>NC_092512.1:2541359-7541359 GCF_047511675.1 Marmota flaviventris
GGGCCTGAGGGTCAGGGTCCACTGCCGTCCCCACTGCAGGGCGCCTGAGGCGCGGCGCAGAGCTGAGGGACGGGAGCTGTGTGCTCGCTGCCTGGCGAGACACCCCTCCAGGCCTCCACCCTGCAGACGCAGAGAGCCCTCGCAGAGACCCCCGAGGGAGGGGCCAGCTGACCCCAGCTGGGCAGGACAGTGGGTATGGAGGCCAGGCTCAGCCTCCCCTCCAGCTGCTGCTTGGTCACCCCCTCCCAGGCTGCCGCGGAGCCTCGGCAAGCACCAGGTGAGATTTTAACAAAATCTCCGACAGGTTTAGCTTTTCCCTGGTCTCCAGCAGAAATGGACATCCGTGAGCAGGCTGTCCCCCCAGACCTCACTGAAGGGAGCAGGAGACCATGGCCCAGAGGGGCGGCTTCCAGCCAAGAGCGGCAGAGCCCGTCGGGGGGCTCGCACCTCCCCCAGCAGCGCCAGCGCCTCTTCCCCTCCCCCGCCCCTCACAGCCCCTGCAGAAGAGGGGACGCGGTCTCTCAGGCCTCATCGACTCCTCGACTCCTCGTCCGATGAGGCCGGCCACCTTCACTGCACAGAGACCCCAAATCTCGCTGCCTCTTGACGGCAGGCGTTTGCTTCCGAGCACATGGGTCTGCGGCCCTACCTGGACCGGGGGTCTCACCTGGGCCCGGCCAGGGCTGCCCAGCCCGGATGGGCACAGGGAGGCTGCTGCACCTCTGGGCACTTCGGCTCTGGCAGACGAGGCAGCCGCCACAGAGGCTTGATGTCCTCCTGCCGGAGCGGGGGTACCAGAGGGCTGACGGGAAATGGCCGTTTCCTGAGACCCCCCCAAGGGGGCCCATGCCACCATCTTCCATGGCCAACCCGGGGCCTGCGTCTACGCCCAGCGCAGAGTGTGGAGCACATAATCCACACACAGTGGGACGGTGGCCAGGCCACTCGGCGGAAGCATGGCTACACAGTCCCAGCACGGGGAGGGGCCGGGGAGCGGGTTCCCATCTTGTCCTGGGGAAGCCAAGGAGCTCATAAGAACGCCAGAGAGCAGGGCGGGACCAGCCAGGCCGACCCGCAGGGCCAGGGCCATGTGCTCTCCCACTGCTGCCCTCCAGTCACCAAGGGTTCCCCAGGCCTGTGTCCTGCAGCACCGCTTTCAGGAGCAGATGTCACCTCCAGGGCCACGGGACCAGGAGGAGAAGAAAGGCCACACCCGTGTGGGTGAGGAAGGACCCACTGGGCCACGTCTGGGCCACTGTGTTGTCTTGTTACAGCCACACGATTTGTGACATTGTTTCTACTCAGCAGATTGGAAACCTGAGGTCCCCAGACATGACACTGGCTGGTCACAGACGGGGCATCCAGAAAAGCAAAGCTGGGCCCAGTCTCAAGATCTTGTGGTCTACAGCAGCACAGCTGGGCCACAGTGCTGTGGGGACAGGTGAGACAGCCGCCTTACAGGGGGAGGCCCCTGCAGGGTGCAGAGGTGGGTGCTGGTGCAGAAGCTGGGGTGACAGCTGCTGTGTCACCTGCAGGCCCGTCAGGGTCTTAGCCCAGAGCCGCGAGGCAGGCAGGGGCTGACTGCGGAGCATGGATGCGCCCTTCCCCCTGATGCAGCTCACCCCCTGGAACCGTTCACGCCAACCCCAGCGACACTGGTCCGCACTGAACTTTTCAACGGGGCTGGAAGGAGGCCCGAGCGGGAGATGTGACCCTTTGTCTTTGGAAAGGATCTAAACAAACACACCCTCGCTTGACTTTCTTCAAAATGAAATTGAGTTTTATATGTCAGCATTTGGCCGGGAAGAAAAAATAAATGCCACTAAAGGCCAAGCTGTCGTGTCCACGTGGCCATCACTTGCCAGAGCTCAAATGAGGCAGTTAACACGGGGCGGAGCAGACGCCGCACTCAAGTAGCACCGGGGCAGGACGGTGCTCGCACCTGCCAAGGAGGGGGCAGACGGCACCAGGGAACCACTGCTTCTCCTGCAGAAAAGTGAGCCTCCACCCACCCGGCTCTCACCGTCCTGCCGGGCCCTGCGGCCTCCCTGGCTGGCCTCCTCCGCAGCCTCCTGCGCCCCAGCCTCGGCCAGCACGGAGCTCCTGTCCTTCCCAAGGTGGGGGCTCTCCTGCCTGCGCAGCCTCTGACTCGCCGCCCTGGGCATGCTTCCATCTCCCGAGCCCTACTCGGACACAGAGGACCTCACTCCAGGGTCCTCTGGCCTCCAGTCATCTTGCCCGTCCCTGAGGCTGACACCAAGAGAATCCTGGGACACGAGGGTGGAGTTGTGTCCAGCAGGCTTGGCGCACACCCAGCGTAGAAATCCAGCTTGCTGGGCTGCCCAGGGCAGAGGCCAGGGACCCTGTTTGGGTTCAGCTTAAGGAAGAGGCCACAACCCCAATCGGGCCTGGCCACCGCAGTCCCATCTAGCCCTGCCAAGTCCTGGTCCTCAGCATCTCTCTACTTCATGGTAGAACCCAGTCCCCTTCCACATGTCTCCAGTGTCACTGTGGCAGCAGGTCCTCGACCCTAGGCTCTCCCTGAGCTCTGGCCAAGCCCCAGCCTTTGGTGGGCACCCTGCCCACTGCTCACCCAGAGCCAGAATCAGCCTGAAGTGTAAGGTGCCTCACTTTTCTGCCATGGTCCCCCTGCAGGGCTCATTCCATGTGGCCTCTGGGTCCTGTGCAGACATGCTCCGGGCCAGGGGGTGCCTGCCCGTCCCCACAGCCACCTGGGGGTGCTTTCTGCTCCACACATCCAGCAGTGTGGCTCAGAGAGCCCCTTCCCTGACCCACATCCACAGCCACTGTCCCCCACTCTGGGCAGGCTGGAGAGGACAGAGCCTGGGGTACAGCCTCGCGTCCGCCAGGGCCAGCACTCAAGCCGTTGCAGTGGGAACCCAGCCTGGGTCTCTGGGCTCCTCCCTTCGTGCCTGTGCATCCTTTCTGTCCCATCCTGAGTGTTGGGAAAACCTAACGGCAGCCGCACCCCAGAGAAAAACCCCAGCATGGCGTCTAACGACCCTCCTTCTCCTCTTTGTTCTTTTCACTGGCGCGAAACGTTCCCGCCGGCGCCAATGTTCAAACCCTGCCGGTGGGAAGCCTTAGCCCCAATTAGAATTAACTTCTTGGGCTCCGGAACTGACATATGGAAGAGCTTGCCAATAAACAGGCGACCTGTTATCTACCTCAGCCCCTGCTACCTCTCTTAGACCTATACACAGCCTTTTGTAATAAAGTGGAAAACCTCTTTGGTGATCTGTGTCGTGTGGTGCAGCGTTTTCCAGTCTTACACTGAGGGCAGTGCTGCACTCCACAGCCCCATCAAAGGCCATGATATTACTCAAGGAGGTAAGGTCGGTCTTGCCAGCTTAAGATTGATGTGCCAGGCTGGGGAGGCCCAGGCTGGGGAGGCCCAGGTGGCAAGGAGCCCAGGAGGCCTCTGGCCAACAGGAGGCACGAACCTGAGGCCTCAGTTCACAGCTCACAGGATGGGGTCCCCAGAAACCAGGGAGCTGGGGGCAGGGTCTCCCTGGTCAGGCCTCAGGTGAGGCCCCAGCCCTGGCCAACACCACCCTGTGCCTGGGTAAGTTCAAAGGGGTTGTCACCAGCAGAACTAACACAGTGCCTGTCCTCACCAGGAAGCTGAAGAATGGCAAGGTCTTCTGGGGTGGGCCACATGGAGCCCCTGCAAGGGGCCTGGGGCATGGCACCCAAGAGGCCCTGCTGAAATGGGTCAGAAACGGTCCCAGGAGGCAAGGAGGAGCTCTGGCTATGGAGAAGCCTCTTCTGTGGCAGGTCACAGGACTCATTCCTGGGAGAGGACAGGGTCCAGGGGACCAGCTGCCTGCCGAGTCGGTGAGTCAGGTCAGGGTTCAGAGGCAGCCAGCTGCAGGGCCTAGGGAGATGACTCTGCCCCGGGGGCTCAGGTGCGAGGGGCGCGGCCTGGGGGCCTCCTCCGCCACCAAAGCAAAGGCTCCTTCGTCTCCCAGGCCCTTTACTTCCTGTAGGGCATGATGTAATGTGGGGCATGTTGCATCAGAAAAGAGGAAACCTAACTTGCTGGCTGCTACCCGCTTCCCAGTCCTGGGGCCACATGTGGCTAAGAGAGCACCTGGCGATTAGCCAGAGGGCATTGCCGTGGGTTGTGATGAAGAATCAGATCACCTCTAGGATAGGCTCAGAACCCTTCTGTCCTCTGTCTCCCATTACCGCCTGTAGGATGGGTGTACATGTGAACTCTCCCCACCCTGCTGACCTTTACCCTGACTGGCTCCTGTACATTATATTAGCTGTGTGTGTTTTCTCAATAAAAAAAAAAAAAACAGTCAAATCCTGCTCTGACTGTTCTCCCTGGCACGTCTGATTGTCCTCCGGAGAGGGAGGGCTGGGTGTGGGCAGCCAGTCGACCTTTACCTTTCTTGGCCCGTCCTGGTCGGGGCGTGCTCCCCCAATCTCTCCCACAGGTCAGGAGGAAGTGGGGGGCTAAAAAACCCCAACACTTCCAAAGCTCAGGAATCCGGCAGATGAGCCCATGATCCTTTGTGAGCTGAGCTGATAGGAAAATACTTTTTCTCTCTCTCCCTGGAGAAATTAAAGGTAGGAAGCTCATGGCTATGACAGGCTGAGTTCCAACCAACTGGCCCAACAGGAAACATCAGGAAAGACAGACTGGGCCTCCAGGGAGGTCAAATGGGTGGTGTGCTGTGTGGTCCCCACACTGTGGGACCTGCGCAGGGGCAGGACTGCTGCCCAGGAGTCCCAGCACCACTGCTCTCCACCCCCTTGGCCATGAGGGGGTGAGACTGCTGCCCCCGCAGTGTGGGAGGAAGGCTGGGACATTTGGGCAGCACTGGGTGGACATTCTATTTCCAGATGCGGTTGTTAAAATAATGATACATATTTTAATAGACTTTCTTTTTCAGAGCAGTTTCAGGGTTTTGGAAATGTGTGCAAAGAACAAAATTCTGGGTTTCTGAAGGTATTTAGCAGATGGAAGAGCAGCAGCTGACGTAGACCTAAGAAAGGAGAAGCCTTGGCTGGCAGCAGGGAAAGGCAGCGTCCCGGTGGCCGCCCCCTCACGCGGTGCCCGGGTAGGGGACGGTGGAAGCCTGTGCTGAGTCCAGCCCAAGGGAGTTACGGCCCAGACCCCTCCTCGGATCTGAGCACCCTTCTGCCCCTCTCAGAGGACAGGCGTGTCTCTGAGACGGCCAGAAACAACATGTGTCCTGGTTCGGAGGTTGGGCAGTACCACCCTGGCCAGAGCCTGAGTAGGAGGCTACCTGAGCCCACAGGGAGGGGCTTTCCCAGGGAGGAAGGCCTGCAGACTCGGGCCTTGGGGGTCTCCCAAGGATGTGGCCAACTGCGTTGCTGCACGTGAGGTCCTGGGCAAGGCAGCCGCCACTCAGGCTCTGCCTGTCCCAAGTGCAGTGCCCGGCTGAGGACAAGGGGCACCCAGACCAAAGTGAACAGCAGCTGGGAAGAAACAGGTGACGCTGCCCGACAGGAAGCTCCCCAGTGACCAAGGACAGGTCCCACGGAGGCTCAGGAGGCGCAGGCAGAGAGTCGGGAGAAGGGAACAGGAAGGGGCACAGTGAGGGTCAGGTCAGGGAGGAAGCCGCTTGGAGGAGAGAAAGCAGCAACTCCAGAAGGACCAAGGTCACGGGGGCGGGAGAGCCCAGAGTGGCTCCGTGTAGGCCGCCGAGGCGGGGCACTGGCACGTCCCCGAGTCCCAGTGCTGAGTCCCGTGCCCAGGACCCAAGTGTGTGAGCCAATGTGGAGAGGAGGTCTTGAAAGAGGAGATTCGGGTCCCGTGAGGTCACAAGGGCAGCCCTGACCCAATCTGCAGGTGTCCTTTTAAGAAGAGGAAGTCAGAACACAGACACGCAGAGGGATGCCTTGGGAGGACACGGGGAGAAGATGGCCAAGGAGAGGGCCCTCCGGGGGAGCAGGCCTGCCCGCGCCTGACCTCGGACCCAGCCCCAGGGCTGACACATGGATTCTGCTGTCCCGGGTGCCCGGGTCATGGCTCTTTGTTGTGGCAGCCCCGGCTGACCCATCCAGGCAGGTCCAGATTCAGTGGGCTGGCTAGGTACACGGCCCCACGACGCACGCCGACCCGCACGTGGCACATAATTGTGACGTCTCCAAATCCCGGGAACGGAGAGGAAATCTGACCAGATCCCAGAGAGGGGGAAACAAAGCAGAACCAACAACTTCACACCAAGACCTGGAACCAAATGCCATGATTCTCCAGCAACACTGGACGCCGGAGACGAGGCCACGGGACTCAGCTTCTGGGCAAGACACCCGCCTGGGCCCCATGCCTGCCGCCCTCTGCTCAGAGCAGCCGCCTCGACTGCTTGGGTACAGAGGCCCCGGGCTCCCACGTGCGCCTGCCAGGGATCTCCTCCACCAACACAGGGGCAAGACAGCAAAGAGGAACGGGGGAGATGAAGGAAGTTGGCTGTGGATGTCTCTGAATGTCCTGGTGTGTTTACCCAACTGGGGGAGCGTTTGAGATGGAATCAGTGCTAAGTGTACAGAAAACTAAGCAAATGAAAAAATAAGACCATTATTAACTCCGGTGGGGGGAAGCGTGTTGATGCAGGAGGAGAAGAAATGGCATGTTGAGGGCTCGGCTTCGAGGCCTGTTTGCAGTATCGATCGCACAGAAATGGCACTGTCGTGGTCCCCGGTGGGCGGGGGCAGGCAGCAGGCAGGCTGCGGGGGTCCGGACAAGAACCAGCCCTTCTCCTCCGTGGGGGAGTCGATAGGGAAGCTGAGATTGCTGTGTGCGTGCTGGTCCTGTCCGAGACAGGAGCGCGACCACGGGCCTCAGGAGGAGGGGGAGATGTGGCCCCTGGGAGCCAGCGAGACGGGAGGGGCACCACACAGGCTGAGAGGAGCAGCAGCCGAAGCCCCCGAGGGCGGTGCGTGTGTGGCACAGCTGCTGGGCTCCAGGGCAGCAGCAGCAGGGGCCGGAGCTGGGCCTCCGAACAACACGGATTCGTCCCCTCAGCTCTGGAGGCCCGAAGTCTGAAGTCAGCCCTGGCAAAGCCAGGCTCCCTCCGGAGGCTCCGGTTCCCAGTGACTCCAGGGGTCTCTCAGCCTCGGCTGCACCCCGACCTCTTCTCCACCGTCACATGGCCCTTCCGCTCTCCGTGTCTCTCACGAGGGTGCTCATCATCAGGTTTAGGGCCCTTTAGATAACCCAGGTTAATCTCATCTCAAGATCCTTAGCTTCATCTGCAAAGACCTCTTCCAAATGAAGTCACATTCCTGGTCTGGGGTGAGCGGCAGACATCTCGGGTTGGGGAGCACCATTCCCCACCCCACAGTAACTTGGACAAAGAACGAGGGCAGTCGCTCACATTCCCTGAACAGCACCCTGCCTGGGCCCTCCTCCCCCTTGAACATGCTGTACTCCATTCCTGAGCTGGTCTTCAGCCGAGCTGGACCTGCCTCCCCAGGACCTCCCCCAGCAGCTCCAGGGCCAGCTCCTGATGCCCACACGGCACCAGCGATGCAGGTATAGAAGTCAGGCTCTCTCCTTACTCGGCCTGCTCCCAGCGTGACCTGGGAACCGGGGGCATTGATTTTGGCAGGAACACCAGCAGTGGGTGATGACCGATGAGGCCCTGGAGGCCCAGGCTTCCTGTGACGCCCTGGGCCTGCAGGATCCTAGGAGCGTGCCCGGCCAGCCTGCCATTCTGTCCACTTTCTAGTCCCAGAAAGAAGCATAGGTCATCTGCTTATTCTGCTGGGGCCCTTGGCCAGGCCCAGGCCTCAGCCTTGCAGGCTGGTCCCAGGGCAGCAAGACCTGAGCCTCAGGCAGCCTTCGGGGCCTGCGTGCTGCAGGCCTGGTCTCACGCGCATGCACACACACGCCTGCCCATCCTCACACTCGTACATAGACACACACACATGCACTCCACGCGCACATCCTCACCCAGGTGCACACTTAGACACACCCACACCGAGTCACGGTCTTCACCCTGCCCTGCGCCTTTCCTTAGCCGTGGGAAGCTCTGAAGTGGCCACGTGGGGCTCCTGTGTCTGCAGGTTTCCTGTCCATCTCCTCTCAGCTGGAGGAGCACCAGGGTGGAGACATACCAAGACCTGGAACCCAAATGTCATTGTTCTCAAAGGCAACGCTGCATGCGGAGACGAGGCGGCCGTGACTCAACTTCTGGGCAAGAGACCCGCCTGGGCCCCATGCCTGCTGAACCGCCCCTTAACCTTCAGAAGATAAAGCCCCGGCCGGTCAGGACTCTGTGCCTCGGCTGCCGGCAGAGGGTGCTGGGCGGATCCCAGAGGTTGGGGTTGGCTCTGCGTCCTCTGCCTGTTGCTGGGGCCAGAGGCCGTGGATCCGTCTGGCCTCCATCCTTCCTAGAGCCCAGCCAGCCTCCAGCTCTGACTCCTCACGCTTTGCATGTGCCTTCACCTGCGCCTCACCCTCTGTTCTCCACAGCACCTGGGCTTCCTCGCGGAGCTCAGCACAGATCCTCTCTCCACCTGCCATGGGCTCCTGTGGTGGTCCAGAGCAGGGCTGCCCACCACACCTGCCAAGCACACTGGAGGTGTCCAGCAGCCTGTCCCGTAGGTACCCGGCCACAGCAGGCTGCAGGGCACCTGGATGTGCCGTGTGCAGGGGGCAGGTTCTTCCCACTGTTGTGGGGTGAAAAGGAAGGGGTGCAGCGGCCAGGTGGAGAGCTGTCCACAGACAGGAGACGGGAGGCAGCACCGTGGCCACAGCACAGAGCGAGGGCGCAGGGCGGGCAGGTGAGGGCTGGTTTGAGCCTGGGGTAGGAGAGGGGCAGGGGAAGTCCTGTACTTCCATCGACTCCGGCCACAGGCAGGGAGGTCACCTGGGGCATGGGGAGGGCAGGACCCAGAGTCGGGGACAGGGAGGAGGTGGAAAAGAGGAAGAATCCACAGCCCAGGGAAACACCAGCGGGCGGGGCTGGAGCCACCCATGTGGGGGGCTGTGGGTGGAGGCGCCCCCACCCCACACCCCCCACTCCACCCGCCAGCACAGCCCAAGGCCCCGCAAACAGGGAAGGCGCCTGCGGGGACGGATGGGCGTCCCGATCTGGGGAGCAGGGCCTCTGCAGCTGGAACAAGGTAGACATAGGAGGGAAGACTGGCCACTGGGGACTTGTAAGAGGAAGAGTTTTGTTACCTTAAAAGTCAACTCTAGGGCGGGGCGGGGCTGCGCTCAGCGGTAGAGCGCTCGCCTCGCATGTGCGAGACCCTGGGTTCAATCCTCAGCACCACATAGAAATAAATAAAGAAATGAAAAATCAACTTTAAAGAGAAAAACAAATGTATCAGATCAAAAGCTTTGGGTGCACTGAGGCTCAGACCGACCATTCCCTTGAACTTACCCGTCTGAGAGGACAGCGTACATTAAGATAGTGACACGCGACGTTGATTGTGGCAGTGTGTCACACGGAAGTGTCGTGAGCATGGGAACACATGGGGAATGTTCTGGAGTAGGATTTACCCTCACCGATTAGAATTTCCCAACAAGACTCAGCCAGACAGGAGACATGACAGGATGACCCTCCTGTCATCATGCAGGGTGTGCCCACGGGTCACCTGCAGAAGACAGGCCAAAGGGGTTCTCAGGATCACAAGAGAGCCCGCTCGGGCCGGGAGATGGTCCGCCTTTCTGATTTTCAAACTGTCCTCGGTGGTCGGTGAACGCCGGCCTGCGTGGGACGAGAGGGCCGTCTCCACTGGGGGGGCCCGACCGCCTCGGCCTCGCTCCCCCTCAGACTGAGGTTTTAGGTGGAGAGCAAGGCGGGGAGCACGGGCAGCGGGTGGCCCACCAGGCCTGGGCAGCTGCCCCTCCAGAGACAGGTCTCAGATGCACCCCGAATCCACGCGGTGGCCCAGGTGGCCCAGCTCCCCTACCTGCTCCTCAAAGAAGAGAAACAGGAGGGGTAAGGAGGCCAGGGTGCCCGGGGGAAGATGTGGAGGCCCTTCTAAAGCTTTCTTCATGACCCACGCCCACGGGTGGTCAGTGCCGGACGGCAGCTGTGCCCCTTCACTAATGAGCCCCCCTACACAGCTGGCACAAAATAGGTGCTCAGTAAGCCCCAGCAGAGGGAGGAGGAAGCCGCCCCAGGCTCACCACTGCCCTCACGCACAGGCCTGGCACACACACAGCTGCCCAGCCCAGCCCACACCCTCCCTCTGGCTCGGGTGGGCGTGAACTAAACTCCCTGCACACGCGTGCTCCGCGCCGGCCTCCAGAGGCAGCTGTGAGCCGGGGACTCCTGGGCCCCTGTAGACCAGGCGCAGGGTTGGCCGGTCGACGTCTCAGAGCGTCCCAGCCATTCTGAAGCCACGGCCAGCAGCAGTGTGTGGACTCTTGAGACCCTCTGTCCTGGACCACTGGCCCCAGCTTGGTGGCACAGCGGACCTCCCACCGGGTGCCCAGTCCCCGCGTCGGCTGTATAAACAGGGGTCTCTGTGAGATCCCAGAGGGGAGGCAGCAGCGTCCAGCTCTCCGCAGCCTCTGCTCCGCTCTCTGCCCCTGGGGGCCTCCCCAGCGGCTGGCTCCTGGATGTCCATGCCCTGGAGTTCTGGTGAGTCCCTGCTGGCCACTGGTGTTCTGCGCATCTGCTCTGTTCTGTCCTGGCTCCCTCCCTCTGCAAGGTGCCCACTGCAGAGGCCACCCCCCGCCGACCGTTTGGGCAGGGAGCACGGCAGAGGGCGCTGCGCTCCAGTGCAGCCCTGGCTTGGGTTGATCGCTCGGCCAGGGCACACATCCAGGCTGAAGGCTTCTGCTGCACACACGGTGCTGGGCCCACCTGAGGACCCTCAGCCACTGCCCTCTCTGGCCCCTGGCAGCTTCTCCCTCCTGGCACAGGCCGTCAGATGTGTCCACCTGCGGATATCTGAACACACTGCCCCACAGGACGTGAGCCCTAGACAAGAGAGGAGCAAGGCCAATCTGCAGGTGGGCCTGGCCCAGAGCAGGCCGCACAGCTGCCCTCGGCACCATCTACAACAGGCTGAGCCCACAGCTGGGGTCTCCAAGCAGCCCCGAGGCCCTGGTGGCTGATTTGGGGTCTTCCGGGGTGCTGGGAAATCCAGCCAAGTCTGAGGAAGGGGGGCTGGCACCTCCCTACCAGGCCAGCCCTGTGAGCAGAGTCCGTGGGCCACTCCTCTGCCACAGGTGAAGGGCGCCCAGGCATAGGATGCTCCACATCGGGCTCCCTGCTGGTGACCACTGGCAACCTGGACCACAGGCACCTTGGGGCCAGCATCTGTTACCTGGGGACCTGGCTATGGCACCCAGGGCCCACGGCCCCCAGGAGCACAGTAGGTGGGGGCTACCTCAGGGTCCTGTGTGGATCCTCAGGTCTGCAGGAGATTTGCCGCCCGAGGGGTCCTTTCTCCCACACTCTGGCCCACTTTCCACCTCAGACACTGACATTAGTGCGTCGCTTCTGTGACTCCCGTCAGCCTCGGGGCCTGGAGTGGGTCTCCAATCTGCAGTGAGGCTGCTGAGAGGCAGTGCCCTTGCCCATGTGTGAGCTGGGGTCCTGCACCGCAGGCTGCCCCCGGCCACCCCATCCCACAACACAGCAAGCAGCCATAGGCCCAGCTAGCTGAGGTCAGGAGGGTGTGGCCAGCCCTCAGGGCTATGGCTTCCATCTCTAGTAGGATTCTCTCCATTGAGTTGTATTGAGTTAGCAAATGAAAAAATAGGGCATTCCGTTAAATTAGGATGTCGCAATTAAATTACGCAAGAAATATATATATATATATATATATTTTTTTTTTTTTTTTTTTTTTGGTGCCGGGGATTGAACTCAGGGGCACCCGACCACTGAGCCACATCCCCAGCCCTATTTTGTATTTTATTTAGAGACAGGGTGTCACTGAGTTGCTTAGCGCCTTGCTTTTGCTGAGTCTGGCTTTGAACTCGCGATCCACCTGCCTCAGCCTCCCAAGCCACTGGGATCACAGGTGTGTGCCACCACACATAGCAAGAAATACTTTTTAATGTAAATATGACCCATACAATATTTGGGACTTTTTTTGCTAAAAATCTGTGTTGTATATCAAAAACTCCAATGCAATGTGGCATCCTGTATTTCACTGGCTGCTCTGCCTCCAGCCTGCAGGCCCTGGGCGCAGGACTCTTGCTGGGGGCCTGGGGCTATGGGGTAGAGATTACCTTGGAGCCTAATGACCCAACCCCCACAGGTGCACTCTTAGCAGAGAGGCCCTGGGGTGGACACGTGGTGGGGGAGGCCTCTCCTGTCCAGGAGGAGGGACCAGGGCTGGGAAATTTGAACAGCAAGTGCACCCCTGCCCTGTCCTGGGAAGCACTTACCCAGTGGTACGGTGGTCACTGCCCACAGTCCTCCAGGGCAGCAAGGCTGGGGGGGTTAGGGTGCTCAGATGTGAGGGGAAACGTCCTCTCCCCATGTCCAGCTTCGCGGAGCGTAGGAAGGGAGGAGGCTGAGGGCTGATAAGCTCCAGCCTCAGCCGCTCTGAAGATTTCACGGTCCCCGCCACAAAGGGCAGCGGCCCCCAGTGGGCACAGTCCAGCTCCCCATGCAAATTGATTTTCCTTCTCCTTCCTTATTATTTTTTCCTTTCAACAATTAGCAGTTGAAGAGGCTGGTTTCAAATCGGGAAAATGAGACATTAGGATTCAAATAGGCCGACAGAGAGCCGTGCTGCCTGCAGGGTCCTGAGCCATCCGTCCTCCCGGCCACCACCAGGGACTGTCCTTTGGGGGTAGGAGGGACCTCGGGAGATGGTGTTGGCCTCTACATCCATCCTGTCCTCCTCCTTGGCTGCGTGGGGCTGGGGGCAGCCTAGGGAGAGAGCAAGGCTGAGAGGACTGGGCTGGGCTGGACAGTCACTGCACCAGGACCTGGTGCTGGGAAGGCCCTGCGGAGCTAAGTCCCACCCCTGCCAGCCAGGAGCGCTGACCTCCAGCTCCCACCTGGGTCTGAGGGCGCCCAGCACCCCAGCTGCAGGGAAGCTTTCCTTCAGCCACTGGCCACTGGTCCTTTGAGTCCAGTCTCACAAAACACCCCAGGAAGCCATTGTTCCTCCCCCTCCCCCAAGCACCTACCCCCCATGCAGCCCTGGGTATGAGCGTCCCCCCAGAAGCTGCTCTCTCTCTGCTGGATAAGGAACACCAGAAGTGAGGCCCCCACTCCCCACGCTGACAGGGACAGTGCCCACCTGGGTCCTCTAAGTGGACAACTCCCTCCCCCTGGAGGACACTGTGCTCAGAGGGGAAGCCAGTGGACCAGCTCCAGGCCAGCCAGGGTCCAGCACGCCTCAGCGCCCTTCAGGTCCCCTTCTCGTGCCCACTAAGGGGGCTGAACTGCCTGTGGGAGAAGCGGGTGGGGTCCTCGGGACCCAGCCGCCTGGGAAGGCCCCTCCTCAGCACCGTCACACGAGGAGTCCTACTGGACAGTCCGTGCCCAGCCTACCCCAGCTCCCCACTGCAGAGGGAGAAAGGGAGCACGGGGGCAGGCCGCTGGGAAGAGGGGGCCAGGGCCACCTGGACCTGGGAGCCTGGTGCATCCTGCCTGGCACGGAGCTCTGGGCCCAGAACAGACCCTGAAGCCTGGAGCACCAGGAGTGGGGCCCCAGCTCCCAGTGTGACAGGGACAGGGCCTTGGAGGGAGGGGGCTTTCCAGCCCCCCCTGCACTGCCCAGATGCCCGGCACCTGCTGCTAGCTCTGGATCCCCCAAAACAGAACCAGGGGGGAAGTGCTCCCTCCCAGCCCCCGCCAGACCCCCAGGGCCCAGTGTCCCTGCTTCCCCTGTCCTGGACGGCTGAGCACGCTGCACAGGAGGAGCATCTGGCCGCTTCTTCCTTCCATCCGGCCCTGGAAGGCCAAGCCCTCCTGCTGCTCCTTATCTGCAGCTGAACAAATCTGGAGGCAGGTTTGATGTGCCTGCCGTGGGGGTGGGCGGCTGGGCCTGGGATTAAGTCCCTGCTTTCAGCACCTCAGGGAGGTGATGCCCTTGAGTTGATGTCACAATTTTCGCTTTCCCCTAATTAAACAGAAAGCGCAGCCAGCGAGGGGGAGGGGAGGAAATTAAGAATTAAAGGCATCTGTCCGCGGAAGTCCAGCGGTTTGGGCCTTTCCATTTAGTATTTAAAAGCTTCCCTGAGCGTCTGCTGCACAGAGATAGGAGTGGGTAAGTAAATGGCAATCTCGCCCCCTCCCCCTGGCCCCCGCGAGCTGGAGGGGGGAGGAGGGAGGAGGCTGCAGGCTTCCAGCAAGCAAGGATATTCCTCAAAGGCCTGCCGGGCTGGGGACCTCTCCAAGAAAAGCACTCAGCAAACGTGTGACTAATCTTCACTCCTTCTGTGATGGGCCTTTCCCTCCCCGGGGGAGTGGAGGGACCCTGTGGAAGGCTGGGGCCCTGTGGGCCGGGCCTTGGGGACAGCTGGGCTCTTCCTGCCTAGCAGTACAGGCCTGGGTGACCAGGTGACCCTTGCCAATGGGGGCCATTTCTGTTTGGGACACCTACCCCCCACTGCCCCATGCTCCTGGAGAAGTCTTCTGCTGTGACACTGCACTCCACAGAGCAGCTGGGCCAACCATCCTGCCACTCAGGGGATATCCTCCCCCGCACCCTATTCTCAAAGGTCACTTACTAGTGTCCCCAGCTTTGGGAACTGAACCCAAATTCCAGAACTACCAGTGCCAGCCTCTGGCCTCCCCCTCCTCTCCTGCACGGGTGCCTTCTGCATGGCTCTCCCCTGATGTTCCTGCACACAGGCCTCAGCACCTGCATGGGGAGAGTCACTGTCCTTGCTCTCCGTCATACTCTCTGAGTGTTGGGTCTTCTCATGAATGAAACTGGCCCTCACCAGGAACGCCATGGAAGTGTCCGCTAACTTCCAAGTGTTCCTACCCCTCTCAAAGGTAAGTTCCACAAAACAGGAATGAGCGCACATCTGAACTGGTCCACAATGATTCCCCAGGATTGGAAGGAACCAGCCGTGGAACTCGGATGGATGGGTGGATGGATGGGTGGATGGATGGGTGGATGGGTAGATGGGTGGATGGATGGATGGATGGGTGGATGGGTGGATGGATGGGTGGATGGGTAGATTGGTGGATGGATGGGTGGATGGGTGGATGGATGGGTGGATGGGTAGATGGGTGGATGGATGGGTGGATGGGTAGATGGGTGGATGGATGGATGGATGGGTGGATGGATGGATGCATGGGTGGATGGATGGATGGATGGGTAGATGGATGGGTAGATGGGTGGATGGATGGGTGGATGGGTAGATGGGTGGATGGATGGGTGGATGGGTGGATAGATGGGTGGATGGGTGGATGGATGGGTGGATGGATGGGTGGATGGGTGGGTGAATGGATGGGTGGATGGGTGGGTGGATGGATGGGTGAATGGATGGGTGGATGGGTGGGTGGATGGATGGATGGATGGATGGATGGATGGGTAGATGGATGGGTGGATAGATGGGTGGATGGGTAGATGGGTGGATGGATGGATGGATGGATGGGTAGATGGGTGGATGGGTGGATGGATGGGTGGATGGGTGGATGGATGGGTGGTAAATGGGTAGGTAGATGGGTGGGTGGGTGGATGGGTGGGTAGATGGATGGATGGATGGATGGGTGGTTGGATCTCTTCCTGACCCACTCTTCCCAAATCCCATCTCATTCTATTTAGGAATTTCCTTACAATTCAGGAGTGTGATTTCAATGATGGGGGACATTCCCTGGGAGGGTTGGCCCTCACTGGCTGAGGTGGGGAGGGTGGAAAAGGGCTCTGTGGGGGTGGAGTGACTCAGGCCAACCAGGGAGGGATGGGCTACTCAGTAGGTCACTGGCAATGGACAGGCTCTGCTGGGGGTGAGTGGGCCTTGAGGTGCTCTGCAGATGCTGGCTGGTGGTGGACGTGGGCAGGCCAGGCTGGGCTGTGCAGTGGCAAGGAAAGGAGCATCCGGGGGCTCTGCTGCACCCTGGCCTGCGAGGGGCGGTCCTGTGCTCCCTTCTGGCTCCACACTGTGTTGTTATGCCCACCTGGTGAAGGAGCCCCAGAGTCCTGTCCGCCCCAGGTCACCAGCCAGTAAGAAGCAAAGCCCAGTGGGCTCCAAACCTTCCACAAAAGATGGGTGGCCTGCAGTCGAGGCAGGCGTCTCCCTGGATCCTGAAAGCCCCGAGCTCCTGGCCCTGCTTGTCTCTCACCTCTGCCCCCTTAGAAAAGCCACCAGCCCATTCAGACAAGCGGTAGTCCCTGGAGCCCAGCCAAGATGCAACCTGAGCCCTGGCCTTGACTGTGGCCCCAGGAACCAAGGTAACGATGACCTGAGCCCAGAGCCTCCCAGAGGGGCAGGTGGGGCGGACGGCCTGGCAGGGCTGCCTAGAGTCTCACAGAATGCCAGGGCTTATTCATGTCACCCTGTGAAGCTCTGGAGTCATCACCCGCCTCCTCCTTTGTCCAGGACTAATTGCGTGGCCTGCCTCTCCAATTCTGTGATTAATTGCTTTGGGGAAGACAGCACCTGGCTTAACTCCTTCCCTTCTGAGCGGCTGCCTCTGTTCCTGGCCCTGCCCCGCCCAGGACCCCAGCTCCAGGCCCCGCTCACCCTCGGCACCAGCTTCAAGTCTCAGTTTCCCCATTTCTGAAATGCAGATAAGCCTCTGCCCTGCCTCCTGTTAATTCATCCGCTCCGTCCAATTCAACTCCGAGTTTCTTGACAAGGATTAGGTACAGCCAAGCGTATCTATCGCACACGTCGGCTGTGGCAGGGCCTGTCACAGGAAGAATAAGCCGGCACAGGAGGCAGGGGGTGGGGGCGGGAAGGCGGGCCGAGTGGCAGCACCTCCCCAGGGCCCCAAGGAGGGGCCATGGCAGCAGCAACCTGCAGCCAGTGTATCACCGGGGCTGGGCACTGTCCCAGAAGCCCCTGGGGCACCCACAGTGAGCCAGGGGCAGCCAGATGGGACGGGTAGCCAGAGCCTCCTACATTGGGATTCCCAGTCGTGGTGGGGCAAGGTGCCCGAGGGCGGGCCAGGATGTCCCCACCCCTCTGCTCCCAGCACGGCCTGCTCCTCCAGGGCATGTTCCTTGTGCGATCCAGCACTGGAGTGGGGTGTCTTGCCTCGAGTGGTCAGGTGCTCACCCAAAGGACAGTCACTCTGGGCAGTTTCTAAACCACCTGCCGCATCTGGGCATCTCCAAGAGCCACAAGGCTCAGCCAGAGTTGGTGATCAACCCCCTGCACAGAAAACACCAGGGCAGGGGACGAGCCTGGTTCTGCCAGTGTCCCCAAAGAGAAGAGGAGCAGCAAGACCTGGCTCCAGGTCATGAAGCCAAGAAGCCTGGGTGCAGGACAGATGGCCAGGCTCACCAGTGGTCACAGCCAGGACCTTCCCCCAGCTCCATGGGCAAGCTCGGCAGGACTGGAGAGAACCGTCCACCCAGGGCCAGGCCCAGGACTGGTGAGTGAGCCACTCGCCTGGCACCAAAGTATAAATGAGCGCCAGAAAACTGGGAAAGCCAGATAAATACATTTAAGTGCAAATTTAGAAAGAAATAATGAAAAAAAATCCAAGTTGAACAAAATATCCAAATCTGCATAATAAAGACCAAGGATCCACAGGGCAGGGGCTCCTGTGAGATGAGCCAGAACTCCCGGGACCAGGAGCAGCGGCATTTTACTTATGGGTCACACCAGGGACCCCCACACTCCAGGCTGGTGCCCCACCGTGAGCTACACCTGCAGGCGAGAACGGCATTTTAGCGCCATGTCTTAGACGTGTGAGGAACTAAGCATGGAATTTCTGTATTTTTTTATCTCATTTCAATTAACAAAGATGGCATGCATTATGGCCCCTGACGAGGTATGAGAAATATTCTGCTATTTGACCCGTCGGGCAAGGGCAGACCAGGCCAGTCCACACTCAGCTCGACATGTGTGGCTTTCTGGGGTTGGACACGTACAACCCATTCTCGGCAATTTTCCAAGAATGCAGTACATCGGAGTGGCAGCAGTTCAGAGGGAGAGGGGCCACCTGCCCTCTGGAGTCACCTCAGCTGCCCCACACTGTCCCCCACCCTGTCCCAGACTGTCTCAATTTTAAATTTTGTTGTTTTGTTCCTCGTGCACAGGTTTGTTTTTCTGTGGATTTCTGGAGGAAGGTCCACTGCCCATGAAGGGATGCGAGGCCTGGGAACGGGCAGTGTTCCTAGAGAAGGGCAGGAGAGGGGATGTGTTTCAGGTCCCCCTCCAGGACCTCGAGCAGGGCCCTGCAGGTCAGATGCTCACAGGGAAGGTCGAGGATCGAGAGCCGGCCTCTCGCGTGGGCGTGGAGCCTACCCTCAGCCGCGGCTGTCCTGGGCTTGCCCTCTGCCTGCCGCCTCTCGGCTGGGCAGCCTCCACCTCTGCCTGTCCAGCGGGACAGTGCAGGGCCTGTGTGTCGGGCTGTCGCAAAGATTGAACCAGAGGCTGCTGCTGAGCACCGAGCAGGGCACAGCTCGAGAGCACTCAGTGAGCAGAGGTGGTCCGAGGGAGCTCCGTGTGGGGTCCTGTCGTCACCGTCACCATCTCACAGCCCCAGAAACATGGGATGAGGATGTCCTAGGAACATTATTTTCTGTTTATTTTTCCAGGTGCCTTGAGCATCCCCTCCTGCGTAGCCAGGGGGAAGAGGTGGCCTTGAGCAATGGTCATTCTGCAACTTCCCCAGGGCTGACGTCTGGCCAGCGGTCAGTCTTCCACCCTAGGTTAATAAGGAATGAATTTGCTTTGCTTGTTCTGATACTGAGATGTAACACCCACTGTCTGTGCCAATAATAAATTGTAACAGTGGATAACACCCTGGGCACAGTCAGTAGAAACACAGGCCTGTGGCCGACCAGAGGCCCAGGCAGAAAAGAGATACCGCCACATTTCCACAGGCGGGCACATCCCAGGGGCCAGCTTCATACACACCTCGGAGCCAATCTGGGGGCCGTCTAGAGGGACTAGGAGGCCAGATTCCCAGGTCTGAGATCAGCTCTGTGCGTGATGCTGGACAGTGCTGGCATGTCCCTGTCCCTCAGGAGCCCGAGCTGCCCTCCCTGTAACCAGAGTTGAGACCATTGCGAAACCAGCAAAGTTACAGCAGGAGTAACCACTGTGCAGTAGGAGTCCCGACATGGCCAAGGAACGCACGAGGACGCGATGGACTTCACCAGGAGCCTGGAGACTCCGTGAGCGTGGCGGTCCTACACCCACAGGAGGGACAGCACCAGGAAGGAGAGGCTGTCCCTGGTGGGCGTCCAGCTCCTGGGACCTAGGAAGGTCTCACGGGAATTCACGGGGCTGTGGAGGAGCACGCCCTTCAGCAGGGTCAGGAGCCTGTAGCCGTCACCTCTGCCTCTCTCAGGCTGTCACCAGCAGCTACAAACCACAGCACACGGGGGGGAGAGAGGTCCCTGGTGTGGGCCCAGGCACTGGCCCCTCTGGGCTGGCATGCTCGTCTGTGTCCACTGGCCGCTGGTCTTGGCTGGAGCACCTTGGGAAGGCGCCCTGGTCCATGTCACCCCTGGAGCAGCAGGCCACCTGGACCCATCCTGGCTGCGCAGCCAGCAAGCCCCAGAGCACGTTTGCGTCAAGCCCCTGCAGTGCCTCGCCTGCTCACAACCCTTTGTCCAAAGATCCACAGAGTCAGAGTGGGAGGGAGAGGCAGGACTCTGCCACCCTCCACATCCCGCCTCCTGCCTCCCTTCCCCAGGAAGTGCCTCAGCAGCAACCGGGTATGACCACCCACCTGTGGGTTTCTTCTAGCACGTTTTCACGTTCCCGTGAGCAACACCCCAGGCTCTTTTGCAGGGGGTTGCCCGTCACATAAGCCGTGCCAGGCTGCACACCACACTGCAGCGCTCTCATTCATATTTGAGATCTGTCCCCCTGGAAGAGTGGCCTCTTCTCAGGCACACGGCAGTGCCCGGTCCACAGTGCCCTTGAATGACAGGCAGGCAGTGCCCAGTTTTGCTAGCACAAGGAGGCCACGGTCAGCTTTCTCGTACAAGCCTCTCTGCAAGCCCTGGATTTCCTAGCAGTGGCCCCGCTGTGCTGCAGGCCCCGAGCGGCCCCACGGCACGCCACACCCTCCCGTCACTTGCTGTGGCCAACCTCTAGCTTTGGCCAGCCTGCTGGGTGTGAAATGGCACGTCTTTGAATTAATTGCCGTTTTCCCAGGTAACAGTGATTCTGGGTTTCTGTCTAGCACTTGGTTGCCCTTGAGTTGTCCTGCGCTGGCCATTCAAGCTCTGTGCTCCTCCTCCTCCTGACCCTCGCTTGTCCCTCTCAGTCCACTGTTCTGCCTGCTGCGCACATGAAGTCACTTTCTCCCATCCGCCCAGTCGTGACGTTTCAGGCTTCGTTGTTATCTGGTGTCTTCCAGTCCGTGCATCGCTCTGAGATGCACCCGCGTTGCAGAGAGAGTTGTGAGTCACTCCTGCCCGTGGCTGAGTGGTGGCCTGAAGCCCGGAGGGGCACGCTGCGTCCTGTTGAGCCATTCGGGTGTCGATGGGCAGGGGCCGTGGGCAGCATTCACCTTCTGTGAACAGAGCGCTCTGGACACCCAGGGGCCGGCTTTTCTGGGAGGCTCACCTCCTCTGTCTGGGGAGAACCGCTGGACAATGAGGCAGCTGCGCATCCCAGTTGAGGACCCGCCAGGCTGTTGGCCAAGGTGGTTGCGCCATCTTCCATCCATCCCGGTGTGCGAGACGCCAGTCCTTCCACACCCACACCAGTCCCCTTGCCAGTCTCCAGGCGCCTGTCCACAAACCACAGCACACAGGGAGAGAGAGGTCCCTGGGCTCTGGAGCCTTTCACCCACCGTGGAAGAGTCTGTTCCTGCCTTTTGCCCATTTTATTGTGGAGTTCTGAGAGTTCTCTCTGTATTCTGGTTAAAATCCTTCATCACATACGTGATCTGCAAATATGCATTTCCAGCCTGTGGCTTCTCTCTTCTCTCTGTTAACGGTGTCTTCCAAAGAGCAGCTGTTTCAGATCTCGTTGAAGTCCAACTTGTTCTTTTGTTATGTTTTTGGTGTCATATGAAGAAACAAATCTTTGCCTGAGACAAGGTACGAAGCTTTCTTTCCCCCTGTTTTCTTCTGGGAGTTTCAGAGCCATATTTAGGTCTTTGATGCGTTTTTAGTTAATTTTTGTACATGATGTGAGAATAGATTGAGGCTCCCTTGTGGGGCGAGCATGTACGGGGGCCTGATTGTTCCAGGGCCATTTATGGAAAAGCTCATTCCTTGCTTTTGCACTCTTTTTAAGTCATTGGTCCATATGTGTGCAGGCCTATTTTTAAGCTTTCTATTCTGTCCCATTGATGTCTCTGTCTTTGTGCCAGTACCCACTGTCATCCTACTGTAGTTTTAGAATAATTCTTGAAATCATGTAGTGTTAGTCATCCAACTTTTTTTTTGTTTGTTTTTTGAAAGTTGTTTTGGTTACTATCAGACCTTTAAATGTTCCTATGAGTTTTAGAATCAGTTGGACAATTTCTTTACAAAGGAACTGCTTAGCATTTGACTGGAATCACATTGAATCCCTAGATCAATTTGGAGAGAATTAATATCTTAACAACCTTGCATCTTCTAGCACATAAACAGAGCGGGCATCTCTCTCTCCTTAGGTTTCTTATGATTTCATTCAGCAACGTTTCCTGGTTTTCCACATACGCGTCCTTCCCGTATCTTATCAGATTTGTTCCTGAGTATTCCATAGTTCTGATGCTTTTCTCATGGTATCTTAAATTCAATTTCCAACCGTTTCTTGAAAATACACAGAAACGTGGTCATTTTTGTTCATGCATCCTGTGTCCTGCAACGTGGCTAAACCGAGTTCCGACCACGTCTGCTGTGCCCAAGGGCAGAGTCATTCCTTCCTTTCCAACCTGCGTGGGTTTGCTCTCCCTGCCTACCAACTGCCTGCCGCTTCCAGCACGGGCAGGAAGAGCTGAGGTGCCCGTCAGCCGCCCCTGGACCCGGGGAAGGAGCTCCGCCTGTCACTGCTGAGCGGGAGCCAGCAGCCCACGCGTGCGGATGCCTCCCCGGGTTGAAGAGGCCACCTCCCTATCTTCCGCTGGCAGTTTCTATCATAAGTACAGATTTGGGACTTTGTCAAACACTGTCCTGAGCCTACAGGGTTGATTCCAGAATTCTTCCTCCTAGTTTGTAAGACACTGAACTAGATTGACAGTTTTCCAGCGTTGAATCCATCTTGCATTCCTGGTGGGTGAACTTCACGGATCATGATATATGGCCCTTTTTTGTGTTGTTGTATCTGTGCATGAGAGACACTGGCCTGCGGGTCTATTCTTTTGCATTTGAAATTTGATGCCTTTGGTTTTGGTATCAGGGCAATGCTGACCTCCTACAACGAGTGAGGAAGTCCCTCTCCCATCCAGCCTCCTGAAGAATTTGTACAGATTTGGCGTCACTTCTTCCCTGAGTGCTTGGTGGGAGTCACCAGTCAACGCATCCAGGGCTCGGACTGTCCCGATCATCTCTCTCCAAGGGTTTGTCCGTGTCAACAGAGCAGGTTCAGCTCCTCCTTCATTCTTCACTTCATATCTGCAGGATCATCCACATCAAGTCCCTCTCTGCGTCCCGGTGGGGAATGGTGTCCTCTCACCATGAGTCTCATCAGTCTGGTTGGAGCTCCGCAGACCTCAACCATCCGTCTGACATGGGTAATCTGACTCCCTCTCTTACTTAGGCTCACTGGGCTCTCATTCCTGAATGTGGCTCCTGAGGGCTGCTCTGGCTGTGGGACCCAGGCCCCCGGCTGTCCATCCGGGTCCCACCCTAACGACAGCAGTTGGTGTTTCTAAGGTGGTTCAGAACGTTCTCCCCTTCCCTCCAACGTCTCCTTTGGTCACACACTTCTCAAGTGTCTGGTTTAGTTTTCAAACACTGCGGAGATCTCAGATGGCTTTCGGCTACTGGCTCCCAGTTTATTCCCACTGTGGTCAGAGAACTTCAGTGTGACTTGAATCTATTCGGAGGGGTCCGATGGCCCCACACAGGGCCTCCCTTAGTGGTGTTCTTCAGACCCTCTCTGCACCAGGGTCCTGCGGTCCAGCCAGGTCCTGGGTGAGCAGCTGGACTCTGTGGCTGCACGGCCCCCGCCTGCCCCTCCTGTCTGGCCACCCGCTTCTCCATGGATTCCAAAGCTCGGCTCTTAGGCACAGGAACACTCGATGGACCGTTGCCCTGTTCCTGACCTGACCCCTTTGTCATTATTAAATGACTCCATTCCTGGTAATATTCTTATCTATGAGATCTCGTTTATCAGATATTAATATGCTATTCCAGCTTTCTTTCTTTAAATTAACAGAGAAATTGAACAGAGTGTGAAAGAGCTCCCAGATATCTACCCTGCCCACCACCTTCCCCTGTTATTAGCTTTTGCACCAGTGTGCTGCATTTATTAAAATTGCTGTATGAAATTAAGGTATTCAATATCCATTTTTTCTATCAACAAAGGCCATCAGTGACATTAGGGTTCACCTTTTGTGTCCCACAGCCTGTGGGCTTTGACAAATGTGGAAGGACTGATGCCCACTGTCACCATCTCATACAGAGAGTTTCACTGACCATCGGGTGCCCTGTCTTCCTGTCCCCCAGGTAACGTATTGTTAAATGGTCAGCTCTATAGCTGGCCTCTCGCTACTTGTTTTCTAGTTGTGCTTCTTCGTCACTCTCCCTGTCCTCCTTTTCTGCCTTGTTTTGTGTTGACTATTTCTATGATTTCCCTTCACAGCCTTTGTGGCTTATCACCTCAAGTCCTCTTCTGTCCTGTTGAGGGCTGCGGTGGGGCTCCTAGCCGCCATCTCTAACTGTCTCAGTGGCGCCGCGCCCTGAGGTACGGAAGGTGACCACAGCTCACCTCCCCTGGCTCCTTGCAGCCTTGGTGCTGCTGCTGTCAGTGATCTGCTTTAGTGTGCTATTCCCTCCACACGTCTGTGCACCTCGATGTGACTGCTGCGGCTATTACTTTACTTAAACACTCAATTTTCCTTCAGTTACATTTGCTAAGAAAAGGTATTTCATGCGCTGCCCTTTGTTGCTTTTCCTGCACACCAGTCCTCTGTGGCTTTTTACTGCACTGTGTGCCATTGACCTTCCTTGAGTGCAGGTCTCCTGATGATAAGTATTCTCGGCTTCTGCAGGTCTTAAAAAACTCTTATTCCATCTTCTTTTGGAAGCCATACCCACCAGGCGTTGGCTTCGGGGTGGACAGGTTTGGACAGCACTTCAGATGGACTCCATTGTCTCCCGCCTGCGTTGTCTGCCCTGAGAAATCAGCTGTCAGCCTCCTGGTCCTCCCATGGCACCCACCTCCTGGCCCTGCCCAGCTCTGCTGCTCCGAGACTCCTCCTTATCACTGACTCCGAGCAATTCTATTATGAGGTGCCTTGAGGTAGATTTCTTCATGCTTTTGAGCTTGAAATCTGTGGTGCCTTTTGGGGTTCTGGTTTACAGTTTTCATTAATTTGGAAATTCTGTTGCCATTATTCCTTCAAATGTCCCCCGCTCCCCTTGTGTGGACTGGAATTGCACATGTATTCAGTATTTGAAGTTGCTCACCGATGTTATTTTCTGATATCTTAAAGTTCTCTTTTTCAGTCTCATTTTGAACAGTTTCTATTACTATGCCTTTGGGCCCACTAATGGTTGCTTCTGCTACATCAGATTTGCTATTAATTCCATCCAGTGTACTTTGCATCTCACATGTTGAAGTTTGCATGTGTAGAAGTTTGACGTGAGTCATATATTTATAACTTCTATGCTTCTACTTAACTTTTTCTTCCACTTATTAACACTGTGTTTATTTATTCTATCTCTACTTGATTTTGGACACATATATTCATGCCCTAATTCTAACTCCTGCATTCTAGATTGATTCCAATTGATTGCTTTTAATCTTCTCATCATGAGTTGTGTTGTCCTGCTTCTCTTGATGCTTAGTAATTTTTATGGGATGTTAAGATGTTATGAATGTTGTATTTTTGATTGCTAGGTACATTCATGTTTCTATAGGTATTTTTGAACTTTGTCTGGGTCGCAGTGAAGTAACTTGGAAACGGTCTGATACTCTCAAACTGTTATCATCTGTTGGGCAGGACCAGGCCTCCACTGTGGCTGACCCTCCCCTACTTTGGAGGAAAGGCCCTTCCATGAGCTCTGCCCGGGGCTCCGTGAAGCACAGCACTTTCCAGTCTCGCCCACTATTCCTGGCCTTGTGCGATTCTCAGGACTCTCCCATCTCATCTTTCAGCGGGCTCTCTCCCCAGCCCGGCGTGTCTTCATGCTCCCATGCTGACCCCTACCTGGCTGAGTGCTCAAGGGCAGCACTCTGCAGCTCTCCACGCGCCCGTCTGGACTAATGTTACCCTTCCTTTATGGAAAATTCTCTGCCATTATACACCCCAAATTCTTCTATGCTATTTCCTCCAATGGGAAGGTCTTCTTCTCGCCCCCAACCCTGGGTGGTTTTTATGTGCATCGCTCTCTCATGTGTCGAGGGTGAGTTCTTCGGCATGGCTCACCAGTTCAGTACTTTGCTCTTTTATGTATGATTCTGAAGTTTACGTCACCTACTGCATTTCATTTCTGATGAGTCTGTTTTTTATGCCCAGGATTTTACCTGATTATACGTATCCACTTGCTCGTTTCTTTTCTCCTGTTCTCCCCCCATGATTTCTTGTTATTTCTTATTAAGAATTATACTGTCATTCATCCTTTTAAGTAGCCTAACAGACTTACTTAAAAGTCTTTCTCAGACTTTTCTATAAGGTCCATTTTTTTTCTCGAGTGAATCCACATTCCTATTATTGATATTTTAACTGATTTTTTTTATGGTGGTCAAACCACTGCAAAAAGGTAAAAGGTGTGCCCGGTCATTTTCCCAACTTCCCCACCCCACGTCCCTCCCACTGAAGCTGGCATCAGCCGTGAGGCAGAAAGGTGGCCCTCGAAACTGTGGCCTTCTGACCCATCTTCCCACTCAAACCTGCCCTGCTTGCTCCTTCTCCCAGCCAGCTGGACACCTGGAGGTCACCTTGACCCCATTCCCACTCTTCTCAGTCCCACGGCCCGTGACTCTTCCCTGCTCATCTCACTCACGTCCACTCCTGCCCGGCCACCCTCGTCTCTTGCTGCCTCCCTGGGCATCACCATGTCCCTGGGTCCTGGAGGGTCTGCAGGCTCACAGAGAGGAAGGAGCAGGGCTGCTGGGATCCTCTTTCTCTCGCCTTCTCCATCTGGCTTCCTGGGTGCCTCTTGCTGGTCCCTCCCGACTCCCTGTGGACCACGGAGCAGGCTGCAGAAGCACAGGACCCTGGCTCTCAGGTCCAGGAGCCTCTCTGCCTTCTCGTCACTCTCTCAGACACCCCAGGCCCCAGTGGGTCCCGTGCTTCTTCCTCGCTGCCTTTTGAAAGTGGTGGAGTGGGGAGGGCAGCTGGCTCCCACCAGGACGCCGGCCCCGGTGCTCTGTCCTGCTGGGCTGAGGGAGCCACGCGTCCAGCCCCACTGCTGTCGAGCCTGGAGCCCGGAACCCTGTGCTTCAGCTCAGCTCCCGCCTCCCCGAGCTGTGCTCTTGTTGCTGCTGCACCCGCCTGCTTCCTCTCAGGCCTCGGCTCCCGCTGGCCCCTCTGGCCCCAACTTTTAAGATGGACATAGGCGTCATCGAAAGGGAAGCCCAACCGACCTCTCCCCCGCATCCTAACCCACCCGCACCCCTGCCCCTGTGCTCAACGCGCCACCTCTGTCTCCCAGGCTCCCTCTCCAGACACGATGCACCTCAGGAGCAGCAGTGCCCGGCTCATGGCTGGGTCCGTGGCCCAGCGAGTACAGGAGCAGAGGCTGCGTAGGCAAGGTGGATGGAGAAGCACACTCCTCCTTGGGCTGCTGGGGGGGCCCAGGGCCCTTCTGGACTCGGCCTCTCTTTGGGATCCTCTGCTGATCCCAAATGCCTGTGCCAACCCTGCAAGCTCCCCCCTCCGGCATCAGCCTTTCCTCTAGGAAGGGTTGCATAAAGTGGCCTCCTGCACCTTCCTGCCTGCATAGCCATGGACATCCAGGTGGAGTCCAGAAACACTGTGTGAGCCTCAACGGGCCGGGGGAGGGGTCACCTGGGATGAGAGGGAGGATGTGGCCCCAGAATTCAGGGTAGCATTTGGTTAACAAAAAGGGTCCACCAGAGGCCCTGAGGTGAGGAGGGCACAGCTCACTCCTGGCACCCCGTCCCTCCACGCCGCCAGCCCGCGCTCATGAATGAGGACTTACCTGTGCCAGGGACTGCCTGGCCAGAGACAAAGCCAGAGACAGGTGGCAGCCCAGGAGACCCGAGGGCAACGGAGCAGAGAGGTGGCAGCACTCAAGGAGCAACAGGGAGAGGCCGGGGTAGGGACGTCAGCTGGCATCTGGTGGGCCTGAGTGGCCAGCCAGGCCCGTGTGACAAGTGCTCGGTACAGAGACCTGGAGGATGAAGCAAGTCCAGAGCCCCGGGTGGGGCCTGCAGGCCAGGAGGCAGACCCCACGGCAGTGGCTCAGACAGGGGGCTGGACCAGCCCTAGGCAGAGGCTCAGGCCTGAGGAGAGGCTCAGGACTCGTGGCTCGGGGACTGAGGTGCCACGGGCGGTGTCTGGAGAGCTTTGCTGCAGGGTGACAAGGGGCTCCAGGGCCTCCCAGAGGGACCGGAGTCCTCCTGGAGGCACCATAACCTCCAGGCACATGGGGTAGCCTCAGGGTAGTGGCAGGAGGCTGGCTAACCCCTGCCACAAGGACCCACAGGACAGCTGTGGGCGGTCGGCGGAGTGGAGAGGGTGCAGGAACCGGAAAGGCAACGCTGAGCAGGAGTCTGCAGGTGCCCGAGGTGGGAGGGGCAGGGCCCGGAGGGGCAGCTCACGGGGATGGTCCTGATCGGAGCAGTGACGCGGCCCACCAGGGACAGGAGCAGGAGCAGAGGAGGCAGGGTTCTGGCTGCAGGTAGGAGTCCCTGGCCCAGAGGCAGCGTTGGTCTCCTGTGTGTGTGTGTGTGTGTTTGTGTGTGTGTGTGTGTGTGAACCCAGGGCCTCACCAAGACAGGCAGGTGCTCTACCACTGCCCCAGGCCCCAAAGGCAGCATTCGGAGCCACAAGAGACCCCAGGAATGCACAAGGGTAGAGAAGCTCGGGGCCAAGCACAGCCCAGTTGGGGTCTGCCGGGACCTGCACTTCCCTCCTGCCAGAGCCCCCTCCTGGTCTCCAGTGGAGCCCTGTAGCCCTGCTGAAATGTAAATGCTGCCTCTGGACATGATGGAGCTGGTCACCCGCCGCAGAGGCTTCCTCCCGCAATTGAACTGCGCAATTGCCAGCCCTTGCGAGCTCTTTAGTAAGTGCAATTGATTCCCAGGCTGGGGTCTAATTGCTGGCCTGTGGCTGTGATCTCAGAAAAGGCGGCCACCCGTGGGGGAGCTGGAGTGCGCGCTCACCGCCTTCCCCAGATAAAATGAAGGAGGTTTTCTCTTTCCTCCTTTGAATGGTGGCAGGCAGGAAACCAGCAATTAGGCATCAAAGCCAGGCGTTTAGGCGGCAGGCCGGTGGCGGCTGCGGACCTACTTGGAACACAGTCTCCAGCTGCGCTGCTGTGAGGGCCGGTCATCTGTCCAGCTCCCCTCACCAGCAACAGAGCCCAGTCGGCTGTCGGTGCAGGGCCCCGGGTTCCCAGAGTTCCAGGCGGGCCCAGGGGCATTCTGACCAGCCTCCCACACCACCCCACCAGTGTGGGGGGCCCCGGGCCCAGGCTCCCCTGGAGCTCTTGAGGTACAGCCCTGTCCCAGGGAGACGAGTCCCCGAAAGTGACCCGCAGGCCAGACATCACAACAGTGGAGAGGACAGGAGGGGGACAGAATGCAGAGCCGCAGGTGTCGTGGGGCCCATCCTCCCACGGCCATGCCCGACCGTCCTGGCCCACCTCTCCCTGCAGCACCGTGGCACCTCGTGGGACCCTCTGTGAAGGGGCACCTTTCCAGGGTCTCTGCCACGGGCCTTAGCTCCTTGCCCCGGCCATCAAGCATCAGGAAACAAGAAAAGGGCAGAATGACCCTGGCATTGCCCCCAGGACCTGGCGAGGGTGGTGTGCTTTGTGCCCTCTGTGGCAGAGACTTTCTAGCAGGAGTCCCAGGAAAAGGGGTCTGCCCAGCCTGGGAGCTCGGCCCGGCTACCTGCTGATGGCCTGAGGACCCTGGGCAGCAGGGCAGTCACCTCAGGGCCCATGGCCCCTGCACTCTCTGGTTGGAGCTGGGCTCTTTCAGAAGCTCCTTGGTGATGGGCTGGCCTCCTCCATATCCCATGTGCTGAAGGACTGGTCCCCACAGGGGACCGAGGAAAGGCAGTGCTTGGGTCTCGGGACCAGGCCCTGACAGGCACTGTGGGGTCCCAGACCCTTCTCTCTCCCTCTGCTTTCTGGTCATGGGGTAAGCTGTCCTGCTCTGCCATGTACCTCACCGTCGTGTGCCACCTCCCCACAGGCCTGAAGCCATGGGCCAACAGACCCTGGCCTAGAACCTCCCAAACTATAATAAACCTTTTCTCGTAATAAGTTGTATACTTCAGGCATTTGTCACAGTAACAGAAAGCTGACTAACACCTTCCCACCAGACTCCACCAGGGTCAGCCCTACCCCTGGCCCTGCTCCTAGCTCCAGAGCAGTACAGGGTGCCCAAGGCCTTGCAAGGCCCTTGCTCATCCTGTGCCCTGGACACATTTCTGGTTCTGCTAGTGCCTATGGCACCTGTGTACCCAGGTCCCCAGGAGCAGAGAGGCTGGTCCAGGGCAAATCCCAGACCTCTGCTCTCAGGCTGCACCTAAGGACACTGCTCCTGCCTGAGCCTCAGTCAGCCTCCCGCGCACCATGGCAGCGTTGCCCTCGACAGAGTGTAAGGTGAGACGGGGTCCCTGCCTGGAAGTCCTTCTGTCACCCCATCTCCACAGAGGGGAGCTACACTATAGAGTGGGCATGTCCATGCAGCCTGGAGTTAGGATCCACCCAGTCCTCCAACCCCAAAGCCAGGCTCTTGGCCGTCAGCCACAGGCGGTCAGGACACAGAGCCCACCAGCTGCCCCAGGCGAGCCCTGGCTCCTGGACCTCTCTCTGCTCTAGGCAGAAGCCAGGGCCTGGGGTCCAGGCCAGAACTTCTACTTATTGGCTTGTTCTCAGATCAGAAGTGGCCATTCCACCTGCTCCTGACACGGCTGGATGCTGCCCTGAGCTGAGTGTCCTCAGGCCACTTCCCTGACCTCCACCCGGCTGCCTGCTCACACGGAGGCCATTTCCAACACTCCCTGAACATCTGCTGATGGCCCAGACTGCTGAGGGCTCGCCGAGCCCAGGAGAAGCCCACGAGGTCCCTGCCGTCACCCTCCTTCCACCTACCGAGACCGAGCTGCAGGGAGATGGCAGCAACCTGTCAGAGCCACACAGCCAGGAGGGCAGAGCTCTGTCCCAACAGCTCCCGTGCAGCCAGGTGCGCAGGAGCCCTTCTCTCGGCAAGTGCACGCGGCACCTCACCCTCCACCCTGTCGTGCCCGAGTCCAGCAAGCGCCCCTGCAACTGTGCTCAGGCAGCGGGGGAGGCCAGCCCAGGGTCCGGAGCATCCTTGTGGGCCAGAGTGCATCCTGCGGGGGTGGGCAGGAACTGGGGCCGCCAGCGTGCCAGGCAAGCACTGGCCACTGAGCTACCCCTGGGGTGCTCCTGATTCCTCACTCACCCAGAATCCCCAGGGACACCAACTTCTGTGGCTTCCAGACTCCCTGCTGGGGGGCTTGCCTGGGAACTGGCCGTTCCCAGAGTCCAGCCCGTGCCTCGTCCCCTCCCTGACACCTGCATATCTAAGCGCTGGCTGTGCACAGCTGTCCAGACCCCACCCCCATGTCCTGCCTGCCCTGGAGGAGGAGGCCCCAGGGTGAAGTGGTCAACGATGGGCCTCGTCAGGAACATCGGCCACACAGAGGCAGCGGGAGATGGACAAAGAGGAGGTGGGCTGGGGAACCCAGGGCACTGCGGTCAGTGCAGGGACAGCACCACAGTGTATCTCCCGCCTCTGGAAGGGGCGGAGGGACCCAGCTGCAGGCACCACTGGCTCCTTGACCGGATGAACCGGGAGCCCAGCAGGTTTCCTGGTCAAGGCATCTCTACTGCGGGCCTCCTGTCCCCTCCCCAGCTCCATCCACTGCAATCATCGTACTCTGGGGAGCCTCCCTGTGCACCTGTTCTCAGGACCAGCAGCCCCAGCCTTCAGGACAGCCACACACAGCTGCACGGCTCCCCGCGGCTCCCGGGTCCTGGGCAGGCACATGGAGTTACCTCTCTCATTGAAATCATGGCTTCAAGGGCCACTGGGAGGTGGTGGTGGTGCAGGCCTTCACTCAGGGGCCCTTAGGAGCAGGGTGCTTAGAGAAGGTGCTGCTGGACCCTCTGCCTCCCTCCTGGGGCCATTCTGCATCACAGTCCCAAGAGCAGCATGAGCCAACCACAGCTGCACCACCCTGGGCACTGCGCCAAAGGACATCAGTGTGGAGAAGGACGCTTTCCCCTGCACTCAGGAAGAGTGAATCTGGCCCTCTCCTGCCCTCACGGATGGAATGAAGGCCACCGGTGAGACTGGCAAGGTGAGGGCTGAGAGGGGAGTCAGAGCCCGGGGCCCAGGCACGGAGGCCACTGTTGGCCCCGCTTCCCAGGATGCTGCAGCGGGAGTCAGAGCTCATGTGTCAGTCAGCTTGATGTCCGTGTGTCAGTCCCAAGAGCCAAGCACCTTGCCTCCAACAAACTCTTGTCAAGTCAGGAGGGAGCAGGGGTGCCCAGGAGCAGCGAGGACACTGGCCTGGAGAGAGGCCAACACAGGTGCGGGTGGAGGCCAGTGTGCACGTCCCAGCTGCCCTCCCTGGCATGACACCCAGCTCGCCACCTCCGCCCAGTCTGCAGAGAGCAGCGGAGCCCTGCCCTCACAGGGGACCACCTGGAGCGCACCCGCAGCACTTGGGACCCGAGGTGAGGGTGAGGTCAGAAGGACTGGCACAGGGCATGAGGCCCTGCAGAGCGCCACTTCACCCGGGTGCTGGGCTGACCTAAGAAACCTGGGGTCCGAGAGACATGCCCCGACTCCAGGAGTTGAGGCAGGAGCTCCCTGCCTGGCACGGAGCCGGCCCCAGGTGCTGAGTGCTGACCGGGGAGAACTCAGGTGCCAATCATGTGGCTTTTTAACACGGGAGCGGAGGATGGTGGGTGGCTTGGTGGGCTCACTTTAGCTTGTGCCGTGGAGGCCCACCACCTTGGACTGCCCAGACAAGGAACTGGCCTTAGGGACAGAGTAGCTGGTGGCCACAGAGTCAAGGAGGTGAGTGATGAGTGCATCAGGCCTGGGCCCTGCAGGGGTCTGCTGGGTGCCTGAAGGTGACACTCTTGAGGACCAGCTGTGGAATCTGGGGCAGAATCCAGTTTCTACCCAGGAGAGCGACAGGGCAGGGTGTTCCTGCTGCCTGTGCCTTGGTGTCTCAGAGCTGAAGACAAACACTGTTAATAATAGGGACAAGTTAAGGACCCTCTCCCCTGTGCAGAGCCTCCCGGACAGATGGCACCATCAAAGGAAGGGCCCTGCAGCTCCTGCTGCCCCACGCAGCCCAGCGAGAGGCATCTTTTCTTGGCATGATGTTTTTAAAAGGTTATTTTTAGTGTTCTTGGAAGGATCTGATTCCAGACATGAAGAACGCGCGGGCCCTGTTCCCTCCCTCTCTCTCTCTAGACCTGCACAGACCAAATGGAAGCTGCTGGCCACAGGTGGCTGCTTAAATGCAAAGTAGAAACCATGATTTTGATCTGGTCCTTCGCCACACCAGCCTCATTCTGAACGCTGAGTGGCCACCTGTGGCCAGTAGCCACCGTGTTGGATGACAGATGTGGAGAGTCCCCATCATGGTGGAAATCTCTGCTGGACAGCCCACCCCAGCCCCAGGGACCCCAGCCCCCTCCAGGCTCAAAGGGGCCCTGGCCCCTTGGTCCAAGTTGTCCCTTCTTGTCCAGGGTCTCAGTCTTTCAAGGGCAGGCAAGAGGGGAGCAAGCCTGGCCTGCTTCCACCTGGCTCCTTGGCAAGCCTGGAGTGTCCCTGCTTCTGCAGAGGCCACCAGGCCAGTCCCTGGGTAGCTACGAGCTTCCCTTGGTGCCAGGTCCACTGAACAAGAAGCCAGTCTTGGCCATGCTGACAGTGGCCTGGCGCGGGGCGCAAGTCACCCGCCATGGGCATGCATCCCCAGGTGTCTGGCCTTCAAACCTAGAAACGACTTTGAGGAACTGTTCCAGGCCCCGGCAGGACAGGGAACATTTCTGGTCAACACTTGAACTCAGCTTCCGTCCAAACCACTGGGGTTTGACTGAGTCCTAGACAGGCTGCACATTTACTGTGGTCCCAGGTGTTTCCAGAGCCATCGCTGCTCCAGGCTCCACCAGATTCCAAGGTTTGATGGAGCAGTGCAAACGGGAACCCCAGACCCAGCGGAGGGGCCACTGCAGGCCCTCAGGAGGGCAGGCCGTGAGCAGAGCGCCATTACCACCCAGGGCATTCACTGGCCAGGAAGCAGGCTCTCAAGGAGCCCACCTTACAGGAGGGAGGGCACCGAGCGCCACCCGCCGAGGCTCTGTGAACACCCTCTGCTTCTTTTCCTGAAACACAGGCAGACTAGCAAGCACCCACCATGTGCTGGGCCCTGGGCGAGGCCTGAGATAGACAGTGACTCAGACACAGACTCGCCAGCCCCAGGTGAGCAAGATGACACCTCTGGGAAGTGCCAACAAAGTGGGGGCTCTGACCTGGGCCCCACACAGTGCCACACACAGTCTCCAGGAAGCCTTGCAGCTGGATGATGTGCTGGTCACCCACAGCTGCGTAACAACTTAGCTCCAAACCAGGCACCTGAGGAGTGTTTCATCCTGCAGGTTCTGAAGGCAGGAATCTGGGTGGGGCTCAGCTGGGTGCTCAGCTCAGGATGTCTCTGGTGCAGTCAAGATGCTGTCCCAGGCTGGGGCCAGTCAAGGGTCCAGCCAGGCAGCTCTCCCCGGCTCGTCCCTGTGCTGCTGGCAGGGTTCACCTCCCCGTATGCTCCTGGACTGAGCCGAGGTCCCTCACTGGCTGTTACTGGAGGCCACCTCCCTGTGGAGGTCATCACTCCGTGGCTGGCTCCATCAGAGCAAGCAAGATACAGGACAAGAGGGGTGTGAGCAAGACAAAGCCACAGTACTTTATAACCCAGTCTTGGGAGCTGCCCCTTCCTGTCGGTGGATTTCTGCTGGTTAGAGGCAGGTAACAGGCGCAGGAAGACGGGTCCCTCGGGAAGAGAGGTCGCACAGGACACGAACACCCAGGGGATCACCGGGTCCACCAGAGGCTGCCCACCAGAGATGCTGTCCATCCTCACTTCATGCATGGGGAAACGGAGGCCGAGAGGCCAAGGGACCTGCCCCATTGCACAGCCGATCACTGCAGATGGGGATAGGAACCCAGCCAGCACTCTGTCCCCTCCAGAGACGGCATCGTGCTTGAGCTGTCACTCCTGGAGCACAGATGCCAGCTTAAAATGGGATGTGACATCCCTTAGTGCACACGGGGCCTGGGCAAAGTGGAAAAAATTTCATAAATATGCAAATCGCCTTGTCCCGCTTCCCCAGGGAGGGCGGCCCACCTCCCCCGCCGCCTCCCACCCATTCCCTGCACACAGGCCTTAAGAGGATCAGCAACGGGCTTTTTAATGAAGTTAGAGTTGAACATAATCCAGCCACATGGGGCAGCGTCCCTCCTCCCCCACCTCAGCCTCCCTCAGCCCCGGTGGGTGACATGGGGACTCGGGCTGCCTGGCCTGCACCCTCCATCCCCGGAAGGACCTACTTCAGCTCTGTGCCCTGTGGCAGCCTCCCAAGTGGACAGATGAGGAAGCTGAGGCCCAGCAGGTGCCCGGCCCGCTAAGGACAGAAAGTGGCACTGGCAGGCGGCTCAGGCCGTCCTCCTCGGCCTCCCATCCTCGCAGGTGCCTCAACTCTGCTGAGACACAGCGGCCTGCAGCCACCACAGCAGCTCCCATGGGCAGTTCCCACCTGAGGCCTGGGCCCGTCCCCGCCCTAGGGGTCCCACAGGAAGAATGCTCACAGAAGCACCACCGAGGGGGACGAGGGGGACACCCAGCCTGGCGAGTGCACCCTGGCTGTGTACCCCACTCTGGACTGTGCACACAGCAAGCGAAAGTCAGGACAGCCAGGACACGGAGGCTGCTTCTGCAGGGCGAGGTCACCCTCACTGCCCTCCCCCACAGAGACCCCAGGCCTGGGGCCTGCTCCTGTCCTGCCCTCCACGTCCCCAGGGAGGCCGTGCGCCTCATGCCCATGCCCTTCCCAGCCCCGGAGACTGCTGCTCCTTCCAACATGCACGTCCTTGTCCATCCGGCCAGCACCAATCCTCTCCCTCCCCCGGCCTGGCTGACCCAGCCGTCACTGTCTGCAGCCAGTGTGCCAGGTGTCCTCTGCTGGGCCCCTGGCCCTGACTCGTGCTCCCTGGCCGCCACCTGGCTGCCCCTTGCTGTGAGCACAGTGGGGACAGAGCAGCCAACTCGGCCTGGGGCTCTCTGTCACCAGGGGATCTCAGACTCACAGCTGTGGGCTGCGGTGTCCTTCCTGCGATGGCACTCAGTGTTTCTGACACAGAGGGTGCTGGAGGCGCCAGGGACCTCGTTCAAGGAGTGAGGGATTCGGGAACCCTGGGCCTCGGCCACAGGCAGTGTGGTAGGCCCCGCATGCCGAGGAACAGCAGACCCCAGGATCCCCACCACCCCTGTGGTGCCTGAAATAAACACCGCAGGATCAGCGATACTGGGATTGTGCCACTTTGGGGTCACGCAGACCGAGGCTCAGGCCCTCAGTCGGCCCCTATGGTTCCTGATCTTATTTTTTTGTCCAAAATTTGTTGAGCACCTACTATGTGTGGGCTGCTGGGAAGTTGGAGGAGACCAGAACAGACACAGTCCTTGCCCATGGAGCTCTGCTCCCATGTCCCCCCACACACCCTGCAGGGTTGGGGACAGTCACACAGAAACTCCATCCTTAGGTGGATCCTGAGTATCTCTGGGCTGGGAACAGCTCTATGGCGGCTCCTGGGTGCTGAGGTTCAAGGGGAGCCACTCAGCTGGACCAGAAGCCCTCCAGTAGTGGGTGGGGCCCACTCAAGAGGCTGATGGGGGAATGGCCTTGCTGCTCAAGCAGGCTGAGGTTCACGGTCACTCGGCTGGTTTCAGGGCCCTCACGGGAATGTGGGACTGAGCCTGTCCACTCAAGTGGGCAGTACAACTAGAGTCAAACTTGGGTTGGTCACGCCTGGCCTCAGTTTTCTCATCCTCTACAATGGGACAATGACACCCTAAAAACCATGGTGAGAATTAAGCGGGATGATATATGCAAAGAGGTCACTCTTATGTAGCCACACAGCTGCTGGACTGACAGTGCGAGGACAGATCCCGCCGCCTTGGTTTCCTGGTTGGGAAGATGCAGCTCCCACTTTGTCCAAGGGCCACGAGGGGGGCTGCAGCCTAAACCTGGAGAGGGGAGCCAGCCTGCCCGACTCCTCAGGCCCAACCAAGCTCCTGGGCTCCCATGGGCTCTCCTGGGTCACGTGCTCGTTTCTCCACCAATCCCCATGGCCGAGGGAATGCGATGCTGCGATTGGTGGAGACATGGGACACGTGTCCAAGGACAGGTTTAATTTCCCCTGAATCCCAGGGCTGAGTGAGGGGAGGGAAGCAGGAGCCTGCAGGCCCTGAAGTGTTGCTGTTCTCACGCTGCCCCGAGCCCTGGAGGGGCCTGGCCGTCTGTGCCGCCGACTCCTGGCCCATGGGGCTGCCCTCGCAGGCTGCCCCGGCACACCCCTCCTCTCCTCCCAGCCCCCAGAGCTGCCCTGGGTGCATTGGTGCAAAGCAGGTGTGGTGCGGAAACAGCCCAGGGCCCAAGGGTGTCCCAGCGGCCTGGTGCGGCTTCCTCAGGGGAAAAGCCCCCCCCCCCCCCAGGGAAACTGGATTCCCTGCCCTGGCCCAGAGAGCCCGACACCTCGAGCCAGGCCAGGCTCCCCCCGCCGCCCACCGCCCCGCAGCCTGGAGCCTGGAGCCTGCAATCTGCTCACAGCGCGACCCCTGCAAGTCAAGGTCTGGGGAGCTGGCAGTGCAGGTGGGAGGGAACGAGTGAGTCATTCCCGAGGAAACACAGGGCGCAGAGCTGGAGGAGGAGAGGAAGGAAGAGGAGGAGGAGAAGGAGGAGGAGCAGGGAGGAACAGTGAGGGGCCTCAGCCCCACCTGCCAGGCTGCCTGGGCGGAGGACAGGGTCTGCTCCAAGGTCAGACCAAGCTCACGTCCACCTGGCACTGGCTGGCGGATGGGGGCACCACCTCGCCAGTGAGCGGGAGGGGCAGGGGGCCGGAGAGGGGGGCCAGCCCAGCGTGCTGGAGGGCACTCCATGGGCAGGAGCCCTGTGACCCCTGCCCTGAGCCCACGCACGTGGGCCCAAGCCATGATGAGGCCTTCTGCACCCCTGCCGCCCTGCTGTGCACCTGGGTGTGGCAACACCGGTCCCCTCTGCGGGTCAGGGAGTGAGGCTTCCGGAGGCCCAGGTGCTCGCTGCCTTGTAAAGATGCCCCCAACTGGACACGTCTCCCTTGAGATCCTTCAGAATTCCCCTGGATGATGAGTCACTTTCAAGAATCATCTGAGAAGGCTTGCTACAGTGGTGGGCAGTCCTCAGGGAAGTCACACTGTGTGTGCAGGGAGGGCACTGCTCTGGAGAGGACTGCCTTGGTGGGTGATGGGCTGGACTTGGGGGCAGAGAAGCATGTAGCTCCCAGGGGACCTCGGGGTAATGACTAGAGGGGACCCCTCTTCCTCCCTCCATATTCCCCAGTCAGCACCCCAGCTGGACACCTGCCCAGAGGCCAGCTCATGCCATCAGTCAGCAAGAATTAATGAGCATCTAATACCTGCCAGAGGCCGTCACACTCGGGGTTCAGAGATGAGCAGAGCGAGCGCTCCCCGTGCACATGCAAGGAGTCAGCAGTGGGTGGTGTCGGCCGGCGGGTCAGGGCCGCGGCAGGCCAGGCTGGGGGAGTGCCATGAGGGAGTCCCCACTCTGAAGGTGACCGGGCCACTGCCAGCAAAGGGACTGGAGGGACACAGTGATCCAAGAGTTGATAAGGAGGGATTGCTGCTGTCGCAGGGAGGGGCAGTGGTGGCCAGGGGCCTGGGGTGGCAGAGAAGCAGACCTGTGAGAAATCCTGGAGGGGACATGGCAGGACTTACCAGGCTTGAGTGGAGGGGGTCGAGGGCCGCGGGGGGAGGGCAGCCTAGCCTTCGGCCTGAGCCAAAGTGAGGCCAGGCCCTGTGAGGAGCAGGCTGGGCAGGGCAGGAGTGCGCAGAGCCCTGTGTCGAGCTGGTGAAGACAGAGACTCTAGAAAGCAGGTCTCTGGGGTTCCGGGCTGGGAGCAGCCCGCTGTGCATGGGCCTTTGCAGGCAGGGCCAGGCAGCCGGGCACTGAGGGCAGGGTCGGGCCTCTGAGAGGACCAAGGGCCCAGGTTCCCTTCTGCTGCCAGCAACCCAACCAGGCGGGTCACACGAACCCCTCGTCCTGTCATCTCCCGCTCTGCTGCCTTGGGCCCTGCTCACCACCACCTCCCAGGGCCCATTAGGAAACCAGAGTGTCACCGACTTCCAAAGCACTTTGAAAACTCCAAACGAATACTATTCATCCATGTTTATTTGTAGATGCTCTGTTTTAGATAAAATGCCTTGACCTTCCCCGCACGCCTGCCATGAAAACTGAACACAGCCATCTCTCAGCCTGGCCCCGAGAGCTGGGCTCACCGGCCAAGTCTTACCAAGGTCAAACATGAGGGAGGCAGGGCTGGACCGACCTCCAGGGCCTGCACGGGCACCTGCTGCCCCGCCTGCCTGCAGGAACCTGAAGGCTCTTCCTGGGGCTCAGCGTGCCTCCGCCTGCTCAGGCCTGCCCCGCTCCCCTTTTGCAGCCTGGTAATTGGCAAGAAGAAGCACAAATACTTTGTTCAAAGGCTGGGAAGTGGAAAATTTTCTAATCTGTCAGGCAAATTCTCCCTTTCTCCTTTTACATTTTTTTCTTCAACAGGAAAAGACTTTGCATTTGGAATCCTTCCGATGCAGATGTGTGAAGACTCTGGGAGCGACATCTCAGGGACTGAGCATCTTCTATTGATTGGAAAAACACACAGCCCCAGCGCGTTTGCAGATCACAAGCCACATTTTTCAGGGTTTGGGCAGGCGGGAAGCCAGCCGCGGGGCCTCAGCGCCCCCTATGAGCCAGAGATGGTACTACCCAAGGACAGGAGGGGAGAGAGGCCCTTGGGGGGCTTCCAGGGGAAGATGGGGAGGCCCTGGGGTGATCCTCTACAGCCCCCTGCCAGATGCGGGGAGAGCAGGACACCCACCTGCAGGTCAGCCCAGTTCACCTCCCCGGTCTGCATCCACTGTGGAGAGACGGGGTACAGCCTGGGTGTATCCTAAGGCCTTTCAGGTTACCTGTGACCTTCAAGCCGTGACGCCTCTCGGTGCAGGTAAGAGAGGGCACATAGGGCTGATGGCAGCCCAGCTTCCGCTGAGCGGCCAGCTGCCCAGCTCCAGCCTCCTGGCCTTCAGTGGAAGGACACCACCAGCCCCAGGGGCCCACCAGTGCCAGGAGAAGGCTGAGGCATGAAGGACAGGCAGACGTCCACAGGGGAGCAGGTCTGGCTCCTGCCATCTCTCGGGCATCCCGCCTGAGCCACAGGAACCAGGGTTCCGAGCTGAGAGGACCTAACGTGCCCTTGACCTGGGATCTCTGGGGCCCAGGCACTATGCCACCCACCGGCTCAGGGTACCCTCTGCCTGATGTCTGCCATCTTTGAAGGAGCTAGACTAGAACCCGAGTGTGCTGACCCCAGGGCCCTTCCCCTGGGAGACAGGGCAATTGGAGTGGGGTGGGGTGGCACTGGGGAGACGTGGGGTTCTCCAAGGTGGTGGTTGGCAGATGGGAGGGGGAGGGGAGGACTAGCAGGCCATGTGGCCATCCCAAGGGAGGGGCCATTTCCTGCTGTCTCCCGAGGTCAGGACCTATAGCCCCACCCAGCTTCCTTTCCTGTCCCCCCTCCCAGCAGTGTGTGGAGTCACCAGTGACCAAGGACACAGGACGGGCACCAGACAGAGCCAGCGCCTCTGGCTGCTGGGTTCTGGGCCCTACACACCCCTGGGCAATCCAACTTAGTCTCTGGAGCTATAAAACAGAGCCAGAAGCATTTCTAATGTCCAACAGAGGTGGGCCAGGTCAACAGGGCTCTCCAGGGTGGGCACCCCTCACTGTCCTCACGAGCCCCAGGACAAGCAGGCCCGAGAGGCACAGAGTGCGGGCTGGTGGGGGGAGGCCCAGTAGGCTGGGCCCTGGCTCTGCAGCCTCAGGAGCCCTGGCTGTTGCTATGGCCGGTGGCATTATTCTGTCACCTGTCTTGCAAGGCAAGGTTCAGATAGTGCCAGTTCTTTATGTCCCCTAAGAGACTTCTCAGCAGAACCAACAACCCAGGGAAGTGCCAGGCTCCCAGGCCCCTGTTTTCTCACAGGGCAGGCAGAGCAGGCCCAGTGCAAGAGTAGGATGATCAGGACTGGCCAGTGAGCGCAGGAAAGGCCAGGGCCAGCCAGGTGAGGGCCACGTGTGTCCTGGGGGTGGCATCTGGAGCAAGGCTGGAGGTACAGTGAGCTTCCGAGCCAGATGGGGAGCAGGGTCCTGGCAGGCAGAGGCCAGTAGGATGGCCCAGCCCCTCCTCCCCAGGGCTGGCGGTGAGTCTCGCCTGGCCTGGGTCTTGGCATTGTAGATGACCAAATGGGGTGGGTCTAGCCGGAGCCTGGGGATGTGGGAGGCCCAGATGTGGGAGGCTGGGTGGCTTGGAGGTTGGGGTGGGAGCAAAGGAGGCAAGCAGGAGAGAGAGGGGCAGGGCCTCTGGGGCAGCTTTATGCTTGACCAAGGGAAGGAAGCCTTCACGTCAGATCTTCGGGGTGTGGCTGCCTGGGGGTCAGGCGGCCCAGGGAGCAGGTGCACTGGAGGGCCGCACACCTGCTTCTAGCCCTCTTCTGCTGCCAAGGCCAGGTCACTCACCAGTGGTTGGGGACGCAGCTTATCCACATGTGATCCTCTTGGGTACCCACGAGGGTCTTGCAGGTCGGGCTGGGAAGTGAAGCGGCACCCAACCTATGGGGCGGGAAACTGAGGCCCAGATGCCAGGGGGGACATGCCCAGGCTCTGTCGTCAGGAGCACAGCAGGACCCCGGCGATGGGGCCACCAGGCAGACTTCCTCCCAGGGTCCCAGGGGAACCCCAGTGGGCTCCAGCCCTGGAATGGGGCTGCAGGCCTGGGCACACCCTGCCAGGGCGGGGCAGGGCTGAGCAGCCTAACTGCCGGAGGGAAGGCCTCCCGGGAGCCCCACCTCCCGCCTCACCCCACACCGCAGCCAGGCTCAGCCTGTGCTTCCGAAAACCCCCCAAACAACCCAAAGTGACAAATTGCCTCTAAAGGAGAAGGCTGCCTGCTGGCACCCGGAGGGAGGGCCGTGGGGGCCACACCCACCCTGCTCCCGCCTGCAGTGGCTGGGATCCAGGCCCCGAGGGCTGCTTTATTAAAAGCCAGCCGTCTGGCTCCCACTTGAGTTGGGCGAGTCCCTCGCAGGGAAGGCCTGGCTTTTAGAAGTGAATGTAAGCACCTGTGCCCTCTGCTCAGCAGCTGCCCCCTCCCAGCACACGACAGAGAGGTCCTGGGGAAACTGGCCCCACCACCCTCTGGGGCTGAGTCAGCCTTCCCAGGGAGCAGACTGCCATTAAGAGGAGAGCACCCCCCCCCCCCCGCCAGGTCAGACAGAAGCCCCTCACTGCATGAGGGTGGGGGGCTGGGGGGGCAAAAGAGGGGGGTAAGAAGAGGGAGCCTTTTAGTTGAGGAAACTGGGGCACAGAGAGATGGAGCAACTTGCCCAGGGCCACACAGCCTCTTGCAGAATTCCTTCAAAGCCTCTGTCTGTTGTCCTTGGCTGTGGGACATGCCAAGGTGACTGCAGCTGCACCAAGACCCTTCCTAGGGACCAAGAGTCCAGCCTTGGGGTTGTGGGTGGGGCAACTGGGCCCTGAGGCCACATCCTTTGCTGGTCGGGTGGCCTCAGTCTCCCCTGGGAGGTGGAGAGTGGCCCACCACCGTCCCCAGGACTGCAGGAGTGTCAGCGTCACCAGTCTTGCTGCTTCATCCTCTGGGACTCGCCACCTGGACAGAGGACGCAGGTCCTTCATCCACCACGAAGATTCTATTTACTCAAAGACACCTTTGTGAACACGGATGCCTAATTTATGAGCTGCGCGGGGCCAGCGGTGCGTGCCCTGCCCACTCCCGCTCCTTATTAAACCGTTTGTGATCTAATAAGTCACTGTACGACACGCCGTTCCGGAGAGCTTTAATTTCCGCGCTGACATTTGGAGTGAGACAGCAGTGCCCAGGCTGGCCCCTGGCAACACAGGACTCCAGAATGTCATAGCCAGAAGGGCCCCAGGTCACCACGTGGCTGCCCCCGCTGTGCAGGTGGGGAGACGGAGGCCTAGATGGGCCCAGGCCTGCTCGGGGCACTGGTTAGAGGTGCCCAGCACACGGCAAACCCTGGGACATAGTGCCCCCTCCTGCCACTTACGCCTGGCAGGTGACAAAATGCCTCTGACACATTTTCTAAAGAGGTTTTGTCTTTGTCCCTCAGCGTCCTCTCTCCTCATGGTGGGCGGGGCAGGGGGAACTTGGTGAGCCAGGAGGAGGGTGGTGCCGCCCCCCACCCCCACACCACCCCGTCCAGGGCAAAGCCCAGGTACCAGAGTTGCCAGCAGCAGCGCTCCGGGAAGAGCAGGAGGCCCCACGGCCGCCCCTCCCCTGGGCACTTGGAGCCCAGGCCCTGCCGGGTGTCCCCAAGGCAGAGGTTGCTGTGAGGGCATTGACAGGTGACCCTGATTTCCCTGGGTGTGTGATGGGAGCCAAGAAACCTGGGTGAGTGGGAGGGGAGCAGTGGGCAGGGAAGGGCAGGCTCCGGCCAGAGCAGACCCCAGGTGCCTGGCTCAAGGAGCCCAGGCCAGCCCCGGCCCTCTCTGCACCCTGCCACACAGGCCCCGGCCCCGGCCTGCAGACACACTTCCTGGAGCCCCTGGGAGACGACGCTCAGGTGTGACCTGTGTGGTGTTGGCATTCCACAACCAGGGATCGCAGGGGCGGGCAACACCGTGGTAGCCTCATGCCCAGCACATGCCTGGCGCAGAGGGTACCCTCAGTGGGGGACATTGGCCTGGGCTCCAGAGGCGCATCAGACCGGGCCTGGCCTTACAAATAGGCGCTGTTTCCCAGCAGGGGTCCCAGTTCCAGGCCCATCTTACGCAGGGCAGGCACACGCACCGACACATGTGCACACTCAGGCAGCAGCACCCTCGATGTGGAGGACCCTGGGCCAGCCCCCAGGTGTGGCAAAATGTCAAAGGGCCATGACTGCCTCCTTCTCTGTCCAGGGCTGGGGAAGGCCAGGCCTCCATCCCTGGCTGCGGGCCTCAGCTGGCCCTTCTCCTGGGAAGGGGCTACTTCAGGGCCGAGAGCTGGCCGTGCTCAGCTCCCGGGCTGCGGCCAGCGGCACCGTACTGCCCTCTGTGGCTCTGTGAGGCCCAGCCAGCGTCTCCACCTCCCAGGTCCCTTCAAACCTTCAGGGCCCCCTTTGCAAAGTGGTCCGACCCCTAGGGAGCTGAGAAGCCCAGCGCACCGTGCACCCTGTCCTGCTGTCACCTGGGACCCTGCTGCAGCGACTCCACCTCCTTCCTCCCTGAGCCCAGTTGCTTTTTTGGTGGTTTGGGGTCCCCAGAGGATGGGGAGAGTCCTCCCAGGGGTGGCAGACCCCTGTGCCACCTGCAAAGCTACAGTCTTGTTCAGGGAGGGCCACCTTCCCTGGAGGCTGGAGGGGGGAGGGGCTGCAGAAGAAGGGTCTCCATGGCAACGCCTAGGAGAGCTGAGAACAGCTCCTTTCTCTTCTAATTAAAGGGCTATTTCCAGGGACCCCACTATGTACCATGGCCTGGTCTCAGGGGCCCCAGGATGGGGTGTTGGGGCAAGAGGTCCACTCTCCACCTTGAAAGGTCCCCAGGCTGGGAAACATCACACACAACTCATGCAAAGTGGGCCTTGGAGCCATGCACACAGTAGGTGCTCAATGGGTGCTTGTTGAACTGATGGGAAGGGGACAGGATGCACTGACCCTCGCAGACAGAGCGCCCTTCACTGTGGGCAGCTCCCCGTGGCTGAGGGTCAGATGCTCGTCAGCCTGGCACCCAGCCCAGGGGAGGCACGGCCAGGCTGAGAATGTTCCTCTTTAGAGCAGTGACCCTACGGGGGCTCCCAGAGGGCAGCCGGATGCTTCCCTGAGCAGAGGAGAGACCGAGGCCCAGGGGAAGATGCTGCCTGAGGCCACAGGGAGGAAGGATGGGGCAGGAACTGTCTGGGCACAGTGGATACCCAGCAAGTGCCCACTCTGTGGGCAAGGCGCTAGGCTGGAGCATGCCAGGGCGGGACCAGGGCCTACCAAGTGGCTTCTGGGGCCACCACATCTGGCGGAGGCCTACAGGGACAGAGGCAGGGGAGGAGGCTGGGGGTAACGCAGATGCAGGGGGAGGGCGGAGAGGGCCTCGCCTCAGGCTGTTGAATGCCACTGTGACTCTGGATACCTCCCCACCCCCGCTGGGCTCCGAGTGGCGAGGGACAGCTGGGACCTGGCCTTCTGGACAATGGGGGGTGGAAGTCGGTACTGAGGGGCAGGCCGGACGGAGTGTCCCAGCCAGGCAGGGAGGACAGGAGAAGCCGCGACCTCTCTTCAGGAGGGTGGGGCTGGAGGTCATGGGGGTGGAACTTGGGCCTCCCCAGGACACCTCCGGGTCGCCCCTCCTGGGCACACACCCTCTCAGAGGCCACAGGGTCCATGGGAAAGTGAGGTGGCAACCTGAGACAGCGGCATGGGTTCTCTCCCTGGGGCTCCAGCAAGACACACGGGGGACCTCATGGCCTGGAGAGGGTGGGGTGGCCCTGTGAGTCCCGGTCCTCAGGGCAGGGTGTACCCCCAGAGGAGACCTGGCCAGCCCCAGGCCACCTCTGCAGAGCCCCTGAGCCCACCTGGCACTGCGTGGCCAGAGTGTCACTGACATGACTCTACTTCACAGCTGCCCGGCCGCCCTGCGAGGACACTCACCCCAGCAGGAGTGAGGGGCAGGGGGCACGTTCCAGGCCTGTTCTGCAGGGGACAATAGGCCCCTCCCAACAATGGCCCCATTCTGCTAATCCAAGAAGATGGACTGGGGTCAGATGATGAAGGACACTTGGTCTTGGAGGCCCCCTCCAGGACAGCAGGATGACCAGGGCACCTCAGACCCGGGGGTGGGGGCCTGGCCGAAGGCATGGGGCTGGTCAGGGGCAGGAGGGGTGACCAGGAGTCACAAAGGGGTCAGACCCAGCCCAGCACTCTGCAGCCCAGTACATCATCCCGGCAGCCCTTGGGCCCTATCCATCTGCCCCTGGGCACCACGACTTCAGCACAGGGCAGCTGTGGACCTCCCTGGTCTTCAGGGTGACCAGTGTCCCCAACCTGGGGACCTGACCTTTGAGGTCTCTTGAAGACACAGGGCAGGTGTAGAAATGAGCCAGCACAGCCCCACACACGGCAGGACCTGTTCCCAGTGCTCCCAGGCTGGACTCCCCAGTCCTGTCCCCAGGAACTATGGGACAGCCCCCTCAGCCCCACAAGGCACCTTGGCCAGGCCCTGGCCAGATCAGACAGTCCTCCTCTGTTCGGGCACCCGGAGCCCACTCCCGGCTCTCCTGGGGAAGCCCGTGGGGCTCAGGCAGGTGCTTCCTGGAGCAGGGCCCTAGCCTCACAGCTGCAGCCCACCCACGGCCCTGCCCACCCCTCAGCACCGACCCTTCTCTCTGCCTCTGGGGACCAACAGGTGAGGGACCATCTCCCCAGGTGGCAGGGGAGCCTTTTCCAGGTTTTCCTGCCCACAGTGAGGAGGCTGGGAGGCCGCAGGCTGGAGTCCAGAGCCAGCCGGAGGGAGGAGGAACAGGGCAGGGGCGTCCCCATCACTCGGGGGGCCGCCAGCGAGGGCAGGCAGAGCTGGGAGATCCCAGGAGACCCTGTCCAGCCTCCTTCCTCCACAGCATGAGGGCTGCAGGAGCCGGGCCCAAGGCTCTCCCCTGGAGGTGTCCCTACCGTCCTCAGCTCCTGGGACCCTCTGCTCTTGTGGACTTGAATTCTCGCTCTGTTGGACCGGGGTCACCTCTGGTCCCACACTCACTGTATCCCATGGCTAAGGCACCGGGTCCCATGGAGGAGCCTCTCTCTGTCTGCAGAACAGGGTGGAAACTCTTCCTTCTTCAGCTGGTGAGAGCCCCAGCCACTCTTCCCTCCAGTCCTCGTAGCCAGACAGACAAGAGGGGCCTTCCGTGCCCAGAGACCAGCAGGAGCTGAGGGAGGACCTGGGGCTTCTGCCAAAATGCCCTGGGTGCCCAGCACGGGAACCCACGCACCCACCAAGCCCCAAGGGCCGGATCCTCCCACTCCAGAGCAGAAGAGGGATCTCTTGGTTTGGGGGTCAAGAATGCTGGGCAGGGCCCCGAGGCAGGACAGGAAGAATGAGGTGGAACAGGGAGCTGTACCCACCACAGCGGAGACCTCAGGACCCGGCCAGGCACTGCTGCCCGTCCCCAGGGCACAGCAGGTGAGAAGGCGGAGGGGCCTGCCAGTGTCCATGACTTATGGGTCCCCGTGCTAGAAAGTGAAGCCCCTCGTCCTCCCAGGAACCCAGTCCAAGGGGCCAGGTTCCCGTCTCCAGCCTCCCTGGGGAGGTGGCCCAGGCAGGTGGCCCAGGCAGGGTGTCACAGACCCCACCGCCAGCCCAGCCCAGCCCAGGCAGCCCAGTGGTGGTACTCCTGGGTCTGGCCGCTGCCCAGCTTGCAGCCCTCCCTGCCCTGACCTAGGACCACCCTGGTTCGTTGGCCCTCCTGCTCACTGCCCTCCACGCTGTCCACATCTTCAGTCTCTACCATCACCCAGCACCCAGGCCACCCCGCTGTTTCTCCCCAGCCGACCCCATCTTCTGCCAGCTGCCCCGTCCCTCCAGCCCCGAGCCCCCACCGTGGCCCCCCAGCCACCCAATAGTCTCAATGTCTGCATCTTGCTTCCTCTGTGGCCCCATCCTGCCGCCTTCCTCTGCCACAGGGCCTTTGCAGGCTGTTAACATTGTCTGTACTGCGTTTCTGAGCCCTGGTCCCCCATAGATGTCCTCCCAGCACCTGTGTCTCTCCAGGTGTGCCCTCAGCGCTACCCGTGGGCACTACACGAGGGCTCCTGTATCCCACCTCCTGTCTCTGCCCAGCGCCCTCTAACTTCGGGTCTGTGTCCACTGTCACTCACCTCAGTAGCCCTCCTGGCACAGTCCTGTGCCCAGCAAGCCCCAGGGAGGTGCTTGAACTGGTCTCACAGGGGACAAGTGGGGGGTCCCCTGCCCTGTGTCAGAGGAGATCTGTCACTTCCCCAGATGGCTCCACTCAGTGGCAGAGCTGCAGGGGCTGCTCCTCCCTAAGGCACTGTCACCCTGACCAGGCTGCCTCCCTGCCGTCCCATGTCCTGCCTCTCAGACGCGAGACTGCCCGTGTCCAGGAGACCCTGGCCTGGGTCAGCCGAGCCTCGCACCGTGGCCGGCAGTGTTCACCTCCACCCCGCCTAGGGCCTGGTGTGGCACCTGGGACCAGAGCCAGGATGGCCAGCAGAGAGGGCCCTGCGTCTGAGCGCCCCACAGGCTGTGTCCACGGCGCATTAAGCCGAGGTCTCATTCTCCAAGTGCGCAGGTGCTACTCCCCAGGGCTCGGAGGACCAGTGACATTTGGGGGCGGCAGAGGGATGGAGAAGCCAGGCACCCAGAGACACAATCAGGGCCTCATTAACATTTTGATTGCAGCAGGGCTCCCCCGGCGCCTCGGTCTGGACACACACACACATTCAATCTGGAGGCAAAGACCCAGCCAGGGAGAGGAACGGAGACAGAGAAAGCAGACTTATTTTAATAATGCTAAAAATAACCGTGTCAATATTCCCTTCTGTTTGGGGAGCCACGGATCATGTCTGAATGCATCTTCTCAGTTTTCTTCTCCAGGCCTGTGGGGAGAGCCCTGGGTGGGTGGCTTCAGACCCCCCACCCTGCAGACCAGCCTTCCCGGCCCGGTGAGCCGCCACCTGGGGACCTGGACACCCTGCTGCACAATGAGAAGGTGTGCTGCTCAGTTGGCAGAGTCCTGGGTCCTGGGGGAGCGCCAGGGTTCCAGGGTCAGCCTCTCACTTTAGCAGATGGGCAAACTAAGACCTGGAGAAGAGCGCATGCTCAAGGTCCAGAGGAAGGTCGTGTGTCCACTGCTGGGGAAATGAGGCGCTCTGCACAGGGGAGAATGGCAGCAGCGCCTCTCGGTTCTCCCCGACTTCCCCTGGCTCACCACCCCAAGCCTCAGGCCCTTCCAGACCAGCGACATTTGGGGGACATCTTCTGCCAGCTGCCCCAGTCCTCCAGCCCACGGCACCCACGCCCTGCCCTCCCTGCACCACTGTGTTCCACCTGGTGAGACGTCTCCCCTCCCCCGCCCGCCAACCTCCTATTCCTCGTCAAGACCCAGGTGAAGGCTGCCTCTTCGGTGAGGCCTTCCTGGGGAGCCCCAGCCAGAGTTGGCCCTCTCCCCTTGTGAGATGCAGCCCGGAGCCCAGACCTCCTCTGTGATAGTGCTACACCGTGTGACCAGGCGCCAGGTGCTCTCCTGGCAGCCCCGCGGTGTCCGCACGACCTGGCAACACTCTTCCACCCCTCTGTGACTTGCTTTCCTCCACTGTAAAGTGCGCCTCTACCAGAACCTCCCCGCCTTGTCCAAGGAGCCAGCGTGCGCAGGAGACCTAGAACACCACCTGGAGGGCTATTGGCTGCCATTGTCCCAGCCCCACCACCTTCGCCTGCACGGTCAACCCACAGCAGCAGCAGCTCCTCGTCATCGCTACCACCACCACCAGCATCTTGTCCTTGTCACCACCATCACCATCAGCATCATCATTGTCACCAGCAGCAGCCGCGCCTCCCTACTGCCCATTTGAGCTCCTTGTAGGGCTACAGATGCACGTGCCCCCCTTCCCTCCCCGACACACAGCCTGGCACACGGAAATGCTTGCTGATCTCCTGGGACAGAGTGGACAGGCAGGGGGCAGATGAGTGAATGGACAAACGAGGGGACAGGAAGATGGTTCAATGAATTGGGGGGATGGACGGACGGACGGACGGCTGGATATGCGGATGAAGGGGGTGGGATGATGAATGAGTCAGTGAATGAGTGAGTGAGCTGCGTAAGGAAGGGCAGATGGATGCTGAGTCGACGCCTCCCACACCCAGACTCGGCAGATGCTGAGCAGCTTAGCAACGGCAGACATCACAGTGTCCCCATGGAGCCATGATATTAAAATCCCCGGAGGCTGTGCTGTCAATATCCGGGGGAGACTATCTCTGCAGCCATCAGCAGCAGGAGGGAGCCTCCCGGTTCCAGCCCCGGGGCCCTGCTGGGACAGAGACACTTCCCCTTCTTTAGGCAGCGCGGAGGGAGGGACAGACCAAACCCTGCAGGGGCTGGCGGATCCCAGCCGCTGGGCTGCGCGGCCCCTTTCCCACCTCAGACCCAGGCGGGAGGCCTAGGGGTGAGCTGGGGGCCAGGACACCAACACCAGGCCTCCCCACCCTCTCATACTCCTCAGCCTGTCCCTCTGTCCCTGCTGTCACCCCTGTCCAGCTGAGTTGGACCCCAGATCTCCTATCAGCCTCCACTGCCTCCCATCTGCACCACCCAGAGCCCCTCAGCCCCCACCCCCACTGAGAAAACCATACCCGGGGCCAAGAGGTGGCCCACTCACTGTGACAGACGAGCATCCCCCGGGCCGCCTGGGGTTTGGGCCAGTGCTTTCCAGCCCTGTGGTCCTTGCAGCCCCCAAAGACAGTGAGCATCCAGCCAGCGCTTGCTGGTGAAGATAGAGCCACACTGTTGGCGGTATTCTAAATGCAACATGGCACAGTTGAAGGTACGAACTCATTAAAACAGAGACCCGTTGCACGTCAGCACAGATAGTTTTGTGAAAATTCACTGTATTCTTCAAAAGAGAGAAAGGAGAGCGGAGAAAGGCGAGAGCCGCGCCCGCAGACCCTGGCCCCGCTCGCTGGACACCCGGAGCCTCTCCTGCCTTCAGCCTGCTGCTCAGGGGAGTTGGCCAAGAACCGTCCCAGGACCTCGTGGGTCCCCCAAGAAGATCTCAGGTCCCCAGAACCCCCAGCCCCTGCTCAAACCTTGGTTCAGGGGAACCTGATCCCGTAGCTGCCCTGCTTCCAGCCTCCTCAGGGACATAGCCTGGGCTCTGCCCGGGTCCTGCAGGGGCAGAGGCGGGAGAGAGCACCCGGCATCCAGGGCCCACGCTCCTGGCCTCTGTGCAGCCTGGGACCCTCACCCACACGGTGGGAAAGTTACATCCCTGAGGTTGGATGACACATGTCCACTCCTTGCCCAGCACCATGCCTGGCTCCCAGCTGGGACTGGGAACGATGGCAGCGCTGGTGACGGTGCTGACACCATGGCCCAGGCCCCCACTCCCTGGAGAGCCCCTCCTCGGCCCCACCAGGCCCACCCTGCCATGCCCACCCCCCATGCAGGCCCCAACCTGCCTGGTCTACCATTCTCTGCTCCTTCTTAGTGCCCCAGTCACCTAGGGACCCTCAGCGGAAGAGCAGGTTTATGTCCCCTAGTGCCTGAACTGACAGAGTGACCAGGAGCCCTGCCCTGGGCCCAGGCAGGCCTGGCTTCTGTGGCCTCCACGAGCCTCAGTGGTTCATCTGGGTTCCCCTGAACCAAGATGATAGCGCATCCCGGATAACAGGTGACCCATCCACTACTCCTCAGTGGGTACTACCCTGGGCCAGCAGCTGGTCACCAGGGTCCTGTGCTCACGCAGCTTGTCTGAGGGCAGAGCCGGACATGGAGCCAACAACCAGAGCAAAGCGTGCACATGGCGCCTGTGGGACAGCCAGGAGGGGGAAGGCCCTGGGGAGGCCTCCGTGGCTAGGGCAGAGGGCCCTGGGCTCGCAGGGGCTCAGGGGCCAGGAGGCTTTGCAAATGGCCCTCAAGCTGTGGTGAGGGGTGGCTAGAAGAAGCCCGACCAGGAGCTGCCCGTGAGCAGGTTCTGGGGCAAGGGCCACCAGGAGGGAGGCCCAGCGAGCACAGGCCAGGCAGAGAGAGCACACCTCTGAGGCCCACGAGGGACACTGTCAGGACCCAAGGGGACATTCCCTGCCAGAGCCTCAGCCCTGTGCTGCACGCGCTCACACACACACTCACACTCTCACACACTCTCACACTCACACACTGTCACACACAGTCTCACACTCTCACACAGTCTCACACTCTCACAGTCACACACACTCTCACACACTCTCATACTCACACAAGTCTCACATACACATTCTCACACTCACACACTGTCACACACTCACACACAGAGACACTGTCACACACTCACACTCACTCTCACATACACATTGTCACACACTCACACATGCTCACTCTCACACTCACACACTCTCACACTCATTCACACACTCACACATTCTCACACTCTCATTCACACACTGTCTCATTCACACACTCTCACATTCACACTCTCACACACTCACTCTCACACACTCACTCTCACACACTCACTCTCACACTCACATTCTCACACTCACTCACACTCTCACACACACACACTTACAGAACAGGGGTGCTCCACACATCTCTGTGGAGGAATCAGTGAGTCCCTTAGAAGAAGGCCTGACGGAGATGCGGTCAGCAGCACTGAGCAGACACACGTGGGTCCGTGTAGCCCGAGGAGGAATCCACGCCATCTCGCCACTCGTCACCGTGCAGGATGAGCAGCTCGGGTGGCTGCCCCGTGGCTCTGTCGTAGCCTGGCTGGGCTGGAGCCCCGGTCCCTGCAGGAGTCCCGGTCCCCGCAGGCCCTCAAGGCCACGGCCCTGCCTGCTGGCGGGCGTAAGGCCCAGAGCTCCCGCCCAGCCCGGCCACAGCCGCCCAGTGTGCACCTTGCAGTCAGACCGCGAGCCCCTTGGAGAAGGCGGTTTGCCGCCTTTGTACTTGGTGGCCAGGCACAGGGCGGGGTCCAGGGCCCCTTACTGGAGGGCTGGGTGGGAGGGGAGGAGGTCAAGCTGGTGCCACACAGATGGCAGCTCTGGGGTGAAGCGAAGCAGGAGGACTGAGTGTCCATGGGCCTGCGTGTCCGGGTGTCCATGGGTGGACGCATGTCTGTGTGACGTCGCGTGCCTGTGTTGGTGTGCATTTCGGGGGGTGCCGCCCTGTCTGTGTGTAACTCAGCCTGTGTTGATGCAGGGGAGGCCCAAGACAACCACCGGGAACTTCAGCTTGCTCGGGGACACTCTGCATCCCCAGACGCTCTGTGACCTGAGAGCAGAGCTCCTTTTCTCACGTCCCAGGTGTGCTGGCCTGAGTCATGCCTTTCATTCACTCACACACAGACAAGTGTAGGACTCCAGCTGGGGTCTGAGGGGGCCGCAAGCCCGGGCCCCACGCTCCTCCCCCAGCCTCCTCCTGCAGCCTCCTCCCCCAGCCTCCTCCCACAGCCTCCTCCCCCAGCATCCTTCTACCTTCTGCCCCAGCCTCCTCCCCCACCACCTGCAGCCTCCTCCCCCTACTTCTTCTCCCAGTATGGACCATCCTGCAGAGCCCCTGTCCAGCAATGTCCTTTGCAAATGATGTCCTACAATGTCCTCCGGGAAACCCACGCTCCCCTCATGACCAGAACAGAAGTCCCCTCGGAGACTCCCTGGAGAGCTCTCTTGTCCCTTCACTACGCTCTTCCCCTGGGGTTTGAGTGCTTGCTGAGCGTCTCCGCCAGGCCCCCTCCAGGCAGAGCTGAGCGAGGTGGGCGCAGCTGCCCGTGGGGCTCCTGGCTGTGGGGAGGATGGGCTCCTCCTGGGCTGCCCGTGCCTCCCTGTCACTCTCAGACTGCTTCTCACCGTGACTTGTCATCATCCCGCTACTGCACTGAGACTAAGCCAGAGAGAGGTGGTGTCCTGGGCCAGTCTGCCCTCTAGCCTGGCACATAGTAGGTGTTCAAAGAAGAAAGGCAGATGGGTGGGGGTAGGGAGCCAGGGAGCGCGGTCCCTGGCGGCCGGGCCCGTGGTCCTGAGTCAGCATGAGCGCGAGGTGGCGTGGGTGGTGGCGGAGGCTGAGCCTTCTCATGCCAAGCAGGCGCGGCGCTCTGTCCTCGCCGCCCGCACGGCTCCCGTTGCTGCTTCTGAAAATGTCAACTTCTTATCTCGCCAGAATTTTTCCTGACTTGGAGAATTCAATAAAGCAGCTGAGTAACACTTAAAATAATAATGAAGCTCTGTATTTCTGCAACTCCCGGCCGCTCCGCAGAGCCGGCTGCCTTCCGCCATGATCAATCTTCATTTTCACACCAGGCCAGACAGCTCTGCAGGGTGGCAGGGTGGGGCTGGCCCGCGGCCCCGGGGGATTGGCGGGCCACCAGGAGGCCAGGCGCTGACCTGCCCGCTAGGCGCTCATGGGGTGGAGGCTCCCAGGCCCTGCCCACGGTCCCTGAGCACCCCTCACACGGGGCCCTGAGCACCCCCTCCCACCAGCAGGGCCCAGCCCTTCCTCTGCATCCCCAGGGCCAGGGCCACCCTCACCCCTTGCTGTCAGCTGGGAACTCCTTGCACTTTCCAAGCCCGGTGTGGGCGGCCTCCCAGTCCCCCAGGCTCTGGACGGACAGCCCAGGAGGGGAGGGTTGGTGGACAGTGGGATATTCTTCCAGTTCTCAGAGGGTAAAACTGAGTCCAGAGCCATGCACTGACCAGCTGTCCTGCGCTGAGCACCCTGCAGAAGGCGGGACACCAGGGCACACCCAAGCCCAGGCTCAGGGTGCAGAGTCCAGGCACTGACCTAGACTTTCTGTCAGGTCTGGGGGTCTTTGCTGGCCTCCTTATGGTGGGATAAGGGTCTGGAGGCCCAGAACAGAAGGCCCTGGGCCCCAACGCAAGTAGCCCTGTCCCAGAGAGGCCCAGGCAATGGGGTGGGGGATGGGGAGGGGACATCTAGCCCTGACTCCACTGTCCCCACCATGTGCCCTGGGTCCAGTTCAGGGACCTCCAGGAGCTTCGCATGTCCATCTTCAGAACCGGAGCACAGTGGTTTCAGCAGCAGGAGCTGGGGCGTGACGGGGCCGAGGTGGTGGGTTGCTGGGGTTCACGAGCCCCACCTGGCAAGGGAGCTGCAGAGTGGGCTCTTCCTGCACCTGTCCTCACTCTGTCCCTCAAGAGCTGCGCTGTTGGGTTTGAGTCTCCTCCGATTTGTCAACAACCTTCTCTTATGGAGCTCTCATCGAAGGCCTGCAAATTGACTCCCGGGCTAACGAGAACTAATTAATCTTCCCCCGCCCTCCACCCGGCCAGCGTCCTCGGAATCATCCCTCACTTTGCTGTCTTTGGGGACGGGGGCAAGGCCAGGTCAGGACGGTCCAGCTCAGCAGGGGTCACAAGTGGGAAAGGAGCTCCCAGCGGGGCCGAGACCCCATGCCTACAAGGCTCCCAGAGGACTGCTCACGGTGGTCCCAACTCCTCATCAGCAGACCTGGTCACAGCCCTGACTTGGCTTTGACACTCACAAGGACAGTAGGTGCTTGAAGTCCCTTGGGGGAGGGAAGAGAGCCACCCAGATGTGCCTGTGGGACAAGCCCGAGCCTGGAGGTGGCTCACCGAAGTCCCTGGGTCCCCCAGCAGGGAAGAGGGCCGGGCTTAGCTCTCCTGAGAGCAGCCTGAGCAGCAGGGTCCACTCTGCAGGGCAGGTGTCAGCCGATAGATGGCCCAAGCCTGTCCCACGACAGCCGCACAAGCACCAGCTACTGGGACAGTCTTCCTGACAGGGCGGGGCTGCCTTCCCCCAGAGACCATGTGGCCATGCAGATGGGCTCTACTGGCCAGGCCAGCCAGCCCCTGCAGAGCGCCCCTGCTCTGGGGGATGAGCCACCCAGAGGAATCTGCCGTCCCTCCCTCCTTGAACTCTAGGCCACCAGGCCACACCGGCTGCCTCCCCAGCCCCTCGCCCACCAGCCCGTCCAGTTAAGAAACCCCACCTGCCTCGAGGCCTGTAGCCCTCTGTCCTCAGTGTGTCCCGAGCGTGGCTCTGTCCACCCAAGCCTGGAATGGCGGCGTCTCCCCCAGCCTCGCAGGCCCATGGCCCACTTTCCCAGGTGCACAACCGGGTTCAGCCTCCTCTGCCTGCCGGGCTCCCCAGGCCCTCTGGGCTGAGAGCAGGGCCACTGTGGCTGGGCAGGGGGACCTCACTGCGGCCTCCTGGAAGACGCCTAGATCCCCCTGAACCCGGAGCAGCTCCTGCCTGTGCCTCTCGGGGCACAGAAAGAGTCACCTCTCAGGGGAGACAGGGCTAAGGTGCCGAGGGGAGGCCTGGGGGACGGAGACGGACGTGACCCTCCAGTGGCCCTCCCCGGCCCGGTCCTCAGACACACAGGCTTCAGGGTGCGACCCCGCCCTGGTCACCCTTGGCTCAGGAGTTCCGGAAGAGCCCACAGGGGACGCAGGGGGAGTCAGATGAGCTGTCCTTGCAGCCTAGGGCTGGCAAGACGGGAGGGTAGGGCGGCAGGTAGAGAGAAGAAGCCTTACCTGCAGGTGACCTGGCCTCAGACCCCCTCAGCCAGTCACCCGTGACTCCTCAGCTCCAGTACCTGGAGCTGCCCCAGAGGGACAAGACAGGGAACACAGACCCATATCTAGAGCAGGGGACCTTCAACAGCCGACCCCACAGGGCATCCCCCAGGAGTCTAGTGGTGACAGAGAAAGGGACAAAGTCAAAGGACATTCGGGGTTGGTGCTCACCACCCCAGGCCACCTCATAAGCTAGTACTGAAGGACTCAAACTGGGCAAGGCCCTGCTGGGGGGCTCGGTGCCCCGGGAGGCCAGCCTCAGCCAGCCTCCAGGCACGGGCTCCGTCCCCAGGTGAGCCTCCAGCCCTGCCTCACGTCTCAGGGGCTGTCACCGAGTGACGTTGCCTGGCTCCTGCCTGGCGTCACATTGGCCTAAGGGGGTCGTAACCTTGACCCATGTGAGGCGGTGGAGCCCCTGACCACAGAGGAGCCCCACAGCCTCGGCCTCGGGACCGTGCCCTCCCCCCTATCCCTGGCCCCTTGCTCGGAGCCCTGTCCTGGTGCCACTTTCCTAGTAAAGTCTCCTGGCTTCTTGCCACCCGTTGGTGGAGGCCTTGGTGAGCGAGACCCAGGGGAGGGAAGGCCGAGCCGGCAGCCCAGACCCAGGAGCCAGGACGGACGAGGAGCTGAGCTCTGGGGGCCTGGCGGGCAGAAGGGACCTGGTGGCCCCCTCACCACACAGCACGACCAGGTCTCCACCACCATCGTCATTATCCGCACCTGTGCCTCGGAGAGTGCCACACTGAGGGACGCCAGGTCCCCGGCTTGGGGGCCCTGGGACACTCTTCCCACCCTCTGCTTATGACATTCTGTGCAGATAGAGTAGGTCAAGGCCTGCTGTGCAGCCCCTGGGCACCTGGCCAACCTGCCCCCCTCCTCTGAAGGCCATCTTGCCTTCAGGACAAGGCTGTGTGGCACAGGGACACTGGGCACTGTGGCCTGTTAGGACCCTTCCAGAATGGTTGCAAGATGGGGCTCTCCAACCCTGTGGGGACGAGTGAGCTGGTCCCAGGGGGAGGGCTCTGGGCCGGGAAACCCTGGGTCACCTCGGATTCCTCCCTGGCAAGGGGACCCCTCGGAACCTCAGCTCTGCATGTTCAGGGTGGGGTGGTGAGCAGCCATGCCCCACGAGGACGCAGCACGTGGGCACAGAGCAGTGTCTGGGCCTCCACACCCACCCCTCCCTACTGAGGAAATCACTCTAAAAACACCGAGGCTGCCGCAGGCTGTGTGGGCGGCTGCTCCTTCATCTACATTTAGGCCTGGCTCTGCTCCAGGCCCGGGAGGGCTGTCTAGGAGAGTTCAGAGAGGCCTCACCAGGAGCAGCAGCCCCACTCGCAGCCCAGCCCCGCAGGCGGGGGCTCGGTGCCCGGGAGGCCAGCCTCCAGGCTCAGCCCGCAGAATGGTTGCTCCGTTGATCTGACGCAGTTTGGATGAGGGGATGGATGCCTTGGCAGAGTCCCCCGTCCCAAGAGACCGTCCCCTCTGGGGCAAGGATGGCCCCACTCCTCTGAGAGGGAAGGGCTGGTTTGTAAAAGCCTGGAGTTGGTGGCCTTTCCCCGGCCAGCTCACGGGCCGCCTGATCTGCCTTATCGGGGCTAGAAACTGGTTCCTGTGGGAAAGGCGGTGGAAACCCCTCCCCTGGGGGTAGGGGGACCGACCCCCCAGGGACCTCCCCTGGCAGGCCAGGCTCTTAGCTCTGGCCCAGGCATCTGCTGAACACCCGCTGTCCACCCTGCGGAGGCAAAGCCCACGACCACCCTGGATGGCCAGGACCCTGGGGTCCGGGCTGGGGGAGGGCGGGGAAGCACTGAGCTGCCCGAGCTGCCCAGGGCCCTGGGGCTGGGCCTCGTGGGGGACAAGGAGGGCAGCTCCCAGGCCAGGGCACACCCTGGGAGTAGACGGGGTGGGGTGGGAGGACCGGGACCTTGAAGGGCCCTGGCCACTTCCCAGGCCAGTTTCCTGCAATGCCCGGCTGCCGCCCGTGCCCCTCCTGCCTCCAAAACCCCAGGGTCCTCGGAGCCTCCTGCCGGAGCTGGGGACCCAGCTTCCCATGGCCGCCCTAAGGACAGGCAGATCTGAACTCCCTGGCGCAGACGTGAGCCGTGAGCCGGGTTGGCAGCTGGAGGCACTGAGCAGGTGGCAGTCCTGGTGAGCCTGCCCCGAGGAGACGCGGGGTCCCCGGCTGGGAGCAGGTTCTGAGGTGAGATTTAATAGGAGGACTGGGGAGAATAAATTCTGTTATACAATTTTATTCCACAGCCTCCCCTGTGCTGAATAGCAATTGCCGACGCAGGGCTTGTGTTATAAATAGAAGAGGTTCAGGGCTGGGAGGCCTGGGGACTGCCTGCCACCCCCTCACTTGCCAGGTGGGTGACGCCAACTTTTCTTTGTCACTGGGGCTGCTGCAGAATGGGGCTTTGAGGAGATCAGGGCACAAGTGCCAGGCTGTAAGACCAGTTGCTCCAAAGCCAGAAAGCCCACCACTGCAGAATGCCCCCCAAACATTTGGAGTTCCCAGGATGCCAGGCAACACGAGGGGGCAGAGAGGAAGAGGGGGAGGACAAGGAAGGGTGGACAGAGGGCGGGGACAGGGAGGGGTGAGAGCTGCCCTGGCCGCTGGGGGTGCTTGTAGAGGAAGCCCCGGATGGGCCCAGCCAGGGGCTCACGCAGGTCTGGGGGCAGCTGCTGAGCAGGAGGGGGCTGGGGGTCTTCCAAGCTTCCTAGGGAGCCAGGACAAGCCCAACCTGCACCGGAACTAGAAGGTCAGGGGCGAGGCGGGGCAGGGGCTGTGGGCCAGGAGGACCTCCTTACCCCACCCAGGGCCCCAGGAGGGCTCCTAGCAGGTTGGGGACTGGTGCTGTGGAAGCCCTTGGCAGGCAAGCTGTGGGGCGCTGGGGAGGGGTGGGGGGCTGGGCTCCCAGGCAGGGACACCTCTGAGAAGGCGGTTCTGGGACCTGTCTGAACCTGCCCAGGTGGCCCTGGACACTCCCCTGAAGACCTGGAGTCTGCAGACTGTGGACATTCAGTCCCTGCCAGTCCAGGACAGGCAGGTGAGACTCCAGCAGGCTCAGACACCTCCTCATGTCCCCCAGTCCTTCTGTAGCAGAACACTGCTCAGCTGAGGTGGGTCGTGATGGCAATTCAGAAATGGCCTTGAACTGCAGCTGTCAGGGTGACAACATCAGAAGTGACCAGTGTTTGTTGGCAAACACTCTTTATGACGCTGTGCCCCGCCAGGGCAGGGCACGTGCTGGAGTGGTGCATCGGGAGCCCAGTCTTCCTGGTCATGAACTTGGGCGTGTCGAGGCCTTGGGTTCCAGGAACCTCCCTCAGTGACAGTGACTCTGCTGCCCCCACAGACCCCATGGTGCATCCTGGCCATACCACACCCCGTAGAGATCCTGTCCGGGATGATCTCTGCCGGCTCTGGCTCTCGCTCCTCCAGGGAGGCCATGCTTCTGGACCCCCACGATCCTCCCAGCCCAGCCCCAGCCCAGCAGGGCACCTGCAGACCCCCGTCAGGGCCCCTCGGGACGGTGGCCCAGGGAACCCAGCACTCCGCCCCCTTCCTACCCTGGAAAGGCGCTTTCCCATCAAATGATGTGCCCTCAGGTGACACAGCCGCCTGTCACTCCTCCTCTCCTGGCAGGAAGTGGGATCCATCTGGCGCAGGAGGGAGATCAAGATGTGGTGCTGCTGAGCTCAGGTGAGAATCTCCCCTTGATTCCCGGAGCTTGGCAAGTCCCCAAGGGCTGACAGGACAAGGAGCCTCAGAGGCGCCCCATCCTGATCCTGGAGGTCTGGGTGGGACGGAGAGAAGGCAGGTCCCTCTGGTCTGCCCACCCTGTGCTCCTGCGGAGGACACGGGGATGGCACTGGCAAGAAGAGGGACAAAGAAGGAGGGTCTGAGGGGGAAGCCCCTGCCGGCTGGAGGCTCAGGACCAGCCAGGTGACCTCCAGGGCACTCAGAGGCCAGCAAGGACAAGGGTGGGCAGAGCCAGGGGGCGGGGCTCCAGGGAAACAGGCTGGGGGGCGGGGTCCTTAGGCTGCTTTAGGCCAGTACAGAGGAGGCTGCTCCGCCCTCCGCTGGCAGCCCCAGCCAGGGCTCTCTTCTCTCCAGGCCACTCTCTAGCCCCCCGCCGTGCTCCCTCCCTCTCCCTCTCTCCCTCCCTCCTCTACCCTTGCTCTCACTTCCTCCCTCCCTCCCCTTCTTTCTCCCTCCTTCTCCCTCTCCCTCCCCCTCCCTCTCTCCCTCCCTCTCCCTCTCTCCCTCCCTCTCCCTCTCTCCCTCCCTCCTCTCCCCTTGCTCTCACTTCCTCCCTCCCTCCCCTTCTTTCTCCCTCCTTCTCCCTCTCCCTCCCCCTCCCTCTCTCCCTCCCCCTCCCTCTCTCCCTCCCCCTCCCTCTCTCCCTCCCCCTCCCTCTCTCCCTCCCTCTCCCTCTCTCCCTCCCTCCTCTCCCCCTTGCTCTCACTTCCTCCCTCCCTCCCCTTCTTTCTCCCTCTCGCTTTCCCTTCTCCCCCTCCCTCCCTATCCCCCTTTCCCTTCAGGTGAGTGGCCACACCCCTCCTGGAATAGTGGGGGGCAATAGGTCTCTTATTAAAGGCAGACAGCAGTCCCCAGCTTGGGTCCCCTGCTGAGAAGGGGCTTCCAGTCCTGCCCTGTCTAGGAACCTGGGAAGAACAGCCACTGTCCAGCACACCTGTCCTCTGCAGCATGCAGATTCCATGATGGTGTCCTCAGGCTGCCTACCCCCTATGCCCCGGTGAGCACGGGACAGTCATCTCCTAACCAGGTCATGTGAGATGGCGGAGGGGAGGGGTTCCCTGTGAACCCCTGGCCAGCCTGGCTTGGAGTTGTCCAAGGGGGGATGGTGCTAGAGGCCTGGCCCGGACAAAGGGGCCTTAGAAGGGCCAGTTCCTCCCTGAGCCCGGAGGAGGTAAGCGGCAGCAGAGCCCCTTTCTCCTGGCCTGGGGGAGGGCAGCCGCTCTGCAGACACGTCCACTGTAGGCTCCCCGGCCTACAGAGCCCCACCAGGCCCTGCCTGCTGAGCTCCCAGGTGGGTGGCAGCTTGGTGTCTGATGCAGTCTGCCTCCTGGGCGCAAGCTGGGCCGCCTCCAACCTCCTGGGTGTGACCGCATGGCCAGGTCCACGTGAACACACGGGGCTGCCCATGCCGTGGCCGAGGGCAGGACCCTGGGAACCCTGCGATGGTGAGGCTGGATGGAGGGACTGCGTGAGGATGGGACTCCAGGCCTGGGAGGCACACTCCAAGGGTGGTTGGACTGGCCAGTCTGATATCTGCAGGGCAGGCCGGCAGGTGCGGGCGCTGCTATCAGGAAGCAGGATTCTTTCATTTCTTCCCCTGGGAGCTCAGTGCTGCTCACATGGCCTTCTGCTGATTGGGTGAGGCCCACCCAGGTGGCCAAGGACAATCTCCTTTGCTTCCAGAGGCTGCCGCCCTGCCCACAGTCCTGGGACCCCAACACAGGAAGGCCCCAACTTGCTGACTGGCATCCCTGCCAGGCCCTGGGCCAGGCCCAGCTCTCTGGCACCTAACCTGGGCCCTTTGCTCGACAGTGTTGCCTGGGTGAGGAGATGACCTCCTGTCTCAAAGCCGGGGTCCTGCCCAAGCACCCCCACACCTGCAGCCTCAGGCTGGAGTCCTCCTGCACGAGCAGAGAGGAGCTTGTGACAGGCAGGGTGCAGGAGGCCTCCTGCAGGGCGCGAGGCTGAGCTGCTGTGGCCAGGACCTTCCCAGGTGGCGCAGGAATTTGCACCTGGACTTCCCCACGGAAGGTGCCTGAGCCCCAAGGCTGGCCCAGAGCGCCAGGCAGAGATCCAGTCACCCTTTAGGACCGAGCCTCAGGAGTCTCCTGTTCCACAGGGGACACAGGCCCTTCCAGACTCCAGAGAAGGGACAGAGCCCGCTCCTGGAGATGAGGGTCCAGGCTTCCTGTAGAAAGAAGAGCAGGGCGGGGTGGGTCCACTGTGGCTGTCCTGAGAGGACAGTGTGTGAGTGTGTGTGTGAGTGTGTGTGAGTGTGTGAGAGAGTGTGAGAGTGTGTGTGAGTGTGTGAGAGAGTGTGAGAGTGTGTGAGAGAGTGTATGTGTGAGTGTGTGAATGTGTGTATGTGAATGTGAGTGAGTGTGTTAGTATATGTGAGTGTGAGTGTATGTGAGTGTGAGTTGTGTGAATGTGTGTATGTGAATGTGAGTGTGAGTGTGTGTGAGTATATGTGAGTGTGTGTGAGTGTGAGTGTGTGCGAGAGTGCAAGTGTGTGAATGTGTGTATGTGAATGTGAGTGTGAGTATGAGAGAGTGTGAGTGTGTGAGTGTATGTGAATGTGTGTGCATGCCTCAATGTGTGTGTATGTGAGTGTGTGTGAGTATATGTGAGTGCATGTGTGTGAGTGAGTGTGAGTGTGTGTAGGTGTGACTGGGTGTGTGAGTGTGTAGTGTGAATGTGAGTGTGAGAGAGTGTGTGTGAGTGTGTGTGTGTTCTATCTATCCATCTTCCCTCTCTCCTTCCCCGACTGTCCTGTCTGTGATCTACCCATCACTGGCCTCTCTGCTGCTGACTTGGAGAACCGGGCGCCTGCGGTGAGGTGGCTGGCAGCAGCGCTGGTCACTCCTTCAGGCCCTGGGCTGGGAAGGCCAGCTTGCTGGTGCAGGTGGGAGGGCCGGGGCTCCAGGGAAGGCTGCTTCCTTCCTGCTCCTCCTGCCAGGCAGCCCTCCCACCTCGGCTCTGTCTCTCTGCTTCTCTGCTGTAAGGACCTTGCAATGACCTTGAGCCCACCAGATAACCCAGGGTCCTCTCCCCACCTCAGGAGCCTGTTGCATCTGTAAAGGACCTCTTGCCACATAAGGTGACACATTCCAGGTTCAGGGACCAGGACACGGGCACCCTGGCATCAGCCTACACAGCCGTGAACACGTTTGCCAAACCAGACACCAAGGGTAAAGAGGTCAAGGACAAGGCTGGGCTGCCACAGCCTGGCTCCTGCTCACCTCCCTCTCCCTCTGCCCTTCCATCTCCGCTGCCCATGGTGACACTGGGGGCACAGCCTTTCTGCAGCCCCTGAGGCACCACCTGACCCTGCCCACCCAGCTCTCAGCACGCCCTCCCGCCAGCCGCCCTGCTCAGGGCACACCACACACATCTCCCCTGGGCAGCCCAGGTCTGGGACCCTCTGCCTGAGCCATGTGCCCTGCCCCAGCACCCTGCTCCTGCCACCACCAGCTCCCCCTCCTCTTCAGTAACTCCCTAACTCCCACATTTACACAGACCAGCTATTCCAGAACGTTCCAGAGCGCCCCAGGCTGGCTGCCGCTCCCTGGGCAGGCCTGCAGCCCCCACTCTCCCCCTCAGTCAGAGATCCTCAGCACGCCTTGCCTGATGCAGGGCTGCCACTCCTCCCGCATCACTGTCATCCAGGGGACAGCTGGCCGCCCCGCCCCACTTGCCATTGGAGAGACTGAGCCACAGGGACTTGGTCACTGGCCCTAGGTTTGGCAGGTTCATAGGTGGAGTGGGCAGTCTGGCCACAGTGCTCTCTCTCCAGTGACATCACTCTGAGCAGGACCCGTAGTGTCCCCGTCTCCCTCCTCTTCAGTGGGGGGACCCTCATTCTTTCCACCTGACACCTGTCCAGAGCTGACTCAGTGTGGGAGCCCCGTGGTGCATCTGCGACGACATGAGGGTAAAGAAGAACCTTCCAGACCAGGATGGAGCCAGAGTCCCCCGGGAGGCTACTGGAGCTCCCCACACCTGGTCCCCTGGAATCCTGAAACCCAGACATTGCTCCTAGAGCAGGCTCACATCAGAGGGGCCTCCTGAGCCCCGAGGCGCTGGGGCCCACTGCTCACAGCGACTCCTGAGGCTGAGAGGAGACCTCGGCCCGTGGGGAACCCCAGAGATCCCAGAGGCCTGCGGACGTACCTCGCCCCTCCGCGTAGGCCCCAGCGCTCTGCCTGGCCAGCCTAGGTAGCACACGCTCTCCCAACACGTGGCCTGGCCACAGACCACCTCCACGGCTGGAGGACTTGCACAGCTGAGGTGGGGTGCAGGCCAACCCCACCCCACAGCAGACCTGCTCACTGGGGGCCTCACTGGAGGGTGGGAGTCACCCCTGGGAAAGCCAGGGAAAATAGGGTACTCCCTCGCCCAGAGGCAGGAGACAAATCCATGTGACCAGCCCCACAGGGCGGGGGTTGGTGGTGGGAAGCAGCAGTATAGCCTCCTGTGGCCAGTGGGGAGGGCCCGGTGTGGCCCAGCTTAAAAGGCCTGTCCCTGCCCAAGCCACCCAGCAAAGCCAGGACCCCACAGCTACTGTCAGGATCCTGGCCCTGTGCAGGCTGTGGCCACATATGCAGGGGGTGGCCTGAGATGTGCTTCCCCAAGGCCTCCGGGTTACTGTCCAGGTCTCTAGGGGATCACGTGGGGAGCAGCCCAGGGCCCTAGAGTGACCTGTTCATTGCTGTCCGTGGACTTGGATTTTTCACAGGCCCACAGACCTCAGTCTTCCCTGGGTTCTGAGTGCTGAGTGTAGGTGTGACTGGGAGCATCTGAGACCAGCCACCACCCAGCCCATGACCGTCCCCTCGGAGAGCAGGAAGGACTCTGAAACTTCTCACCCAAACCAGGACTTGACCAATAATTAAGCTGGGACCAGAGGCTCAAAAGAGACTCCTGCTGACCTTCCAGATATGACAGAGGAGTTAATGTGAAATCTAGCTACTCCCGGGGCCGGCGCCACGGGAAAGAGCCTTTTACACAAATATCTGTCACGTTTGCCGCACACACGTGTGACTCAAGGCATGCCACTGTGAATGTGGCGGGCATGTTCTGCTCCGTGTTGTCCCCAGCGGCCAACACCTTCCCTAAATGGATTTAGGAGGCCAGTTCGCACCTACCTTGCCTGCCCCACCCCAGGGAGGGGCCGGGGCTGGGGGAGCACAACAGGGTGCTGCCAGCAAGCCCGCATCCCCCCACTGTCAATTATTTCTCACAACTTAGGAAGAGCAGGGAAGTCCTGGGTCACGCGGCATCGTCACCCACAAGCCATTTCTTTTGCAGCTAGCCGGGCTCTTGCAGAAACGTGTGTGAGTCCTGTGGAGAGCAGAGCCGTCTGGGTGAGAGACACTGGGGGACAGCCGGAGCCAGCAAAGCAGCTCTGCCTGCACCCACCGCACAGCTGGGCGGGCTCACACCGGCCGTCCCCGCAGGCCGGTCCCCGCCCGTTGGTTAAGGCACTTTGTTTCACAACCCCTCTGACAGGCCCCAATTTCCTCATTTCCCTGTTGGAACGCGTCGCATCGTGTCTTGTTAGGATCCTGCCTTTCCTTCCCTGCACGAGGTCTCCGCACAGACTCTTAGCGAACATTAGTTTTTAATGGCTGTAATATTCTTTCGAGTGGATAAACCACAGGTTACTTAAACATTCCCCATGTTCAGGCACTTGGGTTTCTTCTAATTATTTTGCTACAAATATATATTTTTGTGTTTCGCATCACTTCCTCGGGACAGCAGCCAAGCAATTAACTTGCCCGTCTTGGGGGGGCCTTTCTAGAAGTGTGGTCACGTGGCCGGCTGCCTGCTCCCGGGAGTCCCTGCCTGCCCCGACACAGCCCCCCAGGCTCAGCCCCCAAGCACGCAGCTTCCAGCCCAAAAGCACACTGTGGACATCGGCACATTTCAGTGTCTCCCCATGTTAATAAGAGGAGAATTTTGTCGTAATGTGCATTTCCGTTATTACTAGGGAGGGAGCACGCTCCTCCACAGTCCCTTCCTGGCTGCATGTGGATCGCGCAGCCGTGGGTTTTGGTCAGTGTCTAGTTGAGGCCGCGCGTTGCCGAGGACCTTTGTGAACTCGTCCCGCACCAACGATGCCCGCCCTTAGCGTGCCATGGGCAGTTCTCCCCACACGACAGCGGCTCTCCTGGGCCCACAAAAATATATATTTGTAGCAAAATAATTAGAAGAAACCTTTCTTGCATCTGCCATATGCAAAATTTTCCTGTCTCCTGTGAACAGCTGCCATTTCGTCTATTCTCCTGGTTTTAAATGCACCCCCCCCCCCATGTCTTGCTCTTTGGCTCTGGATTCCCGGCTTCTGGTGGGTGTTTTACCATCATCCGGACGCTGTCGACCCAGGGTTCACAGCCAGGAGCAGCGCCCATGGCCTGCTTCAGCTCATGGTGCAAGAGGGGGTTGGAGGGGCACCTCCCGCCTGCAGACCTGGAGGTTGGAGAGCAGCGCTCCTGGGTGGGGCCCGGGGCCGGGAAGTCCCCACACGGTCCCTCCTGGAGGGCTTTCTTCTCCCACGTCCCTGTATTGGTTCTCAATCAGGGACAACCCCCCCCCCCCCCGCCAGGGACGTTTGGCCATCTCTGGTTGTCACAACAGGAGCAAGGCAGGGGTACCCAGTGGGTGCAGGGGTGGATGCCACTTGAGATCCTACAGGGCACAGAACGCAGCACAGCCCCTGCCCCAGGACACAGAATCGCCCAGCTCCTAATGTCACTGTCTGGAGGTTAAGACGTCCTGCTTTAGGCTAGATGGCATCTTCCCGGGAGAGGCCACTACGGCTATGCTGGACAAGGGCCCAGTGTCGGCCGGTCAGTCGGTGTGGCGGTCCTGCTGTGCGGTTCCGCCCTCCCTCCTGGATGGCACTGGGCAGCAGCACACACACAGTCACAAGAAAAAGACCACCTGCCCACTTCCCTTGCAGCTGGATGCTGCTGTGCCCGGCACTGAGCTGTGAGCAGTGACAGGGGCAGCTTCAGGAGCAGGATCAGCAGTCTGTTGCCACTCCTGCCTCCCTTCTCCTGGGCCCTAGCATGTGGTGTTGGAGCTGCAGCCCCCATTTTGCGCCATGATGTGGCTTTGGAACTGCAGGCTCCGTGGCTCAGTGCACCCACAGGACTGAAGCAGCCTGGTCCCTGGGAGCTCCTGGTCCCTGTGGCACAGCCCACTCCGGTCCTGGATTGCCCACCCCCAGGCCCATGGAAAGGGAAGACAGGTCCTCTCTGGGCCATTGCTGTTCTGAGTCTCTGTGACTTGCCACTGAGGTTTAGCGTTGCAAATGTGGATTAGAAACCTTTGTGGAGGTTTCTGATAAATTCCAACAGGAAGCTGAGAGGATTAAGCAGAATAAAATGTGCAGATTTCTTAACTGATCACGGAGCACACGGCAGGACTTATAGCCAACTTGCTGAGCTGCGGCGAGCCCTGCCACATGGCAGGCACCAGGCCTCACAGCTTACCCAGTTCCTAATCCCCAAGGGACCCCCAGCAGAGTTGTCCCTGGTCCCTGTTAGGAAAGAGGCAGCTGAAGCACAGAGACCGTCCACCACTTGCCACCGTCACAGCTTGCGAGCAGGGAAGAGCCGGCCCCTGCATTGTGTCTACACCTCAACAGGCACTGAAGCCCTAGACTGTGGAGGCCTTAGGGTCCAGCTACCATAGATCAAGCTGCCTTTGCCTGGTGGTCTTGCTTTATGTTGTGACCCAACATGGCTACTGCAGCTCCAGCTATTGTATCTGCAATCCAGCAGACATTTGAATACAGGTAAGGTATTTGTGGTGGCATGTGGGTTTCCACAAGGAATTGAGGCACAAAAAGGCCAAGAGATCTGTCCAGCTTTGCACGTTGAATGACCAGCCAAATGGGACCCTGAACCCAGTGGCCCTAATATCATTCTGTATGCTTAGCCTCCAAGCAGAGCTGCCTCCGGGTAGACACCACTGAACCAAGGCAGAGAGCAGAGGGACACCAGCTCTGGTCGTGACCTTGTGAGTGGCAGGAGGACATGCCTGCCTCCCACTGACTGCTCAGACCCACACCAATCTCCATCATAGGTGAGGACACCGAGGCTCAGGAGGTCCAGACGGGCCTCAAGTGTGGAGGTCAGGAAGAGGCGAGACTAAAGCCAGACACTGCCCTCCAGCCCTCCCTCTGCTCCATGCTGCGTACCCACTGAACCCCCAAACTGCACAGACTTCTCCTTGGTCCAGAGTCTCCCTTCTGGGCTTTGGCTGACCAGGCCTGGGAGGCCTGGGTCCTCACTGGCCTGCAGTCCCCCTGCCTGGCTATCCCCCTCCACCCTGTTCCACTGGCACCTCCAGTGCCCACCCCAGGAGCCCCTGTCTCGGCTGCAGACAGTGGGAAGTTGAACCCTTTGCTCATGTCCAGGAAGAGAGGAGAGGGGCACCCTCTGTCCTGGGGTGGTCAGGGAGGGCTCCCTGGAGGAGGTGAGTTCGATGCTCCTACCTGCAGGGGAGAGGAGGTGGGCCTGAGGCCAGAGGCTCCACACCCTGGAGCAACCAGCTTCCCGGGCCCTAAGGAAGGAGTGCGGCCAGGGTAGGTGGCCCCATCACTCGAACGTGCTGCCAGCTCATTTGGGTCGTTAGCACCTAAAGAGGGTGTAAAAGTGACTTACGAGCTGAAATCAGGTGCTCGGGCATAAACACGCCAGGCCCATGATTGATCTGACTGGGTAAATAGCTTTTATAATTGGTATGTTTTTATTAAACTTTAAAGGCTGCATATTTATGTGGGAAAGAATCGAGGGCATGTTGAGACGGGCGTGCTGGAGCCTTAGGGCCTGCTGGCCTCCCTGCTGGCCTCCCTGCTGGCCTCCCTGCTGGCCTCCCTGCTGGCCTCCCTGCTGGCCGAGGCCCAGGACTGTAAAGTGGGCCTCTGCTGGTTGGGCCCCCAGGACCCCGGGGACCCAGGGGGGGAGGAGGGGCTTGATTGCTTAATTCTGTTTGATGGCTTGGGTCGCTTCCCAGACAGGGAGGTGACTCTCACTTGGCTTCCAGCGTCAGTTCCAGAGGTCGAGAGAGAAGCCAGGGCAGCGGGAAGAAGGGGGGCAGCGCCTGCTTCCCGCTGACAGAGCCCCCCCCACCTCCCCCCCCGAGACCGCCCTGCCCAGGACCCACAGCTCAAGGCCACAAGGTGGAGGTGGAGGCTAAGTGCTGGGTCCCCTGGAATGGCAGGACCCCTCTTAAACTCAGGAGGCACCTCAGCGGGCATCATTAGGAGCCACCTGCCCAGAGCAAGTGAGCGCAGAGAGTCCCTGGGGTGCAGAATGCCCTGACCCATATGCAAGGAACTCACTGTCCCCAGAGAAGGAAGGAGTGCTCGAACCTGAGTCTCAGTGTGTAGAGGGGCTCCTTAACCAGACTCCCACCACCACAGCCCCCAGCTTCCAGGCTGGAGCAGATCAAGCTGATTAGTGTGCAACCAGGAGTAGGGCTCAGTGTGTGACCAGGATCAGGGCTCTGCCAAGCCTCAGTGTGCAACCAGGAGTAGGGCTCAGTGTGTGACCAGGATCGGGGCTCCGCCAAGGCTCAGTGTGCAACCAGGAGCAGGGCTCAGTGTGTGAGCAGGATCAGGGCTCCGCCAAGGCTCAGTGTGCAACCAGGAGCAGGGCTCAGTGTGTGACCAGGATCAGGGCTCAGCCTACACCCCTATAGAGCTCACTTCCTTATGCTTACCCCTTTGCCTCTGTTGGGGCCTTTGAGGGACAGGGGCCTACGGGAGGTGGGCTTCTTGGTTTTCCAATGTGAATTAGGTCTGAGAACTGAGACACCAGCAAGATGCTGGCCAACTGTCCCCCGTGCAGCAGGGCTGAGCCCAGGTACCCCTCGTTGACGCTCGGGCAGGGGTGTGTGGGCAGCTATGGCCTCTTCCACTTGCTCCCAATCCCGGCTTCTCGTCTAAGCCTCAGCCAACTCTCCTAAGCAGGGCTGAGCCTCTGTCCATCCCAGGAGCCTCTGCAGCCAGAGGCAAGCCTGCGGGCTGGGGGAAGCTCCCACCTCCTGCCCAGGCTCTAGAGTGAGGAGGGCAGCAAGAGGGACTCATCCGCTAGGAGCACCCCTGCCAGACGGCGGAAGGCCCGAGGCTCACTGCCTCTCATGGCAGAGGCCAGGAGGGCAAGGCCCTGCCTCCACGGTGTCGAAGTCAGACCCTGACTCGGCTCAGGAGCTCACATAATGTTTGTTTGTCAGTTTGTACTGGGGATTGACCCTAGGGCTTACCCACTAAGCCACATCCTCAGTCACTTCGTTTTTTATTTTGAGCCAGGGTCTCACTGAGTTCCGAGGCTGGCGTTGAACTCAGCCCTCCTGCCTGAGCCTCCTGAGCAGCTGGGATTGCAGGTGTGCACCACCCGTGCCTGGCTTAGAGTCTCCTGTCTGTTTTCCGGGGCTCCAGCAGAGGGCAGAGGGCAGAGGCCTGCCAGCCCTGAAGTTCCCCAGGAGCACAGCTGCCCAGCCAGGGGCTCGGGGACTGGGGAACAAGGCTGTGGCCCATCTGGTCTGGAGGGACCCCGGCAGACACCTACCCTGGCCCACCGTGCTGGGCATGGCCACCCACCTCTCACACTGGGCCACCTGCCCTGGCCACTGTGTGGCTCTTTCCCTAACCACACTATGGCTGGGGTTCAGCGAGCTTCCAAGACTCCCTTCCAAGTGGTCTTTGGACAAACAGTACTGGGCAGAGGGCAGCGTCTTCTGCATAAGTCACAGGACAGCTTGTCTCTGACCCCAGCTCTTTGTCCTCCACAGGAGGCCAGCAGGAAGGCAGTTGTCCCCACATCAGGTGGCTTCATCTCTGCCAGGTGGGCATCTTGGCCTGAGGTTCCTGGGAGGCTTCAGGGAGGACGGGGACAACCTGTCCCCACAGTCAGTAAAAGAGGCCTGCACTCAGGGAAGGAGCCCGGGATGGAGACAGGCCTCTGCCAGGGCCTCGGGACTCACTGAGGAGCAGGGCTCGCACCCTGGGCTTCAGGGGTGGGGCTGTGCAGGTCTCAGGGGCACGTCATACCTAGGGAAGGGTCTCCAGGGTCAGGCCACCTGGTCTGGACTGGACCCTGAAGCAGTGTGGGTCTGAAGGTCAAAGCTTCTGGAGAGATCTCTAGGAGTCCACAGTGGGGGTCAAGCCTGGCGGGCAGCGGGGTGCTGGGGAAGGGCTCAGTGGTGACTTGTGAACCAAACAGAGAGACAGAGCCTCGTCGGCCAGCAACAGAATGACCAAGAGGTTTGCTCGGCCCATGCCCCCGGGACAACCCGGCATTGGAGAGCCAGCTTGCAAAACCCCCGGATGTGGACCACGGGCTCTGCGGGGCCAGCAGTGTGGCCACTGACTGCTGCAGGGCTGGGGCGATCCACCCTGGCCTTCCTGCCGCCCAGCCACATGGACTTCCAGAGCGACGGTCCCTGGGGTCGTCTGCTGGGAGGAAGCCCTGTCACACAGGAGAGGGCGACTATCAGGACGCAGCAGGGACCCCTCCGAGGCGGGCTACATGCCGGCTCTGGGGCCAGGCAGCGGCTCTGGGGAGGAGCAGGGGGCCGCCTGGGTGCCCCGGCTGCACCTCTCTGCACTGCCCCCGACAAACCCTCCCCAGCCAGCCTGCCCCATATGCTGCTGCCCTGGTGGAGCCGAGGGCCCCACTGACGTCTGCCCAGGATGGGTGGACGGGCAGCTGTGCAGGCAGCGGTAACATCACAGCCGCGGATCACAGCCACCAACGAACAGCCCTGCATAAAATCCCTCTGCCCCCCTCTGCAGTCAAGAGAACTCAGGGAGGAGGGAGGAGGGAGGAGGGAGGAGGGACCCAGCACCTGCTCCTGCCGCAGCACCGCAGCCCCCTCCCGAGGAGCGAGCAATCGCTGGGCTGAAAGGAGCAGTCTCTCCCACCCTCTCCCGAGTGGCCCCGGAGGATAGGGAGGCCGGAGCAGAGACGAGCCCACAGTGTGCGAGGCAGGCAGGCATGGCTCGCTCCTGGTCACCCGTGTCATGCTCAGCTGGAAAGGTGGCCGTGGGCCCAGGCTCAGCAGCAGAGAGCCACCAGGGTTCCTCTGCCTTGAGGCCCCAGGGCCAGCGTCCCCAGGATGCCCCCTCTTGCCTGACGCTCAGGAGTGCCCAGCCCGGGCAGCACCTTGGCCTTTTCCCTGCCTGGGCCTACCCGTGGACTGCAGGGACTGGCCATCTGCAGGCTGTTACCCGGGAGAGCCCACACAGGATGGGAGCTGCTCCTGGGGTCACTCACTGCCCCCCTCCTCCATTCTCCCTCCTGCTGGCCTTGGCCTCCCTCCTGCCTGCCTTCCGTCTTGGTCCCTCTCTGCAGAGCCTGCTCCCTGCGTCCCTCCTTCCTGTGGCGCCCCCCCTCCATCTCCCCTGTCCCTTCTCTTGATCACTTTTATTTTGAAAACCCATCACTTTTACTTTGAAATACTTTGGCTCGGGGAGCTGCACACTAGTATGGAAGAGCCTGTGTCCCCTGCCCTGGTCTCCCAGGGCTCCCCCCACCTCAGCTCACAGGGACCCAGGACCCAGCGACAGGCCCGCCGCCTTCACCTGCTGTGGCATGAGTCTGTGTGTGTGACGTGTCTGTAGTCCATCTGAGTGAGTCTGGTATGCGTGTCTCTGTGTGTAACCACGTGTGACTTGCCTCCGTGTCTCTGAGCATTGTGCTGTGTGTCTGTCTCTGGGTAGGTGTGTATATCTGTGTGTGTGTGTGTGTGTGTGTGTGGTGTGTCTGTGCACTCACGTATCTGTGTCTATCTACGCCTGTCTACATGAGTGCCCGTTTACCTGTGGGTCTGCATCAAGAGTGTGACTATATGTGTGCCTGTCACCCTGTGTGTGTGTGTGTGTGCATGTGGCTCTGTGGCTGTCCCCACACACTTTGGTGCACTGGGAAGTGGGGTGTGGGGCTGCTGTCCCTCCCAGGCCCCGCATGCTGCCCCCTGTTGCACTCATGCCCGTCGGGTCCCTGGCCCGGCGGTCACTCTGCTGTTCTCATCTCTGCGGTTTGCCCTTGGAGAAGGTTCTGTCAGTGGCTCATGGGCCATACCCTTGGCCTTGGCTCCTTCCCCACTTGGCTGGAGCCTGAGCCCAGCCAGGCTGCCATGGCACCAGCCCTCTCCTTTCACATAGAAGGGTATCTGTGGCTGGGATGTGGCAAAAACTTTCATTGCATACGCCAGAAACCCCCACAGCAATGGCCTTGGGGGCAGCTCAAGTGCAGGATTCTGGAGGGCGCCAGGGACAGCCTGGCAGATGATTTCAAGGGGGTGGCAGGGTCAGGGCAGCAGGCAGAGTGGGGCAGTCAGGGCCCATCTGTTGGGGATGCTGCAGGCTTGCACCTCCTGGGCCCAGCCCAGCTGTGGCCGTGGGTGCCACACTGCCCTGGGCAGGCCTCCTGGGGAGGGGTCACCTGTGGCACCAGCATCTCCAGTCTCAGCAGGCCGAGCTCCGCCAGCCAGCCTGCCCCTGCTCCTTGGAGTCTGGACAATTTGCAGAGGCTCTGGCTTCGTGCAGCCAGGACGAGCTCCTGCAGGTGGGCACACAGGGAGCAGGAGTTCTGACAGGTGGGCCTCCGAGGCCTGGAGTGCGAGGTGGCAGGAGGCAGTGGAGGGGCAGCAGCTGGGCCAGGGGTGCCCGGGGCCAGAAACCAGCCAGAGGAAGGCAGAGGGGGGGAGCTGACCGGACTCCCGGGGGGCGGCTGGGAGCTGCTGAGAACAAGCCCCCAGTGGTCTCCCATACTCCATTCCAGAAGCCGAGAGGACAAAGAGCGGCTGCAGATCACGGAAATTAAAGTGTTCAGAGGAGCAAGGAAGACAGCAGGCCAGCAGCCGCCCGTGGATGCCCACGTTGCGGGCTTCTGTCCACCTGAAAGCCAGTCCTGCCAGAGAGCGGCTGTGACCCAAGAGGGAAGCAGAGCCAGAGCCCACGGTGGAGCTGCTCGGTCAGGGCTGGTCACGGCGGGGGCAGCCTGTGAGCCTTCTGACCCTGTCTGACCCCAGCCCTTTCCTGGCCAGCCTCCTCTCTGAGCCTCCAGGCTGGGCCTCCGTTCCCTAGTTGCAGAATGGGGTGACAACGTGGGCAGCGTCATGCACACAGCTGAGCACTGCAGCCTGAGTCTGCCCGCCCTGCTGATGCCAGCCAGAGCTGCTGCTGGGCTGCCCGTCAGCGCCAAGGCCCTGGGACCCACCTCCAGACGGCGCCGGGCTCCAGTCTGTTTGCTCAACAGAGAGCCTGGCAGGCACAGTTCCCCTGGTTCCAGCCCCTTTTTGAACCAGATTCATTTGATTTCTCATCTTTATTTTGGCAGGAAAAAAATGTAATTTCTAATTTAAAAATGTAGAAGGCATCCTCCTCGTCAACATGCGCCCAGCTCAGATGGTGTTTGGGAAATTAGTTGTGTCACTCACTCACCAGCACCCGGCCCAGCAGCGGGGATGGCCTCTCCCTCCTTGCACCCCGTCACCCCCTGCTGGCCTCCTGGGGCAGTGCTGGGACCCGTGGGCCGAGGGGAGCATCTGGAGGTGCCAGAGAGCCTGGCAAACACCGGCAGATCCCCATCTGTGAGCTCACCTCTCTGCCATCCAGATGGCGTCTCCGGGGACAAGATGTGATGCCGTGGAGGCTCACAAGAGGAGCTGGGGCGACCGTGGAAGAGTGCAAGCCCAATCCAGGCAGTCAGAGAACCTAGCTTTGCCCTGGGTGCACAAAGAGCTGTGAACGTGGAGAAGCCGAGGGCCTCCCTGGCCTTGTCTCCTCGTCTGCAGAAGGGCTGGGCCTCCCATGGCGACCACAGGCATGCAGGGCACAGTGCCTTGCCAGCAGGGGTCAGGCCTCCCTGAGGGGTCAGTGGGTAGCTCACACCACGCCTTGAGCAGGGAGAGCACCCACGGTTGTTAGAGGAGCTCCTCGGGGGGTGGAAGGCGTCCCGTGGGATCTACCTTTTCCCGCATGGGAAAGACAGAGGCCATGGAGGCGGAACTCTTCCCCTGACACCCCAGGTGGGTTCTATGGGAGGGGCTGCCCAGGTCCAGGCCGGCTTCCTCCCCGCCCCCCCCCCCCCCCCCCCGACCCAGCGACCTGCAGGGGCTCTGATCCTCAGCATGGTGGAGGCAGCAGGTGTCTGGCCTGGGCCCTCTTCCTCTCCACCCACGGTCGGGGAGGCTGTCCCAAGGCCTCAGGTGTCCACGCGCCTCAGGATTTCCTGTTACAAGTGGCAGAAACACAAGGTTCGTGACCCGAGTCAGGAGAGGATTCCCTGGCTCACTGTTTCCCACGGAGGTCCACGGCCTGCTTGTCTAAGGCTGAGTGCTGGGCGCCTGCTGAGGGCCGGGTGCCATTCCAGGCCCCGCCAAAGAGGTGACAACGAGAAGAAACCAAAGGAAATGCCCGGAGGTGACCGGCGTCCACGCGGCAGTGCAGGGGAGCAATGGAGCTGGGAGGGCCTGGGAGCCCTCCCCAAGAGAACGAGGGGCCTCTGAGCACCACCCTTGGGCTGCCGTATGCCCTCGGTCCCCTCCGGACGCCGGCACTCTCTCACCTGGAGAGAAAGGCGGGCTGCGCTCACCCTGACTTCCCAACCAGGGTCCGGAGCCAGACTGCCATTAACAGAGCCCAGGGCAGCACCCTGGTTGGCCCAGGTCAGGCTGGGCAGCTGCCCCACACCAATCAGCTGAGTCAGCAGGCAGGGCCCAGTGGGGAGCTCCCACACACTCACAGGCCGGAGGGGGACGAAGGACCCAGGCTCCTGGAGTCAGAAGTGGGGGGTCTCAACAGCATAGAGTCAGGACTCGAGGCCGTCTCCACCTCCCTCCAAGCACCGCTGCCCTGAGAGGTTGCCCACCTTCTCCTTTCCCTGTGCCCAGCACAAGGGGCAGGCAGCTCTTCACCTTCCGTCCTATTTGAAGCACCTCTTGGCCCCCTGGGTGCCCAGGATCCACCTCTGTGTCCTCCAAGATAGGGCTCTGGGCCTTGGCCCTGCCCTATCTTTGAGCCCATGAGGACCGCTGGCCCCCCACCAGAGCAGCTGTGGTGTGCTCTGGATGGAGATTTGGAGGTGCCACCATTTTTCTGAAGTGACCTTGACACCTTCCTACTTTGCGGGAGCCTCGGCTTCCTGTCATGAAGTTGAGAATCATCATGTCTCACCCTGGGCGGCCGCATGGGACAAAGCACATGGCCCAGGCCTGAAGGGCCTGCCTTCTGGCTGGTACAGCAGGTAGATGGCCGTTAGGAGCCTGTGTCTGGAGAGGTCGTCTCCCACAGATGGGTGCTGTCCTGGAGGCCAGGGGCTGAGGTCGAGCTCCCCCCCGGGGGAAGCCCACCGGCCTGCAGTGCTGGGCCTGGGCAGGAGGGCTGAGGACACAGGCCCAGGACTGGGCAGGCGCAGTCCTGCCAGGGATTCCCTGTGGGGCCCACACGCAGGCCGGGGAGCAGAGGGAAGCCCTGGGTGTGTGATTTGCCACCCTCTGGGGACGGCCAGCATCACCTGCTGGTGTGGACTTCCCAGGGGAGAAGGCATCCCCCGTGCAGTCTAGAGAGGAGCCCCAGGAGCACCCACCTCATGCCACTTTCTTACAGTCGTGCGTCACGCGGGCCGTGGAATCGTAAGGCCATCCTGAACACCGGGGCAGGAGGCAGGATCAGTGAGTAGGTCAGAGTGCCCAGGACCCATGGGCTGGGGCCCAGGATGAGATCAAATTTGGGGTCAAATGTCCTCACTGGGACACTGCCACCATCATAAGCCACCAGCAGCCGTGGCGCCAGGACAGATACCTGTGTCTGTCCACCTGCGGCTCCATCCCGGCCTCTTGTGTAACCCGGACACTCACTCAGAGGGGTCCAGCCTCTGTCAAGGATGGCGAGCACCCGCTGAGCAGAGTAGCAGTGACCCCCTCGTCCCCAGTGTCTCCCTGCGCTGCTGAGCCACCAAGGATTCTCCATTCCTATGGCACCCACCCTGACCACAGGGCGCTGGAGGGCACCCATCCCACATGGACGCCTAGGGCCGCTGTCGCATGTGATCATGGCCAGACAGGTCCTGGCCAGGTGTCAAGCGCGTCTCCTCCTGGGTTTGCCACCAAGGAGAGCGCCGGTGTGAGGCCTGCTGAAGGTGGCCCCTGTGCCGGCCGGCCATGGCACTGGCCCACCCTCGGGGTCATGCACAGGAGTCTGGTGAGCTGGAGACACAGTGGCCAGGAGGAAGGAACTGCGGGTGTGGACACCCTGCCCTTTGTCAAGCACTGATAACGGTTTCCCCGACCCTCCACACGGTCACCCGTGTGCCAGGCAGGGAGCTGGCATCCACGTCGTGGTAACTCTAAGACTTAGATGCATCCCTGCCTCCCTGGGGAGGGACTTGGCAGCCCCTTGGTCACATCAGCCCGCAGCCCGCCTTGGTGCCAACGCAGGGCAGGTGGAGGGGCCGGAGGTGGGCGAGAGACGCCTGCTCACTCCCACCCTGCATCTGTGCCAAGCTGCCCCCCGCTGCTCGGCTCTGCTGCACACTCGTCCCACCTCCACTCGCCCCTCGCTGGCCGGGGCACCTCTGCTTCCGTTTCCTGGCTCATCCTCTAACACACACATCTGCTGTCCAGGGCTTGCTGCTTTGGGAAGGCCAGACCCTGGCGAGGAAGGCAGACCCGAGACGGCGGCCGCCCTGGTAGAGGGCTTGGCCAGAGCAGCCGCAGCTATGAGTACAGAAGGCCCCAGGCCTGTCTCCACGGCAGGCGGCCACTAACCCAAGCAGGAAGCTGCTCCAAAAAGCGTGTGGCTGAGGGTGGCACAGGTCACCAGGTCCCATGCTGGCCACTTGCCCCAAGGGCAGGAGGGTGACGTCTAAAGTTACAGTAAGTACCTGGAGTCAGAGGGAGGCCCTGGCTCGGCCATGGCCTCACTCAGTACCCATGGCCAGCGCAGCCCCCGTGGCAGGCAGGACATTCCCAGTGTCGGGAGCATCTCACCTCCTCTCCATCAGGGCCGGGGTGCTGGCTTCTTGGCTGTCCCAAGTCAGGAAGGACCGTGCCTTGTAGGTGCAGGACAGCTGGGGACAGGCCACAGGGGGCTGAGTGGGAGAAATGGGCAGAAGCTGGATTAGGGGCCAGCATGGACCGAAGCCTCCACCCTGCACTGAGGACAATGGAAATGAATTGAAGGAATTGAATTTCGTCAGATTGAAGGAAGGAAATCAAATTGAACAGAGGGAATCCAATAGAGAGGGATTAAAACGAGTTGAACTGGCTCCATTTGATTTGAGCTGAGGAGTCAAAGTAAAGATCTCAGGGGTTGGGTTCTGGGCTGAGCGGCAGGGAGGGCTGGGGGGGACGTGGGGGGCATGACCGGACCTGAGTTGGTCTGAAGTTTCGGGGCAGGGGTCGGTGGCTCATATTAATTCTGCCTGGGGCTGGGGGTGTCCACCAAACTCTGCTGCTCGAGTGCACTTGTGCTCTGGGCTTAGTTGTTAGAAGAGCCTTTATGAAGCACCTGTGGCATGCAGGCACTGGGCTGTAACCTGAGTCAGACCTGGTGGTGCCCCAGGGCCTGAGGCACAGTAGCCTGTTGGTGCCAAGGTTAGAACCTTAAACGTGACAGCCTGGGAGTCCGCCCAGGGCTCTGCACCTTGGAGGGGGGGGTCTACCCCTGGCCTTCCTTGGGTGTAACGACCTGGCAAGGTGCAGATCTAAACTGAGGGTGGGGCCGGAGCCACATTCCGAGGCCACAGGACAGAGCAGGGCAAGCTGTGGGCCTGGGCCTGTGTCCCCCCGCCCTCAGAGTGCTCATCTGGAGGGCACAACAGTGGCTTCCTGAGGTGAGCCCCAGGAGGGCAGGAAGGCCAGTGTCTTCTCGAGGTTAGTTAACAGGGCGGTGCCCTCCGCAGCCCAGCACCGGCCAATTGCTGGGTCTTTCTTTTAAGCCCCCAGAGACATGGAGTTTTCAGAAGCTACTTGGGGAGCCCTGACCATCTTTCCGCTACCTAGAGGTACGGCCAGGAGACTTCCCACTCCCTCCTCTCAGCCCCTCTGCTCCTGAGCCCTGCAGGAGAACCCTCCCAGCTTTCCCAGCACCCCGGGGCCTCCTCCCCCTCCAGGGCTCTGAGCCTGCACACCTCCTCCAGGCAGTCCTCCTGCGCCTGACAGCCTGGCATCGCCCCACCCTGTCCCCTCTGCTCTAGCCACTCGTCAACCCCAATGCTTTCTCCGCTCCTGGGCCAGCGTCCTGCAGAGCCGGGTAGTGCGCAGGCCGCCACACCTGGGAGACAGCGGCCCCGCAGGGATGGCCTTTCTCTCTGGGCCTTTCGCCCCCGGGTTGTTTCTGTTGGAAGCTTTTCAAGGACTCCCATAGACAGCTCGGCTGCAGGACAGCTGGGCCGCAGAGCGTCACGGGGAGGAGAGTCCACCAGGTACCGCGGCCGGGAAGACGCCCAGCTGCTCCTCGGGATTCTGAACCTCTTCTCTGTTGTTTTTCCCCAACTTATGTCAGGTTCAAGGATTTTTAGTCAATTAGTCTACGAACACCTCAGCCTTGTTGATGTCTTTCTAATCAGCATTTAGCGCACGTGGGGACCGCTCCACGCTCCTCCGCTCTGCCCACGCGCCCCTGCACCTGCCTTGCCTGGGGGCTTTTCCTTTCTCTTTATCTGTTCTCTATTTTGCTGGGGAGGGCGGCACCCGCACAGGATGCCGGCAGCCCTGCAGAGGGACCCTGCCCTGTGGCCACCACTCGCCTTCCTGGGGGCTGCAGCCGAGGCCCCATATCTGGTCCTCCCACGTGCTAGCTGTTACCTGGATGAGCCCTTCACCACTGTGAGCCTCGGTTTCCTTATCTTTACGATGCGGATGGTAATGCGCACCTGTCGTGTGGACTCAGTGAGTGGCTTCACTGAGGTGATATGCAGAAAGGCCTCGGTGCCTGGCCACCCCTCGCAACGGTGGCCAGTACCCACAGTTCCAACAAGAGCGGATCCCGTATTACTAATTGGCTCACACCACTCTCTTTACGTTAAAGTATACCCCCCAAAGAAAATTGGGAAAATACAAGAAGAAATGAGCAAGTCCCGGGCAGCCCTGCCCACCTCTGGAGCCTGAGTCCTGAGCTCCATCCAGGCAGGAGGATGTCACGCCCCACCGTCCTTGTCCTCGTGACCTCTCCTGTCTTAAAACTCTGAACCTCACCTCTGTGCATTTCCACGACTTTAGAGGAAGTCTTCTAAGCTCTTTATTTAATAAAGCGATCCAGCCTTGTCTGTCATATCTGCTGCGGTTTGTTTTCAGGTCATTATTCCTGGCCTTTTTATGTGCTGGTTTAATTCTGACATGCAGAAGATTTTCATTTTTATGCAGCCAAGCCTGTCCATATTTTCTCTCCTGATTCCTTGTATTAGTTCTAAACTTAGGCAATCTTCTCTCTCCCGAGGCATGATGAATATTAAACTCTACTTAATTCTCACTTTTCTGTGCCCTGATTTTTTTTTAAATATACTTGACGCTAATCCCAGTGGATTTGGGTTGGTGGAGAGAGGGTGGCGGGCGGCGGAGCCTTCCCAGGCAGAGGGCCTCCTCACGTGCTGCCCCGGCACTGAGCCCCCAGCCGGGCACCTGCCAGCGCCCCACCCTGGCCGCCGAGACACTGGCCTCCAGCGCTGCCTCTCCCACCCCTGGCCCTGGCCAGAGTGAGTTCCTGGGCTACAGGTCCACTTCCATAGGAACAGGCACTCAGGCCGCTAAACCTCCAAATGCTCACCAGTGGGCCCCAGAGCAAACGGCCCCCAAAGTGGGTCAAGTCCCTGCCGTGCGGGACGCTGGGTGGCTACCTCCACTCAGGCCCCCCAGCCCTGTGCTGCCCGGCCTTCCTGCTTGCTCTGGCCCCCTCTGCCCCAGGACTGCTCCCAGCCCACTGCCTTCTCTGCTGCCTGGCCTTGGCCCCGCTGACCACCCACCCAACCCTGCTGACCATCTCCCCCGGAGGGGCTCACCCAGGGCACTGGCTCTGCCATGGGTTCTAGGGCCATAGAGAGCCTTGCTACGCGCTGTTCATGCACGTGGGAGAAGGCTCACTGCCCGCCTTGCAGGATACACTGAGGGTCTCAGGACGCCACGGTGGCCCAGGGAGTGGGCGGTGGTGCTGGACAGCATTTCAGGCTGGCTGGACTGTAGACCCAGGCTCTGCCTGTCACCCATGTGTAACCACCAGCCAATGCAAGTGACCATGTGCTCGGCCAGCCTCTTCAGGACTCGGGGAAGTAGGAGATGGGTTTGGGGTGCGGGAGGTGTGGAGTGCTGTGACCCCGTCCATAACTCTGCCTGCAGAGGCCTGGTGCTCAGGGGTGCACAGCTTGCCTGTCGTGCCTTGTGAGCCTCAGTTTACCCGACTTTAACGGTTGAGGACAGGAGTGCGATGGTGGTCTTCCATGTCCCTCCAGCTCAGCTGCCTTCCTCCTGCCCCACCCCCTCCCATCAGCATGAGAGAACCAAGAAACAGGACCAACTCTGGGGCAGGAGGGGAGGACCGCCCAGCAGGCGGGCTGGACGGGGGAGGGCAGGCCAACCCTGAGGACCGCCAAGTGGAAGGCCGCTCCCACCCTGGACAGAGTCAGACTCGGCCGGAGGCCTGCAGGGGTAAGCAGGAGGGAGAGAGGGCGAGGGGCCACCCTGCCTACCTGGAGTCCCCAGGAAGACACAGCACAAGAAGAGGGCGTGCCCACCCTTTAGGAGCAGACCCCCACCCAACAAGACACGTGGCCAGGCCCCAGCCTCTCACGGCACTGGACACTCTGGGCACCCGAGGGAAGCAGGCAGCCCGCGGGCACCCACGCTAGTGCAATGGGAGCAGAGAAGGTGACACCAGGGGCTGGGCTGAGAACTGGGCCCGAGTCTGTCCACTCCTGAGGCCTTGGCCTAGGCAGAGGGTCCAGGGCTGGGGGTCAATGACGGCAGCAGGTGGGCACCGAGACCCAGTTCCTGGCTTCTGGAATGAGGTCCTGTAGCAGGCGCTGGGGAGTCCTGTAAATGGCCAGGAGGTGATGGGGGTGGGGCAGGCCGCCCTGGACTGGGGCATGTGGATGGGATTCCGAGACGCTCGCCAGGTGGACAGGAGCGCGTGGCCTATTAACTTCCTAGTTAGCCATGCAGGACATTGGTGATGAGAGCACTTGCTGCCCCATCTCACAGGCCAGCCCTGGGCCCAGCCGTAATTCATCCCCCACGGGGCGAACAGGTGCCTGGCTACAGAGGGCACCTCACAGGGGACAGTGTCTGTCCCCAGAGTCTCAGGGTCATCGCCCCATGGTCCTCACCGATGAGGTCCACCATGGTCCACACCTATGAAGCCAGATTTAAAATTAGGTAGTCAGTGTAGTTAGGTAAATCAGGTCTAATACCGAGTGAAATCTAAAATGGAGGCCATGCTGACCATGATTCCGGGAAATGCAGGACAACTCATGGAATGTTAATGAAGTCCCAGAAAGGCCCTAGGCCAAAGTCCACCCCAAAGAAATGTTAATGGAACCCAGGAAACAGCCCCCAACAGATTTGGAGATAACCCATCCCAAAGAAGTGATAAGCCCATCCCAAAGAAGTGATAATGAAGTCCTTCCTGCCCAGATTGCTTGTCTGGAACACCTGTGTCCCAACCCTTCCCCCTTACATTCCATCACCAAACTATAAAAAGGGGAACACATTTGCCCTTCAACGGATTCCACCTCTTGGGTCCCCTTCTTCCTCTGGGAGAAGTCTTTTCTGCTGTCCTTTAATAAACTTCTAATTTCTACTCTGACCTTGCCTCGGCGTGCTTTTCTGGTGTTATTCTTCAACATTGGGGAAGCAAGGACTCGTCACCGGCCAACAGCGGTAACACCTACAAGGTCTGCCATGGTCCTCACCGACGAGGTCCACGATTGGACAGGTGGGAGGCTGAGCACATGGACAGATGATAGACGGTAGGTGATAGACAGATGCTGGACAGACGGGTGGAGTGAGCACTTGGTCCATATCAAAACCTCCTGACCACTCCATGCCTCCACCCTCAGGGACAGGAAGGCTGACCCCGCTCCCCACACGTGGACACACAGAGCGGCTTCGGCCAGAGTGTACAGCGGGGCAGAAGGAGCAGTGGGGGGCTGACCAGCAGCAGTAGCCACTTCAACAGAGCCCGGCCCCGGGCGGCAGGAGGCGAGGGGCCTTACCTCCGCGGGCTCTCCCAGACGCAGGCGGCTCCACCCCCGGGAAGCAGAGCTGGGGGCCAGTAGGGGAGGTCTGAGAGCCTCAGCGCCAAGTCGGTCCTGACCCAGGAAGCGAGCGGGAGTGAGACCCACAGGAGCGAGGCTGGAGAAGGGGTAGCACCGGGGCGTCGACCCTGAGCCTCGGTCCTGACGCGCGCACCAGGGTGGCGCAGGGCGTTCACGGGAAGACTGAGCAGGGCGCGCAGAACGCTCCAAACCTTGGAAATTCTCTGTAAATTTGAAACTGTCCCAAAAGAAAAAGTTATTTGTTCTAACCCACAATAATGCACATCAATGAAATCAAGCTGGAGAAAGCAGCAGGGCCAGAGCCAATGCCCGGATTCACCCTCCATGTGAGACCTCGTGGCGTAGAAGCCTGGGAAGGTCTGGCAGCCCCAGCAGACAAGCTCTGTGGTTGTTGCGGAAACACCCCTGGGCTGCATTATCAGAAGCACAGAGGCCAGAACATGGGAGGGGATGCACATCTCCACATACCAGCTCATGAGCAACTCGGGGTTCAGGGGCTGGGGGTTAGAGACAGGCTCCTGTCTTCTCCCTGTCTTTTCTGCCAATGGGGGAACAAGTGGCTTCAGGGCCCTATGGGACTGGGGACAAGGGACCTAGGCAGGTGCCTGCTGAGAGCCATAGCCGAGTAGGAATGACACATGGCATTTTTGGTTGAAAGGTGACGCCAGCAAGCCTTTGAGATGACAATGGTTATGTTAAGATGTGTATTCAATTGGATATTAGACCCCTGCTGTCCACCTTGGCCTGCTACTTTGGAGCATGGGGATTCCTGGAGAGTTCCCATTGGTTGGGGAAGTGCGGTAGGGGGGATTTCTGGAGGAGGGATTTCCGGTTGGTGTGGTGTGCTCTGGGAGAAGGCCACGTGCGTGCGGGGCGTTCACAGGAGTTTTGGAAATAAAGTTTGTTCCTGCTTGAGTGGCTCGTGACTTTGTGCCCAGCCAGACTGCGGCAGGTGCCTAGTGGGAAACCCCTTCTGCTGTCAAGTGTAGGGCCACCAGGAGGTCAGACAGCATCTAGCCCACCCAGGTTACCCAGGCCCAGCCCAGACCCCACACAAACAGTGATGGAGAGGGAGAGGGAGCGAGTCCTCGGGCTCTAGAGGCCACATCTGGCTCCTGTCTTCTGCTGTGTCGCTGCAAACAAGTCTCCAAGCTTCTCTGAGCCTGTGTCTCCACACCAGGCCAGGCCGGGCGGGCACGGGCACAGCCCACCGGCTTCCTGGGGGCAGAGCAGCTTTAACAGGGACTCTGAGAGACACACGTGTCCACGGGGCTGGACTCCCACCTGGAAACGGAGTGGCCCCTGAAAGACGGACGCTCTTGAGGAGAGATGTGGTGCCAGGGAAGAACGGGAACTCTGTCGGGGCATCCAGAGCTCTGCCCCAGGCCCTGTCCCCAACAGGCGCTGAGCTCAACGGGTCCTTCCACCACCCTGAGCCTCGGTCTCCTCATCTATGACACGGCGTTGAGCATGACCCCCAGCAGCCATGATGGGGCAGAGTGAGGCCTCCTCAGCCTGAGGCTCCCGCTGGCCTCTCAGGGCCTGGCCTGGGAGTGACACGGCCCTGTGCCACCTGCCCACCCCTGCACATCCTCGACCCCATCTTGTGTCCTCGGTGAGACTTCCTGGACCCACCGGGACCAGGACCGTGCAGACGTGCAGCCCGGGTGTGTCCCCAGGCCTGAGTCTCCAGTCGGGAGCTCAGGGAGGGCACGGGCATGGCCAAGGGCTCTCTGGGTGAAGGAGCCAGGCCCTAGGCCCACTCCAGAGGGGCAAGGGCTCCCCTCCCTCGACTGTGACACAGGGGAGGGGGCTTCTGTCCCTATGTCCCTCCCACTCACAGACCTGACTCCTGGGACTGAGGCAGGGCACATCCTCACCCCCTGGGAAGCCATGGGGCCCCACTGTCTCCTAGGGACAGGCCGAGAGGGCACGCAGCTGAGGGCAGAGGGGACCCAGCGGCAGAGCAGGGCTGGACTGGGGCTCAGTCCAGGGCCGCGGTCTCAGGACAGCCTGGCCAGCCCAGCCCCTGTCCCGCCAGCCCCAGGGCATCTCCTCATGGTTCCCATTCCCTAGCACCTGCTGGGGACATGGACTGTCCAGTCAGCCCCTCAGTCCCCTGTGGGACCCAGAGAGTGGTGGCCCTTGGCACACAGCACCTACTCTCTCAAGTGAAGGAGGGGGAAGGGTCTGACACCTCTGGGAGCTTTAGTGGACTGAGTAGTGTCGCCCCGATTCAGTACCCCGGAACCTCAGAAGGGGATGTCATTTGGAAAGAAGTTCTCAAATGATCTCACAGGAAGGCATCCCAGATTCAGGGTGGCCCTAAAGACCACGACTGGTTCCTTCTACAAGCGGGAACAGGGGACCTGGAAAAGCCCTGTGCAGGTGCAGTGCGCCACACGTTCAGGGGCTCCCGGGGGGTGCCCGGGCAGCAGGTGCTCAGGAGACGTTGCCAGGAGATGGCCCGCCCTGTGTGGCGAGTTGAGGGGACGTTCCAGGGACGAAGCCCTGCCTCCAACCCAAGCTCAGAGAACCATTTAAAATACAAAAATAATGTTTTTATGGTTATTAAAGTAATAAGCGTTGACTGCAAAAAACATACAATAAAGAACGAAGACAGTGCCTAAAGGAATGATGAGCTGAAAGAGAATCACCGAGGATCTCATCCTCGGCACCATTAACGTGCAGTAGATAGGTCTCCGAGCTCCATGTTCCCGTTACTCACACAGAGGGGAGAGCCGGCGTGCGCAGAGGTCTACGAGGGTCCTCGCTGGGGACGTCAGCCCTGGTCTGCTGTGCCGGGCAGGGATGCCTCCCCGGGCACCTCTCCACACCAATGAGCGCACGTCCACAGTGCCCCGGCTCAGAGGCTCGTCCTGGGGACGTGCTGTCTGCTTGGCTGCCCCTGGACACCGCGTTCATTTCCAGCCCTGCTCTCGACGGCGAGCGATGACTTCAGGGCCACTGTCCCCTGCGCGCACGTCCACAGGCGCCCTTCCAGCTATCCTGTTGTGACACAATCCTAGGAGCGAGCAGGCTGTGGACTCTTAAATCTGCCACAGCCCGGGGCCAACTTGCCTTCCAGGGGTTGGTGTCAAGGTCCCGATGTCCTGCGCCTGGCTGCAGCACTCGCCAGCCCTGCGCCCCTCCGGTCGGAGCCGCTCAAAGCAGACTCGTGGGGTGCTCCAAAGCCAAGGTGGAGACGGCACGTGTCCTCTGGCTGCTCTGGGTCCTCTCTTGGTGGCCGCAGACACGTGACCTGTCCTCTTTCTCCTGGAGGTCATTTACTGGATGACGTCTGGAGAGCTCGCTTTGAGGCAGGCAGAGGGACAGTCGTGAAGGAAAATGTCCCCCGGAGCTGGGCCGGCACGCTCGGGGGGCAGGCCCTGCACACGCACTGTGCAGTCTCGCGGACCACACGTGCACACATGCACACCCACACACTCGCACGCTCCGAGCGGGGGCGCTGGGCAGCTGGAGAGCACACAGAGGAGGAAGGTGAACAGGACCAGTGTGACTGTGCCACCTGTCCCCTGCCCCACCGTCTCCCAGGCCAGGCTGTCAGCTGGCGTTGACCCAGAGGTCAGCTGCGGGCAGGCTGGGAAACTGAGGCCGAGCCTGTGGTCGACTTCACAGTGTGGGTCTCGAGGCCAGCTGCCACACGAACTCTGTCCTTGCAGGACCACACTGCCAGGCCTTGTCCAGCTCAGCGGCTCCCTGCCCCAGGACAGGGCATCCAACAGTGGCCCTCAGGGCGCAGGGGAGGGCAGGTTTGACAGCCCCACGTGTGGGACTGGCATGGAAGCCCTGCGGGCAGAGGCGGCTTCCAGGAGCAGGCTCCAGGGGCCACGGTGATGGGCCTGTGCTGCCCCAGCCAACAGGGCAGGGTCAGTGGTGGCCTAAAGAGTGGACCTGGTGCCTCAGTCCATCCCTGCCGCTCTAACAGAACGCCTTAGACTGGGCGGGTCCTGGTCCCAGAGCTCGAGGTGGCGGCACTCCTCAGGAGGGTGAGGGCAGCAGGTGCCCAGGGCTCCTCCACAAGGCCACCGATCCCAGCGCCAAGCTCCACCTAACCTACTTACTCCCAAAGGCCACCTGTCTAGGCCATGGCCTTGGGGACAGGTGGTCCCAGCTCTGACGCCATGGCCTTGGGGGCAGGCTTCATTGCACAGTTTTGGTCGAGGGGGCATCTGAACTGTCCCTAGGGGCATCTCCTGAAGACCCCCCTTCCTCAGAGACCTCAGCACCGCCCCCCAGCCTCCCTGGGTCAGCACTGGGAAGAGAACGGCCTCGGGTCTCCTCGTGGGCAGAGGGATCCCGGGCACCCCTCATCCAGGCCCTGGCGCAGCCTGGCGCTCACCCCACGACCCAGGGAAAATGTCCTGTGTGAGTAGGAGTGACAACCACTTTGTCCTGCAGTTGGGGGACAATCCAACCAGCCCACAGCACGGGGCAAGTGTCACGGCAAAGGTGGCTCCATGGGTGGAGCCTGTGCAGAGGAGCCCTGTCCCCACCCTGTCAGAGCGAGGACGCGGGGCCCAGGGAGGCAGACTCCAGGCCGCAGCGGCTGGGGGCAGAGCAGCTCTGTCATGGGCAGGGCCGGCAGGAAGCCCCTGGGTGCAGCAGAAATTCACCTTGTCTTATGGCGCGCCAGGCCTCCCCGCTTAGAGGTGGACAGGGCCTGGGGTGAGGCCAGGAGCTCTGGGGGTTGTGGACACCTGAGTCCCTCACCCATGAGACAGGGCACCAGGGTCCTGTGTCTCCGAGTCACCAAGAGCTCAAGCCAGGCAGGGGATGAGAAAGGGTTTTGTGGGGTCAGCTGCTGTGATTTTCTTTCCTGTGCCACGGGCTGCTTAGCAGGGAACGCGCCTTGGAACAGGGACGTGGACAAGACGGGAGGGCCCAGGACCAGTCACCCAGACGGAGGATTCAGTGCCAAGCTCCCGAGTGGCTCCGGAATCTCACACCGCATGTCCCCTGCCAGGCCCGGGAGCGGAGTGGGCAGAGGGTGCTGCCCCCTGGGGACCTGCCCTTGGGCAAGGATGGGTGCTGCAGCCCTCAGCAGCAGGTGCTGAAAACTGGTTTTGCAAACACGGAGGAGTGGAGACCCCCTGGGTCCCGGGACGAGCCCGGAGCCTCCAAGTCCTGTTGGGGATCAGGAAGAGGGGCATTGGGCTCGTCACCCGGCCTTCGACAACATCCGTCAAGGCCCTGCTGCCCCTCTCCTGGGACCTCCACTCCCAAATGGCTCGGGCTGAGATGGGCTGGGCTCAGCCAAGTCCTTCTCATGGCCACAGACCTGGGGTGCCAGGGACATGGTGGCCAGAGCTGTGCCCCCAGGAGCCTTCTGGTGTTCATCATGATGAGGGTCTGGCCATGGGCTGCTGCAGGGGCCCCCATGCCCCCCGCCTATGCCTTCTGGATAGCCCACTGGCTGGGGACACCCTGCCACCAGCACCCCACCCACACTCAGGCCCAGCGGAGGGGTCCAGCCACAGCCTGTGGTGGGAGGGTGACGAGGCCGGCCCAGCACGCTAGAGAAGAGCCCAGCTGCCTCAGGACTCACCCTGGGCAGCCCGGCCCTCGGGGCTCTGCCTCAGACAAGCACCCCTTTTCTCTCAGACGGCAAGAGGGCCCCTGGGTCCCCGAAGCTCCCGGGGCACCTGAGTCTTCCTCTGGCTCAACCCAGCTGCACCCTGAGCCTCCTGCCCCTGTGCCTTGACCCGCTGGCTCTCTGGAAACCTCTGGGCCTCCCACTCTGTTTTCCTATTGCTCTTCCGAGTGTCACTGTCACCTGCCCCTCAGGGAAGGCCAGGTGGGGAGCCAAGGCTCTCAGCCTGCCAGGGGCAAAGAGGCCCCACATGGTGTCATGGAGTCCACCAAGGGGCCTGGACTGCCAGCCCTGTGCAAGGCCAAGAGTCGGCGGCACGTGACGTCCACCTCCACCTGAGGTGCCCCTCCTCACAGAGCAGCGTCAGAGGTCAGCTGAGAGGGGGCAGGTGGCAGCTTGGTAAGACCCAGAGTGTCACAATGTGACTGTGACCACCAAGGGGTCAGTCTTCCAGCTAAAGGCACATGCAGGATCAAGAGCCAGGAGGCTCTCAGCTGAGTGAACTGGCCATCTGGGGGCATGGCACCAAGCGGGTAGACGCGGGTCTGCCAGGTAGAGTTGAGAAGAGCCATCACCCAGGGCACCCGTGAGCGGCCACCAGCCCCTCAGCCAAGGCAAGACGGAGAGTCAGCAGAGAGGGGCAGCAGCAGAGAGGTCCCGAGGGGCTTCAGAACTGGAGAGGGGCTGTGCTCTACAACTCGGTGGACAGAGAGGGCAGGCGAGACCCTGCCCAAGACAGAGCCACAGTGCCCACCCGGGCAGAGCAGCCGAGGCAGCTGAGAGGAGCCAGCAGCACCTGGGAGCGGGGGGCCTGCAGCCAGGCCCCAGACTCCAAGTCCTGGGAGAAGAGGAGCCGGACGGAGGGCGGAAATGCAGGCCGAGAGGCAGCCCAGGACGCACTCCTGGACGGGAGTGATGCAGCAGCGTGTCCACCTACAGGTTCAGGAAGGTGCAGGAGCTCCGACAGCGTGGCCCTGAGGGATCGGCCAGGTCTCCCCAGCCAAGCTTCTGGGAACGGGGAGGGGGAGGAGAGGGCCAGGGAGGGAGGGAGAGCAGGAGGGGAGGGAGGGGGAGGGATCGCAGGAGAAACCCTGGAAGCAGCCAGAGAAGAGCAGCACCTTATCTCCTGGGAAAGACAAGCAGGATGACAGTGAATTTCTCATCAGAAATCATGGGGGCTGGAAGGAGCTGGCACAACATCTTTCAAGTGCTGAAGAAAAGATCTGTCGCCCCAGAATCATATATCTGGTGAAAGCACCCTTCAGGAGTGAACAGGAAATCAAGACCTCCTGGGGGAAGGAAACCAGGGGATTTGTCACCAGCTGCCAACACTGAAGAGCGGCTAGTAGGCCCCTCTGAGCACAAAGGAAGGCGAGAGGAGGAACAGCAGCTCAGGGGAGAGCGGCAGGAGCGAGAGGGCCGCGGGCACCTCCTTCTCCTCCGAAGGCTCCGTGCTGTTGTCTGACGGTTGAGAAAATTGTATAACATAATTGAGGTTCTCGATTTATTTACAGGGGATATTTTAAACCATTTTAAGTAATGGATGGCAAATAACCTTCGCTCCACTCAAGCTATACGATGGCCCTGGTCGACTGGGAGGTGGCGTGGTTGACATGGATCACTACGGCAACCACCAAGACACAGAGACACACCGAGACAGTCTGGGGAGAACACACGTGTGTTCTTCAAACAGGCTGCTCAACCCACTCTCAGGAAGTGGGGAAGAAGAAGAGAGGAAAAAACAGGACAGAAACAAAACCCAAACAGCAGCCCTACCCGGCAAGAATTACACTAAATGTAAAGTGTCTAAATACAGCAACTAAAAGACCGGTGACCAGTGAATTGGACCATGTGGCCCAACTACAAGCTGTGTACAAGAAATCTACTTCAGATGTGGTGATGTAGGCAAGTCAAAAGTAAGATTGTGGGAGAAGGTAAGCAAGCAGGAGGGCTTAACTAATAATGCTGGATGGCTCGGACTCCAACAAAGAAGAGACCTGGGGGGAATGTAATGGTGGACGTGCTGACCGCCCAAAAGGCCTCACAATCCTAAATCCAAATCTCATGTTTGGATCTGGGCTGTCCCCAAAAGGCTCAAGTGTGATTCCCAAGGCAGCCAGGCTCAGGCAATGATTAGGGCTCGGACCTCATCAGAAGATCAATCCACTTGCTGGATTCCTCCGTTGGTGGCTGAACGGACGGCTGGGTGGTATGACTGGGGCAGGCAGTCGCCGGGGGTTCCCGACCTCCCCTCTCCCTGCTCTCTCACTGCCATGAACTGGGAGCTTCCCTCCACCATGCCCCCCACCATGAGGTTTCTGCTTTGGAGCTAGCTGACCACAGGCTGGACTTCTGGAACCACAAGCCAAAATAAACCTTTCCTCTGCTAAGTTGTACAGCAGCAAAAATCAGACTTACATCTATACCAAAAAACAGAGGGCAAAACACACAAAGCAAAAGCTAATAGATCTACAAGGAGAAACAGGAGGCCTCACTACACCTTCATCAATGGTAAAATAACCAAATCAGAAAGGAGGACACCAGGATCCAATAGGATCACACCGACATCATCAAGCCTTCCATCCAACAGGAGCAGAGTGAGCCCTCGTCAAAGGCCCGCAGAACACACACCTGACCACCACGGCCTGGGCCACCGAGGAAGCCTCCACGAGTTACAGATCATCACACCGCAGAGGGTGTTCTCCAAACAATGGAACCCAACCGGAGACCGATAACAGAAAGCCACAGGAAAATCCCCCCAAATACTCGGCAACTACTTAATCCAAGGGTCAAAGAGGACGTCTCAAGGGAAATAGGAATGAAGATATATCAAAATCCGAGGGACTCCAGCAGTGTTTAGAGAGGATCTTGTAGCCATAAATGCCTACCTTAGAAAAGAGGAAGTGTCCAGATCAATAATCTAAGCTCCTACCACAAGACCCTAAGGAAAAAAAGTAAATAAACCTAAAGCAAGCAGGAGAGGGAAGGGTAGAGCTGTAATCGATGAAGCTGAAAACAGAAAAAAAAAAGGAGAAAAATCAATGAAACAAAAAACTGGTTTTTGAAATGATCAATACCATCGACAGTCCCCTGCCATGCTCCACAAGATCCGCCTCCTCCCACTCCTCCCCTGCCCTCTTGGGCTGGGCCCATCCCCAGGCAGCTGGTCTGGTCTCCAGAGCACCCCAGGGCACTGCCTCTCTGAGTGTCGGGAGAGCTCTTGACTGCTGGGACAGACACCCACCGATGCCCACTTTGACAGCCGAGGAAACCAAGGGCAGAGAGCGGGGTTGTGTGCTCCAGGCTGCGCCGCTCCAAGGGCAGGGTGTGGGCGGGAAGGCAGGCTCTGGACCCCAGCCCGCCTCGCTCTCGGCAGACATGGGTGGCTGGCGGGCGCACGGGGCTGGTGCTCTCCCCTGAAGGAGTTCGGGCTGGAGCAAGAATGGGAACTAGACAGAACCCCTACGTTTGACGATGACCACCAAGGGACCCATCACTCCTTGTTCATGTGTCACATGTGGCCGAGGTCCAGGGAGATGGGAGGGTTGGAAGACCCTGACCCTGTGTAAGAGAGCTACAGTGTAGGTACCAGAGCTGCTGCGCAGGCTGAAGCCCAGGTCTGTCCTAACCATGAACTTCGTGAGTTAACTCGACCTCTTTGAACTCCAAAGTCCTCATCTGTACATTGGGAACAATGACAGTGAGGCTCTACCTCACAAGTCCACGCAGAGAACAAAATGGAAAATCCAGGCATACTATTTAGCCCATTTAGCCCACTACTCAGGGGACACTCCATCCCCACAGAGCAGCCGGTGCTGCCCCTGGTATTGATATTGTGTTGTTGCTGCTGATAATATTATTGATGGTGTTGATGCTGATATCGATGATGAGGATGCTGATATAGATATTGTTAAAGATGATGTTGACGCTATTGATGTTGTTGATGTTGAGGATGTTGATTTTGATGATGCAGATGCTGATGTGGATGATGATATTGATGATGATGTTAATGATGATGATGTCAATGGTGTTGTTGATGACAATGATGTTGTTGATGACAATGATGTTGATGATATTGATGTTGATGATGTTGATGTTGATAATGTTATTGATATTGATGCTGATGATGAGGATGTTGATGATGTCATCGATGATGCCGATGATGATGTAGATGATGATGTCATGATGTTTTTGATGATAATGATATTGATGATGTTGATATTGATGAAAATGTCGTTTCTGTCTCATGTATTTGTCCTCATTTTGCCTGGAATTTGATGCCACTCTCCTTTGGGCAACATCTGAATCATGTCTGAGCCCATTCCAACAGGCACAGCCTCTGGGAAGTCTTACTAACCGTCTCCCAGCCCAGGACCAGCTTAGGTGCCAGCACCCGAAGGTGAAGACCTGTCTACAGCACTGGGGAGCATCACAGTCCATTGGGTAGGCTGGTTCTGTTTCCCACAGTCATGGACCTGAGCCCTGCGAGGTCCACACATGGGTCTCCTTGTGGTGTGGATGCTCAGAAGTCCTTGAGGACTGAATCTGTACATGCAGATGGAAATACTGAGCGGCTAAATGCAGGTGTGAGAGGACTCACCCAAGTCCCGCTGGGACAAGGAGCCATCAGCTGTGTGAGTACCACAGCGCAGAGGAAATTGCCCTGGACCTGGACCCGCTCCAGCCAGGCATCTGATGCCGAGTGATCAACTGTGTGGACGTGGCCTCAGGTTCTTCATCATGAATTAACAATAGCACTCACCTCATAAGACTGCGATGACACCGGATTCTAAGGAGCTGTGACGTCACCCTGGGACCAGGCAGACACCTATCAGTGGGCCTGAAGCTAACCCAGGGATTAATATGGACAGCAGGATTCAAAATGCAGCCGTGAGTCTTGCTGGCAGCGTGACCTTGGGTGACCTGTCCACGCTCTCCGAGCTTTCGCTGTCCCTCTGTAAAACACGCCCGAGGTCACCACTTCTGAGAAGGGGTGGAGGAGCTGGGTCAGTGAGGGTGGAGACCTCGAGGCGAGCCTGGGTGTGGTGGGTCCTTTGCCCACTTCTGCCATTATTTGGAATCACCAGTCCCAGGCAGTCCACAGACTGGGCACACGGGAGACCAAGGCAGAGCCGTGCCAAGCCAGAGCCCAGCCACCCGGCCCCGGCCTGCAGGAGGCGTCCCGCGGCACCGGCTCCGCGTGCTCCTCTCTCCCCCTCCGTCTGTTTCTTGCATTTCCCTTTGATTAACAGTTTTAATAAAGCAGCACATTTCCTGCTTCACGGCGCAAATCAGGAGGAGGGGAGGGGTGTGCCAACGAGACCCTGGGAGGGCCTCCTTCCCTCCCCAGGGGCCAGGACCCCGAGGAGGAGGGCCTGCTTGGGGCTCCTGCGGGAGGAGCGGGGAGCCAGGGGCCTGCCTGAGTCTGGCCAGATCCCCCTGGAAGTCAGTGTCCTTCTGCCGCCCGGTGCCCAGCGGGAGCCCACGCAGCAGGTGTCTCCCTCTGGCTGATGCTCAGGAACCTCCTGGGTCACAGCTCCCCCAGGGCCACCTGGGCTGCAGGAAGCAGAGACCAGCCAGGGCCTTAGGGCCAGCTCTACAGGGGTGCACACTCTGGTTACCATCCTCAGATTGATGTCGGAGCCTTCCTGCCCACTCCCAAGTCCCACCACGCCCAATCCTTGTCTGTACTGAGCCCTGATCCTGGACACAGGCTGTGTCCTGACCCCAGCTATAAAAGAAAACCCCAGCTGGGCGCAGTGGCACACACCTGTGATCTGAGCAGCTCAGGAGGCTGAGGCAGGAGGATAGTGAGTTCAAAGCCAGCCTCTGCAACTTAGTGAGGCCATAAGCAACTCAGTGAGACCCTGTGACTAAAGAAAACATGTGAAAGGGCTGTGGGTGTGGCTCAGTGGTCAAGCTCCTCTGGGCTCAACCCCCAGTACCAAAAAAAAAAGTAAACCCTAACCCCAGCCACCTGGGAGCATGGGCTAGGGCGGTGAGAGGACCTGGACAGCAGGCACAGCCCTGTGCCACTGGCCACAGTGGGGGATGCTGCCTCCGTTGACAGGGCCTCAGAGCCCCGCGCTGTAGGAGGCGGCACGTCACCCCGATGCTCGTGGAAGCCAGGCCCCGTTCTTTCAGCACTGGGAAGGGGCTGTGCTCTCTGGCAGCCCCTCACAGCCCAGCGGAGGGACACTTCAGGAAGGGCCCGGGAGGAAGGCCCTGCTCAAGCTGGGCTGGACCCGCCCTCTCCCCACCTGGGCACAGTGGTCGGCAGAGTCAGCTGCAGGAAGGAAGGGGCCCACCAGCACTGCCCCCCTTCCAGCCGACTCCAGGCCTCCGCTCCCCAGGCGCCAGGCCGAGGTGCTGGGCTGAGATAACCCGTCCCCCCGGGAACTAAGGGGTCAGCACCCGCCTGGGCGAGGGGAGGCAGAAGGGCCATGGCAGGATCCGTGTGCAGCCGCTTCTCAGGTCAGGGCACACACTGCCCCTCACAGTGACTGTAATCATACAAACCTCCGCCTGAGACGACAGGACACAGGCTCCTTAGGTGTCCCCAGGAGGGCAGCCAGCGGCCAGAAGGAAGCACCCACAGAGACCAAGTGCATCTGCCTGCCAGGCCTGGGTGAGGGCTGCCTGGAAGGCCACGGAGGTGGGCAGGCCTAGGGACTGGCACCGAACAAGTCTTGCAGGCAGCGAGCACAAGCCCCCATGGCCAGCAGCAGATGGGCACAAGAGCCTGGGACCCAGTGGGCCCTGCTGGGAACCCACAGGGGAGCCGGGTCCCCCCACCGGCTGTCAGCTGCACGGCCCAGGCAAAATAACAGTGTGAGCCCTACGTTTAAACGTCGGGCAGCGGCAGAGCACTCGGCCAGCAGTGGCCTGAGACTGCCGGGCACCCTCTAGGAGGCCAGCAAGCCCCAGGTCCCTCACCTGCAGAACAGTACAGGGCAGCTGGTCTGCTGTTCTCGGGTTGCTCTGAGGGTGAGTTGAGTGGAGACCAGAGGAGGACATCAAGGTGACGGCTCTCAAGGGCCCTCCAGCCACTGGATTCACTCGCCTGTTCTGTCCTGTCCTGCATCAGCTTCCTGGTCCCGTGCCAAAAAAGCAAGCCCCTGCCACACAGGGCTGGTGGTCTAGGGGGAAACAAAGAGGTAAACCATGCTTTATTTTGTCAAGTGGAAGCCACCATTGATGTCAAGTGCCATGGCTTTCTGACACCAAGACGTCCCTCGGGGTGGCTCTGCCCTGCACAGGAAGGTGGTGGCAGCCTCTCTCAGCTGGGAAACGGCTTCCATTGCTTCCAAGGCAGCTGACGATTCCTCCAACAGCTGCTCTGGGTGGCCTGTGCCAGGCGGTCCTTTGTCCTCGCCCGACAGGACACTTTTCCTGTCTCTGAACACTAAGACCTGGTTGTTGTTTTCAAGAAAATATGGAAGTGTGGCCACATCTTTGAAGATGAGCGTTTGCTTTCCCGGGGGAAACAGGCCTCTGCCTTAGCTTGGCTGTGTGACAAGCCCCATTCCGCGCGGAATCGGAACATAAGCTTGAAAGTGATTTCAGAGGACCAACGCAGCCCGTGCGATACACCAACCACACCCAGCTCAACTGGAGGGAAAATGGCTGTGGTATCAGCCCGCTCTTGCTGCATATAAAACTGCCCCCAAATGAAGACAAGGAACTGAACAATGAGCCCAGGAGGCTGTGGTCAGGCCTCGCTCGGGCATCTGTGGTCAGCTATGGTGAAGCGGGCAGCTCTCAGCTGGCTGGGGCTGCTCCAGAACGGTGTTGTGTGGGACATGGTCTCACCCACCAGCAGGCTGGCCAGAACTGTCCCCAGGGTGGCCACAGGCCCCACGAACAGAAGCAAGCAGAGCCTCTCAAGGCTAAGCTCTGTGATTTGCCAAGGTCACACCCTCCACATTCAGCCCACGTGCACAGCTTCCCAACTCTGAGCTCCACAGCCAGAAATGGGCCACCATGGAAGTATTTACGCCACAGAATCATCCAACACTACAAATCAGGGGTTGGGGCGTTGGGCTCAAGGGAGCCCATTCCTCATGCACAACTGGCCACATTTCATTGGCACAACCAAGTCCAGAGCCAACCCTGACTCAAGGTACCAAGAATAGACAAGCCTCGTCAGCCTGTCCTATGTCCCCAGTTTTAGCCCTGAGAGTCCCACAAACCCCAAACCCCTGAGTCCTGGGAAAACCAAAGGCCTGGTCACCTTAGGGGACAGACCCCACCTTTTATAGTAGAGGTGGCAAAAGCATGTCCACAGTGCAGGGAGACAGACAGGTGGAGAATCACGTGGGATCTGCGGTCAGCCCCCGACAGCCATGACCAAGGTCCGTGCACACAAGAGCACGGACCAGCCCTCCCCAGTTCTCTGTGAGCCCTGGGTCCCCTAAGGTGACAGTTGTGCACACAAGAGCACCCTGACAACTTTCCTGACCAAGCAACTGTGGGACCCACACACACAGGGTGTGTCCCAGCTTCAGACAAGTGGGAGTTGGGAACGCAAATGACCTGGTGAATCATGGTCATTAAAATGTGGACAATAAAACGGGCTGAGCTCTGTGCAGGAGCAGGAAGCACTCCGTCCTCGGGCCGGGGCAGCTTGCAGAGGACACCTCGGCCAAGCTCTGAAGCACCACGCACGCACTCCCAAGTCCCAGAACAAACACCCACAGCCCTCTGTTCTTCCCCTTGGGCAAGTGCATACCTCAAATGGCCGTTTTAAGTCCAGCTGGTTGGGGCTGCGTGCTCAGCATGGAGGGTCAGGGGAGAGACAACGTGGGGTCTCTCTGACTCGGGCATCCTGGCGGTGACAGGCCAGAGGTGACTAAGCTTTTGGAATTGAAAGGCTTCTACAGGCAGATAAAAGAGGAGGGAGGGGAGGCGGCCACAGCTCTGAGACAACAAAGCCCAGCAGCCCAAGAGCTGAGAGTGCCGCACCTGCTGCAGGGGCTGTCTATTCAGGGCCGGGGGTAGGGAGGGCTGGGGGGCACAGAGGGCTGGGGGGCACAGAGGGCTGGGGAGGGCTCACAGAGGGCTGGGGAGGGCACAGAGGGCTGGGGAGGGCTCACAGAGGGCTGGGGAGGGCTCACAGAGGGCTGGGGAGGGCACAGAGGGCTCACAGAGGGCTCACAGAGGGATGGGGGGCACAGAGGGCTGGGGAGGGCTCGCAGAGAACTGGGGACAGCTCACAGAGGGCTGGAGAGGGCTCATGGAGGGCTGGGAGGACTCACAGAGGGCTGGGGAGGGCACAGAGGGCTCACAGAGGGCTGGGGGGGCACAGAGGACTCACAGAGGGCTGGGGGGGCACAGAGGGCTGGGGAGGGCTCACAGAGGACTGGGGGGGCACAGAGGACTCACAGAGGGCTGGGGGCCACAGAGGGCTGGGGAGGGCTCACAGAGGACTGGGGAGGGCACAGAGGGCTGGAGAGGGCTTGCAGAGGGCACAGAGGGCTCACAGAGGGCTGGGGAGGGCACAGAGGGCTGGGGAGGACTCACAGAGGACTGGGGAGGGCACAGAGGGCTGGGGAGGGTTGGGAAAGGCTGGGGAAGGCTCAGGGAGTGCTAGAGAAGGCTGGAGAGGGCTCAGGAGAGCTCAGGGAGGGCTGGGGAGGGCTGGGGAGGGCTGCAGAGGGCTCAGGAGGGCTCAGCAAGATCCCGGGCAGAGGCTCTCAACAGGGGGAGGCTGTCCAGGGACACAGGGAGGTGTCTGAAGCTGTGTGGTTGACACAGTGCTGGAAGAGGGTACCACAGGCATCCAGTGGGTAGAGCCTGGGACAGAGCCAACCTCCCCCAGAGCACAGGTGCCCCAGCAAAGGGTCCCCAACCCCAGACACCCGCAGTGTGCAGTGAGACACCTGATGCTGAGAAGAGGAGAGGGACCTAACCCCAGGTGGTCCTGAGCTCCTACTGTCCCCAGCTCCCCCAGGGTCTCTGAGCCTGCTGATTGGTGGAGGCGGAGGAGCCGCAGCCCCAGAGGACCAGGTTCCCTGAGCCCCTGAGAGGAGCAGAGCCTGAAGGCAGCTGTTTGTATTCTGCCCCAGGCCCCAGCACAGCTGGCTGGGAGCCCCGGGAGGTGGAGGGCTACCCTAATTGCACTAATGGTTGGTAATCAGGCGTAATGGGGGTGTTTGTACACACAGCCAGCCGGCTGCAGGTGTGGGAGCCAGGCAGATCCGGAGGGGCGCGCGGGCTCAGCCGCACCAGCTGAGAGTCCGGGCCGAGCACCTTCGCCCCCAGACGTGGGCTCCCTCCTGCACCAGGGAGACCCCTCTCTGCAGACCACTGTAGGAGAGCTCCGAGTCTGGCTGCCCCACCCTGCCTGCCACTGCCTTCCAGCTGTCACATGGGCCACACAGAGAAACAGAGCAGGTGGGGCCTGCAGGCCTGGCACTGATGGTCCCCAAGGCACAGCGAGGAAGAGGGCGTCGTTGCCGTCCCCAGGACACCAGAGTCCTGAGACCACAGGGACCAACAGCACTCGCGGTTGTTATTGTCGCTGTCACCAAACTTGTTGTTAATACTTTATTTTTATTTATTTCCATGTGGTGCTGAGGATGGAACCCAGTGCCACACATGTGCGAGGCAAGCGCTCTGCCACCGAGCTATAAGCCCAACCCGCTGTCACCAGACTTTATCAGCATCCACAGTCTAAACAGTGTAGACTCACAGCAGCACAACCACTCCCTGTGGGCGGGAGTTTTATTGCTACCCCCACTTTGCAGATGAGGGGAACTGAGGCTCAAGAGACTCACCGCGGGCCTGTGGTCTCGCACGTACACAGGGATGCAGGCTGCAGGCCCCGGCCAGCAATGTTGTGAGGTCTGTGGCTGATCATGCTGCGGGGGGTGGGGGGAGGAGCTGGGTTTTGAAGAGTGAACAGGAGTTGCCAGGCTTCGACAGAGCAGGCTGCCTACGAAAGCCAGGATGGCCCTGGTGTCTCCAAGGACCAGCGACAGACACCAGGTTCTAGGGAGCGAGGGGACATGTGTGGCAGATGAGGCTGAAAACAGGTCGGCAGGCAGGGGTGCCTCGATGCTGGATAAAGTGTCTGTCGTGAGGGACGGCTCCTGGCTCAGGCGAGGGTGTGCGGCTGTCCAGGGGGTGTGGCTGCAAGAGCCCTGTGTGCCTGAGAGCAGGGGAGCAGAGCAAAGAGTGGGGAGCATGGCTGGACATGCTGTGTGACCTTGGGCAGATTCACTACCCTCTCTATGCCCCAGCCCCCTCGAAGGGTGGTCGTAAGTCTTATGGGAGCAAGACCCATAAGGAGGCAGAGCAGTGCTTGGTGCATGGTCAGAACCCAGCATGTGTCAGCAGTTCCGTTGTTCCAGCCCAACCCAGCAAGCCTCGGAGAGCAGGGCGGGGAGAAGAGTGGCACCCAGGTTTACAGCTGCACCCCGACCTCACGCCCAGGGCCCGCCGTGCCAGTGAGGCTGAGGGGCTCTGGCTTCCACCTGGACTTGGGAGTCCACTCGGTCCCTCTGGAGGCTGGGCCTCCAATTGTCCTCTCAAGGGATGGGCCTACCTTCCTGTCTGCAGAGGCCTGGGCAGTGGCCAGCTCTGAGCCTGCCACAGGTCCCCTGCAGACTGGGGAGGGATGAAAAGACAGAGGAGAAGCCTGTAAATCCACCTGGAGAGGCCTCTCGACGGCACACAGACCCTATTTTGAAAATAATTTCAGTAAAAATCGTGTAAGAAAATTCCTGGTATAATCAGGGAAACCCAAACCCTGACTGGACGTGGACAATATTAAGGAAATATCGTTCTTTCCTTTAGGAAAGAATGTGTGCTGGCTGTATATTTTTAAGAGCCCTCATCTTTCAGAGATACACTCTGAAATGTTTATGGATAAAAAATGAGTAGCTCCCTATGCACTGACATGGAGAATGTTCATAATTTATAACTTTAAGTGAATGTAGCATGCTACAGATCAATGCATCGAATGTGAGCCAATTTGTTTCCTAAAGACAAGAAGGGGCTAGACATTGACGTGGCACCAGACTTCCTCCTGCCTGGAGAAGGATCTGGAAGGGCCACACAGAAGGCCAGCACCGGCCTCACTGCAGAGCAGCTGAGTGGTCTCCTTGTGGAGAAGAGTGAAACGGTGGCTCCGCTGTGCAGCCTCGGGTGAATTTAGGGATGTCACAGCTGTGGCATCACGATAAAGAGGCCACCAGGCCCGTGTGCCCACACTGGAGGGGTGCCAACACCCCTGAAAAGCAGCCTGCTGGATGCAGCTCCAGGCAGGGGAGACTCAACAGGGGGTCAGCCAAGCAACCCGGGGTGTGGGCCCCCAGCTGCCAATCGGGTTCCTCACAGCCATGAGGAAGGGTGCCCCGACGTTGGGCGGAACTCAGTGCCACCAAACCCCTGCTTGGCCCGTATCTGGACCCAGCATCAAATCAGCTTCGCAACAGTGAGACTCCAGGGAAGCAGGTTCTGCTGGCCCCTTGATAGGGAGCTCCCCCGGGGTGTGATGAGCTCGTGGTCGGGGTGTCAGGTTTATGGGCACTTATGGAAATAGATCAATGAAATGAAACCAGAGACTTGCTACAGATCATCAAGTGTTGGGACAGGTGGGCCAAGATGGGCCAGGTGCAGGCCCAGTGGGGTGGAGACCAGTAGGTGGGGCTCATGACACGGGTGCCCCCGCTTTCCTCCAGGTCGGGAGTTCCTGATGATGGTTCTGATTATCAAACACTCTTTGTACTAATGAATCATTGATTTTGCAAGACGGATAGAGGGAGGGGCATGGTGATGGTGCAATGTCCATGTTGGAGGAAAGCAGGACAGGTCCCCCCAGCTGGGAGCCTGGGCGAGACACTCACCTGCCCCAGCCTTGGGAGGGGAGCACCCAGCCCAAGGACGCGCATGACAGTGAGACCCGACTGAGACAGCGACTTCCAGGGAACCCCAGGACCCGGGGCCAGCTCGGGGAAGACCCAGGGTGGTCGCTGGAACCCTGCAGAGCCGTCAGCTAGGCGAGGAGGGGCTGGGTGGAGACCCGTGGCCTCCCCCGTGTTTCCCCTCCGAAGCTCACACAGGCTCCGCTCCCACTGAGCCGTCTGTCACTCGGAGTGGTGGTGGCCCTTGGCCCAGACAAGATTGCGGCCCCCAAGTGGTCTCAAGGGCATAGCCCACTGCCATCCCTCCAGGAAGAGGCTTGCTGCACCACGTCCCTCCATGGAGCGGGAGGAAGTCCAATCGAAGACATCATCTTCAGACCCGCAGGGAATGATGGGAACCAGGACCCTGGCACCTCGCGTGGGAGGCCCCGGGCATGGGGAGACCCCTGCAGAGGGCCAGGAGGACCCTCGTGCAGCCCAAATCCTGTGTTAGGTCCAGGACCCAGGGCCATCTCTGTGAGTGACGCCAGGGTAGGAGGCCTCCGGGCTGGACCCCCCATCCCGGAAGGCTTGTGCTGTGACTCTGGTCACCTGCCAGCGATCTGAGGCTTGAGAGGCTGGGGCCTTGGCTAAGTCACAGAGCAGAGGTGAACTGCCACTCCAGTCCCTGGGCAAGGGCCAGGCTGTGAAGTCAGACCACGCCTGTCCTTCCAGCTCCATGGAGCATCCCGCCAGAATCTTCCCAGAGAGCCACTGGGCCCCTGAGAGGTGGGCAGGCTGGAGCCGGCAGACGCCCGGGGTCCTCTCTCGAAGGCGGTCCAGTGCTTCCCCGTGAAACCACACCCACCAGGGTTGACTCCCTGCCCTCCTCCGCCAGGGCCCAGAGTGGCCTCCCTGCAAAGCTCAGCAGATCGGTCAGCTAGCTGAGGCCATGCTCACAGGGCCAGGGAGTGTCACCCGCATGGGGACTTGGACTCTGGAGACCAGAGGGGCTCTGTGTGGAAGAGGAAAGTTGCTCGGCGCCCACTGCGATGAGACCTGGACCTGAGACCCTGGGACTGTTCATCCCTGGGAATTCTGACATCCTCTGTGCCCAGGAAATGCCCCTTCAGCTAGCGTCTGCTACCCTCGATGCAAGGGCTTCCCTGGGCTGCCTCTGGGGCTCGCTGCCAGTCAGCTAGGCCAGCCCCTCCAGCTCCTGGGTGGGGGCTGCACAGCGGCCGTGAAGCAGGAGGGGCGGGGAGCACCTGACTGTCCACCTCCAGCCCCGGGGAGCCACCAGCAGGGGCTTGCTGGCTTCAGGCTCCGCTGTGGCCTGTGGGGTCCTGACTTTGCCTTCCCTCCATACTGCTAGCATGCCCTGCTGTCCTCCCCAGAGCCCGGAGCTACCTGGACCTTGGCTGGACTCAGGGTGCCGGCACCACCAGGGAACAGGTGCTGGTCCTGCAGGTGTGGCTCCTCAGGCCCTGTCCAGGGGCATCTCCTCCCCACCCACGTCCCAGCCCCTCACCCTGCAGCACAGCACTGCTGGAGAGGAGACTGCTGGGCCCTTCCCACCACTCCAGGCGTGGCCGGCCCAGGTGGCTCTCCCGTCATTGCATGGAAGGAAACGTCACCCTCCTCTCAGCCCCACCTCAGGGACATCTTCCAACCTGGGCTCATTCCTGGAAGGCCCTCCTGCCCCTCTCCAAGCCCCAACCGGGGGCCGCAAAGCCACAGGAGAGGCTAGACTGCCTGGCCAGGTCCACAGGAGGGCCCTCTGACAGCCTCCTCCCAGACCGGAGCAGGCCTGAGTCTCAGCTTTGGGGAGCCTTCGCCCAGCCGCCTGGTGGTCTTCCAAGCAGGGACTGCCACCCCACCTTCCAGGTGAAGCAGCGAGGTCCAATGAGGCTGGGGCTTGCCAGCCTGTGGGGGACAGCAGCCCTGCTCACCAGCAGCCCAGCCATCACTCAGGCTGAAGGGCCAGGCTCCCTGCTACCCAGAGCCTGCTCTGTCCGTGGCCACTCCCTCCAGTGCCCACTCCCTCTCTCAGACAGGTGGGTCCTTAGGGTCCTGGAGAGCTAATCCCCCAGATCCCTCCCAAGTGACACTTAGGAGGAAAGTGAGACCCGAGCCCTCTGACCCCAGTCCTGTCCTCCCTGGTGCTCCTGCCCCTCTCTGGGCCTCAGTTTCTCCATCTAGAAATCGAGTCTGCATGCCTCCTCCCCGCAAGAGCTCCTGGGAACCCCTGGGCCGCGGTGCCTGAGGGGTGCCCGTGAGCTGGCCCCAGGCCTCCCGCTCCCCAGGGCAGGCTGGGCGTGGCGGGCAGGGCTGGGCCCTCCTGCTCCTGCAGCCTCTCCGCTGGGCTCTGGGCCTGGAGGAAGGGGAGGCAGGTGGGGCGGTCCCCATGAGGGCTTTGCCTGCCTGCCTGGCTGTCATGTCCTCTGCAAGGACGAGATCTGCCAGCTACTCGGCACCACAGACCAGCGACTGCGGCCAGGAGATAAGGCCGTCTCCCCGGATGACGGGGTGGGTTCTGTCTCCCTTTTTTTTTCAGCCTTTTTCTTCTGGCCTCAACTTGGGTATTTTCAAGCTTAGAAGTGACGGCTCTAATCGAACCAGGAACCAGCAGCGGGAGGCGGATTCGCTCACAGAAAATGGAAAGCTAAAAAAAAAAAAAAAAAACCAGAGGCGGGGGTGGGGGACTTATTCTAGAAACACGGAAATAAGAGCGAGAGGTAAACATGGGCAGAGAAGCACCGTCCCAGCCCCCACTGGCCAGGCAGTAAGGAAGCCCGGCGGGCCCTGGGCTCCAGTCCAGTGGACAGACGACTCTGACTCCAGGGGGGCCATTTGGACGGAGAGACAGGGCCACACCCTGGGAAATGACAGGCCCCCCCTCCTGCAGGGGAAGGCATGCCCCCGGAGAAAGGAGGTCCTGCTGGAAGAGCTGTGTGGCCAGGGCTCCACCCCTGAAACCAGGCCCTGACCGCTGCTGCTGCCCACTGGAGCGCGTTCCTCCACTGTGGATGGACCCTGCCCACTGCGCCCTCTGCCCCTGCCAGTGCACCTGAGTCACCTCCCAGCCCAGGGGCAGGGCTGGTGCCGCCACACTGCCATCCAGGTCTGCCCCACAAGTCCCACCCACAACCAGCTCGCGGCCCCAGGGAAGGCCAGCCCTGGGCAAGGCTGACACAGTGTGTCTTCTCCTTCCAGGCCCTACTGCTTCCCTCACCTCCTTAGAATGACAGGGATGTCACGCCTGCGCTTGTCCACTGGTCCCTCTGCCTCCCCCTGCCGGCCAGAGCATCTGCCCATGACGGCATGGTCAAGCCTCTCGCTCCCAGGGCCTGGCCAGTGGCAGCTCCTAGGTATGCACTGGGTCAAGGTGTAGGGAGCTCTGAGGTCCCTGCAGCCAGCCCTTCTGGGTCCCATCCCCACCAGCTGCCAGCACATCGCCAACATCTTCCTGAGCCCACCCTTCCCGCCACACCAAGTCGTCACGCTCTGGCAGGGGCACAGGCTGGGGACTACCAGGGCACTGCAGCCTCCCTCTGAGGCCCTGTCTGTGTCTGAGCCTGCCCCTCTCCCATGGGGCCACAGGGAACCGTGACCCCAATCTTCTACCCCTGCTCCCACGAGGCTGGATCTGGCACCTCTGAGGACGTCTGGGCCAGCTGCGACTGGCTCTGACCCAGAGAACATGGCAGAAGTGTCAGTGCGGGAAACCCAGAGCTGACAGTGTCCCCTCTCATGGTCTCCGAGGCCAGTGCCAGGCAGAGAAGCCCCACTGGCCACCAACCCTCCTCCAACTCCCCAGAGACGGATGGTGGCCCAGCAGATGGCTCTCAGACGCCGGAACGGCCACAGCGCATCCCCACCCCAGTGCCTGCCCGGCCTGGCCTCCTCCCTGAGGTGGCATCTTTGGCCAGCATTTCAGAAACTTGGTGACCAGTGCTCGCTGCAGTGTCTCATTGTCCTGCAGTCCTGCATGCTGTGGAGGTGGCCTCACCGGAGGGCCGGTGTGCAGGATTTCTTGGCAGGCCTTAGCAGCCGCTGGGGGCAGGCAGCACCTGTTCCAGAGCGCCCTCATCACAACAAGAGTGGGTCCGCTGTGGCAAAGACGGGGCCTGGCCCTTGGTGTTTCTTGGAGAATGCAGATGGCCACCGACCCTCCCTCACTCCCAGGAGCGTCTCAGGCAGGCTGAGCGCCAGCCCAACCGCAGCTGCTGAGCTCCAGGGTGCCAGCTGCACGGCCAGAGCAAGGCCCTTCCTTGGTCCGGTCTCCAGCTTGTCCAGGGCGTGGCTCCGGGAGTAGCACTGGGCCCCAGAGTCAGCCCTCTTGCCCACAGCCTGCTGGGTGCTGGGTGCTGGGTGCTGCTCTGAGCCCGCCAGCCGAGCCTCCCCACACTGCCACCTTTGTAGGCCCCTGCCCCCCACCGGGCTTCCCTCGGCCCCAGCCCAGCTCCCACGGCATCGTCCCTCCCTGCGGTCTCTCCTCCTTGCCTGGTTGACCGCACCCGGGGCTGGGTTCCCCCGAGAGCCAGGACAGCGCTCGTCAGCCTCGTCTCCTAGCCCTGGGACCCACCGTGACATGTGAGGTCCTGCTCCCCCCACACCTGGCTCCACCCGATACAGCTGGCCCAGGCCAGGCTGTCCCCCACTGCGAGGCCTGGACGACAGGGTCTGTCAGCATAGCAGCCCCAACATGCTGGACGCAGGAGCACCTCCCACCCCACTGTGACAGTGAACTATGCCTGGACATGGACAGCATCATGTGCACGGCCAGAGGCCCCCCCAGAGGTGGCGCCATCCCTGGCTGAGGACCCTGCTCTAGGCTGACCCCTCCAGGGCCTGCTTCATGCCATGTGTCCCAGCCAGAGCAAATGACAGGCATTTTCCCAGGTGCCTCTGGCTGTCCCCATCTCGAGGGCTTTGCACTAACTGTCCCCTCTTTCAGGAATGTCCTCTGACACCAGAGACTTCTGGAAGGATGTGAGCTGGTTCCCACCACCCTCTTCCTAAGTCCCCACAGGCCCCACCAAAGGGGCCTCCAAGCAGGGGCTGTAGGCACACAGGGAACATCCCCCAAGATCCTCCAGTCTCAAAGGACCTCTGAGGTACAAATGGCCCTGCTTGGTGTCAGGGCAGATGGAAGGTCACAGAGACACAGGGTGTGGGTGCTCAACCAGCTCCCGGGGGCCACAGACCGAGAGCAGAGTCCAGGGGACAGAGAGGTCAGGGGGCATGACAGATGAGGGATTTCTGCCCCAGCCACCTGCCCCTCCCCCTCAACCTGGACATGGGCAGCTCCAGAAGGGCCTGGCATCTGGCCAGCAGTCTGCCTCAAGAGCAGGAGCCTGGGACAGAGCCCTGGCCTCAGAAGGAAGCTGGGCCACCACTGCCACCCAGAGGCTGGCTGGGAGCCAGGCTCCCCAGCACAGGGAACCCTGGAACCACCATCCAGCCAGATAATCCAGGCCACCCCGGGGCAGCCCAGCAGCACCTCAGCAGGCCCGGGGGGCTGCAGGTCAGACCCTGAGGCCCAGAGAAGCCACAGAGGTGGCCCAGGGCCCAGAAGCCGCTGATGGGCATCACAGCCTGGAGGACTAGGTTCCACCCACAGGAGACTGAAGGGTCGAGTCCTCCCTCAGGCAAAGCCAGCCCCTGCTGCCCCTCACAGCCTCATTCAGGAAAGGGACTGGCCAGACCCGGTCCTCCTGAGCCCTCCCCATGCAGCCCCCAGCACCTCAGTCCTGGACACGGTTTCCTCCCCAGCCTAACCCAGGCCACCGGGCTTCCTGGCCAGCACAAGCTGCCTCCCAGACCTTTCCAGGGGGAAACCCATCATAACCAAGGCAAGACTGTCCCTAAAGCACAGGCTCCTGGGGTTGGCTCGCTAAGGACGGGCAGGTGGAGCAGGAGTCTGCATCCCCAAGGGACCAAGCTCCGAAGACACCTGCCGGGGCCCTCACTGCCCACCAACCACCCCACGGGGCTCAGAGCCTGCAACCCCACTATTATCTCCCACTCAACCCCAGCAGGAGCCACACCTCCAGGGGGCCCCCCTGCTTCTGGACACCCCACATCACAGAGGACATTGAGGTCCACAGGGGAAAGTGACCTCAGAGTCCACCACAGAAACAGGACTCTGTGTGGCCAGGGAGGGACCATGAGTGACACCTTTGTGGTCTCCACCAGCTCTCGGACAACCTCACGACTTCAGAGTCACCCTCTTTTGCAGCAGCACCCAGCCTGGCCATCAGGCTAAGTGACTCCGACAGTGCCCACCCTTGTCATCCCAGCCCTGAGCCTCCACTGTGCCTGTCTCCCCATGATGACCTGTCTTCCTTTGCACATGTCGAGAGGGTCCCCTCAGAGGGTGTCTTGGGGCCGCCCTCACCTGACCAGGGGGGACTGCTCCGGGGTTTCCCTGCAGGAGCTCGCTGCCCCGTGGAGCCAGGGCATGGGGCCGCCAGCCCCAAACAGACCAAAGGGACCCCGGGGCAGCAGGGCTGCAGGACGCAAGGCGCCTCCCTACAGTCTCAGATCCAAGAGCAAGGGCGCAAGGGACCCAAGAAACGTGGCTCATGCAGATCCCTCCCACACGCACTATCCAAGGGGAAATCGAGGCCCAGAGAGGGGCACGCACCAAGCACACCAGTCTCCCAAGCTGGGGTGGTCTGTGCTGCGCCCTGATCACTAGCGCAGCCAAGGCAGGTTGGGAACCCAGGGACAGCCTGGGTCATCGCCCCACCCACCCAGCAGCGTCCACACAGCCTGAAGGAAGGAGCAGGGGTCTGAACACCACCAAGAGCAGGGCAGATACTGCACTGAGGCTTGGTGGACATTCCTTCCTCCCCGCTCAGGGGAGCCCTGGAATGGCCACCTCCCTGTTTGCACAGGAGGAAATGGGCCTGCGGAGATCCCACCTGCAGGAAGCAGCTGGGGAGAGGATCCCGGCCAGCTGACTCAGGTCTGCTGGACACCACAGCCCGCAACCCCGTAAGCATTGTGAGGGACATCAGCCTTGCTCTCCTCCAACAGACCCAGGGCAGCCCCACTGCTGGACGGAACCACGGAGAGGGCAGTGTGGGCAAAGCACCCTGCGGCATCTGAGTGGACACTGATGTTCCGACCTTACCACAAAAAGTAATGATGAGAACCTGGCAGCACTGAGGGCACCCTGACTGCCCGTGCCCGGTGGCGGCTGTGTGGGGCCTCAGAGGAGGCTGCGTCCTCAGCCAGGGGGGTCAGACAGGCAGCCTCCACAGACTTCAGTGGCAATCTGGAACCCACTGGGAACCTGCCCAAATCTGGCAGGGAGCTGGCGTGGACGGGCCCTGCTCCAGGAGACATCAGGGCCACCTGCCAGGCCTTCACCATGGGTTATCTGGGCTGCCACCCTCTGAGAAGGCCCTGAGTTCAATGTGCCAGAGACAGGGAGGTGTGAGCCCCTTCCCAGGAGGAAGAGCAGAGGGCAGGACACAGCTGGAACTCAGGCGCAGCAAGGTGCCAGAGGTCCGTGGCTCTAGCCCCTCCATTTGCAGATGGGGACTGAGGTCAGAAAGGTAAGTGGCTTGCCCCACACCACAAAGCAGCTAGGTGAAAACAGAGCCCAGGGTCTGTTGACCAGTCCAGGGCTTTGCCACGTGCTCAGCTCCTAACTAACCGCTGACTTGGAAAGCTTCAAGTTTCACTCCGAGAACGGCCAGGAACGTCTTGCAGCCACTCACCCAAGTCCATGTCTTCACCCACCCCCACTCACCCACCAGCCTGCCCTCCCTCCGCCCCTCCACCTTCCATCTGCTCACGTCCCCCCGCACGGGCATCTATATCCATCTTCCCACTGACTCATCCGTCCCCTCCTCCCACCCTCCCACCCACCACCCGTCCACCCACCCACCCGTCCATTCTCAAACCCACCCACATACGCACCCATCCGCCACCCAGCCTCCCACCTGCCCATTCACCCGCCCATCCCTCCCTCGGCCACGGTGTCTCATCCATTCATCCTCCAGCCATCTGCCAGCTCTGCCTCCCCACGGCTTCTCGCCCGTCTGCCTGTCCGCCCGTCCACCTCCCCACCTCACTGAGCACACGGTTTCCTGTCCCTTCTCCAACTCACACTCACCCCACCCACCCACCCATTCATCCACCTGTCCACCCGTTACCCCTCCCTCCACGTGCCCATGCTACACTCACGCCCCTTCCCCTCATCCCCCCACCCACCCTCCTCCTCAAGTCCCGCCACCCGACACTCCTTGCGCACAGACCCCAGCGTCCCGGCTCTGCAGGTAACAATTCTAACTGTGCCCAGGGGAGGCGGAGCAGGAGGAGAGGAAGTCGGAGAGCAGAACCCGGCCTGCAGCTGGTGACACTCCACACCCCTCCCAGGGCTCCTCGCAGAGTCATTTCATGCGCAGCCTGTGCCCCCAAGTCCCCCCCACCATGACCTTTCCCACCTGGGCAGTGGTGTAGCCTGGGCTTTTCTTCTCCCCTCCCCAGGATGTGGGTCACCTGAGTCACCCTGGCCTCTGTACCCTCATTAATGAGACCACTTCGCGGACAGGTAGTTCCGGGTCCCCCATTGCCTGCCTCCTGGGGTGGACCCTGTACTCATCCCACCATGCCTTGGCCCTCTGGGGACCTCAGTCTCTCCATCTGTGCATTGAGGCACCAGGACCAAATGGCCTCCAGGGCACAGGAGCCCCTATCCCGCAGAGCCACCCTGGGTGGGGGATGGGGCTCAGGGGGTGGGCACAGTGAGTACATGAGGTTGGCACCAAGGTGCCAGGGCCTGTGGCCCCCAGGATGAGCCATCAGCAAACTCGGAGCCAGCATCCTGCAGCCCACAGGCCATCCTCGCCCCCTCCCTGTGACTCACCCTGTCAACACCGATGAGTCACCTCACTGGAAAATGGGGGCACTGTTCCAGCCACCCCCACACAGAGGACTCACCCACTCCAGGCCCAGCCTGAGCAAGTACCACCACAGCTGGGAGAGGGGGAGACGCCCTGGGGAGGGCAGTGGTGGTGGGCGTCCATTCAAGGGAGAAGCCCTTCCCCAGCTCATTTTGATCAATGAGGCCTCCAAGGCCCAGAAAGGTTAACAGCCTTGCCCAGAGTCACACAGCTCACATGGGCCAGAGCAAGGATCAGACCAAGCCCACCTCCCAACAAGCTTCTCGGCCGTCGGTGCTGCTTCTTCTCACCCACACTGGGTTAGGGCTTTCACATGGACCCTGGGCTGGGCAAGGGCCCACACACCGGCCACCTTCACCTACCTCCCTCCTGTTCTGACTCCCCCCTTCCCCTTCACCCATCCAGGAGAGCAGAAGGGTCACAACAGGTCCAAGGAGGCCCTCCCACCCAGCCTCAGGCCACAGCCACTGCCCCACGAGGCCACATCCCTCCCTGGACAGGGGAGAGAAGGGTCTGAGATCTCAGGTTCACAGGCTCCTGGGACTTACTGAAGCCAGGTCTGCCAGGCTGTGCCCTGGGGACGTGACCCAGGGCCCGATGGACAAAGTGGCCTTGGATGCCTCAGGCTCAGATGCTCCATATGAAAGGGGCCGAGCTTTTCACAGTCGTGATTCACCATCGAACCTTCCTTCTTCAGGCCACAAGTGTCCACTGAGCACCAGAGAAGGCTCTGCACGGGCCCCAATTCTCAGGCCCTTTGCACCCCTTTTTCTGGGCTCTGAGACTTAGGGGAGGGTGCATTGCACCCACAGCACCTCTGCTCCAGGATCTGAAGGACACTGTCTGTCCAGGTCACCTAGCCTGGAAGCCAGGCGGGGTGCACTCAGGAGAGGGTGACTCTGAAGTTGAGAGATTGTCCCAGAGGTGGTGGGAGCCACAGAGGAGGCTGCTCATGGTCCCTCCTCCTGGAAATGCCGCGGCTGGGCCCAAGCCCCAGGGAACTGCCGGCTGCTGCCCTCCCTCCATGCTGGGCCCTGTTCTCGGCTGCCTGACGAGTCCCAGCGATGACCTAATCACCCTTGACACCTGCCTGCCTGGTCCCCACCACACACTGACCTTTCAGCACCTCCCCACCCTCAGCCCTCTGTGACCAAACCCACCACTGACCCCTCGGGCCTGATATAGGACCAGGCCCAAAGCAGAGCCTCAGTCAGCAAGTCATGGTGGCTGGGAGGAGCCCTGGGGTCAGCTCTGGCCTTTCTACCAGGCCCACCTGGCCCCGTGTGCAGAGCTGAGCTCCCGGCTGGGGACCCAGAGGCAACGAGGGCGAGGCCCCCTCAGCAGAGACCGCTGCCTTGACCCCCCACAGAGAGGGAGGCTGCCCTCTTCCCAGGAGGGTGCAGTCGCCGCCCCTGGTCCCTTCCTGCCTGCCTGGCTTCCCCTGACCGGCCTTACTGTCTGACTCACAGAATCAGTGGTCTAATAGTTAAAGTGGATTTGAATTAGCATAACTGGCCCTAAGTGAAAATAAATTGATGTTAGTGCATAAGAAGTTTCTCCCGACAATTAGAACCCGGGCTGAATTAAATTGATATCTCTGATCTTTCCTCCTCTTACTCAGAGCTCAGCTTCCAGATGGAGCGGGGTCTCAGGTGGATGTGGTCTGGTCCGAGATGCCATCAGTCGGAGGAGGGTAGCACAGCACCACCCTGTCCACCACCTGGTGGAGACACTGGGCCAGGAGATGGAGAGGAGACTCCGGGTCCAAGGGGAGCCTGTGGGAGCTGGGAGGGAAGTGAGCAGGGAGAGCCTGGGTCCAGGCAGCTACGATGCAGCAGGCAGCTCCGTGAGCTCCCTCCTAGAGGGAGCGCCACGGCCTCCTGGACCCTCAGCACCCCCCTGGGCAGGGCCAGCAGCTGCTGTGGACCCTGGGTGGCTTTCCAGTGCCTCTGACTGCCCAGGAAGTGTCAGGAGGCAGCAGCTCCAAGCCAGACACTCACTAAATGTGTCTCCAACAACCTCGGGGGTGTCGGGCCTACTCCCCATGGCACCTAGGACAAGCAAGGTCCAGGTCCAAGACCACTATGGCCTGAGTGGCCACCAGGGACACGGCCCCACTACAGGGCTCTTTTCCTGGAGATAGAACCCAGCAGAGGGACCCGCACTGTCAAAGGGTGGGGGCCTTCGTGTCTTGGTCAACAGCCTGGAGCTCTGCCCGCTGGGTCTGTGCCAGAAATACTCACAGCGGTGCCATCCCAGACAAAGGCTGGCACAAGGAGAGCCCAGCCCGGGGCTGTCCCAGGACTCCTGGCCGGCCATTCCATGAACATTGGGTAGCGCTGGGGGCCTGGGCTTGGCCAGCTCCTGGTTCCTGTGGAGAGCTGCCCAGCCTGAGCTGGGGAGGGAAGCAAGGAGGGCGCAGGCACCCCTGTCCACCTCTGCCCCAGGGTCTGAAGGACAGTGTCTGTCCAGTCACTTCGCCGGCCCTCAGGCCTCAGGGGCAGTGAGCTTCTGCACAACGGCTGTGGCGCCGTCGTGGTCAGCGTGCCCCTGACCCGTCCCTGAGCCTCCTTGCTGCCAGGAGGCCCAGGGTGGGCCTCCCCAGCAGCTGTCTCTGTGCTTGTCCACCCCCACCTGCTGTCTGTCACCTCGGTTTGCAGAGGAGGACATCTCAGGGCACAGAGATGAATCAGCTTGCTCAAGGTCAAACAGGAAGAGGCAGCGCTGCCTTCACTCGGGGTCTTCCCCCAAAAAGAGGCTCCTGGGGAGGGCCAGACCAAAGGGACAGGGACCCTCAGAGGCTCCTCTGGGCAGGCAGGTGTTGGGGGGGGTTCTTTACTCCAAGGACCACCTGGGGCGTCATTGAGCAAGAGCTCCTCAGGGTGTCCTCGTTTCCCAAATGGAAAACCAGTTCCCAGGGGTGCCCTAGATGAGCGTCAGCCAGGAGGCAGGCTCCTGCCTCAGCAGCCCCTCCCAGGCCTCCACGCTGCAGCGACAACCAGTGGCCACGCTGCACCGCCCACCAGCCCCTCGGGCACCTGCCCCAGCACCCCCGATGTCCAGGCCTTCAGCAGCTCTTGAAGATGTTCTGGGTGGGGTCTGGGTAGGTGTTTAGGAGAGAGATGTCACCTGTAGCCACTTCTGTGGCATCTTCAGGGCTGCCTGGCCCCCAGCACCACCCCAGTCCTGGCCCAGCTGAGGTTGACTCTCACTGCCCCCCAGGTGCCGACTCCTAGTCCAGGACTCGGCCCTTGGCTCCATGGAGACCCTTATGCTGGTCCTGTTCACGGGGGCGTGTGGAGGGGACAAAGGGACAGGCCTGTGCTGCAGGCCAGCCAGCCCTACCTCTGGTTGCTAAGAATCGTCTGCAGCACACCACAGCAGCCCACTGCCGGGACCCTGCTGGGATGCAGAGGGGGACAGTGGTATCTGTTTCCGCTGGCTGCTCGTCTGGGGCCTGTGAGTTCAGGCAGCTTCTCAGAAATCCTGTTCTCCCCACGCCATGCGCCCAGACCAGGTAGAACCACAGCAGCAAGGGGTTGCTGAGTCCTGCTGAGAGTCTGCCCCTGTTCCACACCTGGGTGTCTGTGGAGGCTTTTGGGGAGATGCCACAGCTCTCTGCCAGCTAAACCTCGGCGAGGGACCCTGTGCTGGAGGGGTGGGGCGTCAGGCCGAGCAGGAACTCCATAATCACCACGTGCCCAGGCTGCAGAGCCCGGCCTGCCCACACTTGCTGGAGACCGAGGACCAGTCAGGCTCATGCCCAGCCTCAGAGAGCCACCTGTCAAATGGGGGCGCTGGCACACTGCTCCAGGACACACATTGATGTGGGTAAAGCACCTGGGACCCAGAAATCCTCAGCCAATGCCCAGGTCTTTCCCTTACAGGGAGAGAAGAGCGTGTCCTGTCTTTTCATGTCTGCATTAACACATCCAGGGCCCGACTCGGGGAAACTCAGCTGTTGCTCCAATGCTGGTCCCGCCCAGCTGGACCCTGGAGAGGGGGAGAGGACGAGCCCTGGTCAGCCCTCGGTGAGCACCCAGTGCAGGGCTAAATGGAGTAGCCACAGGAGAGGGAGATCCGATGAGCTGAGCAGGCAACGCCCCGTGTCGTGAGACCAGGAGCAAGGGGTGGGGTCAGCTGGAGTGTGGACACGACACCGTGGGGCAAGGTGTGCGTCCAGCTTTGAAGAACCAGAGGAACAGGTGGGAGGGTTGAGAGAGATGGAGGGAAGGGCACCTCAGATGGCCCCTGCTCTGTACAAGTCACAGGAAGGGGACACGGTGAGCCCTCCCGTCAGTGAACAAGTGAGCAGGTCACATTCAGGGTCATTGGTAACTTGAGCCCTTTAGGAAGTACCAAAGCACTTTCACAGAAATCATTTTCCACCTTGGCCGGGGCCTGCAAGTGAGCGGCCATGGCGGCTCCTGGCCTCAGAGCACGCAGACAGCTGACCGGGCAGTGAGGGCCAGCGGGAGTCATGGCCACAGCAGAGCCAGGTGGAAACCTCCCGGCTCCTCTTCCCTACAATCACCCAGGGCTTTATTTGGTTGCAAGCGACACAGCACCTGGCTCAGACGGCCCGAGTGCTGGCAGCGCAGACAGCTATGGTGGGGGCCAGGGGCCAGTGGCGCCAGACCAGGCCTCTGCTTGCCTGCCCCTGGCTTCTCTCCCGGGCTCTGTGGTGACAATATGGCCCCATCAGCTCCAACCCTCATTTCCCAGACCCTGATCCAGAGGCAGAGGAAGCCCAGCACACTCAGGCACTTCCTCTCCCTGGACCAAGCTGGGCCACCTGTCCACCAAACAGTGGCCTGGGGCCCTGGTGCTCTCATGGGTTGGGCAGCCCAAATATGCTCCAGTCCTCTGTCCAGGGGGACGGCACTGTGAACCCAAGGCTGAGAGCCACTGAGGAAAGTTCTAGATCCTTCCCTCTGCAGAGGAGAAAGAGGAGCCAGATAACCAGGAACAGCAACTGTCCGCCCCAGAAGAAATGGCTGTGCCCAGCGCAGGTCGAGCCAGGGAGGGTCTCAGACTGAAGGTCTCCAGGGAGGCCAAAGCGAGGCAGCCCAGAGGGTCCCGGAGCCCACCGAGGACAAAGGGCCTAGATTTCAGTACCCAGAAGGGCAGCTGGACACAGGGGTCCTCTAGACACAAGGCACAGCTGGACACAGAGAGTACAGCTAGACACAGAGGGGACAAGGGCACTGGGGGAGCAGCTAGACAGGAAGGGGCCGCTGGACACAGAGGGGACAAGGGCACTGGGGGCAGCTAGATATGGAGAGTGCAGCTGGATACAGTGGGCACCGAAGACCCTAAAGAGTTCAGAGCCTTGGGGCACCTCGGGGTCCAGGGCAGAGCAGGTGCCAAGGAGCCAGCACTCTGCCGGACCTCCACCCACAGCCCCTGCAGGCCTGGCCTGTGGCTTCCTGGGAACCACTTTGCTCAACGTTTCTTTTATATGGGGGTTTACTGCAGGATTTTTTCCAGGAAGGGATTTGCACGGCTTCATGAGGGAGGAATCAGCAAGCCCGTGGGTTGTGTGTCCACATGGGAAAAGAGATCAAGAGGTACACCCAGGCAGGCCAAGGACAGCCCTGAAGGTACCTCTGTGGGGAAGAGTCGCTGACCAGTGACAGCAGGGAGCGTCTGGCCCTGAGGGGTCAGCTGTCTGCCCGGGCTCAGCACCCAGGAGATGCTCCGGGAGTAGTGGAGAGTTACCAGGAAGCGTGGTGCCAAGGGGCTGGGAAGAGGGGGCTCGGGACATGGGAGTGGTCCTGGCGAAAGAGGCTGCACCCCTGCACCCTGGACCCCTCACAGTGGCCTGAGGTGGTGCCATGTGGAGCCACCTGGTGACACGAGATGCCAAGGCCCAGGGCTGTGACACCCAACAGATGCCAAAGTGGCGAGGGCCGAAAGCACCTCAGGCCACTGCCTCTCTAGTCCTCAGAGTCCCCTCTGACCTAGCCTGTCCCACCTTCCCCGGGCGGCCAAGCCTCCTGCTGCAAACATCTCCGATGCTGCGCCAGGCGGGGAACGTGCCCAATGTGCCCGGGGTGTGTGTTAGGCAGCCCAGAGGACACCTGCCCAGCCAGAGCCCCCCGAGCTCCAAGGGCACGGCTGTTTTCACTGGTGGCGTATGCGGGCACACTTCCAATCACTTCCCAATTACTTCCAGTCATTTTGTCCATCTCCTTAAGATCAGATGGATGATGCTGCAGCTGGACATTCGTGGACAAGCGCCTAGCGCAGGGTGAGAAGGAGCGTCGTCTGCTCCCTTCCCAGGCTTGGCTGGCTCCCTCTCCAACCAGGGCTTCTCAGTCAGCACAGGCTAGATCATGCTGTGGAACAAACAGACCCCAGAAACGCCAGCTCTTTACAACAGAAGTGCAGACACAACGTGCCCCAACAGGTTGTGGAGGGGTGTCTCTGCTGCCCAAGGACACACACTGACAGAGCAGCCCCCACCTCCATGACCGCCAACTGCCAAGAAAGTGGGTAGAGAGAACCAGAAAGCCAGGGGCGGGGGAGACAGTCACCACCAAATTCCTCCTTACGCCACGCTGGAGCAGCAGAAGGACACTTGCAGGATTGCTGGGTGATAACCAGGAGCAATGAGGCTCAAGGAGACCCTCCTGGGCCGCAGCCTCCTCAGGGTACGGCAGGGTCCCCCGTGTACCGCCACCACGGAGAGAGAGGAAGCCAGGACACGGGACAAGGGCTGAATTCACACTAGAGCTGCAAGTTTGCAAGACAATCAGCAAAAGTCCCAAGGCCTCTCTGAGCCCAAGGATGGGCTGCACACCCTGCTTTGAAGACCCTGCTTCAGAGGCAGCGCTGCACCCCCCACAGGGAGCCAGGTGGCGAGTCGTGGGGCACCCACCCCAGGTGAGGCCGCCAGGGCAGGCAAGGAGCCATTCCCAGGAGGCCATCCCTGGTGGCTCCTGCCAGGCGCCTGCCACCTGCCTGGTTGAGCCATCTCAATCTAACCACATGGAGCCAGGAACATGATGGACAGGTGACTGTGGGATGGCCAGGGCCCTCAACAGTGGCCTGCCAGGACCCTGCAATGCTTGGCAGGCCCATCCTTCAGCTCCCCTGCTGCTGTCGGGCGTCATGGGCCCGTGCAGCTCACCCCCCAGTCCTGTGAGCCAGGCAGGCCTGCAACCGGGAGCTTAGGAGGCACGAGGACACCCCCAGAGGACCGCAGCCTGTCCCTAAGAGAAGACGCAGCCTGAGGAGAGGAGGCTGTCCCCGGAGCCTCTCTATCCCCACAGGCAAACAGAGCCCCATTCTGTGCCAAGTGCCCACCTCGTCTGCCCAGGACCTGGGTGACTTAAAGCTTTTATTTCCAACCACCTAAAGAGCTTCACAGCCCAGGGCGTGACAGGGACAGGAGAAACTAGGGCATCAGAGATATCGACCCACCGTGAAGCAAACCAGCCGGGGACCTGCCAAAGCTCTCCATCTCTCCACACAGACGGAGCAGGAGGAGGCTCAGCTCCCCCTCACAGGGATGCTTCTGAACCCCGAGGACTGCTTTTGAAATCTGGGGGTTCCTTGTTTCATCTCCCCCAAGCCCCCCTCTCTGATGTGTTCCAGGTTCCTGAACCACCCGAGGCCTGAGTGGTGCAGAGCAGGGCCCCGGAGGGCATGTGGGAGCCCCCGTTGTGTCCCTCTGCTCTGACAGCCACAGCCCTGGCCATGCTGTCCAGGGAAGACCTAGCTCTTCCACCAGGAGCCCGGGCAGGGCGGGGAGGCAAGGCAGGGGTTAGGGTTAGGGCTCCTAGAGTTGCTGTTGCTGGCCTCATCGGCTCTTCTAATAGCTCCAGGCCTCCCACGGGGAAACGCCCATGTTCTGAGCCGAGGGACCTGGCCCCTCGGGTCTGTTCTCAGCTGAACTGTGTGCACTCTGTGCAGACAGCAGGGATGGGGCAGGAGGGGGAGGACGGGAGAGGAGGAGGGATCCCTGGAACTTGGAAGTGGGCCAGGCGCAGGCCAGACACAAGCCGGTGGGTAGAAAGGGCCTTTGGGCTCAAAGCCACCAACTCAGAGACTTCTCTCTCTAAGTCCAAGTTCTATGTCATCACTTCCTGCTACCCATGGATCAAAGGAGACAGGCACTCCAAAGTCACAGGGGAATGGGCGTGTGACACGGAGAGCGTGTGGTCCCTACAGTGAGCCACGTGACACGGATATGGGACAAGAAAGTGGCTGCCAACGGCCTGGGAAGGCAGAGTGCCCCCAGGTCCAGCCCCGCAGAGAGGAAGTCAGCCCCCACCAGGGCACCCGAGGCCAGGAAAGAACGCCTCCTGCTTCTGCTCCTCACCCTCGTGCAGATGCGGGGCCGTCCCAGCAGCCCTCTGGTTGAGACCACGTGCCTCCCCAGTACCAGGGACACACCTGCTGGCTCTTGGACACAGCTGCTCAGATGCCCAAGGGCCACCTGCTCAGCTCATCCAAACCAAAGCTCCGTCTTCACGTGCGCGCGTCCTGCAGAGGTTTTCCGGGCTCCACCCCTGAGCGCCCCTTCCCTGTCTTAGGGCAGAAGTCACATGGGTCTGCTGGGCTCGGCTCAGGCTCTCCCTGGCTAACCAAGATGATGAGCGGGGCTGGACTCTCATCAGCAGGCTCTCAGGGGCTTCCAGGCCCTGGCCCTTGTGGTCCAGGGTGGACACCCCTGTTTCCTGCTGGCGTCAGTGAGGACAAGCTGTTCTTGGCTCCTGGGCCACCCCAGTGCCCCTCAGGCCTCTCCACCTGCAAGTCAGCCACAGCAAGACCGTCCCCTGGCCTTCTCTCTGTCTTCTCCTGCTGCCTGCCAAGGGCTCTGCAGTGCGGGTCCACAGATGACACTGGCCCTCAAGGTCAGCTGTGCCTCGGTGCAGACATGGCCGTGTGCTCAGGTCACCCCCTGCCCGGCAGGGCCATGCACAACACCAGGCACCAACCAGGAGGAGAGCCTGGTCGGGCCAACCTGAGCATAAGGAAACAGAGGGGGGGGGGCCCAGGTGCTCTGCACACGGCACACCCCAGGGAACCAAGTGGCGCTGCCCCAGCACGGGGGCCTGCTGTATGCAATCTTCCCTCTCCACTTTGTAATGCCATGGCCCAGCCCCAAAGCCCTAACAGGACTCTGCATCCTATAAAGAAAGGAGAGGGAGAGTCCACTCGGGAAGGCTGCTCCTGACCTGCAGAAACCTCGGGGGGACAGAGCCCAAGGAGGCTCCCCAGGCACTGCCCAAATCCAGCTGTCACAGGCTGTCCAGGCTCAAGAATGACCTTGGCCTCCTCTTGGCAGCTGCAGGCCCTGCTGTCTCCCGACCTCGGGTCCTGGGTGGAACTCAATCTTAGCACTGACCGGGTAGTGGCGCAGAAGTGGGAGGAGCTTGGGTGGCTCTGCCACTCTCTTGCTTCGTGACCTTGAGCATGTTCCTTCGCCTCACTGTGCCCCAGTCCCCTCAGCCTCAAAGGTTGGTGACACTGTCCCTGACTCCACTGTGGGGGATGGCTAGGATCTGGGGTGCAAAGTGCTCAGCGCAGGGTTGACCATCGCTGCTGGGTTTAAAAGCATCACCTCAGACGGGAAGCCTGACTCCACCCGACCCCAACACACATGTGTTCACGTGAAGACACACACACACATGCAATGTGCAAACCTGCATCCACGTGCATATACTGCCCTGTGTGTGGCTGCACATGTGTGCTTGAGTGCGTGTTGCCCGGGTGTACACACAGACACTGTGTCCACGGAGTGAGGCATCACTGTGTCCACGGAGTGAGGTCGATATCTCTGATGCCTGCCCACTCCACATCCCAGCCCTCACCCTCACTCCACTGCCGGCTCCTGCCCCAGCCCAGCCCCCCGCTGCCCGGCTGCAGACACAGCAGACCCCACCTGTGCCCTTCCTGCCCCTCGGGGATTCAGGGCCCCCAGGACGGCCACTACCTGATCCTCTGTGCAAAGGCTCCAGGCCTGCATCCCTCTCCCTCTGCCACCAGGTCAGTTCTGCCCCAGCCCTGAGGTCAGCCACCACCACTGCCACCCTGCCATGGCCTCACCCCTCACCACCAAGGTGTGCCTTGGGCCCAGGCACCCCCAGGAGTCACTGCAGAGCTTCCTGGGTGCCCAAGGAGCCATTCTATGAAGACAGGTTGGCAGAACTGACAAGAAGGACCCCTGTGGCCAGTTCCCAAGAGGTGGGATAAGCAGCCCAGGGCAGGATGTCATCCAGGGTGGGGAGAGAAGGCGCCCAGAGGATGGGCACGTCTCACTGCCAGGCCCTTGGCTCCCCTGGCCAGCCTCCCAGACCCTCCTTGATCTTGGAGAGTCAAAACCTGCTATAGAAGGAGGAGTTAGGGAGAAGGAGAGAGAGGAGGAGGAGGAGGAGGAGGAGGGAGAGGAGGGGGAGGAGGGAGAGGAGGGGGAGGAGGGGGAGGAGGAGGGAGAGGAGGAGGAGGGAGAGGAAGAAGAGAAGGAGGCAGAGGAGGAGGGGGAGGAGGGAGAGGAGGAGGAGGAGGAGGAGGAGGGAGAGGAGGGGAGGAGGGAGAGGAGGAGGAGGAGGGAGAGGAGGAGGAGGAGGGAGAGGAGGGGAGGAGGGAGAGGAGGAGGAGGAGGAGGAGGGAGAGGAGGGGAGGAGGGAGAGGAGGAGGAGGAGGGAGAGGAGGAGGAGGAGGGAGAGGAGGAGGAGGGAGAGGAGGAGGAGGGGGAGGAGGGAGAGGAGGAGGAGGGGGAGGAGGGAGAGGAGGAGGAGGGGGAGGAGGGAGAGGAGGAGGAGGAGGAGGAGGAGGGAGAGGAGGGGAGGAGGGAGAGGAGGGGGAGGAGGGGGAGGAGGAGGGAGAGGAGGAGGAGGGAGAGGAAGAAGAGAAGGAGGCAGAGGAGGAGGGGGAGGAGGGAGAGGAGGAGGAGGAGGAGGAGGAGGGAGAGGAGGGGAGGAGGGAGAGGAGGAGGAGGAGGGAGAGGAGGAGGAGGAGGGAGAGGAGGGGAGGAGGGAGAGGAGGAGGAGGAGGAGGAGGAGGGAGAGGAGGGGAGGAGGGAGAGGAGGAGGAGGAGGGAGAGGAGGAGGAGGAGGGAGAGGAGGAGGAGGGAGAGGAGGAGGAGGGGGAGGAGGGAGAGGAGGAGGAGGGGGAGGAGGGAGAGGAGGAGGAGGGGGAGGAGGGAGAGGAGGAGGAGGAGGAGGAGGAGGGAGAGGAGGGGAGGAGGGAGAGGAGGAGGAGGAGGGAGAGGAGGAGGAGGAGGGAGAGGAGGAGGAGGGAGAGGAGGAGGAGGGAGAGGAGGAGGAGGAGGAGGGAGAGGAGAGGAGCAGCGGGGAGACCTCCAGCTCCCTGCACAGCACAGTGGAGTCCCCATCAGGACCAGATGAGCGCTCTGCTCACACAGTGGCCTTGCAGAGCCAGGGAAGCTCCTCCGTGTTTAAAGATCGCCATTGCCATGAGTTGACCACTGTAGCTACTGAGTGAGTTCAAGACTAAGGCCAGTCCTCACCGCGGAGCCTGGGGAGCACATGATGGACAGGTGCATGCTGTCACTCCTGGGGACCAGCGCTTCCTGCTAGCCTCCTTGCAGAGCCCGACCCTGCCTCCAGCCCCTCACACACACAGGGCTGCTGGGGACTGGGGACTCTCCTCGGCCAGCCCTGCGGAGCCACCCCCATCACACCTCCAGGAAGCCCCCAGCCTGTCCCTGGTGCCACCTCAGCCCTGCCTTGAACGCCCTCCCATCCTGGGCTGGGAAGCAGCAGGGAGGTCTTAATAAAAACGAGGAGAGTGACACAATTTCCTGCTGCAGAGCAGCAAATTCTCCTTGGCATCTGCTCAGAGGGCAGGTCCAGCTGCCGGGCCATTTCCCTCGTCCATCATGGCTGAGCTGCAGGAACAGGCTGCTGATGAGGGGCGGTGAGACGGGCCTGTGTGCCCCAAAGGAGCCCAACCAAGGTCCCCAGCAACGTGCGGCTTCAGCCCCGCCTGCCCCCCGCCCCCCGTTTCACTCTCCCAGCTCCTGCCAGGTGAGCAGAGCCTGACTGGCTTGGAACCGTCCACCCAGGGCCACACCTGGAGGACCTTGTAACTGGTGACGGGGGCTCACAGGAGCAGTGGTGGGATCTTGGCCTTGAGGCAGCAGGAAGGTGGTCCCCTGGCCTTGGGACAGGCAGGACCCTCCTCCAGACACCACTGCCCTCTGGGACTCAGCCACTCTCTCCCTGGGCCTGGCAGCAGGGAGCTGAGCTGGTAGGACGGGTCAGGCACCCCCCTCTGCGTGCTAGGCCAACCAGCAGGAAGGACAGGACCGTGCCCCAGGAGGGGGTGTGCATGGCCTGTGGGGACAGCTCCCCTCCAGGGGAAAGATGAAGCTGCAGAGCAGGGGGCCACGTTGTCCCCATGGAGACAGCCGGCAGCCCAGGGGTGAGGACCTAATGGAGAAAGGAATCCAGGAAGGGGTTGGCCATGCTGGGCACAGGCAGAGGGGCCTGCACGAGGGGCCACGGCTGGCCAGGCTCTGGGGGCAGTCAAAGTCTTGGGGCAGAAGAGGAGGGTAGGGAGGAGGAGCCTGAGGGGATGGAGCTGGCTGTGGCCATCAGGGAAGGAACAGATGGTCACTCACACAGAGCGCTTAGCACTTCTGGCCACACCTCCTCGGGCCTCCTCTGGACCTGAGGGAGCAGCAGGGGAGCCACATGATTCAAGAGCAGGTTGGAGGTGCTGGCTTAGCGGCAGTGCTGCCCCCCGGAACAGGCAAGAGGCTGGCTTCCTGCAGCAGAAGCTGGCATGGTGGGTCCTACAAGGCCAGAGGGAGCGGAATCCTGCCACTGTCCGGGCCGAGCCAGCACCCACTACACCCCAGGACTGCGGTGACGTCAGTGTGAGCCACCCCCTCAGCAGGGCTGGGTGAGTGAGCCCTGGCACCTCCGAGCTGGCCCCTGTCCAGGCATGGTCGGCTGGCGAGCAGGACCACCTTGCTGAGTCCCAGTGGCGGCCTATTCCTTGGTGGTCTCGGAGGGGCAGAGCTGGGGGTGCAGAAAGAAAAGGCAGGGTGGGGTGGAGCGCGGTGCCCAGGCCTGAGCCCAGAGCAGCTGCTCCTGGCTGGCCCTGGCGGTCCTCCAGGCAGGCCACCGTACACCCTGTCCTCCATACCCCCCACAGGCCCTCCTGCTCCCAGGGGAGCCCAGGCTGGACTGCTTCCCCCCGTGCTCCCACACTCAAGGCCTCCTCTCCCCCAGCCTCCTCCCAGACCCCTCTGCTCCCACACCATGCCCACCCCTGCCTGTCTGCTGCCCTCCTCATAGACCCTGGGCCCTGCAGTGCCCACCTTCCACACCGGCTGCCCCTGCTAGATGCCTTTTCACCCGGCCACCATCAGCCGCCCCATCACACCTCCAGGAAGCCCCCCCGCCTGTCCCTGGTGCCATCCTGGGGAGGACATGTCCAGGTCCATGGTTAGAGCTCCCCTGGCCCCTCCTCTGATTTCTGTTTGCTGAATTATTCCTCGGCCCTTCTCCCTCTCTCTGGCTTTCATCCGGGGCTAGACGGGCACTCCAGGGGGCAGGACCGGGGCTGTCAGCCCACTCTGCAGCCCACCTTGGCCCTGAGATGGCCATCTTGGCAGCTCCGTCGGCCAGGACGGGTCCTGCATCAGGATCTGCAGAACTTACAAAGGGCTCCCGGGGTGCCTCCCTCTCCACCCAGCCCTGTGCCCCGGCTGCTCGAGCTGCCACCCTGGGCCCTTCTCACGTGGCTCACCCTCCTGTCCCACTGGTACCTGCTGCCCAGGGTTTGGCAGGGTTAGACAGGGAAAGAAACCTGTGAAACACTGGGGACTTCATGTGCTCAGAACTGCCCCAGCACTGGCCACCACTGTCATTCCTAGCCTCCTCCGCCCAAGGGTCTCCAAAGCCTGGGCTCAGCAACAGGGCCAGCAGCAAGGTGGACAGGAGCATGCCAGCACTGGCTCCATACAGATCCCCACAGCCCTAGCCACCTTTAGCAACTGTCTCTGTGGCCACTGGACACAGGGACCAGCACTGCTGTCCACATGTGTCCAGGGGGAAAATTCTACATAGCATCTTTCGTCCACTTTCTGACACTATGACAAGGTGTCTGAGATAATTGGCTTATAAAGACAGGAGGTTTATTTGGCTCAGTCTTGGAGGTGCACTCCTGACCAGCTGGGCTGCTGCTCTGGGCACTGTGGCAGGGTAGCTGGCAGGGACTCCACTGCCCTCATGGCCAGAAAGCAGCAGAGGCCAAGGAGGGAGGAAGGGCTCACCATCCCCTTTAAGGGCTCGTCCCTAGGCCCCATGGACTGGCATCCCCCCAACTCCCAACAGCACCCCTGGGATGGAGCCTACAGCACGTGGTCCCTTGGGGGACAGTCAAGAACCCACAGCAGCCTTCTAATCTGAGCCCTGGGAGTCCGTCTTCCTCAGGTGTGGCAGTGGCCCTAGGACAGTGGCCCTCAGCAGGACCCCTGCAGACTTCAAGCTGCCCTTCCGTCCTCAGGCCATTTTGTAGGACACGAGGCTGGTGCAAGCCCAAGGGCATCTCTGGGATACTGAGCAGTAGCCAAGCAGAGGACAGCGTGAGTGGACCTGGCCCCCCATGCTCAGGCCGTGCGGCTGCAGGCCAGCGCCCAGGACACCGCCTCGCTCCTCTCGGCTGTCACGCCCGGGGCTGCCCACAGCGGGGTCCACTTCCAGTCCCCAGTCCCCGAGGCTGGAAGCCCCAGAGGGGCACCCCCAGACCCTGTGTCTGCGGAGGGCCACATCCTGGTGCAGAGGGTGCCCTCTGGCTGGGGCCTCGTCGGGGGTCTCTACTTAGAAGAGCCCACCTCCCACCACGAGCAGCCCTCAGGACCCCAGTCACTGGAAAGGCCCCCAGCTGACACCACCTCCTTGAGGGTTACGACCTCAACATAAGGGGGGACACAGTCCATATCCCAGTGAGGGACACAGCCAAGGGCAGGAGCAGCAGGCCAGGACCCTAACTCTCTCCGCCGCAGGCGCCCATGGCAGGAGGCTGGACTGACGGAGAGGAAGGCCTGGCTCCCACCCACGCTGGACAGAGGGGCTCTGCCAGGAGAAGCCACAGAGCCCGGGGTCCGCTGGGATGGCCACCCATGGCCTGTTCTCCACCACAGCCAGCAACAGGGAAGGGAAGAGAACCCACTGCAGAGTCTCAAGTCAGCCACCGCGATGTTCCCGGGGCCTCTTTTAGACCAGAAGCCTCCACGGGGGGGTGCAGATAGAGTCGGGTGCGGGGGACGCCAGCGCCAGCCCAGGAAGGGCTCCTGAGTGTCTTGTTTTTGAGGTGAGTTTGTGAAGAGCCACGTCCATCTCCACTTGAGCTCTGAGTATGGAAGACTTCGCCTCGGATTCTATTTTAAACCGTCAAAAGCGCTATTTCAGAGCAGAAATCAATAAGATGCATCCAAAGAAAATGGGAAGGAGCATCCTGAGCAGAACCTCTCCCTGCTGCTGCTAAACGCACATTGAGAACGTCAATAGCCACAGCTTTTAACTTAATCTGGGGTCTGCAGTCGATCTGTTGGGGCATTTTATGGCCTGGGAGCCCCAGTCCTGTCCCACCCAGAGTGGGCAAACCGAAGCCCAAGGATCAGGCCGCTGCCCCTGTGCCCTTCCAGGATTGGATCTCCCGGTTACTCCAAGGCCACCGCTCACAGACCCCAGCCCATCTTATGCTGGTGCTCAGTGGCCTACAGACCCACCAGGAAGACACTCCTGGCCCATGGAGATGGCAGCCAGAATCCCCCTGCCCCAAGCCGGACAGCAAAGGCCTACGTGGCAGAAACGCCCCAGGGCCTGGTGTTCTGGGCTGGCACACAAGAGCCACAGGGAGGCTGGGGGATGGGAGAGGGAAGGGAAGGACAGAGGAGACCCTAGAGAGGCCTGTGCTGCCCAGACATGCCACTCCCCGAGCCGGGCCTGTTGGGGTGAAGGGGGGAGCACCCTCCTTTTTCTTTTTCTTTTTTTTTTTTTTTTGGTGCTGGGGCTTGGACCCAGGGAGGCTCTACCACTGAGCTACACCCTAGTCCTCTTTCTTTTTTACTTTGGGACAGGGAGGGCTTCACTTCATATCCACGGCTGGCCTGGCACCTGTGCTCCTCCTGCCTGCCTCCGAGGGCTGGGACCACAGGCGTGGCCACCGCGCCCAGCAGCCCCCCTCCTTGCACATGCCTTGGGCTGGCGGCTGGCACACATGCGGGCCTTCTCCTTTGTCTTTCCCCAGGACCTGGGAGCTTCTCAGTGGATCCCTGCCCCCAGTGCTGGGCTGGGGACGGCCAACAGTGAAGAAGCAATGGAGCCCGCGGCATGGGGCAGGCGTGGAGCCCAGCTCTCCTGGAAGAGGCACCTGCCAGGCGGACTCCACAGGCGGGTCACCCCCAAGAGGGGCCTGCACAGGGTCACCCTGCCACCACCCAGGAGAATGGGGCAGCGGCTCTCCCCATGCTGAGCCAGTCCCCTGGGCTCTATGTCTCCTTAACAGAAATGAAGGCTGGTCTGGCCAGCACCCGACCCCTCCTGGTTCCTGGGATGAAGGCATGAGCTGAGACAGGAGCCCTGGACATACCAGGCCAGGGCCCAGAGCCTCCCAAATCTGAAGCTCACCTGTACTCGGACATGAGGGAGACCAGGGGCCTGCTGGCCCCTCTTTTTTCATTTTTTAATTGGTTCCTAATTAGTTACATTTGACAGTAGAATGCATTTTGACACATTGAACAAAAGGGAGCACCCTTCCCAGGCCTCTGGCTGACCGTGGTGCAGAGTCACACCTGTAGTGTAATCATGCACGTGCACAGGGCAATGTCCATCTCATCCCACCGTCCTTCCCATCCCACACCCCTCCTCTCCCTCACTCCCCTCTGTCCAATCCAAAGACCTTCCATTCTTTCCTACCCTCCCCCCCATTATGGATCAGCACCCGCTGATCAGAGAAAACATTTGGACTTTGTTTTTTTTTGGTTTAGCATGGTAGTCTCCAGCTCCATCCACTTACTGGCAAATGCTGTGATTTCATTATTCTTTAAGTCTGAGTAGTATTTCATTGTGTTTATATTGCACATTTTCTTTATCCATTCATCCGTTGAAGGGCATCTAGTTTGGTTTCATAGTTTAGCTATTGTGAATTGAGCTGCTATAAACATTGATGTGGCTGTGTCACTGTAGTATGTTGATTTTAAGCCATTAGACCGAGGAGTGGGATAGCTGGACCAAATGGTGGTTCCACTCCCAGTTTTCTGAGGATCTCCATTCTGCTCTCCAGAGTGACTGCACCACTTTGCAGTCCCACCAGCAGTGTATGGGTGTGCCACGTCCTCACCATATTATTGCTTGTATTCTTGATAGCTGCCATTCTGACAGAAGTGAGATGAAATATTAGAGTAGTTTTGACTTGCATTTCTCTAATTGCTAGAGATGTTGAACATTTTTTCATCTTTGTTGATCAATTGTATTTCTTCTTCTGTGAAGTGTCTGTTCAGTTCCTTGGCCCATTTATTGATTGGGTTATTTGGGTTTTTTTTTTTTTTTTTTTGGTGTTTAGTAGGTTTTTTTGTTGTTTGTTTTTGTTTTTGTTTTTGAGTTCTGTGTATATCCTGGAGACTAGTGCTCTATCTGAGGTGCATGTGGTAAAGATCTTCTCCCACTCTGTAGGCTCTCTCTTCACATTATTGATTGTTTCCTTTGCTGATAAGCAGCTTTTTAGTCTGAATCCATCCTATTTATTTATTCTTGATTTTGCTTCTTCTGCTTTAGGAGTCTTGTTGAGGAAGTCAGTTCCTAAGCTGACGTGGTGAAGATCTGGGCCTCCTTTTTCTTCTATTAGGCACAGGGTCTCTGTTCTAGTGTCTGAGTCTTTCATCCACTTTGAGTTGAGTTTTGTGCATGGTGAGAGATAGAGGTTTAATTTCATTTTGCTACATTTGGATTTACAGTTTTCCCAGCACCATTTGTTGAAGAGGCTGTCTTTTCTCTAATGTATGTTTTTGGCACCCTTGTCTAGTATGAGATAACCGTATTTATGTGGGTTTGTCTCTGTGTCTTCTATTCTGTACCACTGATCTACATGTCTATTTTGGTGCCAGTACCATGCCATTTTGGTTACTATTGCTCTGTGATATAATTTAAGGGTCTGGTATTGTGATGACCCCTGCTTCACTCTTCTTGGTAAGGATCGCCTTGGCTGAGGTAGTGCACCATGATCAAGTGGGGTTCTTCCCAGAGATGCAAGGTCGGTTCAAAATATGGAAATCAATAAACATAATTCATCATATCAATAGACTTAAAGATAAGAATCATATGATCATCTCAAAAGATGCATAAAAAGCATTTGAAAAAATACAGCACCTCCTCATATTCAAAACACCAGAAAAACTAGGGATAGTAGGAACAAACCTCAACATTGTAAAAGCTATGTATGCTAAACCCAAGGCCAGCATCATTTTAAATGGAGAAAAATTGAAAGCATTCCCTCTAAAAACTGGAACAAGACAGGATGCCCTCTTTCACCACTTTTATTCAACATAGTCCTGAAAATCTAGCCAGAGCAATTAGACAGATGAAAGAAATTAAAGGGATACATATAGGAAAAGAAGAACTCAAGCTATCACTATTTGCAGGCAACATGCTTCTATATTTAGAAAAATCAAAAAAATTCTACCAGAAAATTCTATAACTAATAAAAGAATTTAGCAAAGTAGCAGAATATAAAATCAATACCCATAGACCAAATGCATTTATACACATCAGTGATGACTCCACTGAAAGAGAAATTAGAAAGACTATCTTATTCACAATAGCCTCAAAAAATACTTGGGAATCAATCTGACAAAAGAGTTAAAGACCTCTATAATAAAAACTACAGAACACTAAAGAAAGAAATTGAAGAAGCCCTCAGAAGATGGAGAGATCTCCCAGCTCCTGGATAGGCAGAATTAATATTGTCAAATGGCCGTACTACCAGAAGCGTTATACAGATTTAATGCAATTCCTGTTAAGATCCCAATGACATTCTTCACAGAAGTAGAAAAGGCAATCATGAAACTCATTTGGGAAAATAAGAGACCAGAATAGGCAAGGCAGTCCTGCTTACCCTCTTACAGACAAGCACCACCTCCCAGGCAGAAGCACAAACAATCCTGAATGCCCTCTGGAAGCTTCTGAGCTCACCCCTGGCCAATTCTTGCCCTGATGCCAACGACTCCCCCAGGAAGTTCATGAATGTGAAAATCAAGGAGCATCTAGAAAACTAACAGGCACCCGCCCCCCACCTGGATGGAAGGTTCCAGCACCAGGAGGCCTCTCCTGAACCCCAGAGCCCGCTGTGACACTGCCCCCGCCCTTCCGGGGTCCTCTGGCCACCAGCACAGGGAATGAGCTTTACTCGCCCTCTGCTGTCTACCCCTGGAGCATTCTGCCAGGGAAGAACCAGCGCTCTTGCACAAATGTCCGGCCGGTCACTGCCACCCAGCTGCCTGGGTGGGTGGACAGGTGGGCAGGTGTTCAGGTAAGCAGGTGGGCAAGTGCGCAGGTGGGCAGGAGGGCAGGTGGGCAGGTGTTCAGGTAAGCAGGTGGGCAGGAGGGCAGGTGGGCAGGAGAGCAGGTGAGCAGGAGGGCAGGTGGGCAGGAGAGCAGGTAGGCATGTGGGCATGTGTGTAGGTGTGCAGGTGTGCAGGAGGGCAGGTAGGCAGGTGGGCAGATGGGCAGGTGGGCAGGTGGGCAGGTGGGTAGGAAGGCAGGTGGGCAGGTGGGCAGGTAAGCAGGTGTGCAGGTGGGCAGGTGGGCAGGAGGGCAAGTAGGCATGTGGGCATGTGTGCAGGTGTGCATGAGGGCAGGTGGGCAGGTGGGCAGGTGGGCAGCAGTCCAGGGAGCAGCCCTGGAGGTGCTGGGCTCACAGATGGATGCTCATCCCTGGGCCCCCACCCACTCCCCAGGCCTCAGCATCCCTAGGGAGCTCACGGCCACAGACCAGCACTGCTGCCCTGGGCCTCCCTCCTGGGCCTCCCACAGCCTCTGTGGGACTCTGCTGGGCCTGACTTCCCTTGGGCACGTTCCCAGGAGTGATCTGAGTCCTCTCAGCAAGGAGCTGGTGGGGGCACCATCCACAGGCAGGGAAGGCAGGCTGAGCCTTCTGCTGGGGAGAAGGTAGCGGGAGGCAGGAAAGGCCCAGCAGAGGCCTGCGAGGGGTGGGAGCCCCGAAGGCTCAAGCTCACAGCCCACAGAATGCCCCTCGGGGCTACGGGTGGCCCCATCACAGTGGCAGAAGAAGGGACAGGAGCTCACAGGCAGCGGATTGGGCTCCAGGCTGGCAGGGGCCCTGGGAGTTCTGCAGTAGAACAGAGCCCAGAGTCAGCCGTGGGCCTGGCAGGGACAAGACAGGGCGTGTCCAGGGAGTCCGAGGACACAGGGCAGGGAGCTCTGCTTACGCAGCATCCCTGGCACCACTTGCCCCCCACGGTCCAGCCCTGGGGACCACAGAAGTGAGCTTCAGGAAGATGCCGACACACCCGTGGCCATAGCTGGTATCTGGAGTGTCCCCGAGGCCCTTGTCTGGGTCTGCAGCTGGCCACACTATCGTGAGGTGGACCGTGGGGGGTGGCCTGGCGGGAGGAGGGAGGTCACTGGGGTGGCCCTCCAAGGGGATGGTGGTCTTGGGTCTTGTTCTCTCTCCTTGGTGGCCATGAGAGGGCTGTGCTCCGCCCCGTGCTCTCCACCAGGTGCTGCCCGACCAGGAGCCGGGACCAAGACTCGGAGCCACGACGGCTGCCCTCCATGAGCGGATCCCTCCGGGGTCCGCTGCAGTAACAGGAAGCTGGGAACACCGGAGCTCCCGGGTGGGCCATCGCCTCCCACAGCCTGCCCCCAGAAAACCCCCTTCAGGACCCCGTGGGCCGGTGTCTCGACCAGGAGAAGGTGAGCTTGGCACGTTGACCTCACAGTCAGGTCATCTTGATTCCCACAGGAAGAGGTCAGGAGGCAGGCAGGAGGTGCTGCCCGGGATGTTTGTCTGCTTTAATGGTCTCAGGCTGCTGGGGTCTGGCTGCCCACTGCAGATGCAGGACGGGCTGCCCACCTCCTCCCTCACCAGCCGCGCTCACTCTCTGTCCTGCCTCTGCCGGGCTCCAGCAAGGCGACTGTAAGCCCTGCTCTGCCAGGTGTGGCTCTCCTGGGCCCTGCTCTGCCCACTCCACTCCGTGCCCGTCCAGCAGCCAGCACCCGCCCGGGCTCCGCCGCCTTCAGAGGGAATTGCCGGCTGGCGGAGAACAAGATAAGATTTGTAAGGCCAAACTTGCTGCGACCTTTCTTTTTTCTACAAAATCCACTTGCTTAAGAAAAAGCTCGGCTGTCATACGTCACCATCACTCAGGCGCACGCGACGGGCGCAGGCGCTGGGGGCATTTATCACAGTTTGGGGACTTTGACAGCCCGTCCACTCTTAAATTCACAAACGGCAGCCCCTTCCCCTCCACCGCCACCCTTCCCTCCACAGAGGACGTTTCTTCCGCTGGGATCCCCTCTCCCTCCCACTCCGCTAACACGCGAAATTCCAGGCAGCTCAGACACCGTCTCCTCCAGGAAGCCCTCCCTGGCCTCCCACCTCAGGCTGAATTGGACCCCAACACTGAAGTGCTCACTACGAAGCCTTTGCCGAGAAGTCTGCCGCCCACCCTTGAATTTGACTCAGGCCCCCACGGCTGCTTTTTTCATTGGCTGGTGAAGAATGAGCTCAGAGAGGGCCAGAGGCTCTCCTGGAACCACACAGCAGGCTTCCTGGTGGGGAGGCTGGAGTGCAGGCCAAGCTCTGCTGCCTGTGGCCCTCCTGAGGGTACACACTTGTGCACTAGGCCTTGCACACAGGCAGAAGGGCAGCAAGGCCGGACCCCCAGAGGAGGAGGAGGCTTGTCACGCCTTTGCTGCCCAGCCAGACAGCTGCCTCTCGGCCCCCCAGCGGGCCCCCCAGCGACTCACAGAGGCCTGGCCGGGCAGCTGGTGGCTCGCTCTCCAAGGCCTGCTCCTCCGGGAAAGCCGCTGTGGGGAGTGACCCTTCCTCCCTGCAGGAGCACCCTCCTTCCAGGCCCCATCACCGAGGGCCACAGGGGAGGAGTCCCACGAGGTTCTGGAAAATGAGCTCCAGGTGTGGCTCAGGCTCAGGGCAGAGGACCCCTGGCCACACAGCCACAGGGTGGCCCCGTGGGCAGGGCCATGCAGGAAGGGAGCTTCCGTGGGAAGGTCACTGAGGACAGGAGGAAGGAGGGCCTGCAGGTGAGTGGGCGGGGCCAAGGCCCCAGCAGGGACCGCCAGCCCCGGCCCCCCGCACTGGGAAGAGCAGAGGGCACTGGGTGGCAGGGCAGGCAGGGGAAGGCGCTGGCATGGCAATATCCACGGGGACGGCTGCTGAGGAGCAGGGCCAGGGGGACCCGACTCCCCAGCTGCTGCCCTCCTGGCCCCACCCACTCTGCCTAGCCTCCCCTCTGCCCGCCGCCCAGGTGCCCACTGCCAACCCCAGGGGAGCACAGGGAGCAGCAGGCAGCGTGGACAGCGCGTCCTGTGTCCTGAGCCCCTCTGCCACCCGTCCAGGGCCAGCTGGGACCTCCCCACAGGGAGCAGGAGGGAGGCTCTTGAGCCCTTTCCAGCATCCGCAGGGGACAGCCCCGCCCGTGGGGGTACTGGGCAAGAAGCCCTTTCTGAGTCAGAAGCCCTCAGAGCTGAGGGCTCCCTGCTCGGAGCGTCCACCCGCCCAAGGAGCCAGCACACCTGCAGGGCACTGGGTGGACTGGCACGGCCCTCTGTCCTCCCAGCTCCCCTCTCTGGGTCACTCCCAAGTCTCTCAAAGCATGTGGTGCGCACAAAGCCAGGCAGGAAGCCATTGCCAGGGCCAGGTGTCCTCTGGGCCTGGGGTGTCTAGGGCAGCCCCTTCCCACTTGGGCTGGCCCTGCTGTACCCTGGGCCTGGTGGAGACCACCACGAAGGCAGGCCCAGCCCAGCCTGTGGGAGGAGGCGCACGTGGTCAGGCAGTCACTCATTTGTGAACACCCACTGTGTGCTGGCTCGAGGGCACACAGAAGGTGGCCTGTGGGGCTTCAGTTCCCTGAGGGGACAGGGATCAAGCAAAGCTGACCAGTGTCACCCAATGGCCATGAGGACAGCCTGGTGGAGTGGGCACTGGGAGCATCTCTGAGGGGGGCCTGGCCTGCTGGGCAGGGGACTTGGAGAGGGAAGAGCGGGCAGGAAGGACAGGCGGGGCTGGCACTGGGCGCCCGAGAGGCAGGCCCTCAGAGGAGCCTTGAGCACCGCGGAGCTCACGTGTACTCAAAGGGCAGGAAGAAGACACTGGGGCTCTGGGTTTGGGGTGTGGGAGTTTGTCACGTGAAGCGTGAGGCCTGTCGGGCGTAGCGTGGACAAGAGAAGGCCATGGTGAGGGTCAGGTGGCCAGCCCTGGCCCCAAGCTCACACTGGGACCCTCCCAAGCCGGGAGGGCAGGGAGGCGGTCAGTCTGAACTAAGAGCCCCCTCTCTTGCTCTCAGGGAGACTCATGGGGAAGCAGGCAGAGGTCAGCTGGGACAGGAGGATCCACATCCCCTGACCTCAGGCCCAGAGTCCCCTCCCTCCACCCACAGGTTACTCTCAGAAGTCCCAGCTGCCTCAGCCAGGCCAGGGGATGCTAACACCCTCCGGACCCCTCCTGCTGCTCCCAGAAGGGCCCCAGTGAGAAGTCAGAGGGGACACCGCTTGCAGGACACGTCCCCAGCAATGCCGCCTTGGGGGCCAGGACACTCATGGGCATTTTGCCTGGATCTGTCTGTTGGAATTTTCTTAAATGCCTGAAGCTAGAGTCTTTATGAAAGCTGCATACATATTCATGCAAATAATATGCAAATCACACCACCCCCAGATCAGCTGCAGGACTGAGGCTGCTGGTCCTTCTTCCCCAGAGGGTCAGCGCACCAGCGCAGCTATGAAGATGTCAGGCCAGGAGAGAACTTTCCATCTGCCTTCACACGTGCAGCTGGGAAACTGAGGCCAGAGGGAGGGACAGACTGCCCAGGCTCACGTGCATGTCCAGGAGGAGTGGGATGGGAAGGCCTCCCTCAGACAGGGCCCCTGCCCCAGATGTCTCCTCCTGGTGGGGGGTGGTGAGCAGGGCTGGCCTGGCAGGGAGGAGGCCCAGCAGACAGGGCCACTGTTCTCAGCCAGGGCGGTCACCTGTGCAGGAGACAGCAACATTTTCTCCTAAATCCTCTCTCCAGGGGACACAGTTGACAGTCCCTCCCAAATCAAAGCCAGCTCCAAAAATAAAGCTTCCGCCAGCCTGCATAGATTAACCGTCCCCACAAAAGGGCAGAGGAACACCGAGTCTGCGGGTGGAGCTGGCGGGGAGAGAGGGCCATCAGGAGGACCTTGCTCAGGTGACCACAAGGCTCCCTCCCGGCCTCAGCCTCCTCCCCACAGGCACGCTGCCCTCAGTGTTCAGCCCCACTGCTCAGGTGAGGACGCTGAGGTTCAGCCAGGCCAGGTCTCCTGGAGAAGGTGTGCAGGCCCCAGACAAGAACCAGGTCTCTGGCCTCCAGGTCCCTTGGGGGACATGCCCGAGCCTGGAATGTGCCTCCCTGAGGTTCCAGGAACACCAGGGAGGCCTGGGGCCAGAGCCGTGGCCCATCCACTCTGGAGCCTGAAGTCCCCATGATCTGTAGACACCAAGGCCTCAGGACAGATCCCCAGGAGGTGACATCTACCCAGAGCACACTGCTGGCACAGTGCGCAACACGGGCTGAGGAACTCTGAAGAGCAGGCCCGGCCCAGGCTCCACCTCTTGTGCGTCCACTGGGCAGGTGTCCTCGCCTGCACAGTGGGTGAATCTGCACTGGTTGGGTGGCCATGAGGACCATGGGTTGCAGTTCTGGGACATCAAGCCTAGAAAGGCAGGTGAACCAATGTCATGTGGGTAGATCAACAAGGGGCAGGCAGCAGAGCCCAGCAAACACCATCTGCAGTGGGCATCAACTTTCTTACTGGACCCTGGAAAGGGGGTCTCCAGCCCCCACTTGAGTTGGCTCACTCCCATGGTGGAGTGGGTAGACCTGTCGGGTCATGACCGGGGCCTCTCTTCTCTGCATGGGCCTCTCCGTGGCCACTCGAGCCTCCTCTCAACATGGCAGCTGGGTCCCAAGAGCAAGTGTCCCTGGAAAACCAGGCAGAGCCATGTCACCTTTTATGACCTAGACTTACAGTCACCTAGCCTCACTTCTGTCCCAGTCTGTTGGGGTTTGTAAACAAGTCAAGATGGCGCCTGGCATTTTGCCAGAGGGAGTGGTTTGTGAAGTAACGCCAGCAAGCCATTAAGTGTGGAGATTCCTGATTGGTTGACTGCTGTATCTAGTTTATGTTAATTAGATAAGCTGTGTGGGATGTATATATACCCCTCCTGTCCTACAATAAACGGCTCCCACTCCTGCTGTATCAATGTACACAAGTTGCTCGTCACCCCCCGGTTATTTTGCTGCAGCCAGACTGCGGCAGCTGGTGGCCCGTTACAGGGAGCCCCGGGACACTTGGGGGTAAGTGACAAAAAAAAAAGCTGCCCGCCCCTAGATAGGACGGGAGCAAATCTGCTCGTCCCTAGGCAGATAGGGCGAGAGGAAAAATGGCCATTTCGAAAAAATGGAGAGGATTGATACAGTATGTTTGTGTCTTGTTTTGTCTCAGTGTATTGTATTGTCTTTGTGATGAAAATATGGAAGGGGTGAGAAGTAAATTACTAAGGGAAGGAGGCACCCCAGTGGAACCAAGAACAGTTAGGGCATGTGTTGATAAGAGCCCAGGAACTCTAGTCAGAAAGAAAAAGAAAGTTCAGAGGAGGAAGGATGATCAGGAAAAAAGTTGCAGCAAAAGGCTATATTGAATACTTCTCGTTACCGGAGGGTGCGTGAATCCGCGTGGCGACTGCCATGTGCACGAGCCGGTCATGGCGCAGCAAGGACTTTCCAAGCAGCGGCAGCCAGCTATTCCCGGCAGCCGGCTATTCCCCGCCCCCCGCCCGGGGAGCGGGACGTCACTGCGAGAGCCCAAATCTAAACCTGACCCGGAGGCACAGTCTCACAGGCTCTTGCTCCCTGTGCCCAGTGGCAATTTGAGTCCGGGACACTCCCCAGGGCCATCTGGGGCTGCCTGGGACACTACAGCCAGCAGAAGACGCTACTGGCATCCCTGATGTTAGTCATTTTCAATGCCAATAACTAAGCTACAATGGTTCTCCCACACCTGGAGGCTGATTTTCTTTAGCCATTATTGCCGGAATGAGGGTGGAAGAATTTCCAGTGTTGCTGAAAACCGGATGAGACTTCGGATCAAGCTAGCTGCCTGCAGAACTTACCTGGACTGTGAACTTACCTGGACTGTGAGTTAATCTATTGAGACACTGCTTTACCTGGACTGAGACAACAAACTGTAATCTACAACAAATTGTAACTCGGTATCTTTGCTAACGGTGTCATTGCTGGTATAATTTTTCCAAGGGCTTCTTGCATGGAGCCATCAATTGGCTTGGTATTGTGGCATTTTCTATCCTCCCCTTCTGCTTGTAGCAGATTATTTATGGTGTTTGTGTAAAAACCACTATGGTCGTTATTTAAATTAAACAAAAGGGGGAAATGTTAGAGTCTGTAAACAAGTCAAGATGGCACCTGGCATTTTGCCAGAGGGAGTGGTTTGTGAAGTAACGCCAGCGAGCCATTAAGTGTGGAGATTCCTGATTGGTTGACTGCTGTATCTAGTTTATGTTAATTAAGATAAGCTGTGTGGAATGTATATATACCCCTCCTGTCCTACAATAAACGGCTCCCACTCCTGCTGTCTCAATGTACACAAGTTGCTTGTCACCCCCCAGTTATTTTGCTGTAGCCGGACTGCGGCACCAGTCATGAGGCCACCAGGACACATGGCTCTGGGGAGGACTGTTAGAGTCGCATTGTAAAAGTGCAGAGCACATGGGGTGGAGAGACCGTCCCAGCTGTCCTGGAGGCACAGGGCAGGGGCCCACGGGCTCAGTGTCCTGTCAGCCTCTGACGGAGCAGGAGAGACACTCACCGTCTGACTGCAGCCTGCTGGTGGCCAGGACCCTGCCCCCACTCCCTGTCACAGCCCCTGACATGTGACCTTCCCAACACTCCACAAGCCTCTCCCACGCCCACCCCCTGCCCCACATCTGGTCTGCAGAGTGGGCTGACTTCCCCACAAGACACACCAGGTCCAGCTGACTCCCTGTTCCCACGGCCACTGCCAGCTCCAGGCACCCAGGCTCCAGGTGGGCTCCATAGCAGCCTCCTCTTGGCGGCCCTGTCCAACCCTCTCCACCCGCCGTCCTTTCTGCCACACCCTGTCCCTCCCCTGTGCAGCTGTGTCTTTGGGTTAGAGGTGAATTCCACACCAAGTGCCCCCTGGCTCCCCCCGCCGCAGCCCCAGAGCCCTGCTCTCTGCTCCAGCCACACTGGCCCTGGGGGCTCGCGGGAGCAAGCCCGTCCCTGCCGCGGGCCTCCGCAAGCAGCTCCCCACCTGGAATGCTCCTCCTGCACTGCACCCTCGCTCACACTCACACGGGAGACCGAGCTCCCCAGGACACCCTGCCTGCCTTGTCCCGGATGCCTCCAGGGACCTGCCCAGAGTGGCTGCCGCTCCTTCTGCTCTGGCTGCCGATGTGCTTAGCCCCAAGGTGCCGTGGCACACACTGGTCCCTCTTGCGCCCAGCGCTCCCCCCACGCTGCAGGGCACAGTTCTGGGGCGGGAGAGGGTGCTACCCTCAGGGTGCTCACGCAGCCCTGGTCTCCCCAGCCTGCACCTCCACCCAGGGGACCAGCTGGGGTCTCCCAAATGACTGTGGGCTCCCTGAGGACCAGCCAGGCACACAGGGGCCCTCAGTGGACACCTAAGAATATCAGAACATGAGCCCTAATCCCCATGCCCCCACGCTGACCCACGGTGCCACTGTCCTCGTGTGTGTCCACGCTGGGCTGGTCAGCTCATGGTGACTAACATGTGCTCAGCAGGCCCAGAGCTCCCTAGGGAGGCAGTGGTCTTGGAGGCCTCCTGGGAAGAGGGAGGAGAAAAGGATTTGTGAACTGGGGAGAAGAGGCCGGAGCAGGAGAGTCAGGGGAGGTTCCAGCCCTGGAGACTTTAGGGTGGTGTGACAGGGACTGCCCAGCTCTGCGGGGACCCCAAGCCTTGGGAGGGGGTGGGAGCAGGAAGGATGCTGGTCCCTGGAATGAGTCAACCCTACCCGGGAGTCAGTGAACTCATACAGGCCGCAGGGGACAAAGGACTTGGCCCAGGAGAAAGGAGGGACGAGGAACAGGGACCACCTCCTTCCCTGGGGCCGGGCCCAGGCAGTCTCTGTAGGACGCCACCTCATCAGGCTGCCCAGCTGCCTGGGAGGGGAGACGCGGCCTCACCTGACAGACAGGCAGAGGGAGGCTGGGGAGGTCCAGGCCCAGGCTGGGCACAGATGCACCCACAGTGTCACCCCTGCACACGCACAGCTTCCCGACACATCAAGGAACACTCGCCCCGAGTGGAGCAGGCAGGAGGTAACAGGGAGAGCAGCAGAAGGGCCACCCACGGCCAGGGCACCCCTGGGACGTCCAGCTCTGTGCCCAATGCCCCAGCCGGCAGGGTCAGAGGTGCTCGCTGCCCAGAAGCCAGAGGGGAGGCCAGAGGGGAGGCCAGCTCCTGTGCTGCTGTAGTGAGGGGCACGCTCACTGCTGGCTAGAGCCGGGGCACTGGGCAGCATAGCCTCGGGGTGGTCACCCGCAGCCTCTCCACAGGCGAGCAGGACTAGGAAGGTGGTGGGAGGTGGGCTGGGGGGTCCCTCTGCCGCCCTCAGCAAGGCTGGAGCTCCCCAGGCCTTGCCCCTGAGACGTGACCCACTGCTGAGTCTGGTGGAGTCGGCAGAACCCAGGCGGGGGGCCCGGGGGGCTCCGGGTTCTCAGTGCACCTCCCAGAAACCTCTGCTGCAGGGCTGCTCCTTCCCATCAAGCCCCAGCTGCAGGGTGGGGTCCGCCCGCCAGAGCCCTGCCTGCATGCCCCTCCTCCAGCCCCTCCACGCTCACCGGCCGAGGGCAGGAGGGTTTCCCTTCCAGGGCTTCCCAGGAGGCCCTGACCCTAGCAGTGTGCACAAGATGGCGACTAACAGGCGGTCTCTGTTCCCATGAGTCAGTGGCTCCTAGCAACCGCCACTGCACCGCAGGTCCATGCCCACATGGCACCATCCCCAGCTGCCCTCTGGCCCCCAGCTCCCTGCCCCCCCAGCCCCCCACTCACCAGCGGAAGCTGCCTCAGCCATCAGAAGCACACCTGCCCCCCGCCATGGAGCCAGCCAGACGGTGGGCCCACCTCCAGCGTCCCCGCTTTAAGGGGCTCCTCCTGGTACCAAGTGTCATAGGCTTGGGTCCCCGGGCAGGAATTCCCGTGCAGTGACCCTGGGGGAGCTGCAGAGGACGGGTCTGGCAGGACAAGCTGCTACCTTGGTGTGGCTCCCAGAGGTGACCCTCCTCCTCCCTGGGCCCGCAGCCAGGGCTGTGGCTGTCCCTGTGGGAGGAGTGTCGGCCCCAGGCCAGTTCTCCCCAGAGGGGAGGAAGCAGCCAGTCTCACAGCAGCAGGGCGGAGTGGAGGGCACCCCCCGTGTGGGAGGAGGACAGGGCTGCAGGGAGGGGCTGGGCTCTGGGAGGGACGTTGGGGCCTGGCCAGGAGCAGGCTCAGAACCACTAGCAAAGCTCTCACCCAGGGCCTTCCTGGACACGGCCCACTGTCAGCAGAAGAGGAGACCACTGGGACGGGGACCAGGTCTTCAGGGGTACTGGTGAGCCCCTGGAGGACAGGCCACTAAGGCTGGTTCTGGGAAACCAACAGTGTTCCTGGGGCAGGCCTCCAGGACTCACCTGCGTCCTTCCAGAGCCTGGGGGGGGGGGGCACCAGACGGCAGCGAGGGGCAGGCAGACAGGCCAGGGCCGCGGGCCTGGAGTGGGAGGACAGACCCCGCCTGAGAGCCATGCCCAAGCGTCCTCCTTGGACAGCCTGGGTCTTCCATGCCTGGGATGCCACCTGGGGCTCTCTGAGTCTCAGCACTTCCCCTCCTGGACTCTGAGAATCCAGGGGAGGGAGGCCACCAGCCCGACCCTCACCGCAGTCAGAAACAGGAAACGGGGCTTTACTCCTTCCTGTTGGGTGGGGAAGCCTGCAGGTCCCTATCCAGAGGGGAGGGGGGTCATGCGGGCGGAGGAGAGGGACGGGCGATAGAGATGGAGGCCTGGAAGGTCCCCCACCCCACCCTGCTGCCGCTGTCCTGGGGTGGATACGGGCAGGCAGTGAGGTCAGACAGTCGCCTTGCAGGCAGAGTCCCCACTGACACAGCCCGCCGGCCTGGGAGGGCCTCGTTTTCCTTCCATCTCCAGCCTCCCAGCTGTCTCCCAAGGGCCCGAGAACCGTGCCATCAGGGCCCACGGTGGCCGAGTAGCACCGCAAGACCTCAGGATGAAGCTGGGCCAGGGGCAGCGGTGCCGCAGAGCCACCCGGTGCCCAGAGGAGAATCCTGCACACTCGGGGCTGGAGTTGAGCCATAGAGCCACAGAGCAGGACCCCGAGGTTGGAGGTAGAGGGTCGGGGACTGCCAGCCGAGCAGCCCCCACTCCTAGGGGACAAGACAAGAATGGAGTCACCACGTCCACAGTGCGTTCCATCCCGTCGTCCAGCCTACCCAGCAGAGCAGCTGTTGGGAGCCCAGAGGGACGGCCCAGCCTGGGGTGAGCTGTGCCCCGGTCCACGAGCAGCCAGGGCAGCCTGGAGGCCCAGCCCCACGGGACCAGGGCAGAGCGAGGAGGAGGGAGGAGGGTGGTAGAGTGGGCAGCTGGGCACGGCCATCAGGACAGGGCAGCTAGAGCAGTGGGCCTGCGCTGGAGTCCGCCCTGGTGGGGCCTGGACAAGGAGTTTGCTGAATGAATAAACCAACCACTGGAACAGACTGTGAGAGCAGGAGGCCCGCTGTCTCGCCCACCTCCCGGGGGGCCAGGGGCCAGCGCTGGGCCCCACCAGCACGTAGGCCGTGTCTGTGGAAGTTCCCATGAAGACTGAGAGTCTGCCCGTTCTGTTGTTAAAAGCCCCTGACCACCAGGAGCACAGAGCTGGGTGGCACCTGGTACATTCACTGAAAGCCACCTCTGTCCTATGCCCAAGAGTCCTCATCACCCCAGAGGGAAGCCCCATACCCACTCAGCCCGCTGCCCGTCAGCCTGAGCCACCCACCTCGCCTCCCCTGCTGGCCTGAGGGCCCACAGCCCTGGCCAGGGCCCTGGATGTGAGAGAGCCCTGCCAGGGCCAGCGGAGCCACCTGCCCCGCCCACCGCTGACAGCGGGTGCCAGGGAGTCCAGCAGACCCACAGCGCTCACTGTGAGAAACCAGCTCTGCACCCTGCTCCAAGCCACTAACTGGGGGCACTTGTCAAGCAGCACCTCTGCAGCAGCGGGTAGGTGACACTGGCCCCCCAGCCCTGGCCTCCCAGAGCAGCACCCCCCATGAGCCGCCAAGGAGCCCTCCCCACCTCGGGCCCCTGAGCCTCTCCCCCCACCCCCAGCCTCGCTCCCTGGGCAACCTCCTGTCTCCTTCTCCCTTTTTAGTTTTTCTTTCTCCCTTGCAAGATAAGATCAAGGGCAGATCTTAGAAGCAAAACATAACATTTTTCTTCCGTGATAGATCCTCTGTTGAGGCCTTAGTGATGAGCCTCTCTCCGGGACACCCCTGGGACTGGTGCTGGGTGACACAGTGACCGCGAAGCAGGCCCCGAGTCCACCCCTTGGTCACAGCCAAGCACCTGGCTCCCTTCCTCCTCCTGGTCCTGCACCTGTGGCCTCCCCGGGCCAGCCTTCCTGGCTGCAGGACGAGGAAGCAGCCCAGAACAGAGCCCTCGGGGCAGGTCCCACCACCAGGAGGACCAGGGAACCCAGGCTCGTGGGTGGGGCCTGGTGCGCGACACCAACCCGCCCACCTGCCTCGTAGGAGGACTGGGCTCAGCACTGAGCACCGCTGAGTCCACTCACCCCCTCTGGTGGGGGGATTGACGCACGGGGAACAGTCTCCCACACCCCAGGGCAACTCCAGCCTGCACCCCCTGCCCCACCAGGTCACAGGAGGAGGGAGGCGGCAGGAAAGGGCTGGAGGCCGTGATGGCTGGGACGCTGCTCTGGACTCACCAGGACGTCTCAGGGCACTGCAAGCCTGCCGAGGCCACGCTTCCGCAGCCAGGGCCACCTCCAGGCCAGAGGCTGAGGCTCGAGGATCCAAGGCAGGCCAAGGGGCTGGACAAACAGGAGGCTCTGGTCCCAGGAAGTCGGGCAGAAAGAGTCCACCGCGACTGGGTCAGCACCGTGGACAGCTGCCCATGCTCTGCCCAGAGCTCGGAGCTTCAAGCTAGGGCCCAGGGGCCACAGGACAGGGACTCCTGCCCTCACCTGCCCTCTGGCATCGCCTCTGGCTGAGCTCTGCCTGTGCATTCACTCAGATCCAAAACCAAGGCACAGAGAAGTTACCACAAGTGCCTGCGGTCACACAGCTACAAGATCGGGGAGCCCAAGTGTACCCAGGCTGTCCTGAGGGCAGAGCTGGTGCTCAGGACTTGTGGGGGAGGCAGTGGGGCATGGGGTGGGGAGAGGGGAGCAGGGTGGTCTATGGGAGGGCACAGCCCCAGAGGACCTGGGACCGAGCACTGCTGCCTGGGAGGAGAAGCTGCCAGCAGGAGCCCGGGGGCCGCGTAGGCAGAGCAGGCCGCTGCCCCGCCCAGGGCTCCTGAGTGTGTGTGGGCTCCTCCCCTCCCTGGAGCCGCCAGGGCACCAAGTGCTGCTGGCCAGAGTGGCCGGCTCAGAGGGAAGCCCGTGACAGCAGGGGGTGAGCAGAAGGAAGCTGGGAGGCAGGGAAGCCACTCTGACGCTGTTCTCCATGTGCCACGTGTGTCACCCTGGGAGGAACTGGGCCAGGAGCTGCTGGCTGTCATCCTGCCTCTTGGGGTCCTGAGAATTAACCGCGACTGGGTCAGCACCATGGACAGCTGCCCATGCTCTGCCCAGAGCTCGGAGCTTCAAGCTAGGGCCCAGGGGCCACAGGACAGAGAAGTCAAAGAAATGGAGAGAGATGCAGTGCTCTGCATTCTGCTGAACTCCTGGATTCAGCCGGACCTGAACTGTGATCTCCACAGGCACATGAGGGAATCAGGCCCCTTCCTGCTTGGGACTTTTTGAGTTTCCTGATCTTCCACTTGCAGCCAACGCCTCCTAACGGTCATGCTCTCCTTCAAGGGTCGAGCAATGCACCAAAACATCCTTCCCATCTTCCCTCCCTAACTTCTGGCCCCGCCCCTCTGGCCTCCTGCCCTCCCCTCCACCCTCTTCCTACAGGCAACAAGACACCCTGAGGGTAGGTCTGGGCCCCACCACACCCTGGGCCCCATCTTGTCCTGGAGTCCAGGGGCCCTCTCAGCTCTGGCATAGTTGTCACTTCTCTAAGAGCAGGGTGGGCACCCAAGATGGCCAGGGACTGCAGAGCAGGAGGGGCTGTTCCTCCGGAGAACAGAGCGCCCACAGTCTGCCGAGAGCTCTCCAGTGGCCCAGGACACTGACAGGCCCCAGGGGAGAGGTCACTGACAGGGCTCCCAGCCTGCTTGGGCCCTGCTGGCCCCCATCCCAGGCTGGGTGGCTCTCAGCCTCTGACATTCCCCAGCCCCTGAATTAACTAAGCCCTCACCCACCTGGCTGGGTGCCCTCAGTGCCCCTCAGGGGCCGGCTTTAGCACCAGGAAGCCCTCCTGGATTGTCCTGAACAGGAGGCTCACTCTGGCCTCCTGAGCACCCATGGTCAGACTTGGGTTATTAGTTGTATCTGGAACACACCTCACTCCTGTGGTCAGGCAGTGGTCTCTTTAGGGACTCTGATAAGAAGAGAGCAAGGCTCAGCCTGTGGCCAGGATCAGGGCTCAGTATGAGACAGGATCAGGGCTCAGTCTGTGGACAGGATCAAGGCTCAGCCTGCAGCCAGGATCAGGGCTCAGTATGAGACAGGATCGGGGCTCAGTCTGTGGACAGGATCAGGACTCAGCCTGCAGCCAGGATCAGGGCTCATTAGATGAGGGATCAGTGCTCCGTGACCAAGGTAAAAGGTCAGACTGTGACCAGGGCTCAATCTGACCAGAATCTAGACTCAAAGTGTGACACGCGTCAAGGCTCAGTGTCACCGTCTCTTTCCCAGGGGTGAAACTTTGGCATACCTACAAGAGAATCCGGGATCAGCAGCACTCCCAACACCTCTGTTTTCTCTTTGTCCTCCACGGAGCCCAGCCCAACTCGGCCCCTCCTGCAGGCCCTCTGGCCCCCAGCTCCCGCCTTCTCCCACCGCCCCCCGCTGGGCCCTGGAGGGGAGAGAGCTGTCCCTCCTGCTGCCATTCTGCACCTGCAGCTCTGACTCACGCCTTCCCTTCCTGGTAGTAGAGTTCTAGTAGGTGACACTCCTGCCGCGGGCTGCTCCGGGAGAAGGAAGAGGCCCCGGTCTCCTGGAGGCCAACCAGGGGGAGCACTGGCCTCAGCCCCAGACCTGTGCCTGCCGTCTTCAGGAAGGGGTGCGGGGCCTCTGAGGGCCCGGGTGTGCGTCCTCTCTGCTGCTCCTCTGTCCTCCTGCCCTGGGGGGTTGATTGGACAGGGTCCCTCTTTGGGACCCCTGCCTCCCACCCAGGCCTCTCTGACAGGTTCAGGACCAAGAAATCCACCTCAGACCCAGCCCGTCTGAACCAGAGTCAGGGCCGAGTCTGCTCGGCTCCCAGGAAGCTGAGGGAGCACTCAGCTCAGAGCAGCCTCTTCCACTGCGCGCTGAGCCGCCTCAGGGAGCTTCTTAGCCTCTCTGAGCTTGCCTCCTCGGAGCCAGAAGGGGACAGTGGCACCTGGCTTGTGGGCTGTGGGGACACAGACAGGTGGTGGGGGACACTTGGACACTCAGTGGGCTCTTGAGGATGCCACGGGTGGTGCTGGAGGCAGCATCTCCCCAGCTGCTGGTGCCCAGCACAGCCTCCTCTCTTCAGCCATCACCGGTCAGCGCCAGGCTCCCTCCCAGCTCTCTGCAGGCCCTGCTGCCCTCTACTCCTCCAGAAGCCAAATCTTCCTTCCATGAGTGATCTGGCCACACCTCTGTCCAGCAGTGCCCTCGGTGCCTAGGGGGGCACAGACTTCTGCAGGCCCCTGGAGGGCCCTCAGAAGGGCCGGGTGACCTCAGTCTGTCCAAACAGCTTGAGGCTGCCCGGGAGAGTGGCCTTGGACAGGTGAGGAGGGAGCAGGAGGAAGAGAGGAGGAGAGGTGGGCAGAGAGCGGCCCCTGGGGCACCGTGGTGAGACTGAGCCCTGTCCTACGGGGGTGAGGGCAGAGACAGTGAGGGCCGGCCAGGTCTGAGCTGGGGACCATCAGGTCAGGCAATGGACCCTCGGGGGTCACGAGGCTGGGAGTTTGCCGATGAACATCTCAGAATGACCACCAGGAAGTGGTCCATTAGAAGACCCAGGTCAGGGGCAGAGGTGCCATCAGTCGGCATTCCGGGCTCTCGGCAGCTGTGTGCAAGGCCACCTCCGCACAGTCCCCACACGCAGAGAAGCTCTCCCTTCCTCCTCACAGTGGCCTCGCTCAGAGGCCTGGAGCACAGCACTGCAGGTGCCACGGCGGCGTGTGCCGTGACCTCCCGCGGGGTTAAGGAACAGGGACACAGGGCCAGTACCCCTGTGCACAAATGCCCACTCCATGGCCCTGAACAAGCCCTCGCTGTGGCCTGATCTTGCATCTTCCAACAGGGGCCCAGTCTCACGCTGAGACGGTCACTGAGCTGTCACCTATCTGCAGAGTGCCTCCCAGGCGGGGTGTGGCGGTCCAGACGGGCACCTGTCACCTGCAGTGTGAGATGCCCTCAGGTGGCTCTTGCTTGCTGCTGACTCCAGGTGATGGCAGCTCACTGAGCTCTGAGCAAACAGGTCTCAAGTGATCAGAGAAGCCCTGGCTCTGCGAATCCCAGGCAGCAGCTGCCGTCCCCAGGAAAGGGCCCAGCCAGCCGGAAAGCAGGGGCGAGGGTCAGGGCCTGCACCCAGGACCCCACCTGCCAGGCCCCTGGCTCCCAGCAGGTGGAGAGAGGGGCCACTGAACTGGGGCCTTCGGAGCTGCACCCTCCTCAGCCAGGGCACTGGGACTTGGAGGGACAGGGCTCTGCCTGCTGGGACCCAGCAACACCGTCCAGAGCCATCCCGGGAAGGTGGAGGAGCCCCGCCCCAACGCGCGGCCCCGCCTGGCGAGCCCAAGTAACGGGGCCTCAAGCTGTTCCCTGTGACGTCTGCAGAAAGTAATCGTGCCCTAATTTATTCATCTTGTCAGCTGCCATCTGCCACCCACAGCTCCGGGCAAGTGTGCTGGGGTTTTGGGAAGTGAGTGCTGAGCCTCCTTCTCTCCCTGGGGCTGGTTCCTGGAGAGAGCCCAAACACTGCTGCCCCCTCAGAGGGGAGCCGGCTCTTGGCAGGCGCTCAGGATGGCTCTGGGAGGGGGACAAGGAGGCCGGCGGGCAGGGAGCCACCGCCTGGGGCGGGAGAGGCCCAGGGCGCAGCTGGCAGGGAGCCCAGAGAGCAGGCAGGTCGGCCCCACCCCGACATCGGGAAACCCCAGCCTGGGGTGAGGGGCGCTGAAGCCAGGCTGGGCCCCTGTGAGCCGACTCCGCGGGGGCAGGGACCTCAGAGCCAGCCCCAGGGCCGTGGCAGCATCTGTCATCAGACCAAGTTCAGACCCCGTGAGGCTGCCAGGGAGCCGGCGCCTTCAGCACCTTCCACATCCGGCAAGCCTCTTGCTCTTGCTGAGCGGCAATTTCTTGACCTTGAGGAGCCACTTGACAGGCCAGGAGCTGGGAGCTGGAGAGGGACAGCACCAGGCCACACCGACGATTGCTCCCCAGACAGAGCCACAGCTGGCTGTGGGTGCTGCACCCCTCGTGCACCTCCCTCCCCCAGCCCACCAGGCCTGGGTCCCCGAGGGTCTCTGTGTCTCCACTGGGGAGCCCCGGGCTGCCTCTAGGGCAGAGCCTCTGAGGGAGCAGCCTTGGGGCAGGTCCAGAGCCTGCAGCTCGAGCCCTCCAGCCACTCTGAGCCTGAGGCAGGCAAATGTCCCCGCGGAGGACGAGGGCGGAGGACAAGGGACAAGAAGGGCTGCGCTGTGCCCTCTGCTGGAATGCCCACCCCTCCTGCCACCTCAGGGCCACCTGCTCCAGGGTCCTCCCCGGTGCAGCCTCCCTCCAGGGCCCACAGCTCCACCTGCCTCGTCCTCGCTGGGGTCTGGGAGCCTCCTGGAGCCGGGTGGCGCCCTGGGCTATTGCTTGTTCACTGGCCACTGACCGGTCTTCTCCTGACAGACCCTTACTCCTGCACCAACCCCCAGCCAGGGGTCACCTCCACTCCTAGCCTGACCTGGTGGCTTCCTCATCACAGGACAGTCCCCTCTAGTGGGGACTGCCTGCCGAGGACAGGGCGGTCACCTAGGTGTTCACTGCTTGGGTGGATGAAGGACGGGCCCGGTGTCTTCAGCTGCCTACCTGAGCCCTGCAGGGAGCTGCTCTGCCAGCCCAGCCGGGGACCGTGCACCCCTGCAGGATGTCCCAGCCTGAGGGCACACAGGCTCTGTGATCAGGCAAGGTCCCCAGACAGCTGGCAAGCAGGGAGGGGCACCAGGCCCTATTCTGGACGGAGCTGGTCACTGGGGGGTGAGAGGAGTCTCTGGGTTCCCTCGAGAAGCCCCTGGGCTCAGAGGGCCACCAGGTTAAGGAAGGGGAGAGAAAGCGGTCAACATGGAGCCGCGCCCCTTTCTGGAAGGAACCTTCAGCTCTGGCCAGACACAGGCCTGGGAGATGACCACACCGCGAACAGCCGACTGCACCCCCATCTGGGGTCCACTTGTGCAGCCTGTGACCCCTTCACACCTCTCACAGCCTTGGTTTCCCGTCTGTGAAAGGGAGGAAACCTCGCTGTCCAGCCCCTGCCCGGGCTGGGAGGAGTGGCTATGCCTTCTGCCCCTGGGTGCTGGACGTGCCGGCACCGCCCACTTCCAAAGGGCCTTCCTGGGACCTGAGGATCCAGCCTCCTCTCCACCTTGGCTCAAGGCTACAAGGTCAGGAGGATCCAGAACCAGGTCCCTGACCCCAGTCTCAGGCCAGAGCTCATGTGCCTCCTGGGCCACCCCAGCCCCCAGTGCTCCCCAGGGAGGCTGCAGTATCCCCTGACAGCCTCCAGCCAGACCTGCGTGAAGAGATGGCTGGGCAGACACCAGCTCCCACGCTCAGGACCTGTCCAGGCATATTAAATGGTCAGTAAACTTAATACCAAGAACAAGTTTTAAATTGATCAAAGTTTATGACCAGTGCTGGCCGCATAATCAGCGCACCACTGGGCCCTGTCCTCCCTGCCCAGCCCCCACTCGCACTGGCTTGTGCTTCTCTCAGGCCCCTGCAGAGCTCAGTGCATGTGCTGGACACCACAGGTTCCCTGGACGGCCCCAGGAGCCTGCCACCAGCTCAGCACCCTGAAGGTGACGGGGGTCACTGGCTCCCCAGGGATAAAGCACTCCACCTGCAGCACCCGATGTGAGGGTGGTGTCTGGACGGTGTGGGGGAGGACGATGCGCTCCCGGCAGCCGCCCGAGGGCTGCCTCTGCAGGCGCCAGCCCTACACACTCCAGCCCTGCAGCCCTGCACACTCCAGCCCTGCAGCCCTGCACACTCCAGCCCCGCACACTCCAGCCCTGCACACTCCAGCCCTGCAGCCCTGCACACTCCAGCCCTGTACACTCCAGCCCCGCACACTCCAGCCCTGCACACTCCAGCCCTGCAGCCCTGCACGCGCCAGACCTGCACACTCCAACCCTGCACACTCCAACCCTGCACACTCCAGCCCTGCAGCCCTGCACACTCCAGCCCTGCACACTCCAGCCCTGCGTGCTCTCAGCTGCCACCAGCAGGGAACCCACTCCCGTTTTCCAGGAGCACCCGCCAGGGGACAAGGGGCTTCCTATGAAGGGGACAAGGCCTCTAGCACCTTCCCTAAAGATTTTGTGATGTGTCACTCAGAGCCAGGCCTGTGCTGGGCCCTGGGGGACGGGGCTTCAGACCTGTCAGTTTCCTAAGGGAGCCTTGGGCCAGCTGCGGGCAAGATGGCCCAAGGCAAGGCGGCCTAGAGCAGACCCTTTCAGACGTCCTGGTGTCTTCCAGCCCCCGTGGCTCTAGGCACTCCTTGGCAGGTGAAGGCATCACTCCAAACTCTGCTGTGTGCCCTGTGCTGTGCTGGGCACTGCTGCCCTGTCTCAGGGGACCTCAGTCCCCAGCCTGAGATGCGCCCACAGGGGGCATGGGCTGCCCACCCCCAGAAGTGAGTGCTCAGGAGGCCGGGTCCCCTGGGCCACTGGGCAGGCCTGTGGGGCAGGGGGAGGCTGCATGCACGTGTGTCCTCCCTCCCGTGCCTTGTGGCCATCGCTTGTCCAGAGGTATTTATACCCAGGCCTGCACTGGAGCTTCTGATTCAGACCATGGCATGCTGAGCTGCACTCTGGGCTGAACAGATCACATGTCCCCAAATCCCAACCTACGGCTCCACTCTGCTTCCAGACCCTCCCCTCCTCAGCCCCACCCTGTGGGACATCTCACAGGCCACCACCTCCCTGGGAGCGAGCCTCTGGGCACTGGGTTAGCCCACCGCCCCTGCCAGCCCTCCCTCCTCAGCCCTCCCAGGTCCTCTGGGATTCTGCCACACGTGGCTCTCATCACCCACGGAGCCCAACCCAGCGTCCTCTTCACAGGTGAGGAGGGCCAGGACGGGCACAGGTCACTGCCAGGCCCCAGTGCCAGACGTGAGAGTCTTCATGCCCTACCGTGGACAGCAGATGGGAAGTCCCCAGGGGCCACCCGAGGCAGGGTGGAGCCTGCAGGCAGGCTGGAGAGGTGGCCAGTGGCAGCCTGGAGCTAGGGATAGCCCTGCAGGGTGCATCTACCAGGAGGATGAGCCCAGGAAGCAGCTGGGCCAAGGTCCCAGTCCACCCTCCGTCACAGGGCCTCGGCTTCCTGCAGAGTGGGCTGAGGGGCCTTCGAGGCCAGGCACCATTGGCTGGTGCTGGGGCAGCCAGGTGCCCACTCCTTTGTCCCCTCTGAGAGCCCCGCCCAGCCACCACCCCCTAGCCCTCCTGGCAAGCCCAGAACCACAGCACATCCAACCCCGTGACCCCATGGCGTCCCAAGCTCCCAGGACACGGCACCTTGAGGACCCAGGAGTCCACCGGCACTGGACACCAGGCTGGCACGGTGTCTGGCCCTGGCCCTGGAGGGGGCTGACTGAGGGCAGCGTGAGAGCCCCATGCAGAGAAGGCGCTTCCCACCTGGGCCTCCCAGCCAGCCCAGCAGCGCAGCAGGACACATGGCGCCACTCAGGGGGTGGACTGGCCCAAGGCCAAGCTGCCAGGAGAGGGTTTCTGACCCCTCTCCAGGCTCACCACAGCCCCAGCACCACCAAGCCTGCTGCACCTTCCCTGAGACCCCTGGGTCCCAGCGCCAGCCCCTCCCTGCATGGGCATCTGGCCATTTTCCACGGCTTCCCAGCCTGAGCTGTCCAGCCCGGGCTGGGCCTGCTGCTCTCTGGGACACTAACCACCGCAGCTCAGCTGCCATCTCCCAAAGCGGGATTCCGTGGGGCTCCAAGGAGGAATGCAGGAGAACCGCTCCTCCTAGAGGTGACTCGGAGGGCACCTGGTCCCCAGGTCCTGCCTGGGAACAGGGAGAGAATTACAGCCCTGCTTTATTAGGACACATAAATGTCCTCCATGTTTGATGCCCCGGCTGCCACCACGCGGTCATTAAGAGGGAGATCATATTTCTTCCTTCTTCCCACGGGTCCCACTCCGTGTGCACATGGCAGCAGGCTGCCTTCTGACACGGCTCCTCTAAGCAGAACTGCCAGGAGCCAAGCCCACCCACGTGGCTGGACGCCAGGACTGACCACGATGCAGGGCAGTGACCTGAAGCCAGGAGAAAGAAAAGGCAGCGTCCTGTGTCCCCTCCCAGGCAGCTCCCCACCGCAGCCCGCTGTTCCTGAGGGCTTGGGTGAGCAGGCAGGTGAGAGGCGCTTTCTCTGTGGGGTGCCATCTCTTCTGGGCCAAGTGTCCATGCCAGATTCCCAGAGGAAGAAACCAGGGTTTGGAGTTCACCCACCCAGGCCACCCAGGCAGAAGCCATGGGAGAGCTGGCTCCTCGTGGGACTGTGGACTCAGCACACGGCTGGTGCCAAGCAGGACAGTGGCGGTCAGCCTGCGCCTGCCCCACCTCAGTTCCTGCTGCTGAGGGTCTCTTCCACGTCAGCCTTGCTCATCCTCAGCCAGGCGCGGGGTCCCACCCTACCCCAGCTTTGCAGATGCAACTGCGGAGGTCCAGGAAGGCAAAGGGCAGCCCAAGTCCCCCCGGGGATGGACACACCTAGACCGTGTCTCAGGTCTGCCCTGGGCCCTGCTGTGGGTCCAGGGCTGACCAAGTCCAGGGTCACAGAAGACTTGGGTTCTCTCCCTCAGCCTGTGATTCTCCACTGAGCTCGTCTCAGGAGTGTCCCTGAGGGACACGGGGCTGGCATCTGTCCACACACACAGGAAGAAATGCCCTGAGCCCCGGGCCTCATCAGCCCGGCTTCCCCGAGAATCCTGAGCACCTCCATATTGTTTGGTCAGCTTTTCACCACCGCGACCCAAACACTGGCAAGAACCATCTGAGGAGAAAAACTTTATTTGGGGGTTCATGGTGTCAGAGTCTCAGTCTATAAGTGGGCCACTCCATTGCCCAGTGCCAGCATGATGCAGAGCCCCAGAACAGAGGGCCCAGCAGAGGACAGCAGCTCGACACGGCCACCAGGAAGCAGAGAGAGCGCCACTCACCAGGGACAAAACGTCTACCCCAAAGGCACGTCCCCGGACCACCTCCTCCAGCCGCACCCCACCCATGTACAGCTGCCCCCAGTTAATCCTGTTAGTGGGTTCATGTGCTTCTTGGGTTAAGGCTCTCATAACCCAGTTGCTTCACCTCTAAACCCTCTTGCGTGGTCTCACACATGAGCTTTGGGGACACCTCACCTCTGAACTATAACAAATGGCTCATGGGAAACGGAACAGAGAAGCTGGAGATGCCTGGGAGCCAAGGCTGTGCACTGGCTAAGGAGGCGGGAGCCCGGTCCAGAAATGCCCTTGCAGGGCTGTGGGCACCTTGTCCATCTCAAACCCCACAGCGGCCATCCCAGCAGGAAACTGGCCTCTGAGCCGCCTTCCCCCAGCCTCTCGCCGCTCGGAGTCCAGCATCCGGTCCCTTTCCCGAGGCTGCCAGGGGCAGGGTCAGTGCACATACTCTCCTCCCTGGGCTGCTTCCACGTGTGGACCAGGGAGCACCTCTCCTTCCAGGTGAGCCCAGAGTGGCCCCAGGTCTGCCCCGCCTGCCCTCAGGGGGATGAGGCCTCCACAGTGGCTCACGGGCAGTAACCACCTTCACAGTCCTGGACCTCAACCCAGAGCCTGGCCTCTGTAAGAGGTGAAAGAGAGGCACCCAGACGCAGGACCACGGTCCGGCCAGGCCCTGCTGCCGGGGGCATGTGGTGAGAGCTGCCCGAAGCCTCCATGGGAGAGAATGTCCCTTTGACAGGGTGACAGAGCCTGCTTGTTTGACCTTAGAAAGGTTTGTTCTGCCAGGAGACGATTTTCAAAACCCCAAGGGAGGCCAGGACACAGCTTTTAGAAGGACTAACACAAGCCCAGGCCTGACCTTGATGCCCAGCCCCAGCCAGCTTGGGGAGGGACACAAGTCCTCCAGCAGGAGCTGTTCAGATACCAAGCACTTTACCTCTGGAAACTATCAACTCACAGAAAACCGAGATCACCTGATCCATAGACGGGGACACTGAGACACAGAGAGGGTAAGTGGGTCTCCTGCGGTCACACAGTAGTAAGTGGAAGAGCCAGGGCTTGGACTCAGGCTCCAGGCTCCAAGGCCCAGAGTCTTGTCATACTGCTGAGGACAAAGTCCAGCGACAGAGCGGATCCAGCACTGGGACCCTGGACCCCGCCTGTTAGGTGTCAAAGCACCCTCATCCACCAGGGGCCAGGAGCACACCACGCCTGCAGTCGGCAGGCCCCGAGACCCCTGTGGGGCACGTGGATCTTGGGTCCAGGAACGAGGTTAACTTCAGAGAGATCTCGGAGCCAGAGGCGTGGGCCCAGGACTCTGAGCAGCCTTGGGGACAAGGCGGGAGAGAGAGGGCAAGCCCAGGACTCGGAAGCAGGGAGGGCAGAGCCCGCAGTAGAGGGGGGTCCTGCCCCCTCAGGCAGAGTCCCTCCAGACCCCCCAGAGCAAAGCTGTGGTCACAGCCAGCTCCATGGACCTCAGGAGGGACAGTCCCTGTTGGGGCCATATGCCAGGCAGGCTGCTGGACACAGGGGCCACCTGCCTGTCAGGCCTGACTGCCCAGCGCTGTACCCACAGGCCATGGATGGCCCCTGGGAGCCCTTAACCCCGCCACTCGAGCTCTGGAGGGGCTGAGGGGTCTGGCTGCCCCTCTCTCCGCACGGAAGGCCAGGAGCAGGGTGGAATGGGAGAACCCTCTCCTTCAGAAACAGTGCTGCGTGCTCCCCTCGCCCCACCAGCACCCTCCCCTCGCTCTGTGGCCCGACAGACAGCACCGAGCTCCGACTGAATGAGAGCCAGCAGCCTGGAGAAGGTCCAGCCCTCCCCGGCCGGCTCGCCCCGCCGCCGTCTGAACTGCAGTGGGCTGCTCCCCCGCAGGCGCCTCAGCTGCCTGGAGAGCGTGCTTATGTCCCTGTCTGGGGGACACTCCAAAAGTCCACCTGCAGGACAGGTCTTCTCTCCAACCCAGCCAGCCCTGGAAAGCACAGGCGGCACCTGCAGGCGGCGGCCACCTGGGCCTCGCCCAGGCCATCTCCTCTGCAGAACGTCTCCTGGCCACCAGAACAGCCTGTGCCCTGCTGGGGCTCTCCGTGGCCCAAGCAAGAGCCACCACCCCTCCCAGGTCCCCGAGCACCGTCCTCGTCACATCACTGCTCTGACTTGTTGGGTTTCGAGGTTGGTGTCCAGCTCAACCAGTCCATGAGACAGTGCCCGACAGCTGCCAGCCCTGGTGCACAACAGAACCGGCCAGGGACCCCCGAGCCACTCCTTTGGGGTGGTTAGGAGGGTCTGGCCCACTGTCCATCTGAAGGAAGGCCCCACGTGCATCTGCTTATGGTGAACACTCGCCCCCACCTCATTTTCCTAAATAGATTCTTGGCTGGGACCAAAGAGACCCTCCAATCAAGCTGGAATATTTTTAAATGTAAAAGACAAATTTAGAAGTTACATGTGTGTCTCAGGCTAACGTGGAACTCACTGACAATATGCCCAGCACCACTGAAACCCTCAGCTGAATTAACTCTTCTGATCCCAGACAGCCATCCTGGGAGGGGAGGTGTCCTAACATCCTCACGACAGACGAAAAACTGAGGACAGAGATTGAGTGGCCTGCCCAAAGTGGACAGTGAGCCCTTCCCCACTCCCCAAATAGTGGTCACCTCAGCAATCTGCCCCCGCCCCATCCCACCTCGGCTGGCTGCAGCCAGGGCCCCAGGAGGGGAGGCAAGGCTGACTGGCAGGCCTCCACCCACCCAGGAGGGACTGCAGGCCAAGCCCCTGTAACTGCCCATTCTCGGACCCTCACAGCAACTGGCCAGAGGGCAACTTGGAGGGTGTGAAGGAATGAGAGCTGGCTGGATGAGGTGGTAGGTGGAGGGATGGGTGGGTGGACTGACGGATGGATGGACAGATGATGGATGAACACATGGATGGATGGATGGATGGATGCATGGATGGACGGATGGAAGGATGGATGGATAGATGGGTGGATGGGTGGATGGATGCACAAATGGGTCCTTAGAAGAAGAGTCCGGCCAGCCCAGGTGGAGTGCTAGGTGAGCCGTCATCACCCTGCTAAGCTTGGTCCCAGTGGCTGCTGCGTGTGTGTGTGCACACTCATGCACTCGTGTGTGGTTGGTGGAGTAAATGTGGAAATTAATCACGCTTTGGGCCTCATGTGAATCGTCTGGGGATTAGTTTGCTCCTGCTCCGCACACAGGCCACATCTCAGTCGTCAAGGGCAGCATCAGAAACGTCAGACGTGTTTCCCTGGGAGCCCAGCTTGGGGTGCCAGCTAGGGCCCCGCCAGACTCCACCGTTTGGGACTCCGAAGACACCCAGGGCAGGGAGGGGCCTCGCCTCTGAGTGAGCCAGGCTGAGTCTGGGTCACCACCCTGCGCCACTGTGGGGGTACACAGCTGTGGCCCACAAGGACGGGCCTGGTGCCCACATGGCCTGTGCCACCATGTAGGTGCCGAGTGCTCAGGACCCCAGGGCCTGCCTGATGCCGTCTTGAAGTCATTAGTGATGATTTAACAGGGGCCTGGAGTCTCACCTTGCAGTGGCCCCCACATCCACGGCTGACCCTGAGGAGGGGCAGCTACAATGGGGGCCGGGGTCAAGCCCACCTGTCCCAGCAGCGTGACCTCCAGGGCATCGGCCTCTCTGCCGTGACTCAGGCACAGCCAGGTAGAACAGCAGCCAAGGAGAGGCCCGGCCTCCTGCCCGGGGCCGGGAAGCCGCAGGCTCCCGTGAACAGCCTCCTGCTGGCTGGCCGGGCCTGCCACTGGGCCTGTGCTCAGGCCCTGGCTCTGTCCTCGTGCCAGGAGAGCAAGTGTGTCCGGGAGTGACAGATAACACCATTAAGGAGGCCGAGCAGCTCCATCCTTCCAGAGGAGAGAGATGAGGCTGTCAGGCGGCCCGAGCCTCCAGGCCGTGATTAACGCCATCAGGCGACACATGGGCTGCAGCGGAAGGTGCCAGGAGATGATTGCTTACAAAATGTACCAATTACCTTCACACCTTCCTGCCTACCCTGCCGCCAGGCAGGGAAACACATCGGCTGCCAGCTGCTCCAGCCTGGGCTTGGCCAGGGCCCTGTGGCCGGGCCACCTGAAGGGTCCAGGTGGACCATCCTGTCCCCACAAGCCCACGGGCAGCTTAGGAAGTGGTGTCCTTGTCCAGGCAAGCATTTGCTGTCTGAGCAGGCATTGGGAAGGTACCAGAGGGTCCCAGGACCCGCATGGCAGGAGCTGTACCCTGCAGGCCAGACGACGGGAGCCCTGCGCTGGGCACGGGTGACCGGCCACCTTGGCCACCCCAGAGCTAAGCTGTGCCTGCACGCAGGTGGGCGTGCACGTGCGCCCTGTCTGCAGGCGACCCGCAGGTGTGGAGTGCTGGGGGGCGGGGGCGTGCCTGCCTCTCAGTGTGCCTAGACGCGTGTTGAGATGCACACACACGTGTGCGTGCGTGCATACGCATGCTCAGGCTCACTTCCTGCACCATCAGGCCTGGTGAGCGTGAGGGGGCAAAGGGAGGTGCTGGTGCGCAGGAACCTCCAGAGGGGGCACCTTTGCTGGATCATGCCTGGGAAGGTGCCCAGGACAAGGCCAGGAGAGATGGAAACCCACCAGGGGAGGGCATGGGGCAGCCAGGTGGCCATCTGGGGGCTGCCATAGGACAACTGGGAGCAGGTGCACAAGGGGCTTGACTCAGGCCATCTCCACTCAAAGACGCTCCCCTTTGGGTCCTCCTAGGCCAGAGCAGTGCAGCCCCCACCTGCCCACCCACCCCCTCTGCCATTGTCGGGGTGGCAGCACTGGGCACAGCAGGCAGAGATGAGTCCCAGCAGGGACAGGTGGGCACCACACTGGCCACCCTGCACTGTTAGCAGGGCACAGCTGGCCACGTGGAGGAAGCTCAGCTGACGACATCCCTCCCCAGAGCTGACCTCTAAAGGAAGGGTCGGGAAAGTCAACTCCACAGCCGCCGACACCAGTCACTGAGTCTGGGGACCAGTCCTGTGAGCCCTGCTGTGGGATCCCCACCCTGCAAACACCCACCTGCGGCCAGCTCCCGGCCAGCTGAGAGCAAGAGCTCCTGACAACACGACCCAGGTGGAGAGACGCCAGAGGTCGGGGTCTGGGGCGGGTCCTGGGCAGAGTCCTGGCCACCTCCGCAGGCTGGTAACTGACTTCTGCCTGCCTCAGTCTCCCCCACATGGAAATGGGCTCAGCAGAGACCGCTGCTCAGGACCACTCGCCTCTTGTGGGTGTGGCCTGTCATGGGCAGCTCATCCCCTGCCCTGCAAAGGAGTGGCCTCTTTCCCCCAAGCCCAGTCCAGGCCTGGTCACCCTGTGGGCTTCTGCCCAGGGGCCACCACCCCAGGAAGTCTTCCCCGACTGCCCTGCTGTGCCCTTCTTTCCTCCGGCTGGGCAGAAGGTCTCGAGTCCCACACAGAAGCTGCGGGCTGGGAAGGAGCAGGAGTCTCTTTCCAGCCCTTTGTGCGGTGAGGTGGTGGGAGTGTCACCAGCCTGCAGAGGGCCTAGACTGCGCACAGGTGGAGGAAGCTGCATGCCCACCTTCGCCTGCCCTGGGACACAGGGCTCCTGGCTCTCATGTCTTTGGACTTTTACTGAACTTTACCAACAACTCTCTGGGGCCCCAACTTATGAATAGCAGATGGTGAGATTTCTCAGCCTCCCAACCTCAGCCAATTTCTCACAGTAAAATTCTATATCCCTGTCTAACTTTCTATTTATCCATCCACCTATGCAATCATCTGTCCAACCATCCATCCACCCATCCATCCATACACACATCCAACCATCTGTCCATCCATCCATCTATCCAATCATTTATCCACCCATCCATCCATCCATCCATCCATCCATCCACCTATCCATGCATCCATCCACCCATCTATCCATCCACACATCTATCCATCCACCTATCCATCCATCCATCCATCCATGTACACATCTATCCATTCATGCATCCATCCACCATTCCACCCATCTGTCCATCTATCCCTCTACCCAACCACTCACCCATCTAGTCATCCATGTACCTATCCATTTGTCTACTCACCCATCCATCCACCTGCCCATCCAGCCATCCCTGCCTCCATCCGTCTGTCTGTCTATCTACCTATCCACCTGCCCATCCATCCATCCATCCATCCAATTGGTGCTATTTCTCTAGAGAACCCTGGCTAACACACACCCACTGACAGGTGAGAAACTGAAGTCAGAGGTAACCAGGTAAGACCTCCAGTAGCAGTGACGTTAGTCAGACACTGAACCATGAGCTGGCTGCACAGCCTGCCTCAGGACCTGAGGCTCCGAGCATCTCACAGGCTGGCATGACGTACGTGGCAGAGCTTGAGGGACCATGGGCAGATGGTGCCAGAGCCTGGCCTCCAGGGGCAGCAGCCTGCTCCCCACACTGGTGGAGCAACCGCCTCTGGCCTCAAAGCCTTATCTCCCTCCAGCAGCTGTGTCTCCCCCCACCCCGAGCAGGGCCCAGCCCACACACACCCAGACCCATCAGAGCACTGTTCAATAGATTGGATTGAATTTACAGCCAGCAGAGGCAAGCGGCCTGCAGGTCATGGAGATGGGACATTTATCTTTTTTGACTGTTCTTGGAATGTCAACAGCAAATGTTAAGATGAATAAAAATATTCCCAGAAAAACAGGGGAGCAGCTCTCCAGGGATGGACTCTTGAGAGGAGGGGTGGAGAAGGGCCCCGGAGGAGCCAGGGAGTGGGGCAGGGGAGCTCCCAGCCCAGCCCTCCCATGGCCACATGATCCCTCCCATCCAGGTCCCAGGACGCCCAGGAGGAGTCCAAAGGCAAGCAGTAATGGCCGAGAGGAAGGGACCAGGAGCCCCAGGGCCCCTGTGGCTTGGCTCTGCAGTGTCCCCCAAGGCTCACGTGTTGAAAGGGGGTCCCCAGTGCAGCAAGGCTCAGAGTGGGTGCTTCGGCCGTGGACTGGGTCTGTTGGGCTCTGACCTCCTCGGATGCTTTGGTGGATCTGATCCATAGAGATGATGACCAGGAGGTGACCAGCCTAGAGGAAGTAGGTCCCTGGGGTGCCCGGGACGGGCCTGTCTTCTCCCCCACCCCTGCTCTCTCCCCCAACCCTTCTTGGCCGCCATAGCTGGGTGCTTTTCTCGGCCCCACCTTCCACCGCGGCCTTCCTCCCTATTTCTGCCCTGGAGCCAGCCAACCATGAACTGAAACCATGAGACACAATGCCCCTCTCCTCCTCTAAGCTGTCCTTGAGAGGTATCTTGTCCCAGCCACAAAAGCAGACTAACACACCCAGCCAACTGCCCCCCAGTGTCCCACCCACTTCCACAGGCAGCAGCGAGTGCCAGGGAACTGACCCCCCAACTACCCACACACTGCAGGCTGGTGGCCCGCCCGGCTCCTGGGAGCTCCGAGGGGACTTAGGTGCCTGTCCCTCAGGATGGCAGCTGCCAGGACTCCACACCTCTGCAGGATGCCCTCCCTGTGGCATCAGCTCCTGACCCACAGGTTTCGTCACCCAGAACCTACGAAAGTGACCTGACTTGGAAATGGGGTCTTTGCAGGCCCAGGAAGCACAGCAGCGTCAGCTCTTTCTACAGGTGGCCCTGTCCTGCCTGGGAGCCCCAGAGTCACCCCCTCCCACCCTGGCTGTCCCTCACCCCGCACTGGGCAGGGGTCTTCCCAAATGCCTATCTCATCCTGCCACGCCCCTGACAAACCTCCTACAGCTTCCTCCAAGACCCTCGCACAGGAGCCCCGCCCTCTGGTCATTTCCCCTACTCCCCCGAGGAGCAGGACAGGCCTCCAAGGCAGTGGACAGGCCTCTGGCAAGGCCCTGCAGGGACACTGGCGGAGAAGCCCTGTGGTGTGACAACCATCCCAAAGCCAAGGTGCTGGGAGCAGATGTCCCTCTTCTGTCCACAGCCTGTGGGTCGTGGGTCGGGCAGGGCTCAGCGGCTGACTCTTCTGGGGTCCCCAGGATGCCGCCCAGCTCAGCAAGCGGCCCACGGGCTGCCGGCCTCACTCCGCCCTGGCCCTTGGCCACTGTCCACAGGCTCCGGGGGTAGCTGGGCCGCAAGCTCATCACCCTGCAGGCCAGCCTAGGGTCACACATGGTGACAGTCTCTGGGTCCCCAAGCTACAAGATAGGGCAAGTCCCAACTCTCGGGCCCATTCCAGTATCTTTTGTGCCATATTTGCTACTGTCCCATGGACCAAAGCCAGCCCAGGGTCAGGCCCAGAGTCCCGGGTGGACAAACAGACATGGGGACATTTGAACTGAGTGGGCCGAAAGGAAGAGGTGCACAACCTGAGCAACCATCCACAGCATTCCTGCACCACACAGGGACTGCAGCGACACCAAGATCTGCCCACTGTGCTGACCTTGTATCTGCCCTTACACAGAAATACGATGCCCCACTCCCACCCAGCCCTGACAGAGTGGGGACCTCTAGCTGGGTGGTTATCAGACTGCTTTCCCAGATGACGGTTTGTCTCCCTGGCTTATTCACTCTCTGGCCATCGAAGCCAGCCATCGAAGGCCACACAGGTCACCCCAGCTCCTCACCACAGCCCAGGGGACTTGCTCAGGACAGGAGGTTCTGAGACGGGCAGCCCCGGTGGCCCTTCCCCTGGTACCGTGACCCCCCGCCCATGCTGGAGCCCCGCCCCTCACCCGACGCTCTGCCACCTCCCCAGCCAAAGGCCCCGATTCATGGTCCGGGGCAGTGTGAAGCCTAGGTCCCTAGTCAAAGCCCAGGCCCTCGGGGCAGAAAGACGTGGGGGCGAAGCCGCAGACCTTGTGCTTGAACCTCATGGCAACGGAGGCCGGTGGCCGAGGGCATCTGCCCAGAGCCATGGGATAGAGGCTCAGAGCCTCCGCCACAGGCTGGTCTTGAGGCCACGTCCTCAGGGCCACCAATCCAGGGAGCCCTCCCTGAGCTGCCCATCATGCTCAGCTCTTCCGTGCAGTGGTGGCCTCACCTGAGGGGCCACGGCTTCTGAGCCTGTGTCCAGCCTGAGAGCCTGGCTTTCCTAGCCCAGCCTGTGGCAGGACATGTCCCCTGGGCAGCACCAGCACTCTCATCTGCATGTGGGCAGGACCCCCCCTCTGCTGGCCCACAGGCAGACACAAGGACCTAGACCATGAGAGGAGAGGCCCTGTGGGCCTGGACAGGAACACAGGAGCTGGGCAGCACCAGTGAGGACCACAGGAGGGGGCCCTGCAACCAAGTCCCTGTGCGTCGTCACGCCTGGTGCTCAGGCCGAGATGGACATCCCACCGGGAGTGTGGCCTTCCTCTCCCAGGGTGGTGGCTGTGCGGGGCCTTCCTCTCTGCTGCACACCCCCACTGCCCTCCACCTCCCACCATGAGCTGGGCAGCATGAGGCTCTCGAGATGCGGCAGCCCGAGCGCAGCTCTCCAGGACCAGAAACTAACCTGAACCTCTTTCCTTACAAATGGCCCCGTCTCAGGTGCCCCATTACAGCAACGGAAAACGAGCTCCGACGGGTGAGAGGTCACACGATGAACCGGAGTCGGCCTCGGCTGTGAGGGAGGACAGCCGGCAGGGACATAATTGGCTGGAGTCACCATTCCTTACGTCTGACTCCAGGCAGGGGAGCAAATTTGCTTTGAAGTTTCTAATAATGATGCAGAAAGACGGGGCTCTTGTACCTCTGTCGGGCTGAGCCGGCTTTGAACAGGACCCAGGCTGCCTGCGCTCAGGGTGCCTGGGCAGGTGGTGGGAGGACCGGGAGCCCAGGCAGATGGCAGAGGTGTTTGTTGAGGGACTGAATGACTGAGTCTCTTCAAGGGTTACCACCCCAGATCCTGGAGTGACCGTCCCCTCCCGTGGACAGCAGGGCATGCTGCCTGGCCAGCCCAGGGGTCTCTGTCCCTTCCACCCCCATGAAGGGTCCTGGGAGCCGTGGCCATGGGGGCACGGCCACAGGCTTCGTGGGAAGTGCGGGGAGGTGGCCACAGAGTGGGCCGTGGAGCTGGAGGGCGGAGACCCCTGGCTGGACAAACGCCTGGCGCTGCCCCAATTTGTTGTGAATAACTGCGCAGGTCACCCTGGAGCCAGGAAGACACATGAAGCCATCCTGCGTCTCCTGTGGAAATGAGGCAGGGTTAAGTGGGGACGGCCCCAGGGAGGACGAAGTGCTGTGGCCCACTTACGGTGGCCTGCTTACGGTGGCCTGCTCACGGGGCCCCTGGGGTCTCCTCCCCTGTCGGGAGGGGAGGCAGGTCTGCCTGCTCTGCTGGGGGACAGAGGAGTGGCAGGGCGGGTCCTCGCTGTGCAGCACTGGGCTGGGGGTCTCAAGGACAGGAGCCCCGGGAAACCCCCCAGAAAGGAAACAAAGAGGGACCAGAACTGGAACCCCGTGGCCGAGGAGTGGGAGCTGGGCAGGGCCCTGCTGGAGCCCGGGAGGGGAGGACCTGCAGGTGGGAGAGGGCCAGCTCCCAGGGCTGCCTCCGGGCCCGGCTGCGGGGCAGGGAGCACAAAGCTGGTGGTCACACAGCCCCCTGGGCCCCTGCCTGCCTCTCTGTGCCAAGGGCCACAGCCTGCGGATGCCACCAGGGAGCCCACGCCATGCCCTCGGGGGTGAAGTGGGTCCCCAGCTGCCTCCTTCCAAATGTCGGTTTTGGGGGAGGAGCACTGGCCTTGGCTGGCCCCCGAGAACACAGCTACCCTCCCGGCCCTCCCCAGCCCAGTGCCACCCCTCTGCAGGGACTGCAGCGGCAGGACAGGGAGTCCCTGCTCTCAGCCCACCAAGGGAGTGAGAGGCAGGTCCCCTCCTGCTGAGGCTCAGAAGAGCCAGCAGCTGGCTCTGCGGTTCCCTCCCCTTTCTGTCATCTGCAGGCCTCACTGTAACGCCATATTGCAGACGGTTAGGGACCGAATGTGGTCCCCATACTCACACGTTTAGCCTGACCCCCAAGACATGGCACCAGGAGGGAGCTTTGGGTCAGAGGTCGCACCCTGCAGAAGGGGCCTGGGAGACTCCTTGCCATCGCACAGGAAGCACTCTCCCCAGGCAGCCAGTCTGCCTCCACCTTGGACTCCCACCTCCAGGACCATGGGGACAAGCCACCCGCCTGTGCGTCCCTTGCCACTGCGCCCGACAGACTGACACCAACTCACAGTGGGCTTTGCTTGAGCAAGAAAGGGGCTCCTGAGAGGGCTGGGCTGGGGGTCCTTGTTACCCCAGCCACCTAGCCAGGCGGGGCATGCAGGGGAGGCCGAGCGCCGGACGCGGCCTGCACGCCTGCACCCCCTCAGGCCTGGTGACAGCGGAGGGGTGCAAGTTTCTCTCCTCCCATTTTTCAGATGAGCAAATGGAAACTCCACAAGGGGAAGTGACTCCCCGGGGTCCCAGGGCTGCATGGGACACAGCAGCTGCTGCAGCCCCTTCCTCCACGCCCACCTGCTGCAGAGGGTCCCCTCACCACCCAAGCACCAGGCCCCTGGAGGGCTGCACCCCGGGCTGGCCCAGGCGGTGCTGCAGCCTGGCACTCCCCCCAGGGCTGGGCGTCCCAGAACCAGGCCCTTTTGTGCCTCCCTCCACCATTAGCTAGATGACCTGGTCTGTGGGCAGCGACCAGGACTCAGTGGCACCACTGAACCACCTGAGGGCTTGGGAGGGGTCCCTTCCTGAAGACCCCCCTCAGTGTGGGAGGCAGGCGAGGAGAGGGTGTGTGGGGGCCCACAGGTGCTCAGGGCAGGTGAGCCCAAACCTGCGGGGAGCAGACAGGCCGCAGGGTCCTTCAGAGACCAGGCGGCCCCACAGAGACTGGAAGCAGGGCTGGGGCAGGCAGGGGAGGTGGGGCGCTGGGGGCTCAGGCTCTCTTTCAAGGTGAAGCAAGTGTGCTGAAATTAACTACTGCACCGTGACTAGCCAAGGTGAGACGTGGGTCACAGCTCCATGAACCTGGCTTTCCTGGGGCCGAGCTCAGTGTGCAGGCAGTGGCTCTCCCAGGTGGGCTGGCTCCCCAGGGGCTCCTGGGCAAGTCTCTCAGGAGCTGTGGCCCTCTCACCTGACCTTGACACCTCCCCTCACCTCCAGGCCACCAAGGGCACCATGGGTCATTCCTGAACATGAATAGCCACCTCAATGCCTGGAAAGAAAAAGGTTAGGGAGGGGAGGGAGGGAGAGAGGGAGGGTGGGAGGGAGGGAGAGAGGGAGGTGGGAGGGTGGGAGAGAGGGTGGGTGGGAGGGAGGGAGAGAGGGAGGGAGGGAGGGTGGGAGAGAGGGAGAGAGGGAGGGAGGGAGAGAGGGAGGGTGGGAGGGAGGGAGAGAGGGAGGGTGGGTGGGAGAGAGGGAGGGAGAGAGGGAGGGTGGGAGGGAGGGAGGGAGAGAGGGAGGGTGGGAGGGAGAGAGGGAGGGAGGGAGGGAGGGAGAGAGGGAGGGTGGGAGGGAGGGAGAGAGGGAGGGTGGGAGGGAGGGAGGGAGAGAGGGAGGGTGGGAGGGAGGGAGAGAGGGAGGGTGGGAGGGTGGGAGAGAGGGAGGGAGTGAGGAAGGGAGGGAGGGAGAGAGGGAGGGAGGGAGGGAGGGAGAGAGGGAGGATAGGAGAGAAGGAGGGAGGGAGGGAGAGAGGGAGGGAGGGGGTGGGAGAGAGATAGGGAGAGAGGAAGGGAGAGAGGGAGAGAGAGGGAGGGTGGAGAGAGGGAGGGTGGGAGGGAGGGAAGGAGGGAGAGAGGAGGGAGAGAGTGGGAGAGAGGGAGGGAGGAAAGGAGGGAGGGAGAGAGGGAGCGAGGAGAGAAGGAGGGAAGAAGGAAGGAGAGAGGGAGAGAGGAAGGGAGGAGGGTGAGGGAAGGCCGGCCTTCTCTGAGGGGCACCGTGGCGGACTTGCGGTGGACTGTGTTTGCTCCTTCCTCCTGATGGCATCAGCCTTGGCACACCAGCAGGGGAAGCCAGAGCCCCTTCAAACAGGGAAGAAAGCTGCAGGGCCCGTGGCCTGGGGAGCTTTCCTAGAAGAGCCATCTAGGAGGCTTGGTGTCCCAGGCCTTGGTGTGGCAGGACACGGGTAGGCGAGCACTGGGAGGGGGCTCAGTGGGCGGCGGGGCCCGCAGCACCCACGCAGGACAGCGCCAGACAGCGCCATGCCTGGGACAGGGGGCAGCAGGGCAAGCCAGGAGCTGGTGGCCTGTCCTCATCTCCCCCTGGTGAGGACTTCCGCCTGGACTTCTGTGACCTCTCCCTCAGCACCGTCCTTTCCCTCCGCCAAGGAGGCAAAGACACACTCTTCAGGGGAGGGATTCTTTCAGACTCTGGCATCCATTCCCAGCGCTGGGCAGAGCTGGGCCGCTCCTCACAGGGCCCCTCTTCCCACCCTCTCTGGGGCAGCTGTGGCTCTCGCTGCCCAGGGCCTGCAGAAGCCCCAGGCCCTGGCCCCGAGCTGGTGTTGGATGGAGACTGCAGGGTGGAGGGAGGAGGGCGTCTCCTCCCACTGGATGGGACCCAGGAGACCAAGGTCAAGGCGGGAGGCCTTGCCAAGGGCAGGTGCAGTGTGTCCTACATGGGGCAGATGAGGAGGAGAGGAGGACCACAGAGACAGGGAGGCCCCCCAGGAGGGGTCAGGTAGGTCAGGTAGGGAAGAAAAGCGATGGAAGTCACAGCCTCGCCACTGGAGGGCACCGTGGGACTGAGGGAGGTGCGTCCAGGCAGAGGGGACCTTCCCAGGCACCGGCTGGCTGGGTCTAGGGATGCTGTGGGATGCTCCCCACCAGGCGGGAGGACCACAGAGGCAAAGGTGCGGAAGTGGACTGTGGTGAGACAGATGGAACAGGGCACCTGGGGTGGACACCGGGCAGGCTGCACACATGGCTCCCCGCTGCCTCTGTCGGCCCCTCCAGGAACCCCTCCCTGAGCCTCCTGGGCAGGAGCGTGGCGGGGGGCCTGGCATTCTATCAGCACACACTTGGTGGCTGCCCTGTGCCCCGGAGAGACGGAGGTGGCTCCCGCGGGCTGACCTGCACCCCACAGAGACCTGGCACCCGGGAGGAGACCAGCACTGCACTCCTCTCTCACCCAGGCCACCTGAGCTTCCATATCAGGACGTTCCTCAGGCTCCTCAGGGACGAATGTCCATCTACCCACTGGACAGGAGTGCCAGAACTCAGTGCCCTGGTCCCCGAGACCTGCCCAGGCCTCCCTCCGGGCTTCTGCTGGCTACTGGTGAGCCTCATGGCCCTCAGTGGGGGGATCCGCCACCTGGATCTCTGCTGTGCCGTCACAGGCTCTTCTCCCTGTCTCGGTCTTCACAGGGCACCTGCCTCTCTGCGTCCATGTCTGAATGTCTCTCCTCCTGGGAGGACTGCAGCCCCTGAGGACCAGGGCCCACTCCAGTGCTCCAGCAGTAACTCACTGGGTCTTCAAGATCTACTGCAAAGCACACTCACGTTCCAGGCCCAGGGGAGCACTTGTGGGCAGGGGGCCACCTGTGAAATGTGCGTGGACCTGATCGGCACTGAGGCCATCGAGTGGGAAGGTCTGGTATCTGGGAACTCGCAGTGGCACTCCTGCTGGTGGGATGGCCTGCCACAAGGTCGCACAACACCGGAGATGGTCACGCCACACCAGAGATGGTTGTGACGTGACCAGTTAAGAGCCAACAGCCTGCCTGCCCCCACCCACGTCCTGTTTTTCATGAAGGAGCAAGCACCAGACAAGACCCCTCCCACACTGAAGCCCATACCGACCAATCCCCTCTGCTCTGTACCGCCACAGATAAAGCAAGCGCGGGCTCCACCTTCGCTAGAAGCTGCACGTCTCTGGTCAGTTGACCTGTCACTGCCCCCCGTGCTGGACTATCTTTCTGTGTCCTGTGGTTAGTTCATAGTACTGTTTTCTTAGCTTTTATTTCTCAGCCAGCCCATCCCTCTGGAGGGGAACCCTTTTCTTCACCCACGAGGGACATGTGCAAGACGTAAGGCACTGTTCAACCCAGAACAGCCCGTGCCACCCACGGGGCAGCTGCACCGAGGGCTGTCCAGCAGATGTGTGTCCACGGAGTAAGGGGCACAGCTCTCACCCCCGTGCTGGAGTAGCCCAGGCAGCTCACCTGAAGAGCGGGGTCTTCTTGTCACGGCGTGGAGAGGCGGGCACTGGGGTGGCTGCCCGCAGCCCTGCAGGAGGACACCTCCGGCCCTTCCCCTGCCGCTCTTCCCTGCAGGGAGAAGGAGCCAGATGCGGACCCTCCAGGCAGCCTGTAGGCACATCACGTCCCAAACAGACCCAAACCTCCGGAACACCCCGCGAGCGCCAGGGCAGTCAGAGTGATTTATTAGCTGCCAGGAACTTTCCATGGTCCTAATGCGGTGTTTAGAATCCATTTAACTGGGCAACAAAAACATCCAGCACCAGAAATGGTAAATAATTATCACATCTACTGGGCTTTTGAAGCCAACTCCGGCTCGTCCCCTCCACGCCGCTCCAGGGCCACGGCCAGTGCTTCCCCCTCCATTTGGAACAAGTGCCCAGTTCATCAAAGAGAGCGCTCCCTGGACTTCAGGGAGGGACATGGAGGCCCCTGCAAGTCTGCGATTAGAGCACAAGAGGGAGGATGGAGGTAATTAATTTTTTTTAACTTTAAATTTTTTTCCCGTTTCCTCATCAGCTCCCGCAAACCCGCATGAATTATATCTGCTTATGTAAATAAAGCTAACCAGTGATAACATTAATTAGCAGCATAAAACTTTGGCTCATCCGGCTGGAGATAGCAGATAGTTGGGGAGAGGATTAATTTCTATTTTAATTAGAAATGTGCGTTTTCAGCCTGTGGCCTCCAGCAGTGAAAAGTGTCAACGTCCAGGGGCAAATGCTAGCTCCTTCCAAATGTGGTAGCTTCCAGAAGGGCCTTTGGGACACCTGCCTCCAAAGGGGATCCAAAGCCAGCACAAAGGGACAGGAGGAGAGATCCCTCGGTGGAGCTGCTGGACCCGCACTCGCTGGCTGCGCTAGGGGCCTGCCCAGCCACCCATGCAGAGCCGCGAGCGCCCGGTCTGAGCTGCAGTGTGTCTGGGAAGAGGGGCAGGTGGGCCCGTGGGCAGGCATTTGTCTCTAACAAACTTGAAGCCAAAAGAAGCCCCGGGGTGAGAGGCCGGCAGCACCCTTGGGTGACACCTGGAGCCCGGGCCTGGAGCCTGGCCCGCAGAGGTGCAGCTGGCCGGCCAGTCCCATGCAGTGACTCGGAGCCCAGCGATGCGGGCGCCCTCTGGGGCTCGAGAAGCTTGTGGGCCTGGGTGTGTTCCACCAGTGCACGCATATGTGCCGTTGCACAGGAAGGAGAGCCATGGCTTGTGCACAGTGCGTGTCACGGGCTGAGTGTGAGTGGGTGATGTACGCTTGTGACCTTGCACATGTAGCACAGGGCCTGACAGGAAGAGCAACAGATGTGGAATGCCTGTGTGCGTGTGCACATGGGGTGTGTGTGTGTGTGTGTGTGTGGAGTGCCTATGTGTGGAAGGTGCGTGTGCATGGAGTGCCTGTGTGTGTGCACGGCAGTGTGTGTGTAGAGTGTGTGGTGCCTGTGTGTAGGGATGTGAGTGTGTGGAGTGTTGACTGGACTCCACCCGATGCAGAGGGCTGTGGGACGCACTGAGGCAGGGCAGTGGCAGACCTGGAGCAGAAGCTAAGTGATGTAAGGACCCCTGTCCCCTGTGTCCCCTGCAGGAACAGCGTGGGCAGGAAAGTGCTGTGGGCTGAACTGTGTCCCTGAATCCCCGTGTCCGCCCACACCCCTGCACCTCAGAATGTGACCATGTTTGGGACCTTCAGTGGGGTAATGAAGGCAGGGTGAGGTCCCCAGGCCCAGTCTACGGCATATGTCATGTGGCCCCAGAAAGCCCACTGTGAGGTCTCCCCGCTCCAGGGAAGAAGGAGCAAGTGCCCACCCGCAGGGCCACGCCGCCACTCCTCCCAGCCCACTGCCCACCACCGAGGTCAGCCAGGGACGGTCCCAGCATGCTCTGCTCTCATATGTGCACACCCGCGTGCGCTGGGCACGTGCACAGCCTGAGTGAGCGTGGCGGGTGCAGCACACCGTGTGGGGACAGAGGCCGGGGGCCTGCTCACCTGCATTCACACCCTCTGGCCCTGTCCTTCCTCCTGAAGAGCAGGGTGAGGCTGTCCACCTGAACACCATCCGTGAAGACTGGGTGCCAAGCGGCCCCCGGGGGAGGCCAGTCCACGTCAAGAAGATGGCCCTGCTCCCTTCTGCTGGGCACCACCCAAGACCAGGGCCTCTGGGAAATGCCCTGCCTGCCTGCACTCCCTGAGACCCACCCTCAACCCCTGTGGCCCCCCATATGACAGGGCCACACGATCCAGCTGGGACCAAAGCTCTCGAGTGCTCCCACAGGACCAAGTCACCCCTCTGCTCTAACGCCTTCTGGGGCTCCCCACTGCCCCAGCAAGGAGACAACAGATGTGAAGGGAGAGGCCACTGGGAACCTGGTAGAGAGTGACCGAGGTTCCTCGTCTAGGCTGAGAGACGGCACTGTGGCCAACCAGCTGTGGCTGACGAGCAGTCTGCCAGGGGCCCAAGGGGGACAGTCTGTTTGTCACCTGGGAAACCCTGTTCTCAGGCTAGGAGCAGAGCTCCTCAAGGGTCCCATCAGCCACTCAGTGAGTGTGCATCTGGCACCTGCCCCAAGCCAGGGATGTAGGGATGTGAGTGTGTGGGAACTCGCTGTGGGGTAGGGAGGCTAAGGACTCAACGGGGTCCCACCGGGATGGCAGCCACAAGAAGGGCCTTGCTTTGTGCCTAGGGGACTGTGACGCCCCTCCTGGAGCCACCAGCGCCTGGCTGGGACCTCCCTCCACTGGCTTGCACTGTTCTCTCCCCGGTGAGGGGCGCTGAGCCTGCCCACAGTCTGTAGCTGGGCAGCTCTGACCCCAGGGCATCCACTCCACCCTGCAGCTCGAGGATCTGCCCTGGCAGCTGAGAACGCCTGTCCTCTGCGGCTTCAGAGGCCTGGCAGCCCCTCGGGGGCGTCTGAGGTCAGCTCAGCCCTGGGTCAGGTCCAGGGAGGCAGGAGCCCTGGAAGGACTGGAGTCTGGGGCCACCCTGTCACGAGAAGGCTGAGGACAGCCGTGCACAGTCCCTGTGTGACCTGGTGCTCCGTTGGTATGAGGTCAAGGGAGAAGTGACCGTCCGGCTCTGCCCCACCGTGGGCGAGGAGGCCAGCCACCAGGTAGCTGTGAGGGGACAGCATGCGCCCCTAGAAGCTTCTCTGCCTCTGCTCCCAGAGCAGCTCCCGGCTGCCCCTCAGCAGCTCCTGGGGGGCTGGAAGGAAGCCCTCTCTGAGCAGCCAAGCAGAGCTTCTCCAATCGCAATTCACGTCTAACTAGGTTCTGAAGAGGAGGTTGGCTGGAACTGCAGCAGGTGTGAGCCAGGGTAGACAGGAACAAGGACTTTCCAGCCACCCGTGGGACCCAGTAGGCAGAGTCCAGAGTTGGCCTCAAACGCCACTTGGGTCACACAGACATTGACCCTCTGAACTCCGAGCCCTGCCCAGATGGAGATAGGATACCAAACATACACCTCTGGACCTGAGATCCTGAAGACCAGTGAGGGTCACCGGGAGTCGCTGGGCTCCACACAGGTGCCCAAGGAACATGAGCCCCACACCTTGGCCCCTGTGGGGGCCAGGCCCTGTTCCTAAGGCTTCAGATCCAACCACCTGCCAAGGCTAGTTCCCCATTTCACAGATGAGAAAACTGAGACACGGAGAGATGAACAGAGAGGGAGACAGACCAAGCAGGCTGGCTCAGCCACACCCTCTGTGCCAGGAGGACAGACAGGAGGGGTGGAGAGGGGACCTCGATGGTCTGGAGCCAGGCCACCCCAGCTGGGCTCTGAGGGGCCCTTGGAGTGAAGCCCAGGTCCCAGGGAAACTGAGGCCTGCAGCAGCGCACAGCCACCGTGCGCAGAGGGCCAGGCCCAGGGGAGGTGCGCTGGGGCCAGGAGTGAGCCAGAGAGCGCGACTGACCTCAGGTCAGAAGCAGAGCCCCTCCTGGGGTCAGGCGGCCCGTCCACCTCTGGATTTCCTCTGTCGGACCCAGCGGTCACCGGCCTCTCGGGGTCTCTCAGGCAGGTCTTTGGGGCGACCTGAGGCTGACAAGGAGCAGCTGGCCTGCAGTAGGGCCCAGCCCGGCTCCCAGTGGCCCTCTCCACGGTCCCAAGCCCCGCTGCCCCAGCTCAGTGGCTCCGCGGCCCTGCCCCTCCCGGGCAGCAGGTGCTCCCAGCCGGTTGGATCCAGAGCTGGACTGTTTGTGCAGCATGTTCCACATCCCAGAGTGAAGAGCTGCTGGCTCTGACATCCAGGGACAAGCCCACCCGGCCCCGCCCTGGTGGGAACGGGGGACGTCGCCTGAAAGTGGATCTCAGGCACAGACCCACCTCAATCCCCAGGAGACAGAGGCTCAGGGCCCGCTCTGAGGGCACCCAGGTTACCAGTTCACTCTGCCCATCAAGACGAGGCCGGGACAGGTAGTGGTGACCTCCGCAGCTGTCGCCACGCCCATGTCCTGGGCCCCCACTCCACGGCACAGAACCCCCACGTGCTCCTGGCCTGGGGACCGGCAAGAGGAAGAGGAGCCTGCCCACAGGTCCAGGGTCAGGCCAGCTCACAGGGCTGCAGCCGCCCCCCTGCCTGGCCACGTTTGCCTGGAGCTCCAGTCAGTGTGGGGAAACCTGGAATCCAGGGGGTCCCCAGGACAGGCGCTGGGGACGGTCGCAGCAGAGCCCCTCCCTCGGGACACAGGGTGTTCCCACTGCAGGCTGAGCCCTGCCCCCCAGCTCCCCGGCTGCCTTTCCCCCTCAGGCCAGCCCTGCAGCCCCCTCCTTGTGCCCCCACCCAGCTCAGCCCTTCCTCAGTCCATCCACCCAGCCGCCCCCTCTGCAGCGAGTGGCCAGGAGAAAGCAGTCCCCGTGACCGCAGCCGGGACGCCAGCTCAGGCAGCATCACCTGAGAAGAGGAACAGACGCTCGGGCCTGAGCTCCGGGCAGGCAGGCAGGGCTTAGGGAAGGCCTGGAGAGGGCACCAGGCGGCCCGTGTTGTGCCAGGCTGCAGACGGGCCACACACAGCACCAGGAGACAGCGGGTGGGGTTTATGGGGCCTGGGGAAGCCCACCAGAGATCAGGGATGCCCCCAGCAGAGTTCAGTGCCAACACACCTCCGTCCCTCTGCATGTCACCAAGCAGGGCTTCTGCCTCTTGGAGTATGGGCCAGTGGCGGCCAGCTAGACAAGTGGCACTCAGCTTTTCCATAGTGGCCTCAGTTCTGCCCACTAAGAGGAGTTTCATAGCTTGGGCTGCAGAATCAGCAACACCTTCAGCACCAGCTGCTCAGTTAGCTCCTGTGACCAGCCTCCAGGGGCGGCTGTCCTGGTGCCCATGCAAGAGAGTAGCTTTCTGCAGAGGACGCTGCTTGCCAAGAGAGCCAGGGTCCTTCCAGGTGACATGTAGTTGGACTTTCTGGCCCAGGCTTGCTCTCATCATTCCCTAACTCAGGGAGGTGGCCTTTTACTGTCCTGCTTTCTTTAGGGACACCTAGGGAATGCACGACCCGGCTGGAATCCTTGCTCACCATGCAGCCCTGGACAAGTCAGGTCCCCTGAGCCACAGCCTCACCCTCTCCAAAGCACACAGATAAGGTGGCCAGGAGGAGTGTCATTCCCAGCCAGGACTGTGGCGTGTGTAGAACCTCTACCCATGCTGATGGAGTCACAGCAGTCCCCGTTCCAGACAGAGATGAGAAGCCAGGGACACGGAGGACTCATCCAGGCTCTGCAGCAGCCAGGGCAGCAGTTCTCAGAGAGGTCTCTTGGACACCATGGCTGCCTCCCTTCGTGTCCAGGACCCAGGCCCAGGAGGGCTCAGGGGCAGCAGTACAGCCAGGGCTGTGGCCATGTGGGGGACAGCCCTGGCACTGTCACCCAGGAACGGGTTGCTAGTGAAGCCTGGATCTCAAACAACGGCACAAGAGCTCCCAAGGACCATGCCCTCACCATGTGTAGCAGGTTCCCTGGAAGCTTCGGGGGAGAGGGGTGCAGCCACCTGCCAGGGTCTAAGGAGGGCCAGGGGAAGGGGCGCCAGGCGGCCCTAGGTTGCAGAACAGTCAGGACCTTCCCTGGGATGTTCCACTCCAGAAATTCAAGCCGGCATATACTCAAGGTCAAGATTTAATAAAAAGCATTCTGTACTTTTACAACCCAGGTCACAAGCCAGAAACAGTGGCACACACCTGCGGTCCCAGCCACTCAGGAAGCTGAGGCTAGGGGATCACGGGTTCGAGGCCAGCCTCAGCAACTTGGGAAGACCCTGTCTCAAAGCAAAAAAAATAAAAGGGCCGGGGAGCAGCTCAATGGTAGAGCCCTCGCCTAGCATGTGTGAGGTCCTGGCTTCAATTTTCAGAAACAGTCCTGTGAGAAGCTGGCTGCCTTGGGGTGCTGTTCCTGAAGATCCCGCCTACCTACAGCACAGGTGGGGCCCCGCCTTGGAGCAAACTCATGCCGCAGGTCATTGCCTGGTTCCTCTGGCACCATCTGTGCCAAGCCCGACTAGTGAGACAGACAGCACCGAGGATCATCCTGGACGGCTCTGACCTTGCAGACCACCTGCAAGCAGCTCGGGGCATCCCAGGGCTGCACAGATCGCATTTGAGAGGTGACACACCAGGTGAGCTCCATGAGGCAGGGGTGACCCTGGCTGAGCCAAGCCCAAGTAGGTAAGGGCCCTGAAGCACCTCAACTCCACTCCAGGGACCATGGGGTGTGCGAGCCAGGGCACAGCAGGCGGGGCCTCTCTGACAGCGCGACTGCCTCCAACCGCGGACCCGCAGGTCCAGGGTGCAAGAAGCCAGCAACCGAGGGCTAGGAGAAGGGCCACAGAAGCCACTGGTTCAGTCTCACATTCATCTGACGTACAAGATCAGATCACCCATGCCAGCCACCCTAGAGGGAAGAAGGGGGCCAGGGACATTCTGAAGGCTGGGGAGGACCTTGGGGTGCAGTTTAGCAACGTGAGCTTCCTACTCTGGTCCTCAGGAGCCATTGAAAATTCCTGCACACAGAAGGGCCACTGCAACTTCACCTTGTTAGAAATCCTGGGGTGCCCCAGGAGTCACACAAGTGGGAAGCAGCTCAGCAAGGCAGACGCTCCTCTGCAGGAGGGCCAGCGACCGAGAAAACCAGGCAAGCAAGCGCACCTGGGCGGGGGGCCACCTGCTTTTATCCCTAACGCAGGGTGCCCCTGACCTGTTGGGAGGAGCTGATTTTAAAACTGGGGACGGTAAAGGGAAGGGCTGTGGTTACAAATGGCTGCGATTGGATCTCACGTCCCAGTTCCACCTAAATACCATATTCTGAAAATGGACCACTGACTTCTGTTTCTCACAGTCCATTTCAGGGATAGAAACAGCACTGACAGCCTGGTGCCCGGAGGACAGGTGGGACAGCCTGCCTGGGGCCAGCTCGGACGGCTGACGAGGGCGCTGAAGGCTGTCCAGATCCCAGGCAAATCAGTGTCACTTTTTGAAAAATGTAACTAAAGGACTTGTTAAAGTGTCAATTACACCATTTACTGCAGTTTATCTTTGGGCAAAAACCCATAAATATGACACTAAAATACACAATTTGCATAATGTTTTCATTAATTCAATATTTTCACTATTGCCACAAAATGAGAGTGGCAGATTACAACAGTAAGGACCCCCGGAATGCCCACTGGTAGTGAGGCGCGCCTCCTGATGACAGGAATGAATGTCACTCTGTGTCCCCCAAGCCCAGACAGTTGTCCTGCTGGACTGGCAGCGCCTAACCACAGGGGTCCAGCAGAGCAGCCAATCACAACAGCCTGCTGATCCAACAGCAGCTGATTGGTCCAGGGTATGACCACATGACCAAAATGGACCAATCAGGGCCCTTCCCAGGGAGTCTTGGAAAAACTTTCAATTGGACCTTGGGAGCATTTCAGCCTTTTCCTGGTGGAGCAGACCCTACCTTGCCCAGCAGAGAAAGGATGAAGACCATGTGCCTAGGCCGGCAATGGACGCCAACCAGCTGGCCTCAGCTCATGACTGGGACACAGGGAGGGCAGCCTTCCCGAGGGTGGGCTGGGCTGGTGGCACCCCTCTGTCCCCAGGGAAAACAGGTCACTCCCAGATGGGCCTCCACACACCCCTGCACACCCTAGGAGGATCTGCAGAGGACGCGGGTGTCACTGCATTTTTCTGTCTGCATCTTTGTAACCAGACAATCTGCCACATACCAGCCGAGTGACCCCAGATAAGTCCTTTCATCTCCTAGAGCCACCGCTTTATCACTCTTGAAAAGGATGAACATGGCCTTCATTCTCCCCTCTGGGCTGGGCCTCATCCTGAGGGCTCGTCCAGCTGCCCACAGATCCTTCCCAGGAAAGGGCTGAAAGTCTCCCAGGACTCCCAGGGAAGGGCCCTGACCATGCCTGCAGGGTGTGGAAGGACCTGTAGCAGAGGGCATGATGGTCTCACCACCCCTCCCAGCACTCTGGCCAGACCGCCTGGTCCTTGAGGGGCGCTCACTGGGAAGTGGCCCCATCTTATGGACTGAACTTGGGAAGAGGCATCTCCACACACACTGGTGACCAGGGGCCGTGTCTCAGCCATCCGCCCACCCAGCCGTTTTCCGTGAGGCCCACAAGGTCTTCCCTGCAAGCTCAGACTCACCACATTAGAGGTGCCAGCTAAGGTGCTGCGATCATCACTGAATGTCTAAGGACCTTGTCGGTGGACATGACTGAGGCTTAGTCCATGGCTGGGATCAAGGCTCAGATCATGACCAGGAACTAGGCTAAGTTCACAGCCAGAATCAAGGCTCAATCTGTGTCTAACAAGTCATGGGGCTCAGTTGAAATCATGGCTCAGTTATGACCAGGATCAGTACGTACCTGGGATCAGGGTCAGACTACGAGCAGGGAAGGGGCTCAGTGTTGTACAGAGTCAGCACCATCCTGTGACTGGGAAATGAAGGTCAGCAAGGGTGGAGCCTCCCCACACCCCGCGCAGCTCAGTGTCTGAGTTGACTGTCAGGGCAGTGTCTGCAAAGGGCATCCTGAGAACCTGGCTGTCACTTCTGACGGCAAACCGCGCTTGTTTTGCCTGGTTGTTTTTCTCCCTCTCCCTACTCTCAGCCCTGCCAGGCAGCAGAGGAAGGTGTAATTAAAAATCAGGTTTGTTAACATGAACACGACGTACATAATATTTAAAACATCCGAGCGCCTTTAACTCGCTACCAACGTGCATTTGCTCATTAAGCAGGAATTTTTTTTTTATGGCAGAAACACTGCAAATAGCTCTTATTAAAATGCTCAAAACACCATCTGGTCCTTCGCCCAGACTCCGGAGCGTGGTGGAGGTGGCCCAGCCTGCCTGCAGACCTGCAGATCCCAGGGTGGTATGGCTGTCCACCGGCTCCTGAGCGTCCTGCGTCCCCTCATGCAGCCTCGCACTCTTCCCCCTCCTTCCCCACAGCAGAGATGAGGACAGGTGGAGAGGCAAGAGCGCTCCTGGGACAGCTGGCTCACAAGGGGACACGCAGGCTGTGAGCCTGAGGCGTTCTGGTGGGGGACCCAGGATCTCTGGGAGCAGGGGGGGACAAAGGGGCTGGGCAGCTCACAGCTAATGCAGCCAGAGCTGGGACTGGGCCGTCACTGTCTCACTTGGGACATTCACCAAGGGACACCTTCCCTGGAACTCAGTGTGTTGAGCAGGAGCTCACCCATCAGCCAGGAGGCTGGGGAGGGGCTGTGTGGAACATTTTGTGAACATACATCCAACGTACCAGGGTCCTCTGGGAGGGGCCCACAGGGCCTGTGACCTCCCTCTGGGGACCTGACAAGTACCCTGGAGGGGTGGCAGAGTTTTGTGTCGTGGCCACATCTGCTGGCCCTCTGGGCTCCAGAACTGCTGGCGGGCAGCATGGCCAGCAGGGCTGGGAAGCCTCAGGGACCGCTCTGCCCCGCAGACTCCTGCACCAGAGGAGAGGCCAGTGGGACCCTCCCTGGGTCTCTTGCTCCGCCCTCAGTGTCCCTTGCTCTGCTCCTCCTCCACCCCCGTCCACTCCCCACAGACTCCCACCACTCCTGGCCCCCGCTGCCCAGGCCTCCTGCCAGGACAGATGCGCTAACAGAGAAGGACACCCCTCACCCAGGCCAAGGTCAACCCTGGGCTGGACTCCATGGAATGCAGGCTGCCAGGGCCCTCCCACACCCATAGCGACATCCCCAATCAGGGCACGTGTGCAGCCAAGCTGAGAAGTCACCTTGGGACCCTTCTCCACACCTCCCTGGAGGCAGCCCCTGTCCACCCGGCAGCACTGGCACACCGCGGGGCCTGTCTGCCATCTCCCCCGAGGGGGACGATCGGAGTCAGTGAGGGCAGGAGGAGGCTGGGGAGACTCTCAGGGAGACCTGGCAGGAGCACAGGGAGCAGGAGCCTGCAGGGGACCTCAGAGCAGCAGAACTTGGGTCAGAAAGCCCAGGCCCCAACCCAGTGGGACTAGTTCAGGTTGGAACCTTGGGCAGCCTCAGCGTCCTCCTCAGTAAAGTGGGCATGAAATGACAGAGCCGCGGATGCAGAGGCTGCCAGGCCCCATGGAGCTTCTAAAACTGTCATTTATGTACAGAGAAAGTGGCCCAGGCACCCATGGGCGCACACGCACCCATGTGCACTACCACACGCACTTGTGTGTGCACAGCAGCAAAACCACGAGCATACTCATGCCCATGCAGGTACACGTGCCCCGGCCTGCGTGTGCATGACACACACAGACACGTGCACACGTGTGCACACAGGGTGCTTGGCACTCCACACTATTGTTCTCCTGTCCCTTTTTCCCTCTCATGTGTGGCCTCAGTGTTAGCAGACGTCAGGGCGACACCCTGATTGCCAGAGAGAACGTCCAAAATGCCAGTTCACAGCTGGATGAATGAAAACACGGGAACATGCTAAACTTCACGGCTTGCAGAAACCCTCGACCTCCCGGCCACCTGTCCTCTGGGTCCTGTCCGGGAGCCAGCCCCAGAGCCCACAGGGTAACACCCACCGGTAGAACCCCAGCCTCGTCTCCCCAGACGGCTCCGCACTCCCCACAGACCACCTGAAAGCCCGCCCAGGGCCCCCCAGCCTGGAGATGCTGAGCCTGGAGCCCATCCTGGCTTGAGGGGTCCCAGGGTCCCCTCCCCAGCCCCTTCCCCAGCAGTAAGTGGCAGCGCTTAGAAAGTGTCAACTTATTCCCAGCTGTTGTTGCCAAAAAAAGGAAAGATGAAAAAACTCTCCGTGGTTTCAAGGAAACTCACAACAACTGCAGGGAGACGAGGACGTGATGGATGTGCTCATTTCCCCAAATACTCGGCAGAGGCCAGGGGCCGCCCATCTGTCATCCGCTTCCTGGAGAAGCCGGCGGACCCCGGGGGGCTGGCGTTGCTCCTCCTCGGGCCACTCGGGCTTCCTCAAAGGAAACCGTCTTTTATTTCTCTTTATTCCCAGGAATAATGGCTCTTGACATAAACAGCTCCGCTAGCAATTAGCCGTGATTAATGTGGAAGTCTGCAGCAGGGGCGGAGGGGCCGCGAGGCTCGGGCCACGTCGCACACTCATGGCTGTGGCAGAACGCGCGGTGGGTTTACTGGGGCCAGGAGGGAGCTCCGGGGCCTTTTCCAGGGCTTTCGGCCTGGGACTGGGCTAACAACGATGGCAGGGCTGGGGTCAGAGGGCTGCGGCCCACAGGGGTGGCTCCTCGCCCGCGCACACACACTGGCCCACAGAACACGCAGGAGGCCCACGCCCTCAGCAGCTGGGAGGCCTGGCCAGCCTCAGGGCTGAGCCCAGACAAGGGCATCTGTAACCCACAGAGGGTCCTTCGAGGGCCCTGCCACCGCAATCCCAGATGGGAGACTGGGAGCATGGCCAGGCAGGGCGCCCTCAGCAGGGGCTTAGATCAGCACCAGAAACTGCCCGCCATCGCTGCAGCCGCACTCCCTCAGCTAGGAAGTGGCCAGGCAGGGGGACCCACTTGGTCTGGGGCTGTGGCTTGCTCCTGCATGCCCGAGCCCCACAGCCACTCTGGGGCTCAATTCACCAACTCTAGGAGGGCCTTTAGGAGACAGCCTGCCTGTGTCCCCATCTGGGCAGAAACTGCACGGCCTGAAATAAGCCACCTCTCCTCTCTCGGGCCCCTATCTGTCCCCAGGTTCCTGTTCCTCTCCAGAGCCGGGAGCATTGAGGAGGTGGGATACCAGTTTAATTCAGGGCTCGTTAGTGCCCGGTGACTCAAGGGCCTGGGAGCTCTCCCCACCCCAGCCACAGCCCAGCCACGGGGGCCTGAAGTGGGGCTCAAAATCCCTGCCAGGACGGCTCCTCTTCCTCTTCCAGAAGATAAGAACCCACCCTGGGCCAAAGGCCTGTGGGCCACCTCACAAAGGAGATATCGACGGCCTGCCTAGACCAGGGGCTCCAAGGGCACCTCTCCTGCGGCCACCCAGCGCCTCAGCCACCAGCACAGGAGCCCTCCGACCTCACTGAGCCCGTGTCCCCAGCATCTCCTGCAGGCCTCTCGGGAGCAGCCTGCAACAGTGCCCAGGACCCGGCCTCCCCTCAGCACTGGCCAGCCTTGAGTGCCCTGACTCCTCCCTCCCTCCCTCTGAGTCCATTTTAGCTTTCAGGAAACCACACTGGCTCCAGCTTCCCACAGCCCCCGAATCCTTGCCTTCTCCACCATCCCTGCGCCCCACAGATCCCCAGCGGGCTCACCTGGATACTGCATCAGCCTGGCCCCCTGGCCCTGTGTCCAGCCAGGGTAGCAGTCCGTCCTCTGGACCAGCATTCTCGGCCTGGCTTCGGCCACCTCCTCTCTGCCTAAGCAGGCTTGGAGACATTTCCCCCCTATTTGGTCCCCCGTGAAATTTTATTCCCACGGACACCGCCTGCGTACCTGTGCTGCCTGCTGAAGACACAGCGTCTCTGAGGGCCGCTGCTCCCTGGGGCGATGTCCCTCGGAAGGCGTGTCCTAGTGCGTTAAGGGCCTCCCCAGGTCAGGGGCAGTGGCACACCCCGGCTCCGGACTTGGCTCCATTCACACCTGCCTTTGCTGCTCCCTGCCACCTGGAGTCCCCTGCCACGGGTGTCCCCAGCCCTCCTTCCTCTGAGGGCTCTGCTCAGACCCCCTCCGGAGCCTGCCAAGAGGCCTGATCCTGGACAAAGCTCCCAGGCCTGCACCCGAAGGGCAGGCCGGCTCAGGGACTCTACAGAGGGGGACCTTCCCCCAGGCAGGCCCAGGGACGGGGAAGCCACACCGATCCCTCCTCCCTGTGGCCACCCTGCCCGCTCCATAGGCTCACAGCCCCTGCTTTACAAATGAGGAACCTGAGGCACAGAGCAAGGAAGTGACCTGCCAGAAGGGCCCAAGCTGGCCAGTGCTCTGGGGCACCTGCTGACCCTCTTGCTCGTTTCCCACAAGGACCAGAGCCTCACGTGTCTAGGCCCCACTTCACAGCAGCCCAGCCTGCCGGGGCCTGCGTCAGTCAGAAGAGGCTGGTCACGGGCAGAGGGAGAACCCCCAAAGCCTCAGGGGCTAACTGCTCACTCGTACTGTAGGCCCCATCCTGGGCCAACCCTGGCAGGGGGACAGGGGACTCCATGTGGCCACCAGGCTTTGGCCCAGAAGCGACAGGTATCATCCATACCCACATCTCACCTACTGACCCCACCCAACCTCAGGGGTGGGGAGGGGTGGCCCTGCCTGGGGAGCCCCATAAAGGGGAGCAGGACCTGGCGACTGCTCTGTGCACTGCCCAGAGCCCACAGGCCATCCACACCTGACCAGCACCTGGGCCTCGACCTTGGTATGAAGGTCTTGGTCCAGCAGCTGTGTGGCTGGTGTCCAGTCCCTGGCCTCGTTCTGGCCCTGCAGCTGGCCCGAAGATGAACACGGCTTTCATCTGGAGGTGGGGGAGGGACGTCAAGTACGTCCTCCCAGCAACTCAATTAATCCTCCATCAGAAAGTCTAACACAATCAATTTGGGGAGCCGATCAACATCATAACACAGTAATTAGGAACAACTTTCAACTCTGGGCTTCCTTTGAAGATTGTAATTGCAATTAATTAAACATCCTCATCGCTCCTCGGAGTTCATCCCGAGGAAACTGAAGGGGGGGGTCCCTGAACCCTGTTCCCAGCAGCTCAGGAATCAAAGGGGGGATCTGTCTCCTTTGAATACCAAAGATGTGAAGTCACCTGGGGCAGCTACGCAGTCGGAAACAACCAGCTCAGCTTCTGCATCCACACCCGACTCCTGCCCCCCAGCTCTGCCGGGGGTTCCCCAGCCCTCCACTCTGCAAGGTGACATGCCCAGTCACAGGGCACATTCAAGAAGCAATAGTTGAGCACCTGCTGCCTGCAGTCCCATGTGGCTCCTGCAGCACTGCTGCTCTTCAGGGATGAGACATGGTGAAGCTGGGTCTTCTGAGGCTCAGCCAGGGAAGGGCAGGTGGCCCAGGAGGAAGAACGGGACCCTGCAGGGTGGCTCCTCTCTCTGAACAGAGGAGGGCAGTCAGCCCAAGCAGAGACAAGGGGCTAGCAATGGCCACTGTTGACAAAGCCCAGAGTGGCAGGTGTCCAGCTCATCACCCCAGCGGTCTTGCCAAGTGCAGACCACTCCTCAGAGGGGCCCAGAGGCTTGTCCAAGGCTCACAGCTGCTAACAGGAGGAGCAGCACGCGCTCACTCCAGAGCCCTCGATCCGAGCCCAGGGACATCAGGGGTTGGGGAGAAGCCAGTGGCTCAGAGCTCCAGGAAGAAGCTAGACCAGCCTGCCGGGGAGGCAGAGTGGACAGTGGAGGAAACTGTTGCCCTCTACCTGCTGGGCTCTTACTGTCCCAGCAGGCCCAGGGGCCTCACCCACGTCCCCCACAACCCCAGGAGCCCAAAGAGGCTCTGCAGTTGTGCTCTAGGACTCTGGAGGCCTAAAGAAGCCATGGAGGCTGAGGGTCATGGAGCAGGAGGTGGAGGACCCAGTGCCCAGCCCAGTTCTATTGTCCTCCCAAATCTGGGCCGCAGCCATTTGCCCACCTCGGACACCAGGACCCAAGGTCACAGCCAGGCCCCGGGGCAGTAGCCACACTATTCCAGCCTGGAGCGCAGGCTTGGTGGGAAAGGATGGCAGAGTCCTCTGGCTAGCCAGTGGGAGGAGGGTAGGGTGCAGGGTCACCTCCCAGAGCCAGGGGCTGACGAGGAAGGTCCCTCCAACATGGAAAACGGATGTGAAGTCTTATTCCTATGCTCCCAGACAGACAGCAAGAGACTTGAAAGCCAGGCAGCTGCACGAAGCACCAGCGCTGGGGTGGGGTGAGTACCCCAGAGCGGTGACGGAGGAGCTGAGAAAACGCACGGTGAGCATCCCGGCAACCACAGCAGAAAGGGAAACAGGGGCTCCCGGCTCTCTGTGTGAGGAGAACAGGAGGAACGCCCAGGAGTGTGGCCCAGGCCCTTGTCCAAGGAGCAGTGACAGGGTGTCGTCTCAGAGCCCGCCCACCCCACATTGGAGAGCTCTGAGAGGCTGGGGGGTCGTCTCTGAACCCAACACCTCAGCACCAGACCCCGCCCAGTACAGACACTGGACTGTGCTCACGCAAAGTCCGAGACCCCATCCTGTGACCAGCTCGGACCTCGCTGCTCCTGGTGAGCAGCTGTCTAAGGCGATGTCACCGAGGTCCACCCCGGGGCCACGCTGCCCAGCCTCTGGACTGTGCAGACACAGCCGGCTTCCATCCTCCCACTTTGTGGCCACACAGTGTTCTGGGCCTTACTGTCACAATCCATCCGAGGTCCTCCTGCCCTTGCCACAGGGGTTGCTCAGGCCACACAGGCCTACACCCCGCACTGCAGGCTACTCCTCGGGCCACGGCGGTCAGGTCAGGGATAGGCACGTGACCAGTCAAGCAGGGGGCTCCTGGGCTGGCAGAATGTGTGGCTGCTCCTTCTGAGACAGCTCATGGAAACCAGGGACTTTGTCCTTCTCAGAGGCCAGGGGAGACTGTAAAGGTGGGAAGTGCACCAGCCACATTGCCACTGCGAAGGAAGCCATCAGACTGACTGCCACAGCAACACTGACTGGTGGAAGGCAGGGCCTCTGTGACAACCTGGAACCCCTGGATCAAACTTTCCCTGAAGCTCATGTCATTTCTAGACATTCCAGTTTCCTGACTCATCCAGTCCCCCTCATGCTTGAAACCAGGGGGAGCATCTAATAATACACTTGCTCAATCTGCTCTGGGCCCCCAGACCCCTGGCTCAGGTCCTTTGTATCTTGGAGCACCCTCCCCTGAGTCCACTTGACTGCATGTCCTTATCCCCCCATTCCTAGCTTAAAGGCCACCTTTTCCAACAGGTCCTGTGAAACAGGCTCTGCGCCTGTCCCTTTCTTCACAGCATGTACTACATCTCCTTCTGTTTAGTTTTCTATCTGATACTCGGAGTCTTGGTGGCCTGCACAGATGCTTCTCGTACCAGTGGTTGTAAAGGACCAAGGGTTTTGTTTCCAACCTGTCACAGACCCATGCCTTTGTGAACAACTTTAAGAATAAATTTCTAGGAGAAAAAAAATGAAGAAAACACGAAATGCAAACCCCGAATTTTTGCTATTACACTCTATAGTCACAAAATCACTCTATCAAATGGTTGTTTCTAAGTGCCCACTCACACCGCTGCTGTCTAGGGAAGTGGGGGCTCGATCCCCAATCCCCTCCAGGCAAGCCAGCCTGCAGAAGAGCTGTTGTCCCTGGGAGGCCCACCCCTTGGTGGCAGGATTAGTGATTATATGCGTGCTTCCTGTCCCTAGGAAGTCTGGCTCTGAGGCCACCTCTCCCCTCCCCAGTGGGGCTGGCTGCTGGCTGTCCAGCCCACAGGTAACCTGCTCCTCCCCTGCTGTCTCACTGTCCTGCCTGTTTCCAAGGAAGACCTCCCAAATAAACCACTTGTACTGAAATCCAACTCTGGGAGCTGCTGCTGTGGAGCCCAGGGGTCTCATAGCACAGAGCCTGTGGTGCCTGATGTCATGCTTGCTGCTGCCCCATGGGAATCAAGTGCATGGACACCATTACAAGGGAACTGTTTGGGCATCCCTACAGAATCGAAGAGAGGAGTCCACAGGTGGAAGGAGCCCAGAGCAGGGGCTGGGGTCTCTGTGGAGGCCCTGACAGCAGAGGAGGAAGAACAGGAGACTTCTCTTCCACAGCCCCAGGCCTCCTCCTGCAGAGATGAGCATTCCCTCTCAAACCAGTTCTCCAGCAAAACCAAGCAACGGTTTGGAAAAATCTTTTCTCACCACCACTAGGAAGCTATAAATAACTGTAACTCCTGGATTCCAAGAAAGAAAAGAAACAGCTCCAATTCCACTTGCCTCCAGCCCTGGACTCACCCCCACACCTAGAATCCACACTCCCCAACCAGTAAGGAGACTGGTCCTTCCCTAAAAGCCTTCCTGCTCCTTGTCCTGCAGGTCAGAGGAGGAAGCTACAAACAGGGTCATCAGTTCCTGCCTCCAACCTGCCCAGAGTAGAGACAGGCCCCTGCCTGGTACTTGTCACCCACAGAGGGAAAAGCACCCAGGATGGTGACCCGGCCATCTGTGCCATTCCAGGCTCTGTGAATTCTCTCTGATCGCCAAGGAGGGACCCTCTCTCCAGAGCAGAGGCAGGGTAGCAGGGGACCAGCAGGCCTAGAAAGGGCCAAGTGAAAGCATCCTCCTTGCCACATCCCCCCACCCCATCCCCAAGCGCTGTCATGGAAACCGGAAAGCTGCCTAACATCTACCCACAACAGTACTGCTCTAGATCCCAGAGGTGGGCACTGGGGGTGGGCACTGGGGCTGGCCCCCACGCCCCTCCTCAGGGTCCTCCTCCCTCCTCCCGTCACTCCCTGCGGACCAGCCTGCCTCAGGGACCATTGCCACCGGGCTCTTTCACTCTCCCCGCGTTTGAGAGCCACTTGGGTTTCCCGTGGGTTTCCGGTCCCACCACAGACCACTCTCTGGCCTGGCCGGGCCTAGCCTCAGCTAGGATGCAGTCAGCTCGCGCTGGCTCCACCCGCCTCCCCGGGCGCAGCTGGGATGGCGCCTGCCCAGGTGTGCACGGAGAGCACTCGGGGCTGGTGGGAGAAGCGCACTTTATTCACTCCCGTGGGCCGCGGGGGCTCGCCCAGCCGGGACGGCCGGCCTCGGGCGGGAAGGCGGCGGGGCCCGGGGCCAGCAGCACGAGGCCGGACGGCTGACCGGCGCCCGCGCTGGCGTAGCTGAGCGCCAGCTGCTCCAGGCGCCGCTTGCGCGCGGCCGCCTGCGCGGTGGCGTGGAGGGGCCGCAGCAGCGCGGGCGGCGGCGCGCCGGGACCCCGCAGCAGGAAGTCGAAGCCCGCGCGGTCCTGTGGGTCGTAGAAGAGAGGCCCGCGGGCGGGGTCGGGCCCCGGCGGCCAGGCGAACGGGAAGGGCAGCGTGAAGTCCTCGGTGAGCACGCGGATGGCGAAGTCGTCCTCCTTGCCCAGCGCGCGGTAGGCGCGCCCGATGCCGCGGAAGTGCGCCTCCCAGAGCTGCGCGTCCCCGCCGTAGATGTCCGGGAAGCGGGGCTCGGGCGGCGCGGCGGGACCTGCGGAGCGGAGACAGTGAGCGCAGGCCAGGCCGGGGCAGTGACCGCGGCGCAGTGGGCGGAGCTGCGGGAGGCCAGGCGCCGAGGCCGGAGAAGCTGGGAAGGAGCCACCTGTGAGGTGGACAGGCAGACCTTGTGGCTGGGCAAGGTGAGGGCCATGCGGTGGCCCAGCTAACAACGCCAGCGAACCGTGAAGGGCAGGAGGGAGCTGTGGGCGTGCAAGAGTCTCTGCCACTGTTTTGTGTACAGAAGGTTCCAGATGGGAAAGAGGCTAGTTTGGCCAGCCTGACCATGCAGGGACTCCAAACAGGCACAGGATATTGGGTTCACCTGCAGGCGTGGCATTTGGGGCAGCAGGAAGTGGCCACTCAGTTGAAAGTTTGTCCTGGCTGCTTTGAATACAGAGTGGACTGTAAGGGCCCTGCCTGGAGGTCATGGCAAACCAGGTGAGGAGGAAGTGGGTACCCAATCCAGGACAGGTAGAGGGAGGTGGGAGGAGCCTGCCTGACAGCCTGCTTCTCAGCCTTGACACAGCTGACCCTGGGACCTCTTGGGACAGTCAGGTTGGAAGGTCCCAGGAGCAGGTCTAGATCTCTGTGGCTTTATGTGAGTCAGGTGGATCCCAGCAGATCTATGAACCCCAGGACCCACTCTCAGAGAGTAATGTGTGCGTGCACATGGCACTTGAGGGGTTTTGGTGGCCACCACCCTGGAAGCCCACTCATGGTCTCTAGAAGGCAACCCAGGTCACTGCCCATGGTCCACATGCTGTGGGAGCTGCTGGGCCCAGCACAGGAGAGACCCCTTCATCTTTCTCTCAGTTGCCTACTCATGAAATGTGCTTTGCTCTGGGGACAATGAAGTGGCCAAGGCAGCCCTGGGTCCTCCTAGAACACAAATGGATGAAGCCCTATGTGGCTCCAATCTGGACCCCCAGGCCTCCTCCCAGCATCCCTAGGAGACGGACAGGAGTCCAGGCCCAGAGGCACAAGGAGGCTGAATCAGGAGCCCTGGGCTGGACAGTCACGGTCCACTATGCCACACCCAACTCCAGAGGCTGATTCGGATTCTCCCACACACGGATACTTGTTGAGCACCTACTGTGTGCCAGACACCACTCTAGGCACCAGCTGCAGCCACAGCGACACTCAGGTGTCCTCCTTTCTGCCCTTGAGAGCCTGCACAGCCTTCTGGGGGCCTGTTTCCCTTCTAGAAGAGGGTGACTACCACGCCTATCCTGCTGCCTTGCGAATGAGATGGCATTGGCCAACCTGTCCCAGCACCAGAAGACACATTCCTGCGTCGGCAGCTGGGACAGCATCATGGGACTGTGCCAGGACCCTCCAGCAGGAGCAGGGGAAGGACCACCCAGAACCCTGCCAGCCCAAGGCTCGGGGTCTGCCTCTCAGCACCACGGACAGCTCCTGCAGGGCCATGCCCAGAGCTCCACCCCTCAGGGCCAAGCTGTAGCTGTCCTGTCCACCTGGCACCTCCTCTCTGCAGGCTTCTGGCAAAGTGGTTGGAGGCCCAGGGCTGGGGGCCACTGACCTGGACTGCCATTCGGTACCAGCCAGTGGAGGGGGAAGCCGGAGGAGGGGCTGTGGGTGTTGCTCTGGGTTGTGGTGGGAAAGGCTTTGGAGAAGGGCCAGGTGGATGGGGCCCCAACGAGGGGAGAAGGGCACTGTGCTGCCCCCTCATCACAGCCCTGGGGCACAAGGGGAGGGCCTGCATTTCACGGTGGGTCTGGGTTGTTTTGCAGTGGGTGGAGGGGTCAGGATGGCAGAGGCAGGATACTAGGCCAGGTGAGAGGGCTGGGGAGGGTGGACTGAGAGTGCCCAGATTCTGAATTGTCTTGAAGCTAGAACCAGCTGGACCTGCGGGTGTGGGAATGTGGGGCAGGGGGAGTGTCAAGAGCAGGACGCTGACAGCCTCAGCCTAGGAGGCAGGAGGCACTGTTTACTGAGATGGGGATATGCGGGGGGGGGGGGGGGGGGCAGGTTGGCCAGGGAGTCAAGTTTAGACTTGGGCGGGTTGGTGCCCTTAGATGGGCAGGGGAAGAGGGGCAGCAGCGTCTCTGAGGCTCCAGGCTGGAGATGAACCCTGAGAGATGGCATTTGCAGTCATGGAAGTGGGTGAGATCACCAAGTGGGTGAGCGGACAAGAGCCTGGGCCCTCTGTCCTTCCCAGGTCAGGGACAGGAGCCAGAAGGGGACTTGGAGGGGCAGTAGTGCCAGAGCATGGGGTTCTGGAGGCCAGAGGGGGCTGAATCATGTGCTGCCAATGGGTGACGTCAAACGAGGCCTGAGAACTGACCTCGGATTTAGCAGTGGGAGGCTGTGAGTGACCTTGACGGAGCTGTGTTAAGGAAGTGCTGGAAATTGAAGCCTGATTACAGTGGGTTCAAGAGCAAATGGGGGAGATCTGGAGGCAGCAGGGATGGCAACCTTTTCAAGGAGTTTTGCTATAAATGGGGAGCAGAGAAATAGGGCAGCTGCTAAGAACGCAGTCAGGTCAAGAGCGAGGAGGCACAGCAGCGGGCTTTCATGTTGATAGGAGCCGAGTGGAGAGGACAGGCCCCGAGGGGGGAGCCACCCAAGGCAGGAGCAGGGAGGGAGTGGGGGCCTCGGGATGTTGGCCTTGCAGGGAGCAGGCGGGGAGGGCAGAGCCAGGGCACCCGGGGTGGGAGCCTGAGTCTTCCTCTGATGGCTCCAGTTTCTCAGGGAGACAGGACGGCGGCCAGCAGCTGTGCTGAGGAGGGGCCCAGAGAGAAGGTGCCAGGCTGTTGCTAGGAGAGGGAGGCTGGGCAGACAAGGACAGGCAGGGAGCCGGCCTGGCAGAGGCACCCCGCAGGCTGGCCATCAAGAACAGAAGGTGAGAACCCCGCTCTGCCAGCTGTGTGGGCACAAGCAAGGATGGGCGGGCTTTGGGGGTTTGCCAGACAGGTTCAGGAAAAGGAGAGTGCTCCTGGCGAGGGAGGTGTGCGAGGAGAGCAGGCGAGCCAGCGGGGGTGGGAAAGAGGGTGGAAGCCCAGGGCCCTCTCCTGCCCGGCAGCTGGAGCGCCTCTAGGGGCAGGGGCTGGACAGGAGTCCCAAGACAGACAGGGAGGAGTGAGCCTGGTGCAGGTGAGGCTTGACCAGGTCGAGGTGGGGGGCACAAGATCCTCGGGAGACATAGCCAGGCCCCGAACCAGCCAGCGGAAGGGGAGAAATCCACAGTGCCAGGAGAGAGGCAGGGCCAGTGAGCAGTGGCCTGGAGGGTGGCCGGCCACCCCTCCCTGTAGCTAGGGCCTGATTCCAGAGGGCCTCAGGCAGGGGGAGTGGGGAGAACCTGGCTCCTGCAGGCCAGGGCTTCAAGGGCTGGAGGGGAGCAGCCCCCTCCCCTGGGAGCACTGCTGGGCGGGGGAGTGGGCTCTGGGGAGATGGAGGACCACCTGAGAGGGTGGGGTTGGTGCCCCACCCTGGCCAGGTCCTGCTGCACCGTCCTTTGTGACTTGGCAGAGACCCCCTGCTGGAGGGGAGGCGAGATGCTGCTTTTGTCTCCCATGACCCCAGATCCCAGGTGCCACTGTCCCTGTCCCCATCCTCCACCCTCCCCCGAGCATCTCACCTGGAGTGGCGACAGGGGGAATGGGCAGGCCTGTGGGGCTGAGGTCCCCAGAGCAGGGGGAAGCCATGTCAGCAGCAGGGCTGAGGCTTCTGTTTATCTGGCTGCCCAGGAAACTGGGAGGGGGCTTCTAGGAGGAGAGAACCTTCCATTTAAAGGGGCCCCGCCTGAAGGTGGGCCCTCGGGGGTCAAAGGGCGTCATGGCCTCAGGGGCACTGGCCTCTCTGTGGGCAGCCTGCCCTCCCTGCCCTCTGCAGGGCTCCTCTCAGGCCAGCTCCTCATGCTCATTTCTCCTCGCCACACCCCGCAGAGTAAGCTGCTGGCCACCTGACCAGCATCAGCCCTGCTCAGGGGCCATCAAGACCCACCTGGCCTCAGAGGCCTCTGGGCTGGCCCCACAGGCCCTCCTAGGCTGGTGGCCCCAGGCCCTCCCTTCCTTGTCCATGTCGGCCTGGCTCCACATCTCCAGCCTGTGCATGTCCCCAGGGCAGCCAAGGCCTGCTCTAGCCATGATTAGCCTGCCCCAAACGTGCCCATCCATGAGTGTCCCAGGACCCAGGAAGCCAGCCAGCCGCTACCAGCTTCAGCAAGTCTAACAGTGCCCACGATTGGGGAGCCTAGGCCCCTGGCCTCAGCCCATGGGGTGTGGGTTCCCCCAAGTGGTGGGAGAACAGGGCCTGCCACCACCCGGGGCTCTGCGTGCCTGCATCTCCACACCTCTGTGAGCAGCCTCCCCTGCGAGACGAGCACACCCGCACCCTTGGGTTCCTGCTCTCACTGCGCCCCCATGGAACCCTGGCCTGCTCCATACCTCAGAGCCCAAGGGCCTGGCTGGCCTTCCACGGAGCTCCCCTCGCTGGGTCTGGTCCGCTGTGCTCCCATGGGCTCCCACGGGCACCAGCCCCCACACAGCCCCATCTCTGGTCTGGGGCCCCATAGCCAAGGGCTGAACCAGGTGACCCGCTCCAGCACCCTTGGCTGAGGTTCCTTGGCTCAGGCCAGCCCCAGGTGGAGAGGGAGGCCATGGTGCCCTGTGAGGACCCTCAGCTGCCTGTCTACTCACCCCTGGGAGCCCCTCAGGAAGGCCTTCACCACCTCCTCTGGCTCAGCCACCATGAGAGGCTGAAATCCCTCTCCAGACGAGCCCAGCCCACCTCCCACTTCCATCAGCCAATCTGGGGCACAGGAAAGGAGACCCAGCAGAGGCTGGGGCTCTGGGTGGACCCTCGCTCACTGGGGCTGGGCACCCACCTCACGTCCCTGAGCCTCTGTTTTCCCCTCTGTGAAATGGGACTGAAAACAGCCTACCACAGGTTAGCAAGAAAATAAAGGTACCTTGGAGAAGGAACGAGACAGCAGACACAGCTGGAATCCACCCTGGTCAGGAAGCACTCCCAGCCTTGAGGACTGGCTCCCCGGCCACCTCCGCCTCCCCCACCCCCACAGGTCTCTGTCCCCGCACGCACGAGAGGACAGGGAGGCTGAGACAGGACAGGAAAACGCTCAGCCAGGAAGTGCTGGAGCCATAGTGGGGCCTGGGCCCCTGTCAGGGCCTCAGCAGAGACAGAAGGAGGCCGAGAGCCCCAGGGAGCCAAGGTCTGCCAGTGCAGGCCAGGCCGCAGGCCAGGCTGGGGATGTCCACGGTCGTTGTTTTGGGTTTGTTTGTGGAGAGCTGCACTTAGGTGCCCAGTGCACAGACAGAGCAGTGTCGGGCCGCCCATTCCCAGGACCGACACGTCCTGAAGCCACGGGTCCATGCCTCTGGCGGCAGCACCCCCTGCCCACCCCAGCTGGGCATCTGCCACTGCACACTCTGCTTCCAGAAGTCAGCTGGCTTTAGACTGGCCCTCCAGTGGGCCAGGCCATATGTCCACTGCAGCCCGTCACCCCACTTGGCACGTCCTCCAGGTTCCACATGCTGGCAGCCTGGGTGGTCCCTGGCTTTAGGGCCAGGGGGTGCTCCAAGCCGCGTCCACGCCTGGCTCTGGGTCCACGCTGCAGAGAGCGTGGCCGCTCTGCTCTTGGAGAGTCTGATTTCAGTTCTTTCGGATGCACACCCAGAAGTGAGATCGCTGCATCAGATGGCATTTCTATTTTTAATTTTTTGAGAAACCTCCGCACTGTTTTCCATATCAGCTGCACCATTTTACATTCTCGCCAACAAGGTGCGAGGCTCCCTTCATCCTCGCCCCTTCGTCTGGCTTTCTGGTGGTGGCCTTCCAGGGGTGGGAGCGGACGTTCCTCGGGGTTCCATCACAGGTCCCAGTGAACACTGACACCTGTCCCCGCACCCATTAGCCCCTTTCTCCTTTGCAGAAGCATCTGAGTCCTTTGCCTGTTTGTGGCTGGGCTGCGTGGTCCCCGCTGTGGGCTGCAGCAGTTCCTGACCTGTCTGGCCGTTGACCCCTCTCCAGGTGCAGGGCTTGCCCATGCCTCCTCCCAGCCATTTGTCCACTGTCTCCTTTGGTGCAGGAGCACTTCAGATCCGTGTGGTCTCCCAGGTCTATTCCTGCCTTTTCCGCCTGTGCTTTGGGTTTCACATCCAAAACATCGTTGCCAAGGTCAATGTCAAGCAGCTTCCCCCCCCCCCCCCGTTTTCCTCTAGGAGTTTGACAGTTTCCGGTGTTGGTTTGAAGGCTCGGGGAGGGTGCAGGTTGGTCCACTGGATGCTTATGCCCCTGAGAAGGGAGGCGCTGGGGTGGCAGCCAGCTGGAGGAAGGGCCCAGGTGCATGCCATGCCCCTCCTGTCACCTGTAGTCCATAAAGTCTCCGCTGTCTCACCTTCCAGGCAGGCCCAGCACAGCTGCAGGGTGTGGTGGCCGGGTGTGGTGGCACCTACCCGTATTCCCAGCTGCTCGGGAGGCTGAGGCAGGGGGATGGCAAGTTCAAAGCCAGCCTCAGCAACTTATCGAGGCGCTAAGCACCTCAGTGAGACCCAGTCTCTAAATAAAATACAAAAAAAGGGCTGGGGTTCAATCCCCAATACCAAAAAAAAGAAAAGAAAAACACTATGGAGGCCCAGAGAACTTGGGGTGGCTTCAAAGGGGAGGTGGCCTGGGCTGGGGTCTCTAGGGGAAACAGGAAAGTCCAAGGAGTTTCCTTAGGAAGGCACAGGTTCCAGGAAGAAGGCACTGCCCAAACAAGCCCCGAGAGCAGCTGCCTGAGCCTGGGGACCCCAGGAGTTGGCGAGGGCCTGGGGCAAGGGTAAGAGGGCTGCCCTGGCCTGCGTCAGGCCGCCTCCTACTGAAGGTTGGCCTGTGCAGAGGTGTGGCAGTGGGACCAGTGTCCAGACCTCCAGGCCCAGCCTCAGGCAGCAGGATGCCGGGTGCCCATACCCAGGGTGCCTCTCTACTGGTCTCTGGCTGGAGGGAATGCGGCTGGAGAGAGCAGGTCGCTGCAGGACCTTGGGGCTGGTTAGCAGGCTCTGCTGGGTCCTAGGCCCCTGCGTCCTTCCTGCTGGGGCCCTCCCACCTGGAGTCCTGTCTGGCCCCACAGCACCACCTGCTGGCTGCTCGGGGAAGCAGATGAGACCGTGCTGCAGGGTGGGAAGGGCTCTGCCCCACCACATTGGCTGGAACCCTTGGGGGAAGGTGCCTCGTGGTCCAGTGGCCTCATCCACAGACTTCTTCCTGGGGCCTGAGCTTAAGCCCTGCTTCTCCCACTGACTGCTGTGTCACCTCAGCCAGATTATGACCCCCCTGAGCTTCACCCCAACCCCAGGACAGCAGGCATGTCTGGCCTTCAGGCTGATGTGAAAAGTGGCCACTGGGCAGGGACTGTATGTCCAGAGGAGGTTGGTGGTGCTCACTGCTGCCCAAGAGATTCATGGAAAGACAGGCACGCAGCTGGCCCAGCCAGGGCCCTATGGCCAATATCTGTTTTCAGATGTGGTGGCAAAGAGGAGATGGACAATGTCCCCGACTTGTGTCCCTGGCCAGCTCAAGTCCACTCCCTGCTGCCCAGTGCAATGCTAGAAGCCCTTGCCTGCATTCTGCTTCCCTGGGGACACCCCAGATATGGGAGGTTGGTGGCCCTTCTGCCCGCTGGCATTTCACCTGCCTGTGACTTGCGGGGAAATCTCCTTACTCTGAAACATGCCTTCCTGTGGAAACAGGCGGCCTCACCTGCCCTCCACGGTCCAGGTGTGAGTGGGTCTGGGAGCCGTGAAGGCCCACAGGCTCATGGAGGGCCTGAGGCAGGACCTGCGAAGCTCCAAGACTCGTTCCTCTTGGGCTCGGCTTCCCTCGGAGCCCATTTCCACCTGAGATAGGCCATGGCCGCCCCAAGGGTCCTTGCTTCTAGTCCCAAAGCCTCACTCCTGGCTGCAATTCCACATTCCTGGGGCAGGGAGCCGCCTTCCCATTGGCCGGGTTTATCACCCCACTCGCCTGTGACTTGGCTCTGCCAGTCTGTGGTGTCAGTGCCACCCTGGCTGGTTTCAAGTCTCTGTGAGACGCCATGGGACACAGCACTGGGGAAGCCACCACGATATGGTGTTCTGCCCCCACAGATGCCATGGACACAAGTGACCTCAACAGCATAGATGGCGCCCAGGAGCAGGGAGGGAGGAGGCGGGCGGTGTCTGCTGAGGTTTCCACGGCTGCTCTTGAAAATCCAGGTATCAGTCTTGCGATCCTGTCACCGCCGGCCCAATGCCACCAAACAACATGGCCAGCAGGGGCCACGTGGAGGCACTGGGGGGAGGGCTGTATGAACTGAGGCAGGCATCGGGGCTGGCCAGACCCCAGATGCCTGCTCGGCAGCTCTGCAGGCTCAGCTGCCCAGGATCCTCCTCTGTGAATGGACTTACTCTAACAGTCACCCACCGTGCTCAGAGGCAGAGAGGATGGCAGTCCACGGTTCCCAGGCCGGCGCGTTCGGGGCTTGCTCGCGCTATTTTTTTGGCTGCACACGGTGCTTCCTGCTCCCGAGTCCAGCACTCGCCGAGGCCGGACACGCAGGCTCCTTCTCCATTGGCTGCCAGCGACATCGCTTGGTCTTCTTTGGCCGAGGTGCCTTTGGGCTGGGGCATGGGTGACCTGGTTTGTCCATGGTGCTGGTACCGGAACCTCAGGTCCCCGAGCCTGCCAGGCGCGGACCAGTGCGGAGCTTCTCGCGACCCCAGTGCAGTCCGGGAGATGGACGGCTCTGCTTCCCTGCAGCAGATGGGAAACCAAGGGGCAAAGAGGCTGAGTGGCCGGCTCCGGGTCCCAGGGTCCGTAGAGCGTGGCTGGACTTAATCCCAGGAAGCCGTCCTGCCCTGCTCCCTCTCTGAGCCCTGGGCTGTCTGCTCCCTGTCCGGGTAGTGGGAGAGGACCTCAGAGGAGAGTTGAGGGCCTCGAGTTCTCAGAACAAGGCCTCAAAGTCACCCCTCCATCCCTGGACTTGCCATCGGCACAAGGTCCAACAAACAAATGGCCAAGCTGGGTCCCCAGCTCTCACAGGGGACAACTGAGACCCAGAGAAGGAAGGAATAGGCCCAAGGCCTCCGTGGGAGCACAAGTCCACGTGGACACACACAGATGTGAGCACACGGGTGCACACACACCTGCCACCCTCAACAGCCTTGCCTCAACAGGCTGGGCCTGGGAAGTACGCCATGGACACTGGAGCCATTGTGACCTCAGGGTGAGGTCAGGCCTGGCCCGACAGGTGTGAGCACAGAGCTGGCGGCTGGGTTCTGTGGGTCCTCCAAACTGCACCCTGATCATGGACGGGCAGCACTCTGAAAAGCCACGCAGCCGCATCATGGCTGCTGGGACGTCGTCAGCCATGCCCCGCAACCCCAGGTCAGCTCAGCCGCCCGGGGGGCACGTGGGAGCCTGGGGTGCTGCTGGGTCTCCATCTTCTGGGAAAGTGACTCCCTCCCTGTAGGGCACAGGGCACAAGGCCCCGTCCAAGGAAGCACCTGGGATGATCCCAGCCCTGCACCCAGGAGCAGTGGGGAGGGGCTTGGGTGGGCCCATGACACCGCCACCCCGCGTGTTGGAGAAGGCCAGAAGGGACGGGACCTGGACTGAGCCACAGCTCTGTCCTTGCCATGCCTGGAAGCCACCTGAGACAGGGAAGGGCAAGGGTCACAGGAGACTGTGGGAGGGACGGAGTGTCGGAAGGACAGCAGCGACAGGCCACTGCTGCTCTGGGTATTGAGTTCTGGTGGGCAGAAGGGAGAGGACAGGGCAGGCAGTTTCCTGAGGGAACAAAAGGGAACAAGAGGAGACGGTGGCTTCTCTAGGACTTCCAGGCCCCCCAGCTACCTCCGTGTCCCCAGCAACCCAGGCAGATGGGGCATCCGCACCCTCCTGGGCCTGGCACCCTCCGCGGGGGCACCAGGCAGGCTCGCGTCCAGGGCTGCCCCTGCCGTGGGTCTAGAGCAGGGCTGGTGTCATGGCCGTGTGGTGCTCCAGGAGCACGGTGGTCTGCATAGCTGTCTGTCGGGTTGTGGCCTGTCACCTCCTGGGCCGCGGCCCAACTCTCTCTGCAGATGCCTGCTCATGGGGTGCTCTGTCGTTTTCCTGTTTTTAACAGTACGTTTCTCTCTGGAGGCCGTGCAGGCTGTGACACGTTTGGAGTGGGCAAGGAACAGGCTTCACGTGTGCTTGTGACCCACACTGATGGCCACCATGGCCAAGGGAGGCCAGCCCACAGCCGCCATCTGGAAGGGCGTCTCCCCTCAGGAGGGGCTGGGTCTCTGAAGGTCCTGGGAGGGTCAAGTGTGTGCAGGCCTCGTGGAGATGGTGGGCTGGAGGACCCCAGAGCTGCCCACCCTGGGACCCAAGTGCTGTCAGCACACAGGGTCTCCAGGACGTAGCTGCGGAGTCAGGGTGGGTCTGAACATGTGTCCCCATCAGCAACAGTGGGGCGGCAGGTGAGGCCCAGCGGAGGCTGCGCACCGTGCTGCGGTGCATCCAGCAGGGGTGAGCTGCGGCTCCCGGGTGCTGTTCACCACACCCAGCCCCAGGGACAGCCTCCTGACCGGCTCTTGAGGTGGCTCAAGCAGGCCCTTTCCACTCCGGCATCTTCTTGCATCACATGCAGCCAGCGCTGTCCTGACTTCTCTGTTCCCGTCTTCCTCTTCCCGGGATGCAAGCCCGGTTGTGAGAATGGGGTGTTCGCTTTCTGTCCTCAGGCCCTGGAATGGCACCTGCACCCAGTTGGCACTTACTAAATGCACTGATGAATGGAGGCAGGTGCTGCATAAGGCTGGGATGCCCTTAGTCTGCTCACAGACACACTCCTCTTGGCTCTAGAGGAAGGACGTTCAAGACCAAGGTGCTGGCCCTGGGCTTCTGCTGAGGCCGCTACCTGCTTGCTGACAGTCCCCTTCTTGCCGCTGGGCAGAGAGCAAATTGTCCTGTATTTCTTCTTACAAGGCCACTAATCCCACCACGAGGTCCCACCCTCGCGGCCTCCCCTGAACCTAAGCACCCTGAGGCCCCAGCTCCAAATGCACTTGTACTGGGGGTTGGTATGGATTCAAACAGGGACACAATTCAGTCCATAGCAGGGACTGCCAGATGGGGCCACCCAGCCCCACTCAGCTCAGATGCCCCCTCCCCTTCTCTGCTCCCAGAACTTGGCAAATGCTTCTGTGGACACTGGGACCTTCACAAGGACAGGTCACCAAAGCCCAGACGGGCAGGAATGCACCTCCTGGGGATGAGAAAGGAGAGGGAGGAGGAGCCAGCAAAGCCGAGCCCAGGGGTCACCCATGTACTGTGCAGCTGGCTGCAGGGGACAGACCACCAGGCCCTGGTGAGCTGGAAGGGCCATCACAGCTGCCTCCGAAAGGCAGGATGGGCTGGGGGCTGCCTTGGCCACCTCACGCATCATCAAGCCCTCTGCTCTTCCCACAAACGTGTGCCACTCACTCTTGTGGGTGTGGGGACAGCGTAGAGACCCCTGCCCCTGGGACTTCCATCACAGTGTGGGGCACAGTAGCTTAAATCACACAACAACGGCCACATGGTGAGGGGTGACAGGAACAGTCGCAGGGAGGCGCGCGGGTGGGGGCGAGGTCACGTGGCCATTTCAGGGAAGTTCATCAGGAAGGGTCACCTGGGCAGAGACTTGAAGGAGGGGAAGGGCTGGGCCAGCAGCTCTCTGGGGAACACTGTCCCCCGACTGCAGGAGAGGCCAGCACAAGGCCCTGAGGCAGAGCGCGCCTGGTGGCCAGCGACACCCAGAGCTCACTAGACGGCAGCACAGCTTCCAGGGGAGCCGGAGGAAAGAGATCCCAGCGCCTGGGCTTCTGTTCTCACACATCCTCTCTTCACAGTGAGGTGACGGATGATGAAAGCCGCCCTCTGAGTGTGCGGCTCTGCAAGCTGTCACAAATGCGTGCGGTTGTGTATCCAGTGCCACAAAGGCGCTCCAAGCCCTCTGCACCCCCACAGGGACCTCCCCAGCTGCCTGTCCCTGATGGAAAGCCGCCGACCTGCTTTCCGTCCCTGTGGTCCCACCTTTCCCAGTGCCGTGGGAGATGAAGCCACGAGGCAGTGGCTCTGGGGTCCACTTCTGCCAGTTGACACGGCCAGTGCAGAATCGTGCGGGTCTCCTGCAGTGGTAACTCACTTCCTCTCCCACTGGGTCGCTCTGCGGCTGTGACTCGGTTTGTTCCTGCTTTCGCCTGGCCGAGAGCGCTTGGGTTCTGGTCACTTTTGGTAAATAAGGCCAGCCTGAAGTGCTCCTGTGAACGGGAGGTTCCATTCCACCAGAGCAGCTGCCCAGGGGCGGGACAGCCCAGTCCCACTCAGCAGTCTAGCTCTGTAGGGCAGGGCGCTGGGCGCCTTCCCACCCTGCCTGAGGCTCCGTCCCGTCTCCCACCGGCACTTTGCTTTCCTGATGTTAGCCCTTCTTGCAAAAGTGCCCTGATGTCCCACTGCGGGTCTGATTCCTTCACCTCGGGAGAAACAGTGCTGAGGACTTCCTACAGTCTCCACCTGGAGTCTCCCCTGGCGGACATCTGTTCAAGCCTTCTGAGGTTTGTCAGGTTGCTAGTGTGTGCCTTTGGTTGGTTGTGAGAGCTCTTGGTGTACTCTGGACAGAGCCCCTTATCACAAGGCGGTCTGCAAATAGCCCCTCCAGGTTTGCAGCCGTCTTTTCATTCTGGATAGCTTTCAAACGCAGCCCTTGATTTTTATCAAGTTTGTGAGGTTTTCTTGTAGGGACAGAAGGGCTTTCAGTGTCACATCTAAGAGATCTTTAACTCATTCAAGCTTGAAGACTTGAAGACTTTTCTCCTATATTTTCTTCTAGAAGTTTCAGAAGTTTGGGTTTTACTTTCATCTCCAGGCCCTATTTTGAGTTGATTTTTGCATATGGTGTGAAGTATGGGCTGTGGGTTATTTTTGTATGGATATATCCAATCATTGTAGCACCATATGCTGAATCGGCTATCCTTTATTAATTGAATTGCTTTTACACCTTTTATATAACTCAGCTGTCCTTATATGTGGGGATCTTTTCCTGGACACCATGTTTTCTCCCAGTTACTTATACTTCTGTGCTTTCATCAATATAACCCTGCCTTGATTACGTAGCTTATGATAAGTGTTAAAATGGGTGATCATCTTGAAATCCGTCCTCCAAATTTCCCTTTTCAAAATCATTTTAGCTACTGTTTCTTTTCCATATAAATTTTAGAAACAGTTCATATGGATAATATATATGGATTTTACTTGGAATTGCATTGAAAAGTTATGTGATTTTGAAATTAATGTTTTAATAATAATATCAAGTATTCCAATCCACGAACCTGGTATGTCTCTCCACTTATTAAAGTCTCCTTGGTTTCTTTCATCAATAGTTTGCAGTTTGCAATATACAGAACTTACAATCCTTTGTTTGATTTAGACCTAAATACCTCATGCTATCTTTAGTGCTATTGTACATTATCACTTTTGTTTCGCTTTCCAACAGCTCATTGTTAGCTTATGGAAATATGACCAATTTTTGTATATTGACAAAATTTACAAATTTCCTGAACTACTTTTTAGTTCTAGTACGTTTTGAGTCTAAGAATGTTTCAATTTCTCCCTTGATTTCTTCTCCCATTCATCATTCAGAAGAGTATTGGTCAATCTCCATGTTGAAGGGTTTGGTCAAGTTGATTTCTAATATCATTTCATTATAATCTAAAAGGATGCAAGAAATTGTAATGATTTTCATGTATTTGCTAAGAGATGCTTTGTGGCCTAAAATATGGTCTATTTTGAAGAGAATTCCACTAACTTTTTAGTTCTAGTACCTTTGTGTAGATCCTTTGGGATTTTCTACTTAGATAATAATTATTTTACTACATGCCTTTTATCATTTTGTCTTGACTTCTTGCTCCATGAGAAGGCTACATTACGACGCTGAACAGCAGTGGTCAGCTCACCCTTGCCTCAGTCCCAATCATGTGGGGAAACATTCAGTCTTTCACCTCTAAGTATGCAACTGTAGGGTTTTTACAGATGCCCTTATCAGGTTGAAGGAATTTCCTCAGTTTCTGTTTTTATTGTGATTAGATGTTGAATTTTGTCAAATGCTTTCTCTGCGCTTATTGAGATGATCATATCATTTTCTTCATGAGTCTGTCAATATGGTGAAGTACACGGATTGATTTTCAAATCCTCAGGCAGCCTTGGGTTCCCCAGAGAAGCCCCACTTGGGCATGATGAATGAGTGTATGTCTGTATTTTGGATCCTTTTGTTAACAAAGTTTGTGTCTGTTAATGGAGGATATTGGGATCTACTTTTATTTATTTGCAGTATCATTGTGTGTTTGGGTATCAGAATAATGCTTGCCAAACTGAAGGAGTTGGGAAGTGTACCCTCTTCTTCAATTTTCTGAAAGAGTTTTGGTATCAGTATTATTTCTTCCTAAATGCTTGATAAGATTAAAGGAACATCTGGACCTCAAGTTTTCTTTGTGGCAAGATTTTTAAATACGAATTAATTTTTGTAGTGGACATAGGGCTATTCCGATGTGAGTCCTGGGAGAGCTGTGCTATTTTGTGGCTTTAAGACATTTGCCCATTTTATTTCAGTTGACAAGTTTATTGGCGTGAAGTTGCTCGTGATATTTTCTTGCCACCCTGTTGACATCTGTGGTGCCTGTAATGATGCACCTCACTTATTATTGATGTTAATAATTTGCAACTTCTCTTTTTCTTTGCCCCCTAAATTCCTGCCAAATGTTCATCAATGTATTCTTCTTTTCTTAGAACCAGCCTTCGGTTTCCCTGACTTTCTCTATTTTTTTTTTTTTTTTTTTTTTTGTCCTCTGTTTTACTGATGTCTGCTCTACTTTTTATTATTTTCTTTCTTTGAGTTTAATTTGCTATTTTTAGTTTTGAAGGTGGAATCCTAGGTCATTGATTTCAGACTTTTATTCTTTTTTGGTATACACGCTTAATACTGTAGATTTCCCTCCAAGGCATTTTGATACGTTGTGTTTTCATTTTCATTCCACTCAAATTACTTTTTATTTTGCTTTTGAGTTCTTCTTCCCCTATAGGTTATTGGAAAGTGTGTTATTTAGTATCCAAATTCCCCAGGATCTTTCTTTCCATCTGTCTCTGTTATTGATTTCTAATTAAATTCTGTCGTGGTCGGAGACCAGGTTTTGTTTGATTTGAATCCTCTTAAACTTCTTGAGACATTTTATGGCCTGTCCTGGCAAACGTGCCCTCTGTGTTGAAGAGAGCGGTCCTCTCCTGCCGTTGGCGGCACTGACGGTGGCGCAGACCCTTGGGATCCTGCTGATGTTTTCTTCACCGCTCTGACCGTGGTTGAGAGGGTGTCGAAGGGTTGAACTGTGGTGGTGGATCTGTCATTTCTCCTCGCACCTCTAGCTTCTTTGCCTCGTGTGTTTGGAAGTTCTGTTGTGAGGCGCATGAACATTCAGGTGTAATGTCATCTCTCTCTCTCTTTTTTTTGTAATCTGATTTTATTGGTCACATGATCAACCCCTCAGCCTCAGGAGTTTCACATAGTTTTATGCGTTCTGTAAAGTATGGGCTTTCCTTCTACTTTTTCATTCAATACTGACATGCTTAATCTTTTATCATATTTAAACTTCTGCCTCTTTTGTATTTTCCCTTTATAAATGCTCTATTGAACATAAGTAGTCATCGTGACAGATGGTTCCTTTATCATTCTGAGTGAATTCTCCTTTCCCTGATATATAAATACCTCATATATGTATATTTATACTTCTAAAATACAGTTTGTCTGATAGGAACAGAGCGATGCCCGTTTTTGTTAGCTGCTGTGAGCAGGCCCATCTCTTTCCATCCCTTTGTCATCATTTGGTGTCTACTAGATTACATATATTAAATGTCGGCAGCGTGCACTTGACTCTGGCTTTTTCCCCAATTTGACGATCCCTGCTATTAATGGTGGTGTTTAAGTCCCTTACATTTAGCGAGACTGGCGATAGGGTTGGTCTTAGTCTATGTCCTCTGTGACTGTTACCCTGGAACGTCCCTTTCTGTGGTTGGGTGGTGGTTGTGGAACACGGTACCAGCTGACCTCGGACCACCGTCAAGTCACATTGGCCACTTAGAGGACAAGAATCTTGAACATCTTATTTTAATGTCCTTAGACCTTTGCTATCGTAGCTGTTTGCTGCTTTTCTATATTTTTAGAAACCCACGATATGTTATTATTTTTAGCTGAAATTTAAAAAACAAAGCACAGTGTGTTGGATTTCCCGCCCCCTTGCCCACTTCAGCGTGCTCCCCTCTCGTGCAGCTCCCTCTGACGTCACCCCCTGCCTGGGTCCCCTCCAGGGGGTCTTCAGTGCAGGTGTCCTGGGATGCGTTCCCAAGGGGTCTGGTGTGTGGAAAGGTTTCTGCTTCACATGGAGCTTCTAAAGGCTGCTTCCCTGGTAGAGGGTGCTGGTCTGGCGGGTCAGTGGGGTCTCCTCCCTGAGCGCTATGATGCGCCGCTGCCTTCCTGCCTGCCTGTTGCTGACGAGCTGTGCTGTCTTTGGTCCTTAATATGCCTTTCTCTTTGGCTTTTTAAAGATTTCCTCTTATCATTAGTTGTACACAATTTTATTTTTTGGGTGGAGGGATACTAGGATTGAACTCAGGGGCACTCAGCCCTATTTTGTATTTCATTTAGAGACGGGGTCTCACTGAGTTGCTTAGTACTTCCTTTTGCTGAGGCTGGCTCTGAACTTGCCATCCTCCTGCCTCAGCCTCCCCAGCCTCGGGGATTACTGGTGTGCGCCACCTCCCACCATCTGCGATTTTATTCTGATATGATTTGGTGTCTCTTCCTTCGCATTTCTTACTTGGAATTCTCGCTTTCCTGGATATGATTTATACTTTTCGTAAAGTTTGGAAAGTGTTGAGATATCATCTCTTCAGATTTGATTTCCGCCCCCTTCCTTCTCCTGGGGAGACTCAAATTGCTCCTGCACCATGCCCTCTGGGGCGTCCCACAGTGCGCTGACCCTGGGTTCCAGTGTTTCCAGTCTGTATTCTACTGGTGTTTCATTATTGGATTTTTTCTGTTGATCTTCAAGTTTATTCAGGTTTGTCTTTCCCTCCACAGGGTCTTGTCTCTGATAAAGTCATCCGTCTTAATCGGCAGAGCATTTTCAGATTCTTCTTGGTGTTTTCCGTCTCTCAGCCTCTTGTTTCACTCCACCAATCGGAACCTAAGTGTAGCTGTTTAATGTCCTTGTCGATCACTGATTCTGCCTTTTCTAAGTTGCTTCTGACCCGTTGCGTCTCCCCTTCGAGGGGGTCTTATGCTCTTGCTTCTTTGCACATCTGGTAAACTTGATCAGATGCCAGACAGTGTGAGTTTTACCTTGTTGGGTTTTGGATACTCCTTTACTTTTTAAATACTCTTGAGCTTTGTTCTGGAGCACAGTGAGATTATTGAAAACAGTTTGTCCTTGCTGTTAGAGCTTTGGAAGGGAGGGCGAGGGCACCTTGTTCGGGCTGCTTTTCTCCCGTGACTGGGGTCACACCACGCAGAAGACCTCTAGAACGCCCCATGGGCTTGGCGGGTTCCCGAGCATGGTTGATGGAAAAGGAACCCCTCTCAGTGCCGCCGAGCTCAGGCATGGCGCTCGGCTCCTTGTGTGGCTCTTTTCCCGCTGCACTGAGTGCAGATACGAGGGTGGGTTTCTGCAGACCTCCCGAATTCTCTCCCTCTCTGTGCTGCTCCTCCCACGGCTCTGCCCTGAGAGCTCCAGCCACGTTGGCCTCGGGCGCCTCCAGCTCCCCCTCTCACAGAGGCTGTGGCTCCTGGTTCCCTGTCCCTGCGCTGGGAGCGGGAAGCCGTCCTGGCACTAGCTGTGGCAGTGGGAGCCCCTCGCAGCCCCCTCCCAGGGGTCATCTCTGTGCTGCCGAGGTGTGGTGTCTGACGGCCGTGATCCGGGGTGTTTTTGCGGTTTCTGTGTGTTGAAGGCAGGAGCAAAGCCGGGCCTGGTGGCTCCAGCTTGGCAGGGAGCCTCTGTGCCGCGTGCTGTTCTCAGGACTGAGTTTTCCTTGGCGTGGAACCGGGAGCCACAGGAGGAGTCTCAGGTGGACCTGACACACGTTCCCACGTGGTGGGCAAGTGCAGGCATGAAACGTCAAGTGGCAAGCAGCTTTCTAACATGCTGCACAACGGCCTCGTCCAGTCGGCCGACTGTCCATCCTGTGCACTGACGCGACCAGGCCTCCAACAGCCTCCCCCTGGGAGGCACCTGGAAGTGGGAACTGAGGGGGATGGAGCCAATGGGTCCTGAGGAGGGGCCGCAGAGCCTGACCTCTCCCTGGGGGGAGCCAGGATTGGGCACCACCCCAGAAGCAGGGATGCCCTCCCTTGAGCCCTCTGTGGCGACGAGTCCCTCTGGGGAATCCTCCCCCACGTTGCAGGAGGACAGGGGGAGCGGGGAGAGGAGAGAGACCAGCACCAGCTTGAAGGGGCCCCACATCTGTCCGTGCTCCCGCTGAGAGCCCCGAAAGCTCTCCTCACCTAGGGACCTCACCCCGGATACCTGGGCGGTCAGGGACGTCTCCCATGCCGTCCTGAAGATATGGGGTCATCCCGGTCAGTGCCAGAGCCAGAGCTGGGGGTGGAGTGCCCTGGACCCTCCCACACCACCAGCCTTTCTGTCACCAGCCCCTGCCAGGAAGCCAGATCCCACCAGGCTGCAGGTGACTACTGAATAGTGTCCTGAGACCTCGACCCCCGCCTCCTCCCAGGGCTCAGCCAGGCCGAGAGTGGAAGGCTAGACCCCTGGGAGCCACCTCCCAGCCTGATCCAAACCCAGCGACTCAGCATCCTGCACTTCCATCTTGAACACAAACGTGCGCAGCCGTCTCTCCAGCCCCCCCTTCCCTTTCAGAATCTCCTCCCACGTCCCAAGACCCTCGAAGGAGTCCTCCTGCAGGAAGTCCCCAAAGGACTCTGCCGGCAGAGACAGGCAGTCACAACACACCACTATCCTGCTCTGCAAGTCCAGGAGCAGCCAGGCTGCCCTGATGCCCAAGGAGCACACGATGTTCATGGAGGAGGCCTACAATGCGGGTGATCACCAGGCCTGGGACTCGGCCAGGGCAAGGAGGGGTGCACGGGGGTCGGCTTCCAGCAAACCCTACCCTGTTCCTCCACTGGACGCAGTCCTGAGGGTCAGGGCAAGAGGGGGGTCCTCTCCAGGACTTGGAGATGGCGCGGGGTGCGCACTCACCGAGCTTCCAGCAGGGAACCCTGCTCCTCCCTTGGCTTCCCAGTGCCCCCTTGGGGCACCATCCAACACCCCCCAAGTACCCATCTTCCATCCTACCTCCCATTCCCCTCCGTTCGCTTTCATACCTCAGAGCCTCAGCGCAGGCCTGACCTCTCCCTGCAATGCTTTCCCCCTCATGGAGGGTGAGAGGATCAGAGGATGGGGAATGGAGGGAGAGAAGGACAGATGAATGAATTTATGGTGGACAGGAAGATGGACAGGTGGATGGACCCATCTATGCACAGATGATAGTGGGCAGATGGATGGACCTATGCACCATGGGTGGGTGCGTGGGTAGATGAGTGCAAAAATGAAAAGATGGATAGGTAGACGGACTGGTGGACTAACATATAGGGATGAATGTGTGGGTGATGGACAGATGAGTGGACAATGGATGAGTGGATGAAGAGGTGGGCAGGTCAGTGAGTGGGTGGGAATCCACGTGGGTGCACAGGACAGGCAGACTGGAAGGCATTCCTGCTCTGTGCCCCTCTCAAGCCCCGTGAGGACATTTGGGCAGCGAGGAGGCCCAGGACTGCCCAGGCACCTGGTCCTCCTGGCGTGCAGCTCCCTCCTTGCCCCCCGACCTCCTTCCCCTGCCCACCCAGCCCTGCGGCCACGAGGTGAGCCCCACCCCTCACACCCTTCTTGCCGACTCCAGCCATCTGCTTCAAGATGCTCCGGGACATCAATAGCTCAGACCCCCTGCACCTGAAGTACATCATCAAGAAGATCAAGGACATGGCTCAGGGGTCCCCCTACCTGGTGATGGAGACCATCCATGACTACTTCGCAGACAACCCAAAGGTGGGCGTGCCCGGGCCCTTGGGAGCAGACATGAGGGCGCTAGACCCCAAGGGGCTCCTGTCCTCCATTGTACTCATTTGGGGCAAGACTCAACGTCCTCCTGTGCTGAATGGGCTGAGGAAGGAGGAGGGAGTGGACACGGCTTGGCCCTCAGAACACTCTGGTGAGGCAACACTCTGATCCTCGCAGACTGGGGAGCTGAAGCTGAGCGAAGTGGGGGCAGAAATGGATGGAGGGTGGGTGGACAGAGTTGGGGGCTGCATGGACGATGACTGCCCGGACGGGCGTGGACTCTGCTCATTCCCACAGCAGTTACCTGAGATGGGGACGATCCCCTTCCGCGTGGGCTCTGGTTCCTATCCAGGCCCGCACGGAGCAGGCATTTCCTAAGGGCTGCCCAGTGCATGGCCACACACAGCCACTCCTGGCCTCCCCTCTGCCTCCCTCCGTCCAGTGCTCCTGCTGGCATCCCGGGTGTGACCAGACCCAACCGTCCAGCACCTCCTCTGCTGTCCATAGATCTCCAACCGGCACAAGTTCCGGCTGTTCCAGGTCCTGAAGAATGTCATTGGCGCCAGTGACGTCATGGAGGACATCTGGAAGAGGCGCTTCATGCAGCTGGCCCTGGAGAACATGACCAAGTCCACGGTGGGTCTCCCCCGTCCTGGCCAATGGCTACTCCCCCAGGGGCTTTGGGGATGCAAGTGGCTCCCCAGGGATCCCAATGACGCAGCGCTGCTGGGTCTCATGGTCCCCCAGATGGTGTGTGTCCACTCCTGTGTCCTCACCACTGGCCCTTCAGAGGGACAGGTCCATGCATTCTGGGGCTGAGGAAGCTGAGACTCCCTGACCATCCCTTTGTGGCTGCCCACACTCCAGCCTCTGGGAGACCTAAGTGCCAGTCCAACCCATTCCCCAGGCTGCAACTCAGCCCTCGGCTCCTGCCCCTGGGCTGCTGCCCATGGAGGTGTGTGGTCTGGACCTGAACAGCCTCATCCCCAGGCCAGCAGCAGTCTCCAGTGATGGCCTCCAGGGCTGTGGGGACAGGGGTGTATCTCAGACCAGGTAGCCCGGCAGCCCCATGGTGGGGTCCTCACCCACACAGGCGAGTGGTGGCCAGAGGGCAGTGGCCAGGCCCCCTGCAGTCTAGGCCACAGCACCACCAAGCCGTGACTAGGCCACTTGACCCAGGATGTCGTGCCAGTGACAAGGAGGCCGATGCCACTGGGAAACGGTCTTTAGTGCAGCGCCCAGGCCACACAGGGCCACAGGGGCCTGTCCCTCGCAGGCCAGGCAGCGGGCAGCAGCCATGCCTTAGGCCTGTGGGCGTGGGCAGCACAGTGTGAGATGGCCCCTGGGCCACCAAGGGGCTGGGGCTGGCCGGTGTCCGAGGTTGGGGAAGGATGGCACGATTGTGATAGATATCCCCCTGCCAGGAGGTGAGGGGCCTGTGTCCTTCCTGGGCCGTGTTCACAGCCTTACAGGGAGCTCATTAGGACAAGCAGACGTCAAAGGCCAGCGCAGAGCCCACCCGGGTGGCCTTCCAACAGGCGCTCTGGCCCCATTCTACAGAAGGACAGGGAGGCTGGAGTGTGGGACTGGCCAGGGGACAGCCTCGTGGGTAGACAGCAGGTGCACCCCAGAGAGCTTGAGAACCGTGGGCGGGGAGGACAGAGGGAAGGACAGAGGGGACCGCGGCAGGTCCACCAGCTCCTTTCTCTGTTTAAACGTGTGTGTGTGCACGTGTGCATGTGTTGTGTGTGTGTGTGTGTGTGTGTGCACGTGTGCATGTGTTGTGTGTGTGTGTGTGTGTGTGTGCACGACCTTGCTCCTGTGGCGTGCTCGGGGTCTGTTTAGACATGTGTGGCTTCTGTCATGATAAAGCGCTGGCAGGGCGGGTGCAGGGAACTGAGCGCACAGGACAGCTCGGGGTCTGGCTTCAGTCTCCCTGGGGGTGGACAGGACCCCTCCTGGGGCAGTGCTGGGCATCATCCTGGGGTCTGCCTTGCCCTGGGACTCCCACTACCCTTTCCATTAGGAGACCCCATTGCTACACCCCACGTCTTCCTCCTTCCCAATTCATTCCCTCCTCTGCCATATATCAAATTTATTTTTCAGGCAAAGATACATTTTTTGGAGGGGAGGGGGGCCTGAGGATTGAGCTCAGGGGCACTCGACCACTGAGCCACACCCCCAGCCCTGTTTTGTATTTTATTTAGAGACAGGTCTCACTGAGTCGCTTAGCACTTTGCTTTTGCTGAAGGTTGGCTTTGAACTCATGATCCTCCTGCCTCAGCCTCCCAAGCTGCTGGGATTATAGGCTGCTTTTTTAAAAAAAAATGCCTTTTATTGTTGTTCTGCTGCCAACTTTTAACATTCATTTTTCACTGTTGCATTGTAATTATACGTGACAGTGGATTCCTCCCACCATGTGCACGTAACATGATTTGAGCAGCCTTGTTCCCCGATTCCTACGCAGAAGACACTCATCTCCAGCTGCTTCCTCCAGAAGAGTGTTTGGGGAGTAAACCGTGAGCTACGAGTTTCCAGAACCCTCTGTGTCCTATGGGGCCCTGGACTCTAGATCGCCGTCCCTTCGTCCTCAGCCCTCTGTTGAGCCATGGAGGCCCAGGCCGTCCTGACGCCCACCCTTCTGTAGGACCTGCCCTCCCCGGGGGCTCACAGCACCCGAGTTCTGGAGTTCCACCAAGGCGCACCTCTCCCTGGGTCCACGCAAGGTTGTGGGCTTGGCTCTCGGCCTCTCCCTCTCCTGGCTTAGCTCTTGGACTTGGAATCTCTCGACTGTCTGCTTCCAGCTCCGAGAATATGATCGCTGTTGCCCTTTTGAAATTCTCCCAAATGTAGTTTTCAATGAGGGTTTTTCTTTTTTTAAGCAAAATCAGATCCAATCCATCCTCTTAAGAAGCCCTCACAACCGTGTGCTTTCAAAGAACTGCAAAGACCTCTCCATTTCCTGAGAGCAGGGAGGGGCCCTTGGACACCTGCTCCTTCAGATGCCACCTAAGGCAGGGTCTCTGCTGCGCCCCCCTCCTCCAGCTGCCGTGCAGGATGCAGATGACAGAATCCCACGGCAGCTGAGAAGGCCGGTGGCCGCCCAGGGCCAGCTCCAGGCACAGGCTGGCTCCTGCCCAAGGGTGGCTCTGTTGGGCCTGGGGCAACCAAGAGCCCACCCTGCAGGCGGAGAGTCCCGGCAGGAGCACAGCCTGGGTTCTGAACTCTTGGTGACGTTACAGGACGTGACATGTCCTGAGCGTGCCCGGGAGTGGGCCTTAGACACAGCGAGGGCTTGGACAGAGGGCCAGTGGGAAGGCAGCACCGGGCAGGCGGCTCCACAGAAGCAAGGCCCTGAGGCAGGGTGGAGGACAGTGTGTTCTGGGACTTAAGGGGACCCAGAGTCCAGAGCCTGGGCACAGAGCTCCCCTCCGTTCCCTGGGCCTCGTTTCTTTCTTTCTTTTTTTATTTGTTCTTTTTGGTTAGACGTGACGGGGAATGGGTTTGACGTACCCTACCTACAGGGCGTACAGCTCCCATTCTTGTGGTCGGACACGGTGTGAGGTTCACATGAACCCAGGAAAGGGGTGTCTCATTCATTCTACTGTCTTTCCCATTCCCATTCCCATTCCCCTCCTTCCCTCCCTTCCCCTTGGCCTGATCCAGTGAACTTCCATTCCTCCTCCCACCCTGCTTATCGTGAGTCACACCCACATATCAGACAGAGTATTCTGCCTTGATTTGGGGATTGGCTTATTTCACTTAGCATGATAGTCTCCAGTTCCACCCATTTACCAGCTAATGCCATTATTTCATTCTTCTTTATGGCTGAGTGATATTCCATTGTGTGTGTATATAGACCACATTTTTTAATATTTATTTTGAGTTGTAGTTGGACACAACTATGTGGTGCTGAGGATGAAACCCAGGGCCTCGCACATGCGAGGCGAGCACTCTACCGCTGAGCCACAACCCCAGCCCCTAGACCACATTTTCTTTATCCATTCATCTGCTGAGGGGCACCTAGGTTAGTTCCATAGCTTAGCTATTGTGAATTGAGCTGCTATAAATATTGATGTGCCTGCAACACTATAGTATGTTGATTTTAAGTCCTTTTCATATATGTTGGGGAGTGGGATAACTGGGTCAAAGAGGTTCTATTCCAAGTTTCTGAGGAATCTCCATACTGCTTTCCAGAGTGGCTGCACCAATTTGCAGTCCCACCAGCAGTGAATGAGTGTGCCTTTCCCCACATCCTCGCCAATGTTCATTGTTACTTGTGTTCTTTAAAACTGCCATTCTGACTGGAGTGAGATGAACTGTCAATGGAGTTTTAATTTGCATTTCTCTAATTGCTAGAGGTGTTGAACACTTTTCACTTTGTTGACCAATCGTATTTCTTCTTCTGTGAAGTGTTCAGTCCCTTAGCCCACGATGGATTGGGTTATCTGGGGTTTGGGTGGTAAGTCTATTGAGTCATTGATATATCCTGGAGATCAATGCTCTATCTGAGGTGAGTGTGGTCAAGATTTTCTCCCCTTCCGTAGGCTCTCTCTTGACATTGTTCGCTATGAAGAACCTTTTTAGTTTGACTCCATCCGTTTACTGATTCTTGATTTTCCTTCTTGTACTTTAGGAGTCTTGTTGAGAGGTCAGTTCCTAAGCCAGAATGATAGAGTTCAGCCTCCTCTTTCCTCTTGCACGCTCAGGGTCTCTAGCCTAATGCCAAGGTCCTTGATCCCACTTTGAGTTTTGTGCAGGGTGGGAGACAGGGGTCTAATTTCACTCTGCTACATATGGATTTCCAGGTCTCCAGCACCGTGTGTTGAAGGCTGTCTTTTCTTTCTCCAGTGTATCTTTGCGGTGCCTCTGTCTCGTATGAGGTAGCCGTACTCATGTGGGTCTGTCCCTGTGTCCTCTGTTCTGCACCACTGGTCTACAGGTCTGTTTTGGTGCCAGCACAGCCGTTTTGGTCACTATAGCTCTGTAGTGTGGCTTAAGCTCTGGTATTGGATGCCCCCTGCTTCACTCTTCTTGCTGAGGATGCTTTCCCTACTCTATCAGCCTCCGTTTTCCATCCCCCAAATGCTGTGTCGAGCAAACCACAGGCGGGAGGTGCCGGGCTCTCTGCCTGCCCTGACTCCCCCTCCCCCCCAGGAGCTTGAAGACATGTACCAGAACGCGGCCAGCGACGTGCTGGTGGCCCTCTGCAGGCACTCGTGGCCGGAGGTGGCCCAGCACCTGGAGACGGAGTTCCTGACAGGTGTCTTCCCGCATCGCAGCATCCTCTATGTGATGGGCACCCTGTCCTCCCATGGTATGTGCTGCCTGCAGGGGGGGGGGCAGGGCCTGGAGGCAGATCTGAGGGGAGGCACACCCACCCTGAGACAGCGAGGCTCATGTGGGTGGCACCAGGCTGCTGTGCCCCAACCCCCAGCAGGTACTGGCGGGAACTGCAGCTGAAGCAGAGGAGTTGGAGGAGAGCTGGCCGTGCAAGGGCCCAGGGGCAGCAGGGAGGAGACAAGAGGCCTCCTAGGACCGGGCCCAGAACCAGGCAGGACTCAGCTTAGCCTGGCCTTGTTCCTCCACCCTGGAACTGGCAAAGGCTGGGAAGGGTCCCTCTGCACCTGAGGGGCCTCCAAAGCAGCCCCTACTCCTGAGGTGGGATTTCCAAATCTCCCATAAGGCTTTCTCACCTCACAAGACTCCCTGAGCCTTATTTCCCCAAACTTGAAGGAACTTCAGCACACCCTAAAGGCCCTACTCAGAGGAGTCCCTCCTGTCACCATTAGACAGCCTGAGGTCCAGAGAAGGACAGGGCCTTGTGAGGCCACACACAAGGGGCCAGGGCCATGATGCCAACCCAGCTCCCTGGACCTGACCAACTCCAGTCTGGCTCGCGGTCCTCCTGGTTGCCTCCCCTTGCCCCGGAGCCAGGCCAGGCAGAGGCAGGACAGTGTCCCCCGACTCAGTGTCTGAGGGCTGGAGGAGCAGGGGCCCCAGGGCCAGCCCTGGCTGTGAGCTCAGACTTGGCTGCAGCCCACCTCCGTCTCCCACAGAGGAGCTTCTGAACCGGGAAGACAGGGCGCGCTGGGAGAACCTGCTGGCCCAGGTAGGCAGGGAGACCGCTGGCCCTGGGCCTCTGTGGGCAGCCAGGCCAGGTGGAGGGTACAGTGGGGAGGGAGGAGGAGGGAGGGGGAGGGAGGAGAGGGGCAGGGAGGGAGCAGGGAGGGGACTTAGCCACAGTGGGGACTGGAGCCTGGGTCTCTGGTCCTGAGGCAGCGCAGGTGTCCACACACAGGCCCTCCACTCTGCCCAGGACCTGGATCCACCATGGCCAGGCACCAGAGAGGACACAGGGGCCAGAGCTGAAAGGGGGAAGCAGACTGGGGTGCGCCATCTCAGGGCAGCCCCATCGGACACACCCCCAAGTTGGAGCTCACAAACCTGAGAGAAGGGACATGGGCCACGGCAGACCTGGGTCACGTTCAACCAATCACAGCTGTGTGGCCCGGTGGCCTCGTCAGCCTCACTGTTCCTGAGTTCACCATCCGTCAATGAGGATAAAAGTCCTGGCTCAAAGGGCCGCCGCCGTGAAGACCGTGGGCGCTGAGCACCATGAAGCCTTTGCCAGGCACCCACAGGGCGAGCCGGGCTCAGCGCTGGTCACGCTGTCACAGCGCTGAACAAGAGTCATTAATGGAACAGACACAGAAATCACTAAGGAAACCGAAGACCTGCACAACGCAATTAACCAAATTGATCTAATTGACATTCCTTTCAAATGCAAATAGAACATTCTGTAGCTCACCACACACTGGCATCTATCAATATTTTCAATAAATTTTAAAGGGCTGAAGTCAAACAGTACTTTCTCTGAGCAAAACATGAATTAGAGGTCAATACTAAAAGGTATCTGGAAAAACTCCAATGCTTGGAAATTAAATGACACAGTTCTAAATAATCCATGGGTCAAAGAAGAAATCACTAGAGAACTAGAAAATATTTTTATTTTAATTGAATGATAATGAAAACACAACATAGAAACATTTGTGAGATATGACAAAAAGCAATGCTGGGAAATTTGTATTTTAATGCCTATATTAGAACAGGAGAAATGTATAAAATTATTTAAATCTTCATTTTAACAAACTATGAAAAAAGAGCAAATTAAACCCAAAAAAAGTAGAAGGAAGAAAATAATAAATACTAAACCATATGTTAAAGAACTAAAAAAGAGACAAACAACAGACAATGAATAAAACCAAAAGTATCATCAAAAGATTAATAAATTAATAAACTGATCAAGTGAAAAATCATACAATGTCAGTTTCAGGAAAAAAATAAGGAACATTACAAATCCTTTAGATATTAAAGGATGATAATGAAATATGATTCCAATAAATCAGACTAAAGATGCAATGAATTCCCTGAAAAACATAAATTACCAAGCTGACACCAGAAGAAATAGAAAATCTGTGTAGTCCTATATGTACTAAATTGGTAGTATAATTTAACACCTTCTGGTTACCAAGCCACATCCATTTTACCTTCCACGCAACATGTCAAACACTGAAGAGTCTTACAAAAGAGAGTCTATTCACCAGGCAAGAGCATGGAGATGGGAGAGCAAGTCTGAAATTCACCTGCCTGATTATAGGGTTTGGGGCTATTTATGGGATGAGGCATAGGGAAAGCAACTGGATCAACTTAACAACTGTCAACACCGTGACCCTCACATCAGCAATGTCAGGTATAGTCAACTAAAAGCAAGTGACTAAGAGCAGGTGAGTCCAGAGGGTCTACTCAAAAGCTAAGAGCAGGTGATTTTTTTCCAGGTCTTCCCTCTGTCTCATTCCCACAAAGAAAACTCCCCGCCCAGACACTTCACTGGTGAATCCTATCAGTAGTTAAGAAAAAAATAATACCAATTCTACACAAATTATTTCAAGAAAATAGAGGGAGAAAGAAGTCTTTCCAAGTCATTTCATGAAGCCAGCAAATCCATGATACTGAAACTAATGACATAAGAAATAAAACTACAGTGCTGCAGTTGTGGAGCACTTGCCTCCCATGTGCAAGGCACTGAGTTCAATCCTCAGCACCACATAAAAATAAATAAATAAATAAAGGTATTGTGCATTAAAAAATAAAAGAAGTAAAACTACAGTTCATTTTCCATGAAGATTGATTCAAAGGCTTTTAACAAAATATTAACATGCTGAATAAAAGGATAACACACCATGATTAAGCAGCGTTTATCTGAGAGACACAAGGTCGACCTATTGTATGAAAAGCAATAAATGTCATTCAACACACCAATAGAATAAACTAGAAAAAGTCTGATCATATTTAATAAAAATTATGAAGAAAAAGCATTTGACAAAATTTTATACTTATTCGTGTTAAAAAGCTCTCAACAAACCATGAGTAAAAAGAAACTTCCCAATTGACAAGGCTTCCGAATCTACAGCAAACACACTTACTGACAAAGACTGACTTTCCTTGCTAAGATCAGGAGAAATAGGGCAAAGATGCCCAGTTTTTCCACATCATCAGTATTGCACTACAATTTCTAATCAATGCAATAAGGTAAGAAAAAGAAGAGAAGTCATACAGATTGCAATTGAAAAAGTAAAACTGTCTTGCTTTCCAGATAACATGGTTGCATACACAGAAAATCTTACAGAATCTAAAATAACTGAAAATTACTTATAATTGAATTTAGCAACATCTCAGGATATAAGATTAACATATAGAAATAAACTGAATTTGTATTTATTTGCAACAAATAATTGGAAAATTGTTTTTTTAAATGGCACATCAGCATGAAAGATATGAAAGACTAAAAGATATATCGGATGAAATATGTACAAGATCTTGACAGTATTACAAAAAGTAAATTTTTAATGGAGATGTATGGTGTTCATGAATAAGAAAATTAAGTAATGCTAGGATATCAAGCCTCCCAAAATTGATATGACAGTCCAAAATTAATTTTTTAAAAGCCAATAAAAGTCCCAGAGGCTTTGGTGCAGAATTAAATATATTTTAAAAGACCATCATCCAGGTCCCTGCAGGGACACTACAAGATTATAGGGTAGAAACTGTAGTACCTTGGATTCCCCACTGCTAGAGAGGAAGACACACAGACAACATGAGAGACAAGGGAAGGAAGAGCCAGAAACAAACCAACTGCTACAATAATGGAGTCCACTGACAGCAGATGAAACGTCAGAGAAGTTCAGAATGTACAGGATTAAAATGATCTGCAAGGAAAGAATGATATAAAAGAGCAAACTCAGGCAGCAACTGACCACTCCAACAAAGAGATAAGAGAGTAAATACAGGTAGAAAAGATTACTTCAAGAAAAAGATAGTCTCTGAAAAAAAAAAACAGATATTCTTGAAATGAAAGAAAGAATAAACCAAATAAAAAAATTCAATAGAAGAAAGCGTCAACAACAGATTAAATCACCTGGAAGACAGAACTTTAGGCAATGAAGACAGAATATATAATCTTGAAAATAAAGTTGACAACAAGTGAAGATGGTGAGAAACCATGAATAGAACTTCCAAGAATTATGGGATAACATCTAAAGACCAAATCTAAGAATTATTAGGATAGAGGAAGTCACAGAGATACAAACCAAAGGAATGAAGAATCTATTCAATGAAATAATATAAAAATTTCCCAAACATGAAGAGTGAATTGGAAAACCAAATACAAGAGGCTCACAGGACACAAATGTACAAAATCACAACAGATCCACCCCAAGGCACATTATAATGAAAATGCCTAGCATACAGAATAAGGATAGAATGTTAAAATCCTCAAGAGAAAAGTTTCAGATCACATAGAGAGGGAGACCAATTCGAATCTCAGATTTCTCAACCCAGACCCTCAAAGTCAAGAGATCCTGGAACAACATAGACCAAGCTCTGACAGAAAATGGATGCCAACCAAGGATCTTATGTCCAGCAAAACTAAGCTTCAGATTTGATGACTAAATAAAACCTTCCATGATAAAGAAAAGTTAAAAGAATTTACAGTTAGAAAGCCTGCACTACAGAGCATTCTCGGGAAAATGTTCCAGGAGGAGGAAATGAAAAACAACAATGAAAATCAGCAAAGGGAGGAACTACTCTAAAGGAAAAGCCAATCAAAGGAGAAACCAAGTGAAGTTAAAAAAAATAAACCAAAATATCCAGAAATACAAACCACGTCTCAATAATAACCCTGAATATTAATGGCCTAAACTCATCAATTTAAAAACATAGACTGGCAGATTGGGTTTTTAAGAAATACCCAACAATATGCTGCCTTCAAGAAACTCATCTCACAGGAAAAGACATCCACAGACTGAAGGTGAAAGGGTGGGTCAAAACATACCACTCACATGGACCGCGGAAGCAAGCAGGGGTTTCCATCCTCATATCAGATAAAGTGAACTTCAAACCAAAGTTAATCAGAGGGATAACGAAGGTCATTTCATACTGCTTAAGGGAATCATCACAAGACATAACAATCGTAAATATCTATGCCCCAAACAATGGAGCATCTACGTATATCAAACAAACCCTTCTCAATTTCAAGAAGCAAATAGACCACAACACAATAATAATGAGTGACTCACACTGGATAGACTTCCAAACAAAAACTAAACAAACTTTGGAACTCAATAATTCAACCAGTGATTTAGACTTAACAGACATATATAGAGTATTTCATCCATCATTAAGTGAATACACTTTCTTCTCAGCAGCACATGGATCCTTCTCTAAAATAGACCATATATTATGCACAAAGCAACTATCTGCAAATATAAAAAAACAGAGATACTACCCTGTGTTATCAGATCATAATGGAATGAAATTAGAAATCAATAATAAAATAAAAGAATAGAAGCTATTCCAACACCTGGAAAATAAATAATATGCTATTGAATGAGCAATAGATAGCAGAAGATATCAGGGGAGGCAATAAATATAATCTATAGGTTAAATTTTTACATGGAAATTTCAAAGGACCTAAAGTAGTTAAAATAATCCTTTTATATAAAACAAAGTTGAAAGAATTCCACAACTTGATTTTGAGATTTTTGTAAAAGTCTAAAACCATAGTAAAAGATCATTGGCTCTAAGGCACAGAAAACAGAAAGATGAGGCACTGGCTCTGGTGAAACAAATAAATAATTAGAAAATCCCTCATAAAACCACACTCACATACTCTAATGATTTTTAAAGCTGCCAAAGCAATTCAACCAGGAAAGGAAAGTCTTTTGAACAAGGTTCATGAACAACTATCTGTTTCTGAGGGGAAAATGAACTTTATTGTCTACCTTAAACCACTTTCAAAAATTAATTGGGAGGCTGGGACTGTGGCTCGGCAGCAGAGCGCTCCCCCAGCTCGTACAAGGCCCTGGGTTGATCCTCAGTATCACATAAAAATAGATTAAATAAAGGTATGTGTCCAACTACAATAAAAAATAAATATTCTTTAAAAATTAATTGGAACCAAGATCTAAATGTAAAGCCAAAACTTAAAAAGCACCTAGAAGAAAACACAGGATAAACTTGCCAACTTGGACTAGGTAACTATTTCTTGGGACTCATAAGGCAATAATATAAAGAATTGACAAGTTGGATTCCATTACCATGGAAACGTCTGCTTATCCAAAACAGAGAAAGAGGGGCCGCAGACATGGAGGAAGTACGCACAGACCCCGTCCATCCGTCAAGGGACTGTGCACAGAGTGAGAAAGCGCTCCCACAGCTCAGCGGGAACACTGAGCTGCTCTGCTCTCTCAGTGAACAAGATGCAGACGGGTGCTTCCCGCAGGAAACCATGGAATGGCCCTGAGCAAAGGAAAGATGACCACAGTGTGGTCCCCGGGGAGCTGGAGAGTTGCCATCACATGGCCCTTGAGAGTTCAAACAAAAACGTGAGGGCACCCAACGTTGGCAAGAACAGGGAGGCGGGAACCCTGCCCGTGGGACTGTCATGGTGCTGTCTCTTTGGGAACCTGACAGCTGTCACTCAGCAATTCCGCTTGTAGGGATTGTACCCAAGAGACGCAGAGGCTTGTGCACACAGGCTCCCTCCTCCTAGGAAGTCCCCACCAGCCTCATTCTGGGCAGGCTTTAACCCAGCTACCTGGGAGGCAGAGCATTTCCCCGGGGAGGGGCGGGGGGATGCTGAGAATTGAACCAGAATCGAAACATCCCTTTTCCAGAAAGAGGAGGCCCCTCTGCAGTGGGGTCGGTCAGAAACCTTGGGAGTGACAGGGGTGATGGGGATTCCTAGGAAGGGCGTGAGTGAGCTCTCTGGGGTGAAAGCACCCACCCCACATCTTGATGGTGTGTGGATGACGTGGGTCTCTGCTCAGATCCTTGAGCTGTGCGCTGAAGACCTGTGCATCTCACTGTAAGTTAGAAATGGCTTGATTTTCAAATACTTAAAAATTTTGAAAATCAAAATGCTTGGAAACAGATATATTTCAAAATTCAGAACATTTCAGATTTTTTTAAAAATAAAACAAAATGATGTCCATCCTGTATATTCCTCAGACATCTAGAAGAAGGGTCTGGAGCAGGTGCAGAACCAAATGCAGTGATAACTCTTCACGTAGATACCAAATACTCACAGTAACTCCCATGGATCGTGCTGCATCCGTTTGGGTCAATTTTTGCTACCCAATGAGGTCACTGCAGAGCTCTGGGGTGGGCTTTTGTTTTCTGAGTTTCAGGACCTGGGGGGCTGGTACTTACAGCAATAGACATACAGAAAGGGGGTTGACAGGAGCCCCTGGCACTTCTGGGCTATCTGAGGACTTCCCAGTGGGCAGAGTCTCATAAGGATCCCGCAGTCACCTGTCCTACAGGTGGAGAGCCACTGTTTCATGTATCAATGTGAACAAAAGACCTGACAGAGCAACATGGACGAGGGAAATTTATTTTGGCTCCTGGTTTCAGGGGTTCGGTCCATGGTCAGCTGACGCCATTGCTTGAGACCTGAGGTGAAGCAGCACATCAGGGTGGAGAGGCCTGGTAGAGGGAAGAAGCTCAGAACACGGCCACCAGGAAGCAGAGAGAGAGAGGGAGAGAGAGAGGGAGAGCTCTGCTCACCAGGGGTGAAATACAACCCGCGTCGGGGACCTGCTGCCTCCAGCTGCCACCCAGCTAATCCAAGTCGTTGATTAACCCGTGGTTATGTCACAGCTGCCTTAACCTAATCATTTCCCGTCTGGACTTTCTGGAATTGTCTCACACGTGAGCTTTTGGGGACACCTCATACCTCAACCATAACAGCCACCCAGGGTCTGCTGCACCCCTGCATCAGCAAGTAAGCCAGAAGTGGAGCACAGACTCTACCCTAAGTGGGGAGCAGTCTCCATTTCAGGGACCCAAGGATCTGCACCAGGGAGGGCTGAGGAGATCTCCCCTGCAGGGGGCACTCTAAGCTTGTCTTCTGCCCAACAAGACGTTTCTCCATGGTAAATTATTTCTTCAGGATAAATTCCTAAAACTAGACTTAACTGGGGGAAAATGCGTGATATTTTAAGCTTTGATTGATGTTGACATTAATATTTCCAAAACCTTAAAAAAAAATCTGCAGATCTAACCACCTTCCCACTAAAGACACTTCCACGAGGTTAGTCTTGCCAACCTTGAGGTTAGTCCTAAGAGCTGTGAGCTGTCGCTCCTGTGGCCTCTCGATGGAATGCAGAGACTCTGGTCAGCACAAGACCCAAGAGGCCTCACCAGCTCTGCAGTCCGCAGCCTCACAGAAGGGCAAGGGCGCTCCCTACAATAAAGAAAAGAATGTAGCAGACACGTAAACCAGGCATGCCGCTGCTGACCACCCCTCCCAGCATCAGGGCCAGTTCCACTGTCATCGCCACAAACACGTGAGCAAAGATGTGAGGATGGCCACAGCGTCACTCAGCAACAGGAACCTTCCAGCCCATGACAACCTAGGGGACAGGGTCCTGTGTGGTCCCTCACTGACATCATGCAGCATGTGACTTGCTCGGGTTTCACTTTCCGTCAACCTTGGCCACCACGGTGCGCATCTTAACAGCCACTCCCTAAATCTGAGCAAAGCTGGGTTTGTGGACCTTCATCCTGCGTCTTCTCCTCAGTCTCAAGCGGATGGCTTGCCTTTGCTTGTGGGTTGATAAAGTGCCATTTCTTACTACTGACATCTGCCCCCGGCAACAGATGACAGCAAAAGAAACAGTCTTTCTGCTTCAGTTGTAACGGTGTTCCTTAACACGCCTCCTTCAGTGTTGACCATCGCACTCCTCAGTCTTTTAAGATCTGGGGTTTGAAATTATGCAAGGGAGGGGTGCCTCCCTGACCAGGAGAATCTGGGCGCGGGGGGACCCTGGACTTGCTGAGTCCCAGAACGTGGGAATGTCAGAAATGGACAGATCTTCTGCCTCCACCTTATGAAGCCGTGTGACCTGGGCTCCCTGAGTCCTGCGTCCACTCACCCACTTGATCTCTTGCTGACCAGAGTGCACGTGAGAGCATGTTCCATGTGCCAGGCACTTCCAGGCCCTGGGACACAGTGTGTCCTGCCCCTGCAGAGGGGCGTCCTCAGCCCACATGAGCATCTGTCATGGTGAGACGGGCCAGAGCCGGATTCGGGACCACACCCTGCAGCCCTCCCCTGCCCCCCGGGCTTCTGATTTTCCTGCCTCGACCTGAACACATCCAGGGGCGTCCTGAGGAATGTCCCCCACCCCTGAGTGCTATCAAACAAAAGAGTGGTCTGGAGACCCAGAGGAGGGAGGCACCAAGGGCACGGGTTTCAGAACTCAGGACTGCCTGGGGCTAGGCGGGCTGGTAGAGGCCCCAGCTCTGGGAGTGGAGGGAAGGACAATCTAGCCTACCCACCCTGTCTGCTCACAGGTGGCTGCCAAGTCCATCCCGTTCCTGAACACAGACATGTGGTCCAGGGAGCTGCTATCGGCCCTCACCACGCCCAGCCGTACCCAGCAGGAAGAGTTACCAGAGAAGGTGGGCCCTGCTCCCGGTAGCCCCCACCCCACCCCACCCCCCACACGCACTGTCCACAGGACACACAGGTCCTGGGAGGAAACTGGTGGACCCAGAGGAAGCGGGTGGGTCTGGGCAGCAGGACTAGAAGCCCATCCTGCTGCAGGCCAGCGGGGCAGCTAGCCCCAGGCTGTTGGTGAGGGCTCTGAGGGCCCAGGGGCAGGTCAGGGAGGCTGCTGAGGATGAGGCAGTCGGCCAGGAGGGTCCAGCCGCGGACAGGATGCTCCCTCTCCTCAGACCTTCCTGTTCACCTTCTACGGGATGGTCCTCCAGGCAGAGGAGGAGAGCACCACGGTCAGGGCACACCTGCGGTCCCTCCTGGAAACCTCCCACCAGTGGTCCAAGCAGAGGGAGGTGAGGACCCAGTCCACTCTGTCCCCACAACTGGCCACACACTGGTGTCGGCCCCCATCCTGGCTGAGCCATCTCCCTGCTGAAACCCCGACCTTGGTTTCACACTGGACTCTGATCCTGCTCACAGCTTGGGCCCTGGCCATGCACTGAGCCCTGGACCCTGATGACAGGCTGAACCCTGGCCACAGGCCCAGTCCTGGCTCACCCCGGACCTTGCCCACAGCTGGGGTCCTCCTGCTCCACCCCACACATCTGTCTCTTCATTCCCACCCCTGATCAGGCCTACTTAGAGCTGGTGGGAGAGATGACCAGTCTCCAGGGCCCCCCTCTGCCTCCTGCCTCCCTTCATCCACCTGCCAGACCCCGTAAGAGATGTCCCCAGGGGTCAGGCCGAGTCACATGTCCTGAAGAGCGGGCAGCTGGGAACTAGATGCCCTAGGATCTCGGCTGAGTGCCCCCATCCCGTTCCGGTGAGTGGGCTGGGTGTGGGGCCAGGTCCAGCCTACAACATTGGGTCCCCCACACAGGGCATTGCACTCACAGTGGGGCTGGCCGCCAGCCGCCACCTGAATGACGTCTGGGCCATCCTGGACCAGTTCAGGCAGAGTGGGCCCATCAAGTGGAGCCTGCACAGCTTCTCCCTGAAGGTACCTGCTCGGGCCTCAGCACAGGGCTGGTCCTGGGCCTCCATCCTCCATGAAGACCAGAGCCTCCGAGCAGGGACTTCCGGGGCACGGCAGGGCCAGGAGCACGGGCTCTGGGTCACACAGCCTGCCTCCAGTCCCACCTGCAGCATGGCCCCCTGTGCCTCAGCTTCCTCCTAAATACTGACCCCGACCTGGCCTGGGGCTGAGGTGAGCTGAGGCACCCACAGCACGGCTGGAGCAGTGTCATGCGCAGCCGGGGACAGCGCTGCCAGCTTGAGGTCGGCCCTCAGGCATGTGACCATCCTAAGGGAGACAGGCCAGGGGCAGCCAGGAAGGTGGACGCAGCACACCATGTGACCAGGGCAGCCCTGGCCACAAGGAGGGAAGGGGTTCTCTGCCTACCCTTCGGGTCTGCTCAGTTGTCCAGATGCCCAGTGAGGGCCAGGACGCCCTGGGGTCCCACAGCTGGCAAGTGGCACAGCAGGGCCTGGAGCCTGTGTCTCCAGCCCTCAGAGGTGCCTCGTCACTAAGGGCAACACCTCCACCAGGGTACTCAGGTGACACCCGGGGGGGGGGGTCTCACCCAGAGGGAGCAGCCCTGTGCCTTCCCAGCTCTCTGTCAGGCACACCCTCCCAGGCCCCCACAGCCCAAGGGGGTACAGGTGCTAGGCACTGCCCTGTCCAGCAGAAAGAGGGGCCAGGCCCTGGGCTCCTGGGGAAGGGGCCACCACAGAGGGGGAAGGTGGAGGCCTGGACACTGGCCATTTCCTACAGCGCTGAACAAGCCTGCGCACAGCCCTGGGTGGCCCACAGGGTCGCTCAGCCCCTCGAGGGGCAATTCTATGCTCCCTGGTTTCCTAAGATATGCACAAGCCCACCACCCTGGGACACCTGCCCCCCAGCAGCCTATGGGGCAGGGTCCTTCCTCTCAGCACCTGCCCTGGTGCCTGAGCACCATCCCTGCCCCCACGTGCCAGGGCCCGACCTCGGAGGACCTGCGCTGGAAGTGGGCCAGCAGCACCATCCTCCTCGCCTATGGCCAGGTGGCGGCCAGTGCCAAGGCCCACATTCTCCCGTGGGTGGACAACATCTTGTCCAGGATGATATTCTACTTCCGCTACAGCTCCTGGGTAGGGGCAGGGCTGCTCGCTGGAACTTCCCGGCCCCTACTGCACCCTCAGCACAGTCACAGAGCCCAGGGATCCTGGCATCCACAGGGCGGGCAGCCACCTCCCCACTCCCACCAGGCCCTGCCCCTGGCTGCCCCCAGCTCCTTCTCCACTGTCCTCCAGGCTCTGGGGAGGACCCCACCTCACTCTCCGGGTTACTTTGGTGGGCGGGGCTACGGAGAGGCTGACTCTTCCTCTGCACCAGCAGCCTGCAACCAGGCGGCACTGCCCAGCACCCACTGGGTGCCCGCCATGCCCCAGAACCTCCCACAGGCTGTGGCCTAGTTTAAGTGTTGTCGCCTCGTTTGCATTTTTTAAACAAAACCACAGCCCCCTCCTAGAGACATCCCCAGGTGGCTCCCAGCTGGTGCTCTCTGCTGCACCCTATCAGCAAGGACCCCACTGCCCCTAAGACATCAGCCTCACCCCTTGCTGGCTCCCATGCACTCCGGGGCCCTCTTCCTGACCGGTGCCCCTTGTCCTGGGCCTGGCCCCATGCAGGACGAGACCCTGAAGCAGAGCTTCCTCACTGCCAACCTGATGCTGATGGGGGCCATCAGCCGGAATGAGGGTGCCCACAGCTACGAGTTCTCGCAGATCTCCGAGCTGCTCGAGGGTCTGATGGTGCGTACCAGGCCCCGGCGGAGGCTGCTCCTAGACCAGGCCTTCTTGGTGGCCGCTGCTGGAGGAGCGGGGTGGGTCTCCAGAGCACTTCAAGCCCCACACAGGCTCTCACACCTGGAAATGCTCCTGTCCCCCGTCACCTGGCTGTTACAGAGACCTGGAAGTGATGCCACCAAGGCCCAATAAGGCCAGCCCCATCCATTCTGCAGTGCTGGCCCGCCTGGGGCCAGACCAGGCGCTAGGGATCGGGCCTCACAGGAGGCCAGGGCAGCAGAGGAAGGGCACAGGTGACTGACGGGGCAAGAACAGCCCAGCTCCTCACTGCTGCTGGGTGCAGACAGCGAGCTTTGCCCACCTACTTCACAGGTGACACAGGTGGCACTGCTCTGTCACCGGTTCAGCCCCTCCCCCACGAGGCACCTGACTCCCCACGCCCCTCTGGAGTGCCTCTGGAGACTGGCCTCAGGTCAGGCAGCTGTATCTGGCCTGATCCAGATCTGACCTGCCAGGCCCCAGGCTATGCTATGGCTCTCCCAACAGGGCCCAAGCCACAGAGGACCCTCCGGGTGGGTGAGGGCCAGGGTCACGGGACACAGGCACCAAGGCATGGAGGCCGAGCAGGGACCTGGTATCAAAGGCGGGCAGGCAGAGCCTGAGCGCGGGCCCTGGCCTGGGGACTTGCAGGTCTTGATGGAGAAGGAGCCCCGGGACGCGCTGTGCACGGAGAGCAGGCCGCAGGCCCTCCACATCATCAGCAGCCTCTGGTAGGCCCCCAGCCGCAGCCCTCCCCACAGCAGCCCCCGCCTGGCTTGACGTTGGCAGGCCTGGGCCTAAGCCCTGCATGGAGGGGCAGCCCACGCAGGCTGCAGCATCTGGACACAGCCTCTCCCTGGGGGAGCTGACCCCCCAGATGCTCACAGTCACAGCTGTGACTGGCAAGACCCCAGGGTGGGTAGGGTCCAGAAAGCAAAGAGGCACACGTGGAAACAGCCTACACCTCCGTCAACCCCAGGAGAGGGTCAAGGCAGACTCCAGGGGCTTGGAGTCCAGGCCACAAGACAGAGCCCCACTGAGGGCCCCACCCACAGACCAGTGAGGGTACACCTGGTGTCCCTGTCCTAGCTGGGTGGGGATGCCTAGGAGTGGGACCCAGGGAATCCAGAGCTGCCTGCTCTGGGGCTGCAGAGTACAGGCAGGCGGCAGGCGACCCGGACAGCCCAGGGAGAGGGCAGGAGGAGCTGGTGGACGTCCACTGTGAGACTGGTTCAGCCCCTCCCCCGCGAGGCACCTGACTCCCCACGCCCCTGTGCCCAGGCCTCCTAGAAGCATGAGACCCTCCTGCGCTCTTCAGGCACATCCTGGGCTCTGGGGACGCAGGGAGTGTCCCTGTTCTCCAAGAGCATATAATTGGGGAGGGACTGTCAGTACCCAGACCACAGGTGTCTCTGATGAAGTGCGGGGGCCTGCAGCAGGGAAGTGAGACAGGGAGGGGTCACGATCCTCGCGGGCTGAGGCTGTGTTGGGATGCCCCGGGAGGGGCCTGAGCCAAGCCCCTGCAGGGTGAGAGTGAGCCCTGCACACCCTTGGCTGCCAGGACAGCCAGTGCAAAGGCCCTGCGGGTGGCACACACCTAAGTTGTCAGAGGGCCAGCAAGGGCACCAGAGCGGCAGGGTGCGCACGAGTCTGCAAGAGGCGGAAAGCTAAAAGGTCTGCAGTGTCGGGCTCTTGCCCTCTGTCTTCCAACAGCAAGCTGAGGCCACCCATGGACACGAACAGGAAATCACGGCTCCTCTCCACCTGCCTCCGCAGTGTGTTCGCTCTGCCGCTTCTGGACGCCCTGGAGAAGCACACCTGCCTCTTTCTGGAGCCACCCAACATCCAGGTGAGGCCCCCGCAAGGGCATGCCCAGCAAGGGGGCTGGGCAGGAGGGTCCTGACCACCACCAGGCAGGGCCGGGGACCCTGGCAGTCTCCTAACTGCACCACTTTCCCACCTGTGAAGTGGGGTGATAAGAGTAGAACGGGTGGTCTTCAACCCAAGTGACTGAAATGAGATACTGGATGCGTGTGGCTGTGCAGTAGCCTGTGAGCAGGGATATGAGCAGCTTCCCTGCTGATCCTCAGCGCGAGCATGGGGGAGGCTGGCTACCCCAGCACTGACCACACTGCAGGGCCCTGTGGCTGGCTCCACGGCAGAGTTAGGCTTCTTTACTCTCTGAGCTCCCCAGCAGCCCAAGGGGGGAGAGTTGCCTCTCTCTAAAGGATGAGTTTCCCAGCCTTGCAGGAGCCCAAGAATCCCAACTCGGCCACTAAGGCCTGCAACCCCTGGAGCCACCTTCCCCAGGGACAGGCTCAGTCTCACCACGTAGCCACTTAGCCTGGCCCTGCCCCCTCAGGCCTCACCCAGCCCACTGCTGCCCAGCCAGGCTGAAGGAGGGGCTCCGGGACTGTGCTCAGCACCTGGCCCACTCACCGCTCCTTCCTAGGTTCTGTTAAATAATAGAAGCTGTCCCTGCAGAGGGACTCTGGGCATCGCTCATGGCCGCCACCAGGCCTGGGGCTGTGCAGGCAATAGGACCCCCAGGGGCGGGCAGACCTGGGACCTCCACCCCTCCCCCACACGGGCAGACCCTGTACAGCCAGACCACAGAGGCGCTGGACTGCATGCTGCAGAGCTTCATCACCCAGAGCCCCACGGCCAAAGAGCTGCACTTTCTACTGTCGGTGAGGCTGGCTGGGCAGCGGGGGAGTGGGGGGAATGTCCTCAGACCTGGGCTTGGAGGCCCCAGGAGGGCGGCTCAGAGGAAGCAGGGCCTGGATGGGGGGGGTCTTCCCACACTAGGCATCACAGTGGAGGGGAGGGAGGGGCAGCAGGTGGAGCCCGGGGTGAGGTCTGGTGCGGAAGTGCACCCCCAGGGCCCTTCCCCTGCAGCAGTGACCCCGGCCTCAGCCTGTGGCTCTCACCTTGGCTTGCCCTCCAGGAGTCCTGCCGGGTCAGGAGGGAGACCATCACGGGGCAGTGACCACCCAGGCATAGGGGCTGGCCAGACAGTCAGAGGTCAGGGCCAGTGGGCCCTCATCAACTTCTGGCTTGGGCAAGGAGCTGGGCTGAGGTGAAGCAGGGTCTGGGGGCCTGGGAACACAGGTAGAAGTCAGGAGTGGGAGGTGGGCAGGAGCAAGTGCCACCTGCCTGGCAAGTAGCCTGACAGCCCCCTGGGTGTTCCAGAGGGGCCGTGGCTGCCAGCACCGGAAGTCATAAAGGCTCCCCAGGCTCCAAACACAGAGTGTCCTCACCCTCCTCAGAACCCCAACTCAGGGAGCGCACTGCGCCCCACAGACAGGCTGAGGTGGCTAGCCCAGCCCAGCCCAGCCGCAGCCTGGCCAAGATGCCTAGCGCCCTGTGACCCCGGGTCTAGAAAGGGCTTAGGGCACATGGCAGGTTAAGAAACCGGAGCCCCAGAGGGCTTCCTATGGGAGAAAATGGCCACGCCCGTGGCAGGACTCCTGGGAACAGAAGGACTGGGCAGCTGTACGGCTGGTGGCCTGGGAAAGACAGAACCAGCCAGCGAAGCCCAGGAGCCTAGCCGAGGGCGGGGCTGGGGGCGGGGCCCGAGCCAGTGGTGGGCGGGGCCTCACTTCCCCGGGCTGCAGATGGCCCCCGACCCCGCCCATCCTGCAGCACCTGTACGTCTGGCTGGCATCGGAGAAGGCGCATGAGCGGCAGCGGGCTGTGCACAGTTGTGTGACTCTCCTCAAATTCCTGAACCACAAACGCTGCCTAGATGTGAGTACCGGGCCCCAGATGCCCTCTGCAGCGGGGCTTCTTGCCCCGGAGCCCAGGGACCCTGCAGCCTGCAGGGGAGCTCTGGCGGAGCTCAAGGGCCTGTGTCCACACCTCCAGGCCAGAGCGTATACTTCAGCCCCCTGCAACCCCCACAGGGCTCCATGGCAGCCCAGGTAATGTCCCCTTTACAGAGTGTCCTCACCCTCTTCAGAACTTGAAGAAACAGGCTGGGGGAAAAGGACCCTGGTCAAGGTCTCTCTGCTGGGCTCTGAACCAGGAGGACACTGCCCCTGACCCAGGAGGCTGCTCTAGCCATGCAGTTTGTGGCCTGGGGCAGTGTTTCTCTTCCCCTGGCCTCTGCATCTCACCTGTAAAATGAGTGGAAATGGCTCCTCCTTGAGAGGTGTGGTGGGAGTCAGGTGAGCTGTAGGTTGTGAACAGGCTCTGAACCCAAGCCTGCACCTGGTGGGGGCCCAGGGGTGCAGCGTGGAACACCCCTTCCCACTGCCTGCATCCAGTGGGCCTCCCCTGCGCCATGGCCCCTGAGGTCCTGGGCTGTGGGAACCTGGCTCACTGCAGCCGCCGGAGCTTCTGCCTGTTCCAGCCAGTCACCATTAACTACAGGAGGCTGGGGACCGCCCCAGGGCAGGGAGGCGCAGGACTGCAGAGGGCAGGGTCGTGCCACCAAGGAAAGGTCATTGCAGTCCTAGAGGGATTTAAAGTGGCTTCAGTTTGCTCAAAACCCACGTCCACACCACAGGACTGGGACCAGGGTAAGGCAGGTGAGGGGTGATGGCCTCAGGCCCTACAGGAGTGCCAGGAACTCCACAATCAAGATTAACCCTGCTTTAATGTGATTAGTGGGCCCCGTGATTGATGTGACCGTGGCCCATAGGCTGGCCACCTGTTTTCATCAATGAAGTTTTACTGGAACCAGGGCCAGGATTGGGGTCAGGTAGGGTTAGATCCTGTTTTTACTTAAGGTTGTCACACTTTTTTGTTTGTGTTCATTTTGATTTCTTTACTATCGTGTTGACAGTAACATCATCTCTCTTGATTGCTAAGTCTTCTGGCAGCCTTTTATTTCGCCCACTCCCTAGCCTGGCCCGGCCACACAATCTGAAGGGATCCTTCCGACCCTTCGGCTGGGCTGGGTGCATGCATGGCCGCCTGGGGACTCTGTGGGTAGGTTCTGCCTTCAGTGGTCCCCTGCACTCTCAACACAGCCAAAGGAGAGCCTCAAACACATCGGGCAGCTAGTGGGCATGCTGGGGATTCTGTGCCAGGACCCGGATAGGGCCATCCAGCGCTCCAGCCTGGAAGGGGTGGGCCATCTCTACCAGCTCCTGATGCGCCAAAAAGGTGAGCCTATGCGGGCCACCATTGGCACACCTGTCCCACCCCAACCACGGGCTCGGGTGGACTCACACCAGTACCTTGAACTTCTCTCCCTAAATCTACCCCCAAACCCAACCCTGATCTCAGCCATAACCCTAGAATGGCCTTGCCCCAACTTCCAAGCCCAGGCCACAGGCCTGACCCATTTACAGATAATGACCCCATCCTAACTGCCCCCATCACAACCTAGGCCTGGGCCCACCTCTGCACTGCCTCACCTTGCTCTGTCTCCGTCTGGCCAGCAGGAGAAACTTTTCAGGTGGAGTCACTGACCTCCAAGGAGTTCTCCCAGCCTGGTGCAGAGGGAGCCCCCCTCTGGAGCAGTGAACAGAAAGCCACTTCCCCGGACCCCCAGGAGCTGGCATCCCCAACGGACAGCATCTTCCACCTGGAAAGCTCCCAAGCCCTCAAGGTCAGAGCCCTAGAGTCTGGGCAGGTTGCTCAGCGCAGGGGCATAGCAGAGCAGGCCACAGCGTATGATGGGAGTGGGACCCTGTCTCCTGTGGTGCTGGAGTGGAGCCCGCAGCACGGCACCTACCATAGAAGGTTTCGGGGCATTGCCGTCCCTTCTCAGACTCCAGACACCTTCCCTGGTCTGTTCAAATGTTCCCTCACTTCACTATTTGAACAGTCCTGTCCTCACACAGTCCAGTGTGAGCAGGGTGCCGGCATTGCCTGGGCAGGGCCAGGTTCACGGAGCCTCACAGGTCCATCCAGGAAGGCTGAGCTGGTGGCTTGTCCATGTTGGGGTTGAACCCTGCTAACAAAGACCTCTGGAACTGCCTCCCTCGTCAGCCCTGTTAGACCTGAGCCCTTTAGGTCAAAGGTGGCATCTCACTGAGGCTTGCGGTAGGGCTGGCCTCTAGAAAACACCACCAGGGAGTCTGTCCAGCTAGAACCAGATGGAGAAGGGGTGCACAGGGCTCTCGGCACCACAGCAGGGCTTAGTCAGAACTGGTGCTCTCAGCAGCTGTAGTGAGCTGAGCGCTGAGGCCCATTGTTTTAGTACAAAAATCTAAAGACCTGGGGCTAATATGTTAAGTGTCCACGCCCTGAGTGGGAAAAACCTGGCTTGGCTACAGTTTTATACCAGAGAACCTGAGCTGGGACAAAGGCAGGGCAAGGAGGGTGGAGTCCCACTGGTTGTCCTCCATCACCATCACCATCACCACCATCACCACCATCTATCATCATCTCCATCACCACCATCACTATCATCACCATCATCACCATCACCACCAACAACATCACCATCACCATCATCACCATCATCACCATCACCACCAACAACATCACCACCATCATCACCATCACCATCACCACCACTATCACCAACATAATCATCACCACCATCACCATCACCACCATTACCACCATTATCATCACCATCATCACCATCACTGCCACCATCACATTCATCACCATCACCACCATCACCATCATAACCATCATCACCATCACCATCATCACCATCATCACCACCATCACCATCTCACCATCACCATCACCACCATCACCATCACCATCACCATCACCATCATCACCATCACCACCATCACCACCATTACCACCATCACCATCATAACCATCATCACCATCACCATCATCACCATCACCACCATCACCATCACCATCATCACCATCATCACCATCACCACCATCACCACCATCACCATCATCACCACCATCACCATCTCACCATCACCATCACCACCATCACCATCACCATCACCATCATCACCATCATCACCATCACCACCATCATCACCATCACCACCATCACCACCATCACCATCATCACCACCATCACCATCTCACCATCACCATCACCACCATCACCATCACCATCACCATCATCACCATCACCACCATCACCACCATTACCACCATCACCATCATAACCATCATCACCATCACCATCACCACCATCACCACCATCACCACCACTATCACCAGGCCAACAGAGAATGTAACTGAGCCACTAAGAGCATAGTGTTCAAGACCTGGAGAAGGACAGACTGCTCCATGCTGCTTGGTACCTTCACACAGAATGTGGGTGTCCAAGTCTGGTTCTCCCTGGACAAAAGGCAGAGCAGGAAGAGGGGCAAATATGGAAGGGTTTACTAATCATAGGATAGCAGATCTAGGAAGGTTCAGCTGGAGAACAGATACTCTGGGCCTAGGTTCTCATGTGACCCTGATTACTCTTGTGACCTTGGATATATCATGCCTTTGTCATCATCACTATCATCATCACCATCATCACTACGATAATCGTCATCATCACTACCATCACCATCGTTGCTATCTTTACCATCATCCCATGATCATTACCACTGTCATCACCATCACCATCATCATTGCCATCACCACCATCATCACCACCATCACTATCACCACCACCACCATTACTATGACCCCACACCATCCTCGTCACTACCACGACTACCTCTGCCCTCACTGTACCTCCCTGAGTAAAAGCAGGATACCTAAAGTCTTTGTCAACCCTGAGGTGTATATTCTAGGATTCTCAGAGTCAAATCACCATTCCAACCTGACCTTTTGGGAGACTGGACATGTTCAACATCTGTGCTGTCCAAGGCAGTCGCTGGCCTGTAAAGCTAGTGAGCACTTGAAATGTGTCTGGTGCTTCTAAGGAACTGAACTTTAATTTTATTAGATAGATTCAAATAGTCCATGGGTGACTGGTGGCTACTATGTTGAGCAGCAATGTTCTAAAGCATTCTAGAAGGTTCTGCCTGTGCAGTGCCCTGGCCCAACTCCACCCTCCAGGAGGCTATGGTGCAAGGGTCATACTCACCACCTTGCATCCCCTAGTGCCCTTCCTCCCTCTGGGCAGCTGTCATGGTCAGCTTGCAGAGGTAAGCCCCTCCCTAGACCTCGAGGGTCTCTGGGAGAATACTCGTGGCCAGCAGAGCTGAGGTCTTAGGGAGGCCCTACATGGGCTTGGCCTGGCCCTACCCAGGCTGACCCCACCATCGCCACCCTGTCCTGTGGCTGAGGGTGGGCCCTACACCTCTCTAGGCCTGGGACTTGGTCCAGGTGATCTCAAAGACCCTGCACACTCTGAAGTTCAGTGTCTCTTGAGAACTGGAGCCTGGCCATGGAGAGCTCCCCTCCGGGCTGAGGCCAGCAGATGAGGGTGCCCTAGGAGGCAAGGACAGGCAGAGGAGAGGAGGAGACCTGCTGTCCTTTGCTGTGCTCTGGGTTGTAGTTTGTGCAGGGAGATGTGACAGCAGTTAACTGCAAATGCCTGGTGGGGGGCACGTGGAGGAGTGGGTGTTTGGAGACCCAGGGAGCCTGGGCAAAGGACAGGGTAGACGCAGAGGTGGGGGAGTGGGTGCCCAGACACAGGACCCAGTGATGGCCTCTCCATTCCCACAGGAGATCATGAGGCATCTTTTGATGGCAGAGGTGACGGACCTCATCTGGACGGCCATCAGTGGCCTGGGCTCCTCCAGTCCCTTCCGCGTGCAGGCGGCCGCTGAGCTGCTGCTGGCTGTCATCCACCAGCACGGAGCCAAGCTGGAGACCGTGAGGGGTTGGGGCACCACCCAGGGCTGGGCACTATCCAGGGGCACCCTCCAGGCCAAGACAGGAGCCCCGAGCTTGGGCCCAGAAGGGGAAGCCAGAGCCACCCTGTACAGAGCCAAAAGAGGGAATGCCTGAGGGAAGGGTCCAAGCAAGCGTGAGGAGCCTGGTGGTGGCTGCAAGCCAGGGAGCAGACGTGCAGTGGTTGAGCCTGCTGTGACCCTATGGGGGGAATGGGGCAAAGGGACAGACCCAACCCTCCGGAGCTCTCCAACTGACGGAGATAGGATGGCCAGTAGATGCAAAGGTGCAGAGTGGGCCCAGAGGGAAAGGAGGGGTCCCCCCAGCCAGAGGACAGCTCATGCCAGGTCCTGCAGGCCGTGATGTGGGAGCTGGGCCTCCACAGCTGTGTAACCGACCTCGAAGCAGAAGGGTCAGGATGCTCCAGGCACCAGAGCAGCCTGCACCGGAGCAGTGTGTCTGGGGCAGGATGAGGGGGTTGCTTGCCAGACCTTGAGGGGAGTGCTAAGCTCTCAAAGGCCCCCAAGGCAGTGGGCCTGTCTCCTGTCAGACCAGTTGCTCCAGGGAGGCTGTACCTCCCCTGTCAGAGTCCCCAGGGCAGGGCCTCCCCACTGACCTCTCCCTCCTCACACAGGTTGCTAACATGGGCCGGGGCATCCACCTGCGCCTCTGCTCTGTCCGCATCCCCCAAGCCAAAGACAATGCCCTGTCCGCCATCACCCTGCTGGCCAGGAACCACACCCCCGAGCTGGTGGCTGCCTTCCTGGACTTCTCCATGCCCTTGGACAGGTGCCCGGCCCTCCCTCCCTCACTACCCACCACCATCCTCCCCAGGCAGGGGCATGGCCTGTGCCCTCCTGGGTGCCCTCCTGAGTGCACAGGGAGCCCAGGTGCTGGGCACAGGGAGGGAGCACTTGCCCTCCTGGGAGGGACACTGGGGAAGCGCTGCTCACCACCTGTCAGCATTCCATACAACACGTCCTGCCCCAGCCCCCCACCCTTCACCTGGTGAGGGGGTCCCAGGACCCTGAGTGTTCCTGGAAAAACCCCCAAACCTCGCCATCCATTAGCAAAGTCCCCTCTGTCTCCACATCGTCTCTAGACGTTCTCTCCCTACTCTTCCGAGGACCCCCAGCAGCCACCACAGCCTCTCAAGTGAGGCCGGCTTTTCTCCCACAGCCTTTGGACCCTGGATCTGGAGGTGGCTAGGGTCCTTGTTGCATGGCTGCTCCCCCCAGAGTCCCAGCTCTGCTTCCCATGTCCTCAGTTCATACCACCTGCCACCCATCCACCACACACCGCCCTGGGCCATGCTCACTCCTCCAGGGTGTAGCTCCCAGACAGGGACACCTTCTTGCGAGACTCCTGCTGTGACACTGGGGTTTTGCTCTTCCCTCCCCGACTTCTGCCCGGGTCTCCCTCTCCTGGCTATCTTGCCTTCCATCCTCCCGCAGCTACCACTCCCATGGTCCTGGCCCAGACTTGGTCGTCACCAATTTCAAGACTTTCTTCCCCTGACCCCTTTCTTCCCCCTCCCACCTTTATGGCTTCTCCCTTGGGTACCCAACAAGCTGCCACCCTTCAGAAGCTGTAGCTGCCACTGTGCCCACCTCTCGCAGCCCCTCTCCTGGCTCACCCTGCTCCCTGATGCCGTTCCACCACCCAGCATCCCCTCCCTCCCTGCACATACCCAGGCCCTTCCCTCAGCGGCTCACCTGGCCGCCCTCTCCGCTGCATATGCGGGAGCCAGCAGAGGAGAGGTCACAAGCTCCCAGCACCCAGCAGTGCTTTCTGGGAAGATTGCTGGTGCCCATGTGCAGGCACCTTTGGGTTGTGTGTCAGCAACTTCTCGCCTTATTGCATCGTGATCAGGGGGTCTATCATGCTTCTCCTTCATTGGGTTGGCTGGTCCTGAAAACTGCGTTGTGAGTGTTCTGTGGGTCCTCAGGAAGAAAGTGCATTTTCTGTTGCCTGGGGTTGAGTTGGATATGCATCTGCAAGGCTTACCTTGCCAATCATGGTGTCTTCGTCCCCTACATCCGACTTCCTTTCTGTCCCCTGTCCCCTGGACTGACATGTGTTGAAGTCTAACTAAAGGAACATTCATGTGTCTCTGTGTCCTTCCACCTCCTGTAGTTACTGACCTCACACATGTTGCTGTGTTGTTTAGTGCATGCATATTCTGTTATTTCTTACTTACGAATCATGACCCTTAACTAATTAAAACAAATAAAAAATTAAAAAAAAAAAAAACATGACCCTTAACATTAAAGGTGCTCTGCTCTGTCCTGTTGAGTGCTTGGGGGACTTAGATTCTACTCTGTCTGCTATCAGGATCTAACTACCCTGACTTCGTTTCTTCCCACCTGGCCTGGTGTACTTTGCAGAATCCCTGTTTTAGGTAGCGTATTATATAGTGCTTTGGTATTGTAACCCAAATTTAAAATCTTTTTTAACAGGTGATATCCATTGATGTGTGGATGATCAGTCTTTCATAACATTTTGTCGTTGTATTTTGCTATATTTGATATGATTACTTTTCTATAAGATGTATTCTTTTTTTAGTTTAGGAAGTGTTGTGATTTCATTCCAGTTGTTATTTTTGTGCTCTGACCTGCTGGGTTTACTTTTTCTTTTTCTATGTGTGTGCTAGGGACTGAAGCCAAGGCCTCATGCATGCATGCACACCACCACTGAGCTACAGCCCCGTCCTCCTGACCTGTTTTAATGCCCCAAGCCCCCTATTTCATTGTTTGACCTCTTAATACCTGGCTTATTCCTCTTATTTGATCTGCTTTAACCCTATCCAGTTTCTACACAACAATCAGTGACGTTATTCCATTTTTCTCTTTATTCCTCCCCATACTTCCCTTTTTTTCAGTTGCACTTTATCAAAGGATGTAGATTTGCACCCAATTTGTGCAGCCCACCTCAGCGTTCACCTCCAGTGTGTGTAACCACACTCACCATCATCCCTATGCTGACGTTTTCTGGCCATCTTATGGTTTAGCAAAGTTCGTTCCCTGACAGATTTCCCAAGAAAAGGCACCTGGTTTCCGGGCTCTTCATGTCCTTCTAGGTTGGAAGTTGTGCATTTGAAGGGCAGTTGGGCTGGGTATAAAACCCTTGGTTCACCCTTGCCATCAGCAAGTATTTTAAGTGCTGTTGTAACATTGCCTTGTATTGTTTTTTTTTTTTTAAGTCTGATAACAATTTTTTACCTTTGTAAGTTATTTGATCTTTTAGCCTAGAGACCTGGAGGATTTTTTTAATCTTTGAAATCTAACTATTTTATGAGGAAATGTCTGTTAATGTTCTGGGCTAATGTTCTCAGGTACCTAGTGCATTCTTTGACTCTGTAATTCAGGACTCTGTGCTGTTACTGATATTTCTGGGACATTTTCTTGCTTACGGCTCTCAATACAGCTTTACCCACTGTTGCTTCTCTTCTTTGGGGATTCCAGTAGGACCAATGCTACTCTCCCTATATTAGAGTTCTATGTCTCTCTTCCCCTTTTACTTCTTCCATAAACTCACAGTCATCCTCTTAGCTGTTTTTCTGCCTTCCTAAATGTCTCTTATTAAATTTTCACTTGAGTCTTCTCTCTCATGAACACCATTTAATATTTGTTTATTCTGAGTTTTTTTTTTTCAATTCTTCCACTTTACTGAATTCAATCGATTCTCTTTTCAGTTCTTATTGAAGTTTTTTGTTCTTTGTCAAATTTATGATTCAAGGTGGTTTTTCATGTATTCAAATGCTTGTTTGAGCATATTAAACTACATTTGGAATGGGTGTCTTTAGGGGTTCTTCTGTATCATGATTGTTCTTCAGGGGGAATTTCTTCATTTTATAGGTGTTGATTCTTGTTTTATACTATAGCTCTGCAGATTTGCTAATTTTGTTCCCATTTATGCTTGTGCTAGTGGAGTGTTTTATAGGATTTCAAGTCAATGGCACCCTCTTCTGTCAGTATAGCAAAGGCCAGATGATTTAGTAGACTTGTTGTGGTGTGCAAATGGGTTGTGCGTGCTCTGATTGTTTGGGTTCTCCTTTCTCTGCAGGACCCTACATTTTTCCATCTCCCTGATTTCCTTTTCACCACCCAATTTCTAAAGGCTACCTCTCCTGGTTTTAATTCTTGGTTTGAGGTTTTGGAATGCTTTGTTTGTTTGTTTTTGCCTTTTTCTCCTCAAAACTGATTTGGAGGACGGGCCTTCAGATTGAGCATACTGTTAAGTTCCTCCGAGTGGCTGGAGCTCTGAGCTCCTAGGACACTTCCCCCCCCCCCCAGTATTAATCCACGTAGGGTGGATAGTCCTCTAAAGGTAGTCTAGCTCAGCCTCAACCCTGTTGCTTGCCCTGGGGTGTGTTTGGGGAAGAGCTGCGTTTGCGCACCGGACTGGCGTGCTTTTCTTTTACGTACCGTGACTTTGAGGTTTGGGCATTCTCTGTACTACACTGGGGTCAGAGTCTCTGTGTGGTATTACTTTTCCCTTCTTGTGTTTCCAGGAGATCTTGGGAGGCGGAGACGCCATCAACAAGGGTGTGTTCATTCACCCAGAAGTTCGTAGTTCCACTTTACTTGAATTGGAATCTCTACCTTATTTCTCAATTCTAAGCACATTTTTCACATGTTCACAGCTATGAAATCAGAGTGTGTCTCTCACGCAGGGTGCCTTACAACTAAATCTGTATCAGCTTCTGCCCATCACCTGGGCACTGTCAAGTTGAGACCACTTGAAGTGTAAGCCTCTGCTTGAGGCTTTGGGGACCACATGGGTGGTGTGAATTTGGACATCAAAATGGGTCTTGTGGTTCACACACTCCAGGGAGCCCCTCCTCCCCACAGCGTGCTGAGCGACGCACGGAGGCATCCTGAACCCTTCCTTCTACATCATCATGTTCACTACCACAGACGTTGGGTTGTTTCCCATCCAGGGATAAACAGCACCACCTGGACCTACTTACATATGAGCCCTGTGCACGTGAGCACTTGATTTCCACAATGTGTTCCTCTAGGACACACCCAGACCTCGGGCTTCACGTGCCTCACACATTAATAGATGACGCAAGGTGTCTTCCGGGTGCTTGTACCAAGTCATACCCCCAGCAGTCCTTCTTTGCTTATAGGGTCCTGCTGAGTCACATCTTTACTAATACTTAGCACCCACATAGCCAGTCTGGTGGGTGCTGTTCGTCATCTCATGGTGTTTGTTTTCACTCCCGTGACTGCATGATGGAGCTGGACATCTTTCTGTTTCCTTTCGGCCACTTGGTTTCTCTTTGGGGATGTGCCTGCCCATGTGCTGTGCACTCTTCTGTCGTGCGGTCCCTCCTGCCCGCAGATGTCCAGGCGTCCCTGTGCAATCTGGACACAAGCCCTCTCTTGACTGGCTGTTGGAAGCCCCTTTCCCCAGGGGCGGCTCGCCCGTCAGGCCCGATTGTCCCTTTCGTGGAGGTGCTACCTCGTGTCCCTCTCTCAGCAGCCCATGAAAGTCCTCCGATTTGTCTTTGGCCTTTAGCTCTCAGATCCACCACTGAGTGATTTTCATGGAACCGTCCCAGCTCCCCTGGGCCCTTGGCAGCTCTGTAGAGCGCTTGCCTAGCATATGCGAGGCCCTGGGTTCCATCCTCAGCACCACAGGTAAATAAATAAAGGTATTGTGTCCAACTACAACTAAAAAATAAATATCAAGAAAAAAAAGAGCCATCCTTCCTTTGCAGAGTCTTATTACATAAACATTCCTCAAAGGATTCCATTGTTTTTCTAATTTCATATGAATTCACTTTTTATGTTTTCATGTAAAGGGTGTCAGGTGGGCCACTCTTTGGAGGCTTTCTGGCTTGCCTGACATTAACCTGCTGTGGTAGAGCCCCGTGGTCTAGTGATGAGCTTCCTCGAACACTGATGCAGCCGTCAGTAGTGCTGCATGCTCTCCCTCGTGCTCTGACTTTTAATGCTCCCCCATTCTTCAGCATCAACCCCTCTCTTGTAAACAACATTCGTAGCCGATCTTGGTCTGTGGTTGGAGTGCTTATCCATTTCCATGTAATAGAACTGTCAACGTTTGGTGTGAAGTTCACCGTCTTTTCTCTTTCCATACCAAGAAACCAAACTTCCAAAATCCTCAAATGAATTGAGCCACTCTCTGTTTTAATGCCTTTGCTGTTTATTTTACTGCCATGTTATTTGAAATCTCACACGTTGATAGGACTCAGAGCTGCTGATTTATTTATTTATTTGTTTATTTATTTATTTATTTATTTATTTATTTATTTATTTTGAGAATCAAGGATTGAACTCAGGGCACTCGACCCCTGAGCCACATCCCCAGCCCTATCCTGTGTTTTATTTAGAGGCAGGGTCTCACTGAGTTGCTTAGCACCTCACTTTTGCTGAGTCTGGCTTTGAACTTTCCATCCTCTGCCTCAGCCTCCTGAGCCGCTGGGAAGACAGGTATGTGCCACTGCGCCCAGCTTAAATAATTTTTTAGTTGTTGATGGACCTTTATTTATTTTTATTTATTTATATGCTGCTGAGACTCCAACCTAGGGCCTCGCACATGCGGGGAAGTGCCCTGCCGAGCCCCAGCCCTGCCCCAAGCTGCTGACATCTCACTACCTCCTTTACCCTTCACTCTTTATTGGAACCCAAGCCATCTGTCCCCAGCCTGAGGCACGTCCTTTAGTTTGAGTCTGTCACGAGCAAGTACTCTCGGTTTTTGTCTTGAGAATGTCCTAGTTCACCCTCAGTCCTAAAGGGTGTCGTTGTCAGGTGCAGAATCCCAGGTGGGCAGTGACAGGGGTCTCCCCTGACCCCTGGCTTTAGTTACCACGGTGAAACACAGTCCAAACATAGTGAATAGAATGTTTCAGAGATAGAGATAAACAATCCGAAGTTTTAAATCAGGCATGGTTCTGTGAGGTGTGATGAAGCTCACACTCTCTCCCGGGCCAGAGTGTGAGCCCTCCCCGTGTCCAGAGCTGCACACACTGTCTGCCACAAGTCCCTCAGCAGCCACCCGGGTATCACGGGACTGTTACTGGATCACAGTGCTGGGCTCGGCGACCCTCATGCAGTAGCCTAGCGTGGCATCCTGCTGCCACCTCCACCCGCGTCTCCTGGGCTCAGCACATAGACCTTGTGCACCTCACAGCCTTGCAAGAAAAGGGTGACACGAAGATAGCTTAGATAGAAAGAGCCACACTCACATACCCAGGGTATTGATAAACTTGTCTATTTATTAGTCATTGTGCCCAGTTTACAAACCACACTTTATGTAGACATGTAGATCGTGTAGCAAGGAGCACAGTCTACATAGGACTCAGAGCTGCTTTGGTTTCAGGCGTCCACTGGGGGTCTTAGAATGTAGCCCTGGGGGACTGCACTGTTTCTTTCAGCCCAGCAAGGTCGCGTCCTTCTGTTCCCGCCATTGCTGCGGTTGAGAAGCCAGAATCTGACTGGCTCCTCTGAAGGTGCCGGGGTCTCCTCTTTCCGCGGTGCCCTTGTTCTGCCTTCTTCTGGGCCGAGGGTGGTATTGCCTTGTGTCTCACAGGTTCTCCTTCACCCACGGTGATCTGAGGTTAAATTCTCCCACTGAACGCTTGGTTTCAGACCTGGTGTTCTTTAATTCTAAGGTTTCCATTTGGTTCTGTCTGTGACTTGCCCATAGTCTGCCTCCCAGACTCCTGTCTCCTGCACATGCTCTTAAGTTGCCCTTCATTTCTGTTCATAGTGAAGGCTTGCCCACAGCCCAGGTCTGGTCAGTCCAGCGTCTTAGCTGTTGTAAGGTCGCCTTTGTTACTCGGCTTTGTGTCACTGTGACCAAAGTACCCGAGAAGGAGAAGGAGGTGTCTATTTGGGCTCTGGTTTCAGAGGTGTAGTCCATGCTCAGGGCCCAGGGTGAGACAGGGGGACGTCATGATGGAAGGGTGCGATGCAGAGCAGCTGCTTTGTTTGTGGCAACCAGGAAACAAAAAAAGGCAAAGGAAAAGTGAGACCTTCAAGGGCACCCCACCACCACCTCCTCCACAGCCCACCTCCTCCCGCCAACCCACCAGCCTACGTTACCATCCAATTAGGTCACTAAACTAGGGTGGACTGATGAGGTCAGAGCTCTCACATCCAATTATCCACTCCTGTGGATTCCTGCGTTCACATCAGAGTTTTTGGGGGGTGCCTCATATCCAAACCATTACGTTTCACTCCAGCCCCCAAAAGCTCATGTCCACCTCACAAAGCAAAATGCATTTAGTCCATCTCCAAGAGTCCCCATATAGTCCCTATATAGTCCAATTCCAAAGCAAACTCTTGGCTGTGAGCCCCTGTGAAAAACCAAGGCAAGTTACTCACATCCAATACCTAACGGCATAGAGTGAGCATTCCCGTTTCAAAGGGAGGAACGGGGGCATAGAGATGGGGAGGGGCCAAAGCAGGACCTTAGCCCAGCGAGGCGGACATTTTCCGTCGCTCCCCTTCCAGCCTCTGGGGCTCATGGTGAGGAGTTGAGGTTCCAGAGGGCCCGGGTGGCCGCCCTCCTTGGGCCTTGCTCAGCCCAGCTCTCTCTGCAGCCGGCAGGTTAGTGGGGAGACATTCCATGTTACTGACATCTCTTCACTTCTGGGGTCTTCGAGTCTCAGCTTCATCCCCGCAGCTGTATGCGTCACCCCCTGGGGGCAGCCTGCAAGACTCTGACCCAGGCCCTCCTTTGAAATCTCAGTGGACACCTTCTTGACCCTCTACCTGCACCATCCCACTTTCCTGAAGAACCAGCGCCACATGGACGATGCCAAGGTCCACTTCCAGCTGAAGTAGCAGCTGAGACCTGTGGGCCTCTGAATGCCTGGGTGCTGAGCCTGGTGAGACAACTTCCTAGCCCCCTATGCGAGCAGGGTACCCCAAAATGTCTTCTCAGGGAATTTTCCCTTCTACATCCTGAGTCAGTGATGAGTATGGTCATGCAAATTCCTGGGGTGCCCTCAAATTGTCTTTCCTATTGTCTCTGTACAAAGTCCTTAGTGTCTCCTTGGTGGCTCTGATCTCTTTAACAACCATGCCTTCCTTTCCCCAGTTTTCTGGTCAAACTGCAAGTGTTTGAAGCCCTTCAGCTCTACTTTCTGCTCCTGATTCTTACAGCAAACCCGGCTAAAGGCTGCCGGCAACACCAAAGCCACCACCTTAGTGCTGTGTGGTCTGGAAATTTCCTCCACCAGATTAATTAGTCTGCCACCGTTAAATTCAGCTCACCCAGAGCATGGGCAAAATGTAGCCAAATTCTTTGCCTGGCGCTAACATGAGTGGCCTCTAGTTCAATTCCCAGTAGATCCCTTGCTTCTCTGAAATCTCGCGAGCATAGTCTGTCTCCATTCCTCTCAGCATTCTGGTCTCCTGAGCTCTCACCAGAATTGCCCACGAGTCTCTGCTTACAGCACCCTAAGGGTCCCATGGCCTGCGTCTCTGAACTTTTCCAACTCCTCCAGCAAACCATTTCCAAAGGCTTCTGAACCAGATGGTCAGGTTAGTCCCAGCAACAGCCCTACTGCTCAGTACCAATCTCTACTAGTCAGCTTTTTGTCACTGGGACCAACACACCTGATAAGAACCAGTTAGAGGAGGATAAGTCTATTTTTATAGGTCATTGTTCCAGGGGTTCGGTCCATGTCAGCCGAGGCCATCGCTCTGAGCCCAGGTGAGTCTCATGATGGAAGGGAGGGTGAAGGGGTGCTGCTCCACTCATGGTGGCCAGGAAGGAGACATGGGTGGGTACAGGATGACAGCGAAGATGCCCCCTTCCAAGACTCGCCCCCAGTTATCCACCTCCTCTAGCCACAACCCACCTGCCAACAACTACTACCCCTTAGTCCATTCAAATCGGGAAGATGGTTAGATACAGCTCTCCCCATCCAATCACTCCACCTCCAAGTATTCCTGTATCACCACAGGAAGTTTTCGGGGACATTCCATCTCCAAACCATGACAATCGCATCTGTCCTTGCTCTATGCCACCCATGCAGTCTTGCTTCCTCCTGGGTCTGGTTATCTTTTTTTTTTTTTTAAGAGTGAGAGAGAGAATTTTTTTAATATTTATTTTTTAGTTTTCGGCGGACAGAACATCTTTGTTTGTATGTGGTGCTGAGGATCGAACCCGGGCCACACGCACGCCAGGCGAGCGCGCTACCGCTTGAGCCACATCCCCAGCCCCTGGGTCTGGTTATCTTTGACAGCAGGCTAGATGTTCATTTGGGGGAAAATGTTATAGGAATGATTCACCTAAGGACAGGACACTCCAGCTGAAGGTCGCTTTCAGCCAAATCCAGGACTCCAGACCCCGGAGCCCCAGGCGATTCACACTGGTGGATGTTCACCGGCTTTTCCACAACCAGTTCAGCATCACTGGAGATGGCGGAAGGCCACCTGCTCCACCAACCCACCTCTGGGCTTCAGTCTCTGCCCCCCATCCCGCAAGGCTGGCAAAGGCCCTACCTTTCCAGAATTGTCACACGTCCTCAGGGCCTCGGAGGCTCCGGGGTCCCTGCATCCTGAGGTCTTCATACACTCCACACGGCCTGGCACTCCTTTGCAGTTCCATCATCTCTGGTGCTTTTAGGACCCTTGATTCTAACTCCCCAGGCTTTTTAGCGGTTTTCAAGGGAGGCGCTGATTCAAGTAGTCTGGCAGACCATTCCTGGGGGACCCGAGCCTCCCGCTCTTTTCTGTTTCTTTAATACCAGGGATAGAACCTAGGGGCGCTTAGACACTGAACCATGTCCCAGATCTTTTTATTTTTTATTTTGAAACAGGGTCTCACCAAGTTTCTTAGGGCCTTGCTAAGCTGCTAAGTCTGTCCCCCAACTTGCAATCCTCCTGCCTCAGCCTCCCAAGCCATTGGGATTATAGGCATGCACCACTGTGCCCAGCTCATTCCTTTTTTTAAAACGATTTAATAAGATATGACCCATAGGTTATGGCAGTAGCTCAGTGATAGAGTGCTTGCCTAACATGCATGAGTCTGGGTTCAACCCCAGCACTACACACACACACACACACACACACACACACACACATACACACAACACAAATAAAATTCACATACTAAAGGATTCGCCCATTTAAAGTATACGATTCAATGGGTTTGGCATATGACATCATGAATCACTTTAACTTTGGTAATTATGTGTGCCATAGAATTTGCCATTTAACCACTCTTAAGGGTCCAGCTCAGGGCATTGATCATATCTGCAGGGCTGCGCAGCTGCCACCACTGTCTGAGCCCACAGAATCACTCCAAGCAGAATCCCTGTACCCATCCAAGAGTAGCCACCAGGCGCCGCCCTCTGTGCCGTAGAGGCCCTCAGCCTCCTGGCACGAGGGGGCCTCCTAGCCCTGGGAATTCCACAGAGATGGGGTGCACGTCTCCTCTGGGGTCTGGGCTCTCCCTGGCTTCGTGTCCTGGGGCTTCATCCTCCTGAAGCCTGTCACAGCCTCTCTCCGTCTGTGGCTGCACGTGTTCCTCTGTGGTGATGGGCACATGCTCTCCCCTTTGGGCCATGGTGATCACTACTGCCATCAGCCTTGGCCTGCGTCCTCGGGCTCTGCATCCACAGACCCACCATACTCTTCCAGAAACACTGCCTCTGCCCTGCGCGTGTGCAGACTTCTCCAGAGTCCCTGGAGGATGCACTGGATAATGTTTGCGCAGCATCCCACTGCACTAGGGCTGCGCGGGCCAGAGGCGGAGTGCTCAGAGGGTCCTGCTCCGCCGCTTTGCAGGAGGGACTTGAGTACCGACTGTATCCGAGGCAGATCCCGTGGCCACTCCCTGCAGGAGCCAGGGGGAGCTGTGTGTGATCGAGTCCTCTGAACCACCCGGTGCAGCCCTGGGGGCGGTGTGGCTGGCACACGGCAGTCCTGGGGACTTCCCAAGCTGCCGCGGTGGCTCCCACGGTGCTGTGCCAGCAGCAGGAGGGCGCCCAGCGCTGCCCGTCCTCGCCAGCACTCATTACGCTCCATTTCCTGGACGATGGCCATCCCAGTGGGTGTGGCGCGACGTGCGGTGGTTTCCGAGTGCCTTCGCCTGGTGGCTGATGATGAGCGTCCACGTGCTCCTCAGCTCTTCCGCATCTTTGTGCGGACATGTCTGTTGGGGCCTTGCGTCCATCTGTGACTGGGTGGGTGGCTTGTGTCTGTGCCGTGACTCCAGCTCCAGTGAAACCTGTGGCTTCAGTGAAGCCCTCCCTGAGGCCAGCAGCAACCTCGTGCTGCCGAGTCCAGCGGTCAGCCTCTGTCCCCACGCACAAGGGCTGTCAGCAGAATTTGGCTTGGCCAGTCATGCTCCGCTCCGGGAGCCCTTGTTCTCCTGGCTCCGGGAGCCGGCCGCCTGGCTCACTGTCGTCCCTGGTCACTCCACTGGCCACTCCGTCCCTGGCCGCTCCACTCCTGTGTGCTCTCCTCTGCTGGCTCCTGCCTCATCCTGGCTTCCTCGCCCGGGCTTCGGGGTGACTCTCAGACTTCACCTTCAGTGGCCACCCCGTGTTCCCAGGGCTTTTAATGTCCTCTAAGTGCTGACACTGCCCAGCATTCACACCCAGCCCCAGTCTGTCCCCGAGCACATGCTGGCAGCCCCCAAATGCAACATGCTTGGCCAGGGTACGCCTTCTCTCCGGGCTTCAGGGTCCCCATCTGCAACGGGCAGGAGAACATCGCACGCACTGAAAGCTTTGCACACAGCTCAGGTCCACCCAACCTTCACCCGGGACGCGCGGGCCCTGGCCACGGTGGCCTCCCGGCAGAGCTGGGCAGGCCCCACTTGCCACACAGCCCTCATGGCCCTCTCTGCCCACAGCCATGCCTTCCGCCTGTGGAGGGCCCTGGGAGCTGAGCAGCCCGTGAGCTGCCTGGTGCTGGCCATGCTGCTGGCCTGGCTGCAGGAGCGGCCCCTGCCCACCAGAGCAAGCAACAGCAACCCCAGCCCCAAGGAGAAGAATTACCTGCGCTCACTGGCCGTGAGTCTGCAGCCCCAGCCCCTGGCTTCAGGAGCCTACGCAGTCAGGACGCAAGGCACAGGGTGGTGGGGAGCTCCACAGCCTGGCTTCAGGAGGGCCCAGGCCTGCCCTGGAGGTAGAGGGCCTCCCTCCGGGGCAGCCCCAGTCCAGGGGCTGACCCCACAGACCTGGGTCTCAGGCCCAGCTCTTCTTACTGCCCAGGGCTCCGGCCCCAGCCGTGAATCAGAGCAGAGCGTCCCCTCTGCAGGGTTGGTAAGGGGGTTCCATCTGTGTGTGCCAGGACTGCTTATGTGCAGGGCCACCTTGCAGGGGGCTGCAGGCAGAGGGGAAGAGTGTGGAGCACCAGGTTCCTCCGCCACATTGGGGCTCTGGGGACCATGGATTCTGGAGGGATCTCAGAGGCTGCCTCCTGTCAGAGCCCCCCAGCTCTCCCTGTAAGCCGGGCCCTGCTTGCACACCCCAGGGGCAGGGCACTCACTCCCTAACGCAGCCACACCTGCCCCCTTGGCTGGACTCTGGCAAGGCAGCCGCCATGTCCTGGAACTTTCCAGACAGGGTCCCAGCCCCAGAAGCCCCGTGAGCAGAAGCCGAGAGCACACAGCTGCCCCTCCCTACCCAGGCACCCCCTAGATGAGCAGCTGCTGCCCCAGGGTGTGATGAGCAGGCAGCTGGAGGGAGACCACCCATGCCTGGCACTCACCAGCCCCCCAGCCCACCCCAACCCCAGGCTGATGCCAGCCCCAAGCAGAGTAGCACCCCTATCAGGAGCTGCAGAGCAGCCACCCTGCATCCTGTGTGTCCATCCCCTGCCCACCCCATGCCACTTCTGCTCAGGACCACCCCTAGCCCAAAACTAAACACCCCTGCCTGGGGGCCTGGGGCCTGCTGTCACAGACTCTGCCTTCAAGGGCATTTGATTCCCCAACTTTCACACATTAGGCCCCTGCTGTGTGCAGAGTTGGTGCTGAGAACACAGTGCAGGAGCTCACCTCCAGGGCCAGACCCCCCTGGGATAGTCCCAAGTGCAGAGAGCAGGTGGCGTGGTCGAGGCGGGACAGAGAGGCAGCCTGGCATGGTGGGGCCTGCAGGCCGGGGCGGCAGCATCCCAGGCGATGGCAGGGAGGAGGCTGAGGAGCTCCAGTGTGTGGAACAGCAGGGGGACCAGCACGGCAGCGCCTTCTCAGCCAGAGAAGACGGCCAGGCTGAGGCTACACAGTGGCGGGGCCAGTGGGAGGGACATCATCAGGAGCTGGGGCCCCCCTGTCCCAACAGGCCATGAACACACTCCTGGAGCTGCAGTTCGCACGGGAGTTCAAGGAGGCGGTGCGGGAGGCCTACCCGCAGCTGCTCCTGGCCCTCCTCACCCAGGTCCACTACACCCTGGAGCTGAACCTGGTCACTGAGCCCCAGCGCGGGCAGCAGGCCCAGGAGGCAGCCATGCCCAGTCCCCAGAGGTAAGACCTCCGAGCACCTCGCTGGCCTGTGCAGTGGCCACAGAGGGCCTGAGAGACAGGGGAGAGTGTCCTGGGCTGAGGGACTAGGTGTCACACACCCAGAGGCTTAAAACTGCAGGAATGTGTCACAGCTGTCAGGGAGGTGTCACAGCTCCCAAGGACGGAGTCCAAAACCAAGGTGTCTCAGGGCCACGCTCCTCTGAAACTGGGAGGAAACACCCCCGAGCAGGGCAAGCAGAGGTGGGTGGAGGGCCAGGGCCAGGCAGGCCATGGGAGCGCTGCTGCCTCGGGCCTCCCTCTGCAGCGGCTCATATTTCCAGAAATCCGATAAGCGAGGCTTGAACACCACCAGTCTTTCATTTGTTTGTATTATGATGTGCTTTACGCAGTTTGTCAGCTCTAACAGCCCTCCCCAAGGCACGTCACTGAAAAAACTATCACTCTTCCCGTATTGCCTCTGGGTTAGAATGTGCATGAAGTTCCTTTTTTACTCTGATTAACATGCAAAATGCATGAATCTTCCCTAATAAGCTAATAAAACGTTCTCGTCCCAGAGCGTGGAGGGCTGGGGGGAGGGCTGGCGAACTGCCTGCCGCCAGCCTCCTCTCCCACTGCCACCCGCCCACCCCTCACCCGCCACCTCCGGGAGGCCTCCTCAGCCACCCTCTGTAAACAGCACCACCTGTAGCCCTCCCTCCTCAGCACCCTCGCCATCCAGCACCGGGGTCTCTGGCTCGCTTCCTGGTTTCCTGTTTGCATACCAAAAATGGGAGGTCCTGGAGGGCAGGGGCGCCTGTCACTCCCAGGGCTCCCCCATACACCAGGGGCACCTGTCTCACCCGGGGCTCCCCATGCACCAGGGGCACCTGTCTCACCCGGGGCTCCCCATGCACCAGGGGCGCCTGTCTCACCCGGGGCTCCCCATGCACCAGGGGCGCCTGTCTCACCCGGGGCTCCCCCATACACCAGGGGCGCCTGTCTCACCCGGGGCTCACCATGCACCAGGGGCGCCTGTCTCACCCGGGGCTCCCCCATACACCAGGGGCGCCTGTCTCACCCGGGGCTCCCCATGCACCAGGGGCGCCTGTCTCACCCGGGGCTCCCCCATACACCAGGGGCGCCTGTCTCACCCGGGGCTCACCATGCACCAGGGGCGCCTGTCTCACCCGGGGCTCCCCCATACACCAGGGGCGCCTGTCTCACCCGGGGCTCACCATGCACCAGGGGCGCCTGTCTCACCCTGGGCTCCCCATGCACTAGAGGCATCTGTCTCTCTTGGGCTCCAAAAATCAGGGATGTCTGTCTGTCTCTTGGGGCTGTGGGTAGCTTTTGGCTCAAGTGTGGCTAGACAGAGACCTCAAGCCGCTCTCCACCTCAGTCTGCTTTCCCCTGGTGGCCACTATGGGCAGGTCTTCTCCAGCAAAGGAGGTGGTCCCAGTAGCCACAGGACAAGAAAGGCTCTCCCTAGGCAGAGTCCATGTTCTGGCCCACGCAGGTACATACCCATCCTTGGTCACTGGAATATTGGAGGCTCTGATGGGCCGGAACTGGCTTCCTGGCCTCTGGAGCCTTTCCCAGGGGAAAAGGGCTTAGCTGGGACTGTCCTGAAGAGGCCCAGGTGTGGGGCAGGCCAACCAGTGGCCCTACCTTCAGGGATGCCAGAAAGTCGTTGGGGACAGTGGGGAGACCAAAGGCCACTCTCTGGGCCTCAGAGGGAAGGTGGCCATGTGTGCCAGATTGCCTGGCACTGTCCAGTGTGCAGAAGAGGGAGTACCATCGGCTGAGTAGCCACTGACCATAGGTGCCCTGCTGGGGACTTGGCAGAGGGCACTGGATGGCAGCCAGGCCGACCTCCGTGGCTCCTGACATCCTGCTCACCTGGGCCCAGCCAGTGGGGCTTTAGGCAAGGCACTCTTCCCCTGGCAGGGGACCCCACCTTGCTTTTCTGAACAACAAAGACCTGCACCATCCGATTCTTAGCTGGTTCTGCCTCCAGCCAGTGCCCAGCCTGCCCCCTGGACTTCAGGCTCCTCTCCCTTCATCCGTTACGGTTGATTCTCTCTACCTGTCACGAGGCACCTCATTTCTGTATTTCAAACACACTCCCTGAAATGGCTAATTTGAACTGTCAACTTGATTGGATTAAGAGATGCCGAAGATTAAGATGCTTCTGTGTGTGTCAGTGAGGGTGTGTCTAGGCATGATTGGCATGTGGCATAGCGAACTAAAGTGGAGACCTTCCCTAAGTGTGGGCAGCAGCAGACGGCCACTGGGGACTGTCCAGCTTCTGGATGTGGAAGCCAGTCTAATAAATCCCCTTTGTATAATCATACTTCCTGTTGACCCTGTTCCTCTAGAGATCCCTGACCAACACCCTCCCCTCCCTGCCCTCATCTGGCCCTCGGCGTCTGCCTCTGTCCCACTGGGCCACATGTGCTAAGAAAGGCCTTGGAGAAAAGAAGAAGAAATGTCACCTCCATCGGGACCTCCACTGCCAAAAAGCAAACCAAGCAACATGTTGGCAAGAATGTGGGGATCTGGACCCCTTGTGCTTGGTTAGTGGGAACACAGGATGGCGCGGGTTCCTCAGTTAAACCTGGAGCTACCCTACAGCCCGGCAGTCCCACTTCCTGCCATGGACCTGGGGGAGTCGGAAGCAGGGGCCAGAACAGACGTGTGAGCTCCTGTGCAAAGCCACACTGCTCACAGGGACCACAAGTGGAAGCAGCCAGTGCCCCTGGCGGACGAGGCGATAGACACAAGTGGTCTCCCTGCCACGGGTCCTAGCAAACCCGTGGCAGCCTCAGTTTGAGAAAACGGAAGAGTTCTGGAGATGGACAGATGGTTGTGACAGCCACACAATATCACGACTGTGCTCAATGCCGCGGAATTCTACACTTAAAACATCACAATGACAAAGTTTATGTGATACGTATTTTACCACAAAAATACAACAGAAAAAGAAGAGGAGGTGGCGGGTCTGGGCAGGCAGAGGCTGGTGCCTGCCGCCCTTGGGGAGCACGGGCTCGGCCGCCCCTTTCTGAAGAGCCTTTGCTCATCAGAAGGGGACGGGAGTCGCTGGAGGCAGCGTGGCCATCACTGGGATGCCAGAGGGTGGAGGGCGCTTAGGGCCAGGAGGAAGGGAGGGCCACCCTGCCACACCAGGCGTGGACTCCAGGGCTTCTCCTCGCCAGGCTTGGGGCTGCACGTGGATTTCAGGTGACACATGTCACCCCTCCACAGGGGCCCAGCCTGGGAAGGGTTTTAGGTTGTAGGAACCCCCAGAGGGGTGTGATCTCCCCCACAGATAGGAGGGGATTCCCAAGAATGCACAAACTGCCAACAGGCATTTCCTGGAAGCCCTGCTGTGGTTACAGGGACAAAGCAATTACAGAGGACGAGAAATGGGGACACGCTGCATGCCCCAGGAGCAGAAGCACTTGGAGCCTTGGAGGGAAGGAAATGCCCCTGCACGTCTTGCTCCTGAAAACCACCCTCGCTTGGTGGCTGAGACCAGTGACCTGGAAAACGCCACCTCTCTAATGATAGAGCTGCAGCGAGATGACAAGCCAGCTGGCATTTGGGTTGGCACCACCGGGACTTCAGAGTGCCATTCATCCTCTGACCCTTGGTTCAGTGAATGTACTCAGAGGTGTGCCTGCTCTGAGATGGCAGCCTCTTTCCCGGGCACGTTCACACATCGGGCTGATGTGGTGGCCAGGCACATCAAGATGGGCCAGCAAACTGCCTCTTGTGCTTCACGGCCTGCGTCCCAGGCTCTGCACCATGTTCAGGTGCTGTGTGCAGCGCCTGGGGCAGCTCTGTCCCTGTGACCGTGACATCACTGTGCGGTTTAGAGCCAGAGGCCTGGCTTGGTTGCACTTGTGCTGTCCTTGACCTGGCTCTCTGACCTGAACAAGGCACATGGCTTCTATGGGAGTGAGCGCCTCCTCCCTATTGGAGGGTGACAGTCACCTCGCATGGCACCCATGTGCTGATAAACACATGGCCAGGCCACACAACTGTGGGTCATGTCACCTGGTCTGTCCTGCCCTGGGACAGAGGAGATCAGGCCTGGAAGTGAGCCCCTCTGGCTCTTACAGTGCCACACACCCTCCTCAGATGTCCCCTTCTGTGTTCTTCACCATACTTAAATGTCCCCCGAGGGTTGGCCAGGACACTCCCCACCCCAGGACCTGGGAGATCACAGAGCCTGAGATGGCCCTGCAGCTCCCTCCAGACCTGTCCTCTGAGCTCCGCCCTGTGACCAGCTGTCAGAGCAGCTGCTGTCCTGTCTAGGACACTTCAAGGACACTCGCAAGTGCTGTGCTCCAAGTCAGACCAAGCCCCCGAGAGCCTGGTCCCTCCCCTCCCTAAAGGGCCCCTCCAGTCTCTGACCCAGCAGGTTGGTGGAGCCCTGCCATCTCCCTGTGCCTGGCGAACCCTCCACTCCTGGCTTCAGCTGTTAGAGAAGGGCAGGCCAGGCGGTGCAGGCATTGGAGGCAGGGCTGGAGCCAGGCAGGGGGAGTTGCCACACCCAGGGTAGGACGGCCCAGTGACGGCTGTTGGCCTAGGTGGCCTGACCCTCTTCTTGGCCACAGCACGTCGCTGGAGGCCCTCAAGAGCCTCCTGTCCACCACGGGGCACTGGCATGACTTTGCCCACCTTGAGCTGCAGGGCGCCTGGGAGCACTTCACCTCCATCAGCACCTACGCACAGGGCGTGGGCCTCCTGGCCAGGTACCGGGCACTGGGTGCGTAGGCTGTGGGGACAGGGCCTGTGCCCTCCAGAGCCACCTGTGGCCCCAGGGCTGACTATGAGCAGGACACTCACATTCACACACCGCCACTCTGCAGTCACTCGAGCCTGTGGTGCCCATGTCCCGCCCCTGCCTGGGACCTCCCAGGGCGAGGGCTGTCAGTGCGGCTTCCCTGCCTCCCCAGTCCCCCCCGAGACCCGGCATGAGTGGGCAGCCGGGGGTTCAAGGGAGTGGGAGCACTGCCGTCAGGACGCTCCTGGCCCCAGCTGGCTGGGGTGGTGGAGGGTGGGCTTCAGGAGTGACCGCAGCCCAGGCCCTGCCCCCAGGGCTATGGTGCAGAACCACTGCCGGCAGATCAAGGCCGTGCTCAGCTGGCTGCTGCGCCGCATGCAGAGCCAGGAGGAGCGGGAGAGGAAGGCGGCCGTCCTCGTGCTCACTGAGGTAGGTGAGGCCCGGGCCTCGCCCCCGGGGACACCAGCAGCACAACCCAGCAGGACCCCCACCGGACCTCAGTCTGGCTGGGGAAGCCGCAGAGAGATCCTCACACCCAATCCCCACTTCCAGCTCTGCAGGGTGTCTGCATGCGGTGGCTCCTCACGGGGCTCCCACCCCTCTGCCCCTCAGCCCTTGGCCTTGAGGGACCTTCTCCCCTCGTCCCTCCCTCAACGAGCCCCGCAGATGGAAGGGCAGTGGGTAGATCTGTAGTCAAATGTCGACCTGGCATGACTCGGGGCCCCTGCCCCAGGCCTGGGGTGCAGCCAGCTTTGCAACTGTGGGCTCTGGGTAGTGGCAGCACTTGGGGGCATGGGGGTGTCTCGCTTCCATAACGGACTCCAAGTCAAAGTCTTGTGCTAGCACCCAGCCCAACAGCAGGAGGGTCTGGGCCACCAGTGCCCGGGGGCCAGCCATCGATGCGAGCTGGAGTCAGCCTCACTCCGTAACCTCAGGCGAGGCCTCCGCTCCCTGGGCCTGTTCCCCAGCTGCACATTAGAGGGGAGGCAGGTAGGAGTCGCATGCTGGTCAGCCAAGGTCCCAGGGAGCACGGGTCCATCAGCCTCCTGAAGCCCTACCCAGAGCCCAGACCCAGAGCCCGGACACATGCAGGCTTCCCAGGAGAGGGTGCCAGACCTGACCCACCCACCCCCTGCGGCCCCTAGTTCCTCTACAGCCCTGTCCTGCTGGAAGTGCTTCCCAAGCAGTCTGCCCTGACCCTCCTGGCACAGGGCCTCCGGGATGAGAGCCCCGACATCCGCGTTTGGAGCCTGCAGGGCCTCGGGAACATCCTCTTCCACCCGGAGAAGGTAAGGACGTGCTGGGGCACATCATGGGGTGGGCCTGGCCCACTGAGCTGGTGGCTGGAGCAGGCTCTCACCACAGTGGGCACTTCCGTTTCCTTCCCGGCCTTCCCCTTGGAACTCCATCCTACTGGAATCCCGGTCCTCCCCTGGCTGCACATACAGGTGCCCAGAAACTGTGTCGCTGTCACGTGACCCACTTGGTGAAAGTGGATTTAATATTTTAAACCAAACAGAGTTTAGAAAGCCAGCAAAGCTCGCTTAAAACTTGTTTTCAAGTTGTAAACATCACCCTAGTGTGCACACAGGCCATGACAGGGGCCAGGGCAGGGGACACCCACGTTACTTTCTGACAATTCATTTAGAGAATTCAGGAAGGCACAGCAAACAAGGGGAGCAGACAGAACTGGCTGCACAGAATTTTTTAAATTTCTAAAGAAAGCCTAGAAATGGAACATAACTGGTCACTAGAACGTTCTGGAACCTCCACTTGGTGTACACAAAATGTGGTTTTAGCATGCGCACCTGACTGGCCTCTTCCCGGTCCAGCCCAGGATCCCAACTGGCCTGAGGCAAGGCTGGAAATGGGGGTGAAGGCAGGGTGGGTGCTGAGGAGAAGGGTGGGCAGGACCAGGAGGAGGAAGGAGCTGAGACCCAACTAGTACTGAGGCCTCTGGGTCCACCACTGCAGGACCCCGGGGGCTCTGAGAGGGGAGTCCTGTCCAAAGCCACGTGGTCCCTGGTAGAGAGAGCCGGGTAGAATCCCAGCTGAGTCACCTGCAGCCAGGGTGCCACAAAGTGGGGGACAGGGCATCCGGGGACATGGGCACAGTGCATTTGCACAGCCGAAGCTGGGCAGGTCGGGGCCCTGCACCCACCGCGCTCACCGCCCACAGGAAAGGCTGCTCCGAGGGCAGCTGCCGCCCTTCCTCAACGGCTTCTTCCAGAACAGCGAGCCCGTGGTGGTGGACATCATGGGCACCGTGTCCGACGTGCTGCACCGTTTGGGCACGCACGGCGCAGGGGCCCAGAGCCTCAGCGTGGCCATCAATGCCCGCTCCTTCTTTGATGACGTGAGTGTGGGGGGCAAGGCAGGTGGGGTGCCTCCTACTTGGGCCCTCCCAGGACCCCAGACTCCCCTCCAATTACAGGCATGGATTCCCAGCCCTGGGTAGCAGCTTCTGTGTGCCCAGGACTGCAGGTGGACTGGCATCAAGTCCAGTCCTCCAACCCACTCTCCCCTCTGGTCCTACAGCTGTCCACATGGCCTTCCAACTTGATGACAGGTCATCTTGTCTGGAACACGCTCTCCTTCACTGGGGAGTGGGATACGTCTGTCCCCCCAGTCACTCTTGACACTCAGGTTGTCAGGCTGCAATTGTGGGTGTGAGGGGACAGACTGGATGTTGGCAAGGCCTTGATAAGGAGGGGGCCCAGCCCTGCGCCGGAGCCTTGTTTGGGGGGCGGAAGGAGCCCCGCCCTGGAATCCTGAGCTGGCTGAGAGGACCCTCTAAGGAAACCAAGTGAGATGGGGGTTCCAAGTTGAGAAGAGCGGGAACCCCGCTGAGCCTCTGCCTTGCAGGAGCGGGACAGGATTCGAGCAGCAGCCATGGCACTGTTTGGGGATTTGGTGGCAACCATGGAGGGCAAGGAGCTAAGCGGCCTTCGAACCCAGGTGTACCAGAGCATGGTACCTCTGCTGCTGCACCTGAAGGACAAGTGCCCCGAGGTTGCCATGGTCAGTGCCCCACCCGAGGCAAGACAGGCCGATGGCCTCCACCTGGGCCAGGGCCTGGGCGGGCAGATGGCAGCAGGGCTGCCTGAGTGAAGGGGATCCCCAGGCCCCCACCCGGCCCTCTGGACCACTGCCCTCCCAGCCTGCACACACATACCGGGCTGCACTGACCTTGGGCAGGACCCAATGGTTCCACTCCCTGCTGAGTCCCCAGTGCCTGGTGTGTGGCGGGGCCCAGGTTGCACACTGGACCTGTTGGGATGTGGATCCCGCTGACCCCGCCACCGGGGAAGTAAACCAGTTCTGACATGACCTGAGACGGGCTGCCCACAGTCCAGCCAGGGCGAGAGCACACAGTCAGGCGGTGGCCTGAGCGGCCCACTGTCTCTGATGCCCGCCTGTGGAAGGCGGACCCCAGGCCCAGACAACGCGGGCAGTGTGGACCCCCCCACCAGCTGTCCCCAGACAACGCAGGCAGTCAGTGTGGAACCCCCTGCTGTCCCCACAGCAGGCCAAGTTCGCCTTCTACCGCTGTGCTCTGCTGCTGGGGTGGTGGCCGCGCCACACCCTCTTCTGCACGCTGGCCTGGGAGCAAGGCCTCAGCGCCCGCCACTTCCTCTGGACCTGCCTGGTGAGGCCGGTGCAGCCTCCTCCAGGAGGGCTGGGGCGGGGGTAGGGGTCCCTGGGTGGTGACAGGAGGGTCTCCCTGGCCAGATGCGCGCCAGCTTCGAGGAGTTCAGCATCCACCTGGCCCAGGCCCTCAGCTACCTGCACAGCCACCACCAGCACATGAAGACCTGGGCCGCGCTCTTCATAGGTGGGCAGGGGGTGGCCAAGTGGGCCCCAGGCCACCGAGCCCCACCCGCAGGAAAGGAAGGGTGGAGGAGGGGCCTGGGGTTGAGGAGTGGGTCTGGCCTCAGGAGACCACCCACCCTCTGCCCAGCTGCACCGCATCTTGCACAGGTTACACCATCTGCTACCACCCCCAGGCCGTGTCCCGGATGGTGAGCGAGGTGGACACCAACCTGCTGTTCTGCAGTAAGCAGCCCCAGCCCCAGGCCTGCATCAGCTGGGACCAGGCCTCCAGAGCAGAGCCCCGCCCTGCCTCCCCCTGGAGTGGGTGTTGCCTGTCCCCTCCCTGGGCCCCCAGGATACCTGGCAAGGGGTCACACCCACCCCCCAGCTTACAGAACCAGGGCTCCAGGAATGGGTGGGAGCCCTTCCCCCCCAGCCCCCAGCCCCCCTTGGCAGGCAGGAGACCCCTCGCTGAAGGAATGGGGGGCTGCAGCCAGGCCTGGGGCACCCCTGACTTTCCCCTTCTCTCCTGGAGCTTTTGAAGACCTCAAAAAGGACCCAGAGCCCGGCGTCCGGGAATTTGCCACCAGGCAGCTCTCCTTCCTTCGGGAGGTGTCAGAGGGACGCCAGCAGTGACCAGCACCCCCTTCAGCCACCTGGCGGGCAGCCCTGCCCCATCCCAGAGAGCTTGGTTGCATGACATTTTTCCATTTGAAAGAAAGGTCTAGATTCAACAAAGAAGCATGACCCTGTGGCTCCCAGCTCTCATCCCAGGCCCCTCCCTGTGGCCAAGCCAAACCCAGCAGACACTGGCAGGACTCAGGGACCGGGCCAGGCCGCGGGTGGTGGGATGGAGCCTGCGAAGGCTGGGACAGACCCTGACAAGGCAGCCCCAACACTCAGAGATGGGGTCTACTCCACACAACCAGAGCCCAAGAGTCCTGGGCACGGGAGGACGCCACGTGGGCAGCCCCAGCCCTCACTCTCCCGGCCAGGCGCCCACAGCTGGGGCCAGGGTCTGCCCACTCCCCCTCCTCAGTCCAGTCAGGACTGACCAGGCCCCAGGTCGTGCCTCCCAGGGGAGCCAGGCTCACCCAGGATGAGGTAAGCGGCCTGAAGCAAAGCCCCGGGCTCTCGGGGCCGGCCGCGCCCTCTGTAAAATGGGTCAGAAGTCCTTCCCCCCAAGACCCTCTTAGAGGGCCCAGAGGAGGGCCCCTGATTCCAAACAGCCTCCCTCATCCTTCCCCTCCACCCGCTTCCCCCGTGTGAAATGGGCAGGCGGGTCCTTCCCTCGCCTGTGGGTCCAGAGATCTTCCTGGGGCCTCCTCCACAGGCTCCCAGACCAGCCACGCTGCCCACCAGCCCCTCCTGGGCCCACCCCACACTCCCCTGCCTCCGCACTGCCCCGCCCTCCCAGCTGAACCCCACCTGGCTGAGACGGGTTTGCAGCCCGTCCTCCTCCACCCCGCTGGACCGTGCCCTTCTCAGGACAGGCTGTGCCGCTCAGGGCCTGCACAGAGGCCCCAAAACTTAGAAAAATACAGTGACTTCCCCAAACGTGCCGCAGGTATCACTGAGTTCACACACACGTTCAAGGAAAGGGAGAAATAACCACCTGGTAGAACTGGTGCCCCGCTTTGCCTTCCCAGGGACAGCAGGGCTGCAGCCCAGGCTTGTCCACCAAACCCCTAGAAGAGGAGCTGCCTGAGGGGCTCTGCGGGTACTTCTGCCTGTTCACATTTCCCCATCTTGTCCCCTGATATCATGGGCACCTGTCCTTCTTTGCTTGAGCCCCTGCTAGGGAGGGTCCCCGTGGGTGCAGCCTGGTGGGTGTGGGGACGGCAGGCCCCTCAGCAAGTCAGCAGTCTCTCTCAGGGGTGGGCTTGCTGGCCGCCTCATCAGCTGCCCTCCCCCACCCTGGCCACCGTCGGCAGATCTCTTCTGTGCTTCAGTTCATCTTCCCTTCAGAAAATCCTGCTTCGAGACCCCTGGGGTCGGGTGGGCCTGGACTAAATGGGGTTCCTGGAGCTAAGAGTAACCAGACAAGCCCCTGGGGCTCTCTGAATTGGCCCCTTATCTGGAAAAGGGTGGGCACCGCCAGGTTGAGAGGGATAAGTAGGCCTTCAGAGCTTGGCACACAGTAGGTGCTGCATTATGGCACACCCATGGTAAGGCCAAGCTGGACAGAGCCACCAGGGGAGAGCAAGCAGGGCCTGCATCGCCCTGGGCCCTCCTGCCAGGGCTCTAGGAGAGGTGACCCCCACCAGGCCACCCAGGGCTCCACTCTGAGTCAGGGCCCCCACACTTGGGAAACGAGTCTCCAGCAAGGCCCTCTATGCCACCGAGGCACATGGCCTGCCCTTCTGGGAACAGAGATTTCGGGGGGCTGGGTGAGCCCCTCTCAGGGGCCCTGAAGGCCTAACCCAGAGTGGGTACAGGGCAAGGAGGAGGAGGGAGGAGGGCAGGTCCAGTAGGGACCCTGAGAGGTCAGGGCCAAAGGCAACGTAAGCAGCAGACACAGATGGGCGTGGCCTGGGGTCAGCAAAGGCCCTGGGTGGCCTCACGGTGGGAGCCCAGGGAGGGATGGCCCCCAACTTGGGAACCTACATGCAGGAGCACAGGAGGGTCCCAAGGAGGCCCCAGGCGCTCGGGGCCTCTCCCACATGCTCACTCAGCTGCAGGTGCCTGCGTCGTCCCTCCCCTCCCTAGGCCAGGAAGGGTGCCTCCGCCACCCTGAGCCTTGGTGGCACAGTGCTGGCACCCCCGGCACCCCTCCCTGGACTCCCTTCTCTGGGCCTGGGGCTGAAACGCCGTCACCTGGCTGGGTGGGATCGTGAGGCCGCCTCACTGGACACAGGGCTTGAAGAATTGCCAGGTGACCCCCACCATGTTGTTAAGAGGGGAAACACTGGTGCCCCAACCCCAGAGCCGTACCCAGCAACGCCACCCAAGCCTCAGCTTCTCCCTGGCTTATGGAGGCAGAGGACCAAGGCAGGGTGCAGGGCCCAGCATGACCACCAGGGGGCACCATGGGAGCACACGGCACCCCACACACAGGAACAGCAGGGTCCATCCTGGGACAGTGGACTCCCCAGGCCCTGCAGCCACTGCCCCCTCCACCTGGCCCCATGCTCACTCCACACAAAGCCACGGCTCGCTCTTTATTGCCTTCGAGTGTCCAGAGCACCTGACCGCCCGGGATCCAATAACTTAAGTGCAGAGCACAGGTGAGGCCCCAGCAGAGGCCTGGCCACTAGTTCAAAACTCCATCCACCCAACAAAAGGCAGGGCAGAGGGGACCTGAGGTGGGGTGTAGGAGGGTGCGGGCAGGAGTCCAGGGACGGGGCTGCCGAGCCTGTGAGTCGGCCCAGGCACAGAGGGCCTGGGGCAGGCGGGCAGGCAGAGCAAGGACACGGCCCGTGGGCTCCTCGGACGCGGGCAGCTGAGGCACAGGAGGGGAAGGCGGGCGGAGGCTGCCAGGACAGGAGCCCCCGCCGCGGAGTCCTGAGCTACATGACGCAGCATTTGGTCTTGTGCGTGTGGGGGTCTTTGAAGCGCAGTCTCTGTTTGGGCCGGTATTTCTCCAGGTAGGTGAGCTGTTTGCTGTTGATGGCCCCCCGGCGCTTCCTGGGAGACAGGACAGAAGGTCATCGGGATGCTGGCCACCTGCCTGCACCCCAGGGAGTCCAAGGCCATGGCAGGTGGGGTTGGGGGCTCCACGTGGCCAGCAGGGCACGGGCAAGGCGGGCTACGGCAAGGCTGGCCCTGGCCCTGGCAGCCTGCCCCGGGGGCACCAGCAGGCAGGACAACGGACGAGTGTGTGCCCACACGAGTGCTGGGCACGTGCCCACTGTGCCTGGGTGTGCTGCATGGGGTGTGTGTCCCTGTGTGTGCAAGGGGCCTGTGTCCAGCCCTCACAGGCACTCGCGTGGTGACAGGGTGTGACAGGATGGCAGAAGCCACCTGGGAAGGGACAGCTGTGCTCTGACAGGCTGCGGAGGCAGCAGGAGGACACCTGCCCAAAGCGTGTACACCTCCAACACACGTGCCTGCGGCAGCCAAGGACAGCGTCAGCCCCCGCTGTCCCTGCGTGGCTGAGCGGACAGATGGGAGCCCTCCCCAGGGAAGCCACCAAGCCACAAGCAGGTGGCCTGGAAACCTCCAAGGAGGGGAGGGACGGGGCAAGCCAAGGACAGCAGGACGGGGGCAGCTGGACCCGGGTTGAGAAGGGCGGCCAGGACCGTGGCCTGGTCTCAGGCCACCAGACACCAGCGTGGGCCAGTGTCCTGGGCAGGAGAGGACTGGGGTAGGCTTGGGCTGTTTCCACTGAGGCAGGGCCCACCCTGGGGTCCGCCCTGGGCAGCGAGGGGTACTGGGGCACAGGAGCCGTGTCTGCCAGGGCAGGAGGGGGGCACTGGCAGCCACAGCTGTCCCTCCACTGTGGCAGGTAGGGAACCGGACAACAGGTCACTGCCACAGGGCCAGCCCCCGACTGTCCAGAGCCCACAGGGGGACCCACTGTGGCCCTTGCCAACCCATGTGGCCTAGGAAATTCCATTAGCCAACCCAGGGAGGAGACCCCATCCCAGGCCAGCCCTCTCCCAGGGCAACCAGGATCCAAGCACGCGGCCATCACGTCCCCACAGCTGGCCACTCACTGCCGGATGAACTGGATGGCGTCCTCGTACTTCATCCCGCTCTCAATGAGGGCCACCGCCACGAGAACTGGAGCCCTGCGGGCAGGCGGCAGCACTGAGGTCATCTGAGCCCTGAACCTGGCCTCCCTCACAGGCTGCCTTCTGGAGACGGAGGGCGGGGGACCCAGCCCGAGGGGAGTCCCCTGAGCTCCTACAGAGGGCAAGACTGAGACCAGCTGAAAAGCCTGGGTCCAAAGCCCGCCCCCTTCTGTCTACTGTGCCACCTCAGGTAGTTGAGAAGAACTCTCTGTGCCTCAGGCAGGTGAAACGTGTGGTGGGAGGGTTAAGCCAGGATGCGCCAGGAGACGCTCAGCTCCGAGCGGGCCTCGGCGAAAGCTGGTTCTCAACCCTCACTGTCTGGTCTGCCCTCTGCAAGTGGTAGATCCCCCTGCCTGGGTGATTTCAATCCAATCCAGGCTGTTACACCTCCTTAAGAAAGAACCCACCGCCCCAGCTAAGAGGAGATGTCTGTAACTGGGGGTGGGGCGGGGGACGGGGGCAGCTCTTTTCCGGGCACAGGTGCAGGGACAGTTTCGACCACAGCAGGTGGGAGTCAGGTCAGACTTTGAGAAGCACTTCTTCCCTGCCAGGCTGTAAGAGAAACTGGGGCATCTCCCCTCGGGAAGGTCACATGGATGTGTCCCACATCAGAAAGTGAGACAGACTGCAAGATCTCAAGCCCAGGCTGGGACCCCGGTGCCCTGGCCCCACCCGCTGCTCACCGTCCCAGGCCGGCCACGCAGTGCACGGCCACACAGCTGCCTGGGTCGTCCAGGAACTTGGCCTTCAGCAGGCTGAGCCAGTCCTCCACAACCTTGCCAGGCGGGGGCGCCCCGTCGTCGAAAGGCCAGTCCTGCAGACAAGGAGGCACTCGTGAGGTCGGACCAGAGAGGTGGCCAGGCTGCCTCCCAAGGGGTGCTCGAGGGGACAGGTTCTGGGGCCTGCTGGGGAGGGACCGATGTGCACTGACCTCTCCTCCAGGAAGCTGCCCTGGGACACCCCACCCCTGCCTGAAGACACCCTGCTGGGAGCCCCACAGTCCTGTGCCCCCACTGTGGTCCTGGGGTCACCATCCTGTCCACTGTGTGCTGTGGCAACCCAAGAGGCTCAGAGTCACAGGCTAAGGAGTCCCATCTCTTGCAGCGACACTAATGTGCTGCCACGTGTCTACCGTCCCCAGCCCCCAGGGCACCACATGTGGGATGGAGGGGAGGCTGGCGGGGGAGGCTGATGGGGGAGGCTGGCGGGCCTTCCGGCCACTCCCAGGGGTCAGCTCTGCTGTGAGGCTCAGTGTCGCTCTCCTGTCCCCTGTGCCCTGGGGAGGTGCAGCCAGTGTCCAGGAAGCCTCCAGCCCTGAGCACGCCAGAGTGAGCACAGAGATGTGGACATTGTGGTGAGGCAGGTGCCCAGGCCAAGGCTGGCACCGCCGGGTGCCAGGGTGAATCCACATGGGCTCCCTGGTGCTGCTGGAAAGCAACCCTGGGGCTCATCTCACCCTGCCCCAAGTCTAGGTAGGGCAGCTCCTGGAGGCATCCAGGGCAGTGCTGTCTTGGGTCTAACCCAAATCCCTTCTACTGGAGGGAGGGGCGGCACCCTGTGCTAGAGGTGGTGCTAGGGCCCTGTGGGTGTCGTGGCTGAACAAGGCTGCAGTGGGCTTCAGTTCACACCTGTCTGACCCCAAGTGCCACTCTTCACCATGCCGACTTCCAAGGGTGGTCCCTACACACAGCGACACCTGTCAACACCAGGGTCCTTACAGGGGACCAGGGGTAGCTGGCACTGAGGACAGGAGGCTGGGGCTGCGGCATGGGACAGCCCACACCGAGCCCCATCCTGAGGTGGGGAGGCCCTGCTCCGGGGAGCTGCCATCTGCCGAGCTGGGTGACCCCAGAGCTGGCTCTGGGGCCTGCCCCATGGCCCACCCGCAGGTACACGGCAGCCAGGTCCTCCCCTAACTGGACCCCAGGGGCTTTAGAAGCCAAGGAAACAGCCCAAGCTCCTGCCACAGCCTCTGCAGCGGCCTCCCCAGGGCCCAGCACCAGGCAGCCGGAGGCGGAGGGGAGGCCCCCGGGAGGAGCAGACGCAGAGGAGCCTGGCTGCCCGGTGCTGCTCAGGAACCCGGGCAGGGCCCGCTGAGCCTCGCACCCAGCAGAGGAGAGGCCGTGGCCTCCTCCAAGCAGGGGGGGGACCAGGTCCAGTCCTGGCAGTGCGTCTGCGGGCAGGAGCCACGTTGTGACCAGGGACCCTCCTGCCTCCAGCTGTGTCTCCCCAGAGGAAGCCAGGCAGGGGTTATGACAGGTGGTGGCTGCTGGGACCCGCCACCCTCCTTCTCAAGGTCACATGTCCCAAGACCCTGGCCTCCCTCCAGGTGCCCACATGCCTGTGGCTGAGGCACAAACACCGGGTAGCACGAGGCCGCGTGCCAGCCTCCCCGAGGACACCACCCAGGCCCTGCCTCACGGCAGCCACCTGCCCAGCGCCACGCAGTCCTCACCATCACAGTGATGCCATCCTTCTCCAGTGTGGTCTTGTCATAGGTCACCTCACACACGCGCACCACAGTGGTGGCCCCGTATTTCTTCAGGTCCTGGCAAGGGGACAGGAGGAGATGGGCAGAGGCCGTGGGGTCAGGACCCAGGACCCCTTGACCAGGGTTCCCAGGGCAGACCGTATTCCCCAGGGGTCCCCTTGCAGGGCTGGGTTCCCCCAAGCTCCTGGATAGAGCCGGGTCCCCTCAGCAAGACAGGAGGTGAACAGGAGATGGACTCTGAGGCCCAGCGATGGGCAGGTAGCCTTTTCTGAGCTGCCTTGGCCCCCTGGGGAGGAGGCGTTCCCACCTGCACTCACTGTGACCCGGGCTCAGCAGCTGTGCCAGGCCCCTGAGCATGAACTCCCTTCTCTGCAGCTCAGGACCCTGGCTCTCACCAGCAAGGCCTCACGTTCCAGGCAAACCTACTGCTTCCCGTGGCAGAGGCGGGACCCCTGGCCCACTTCTGAGCAGCCCTCCCGGCCTGGGCTGCACGGACAGGTCCAGTGCAGGGAGAAGCAGGCTTCGGCGGGCAGGGTGCCTCAGAGCAGGCAGGAAGGGAGCCAGACCCTGCACAGCGTGGGGAAGACCCACACAGCCAGCCCAAAGGTCACAGCAGCTCACAGCCAGACATGGGGTATTTATATCCGGGGACACATGACAGGCCAGCACCAACCCCACCTGCTCCCAGTAGATATTTTAGGAGTGGTAAGGAATCACTGGGCTGTGCTGGTCATGAGCTGGGGACACCAGACCCAACTATTCTGATAACACAAGGAGTAGAATAGGATGCGGCCTCAGAGGCCCTGGGCACACCTTCAGTGGAGGAAGCCACTGCCCAGCTCACCCTGACCACACGCCAAGCCACCATCCTGGCCACACACTGTGCCCTGACCAAATCACACACAGAGCTCTGCTTCTGGCTACACAGTGGGTCTTCAACCTGGTCACACACTGAGGCCTGGTTCGGCTCACATACTGAGCCCTTGTCCTGCTCACGCGTGAGCCCTAATCCTGCTCATATGCTCAGCCCTCACCCTGCTCACAATCTGAGCCCTCAGCAAGACAAGAGGGATAGCACCAGACAGGAGAGAGGCCATGTGTCAGCCTCACCTGAAGACACTACCTAGGCCCTGCTCACACCTGAGCCCTCATCCTGCTCTCACACTGAGCCCTCATCCTGCTCTCACACTGCGCCCTTATCCTGCTCACACCCTGAGCCCTCATCCTGCTCACACCCTGAGCCCTCGTCCTGCTCTCACACTGCACCCTTATCCTGCTCACACCCTGAACCCTCATCCTGCTCACATACTGCACCCTCATCCTGCTCACACCCTGAACCCTCATCCTGCTCTCATACTGAGCCCTCATCCTGCTCACATACTGAGCCCTCATCCTGCTCACACCCTGAGCCCTCATCCTGCTCTCATACTGAGCCCTCATCCTGTTCTCATACTGAGCCCTCATCCTGCTCTCACCCTGCACCCTCATCCTGCTCTCACCCTGCACCCTCATCCTGCTCACACCCTGAGCCCTCATCCTGCTCTCATACTGAGCCCTCATCCTGCTCACACCCTAAGCCCTCATCCTGCTCACACCCTAAGCCCTCATCCTGCTCACATACTGCACCCTTATCCTGCTCACACCCTGAGCCCTCATCCTGCTCACACCCTGAGCCCTCATCCTGCTCACACCCTGAGCCCTCATCCTGTTTACACCCTGAGCCCTCATCCTGCTCACATACTGCACCCTTATCCTGCTCACACCCTGAGCCCTCATCCTGCTCACACCCTGAGCCCTCATCCTGCTCACACCCTGAGCCCTCATCCTGCTCACACCCTGAGCCCTCATCCTGCTCACACCCTGAGCCCTCATCCTGCTCACATACTGCACCCTTATCCTGCTCACACCCTGAGCCCTCATCCTGCTCACACCCTGAGCCCTCATCCTGTTTACACCCTGAGCCCTCATCCTGCTCACATACTGCACCCTTATCCTGCTCACACCCTGAGCCCTCATCCTGCTCTCACACTGCACCCTTATCCTGCTCACACCCTAAGCCCTCATCCTGCTCTCACACTGCACCCTTATCCTGCTCACACCCTGAGCCCTCATCCTGCTCTCACACTGCACCCTTATCCTGTTCACACGCTGAGCCCTCATCCTGCTCTCACACTGCACCCTTATCCTGCTCACACCCTGAGCCCTCATCCTGCTCTCACACTGCACCCTTATCCTGCTCACACCCTGAGCCCTCATCCTGCTCTCACACTGCACCCTTATCCTGTTCACACACTGAGCCCTGTCTCATCCTATTCACATACCAAGCCCTCGTCCTGTTCACACATTGAGCCTTCATCCTGGTCACATACTGTGTCCTTGACCTATTCACACACTGACCTGTTCACACCCTGAGCCCTCATCCTGATGACCAGGACACCCCTCCATTTCCCAGGTCCTGTAACCGGGTGACAGGGCTGGGTGCTGACAGCCGTAGTCCATCCCACCAGCTCTGGCCTGTCCACACCTCTGAGCGTAGCTGGCCAAGCTGCTAGACACCCCCCCACCATCTACTCAGGCCCACTCACCTCAATGAAGGTGCTGAGGGTGGCATTGGTGGGATTGTGCGTGATGAGGAAGCGCATGTTCCTGTAGCTCACCTCCACGGGGGCGGGTCGGTTCATACGCGCCATCCCTCCTCCCCAGGAGCAGGTAGAGGGCCGGGACACCCACCAGAGAAACCCCACCAGCCCCCAAAACAAGGGAGGATGAGATCCCTGTACTTATCTGAGAGAAAGAAAGGATTTCTTTAAAAAAAAACCCCACCCCGCACAAATATTGTGCAAATACTTGGGAGGGGGAGGAAGCTGCCCAGTACCTGGATAATTAAAAAAGAAAGAAAGCCTGACCCTTAAAAATAAAGAAGAGGAATAAAAACAGCCCCCCAAAGTAAAATAGGCAACTCCAAACTCCTGAGTCTCGGAGCTGGATAATTATAAGTGGGCAAAAATACTGACCACCAAAAAACTCAACAAACTATGAAAACCCACAGTGAGTCTGGCTGTGGGCAGTGTCTGGCGGGGGACACTCTCTGCATCCGTGGGTGGCGAAGAGCCCCGCTCACTCAAAGGTGGCCCAAACTCCCAAGGACCAAAGGTCAATGAACTTGAACTGAACCAACTCCAGCAGCCCCCGGGGGGGGGGGGGGGGGGGGGCAGGCAGCAGCTGTGGCAGGTGCGGCCTCTGGTGTTCGAGGCCTCGGTCACGTTACCCCATCGGGGCACGGCGGATCCTGGAGGGGGGCAGGGGGCTCAGGCGGCAGCGAGGGCCCCAGGCCTGGCAGCACGGGCCATGGGAGGGCGGGGGCAACGGTGAGGGCCAGAGCAGGGGCTCCTCAGCAGCAGGCCTGGTGGAGATGCTGGGCACGGCAGTACACAGGGCTGACCCCCGAGGGCCTCTCCATCAACCGCAGCTGGGCCTTGGCAGGCAACGTCTGGGGAGGAGAGAGAAGGAACTGAGAGGTCTCCTCGGCCTCAGTCTCCCTGTGTGAGGACATGAGAAAGGACAGCTGCTGCCAGGACTGACCCAGGGCCCTGGGGTGACAGGACACCCACACCAGGACAGGGTGGAGAGGAACGTGGGAAGGGAGGACAGCCCCCAGAGTATGCAAAAAGCAGTTCATGGGTCCATCTGTGGCAACAGAGACCAGGCCCCCAGGCTGCAGCCTAGGCCGGCAGACCGGCCCACGCCAGAGCAGCCGTGGTCTCCTTTGGGGATTCCTGGCCCCTGATGTCGGAGCACAGATCATTCTGGAGTGGCCAACTATGGGGACACAGTAGGTACTCGGGCACAGTGAGGACAGGCCATGAGCTGCCTCAGTCAGCAGCCTCTGTCAGGCCTCCTATGGTCTCCTGCCCCAGGGGGTCTCCACTCCATGGACCACGGACAGCCGGGGCAGCCAGGCACAGAGGTAAACAAGCCCACTCTGCTCCAGACGCTCTGCAGACAGCAGGCCAAGGGCCAGTGCCAGGTGCTTGCCACGGTGGTGACAGCCCAGGTGGCCACAATGGGTCACTGTGGGGAAGGGCACTGCTGGAGGATACAAGGCCAGCCACACCTGCCTCCCTCCCTCTCAGGGTCTAAAAGCTCCAGAGCACCTAGGCCAGGGGTCCCCAGGGGCACCTAGCCCCCTCCCCACCCACAGGCTTGTCAATGGCCTCAGCCTCAGCTTCCCACCTGCACGGTGAGCGTCCAAACAGAGCCTCCACAGACCTCCACTGTGCCCTGTGCTCAGCAGATCTCGCCACATCACCCCACCATGCTTGTCTGCCCACAGTCTCTGCCTCTGCCCAAGAAAGGGCCGGGCACAGTCCTCATCCACCTTAGCCTGCTTCTTACCTCTGCCCCCACCCAGCACCCCTTCTCCAGCCCACCCAGGGAGGCTGGGCTCCCGACCCTCAGGCTGAGTGCAGGGAGAGGCCAGCCTGGGGCCCTGGGCTTAGAAGTGCGACTCTGCCCCTGCTGTGGGCACAGCCTTACTGTCCGGAACTCTGGCTGTGCAGGAGGGGTGCAGACTCCTCACCCCCTCTGCCGGCCCAGGGGCGGAGGCCCCACGGCCCCAGGCTCAAGGCAGGTGCTCACACGCTGCCCTCACCAGGGCCCTGGGAGGATCAAAACTGTGGGAGGTGCAACCCCAGAAGGGAGAAGGCAGAGGAACCCATCCTGGTTGAGGCAGCCAGGCCCCAGCTTGCGCCCACTCAGCAAGCACCCACCCTGAGCCCCGGGAGAAGAGCGGCTGCTGCGACTGCACAAAAACACAGGCCCCTGGGACACGCCTGTGTGCCAGAGCCACACTCCTGTTGACAAGAGGAGAGGAGGAACAGGGCCCAAGGAGGCCACAGACTCCAGGGGCCTCTCCTGAGGGTTAACTGCAGTGCCCACAGGGCTGAGCACAGGGAGACCTGCGCAACGGCACGCAGCCTGCTCCGTGGGCCAGCACCACTGCACAGGCGCTCGAGGGCGAGGTCTCTGGGCAGAAGGGCCTGAGCCTCTCACCACTCCAGGGTTCAAGGTGTCACAGGCCTGCAGGGATCAGGGGCTACACTGGGCTGGGCCAAGGGTCAGGGTTCAGAGTCCAGGCCAGAATGTGGTCACAGATCCAGGTCTAGGCTGGACCAGTCTGGACTAGTTTCTTGCCACTCAGCTCCACACACAGGGCAGGGAGGTGCAGTCCCCTGCCTGAGCAAACAGCTGGCTCAGACCTACCTGGGGGACACCCCCCCAGTACATCCCTTTGGTGATGTCTGAGGCAAGGGCTAAGGGGATCTGAAGCTACGGGCTGCCAGAGTCCTGCACAGCCCCCAGCAGGGCTGACCCAAGGCCTGTGGCCCATGTGGGTAGCCACTGCCACCTACCATCCACCAGTGCCAGTAACTCCAGATCTGAAGAGAGGCAGGACCCCCAGGACCAGCAGTGGGCATGCCACAGGCCGAGCCCCGCCCCCAGCTCTGTACGGCACAGGCCACCCATGCCCCAAGTTGCTGTGCGCCAGCCACCATCACAGCTTCTCTGCTTCTCTGCTGGCTGAGCCACCACGCCCACCACGCCCACACAGGCCCATGAGCCCTGCGGAGCATGAAGGCCCTCCTTCCCTCTGGCCCTCCCTTCCTGGGACCCCGGCTCAGCCTCCTCTGGGCAGTGCCCCTGAGCCCTCTGCTACTTCCAGAACCACTCTGTCCTTGTTTGCCAGATGAGGAAAGGAGTCAGAGAGAGATGGAAGGATACTCTCGGCCCTGGCTAGACCAGGCGTCCAGCTGAATGGGTTTCCTCAACCTCAAACCTAGGACGCAAAAGCTCTAAACCCCAGCACAGAGGAGACCGAGGTTCAGGAAGTGACCTCCTTCATTCGGGAAGAACGGCCGTAAGGAGTTTGGATCTATCAGGCTGCTGGGGCCCGGGCATACGAGGACCCTGTGTGATACTGAGGGTGGGAGGCCTGAGCCTGTGGAGCCGGAGAAGTAAGGCCTCCTCTTGGACAAGGCAGATGGGGACTGGGTCTAGGCGCACGCCCAGGGGCTTTTCCCATCTGGCGCGCGCGAGGTCACCGCGTCCTCCGGGAGGGGCTGGGATCTTGGAGGGCCAGGGAGGGTCGGGAGGATCCGAGGGCCTGGGTCCCGCCGCCCGCCCCCTCTGCTCACCCGCGCCCGCAGGCGAGCCGCCGCCTCCATGCGCAGGGCCTTGGTGCTGCGCCCAGACCCGCGCGGTGCCCTCCCGCGCGGCGCCAGCTCCGGCAGAGGCGGAGCAGCGGCTCGCTATTTATAGCGCCCGGCGTCACGTGGTGGGCGGTGACCGGCCGGCGACCCGGCTCCGGGCCTCTGCACACCTGCTGCCTAAAGATAGCCCCAGCCCCCGCCCACAGCTACTAACTAGGGGGCCAGCCGGCAAGGAGAGGAAGGCCAGGTGCCAGGGCCTCTCTGGGACCTTGGGGGTTCCCGCGGCCCCACAGCCAGCAAGGACTCCTAGCGCAGAGAGGAGGGAGGGCTGCACAGGGTCCCCTTCTAGAAGGTCCAGGGGAGCTGGCCAGGCGCACTGCGAGGACGGCCTCCCAACATGGAAAGCTGTGCACCCAGAGACTCCTCCATGCACAGCACCCACCATGTGCCACACACTGCTGTCCCCTGTGGGTTGGCTACTCTCACACCAACATCATCCCCAGCCTATGGCTGAGGAAACAGGCACAGATCCTAGGAGCGCCTCAGGGTCGCACCAGGTAGGAAGACAGCCAGGGAGCCGTCTCCAGCCCCACCCATCTCCAGGTTCTGTGCAGATGCCCTCCAAAGCCCTACCCTGGGTTCCCCACTTGCTCCCACCAACGCGTCCTGGCTTTGCCTCTCAAGAGCACCGTGTCCAGGAACTCAAGTGCTCCCGGGACTCTGGGCCCCAGAGGGGAGCCTAGCATTGTGGTCAACTCCATGCCTGTCCTGGCCCCCAGAGGCCCTCAAATCACTGTGGAACAGGGCATGTGTAGCCCCCAGCACACAGGGTCCCCAGGGGCCTTGCCTTGCTGGGAACCCTGCTCCCAGTCTGGCTCCCAGACAGACAGCCTGGCCCCTGCAATCAGCAGTCAGCACAAGAGCGGGCTGGCCAGGGGCCAGCAGAGAACACAGTTCCTCCAGGCATTCCCCACAACACACCCAGAGAACATCCCATCAGCCATGTCTGCCACTCTGGCCTCCTACCACCCCCAACTGGGTGAGCAGTCATGGGGTGGGATGGCTATACCCATGCTGGGTGGACCCACAGGACCCCAGCCAGGTAGTCCTGCCCACCAGCTCAGGAGTCCTGGGGTGAGTGCTCCTGGCAAGGGCTCCCCTCCTGAGTTCGCTGAGCACAGCAGGCAGGCCTTGGGGTCCGACTCCCACACCATGCCCTCAGCTCACCACTACCGGAGCACCTCCCAGGAGGCACAGGTGGGGACGGGTCAGCTCTGAGCACTCACTGCCCCCCATCTCCCACCTTGACCACGGTCTATCTGCACACCTGCTGCCTAAAGATAGCCCCAGCCCCCGCCCACTCACTGTCCCCACCAGCAAGGTACCAACATTGGCCACACTGTATCAACCAAACAGCAGCACAGAGAAGCTGAGCAACTGGCCCAAGTAACCCAGCCAGGAGGCAGAAGGACAGTAGCTGGCCCCAGGCCTTGCTCCTCCTGGCCCCAGCCCTCTGGGAGAGAGCACACAGGGCAAGCTGCCCGCCCCTTCCGTTTCCTCACAGGAGAGGGGTCTCTTAGTGAAAAGTCCAGTGAGTTCTGGAATGCTGGGACCAGGACAACGTCCACTGTGCTCCTACTGCTGCAAATAAGGCAGGCATGCTGTCCCCACCTTGGGCCCCGCCCCATGCCTGGGACCTCTGGGAGGCCTGGGGGCACCTGCTCAGCTGGCCTAGCACCAAGTCCTTCGGAGAAGACTATTTATATCATGACAGGAGCTGTTCCTGGAACCCTCCCAGAGCAGGCCCAAGTCTGCCCACTGCTGGGGGCCGAGGGGAGACTGGAGCAGGCCAGCCTCACCCACCCCCAGGAAGGCCCCCGGCTCCTGCACCCTGCAGCACAGAGGTGCCCTTCACCAACCAGGCACTCCGCCCCCTCTACCTCTGCACCGTCCCTCTCCCTTGGCCTCATGCCTTTAGAGTTCGGTGTGTCCCAGTCCCAGGGGACAGCCTAGCAGGAGGAGGGACAGAGAGATCCTTAGTTCCACCCCTCCTCTCACCTCCCACACGGGCCCTGGCACCAAGAGGGCTCCCGCTTGCTTGTGGAGGGACAAACAACCCAGTGTTCTGGGCAGAGGTCCAATCTGGGAAACATTCAGAACCCATCACGGGATCTTAGCACCCGAGGTCTGAGGGTCTCAAAGGTCACCACCTGACCATCTTGCACCCATCCTGGGATGGGGCACTCGCTGCGCCTCGGCAGCCTTCAGGCAGCTGCCGAGCTCATCAGTGTGCTCTGGGCACTCCCAGGCACCAAGGCTGGCATGGGGCTGTGAGAAGCCCCTGCACAGAAGCCCAGCCGACAGGTGCACTGCTGGGCAGGTGGTCAGGGAAGAGCTGGCCAGCGGGCCGGACGGGCATGCTCCTGATGCCTGGAGTCATATCACCCAGGGGCCACCTGATTCCGTGTACACTCACCCTCTTGGGACCTGTGGACTCCTCCATAGATGGAGATGCTGCCAGGGAGGAAAGCCACCCTCCAAGGTGGTGCCAGCTTGGCCTGGTCTTGGGCTGGTCATGGGGTGCCTGGGCTGTGACCTGGAAACAGCTACAGGGAGCCAGCCTGGGTTTCCCCAGGGGGCAGGCACCTGTCTTCCCTGCCAAGGACCTTGAGACCTGCCAGCTGCAAGGACAGTCCCCAGAGCTCAGCCACTGCCACGCAGACCACCCTCGCCACACACATGGTTTTAACAGTGCTCAGCGGGGCACGGCATTGACTTGCCAACCAAGAGTATCCACTCCCCAAGGCCACCCTCAGTGTCACCAGCCACCAGTACTGCCTGGGCAGGCCCCTTCTCCACCAAAGACTGGGGAATGCAACTGACCCTTCAGTGGGCAGGCAGGCAGATGGGCACCCAGCTTAGTCACAGGCAAGGCCACTGGGCTCCACAGCACAGAGCGTCAGGACAGACAGACAGCGAGGCCCACAGTTACCAGGGCCTCAAACCTCGTGGCCCCTCAGGCCCTGCCAGGCCCACCCTGAACCACTCTGGCCTCCAATGGCACCAGCTGAAGTTGACCACTCGCAGGGGCTTAGGACCGTCCACCACTGACCAGGATGACCCCTTCCATTACCCACAATGCCCTCTGCCCTCCCCAAGGTCAGCACTGGCTGGGGCGTCTTCTGCTCCCTCCAGCCCCTCTGGCCTCCCTGCTCCGGTCCCAGACCTCAGGACCCCGGGGGGAGAGGCATCCCTTCATCGTCCTGTTCCACCCGTTGTTGAGCGCCGCCCGCAGCAGGCACAGGTGGAGCTTGGCAGAGGCAGGACAAGAAGGGGGCAGGACAAATGGGAGCAGGGTGGGCAGGCAGCCGTGGTGCCAGGGGTGCCCGTGCGGGCCTCGCTACTGAGGCCAGGGCCACTTTGTCCCAGGCCTGGCTCCTCCGAGAGACCCTGCTCTCCCAGGCTATGGGTACAGGTTAGAAGGTGGCATTGTACCAGTGCCACCCCTCACTGGGCTGCGTGGCTCACCCCACCCTCGCCACTCACAGGGTCAGCTCTGCTGCCCACTCCTCCACACCAGCTGCCTGTACACCCCTGTGGCTCCTGAGGAGTGCCCCCCCAACACCTCCAGCCCCTGGCCCTGCCTGTGCCCCTGCCAGGGCCTGTTTCTCCCCGCTGTGCTTCAAACACCTCCCCCCAGGGAGAGTCCAACCAACCACAGGTCCTCTCTGATGCTCAGTTTCCTCATCCGTACAATGGGATAGAACAGCAACTCCCTCACGGAGCTATCAGTTATCAGAAGTGATGCATTCAGCCAGCCAGCCCCCCCACCAAGGCGGGGACCAAGGTAAGGACCCACGTGTCCCTGCCGTGCAGGGCAGGTCAATCTGGGTTTGGTAAGTAAGCTTTGCCACTTCCAACCCATACTAGATAGGGAACCAGGGGCCATATCATCTGCCAACCCACACACATGGCGAAGCCTAGACCAGGGCTGCAGGTAGAATGACGGCCCTTGGGGCTGGGGTTGTGGCTCAGTGGTGGAGGGCTCGCCTAGCACGTGTGGGGCCCTGAGTTCTATCCTCAGCACCACGCAAAAATAAATAAATAAAATAAAGGTATTGTGCCCAACTACAACTAATAAATAAATAAACAGAATGACAGCCTTGTTCTACCACTGCTCACACACCTTCCATGGCTCCCTATGGACTACCAAACCAAATCTGGGCTTTTCAGCTTGGCTCACTGCTTCTTAATAGGAGGACAAGGGGAAGGGTTGTAGGATCACCCATCCAGGCACCATCTTCTCTCTGCCCAGACCACCCCTGCACACTCGAGATGAGGCCAGTGCCCTCTTCCCCTAAGTAGCCTGAGAGCAGTCTCCACGCCTGTGCCTCCCCTGCCACGTCCCATTCACATGTTCACCTGTTGAGCACCTCTGGGCTCCAGGCCCCACGTGGGCACTGGCTGGAGTCAGGGGTGAGTGAATGGCCATGATCCACCTCAGGGAACATAGCCAGGTGGAGGTCAGTGGGAGACCTGCAGTCACCAGGTGAGGGACTACAGTAGAGGGCAAGCTGGACCACAGAAAGTCGCCACAGCAGGGAAGATTCATGGGGTCTCTCTGAGGAGGTGGTCTTCAGGCAGAGACAGTGGGCCCACACCCCAAACATTGCAAGGGCCTCCATGGTGGGGGCACACAGACTCTCCACAGAGCCCCAAACAACAGCACACACCAGTGTCTGCCCTGCTGGAAGCTCAGAGCCCTTTCCTGGCGCACCTCCATGAGCGCACCGCCCTGCACAGGTCTCGGTGCACACCAAGGCCCAGGAGGTCCATCTTTCTCAGGGGCTGATGGAGGGCAGAGCTGTCAAGACCTGGCTCTCTGCTTCCATACCCATGTTTCCTACTTCTCTCCCACCCCAGCAAATCACACAGCCTCCTCTGTGCAGAATGCAGACCTAGGGAGGCTTCAGATGCACAAGGGGGCCTGCAGGGCAGAAGCAGCCAGGGACCTCTCCAGGATGTCTAGCCACTGCGCTTCCCAGAGTGTCCACTCAGAGCCCAGGGACTCTTGCTCTGCACACAGCTATGACCAACCTGGAAAGCCGGCCACACTGGAGCACCTCACAGGGATCCACCTGTTAACCCAAGGTGACAGCAGATGCCACACAGCAACAGTGAATAGGGTTCCCCCTAATGAGCACCTCCTCCACAGAGCTCAAAGCCTGACAGGTCAAGCATCCTGAGGTCCTCCAATGACCAGCTGCAGGGAGGCATCCACAGCTCTCACCCCACCCAGCCACTCTGAAAAGAAGGGCTCACCAGCCTCAAGGGCTGTGGGGACCATGCCCCAGCTGCAGAGAGCATGCTCACAGCCAGCCCTTCATTTGATGGCCATTCCAAAACCCCAGATCCAGGCCAGTTTAGTCCCGAGTCCTCCAAGCCCAACTATGTACCAGAGTGACCAGGACAGTCCCATTCATGATAGCTGTCCAGGAGCAGTTGCTCACAGCAGCTCCCTTAGTGAAGGGACTAGTGACCAGGGATAAACCATGTGGTCACTGAGTATTGATCCTAATCTAACCAAACAGAATAGGGCAGTGGGGCACAGAAACTGCCTAAAGGCAAAAGAGCCAGGCCGGACCGCCCACAGGACTCCAGTCCCTGTGCTACCAGGGGTCCTGTCCCACCTCTGATGTGAAGCTGGCACGAAGTGGGGCCACGGTGCTCTCAGGAGACATACGCACAGCCACCGAGGCTGGTGCCAGGTCGGGGGCGGGGCTTGGGCACCTCGCAGGGTGCAAAGGGCTACAGCAAAGCAGAGGCTCCGCATGCGCAGCTCGGCTTCTGGACCCAGACAGTTCCACTCTGGCCACCAGGGCGGCGCCCTCCCCGCCTGCCCCTGGCAAGACCTGAGATGAAGACCACATAGGCGCCTGCCAGGGTCTGCCCCCACCCAGGCCCGCCAGGCGGCGACACTCACCCGGCCAGTCCTCTGCGCTCCAGCTCAACGCTGCCCCGGCTTTATGCCGCCTCGCCCGCCCACCTTCCCCTTAGCGGCAAAGGCTGGGGCGGGAGAGCGGGGGCAGGGCAGCCCCCAGGATCCCGGACCGGCCCAAGCTGGGTGGGGACGCAGGGTCCCAGGGCCCCGCGCACGCGGGCACCCTGGCTGGCTCAGCGACAGAGCCCCTCCCAAGTGGGGCGGGCCTCGGGGCGGCCCCAGGGGCTGGGACAGCCCCGCCCCACTGCCATGACCCTTGCAGGGGTTACACATCCCAGGGTCGCCTGCCCCGCGGGCTGCAGCTGGGAAGAGGGCCCGGGCGGTCCTCCCTGCGAGGAAATCACTGCACCCTACCACTCCCACCCAGAAACACCCAGGGGCTGGGGATCGCCCTTGTAGGCAGCAGCCTGGATCTGGCCCTGAGCCCGCTCTGGCGCACTCAGTTCATCCTGGGGACATCGCTTCCTCCGTGAAAGAAGCGAGACAGCGGGGGCTGCTCCCCCACCCGACCCAGGCCCGACCCAGGCCCCTACCATGCTCACGGCCTCCCCAGCACTCACTGAGTTCCTTCCTCGGGAAGTGGGAACCCTACCAGCTGGGGAAGAGGGTGTTCCTGCTTCCCAGAGCCGCCACTTGCCCCTCCCATCAGGATGCTGGCCCTGCCACCCTGAAGCAGAGGGTCCTGGGGCAAGGTATCTCAGGCCAGGCCAGCTCCCAGGACTGTGCCCCTGGGGCAGAGGAGCTAGCAAGAGTTCATGCACATTCTGCACCCCCTGAGCAGCAGGGCTACTCCTAGCTAAAGAACTGGCTTGACCTCTGTCACCAAAACAGCTGCTCTGTGACTGCACCACCCCTGCCAAGCCGCCCCATCCACATGGTCTGTCTCCCCAAGTCTGCCTTCCTGCTGCCCACACCCACTCCCCAGATAGAAGCCTTTCCCAAGGGGCCTGGACCAGCTCCTTAGCACTTTGGCCAGTGCCTGAAGCCCTCCTTAGTGCCCAGCCCTCCCACCTCTCTGCCCCTCAAGGCACCCAGGCCCCTGCCAGGCACAAGACACTTCTTCGGCCACCCGGCCTGGCCTCCTGCTGGGCTCTCCCCCCACCCTGCTGGGCCACCTCTTCCCATCCCCCCCTGTAAGAACCTCTCCTGCCCCTCTCTCTCTGGGACAGCCTGAGGCCAATCTGTCTGGATGACCCACAACAAGTCCTTTGTGTACTGCCCCACAGAAGCTGCTAACCTGGGATCATTATGCACAAATGGCCTGGAGGGCAAGGGCAGCCTCTTGCCAGCAGCCCAGGCCGCAGCCGAGTGAGGACTCCCAGTCTAGTGCTCATCCCTTGCCTCCCAGTGTGACTGAGAACCCAGTATGGACATGGCCCAAGTGGGGCGCTCTGACGTGCACACACTGACACATGCACACAGACGTGTACACATCAGAACAGATGCCTGCGCCAGGAAGAGGAACCCATTCCCCTGCAGTGGCCTGGCCCACAAGCCCCCCAGAGGCACCAAGCCAAGCAGTGCTGCCCCACTGCGTGCACCTGCCTCAACACCTCCAGGGACCTCATGACCCAGTGTTCACCTTTCTAAGGTCCAGGGCCCCAGAGGGCTGGAGCCTTTGGTGGAACCTCCCACTGGAGGCCCCGGACTAGTCACCCCACTCACCCTGAGGCAACCCAGCCTGGTCTTGGACAGAGATGCTGAATTCACAGGGGCTCCAAAATGGTACCCTTGTAAATATGCAGGTTCCCAGCCAAACCCAAATGAGGGCCCCATCTGTGTTTGCACACAGAGCCAGGCTAGCCCAGGCAGTTGGGAGCTGAGTTCACAGACCTTGGCCCCTGTTCCCTGCTCTCGGCCTCCCTGTCTGGAGAGCCCAGAATTCTGATTATAAGATGCTGGCAGCAGCTTCCAGCTATGAGCTGGAATTCTAGAGTACAGGGCATCAGGTCAGGAATTCTGCAGCTCCAGGATCCTAGAGGGTTAGAGGCAGACTTGAAAGCTGCCCTGGCCTTGGCATTGGACCTGAGTACCCACAGTCTTATACTTCCTCCTGGGACCCATTTGGGCTGGTGCCGACTCCTGGCACTGTGCCACCCAATGGTGACCAGAGGGCATGGAGTTTCATAGATCCATTTAAAGATAATGGCCTATAAGAGGGAATTTGTCCCCCACAAACCCCTGCCAGTAATACAGAGGCCCAGAGGAGGTCCCTGACTGGGTTCCTGAGAACTCAGGGTCCCTAGATCACTAGGCATAGCCTCTGTCCCTCCTGTGCCACACACATGGTACCACCCAGTGGACCTCAACAGACACAGTGAATCACAGGGCAGCAACCAGGCCTCCAAGTCCAGCCTCAGCCCAGAATTCTGATTGTAAGATGCTGGCAGCAGCATCTAGGTGCCTCCCACAACCCAGCGGTCTCTCTCGCTGGCCAGGATTGGGCTGTTCAGGAAAGTCCTACCCACCTGGGGTCGCCTGCCTTGGCCTCCACTGCACATGCTCACCAGGCGCTGAGAAGGCCCCGGAGTGCTACAGTGGACCCAAAGGCCTCTCCTGGGCTCTCTGGCCTTGTCACCAGCACTCCGCAGGGATCGTGGCACCACTCCCTGCCGAGAGCACGACTGCTCAGGTAAGCAGGCTAGCCGTCAGCGTGGCCCGGGGGCACACCAGGTACACAGGGGACTCAAGCCATGCCACTCAGCAGAAAGGACCCAAAAGCCTGCTGGATTCCACGTGCCCAGTGCCAGGGGCCCACAGTTCCTCTCCATGGAAGGAGGTCACAGCTCCTCCTCGGGATCCCCAGATCATATGAGGGACACCAGCACTAGGCAGGTCATATGGCCCCTCCCTGATGCCTGACCCCGACTCTGGGAGCAGGGTTCGATCCCACCCAGCCCCCTCCTGGGAGGGGAGCTCTGCTCTTGGATGGGAGCCAGGCTCCCACTGACCCCACCCCCTGGGCTCACTTCCCCTGCAGGACCCAGTCAGCAGGCTGCGCAGGAAGCTATGGTCCCACACGGCAGCAGGACCTTGAGACATCATGGTAGGGTGGGCACTTCTGCACTACACCGGAAGCCCTGACCGGGACAGCAGGCCTGTGTGCCTCCGCCCATGTCACAGAGGAGGCGGCTGTGGCCTGACTGGAACCCGGGTCCCTGAGCTTCCCACAGCCCCCATCCACGATCAGCCACTGCCCAGCTCACAAGCCCATCAGTTCTGGGATGTCCCTCCCTGAGCCTGGGGTACAGCCTTGCAAAGAGTGCAGGCCCAAAGATCCCTCTGTGTAATGGTCTTGCAGGGTCCCAGCATGGCCCTGTGTCCATCAGAGCAGCCCTGGAAAGCACCCGTCACCCACCCATTTTACAGATGAGGAAACTGAGGCTATGGCTGTGCAGTCAGTGACAGTCTGAGGGGCTGGGAGGGGACACAGAGCTGGCCTGGGATGGGCACGCCCTGTATATTCTCCTAAAACTGCCGAGTCCTGCAGTCATGTCGGGCTCCAGGGGGCCCAGCACCTTGCACCTGCTTCAGCCCAGGAACCCCCGCCCCAGTCCCACCCAGAGTCCAGGGTCCCTGAGGCTAGGCAGACAGGAAGGGGTCTGAGGTCACAGAGCGAGCCAGGGCCGCTGGCCAAGGCCCTGTGGACACACGTCAGAGGGCCCTGCTGGAGTCGCGGGAAAGTGTTCTGACCTGGCTTTGGGAGGCCACGTCCAAAATAGCCAGCACGCCCAGCCAGGGGCTCAGCCGGGCACGTAGGCCACTGCCCCAGGGCTGCCACGCTGGCCGGGAAGGTCGTGGCTATTTCTGGGCTGGCCTGGTGGTGAGTGCACTTTGGGGTGTGGTGGGGGGACCCACGCAGCCACAGCCCCCGAGCCATAGAGATCCTGCGGGGAGCGCTGTGCCGTGGCCTTCCCCGCAGAGCCCCCTCCCCACCAGACACCTGGAGCCATCAGTGTGCTGGCTTCACGCCCGAACCCCTGGGGGACTCAGGTCATCACACAGGTCATGCCCTGTGCTGGGCACAGGGTAGGGCAGAAGCAGAGCTGGTCCCTGAGATGACGAGGGCCCCCGCTGGAGGCCTTCAGCTGCTCCAACTAGAGCACGTGGCGGGGTGGGGGCCCAGTGGCAGGACACGGCTGGGGTTCACATGCCACATGGCTCACCCCATGCACGTGCAGGCACCCCACACATGCCAGGCCCTTAGAGGCAGACCCCGCAAGCCCACCCAGAGGTGCCCACACGGGGCCCGCTGTGCGCAGCCTCCCCTGGGCCACTTATCATCTGGGTCACAGTCCTCACCTCAGCCCTGCTAGCACCAGTGACCAGCTGACATGAGGAACCTGAGCCACAGAGAACCCTGAAACTTGTCCCATGACCCCAGTGGCCTCCGCTCAAGTCCAAGGCAGGAAGGCTCCCAGGCGAGGGGACACTCCCACCAATCACCTGACCCTGGGCTTGACCCATGTCTCTTCAACACCGTTGCTCAGCCTGTGCCACTGCTCCCAGAGCCCACCCCTCACAGAGTGTCACCACATGGGGGTCTGGCCTGTTGACCCCTGGGCCACGCACTGAGAGCTGTGGGAGGGGCACGTCCCTCAGCCTTCTGTGCCTTGGTTGCCGGGCTGAGGACCAGCTCTCTGAAGCCATCCTTCCTGAGGCTGTCTTAGGTGGTCCCCTGGGACCTGGGGACGCTTGCCTTTCTAAGAGGCCTTGCCTGAGTCCCTCAAGCCCCACAGTGGGCCTGGCACCCCCCAGGGGCTCTGAGAGGACCCACACTCAGGCTGGCGCTGCAGGGTCCTCTGCCTGGTGGGACAGTGCCTCGGCACACAGTGTAGGCTGGGTTCAGGGGACTTAGTTCTTGCAGGACTTGTCAGAGCCAGACTTGGGACTTCTGGAGTGTTCGACACCAGGCACTAGTGACGAGGGTATTCACAGACCTTCAGACCAACAACACGGGGCAGGGTCACCAGTGCTTCAACCCACACCCCGCCTACACGGCAGCAGGAGGACAGCAGCCGCAGCTCACTGCTGTCCCTGGCCAGCCCTGCCGATGTCCCAGAGCAGCTTCCCAGGCGAGGGCAGGAGGGGGTCACTGGGCAGTCCTGGAGGTGGGTGTTAGGCTGAGCTTGCAGGTGCCAGGCAGCCGCAGGCTCTGCCTGGGGGAAGCCTTTCTTGGGAGCTAGACGGGGCTCCCAGGAGGACTTTATGGAGAACCTGAAGGACAGGCCAGGAGCACATCCTTTAGCTTGGGGACACCCAGCCTGCTCCCTCCCGTGCCCTCTGGCACTGCTGCTGGTGCCGAGCAGGCACAGGTAGAAGGAGGTCAGGCCCCAGGCCCCAGGCAAACAGGAGGCAGGCACAGGCTGGGGCTTCCCAGCCCTCCATCCTGTCCCTAGCCCGGGGAGTGCCAGCTAGGGGTGGAGGGAGCCCTCAGGGGAGCCGGTCGGTCCTGCCAGCTGCAGAGCCTCGGGGTGGCCTCTGGGGTAGGGAACTTGCCTGAAGTGGCAGCACCATGCTCAGATGGATGCCTGCCTAGGGCCAGACAAGGACTCCAGGACCTGGGGACCAGAAGGCCTTAGCCGCACTTCCTCCATAGCCAGGCTCTGGGGACACACAGGGAGCTGGGCAGACAGCCACACAGGGGGACAAGGAGAACGTCCCATGGGGCTACACACAGGAGGTGGGTGCCTTACCCAGCAAGGCCACCTTGTCCCCAAGCTTCTGCCCTTCCCTCCCCCAGCTGCAGGGCTCGGCCAGGGCAGGAGGGACTCCCCACCTCCTTTCCACTTGGCGCTCCCACAAGACCCTCGCGGTGCAGCTGTGGGCATCTGCTCTTCCCCAGCAGCTGGAGGGCCTGGCTGCTGGAAGCCCAGGGCGGCCGTCATTCCTGTCCACAGACCCCGGAGCACCTGCTCCCCGCCTGCAGGGCCGTCCTCATGATTCTCCACGGAGGTAAATTCTAGCAAGAGGAGATTCAGCCGCCGCTGTGCCCAGGACAGTGGCTGTGCTCCTCCCACCAACTCCAACCATCACGGCCACAGAGACCTGTGACCGCTGACCACCTCAGTCCTAAGGGTTTGCCTATTCCAGGCACTTTCTCATGGGTGGGGACAGACACCAGCCTGCGGTGTCGAGGTTCTACCTTGTGGCCCAGTCACACCCTGCCGCCTGGATACCCATGCTTTGTTTCTGCGCTCCTCGCGGAGACATCTGGGTCATTTCCAGGAGCATTTTGATGTTTGCCATCGGGGACAGAGCCAGGTGCAGGGGACGTTGCCAGGGCAGAGAGGCAGGGCATGGCTTACCAAACAGGCCCACCCTGGGTTCTGCTGGGACCTGGGGAGCAGGATCGTGGGGACACACAGAGGGATCAGGAGCTTGGGGCCTGGCGAGTGCAACACAGCAGGACAGCAGAAGGCAGCCCACACCTGGGACACCTGGCCGTCCCCTCCCAGGCCTGGCAGGCTGCTAAGGGAAAGTGGGCTTTGGGGAGGCTCTGGGCACTTCCCAGCCATCCAGTGGGGTGGGTCCCAGGCAATGAGGACAGAAGGGACCATGCCAGGGCCTGGCCCACTTCCCCAGGAAAGCTCAGAAGGTGAAGGACTTGTCAGAATGGGCCTTCAAAGAGGGGAAGGGTTTGTCAGCACGCGAAGGGTTAAAGCACACCCGGGAGCATGGGGCAAAGGTCATCGAGGACAGAACCGCAGGAGGCAAAGCTGGGGCCCCAGAGGCTATTCAGACTGTGGGACCTTGAGCGCTGGACCAAGATGGGAAAGAAGGGACTGAGCTGGCCACAGGCTTGCAGGGTAGTGCAGGCCACATGTGAGTCCATTCACACTTGACCACTGAGTCTGGCCCTATCTGATCACACAGTGGGTGGACATCCCCAGAGTCAGGTCATCCTCGGGCAGTCTGGGTTGACACACCAACAGGACACTACTGGACACACTGTCCCTTCTTGTCTTAACAGATCCGAAACAGAAGAGCAAAGGGGGAGGGTGTCTCAGTGCAGGTATAGCTGGGGCCCAGGAAGCTGGCAGTGGGAGGAGCCACAGAGGCCTGGGGCAGAGACAGGTCTCCACAGTCCTGAGTCCAGTACAAAGCGAGGAAATGGAAAGTCCCTCAAGTCCCCAGGAGAGCAGCCCTGGGTGGCTGCCAGATGAGAAGGAGAGTGCTGCCCCAGAGCAGGACACCCGGGGTGACCACGACACCAGGCAGCATCTACTCAGAGCCAGCCTCCACCCTGACACCCAGGTATCCCAGCCCCTGCCCTGTCCCCTACCTGGTGACACCCAAGTCAGATCACAGTCTCCTCTGCTCAGACCCCTCAAGGGCGCCCTCATAGCCCCAAAGAAAAGCCACATCCTGGCCCTGTAGGTCCCATGACCGGCTCCATCCACCCTGACCTCCTCCCACAGCCCGCTCCTGACTGCACCAGCCTCGCCTGCCTCCAGCTGTTCCTGCGGCCCGCCCAGCACCCTCCCACTCCCAGCCTCACCCTGGCTGCACCCGTGGCCAGCAGCATATGCCCCTCCAGCAACCTCCTCCTTATCACTCTGACATCGGGTTCTGTCCTGGGCAATCTCACTAACTACGGCCAGCACCCCATCCACCAGGCATCGCCTGTCCTCCCAGACCAGCCCGTGGGCCTCGCTCCCGCAGAGCAAGAGCTCTGGCATGGTGCCACCTGTCTGCCTGGTGCTCCGCGGGCACTGCATACAGTAGGAGCCCTCTTGGTATCTGAATGCATTTAACTGTCCTGTGAGAGACAGGGCAGGGCCATCATGCCAACAGGTGGAGGAGGATGAGGAGGACCGAGGGTGGAGTGATGGCCAACAGCAGGCCTGTCTCTTCCCACCTGGTTCCTTCCCCCCAGGGACCTGGTGCCACTGCTGTCAGACAATGTCCACAGCGCCTCATGGATGGACCCAAAGTCACTGCTCAGAGCATCCCAGGAGAGTGGACTCCAACCTCAGGACTCAGGAGGGGCTGGAGGAAGGACCTCCTGCTGGAACCACCCAGGGAGCCCTCAAGGAAGACAGGACATGGCTAAGCACCCAGAAAGAACCACGCTCGCGGCTGAACAGGCCAGTAGTCAGGAGGCCAGGTGCACAGGACTGAGGGTCCCTCAGCTGGTGGCAGGTCCTAAATCGAGCCTGTCAACTCAGGTTGTGGGCCACAGCAGCAAGCCTGCCCATTCCCCTGGGCACCCCATGACTCTGCCTATTGGTGACCTGTCTGTCCTCCTGTGGACTGTGGGCTGTGGTCAGCAGGTCAGCCCATGCATCCTGGGGCCCTGAAGGCAGCACGGGGCAGCCAGAGTGGGGACGGGACGACCCTTACAAACTGAGCACCTCGGCCATTTTTAGTTACTTCCCAAAGATGCCCAGCGGTGTAGACAGTAGGTCCTCAGCGTGGGTGCTGCCAGCAGTGGAGGGGGACTTTCACCGGGGCTTCCTGGCGCCAGGTGCTGCTCTGGGAGCCTGGCACAGGCCTGCTGGGGCGTGAGAGGCACAGAGAACACAGCAGGCCCCTCCTCCACACTGTCCCCGCTGCCTCCCAGAGGCTCTCAGGAGTCCCTGAGGATGTACCCCCTCCAAAGACACTGTGAGCCACGACTCTGGGTCACTGACAGCAGTTGCTGAGTCCCTCTAGGAACCAGGCACCACACAGTACTCTCCAGACTTACCACCATGGCAGCCCCTGGTTCCCAGAGGCCCGCTGTCCTGGGGGGACCACCAGTCCTGGGTCCTGACACAGCCTCTGGAGACAGGGGTCCCCACCACCAGTGCTGCTTCCTGGCTGGACCACAGAACACCATGCCCAGTGCAGGCGTTGGGACCAGCCAGTGACTCTCCTGAGACACAGGCTGCTGTCCCCACCACCAGGACCCACTCTTCAGCAGTCCTCCCATTCCAAAAGGACCAGTCTCCATCTTCCTGGAGAGGTGCTCAGGAGGCCCCAGTGCCCCCGCGTGTGGGACCTCGCGTCCCTCCTGCTGGACCTCTCCCGGCTGTGCTCCATCCACTGGGATCCCATGTGACTGGAGGCCGGCTCAGCAGCCAACACTGACCAGTGCCTAGGAACCATGGCTGTACCAGGGCCAAGGGAGCTCCTCGGGAGGAGGCTCAGTTCCTAGCACGACACTGATTTCAAGCACAGCAGCCAGGGGACACCATGGGGCCAGAGGTCCAGAGACCAGAAGCCCAGGACAGCATGGGTGGCAGAGAGGTTCTAGGCTACTGGGGGTCCTGCCCCAACTGGACCCTCCAACTCAGTGAGAATCCTATCAGGTTTCCAACCCCACCACCCCAAAGCAGGCCCCGCCCTGCACCATCAGCACTGTCCCAGTGAGTGCAGGGCTGAGGTGACTGCTGCCGAAGGTCAAGCTGGCCAAGGCGGCTGGCCTCCCCAGGACCAATGCAGCCAGAGCCCAACTCTCTTCAACAGTCCTCCCATTCCAAAAGCATCTCAGCACCCCAGAGAGCCACCTGCCCCAGCTGCCACCAAGCTCAGCACCCAGCGCTGCTCAGCTGCACCCAAGGCTGCTGTGGTCTGAACGCTGCAGTCCCTTCTGCTAGGCTTCCTGGTGACCAGGACAGCTCCCTCTCACTGTCCTGTCACAAGGTAGAATGGCAAGGCTGATGGGCTCAGACCTGGCTGACCAGCTCTGTCTGTCTGTCCTGGGAGGACAGCAGTCCTGGGTCCTGACTCAGCCTCTGGAGACAGGGGTCCCCGCCACCAGTGCTGCTTCCTGGCTGGACCATAGAACACCATGCCCAGTGCAGGCGTTGGGACCAGCCAGTGACCCTCCTGAGACACAGGCTGCTGTCCCCACCACCAGGACTCACGGAATATGCACGTCCACCCAGGACCCCGCTGAGGTCGGGGTGACCGGCCTATGGCACCAGTGTTCTCCTGGGCACCACCAGAGACGGTTCTCAGGCCACTTCCTCCTATGTGGTGAGGGACTTGGGGATGCTGCCCAGGAAACCTGTCCCAGGGTTGGGCTTTGCCCCCAGGAGCCAGGAGCCAGAGGGGAAGAGGGCGTGGGGACAGGCAGGACAGAAGTGAGTGGACTGAGGTTGAGGAGCCTGTTGCCTGACCCCAGATCCCTCCCAAATCCTGAAGGCAGAGGAGAGGCCTGGACAGGAACCAGGCAGCCAAGAACACAGGACACAGGCCCACTGGGTCAGAGTCCCGCCTAGGGCCAAGCAGCCCTGCTGGCAGTGTCCGTGGGAACAGTCCCCAGGTCCCAGGGGCCATACTCAAGCTAAGGAGACTGCCACAAATGCCAGGGCTGCTGGACATGTCCTATGGGGCGGAGCCCAGGCCCCTGAGTCAACTCCAGCATGTCCAGACTATGGGCTGACCTGGGGAGGTCCCAGGGGAACCTCCAAGAGGGAATGGAGGGCTGGGGGAGGCGGGGGAGAAAGAGGGGTCTGCAGGGCCACAACCACCCAAACGGGGCTGGACGAGGCCTGCCCACTTCACCTCCCTCACCCTACTCTGCCCCTTGGAGCCCCAAAGCCCCCCCCCCACTGTACCCTGGGCTGTACCCTCTGCCTGCTGCCTTCCCCAAGTCCCTTTTCCTGGGTACTTCCTCCCCCGCCCAGCCCCCACCCAGGGTGGTCTGTGGGACTAATGTCAAGGGCTCCTCCTCCGGATCCCACATCACATAGACCACCCAGGCTGAAGCGGGCTGCGGCCTACCTGGGTCTCATCTAGGGCCTGTGGGTGTGGGAGGGTGGCGGACAGGGCGGGTGGACACATGGACCCTGCTCCAGCCCTCAGCACCTCAGGGCCCCCGCCCTGCCCAGCTCTGTTCTCCCAGCTCCCTGCCCCCGCTCCAGCGGGGACTCCACAGCACAGGCCCCCAAGCTGTTGGCTGTCCTCACAGGCCTGGGAGCCCCTGGGGACGGCCCTTCCGGTGACTTCCTGCCAGGGCAGCCAGGGGGAGGGTAAACAAGGCCTCCAGATGGCTTCCTGTGGCTGGGCAGCGTGGGAACTACCCGCCAGTGCAGGCCATCAAGGGGCGGGTGGGAGCAGGGGGGTCTGCACCATCTGTCAGCAGAGCATCCACTGCAAATGGGCCCCTGCCCCTCATGAGCCTCCCAACATCTGCCAAGAGAGGACTTCATGTCCCCACTTGCAGAGGGAGACACTGAGGCACAGACAGGCAGGTCACACCAGAGGCCACAGCAGGGCTTCCCCTTAACTAGCTGCCAAGAGGGGCAAGGGCTGCTCCAGACCACCTGCAAGAACAATGCCCAGGTGTGCACCACCACCAGGCCCGCTCTCGTCCCAGCATCACTCCCCAACTGTGCCACCTGCCGGGGCCAGCCAGACAGCAGCTTCCATGCAGGGGAAGGGGCCATGGCAGCAGCTGCCACCAGGTTGCCTTGAGGATCACAGAGGTGCCCCACGTGAGTCCCTGCTGCCAGCCCCAAAGAGGCTCAGCAGGTGCCTTGTGGGTAATGCTGGCCCACTGGTCCTGAGCTGGGGGGTGGGGGGGTCGCATGCAGGTGCCTTGTGGGTGATGCTGACCTAGTGGCCCTGAGCTAGGATGGGGGGTGTCGCCTGCAGGTGCCCTGTGGGTAATGCTGTCCCACTGGTCCTGAGCTGGGGGGTGGGGGGGTCGCCTGCAGGTGCCTTGTGGGTAATGCTGGCCCAGTGGCCCTGAGCCGGGTGGGGGGGTCGCCTGCAGGTGCCCTGTGGGTAATGCTGTCCCACTGGTCCTGAGCTGGGGGGTGGGGGGGTTGCCTGCAGGTGCCTTGTGGGTAATGCTGGCCCAGTGGCCCTGAGCTGGGTGGGGGGGTCGCCTGCAGGTGCCTTGTGGGTGATGCTGACCTAGTGACCCTGAGCTAGGATGGGGGGTGTCGCCTGCAGGTGCCCTGTGGGTAATGCTGTCCCACTGGTCCTGAGCTGGGGGTGGGGGGGTCGCCTGCAGGTGCCTTGTGGGTGATGCTGACCTAGTGGCCCTGAGCTAGGATGGGGGGTGTCGCCTGCAGGTGCCCTGTGGGTAATGCTGGCCCAGTGGCCCTGAGCTACGAGGGGGGTGTCGCCTGCAGGTACCTTGTGGGTAATGCTGGCCCAGTGGCCCTGAGCTAGGATGGGGGGTGTCGCCTGCAGGTACCTTGTGGGTAATGCTGACCTAGTGGCCCTGAGCTGAGTGGGGGGGGGTCGCCTGCAGGTGCCCTGTGGGTAATGCTGGCCCAGTGGCCCTGAGCTGGGTGGGGGGGTCGCCTGCAGGTGCCCTGTGGGTAATGCTGGCCTAGTGGCCCTGAGCTAGGAGGGGGGGTGTCTCCTGCAGGTGCCCTGTGGGTAATGCTGGCCTAGTGGCCCTGAGCTGGGGGGTGGGGGGGTCGCCTGCAGGTGCCTTGTGGGTAATGCTGGCCTAGTGGCCCTGAGCTAGGAAGGGGGGTGTCTCCTGCAGGTGCCCTGTGGGTAATGCTGGCCTCCCGACCCTGAGCTCGGGGGGCCGCCTGCACCTAGCTCACCCCTTCCTGGAGCCTGGTGGCTCGCTCCTTCCACACCACCATACCACCTCCCACAAGTCCACCTTGACTGTCTAGCAAGGCAGTCCCCTTCCTGCCCCACCATGACCTCAAAGCCTCCAGAAAGGCGAGGGACATATGCTCAAGAACAGTGACTACTGCCCCCTGCAAGTCCTGCTCAGCCTTGGGGTCCTTCTTGGGGTCAAGACCACTCCTCTCTGTCCATTCTGACCCCCCACAAGGACAGCCAGGCTTGGCAGCCTCCTGAAAGGCTCGGGGAAGTGGGACCGAGGCCCTGCCAGCAGCCTGCGTCCCTCCCACCCCACAGCAGCCAGGAGAGGGGCCACAGGGTGACGGGGTGACAGAGCCAGGCAGCATCAACTCTCCTTCTCCTGGGCCCAAGGCTCTGTGCTGGGACCAAGAGAGACTGCACCGCTGTCCAGATGCATGTCTATGGCAGAGGGTTAAAAAACAAGGGTCCATCTGGACCCAGGGACCAAGGGTGCTGTCAAGGCCATGGGAAACCTCAGTGAGATGTCACCCTGCCCGTGGGTGAGTCGCTGGCCCAGGGCTCATGGCAATGAGCTGTTCCCTGGTCTGTTTAAGTTCCTGCACTGAACACGCCTCAAACTGAGCATGGTAACTGCGCCTCTGGAGCAGTGCGTGCCCCTTCCTCTGTACAGGCTCCCGGACCAGCCAGTGCTGTCCTGCACGTGCCCAGCTCGCCACAGGAGTAGCACCTAACAGGAAAGCTGAGGCACTGTGGCTGGCACTTCCCAAGGTTGCTGGCCTGGAAAAGAGCAAGGGCCTGCCTGCTGGGATCCTGTGCCTGTGACTTGACATGCACAAAGGGCTCACTTTGGTCAGCCCCTACCCTGCCTGCTGGGGGTCCCGTGGTCTTCTCCTAGCTCCCCAATCTCCAGATAAGTAAACAGAGGCCCAGGAAGGGCAGAGCAGGCCCAGATTCACCCAGAAAGACCAGGCAGAGCTGGGGCCGGGCCCTGTGGCTCCCTAGGGCCCAGTGGAGGGGACATGGAGGTCACACGGGGAGGGGCAGCTGGGAGCCCCGGGTACCCCCTGAGCTTTCCCTGGCAATTCCCAGCAGATGGGCCTCTGGGCAGCTCGCCAGAGAGAAGCAGGACCCTGGAGGAAGGACCTCAGTGCTGACCCCAGGCAGGAAGATGAAAGAGAAATGTTTGCCTTGGCAGGGATCCTAGGGCCAGGCCAGGGTGAGGGGGCTCAGTTCTGGGCACCAGCAGACGATGCCAGGGTGGGGTGCCAGGAGGAAGGGGCACCCTCTCTGGGTTAGGAGCAGAGTGGACAGGCAGGTGAAACCCACAATGCATGGTGCAGCAGTAGGGCCAGTGCTGGACAGGGGGCGGGCAGGCAGGGCTCTAGGGGGACTGGGGGGATCCTCCCAAGTCAGTGGGCCTCTTCCAGGAAGCCTGAGTCACAGGAGGCCCCAGGCTGCAGTGCAGCCAAGAGCCCATGGGAAGGGGACAGGGCAGGGCAGGCCCCCACCCCCCTCTTCCCACCCGGCCAGCCCTAGCCTCAGGTCCTGGCGGGTGAGACTGAGGCTGTGGGAACGAGCTCTGGCAGCTCCCGGGAGGGGCGGGGACAGAGAGCTCGGGACAGTGGAGGGAAACTGAGGCTCGAGAAGAACTTCCTGGCAGTGACGTCGTCAACTAGCACCCCGGGTCACCTAGCTCTGGATGCCGTAGAGTCTGAGCAAGCAGCCCAGCTGGGCCCCCACCATGCACACCCCAACCTCCTACCCTAAAGTTCTCTTCTCCCAGACACAGAAGCCCCTGGACCCAAGGACCCCAGGCCCCTGCATTTGAGCCGTACCCCTCCTGCCCATCCCCACAACTGCACACCAGGGAAATGGGACCCCCCACCGGGGCTAACGAGCCACACTCCTGCCACTTTGTCCCCAAGACACGTCTGGCAATGGGACCACATGCCACAGTCTGGAGCTTCCAACCTCCCCCCCCCCCCCCCCCGGTGGCTCAGCAGGGGAGTCAGAATCTCCAGGGGGGCCTTAACTGGCCAGGTATGGTTCCCCAGCTCTCAACCACTGCTGTGGTCCGCCTTCTCGCCCACTGAATGGTCCTGCGGAGCAGAGACCAGGCGGGCTTATGTCTACCCTCAAGGGCTCCCCAGCAGAGAAGCTGGCCCAAAGCCACTCCCTGGCCCAGCTCACTAGCCCACTGAGGTTTTTGACAAGCAAACGATTCCTAGCACCTGTTTGGACCTAATGGCCTCTTCCCTGCTGCCCCAACTCCCCCGGCCCTGACCAGGGGCAGTCCAGGCAGGCCTCTTCCTTCCCAGCCTACATGGGCCATCCAGGGTCCTGGGTCCCATCCAGGCCTCAGCCACATGTAGCTGAGCACACAGCAAGCACATAATAAAGGTGGGGGCTCAGCAGACCGAGGACAAAGGAGGCACTGGTGGTGCCAAGGCCGAGAACTAGGGCACAAAAGTCATCCACCCAGATCAGGGCCAATCTCTGCAAGAGTTTATCCCAAGGACGGAGGACAGCATCCCACACGGGCAGTCCTGAAAGGTCACTGACGTAGAGGTAGGACTGGCCGGGCCCCAGGACTGAGGTGCTCAGGCCCCAGGCAGGCATTCTTATCTAAATGTCCACCCCACCCGGCCCTACAGGGGCTCCCAGGGGACAGGTGCCCAGGCCCAGTTTCCCCACAGGAATTCTCCCCAGGGGATGTGGGTCACTGGGGCCTTCTGATTTCAGAAAGGGGTGAAGACCTGCCTCTTGCTGTGTGGCAGGTGGACAGGTTTCCTGTTGTCACAAGAGTGGAGAAGGACAGGGCAGGGGAGAGAAGCGGCCTGGCATGCAGCGGGCCCTACAGACCCTGCGGTCACCTTCCCAGAGCCGCGGCTTCCCCACCCACGGACCATGGCACACACCGGCCGCAGTGCTGTCCTGACAGCCAGCCTGACCCGGGAATGGGCTAGGGAATGGGCTGGACACGGTGGCTCTTTCCTGAGCCGCCAGAGTCCCCGCCTGGCTTCCTGGCTGGGAAAGCAGCAGTCAGAGGGTGGGCTCCAGGCCCTGTGGCGCGGGGTCCCAGCAGACACAGGACTCGCGCCTCAGCTCAGTGGCCCAGCACACTCTGCCCATCAACCATGCAAAGTCACTGTCCAATTAGATAGAGGGACACTGAGGATCAGAGAGTGGCCCAGCTAAGCCAGCCCTTCCTAGGCCACGCTCCCCACCACCTGTGGCCCCTAACCTACTTCATTCCCTCCTGGCTCAACCATCAGAAGTGACCTTGACTCCAAGTGCATGTCTATGGTACAACTGGATCACCAGCTCCACAGGGCAGGGCAGGGCCCGGGTCGTCCTATCCACAGTGGGCCAGAACTGGACACACAGTGGGCACTCATGCTTTACAGTCTGGGTGAGGAAGGAATGCCAGGCTGGCAGCATAAAGCCCAAACGCACACCACCTGGTGACCCCAAAGCTGCACCCCCAAGGACCACCAGATAATGGGAACCTCCCTTGCCAATTTACTGACCTTCCCCAGAAGGGAACAGGGTGCCATGGTGATAGGCACAGGCCCCAGGACCAGAGAGCCAAAGTTCAGTCCTGGCTCTTTTGCCCATGAAATGCCCCTGGATGTCACTTTATCCCTAGGATCCTACCCGGCTGCAAGACAGGATGATAACATGATACCTATATTCCCAGGGTGTTCCTCCCCACCTGAGAGGGACAGGAGAGGCCACTATGGTCTTAATTAACAATACTCACAGCCCAGATGACGACAATGCTGACTGCCACTGCCACGAGGCACCGCTGAGGAAACCCACCTTCTCATGGACGCTGGCGTGCAGGGCTGGGGCACCTAGATCACACACCAGGTCAGGCCTGTCCCCTCTGAGGAGTGCAGGGAGGATTCTGGGCAGGCCAGGCCAGACCAGGGGAGTGAGCACCTGATGTCCCCAGCCTGGCTGGCACCTTGGGCAGCAGCAATGACTACCGTGCAGAGCCCTGACTTGGGGGCTCCCAGATCTGGGCCATGAGCAGCAGATGAGCAGGGGGCAGCAGGAGGGCCCATGTGTCCTGGGCTTCAAGGAGTGGGGAGCAGCAAGGAGAGGTGACTTAAGAGTCCCCCGCCCCAATAGCACCCTCCCCAAGGCTCCTGGGGAAAGTAATACCTGCATGCCTACCCAGAGAAGGCTCTAGTCACACAGTCATGTCAGGTGGCAGGCACAGAGCTCCCCAGCCTCAGCCCAGGACGCTGGCCTGAGGCAACAGAGCCTGTACCCAGGGCCTGGAGGAGTGGGGTTTGCACAGGGGTCTTCAGGGCCACCACCTGCACACAGTGGTGACTTGGATCATGGTCTTTGAGTGCCTCGAAGCAGGAGGCTGAGCTTGCACTTGGAACTTCCTGTGTAAAGGTGCAGATCAAGACTGCCCAGTTGCTATGGTGATGCCCTGCTTGAGGAGATTCTGTGCTAAGCACAGAACTGTCAGTCCTGACCCTGAGTTCAGACACCAGCTGCCAGGGATAGAGAATATCAGTGCAACTGGATAATTATAATTGCTTGCAGGTGCTTCAAACTTCAGGCCTGCCTGCTTTGGAGAAACTTTCTCACAGAAACCCTTTTATGATTATTATTATTATTTTTGTAGGTGGGGGATGCGGGGGAAGGTACCAGGGATTGAACTCTGGGCACTCAACCACTGAGCCACATCCCCAGCCCTAGACAGGTCTCACAGAGTTGCTTAGCACCTCACTTTTGCTGAGGCTGGCTTTGAACTCATGATCCTCCTGCCTCAGCCTCTGGAGCCACTGGGATCACAGACATGGGCCACCACACCCGGCTCACAGAAACCCTTCTGATGACAAAACCTATACAATAAATGTTCTGAGCTAGCTCTGGGTCATTATTGTTCCTGCAGCAGAGGACAATGTCCCACCTGGTTCCAGCTTTCTCTCTATAAGCCTTTGTCTTTCTTAATCCCCTATCGCCCCCGGACCCTGGGTTCTAATTAACAGCTTGCAGGTTGAGGTGACCCTTCCCCACCGATGTGCTCCTTTTCTGAACTCCTACAAAGGCCTTGACCCCTAAAGTGAGGGTCTCAGGATGTTGATCTGAGGCACCTGGTGCATGGTAGACAGGCAACCCCCAACCTGCTGGGTGAACTCCTACTGATCCTTCAGCACCCACATGCCTTCACCACCCTCGGTCCCCCACACTGGCAGGGCTGCCCGTGTTGCCCCAACCTGCTCCACTGCAGAATCTAGCTGGGGCTGCACTGTCAATGGCCAACAGGACCCTAGGCCCTCCCCTGGGAGCCCACTGTGTGGGCCTCGGGTCCAACTGACAGGGGCTGGGCAGGCTCAAGGCATGCATGCCACCACCACCCACAACCAGACCAGCCTGCCATGCCCCAGGTCGCAGGTGCACCCAGAAGCTTGAGGCCGGCAGCACCCCACCCCTCCACCAGGCCGGGTGGGCTCTCATAGCACCTCCTCCTGTGCTTGTGGCCCCTGCAGAGGGTCCTGGGAGGGGCAGGAAGGAAGGAAGGAGGGTCCTCTTCACCACATACCACCTGAGCGCCAGGTGGTATTGCCCCTGGGCTGATCCTCACGCCCGTCCAGTCAGGTACACCTATCATCGCTCCCACTTCACAGGTGCAGAAGCTGAGGGACAAGGTATTAAGAACCTGGCCAGAAGCTTGGAGCCTAGCCCTCCGGCTGCTGCCTTGCCTGCGCTGAGTGAGGCTACTGGGCACAGGCAGGGGTGCCAGGGACCAGAAGTAGGGGACGGCAAGAGTGGCCAGGTGGGAGGTGGGGCAGATAAGAGAGCACCCTGGGGTGGTGTGGGAAGGCTCCTGTAGGAGTGGCCCAGCCGCTAGGTGGGGGGGCAGCCCAGACAGGGCATGGTGGGGGGCAGGGCAGGAGCAAGCACGCATCCCCCGTTGTCCAGTCACAGCTGTGAACAGGTCTGAGTCCTCTGGGCAACCAAGGAAGCCCAAGGACTTAGGGAGAATAAGTGTCCTGCCTCCCAGGCCCAGCAGCTCCCGGCACTGTCCCCTTGGACAAATGCCACCTGGACACCATTCTGTACCCTTTCCGCTTCACCCACCCTCGCAAGGCACCCCTCAGAACTGCAGTCGCCATCTGGATGAAGGGCAGGTGCACAGGCCTGCACTGCCCCTGGTCAGCAGGCTCCCAGGTCACACCAGCTCCCCACAAGATGCAACCCTCCCCAACCCCATGGGCAGGGAAGCAAGGTGGCGCCTGGGAGTGGTCACTCCACAACTGGCCAACGCTAAGCATCAGGGCTTTACACTGTTGCCAGTTCTGCCTGATGCCCACATGCCATCTTCCAGCCCACCCACCCATGGTGACTCCAAGGCCCCAAACTGCCTCCTCATCTGAGAAGCCCTCCCACCACATTCCTCCCACCCCCATGCCCACACCCGTCGCTCTGTGCCAGTCAGCCACCCGCTGCCAAGTCCTGAGCTGGGCTGAGGAGAAAGGGGACACCTCTCCTCAGGGGTCAGGGAAGACGTCCTGGGGGAAGGCTAATGGGCAGAGAGCAGCCTGGAGGCACCTCTCTTCATCACGTGCACTTCCTCCTGCCAACTGACCACCTGTGGAGGCTGTCCACCACTTGCTCCACCCGCCAGGCAGCCAGTGGGGTCCTCAGGCTGGGCCCACCATAAGCCCCCTTCGAGTGCAACACCAGACCCGGCCCAGAGTGAGGGCCAGGCAAACACGCTGGGGATGTGGGGAGTGGCCAGCTCCATCAGGGGCATTTGAGAACAGCCCACATGCTCAGGGCAGCTTTGCTTCAGTCCTACAGCAAGGGTGGTGGTGGGGGCCTGACCCTCCTGGGTCTCCGCACAGCAGCCTGCAGGTGGGAAAACCAAGGCTCCCCGGGCCTGCAGGTGAGGGCTGGGGTTGCCGCACCTCCTGGGCCTCATCTCCCCATCTGAGAAGGGCCCTCAGTAGCTGGCGTGCAGCACTGCCAAGGGGCCTCTGTCCAGGAAGACCACAGGCACTCCAGGGACTCCACCTGCTCTGCAGCCCTGGCAGCAGACCTCTGCAGAGTCCACTCACTACACTGACACCCAGCCCAACCACCAAGAGCCCACGGGCAGGGAGAAGAGGTGCAGTGTGCAACTCTGGACCATGGATCCACAGGGCCAGCTGGCCTGGCCCCCATGCTGCCCTCTGCCCCATTGCCACAGAGGGGCCAGGAAGCTGCCCCTCCGTGAGCAGGCCCTGGCCTGCAGGAAATGCCAGGCCAGCATGATGGCCACTCAGTTCAACCGTGCTGGTGGCCAACTGCCCAGGAGATCTCAGGGGCATGTCAAGAGTCACCTGTTTAGTCCCTGTGCCACCTGGGACAAGGCCACAGCAGGAGGGGTGCTGGGAGAGACAAGGCACCTCCGGACACTAGTACTCATCAGAGCCTGGACAGGGTCCCAGGTCCCTGAAACCTGGGGCTCAGCCTGCCACTGTCACCCACTGACCTCCATGTTTCCCAGGAGGCAGGGAAACCTGTGCCCAAACCCTGGGGACAGAGACTGGAGGAAGATGAACCAGGGTAGGGGTCAGAGGTCTTCAGCGCCCCTAGTGAAGGGCGCGGGGCCACCTCTTGGGCCAGTGCTGTCCTGTGCTCACATGGGACACACTCCGTCCGCGTCCCTGGGGCCAGCCCCTGCACGTGGCAGCACCAGGCCGGGTCCACGCAGGACCGCGGGGCGGCCTCAGGGCGCAGGTCGCGGACCCGCCGGTAGGGAGGCGGCGGCTCTCCGCCTGCGCGGCCCCGAGGCGGCGGCGGGCTCGCGCGCGGACGGCCCCCCACGCGCCGGCACCAGGCGCCGCGCCCCGCGCGCCCCCGGCCGAGCGGGCGCCGGGGAGACTGACCTGGCGGTCCGGGCGGCGCCGGCTGGACGGGCGGAGGGCTCGGCACGCGCGCACGCGCGCAAAGGCGCGGCCTCGGCGCCGCCGGCTCCGGGCGCGCGCCGGCCCGCTGGGTCACGTGGACGCAGCCCAATGGGAGCGCGCCTCGGCGGCCCCTCCCGGTGCGGGGCGGGCTCGGGACCCTCCCAGGCCCCCACCCGGCCCGGACCCGCGGGTTGGAGCAGTGGCCAGAGGCGGGTGGGCGTCCGCAGGAGCGAGGGCGGAGAGGGTGGAGAGGGCGGGCGCCCAGCAGTAGAGGCCCGGGGTTTGGGACAATCTGAAGTCCTCAGTTTCCCCATACGTTGCCTCCGGCTCAGTTCCCAGCCCACGTGACCCGGAGGGCTGGTTGCAGCGGCGAGGCGACGAGGCAGCATCTCCTGAGCCCAGAGACTCGGGGTCAGGCCGGAGTTCGAGGCCGGCCGAGGTGGTTATGTGCGGATGGGGCTGAGAGCGGGCCCCAGGAGCCGCCCTCGCAGCAGGTGTTCAGGAGGGAACCCAGGCCCAGGAGCGGCCCTGGCCCAGCTCCTGGTGTCTCCATGTAGTGCCCGGCCTGCCGGCCCTGGGGAGACTTCAAGGAGCCCCCTTGGAGACTGGCCAGGCTTCCCCTTCCTGGGGAGGCTTGTGGCACAAGTCACTGGAAAGGCCAGCAGTGGCGTGTTCATGTTGGAGGCTCAGGACAGAGGCCAACCTAAAAACAAGCAGTGGACTCTTTGCCAATCTGTGGACCCCAGCCCACCCAAGCACCCAGCTCTGGTCCTGCCTCCACGTTCCCCAAGGCCTTCATGCACCCACAACGGACAGAGGGAACCCCCAGAAGGAAAGGCGAGGGCCACCTCCTCTGCAGAGTCCTGGAGGACACTGGCCCTGGTGAAGGCCAGAGACCCTAACCTGTCCCCAGGCTCCCAAGTGGGCCTTGCAGCCTCCGTCACATGAGCCTGACTCCAAGAACTCAGGTTCCTTGGCAGCCCAGTGCCTTTGCTTCTGCTGTTCCAGGCAGTGTGACCCGTCCTTCCTGTCCTAGCCTCTCCTGGGCTGGCCCCTCACACGAGCCACTCTGCCCTCAGCTCTGCCAGAAAGCCCCAGGTTACTGCTCATCAGTGTCAGCCTGCAGATTCATCTGGCTGTCCCCAGCTGTGTCTCCTGTGCCTGGCCAGCATGCAGCACACAGCAGTGTGCGCCACATCATGGACAGAGGCAGCGACACCGGGCAGGGGCAGCTTGGAGGCAGACCCTTGCAGACCTGGGGCCGAATCTCAGTGCATTAGTCATTTAATTTTCTGTTAGCCTCGAAACAGGCCTTTTGTTTTCCTTGTTTTGCAGATAAGGCACAGAGAAGGTAAGCAGCTTCCAAAGGTCACCCAGCAAACTGGATGTCAAGCTGGTCCAGGACTCCCACATTTACCCACGAAGCCAGCTTTCCGTTCAGGGTGTGTTCAAGCAGAGACTAGGAGGGAGGTGGAGGCAACATCAAGCTGCGTTGCAGGGGAAGGGGTACCTCCACTTCTGCACTGTTAGGGAGCTCAGAGCCTCTTAGGATGTCTCAGTCCCACCACACGGAGGGACTTTGCGTCCCTTTTGGTTGTCCGTGTTTTATAGTGCCTACGTTCGCTGCAGAGCACCGCGCGGGCACACACACACACACACACACACACTTCCTACTCTCTCCTCTCCTGCCCTGAATCTCAGGGGTCTGAATCCCAGCCACCTTTTCTGGGGACAGGGGACCTAGCCCTCCCCACGGGCTCCTTCCCCATGGATCAGGGGTCTCCTTCATTGCCATGGTCCTGTGTCCGGTGGGCAGCAGGGAGCCATGAAGGAAATCCCTGCTGCGCTCCATCCCTCAGCCAGTGAGCATGGACACCTGCAGGACCCAAACCCGCTGCCCCAAGTCACGCCCCGCAAGCCCTGCTGCCCGCTGTGCAGGTAGGACCAAGCCCATCGGAAGCAGAGGGGACATGGAGCCCAAGGGGGGCGGTGGAGGGTGGGGAGGGATCCTGTGCAGTGCTGTGGTGGGGGCTGCAGGCTGAGCTTGGTTTCCGGAGGAGATAGTGGCCCTGCAGAGGGGACAGCCATCGAGGAGAAGGCGGGACACAGCCAAGCCGGAGCTCCCAGGCTCCAGGGCTCGCCGAGTTCCACAGAAGGGACCCACCCTGCCACCCCGACATTGGCCCCGCAGGCCCCTGGAAGCATGGCTGAGAGCAGTCGCAGCTGGGGACAGGGACAGGAGGATTCACTGGGATGGACAGGATTAACAGACGGGCTTAGAGGGGGACAGAGAGAGGTCAGTGCTAAGAGGATTTCTAGAAAACAGCCTCTGGTCCAGCAGGCCCGGCCCAGACCCCACAGGGCAGAAGAGGGACCTGGGGGTGGGTCCTGAGTCAGCTTCTGGCCACACCTGAAGACCCCTGTGCCTCAGACCCCGTCTGTCAGGTGTTCATCAACACCTGCCCTGGGGTCCTCAGCACCCGGGGAAAGCCCGGGCGGGGGCTTAGGGAGCCGTGTCCTTGGCACGGGTTCTGGAGCCTGGGCTGCATGGTGGGCCAGTCGAGGTGGGCGTGCTGCCAGGTGGGGAAGGGCTGGGCTCACAGGTGAGGACAGCGTGCCCTGCAGGGGGGAGGGCAGAGGGCCCCACACCCAATGCTGCTGATCCTGGGCCCATCTGCACCTGCCACTGCATCAGTGACCTCCCAGAGGACCCTGCTGCAGACCCCACTAAGCACAGTGAGGAGGCCAAGAGGGACACCCACCAAGCCACAGCCTCCAGGGAAAAATTGCGTAGGCAGCTCTGGGCCCAGCCCACGGCCAGACATATGGTGCCACATGGGGGCCCCCTGGTGGCGCCTGTGGGCCTGGCATGCACAAGGGACCTGCCCTGCTCCGGCTGTAATGCACCACTGTCCCCACGGGCTAGCATCTTTGTTTTGTGCTGGGTCCTGAAAAGTGCACCACTGGCCCTGCCTGTGGGCCCTGCCAGCCCTGGTCTCAGCCTCCAGGACCCAAGGCAGATGGCACCAAGTGTCCATGTCCTGTCCCTTGGACCACCCACTGTGGACTAGGAAGCTGAGGGGCAGAGAGGCCTGACCACAGCCCTGTGTGTCCTCTCCCCCGCTCCCCCTACCCCTGGTGACAACCACAGCCCTGTGTCCCCTCTCCCCTGCTCTGCCCCACCCCTGGTAACAGGACGCGCACACTACAGAGCCCCCCACCCAGTCCCCTGAGACTGGCCCAGGCACCCTGGAGAGCTGGCACACGTGCTGCACAGCCAGCGGGGCCTCTGTGGTCCCTGCCCCTCCTGTGGGCCTGTCCAGGCCCGGCCAGCTCTCTGCCCCCCAGGGCCCTCCAGGAGCTGGCCCCACTGCAGAGACCGTGACCTGGGAGAAGCTCCTCAGCACCAGGACCCCTGGAGCCAGGCCCCCGATGCCCACCAGGGCCTGTCCTCCCACAGCCCCGACGCAGGGACGGCCTTTCCCAAGCACTGCCCAGACACCAGAGCCCATCCCGGGCGCTGCTCCTGGGCAGGGCAGCAGGTGCACTGGAAGAGACCCTGTGACCCTCACAGAGGTTGGGGTGCCGTGCACATGGAAAGGGGTGAGGGAGGCCTGACCACTCCACACCCAGACCTCCCTGTCCCTGACCCGGAAGCCCCCAGTGCCCAATCCAAGAACCATTTGGAGTTAATAATTTGGTCAAAGGGGATTTGTGATGAGGTTGCTTCCTTCTGTTCCCCCAGATAAAATGAATGTCCCCCAACCTGTGGGGGCCAAGGGAGTGGAGAGAAGAGGAGGGAGGGGAAGGAGGAGGGAGTGGCAGGCGAAAGAAGGAGTGGACGTGAGAAAGGAGAGGGGACAGAGGGGCCTGGTGACTGGCCCTGGCCATTACGTCCATTCCCTGCCGGGGTAAATGCGGTTTGGGAGGGAGACAGAGCAGGGCAGCTGCTTGGGAGTGGGATGGTGCAGAAGTCCCTGTGCCTCCTGTGGACCAGCAGGTTGCCCACTGGGCAGTGCCAGCAGTGGGGACCTCTGCCCAGCACGTGAGAGCAGCCCCCGGACAGGTGACCCCACCCTGAGGTCACGGGACCCCCACATTGATGCTGCCACAGGAGTCCAGGGACTGTGGCCTCCAGGAGGGAGGTCGTTCTCCCCACTGTGCACATCTGACTTCTCCACAGGCCCCAAGTGCCCAGGCCCTGGGACGCTCTCACTGTCCCCATCTCCTGCATCCCTATCAGTGGACACTTAGGGACAGGAGCTGAGGGAAGCCAAATGTGAGGGACGGTGACCTCAGCCTGCCGAGCCTCAGCTCCTGTGGACAGTGGCCACCAGGGGGCAGCACCACTCACCAGAGCCCAGCTGCAGGCTGCTCTGGAGCAGGGAGGTTGCCCTCGGCTACGCCTCTGGTGGGCACCTCCCGGGGGCTGCTGAGGCCCTTGGGCGGGGTTGGAGCCCTCCTTCCCAGGAAGCCACCATTGCAGTAGCTCTTTGTCATGGGACTGTGCAAGCCTTCATCAGCAGACTCGTCCTGAATCCCAGCAGTGTCCTAAACCAGAGTGTGCCAAGTGCAGCGTCCTCCCAGAGCACGGTGTGCCCCCACCCACCAGGGGCCAGTGGGCACAGCTATTGGCTGGAGGAGGGACCACCTGGAAACGCCTGCAGTCAACCCAGTCCCCCTTCGCGTGAAAGGGCAGGGCCCGGGGGGCAGGCCACAGATCCTGCCCCCGCACACAGGGAGGGGCTGCTGCCAGGGCAGACGGACTCTATCTGGGCCCGCCGACCCCTGGCCCCAGTCCTGGGAGGTCACATCGCTGCCTGGAGGGGCCAGTGGCATGTTCACGTTTAGCCGCAGATTGTCCTCGTAGACCAACCCACAGGCAAGCGCAGGCCACGGTTCTGAGTTCATCTGTCCACTCACCTCCTGTGTGCAGGGTGACCCTGTCCTCATAGCCACACAGGAGGAGGTGGGACAAGCCACAGGAAGGTGCCCACAGGGACGGTGCGCTGAAGCTTGGGTCCCTCCACCAGCTGCTAAGTCCGACTTGTCCCCAGGCAGGCAAGCAAAGGCACAGTGGGAACTAGTGACCACGGAGGGTGGCCACACACCAACCCAGAAGGGCTGACAGCAGGGACTGACAGAGACCTGCACCCGGTGCGAAGCAGCAGCCTCGGAACAGAAAACCTACGGAACCACCCAGGCCCCCAGCCATCCGTGGGGGACAGGCAAACCAAAGGCGGCGTATCAGCAGCGTATGCCCACAGCACCGTCCTTCCGCCTTCCCGGGAATTACGCTGCACCTGTCAGTGAAAGAAGCCAGACCTATGGGACTGGGATAGTGGCTCAGCGGTAGAGCGCTCGCCTAGCACCGGCGGGACCCGGGTTCGATCCTCAGCACCACAGGAAAAAGAAAAAAAAAAAGGCATTGTGTTGTGTCCATCTACACCTCAAAGAAGCAGCAGCCAGACCTAGAGATGGCCTGCTGCATGATCCCGGGATCTGAAGTGTCCAGGAGGCAGGAGTCCCTTGACAGACTGGTGGCTGCCAAGGGCTGGGGGCACGGGGCGGGGGTATTGCTGAATGGGCTCGGGGCTCCTCTGGGGAGATGGAAGTTTCAGAAGGAGACAGGAGTGCCCCGCACGGGGAGGCAGAAGCACAGCTGCAGTGTGCTCTTTAAAATGCTGGTTTTGTTTCGGGGGAATGTTCTGCATGGGAACTGGTCGGCCATGTGAAGGGGCTGCTAAGGCGGCCGAAGGCCCGGGGCCCCTGACAGATGCCGCTGCCGTGCATCAGTCCCTCCTGGGCCCTGGCCCCAGAGTCACCCCTGACATTGGCCACACCACCAGCTTTGGCAGAAGGGACTTGCCCATGAGCAGTGCCTGACCCTCCGCCACCTGCACCCTGCAGCCTCCTGGGACAGCAGTAGCTTCCTGCAGGGTGTAGTCTCCGTCACTCGGGGTTCCCCAGCCCATGGAGAGCAGGGGCCCACCGGCTCCGTGGACCCAAAGCACAGGTGTTGTGAAAGCCACACCACCCTCCTTGGGGCCACTGGAGCAGGGGCCATGTTGCTGTGGCTAACCTGGGCCGTCCAGACCACTCGCCACTCGGAATGCCACCGTGCTGGCCCTGCTGAGGTGGGCGGGGTCAGCACACCTGGGGGAAGAGTGTTCCAGAGCACCCAGGCCTCAAGGAAGGTGTGTGCTGGTGTGTGCTGATGCCTGACAGTCAGGGGGCTGGTGTGGCTGGGGTCCGGGGCCACAGGGGAAGGCCACAGTCCACGGGCCTCGCAGGCTGCTGGGAAGTGCTAGGCTGTCGCTCACAGGGGTGCGTCTCTAGCAGGTGGAGATGCAGTCAGAGTTAAGCTCTGCGAGATGCTTCAGGGTGCCTTGTGGAAAATGGGCACGTTGGGATGTAAGTGACAGAAACCAGACTCTGGTGGCTTCCCCAGGAAGGAAATTTATGATCACATGTAAAAGGAAATGGGAAGGGATAATGGCTTCAGGCACAGAGAGATTAGGCTCTACCTGTGCTCCTCTGAATTTCTTCCCCACTTCATTTTCCCCTCATGGTCACAAAAAGGCTGCTTGTCTATCAGCAGATGACCCTCTGGATACTTTTCACTGACTCAAACCAATTTAGGATTATCCATCTCTGAACCAATCACTGGCCAGGAGGGAGGCTAGGTGATCTGTGATTGGTCAGAGGGTTGCAGCATAAAATCCCCCCAACCCAGACTGCAGGAAAGGCTCCTGCAGGGTGCGGAGCCCAGCACTGGCTGGAAGCCCAGGCAGAGCTGCGAATCAGCTTGGCACTGCTCAGCTGCCTGCCCAGCTCCCCTCGCCTGCAGGCAGAGGCTCCCCTCCTGTGCCCCAGGTTCTTTCACTCTCATACTAACCTGGAGAAGTTAATGCACTATTTATCCCCTCCCTTGACAGGAGGACCTGAGGCTCGGGAGCGGGTCATGTGCCCAAGGCCACACGGCCAGGATGCAGGCGGACCCACACCCTGACCGCAGGCCCAGGGTGGCACTTGAGGGCTGCAGCAGGGCTACTCTCTGCATTAACGCCTGGCACTCCACGCCTCTGCTCCCGGCCCTCGGGTGACCTCCGAGGCCTCTTTGTCAGTCGGCACGGGGCTGGAGACTGGGCTCTCTGTGAAGCTGTGGGGAAGAGGTCCCCTGAGACCCTCCATCCCCTTCCCGCACCTGGAGTTTCCACGGACAGCGCCAGCGTAAACACCCCGGGCGGCAGGAGAAGACGTGTCAGGCGGGCCTTAAACAAACCTGTTCCCGGAGACGAGGAGCAGGCGCGGCGGCGGTCAGCTGGGGCGGGGGCGGGAGCGGGATTTGGAGCAGACGGTTGGCGGTGGGAGAAGTCACTACCCACAGGGCCCAGATGAAGGACACCCATCGTCCTTGACCACACCAACAGATGGCACGTGAGGGGACACGGTGGGTCCATGTGAGGTGTCGCTCGGTGCCAGGCGGCTGCTTCTCTCCAGGTTGGCAGCTGGGGAGTGGCAGGCCAGCAGCCCACGATCCACTCTGCCAGCATCTCAGGGCACTGGCTCAGTGACGGTTACCCTGGCTGCACATCAGTCCCAACTTTAAAGTGTGGGTGCCCAGGCCACTCAAATCAGCGCTCCAGGAGGGCCCGGGCATCTGCAGTCTGACTCAGGACAGGGGCAACAACATGTCACACACCTGACCCCGGTGACCTGGGCCAGCCCCAAATACCCTCCTCCCAGGGGCTCTTCACACCACCCAAGCACTCCTGCCTCCGCTCGAGGTGGGGCTCCACGGCACCGGAGGCTGAGGGACGCATTACTGCCCCCCAGGTAGGAGGCCGTGGGTCAGGTGCAGACCCAACTCATCCCAAAGTGTCCCCGTCACCCCATCATGAGTCATTTCCTATTGCCTCCTCTGTCAGATCAGGGTCCCCAGTGCAGACTGCCCCATTGGACCTGAGAGCCTGGGCAGGGTTGCGTGTCCTGTCGGGGGACTGTGGGCTGGAGGCCCGAGGGGGGTCCTGACTGCAAGCGGGGGTGGGGCCAGGGCCTCGTCACAAGCCTCTAAGCCGCAGCTCCCCCAGGGCCAGGCCTGGGTCCCTGTGGGCCCAGGTGAGGGTTGGGGAGGTCAGGACCACAGCCCACCTCCCAGCTGGAAGAACACTGTGAGGGGGCCCGTCCCCCCAAGTCCCCTGGGACTTTGGTGACACTCCCTCCCCCCAGTGCCTCAGGGCTTTGGGTTTCTAGGGAAAATCAAGGAGCCCGGGCCCGACCTAGGTGGGTCTGTTCCATGGGGTCCACTCGCCAGGCCCAGTGGCCGCGAGAACCTGAGTGATGGGGGCGCTGCAGGGCAGGCCGGGGGCCGCCGACTCCCCCTCCCCATGTCTGGAAGGAGAGGCTGTGGAAGCCTGTGTTCGCAATGCCTACAGCCCAGGGGCAGCGGTGACACGCAGGGCCACCACAGGGCACCTCTGAGGAGCATATGCATTTTGGGTAAATTAATAATGAATCCAGAGCAGTGGAAAGAAGAAAGGAAGCCGCCTGCTTCCACCGCCCAGATCTCACCCTCTGATGTCCAGCCCAGTGTCCCCGCCCCTCTGGGGGTGTCCCTCCTGCGCCTTAGGAGGACCAGGGCTGTCGGGTGTCTATTTATAGAGGGTTCCTGGCCATCAAAGATTTCAGAGAAACTGGAAGGTACAGAGGTGAGATCAAAAGCCACCCCCAGCTTGATGCCCCCAAACACCCCTTGACAGTGGTGTCCAGCGCCAGACAGCTTCTCTGCTGGATCCCGGGGAAGGACAGATGGACGCTCCGACAGGCCTGTGAAGCAGATCTCCCAGGTTTCACGTCCCCTGGATGTTGACGGGGCTCAGTGAAGCTCCACTCAGTCCCTCTGATCTCTGGGAAGTGGGCTGGGGACAGAAATTGACCCCCAGAGGAAGGTGCGAGGCCGGAGGCAGAGAGGTGCCACCCACGGCTCCCTCAGCCTGTCCTGCTGTGGCTGCCGGCTCCCGGGGTAACCTCTGGGGCCACGCCCCATAGTCACAGAGAGACAGCCATCTACACAATGCTGCTGAGCCACAGGCGCGCTTGTCCCTTGTGACAACTGCACACACAAATCCTGCCCCAGACTCTGAATCTAGTAAGTCACAGAACGCTGGGGCCTCTGGCTGGGACAGCAGAGCACTCTGGGGTGCCCTCCAAAGGTGCCTCATGGTCCACTGACCCACCCACTCAGTGCTGGGCCCGGCAAAGGCAGGTGGCCAGGACCCTGGAGTCCTTCCTGTCCACTTCACCTACCGTGGCTGCGTCCTGCCTGGTCCCTGCCCAGACACCCACAGGCAGGACACATTCAAGGATCTCTTCTAGGTGACAGGAGGGCCCTCCCAGAAGTGGCCATCCTGGTCTCTCCCACCTTACTAGGGGCCTCTCAGCCTCCCGTTCCTGCACAGGCCTCTGGGTGTGGGGGTCAGACAGGGCTCCCCAGGGTCTCACTGGGGTCCGGAGCCCCGGGGCTCTGCCCAGGTTCCTGAGGCCAGGGCTCTGGCAAAGGAGGTGGCCAGGGCGGCTCTGCCCCTGTGGGTTTCACCAGGGGTTCCACATGTGACCTCTGGGGGCAGGTCATTCTGTGACTTAGAGCTCTGAGGACCACGAGGGCAGAATGGCTCCAGCTCCTTCCCTCTGGGCAGTGAGGGTCTCCGTGCTGCCCAGGTCCCTGAGCCAAGCCAGTGGGGAGTCTAGCTAGCCTAGAGGACTGTCACCGGCCCTGGCTCGTTACGTGGCCCTCAGGTGGGGAGTCGCTCATGGAAGTGCCTGCGTTCCTAGCTGCGGTCCTGCGAGGAACCAGGTCACCAGGTGACTGTGACATTCATCCGTGTTTGTGATCTGTTGACCGATTCCCACTGCACTCCAAGCTCCTGAAGACACAGAGAGGGGCCTGAGTCCAGGGCAGGTGCCCAGCAGGGACACACTCATCTCCTGAGAGCAGGTGCTAGGCAGCCAGAGCCTGGAGCCCAGCTCCTCGAGACAGAGCAGGGACCTTCCCCACAACCCTCACCAGAAGCAGAGGCCCAGAGCCGCCGGCCCCTGAGGTCATCCAGGGAGCCTGTGGCCCAAGGGATGGCTCAGGCTGGGAGCCACCTGACAGCCTGAGAACAGGCCTTCCTCCAGCTGGCTCCCCCGTCCTCTCCAGAGCTTCAGCCCACTTCCTCTCCCACCTCCCACCCAGGCAGACAGCTTCCGGGCCTGGTCTCTGTCCTCCTGACACAATCATAAGCAGAAAGTGGCCAGCGGGCCCCAACAGACAGGCCTGGTGGATCTCAGCCTCCAGCTCCATGGGGAAAAAGAAGGGAGGGGGCCTGAGATGGGATCTCCAGCCCCTCCCTGGGGCAGGGACAGGGCAGAGCACAGGCAGCACAGGAAATGCCCTTGGAGGACCAGCTCTGGTGTAGGAGAGTCTATACTCAGAGGCACCAGGGTCAGCTGGTGGGGTAGCAGGGGCCCAGGCTGGGTGCCCGGACTGCTGGCTCCAGACAGAGAATGGCCCTGGTGCTGGCCACACACTGAGCCCTGGTGCTGGCCACACACTGAGCCCTGGTGCTGGCCACACACTGAGCCCTGGTCCTGGCCACACACTGAGCCCTGGTCCTGGCCACACACTGAGCCCTGGTCCTAGTCCCAGCTTGAGCCCAGTCCCTGGTCACAGAATGAACTCTGGACACAAGCTGAACCCTGACCCAGGCCTCACCCTTGACTCTGACTGGGGTCCCCACAGCTGGACAGTGGCTGAGCCGGGCCCTGTGCCTGAGTTCAGGGCTCCCTCCCATCAGGGTTTCTGAGGACCTGGCCTGGGCAAGGACCACAGAGGGTGCCTGAGGGAGGGAGGCAGGGATGGCCCCTCCTCGGCCAGGGCCGTGATGCTGGGGACAGAGGGTCTGTGCCCAGGACTGACCAAGGGAATAGCCGGTGGCAGGAGGGAGCTGGAGGAGCTGGGGCTGCCTGTGGGGCTGAGCTCCTCCAGGGAGAGGGCTCGGCCAGCGCAGGCTGAGTTTGGGGAGTGTCAGTGTCAGGGAAGTACTTCCTTAAGGGGACACTTGATGGCTCATGGTACAGCCTCAAACTGGGTCCTATCAGCAAGGCTGGGGTCCTGGTCCAGCCGCCCGGGGCAGCCCCCAGCGGAGGGCCTACTCGTCCTCTAGCCTCGGTCCACTCATCTGTGACCTGCCCCAGGCGGTCAGATCCGCAGTTGGCCAAATCTGGTTCCCATTGTAGGAAAACTGTAAGGGGCACAGCCTGTGTATCACGTGACCCCTCGTGGGGCCAGGGGGCCTCCATCACACACAGTGACTCCCCTGGGGCACACATGTCCACAGAGTAGGGCAGCAGACTCTGCCCCTCCAGCCCCTGCTGCTTAGATGCAGGGGAGTTTGTCAAAAGAACTTCAAGGCCCCCCACCGCAGAGCAGCTTAGATTTGGAGGCTAGAGGAGGGGTTGCGCGTGAGCACTGGCCTGCCACCCTCGCCAGGCCACCCTGCCTGGGCTGCCCACTGGCCACTCTGTTCCCAGCACCCGCCCCATCCACCCACCTCAGGACACTTGACACCAGCACTGGGGAAAATGGTCGTCCCAGCCAACAATAGCACCCTCCTCCTGTCCCTGTGCTGCCTACCAGTGCTCCTGCCGAGGGGTGGGTGACCGCCAAATGCAGAGGCCTCAGAAGTGGTGACCCGGGCCTCCCCACCCCTTAGTTTCTTCACTGACCACTAGGAAGATAATATTGACTGTGCATGTCACATCCCCCCATCTCTGTCACTCACCAAGAGGTGGCCACCTGGCTTCTTGAAGGTTAGATGAACAATGCCAACTCTTACAACCCTCAAAACCCAGTTAGAATGATATGAAGCACTCAGAAAGGGAAAAGGTTAGACACTAAGAAGAACTTCCATTCTCCGGCCCACCTAGCACCTACTATCCACCTCTTGGAATGTGCTGGTCTAAGCTATTGTAGCCCATAGAGGTGACAGGGATCTCACTGCCTCATGAGGGAGTGTGGAAGGGGTCGAGCAGAGAACAGCGACTGCTATTGCAGTTCTCTGCCCCTGGAGACTCCAGCGTGGACCAGACAGTGAGGTCAGGAGAGCGGGGCACCGGGAGGCTCCTCTGAGGCCTGCTGAGCAGCGAGACACAGATAGCTACTTGGGTCCCCTGGGGCCACCTGGGCCAGGAAGGGCTGAAATAGAAAGCAGGTCCTGAGGCCCTGCAGGGGATGTGGACAGCTCTTGAGCCCAGAGGCTCAGCCTGATGCAGTCTGGACACACCCAGGAAAGACATGGTGCTGGGCCCTGGTGGGTGGGTGGGTTCCTTAGCTTCCAGAGAGAAGGTGAACCTTGCAGAGGTGAGGGACTCAGGACACAGGCTCCGGGTCCGGCTGCGGCCACCTGGGCTCAACCCTGCTCCCTGCCTCCCGGCTGTGTGACCTCTCTGAGCCCCCCGGTTGCTCTTCTGAGGTGGTACCAAGGGTGCCCCAGGAGGTCTTTGGGGACTGGGGGGAGCACACTAGAAGATCTGGACCCCAGGCCAGCTCCTGTGAGGTGGCAGCCACACCCCGGTGCTTTCTCAGTGCTGCTCCCGGAGTGACGGCACCAGACCAGTGCTTTGGACTTGGGTCACCACCTGGTGGGGGCGAGTTTTCTGGGATCTCTGACTGGCCATGTCGTACGAAGGGCAGGCAGGGCCCTGCACTGCTACCTCGCCCTTAGCACCCACGCCCACTCCAGCACCTCCCCAGCCAGTGTCCAGAGGAGGCCGTGGCGGGAGGGCCTGGTGAGCATGGTCCCCAGCAGCCCTGTGGGATCAGACCCCAAAGGCTCTGCCAGAGTGGCGCTCAGAGTGGAGGGAGCTCCAGGGGCACCGTGGCATGAGCCCAATGAAGGAGGGCTTGAACTCTGCAGGGCCCTCCCCAGGCGGAGGGCAGGGACAGGAGCTGACTGGGCACCCTCTGGAATGGCCGCACGGAAGCCCCAGGTAAACTGCCATCACACCCTCTTGTCCTTCCTGCTCAGGGGAACCCACCACTCACCCAGCATCTCCTGAGCTGGCCTCGGGGCCCTGGGGTCCTGGAAAGATATGAAGGACACCCCTCCCAGTCCCAGGCCAGGAGGCCAGGGCCAGGAGGTCAGGGCCACGGGGCTCAGAGGAGGCTGAAGCCGAGACTCTGCTGTGGGAACCGAGTCCCACCCCAGGCCTCGGGTTCCCCGCCCACGAAAGGTGGGCCACTTGGGTGGGCTTCCAGCTCCTCTGACTCCAGGGTTCCTCCCCAGGCCCTGTGGACCCATTCTGCAGGCCGAAGCTCAGGAGAGCAGGCGGGCAGCCCACCACTCGACCTCACCCAGGGTCCTAGGCACGCAGCAGGGAGGCAGAGCCAGAGTGGATCCTGGGGAGGTGTGGGGGCCAGTGGCCAGCCTCCTCCAGCAAGCCCTCCAGCACCCTTCCTGGGCCTGGGCCTCTGCTCCTCTGCACACCCAGGAGCCCTGCTCTGCCCCCGCCATCCTATCAGGGTACCTCCCTTTGCTCTGTGCTCCCTCAGCAGTACCCACAGCCCACACGGTGCCCCACTCCTGCCTGGGTAGCCAGGGCCAGTCCACTGCAGCCATGGGAAGAATATCCCTTGAGTGTGGCCCTTGCACAGCCCAGGACACAGAGTTTACCAGGTCACTGAGGCACACAGCCACGGGGCCACTAGAAGCCAGTCTTCCTGCCCTATTTGTTATGTGGCCTCAGGTCTCCCACCGTCACTGTGCACAAAGGCGAGTGTCCTGGGTGTCGGGCAACAGGCAGGCTGTGGCCGGGTTCGACTATCCCACCCAAGCTGGCCTGCTGATCTGGATGCTGGGCACTTCCCAGCTGACTCCCAGGGGTTCTGCCACAGCTGAGCCCACGTACCCTCCAGGGGTCCAAATCTCTGGGCCCACATCTGGCCTGTGTCTTCCCCTTCAGCGCATCAAGGAGCCCCTGCTCACTTCCCTGGACCTTGAGCGGGTCCTGGCCCTCCCGTCCCTCCACCTCAGCCCCATTTCTCTAGACTGCAAGGCAGGACGGTGACTCCTGACAGGGGCCCCCTTCCTGATGGCAGCAGAAGCCACGCTGTCCCTGTGGGTATGTTCCCTCCTGTGTGGAGTCCCATGGCAAGTGAGGAGCCACCCAGGTCACTGGGCTGCAAGGTCAGGCCCTAGAGTCAAGGCCAAGGCTGGGACCAGGGGACAGGGTCCAAGCTGACCCCACAGGCAGATGTACCCAGTGTCTCCCAGGGGCACACTCCATGTCCTGCCAGGAAGTCATGGCTGTGCTTCTCTCTACCCTCTGTCCCCTCAAGGAAGGAAGGACACGGGTGCCTGATACCCCTGAGGTGCTTTTATGGGCTGGGCCCAGAGTGCTCAACTGTGCTCCTCCATCAGACCCACCTGAAGGGTCCTGACCCCGGCCCAGGCACTGTCTAACTCTGACCCCATCTAGAGACACCTGTTCTGAACCACAGCTTTGGTAAAGGTGATGGTGACACTGTCCCTGTGCCTGTCTCCTCTAGGGCTCAAAGGTCAATCTGACCCTCAGCACCCCGGCCTCCTGGCTCCAGCACCTTCTCTGCCACCCTAAAAGTCCAGGGTCCTGAGCAGAGAGTCCTCGAGGATCCCTTGGATCACGGGGGCACCACCACACCATGGGTAGGTTTGATCCTGTGGGCAACTGAGAGCCACTTCGTGCTGTCACCCTTCCCAGACGTCCTCTAGTGTCAGTTGTGTTGGGGGACTCCGATATTTCTGTGAGAACCAGGCTGAAGGTGGACCCGAGGCTGGCCAGTCCTGCCTGTGACTCAGAGCCTTCGCCTGCTCAGCCTCCACAGGCCCCCTGCCCTGCCCAAATGACACTGAACCCTGCCCCAGTGGCCCTGCAACCTCCAGCAGGACCCCTCCAGCCCTGCCTTGCCAGGAGGGGCTGGTGCTGGTCCAGCGTAGCAGTGTGGGTGGACCAGTGGCTCCTGCCCGGCTCTGGGCCTCAGTCTCCCCATCCGAGACAGTCACAGCACAAGGACAGAGGGAAGCCGTGGGCTCTGCCCAGCAACAGTGGGGATCCAGAGCCATGGCATCTCCTCTCCCAGAACCTTCAATGCTCTCAGTTGCCCACAGAATCAAATCCACCACTGTGCCCACTGGCGCTGCTGAGAGTGGTGTGGTGCCCACTCATCCTCCCCTAGGGCACAATCCAGGGGCTCTGTCACCTCCAGGCCTTTCCCATGCACCCAGCCCAAGTCCAACGACCAACCCCCCGGTGCACGGTGCACGGGTACACTCGGAGGCCCAGCACCACGTGAGCAGGACTCCGCCCCTCCCGGGCACAAAACCGGCCTTGGGTGCTCCCGCCCCCCACCCCACAGGCAGGAGTGCCAGCCCCACCTCCAGCCCCTGCAGCCTGAGACCGCGCCTCCTGGATGGCTCCGCCCCCGTGCCTCAGTTTCCCCCTCTATCTCCAGGCGGACGCGGGGCCGCTGCGCCCACAGGCGCGCTCTCCAGGGTCCCAGCGCTCCCGGCGGAGGGGGAAGGAGCCCGCCCCGCCCCCACCCGCCGCCTTTGCCCAAAAGCGGCCCCGAGCGGGCCTGACGTCAGGCCCCGGAGGGCGCGGTCCAGTCGGTCCGCGGTGGCCGAGCGCTCACGTACCAGCGGAGGCCGAGCCGCTCAGTCTCCAACCCCGGGAAGGCGCGGTGAGTCCCCCGCGGGCAGGCGTCCTCGCTCCCCCGCGCCCCAGGCAGGAGGCTCCGCAGAGCCCTTGCTGCCCAGCCAAGCAGGCAGCCGGGGAGGGCGGGAAACTGCCCGCCGACCCCGCAAGCCGGAGCGCAGAGCCCAAGCCCGCCTGCCGGGTAGGGTCCTTGCAGAGGGGAAACTGAGGCCTCCAGGGAGGGCAGGCAGGAGCTGACCAGGCTGAGAACAGGGTGCAGAGGACCCGGCTGCCCTGGGAACAGAGCAGAGTTCTTCCCAGGCTGCTAGGTGCCTGACAGTCTCTGGATGTCCTCCCTATGTCCGTTTATTCATTCAGTGACACCCTCAGTATCTGCTGGGGACCCCAAACTGGGACTTGGTCTCTCCACCTGTCAAGGCAGTGGGGTGGCCCCAGAGGCTGAGCCTACAAAGGGATCAGGGAATCCCAGAGGCAGTGAGCAAGCTTGGGGCCACAGCCACCACCACCCGGGGCTGGGGCAGGGCTGAGGTTGAGGGATTTGTGGGACAGTCTCCCGGATCCCCCTGCAGAGTCAGCCCCAGCATCCCACGGTTCAGGGCCTCAGCTCCCACTCTGGCCCTCCCCTTCCCTTTGAGGGATGGGGAAGCTGAGGTCCAGAGAAGGCTCGGCAGCTCAGCTTCTAGCATGGACCTCAGAACTGGCACTAACTAGCCTGCTGTCCCTGGAGCAGCTCCCTGTGAGAAGTCAGCAGGAGCAGGGTCCCGAGGGGGGCAGGCAGGATGGGAACTGGACAGCAGCCAGGGTGCCTGGCGGGGCAGACATGGAGCAGCTGGGCCGCCTGTGGCAGGACTGGGACCGAAGGCTGGTGGTGGCAGTGCACAGCCCAGGGCAGGAGGCTGGACCTGCCCACTTGTCCCCACCTTCTGTCCTTGATACTGGGTCATCTAGGGGCTCTCTTCGCCTCTCCTCTCCCATTTCTGTGCCATGGGCAAGTAACTACCCATCTCTGTGCCTTGCCAAGCAGGACCCTCAGCAAAGGCAGGGGCTGTGACCTTGCTCCACGGGAAGCCTGGGGACCCCTTCTGTCTTGGGTAACCAAGGGGGAGGTGGTGTCTGTCTGTCCCGAGGCCAGTGTCATTTCTAAATCACACTTGTTGGTTCAGCAGCTCCCCTGCTGCAGCCCGGTGGGCCAGCTCAGGTGTGTGGGATTCAGGAGTTCAGGGAGGACCCCAGGAGGTGGCGAGGGCCTGAAGGGTGCCCAGTACAGCTCCCCCCACCCTAAGGCCTCCTACAGGTCCCAGCTCAGAAGCCAGCTCCCACCTCTTCCCTCCCCCTGGAGCGCTGTGCTCTCAGGCCCTCCTCCGCTGTCCTGCCTTCATGGCCACTTCCCGGCCCTGTCGCCCTGTCCTCCGCCGTGTGCTCTATCAGGAGGGGCTGGGTGTGCCCGGGGCTTCTTCGTGCTCACAGTGCTGAGGTTCAAGCCCAGCTCTGTCTCCCAAACACAGCGTCCTAGCTGTTCCCTGTCCCAGCCCTGGCTGCACAGAAGGGCATAGTGAACCCAAATCAGGCAGAGCCGAGCTGAGCACCAGTAGAAGCCCACACCCAGCCCCTACCTTGGCTGGGTGACCCTGAACACAGGACTTGACCCCTCCCTACCTCCGTTTCTGCATAGCCAAGATGGGACCAGCCACATCCACTTGAGGACATCATAGGAGGCATCAGTGGGACCCTGGAAGGGATCATTTCAGCCCCACATGTTGTGGGGTTAGATACCCCAGGAAGAGTGTCCAGGGCACCAGGAGGTTAGAGGGTTCAGGGAGGGCTTTGTCAGTGCCAGGAGCCTGTACCAGGTGACCCAGGCAGAGGGGACAGCAGTGTGAAGGCCAAGAGTGCCAGGCTCAGGGTCATCAGGAAGAAGAGGTGGGCAGAGGCCAAGCTGGCGCACACCATGGATTGCCTGTCCCCCAGAGAGAAAGGGTCAGTGGGATGGGGGTGTCTGGCTGCTGCAGCCACCGCTATCCAGGCTAGAGGTGAACAATGAACCAGGTAACAAGCAGGCACTGGCTGGGGACCTGCAGGACCTGCAGATGGCTGGTGCCCCGCCCCCCAGAATATGAGGGAGTTCCATCAGAGACACAGTCCCAGAGGAAGGGGCTCTCTGCTGGTGGCCCTCGAAGCAGTTGGGCAGGATGGAACCAGGGGCCCTCTCTGCCGAGTGGTGCCCTCCGATCTGGGATGGGGAAGCCCTGGCCAAGCCAACTGAGACCATCTGGGTGACTGGGGTCATATGGTCCATTTTGGAGGACTCGATGGGTCCTGGCTGCCCCTTAGTAGAACAAACAGAAGCTCAGACCCATGAAAATGGTGGACGATAGTTCTGCAGCACACGGTTCCTGATAACGGCTATTCTGGCCATGGAAGACCATGAGTGTCACTCATCAGGGGTGCAGGCTAAAGCCCACACAGACAAGAGCATCCACAGGGACACTCCTGGCCCAGAGTCGCCATGTGCAGATCACTGCTGTCCGTGTCTGGTCCTGCCCAATCTGGGTCTGGTCCCCAGGTCCACCAGTTCCATGCTGGGTGACCTTGGGCATGCTGCGGCCTTCTATGGGGCTCCCTCCTCCTAGTGGAGCTTGGACACTTGGTGGGAAGATTCCGCACCCATTCTCTACGCCTGCCCTCCCTGCCCTGGCTCACGAGCTGCAGGCCACACGCAGAATCCGGGGCCCAGGCCACCTCTTTACCCAGCCCCACATGCAGCAGGCAGAGGAGGGACAGCTGGACCTGAGAGGGGCCTAGAGAGCACTCAGGACCTGCCCTCCCTACCCACCAAGGAGGCAGCTACAGAGACACCCCAACTGATGCCCAGGCGGCGTCCAGCAAGAGCCCTGGCCTCGCCTGCCCTGCCCACAGCAGACGCGCAGCAGCTGGGAGGGGCAGTGGGGCGGCAACCATGCCCTTCAGGTGTGGGGCTTTGTTGTGGCCATCAGGCTGGATGGGGTGGGCCCCAGGGGAGGGGACAGGATCAGATGACTTGGTGGGAAGGTTCCCCTCTCTGGGAGATCCCCAGAGTCAGGGCTTCGCAAAGGCTCCGAGAAGTGCCGGGTGGTCCCCCTCTCCCACCTGTGGGCGGCGGGCCTCTAGCGCCCTTTCTGGAATCAAGCCTTCCTCCCAGGTGGGGTGCCCACAGGTGCGTCTCCCCGTCATCCAACACCTCCAGTCACTGCCAGGTTTCCTTGATGCACTCGAAAAACAGGGTCCCCAGAGTCCCGGGTGAGGGAACCGAGGCTCCCAGGGGTGGAGTACCTGGCCCAGGCCCCACAGGTGGAGGTCACCACGCAGCAGTGGGAGCTGGGAGCTAACGTTAGCAGGACCCAGTGGTCAGCGACTGCCGTGAGCTTCCTAGAAGAGGTGTCAGCCTTTCTGGGCGGGGGGGTGGTAAGGCGGAGCCAAACCAGGCCTCCTCTGCCCCTTTGGTGGGCACGGCCCACCCTGCCGTCCTCCCTGGGGCTGGCTCAGAAAGATCGCAGACCCGCCCTGGGCTGCTCACCCCAAGATGCCACGGTCTGATGGCAGGGTGGCACACAGCAGTGCAGGGGACCACTCCAGTGGGAGAGCGCAGGAAGCAGCTCCTGGGGCCCAGAGAGGAGCCAGGAGGAGAGCTGGGAGCGAGTCCTAACAGTGGTCACCGAGTGTGTCCAGGTGCAGGGAGGGAGCAGAGGCCTGGAGGGGCAGGGCATGCAGAATGTGGGCCCACTGTGGCTCCCTCAGGCAGGGTGCCCTGACTGCCCTGAGGGCCCTGGCCCCGGAGGCCTGCCAGGCTGCCAGGGCAGTTAGCAGCACCAGGAGCCCAGGAGGAGGGCGGCAAGGTCACTCTGGGAGAAGCCACCCTCCCGCTAGCAGGTCCAGTCGGGGCCCTGCTGAGGAGGGGAGCAAGACATGCCCCCTGAGCCCTGCATCCCATCAGGTGGAGCTCATCTCCTCATTACCTCGCTTCCCTATTTTGAGCACCTACTACGTGCCCAGTGTCACGGTGGTGCAATGACCCCCACTTTACAGATGAGGAAACGGAGGCTCCGAGACTCTAAGGAAGGACACATCGTTTTCAGAGAGGGACCCAGGCACGGATGGGTCAGTCTGAGCTCGAGCTGGACTCCAGTTCCTTGGTGTCTAATATCAGTCACATACTGAGCCCTGATCCTGGTCGCATGCAGATCCCCAATCCCAGTAACAGAACCTGGAGGCCCAGCCTCTGAGCTTGGCCTCCTGGCAGCTGGGAGAGCCAGAGGTCTTCAGGAAGCCCCCCGAGGCAGGATCAGGAGTGGCATTAAGGGTCGTGGTGTCCTCCGGCTCTTCTCCCGTCTGACTCTGACCACAGAGGGCTGTTCTTCTGCCCACCCCAGGGAAGTGTCCAGGTGTGGGCAGGCAAAGCAGGCTGGGACCAGTGCTATGTGAAGTCTTGCAGCCCTGGCGCAGGCCCCAGGCCCAGAGCCCCAGCACCATGCCCGGCACTGCAAGCACATGACATCAGCCCTGCCCACTGGGCTCCGACCAGCTCTTCCAGGCCATGGAGGCTGCTCGGCCATGGACAGTCCCAAAGCACCCTCCAGGAAGGGGACAGGCAATGGGATCATCTCCCCCAGGCCCTCTGCCTCCCCTCTGCCTGGGCAGGTGAGCCAAGGCCAGCCGACCCCCGAGGGCCTAGACTTCCTCTGAAGTGTTCACTGGCCACCTTCACGGCAAACAGGGACTGGAGCACACATTTGAGTTCCTCGTCCTCCAGGACAAAAAGGGTTGTGGGCAGATGCGCAGAGAGTGGCCATTTAATTAGTCACTGTGGAAAGGGAGGCAGAGGACAGGAGAGGTGCTGGGGGTAGGGGGCATCATCCCAGAGAAGCCAGACTCAGCAGAGAGAAGAGGGGAGGGCAGGATGGGAGCAGGCTGTGGCCAGGACCAGGGCTGAGTGTGGCTGGCATTAAGGCTTCCAGTGTGATGTGGACCAAGTGTAAGAGTGCAGCAGGGACTGGGCCAGTGTGAGACCAGAGTCGGTCCAATGCCTGTCCTAGTCTGGAGTGTGCCAGGGACGAGGCTCCTTCTGTTACTGGGATTGGGGATCTGCATGTGACCAGGATCAGGGCTCAGTATGTGACTGAGATCAGGGGTTAAAATGTGACCTGGATCAGGTCTCCGGCCATGACGAGGACCAAGGCTCAATGTGTTACTGGGACTGAGGATGAGTGTGTGACCAGGATTAGGGTTCAGTACATCAGGCCTCAGAGTGGCCGGTATCAAGATTCATCACGTTGCTGGGATCATGGCTCAGTGCAACCAGTTTTAGAACCATTGTGTGACCAAGATCAGGGCTCAGCTCTGTGTGAGATCAGGGATCAGACTTCAGAGTTGAGAATCCCTCTCTCCTCACCTGTCTGGCCTCTGGGGTGTTCTGAAGGTCCCATCCACCCCCAGACTCTGGAGACCCCAGAGTTCCCACTGCCCTGGTCCGTGTCCCCACAGTGGCTGGTGAGCACGCAAGGCTGGCCCTGGGGAGATTCCCGGGAGGGCAGGACCCTGTGGTCAGCGACATCCTGGGACCAGCTCCCAGAGGAAACATTTGGTTATGTTTATTATTTGTCTTTGGTTGTGACACTGAGACAGGCCAGAGCAGACAAAGTGGAAAGCCACTCTGCACACTGTCCCCTTGCTGACACTGGTGACGCCTCAGGTCCTGCCTCCAAGATGACGTTCCTCTCCTTCCTGAAGACCTCTGGCTCTCCCTGCTGCCCGGAGGCAAAGCCCAGAGGTTGGGCCTCCAGGTCCTGAGCCCCCATGGCCCCTCATGCCCTCAGAGCCCTGCCCTGGCCCCCTGGCCCTCGGAGTCCCCCAGGGTTGGAGGAAGACCAATCCACTCATCACCATCAGGGATGGCCTGCCTGTGAGGGGTGATAGAGAGCCCACCCAGAGGACACTATGACCTGGCCCCTGGGGGGGGGGGCAGGGTGCAGGCATAGGCCTGGGCTTCACTTGGCTTGCCCTAGCAGCCTGGGGTGGCAGATGTCCAGGGCAGGGCTCCCAGAGGCAGAGAGCACGCTGGGTGACCTCAAGCAGGTGCCGACCTCTCTGAGCTAAGGATGGAGCTGGGGCTACCTGCCTGCCAGACCTGACCCTTGGGAAGCAAGTGTCCCTTCACTGCACCCACCCCTGCTAGGCTGGGTACAGTCCCCTGTCCCCTGGGACATAGGACTCAGTGTTCCCCCTTCAGCAGGATGGAATGGCCGAGGGAGCCTGCTGCCCAAGGCCACGCAGCCAGTCTCTGGGAGTGGCAGTGCCTAGGCTATTTACAGCAGATGGCCCCTAGGAGGAATCGGGAAGAGTCTTCCTGACCCCGCAGGGGGACCCAGTGCACCAAGAATGTCTGGGTGCCCACCCCGCCTCCCTGCCTCTCCCCAGAGGCTTCTCCTCTCTCCTGAAAAAGACAGAAATGTCCTTATTTGGAGGGTCAGCCCAGCCTGGGGTGGGGGCAGGATCCTGTTAACCCTTCCTTTATAAATAAAGGGATAAATCAGGGCCAGTTAAACACTGCTCGCAGGAACGTAAACAGAGTGGGCGGCTCCAGCCCAGCCCCTGCCCACCCTCCCCTGCGCAGAGCACAGTGTGCCTGAGACCCACACCCTCCCGGTGGCTGCTGGGACCTGGCTCCAAGCTCCACCCCAGCGAGCAGCCTGGTGGTCAGGGTAAGTGTGCCCTGCTCTCAGGGCCCGTAGAGGACAGCAGCTGGCTCTCAGCCCCTCTGCTCTGCTGAGCACCCACTCCCTTTGGGAAAGGACCAGGGTGTTGACCTGGAGCTGACCTGGTGGAGGTGAGGACAGACAGGTGGCAGGAGGATGGTGGGTGTGGGGTCAGGGGTGGGGCGAGCAGCTCATGGCCCTCCCCATGGGCAGGGCTCTGTCCCAGCAGAACAAGTTTATCAGCCACCACTTGTGCTAGGGGCTGCTGTGCCCTTGATCCAGATCAGTTCAGTTAATCCTCCCAGCAGCAGCTAAATTCCAATACGGCAGATTAGGAAATCAGGCACAGGGTGGTTCAGTGACTTGCCTGAGGATGCATAGCAGGTAAGTAGAAGAACCAGAATGGAACCAGGCCCTGAAACCACATTTTGAGCCCTATGATCTTACCTTTGTTTTCTCCCTCCAACCTGAACTCAGTCCTGTGGGGAATGTGCTTGTGCCTGTCTAGTAAGGACAGTCCCCAAAACCTTAGCATTTTGCTGAAGGTCCACACTGCAAGTGTCAGGTGTGAGTGGTGCAGAGAGAGCAGGGTCTCAGGCGGGGCCAGGCAAGGGTGTGGGAGGGGACAGAGTGGACAGACCAAGCAAGGGCCAGCCTCAAACAGAGCTGGCTGCCAGGCTGGTGCTGCAGGTAACCCCTTCTCCTTCCAGGGCCACCGCCATGCCCTCTGCGCCTGCAGCAGTGCCCTGGGCCTTGGCAGCCCCCAACGCCACGGTGCCAGCCAACAGCAGTGTGCCAGAGACCTCTCTCTTCCACCTGTTCGCCCTGCTGGACGAGGAGCTGCACTCGGCCTTCCCAGGCCTCTGGCTGGCGCTGATGGTGGTGCACGGGGTCATCTTCCTGGCCGGGCTGGTGCTCAACGGGCTGGCCTTGTACGTCTTCTGCTGCCGCACCAGAGCCAAGACGCCGTCGGTCATCTACACCATCAACCTGGTGGTGACTGACCTGCTGGTGGGCCTGTCCCTGCCCACGCGCTTCGCGGTCTTCTACGGTGCGCGGGGCTGCCTGCGCTGCGCCTTCCCGCACGTCCTGGGCTACTTCCTCAACATGCACTGCTCCATCCTCTTCCTCACCTGCATCTGCGTGGACCGCTACCTGGCCATCGTGCAGCCCGAGGGCTCCCGCCGCTGGCGCCAGCCCGCCTGTGCCAGGGCTGTGTGCGCCTTCGTGTGGCTGGCCGCTGGCTCCGTGACCTTGTCGGTGCTGGGGGTGACGGCAGGCGGGCGGCCCTGCTGCCGCGTGTTCGCGCTGACCGTGCTGGAGTTCCTGCTGCCGCTGCTGGTCATCAGCGTGTTCACGGGCCGGATCGTGTGCGCACTGTCGCGGCCAGGCCTGCTGCGCCAGGGCCGGCAGCGCCGCGTGCGGGCCATGCAGCTGCTGCTCACGGTGCTCGTCATCTTCCTCGTCTGCTTCACGCCCTTCCACGCCCGCCAGGTGGCTGTGGCGCTGTGGCCCAGCGTGCCGCACCACACCAGCCTGGTGGTCTACCACGTGGCCGTGACCCTCAGCAGCCTCAACAGCTGCATGGACCCCATTGTCTACTGCTTCGTCACCAGTGGCTTCCAGGCCACCGTCCGTGGCCTCTTCCGCAGGCACGGAGCAGAGTGTGAGCCCAGCAGCGGCGACGTGGTCAGCATGCACAAGAGCTCCAAGGGCTCGGGCCCCCAGATCCTTCTCAGTGCTGGTCCTCGTGCACTCACCCAGGCCCTCACCAATGGGCCTGAACCTTAGGTCAGCAGCACTCTGCCAGGGGCCAAAGGTCAGGGCTTGGCCGGGTGGCCAGCCCAGACACCTGCTGGGCCGGGGCAGCAAACTGGTCTCATTTGGATGGACTGCAGATGGGTACCAGGGCACCGCACTGAGATTCTAGGGCCACTGTGCTGCGGTTGATTAGCCATGTCTGCATGGGCTCCGGATGGGTGTGGTGGTCTGAGTGCCAGTTACTTGCCTTCCTGGGGTCTCCTGCACCCACTGAAAACCCAGGAGGGTAGGCGGGCTGCTGCTCACTGGGCCCCTTGTCTACAGAAGGAGCTCCTCAGGAGAAGGAGCAGAGGTCACCTGGGTCTGTAGGCTCCCAGGAAGGTTAGAGAAGCAACCGAAAGAGACCTGCCCACACCCAGGTGGCAGCACAGGACAGGGGAATGTGGGGACATAAATGCTGCACACTGGGCCAGGACAGGGGGTCACCTCTGTAAGGCCCCCACCTGAGGCCCCCTAAACTCTACAGAAGACAGCGTGACCCCCAAGGGCTTTGAGATCCCGTCTGCACCTGAGCCTGCGCAGGAGGGGCGTCTCTGTCCACCTTTTGTGCTGGGGGGAATGGTGTGCGGTGCCACCACGAGCAAGGGCAGGAACGGAACCAGAGCCCAGAGCCCTGCTCCTCCCCTGGGCACTGCTCAGAGCCTCTCAAGAAACAGACTCAGAAGGCCCTCCTGCCCCGGGAGGACAGCAGGCCTCAGGCCCCATCCTGTGGACCAGACATGACCACTGGCACACAGGCCAGCCGGCTGAAGGCCACAGGGTGGGTCTCCCCTCCGGAGCTACAGAGGACAAGCCTGGCCGTCCTGGCCCAGCCCGCGGCTCCATGCCTTTGACCCAGGAGAAGCACTCTCTGGCTTGGATCTCTGATCAGCTCCGTGGACCCTGGAATCACCTCCCACATGCTTCTGCCCTTGCCTGAGCTCCCAGGACCCTGACCAGGCCGTACGTGGGAAGGGGGCTGTGGAGGAGGACAGGCCCTCTGAGTGTCCCTGCCTGGGGACTTGGCCAGGACCACTGAAGCAGGTGAGGTGGAATCAGGCCCAGGTCGGGCCCTTGCCTATGAGAAAGTCCTCTGTGCTCAGGTGCCCTGTGGCCTGGGCAGCTGGGAGAGGGGTGGGGCCGGGGGGAAAAAGCCCCCACCTTGGCCCCAGGCAAAGTGTCGTTGCCACTGCAGGCCCTGGAGAGGGTGTGGACAGGAGCTAGGAATGCCACTTACAACCCCACTGACGACAAGAACACTGAGGCTCAGTGGAACGGGCTTGCTGAGGCTGCAGAGGGAGTACCTGGAGCAGGGGCCAGTATGGTCCCCACGGAGCCCATGGGCCTCTGGCTCCAGGACATCATGGGGCTGCTGGGGCGGGGAGCACCCATAACTCTAGCTGGCAGGACCTGAGCCCTGGCACCAAAGGCGTGCCCAGCAGGGGATACTGTGACCCTCCACAGGAACGACTCCCTGGCCCCGTGCCCAAGAAGCAGTGGGCATCACTGTCCTTGTTGTCCTGGCCACCCTATCCCTGACCCTCACTGGTGCAGGCCCTTTGGCTGGGAACTGCCCCCAACCCAGCTCCCAGGACGCTCAGAGCACCCACAGCCCACCAGGACCCAGAGTTCCAAAAGACAAGAGGGCCTGGCTCAGGTAGAAGGTGGCCAGCAGCCGGGAAAGACCTGAAGCCACCCTTCAGACCGGAGGCTCCGCTGGGGCAGGGCGGTCCCCGCGGGCACACTCCCTGGGAGAAAACTGGAGCAGGGCCCCTGGCTGGCACTCCCTGGGCCGCTCGGCTCACCCAGGACCCCTCTGTGCACAGTTGTTCAGGCCAGGGACCCTCGAGGGCTTTGGCTGCTCTTGCTCATCCCAGGGGACCCCCCCCCCAAGCCCCAGCAGCTGCCCACCAGTTACCCCAAGCCCTGGCCAGGCCAGCTCCCCATGTGACCTGGGCCGTGACAGCCTCACCTCCCTTCGCCGCTGCCCTGCGCCGACCACCTCACTGGGCACCGCTGTGGGGAGGGATGCTCAGCAGGGGACAGCCTGGGCCAAAGCGGGTCCGAGCCTGCCTCCTGGAGGCCAGTGAGGGGCCAGGACACACCAGAACACCCGACTTCACATGTGGGCTGTGGTCCCCTTCTTTTGTAGCAAGTGCCCCCTCCTCTGCCAGCGTTGGGCCCCCACCACCTTTCTGCCACTCTGCCCTTCTCCCGCCCCTCCAGGCCCCCACCTGTTCCCTGTCTGGTTAGAGGGAAGGGGTGCCCTGATTCACAGTGGAGAGGGAGGGGCTGACAGTCGCTGCCTGCCCTGCCTGGAGGAGGAGGGACTGCAATTTTTCAATCTCTTCCAGGAGGAGGGGTCCCTGAGACGGGGGAGCCAAGTGCCCCCTCTGAAATCTTACCCTGCAACCTGGATTCCCTCGGGCCTTGAAGGCTTCTCAAACTGCCAGGGCCTTCGGGGAGGAGGGCCACCTGTCCTCCAGGGCCATGGTCCCACCTCTGAGAACTCAGTCTGACGTCCGTCTCCCAGAACCCTGACAGGCAGGCCTGTGCCACTCCTCTCCCCCAGCCTGGCAGCCAGGACAGGGCCTGGCGTCCACCTGTGGCCTTGTCTGGCCCACAGTACCCTCCTGATGCTGCAGGTCAGGCCAGGCCTGCGGTCCCACAGGGCATGAGGCCCCTGCACCCCCACTCCCTGCCCTTCCTCTCCAGATTCCCAAAAAGCCCGAGCGGGCAGAGTGGTGTGTGCATTTGTATCTGATGTCAACAAGCCCTTCACGAGGGGCCCTGGTGCTGAGCTAAGGCTGCTTACCCCCTAGTACCCACGACTCGGCTCCCAGGCTGCCAGGCAGGGGTGTGGGGCGCCAAGCGCGGGGCTGAGTGTCCTCCTCCTCGTCCACCTGATGTCCTGTGAACCAGCAGAACGGTGGGCCCTCACCTCATCCTCAGTCCAGGGAGGGGACGCAAAGGTGGGCGGACGGCCAGACCTCCCACAGAGTCCCTCCTGACCACCAGCGCTGTAGTCTGGAGACAGGGGGGTCCCGCCCAAGGCCCACTAGGTGCCGTGAGCCCTCCCTCCTATGTCCCTGGGAGGCCAGGTCATCGCCCCCTTCACAGATATGGCCCCGAGGCTTGGGGGGGCTTAGAGGGCTCACTCCGCCCCCCGGGGCCAACTTGCCAGCCTGCAGCCCCCTCTCTGGCCTCCGCCCAGGGCAGTACTGGGGCGGGAGGAGCAGGCCGCCCATCACTCTCCCTGTCTGGCCTCCTCCAGGCCGGAGGCGTCTGGAGGTAAATATTAGGTCCTGTTTAGATTAAACGCCATTAATAGCAGGAAATGTCACCTCAGGCGCCCGCCCTGGCTTCCTGGAGGCCTGAGGCGGGGCCAGGGCTCTGTCTGAGCTGGACACCCAGAGGAGGTCTGGCTGCAAACTCTGGCCCCGTCCCTCCCATAGGGTCTCCTGCTCCTCCCTGTACTCAAGGACACTCCTGGGCTCTGTGTGCCAGGCTCCTCACCCCCCACTCCCCTCCTGGGGTCAGGAGGTGGGATGAGGCCATGTGGCATGTGAAGAGGTCAGTCCTGCCCACGCCCACCCATCCTCTGGGTCTGTGCTCCCAGCTCACAGGAAACTGAGGCTCAGAGACATGATAAGAGCTCTTCAAGGCTCCCCAGTGTCACTTGAGGGGACAGGCTAGCAGTCCTGGCTCAGACCTGCGTGGCTCTAGGGTCAGGGCACACCTAACCCCCCCCCAGAAGCCACAGAAAGCTGTGGCCACAGACTGTCAGCAGGGCCACCTGGCTTTGGAGGGGTATGCTCATGTGCAGGGCGAGGAGGGGCCAGCCAGACTGGGAGGGCTCAGGGGCTATCCTGGTGTGGCCAGGCCCTGGCCAGCCCTTGGCACTGGGATCCTGGAGCCTGGTGGCAGAGCTGGGCTCCGGTCCCACCACACAGCAACGTGGTCAAGTGCAGGGCAGGGCCACTGGAGGGCCTCGTGGAGGAGGGCCCTCTCTTTCTCCTGGCCCTCACTGCCCACTGGGCAGGGCATCTTTCCTCCTGGGCCCAGCTCCCACCCAGCCGGGCCTCCCCTTGAGGCCGTGGTGCTGGGAGCGTCGGGTGCCCCTCACTGCCCAGGCAGCAGGGCTCATTTTATGATGAAGGATCTGAGGACGACACCCCTCCCCACTGGACTGTGCAGCAGGCCCCAGCCCTGCCTTGGCACTGAGGCTCTGACCCAGGACCCTCAGCCTCGTCTTGCAGCTGCAGTTGGGAGTCTAACCCAGTTGGCAGGTGCCCCAGGAGTCGGGGCCTCCGACACCACGTGGGGCCTTAGCGGAGGCCTGCAGCACAGCTCCCCTGCCCTCTGGGCCTCCGTTGCCTCCTCTGTAATCTGGAGGCGAGGCTCCCTAGCCCTGGCGAGCAAGGTGCTGCCCATCAGGTCCTGCCCTCTCCCTCTGCCCCTCCAGGGCCTCTCACGCCCTCTGACCACCCACCAGCCCACCGCTCAGACCCTCCAACTCCCATCAGCAGCAAGGACTTGAACGGAAGGGCTCTCTGTGTTTGCAACCCCCCGAGGCTCTCGCCCCTCCCTCCACCCAGGCCTCCTGGGGCCCCATCTGGGGACAGGACAGGTGCACCGTCACTTGCCCTTCATGGAATCATCAGCCAGGACTGTGGCTCTAGTACATTCCTAGCAGCTCAGTGTCACCTGAGTCCCAGGTGTGCAGGCTGCTGTCCAGCCTCCCAGCGAGGGCTGCCCCCGGGCACAGCCAGACCAGGGGCCAGTCAGGCGCTGCCACATCACCTACGGTTCCACGACGTCGCAGCGTGGCTGGTCAGGGAAAGCGCCAGTATGCACGTGGGTAGGACTGCAGGCATTGCCAGTCGCCCAGGTCCCAAGAGAGTGGGCACTGGCTCTCAGAGCCTGCTGTGCTGGGGGCTCCAAGGACAGGGTGGGCATCACCCTCCTGGCCTGCCTGGTACCCACTGGAGGCCCGTCCTCCCCTGAGCAGCAGCGTGAAGACCACACACTTTACAGTCCACACGGGGAGAATAATTGACTACTCTGCTTTAAGAGGAGGCTGTGAGCTAAGTAGGAGAGTGTGTATGCGTGTGTACGTCAGTCTACGTGTCTGTGGGAGCCCATGCACACTTGTGTGGTCGGTATGTGTGCATGGGTGTGAGTCCATGCACGAATGTGATCTGGTATAGGTGTGTGTGTGATCATGGGAGCCATGCACACATGTGGTCTGTGTGCAGGAATGTGTCTGTGAGAATCTTTGTGTATGTCTGGGTGGGTGAGCCTGGGCATGAGCACACGTGTGTGGCATGTGTGTGCATGCATCTGTGCATGTGAGTATGTGTGTGGACGTGTCTGCATATGTGAGTTGCGTATAGGGGTACACCTGTGTGTGTGTGTGTGTGCACGTGTCTGTCTTGGGGTTCGGCCCCCCCTAACTCTTGATTATCTGAGCTAGTTAGGGGCAGAGGGCTGCCCCCAGGAGCCCCAGCACGTGCAATCATTACCCCTTCACTTCAGTCCCTCTGACCACTGTGGACAATATGGTTTAAGGTCTCTCCCCTCAGGACATCTGCACACACACACTCACATACTCAGACACACTCACGGTGAGCACAATGGGGAGCCCCACTGGTGCTCGCCCCCCTGGGACACACCCTACTCCCCTGGGCTTCCCCTGAAATCTACACACACAGGAGCACTGTCTGGGCTGGGTGCAGGTTTCCTGGGTTCCTGGATGCTTATGACCTTGGGCAAGTCCCTGCCGGCTGGCCACAGCTCTCAGGCTGCTGCACTGGGCACACGGCTATGCGGAGGCCTCCAGAGCCATGGGCCACCAGGTGGCGCTGCTGACCTGGAAGAGGTGATGGAGGCAGCAGTCCACCCCCAGCCCCCAGAACCAGGCAACCCAGGGACACTGCTAGGGGAGCCGTGGCCTCACTTCTGGAGGACCCAGGCCCTGGGACTCAGCCACTTCAGAACAGTTTCTCCATCCATTTGCCCACCTGCCAGGTGTTAGGCAGGCTGGGAAGGGGCAGAAGAGCACGGTGACCAGCGTGTCTTCTCTCCTCCTACTTGCCCAGGCTGGGCAAGCTCCTTTACCCGCTGAGCCTGGGTGGAATGAGGACATCTCCACCGCATGCCCACCCTGTGCAGGGGCCAGCACACACAGCAGAGAGGACAATGAATGGTCGGTGCCTGGGCTCCACGCCCTCTGCTCCTCACCATCCTCATACACGCCCACTTCGAGGCGCCCTTCCCTGGCTGGAACATGGGGTTGGGGAGAGCTGCTTCTGATGGTGCCTCCGCGGACCTCCTGGAGAAGGAGCAGGCCACACGGGAAGGGCGAGGGTGTGGGGGCAGCAGAGGGGAGATGTCTGGCTTTGAGAAAGAAGCAGGGCTGTCCCATGGGTGTTAAGATGGTGCGCGGGCAGCAGGGCTTCCACTTCCTCCATGACACGAGTGTGTCCTCTGCTCATGGTCAGAGCCCACCTGGCATGAGCTTCCTGGGTCCTGGGGTGGCACCAGTCATTCTGCCAGGCAGGCAGGCAGGCTGTACCAGGAAGGAGAGGCCTGTCCCCCACTGTCAGGGAAGCCCTGGGCGGCCAGCCCTGTAACAGCGGGGTAGGTCTGCACCCTCTGGGCCTGTTTCTCCTGCTGAGGAATGAAGGTTGCTCAAAACCTCCCCTTCCACAAACTGAGGGTGCGGGCAGGGTGAGGGCCAGCCAGGCAACAGGCTGCAGTGGCACATCCAAAGCTGGCACATGCACCCAGCAGGTCAGCTCACTGGGCCTTGGGGTGCTGCCTCGCAGGGTCCCTCCTCCAGGAGGAAGCTGAGGCCCAGGAGGTGACCCCCGGCTGGCAGGCTCACATTGCCAGGCAGGCAAACACTGCTTTCCCTGCATAGAGACAGGAGGGACAGGGACAATCAGTGCTCTGCTGAGCCCCCAGGGCAGTGGGGCTGCGACAGGAGCCAGCCCTCCCGCGGGTGAGTGACCAGGCCTCCGGTGTCCAGGCACACGGGGATGGCGGGCTCTGTGGGCAGCTCAGGGCCCGAGATCCTGCCCCCTCCCCCCAGAAGCCCGGGCTGCGTTTGCGGGTGGTTTGCAGGAGCTGAGGCCCCGAGGCCACTGGCGTTTGCAGGGTGGAAGCCTTTTCTACCATCCGTGAGCCCAGAGAGGTCAGGTGTCTGCCCTGAGTCACTCGGCCTGGCAGGGGAGCCCACTGTCTGGGCAGCAGAGGGAAACACGCCCGAGGGCTGGGATGTCCCGACAGGCAGAGCCTGGCACCACCACCACAGCGCTGGCACCTGCCCTGAGGCCAGGCAGCAAGGGAGCACCAGACAGACGGACGGATGGACAGACAGACACATGAGGAGAGTGACTACATTGAGTCACTTAGCAGACTCTGGCCTCTCTGATCAAGCAAAGGGGTCCCCTGCAGGGACAGAGGGAGACGTGACCAGCAGACGCTATCCTGACTGCTAGGCCATGATGCTGCCCTCGCCCTGCTCAGCTGAGGAGGTGGTATGGCCTGGGCAGCATAGTCACCAGCCCCCCAGCCGGCTCTGCCCAGTGCCCAAGCTCCTGCAGAAGCCAGAGGATACTCCTGTGGTGGGGACACTGGGCCTGAGACCCTCCAGGGCAGCTGCCAGAGCAGGGCCAGGCCCACCTCCTGTGGGTACATGCTGCCCCCAGCCCTCTCTCCCCTCCTTCCCATCCACCTGCCACTGTTCCCAGGGTGCCCCTCGTCCTGCCCCACCCCAGGTCTGTGCTGGACCCAGGTGACCATAGGGATAGAAACAACCAGAATCCAGAGTCCTGATTCTTCAAACCAGAATCTGAAACCCCTCTTCCTTCGCTTCACTGTGACGGCCTAGAACTTTCCATGCACTCCTTCTCTGCTGTTCCTTACCTGCACCCCCAAGGTAAGGACACCTCTGTCAAGGGCTTGCCAAGAGCACTCTGAAAGGACCAGAAGCAGCCACAGGTGCCCGCAGCCCTGGAGACAGCCTGCAGGTCCCCAGCTCAGACGTCTGACCAAGGGTGCACCAGGCCCTTGCCTCTCCATGTCGCTCCTGGCAGCTGTAGGGGGCACATCCCAGGAAGACCCCTGTGGCTGTGGGGTGGAACCCAAATCCCAAGACCCGCCCTTAGTTTGACATTTAGCAGGTGAGTCACCTCTCTGGGCTCCGGTCTCTTCATCAGGGCAATGGCCACAATAATGCGAATTTCTCAAGTTGCTGTCGTAAAAGTCTAGGAAGGAGGAGAAATCTCAACTCACCACATGAGGCAGGCGTTTACTGAGCACCTACTATGGGCCTTGATGTGAAACTGGGGTGTGCAGCAGTGAATGAGGCACAGCCCCTGCCCTCAAGGAGCCCACAGCTATGAAGCAGTGTGGCAAGTTCCTCAGAGAGCCCTGCGCTGGGGTCCGTCTGCCGGCCAGGGTTGGGGAAGGCTTTCCACAGGAAGCAATGTCCCCTGGGCTCTGAGGGATGAGCAGGAGTTTCACCTGGGGGGAGTGGGGAGGGGCCTTTCAGGCTGCAAACACAGTCAGGGTAGACCTGGAGGTGCAGGCCGTGTCCCGGGAGGCACAGGGGCCGAGTCCAGGCCGGCTGGCAGAAGATCCTCAGGCCGGCCACTTCCCCTCACAGGGCCCCCGTTTCCCTGTCTGCACATGAGGGGGAAGACGTGGACAGTGCTGGGCAAAGGCTCGTGTCCCCTGCTGAATTTCCATGTCGTTTTGGAAACCAGGGTTTTTTCTGTCCACGATGGTGGCTCTCAAGCCAGAGCTTGTGCTTTCCCAGGGAGAGCCGCCTGTCCCTGTCACGGTCCCCACTCCTGGCCCTGGTGGGGCAGGCAGGGGGCACATGCGACAGAGACAGAATCCTGCTTCCGAGACAAGCCACATGGACCTGGTGATGGGCAGACACAGCTGAGCACCTGCCCAGGACGCCCAGGCTCCATGAGTCCAGGCAGGAACCCAGGGAGGACCAGGCAGCCCCAGATGAAGTGGGACGAGGCTCCGTGGCTGGGGAGGGGCCGCAGCAGCCCTGCACAACAACAGGCTCCCGCCACCCAGCCCTGCAGAGGGCCTGCCCACGATACCGCCCGGCGGTGACTGTCCTCGTGGCCCGAGGCTCTGCCGGGTCTCCCAGCTTCCCACATCCTCCTCAGCCCCGTCCCCGTGCAGAGGACTGGCCCAGAGGGGTTGACCCCTGGGAAGACGGCTGGGGAGCTGAGGCCTACGCACCCACAAAACTGCCATCTCCCCTATAGCCCTGAGTGACCAGCCTGGGGAGCGGCTGCAGGGCCACTGCCTTCAGCCAGGTTCACTGACCAAGAAACCAGGACACCTTGGGCAGCCTCCCTCACCCTTTCGCAAAGCCCCTATGCCCACCCTGAGACCCGCTCAGCTCCCCTGCCAGGAGCCCTCCAGTGTGTCCATGGCCCTGCCTCTGCGGGACCAGGCACCAGACGGAGGTGGCAGGAAGGAGCACCTAGTACCCCCTAGGGCTGGGGGACTATGGGACATGGAAGAGCCCCTGGCTGCAGAAAGGCCCAGGAGGAGGAGGAGGGGGAGGGGGAAGGGAGATGGCTGGGGAGGAATGGCCGGAGCTCGGGCAAGCAGGTCCCAGGTCCAAGCTCTGCCAAGCAAGGCTGTCTCTGCCCGGAGCCGTGGTGTGTGGGCATCGGTAGAGGATTCTTGCCGTGGGCAGGAGTTGGTCGGAGGCAACATCCGGCCCAGAAGTCGGCGTCACAGGTTCCTTGAGTCCCAACATGCCTGTCTCCTAGAGTCCAGGAGCCGTGGCAGGTGGGCGCTGCAGGGTCCGCCGGCTGTAGAGCCCCGGCAGGAAGGCCTGCAGAACCTCACTGGTAGTGCAGCCTGGAGGGGCCGCACAGTGGTCCCTGGATGACCCTGCCCCAGCACCTGGCTCATGGACCAGCCTGGACCACGCCCCTCCAGGCAGCCCCCTGCCATTCAGCTTGCAATGCTTCTGGTCACCATCCCCAGGCAGCCCGCTCCTCTTGCAAGGCCCAGGGCGAAGGGCCCCTTTCTCCAGGAAGCCCATCCTGCTCCCCAGCCCAGCTTGGTCCAGGGGAGCCGCTCACCCCAGAAGACCAGAGCCACCAAGGCACAGTGCTGGAACCAAGGGTGGGCAGTTGTGCAGGGGCCAGGGGTAGGGAGAGAGCCCAGCCGGGACTGTAATTTCAAGCACGGAGCTCTGAGCCTGTCACCTCTCCTGGACACTTCCATGGCTTCGGGGACCACTCCCAACAGCCAAGAAGTGGAGACAGCCCAAATTCGCATCAACAGGAACAATCAGCAGCTCGACAAAAGTGTTGCAGAAGCAGCAACTCTGACCCCACCCTGAAAACACCAGGCCGAGTGGAAGAAGCCGGCGCGGGGACTGGCGCTGGGCGGGCCACCTGCAGGCAGTCCCTGGAACAGGCAGAGGCAGAGGCAGACGGGGGGTGCCAGGGCGGGTGGGTGGAGAGGCGCAGCTCCGGAACTGGGTTTGGAGATGGCTGCACCTTCTTCACCGGGGACTCAGCGCCACCGACAGGTCCACTTTAAAATGCTCAACTTGGTGCCTCGTGGATTTCATCCCAATAAAAAAAGGTATCGTGAAGCATCCTGACCCGAAAACAAGGATCGCAGCACCCCACAGAGGGGCGACGATCAAGGAAAGTGCTGCTTGTGGCCAGGAAGACGCTGGAGCCCATCCCAGGCTTAGCCCTCAGTGAGTGGCCAAGTGTGAGAGGGACGGGAATCGTGGCTAAAAATGCTCTGAAAATGACCTGCAGGCCCCACTCACCCGACCCTTCCAGGGAGACCTCCCATGTGCGAGAGACTGACGGCAGCTCCACCCCGCGCTGCACAGCGCCCCCAGCATGCCTCTTGGGCTGAAGGTGCCTTGGAGACCCGCCCTGGGCAGGGCCTGGGTGTGGGGCGTCACGGGTACTGTGCCAGCCTGCATGCATGCCTGCCAGCTCAGTGGGCTGTGCCTGTGGGCAGAAGCCAGTGACGGGTTCCTGTGACTGTCACTGGATCCTGGAATTGGCCTGCCCCGCCCTGCCCCAGTCGCAGTTGGCAGGGCTCCGGTCAGCATGGGCCTGGTCCTCTGTAACAAGAGACCACCAACACTGTGACCCCTCTCCCAGTCCTGGCGGTCAGAATTCAAGGTCCAGCTGCCAGCAGGACTGCTTCCTTCTGGAAGCTCCAGGGAAATTCTGTCTCCTGACCTCCTCAGCTGGGCCAGGAATGTGGGGACTCGGCCTTGACTCCCTCTGCTGCCCCCAGTGTCCCTGCAAGGAAGGGCCACGTCCAGCAGCTCTCTTCTCTCCCCTTGGCCTGCTGGCCATGTATCTCCCCAGGTGAGCCAGGAGGGCAGGATGGGCCTGGGGTGCACTGTGCGGATGCCGTGCAGGGACCGGGGGCCACAGGCCAGGTGGAGGGCAGCTCCAGCCACCTGGTGGTCCCTGATTACCCCCTTCCATTCTGGGCAGGACTAGTTCTACCCTGGAGCCCCCCAACAGCTCAGGGCTCTCCTCCCCACCAGGGCCGCCACCTCCCCGCCAAGCCCAGCTTGCACACTGAGCCCACTTGGAGACCCTCCCTGCTGCTCTGCCTGCTCCCCTGCAGGCCACCCTCTGTCCCTTCTGCCCATACTGCACTTCTTGGCCCCTGCTGGTCACTGACCAACCCTCTGCAAAACTCCCAGAACTGCACTTGCCCCTCGGCTGCCCCTGTCAGATGGCGCTCCCCAGGAGGGCTTCACTGAGGGTACCCTCTCGGTCCCAGTGCTGGGGGCCCAGCACCTAGCAGACCTGGAATCGTCAACCAGGTATCTTCAAAGGCATGTCCCTGGCACCAGCCCCCTGCCCCCACCCTGGCACCCTTGGCACAGCCTTGGCAACCTTCCTTGTCCTCCAAGGCCTCAACCCCAACAGCCACTCAAATAAATTAATGTTCCCATCTCTGCTGACTCATGGAAGAGAACACCGGGGGCTCCTGCCAATGACCGTCACCCCCAGCCGGCCAGGGAACAGGCCTGAGTCCTTGGGGACCTTGCCATGAGCCTGAGACACTGCCAATTGTCCCCATCTGCCAGCTATCCTTCTCTGCCTGCTGCCCTGTCTGCAGGGACAGAGTCTGGGACCCTGGGTCAGCATAGCTCCTGGTGGGTGGTCTCAGTTCCCAGGACTGTGCCCCCTGCCTTTTTGGCTGAGCCCTAGAGAAGACAGGGACCCTGGGCCTGGTTACGGATGGGAAGGCTGGCGCTGGGGAGCATGGGAGCACACAGGTCCAAGTCCCCACACGCCACGGGAGCGAGTCCACCCACTCACCTGGAGGGACCTCCTGAGCCCCACACTGCTGCCCAAGATTGCCCTGCACCCCTCCCCAGCCCCCGCTGCATATGGGGAGGGGGCTCAGTACAGACATCTGGGCCTGGAGACCTTAAGGACCAGAGTAAGTCCTGGCCTGGAAAGGCCAGTGGGGGGGGGGTCAGGCCTCTGGGCCCTCGGGCCAGGCAAGTTCAGGGATGCTGTGGCCCAAACCGGTCATTTCAGAGAGTAGAAAACCAAGGCCCACAGGAGGACTACAAAGGAGAGAAGTGGAGCAACCCCCAGCCCCAGGCCCCTCCTCCCTCCCCGACAGGCCTTTGGCTAGGGGGGCCTGGGTCGGCAGGCTGCCCAGCTGGAAGGACAGGCCCCATGCATCCAGGCCACAGAGTCCAGGGGCCCAGCAGAGTCAGGGCAGGAGGAAGCCTGCCAGTCGAGAGGGGGTCAGGGCAGGGGTCACCACCCTGGGCTGGAACCCGCCCACAACAGATCCCTCACCCTGCTGGGGATGGAAGCCCACCCAGCCTGACGGTCCTAAGGCCTAGCCTGAGACAGAAGTGGCAGGAAGGTCACCCCTCTCAGGCCACCCAACTGGAGCTCAGGGATTCCGCCCACAAGTTACCCCTGGGTCTCTTGAAACATTTTGCAGAATGAAAACTGGATTTTTTTTTTTTAATTTTACATTGTATCTGGGGTCTGCTCTCAGTGAGTGTTCAAGGTGTACAGCAGCACAGTGTGTCCCTAAGTGAGGGACAGTGTTATTTTTAGCCAACATTTTATATGGTGCCTTGTGAGTTAGGAGCTCCGGAAGCTTCCAGAGGAGCTGGGACCAGGAAGAGAGGGCAGAGCGCAGCTCCTTCCCGTTGGAGGTGTGCTGACAGGCCACTGCATCGATCACAGACAGCCGGTGGACTAACCAGTGGGCTGACCGGAGAGGGAGAGTCAGTGGGAAGCGATGTTATCAGGTGTTAATTGGAGACCTAGCCTGGCGGTGACTCTTTATCTCTGTCTGGTCTCACCTCTGCCCTGCCCTGCCCAGGCAGGCCTGGGGGAAGGGATGCGGCTGTGCTCTCCCGGAGAGGCCTGGACGTAAACAGGGAATCAGAGCTGGGGCTTGGCCAAGGACCAGGTCAGACGTGTCAGTGGGAGAGTGTTCCAGCTCTTGGGAAAGCACTGTCCTCCTTGTTCAAAACAGCCGTGTTCCTGGGAGGGTCACAGAATCCCAGCATCCTGGCCATGCCACTGGGACGTCTGGAGGGCAAGGCTGGCGCTGGGCAGACCCCCAGCACCGTCTTTTCCCACCATGCTGGGCTTCCTCTGCTGTGTGACGCAGAGTGATCTTGAAGTGGCACCCCCTTTCTCCACAGAAAAGCCCTCTTCACCAGGGCTGATTTTAGGACTGTCAGCAAAAGAGTCCAATGTAGATAAACTTCCTATTTTCGTGAGGCCCTGTTTACCTGGCCATTGGCCAAGAAGATACCGGCACTCAGGTGCTGGACACCCCCTTACTAGTTTTTCACAAACGTATCCTGTATAGTAGTTTGTAGAAATGTGTAACAAGGCCTCTGGCCTTGAGCTGGGCTTCACAGAGATGTCTACATTTTTAAGATAAGTTACCAACTGGGCTCCATGGTAACAGCTGGCAGGGGGAGGAAAGAAGGGGAGAAGAAGCTCCCCCCTTCTCAGGTGTTGTCCTTGAAGAGATAACTTGCCCAAAACAGAGAAAGAAAAAGCTGCTTTTATGTGAACTTCTGCAGACTGTGGACTTCTGAGCCCCTCCCCTTACATGCTGGGTATAAAACTCTGGAACTCCCTGAACTCGGGGTTCAGGGGATTAATTAATTGATTACAGCAAAGGCTGTGCCCTCTGAACCTGGCTGCAGCCAAATAAAACTGTTTCCTGCTCTCTTGGGTGCCTGGCCTCGTCTGTCCCTACAACAATCTGGGGCCCCCTCTGCCTTCAGCTTGCTCCCTGTTGGAGTCAGTCACCTGCCACAGGACCCAGGACCCTCCCTACCTGGCTGGTGTCGGACAGGAGGGGCGGGGGCTGCCTGCCGATGTTTCTCCTCCTGGTCCCACCCCAAGGTACTGCCAGGCACATTCCACATGAGCCCAGGCCTTTCCACCCACTGTCCCCTCTCCACACACCTGGCCCCTCTCAAGCGGGCCCTCGTCTGCAAGAGGCTGGCCGCCCCCTTGCCTGGGAGGCGTCCTCTGACCTGGAGCTCCCACGGCAGCTTGTCCTGGCCTCCACTGCCACGTGCACCAGCCAGGGTCGTCATCCCAGCTCCCCTGCCTGGCAGCCAGCGCCACCAGGAGCTTCCACAGGAAGGAGCCAACATCGCAGGTGCCAGCCTGGGCTCCTGTAAGAGGTGAGCAGGCAGGACACAGGGTCAGGACGTGGACAGTGAGGACACAGCTCACACTGAGCCTGTGTAGTCTGCACAAGATCCCTGGGCGGGAGCCAAAGATGGGAAACAGGCTCAGAGTGGTGAGCAGACACGTTCAAGGGGACGCCGGCCCAATAGCCAAAGGTTGTGCACCCCAGGGTGCCTCCTGCCTCCCTTGAGCCCACTTCTGGGCACCAGGCTGAGGATTCTTTGGCCAAGGACCATCACCCCTCCTCCCGCCTGCAGTTCCAGTCTCCCTGCCGGGAGTTGGCACCAACACTCAGTGCTCATGTGCACATGGGCAGATGCGTGCACACCTACAAGCTTCCTGCTTCCCCAAACAGCCGCTCAGCTGGGTCTGCCCACATTCTGGCCCAGGTGTGTGCACCAGAGGCAGGCCTGGGGTCAGAGCTGGAGAATCTTCAGGTCAGGCTGAGTCGGGGTCAGGTACATGGGCAAGATGGCTGACAGGGTAGGAAAAACTCAGGGTCTGAGAGGAACTTGTGTTGTAATCCCTGTGTCCAGACCTTGCCAACAGGAGGTTAAAACCACGGGTGAGAGGATGATACCCAAAGTGCAACTGACTCTGCCTCTCCGAGCAGGGTGCGTCAGGCGGCCAGGATTTGGCTTCTGGTCCAACATGAAGCAGGTGGAGATGATTGACAGAGATGTGTAGCCTTAGAAAGCGCCCTGATCTCAGCTGCTTATCACGTCCTGATCCCGTCACACTCTGAGCCTGAGTCCTGGTCACACACTGAACCCTGGCCCTGGTCACACACTTAGCCCTGGCCCTGGTCACACACTAGCCCTGGATAACCCTGGATACAGGCTGGGCCTTGGCCCTACCCACCAGGAGACTTGGTTTAGGCAGTACCAGTGCTTAACCAGTTCCTGAACCTCCTGGCCCCAACTCCTGCTCTCAAAGATGCCGATGCTGTGTCCCCTTTCTGGGAGCTGGCCCACCCTGGGGCCTGCAGGTGCAAGAGAGTCCACGCGCTCCCTAGAAGTTCAGCCTTGTGTGGGGCTGGCTATGTGCTCTAGGCAGAGCCTGGAGCAGGAGGTAGAGTAACTGCCCCAGTCCCTGGCAGGAGGCCGGGTGGCTCCGTCTTCCCAGCGTGTTTCCCAAGCACTTACCACTTGCCAGGACCTGAAAGGTCCCCAGGCCCAAGGGGCACAGCCCCAGCCACATGCCCGTGGACTCTCACTGGAGATATCAGCCGGGCAGAGCGGATGGCAGGAGACCTCAACAGTCCCTGTGAGGCTGCAGCATTGCCACAGCAATGGTTGGGAGGGAACGGGGGGCCTCACGGCGCAGAGAAGGGATGGTGGCTACTTCTGGATGGGCAGTGAGCTGGGACCAGGGCAGGGGTGAGGTGACGGTGTCTGCAGGCCTTGCTGCTGATTGTGAACACTGGGGCCAGGTGGGGCTGGGAGGAGAGGGCTGAGCTGAGACTGGGCCTGCACTGAGGCTGGGCAGTGGGGGGCAACAGCAGGGCCCTGGCTGGCACACACTGTGTTTGCATCTGAGCCCCTGGGAGGTGCTCTGCACTGTCCTCCCAGCCTCCCTTTCCCTCTCCCCTGCCAGGGCGTCTTCCCCAGGGCCTTCTGCCCTAAGTCTTGTCTTCTCCATCTCTCCAGCTTCACTTCCGTTCTGCGCATCCAAACCCCCCTGCCCCACCTCCTCCTCCAGGAAGCCCGCCTTGCTCTTGCCCACACGACTCCCTGTTTCGACAGAGGCTGACACGCAGCAATGCCTCCTCCCTCCACATCTGTACACACAGCCACATCTGTCTGAGACCCTGAGGATCAGGGGCATGTGACATGTGGCACCTGGGGGACAGGTGGTGGCCTACCCCTCTAGTCCTCGCACTCCTGGGGGTGGGCACTGCTGGTCCTGCTGTGCGGGAGGAGACGGAGGCAGGAGGCTAGGAGACGCCCTCAGAGCAGAAAGCACTCGTGTACGAGGAGGACTGGAGGCTGCCTGGGTCCCCGCGGGCTTCCCAGGGAGGGCGGGGCTGCCTCTGCCTCGGAATCCAGGCCGTCCGTGGCTCTCCCGGGGTCACCCCTCTGGTCCCCAGATCTACAGCCACCAATCCGGACTTTCCCCGAGCCCCTGCTCTCCCCGCCCCTCCTCCACTTCTCTCCAACCCCCGGCTCAGGCGCAGGCCGCTCCTGGCATAGCAGGGTCTTTCCCTAAATCCCAGGGCCTGCTCTCCACGTGACGGGCTTCTCTTCCACAGCAACTACCATGAAACATGTGGCACAGCTGGCGTCCACAGCTGGCCCTCAGGCTGTCCTGCTGCTCCCCAGAGGCTCCCTGCCACCTCCAGCCCTGTGCCCTGCCGGCCACATGCACTGGGCCCAGCTCCTCATCCACCTGGCCACCTCCTGCCTTTCCAAGTTCCCCTGCTGACTCCCCTGGGAGAGCCAGGGGCCCATCCTCCCAGGTGGTGGCCCTCGGTGGCCCTCACAACCTAGACCTGTCCATCAAGGACGCTACAGCTGTGCTGACCTGGGATTCACTGCCTAGCAGTAAAAGTCTACTGACTGCTTAGCCGCCATCTCCCCTGGTGCTCCAGCTCCGCCGGGCAGAGACCAGCACAGGGCCACCTGTGCCCGTACAGCAGGCCAAGAGCCCACCCTGCAGCTGCATGAGAAGGGCTGAAACCATGTCGTCAGGTACATCAGGGAGGTGCTGCATCCAGGCCAGCAGAAATGAGCCACTCCCCTGCTGCCGTGGTAGAAGGAGCCGGTGGTCACAGAGGACTTTGTGGAACGGCCAGGCCCATGCAGAGTGCTGACCCTTGGGCAGCTAGGCCTGGGGAGGGACGGCTGCCCCAGGTAGAAGGGACAGAGTCCACATAGCACCCAGAGCACTGTGAGGGCAGCGGTGGTTGGTCCTGCGAGGGGAGTCTAGAGATGAGCCGTAGCCAGACGGGCAGCTGGAGAGCACAGAGGGGCCAGGCCAGGTGCCCGGGCAGCACAGCAGCTCACTCTGTGAGCCCGAACTGCACACTGCCCTCTGTACCCTACCTGGGGAACATTGCAGTTGGCAGTCTGCCCTGGGGCTGGTTTCTACCGTACCCTGACTGTGTGACCTCCAAGTTCTAGAAGACCTGGACAGCCAAGGTCATGGGAACAGTTGTGCAAGTTGTCGACAATAGTAGGGACTGAAAACCCTTCCTGTTTAACTCAGCAATCCATGCTCCTGGCACAGGGTCGCCTCTGTCTCCCCCAGGACAAATGGCTGCAAATTCAGAGATTGACAGCAACAGAGGCTTACTCCTTGCATATGCAAAGCCACCCCAGGTCCAGGCCACCCTGAAGGGCAACTCATCCTATGCAGGAACGGGAGGAGCCAGGTTTCTCCTGCGACAGGAGGTCCCCGGCACAGTCTCACATGGGTGTTGACCCCTGCAGCCTGCCAGTAGTAGCCTATGTGCTTCTGTTCACAACCATGAGCCAAACCAGTCATGTGGTCCAGCCCAAGTTCAAGGGGTGGTTAGGGATGAGGCAGGTGATTGAGAAATGTCATCCTTCTGGGCCTAGAAAAGAGAACTGGGGACGAGTGTCTTCTGGAAGCTGTTGGTTAGCTCTGTTACGGCAACAGAATACCTGGGATCGTCAACCTAGAAAGGTGCACTTTGGCTCAGAGTTCCGGAGCGTCCTGTCGTGGTCAGCTGACCTGTGGAGGGGCCTGGGATGAGGAGCGCATCATGGCAGAGAGCTTGGGATGGAACCAGTTGCTCAGCTCTTGGGGCTCAGGAGCCCAGAGAGAGGAAGAGGAGGGGCTGAAGTCCCTTCGACAGCACCCCCCATGACCTAACGTCCTTCCACTAGGCCCTGCCTACGGTCCACCGCATCCCAAGGCACCACAGGCTGGGACCAGGCCTTTAGCACACGGGTCCTTGGGAGCCCCATCAAAGCACAGCAGAGGGAGAACAGGCACCAAGCCGAGGAGCCCAGGGCTGCGCCTGCGCAGAGGAGGCATCCGTTCCTAGTTCAGGCACAGGGGCTGCGGACATAGAGGGGCCCGGCACAGCCAGCAGGTGCTCAGGCACCTGGCACTCCAGCCCTTCCCCGGCTAGGAGTCATGTAAGTCCTGCGCCTAGTTTTTGTTGAGCCAAGTGAGCAGACTCCAGACTCCAGCAGGGCTTCCTGCAGAATTCGTACATGTTTTGTTTTGTTTTGATTTTGTACCGGGGTTTGAACTCAGGGGCCCTTGACCACTGGGCCACATCCTCAGCCCTATTTTGTATTTTATTTAGAGACAGGTCTGAGTTGCTGAGAGCCTCACTTTTGCTGAGGCTGGCTTTGAACTCAGCCTCCCAAGCTACTGGGATACGGGTGTGTCTTAGTACCTATTTGATAAGAGGACACTGAGGCTCAGAGAGGGAGAAAGGTTGCTCAAGGGCACACAGCCAGCTCACATACAGGACTGAAGACTCTCTCCCCACCCTGCATCTCAGCTGCCTTCCAACGTGGCTCATTCAGCCTGCTCATGGGGACCTGCTGCCCCCACACCATCCTCACAGAGGCAGGACTGGCCCTAAGCAGTTTATCTCACTTCTCTGAGCTGCCCTTTTCTTGTCTGCAAATGGGCTGCTAAGAGGATTTTGTTCTTGCAACATCAACAAATATGCAGAAAACAAAATGCTCGCGCTCGTGTTGGGTGGTGACTACCAGCGTGCAGCAGCTGGACGTCGGGAGACCTCAGAGACAGGGTGGGAGCCAGGAGGCCTTGCGTGGGCTCTGGACATGATGAGAAGGTGGGGCTGAGGCCCAAGGCCCCCTCTGGCCCTGGCCACCCCGGCCGTCGAGAAGCTGGCTGTGGAGACTGGGCACTCCGAGCAGGACCAGGGGACTCCCTCACTCAGGGAGCCCATAAGGAGCTCTCATTTCCTCTTGGTCCTGGCCTGATGGGAGCCCTTGTGGGTGAGACTGTTCCGTTCCCCACCTCTGTCCCCACCTTGGTACAAGCACCAACTGCCCTCAGATGTCACAGCGCCGTGTTCCCCACTTCCGCAGAGTCCAGATCCTGACAAGAGCAGCAGTGGCTGGGGCCCATCCGTTGCCCCACCCCTCCCCGCCCCTTCCTCCCTCCCCGCACCCTGACGTGCCCTCCCCAGTTCTGGACACCACAGCCCCTGACCAAGCACCCAGGGCCCTTGCCCTGAGGTGGGGCCGGCCTGGCTTTGCCAAGGTCCCCCCAGGCAGGCAGCAGGTGCCATCCCGGACACAGCTGGGAAACAGGCTCAGAGGGCAGAGCCAGCGGCCTTGCCACACAGGCACCCGAGGGGAGTCACTCCTTCCCTTCCTGAACGTCCAGTGCCTCACAGCCCGGCCGGTCCACCCAACACGGCTCCTGCAGAGTTGGTGGCTTCCCCCACGGCCCCGCTCCAGTGGGGGTGGAGTCCTCCTCCACTTCCTCTCCCTAGTGTGGGATGGCGGGGATCAGGACAGGAGGCAGTGACATTTGAAGGTGGAAGCACAAGGCCCCCTCCTCCCCCAGGGCGAGGGCAGAGGAGAGGGACAAAGGGAAGGTGGGTGCTCGCCTGCCACGGGACATCAGGGGCTACTTCCATAGAGCTTCTGCCTGGGCCCCCACGTGGGACCCGCTGGAGGGCAGACCATGACTCCTGAGACTTCTCACGGTGAGCAAGCCCAAAGAGTGACCACACCAGCTGCCCATCCTGCCATCCGGGGGCACCACGGAGTTGGCTCCTCCACAACCTTGCACCATGCGGGGCCTGTCACCTGCTGTCCCCACCCAACTCAGTTCTCAGTTAACGCACAAGAAACAGTAAGGCATATGGAGTGGCTGGAGCCACCCGCATTCCCAAGTCAGCAGATGCTGGAGGGGTGCTCAGGCCACACTGGACTCCTCTTGGACCTTCCCAGATCAGGGCTGGGGCCCACTATGGCCCCATTGTGTGCTGCTCTGTGAATCTGTGCAGTCCAAATGCTGCCTGCCTCCTCCCAAGCCCTCCAGCCAGCGGGGGGACAGGGGTGGGCATCACCTGGGAGGGGAGGGGGAGCATCACCTGGGAGCTGCCGGGGGCTCAGGGTGTCAAAGGTCAACCGAGGGGTAAGCCCTCCACCCCGTCACTCTCCACACGTGCCCTTCCCAAGCGCCTCTGGCCCCCCACTGGCCCTCTCTGCCCCTGCCCTCTGCTGGATGCCTGTGGGGCCTTGCCCTGTCACCCTGCAAGTGCTGCCTGGGGCAGCTAAGTCAGTCAGACCAGAGCACAGCAGCCCTGCACAGCCCTCGTGTGGGCTCCACGGCTCTTCCCCCGGAGGCCTGCCCAGCTGAGCCAGGACCACCGCCCATGGTGGAGCCCACCACAGGACCCTGGCCTGGCTGCTCTTCCCTACGCCTCCCCAGTCCACTCACTTCTTTTGGCTCTCAGTGGCCATTTCCCTGACCCCAGCCCTCTGCTGTTTGTCCTCCCAGTGCAGCCAGATGTCTGGCTGAAGGTGGTCATGACCTTGCACTCCTCGGCTGTGACTCATGTCCGTCTGTCAGCTCCAGGGGCCCAGGGTTTGTCTTTCATTCCCTGCTGTCCCCCGGTGCCTGAGGTGGTGCCCAGCACATAGTAGGTGCTCAGTAAATATTTGTGAGAGGAGAAACTGTGGGTAGGAAGGCCAGGCAGTCTGGGCAGTCGGTCGGGGGACCTTGAGTACTTGCCTGAAGGAACTGGTGAGCCAGGAGCATGCCTTCCAGTGCAGGGCAGAGTGGACATCCCCGGAGCAGAGTCTAGCTGAGGCCAGAGGAGGCCACACCAAAGAAAAGGGAGCCAGGCTGGGGACTCCCCGGTGGCCGCAGAGAGCTCCCCCTCCAGGCCTGCGAGCAGGGTCACTGGCTTCCTCCCTGGTGCTGTGGGGAGGCACCCTGCACCCCCACTGCTACGGGAAGCTGCCCGGGGCTCAGAGTGTCACAGGTCGCACTTTCAGGCCACAGCGGGACTGTGCTCCTGACCCAGCTCTGCTCACCCGGGAGAGGGGCCTGCTGTGTGTTTTGACAGTCTCCTATCCTGTGAGGCCACCCCGGTCGACCCCTTGCCCCGGGGCTGTGAAGGGGATGGCCCTAGAGGCCCTCACACGCGCAGCTGCAGCTACGGGGCGGCCTGGCTGCACCCAGCAGAGTGTGAAGTGCTTCCCGAGGGGGGCCCCTGCTGAACGCCTGCTGGGAGCGTGTCCAGGAGGGTCCTGCCTTCTGGGATCAGCGCCTGGGCCAGGCCTACAGGTCAGGCCTTGGGTCAGCCTCTAGCTGAGACAGGAAGCCTGGTATCAGTCTGGAGTGGGGAGGCTGCTTCAGAGGGCCAGGGACACAGGCCTCCCAGGGCCGACACCAACCAGCTTGGGGAATTCTGAAGAATTCCACAGACCCAGGCCCCGGCTCCACGTTGTGTGATAGCTGGACTAGTGACCGAAGGAGGAGCCAGACTGCCACAGCTCCAGTCCAGTCTTCCTCCTTAAGAGAACAGCCTCCCGCTGGCCTCCCTGCCTCCACCCCGTCCCCCATGGCCAGTGCCTGCGTCCCCAGCACAGCAGCCACCAGTGTCTACGGAGCACTTGAAACACAACCAGTCGGAGGTGTGAGGTAACACACAGGCACCAGATGTCAGAGATGTAGTATGAGAAAATAACATAGATTAGCTCACTCATGGCCTCTTACATTGCTGGTGTGTTGATACAACATTTTGGATGTAGTGGGTTAAGTAAAATATGTTATTAAAATAAATCACACCCATTTCTGTTTCCTTTTTAAATGTGGCTACTAGAAAATTTAAAATTACTCCTGAGGCTGGTCTGAGATGTCTCTTGGAGTGTGCTGTCTACATGGCAACAGAAGGAGCGTCTTAAACCCAGAGCCGGCCCCCCCTACGAGGCTCCTCCAAGCTCCTCTGTGGCTCCCACTGCCCTGGAGGAAGCCAGCTGAGCATGCTCTGTACTTTGAGACTCAGCCCGTCCACCACCACCATTGCCCAGCCGCCCAGCCGGGCCACCTCCCTTCCCACCTCCGGGCCTTCAGATCAGCTGTTCTCTCCCTGGGGAACGCCCTTGCTAATCCCTGTTCCTCCCTGTCTGGGGATGTCCTCTGGCTCCAGGGCCCCCACTGCCTCCCCTTCTTCAGTGCCTCCTGATCCCCTGCTCCACTCCTAGGGTTGCTCAGGCTCCAAGAAGTTGAGCTACTTACCTCTGAGCTTTAGTTTGATGTCTGCCGCGTGGACCTGGTGCCGGCAGGACCTGCTTCCTGGGGCCGAAGTGCCACTCTGGCAGGGCCACCGTGCTCACTGTGGTGTACGTTTGGAAAGAGCTGGTTGGAAGGTGAGTGTGTGGAAGGTCCCCAGGTCAGCCGCCCTCCTGAATGGAGCTGGTGAATTTCAGAGGTGTGACCTGAGCACAGATCGTGGTGGTTGCCCCTAGGTGCTGAGGAGCCCCCTTCACCAGGCAGAGTTGGCAAAGTGCAGTCGTGGGCCAGACCTGGCCAGACACCTTCCTGCTCACGCACAGACTGCGCGTCAACAACAGTTTTATATTTTTAAGTAGTTGAAAAAAATCAAAGGAGATTATTTCATGGCTCATGAAAATTATGTGAAATTCAACTTTCAGTGCCCGAGTGGAGTCTTATTGGAGCACAGCCACGCCCATTCCGTCCCCTGTTGTCTAAGGTTGCATTCATGCTGCGCGAGCAGCACCACCTGCAAAGAGGAAAATGGCTCCTCTCTGGCCATTTCCAGAACCTTGCAACCCCATCCTTAGGTGAAGTTCACAGCCCTGGTAGGTGCCATTGGCTGGCAGGGAACCCAGAGGAGAAAAGAAGTCCCCGAAGGGCCCTCGCCGTTGGTTGTGCGACTGGCTTCGTGGTGCCCGGGGCTAAGCGTCCTGCTTCTCCCGGCTGCTAACGTGGGTCTTGGCAGCTGCTTTTGTTGTGAGGAGGTTGCCCGGTGCTTGTCACATTACCACAGTCGCTCACACTGTGGAGCCCGTGCCTGCCCAACTCTCCTGAGTGCTCGGACGGCCCCCTGTCTTGGTCAGCCGGGGCTGCTGCCCTGGCAAACAGCCACACCTGGGTGGTTTAAGCGTCAGGCGTAGACTGCCCCACAGCTCTGGAGCAGAGGCAGAAATCAAGGTGTCGCAGGGCTGGTCCTTTCTGAGGTGGGGAGCCTGGACCTGCTCCAAGGGTCCCCGGCCTTGCGGAGCCCTCTCCATCGTCACAGAGCCTTCTCGCTGCGTGCAGGTCCCAGACCCCCCTTTCTCGAGGACCAGCCATGCGGGGTTAGAGCCACCCAACAACCACATGTAACCTGACCGCCTCTGTGAAGACTCCCCAAATACGGTCACATTCTGAAGTGCTGGGGGATTAGGGTTCCCACATGTCAACAGGGGTTCACAATTCATCCTGCAACTCCCCCGAGAGGGGAGACTAACAGGTGCCTCGTAGACGAAGGGACTGGTGGGTTCAGAAGAGGGCCCGGCGGTGCAGGGCACAGGGGCTGCGGCATTGCCTGGGGAGACGAGCCCCAGGAGGAGGTGGGTCCAGGGCTGTGGGCGGTTGTCAAAGCTGAATTTCAAAATCCAGGCCCTTGCGACAGCTTCTTCCTCCTCCGCTAATTGGCAGTGGGCGCCCACAGGGGTATCGATGTTTCTTCTCCAGGTCCTGCCCTGCTCCCGGCATAGCCCTGGCATCTCCTAGCCTGGCCACCCCACCCTTGGGCCTGGATGAGATTTTTCTCCAGCACATTCTTGGCTCAGCCTTGCTACCATCCAGATGTGGGACCCAGGCAGGCATCTCTCTCGCTCGGGTGCCCATCTGTAAAATGGGCGTGATGAGGAGGGAGAGGGTTAATGCCCAAGGGGGCAGGAACCGGCGACCCCCAAGTAAGTGGCAGCACTAAACAGCTGCTCTCACTCCAAGGGGCTTTGCAGGGAGTGAGTTGCCAGAAACCACGGTGGACGGTCGGTCGTCACGGCTCTGCTGGGCTCAGGAGTCAGGTGACTTTGGAAAGAGCCTCTCTGGTGCCTGGAGAACCCCTGCAGGGAGCTTGCCCGTCAGCGGGTGCCGCAGGCTTCAGTCCCGGGGAGTCAGGCGGCAGCACGGCTCCTTCTCCTTCACTCTCCCCAGGTTGAGGCCGGGGCTGGGGCCTGCTATGTGCTGCCACAGGACCCCTTGGCCCAAAGAGCTGGAGGTGAGCCTGAGCCCTGGGCGCTGGAGGGCTGCGGCAGGGAGGCCAGGCAGAAGGCTCAGTCCCCGCCAGTTCCATGGAATCTAGAAGCTTCTGGAAGGAGCACCTATCTCAGGGTGCCGTGGTCTGGGGAAGAAGAGCATGTAGCCCATCCCTGCCACCTCCATCCTGCCTGCTTTGTTGAGGACGTCCAGGTACACAGGTACACAACTTCACCACACCCTCTGTGCACTCCCACAGTCCAGACCTGTGTCGTGGGCATGGCAGCGGCTCCTCTCTCCACTGTCAGGAGAGTCCCGAGGGCTTCATTGTTTATGAAGGGGCCTTGAAGGACAAGCAGACTTTATTCAGACGACCCCAGCATGGTCACCAGCTCTGGAGTGAGACAAGTGTCCTGGGTCACCTGAATGAGGGAGAGGAGGACCCCTCACCCTGGGGATACCGAAGCTGTGGGAGAGGGTGCTAGGCACAGATGGTGGAACACAGGGAGGAGAATGCCGGGGAGTTGACCTTGGCTCTGGACCCCTGCAGCAGGAGGGAGGGGCCTCGGCTCAGAGCTGGACAGCTTCTGTTTAACCCTTGGGTCCTGAACTGGCTCCCAGAAAGACAAGGGCAACAGAAGTTCCTGAGCTCGGGAAGAGGAAGCCAAGCTCAGGGAATGGGCGTGGGTGACCCTAGAGCCTGTGCTGTGAGCAGAGAGGCAGTGGTGCGCCCATGAGCCCCCACAGGAGGCAGGTCACAGCCAGGGAAGGGCCCATGGACATGTGGGTGTGAGCCTGCATGAGGCCACCAGTGCATATGCACGCACACATGTGTGTTCACCTGCAGATCTGAGGGCACAGTGTGCAGGTGTGCACTCACAAATCCTGACTTGTGCCCTGGGACCTCTTCTCCACTAGCTACAGGTCTCTCTCGTTGGCATCTGAGAACTGAATGCTCCCGGCCAATCTGTGCCAATGCCACATGAGGAAATGGAGGCACAGAGAGAAGAAGCAGTTTGTCTGATGTCGCAGCTCAAAGAGGCTAAAGGGAACTTGAACATCTGGATCTGACGACACCTTGTGCCTTTTGACCCCGTCCCACATCAGGGCAGGGGACAGGCAGGCCCCAGGTGCCCTGGGAACTGGGGGCAGAGCTTTTACGCTGATCCTGCATGCAGAGTGGAGGAGCAGAGTCCAGAAACCTCCTGGGCTTCTGCGAGAAATGCACATGGCCTTCTGCTGCCGATGTGCCCAGGTGCAGAGGGCTCCCAGAACACCTGCCTCAGGCCAGGGGGTTCACCTGCCCTCACTCTGCAGGCTGGTGGGCGTGAGGCTTTGCCTGCAGAGCTGAGAGGTCCAGCCCTCTCTCCTTGAACCCTGTGTTCTCTGTAGAGTATGGAGGGCACTCTAATGCCTGCACCCCCATGGTGGGGTCCTGCTGGGCCCAGTAGTCAAAGTCCCTGCTCTTGGAGCGGGTGGGGAGGGTGTAGCCTGCGGGCTCCCAAGGCGTGGGGTGCCAGCAGGGCCAAACCAACCTAGCAGGTTAGGCCAGAACTGGGTGGGCCTTGTTCCATCCTGCACCCCACCCCTGCAGGCCTAGGGTGACCTTATTCCAGGCCTTGAGGACAGCCTGGGGCAATAAACAGAGAGGCCAGTGCTCTGCCCTCCCCTCATGTGTGGCCTGGCCGCTGCACGGCTCCGACCTCCTTCCCTTCTCAGGCTGTGGGCATCAGACATGGTCCTGAAGTTGAAAGAGCAGGAGGAAAAGGGTTTGTGCACAGCATGTGCCCTGTAGATGGCAGCCAGAGGGAGTAACTCCCGCTCAGGCAACATTGTCCATGAGAGTGGCAGGGCCACATCCGCATGAGCAGGTGCAGGCAGGGTGAGGGGCCCACGGAACGGTGAGGTGCTGGGGCACACCCCCGTCCACAGACGTGCAGCCACCTCTGAGCTCAGACGTCCTTCGCATGCACAGCCCTGTGAGTGGAGGTCCTGGCAGCTCCGGGGGTCAGAGCTCTCCATCCAGGGTCAGCAATTTGGATTCTGGCTCTGCCCAATTGTCTGGGTGCCTCAGGACCTGTCCCTTAACTGCTGCAGGCCTCAATCTTCTCATCCTAGCAGAGGAGTCGTGACAGCCCTAGTACCAACAGAAGGGATCTGTGGGGCCGAATGAGCTGCCATAAAGGTGCAGTCCTGGCCAGAAGGACCCCGCCCCACCTGACCCAGCCACCCTGCTCTGTTCCCAGGATCACACTCCCTGCCCTGAGCCCACACCTTCCCCAGCCAGCCTGGACCCCTAGCCTGTTGGGCCTCAGAGTTCTCCCTCCTCTCTGTCCCCAGCCAGCTCTGGATGAACTCGGACCACTGTGGCCTCAGAGGTCTCAGGATAGGAAAAGGAGGAAAGGGCAGGCTGTGGAAGAGGAGCTGGCCACCAGGAGGTAGGGGCAGGAGACACAGAAGGTGCCAAGAGGGCCAGGGCCTGGTCCACTGTGTTTGAAAAGACAATTCCAGAAGCTCTGTGAGGGCCAGAGAGGGCCGGCTGCATGCCGAGGCTGGGGTCTGGGGGAGCTGGGAGGCCAAGGTCAAGCAGCTTCCTCCTTCTGGGTGCCCACCTGCCAGCCCTGAACCTAGGCCTCCCTGCCGAGGGCGAGGGCCAGCCTTCAAGCAGAGGTGCAGAGAGGGGCTCAGGCTGCAGGGACTTGGCCAGTGCAGCCAACCACCAGGGGACAGTGCCCAGCTGGATGCCCAGCCCACTCACGGCCACTCGGTGTGATCCTTCCAGCACACTCCTGGCCCTCACCTGCTTGGCAGCTCTGGCCTCCACCCTCCCTTCCACACCCTCCGCCCCCTGCACCAGTCCTCCTTATCCGCCTCACGCACTTTCGTTCCTTCCCATTGTCTGCGAGGCTTTGTCCCACCCAAGGTGGGCGGCCTCTGGGCAGGGAGTGCCCACTAGCTGCTAAGGCAATTCTGTCACCTTGTGGGAACTGACTGGGGCCACCCATGCCGCTCGCTCGCCAGAACCCCAGACGACCAAGCCCATCAAGCACAGCCTCCCACAGCACCCAAGGGCTGAGCACACTCCCAGCAACCCGAGACCCCTGCGCTGGCTGGCCAGCCTCTGGCCCTGGCATGAGTAGCACCCTCTGCGAGACACCTCCTGCCCACTCTGTCCAGTGCCACAGCCAAAGCCTTCTCCAGAAAGCCATCCTGAGTTCCCAAGAGAAGTGCTCCCCTGGCCTCCCCAGACCTCCGAGCTGTCCGGCAGTGTCCAGAGGAGACCCTCTGGGGCTGCCTGGGAGACAGGAGGAGGTTGAGGGCTGGATGGCAGTAAGTGGTCCTTGAGGACAATAGCTGGTGAAGACTGGACAGATTCTCAAACAAAAGAGAAAGGAATACAAAGGGGACTGACAAGTTCAGAGAACAGCGGTCATTCCACTCCAAGGCCACCTTAGGGTTGTAACTGTCACATTAGCCTCATTCACAGGGACCTGATTCCACTCACAGACTAGTGTGAGTCCTAGCAGCAGACAGCCTGACCGAGTCACAGGTTGAACTCTAACCCTTGTCTCAGACTGAGGCTTAGTCAAGTTTACGTTCTAAGCCCTGATCCTGGCCACACTGATCCCTGATCCTGCTCATATACTGAGCCCTTGCCTTGATCACACACTGAGACCTGACCCTAGTCACACACTGACCCTTGACCTTTGTCACAGACAGCCCTGATCCTGATCACACACCAAGCCTGGTCACAGGGTAAGCCCTGACCCTTGACGTCCTCTGAGCCTTAACTTTGTAGACTAAGCGTTGGTTCTTTGTTCCCATTCTGAAACCTGACCTTGGTCAGACATCAGCCTCTGACTAGGCTGGATGTTAAGTCCTGATCCTTCCTCCAGCTTGACATTGGTAGTTCTACCAATCGAGCCCTGACCTTGTTTGCTCCCTGGCTGAGCCGCGATCCCTTTGCCGTCTGCCCTGCCCCTCCTTCGCCAGGCAGGCTGGGGAAAGGGCTCTTGGCTCATCTCCTCCCCAGCCCCAGCTCTGCCCAAGCCAGAGGGAGGCAGGAGAGTAGCTTTCCATGCTGCAGATGAGGGAGTTGGGCCGCGTCCCGCACAGGCCGCCTGCACCCTCACCCTGCCCAGCTGGCCCGGGGCAGCTGCGCTCAGCCTCCCCGCCTCCAGCATGCTGTTGGTGTCCAGGGGGTGACCCTGGGAACATGGCCCACACACTCAGAGCTCCTTGGAGCTGGGGCAGCTCTGTAAACACATGGAACACTGGCCTCCTGGCTCTGCCACCTCGGGAATGGGGTCAGCCCTCTCTGCGGCGGGTCATTCTTGGCCTGGACTCCGGTCACCCCGGCAACTTCTCCTGGGCTCTGCAGCCTCAGTACTGACCAGGCAGCCACCTAGCAGGTCTCCTGCCCTGGTCCCAAGCAACCTTCCCCCTCACCCTGTCACGGCAGCCTCGTCACCTTTGGGTGCAGCATTCTCCCATCTCCTTTGTGTTATGAACCTGTGGGAACCCTGTCCCCTGGGCCCAGGTCAGAGCCCAGCACAGGTGGAGCCTGCAGGACACCCTGAGCAAATGAGCACCAGCCCTCGTTCAGCTTCCCTGGCTCCTCCCACCAGGTCCTGGGCAGGCGGCACAGCAGCCTTCACAGGTGAGAAGACTGGGCTGGAGGAGGCTTATCCACGTTCGTGATGGTCCACACCAGCCTGCCAGAGAGTCTGGCCTGCAGCCTCTGCCCACTCCACTGGCCCCCGTCCCAACAGCCTGCCCTCTAGGTCTCTCCAGCTGCAGTCAGAGGGAACTTTGAAGATGTCAAGTTCCGTGGGTCCCTTCTGGGGACTCTCACGCCAGTCCAGGGCTTTGCTAGCCATCTGCTGTGGTCAAGAATGCCCCTTTCCCTGCCCTCTTCTCTCTCGTGTATTTAGTGCCATTACCCTACTGGAGGTCTCCCCCTCAAGGTCAGGGACTTTGTTTCCACAGGGTGCCCCCTGGACCAGCCACGCTCTGGCTGAAGGCAAGAGCGCAGCCACTCAGGTGTGTGAGCCAGCCGAGCTGCCAGCCGTCCTGGCCTGCTCCCCGGGGTGGCCCCCCCGGGGTGGCCAGCTCCTCTCGCTGCTGCACCCAATATCCTCTCCTCTGCACAGTCCCCTGTCCACTCGGTAGCTGTGTTCTGGGCACCTGGCCCATCCTGGACACCAGGCCCAGGGACAAACCAGCCAGCTGGAGCCCATCCTGTATGGAGGTCAAGGCTGAAGGGAGCCCGCGGAGGGCAGTGGATGGACCCGTGAGGCCTGGGGGGCTCTGTGCTGGGTGGCCACTGCCTGGTCCATAGTCTGTCTCCCACCAAGATGCAGGTCCCAGGGGGATGACTGGTTAGTTTTTGTTGCTGCTCCCCCAGCCTCTGTGACAGACAGCCTGGAGTGGAGGGCCCCCCGCTGAATGAAGGAACAGGCCCACCCTGGGCCCTGGGGAGTCTCAGTCAGTATTAGCTTTTGGTGCACTGAGACCACAGAGGAGCCCGGGTCCTTCCCTTGCCCCGTGGGCCCCTCTGTGGAGTGGAGATGAAATCATCTGAACCCCTGGGGTGCTTTAAGGCTCCAAGGAGGCTGTGGGTGAGAAAAGCATCTCACAGACTATAGATGGTTCTTTACATGACGATTTGGGACATAAAGCCAAGCCCGTCTTTCTTTTTGCTGCATGCTGGGGGAGGCAGGAATTACTGTCAGCTGGGTGGTCTGGGAGGGCTTCCTGGAGGAGGCGCACCCCAGGAGGGAGGGAGACCAAAGACAGGAGGAGGGAGAGCCAGCCCAGAGGGCTGAGAGGGTTGCCACCAAGCTGGGGCGAGGTTGGGAGTCTGGGGATAGATGACAGGCTGAAGACAGTGGTGCAGCTGGGACGCCTGGGAGGGAGGAGCACCCTGGGGCCCTGCCCTGCCCTGTTGACACCAGTGGGTGGGTCGGCCCCACACATCACTTGCCTTCACCTTCCTTCTGAGAGCCCTGCCAGATGCCCCGCCCTGCCACTTGTGTGGGCAGTTGGCTCCCGGCCTCCTCTACAGGTCACCCTGGTCATTTGGTTCATGGCTGTGGCTCCAGTACCCAGCTGGAGGAGAGTGGCCCTGGCCTCTCCTCTCCTATCTGGACAAGTGAGATGGAGATGTGGAGCTACGCCCCTCCCCCCAGCTCTGGATGATCTAGGAGCTCCTTGCAACCCTATGACCTCACGCAGTGGGGCACAGGACAGCCCGGCATGTGGCACAGGCCTGTGATCCCAGTGGCTTGGGAGGCTGAGGCAGGAGGGTTGCAAGTTCAAAGCCAGCCTCAGCAACTTAGGGAGGCCCTGACTCTAAATAAACACACACACACACACACACAAAGGACTGGGGACATGGCTCAGTGGTTAAGTGTCCCTGAGTTCAATCCCTGGTGCCAAAAAAAAAAAAAAAAACCAAAAAAAGGTAGGTGGGGTGGTGGCGCAGGAGCAGAGCAGACAGCCTGGACGCACATCCCAGCTCGGCCACTTGCCCACTCGCGACCTCAGGCCTGCTGTGTGCCTGCATCTCCAGTCTTCTAGACCGCGGGGAGACTGACTGCACCAGCACAGGGCTGTTGTGACCACCAGGTGGCTTTGATCAGGCGGGGCCTGGTCCAGGCGTGTCCACCTCATTCAGGGTCCTGGACAGGCTGAGTCTGATGAGCGTGAGCGCTGGCCCACCTTACAGATGCAGAAGCTGGGGCCCTCAGAAGCCAAGAGACTTATCCTCTGTCAGGACAGACCACATGATTTTCAGGCCTGGTGCAAAATGGAAAATTGGGTCTCTCTGTTGACAAATCACTAGGAATCGTTCCATGGAATTGGCAGAGCATTTGATGAAGTGATGGGCCCTCCTGCAAGCAAGGCCTTGTGAGACTCTGAGTCACATGCCTGAGAAGCCAGCCCTGCCACCACACCTGAGCCGGGGCCTGCCTGTCCCCCAGGGAAGGAACTGAGAGGTTAGTGTTCTCACTATGGTGTGGCATGAGTACAAACTTGTGTGCATATGTATGAGTGTGTGCGTGTGTATGTGTGCCCGCTTTAGGGAGTTGTGACCTCTCAGTGGACACTGGCCCCCCCTGTGGTGCTGTCCTGGGGGAAGTGCTGCTCTGTCTAAGGAGCCAGCAGGCTGACGTACCAGGAGAGGGACAGGCAGACCTGACCACAGTGCTGGGCAGCCAGAGGGGGAGGGGCCAGGAGAAAGGGATCCAGGCAATCTTTAGGGAGCACAGAGGCAGCCTGTAATCGTTCCTTCGTGCAGTGTGCGCGTCGCACCATGGTCCGTGGCAGCCCTGTGCTGCGCCCCCGACCACACCTTACCTACCGGCCTCCCCACAGCCTCTCTGGCCTCCAGAAGCCCTTCCAAAGCTCCCTTACCCCTCAGGAAAACGGCCAGATTCTGAGGCTTCTCAAACTGGACAAAATTGATGCCCTGTTCTATGTTTAACTGTGGGATTTGAAACCATTACCCAGACAGGCAGAGCGCCGCTGCCAACTCAGGCCTCTCCTAGCTCTCCTCCCACATGCCCTGCCCCCATCCCAAGCCCCTGCACCCTCGCTCTGTTGGGCTGAGGGATCCCCTGCATGCATTGTTGTCCTCTGGTGGAAACCTGCCCCAGTCTCTCCTGGGAGCCTCTGATTGCTGCTGCCTGTTCTGGACAACTGCCCCTTCCCAGCACGGTGGCCATCTACTGATCTGCCCCTGGGCCCTTCTCCACGCTCTGGAAACAGATTCTGCCCACTCACACGTGTGGAGACGGAGGCTCAGGGAGGGATGGGGGCCACCTAGGATGTGGAGACGGCCCGAACTTGCAACAACACACACCTGCATAGGGAGCCACGTCACCCCAGGCATCCACGTGACCTGGGAAGCCAGAGGACCTTGGGTCACTGTTAGACCAGGTAACCAAATAGCTCCTGTCATTGTGTAAGCCTAGGCAGTTGTATGACTCCAGGTAGCCACATGACCCCCAAAATCTATGACCATGGCAAGCTATATGGTCCCTAAGTGGCCACATGACCTTGGGAGGCTAGATGACCCTGAGAAGCCATTGGACATAGAAGTCTTAGGATTCTAGGAAGCTCTTGGCTCTAGAGCCAATTAGAGCCCCTGGAAGTCCTGATCCGGACTCGTGCCTCTACCTGGGGGCTCCTCACTGCCCAGGACACCTGGGCAAGTGTGTCTCAGGTCCCATTTGGATGACTGGGGGGCTTGGCCTTGCTGGAAATCTCTTAAGGAGTCAACCCCCTCCCTCTGTGGAGGTCACACCCTGTCCCTCTTACTCATGGCCACAAGGTACCCCAGGTCACACAGCAGGAAGGCGAAGAGTCTTGGGGTCTCCACTCTCCCAGCCATGCTTAAGGCTCTTTTAAAGGGTAAGGAACAGGAACGAAGGACACTGTGAGGGCACCCATGTCAGCCTGGAAAGCAAGGTGCTCAGAAAACCCTGCAGTAAATAAGCATGATAACTGGCATTGGGCTTTCCCAGTTAAAAGTGTTTTTTTTTTTTTTTTTTTTGCTTAAAAAACTGGTTTGGGGGCTAGGGTTGTGGCTCAGCTGTAGAGCGCTCACCTGGCACGCATGAGGCCCTGGGTTCCATCCTCAGCACCACATAAAAATAAAATAAAGGTATTGTGTCTACCTACAACTAAAAATATATACATTTTTAAAAAACATTTGTAAATTAGCAGAAGAGGTGTTGACCAAGGGACAGTCCAGCTGGAACACTACCTCAGTATCTTCCCTTTCTGGCCACTGTCCCTTCACTGTGTAAGCTGTAGTCTCTGAAGGATCCAGCAAGGTTTGGAAGGGCCTGGATTGATGAGTGTATGCACATAAAGCTTGAGCCACCTGGTGTAGGAGGGCTTCAACACATACCGCCCCTGCCCTTTCCAGGAGTGGGGAAGTCCAAGGTTATTGCTTATCAGACACTTCCAAGGCAGGAGAGGAACAAGGACACTCCCAGAAGAGGAAATGTCAGGTGCAAAGGTCCAGAGCTGGGCTCAGAAGGGTGGCATGGGCAGTCGGTCCCCTGGTGTGACCAGGCAAGGGGCCAGGAGGAAGAATGCGGAACTCCTCGCCCAGTCAACTGCACAGAGACCTGCTATCTCACCAGCCCTCCAGCCTACACTCTGGGGCCCCATTCCCACCCTTTAGCTTGAAGTCTTCCTACAAGCAGAAAGACTGGCATTGCTCCTTGAGCCTCAGTTTCCTTGTCTGGGAAATGGGACTTTACTTCTGGTGCATACAGAGGACTAAGGACAGGGGATGGGTAAATGTGAATGAACGTTCCCTCTCCTCTCCTGCACACTTTATCTGTTCTGCAGAACACCTTCTGCCTCTACTGTTGCCCAGGGGATTTGCCACAAGACCCAGAGGCGGGAGTCTCCCAACACTGAGCTATGAGCCACTCACACATGACCACCAACCTGCAGCCAGCTGGGATAGGTCACTGCAAGAGGATGTGGAGTGCAAAGTGCCACACTTTATTCAGAGATGAACAGGAAAGAAATAATGTTCAGGGATGACAGGATGGGTATCCTTCCTTCATCATCATGCTCTTCACCCTGCACCTGACCAAAGGCACCCCAGCTGTGAATCCTGGCTTGTCACCTACCAGCTGTGCAGCTGCAGGTAACAGCCTCTTGTGTCCCAGCTTCTTTATCTGCAGGATGACACCCATGTTGGGGGATGGTGTGTGCACACAGGGCCAGGTATGAGAGGAACACAGAGCTGCTCAGGAGTCTACAGGTGAGGTGGGAGATGAAGTCACAGACTCAGACAGTGATGGAGTTGTCATGCCCAGATGCCTCCCAAGCACCAGGGAGGTCAGTGTGCTTTAGGGATGCAGGATCTGCTTCATAGTTTGTGGGGGTGCTTGTTAGATTGTTGAGCATTTGAAGACAGTGACAGCCCTTGGAACTGAGGCATGGAACTCTTCTGAGCAGAGCCCATATGAGTACACAGGTGCATGCCCACATGAGTACACAGGTAGTGGCCACGCTTGCCCAGCTCTGGAGCCAGGCCAGATACAGGTCTTTTTGACTCCTGGGCAAGAGGCCCGCTCTGTGCCAAGCTCGCTCCTCACAGGAGAGGACCCCATTCCCAGGCTTCCACATACAAATGGACAGCAGAGCCACGGACACAGATATATCTTACTGCACTTCTTGGAGGCAGCAGCTGAGATGAGGCCCTCACTAGCCAGGCTGTGACAGAGTGCTGTCAGGGTGGCCCTGCCCTTGTCCTCTTGCATGTGCATGCATACACATGCGTGCAGGCACACATGCAAGTGTGGGGACATGTTTTTCCTTAACCCTACTTTGTCTCATCTTTGTGTCTAACTCCAAATTACAGAAGTAAATTAACTGGATGTTTCCTCATCCAGCCTTAGAAAGCATTTTCCAAATTCTGTCCTCATGAAAACTTCTACACACACTTTCATGCATTCATTTATTCTTCAAGAAATATTTCTAAAGCACCCACTGCAAGTCATATCCTACGCTGGGCTCCATGTCTGCAGCTAGTTAGCCACTCCCCCACTACATGAGTTTCCGACTCCCTTATGGGTTTCTTAAGGAGAAAGACCAATTGTGTTGCAAGCTCCAGTGCCAAAATCCAGGAAGTGTGTGGACATAGTAGGCACATGCTAACACAGTTGCTTGCTGATGAATGAAAATGGAAAAGGTTCAACAAATGTCGTAACCAGTGAATACATAAAGTTACTAAATCATTACTTGGAGCTCCTTACTGTCTTTTTAAAAAGCATGATTTTTTTTCATTATTTTATTAAAGCCTTTGACAACCGTGAATTAGGTATTATTAGAATGCTCACATGCAGATGAAGACTCAGGGAGGTTCAGGAAGGCTCCCAAGTCACACAGTTGGCATGCAGCACAGCTGGAATTGCCTCTGGCCACCAGAGTTAAAATCAACAGGGGAGTCAGATACTTAGCAATGAGACCCACAACTGTCAGGTGCAGCTCTGAAGCCTATGCACACACCACTGGCATCCTGCTTGTCCTTCGTGGAGGTGTTTCACACACATGGAAGAGCATACACATCTTGACTGCACAGCTGAAGAAATTGTCACAAACTGAGCACACTGTGTTACCAGCATCCAGACAGGACACCGTCAGACCCCGCTGCACTCTCCACACCTGCTCCTGGCCCTGGCACCCCTGTCTTGATGCTAACCACTGTCCTGACTCCTAACACCACCCACACATCTACCCCATGTACATGGGAACTTGTATTTTTAAAAAATGTCTGACATTTTTGAGAAGGGGTGCTGGTGACTGAATCCAGAGCCTAGCACATATTAGGCAAGCACTGAGCTACATCCCCACCCTTTCTGTTTTTTGAGACAGGTCTGACTAAGTTGCCAAGGTTGGCTTCAATCGTGTGATCCTCCTGCCTCAGTCTCCCAAATAGCTGGGATTACAGGTAAGCAGCACCATGCCCAGCAATGTGACTTTTGCTCAGCATTACTCGTGAGAGCCATCCAATGGAATCAAGTGTGTAGTTATAGGTTATTCACTGTTGTCATTCCACTGAGTGAATATGTCACAATTTATGTATCCCTTTAATCATTGATGAGCATTAGGGTGCATTCCAGTTTGGGTGTACCATAAACAGTGCTGCTATGAACAGAAATACAAAGTTAGTTGTGTTTCTAGGAGGGGCACTGCTTGGTAATCAAGTGGTTCCTAACAGATTTCCAAGGTAGCTGGGTGCCTTGCATCCCCATAGGCAAATGTAGGAGAGTTCCAGTTGCTCTGCTTCCACGTCAACACTTGGCATTGTCATTTTTTCCCCATTTTAGCTGTTCTGCAGGCTCCATTGGCTACTTTGTTTCTAAATTCCTTCCAAACTGTTGGCGTGCATCTTTACCATCTCTATTTTCAGATGAAGACACCAAAGCTTTGAGAGTGAAGTAATTTGTCCAAGGCCTCTTAAACCCTGGCACAGGCTTAGAGCTCTGATGCAAACACGGCTCTCTCACCTTGCCCATCCTTTTCTCTTTTTGTTTATTTGTCCAGCTGCCTTTCCAACTTCGTCTTGATGGCTTTCCAACAGTCCCCTCCTGGGGGTTATGAAAATTCCACACGTGGGGAGTACCTGATCTTTGCCCCTCACCCCCGCCCCTGGTGCCCCGCAAAAGGTCAGTCCTGCAGCGGGAGGCCATGCCCGCAGGAGGCTTGAGTCCTGCGTCCTGCCCAGTACTCCAGGGCTGGAGGAAGGTAGTAGAGGGTAGACTATGAGGAAGGGGTGGGATGGACGTCCCAGTAGGGGACTGGCCAGCGCCCTGAGCAAGGAAGAAAGTTTGCCGGGGTGGGGTTGGGGATGGGGGCAAGTTACAAGGAGAATGTCTGCTGCCCAGGAAGAGGGTGCAACCCCTACAGCGGGGGCCCGACCCGTCTCGGTACTGGTAGAGGGCCGTGTTTGCTCGTGGCTGGGGGGCGGGGAGATGGTGACTCCGCTCCCTGACCCCTTGGCTGTGGCAGGAAAGTGGGGGAAGGAGAGGGGAGTGGGAAAGTGGCGGGGGCGGGCGCAGGGGTCCTAGTCGCGCGGCCACCGAGGGGGAGGGAGTGCGCTCATGTCGCGGAGGGGATCAGGGATCCAGCAGCCTGGACACGCGGACAGGGGGGACAGCTGGGGGCGCACGCCGAGGAGGCCCGCGGGGCGGGGCTCCAGGTCGTGGGCGGGGCCCCGAGGAGGGCGGGGCCGCGTGCGCCGGAGGCGGCCAATGGGCGCGCGCGGCGCAGGCCCCGCCCCCGCGGCCGCTGCATAGTCATGAGGCGCAGGCCGGCGCTGCGTCAGCGGAAGCGGCGCGGAGCGGCTGTTTCCGACCCGATAAAGCGGCGTTGTCCCCGCGCGCCGGCCGCAGCCTCGCAGCGCTCGCTCTGCGCCAGCGTCGCTGACTGACGGAACCCCGGCTGGCCGCCGAGGGCGCAGCCGCCTCCCGGACGCCCCGCCGCCGCCTCAGTGCGCCCGGGGCCCGCGCCGAACGCCCGCCGCCCGCCCGGCCGGCCCGCCGCCCCGCCGCTCCGCGGCCCCGGCCGGAGAAGACAGGTGAGCGGCCGCGCCCGCCCGCCCGGCCCCGCCGCACCTGGCACCTGCCGCCGGCACCTGCTGCACCCCCCATCCTCTTCTGCGCGTCCTGGCCGCGAACTCGTGGCCGCCCCCAGCCCCAGCCCCGCGACTCCCTCTCCTGGGGGGCATCCGCACCCCTCTGGCCTGGCGCTGGCCCCCCGGCGCCCCGCCCCCACGCCTGGCCCCTTTCCTTCCCGACTGCACCTGCCCTTCCTCGACCGCATCCCATCAACCTCCTCGAGCATCCCAGGCCCCCACCCGGCAGTGTACACCCTCTTTTGGATCGACCCGCCGCTTCCATGCATCAGCATCTCCGTCACCCCCAGTGCTCCTGTTCTTTGCCCAGAGAGGAGCCTGACGCCTGTCGTTCTTGTGAGACTCCCCACCTGCCGCGCCCCCCAACTTCTGAGAGTTCAGCTTCTGTGCCCATCACAGAAATGTCCCCCACCGCTTCCCTAACCCTCTCTTCTTCCCAGCACCCACGCCCCTCGGCCCCCTGTAGCGCTGCAAGTGTCCCGCCTGGGCTCGGAGCCTGCCCCTTGGGCTGCGCCTCTGCCCTGTGTGTTATCGGTTCTGTCCCTTCTAGATGCCCTTATTTCCTGAGGCCGACCTTGTCTCTGGAAGAAGGGCCGCTCAGAGCGTCCGTGCTCCAGGTTCAGGGCCTCTGTTGTGGAGACCCCTGCACGCATCTCTGGACTGAAGAACACTCACTTTTTTCACTGGCACCCCCTATTCTTTCGGGCCCTTGAGTTTAACCCATTCCTCCCCAAAGTGAGCTACTTCAGGGGCTCCCCAGGAGCACAGTCCTGCGAGGGCTTTTCCTGGGAAGGTATGTTCATATGAGGAGCACAGCTTTCTGGTTAATTATCTCTAGTGATTTTAGAAGGTGGGGCCAGCAAGGAGTGGGAAGGGGCACTTGGTCTTCTAGGGAGCCTTGGGCCCCTGATGAAGTGTGGCTTCAGATCCACAGACTGAGCCCTTGGGACTGGCCCTCTGCCCAATCTGGCACCTCATCCAGTTCCAGCAGAAGGAGGCTTGTAGCTCCTTATTATTGGGTGCTGTTTTCTAGACCAGCACCTAGGGACCCCGAGGGTGTATAAGCTGAGTGATTGTCGTAGGTCCAGAGGCTATGACTAATGGGGCAAAACATTGCTGGACCTCCCCAGTGCTGTGCCCTGTGCTTTTGTTCCCTGCAGTGGCAGACAGGTAGGATGAGGTAGAAATCTTTCTCGGCTATTTTGTTCTTGTAGTAGGAAAGAGTAAGAAAATGAGAGTCTGGAAGATTGTTTTACTTATTAAGAAGTGTGAGAATGGTTGGCCATCAGAACCAGGAACACCCACCTGCCTTGAACAAATGTGAATGATTTCCTCACTTTTCTGGTGGATCTGAATTAACATACTAAAAGAGCCTATGGAGTCTGAGTGCTCTGGAGACTTTACAAAGGCTGTGTGAGAATGGGGAAGGGCAGCAATTGTGGCCCGAAGCCCCCTGGCTCCAGGTGGAGATTCAGGCATGATAAGAAATCAGATGCTATGGGGAGAGGCTGGGGAAGTGGGATTTCAAGTCCCACTTCAAGGATTTCAGTCCCATTCAGTCTAATTGTTTTTGTGAATGCCGATGAAAAGGAAAGTAGATCATTTGACATCTTTGAAGTGCATATTAGGTGTGCAGAGGTGGGTCTGTCTGGAACCCGTGTCCTGGGGCCCTGGGAGTGGGGACGCTGCCGTGGGGGTTGTTCACTTCCCTCACTGAGACGCTGTGTACTGCAGCTTTGGCCCTTTTTGCCTCCTGAAAGCAGGTCAGATTGGACTGGGTGATCTCCAGGGTGGCTTGTAGCTTGTAACACCCTCCTAACTTTGCTGATTGGGGAAGAGGGAGTGGGGGAGGGGCCTGTAAACCTGAGTCTGCCCCCTTCAGGGAGCAGGAGATCCCCGCCTCCATCCGCCCTGCAGATCTGCAGGGGAGGAGAGGGCTGCGGCAGTGGCAGCTCCCCCGTGCCCGCTGGAGGAGAGAAGCTTGGGAAGGCATTCAAGCTGATGCTTAGGTTGCCTGGTGTTGAATTGATTTCATCTCTGCTGTCTGAACACAGATGAGGACAGACGAGGGGCAGCGTTGGGGTTGGGGCTGCTGCTGTTATCATTTTCCAACTGTGGCTTTTCCCTCTGCCCGTGCCCTCTCTTGCTCATGTTGAGGGCCCTGAATTCCAGCTTTGGGTGGCTAGCAAGAGTGGTTTGTGACAGCCCCACGGCCTGGCATGAGTGAGGGCTACTGGTGAACACTGTAGGTGGCAGACAACCCCAAATTGCCAGTGCCCTTCGTGGGAACACCCCTGGCAGAGCTGTGTCTGTAATTTGTGGAGCTGGAATGTGCTGGAAGCCGTGTTCCTGTTAAGGATGGGTGAGGATGCGGCTCCACACTTGCCTCCTGTGGTTTCCCATGTTCTTATCACATCACAGTTCTGTTTAAGGTATACTTAGTGAAACACATTAGAAGGGTGCTTTGACTTTAGGCCAGGGGATAGGGAACATTTTAGCTGTGCTGAGTGACAGTACAGCAGAGGAACAAGCACCACAGATGAAGAGCAGCCATATGGGGGGGGGTGAGAGGACCCCAGGAGCACGAGTCTGCAGAGGGCCAGAGCTCCGCACCTCCCCCACTGGCTCCTAAACAAGGTCCCCTTGTTTAGATTAGTGTAAGTGCCCCACCAAAATCAATGAACAAGGATCTTTTTAAATGTGGAACTTTCAAAATGTGCTTCAAGTGGCCTTTTTTTTTTTTTGGTATCAAATTCCGAGCCTCTTTGAAATGAGGCACATTTTTCAGAGAACTGTGAGACCTGCATGCCCGGGGAAGGGACTGGGCTCTGCCCAGAGCCAAGAGAGAAACTTGACCAGGCTGTGCCATAGGCACTTCCAGCCCCTGCCCACTTGGGTGGAGGTGGGGTGAGAAACCTTCAGGGGAGGCCTGATAGTGTTGGTGAGGTGGCTCTCTTGGCAGGGGACTTACAAAGAGGCGTTTTAGGAAGATTAAAGTGTGCTTGGGCTTGGGGGTTGCAGCAAAGCCCTCCTGCTGTGAGGCTTTTGGTGCCCTCCTCCTAATAGATTTTTCCATCTAAAATGTGCATTCCCAGGAGTCCTGTGGAAGCCCTGCATGCCAATGCCCGCAGGCTTGCACAGTCGGGTGGGTCACCTGTTGAGCTCCTATCTCCAGTTAGGCACTTTACTGTTTTCTTGAGGGAGGTGGAGTTCCCTTTGGCTCTGGGCCCTTGGGTGAGAAAGCAGGATTTTTCTTTTTCAAAAAAACCACATTGTCTTGCATGTCGTCCTCAAGGCCACCTTCCTGTGCAGTGAGGGCTCCAAAACTCAGGTTCACTCCAGAGCCTTTGGGGCTCCAAGGAAGGTGTGCCTTGTGCTGGGCATTTTGCCCCCAGTGCAGGAATGAGAGGGTGCCATCTGTTCCCAAGCCGGATCCAGGGATCCTCACTACCCCAAGGGGTTTGTGAAACTGTCTCAAGTCACAAAGGGCGGCCACCTTGCCCTCCCACCTCTGCTTGGCGGGAAGCCCAGGTCGGGGAGGCATTGTTCAGACCGAGGTCTTGGTGTTTTCATCCCCTAAACCTGTTGAAGGATTTTGCTGGCAGCGAGAGGAAGCCACATTCCTGAACCAAGCCCAGGGTGCTTAATTTACCATGCTGGAGTTGCCCCTCCCACCCCCAGGCTGCTGCCCCCGCGTGTGGATTGCTGTAGTTTATGGTCTCTCCTGGGCTTCTGCCTGTCCTCGGACCACTTGCATTGGTTGGCAGAAGGAAAGGGAGCTCTTGAGTGAGACTGACTAGCAGACAGACCCTCAGAGTCTGCACCCTTTGGCGCAGGTGCAGCGGTCCCTGCACTCACACCTTACTCACAGCTTTAAGCAGTCACTCAGGTGTAATAAGTCCTCTTCACCTGTCCATCATCCATGATAGAGTTATCACTCTGGGGAAATGTGTTAATCCTAAGGAGTGTGAGTTTGGAGTGGGAAGGGAGTATTTTTGCTTGGTTGTGTTGTTTTGTTGTGTTGTTTTGGTGCTGGGGGTTGAAGTCTGCCTCCCAAGCCGGTGAACATGGCTCTTTTTTTTGAGGGGAGGGGTTTGAAGGCTCTGCAGTGGAGGTGAAGCCACTTTTTAGAAGTGTGCTGGGCACAGGGGAAGGGCTAGCCAGCCAGGAGCTGGTAGAAGGCCACTTTCTCATCAGTGGTCGTGGATTAAGTTAGGACTGTGTTAGTGTCAGGTCGTGTTGAAGCAGGGCTTTCCGGCATTTCTGCTCATGAGTTAAATAAAATAACTTTGAAGAACTATGGACATATGTCAATATTTTTCTCATAATTTTAAATAGCTGTAAAAGGTGTTGTTTCTAGAATCTGGAAGGCATTTAAAATGAGTAGGTCAGTGTGCTGCTGGGTTTAGAAATAAAGTAGGTGCCCTGATGATTCCGCACCCACCACTGGCTGCCTCTAAAACAGCGTGAAAATTGCATGTTTCTTTTTTGTCCCTAAACTTGTATGTTTGCTCTATGCTCCTCTTGGAATCTTATCTAATGCAATGTGCCTTTAAACTTGAAAGTCTTTTCAGTGGGCATTCTTCTTTCTTTTTCTGTGACAAAAGTACATGTAAATCACAATTTAAAACATCCCTTTAATCCTCAGGCCATTAACCCAATCCAGAACAATGTGTTTGTCTTTGTGATCTCCCACCCCATTATGGGGATTGAACCCAGGAGTGCTCTACCACTGAGCTACATCCCCAGCCTTTTTAATTTTATTTAAAGACAGAGTCTCGTTAAATTGCTGGAGCTTGCGATCCTCTTACCTCAGCCCCCTAGTCACTGGGATTATAGCCGTGTGCCACTGTACCCATTGTAGTTATCGGTACAGAATTGATCACAGAAGCGAAAATGTCATAGATCTTCATAAGTAGTTACTGAATAAATAAAATAAAACGAAGGGGTTCTCAAAGAGCTAGATGGGGGTCCTTTTAAGGTGCCTGAATTAGGGGAATTTCTGACTGCCCTGGTGCCAGGTACAGCTCTGCTGCTGAGTCTCGGTGAAGAACGTCTCCCCTTGCCCAGGTGGGGAAAGGGGAGTATGGAGGTGGTTGCATGGTGGTAGGGCCCGCAGGAGGGTTCTGCGGCTTCCACCAGGGCTGTTTCTCAGTTTTAGGAAGCAGTTTGTGGGGACTCAGGATCTTAGGGAGTTCCCCCGTGGTCTGTGTTGACACACCCTCACGCCTGCAGGCGTGCTGGGTATCGCTGTGCTTGGTGCAGGGTGAAGCCCTGTACTGTGTCGGCTTGTGACACAGAGCTGCTCTGTCTTGAACCTTAGTATTTAGCTGCATGCTGTCTAAATGCAGTGTGCTAAAGGGTGAAATGATGAATTTCCTGAACATGCATGGCTTGGTTAATGGAGTTGCATTTTTATTTGGTTGGGTTAAAATGTAAGCCTTTGGAATTGTGCCTTGAGTTAAATTTTAATTTGCCAGAAAGATGTGTTAGAAGCAGAAAAGACTGAGGTGGCTGGGTCTGGGCTCCCCAGGCTTTGCCTGGCAGGAATTCAGTGCCCTATCTGCTCTTGGTCCCTCAGGGTCAATGTGCCTTCTCTGCCTAGGGCCATCTGAGTGTTCCTGGGGTCAGGGCCTTTTGGTGGGCTGGGGGTGCTGATGAAGAGGAGATTGGCTAGGGGTTGGAAGGTGGCCCCCTTCCAAAGCCTGGGACGGGGTTGGTGTGGGGAGCCCCGAGGGCTTGCTCAGATCTGGAAATGCTGCCAGAGCAGAGCCATTTATTATTTTTAGCCTAAAAGCCAACTGATATTTGGTATGAGAATAAGTTTAGTAATTAAATGACAACAACAAATTACCTTCACATGTAGAAACAGAACACCATGGACTCAGCCCTGGGGCTTGACACTGTGCATAGTTCATGACCTAGGGCGGGCCTGTGACTGCAGGCAGGGTGCAGGCTGCTCTGGGGTTTGGCCACTCATCTTCTGCCCCCCCCTCAGGGGCCCACTGAGGAACGCTTCAGTGTTTGGGGAGGTCACCACGCCCTGGGACTGTGGGCAGTGCCTGGTCCTGGGGGCCAGTGAAGAGAGCAGTTGGCTCCAGACCTTGTTCTGGGAATCCTGTGGTGTATCCAAGCAGCAAAGAAGGGGCTGGGTGAGATAGTCCCCCACCACCCCAAGAACAAGTGAGCAGGCCTGGAAGGTGGCCCCTCCTCGGCCTCCTCTCTCACGCTGCCAGTGCTCACATCTTCTTGGCATTTGGGATTTCTGTACTGAAATTAAGGTTTCAGGCTCTTGAACACTGAGAAGTGCTCTGTGCCGAACGAAGGAGAGCAGGTCCAGCGAGTTGGGTTGTTTCTAGAAGCCCCGGTGCTCACCTGGGGCTTCTCTCCTGTGTGCATCTTATCCCAGCCAGGTGTGCTGCAGGAATGCTAGAGTGGCTGTTATTGGCCTTTTCCCTGAGACTCCCTTCCTGGTGGCTGGGTGGAGAGCACGGGGAGAGCATGCTGCCCGGTTCCCTGTCCTCCGGGGACAGGTGTCCCCTGCATAAGCTGAAGGGTAGCTTAGCACTGTGTATAGCATTTTTAGCCCAGCATTGAGTTATCCAGATGTCTGAAATGTTTTTAATTCCTAAAAAGATGGGGAAGGCCTGTGCCTCTCCTTCAGTGGGAACAGTACAGGGCCCAGAGTGACCTTGAAGGAGTGCAGGGCCACCACAGCTGGCAGGACCACCGTGGCTTTGAGACCTTGACCCAGAAGCCACCTGGCGCCTACAGCTCCACCTTCTGCATGGACACTGGGGAGCACAGGGTGTTTGTTCCTAACATTTAGTAGACCCTTAAGGAATAGCAGTGACAGCCACTGACTCAGCTCTGGGCCACACTGAGCACTGGGCCTCCTCTCCCTGACAGATCCCACAGGGGGAGGGGGAGCGACCTGCCAAAGCTGCGTGGTACAGGGTGAGCAGAGCCTGCCCAGGTGTTGCCTGGCTCCCAGCTCTCATGCTGCCCCTGCTTAAGAATGCTGCTTGTTTTCTTTTCTTTTTTTTTTTTTAAGAAAGAGAGAGAGAGAGAGAGATCCATTTATTTTTTTAGCTTTCGGCGGACACAACATCTTTGTTGGTATGTGGTGCTGAGGATCGAACCCGGGCCGCACGCATGCCAGGCGAGCGCGCTACCGCTTGAGCCACATCCCCAGCCCTGCTGCTTGTTTTCTGCACAGAGCAACAGGGATGTGCCACTCATCTTCATATGCCACCTCACTGTTGGTGCCAGGAGGGTGCTGGCCCTGGAGGCTGTGGCATCAGGCCTGCATCCCCACACCACACTTCCCCGCCAGGAGCGTGGCAGGAAAAGGACCCCAGCAACGGTCTCATCCCTTGTGTTGGCGCCATTGGTCTTGAAGTACCACTTGGTTGAATTCCTAGCCATGTCTGTTGTGCTGGCCAGTCAGCTTGCTTGGCTTTCTTGGGTGCCTAGTTGAGCCTGTGACTGTCACTTGCTAGGTGAGGCTATAGCTTTGGAAGTGCTGGGCCGTTGGTGGTCCATTCTTTTCCAAAGATGCTCACCAGGTGAGCTACTCCAAACGAAGCTTCTGGGTGCAGATGCTAAGGAGACTGCTGATCACAGTCAGTCCTAAAGAACTAAAGTTTGTCATGGACGTTTGCAGATGTAGCTGAAAGCTCTGAGCATGGTGTGATAATGGCGTCCACACGCCATGGCCCAGCATCAGTGGCTCTGTTGATGTATTGCTTGTCTTGAACTTTAAGAGACAGTAGCTGTGGGAAGATGTGAATATGGAGGACTGTGGGAGCAGGCTGGCCGTGTACCCAGAGTCAGGCCAGTCAGTCAGGGAGCTGCCTGGGGGGCTTGGCCCCCTGCCCAGCATGGCAGCCTCATGGGCAGAGTGCTCTCTGCATGTGGACAGTGGGTGGCTAGGTGTGTGGAGCATGTGTGTGGCCTTTTTTTTTTTTTGCATGTTGAGCGTTGTTTCCTCTTTAATGCTGACTGTGTGGAAAGCATCAATACCTTTTCACACAAGGGGTGCGGTGGTGTGTGGTCCAGGGCTGGGTGCCTCCTGGGGCGGAGCTTGGCACGTGTGCACCTGATCCATCTCCAGCACACAGAAATAATAAGGAAGTAAGTAAACAAAATGGGAAACGTCTTGAGTGTGTGAGTCGCCATGGCAGCCCGCCGTATGGAGCAGGGTGAGAAGAGGGCCTCTGCTCCTGAGGTCCCTGGTCGGGTCGGAGTCCTTGTCAGGGCTGGCGGCTGGCTGGAGGCTGCGGCACGGGGGTGCCTGCAGATAAGGCTCCTGTGGGCGGTGCTGGCTGTGGCTGTCCAGCTTAGATAGGTCTTGCTTCAGTTTTGTGGCCCGTGGGAGACTGGAAGCCAAGTAAATGTAGGCCAAGCTTTCTGCCTGGTCACCATGTGGTTTGGAAGGTCGCTTTACAGTGTTTAATGTGGATTTCCTCATGGTCTCCCCAGCACTCCGTCTGCCTGGGCCTTGTTTCCCCCCCGCACAGTTCTCCTGTGGCTTGGGGGGTCTTTGGGCTTGGACTGGGATCCCAGGCCTGCCTTCCCCACAGAGCATCTGCCTGCACTGCTGCCAGGTGGGATGTTCTGCATCTAGCCATGTCCCTGCACCCTTTTTGTCAGTGTCTGCGTGCATTTGACCTTAATGACTCAGGGGAGGGGCCAGCTGTGATGATGATACTCCTAAAACGCCAAGTTCATTACACAGTGAAGGACCCGTCACCCAGCTGTGTCCTCTGTGAGCCAGGTCTGCCCCTGGAGCAGTGTGCTGGCCCTGGAGCAGTACGTGGGCCTGAGCGTGGAGAAGCAGGGGTGTACCTCCCGCAGTGCTGGAGGTCCTTGGGACAGCAGTCAGGCTCCTCCCATGGTGGAGGGGCTGTAGCTGCTCCACCTCTTCATGAGGGCATGACCTCTTTCTCAGAGGCCCTACCCACATGGGCTGGCCACCCAAGGGTACCACCTCCTAACAAACACCACAGCCTGGGAGCAGCATGTGAATTCGAGGAGACACATGCTCAGACCACGGCTCAGCTGCTGCTAGTGCTGGTAGCCTTCCCCACCACTAGAACCCGTTGCGGCTGTGCAGAGGTGACGCACCTTGAAGTCATCGCTGGTCTCCTGCCCCACGGGAGTCGCTGTGCATCTCCTCAGGCACTCAGAGGTGTGCCGGAGCAGGCTGTCTGCAGGGCCAGGTGGTTCAGAACTGACTTCTGGATCTGCTCCCGCATGTGGAAGCAGTGATATCTGCATTTTGTGGAAGTGTAAGCTGAGGCTCAGAGCTCTTGAGTAACTTGCTGGGACTCCACTCCCTGGCTGGCTGTCCCTGCTGTAAGACACACTCGGGATAGTGGGTGCAGCAGATGCCATCTGGGAAGATGGAACTGGAGTGGCCTTGGCGTGTCTCCATTGGTTTCATATGTGTATATTTATTTAATTATAAATGGACACAGTATCTTTTTTTTTTTTAAAGAATCTTCTTTTTTTAAGATTTTTTTTGGTCATAGTACCTTTATTTTTTATGTATCTATTTATTTTTATGTGACGCTGAGGATTGAACCCAGTGCCTCACACGTGCTAGGCGAGCGCTCTACCACTGAGTTACAATCCCAGTCCGTCTGTTGGTGATTTTTCTTTAATATTTATTTTTTAGTTGTAGTTGGACACAATACCTTTATTTTATTCATTTATTTTTATGGGATGCCGAGGATCAAACCCAGGGCCTCGCACGTGCTAGGCTAGTGCTCTACCACTGAGCCACAACCCCAGCCCCACCGTCTGTTGGTTTTTCTAAGTGGCCAGGGAAGAAGCAAGCCTGACTGGCAGGTGTCCTCAGGGCCAGGCCTGAGGTCAGGGGCTGGCCCCCTGGGCTTTCATGCCAAGAGGGGGGGGATCCTGTCTCTGGACCAAGGAGATGCAGACGAGATGGGGTAGATCCCACAAGTGCTGCTGTCTCCAAGAGACTTTCACCTCCCTGCTGGGCTGTGCTCAAGGGGCACCCTGCAGCCATCCAGGGGGCTGCTTTAACGTTGTGAACCTCTGGGTGCAGCTTGGGTCTGAGGGCTTTTGTCTTTGACAGATAGTTTTTCTTTCATTCCATCCCGTGAAATGTCTAGTGCTAGGAAAAGCCCCAGAAAACTGTTGCAGCCTGTCCCAGGCCATCTGCCCTGTGCTTCCGAAACCTGGGAGGTGCAGTGGCCAGGACTCCCTTGCCCCTACTGCTGCCAGTACTGTCTCTCAGGAGAAGAGACTGGGAGTAGAGCTGCTTGGCTGAGCCCACGTGATCCCAGCTTTCTGGACCTCCTGGGTGCTGTAGACCAGGTGCTTTATGTTGGGCGTCCTGCCCAGGGGAGCCAGGGAGGATCTGCAGTGCCCGATGCCACCAGGCACCTAGAGTTTGTGATAGTATTTAAACATAAAGGCAGTCTTCCAACGAGCAGTTATGCTCATTTTTTAGATGAAAGCTCTCCTTTTTATCTTCCTGGCAAACCGTGGCCCTGGGAATATCGGCCTCACACCGTGGGCCAGGACCACCAGTGTTTATGGGGCTCTAGGTCTGCAGCAACTGGACATGCATCCCTCCTTCCAGGGGTCTGGGACTCTGGCTGTGCTACTCAGTTCTGTGAGTCCCAGGGCCCCAGCTGTAAAACAGGCATGATAAAGCCGGGGCAACGTGCTGGGTGAAATGAAGTGGGCTGATGTGGACTTGCCCCCTGCCGCCCGCTTGCCTGGAAGGGTTGCTGGCCTCCCAGCCTTGGGCCCTGCTGCAGCCAGAGACTGCACCTCGCAGCTCTTCTTCCCCATGTTAGGGTGCGCTTTCCCACCCTCCAGGGATCATCAAGCCCCTTCTTTGCCAACAGATAGATTGGTAGGTTCTGGCTGCTGCTTGATGCTCCTGTGGAACACCATGTATCTGGTGTCCCCATTGAGCTTCAGGGCCGCCTGGAGACCTTTGTGTGTGCCTCTGGGCAGCTGTTTGTTGCTGTATCACTCAGGTTCTGGTGCCAGAAAGCAGATGCCACCTGCAAGGAGGGGAGGGGAGGGGAGTTAATGGAAGGTCCACAGGAAGGGGTGGGCAGGGTTGGGGATGATGGCCACAGCAGGGAGCTTCAACCCTTGGTCCATGGGCATGGGGAGGGAGCAGGTACCAAAGCCACCTAAGGAAGAGAGGCTGTAGGAAAGGGTGGGTCTTCCCTGGAGGAGGCTAGGGGAGATGGGACCTCCAGGGACCTGAGGCTCTCTGCCCTGGAGCTTCCTGCCCCAGGTCCCTTTCTGGAGGGAGCTGCTGGCTATGTGTTTATGGTATCGTGGCGTCCTGCAGGGTGGGGGCAGAAGGGGACTGCCTTGGCAGCGTAGCTGAGAAATCCCAGCTCAGAGCAGGGTGAGAAGTTTTAGGGGAGGTTTTAGGGTTCCTTGTGCCTCCTGGGCATGCACCACCTGAATTGAAGCTGTGGGGCCGTGAGAGCATTCGGTGGGGAGAGCTTTTGTTTAAGTCAGGTTTCTGTGCGCTGAGAACTTGAGTGGCCTGCCTGGCCCTGTGCACCTGGTGGGCAGGTGTGGCAGGCTCTGAGCACCAAGCAGGGAAGGGAGCGGGTTCTTCCCTGGAATCTGGCAGGTGCATGCAGGCTGGGTGCTCGCCTCATCTGGGGGGACGCCAGCATTTGCTAACGGGGGTCTATGTGGAGTTTCCTCTCAAAGCATGGGAGCTGATGCCATGTGTGGGTTGTCCGGAGCACGCCACCCACCCCCAAGCAGGGTAGGTTCACCCAGGGCACACTCCACACCCCTGCCTGCCTCCCTGATTGGCTTTATCTGACAGGGTGGCAGTTGTTTTATTTGTGGTTGTTGATATTTTGGTCCATGTCTCTGGGATCAGTTCTAGAAAATGTAGTTTGACTGTTGCTGTCTGATGTCATCCAGTGTATGTGTGGTAGCTGCAGAAGGTTCTGGCTCCTGTGATCTGCGCTGGTCCTTACAGTTTTCCCTAACTTAGAGTACCTTTCTATTTTCCCCTCCTGTTCCCCTTTGTGACAGGGTTTCACAGTCAACAGTCAAGGCTGGCCTCAAATTCGTCGGCTCAAGCAATCCTCCTGCCTCAGTCTCCAAAGTGTGGGACTCCAGGCATGTGCTAGTTTTCTATTTTTCTTCTGCCTTTTTTTTTTTTTGGTATGAACTAAAATTGCTCAACCAAGTCCTAAAGGAAACAAAAGGGAGGACCTACTTTTAAAAAAAATTACTAAAAGATTATGTAATAACCACATCACAAAGAAAACTCCTTTAGCCAGTTGAGAGACCAAGTGGCTATCCCCCTCCCCCTGTCTCTAGACTGGGACAGTTTTAATGTTTCCTGGGCCATAAATGCTTTTGAATTTGGTGAAAGATGTGTGCCTCTCTGACAACACAAATTGACACAATTTTTTGTGTAACTTAGGTGACATTTGCAGGTCCCCTAATACCCAGCCAGGGAGAATTCTGCTTGCTCCCATGCACAGGGTGGGCCACTGCTCATCTCTGCATCCAGGAGGGTGATGACCAGTGGTCCTGGGAACTGCGTTGTGCTGTGTTGCGCTGCTGCTGAGGCAGATGCTGCTGGGCAGGCCCTCTGCTCCTGGCCCTGTAGAGATCAGCCCTGAGGCAGGCTGCCCTGGCTGGTGCCGCATGTAGACCAAGGTTAACGGTGACTGTGGCCACAGGACTCAGCCCCTGCCGGGCACTCACGCATCTGCTGGTTGTGTGGTCAGATGCCATCCCTAGTCACTGCCGGAGTGTTGTGGCAATGTAGCATTGGGGGAAACGTCAGGGATTTAACATCAGCAGTGAGCACAGCAGAGAGACAGGGTTGTCCAGAAGAGCTAAGCAGGGTGACGGCGGAATTTGGTGGAGACGGGAGTTGGCAGCCAGGGACTGGCAGGTGGGAGGCCAGGTCCAGAACTGCAGCCTGGGGGGCCCGGTGGGACCTTCCTGCCAGCACGGAAGAGCCCTGGGAGAGGGATCTTCTATTTTCTATCTGCAGTTCAACCTTTGCATCTGCATGTGTGCTTAATCCCACTCCCAGATGTGCACCGTGGTGCACCGTGTGCCAGGACCTGAAAAACTGCAGTTGTCCCATTTTATCCTTGGGGAATTGCTTCCAGGACCCTGGCCCATGCCAAAGTCCAGGATGGCCAGTCCCTGGTGAACAGCGCTGGTGTTTGCATGCAGCCTCTGTACCTGAAGTCATCTGTAGATTGCTTATAACCCTAATACAACGTGAATGCTTTGAAAAGAGTTGTTATACTATATTGTTTAGGGAATAACAAGAAGAAAAAACTTTATACATGTTCACTATAGATGTCGGGTGTTTTCTGAATATTTTCTTTTTTAAAAAATTATTTATTTTTTAGTTTTAGGTGGACACAGTATCTTTATTTTACATTTATGTGGTGCTGAGGATCAAACCCAGTGCCTCGTGCATGCTAGGCAAGCACTCTACCACTGAGCCACAGTCCCAGCCCTTTCTGAATATTTTCCATCTGCAGTTGCTTGGATCTGTGGATGTAGAAACATGCTGACTATATATATTCTCTTACATATATTCTCTTACACATAGTGGGATGTTATGTTACCATAGAAGGTGTAGATCATGTATTAGTGCATGTATTTATTTAGAAGATGCAAATATTTATGTAATATACTGCAAGTTATAATATATGCACGATGCACCCATATAATCGTACATGTTATGTCTGGCGTGGTGTTATCTGTGTTCTTTGAGGCTGGCTGGCTATCAGGGTTTTTGATCTACAGTGGTTCACTTTTGCTGTGTTTCATCAAGGACTGTGGTCTGGAGTCACCTGGGAGCCCTGTGTTTTGGGCCTGCAGGCATGCAGGAGTGGAGGGTCCCTGGCACAGCTTGACCATGGCCCTTCCTGGGTTGGGCTGTAGGACCCAGAGCTGCAGCTCTTTCCAGCATTGACCATCAGTTTCCCATGAAACCCCCTTTGCAGGGGACACCCAGAGTCTCTTGCATGTGGCTGCTCTTATAAGCCCAGGAGAACCAGATTCACACTCATAAGCCACCTCTGCAAGCCTTTGGTCTCTGGTATGGACAGTTGTTGCCATCTGCAGCCCTGCAGGTCAGAGTCCTTGTCTGAATGGTAAGCCACCATCTGAATAGCATCCTTGTCCTCCTAGACCTCCCTCCAGATGAATGTCTGCTGCTCATAGAGGGGCTGAAGTAGGGCTGTTTCCTATGGAGGTTTCCATTAGCCCAGGGTTTCATCTCTTCCATGAAAAGAAAAAACCCAGCAGTTTCAGCTGTAGGCACAGCTCCCTCCAGCGGCTGCTCTGCTCTGTCCTTCAGAAGTGGGAGCGCAGCCTGCCTCCTCCTTCCCTCGCCTCAGCCCCTCTGCTCTGGCCTCTGCCCACCCCTCCCTGAAGCTGCCTTAGAAGACCATTCGCATCCCAAGGTTCCAGCATCCAGTGCCAGTGTGCTGCCCTCTGCTCACTCCTCTTGGGACCAGCCCCTTGCCTTCTGCCTTCCCTCTTGGGAGTGGTGGGCCCTTCCTAACCTGGTCCCCACCCGTGCCAAGGACCAGCACCTGGAGGTAGCCTGTTAGCTCTCATTGTGCCTAGCTGCCTGTCCTGCTTGTGTGGACAAAGATTCCTACAGAAAAGTGTGCCCACATGGGGCTTCTAGCCTGCCCCCTCCTCTTCCTGCCTTTGGGTGGCACCTTGAGAATAGGTGGGTACCCAGGGGCAGAACTGCTGTCCAGGCTGAGCACACTGCATGCTGAGGAAGGCCAAAGCCAGGCATCTCAGTCTTGGGCCCAAAACAGTGCTGCATGCTGTACGCAGGCCACAGGCCTGGCAAAGCAGGCCCAGGTAAAAGGCCCAGCCCAAACCCCTGTCCCCACCGGCAGCATGTGAATGAGCATGTGGGCGCAGTGTTGCACATCGCCTCCTTGCTGCCGGCTTGCTGGTCTAGTTCTGGGCGGGAGTTAGAGTCAGGCAGCCGTTTCCTGAGGGTTTCCGCACAGTGCAGGGAAAGCAGAGGTGCTGGGAACACTGATCCCAGTTTGTTTGTGACTGCTCAGGGTGACAGGTGTCCTTTCTCCTGGGGCTTCTTCTTTCTTCTGGAGACTTCTTCTTTCTTCGGGGCCTTCTCTCCAGAGTGATGGCTCTTCTGTGCAGACATTTTTGCCCCAAGTCTCTCCTCTCTTGCGGGGAGCCGGTGAGGACTGCCTCCTGCCTCCCTTCCAGCTGGCTGTGTGAGCGTGCCGTCTGCTTGGATTTCCTCCTCTCTCTGGCGCTGTCTGCCCCTGTGTGCTTTTCCCACCACCTCTCCGAAACCTCGGCCTGCCCCTCCTCCTTCCCATGGGCTTTTCCAGATGAGCTTGAGAACCATTTGGCCCATTCCACACCTGGTGAGGAGAGACCCACAAGTGCTGCTGCTGGAGAGCGAAATACCCAGGCTACCACCTGTGTGCCCTTCAGGACACTGGGGTGCTCAGTGGGTTCCTCGCCTAGGCCGTAAGTGGCTTTCTGTGAAGCATGTCCCTAGGTGTCAGTTTAGGGGTTCTCTGTAGGAATGCACAGGCCACCCGCTGCATTGCCTCTCCACAGGGAGGCTCAGGCCATCACTGGGATGGTGCAGATGGCTTGGACCAGAGGGAGACGGCCAGACTGCCTGGGTTCTAATCTCACATCTCTGGGCAAATGACGTGGTCTTCCATGCCTCAGTTTCTTTGTCTGTAAAATGGCACTGATAATGGGATTACCTGCTCCGGATTGCTGTGAGTTAGTAGATATCCAGTTTTTAGCGTGGAAATGGGTTCATAGGAAGTGCTTTCCAAGTTTTAGTTACAAATGCTGAACACCCACACAGAGCAGTTGAAGAGGCAGACTCTATGCAGAAACATACCCAGATACAACGCTCTGACTACCCAGGAAGGCATGAGGAGGCGTGGCAGAGTGGTGAGGGATTTGGGGGTAAGCTGAGCTCACTTCTGGATCCACTGTTGAACCAAGGCCTTGATGAACAAAAAGGGCGCAGCTGAACATTCTGAACATCGGGACTCACATCCCATCAGGAAGAAGTAGCCAGTCAGGCCCAGGGTCACCTGGCGCAGAGGAGGCCACTGCTAGTGAAGGCGAGCAGGCTGGGAGGCACATTTCTGCCTGCTCGGGCTAGTGCGGGGTAGAGCAGGCGATCCTGGCAGGCCTCGGGAGTGCACCTGGTCCTCCTCTGCGCACGCTGGGTCCAGGCTCTGCAGAGCATTGCAGGAGACCAGCTGGAAGAGGGTTTGGAGGGTTGAAATAGCAAGGGCTTGGGGGGCTCATGCCCTGGGAGCCGTCCCCACTCTGCCTTCCCAGGTCTGCTTGCAGGCAGCAGCAGGATCTGAAGAGGCCAGCAGCTCTGCCTGACCACTGGTCTGTGTGCCAGGGTCTCGGCTGAGTATCCTTTTTGGCCCAGCAAGGAGCTGCTGCAGTGGTGGTAGCCCTTGGAGAGGGGGATAGGCAAAAGACACATCTCACCTTTCATAGCCTCAGTTTTTTTCTTGCTAGACTTTCAAAATGCCCCAAATACATAAGTAATTTTCACATCTGTAGTTTACTGTCCTTAATTGCGTGCTCAATGACTCTTTGGCCACAGGACCAACATCCCTGCTGGGAGTGTTCCCTGCAGGAGGTGGAGGGTTAACAGGGACCTGGGGAGGGGCAGGTCTGCTCTCTGCCCTGGGCAGGGATTTCCTCCTGGAAAGGGCCTTTTTCTCCCCAGGTTGAGCTCACCTGTCAGTCATCAGGGCAGCTGAGTCATAGTGCCGTGAATTAGCGTCTGCCGGGAAGGTTTTCTTAGTTGTGGTTATGTTTTCTACCTGTTAAAATTAGTCTTTTGCAGAAAGAGTTGTGTCGAGTTTACAGCTGTCTTGTGGGCCTCCTGCCAGTCCTGCAGGCCTTCTCCTGCCCAGTTGTGTGGCACAGGCTTTCAGAGCAGCCACTCTGCTTGCACCTTGTCATTTAACTTAGACCTGAGAGGTAACATGACCCAGTCAAGGTCACAGTGGTAGCTGGCCTGAGATTTCTGCTCGCTGCTGTTTCTCAGTGTTCAGTGGCAGGGGCAGGCTGCAGGTGGAATGCGGGGGCCCACTGGAGGACCTTCCAGCTGAGGTTGAACTGTTAATTTGTTTGGCTTCTCTCTCTCTCTCTCTCTCTTTTTTTTTTTTTTCTTTCTCCTTGCACTTGGGAGGAACCCAGGGCTTCATACCTGTAGGCAAGTGCTCTACCAGTGAGCTGCACCTTCAGGGAGCTTTATTGCAAGGTTAAATGGGCTGGGGCTACCTCTGTTTTTCCCCCGGTCTAGAACTTCCGGGGAAGGGGGTGAGGTCGAAGGCAGTGGTGTTGGGGGATGGACTGCAGGACGGGAGCAGCAGCAGAGCGGGCCCCTTTCCATTCCTAGGGGCTCTGGAAGTCAAGGGGCCATGCTGCCGAGGGCAGGAGCCAGTGAAGGTGTTTGCAGTGTGTGCTGCGTGGGAGGCACTCACTTTTGAAGTAAACCCTTCTGTTTGTACTCACCCTGTTGTGGAAGGGATCCAGGTAGGGAACCTCTTTGCGGCTGTGTTAAAGGTAAGGCATGTTTACAGGCTCCTGGGCTTGCCTTGCTGTCCTTGGTCAGTTCTTAATGGTTGCAGGTGAGGCTGACTCTCAGTCTTGAAGAATCCCCGGTTGGAGTGTGCTGTGCTCCAAGGTGGCATGTGACATGGAGTGCCACCGGTCTCTGCTCTTTGTCCATCCCCACTTCAGCAGGAGCTGGGGCAGAAGGGGAGCTGTGAGCTCCATCCTGCTGACGTGGTGGGGGCTCCTGAGGGCTGTGGCACTTGGGCTCTTGGGAGTCCTTGCTGGAACCCACCTTTTACCCTCTAGGGATTCCGGAGTGGGAACGCCTTCCCTGGTTTTCAAGCAGGCCCTTGGGCAGCCCACAGGGAGGCCCGTCCTCCTTTTTGCTTCCTGTTAAGCTGGCTCCCAGGCTCTCTGGAGTTTCCCACCACAGCAAGTCTTTCCATCTTGTCCCCTGTCCTGGCCTCCTGAGCAGGGCTAATCTGACTGGGGTGCCCACCCTGGGAAGTGACGGAGGGGAGTGGCATGCAGAGCTCACGGTGTTCTCTGGACGCTCAGCTGAGCCAGGGTCATGCATCTGCTATGGACACATGGGACACACTCTGGCCTAGGGGCAAGGGCCCAGCCCATCTGTGTGGGGTGGGGACAGGCAGTATTTGGTGAGGTGGAACTTGTGTGCTGGGGAGGAGACGAAGCTCGCCGCCTGTATTCTAGCACCGCCAGGGCGGAGAGCCTTGGCCCGAGGTGGCTGGGCTGCATGTGGTGACTACAGGCCTCTGAGTACCGGAGCCAGGCACGGCCTGCCAAGGTGGGGCGTGGCATTGTTGCTTCAGTGGACGTTCAGAGGTCAGGGTGATAACCCTGCAGTGGAGGCAGGAGCCCTCGTCTTACCCCACAAAATAAGGTAGCCTGAGAAGGTGAGGCAAGGCCAGGAGGGGCCTGCCCTAAGATGCAGGCCCTGAGCTCCATCCGCAGCCCCAGGGGCTCTGCCCTTGCCAGCCCGTTGTTCTTACCGACTGCCTTCTTGCTGGTCGCTGGCTGTCTGGGCTCCAGGGATGTGCAGGGCAGCTCTGCAGCCACAATTGTTAGTCAGGTTTTGGTCACTGTGATGAAAACCTGAGAACTAGTTACAGGAGAAAGGCCTTATTGTGGCTCACAGTGTCATAAAAGTCTCAGTCCATGGCGTTGGTACTGTAGGCTGGCGATGAGGCGCCCAGCATCATGGTGGAAGGGCGAGGTGTAGAACAGCGTCTGCTTATGGCAGCTGAGACTAGAGAAAAGGGGCCACGGACCAGAAGGAACCTTCCAGGACACAGCCTCCGGTGATCGTCTTCCTCCACCTAGGCCTTCCTTCTGAACACTGCTGGACTGGGGACCAAGCCTTCAGCACTTGAGCCTTTGGGATACAGTCCAGATCCAAAGCATGACCCCTGTGGACCTGGAGCCATGGCTGGACCCAACAGTTGCCCTCACCCACAGGCCTGGCGGAAGCAGGAGCCTGTGGGGCCGGCAGGGCAGATGCCCTCCGCATGAGCTCCTCTCCCTAGGACTCCGACAGACGGGGCTGCCTGGGTGTGGGATTAGGTGTTTAATCCCCCAAGAGGGTTTCTCTTTCACCAAGTAAACAGAGTAGAGTCACTGGGGCCGCTTGCCACACTAGAAATATCTTGGGCCTGGCGATCCTGTTTCTTGGGTTGCTGTTTGCTGTGGAAGGTTCCAACCCCTTTCCTTTCAGAGTAGGAAGAACAGCTTATTTTTCAGAGTGGCAAATAAGGAAAAGAATGAAAGTGTCTCCCAGTGTCTGTTTCTAGCAGTCTCCCAGGAGGGACATTTTTATAGACACCAGACGTCCTTGCCAGCCCAGCCAACTTTCCATCCTGAGATGGCCAGAGTGTGCCACCAGCCGCCCTCCTCTCTCTCCAGCTGAGCCAGCCAGAGGAGCTGTGGGCCTTCAGGCGGCTGGCCTGCCTCGGCTCCTGGCCGAGTACTCTCTGCGGCTCCTCCTCTCACACAGACCTCTGGTTCTGCTTACTGACCTGCAGATGCGGGATCTGGGTGTGCTCAGTCCACGGGTAGGCCATCGTCATGGGGTTTGGAGGGAGCTCAGTGCTTATTCTGCTCTTACTGTCTTGTAACTGCTGTTAAGATCCACATTGAACACCGTCTCTGGCTTTGTGGATCCAAGTGGCACGTGCTCAGGGGAAGTGCTGGGTATGTATGATTGGTTCTGGAGCCCAGTGGCAGGTGTCCAGGGCTGGTGTCACAGCTCTTCTGTGCCTTCATGCTGCTCAGCAGTGCCTGCAGGGCAGTCCCTGAAGCTCTGCCCTTGGGTGACCGAAAGCCGCCCTTCCACAGCCCCTTGGGCATCCTTGGTGTTCATGGCTCCTGGGACTGTCTAGGGGCAGAGTCAAAGTTGTTGTGGATGCCTAGAACTTCTGGGAAAGTTGAGACACCCAAGGATGCAGTGTCAGAAGTGCCCGTGTCTTCCCTCCAGCTGTCTCCTCCTGCCTGTCAAGGGCTCTGGGGGTACTGGGGAGGAGACACAGAGACAGCGCCAGTGCAGGAGACTAGGATGCTGCTGCTAGACCCTGCAGGAAGTGCCCTCCCTGACCCGGCCAGCACAGGCCTCCCGATGTCCATGGGTGTTGGCCAGGGCTCCCACCACTGCACTGTGCTCCACAGGTCTGCCTGGTGGCTCAGGACTGGGGTATCGTGTGCTATTGAGGTTGTGGGATAGGAGAAGCAGGACCCGACAGATTTTGCACATGGTAAGCTGTAGAGTAACAGAGGCAGCTGGGGTGGCTTACGGGTGCCTTCTTAGACCTGCAGGCTTGGCCCCAAACAGCTTTTCTCCCTGGTGGTGGGCCACGGGCAGGACTCTGGCCTGAAGCTCTGCTTGTGGGTCTATGAGGGGCACCATGTAGGGCTCCTCCGCTGGATGTCTCCCCTGGTGGACCATGCATGAGGCCTGTTCTCTGATTCAGGTCCCATTTGGCTGGTCCCACCACTAGGTTTACAGATAAGCAAGAACTATGGAGCCCAGCCTGATGCTCAGAGAAACACAGCAGGCTCCCAGTGTTGCCCAGACCGATCTTGCTGCCTCCAGGGTACACTGGGGACATCCATTATGTGTGGCCTGGATGGGAACCATGAGGAATGGATGTTTGGGGTGGGAGCAGGAGAAGAGTACATAGCAAGGAGAAGATGGGCGGTGTTGTGCTGAGTGTGTCGGGTGAAGCAGCTCTGGAGTTCAGGCGTCCCTCTCTCCCTGAGGACGAGGGCGCCAGCCTTCTTGCCACTGTGCATGCAGTGCTCAGACTTGGTATTTTTGTAGCAACTGGTCTTTTTTTTTTTCCCCCCAAGAGATAGTTTACGCAGAAAGCTTAGTGAGTGACAGATAAAATCAGACTGCCGCTTCTGAGAGGTTCTGGGAGGGCTGGTGCTTCCAGTTCCAGCCACAGGTCTGCTGGAGGTAGAACCACCCCGAAAGTCAGCTTGTCATCAGGAGCCAGGGGTCCTCTACCTGCTGGCCCTCGGCCTCTCAAGCCAGTTGGAGCAGGGCTGCGCAGGGCTGCAGGGAGGCTGACTTTTGGCTGTCCTCACCCTCCCCTGCACTTCATTCCCGAGGACTGGCCACCAGCACTTGCTAACCTACAATTTCCAGTTACCACTCTAGGAATGCATCCCTTTTAGTACAACTTTGGGTAGAAATTCTTGTCAAACTAATGATATTATCACTATTAGTTTATTCTTTTGAGCTATTCAAAGAAAAATCAGACTACCTGCAGTAGCTGTTCCAGTTTCAGCTAAGCTGTTCTCTCTAGTTGAGTGCTCTCTGGGCTCAGTGCTTGTGTCTGCACACTGTGACAGGAGGCGGGTGGCGTCTGACTCACCTAACTGACCATCTGCTGAGTCTCCAGGTGTAGCGGCTGCAGCTCTGCCCTGGGAGCCTATGAGCAGGGGCAGGGCCTGGCTGTAGCTGTTGGAGGGGACACCTCTGCACCCCGAGTTCTTGTGCATTCCACAGTCACTGCTAGAGGCCCAGGAGCCCTGTGCTGTAGGACGTGAAGAAGACAGTGGTGTGGTGCAGCCCGTCTTTCCCGAGAGACGAGCTTGTGCTCCGAGGTCCCCTCTGCCCAGCTGCCTGGCTCAGGAGAACTGCTGCTGCTGCTGCTCCCAGCGCTGATGGGGCCGGTGGCCTGTTGGCAAGTATTCACCTGTGCCATGCTGCCTGTTCAGGCTGTTGGCATTCCCCGGGTGAGGCCGGCAATGGACAGCCTGGCTCTTTGGGGTCTGGGCTCCGGCTGACGATGTTGGGGTCCCAGGGCCCTCTGTTGGCATGCTCCATGGCCATGCTTCTATTGGTCACCCAGGCAGTTTACGTATCTTTCAAGAAACCTAAGTTGAAGTCAGAGTTAAGCCTTAATGCCCCCTTGTTCCCTTTCATCCCAGTAAGCATCTTAAAATCCCTCCTTTTAATTAACTCCTTTCCTACTGTTTGTTGTGGGCTGGACTCGGAGCTCGCTGCTCAGGAGACAGAGCTACAGCTGCCCTTGGGCTGGCCCCTGTGGTCCCTTGGGCAGGGGCTTGTGGGGGCAGGGGTCTTGGCGTCCTAGCCTCCCTGCAGGATGCTGAGGACCCGCAGAGCAGACAGCCCAGCAAGGTCCGAAGCCAGCCGGGCCAGGCACCACTTCCCTCTAGAAGGGCTGCTTTGGCAGCTTTCGCTTCTCATGTAGGCAAGTCCCAAGCTAATATTTATCCTGCAGAGTATCTTAACAATGCTGGGGTGCCAAGCATTTGCAGGGACTTCATTAATCTCTGAAAGAGAGTCATTGTTACATTGATAAACTGAGGCACTGTTACAATGGCAGATTGTGTTCGAACTTGCAGCCTGTTAGTTGTTGCCAACAGATGGATTGTTTGGAGCTTTCTTGTGCAGGCTGCTTTACCCGTGTGGGTTCCCTTTGCCAGAGCAGGCGTGGGGTGTGTGCTGGGTGGGGCCTGCAGCCCAGGTCCTGTGGTCAGCAGGTGTTGCTGCTTGTGTGATTGGCAGGCTGCTTTGTGGAAGTGCAGAATTTGGTACTGGAGCCCTCTGCTTTTTATGAACATCACTTTAAAGCTGGAGGTGCCTTTTTCTGAGGGGAAACTGGTCCTCAGACCACTTGCACAGGCAAGTTCCAAAGAACAGTGATTGTCCAGATCAGGGAGGCCGGGTAGGTGGCATGTGCCAGTGCCCTGGGAGATGCTGCTCTGAAGGAAAACAGTACAGAACTGCCCCTGCCTCCATTGGTACCGGGTTGGACCCAGGGGTGGTCTGGCACTGAGCCACACCTCAGCCCTTTTATTTTACTTGGAGACAGGGTCTCAATAAGTTGCTGAGGCTGACCTTGAACTTGTGAGTTCTTCCTGCCTCAGCCCCCCAAGTAGCTGGGATCACAGGCATGTGCCACTGTGAGGGGCTCGGAAATTACTCCTTAAAAAACGTCTTTCCTGAGGAAGGATGTTACTTCCCGATGAAAGGAGCCCCTCTGCCTCTCCTCCAGAGCCTCTGCCTTGGCCAAGCCATGGTCCTGGGCTGCTTGGTGTGCAGATGGGAAGCAGGGGTGGAGCAGGGCTTGGCACTGTGTGTGTGTGTGTGTGTGTGTGTGAACAGGTGGGTGAGGGAGGCGAGTCATGGCGTCAGGACTGGTGTGGGCTGAGAGCAGAGAAGAGAGGTCTGAGGTGGGGCCCAGCTGAGCCCCCAACTTCACCCAGGAGCCAGAGTAGCCAGGGTGAGGCTTAGGCCTGGCTGGCTGACCTTTTGTGGACAGGAAGGGTCCAGGTGGCTGCTCCGCAGGCTGGAGTCCCTTCCACAGCCCTGTGCAGCGTGCCCTGGGGACTGAGCTGAGGCTGGAGCAGCAGCCGCCTGCTGTCCTTCAGGACCCTGCTGCTCACTGGCAGTGGTGCTGGCTGTGTTGGTAAGCAGCCCTGGGACTTCCTCTTTGGTCAGATGACTGTGCTTTCTTGCTGGCTTGCAGTTCTCCTTCCCCCTCAGCCTGGCTCCTGCCCCCTGGGTGTGGCCAGCACTAGGCCAGGAGGCAGTGTGCTGTCCCCCCAACCCCCACCAGGTGCCATGCCCGTGTCCCTGTGGGTTTCACAGTCTGTTTGAAGTTTTTCTTTTTCCTGCCTGTGTAGTGTTGGGGACAGAACCCAGGGCTGTACATGCTAGGCAAGGGTCTGTCCCTGGGCTGCACCCTGGCTGGTGTGTGTTGAAAAGATGGCTGTTGGGCTAGACTGTTGGGAGGTGCGCTGAATGCCCACGGGGCAGGGGAGGGGTGTGGCTTTACCCTTGCTGCCCGGATGGCGTGTGTGGAGGGCCTCCTGAGCTTGCTGTACCTGAGAGCTGCAGCTTCTGAGGGAGTGGCCCTTTGTTTCCAGAGGAGGAAAACCCTGACTAACGGTTTGCTTGTTTGTGCCAGCACATGTGTCTGGCCTGACTTGGTTTGGGCTTGGACCCTGGGGTCTGGCGCTGAGCCACACCTCAGGCCTTTTTATTATTTTACTTTGAGACAGGGTCTCACTAAGTTGCTGAGGCTGGCCTTGAACTTGTGATCTTCCTGCCTCAGCCCCCCCCCCCCCCCCCAAGCCATCCTGGCTGTTCGCTGGGATCACAGCATGTGTCTCCAGGACATAGGAAGTCGTAGTTGCACCCCTAGGGACCCCACTGCACCGCGCAGCTTGACCCTCCTGGCTTTCTGGATTCCAAGCCTCTTGGGCTTCAGTTTCATGAACCTGAGTCTGGTGCTTAGCAGTGAGGTTCTCACACAGGGGACAGAAGCCAGCGGCTGGTCTTCGAGGTGGGTCTGGGCTGGAGCCCACAATTGTAGTGACATCCAGTCCTTGATTGATTCGAGTCCATATGGAGCTTCCGTATGTGGAGGATCTGACAGTGGTGGCTAGTCCCCAGCATGGGAGCGGAAGCGTCGTCGTCATCGGCATGTGTGGTTTGAGGTGTGTGGCCTGCATTCCTGGCACACCGGGTTGCTCTGGGCACATGTGAGTCAACCTGCCCCAGTGCCTGCGCCCCTCTGCAATTCAGGTGGCTGGGGAACCTGGCCCCTTTGGTTCCCAAGTTGGTTCCTGGCTGTTCTTGGCCTGTTGGGAGGCAGCCTGGTGCTGGTGCCCAGGGTCTGATCTGATGCTGCAGGGCAGTGCTGAGGCCTGGGGTGATAGCACCCTGAGAATTACCAGTGGGAAGGTGCTTGTTGTTGTCTTCAGCTGAGAAACCACAACGGGCCTTTGGCTGGGGAGCCCAGTGCCAGTGGGATCTTGGGCAGGAAGGAAGCTATCGATCACCCAGACAAGGGGTGGAGCTGTCTGATCCCACACTGACCTGCCTGGGGCCTAGGGCCTGGGCCCACGACCCTCTATCTCATCTCATTCTAGAGAAAAGAGAAGCCTATGGCTGGTCCTATCCCTAGCGGGCCAGTGTCCTGTGGGCTGGACTAGGCCATGGATACCCATCGCGCAGGGGCATATGGAATAGCCCTGAGCCTGCGGTGGCAGGGCGGGAGGCTCACCCTCACCGTGGGGGAGGCAGGCAGGAAGGACAGTCTGAGCTACAGGTCCAGGAGGAGTGCCCCAGTGAAGTACTGGCCCCTGCACCGAGAGATGGTTGATCCAGAGGAGCCCACTGTCGTCCCTGCAGGGCCTTGGGGCGTCCCCATCAGGCTGCTGGGTGTCCACTGGTTGAGTCTTTCATGTCTGCAGCAACTGAATGGTGTAGATCCCCCAACAGCTCAGTCCACAGGCATCTTTACAGACCTTCCCAACCTACCTCTTGGGCTGCTGTTGGCCTCCCAATGCAGTCCTCTGTGGGTTGGGCTGGCCACCCCAAAACAGTGACATATCTATGTTTTTATTTGTTTTTTAATTCCTGGGGATTGAACTTGGGGATGCTTCATTTCTGAGCCATATCCCCAGCCCCTTTTATTTTCATTTGGAGATAGGATCTTGCTAAGTTGCCGAGGCGGGCCTCAAACTTGCAGACCTCTTGCCTCAGCCTCCTGAGTTGATGGAATGACAGGCATGTTCACCACACTGAGCTATATTTTCAAAGATAATTTACTTATTCTACTTATTCATTTATTTATTTTCTATACCTTTATTCCATTCATTTATTTTTATATGGTGCTGAGAATCGAACCAGGGGCCCCACACATGCCAGGCGAGTGTCCCACCGCTGAGCCACAGTCCCAGCCAAGTTTACTTATTTAAAAAAAAAATATTTTTTTAGTTGTAGATGGTCACACAGTATCTTTATTTGTTAATTTATTTTTATGTGGTGCTGAGGATCGAACCCAGTGCCTCACTTGTGCTAGGCAAGTGCTCCACCACTGAGCAACAGCCCCAGCCCATACTTACTTGTTTTTGATTAAAGTTTAGGTCATATAGAAGCACAAAGAACCTAAGTATGAATGAACCACACAGAAATTTGTGTATCCATCTTTTAAAGCTTCTAATGTGGTCATGATGCGCACTTGATTTATGGCCTGCTTTTTACACTTACTATCAGGTGTTTCCTGTCAACTGTCGTACAGTGTGGCTTTCTTTATGGACATGCCACTCTTTAGCCAGTTTCTTCTGGATGCTTGAGATTTCTCTTTTTTTGCGGGCCTGGGGATGGAACCCAAGGCCTCACATGCCACGGAGCCACACCCAGCCCGCCGGGGCTTCCTGGGGGTGGAGTGTGCTGAGCTTCTGTGTACCCTGAGCAGGCTGCAGTCTGGGGAGGGCGCTGGTATTCTTTCCGTGCTGGGGGTTGCACCAGGCCTCACACACTGGGCAGGAGCCATGCCATGGGGCTGCCCAGCACAGGCAGCTGCTGTGGTGGTCCAGGAGGCTGAGTTGGTGTGGGCAAGAGCAGTGCTTTGTCCACAGTTCCAGAAGGTGCTTGCTTGGTCCTGAAAAGCCAGCTCTCCCCAGAGCTTTGGGGTCATTAAATACCTGACTGGGTTTCCTCATCACAGAAAATGGAGGGTACCAGATTGGGGGACTCCTCTTCTCTACAGAGGTGGGGAGATATTGGTAGGTTTTGGTCTGATTTATGCAGTTAAGGAAGGCCAGGCCACCTCTTCTGTGGGAGGTGTCCCCAGTTCCAGCTGCTTCCCTGAGTGGGGACCAGGAGGAGGAAGAAGCAGTGGCTGTCCAGTTCTCCCCCTCTGCTTGCTCATGGAGGTTAGCGCCAGGGGTCTGAGAAGGCTGCCACTTGAGGAGGTGCTGAGACTGGGGAATGGTCTCTGCAGCACCTTTTCCTGGTGGGTGGCACTATGGTGACTCAGCCCTGTGGCTTTAGATAAAGTCCTGGTGCTCTTGGAGCGCCTTGCAGGAAGGCTCGTGGTTTTAGCCCATCACTTTGGTCATAGGAAGGACAAAAACAAATGGGACCTCAGGCTACAGCCCATGTAAATTGTCTTCTAAACTTGATTTAAAAAAAAAAAACTAGTTGTCATTTTAACAGTTGTCGAAGAAAAAGTAGTGTCCCATGTCCCACTATTTCAGTTGTCTGCCATCAACCAAGGTCTGAAATATAAATGAGAAGGTTCCAGAAAGAAACAGCTCATAGATTTCTAAGTTGTGCACCCTTCTGAGTGTAGAGGAGTCTTGTACGTCCCTCCCTCCCACCTGGGACCCGAGTGCCACTGCCTGCGGGGCAGTCACCAGATGGCTGCACATATCGAGTGCTGGTGGTGAGGGTGAGCCCCGTCTTACTTCATGGTGGTCCCTGGGCATAGAGTGGTGGCACTGGAGAAGCCAGAGAGCACTTCCTTTAAGTGGAGAGGTCAGAGTCCTCCGCTGTCCTTCACAGGAAGAGTGGCCTCCCCAGGGAGTCGTGGTGGAGGAAAGGGTGTGAGTTGCCTGCTGCGCCTCAGACTTCAACAGTGCCAGGCCGCGGCCCAGGTGGCAGCTGAGCCTGCATGCACCTGCAGGAGAAAGGACCAGTGCTGGCTTTATGGCTACAGTGTCAGCGTCCCTGGGGTCTTGGAGTGGTTCCTGTGGGCAGGGGTGCTGCTGTACGCCCCGTGCTTCTCTTTAAAAATGTCAGTGCTGGGCTGGGGATGTGGCTCAAGCGGTAGCGCGCTTGCCTGGCATGTGTGGGGCACTGGGTTCGATCCTCAACACCACATAAAAATAAAATAAAGGTGTTGTGTCCACCTAAAACTAAAAAATAAATATTAAAAAAAAAAAAGAATGCCAGTGCTTCGTGGGTTTCCTCTTCTCTTTCTTTGCACTCTGGGCACTTAACCCAGGGGTGCTCTACCTCTGAGCTGCATCCCCAGTCTTTTATATTTTATTTTGGTACAGGGCCTCACTAAGTTGCTGAGGCTGGCCTAGATCTTGGGATTCTCCTGCCTTAGCCTCCCAAGTCGCTGAGATGACAGGCGTGCTTTGCCAGCCCGACCTGTGCCTGGTGTTTGTCTGACCACGTGAGCACTGTAGTTCTGTGCCAGTGGATGGCTTAGTCCCAGCTCTCACTTCTCGAATCCCTGCGTCCATCGTGGCCTTAGGATGCCTGCAGGATCTGTGAGTCAGTGAGTCACGGCAGGAACGAGCACCACTCAAGAGCCCCTCACATCCTGGCTGTCCTTGGGGCTGTTTCCTCAGCTGTGCCCACGTCCTCAGTCAGGTCTGGACTGTATGTGTGCAGCGCGAGGGATTCTTGCTTCGTTTCCACCCCGCTTGGTCATCCTGCTGGCCCTGGCCTCTCTGTGTGATGGGTGGCCGAGGCTGCCTGCCTGCTTGTCCTGGGTCTGCTGCTAGATGAGGCGAGCAGTGATTCAGAGAAGCACTCGCTCATCTCCCTCGGGACTCCTGGCTGAGATGCTCGTTTGGCATTTTGGATCCGTGCTGCAGCTTGGTTTCCTGAGCCAGCCGGGATTCCAGGAGCTGCGCAGTTTAAACGCTTGCTGCTGTTTCCATGGCAGCCAAAGCTTCCTTCTGACTCCAGTGGCTCAAATCAGCAAATCAGTGCTAGGAACATTTAGAAAGAAAGGGAGAGAAGAACCCCTCACTGCTTTTTAATTAGAAAACCTACTCGGCTGATTGGGCAAATCAAGGAGGCTGTAAAGAACTGTGGTAAGAAGGCTAAATGTTGGGGGGACGGTTTTCTTTGGGGATGCCTGTCCTTGGTTCAGGTCATTTTCTCATAAGTGAACTTTCGTCCTGGGCTTTTTATTTTTGTTGGGTGCTTTTTTGTTCCCTTGATGTTTGGGTGGCAGTTGTCTTAGTAGTGTAGAGATTTCTGATTCTAAGTGGATTTTATTGTGGTTTTAAGAGGTGGAAGTTTGGAATTTGACCTCATGTCATCAGTTTGCCTGTCTCCCTGGAAGCTTGCCGTTGGGCCTGCTGTTGATCTGACGGGGTCCTCTCGGCCAGGAGGTTGCGCTGCCTGGAGGCTGTGTGGCCAGGTAGTCTGTGTGGCCCATGAGAAAGGGCTGCTGAGGGAGCAGTCAGAAGTCAGCAGGTGCAGGGGCTGAGGTGGACCCTGCAACACGGGGAGAGCAGAGTGATGGCCAGAGAACAGGTGGCCCTTTAGGGGGAGTTTGGGACCAGCCCAGACTAAGGGGGAGTTGGGGCAGGGAGTGGTGTGTCTAATTGGCTTTTTAAGGGGTTGCCCAGGTGACAAAATTGAGAAAACAGGCTCTTAGGGTGAAGGGCAAGCCATCAGGCCAGTTCGGATCCTCCGGTGGAGCCCCAGGTGGCCTTGATGGGAGGGGCTGGGAGGCAGCCTGCCACTGTGCATGCCAGGCCCAGGAATGGGCTGGCGAGTCAGCAACAGGCTCTAGTGTCCTGAGGGCAACCAGTGAGAATGGATTCCCTGCTTTTGAGACCAGGAAGACCTGGAAAATCAGAAGTGGAGAGGTGCTGGCCATTTTCTCAGGTGTCTGCGTGTGCCCATGCCTGCCCTACACATGTGCCCCTGGCGGGTTGAGGAGGCTGCTGATGAGCTGTGGATGCTCGGGCAGCCCCGTTGTGGCCACTGCCTTGGGTGGGTGGCATTTGTTGGAGAGGCTGAGCTGCCTCTGGCACCCGTCTTCTTGCTCCTTAGACAATGCTTGCAGTTGGCTCCCACCGAGTCACCCCAACAGCCCTCCAGGGGCACTGGAGCCCTGGTCTAGTCGTACGCCACTTTCTGAGGTGCTGTTCTTGGGTGTCTGGACAAGTCTGCAACTGATACCCTGCCCCAGGAGCCCTGGGGATCCCAGTTGCACCCTGGAGCTCTGTTGGCCATCCTGATGTTTTCCTTTGCAGTGGAAAAGTGACTTCCAGAAATGGAAGTGCCAGCCGTGAAAACAGAGGCGTTCAAGTGGACAGCCTGAGGCTTGCAGGACTCTGACAGCCTCTTGCTGTGGGGGAGCCTCACGGCTCATCCCCTGGGGCTCTGTTCCTTGTGGATTTTCTTGCCCCCTTACCTACGGTAAGCCCTGTGTGCTGGGCTCAGAAGGGGCTGAGTGTCTCCACAGATGAGCGGCTGTAAGGACAGTGTCCCTCAGTGCCGGCCAGGCCGGTGGCACCTTTCCTGGTGTCTGCAGGTAGTGCTGGCATTGTGTGCTGGTTGCAGGTCTGTTGGATCTGTTTGGCAGGTATTGCTCTCTGCCAGCTGCTGGGTCATGATTTGCAATGGGCGGGGTGACCGTACATCACAGATTATATAGGAGTGGCCCCCTGTTGTCATGGGGGGACCAGGAAGCCCCTGGACTGGAGGAAGCACCCTTTGGTATCTGCAGTTTACCGCTGAGGAAGCAGGCCCAGCCTAGGTGAGTGGACTTGCCAAGGTCTGCCAGGTGGTTGTAGCATGCAGACGCAGCTGAGTCACGCCCAGTGGGTGGGTGGGGCATGGGAGGGTCTGGGTGGCAGTTCTCTGAGGAACAACAGGTGGCTGTGCAGTCCATGAGGTGCAGCGTGTGGTGCACTTCCAGAGGGGCTCAGCAGGCCTAGTGTGTGTGTCTGTCTTGGAAACGCACTCTTGCTGCAGTGTGCCAGTGTCCCAGCTTGGAACTAGAAAAGCAGTCTCTGCTGCTTGGTGGCAGGTTACACTGGCCTTTGCTTCCTGGCTGGAAGAGGGATGGGTCTTCTTGGAGCCCTTTTTCTCCTCCTTCTCACTAAAAGAGAGACATTTCTAAAATTTGGTTTTCTTTTTTAATGGAGTGGTGAGGGGTTAGTTCTCTGCATTCAGTGCTTCTGAATGTTTTGTTTTGTTTTGTTTTTTTGACCATGTGGTGCCTGCCTGATCTGGGCAGGTGCTGCACATGCTTCTGGGCTGGCGGGTGGAAGGAAGAATGCAGGCTGTGTGGAGGACCGGAGGACCCCAGGGTCTGGGAAGACTGGGTCCTCTAGCAGGACCCTGGTGAGGCTGTGGTCTGACTGAGTCCACGGCTGGGCGGTTCCTCTGTTGCTGGGATACTGATTCACTGAGGAAACCTTAATGACTGATGGTGTACAGTGTGACAATGTTTTGATCCCCTCACGCCCTGGGGACTCTTTCCAAGTTTCCTCAATTCCATTTCGTAATGCTCAAGAGTAATTTATACACATAGATAAAGAGATGCTCAGACACAAGCTTGCACGTTCACAGACAGGTGGATGGAGACAGACTCACAGGCACAAGTGTGCACACAGATGAGTGACCCCTTGCCTCTCCCCTGCTCCAGCAGCAGGTGGGCAGCCTGGTGTGTGGGGCTGGGGTGGAGCCCAGGAGCCTGCAGTGCAGAAACACCCCTCTGATTCAGACTCACAGGGCGACCAGCCGAGTTTTGGAGAGGCCACAAAGTCCTGGGCCTCGGTTGAATTTATGTTATTTTGTATGCCTTAGACCAGAGGTATGTTGTGCAGCCTGAGGGGCCAGTCAGAGTTCCTGCAGGTGACACATAACACCAGGAGTGGACACGTCCAGGACGGGATCAGCACATATGTGAGCCAGTTTGAGAAAAGCTTTCCCAACCGTGTGACACCAGTGACTGTCCTGAGTCTTTTCTTGTCTAGAGCATGTTACTTATTTGTTTAAATATAAGGACAAAACACTAATTATTTTTTAAATCCTACACTTTACAGAGCAGTTTCAAATTTGCAGCAGAATTCAGAGGACTATACAGAGAGTATCTTTATGCCTATTGCTCTCAGATGCATATAGCCCACCAGAGGGGGCCTCCTGACACCACAGTGTCACCAGAGTGACAGCTGCCTGTGGTGTTGTGTTTTCTGTGGGTTTGGACAAAGGTGCCATGATATGCATCTCCCTTTGGCGCACCAGAATGTTTTCCCTGCCCTAGACACTGCTCCTCCTGTCCAACAGTCCCCTCTGTAACCTGGCTCCCGTTGACCTGCTATAAACACAGTACATTTCTTTCATCCGGTGGCTCCTTTCACTTAGCATCTGAGGGGCCCACATGACTTCAGTGCTCAAGAGCGCATCTCTTTTCAGTGCTGAATAATATTCCATTGTTGGGATGGGCCATAATTTGTCACCTTTAAAGGACATCTGGGTTGCTTCCAGGTGTTGGCACCTATAAATGTAGCCACTGTAAGCCTTTGGTGCCAGTTTTTGGACACTAGTTTTCACCTCCTTTGGTTAAGTCCAAGGAACCCAGATCTTGATTGCACTATTAGAGGACATTCCACTAAAAAAAAAAAAAAAAAACAGAACCAGCCTTGGTCAGGTTGTGTTTGGAGCAGCCAGACCATTTTGCACCCCCTGCAGTCAGTGGGGGCCTGCAGGCCCAGGCCCTCCCCAGCTCCCGGTGGGGCTAGCATTCTGGGTTTGGGCCACTCCCAGTGCTGTGTGGTGGCCTGTCTGCTTGGTCTGTCTGTCCCTGGTGAAACTGATGTGGAGTGGTCCCTGTGTGGTTTGCATATCTGCAACGTCCCTTTTGTGAGCTGCCTCTTGAGATCTTTGACCTACTTTAAATCAAGTCCTTTTCCTATTGTTGGACTGTAATAGTTCCTTGCGTATTTTAGATGATATTTTATCAGATGTGTCTTCTGCAGATACTTCCTCCTAGCCTGTGGCTGTGCTCTCATTCTGTGGGGGCAATGCTGACGTTGCGTTGGGGTCAGTGGAGTTTCTGAAGTGCCATTCAGGAAGTACTGCTGTAAGCAGAGCTGCTGTCGGCTGGTTTCAATCCTGCCAAGGTGCTTTGAAGTTGCTTGATCCGATTTCATGTTTTTTATGCTCTTGAGCCAAAAGCTGGTTTTCTTTTTCTAATTTTATTGGTGCTGCTGCTGTTTTGCAGTTCTGTGGATTGAACGTGGGCCCTGAGTGTGCTGGGCAGGCACCCCGCTGGGCTGCACCCTACCTTGGTTTCCTCCTTACACACTGCCAGCGTCCTGGCCCCTGGCTTCCATGCTGTCCCCACACTGCTCCTGCCCACAACCATGTGCATGGACGGGAGGACTAGCTGACTAGCGCACATTAGCTGGGTCGTCAGGGAGCAGCTGACAGCTTTTCTACCGGAAAACAGGACAGCTATCCTCAACTTAGGACAGGTCTGTGTGACCGTCTTCTGACTTTGTGACATGAGGAAGTGGCAGGCAAGGTAGAAATGACATTTCAAACTTTGAATTTTGATCTCTTCCAGGCTAGTGACCTGGTAAGATGCTGCTGTCCACTCTGGGCAGTCCTGTGACGACCAGAGAGCACGTATCCTTTGTGTGCTGCAGAGCTGGGATCAGTAGGTTAGTGAGGTTTCCACTAAGATAGGGATTTGGAGATGATGTGCTGTCCTAAGTCCAGGAGCCTCTGTGGTCCCCGTGGGCTTTCCAAGGGTGGCACACCCCATCTTGTGCCTGTCTCTGAATGATGGAATGATGGGCAGCTGGCTGTCCACATCTGTGAGCATTGGTATCCTCAGCCCGATGTGAGGCATCAGAGCTGGTGGGACCACCTTCAAGGAAGTATGACTGCCACACCATGCTGCTTGTCAAGAATTTGCAGTGATGGCGTCCACCTAAAACTTGAGCCGAGCATGGGGTGCTGTGCAGATTCACTGTCCGGTTGGCTTTTCTTGGGCTCGGTACACAGTGGCCTTCCCCCAGCACACTGGGAAGTCACGTGCTTGGCATCCGTGTCTGTAGATTATAAGAGCAGGACAATAGAGGAAGTTGTTGATTGGAACAATTGCTGTCTGAGTGCATCTGCAGGTCCCAGCAAAGCTGCTGTCCCTGAGCACGGGGCAGTCGCGGCAGTGGGTTCCAGGGGAATGCTTCCCTCGGTGCTGGGGAAGATCTGTCTTGGGTGCTGGGGAAGATCTGTCTCACGCCGGGAGGATGCCTGGAGAGGCCACAGCTGACTCTTGAACTTGGCCTTCTGGGCGACTGGAGGAGGCCGGGAGCTGCCGAGGGGGCAGAGCCATCACCCCACGGCTTGGCTATTCTCCTCTGGCCCCACCCTGAAAGGCAGCACCCTAGTGTTTTTTTGGATCTCAGAGACACCAGTGCTGTATGGTGTCTCTGAGCCTCTTGAGAGGGGACAGCTGCGCGGGCTGTGGCCACATGTTCATGGACAGTGAGTTGGTCACACTGCCCCACTGGTTGTCCTGCAGTGGCGGCCACTGCCCTGTTGTGCCCCAGTCATCCCTTCTGTATGCCACGCGGGCTTTGTCAAGTCTCCAGATGAGGGCTGTGGGAAGTTCAGGTCAGTTGGATGAGACCAGCAGCGTCCTCAGTGAGGAAGTGGGAGCCGTACCCACTGCTGTGGGAGCGCACCCCGAGAGTGAGGGGTGCCCATGCTCTGGTGATGGTGACAGCTGTGGCTAAATGGATTTCCTTTTTCTTTTTGTCCATTCTCAGACAACGCACATTTGATTATGAAGTTAGAACCTAAACATCAGTAGCCCCCGTCACATGGGCAGGGATGCAGGCCCTCAGTGAAGGGACAGCTAGTCTGTGTGTGTGTGGACTGAGCAGCTGGGAAGCGGAGGGTGAGGGCTGGAGATCTGTCTGCCGTGGCCATGCGGATGGATGCGCAGAGCCTGCGGGCGAGTGCTGGGCTCTCCTGCTCAGTGCTGGGCGCAGCAGAGGACGGCCCAGCGGGGAAGCTGCCGTGCTCCCTGCTGGTTTAGAAAATGACTGGAATCTCCATAAAAATGCCAACAAAATCTTTTCCCCCAGAGTTTGTCAGGCTGCTCTTAAAAGTTCATATGCTCATCAAGTGCTGGGAAACGCACGGGGAAGAGCAGTTGGGGGAGTGCTGGGAAAAGCAGCAGGGGTGGAATGGCTCTGCCCGGGCTGAGCGTGCTCCAGGCTGCTCTGCCCCACGCAGGGACGCTGGCCTGGGGAGACGGCTCGCTGGAGGTCGGAAACTTGCTGTGTGACAGGAGAGACATCTCAAAGGGCTGGGAACCCACATTCAAGCAGATGGTGTGGTGGTACCAGGCTGGCCACCAGGAGACACTGGGGAGGCCCTGGTGCTAAGCAAGTGCGATTATAGCTACCAGCAGCTGAGCCTGTGTCCCGCCCGGCCTAAGTCCTCTGCAGCACATGGGTGCTCCTGCAGGACACCTTGGGCCGGCTGGCACCCATCCTCCTCCTCCTGGGTGCGGGACAGGCACCCACACCACGCATAAGGAGCTCTTCCAGATGGGGGTTGGGGCGGCTAGCTCTCCTCAACCACCACCCCCTGGCCCTCCCTTCGCTAGGTCTCACCGACTCTGGCCGTGCGGCCCGCAGTGCACAAGGAGGGCTGGGAAAGCCGGGGGGGCAGCCAAGGGGCCGAGTCCAGGGGCGGGGGCTTCTCACTGCCTGGCAAAGCACAGCAGCTACGGGAGCCCTTTGTGCGAGGCAGGGGCCATCCGTTGTAAGGAGGGGTGACCCTGGAGGTGACTTGAGCTGAAGGTGAGAGTGGCAGAGCCCGGTTCCTGGGTGCGGGCAGCCCCAGGGTGCAGCAGTGAAGGACGGCTGCAGTGAGAGGTGCTGCTCTGCAGGACGGTTCCTTCCCTTTGCCACTAGGACCTGGACCTGGGTGGAGCCCTAGAGATCAGGGTTCCGACCCGGAAGGCCGCCTCCTCTCAGAAGACCACATGTGTAGTTGAGACCCCTGTGGGGCTGCAGTTGTGTCAGGACGAGCTTCTAAGAACAGGACGGCAGGCAGTGGGACTGGGCTGCCCGGCAGGGTGGAGGGGTCGTGGTCGTGATGACCAGGCTGCCAGTGTTGCTGGGAGAGTCCTCACCGCTGCCCTTCCTGCCGCAGCCCAGCTGGTCCACTCCTGAGAGCCAGCCCTCTGATGGGGGATGGCAGTTAAGTCGCCGCCCCTATTTTGGTGTAAGATTGGCTGAGTGACAGAAAGGAGCCCAGTGAAGTTTGTCAGGGTGAGGATGAGGAGGAATCGGGGGGTGCAGGCCACTTGCAGGGGTTCAAATTTCAGTGCAGTAAGAAAGGGGGTGGGAAGAGGCAATGCCGAGTCCCTGGGAACCCCTGGGTGCCCTGCCGCCCCACCCTGCTCCCACCCCGTCCCCAGGAGAAGGGGAGGCTGATTGAGTCACATTTCAGTAATGAGATATTACTAGAAGTACGCGTATCATAAGCAGTAAAGTATCAAACTGCAGAACTGTCTTAACATCAAGTGGGCCCACTGCTGGCTGTGACTTTAGGGCCCTTCCTCTAGTGCACTCCAGATGGAACCCACATCTGAAGGCCCCTCCAGAGGAACGCGGGGTGCCGTGCCTGCTGACCTTGCCTGACGGGGCAGCTGGCCTTGCCCTGCTGCAGCATCTGCAGGGCACTGTCCTATTGGTCATTTCTTGGCAGCCAGTGCCTGGCTGTAACCAGTTGTCCCCAGGAAGATCCTACCTCACAAGCTGGTCACAGGAGAGGGGTTGGGGAGACTTCAGAGCTGGGGCTGCAGGAAGTCCTGGTCCTGCATGCCCGGAAGGTACAGAAGGTTTGGCACTTGGTGTGTCATTTCTTGAGAGAGGGTCTGTAACTGTCATTGATGATCCTTGGTCTTGTGATCTGGGCGGGTCAAGGACCACTGCCCACACAGGCCAGCCCAGGCTCAGGAGAGATCTGGACCCCCTTTGGGTGGCGCAGGCGAGTCCTCCCTCCGCCCAGCCTGCTTTCCATCCTCCCTGCTGCCTCTGCCCTCCTCTGCCCGCATAGAATCCCTCTGCAGTTCCCTCAGCTGCCACCCTGGCTCCCCTGTGCCTCCCCTGTGCCTCTCCGCCCCATCGCTGTACTGGCGGGCCACAGGGGTCACTGCCAGCGCCTCCCACAGGACACAGAGGCCACGGTATTGGCATTTGGCCTTTTTCTATCTGCTGGCCTCCTGTGACCCCGCTTCCCTTTGTTGCCCATCTTTGTCCACCCCCAGCATGGAGCTCCCGTGAGCAGATGGTGTTACAGCACAGATACGCTCTGCAGCCGGGAGGGGCCTGGGGGACACCTTGGAGGTGCAGGTGGGCGGGGGTAGGTGGCACAGACAGCCCACCCGACTCTCCTGACTGGCCGTCCTCTCTCCTCTTGCAGAGCCTCGAGCCACTCGATGGGGATTCACAGAGGACTGCCAGTGTGTGTCGCCTTCCCACCTCTCTGTGGCAGGAGAAGTGACCGCAGCGCCTCCTCAGCAATGACGATGACACTGGTATTAACTGAGTGGCACTTATGGATTTTTAGCCCTCGCTCGCAGTGAGCCAGCGAGCCATGTGCCGCTGTGAGGGAGAGCCCTGTGCCTGCAGAGTGGGGTGTGAGCGCGGCCTGCCTGCAGAGCGCACCTGAGCCCCGGGAGGCGTCTCCCTCTGCCCGCAGAGCTGCGTCTCGTCCATGTAGGTGGAGCACACACTGACGCTTCATCTGGTGGTGATGAAAATGGCCCCGCAGAATGCCGACTCCGAGTCCATGCAAGTCCAAGAGCTGCCCGTGCCCCTGCCAGACCTGCAGAAGCCCGGAGACCCCGAGGCTGAGAACCACGAGGAGACCCTCAGCGAGGGGTCCATAGACAGGATCCCCCTGCGCCTGTGGGTGATGCATGGGGCGGTGATGTTTGGCAGGGAGTTCTGTTATGCCATGGAAACGGCGCTGGTCACGCCTGTCCTGTTGCAGATTGGTAAGTGCTGCTCCTGCCTGTGGGCTTGGCGTCCAGCACAGCTGTGACCCTGACACACATCCTGCCCTCTCCCCCTTGACCTGCCCTCAGGGCTTTCTCCTGTTTGCAGCCTGGCTGGAGGCGGGGCGTGGGCCCCTGTGTTTGTCAGAGCCACAGGTAGTGTTTGGAGCAGGCTGAGTGCTGAGGGCAGTGGGCTCCCCTGCAAGCCGGGGCTCTGTCGCGCTCGGGCTCCTCGCCTCTGAAGTGGGGAAGCACAGACTGACCCCGCGGGGATAGGGCGCGTGCTCACAGCAGTGCCTGGCATGGGGATCAGGGTGGACTTCCAAGAGCAAGTTGCCAAGAGCAGTTGTTTCCAGAAGTGCTGTGGTTCATAGAGGGACGCTGGCACAGTGGAAAGAGCAGGTGTCCCCCACAGATGCCCCTGGGGAGTCTTGGGCTCCAGAAGTTATGTCAGAACTTTGGGTTTTCCTCCTGGTCCCAGGAAGGTCTGAATCTCTAATTTCATACTCCTTGGCCTCCTGAGAGGGCTGGGTGAGGACAAGACTGTAGAGGCCCGAGCTCTGCTCTGTGACCCCACACGCCCGAGGCCACATGTGTACAGGTCAGTCGCTTGGGGGAGTTTCTCACCACAAGTCTGGTGCTCTGCGGGAACCGCTTCCGCCCCACTGTATGCGACAAGCGCAGGTCTGAAGTGCAGTGCAGTGGGAAGCTGTGCAGCTCCTCCCCTTGCAAGTGGCAGCCCCAGTGTCATTGGGCTTGACCCAGGTTTCTGTCCCCATGTGTGAGAGCAGCCTGAGGTGCCATGGAGCTCCTTACCGCTGCCCCGCCCCATCTGTCAGTGCAGTGTTCTGCCGTGACCCCTGGGTCAGTGCACTGCCCCGTGGGCCCTGTGCTGAGCAGGCCAGCCAGCCCACAGGCGTGCGGCAGGAGGGCCTGGGAGTTGCGGAGCGTGACCTGTGATGACTCTTCATTTCCTTTCTCATCCCTTGGGTGTTGCCATGCTAAGGCACTGGGGTGGACAGGACACCACCTCTGACTTTGTGTAGCAAGCTGTCCACGGCATCACTGTAAAAATGCCCCGAGGGAGCTGGGTGCAACCTCACACGCCTTACTCCCGGTGACTGGTGGTGGTGGTGGTGGTGGTGGGGGGCTGAAGCAGGAGAGTTCAAGTTCAAGGCCTGCCTCAGCAACCTCAAGGCTCTAAGCAACTTAGACCCTGTCCCAAAATAAAATATAGACGGGGCTGAGGTTGTGGTTCAGTGGTTAAGCACACCTGGGTTCAGTTCCTGGTATCAAAAGCCCCAAGGGAATGAAACGCAGACCCTCTTTGGTGGTGGGGTTGCTGATTTCTCCACAGGAGAGGGACCAGGGCAGCAGGTCCCTAGGCCTGAGGGAAGATGGGCTTTGGTGTGTGCAGGGCTGGAAGCCCACCACCTTTGAGGCTGGTCCCAGGGAGGGAGTAGATGGGTTGCAGCCTGGCCTATCAGACACTGAAGCCCCTTTGGCGTATAGGGACGTGCAGCAAGGAAATCCTGGGAGCTTCACGCTGGTTTAGAAAGTGGTGCGTCCTTCAGTTGTACCACACCAACTACTGAGAAAATGACTGGATTTGATGAGCAAATGTTCCCTCCCAGGTCTTCTTTGTGCAGGGTCTGTGCATTAGGGCTTAAACCCCGAATCACGACTTCTTGGACTTCTCACACATTAGGGGTTGTTTATTTCAGGATTTGGGGACAGTTTCTCTCTTGAGTGGACAGTTCCGTGGTCTTGACTGAGTCTGCAGCAGTGTGGCCACCACAGTGCTGGCTCCCCCACCCTCGCAGCCCTCGGTGCTGGCCCTCTGTCAGGAACCCCATCTCCTGTGGTTCCCTTGGCATCCCCCTGGTGGGTGGTGCTCCTGTGTCATCCTGGTGGCCTCCAGCGAGGGTCTGCTGGGGTTGTCCTCTCCTGGCCCCTTCACCGGAGCCCTGCAGCAGTTGCAGCTCTGCAGAGGTCTGCCTCAGGCTGGGGCTCGCCTTTTCATTTTTTTCCTGGTGTCTTTCAAAAAGCACTTTTTGATTTTGATGAGATCTGGCATATTAATTCTTTCCCTTTATTGTTCTTTTTAAACTAAGAAATCTTTGCCTGGCCCAAGGTCATGGTTTTCTCTCAGCTTCTCCTTCTAGATGTTTCGCAGTTTGAACTCTCCCACGAATTCACTTTTTCGCAATGAGCGTTGAGGACTCCCCCTCCCTCCGGCGTGTGGGATCCAGCCATGGCAGACACACCGGTTCCCGCGCGGTCCTCCCCTGGGTTGGCTCTGACTGCCCTCTCACCAGAGAGCCCCCCTGTGTCCGTGCCTGGTGCCAGAGCCGGAGCCGACGGGCTCTGCGCTGCAGCTTGGGGTTGGGAGGAGACCTGCCCTGGCCTTTTACAGCTCCCTCTGGGCGTCTTGGGACCCCACATCCCCACAGGAGCTGTGACGCCATCCGCCCATCCCTATAGAAGAGCTTCCCGGGTTTCATTGGGACCAAGTCGAACCTGTCAGTCAGTGTAGGGGGAATCGACACATTGCGAGTCCTGCAGTCTTTGAAAATGGGTGTCCTCTGTGTACCTCTACGGTCTGGCTTCTCCTCAGGGTGCTTTGTGGCTTACAATGTGTACATCTATCCTGCTTTTTTAAGTTTATCCCTGAGCATGACTAATGCTGTTGTGAACACTGTTTTAATTTCAACTTCTGATGGTTCATCTCTACATAGAGGAATGGAAATGACTTTCATCTATTCTCTGGTAGCTTGTAAAGTTTATGAGATCTGTAATGATGTTCCCTCTTCTCTGATATTAGTAGTTTGCATTATCTCTTGTTTTGATAAGTCTGGTTAAAGGTTTATTAATTTTATTGGTCTTCTCAAAAGCTCAGATTTTAATTTTGATTTTTTTCCCCCTGCTATTTGACCATTTCCTACTTCTAGCTTCTCAAGATCAGGGTCAGACTGATTTTTAGGTTCCCCCCGACTCAGGGATTGAACCCAGGGCCTTGTACATGTTAGAAGGCCCTCAAGACTGGGGTCACAGAGCGGGGCCAGGGAGGAGCATGGATGGAATCCAGGAGGCCCCTGAGATAGAGATGGCCCCTGGTCTTTACCTCCTGCTTTTTTGTGACCTCTTCTAGTTCCCTCTCCTCGAGTAAATTTTTGCTAACCAACAGAATATGGCAATGTTGGGGGATGCAACCACTTTGTGGTTAAGTTACAGAAGACTGCAACTTCCATCCTGCCAGGAGACACTGTGGCCTTCTTGGCCTGCACATTTTGATCGACCAAGTGACCTTCTTAGAGAGACCTGGGGGGCAAGAAACAAGGAGGAGCCCAGTTAGCGAGGGCCTGCAGCTCTGTGTCTGGAAGCCTGTGAGAACCCAAGCCCTGCCTGCGCTTGTCATGATGGTGACCTTCCCAGATGAGCATGCAGATGGCCACAGCCAGGGCCACCTCCTTAAGTGCAGCTCTCCAGAGCCCCTGAGCCAGAACCACCCAGCTGAGCAGAACCCGTGAGGACTGATCAGGTGTGGCCCGTTACACAGCAGCTGCACTGTGCTGAGCGCAGGGGAGACGAGCCCACCACAGCTTCCAGTAGCTCTGCAGCAGCACGCGTGAGGGCAGGGGTGCCAAGCACTCTTGGCCACCTAACGAGACGGGGCCAAGGACTTGTCCAGGGTGCTTTCAGCTTGACATCAGTGCACACGTCTCACCCTACTGTGAGCCCAAGTAGGCGACCACCAAGGAACATTTGTTCTCATGAGAGCCCCGGGTTCTTGTACCCAGCCCCATCTGTTCCCAGGTCCTGATAATGGAAGAGCACCGTGTTTTCACTTTTGATACAGGAGCCTGCATTGTTAACTACAGCTTTCTTCCTTGTTCTGAGTGTTCTTGTAGGAAACTGCTGTAGACCATCAGAAGCAGGAGCCAGACCTTCCTGGTGTAGAGGGCATTGGGTTGGCCTGTTGGACATCTGGGCTTGAGAAGTTAAGAAGTCAGTAATTCCAGTGTCGATGCGGTTTTGCTTCTTGACTTCCTCCTGGGAGCTGGTGTTCCAGGAGAACCCCGGCCCTTGGAGTCTGCTGGTACTCTTAATTATACAGGTTTTTGCCTGTTTTCTTCCACAGTGAAGTTGGAGGCTGTGGATTTTTATTTTTGGTTACAGGTCCTCCTCTCTGATTCTTAGCACTGTGCACATGTGCTGGACCCTGGACTTGGTGGGATTCTGCATTTCCAAACTTTGGGGAAGATGTAGTCTGCCTGTCTGGTCTTCTAGAGGGAGTCTGAGCAGGCACCTGACACCTAGAAGAGGCATACCCTTCCTTTCTCTGATCCTGAGACAGGATGGGGACTTGCCTCTCCCCAGCACTCCCGAACACCACACTGTGTGTACTCAACAGGGAGGTCTTCGTCAGCATTTGACTGGGCCAGGTAGGCACCTGGATCCAGCTCTCTTGGTTCCAGATGACCTGCCCCTTTCCTGAAAGTGGTTTGGGCCAGCTACAGTGCTGGGCCTGGTGCTGGAGAGGCTGTTGCCAAGTTTCTAGGTGGGGGGCGGGGGATCCTGGTGCCAAAGTTGTTTGTGATGATAAGACCACAACCCTGCCCTGCACAAGATGGGTGGGGGGTGGCAAGACCCTTGCCTGACATGGAGAACCCTACAGAGCCTGAGTGGTTCTCCCAGCACACCTGTCCCTGGCCCCCCCACACTGGGGGGAGGGACACTTGCCATGAAGACCCTCACTCAGTAACAAGCCGGCGGTGCACCTGACATCTCCAGCTTGGAGCAGAACTGCAGTATGTGGCAGGCACTTTGGGGAGGTGGGCAGGAGCAGGCGCCAGGAGCAACCAGGAAGGCCTGTTCTGGAGAGCTGGCCTGGGTGCTGAGTCACACGTGGCCTTTTAGGGAGCCCTCCTCCGTTTTGTTCCCATGTAGTCCTTTCCCTTGGGAAGGAAAAGTCCAGGCTCCCCTCCGTTTATTGTTTCCCTCTTGGCTCAGGAAGTATACTCCAGGGAAAGAGAAAAATCAGATAACAGAGCAAAAGGGCGTCTTTGGTTTCCTTCTCTAGGGGCTGACTCATGAATGAGAATGGCGTTAGTGTGGGATCCTACCTGTCCCCTCCTCGGCCAAATCCTGGGGTAGCATCCAGGGGTGAGCAGTCGTGTCTGGGGGTTGTTTATGGGGAAAGCCAGATGAGCCTGTCGTGAGGAGGCAGGTCTGATGGCCAAAGCTTATGTTCATTTTGTACACGTCCACTTGGTCTTAAGCGTCTGCACTTTTCCTGGTGGCCTCTTGTGAGTCGGAGCTTTGAGGTGCGGTCTGCTGTGGTTGAGAGCTCGCCTTCCCTCCCTGGCAATGCTTGCTCCTTAAAAGCCACCTCACAGCAGATGCCCCAGTGCTGGTGCCTTCCCCACTGCCAGGGTGTGGAGGGCAGGACCTCTGAGGCTGCCTTGCAAGAGTCACCTGCAGGCAGATGCCTCCCAGGTCCAGGCCCGGCCCAGCCCACTGTAGGGACCCTGCACACTGTCTCCAGAGCACTGCTTTCCTGTGCAGCTGACTGGTGGCCTTGTGTTGGAATCCAGGGACAGCGAGCCTTGGCAGGAGTTGAGAAGCTTGCCTTCCCACCATGAGTGGAAATGCCACTGGTGGCAGGTGTGCTTGCACGTGGGTGGTGCATATTTGCAAGGGTGCCCAGATGTCTTTTTTTTTTTTTTTTTTAATTCATATCAGGGATTGAACCCAGGGGCACTTAATCACTGAGCCATATCCCCAGCCCTTTTCCTATTTTACTTTGAGGCAGGGTCTCTCTGAATTGCTTAGGGCCTTGCTGAGTTGCTGAGGCTGGCTTTGAACTTGCGATCCTCCTGCCTCAGCCTCTTGAGCCACTGGGATTGTAGACGTGCACCACCACGCCTGGCACGTCTGTGGTTTTTGATCAGGCATGTGTGCATGTTTTGATCTGGGGAGCTGGTGGGTTGGCATGACGACATTGCAGCCCCTTGCTGTGGGGTGCAGGTATTTCAGTAAAGCACTCCTGCTGCTCAGAGGCACTGACATCTTTCTTAGAGTTCCCAGCATGGCTCTTGGAAACAAAGGCAGCAGCTGGCTGGAGGGGCTCCAGAGGCAACATGCCCCTGGGTTGCGTTTTCCTTCTTTGAGAAACCAGGGCTGGGGTGTAGCTCAGGCGTGGAGTGCAGTGCTCCCAGTGCACGAGGCCTGCGGGATGGGTGCAGCTAAAACACTGCGGTGTGTTAGCCGAGTGTGCGCCTACAGCTCTACTCGGGAGGGTGAACGAGGGGGTCACTTGAGCCCAGGACCTCAAGACCCGCATGGGCAGCATAGTGGAAGACCCCATCTTAGCTCCCCTAAGAGGCACCCCTGTCCTGCTTCACTTTGTCACGGCAAGCATGACAGCCCAGAAGTGCCAGCATTCAGTGGTGGGGACCTGCTTGGTGTGCCTCCGCCTGGCAGTGCTCCCTCCCTCAGACGACCACCTCTGCAGGGCTGGAAATGGCACTGTGGAAGCCCAGGACACCTCACAGTGGGTGCCTTGTGGCACCCACCTGGGCCTCGACTAGTGTGCTTGCTTGTCTGCAGCCCCCCAGACTGGCCGCCTGCTCTGCCCCCACTGGTCCCCTGGAACTGTGGCCAGGGCTGGAGCACACAGCACAGAGCCTGCGCCTGGTCTGGGGAGGTGCTAGGCAGACACTCGGGGACGCCTGAGGCTGAGTGAGGGACACACAACCTGCAGCCCTTCCTGTGGCTGATGCTGGGGCTGAGTCCACGTCTGCCTGTGCCTCAGCTTCCAGGAGGCAGGAGGGCAGTGGGCCAGCGCTGCTGAGGAGGAGGTGAACGGCCACAGTTGGACAAGCTTGGAACTTGAGGATGTTCTGCTCAGTGAGACAAGCCAGTCACAGAAGGACAGATACCACAGGATGGCATTGAGTGAGGTCCCTAGAGGAGTCACCTCAGAGGTGAACTGGTGGGTGCCAAGGGCTGGGGAGTTGGTTGGTGTCTGAAGGGGCAGATTTGCAGTTCAGGAAGAAGGAGTGGCAGGGTGGACGGCGGTGACAGGTAGTGTACTTAAGCCACTGGACCTTACACTTAAAACGGTTCAAGTGGTAAATCTTACATAGTTTATCACCATGAGACGTGGGGAAATGGGTGAACCATGGTATTCCAGTAATGGTTGGATGGAGAGCCTGAAGGGACCACAGCACAGCCCACACCAGTCCAGTGAAGGGAGCTGGGGGACGTGTATGGCCGCATGGGAGTCCTTGTGTGAAACCCACCTACGCAGGCCTCACCGCATCCAAAGTCAGTTAAAACCCACCAGAGGACATCCCAGCGTGGGGTCTGGGCGTGGCGAGTCTCCTGGATTTTGACCACAGGGCTGAGAAGTCTCTTGTGCTAGGGGCTTTGTTTGGGCTGGGAAGTCTGCATTTCCTCGCCTTTCATCATTGTGTTTATGAACAATGAAATGTTCACTGCAGTTGTTTTTCCCAAGGAGTTAAATGTGTATATTATTCTTATATCTGATTTCTACCAAGCACCTGCCTCGAGTTCTGGGCACCAGGCCTGGCACTGGAGGTGACACGCATCTGGAAACCTGGTGCTCACCTGGACACCGGGCTTTGTCACCTGGGCTGTGAATTTGGGGAGGTACAAAGGGCCTGAGGGTTTGTGTCACAGTTCAGATGGGGAGGCCTCAGGTGAGACTGTCCACTTAGGTCCCTAGCCAGTGAGCGTCCACCATGTGCTAGGTGCTCTGCCAGGCTTGGGACAAAGGTTGTGGTCTTTGGTCTTTGCCCTGGGCCCTCCCAGTGTGTGTGGGGTGGGGGAGTGGGAAGGACTTCACAAGGAGAGCAGGGGGTGCAGCAGGTTCGGGATGGGGAAGCCGGCTCAGCACCGAAAGAGGGCGCGGGCAGTGGGCGTGTGTCTCCAGCTGCAGAGGCCTAGTGGCCAGCAGTGGAGCAAGGTGAGGCAGCACAGCAGGGAGGGGCACTGGGCAGGGGAGCAGCCTGAGACTGGCAGGGCCCCAGAACTGGGCGAGCCTCAGCAGTAGGCCACCTTGTACTGCAGCCGTTTCTGAGCTTCCTGGGTCATGGTGAATGTCAAAATATAGTGACAACTTGAGCCCTGTATACCCTGGATTAGGAAAGACAAAAGATCTTATCAGTTATTCCTGCAGAAAATGATCTTTAAACTCCAGTAAAATCCAAAAATAAGTTATATTTTAGCAGAACATCATGGGCATGTGTTGAAAGGACAGGACAAGACCTGGAGACCAGTGGAGCCCCGAAGAGGCCTGTGGGTCCAGGTGTTCAGTGCCACTCACAAACAGGAGAGTGACTCCCTGGGAAGGGTGAGCCATTGCTTAAGGGAATTACTGTATGATGTTTAATGTCTAAAAGCAGAGTTAGCATCATGGAGAAATGTATTCTTCTACACTATAAATTTCAAAATAAGTGTTGTCTTTGCTCTTAAAACCAACCAGCCAAGAATGTGTCTACCATGGAAGTACTTCCTAGATGATGGTAATTTTTAATTAAAAATCTCACTTTTAGTCTGGGGATGTGGCTTGGTAGAGGAGCTCTTGCCTAATGCACTTGAGGCCCTGGGTTTGATCCCTAGCACTGCAGAAAAAAAAAGTTATGTAAATCTTACATTGTTGTTTCTTGCTTAAACACTCTTGAGGGTCACACACCTGCACTCTTCAGCATCATCTGGAAACATGCCGGTGAGGAAGGCAGCCCATCTTCAGAGGACTGTGTTTTACCTGGCAGCAGCCGGGGGCAGTGCTGCTCTCTTCCTCTTCCAGAACCTGCCCGCGCTCTGCCAGGCGTATTGCCTAGCTCAGCAGGCACTGACTTGGCGTCCTCAGAAGTCCTCACCAGGTGCCAGGGGACCTTTGTGCCCGGTTTTCTCACAACTGCAGACGTCCTGTCTTCTCCTGTGTCCTTGCTAGAGTGGCAGCCAGGTGTGATTCCGCTGCAGCCCGCAGCTCATGCTCTGCAAGTGGGGCCTCTGCGCAGCGCGGACATTTTAACTGTCACTCCTACATGAAGCGGGGCTTCTGAGCGCAGTTAGTTCTGCAGGGATTGTTTTCGGCAGTGCTGCTGTGGGTCAGAGTACTTCACAGTGTGTTGACCTTGCACAGGCCCAGCTGCGGCCCTGTATGTGGGTCACTTGCATCTCTGGCCCGGGCATGTGACCTTCGCTGGAAACTGGGCAGCAGTGACTAGCTCCGAGCTGAGGAGTCAGTTTCCTTTTGCAGCATGGATTTTGAGAGCCTGTTAGGAAGCAGCTGCCAGCTGCCAGACACACCCTGTCCCCCTGGAGGGCAGACCGGCAGGGGCACGCCCCTCCAGGGACAGCCTGCCCAGTGGTGAGCAGAAGCCTGGGGTGCAGTGCTCCTAGGAGGTGGGTTCACCCCCAGGAGATAACACCATGCTGGAAGCCAGCTGAGCCCTGGGGAGAGGCCTGTGGTCATCGGTGCTGCTTCTCAGGGAGATGGGCTGGCAGTGTGTGGGATGAGGATCCTGGCGCTGAGGCGGGAGAATGACCTAGAGCAAGCTGTTCATTTGCGGACGGAGCTGACAGGCCGGCACTTCCTGCCCACCTCTGGAACCCTGTGTGGGGACATGTGCTGCTAGAACACCCAAGACCCCATTCGGGTGGAAGGACTCAAGCAGCACCCAGAGCTGAGTGTCAGGTTGGGGCAGGGAGCAGGTCTCAAGGCCACTTTGCACACTGGCCCTTTCAGGCCTACAAAGCTGCGACAAGACGAGGCGGCCTCTCTGAGGTCAGAATCAAAGCTGAAGGGAAAGTGACCTGCCTGGGGCCCCAGCCAGTGGGTGAAAAGTGAGAATATGAGCTTTTCTACCAACCGCTGCCTCTCTCAGGGCCACCAGGCCAGCTTCCCATGCTCCTGACCATGCTGGGCACATTAGGCCCCCACAGGGAGAGAACCCCAACAGACCCGACACCGCAGCCCCGTGCCAAGGGCTGTCCACCGTGGTCTCAGCAGCTCCGAGGTTGCAGTTCTCACAGCGCTGGTGAGAGTCCAGACCACAGTGCCTGCTCCTTCAGGGGCCTGCACAGCCTTGCAGGACAGCTTCACCCATTAGCGGACCCACAGCCCCTCCCTGCTGAGGCCCTGCACCCAGAGAGCAAGAAGGCAGGAGTGGGGGTGCCTGTGAGCAGAGGTGCCATGGAGGCAGATGAGGCTGGGGGTGAACTGCGACAGCAGCCATTAATAAGAATTTAGTCCTCCTAATTTCCACTCCCTTGCTAGTTCAATTCAAAAGCATTCTCAAGCTACCTCAGAAACTCCTTGCAGAAGGGCAAGGTGTAATCTCTGAATCCTGGGATTTCCAGCTCCCTGGAACTTCTAGGAACCTAGACAGAAAGCTGAGAAGTCTTGGCTCAAACCTCAGGGAGAAACAAGAGTCACCCCAGTCACCCCTGCTCTTAGTTGGATCTGGCTGGTACCAGGTGGACAGAGGCAGCCCTTTGGGTGGTTGCTGACATATCTGTTATTAAAAACTAAATTATGTGTTCACAGTTTGAATTGTGTTAGCAACAAAGGTAATAAGGATTCCCTACTTCCTGATCAGCAGCCTTTGCCCGTGCCCACGGCAAGGTCATCTGCTGTGTCCTGTCAGTGGAACGCTGGCTGCCACCCTCCTCAGCTCCTTGCTCGGTGACACCTTCGGTGGTTGAAGTCAGCCACAGGGGGGTGTTTACACCACCGGGACCATGGCACTGTGGAGGAGACCCTGCGGCCAGTGGAATGTTCGTGCACTTGTTGTGGAGGCCACACTTGGCCTTGTCATGTGAAGACGGCATCAAGCTCCCCTGGGGGTTTTCTGGCCACTTGTTGGAATCAGAACTATATATAACACTGTGCAAGCATGGTGCCTGGGTTTCTGGCCTGTCCCTCTTCAAATGGTAACATCTTGGGGTGAAAGACGCGTTTGCTGTGTTCTTGTCCTCGTCATGGATGCGAAGCCCTATACCCCCAGAGTTGGAACACAGATTAGGGAGATTCCCAGAACCCAAGTGGGGAGGGCAGATTTGGGTTCCTACCTGCTCCATCCCTAGTAGCTATGTGACCTTGGCCGTGACAGAATCTTCTGGAAGCTCAGCCCCCCTCACTTTAAAGCTCACCTGGACATGCCATCTGCAAGGCGGGGCAGGGTGAGTAGAGACCCTGGCCTAGTGCCGGGCACCTGCTGAGCATGCCGTGGTGCTGTCCTGCTGCTGCCCTTTGCCCTCAGCCCCATGGCTGCTGGTTACCCAGCACTGTTGTCCAGCTCCCACGGAGGGAAGAAGAGCTGGTTATTGGTCCTCTGTGAGCAAACTGCAATTTTCAGATGCTCGGGCCATTTGCCCTTGCATGCCAGTCCCTGGTCTCAGTAAGCCAGCAGGTTTGCAAACTAAAATCAATCCTCATTCGCAGATGCATCCAGGTGGGGGGTCTGATGTCCTGCACCATTTCCATCTTGCACTGGACTCTGCAGGTTGCAGCTGGGTGCTGGCCTGTCTGCTGAGGGAGGACCCTCCTTGGTCCTCAGGCCTGTTCCTGTGCACCAGGGAGTCTTGCTCCAAAGAAGCCAGGTGGCCTGATCATTCTGGATGTGAATCTCCACTCTTGGCCTCCTGCTATTGCCCTGAGTGCTGCCCAGCTGGCTGCTCAGCTCAGGGTAGCTGGCTGCCCTCCAGGAGTGGCTTCTTATAGCTGTTCTAGGGTCTTTGATCCATGTTACCTGGCACCTGATCTTTGGTGACTTGGTAGGTCCTCTGACCCCAGTATTCTGAGCCCTCCCAGTAGGCCTTGTTAGCGTTATGCCCCACCCTGCCCTGCATCTGATGGACCAGAAATTTTTGAGGCGTTCCTGCTGCCTGGGGTACCAGGGTAGTGCCCTGGCCTGACACTCACAGCCACTTTCCCTCTGCTGGCCCTGTGTTGGACCCACGGCTCCCCTCCACCAGTCTGCTCGTCCCTCAAGAAGCACACCTGTGCCCTTTTTCTCACCAAGCTACCTCAGGTCCCTGCCTGTCCAGGTGGCCCTAGGCCTCAGGCATGTGAAAGGAAAGGTCATCTTTGAGGAGGGCTGGAAGAACTTCTAGGAACCTAGACAGAAAGCTGAGAAGTCTTGGCTCAATCCTCAGGGAGAAACAAGAGTCATCCCCAGGCTGTTCCCGTTGCCTTCCCATGGGTCCTTGGGACCACAGCTGCTAGTCACAGAGCCCACTAATGCATCTCCTGCATGGCCATGGATCCCAACTATGTGCCATTAACAGGGTTCATGTGCAGAGTGGCCTGTGACACTCTTAAGCCCAATGAACCAAACCTGTGCTCCTGGGGAGGGGGTCACACAGGTAGAGTTGGCTGCACTTCCTTCCTGGTGTTGATACCACCTGCAAAGGTCCTGACTCTCTTCACACTGTTCCTGTTCTGCCTCCCCTGATGCCCTCTTCCTCATGCACCAGGCCATGGATGCCGGCCCTGGGCCCTTGGCTAGCAGGAGTGCCTCAGCTTCTAGTGAGGCAGACACCGGTGAGGCAGACAGGGAGGCCTCTCCTGCCTCCTGCCTGGTCCTCTGCCATCTGATAGCTCCTTCTTCGTCTCAGCTCCCCACACCCCACCAACGTCTCACCATCCCCAATGTCGCCTGGTGCAGGGGCTCCTTCCTGCTCCCGGTGAGTCCCTGCGCCTGTCCCAGGGCCCTTTATCTGTTTCCCCAGTGGCAAGTGTGATGAGGAACTCTCACACCAGCATTGTTGGGGAGTTCCTATGTGTCAGGCTCCTCGTGTGACTTGGTCCTTGGAAATCAGGCACTTCCCCAAGTGACAGACAAGAAAGCAAGGCTCCCCAAGGTCATGGGAATGCCTTACAGCCAGCACAGCACCGGCCCTGGCAGGAGCCCTCGGGTGCCCTGTCTGAGTCCCTCCACAGGGGTCGTGGTGTCAGACTTCTTTGGGACACCTCTCTCCATGGAGTCGCCTCCCTGGCTCTGGGGCTTCTGGTCGCTCATCCTAAGACTTAACTACTGCACTCCTGGGAAAGCCCAGGGAGGCAGCCCAGGGCCCACCCTCACCCTGGCCCTTGGTCCCGTAGGACTCTGAGGATTGTAGACCTCTAGGAAGGCTTGGTGGGTGGCAGGCAGGGATACAGAGGTGACTTACAAAATAGCCTGGCAGCAGTCCCGCCCCTCCCACCTCTGGGGATGCAGTGTTTGAAATGGGGCTGGGAGACACCACCTGGGGTGTCCCTCCTCCACTCTGACCCCTCTCTGAGCACTCCTTGCAGCCCTGTGCTCCCCCACAGCTGGAGGTGCCCCTTCCCTTCACAGCAGGGCCCCTACCCGACAAGGCCCCATCACCCATCATCCTGGGTTCTGGGCCTGGTGACGGGTGGGCTGCACCCCTGGCAGCCTGACCTGGGCTTGGCTTCTCCACTGAGTGGCAGGCCTGAGGTCACTCGAGGATGCAGAGCCGTTCCCATGGAGGACCGGTTCTCACGAGGCTGCTATCGTGAATTTTTGTCTGAGAGTACAAGCATATCTGGACACGGCAGGCTTTGGCTATTGAGTGAAAGAGCGTGAGTTCCCATTCCCATCCCAGACCTTTTGTTAACATTTATGGGCCACTTTCCCAGCCCCCTCCCCCTCAAAAGCACCAGTTTATCAAAAGTGCCCTGGTGCATAGAAGTCGCCCCACGTGGCCCGAGCGTCGCAGTGACCTCACACAGCCCGCCGACGCGCAGTGACACAGTGAGTGTTTCCTGTGAACGGGGAGCCTTCCGGGTCCCACCATTGTTGTCCAGCTTTTGCCTGGAAAAAACAAGAGTCGTTTACTAGGGGCTGGCGTTGTGTGCGGCGCTTTGCTGGGAACTGCCTGTCTGGGGCATCTCAGCCTGCAGGGGGGGGGCGGGAACGGCCCAGGCGGGTGCTGGGGTGCCTCAGCCTGCGGCAGGGGCAGGGGGCTCGCTCATCCAGGGCTGCCTTGGAGACGTGACGGGAAGTGTTTATTTTTCTTGCCAACATGTGAAACAAAAGAGAGCTGTCACCCTGTCACTTGGCCAGCTCTGTGGGCTCTGTCCCCTTCCTGGGACTTGTGAGCTCAGTGGCAGGTAGCTCTGGAGCAGAGGCCCTCATTTCCTGCTGGTCTGACCCTTGGCAGCCTGGAAAGAACTTCCAGGGGAGTTGGGAGAAGGGAGAGGCCGCCCCTGCTGCTCTGTGGGCCTGGGCTCAACCCCTCTTCCAGCCTGGGCTCCCCAGGTCCTTCAGCCTTCCTGCCGGAGCCCTGGCTGTGCCAGCTGCCTGCCTCACCCAGCCATGGTTTTTAGGCTTTGGTGGTGTCTTACTTAACCCCAAGGCAACACCTGGGAGACCACAAACCCACCCATAGGTGTCCGGTAACCTGTGTGTGTGTCCATGGTAAAGAGCTCTCATCTCAGGCATCACACTCCTTCCGGGGAGGAGAGTTGGGGGTCGGATTGGCATGGCGCGACCCCACACTGTTGTCAGTCAGCGTTGCTGAGCACAGAGGAATTGGCTGCGTGGCCAGCCCTCAGGAGCTAGTGGGCTGCTAGGGAGGTGGGGCCCATTCAGGGTGGGGGCCACACGTGCTTAGGGAACCAGGCCACGGGGTTGGCAGTACTGTGATCCCTGCTTTGGTCTCCTCTTCTAGACACCTCGTCTGTGGTAGGCTCAAGCAGATTAAGTAGCACCTGTATGCCCAAGGGGTTGGTTGGCTGCCCCTAGTTGGGTGTGTTTGTTCTTGTGCAGTGCTTGGGATGGAACCCAGGGCCTCCCACTCGCTAGGCAAGCACTCTACCACTGAGCAGATCCCCGGCCCTTTTCATTTGATTTTGAGGCAGGATCTTGCTCATCTGCACTCCTCCTGCTGAAGCCTCCCAAGTTGCTGAGACGACAGGCATGTGCTGATTTGATTTTGAGATGGGGGTCTCATTTGCCCAGGCTGGTCTCCAGCTCCTCCATAAGCCATCCTCCAACATGGGGGGATTGCAGCAATGGGCTGAGCCTGCCACCGAGCAGTGTTGTATCCACTGAAGGGAAGCAAAGTGTGTCCCCGATCACTGGGAGCTGGTGCCTCAGCAGGTGTCTGCATGCCCAGCAGGCTTGGTGTGACCGCTGCTGGAGCAGACCTGCCCAGGGCCTGCTGTCTCAATACGGTGATGCTGTTCCAAGTCGACTGGGTGCCCAAGGGGCAGGGGAAGGGTGGACAGGAGAAGCCCCTAAGCTGCTGGGTCTGACCAGGCTCTGAGGACACATGGCTTGGGAAGATCTAACCTGGGCCCTCCACCTTGTGTGTTAAAGTTATTTATAACGTCAGGCCAGGAGGAGCTGCCAAAGGCTCTGAGCATGGGTCTTCCGCAGCTCTGGCCTTGGGGAGGCCCTCGTGGGTTGGTGGCCTGACAAGAGAGCTTGGTGGGCAGGGCAGGGCAGGGCAGGGTGACTGTGGGGGTCAGGACTGAGGGAGAGGGAAGCAGCCCCCAGGTGGAGGTGCCAGCACATGCTGCTCAGCAGAGCAAAGCCCCAAGCCAGAGACACAGATGGGGGCATGTGAGGCGGGGAGGGGAGGGTGGCTGAGGACAGGAGGAGAGGGGTGGCGACCTCTACCTCCTCTGGGGCCCAGGTGAGCTGGTGAGCCTGCGAGGACTCTGCCCAAAGGCTCAAGGCCTCGGCAGTGAGTAATGGCTGGCCGGGGGAGCAGGTGGGGTAGGAGCAGGAGCTGAGGGCCTGGCAGGTGGTTTTCCCCAAGGCCATCTCTTTTTGCCCCTCGGGCATCAGGCTTGCTGTGAGCTGGAGAAGGCAGGCTGGTGCCCAGTGGGTCTGTGCATCCCCTGGAGCCATCAGTACCAGGCCGGATGTAGCTGGTGACTGGGAGCATTCTCCCTGGGGGCGTGGAGCTTTGGCCCACACCTACAATCTCCTTTTGCCTCCCCGATCCCTGGCCACTGCTGCCCAATCATAAAATACTCTCCAGTTACAGCCCTATTTTCAGAAGAGTGCTGGGCTTTCCCAGCTCCCATCTGAGAACTCCGTGCCTAGAGCTACCTGCGTCCCTCCCAGCCAGAGCTGCAGGTCAGTGCAGGGCTCTGCCCAGAGAAGCACACACCCACAGAGCAGGCTCGCCCCAGCACACTCTTGCCCTTGGGGACAGCCTCTGGAGAGCAGCCTTGGGGTGCGGCATGTGGGTGGACTGAGAACAGTGCCACTGGCCCTGGGGAGGCTGCATCTGACCCCCGCCATGTGTTGGGTTGAGTGGGTGCTAAGCCATGGCCTCTGTGCCTCAGTCTCCCTGACTTCCTGTGGTTGCAGCTTTGAAAAGCAGCTGCAGCTATTCAGCAGAGCACAGGGTGTCTGTCCCTCGTGCCGCGACTCCCACCACTTCGTGAGCCGACCCGTTGGCCTGCAGTGAAAGAGTCTCTGAGGAGAGGAACGTGGGGCAGTCGACCCGAGGGCTCTGTGGGGTCTAATGACGACCCCCAGACATTTTCTGTGGGGCTCAGTGGGCAGGTTCCCTCTGCCTGTCCTTGTAGTGGGGCTTCTGCATGAGTCCAGCTGACACAGGGCCTTGCACACGCTCAAGAGGATGAGTTATGGACAGTCCCCTGTGGCCAGGCCCTATGCGTGTCCATGCTTGGTCCAAGAGTGTTCATGGCTGACCACGGCCCTACAGAGGCATGTAGCTCACTTCTCCAGGTATGAGGCCTGGTGGTCTCCCTCCACCTTACTGACCTCAACCTGAGAGGCTGAAGTTGACTGGAGCTTCTGCCAGGGAGCCTGGTGCATCTCTATTCTTACATGGAGAGTGTTCAGTGGGAAGGGGATGAGTGGCATGTGTCTACGCCCATCCTCCTGGTGCCAGCTTGCCCTCCTTCTGCCTTAACACCTACCTTCCCAGCCACTTCCTGAGCCTAGGCTTCCAGCCCTGAGACCCGCTGGTAGCAAAGCTGGTAGCAGGTGCCAGGTTGGCCAGTTGGCCCAGGTGTAACAGAGGGGGTAACAGACCTGTCTCCAGACCCCAGCTCGAGATTCGAACCAGGCCTGGTGCTGCTGCTGGCCCTCGGGTGGCTGCACCCACGCAGAGCTGACAAGGGGTGTTGGGATCGTGGGTGCTGGCGGATTGTCTTTGTCAGGCCATTCATTGGACTGTCACCATGTCAGCAGGTCACCTCTCTGAGCCTTCCTCTCCTCACCAGAAAGCAGGAACCATAATATAAGCCTCAGTGGTGACTGTGAGAACACAGTGACATGTGACCAGGCTCTGTAAATCTTGTCACAAGATCATCACCATCAGTAGGTCATGGAGAGCTGTCCCTGCCACCAGTCTCCCTTCTGACCTGTGTCAGTGACTGCAGTTCACCCTACCTGCTGGCCACTTACCAGTTACCCTGAGTCAGAAGGTCAGGGCAACGTGGCATGCAGAGAGAGCTGGCAGTTGCTGCATGACACAGTTTGGTTTGAGGGAACAGGACATGTTGGTTGCCTCTCTCTGCAGCTTGCAGTGTGACAAAGCAGGGCAGAAGGCAGATGGTCACGGCACAGAGTCCATGAGGCCAATAATGGCTGCCAAGGGTCAGGCAGCCAGAGGTCACAGAGAAGCACCTGCAGAAGCCCTCCCACAGGTAACGGGCGCAGATTGTGGACAGGATGTAAAGAACGACTCCCCAAAGGCAGTAGAGTAACAGAGGGCCAGAACCTGGAAGAGGAGGGGCAATTGGAAGAAGGGAATGGCATGGGCTGACCGGTGTGTCTGTCTGTCTCTGTGTCTCTCTCCAACTTGAACTGAAAATTCCTTAATCGTGCCACAGGGTGGCGAAGACATGGCAGCTGCCAGCCCTCTTCCTGTCTCACAGAACCAAAGACGCAGGGAGGGACCCAAGCCTCACGTGTACACTGCTCGTGGCTCCGTTTGCTTCCTGAATGGCCTTTGCACATTCATAGCCAGATCTCAGGCTGCGTAGCTGCAGCTGATAGAACTGCACGGAGTTCTGCCGTCTCACTCTGTGGGGAGAACAGAGCTCTGAGAGTCCAGCTCGGTTAATTGTGTGTACAGCAGAAATATCGATAGTCCTGGAAGGAACATAACAAGAGTATGAAGTCTTTGTGACGCACTGTTCGCAATGTCTAGATGTCTAGGGCATAATTCAGCATTTCTTTTTCCTTTTTTTTTTTTTGTGTTGGAGATTGAACCCAGGGCCTTGTACATGAAAGGCAAGCACTCTACCAACTGAGCTATGTCCCCAGCCCCACAGTATTTCTAGACACAAAGAAAAAGGACTGAAAAAAGTAAAAAAGAAATGTCCCTTTACTCTAGAGAAAAGGCAGCTGGGGAAACTGACCCCAGGGGGAGGACTCAGATTGGGATTGTCAGGAAGCCCGCGTGACTGGTTGTTACGTGAAGGGAAACACGCTCATGATGTAGAGTAGAGTTCTAGCACAGAAACAAGTGTAAGAGTGGGGAAACTGACAAACTCGAGAACCAACATCCTAATTGAAAGTTAACCGGTAGGATTAAGAGCAGATTGGAGATGGCAGAGGAGACAGGAGACCTAAAGATTCCTCAGTAGAGATCATCCACAGCAAAGGACAGAGAATAAAGATCATAAAGAGAGATGAAGAGAGCCTGAGGAAACGGGGACAGTATCAAAGAGTCAGTCTGTGTGATGTATGTATATAACCACGGACGATACGTCTATAATTGGAGTCGTAGAATAGAAGAAATAGAGAACAGAGCATCACAACATTGTAAGAGTTGTAAATCTACAGATTCGTGGAGTCCAGCGAGCCCGAGCATGGAACGTGTCAAGCACCTCTTCCCTAGACTCATCAGAGCCACACTGCTGAGAAGCAGCAACGGCGGGAGGCTCTGGAGAGCGCCCGGCGCATGATGAGCGGGGGACAGTCCCGAGGACAGCCTCCTTGAATGACACAGTGGAGCTGGACCACTGGGAACCCTCCTCGGGGTTCTCCGTGAAGAGGGTTGGAGCCCCGACTCTGTATCCAGCAGAAATATTCAAGAATAAAAATGCAATAGGAGATTTCAGAGTCCAAATCTGAAAAAAAGCATCAGCAGATGCTTTTTAAGGAATGCCAAATAAACTAAAGAAGCGTCTTCAGGTACAAAGAAACAGATCTTTCAAGAAGGAAGGAGTTGTCCTGCAAATGGTGAAATGTGTAGGTATATACGATTGTTTCTTCTGGATTCCTTTAGAATAGATACAACTAGTAAAAGCAAAAGCATATGGTGGGGTTTGTGTTATGTGTTATCATATTCACTAAGTGGACTGTAAGTGTTTGATAGGTAATATCTGTAGTGATCACTAAAAGTACCTACCACTGAAGGCTATAGTATATTGGAATTTGCCTAGATATTCAGTTAATCAAAAGAAAATAGGAACAGGGAAGCAAAGAAACAAGGGGGGTCAGACAGAAAGCAAATAGCAAATGGTAGACCTAACTCCAACCTAATCATAATTACATTAAGTGTAAGTAAACTGAATATGCCAACAAAGATGCATAGAAAAATAAGAGCCATTTATATACCATGTATTTAAAAAGTTCCTTGAGAGGGGGACTGGTGAAGACCCAGCTGGCAGAGGGGTGCCTTGGCGGGGTGGCTGTCACCTTCAGGTGAAGGGCCTCCAGACAGAGTGCAGCTGGGGAGCCGATGGGCTGGCGGCAAACTGCGGCGTCTAACCTGGGGACTCCAGATTTTTAATCTCATAGCTTTTTATGTCAGGAAATAGTTTTACTTTGATCTTTTCAACTTGGTAAAATGTAACATCCATTCTTAACTGGAAGGCCACACAAAAATAGATGGCAGAATTTGCCAGTCCCTGTGCTAGAGCCATAGCTCTCGAGAAGGACCTGAGACTGGGGTGCACCTGTGAGCTCCTCCAAATAGCACAAGTGATGACAGACAGCTGGGCCCTGAAGAGCCCACACTGGAGCCCTGCCCCTGCCCCTGCCCCTGGGCAGCCTCCTACCAGCCACACACACCTAGAAGTGTGGGGAGGAGCAGTGTGTTCCTCGGGCCCAGGCACAGCCCTGACTTGAGCAAGCTGTCCCTGATATGGGGGCAAGCGTGTGGGGCACACAGGCTCGGCAGGACTGTTCCTTCAAAGCCTGCTCTGTCAACCTGCTGGGAGAGAGCACCTGCCGGACTGCCTGTGTCCCCCTCTGAAGACTGCGACCCCACAGCCCCACCCTCCATGGGCTCAGGTACCCGCTCCTGCCTCGTCCACAGCCCAGTTCCCCTGACAACTCCTCTTCCCTTGGCTGAATGGTGTGGCCTCCCAACCCTGTCAGCCACCCTGAGCAGCACAGTCATATGACATCTCTCCACGGCCGGCTTCTCAGCCCATGTGGTGGCCTGGGGGCTGGAGGCTGCCCAGGCCAGGCCCAGCACCAGGCCTGCTGCTGTTACCCAGGGGGACATGCAACAGGTCCCCCTCATGTCTGCTCATCTCCTGCAGCTGGACCAGCATCAAACAAATGCGTCTGCTGTAACTTGCACACTGATGTGCCAGGTGTGTGTGTGTCCAGGTTGATGGAGCCACAGGGTCCCTTATGTGGCACTTCTGTCTCACTGGGAAAGGTCTGATTTGTGGAAAACCTGGTATCAGAAGGGACTTGGTAACAGACCACACTGCAAGGCCTCGCAGTGGAGGGCACCCAAGGATTTGCACTAAGGGCTTGGCCAGCCACAGCCCAAGACAGGACCAGAGTTTGGTTAACGGGTCCCTGAGCAGCATGGCAGGGACAGAGTAGGAGTGTTAGAAAAGGAATTGAGGCTATTGGAGGCTGAGCAGAGAGGTGACTTCTGCACAGGGCAGACTGACGCTCCCTGGCCAGCATCTCTGTATGGTTTGGGTCAGCAAGCCTTTTTCTCTGTGGGTGTCATTTGGCTCCAGGCTGGGAGGGGAGGGGGCTGTAGGTGAGCTGTCACGGATCTCCAGGGAGCCACAGCCTGTCGGCAGTGCATATAGTGTCTCAGGGGTTCCAAAGTGCACCCTGTGCTCAGGGTGGGTGATGCTGCAGGCAGGGCAGGAAGTGGGCGTGGGGCCTCCTGAACAGGTGTCCCCCCCCACCAGGAGTTTGAACAGTGACAGGTGAGTGCCTCTTTTTGGCATGAACGTGAGAGCCAATGGGGTGCTAGAGGGTACCCCAGCTCTTTGGGGGAGAAGCAGGGAGGTGCTGAGCACAGGGACACAATCTGGACTCGACACTTGTCATGAAGCTGTGACAGTCTGTGGGGGTGATGTGCTTCCCATTCTCTGAGTTTTTAGCCTCACTCTAAGTAGGTTTGGTCAGGAGCTATTTCGGAGAGAGGATTCCTAATGTGAGCATCGTTAAGGGTGGTCGGGGTGGTGTGGCCAGTGGCAGCCCATGTGTCCCCCTCATGTGCCTCTCAGGGAGAAGCCAGAGTCTGTGCCTACTGTGGTGCCACCTCTGGTGCCCCGAGGGCCTTCATCAGCCCTCTGGCACTTGGCAGCACCAGCAGCTTGGAGCGTCTGCCCAGGCCATGCTGCCCCAGCACCTGCGGCACGCACAGCCGGACCACACAGCTGCGCCCAGTGTGTGCTGCCCTGGTACTGTATGCAGCAGGTGGGGCCCTGCAGGCCTGGCCACCCACGCCAAGGCCCCTGGCTCGCCTGGCCTCCCTCAGGAGGAGGTGTGCCCTAGGAACCTTGCACGTGGGCACACGCCCGCCTCACAGCACATGTTCCCCCAGGGCTCCCGGAGCAGTACTACAGTCTCACCTGGTTCCTGAGCCCCGTCCTCGGCCTGCTCTTCACGCCGCTCATCGGCTCTGCCAGTGACCGATGCACCCTGAGCTGGGGCCGCCGCCGGCCCTTCATCCTGGCACTCTGCGTGGGCGTCCTCGTGGGCGTGGCGCTGTTCCTCAACGGCTCTGCCATAGGTGAGTGCTGCTGCGCACCCTGTGCAGTAACCGGGGACTTCACTCTGGCCCCCTGGCGGTGGCCAGGCCCAGGCGGCTGCTGGAGCCGCCTTGTGGGAAAGCTGGAGGAACCTGCTCACAGGGAAAGGCTTCCTGCCCACCGACCGTTTGTTTTTCATGCATATCTGACACCACGTCCTGTTTCCAGCTTATTTCAGTAATTATCTCTTCTCTTTTTGTTCTCCTTTTCTCAGAGTTGGTGTTGAAAGCGTCCGGAGCTGGTCTGATACTTGTTTTTTTGTTTCAGGCTCTCACGTGCTGTTTTTACTGGTGGTGGTTTTGTTTTTAATCAAAGCAACTATGTGTGGGAAAGTGTGTTTGCTTTGAGGGCATTTGTCAAATGGGGCAGTGAGCTCCCCGCACATCCTGAGGTGGAGGTGCCTGTGCACGCCCAAGGAGAGAGGGCCTCGCCTGAGGTTGGGTGCGGGGCCAGGAACCTTGGTGCAGGAGGGCTGCCGACTCAATGGGCCTGGCTGCAGGTGGGGCTGTGGGCTCGGTCCTGCCCACCTCCTGAGCCTAGTGCCCTCCAGCCAGCCCAGGCCCTGTACAGATGCCCTGGGGCTGCTTGCCTCCCATGCCTGCTGCTGGCTCTGGGCTTAGCCTCCCCTTTCCCATGAGCAGGGAGGTCCTCCGATGGCAGGTGGCTTTCCTGGGCCATGTCTGGGGTACAGCCCCATCACATATAGCCAAACACAGCCAGCCCAGAAGCTCCAGCCCTCAACCTGGGTGCTGTCTCTGCAGTCTGAGGCCAGTGGGGTGCTTCCTGGCAGAAACCCCATTTTCTGTGCCTCCTATGGACCAATTTGTCCAGATTTGGCCGAACAGTGCTGTGGGGCCATTCCTGGGCCCCAGCCTTCAATCCCACCCCATGCCCTCTGATCCTCATACAGGAGGGTGTGCTTTTTTCATGGGAACATGAGGCCCAGTTTGGCTGGTCAGGCATCGGGGACAGGAGGGCAGTTTGATCTCTGGGTCAGGGTAGACCCCTGAGGAGCTTCCTGCAGGCTCACGCTGTCTCCATAGGACTGGGACCAGGGTGCGTGGCCACTCGGGTCCCTCTTGGCTGCACCCTCCAGGGCCAGGCTGGTACAGGCAGGAGGCAGAAAGCCCGAGGGGCCCTCTCAGCATGCGTCAGAGGTCTTCCAGCCCGTGGGCTGGCCCTGGGGGCTGGCCTTCAGCATCAGTTCTTGTTGAGAAGGGCAAGGAGATGCTTTTCTCACAGAAGGCGAAATGGCAGTGCTCAGCTGGCACTAGCTGGCACTCCCAGCAGGAGGCCACCCCTAGCAATGGTGCAGTAAGCCCGACCTGCTCTGCTTCCTGCTCACAGCACAGGGCCAGGAGCCTTTTGGAAGAATCTCCCCACACGCCACACAGCGGGAAGAAGCAGCTCGTTTCTTTCCCAAGGGTCTGCCAAAGAACGAGGCTCTTGCTCTGGAGAGGTCCCACTGTGCCGGCCGCCTCCCTGCAGGGGACTGCTAGCTCCCCGGTCCAACGAGGCAGGTATTGCCGTCTGATCACCCCCTCCCATTCTCTGTCCAGGTCTGGCCCTTGGTGATGTCCCCACCCGGCAGCCCATTGGCATCGTTCTCACGGTGCTGGGAGTGGTGGTCCTGGATTTCAGCGCTGATGCGACCGAAGGGCCCATCCGCGCCTACCTGCTGGATGTGGTGGACAGCGAGGAACAGGACATGGCCCTCAACATCCATGCCTTCTCTGCTGGTAACGCCTTGCCTGGGGCAGACCGGCCTCCCTCAGTCATGTGCCAGGGTTCCAGGAGGGGGTGGGCCTCTGCTGCCCTGTGTGCAGCCCTAGCAGGATGAAGAGGCAGGAATGGGGACAGAGTGTCAGGCCAGTCCTGCCTGGGGTGATGTGCTCACAGGGCAGATGGGCAGGCCCCATGCTGATCTCTGCCCTCCGCCAGGCAGTTCCACACGCATCCAGTAGAGGACCCTGAACCGAAGGCCATGTCAGATCTGGGAGGAGTTTGCATTTAGTTAATTAAGCAGGGATTTGGGAGACCCTAGTCCTCAGTTCCACAGTCAGGGTCCACCTGTTTTGTCCCCTCCCTCCCGGCCCCCGCTGCCATCTCGTGCTCCATCCCAGCCCCTGTGTCCTGACTCACTCAGGGTGGGCCTGGGGATGGGGGCCGCAGTGGTCACTGGCTCACCGCTGCTCTCCCCACCAGGCCTCGGCGGGGCCATTGGCTATGTGCTGGGCGGGCTGGACTGGACGCAGACCTTCCTGGGCAGCTGGTTCCGGACACAGAACCAGGTGCTTTTCTTCTTCGCTGCCATCGTCTTCGCGGTGTCAGTGGCCCTGCATGTCTTCAGTATCGAGGAGGAGCAGTACTGCCCGCAGCAGGAGCGCAGCTCGGAGGAGGCCGCCCTGGCCCCCACCCCTGGCCTTGCACAAGATGGCAGCCCCCTGTTCCCAGACGAGGTGCAGTCGGAGCACGAGCTCGCCCTGGACTACCTGGACGTGGACCTGGTGCGCAGTAAGAGCGACTCTGTGCTGCACGTGCCGGATGCTGCGCTGGACGTGGAGCCTGAGCTGCTCTTCCTGCGCGACATCGAGCCCTCCATCTTCCATGACACCTCCTGCCCCAACACCCCCCAGAGCACCAGCCAGGAGCTACTGAGGGCCACACTGCCCCGCCTGTGCACGCTCCTCAGGGAAACAGCCAAGGAGGACGAGACCTTGCTTGACAACCACTTGAATGAAGCTAAAGTCCCAAACGGAAGTGGCTCTCCGCCCAGGGTCCCCCTTGGCTACGTGAGGGTGGCCATGAAGCCCTCGGCCACATCTGGCTCCATGCGGCGGCGGAGGCATGCATTCCGCAGGCAGGCCTCCAGCACCTTCTCCTACTACGGCAAGGTCGGGTCCCACTGCTACCGCTACCGGCGGGCCAACGCCGTGGTGCTCATCAAGCCGTCCCGCAGCATGAGCGACCTGTACGACCTTCAGCAGAGGCAGCGGCAGCGCTGTCGGCACCGCAACCAGAGTGGGGCCACCACCTCCAGCGGGGACACAGAGAGCGAGGAGGGCGAGAGCGAGACCACCGTGCGCCTGCTGTGGCTGTCCATGCTCAAGATGCCCAAGGAGCTGAAGCGCCTGTGCCTCTGCCACCTGCTCACCTGGTTCTCCGTCATCGCTGAAGCTGTCTTCTACACCGACTTCATGGGCCAGGTCATCTTCAAAGGGGACCCCAAGGTGAGCACCTGGGCAGGCGGCTGGGAGCGTGGGGTGCTGGGGAGGAAGTGTGGCACGCTGAGAGTGAAAATAGGGCCTCGGCCAAGCCTGCCCTCACTGCCCCGTCCACGTGGACCAGGCGCTGTGCAAGCCTGAAGCAGGTCACCATGGGGCCCCGGGAGCCATCATGCCCGCCTGGCACTCCACCAGGCAGACGCACTTTGAGAAGCCCAAGTGAGGCTGTCTTCAGCTGTCTGCCGCCCTGTGCCAAGCTCACCCAACCTGGCAGTTCAGGTGACCATCTGGCGTCACTCATGCCAGCCGTGCTGGAGGTTCTTCCAGCCCCTGTGGTACCAGCGGGGCACACCCTGTGATGTGTTTGCTACCTGGTCAGGAGGGCCTCAGCAGTCAACACACACCAGGCCCACATGTCCACTCCTCCTCAGGTCTAACCTGGGGCTTAAAGAGGGCAGGGTCACCCCTGGGTTTCTGAGCTACACAGTCAGATGTGGCAAGGAGGGACCCGAAACCACTGACCCACTGAAGACTGGACCAGGGAGGGCCCCCATCTTGCTTGGAGCGCTTCTTACCTCCTGTGGACCAGGGAGGGCCCTTCCTTGCTGGAGTGTTTCTCACCTCCTGAAATACAGTCAGCCACAGTTGAAATGCAGAATCACCCCTTTGTCCTGAGCACGCAGCATATGCCCCGCTTACCCAGTCTCCTTCTGAACAGGACGCCTCCAACTCAACTGCCTGGCACGCCTACAACGCTGGGGTGAAGATGGGCTGCTGGGGCTTGGTCATTTACGCTGCTACCGGTGCTATTTGCTCAGGTAAGAGGTGTCCAGCTCAGGTAAGCTGTAGCCCTAGAGAGTTCTCAGCAGTCAGATGAGGGGATCCCATACCTCATAAGGCTCAGGTGTCCGTGGGACCCTGACTTCTGTCTGGGCAGGTGAGAAGCTGTGGGAATAGCTGCTGTCGGCTGTGCTAGGAAGGGGTGTCTCTGAGAGCCCGTGGAGGCAGTCTGTGCTGTCCCACAATGCTGTCCATATGGACGGCACCTCTGTCTAGGCTGTCCTGGGTCCTGCTGGTTCCTGCCCAGGGCTCAGCAGGAGGAGCAGGGTCCAGGCTGTCATGGGCATGAGGCCTCTACCTACAGGCACAGCTTTATCCTGATGGATAGGGTGGGGTGACAGGCACCCACCCCAGGAGCAGCATGCCCAGCTCAACCTCTGGGACTAGACATGATCGTGGTCAGGGTCCCCTTGCCTACCCATACTGTCTAAACCCTGGGGAGGAGGCCAGCTTTACACCAGCCTCGAGTGGACTTGGGTGGCTAAGGTAAATGCCACGAGGTCAGCCAGGCACTGGAGCAGCTGTGACTCAGCTGTTGCCACTGCTCTGGTAGAGGAATTCTCGGGAGCTTGCGAGGCACCTCCTGGAGGAGGTGTCATCTAAGCCACCAGGTCAGGATGGGTGGTGCAAGGCAAGGTCCTGAGACGACGACCTGGGCTGCCCACGTCAGGAGAACAGAGTAGTGCTGGGTCAGGCGAGAGAGTGTTCTGGCAGGTCAGGGAGGCCCAGAGCTGTAGGAAGGGCCAGCTGCTGGCCTTGCTGAGGTGCCAGAGCCACGGGGGGCCAGGCGGGTCCAAGGCTGCAGATGCATTCAAGAGCAGGCAGTACCTGTACCCCAGACCCCATTTCAGCTGGAGGAAGCCATGTTGGATGAGACAGGACAGGAGCCATGAGCTCATCCCTGTCCCTGTGGTCCCTCTCTGCAGCCTTGCTACAGAAGTACCTGGACAACTACGACCTGAGCATCAAGGTCATCTACGTGCTGGGGACACTGGGCTTCTCTGCAGGCACAGCTGTGATGGCCATGTTCCCCAATGTCTATGTGGCCATGGTCACCATCAGCACCATGGGCATTGTCTCCATGAGCATCTCCTATTGCCCCTATGCCCTGCTGGGACACTACCATGAAGTCAAGGAGGTACGTCCATCCCCAGGGTGCTGGGGTAGGGGGTGGCAAAAAAGGAGGCCCAGGGAGCCACACTCCAGCCAGGGACATCCCCATCCCAGACTGTGCTGTCCGTCTCCACTCCCAGAAGCCTTCAGCTGCTGCCTGCCCTGGTCAGTCTCTGGCCACAGGATCCCTCCCGCACTGTAGGCCAGTCCTGCCAAGAGGCTTCTGGAAGTGCGCCCTGGAGGGTCACTGCCTGCCCTGCTCGAAAGGCCCATCAGGCATGTCAACTGCCCTAGCACAGAGTTCACCATAGACCTGGGCATGGGTGTGACCATGACTGTCCAGCACTGTACACCTCTGAAGGGAAAGGAGGTGCTCGTTTCTCCTTCCTGAGCCTCAACTGTGCTTACTCCCAGTCTCTTGTACAGTGGTCCAGGCAAAGTGGATTTACTGAGTAGCTGCACAGATGCATCTAATCCAAGCCAGAATCCCTGGCCTCCTTGCCCTCACTCTGAAGGTGACCGTGATCCTGACCTCTAGCACTGTCCTCTCCCATCTGGCCTCTTTCTTTCACCTCCTTCTTGTGACAAGTGCATTGCCGGCAGCTCTGCATGCTCTTAATCCCCGTGCCCTGATGGGCTCTGATACGCCCCCTGATTGGCACTTGGGTTCTTCCGGTTTGGAGCTGTTTGAGATACTGCAGTAGTGAGCACCCCTCCCTATGCCTTCACGGTCTTTCATGCCCCATCTGATCCTGTGGCTGGCTTGAGGTGGGGGACGGAGACAGCCGTGTGTCCCCCCCGCAGGTGGCTGGGTGCTGGCCAGTCATCTTCCTCTCCTGGGACAGGTGCGATGCTGGCTTGAGTGAAGCGACTCTGGCTCTTCAGAAGTGTCTTGGCTCCTCCTAACCATTTGTTTTTCATCCACTCTGAGCTTTTGAGTACACCTTTACCCGTATGCATCCGCCTGGGAACGATTGATAACGTGGCAGAGCCAAGCCCTCCTGTGCACAAATATATATTATTCTGTTATGAATTCTCATGATTTTCTGCATACAAAACCACATTAGCTGTGTGTAATGAGAGTTTTAGTTCTTCCTTTCTAACCTTGGTATGTTTTCTTTCTTTTCCTTGCCTTCTGGTCACGACTAGTACCTCCAACGTGAGGCTGGGTGCAAGTGCCGTCATTGTTTTCTTGTTCAAACTCTAGCCAGGAGTGCTCACGTCTCACTACAGAAGTCAGGGTTTTCTGGAAATTCATCCATTGCATCTGAAATTTCCACTACATTTACATTAAATTGTTCAGAATATTTCCTTACAATGTAATGCAGTAGCACCGTTATCATTTTTGATACTGTCTGGGAATCAGTGGAGTCTGTTTCCAGGAGCTTTTCGGACCCTCGGTCCTCTGTGGTACGTTCACTTTGTATCTGTTTCTGCTCTTTACGGGTCTTTTGCTTTCTGTTATTTTTTTTTATATTTAATTTGCTATCTTCTAATTTCTTTCTTTGATTTTAGCTGAGTATTTGCACTTAAGGGTACTAATTTCCCTCTACTCACAGCTTGAGCCACACTCTGGGAAGTTGTAATTCATTGAGTTTCAATCACTTAAAAGATTTTCTAATTTTTGTGATGATTTCTGTTTTGAACCATGAATTATTTAGAAGTATGTTGATGAATTTCTGACATATAGTGGATTTTCTAGTTTCTAGTGTAATTCCTCAAGGTCAGAAGACAATCTTACGTGACTTCAGCCCCTAAAATTAATCGAGCCCCCCCCCCCCCTTGTGGCCCAGTGTGTCACAAATGTTTACAAACATTCTTTATGCTCTTGGAAAGAAAGTGTGTCCTGTGCTTAGTGCCCTGAGTGTGTTGAGCTCTTCTGTTCCCTTCCGTCCTGTGTCCACTAACTCTGTGCAAGGTACATTGGAACCTCCCTCTGTAGTCATGGTACACACACATCAAGGTTGCTTTGCCTTCCATCAGAAGATGTGGTCACTTAGTGTGACCACAAATGTCTATGCACCAGGGTTCACTTGTATCTTAGGAAACAGATGAAGCCCCATGCCCCGTTAGTATGATCTAAGTGTCAGTGCATTCAGAATGTGGGAAGCATTGGCATGGACTCAGAGCCCCTGCCCTCCAGCCCTCACTGGAGACCACCTGGGTGGGCAGAGTCAGCCCTGCTGCCCTTCCTTGGGACTAGAGGCCGGGCCCCAGGGAGCCTGTATTCTGATGGATGGGGCTGACAAAGCTGCTTCCTCACCTCTCCCCTCCAGGGAGCAAGAACATCCCCCGTCTCCTGTCTGCATGGTGCGGAGCCAGAGCTGGGGTGCGGGAGGCCCAGGCAGGAGCAGCTGCCTGGAAGCTGAGAGGAAGGCACGGCAGTGTGCAGACCCCTCAGCAGGGTCACACCTCTGGAACCCCTCACTGTGAATTCTCTTCTCTTCTAGTACGTTCACCACAGTCCTGGGAACTCGAAGCGTGGGTTTGGCATCGACTGCGCCATCCTTTCCTGCCAGGTCTACATCTCCCAGATCCTGGTGGCGTCCGCCCTCGGGGGTGTGGTTGATGCCGTGGGAACTGTGCGTGTCATCCCAATGGTGGCCTCTGTGGGCTCTTTCCTGGGCTTCCTGACGGCCACGTTCCTGGTGATCTATCCTGAGGTGTCAGAGGAGGCCAAGGATGAGCAGAAAGTTCTGTCCTCCCAGCCTGCCCTGGAAGGTGAAGGCCGCGGGGGCAGTGAGAAGCCCACTGTCCTGAAGCTGTCGCGGAAGGAGGGCCTGCAGGGGCTGGTGGAGACCGAGTCTATGGTCTGAGCACTCCATTGGCATATTCCGTGCGGGAGACCGTGGCCAGGGGCTGCTGGGCCCTGTCCTCACTGGGGCTTCCAGGCCAGCGCACGCAGAGGTCCTTCTCAGAACAGTCGAAATTCCGTAGTTGTAGGGTAGGTTTGAGCTCTTTAGGCAAAGATATCACACTAATTACTTTTTCCACAATTAAAAAAAAAAAATCATTTGAAATCTTTTTTTTTAATTGAAAAAGATCTTTTAATTTCAGCTCTTTTATTCTGCAGGTATATTATTCTGCATGTTTTTAAATTGTAAAACAATATAGCCAATAAGCAATTTAGAAGAAAAGATATTGCATTTCTAAAATTATAATTGAAAATGCAGAAACTCTGACGTCCTTGACATATCTTGTCATACTATGTCAGAAAAATCACAGTGCAGCTGGTGACGGGGACGTACACCAGACGTCCCTCACTGGCGCTCAGCTGTGGATGTCCATCGGGTCTTGTCACATTTTGTTGGTGCTCCAGCTGTTGGAGAGTATTTTTCTTTATGATCATTTTTAAAAGTTTATTTTTCTCCTTCACAACTGTGGTTTTCTTAGAAGAACAGCGTCTCATCTCGTCCTCAGAGAGTCTGACGAATCGTGCCTGGGGTGAGCCTGGGCTGGGACAACCGCCTGCTCTGGCAGCCACACACCCGAGCTGGGAGGCCCAGTGGTGGCTGCTGGCAGAGCGGCCATGTCAGATCAGCTGGCACCTGTGTGTGTCCGCGTCCAGACCCCGGCACCCTCCCGGGCCCGCCGCCTGCAGGCTGCTCCCATCGTCAGTCCCAGGGCCCTCTGTCCCCTCTGCCATGTGCTGGGAGCCCTGGCCAGACTACCTCGCGTGTGTGGGTGGTGGCCTTGGCCCACCTGCTGTCGGACTCCCTGCTGGAGCTCATCTGAACTCTCGTGGCTTCTTTGCTGCTCACCCGCTCGTCACAGGACGCTCGTCACAGGACGTGGAACCGGTGCAGAGAGAAACAAGTGTCTCTTCCTGGGTCAGCGAGTGTCTTTCTCAAGGCCCCCGGCTCAGCGTGGTATTCCTGGTTTCAGCGAATCAGCAAAACTCAGGCTGTGGGGAAGAACAGTCACCAAATGCTGCGGTGGTTGGAGTGTTTTCAACCACAATCTCTATGAAAAACTCAGCCGTGTCCACTTGTTTGAAACGGTCGGTCTGAGCTCACTGAGGTCAAGAGGAGGAGGGCAGCCCCGCAGTCACCCAGACGGAGCCAGACCTTGTAATGCTCGTGTTGCCACGAGTTGTTTTTTAAATAAAGTACTTTAAAATGCATGAGAATCATGCTGCAATATGATCATTCTAAAGCATATATATACATATATTTATACATATATATATTTCAAGATGAAGCTAAGCAGTTTTTAAATAAATTACTTGAATTTTCTGTGTACTTAAGGAATGGCTGTTTAATGTCCATAGCAGGCCACTGCTCTTGCCATGTCTCCTGCCACTGGTGGCACTTTGTAGCTTTTATGTTTTGTGTACAAGAAACAGTTTGGTGCCTGTTTATGAGGTGTGTACTCAGGGCGTAAGGGTGCGTTCCACCAGCTGAGGACAGGCTTCCAGCCCAGATGCTTTCTGTACGTGCCAACTCTTGAGAGTGGCCTTGTGAATCTTGTGCTTGGACGGGGAAGGTCTCAACTACTGAAAGCGCCGCTGGCATATCGTTAGCCCTCCCACCAGCCAAGCCCTACCTACTGGGCACTTTGTCCCTCTCAGGGTGACGGGCACTCCTGGGCTCCTCCTCGGCTGAGCATCCTTGGCGGGGCCCTCCTGTGCAGCCTGATTCTCTTTAGTGCTCAGAGCTTGTAGCAGGTCCTTCCTGAGATCCCGCCTTGGCTGTTGGCTGCCGCTGGCCCTTCCCCACCTAGTGACTAGGAAATGGGGGCCAGAGAAAGCTGGACGGGCAGGGGCTGGTCTGAACCAAGAAGTGGAACAGCCAGGCGCAGCATGGGGTCTAATCGGAAGCTATGAACTGTGCCCCTGTCACCTGTGCCACCTGAAGCTGGTTCACCTGCAGCTCTGCCTGGCCAAGGTGTGCGGGTGGAGGCTTGGGGCCACCACCTGCCGTGTTGGCCCTCTGACCCTGGCCTTGACTTGGCTGTGATCTCAATTGACAACCGAAGACGTCTGTGTTTCCACACAGGCCTCATCAGAGCCACTGTGAGATACCAGAAAGGAAGCCAGTGTCCGCTCGTAGGTGACACCAGTTGGCTCACACCTGGTGGAGCTCCAGAGCTGTAGCCCTTTAGATACTTGCAACCAAAGTCTGTTCCTGTGAGTCTGGTCAGTGTACTTAGTTCCTAGGGTCACTGGTGGAGTCAGTTTCCGGTTTCCCCCGGTAGGTAGACGTGGGTGACCCAGATCCCTGAACTCTGGGCGTGGGTCTGGTCTGGGCACAGGACCCTTAGGCCCTCCCTTGGGATGAGTTGACTGCAGTCCGACCAGCCTGAGGCTGTGGGCATTGGAGCCTGTGTCTTAAGAGCCAAGGAGAAGGGCAGGCTGGCTGTGCCTGCTGCTTCAGAGGACACGCTGGCCTGGCGCTCGTGCGCCGTCCACACCTCAGGTCACAGCAGCAGGGGAGAGGTGGGAGTGCCAAGTCCCACAGGCACCCCATCTGTGGCCTCTTAACTTGAAAGACTTGGGCCTACGGGACCCTGGCAGAGCTGAGGACACAATGTGGAGTGAGCCTGCAGCACCCTCAGGTTTGGGCCGGGTAGGCCCCTGGCTGTGCCCCTGAGTGCTTGCGAGGGTTGCGCGGGGTTTCAGTGGCTGAGCACTGTTGGCTCCCTGGGTAGGGTGGCCTTGGTCTGATTGGTGTTTTTATGTGCTGTAAAGAGTCAACTGAGTATCTTATCTTTTGGCAAGATGGCTCTTACCCGTGGGGAAGTTCCCTCTGCAGGAGCGCAGGCTGGTAGGAGGGGGAAGAGGCGTGGGCTGCCCCTGCCAGCCTCCAGCTGGCCCCCTCTGTTGGCAGAATGGCTCTGACGCGCCCTGGTAGCTATGGAGCTGGCGGTGGGCGTGGTGTTCTCCATCTCTTAGCCTAATGCCAGGGGTCTTAGCTGAGGTGACGTTGCCCACTGGCTTTAGAGCTTTGGAGCCCCAGCAAGGGCCAGGCCTGGGGAAGGCACTGTTACTAGTCATGTTCCTGGGTGAGGCAGGACAGCTACGCCCTCTGCAGATCGCCAGTAGCTTCCAGCTGGGCTCGGTCTTTCTGCAAGGCTCTGGGTGGGAGAGGCAGCGCAGCAGCAAGTGCTCTGATGCCCAGAGCTGAGTCCCCTCCTCCAGCGCCCATGACCTCTGCGGCCTGTGGTACTGGTCGCACGTCTGAAGACTACTCTGATTCCAGCTGCTCCATCTCCCTGAGCGTCTGCCTACCTTAGCCACCAAGACCAGGTGTGTGAATTGCCACCAGAAACAGCCTTGTCTGTCTCTGTACATCCATCAAGCCGCTTCTGAGACTTGCGTCCCACTGCCAGCGTCCAGCCTGTGTCCAGCTGGGCCCCACCGGCCTGTCAGGAGTGGCCTGCTTCCAAGAACTCCTGGGCACTGCCCAGCACCACCTGGGAGTGTTGTCCGTTCAGTTCCAGGTGAACTGGTCCTGGCTCAGGTGGTGTGTTGGGCCCAGCCTAAGTAGCACTGGTCACCACCTCACATGAGGCTGGCATCACTATCCTGGCCAGAGCCCCAGCCTGAGCGGCCCCTTGGCCTGCCCATCTTCAGACCTCTAGGAGAGCCTGATGCCCTCCTCTGGTGGCTTCTACTGCCCTCCCTGGAGCTGACGGGGCAGTCACTGTGTGCACTGGACTGAGACTGGATGGTCCGTTTGTCTGAAATGCCTGGTACCAGAGAAACTCCCCAAGCACCTCGGAACAAAGCTATTTGGTTCCATTGTGAACTGGCCACAGGACAACTTTTTAAATCAACTTATTAAGTTGGAACACTGTAATAGCTCTTGCTGATTTTAGCAATGGTTTAAGTGTGTGTTAAACACATGATGTTATGTTTTATGAGAAAAGGGATTATAAAGAAGAGTAATGTCACACATGACTTAGTTTCTTCTCCTGTGTGTGTCTGTTCTCCGCAGAGCCGGGGCTTCCGTGTTCTCTGCAGCCACTTGTTGCACGCATGGGGCTGCAGCACTGACCTCCTGCAGAGGAGCCTGTGCAGAGGTCAGCGCCACCCCTTCCTCTGTTCCTCTGTTCCTCTGAATAAACCTTCCTTCCCTCTAAGCTGCCGATGTGGGTTTCTCTGTCACTTCCCCATGGCTGCCCTCTGCCCTCCTTGGGCTTGAGGAGCAGGGAGGAGGGCTGCTCCCAGGGCTGAAGGTAGGGGTGGGCACAAGGAAGGTCTCCACTTCCCTGAGGCTCCCCCAGCTACAGACCTGGGCCCACCTCTTGAGTTCCCCAACCCTGCTTCTGCTGCACTGAGAGCCACAGCTCCGCAGCCTGGCTGGGCTGTTCCGGTGGAGGAGGGGCTGGGAAGTTGCAGACTGCCCCGGGTCTGGTTGACCTGCCAACATGGGCATGAGTGGCCACACCAGGAAGGGGCAGTGGGTGACCCTTGGTGGTCCCTAATGCACGCAGGGTCCTGGGGCAGAAAACACCATCTGGGTCTTATGGCATTCCACCCAAGAGGGTTGTCAATGTCACAGCCAGTTGGCAGCAGGGGAAACAGGAGGCTAGTCCCAGCTGGTGGGATTTGAGCCAGAATGCACCCACCTGCTGGCCAGGGGTGAGGCAGGGGCGATGGTGGGGAATGCAGGCAAGAGCCCCTCAGCACAGCTGGGTAGGGTGAGGTCATCGAGGGACATGAGGCCAAGTATTGGGAAGGCTGCAGCCCCTGCACCTCATGGGCGAGTTTCTCTGCAGGGAACCCACATGGCAGGACCGAGTCCGGTTGTCCCCAAGACCCTGTGTTCCCCCTGCAGCAGGGAGCTGTGGACACACGTGACTGGGGCGACACCGAGAGGGGGCCTCCTCCACAGCACATCTCGTGCTCCAACTTGGGGCCACCTGAGTAGCACACCCAGAGGTCCACGGGTGTGCTACCTGAGCTCAGAGGGGACAAACTGGCCACCGTGGGGCAAGGAGCAGTAAATAATGTAGAAAATGGCACCCCAAGCCCCCCACCCCGAACTGCACAACCTTTACATCTTTGCATGCAAAATAATGTTAAAAAGAAGTTTTTATTTTACAAAAAGCGGACACTCCGGTTCTGCACTGTGCAGCCGTTTGGGTTTGGCTGACGCCCTGCATGACCAGCGCTTAGCACCCCACACCGCTGGTCAGGGTCTTGTGCTTTAACCACGGTTACTTCACACACAGTAAAACCAACAGGTATGCAGTCAGCAGTTCTATGAGTTTTGACAAATGGCACCTGAGAAACTGACGCCCCACTGCCCAGGACTCCCTGGACTGCAGCCAGTTCACTGCCACCCAGACAGCCATGAACCCAACCAGCCCGGTAAGTGCCACCTGTTTTGTGTCTGGCTGCTTTTGCCAGTCAGGTAAGTGGTTCTATTTTTTCTTTTGATTTCAGATTTTTTTTCCTGTGTTCTCTAAAAAAAATCTCTGTCTGCACTAGGTTGCAAAAACATTCTCCTAGGCTACTTTCTAGAACTTCTAGTTTTACATTTAGATCTGTGAACCTCCTTGAATTAAGTTTTGTTATTGAATTTTCACGTGAGGAGAGGGTTGAGCTGCTCTTCAGCGTCGTCCTCTCTTCGCTGTCCAGCCGGGGCGGCGCTGTGTGCTGAGCAGGTTTCTCACTGAATCGACTTTTTCTTCCTGAAAGTCAGTTGACTGCGGACTGTGCTAGACCCTGCACTCTGTTTTGTGGGTGCATTTGCCATCAGGTCAAATCCTATGGTGTCTTAATTCCTGTGGTTTTTAGTAAAGCTTAAAATCATGTAATATGACACTGTTTTTTCTTCCCTTGAGCAATCTTGATAGTTCATCATTCTTTACAGAATGAACTCTTGGTGTTGTCCACTGTTTTCCCTTTTCTTTCCCTCCCTGCCCCAGGACACAGGCTAAGAGGCAGGGGCTACTGACACTCTGGACCACCCGTCTCCCACCCCCTAAGAGCTAGGAGACTGGCTGATAGGACCTCCCTCCACCCCGTCAGAGCCAGACCAGCCCTGAGCCCCTGAAGAACCATCGACTCCGGGGAAATGAGGAGCAGGTGCTCCCTGCAGCCTTGCTGTCACTGCTGGGGCCAGGGGGCCCTGACAGATCACGTGGGGACAGTGTTCCTCGATGTGGTAAGTGTTCTGAGCACCAGGCACGGTAGTGCATTTGAAAAGCCTGGCAAGCCCTGCCCAGAGCAAACGCTCCACAACAGCCATGGGAGTGTCCTGCAGCTGCATAACCGGTGACCACCACCTGGGCGACTTCCTATGGCAGAAGTTAGATTCTTCACAGTTCTGTTGGCCGCAGAGTGAAATCCAGGTGTGGGGGGCTCTGGAGGCTCTGGGGGTGAGCCGTCCTGCTCCTCTAAGCCCCCACGGCTGCCGGCTGACTTGGCTGCATCTGTATCCTCTGCTCCACCTACGCAGGCCTCTCCCTGTGTGCCCCTGTCCCCGCCTCCTCAGGCCAGTTGCCCACATTTGAGATCATCATTTCATCCACAAAGACCCTTTCTCCAAGTCAAGTCAGGATGTGGACATACCTTTGATGTCATTCAACCCTCTGCAGGAGCTTTCTCGGTTTTATATATTTTTATATATTTTCATGAGAGCCCAGCAAAGCAGCCCAGGTGGAACCTCTGAGCAGTTCCTGGTGGACCCTGATGGCATCGAGGTGCCCTTTCCATCCCAGCCAGCGCTCAGCAAGGACTGTTTACATAAGCGCAACGGCCACTCACTGTAGCCCACTGCCCCTCGATTCCGGTGCTCACCACTCCCTCTTACATAAATGACCACCTCGTAAAAGCCTGTGGTTCTGCACTGGTTGTTTCAAACCCAATCACCATCATACACAATCCTGGAAATTATCACCTGCAGTGAGATAACTTATCTGGTGCTTGGCATGAGTCAAGAGCAAGTTCAAAATGGTCCTACGCTGCCTGGAGACCTCTTCCAGTTGATGATGGCAAAAATCAACTGGACATTAGCAGTTACTAAATAAAGAATTTATTATTCACACTGAAGACACCTGGCTACACATGGCTTGGTATTAAACAGTCGTTACTGAATTCCTGACAGACTCTCCCTGGACATTCGCACGTGTTTACAAAGGCAGAGCTCAACCTCTGGCCTCTGCTGTCAGCCCCGCCTTGCAGATGTCGGGAGCGCCCCCGAAACACAGACAAGCAGGGTGCAACCCTGAGCCCTTCTCTGTGCCATGTTCCAGGACACTGAAAAGCTGGTGGCTATGCAAAACCACACTTAGGGAACATTCTGTCCGGTGATGCAGGCCTTTCAAAATGTAGATCCAGCCACATCTAGGGGCTCGTGTTCACGTGGCACCCGGGTGCTGCCCAAGCATGGCCCTGGTCCGGGGGCCCACAGACACCCTGAGCAGCCCTTGGCGAGCAAGATTAGCATGTGTCCAGCTAAGTCCCAAAAACCTGACAGTGTCCAGGTGACCCCAAGGCTGAGCCCATGGACTGGCCACAAGCCAAAACTGTGCCAGTGGACAAATGTTCCCTCTGTGTCCAGCAACAAGGCCCAAACCTTCTTTACAGAACATTTCAGGAATGAAATCTCAATTGCAGCATGAAAATATACACAGACCTCCTTGCGAGCGTTGGACTATCTACAGCTCCTCTCGGGTGGTGCAGCCTCGCCGGCACGTCAGTCCACAGCATGCGCAGGAGGCCCAGAGTGGCCTGGGAAGGCAGGACTGGTAAGTGGTTCTGCACCCAGGCAGGACCACGGGCTCCCCACCCAGACCTGCCGAAGTTTGTGGTGAAACAGAGTCTCTGGGTTTCTTCATTATAGAAATCTTACTTTAACAAGAAAAGCAGCAGCAGCTTTCCCCAGCTAGTCCCCCAGTCTGCACAACAGATCACAGCGCCGCCCCGCCCCTCGGGCAGCCCCAGCCACCTGCTCTGGCGGGACAGCCTGGGCTCCTAAACTCCCCAGAGCCTCCCCAGAACGAGCAGTCATGGAGGCCGCAGCCCTTGGTGCTCCTCCATGTGCCCGCCACACCCCCTGTGATGCCCACATGACTCGTGGAGTGGATGAGGGAGGCGAAGGAGAGGCCAGCCTGGTCGGCTCTGGGCCCAGTGCTGTCCCCTGGGCGTGGGTTCTGGAACTCTGCAGATGGCACAGGACACCTCTGGCAGAGGTAGTGGGAAAGGAGATGTGGCGGCCCGCCTGAGCAAGCACCCACACAGACCGTCCAGAGACGCACAGGGCCGGGGCCCATCACTGGCACCCCTGCCCCTCAGGCTCCTGCGGAGGGGAAGGCTGCAGAAGGTGCTGTCCCCGCCCAGGGCGGCCAGCAGGCCCTTTGCCTTCATTCCACCTGCCAGATGGCGATCTTGCCCTCCTCCCCGCCAGACCCGCTCAGCACGTATCTGTCCTCTGCAGAGCACAGGGTCCTCACGGTGTCCGCGTGTGCCACCAGCTCCTTTTCCACGGTCTTCCGCTGTACGTCGATCACGTAGATTTTCCCCTTGAGTTTCCCCTGTGACAGTCCCCTGCCGCCCACCCAGATCTGCAGGGAGAAACGGGAGGCGTGTCAGCCAGGATCCAAGAGCCTCGAGGGCGTGGGCATGGCCCAGTCCTGGGCTCTGCGCCCCGAAGCCGAGTCCCTCTTGGACAGGCCACCTGATGTACCTACAGGACAGAGCTGGGGGCCACAGCCCTCTGTGGCCTCTGGAGCCCTCTTCCCAGGCCTCCCAGCCCAGGGACCACAGGGACCATGTGACCGTGGTCAGACACACCGTCTGTGGACTTGACACTTGCTAAGCGCTTACGTGCCCTCACCCTCAACCCACTCAGGCCTGAGGGCAGAGGTCTAGTGAGCGGCTGAAGCCACCCAGAATGCGGTTCTGGGACGTCCAGCTTCTAAGAAGCATAGTCACACCATGGAGACTCTAGAACTGAAGTGAACATCACCAGGAGGCTCACAAGCCAACAGGACGCAGAGGGACCTTCCCAACCGCTGCAGCTGGGGCCTGGAATTTCCCAAAGGCCCACGTGTGGAAGGCTTATCCAGGACACTGCTGGCCTCGTCCTCTGCCCAGCCCCACTGCAGGGAGGACCCCGGAGGGAAGGCGGCGGCTCACCTGCCTCTTCACCAGCAGCAGGCAGTGGATCTGGGAGCAGTCCTGAAGGGGCACCGTCTGCGGCGGCCGGGCCAGGTCCTTCAAGCTCCAGACGTAGACCTCACTGTGACCCACACAGGCCGCCCAGAGCTGCTCCTGCTGGACAGAAACCACCGTGGGCCTGTGGCCAAGGCAGCCCCGCCCCAGCAGCGGGCAGCCGGCTGCTCCGCAGTACCTCGTGGAAGAGCTGGAAGCCCACGAAAGAGGTGCGTGTGTTGCTCGGGGTCTCGTCGCTCCTCAGCTCCTGGCAGAAGGTGCCCTGCAGGGTCAGCACCAAGATGCTGTCACCTGTGCCTGCAGGAGGACAGCTTGGTGAGGAGCGGCGGGTGACGCATGGTGGGCTGGAAGGGTCAGGGCAGCGAGTGTCCCTGTGACGCGGAACGTGAGCCCACCCACCGCTGCTCCACGCTTAACACGGCGGGGCCCTGGGCCCGAGCTTGCCAGGGGCCTCTCGGCGTGGGCAGTGGGGCAGAAGGCAGGGCGGATTGGGCACCTCGGGCCTCTGGTGTTTGGGGATTTTCCTCTCCAGCAGCCAAAGCGGGTCCTAGCCCCACTCAGTGACACCCAGCTTCCCTGTGCGCAGCACCAGCACACCCCTCGGTCTGTCATCCTGCAGGTGAGGGGCCTCCCTGTAGGCCAGCAGTGTCTGCCTCTCTGCGAGCTCCAAGCCATCAAAACCAGCCCAGGAGGGGGTACAAAGCCGGCCTGGTCAGGCTGGAGTTGAACTGGCGGAGCCACTGCGTTGTCCCCTGCCCCCTGGCACGCCAGTGTCCCGTGTGAACAGTGCAGGCCGGAGGGCAGGAGGACAAGCCTGGCTCTCGGGTAGCATCCCGCTCACAAGCAAAGAGGCCTGGGTACACGGGTGCTGGGAGACAGCGGGTCCCAGGAGCTGGAGTAGGTGCCCCCACCGAGATGCCGATGGCTTTACACCATGGGGACGTTGCACTGCAGTCCCCTCCAGCTGCCAGCCTCACCTGACGAGTGGGCCCTGGGACCCTGGCCAGCCTGATAGTGAAGGGGCTCACAAGGGCTCTCCTCTCCCCCCCTCTAAGCCTGGTTGGGAGCTGCCTCTGGTGCTGCCCGACAAGCACCGCACTCCAGGAAGCCCCGGCCGGGTGCTGTCACCTACCTGGACTAACAAGTGGGAGTGTGGAGCAGGGCCACAGGAGGCCCGAGTGGCAGGGACCAGCTCCCAACCACTGCAGGAGCTTCACTGCCCACCCCCACCGTACAGACCCAGAGGGCAGAGAACAGGGGGTAGGGCTCAGCACGTCACTGGTGTGTGATCGTCCCAGGGTGGGCCCAGCACACAGGGACAGGCCAGGTGAGGGCACAAGGAAGTCAGGAGAGAAATGGAGTCCTCCAAACAAAAACCAAATGGAGACTCTAGAACTGAAGTGAACATCACCAGGAGGCTCACAGCCAACAGGACGCAGAGGGACCTTCCCAACCGCTGCAGTTGGGGCCTGGAATTTCCCAAAGGCCCACGTGTGGAAGGCTTATCCTCAGCCTGCGCTGGGGCCCGAGAGGAGCAGAGTGGGTCACTGCGGGGTGCCCCTGGCCTGGCCCCTCTTCTTTCTGTCTGAACCCTGCTCTGAGTCCCTCCATGGTGTGTACAACAGATGTTCTTGGACTGTGCCTGCCCCAAGCTACTCCATCCTACAGAACAGAAGCCTGCCAGGGGCTGCTCCATTTTGAGTACAACCACCAAAGAAGGTGACTCTGCACCTGGTCTGTGCAGGTAAGCGACCGCCATCTGCCCAGCACGGCCACAAAGAACCAGGCAGTAAACAAGTGATTCCTGCCAACTGATCAAACGAAGAAATCAGGAGCCTGAGGACGTCCCAACCCATCAGGAACACCAGAATGCAGGTGGCGGTGGCGGTGGCGGTGGTGGTTTGGTTGGCTATTTTCTGTTTTGGTTCAGGGATTGAACCAGGGCACTTCACCACTGAGCTACATCCCCAGCTCTCTTTTATTTTTTGATACAGTATCACTAAGTTGCTGGCCTTGAACTTGCAATCCTCCCGCCTCAGCCTTCCAAGTCACTGGGTTTACAGGATGTGCCACCACACCCAGCTCACACTTGGGAGTTTACCAGCCTCATCAGATGCAACCCCTCATCTAAGACCCATAAAAGGAACCCCCCCCCCCGACTAAACACGGCAGCATCCTGTCAGCTGGTCACTCGTCAGAAAATGCCTGGTTCTGTCCTGCCCATGACAGTGACGCACACCTCACTCCAAGATCACACCTCCAGCTGACATTCCAGAACTGGCGTCCTCTGGAGCCCTGCCTGACGGCTCTGGGGAACTGGCTGGTTACAACCCCTGACCCCCAGAGAGACTCTGACTCCGGCCCCCCCCACTCTGCCTGCTCTGGGAGCAGCCTCCTGCAGCTGCCTTAACCCTTGTCAGCCTTTCATGACACTGTCATGCCAGGTAGGTAAGTGGCCCAGAGGTGACGTAAAGCACCTTCGGATGAAGGCCGTGAGCAGCCCTGGGGCTCCTGAAACCGATCCCCTGCAGAGACTGAGGGGGGGGTGTGGAGGGTCCTGTGCATCTCGCTACACTAAAGCACTTCAATGTAAAAGAACTGGGGACAACCATGCGCCCTGTCTGGCCACGCCCACAGGGAGGCCTTCAGCCACAGGCAACACCTGTGCCCTGGGCGTCCCCCCCAGGGCAACATGAGCCGCCAGGCAGAGGCTATGCCTCCCATCTCCTGCAAAGTGCCTGGCTTGGCCTTGAGGATGCTCAGGTCCCAGGGATGTGCTGGGAGTGGCAGGGGTGGCCCAGCGCGGCCCCAGGGGAGGTGGCTGTGGAGGGTGATGGGGCAGCAGGGGACTCAGGGACACCTGGGACAGGTTCACCCCAGAGCATGTGCAGCAAGAGCACAGGGAGGCGGGCGTGGCGGGCACACCAGGGCGGCAGGGGCCGGGAAGTCGGGGGCCTGGGCACAGCCAGCAGGGAAGAGTGACAGAGAGTGCCTGGAGGTTGCCAGTTTGACCCTAAAACCAGAGGTGCCCCAGGCAGAGGGAAACAGGCTCTGAGAGCAGGGTCAGGGTGGTTTGGAGGACTTACAGCACCACAGATGGCCACTGTGTAGACTGATGGACGTGAGACCTCCGCTTGGCAGCTGGAACCGGCTGGTCACCTGCAGCGTGCTCACGTTCCACGCCAGGACTGTCCCGTCCAGGCTGCAGGAGAAGACCTGGCTGGAGGGATCAAAGGCATGTGCACACACTGAACAGGGCCCCTGGGCCCCAGGCCTTCAGCCCCAGGAGAAACAAGTCGCCATTAAGCATCCATAACACGGAAGGCGAGTGCCGCCCGGCCGTCCGGGGCAGGAGCAGGCTGTCGGGGCACCCAGTCGCACAGAGCCTGTCCTGGGCAGAGCCACAGCAAGACCATAGACTGAAACAAGGCCCACCAAGGGCTGCCCAGCCCAGAGGGGCCACAGAGGGCCTGCACTGCAGCTGCAGGGAAGGGGACTGGCCAGCGTGCCACCCCTGGTCCTGCCCTAGCCAGCCTGTTTGTCTTCCAGGTGAGCCCCTGACCTGGGCAGTGCTGTGCCAGGCCCTATCCTCACCACAGGACACATGTGGTGAGCAGAACCAGAGCCTGCCCTCAGGTAACAGGAACAGACAGTGAGTGACACAACCAGGGTCAGGTTGAACTGTCCCTGAGAAACGTGTGTCCTCACCCCAGGACCTCAGAACGGGACCTGACATGGAGGCAGGCCCTTTTCCAAGTCAAAGTGAGGTCATGGGCCCAGCAGGAACAGAAACCCTGCCAGGCCTGGGCAGGCTACAGGCTGCTGGCCAGCAGGTGGCTCTGTGGGAGCTAGGGACTTAACAATGACAGTTTTAAAGGATGACAACAGTGAAAGCTCAGGGGATCTCTCACATACAGGTTTCAACGTAACAATGAGAAAGCTCATCCCTGTCGCCACGCCTGCCCATGATGGTCACCGAGGGTCAGCGCCTTCCTCTGTGCCCACGAGCAGGGTCGCTGCCCACCTCGCCTCTGGACCCGCGTTGCTCTGAGCCCAGCACCCTTCACACTGGCACCCCTGACCCTACAGAGCCACCGTACCTGGGCTTCTTCCCATCCTGCACGGCCAAGCCCGTGACCGCGGAGCGGTGGTCCGTGAGCTGCTTGTTGCAGGACATGCTGTGGGTGTTGATGATGTAGATGACGGAGTCCTCGCAGCCAATCCACACCTGGCTCTGCTCCGCCATCACCATGCAGCTCTAACAGGGCGAGAGGCACGACGGGAACTGGTGGCCGATGCCCCACTGGGCTCCCAGACACAGACGCGCACTTGTTTCCCAGGACTAATTGGAGGGCAGCGGGGACTGCTACCCAGGCAGCCTTTGGGGCTTACTGTCGTTGGGATCTTATTAAAAAGGCTCTGGTGGGCTCTCAACTCAGAACAAGGACAGTTCCCTTAGTTTCTCTTTCTGCTTCTGCCCAGTTCTGAGTGTGGTCAGACGCGCACATTTTCACTTCTGGTAACTCAGACCCTCCCACTCGTCCAAGTCCATAGACTTGCGGACTATGGGAAGGGTTCGGGAAGCAGTTCCGTGGCCTCTCCCTCCCCTGCGCGCTGCCGAGTCTGACATCCAGGTACCTGGACGGCCTGATCCCAGGCACTCGGTGCCCGGGCTGCAGTCACAGGGTTTTTGGCTTTGAAAGCACCCACTGGAACAGTGTGAAAACTCATTTTCTGCTCACGCCACGAGCGTCCAGTTATTTTTAGATAAGATGCAACCACCAAAATGGACCCTAAGCAGCTGCCTGACGCTTCGCTGGAACGTCCTCTTCACGTTACATGTGAGCTCAACGGGTTGTGCTGTGTGAGGCACAGGGCAGGGCATCTCCCTGCAGGGTCCCTTGGAACTGTGCCTTCTCCCGGACAGGGGACAGCCCCTGCACAGTGGGAGTACAGGGCACCAAACCACCTGGCAGCACAGACTGGACAGAGGCTGGGACTCCAGAGAGGCCGCACCTGTGAATCTGCGAAGGGTCCTCAGAAGCCAGCCACGGTGGGCCTGGAGTCCCAGCTGCTCAGAAGGCCGAGACGGGGACGGGGTGGGGGGGGTGCCTGGAGCCCAGGAGCTCAAGGGCAGCCTGGGTACACAGTGAGACCCCCCAGTCAAGGTGAGGAAAAATGCAAACAGCTCAACGGGAGATGCTTCTCACACCCACCAGACTGGCCAGAAGGCACAGTCCTCCGGCAATGGTGGTCTGAGGACAGGGAAGGACTGCCAAGCGCCTGAGGAGACGGAGGACCAGTGCAGGGTTAGGGGCACCCTCAAGCTGCTGTGTCCACAGGAGGCCACACCACGACCAGGCCAAGAAACTCCCAGCCATTCTGGTTATAAAACCCTCAACTTCATTCAGACTCAAAGGAACAAAAGGACCAAGCGCCCAGGACAGGCCTAGCCTCTGCTGGCTAGGACGCACGGTGGTTGGACACCCTGGAGGGCACCCACTGCCCCTCACTAGGCATCACCAGAATCATAGAAAATACCATAGGGGTTCTGTGACCCTGGGCCCGGCACACCTGGGTGGCCCGGAGCTGCCCCCGCCATGAGCAGGCCATAGTGGTGGGAGGGGCAGGCCGCATTCAGACCCCAGCAAAGACGAGACTGTTTCCCAAAGCTGGGGGCCGGGGAGAGGCTCTGGGCCCATCTGAACTTGAGGGCCCCCACCTGCTCACCACTTTGGAGGTGCCCACTTTAAAGCAGTGCTGGTGGACGGTCCAGGAGGAGGCATCGAACACGGTCACCTTGCCCCCACTCAGGGCACACCACAGCTTGGGGCGGGCGTCCTCTGCCTTCTCTGCTGGGTCAAGATGCCCTGAAGAGGAAATCAGTGGCAGAGACGTGAGGGGGTCCCAGGCACCACCAGGCAAGGAGGCCACACGCCTGCCCCTGGGCGCAGACTGGCTGCCGAGAACCACACAGACAGAGCACCCGGGGCAGGTGCCCTGCGTGGCACCAGGCAGGTGCGTCAGGGCCTCTAGAGAGCCACAGTTCCAGAGCCGGGAACAGCAGGAGGGGCTGATGAGCACTGGACACAGAAAGCAGGGGTCAGCTGGAGAGGCCTAGGCAGGAGCCACCAAGTGCCATGCCAACCAAGGCGTAGGAGGGTCCCCCATCTCCCTGACGCTCAGTGGTGGCCTTTTAACTTTGGCCACTCTAAAGAAGTAAAAGTTTCGGGGTTTTGTTTTCAAGATGGTTCTCTATGTTACCCGGGCTGGTCTCAAGACCTCCTGTCTGGGCCCCCCCAGAGGCAGGGGCCATAGGCTTTCACATTTCCCTAACCATTAATGAGGCTGAGGCCCGAGCCCCTGGCCACTCTGCCCACCACCAACTGGTGCTATTCCTTCTCCCGTCTACTATGGCCCAGCAGACATCCGCTGTAACTCCTGCAGGACCTTCAAAACCCTTTGCTCCACCGTGGCCAAATCCACCAGTCTGCCTCAGGGTCAGGGCTTTTAGAGGCCCCAGGGGCCATGGGCCTGCCCTGGGATAGAGGCCCCTTCTGCAGGGCCTGGTGCACAGGTCCGCTTGCTTTAATTGCTTGTTGCTGTGCCCATCAAGTCTAGATTTCAGTCCCCTGGAACTGATCGTGGGGAGAGGGGGTCAGGATTCATCTGACCGGCCCCATCTCCCATGGACAGTCCTTGCCCACCCCCCCCCCAAGCACTGCCCGTCACCATTAGGAGGAGTCCTGGTAGCCACCTTCGGGGTGTCTACTGCACTGGTCCGTGGCTGGCTTGGCAACCCTGGGAGTCCAGGCGAGAGCCAGGGTTACCAGGACTCCCCTCTGGCAGGCCCCGGCCCCTCCACACCACCGTCCCACAGGGGCAAGATGCCCAGAGGCTGGTCAGTTGAAATTCAAGGGAAAGGGCCCTGGATCTGAAAACAGCCCTCAGTCCAGGCGCCGTGGCCATGGAGCCAGAGCCAGTGAGCGCCACGGTCAGCAGCCACGTAGTCCGGGTCCAAGGCACGCGCTGGGCTCTGCTCTGCTCATTCCCCACCACCCCCTGCTTTGCTGCTGCTTCTCCCGACACATGGCCCTTCCCCGGGAGAGCACGTGGCCACCGCCCCAGAATGTGCGCCCATTGTCAATCAACGGATCCGTGAGGCCACGCGGGAGTGTTCTGTGGTGCTCGTGTTAAGTCCTTCTGGAGCAAAGAACTGACAACAAACTGAAAATTCTTCCTGCCTGAAGCCAGCGGCCCCACCTGCCACCACCTGCCCTCGGCGTGGCCCCTGCTGCTGTCCTCCGCCATCCAGAGCCCAGTGCTCTGATGTGCAACCACAGCCCAAGGAGGGCCCCTGCTGGTGCTTGGAGTCAGGGTGCACCACGTTCTCCCTCCTACCATCCAAATGCAGCTCTTAGAGAGCCAGAAAGTCATATGCAGGAAAGGCACCAAACAGGAGTGGGGGAGGGAAGGGTAGGGCAGCTCCTGCCCGCCAGCCCCGACCCGAGTACCAGGCCCGGTCTCCTTGTCACAGGGCAGCCTCAGTGACTCCCAGTGACCCACGTGACCCAGTGGGAGCCAGTGCCCTGCACCTGCTCTGGAGGACAGGGGACAAACACGCTGGGACGGGTGAGTCTGAGTGTGGCCTTTGCCTCTTGAGGGCTCACCCCCCAAGCCCCTGCCCTGCGCCGCTTCCCACGGGTCTGCAGCCTCTGGCTTCGGGGTGACCTCGCACCCAAACCCTAACTTGGCAGATGAGCTGTAAAAGAGCAGCCCCGACGGACAGCCCTCACCTGGAGTGTACAGCAGCACGTCCACCGCCTGCGGCGCCGTCTCCCCCACCCAAGGGCTGATCTTGTGTTTCAGGGTCTCCGCGGTCGTCATGGGGAACGCCGTGGGCACTGAGGACAAAACCTGGAGTCAGTTCACTGGCACGAGGACACAGGTGGCATCCTTGCAGCCAGGTCCAAGGAGAGCAGCGTCAGGCCCTTCTCGGGGTAGCCTATGTGTGGCAGCATGGGGGGCCGTGGGGAGTGCCCCCTTCCCAGCCCGAAGCTGCTGCCTAGCAGAGAGGGCACTTGAAACATCCCTCAGTAACAAAACAGCCCCGAGCTGCAGCAACCAAGGAAACTAGCTCAAGAGCAGTCTCAGCCCCAGAATGACGGTGCAGGCTGGGCGTCCCTGCTGGCGTCCCCTGCTGCGGGGCTGACCTGTGTCCTGTGTGCTGTGCCATGTTCAGCAGCGTCCCTGGCCGTGCCCTCCAGATGCCAGCATTACCCCACACACATCCTCGATGTCTCTCGGCACTGCCGAGGCCTCTCCACAGGGAGCGGGTACAGAGTCGCCCCAGTTAGAAGCCACTGGCCTGTGGAGGAGCCGACACCCCCTTCTGCAGAAAACCCCCGTCTCCAGACAAAGCTGCCTCCATCTGGGCTGCTGGCACCACGTGCTGTAACGGGGTCCTGGGCACTTCCTGCCCGCCAGCCCCAACCGTGAGTACCAGGCACCGTCTCCCTGTCACAGGGCAGCTTCAGTGACTTCAGGGGACTTCCTGGCCGCAGTTACCCACTGATCACGTGGGCACTACAGTCGGGGCGGCTGTGCTCTGGTACTTGCCCAGCTGCCGTCTTGCCTTACTGTGTCAAGCCTCACAGACTGACGAGGCTGATATTATCGTCCCGATTCAAACAGACGAAACAGAAGCACCGGATCCCACCCACCAGGGGCGACAGACGGGCAGGTCAGCCAGGACTCCCATGGGCTCCGGTCCCTCTCACCAGAGGCCATGGCATACCCCTCGGAACCCTCCAGAACCACTGAGCGTCCGCTTTACAGGACAACACACGGACTCTATCTCAGAAAACCACTGCCCACAGCCCCAAGGGCCCCAGGCCACATGCTGCCACCCGCTAGCATAGAAACCAGTCTTGTGCTGTTGGCCTGATGCCGGTGTCGACGGTAACAAGTGTCCTCGACACTCCCACCTCTCGCGCACACCCCGAGGCAGCTGGCCCCAGAGATCACACAAGATGGGAACAAAACAGGGGCCAGCACTGAAATGGTGGGGAGTCGTCCTCACCCGTGGGCACCCGGACTGAGAACCATCTTCCGGAAGGCAGCTCAAGCCGGGCCCCGCTGTGCGGCCTGGGAACGTGGGCCAGGCAGGAACAGCCTGCACACGCAGGTCGCCCCGGCAGAGGGCCCAAGCCCACCAGGCCTGTCCCTGGCGTCCAGAGGCACCCACACCACTCAGTGGCCATCCTTGGATTTCCAGTCTGCTTCAGCAGCCAGGCGGCCACCGGAGGAGAGGCGGGTCAGGAGGAGGCCAGCAGGCCAGGAAGCCAGGGGACAGCCAGCGCCATCTGACCCACCTCGACACGCCCCAGACGCGCACGGCGCCCGGCCAGCTGCTCTTACTTTCACTCTTCATCTTATCAAAGTAGGACAGCTTGGAGGCCGCGTAGATGGCACCAGGTGACCGCAGTGTGCCCACGACGGCATCCATCAGCAGGACGTTGGTCAGCGCTTGCTGGATGTACTGGGGGTCCTAAGGTGGAAACGGGTGCATTTCAACGCAGGAAGAGCCACAGAGGTCCCCAAGGCGGCCGCAGGAGGAGCAGCACGTCCCCAGGCACGCCCACAGCCCATGGTCGCGGTCAGTGGACGAGGAGTTTGGGTTTATGGGGTGCGATTTTTAAGACAGATGTTAAGACAAATGTTGACGGTTACACGGGGAGCCAGCAGCGTCCCCCCAAGCCTTGCCGTGAGGAGCCCAGGCCGCAGGCTGCTCCTCCTCTGTGGCGGGCCCAGGGCACAGACGTGTCGCGGACCTCAGTGAGCACACAGGGTGGCTGCGCTCAAGCCAAACTGCCCAGCAGCCCACCCGCCCGCGGCTGTAGCCAGATGGCACTGGTTCGGGTAAAAAAGCCGAGCAGGTAAAGTCAGCGGCTAGTCCAAACACCACGGAACACTGGCCTGGTAGAAAGGGCCCGCCCTCCCACGGCGAGACTGGGAGCCCCCGTCAGTGGTGGCCCGTTCTGAGCCTGCCTTCCTCTGGGGACTAGTGGGGCCGTGACTCTCCCAGACCTTAGGAGCTGTTCCTTTTGTGTGAGCTCCTTTCCCGTCTCGGCCCCTTTTTAAATGGGGTTTCCTGCCTCATTTTGGCAGGTAGACGATACTGACACCATGGCCCGCCACCTGCTTCCTCCTCTCCCTGTGTCCTTCAGCTTCACCCGGGGTGGTCGATAAAGTGCCAGAATCCCTAGGATATCAATGACCTCTGGAAGGAATCCAATGCCACCCATCAACTCCCAGATCCTGTGACGTTAGGGCCACTCGGAGCCGCGTGTGCCCAGAACACCTGACTCAGACCCCAGAGGGGAGGAGGTCAGCACAGTCCAACCCTGTCCCTCCACTTGCTGGGATGTCACCAGAACAGTGGGGGGGGGGCATGGAGGGAAACGAGGAGGCGTGGTGTCGGGCCACCTGTGCCCTGCGGCTTTCCCACGCGCCGTGAGCCTCCAGCTGGGTCCAGGCACCACGGCTTCAGGGCCTCCCTCCCTCCACCCGTCAGCCACGAGTGGAGACCCCAGTGTCGGACCTTGTGCTCCTCGGCCAGCTTCTTCCCAGCCCACATCTCCTTCACCATCAGGTGCCAGAGGTCGCACTCCGACTTCAGGTTCGCTTCAAACACTTCCTTCCTGGACGCCATTCTGATTTTTAAAGTGGGTATCCTCAGAAGGAAAAAGGTGGACGTGGTGCTTCTGACTTCCTGCAGAGGCGGAGAAGGCAGAAGCCTCGTGTCAAGCCACGGACCAAGGGACACTGGGGCTGAGGAGGAGGGCAGAGAGAGCTCTGGAATGGAGCCCAGCGCCCCGGCAGGGACCCCAGGCCATCTGTCAGCAGCCCTCGCACCGGGCTCACCCAGGGCTGGGACAGCCTGCTCAACACAGCCCCGAGCTCTCGGCCTGAGGGTTCTAGGAGGAAGCCTGACCCCGCTGAGCCAAGCTGTGGCACCCACTGGCCTCCGGACCTCAGCTGCCGCTAGCCGCAATGCCTCCCCATGGCCACCGTCATGCGTCACATGAACCAAGCCGACAGGCCTCCCAGTGCAGGAGGCGAATAATGCAAGGCACAGGATGGAGCAGGAGCACAGTTCAGGTTCCCCGGCCATGCAAATGGCTACGCTAAAACACACGTGGAACCGCTCACTCAAGAAGCAACAGGAGCCAGGTGGCCTGATGAGAAAATGTGAGGTACGTGCTGGGCACACGCCTACCACCACAATCCCAGGGCTCGGGAGGCTGAGGCCGGAGGGTCACAAGTTCAAAGCCAGCCTCAGCAACCCAATGAGGTCCTAAGCAATTCAGCAAGACCCTGTCTCCAAATAAAATATAAAAAAGGGTTGGGGAGGTGGCTCAGTGGTTATGCACCCCTGGGTTCAATCCCTGGTACCAAAGTAAAAATAATGATAATAAAATAAAATATTAAAATAAAGTGAGGAACGGTGGCTCACGGGGGCTGGCCAGGTCAGTTTCCCTTGGAGGAAGTAGTTCCTCTGCCTCTAGGGTCTGCAGCGAGAAGGCCAGTCTGCCTGTCACCTGGAGCCTCCCAAGCACAAGGCAGCGGCATCAGAGCTGGCCATGGTCAACACGCTGCTCACACACACGCCTGGTCCATCCTCCCCATGACCCTGCCAGGAAGGCACCCACCCCGTCATTCCCACTGGCAGATGGGCAAACTGAGGCAGACCAAGGGCCGCGCGCGCGCGCGGAGGGTCTGCACCAACGCTCAGCACAGCTGGGCGAGTGGGCATTGCTCCGGCCACACTCCCTGCTGACCAGCTAGATTCTGGAACTGGCGGGTGGGCTCACTGACCTCTATGTCCCGGAAGGTGGAGATGTCCACGTAGCCCGGCCTCCCTTCTGTTAGCAGGAACAGGCGCTTCTGGGTCATGGCAATCTTACCGACGCCGCGGCTGGTCTTGACGGAGCTGGACAGCTTGTAGACACACTCGTTTTTATCCAGATGCTCCATCACCAGCAAAGGCAGACTGACCTCTTGGGCCTCTGCTTCTGTCTCCTTCCAGCAGTTGTAGAAGTCTCTGAATGTTTCTGGGTCAATTTGTTTCTGATGTCCTTTTATAAGAAAAGAAATGACCTTAAGAAACAGTGCATTACGCAAACCAGACAGCAGGTGGCGCCAGTGAGCAGGTAGCCCTGGATGGAAGCTCAGGACTTAGCTGCTGGCAGCCAGGTGTCCAGGGAGCCCATCTGTCCTTTCCAGCCACGAAACTTTGGGTGGGAATACTGCGTCCAGGACACTCTCTTTTCTTATGATGCAAAGACTTGGTTACTGGTAGAACTGGGGACAACCATCTGGGGTCATGATGGGAAATCATCCAAGAACAAAGCTGAGGAGGTCAGATCCCTGGTGACACTCCTATGCCGCTGGATCAAGCCTTGCCTGAAACCAGTCCTGCCTTGGTGCTCCTTGGTTGTGCACAAATAACATACCCAACTGTTTCAACCAAGATCGCCTCAGCCAATGCAGTCACCTTTCTAGGTGTCTGTCGTGGGCTCTAGGGTCAGAGACAGACCCCCATCAGCTGCCACCGTCACCTGGGTCCAGCAGGGAGGGAAGGTGGTCCTTTACTTATAGAAGGGAGACAGGAACCCCTCCTGCTCGGCTCTATGAATACTAGACTTAGTCCCTGTACCTGCACCTGTACGGTTGGGCCTGCCTTGGCCACGCACCCCGCACCTCTCTGTCCTCTGGCTCACACGGCCCCACTCAGTCCTGCACAGGGGGACACTCCCTGATGCTCCTGCCCGGCAGCTGCCCCCTCTGGGGCCCAGAGTCACTTCTCTGAGGCAAGTGGGAGCTGACTCCTAGTTCAAACACGGCAGGCTGCGTGCTTCACCAGGCCCCAGTTCCTCCAGGATCCAACTCTCCCTCCCATGCCCACATTCCAGTCATACCATCGCAGACAGACCGGCCCCACGGGCAGGCCGTCCCCACTGCGCATGCCCACCCTGGCTGCCCAGACCAGGACACTCCTGCTCATCCCTCCCTCCAGGAAAACCCCCACGCGCAGCCTCCCTGGAAGCAGATCACCCCGGCCAGGCGGCCGCCAAGCGGCACACTCACCACCCTCGGCACCAAGGCATCCTGCCACACTGAACACGGCAAGCCACGCGCCAAGCTCGCAGAGGGCCCGGCCCGTCCTCAACCATCGCCCGAGGTGGCACCATCATCAGGCTCACGCACAACCCAGGAAAGTGAGGCATGCAGAGGCAAGGTCCTCGCTGGCACAGCCGGGCCTGAGGACCGGGATGGCTCATCCGCTGTGCTGTCACCTGAGTGGGTGGGTCCGCCTACCTGTAGGATTTGTGTCCTCCCATCCCCAGCCTGGCCAGAGGCCCAGAGCCAAGTCCCAGCTGGACACCGTCCCTGCTCCGATTCCACAAGGTGATGGCTGTCTGCACTCATCCCCACAGTATCAGGACAACTGAGCCTTCACCACGGCAATCACTGGACGGCCGTGACCCAGGGTGGGGCTGTAACAGGTGCAGTAAGAGACTTCATCTTGCCTCCAGGTAGGGACGGCTGCAGCCCAGGCAGGCGGCAGGGGGTGATTCTGCGGGATCTCCACCAGGTGGCGCCATTGTGGGCTATTGCGTTCCCTTCCCTATTTTCTGGGTGGTTTACAAAGATTGAACATTATTTTCTTTTTAAGTTTTAAAATCACTAAATCCAAACCGAAACGATTCAGATACAGGCATCTGCAGTCACCGAAGACCAAGTACAAGGGTGCCAGGTGCACCCGTGGACAGGACCTGGCAGGCGGACGGGCCCCTCGCCGGCCAGAGCCCCCTTCCACCTCAGGAACTCCGTGAACAAGGCCGGGCAGCCCAGGCTGACTTCCCGGGCGGGGACTGAGGCCCGGGTTCGTCAGGAGCACCTATTGCTCCCCCAGACGCCACGCAGGCCTCGAGGTGGAGCAGTAGCAAGGAAAAGCCCAAGAAGCCGGGAAGAGAGGGAAGCGCAGTGAAAGGCAAAGCCACTGCCAGGGAAGCGAGTTGCAGGGGCCGGAGCCGGGGAGCCTGGGCGGGGCGCTGCGGCCCAGCCCTCGCAGGCAGGGCCATGTCACCGAAACCCAAGAGCACTCTCACACAGGCAGACATTGGCGGGGCCTCAGACGTGCCCCACCGGGTAGGAGAAGCAAGGACAAGGACCCTGAAGCCCCCTCACTGCAACCCACCGCCAGCACTTCAGCAGAACTGGCCTGTGCCCAGGGCCAGGGTGCCCACCTGGCCCTGGGCACAGGCCAGTTCTGCTGGGCATGCACTAGCCACTGCGGGGCACATCCACAGCCCCTGTGCCCACACGAGACGCCACACCACACACATCTAGCCCAGTCCACAGCCAACGTGTCATCCCAGCGATGGTCAGAGGCACGGTCACTGCATGCACACATGCAGGCACAATGACATTCCTTGTGTCTCAATTTTGCACAAAAATACCAACTGCACATCTCCCTCCCGTCACACGGTGCCGCACCCCAGCTCCTCCAGCGGCGTGCAGACAGCTGCCCCTCCCAAGCCAGCCCCAGCCCTCAGTCAGGCACAGGCAACTGAAGGCAGCCCACGGTGTCCAGGAGAGCAGCGGACAGGGTGGCGCTGTACCAGGAAAACGTGTGACGCAGGCACAGGAGAAGTCAGGTCAGAGCCAGGCCTGCCTCCCCTGCCGGGCTGCCCAGGCGGGGCACTGGCTCTGGCGCGTGCGGTCTGCAGCCCAGCTCCTGGCTGAAGCCCCCTTCCATGCAGCGCCACCCGGGGGCGTCAGGCTCCTGGACGCAGAACCCGAGGAACCACCCAATCCGCAGCATACATGACACCAACAGGCCAGGGGACAGGGCCACTGAGGCTCCTGGTCCTTACCCAGGCCTGCCAGTGCCCTCCTCGACACCACCCACCTGTGCCACAGGCAGCCCACACCCGCTGCAGAACGCCCTTCCAGGTCCCAGCAGCTGGGTGGCCACAGGACCTGCCGATGCTGCCCATGGGGAAGAGGTGGAGACGCCTGAGGGACAGGCAGGCCTTCTTCTCCCGCCAGGGTCCAGCCACCCTGTAACTGGCAACAGGGCCATGCCAGGGAGGGAGGAGCCCGGCCCTGAAGACACGGAGGGAGGAGCCGTCACCTGGAGTCCGTGGCTGGGGACAGTCACCAGGCAGGTCCTACAGCTTCTGTTCAGGCCTCCACCAGCCAAACCCAGGGCCTCTGGGACCCCGTAAAGCCCCAGCAGAGCCCCACACGCCCCTCCTGTCCTCCTCCACACACTGCTGTGTCCACCTCCCCTGCCTGCCACACCCGGGGCAGCTGACCACCAACCGCACACCTCCCTCCTATCACACGGTTCCCTGGTGGGAACCCGGCCAGGGCGGCCTTCTTCAGTGTCCCCAGCACACAGCACCTGAAGGGACCAGGGCAACCCTCCCATGTGGGGTGGGCTCCAGGACCCCACACGAGGACGAAGCCTCCCGGACCACTGCATGGCCGTGTGACTCTGCAGGTCACCTCCCCACTGCACTGCTCAGGGAGGAGTGGCCAGGGAACCCTGCACCCGTGCAGGCGACGTCTTCCAGGGAGACCGCTGCAGGTGGTGGAGCCCGGGCATGCTGGGCCCCTGTGGGGAGAAAGCCACAGACGCCCCAGGACAGACCCTGTAGGGTGCCCGGCGGAGCACTGCCCCTGGAGGGCTGCCGTATCTCCCACTTGGCCTTGTGGGTGCCACGCTGACCACTGGGCAGTCCAGTTGCTTGGCCACTGGGAGAGCACACAAGCAGCTGGCCCTTCCTGCAGAGGTGCCAGGACAGAGGTTCCGTCACCAGGAGGGCACGCTGCCGAACCCGCCCGCAGCAGGGAGACCCTCTCCAGAGCACAGAGGGCAGCTGCGCATCTGCAAGGGGAAGAAAGGCCCACACGCACACGCGAGGCAGAGAACACGAAAAGAACCAGAGGGTTGGTCAGCAGCTGAGCGGACAAGCCGCACCCACATGGCCATCTCACGCACCATGGGCAACACCGGTGACCCCGACAAGCCCTCGCTGCCAGGAGGTAACAGCATCACCTAGGGCAGGCATCCCTCAGGAGGCACAGGGCAGCACGCAGCCAGGGTGCCGGCGCTCACACCCCAACCCACAGGACAGGGTGCACAGGCTTCTGGGCACACGTCTAAGAGGAAACAACCCACAGGACACTTGGGGTCAGTGTGGTCCAGTGTGTGCCACTGGACGCCTGCCCCAGGGCAACATGCAGACAGCCTGCCTCCTCCCAAGCCACAGGGCCAGCAGTGAAAGATGAGGGCCAGCACAGGAAGGCCTGAGCCGCGGGGGAGGGGCCGGAGTGACTCCTGGACAGTGCACACCCACACGGGCGTGCAAGTGCTCCACGCACAGTCCGTGGTCAAGGAACCAAACAAGGAGAGCGCAGGTCTCAGATGGGGACAGTGCTCCTGGGGTAGGGGAGCCAGGGAGTGCACAGGGGCCCACCCAGACCTCAGAAGCGAGGCCCTGCAGGAAACGGGCAGCAAGACACGCCCAAATCTGGGGTGCCTTGTGTCCGCTACTGTGTCCCCACGCTGCTATGTGTGACACAGTACAACAGTCACCGCTGTGTAGCCAACGGGCGAAGGCTGGGACGAGGGAGTGTGGGGAAGCTGCCCGTGTCCTCCCACCACCAAGGGCCTCCCAGGAGGCAGGGCCAGGGCGAGATGGAGCAAGAGGAACACTGCCTAGGGCATCGCCAGCCTGCCCACCTGGCATGTGCCCAGCACAGGGTGCGCCGTCACCCTGCGGCTCTCACCTGCCACGGGCGGGTGCCTGTCCAGTGACTGTCCCCTGCTGTCCTTAAGTCCAGTCCCCCTTGGTCTTGGTGGGGATCCAGGACCCCCTGCCCAAACCAGTCCACAGTTGCCCACGCGAGACAGAGGCCGTGGCGAGGTGCCTGCCACACCAGCCCACAGACCCAGTCCCGGGGTCACTCTAACACCTGAGGCTACCCGCGGGCTCCGGCCGGCCCTGCACCGTTCAGGTGGCCTGTGCCCGCAGACGCAGCTCCTTTAACACTTCAACCTGTTCTTGGTTGGACCTGTGGGTGCAGAACCCACAGCTAAGAGGGGCCTATGCAGCCACCTGCACGGACGCTGCGAGGTCCCCTTACCCACGGTCAGTGCGTCGAATAGCCGGTGTATGACACTGGTGTCCTTCACGATCCCAGACTCCTGCACCCTCTTCACAAAGTCGCCCAGCTGCATGTGCTTCTTGGGCAGCTCGAAGTGCTTCACGGGGTCGTCCACCTTGGGGGCCTCGCCCGGCTTGTCCAGCACCTGGGTGATGAGTCTCTTCAGCTCGGGCGTCTGCTCGGCCTGGGTGCGCTCAGGGACTGACATGGACTCCACCATGCCCCTGACGAGGGCGTCTGGGAAGATCCGGATGTCCGTCCTGTAGAGGTTCTGGAAATCCGAGAGGGCACTCAGCAGCTGCCCCTGCATGAGCTGGACAAGGCCACGCAGGTAGAAGTATCTGGCCAGGAGCACGGAGTTGTCGGGGGCCAGGAGGCCCATGGCCTTGCTCAGCAGGCTGACGAAGTCGCTGTGGTAGGCCTGCACGCACTGGCTCACCAGCGGGAAGTGCACCTCTGGGATCTTGAAGGTGTACGTGGACTTAGGGGCCACATTCAGAACTAAGGACCAAGGGAAAACAAGAGTCACCCAGACCTGTCCCGAGAGCACGCAGCCCAGGGCCACAGAGTGAAGCACGCGTCCCCACAAGGGCCCCTCGCCTTGCTTGCAGAGCGCCCAGGGACAGCAGCAGCTGGCACTTATGGACAACTGACTGCCCAACTGCGGAGCCTAGTGCTGGGGCTGGACTCGGGCTCACACAGGCCCGCCCAGCGCCCAGCCCCAGGTCCAGCCTTCTCAGGACCGTTTCCGTGACGGGAACAGTTCTGGGAGTGAGCACTGTGATCCCACTGCAGCTCAGGTTCCTGTGCCAGGGACACGGCCACCAACTGCGCCTCACGCCAAGTTCATCTGGTCCAACATGACCAGACCCCAGGCTCCTCTTCTCCGGGCAGCTCAGGCAGGCTGGGGACCTGGAGGAGGCAAGAGGCCACCTTGCCAGGACAGGCCGGCCCCTCTGCTGAGTGGCACTCCCAGCAGTCTGCCTTCAGATGCCCATGCTGGCTGCCAGGCTCAGCACTGAAGGGCTGTGCTCCCTTCCCTCACATGCTGTGCCTCGGCCACACCAACCCCAGGGAGCCACAGCAGGGTGCTGCGTGTGCAGCTTCCTGGGCTTCTGCACACTCATCACAAGGCACCGTAGGGCTCCTGCTGGCGTGGCCCAAGCTAGGCCCCCAGGGTCCCACTGGGCAGTGGTGGTGCCCGACCCTGACAGGCTCCCCACACTGTGCACAGCAGAGGTTCCGTCCTGCAGAAGCATGGGGACAGACCTGAGGGTGAAGAGTGGCATCGTATGTGACGCACTCCTACAGCTCTGTGGGAATCAGAGCCGAGCTGTGCCCACCAGGCTGCCCTGGCACTCTGCGTGCCAGGGACCGCCAGGCTGCGCGGCCGTGCACGCTCACCTTCACGACCCCGAGCAGGCTCCGCGGTCCCTCTACTGGGGAGCGGTCCCCCAGCCACAGCTCCATCTCCCCACCCACCCGCACTGCACGCAGTGCATAAGGCCAGGCCGCTGCCCAGCCCTGCTGCTCTTACCCTGACCTTGAAACCATGTGTCTGTCCTTGTCCTTGTCTCGAGGACCATCCCTAGACTGCCCGCTGCATGGGCAGGGGTGCCAGTCCTTTACCCCAGTCCCTAGAAAATGCCTGGTACTTGGGCACCAGGGGCCAACAGGCATTGTCTCCCATCAGACAGTGCATGAGACACACACTCACACATGCACTCGAGCACACGCAGCCACACGGTGGACACAGGTGGACAACACCCAGCTGCATGCCACTCTGGCAGGGGCTCTGGAGGATGTTTCACAAGAGATGTGGCTCGCAAAGCGGACCCTCCGGAGAGGATTCAGATGATTGTGCTGGACTTCAGAGTCCAAAAGACCCTTCCCCTTCCCCAGGAGGTGGACCTCGTTTTCTCAAGGCGAGAAGGCGGGGCGCAGGGAGGGCAGGGTCCCCACCTGGGCCGCTGCTGCTTCTGTAGCTTGTGGTGTCTGATATCCGCAGGGACAAGTTCCTGGGCAGCGGCTCAGGCAGGGTTATATCCTGCAGGTCAGGCATGCTGACCACCATGCGCCTGTGGGTGATGTCCAGGGGCGAGGGCCTCCGCGAGGCCATCTTCTGCACCGTCGGTCTCCTTGGGCTGACGAGCATCCCGCTTATTCTGGGGGGAAAGCGAGGCTTTGCTTTACAGACACAGTAAGGATTGAGGAACAGGCCCCTCTTCCTGTGCAGCGACGGTGTGGGACAGCCCGTGATCTGCATCTGGCCCCGGGAGGGCCCACAGTCAGGGGCGAGGGCAGCGCCCACAGCTGAGGCATGTTCAAGATCAAGGAAACAGCAGGAACGGACAGAGAAGAGAACAGGTTCTGAGGAAGGGGAGGGGGAGAGGCCCGCGGGCAGCGGCACAGGCAGACCAGGGTGCTGCTGCCCAGTGGGCTCAGAGCACTGTGGCAGGGACATTGTGACATGGAAAGGGTGGGTTTCCAAACGCAGACTCTTCCCAGTGAACCTATCACTTATCTGTCCCAATGAAGCCATGCCACCCTAGCACTCGGAGGCCCAGAGAGCCGTGTCCAAGCAGGGATGAGGCACCTGTCCTCCTCAGACTGGGTGTCGAGGTCCATCTGAGCAAAGGCGTCCATCGTTCTGTTGAGCCGAGCTTTTAGAAAAGAGTGGAACATGTAGGTGTCCAAGACCTGAGGCAGACGAGACAGGGCACCCATAAGGGCCTGGGGATCTGCTCCCCTCCACCTGGAGCCTGCAGCCCTGGACCAGGACCTGTCCAGCACAGGCTCCTCCAGACAGAAGTCCCTGGAACAGGGAGCGGCCCAGGCCATCCTGTGCCGAGCACATCCTCAGTTCCTCGCCTGCCCCTCGGAAGTAAGCAGCCACTCTGCACCCAGAAACCATGAAACACAAAGGCCAGTCTGCCTGGCCACTGCGACAGCTGTGCCGCGGCGTCTGTGAGTGGCCGGCCTCGGCCCCCCAGCCCCGTGCCCCCACCACACACACTGCCTGCCACACCTGCTACCACCAAGCTCCTCCTCCTGGCTCAGGAGCTGACACCTGTGGGATTCTCACTTTGCAGGGTACCCTCCAACATCGGGGCCTGTGCTGCCACCTGGACACCTGCTCTCCACTGACCGTGACATGTGGGCAAGAGGCCTAGAGGAAGATGCTAGAAGGTCCACAGCTTCCCCGAGCCCTGGCCAGAAAAGGAGGGAAAGGGGCCCAGATCCACACTGAGGACCAGAAAGGGAAAAGCAGGCGACTTGAGCTGCACAATGTTGGCAGAAAACACAGGAAACAGGCCACACAGCGGGGCCCGGGCATGCACGCCTGGCCCGCTGAGGACCTGCACACAGCCCTGGTAGCCCAGCCTGCAGCTGAGTGGCACAAGTTCACCCTGAGGGCACGGGACACCAGGAAGGCCTCGGAGCAGAGCACAAGGGGGGCCGGCACCTCCACGCAGCAGGCCCAGAGCTGGGCACTCTGGGCACTCTCTCCTCGGAGCCCGTGTCCCTCTCCGCCTCCCCCCACGCTCCTTGTGGGTTCTCACGACCCTGAGCAGCAGGGGAAAGAGAGGGCAGGTGACAGTGGCCCCCACACATGCCACGTACAGCTGCCGTGAGCCACACTGCCTGCACAGGAGCAGAGGAGGCCAGGGCGCACGTAAAGCAGAGCAAACTGGGAACGCATAGGAGCGGGGAGAGCAGAGAGCAGCAGGGACTGCGGCTGTGCCAGGAGACGGGCCGTGGCGTTCAGAGGGGCAGTGTGCTCTGGGCTTCTCCGCGGTGTCACCCGCGTCTCCATGATCCCCAGCTTACTTCTTGCTCCTCCAAAGCCAGGTGGGGCTGGCAGCGCTCAGCTGGTGCACAGTGGCACAGCAGTATCCAAAGCCAGAGCTCCCCCCAGGGACGGCAAGGAGGCTGCCCAGGGCCTGGGAAGGGGCAGGTGGCGGGGAAGGGGCACCTGACTGTGTGCGGCCTCCAGATTGAGGATGTAGTCACACAGGTGTGCACATCTGTCACGGTCCACCAAACCTACACTGAAAATGGGTATATCTTCATGTGTAAAATATATTCTGAAAGCTGACCAAAACGTAAGGATCGGAAGGAACCATGCCGAGCTGGGTGTGGTAGAGCACACCTGCAGTCCTAGCAGCTCGCGAGGCTGAGGCAGGAGGACTGTAAGTTCAAAGCCAGCCTCAGCAACTTGGCAGGGCCCTAAGCAACTCAGCAAGCCTCTGTCTTAAAAAGTAAAAAGGGCTGGGAAGGTGGCTCCATGGTTAAGCGACTCTTGGTTAAATCCCCAGTGCCATCAAAAAGGAACCATACCGAAAAAAACCTTTTAGAAAACCCAACACACTTCATGAAGTATTAACACCTTGAAAAACATCCATTCTGAAGAATGTTTAGAAACAGAAGAGTACAGCAGGAAGAACGCCCAGCCAGCCTGCTCCACGCGGCTCACCTGCCTGTAGAAGTGCTGCTCCCCTGCGGCCCTCGTCTTGAGGAACTCGTCGCTGTTGAACACCCTGTGTTCGTAATTCACGTGGTCCTTCACTTCCCTGACAAAGACAAGGACAGCCTGCTGCTTGGTCCCCAGGTGGGAACAGTGGTTTCAGCAAGTTTGAAAACTGCTCTTCCGAGAGGTTGGCGGAAGCCCGAGAGGAGCGTGCCCACGGCGTGGGGCCAGACGGGACTGCTCCCAGCTGCAGCGAAGCCTGGGGGACAGGGAAGGCACCAGCAGCCACCTCGGCAAGTGCTGGCCACCAGGCACGTCCCGGCAGGTGTCCCCACCCTCTGCCCGCCTTCCTCATGGGACTGTGAATCCATATGGTCTCCCACATTAAAGTACAGTCCACAAACAGGATGGACGGCCTCCCGGCCACGCCAGCACCTGCCCATGTCCCCCTCCCTGAGACGAGAATCAGGTACTCTGGGCGCCCTCTCCTCGGCCCCGTGTCCTTCCCCGCCTCCCCCATGCTCTTGTGGCGACCTCCTGGGTTCTCACACCCTGAGCAGCAGGGAGCAAAGACCCGCAGGGAGCCGCGGCTGGGCCCAGGAGACGGGTGGTGGGCAACAGGAGCAGCCGGGCTCAGGGTGGGGAGACTCAGGCTTCACCCTCTCTCACTGCAGTTTTGCTTCTTTATCAAATCATCAATCTCCTGGGTTTAGAGAAGACAACCACCGCGACCACAGAACATTTTGTCTTCCAGAGCAGAAGGGCAGAACCAGGGCCTGGCTAATGCAGCCCTGGGAGCAGAGACAACGCAGCCTGCCCGTGACCGCTCTCCGTCCCTCCTGACCAGTCTCTGGCTCCAGTAAGTAGAGACAGGTACAGAACAAGGCCACGACAGGTTTGGTTTTGAAGCAATCAGGGAACGGCAAGTCGGTGGCCCCACCGCCCCTCCCGCCAGCCAGCGGTGGGCACCCTTGGCTCCTCAGGGAGAAGCAGCCGGAGGACGGGCACGGCGGGGGAGGAGGGGCAGGAAGGCCGGCCCAGAAAGTCCCAGAGTCCCCAGTCCTCAACGGCCCCGAGCAGGTCGGAGAGGGCAAGCCGAGCCCCAACCCTCGATCCTCGTCCACTTGGCCAGCTGCAGAGAAATGCGAGGGAGCAAGAGCAGGCGAGGGGCGTCTGCGGTGGGAACTACCCAACGCGGGAGAGAGGGCCCCAGGGCCAGATCCCCAGACGCCCTGCGTCCCAGGCAGCCCTGGGCCAGCACACGACCCGCTCTCCCAGCAGTGGGACCAGACTCCACCTCCCTGGGGACACCTCTGAGGCAGCCCTCCGCGGGGCCACTGACAGGGGAGATGGACAAACAGGGCCAGGCAGGACTGGAGGACAACCCAAGCCCCTAGCCCTCGCATGGTGATGATCACAGAGCAGTCCTCTCACGCCTGCCAAGTGATCTCAGTGCCCGGGGCTCAGGGGCCACAGTCACCAGGAAGCCCAGGGCCGGATGGCTACCCTCTCCCAGGTGCTGGAAACGGCCGCTAGATACCTGAAGATGCCGACGAGCAGCTGCAGGGCGCTGTGCTGGATCTGGCAGTTGAGTGTCTGCTGCCAGGCTCGCCTGCGGGCTCGGCCCTCGTTCAGGTCTGTGCTGGAGCCCAGGTGGGCAAGGTGCAGCTCGGGGTGCAGCCGGAGGTTCTGGACCCTGGGAGGAAGCAGACACGGCTGCACGGCTGAGCGTACCAGCTGTCACCAGGCAGAGGGACACGTCAGATGTTGGGCGTGCCTGGCAAAACCTCTGGGGGCGGGCGGATCATCAAAAACACAGAGCCCAGGAGAGCATTCACCTCCGAGCACCACCACACCAAGCCCCGGCTCTGACCCCACACATCTGAATCCCAGCCCGCTCCTTCACATCCCAGGCACTGCCCCGCAGGGCCCGCCCATTTCAGGACACCACAGGGCTTCCTGTTGGGCTGCCCCTGACAGGCCGGGCAGGGCACAGCAGGCGCAGGCACGGCCCCCCGTGGCTCCTCTCGGCCTCCCTACCAGGCAGCTCCAGTGGCCCTGCGCCTGCACCCAGCACTCCCCGTCACCTCCCTTGGACCACCAAGGAAGGGCCACTGGCTCATCTTCAGGTCTTCACTAAGGGTAGGGACTCAGTTACTCTGTCTACCCCAAGCCGCCATTAAACACAGGTCCTGGCCCTCCCAACACCACTCTGGGATGTATTGAGAGGACTCTGGCCATCAACCAGAATGTCTGTGGTTTTAAACATGTAAAATCAACAGCTGGCACAGACGTGCTTGGCAGAGACCCCTGGAACACCTACTGTGTGCCAGGCATGGCTCTGAGCGCCAACCACAGCAAACCCTGCTTGCACAGAGCTTCACGTGGGAGGAAACGGATAAAACCACCACAAACAGGAGGGGCGGAGAGATGCCAGTCATGACGGGCCGGCCTCAGAGCAAGTTAGAGGGGCAGAGTGACCCCACAAGACGATCGTGAACCTGCAAGATGAGAGGTGAGACTCAAGCACAGGAGCAGGAGGGGCGCCAGGGAAGGGCTCTCAACTGCCCGGGCCCTCTGTGGGCCAGTGGGTTTGCTGGCCCTGCATGGCTCCGGCCTGGGGCCAGGCTGCAAAGCCAGGTCCGAGGGACCGGGAGGGCTGGTGCAGGACTGGGTGGGGCTTTGGGCTCACTCCCTCTGTGCCAAGAAGCTGCCTCCGAGGCAGCTGTCCATCCCTGGCCAGTCTGACCCATCAGATGTCAGGTGACCGCCCTGCAATGTTGCTGCTCCTGGGCATCGACCTACACTTCACCTAGCAGAACAGACAGGCAGCCAGCAGGGAAGGCAACACCAGGGCATCCGGGAAGAGCCTCACTGCCACAGTGGCGCCTGTGCTCCCCTACTTCCTGCTGCAAGCCCACCTGCACCCGGGGAAAAAGGCCACCGGCCGCCTCCCCAGGATGCACCTTCCCTGCCATCCACACGCCGAGCAGGATCCCCATCCTTGCCTAGGAGGGGCTGGCGGCCGCAAAGAGGCCATGAGGAACTGCGGCGCCCAGGGTTTCTGGGGGACTGGAAGAGGGGCCACCGGCCCTCGTTCCTTCTTTACCAGTGGATGCACTCCCCATATGGGACCCCGCGGGGGGACCCCACTGCAGCCTGGCTACAGGCTTCGAGGCTCGGAGCACAGGCATCCCAGTGCGCTCCAGTCAGTTCATGCTTATAACCACCCCTCGCAGGGCATGCGTCTCTCTTCTGGAATCCAGCAATGCCAACGTGGGCAGGATCCTGGCCAAGCACACCCCTGAGAAGTTCTAAGACCTGGCAAGGTCAGGGGAGCAGCGCCTGCTTATCAGAAAGTAAAGGGGACAAGTGTTGCCTTCCAGGTCCCTGTGGAGTGGGGGCGGGTTCATTCCCAAGGGAGAACTCAGGTCCCTGAGGCACAACCTCCAGGCGCCTTAGGCAGCTCCACCCACACAGCTGGAGGACAAATGGCCAAGCTCCCGGTCTTGGGGGGCAAGTCTCCTTGCTGCTTAAGACGGCAGCAGTGGTAACAGAGGTGTGGTCAGCACAGATCAAGTGTCCCTGATCCAGTGCACGTGGGCTGGGGATGCAGCTCAGAGGTAGGCACGGCCCAGCACGCCTGAGGCCTAGGTCGATCCCCAGCACAAGGGGAAAGTGCTTTGGCCCACAAGTTTCAGAGTTGGAATATTTGCATGAACATCATGAGACACACTGGGATGAGACGAGGTCTAAACAGGACATTTATTTATGTTTCATATGCACCTTGCTCATGGACTGAGGGTACGTTGACAATATTTTCAGTGAAACTGTTTTGATTGTGACCTGTCACGTAAGGTCAGAGGAGGGCTTTTCCACTGTGGTTTTGGACTTGGAAACAGCTCAGATTTCAAGGGTCTGGGTTGGGAAGGCTCCACCTGGACTCTGAGACACCCTCCAGGCAGAAAGGGCGTCCAGCTCCCAGGTAGAGGCACCTCTGTCCTGCTCCCAGCTCAGCCCCCGTCCTCTGATCCCCAGAAAATGGCAGAAAGCCGGTGGGTCCCCAGTGACCCAGATACAGCCACAGCTCAGCTGCAGCAGACCCCAGGACAGCCCAGCTAGTTGTCACGAGGCCAGAGAGCAGCTGCTGTGTCACTCACCGTCCCTACACCCTCAGGGCCACCTCCACGGCCCATAGGTCTGAAAGCAGTATGTCTCCTGCTGCCCTTGTATGAAACCCCCAAGGGAAAGGTGCTCAGGAGCACTGGACGCTGGCCCTCCACATCCACTGGATGCTGTCAGAGGGCCGAGGCCCACACTGTCTGTCACTAGCACACAGATCCTGCCTAGTTCCAGTATTCATGACTGAATGGACCAAGAAGGATCTCCAGCGTTGGGTTAGGGTTGGGTTAGGGTTGGGGTTAGGGTTGGAGTTAGGGTTAGGGTTAGGGGTGGTTAGGGGTAGGGTTAGGGGTTAAGGTTAGGTTAGGGGTTAGTGGTAGGGTTGGGGTTAGGGTTAGGGGGTTAGGGTTAGGGGGTTACGGTTAGGGTTAGAGGTTAGGGTTAGAGTTGGGCACAGATAGGACCTGAGACACAGTACAGAGAGGGGTGGAGTGCTTTGCAGGGGATGTGACTGTCCCATCACTGTTGGGCTGTAATTAGTATTTAGACAAGATTAGAATAAAGACAAACCACTTGTATTTTTAAATACTTATAAATAATTTCCAAACTCTAAATATATAAAACATCTGTCAGCAATATAAAACTGGAAAAGATACTCAAAGTAGCAAATACGTAATGTGTCAAAGATGTTCTCACACACATGCTGTTTCCTGTTACCTCTGAACAAACGTCTGTGCCGCCAGGAGAGGGATGTCGGGAATGTCCATGTCACACTCAGAGGACTTGGAGCAGGTGACGCTCCCGTGATCAATATCTATCAGAACCAAGCCGTCAGCTTCCTAGAAGGAACATGGGGTCTTTTAATCTGAATGCTCCTTTATACACACACGAACACAGTTTGCATTAGCTAGGATGGTGTCCTCTGGACGACCCTGTGGACACAGGCACAACCTCCACTACCCTGGGAGCAGGTGGTGGTGCCAAGAGTAGCGCAGTGGCTGGGTCTGCTGGCCGTGCTCCCCGTAGACACCCGTCCGCAGGAGCGCAGTCCCACAGTGCGCATCACGCCAGGGTCGTGGCGCCACCACCGTCCATCCCCAGGGCTTGCTCGCTCTCCCGGACTGACGCCCCGCAACCCGTCAACACAGCTCCCCATCCTGCCTCCCGTCACCCCGCACTCCATGGCCCTGTCTGCTGCTCCACCTCTGGCTACTCAAAGGGCTCCAGACACATGGACACACGGTGTCCTCAGGAGTGGCACATGTCACTTTGCACAGTGCTTCCAGGCTCAGCTGGGCTGCAGCGCGGTCACAACCCCTTCTCCGCCACACTGAGTGCCCACAGCATGAGGACCACATGGCTTCCCTCTGGGCCCCAGTACAGACCCTGCAGTGCTTCTGCATGGAGTCCTGGGGAACATTCCAGACCTCCAGGAGCACAGCCCGACCCTGAGTGCCAGCCGGACCACAGGCAGGGTCCTGGGCTGAGTGACACACCCAGACATGTACGTAGGTTACTTGTAAAGTCTTATCTGTGACAAAATGCACAAATTATGTGAACCGCGCCAGAGATCTGAGAGTCTAGTCCCAGAATGTGACGCCTGAGCTCTCTGGAGGTGGCGTGCCTTTCAGTCTGGGCCTGCCTCTGCCCAGGTGGCACAGGAAATATGTGCAAACACCAGCGTCCTCTGGACTCAAGACCAGGGCGCACGGCGTTGCCCGGGGAGCTGGCGGTGCTGGCGAGGGGTGCGCGTGCTCAGGAAACAGGGGTGCTTGTGGTCACTCCAGCTCCCTCCTGAGGAGCCTGTGGGGGGAGGGCACGAAACACACCCGGAGGAGCCTGGGCGCGCTCAGTGGGCTGCTGCCACTGTGCTCCCACACACCTGATGGCCAGAGCACCACTTAGGTGCCAAGCAGTGTCCCTCCTCCAGAGCAGGAACAAGAGGGACTTTCCCAGTGACTAAAAACAGAAGCACAACCTAACCTTCAGAGCATGGCCTGTCTGCTCTCCTCCCGAGGGCCACCAGTGACACGGTTCCGTTTCTCCCCACTCTAACTGGCCTCTTCCTACCGCGTGTTTTCCCCGTGACTCACGGGCGTTGGCATGAACACAGGAATGCGCGCCCCTTGAAGGAGGGACCAGTGCTCCTTCACCTTGGGTGAAGCGCCTGGGGGCAGAGATTTGCTTTAGCCTCCAGGAACCAGGGGGACAGGGGACAGGCTGACAGCAGCCTCTGGACGATGCCAGGAGCAGCAACCTTGTACAGTTTCCTAGACAAAAAGTCAGATGCAGACCTACCCCGTACGACTGCCTGCCAGGACGCACCCCAAAGGGCTGCAGAGAGCCTGCCGCCAGCCCTGCGGACACGTGCCCAACCGGACCACGGGCTGCCTGTTCACCCCCAGGAGGGCCAGGATCCAACAGACGGGAGGAGAACCCGGAACCTTCTGCTCGCTGTGGGAACGCACCCGGGGCAGCTGCGCCCACCCGGCTAACACCACTGTCCCCCACAGGGCAAGCCCACTCCTGGGAACGGGCCCAGGGGCAGCAAAGCTGGCATTCGCCAGAACCTGGGCCTGCGGCCACACAGCAGTGCTCTCCCTATCTACCACGTCCCAGCAGCAGGCGCCACGCAGACGCCCAGCAAGTGCCCTCTGACTGGAAGCTCTCCATCAGCGCTAGGAAACACAGCACAAGGGACCCTCCTCAACACCAAGGGCACAGTGCTGCCGGAGGCCACGACAAGGACGTGCCTGCAGGAACACTAAGTGAAGGAGGCCGGGACCCACACGGACGCCCTGACAGCAGGCCAGCCACACAGGGCACTGCCAGGGCAGGAGGGAGGCAGTGGGGGAGCATCATGGGCCTCTTGGCAGGTGGTGAGCCATCTGAACTGGACAACGAAGGCTGCACGACTCCATGAGTATGGGAAAGCCACTGGCCTTTGGATGTGAACCAAGTGGCCTTTGGGGCACATAACTGCCCCCCGCTAACCAGATCCCTGGGCTGCTGCCTGCTGGCACCTGCGCAGCGTCCCCACCGTCTACCACAGCTCACCACTGGACATGCTCCCTCTGCAGTCAGCATGCTGTGATCAGCACCCCCGTGGGCAGGTGCCGTCCCCCGGCCTCCCTGGACCCCTGCCCCACAGCAAGGAAGCTCACCACGGCCTCCTGACCAGGAGAGGAGGCTCGGCGCTCCCCAAGGGTCACAGAACAAACAGCCCCTGGATTAAGCCAGGCCCAGACCCTGCGGGACCACGAGCGCACACCACACTGCCATGCGTTCTTCCAGGAAGAGGGTCCGCGGTACCAATGCTCACAAAGGCAGGATTTTAAACTAACTAGGAAGTCCATCGTGGTGACCACAGAGCTGCACGTGCGGTGCTGGGGTCTGCCTCAGCTCTGAACCCTGCTCACAGGATGTGTCCTGCCCCACTCAGAGGAGGAAACTGAGGCTCAGCAAAGCAAGGAACTTCCCCGAGGGTGTGGAGTGGGGGGAGGCGAGGCTTGAAATTGGGTTCCCCTGACCCAACGCCTGCGCTCGCCTCACTGGGGCCCGCTGGGCAGCTGGAGCCTATGAGAGGGGAAGCCCCTGGGGCAGTGGTGTTCACAGGCTGAGGGGGAGCGCACTGCCGCTACACACAGGAAGGTGCACGGCGCGTGTGGCCCGCAGCACAGGAGCCTCAGCATGCGGCCCCCCCCCCCCCGAGAGCGCCCTCCTGTGTCCTCCATCTGTTCATGCTTTCCCTTTCCTGATGCTGGGACTGAACCCAGGCCTGTGCACCCCAAGCACAAGACACCGCCAAATGCAACTTCCCAGGACTCCCTCAGGGCACGCCCAAGAACCTCACGCTCCAAATCGGACCCACTATACCTGACCTTGCTGACTTCTTCAAAGTGGTCCAGGTGGCAGCCCATGAGAAAGGACGTAGGTGCCATGATAAAATCCAGCATCTGAGCCGACAGGATGGGCACAAAGGTGTGCTGCCACTGCAGAGGGTGCAGGTAGACCATGAAGCACTCGGCGATGAGCGTCAGCAGAGCCCAATTGGAGGAGAAGAACACAATCCGCTGCTCCGTCAAGATGCAGGTCAGGATCTGGGGGAGAGTCAGGTCCGTCTCCTGACGGGCTCAGAACACCTGAGACAGCTGTGCACGGCCACCGGGCAGACACAGTCCAGGCCTCTCCCTGATCTCCTGTCCACTACCCAAACCAAGGAGACCAGAGATCCCACGGAAAGCACTGTCTGCAGACACATGCCCCTGGGAAGCCGGCTCTGAGCAGACGGACGGACGCCAGGAGCAGCCGGCCCTCGGCTGTGACTGGCTTCTCACCACCTCTGGCAAGCAACACTTTTGATGCCATGATGCCACCTGGCAGAGGTGCCTGAGCCACTTACCTGCAGCACCTTCTCGGGCGAGAAGCACAGCAAGGGCAGGTGAAGGTCCAGGTCGATGACGGGGCTCTGGGGGTCGGCTCGGGAGGGGAACACGACATGCAGGGGCTTCATGTTGAACACCTGTGATGGCCAAGGACCACAGGAGGTTCAGACGGTGGCTCCTGGCAAGGCTGAAGTGCACCATTTTGGTGTAGAAAACACCTGAGTTAGAAACCACTTTGGGGGCTGGGGATGTGGCTCATGCGGTAGCGCGCTCGCCTGGCATGCGTGCGGCCCGGGTTCGCTCCTCAGCACCACATACAAATAAAGATGTTGTGTCCGCCGAAAACTAAAAAATAAATATTAAAATTCTCTCTCTCTCTCCCTCTCTTCTCTCACTCTCTCTTTAAAAAAAAAAAAAAAAAAAAGAAACCACTTTGGAAGACTCGAGTCACCACGTCACGTATGTCACAGAATAACACACTGGTCCAGAGGCCCTCACAAGTGCCCTGAGGCTCACATAAACAAGTCCTCATGACCTTTTCTAAGTCAGCGAGCTCCCTTCAGCTGTCAATCACAACCTGGCCCCTGCCAAGACGAAGATAAACCAAAACCCAAAACTCAGCTCCGCTGCGCACAAACGCTGAACCCAGCTTGTCAGGCATCTTGGGTATGAGCGGTTCTTGTGCCTCTTATGTATTCTCAGCATCTTCCAATTAATAGTAAAGACTCCTGAAGACTTGATTCAGAAAATTTAAGAAAGTCTATTGTTTTTCTAAATGACATTATTTAGAAATAACGCTTCCCTTCACAGAATGCTCTCTGAGTGTCAAAGGCCCTGTGGGGGCGGGAGGCCGCGAGAGGAGGAGGTATGACCCCTCTGGAAGGGGCTTCACTGCTGGGGGGAAGATGGACGCATCTCCAGCACCAGGTGTCGGCACCCAGTGCAGAGGGTGAGATGCAGGGTCGGGATGAGGTGAAGCGGGCAGACCAGTGCTTCCCAGATCTCAGACGGGGACCGGCTGGCTGGCAGGTGGTGCTGGCAGGAGCGTGGCCAAAGGGCAAGTGAGCATCAAAGGTGGCCCGCTGGGCATGAGTGGCAGCTGGACAAGAGGACACAGGGAGGATTGAGCACTGCCCTGCCGCTGGCACAATGGGGAGCGCAGCGCAGATGCAACAGACCAAGGCCACAACACGGACACTCTGTGGACACCAGGCGGGTGCTGCTGAGCTTCAAGGCACAGCAGGTGACAGGCCACCGTCACCACTCCAGACCTCACCCGGCACCGCTGAGCTCACAGGACCCCACAACTGGGCAAGAGCACTCCACCTACAGCAGACCACCATCCAGGTCAAACCCTCCAAAGCCCGGAACTTTCTGAGCACTGGTGTGACACCACAGGTGGGACAGGCTGAGGCCAACCCCGGGCACACCAAAAACACGGCGTGAAAACACCTGGGCCAGGTGTGTGCAGTGCCCGAGACACACACGGATCCACGCTCAGACGGGTCCCATCCACAAGACCCCTCATGAAACAGGCAGATCTAAAATGCTTCAGCCCTGCCCTTCAGATAAGGGGTCCTCAGCCTGCACCCACAGAATGAAGCTGCTCTGCTCTGTGGGTCCAGGGGGAGGGAGGACACCTGCTCAGCACCTGCGCTGGAATGCACCGGCTGGACCATCCACCTGCAGACGGCTCGGTTTGGAGTAATATTAAAAACACATTTTAACCAGACACACGCCTGTCATCCCAGCAGCAAGGAAGGTTGAGGCAGGAGGATGGCGAGTTCAAAGCAGCCTCAGCAACAGCGAGGCGCTAAGCAACTCAGGGAGACCCTGTCTCTAAATAAAATACAAATAGGGCTGGGGATGGGGCTCAGTGGGTGAGTGCTCCTGAGTTCAAACCCTGGTACCAAAAAAAAAGACCACATATCTTAAGTCAGGATCGCATGTCTCCCTGATAAGAAAAATTCATTTTTTAATAGCTATAATAATTTTTTTTAAGTACAGGAGCAAGATGTGTATGTATGATCTTCTAGAAGGGACTACTAAAGTCAAACTCAACTTGACATGCACTAAACGTTCAAGATGTTCAATAGGTTCAAAAAGAAAAAAAAAAAAAGAAGCACAGGAAGTAGGTGTGGAAAATGTGCAGTCACAGGGCCCTCCTCTAGCTCAGCGGTTTGTTGTTACTCAACAAAAGGGGAACGTGGGCCTTCTCCACTTCTCCAGCCTGACCTCACCCAAAGGCCCTGCGCTGTGGGGCAGCCCGCGACACTTCCCCAAACAGAACCTGGCGTGGGAAAAGTTTGTCTATTAATTCGATGATCCAGTGGCACTTCCAAGAATAACAAACATCAAACCAGTTATCAGACAGGAGAACCTACCCAAACACCATAGCCATTGTTTAAGACAAATAAACAAAAGGAGAATTGCTAATTTACGTGAATTCTTCTAGTGAAAGGCCGGGGTGTCTATTTTCTGCACCGCAAGAAGTGAGCCAACAGGTGAGCGCTGTGGTTCCCCAGGACACCTGACCAGCTGTGCTCCTGAGGTGCTGGCCAACGCCCGCCTAGACATTCCCCTTCCAACCTTGGAGAAGACACAGAGAACACTCTAGAAGGACCGCGTGCCCACACGGGAAACGCAGCAGAAACCTGAGAACAGTCTAAGACACTCAGGCCATCTTCAGCATATCAATTTCACTGTTTGCCAAGAAAAAAACGTAATTAAATTCCAGATTCAACTTGCCAAATGGAGTGGTCCAGGTGGTGGAGTAGGAATCAGGGACAGTCTCGCAGCAAAATCTTTTATGTGATTGTCAACTTCAAAATCCTTACAGAGCTTCAGATGAGTCAATAAGCTGAAAAACAGAAACCAAGTGGCTGTCATCCTCGGCTTTTCCAATCAGCGGGTCTCCTTCAGGGTGTCCTGGGCAATTCCAGAGCTTCCCCAAGTTATGGGGGGCTGTGGGGCTGCCTGGAACGGGCTGGGGGCAGGCCTTACCGTGCTCTGGTTCTTGCTCTGTGCTGGGAACATGGGTTGTGCTCAATTTGTGAAAAACAGTTGGAATTGTGTATTTTTCTGCATGTATGTTACACATCAGTAAGAAATAAAGAACCAACAGCACTTTGAAAGAAAGTGCTTCAGAACACTTGTTTCCAAAATGCATTCTAACTTTATTTAAAAATGTGATTCCAAAACAATGAGCCCCCAGGCATGGGGGCACACACATGTGATCCCAGTGTCTCGAGAGGCCGAGGCAGGAGGATTACAAGTTCAAGGCCAGCCTCAGCAACTTAGTGAGACCCTGAACAACTCAGCAAGACCCCCGTCTCAAAATGAAAAATAAAAAGGGCTGGGGTGTGGCTCGGTGGTAAGGCAACACACATACGTATGAGTATGTATCGATTTCATATATTTACAGGAACATGTGTACACAACAGGCAAGTGGTCACCTGGTGCAGAGGGACTAGGTTCTGACCACAGAGGCCACAGTCAACTTTTGGGGAGTGAGAAGACTCCTGTCGGTCACAGTGGGGGTCACACAGTATGCGTGCACATTTGCCGAAAGGCTGACCTTTAGAACTTCACGTGTAAAAGTGCAATTGTTGGTATCTGAGAGGCCTCATCCGAGAGCCCTGCAGAGGCCCAGGTCCTTATAGACAAGGACCACACCTGCAGAGAGCCCAGGCCTCCCTGCCCTCTGTCCTCTTAGCTCACTCCCAAACCTGACCCCGGGAACGTGGGCGTCAACTGGTCTGGGACTGAGACGGGGCGTCCGCACACGTTCAGGGCAGACACTTCTCCCCAAACGGGTTCTTAATATTCATCTTTTAGCTGTAGTTGGACACAATACATTTACTTTATTTATTTTTATGTGGTGCTGAGGATCAAACCCAGGGCCTCGCGTGTGCTGGGCGAGCGCTCTACCGCTGAGCCTCAGCCCCAGCCCTTCCCCGTGGATGCAGCCGCCCAGGCATGCAGGTGACAGCACAGATCAGGGACACAACACCAGGCAGGAGGCAGGGCCTCCCTGGGCACTCAGGGGGCACGTCGTCTGACAAATGTTCCAGTGGACAGATCCGTGGGCCCAAGTCAGGGACAACCTGGTCCTGAAGAAGACAGTCTGACCGGGAGCAAGGATGACCCTGGCTGGGAACCACATGAGGCATGGAGGCCACCACTGAGTGTCCCGGGCTGGCTGTGGGATGACAGTGTCTGAAGGGGTCCCACCTGGTGGGGTAGTGACTCAGGAAGGACACCACGGCCTGCATTCCCCATGGTGGGCCTGGACATTCATCCCATGGTGTGAGACTGCTACGTGGCCAGCATGACGGTTTACTGTGGTGTCCCTCAAAAGCTCACGTGTGAGACGATGCAAGAAGGTTCGAGGAGAAATGAGTGGGTTGTGAGTCTTAACCCAATCAGTGAATTAATCCTCTGACAGGGATTAACTCCCAGGGTGACCGAAATGGCAGGGTGTGGCTAGAGGAGGTGGGAATGAGGCATGGCTTTGGGGTATATATTTGTATTTGGAGAGTGACGTCTCTCTGCTTCTTGGTCACCGTGGTGTGAGCTGCTTCCCTCTGCCGCCCTCTTCAGCCACCATGCTCAGCCTCACCTCAATCCTGGAGAAATGGAGCCGGCCTTCTGTGGAGGGAGACCTCTGAAACCCTGAGCCCTCAAATAAACTTCTCCTCCTCTACAATTAATTGTTCTGGTCAGATCCTCAGCAGTGAGAGAGCTGACTGAGACACCCAGCAAATCCAGAATGATTATTCACAGGGGCAGCACCAGGATTTGGAGATAATTCAATGTTCCTCCGCATTTTCACTTATTGTAAAATATCTAAGAGTGTTAACAAAAAGTTTAAAAAGAAAAAAAAAAAAAACTGCCCATGATCACACAAGGAGTGCTTCCCTCCCAAGAGCACAGCTAGGAGGCTCCTTTGCATATGAACAGCTAACAGAGGAAGAGGTCACTTGAAATACAAATTGAGCTGCCCAGCTACAGCCCCAGAGTCTGGTCCCCGCATCAGCTGTGCAGCCCGGTTCCAAGCCCAGCGACCACCACCCAGAGATAGGAACTTTCATTACATGTTTGCCTTCATGCCCACCAGGAGGGCAGGGCTGCCAATCACCCACAGGGCAGGGGGAATAAATGGGCAGGACTTGGGAGAAAACAGACCCCGCTTTAGAGAGGAGGACACTGGAGCCCGTGAAGAAGGGTTCACCTTCAGGGACGCAGGTTATCAGCCGGTGCCCGCCTCACTGCCCACGACCTGCACTTGCTCAACTCACTGAGGCCATTAGTTCTACGCCCCACGGAGTGCTTTATGTTGACGGCAATATTAGGGGGCTAGACTGTGTTTTGAACTTGTTCGAAACCCAGCTATATTTTAGAAAGCAAGACGTGAAAGTGCTGGAATTTAAACTATGGATTCTGTGAATCTGAACCGTAGGATTCCTGCTCAGGGCTGGGCTGGGGCTCAGTGCAGAGCGCTCGCCTCGCACATGTGAGGCACTGGGTTCGATTCTGGCACCACATAAAAATAAATTAATAGACATTGTGTCCAAAAAAAAAAAAAAAAAGATTCCTGCTCAGCCACTGGGCTGCTGGCCACTCCCTGTGGTCAAGGCGCAGGGTCTGACGCCAGGGACCTGCCACCGATGGCCCTTCGTGGTCACAACACAAGGGGCCTCCTCTGACTGTCCTCGTTCAGGCTTTGATCAAAGCACAGGTTCCAAGGTGTGACTTCATCTCTCGAAAGCAAATGGCTCTGTACTCCTGGGCCTGGGGACTGACGCGGTCCAAACTCAGGGGCACAGCCTCCCACATCACAATGACACCCTCGGACAACGGGAATCCGCCAGGTCCTGCAAAACGCCTCCCGGCTTCTCGGAAATTCCTCACGTCCTAAGACTTGCCGCTCAACACCAGCAGCAAGACGGTACAGAGTCCAGCCAAAAAGGCCAGTTTTTAAAAGGCCACAAAACACATCAAGGAGCAGCCCCTGGTCTCCTCCAATCACTAGGAAAAGAGCTTTTCCTGAGACCCGTCTTTCAAAACACAAAATAAAACCCTCCACATCAACTCCCTTCAGCAGTTTGGGGTCACCTTCAACCCGCGCCCACCAGTCCCCCACTCGTTTTCCCACCCCTGAGGGCCAGCCACGCCCCTGCCCCAGGTTCAGGGGACAGCCAGGTGGCCGCAGACCAGCTCACCAGGAGAGGCAGTCCTTGAGGGAGTTGTAGTAGGGGAACTTGGAGACCACGCACACCGCAAAGGGCACGAAGCAGCCGGCAGCGCTGGCGGGCGGCCCGGACGGCTCCCGGTGGGCCTTGCCGTTGTAGAAGCAATACTCATCCTAGGGGAAGAGCACGGGATGGTGACTGTCACCTCATCCTAGGGGAAGAGCACGGGGATGGTGACTGTCACCTCCCACGCCGATGTCCTCGGGCCCTCAGGGGACGGTGAACCTCCCCAGGGGCTGGGGCCACCTCAATGAGACTTGTGCCCACCCTGGAGAAGCCGGTGCCTCAGGATGAGGACACCTGTTGGAACACTGCAGAACCCCTGGGACCAGGCCCTGCTTAGAAGACCCAGTGGGAAGCAGCATGGGCACGTGCGGGAGCCTGGCGAGAGGCAGGGGCTCACGCAGGCCCTCCCTCCAAGGAGCCGCTCTCAGTGAGACCCAAGTGGCACAAGATCGGGGCTCACCAGCTGGGCCCTGTGGGAGGGTAGTTTGTTTGGGGATTTTATTTTTTATTTTATGTAGGGATGGAGGGACATGATGATAGCTTCAGGGTGCGTTCTTTTTTAATTTGAGCTACTTACAAGATATCTAAGCAAAGAAGAAGCCAGAAGACAGCCATCATTTGTTTATCCACCAACACTCAATGAATGTCCACTGCCTTAGGGTGGAGTGGCCCCCATTCAAACCCTCATGGCTGTGTGACCTCAGGAAAGTAACTTAACCTGTCTGTGACACCATTTTGTCGATAAAGTGGGGCTGATGCTAACATTTCTACTCTTGCTCACTGGGTAAAGTTTAAGTGAACCACACAGGGTGCTTGGGGCTGGCCATTCACACACGGGGGCTGTAGTTGCTGTGGTAGTCAGAAAGAGGCAGGGGTCACCCTGAAGTTCCTCTCGTCAGCACTGCCCAGGAGCAAACAGGGGCAGAGTCTGTCTGATGATACCTTGTGCTCCAGACGCCTGGACATAGTCTTGGTGGAAGAGTGATGGGACCCAGAGAGGAGCACCCCCCTGGCCTCTGGGGGCCCAGGGAGCTGGGTCCAGGCAGCCCTGTCCACTGCAGGGACTCCAGAACTCAAGCTGGCCCTTCACCGCGGAAGTGCGAGAGTAAGACGCCCACCTGCCCTGGGGCTGGCAGGGTCTGCTGGGGACGGGGGCCCGGAAGCATGAAGGAGCGCTGTTGCCCTCCGAGCTTCCCAAGGCCAGCTGATGCCCATGCGGAGCCTAGCCCGGCCACCTCCACAGAGGAATGAGGCATGCGCAAGACCCACACCAGGCAGATTGCTCAGCAGGCGGAAGGACACATGTCCATCAGCAGATAAGTGAGGACCACCCAGGGAAATGGATAAAAGGAATGAGGCACTGACATAGGCCATAGTGTGGGTGGCCCTCAAGGCCATCCTGCCACCAGGAGACACCAGACACACAGGCCCCCTGGTGGCACATGACTCCTGGTATGTGACACACCCAGAGAGACAGAAGGCAGAGGGGGCGCCAGGCCTGGCAGAGGGCAAATGGGCAGTGAGGGCTGAGCAGGCAGGGGCCTGGGGGATGGAGAGCGTCTGGAACCAGACAGTGGTCGCAGGGTACCCTGAACACCGGGTACCGTGAGCACCGGGTACCATGAGCACCGGGTACCGTAAACACTGGGTCACTGCGCTGTGCACTTTAACATGATCATGTGTCCTTCACCACAAAGACCCACAGGAAGGAATGGGCACCTACGTGCAGGGGCCGATAGTACTGGGCAACCACGCCGTAGGTTCTGTTCCCGCAGATGTCCGTCAGCACCAGGAAATGCACCTGGTCCTCCTTTGGTTCTGAGGCAACGCACACGCCCGCTGCAGGCAGAGGAAAAGAAAGACACTCATCCTGCCTGTGGCATCCACTGCAAGGCCAGGGCCACTTGTGAACCAATCTCAAGGTGCACGACACACACCAGCTGCCAGTGGTCCACAGGGCACCTTGAGGCTCCCCCATCCTGCTCTATTGGCTGAACACCCCCCCCCTCCCCCGGCGACCCACAGCAGTTTCTTTAGAGCCGCTCTGGCTCTGAGCAATCCAGTGTGTGCGCACAGTGGGGCCAATGCCCACAGGGTCAGAGGTTCACCTCTGAGCCGCTGAGGCCAAGGTGGTGGGTGCCCACTCCACACCTGCTCCCCAGTTAAACCCTGTGACCAGGAAATGGCATGAGGCTCTCGACAGGAGCTGTGAGAGGAACTTGGGCCAAGCCCTTAGTCTGAGTGTCTGGCACAACCATTTTGAAATTCTTCAACACAGAGAAAAGAATGAAGCCCAGAAACACAAGCTCCTGTGGGCAGAAGTGGGGGCGCTCAGGGAAGGATGCACACCTGTGTTCCCTGCTCCAAGAAGCAGAGGAGGGCTCCGCACCCGCTGGGTGAGAGCCCCACACGCTCCGGCACACCTTGGCTCAGCTGCAAGCGCTCTGGGACGTGCTTTAGGTCAACGTGGAAAAGCCCCAGCCCCCAGCTCGCCAAGCCCGTGGCGAAGATGCAGCCCCACTTCCTGGACCCGGCTTTCCAGGGATTTAAATTTCCTGTTAGCTTTAAACCTCCCCAGACTGAAAGAACCGAACCCCATGAACTCACCCTGAGCAGCCAGGGCACTGGCTCAGCTGCTCACCCCACTGTCCTCAGCATGGGGACCTCCACTGCGCTGCAGCAAGCCAGCGCTAGGCCACCCGTCTGCCACCTGGGTACGGTACCTGGGAAGCACAGCTGGGGCAGGGCGAGGAGGTCCACACCGCCCGGGATGCTGATGTCTGCAGAATCCAGCCCTTTGGGGTCTCCCGGGCCCCCCTTCCCGTGCTCCGTCTTGGGCTTCTCTCTCCTCTTCCTGAAGGAGCGCCTTCTGCCTTTCCCCAGAGTGCCGCAGCTTGCACCGGCCACCTGACTGTCCTCTTTACTGATGAAAGGAGGCACAAAAACAGACAGGACCTCCGGGTCAAGGGGAGAAAGGCTTCCGATTCCCCTTCTCTGGGCAGCCTGGAAAAGGGAAAATAGGAGTCACTGCAGTGTCCGTCTTCCTCTTTGATGTCCTTCCTAGCCCAGCGTCCTCCTCCCAGTTCTCTGCCTCCCCAACTCGGGTGGTTCTCCTTGTCCTTTAAAGGTCTCAGCAGGAGTGGCTTTCCCACCCCAGGCTCACGGCAGGAAAGAGCCCTGAAGATCCTCAGGAGCTCCCCGGCCCTGCACCACAGGACCTCCTGGGGCTTGGAGCTGCCGCTGTACAGCATGGAAGCCACCCCCTTGCCAAGCACTGAAGTTCAGAACCAGGTGCTGGGATCCAAAGACCTGAGTTCAAAACCCGGCTCTGCCCTGCACAAGTCACTTGGCCCTCTGAGGTTCCCTCTCGAGAGACGAGTACAGGGAACAAGGGCAGCCATGTAGGTCAAGAGCTGAGCCCGCGGCGAAGCCTCAGGAACACAAGAGCCACCCAGCATAGGGAGGTCAGAGGGCAGACACAGAGAGAGGCTCGGTACAGCAAAACCCCTACCAAACGCAGTCCCAGGCTCCGGGCCCACTGGTCATCAACTGCATAGGCAGCTGGACAGAGCAGTGGGGAGGGCTCCGACAGACACAGCCTCCCCCGCTGCCCACGGGGTCCCTTGGGATCAGTAAGAGAGGCGTGCTTGGACTGAATTCTATAGGATCTCAAGCTGGTATGAGATCTGTTTGTATCTTTAATCTCTCCATTTTTCCCCAAGTAATGCAAAGAGCAGGCAGAACCCAACCTCTCCTACCAAACCCAGGGCCTGACACAGCCCACTACAGAGCTGGGTGAGCACGCAGTCTGTCCCACTTCCAAAGAACTTGGGCAAAATGCATCCCATGAGGCAAGGAAGCGTTCTGGTGCGGAGCTGGCTAAACACAGAAGAGCCCCCATCCGCAGTTCTGGATGCACGGATTCGGGAGGACAGGAGACGGCCGGTAGGGCTGGGAGTGGGCACTGGAGGGTTTCTGAGGGACACCAGAAGGGCCACTGTCCCCAGCAGTGAGGAGACCTCGGTTTCAGAAGGAAAGCCAGTAGTCAACATTCCGTAGGACCCACAGGAGCAGGGGCACGCTTGTCCTGGGAGGGCTCTGGTAGCTCAGTAAGCACCAACGCTCAAGTTCTGCCAACGATTTGTTTCTATTTGGGGAAAATACACGAGTAGGAACAAAGGCCAAACATGGGAGACCCGTATCACTGCATCATCTGAACGTCCCTCAGTCCCTCACATGAAAGAAATCCACGTCTCTAGTCGCACAAAACCTCCTCGAAAACTTTCCCACCGAGACCCAAGCTCTGAGCCCTTAACTGGAAGTACACACGTCTGTATCTTTCTCCCTCAGAGTTTCAGACACAAAGGCCGCTCTCTCCTGGTGGGATAAGCAATACTGTGCCACTGTTCACAAATAACAACAATGTACTACTAAAGGAAACACCAGGACGGAAGGCCTCCCAGGACACCCAGCAACACCCTCTGCACAGCCCAGGACACTTCCTTCCATTTTTTCTATCCAGATGTAAACCCAGGACATTTCTTTATAATACAGTCATGGACTTGACTACCTACCCTGCAGCGTGGCGGCCCTCCCCACTCACAGCACACTAACGCATCACCCACCCTGGGCAGCAGCTGGGGGCCGCCAGTCTTCACCTGCTGATTAAACAGCAAGGCACAGTCTCACCAAACCTGGCTGCACACGTCCCTTGTCAGACCACCTTCCAGGAGGGGGGAAGCCCAAGAGAGCACAGGTGACTCAGGATGCGGCACACAGGCCAACCGGCCCTTGCCGCCCCTGCCAGCCTGCACCAGGGCTCGCAGGTGCCACCCTTAGAAAGTCCCAAGCCCTGACTGACTAAACCTCTCTCAGAAGCCCTCATTTTAGTTTAAGCCATTTTGTCCCATCGTCCCAGATGGGGAACACCTTTAAAAATGTAAATTGAGCAACAAATATGCACTTCTGGTAAGTCTGAAATAATATATGAATATTTATCACGTTCAGAATTGAAAACTTGGGAATAGGTTTTTTAAAAAAGCTAACTACAAAGTAAAAACCATAACAGTCCAACTCATTCAAGCCACAGATTTATTTTTAAACCAGACTAAACAGTGTCGTTACTTGTCACTACAGGACTGGTAATGACAAGTAATGAAACAACAGGAATTAATAGACTTGTTAAAATGCTCCAGAACCATGCTGACAGAGGCCACCTGTGGCTGCTCAATTTAAACTAATCAAAACTGGGGGAAGCAAAGCCCAGGGGCAGCACTGGCCACATTTCAAGGGCAGCCGCCCAGCCAGGGGCTACCATATGGGCGGTATGGACAGAGAGCACAGGGCCATCCGCCAGCAGGTTCTGTTGGAGAGTACTGTTCTAGGAACAGAAGGCCAGGCGGCCTGCAGTAAGACCACAAAACCGCACCTCCATGCCCCAGAGCTCTGCTGGTGACCTGTGCTGGAGCTCTCTTGGCCACTCTGGACTCCCATGCACCAAGAAAGGGGAGCCCTCTGCAGGTGGAGGGGAAAGCCCTCACAAGCAGCCCACCCCGAGTTCCTTGCCACAACAGACCAACACCCACCCCCACCTGAGGCACAAAACATAAAGGGCACCAGGACACCCGAATCTTAAACTGGATATCCTCAGACCTCTGGCCTCTGTTCTCTCATGAGTGAATAAATGCCTGAACCAGAGAAATGGTGATTTTAAGAAGTAAAACTAAAAATTATTTTGAAAACCTTGGACGTTCAAAAGAGAATTGCTACAAAAAAAAAAAAAAAAAAAAAACTAAATAAAATCATATAATTGGTAAACTGTAACACTGGTGTTGATTTAGAAGTAGGGTTACCGCAGAAGTTTATCCATCTCCTCCCTCTTTTTTCCCTATCCTTTGACTGATTTCTTTCCACTCTTTACCAATCCCCTAGAAGAATCAGAGTACAGTAGCAACTGTGCCCTCTCACTTGACCTAGAGGAAGGTGCAGCCCGTTTTGTTCAGGAAAGTACCACTGTAAATATTCCAGTTGATTCATCCTGTGCTCAGAAGACATGCCTCACACTAAGCCACCAAGAGACGTGCAGTAGCTGCTCGGGAGCAAAGACGATGGCCTGCCAAGGAGACCACAGTGGAACCGGGTTGCTTCCTGTTCTAAGAAGGGGAGGCAAAGCCACTCGGCAAACTGAAGGCAGAGACAACTGAATCAATCATGCTCATCAAAAAGGGATACCCTGGCATTGTGGGGGATCTAGAAGTAAAAAAAAGGAAAGGAGATGCAGAAATAATCTCTATATAGAACAAGGCTTTCCACCCAAGTCAAAATGGGCTCTGTACTAAAGCCTAGCAGTAGAGACCACCGAGACATTAGCAGACATCACCAGTTACGGTTAGTAATGCTTAACTTTTCCTGGTGACCTCCACTTAGCACATGGTTCACTTTTCCTGGCCATCACTTAATCACTCATGCCCCTCCTGGAAAGAGAGGAAGGGGCTACTAGGAGACACAGACATGCTGGGCCAGGAGAAAAAGGGGCAGAGGCAGATTCAAAACAGAGCCCAGGTTCCAGAAAAGGTGAGAACCCAGGAAAGAAACTAGAACAAGATTTTCTAAAACTGCTGTTTCCCGGAGAAGGGGATTTGAATTCACTCTTAGGGGTCTAGGGTTGGAGGGGGAACCCTGATGGTGGGGAGTTACTGGTTACTGCAAGAGAGAAAAACAGCTAGGCTGCGTTGCACAACTACAGGCAAAGTATCTGAAGCTGCTGGTGAAACCTAAAACTTGAAGACTCATTATTCTGAGTCTACTGCAGAAGTCACTGTTTAGGAGATGATAAATCTTTGTGTAATGAAAGAAATCATTAAATCGGCTAATTGCAAGGAGTTGGTCCACTAGAGGTGAACTCCCGGGGTCCCGAGGCGTTAGCACCTTGCCCCAAGTGGGGGGATCCCGAGGGCAGGGGAGACCTGGAAGGCTAAAGAACACGGAGAAAGGCTCCAACGGATGCGAGCCCTTTTGCATCATGACTATCACTAGGTGCAAATCCAGCCAGCGGCTGCCCTGGAGAGAAGGTCCCCCGGGAGGGTAAGGGAAGGGGCCCCCATTAGGCGATGTTTGGCGAACAGCTGCTGGTCTCGGCCCCAGGCAGACGACGGTACCCGCCATGGCCTCGGGTGCCCTGTAGCCCACTGAGCAGGGCGCGGGGCCTCGCGAGGGCATCGTGGACTTCATGGGCACAGGAGAGCTGGACCCGCGGGGAGCCCCGGACCCAAAGGGAGCAGAAGCGGGACGGGCGGGGACACGGCCAGCAGGAGCAGAGCTGGCGGAAGCCTGAGCCAGCCCCCCGGTGCCTGGGCTCCACCTCGTACTCGCCCGGATCTGACCCACTCTCCGCCTCAGTGTCCCCACCGGCCCCTTACCTGCTCCAGGCCGCGGAGGCTCTCCTGGGGGGCGCCCAGCAGAGCGCACAGCTCCAGCAGCCCGGAGGGCAGCGACAGGTGCTTTAGCTTGGCTTCCGCCATGGCCGGTCCGCGGCCAGCTGGGTGCGCCGAGCTCGGGCGCTTGGGCTCGCCGGCACCCTAGAAAGCCACCGCACTGCCTCGGGTCGGTCCCCGCGAGGGCCGCCCACGGGGCGGGGCCGGGGCGGGGCTTGGGGATGAAATGGGCGGGGCCTCAGAGTGAGCGGTGGGGGGGCCGGCGAGACGGGGAGGGGCCTTGTGGTGGGCGGGGGCATCGGGGTGGGGCCTTGTGGTGGGCGGGGCCTGCAGAGGGAGCCGGGCCGGCGAAGCGGCAAAGCCTGCGTGTGGGCGGGACGAGGCCGGTGGGTGGGGCTTTAGTGGTGGGCGGGGTCTAAGAGTGAGCGGCCCCAGCGAGACGAGGCGGGGCCTGCGTGTGGACGGGGCGGGGCCTTGGTGGTGGGCGAGGTCTCAGAGCGAGCGAGGCCCTCGGCGAGAAGGGGCGGGCCCCGCTGGGCGGGGCTGCGTCGTCACTTCCTAACCGGGTCCAACGCGTGCGCGGCGTGAGCGCGAGCCGCAGCCCCTTCGCCCCGCCCCTCCCCTTACCCGAGGGCTGAGGGACGCTGGGCGGGTCCCCAGGTGCCTCGCCACGTCACCCGGCCTTGGGCGCCGCTCCCTGTGGCTATAGGCCCTGGGCGCACCCTGCGGGGTGGGAGGGACGGGAAAGGGAGTGCCACCACGGGTCCTGCTTAGTGACTGCGGCGGTAACCTGAGGCTGGCAGTGTCCCGCCGGAGAAACGTTCAGCAGGAACCTAGCTGGATGGGCGCTGCTGGAGGGGGGCGTGGGAACTTGGGGACTGAGGCCTGGCAGCGCCCTTCCCTGGTCAGCTGCAGCCTGACCTGATCCCTGGTGGGCCGTGGACCCAGAGAAAGGGGCAGTCAGCGAGCCCAGGGCGGCGGGACCTGAGGGGGCCCAATCGTAGCCTGCCTCCCAGGCGACAGTCCCCACTCTGGACTCCCTCTTGCCATCTGTAAAATCAAGAGGAAATGAGTCCAAGGGACTTTTCTAGTTCTAATAACCTAGAAGTCTGTGTTTAAAATAAAATACCGGAGGCACACGCCTGTAAGCCCATCTACTGCAGAGGTTGAGGCAGGAGGATGGCAAGTTTGAGACCAGTCTAGGAACTTAGCAAGACTGTGTCTCAAAATAAAAAATGGAAAAGGCTGGGAATGGGGCTCAGTTTAGCACCCCTGGGTTCTATCCTCAGTACAAAAAAAAATAAAATAAATGCTTAATGATAATGTCAAACACCTGGCAATGGGGGGGGGGCGGGAGACAATGATCATGAGCAAGAAAAAATCAAAGGGCAGAGCTGGGATTGTAGCTCAGTTGTAGAGCACTGGCCTAGCACATGTGAGGTACTGGGTTTGATCCTCAGCACCACATAAAATAAAGGTATTGTGCCATCTAAAATAAAGTGTATATTTAAAGAAAAAATCGAAGGGAAAGTTGGGCTGGATCTGGAAACCAGGGAATCCCTTCACCCTGGGCAGAACGAGGCCAGAGGACCACAGCCTGACTCCTAAGCAGTCTAACCAGTAGGAGTCTAAGCTAGTTCTCACAAGCCTGGAGACTACCCAGGCTCAGAGACGGGTCCCCTCAGCAAGATAAGTCATTAAAGCTACTGATTCAACAAAAGGATGGACTTTGCTGATAGTTGTCTGACTCCACCATGTCCTCTGCATAGGGCAGGGCCTGAGTCCTCACCTTGGACTGCCCAGTGTGCAGGACAGAGGCTCACAGGTACCTGTTGGAGGCATGGACCGCACTCTGGAAGGCATCAAACCCTTGGCTCCTGCTCATTACCTGTGAGATAGGTGCCCTCAACAGCTCAAGCCTCTGTTTCCTTTTTGCTGAAACCCTGCAGGGTGTGGTCAGGATTCGATTGGCAGCTCTTGCCACAGGTACTGGTAAGGCTCAAGCAGAGCCAATCTCTGCTGTTCCTTTTCCTCTGATGGGTGGAATGACTTACTGAGGTTGGGGTGGAGTGTCAGGGCCAGTCTCCAGCTGTGTGTGAGGCTTCACAGTTCCTCTTCTCTAGGCCTCCCTTTCCTCCTCTTAACACCAGAGAAGGGGGCTAGATGACCTCCCAGGGGCTCTAGGCTCTGTGCTTTTAAATAAGTCCCCATGGCTCATGCTACAGGCACTTCTCAAGTGCCCCATCCTTGAGAAACCGTGAGTGGGAGAAATGTCAGGTGGAGCCAACCAGCAATCAGACTGAGAAGTGAAGAGCCTTGGAGACACAGATGATGCAAATAAGGGGACCCAGAGAAGAAGGGGAAGGTCACGGGCCTACTGAGCAGGATGCCCAGCTGGTTCAGACTGTCTAACCCTGCACACCCAGTGGCCTGCCCCAGGCGCTGTGCCCTCAGGGAAGTAGGTCTGTGGCTCTCAGGTACTCAGGATTACTATAAAGATGGAATGATGGTGTGGATAATCCAGAGCGGAAACCAGAAAGGGCCAAAAAAATACAGGACACGCACAGGTGGATGTGTTGAATGACGCCACATTTTCACCTTAAGATGGCTAATTCATGGTGGGTGAATTTCACCTGAATAAGTTATTCTTAGCGTTCATGAGTGCTCTGAAGCATGACAGCCCTAAGGACATTTAAACAGCGCTTTAGATGTTTATAAAATTGTTTTAATGGGGTGAGGGGGAAAGTTTCACCCCAAATTCACTTTGAATTTGGCAATAATTTTGGAAGAATAGGCAAAATGAAAGAAAAATATTTATATTAACCATCAAAATGAGAAGCTTTTGTACATCAAAGAAGAGTACTAAGTGAGTACAAAGGTTATTCAGTATGGGAAAAAATATTTGCAAATCATATCTGATAAGGGATTAATATTCAGAAAAAATTTTTTAAAAAACTCCTACAACTAAAAAAAAAAAAAAAAAACTAAGTTGAAAATGGGCCTGACTGGAAATTTCTCCAAAGAAAATAGATGCCTAAGGAGATATACAACAAGCACAAAAAACGATGCTCCACAGTCCAATCACTAGGGAAATGCAAATCCAAACCCAATGAGATACCACCTCACAGCCATTTGGTCAGCTATTTTGTTTTATTATTTGGGGTAGGGGTTCTGGGGATTTACCCACGAGGGCCTTACCATTGAGCACATCCCAGCTCCCTTTTTTGAGGGGTACGAGGGGTTGAACCACTGAGCCACATCCCCAGCCCTATTTTGTATTTTTTTTATTTGGAGTCAGGTTCTTGATGCAAGAACACTCATCAAGCTGCAACTTTCCTTGGGAGAGTGTAATCACTGTCTAGAAGCAAAGAAAAAGCGTGAGTCTGAATAAACAACGGGAGTGACTATACACAGGACAGTCCCCCTGTTGGAAAGTGGGCTCTTCCAAATACGAGACCCCCTTGAGGCTTGGGCCTAGGAAGTCAGCTAACCTCCTGAGCCTGGGTTTCCTCTTTTGTGTTTAAACATTCATTGAGTGCCTAATATATGCTTGGTCCTAAGATAATAGCGGGGGACACAGAAGAGTAGAATTAAAATATAGAATCCCCCCAAACCCTACCCACCAAGAGCTGCTGGGGCAGAAACAATGAACGCAGGGGTGGAGAAGAAGCAGAGGTGGCTGTGGAGATGGAGCACCAGATGGCTCATGGACACTCAGGCAAGAGGGGAAACAGAACCAATATGAAGGCTCAAGAGGCGTTTTTCAGGAGAACAAAGTCACAGAGGGCAAGGCAGGCCAGGCAGCAGGGACAGCATCAGCAGACAAGTCTACAGGAACAGCAGAGCACGTGCAGAGACCCCTGTGAGGGCTGGGGTGCTGCAGCTCTGGTGTGCTGAGGAGTCTGTCTCATGCTCCGTGCTCATGACTCTGCCAGCCCTGGAGCAGCACCCAGCATGTGGCAGGGACTGTGCACATTGGATGGTGGGGGAGAGTGCTGCAGATGGGCAAGGGGCACCATGCTCAGGAGACTGGCATCTAAACTGAGGAGGGCAGCAGGTTCAATCTTGGACTCTGGCCAAGAAGGAGAGAGGCCAGCCTAGGATTTGAGCAGGTGGACTGTGGTTCCAAGGCAGAGGCAGGAGAGAAAATAGGAAAACACTGTGGCCCCCAGGCAAGGGGAGGGGCTGAATGGGGCTGGAGGGGAGCAGAGGGAAGAAGGGCAGAGTGGGGAACACTGGGCAGGAGGGGCAAGGTGACCCCAGCTTTCTCCTCCCAGACTCCATAGACTGGCTCCCACACCACCCCAGGACGACCACTCCAGTGGCTGGCCAGCCTGTGCTCCCCACATCCCTGCAGGCATGGCCCGTGACTCAGATCCCTCTGCTTGTCCTGGGGCCACCCAGAGCAGGCCCACTCCAGCAGGGAGAGCCAGGAGCAGCAGGTGCTGAGTGGGTAAGGCAGGTGCAGAGGATCAGGGGAGGGCGGTTGGCCTGGACGGGGCTGTGGACGTCTAAATGGGGACCCCTGGCAGGCTGGGCGTGTGCACGTGTGTGAGCTACATACCTGCCTGTGTGTGGGGGGGGGGCACCCTCTGGGATGCGTAGCCACACCCTTTCTTCCTTCTCCATGGCTGGAGGAGGGGAGAGCTGTGGAGAGCAGAGAGCTACAGTGGAGCAACTGGGGCCAAGCCAGTTGCCATCCAAGGCAATGTTGATGACATGATGACCCTAAAATGATTCAGGAGTCCTAACCAGCATGGCTGACCCCAGAGGGGCTGCCTTGTAGACGCCCTGGCCTGGCCGAACTGCCCTCCTGCCCCAACAGCTACCTGTGCAGTTAGCACACGCTGCCCGGGCTCACGGGAGGCAGCGTGGGCCCCGGGCTCAGAACCCCACAGGAAGTTGCTTGGAAGGCGACAAATGGCAGCTCTCCGCAAATCTCTAGGCCAGGCCCTGCCTCAGACTGCTGAGGGCCGTGGGCTGGGCTGGGCCTGGCAGCTGTGGCCCAGAGGCGCCCAGGGGACTGTGCGGAGCAGCCAGGCTTGGCAGCCACGGGTGCTCTCTGTGTCATGTATAAAGCAGAAGTCACAGCACTTCTCTCCTGCATAAGAAAGGCCCTCCACTCTGCTCCCCAGCAGTCCTTCAGTGACACTCTGTGCCAGTCCCTAGCACCGGTGGCCCTGGCACACAGTGGGAGTCAGAGTCCGCACTGAGGTGTCCACAGCACAATGCCCACAAGCTGGTGATCCAAGCCACAGCTCGAGCCCTGTGGACATCACACCAGCGCTTGGCCCTGCACAGGAACAGGCGCACCACAGACGCATGATGGACAGGAGAACAGGGTGGGACTCCTGTCAATCAACTGTGCTCCACCTGGGCACTGAGTGCCAGTCACAGGATCCAGTGACTTATCTCAAGTGAAAGTGCAGCCTCAGGAAAGCGCTGCAATACCCCTTAGCCAAGGCCAAGAGTGGACAAGGCACACTGAATGAGAAAAGTATGAAGAGCTCTCAGATGAGAAGCACTGGGTCAGCTGCCCCAGCCAGGGTGACACAGGAGCCATTGCAGAGCCGGTCCGCCTCCAGAGGGTGGGGCACGGGCGTGTATTCTAACTTAGACATGTTATTTGTAAATATGCAGTGTTTTATCAGAAGAGAGCCCAGCCAGTGGTTGGGTCTATTTCTGGAACACTATTGTATTGAGAAGAATGTGGCTTCCCCTGCTGAGCGGCTCTCCCATGCCCTGACTCCCGGGGAAAGGGACTGGGTGAAAAGAATGGCTTAGGAAGGAGGGTCACCAGGATGAAGCTGTGACACCATCTCTGTGGTTGTCACAACCAAATGGCCCCACGACTCAGGAGAGCCTCATGCCCTGTCTCCCTGCCCCCGAAAGCCTGCGCTGAAAAGCACTGACCCCAACAGGGTCTTGCCTCAAGAGAATCTAGGAAGTGGGCTGTCCTGGCTGCACCAGCTGTGGCCTGTGGTGGCCTGGGCAGACACTGGGCCCTGGGGTCAGGACTGGCACGGCCACCAGCACAGCCACCGGGCAGCGACACCCATGTTCAACATTCTCCTCTGTGTGAAGACAGACAGGAAGCTGTGGTCTGCCGGGCGGTGTGCTCGTGGGGAGGAAGGAGACAGAGGCGAGAACTGTCTTAGCTCATCCGGACTGGGAATCAAGAAAAATAAAAATAGACAACCAACAGTAAACGAGCCGGAAAGGTCAGTGGCCACCCCGCTCTCAGGGGCGCAGAGGGAAGCTCAGACTTCTCGGGTTAGTCAGGGTTGTTCTCTGCACCGAGTGTTCCCAGGGCCCTGGATGCCCTGCCCTCCTCCACAGAGAACCCTCACTGGCCTTCCGTTGACCCCAACGCCGTCTCATCCAGAAGTTTCTCTCACCTGCCTCCCACTCTTCCACTGGTAGGGGAGGAGTCCCTTCCTGCCTCTCAGGACCTCACCATGTTGCCTCTGACCATGGCCAGCTGGTGGACAGGCCCAGGTCCTCTGACTTCCAACCCAATAATGGATGTGACCCTTCCTGGGTTCCGCTCACGGCCCCAGCCTACCCCCCCTCTCCTGTGGGCATGCCTCATGAGGTGCCCAGTGGACAGGGCACTGCCATTGGAAGCAGAAAGACCTGGCCACAAAGGTCTCTGCCCTCCCCAGCTGTAAGATGGGGAGAGGGCCACACAAGCCGTGAGACGCTGTCACAAAGAGGAGGGTGGACCAGGGCATTGCCCCAGTGCCTGCAGCAGCTGAGACCAGGCACTTCTGGCCAAGGCCAGCGAGGGTGGCAGTGTAAGGGGTGACTACAGTAATGAGGACAGTGACGCTGAGTGCCCCCTTAGTTGGTCTCGGTGCTTCACTTCTATCTACGTGAAGATGTGGCCAGTAGCACACAGCCAGGAGCACTGGGGCAAGATGTGCACACTGTGCTGTCCAGGTGGCTACCGCCAAGGCAGAGCTCCTCCAGTGTGGCCAGAGCCTTCCTGCCCGGCTCCCACGGCCCGGGCCCACTCTGTGTGGGCCTAGGGCGGTAACAAGCCTCCCATGCGGAGATCGTGACACTGGAAGGGCTTGCAGGGACATCTGGCCAAGCTCAGGCAGTGTGCTTGGTCAGGGACAGTCCACAGCCTCCCCCTGTTGGCCCTCAGAGCTCCTCGCAGGCTCCCTTTGTGTCCTGCATCCCCACTCAGGCACAGGCCGGTGGTGGTGCCGGGGAGCCCCGTGTCTGCACGCCTCAGGGCAGGGCCCCAGCTAAATGCCACACCTCGCAAGAGGAGCAGAGATGGGGAGGGCGTCCCTGGAACACAGAGGGACACTCACAAAGCTAGACTGGAAAAACCACCCTCCCTGAAAAACACATTCCCAAGAAAGGGGTTATCCTCAGGACGCCAAGCCCCTGCCCTAGAGGGGCCCGGGGCCAGCTGGCAAGGGTCACTTTCCCAACAGCCCAGGAAGGTGGTCCTACCGCCACCCCACCGGGGGACCTTCTGCAGGGGTGGGAGGGTGAGGCTGTGAGGCCAGCCGGGGGAGGCCGCACCCAGGCACAAACCCCTCCCCCACCCGAGTGTCACCTGAGCTCTGTCCCTCTTCCTGTACAAGGCCAGAGCCAGGCTGACCCCAGGGTGGAGGAGCTAGGATGTCCTTCTTCGGCACCTGGAGCCCTTCCAAGAACCACACACAGTCTTCACAGAGCCACGGGGGGGGGGGGGGGGGGAGGGGACTCGCCTCGCCCACTTCCCCAGCATCTAGGAACTCTTCCGCCGAGGGGGGAGGAGGGGTAGGCCCAGGAGCGGCCCAGGAGCGGGGACTGGGAAGGGACCTTCCGCAGGGCTGGAGGGTGACATCAGCTTCAGATGCATTACATCAAATGATTTGGAAAGGTCTGGTGGGGAGAACTGGCAAGGGGTGGGTGTGTTTAAAGCTGACCGAGGCGTGGATCTCAGTGCTCACCTGCCTGGGGCGGGGCGGGGATGGTGGTCAGATGGTTTTGGTTTCAGGAGCTCTTTCCCTCCTGCTCTGGGGAGCCAGACGCAGAGAAGCCCGGGTGCCCGTGCCCTCCGTAGCCAGCTCCAGGCCTGCGGCTGCCGACTAACCTAGATCCTTCTCCCTTGTCGGTGCCACAACGTGGGGGGCCTCACGCCCTCCCCTTCCTGCCTTCTTTCACTGTGGCAACTCTTCCCAGGATACAGGGTCACAGGAGCATCCCCTCCAAGCCCTGCCACCTTGGCCTCTGCCTCTGGCCATTCCCCATGGCCCTCACCCCTTCTCTGATCCTTGCTGCCCATATCCCCATTTGCTCAACATGCTCCCCCAACCTCCAGCACCAGGCGAAGGAGTCACACCTCTGCACTACCCTGGTCAGGGCACCACCGGTGAGGGGCCAGGCCAGCCTCCCACAATGATTCCTGAGCCTCAGGACACTGCGTGGACCTCACATACTCTTGGGGTTCAGCATCCTAGGCCCGGGCCCATCCTCCTCCTCCAGGCCTGCTCCCCTCCAAGGCCCCCATCAGTGACCACAGCTCCCCACTCAGATGACAGAACCAGACACCTGGGTCAACCTGGCCGCCTTCTGTTCATTGGTGAATACAGCCAGCCAGTTGCATCCTTCAGGGATAGCTGCCAGCTACTGACCACCTGGTCTTCCTATCCCCACCCCTGGAGCAGCTCCCACCTCCCAGGTTGTTAGGGGAAGCAAACACCAAGACAGGATTAGCCAGGCAAGAACTATAGGGGTGGGGGATGCCCATCAAGCTACTTGGGAAGGTGCTGGGGAGGCCAGAGGACCCTCGAAGCCTGCAGTGTGGCGGACAGTGCCCCTAAAGTTCAGAGTGTGACCTTGTTTGTGAGGACTCAGGTGTCTGCAGATTGAGGTCACCTGGACAAGGCTGGGCCCTAAGTGACTCTGTGAGGAAGAGGGAGGATATGGAGACGCATGTATTAAGAATGACAGGTGAAGACCATTGTGGAGCCGGGGGAGAGGCGGCCGGAGCAAGGGCTGCGCTGTGGAGGAGAAGTGACCGCACTGGCAGCTACCAGGAGGGGGAGGCCATCTCCTCACCGAGAGCTGGGGGAACACAGATGTGGACAGCTGAGTCTGTGCTCCTCACTCCATGTGCCACTACTGTCCCAGGGGCTCGTAGTCTGTGCTCAAGGGCATCATTTCAGTGGATGGCTGGGTGGAGAGTGGATGGCTGGGTGGAGAGTGGGTGGCTGGGTGGGTGGGTGCATGAGTGGGTGGGTGGGTGGATAAGTGGGTGGCTGGGTGGATGGGTAGATGAGTGGGTGGGTGGGTGGCTGGCTGGGTAGATGAGTGGGTGGCTGGATGGATGGGTGCATGAGTGGGTGGCTGGATGGTGGATGAGTGGGTGGGTGGGTGGCTGGGTGGATGGGTAGATGAGTGGGTGGCTGGGTGGATGGGTGCATGAGTGGGTGGATGGATGGTGGATGGGTGGGTGGCTGGGTGGGTGGGAGGCTAGGTAGATGAATGGGTGGCTGGGTGGATAAGTGGGTGGCTGGGTGGCGGGGTGGATGAGAGGTTATTTTTGCGTGAATCCCCATGGGAATGGTCATTCGCTCAGCAGCTGCGCCAAGCTCTGGAACACAGGGATGAGCAGTGAAGCCTAAGTGACAGGGATCAGGACAGGGGCCCAGGGCATTGGTGGGTCCAGTTGAGGGCCTCAGCCACAAGTGGGGTACAGGTGAGAGATATGAGGCACCATCCACCACAGCTCCCACAGCCTGGGCGCTCCTCTGTACCACAAGGCTGGTGCTCAGGTCAGTTGGTCCAGTCGGTGAGCGCCTGTCCAGGTGCCTCACCGGCTTGGCCCCACCCTCCCAGAGCCTTCACTTTCCCTCTGTCTCCAGGGGCGGGGCTCCCCGTTTTCCCAGGAGCAGCTTATCCCCCAATCCCTGGTATGACAGCCCCTGGCGCCCTCTTGCTCACCATCACCACAGACCTCATGACTAACTGGCCCATTGATGGCTTATTGACATGAGAGTATTTTGACATACAGAGTTAAGTGAAATGTGTTGTTACTAAAACTAATTTTACTCATTTCTTTTTGTCTTAATGAGAGTTCTAAAATTATACTTGTGGCCCAATTTCTGTTTCTTTGGGATGTACTTGTCCATTTTTAATGAGTCTTTTTAAAGGAAGTCTGTGAGAAAAATTCACCAATGCATTTCATCTAACATTATTTGAGCACCTACTACGTGTCCAGGGTGTGGAGACAAGTCAGTCAGGTTCTTGCCCTCTGAGACCTTCCAGGGGGCCCACTCCAAAGTCAAGGAGGATGCAGGATCGAAGGCAGGTCTTGGGAGCTGCTCCCACCTGCCTACCTGTACTGTTAAGGATTGGTCTTTCCTCTTTGGAGACCCTGGCAGAGAACACAGGGCTTGGGCCCCTCCACTCTGGGCTCCATCCTGGCTGGGGGCTGGGGGATCTTCACATGCCCCCGCATTTCCCTAAGTCAAGCAGGTGGTCCTCCCCGGTGCCGCAGAGGGAAACTGAGCCCGGGCATTCCCAGCAGCTCTCCCCACAGCGTGGGGGAAGAATTTCCAGAGAGGACTTCTAGGGTTTTGTATTTACTAAGGGGCTTTCCTTACAATCATTTTGAACCTATTGTTATTAAAACCTTCTCAAGGAAATGTAAATCAAGTGCCTAGTCAACCTGTGATTCTGCTCTTTCCCTTAAAGTCTTCCTCTAGGCTGAGGTTTGTTTATCTGAGATAAACTTTCCTTGCAGAGATCAAGTGCTCTATTTTGGGTACTGGGAGCTGAAGCCTGGGATGCTCTACTGCTGAGCTGCACCCTCAGCCCTTTTAACTTTTTATTTTGAAACAGGATCCCTTTAAGTCGCCCAGGCTGGCCCCCAGCTGGTGATCTTCCTGCCTCAGCCTCTTGCATAGCCGGGATTACAGGTGGCTGGCCTCCGATATGTACTTTTAGTCCCTGACTAAAAGTCAGAAAGGCTGTCATTGTCACTTCTCCACACCAGCAGTAACGGTGCCAAGATGGGCTTTCCTGAAAGCACTTCCTTCTCTGGTTTTCAACGTCACTACGCGGAGCACCTGCGCTGAGTGCACCCGAGTTCTTCTGTGAACCTTCCGGCTCACCCACACTTGAGAGCCACCCACCTAGAGAAACAGTGGTTCACAGGAAGGTGTGCCTGGCTACCTGCAGGTCTCACAAGTCCCTTCATTAACACGGCAATGAGGAGGCTTGTGTTCGGGCAGGGGCATTGTCTCTAGAGATTCAGACTCCCCGGGTTAGGGGTGCAGCTCAGGGGGAGAGTGCTCCCCAGCATGAGCCAGGCCTTGGGTCCATTCCCAGCACAGAAAACAAAAAGTTTCATCTGTGTACAAGAATCACCTGTGTACTTTCTTACTGTTGAGACTCAGAATATGCCACCCAAACTCGAGCACTTTGGTGCTGAGGACTTTGAGCTGAAGGCAATGGCAGGGCCTTTCTGACCTCTTCCTGCTCTTCATTCTCCTGCCACCCCCAAGTCAGCCCCTGGAAACCAGAATCGCTCTCCCCAGAGGGGTCACGGATACCGGTGTCCCCCTCCCAAAGCCAGCCATGAAACCTAGAAACATCACTCAACCCTCGCTTTCCCGTAGGAGCTGGCTGTGAAGACGTCCTGTGGCCTTCCGAGTACATCAGTCTCGCCCTCATTCCAGAAGGGTCTTGCCCTGTACCAGGAAGGAAGGGCCCCAGCACAGAGAGGCCGAGGAGAATCTGGACAGACAGGCCCTGGGGGCTTTCCCTTGAGGAAGCCGTACAAGCATCACTCCTACTCCATGAACTCCAGAGGTGTCCTGCTGTCCCTGGAGCCAAGGCCAAGCCCCGTACTCCTGGTCCAGAGGCAGCCAGGGGCTCTGCAGAGGGCAGCAGCATAAAGGGTCAGTGTTCTGCAGCCGGAGCCTCGTCCCCACTGTTTGCCAAGCTCTGGCTTGAGTGCCTTTGTTGCTCTGGACTCTCTGCCAGGTTCCCCACTTGGTCCATAGCTTTAGGTGACCCCCACCCCAGGTGACCTCCCCCAAGCAGAGAGAGGGGCTGAAGGTTGAGTGGATGACCAGTGACCAAAGACTTTATCAACCCCACCCACCTCATGGAGCCTCCATGGAACCAGGTGCAGGAGGGAGCTGACCACACGGAGGTACCTGGGGGGCGTGCAGGGGGGGCCGCGCCCCCTCCCACGCTTCACACCCCCTGCATCTCTTCACCTGTGCCCATCTGCCTCTGTGGCCTCCCTTATAACAATTGGGTGAACGTGGGTGCAGGGTGAGCCCGTGAGCCACTCCAGCAAACTAATGAGCCCCAGGAGGAGGGGGGCACCTGGCATGTACTGCAGGGTGGGCAACGCAGACAGCCTCCTCCCCACTGCTGATGCTGGCATCTGAAGGGAGGCCTGGCATCGGTGCCACTCTAGGTAGATGACAGGTGCCTGCTGGAGAGAAGAAGAGTTCCTTGGCAGGAGCTCACAAACACAGTGTGCCAGAGGCAGGTGACAAGTGGAGGACACCACCTGACGCTGGAGTGCACATCCGCTCAGGGAGGAGGCTGTCAGGGACGAGGGGCAGCCAAGCCAGGCGATGCTGTCCTTCCTGCCCTGAGAGTGGCCGCACGGGAGTGACTGTTTGCAGAAGTGTCAGGGTCTGAGAGAGGACAGGGAGAAAACTGGGGTGTTAGAGAAGCTTATGGGTTGCCAGAGCCTCGGTGGGAGGACCTGTGTTCCCAGTGTGGGGTCATCTGCTCAGGACTCATTTAAGCCCTCTGGGTTCCCTAATCCATATGTCAGCAAGGAGGGGTCAGCAAGGCTGGGATTCCAGCTCCTGGTGTGCTTGTTCTTAACCCTTTCCTCCCCACAAGAGGGGCAACCCCAGAGGAGCTAGCTGAGCCCCCATTCAGGCTGGTGGGACAGCTTTCGGCAGCTTTGAGAAACTTCTGGACCAGGCAGCCGGCTGTGGAAGTGAAAGAGGAAGCGTCCTCCAGCTTACCTCCCTCTGGGGATGTCACTTCCTTGCTTTGTACAGAACCTGCAGGTCAGTGACCGCCCATCCCCTGGGAGCCTCGCTGGCCCAGGCTGGCTCCAGAACAGCACAGGGCAGCCCCTGGCCAGCCTCCCAGGAGGACAGGCCCTTTCCAGAGCACTCTTCCCTTTAAAGCAGCCTGGCTGCCTTTGGGGACAGTCCTTCGCTGCCCCACCCCATTAGCCAGCATGTCTGCCCCGCGAGCAGTTGAAGAAGCAGGATTGGGGCAGGATTTGGGGCCCTACATGCAAGCTTATACCCCAGGTCCCCCGCTCCTCCTGGGGCTCATTAGTTTGCTGGCGTGGCTCACGGGCTCACCCTGCACCTACATTCACCCACAGAGGAGATGGGCACCGGTGAGAGTCCTCCAGGGGCCCCAGTTCCAGCTTGGCTCCCACTCTTTAAACAACAGAACTCTATTTCACACAAAATCTGGAGCTCGACCTCCCCTGCGCCTCCTGCCACAGCAGCCCCTGGGAACTCAGAGAAACACAGAGGCCCAGGGACACCACAGGGGTCTTCCTCACGTCCCTCTTGCAGAGTGACAGGAGGAAGGCACAGTAATGGTAGCAGGCTCCTCCGTTCTTTGGTGCCACAGATATACTTCATGCCACTCTCTGGTCGACTCTCTGTCCCGGCCTGGGTTATGGCTCAGTGGTAGAGTGCCTGCCTCGCATGAGTGAGGCCCTGGTTTGGATCCTCAGAGCCACATAGCAATAAATAAAAATAAAGGTATTGTGTCCATCTACAATTTAAATATATATATATATTAGGGGCTGGGGTTGTGGCTCAGTGGTAGAGCGCTCGTCTAGCACATGGGAGGCCCTGGGTTCCATCCTCAGCACCACAGATATATATAAATAAATGAATGAATATATATATATATATATATAAGAATCCAGGGCTGGGGCTCAGTGATAGAGCACTCGCCTAGTATGCAGGAGGCTCTGGATTCGATCATCAGCACCGCATAAAAATAAAATGAAGATATTGTGTCCACCTAAAAACTAAAATAAATAAATAAATAAAGGAATAATCCAGTAAGGGGGTTTAGACAGTGCAGAGTGGCTCAGAAAGGGCAAAAGAAGAAACATCCGTAGGACACAGTGGTGCTTCATAATGACCAGCCCAAGTGAGAGGCCCATCTCCCTTGAGAATCTGGACATCTGACTTCCAGTCTGGCTCTGTAACTAAGCTGGACTCCATTGGGCCTCAGTTTTCCCACCAGCGACACGAGGGGCCCACCGTAGGGGACGCTGCAGCCGCTGCTGCCGAAGGCAGCCTCGGGCCTGTGGCAGCCTGGGCCAGGAGTCTGCCCTGACTGTGGGCAGGGCCTTCTCTCCCTGGCCCCGGTTCCTCCTTGGTCTGGGCAGTGTGGGTTCATGTGCTCAGACACCCAATGGTCTGTGACCAGGACATGGGGCCTCTGAAGAGGATGGCCCCCCAGACAGGGGCAATGCTGGGCAGGAGGTGGACTCCTATGGGGATCTGAGGCTGAAACCTACAGAAAGTAGAGGGGCATCTACAGTAGGACCCTCTGAGGGGTCAGGCATTTCCCCCACTTACCTGCTTGTAAGTTCTCTTGTCCCCAGGGACATTGGCAATTTCCATTGTCACAGCCTTGGGAAGGGGGTGCTACTGCATCTCGTGGATCCAGGCAGGGATGCTGCCCAACAACCTGCAGTGCACAGGACCATTTCCCGCGTGAAGCAGCAAGCCCCAAATACCAAGGGTCAAAGTTGAGAAACACTGGTCCACACCCATCTCACCCTGCAAAGCCTTGCTTCAGCTCCTCCTCCTCCAGGAAGCTACCCTGGTCCACTGTTCATCACCAGTCACTCCGGGGGCTCCAACTTGGTCTTCTGATGTCCTTCATTGTAGTTATCGGAAAAACTCTCTCTCCAAAGGGGAACAGCATCTACCGCCTTACAAATTGTGCTTCTAGTTGTTCATCTTTGTATTGCATATAAAACATACCTATGGCTTAGTGAATTATCATAAAGTGAACTTCTAATCTAGCTATCCTGACTTGCAGAAATAGCCCCACTGTAGATTTTGTATTGGAGTTTTATCCAATCATTCCCTAGATAATGTGGCTTAGTCTCATTTTTTGAAAATATTTTGAATATGTCCTCTGAGTTTCGTCCAACCTACAGGCCTGTCCACCCCCTCTTTCCTGCCGACGGTCCCTGCGGGCTGCACATTCATGGTGCAGTGCCACATGTTCCTCTGACCTCTGCCTTCCCCACCAATTAGCAGCTGGCCAGGAACTCAGCCAGGCTCACACAAGGTGGCCTTGTGTGCTCACACTGGGCCACCGGCAATGTCTGCTGGGCCACTTCTGCAGAGGCCAGCGGCTGCTGATGCCCATTGCCCAGGCCACTCATCCATCCGACTTGTAAGATGATGAATCCTGATGTAATGTTTCTTTGCAGATGACTCTTTGGGACCCTTTGAAAAGGAGATCCTTCCGCTGTTCCGGTGAAAAATGGAGTTGAAGAGCTCAGGTCTTCCCCTGCAGCAATTTGGGGATAATTAATTAGCTCCCTCTCATTCTCCACAGTTCGCCTCTTTAGCGTGACTAGAAGTGCATAGACTTAAACATTGTTAAAAGTCCCAGGCAATTGCAATGATAATCCTTTTCAACCTGTGGGTTGCAGAGGCTCTGGGCGTGCCCCTGGAGTGTGTGGCGTCTCTCCCGTGTGCCGTCTGGTATGTCCCAGTGCCCCCACCTCATTTGGTGTGTTTCCTGCCCTAGACCTGGAATCAGTTTCTCCAAAGAGCCAGGCTTATCTTGGAGGAGACTGTGTTTCAGGAACCGAGTGCAGGCTTCAGGATGCTCTTTGCCATGAATTGGTCTTTTTGTTTTTTTGGTAAGGTTTTCTCGGTGGACAGAGCTAACAAACTATCCATTTCTAAAATATGACATGCCCCGTGAGTTCACACTGATACTTCCAATCCAGGCTACTCCTCCTCTCCCAGCCTCTCTGGTCTCAGGGTGCAGGTAATAAAACCACAGCACCTCCTAGCTATCCATTTGCTGGACTCCACATCACGCTAGCCACGGGGACTTAACACTCTGATGCAACAGCTGAGTCCCCTTTCAGTATTCTGCACACGGGCTGTTGCTCCTCACACACCTACCCAGCATCAGAGGAGACTCCATGCTTAACGCTCTCCTTCGTGACCTCTATCTGGCTGGTGGACATTCTCTGGCAGACCCTGAGGACCCTCAGACCAGGGATAGCACCTCCTGCCTCCCTCCAGGCAGCCATGTATTGATGTCTTTTATACTTAAAAGTCAGTTTCACTGGATGGATGGTATTTTGCTCTAATTTCTTTCTGTGGATTTTAAGTGTGCTTCTCCGTTTCCTTCTGGCTATTGTAGCCTACACCATTCCGTTCTCTTTTTTGTTTTTCTTTTTCTTTTTTTGAGATGGACTCCCACTATGATGCTGGGCTCGAACTCGCCGCCCTTCTGCCTCTGCCTGGAGTAGCCGGGATTACAGGCATGGCCGTCATACCTAGCCTGGCTGTCATAAAACCTGGGGTCAATCTAATTTTCAGTTTCTTGTCGCTTGCTCTTTTTACCTAATTCCCTAAGGATTTGTTTATATTTGTCTCTTTTAGAGTCTGATTATTTACCCCACACCTTTTGCTGTTGGCATCTGGGTCGACGTTCTCAGACACGGGCATCCTCTCTCGGGGCACCTTCCCGAATCTTTCTACCTCAGTGAAGGTCTTTGAAAGGTCCCTTGTTGCCATTAATTTGGTTGCTTGGCTGGGGCTGTCCCGTGGGGAGCCAGGCGTCAGATTAAATGCTTTGCCCTAGCCAACTTGAATTGCCGTGTTTCCCAAATGTCACCTGCCACCCTGGCTCAGGGAGGCCCTTGTTCCCTTTGCAGACCAGGGAACATCCCCAGGCTGTTGTTACGGCCCAGTGCCTCGTGGCTCAGCCACCGCCCAAGTTCAGTGGTGGCAGGTCCTACCCCTACCCAATGTCCACATAACCCTCAGGACCCTCCAGGGCGCCCCACATGGACAGGAACTCGACAGTGTCCACCATGGTGTCCAGGGCCCCTCGACACAGCCCCGCTGTCTCCTTCCCCGTCCTCCCTGTTGCTGCTGTCAGTGGCCAAGTGTGGGTTTCCCCGACACCCTGCTGCCCACAACCTCCCCATCTGGCCACAGCTGAGGGCTCGAAGCTTCTAGTTCAGGGACGAGAGGGCAGAGAGGCTCACAGATAATAGGGAGCCGAGTCTGAGTTCGCCTCAGAAGCCCGGTGACATGCCACCACCCACCCCTCCACGGCTGCGCCAGGACACAGGGGAGACGGAGGCTGGGGCTCTCTGGGAAGCTGACTAGCCCCCGGCTAGGCTGAGGCCCTGGAAGGGTGGGATGGGGATGAAGAAACCAGAAAAGCTTGGGAGACTGAGCGCAGAGGGGGTTGGAGCCCTCTGTCCAGCCCTGAGGCAGCCTCACAGATGTGGGGACAGCAGCTGTCCTCATGGCCTGAGGGTGGCACCGCCATGGCTGACCCACAGGAACCTCGCCTTCGGGCCCAGAGGACACGGCTATGCCTGCGCGGAGCAGTGCCCAAAGACAGAAGCGAATGCAGGGATGAGAAGGCACAGGGTCGGAGGCCCCAGTCCAGACCTAGACAGAGCCCCAGGACCAAGAGGCTGTCCTAGGGGGACAGGGACAAGATGGCTATGACCCACCTCAAGTTCAGCTCTGTAGCCATGTGCAGCCTTGACACCTCCAGGAGCAGAAAGCACGGCAGAGCTGGAATCCCACTGTGAAGCAGAAGCAGGGCTTCCTCCATCCACAGGCCCAGAAACAGAGACCTGCCCAGCCACCCAGCAAGAGCCTGCGGACCCTGTGGTCTCAGCCCTGCTTCTCTGAGCCCAACTGCCATCCCCTTACTTGTGAGCCATGCTAGTGGCTCCCAGCCTGGTCCCTGGCTGGTCTGGAATGTTCAGGCTTGTCCCCAGAGAGGGCACCTGTCCCTGGGAGGTCTGCCCCTCATCCCAAGCCAGGGAGTGGTGAGCCAGGGCCAGGGCTGCGTGACTCAGCTTCCCGGAGTGTCGGGAGAAAACCAGTACAGACAGTGGCTGCCCGTGTCCTCCCCAGGCCCACCAGAAGAGGAGGACCCACTAGACCATTCCCCAGGATCAGGTCCAGGGCTGGGCCCAGCTGCCAACTCACCTGGCCTGAGCCAGCTTGGGTTTCCTGCTGCCTTGGAAGGAGGAGCCGCCTGGGCCCCTCCTACTCTAAATTCAAGCCCCAAGCCCTGTGAGCTGCCAGGCGCCTCCCCTTCCTTCCCTGATGGTGGGACAGTGTGCACCCTGCTGTGCCAGGTGCTTCTCGGGGTATAGGGCCCGGCAGCAAGTTGCTGAGAGAGCCTGCCCACACACCCCTCCTGCAGGGAGTCGGACACCAGGAGCAACCAGGAGGGGGCACTGCCAGCAGCTGCTCCAAGTGCTTGGTTCATGATAAGTCCCTGAACTGTCACAGCACCCATGACAGGGCTGTAATATCGTCTTCACTTTTCAGAAGGGGAAACAGGCACAGGGAAGGGCTGGAGCTGCCTGGGGTCAAACAGCTCGCACTGGCCCAAGCCAAGCTGCAGAACTGGGAGGTCTGAACGTGGAGTCCGTGACGAGCTGCAGATGGTGATGAGCAGAGAGCAGAAGAGCCAGGTGGCAGCGGGAGAAGACAGTGCACGTGTGCCCTGGGGGTGTGCGTGTGTGTGCACATAAGTGCTTGTGTGCATTATGTGGGTCCCTGTGTGTGTGCACGTGTGCAGATGTAGGTCGTGTGCCTGTGTGTGTACCTGTGTGTGTGCGTGTGCATCTCTAGGTCATGTGCACGTACGTGTGTGTGTGACTGAGTGCGTGGGGATCAGGCATACGAGTGTGCCTTTCTGTGCATGTGTACACATGTGTGTGGAACTGCATGTACAAGTTTCTGTCTAGTTTCTTTGTCCGTGCACATGTGTGCATTTCTGTGTGGACTGTATGTGTATGCCGTGTGTCTTTGACACGTCTGTTCTTGTGTCCTGTGTCTGTGTGAGTGCGTCTGGGAGATCGGCTGCCCATTCTGGCACTCTGGTCTCCAGAGTGGAGGCTCCCATGTGGCCACATCTGTGCCTGGGGCGGCCTCGGGGTCTCCTGAGTGGTAGGCCCTGGGCACCCTAGCACCTGGTTGGGGCTGGCCCACTGGGCTCTGGTGCCTGAGGGCACCTCGTCCATCCTTCCATGATCCAGAAGTCCTCCTTGTGCCCATAGGGCACTGGTGGAAGAAAACCCTGGGACCGGATCACCAGGCTGAGTCTCAGCCGCTCCTGGACCAGGAGAAGCAGAGGCTCACCTGGGCCCACAGGCTGTGGCCGGGGTCACAGGCGGTTTCTTCTGTTGGTTTATTGTCGAACGTTGTTTCCCAACGCCTATGGGAATGAACACGAGGAAGCTGTGGCTATTTCAAAACCTTGACGTCACAGAGCTGGCGGAGCCACCAGGACCTGAGGGCCTTTTGGCCCGGAGCAGCCCTGTGGCTCCCTCAGGGTGACAGAGGCTTTCCTTCCTTTCTCGCATTTCCTCCAAGGCGATCACCTTCTGGGATCACATTCAGGAAGGGGCAGAGCGAGGGGGTCTGTGGGGGGCTGGTCATGGAGGTGGGCATGGCGGGCGAGGGACCCAGAGCCCCACAGCTCACTCTGCCTCCTGCCGCCTTGGTCCTATCTGTCAATGGGGTGATGGCGCAGACCTGTGGCTGTTGGGAGAAGCAGGCCTGCGCCTCGGGCCTGACAGCCCCCGGGGGACCTGTAAGGCCTCATTTCCTTCCCTTTTCCCTCCCCTGCTGCTCACAGGGCGCAGCAGGACCTTGCTGACGGTTGTTTACCACCTGCAGGGTCAGAACCCACAGCAGCTGGCACCCAGTAGGTGGAGAGGAGAAAGGCTGGGCGGCCGGCGGGCCTGTGTTCTAAGGGCCTGAGCTTGGAGACCAGGGACCCAGCACGACACCAGCTATACGGCAGGCTTTCTGTGGACTCAGTAAAGCCACCCGAAAAGACCTTGTTAGAAACTTCTGGGTATGTCCCCAACATTGCCTGTTGCCTGGGGACGTCCTCCTGGAGATTCTGGAAGAGCCAGACCCCGCCAGCTGCTCCAGGATTAGAGTGGAGCCCACCAGGCTCACCCCCACTCTCTTCCCATGTTCACTATTCACACGTTTCCTTTAAAAGAGGGCCCCGGACCCCAAAGAAGCACTTTGCCTGGGACTGTGCTCCCTCTGCCCTTGAGTGAGACCTGCTCTATCATTGGGTTTCTCAAACAAGTCTTTTTGCCTCTTTGGACACACCCTAAAATTCCTTTCTGCAGCTGTGAGTCGTGAACCTGCCAGGGCTGGGCTGAGGCCCCTTCTGCTTTCTGGGGACCTCCTTGGACCATCTGGTGGCAGAACCTCAGAAGGACCACCTCCTTCCTTGTGACCCTGAGGAGGGGACAGGGGAGAGCCAGAGTGAGGGTCCTGGCCGGGTCGGGCCTGCTTCCCTGGCCCCGCATCCAGGCCCAGCTCTGCTCAGCCGCAGACACTTGCCCCTGGTCTCTCCAGGCTCTCAGAGGGATTGCTCTGACAGCGGCTGGCTCTGTGCAGAGGACCCTCTGTCCCCAGCCCAGCCTCTGCACAGGGACCTGCACGTGTGCCTCCAGCTCTCAGAATCCTGCCTTCCACTGATGGAGTCCCCCTCAGGGCTCCTCCCTGCTGCTCTGCCCTGCCCTGTGCCATCCCTCCTGGCAGACCTGAGCTGGCGCTGAACAAAGCCAAGCCCCTGCCTTCCTTCTCCAAAACAAGCACAGAGTCTGGGTCTCAGTGCCTGTGTTGCTTCTTAGCAGTTTAGAGTAAAAGGGTAGGTGGGAGGTAGACTCCTGGAGGGTCAGAGCCCATCCAAATGTGGAACTCCTGCCCAGTGCCTGCCCTGGCCAGACGCCTGGTAATGGAATCACCGTTCCTTCTTTGCAGTAAAACATCCGAGGCCATGTTTACCACATGCCCACGCCACACTACTGTGTCTGGCTTCTGACAGACTTCAAAAACATGTTTGTTAGAGGGATGAATGGGAGGGAGGATGGATGGATGGATGGATGGGAAGATGGATGGATGGATGGATGGGGGATGGATGGATGGATGGATGGGGGGATGGATGGATGGATGGGGGGATGGATGGATGGATGGGGGATGGATGGATGGATGGGGGGATGGATGGATGGATGGGGGGATGGATGGATGGATGGGGGGATGGATGGATGGATGGATGGATGGATGGGGGATGGATGGGGGATGGATGGATGGATGGGGGATGGATGGATGAATGGGGGATAGGTAAATGGATGGATGGGGATGGATGGATGGATGGATGGATGGGGATGGATGGATGGATGGATGGATGGGAGTATGGATGGATGGGAGGATGGATGGGAGGATGGATGGGAGGATGGATGATGGATGGATGGGGGATGAATGGATGGATGGGGGATAGATGGATGGATGGGGAGATGGATGGATGGATGGATGGGGGATGGATGGATGGGGATGGATGGATGGATGGGTGGGGGATAGGTAAATGGATGGATGGGGGGCTGGATGGATGAATCATGACAAATGGAAACTGTGGTGAGCCGTTCCTATAGACCGTGGCCGCCATTAGAAGATGGCGCCAGCTTCCACTGTGGCCTGTGATAAACAACTCCTTTTATGGAGAATTGGCGCGCAATCCCTTACCACCCTATGAGAAAGATCCACGTGGCAGCTTGGGATTGGTATGCGGGAGGCTTTATTAGGCTGTGTTTGGGCGCTCGGCGGGGGGTCGCTAGAAGATGATACTTGAATCAAGGCCTGAATAAACTGCTGAAAGAAGAATCCTGTGTCGTGTTTTCCCTTGCCGGCGAGGGGTCGCGACAGGAAACTTCCGCGGGTTTAAGGATGGAAGCCTGGATGGCTGGCTAGACAGACAGGTAGAGGGTGGAGGGGCAGGTGAGTGGGTGGGTGGGAGCTATAGCCCCTGATATATGTCAATCCATGGCAGAGCTGGCAAGGGTCCTGCTTCAGATCCAGACTCCCCCACTTCTCCTCTGGAAGGTCTGTGCCTTCCTCCACTCACCCAACAGCACTTCTGCTTTGAGTGGGTCTACGCGTCCATGACTCCCACCCAGACCTCTCCCCAGCACCATCACCATACCTTCTACCCAGGCCATGTTTATTCCTCCCCGACACCTGGGCGGGCTCTGTTCCCTGGTGTGCACTGAGTGCCATCTCACCGCCTACTCCGTGGACGAGCCCATCTTTAGTGATACCTGGTCTGTCCACCATGAACTATTTAAATTTCACCTTTGAACTTGTGTTTTGTGAGTGACATCTGCTGGGCACTGTAGGGAATGTAAAGGGAGGAGAGCGCTGTGGTACACAGGCCTCTGGTTCCCTGCCCACCGGTTCACATACAGCATTCTCCAAGCCCCGGGAGCCCAGGATTCCTGTGAACCCACAGTGCAGGAGGACACACCAAAACCACCAAAACAGCAGGGTTAGGTGTTCGCAGCCGCCACTGTTCTGATAAGATGGAAATACGTCTGCATGTGCGAATCTCGTAGCACAAACCGTCTTTCTGGTGAGTGGGCAGGCAAACAGAACGCTTGGTATTTAAAACCAGCATCACACAGTGTGGAGATGGACATTATAATTCAAATAATGATTTAACGTTTTTAATTGCCCTTTACTCAGAATGACATTAAATGGCAAATTAAAAATACCAAGCCAAGTCAGGAAGAAAGAAGGGGGTAGGCCAGGGCCACTGAGCCCCCAGACCCTGCAGGCAGGTGCCTCAGGTGGCAGGAAGATTCTCTGGCTCTTGACCTTGGCTTTATTTCACCACAGCAGAGCGGTGACAGCACTGTGGCCACTCTTCTGTGCACTCATTCCTTCTTTCAATCTCTGGCTCACCTGTACCCACCTTCAGGGGGCCCTGGGCCAGGACGGGGCGGGGCCTTTGGCCCAGATCAAGGGCACAGCAGGTGAGACACAGCTGGTGAAGGCCAGGAGAGACCCAGCTTGGACTGCAGAGGTCGTGGCCTGCGCTTCATGTCACCAGCATGGAGAGTGCAAGGTGACCCTTCTCCTCCCCATGCCTCAGTCTCCTCGTGAGAAAACCATGGGCATTCCTCCAAACTCAGAAAATCTGGGCCTTTGAGGATGGCGTGCGCGCCCTCTAGCGGACTCCAGGGGAAGTGGCCAGGCTGCTCCCAGTCCTGCAGCATCTCTTGGGCTGCTGGGAGTGCTGACCGCTGCAGCCTCCAAGGAGGACAGCGTAGCAACATCCGACCCTGCCGTCTAGGTATGTCTCCATAACACGTGCGGGAAATGGCGGAGATGGCAGGTGGAGGAGGCTATTCATGAAAAGATGAGGAATGCCAGTCAAGATGACAGAATTAAGGTGATGCTGTGCAGCCACCAAACGCGGCAAGCTCTTTACAGACTGCCAAGAACAGCTCCAGGTTGCTGTCTTGGGTGGGGTTCCTGCAGCATTCCCAAGGGGAGGGCTCACGCCGGAGTTGGGGCAGGGTGGAGTGGCTCTCAGGGCTAGGGCCTTAGCAGCTGTGCTGGTAGGTGAAGTGGCAGGAGGACACCCCTGTCAGCAGCGCTCCAACTGAGGAAGGTTTTCAACTCCCCCTTGCTCCGCCTTTGGCTCAGGGCAACCAGGGAGATGTGAATTCCCAGCAGGCACAGGCAAAGTAAAACCCAGTAGACCCAGTGCTCCAGGTAAGAGCTCCAGGCTCCAGCTGGCAGAGAGAGAGCACATCAGTGCCAAGGGGAGGGGAGCACACCACCATCCCAGCGACCCAGGCAGAGCCCCACGCTGCCCAACACCGTCTCTGCAGCTGTTCTGAGAAAAACCACGAGCAGCGCAGCATGCATAGGTGCACCCTTGGCCAGCTGAGGCCGGGGCATGTGCGGGTTTTCTTGCTTGTGTGCATACTGTCACCACAGTACAGTCAAGTCCTCACTTTTCCTTGCTGCCCGCTGTACTTCCTTTGGAATTTTCCACCAACTGCAACTTCCATCTACACAAAAAATAAATGAAATCATATTAAAAACCAATCTTGCCATGTCCCCGGGTCAGGAGACTTACAGGGTTGAGGTGGCACTACTCTCCCCCATTGATCTACAGGTCTGTGCAGTCCCCGTGGAAATCCCACTGACCTCCCTACAGAAACTGACCAGCTGAAACTAAAATTCTCACTGAAACCCAGGGAACCAGAATAGCCAGAAAAATCCTAAGGGGGGATAAAACAGAATAAAATTGGAACATTCACACTTCCCCATTCCAAAACTTACTACAAATCTGCAATAAGCAGGATTGTGTTGGACAGAGGAAAGGTAGATAAATAGCTCAGAGGAATAAAAGTGAAAGAGACAGATAAGTGGACAAGGAGCCCTCTTCCACGGCTGGTGGGAATGGAAAGTAGGGCAGCCCTTTGAAAGCAGTTTGGTAAACATCGCGTCCTAGGTGACCCTGCCACCCCACACAGAGGAATCTGCCCCAGAGAAATGACACCACATCACCATGAAGAGCTTGCACTGAGCGAGGATGGATGAACTGTCCGTGCAACAGGGTGCTATTTGTCAATGAAAAGGAATGAAGTCCTGATATCCGGCATGATCTCAGCAGCACACCACACTAGTGAAGAAGCCGACCCAGGACTGGCCTGTTCCATTCCTAGACCCTGTCCAGGCGGGCAAGTCCACAGAGCCACAGAGCAGATCCGCACCCTCAGGTGGAGGGTTTTGGGGAATTGTGGGGTGACCACTAAGAGGTACAGGGTTTCTTTCTAGTGCCATGAAAATGTTCCAGGATTGATCATGGTGGTGGCACAACTCTGAATTCCTAGAAGCCACTGAATGGGACGTTTTAGAGGGAGAAATGTAGGCCTCAGAACTGCACCTCCACAGGGCGGCTCCAAAAACCCCACAATTGTGGGAGGAGGGCTGCTAGTCAGCTTTTCACCAGTGTGACCAAAATACCTGACAAAAACAACTTAGGGGAGAAAAAGTTTATCTGGGCTCACAGATTCAGAAGATCAGTTGGCCAACCCCATCCCTCTGGACCCAAGATGAAGCAGACCATCATGGCAGAAGGGTGTGGTGGAGGAGAACAACTCAGTTCATGGCAGTCAGGAAGGGGGGTGGCAGGGACAAAATACAATCCCTAAGGGCATTACAATCCTATAACCATTATAATCCCTAGAATTCCTCCAGCCATGCCCCACCTGCCCATCATTTCCACTCAGTAATACATTCAAATTATTAATCTATCAAATGGATTGGTCCACTGGCTAGGTTACAGCTCTCAGGATCTGTTTCACACAGAACAGGGTCACGGCTCTGGGATTTGGAACTAGGAGGGACCTCAGAGGCCGCAGATTTATGGGTGGCTGTCCTGGGTAGCGTCACCACCACACATTGCTTAAGAACATGGTAGGAACCCGTGGCTCAAATAACATCATTCGTTCTTGTTCATAGACTTGAAGTGTGGCAGGGTCACCAGCCCAGGCAGCTCAGCGCTGGACTCCCATCTTCCTGAGGCCATGTCCCCAGGTCAGGAGACTTACAGTGTTGAGGTGGCACTGGACTCCCATCTTCCTGAGGCCATCGGGCTGGCTGGGACACGTCTTTTCCAGTGAGGCAGAGGCACAGAGGACGAGCCCAGCCACACGCACACACTTCAGAAGCCTTTGCTCATGTCGTGGCTGCGGATGTTCCATGGGCCAGAGCAAGTCACAAGCCCACGAGGACGCCAGGGCCAGAGTGGTTGTTGCAAAGTGGAGTGGAGCTGCAAAGACACATGGCAAAGCACACAGGCACCGAAAAGTAAAGACTTGGGGACAATATGCACCTGCCCCAGTGACAAAGGCTCAGAGAGAACTGGAACAGCCTGGTCTCACAGACTCAGTAAAAATCCTGAGATGGATTTTTTTGTTTTGGGTACCAGGGATTGAACCCAGAGGTGCGTAACCATTGAGCCACATCTTCAGCTCTTTTATTTATTTATTTTTGAGACAGGTCTCCAATGCCTTCTCCTCCAGGAAGCCTTCCCAGTGCAGTTTCCCCCTCCTCCCTCCCACTGCTGACTCCACCTGTCTGTTCCCACCCCAGCATCCCCCTGCAGTCGGTAAGAGGATCTCCCTCTGACCTAAGGTGGAATGTGCTAGGGGACCTTAAAAGGATTTGGAGGAGGTTTTTTCCCTTGGAAGAGGTGACCCTGAACCAAGTTTTGAAGGATGAGTAAGAGTTTGCCAATTGGCTGGTGCAGTGCCCCACGCCTGTGATCCCAGTTACCTGGGAGACTCAGGGTCACAGCGTCCAGTCCAGCCGGGCAACTTAGCAGGACACTGTCTCAAAAGAGGAACTCCAGGTTCCATCCTGAGTACCAAAAAGTAAATAAAGTGCCAGTGGGACCAGGGTTCAGCCACTGTGTCCCAGTCACTGAGTCCACTTATTTAGTCATGTTTTCATCCATCAAGCAGTTACTAAGCCACCTGTGCACTAACTTGGTCACCAGAAGCAAGACAGCACCTCACTTATCTCTGCCCCTCCCTGGCTCAGGCTCCAAGGTCTGCAACGTCTGCAATCTAGGGCCCTCAGAAAGGTGGAGACCTTGGGGACCAAAGCTGGCAGGAGGAAGAGGCCACAGAGGGACCTGGGTTGGTGACAGTGGGGCCCCCTTTGTGTTGGAAGGACACGACTAGGAAGACAGCGCTGAGGCCAGATCATGGCCCTTCTACTTCCCGCGGTGACTGGCGGAGCAGGCCCCAGGGTTCCCTTCTTCCCTGTGAGCTGGGGGCGGGTCGGAGCGCACCTGCCCACCTACCTCCGCCCTCACTCGGCCCGCAGCCTCTGGCAGTGGCGGGCACTGACCAGTAGGGGGCGCGCGCGACCACCTCCGAGGACCAGACTCCGAGCTGGCATCCCAGGACACAAAGCTGACAGAGCCCAAGGACAGCGCAGGGTGAGAGCGGTGTCTGCTTCAGGGCCACCGTCCAGGGCCATCTCCGAGGGCCACAGGCACAGCCAGCCCACAGTGCTTCCCAAGCCCAGGCACGTCCCTAACTCGCTATTCCTCCCCGCAGCAGGGTGAGGCAGGCAGGACAGTCCCCCTCCCACCTCATACTTGAGAAAACTGAGGCACAGAGTAGGAGCCAGCCCGAGGTCACCCAGCCCCTGAGTGGCACAGCTGGAAGTCGAACCCAGGGGATTCGGGAGGACCATACTCTCACCACCTTGCATTAGACTTGGTAAGAGCTGCTGGGGCTTCCTGGCCAGGAGGCGTAGGTGGACAAGGGAGATTGTCCAGGGGAAAAGGAGAAGGGAGCTGCCCGGGAGGAACTGCGCTGCTGCCAACAGAGGAGGCCCGGCGGGAAGAGGGCAAGTCACTCAGAAGCGTTGCCCTGGGGAGGGCACAGGAGGAGGGTGGCCAGGCAGGCAGGGGCTTCAGGAGAAGCTGGTAGTCTGAACACAAGGGAGAAACAGGGTTCTTCGGTGGGAGAGGACTGGATGGGCCTGCTGGCAGCCAGGAAGGCCACCAAGGAGGCCAGCACTCCCCAGGAGATAGCCTCGAAGGCTCAGGACTCTCCAGGCTGCAGGAAACGGCTCCTCAGTCAGGCCTCCCTGGGTGACCAGAGACAGACACCTGCAGAGGACAAGGCGAGAGGGCCCAGGGTTCCTCTGTGAGGGTGGCCACGCCTCTAGTCCCTGGGAAACCAGAAGCAGGTCACGGAAAGCCCTGGAACCCATCCCTGGCTCTGCTGTGTGCTCCTCAGCCTGGGGGCTTCCTCCACTCGCTCCCGAAGATGACCTTTCTCCACTGGCAGAAGCTGTGCCCCTGACAACTCCCAGTGCTTGTGTGAAAGTCTCAGGGGAGGAAACCCTGGCCCAGCTTGGGCAGATGCCACCCAGACCAGGTCCTTGGACTGTGGCTGGGAAGAGACGGGTGAGCGCACGGCAGGTCCCTGGAACCATGTGGACCAGCCAGGGATACAGAGTTCCCAGAGGAAAGAACCATGGTGAACTCTGGGGCCAGCAGACCCCTGTCCTGTCCCCTGTTTGGGTGAGCACTCATGAGAGGTCCAGCCAGCTGGGTGGGGCCATCCTGGGGTCATGCTTTTCTCACTTGTCTTCCCCATGGGCCTGTGCAGGCTTAAGGGCCTCAGGAGGATCCAGTCTCCAAGTTGGTCCTGCCACTGGCCAGTGAAAAATGGCCACAAGTTCTTTGGCCTTTCATGAAGAGGCAAGCCTGAGCTGCTTGATCAGCAGAGTGTGGGGGACATGATGTGGCCCTTGTCTCTGGGTCTGGTCTTGCACAAGGGAAGCTGTCTGCCCTTGGAGCACGGGCTTTTGGGTCCAGGCTGCTGAGCTCCCAGTGAGAGCAGACTGGGAGGTGAACCCTCAGTTCCCACAGGCACCGGAGCAGATGCCACCGAGCACGGGCAAACATCCTCCCCAAGTCCTGCTCCACCTGCAGATTTGGGAGGAGGATAAAGTAGTTGGTAAAATGCTGTAAGTCACTGAGCTTTGGGGCAGTTTGTGTGCAACAGTAGATCACTAGAACACTGAGGGCCCCCGAGACTCAGAAAAGCTTAGGTTCTCTGAAACGTGTTTGTCACTTGGAAAATGGAGACAGTGCCCACCTCTCAGGGTGCTGGTGAAGCCCACATGTCTGGGACAATGGGAGAGTCATGTGACAGCCGTGAGCTTCTCTGCCTCCTGGAGCAGACTGGATCTGCCGGCCCCTGCTCACTGCTGCACCCAGCTCCTGACCACGTCAGGAGAAGCAGTGGGGGCCGTGTCCACAGTCCCTCACAAGGAGTGCAGGGTCCAAGGCCAGATGCTGATCCATAAAAGGCACTTTGCAAAAGCCTTCCTCCTTTTGCTCCCACAGCCCCCTGGACCCACCAAGTTTGCTTCTCTTTGCAGAAGCCACCTTGTTCTTTTCCAGAAAAATCCAATTTCCCAAGAATGGCTGAAATGATGCTCTAGGCCCCACGTTAAAGGGTAGATGAACAGACCCAAAGGGACAGAGCCTCAACTGTCCATCACTCCTGCCCTGGAATAACTCAATCCCTGGCCCTGCCGCCGGTGGCCTGGGCAGCCTCCTGACCTGGCCTGACTTAGGCTCTCCAGCATCTTCCTGTGCTGAGAAGGTGGGTTTTGGAATTGGGACCTGGGCCTCAAAAGGAACTGTACCAGGTAACCTCAGAGAAGCCTCCACCCATAATTCCCCACGTGCCTGAAAGACCTGCCCTTGCCCACCTCCCGCCCAGCCTCCGGGATGGGCTACGCTGCTGCCCGCACATGCTCCAGGTGGAAGGGGAACTTTGGCTCAGCCTCCACTGAAGTCTCCGCAGGGCCGAGTGCATGCCTGGCACCTGCTCCCTGTGCCTAAGAGGCCTGCCCCCACCTGTCCACTGCCCCCCATAACTGGCTCCCCGACACCGGGGCTGTAGGCAGATTTGGGGGTGGTGATGGGATGGGCTTCAGTGTTCCACATTCAGCAGGGTCCCACAGGCTGCAGGGGCAGATCTGGGGTGCTGATGCAGGTGGGGGCCTCGGGAGGCTGAAGCCGTGGCAGAGGCAGATGGCCCAGAGGAGCTGGAGCAGGCAGCAGCCGCAGCTCCACTTGAGTTGATGCAGGAAGCCAGTTGGGAGGTTTGCAGCAGCTGAAATCAATTTCTTTTCAAGGTAAAAAAAAAAAAAATGTGCTGGGGAAGGCACACAGACAGGAAGCAGTAACAAGAATGAATAATGGCGCTTTGTCATCCAAGCCACAGACAGATGGCAAGAGAAGCCGGAGGTCCCCACACAAGGCCCCTGACCCAATACAGCCCAAGGTCAGAGGCCGGGGCAGGGACAGAGTGGAAGCCCAGGTGCCAGGGTAAGAGGAGCCCCCTTGCTGGGCCCGGGACACTGCTCTAGAGATCCTGCGGCTTTTATGACTGGGACGGGGACACAGGCTCATTTTAATCTTACTGCACTCCTCCAGGGTGAGGCCTGAACCCCACCTGCCTGAGGGCTTTCTGCCCCTGATCACCAGCCTGCTTCCCCGTCCTTCCCTTGACCCTGCCTGTGACTTCTTCGTGGACTCAGGACAAGCCCTTGCTCCCCTGGGCTCCTTGCCAACTTGTGTCTGCACAGTCCCAGCAGGAAACAGACAGCGTGTGCAAGTGACTGTCTGGAAGGACTTTGGCAAAGGGACTGCTAACAGTTCTGAGGGCCAGTATAGTGAGGCAAAAGGGAGGCAGCACCCCAGAAACCAAGGCTGCCTACGGTTGCCCTGGCAGCCTACAGGGAGCCCTGGTAGGATTTATTTTGTGTATGAAGATGCAGATGTCACTGGACATTTTCCACCTAATGTGTGTATATATATATTTTTTTATTTTTTATTTTTGGAAACTGTACAGACTGTTTCAGCATCCATGCACAGCTTTGTGTGCCATGCGGGCCCTTAGACAATTACTTTTCTACGATTGCTTTAAGAAATAAGAATGGCTGGGTGTTGTGGCGCATGCCTGAAATCCCAGCCACTCAGGAAGCTGAGACAGGAGGATTACAAGTTCGAGGCTGGCCTCAGCAATTTAGCAAGTCCCTGTGTCAAAAAATTTTTTTAAAGTGCTGGGGTTGTAACTCAGTGAGAGAGCACTTGCCTATTGTGTGCAGAGCCCTGGGTTTAATTCCCAGAACCATGTGGAAAAGAAAGAGGGACAGGGAGAGGGAACAGGAGGAAGAGGGAGAGAGGGAGGGAGGGAGGGAGGGGAGAGGAGAAGAGGAAGAGATGGATGGAAAATATCTAACCCAGAGGTTGGAAGGCAGAGGTTCAGTAGATGTATCTGCACTGCTCTCCAACATTTTGCATACAGCGGGTACTTAATAAATGTGGCTAGAACGAATGAGCAGATTCCTCACTTCTCATTCCTCAGGAGAGATGAAAGGTAGTGCTGTGGGCTGGATTGTGTCCCTGCATAATGTTGAAGCCCCAGCCCCCAACATGGCTGTATTTGGAGTGAGGAAGAATTCAAGTTAAATGAGGTCCTGAGGATGGAAGGGAGGCCGGACAGCTCTCCCGGTCTCTACCTTTCTAAGGACGGGTACGAAGGAAGCATCTGCAACCCGAGAAGCAACCTCACCAGGAAGGCCATCAGCTGCCACCTTGATCTTGGACTTCCAGCCTCCAGAATGGCGAGGGACCAACTTGTGTGGTTTAAGCACCGCCCCCGGCCCCCCCAGTCTCCCACTAGGTCAAGGTGAGAGCAACCAAGGACACCTCTCATTGGTCCCCGCCCACACACGAGGTCCCCTGCGGCTCTGGGTCTGAGATGGGGTTCCCTGGTCAAAGCAGGGAGTCAGCAGGGCGACGCAGGCCCTGGGCCTCCAGGGCAGAACCGCTTCCTAGCCTTGTGCAGCTTCTAGAGCTGCTCCTGCCTTCCGTGGCTCCTGACCACAGCCCGCAGTGCGGCTTCCGCTTCAGCCTCCGCTGTGCGCTCCCCCACCTCCCTCTTCAGAGCGCCCTGCGGCTGATCCCAGAGGGTGGCTGCAGGGAGCTGCGTTCTGTGTCGCTCGGGGACCTGGGGTTCAAGTCGTGGCCATGCTGTTTCTCTGTGAGTGATTAGAGGACCCCACAGCTGCTCCCACGCAGGAACCACGGTGCGCGGCAGGTCTCCAGGCCTCGGTGTCAGCTCAGGTCTCCAGGCCAGTCGTTCACACAGGTCCTCCAGGTGCCCGAGTAGGATCACTGGCATCAGCACCTGCTCAGGACTCCTGGCCACAGCCCATGTCAGGAACTCTGGCTGCCACTCCCGTGCGGACCCCCATCTACCAACGTGGGGCTCCCCCGGTCGCCTCCATCTTGGGGCACTATAACCATTGCCACAGTCCACTACACGTGGTATCCTGCACCTGGGGTCACTGCACTGGGTCCGGTGACAGCTGCCAGCCACAATACTGCACGCCACAGAGCTGTATCTCCCAACACGCTGCTCAATGACACTGCCCAGCCCCACCAGGTCGACACCCCATCATTGAAAGCAGCAGCCTCCATCTGGGCACACCTTCGTCACCATCTTTAGCTGGGGCTCTCCCAGCTTGGAACATGGGCCGGGGCTTAGAAACAATATCAAGGTACCAGAGCTCCCCAATTCCCCCCTCTACCCGGCACAGTGCCTGAGACTACACAGCCAGTCCACAGCTTGCCAAACTGGGTGGCAAAACCGGGTCCTGAACTGCCCAATACAACACAGCTCTCTAGACAGGTGTGCAGCCCCAGAGCGCAGCCCACAAGACCTCTGGAGAGAGGTTCCTGATTGGGAAGTAGAAAGGAAGGGGGTGAGGGAGATAGAGCTTAGATACTAAGTTAGAGACCAAGAATTGCAAGGTCTCCCAGCGATATAAGGAGATAAGACCAGGCACCCACATCACACCAGTGGGCTCCAAAGGAGGCCCTTGGGTGCAGTCTCCCATCAGGAACCGGCAAGTGCTCTACCAAACTTCCAGGAGCTCTGCCCCCAAGAGCAACCCTCCTGCCCTAATAACCTCCAGCATCCTGAGGGTGGAGATACCAGCAAACACAGAAACCCCACCTATCGCCTGAGAAGAGAGGCAGGAAAGACACTGACCTCCAACCAAAACTATCCTTGTATCTTCCTTCGAGATTTTTTTTCCTTTTTTCCTTCTCCCTCACATCCCCGACATTTGTGAAACCAAGTGCTTTTCATGAAGTAGGCTACTGAGGACTGGGATGTCTGCATGGTACATTGTGTTCTTTTATCTCCTATTCTACATTATTTTACTTAATATTCAGGTTTGTTTGTTTTTTGTACCCTACTGTCTTCCCACTTACTTGTCTCCCCAAAATCACTTCCTCTCTCTTCTCCTGCTACTAACCAACTTCTTTAGATCCCTCTTTCACACTTTCTAAGACCTACAACTCGGTGTCCCCACCTCCTTCCCCCTCAACATCTCATACTACCCCCCACCCCTGGTTCTTTGTCACCATCAGAAACTGTGGACCCTTTTGCAAACCTACTGTTACATTGTAGAAGATAATTGAACTCACCATTTCTGTCTATTGTGACAAAACTGTAAATGTCTTATAGCAGCCATCTGGTTTAAGGTTGTACATTGTCTGTAGGGGAATCGGTTCACATTGCTCTCCCCCTTAAGAGAGAGGCATTGGAAACCTGCAGGGGCACTACAAGTCTATAGGGTAAAACCGTAATGCCTCGGATTCGCAGAGCTGAAGGGGAGACACATGAACAACGTGGAGAAACAAGGGAAGAAAGTGCCCCGACAAACCAGGAGAGTAAGTACGTTATTAGAACGCATGGCCAGACAGCAGCAGAAAGGACAGAGAAGGAGTTCAGATGTATGAATTAAAATGTTCTGTGAACTAAAGGGTGATGTAAGAGAGCAAGTACAGCAGCAAAAGACCATTTCAATAAAGAGCTACATGACCAGATTCAGGAAGCAAAAGATTACTTTAATAAGGAGTTAGACGTTCTGAAAAAAAAGAATCCTTGAAATGAAGGAGTTATAAATGATGGTGGAATGTGATGGACATTATTATCCAAAGTACATGAAGACACAAATTGGTGTGAATATACTGTGTACAAAACCAGAGATATGAAAAATTGTGCTCTATATGTGTAATAAGAATGGTAATGTATATAAAATAAATAAATAAAATAGAAAAAATAAGAATGGTAATGTATATAAAATAAATAAATAAAATAGAAAAAAAAAAGAAACAAAAAAAAAAAACAGACTAAAAGCTCAATAGAAAGCATCACTTGGAAGACAGGACCTCAGACAATGAAGACAAAATATATAATCTTGAAAAGAATGTTGACTGCACAGTGAAGATGGTAAGGAACCATGAGCAGAACATTCAAGAATTATGGGATAACATAAAAAGACCTAATTTGGGGCCTGGGCTTGCAGATCAGCAGTAGAGTGCCCACCTAGCATGTGTGAGGTGCTGGGTTTGATCCTCAGCACCACATATAAATAAATAAAAAATAAAGGTATTCGGTCCACCTACAAATATATGTGTGTGTGTATGTGTGAGTATATATATATATATATATATATATATAGATATAGATAGATAGATAGAGAGAGAGAGAGAGAGAGAGAGAGCAAATTTAAAAATTATTGGGATAGAGGAAGGCATAGAGTTCCAAATCAAAGGAATGAACCATCTGTGAATTATCTCAATGAAATAATATCAGAAAAATTTCCAAACATGAAGAATGAATGGGAAAATCAAGTACAAGAGATTTCCAGGAAGCCAAATGTACAATATCACAACAGAACTACTCCAAGGCATATGATAATGAAAAAATGCCTAGCATACAGAATAAAGAGAGAATTTTAAAAGCCACAAGAGAAAGGAATCAGATTACGTATAGGGGGAAATCAATTAGGTTATCTGCAGATTTTTCAACCCAGACCCTGAAAGCTAGAAGATCCTGGGACAACATACATCAAGCTCTGACAGAAAATGGACACCAACCAAGAATCTTATATCCAGCAAAATTAAGCTTTATATTTGATGATGAAATAAAAACCTTCCATGATAAACAAAAGTTAAAGGAATTTACAACTAGAAAGCCAGCACTACAGAACATCCTTGACAAAATATTCCATGAGGAGGAAGCGAAAAACAACATCCAGGGCTGGGGTTATGGCGCAGTGGTAGACTACTTGCCTTGCACGTGTGAAGCCCTGGGTTTGATCTTCAGCATCACATAAAAATAAATTAATTAATTAAAATAAGGATATTGTGTCCATCTACAAGTAAAAACAAAGTTAAAAAGCAAAATATATCTTTAAAAATATAATGAAAATCATCAAAGGGAGGTGTTACAGTAAAGGAGATACTAACCAAAGAGAATCCAAGTCAAGTTAAATTCCAAATATAAACAAATATGACTAAGAATACAAATCATAACTCAATAATAATCCTGAATGTTAATGGCCTAAACTTCACCAATCAAAAGACATAGACTTGAGAGGCACTGGGTTCAATCCTCAGCACCACTTAAAAATAAAATAAAGATATTATTAAAAAAAAAAGACATAGACTGGCAGATTGGATTTTTTTTAAAAAATCCAACAATATGCTTCCTCCAAGAGACTCTTCTCATACAAAAAAACATCCACAGACTGAAGGTGAAAGGTTGGGAAAGAGCATACCACTCACATGGACCACGGAAACAAGCAGGGGTGTCCATCCTCATATCAAATAAGTAGACTTCAAGACAAAGTTAATCAAAAGGGATAAAGAAGGACATTTCCTACTGCTCAAGGGAACCACACAGCAACAAGACATAGCAATCATAAATATATATGCCCCCCCAAATGGAACAGCTATGTTCATCAAACAAACCCTTCTCAGGTTCAAGAGTCAAATAGACCACAACACAATAATTCTGGGTGACTTTAACACACCTCTTTCAACACTGGATAGATTTTCCTAAGAAAGGCTAAACAAAGAAACTATAGAACCTAATAATACGATCAATAACTTAGACTTAACAGACATATATAGAATATTTCATCCTTCAACAAATGAATTCACTTCTCAGCAGCACATGGATTCTTCTCTAAAATAGACCATATATTATGCCACAAAGCGACTCTTAGCAGATACAAAAACATAGAGATGTTACCCTGCATTCTATCAGTTATCCCACTCCTCAGTTTATACCGAAAGGACTTTAAAAGAGCATACTACAGGGACACAGCCACATCAATGTTTATAGCAGCACAATTCACAATATCTAAACTGTGGGACCAACCTAGATGCCCTTCAGTAGATGAATGGATAAAGAAAATGTGGTATATACACACAATGGAATACTACTCAGCAGTAAAAGAGAATAAAATCATGGCATTTTCAGTAAATGGATGGAGTTGGAGAATATTATGCTAAGTGAAGTTAGCCCCTCCCAAAAAACAAAATGCCAAATGTTTTCTCTGATATAAGATCCTGATCCATAATGGGGATGGTGGGGAGGAATGGAGGAACTCTAGATAGGACAAAGGGGAGGGAGGGAGAAGGCAGGGGGTAGGGGATTTGGTGGAATGAGATGGACATCATTACCCCAAGTTCCTGTATGAAGACATGAATGGGTGTGACTCTACTTTGTGTATAAACAGAGATATGAGAAATTGTGCTCTATATGTGTAACATGAATTGAAATGCATTCTGTAGTCATGTATGACAAATTAGAATAAATAAATTTTAAAAAGAGATCACATTTCGTGCCCACCCAGACAGTCCAGAATGATCTGCCCCATCCCCAAGTCCTTAATGCCTTGCCATTTAAGGTCCCTGGATGTCTTTGGAGCCATTGTTCAGCCTGTGGTGGTGCACAAATGGCAGGGGCCACCACACCTCTGTCCAAGGCTGTCCAACATGTCCAACATGACCACAGTGCTGTTCCCACTGCGCCTGGGCATAGCCTCAAAAGACATCTCGTCAACAGCCAGAGCTGGCCCAGGTGAGGCCCACAGTGGGCTCTGGGAATCACCTAGCTGACCTGCACCACCGGGGAATTCGCGGCCACGTTTTGCCTCAGTGTTCTTTACCGTGGCCCCGTTGACCCGGTCCTGTGATGCCTTCTGGCTGCTCGGAGTAGAAGGGTAGGACTCATGTCCACATTCTCCTGCGAGGAGGCCCGTGGGTCTATTAGACAACAGACCATTCTTTAGGATGAGCTTCGCAGCAGCCTTCGGGGGGGCCTGTGGGTGACCAGACTGGCCATCCCATCACCTTGGCCAGCTCTCCAGCCACCACTGGGGTGGCATCAACCTGAAGCCTGACCACATACCTCCCCTTCCCTGAGGCTTCTCCCAGGACAGGGAGCCCCAGGGACCAGCCGTGCCCCAGCAGAAGTTTGGGGGATGCCTTCCAGAGCTTGGGGGGTGCTCTGCCCAGCACTAGGGGAGCAGAGCCAGTGGTGAACACAGCCCTTGGGTCCCAGGCAGCAGCTCTGAGAGGCTCCACTCCCCACAGCTCCCACAGCGTCGGTGGCCAGCTCAACCACAGAGGGATTCTGCCTCCGTCCCTGTCTCATTGTCCCCCACCCCATCACTCCTGCTCCCTGAGCTCAGCTCCCAGGAAAGCCACCTGGCTCTGGTGACCCCAGCTGCTACAGTATGATGTCCCTTCAAAATCCATGTGTTGGAACCAAATCCGTGAGCGATGGTGTTAACAGATGGGGGCTTCAGGAGGCAGTGAGGTCACCAGCACTCCACCATCACAAATGGGGTTCACGCTCTTGCAAAGAGGCAGGTGGGAGCGTCAGTCCTCTTTTGCCACTCCCCTCCCTTCCACCGTGGGAGGGCGTAGCAATCCTTCCTTCCAGAGCTCACAGCACCCAGGCACCATTTTCAAAGCCAAGAGTGAGTTCTTACCAAACACCAAATCTGCCAGCACCTTCATCCTGGTCTTCCCAGCCTCCAGAGCTGTGAAAAATGTGTTTTTTGCTAATTACAAATTATCCAGTCTCTGGTATTTTGTTATAGCAACGGGAATGAACTCAGACATCAACAAAGCCATCACCATATTTTCTCCAGATACCACTGGCTCTGGCCACCATTTCAATCCAGTTGAATCAGAATAAAGTGAAGGCAAGAACAATGCAGTTGTTCTTTTAGAACTCTCCTCCACGGTGGGTCTCACTGGGCTCCTCATTCCAGAGTAATACACCTTCCTGCTGCTCACCACCTCCTGAAGGCCCTCAGTTAGGCCCCCGAAGGAAACGACATCAGGGGGATGAAGACTGCGTGGCTTCGTGTCTCCTGCTGTGTACCAATGACCCCAAGCTGCCCGGCCAACACCAGGACAGTCACGTACCGTCTCGGTTTCCAGGGCCTCTGAAGGTGTGCCAGGCACGCTCACAGTGCCACCATGGGCAGGAGACCCCAGCTCTGCGTGGCGTTGGCCTCCGCGTGGAGCGGCTCAAGTGTCCCTGTGACACGGCTTTTGCTCCCCAGCAGTGATTTGGGACGGCCTGACGGAAGCCACCGCATCGTGAGGACCTGGCATCAGGTGTCACGCTGCTTCCGCCAGCATCAGTCAGCCCGCCCTCGAGGGGGGACAGGAGCGGGGCTCACACTGGGGGTGCACTGCCACGATGCTACGGTGACAGTTCACGCCCAGATCCTGAACCCAGCGGTGAACAGGGGACTGTTGAGCAGTGTATGTGCTCCTCAGAACCGCGCTCCTCAGATCCGCTTTCTACGTCCCGTGCAGCACCCGCCCTCGCCCCCTGGCCCTCTGCTTTCTCAGTGGACACCTGAGGGACAACCCTGGGGAGTGGAAGGGATGTCTCCAGGGAGTCTGTAGCTGAAGGGAGGCTGGTCCCCTACCTCCTGAAGGCCCTCAGTTAGGCCCCCGAAGGAAACAACATTAGGGTGATGAAGGCTGGGGAGGCCAAGTGTCAGCTGGGGACCTCCACGGCCCTCCTCCACCTGGACCCTCAGAGAGACAACCTCGGTGAGGTCACAGCCAAGCCAGGGGCTTCTCCTGTGGATATGGGCCTGTTTTAATCTATGTCAAAACACAAACGTGATGTTCATAAAGCACTTCAGAACTACTTCTCTGTTTTGGATGTTCATAAATGTCAAATATCATTATTTATTAAAGGCTGATCGCTTATTTTATTTTTTTTTAAATTAGCGTTGCACGTCTAGTCACCAAAGCGGAGTAACTCAGCCCGAGCTCAGTGGACAGTGGTTAGAGCTGGCATGTTTTGGAACCTGGACTTCTGCAGCAAGGCACAGGGAGTACTGTGGCCTCTTAAGCTGAGTCTCACGGATAGTAAATGGTAGAGCAGCCCAAACCCAAGCCCATGTGCTCCCCACCACAGCAGCCAGGGTGTGGGACACACTGCCACAGGGCCCTGCCCCAACGTCCTGGGGGCTGCAGTGCCGCCACCCCAGTCTCTGTCCTGACAGGTTTGTGAGGGCGCCTGCCCTGACCCAGCAGCCCTGGAGCCCCAGCTGTTCTGGGATTTGCAGCTGGAGCTCCACACCCACTCTGAGCTGGGCTGTCTTGCTCCCAGACCCAGCCCGCACAGGCCGTGTGGCCAGAAGCAGCGTCAATTCCCTCTGGATGGCGGAGTCTGAAGATAGCCTTTGGGCCCCTCTAGGGCCAGCGACCTTCAGTCCCTCCTCCCTCAACTCTCAACAGGCATTAGGATGTGTCACGTGCGTAATTCCCAGTAGGTCCTCTGTGTTTACAGAGTTGGCTCATGTTGAGGGCCACAACCAAGTCAAGATGGTGCCTGGCACTTTGCCAGGAGGAGTGGTTTGTGAGCCAACGCCAGTGAGCCATTAAGATGATGAGTCCTTAGTGACTGACTGCTGTGTCTAGATGATATCAATTAAGTTAAGCTGTGTGTGATTAGTTAAGTATATATACCTCTGCTGTCCAGCAGAGAAGCGGCTCCTGCTACATTGGGTGCCCGCTACTTTGAGTTCTGGCTCAGTTCCCGCTGAGTTCACTCACAATAAAGTAGTTCCCGCTTCAACCTTCAAGTTGCTTGTCACCTCTCAGTTATTTTGCCCAGCCAGACATCGGCAGGCTCAAAGTTGGGCTAGGCCCTGCACTATGATTTAGATATGAGGTGCCCCTGCAAAGCCCTCATAGCAACTCAAGAATGTTCAGAGGCAAAGTGATTGGATTACAGAGCTGTGATCTGATCGGTGGATTAGCCCACTTGACGGATTAACCACTTGAATGGGCTATTGAGTGGCAACTGTGGGCAGTGGGGCATAGCTGGAGGAGGCAGGTCTCTGGGGACATGCCCTTGGGGATTATATTTTGTCCTCCCCTTTCTCGTTTTCCTCTTCCTTCTCTCTCTCTCTCTCTCTCTCAAACCACCCTCCCACCCGCCCCCACTCCCTGGCTGCCGGGGCCGGGCTTTCTATCAGAAGGGTCTCCCTCACCTCAGCCCAGGGCAATGGAGCCAGCAGCTGTGGACTCTGAAACCCTCAGCCCAGAATAAACTTTTCCTCCTTCCTCCTCCAAATTGTTCTTTTTTTTTCTCTCTCTCTCTCTCTTTCTCTCCCATTTTCACAGGGGACCAAAACCATTGAGCCACATCCCCAGCAATTTTTAAATTATTATTATTTTTGTAGTTGTACATGGACAGCATACCTTTATTTTATTTGTTTATCTTTATGTGGTGCTGAGGATGGAACCCAGTGCCTCACACATGCTAGGCGAGCGCTCTGCCACTGAGCCACAGCCCCAGCGCCCCCAGCACATTTTTTAAATATTTTATTTAGAGACAGGGATTTGCTGAGTTGCTGAGGCTGGCTTTGAACTCACAATCCTCCTGCCTCAGCCTCTCAAACCCCTGGGATACAGGAGTGTGCCACAGCGCCCGGCCCCTACATTGTTCTGGTCAGGGATTTTGGTCACAGTGATGAAGCTAACTCAGCCTGTGAACAGATTCCTCATTCCTGCCCTTAGTAAAGCGACAGGCAGGAAAGGAGACATGCAGAAAATCAGATATACTGACCCCCTTGTTCTAAGTGCCTCCTGGTGGCTCACTGGATTCTGTGGTCTATGGGGGTGGGAAGTGAGGAAAGGGCTTTTCAAGGAGTTGACATTCGGGATGAGACCTGAAGGAAACCTAGGAGCTGGTAAAAGCAGAGGAACAGAACAACGTGAAAAAACCCTGAGGTTGAAAGACCTTGCCCAGTGGAGGGGCTGGGAGAGGCCATGTCAGGAGGAAGGCATTCAGGAATGTAGGATGTCCCAGGGACATACGGGCAGTGGCCGGGCCATGTGGGACCTTGCTGGCCACAATGAGGGTTGGAAACAAGAGAGGGAGACCTAACCAGATTTCCAATTTTCCTTCCAACCATGAGTTACTAATGTGCTTGGCCACCATGGAGATCTTACAGAACATGATCTCTGACCCCGTAGCACTAGAAAGCCACTATAAAATAATATCCCCAGAAGTCCTGTTCTTTGGAAATTTAAAAAATTGTATTCTCTTCCAGTTATTTCCATATCTTTGGTATGCATAGTTAAATCTCCTTTTCCATCCAATATCTGATTAATTTTCCTCTCTTCCTAAATTGAGCTCATGAGTAGTTCATCTAGTTTGCTGGTCTCTTTCCAGACCATTCCTTAGATTTACTTTTTCTATGACTTGATTGTTTCATTGATTTTAGCATTTATCTTTAGTAATCTTAGTAATCTTCTCTTAATCTACCATGGTTCTTGCTACAAATTCTTAAGAAGGGTATTAGGTTTCTTTATCTTCAGATTTACATTATTGATGTGATAGCAGATAAGACTATGAATTTCCCCCAGAGCACAGCTTTAGCTGTATCCCCTAGGCTTGATAAAATATTCTCGTTTTCATTGCCTTTTAAAAAAATATTTATTTAGTTGTAGATGAACACATAATAACACATAATCTTTATTTACTTTTTTTATGTGATGCTGAGAATGAACCCAATGCCTCACACATGCAAGCTAAGCACTTTACCACTGAGCTACAGCCCCAGTCCCTCATTGCCCTTTTTAATATTTTTGTTTTATGTACACCTGAGGGGCCTTAGGAGCCAGCTGCAGTTGAACTTGCTATATCCCAGTTCAGGGGAAAGATCTCACCAGCTTCCCTCCCCCACCCAGCATCCATTCACCACCTACTGCTTTATCCTTGGTCATGAACCTCTGTTCTCACTCTGTTGAAGATTCACATAAGCTCAGCCAGTATAAGTTATTTCCCCACTCCTCCATCCATCACCACCCACCCACCCATCTACCCATCCACCCATTTGCTCATCTGCCTACCTATGCAACTACTCTTCATCCCTTTATTAGTCTGATTTGTTTCTATAATAAGATATTTGAAGCAGACGACATCATAAAGAGGTCTATTTTGGCTCATGGTTCTGGGGGTGCAACGCCCAAGCAGCATTGCCGGAGCTCTGCAGAGCAAGCTTGTGCCACATGCATCCTGGCTGGCACTGTGTCCACCCATGTCTGCTCTCTTTCCCTCTCCTTTCAAAGCCACCGGGATTCCGTCACGTGGGCCCCTATTGTGCCGGTGTGCCATCCTGTCACTGCGTGTGCTCCTGAGAAGCTTCCTGATGCCCCCAACCCAGCAACGTGGAAGCCTCCTGTCTGTCACCACGGCCTCAGCCCCTGCCTCTCCTGGCTGTCACCACTGCATTGCCAGGGTCATTCAGGTGGGTTTCCTCCACCTTTCTCTTTCCTGGCTGCTGGATACCACCTTTCTCACTTATATACACCACTATCCCCCAGGAGCAGGGTCTGACACAGCAGCTGGTCAGGGACGCCATCAAGAAGAATGAGATGGGTTGATAGATATGTGGGTTAGGGTTAGGGTTAGGGTTAGGTGGTTGGATGGATAGAGCGATGACTTGATGGAAGGATGGATAGATGGACAGATGGAGGGAGGGATGGAGGGAGGGATGATAGATGATGGATGAACAATGGATGATGGGTAGGTGAATAGATGAGTGATGGATGGATGGATGGTTAGATGGATGGACACTGATGGATGCACGAAGGGCTGTGGATAGGTGCAGAGGTGGACAGCTGGAGGAAAGCATGGCTGGCACACACATAGGGAGGATCCCCGTAGCTTGAATAGTATTTGCCCCCTCAGCTCACACGGGCGTGTGATCTGCGAAGGCATGAGGCACAGCAGCGGCAGGGGGCGCAGGTGTGACGTTTTGAGGATGGAGAGTCTTGCTAGCTGGACGGTGTGGGTGTGAGCCAGCAAGGAGGACTGGACTGGAAATCTGGGCTTAGGTTTGGCTGTGAACTTGACCATGAGGCTAGCTGGCCTCCTGGTCAGCAGCCAGAACAGGTAAACTGGGTATCATTGAAGTCATACTGCACCCTTGAGCTTGTGCCCTGGTCTGCTACTGGGTGCCAGCCTGAGGGCTCTGCTCAGCACTAGGGGCAGTGCTGAGGCATCTGCCTGGCTCCTCACAGAATCTTCTGGAAAGGTCTGGGAGAGGAGGAGAGCAGCTGAGGGGTGGGAGGGCTGGGGAGGAGGGTTGGGAGGGTGGGAAGGCTGGGGCTTGGCCTCAGAGCAGTGAAGGGCAGAGGGAAGGATGGTTGGGGGGCTGCCTGGTGGGTGGCTTGTGTGGCTCCCAGGAGGGGAGCATGGGAGTGTGGGGGCGACTACATATGGGGAGTGCAGCCGTGTTCTCAAGAGAGTGTGGCGGCGCGCTGAGTGTGAGGAGGCTCTCTGAGCAGCGCTGTGCATGCTCCCTGAGCGGCAGGGCAGGCCAGTTTCAGCGTAAGCCCTGCTTCCCCAAACCCCGCACATTTGCACATGCTGTCCCCTCTGCTGAAACGCTCTCCTGATGGACGAACTCATCTGCCAAGCACTTCCTTTGTGACAGGAGCAGAGCCCAGGGCACTCATTCACCTCCTCAGGCCCCTGTGGAGCGAGTTGGGGTGTCCTCCCTAGAGGAGGACCTAGAGACAGAGAGGCAAAGGCACTTCCAAGGTCACTCCCTACCTGGTGGAGACACAGGTGTGATGCGGAGCACCCTGGGCCCTGGCCAAGGCCCGGGATGATTTTGGAACCAAGGAGAGCTGCACCAACACCTGCGGCCTCATTCTGACCCCACAGTCTGCCTGCAGCCCCGGGGGCCGGGCTCTCAGAGTGCCTGGGGGTGGGAGTGGGGGCACTTTCCCCCTCTTTACGGCCCCCTGTCTGGCCCTCTCTCTGCTGAAGGCCACGTGTCCACTGTGCCCCTCTTCCACACACTGGCTGGGCCCTCTGGACCACCACACTCCACTACTTCTGCGGGGTGCTGGCCCTGCTTCCCAGCAGGGCTGCCCAAAGGGGGCTTTCATGGGTTGATGGCCCCCACCCCGCATCCATGTCCAGTCTGGACCTTGTTGGAAGCAGGGACTTTGCAGGCATGATGATTTAAGGCAAGGTCCCTCTGCATCAGGCTGGGCCTCAGTGCAGCCCTGGGAGTCCTCACCAGGGGAGGGGACAGACACAGGAGAGGCCTCGCGATGATGGACGATGGATCAGCAGCCGCAAGTGAAGGGGCCCCCAGGAGCTGGAAGAGGCAGTAAGGGGCCCCCGAGAACCCTGTGCCGCCTTGGTCTCCTGCCCCAGAACTGAGAGAGTACAGTCCTGTGGTTGGAAGCCACTTTGTGTCCATCTTTTACAACAGCCTTGGGAAACAAGGACGGGGCTCCGGCCCCCGCCTCCTGCTTGGTCTGGTTCTGGAGCCAGCAGAAGCCCCAGGTCTTGGAGTGGCCTGAGACCTCCAACTGCAGGCCCTTCCTGCTGCCCTGCCTCAGCCACGCCTCACCGCCCACCTGACTCCTGGCCAGGACGGAGCCCAGCAGGGACGCGGAGGCAGGCCCCTTCCCGAGGGGCACAGGCCAGATTGCAGGCCATCAGGGGCTCCCACAGCCCCCCCTTCTCCACTCTCTAATAATTTGGGGCACTGGGACCCTGCCTTTCTGAGGACCTGCTTCCCGTCCTGCCCGCTCTGGGTCTGGCCTCCCTTGACCCGTCACCGCCATCTGCCAGTATTGTGATCCCAGGCTCCGGAGCGATTTGTCCAGGGCCCTGGGCTGGGGAGCAGTGAGAGCACAAGGGGAGGGCCAGCCCAGGCCCAGGCCCGCCCCCAGAGGCAGCTCTCCAGGCTCTGCCTGGTTGCTACGGTGCTGGGGGGGAGGGGCGCCTTCCTGAGACACATCCAAAAATACACCCAGCCAGCCCTGTCTCCCCACTTGTGTGGTCGAATGTCAAAGCCTCTTTTTGTGCAGCCCCAAGGCCGAGATCACTTCCTTTCAAAGCAGCTGGGGTCAGAGGAGGCCAGAGAGAGAGGGTCCAGGAAGTGAGTCAGGTGACCCCCAACCCAGCTGTGGCCCTGCCGTCCTGGGCTCCAGGCCCCACACTGCCCTGCCCACTGTGAGGGACGGGGACATTTGCAGAGCCCTGCCGTGCACATCCGGAAGGACCTCTGACCTTCAGCACTTCCCATCCTGGGACCCTCCCCCAGTAGGTGGGGTCTGCACTTCGGCCCAGTGGTTCTCTTGGGGTACATGGGGCTGCAGAGGGGCCTCACTCTCACTGGGTCCCAAGGAGACCGGGAGGGAGCTGAGTAGGTGTCAGTGAGGTCCCAGGTCACCTCCCACATGCACTCTGACCCTGGCTCCTGGGTCCTGCTTGTTGTCACACCAACTCCCTAGACACACCTTGGCCCTTGTGGCCTGTCGGTTCTCAGGCCTCTGACAGGCCCACCATGGAGGTCTCAGCTCCCTTGGCTGCCTCCTGAGGGTGCAGAGCAGGTGCCCAGGGACTGAGCGGAGATGGCAAATGCATACTAGGCTCCCCGTGGCTCTGGAGACCTTCACACATGCACACATCCTCAGCACTTCCCAGGACTGGGGGCCCAGGCAGCCTACTGCAAAGCCAGTGCCATGGGGTGGGCTCCCACTGGCAAAGGGTGAATACCCACAAGGGTCCTGAGATAGCTATTCATGGCCAGCTCCTCAGTCAGCCCTCACCACTGCTGGCAGTTAGGCCAAGAGTTACCAGTGAAGAGACTAAGGGTCAGAGTGGTACAGTCACTGGCCACAGAGCCGTGCTGCCTTGGAGGCCACCCACTGAGCATAGAGAGAGAGTGAGGGGCACAGGTAGCCCTGAGAGCGCCTGGGGGCTGGAGGTGTCCTGAGCCCCCGCCACAAGTCACTGACAGTTTCCCTGGGCCTTCTACTCAAAGGTGAGGGAAACCGGTCAGACTTGTCAGGCTTCCAAAACTTTCCACTGAAAACAAATACTGAGGCAACTGTTGCCTCTGGGAGCAGAAAGGCTTGGGCAGGAGTGACCAGAATGGGCCTGGGCAGAAAGGGCTGGGCAGGAAGGGCCTGGGCAGGAAGGGCCTGGCAGGAGTGACCAGAAAGGGCTGGGCAGGAAGGGCTGGGCAGGAGCGAGCAGAGGTGCCCGGAGCAGAGGTGCCGGCCTTGCACGGCTCCCTGACAACCCGGGATTTTACTGAGAGTGTAAATGACATTTTTATTTTTAAAATGAAATGACAAGGACTATCTGGTCTCGGCCTTCCTGGCCCTTCTGTCCTCCAGGGTGGTGGGGCAGCCCCAGGGCTTCCCTCCCGCCAGCCCCCACCCACTCGGAGCTCGGCACACCCTTCACCTGCTCATCCCTTCCCCACCCTGTGCCTGGCCCTGCTCTGGGCCCCCCCGAGCAGTCAGGCCTCAGCCCCCAGAGTGGGAGACAGGGCCAGGGGCCACACACCAGGAGCACCCTGGGAGGCACCGCGAGGACTGCGGGGCGGGAGAGCGGATGCACAGTCGGGCAGGCCAGCAGAGCAGGTGACCCTGGGGGTGGGAGAGCCAGTGGGGGTTTGCCAGAAGGAAAAGGGCCAGGGACCGCGTATGTGACCCAGATGCCCTTCCTGGCCGCCTGTCCTGTGGACTCAGGGCTTCAGCAGGAGACCCAGGACATGGCTTCACAGGCTGCAAGCCAGCTTCTACTGCAGGTCAGGTCTGATCCAGGTGAGTGCATTCAAGTTTCAGAGTGTGAGTGAGAGCGGGTGCCTGCCCCCGTTCATGGGTGAGGAAGATCCAAGCCCTTGGCTGAGTTCTGACTGGCCACCCTCCTGCTCGTCACGCAAGGCACCGCTGAGGTCACAGACCTGGTGGGGGGCAGAGTCGGACACCCCTCACCCCAGCACGGATGAGCAGGAGCGCTCACAAGGCTGGGTTTGGGAACAGAAAGGTACAAAGGCGCCTGACTCACTGTTCCCAGGCTCAGCAAGAAATGATTTTCCTTGGTTGAATCCCTGCAGGGGATTCCCAGTAGTGGGTACAACGGGTCCCTCCCAGGAAAAGGCTGGCTGACCTGTTTCCAGGGAAGACCCGGGTTTTGAGGGACTAGTGCTCCACCAGAGGCTGCAGGGACGAGGGGCAAAGCTGAATCTGGGCCCAGGTCGGACTACCAAATCCACTCCTGCTATCCCACCGCCTCTCTGCCACGGCTGGGGGCACTTTCTCCCTTTAGTTGCCCGTTGGGCGTACCTTTCGGTACCCTGTCCTGTGGTTGGGGGCACAAAGGCACCGGTGGTGTTTGTCTCCAAAGGCAGCATGGACAGTCCCTGCCCTCCTGCTTGACTCTGTGGCCTCTGTGTGGTGAGGAAGCTCTCTGAGGCCCGGCGGGAGCAGCAAGAGAGCAGGCAGCCCTGGGTCCCCATGCAGGCCAGCCCCCCAGCCTGGGGGCAGGCAGGTACTCAGGCAGCTGCACACTACTTGGAGCCTCTGTTTCCTCCTCTTAAGAGGAGGGCCACACCCCTCCTAGGATCACAAGGCCCTGGCCAGCAGCCCCGGGGCATGCCAGGATCTGGCACCTTCTGTGGTCTCCTGCTACTCGAGCCAGCTCACCGCGGACTTTCCTTACCCGCAGGCCTGAATCTGCTGCCAATTAGGAAGCTAGGTAATTACACTGTGATTACGACAGTGCTCTTTGGCTCCTTAATGAGCTAAGGGTGCCTACACAGAGAGGGCTCTAGGTCCCAAGACTCAGGAGCTGTACAAACTGCAAAGACCTGGGGGCCAGCCTGGAGCAGTGGGCTTCCAACTTTTTTTTAGGCCCCCTTGCCTCCTATGGACACTCAATATATAAAACCTGAATTACTTACGTAGAAATAGGAATTGACACAGGGCCATGAGAAGGGGCCAGAGTCCCCTTTGTCCTCTAGTTCTGGATCCTGGTGAGATGGGCAGGGTAGGTGTGGAGTGGGCCCGACCGTGGGTGCAGCTAGCAGAGTGCAGGGCTGGCTCTTTATGGCTGCTACTAGGTCAGGAACTGTATGCACGTGCCACCACCGAGGGCAGCCGATGCTTCCACTTCAGCAAGAAGTTGTCCCTGAAAACAAAAACTGAGACTGTATTCTTAGGAAGACAATTCCTGTGGGGTGCTGTGGCACACATCTATACTCCCAGCCGCTAAAGGAGGCTGAGGGAGGAGGATCACAAATTTGAGGATAGCCTCAGAAACTTAGCAAAGCCCTAAGCAACTTAGCAAGACCCTGTCTTAAAATAAAAAAATAAAAAGGGTTGGGGATGTGGCTCAGTGATGAAGCACCCCTGAGTTCAAGCCCCAGTACCCCCCAAATTCCTAATGGCTTCAACCTATTAATGACTTCAACGCTTTTTTGTTTTAAACTCAAAGTAATATTTTTGGGACATAAAAGACATATTTACAAGAATTCAACAATTCCATTAATTTCCCTTTCTTTTACTTCTGTTGAATTCAAGCAAATTAAAGATAGTTTCAAAATACTATTCTTCTGAGTTTGTGGAAGTATTTCCACCCATCTGTTCCTTCATCCACCCCTCTGTCTGTGCATTCACAGAGCAAATCGTCCAAAGTGCCGTTTGCCTGATGTTCATGGTTATTTCTGGCTGACCATATTGGGGTTGATTTTTTCACTTCCATCTTTGGGATTTTAAGAACATTTTAAATTGTACAGGTATAATTAAAAAAAATAAAACTTTTAAAAGAATCGAGGTTTGTTTTGCCTGGGATTCTGGAGGCTGCAAAGTTCCAGCCCAGGGTGTGACGCTGGCTTCTCCTGGGGTCTCCTGGTTGCATCTCGGCAGAGTGGAGGGCATCACATGGTAAGCCAGAGCAAGCACCCAGGCGCCACTTTTACTTAAAAAGTAGTTTGTTTTTTTAAATAAAAGAATCTGATTTTTTTTTCTTATACAGAAAGACTGGATGAAAACATATTAAAAATGTTGACCAGAACTAATCCTGAAAATTTAGTATTAGAACCATGAATGATTGCTGTCTCTTTTATATGATTTTATCATTTTTTTTAATTTCTAAAAGCAAGGGGAAACTATTTTACTTGTAAAAAAAAGGGGGGAAAGAAATCATGGAGCTTGTGAAATTAAAGCAGGTGACAGAACAGCTTGTCAATGAATTATTCATTCCACAAATATTTATTGACTAACTTGGTGACAGGTTCCAATGTTTATTGTCATCTTATGAGTTTTTAGTTTTGGGTTACTACCCCTTAAAACTTTTTTCTCTTTTCTCAACTCTTTCCCTACAATTATTAAGTCTTGTCACTAGGTGGCAGTAGGCACATCTGTTTTCTGGGAGGTGTTGGCCTTCAGCCAAGTCGTCTGGTTCAGACTTGTGAGTTCTCAATGGTAATATTTTTTTGTTGTATGTTCTGTTTTTTTCCTAAAGGTTGGGATTTTACAACTGATAGCATAATCAAGACTTCCTCAAGCAAATTGTTTAGACACAAGTCAGACAAATGACAAAGCTCGTGAACATGATACCCTGCAGCACATGGGGCAGGAGGATCCCAAGGTGAAGCACCCCAGCGTGGGCAGCAGGAAGGTCTGGGTCCACGCCCTGGATCCGTCTCATGCCTCGTCATTTGAGCCAAACTTCCTCAGCTCTTTGGGCCTCAGAATCCTCCTCTGCTGGGAACTGAATGGAGCCCACATTGTTGTAAGAGTGGAGTGAAACTGTCCATAGAGAAGCCAGGGAAAAGCCCCCTTGTTCCCCCTGTTGCCTTTCCCACCTAGAACCCTTGCTCATCCTTGGGGACTCCTCTTGGTCAGGTTGGGCTGCTATCACAGAGGGCCACCACCTGGGAGCCTCAACTCATAGCCATTTGTTCTCACAGCTTTGGAGGCTGTAAGTCCAAGATGAAGGCTGGCACACCCAGGGTCTGCTGAGAGCCACCTCCTAGGATGTGGACACCTGCCTTCTTATCGTCCCCTCCAACGGTGGGAGCTTGGAGAGTCCCTCTTATGACTCATAGGAACTGAAGTCCCATTCATTAGGGCCCCACCTCCTGCCTAGTGGCTCCCAGCAGCACCACTGTGGGGAGGATTTCAGCATTAGAATCCTGGGGTGGGAGGGCGGTCTGCTGCGACACCTTCACCCACTGATCTCCAGGGCGGATTCAACTGACCCCGCTGTCTGGGCGGCTGTCCTCTGCCTCGCTCACCACTCCCTGTGTGTCCTTCTCTGAGCTGCGGGACTTTCCACATAGAGGAGGACCATTCTCCAGTCAGGGGACAGAGCAGCCAGCCCCCCTGCTAGAACCGCCAAACACGCCCTCGGGAATTCTGGAAGATGCAGGCATTCAGTCCCCATCGCCCTCAGTGAAGCTTCCACTAAGTTCCCGCAAGTTAGTTGTGACTCTTGTCTCCTATTACAGCTCAGCCTGTTAGGTCGCCAGTTTTTACTTCAACCTTTGAAGTGAATACAAATTTAGGATTTGATCTCTCTTTTGGGGGGTAGTACCAGGATCGAACTCAGGGGCACTCGACCCCTGAGCCACATCCCCAGCCCTATTTTTGTATTTTAGTTAGAGACAGGGTCTCACTGTGTTGCTGAGGCTGGCTTTGAACTCATGATCCTCCTGCCTCAGCCTCCCAAGCCACTGGGATGACAGGATGTGCTGCCTCGCCTGGCAGGACCTGGTACCTTCATGTTGAATTGAAGTATCTTACTGTTGAATGCATCTTATTGTTCTGACATATCCCTGGGTATTTAAGGCCATATTTGTCTGATGTTGGTTTACCTGTGTCGCTGACTCCCTTCTTTCCTTTCTCTGTGTGCATTTGCCATTCACATTTTTCCATCCCTTCACTCTATGTTTATGGCGTGTTGGTATTTATTTTAATGGGGGTGGGATGGGGCATGTACTAGGGATTGAACCCAGGGGTGCTCTCCCACTGAGCTGTGACTCCGACACTTTTTCTTTTGAGACAGGGTCTCATTAAGTTGCTGAGGCTGGCTTTGAATCTGCAATCCCTCTGCCTCAGCCTTCTGAGTTGCTGTGTTTACAGCTGTGTGCCACCTACTCCGGCTGTTGTGTTTTAGTACAGTGTCACAATCTTTGTCTTTTCATTGGAGTATTTGTTCTGCTTATATTTAATGCAATCACTGATTTATTTGGGTTCAAATTTACCACATTAATATTCATTTTCTATTTTTCCTGTTCTTTGTTCCTTTTCCCCTCTTGCCTTTTTGTTAACTCAAATCTTCTATGATTCTATTTTTCCTTTTATTACATTGTTGATTATGCATCCTTTCATTTATTTCTAGTGAAAGTTACAGCATGCATCCTTGAATTTTTAGAGTTCACTATAGTTCTTTATCACTTCTCAGACAATACAAGAACCTAATGCTTTAACTCCATAAACCCCTTTCCTGGCTTCTGAACTGTTGTTAATCATTTTTATGCTATAAATGTTTAATTTCCAAGAACTGTTGTTATTATTGACATAGCAGTTACTTGTTAGCTAGTTGTGTCTATATGTTTACTTTTCTATCACTCTTTATTCCTTCCAACATTATTATCTTCATCTGGGTTAATTTTGCCTGATGAACTCCCTTCAGTGTTTCTTTTAGCACAGGTCTGCTGGTGACAAATTCCAAGAGCTCTTGTTTATCTAAATCTACTTTCATTTCATGCTCATTTTGAAGTCTGTTCTGACCTTGTTTAGAGTCCTCAGTTGTGGTGGGCTTCTCAGCACCTTGAAGACATCCACCCCGTCTTCCATCATCTCTTTGAGAAGCCAGCTTCTTAGTTCTGTTTTTGTTCCATTTAAAGTCTTTCTCACTGGCTGGTTTAAGGATTTCCTCTCTGCCAGTTCAGCAATGTTGTACCTAGGAGGGATCTTCTCACTCACCTTGATTGGAATTCTTACTTTCTTGCACCTGTTGCTTATCATCATATCGATTGGAAAGTGCTCAGCCATGACATCCTCAAATACTGCTCCTGGCTTGTTCTTCAGTGTGGACATCACCACTGCCTGGGGTCTTCTCTGAACTCAAGGCTGGGTCAGGAGCCTCCCTGAGCTCCCATAGTGCCTTGCAGCAGCCCTTGCTTTAGCATGAGATCCACTATTGTGGTCACTCCTCTAATTGCCAGCTTCCCCCCTCCCCAGACTGGAGGGCAGGCAGGGCTGGGACTCACCCACATTCACAATGACTCGGGGCTCTGCATGGACTTCCACACCCCCAGGATGACGGGGGCTAGCCAATGCCCACCCAGCACTGATGCCTCATGGCCCCTGGAGACCACTGGCTCCTGCAAGAAGCAAGACATCAGGGCAGAGAGGGCCCTGGTAAGAGAGGCAACTGTGCCAGCCTTTGGGTTTTTTTTTTTTTTTTATCAATGACTCTTGGAAGCCACTTCTCAGGGCATCCTGGCCAGGAGCCAGCTGGCTGCCCCAGCTTCAGAGCAGCTGCCAGGGATGCCCAGGACTCAGGGATGCTCTGGCCTTTGTGCAAGAGGGCAAGCGTGGGAGTGTGCCTGTGCGTCCAGCATGCGCACAGCCTGCACAGGGACAGACAGGAGAGTGCCTGTAAAGGAAACTGCACAGGCCTCTGGGGAAGCAGGAACTGCCACACCTGGGTGTAAGCAGCTAACATTCATCGGGATCGCCTTGCGGCTGCTCTGCTCAGGTGTTCACGGTTACAGCTCCGACACTGGCAAAACGATTGTCTTCAATGTGCACATGAAAACAAGGCAGAGAACGTGCCTCATGTGACTGGCCACACATGAAGGGGTGGAGCTGGGACTTGAACCCTGAGCCCACTGTAATCACCACCTTCTCATGGAACACACACATGCACACATGTGTAGACACACATGGACGCACCTGTGCACACGTGAGCCATGCACATGTGTGCACGTGCAGGAGGGCATGCATGCACACATAGAAACTGCCTCTTTCCACGTCTCCACCCCGTGCTGCCCGCGCTCACCATGCCCTGAGCCCGAGGCTCTTCCTCTCCCCCACCGTTGACTGCAGGGTTCCTGCCCAGCCAACCCAAGCCACCCTCCACCTCGTCAAGAGACCAGGAGCCTGGCAGAAGAACCCTGGGCTGTGAGGGTGGCCATGGGCCTGGTGGACTCAACTGACCCACAGAGGGGCACCTTTTGCTTGTCAACTCTGCCCTCCCTCCCTCCCTCCCTCCTTTCTGACTGCAAACCCAAGGCTGCGGGATGGGGCCTCCAGAGACTCTGCAGCAGGGCCCGAGGGAGCCTCTCGCTGTGCAGCCTCCTCGAGGGACTGCCCCAGTCCTGGGCGGCCCCCTCAGCCCTCTCGTTTTGTGGGAACAATAAATCCCCGATGGCTAGCCACCATGGATGGTGGCTGGCACATGCAGCCAACTGAAATCTGATTGGCACAGTGACCTGGTCATGGGACCTCCTCTAGCCAGCCTTCCTGGATTTCTCCTCAAGATTCATCTGTGCTCTGCGATCTCATCACACCTGGTTGGTTCCTTCATCCTCTCAGTCAACACATTGTGTCTCCCTTGTGTCTCCAGGGCTGTCCTGCCTGCCCAGGTGCTCCCCACATTTCTGGGCCTAGAGGTCATATGTGCGGAACCCAGGGCAGAGGGCTCAGCCATGGAGCTCCGCCCAGCTCTGTCTCCAATGTGATAATTAGTCACCTCTCTCTCTCTCTCTCTCTCTCTCTCTCTCTCTCTCTCTCTCGTACCAGGGGTTGAACCCAGGGATGCTTAACCCTTTTTATTTTTTGAGACAGGGCCTCACTAAGTTGCTGAGGCTGGCTTTGAACTTGAGATCCTCCAGCCTCAGCCTTCTGAGGCACTGGGATTACAGGCAGGCACCACCGCGTCCGGCTCTCTTATCTATCTTTAAAACTACAGTGACTCTCATCTTCGGGTTTGTGATGTTCTAATGAGCTGATCAATACGGAAAAGATCTGGAGACGGAAAAGTACTGGTTTGCAGATGGAAACAGCATGGACGTCAGTGTCTGGTAAGGGCTGTTGGAGCAGACCCTGGCCCTTCAGCCAGGACCACAACAGCAGCACACACATGCACACTCCATCCTGTGTCTCTTAAGGCAAAGCCACTTGAGCTCCAGTTGGAAGGCTCCCAAACCAACCTGAGCTGCAAACTGGCTCCTACTTGATGACGTGGTGCTGACTGAAGGGCCGGTCGGGTGAGTGTGTGTGTTCTTTGGACCAAACACGGTGTCATCACCTTATATATTGGTGTTTAGAATCCCTGTCCCCAACTCCCAGACATGAGGGAGGCCCTTGTATGGGGCTTAACAAGCAAGAGAAAGCTGGAAATAAGAAAACCTTCCAACCATGGCTGTCTAGCTGGGGATTTGGGGAAAGACGCACCAACCCTTCCCGGCAAGAGGCCCCGCTCCAGGCCTGCACCCAGCCCAGGAGGAGCTGAAACCCTAGCCTGGCTCAGGGCTGGCTACAGGCTGGAAAACAGCTGGCCAGGCGCAGGATCAAAGGGCCCCAGCCCTGTGTTTGGAAATAGTCCGTGTCCAGGTGGCCTGTTCATTCACCAGACATTGCTTAAACACCTACCATGTGTAGGCCCTAAGTGCAGCCTCAGAGCAGGCTGGACCTTGTCCAGGGGGCTGCCTGAATGAGGGATGCGCTGCAGAGAGAATGAAAAAGACCCGGCACGTGCTGGGCACCCTCCTCCTGCTGGGCACTGTACTAACACTTCCAGACATCTCATCAACCTCCACTGGCCAACTTTACCAGCTTGAAGTCCAGCAGAGCAGTTTCCACCATTCCCATTATGGCAGGAAGGCCATTTTCTTTCCTCTCTCTCTCTCCCTCTCCTTCCCTCCTTCCCTCTTGCTTCCGATTTACAGAAAGGAGAACCTGGGAGCAGTCCTTCTATCAGCCTGTGTTTCACCTGCCATTGTTTCTGCCACACACAGTCACGTGTGGTTGGACAGTGTTCCAACCCAGTGATGTGACCCTGCACATCTGCTCTGGCGGCAGCTTGGTGGAACGTGGGGAAGGGAAAGACAGGTCATCCTGGGGCTGCCACTACCCCTGCAGGGCAGGGTCCTGCCTGGAGCAAGCAGCTGTCCTTGAGGTTGGGCACCTCAGCCTTGAGAGCCTGGTCAGGGCTGGCATGACCAGACCACCTCTGGGACCCACTCCATTCCTTCTGTGACCCAGCTTGCATGTCGGCAGGATGTTGCTCATGTCCACATGGGTCTTTCCCTTCCTTGACCACAAAAGAACATCAGAGGCTGGTTCCAGGGGCTGGTCCAAATTTGGGTCTAAATTTCCCAACAGCAAAATAAAGACAGTGGGGTGGGGGTATTATTCCTCTCATTAAAAAGGAGAAAAAGGGCCTGGGGATGTAGGCAATTGCTTTGCAAGTGGGAGACTCTGGGTATGTCCCCAGTACTGCAGAAACAAAGAGACAGACAAACAGGACAGAGAAAGAAAAGAGCGAGAGAAATAAAAATAAGACCAAGTGGGAAGAAGTGACTTAGCTGAAGCTACTTGGCTTAGAAGTGGCAACATCAAGAGGAGTCCAAGAACCACACTCGGGTCTCCTGGAGTCCAGGTGTGGGCTCTTTTCTACTCCACTGCTGTCCTCCTAAACAAAAGCAGAGGGTTCAGTGGGACTGATTGGCCTGGGAGGTGGCCCCACACTGTCAGGGGAGTGGGAAGGAAATGAGTGAAGGGCACAGTTGACCACTGTGAAGGGTGCAGATGACCACTGCGGACACCTCCGGGAGACTGCAGAGCACCTGGAGGATGGCTTGCCATCGGGAGGATCCTGTGCCTCCTTGCTGAGGGCCCCCAGGGGACAGAGCACGTCCCAGCCCAGCAGCTGTGGGGCCTGGAATCCCTGGGATGGCTTGTGGTTGCCACAGCCCTCAAGGGAGGCAGGAGCCAACAGGGCAGCCCCAGGTGCCGAGGTTTTCTGACAGTGGCCCTGAAGATTCTGCCCACTGGCTAGATCTGAGTCCCGTGGCCATTTGACTGAAAACCCCATAAAGAAAAGTGGGGTGAGATTGGTGAAGCAGCTGGAGAAGGTGCTGGGAGGGGGAAGGGTAGGTGGGGCAGCCCAGGCAAGCCTCCTGCCAGGATCCAGCAGGGCACAGAGGAAGGGCACAGAGGGTGTGTGCCCAGGAAGAGTCCCTAGTACTGTCACCTAGTAAACCACTCTGCAGCCTCACAACCTAAGACAGCAGCAAATGCTCACAAAAGCCAAACAACCTTTTGCAAAATGGGGCTGAGGATTGGAACAGACGGCTGTATATTCAGCCCACAGGACATGAAGAGGCTCCGCATCGTTAGCCATCAGGGAAGTGCAAGCCAGGTCCACCATGAGATGCAGGAAGCATGGTACTATTGAAAGCATGAGAAACAACTCGAGCTGGCAGGATGCAGAGGAAGGGAAGCAACAGGCAGCGTGGCGGGGCAGCTACAGGTGCAGCACAGCGGATAACAGCTGGTGGCACCTGAGACATTGAAAATAGAACTCCAGTGTGATCCGATAGTCTGCTCTCCATTTTGCCCAAACTTATTGAAAGCAGGGACTCTAATGAGACAAGTATTTTTCCCAGTAGCCCAAAGCTGGAAGTGACCCAATTGTCCCTGCACAGGTAAAGGAACAGGCACCACATGGAACAGCCACACAATGGAGTATTATTAAGCCTTCAAAAGGAAGGAAGTGCCCACAACCCGGGCACTCCACATCAGCACCCTTAGAGGGAAGGAAATCCCGACACATGCTGCAAGGACCTTGAGGATGTGACACTAAGTGAAACAAGCCCCTCACAGGACAAAACCAAGGCCACTGCTGCAAAGTCCCCGGAGGTGGCAAGTTCCTGGACACAGGATGTGGAAAAGGGTTTGCCAGGGTCAAGGGGCCGGGAGTGGAGTCGGTGACTGATGGGAACAAAGTCTCAGTTTCGGAAGATGGAGTCACTGTGGAGAGGGATGGTGCTGGTACAGACGACAGGGGTGTGCCGGGCGGCTGAGGCCTACACTGAAACAGTCAAGTTCACGCTAGGCCGATTCCACCAAATCCAAACCACGTGGGGGGTGGGGGCTGGGCTCAGGGAAGAGCACTGGCTCAGCTGCACAAGGCCCTGGGTCCAACCCTAACGCCACACCCACACCCACGCCCATACTCACACACACACACACCCACGCCCACACTCTCACACCCACGCCCACACTCTCACACACACCCACACTCTCACACGCCCACACTCTCACACACACGCCCACACTCACACCCACACACACACCCACGCCCACACTCTCACACACACACCCATACTCTCACACCCACACACACACTCTCACACGCCCACACTCTCACACACACACCCACACTCTCACACGCCCACACTCTCACACACACACCCATACTCTCACACCCACACACACACACACTCTCACACACACACCCATACTCTCACACCCACACCCACACTCTCACACACACACACACACTCTCACACACACACCCACACTCTCACACGCCCACACTCTCACACACACCCATACTCTCACACCCACACACACACACTCTCACACACACACACACACACACTCACACACACACACGATTGCAATCATCCTATTATTTCCCACCGTCTCTGTGGGCAAGGACTTGGAAAGGGATTGGCAGCGGGTTCTGGGTGGTTCTAAATGCCAGTCGCCCTTTTCACACCCTGGAGGGTGGGGTCTTGTCCAGTGTAGCTGGCTGCCACTTTCCCAGTGCTCTTAGGTGGGGACCTCTGGGGAGCCCAGGCCCTGCGCAGCTGGCAGCAGAGGGACCCAGAAGCCCAAGGCCACTGCCAAGAAGGAAGTGCCAAACAATGGTCCCCACGAGGCCTGTCCTCCCACACCAGATCTGTGCTTCCAGGGACAAAGAGACTTCCTCTGTAGGAAATGACACCTAGGGAGGGCTTCCTGTGAGAGGAGTGGGAGGATGAGGCCCACCACCCCTCGTCCCTGGGGACCAAAGGTGGAGGAGGGCGGCCAAACCCAGGCCACTAACGCCTGGCTAGGTCTACCTGAGTCAGAGACTTTAGCCTGAAGGTCAGAGGCCATCACACTGAGTCCCATTCCCCGGGGGTGGGCAACCTGGAGCCCCGTGCTTTGACCCCCTGCTGTGCAGAAGGAGGCAAAGCCTGACAGATGTGCACTGTGCTTCTAGGAGCCAGTTCACAGTCACAACCCAGGCCAGGCCTGCCCTCAGGTTGTTCCTTGAACAAGCAAACCCAAAACAACTCAAATCCTGAGTGCGGGAGGTTGAGGACACTGATTAAACTCACCCACTCCTCCACCTTTGGATCAGTCAGGAAGGTCGTGGTGGGAAGGGCCCATGCTGGCTCGGGGCTGGGAAGTGAAACAAGAAGCTGTCGGAGGAGGGCAAGCCGCCAGACTCAGATGGGTTCTCGTCCGTCCCCACAGTGAGGAGTTCCCCAGGAGTGGGCTAAGCAGGCCACGTCCCCCAGAGGGGGGCCCACCTGGGGCTGGCTGAGGGGAGCCAGCGAGGGTCACGGGCAGGCTAGCCTGCACAGGAAGGTGGCCTCATGGGGGTCCTTTTCCCCAGGGCGGGGAGGGATGCCTCCCCTGGCAGAACTGGTTAGAAAGGAGCCAAGGGAGGCTGAGACCTAGAGTGGGGGGTAGGGCAGGGGGTAACCAAACTACAGCTGGGTGATGAGGTGGCACCAGCCGTGGGCCTTTCTGGGCGTGGGGGTGTCTTCCAGCAGCCAGGACAGCCATAGACGTGGGTCGTCAGGGGAGGAGGAGCCTCGGTAAGGAGCGGCAGCAGGAGGCAGAGAGGACGCAGGTCCAGAGCCCACCTCCACACAGGGACGTCAGGAGGAACCCGTCGGGGGCATGTGGCCACCGTCCTGCTGAGGTGGAGGCTCCAGAGAAGGCGCCCTCTTGCCACCCTTCCCAGCAGTCACTCCCTACTTGGAGCAAGGAAGAGGGATGCGTAAGGAGAACCGGGAGTGTGCAGGGAGCAAGGAGGAGAGCGGAAGAATGTGGAGAGCAGAGAGGAGGGGTGCTGGGGAGGGGGGGGTGAGTGGGGAGGGGAGAGCAGGTGCAGGGCAAGGCACTGAGCTGGGTGTAGGAGGGATGCTGCCCTGAGCTGTGGTCTCCCTCTGCGGACAGAAGAGAGGCAGAGTCCTCAGGACAGGCAGAGCAGGCGCTGGGGTGGGACCGCCGGGCAGGCCGCCCCTGGGACAGGGCTTCTGCTGCTAGTTACACGCAGACCAGCAACCCTCCTGCCCCGCAGTCTTCTTCTTCCAGCTACCCCACTCCCAACACATGGGTCGTACCTTTGTTCCCACATGTAGTGGGCTGAATAATGTCCAAGTCCTGACCCCTGTTCCTCAAACATGTGACCATATTTGGAAAAAGGTCTTTGCAGATGCTTGTGAAGGACTCATGATGACATCATGCTGGGTTTGGGGTGAGACTGAAATCCAATATCAGGTGTCTTTATAAGAGGGGAAGGTGCAGAGGGAAGACAGGGAAGGCCAGGGGCCAGCAGAGGCCAGAAGGAACAGGGAAGCTGGCCCAGCCGGCACCTTGATTTCAGACCTCTGGCTCGGGAACAGTGGGAGTCCACTTCCCTGGTTCTAGGCCCCCCAGTTTAGAAGTGGATACTCATGCACTGTAGCACATCCAGCCCACAGAGGGTCAGCACCTGCAAGCAAGAGACAGAACTCAGGACTCCAGGGCTCCTTGGCTGTGCTGGAGAAGTGGCAGGAGGGAACAGGGAGTGGAGGGGACAGGGTATGGAGGGGACAGGGTGTGGCGAGCACAGGGGAAGTTGCTGCCTTAGACCTGCAGACCTTGAGGGGAAGTAATCTCAGCGAAAGTGCTGCTGCGGTTAGCGGTCAGAAGAGGAAGTGGTGACTGGGACACCGCTGCCCTGTGACCCAGGGGCATGCTCTTACCAGCACAGCCACCAGCAGGGTGAATTTGCACCAAACGGACGCCTCATGCCCACTTGCACAGACCCCTTCCAGAGGGTCCACGGCTCACAGAGCCAGGGTGGTGTCTCCCTGGGTTTTCTGTCGTCCCACAACTACCCATCCAGGCCCTGTGCTAACTACCTGCCTTCTCCACTGAGTCTGTGCATGGGACAGACACCACTCTCAAGAGACTCATGCTAAGGGACCAGGGAAGAGGGCACAGAAGACAGGAAGCAGTTAAACCCACTCTGACAGGAGGAGCGCACAGTCAGAGCAATAACTGAGAGGGGAGGGCTGACTCCACCAGAGTCTCCATCCTGCCAAGGGGCGCCGTGGTTCTGCCTCCGCACAGAGGTAGGATTTAGCCATTGGCACAGGAACAGCATGGGCAAACTGGGATAGTGCCGGGCCCTTGGGCACGCACAAGTGGCTTGGCTTTCCTGCCCTGAAGGGGCAGCTGGATTAAAAGGAAAGAGAGGGCCAGGCCGTGTTGTGCATACCTACAATCCCAACAGCTTGGGAGGCTGAGGCAAGAGGATTACAAGTTCAAGGCCAGCCTCAGCAACTCAGTGAGGCCCCGAGCAACCTAGTGAGAGCTTATCTCAAAAATAAAAAATAAAGGCTGGGTTGTGGCTCAGTGATTGAGCAATCCTGGGTTCAATCCCTTGTACCAAAAAATAAATAAGTGAAAGAAAGAAAGAAAGAGGGCTTGGGGGGAGGACAGGTGTGAGGGCCCAGGGAACAGTCCAGCCTCCTGGGGCTGCTATATCCAAGAGCCAGAACCTGGCAGCTGGATGAGAGCGCTGAAGTCGGCCGTGGAGGCCTGGGCAGGGCATGCGGTCTTGGCTCTGGGGAGCATCACCCAGGCCTTGTGCAGCCTCGGCACCAATCCTGGGTGCTCCCTGGCTTTAGCCACAGCACTCCAATCCCTGCCTCCATTCATGTGGGGCACCTGCGTCTGCCTCCCTTCTCTCTCCCTCCGTGTGTGTGTGTGTGTGTGTGTGTGTGGTTGTTTCTTTTTTGTGGTGCTGGGGATGAACCCAGGGCCTTGTGCATGTAGAGAAATTTTCCACCCCTGAGCCACAGCCCCAGTCCCTCTTCTTTTAAGGACACCAATCCTCGTAGATTTGGGGGTCCTAACTGAATCAAAATTGATCACATGTGGAGAGACCCTATTTCCAAATAAGGATTCACAGACACTAGGAGTTGGGATTTGGACAAATCTTTCAGAGAACATGATTCAGCTGACATCAGGGAGGAAGACAGATGGGACTTGCTGCGGATTAGATCATGTGGGGGCAGGGTACCTAGGAAGCAAAGGAGAGACGGGTCTCGGGGCTGGGGAGGAAGCTCTGGCCCAGATGCGTTGGGGCTGGATGGTCCCAGCCAGGAACTGAGGCTTCCGAGATGACCTGGGCACAGTTCACGGCCTTTGGGAGCTCTCAGACCAGCAGCGAGGCAGGAAGGAAGCTCAGGCTTGCCAGGTACAGCAATGAATGTGTCTTGGGGACATGGGGCAGGGACAACTGGAGCTGTCCCAGGGGGCAGGACAGGCTCCAGAGAAGTACTAGTAGGCCTGAGCCAAGAATGCCCATTGGGCTCTGAGTGACAGTCCTTAGTGCCCCTGCTGCCTCAGACCCACACACCGTGGCCACATTCACTAGCCTCGTTTTTCCACAGTTTAGGATCTTCCAACTGCCACATAGGGCAGTCCCCCGACGCCCCCCCCCCTCAAGCCCTGCATCCCAAGGCCCCCCAAAGCTTCCTGAATTTAGGCAGCAGGTTAAAAAAAAAAAGCAACTCCCTTGACTCCTGGTCTCACTTCAGTGTGTTTGGAACCACTTCTCCCAGGGAGCTCTGGTCATTTGCCCCATCCATTTATGGAACCTAAAAGTGGTCCTCACTGGGCCCTCTTCCAGTTCCACACTCCTCATGACCCTCCAGACCCTGGTCAGCCCCCAAGTAGAGTGGTCCAGGGGAGGTACTGGACCCACCTTTCAATGTTCTCATTCATTCTGCCCAGGGCAAATGGGCCCAGCAGCCTGCGACTACCTCCTGCCCCATTCCCTCACTCTCAGGCAGCTGGTGGCAAAACTGGGATTGGAAAAAAAGAGAAGGGAGAGGCCCCAAGAAACCCCACAGCTGAGCATCAGGCCCAGGGCTCCAGGGCAGACATGTGGGAAATGACAGGTAGGGCCAGGGAGCTGCTGCCAAGAGCATCCCAGCCAACTGCACCCCAGCAGTCCTGCGCTGACCCCTCACGGTGAGCCTTGGGGCCTTGTCGTCCGCAGGTGGACGCCATCCTCCAAGACTGCTGGGCCTTGTTGGTGGCAGGGCAAGGCCTCAGGCTACCTTGACTGCTTAGTGAAGGTCTAGAGCTGGCTTTTCTTTTTTTTTAATATATTTTTTTAATTTGTAGATGTTCACAATATCTTTATTTACTTATTTATTTTTATGTGGTGCTGACGATAGAACCAGTGCCTCACATATATGAGGCAATGCTTTACCCTCAGCCCAAGAGCTGGCTTTTCCTTCAGTTCCTCCATCCTGGGCCATTAGCCAAATGACCTGGGGCACATGCCATCCCCCAGCATGTTTTCTTATCTTCAGAAAAGAAAGCAATTGTGGTGTTTCCTTGAGTGTATTGCAAAGAGTCAATGACATAATGCAAGTGAAGGTCTTAGCATATCTCCTGGCAGATGATAGGCGCTCCCTGGGGAAACTGCTCATGCCCCCGGAGAAGCCAGCCGTGGAAACCAGGCCAGAGGTTCAATTTATTGGGGGCCTTATTAAAACATGCTGGCCCACGTGGAGAGTGGCCGCCTCAAAGGTTGGCGAGCTTAGCAATGGAATTGTGAACGCAAACAACCGGCTGTTCTTTACCTGAAGAGTTCCTCCCTCCACGGTGATCTTAACTTCCAAAGACTGAACCCTGCCATGCAGCTTGCTCAAGTCTTCTGCCCCTTCCCTCCTCATCTCTGTCACAGGGGTCAGGGAACCGCACACTTCAGAGGGATTTCACGTGTACCCACAGTCGAATTCTCATGACACTTCAATGTCACCGCTGCCACATCCAAAATCCCGGTGGGGACGAGCTCTCAGGACCGGCAGCATTTGGAGGGTTTGGCTCACAGATGGTCCCCTCCCTGGCTGGCAGATTCCAGTCTGTCTTCCTTCGCTGTTGTCACGAGTCGCCGTTGCCATGGCACCTGTGTGTGTGAGGGAGACGGTCGTGCATCCTGTCAGCTGTGGAATGAGGTGGAGGGAAGAGCCTGCCGAGTGTGGGAGAGAGCCTTCTGGGCTCCGCAACTGACGAGGTGGTGGCTGGGGACAGGAGGGATCCTAGGCCACCTCTAAGCTAGAAAAGAGATGAATTGAGGCCTAGTGCAAATCTGGACAAGGGTGGCTGCAAAGCATGCTGGGGCCTCTGCAGCACAGGCCACAGGAGGCCGAAGAAGTGAGAGGGAGGGCCTTTTGCTGGCCTTCTCCTGGTTCTGTGCCTGCCTCCCTGCCCAGCCCAAAACAAATTACGCCACTCCCCTGTTCACACAGCTTCGGAGCCTCCACTCTCCCCCAGAACAGAACCTCCCTCCAGGGCTTCAGAGCATCCCTCTGCTCTCATTCCTCGGTTCCTGCAGCCTCACCCGCTGCAGTCCGGCCGACAGATCTTCCTTCTGCTGTCTCTGCCCTGTGGAAAGCGTGCAGACGGCCTGCCTGGAGGCTCTCACCCATGCTCCTTCTGCTTGAGAGTCTTTTTCTCAGGTCTCCTGGGGGCTGCTCCTGTCCTTCAGTTCTCAGATCCAATGTCACCCCTCAGAGAGCCCCTGCCCCATGTAAAATGCACAGCACACCCCCGACCCATGCCGTGTTCTCCATGTCAGAGGCAGCTGTGTCTGCTGTTGGCTGGGCGTCTGCCCCACCTGATGGAACACCCTCCCTGGGGCAGGTCTGCCTGTTTCATCACTTCCGCCCAAGAACCTAAATCAGCATCTGTGCAGCATTCGCTAATGGGTCTTGAATGAAGAATGACCACCACTAGCTCTCCTTTCTGCAAGCCCATGCCCTCAACTCTGGAATGAACAAGGAGGGTGGGCATCGCCATGGAAACCTCTGCTCAGGCCCCCTCTGTTACAGGCGCCCTCAGCCATGCTACCTTTCCAAGGAGACTCTATTTCTGGGCATCCATTTCTTGATGCCTAGTGTGACTGAAATCATTGAGCTGAGTCAATCAAAAGGAGACTCTTCCAGGAGCCTGACTCTGTTCTTGATAGCGAACTCAAAACCGTAGGCTTTTCAGCACACGCCGCCTCCTCATTACGTAACCTGCAAATCTGTAACCTGGACCCCTGAGCCACACGTGCTCCTGTCTCCCTGCCATACTTCTCCATCACTCAGCCTCGAGCCCAAGTTTCAGTCATGTCCGTGCCAGGGCCAGCCTGAATGGACCTGGGGAGCACGGGTATCTATGAGCAGAACCCCATGTCAGTAGCAGCCTAGCCATTTGCAGTGGGGGTGCTCAAACTGGCAGTGTGATCCAGGAAGCTGATCTTGACATGCAGCCTGGTGGCTGAGGTGGGGGCAAAACTCCCAGCATCCCACGTGTCACCAACTTGCCTGCAGCTGAAGGAGAGTTCAGAAACCAGGCGGGGTTTCAAGCAGATGACCGGCTTCCCAGAAACTGGCAAAGGAAAATAGTCCCGAACCATGCCCAGGGAAGTGGAGTGGAAAACTGGAGAGGAGGCAGAGGAGGCAGGGAGAGAGGGGTAAAGTGGAAGAGCAGGGTCCGGGGTGGGGCACCTACACTGGTGGAAGAGCCTGGGTGGACGCTGGGCCTAGGACCAGGCTGTTTCTCCCCTGCTTGCTGCTCCTTGCCAGGTGCTCATCTCTCCATCGAGGTTGCCTCCGTCGCTCCCGCATCAATTCTGAGAGGCAGGCACGATCAGTCCTTCCCACCTGTAGGGCAGGAGAGCTAAGGCACAGAGAAGCCACATGTCTAAGGGTTCCACAGGCAGTGAACATCAGTGTCAGGATCAGAGCCACGTCCATCTGATGTCCGTGCAATTAACAGGCCCCGTTTCCACCACACCCAATAAACGAGAATGCAAGGAGGAACAAGGAAGGACCTGGACCAAGCATTGGTGACAGGACACATACACGGAAATGACATGATGAAGCGGCAGGGCTGGGCAGTGGCTGCCCCGTGCCCAGAGGCTCCCAAGGTGAAGGGCCTGCAGTCGGAGGACATCCAATCTGCCTTAGCTGTGCAGGCGGCGTCAGGGGTGCCTCCCCTCCCACACGGAGACCGAGCGCCAGCTCGCAGATGTCCGCTGGGCTCTGCAGTCTGGCTGCTTCTGCCCACCTGGTGCTTGGTCCTGGGCTCTGCAGCCCAGACAGGGAGGCCAGGCCTCTGGGGATTTTCCCAGGTTGCCATCTCCTCTCCACACACCACAGCAGCACGGCAGTTCTCAAGAAGAGCCAAAAGGCACGACTCTTGGAAGACAACCTCCCTGCCTCTTTTGCCCCCACCTGGACTTCTTTCTGGGTGAGGCCTAGGCCCAGGGGCAGCAGAAGGCCCTGCCTGGCTTGGGAGCAGCTGAGGTATCTGACCCAGGAGTTTTTGCTTCAAAATCAGAACAAAAATCTTGACTGGGGCCCTTCATTGCTCAGCTTGCATACTTACCTGTCTGTGAATTAAACCCAGCAAGACCCCTGTGAAGACAAACTGGGACACCAGACATGAGGAAGGGGGGCACTCTCTCCATGAAGCCCCAAGGCTGTAACCGATGCTATCCTGGCCACTGGGGCCACCATTACACGAATTCCATATTTTTACTTTTCAGTTATTAAAAACGAGCATTTACATCTTGGGTTTGGATCAAATGTGTAAAAGTCACTTCCTGAATTTTGAATTCATTTCCTTGGTTCTCAGAAGCAATGGTTATAGCCCTACTATGTGCAGGGTTCTGTGCCAAATGCTGAGGAGAGTTTAAACCAAGGGGAAGCAATTAACACTTGGATGACTTCACAATCAAAAACAGTCATGCATCATGTAATAACGGGGACCTTTCTAAGAAATATGTTGTTGGCAATTTCACTGATTTGTGAGCATGGTAAGGTGCACTGGCGCAGACTAAAACGGCAATGAGATCAGCAGGCAGTGCCGTCTGACGGGACCTCTGCTGTACATGTGTTTGTTGTCGACAGAAACATCACTGTGGGGTACGTGGCTATTGTAACAACGATCATGAGGTGACTTTCTATTGGGTGCCATGTTTATTTCACAGAACTGTCTCAAGGACCTTATAGTATTGTGCATTTGGCTGCAGGTAACGGGAAACTCACCCTCTCACTTAACCAAAATGGCTTTCTGACCTAACCAGTTCTCCCAAGATTAGCAATCCAGAGCTGGCTTGGTGACTCAGCACCACTGTCAGGGACCCAGGACCCACACTCTTCCTGCCTTTTTACCCTGCCTTCTAGGGTGTGTGGGCTTTTATCTTCATTCTGATCAAGTCAAGTTCACAAAGTGACAACTTTATCTCCAAGCCCAAGTCTTCCTTATAAACAAAACAATGTCGGTAGCCACCACCAGAACAGAAAGATTCTGAAGCAGCATCTCCAGATGGGCATCGCCACTCATGTGGAATGAGGGTCTGTTGGAAATGAAGAAGGAGAGGGACGCTGGGGGAAGCCCATCAGGATGATCTTCCTCTCATAAATGAAGCTCAGTAGAGAAAGTCAGGTATCTTAATCGCAAGTTCCAGGGCAGCCTCAACAACCTAGGGAGCCCTCATCTTAAAAAAATAAATATACAAAGGGCTGGGGATACAGCTCAGTGGTGAAGGGCCCCTGGGTTCAATCCCCAGTAACAGTGGGGGAAAGGGTCAGAAGGGTTTTCTTGAAAGGAAAAGAGAGAACATGGGCCAAGTTAGAATTCTTTACAGGGTGGAGGAGGCAGTCAGCTGGGCTCACTCACGTGTCAATCGTTTTTGGTCTTATGATTCCATATATAGTGTCCCTGTGTTACATTGTGATTCACTGAAAGTTACTAAGCACTTTCTACAGTTGCCTTGAAGCCACTCTAGGTTTGCTGTCCAGAAATTAAATACCACTGATTGAACACTGTGACCCCTGTTGAGCTGGTGGCCTGTAATACTGCCGTCTTGATGTTTTACCAGGCTAGCCCACTCTCAGTTGTGGGTTTTGCTCAACTGTTATCTTCTCAGAGAGACCTTTCTTGATTCTGCCTCTCCGCACCGAGTTCCTTGCCATTACAAGGCCCTACTTTGTTTTCTTACAGCACTTTATAATGCCTGAAGTCAACACACAGCCTCTGTGTGCGTGTAATGTGTGCATACCCCTGCAGCTAGCTCCATCCCCGGCCCAGTGTTGCCACTGACACTGGATGCAGAAATTAGGGAATTGGTTTGTTCTGAAATTCTGAGAGTGTCAGAGCAGGTAGGTTGGAGAGACTCTGGGAAATTTGCCTCCCTGGATTTCCTAGAGATGATTACTCAAAGAAGACTGCTCTAAAGCATCCAGGGAGTCCATGCATAGGACCCACCCAGCCCCTTCTCACTTTATTTGGGAAAAGCTGGGTCAGCCAGGCCACTGCACTGCTCAGCCTGGGCGCTGCTGCTCACAGTTCCTGGGGCTGGAGGAGGGTGGAGCCAAGAGGTGGGCAAGGGAGGCACTGGTGGGGGACGTGTCTGAGGGAGAGTGTCTGGGAGGTGGGTTGAGGTTGGGCCTGCCCTTATCTGCCCCCTGCCCTGCCTCTAGACGTGTTGGCCCTCTAGGGCTCTGTGCTTATTAGGTCCCCTGGGTGGCCAAGACCAGGGCCAGGACCAGAACACGGAGAGATGAGATTCCCAGCAAGGCCAGGAGGCAGGGCAGAGCCTCAGGACCGTCTAGCCCCTCTGGGCAGCAGGCCAGGTGGTGACTCAGCGGCCCTCCCTCCTTGCCGTCAGTGGGCTTGGGGCACGGGCTGACTCAGCCGGCTTTTTGAGGTTCCTGCTTGCTCAGGGCTTCTTGTGCTTATTCAGTACTTGACCTCCTTGTGGCCATCCTGAACCTCCTGCTCTAGAGCTGGCTCTGAATCCTTTCACCTCTGGTTAAAAGAATCTGGGGACTCTTCCTGTATCTCCCAGTCCAAATTCCCAAGGGGGACCAGCTGGCCAGTGTCCCGGCTTGGGCAGCTGGCCTATGGGTTCGTTCCCAGGGTACATTGCCCACCCTGCCCACTCTCACCAGCTGGACTTCAGTGAGGTCAGGAGGGAAAGAACAGCCAGGTAGCATGATGGGCGTGTCCCTACACCCCTCACCTGCCTGGTGTCCCAATGGCTCCATGGCCTGCCACAGTGCCTTTGCTCTGACACTGTCTTATCAATTCAGAGGTTGCCTCCTCAATGGGGTTTTCCTAGATTTACAGTCAAATGTCACCTTTCCCTTCTTGGAGCCTTGAACTCCCTCTGACTGCTTCCCTGGGTGTATCTCATGATACTGACTTAGTAATTTGTGTGGACAGAGTAATAGTCCCACCGAGATATCCACACCTTCACCCCTGAACCCTGTGAGTATGTGACCTATGTGGCAAGGGACTTTGCAGAAGCAATTAGGGATCTTGAGATGGGAGGCTTCCTGGATCATCTAGTAGGCCCAGTATAATCAAGTAGGTTCTTGTAAGAGAGAGGACAAAGGGCCCAGGTCAGTAGAGGGGAGGCAAGGACAAGCAGAGGTCAACGCGACTCCTAGAGAAGGTGGAGGCTACCAGCCAAGGAGTGTGGGCAGCCCCTTCCAGCCTGGAAAGTGAGGAGCCTGCAGAAGCAAGCAGCCTGCCAACACCTTGATTAGCCCACGAGACCTACAGGGGGACTTCTGACCTCCAGAACTTTAAACCAATAAATCTATTATTTTTTTAAACCTTTATTTTTTATTTATATATGGTGCTGAGAATTGAACCCAGTGCCTCACACATTCAAGGCAAGTGCTCCACCAGTGAGCCACAACCCCAGCCCAATCTATTATTTTTTAAAAATATTTTTTTAGATGTTGATGCACCTTTATTTTATTCATTTATTTATATGTGGTGCTGAGAATCGAACCCAGTGCCTCACATGTGAGGCAAGTGCTCTACCACTGAGCTACAGCCACAGCCCCTGTTTTTTTGTTTGTTTGTTTGTGTTTTAAGCCTCTAAGTTTGTGATGATCTACTAGAGAAGCAATTGGAAACTAATGCAGTTGGCACAGGTGGGATTGTTGCTGCACTAGAAAAAATATCAGCTTCTTCAGGGCAGTGGCTGAGTCCACATCTGTGTACATCTTTGTGCACATTTCTAAAATATCTATAGATGCTTGCATCCATCCACCAGTTATTAACTACACCAATCATTCATTCATCACCCCCCTGCTCTGGGCTGCCCCCACTGGACAGCCTCGGGAGGAAACAGTCCTAGAGGAAGGGAGAAGCTTTTCCCTGCAGCACCTGCATCATCCACCTGTCTTTTCAAATACTTTTATAATGAAGAAGACATGGTTCTTTTTTCCATACGATTCCCAAATATTGTAAGGAAATGTCATAAAACTTCAAGGAAGGATCTTACTTCAGTCATTCTGTTTTCACCTCCCCTACTGGCCTCCTGTTAAGGTTTGAGGATTAGCCAAAAGTAATATCAGGACTTATGTGGTGTCGTGGGGCTGTTCAGCCTGTCCTACCATCAAAGATCCTTGGGACTGTCCCTGCCACAGCTTCTGCCTCAGCAGGGGCTCCCTGAAAAGGCATTTCTGAGCTTAAGAATCTCAGCAAATGTTATTTTGGCAGCTCCGCCAGGACCAGCCTCCAGAGGTGTTCACAATGGTCTCCGAGGGCTCATCCAGCTCTCTCTGGGCAGCCAGGGGTTCCTTGGGTCATCCTGGCCCCATGAGAATACCCAGAGTGTCCAGGGCCCTGATAGAAATACTCTCCTCCCTGTCTGACAGGACTCCGTCCCCCCACACCAGGCCCCGAGCAGCACCCTCTACACCTGGAGGAAGAGGATGGCCAGTCTCCACTGAGAGCTGCTGCTGGTGGCCAGCAGGCCCTCTACCCAGACAGACACAGGGGGGTTCAGAGGTCAGGGCCACACACTGAGGGCAGGGAGCCAGGCCGCACCCACACTGTGAACCTGGAGAGCTGGGCTGGCCTCCAAGGCCCTCCCACCTTCTGAGGTCTCAAGGCCATGGTGTGGCCTCCCTCCTGGCTGTCGGCTGTCTCTTCACCGGGCCACGTGTGCTGACTCACTAAACCCACACTGATGATTCCAGAGAACAGCACAGGTGCCTTTGAACAGCTGAATGGCTGGAGGACAGGCCTGCCCCCGGGGCCGTCCACCTGGCCCCCTTTGGTTTGTAGAGTCATCTCCCACTCTCCGGCTTGGTGTCTTTCCCTGTGTTTATTACATTCGTTCACAGTGGCGCATGTGCCTGTGTCTAGTTGGTAATTTCCATCTCTAGCGTGCAGCCCAGGAGGGAGCCGCCCAACACCCTCCCTGTGGCCCCTCTCAGGCCGCACCCATCTCCCTCTCGTGGTCATCCCAACTGGACTGATGGGAGGGTCAGCCAAGCCCAGAGCTCCGGAAAGTACAACTCTTATCTGCTTCCTCCCAGCCATTGCATTGTCTTAAAACAGGAGTGGAAGACTAAGGGCTGTGCAGGTCGCGGGGCTTAGGGACTGAAGACATGTGACAGGGGGCATGGACCCAGGCCACGCTGCTGCGCTGGTGGTGAGCAGCAGGGCCCCGGGCAACAGGCACCTGGGCTCAGACCCTGGCTCCAGTTCCACTACTTGTTAGCTGCGGGGCCTGGGGTCAGCTCCTCTCCCTGGCCTCAGTGTCCTCACCAGTGAAAAGTGGGTAACAGAAGTGAACACCTCTCGGGCTGGTACACGGTTGACACAGGGTCAGATCAGTAAAGCACTGGGAACGGGGCCTGGACACACAGGTCTGGACAAACATTTGCTCAATAAATGACACTTCCCTCTCTCCCTCCTGAGCTCTGGGCCTAACGAGAAAGATGCTGCAGGTCCCACGTGGAGGAGAGGCCTGAGCTGTCCTGTCCCTTCTTTCAAGCCCCATAGAGGGAGGGGAACACAGGGGGGCACTCCCATCTGTGGAGGACTAGGAACAACGTGGTCACCTAGCTAACACCTGCTGTGGCCCCTGCTTGTGACATACGGCTCACTCCTCATGACGGCCTTCCCAGGGAGTATCACTAGCCCAATCTTCCCAAGAGGCCACTGGGACTCACAAAGGGAGGCAACTTGTTCAAAGGGAGGCAGCAGCAGGTGCACACTAAGTTGTGCAGTCGTCCTTCATCTCCCTATCCCTGCTTCCTCTGGCGAAGTGCTGGTCAGCTATTGTTCTGGGAAGAGATAGTAGGGTTTGGCGACAGACAGCAAGGACCGTAAGACACATGCCTTGGCATGACCATTGGGAGGATTCAGACCATGTGGTGGAGGGGGTGGGATTTGTCCACCATCCCTTCCCTCAGTCACGAGGGAGGTCCTCATGGGCCCTGCTCCTAAGAGGAGCAGCAGCAGCAGGATAGACAGAGTCCTCACCTGAGTCCAGCAGGCTCAGGGCCCCAGAAACCCTCGGCCTGTGGGATACAGACACAAGGTACCTGTCACCGTGCTGAGCAAAGCACAAGGAAGAGCAAGAGAAGAGCGAGGCCTTTGCTCTGACCTTCCAGGAGAGCCCACGCAGAGGGTGCAGGCCAGCAGAGCAGTGCAGAGGGGTAGGAACACAGAGGGCAGGGGACAGAAATGGGGTCTAGCATAAAAGGGGTACAATCTCAGGTGTAGGTCAGCTCTCACGGTCAGGAGAGTGGGAGGAGCTGACCTGTGCCACACTGCCCTCCTGCCTCTGCAGCACTCACGGAGGTCTGCACAGGCCCGCAGGCCCGCAGGCACCTTGGCAATTCATGGGTAGCTGGAACCCAACTGACCTCTGCTTCTTGGTCCTTCCACAGTACCCAGCCCAGGGCCCTGTTCAGCACCATGCGCATAGTAGGTGCTCAGTGACTGCTCAGAGTTTCATTTATAGATTGGAAGAAGACAGCTGCATACAGAAGGTGCTCCCAGGGGGGGCCCAGACCTCAGGTATGACACAGGATGCAGCATCCACAGCCACACACACTGTGGCACCCAACCCTTCAAGGCAAACACCTGTGCTTACCTGATTCGAGTCCCCAACTGGACATATGAGTGAGTGGAGGGATGTGGGTTGACACATCCCTTGCAGCTCTCCAGCCCTGTGTCCTCTTGGGAAACACCACACACCCACACAGGCCACCCACTCACACCAAAGGGTGTGCTCCAGGATGACCAGTACTCGCTGGGCCTTCGCCAGGCCTTGCCCACGACGCCTCATTCACAGAAAACTCCGGACTGCCACACGGGACCGTCTCTCAGCATTCCCCTGTGGAGGGTGCTGATGCCAGGCCGGCTCCTCAGAGACCCGCTGGGGCCCAGTCCAACCTACAGAAAGCCTCAGCTGGTTTGTGACACCTGCCAGCCCCAACTTGTTTACCGTGGAAATCCGCCTGCCATGTAACTTCTAGAGATGGTGAATTTTCCTAAAGCATTGTTTTAAAACCAGCACAATGATTTATTTATTGAGCACCCCTGCAGGCTTTAGCAATTTGTGTGAGCACAAAGCTTCAGCCTTGCCTCCGGAGAGCTGCCAGTGGGTCAGCTGATCGCCTGTCACGGTCTAAATGTCACCCTTTTGTGATTCACGGTGGACGGGCCAGGAAGTGAGCCAAGGAAAGTGGGGTGACATGCAGCAAGGCCTGCAGCCCAGCTTCCACTCCTGAGAGGTGAAGCAACTCACCTCAACTCTTTAGGGAGCCAGGGAGCTGCTGCCTCCCAGGGGCTGGCCTGAGTCCAGCTCTTTTCCTGTCCCCGAGGCACAGGTGGCAATCTCACCCTGCTGAGTCACCCGGGTGTTTTCCAAGTGAAGACGGGGATCACCAACCACAGCAAACACAGTTCCTTAGTCCCAGGTGGCAGCGGCTCGAGGTGGCCGATTTAGAAATGTCTCTCTCTACATATGTGTCTGCAAATGTCATTTATAGAGTATTCAGAGAGTCCCAGACATTCTACTGGACACACTAATCCCAAACTACAGACAGGCTTTATAATCTTATCCTGACCACTAACATTTGTGTCCTTCACAAATGGACACATGGTCCATTTAAGCAGCGACCATTAAAGAGTAGCCTACCAGACAGGTGTCTGTGTGGGGAGAAGAATACCATACCAGTTCTTCCTTATGAGTGAATCATTGATGTTTTATGACAAGCCTGTGAGGGTATCACGATGATCTCCATCATCACCTCAATCATAGGGAGCCCAAGTCCTAAGGAGTGGATAGTTCAGGCAAATCAAGAAGTGAAAACAGCCCAAGGTAACAGACATACGCAGGAGCGTGGGTAGAGGCAGGTTGTTAGGGAACCCTCAATACTGGATTCCGTATAAGGTGACCCCCATTCTTTGCCGGGTTCTGCCCAGAACTCGTGAACCCCCTCACGTGCTTTGGTGCTAATTTGCTGAATGTCACAAGTGAGTCATTGACTTTGCTATGCTTCAGTTTCCAACGTAGTGTGACCACACTGGTCCTCGACACGTTGGCACAGGTGTCCTACGAACAGCTAGATCCACGTGCGGAGTATTTCTGGCTTCAGGGGACTGAGGTACAAATGAGACGGAAGCAGCCCCCACCTTCAGGAATGCCCAGGAGGGTGCAAGAGGATAGTGAGGGACATGGGGACCGTGAGGGCACGTGGAGCCCAGATTGAGAAGCTTGAGGTGGGGCGTCATGAAGGAGGGGACACCAGGGCAGGGTTGAAAAGGTGGGTAAGGAGGATGGCCAGGCTAAAGCAGACCGTGGGCACTTGTGCAGCAGGGGCAGCTTGAGCAGGGACAGGGAAGTCAAGAGGGATAAGAGGTGACTGGGTGGAGCTGAGAGCATGGGGCCGGTGTGGGCAGATTCAGGTTCAGAAAGGCCCGTGAGTGGACTTGTGTGGGCTGCCGAGCGAAGCTTAAATGGGCCCCAGTCTGGCTACAGGAGCCTGGGGACAGGACAGAAGGGACCAAGCCAAGGAACAGTTCCTAATTATTCTGGGCCTGTTGGCAGAAAGGTATGCACACACTGAATATAGCTCGAGGCGATTCCAAGCTGGATTCTGCCCAGACCTCCCATGTCCACAAACCTCTGGTGCTAATTTGCTGAATGCGACGAGTGAGTCACTTACCTCACCTCAGTGTCCCCCTTCGGGTGACCATCCTGGTCACCAACATCATCAACAGGGTGCTGGGAGAACAGCAAGCTGCCATCTGCAGAGGGGTGGGAAGCAGGGGTGGGTGCAGAACTTACCCTGCAGTTTATTTGTAGCTCAGGAGCCTGTGGGCCTCCAAGCCTCTGCTGAAGCGCGTGTGCGCCTGTGGGTTGTCACAGCATTAATTATCTGGTGAAGGTTACAAACTACCACTTGCCTTGGCTCGATAACTTCACAGAAAAGGGCTTTATCACCATCTCGGCTAAATGCAGACGCAAAAAACTGGAGAAGACGAAAAGGAAAGTAGCTCAAGCCAAAGAATAAATGACATTTCAGAAAAAGCAGAAGAGATAGGGAGACCAGTTGTGATTTAAAATGACAACATGTCAAATGACATATTGCTGGTTTCCAGCTTACCTCAGGGTGGAAAGAGGCAGGGGCACAGTGAGCTAGGCAAGAGACCCTATGGCAGGAAGCAAAGGGTTCGCCCTGGGCAGTCTCACTCAGTCTCTTGGCTCCTCAGTTGTCTCATCTATAAAATGGGATAATAATAACATGTAACTTGAAAATGACGGTGAGAGGTTATAGACTCACATGCCTGCTCCCTCAGGTGGTGTTTTAGTCAGCTTTTTTCGCTGCTGTGACTAAAAGGATCTGACCAGACAACTGCAGACAGGAAAATTTATTTGTGGGCTCACAGTTTCAGAGGTCTTAGTCCATAAAAGGGTGGCTCCATTCCTTGGGGCTTGAGCTGAGGCTGAACATCACTGCGGGAGTGTGGCAGAGGGAAACAGCTCACATCTCAGTGATCAGGAAGCAGAGAGAGACTCTACTTGCCAGATACAAAATATATATCCCATAGCCACACCCCCAATTAACCACTTCTTCCAGCCACACCCCATCTGCATCCAGCTACCACTCAGTTAATCCCTTCAGGGAATCAATCCATTGATTAGTTTAAGACTCTTACAACCTAACCATTTCTCCTCTGAATCTTCTTGCATTGTCTCACGTGTGAGTTTTTGGGGGACACCTCACATCCAAACCATACAGGTGGGCAACAATTATAGCTTCCATCATTTGCTAAAGATGCAAAAGTTAAGCACAGAATCAGTAGGTGCTTAGATTGGATTTCATCTTGCAGAGTTTTCACCTAATGTCCTTATCTCATTTGTCTTCAGACCCTGTGTCCTTCCGTCAGATGAAAGACAGACAGTGGCATGCTGATAAAAAGTCAAAACCAGACTTCTTCGAGGCGCTGGGAGCCCTGATTTGTGGTGCTCACCCCTTTGTGTGGGGTAACCCTATTGCCCATTTCCAGCTGCCCACTTGAGTCTGGTAAGTGCTGAGTTGGGAAGAGGTGCTTGGGAGCTGGTCACACAGCATTTCCACCAGAGATGCACCATGGATGAGGGCACAGGTAATAGTGATGATCTTATATGACAGCAGATGTCATCAAGTGATGAGTCTGAATAATTAATTTGCTCTTAAAAAAATTTAATGGAAGCTCATGAAATTTAACTTTGGTAGGATGCTGGGAATGGACCCAGGGTCCTTGTGCATGCTGGACAAGTGCACTACCCCTGAGCCGTACCCTAGGCCCTCCCCTAGAACTTAATCCTTAACAGTGGCCGTGTTTAACAGTGGGCACTCATGATCAGCACAGCTGGCAACTGCCCACCACTACATGCAGAGCATCTGCTGTGGAGTCTACACAGTAAGAGCTCAATATATGCTCGCTCCTTCTCTCCAGATCTGACATTGCCTCCTTGACTATTCCTGGATACGTGGAACAGAATGCATAGGAACGTCTAGAAAGGTGAGATGGCTAAGAGAATGGAGAGGAGACCGTGGAAGAGAATGCAGAGGGCTGGGGATATACCTCAAGAGGAGAGTGGGGAAATCTTGGGAAGGGAGCAGGAGCCTGGTCTGGAAGGCTCTGGGCAGCTGTGGACCCCAGGAGATGGACATCCTCTAGAAGAGGAATCCAGTGGTGGATCCGTGGAAGATGTTTGCCCTTTGTGGCTGCCCCACACCAACTTCCCTCCTACAGGCTGCTACTCCGAATGCAGGGACTGAACAGGAATCTCCAGGACATAGTTACATGACCTCTTCACTCAAGTGATGCACCTATGGGAGTCTCAGTCCTGAGTAGGGAAGGGAAGATGAGATTGCTATAATAATGCATTCCTGGTGATATGCACCAGGGGAGTGGGGTCCTTCCCTGTTCATTTCTCCTGCCTGGTCCCCAGAAGGCCCCCTAGCACCTGCCCAGTATCCAGGATTTACTGGCTAAAACATTTTATTTCCCATTTTCTTCAAATCTGGTGTGGCCACACGGGATGTAAGGAGGTCTGGGTGGTTTGGGGAGAATGTGTACCAAGGAGTCTCTCTTCTTTCCTGCTTCATGGAATGTGGGGCTCTGGCAGCCGTCTTAGACCTTGATGTGATCTGAGAGAGGAAATCAGATATGGTGGAGCAGAAACAGGAAGAGCCTGGGGCTCTGCTGACTTATGGAATTTCCATACCAGTTCTCTTTTCTTTCTCTGGACTGTGTTCACAGAACAGAATAAAACCTTTTTTTCCCTCTTGCAGGAGGGCCTCTGTTACCCATAGAGGGCGTCAACCTGGGGAAGCTTCCTTTCCAGGGAAACCCCTTCGTTGAAGGCCCCAGGCAGGCTTCTATTGCTAGGAGGCTCCATGGATCCCACTCCCAGCCATTGTGCCCTCTTTAGTCCAAACCCACACCCAGGCACAATGTCTCGTGTGCCTTGTTCCTGACCCAATGGAGCTTGTGTGCCTCCCTAAGGAGACATGCTGTGCCCTTGACCAGAATGTCCTTCCCTGATTTTGTCTCCTCTTGAGACTCAACACAATCATCATCTTTGTGGCAACATGTCTTAGATGGCTCTGTGTCACAGTTCCTTTTTACCTGTCTGCTTCCCACCAGACAGCCGGGTGTATAGCTCCCATGCAGTGTGTCCGAGGGGCTTGGTGCATGTGGTTTGAAGGAGTGCAGGCAGGTTGCAGACACAGGGGGCAGAGGTGGCTTCAGGCTCTATAACCAGATCCATCAATCTCTTCCCACAGGCCCGCTGCCTACCTGGCTCTTTTCATGCACAGAGCAGAGTTAGATGTGTTACCAGGGCTAATTTCCTGCCATGAGGCAGAGATGCTCCTACTGCCTGCCAAACCCAGGCCTGAGTTTGATGGATGATGTCAGACTTGAAGGTATTTTGGATGTTAACATTGTTCCTGGAATAAATATATTAAATAAATAGAGTAGCAATTATTACTCAAAGCAAAAAATAAAAACATAAAAAACAATCCATGAGTCTGTACAGATACCAATGGTTGAGTAAATTAACAAATGAGGGAGAAGAAATAACTCTCCCCTGCAGGAGAGCTCTGAATCACCTCTGCAGAAACTCTGCCCTCAAGGCAGGAAGCATTGCTCTCTGACTTCCTCCCAAAGTCTGGTTTGGAAGGGTCTTGGGGAGAGCACACTGCAGTGGGCAGACCCCATGGATGCCACCTTGGCCAGGTGATCAAGACCAACATCAACAGTCACAAGTTATGTTGACCGAAGGATGTGATGTCATGGCAGTATCCCTCTGGGTCTTTTCTCAATGACCAATCATCTCTTCTTATCATGGACATCAGACAGATTCCAACAAGGACTCATCTACAAAGCACCTAACCAATATCTAGAAAAAGCTTAACACCAAAAAAAAATAATAAAGACGATTAATAAATGGGCAAATATATTAACAGACCCTTTTTTAAAACAAGAAATACAAATGGCCAACAAATACATGAGAAAATGTTCAACATCTTCAGCAATTAGGAAAATGCCAATCACAACTACACTGAGATTTCATCTCACATGGGTCAGAGTGGCAGTCATCAAGAATACAAACAATAATAAATGCTGGAGAGGAAGTGGAGAAAAGGGAACATTTTTACACTGTTGGTGAGATTGTAAATTAGTACAACCACTATGGAAATCAGTATGGAGGTTTCTCAAAAGTCTAGGCGTGGAACCACCTTACGACTCATCTGAACCAATCTTGGTATTTACCCTAAAGAATTAAATCACAACAGTGATACACACATACCCATGTTTATAGCAGCACAATTCACAACAGCCAAACTCTGGAACCAGCCATCAATGAATGAATGGATAAAGATGATGTGGTATATATATACACAATGGAGTTTTATTCAGCCATGAAGGAAAATAAAATTATGTAATTTGCAGGAAAATGGCTGGAACCTGAGAACATTATATTAAGCAAAATAAATCAAACTCAGAGGGTCAGGGGTCATCTGTTTTCTCTTTATGTGGAAGCTAGAGAGGAAAAAAGAAAAGAGAGGTGTGGGGGAATCTCATGGAAACCAAAGAAGATCAATAGAGTGGAGAAAAGGGATGGGGGAGGGAAGAGGAGAGGGAAAGGGGGAGTGCAGGGAATGAAGTGCTGGGCCAGATTTCATTGTTATATCTCATCTTGTGTGCATGGCTGAATACGTAACAATAAATCCCACTATTATGTACAACTGTAATGCACCAATAAAAGGTGCGAAAAACAAGGAAGCACCTAAATGGTACCCTCCAAAACTCCATTTATCAAAAAACAAGGGAAGTGTGAGGAACAGCCAATGCCAGTGGTGATGTGATGACTGGATGTCACATGGCATCCTGGAAGAGGAAAAGGATGTTTGGTAAAAACAAAGGCCACATGGAACACACCACGGACCTCTATAATAACAGATCACCGATGCTTGTCAATTAATTGTAACAAACATATCACTCTAATGTAAGAAGTAGTAATGGGGAAACTGGTGAGGTGTGTGTGGGAACTCTGTCCCGGTGTTTTGATTTTTTGGTAAATCTAAGACTGCTCTAAAAAATAAAGTCTATTGAAAAGAAAAAGTGCCGGGCGTGGTAGTGCACACCTGTAATCCCAGCATCTTGGAAGGCTGAGGCAGGAGGATCATGAGTTCAAAGCCAGCCTCAGCAAAAGTAAGGCACTAAGCAACTGATATCCTGAGGGAGAAGAAATAAGGGCTGGGGATGTGGCTCAGGGGTTGAGTGCCCCTGAGTTCAATCCCCAGTGCCAAGAAAAAAAAAAAAAAAGCAAAAGTGGTCTCCCCAAGACAGCTGGGGGAAGAACACCAGTACCAGTATCTGTTAGTAACTGAGGGCTTACAATGTGCTCAGTGTGTCATGTTGGCAGTGACCCTGCAGCCACCTGTGGTGGGTCTCGCCATCACCCAGCATCATCGGAAGATACTGAGCGGTTAATCTAAGGGAAACCGTAAAGCAGGGGATGCAGCACAACTCACTGAACTGTCGGAAAGGTGCAGCCAGGTGAGCTCTGAACGTGCCAGGCAGGACAAGCTCTGGAACCCTCCCCCTGGAAGCGCCACAGCTTTTTGTGAGCCTCCAGAATCCCATTCCTGGGAGAGAGTCAAGTGCTTAGGAAGGAGGCCCAAGTTGGGCTCAGGTTTAATGACCCATCGGGACCCTGTGAAATGTATGGTCAAGTTCCTGAGGGAAAAGCAGGGTCTGATCACCAGAAGACGTGTATGATGGCTGTCTCTGTGCTTAGGCTGTCATCTTCCTTCTCTTCCCACTGGCAACAACCCTTTCAAGTTTAGGTCCCTGTGATTTGGGAGAGGCCAGCTCTACTCCTAGTCCCAGGGCAGGCACAGGATCCAAACCCACCCAACCAAAGGCAATGAGAGTTTGACCAAAAATGCTGGAAAAGAGGCAGGATTTTCTGCCCAGCTGGTTGAGGGTGCAGGACAAAAACTGGTGCTCATGGGATGTTTTTGCTGACTCAGGGAAAACAGTATAAGAAGCAGAGCTGGGAGGAAAGGGCTCCCCCAGGTTGCCTCACTCAGCCTGATCCTGTGGTTCCATGATGGCATTCTTGCTTTAACTTTTTTTTTTTGGTAAAAAATTTAGAATTTAATGATTATTAGTATGTGTAGTTGTGCAGCATCATCGCTACCTCACGCAACACTGTGGTTGAAGAACAACCACCCATTGCAATATTCAACAATGCTCTCTGCGCTAAGATTGCGTGTGTGCATACACATGCAGTAGTTGTACACACCGCCTTTATGTATTCTGTTTTGGGGAAAATGTGCTCAGATGTACAGACTTTGAACATAGTTGGACCTTATTATTTTTTTTTTTTTAGATTTTTTTTATTGGTTGTTCAAAACATTACAAAAAAAATATGGAACGCTTCACGAATTTGCAGATCATCCTTGCGCAGGGGCCATGCTAATCTTCTCTGTATCGTTCCAATTTTAGTATATGTGCTGCCGAAGCGAGCACCGGACCTTATTTTTTAATCCTTCTGATTAATGCTGCTCACAGTGTGGTTCCTGGAACCACCACTGGCCTATACACTCTTATTAATTCCATGGAATGAGTACAGGCATTAGGAGTTTCAGAAACTGCTGGGTGTGGTAGCGCATGCCTGTAATCCCAGCAGCTCTGGAGGCTGAGACAGGAGGATTGAGAGTTCAAAGCCAGCCTCAGCAATGGCAAGGCACTAAGCAACTCATTGAGACCCTGTCTCTAAAAAATACAAAATAGGGCTGGGGATGTGGTTCAGTGGTTGAGTGCCCCTGACTTTGAACCCCAAAGAGTTTCAGAAACTTTCGAAACAATTTGAAAGTTGTTTTGAAACTAATGATAAAAATCAGAGGGGCTAGAAATGTAGCTCAGTGGTAGAGCACTTACCTAGTATGCGGGAGGCCCTGGGCTTGATCCCTGGCATACAAAAAAATAAATAAATAAAATTGGGGTTATATTCTGTATGTCTTTGCTTTTCAATTTTTTCTTTTATTTGTAGTAATTTGATTCTTATTGCATTTTACAAAAGTATGAGTCCACGATGATTAGAAGGAAAAAGAGCTGCTCCTTCATCACAGGCAGGGCAAGCAGCAGTGCTCCCTGCCACTAGGAAACAGTGCAAGTTCAGATCAGGACAGAGATGGAAAACACAGACAGGGGCCCAGAAAAGAAAAGCGAGGCTGAGAAGGCGGCAGAAATGGGAACTCTTCAAAGCCGTGGTCTGTTTAAGTTTTAAAAACTGGAAATCGTGAAAGCACACAGCTTCTGTTGAATTTGACTCTTACAACCAGAGGACACTCTTGTAATGAGGATTCGATGCTGATCAGAACAAAGGACCCCACCAAGAACTGAGTTCCAGCCATGCTGCAGGAGACCAGGGCAGAGAGGCCCTGCAGCTGGCGGTCTTCACACAGTGAAGAGAGCTGCACAATCTCATGGCCTGGAGGACAGGTACAGCTACTCACGGCCTGGTCGCCCTCTCCTCAGGCACGAAGACCCAGCAGGACACAAAGGCTACAGAGCACGGCCAGACAAGTTGGATGTGAATCCTGGCTCTGCCATTGACTCCCTGGGGAGCTACACCTTCTGGCCTCAGTTTATCCAACTGTAGAGCAGGTGTCCCAGCTCCTCTGCTCATGCAGATACCCCCACCCCACCAGCTGTTCCAGGGCCCTCTGATAAATGAGATAATGGTTTGGAGCAGAATTATCCAGAAAACATGACAGGTCTGGATGAACTGTGTGATTGAGCCCCAACTATAATTTCCAGGTCAAGCGGGGGATGGGGTTCGTCCCTGGCCTGGACCTGCTGAGCCCTGACGAGGGGATGGTTTCCTGTGACTCTCTGTGTGAATATGTTTTGGGGGATGGGGTGGGTGGGTGGGTAGGAGTGGGTATGGGGCCCAGGCCAGGGAGCAGCACCCCTGGGAACACTGTGGGGTTGGGTCCTGCTGTAGGCCTGCATCTCCAGGTAGCATCTGCTAGCTCTCATTCAGGGCGCCTTTGGAGGAAATGGGTGGAGGTGAGAAGTGGAGGAGGCCCAGTGAGTGCCCCCTGTATCAGAGGGCCCTGGAATACCTGATGGTGCAGGGGGTAGGCAAGGGCACCCACTGCAGGCCCTCCTGGCACTGCTGGTGGGTGTGCCTCCCCATTCAAGAGTAAGTAGCTACACATCTCCGTACCTGTCCATTTCATTTCCATGGAGGGTGAAATTTCCAAATTGTAGCAAAACCTGCATATGTAGTCTAGACATCCTGCAAGTATAGGGCTCAGTGATCATGGTCTGAATGTTCTTGGTGGTTGTAGCCTGGCTTGGTCTATACCTAGGGTTGAGGGGAACAGATCCAGGGCCAAGGGGTCCCTCTTTGGGTCCGTTTTTCCTGGGGCGTACTTTCCCCGCTCTTCCCATTTTCCAGATAGGAAGGTGACAGGCAGAGAGATTGAGTAGCCTGTTAGGGACCACTGAGTTGTCTCCCGGGGAAGCGCCATCCGGCTGCTCCCTGCTCTCTCCTCCCTGAATTTTTAAACTTGAAGGCCAGGATCCCTGGCTATGTGACATCTTACTGGACCAGTGTCAGTTAGGAATACTGACACTGTCTTCTGGGTCTCACTTTCTCTCATTCCAGCTTCTTCAGAGGGGTCTGCAGGGTGCTCAGAGGCGTGATGCACCCTGTAACACAGGCCTCGGTGTCTCCCCAGCTTCCACACCCTCATTACTGTGCACCCAGCCATGTATTTGTATTTCTGCTTCCTCACTATGGGGGGTTCATCAACCAGACCAGGGAGTCAGGAGACTTTTCAAGGGGAACAGCCACCAGGGCTCAGTGAAATTGCTCTGCCAACATACAGGAAGTCTCTCCTGAAAGCTTCCTTCTCAAGGGCAGCACTTGGCCCATCTGGTACAGGGCCGGAAGGGAGAAGTCAAATTGTGCTCTGTTTTGTTTCTTGTCTGGGTTTGAATACAGCAGAGACTGCTGGGGAAAGGGTTCCAGCCCTGCTACCAGACTCATTCTTTTTTTCACATTCATGAAATGGGGGTGATGACAACAGGGTCCCCATGGCAGGGCTGCTCTGAGGTTAGGAATGGAGGACAGGACAGCCCTCCAAATACCACATGCTGGTAGCCTTTGAACATCCCCTCCATCCCCATTCTGGTTATGAGTAACCCACATACTATTGCTATGCTCCCCAGTGGCCTTCATACACCAGGCACTCTGATACTGTATGAGTTTGGCTCTCTTCCTCTCCACAGCCATCTGTTTTTAATGTAGATCCTGTACAAGCCCCATTTTACAGATGAGAAACAGAGACTCAGACGTTAAACTTCCTATCCAGGGCCCAACAGCTGGCGAATGGGTGAACTTGGGCCTGGATTGGCACCAATATCCATCTGATTCCTGAGCTTGAGGTATCAAGCACCCAAAGAAGGCCAAGAGAAAAGATCAGAAAGCCCATGACTACCTAGCTTGTCTCCACTTTCTGCTGTTTCTGTTTGCCTATCCCATTTCCATCGCTTCCTGACTTTCCCTATTAAGAAGAATTAAAGCTGCCATTAAAGAATACTGATTTCATATGAACATGGCAGGTCCAGGAACAAGGATGTGTCACTTATCTATTGTGTAACAAACTACCCCAAACCCCAGAGGCCTAAAGCCACATGCACTTTATTTGCTCACAATTCTGAGGTTTGGCAGTGTGTGCTGATTCAGCTGGGCAGCTCTTCACTCTTTTCTCCCAGCCTCATGTTGCTGCAACTGGCTGATGGCTCGGCTAGGGCCGGGAGGCCTGCTGTAGCCACCTCACTCACATGCCTGGCAGTTGGCAGCTTGCTGGCTGCGGCTCCTCAGATCTCTCCCACACGGCTTGCTCACGTGTTGGCTTGGGCTGGCCTAAGAGGATGGAAAGGATGCTGCCTGGCTTCAGCATTTGTACCATGGCACTTGTGCTACATTCTATTGGTCAAAGCAAGTTACAAGATCTGTCCAGATCAGGGACTGAATAACTAGGGAGAGGTGTCAGAGAATTGGTGGTCCTTCTCCATCTACCCCACTGAGAGCAACCCCTCCCCCATGCCTGTCCTGCCTTTGCTCCCCTCCCCCACTGCCCATACTCTTCTTATACTTCTCACTTCGCCTCATCCAAAGCTTCATTCAGTCACTCAACAAATATTTATTATGTGCCAAGGATCCACTAGGGAACAAAACAAAGGCCCTGCTCTAATAAATCTAACGTTCTAGTAAAGGGGAGACAATTGGGAACACAAGAACACAGTGTTGGGTTGGGTGAATAATAGGACCCTTGGAGAACAAGAGCAGAGTGAGGGGTGGGGGAGCGTGTAAGAGGATGGAACCAAGAGTGGGTGCACACCACCCCCCTACTGGGGACTGAACCCAGGGGTGCACCATCTCTGAGCTACAGCCCCAGACCTTTTAGTTTTTCATTTTGAGACAAGGTCTAAGTAGTTAAGGTTGACCTTGAATTTAGGATCCTCTGCCTCAGCTTCCACAGTAGCTGGGATTACAGGCATGGGTACACAGTACCTGGCTGAGTAGTTCTTATTACAGAGTGGTCAGTTGACATCAAGGAGGTGGTATCTACTAAGTGAGTGAGGGAACAAAAAGTCCCCCCTTCCCCGCCCCAGAGCCCAGTGCAAAAGGCCCTGAGCTGCCCTTTGGAGACAAAATCCTTTACAATTTAAATGAAGTAAAACACAAGGAACAAAACCCTAACCTTCATATATTTCACTAAAGAACAATAAAAATGAACAGTTAAATATGACAAAATCTTGCTAAACAAAAACATTTTATTATACCTGTCCTACTGAGTGGAACTACTGCTCCTGAGAAAGGGATGATGCTTCTGGGGGCTTACCTTTCTAAAGGACTATGTGCCTGTCCTGCCCGCTGACTTGCGGTGAGACTCAAACTGTCACCATAAAAATGAAAATTGCCCTGCTTCTGGTTTCATTTCCTACCACAAGGATGCCAGAGTGATTTTTTTTTCATAAATCAGTTATCACTTCCTGCTTAAAACCGGCCGGAGGCTTCCGCCACCTAAAGAGTAAGTTTCAGGCCCCTAAGCAGGTCTTGGTCCCCTCACCACCTTCAATCTTTCCAACCTCACCTTCTGTGGTTCCCCTAACCCTACACCCCACATTCCGTTCCAGTCAGCTCCTCTCCCAAACTGCCCCCATCCCAGAAGGCCTGAGCCTGGCGATGATTCCCAGGTGGGGACCCTCTGTCCTTGCAATGCCGGGAGAATCCTCCTGACTCAAGACCCAGGGGAGTGGAAGGGAAAAGAGGTGCAAGTGGCCCGGGTCAATTCCCCGCAGGCGATCATTTGGATAAATCTGTCCAGCTGGGCTTCCAACCCCAGTCAGAGCTTCCCTCCAAGTTCTAATCTTGGCACAGCCCAGCATTAGCTATGATGCCATTAAAAGAATATCCAAGCCTCAGTTTCTGTATCTGCAAAAGGGGTCCACGAGCCCCTGGCCAGGGTGGTGCGGCCGGGGAGCGGCTGCTTTGGGGCTCGCGACTCAAGGGCCTCCAGAAGTTGATTTGAGCCGCTACCTCCGCCAGGGCTTTCCTGGGCGGCGCCACGCCCGCGCTGCCCCGGCCACCCTAGACCCGGGCACGGCGCCGTCTGGGCATGCGCGGGCCACGGGGCGCATGCGCGGACGAGAGGCGCGGCGGGGCTCAACAGGCACGGCGCACGCGCGGGCCCGCGCCGACTCAGCACGGCCCGAGGGCGCGAGCCCGCCGCCGGCTGGACCGCCGTGCGCCGGGCGTGCGCGTGGGAGGGAGCGCGGCCGCTGTCGCCGGCGCCGCCCCGCCGCCGCCTCCGCTCAGCCTCGCGCTCGCCGAGCCGGTGAGTGCGGGGCACGGCCGGGCCTCGGTGGTCGTGGGGGCGGAGGGCGGAGCGCGGCCGCGTCCGCGGTGCGGGCGGCTTCCCCCCGGTCGCCCTCGGAGGAGAGGAGGCCGGGGACGTGGGGCGGCGGGGGTGGCCTGCGGGCGCGGAGGCCGGAGCGACGGGGACTTGAGGCTGCTGGGCGCGCGGGGCCCTCGGCGGGGCGCTCGGCGGGATGGGGCCTCAGGCGCGGGGAGGCCCGGCGCGGGGCGCGGGAGGGCGCGGGGAGGTCGGGCCGGCTTCCGCCAGAGGGACCGAAAACCTGAAAAACAAAAGGGGAGACGGGGAGGAGGACGAGGGAAGCCCGGCTCGGGCCGGCGCCGTCCTCGCGTCCCGGCGCCCGGGCGTCCTTCGAGCGCCGCGCGCCGAGCCCGCGGCTTTGTGCCGCCCAAGTTTCCTGCCGCCGCCGCCCAAGTCCGCGCGCCGCCCGAGCCGGGCCGGGCCGGCCTCCTCGGTGGGCTGCTGCGGTGGCACCCCTTCCCGCCCAGGGAAACGGGGCGTGCTCACCCGGCTTCGTATCATTGCAGGATTTTGTAGAAAATGCACCGGGGATAAAGTTTTTTTGTTTTTTGTTTTCCTTAGAGCCATTTCAACAGTGTCTCATTCTTGCCTAGTTAGCCTGCAGCTGGGTTTTGGCAGTGAGACTGCGATAATAGTGATGTTGTAGTTAGGGGAGCGGGTGGGAGCTGGGTGGGAGTCGGCTCCAGCACAATGCAGTGTAGGAGTTTGCGGGGTTTGTATTTGAGACTTCTCTCGTCACCGAGATTTTTACTTAGACTGTAAATGTTTTCATGTTGGTGAAAATAGTCCGTTGACATGAAATACCAGAGCCTCACTCGAATTTATTTGTAAAACGGGTAGTAGAAACTACTCATTTCGAAAGGCTATCAAACATTCTGAATCCGTGGCCGCGTCTGGGAAAACCTCTGAAGACTGAAACAAAGTTTATGGATGAAGTGATTACAAGATACAAAGTAGCATTCAACTTATTTTTGTTGTGATACAGTATAGATGATATATTCATCTGGTTGTCTTGAGGTAACTAAAAAATCCCTACAATAACTAAACAGGAAACTTTTTCTGGGGATGAACCCAGGGCCTTGCACACGCTAGGCCAGCACAATACCACGGAGCTGCGTCCTGAGCCCAGAGGAAACTTTTTAAGGACGTTTGTATTCCATATCTTCATTAATATAAGTGTTGTGTATTAATGGCTGTCCTTGTAAGAAAAAACAAGCTGAATCGCTTTTGAACACTTAGTTTACTAAATGCCAGAGAAGCAAAACATCAGGATCAATATTATAGTATTTTCTGCTAAAGAATTTGTTGTCACTTTCAAATAAAAGATGATTGTATTTGAAAGGAGCCAACGATGGCATTAGCAAAGCATCAGAATCAGGTCCTCAGGATAATTCACAACTGTTCTTAACGGTTTGGGGCAAAGAATACTGGGTTCAAGCTCCTAGAGTTGATGGGGCTTCAGCAGCCTCTCTTGAGGGCAGCCCCTGGCTGGAGTAGGGTTAGAAGACAGGGGGATCCTGTGGCTTCAACAGAGCTCCATGCCTGTTGCTGGAAGTTATGTAACTCAGCCTCAGTCCTCATGACCATGCTCGTGAGCTGGTCAGGTAACTTTTCTCACTAGGAAGTTGAAGAAATTGTTGAAGAAAATCATATTACTAAAGGTAGCTGCTTGGGCTAGTGTGTAGCTCAGTGATAGAGTGCTTGTCCAGCGCGCATGAGGCACTGGGTCAGTCCTCAGCACGACATAAAAATAAATCAATAAAGGTATTCATTAAAAAAAAAAAAAAGCTTTTTAAAATTATGTTGCAGAAGGAGCAGTATATTACACTATTTTATAATAAAAAATTTTTGAAAATTGGATGATGATTTGAGTTAGAGAGGTGGGATCTTTGTTCACATCTCTAAATATTTAAAAAAAGAATTTTTAGTTGTAGATGGATGCAATGCCTTTATTTAATTAATTTATTTTTTATGTGGTGCTGAGGATCAAACCCAGTGCCTCAAATGTGCTAAGCAAGCATTTTGCCACTGAGCTACAAACCCTAGCCTTCTAAATATTTTATGAAAACTTTCCCCCTATATTTTATAGTGTCTTAATTTTGAGAAAATAATTAAAAATTGTGTTGTTACAAAAGATGCCATCAAAAGTGTTAATAAAATATATTCATCTGTTTTGAAGTTAAGCATTTTCGGTTTTGACAAATTTTCACCTAGAACATTTCTTGCTTTACATTTCAATAAATTAAAATTTATGGCCAGGCATGGTGGTACACACCTATATTCCCAGTGGCAGGAGGATGACAAGTTCAAAACCAGCCTCAGAGACTTAGCAAGACCCTGCCTCAGAATTAAAAAAAAAAGGGGCGCTGGGAATGTGGCTAGTGGGAAGTGCCCCTGGAGTTAATCCTCCTTGTATGCATGGGGAAAAAAATGCCATTTTAATATTTGTGAATTGAATTTTTTTGGTTAAAAAAATTAAAAAAAATTACTGATACTTGTGTAAATTATTTAAAATGTAAAAAATTTAAAGGATTTTAAATTCAGCAAAATAAGTGACCTTATTTGAATTAGGTGGTTTCTGAATGCATTCAAATATCTGGGGTGCTTACCGTTGCTGAGGCTGGAATAGGAAGTGGTGACTGTCAGGGCCGCCTCTGACTCAGGTGAACTACGGCCCACTGAGGTTATCAAATACACCATGAAGTTATTTTTTGTCTTTTCCCTGAGTTGTATTTAGTAGTGGATTATGTTAGTTTTTTTTGCTTTTTCTCTCTGCCATCATTTTGGCAAAAGTTTATTTCATTTCATTACTGTCAGAAGGCAGCCTAGTGCTAGAGAGGTGAGATTTGTCTCCCAGTTCTGGTACAAACTCTTAGGAATTGTGCCAGATTTTATTGAGAGTTCCTTAAATGTGTTTCTGATTATGATGTGTACAATCTATAGCATTTTTTTTCATTTTTCTGGGTTCTATGGAAATAAAACCTAGATAAGCATATATAGATCAGCTTTTCAGTTTTAATGGGATTTTTAGCTAATATGCTTATATTCTGACCTGCATTAACACTAATGAAGTGGTTTAGGGACAAAAATGGGAATACAGGTTTCTGCCACATAAATGGCCTTGTTCCCATCTTAAGCAGCTGGAAGCTTAAGAGAAAAACACCAGAAACATCACTCAAAGTTCACCTCTTTAAGAACATGAAGGTGTTCTGCTACCAACCTTGGTTATAATCAGTTAAAATAGTATTTAAGCCTTATTATAACTACATTTTTAGACACAGTAAACTGACTGAAGCTATAATTAGAATATGATCCAGTGGTAGGGGAAGAAGCATCATACTATGGGGCTCCTGTGTGGATAGGTCAAGCTTTGGTAGAGTGGTAGAGTTATTGCCTTTGTGTAGCTTAGTGAAACATGGGAGAGGCTCTGGACTGTGCCACACCTGAGCCCAGGTGTTGACCTTATCTGTCCCCCATGGGAACTCTAGGGTTTCAGGTGCTGTTGCCATCCTCCTTGTACACAGGAAGCACTACATTCAAGTTAGAGTAGGTTGTCCAGGTCACCTTACCCTGGCCCCCGGTGCCCAGTGGGGGAGCTCTGGCTGCCCTGGGGCTGGCAGGGCTGGAAAGCAGCATTTTAACCCAGTCTTACCAAGTAGTAGGTAAGAGGCTACTGTAAATCGCTGTGTCTGGAAGTTTAGATAATTACAGTACCTGTTGGAATCTGACATTTGTGGGACTTGAACCTCTAGCATAGCATAAGTAAACATTTTAGACCAACTAGAATTAGTTAAATACAAATAAACAACATGTGGAGTGGCGATTGATGCTGTTTGTCAAAGGACATACTTTAGTAGCCTCTATCTCCAGGGTGGATTTGGGTGGCTCTTCTTGGGTTTGTGTTTACAGGCGACAGGGTTTTGTGGGAAGCAAGGAGACATGGTTGCAGGTTTCTTCTCACACAGATGTGAGCCCTTTGTAGAAAATCTGAGTGTCTATAGTTAAACACATTACTCCTCTAAGAATTTCTGAAATGAAGGTACTCATTCTCACTAATCTAGAATATTGTATTCTGCTTTTAAGAGTTGACACATTCTACTTCATTATTTGGGGCCACTGGACCAAAACCAAGCCTCAAGAACCTTGGAAGTCCTGTTTATGGTTGTCTGTGCCCAAGATTCCCTTTCTGCCCCCATGTTCAGTGTTCAAGTTCCTGCTGTCATTGGTTTTGGTTCTGCTCTGAACGTAGGTGCTTCTTGCATCTGTTTTTCTCTTGACCAAAGCACATGATGGAAGAGTTAAAGAATTTGACATGTGTAAATGTTTTTAGTGGATTGTATGTCTTCCATAAAGGCAGAAGTGACAGCTGTTACATCTTTAGTGTCTGACAGTGCCTGTTGAATGAGTGTTCGACTTATTGGAGAACTGTTAATTTTGTCACTCTGTCATCTACTGTTTTGTTTGCCTTGGCTAAAAACCTCACTTAAAAGCCCAATAGGACTTGATACCAGGAAAGAACTTGGATTATCTGCATTTTTACCTTTGACTGCTTTATAACTAATATCATCAAACTTGGGTCGGGGAAAAAAGTATGGCCTGGTCCCTTTTCAATTTTCTTTTTCTTTTTTTTCCCTAGAAATTGATCTTGTAGAAATTTATCTTGTATTCATTAGGACTCATCTCACGTTCTGTAGACAGGATTGCTCAAGATGATACAAAATTTAGAAGGATCTGCAGTTACTGGTTGAGAACCTTCAGTCTGTTCTTTGCTAATCAGGTGGATTCTGGATGCTTTAGGAGCCCTGAAGCCCTGTAGAGAGTAGCTTTCTTCCTAATGCCAGTTATATACCATATCAGCTCATTTTTGACCTTCCTCAGAAAGTCTTTTTCTGCCTTGCTGCTGTTCAGATAGGACATTTTGATAGTAAGAGGTGAAAATACCCTCATGCAGGTCAGGAAAGTAAACATCTGGATACAAGGGCTTCCTGAGATTTTTCATTTTGCTATTCCTTAGAGAGTTTCTCCTCTGTCTTACTGTGCTATTCAGAGGGAACTTACACACATTACAGAAGGTACCATGAGGTCTCAGTGGTTCTCAGTAGTAGGAGATCAACACCTTCACCAGGAGACTTATTAGGAACAAATGAGGCCCTGCCTCTGACCCTACTCAGTCTCTGAGGGTGGAGCTCAACATGCTGTTGGAACTTGCTCTGTGGGTGTTTTGGAAATGTGTGTAATCTCTTCCTTACCACTTAGATTTTGCTTATGAGTTTACCCTCAGTGCAGGAAAATTAAGTTTTACTTAAGAATTTTGAATGTTTTAATGCTGAGACTACTTAACCCATTAAGTCCCAAGTTTTAAATTCTGTGAACATAATAATTATTTCAAAGTTATCAAAAGTTGTATATTGCTCAATTTATTTATTTTTGGTACTGGGGCTGAACCCAGGACACTTTACCACTGAGTTATATCCCCAGCCCTTTTTATTTTTTGTTTAAAACAGGGTCTTGCCAAGTTGTCGAGGCTGGTCTGGAACTTGGAATCCTCTTGCCTCAGCCTCTGAAGTAGCTGGGATTACAAACATGCATCACTACCCGTGACTTGCTTAATTTGAGATTTCACAGGTGTTCCACATTTGAGACGATGGAGCAAAATGCGTCCGTTCTTTTTGAGTCTTGGTTTGGGATTTAAATGAACAGCTGTGTGTTGAAATAGCAGTTTGTGTGGTTTGTCAATGTGTGGCTTTTGGGAAACATCAGGAGAATGTGTACCTGCTGGTGCATAAGGCACAAGTTAGATTCCCTGGAGGCTTTGTTTTGGTGCGGAAAAATCGGCTAGCATAAATTAGAGTCAGGGTGATTGCCGAGTCTTGTGGTGACTAAGGAAGGAAGCAGTATTGTATAAATTGATTTTATGTCAACACTGAATTCATTTATAGATTTAATATATTTTCTTCTTCTTTTGACCTTTTTTAAAGGAAAAAATCTAAATAAAGAACCTACAAAGAAGAAATGTGATATGCCTTATCTCTTATGCTTTGTACAAAATTGGGTTCATTTGTTGACAAATGGAATGTTGTAGGCTCAGCAAGAAGGGCTTTGTTGTCCTTCAGGTATCTTGGAGTCCCCTCAACTTCCTCACACTGCTGTTGTAGGTGGTCAATAAATAATTTGTTGAATGAACAAAGAGACTCTTGCTCAGGTTCTTTGGGTTGTCAGTGTGTAGATAGTTGAAGAATATAGAAACATGATCTCTGGAAAGAGTTTCAAAAAGATCCTGTGCTGGCCAGGTGCCACTGTGCACGCCTGTAATCCTAGTGACATGAGAGGTTGAGGAAAGAGGGTCATAAGTTTGAGGCCAGCCTAGTCAGTTTAGCAAAACCCTACCTAAAGTGTGTGTGTGGGGGGGGAACGACAGAGTTAGGCAAAGAGTTTTGTGTTGGAGCACCTCTGGGTGCTGTTGGAGCACCCCAGCCCTGCCAAAGAAAAAGACATAGTAGGTCAGAAGTAATACCTCTTGGGGGCGCTTTGTTGTATGGATATTTGAGTGTGTGAAAGTTGTTAAAGGGCACAGAAGAAACAGAAAAGCAGATGCAATTAAATGTCATGTACTCTCAAAACAATGAGAAGGATGTTTCCATGCTTATTGTCTCCTTTCCCTATTGACTCCGGCTCAGCTATGAGCAACAGTGATAGAAATGAGGGGCAGGAAGAGCCCTCTGGAGCCATTTCTTCCTCAAGTGGTAGAGTGGAGTTAAAGTCACAGTACTTCACAGTTATGGATGGTGGCCCCTGTTCAGTGCACTTCTAGGGGTGCCTGGCCTAGACAGCTCTGGAGCAGACTCACTGACTCTGTGCAGGTGCTATTGGCTTCTGCCCCAGCTATTCTTCTGTGGTCACTTTAGCAGGTGCCTCTTCTCTGCTCCTAGGATCTGTCCCTGCCTGGTGGTTTCTCAGTGTTATGCCTGGTGGCTGTAAATAGCCTTTTCCTGAAGTAAGGTTGCACATCTTATGCATTTGCTGGCCATTTGGGTTCACCTGTTTTTTTTTTTTTGGTTTGTTGTTTGTCTTTTAATTAGATCTGCTTTTTCTTTGATTTGTAGCTTCCTTACAGTCAACAATATAAGTCCCTTGTTGGATATGTTTTTTGCCACTCTCCTCCTGCTTTGGGACATGCAGTTTCTCTGGCTTTCCCTGGTGGGTTTTTTTTTTTTTTTAAGTTTTCGGCAGACACAACATCTTTGTTTGTATGTGGTGCTGAGGATCGAACCCCCGGCTGCAACGAGCGCGCTACCGCTTGAGCTACAACCCCAGCCCCCCTGTTTTTTTTTTTTTTTTTAATTTATTTTTTATGTGTAGTTGGACACAATGCCTTTATTTTATTTGTTTATTTTTATGTGGTGCTGAGGATCTAACCCAGGGCCTTGCACATGCGAGGTGAGCTACAACCCTAGCCACTCCCTGCTGTTTTTTGATGAATAGAAGTTCATGAAGAGTTAGGTTTAACATGGTCTTCTTTATTTGTCTTCCTTTGAGTTGGTGCTTTTTGTGTCATTCCCTGTCCTGAGGTCATAGCTAGTTCCTCTTTTCCAAATGTTTTATATTTCTGTCTTTCACCTTTAACTTTATAATTTGCTTGGAATTGGTTTTAGTGTCCAGTATAAAGAAGGGATCCAGTGTCATTTTTTTTAGCTTGTGAACATCCAGTTGACTCAACACCATTTATTGAAAAGACATCAATTTCCCTAATCCTTCGTGGTGCCATGCTCGTGTAAATCGGAGGGTCCATATATCTGAGCATCTGTTTAGACTCTTCATTCAATTCTGTTGGTTCTGAGCTGCCTAAATGTTTTACCAGTCTTACTTATTCAAGGGTCCCTTGGCTATTCTGGACCCTTTCCAGATCCATACATTTTAGAATTGTCAACTTCCAAAAAAATTCTTCCAGATGTTGTTTGTGATTGTACTGGAGGTATGAATCTATTTGTGGAGGATTGCTTCTAGTTTTGGCTTAAGCAAGTCTGGATATTTCTGTTCAAGTCTTAATGTAGATACAAGCTTTTGTTTCTCTTGGGAGTGATTGGACCTAGGGCTAGAATGGCCCAGTGTATGTTTAACTTTTTAAGACTATTCCAGAATTTCTAGAGTGGTTGTACCAGTTTATATTCCCACTAGCATTGTGTCATCTCTGGTTGCTCCACATTACTGGGACAACACTTGGAGGTTTTAGCCATTTTCTTTAAGAAAAAAGTTTTTATTGGTGCATTATAATTATACCTAGTAATAGGATTCATTGAGACATAGTCATACATGCATATATCATGATTTGGCCAGTTTTTTTTTTTTTTTTTTTTTTTTTTGTGTGTGTGTGTGTGTATGTATGTATGTGTGTGTGTGGTGCTGGGGATTGAACCCAGGGCTTTGTGCATGAAAGGCAAGCACTCAAATTTTGGCCAGTTTTATTCTATAGCACCTCCCCTTTCCCTTTCACATCCCCTTCCTCTACTCTCTGGTTGCCCCTCTTTTACCTGTGGGAGAGAACAGACCTATGACTTTCTGAGTTTGGCTTTTTTCACTCAACATGATGCTCTCCATTTCCATTTCCATCCATTTTCCTACAAATGACATAATTTCATTTTTTTTCTGGCTAAATGAAACTCCATTTTGTATGTAAACCATGTTTCTATTATTCACTGTCTGTTGATGGACCCTAGGCCTGGTTTCATTACTTGGCTACTATGAGTTGCACTGCTGTGAATGTGGGTGTGTATGTACTGCTGCAGTATGCTGACTTGACTTTTTTAATACCGAGGAGTTGGGTCATGTGGTGGTTCCATTTCTAGTTTATTTGTTGTTGTTGTGCTATTTGTGTTGTTGTTGTTGTGTAATGCTCCTGAACCCAGGAGCATTCAACCACTGAGCCACATCCCCAGCCTTTTTTTTTTTTTTCCTATGTATTTTGAGACAGGATATCACTGAGTTGCTTATGGCCTCGCTAAATAGCTGAGGCTGGCTTTGAACTTGAAATCCTCCAATCCTCCTGCCTCAGCCTCCCCAGCCGCTGGGATTACTGGCATGCACCACTGTGTCTGGCTGTTCCATTCCTTGTCCTTTGAGGACACTTCATGCTGAAGTTTCCATAGTGGTTGTGCTAATTTACAGTCCCACCACAGTATATTTGTATTCTTGCTGACTGCCATTCTAGCTGGGATGAGATGGATGAGATGAAATCTCAGTGTAGTTTTTTTTTTTTTTAAGAGAGGAGAGAGGAGGGGGGGGAGAGAGAGAGAGAGAGAGAGAGAGAGAGAATTTTAAAATATTTCTTTCTTTCTTTCTTTTTTAAGTTTTCGGCAGACACAACATCTTTATTTGTATGTCATGCTAAGGATCGAACCCAGGCCGCACGCATGCCAGGCGAGCGTGCTACCGCTTGAACCACATCCCCAGCCCTCAGTGTAGTTTTGATTTATACTTCCCTGACTGGGTTTTAGCTATTTTAACAGGTGAGTTTCATTGTGGTTTTAATTTGCATTTTCCACATGACTAATAATGTTAAGTATCTTTTTCATTTGCTTACTTGCTATCCTTGTGTCTTCCTTGATGAATTATTCAAATCTTTTGCCCACTTTTAAAGTTAGTCCTTCCCCTTATTCTGTGTTGAAAGTTCTTCATTATTTGGATACAAGTACTTTAAATCATCCCTAGATTTCTTATAGGTACACTATGCTTTTCTTCCAGGCTGTGGCTTTTTTCATTCTCTTAACAGTGTATTTAAGAGCAGAAGTTATAAATCTTGATATCTATTCATGGGTATTATTATTTAAAAAAATTTTTTTAGTTGTAGTCAGCACAAAACCTTTATTTTGTTTATTTATTTTTTATGTGGTACCAAGGATCGAGCCCAGCGCCTTGCATGTGCTAGGTGAGTGCTCTACCGCTGATCCCCAGTCCCATGGATTTTTTTGGCATCATATTTAAGAATTGCCCAATCCTAGCACACAAAGGATTCCTCCTTTTTCCAAGTTTAGATATTTCACCTTTAAGTCTGTGATTCATTTTGAGTTAATTTCTGCTCATGATATAAGTTATGGATCCAAATGATTTGTAGGGCTCTTCCAAGTCCTGGAGTGAAGTTCACTTCCTCCAGAGGACCTTGTTTTTTGCTTCAGCCCATCTAGGGTCATCTTAAACAAGTTCAAGCCTTGAGGTGGTTTGGACCACTCAGGCCTGCAGCAGCTCTCCAGAGGTTACTCTCCTGCTGGGATGTCTAGTCTCTGGGGGCCCTGTGTCACAAGGTAGGGTTTGTAGTTGCATATCTGTGGATTCTGTTCTGTATCTGTCAGTTGGACCAGCGGGGGTCAGTAGTATTGTGAAAGAATAATGCTTGTACTCAGTACGTACAGACTTATTTCCTAGTCATTATTCCCTAAACATTACAGTTTAATAGTTATTTATACGACATTTCCATGCATTTGGTATTATAAGAAATCTAGGGATGATTTAAAGTGCTAGGGAAGATGTGGTTGGTCCTGTGGACACACTACATTATCTTGTAAGGTTCTTGAGCACCTGTAAATGTTGGTATTTGTGGGGATCCTGAAGCCAATCTCCCATGGATACTGAGGGATGACTCTGTGTACCTTGGAGGACCCAGCCTTTGAGTCCTGTCCCTGATCCCTGTACTCGTATAAAAATGAAAATTGACGGGCTGGGATTGTGGCTCAGCAGTAGAGCGCTCGCCTAGCACAGGCGGGACCCAGGTTCGATCCTCAGCACCGCATAAAAAAAATAAAGGCCCTGTGTTGTGTCCATCTACACCTTAAAAAAAAATATTAAAAAAAGAAAATTGAAAAGTTTCATATTGGAAGATTCCTTCAGGGCAAAGGTGATTTCTGTGCGTGTTCCTGGCTTTCCTTTAGCTTTGGACTGGTATTTCTTTCTTTTTAATTTTTTTTTTTTTTAAGTTCTAGATGGACGAAATATCTTTGATTGATTGATTGATTAATTAATTAATTAAGTGGTGCTGAGGATCGAACCCAGTGCTTCTATCCATCTTTTTAAGTCTTTTCCAGATAACGTAGCCCAAAGTTAAGAAGCCAAGAAAAGTTTTGTTCTTTCTTGCTTCACTCCATGGTCTAGAGTCTAGACCTGGACCTGATGTCTGGTGTGGTAGCTATTAGTATATGTGGCTATTTAAATTGAAGTTAATTAAAATTAAATTTAAAGTTCTGTTCCGTAATCACTCTAGCCTCATTTCACCTGCTTATTGGCCACCTGTGGCCAGTCGGCCACAATGGACGACATGGAAGTAGAATGTATTTGTTATCATGGGATGTTCCAGTGGCTAGATTAGGAAGCCTCTGCAAGGTTCACCTTGATATCTCAGTCTGCATTTCAGAGCCATGGACTTGCTTGTCCTGGAATCTACAGCTCACACAGCTGGACAGACAGTTGTGCTCTAATGGGTTATTGTGACCCCATTCTTAAGGCACTGTGTGGGCTCTTAGCTTAGGTGTGAGTGTTTAGCTGTGGTGTGCGAGTAGCAGACCATTAAATGTTGGTATTTTAATTTATAAATGCCTGTGAGATTAAGCAAGAGATCTAGTGAAAACCTTTTTTAGGTGTTGATCTTCTTCCCAGACTCAGGGTTCTCCTGTTGTTCCTGCCCTAATACTCTTCCAGTGGGGTACTGTGGGCTGTGGGACAGCAATGCTACCTGCCTGGAGGGGAAGAAAGGATGAGCACAGCCCAGGTGTTGGTGGAGTGTGCAGAGATTGGTCTGCTGCAGGTTCAGCTTGGTTTCTAGTATGGAGAGGTAGCAGAACCCACAGATATAAGGAAGGCCTGAAAGTCAGGACCCCCATTCATTCACCAAGTACTCCTTATGTGTAGTGGAGGGTGGTGGTTAGGGATGTATTGGAACCCCTTTCTAGCTCACAGATTACCAGTCCTGAGAATGTCCATACCTGTCAGGAGCAGAGGGCCTACCTGAAGTGGTTTTCATTGTCCTTATTCTTTGGGTCAGCCTGACAACTCCTGAGCACATTTCAAGGAACTTGGGGACATTGCTGATGGCCATTATCCTATCCTTCATCACCTGAAGGTTCAGCGTGTCAGGAGGTTGGGCTGTGGCTTATGCCCTGCAGGAGGGGGAAGGTCATGACAAAGGAGCAGATGGGGATGGGTGCAGGGGAAAGGCTCTTCATGGCTGCACAGGCTGGGGCTGCTCACTGGTCTGCCTATAGGTTTGGGGTCATAGCAAGCAGAAAGCGGAAAGGCTCAGTTGAACTGTATAGGATATTTGAAGTCTATTAACAAAGCAAGGTACATAGGCACTCTATCAAGCCTCCTCAAACTTTAATGTGTATATGCATAATCTGGGGATCTTGTTAAATTATAGGTCTAATTCAGACTGAGAGGCCTCAGCCTTGCATTTCTTGCAAGTAGGGGATACCAGCGCTGGGGTCTGTGGGCCTCATTTTTTTTTTTTAAAGAGAGAGGTGGGAGGAGACAGGGAGAATTTTTTTAATATTTATTTTTTAGTTTTCGGCGGACACAACATCTTTGTATGTGGAGCTGAGGATCGAACCCGGGCTGCACGCATGCCAGGCGAGCGCGCTACCACTTGAGCCACATCCCCAGCCCAAGTGGGCCTTATTTTGAATAGCAGAGTTTGTGTCTTCAAAGTAAGGCTGGTAAGGTGACACTGAGCCTTACTTAGTTTGGAAGTCGAATAACTGTTGTCGAGGGCAGTGGTTGAGGGCAGGGCCTTCAGGTCAGAATTCTGGCTCTGTGATCTTGGACTCATTTGTTAATTTCTCATCAGCATTTCCTGTTACTTAAATGGGTCAAACAATACAGAACCCTAGATGTTGAAAGAATTGAGTGATACACTCTCTGATGGTACAAAGTCTGGCCTTATTAAATGTTGTACAGAAGACAACGATTAGAAGTAAATGTTTACATCAAAAGTTGGCCAGTTTTCAGAATACTCATCCCCCCTGCATCTTGGCCCAAATTGTCAGGTGGCTGGGCACAAGGAGTAGGGGTGCTTTCATTCAGGAAAACTGTACTTTCATTCAGGAGTGCAGCTTCCCTCCCTCTCTGGGACTGGGACGGAGACCTGACCTATGCTGGAGGAGGATACCACTGTCCCCTCATAAAGCCTGGCTGGCAGAGACAAGTTGCTGATATAGTGGGAAGTGGCCCCCGCGAGGACTTGGAGGACTCCAAGATGATGCAGCTAGTCCCTTTAGACAGTGCTGTTCACTGTCAGTTCATGCCTGGACAGGGATGCTTGGCTAAGCATTCTTTAGTTGCCAACAGTTGGGATGAAGGAAAACCACATTTTGTACTGAGGGTTTTGAAAGATGCATAACTGAGAACTGACTTTTCTGCTAAATGGATATTAATAATGAATAAAACTATGTATTTCTTAGTTTTGTTTTAAAACTTTGGTGTTTCAGACACGTATGAAAACAAAGTTGTAATGAACTGCTGCGTATTCATCACCTTCAGCCATTGTCACTGGGTATCACTAGCTTCTCTGAGGTATGGGTTGTTAATGTGGAGATTGTGAGGGAACTTGCTTTGAGAATGTGTGTGCTAACCTTGGGCAAGTGTCGGGACTCCCCCTGGAGGAGACTAATGATTCATGGCATATGTCTTTAAAAATGCCTGGGAAGAATTGAATGTGGCTTCACTGCTTCTCTAAGGTCCTGCAGTGAGTGGGTAACACAACTGGCTGTCTAGTGTCTATTTATCTGTCTTTATTTTATTTTATTTGATGGTACTAGGGATTAAACTCAGGGCCTCACACTGTCTAGGCAGGCACTCTACCATTGAGCTACACCCCCAGCTCTTCTATTTTATTTTGAGATAGGGTCATGCTAAGTTGCCCAGGTTGGCCTTGAATTTTGTAATATTCCTGTCTCAGCTTCCTGAGTTGTTGGGATTACAGGTGGGCATCACTGTACCCAGTTCTCTTTTAGGCTTGTAGGTTGCATGTAGCCTCTGCTACAGGTGCTTAGTTCCTATTGTTGCAGTGCAGAAGGAATTTTGAACAGTACACAAAGGAATGAGCTTGTTATATAGAATAAAACTTCATCTGTAGACACTGAAATTTGAATTTTGTACAGTTTCCACATGTTATGTAAGATTATTCTGGTTACTCCTTTAACCATATAAAATCTAAAAACTATTCTTAGCTCATGAAATGTACAAAAACGAGTGGGGCCAGGTTGTCCTCTGGATGGCTTGCTGCTCTGGACTAGCGGGCAATAACAGGGCAACCCCTGCACCTCCTGCCCACTCTAAACTGTGGAGCATCCCTGTTACCTTCCAAGGCCTGTGTGATCCATGTCACCCCCTTTCCCCTCCAGTGTGGTGTCCCATTTTCACTCCAGAGGACTGAGCCCAGCCTACCCTTGCGCCTTGCGTCTCCCCGCTGTTTCTCAGCTCCGCTCCTCTCCTCAAGCTCTCCTCCCTCTGATGTCATCCATGTTTTCTGAGTTTTGGCTTCTTTCTCTTCTGTCTGCTCACCGCTGTACTCTCACAATTAGAGCAGTGGTGTGAGTGACTTCTGCCTGTCATCTCTGAGCTGTGTGCCAGCCTGCTCTGGTTGCTCTTCCTCCCTCCTCCCTTTCACCCCAGGCTTCACCACTGCCTTCTCTGTCTGTGGTTGATGGGCATCTGGTTGTTACCAGCCTGCTACTAGAGCTGTACACGTGTGGCTCTGCCGCGGGGTGGTGGTCCTGGCCTCTTTAGTGGTGATTGCTTGGTTATGGGGCCAGCCTGCCTTCAGCCTGATGAGCCCCCAGGTCACTTTCTGGGCAGCTGCACCAGTGAGTGGCTTGCCAGTGCAGCGGCTCCTGGTTCTTCCCATCTGCGCCAGTGGTTTATCTTGTCTTAGGCTTTCAGCCTTGCTCTTCTGGTGGGTGTGTCAGATCTCATATGGCTTTAATGTGAATTTCCCTTATTACTGTTGAAGTTGGGCCTCTTTTAATATACTGCTGTATCTGTTTATTCTTCTGTGAAAGACCTCTTAATTCTTTGGCCCAATTTTCTTTTCTTTTTTTGGGGTAACCTTTCTATGTGTGGATTATAATCCTTTATCATTATGTGTTGTAACATTTTGTTCTGGTTTGCATATGTGTGATTTTTAATCTTTGGTGTTTTGGACCTAAAGTTCTTTTAGTGTCGTTGACTTCACTCTTTCTTTATGATTAGTGGTTTTTGTTGTTGTTTTGGCAAGAGTGAAAGGAGTATGATTTATTCAAGTGTGAAGTACAGAAATAGGATTCCTGTAGGGGCAAGAGGGACCTGATAGCAGGTTGCCCAGTTTTTGTTTCATGTAAGGAAGGGGTAGGTTATGAAGTAAAATATTTTTGATACTTAGTTCATGAAGTGTTTATTTCATTCAATAAATATGTTCAGTAGTTAGGTGTATTTTCTAATTTTTCTTAGGGTTCCTTTAATGATTCTTGGTTTAACATGTTTGAAAAAATTTCATAGGGATTTCTTTGAATAAATCTTGGTCATATTTCTAAAATTGGATTGTGGTCAGAAAATGTGTTTTGATCAGGTATAGTGGGTGAAGTCCTGTAGTCCCAGCTGAGGCAGGATGGTCACAAGTTCAAGATCAGATTTGGCAACTTAGTGAGACCCTGTCTCAAATAAAATAAAAAGCGCCGTGGAAGTAGCTCAATGGGTATATTCTCTAGTATCTCAACAAAACAAAATAAAACAACCCACCAGAAAATAGTGTCCTGTATGGTAGCAGTCTTTTGATATTAATGATGTCTTAAATAGATCCATATTGTATTTGAATTTGATTAAGATCTTGTTCCTAACTCAGAGACTTTTGGGCACTTAAAAGTATTTAGTTTAATACCTGGTTTATGGAAAGAAGACTAGACCAATAGATTCTTAGTTGTTGCCTTTTTTTTTTTTTTTTTTTTTTTTTAGTTAATAGCGTTTCTTATGTTTATCTTCTGCCCTGCGAACACTTGCGTTGTTGTCTCCTGGCTGGGGTGAGGCTTAGTGTCTGTCACCAGCATTTGGACCCTGTTCCACCCACACTGGAGCTTGCAGACAGTGACTCCCTTGCCTGTGGCTCGTCAGCTGGCGGACACACTGTGTCATGCTGCGACTGCAGCTGCCCTCCTTTCAGTGGCATTTGCTAATTAAGCTGTTTAGTTTTGTGCTGTTGTGAGTGACTAAAAAAAAAAAAAAAAAAAGGATAAAGAAAGGAAATGTTTATTTTGTGGTTATTCCAAAGTATTTTGGGTGTCTGTTTCATCCTCCCAGAAATTGGCATTAGCTCAGATTATCAAAGTTAAGTGAGGGGTGGGAAATGAAGTTTCACCCTCCCTGCAGTCTCAGGAAGCCGCCTTGCTCATGGAAGGTGCCGGGTGTTGTAGTTTGGGTAGCATGCAGGTCTGTTTAAATGAGAAGCATTTTATCTAAGAACAAGATTCGGTTTAAAGATTGGTTCTCTCTTTCAGTCCTGTGGCTTTCCACAGGTGCTTGGCTTCTGTGCCTCTCAGTGGCTGCATCCATGCAGGGTGGTGCTGTTTTTCTCAGCCTTTGCAGTTCCCTGTGAAGTGGAACATCAGTGTGTGCTGGCGTCTTGAAGACATGGGTCTGTTTTACTGTGAAAAGTCTGGTCCTTTCCCCTGGGTTTTCACCAGGTTGGTCTTGAGCTGGCTCATTCAGTTGATTCCTTTGTTGAGCATTTACTGGAAGCTCTTAGGTGTGTGGTACAGTTTTAAGACCTGGAGGTGCAGACATGAGGGCGACTAAGGCTGTCACAGCTCAGTGGCCTGCCATGTGGTTCTGTCCCAACTCATGCTCTGAGAACTGGCCGTGCAGGTACCCAGTGATGTGGAGATGGGGAGGTGGGGAGCGGTGGCGCAGATTGTCTCCATTAATGGCCAGCAAACCCTGTAGCCTTTGCAGGTTTAGAACCTAGCTGTGGAGCAGATGTGGTGTCCCTCTGGTGGAAGAGGGGTAGGGAGGAAGGGTCCACCACTCCAGGGAAAGGCACAAGGTGCCAGAGGCCCCTGGTGCACAACTCTCAGTTGAGAGTTACCCCTGGTTACACCTGGATTACAGGTTGGGCTGAGTACAAGAGATGAAGGAGAATCTAGGCAGGATTACCTGACCTGTGCTCTTGATTCTGATGCACACTTTGTGTCCTGGAATGACAGGAACAGGCCTGTTGGTAGGAGGATGGTTGGACTAGAATCCAGGCCCAGGGAGGAAGGTGTCTGCAGTGCCTGTGAGAAAGGGAGAGAAGCAAGGGTTCATTCTGGGGAAAATGGCTCACCTGCTGTCACTAGCTAAAGGGGTGAAAGGGCAGAGTCCAGAGGTCTGATCCAGCAGTCCCTGTGTTCTTTTAATTATGTAATTATGTTGTGTAAATAAATGAAGTAAGCCTTAATTAAGGCGACAGTGGAGGAAATGGAAAGAAGGGGTTGATTTGAAGGCTATTTCAGGTTAATCTACAGGTTTTGACAATGTAAATGAAGTGGCAGGGCCCAGAGGACTCCAGGGTAATTTCCAGTTTCAGGATTCTTAGTTCTTTTTCTCTGCCCCTGGAGTATACTAGTGATCAAACATTTGCTTTGAGGAGGGAGCATTCTCTCCTGGGTCCTTGAGCCCTGCAGTTGTAAGCAGAACTGAGTGTGAATGTGAGTTGGTTTTCTCTGGGGTAAGTCTTCTAAACTCTTGCCAGGTCTTCAGAAGGGAGGTCGGGAAGAGGGTGGGGCACTCCTTGTTAGGTCCTGCAGGTGTGGTGCTCCAGTAGGTTTGTGATGGTGAGGGAAAGCCAGCCATCCACATCATAGGAATCTTACTTTAAATGTGAAGGTGGCCAGTAAAATGCAGACATGCACCTATTCTTAAGGTTGGACTGTTTAAAGAGCAGTTAAAAGTGTCTTTCTCAGCCTCCCTGCCTCCCCTTGGAAGATAAAACAATACTCGGTATATAGAAGGCCAGCCAGGTGTTTGGGATTGCTGTGGTGTGTCTTCAGCCTGCTCTTGGTCACAGACTGCTCTTGGTCACTCAAGTTTGTAGACTCGTGAGTGTGTCTTAAAGTTCCTATGCTGTGTGAGAGAGTGTCATTTTTCAGTAGGATGTTTCAACACCAAGAGTGAGCGACATTCCTGATCAGTCAGGAACGTTTGGTGGTGAGCTGTAGAGCAGCACCTACATGGTGTTGTGGTGATCCCTTGGGTGACAGGAGAAGCAGGGCAGCTGGTGACCTGCTGGGATGTGGGTGTCAGGCAGGTCAGCCTGAGGTCTGCAGACTCCACTGGGTTGGCTCCTATTTGGTTTTACGTTATCATATGGAATTGGGAAGTTGCAGATTATAGATGGTGGCAGTCCATGTAGAAATGGGGTGGACTTGGTGAGAGGGCTGCCCCATATGAGGCAGGGTTTAGGGAGGAGAGATGGAGACCATGGTCCTTTCTGAAGTTTTCCCTTTCTGCTGAGAAAAATTTTGACTTCCGCTAAGGCAAAGTGTCTCAAGTGGCAAAGATGTAAGGAATGGCAGTATTGAGTGAGGAAGCTCAAGTCAGAAGTGAAAACCTGGATAGTTTCAGATGTTAAACTCGGGTTGTGGTCTGGGATGGTTGTGGCTCCAGCATAGGCAGAGTTTGGAGTGTCTTTGCTTAGGGTCATGGGAAAGTGTAGCGGTATATTTGTATACAGGAGAGTAGCCTGAGTTCCAGACCAGCTTGAGCAGCGCAGTAGTACTCTGTCTCAAAAAGTTAGAATTCTGATAGACAAGTGAGAATTTCATAAGAAGTGTGTCATATTTGACACCTGTCCTGTCTAACACTTCTATCAGGGATTTGAATAAGAATAGGAGTCATGCTAGGAGACAGCTCATTTTTAGAATTAGAATTTTAAAATATTTTGACAGGTTGTAATGAAGTGCTAAAATCAATAAGGTAAAAAGTTATCAGGGATAAATGTAAAATGGCAATTGAGAAAATTAAAGACAGGCTAAATGTGTCTTGACTCTGCCTCTGTGCAGAAGACTAGGGGGTTTCGCTGACTTAACCTGGGATAGGTGACTAGTTCTATAAAGGGGCAGAAGGTAAATATTTTATATTTTGTAGATTAATAGGCAAAATAAAGATATTATATAAGAATTTATATCACAAGAAAAAAATTTTTTTTGCTAATTTCCACTGAGAAAATTCCAGGCATTATAATAGTAAGTGAGCATAATTTTTTAAAAAAATATTTTTTAGTTGTCAATGGATGTTTATTTTATTTATTTATATGCAGTGCTGAGTGTTGAACCCAGTGCCTCACACATGCTAGGCAAGCGCTCTACCACTGAGCCACCACCCCAGCCCCGTGAGCATAATTTTTTATAGTGCAGGTCTACTGTGAGAAGAATGGAATCTTGGAGAAGGTGGATACCATTTTCTTAATTGGAGTTCAGAGTTAGTGTTCATTGTCACCAGAGTCACAGGTGTTTACCTCATGATGTTGGACTTCAAGGAGAGTATATATATTTCGTTTTTGAAAACATCTTCATACTGAGAGCAGGCAGCAGTACGCTCTTTTAACTGAGCATGTTCAGTGCTTGGAAGGTCTCTGTAGCCTTCAGTTGTGTTTTTCTTGGTACCTACCTTGAAGCATGTTGTCATGTTGCAGATGAGTCCCTTCCTGTTGCAGTTAGGTGGAAGCTCCTCAACTGCAGTTAACTGGATCTTGAATACGTTAGTCTATTCTATATTTGCATCAGGGTTCAGAAAATCTTGCTGGGACAGTTCCTTTTATTTCTTGAAGTGGTAGGGATGAGCTCAGGACCAGGCACATGGGAGGCAAGTGCTCTACCACTGACCTGCATCCCAGCCCTTGGAACTATACTTGAAACTGAGAAAATACATCTGCAGATTTTCATGATGAAAATCTTGCTTCTCTTGCTTTTGACAGTATGAGAAGTGTGTGAAGAAGCTTGCTGTGATGTTGGCTGTCGTGTAGATGACTGCTGCAGGTCAGTTCCTCTTGCCATGTTGATTAGTCCGAAATCTGGAGAAGCATTATCAAGTCTGGAGTGAAAGTGGGGTTCCAGAGCTGTTCAGTGTGTGCCACTAGTGATACAAAGGGGGAGTCTTCAAAAACTTTCAGTGGGCTCTGGTAAAAGTCCTAAAGCTGCTGTTTCTGATAAAAACTCAAAAGAACTGGCAATGGCTAAGGCGCTAATAAATTAGCTCTAGCTCATGCTTGAGGCCCCCGCCCCATACCTAACCCTTGCTGTGCTGAAGCACTGTTCACGTAGGGCCTGCTGGTTAGCTGTGGCCTCACCCCATGTGTTTGTTCTTGAGAGTCTATCCAGCCTGTCTTCTTCCTGCCTGTGTGTATTTTCACTGTTAGCACTTAGAGGCCAGCAGCTTCACACCAGAGTGTGTTAAATCAGTGGTTTCCCACCTGGGTTGAAAATTGCCCTCACCTGTGCTGTTGTTCACAACCTATTCCTAGAATCTGATCCCTTCCTTGTTTCATGCTCAGCAGTGACTCCTCAAATACCAAGCGATGTTGATGATGTGTGTCAACTTCACACACTTCTCATACAGGGAAAGCCATTGGGAAGTACCTGCATTGTTTTTAACTGACAACTGATGCCTGTTCCTAATGTCTTCAACTCAGCAACTGTTCTTACTGAAAAGGTGATGGTCTTAAAACAGGTTCATTCCTTGTTGACTTGTTTCCCTGATGGCTGCAGTCCAACATGGTTTAACTAAGGGATTGTCAGCATGTAAGATGAGCATGCAAGTGATGGTGTCTGGGTTAGCCTTGCCTCTGCCTCTGGTTCATGCAGGCTCCAGGGCAGCAAGGGTAGATGGTGGGACTGGTCAGGTGGCCATTGTGTTCACTGGGTAGATGGTGTTGGAGGCTTGAGTCTGGGTGGTTGTGATGGGCCTGGGGCCAAGTGGACAGCTGACAGGCGGGTCTTGCAGGAAGAGCTATTATCTGGTGACAAGATTGGGTAGGGGTGTGGGAGGAAGAAGAGTCAAGGTGGCATGTTTTCTGGGTTGAGCACCTCCTGGAAGGACAGTCATCTTACTGAGGTAGCATAAAGAAGATTTGTGGCAGTATCATGCGGAGCCTTGTGCTGTGTCTTGGATATTTTTTTTCCAGTCTTTGATGCTGTACTTCCCTAAGGGATCTAGAAGCTGGTCTGTACAGAGCATATCCATCAGGGTTTGGTCAGGAAAACAAGCTAGGCTAGATGTGAAAGAATTGAGAGGGAAGTTCTGAAAGTTGGGTGAGGGAGGGCTGGTTAGTGAGTGCTTCCAAGGAGGTCCCTTTAGAGGCAGTTGGGGCAGTGGTCCCTGGAGCTGAGGCTGCTGGGCACTTTCAGCAGAAGCTGCTCTAGGTTTCCATTCCAGAACCTGTTCTTTCTCCTGCACACCGATCTGCAATGGTGCTGTGCCTGCAGCTGATCAGAACTCATTCCTCTGGGTCTTGCAGGAGTGCCTCTGTTTGTTAACCTTGACCCTGAGTTGTTGCAGGCTCATGGGATGCGGCTGTGGCTTCTTCCTGTGGTGCTCAGGAGACAAAGGTGGCAGCTGTGATGCACTTGACAGCAGTCAGCCAGCATAGCAGCTGGGCAGCTGGGTCCAGGATGTGGGAGTGGGAAGAGAGGCCTGGGCCTGCACTGGAGTGAGTGGGAGACAGCGATTCAAGTGATGTCACCTAGGAGGTGTCACTAGGAGGTGAGTGCAGGTAAGGGCTGAAAGCCAGAGTCAAGGACACTGGGATTAACTCATGTTGAGAGCAGAGGAGCATCAGCCCAGAGAACCAGAGGGCAAGAAAACCAGGAGGGAAGTGGAGGGCGCTGCCAGATCAAGTAGTCTTCAAGGATTGACCGTAGGGTTTAGGCATGGGAGGCCCCTGGTCAACCTGTAGAGTGTTGGTGGAGAGTGGGAGTGTGAGCTGTTGGGTAGAGAGAAGAGTTTGTGATACTGGATGCAGTGTGAGTATGCAGGCTCAAAGGATCTTCTGTGTGATGGTCTGAAAACCTGCAGGCAGTTCTCACAGCTGCATCATTTTGGCATTGGCATGTCTTGGTGATCTCTTTCTGGAGGACAGGAGGTGTTCCTAATTCTGCTCTGGTGCCCCAGCGGACTGGCGGTCTGCCCCAGATGCCAGAAAACGTGGGTCTGGTCAGACTGCCACCTGGTGGTGGTGTGAGCTCCAGCCTCCCCACGATTCTCCTGAGCTGTTCACTTTGCAGTAAGCAGAGGCTACAGCTGTTCTGTCCAGCCTTTCTTACTGCTTCCAGGGCAGAGGCAGGGCGTGTGCTTGTGCCTCCTCACTCTGACCTAGGGCTCTCTATTGGGCAGACTGCTTCTGTACTCAGGTGCTGGGCTCCAGTTTAAGCAGGGTCACAGCACCTAGATGACTTGTGTTGCTTGGTGAGTTACCTCCCCTAGTTGCTACAGGAGATGCTCCTCCATATACCTGAATTTGAAATTTTTTTTTTTTTTGGTGGTACTGGCGATTGAACCCAGGGGTTCCCTACCACTGAGCTACATCCCCAGCTTTTTTTATTGTTTATTTTGAGACAGAGTCTTGCAGAGTTGCTGAGGCTGGCCTCAAACTTGTCATCCTCTTGCTTCAGCTTCCCAAGTCAGTGGTATTACAGGCATGCACCATTGTTCCTGGTTAGATCTCCTTCTTTTGATGTCTCTTCCCATAGGACTTTCTCACGGACACAACATAAATGGTTGTGAAATACCATGTATGATAGCCATAGCTTATTCTGAGTGTAGGTGAAGGTTTGCCTTGTCTTGAAGTGTTTTGACTTGTCTGTTAATTAATCTCAGTAGAATAACATTCCTTTGACATCACAGTGCCTTTACTGCTGTGGAGGTGTGGGATGTTTCTTGCAGCAGAGTAGAACAGTGGTGAAGAGTGCAGGTTTTGGAGAGATTCTACTGAGTGTCAGATCAGATCCTTGCATGCTGTGTGATGTTCTTCAAGTTACTTAACCTCTCTAAATGTGTTTTGTCCCCTCATCTGTCAAATAAAGAATAGCAAACTTTTTTACAAATGTGGTATAAGTTAGTTTTAGTACACAGATAGTCATATAAATAATTAAAAACTTTTATTTTTAAGACAGAAGCATCCTGGAGTTTGGCAAGTACAGTTCCTAATCTTTATCATTCCTGATTTATATTAATCCAAGAACTGAAAAGAAATTTATTTTTAACATTTGCTCTGAATACAAAGTAGTCAGATTACTGTTGTTATTGTCAACAGTTTACTTTTCAGAATTCAGTAGCTTTACAGCTTCTTTTCCCTTAGAGTATTCATTTGGTCAGTGGCTCCTTTAGTCAGCTTTTTCACTGCTGTGACCAAAAGACCTGACAAGAACAATTTTAAGAAAAAGAGTTTATTGGGGCTCACAGTTTCAGAGGTCTCAGTGCATAGACTGTCGGCTCCATTCCTGGGGCTTAAGGTGAGGCACACCATCAAGGTGAAAGAGTTTGGCAGAGGAAGAGGCTCAGGACATCATACCAGGAAACAGAGACTCCATTTGCCAGATTCCGATTATAAACCCCAAAGGCACACTCCAGTGACCTGCCTCCAGCCACACCCCACCTGCCTTCCGTTACCACCCAGGTAATCCCCATCAGAGGATTAATGCACTGATTGTGCTAAAGTTGTCATAATCCAATCATTTTCACCTCTGAATGTTCCTTTACATCTCACACAGGAGCTTTTGGGGGACACCTCACATTCAAGCCATAACAGCAGCTTAGGACCATTTGGATGGCAAATTGTACCAGGCAATGGCACATGATGAACGAGACAGTCCCCACATTGACCCCCTCTGCAGTCTAGTGGAATGATGTTTTTGGCTAAAAAATTATTTGAAGCATAAAGAAGCTTTTGTTTGTCCCAGTCATTTTCGTGGTCATATTCACATTCCAGATATATTTCCTGTGTTTCAGAAAGTCACCTCAGTCCTTTGTCTTTCAGAATGCAGGTCGCAGCCTATCTGGGTGTAGAAGAAGAGGGGCTAACCCTTGGTGGTGGTGTGCTTTGGACATTGGAGAGCTTCAGTGATGACTTATCTAGACTGTTAGGCTGTTGTTGGTAAAAGAGTACTGGGTTTGGGTTTTGTTACACAGTTAACATCAAACGTATTTTCTTTTCAGGGGCTCAGCCTACTTAATTCCAGCCAGATATCTCAAGATTGGCTAGTATATTTTATTAAATGCCACCCAGCTCTAGGAGTAGCTTTCTGCCCTGTGCTTTGGAAAACCCAGCTCATGATTATTGTTTTAACAGTCCTCTTATCTGGTTAAACTGGGATGCACAGTAGCAGTGCGATTTTCAGAAGTGGCTTGCAAGCCAGTGTTTTCTATGATCTCTCCCCCCTTGTTTGCCATGTGACCTCCAAGAATGCTTTGGCTTTTTAAAAGACTTAGCTTCCTTCTGTGTATAATGGAAATAATAATAGTGACCACTTAGGACTGTGAAGATTAATGAGCTACACGTAGCACATTTGTGAAGTGTTACCCTTCTGATTATTGGGGTTGTTTTTGGATTTAGTGAGAGATGGAAGGCAGAAGAAGGCTGTTCACTGAGAACATTGTAAGCAAGGGAGGAAAGGAAATACTCTATGTGATAATGACGTCCAGATTTACTATGACTGGTGGATTTACTGTGCAGGTTAGAAAGGAAAAACCATCCTGAGCAGCCCAGACATCCATTTATACCTATCTTAAAATACACCCATTCATGCAAAAAGGGTAAGGCGTAACCATCTTACAAAAAATTTTGGATAGTTGAGAATATATTTCATTGTATAATAAGCCAAGTTTAATTTTTTTAATCCATCTGGAGCAAAAGAATTTATACATTTTAATTATAAAGTTTGTGGAATATCATCTTTAGGCCATGTTTGAAGTAGTTCATGTGTATTTTATCACTTTCATACTCAAAATACATTGGTTTGTATTCTGTATGAGAATGGAATAAGGGAGAGCTAGAACTACACATCTTGCCTTAAGTTGAAGCGGCAGGAGGCAACGGGCTTAGTGTTGCTAGGACCCAGTGTTCTTATTTGCTTAAATTCTCCTTAAAAATACAAAATAAAGCAAAGAGCAGTTTTCAAATCCAGTATATCAACTTATCCATTCATGAAGTCAGTCACGCACCAAGGAAGTATTTACTGATCATTGTGTAGTGTGGGCCCTGTTTTGGGTGTGATGCATACTACTGGAAGTAGAGTGGAAAACAAAAATCAGGCATGGGGAATAACTGGGGTGGGGTGTTTCTGCATTCAGCAGGGAGAAGAAAGCAAGCTCCAGGACACTCAAGATATTTCAGTGAATGAGGCTTTTAACTTGACACCCCTGAATGAGGCAAAAGAGGCAGAGAACCTTCGAAGAGCAAGTACTTCTAACTGTAGCCAACTGTAGCTTTTTTGTAGCTTCACATTGGTTTTCTTTAATAGTGTTATTTACCTGGTGTGGAGGTTCTGTGGCTGCCGAGCTGGCAGAGACTGTCATTGTCCCTAGAGTCTTGCCCAGAGGAGAGCTAATGTTCATTCTAAGAAGTGTGATAAGCACTAAGCTGCACCATTTGATTCCTTTGGGGCTGGGCTGTGTCTCTTGTTCACTGCTGTATATCCATTGTCTAGTGCAAGGCACGGCTGATGTCAGTCACTGAGTCATATCTGTGAATGAAGACATGCTGTGGAGTGCAGGGGAAGGCAGCGCCCATCCGTGCATCCAGCTAGCCACGGAAGGTGATCCAGTGGAGGTAGCAGTAAGTGGCAGGGAGATGTGAGAGAGGGCACGAGTTAGTTGTAAACTGAAAGCAATTTAGTTCCACTAGAAGATAGGTGTGTTAATTTTTTGTTGCTGTGATTAAAATATGCAAAAAGAACAACTTGGAGGAGGAACAGTTTTATTTATTTTAAGTGTGTTATGTATTGTAGTTGTCGATGGACCTTTATTTTATTTATATGTAGTGTTGAAAATTGAACCCAGTGCCTCACACAAGCCAGGCAAGCACTGTACCACTGAGCCCCAACCCCAGCCCCAGGAACGGTTTATTTTTGAAGGTTTTATCCGTGATTGACCAAGTCCATTCATTGCTGTGGGCCTAAGGTGAGGCAGAACATCGTGGCTGAAACTAGTGGCAGAGGAAGGCTGCTCCATTCATGGCAGCCAGGAAACAAGGAGGAAGAAAGGAGGGGAGGGAGGTGAACCATTCCACGGCATGAACCACATCCTTCAGCCGTGTCCCACCTGCCCACAGTTACTATCCAGTTAGTCTGTTTGAACTAGGATGGACTGACTAGGTTACAGCTCTCACAGTCCAGTAATTTCACCTCTAAGTACTTCTACATTAACACAGGAACTTTGGGCAGACACCTCATATCAAACCATAAGATTTTGTCCCAACCATGAGAAACAAGCTCATCTGCTCAAACCCAAGATTGGACAGAAGACATGAGGTATTGCAAAAGTGAGGTTTTTTATTGATGGTCTTGTGAGATCTGGTGTCTGGGTGAGCAAGCACACCCGGAGCAGTGACAATCAGCATTTTCTCTAGAGAAAACTGTACTTCTGCCTGAAGGACATGTTGCTGAGCCTGGCTAGCCAGTGTACCTGGGCAGCAGTCCACCTGCATCTATCCCTAACATAGTGCTACCTTTCCCCTAGAGGAAGAACTGGAGTTATAATCTGTGCAATTAGCTAATTTTAAAATTGAGGCAGGCAAAGGGAAGGGCTGTAGGTAAAATGACTACAGTTGAATCTCACATCTATTAAGGCTAAATACTGTGTTTTGAAAATTGACCACTAGACTTTCTATTTCTCACAAGACCCCCTTTTTCTTTTTCTTTTCTTTGATGGGGTGGGGTAATAGGGATTGAATTCAGGGGCACTTGACCACTGAGCCACATTTCCAGCCCTATTTTGTATTTTATTTTTAGAGACAGGGTCACACTCTAGTTGCTTAATGCCTCACCGTTGCTGAAGCTGGCTTTGAACTTGCGATCCTCCTGTCTCACCTCCTGAGCTGCTGGGATTATTGGCATGTGCCCCCCGCCCCTGCCTCCCCCTTTAATACCTTTTGATTTCATTTTCGTACTGGTACCCTTTGAATTGACTTAGAACAAAGTTGAGACTCTGACAGAACCTTTTTGTGATATTTACTAGGCACTTCTGTGTAAAAACCCTTGCTTTATAATCTCCCAGTTTTACTTTCAGGAGGATTTGTATCAATAAATAAAATAACCATTGTCTGATCTTTTAAATGTCCATATATGGCTGCTTTGGTTATATTCTTTTGCCAGGTGTTTAAGAGAAAGTTGTTCAAAACTGACCTTTTCCCATGTAGTTGGAGTCAGCTGAGATTTGTTAGGGATCACTCTTGGGAAATTGTGAGAAGCCTCTTGGCTCCTTCAGCTTTTCCTCTACCTAGATAAGATAGGGTCTTGCTGATCATAGGTGGCTTCCCTTGGAAGCATCAGGGACATTTCCCTCTTCAGGGACCCTCCTCTTTGCAGAAAGTGTGTTGTTTGTCCTCCTGTTCTCTAGGGTCCTCTTGATCCCCCTCATTGGGGGGTTGGGTGACTCACTAGATCCTGGGCCCTTATAGAAGTGCCATTGTTCCCTGAGTTTTGGCTGACAAAAGAGGGCAAGGGCCAAAATATTGTCTGTCTGTTTTTCCTTAGCCCTTTTACTTCCTTGACTTTGGTCTCCAGGTCTTAGTTTTAAACGTTCAGCAGGCCAGTTTCACCAGTCTTAATGTGGGGGTAATAGGTCATACTTTAACGTGTATAATTTTTACAGTAACCCCGTTTGTTTAATTACTGGAAGTCAGCTTTATATCCTATCTGTGATGGCTTATTGTCTCAAATTACCTCAGGTTGTTATGTTAGAAGCAGTGGTCTGCAAAACATTAACAGGCAACAGTTATACATTTTTAAAAAATATTTATTTTTTAGTTATAGGTGGACACAATACCTTTATTTTATTTTTATGTGGTGCTGAGGATCGAACCTAGTGCCTCACGTGTGTGAGGCAAGCGCTCTAACACTGAGCCACAATCCTAGCCCACCAGTTTGTACATCTTAAAAAATCTATTTATTTATTTATTTTTTTAAAAAGGAAAATACAAAATGAAATTAACAAGCAAAAAAACATTCAGTTTGTATAATAGCTATGAATCAAGAAACATGATTTTTATAATCATAAACCTTTACTTAGTTGAGTATTATATCCCATTTATTTTGAGATGTAATCTTTACAACAAAAATATAACTTTAAATGAGGTTAAGTTTAGCCTACTTTGGAACCACCCTAATGTGGGCCTTATTTTAGGTAAGGCAGTGCTCTTGATAGTAATACAGCATTACACTGGAAACATGAGTCCAACAAAAACTAAGAGAGTTTCTGACTTTCTTTTTGTGGAAAAGTGCCAAATACATCAATGTTTTATAATGTCAACCTTTAAAAACATCACCTTTTATTATTATCTTTCAAAAATATATTTAGCTGGGTGTGGTGGCACACTCAACTCATGAAGCTGAGGCAGGAGGATCGAAAGTTCAAAGCCAGCCTCAGCAATTTAGCAAAGTCCTAGCAACTTAACAAAACCCTGCCTCTAAACAAAATACAATAAGGGCTCCGGGTGTGGCTCAGTGGTTAAGTGCCCCTGGGTTCAATCCCTGGTACAAAAAAAAAAAAAAAAAGATTTTGAATTCCCATCCCAGTGTAAAAAATAACTCAAAATTCTCTATATATCTTATTTATAACAGGTTACCTTTATCTAGTTACATACATGTTGTTTCCTTTGTGACTGGCAGCTTTCACCCCCTGAAGAAGATAGGATAGTTAATAGTCAGGCACTCAGGGGGCCTCAATTAAGGTCCTCCCACCAAATGTAAAGGCCACCCTGTGATCTTAAACATTTCAGTCAACTCCTTATTTCAGAGTGGTGGGAAAATGGAAGTGGGTGAACCCAAATGGAAGTTAGAGAAAAACAAACCTTACTCCTTTTCAATAAGATGAAATATTCACACTTTTTTTTTTAGTACTTTAATCAAAACACAGCTGAAACTTTTTGTATACATATAGATTACACCTGTTAGAATTTTAACTCTTAGTAACTTTGCTTGTAGGTTAAAACCCAGAAATGAGCAATCTTAAATCTTTCTTTTTAAAGTTTACTAAACAAAAAAACATTTTTAGTAGTCCCAAATATATGTTACCGTATGGAATTCAAGAAGCTGAGAGTACTTGAATTTGTGCTTAGTTGATATTTTACTATTTTAACTTTACAAAATTAATCAGATGACTCCTAAGAAACACATTTATGAAGAGTAATCCCATTCATGTTAAAAAACTAATTTACTCATTTCTAACTTACAACTCTAGTTAACACTTTAAGTCAGTTATTCCTGCCGAAGAAAAATTCTTAGAAGCAATGGACGTTGTACTTTAAATATTTTATAGAAACCAACACTCTGATTGGCAGAGTGTGGGTTAGAAGTTTCAAACGCATCTTACTCTTACCAATTTAAACTTTTTGTTGAAGTTATTTGAATCATATGAACTGAAAGGCCATTCATTAAATTTATGAGTACTCATCTATACATGAATTTTTTAAAAAAAATTTGTTTTTAGTTGTAGATGGACATAATAACTTTATTTTATGTCTTCATATTTTTATGTGGTGCTGAGGATAGAATTTGTTAATCTATATGTATATAATCTATATACATATAGATTAACAGGTGTAATCTATATGTATACAAAAAGTTCGTACCACTCGGCTGTACCACTGAGCTACAGCCCCAGCCCTGGACCTTTATTTTTTATTTATTTTTATGTGGTGCTGAAGATAGAACCCAGTGCTTCACACATGCTAGGCAAGGGCTCTTCCTACCACTGAGCCACTGCTTCAGCCCCATTTTTACTTTAGAAGAAAACTTTACATATGGAATCTTTCTATTGTCCTTCCCTGTCCCTAGGCCTAAAATTTTTATTCCCCATTTTTTTTTGTTGGTGGTTTGTGTAATTAAGCCCTTCCCCTCCGCCCCCCACTGCTCCGTACTTCACCCTGTCTTTATTGGAGGTTACTTATACACCCTGGTTTTGTGTTTCTGAATAGAGTCTGAGTCACACACAACCTCCAAGATGTCCCTATCACCAAAGAAGTTCTTCTCTCTTGAGCTCAAGAATAGATTTTCCTGCCTTGGTCCATGCATGGGTTACCTGGTTGCCATGGTACTTGCTTGGGCCCTTTTCCCATGTTGCCAACCCTCTTTTGATTTTGGATCAGCCTCAGGGATCACCTTCAATTTCCACTCCCACTCTAAGACCACTGCAAAAAGGCAGACCTGTCTTCTATAAGGGGGGAGTCAGCATGACCCCAGGTGACATATGGGGCCCCGTGTTGGGTGCTGAAATTGTTAGAAATATCAAGGTGTCAAACACATGTTTGGAAGTGGATCAGCAAGGCAAACTGTGCTTCTGCCAGAGAGGTGTGCTGCCAAATCTTGCTGACAAGTGTGCCTGGGTTCTTGTAGCTCATGTGATTCCTTTTCCTCCACATTGGCATCCCCACCCCTTCCCCTTGTTGGTCTCTATCTTCTGCATCAGAGGTTCTTCTCACATGCCTAGTAGTATTTCCTTGCCATGAATCAAGAAATTCTTCTTAAAACACATGGGTGGCTTCCTTCAACTGAGTTTTGTATGAGGGCATCTGGACAGGCCATTTGTTGGGGAATCCCATGTTGTTATCTTTGTCTTTCCTCTAGGCTGATCAGATTCCCCAAGAATGCTCTGACAGTTTCTTTCTTGCAGGATAAGGATTTGAATGCCAAGTGCTGGGGGCTGGAGTGTGTGTTCAGTGAGGGGATCTACCGTCAGTCCCATTGGCCAGGCCCACCCCATCCCAGGGGTGCCCCTTTCTAGAGCAGGGTGGGGTGGGTGGGGGAGCCCCCTGAGCCCCCTCCTGGGCCTTCGCCTTCTTCCCTGGTCTGCAGCCTTTGCTGCAGTGGGCTCTGGGCTTCCGCATGTCCTGCTCTAGAGGGGGCTGGTGGCCGCTGCTGGCCTCAGGTCTGGCCATCTTGGTCTGTGGAGCCATTCACCGTGCCCCCCCAGTCTTTTGTTGTTTGTCTTCCAGTTTTTTTTTTTTTTTTCTTTTTCCTCTTTTGTTTTTGTTTCGGTCTGCATTAGGGACTTTTCTTACAATTTCACAAATGTTGAGTTTTTTTTTTTTCTCCTTTCAACTTTCTTTGGCCTGCGTGTTTGGTTTTTTAATTAAAAAAAACTCTTTAGTGTAACTTTAGTGGGAGGGGGTGAAATAAAAATGTGCCTTCTGTTTCTTATCTTACACTGAACTTATTAGCCAACTTTGTGGCAGGTTGATTTACGCTTGTTGATGTTTTAATGGTTTTTACCTCTTTTATTTGTGTATTTGTGTTTTCTATAACTAAAGTATGGACTTGGACACATGGGTTGTGGTAATATATATTATATATATATATGTATAATACATATGTACATATATATATATATATATATATATATATATATATGTATGTATGTAGAGAGGGAGAGAGAGTTGGGTTTTTGTAGCGTTTATTTCATTTGTTCTTTATTAACCAGTGGATGATATCCATCACTTAACCCTCTTGTATATCAGGTGTTTTTGATGACACTGGTAATTGAGTGTCACTTGGATTCTTAATTGCAAATGGACACAATACCTTTATTTATTTTTATGTGGTGCTAGATTGAACCCAGTGCCTCATGCATGCTGGGCAAGTGCTCTGCCACTGGACTACAACCCCAGGCCCTGTGGTAATATTTTTTTTCCTTCATTCAGAGTCTAGCCCAGTTGGCAAGGTACGCATGCAGAGGCTGACTAAGGTACAGTAGTGCTTGAAAACACGGTGAAGGAAGGTAGTCATGTGTGTGTGTCTTGTCTCTTCAGCTTCCCTTGGACTGTGATGGAAGGAGAAAGGAGGCACTAGCAGTGTTTTCAGATCATCTTCGGATATTTTCACAGAGCTTTGTTGCCTTTTGAACTGTGAGTGTGATTCTTCTACACTTGTGTCTTGGTCCTTTTGTCTGCTTTCCTTCACCTGTACTAGGATCTCTGTGACATATAGTAGCAGCAAACAAAACAGTTGGTTTTGTAGGGCAGGTGAGGGGAGAAGCATGGGTTGTCCGGTGCCACTGAGTGAAGCTTTTCTGAGATAGGCAGGCTGTATAATGATATTGGATGATGCTAATAGTAACACTTGTATACTCTGGGCATTATAAACACTAAGTTGTAATTACTAATTGAGTCCCTGCACTGGCCTTATGAGTAAGGCTTGCATAAACAAAGACAGAGAGGCTAAACATTGCTGAGGTTATAACTGGCAGTGCCTGGCTTCAGTGTAACCTCCTACAGGTTGCTCTCTTATCCTCCTGGACTCCGGATTCAGACGTTGGCTGCTTATTTCCAGTCATTCTCTCTTATCTACAGCATGCATGAGACTGCCATAGATTCTGACCACATATGTAGTGTGTTTTCCCCTATACATGTATTTCTTTTTTTTTTTTTTTTTAGATTTTTTTTTAAGTTGTAGATGGGCACAATACTTTTATTTATTTATGTGGTGCTGAGAATTGAACCCAGTGCCTCACTCATGTGAGACAAGCGCTCTGCCACTGAGTCACAACTCCAGCCTCAATATACATGTATTTCTCTGATAATCAAATTTATAAATTAGGCATGGTAAGAGATTAACAAATAACAGCTAATAATAAAATAAAACCATTGCCAGATGCTGTAGTAAAGGCTATGTGGTTGTAGTCTTTTTCTCTTTTAAAATATCTTGTTGTATTTTCAACTTTTCACTTTTTTGGGTGGTGGTGGTGGTGGTGATACTGGGAATTGAATCCAGGGCCTTAAGGAGGCTAAGCAAGTGTGTTACCACCGAGCTACATCCCCAGCCCTCAGCTCTTCACTTTATAGGAAGCCCTTTACAACTTCTCTTTGGCATATCCAGATTGCCGGAATTACTACTTTTGTGATTTGGGGACATTATTAAGGAAATAAGTGTTACTTGAATGCAAACACTGCAGTGCTGCAATAGCCTTATGAGTAAGGTTTGCATAAACAAAGACATATACAGGACAAAGGGATGATTTATGTCCCAGGTGGGATAGGGCACATTTTATCATACTACTCAGAATAGTATATAATTTGAAATTTAGGAGTTATTTCTGGAAATTTCTATTTAATAATTTTGGGCCATGTTGACTGTGGGTAACTAAAACTGCAGAAAATAAAATTATGGATAAGGGTTAGGCATCTTGTATACTAATAATTCAACCTTAATCAAGTTGTTTAATCTACCTAAACCTAGTTTCTTCCCTGACAAAGGAGATTGTTATATGATCTTTCTTATGGATTGTTATGAAGATGCTGTGAGGTTTGTGAAATTTGTTCAACACTTAAAATAGCAAATAGTATTTGGTGGTATTTTTCTTCCCATTATCGTGAGAGTAAAACAGATCCCTGAAGAGATTAGATTATAGCCGAGTAAGGTGGTGCACACCTATAATCCCAGCAGTTTGGGAGGCTGAGGCAGGAGGATCGTGAGTTCAAAGCTAGCCTCAGCAAAAGTGAGGTACTAAGCAACTCAGTGAGACCCTGTCTCCAAATAATACAAAATAGGGTTGAGGATGTGGCTCAGTGGGCAAGTACCCCTGAGTTCAATCCCTTGTACCTGCGCCCCCCCCCCCCCCAGAAAAAAGAGAAGAGATTAGATTACTTATAATTTGTATATTTTGCTGATTTGTGACCTGTGGACCTTAGTTCCTGGTCCATAGTAGGGAAATCGTAGACGTGAGAGTCCATCCCCATTTGTACAGAGCTTAGTAAACTGAGGACAGATGTGTTGATGGAAGAGTCACTAGTCTCTTCTACTTCAAAGAGCATTTCTAGAATGCTGGGCGCTATGCTAGGCTGAGATTTTCTGTGAGCCTTGTTCTTATAACATCCTTTCTTCAGGGGCTGGGCAGCTCATACAGGCTGGTGAGTGCTGCATGGAGGAAGAGTTGCTCTGGGGAGTGCTCATTGGGCCTCAGCCCAGCATGGACAGCCCACTGGACACTGCTCCCAGGGGTGCGGTGTCCAGTAGGAGCCCTGGAGAGTAGGAGCACTTGTTCTTGAGGGATGGGCAGGGAGCGGGTCTTGTATGGAGGCTCAGAGGTGAGCAGGTTTGGTGTTGAGTCCCTGTGGATGCAGTTTGCTATAGGTAGAGCCAGGTTTGCCAGAGAGAACTGGGGGAGGTGTTCAGAGTGAAGCAGGAGGCTGGGCTGTGTCTTGGCTGCAGGGTTTCTGCCCTCTGAAGGAGCTGTGCTTGGCTGAGGGCAGTGGGGAAGGACTGGTGGTGCTTTTTTACTTGTTTATATGATTGAAAGCTAGGAGAGTGGATGGAAAGCCAGCATTGGCCGCTCCCAACCCTGAATTCCGTGCCACAGGCTTCTTCCTTCACCACTTTTCATTTTGGGTGTGCTGATGTTATCTCCAAAACGTGATATTTCATGTAAACCTTGCCATTTGTGGCCTCTCAGTTTTAAGTGATCTGTTGTGGGTTGGTGCTATTCCCACATCTCTTCCTGCGTCTCATTTTTGGATAGTCTCCATGTGTATTTCTCTTGTAAAAGTCTTCTTTTGTGATTTTAACAATCTTTTCCTTGGGCCCTTAGTTTATATTAGAATCTTTGCTCTTCAGTTTGCAGGGTAAGGATGGTACTGCCCCAGGAACTGGCTCTTCCCTCCCTTTCTAGCAAGTTTCCTTGTCCTGGGTCCCACTTTTGTTTCTACCTTTACACTGCTGGGTTTCATGTTGCTAACTTTGCAGTTCCAGCCAAATGTTCAGGGGCTGCACATGGGTTGAACTCTAAAAACAGTGTATGTTTTTTAATTATAGGGATCATTTTGTTATTTTGAGTCTCTTGTTTTAAGGATTCAGAGTTCTTCCTAGATGTGCTTAGTGAGGTTTTGCCTATCTCTTGTAGGTGTTCTTCAGCTTTCCATCTTGGCTTTTTCTTTCAAGGCTGTTTCTCTCTCTCGGTACTGACTCCTCTTGGGTGGAGGTGCATTCCTTGGGGTCTAGTGGGCTGTGGTTGTCTGAAGTGCCCAAGAAGCAGGGCTTGATGTTTGTCTGAGTTGGAGCCACGTTCTGAAGGGGTTTAGCTTGGGCTCTCTGCCCCAGCATGCTTCTGTTCTGTCAGCCCCAGATAACCAGGCGGCGGGGAGGTTTTACTCTCAGAAGGTCAACACTTGTACCATAAACCTTTGCTTCACTTTCTAGAGAAATACCCTTGGATTTTTTTTTTGTTCCAAGAGGAGATGCTGGGTTGGCCTGAGCATAACTTGTCATGGAACTAGGCCACACTCAGCAACCTCACCGCCAGAAGCCTGCCTGTTCCAGGGCTCAGTGTCTGTGGGTCTCTGACATCATTCTGCTCCCAGCTCCTTTTTAATATTTGGATATTTGTTGGATTCTCATCTTTTGGTGACTCTCCCTTTTCTGATTTTTATTATTAGAGATTTGTCATTTTCTCTAGTGCTTTTGTTTCATGAAGTTTTTAGAGGACTAGAAAGCGTTAGTCTTCCTTCTTGAACCTGAAGCCACTAAGGACTGTAAGGGATGGGTATGTGTAGTGTGACGTGTTGGCGTGTCATGAGGACCATAGGGTCGGGATATGATATATTGTCCTGTCATGAGGATCTTAGTGGTGGGATGTGACGTCCTGTCATGAGGACCTTAGGGGTATGATGTGACATTGTCCTGTTGTGAGGACCTTATGGGTAGGATGTGACATCCTGCCATGAGGACCTTAGCAGTGGTATGTGACATGTTGGCCTGTCATGAGGTCTTAGGGGTAGGATGTGACATGTTGGCCTATTGTGAGGACCTTAAGGTATAGGCCACACAGCTTCGGTAAGAGCAATAGTTTTGGTATCAGGTATTTCTGAGGCTAATGACACTGCCATGTTTGCTGTGGGACTCTGGGCAAGACATTTGCTTTTCTGTTCCTCATTTCTTCAACAAATACTTATTGTACCCCTTCTGTGTTTGTAGCTGAAGTCGGGGCAGTGGAGCTGGTTTTCTTGGAGTGGCTTTTGTTCTGCTCTGAGGCAGGGCTTGAGGCTGTGCCCGTGTGAGCAGAGTTGGCACACCTGTGGTTGGAGCTGTGATGCTTCTGAGGGTTTGCAGCAGTGAAGAAGGAGAGGCAGTTGAGATCATGCCATCCTTGCCTGGTGCCAGCCCTCAGCAGCCAATTAGTCTGGGAGTAGTTCCAGTGTTCTCATGAACTGTGGAATGGGTTCTTTCCAGGATGCTCCATTGGAAAGACAGTGGGAGCTGGTGATCCTGGTAAAGAATTGGTTTGTACTGTGGACTAGCCATTAAGTTCAGGGAATGTTTGCTGAGTTGTTGCTGATTGCCAGATGTGGTTCTCATGGCATTAGGTAGATCCAGCTGCAGCACAAGCCAGAGGGTGGATGGAGGGGGAGCAATCATAGCAGCAGCATAGTGAGAGCCCAAGCCACGAGCCAAGTTGGAAGCTGGGAAGCAGGTCTCACCTAAATACTGTGGCGTAGGTAGGCTCCACAGTAGGCGCTGCAGGCGGATGACTAGGAGAAAGAGCATTGCCAGGAGGGAGCAGCACCTTGGAGAGTGCAGGTATCTAGTGAAGGGCAGCTGGAGTACTGTTTTTGCTGCTGTGGAGCGGAATATTCCTCAGTTCAGTAACAGAGAAAAATGTAGGAATAGACCCAGGTGAGTCCCCATTGGTTGTGGAGGGGACCAGGCAAGCAGCAGAGGCGTCATGGGCTAGGGTGGCAACGGTAGTGGTGGTAAGAAGCAGGTAGACCCTGGATGCATTTTGAAAGTAGAACCTGTGGGACTAGGCAGGGTGTGAGGAAAGTAGGGGCCAGTTGCCTGTGAGGTTGTGGTCTGGGCAGCTGGGAGGAGCCTGCAGGACTGGGTTGGGACTCAGTGGTGTATGAGGAGTGCACCTTCAAGCATTTCTCATTTGGATCTGTTCCTTAGGGCCTCCTAGGGGTCTCTGGCAGTTGGAGTATGAGCTTGGAAGAGAATTTTGAGCTGGAAGTAGAAGTGCAAGCTAAGGGACACTAGGTGGTCACTGGTGAGCATAGAGAAGCTGGCCAGAGACTGAGCTGTATGTTACTTTGCTGTTAAATGGTCAGGAGGAGTGTTAGCAGCACAGAGCAGCTGCTGGAAAAACCAGTATTGGTTGCTATGGAAAGAAGGGATGAAAATACTTCCTGAGGAAGGGCATGTTCAACTTTGTCATGCAGCAGAAAGGTCAAGTTGAAGTTTTGGGTTGACCTTGTACTAAATAGCATAGTGGAGGTCATTTGGTGGTATTCAGAGCAGTTTAGGTGTATGGGGAGAAGCTGCTAAAATGGTGGTTTAACTTAGTGGCTCCTGCTCTGAAGAGGGAAGACAGGCAGGTCTAAGGATGTGATCACCGCCATCAAATGTACCCCCCACTAGGGTGCTTAGTCATTCCAGATGCACTAGGGGTTGATGGTGGTATTGCCACTCTGCAGGCAAGAAAACTCACGTTCAGAGGTCCAAATTGCTTTCTGAGGAGTAAGCGACTGGCATGAGTTGACACTGGGCAGTGGAGTGTTTTGACCCCAACTCACCCATTCTCCTTTTGTGTGGTGCTGGGGATTGAACCCAGGGCTAGTGAGGGCTCTACCACTGAGCTACATACAGCCCCAGCGCTTCCCAGCTTTCTTTGACCTGCACTTTGCTGGGTGCTCTTGTGCCACCTGGGTGGGCAGGAGTATGGGCTCACCACACTTCATTTTCTGAGAAACTTAAATGCAGGAAAGGGAGCAGTGCAGTCTGGTTCTGGGGGAACGCTAGTGTGCTTCTGAAAGAGCATGTACCAGAGGTTCTGCTCCCAGTCTTTGTTGGAAGTACTTCCATCAGAGGGCGGTGTGGTTCAGAATCAGGGTGGCCCTTGAAGGCCATTTTCCCAATCTTGCTTACATTTGAGATGCAGGAGTTAAGGTGAAGAATGATAGTCACAGAACAGTTTTCAGGTGTGTGTGGACTCTGAGTCTGGTGTGATTCTTACAGTAGCTCAGTACGGCAGTGACTACTGCTCCCATTTTACAGATAAACTGAACTTAGAGATGGTGAAACTTGTGCAAGGTTCCTATGATGGTGTCAGGTTCTTCACTTGAAGCTTAGCCCTTGTGCTCAACCAGTGCACAGGTGGGGCCCTGGGCTTACCTGTCAAGAGGATAGTGCCACCTCCTGAGCTGGCTTACCCCTGCTTCTATGAAACACCACACAGTGCTCAATCAGTCCCAGCTAATACTGAGGGAAGGATGGTTTCCCATCAGACATTTGTAATAGTGTGAAAGTTTGGCTTCCTGACCCTAGAAGTAGGCAGGTACCCTTTCTTAGAATTCTCATATTTAGAGTTGGGGAGAGGGTGGGTGAGCCTTTTTTCTGCTTGTTTTTGCATTTCTTTCAGGGGTGGACAGGCTATGGTGAGTGGGAGTTGGCAAGGAGGCATTTTATTTTTGTCTGTTTTTCATGAATTCTAAGTGGCTTATTACACAGACGTTTCAGTGTTTTTTTGATAAACTGTATTAAAAAATCATGTGTCTCAATAAAAAATTTCAATTAAAAATGGCCAAAAGCTTTGAACAGACACTTAATGCATTTTGTATGGATGACAGTGTGCCCTCAGAAAGATGCTCAGCATCCGTGGTCATTAGGAAATGCAGACTACACCACAGTGAGATGCTGTCTGGACCTGTGGGGCTGGTAGCCTTAGACCAAGCAGAAGGCAGCATTGCCAGAGCACAAGCATGTGCAGGTCCCACTTTGGCTGACAGGAGTTCAGAGCTGCTCACTGTGGAAAGAGGCTTGTCAGTTAAAAATGTAGTTGGCCACGCACTTGCACAATCCAGAAGGCCTCCCTGAATATTCATAGCAGCTGTCTTCATGGTAACCAGAAGCAATTGAGACACCTCCGCTGGTAAACAGATGAACAGACCAGACTTTGGTCCTCCCATACAGCTGAGTCCGTTCATTAGCAGAAAGGAGTCTACTGCTGACTTCAGCAGCAAAATGGGGTATTCCAGAGCAGCTTCCAGGCAGAAACTCAGAAACTCGAGCTGTACCACCATGACTGCTGTGTAGCATCCTGGTTCCTGGGCATGGTGGGGAGTCTGTCAGTGGCACCAGAGCTCTTCCTGGGGCGAGGAACCCCACCCCTGTGCCAAGCACCCTGTCCAGGCTCAAGAGGCCAAACTTTAAAAAGAAGGAGACATACGTAGGTGGAAATACAATCATTTCTGCTCAGTTCTTTTCTACAGTTGGATTAAAGTTTTTTTTTCCTTATATTAGAGGTCATGGAATGTGTGTGGCCCACATTTCAGCATGGACACAAACTCTGAAAGCATTCATTTTTAATTTGTAGTGTTCAGTTGATTTTTGTGATCTGATTTATTTGTAGCCTAAAGGCATTTTGTTTTGTATAATTAAATTGTGTTTTATAGAGGTTATATAATTAGCACAAGTGAAGGATGTTTTACATAAAAGATGTTTTACAAGTTAAATTGTTTTAAATTCTTCCCTGTTCTAGTTCTGGAGAACTAGAACAGTAGCTTTACAACTTAATAAACTTGCTTTCTCTGATACAGACAAGACAATTTAATTATGCATTCTTCAGCTCTTTATTTTAGTTACCGCTATAATTGTAGGGTGCAATTGTACTTTAAGCTGATAGAAATAAAAATGTATACAGTAAATAATGAAAATTTGAGACACTAACCAAGGCTTCACAGTTGTAAATTAAGTTTCTTGAAATGTGCAGGAGAGTTGCTTCTCACTATTTTGTGGCATTTGTCAATGTCCTATGGAGTGGCTATTTAGCATCTTCATTTTGGAGATAAGAAGGCCATCATTATCTGCCACACCCTTGGTCACTTGGGTCAGGGATGCACTGGAATGGGTGGTGATGGGTAATGCAGGAGGTATGTGGCAGGCGGCCCCAGCAGGTTTGCTTCCTTAGCGTCTGAGCTTCTGTCCTAAGCACTCTACTGTCCCCAGTAGGTGGTGCGTTACCCTGGCATCCAGATCTGCTGGCTGCAGCCTTCATGTGACTCTGTCCTGTGTGGTGTCTGCTTCTCGCAAATGATGTTGGGGATGGTGGTTGACCTGCTTTATGTTTTTCACTGTCTCAATCTACACTGTCAAGGTTCTCTTTGGTAAAGTCTCAGGAGGATAACTTTAGTAATTTGCTTGAATGAGCTGCTTGTTACTCATTGCTAAAGCACATGCCTCAACTGTGTGGGCACTGATTCTGATCCTCAGCACCACTTAAAATGATTAGTTATATTGTATATCCCACCATGAGTAATATTGTTTAAGAAAATTAGGTGGAGAATCTTCTTGCATCTTGTATGATTCCAGACATTCCTGAAATTAGATCAATGACCTTTTAGGTTCCATGTGTTATACTTTGCCCTTAAGTAGCTAGGGCTTAGTTGTTTGAGTTTTCTTTTTTCTTAGCTTGAATTTACAAAACAAAATAAAAATAAATGAACAAATAAGCAAACAAACAAATGAATAAATAAAATTAAAATTGGCAGACCGTAGAAATCTGATTTGTTTGGAAGGTGTTTGTCTTTGGAAATCTCTTGGTGTCCCCTTGCAGGCTCCAGAGTTGGTGCCATTCCCACTTGGGTCCATCAGGTGGCAGTCGCACACAGTCGTCTTGGGCTCCATTGTGAATCCTGGGTGGCTGTTTACACTGTGCTCATTCCCATTGCTTTACCTGTGGAGTTTAAGTGCATTTAAAGCATCTTCTAAGAGGTCACATTCCAACCTGGAGCATGAGTTTATTAATCATGTTTATTTCCCCATATCTTCTAAAAAGATATTTAACAGGCCTAAAAATGCATTGAAAGATACTGAACCTGCTTTTGTGTCTCAGAATGACTGAGGACTCTCAGATGAAGACTTCTGTGTGCACCCCCACGCCTCTTGCCTTCCCCTGGCCTTCTCTGAAAGCCATTCCAGCATCCTTTCCAGTTTGCTGCCTCTGCCTCTTTGAAAGTCTTTGTTTTGAGAAGCTTTTTGTTTATGGAAAAGATGCAGGAATTGGAGTGATGAGCCTACTTGCCCTCCACTTAGACCCACCAGCTGACCTCAGAGTGTGCGTGAGGCCTTGCTCTTCTTCCCCTCTCTGTATACATGTACACATGCACATGTATATTCACATATGTTTGTTTCCACTGAACCTTATGCCATTGAGTTGCGGGCACTATGCCCTCTTCCCCAAAATATTCAGTCAGTGTTTACTGGGAGAAGGGTATTTTTTACAATTCCATAATAGTAACATAATTTTCAAATTTACAAGATCTAACAGTGACACATGTCACTATCTGGAATGTGTTCCTTGTTTTTATTTTGGCAGTTGCCCTATTAATGTCCCTTATGATAGTCCTTCTCCTTATTGCAGGAGCCTCTCCAGATCACGTGGCATTCAGTCAGCCTCATCAGTCTTTTTAGTCTGGATATAGTCCTCAGACTTTCCCTTTTTGTGCACTGACAGTTTTGAAGGATGCAGACTAGTTGTTTTGTAGGTTACCCCTAAGTTTGAGTTTGCATGATGTTCTGATGACAAGTTGAGGACTGTCACAGAAGTTATACTGTTTCAGGAAACAGGAGTGGGAATGGCAGTGATACAGGTTGTTCTGTGATCGGTTGTGTGTTCACGTTGGTGACTTTAGGCAGTGGGTGAGGGGTGGTCTCTGGATCAGCATCATTCCCTGGGAATTTTTAGACTTGTAAGGTGTTTGGGCCCCACCCCTGACATGCTGAATAGGAAACTTAGGGTGAGAAGCTGTGGTGTTTCTTGAGGGGGTCACTGGGCATGGAACCCAGGGCCTTGTGCATATTAGGCAAGTGCTCTACCTGAGCTGCATTCCAACCTTTTTAAACAATTTAAAAAAAATATTTTTTAGTTGTAGATGGACACAATACCTTTATTTTATTTATTTTTATGTGGTGCTGAGGATTGAACCCAGTGTCTCATATGTGCACGGCTGACCACGTATCAGTGCCCTCAGTCCACCAAAAGGAGGAAAACTGTAATACATAGTTTTCACACGTATCCAACCTTTGTGGCCTTGGAGGTGCAGAACAACATCATCATTATCATGGATTCTGCTCATTTACATCTTAGGTTCCACTCTGGCCACAGGCCTAGAGGTTACATGTAGTCCCTTATGCCATTTGCATCACTAGGCTTTTCATTTCAAAGTCTCACCAGAGGATTAAAACTAGATACCAAACTGGGTGTGGTGGCACACAGCTGTAATCCCAGCGACTCAGGTGTCCAGGGCAGTAGTATCATAAGTTAAGAGGCCAGCCTCAGCAATTTAGTGATATCCCATCTCAAGATATAAAAAAAGACTAGAAGTATATAGCTCAGTAGTAGAGCACCTCTGGGTTCAGTTCCCAGTACCAGCAAAGAAAGGCTGGGATGTTGCTCAACTGTAGAGTACATCTAGGTTCAATCCCCCGTACCAGAAAAAAAAACAAAAGAAACTACACAAGAACAAAAGAAGCCAAGTAGTATGTGTACACTTATTCATTTTATAGTATGTCATTTCATTGAAGGTTTACATAAAATCATTTTGATAATATGGGTAGTGTTTTGGCATTAACTAATAATGACAAATCTCAGTTTCCCAATTAACAAAAACATATTTTAAAGGGAGAAAGTTACTAAAACTTACATTGAAAAGTAGGTGGGAATAAAACAAAAGCCAAGAACAACTGCAGATCTCCAACCAATCATCTGAAAGTTCAGAGGAGAAAACCCTCAGAAGAGCACAAGGCCTGGGCCACTGCATGTAGCATGGGGACTGAATCAGGGAAGAGACCCTCACTTCCCCCTGGCAATTTCCCACAGGTCCCTGAATGGAGGAGCAGGTGATGGAAGAAACAGGCTTTGCTTGCAGATTTTAGGATTAGCTGTTAACATTTATGCAGCATCCATTTAGCCAGGAAGGAAATGCTACTTTGCATTAAAAACAAGGCAGAGTAAACCAAATTTGGTAAGAATTTAGTAACAAAATAACACAGAAGTTCTGCCAAAATTAAGAATAAATTTTTTTATGTTAAAATGGAAATTACCCAAGATCTTCTAGATAGTAAAATTGATAGCTAAACTAAACTAACATTAACATACATACAGTTTTATCACATTGCTTTCTAGAAAGTTTAAAAATAGGCAGCTTATGAGCTTTTTGCCTTTAAACAGCATTGATCCTGGGAGGTCTACTTAAGCCACAAAGGAGCGAAGGGTACGAGACATGCTTGTTCTTCTCCATAAACAACTAGACTTGTGGACAGAAAGAGGAACCACTTCTGTCCAACCTTGAGTCGACAGGCCATGCAGGACTGTGATGCCAAGAGGGAAGAGAGCCACCTGGGAGCCCTTTTAGCTCCCTGGCCATCTAGTTGAAAGCAGTTTGACTGCAGCATTGTCAGTAGGTAGAGGCGGGAAAATTTTGGGAAGTCAAAGAAGTTGAAATTTGTAAGGTGCAGCACTTGAGCTGAAAAAATTACATACAAAATAAGTTTTAGAAATCTGCAGGAGGAGCCAGAAGGCACATGAACACCTTTAGTGCACTGAAAGAAAAAAATCCATCCAGAATTCTGTCTTAGTCAGCTTTTTCACTGCTGTGACTAAAGGATCTGACGAGAACAACTGTAGGGGAGGAAGAGTTTACTTGAGGGCTCACAGTTTCAGAGGTCTCAATCCACAGAAGGCCTGCTCCATTTCTTGGGGCTTGAAGTGAAGCTGGACATCATGTCGGGAGAGGGTGGCAGAGGAGAGTTGCTCACATCATAGTGATTAAGAAGCAGAGAGAGAGACTCCAGCTCCAGATACAAAATATATACCCCCTAGCCACACCCTCAATTAACCACCTACTCCAGCCACACCCCACCTGCCTCCAGCCACCACTTAGTTAATCCCAACAGGGATTAATTAACTGATTGATTTATGACAATCATTTATCCTCTGAAACTTCTTGCATTGTCTCATGTGTGAGCTTTTGAGGGGCACCTCATATCCAAACCATAACAAATTCTATAATCCGCAAGAATTTCTTCCAAAAAAAGAAGCTGTTTATTAAGAAAAAAAATGGACAAAGGAGATATGACCAATTCAGGGAAACCCAGACCAGCAGAAAGGAGCATGAAATTACATGAAATGACACGGACAGGCCTCAGCAACACTCATGCCGTGTGATGCTAACCAGAGGTGGGAGGAAAGTCACCTCTTTGGGGAGATGTAAGGAAGGCTCTGCAAGGCTCTACACCTGACGGGCACTAGGGCCAGGCATTTGTCAGTGCAGGGAGTGTGCCTGCAAGGTGTGGCTACCAGGGAAAAGACGATTGCAAATAGGCACCAACTTTGGTAACAATGTGTCCACCCAAGTTCAGGGTGAAGTGATCCACCACCTTCAGTTTGCTTTAACACAGTGTTAAAAGAAAGGTGTGTGGTGGGCAAAGGGACGGATGGGTGGGTGTGCACTTTTGACAAAGCAGGGAAGCGTGGGTGAGACCTGGGCAGTGCATGTGTGGAGAATAATAAATTCTTGTAACTTTGCTGTGTGTCTAAAAATTACCACAAATACAGAAATCAAACAGATTAAGCTAGACAAGAAGGGAAGAAAACAGGCAGGAGGGAAGGCCTTCCTAGTGGAAAGGCAGCAGCAGTTCCTCTTGGACATGGGTATTGAAGCTGGACAGAATCCTTTATAAGACTGTTTGAAGACATTGAAATATACAAGGCAGGCAGGACCTGAGGCTTCTTGCACGCTCCTGCCCAGCCAGGCATCTCACTCAGCCCTGGCTCCAGGTAGCAGGACTATAGCAGGGCACCATAAGGTTAGCTGATGGTTTTCAGAACAAAGCCACTGCTGTTTTAAGGGAATGTGTGGAAACAAAAAGGGCAGCAAAAGGCCAAGTTCCAAACCTAATCCGAACTGCCCAAGTCCCTGGGAGACTGAATCTGTGCATAGCTCAGGAGACTCGAGACACCAAGAATGGGACCCGCAGAGAAAAGTGTGACCACTGGACATCAGTGGCTCCCATGAAGTCTGCTCTCTGCTGCTCTGACTCGGCACTGTCTATGACAGGCTTTGGTGGTAGGAGATGTCAGAGAAATTTGGGAGAAGGCTGCTTGTGGAAATAGGGGAGCCCAAGATAAACCCCAGAATCAATAAATCTACCCAAACCACTGATCATCAAAGCCCAAAGGAGGGGTACTGGAATCTCCCAGGGAGCCATGGTAAAGCAAGCACCCAGTAGAAGCCAGTGAAGCTGGTCAGAGCCACCTCAGAAGAGCAGAACAAGATTCTGCATCCTGAGTCCAGGGCACGTGTGGGTGCACAAGCACATTCACCTTTACATGAAGGTGGCCTACAAGCACTGACACCCCCAGTGTCCAGATCTTGTCCTCCAAGTTCTGTTTCCCACCAAAAGACACAGGGCCACTTGGAGAATTACACATCTCAGCATGGGACAGAGAGATGACAAGAAATGCCCAGAGCCTCTACAGTGCCAAAGAGGAGGAAGATGCTTGGGAAATACTAGGGACATGTCAGAGGACCCAGGAGATGATCTGAGGGGACGTCCTTATGTCAAATCAGAAAGAAAAAAAAAAATGGCAGCAACAGATGACAAGCCACTGGATAACATAAGGATCCACGAGGATGTCATTACTCTTAATGTGATAAGGAGCAGAATAACAGGTGAAGGAGGGGAACCTCTCTTGCACAGAAGAACAGGGCTGGAGTGTGTGGAGGGGTAGCAATGGAAAGTCACCGTTCACAGCCACCTGGCAGTAGCTGTTTGGGGCGAGACCCTTTGTTGTAGGGACAAACGAGGCAAGGCACCAAAGATAGCAGGAAACAGTTTTATTTGGCTGCAACCAGGATCAGAGGGCACAGCTTTTGCTGTAATCAATCAATCCCCTGAACCCCGAGTTCAGGGAGTTTCAGAGTTTTATACCCAGCATGTAAGGGGAGGGGTTCAGAAGTCCACAATCGGCAGAAGTTCACATAAAAGCAGCTTTTTCTTTCACTGTTTTGGGCAAGTTAACTCTTCAAGGACAACACCTGAGAAGGGGAGAGCTTCTTCTCCCCTTCTTTCCTCCCCCGCCAGCTGTTACCATGGAACCCAGTTGGTAACTTATCTTAAAAATGTAGACATCTCTGTGAAGCCCAGCTTAAGGCCAGAGGCCTTGTTTGCACATTTCTACAAATTACTATACAGGATTCATGTTTGTGAAAAACTAGTAAGGGGGTGTCCAGCACCTGGAGTGCTGACATCTTCCCGGCCAGTAGCCAGGTAAAACAGGGCAACATGAAAATAGGAAGTTTATCTACACTGAACTCTTTTGCAGAGACTCTTTTGCTGACAGTCCTAAAATCAGCCATGGTGAAGATTTCTGGAGAAGCCTAGTTAAGACTTTTCAGTGGAGAAAGGGGTGCCACTTCACCTTGGTGGGGTCCACTTCTCCTGGCAGCCTTGATTCCTTTCAGTGGGAGTTGGTGTTTGGCGACTCACCTGGATACTGGGGTGGTTCATGCTGGGGTGTTGCTGTTTCTGGGTCTTTTTAGAATACAGAGGCAGGAAGTATATATTTTTAAGAGAAAAATAAAACAGTTTATTCTGATACTTCGAATTCAAATATAAGATCATATATTTTTACTTCCTGCTTTTACTTGTATATTTTATTTTTCTTAAAATCTTGGTTCTTAACATACACACTCATGAAGTTGCTTTATCTTTTATAGATATAAAACTGTGTAGTTTCAGAATAACAGTATTATTACTGCTAGCCACTAGACCTCTAAATAAATACCTTCAAACAAGTTTTGTTTGCTTCACCTTGGTTTTTTCTATATGATAATGAAAGACATCTTAAGGTTTCATTACAGTTTCTTCCCTGCAGGGTGGTGCTGCACTGTGGGACATGCACTTCAGTTCCTGTGTTTCAGAGTTGGTGCAGAGTCTCATTTGAGTGAGGTCACCCTTTTGCTGGGCACATCGGCCTCACTGTTTCTTTTGACTGTGGGCGAGCATGGGAACTTCACACCCAGATACGGGATATCCATTTGTACACCTGCTTTGCAGTGCTTACTAAGATTAAGCACAAGGTGTGACCTAGTAATTTTGTTCCCAGGTCCACATGTAACAGAAATGTGTGCACGTGTGCAAGGAGACATGCCATGAAGACCAGCAAATGCCACATGACCAGTTTGTTGACAATTACTCTCTCTGCCCTGCAGAGTGGTGGTTAAATACCCACCAGCACGGCTCACATCTGTGCATCCCTCTCTCTGCATACACACTGATGTATTCAGGATATCTAGAGCAGTGATTGCATGCAGTAGGTGCCCACTAAGTAATTCTTAGCTGAATGAGGAGAAAAATAGTTCTTTTAGGATAGTTTTTGGATGGTTGGGAATGTTGCTTATTGGTATGACTTAAGTTTATGAATTCTATTAGTCAAGGAATTTGGGTTTGCAGTTGCCAGAAACTCACCTTGGACTAGGTAGAATCTAAAAAGAATGTCACTTTATGCCACGTGGACTTCTAGGTTTGGGTCCCAGATGCTAATGTGTTCTCTTCCACTTTCTCCTTGTACCTCCTGTTACCTCCTCTCCCTCCCTCACCCTGTCTTGGGGAGGACTCTTTGGTTCCTCTTCCTCTTCATTTTCTGAGGTCTGGGGACTGACGCACTCTGGTAGGTTGGATGCTGGGTGTGGAGTCATGCAGGAGCAGCACAGCGTCCTGTCCTCTGTTAGGCGGACAGAAGTGTTGGACAGGAATTCCTATGTAGGCTCCCACAGAACTGTCCAGTTTTACAGGAGAGTTTTTACTCTTAGAAAAGTAAAATTACTTGAATGTAAGATGTGCCCTTCTACAGATGGTGCTCAGGAGAGAGGCCAGTTTGTTGACGATCACATTGCAAGCTGAGAAACTGCACTGGGATGAAGTAGTTAACTCTAGAAAACAGGTTTTCAGCTGCACAGTAACTTGTTTTAAGTGTCGGCCACATTTAGCAGTGTGACTTTGTGTCTTCTTATAAATTTTAATTTTCCCGGGGTGCTGGGGAGGGAACCAGGGCCTGGATCTTGCTAGGCAAGTGCTCCACCACTGAGCCACAGCCCAGTCTGGATTTAGTGCTTTAACACTGAAATATAATTCACATATGACACATGTCATCTGTTTAAAGTGTACATTCACCTCTGTCAGTTATGGAACCTTCCCATCACCCAGAAGGAAGCGCTATACCCATCGATGAAGGACAGCCAACCTTTGTCACTCCTGGCCTCTATACAAAGGAACCTCTGATCTGCTCTCTGTCTCAATACAGGTTTGAGTATCTGGACTTTTCCCATAAAGGAAGCATACAGTGTGTGGTCTTCTGCAGCTGACATGATGTACTGCACATGAACCACAGCATGTGTGGTACTTCATTTTTTATTGCTGGGTAGTATTTGTCGATTAATGTCCTATAGTTGCTTGTAGGCTGTAGTCTGCCAAAGCTGCACCTGCCTGTCCTATGGCAACAGTTTCCTGTGGACGTGAAGCCCAGATTCTCAGCCTCCTTCTTGTTCCTGGAGTTGGCAAGTAAATATGAAGATAGAAGTAGCTGCAGAAGAGTCATCTGCAGAAGGTCTAGCTCTCTCTGCCCCATCAGTCTGCTGCCCTGTTGTCTTTCTGCATATCAGTCACTCTCTTCATTTTTCTGGAGGAACTCAGTTCTGCTGCAGCTGTTTATCTGTCTTGCATTTGGAAATCTCAAATCTGTTTTTGTATTGCAGTTATTAGCACAGTTCCGGGTTAAAAGTGGGAGGATGGAGGGCTTGCAACCCCCCCCCCCCCCCCCCCGCCCCGCCAGTGGTCCTGCCCTGACGATGTGCGGCATGGCGCGTGAGCCAGAGTTACTGCTCTTCATAGTCATGGCCCTTGGGCAGGATATGAGAGGATAAATGTGAAAATTTTGCTTTGTCACAGGAAATTAAGATATGCATAATTGAGTATCAATTTTGCTAAACAATTTTTACAACTTGTCAGCTCACACATTTATGAATTTAGGAGTTCACCGGTCCTTTGTAAAACTGTTTTAATTGTTTCAGTTTGAGTAGATAAGACTTTAGCAATTTTAGTTACTGAAGTCTGGTCCTTGAAAAAAGAAACGTTAAAGGTTCCATTGTGAGAACAATAAAGATATTTAACACTGAATGATTATGTTTCATGCACTGGACAGAAATGTCTCGAGTTTCACAAACTCCCTGGATGACACACCTTCGATGTGGGTTTCCTCTGGCCCAGGAGGCCCTGGGGAGAGGAATGTGGAGTGGACAGGGCTGGGCAGGGAGAGGTGCTTGTGTTGGACACAGAATCTGAGGAGTCACCAAAAGTACTTAATCAGAAAATAATAGTTTAATGTAGTATTTTTAAAAATAGAAAACAAGTGAAAATGATTCATGATGAAAAAGATACCAACATTTTAAATAAAGGTAGAAACAGTATTACTAATTTTTTCTTCTGCCTATGCTCTGGCGCACAGCCCTGTTCCTGATTCTCCCTTTACTGCAATTACTGTGGGCTTAATTTGCTTTTATGTGTCTGGCTTCAAGGTAAAAATAGACAATTGATAGTTTTTCCTTTTTATTATATAAGCAATTAAAGTTTTGGTTCCTCTTAACTACTCCTTGACATGCATGCAAGATTTTGGGATTTTTTTGTTTATTTTTATTTTTTTAAAGTTATTTTTTAAACATTTCCTGATTTCTCTTTCTTTTTTCTTTCTTTCTTTTTTTTTGACCCATGTATTATTTACAGAAGTATGGTTTTATTCCTAAAGATTGGGCCCTCAGTGTTCCTTTTACGAGTTGTGTTTTGTGTTCATTTATTATTTTGAACAGAAACTATAACCACATGGCACAAAGTTAAACGGGCGTGCCCTGACTCGTAAACTTGCCCTTAATCTGTTCTCTTTAGATTCTCTCCAGATGGATTTACAGCTTTTGGCTGCCCATGTGCCCTCTCAGAGGTGTTTCCTGCATGTGCATGAAAGTATAGTTTTCTTTTGCTTTGCACCAACACATCACATGCAACACACTCTTCAATACCTCTTTTTTAGTCACTTAAAAATTTAACTTAAGAAGCCTTGTATTTTAGGACAGGTGCTACCTTGATATTTTGTTTTGCTTTTTTCATTAATGAGCATTTTCCATAGGCAATGAAAACATTTTAGAAAACACCTTTTTAATGCTTGTGGAATCACATGCTTTGATATTCTTAGTTTTGTTTATTCATTCCTTTCCTGGTGAACATGTATGCTGCTTCCAGTTTGACAGCATTACAAATAAACCTATGAAACATTGATGCCCCCTGACTGTGCTCAGCTTGAAGGTGATTTGTTGGAGATGTCTTGACCAGTTTGCCTGGAGCTAGGACCAGAGATGCTCTGATTTATGAGTTTGTTTTCTGGTGGGTCAGGACTCTGTCCTGATGGTTTTGGGTCCCTAGTTACCTGGCTTCTGGCTCAAGCACAGTAGATGCAAACAGCCCTGCAGGAGCATTCCTACAGCCCTTTGTGTGGGCAGCTGTTTCATTCTCTTATCAGCTGTGGAAGGTAGGTACAGGTTTTAACTTAGTTGAGGAGAAAACCAAGTCACAGACTTACAGGAAGGCTGCCAAGTCCACACCTCCAGTGTGTAGCTGGGTCAGAGATCCAGGTTATGGACACATCTTTTTATATGCAGAGTAGTGGAAGGATGAAATGATTCTTCTTTGGCATTGCATGACTTTCTTAGTTACACAAATTCTGATTGTATCACAAGCTCCTTTTAAAAAAATTTTTATTTGTAGATGGACATAATACCATTATTTATTTATTTATTTGTATGTGGTGCTGAGGATCGAACCCAGTGCTTCACACATGCTAGGCAAGCACTCTACCACTGAGCTAGATAGAGCCCCAGCCCAAGCTCCCTATCTTTCTAAGCCTGTTTCCTCATTCTTGGAAATGGTGGTATGGGTAATTGCCTCAGTTTATTGGGGACTAAATAATTACTTTTTTGTATTATTTCTGCAGCCCTGGGCATCAGGCACAGCTCATGTATGCTAGGATCTCCTCTATGTCCATTCGCTCCATTTGGCACCAGAGACCCTTCCTTCTTGCAGCTCACCACTCTGTCCCCCTCCCTACCTTTCTTGTCTTCCTCCTCTTCTGATGGTGGTGCTGCTGCTTCCGGACTGAACCCAGGGGTGCTCTGCCACTGAGCCGCATTCCCAGCCCTCTCCCCCAACATACAATGTTTTAAACTTTTTATTTTGAGACAGGTCCTCACTTAGTTGCTAAGGCTGGCCTTGGACTTGCCTCCTGCCTCAACCTCCTGAGTTGCTAGGCTCACAGGTGTGGCTGCCACACAGGGAAGGATTAAATGTCTGTAGTCACACACAGGGCCTTTGTTGCAGTGCTGGACAGGCCCCGAGGGCTGTACCAATGAGGGCTGTTATCTTTTCCCTGCCTCTGCTCTTTGTCTGGTTCCTGACCCTTCACCTAGGAAAGTGGCATTACATCATATTTGTAGGCTTCTTGTAAAATACATAAAATTTACTCTTATAAAATGATTTAAACATTTTTTGAAGTTTTTAAAATTTGATTAAAAATAAGCACAAAAAAACGCACACCTGAACTATACCAGGTTTTAAGTATTTGGCTAACTAATATTAAGTGCCTTACGTTTCTGCAAACAAATTTCCAGAGTCTTTTCATTTAGAATGTGTGAAGTTCTCATCCACTGAACAGATACTTTTGTTCCCCCTCACTCCAGCCCTCGTAACCTCTCTTGCTGCTCTCCCAGTGAATTTGACTCACAGGTACCTCTTGTATGGGAAGCCATAGGCATCTGTCCTTTGTGATGATTTATTTCCCTTGGCAGCCTGTCCCCGACATTTGCCATGTACCTGTGCCAGGTTGCCTTTTTTTCCAAGGCTGAGAGCTATTCTGCTGTATGTGTGTGCTGCGTTGTGTGTGCATCTGCTAATGGACACGGTCACTTCCCTGTTTGGCTTTTGTGAATGTGAGTGCACAAACACTTCTTCAGAGCCCAATTTCTGTTCATGTGGGTGTATTTCCAGGAGTGGGATTGCTCAGTCAGATGTGGCTGAGGGTTAGTTTTCAAGGAGCCTCCACACTGTTCTCTGTGACAGTTGTGTCATCTTCCTTTCCCCAGCAACAGTGCCCAGAGATTCTAATGTCTTCACATTCTTGTCAGCACCTCCGACATTTTTTAAAACAGTAGCCATCATAATGGATGTGGGATTAGTTTTAATAATAAATTTTTGTTTTTTGTACTAAGGATTGAACCCAGTGGTGCTTTTACCACAGAGCCATGTCATCTATGTGTTATATTGATGTGAGGTCTTACTAAGTTGCTTAGGGCCTCACTAAATCTCAGAGGCTGGTTTTTGTTTTTTTGGTACTGGGGATTGAACTCAGGGGCACTCGATCACTGAGCCACATCCCCAGCCCTGTTTTGTATTTTATTTAGAGACTAGGTCTCGCTGAGTTGCTTAGCGCCTCACTTTTGCTGAGGCAGGCTGTGTGTATGTGTGTGTGTGTGTGTGTGTGTGTGTGTGAGAGAGAGAGAGAGAGAGAGAGAGAGATATGCTGGGGAATGAACCCAGGGCCTTGGGCATGTAGGGCAAGCACTTTGCCAATTGAGCTATATCCCCAACCTGGCTTTGAACTGGCTTTGAACTTGTGATCCTCCTGCTTCAGCCTCCTGAATCCCTGGGATTACACAGTGGTGTGTGCCGCTGTGCCTGGCTTAATGATAAAAATTTTAGATAGAATTAGACAAGTGGCTCCATATATTTCTTGGTAAGGTGGAATAATTCTGCCAGCATGACAAAACCAAAAACAGAATGGAGAATGACAGGGAAGGCCAGTCATTGTACATCTGCTGGAGGAAGAAAAGCTGCTTTTCTGTGCCTGGGGTAGGGCGTGGACCCTTGCTGCGTGGTGCTGAGGTTTCTTGAAAACAGAGCATGGAGTCAGAAGGTAGCAAGACTCTGCCTCTTCAGCTGTTAACAGGGACCTTTAAAGAGGGTAGTGTTGAGGTTTTCATTTTACAGCTGAGGAGCAGCAGGCATGGAAGGACTGCACTCAGCACACGGGGTGCTTGGTGTTGTGTCTGCGACCACCGAGCTCCTCCAGCCTTTGTGTCTTCATTCCCTAACGTGGAACAGCACAGTTGCAATGAGGTGAGCAAACTGTAGACCACAGGGTAGGAAAGCTCAGCTGACGTGTGAACGTGACATTCCTAGCACACTTCCAGCCCTGATGACTCTTGATTCCTGAGTTAATGACTTGGGGTGAGCAAGTTGTGATGTTAGGTATGCTACCTGATTCCTCAGAGTTGCCTGCATTGTTGGAGGTGTTGAGAAAAGCCCAGACTCTGCTGTGTGACCATGTAGGCTTGGGGTACCTTGCTTGGGTTTCTGCTTCCCAGGATTTGTAAATAAAACTGGATGTGCCAGTGTTTTGAAAGTGCCTGGTGAAGGTTGGGCATTGCCCAGGGCAGGGCCGTTCTGCTTTCATTTCCTCAGTGCCCCCTTTGTGCTGTCATGGCTGGCACATGGTCAGTGCTTAGTAAGCCTCAGTATTTTCATTGTCCTATTTCACAGATACAGAAACCAAGATTCAGGCCAGCCAAGTGATTCTTTGACCCACAGGTAGAACTAGGGTTCCTTTGTTTCTTCCAGGCACAAATCCAGGGCCTTCTCCTGAGGTCCTCATGTGACAGAAGGGAGGTACAGCAGTTGCCAGGAACCTCTGCCAGCAAGTGACCAGCCTCTGGGAGCTGGGTTGTATTTTGAGACTTGTCTGTTTTGAGAAGGCGATTATCCTTATTATGACTAATGTTTCATTAAACTTTATCAAGCTATGGTTTTTGTTGATAGGCTAAAATTTTCCTAAAAATCGTTTGTTTTTTATGGTGGAAAAAGGCATAATGGCAGAAATGATAATTAGTGATCTCAATGGAAGTAAGTAAACTTGGTTTAGATACTGAGCATTGGGAAGTCAGTGTATGTTGTAATTATCAGTTGCTAATTGGAGAGGCCATGTCATGAGGTGTTGAAGTCATTTAAATCTGTGACTGGGCTGGGGCTGTGGCTCAAGCGGTAGCGCACTCGCCTGGCATGCCTGCGGCCTGGGTTCGATCCTCAGCACCACATACAAACAAAGATGTTGTGTCTGCCGAAAACTAAAAAATAAATATTTAAAAAAAAAAAAAAATCTGTGACTCCTGGTGGCTGTGGGCCTGGGAGGCTGTGGATCTGGGAGAGTGGAGGAGTGGAGCCAGTCTCTCCCCTGCCCCCTGCTGGCTGACCTAAAAGTACTCATCTGTACCTGGCCTTTCCAAGAAGTACTGCTTGGCACAGCCATATGGAGATAGTTTTTATGCACTGCTTTTGGAGGCATTTTATAAGCAGCTCTTTTCTTATTTGTTCTTGCCTAGGATCTTCTTAGGCAGCTTGAACAAAGTCGTCCACGGTGTGGGGAGGTTTGGCGTAGCGCTCACAGCCTCCCCCAGCCTCAGGATCTTGTCTCATTTCACCCTGTTTCCATTCTTGCTCTACTGAGATTTTAGTGGGAGTACCCAAGCCTAACAGTTGTAGGATTGACTGATCATTTTGCAATACGAGGGATGGAGTCCAGGGGTGCTCTGTCACTGAGCCACGCCCCCATCCCTTTTAATTAAAAAAAAATTTTTTAAACAGAGTCTTGCTAAGTTGTTGAGGCTGACCTCAGCTTGCAATCCTCTTGCCTTAGCTTCCTGAGTAGCTGGGATTATAAATGTGTGTCATGCTGATTTTTTTTTTTTTTTTTTTAAACATAGAATGAGCAGAGGCATTGCATGTGATTTTCCTATACTTTGTGTTGATTTCCCTTTTCCAGTCTCACATTCTTAACAAACTAGGGTCTTCCCTACGCTGCACTTACTTGCTTCTCACAGTGTATTTCAAGCCTGTCCTGTGCTGGTCCTGTAATGGAAGAGTGTTCAGGATGGTGGCAGGCCACACTGGCACTGACATGCAGCACATCTGCAGTCTTAGTATGACCTCCGGCCTGGGAGAGCAAGCATCCCCTCTGCCATCTTCTCTAGCTGGAGATGACAGGTGCTGGCAGTGAAGCCTGCACTTCTCTCTGATCATCCACGGTGTGCAAGAACAGACAAAACCCCTCCTGTGGCAGAGCTGGCAGAGTAGTTGGGATGGGGGGCATTTGGTGTCCTGGTGCATCACCTGAGGAGGAAAGGGGGAAGGGAAGTGCCTGGGCGATGAGGTTCTAGATGGTGTGGGCAGCATAGGCTCCCTCCAGGAGCAGCGGCTTGGCAGGGGAGAGAAAGGGTGCACACCAGGAGTACTGGGCTCCAGAACATCCATGGAGAGGGTGCCCTGAGGTGGGCAGGGAGGTCAGTGTGGAGGTGGGAGCTGAGGAAAGAGGAGTCCCCAGGAGATGAGACACAGTTGAGGGTGTGGATCGGAACCCAGGCACCTGTTCTGGGAACTGTGGGGACCTGTCAGTGAGTTGAGTGGAGGAGTGACATGGCACCACTCCGGTTTTGAAGGAGCAGTGCAAAGTTGGTGGAGAGAGGAAGGAGGGAGAGCAGGTGAGACCTCAGTTGTGATCAAGCAGCCACCGGCTGGGATGCAGCTGTAGATGGGGCAAGGACTACCTGAGTGCTGGCTGTGTTCTGAGGGCCAGGATGCAGGGTTTTGCTGGTGGATTATGTTGGAGTAAGAGACAGAACACAAGACTGACTAAGGTTTTGGGCCCCAGAAAATAGCAATATCTTTTTTGTGAATTTTAATGAAGCTTTCACTTGTTAAGTTCAACTAACCAGAGTTGCTTTTAATTGCTAATACTGAGAGTTTGATTTGAACATCACAGGACTTTTTAATGAATGGTGGCCTTTGAATTAGTATATAGAATTTCTTAAACAAGAAAGTAGAGTACTGACCAGTTTTTTTTCATTCATGTTACCTTTAACTGTAGGCTGTTTCTGTTCTTTTCAAGCTGTCACTGGATTAGGAATTTAAAAGCATAATTGGATTTTAATATTTAGCAAGAGGAGAATTAGAGTAATTAAATTTCCAAGCTGGCTAATACTTAGTTAGATTTCAGCCTCATTTTCCTCTTCTGTCAAAACGAGGAAGCACTTACTACTTTGGGATGTGTTATGGATTAAAAGCAGTTACTTTCTGCATGACGAGAGGGCACAGGTTACTCTCTGTTGCTGACACCATGCTCTCTTGCTGCTGCTCTCCCCAGCTGTCCACTCTCAGGTCTCAGTGGTTCCCATAGCTGCTGCTTCTGAGTGACCAGTCCCTGGGTGTGAGTGATCCCTGGGCATGCCATCACCCACCTTGCTCTCTGGCCTTCCATCTCTTACCTTTCCATGTGATGGCAAACCCAGATCTTGTTGTGAAATGAAATCATAAAAATGGTAAGAAACCTATGCCTGGGGAAGGGTCAGTTCGCCTCCCCTCTTAGCCTTTTTCCAGGAAGCCTAAATAACCACAGGTCCCTACCTTTTGGATTGTAAATAACTGCCCTAAGAAGCGAGTTTGGCTACTCCCTCTTGAAACTTAACAGATGCCTATGAAAAGAGCCCTTTCTTCTTATCTGTTTCTGTGAGCATGCTTAATGTTGAAGACCCTGCACAAGACCTTCAGCTATGTAAATTAGGATTTTTTTTTTTTTTTGGTGGTGCTGGGGGCATTATGCATGTGAGGCAAGCACTCTACCAACTAAGCTATATCCCCAGCCTGGCAATTTCTTTTGAAAGAGGAAAAAGCCCCAATGATAGGATGGGTCCAAGATGACACCAAATAACCTATAAATGTTGTGAGAAACTGGATCAGGCTCAGAATTTGGAGTTTTGTTTTCCTCTGGGCCCTCCAGTATATTAAAATAAAGACTGGAGTTCTCCTCTTCTCTGAATGCTGCTTGCTGCTTCTTCACCAGTCTGTTTCTGGAAATATCCACACCCCTGGCTCTTGTACAGTAGGAGATGAAGACGTGCTGTTGCTGGAATAGATCACAAAGCAGTGCGAGGGGTGGCAGAGGAAGCCCCCACTCACTGGTTAGAGTCAGCAGCTGGGCTTAGGCCCTTTTTGTCCACATTCCCTCTCAATTTTGTCCTTGTTCCCACATCACTGCCAGTGCCTTTGCCCAGTGGCCCCCACACCTCCTTGCACCACTCTGTCTTTACTCAGGTGGTTGGTGGGATGGGTCTGTGATGTAAAGGCCCTGGCTCCCTCTCATGGTTGCTGTTGGTAAGGGGATGCAGAAGTTCTGATCTTCTTGAAGGGATGGCAAATGCCACAGGGCTTGATGTGTAGAATACAGTCGTGGCTGGTAAAAGGGGCTTGTGTCTTTTTAACTTTTGAGAGCCTAAGTTCACGTCTTCCCAGCCGTGACGTCCCACTGCCTTCCCCTTGGTGCCTGCTGGCACTGCGGTGTTCCTAGGGGCTCTTCTGGGTGCTCTGGGTGCCTTTTCCTTGTTTTGCTAGGCTGTTTACTTGTGCTTTTCAGGAGCCACTTTCTTCCCAGGGTCATAGTTCACCCTGGGGTGTGATGTGTTTTCTCTGGGGCTCGGGAAAGCTCACAGGAGACTGAGTGGAGCCTGGAGACAAGGCCTTCATCACCGGTAACTAGAACTGAAGCCGACTGTCCAGGCGGCTGGGTACAAACAGGCCTCTTGTTCTCTCAGGCTTTGTCTCGTTCTTGCTTTCTGCAGTGGGTGAACTCATAAACAAAGATGTGGCCATTTGCACAGTGAAGTACTTGAGTCACGGTTCGTTTATGAGATTGTGCACCCAACATAATGACCCACATATCAGGAAAGCTAGAATTGAGCTGAGCAGCAGTGTGTCCTTGCACTGATCACTAAGTAGAATGTGTTCACATAGCTCAATGTTTGTCCTGACCTTGACTCTCTTGCCAGTTTGAATTGAAAAAGTAAGTAACTTTGCATCTTAAAAAACAATTGCTGATGCAGACTGTTAGGATATTTTTCTGTCTTGCTTCTTCACCATGAATTGTATTAATCACTTATCTTTTACGTTAAAACAACACTCTGTACATCTTAGATGTCTCATTCTTTGTGTTTTCATCTTAGATAGTTTTATAAATCTATGGGCTCACTGTGAAAGTATCAGGAAAAATATTTTGCCTCAAAGATTTTTGGGTTCCTGTGGGCTTTTTTCGTGCAAATTTGTTTTTAATGTTGATCCGTACTGCCCCCACCACTACAACTCTTATTTCATCAGGATAATTATTTTGACTGCAAGGTCAGAATTAGATTGGTGAAGTGCCAAAAGCATGACTTAGAAAACAAAAATGGTTTAGGACCCTGCTATAGACTTGATCTGGGTCAGACTAGATTTGCAGCTTACTCAATTTTAGAGTCAGCTGTCAGCTTTGTATGCAGAAGTCTCCTGGATGCATTGAGCAGAAGGGCGAGATTAGCATATTCATAAGGCGCTGGCTACTGGCCTTCTTTTTCTCCTCCCTCCTGCCTTCCCCGCCTCTCTCTGAATGAATCTAGGAACACAGACCCACAGGGTCCAGTTACTAGCTGGTTTCCTTCTGTTCAGTAGCTTCCTCTGGCCAGGATGGTCTATGTTTCAGATTGCAAAAGCATGAGAAGATTTAGTAACTGAGAGGCTTCCTTCAAGCTGCTGGAAAATATTACAGAAGGAGCACCTCCCAAATTTTGCTTCAGATTCTGAAGAATGGTTTACGCCACAGGGAGAGCTTAATCTTGCTCTGGATCGAAGTAAATGCTATCGAAGCAGTGAACTGGGACTCTATGCAGACTCCGGGCTTATCTTGATAGGATTGGGTGTATGTTGTTGCAACTGGCAGGCCGGGAGGCCCTGAAACCAGCAGGTGCCATCTGTATGGAGAAAAGCGGCTGTAGTCCATTTCCAATGTGTTGGGCTAAAGGTATAAACGACTTAAAAATCTGTTTGGCTTATGTTTTATTTAAATTCATGTTTTTGCACTAAGAAAGGTACATAAGAGTTTTTCAGAATTTATTTTAAATAGGTTTGCTGTTAAACTGGAGGGAAAATGGAAATTGACGCAGTGGGGTTTAACAAGAATCCTGCAAGCCCAGTTAGGTACCTTCCCCTGGTAAGTACAGGGAGGTGCATTTAGTGAGCCAGGCCATCTTTTCACGCTCTGTCCTGTGCCTCTTGAAAGGTTCACTTTTTCTCTTCCACTTAAGACATCCCTATTTGTTCTGTGATATGGAAGTTTTTAAAGAATAAAAAGACCAATTTTAACTTTATAAAAGACATAGGAAAAAGGAATAACATTCTTTTCTTATTTAAATTTCCTTTATCACTATAAAGATTATGTATTTAATTTGAAGGTCTGTATTATTTTAAGATGAGCATATCACCAAGGCCCAGGAACTGTGAATAAACAGTTTTCCACTCTAATGTTGTTAGGGTTTTTATTTGCATAGAAATGTAGATATCAAAGTTGGCATTTTCATTGTAACATTCAAGACAGTATTTGGAAAGCATATTTAAAAGTTAAAAAGGCCATGTAATTAGTACATGCTGAATCCAAGTAAATCTACCTTAAAGTACTAGTGGATATTTATCTAAGCAATGAAGAATTTAATAAGTCTGTTGTAGCTTAAGTATATTTAAGTGTCCTGTTGCTCTCCGAGGAAGGATTTTACTGGCCGTACCTCAGGGCAGGAGGCTGCATTTGTGTAAGCAGAGCTGCAAGCTGACTGGCTTTGGGTTCTAGGTTGAAATTTCCAGTCCATTGGGATGTGGACGTGTCAGACCAGACTGCAGTTACAGCATTAAATTTGTTTGTGGTGGTTGAGTCGTCTTGGCCATCTGTGAATTCTTTTTTCGGTTCTCTCCCACAAAGCACATAATGTTAGAACTCTTCCAGTGTCTGCACAAGGCGTTTGTCACTTTATTACATGACTGGATACTCAGAAAAGATCTTACCAAGTTAATGGAAACTCAAATTTTATGTATTTTTTGGGCACTGGGGATTGAATGCAGGGGTTTCACCACAGAGCCACATCTTTGGTCCTTTTTATTAATTTTTATTTTGAGATAGAGTCTCACTAAGTTGCTTAGGGTCTCACTAATTTACTGATGCTGGCTTTGAACTTGCACTCTTCCTGCCTCAACCTCTGGAGCTGATGGATTACAGGCTTGTACAACCATGCCCAATGGAAATTTGTATTTTAAAGGTCATTTGGCATGGGGACTCTTCACAATTGTAGTTTCTTGGCTTTAGAACCATATGCTGAGCATAACCAGTGGTCAGAGGCAAAGAATTCTAAACTTGCTGACAATTTCCATCTTTTTACAGACTTGCTGGGGGCTGGTGGGCATAGTTCACCATTGTATGTTAGCTCTGATAGGGAGTAGTAAGGTTCTTCCATGTTCTTCCAAGCCTATACTGGGTTCAAGATGGACAAGCACAGTTGCTGTGGGACGTTATGAACTTTAGCAAGGGGGGAGATGGTAGTGTTTTGGTTCATTGCAGAGCAAATGATCAGAGCAACTGGGTTTCCAAGGGTGTTTTCAGGTGGTCAGAAATGAACACAGTTGCTTCTAACTGAAGCAAGCATTTATGATAGAACGTGGGCCTGGGTGAGAGGGGCCAGAGCTCTCCCCTGGGGAGGATGTGAGTAGGGGACGTGACAAAGGCCAGAATTGGTTCATCTTAGGGCTGGAGCAAGCCAGTCCTCAGATGGGCTGGTTCTGATGGAGGTGCTGTCCTCCATCCCTGTCAGAGCTGAGTACTGCCCTCCCAACCCCAATGGCCCAGCCTCTGTGAGTTCCTTCCCTGCCTGCTCAGCTTACTCCCTTGCACAGACAGGAAAGCAGCAGACCTGTTCATGCTGGGTGATTTTTGGCTTCATGATAAGGACAAAGATGTTGGTGTACAGGAATTGGCTGAATTAGTTATTTCAAGTTTGAGAGTTAGGATGTGAAGATAGGGTAAAGAGCTCATATCCAAAGAACATACAAATCTCTATCTTGAGTAGACATTCTAAACCACACACTTGACTTTATCAGTCACATTAACCTCAAAAAGCATAGCAGTGTCCCAATTTAAGAACACATAAAATTCTTACCAGGACAAGCTAAAAATAGTGGAACAGACCTATATTTATATACTTTGAAACAAAACTTTTAAGGTGTCCTTAAAGCACTCTGGGATCTTTTTGAAATAAAATTCATTGTAATGTTGAATTTGATCTAAAGATCTCACCCAAGAAGATTATATTGTAAAGTATTTTAAGAAGATTTTGGTAACACGTGTAACTATATCGAGGTTTCCTAGGCATGAAGACAGTTTTAATTCAGAGTGCTGGATTAAAGGTCAATGTCCACAGTGTAAGGTGGCAGGGCTGTTGAGGCAGGGAGCCAGATTGGGCTAGTCCAGATTTATCAATACGCACAATGTGAAAGGCGGGAAGCTTAGGAGAGGGGTCAGCAGTGTTGTTGTTGGAAGTTGTTAAAGTCATGTTTGTTCTGTAATAGAATTTTAAACTCCATCTGCCAGTTAGTGCATCTGTCCATCCATGCAGATAGCCCTGCTTACTGCCCATTTATCTTCTCTAGCAGTCAGCTGCCTCTTGGTACCCACGTTTGATACTCAGAAGCATCTGATAACTTGCAGGGAGGAGCCTCCCAGTTGCTTCCTGAATCTCTGCTTGGTAAACAGTGGAACCCCGTTTACTCAGTTCACACTGCCCATCCAGATCATCTCCTTGGCCCTTCTTCCATGTGTAACAAGCACATCATTCCATCATGGATTCTGCTTCCAACACACCTCAAGTTGTTAAACTTGTGTCCCTTTTGGTTGCGTCCACTCCCTGGTCTGTATTACCCCTTCTCCTATCAACTGAAACCTTGCAGGTGCTGCATGCGGACGCCGCTCTGAGCAGCATATGCATAGAAGCTTATACAAATTGCCCCATGTAATTCTCACGAAATGAGGCAGGAATTCCTCAGAGTACCAGTTTTGCACGCAAGACAGTTGAGGCCCTGAGAGGTTAAGAGACTTGGCAGTGGTTGCTTAGCTCATGAAGGCAGTGTCAGGTTCTGATCATCAGGAGTCTGACTCCAGTATACTTAATCATTGTGGACACATATCCAAATGGAGAAACCATAGCTCACGATGGAATTATCTGCTTTGTATAATATTTACATGTTGATAGAAGAATCATGACTTGTAATCTCAGATACTTTTCTTTGGATACCATTCATTCCACAAGTGTTCAGTGAGCACTTAGTGTATACTAAGCCCGCTATCAGAACTTGGCAGATGTCAGTGAGTAAAGCCTCCTACTCCCTGGTGAAGTTGGTCTTCCAGTGAGGAGCATAGCAAATGATAAGAATAGTAAGTTAACAAGAATGAGTGATAGGTGCCCAGAGTCACAGTGAGGCTGCTGCCGCCAGATGGCAGTTTTCTGGAGATTGTTGGCCAGCTATGTTGTGAGGGTGTCATTCATAGAAGACCTGAAGGAAATGAGGTGTTGGCCTGGGATGTCTGGAGGAAGAGGGCTCCAAGTGTTAATTGTATGGCAGAGATCCCTGATGGGGGAAGGGCAGCATGGTGGGGACGTGAATAGAGCGAGGGCCTCTTCCTGTCTCTGCCCACAGGCATGGAATGGAAGGCCCACTAGGAACCAGCCACAGTTGCAGGTCACTTTGAATCCACCTTCCTTAAAAAGAGTTCAGTGAGAGGAGTGACTGGCGCTCAGTCCCTCCTCTACTGTGTGGGAAGCCTGCATGCATTCTGATTTTCTGCAGGTGGGCCTTGCTCCTGTGTTCTGTGTGGGACCTCAGCATCAGGGCCTTCTTGCACCTGCACCATTCTGTCCCTGGCCTGACTGTTGGCTCTGGGAGAAGGCCATTGGTTCTCCAGCCTTTTCCTCTTTCACTTGAATTGGTTGTTTTTGCCTAGATATGATCTTCTTAGGGAGACAGGCTGCATGCCCCAGTTGATGCATTTCATCCCCACGTTGCATTGGGCAGCACTGTCCTCAGGGCCCTGGTGGGGACAGTGAACCACACAGAAGCCTAGTGTTTAATAAACAGGAGCCATGCCCCCACCTTGCATGCAGCCCACCCACTGTGCTTTCTACCCTGTATCTCCTACACAGTAGATTCCTATATTTTCATGATTAATGAGGTAACTCGTCTGCTTGGAGCAACAGAGGTTTAAATTCTTAGAACCAGATAAGAGGATGATGGAAATGTTTCTGGAAATTAGAAAACACCCAAGTTCTTTCTTTTTGCTTTAATGGTTAGTGACGCTGATTTTTGAAGGGGGGAGGGGAAGAAAGCATTTACAGATCTTTGATTTCAAGTTCATTCATGGATGTTTAAACTCTGAGGAATTTATTATAAGTTCAGTGGTTTTCTATATTCCTTTATATTTTGTTTATTTGTTGTGCTGGGTATCACATCCAGGGCCTCAGGTGTGCTAAGCAAGCACTCTACCACTGAGCTATGTCGCCAGCCCCAATTTCCACCCCCTGTAGTACTGGGGATGAAACCTGAGCTACACTACCAGTCCCTCTGTATTTCTTAACTTATCTAATTTTAGTTTAGAAGAGAGAAATCTAACTTTAAAACAATTATCATGAGATATTCATTTTGCATTTAAGTTATATTTGTAGATTTTCATAATGTATCTCATGATTTTAGATTTCGGTTTAGATGTAGACTTTCTTCTTTAAGATAGACAGTTCAACTAATATACATCAGTGTTTTTGCTTTGTATTATGTCTCTCTTCCTGGAACGTTGCATTAAAGGAGTCCCATTTTAGGTGTTCTATAAAGTTTGATGTTGAAAAGAAACCATTGGTAGTTTTAAGAGACTAAAATGTTAATATGGTGATCAATGGCTGTTAAATATTTGGAAGTTACTCATTTTTTTCATCGTAAATCACTAAACAAGATTATTTAAGGAATCAGTGAACTCAACTCCCAGACAGGTTGCCCTGTCTACCCTGTGTCCCAGATTTCCCCCCACCAGGAGCCTGGGCATGTTTGGTCTCCCTTGGCCTGCTTCCCTGTTCCTGGGGTTCGTCACTTGCTTCCTGTTGTCCTGGGTGTGAAAGTAGCACCCGTGTTGGATGCAGGTTTCCACTTGTTTGTACTGTGGTCAGTCCAGACTCTGTTTTTCCCTCATTTTTGAGTCTCTGTCTTCCTTTACCATAAAATGGGGTTAAGGTTCGCTCCTGAGAACAGGATTAAATGAGATAATGTATTTCACAAATCTCAGATACCTCGTATATTCCCAATATTCAGTAAAAGGCTGCGTGTGTGTGGGGGGGGGAGGGAGGAAGGGAGGAGAGAGTGTATTTTAACACTGCAAAACCTGGCTTCCTTTTGTCTTCTTAAGAGAGTTTGGGTGTTTTCTGTCTTTGCGCAAAGTAGGGTTTTAATGTGGTATTTTGGTGAACATTTGTAGAATACCCACTCTGGTTTCCGTCCAGTGTGCATGTGTGGCAGTCCAGTGTCAGTCAGGGTCCACTGGTGAGCTGTATACCTCTGTGAGTGGGCTCCTAGGTCTCCTTGCCTCAGCCAAGCCCTGGGAGCTCCCCTGCTTGGACCATTTGTGCCCTTTTGAATCCTCTCTCAGCATCCTCTTCCTTGGTGTGACTCCATGGAAACCGCAGTCTCCATCACCAGGACCTCTCTGTCACCACAGCAAAGGTTCTGTTGTGACCAGTGGTGCCTTGACCATGGCTCTCTTCCTGGAAGCACTCCTGGGTTGGTTCCTCAGCAGTCTCTTGATTCATCTCTTAAGCTGCTGTCTGTGGCTTCTTGATTCCCCCTTCCTCTCACCTTTCTCTTCACGTAGCACACACCCAGGGTGAGTTTTCAGACCTCCTTCAGTGTAGGAAGTGGGCTTAAGGGGGCCACATGTCACAGGGTTTGGAGGTATGACACAGCTAGCCCATGTGGATTGAGGAAGTCAAGTGGGGTCGCGGACTAGTAGTGCACGGGGGTTAGAAGAATGGGAGCTGCCTAGGTGAGACTGCATGGGTTGAGCCTCAGGAACACGACAAGGGACACCATCCCTGCAGATTGTATAGGCCAGGTATGGCAGCACCGATGGGGGTTGGTTCCAAGTCCTCGAAAACCACCTGGGGGTACTCAGGTCTCTCGAGGACAGGGAATACTTTTTATGCATAAGCCACTTTTGACTATGGCTTGCTTACTGATTCCAGTGCTGTGTGAATGGTTGTTTGAGACACTGACAAGAAATCAGGGTCTGTACATGTTTAGTACAGACACTGGATTTTTCTCTTGGATGTTTTGTTCCACAGTTGGTTGAGTCTGAAGGTGCTGAGCCCTGGGATGTGGAGGCCCACTTACTCCCCTGCCTGTAAAGAAGAGGTGCAATGGATAATTGCAACATGGTTGAACAGGTGTTCAGCCAGCCTTCGACCCCAGTGCGTAGGCACCCGATAGCCACATTGCCATCCATGCTTTGCACTAGCTGGCATTTATCTGAATGACCTGGGAAGGTATAGAGTCCTGATTCTAGACCAAGACCTCCTAGCCTGAGTAGAACACTGCTGTAATATCAGTTCTTCACACCTTTCCAGCACATTTCCACCTTGGTGAGGTCTTAAAAATGAAGGGCAAATAGCCAAGGGTTTGTTTTGATTTAATATGCATGGGAAGGTCATCTGATCACTCTTGTGGTTCTGTATTGAGAAGACAGATATATTGTGTATGACATCTGACTTGTAACAATGTGCACTTAATGGATCTGAATGGGGAGTGCCAGTATCTGGAGTGAATTTGAATGGACCATGTACTGGTGTCTGTGGAGCTGCATGAGAGAAAGCATTGGCTATAGTGTTTATCCAACATCTCAGATCCCCTGAATGCCTTTGGGGCTCTTGGAAATATCTATTTTTGCCTAATTATTGGGGGCCTAACCTTAGTCTAAGAGTGTTGTGGTTAGTGATATTCATATATTGACTGTAAAAGGGAAAGCGAGCCTTGACTTGGGGGTGGAGTACAGCAGTTTGGGTTCCCTAGTATAGTCCAAGGGTCCTTGAGTTTGGCACATTGTCAGGCAAAAGGAAGCAGAGGAACTGGGTGCCATTTCACAGTCCAGTAGCTTAAGCCAACAAGGTGAAGGGAATATGCTCTGGTTTGTCTTGATACCCAAACTTGGATAGGGACCTGGTTCCCAGTCCCCTGGATCCATTAGATGATCTAGTAGCAGAAACTGTTGGAGCTGAGAGATGTGCTGCTGTACAGTGCCCCTGGGCCGTGCCTCTCACCTGCAGGTAATCAGGTCCAGGTGACTTTGTCTCCAGGCAGTCATGCTTTCTTTCTTCTTTGTTTTTGTTTTGGTGGGGGATGGAGCTCAGGGCCTCTTGTGAGCTAGGCAAGTGCCCTCCTAATGAGCCACCTCTCCTGCCCTCTCCTTTCCAATTCTCAATTAAGGGTGCCTGTTTTCATACCTGCTGATACTAACAGCCTCCAAGGCCTGTGGGTTTAGATGTCAGGTCCAAGCCCCTAGGAGGGCTCCTCTCTGGCATCGTGGGCCGCGAGTGGGCAGGAGTCTCTGCCATGCAGCCGTTAGGAGTAAGAAACAGAGGGCCCTCGTTATTCTAGTGTTCTGAACTAAGACTGCACCTTTACAGTATGATTTTTTTTTTGTCTTTTTCAAGTGTAAAAATTGAGAAGGATTTGCACTGTTAGAAAGTCTAATGTGGGGAGTTACTGAATTACTTTATTAATAAAGGAAAGGATCATTTCTACATCTGGATCCCAAAGGAGATCTCTTCAACAGTTGTTTTACAAGTTGAGTTAATTAATTAGATATATAAAAGCAATTATTTCTAATTATTCATATGTTTCCTCCTTTATGAGATAAGGGAATAGATCACAGGGTTATGGTGGTCCATCAGTGGTCTGCCAAAGCTAGTTGAGGTGTATCAAGTCTTATGAACAATTGTTTTTGTTATCATTCATACTCTTTCCTTACTTAGTAATGTTAATATACCCCAGTGTGTCTGGGTTCAAGTATATACATGTAGATAATGATACTTTTGATTTTATAGATTTTTTCAGTACTTTGTTGAATTTTATAAAGAACAAGTATATTTAAACAGGTAAGAGTATCAGCAGGGCTATGAGCAATTCAGTACATTTGAATGTTTTTTGTTATCTTGATTTTCTTAGGATTTTTTTTTTTTTTAAGTCTCCAAAAATCATTCACCAGTTACTTTTTGAGGGGGCAGGTACTGGATTTAATCCCTGGGCACTTTTCCACTGAGCTACATCCCAATTCCTTTTTATTTTGATACAGGGTCTTGCTAAATTGCTGAGGCTGGTCTTGAATTTGCAATTTTCCTGTCTCCACCTCTGGACTTGCTGGGATTACAAGCATGCACTACTACACCTTGCTTCACCAATTACTTTTTTTTTTTTTTAAACTAGTGACATTGAATTTTTTATTTAAAAAAAAAAATTTGAACATATAGTACCTCCTGTTCTCTTCTACTTTTAGGAATAAAAGTTTTAACAAGAAGAAGTTTTAACAAATTTTAAAATTTCTAATTTCTGAAAAACAATAGGCTTTTTTAAAAAAATAAAGACTTGATTATCAGAAATAATGTGTAGTTGCATACCATTTTCATATCACTATTCATTTCCATTGTTTGTCAATTTGTCTGTGATGCAATCTGGGAACAAATAAGCAGTCACTAGATTCCTGTTTTAGAATGTGAAGAAATTACCCACTGTGGGTATTTAATGATACATATGTGTGTGTGTATTTGCATATATTTAAAATTCAGAAGGGAAAAAGTAACTTAATCTGGTTACTTTAAAACAAATATTTATGTACTAACCAAAACAAGAAGGATTAAGATCTTTTCCCATTTGAACTTTTGACTATGTAAAATCTATTTTCTGCACTTTTTTTTCCCCTGAGGATAAAAGTTTTTAATTTCCCTGTGGGCTAAAAGTAAGAATACATAATACAACTTCTTTAGAAGTAAATATTAATTCTTTAACAGTCACAAAATTTATTTTTAAAAATTTTTCTTAAAAAACAGAAAATAATCTTTTTTTTTTTTGTAAAATCTATGGTATTAATCCCCACTTAACCAAATTTTTTTGAAAGGGCACCAAGTTCATATTCTAAGCATACATAAAAAGGAACCGAGTGTATAACTGTCTTAACAGAATTAGACAAACAAGAATGGCCTTAAATAAATAAATAAGGAAGTAAAGAGTACATATATTCTAAGTAAGAAAGTCTAATTTTGCAGGCTGAATGCCCTATGGAAGGAAGAAGGTATTAGCATGCATATACATTTCTAGGCATTCTGGTTGTCTTTAAACAACGCATTACAGAGAATTTTTTTTCTTATTATAAAATCATTACTTGCCCTTGGAGAAACTGTGACTTTTAAGTGTGTTATGACATATATATATTTCTTTTAGTTATCAATGGAACTTTATTTTTATTTATTTGTAAGAGAATTAACTTTATTTTTATTTATTTGCTGAGAATTAAATCCAGTGCCTCACACATGCCAGGCAAGCATTCTACCACTGAGCTACAAACCCAGCCCGAATTTTATGACTTTTAATAATGTAACTTACATATAAAGTAATTAAATCTAAGTGTAAAGGAATTTTCAATAACTGCTACATTCAAGGAAGTATTATTTACCTGATTATGATTTTTAGGATATTTCATCTTATTTTCTTCTCTTTAAGTCATAAAATGACTTAAATTGTTTGGTTTTCTTTTACTTTTCTTTATTTTATGATATCTACATGTAGAGAGAGGTATGTTAAAACACTATTATAAAAATCTCAAGTGAGGCTATATAAGTAAGACCTATTAATATATAGCATAACATTGTTAATCTTTGACCTGGTATATCGATTCCTTTGGAGAATAAATGTCCCAGGTCATTTCTTTTTTTTTTAAATATTTATTTTTTAGTTATAGGTGGACACAATATCTTTTATTTTATTTTTATGTGGTGCTGAGCATCAAATCTGGTGCTTCACGCATGGTTGGTGAGCACTCTACCTCTGAGCCACAACCCCAGCACCCCCAGGTCATTTCTTTATAAAAGAATTTTACTAAGAGGACCAGCAATATGGAGAATGATTTCCTGCTACCGCCCCCCCCCCAAAAAAAACCCCACAAATTAATCAGTAGTTTAGAGCAATTATGTAAAATATAAAAATATGTAATTTATAGCTACAACTTTTATGTTAAAAACTAAGAATAAATAATTCAAAGATTTATCTAAGTTAAACAGGGCAACTGATAAAATTGATAGTGATCACTATAAGAACTTACATACATCTAGTTAAAACAGAATAAAAATTTATGATTTTTTTAAAGTGGTAGTTGATAACAAGCAGTATAAAGAGTGTCCACAACTTGGTGGCTGGCCAGGTTTAAAACCTTTTTCAAGTTGTTTCTACAACAGACATAGTTTTGAAGTCTACCCACCTGAGTTCAGCAATTATGCTTTTAGAGTGTAAAATTATATGCCCTTAATTAACAACATGTATAAAGGTAATTTATAAAATACATTAGTCACTATTTAAGAAAGAACATAGTTGTGGCATTATTAACTTACATGGTACTGAGAATGGGACCTTTCAACAGTTTTTTTTTTTTTTAAATAGAAAAACTTTATCTCGCCATAAGTAAAGTCTTCTCAACAACAGGAAAACAAAATCCTCCAGGAAAATCTATAGGTTGTGTGAGACAAATAAGCAGACATAACATTTGATAGTGTATCTTTTTAATTTTTTTTTTTTTAGTTGCCAATAGATTTTTCACTGTATTTGTTTGTTTATATGTGGTGTTGCTGAGGATCGAACCCAGGGCCTCACACATGCCAGGCAAGTGTTCTACCACCGAGCCACAGCCCCAGTCTTGATAGTGTATTTTTGCCTAAATTTTGAAATAAAAATGGCCACACTCTTTTGTTAAAACATGAAGCTTCTGTCAAAGATATATTTCTTATTTTAGGGTACAGGATCAAAGAACAAGATGATACAGGTAAAGAAATTTTACAAGAAAAATCGTGACAAAAGTTTTCCAGTTAAAGTACTATAGCATTCAAACTTGATTTAAAATGTAACAAAAACAACAAGATTGCAAATAAAAATGTTTATGGATTTTCCAAACACAAGTAAATGAAATAGTATTTAGGCAGTAGGGCTCATGCTGATGGCTAGCAGGAAGTAACAGAGTGAAATCTACTTGGAAGAAATCTTTAATGTACACATAACAAGCCCAAGGGATGGGCTGCAGCAGTTTATTCATTACTGCTATTTTTCTTCCAAAATAAAACCTTGATTAAACCACTCATACTCTATATTACTCGTATCTTTAATTCAGAGATTGAGGAACTGTATATAAGAAATTAATTTATTTTCACTAAAGGGATAACATATTGTACCTCTCTGCCAATGTTTCTTGAAAACCTTCCATGTCAAAACAATTTGACAGCAGATATAAACAAATAAATACACAGTGGTCTTCATTATAGTCCTTTAAAGATGTGCGTTAATTCATGCTATTAACCTTAGGATCACAGTGCATAGAATACAAATATAAAAAGTTTGGGTGACTTTCAAAGAACTGTTGGATCCTTCACTTTATTTATAATCCCACCATAGCTGATAAAGTTCATTTCTTAAGCCCTGTCATGCATTAATCATTGAGTGGCAGGAGTTAATGAAAACTTCTTTTGTTACAACGTCCATTGCCAGCAATGACCATCCCCAAACTACCAAGGAAGTCATTGTTATTGAACAACATTTGAGGACCTGGAACTTTTACAAAAGCTTAATAAAAAAGGAATTACATTTGACAGTTCCTGACACCTGCATTAATATTGTATGACTAACAAAAGCATGTCCATTGCATGGACTGAAACAGCCATCAACATGCGCCAGAATGCACATGAGTCAAAGTGCAGGCAAAAAGGGTTGGGGTTGTAGCTCAGTGGTAGAGCGCTTGCTTTGCACATGTGAGGCACTGGGTTCAGTCCTCAGCACCACATAAAAATAAAAAGTATTGTGTCTAAAGGTATTGTGTCTATCTACAACTAAAAATAAATAAGTAAAGGTATTATGTCTGTTTACAACTAAAACAAGTTTTTTTTTTTTAAATGCAGTAAAAGGAAATAATCTTCATTGCCTATAGGTCACTTCCAGTCAAGGGTTAAAGTTCAAAGACTGAATGAATGATCAAAGTGCTCATTTTCTCAGTAGGACTGTCATCTGCTAGGAGGATAATAACAGTGGCATCAACAAGTGTCATCAGGCTACCACCATTTTGTTTTCTTTAGATTCTTATTACATGTTCTCATATAAAAAGAATTATCTGGTGGTCTTCTTGTGTAATTGAATTTTGAACACTCTTTTCGTGTAATGTCATCCCGGGACGTGGGTCATTTTGCAAAGCCAACAATTTTTTTTTGCATGGATGCCATGATGGAACCATCTCCGGACCAATTACGTTTTCAGAAAATATTTATTTATTAGTTGTAGATGGACACAATACCTTTATTATATTTATTTTTATGTGGTGCTGAGGATCGAACCCAGGGCCTTGCACGGGCTCGGTGAGTACTCTACCACTGAGCCACAACCCCAGCCCCTACCACTTTCTTTTGAGGTTCCAATATTAGAGATTTTAGAAATTAATTTAAACTTGATATTAAAGATAATTGTTGAATATTATATGACATTAAATTTTTTTATATTGATACTTTAAAGTAAGTATAGAACTGTACAATTTGTCATATTATCTGAAATTTTCAAAAAATCTTTTTTATGATGACAGAGCATTTTACACAGGTTACCCTACTTTGAACATGATTCATGTATGCACAGATTTCATTTACTATGGGTTTGTTGACTTATACCCAGTCCCTCAAGAGTGGTTCAAATTTCTGTTACCGTGGTATCCTAATTATTATTAGTTATATGAAGTACAAACTCAGTCTACAGATGGCTGTATGAGCAACTGTGCACATAGACCTGTGGCCACTGTGTCACTTCTTTCACATTAGTAGTTCATCTCTTTCCCTTACGTATAGACAGCCACATGACATTGCATAAAAATGGGTAAGCAGAAGAGGGAGTTGGCCAACAAAAATGAAATGTAGAATGGAAACAAAAAGTTATAATACAGGGAGATAATATAGGTGTGGTTAGAAGTCTTGAAGATGATAAGTTAATGAGAAAGGACTGGACTTAGGTTTGCATGAGGTTGTGTTCACAAACCAGCAAACACAACTGTTTAGTTCCAGCTAGTGTACCATGAAGTTGCAGCCCTCACAGCTTGTTGATTGACTTTGATTAAGCTATTGGTGCTGGAGACTATGATGATGCAGTTTCTTTAGTTTTGGAGGAAATGTGGCCCAAGCATGGAAATGATAAAATTTGCATCCTGGCAGTAAGAGTGATAAGTGTGCAGTGGGCTGTACCTTTTATTGTACTGTGCAAGTAGCTGCAGGATTTTAGTTGAACGTAAATGGAGTTATGGAAAAGGATAGCCAATGTGGAACATTGACTTTGCTTTTAGAGCCTCTAGATAAGCAGCCAGAGGAACTTTAAGGTGAGTGTCTAGACATAGCTGAAGAAAGCCATGTGATAGAAAGGGTGGAAGCATCCCTGCGGGGGACACAGCAGAGCAGGTTGTGTTAGAGGACCTCTTGGAGACTCCTCATGGAAGGACACTAGCCGGTGATGGAAGTATTAGAAGCTGATCCACACTTAGAAAGGAGCCCAGTAGTTGGCCAAAGCATGGAAAAGATGGGCAGTCCATGTCTCAGCTCACAGGCGAGGTGGGGCGAGGGTGGTGCTGTTCACATACTTGTGCTAAGTCCTTGTGAGGACCCACACTGCTGTGCAGAGTGAGCACTACTTGTCTTCAGTCACATACCTTCAGTATCAGTTGTTGTTGCTGTGTAACAAGTCCTCCCAATACTGAGGGCTTAAAATGACAGGAACTACTTATTTTTCAAATCTGTAGTTTGGCCATGGCTCAGGCTTGAGAGGGACAGCTGGACTCTCTCAACATGATGTTAGCTCCGGACCCACCAGGAGCCAGAGATCCTTGGTCAAGATGGTGATTGTTTTCCATGGCCGGAAGTTGATACTGACCTCAGCTGGAAGCCCAACCCAGGCTTGGCTTGGGGGCCTCAGTTCTTCCTAGGCTGTTTGAACTTCCTTAGAGCATGGTGGCTGGGTTCCAAGAAAACCAAGATCACCTGCTTGTGTTTTTTATTTTGGTATCACCCTTTAGGAGCAGTCCCTTATCTGTAGTCAGAAGCCAGACTCAGTAAAAGGAATGCAGGGCCTCACCTCTTGGTAGGGAGAGTATCAGAGTCACAGTGGAAGAAGGGCATTTGGAAAATAGGAACTGCCACACATTGATATTATGATAGCAAGCTTTTAACTAATTTAACATTAGCTTTTGGCAGAGAAGTAAAATCAATACAAGGAATTTAGGGCATTCAGATTAAACTTTTTATGAGAAAATTAAACCCATGCCTTGGTTTATTAGGGAGGACAATTTTTATATCAGTCTGGTTAAGTATTCACTTTGGGATTATTACCCAGAATTTTAAGAACTCTTCAATTTGTTTGTGCTATACATTTAATTAGATAAGTTATGTTTTATTTTGCTCAGCTATGTCCACTTATTTGCATACCTTTTCTCCTCCTCTTGTGTTCTGGCCCTGGCTGCTTTTCTTCCCACACACTTCCTTCCCTTCACTTTCACCAGGCAGCTTGGGTTCTGCTGAAGGGCTTAGTGGCTGGGCATAGCAGTGCAGGGAGGAGGGGCCTGTGGAGCAGGCGCTGGCTGGGGTCCTGGTGCTCTTTTCCCTTCCGTCCTGCCGTCCTCATGTTCAGAGCCAGTCGTGGACTGAGCCGTTCCTCTTGGCTTGACTCTGAGCCAGCCTCCCTCTTTCAAGCACCCTGTGGTGCTTCCTTTTAACTAAAGGGTTGTCCTAGAGGTGTGGACAGCTGATGACCATCTGCATGGCCACTCCAGGGTTCAGGCACTTGGGTGTAACCAGGCAGCCTGATTGAAGTCAGAGCTGGTGGTGCCCCAGCCTCTGGGACAAGATAAGGTTGAGAACTGACCGTAAGCGTCTTGAAACCTTTTTCCAGTTTCACAGCAGTTTTATGTTTATTGACTCTAATGCTAGAAGTTTTGTGCTTGGTTTTTATGTTTTTTTTTTTTTTTTTGTAACCTTCATCTTTCTAGAAATTCCTTTTCATTATATTTTACAAACGTATTGATGTGTGGCATGTTTGAACTGAAGACAAAACTGGTCCTTTATCACAAACTAATCGTGTTACCAGTATAAACCATGTAAAACACAGTTTTGGGTTTTAAAATCTTTCTACCTTGATAGTTTTTGAGAACAATACTCTGCAGTATGCAAAAATACTAGATACCTCTGATGGAGAAATCTTGAGAAGCTGTAAGAGAATGGCAGCAGATGCTGGAGGGCTACAGTGACAGCAGAGCCCAGTGGGACCACCTCTCCCTGTGGGGGGGGTGAGAGCCATTGTTCTTTACAACTTTCACAGTTGGAGATCAGCAGCCCCAGTCGTGCAGTTCCAGCTGTGGGTCAGAACAAAGGCAGCACCACACAAATAAGATGACCAGGCAATCTAGAGAAGGCAGCTCAGGACTTGTTTCATGGCTGGCCATTCCTGGAACACCCTTCCAGGCACCCCAGGTCAGGGTCTCGGCCCTCTAGACCAGCAAAAGGACACATGAAGAGACTTGAGTGCCACCTGGGAGTGTTGGGGGTCGAGTTGTTAACAGAATCAGGCCCAGAACTACCTGGAGGGAGGTGAGAAAGGCATGGTGGCAGAAATGTCCATTTGAGAATGCATGGTCCAAATAGCATTTTTACAAACAAATAAAAGCATTCGACTGTAAAACAGTCACATTCTGTCATGGAAAACTGCTTCACTCACACTGTAACAGGCTTATCTTTTTAAAAAGGTTTTGATGGCTGTAATCTCACTGGCTCAGGAGGCTGAGGCAGGAGGATCTCAAGTTCAAAGCCAGCCTCAGCAATTTAGTGAGACCCTGCCTCAAAGTAAGAATTTAGAAAGAGGAGGGAGGTGCTGGGGATGAGGCTCAATGGTAAGCACTTCTTCTTGGTCCCCAAATGAGACAGTAAGGACATCAAAGTAAAGCATACTATCAAGTGCTTCCTAAAGCAAATAGATAAATAAAAGCATTGCATTTTAAGAGTGTTCAAAAAGCTGGGTGCAGTGCACACACCTGTAAAATTCCAGCTACTTGTGCGGCTGAGTGTTTTGGTCAGCTTTTTCTCTGCTGTGACTAAGAGATCTGACTATTTTAGGGGAGGAAAAGTTTATTTAGGGGCTCACGATTTCAGAGGTCTGATATATAGCAGGCTCCATTCCTTGGGGCTCAAAGTGAGGCAGGACATCATGGTGGAAGAGAGTGGCAGATAGAAATGGCTTACATGATGATCAGCAGGCAGAGAGAGAGAATCTACTCTCTGGATACAAAATATATATATCCCATAGCCATGCCCCCAATGAACCACTTCTTCCAGCTATACCCCACCTGCCTTCAGTTACCATTCAGTTAATCCCACCAGGGATTAATTTACTAATTAGGTTAAGGCTATAACCTAATTATTCCTCTTCCAAACCTTCTTGCATTGTCTCACACATGAGCTTTTGGGGGGATACCACAACTAAACCATAACACTGACGTAGGAGAGTTCACAAGTTTGAAGTTGGTCTGGACAGCTTAGTGAGACCCTGTCTCAAAAAGGGCTCGGAATGTAGCTCAGTGTTAGAGCACCCCTGGATTCAATACCCAGGGCCACCCAAAAAAAGGAAAAAAAAAATGTTAAGAGAAATCAGACACATGTCTGTCCACCCAGCTACTCTGTATGCTGAGACAGGAATGTGCTTGAGCCCAGGAGCTTCAGACCAGCCTGGGCAGCACAGCGAGATCCTAACCCACTCCAGAAAATGTGATCAGAGGATCTGATATACTAGCAACAGGAGAGCAGTACAAATAATATTGAGCAAGTCAGGGGGGCAGTGAGACTGAAAATAAGACATGTCCGAATACGCCCCTACGGCCTGAAGCTCAGTGCTGAATTCTTGCCCCAAAGAGGAAACCAGAGTGATCACAAGTGGGCTTTTAGTTGATGGTCTAGCAACATTGCCTTGTATTCATTCCAGAAGTTTATTTGTAGGTTATTTCAGATTTTCTTTATAGGTAATTATGTGGTCTGTGAATAATGATAGTTTTATTTCTTCCTTTTCACCCTGTGTTCTTTTTTTCTACCTGCAGCAATTGGTAGTAACTTCTGGGGCAAGGTTACTTAGAAGTGGTTATAGTGAGCATCCTTGTCTTATTTTTAGTCTAGGAAAGGGACATTTCCCCCCCCGGCTTTTAATGAGTTTCTTGGAGCTACTCATCAGGAGATTAAGGAAGCTCATTCCTAGTTTACTAAGAGCCCTTTATCATGAGTGGTTGGTAAATTGTATGACATGCTTTTCCTGTCTGTGCTAGATAATTGTGGCTGTTCTCCTTTCTGAAAGTGGTGAATTACAAATTGCTTTTGAATGCATAATCACCTTTGCGTTCCTAGAATAAACTCATTTTTTTCGTGATGTATTCTTTAAATATTGTTGGATTAAATTTGCTAACAATTTGTTAAAATGTTTCATTTTAGGAGATACCAGCTTGTATCCTTTTTTGTATTGTCCTTGACAGGTTTTGATACCACTGCTTTGCTTGTCTCAATAAGCTAATTTGGAAATATTCCATATTTGTTGAATTTTTCTGTGAGATCAATATATTTTTTCCATTTATTTATTGGAAGAATGCAAATATTCTTATCAAAATAATTTTAATTATAGATTGTTTATTTTTAATAGTATTCTAAATTTTATGTTTATTGTCTCAGTTTTCCTGAGTTGTGTTTTGAAAGGATTGTCTTCCATCTAAAATTTTCAAGTTCATTGGCATGAAGTTATTTATATTCTCTTATTAAGAATGTTAAAATAGGGCTGGGGCTGGGGCTCAGTGGTAGGGCGCCCGCCGTGCGTGTGAGGCCCTGGGTTTGATCATTAGCACCAAATAAAAATAAATAAAGATATTGTTTCCATCTACAACAAAAAAAAAGTTAAAAAAAGAATATTAAAATATATTAATAGTCTCATCTCTTATCTAATTGTCTTTTTCAAAATTAGAGCATTTTAGTTGTCATTTTGACAAAATCATGAATGTGTCAAATTTGATTTCCTTTCCTGTTTGTCCCTTTCATTCCCCTCTCCCCTGCTCCTTTCCTTCCTCTCTCCGTTACTGTTTTCCTTCCTCTACTCATCTATTTGCTCATTTTTGATTGGTGCTTTCTACATATACATAAAGGGATAATTCCCTGAAGTATATTTGTATATGCACATAACATGATTTTGTTAAATTCATTCTGCATTTCCTCCCATTTCCCATCCTTCTTCCTTCCTCTCTGTCTCTGCTCCTGCTCTGCTGATATTTCCTTTATCTTTGTGATATTAACCCCACCCCCACCCCCCACCCCCAGCCTTCTTTCCCTTATTTTGTTCCAGCTTCCACATAGGAGAGAAAACATTTGACCACCCTTTATTTTCTGGGCCAGTCTTACTTCACTTAGCATGATGCTGTCCATTTACTTCCATTTTCCAGTAAATGCCATGATTTTATTCTTCTTCATGGCTGACTAGAACTTCCTGATGTATACATACATTTTCCTGATTCTTCATCTGTTGACAGGCATCTGGAGTGGTTTCATGACTTGGTGACTGTGAATGGTCCTGCTGTAAACATTGAAGTTGCTGGATTGCATTGATTTTTTATTTTCAGTGTCATTAATTATTTCCCAACCATTTTATTTGTATCCTCATTTTTGCTTCATTCTTGATAGTGCTAATGTTTCTTGTCTTTTTCAATCCTTGATATGCCTTACTATTTCTTTTATTTTTAGAAAAGAGATAACTTGATTTTTTAAATTTTTAACTGTATTGTTCGATACGTGTACTTTAGCAGTTATTTTCATTGTTTTTATTTGTAGGGGTATTTCTGTCTCCTCCCTGGATCCTTCCCTGCAGATTCGTGGTACTTTGTTGTGGGAATTTGCTGTAGTTCATTTGCCTACTCTCTTGGGCCAGGCTGGAGTGAATGACCTTATACATACATATTGACAGGTTGTAAATATGTGTCTTAACTGGGGCTGCTGTAACTAAATGCTTCTAGTGGGGGCTCAGGCCGAGGCGGAGTCCTCCAGCATGCCAGCCCCTTGCTGCCCAAGGTCCTGCTGGCTTCTTTCCCACTAGCCACCTTTCCTGGACTCTTCTGGCTCTCAGACCTGAGCTGCCTGTAGGAAGAAGCAGCTGTCAGGAATTGGGTTCTGGCTCCATCTCTATCACTGTTGTTCGGGCTGCCACAGATTGTCTCTTCCTCGAGCCGCAAAACATCAGTTTTGTTTTGTTTTCTTAAAATCCATATTTTCAGTTTAATCTCAAGGTGAGTTTATGAAATAATGCAGTCACTTAGACTATTTTGTTTTCAGTAGTTCTCTATCAGAGTCTCTTGCTTAACCTGACTTGACTAAGTGGGAGGAAATTGTTTTGATTCTAGTGCATTTATTTATTTATTTATTTTATTTTATTTTTATTTTTTTTAAGAGAGAGAGAATTTTAATATTTTATTTTTCAGTTCTTGGCGGACACAACATCTTTGTTGGTATGTGGTGCTGAGGATCGAACCCTGGGCCGCACACATGCCAGGCGAGCACGCTACCGCTTGAGCCACATCCCCAGTCCCTGATTCTAGTGCTTTTAGTTGCCAGTCTTAGTATGAATAAAGTCTACTCATTGAGTTTTTACTGTAGGAAGAATGAACTTTTTTCTTAGGGGAAAGTTCTCAAAACTAGGCAGTATTTTTAATTAACAAATCTGGCTTTTGCTATGAGATTTTTCCACACAATTCAAGACTGTAGAAGTAAAAGGGAAGGGACATAGATAGCACAGTGAATTTTTTACATTACTTAAACAGGAGTCCTGCTCTTCAAATGAATTCTCCAACAAGTTTGTGTTATACTGTGGTCAGTCAGGTCCTGCCTTGGGCCTGGGGACACAGTGATTATTGTGGCAGGTTAAGACCCTATTCACCTCAAATTTCTTCTGCATGATACATCATGGGAGAGAGTGAAGAATGGTGTTGATAATATAAATACTAATGCATCATATTGTGATTTGATTTCAAATATTGGACATTGAAAAAAACTTTTTTCTCTTAACAGAATATGATAGATACCTAGCATCCAGCAAAATAATGGCAGCTGCTTACCTTGACCCCAACTTGAACCACACGCCACACTCAAGTGCTAAGACCCACCTGGGTCCTGGCATGGAACGTTCTCCTGGTGCCATGGAGCGAGTATTGAAGGTCTTTCATTATTTTGAAAGCAATAATGAGCCAACCACCTGGGCCAGTATTATCAGGCACGGAGATGCTACTGATGTCAGGGTAAGTACATCTCCCAGGCGACATTCTAAATGCATATTTATTTTAAGTTTAAGGATATATACAAAAAACAGATGAAGAGGTTCTTACTTATCAGATACTTTCCAAGTTACAGAAATGTCAGGATGTTACCTTTTTCCTTTTAAGCTTTATTTACTTAATATGTGACTGACTATAGTTTTAGTTATAAAATTTCTTAAGAAAATATTAGCTGAATCATATTCATATAATGGTATTGACTTGTTCGTCCCCCCCCCCCCATTTTTTTTAGTTCTTGAAAGAGAGGTTTTTATTTCTTGTGTTTCAATTAATAAAGTTTACGCCTTTTACATGTATGTGCTGAGTGATTGATTTAAAGATTCGTTTGCTAAAAGGATTCACAGGACTCCACAGTTTGTAGGTGAAGTGTCAGTTTACAGTGATTCCTTTCAGAAACTGGAGAGAGCAGGTGCCTCTGGGCTTGGCATGTGCCTTCTTCCAGATTGAAGATCATCTCTGTGTAGCACCTCAATATGAGGAAGCCTCAGGCCTCTGGTGGTATGGCTTGTGAGCTGGTCACATCGACACTTCCACCTGCAGGATCAGCCTGCACCCATGTCACCACCCAGGTACCGCCAAAATCAGATGCAAGTCATGAATCTAGTCATGGTTACTGAGCAGTGTTGCCAGCCTGCTATGTTCTTTCCCTAAGCAACTTAGGAACCTGTGACTGCAGACCTCACTCATCTTGGTCATGGCCAGGTATCAAGCCCATGCTCTAGACTGCTCTGGACACAAGCATGGGTCACTTCAGACAGCAAGATGAACCCAGCCTGTACAATGTTAAGATTAGTCATTCAGCCAAGTGTGGTGTCACACATCAGTGATCCCAGCAGCTCAGGAGACTGAGGCAAGAGAATCACAGATTCAAGGCCAGTCTGGGCAACTTAACAAGACCCAGTCTCAAAAGGGGCTGTGGGCTGTGGCTGTGGCTCAGGCTCAGTGGTACAGTGCTTGCCTCATATGTGTGAGGGACTGGGTTTGATTCTCAATACCACATATAAATGAATAAAGCATCAACAATTAAAAAAAATGGTAAATTTTATATTATGGGATGCAGCTCAGTGGTATAGCATCCTGGGTTCAATACCTAGTAAAACACACACATATATACGCAGGTCAGTCATCCAGAAACATTGTACTGATATTTTAGAATATGACAATATAGAGAAAATTACAGTCTACTCATGACAGACTCCCCTCCCTACCTAGGAGAAGGAATGCTGTTTACACCAGACTTCCCTTAAGTGACTACACGTGCAGGTAAATGTTGACTGTTATCTTCAAAGGGCTCAGGACAGTGAGTGACTTGTTCTTCAGAAGATGATACCAGATAATTATTAATCAAGAAAATCCAGAATGAAGAAGATTCCTGCAGGAAAGCAGTAATGTGGAAAGTTAACGTACAGCTGTCTTTGAAAATACTTAGGGTATAATGGACGGAGCAGAAAAGTGAGCTAGAAGGAGCCACGGCAGCCATCCAGCAGGAGTCTGGATAGTGAGGCCCATATGCAGGCCGCTGCCTGACTATGGTCTGCCTTGCTTCTCCCTAGAGTTCCCCTCACCTCCCAAGGCTACTGCACAATCTGACTCAGCACCCTGCCTGTCCCTGCCGAGGGAGCTCGGGTTTGTCTAGGCCCAGCCTTGGTGCCACCCAGTTATCACGCTGCACAGGCATCCCTCCTGGAGTATGCTGTGCTGTAGCGCACTTTGCAGATACTGTTTCCTTTTCCTTTGTACAAATTGAGTTTTGTGTCCACACTGTGTTGAGTAACTCTGTGGCACCATTTCCCAGGAGAGTGGACTTACTTCATGTCTCTGTCACATCTTGTCAATTCTCACGTATTTCCAACTTTTTCGTTACTCTTAAGGCAGTTATGGTCACCTGTGATCTTACTGCCATAATCATTGGAGGCTCTACACACACAGCCATGAAAGGCATCAGACTTAATTGATAAATTATGTGTGGGTTGTCCCTGCTCCAGCCACTGGCCACCTCCTGTCTCTCCCTCTCCTCCAGCTTTCCTGTTCCCTGAGATACAGTCGTATTGAAGTTGTGCCATCTAACAACCCACAGTGGTCTCTGTTCAAGTGGAAGGAATAGCTGCAAGTCTCTCACTTAGAATCTAAAACTGATGAAGCATTATGAGGAACGCCTTTGTGCCAAATGTAGCTAAGTGGAGTGCAAAGGGAGGTTCTGGAAGGAAGTGCTGCTCCAGTGAGTGCATGAATGACAAGAAAGTGAAACACCTTATTGCTGAATGGAGGCAGTTTTAGCAGTCTAGACAGACCATCCATCCATCCATCCAGGGCAGCCCACAAGCCAAAACTTAGCCCGAAACAAGGCCCTCTCTCTCCAATTCTGTGAAGGCTGAGATAGATGAGGAAGCTGCAGAGAAAAAGCCCAGAGGCAGCAGAGGTTTGTTCTTGAGGTGGAAGGACAGAAGCAAAAAGGGAAGAACCATCAAGTGCTGACATGGCAGCTACAGCTCATCACCCAGGAGATCTAGTCCAGGAGTCAGTGGAGGTGGCCGCGCTGTGTGGTGTGCTTCCCATACCAAGGGAGCAGCCTTCTGTCAGATGAAGGTGCACTGGGACTTCCATAGGAGGAGCGCAAAGTCAGTGCCAGCTTCCGAGGAAGAGGGATTCTTCCTCACCAGATCTGTAGAGTGGGATTCTGTAGTGGCAGAAGTGTGGCCACTAAGACTGGTATGCTCTAAGCCCCAGAACCTGTGGGTGTTCTCTCACATGGTCAAAAGGCCTTCACAGGTGTGGCCTGGGAACTTGGAAGTCCAACACTAGTGACTTTACATGTCTGTGGTCAGAGGGAAGTGACTATGACAAAGGGTCAGATGCCATGTTGTTGGCTTTTGAATGGAGGAAGGAACTGTGAGCCAAAGCATGCCAGTGCACCAAGAATCTGCAGGCAGCAAAGCCAGAGCTCCAGAGAGACCCACTTTAGACTGGTGCTCTCTAGATCCTGAAGACAACGCTTTGTGCTGTGTAAGCCCTGAGAGTGTGGTGACTGTTAACTTAGGCAGTGGAAGTGTGTCCTTTTAGTGGAGGGCTTTGTAGAAACAGGACTTGAAGCTCTGGACTGGTTGGATGACTCAGTGATGGGTCCTGGCAGTACAGGGTGTGATCAGAGAAGAAGATGGGGATGCTTTCACTTCTTGAAGAATGTCCAGAGGAGGAGTACATAGAGGAAGGAAATGCCACGCACTGCAGGTCAGTCCTAGGGGGACATAATGGCACTATGTGGCTTCAATGTCTCTTTCTTATGATAATGAGCTCATCTTTAAAATTAAGTGTGGGGAGATAACTGGAAACATCAAACCTCCCTTTTGCATGGTTCCCTGCCTTACCTCCCCGCATCCCCAGTCAGCTGTTGCTCACCTGCAGCGTTCACTGTCAGTGCTCCTGCTAGACTCTGGCCCTCCGTGGGTGAAGATGGCACCTCACCTGGGCTTGAGTTGCTAGTGTCACATACACAGTGGGTTCATGAACTGGAGGAAGGCGTCCTATGACACACTCCTGAGAGAAGTAAAGGTTTCGTTCCACAGCACTGTCTAAAAGATGGGGGACCAGATGGAACCAGGCAAACTCAGGAGGACACTGTGCAGCCTCGTCTCATTGGGAAGCAGCAAGGAAAAGCCTGGGGTGTGTCCTGTGGTTCTGCTGTTAGCATTGTGGCAGGCAGGCTAGCAGCGGGGTCACGGCCTCTCAGAGCCGCCCTGATGCCAGCTGCTTGCCTCCCTGAGCACGTTTTGTGGCAGCTGCTCCTGAGGCAGCTTGTCCATTTCTACATGTGCCTGTGGTGTGGCAGCAGCTTTTTCAACCACACAAGCACAAACACTACCCATCAGCAGGGAAATGACTACGTCTACTCCTGCTGCGAGAAATGCAGATGTGGGCTTCTTTTACTTTAAACTTTAAAAAAGAGTTCTTTTAACCAAAATATCAATATAAGAAAATAATCCAGGGCTGGGGATGTGGCTCAAGCGGTAGTGTGCTTGCCTGGCGTGTGCAGGGCACTGGGTTCGATCCTCAGCACCACATAAAAATAAAATAAAGATGTTGTGTCCACCGAAAACTAAAAAATAAATATTAAAAAAAAATCTCTGTCTCTAAAAAAAAAAAAATTTCTATATTTTCCAGAAAATTGGGTATTTTAAAAACCTGGAACAGATGGAAAAGTGGAGGCTTCAGAGTAGCTGAGTATTATTTTATATTTCCTATGACAAGTTTGTCATGCACAGTAGGATGAGAATTTAAATTTTTATTCAGCTAACTTTAGTAATATGTTATAAACCATGTTCTCTCACTCCCTGGGGACATTCACATTTATAAATGTATGCATGCCAGAAGTGAGTGCTGTATATCTGAACGAGCATGTGCTATGGAAATGGCAGCCAGTGGTGTCTGAGTTTCTCCATCACTAACCTCTGCTTCTCAGGTACTTGCTGAGCTGTTCACAAGCAAATACTTGGTGCTCAAGATAACATCTATAAGCTGTTGAGTATGTGCATCTGTTATGATATGGATGTGAGGTGTCCCGCGGAAGCTCATGTGTGAGACTAACGCAAGAATGTTCGGAGGAGAAATGATTGGGTTATGAGAGTCTTGACCTAATGAGTGAATTATTTGCTGATAGGATTAACTGAGTGGTGACTGGAGGCAGGTAGGGTGTACTAGGAGGAAGTGGTAAATTGGGAGCATGGCTATGGGGTATACCTTTGTACCTGGCAAGTGGAGTCTGTCTCTTGTTTCCTGGTCACCATGGGAGCTGCTTCCTCCACTACCCTCGTCTGCCATGATGTTCAGCCTTACCTCAAGCCCTGTGGAATGGAGCCATCCTTCCAGGGACTAAGACCTCTGAAACTGTGAGCCCCCAAATAAACTTTTTCTTTTCTACAATTGTGCTAATCAGGTCTTTTAGTCGCACCAGTGGAAAAAAACTGACTAAATCAGCATCAGCTCCATATACTTAAGAACCCCACATTTCATGTCTGCCACTGTCCAGAGACTCTGAGGGAACCAGACAATGAGGAAAGGATGGAACACAGTGTAGACACATAATGAGAAAGCACAGCACAAAACAGGGAACCCCCTGCATGGTTGTACTTTTAGTTACTTGGAGGAGTGTGAAAGTGTGACAATATGGAAAGTGCTACAATATGGAAACTGAAGTCACCTGGGTCTCTTCAGGCGGTGTGGTCCAGGGCGTGGACTCAAAGTCAGTCTCCTCCAACAAGCAACAAGACCATGGGCCTTTTCTGAAGCAGGGCTGCTCCAGGTTCAGCCTCTCCATGGACACTGATTTACAGCAGGTGGGTTCCAGGAGCTGCTCTGTGCGCTGAGAGGAAAGGAAGGGACCTTTTTGTGGGATCGTCAGTGAGAGCACCCAGAGAAGAGGAATTTCCCTAGGATGTGAATGGTGGCAGACACTAGTATTAAGAAATGATTAATACCCTACATGGCTTTGCAGTTGGCTTCTGGGTATAAACATAGACCAGTTTACTGAAACAGATTAGAAAGACAGGCTTTTGTTCTAGTTCCAACAGCAGAGGGCTTGCTCTTGAACCATGGTGACAATGAGATATAAGGCATGTGGCACACTGTGCAAAGGGTGACTGGTGTCACTGCCCAGCTGCTGAGCCACAGGTATTGGTGTGACACACTGTGCACCATAAGGTGACTAGGTTGCTGCCCCGGCTGCTGAGCTGGCAGATCTGGGAAGGGGGACAAAGCTGCTTTTGTGGGGATTCTAGAGTGGTGCCAGTCCCCTTGCTCGTAGGCCAGGGACATGCGTGCTGGCAAGGAAAAGCTACAGAGCTCTGCTTGGAGAGAGTCCGTAAGCAGCATCGACCCTTATCCAGGCATCCCTCACCTAGTGCGCAAGATCCGAAGTCAGTAACTGGGCTGATGGTTCCCGCGACTGGACACCCTTGTGCAGTGTAGAGCCTGGACGTCATCTACACCAGCCCTGTCAGAATTCCAGGCTTTTTGCCTCAAAAAGCCAGAAAGGACACTTTATGCCTCCCTCAGATCCAGATGGAGGGCTGCCGGCCACAGACTACCCTCCAGGACGAAAGGCTGTTGGTGTCATATTAGGACCGCCATGGATCACCGGAGCCTGATCCTCTGTTGGTGCTCTGACAGCTTGTCTGCTCTCTACCACTGTTCCTGGGTGTGGTTGGACACCTGAAAGGGAGCTCAAATGGCTGCCTCACCCATTCAGCACTCAGGGAGCTCCACCAAGCCAGACTCCAGGGCACTGTGCAGCCTCCATTGTTTGTGAATGTGCTGTGTCATGTTTGTTTGTTTTAATGGAGAGGCCGGGAACATCCTGTATTGTATTATCAACAGCATGAGGCCATAATGAATAAATAGCAAGTGTGGGAATTTAAAAAAATGTGGCTTACATTACAAGTTATTGTAGCTTCAGTTAATTGCTAATTTTTAATAACTAGTGATGATTTGTTTTCATAGACCATGTTTTGTTATAAAATTAGCATTACTTAAACGAGCTTTTCTCATACCAGGTATGGTGACATGAGCCTGCAATCCCTCTGGCTCAAAAGGTTGAGACAGGAGGATTGCAAATTTAAGGCCAGCTTCAGCAACTAAGCAAGGCTCTGTTTCAAAAATAATAATTAAAAAAAAATTTGGGGATTTGGTTTAGTACTGAAGTGACCCTGGGTTCAAAGAACTCTTACTCTCTGCCCCCCCAAAAAAGCAGCTTTTCTCAATCACTGGAAAGCCTGGGAAGTGTGCCCTTGGGTCCTGGCTTTCTCTGCCCCTCCCATGAAGGGTAGCACTTGAGTCCTCACACCTGCTGCTGATCTGCAGACACCCTCTCAGTGGCGTCTCCACAGGGACAGTGTGGGGTGGGAGCTAGCTTTCACGCCCACCTCCTCCAGACTCAGGGACAGGTGTGTTGCAAGCTTTGGATTTGGGGCATTATAGGCTGCTGCATACTCTGTGAGAGCAGAGAATAGATTGATGAGGCCCCCCCAAGAACTCTTTGTTTTGAACATCACCAGGAACATGGGCTTAATTGAATGTTCCTGAACGTGTGTTTTTAGAAAACATGATGTTTTAGCCTGGTCTTGAGAAATGTTCTGACCTCCCCTTGGGCCAGTCCTTGGGAAGTGGAACCTGAAGAACGCTGGCGCATCTTGGCAGGGCTGGGGTCATTTGAGGGCGGCGTTGCAAAGTGTTGAAGTTAACTGTGCTGCGTTTATCAGGAAGGACTTGGAAGAGCATCTTACTGTTTGTTTTTCTAAAACTTCCCTTGTTCATAAAAATCCTTCTTGGAAACAAATTCCTATATAAAATTAACTAAGTTATTTAACTTGATGCTGTTTTACCAAAGATGTCTGGTAATTAAAAGAGACAGTCTTTTCATTTTCTTTTCTTTTTTCTTTTTTTGGTACTGGAGACCTAAACCAGGAGGAGGGCTCTACTGCTGAGCCACATCCCCAACCTTTTTTATTTTTATTTTGAGATGAATTTCATTAATTGGTTAGGTCCTTGCTAATTTAGCCAAACTTGAAATCCTCCTGCCTTAGCCTCCTGAGCTCCTTAGGTACATGTGTGGCTACCACCCCGTGCAGTCTTTTTGGTTTCTTTGTTGTTTCTTCTTCTTTTTCAGTACAAGGGAGTGAACTCAGGGACATTTAACCACTGAGCCATATCCCCAGTCCTATTTTGTATTTTATTTAGAGACAGGGTCTCACTGAGGCTGGCTTTGAACTTGTGATCCTCTTGCCTCAGCCTTCCAAGCTACTGGGATTATAGATGTATGCCACTGCGCCTGGCTCTTTTTGTTTCTTAACAGCTCTTTCTGTGGGATGTATTCCAGGGCATCATCCAGAAGATAGTGGACAGCCACAGAGTGAAGCATGTGGCTTGCTACGGGTTCCGCCTCAGCCACCTGCGGTCGGAGGAGGTTCACTGGCTGCATGTGGACATGGGTGTCTCCAGCGTGAGGGAGAAGTATGAGCTTGCCCATCCTCCGGAGGAGTGGAAGTAAGACACACACCCCACTTTGTTTGTTTCATGTGTCAGAAACATGCACAGTGCATTGGTACATGCTTAGTATTCACACTGCTCGTCGTTGTAGCTCCTGTGTAAAGGAAGTGGGTTTGTAATTGCTGGCCAGTGCTGCTTCAGAGGCTAGGTCTACCTGAACCACCAGTGGTCTTTTGCCAGGCACCTTTCTTTTCAGGGCTACTTGTGTCCACCTCTGTTCTAAATAGAACGCGAGCCCCAACTCTTTACCTTCTGATCTATGGCCTCTGTTTATGTCACAGGGCTTGATCTGCCCATCAGTAAACTTCTGGTTACCTTATTCATGGCTACAGGTCACCTGAGAAGCATTAGTATGTGTGTGACATCCACAGGGAACACGGTTAGGGCTTCGTGACTTTTTCTGAAACATTAAATTAAACTGAAATGATTTTAGGTGAATTGGAAGAAATCCCTATAATTATCCTTTTTTTGTTTCTCCATAATGATTTATTTATTTATTTATTTTACTCCTAATTTAAGATGTGAGCTGAAAAATGTGCATCTGAAGTAATAAATTTGAGCCAGGCATAGTGGTACATGCTTGTAATCCCAGTGTCTTGGGGGGCCCAGGCAGGGGGATCTCAACTTAGGGCAGCCTCAGCAACTTAGCAAAGCTCTAAGAAATGTAGTGAGACTCTGTCTCAAAAAAGGCTGGGGATATGGCTCAGTGGTCAAGCTCACATGAGTTTAATCCCCAATATCAAAACTAAATTAATTAAATAAAAAATAAATAAATTTTGAGAGAGGGCTAGAGTTGTGGCTCAGTGGGAGAGTGCTTGCCTGGCATGTGTGAGGCCCTGGGTTCAATCCTCAGCACCACATATGAATAAATAAAATAAAAGATCCATTGACAACTAAAAAATATTTAAAAAAATAAATACATTTTGAGAGAAGCATAACTGGTAACAAGGGGCCTCTTTTAAGGGGTTCTCTTTGTAGGTACTGATGCAGAAATCAAGCAATGTGTAGACAGTGTACGCAGTGGTCAGTCATATTCGGTCCAAGGGTATAAATCAGTATTTTGAGAGCGAAGAAAGCACATTTTGTGGAAACAATCTGTATCTGAAGTGCACTGCAGTCTTGTCCCGGTTCCAGAGTGTGTCAGAAGCATGGCTTGGTTTTCAAACGTGTCACGTAATAGGAACTAGCTAACCAAATTCTCCTGGAGCATGTGGTGTCACCGGCTTGCATCAGTGGCCAGGGAAGGTCTGAATGACAACCGCAGGATCAGCTAAGTGGTGAAGTATGTACATGCTGAGGACAGCTGCCAGTCTGCTCGAATGCCTGGGCACTTTTATTAAGACGCTTCTGTCATCTTCATAGATACAGGCGTGTCAGTGGCAGTTTTACTTAATGACATTCCTAATGAGTAATAACATACTCAGTGAACCTAAATCTGCAAGTATGCAAGCTTTTTTTGTTCTTCTTTTAAGCCAATTTATTTTACCTTGTTCCAAGTAAAGTTGAATAGGAATTGTTGTTGGTAAAACAGTACATTAGATATAGATGAAAAACTGCTCAGAACATTGTGTGAGGTGAACACATAGAAAATGTGAAAGCAGGTTTATGTAACGTAAAAAGTCAACCTACTTCTAGTAGATAATCTAGAATAATGAAAGAATGGGGAAGAAGAGACTGCCCCGTGCGTCAATGCCTGCGAATGTTCTAGAATCAGTGAGAAAGGAGCCCTCAAGTGAGGGGTTGACTTTAAATCCCTAGCAAAGGCAAGGGCTAGACCGACAGGTGGGCAGACCTTGGTGGCAGTGCCAGCCAGTGAGCCCAACCAGGTGTTCAGAGCAGCAGGGGAAGATCCAGATGCTTCAGGAGGCTCAGCAAAGAAGCTGGTGATCAGAGAGTTCACCAGCATAGGGAACCAGCAGAACGCACATAAGAAAGAAAAATGGTCTTCAGAGGAGGATTTCAGGCGCAAGAAGGAAAAGAATTGGTCAGCTCTCAGCACACACTGGCTCTTGAAACAAAAGTAACAGAAAGGCCTGGTGTGCAGTTTGAAGAGCATTATTACTTCTCACAGTAAATAAAATATAGCACAGATAGTAACTAGTGAAAGAAGGTGTCTGCAGCCTGTTAGTATGTTCAGAAGACGCTCCAGAAACATTTGTAAAGGCATCATAGTAAGAAAATTTCATTTCCTCAAAAAGAAGGTGCGTGCTCTTCATTTGGCTTCCCAGATGCCTGCTCTGATCTCCTGTTTCAGGGCTCATCCCTGGTGCCTTGGTGAGCCTGCACACCCCCTTCTCTTCTCCCTGAAGCCTCTCTAGACCTGGCTTTGACATTAGCTTCACACATTCAACTGGACAGGCATGGGAGCAAGTCACTGCTGTCCCCCAGTGGAGGCCTGGTGCTAAGGGAGTGCGCTAGGGATCCTCAGAAAGCCATGCAGTTAAACACATGGGTCTTTGCACCCCAGCAGCTGCCAGGAGCTTCTTGTCACACGAGGGCAAACTCCACGGGTTCTGATTCCCTGCAATCTTGTCTCCTGCTGCTGTTCTCCTTCCCCTATTTTGTGATGTCTGCTCCTTTGAAGGTCCAATTCCTACTTGACTCTTTAGTATATATTTTTATTAACAAAACATTAATTTATGCATTAAGAAATTCATGTGTTAATAACTCAATTATAAAAGCATCCAGCATTAAGAAGTATGTTGGCACAGGCCCTTGTATTCAGCAGGCAGGCAAGTGGTATGGAGTTACAAACCATTTTCATGAATACCCAGGCTGGGGTTGGGAGAGCTGGTTCTGAACCAGTTTTATGGAGTGGAGAATAGCTTTGCCCTCGATCTTCACCGTCACCACCCTCATCTCTCCTCCACTGCCTTGTGTTGTCCTGCTTTTCATGTCTTGTTTCTAGCTCCGCCTGTCCCGTTGGTCTTGTTGCCCTGCCTGTTGCTTCTTGGGTGGCTCTAGGGAGAGGGCTCCTGCACCTTTCCAGCCTGGCTGGGGCCTCCTGCTTCAGGGCCAGGTATAGCGGGCCTCCCTCGAGGACTTGGACCTATTCATGCTCTGCTCCTGTAAATGAATTGTTTCATTTTATTAATGTTTTCTAATAAATGTGTTTGACCTATAAGTTGCCTTTTAAATTTTGATTTGTCTGTTTCATAAGTCTGATAAATGTTTTTTTTTTAATATTTATTTTTTAGTTGTAGTTGGACACAATATCTTTATTTTTTTAATTTTTATGTGGTGCTGGGGATCGAACCCAGAGCCTCCCACACACTAGGCGAGCGCTCTACCGCTGAGCCACAATCCCAGCCCTGATAAATGTTTTTATTGTCAATTCGTACTTTATAATTTAAAAAATTCCAAGATTTTTCCCTTCAATCATAGAATTATTTAGGTATATACTATTCAGGTTTTAGCTATAAGTAAATTTACAAAAAGAAAATATTCTTGTTTATTGATTTGTTTTCTTGCTTTATAGGAAAAATAGTGTTTTATGACATTAATTTTTTTAAAACTCTGTGGATGATTCTTTGTGCCTTCCTGTCTCATTGGCGTTTTCATCAGTTTTGAAAGGACTGCATATCCTGTGATTGGAAAGAGGTGTGTCCTGTGCCTTCCCTTAAGCTTATTGTTAAGCCTGTGAAGATGACGTTTGCATTTTGTTTGCTTGAAAAATGGCATTAATGTATTCAGCTATAATTTTTTATCAGCTAATTTTTTCTTAGAGGTTCTGTCTTGTGTTAGGAGTTTAAGGCTGTCCTGGCAAGAGCATGAAGGCTCCTGATCACGGCATCTTCCTCTGCTCTCGGACTTGGTGGTGTAAGCGTCCCTTCCTTATGCCTTTTATCAATGCCCTACCACCTTTAGTTGGTGTTGCCCATTTAAGTAGAGGTGTGCCCTATTCATAGTGATATTCTCTGTTTCTGTCTCCAGATGTAGCCACCATGCCCTCTTCCTCTTTTTAAATTTGCTCTGGTGCAGGGGATCAAACCCAGGGCCTTGTGTGTCCCGGGCAGACCTCTACCACTGAACTGTGGTCCCATCCTGGGCATCTGACTTTTGACATAATCAGTTTTTCTTAATTCAGTGGAAATGTTCTACTCATATATTGTCCACACCTGAGATCATATGCTTCCTTCTCTGAGTCATGCATGGGGCTTTTAGGAGAGCTGTGCCAGTCAGTGACAACCTCCCTGAGAAGAACGTGCTGTTGATGCCAATGAGGTTTGAGAAGCATGAATCCGAGCAGCCAGCTCTGGGGATGCAAGCAGTGTTACCAGCTCCAGGACCATGGTGGGGTTTGGCTCTTCCTGATTGTTGAGGATCTGGAAACATGCTCTTCAGAGTCAATTCCTGCTTCATTGAGCTGGAGAAAGCACCGCCTCGCTTAGTGGTCCTAGTGTGCCTGTCCACTGAGCCACATTGTTAGTAGATAGAGTAAAGGTGCTTCAGAATGAGTTTTGTTGGGTCTGTGGCTGTATAATTGGTATTTTAGGACACAGTGGCATAAAACTGGTTCTGGTGAGTATTTATTACTTTACCACAGAAGGATCAACTTTGGAGTGTAGGAGTTTTAACATTCTGGGTAATGCATCAAGTCCTGTGTACCCTCACCTAGCTTTAATAGTACAGTCACAGGCAAACAGCAGAATTAACCCAGAAGCTCAGTGTGGACACCGCACTGCTCTCTGACCTTCTGGCCTCTGCACAGTTGCTGCCACCTCTCAAACCTCCTGGGATCCTCTCCTGCCTGGACAGTCCTTAGTTTGCCTGTGCTGTTCCTGCCTTTTGGCACTTGAGAAGAATACTGACCCGTTATTTGTTCTGTGCTCCTCAATTTGGGCTTGTCAGTTTTTTTGGTTTTTTTTCATGATTTTGTGAAGGTTATGCATTTTTGGCAAAACACTTCTGAAGTCTGTAATGACAGCATTGGATGTCAGGGTAAGGTGGTGGCAGCAGGCTGCTCCCCCATGTGGTCACTTTTCCTCATGCCATCTGCACAGGTCCTGTGGAGAGTGGTGCCAGTTCTGTGTCCTCACTCACTGATCACAGCACCCCTCGTGGCGCAGTCTCACAGAGATTACTGCTGTGACTTCCATGCAGTGAATGTTTCTGATCTTCCCTTCTCAGTTGCTGTTGACTGGAGGCCACTAAGGAATGCCCTGTCCACATGCTGATGCCAAGGGCTGTCTGTGCCATTTCCCATGGTGCTTCATTTCACAGGCAGACTGGCACTGGCCCCCTCAGTGTCTGTGTGGAGCCTGGTCCAGCTTAGCTCCTCTGGAACACCTGTGCTCCTACCAATCATTGGCTGGCTTGTGGGCATCCTCATACTCTGAGTTGGTGGTCAGTCTGAGGAAGCCAGACAACAGTGGCACTGATGGTAGTGCGTGGCTTGGATTAGCAGCCGAAGGATGATCTTATTTGGGGTGTGTTGTGTTCACTGCAGCGTACATATCAGGATACACCAGGCATTTGGAATGGTTGCAGAGTGTAGGAGGATGAGGAGCTTGGTGGACAAGAGGGATGAGGGGCAGTGGAAGGCATCATCGGGTGGCATGCTGGAAGGATGAAGGAGAGGTGATTGGATGGATTAAATTTGGCCACCTTTAGCAGAGTTTCAGTGGTGTTCTTATGAAGTCTGCTTGAGTGTGTTGGGGCAGGGACCATGGTCCTTGGCCCACATGCAGCAAGCTCCATGCAAGTTCCTATGTGGGTTCTGGGTGCTTTCTCCTGGTCTTGGGTCACCGTGGACATTGTACATGTCTTGCTGGAGAGGAGTCCCTCATCTGCTAGCAGATGGGGCACCTTGGGAATACAGCCCCTTTAGCTCTTCCCCTGGGAGTGGAGTGAGTATTGCCCTGGCCATTGTTCCTCAGAGCCTTGCAGTTGCCTCGTAGTGCCCTGCTTCTTCTGGGGCTCTGCCGCCCTTTCTGCATGGTGCAGTCTAGTTCAGGGACCATCTGTCCTATGATGTCACCACCCTGCTGTGACACTCTTTGCCCACTGAGAAGGAGCTGCAGGGTCCTGACTTACAGGGCCTGTGTGCTCTGCTGCCTCACTCCTCACACCCTTGCTCAGTCCGCTGGCTGTGTTGGGTTACACAAGGATCTCCTGGCCCCGTGGCCTTGGTTTGTTTGGACTCTTCTTCTTTCTCTGCATCTGTGTCACTCACTTTCTCACCTCCTTGACTTGGAGCCTGTGTCAGAATGCCCTTTTCTAGCCGCTTCCTGTCGAGGCGCACTTACTGTCGTTCCCTAGTGGCTTGTCTCTGTGACATTTGCTACCACTTTACATAGACCTTACAAGCTTTATGAGAGCCGGGACCTGCCTCGTTCTGCTAGGTCTCAGACGTGCTTGGTGTTGTCCCTCTGAGTGAGGACCATCAGGATAAACCTTAGAGACCCCTGCTATGCCTGGGATGTTCTAGATGTCTGTGTTTGCAGATGGCTTATTTTTGCGACTTCCTAGGAGGAAGTTGAGGCTGAGAGGTTGCTGAGAGCCACAGCCGACTGAGGCAAGAGGTGAAGGCTAACTTAAGTGATATGACTGGAGCTCAGGTGCTGGCAGTCTTGCTCAAGAGCCCACATTCCTTCCGCTTCTCATGAAACAAAGTCATCTGTGTAAAATTCTCATTGAAACTTGTGTCACGTACCAAGTATTCAGTAGGTATTAATCTCCATCAGCAACAGGGTGCTGTGCGTGGACCCATTTTTGGACTATTTGCTTATCTTTAAAATGGGCATAATATTAGTGCTGGAAGCCTCCTTTGGCCTCCCTGAGTCCTGAGCATATAAGCTCAGAACTGACCACTTATTCTTGTTCAGTATCATTTCCTGGCCTGCTCCCTGATCTTGACATTGATGAAGAGAAGTCACGGAAGGCAGTTAAGTGCTGGCCAGCCCTGCATTTAACACAGATGAGATCTGTGTCACTTCTGTAAAAACCATCCAACACAGAATGGCTGCCGTAAGTCATTGAACTCTTTTTGGGAGTAAAAGTGAAACAGAACCTAATTGTTTGGTAACTATGTATTTTAATGAGACAGAACTGATATATGAAGTGACCTTTTCATTCCAAAATAGATACTTTTAGGAAGGCAGGTGACAGGGCGGGAGAGGGCGGTCCATGTCTACCAAGGCCTCATGTGTAAACACACAGAGCTGGCAGTATGGAGGGGCGGTGGGAAATGAGACAGAGCACTCAGTGGGGCAGAGCATGCAAGGAGGCCAGGCACTCTGGGTGTTAAAGGAGGTGGTAATTTGCACCTGTGCCAGAGTATTCAGTTAGAATGTGGAGGAGTCCCCATGGAGAAGGCAGCTAAAACTGCCATGTCCAATTTTGTTGTGCTGTTGGGAACAAGTAGAAAGGTGGAGACCAGGTGGACTAGGGCGTGGAAAAGGCCAAGTGTGGCACAGCATGGCACCCTGCAGGGATCACCCACTACCATTGTGTTCGCCTCTGTCATAGCCCGGTGCTTGTCCTCTGGGATTTGCACTGTGGGAACTTGCTGCACATTCACCAGAAGACGTGAGAGTTCCTCCGGGTGCACAAACCCAGAAGAAGCATGTGAAGCACATTCTGGGGAGGCCAGCTTGTTTTGACAGAGAGAGAGAGAGAATTTTTTAATATTTATTTTTTAGTTTTCAATGGACACAACATCTTTATTTTTTATTTTTATGTGGTTCTGAGGATCGAACCCAGCGCCCGGCGCATGCCAGGTGAGCGCGCTACCGCTTGAGCCACATCCCCAGCCCAGACCACTCTTAAACTTGTTTTCTTGAGCTAGTGAGTTTTTATGTTTAGGAGAAGAAAAAAGACTAGCATTATTCATTATAGCCAAAAAGTTGGAGCAGGTCACGGGGCAACCAGCCCTGCTGAGGTGCTGATTTCATGGCCCTCAGTGCACTGTGCTTGCAGCCAGCTCAGACCATGGTGAGCCCACTGTGCAACAGACATCAGACTCACACAGAAAGCCTGTACCCCTGTGGTAGCTAGCTCTGGGTGGTGGGGTGAGGGCTGTGTTCCCTCTGGGCCTTGGTGGCGATTTGATGTGTTCTGTGTCCTTGCAGGACACTGAGCTGTAGCCCGTGCTGTGATTAGCAGATCTGTGACCTGGGCCTTCCCTTAGCCCTCCCTGCAGAACGAGATCCATGCTGCCTGCCGCAGGATCATTATTTTTGAAACGAGAGAAAATTGTCTGCCATTTAGTTGCCCAGTGAGCCCTTTATTTTTGCTAAAAATAAAGATTTCCATGTAAAGATTGATTATAGTTTATATCTTTTTAAAAATCATATTTCAAAGTAGTTTGCAATGCCATATGTACAGTAATTTTGGACTCGTAGAAATTAATTGAAAATTACTTATTTCTTATTATTTATTTCATGAAATTTTTTTTTTAGATATGAATTAAGGATTCGTTACTTGCCAAAAGGATTTCTGAACCAGTTTACTGAAGACAAGCCAACTCTGAATTTCTTCTACCAACAGGTATGAGAGAGTGCTCTAATATGCTTTTTTGTTTCTTTGAATCATTTATTGCATATTTTTATGGTTAGAGGAAACCCAGCATTTCAGAGAATATAAATTTATCACTGTATGGAAAACCTTTTAACCATAAGAAATTGAGATTTTAATTCTTTGTGAACAGCTGTGTTCTGGGACAAATCTTAAATGGTACTTGTTTTATAAAGCGACAGTAGTCTATAACCATGTCGCTCTCTTTCATTCAAGGATAATTTTCTAGCAGGGGTATCAGTAAGTCTGTCTCATGTGAAAGTCCTTGTTAGAGTGAACTTTACCCATTTGGTCTTGATAGTAGTTTGAACAGTAAAGCAAAACCTGACTTTTTCACGCTGAAGAGCTGCTGTTTACACCTGTGGCCCAACATGACACCATATAAGTGTTGCCTGTGAGTGTTGTGGAAGTGTACCCTGGAAGGCTGCTGGTGGGTACCAGCCACTTGCATGTACCATTTTGCCACTGAGAGCACTCGGTCACGTTTTTGTCTTAAACATCTTCAATGACCATCCACCCCGAGCTAGTAAGGCAGGGGTGGTGATTTGCACCTGTGCTTCCTCTGTCTTGCAGATAGTTCTTGCAGACAGTTGCCTTGTGTTTGCTCCTGTGCTGTGAGTAAGCACAAGCAGGCAACATGGACCTTCTAGAAGAGTCTGCTAGGTCAGCGAATGCATGGAGTCGGGCTCCAAGGAGTATCCACCTGCATCCAGGTGCTCTCTTGACAGGAATGAGGCGAAGAGAAAGAAGAGTTTGTGCATTTCTGTAGGGGCTAACGTGGCTTGACAAGAAACCAATGTGAGTGAAAAGGAGTTTATGTTTTTTATAGGTTATTGGGAGCCCTTTAAAGAATTTAATTAGTGAACGCCTTGGTCAGAATTTTAAAATTTTTAAAATGAGACCACCTTGATTGGATGGCAGCATCAAGGTTAGATTGAATTTATAAATGGCTTTGGAGGCTGTTTAGCCATTCCACTAAGAAATTAGGAGAATATGGAGTCCATGCCCACTGTGTGGAGTCACAAGGGAAACAAGGTGCCAGTGGATGTATTCATGTTGGAGGTTTCGGTTCTGGTCAGATGATGTTGTGTGCACGTGGTTACAGTAAAAGTTGTCCTGAACATGACTGCCGGGTGAGAAATCCTCAAATGGATCATTAAATGTTGTTGGCTCATTTTTAATATCCTGAAAGGTGTTAGTCATCACATTCTAAAATTAGAATCTTGTAACACTATTTACTGTAAGGCAGGAGTCTGAAAAATACGTTTTGATGACAAAGCTTATGACTTTTAGAAACAAGAAAGTATATTTACCTTAAAAATTAGACTTCCTTCATCGTATAACATTTTTCTTTCTCTTGCTTAGCTCTCATTGGTTATAGCTGTTTTTGACTGCCACCCTTTCGCAAATGGCAGTGGCCATTAATTTCAAGGTTGCCACATTTGTTAAATTTCCATTGATGATGTTGAAGTTGTGTAGAACTCACTTGATGCTGTTGACATATCAACCTGTAAGATGCCTGGATCTGATACAAAGTCCTCATTTGTTTACTCCTGTAAACATTTTATATTTAGCATGAGTATATTCACCTGTTATTTGTAAGAAATACCAAACAAATCAATGGTTTATTTAACAAAAGAATTCCAAGACAACAACCAAGTCTAGAATCACAACTAGGCTGTGGTGTGGAAATGTGTGAAGTGCCAGCTGTTGATCAATCTTTTTGTTTTCTCCAATTTATTATTTTTTATAATATTTCACTCAGATTATTTATTGTCAGAAATAAACTTCATCCTATACTGTTTTGGCCTTGAAGCTACAGTTAAAGCATTTTTTGAAAATTGCAACCGGGTATGGTGGCACAAGCCTGTATTCACAACTCAAGAGACTGAGACAGGAGGATCACAACTTAATGAGGCCCTAAGCAACTTACCAAGACCTTGTCTCAAAATAAAAAGGACTACGAATCTGGCTCAGTGGTAAAGTATCATTGGGTGTCCAATCCCTACTAGAAAAAGAAACAGGGAATTGCAACTCTAAGTGTGAAATTTGAGTTTAAAATCTGACATTTTCAGCTGAAATCGGGGTAGTCAGCTGCCCTTTTCCAGAGAGAAGATAAAGTCGTGTATAGGCCCAGGAGACCTGGGAGCAGGTGGGTAGGGAGAGAGAAGGTACTGGAAACAGGGTTGTTCATACTTTGTTTTGTACACGTCCAGGGTTGTTCAGGCTCTGTTGTTTACACAACCAGCGTTGTTCAGGTTCTGTTGTTTACACTCGCAGGGTTGTTCCAGCTCTGTTGTGTGCATGCACAGGGTTGTTCCGGCTCTGTTTTGTATACGTACCGTGTTTTTCAAGCTTTGTTGTGTACATGTACAAGGTTGGCATAACAAATTCCACTAGTATATGTAATTATGCAACAGTAAAAAATTAAGTACAGGTCTATCTTTCTATGAGTCGAATTCTCAGTATTTCTTTGGTAGATTTAATAGTGTACACTTCTCTTTCCATGCCTGTGTATTTCCGTGATTCAGAGAAGCTCTTGTGGTTAATGAAGATTTAGGTGAACTTTTAAATTTATATTAATCAACTCTTATTTCTTCATCATCCTTGTATATAAAAGATTTAGAAATAGAAAGGCAACAGAGGTAATTTTCTGGTAACGTGCTGCTGCTCCCTGGTGGTGTTTTCCGCCACCTGGAGCTTCTGGGCGCTGGCTTTAGTACGAGTGCTCTTCTCCTGGGTATTCTTCTGAAAACATCTGTACACTGCTGAACCTAGAATTAGTTCTCAGTAGAAATCCTGCTGAAGAGAGAGCACAGAGCAATGAGCGGCCCAGTGGAGCTGGCATGTGTCTCAGTGGGCTGTTGGGTTGACGTGGTGTGGCCACCACTGCTCCGGTCACATGTGTCTGCTCTGTGACAGTCCAAGGAAGCAGGCACAGTGAAGCCTGCGATTTAGGGACCAGTCATCTTGGTGTTTGAATTTCATCTTTGAAGCTTGTTTATGTGACCCAGTGTAAATTAAGTTTTTTAGTTTTATATATATATATTTTATATATATATAAAAAAATAAATAGTGCTAATGAAATTTACCCTGAAGAATTGTGAAGATCAGAAATGATGGATGTAAAATGTTGAGCACAGGACCTGGCCCCTGGTAGATCTCTTTAAGTAGTATATGTTTCTCTGCCATCATCTTGATCCTTTCCCTCAGGGTTTTTCTGAGGCTATAAGATGGCAATGATGATAGTGTTCTGCATATAAGTTGGCTTAAGGAGCCCATGTGCTTCTAAGCATGTGCTCATGTCCACACGCACATGCTTCACAGTGGGTTATAGTCTGCATTAAGGAACAGTAGGGGTCCATTCTGAGAAGTGTGTCATTAGGTAATCTTACTGTTGTGCAGACACCACAGAATGCACTGTAAGATCTAAGACAGCTCTAGCATTCCACCATCACATATGCAGTCAAGCTACTGACTGAAATGCCATCGTGTGGTACACAACTGCATGTGCACATGAGCTTAAATGACCTGGTATGTTTCATTTATCTTGCAAATGGAAACAACCAATTCTGCGAAAGTCGAAGGCAAAGTCCAAACGTATTTCACAAGGGAAATGGACACCAAGGGTAAGGAACCCTGAGTTTGAAAGCCCGCCTCATGATGTGACCCTCTCAGGACCTTCAGAACACACAATCTAGAGGGTACAAGTTGGCAGCCCTGGAACAAGCCAATGGGTGTGTTTTCTTTCCTCCCACTACAAGGGCCCTGAGGCCTGCTGTGCCCATCCGTGTTGTCACCGGTCAAAGCCCTTTGCAGAACATGTGAATCACTTCATACCATAGGGTGTTCCAGGCCATGGTCAGCAGCTTTGATGCTCAAGAGTAGTAAATTGGAGCTGTAGGAAAAACAACCCTAGAGCATGAAGTCGTTTGTAGGGGATTTTCTAGAGCTTGGTAAATTATCATTAACCCTTTTTGCAACTCATATGAATTCAGTTTTGAAGAATGAAATACAGGTCTAGATCATATTTTCTTATCTGTGAATAGTGTTTAGAAATTTCAGTGACTGATCTTCCAGCAGTTTTGTGTTTTTCTCAGCGTGTCATCAACCATCTGTTGCTCTCCTGGAATATGCACTGGAAGACAGAACCACAGTTAGCTGTGGGGTTCCTCTACTGCAAACATCTGCCTCTGTGCCTCCCTTTTTTGTATTCAGTGACAAAGCTGCTCTGGTGCAAACACTGAGATTTGACATTTGGATTGCTTTATTGTACAGAAGGCTGAGCCAATGTGATTACTCTAAGTGATTCGACTTAACCTACTGGGTTGAGTAATTTAATTCCAGTTGTCAGTCTCGAGTGTCTGCTGTGCAAGGAATAGAAACTATTTTTGCTTGTAAGTCTCATCTACAAAATATCCACACACAGAAATACTCCCCAGTGTGTTGACTACTTATCTGTTCATTCATTTGCCCGCTCATTCATTTAATCAATATTTGTTGACCACCCAGGTCTAAGTGCCTGTGCAGGCTTTGAAATCATGTGTTGTCCCATGCTAGGCACCAGCCACCTCTCCTGCCCTAAGAGAAAGGAATGTGTGGGTGGGTGCCAGTGGCATCGGGTTTCTCATTCTCAGCAGGTCAAAGAAGAGTACTCCCACCTGATAGAGACTGGTAACTGGGGAAAGTGTGACACTGGTGTGTGGGGAACCCCCATGGGGAGCACTACTGAACTAACGCTGAGCAGGCCTGCTGAGGTTAAGTTGAGGTTCATGAGCATTCTCCAGCTGTCCCACAGGAAGCATAGAGAAGTGGTTGGCTTCATTGTGGGACGGTTTTACCTAGCAATTAAAGGAGATAAAGGGGAGACAAAAATATCCAAAGAAGAAGGTCATAATGATGACCTCCCCACCATAAGACAGACTGAGATTGGTGTGAAGTGAGGGCCAATGAATGGGGTAGAAGTCGTAGAGCCAGTGCGCCAGCAGGCTCAGAGCTAGTAGTTGAAGAGCATGGTGTTTGAAATTTTTTCCAGGGCAATAATCAACATACTATTTCTGTGAAGGGCCAGAGAGTAAATAGGTAAGGCTTCAAGGACCAAGAGACAAAATCAAAGGTCTTATGAAAGATTTTTGTATTGGTGCAGTTCATGGTGTAATGGAATAAATGTTTGATGGTCCAGACACCCTTCGAGGGAGGTTCAGGACGCGTGCACCTGTCTTCAGGATTTTTGCTGGAGTTGCTCTCAGCACTCATCTGTCAGAAGCCTGATTGTGTCTCAGCTCTAAAGATGCCTTTGTGCTTACAGCTAGCTGCTCGCTGGCTCATCAGCACTTCTCATGGAGCATATTCATTGCTGGGAGGCATTTCTGGTGTTCTTGTAGACTCTTTGCTTTCTGTTAGACTTGAAGCATTTCCTTGCTTTGCAGATTGGTCGCATACAATCAGTGGTTAGGTAGAAACACCTCAGTTCTCTAGGTAAGTATGTAAATTTCCATGAATTTGCACTGGATCCCCAAAATGCTGCAGAACTGTAGTCATAGCTTAGAAAATGCATCTGCTGCAAGTTTTCTTGGAAAAAGATCTTTTCCTGCTTGTTTTTGCTTCTGACCCTGTGGGTAGGGTGCAAGGGAGCTTAGCATTCCTATGATTCAGGTGTGTGAGTTGTTTCTAAATCCCATGTAAGCCAGCATCAATGACATGAGCTTCTTTTAGCAGGAGACTATTGTTTCTTCAATTGTATTTGGTGTCACTCATTTTATATCCAGAATCTGGAGTGGTAATTGACAGTGTGAATGGTCTGTAGATGCTGTGGAATGCCTGGGTGGAATCAACCTTCCTCTGAACAGCCCCGCTTCCTCTCCTTGCAGGTAAAGAGCGACTACATGCTAGAGATAGCAGACCAAGTGGACCAGGAAATTGCTTTGAAGTTGGGTTGCCTAGAAATACGGTAGGTGGTGACCAAATTTGTCAATGCTTTTCATTATTTTTGAAAAAATTTCCAAGTTCTTTCTTCTAAATGAAGTGCAAGAAGATTCCAAATTACTTGCTTGTTACTTAGCTGCCCCCTATTGTTACCCTTTAACAACATATTTATTCTATGCATACATATTTTAATTTGTCTTCCCTGGTTTTTAGGCGATCATACTGGGAGATGCGCGGCAATGCACTGGAAAAGAAGTCTAACTATGAAGTGTTAGAGTAAGTACTGCACACCTGTCTAGACCCATAAGCATTCAGAACTGAATCCATTTCTTAACGTAAAATTAAATATTGACTCGGACACCATGTTGCTAAAACGTATCTAGAAAAGAAAACGTTTTTTAAAAATTCTTAATGTCATTAATTTTGTTAGGAAGCATTTAAATATGTTGGTAGATGTTATGCTAATAATGTGTATGGCCTATCAACACGTTAATGCACTTTTCATCTACATTTAATCATGATGAGGGGTACATCGCTTCTGATTTACATGGAGTTCTAATATTGCCTGTGCACTATTGCTCATGTTCTCTGTATATTAAGGAATTTTTTCACAAATGGAGGAATAAGGATTACTTGTTGCCCATGCATCAGAAAATTTAAAATATCTAAAAGTTTCTCTGATAATGAAATTGATTCCTACATTAGACTCAGATGATTTCACGTGTACGTAAGCTGAGCTGAGCTTACGCCTTGGTAGTCTTGGGAGTTCTGCAGTTCATCTTTTGATAATTCACCAAAAAATAATTGATATTTGTTTTATTCTTGTAAAGGCCAATTTTATTTTCATTTACAGTAGTGCAATATTTTGCCAATACACTTTCTTCTCTGTCATTACTGAAATTCTTCTGGCATTTGAGAGATGCTGGTAAAATACAGTGAAAATTCTCCATGTAATAAAGACTTAATGGTATTAGATTTCATCTGGACTTTCTAGGTGTGTCCACCTGTTCTCATGCTGTGAGCTTATCATCCCTGTTTTGAGAATAGGATTTTTCAAGGGAGATATAATCATTTAAAAATAAAAGTAGAAATAAATAGTTTTGGAAGTCATTACAAAGCATGTGAAATCATTTGAAATGATGATGGGTAATAGTAGATATAGCCGTTATTTTGGTACTTACATAAGTGTCCTTTGGGCCTGTTGTGTCACTTATGTGCACGTGGCCCAGCAGTCCATCTTGTTGCAGAGCTGTGACCTAATGCACCACTGGGCCTTGGAGCTCAGCGTCTCACTTTCACAGTATTTTGGCACAAATAGTAGATACTCACCAAATATTTGTAATTGTATGTGTTTATAAAGATATCTCACCTGGGGCTGGGGATGTGGCTCAAGCGGTATCTCGCTCGCTTGGCATGCGTGCGGCCAGGGTTCGATCCTCAGCACCACATATAAACAAAGATGTTGTGTCTGCCGAAAACTAAAAATTAGTATTAAAAAAATTCTCTCTCTCGCTCTCTCTCTTTAAAAAAAAAAAAAAGATATCTCACCTGTGTTGTGCTTCTTAACAGATTAGTCATTAAAATATTAAAACTATCATTCACTGTAGTTTGGATCTTTTATTTAAAAGTTGCCACATTCTTCAGCTTGAAAGACTTTCCTTAATGCTGAAAATACAAATTGCCAGAATCAGAGAAATCATTGAAGGTCTTAATGAAAACAATTTTTGTCTTCATTTCAAAAAGACATTCAGGAAAAACAGTGATTTTTATCATCTTAGTGTTTTGCTTAGTTATCTGTTTCTTTGTCCATTTCTTTGCTTATTAATTCACTTGACAGCCACCATTGAGTGCCTTTTGAGTCCTTGGTAGTGAACTGCTGGAGACTGAAAACTCAGTAATACAAAATTTTCATCCTGGGTAAGCGCATTACTAGGTGGGAGGGTCTCAGACATGTCAGCAAGATCACAGAACAGCATGCTAGAAGCTGTGTGTCCACTGAGGTATGCAGGGTGGACCTTGAGTGGTCCCACAGCAGAATGCCATGGGCTGGCCTCACAAACAAGGGAGCAGCTCAGGCAGCGTTTGCAGTGGGCAGAAGTGGTGCCTATGGGCTCTAGTCCCAGGAGGGAGCCCAGCATGCCCCGAGGGTGGAGGATCCCTGGGCATCTGAGGGAGAGAGGAGTGTGTCTGTCAGGTCATTAACACTCCTCAGCAAGCACGGGCATTTTGCCCTGGAGCCTTGCTGAATCCTTGAGCCATACAAAGCAGGGCAGTCTCTGAAGAGGTTTGTGGTTAGAACTCTATACTCACAGAATTAGAATTATGTTAAAGAAGGTTGGAAAGGGGAACAAGAATTCAAGAGACTCTTGAATCTTTCCATGGGAGGAATAAGGAGTCTCCGAGTAGTGATGGAGCTAGTGTCTGCGTGGAGTCCACAACAAAGGGTGGGGCTCTTGTCTCTGGTTTTGCCCTGAGCACCAGGGCTGTAGTCAAAGAGAAACTACTGGGCATGTTCACTTAGTTCTGTGGGAGTGCTGGTGTATTTTTAAAGTGAAGAGGAAAGGGAAACATTGGCTCATTGCATCTGCTATTAAATCACTAATCAAAACGGTGCTTAGAGCCCATGATGTGCCCAGCACCAGAGGTGGTTTCTCACACAGTTCTCCATGTGCCTTGCTCTAGTGAGGGGAGGAACCAGCATGAGCCTAGAGGTTCTCATAGCACTGGAAAGAAGGAATCAGCAAGAAAGGTTGTGTCCCAGGGACACAGGAGCCAACTGAGGTGCTCTCAGTGACAAAAGTGGGAACAGTTCAAGGAAGAAATTAAATATGTAGCTTAGATAATGAGCCAGAGTATACAGTGAATACCCAGAACTCATACTAAGATAATAATTTGAACATACAATGTGCAGTCTGTTCTGCAGAATTCCCAGTACTTTCTGTAGACATCTCCTCCCAAAGGTGGTGGAGTGTAAGACTACCCCAAGACATAGGCTTGCTTCAGAGAGTACCAGGTGAGAGGGAGCATGGGGAACAACAAACGCTGCATGGAGGAACCCAGCAGGCAGCCTCTGCCAGGGCATCCAGGTCAGTGCCAGTAGGGACAAGTCTTGTTGACAGGGTGCCACCGTGATACAGTGTGTTGAGAGTGGTAGTTCACCACTGTGGTCCTTCTCTCCAAGCCCTTACGCCATGAGAATATCATGAGAATAACTCCCTACAAAGCCCAGTTGAGGATCATTTTATAAAATACCTAACCCTCACTCCTCAAACTGGCAATGCAGGTCATCAAGGAAAAAGGCAAGCCCAAGGTGGCACCTACAACAGAGAACATGATTTTAAATGCAGCATGCTGTTCCACATAGGAGCCTGGCCCAGAGAAGGGACATCCAGTCAGGTGTGACCAACGTACAAAGTGATGCAAGATGTTAATAGCAAGGCACCCAGGTATGGGTTGACGAGGTATCATCTCTGCAACCTGGGAAATCTAAAACTACTCTAAAGTGAAATGTTTATCTCAAGTTTTAAAAATCTGGTGCAAGAAGTAAAATCAAGAATCAATAAATGGGATGGATTAAAACTAAAAAGCTTCTTCCTTCAAAGGAAACAATCAAGAACATGTAAAGAGCTGGGTGCGGTGGTTCACTCCTATAATCCCATTGGCTCAGGAGGCTAATGTAGGAGAATTGAAAGTTCAAAGCCGGCCTCAGCAATTTAGCAAGACCCTAAGCAACTCAGACCCTGTCTCTAAATAAAATATTTTTTAAAAGAATGTGAGAGAGTCCTACAGGATGGGAGACAAATCTTTGCATTAATCACCTGCATTAATCTCCAGGATATATGAAAAACTCAAAAACTTAACAGCAGAAAAACAAATAACCCAATCAATAAATGGGCAAAGGAACGGAACAGATGCTTCACAGGAGAATACGATCAGTGAACAAATATATGAAAAAATGTTCAATATCTCTAGCAATTAGAGAAATACAAATTAAAGGTACACTGAGATTCCATCTCACTCCAGTCAGGATGGCAATTATCAAGAATACAAGTAACAAGGAAAAGCCAAGAAAGCAGATAGGCAGCTTCTCAGCAAGGAGGTGGACCAAAAAAAGTAGAGGTACTTTTCTGGAATTTAAAGCTGGACATTCAAAGCAGATCGGGAACTCAGGAGGTTGGATATAATAAAATAAGGAAAAAAAACCCCAGTGGCACAGCCACTGCCATGGCTGGGCTAGAAGCACCGGCCAGAGCGGTCCCTCCATAAGCATAGTAGAGGGATAAAGGAATTAAAGAAACCCTCATTTTTGGGAGGCCCAAGACGTGTCTGGGTATGGAGCATATAGAGATTAAGGACATTCCCAGCAAACCAGAAAGATTCGCTGCACAGTAGTGGTGAAATGGGAAAAGAAGCTGATGGCCTGATGAAGACTAAAGAAGGAACCATTTTGTAGCTGCTGTGTAGTGCGGGGGCCAGCAGCTATGGGGGCCAATTCCTGGCAAACCCAAGTTTGGCCCAAATTATAGGCCCAGTAAACAAACATGGAAAGAGGTTTACACAGGGGACAACTGGTCTTGGAAACCCACCTGGCTCTACCCCTCTCCCTCCAAACCAGTTGTTTGGAGGACCTGCTGGGAGAGACACACATCTGACTGGGAACTCGTAAGGGCAGGGTCAGGAGAGATTGTTTGGATACTGAATCCGAGGTCAGGAAACATGGGATCCGAAGGTGGCTTAGGGGACTAAGAATCGGGTCCCCAACCATATGAGCAGTACCCAGAGGAGATCCCTGGGGTACAGTCTTTCAGTTTGGAGTAGGAAGTGCTGGACACTGAAGGTGTGCTGATTTAAAATCTCCAGGCCAGCTGGCATTCAGTGAAGAGCTTGGAGCCCATGCAATCCTAAACCCTGTCTCCAGATCTCTGCCTGTGGGATGACCTCTCTCATTCCAGCAATCTAGGGGGTGGAGCATCACACTCCAGAAAACCCTGAGAGGAAAAACTGAGAATCTCTTGAACTCCAACAGAAAGAAATCTTTACCTTTTCTTTAAGATCTTTATTTAAAATTCTTTTTCTATGTTTAATTGTGATCTTAAGGTTTCGTGGCTCTTCATACATATTCATATGTGGGTTTTCCTCCTCATTTCTAGCATTTTTGAAACCAGTTATTTTTCATGAACTAGTTTTTGAGAACTATATGTTTGATTAGTATATTTTAGTTTTATTTTGTATTCTATTTTTATTTTTAATTTTTTAAAATTTTTTACTTATATGTATTTTTTCTCCTATTGTTTCCCTTTTCTCTTCTGCTAATAGCCACTCTATTGTTCTCTTTCACTCTTCCTTTTTTACTACTTCTCTCCTCCTCTCTCATAATCATCACATCCTATATCACTTCTGTTCTCTCCCTGTCCACCATTTGAAATTATAAACCCTTTTGCAAACTTGCTGTTTTTATGGTAGGCAATAACCGATCATATCATGTTTGTTTATTGTGATAATTAACATTGTAGATGACATAATAGGAACTATTTGGTTTAATACTGTATATTGTTTGCATTGGTCATTGTAATTATTTGTCTCCCCTTAAACAGGTACTGAAAACCTTCAGGGACACTGTAAGTCCACTGGGTAGAAACTCTACTGCCTCAGATCCATTCCGTTAGATGGGTAAACACACAAACAACATGAAAAAGCAAGGGAACAAATTGCCCCACACAAACCAAGATACTACAGTAACAGAGTCTATCAATACCGCAGTGGAGGAAATGTCAGAGGTGTTTAGAGTGTACGTAGTTAAATGGATCAGCAAAGTAAAGAATGGTATAAGAAATGAAACCAGAAGATACAGGAAGTGAAAGATCACTTCAAAAAAGAGGCAGAGATTCTGGGAAAAGAGAAAAGGCAGAAATCCTTGAAATGAAGGAAACAATAAATCAAATTTAAAAATTCAATAGAAAACATCACAAACCGACTAGACCACTTGGAAGATAGAATCTCAATGAAGACAAAATATATAATCTTGAAAATAGAGTTAACCATGGAGTGAAGATGCTAAGAAACCATGAACAGAACTTCCAAGAACTATGAGATAACACGAAAAGACCAAATTAAAGATCTATCAGAATAGATGAAGGTGCAGAGATACAAACCAAAGGAATGCACGAATCTTTTCAATGAAATAATATCGGAAAGTTTCCCAGGCCTAAAGAATGAAATGAAAAATCACATGAGAAGCTTACAGGACTCCAAATGTACAAAATTACAGCAGACCCACACGAAGGCACATTATTATGAAAATGCCTAACATACAGAATAAGGATAGAATTTTAAAGAATGTGAGAGAAAAATATCAGATTACATAAGGGGGGAACCAATTCGGATCTCACCTGATTTCTCAACTCAGAACCTCAAAGCCAGGTCCTGTAAAACCATATACCAAGCTCTAAAAGAAAATGGATATCAAGGATACTATATCCAACAAAATTAAGCTTTGGATTTGAAAATGGAATAAAAATCTTCTATGATAAACAAAAGGTAAAAACAATTCACAACTAGAAAGCCTGTACTGCAGAACATTCTCAAGCAAGTATTCCATGAAGATGAAATAAAATTTTTTTTTAAAAAAGTGAAAACCAACAAAGGGAGGAACTACACTAAAGTAATAGTCAATCAAAGGAAAAACTAACTCAAATTAAAAACTAGAAGTAAACCCAAATGACTGGGAATACAAATCATATCTCAATAATAATCTTGAAAATTAATGGCCTAAACTCATCAATTAAAAGATACAGACTAGCAGATTGGATTAAAAAACAAGACCCAACAATGTGTGCTCTCCAAGAGACTCACCTCATAGGCAAAGACACCTACAGACTGAAGGTGAAAGGGTGGGAAAAAAACATCTCTCACATAATTCATGTAAACAAGCAGGGGGTTTCTGTCCTTACATCAGATAAAGTGGACTTCAAAGTTAATCAGAAGGGATAAAAAAGGCCATTTCATATTTATTAAGGGAATTATATATTAACAAGACATAGCAACATAAATATTTATGCCCCAAACAATGGAACATCTATGTAGATCAAACAAACCCTTCTCAATTTCAGGAATCAAGTAGACCACAATACAGTAATACTGGTTAACTCTAACATGCCTCTGCCCCCCCTGGATAGATCCTCCAAACAAAAACTAAAGAAGTTATAGAGGTGAAAAATACAATGTATAATTTAGGCTTGACATACAGAATATTTCATCCATAAATGACTGAATACATTTTCTTCTCAGCAGCACATGGATCTTTCTCTATATAGACCATGTTATATAAGCTATCACATATGTTGACATACAATGTAATATTAATATATTTTTAGCATCTGTAGGGTTTTTTGGCGGGAGAGAATGAGGGGGAGGTACCAGGGATTGAACTCAGTGGTACTTGACCACTGAGTCACATCCCCAGGCCTGTTTTGTATTACATTTTGAGACAGTGCCTCAGTGAGTTGCATAGCGCCTCGCTTTTGCTGAGATTGGCTTTGAATATGCAAATCCTCCTGCCTCAGCCTCCCAAGCAGCTGGGATTACAGGGATGCGCCACTGTGCCTGGCTGTAGGGTTATTTTGATAGTTCCTTTTCCATTGAAATTAATTTTTGTGTTCATACTTTTCTTTCTTGATTAGATTTCTTTATTTTTTATCAGATTTTATCTGTATTATTTATTTCATATATTTCTGCTCCTACTTGTTTTTCCTTCCCACTACATAACTTGAAAATAATTTGATTGTTAGTCTACCTTCTTTCTGATTCAAGTACTTTATAAACGTTCCTCTGAGTACTGTTTCATCCCCAAGATCCTGATATTTTAAGTTTTAATTACCGCTTAGTTCAAAGCACTTTTTATTTACTTTTCTTGTCCTTTCTTCTTTGATCTCTGACATATTTATAAGTATGCCATTTAATTTTGAATTAGATGACGTGGGGATGAGGTTGTATATATCTTAAGGTGATTGATTTCTAATGTAATAAATCATGAAGGAAACACAGTCTGCATGATTTCAAATTTTAAAGAAGGTGATGGAAATACTTTTTATATTGATTGTATTGGTTACATACATGTCAAAACTGATGAAAAGGCATACTTCAAATATGTGTGTTTTATTGTACTTCAATTTTACCTCAATAAAACTGTGGGGGAAAAAGAATACAAGTAATGATAAATGTTGGTGAGGATGTGGGGAAAAAAGGTACACTCATATATTGCTGGTTGGGCTGCAAATTGGTGCAACCACTACGGAAAGCAGTATGTGATTCCTAAGCAAACTTGGAATGGAACCACCATTTGACCCTGTTATATATAGTATGCTGATTTTAAATCCTTTTGGTATATATCCCTTGGCATATACCCAAAGGATTTAAAATTAGCATACTGTAGTGATGCAGCCACATCCATGTTTATAACAACTCAGTTCACAATAGCTAAGCTATGGAACCAACACGTCAACAGATGAATAGATAAAGAAAATATGGTATATATACAACATGAACTACTACTCAGCCATAAAGAAGAATGAAATTATGGCATTCGCTGGTAAATGGATGGAATCTGATACTATCATGCTAAGTGAAATAAGCCAATCTCCAAAAAACAAAGACTGGATGTTTTCTCTCATATACAGCTGCTGACTCACAATATGTGGAGGGGAGGGAAGAGTGGTGGTTCACTGGATTGGACAAGGGGAATGGGAATGGGAAAGACAGTAGAATGAGTTGGACATAACTTTCCTGTGTTCTTACCTGAATACACGACCAGTGAAACTCCATATCCTGCACTGTCGCAAGAATGGGAAATTATGCGCTGTGGTTGTAGCTCAGTGGTAGAGTGCTTGCCTCGCATGCGTGAAACACTGGGTTCAATCCTAGCACCACATAAAAATAAATAAACAAGATATTGTGTCAATCTACAGCTAAACAATTAAAAAAATAAAAGAATGGGAAGTTATACTCCATGTATGTATGTCAAAATACATTTTACTGTCACATATAACCAAAAAGAACAAATTTTAAACACAGATTGTTAAAAATCCAAGCCAGACTAATTGGGTTAACAATTTAAAAAATTTTATCTATGTTAACTTACTTCAAATGGAGAACTAATAACAAAAATTATGAAAAGTGCACAAATTAAAAAGTTGTTCTTGGGGGAAAAAAATCTAGTGGGAGATTTGTGGAGGTCAAAAGCCAGCAAGAATCAATGTGGTGCTCTGTGGAAGTCCTTCAGGGCGTATGAGGTGGAGTCTGGACACAGTGCTGCTTCCCTGGTGGCAGGTTCCAGGGAGAGTGGCCAGGAACGCATGGTCCTTCAGGATGTTTGGGGAAGCCTGCCCTGTGCCAGGACTGGGAAAATAATGGTGGGAATTGTGTTCCACCTTGCCTCTATGAGGGTAGAAAACCAAATTCCTGGAGGAATGAAGGCCAGGTGTGCTGGGTCCCAGGAGGGTGGATTCCTGAAATGTCTCTGTGGACAACGAGCTGACCTGTGTTTGGCAGTTAGGAAATCCAGGTGAAGGCAATGAAGAAGCAGGTGTCCACAGTGTGAAGTGGGCACGGTATGTCGCAGAGAGGAATTTTAAGTTCCAGATCTTACTGAGAGTCAGTGTTACACTGAAGGTGGTAGAAATCCTGGGACAGGAGCATAGATGAATAGAAGAGCACAGATGGGGTGCTAGTCGGTGGCTTCAGGGCTGTGGGGTTTTTGTGGAATTGCTGAACAGGAGGGTTATTGTGGCTGTCACCTGATCAGGAGGAATGGACATCCCCTGGGTTGGTGAATTAGCTCCTCCCCAGGGGGTGTGGTTAAGCAGTTGAGTGGTCTGTTTTATGGCTATTTGCTATCAGCTTGCCTCTGTAGGTGGTTATGTGGCAGCCTGGTGGTTGCCGTGGTTGCCTCAAGGACGGGTAGTCCTTCAAATCCTTGAACTACGAGGTCCCCATAGTTCTGAGCTGTTTCGTGCCCCTATCTCTGTGTCTTCATTCTGAGTCCACACTTGCCCCACCACAGTGGTTCTTTGCTGTTTTATAGCCGTGTGCACTCATTGCCTGCCTCTGTGAGAGGCTGTGGGTTCCCTGGGCTCCCGTCCCCATGCTGGTGACCAGCTGTCCACTTGCCGTTGGGACAAGTCATGCTCTTGGTGGTTATTTCCAGATTGGTGAAGTGGTCCTGCTGATGCCTGCCTACATTCTGAGTGTTTGTAGGGAGTTAAGTCTAGTGATCAGTCAAGAGCCCAGCCCTGGACACACATATTCATTATCCCAAAGAGAGGCCATCAGTCAGCGTGGGAGCACATCATTCAGTGTCTGCAGGAATCATTTATTGATTTCGTATTGAGCTCTTTTAAGTAGGTTTTAGTTTGTTTTCAAAGTTAATAATACTACATTTTAGTTAGAGAAAATTGAAACTACATTGCCAGATAGAAAAAACATCTTCCAATCCCATCACATCCTGATGATATCTTTGCAGTCCCACTGAACTCCTTATAACTCCCTTTTAAATGCACAGATGTGCATGCCGTGCATGGTTTTCATGTAGTGGAATGATGCTGAACATGTACCCTGCTTTTGTTTGTTCATTTTTGCAATCATGGGTGAGCCCAGGGTGTCCTACCACTGAGCTATATCCCTACCCCATCACCCCCACCCTTTTTTTTTTTTTTTTTAACGTTTGAAACTGGATCTTGCCAAGTTGCTGAGGCTGGCCTCAAACTTGGGATCCTCCTGCCTTACCCCTCTGAGTAGTAGGGATTACAGGTATGTGCTTTCTTTGGTCCAGTGTTTCTACCTTCTTGGTGACTGAACCTTGTGCTATTTAGTGACCCTTTGTGCCTAGTGATATGGTTTTTGTTTTGGTCTTGAAGTCTGTTTTGCCCTCTTCAGATTGCTGTGGCTTGCTTTATTTTCCATTTTTTGCTTTCAACTTTTCTATGTCCTTAGGCTTTTTAGATGTTTTCCTTGTAAATAACATGGAACAGGATTCTATAAATGCAGTTTGCCAAATCTTTCTTCTAACTGATAGACCTAATGCATTTATGTCCATTACGATGAATGTTCTGTACTTGTTTTTTGTTGCTGGTGTCCTGCTATGTGTGTGCGTGCGCTCGTGTCTTAGGTAGATTTTCTTCTTCCAGATTTTCTTCTCTAATGAGTTGTGAATTTATAAACTATCTGACCCTTTTATTAGTTGCCCTTATACTTCATCTTCTGCATTAGCTAGACACATCTAGAATCTTAAATGATCTCATCTTCTTTGAAATAATGCGAGGACCTTGGAGCACACTGGCTCCCTTCGCCTTTCAAGCTTACATGACAGTGTTTCTGTTAATTCTGTCCTTTCTTAAATTCCAGACATAGGACATTGCTATTACTAACCCCATAGTTTTTCATTTTATTTATTTATATTGTTTGGGAGGTACTGGGGATTGAACCCAGGGTGTTCTACCACTGAGCTACACCCCCCACCCTGTATTTCTATTTAACATTTTAGTTTTGAGACAGGGTCTCATTAAGTTGCGGAGGCTAACCTTGAGTTTGGAAAACCCTCTGTCTCAGCCTTCCCTGTTGCTGGTATTACAGCCAAGGTCCCTTGTGCTGGGCTGTCATTTTATTTCTTAAAACATCCTGTGTGTACTTTGACTTAAAATGTAACATCCAAGTTGTACTTTCTCAGTTTTGTGCAGATGACATTCTATTACAACTGCAGAAAAGGTCTGTTGGCATCTCTTCCTGGTTGCATTCTTTTAAGATCTTATTTTTGGTTTTACTCATGTCTCGAGCATAGATTTCCTTTTATGAATCCCATCAGGATATTGCTGGCTTCTTACTCTGTGAATTCATGTGTTCTTTGGGAGTGCATCTGTGATCTTTTCAGTTATCTGCTCAGTCTACCTCAACGTTTCTTCTCCCCCTTCCCTCAGTGGCCATGTGCATGCAGCTTTTTACCTCTGCTTCTGGTTTCTTAATTTCTCTTCAGCACTCCCTTGCCCTCGTGCCCTGGCCGTTTGACTTTTCGTTTACTGCTTTCATCTTCACCGAAGGCATTAGTGGCCCCATCCCCGTGGTCTCTGGTGTGTAGCTCTGTGTGGTCCTGTTTATCTGTCGTGTGTCCTGTGCACAGCTGCAGTGTGCTGTTTGATAGTGACCACAGGGCACCATCAGCATCTAAATCTATGCTTACTTGATTCCTGGGAGGCCCTGCGCTGGCTGAGCGAGGCTCCTGGGCTTCATTTCTATCCATTGGTGGCTTCTGGTGGAGCCATGGGTGGCCCAGAATGCACTGCAGCTGCCCATAGCACTGGTCCTCCAGCCTGTGCCTTCTTACCCTGTCAATCAAGCATCGTGGTTGAGTTTCAGTCTTCCTCATACAATTTTCCTCTAATTTCTTAAAGTATTTTTTTATATATATAAGTTTGTTAACATTTAGTTTTTAGTGATAAAATTCTACTTTTGTTTTTGTTTTTGGTCCTGGGGATTGAACCCGGGAGGGCTCTACCGTTGAGCTACACCCAGCTAAGTTGCCCAGGCTTGCCTTAAACTTGAAATCCTCTTGCCTCAGCCTCCAGAATCACTGGAATTACAGGCATGTGTCACCACACTTGGCTTTCTGTTTCTGTCATTTTGTAAATTTCTGTACTTCCCATATAGTCTCAGTTGTAGTGCAATGGTTGTATTCTCTTGATACCTTAGAGGTGTGTAGAGACACTGCTGGGCTCTCCCTGCTCGGGTGCTTGGGCATGGTGTGGCTGTGTGACTGACCTGCACTCTTTGCTCTCATGCCCAAGGGCAGGCTTGGCAGTACTTACTCTGATTGGTTTTTGTTGGTAACTTGCAGCCATTTAGGAATTTGTGTTTTTTTCAGTATAGAAAAGAATTATACATGAATATAGAATATTGTTTGTTTCTTATCATAATCTGGGTTCTCTTTTTCTTTGCCCATTATAAAAAAATAGTTGATATTTGATTGGAAACTTTAAAGATAAGCTTGGTGATGTACAGCCTAGTACAGATGACCCCTTCAGCTTTGCTACATTTCAAAATAGCTAGTTGAATTATGCTTAAAGTAATGACGCCGGCCTCAGATGATGGGATAAGCACCATCTAGAATCTCTGTATTTGTTTCTATAATTAAATTAGAGTTCCTCATCCTTCCCATGTCCTTCCAAGCCTGGTGGAACCAAGGTGCCTCTTTTGTAGGTGAAGAAACAGTAACATGGCAGAGAGGTCCCAGACCCAGCCCTGGCACCTAACACCACCAGGAAACAAACAGCAGCACAAAGGAGGCTTCATCTGCATCTTCTGAGAGCAAGAGGCTGGGTACACAGGCAGTAACTGCCCAGGAAGTCAGATTTCTCTATCAGCTCTCATACTGCCTTGCTTACAGTGCCAGCAGACCAGCACAGTGCTACACACTGACTTCCCAGTTGGTGTTAGAGCAGGAAGAGCCTTAACATGATCATCCTTCAGACCAGAACTTCACACTGGGAAATGGTCGCAGTGAACCTGTTAACTTTGCATTTCACCTCCCTATGAGCACTTCACCTTTTTTCAGAATTTGCATCATTTTTGCATGTAGTGTGTTTTGCGCTGTAGTTGTTTGTATAATTGTCTCTATTCCCTCGTAGAATGTGAACTGCATCAATGTAGGGGGTCTACCCATTTTCCCCACACTTGACAGAGCATCTAACATTTATCAGGCATTTCATAAGAAATTTTTAGGATGAATAAATATGTGATTTGAAATTAGCTGAGGAAAGTTCTGGGGTGTAGCTCAGTGGTAGCTTGCCTGCCTGGCACATGAAGGGACTGGGGGTGGCTCAGTAGTAGAATGCCTGCGTAGCCCAAGTTTCATCCCCATCATGGCAAAAAATAAATAATATTAACCAAGATTGATTATATTTGTGATTTGTTTTCATTTCTTTTTTTTTTTTCTGTTGTCTTTCTTGTCAATGGTAATTCAGTGCTTGCTTTATGTCTATAATCATATGGAAAGAAGGGGATGCTGACACAGTTGGCAGGAGTTGCAAGTGGCTTCCCTGATATTGCTCATTTGTCTCTCATTAAAACAAGTCCTAGACAGTGTTTCTCAGCCACCAGGCCCCAGATTGCTTTTCCCTTGCCATTTCACAGTCTAATGCCTCCTCGTGGCCTGGGGAGGCTACTGGAAGCTACCCATCACGTGGGTATTCCACCCCATGAGTGGGCAGAGATGGACCTTCTCTTTCTCTCCTGTTTCAGGATACAAATGTGTACATAGTGCTTTCCCTTGGAGAGACCTTGATCTCACCTGGCCACATGAGGAGCTGGGGAGTGCAGCATTGTGCATGGCCAACAGAGTTCTTTTCATTAGCCAGGATGGAAGGGAGAATGTCATGAAGAGAGAGGTGGGACTCCGTACTGCAGGTAGAGAATGTTAACACCTCACCAGCTTGTAAGAGGGGTAATGTATGATTTTGAAGTTAAAGGACTTCTGTACTATTTTTAGATTAAAGAGTCTCAATTCTGAGAGATATGGAGAAAAGATAAGATAGGGATATATGAGAATATGCAATAAAGTTGTATTTTGAAGTTAGTTTTGGTCATTTTTTTGCCATGGCTTTAAATATTTGAGGAGTTATGTCCACATTGTATTAAGGTCACCAAACAAGGCCAGGGTCTTCTCAGAGATGATGCTGAAAGAGAAGACAGATTTATCCTTGACATTGAGATTGACTCTCTCGGCCAGGTATTGGGCCCCAGGTTCCTTTTCCCTTGCCATTTCATAGTGACACACCTGTAATCCCAACCACCAGAGCAGCATCAGCAAGTTTTAAGGCAGCCTAGTCAACTTAGTGAGACCCTGTCTCAAAATAAAAATGGCCAAGGATGTAAGTTCAGTGGTAGAGCACTGCTGGGTTCAGTCCCCAGATCCCACCACTTCACATGCTTACTTCCTGTGAATATGGATATAATGCCCATTCCAGGTGAGTCCTCTGGCACGCTGCGTGTCTGTGGACATGAACACATGTGCAAGGCAAAGGGTGGGCTGCAGGTGACTCGGTAGTTCCTGTGCCCTGGCGAGTGTTTAGTCTGCTCACTGGGAGCTCTGAGGGCAGGGTGTAGAGCCCTCTATGCTGTCTTCTTGCATGGTCCATTTTGAACAGCCAGGGGAAGGTGATGGGGCTTGTATAAGGCCCTCCTCAGGGATACAACTGTGTGCTGGTTGCCAGAACCACTGAGTGGTATGGAAAGTGCAGAGCTCAAAGGGAAAGAGAAGCAGACCCTGTCAGTCAGTGGGAGTCTGTCTCTCTTGCAGGGCAGGGTTAAAATAAACAATCAGGAGAGCTCTAGGGCTGGATGTAACTCAGTGGTAGAGCACTTGCCTAGCCTGCATGAGGCCTTGGTTTCCATCCCCAGTACTGCAGAAAATAAAAATAAAAAGATGAAAGATTCTGGTTTAAAATTGATCCTGAAAATAATTGTAGGTCCCAGATGCCCTGAATTGCTGGAGCTATGTGGCTGGTTCTGAGCGCTTGTTCTCTTATGGTATCTGTGAGGCTTTGCTGCGGGTGGTGGTTCACACCTGCCTCTCTCCTGGAGAGGGGAAAACTCTACAGTGGCTTCTCCCTTCCAGAGCCTGATGGCACTGCACGCTGAACACGTGCATTGAGCCACATGAACACTGCCTTCCTATGGCTTGGGTCCAGATTGTTGGAGTCACAGAGAGCAGACCACAGGAACCCTTCACCCCTGCAGCAGGAAGGCAGGGAAAGGAGCTTAGACACCCCCCTGCTACATGGCTCCTTGCTGGTCCCTTCTGGCCTGCTGCAGGTTCTCCCCTCCCTTGCCCTGCCACAAGTTCTGTGTATCATCTTTCTGAGTCTGGGGACCCATGTGGTTGTCCCCATGGTAGCTCTGCCCCATTCCCAGTGTCCATACACCTCTCCATTCCTGCCCGTACCTTCAGGCCTCCAGCACCAGGTCCACGGGAGGCAGTTTGCCTGGAACCCTAGAGTCATCCCCTGAACCCAGCCCTGCCAGTCCTATGGAACGTTGATGGAAAAGCCCTGTGTGTGCCCCATCTAGTTTGGTATCCACTTGCCACACAGGGGTATTGACCACTTGAGAAACAGTGAGTGTGGCCAGGAACGGAATTTTAAATTGATTTTAATAAATGGAGGTATAAATGGGTGCACATAGCTAGTTGCTACACTGTGTTGGACAGCACAGTTCTCACTTCATGTTAATAGCTTGTCATTTGTGTGTGGCTTCACAGGTCCCTCTGGACTGATGTGGGACCCTAGTAACTGATGCTCAGGGACTGGGCTTGTAGCTCATTGGTAGAGCGCCCGCCTCACATGTGTGAGACACTGGGTTCGATCCTCAGCACCCCGTAAAAATAAAGATATTGTGTCCAACTACAAAAAAAAAAAAAAGTTTTTCAAATGTGGAAAAAAAAACAACTGATGCTCAGGTTTAGGAGTTGGTGTTTGACAACGTTCTGAAAGCTTCCTCTGAACTAGTTTCTTATCAAATTAGTTTAAACGCATTTAGGAGATACTCTTCAGTAGTTGATAATTCAGTAAAGATTCATAGAGGCCAGTAGTTTTGTTGATGAGTGTAAGTCGCATTTTATCTCAGTCACAGGTAGGACGGTTGTGTAGAGTTTGGCCTCAAAGAAGTTGTATGTCACATGGGTGAAACCAGTGCAGAGGTCTATGCCTGCTGAACCATGGCTACCCAGCTTGGAGAGGACAGCCTGCGTGACCTGGCCTGGCCTCCCAAGAGAGGTTTAAATTTAGTCTCTATAGCAGGCCTCCAGAAGCATGAGCGGCCCTGGCACTTCTCCAGTTGCCTGCAAAGAGCCCTGCAGCAGGCTGCTCCCTGTGGTGGATTGCCTAGGCTTTCCATGTCTGTGTGTCCTTTGGCCTTGTTTTATTTTATCACCTGCCAGACATCTGAAAGAGTTCTGATGTACTGGTATAACTCCATTATTATTCAAAAGTAGTAGGGAAAAAACTGCATACATGCCACTTGTTGGCCTTGAGCTTTTCTTTTTAATGTAGGCCTCCTCCCTTTGAAGTAGGAGTAACATAGGAACAAGCCATTTCCAAGAAATATGCTGTCTTACTTTTCTTCAAACATGCAACCCTCTTGGTCTATCTTTAATTTTCCCATTTGTAACACAACCCAGCATAAGATTTTTTTTCCCTCTTACTTGGCTCTGTGAAAATTAGATGTGCAACCGTTGGGGTTAACAGGCATTGACAGCCTCACTGCCTGCAAGAGCACCTTTCCGCTCTGGCCCTTCCCTCCACCAGAGATGGCCATGGCCAGTATCCTTGTGGATTCCCACTAGGAAGGCTCATCCCCTGCCCAGCCTCTTGTGGCCAGAACTACCTCCCTGCTGTGCGTAGGGAGGGACACCAGCACTCACTCTGTCATTGCTCTGCAGCTGTGCACATGCTCTGCCCACCCCACTGTATTGCTGTCTCTGGGGCACCATCAGAGCCCCCATCCTTCTGCCCTGCCACTTGCACCTCCACTGGGTTTCACAGGTCACATCTCCCTCTGCGCTAAACAGGCATGGGCAGCAAAAGCTTTCCCGGCCCGGAGAGCTGATAGGATGTTTAAGGAGATAAGGAAGCACATTCTTATCTAACGTTTGGCACCACTGCATGCAATCTGTTGTGACTACAGAGTTATACCCAGAGCCTCCCACAGCAAAGCCAGGTCCACATCCAGGATGCTCCGATTTGGAAATACATGTTTTTATTATAGAATAGCTCCCTGTGAGGAAGATAGAGAAGAAGGTGCTAGGAGTGCCTGTCCCTCTTCCTGCACAGTCTGATCGTCTTTCCTTGCCAGCAGTGATTAGCACAGGGTCCTTGGAATGCAAAGGCCCTGTGAAGACACTGTGGTTTTAGGAGGGTACCACTTGGGTGGGCATGTTTCTCTTTGCATCCAGTACCAGATAGGTAGTAGCAGTTCCAAAAAGGTAAGAAAGAAGTTACAAACAGAAGGGTTTCAGAGAAACTGAAAACCAGGAATAGTTAAGTGAATTGGCTGGTAGGTAAAACCAGGAAATGGCTTGTCACGGAGCTAAGGAGATGTGTAGGGTGTGGAGCATGATGATAAACACAAGCAGACCCATATCTGAGGCCAGCGCTGGCTTTAGCACGGAGTCTACTGGTCGGGTGCTGCCTTGCCTTGTGCTGGAGGTATTTGGCCACAGGTGAACCCTGTGTGCTGACTCGGCTGTACTGCCTGTGTGTGTTCACAGATCCACTGACGTGGGTCTGCAATGGGGGTCCCCGGTTTTGATCCTTCATGTTCAGTGCATTGTGTCCATGCACCTGTGCTTCACCTTCCACTGGTCCTTCTGTATTCCCCACTTAGACTCCCAAGTGTGAAGGCCTTGGTTTCTCTCAGTAGCACTCAGGTGCCATCTAGTGGCCGTGACTGCTGGGAAACAGCTCCCACAGAGGCAGAAGAGTGAGACTGGGCCATTCTTCCCAACTGTTTTCCTTGCTGTCAATAATGATGACGAATTTAGGGATATAGCTTGACTTACAGAAAATTGCTGAGATTTCCACACTTTCAGCTTTTTGACTAGGACAAATCACTTCTGTTTGTTTGTTTTTCCTTTCGTGAAACTGAATGATAAATAATGATAAGGTGAATGATTTCTTTAATCAAAAATGTTTATTTTAAAAAACAGCTAAACTTTTAAAATAAATCCAGGGGATTTTTTAAAATTTCACAAGTTATGTCCTACTTTCTTTAAAAATACAGTATTACCCACTTGGAATTGATGTTTACAAGGATAAACTCGCAATGTCTGAAAAAGACCAGTTTGGGCTTTTTTTTTTTTTTGTACTCACAATTTATAAGGAAGCAATATTTTATAAGGCTTTTCAACAGTAAGGGTGAAAAAAATAAAGATTTCTACTTAAAGCAGTTGTGTTCCCGTTTTCTGCACATAGCTAGAAAATGATCCCCCATGCGTGCACTGGTAACTTGGAACTTGTCTCACCTGGTTCCTTCCTGCATAAGATGTGGAAGGATAAATGATGTAAAGTGCTCTTATGTTTTGCAAGTTTGTCATTATATTAATTGCTTTGGTGGTGTTATTTGTTAATATGCTTCTTTTTATATTTCAGAAAAGATGTTGGTTTAAAGCGATTTTTTCCTAAGAGTTTACTGGATTCTGTCAAGGTAATTAGAGTCTACTTTATCATAATCAAATAATGAAATCGTGCCAATACCTTTTCCCCAGTGATCAATTGCTTTTGGGAAAATGAAATGGTGTAGTTTTCTCCCTTATGTGTGAAAGCTATCATGTAAAAATCTGGCAGTTAATTCTAGTTCTGTCAATGGCAAGGAGATTTTTATAGGTCGGCCTTCTCCCACAAAACCATGGTTTCACCACTTCATCATATGTGATACTCAGCTGAGTATAAAACTAGAAAGCTAGATGCAATGTCCCTGTTATCTGGGTTTTCAACATCTTGGGTACTTGAGCATACAGAAGGAGAGGAACCCTGTGTGAAAGAATCATGGTGAGGAGATGAAGAGGCATATGTGCGTGTCAGTGTGCATCTGTACGTGCCACAGGGCTGGGTTGGGACTGTGCAGGGCTGAGTTGGGACTGTGCAGGGCTGCTTCCTGCTAGATCCACAGCACAGGTCCACACATCCTGGTGCATTGGGAGCACACAGATTTGGACATCGAGACAAATTCCAGCTCAGATGAGCTTGCCGTTTGCTAGCTTCATGCTATGGGACCTAGTATCTTATTTCCATAATGAGGGAAATACAGTGTTGATGTGACCATATATGCATCCCTTAGTACATGTCACATAGCAATTCATAAACAGTGGCTGTTACTGCTCTTATTCTTTACTAAAATGTCTTGTTCTGCATTCCCTGGCATGCATCCTGAGAGAATGTAGCGTAAGAGTTCAGAAAACTGTAAGGGTTCAGGAAACGGCTCCCAAGGCCAGCCGCCCTGGTAAGAACACTGCTTCTATGGGACTTGCCTGGGACTTTGGTCCATTACTTTCTGTATTTCATTTCCACATCTGTAATGCGAGGGAAGCCAGTTTTTAGTACATAGTGCACAGGGCTCCGTGTGAAGGTTCAGTGGGTTGTGTGTGTGAAGTCTGGGAATTAGGAGCCCTGGCTGAGCGCAGCCAGTATGTCCAGCCAAGAGGAGCAGCAGTACCTTGTGCCCATCGCAATGCCTGCTGGGCTGCTCCCTGTTGCACATCTCAAAGACCCACTGGTCCTGGTGGCTGTCAGGGGATGAGGGTGCCAACATAACTAATCGAGTGCACTCTGTGAGGAAAGCTTGCCCGGACCTCTGTCCCAGCACTCAGAGCCATTGGGGCCAGGTCTGAGGACCAGAGTCTGGAGTCACAGCTCTCCCTTCCTCATACAGCTTCTGGGGAGCCTGTGGGGGGACAGTGCAGAGGTGTCAGGTCTGTGGTGTGCAGCAGTCTCCAAGTCCAGCATGCATGTGTGCAGGAGTGGCGGGGGTGGAGCCCAATCCCCAGGCCCTTTCTCCAATCCTTTCACGCACTTTTCACGTGCTCATTACCACTCCTCATCTACCGCAAACACTAGAACAAGCCCGAGGACACAGCTTTCACAGCCCACACGGGTAGTGTGACAAAAGTGGACGGAGACTGTCCCAACCCTCGAGCCAGAGTGCATATTTGGCAGTGGGGACAAAGCTTTAGTGAAGTGGAGAGGTTTGTGGCGATTTCCAGGGCACCCAAGGAACAAGAGGATGAGGGAGTAGTGCCTCCTGGGGTGGGCTGGCGTGGGGGCTGGCCACCTGCTGGACCTGGGAGGATGAGGCCTTTGCTGACTGGAATGTCTGGGGTGAGGCCTGGGGAGCCTGGGGGAGAGCCCAAGTGGGAGAGGGGCCCCTGGGCTGCCACTGCTGGGGTGCAATGAATTTCGAGGATCATGCTGGAGACGTTGACAGGGGAAGACCAGGGTGTCGGGGACTTCACCTTGCCATCAGGTGGAAGAGCGTGCTGCCCACTGTTCACCACGTTGGAGTATCAACCAGGGCTCGCCAGTGGGGGCCCTTGCTGGCCTCAGAATTATCGCAGGTCTCCTCAGACCTGTAAGTTCAGAAACTGATGTCACAGGAAGCACGCCTTCTGTCACTTGGAATTATTCTAGATTTAGAAGCCATCCTTGTGTCTGGAGCTGTAGCTCAGTGCTAGGGCACTTGCTTAGTCTGCAAGAGGCCTGAGCTGTGGCTACAGGTCATAGTGCACAGGTGAGCACAGCAGGAGGGAGGCAGGTGCCATGGGGGTCAAGGGAGCCCTGGCTCTGCCCCCTGCCTGACTCAACCAACTCAGTTCTAGGGCTCTCTCCCAATATCCCTCACCAAAGTAGAGGGGGAATATCACTCCTTGTAATTATAGGACCTTGCTCTGTATTTTAATTGTTCATTTCACTCTCAACGTGTGAACCCACTGCTATTTCCTTGTTTGCATTTGTCTGCCTGCCTGCACTGTGCTGTAAGATCCATGAGACCAAGAGAGTATCTCTGCATCCTCCATGCTCCGTGTGGGGCTTGGTTAGTACCTGGCACATAGCAATAGTTTGCAAATTCTACTTAAATGGAAGAAGGAAAATCTTAACAGCAGTGTGAAAAATGAAAAGTAGAGAAGATGCTGGAGCAAGGTTAAGATGTGGAATAGCCCTGAAGTGCAGATTAAGAAAGGTGGTGGAATTGAGAGCTAGGAAAGTCTGCTTCTCTGGGTTTTCCTGCTGTTCTGTTGCCACACCACAAAAGAGAGCCACCCACTACAGACCTGCACCTGGCAGTGCAGAGCAGAGCTCAACCTGCTTGGGGGTCAGGCTAAGCAGAGCCAGTCTGCCTTGCTGTGGACCTTCACTCATCGGGCACTGGAAGACTGAGCACTTGCTGCAGATTTTGCAGGGCGGGAGAGACATGATCACCTTTTTATTTTAGAATGTAACTCCAACAGCAGCCTAGGAAATAGGTGGAAAGTCTGTTAACCAGAGGCAGGAAAGCATAGGAGTGATGAAGATGAATGAGGCTTGCTGTGACTAAGTCCTAGGGAGGGATGGCCGAGGACTTGAGGAAACCTGCGGGAAACACAGAGCACTTGTGCTTTTTCAGAAAGTCGATTGCTGCTGGTCTTGATGCAGGCAGAGTTGATTTTTAGCTACTCTCGGCTACAGAATCATCAGATTCATGGAGCCGCTCACAAATGAGGTTCTTAGCACTGGCTTCTGATACGCCCTTTTAAATAAAAAGAATCAACTTTGCAAGTCAGATAGTGTTGATTGGACTTCTTAAATAGTTTAATTGGAATTCATATCCTCAGACCAAGATTTCTTCAACTTCTACATAAATTGTTGCAGTGTTGGTTTATTTGCCATCAAACTTTCGTGGATTATGGTACGAAGATAAAGTTGTTCCTGTGTCGTGTATAACAATTACAGTACAAATCAGTGGTGTTCAGACAGTCCTTTCTTCAAAATGCTGTTGAAACTTCATCTTACAAGATATTGACACCTGCCTTGTTTCTTCTAGAATAGTTCTGTAGAGTGGTTGGGCCAGTTTCCAATTGTTTTTCCTTAAACAAACTATGTCAATACATTTGTTTTTCCAAAAATCAATTTGTTTTACCTGCCCTTTCCCCTTACATTTGGATTTCTAGAGGTTTGTTTGCAGTTAACATTCACATGGAACTGTTGAAGGATTACCTTACTGTACTTGGTGGACCATGAATTAACTAGGATGGACGTGCAAAACAGAAATTAGAAAGATGCTTTAAATTTAGTATTGCCAGAAACACATTTTTAAAATCACTGTACCAGCAATATGAGTAAATCAAACCCATGTCCAGGGACATTGCAAACTCTGATCATCAGGGTCATGAGCAGTGAGGAGACCAAGAGGCTGCCCCAGCTGGAGCGGCTGAGGATAAGATGTGTGAATGCATGTGAAGTCTGGATGTGAGGGATGGCAATGGCCCTGGTGAGTGCTGTGCCAGGTGGGTGAGGGTGTCTTGTTTGTCAGGGCATACACCCACGGAGCACACTGCTGCCTCTGCGGCTTTGCTGTGGGCCTGAAATTGCTGCTGTAGGTAGCAAGTCATAATTCAGTAGAAATCTAATTTCAGAATTAGCAATGTTAAGAGATCAGTAATAACAGGTTTGTTGGGTTCCCAAGTTATAAGATAACATGGTTTTTTATAGTACTATTAGGACCATTTAATTTTACTCTTAAAGAAAGTAGCCTTGGGCTGGGGTTGTAGCTCAGTGGTAGAGCACTTGCCTACCATGCGTGAGGCACTGGGTTCGAGCCCACATACCCCATAAAAAAATAAATAAACAAATAAGGGTATTGTGTCCATCTCCAACTAAATTTTTTTTTTTTTAAAGAAAGTGCCTTTACCTTCATTCTTATGATGAGCAGGAACACATGGATTCCTACAGTCCTGGCAGGGAGTTCCTGGCATGGAGAGTGTGTGGGGCCCCGCCTGGCTTGAAGCTTGCTGTGGATCTAGGCCCTATAAACAGGAGGGAATGTGCTTAGCATGCACTGCTGATTGTCCGTCCTGAACTCTGTAGGTGACTTATTCTTTTTTAGCCCCACATTATACTCTTTTCATGTGAGAGACCTAGGAACCCATTATTGCTAGAAATAGCTGAAAACCATTTGGTTGATGAATAAGAAATTATTTGCTGTTTTAACATGGCTGAGTAGTTCTAATTTCTGATAGTTCAACCTACTAATTTTCTGCTTTGTTTTGAAGAAGCATCACATTCTTAGTCATTCTCTCTCCACATGTGAGTTGGTTTAAAACTGAAGCATGTGTGCAGCCGAGTGCCTTGCTTCCTAGTTCTGGGCAGACACACCGCAGCACTGAACCCTGAAATGCGCTGCAGGACTGCCTTGCACCCGCGAGTTCTGGAAGTACGCGGGTTAGCATCAAGAGATCCTGGGAAGCTGGGCTTTATGAAATTCTCTCCTCTCTGAGAAATTAGGAAAGTACTAGTGTTTTCTAAGGTATCCCCCTTATGAAGACTGACCTTGGAACTTCTTTCAGTTGGCAAAGACTTTCTAGTTCTAGTTAAGTGCTGGAACTGTCAGATGGCCAAGATCTGGTTTAGATCTCATCTATACCATAGCATTCTGCCCCTAATCCCTAAGTGAGTCTGAAGCTTAAGGGGAGATTCTACTGCCTCAACTTCTGCCCCTGCTACTTTACAGCATTGAGTGAGTGATCAGATGTAAGTGTATGGTATAATTTCCAATAGTTGATAAACAAGCAGATGGTTGGAAATTAGACATCTTTAGTCAGCCTTTTCATCACTATGACCAAAGACCTGACAAGAATAATTTCAGAGGAGGTAAAGTTTAGGTGAGGTTCATGGTTTCAGAGGTCTGGGTCCATTGACTGCTAGCTCTGTTGCTCTGGGCTGGAGGTGAGGCAGAACATTATGGATAGCAGCTCAGGACATGAGAATTGGCTCCACTTATCAAGAACAAATTATTAAGTTCAAAGGCATGCCCCCAGTGACCTTTCTACTCCTTAAGTACCTACCTAAAGTTACCACCCATATCAGTACATTAATGCACTGATACCTTTTGTAATGCAGTCATTTCAGTTCTGAACTTTGTCGCATTGTCTTCCACAGGAGCCTTTCGGGAGATCTCATTCCTAAACCATGGCATTCTGCCTCTCATCCCTAGAAACTCATGCCCACCTCACAAGGCAAAATACCAAGAGTCTCATAGTCTCAAAAATCAGAGTCCAAAGTCTGTCTGGTCTGAGATTCAAGGCAAACTCTCAGCATGAGCCCCTGTAAAAATCAAAAGTAAGATATGCAAACCAATGTATACTGGCACAGAATACACATTTTTTTTTTTTTCCCACAGAGGAGAAATAGGGGCATAGAAAGAAGGGACGAAGCCAGGCATAGAGGTACACACCTGTAATCCCAGTGGCTTGGGAGACTGAGGCATGAGGTTTATTATAAGTTCACAGCCAACCTCAGCAACTTAGGCCCTAAATAGCTCAGTGAGACTCGGTTGATGAATAAGAAATTATTTGCTGTTTTAACATGGCTGAGTAGTTGTAATTTCTGATAAAATAAAATGAAGGTGGGAGTCTCACTCAGTGTTTCAGCACCCCTGGATTCACTCTACAGTACCAAAAAAAAAAAAAAAATAGGGATGGGATGAGAACAAAGCAAGAATGAAATCCAGCTGGGCAAACAACTTTTGTAGCTCCAACAGTCAGCATCTGGGGCATGCCACAGGGCACGGTGCTCTTCTCTCTAGTAGGATTGTGTAGCTTCACCCATGTGGCCTTGCTAGTTGCAGCCCACATGGCCTCTCTCTTGTCTTGTTTCTATTTATTTCCTGCAGCTTTCCTCAGCAGATGTCCCATGATACTGGCATTTTTGAATCTCAGGGGGGTCTGTCCACTGCAGCTTTGGCTTCCTCATATTTTTATGCATTGCCTAGTCCCCCAGGCCTTCCTTTGAAATCTTGGTGAAAGTCTCATGACCCCCTAACTCCAGCAACTGCCTTCCTGCAGAACCAGCACCATGTGGTTGACACCAAGGTCTGCTGCTATCTGGAATAGCAGCCCAGCCTCCAGGACCCTGGCTGCAGCAGCCTCCGAGTGTCTATAAGTGCCTGAGCACGGCAAAACTCTTCCCAGGACTTCCTGTACAAGCAGTGCGCCCCTTGGTCTCTTCTCAAGATTTTTTACTTTTATTCCCTTGAGCCTCAGATGATCTGGCCAATTCCTGAGACCTGTCAAACCATCATTCCCATTGTCCCTGGGTGAAGTATTTAGTATCTCTTCAGTGGCTGTAATGTGCTTAGCAACCACACCTTCTTTAGCCACTGTTTTACTTCCACTTTTGTGGCCAAATTGAAAGTTTTTCGAAACTTCATGCTCAGCTCCCTTCTTATGATTACAACAAACTTGGCTAAAAGCCACCAGCAACATTCACACTACTTGCAAATGCTGTGCTGCTTTGAAATTTCCTCCCCCAGAATAATTAGTACATCACCTTTAAATTCAGCCTCACAGGAAGTCTCAGGACATGGGCAAAGTGCAGACAACTTCTTTAGATTCTAATAGAGTCCTCTCAAGTCCAGGCTTTACTGTCTTATTAGCAGTCTGGTCATCTGAACTGCCACCAGGATTGCCTGTTAAGCTCTGATCACAACATTCCAAAGCTTTCCCAGCCTGCATCTTTAAGCATCTCAAAATTCCTCCTAGAAACTCCAGAATGATTCAAAAGCTCTTGAAACACTTGGTCAGGTTAGTCACAGCAACACCTCCATTGACCCCTTAATTTCTGTTTTCATCAGCTTTTTCATCACTGTGGCCAAAAGACCTGACAAGAACAATTTTGGAGGAGGAAAGTTTATTTGGGGATGATGGCTGACTCCATTGCTCTGAGCCTGAGGTGAGGCAGAACCTCATGGCAGAAGGGTGTGGTGGAGGAAAGCAGCTTAGGAAAGGCAACCAGGAAGCAGAGCTCCACTTACTAGGGACAAAGTATACACCCCAAAGGCGTGCCTCAGGTACCCACCTCCTCCAGCCATTCCCCACTTGCCTACAGCCACCACACAGGTAATCCCTATAAGGGGATTAATGCACTGATTAGTTTCAGGGTTTCATAACCAATCATTTCACCTCTGAACTTTCTTTCATTGTCTCACATGTGAGCTTTGGGGGACACCTCACATCCAAACCATATCAAGGTTTAAAGCAGAGAACTGAGTTGTTTACATAGTTTTAATTTCTGCCCATCTGTGCATATCTGGGTTAGAGCTGGGAACAATTGTCAGCTTCCCACTGATGTGAACAGTAGAGCCATTGCACTGTGGTCCCTGTGCCTGTTTGACCTCCACTCCACAGCTGCTGCCCATTCTAATCTGTGGTATCCCCCACGCCAGGAAAGATGGTCTGGCCCCCAGGGCCTTTGCAGGACTTGTTTTCTGCTTGCTAATGTAGATTTTCTTCTCATCCGAACATCGTCAGTGGGCTCTGGGACAGTGTTGAAGTGAGGAGGTCTGCACTGTCTACCTGCTCTCATGCAGGACGGGCAGTGTTATTGAGCTATGTGAGAGAACCAGGCCCCCAGAATCCAGGTCATGGTGCAGAGTCGCATGCTTACCAGGCTGATGCATCTAGCTGAGTTCAGCTGTGGGCAGCCATCGTAGAGGCTTCTTGCCCACAAAGATCTTACCAGAGTGCTGTAGAAATCAAATTCAGAGTGAGGGGAGGCTGCAGAACCTGGTGGTTATTTCTTCACAATGTAGGTTGGAGAGCATCTTAGAGTAGGCATTGCCTGTGCTGCTGACAAGCTGGTGAGGAGAGCTCCTGCAGCCTGGACTTGCAGCCATCTCTTCTGACCTTGCCTCCTGACCTAACCTTCTGAGTCTCCATTTGCTAATCTGTGAACAGTAGTAGCTGTCTTGCAGGGGTCATTGTGAAGACGTGGACTCACATCCATGGCAGGCTGATGTGTGGCTTTTCTGGCGCCAATCTCATGGTATTAGCCATTGTCTTCCAAGCACTGTGCACACAAAACTCTTAGTGTCCTATGTGGCCTTGACAACAGGTTGAAGGCTTTCTCCAGCTACACTAGATTTCTGGAAACAAAGTGTCTGCCCTGGTTCTTCAGTGTATTCCAAATGCCAAGCACCCAAAAGAATTCCCTTAGTGCCTTTTTTCTGGAGTGGAAGGAACCTGCTCTTAGAGTCTGTATACATTCTGCAGCTTCTAGGGTACTATGTGTTGCTCTGTAATGAGAAAACTGCCTTTGGCCCACTGCAGGCCAGAGAAGAATCACCCACAGGGTGCAGTCTTCTAGGGGACAGTCACACCCACACAGCCAGCCACAGATAGTGTACTTCTCTCTCCCTCTGTATGCAGGAGCAGATCCAGCGCTTAAACACAAGTCACTTGCCTTCGGTGACCCTCTAGCACCCTCACTCTGCTTAAAGACACTTGTCCTCCCGTCGTGCCCCTCCCCTGTCTCAGCCTCCCACTCTGGTTTTTCATCTCACCAGCTGCAGCCCCTCATTGTGTGTAACCCTCTCTGAACAAACTACTGTCTTCCCAACTGACTATCTGTTGTTGTCCCAGATTAATAATCCCATGACTCCCATGGGACCACCCAGACCCTCCAGATAGGCTGTCACCTGCATAAGTAGCCACACCCTCCTACTTCACCTGTACCAGCCTCAGCAACTGCAGCTCGCCATTACCCAAGGCCACTGAGATTAGCGAGTCACCTAGTCCATCTCCACCTACTCCTGCCTTCCAGTCTCCCAGCTTTTTTTCCTTCTGTACTGAAGGTGACCTGCTAGACAGCTCTGCCTGGATTTCTTATATTCTCCTACTGTTCTCCCTACCCTTCACCTGCCAGTCTGCTCCTCCCACAGTTTAGCCGAGGCAGGTCAATGCCAGCTCTTATCTACCAGCATCTGACTGTTGCTCACCCCTTTTCTGCTTCCACACTTGTGCAGTCACTTCCCACCTGGATTATTTTGTTAGCCTCCTACCCAGTCTCTCCTGTTCCTTTCCTGCTGTTTACATCACAGCAGCCCAAGTTTCCCTGTTAAAGCTAGGTGAATAAGGTCATCCTCTGCTCAAAGCTCTTGAGTAGGCATCACAGCAGGGTGATAGCTGGTTTCATACCATGGCCACCTCAGCCTGCAGCTCTCACCCTCTCAGACCTTACCACATGGCCTCTGCAGCTGCCTCTCACACCATGGGCTGAGGTTTCCCCCTGGGAAGCACTAGCTGTGCTAGCCAGATGTTCATGTGTAGGAACTGAAATCACAAATGAGCAAAAGAGGACCAGAGGCCACTGATCATCCCCTCCAAGGTAAAAACCATGATTGTTTGCCCTTTCATGTGCCCATGACTGCATGTTTGGCAAGCCCGAGTCCATGGGAGGCTCCCCTGCGCTCTTTTCTGGGAATGTGTTCTGTTCATGCAGACAGCTTTGTCATCTCTGTTGCATAACAATATGGTGTGGATTTTAATATCATTAAATTAATTACACAAAGCAGTTTCTGTTCCATATAGAATGTCAGTAGGGTAGGTGGATACGTCATGAAGTATGTAGCCAGTCCACGTGTCCCTGTAAACGGCCCTGCCCTAGTCTCCTTGTTGCTGAATCTTTGCATCTGTCTTCAGTCATTTATAAAGAATAATGTCCTGGCCGAGTGCAGTGGCACACGCCTGTAATCCCACCGGCTTGGGAGGCGAAGGCAGGAGGATTGTGAGTTCAAAGCCAACCTCAGCAACAGCGAGGCACTAAGCAACTGAGTAAAACCCTGTCTCTAAGTGAAATACAAAATAGGGCTGGGGATGTGGCTCAGTGGTCAAGTGCCCCTGAGTTCAATCCCTGGTACCAAAATAGGAAAAAAAAAAAAAAGAATAATGTCCTGGAGAGCTCGTTTGGAGGTTCTAGCAGGGGGACACAGCTACTTGTATACCCTTGACCCAAGACTGTCCTCTATCGGGGAAGGTCGTCCTTTTTGGCCAAACACACAGCATCAGGAGGGACACACATGCAACCGCGAAGGAGGAAGGAACACTGGCCTAGCTGAATCAACCCCGTCAATCAATGGGACGACAGATGTCGCGGCCAGATCGCCTTCACGTCCGAATTTTACCTTTTGGATCAAAGATTAGGATTTTTAAGTTGATGATTTGTGATACCCTTCAAAAAGCCATATTGATTTTCCTTGGTAACAGTGGAACAGGTGGTACCTGAATGTACTCAACCTTGCCATGCATTAAGTAGTATTAAGTAGTGGGCAGGGAAGAAATCTTACTATTGCTGTAGTCTTTACTCATTGCTGACTCTAAAACACTCTCTTGTAATTTTATTTTGCAGGCCAAAACTTTAAGAAAACTGATCCAACAAACATTTAGACAGTTTGCCAACCTTAATAGAGAAGAAAGTATTCTGAAATTCTTTGAGATCCTCTCTCCAGTGTACAGATTTGATAAAGAATGCTTCAAGTGTGCCCTGGGGGTAAGTATGGGACCATGGAGCAATAGGCCAGTTTGATTTCTTCTGCTATTTCTTTCCTTTTTTGGTGGAGGGAGTTACCACGGATTGAACTGAGGGACTTGACCACTGAGCTACATCCCCAGCCCTATCTATTTATATTTAGAGACAGGTTCTCACTGAGTTGCTTAGTGCCTTGCTTTGACTTGTGATTTTCCCGCCTCAGCCTCCCAAGCCGCTGGGATTGCAGGCATGCACAACCTTGCCCAGCTTCTTCTGCTTTTTCTTATCTTTGTGTATTTAAATTTCAGATTCAAAGAATTAATTTGTGACTTTTTTTTTTTTTTAATGAGAATACTATTTTGTCACTTCATAGTGGGGAAAATGAAAAAAATAATCAATGTGAGAATGAAGTTGTCCGACTGTGTTCATAATTAGGTGTTTTTATTCCAACCTGCAATTTGTTCTCCAAGGCCTTGTTTGCCTATTCAGATCATGTTGTCAAAGAAAATACTGGTTGTGGCCTGCTGGAAGGGCCACACTGTGTCCCTCTCTAGGTTCAGGACAGGAGCAGTGAAGTTATATTTTCTCTAATTTTTTTTTTTTTTTTTTTTAGATAGGTTAATTGCAAACCAAGCCAGCCAGCCCCCTCCTTTAATATATCCATGACTCTTGATCTAAAATCTTTCTTTTTCTTCCCATTCCTCTGTCCTCACCTATTTGACTTCAAAAGTCAAGCTGGATTATTTCAGTGGAACTGGCAATCGGCCCCGAAGAAGGGATCAGTTACCTAACAGACAAGGGCTGCAATGTAAGTCTGCTCCTGTGACGCCTCTCAAACAAGACTGTAGGCAGAAAGGAGTCAAGGTAATGAGATGGGGTGCTGCTCTGCAAAGGCAGCACCTTACATCAGGCCTTGCCATTGAGTGGTACCTCTTGCTCAAAGGGGCGAAGACAAGAGAAATCCGAGACCCCTGTTGAGTTTCTTCAGAATTCTTTAGTTTTGGAAGGAAATGAATCATACAAGTTTTACGTATGTTAGAATTTGATAGGGGTGTTCCAGTTTATCTGGAGAGGTGTTGAGTGTTGATGTTTGTGTGTTTTGCTGGGGATTTAACCTGGGTCCTAATGGTTCAATAGTGCACTTGTCTGGATATGTGAAATACTTTGGACAGCACTATTGTCAGGTGCACCTGCTTAGAATCTGAGAGAGGACGGACCACCAGAAGTAATCCATAGCAGCGTGGTGGGAGAGTGGTAGGGAAGAACCCTGGGGGAGAGAATGTCAGAGTGAGAAGGAGAAACAGCAGACTGAAAAAAAGTAAGGAAAAGTATTCCAGTATGTCATTTCCATACCCTGAATTTCTTACTGTACTTGTGAATTTAAAAAGAAAAAAAAAAATTTGAGATAGCACTCAAAACTCATGGGCCACACCAGGTTACTAATGTTTGTATCTCCACCTATCAGAGGAGTCTTAGATCTCCTTTTATATGTGCACGTGCATTGGTTATGAATAGAGACTGACACAGACACACTGTAGACACTCCTGACCCTGGCAACAGTGACCTCTCTTAGTAAAATTTCAAATACAGTGCAGTGTACCATTCCTGGGACACACATGAGGTGTGTTCCTGGGCAGCTCAGTGCCGTGAATACAGCCTCCCACTCTAGGATCTGGGAAAGCCATGTTTGTTGACCTTTGGCAGCCCTGGTTATCATTTACATGCCTTAGGTTCTGGTCCACTAGAAGCCACTCACCCCCTGGAATGGTTTTACCCCAGCGAGTCTGGAGCAGATTTCAGCTGAGGAGATTATGGTGGGGAATTAGATCAGAGAGGCAGGGAGGGGGTCATGTCACACAGAGTGTCTGATCACAGAAGTCATCCTATATGTCACAGGAGTTATGGCACTTGGGTTGTAGCTTTTAAATTAGGGAAATATGATCTCATTTACATTTTTACTCATTTTTTATTTTTTGAGGTGCTGGTGACTGAATCTAGGGACTTGCCCATGCTGGGCCCAGTGGATGAGCTGCATCCCCAGCCCTTTTTATTTTTTACTTTGAGACAGAGACTTAATTGCTGAGGCTGGCCTTGAACTTGTGATCCTCCTGCCTCTGCCTCCTGAGTAGCTGGGATCACAGTTGCACACCACTGTATAAGGCTCTGACTTTTACATTTTTGAAGTTTCTTCCTGATTTCCAGGTTGGGGCAGGCATGGGTGAGGGAGCCAGTAAGGAAACCATAGCACAGTGTGAGATGGTGGGCTGGAGAGTGGGGGCCTAGAGGGACGAAATGTATATACTATACATGTTGCATCCCTGAAAACAGATCAGGAAGATGCTTTTCGAGGGAGGGCACTCAGTTTGAGCCCCTTACTGAAGAGCAGCTTCTGCTCAAGCCCTTGGTACCCTCCATGATACCTTGGGTATGCTAAGGAACTGGCCATAGCTAGGCCAGTCATTTAGGAATCACCATGCACAACGACCATAGTCAAAAAGTGCTAGGAGTTCAGGAGACACTGTGTATGTCTTGTCTTTCCAAAAAGAAAACCTGGACCATAGTCACTTCTTAATGTCCTGGAGTCCAGTCAGGGCAGGATGGGGTTTTGGGATACCACTGTCTCCTGGAGCCCTTTGCTTGCCTGCAATCTCCCTGCCCCAGCACACCGCAGAACTTCTAGTGCCTCAGAGCCTCATTCCAGCCAGTTTGCAGGTGCCCATCTGGGCTGGCCAGCGGGTCAAAGCAGGGGCTGCTCCTGCTTCCTCCTCTTCTGTGGGAGATGTGCTCTCCCCTCACCGGCTCATTCGTGTGGATATCCTCAGGACAGTAAAAAGGACAGACATGTCCCGAATATGAAGTGCAGGAGACAGCTCTTTGACTGCCCGCTGCTGTGCAGGCTCTGTGGAGGGTCAGCGCTCCCCAGCCTCCAGACTGGGGAGAGGCTTCAGAGGAAGGAGCTAGCAGTTGGGGCCACAGAATTTGACAGAATATCCAACAGAACTGGTGAAGAGAGTGTTTTGTGCTTTCCTTTTCAAAGCCCACACATCTGGCTGACTTCAACCAAGTGCAGACCATTCAGTATTCCAACAGTGAAGACAAAGACAGAAAAGGAATGCTACAGCTCAAAATCGCAGGTGCCCCCGAGGTAAGGGACCCTGGCACGCACTGGGAGGGAGAGCAAAGCATCCTACCGGTTTAGAAATGATGTGTTTTAGGATAAGGGTGAAATTTTCATGGATCATCAGAGTCACAACTTTCTCATTTTTATAAGGGTTGCTTTTCAATTAATAATTATCCCCAAGGGACAGGAGACCAATTTTAAGTTAATCAAGAACAGTGTTTTGAAGATGATTTAAAGATATCACAAAGCATCAAGGAAATCAAGTTCTTGGAATTATGTCTTTGTGTCTACTCTGTGAACCTGTGTTGTATGTGATATGCTGTGGGTACTGACAGGATAATAGCAGCACTGGCTCATGCTGATGAGGCTTGTGATGGTGTCACAACCAAGCAAAGTAGGTACCTTTATTTTGGTGAACACCATAGATGAAGAAGCTGAGGCACAGCCTGGCCACAGTCTTAGTTTTGACAGGGATGTGTTCATACTGCAGCAGGTAAACCCATGCCCCTTACTCTAAATCACCATGTTGCAGTGTATTAAAAGCAAGCAGTGTCACCAGAAATAGTCTTCGGATGAGCACCAGGTAGCATGACCCTCTGAAAAATGTGCTGAGTGCTCTCATGTGGACGGTCGAGTGAACACCTGGGCCTCCCCTGCTCACTTCATTGCTCTTCCACTCTAAGGTGTTTTGAGTTCATGCCATGTAGTTTATTGATTATCAGGATTAACAAATACTCCCATAGAATACTGAAAACTTGTTGCAAACTGCAGTTTCCTGAAGCCTGAACTCCAGCATCATTTTCGAGCCTTTCCTTCTTGTCCCCTAGTAACATTCAGGGTGATGGCTTGAGGGGGGCACATCACATGGTAGGAGACGTGAGTGCTCACCAAATTAGGATGTTCTTGGATTTGAAAATGAAATGCAGCTTTTATTGTGACCTAGAGAACACTTAAAGATGGGTCTTAGGAAATTCATCAAATAGAACATTTGAAAAGAGTAAGTTTTATATGTTCGGGCAGAGCACTGTATGTATGCTAAAAACAGTGGTGTTTTAATGTTAGAAAAATTGTGGTGGACAGTAATAAAAATTGACAACACCATATTAGTTTCACTTCTAAAACAAGTTTTACTTCAGCTCACCGATTATCTAAATTCTTCCCCAATCAGAATGTGCTAGGGGAGCCAGACACTCTGAAGAAAAATATTTTCCCACCTTTTTTCTCCATTTTCTGAGCTTCAGTTGAAGTGATTGTCCTCTTTTCCCCTGGGGTGGTCTTGTGTCTCACATCCAAGGAATGGTGTCTTTAACTAGCAGCCTACCTGTCGCAGTCCAGTCTGGGACAGCCTTATTTCACACACTCTCCCCCACCCCCGCCGGGCCCATGTTGTGGAGGTCTGATGTCAGTGCAGCTGTCTTTCTGGTTGCTGGAAGAACAATAGTGTCTCTTTCTTGGTTTTTCTCCTATTCAGCCTCTGACAGTGACAGCCCCATCCCTGAGCATCGCTGAGAACATGGCGGACCTAATAGACGGGTACTGCCGGCTGGTGAGCGGAGCCACGCAGTCCTTCATCATCAGACCTCAGAGAGGTGAGGCTCTGCTTCTGTCCTGGCCCCTCTTTCCTCCTGAGCAGTTGGAGGGGCTCCCTTGGCAGTTTTCTCCTGGTTCTGTCATGCTGTAACGGGAAAGCCAGACGGATGCATAAGGTGCCATGATCTGATGCTTGCTTCTCTGGGTAGGTGATCTGGTGCTGGGCCCAAGTGCAGTGTAAACACAGCTTGGCTTGCACTGTTTGCACAACCCACTTAGAGTGTTTTCTAAGTTATTATGAGTACTTTTTAAGTAAAGTTTCGAGATTTTTTTATTCTATTTTTAAAAAGCATCCCTTTTAACTCATTAAATAAAGTTTCTTTCTTGCTTTTTCTAAAGTACTTCAAAAGCTTAGAATAGTTGAACAAAATAAATTCTAAATCATGATGTGAAATCAAATATTAGATAGAATAAACAACTAGAAAGGAGTCTGTCCTCTCGGAAGCGCCACAGGGATTTTGCAAACAAAGCATACTCCAGAGAATCTGGAGTTCTGAAATAATCAAATGAAAATATTCCCAGCAGGACACTAGCGTTGCATCAATTGGGGAGGCCTGGGCCTTGGAGTTGCGTCAGCTTGTGGGTCATGTTGCGAGTCCGCAGCACTGCCATCTGTCAGTGCCTGGCTCCAGGAAGCCCAGCGGCCAACCTGCCTGCATGGTGCGGGAGGTCGGTGACTTCCTGCTAGAAGAGCAGGCTTGCACAGAAGCTCAGTCACATTCTCCAGTCCTGTTGGGTCTTGATGTACTGAATTAGCCTTGACTTTGAGACCACTCCTGTAAAAGAGGGAAGGTGACACCTTGTAGGGTTGTTAGGTGGGTCCCAATGGTAACATAAAGTGGCTTGCAGCAGGGTAGATGGGCACTCTGCAGAGTTTGCCCTGATGGCCGACACCCCTTCCAGCAGTCACTCAGTGACCAGGATGGCTAGAAAGAATCCCAAGGCCTATGTGGTGTGTCCAACAAGCTGGATCGAGTTAAATAGTGACCAGAGTGGAGGGACACACAAGCAAAACAAATGACAAAGACTGGCTTCTGGGATGGAACCCAGAGAGCCCCACCTGCCCTGGAGGAGAACATCTGGCCAGAGTACCCTAGGCATAGTGGGCCTTTCAAATTGGAGTCACTTTAGACGATAGGGGACACGGTTGTGCTCTGGAGCAAGAGCTGAGACCACAGGTACACTACACTGACTGAGCTCCATCTGCATGAGGCCTGGATATGGTGCACCTAGCAGAGGCTCTTCCCATGAAGAGCACACCAGGGGAACCTGTCTATGTGTTCTTCTAAAACGTGTATGTTTGTTGAAGTTTTCTTTATCTAAAATGTAGTAATGAAGTTGCTTTCAGAAATATTGGAAGCGCCCTTCAGTTAAAACCTTTGCAGCCACAGTGTTTGATTTTTCACTTTGTGCTTTAAATAGGAGTACATACCTTGAAAATATGTAAAGGTCTTGGGCGAATACTTCAGAAAGTGCTTTGGAGCAAATGTTAAAATGTGGTATATCATATATCTCCTTTTTTAATAAATAATTTTCTAATTTCATCTTAACTTACCAAAATGTCTTTTATCACTGTTTTATGAGTATATTTAATACATGGCAACAACATTCAAACAGTAGGCACTGATCCACTCCACATTTAAGGCATCAGCATCTTCTCATGCCTGTTGCACAGTTAGCTAACGTCTTGGTCCTGAAGGGAGGAGGCTCTGTTGGGGAACATGAGATGAGGTGCTTTAAGAATTTCATTCACAGGGAAGAACACAAAGGAAAGTGCTCTGCATGGAGAGCTGGGTGTTGGCTGCTGCCGGTCCTTTAGGATAGATTATTAAGTTTCTTTTAGGATAGATTTTTCAGCTTGATAGTTTCTCATCTTATTCTGAATCCCAGCATATTTATCTATTACACGACTGTAATTTTTGTGGTGCCAAAGACCAAACTCAGGGTGTTGGCCTGCTAGGCAGACAAGCGACCGCTGAGCTATAGTCCAACCTTATACATAACAATTTAATCATAAGCCCCGGAGGCAAAACCATATTTATTGCCTACTTGATATAATATTGAGGTCAAGGATGGTAGTCAAAAATATATGTGGGAAAGCCACGTGTGCATTTTTAAAATTTTTTTTCTAGTTGTAGATGGACATGATTTCTTTCTTTCTTTCTTTCTCTCTCTCTCTTTCTCTCTTTCTCTCCCTCCCTCCCTCCCTTTCTCTCTCTCTCTCCCTCCCTCCCTCCCTCCCTTTCTCTCTCTCTCCCTCCCTCCCAGTGCCTCAACCATGCTAGGCAAGCGCTCAACCATTGAGCTACAAACCAGCCCCACATGTGCATTTTTTAATTGAGATTTGTTCCCCTAGAACGTTGGAAAGGGTGGGCAGGTGCGAGGGTAAGATGGGAGGGTCTGATGGAGGTGCACTGTGGGGGCAGAAGCTCTGGCATGTGGTGTCTTTCACAGAGCCAGGAGAGAGGATCTTGAGTGTCTCCCCATGAAGGATGATGAATGTGTTGGGGTGGCTTGGGTCTGCCCTGATCTGACCGTGATCCCGTGCATACATGTACTGAGGCATCCTGTAGTACTTATGACATACAGGTTTTTATCAGTTAAAATACATTCTAAGTTTTAAAATAAAATAAAAATTCAAATAACATTGTGTTTTTCAAATCTGTTACAATGTTTTTCTGGCAATACACATTCAACAAAAATGACATTCTGGTCTGTCTTTAGATTACAAACTGCTTAAGAGTGGCAGAGTGTACAGATGCAGGTGCATAACAGAGCATAGCAGTGAGAACTGGCCAGTAAGCTCTGCGTGTGATCTCTGGGCATGTTCATGTGTACTTTGTGCATTGATCTACCACATTATTTTGGATTTATAGTGCTCTTAAAAGTGATGTTTATTGGCAGAAAACATAATAAAAGCCACAGGCTGGACAAAGATGTCCTGACCAGGCTCCACAAGCATCAATATGTGGCCTTTCCCTGACTGCATCAGCTGACCTATCCTGAGCCTGTAGAGGAACGTTCAGAATCAGTTCTTCCCCTTGGAAGAAAGAATTGTGAAGTTTAAACTTGCTCTCTGAGGTTTCCTGCAAAAACTGCAGCCAGCGCTGCTCTTTGCCAGAGAGGGTGTGAACTACTGCATGCAATTAAAACCCAGAAGGTGGAAGAGAAGTGATAGGTGTCACTACATAATTAAAATACTCCTTTTCATAAAAGACGAACACTCTAAAGCTATGACACGGAAAGGGAAAATGTTTGTGAGACATACAGTAAAGAATTAAAACTCTTTATTTTTCACATGTTTTTCCAGCTTATTAAATAAAAAGCAGCCCAACATAAAAAGAATGTATGTGCAGATGTCCCGTAAACATGGACCCAAACAGGGACATGTGTCATTTTGCATTTATTAGGTTGTTTTTAAAAACAGAAGCTATTACCCGGCGCGGTGGCAAATGACTTTAATCTCAGCTGCTCAGGAGACTGAGACATGGAGGATCGAGAGTTCAAAGCCAGCCTCAGCAACATCGAGGCGCTAAGCAACTCAGTGAGACCTTGTGTCTAAATGAAATACAAACTGGGGATGTAGCTCAGGGGTTGAGTGCCCCTGAGTTTAATCCCTGGCACCCCCTCAAAAAAAAAAAAATAACCAGCAGCATCAGCCACTGTGCCAAGATTTGGAAGCATGCTGCCATGTACTTGGTGCCATTGGTGCAGCATTGCCAGCAGGCTCTAGGTGGGCTTGCTGCTGGTTCCACAGCAGCATCGCCTCAGGGATAATCACTGTTACACTGTCCCTGACAGTAGAAGCTAGAAGCAGAGTGGGGATCAGTAAACAAACAACAGCACCCACATGTAGGTGTATGCCTATATGTCCACACCAGGGTATGTTTTAAGTGCCTGTGGCATAAGGAATGCATGAGAGCCTAAGTGGCCTGCTGCTCCTGGGGACCCAGACTTCAGCTTTCCCACGTTCTTCACTGGGTAAGCTTCACCTTTTTAGATTTCTTACAGCAAATCTTTATTAAATGCATGAAGAGCAGTAGATAATATCTTTTATTCAGAAATTGAACTGTAAAGTCCTTCAACTCAAACAAAATGTAAGGTGATGCAAAGATTCTTAAAAGAGTGTATTCAGAGTAGTAAGACCCATCCTGATAGATAGATGCAAGGAGCTGTGTTGGATCATGTACCAGTCCAGTGGGTCTAAAGGAGTGCTGATCCCTAATTCCCAGACAGAGTGCTCAGTGGGTATGCAGGTCGTCTCCTGATGCTCTGGTGGGATGTCTGTTGCCTTCTTCTCACTTCTTCAAATTTGCTGTCAGCACTCTCCCGTCGTTGTTCACCTTGTCACAGCGAGCTTCTGCCCATGCCCAGCTACTTTGGAATCTCTATTATTCACAAGTGGAATGATTGATTTGCTCTCAGAGGAAGTAGAAATTTCATAGAGCTCAAAAAATTTAAAAGCTGAATCTAAACATCACACCCCTGTGTCATTGGAAAGGCCATCTTACTAAGTGATGGTGTTGGGTGTGGTGCAGTGGTCGTGCCTGGGGGTAGTGAGCTCACCATGGGCTTCCCCACTCTGATCTTCGGTCTTTGGGGGCATGCTGACTGGCTATCCAGCTCAGCAGGCGGTGCTGCTGGCTCTGAGCTGTACGGTTCCGCCGTGGGTCCTGTTCTTGCCCTGTTACCCAGCTCTTGCAGTGCCCCTAAAAGAGACAGTCAGTCGGGAGGGCCCAGGTTGACTTATGTCCTCCTTCCTTGAGCAGTGGCCTGAGAGCCACCTCAGTGCCAGGTGCTGTGCAGGTATCAGGGCACTGCTTTCCAGACACAAGTCAGGAATGTAGCAGCAGACTAAACACAGGTCCTGCATGCCTGAGACATTCACAGAGACATGAATAGCATGAATAAACTGTTAAGAGAAAGTAAGTAACACAGTACAATGTATCAAATGGTGATCAGCAGAACTGAGAAAAATAAAGTTGGATTTGAAGAGGCGAAAACCAGGAAGGACTCCCAGACGGAGGCTGGAGGAGAGTACATGATCCCCTGCGTGAGCCAGTTACTGCACCCCAAAGGAAGAGGTGTCCTGCTCTGCACAGAGAGGCCCACTCTGAGCACCATGGCAGGTGGCTGTGTAGCACACTCTCTGACCAGGGGGTCCTCCCTGTGCCTCTGCTTCTCGGGTGCAGGAACCCTCTGGCATTTACACTCAACTGAGCCTTGTTTCCCTGGTGTTTCACCAGGCTGCCTACATGGGTTTTGGAGCTGTTACCGGTGAATTAGTTTTATCAAAATGCAGAATGTTTGGATCTTTGGCAAAGAAGTTTGATTTTGATTTTAGAAATCTTTTATCAACATTTCACCTTTGTTCTTTATTATATGATTCAGCAAGCCTCTTGAACAGGATGCACATAACAGTCTGTGATTATGGTAGGTATTTGGACAGCTAAGACACAGTGTACTGACTTGTTTAAAGGAGTACTGCTAAATCCCAGGAGGAGGCTTACTGTTCTCCCTGGCTTCTATGTATAAACTCTTCAAAAGGAATGAAAGCTACCTCATCTCTCTTTTTTTTTTCCCAGAAGGTGAACGGGCATTGCCATCAATACCCAAGTAAGTGCTGCTCTGTGTGCCTTGTTCAATGTCGGAATAGACTTAAGGAATTTGCTATACCGTGTCCCCCACAGCATGAAATTCCCGCATCTCTCCATTCCATCATGAACCAGATCCATTGTCAATTCTTTTTTTTTTAAATATTTATTTTTTAGTTTTAGGTGGACACAATATCTTTATTTTATTTGTATGTGGTGCTGAGGATCGAACCCAGTGTCTCACACGTGCTAGGCAAGCGCTCTACCACTTGAGCCACAACCCCCAGCCCTCATTGCCAATTCTAATAGGAATCCAGGTTTAATGAAAATGTTGAAGTTATTTTTCCCTTATTTGAGGTTTAATTAAGGAGCTAAAGAATATCATGATGATAATGCAAGATGAGGTGTTGTTGAAAACTTTCTTCACATTCTTATCACAAACCTTATGAGAACCTGAAAAGAGGTGTGTTTCTGCTATTTTACAAGTAGAGAAATTAAATGTCAATAATTTATGCTAATATTTTTGCTTTTTATGTCACAAATTTCATAATAGGTGTGTTGGTCTTTAAAATTAAAGAAATCAAATAGTAATGCCGAAAGCACCTATCTAATTAGCTCTATATTTGCAGCCACTGTGCTAGGAACTGGGGGCCCAGATGGGAGAGTTAGAGTCCAGCGACTCTCATGCAGGTGGAAACTAGGAGGTGCCTAGTATTCTTCCTGTTCCTACCTACACAGGCCTTCTGTTGTCACTTGCTCCAGTTGCCCTTCTAGATGTATCAGACCCAGTGGACCCTGTCAGGGATGCCATGAGAACCCAGGCCCAGTGGCTCTGTGGAAGGACACATAGAACTCAGCCTGTGGTCACATACCAAAGGGGCAAAGTCCAAGGAAGTCACGGAGCAGGCAGCCAAGTGTCTCTCCAGGGGGCACGCAGGATACGCTCCCCCAGCATGTTGCCTGTCAAGACTGGGTGCCTTGAGTTTTTATGGGGGCTGGTGACGTCCCATGTACTACAAGCCAGACTCCCATAAGAAAAGCAGGAGCTCGACATAAACTATATTATTTGAGTAAAATGTTTGGGCCCAACGAACCAACCTCTCAAGACAATGGGAACTCTCCCAGAACCCACATTCCCAGACCCCAGCCAAGGCCAGCCATGCAAGCAGGCCAGTCTTAGGCCCTCTGTGTCCACTCATGTCTGCATACCTCCTGTAACCCTTCCTACCCAGTTCTGCCACCCTTCTGTCCTGCTCTACCCTGCAGCAGCAGGCACAGCCCTAATTCAAGCTCTCACCTGGCTTGCCGCCACTCTTCAGACAACTTCCCATGTCCCATCTTGCAGAGCCTGCCCTGCTCCACTTCCTGCTGACTCTTCAGCCCTGGTTTTCACCACGCCTCACTGCATTCAGCTCTGTTGGACTTTTTCAGTTGCTAAAGCAAACTCCATTTTTTCCACGCAAGCCTTTGACAGTGTTTTTCTCCTAAATTATACACTCTGACTCCACCCTCTTCCTAAGTCCTGCTCATCTTTCAGGTCTGTTCCTACATCACTTCCTCTAGAAAACTGGGCCCCTCAAGCAAGAGGGCATTCTGGTAGCATTTTCCTGTGAATTTCCCTATAAAGCTTCTTTCTTACCCACATTGTGCACTGGCAGTCAGCTCTCAACACCAGGGTCCTATGGAATTGCAGTCCTGACCTTGACAAGAATCTAGCTTGGAGAGTTCACTATAGCCATTGGGGGTGACGTGAGGTGAAGTGGCTCTCCTCTGGTTTGGAGGAAGAGTGCTTCACAGAGTCTGCACTGTTGACAGATGAGGAGGATTCCCACCAGGCAGGGAGGGAATGCTGGCTTGCTCGTCTTCACTCCTTTTCCTTGTGGAAAGTTAAGGAATGACTTTGAGGTTTAAAACATGGAGATCATAAATACAGACATAATAGTGAACAAAGAAGGCAGTAGAAATGGAAATAAACACTAGAAAAACAGAATTAATGAAGCAGACTTCTGAAGAGTGGAGTTTGCTGTAGGGCACTTAGCGCCACTGCTGAGAGAGGTGGCAGGATGCTGGCGAGGCACAGACTGGGGTGCTGTGTCCATAAGGTGAGGATCCCCTCAGGCCCAGGGATGCACTTCAGTGTGACTGCCATAGGCACAAGGTCATCTGGAGTTAGAGGGAATGATGAAGTAATCAAAGTTTTTAATGATATAAAGCAGTAACAAAAGACAAATAATTGTAGAGTAGGCAAAGCAGATTTGGTGGGTGATGTTGGTGAATACTATAGAGGACCCCTACACATGATTACTGACATGCTTTGTAGAATACCACATACAAAACAAAAGAGTATAAAAACGAAGACCTAGTGTATATATTCTGGGTTTCTGAAAGTGCACACTTTAAAAAACTATATGATTGGGCTGGGGTTGTGGCTCGACAGTACAGCGCTCTCCTAGCACATGTGAGGCCCTGGGTTTGATCCTCAGCACCACATAAAAATTTAAAAAAAAAAAAAAAAAAGTATTGTTCCAACTACAACTAAAAAATAAATATTTTTAAAAATATGATTTATGGGCTGGGTTGTGGCTCACTGGTAGCATGCATGCGGCACCAAGTTCAATCCCCAGCGCCACATAACAAATAATAAATAAAAAATAAAATAAAGGTATTGTGTCCATCTACAACTAAAATAAAATAAAAAAGAAAGAAACCTATTTCTTTTAAAAAAATATGATGTATACTACCTGTAAAGATACTGTTAAAAGCAAATATACAGGGCTGGGGATGTGGCTCAAGCGGTAGCGCGCTTGCCTGGCATGCGTGCGGCCCGGGTTCGATCCTCAGCACCACATACAAACAAAGATGTTGTGTCCGCCGATAACTAAAAAATAAATATTAAAAAAAAAAAAAAGCAAATATACAGCTGAGCACAGTGGTGCACATCTTTAATCCCAGCCATTCAGGAAGCTGAGACAGGAGGATTACAAATTCAAGGCCAGCCTCAGCAACTTAGCAAGACCCTGTCTCAACATAAAAAATGAAATGGGCTGGGGATATGGCTCAGTGGTAAGTTGTCCCTGGGTTCAATCCCCAGTGTCAAAACAAAAAAAAATATTATACAGGTTATTAAACACAAGTAGCAAGTAAATGGCTTGGATGATAGATATTAGGGACCATTCAACACTTGGAAAGAAATTGGGAGGCAATGCAGTAGTTGCACTTGAAGAAAGACCATTGCATAAAATGACTGTCAAGTGCCATGTGGATCTTAAGGGGTTTTCATTTCTCCAATTCTGTCCTTTGGGGTTGCAAGAGGAATCCCTCCATGCCCTCTTTCCACTGGGCCTTTCCAACACAGTGAATGAAGGAGATGTTATTCCTTCAAGCCACCTGTCAGTGATTGCCATTTGACATTTTAATAGAGTCACTTTTATATAGAACCCAAGGAGTGCTTCTTGTCTGCTTTTAGCCTAAACAGCAGGCAGTTTGCCCCTTTTTAGCAAGCACTGCCATGGATGTGGCTATTGGTGTGAATAGCTGGAGTACTTCGAAGGGTGGCAGAGTGGACACCTTGAGAGCATTGTCCGCTGGCCAGATGGTGAACTCCTTCAGTACTATGTACAGTGCACTCAACTGCAGTTCTGTGAGATACTGGAGCACTAGTATGCCTCACCTGCCTGGGCAAACTGTCTTTGTGACATGGCAGCACAGTTATAACACTATACACTAAAGCACTTTTTTAAAAATGAGTTTAATCCCCCAAAGGAATGCCAGTTGAGTTTCATAGGTCCTGTGAGTACTAGGTGCCTTTATCCTCGTGCCTAGTGCTCATGCCCATTTCCCACATGATTCCTAGAGGAAGTAGCTGTCATTAATGCCTTTTTGCTTTTGATTGAGCATTCACTTGAGTAAGTGTAGGAGTTTTGTGTTTACTGTATTGAGTCTTGCAGCACTAAAGATATTTTAAATGTCAGGCCTCTGCAGTCAGTCATGGTGGCAGTTTCTGTGTAAGAGAGCCCTAAAGGGAACATTATTTTGCAATCAAATTCCCCACTGTCAAAAAAAAAAAAATGGCCATGTTGCAATAAAAATTGTGGCATGTTAAAAAAAAAAAAAAGCAAAAACTGTGATCATGTAGCTATAACAGAAGAGAAATAGGTGACTCCTTAGCAAAGAACTTCAATATTTATAGTAAAGATACAAGATTTCAAATAGTTACAAAATATTACTCTTTTTCAGTATGTAATAACAGTATGTATCAGTGAATTTTCTGGCTTTTTTACATGGTATAAATTAATATGGACCAATCGTGTTATAGTGTTTCAAAAAAACCTGTTTTCCCACAGTGCTGGGGATGGAACCCAGGGGCTTAGGCATGGAAAGCAAGCCGCTGTCACTGATTTACACCCTACTCCTCAAGTTACATCCTAGAGATCAAAGTTCAGTGCCAAATGTGTGACTTTTTTCTCCTAACTTTGCAGCAGTCCTTACAGTCTAGTAGTTAAATGCCAACTTCTGTGCAACTCACATTGCATGATATTGCTGGTTTTCAGCCACCATCATGAGTAACTTTCCCAAAGAAGTTAAGCATATATTTTTTTAGATATTTCCTTACTTTGTGATTCTGGGGATGAACCAAGAGTTTTGCATGTGATAGGCAAGCACTATGCAACTGAGCCCCAGCCCTGTTGTCTATTTTAATTTCTGATCTTTAAAGCATAAAAGTACTCTCCCCAGGAAGTACTTCAAGTACTAGTATGCAATTTAAAAAGCAAAACAAAACAGCCGACTAAAATCTAATCTCCCTGTGAAGTGAAGTCCTTCTAATCCAGGTCCATTCCCCATAGGGTGGGGCCTGTATGCTTTGTCCTGGGAAGACGGAGCTCACTCTTTCCTTGTCTGTTGCAGGTTGGCCAACAGTGAGAAGCAAGGTGTACGGACACATGCGGTCTCTGTGTCAGGTAAGGACCAGGGGAGAGGCCTCTGCAGGAAGCTGCCAGGCAAAGAGCATCGCAGACCTCCCTCCACTTACAGTGTGAAGGCTTCTTCCGGACTAGCTTAGACTAGGGATTTGCATGGTTTTACCAGCTCAGAGGTTTTGTTGTTTTAGTTGAGACATGTGAAGTACCAGATTACTCTCCGGGCTATATAAATTCTGGGTTGTTTTTCAGTTTTTTGTGTTAGTCATATTTGGAGTGAAAATTGTTACTTTTGATTTTGCCATCATAATTTATCTTTGCATTTGAGTGGAATTTAAAACTATATACTTTGTACATTTATTTTATTGTGTTTTGAATTTCAAGAAATGTGAAACATTTTTTAGATGTTTTTTGCCTTTCTCAATGAACATACAATGGTGTTTGGATATGGTTCTTCTTTTACATATAGTTAAGATGCTGGCATAAGCATTATCTTAACTATTTGCTGGTGTGATGAGTGTGGTGTGCCTTTCTTGTATGTTTTTAAAGTACATATGTCTTTTTTTCCAATCTAAAAATATGGAAGATAGAGGTGGAGCTGCATACGTGTGTGTCTCATCTGTCTTTGAACAAAAGTATGAACGTATATGTTCTATTTCTAAAATAGTAGCTTCCTGATAACATTAGTTATTAGTCGCTGGCATACAGGGACTCAATTCCTGTTCAATTTGTTATGAGTTAGTTTTTCCTAAAATTTGGTTTTGCTCTTTTGCCTAGTCGATACTGGATTATTTCTTAGTATCCAACATTAAAGTGTAACTTCTTGTCTTTTGTCGCATACAAGTACCCACATGTCCTCTGCAGAATGTGTCTTGTGTCCCTACTCCAGGCAAAGACCCTCGGGCTTCATGGCAGAGGCATTCTCAGTGCTGCCCACTCATTGTCCACATTTGTCTTTCCACAAACCTAGTGCAAGACTCAAGCAGTAACCAAGGTTTCCAGAAGTGGATCTGGGCCGTCCAGCAACACTCAGCCTCATAGTTCACAGTCTGGTGGAGAGGGTGGCCACCAGGTGCCCTAAGCAGACTCCAGAGGCAAGAAGGGCCTGGGGATGTCTGAGGGTGTTCTGCTGAGCAATCTGTAGAGCCCTTGAGGCCTGCACCACCTCTGAGCCTGAAAAGCAGCTTCCGGGATGAGGCCCAGGGTCTGCTGAATGCCCTGGCTCTGCGCTTGACCATGCACATTCCCCATGGTTACTCCTGCTTGAGAGCAAGCTGAGCTCCTATTGGGCTAAGAAACATGATTCCTGCATCTGTCTTGGGTGATCAAGTAGGTCCCACAGACGCTTCATACCTCGTCCTTCAGTTTGACTGATTTCTTCATCAGCTTCCTCCATTCTTCAGGGTGAACCTCAGTTTCTTTTAGCAGCTGGTCATCATCACACCTCTGCACTTTGCATTCTCAGCCACCCTTTTTGGACACACTCCCAGTTTTTATATCCTAATTCAGACATACACGGAAAAGAAAGCCAGCTGACTTGTGAGGTATACTTGCAGAACATACTTTGTTCCAGTCTCTGCTTCATGTTCTGTATCCTTTTTCATGGATTAACTCTTGTAGTCCTCACTATGGCCCAAGGAGATAGTTCTTAATATACAGATGAAGAAAACTGAGGCCCAGAGAAAGTTAGATAATTTGCTCAAGATTACATAACTAGCAAAAGGTAGAATCAGTACCCAAACTTGGCTCTCTAGGTTCAAACCTTTTCTTAATTTCTTTTGATTCTGCCTTAATACTTTCTTCCTAGGTCCACCTTAATAAGGTTATACCTCCTTCTCTGTCACTTCTTTACTACTATGTTAATTTAAATATGCATCACTCAGGTCAGAAACAGTGATAATTTAGTGTTCATCAGATGAAGCTCAAGCTTTCTTAGTCAGCCCTCGAAGGCCATCTACCTACCCACAGGCCACCTTCCCCTTCTCTACATTGTTTCTCAGCCACACTAAGTTGCGGTTGTGGTTCCCCTACCCCTATAGCCCCACTAGAGGTGGCCCACCAGTTCTGTTCTTCTCATTGCCACAGCAGTCTTTCCAGAGCTGAGATCCTTTGACACAAGACTGTCCTGGATAATTGCAGATCCAGCAGAGAAGAATGTCCTCCACAGTCATGATGTGGTTGTTTGTCATTCCACCTGCTGCCTGCTCATGTAGGCAGAATCAGACTAACAAGCATGGTACATTTCTGTTGTCCACAAAGAGTCACATAGCATCCAACCCACCTGTGCATCACACTTGCTCAAAGCTGATATTTGACATTTCTTGAAGTATCTTTGTTAAACTGACACCTGGAAAACTAGTACTGTTAACAGAGCCCAGGATTTTTTCTCTGCCCCCATATGGGCTGGGGTACTGCCATACTGCTGGACCCTCGGATGTTCTGCCTCTGTTCCTGGGCAAGCCTGTTCTGTGTACAGGCCAATGGGGCCAGGCTGCAGTCCAGCCAGGCCAGCTGCAAGGTGGTCTACTTTTCTGCCAGACACCACCTCCTCTGGCCGCCAGTACTCCTTTAAGGTGGGGGTTCCTCAAGCTTCTCACTGCCCACTGCACAGCAGCCCACCTGGCAGACAGTGCGTGCTGCATGCCGAGCACTGCTGGAGGCATCCCTCTACCCAGAGGGTCTACCTTTGAGATTTGGGTAGACTCTGTAAAAATGAGATTAATAGAGGTTTCAGAAATACCTAACAGAATCGTAAATTTCCCCGGGCATACTATTCTGAGGGCCTAAAGGACTTTCAAGACAATTAAGTATTAAATTTTTAGGAAACACATACTTACTGTAAAGCTCTGTTGAGAGCCACGGCCAGGTCAAGATTCTGGTGGAATTTAGGGTGCAACTTAGAGGCCAGCGTCAGTCTGCCATGTGGGATTTATATGTGTGCTCAGAGAGGGAGGCGTGGCCTGCATGGTGGTGGTGCTGGAACACAGTTGGAAGGGGCAAAAAATGCACAGGAATACAGATATTTCCAAATTGATGCTCAGAGCTGACTTTGTGATACCACCTCATCATGGCCATGACTCTTGTTAAGTGTTTCCATGGTACACAAGAGGATTGCAGATTGCAGTTTTTCTCTTTCATGTCTCATCATGGAAATGAGCAGAGTGACCTTTCTCACCTGCCAGTAAGAATATTTAGTTTGATTGTCTCTGCCAGCCCCACTGTGCTAAAGTACAAATTTTGTCCTACTAGGGCTGCTTTTTCAGTATTACTGCAAACTTTTTATAAAATTGTAACATCATTTTGGCTTGGTTGTTAACCATGCAGCATACTTTTCTTCAGGTATTTCAAATCAGTGACTGGAAATTATTCTTAAATATTAAAACACTTAAGAGCAGGCCTTACACATTAGGTCTTTGTTCCTTTACTGCTATGTGAACACAAGTAGTGCTGAAGTGTGATTGGAGCCCAGCATGTGCTATACCCAACCGTGCCCAGGCTGGACTTCAGGACTGTCTGCAGCATCTCCTCTCTACAGATGAGGAAATTGCCACTATGGAAGCTTAGATGCTTGGTCCAGCTCGTATTGCTCCTGATAGGAGCCCAGAGCCTTGACTGGGAGGCTCCTTGTCCTTTCATTAGACTCTGTTGGTTCATTCCAAAAGCTTGATGTGTGTGGAAGGGAGTAATACTTTCATGCGGGTGATTCCATAGTAGTTTTTCCCCCTTAAGCTGTAATAATATAGTACTGACTCTTCTGCTAAAATTCAGAAGTGTGCACTGTGTTTAAATTTGAAAGAGCTACTTGTGCCTGGCTTTATACTCTGACTACAATTTTTATAATACTGTTTTCTCCAAGGTAGTCTCTTCTGTTGAATGCTTGATTTAAATGCTGGCTTTTCAGAAGTTGAATGTGAAAACAAACAAGCAAACCTTGCCCTAATTTCAGGGTATTCTTTCCTAGTAGATAAGAAGTTCATTTTGAAAATCATATGCTTTATGACATGATCAAAATGCTACCAGTAGCTTTTCTGGACACAAAGTGGTAGGTATTAGACATGACTCGAGTGTTTCTAGTACTTGGAGTGTACTGGATATTCTTCTAGTTTCAGTAGCAGTTGTTAGTGTTTTGTGATCAGCCTGGTATTAGAAGAGAGGCCAAGCCATCAAGGAGCTTGCATCTGGCTTCACAGAGACATAGGCTGGAGCCTTGGGCATGGGTAAGGGTGTGAGGACCCCAGGAGGCCACCCTGCTGCCTTCTTCCTTGGAGCCATCCTTCTCCCACCTTGGCATCACTGGAACTCTGCCTGCCACTCCTGAGATTCAAGGGTGCTACTCAGTCACCTCACTCTCTTTTGGTTTTCCAAGGAGTTGAGAATCTCAGATGTCACACGCACTGAGATAGCACCATTGGCTGTGAAGTGTGCCCTGAAAGAGCCCCAGTTCCAGGTACCCTGTCCTCTGCCCTCTCCCTGCCCTCGTGGAGAGGCTGGAGCAACAGCTGAGCAGGGAAGACTTTTGATTTAGCAGACCCACCCCCACAGATCTCTTGCCTCCATCCTGTGAACAGTTTTTCCATAACAGAGCGTTATTCTCATCTTCTCCCCAACATCCTTTGCATCTGAATGAGAATGAAATGCTTCATAAGTATATTTTTAAAAATATTTTTAGTTGTCAATAAACACAATACCTTTATTTTTTTAATTTATTTTTTTATGTGGTGCTGAGGTTCGAACCCAGTGCCTCCCTCACACATGCTAGGCAAGCACTCTGCCACTGAGCCGTAGCCCAGCCCTCATGAGTGTATTTTGAACAGAAATGTGTTCCTGTCTTTCTGATAGTATATGTTTCACAGTTGGCAATGTTTGGGTATACTTCTCAGTCTTTAGACTCAACTGCTTAACACAGTCATTGATAAACTTTAATAACCTTTTTAAAGATCATATTACTAACGTGCAAGAAGCCCAAGTATCATCTTGCTAAATATAAAACAAACATTGCCAATATAAAATGGCCCTATTATTTTTTTTCTCTGCAGAGAAAAACTTTAAAGGAGAACTGAGGATTTTAAAATAAAATTCTAAAGTCAGACCTCAGGGCCCAGTTTGTGTAGCCTGTGGATTAAAATCAAAGCTGCTTGAATCAGAACAAATAGTGAACAAATATTATTAAGTGCCCACTATGTGTTATGCCTTTGAATCATTTCTCTAGTTTTTCATCCTAGAAAGTTTCCAACATGTGCAAAAGAGAGAGCATAGAATTGTACCATGATTTTCCACATGCACATCACCCACAGTTAGTGGTGGAGACTCATGACCAGTCCTATTTCATTTTTGCATCTAGCTACTTACACTGACACATAATCCCCACTGGTTTTTGTAAGCAAATCTAAGATATATTTCACCTATGTTTCTTATAAGTAAGACCCTTTAGAAAACATTAACAAATATCCAGCCCGCATTCAGATTTCTCTTACTGCTTCATTTTCATGCTTTGTCTTGTGCAAACTAGAGTCAAGCAAGTAACACTTGTGGAACATGCTCTCTGCCTCTCCGCGTGCCTGGTGGCTGGGCCTTCCTGTTGTTTATAATGGCGTTTACCCTTGAAAACACTGGCACTTACCCTGCATTCCCTATACTCCACATTTGGCTAATCACATCTCTTGACATGGTTTTACTTAACTGTTCATCTCTGGCTCTTTGGTCCCTGTAAACTGGTTGTTAGAATCTAGAGAAGTTGATCCAACTCAGATCCAATGATATATACTCTTGCAAGACTGCTTCACAGGTGCTAAATGTGGTGCTGCAGGTTTGTAATCCCAGCTGAGGCAGGAGGGTTGCAAGTTCAAGGTGAGCCTTGGCAAGTTAGTGAGACTCTGTCTCAAAGTAAAAAAAAAAAAAAAAAAGGGGGGGGGGGAGCTGGGATGTAGCTCAGTGGTAAAGCACTTTCCTTGCATGTATGAGGTCCTGGTTTCTTGTTTGTTTGGTTTTTTATATTTTTTTAGATGTTGATGGACCTTTATTTTATTCATTTATTTATATGCATTGCTGAGAATCGAACCCAGTGCCTCACACATGCTAGGCAAGTGCTCTATCACTGAGCCACCACCCTAGCCCCAAGGCCCTGGGTTTAATCCCCAGTATAGCAGCAAGAAAAGGGAACAAAGAGAATAGTTCATAGGTGGTATACATCTGATTATTTTTCTTGGAGACATTAAGATTGATCAGTGCATTAGGTCCCTCTGGACTGATCCATCACTTATAATGTTCCCATGAGCATCTTGCCTTTTGGTTTTAGCAGCTATTGACATTCATGCCTGGCTTTCTTCAGGGACCACAATAGGGTGCCAAACCATCAGTCCTTCCTCTCTTCTGCTGAAACGCTTTTTTTAAAATATATCCTTATTTTGTTTATTTATTTTTATGTGGTGCTGAGAATCAAACCCAGTGTCTCCCATGCACAAGGCAGGCGCTCTGCCACTGTGCCTGAGCCCCAGCCCCTGCTGGAACACTTTTGAAGATGCTTCTCCGCGTGAGCTGTTCAGTACCCTAGGGAATGGGTTCTACTGGAGAATTAGGAAAAAATAGCCCTGTTCTTTTCCTTTATTTCCCAGTTTTTAAAACAAGGAGTTTTGACCTCACTAGCCAGATGTTGCTTTTGTCCTTGGGGATCTTCTTTTTAAATGTCATTAGAATGAATGGGTTTTTCCACTGGTGGTGCGGGGTTCCCCCACGGCTACCCTAGGTAGGATGATTTGCTGGGAAGACTGTCAGAGTACAGAGCTCAGGAACTTTCCTCCAGAACCAAATGTTCCTGAGAAGAGTGGCCAGAGGGAATTTACCTCACTGTGCAAAGCGGAAAAGTCAGCAGTGACCCCCTGGACTCTTGCCCATATCCCTACAGAAGCCTCAGATTCCTGTGTCGCCCAGACACCCTGAATATCCCTGCTGTCTTTCTCTTAGTTCCCAACCCCTCACTGTGCCTCTGCCATTCCTCTGAACCATCCTGTCACCTTCCTCTTGTGCAACTAGCTCTCACCCTGAGAGTGATGGTGCCTCTTAGTCCCTCTTCACATGTGACAGGTGTGCATCACTATTCTGGGCACCTTATTGCCAATGACTGCGTCTTCCTTGGAGCCATTGCAGTCCTAGGACAGGAGGTGAGAGAAGTGTCCCTTGCTTCTCATTGTTGCTCCTTCACAAACACTAGCTTTGAATCCTGCCTATCAAAGTCCCACCTGTGTTCTAAGCATCCAGGTCACCATGGGAGGCTCTGTGTTCTCTGTTAGCAATCTGCCTAGGGACCTGTCCCTCCTCCCCACAACCTGTTACCCTCATAGTGTTCGCACTTGGTCTTATCTGCAACCCCGCTGCAGTGTCAGGTAGCGGGAGGTGCTGGGGATTGGACCCAGCTCTGAAACAGCCATGTCCCTAGGCTTTTTATTTTTATTTTGAAGCAGGGGCTTGCTAAATTGCTAGGCTGGCCTTCAACTTGTGGTTGCCCTGCCTCACCCTCCCTAGTAGCTGGGATCACAGGTGTGTGCCACTGCACCCAGCTGCAGTTTCACTTCAAGAAAACCCTCTCAGACTGTGCCTTCCTGTTTTTCTAGCTTATTCCTTGAGTGTCCACGACCAGTTCCAGGTCCCCCACATGTGTGTCCTCATTGCTCAGTGACCAGGCCCTGCCCTGACATTGCTGGTGTGCATGCTCACCATCTCTTCCCTGTCCAGCTCCTTCCACTCACTTACCATTAGCAGAAAGTTTTCCTTCAGCTCTTTACCTGGGGCAGCTTGTTACTACCCTATTGAACAGGTAAGAAAACTGAAAAATGAAAGTAGGGTTGCCTTCCCACAGTCAGGTAATGAGTGGTGGAGCCAATGATTGAATCCAGACATTCTCTGTAACAGAGCCCATGCTCCCTATATTTTTATTTTTCTGAGTTTATTCTTGGAGAATGTTTGTAGGAATAATAAAAACAAAGTATCATATATTGTTTATTTGAATGCACTGTTGATAATTGTATCTCAATGTGTATTTCTTAGGATCAAAGACATCATAATATCAGAGTAGAATTAACAAAATTGACACATGTAATATTGACAGAGAATGCCCTTGTCCACAGTGCACATTCTTGTTCCATCCAGGGTATCCCACATAGCTCTTGCCTCCTGATCCCCCCCACCAACTCTGGTGCATCCATTTGTCAGTTCAGGCCATCTTCTTCACCAGTATCACAGGGAGAGTGGCATTCCTAGGCCATCACCTGCAGGGCCAGGATTCTGGTCTGTGAAGAAGGTAGCTTTTCAAACCAAGCAGTGAGATTGTGTCCTTGGAATCAAAATACATCATTTGAAAAGTACCAAAGTATTCTTAGTTCTTTTCATTTCTGCTCCTTATATATTGGTACTGCCAGTGAGATCATTGCCATCTTGATGGCCAGACAGTCCTGGCCTGCCTCCTCCAGGGCCCACGCTGTTAAGTGGCAACTTACCACTGATGCCCTCTGCGTCTCCTGCTGCCTGGGTCGTTCAGCTGCTACTTTGCATCTTAAAGCTCCATCCCTTGCTTGGACTTCATTGGCATGTCCACTGTTGCTATTATCATCTGTAATCATTGCTTCTCCGTGTTCTCACTGCTAAAATCAGAGTGGGACACCTCTCAAATGAGTCGCAAGTGAGTAAATGAGCAAGGTGTGCTGCCTGTGTATTCAAATACCCTCCTCACCAGGGTGTACAAGGTACTCCAGATCTGCGAGTCTCTGTCTCCACTGAGAATGTGGAGTAAATTGCACATAAAACTCTTTCACAAAATCAGGATCTGCTAGTTTTCTACATTTTTTTTCTTTATTGTTGAATATTATCACAAGAATATTGAATGTTCTTGATTCTTGAATTACTATTGGTTTTTATTATTTCTTTTGTTTGGGTTTTGTGGTTTGTAAGCATATTTGTACTGTCAGTGGCTGACTGTGCAGATCAGGAGAGTTTCATTGTGTCTTCCATATCCAGTGCTAACCTTTGCTAAGACAGAAAATTAGATCTTAAAATAGTAGTGTTTATTTTATAAGCTGCAAGTCAGTGCTAGTACAAAGTAAGGTGTGCCAGTAGTGAAATACAAATATTTGCAAATTTGTGTCTATTTTTATAGATGTGCCTTAAAATGTAACAGTTTATCTTTTGTATTGAAATAATTTGTTTCTTTTTTTTCTTTCCTCCTCTGCCTCTTTGTAAAGGAGTCAGTCACTGCCAACATAAAGTTAAGAAAGCTAGGCGCTTTCTCCCTTTGGTCTTCTGTTCCCATGAACCTTCTCCTGCCGGTACTGCACTCTGTTGCATAGGGTCCCTTGCTAACCACAGCACCACAAAGCTAACTCTCTAACTGATGCTTAGAGACCGTCCTCAGCAGCTCCTGGCTTTACTGAATGTCAGTGTGTGGTGTCTGCTGTCCAGAGGTGATAACTGGGGGAGGTTTGCTGTCTCACAATCTTGGAGCTGCTTCTCTTGAGTAATAGACTTTTGTTTGCCTGTTTGCTGGTTTCCAGGTGCATGAAAGGGCAAAAAGTAGCTTTCCTGCCCCCTTTGCTTTCTGAGTGTTTTCCCACAGGGGTGGGCAGGACCAGGTTCCTTGTACTATGGGTCTCCTAACGCAGCATGCACCTGAATGAGGAGGAGCTGCTTAGAATCGCCCGTGTCTGCTTTCTGTGCTCAGGATGCTGCAGAGAAGGGCCAGCTCTGCCGTTGGGAGGGTTTTCTAGGAAAGCAATGATTTTCTTACAATTGTTGAAACAATAATTTCTCCAGAATGTTGGTAATAAAATTTGTTGTTTCATATACATTTAAAGGGGATCCTTACTTGTTTGCAGAGCTTGGAGCACTGTACTCCCTGTGGTTTGCAGTGGGCCTGGCCTAGACTCCCATGTGGTGTTTGAATCCTGCTGCGCACTGCAGTAGGCTTACTCCAGGCGGGTTCCCCTTTATCTTTTAACATACATGTAACGACTGGTTTGTCTTTTATCTAAAAGGACACAAATTCTCCCTGAGAGAAGTAGAAGCATTTTTTAACATGTAATTGTGAGAGGCTTTCGAATTAATTTTGCTTACTATAGTAGAAACTAATTTAAAACTCTGTTACTGTGTAACTTGGTATAACATTTTGTTATCTTAAAACCTGACATAATATCCGTCAGTTCAAGTAACATATGACTACAGTCTTTTGCCTTTTGAATTAGACCTGGGTGGGGTGATTTTGTTACTTTTCTCAAGATTTGATGGACTTGTCATTTTAATAGTGTCTCCCTCTCTTCTCTCCTCTCCCATCTCTCCTTCCCTCTGTTCCCTGCTCCCCCTTTCTTTGCATGCCACCTGGATCTGCAGATGAAATTAGTGGGGACGGTAAAATCTATTTTCACATTTGTGTTACTGCTATGATAATTATTTATGGAAATAAGTACAGTCCAGTATTTAATGAAAGGCAAAATATGGTTTTGATACAACAGAAACAAGGACAAATGGCACAAGAACATGGTCTGCTAAGAGTTGTTCAGGGTGGTGTGTGGAAGGTGTAACTAGTTATTAGCTAATCACATCACAGCAGGAAATTTGAGCTGTATGTTCATAGTGAGTTTTCTAGATTTTTTTAAGTTAAAATTTTAGCATTCTAGAAAATTGTCAATGCAGTATTTCAGCAAAATTAGTCACACTTGAAAACAGTAAGTGATAGAGATTCAGACATTCTCTATCTATAGCAAGTATGGAGTATGTATTAATGATTCCTAGATCAGAGTGAGGTAGTAGAAAGGAAAGAGTGAAAATGATTTTAGAGTCTTGCAAACTAACAGTAAGGGAAAATACCAGCAATAATGATAATGGTTGTCTCCCCCCCTCCAAACTGTTGATAGCACTTAATAAGCTCAAAAACTGAAAATCACATTTAGAGTCTTACATTTCTCAGTCTGTGCTGCCTGCATGGAACTTTATGGTCCTTCACACCAAAGAAGTGAGATTTTATAAGCTAAAGCAAAGGGGACAGTGTGTTTTCCTCATGGCTGAGTGGAAGAATGCTCTTGCTCAAGATTCTGCCTCTGCTCCTGTGTTGGGATGGCATTGTGGGACCCCTACATAGAATGAGCTTCGTGGCCTCGGGGAAAGGCCACGACATGACTCTCATCTGAAAGTGCGTGTTTTTCATAGGATTTGAAGCCAGAAGATCTGAGCTTCCTTTCTAGATCAATCCCTGGTAGTGATAAAGTCAGCAGTTTAGGTCATTGAGAGCTTCCTATGTGCAAGCACCTTACCTGCGTGATTCCTGCTCACAGCAATCGGGAATATCACTGGGTGGCCCTGTTTGCAGACAAAGAGCCTGCGGATCAGAGAGGAGTAGCTAGGTCTGGGCTCCAGTGTCACCCTTGTCTTCTGCTCCATCCTGTCACCAGGTGACTTGAGTGACCTGAAGCAGATTGTTCATCCCCTGCATCTCCATCAGTAAAAGGGGTCCCAGGGTGGTTATAGGATTACTGTGAAGCATACAGATTTAAATATCTACAGACAAAGGGTTGTTACTATATGTTGACAGAATGCAAACGTTTTCATGTAATTTCCCCACACTAGAACTTTTCTGTACTACGAATTAGCCAAGGCAAGTATACTTAACCCATCTTACAAGTAAATACCCACATCCTAAGGGTTGACTCAGTTGGTATTGGTTGGGGGTCCACAAACTAAGGCCTAACAACCCAGCTGTTCTGGTACTTCCTCTTGAGCTAGCAATGTGTTCACATTTTTTAATGGTTGCACAGAAAATATCAAAAGAAAGCTAGTATTTGTGATATCACATTTATGTAAAAATCCCAGTTTCAGCACCCATAAGTCAAGTTCTGTTGGAACACGGCCCCACACCTGTACTTCCATGGTGTCTTCCCCACTTGCTGACTGTGGTGCAAATGGCCAAGCCGAGTGCTGCCCCCGGAGTGTGTGGCCCGCACAATCTCACACACTTCCCGCCTGGCCTTGTAGAAAAAGAATGCCAGTCCCTGACCTAAGTAGTGTGGCTGAATAATACTGCCAAGCAAAGTTGGACTTATCTTGGCTACTAGAAAAGAATTATCTTCTGCTTCATATGTCTGCAGACTTCATGGCACATCTGAGTTATGCCGGTTGGATAGAAGACTGATACTGGTTAGTCCTTGCAAGTTGCCCGTAGCCTGGGCCCTGTGCAGATGTTAGTGGTTGAGAGTGGTGGTGCCTCAGACTTCCTGCCCCTCTTGCTTAGCCCCATGCCTCTGGGAACAGTGGGGAAGCCAGGCAAGGGAGCAGATTGTCAGAATTGCTGCTACCAGGAGACAGGAAAAAGTGTGGAGACAGGTCCCGCTCTCTGCTTCATAACTGAAAAATTTCACAGGTTTTCAGTGCTTGGGAACTTTCTGAGCTCAAAGACTTTGGTGTTTCCTTTTGTTTATAAACCAGGCAATAGTATGCTTTCTCCACAGATGTATCCCTCCCAGACACCAAACCAATCTCCTGATAGCACCTCCAGAGGCATTAGGCTCTTTAAGTGACAGACCATGAACCTTTAATGTCTTTGTGCATGCTGATCAGTTAGTAGTGACTTTCTGTCTCTTTTTAACCTTGCTTTGAAATGACAACTTAGTAATTTCCTCCCTATTTGCTTAACTCTTAGTGTCCTTTTAACAAATTGTTCATTTAATTTATAATTTTGGTAAAATTATGTTATCTAAATTTTAGGATTCTCCTTTTTAAAATGTTTCTATATATTTATTTATCATTCATTTTTTTCTAAGTCAAGGTCTCCCTAGTTTGCCCAGACTGACCTTGAACCCCTGCACTCAAGCACTCCTGCCTCAGTTTCCAAAAGCTGGGAGTTTAAGCATGTGCCACCATGCCCAGCTTTTAATGTTTCTCTTTAAGCCTTTAACTCCTGGGTCAGGCATCTCCCAGGTTCACCACTGAGCCACCAAAGAAGTGAGATTTTATAAGCTAAAGCAAAGGGGTTTTCCTCAGGGCTAAGTGAAAGAATGCTTTTGCTCAAGATTTTGCCTCTGCTCCTGTGTTGGGATGGCAGTGTGGGACCCCTGCTTAGATGAGCCCTCCTGTGAGCATCCTTGGTGTAGCACTCAGCCCTGTGGAGGGAGGAAGTATGTCTATAGGAAGTTGTGGTAGTCTCAAAGTGAAGGGCGTCTGGTTGAAAGGTGATTAAGGACCATGCAGCACTGCAAACTAGGCTCTGCTGCGCCACTAGGCTGAGTACAAGCTATCACTGAGCAGGGTCCTGAAAAAGCTGCACATCTACGTGCCTTAGCCTTCTGCCTGGGAAATAGGAAGTGACAACTGTGCCCCCAGAGCACTCTGCTGAGGAGTAAGCCACAGTGCAAGAGCCCTTGGACACTGTCACCTACCAAAGCTGACAGTCCCTATCAGAAGTAGAGAGTGCTATCTAACAGATCTTTGACTGTTTCCTTTGTCCTGCATTGTCCCTCTATGATACCATTATTTGGGGGTAGAGGAAACAGTCTAAGGCTGGCCTCCAGTTTATCAGGGCCCATAAGTGTGTAAAAATATCTCTGACTTGGGGATGTGGCTCAGTGGTAGGGTGCTTGCCCAGCAGGCTCAAGGCCCTGAGCACAGCAAAAAGAGAAAAGGTTCTCACCTCAGTGTCTGTCATAGTATCCCATGAACCTAAAAGCCAGGAGAAAAAATATAACCAAATCAATATCAATAATTCTTAGAGAAATATGCCAAGAACTGCCACTTGAAACTCCTACATAGAAACTGCAAAGCTTCACAGTCCTGTGTGCCTGTTGGTGCTTACTCAGCTCCTTAAGAACTGACCCATGTAGTTCACGAAGTAAACATTCTCTGTGCACTTGGTGTCGTAAAGCATACATCTGCCCCAAGTATTGTGGCTAATTCCCAGGGGGCCAGTGAGTTCCCCAGAGATTTCCTGTAGTAGTCTCATCACTCTTCAAAAATTTTCAGAGTTATTTCAAGGGTGGAACCTCTGCTTGAGGTTTGTGAGACAGTCCTCAAAGGTACTTGAGCCACACTAAGACTGACTGGAAGGGTCATCACACAAACCTGCCAGCCCCTCTCAGAAGCTTCACAGGAACAAAGACAGCCACAAGAGGAGCAGTTCCTCCTTGGCAGTCTGTGGGTACAGGGCACACCTCAGCTTCATGCTCACCCCCTACAGTCCTCACGACAACCTGGCACGGGCACTGTGCTTTCGCTCTGCACATGAGAGCATACCTGACCCATAGTCAGGAAGCAACTCTCAAGCGATCACATGTGCACTGTGCCTTGTCCCTTGTTCTGGGGATGTGCCACCCACTCAGTCTATCAGTGCACTCATTTTCTTGAGAAGCTGTATCTCCTGAGCACCTGCTCTGAGCTATTCACTGTTTTCCATGCTGAGAACACAGGTAAATAAGATGCACAAAGGCTCTGCTCCAGGGGCACACTGTTCCCAAGAGCCATACAGACCAGTTACAAGGAAAAAAATGTTTAAAAGTCAGAGGACAGTAAGTCAAGGAACATGATCAAGAACATGGGGATAGGGCAAATTAGTTTGGGGAGAGGTCTCTGAATAGATGGGGCACTTGGCTGAAACCAGAATTGGCTCTGAGCCAAGATGAGCTTTAGCAGGTGGTAGCCTCAGGTGGGCTGTGGCTATTGCTGTGCTTACTAGCCTCATACTCTTCTCCAGGCAGCACACGCCTAGTCTTCCCAGGCTCCCATGGAGTCTGCAGCATCTGCTGAGTCAGACTGAGAATGAGGGCAGCGTTGTAGAGCCTTGAACAGTCGGGGACCAGGCCCCTGGGGAAGGACAGTAGACGTGGGAGTCTGAGCAGCTCCCCCAATACCCGCCCCACCGGGGCCAGCCAGAGGCACATACCATTCTGCATGAAAGAAGGCAGGGAGGGACCTGGGGCTGCTGTCTGTGGAAAGGCAGCCTTGGTGGCGTTCATTTTCTGGGGGCATTGTCAGGAAGTTGAGCCTGCTAAATTACAGGATGAAAAGAGACAGTGATGAGCAGGTACTCATCTGGGGCTTGTGTTGCCTCTATCATCGCGGCTCTTGCAGTAGATTCTTCCCCTCTTAGTCCTGATTGTTACAGGTACCTGAGCAGTTCCCTCTGCAGCTCCAGATCTTTTCCCACAAGGTCTTTTGATAAACCATCTTACACAGGAGCAAGGCTGCAGGCCTACAGTTTGCCAGTTTACTGTTCTTCATATTCTCTTGAGAACAGGAGAAGGAGGAGAAAAGATGGGCCAGACCTGGTGGTGCATGCCTGTCATCCCAGCAATTCGGGAGGCTGAGGCAGTTCAAGGCCAGCTTAGGCAATTTAGCAGGACCCTGTCTCAAAATAAAAATGATCAAAGGGCTCAGGTGTAGCACCAGTGTTAGAGGCTTGTCTAGCATGTGTGAGGCCCTGGGTTTCAAGCCAGCACTGCCATAAAAGGGGAGAAATGAGTGTTGATGGGGGAGAAATATGGAAATGAAAGAATAGAAGGTTTGGAATAGATTAAATTTTTTTTCTTGAATCCCCAAAGTAGCATTACTTAATAAACATAAAAGAATAATACATAATATTCACCTCTCCATAATCGTTTACATATGATAAATGTCTAAAAGAGAATTGATCTATTAACATTACACTCTGCCAGCCAGAATTTTCATAGTCATTTTAATGATGATACACATTGAGGACTAAATTCTTCCAGTTGCTTTCATGGTTCTGCAGCTGAGTGAAGTGTTGAGGGCAGCACAGGCAGCAGGAGGTGCTGGCTTCTCAGGCCCTACAGTCATCCCTCAGGTCTCTTTCGAGAGAACTTAGTGGGGCTGGGCTGTGGCTCAGTGTTAGAGTACTTGCCTAGCATGTTTGAGGCCCTGGGTTCGATCCTTAGCACCACATAAAAATAAATGTATTGTGTTTATCTACAATTTTAAAAAAATTAGAGCTTAGTGTCCCTCCAGGAGGGACACTAAAAACAGCAAAGGATTCTGTTTTTCCAAAAGGAGGAGAGTAATGTGTTTTAGCACAGTACTGTTGGAGTGATGGCTATCCCCTAGATGAGTGCTTTGAAATGTCCCCATTAGTGCAGTGGTAGGTTTTTAAAATCCTGCTTTATAGGAAGGAGTCGGTGGAAACATTGGAACTCCTTGACTTTGTCTCAAAAAATAACTCATTTTAACATATTTCCTTCCTTCCTTCCTTCCTTCCTTCCTTCCTTCCTTCCTTTTTTCTTTCTTTCTTTTTTTTTTCCTCTTTTGATACTGGGAGTGAATCCAGGGGTGCTTAATCACTGAGCCACATCCCCAGCCCCTTTCTGTATTTTATTTAGAGATAGAATCTCACTGATTTACTTAGAGCTTCACCAAGTTGCTGAAACTGGCTTTGAACTTGCTATCCTCCTGCCTCAGCTTCTTGAGTCTCTGGGATTACAGGTGTGCATCACCACATCTGGCTCTTTTAGCTGTATTTATTTTTATTTTTAAATATTTTTTTAGTTATACATGGAGACACAATATCTTTGTTTTTTTAAATGTGGTACTGAGGATCAGACACAGTGCCTTACATATGTGAGGCAAGTGCTCTACCACTGAGCCATAACCCCAGCCGTCTTTTAGCTTTTTTGACATTGACATACTTCTTGAAATATGTGAGCGCAAAAGCTACAGAAGATAAATCCCTGCGTTTTTCAATCCGGAACAAATGAAATAAGTCAGCCCAGTTCCCCCCACAAAACTCAGGCTAGCATTTATTCCCTCAAAGAAAAGTTTCAGAATATGCTGTTGAGTCTTGTCATTAATAAAATCAAAACTTCCTGGTCTCTGGAGGGGCCAGTCTTATTTGGGAGACTCCAGTAGCCAGAAGCATGGTTCTAAGCATGTACATGGTATGTAGAGGGAAGTTCAGCAGCCAGCACAGGTTGGTTGATTTGGATCATTGATCAATCATCTCTTGTCTTTTTTTTTAAACAAGGGCTTTCTGTGTTAGCCTGTTTGCTGTCTGAGAAACAAGTCTGTATTATTAACAGTGACAGTGATGTCACTTTTATTTCCATAAATGACTCATTTGTGAGCAAAATTTGAGTATTTTAAGAATATTTCAGCATGGTAGAGGGTGTAGACAGATCGTTTTGCCTTTTTAAATTGTATCAAAGGCCAAGAGGTCAAGTCTTTAACTTCTGCCAACATATCTGTTTTCCTTTTGCACAGAGACAGACGACTATGCCGAGATAATCGATGAAGAAGATACTTACACCATGCCCTCAAGTAAGTGCTCTTCTCTCTGTATTTGCTGAGGTTGACAGACAGTGCCTCATGGTTATAGGGTATATAACCTATAGGTGCCTATAGGTTTTAGATTGTCCTTTGAAAACTTTATTGTGTGCTTAACAGAAGTGTTCTTTTCAACCTTACAAATTCTATATATGCACTCCTATAAGACCAGAAGCCTAAAATGAAATAATTAATGTTGTTTAGATAGAGTATTTTTGTAGTCTTGTTTTCTTGCTGTTTAGCAACATTTATTAGAGTACTTACTCTCTGTAGATAATTAGTATTCTTTAAAGGTTTAGTACACACATATATATTTCCCCTTGAAATCATGCCTTGCTGTGTGTGGTTGACTGAGCAGTGCCAGCAGCTTCCAGCCTTTAGTCCATACCCTCTGTGGTGTCTATGTGGGACACGGAACCCCTGGATGAGCTCCTGCCACCTGGAAGTGGCAAGGTGCTCTCCTCTTTGTCTGTACAGAGGGGAATCTGTAGATGCCCCAGCTCTTGCCTTGGAGAATATTGTCCCCAGCTCTTGAATTGGATAAGTCCTTGAAATTTCATGTTTGTAAAAAACAAGGGAAAAAAATTTAAAATTTAATCCCACCTCTTAAGGCAGCCTCAGCAGCTTTACCTGAAATCCAAATGCTCCAATATCAGTAGAACTAAGTATTTTAATTTCTTTATCCTGTTTTATAAATATTGTTTAAAGTATTCTCATTTGAGTTGTATATGCAATGAGGAAACATTACAAAAATAAAGAGAAATAAGTAGGCCTCTAAGGCAGATATTTTCCTGGGCAGGCCACACTGGCCTGCCAAAAGTCACCAGTCACAACAGGCATGGTGGCCTACACCTGAAATCCCAGTGACCCTGGAGGCTAAAGTAGGAGGGTCACAAGTTCAAGGCCAGCCTCCACAGGGGCGGGGTGGGGGTGAGATTTAGTACCTCTGGGTTCAATCCCCAGTACGGAGGGTGGGGGGTTGTTTTATCAGAGTAATTAAAACCAAGGCAAGAGCTGAAAATTAGTGTATATTTTTTAACAGCCAATGGCAGTTTGGGAAAATGTTTTTTTAAGATTAAGGATAGTGTTTTGATTGACCATTTAGTCATTTGTACATTCCTATAGAGAATTCACATTTATATATATAATTTATTTACTTATTATTTATAGTTTAACAGTAAATTCCTAACATGGCTACCTTTTACCCAAACCTCACAAAAAATGAATTGAAAAATGGGAATTTATGAGATCGAGATTTAAAGACATTACGTTAAAAACATCAAGGTAACTCAGAGATATAAAGTTTTTACTTGTTTAGATCTCTTTTTTTTATTCATAGTTGAGTTTAAAATAATGAAGTGAATATTATTGAAATATACTCTCCAAGTTTTTATTGTTAACCTAATTGCTATTAGTTATTTCTAAGCAAGGTCTTCAATTTTTTTCTCTCTTAATTGCAATACAGAAAACTATGGAATAGATGAAGGTAACAGGATTCCTTTGAAATAACTGCATTTGCTTGCAATTGCAACCGTGGAATGATACGGGACATTTCAGTTTTCAGTTAACTTATTTTAAACTATTTATCATTGGTTTACTCATTCTGTTAAATCAATGGAATTACTAGCTAAATTGATTTTAAAGAGGAAAACAACTATCTAAAATGTTGGTTCAATGTTTATATACAATTGATTTATACAATTTGATCTCCCAGGGGAAGGTCTTAAGACATTTGGCTATTGATTTGTTCTATTAGTGATTACACTAATGGAATATATACAGCCCTGATTTGGATGAATTTCTTATGGGAAATAAATCAAAGGACCAAGTGAGTAATTGAATTGAAATTCAATCTATTCTGTTCCTAGAGGGTGTTTTCTTTCTGTGTGCCTCAACAGCCTGCCAAGACACTGATCTTATATAACTCATATTTAAGGCACATACTCTCAAGTTTATGCTGATATATTCAGCCTTGATTCCATGTCATCTGATTTTGAAATTGTTTTTTAGAAACTACCTCTTTAAACTCTCTTAGCTCCATGATAATCTATAGATAAGACTATAATGAAGTGGAAAGCTCTTAAACTTTCAAAGCATAAAGTTTAACAATTTTATAGTGCCCCTGTGTTTATAAACTTTAGTTATTTGCAAAATAATTGCTTTAAATAATTGTGTTTTTCTAGACTTCCTACATTAATACCTAAACTAATAGCTCTTATTAATGAAGCGTACACTGTAATACTTAGAGCAATTATTTAGGGAACTATGAAACAGATAACAAATAAATCAGATACTTAAAGACTCCTAGGTTGGAAAAAAATCTGCCTTTAATAAAACTCATTTTTATATACATCCAATACCATAACTGAATAGAAGTTCTTTTTAAAGTATTGTTTAAGAGAATTCCACTCAGTTGAAAGCACCTCTGTATATCCATGTGCCACAGATGAAGTTTCTGCTCATGATGAAACTATGTGCCAAGTGTTGTGTCTACATTTAAAGTATTGCACCTAATTACATATTGACACAGGTCGTGTTTTACAGCTAGGGACTATGAGATTCAAAGAGAAAGAATAGAACTCGGACGCTGTATTGGAGAAGGCCAGTTTGGAGATGTGCATCAAGGCGTGTACATGAGTCCAGTAAGTCTCTTACGACCCCCCAAAATATGTGCTAATTTTGACTGTCAAGTGTAAATCACCTCTGTGTCTTCAGAAGTCCCTGGTTCCTCTGGATGTTCACATTGTCTTTCTTGAAGCTCATTGCCCTGCTGTTGCCCTTCCTTCCATGTCTGCCCATTTGTTAAACTCACTACACACACACACACACACACACACACACACACACACACACCAGGGAATGGTACTTTCATAACCAAAAACTTGTAGACATTTTTTTTTTTAACTCTATGCATATTTATCTTCCTTATTCTCCTTACTCTACTTTTGAGACAAAACACAGTAGAAGAGCATTGGATCTAAACTTGGTGAAAAGGCCTGAACTTAGGCCTGGCTCTAATGCCCATGTGGCAAGAGGACTCCAGTTACTAACCCAGGTGAACTCCAGCTTCCTCCCACCCCTATGGTTCCTGACACAGATGCATTGCAAAGTTTCAGGCTCAATGTCTCACCAGGGTCACAGAGCTAATGGTGGACTTTAAAATAAGTCGATTTTAGCTGCAAAAATAATAGAGAATTTTTTTTATATTCTCAGTGTAGTGTTTACTTAATATTTATTGAATGAATCCTAGCCCCAGAAAAACACCAGGACTCCCAAGATGTCAAAGATGTTTCTGTGTTGCAGCAGAAGAGTGTAAAAGCATACAGATGACGCTGGGCAGGAGATGCTGGTGGAAGGGGGCTGGGACCCATGGTACAGGGTAGGACTTTGTGAGATGATCCCATGGCCGTTTTCAAACCTGTCCCTGCTATGTGGAGAGTGGGTGGTAGTGAGGCAGCAACATCTGCTCCCCTGAGGTGCTGGTGGTGCAAGTAGGTGCAGTGAGCCCTGCTCCTTGCTTAGAGGATCCCGTGGGCATGGAACAGAAGAGTCACAATAGCTCAGGCTGTCTGCCTTAAGCATCTGTATGAGTCCTTAAGTGAGATGGAGGAGACTGTGGAAGACACAGCTCTGACAGTGTTCTCCAGAGAGGCAGAACCAATGGGATCTGAGCCACAAGAGACTTATCGTAAACAGTTGATTCACACAGTCATGGGAGCCCATGAGTCCTGTGATCTGCACTCGGCAAGCCAGAGATATAAGACGGCCAGTGGTGTGGTCCAGTCAAGACCCAAAGGCTGAGAGAGTAGAGGGCAGTCCAGATCTGAAAACAGGAAATGGACCAGTGTCCCAGCCTGGCAGCTACCAGGCAGCATCTCTTCCTCCTGGAGGGTCCATGTCACTGAGGGCAGTTTACTTTAGGTAGCTTGCTGACTTGCATGTTAGACTCACAGAAATGTCTGGAATAATGTTGGACCAGATATCTGGACACCTTATGGCCCGGTCAAATGGCCACATGAGGTTCACCCTCATGGTATAGCACAGCGTTTCCACCTCCAAAGGAAACAGGGAGTAGGTGGGCTCAGTGTTGAATCTGGGCCAAGAGGGAGGTGGAACTGGGTGCTACTCTGAGGCCAACCTGTACTTGAGTTCCTCACACAGATAAGTTTGTTTATATAGAGGTAAGCTGGGACCAAATCCCAGTGCCCTGGCACTGACAGGGCAAGAGGTCTCTCACAAGCTACAACCCCAGCCCAGTAGCTTGCTCTTGAGAGGAAGCTAGAATAAGACCTTGGAATGAGTGACAGCGCCATGTTGGCTGGGGACTGACTCAAAATGGGTATTGTGTTACCAAGCTGTTGCCACCACCTCCTGCATATCACAACTACAAATTATCTAATTTTCCCCTTTCACTGTTTGGGGGGGGGGCGGCGGGGGGAAGTGTTTGGTTGTGGTTTTTTGTTTGTTTGTTTTGGGAACTGGATTTGAATCCCTAGGGAATTTTTACTACTGAACTACATCCTGCCCAGCACTTTTTATCTTTTATTTTTGAATCAGGGTCTCACTAAATTGTTCAGGCCTTACCCTCCGGTGGCACTGGGATTACAGGCATGCACCACAAAAACTCTGCTTACCCTAATTCACTGTCAATGAAGGGCCCAAAGAACCTACCTCTGCTGGCAGCATGACCATGGACAGCCTCCATGCCTCCAGGCTCCATTGACTCACCTACAGGATCCCTGTCCTGGGTGCCATCTGTCACTTGCTTTAAGAGTTAGATAACATCCATCAACCCCAAAGAACCTTCTTATATAAAGCCAGGACATGCAAGAGCCATGGAAAAGCTAGACGGGGAGAAGAGAGGTGCAGGGAGTAAGGAGGACTCTGGACAGCATCGCCCCGACCCCCACCCCACCCCACCCCGGGTGTCTCTGGCTGATGCAGCTGCATTTCCCCAGTAGGCTCTGGAGGATTCCCAGAAAGGATGGAGACGTGATTCAGCATTGCCAAACCTTCACAAATACCCCAGCTCCTCTTTGGTCCCCTCCCCTATTCCCTTCCTCCCCTTTTCTGCTTCTTTAACAGAATGTGAGGCACTTTGCTAAAGTACCTGTGTGAAGTGAGGTAAACAGGTGTTCTGGCAAAGGAGCCTCAAGCCCAGCGTGAGATGAGCACACTCAGATGCTGTCCAGACTCTTGATTTGTTGCAAGTGGCAGGTCATTTCTGGTATCATGTTTCTTGCATTTCTTAAGTTCTATCTTTTAATCTTGAAGAAAAGACAAACTTTTTGGCTCCTAGGAAAACACATTTTCTTGTTTTTTTCCTACCCTGTGGTCACACCTTCCTGTTTCCTTTGCTATTTTCTCTTCTACCTAACTTCTCATTTTTTGTTTGTTTGTTTGTTTTTGTTTTGTTTTGTTTTTGTTACCAGGAATTGAGCCCAGAGTGCTTAACAATGAACCACATTCCCAGCCCATTTTATGTTTTATTTAGAGACAGGACCTTGCTAAGTTGCTGAGGCTGGCCTTAAACTCGAATTCCTCCTGCCTCAGCCTTCCTAATCTCTGGGGTTACAGGCATGCACCACTGGCCTGGCACTTGTTCAGTTTGTAGAGCTTGGACCCGTGTCCCCATGATGACTATAGTCCCATGAACTGAGCTACTTCCAGATGCCTGTCTCCAGCCAGGCTTCCACCTGAACTCCATTGCACCTGGGTGCCTTGGTATCTTACTGACGTCTCAAGCTCATCACAGCCAAAGCTGAATTTTTGGTCTTCCCCTTCCATCTTGCTTATTTCTCTGGCCAAAAACAAGAGCTTCCCTCTGTGTTACTGCATCCACCCAGAGCCAGCTTTGTCCTGCCTTCAGAGCCCTTCCAGAGGTTCAGCCCTCTATGTTCCTCCATTGCGGCCACATTTACCCAAGCCACTATCATCTGTCCCCCAACCCTTTGACTTACTGTGACCTCCACGTATGGGATTCCTGTGCCTAAGTTTGCTTCCCAGCAGCCATTCCTCAGCAGCTCAGCCAGAGTGCTCCTTCCTCTGCCCACACCCTGCCCTGGCTCCCCGTCTCACTCAGTGAAAACCACTGCTCCCTGTTGGCCTGGGAGGCCCCCTCTAATCGGGTCTCCACTCAGGCCCAGCTCCAGTCTCACGCCCAGGTGGGTCTCTTGAGTTTGCTATGTGCACCCAGCCTCTGCCAGGTGTAACTTCCTGCCCTTCGAGGCTGGCACCTTGCTTCCTTCTGGTCTTCACTCTCCTCCCATCTGCCCCAGGAGCCTCCTCCTGCATAGCCACCACAACACCTCCATGTCCTCACTCCCCTTTGGCAAATGACGTGCTGTTTCCGGTCAGTTCTTCCCTGGGAGGTAAGCTGGATAAGAGCAGGGATCACTGCCTCTGCTGTCCACAGGCACCTCTTGCCTAGAACAGCACCTGCTGCTGGAGACACTCCAAACACGTTGAAGAGTGAATCGTCTTCAGCGGCTCATGTGTGTCCATTTAGCTCAGAGGATTCTGCACAGCATTTTTGTTTTAAGTATTTCTCTCATTCTTTAAGATCCTGTGATGCCAATTCTGTGTGGTCCAGATCCACATAGTTGCAAAACAACAACTTTTCATGAATTTACCTGTTGATAGAGAACTTTCCTACATGTTATGTGATTCTGTGATCTCCCTAACACAGGAGAATCCAGCTTTGGCTGTCGCAATTAAAACATGTAAAAACTGTACTTCGGACAGCGTGAGAGAGAAATTCCTCCAAGAAGCCTGTAAGTGTCTAGAAATTTCTGTGTAACTTCATTTGACTTTCTATCTGTGAACTCCAAGAAGTAAGGAAAAATATGTTGTAACTTTTATGAGATAACTATGTTTACTATTTTGCTTTACAAATTAATATCTGGATTTGAAGAGGTACATATCTGCAGATTTTCCCCAGTAAACATGGTGTTTTACATGTCAGGGTAGAAGATACACTTTCCCTTTGTGCCTTGGTACAGGACACTCCTGTGCCCTCAGCTCTTTTTGGTTAATATTTTAGTAATTACATCAGAGGAGACACAAAAGTCTTTAATTATATGTGAAGATCGCACCAAAAGCGATAGTTACTAACAGTAAATTGAAAATAAGTGTAAATACATTTTGTACTTAAATGTTCATTTAAAGATGACAGAGTATTCACACAGTGACCTCAATCTGACAAGAGTAAATTTAATGATACACTTGGAATTTTGTACTGGGCATTTGTATGTTAAACAAAACCAAAGCTGCCAGGTCTTATTCTTGAAATATGTGGAAAATTTGGTAGTTGAAGGTGGGGGTATCCACCAGGGATTGAGTCATATTGTGTGAAGGTGAGGCAACTTGGCAAGAAACTCTGGGTGTGTCAACAGGACCTGCTGTATCCATGGGCAGCTGGGACCCAACTCCAGGCATGCCTGCCTCTGGGCCTTGTGGCTCCACACTTATGCCAATCGGATGATGGCTTGAGAACGTCCTGAGAGATGCTTGCCAGCTGGTCTGGAGTGCAGCCTCCGGGTTTTGCAGGGACTGTTCCTTGAACATGGTTGTATCATTTCCCTAACCAGAGACAGGAAAAAAGGAACAGAAAGCACTGGAGTCAATAGGGAACCAACCAGATGTCACAGCTGGTTCAAGAGAATTCCCAAAACCCTGTGTCTATAGAGAGTAAGAACCTCTGAGGTGATTTTTTTTAAATACATGCAGATTTAATTTTACTTCCCCCACAGAACTGAGTTGCATTTTTATGGACAAGAATTTTGTACATTCTTACCAGTTCCTACAACTTAGGAATTGTAAAATACATGAAGGAACTGCATAAAATACTCACTAGTATATGGGGGCCCATTCCTGACAACATTCAGACACCAGTTGTTTCATAACATGTTGGTAATATTAAAGGAAAATTACTGCTGTGATTATCATAATGTCTTTACTTAGCCTCAAAATATCTTGGACTTTATTTATTTATTTATTTATTATTTTAATAGTCTGTGAAATCCAAGTGTTTTAATTGCCACTGGACTAGGTCACCTTGAAGTTACTTTGAGTTGTTTTGCAATCGTGTAGTTCTGTGCAGATCATCTGTCTTGCTAATCCTAGCACACAGTGCAAGTGACTTTTAGAAATTATGAACGAGCACTTGCCCACGAGTTGGTTTACCTTTGTGTGTGTGTGTAGGCTCTGGTGGTCATCTTGGCCCAGGCAGGTGGACAGACCTTAGGGGCTGCAGTAGAGCAGCACAGCACCAGAACTAGAGCAGGTTAGTTGACCCGAAGGCCCTCACAGCTGTCTGTCCAGGACATGCCTGCCTTAGAGCCATGAGAGCAGCTAGTCACATGCAAGGGTCAGACCACAATGCTGGATGCAGCAACCCCTGTGTACCAACTAGAAATCCCTGTGACAGCCCCACAGGCATGGCTTCAGGCCTTGCAAGAAGCATGCCCAGTCAGCAAGGTCTCCACACAGACAGTGGCTTCCCAGTCCTCGTTGCTCTCCTCCCAGTGTACCAGTCAGGTTGTTTTTACCAGGAGCATGTTGCCCAACTAAGTGAAGTGCACGTTCCCACTTTATCAGATGTCCAGAGAAAAACCTGGGAAGCCTATGTCAGCTTTGTCCTAGAGGAAAAGAATGTGTTTTCTTGGCCATTTATCCATTTCTGTTCTCCCATGGCACAAATTTGCCACAGTGAGTAGCTTATGCCACAGATACGCAAGCACAGATGCTGAGAGCCATAGCCGAGTAGGAATGAAGCATGGCATTTTTGGTTGAAAGGTGACGCCAGCAAGCCATTGAGATGACAATGGTTATGTTAAGATGTGTATTCAATTGGATATTAGACCCCTGCTGTCTGCCTCAGCCTGCTACTTTGGAGCTCTCCTGGGGACTCCTGGAGAGTTCCCATTGGTTGGGGAAGTGCGGTAGGAGGGATTTCCGGAGGAGGGATTTCCGGTTGGTGTGGGGTCCTGGGAGAAGGCTGCGTGCGTGCGTGGCGTTCGTGGGAGTTTTGGAAATAAAGTTTGTTCCTGCTTGAGTGGCTCGTGATTTTGTGCCCAGCCAGACTGCGGCACACAGAAGCACATGCCAGTGCACGCCCACTCAGAAGCAGGAGCACCCTGTGACATTGAGCTCTGAGTTCCCACACCGTTAGTATTTGCCTTCAGTGGGCTAGTCTTCAAGAAAAATTAAAGTTTTCAAAAGAATAACTGTAGACAACAACTTTTTTCCTTAGTAACAATGCGTCAGTTTGACCATCCTCACATTGTGAAGTTGATTGGCGTCATCACAGAGAACCCCGTGTGGATAATCATGGAGCTGTGCACACTGGGAGAGGTATGGTGAGCTCTGTGCCTGCCTGGGCTGGCTGCTCAGTAGTCTGCTGCTTCACAGTCAGCCAGCAATTTGGGCATGACATCCTTTGCTTCTGAAAAGGGGAGTCGAGAGATTACATCCTAGATTTTCAGGAGAGTTCTCATACAGGATCACGTGTGGTTTCCGTCCAGAGAATGTTAGTGTGGGTATCTTCATCACTGAGCCAGGCACAATGGCACACGCCATACTCCCAGCTGCTCAGGACGCTGAGGTGGGCCAATCTCTTGAGTCCAAGAGTTCCAGGTCAGCCTGGGCAATGTAGGGAGATTCTGTCTCAAGAAAAAAAGAAACTTTGCAACTAAATTCCCAGATAATCCTGGCAGCTGTTGCATCCAGATATTTTATCAGAACTGGTAACAACACACAACGAAAGGGTTCTGTTTCTCTCTGTTGCTATTGCCTGAAGAACTAGCCCAATGATTTGAAGATGGAAGAAACATTGTTAATAGAGCTTGGGTAAATTAATGCTGAATTTAGGTAAATCCAAAGTGTCAAGAGAATTCACTTTGAGTTGAGAATTCACAAAGTGTTGAGAATTCACTTTGCAGTGTCTTTTAGACCAGCTGCCATTAGTCACAGTTTCTTTGAAAAATGTGAGTAACAAAAGTGTCAGCAGCCCTCTTTGACGTTCTCCAGGTTACTGAAACCTTAGTCAGAGCACCTGGAAACTTGCTGGAAACACAAGCTCTCAAGCCCCACCCCAGCTGCTGAGTCTGGCCAGGCTGGAGCACTGTTTCTATCAGCTCAGCCCATCTTCTTCCTCTGCCTGTGCTTCCAAGACAAATGGAGTGTTTGTGTAGATTCTCCCCCCTGTTTTTTTTCTGCTTTGGCTTTTGGAGAGTTTGTTCATTTTTCTGACTTAAGAGCCTCTTGCTAAATATTTGTCTTTTATTTGCCAATTTTCTAGAGTATTAATAAAGCCGTGTGCCTTTCTTTCCCATGTTAGTATGTAGCTGAATTACTCTGTCAGTCTAGTCTTGAGACCAGTGAGCCCCTGGGATGAGCACCCAACACCTGACCACTGCACCCTTACCATCCCGTCCTCCCCACTGCATGGCACACCCGCCTGGGCCACACTGAGTTTTGCAGTGGCGGTGAATAAGCTGTGTTTGTATGTTAGGTTCATTTGAACAGTAGCTAGATCTTTGGGGTCCCTGTTGTTATTAGCAGTTCTTTATTTTGTGATTCTATTATTGTTTTGAAGCTTGTCTTCTATAATTTTTTTGGAATTCATATATAGGCATAAAGATTCTAATTTTACAATAGGATTGAAATAATGATTAACTACAATTTCTGAGTTAAAATGTTTCATTCGTTACTTTTTTTGTATAAGGGGAAAAGTGAAGCCATTTCATAGTATTCATATGTGTTTGGAACGTTGGTGCAATGCTGTTGAGTGTAGGTTTTATGCTGCTGAGTTTTATTCTCTCTCTTTTTTACCTTGTTGTTGTTCCCAAAGCTGAGGTCATTTTTGCAAGTAAGGAAATACAGCTTGGATCTGGCATCTCTGATCTTATATGCCTATCAGCTCAGTACCGCACTGGCGTATCTGGAGAGCAAAAGATTTGTACACAGGTGAGACACAATCCTGAAGCTACCAAGTGCCTTGAGTGGGTGGAACTGCAGGCCAAGTATGGGGAGGAGCCATGCTCCATGTGCCCCAGAACCTTTCATACCTCTCAGATCCGTTGCATAGCCTGTTGGGTTGTGTCCTACAGAGGGAAGTGGCTGGCTTGGCAACACATGGTGAAAGGCTTTTCTTGGATGCTTTCAGGACATTTATTCCTTCCACACATATAGTCAAGAATGTGTACTTGACACGAAGCAGGGGATATGTGGAAAGAGTCCCCGAAATAATTAACTCCATTAATTATTATTATTATCCAGATGTCAGCGTTACCCATGACATCTGTTGCCCTTCTCTGGAATTTCTGTTTATAATCTGTGGCTCCAGTTTGATTACCAGTGAAAGTCCTTAAGAACTATCTGCCAAGGGTCACACCAGTTACTGTGTTGTTGTCCAGCTTTGAAACAAGCTGTATCCACAAAAGCACTCAAAAGTCTTGTGCTCAGAAGATGACTTTTACTTGATTTAACAAGATCTCTTTAGTACTGGTGAAGTTACCCCCGTTTGAGCATGTCTGTCAGTTATTGCAGATAATGATAGAATTTTATGAAAAGTTAATAAGCATTTTCATCATTTGAGAATGTTTTTCCATTATTTAAGATAGGTATCAGCATATTCATGAGTAAATATCTACCAAAAGGAATACATGTGAAGTAAAATCATCATCTTTAGCTTATAACAAATCTATTTGCATTATCTATAAGCTGTCTTTCACAGTGTACCTATGAAAATATGTTCATATAGTATAGATGAGTTTATAGGTTTGTTTGCATTGTGTTAAAATTTATTGTCCCAAATTCTTCCTTGTCAGGGACATTGCTGCTCGAAATGTCCTGGTATCCTCAAATGATTGTGTAAAATTAGGAGACTTCGGATTATCTCGGTACATGGAAGACAGTACTTATTACAAAGGTAAGAAACTAAAGCAATAACTAAAAATAAGCTGCAAATCTTTAATGTATTTATATTTCTTTAAAAAGGTATTTTCCAGGGGCTGGGGTTGTGGCTCAGTGGTAGAGCGCTTGCCTAGCATGTGTGAGGCACTAGGTTCGGTTCTCAGCACCACATATAAATAAATAAAATAAAGATCCATTGACAATTACACAATATTTTTAAAATAAATAAATAAGAAGGTATTTTCCAGTGTGCTTTCCTTGGGCTTCAGATGGATTTGGTGGAGGAAGGAAGGATGGCCCTGTCCATAAACAGTGCTAGAGGAGAAGGATGTCCAGAGTGATCCAAAATGGATCATGGGCTTATAAAACATAAAACCATAGAACCTTTAGAAGAAAAATATAAATCTAGAGAATCCTTTAACTTGATACCAAAAGGAAGAAAAATTGATAAATTGGACCACATTAGAATTTGTAATTTTTATTCTGCCGAAGACTGTTAAGAGAATGAAAAGTCAAAGTACAGGGTAGGAGAACGTATTTACCAAACACACAGGAGGAACTTCCTTAGCAGGAAGATAGATGAAGAAGGTACTTGGGAGATGAACAAAAGAAAGGAAGACCTTCGCTGAAGAGAACATAAGGTGGCAAATGAACCTTGACCTTGTTCAGTATCTTTAACCATCAGGAAAATGCAGATTAAGACCAGAGGGAGAGAACACTGCACATCGTCAGAATCATTACAACAAATACTGCCCATACCTGGTGGTAGCGATTCAGAGAAGCTCAGCCACTAATAAGGTCCTCAGGGGGATGTAGAACATTAGAGCCACGCAGGAGCGTGTGCAGGCCTTCAGTGAATAAAACTGTGACCATCATTCAGCACTGTGGTTGGACTCCTGGGCACTGATCCCAGAGAAGTGAAGACTTAGCACATGCACTTGTGTTACTGCATTTTTATTTGATTGGCCCAAAATTTCAATCCAGTTGGCTCAGTGGTAGAGTGCTTGGCTAGCATGCGAGGCCCGGGTTCTTCGGCAACAGACAGATAGCTTCCTGACAACTCTCTTCCACACCCTTTCTGTGTTCTGTGCCTGTGACTACTAACCTATGATCTTTTGATATTTGAGAAAAAAGTTTGTTTTTGTTATTTAGTCATTTAACTTTTAAAAAAAATCAGTTTTTTAAATTTTGAACTATATCTCATATTTAGCTCAAATATTAACTAGTCCAAGTCCTAGAATTCCAATAAAGAGCTAAATTCTAAATTAATACAAATACCAAAATTTCACATCCTTTAACAGCATTTAAAATGGGCAGTTGGGGAGCTGGGGTTGTGGCTCAGTGGTAGAGAACTTGCCTGGCACATGTGAGGCACTGGGTTCAATCCTCAGCACCACATGAAAAATAAATTGATTAATTAAACAAAGGTATTGTGTCCATCTACAATTTCAAAACTACTTTAAAAAATAAAAATGAGCAGTTGGTAATTCATGCAGATATCATCTCAGAATGATCAATGAGTGTAGATATTTTTGGATAATGGAAAAAGAACCCCTAAGTATTAAGACTTCTCCAAACTACTCCTTTTTCTCAGGGTTCTAAGGATCCAAAGGCCCCTGCGTAGGCCCTTGGTGTCTGTGCCTGTTCCTGGTCACCATCCACCCTCCCACTCCTCCCAACCCTGGTCTGTCTCTGCTCACTCCATGCCATATTTGAGGTACCTGTTCCCACCTTGTAGCCTGTCTCCTTTGGCTCCTCTGGAAGCCCAGCAGCTGAAGGATGGTACTGGATGGTGTACCTTGCCTGCAGGAGGGAAGCTTCCTGGCCTCTCCCAGGGTTGATCTGGGCTGTCCCAGAGCCTTTAGCTCCAGGCCCCTCACTCTTCACATGCAAATGGAGGATAGAGGCCATATTTGTGTATTTACTTATTTGCTACAATTTGTAACCCATAAGACTTGTACGCAAGGTGCTTTTGTAGTCATTCAAAGACATGCATGGAGCAGCAAACATTTCAAGTCTCCCCAGTAGGCACATTGGCATTCTCCCTCCTATCTATCCAGAAGTCTGGGTCCATAGGGCGCTCTGCAGAACCGAGCCACCTATTAGTGGGGCAGCCTCCAGAAGGTCTCCTGACGAGTAGTCTTAGGGCTTCAGGTTGTGATCTTTGTGAGACATCACATATGTGTGGAGTACTGGCCCCATATGCATGGCCACGAGAGTGAAGTGTGCGGTAAGCACTAGCAGGACCCACCCGTCTTACACGTGTGGGTGTGTCCTGGTGAGCATCGAAGCCCTGCCACTCACTCTCCTCCCTGCCCCTGCCTCACCACAGTGGGAGGGACCCCAGGGTCTATGTTCCTACCCTAGTCTAACTACTCAGGACATCGAGGAAGCAGAACATTGCTCTCTAAAGAGTCAGGTGGGATATTTGAAGTTTTATTTTTTTTATTACTTTTTTTTAATATTTATTTTTTTAGGTGTAGATGGACACAACACAAGGCCTTTATTTTTATGTGGTACTGAGGATCGAATCCAGATCCCGCCCATGCTAGGCAAGCAGTCTACCTCTGAGCCACAATCCTAGCCCCATGAAGCTTTATATTTGATAGTGAAAATCTCAGCTCTGCTAGGTTCTCAAGCAGATTGCAGGGAAAATTTATTTTCTAAAATTAATCTTCTAGCTTCCAAAGGAAAATTGCCTATTAAATGGATGGCTCCAGAGTCAATCAATTTTCGACGTTTTACCTCAGCTAGTGACGTGTGGATGTTTGGTGAGTATTTCTCGGAGTTTTGTATATTTTTAATAATTGTGCCTCATGTGCTTGGCAAAACAGGCCTTGCACTGTCTCTCCCGAGCGTGGGTTGCCTGGCTTTCTGAGCCTGAGCATCTCCCTGGCCACACAGGTCGTGGGGCTGTGGTTGAGGAGCATGTGCCGCTCACAGCTCTTGGGCACACCTTGTGGCGCTCTGCCTTCTGTGGCACGTCCCATTGCTATTCTGTGCTCCTCCTGCTGCTGTCTCTTCTGCCTGGGGAGCAGCCTTGTCTGTCTTCTCTCCCCTCAGCCATCTCATGATTCTCTGTGACAGACTCAACACTCAGGTGTCCTGGGCCCTTCGGTGGCCCTGCTTTCCGAGGTCTACGCTGTCCTTGATGTCCTTCCTCTGGGGCCTGCTGGCCTCAGCTGCTGCTTCCATGTCTGGCCCACCCCTCCCGTCCTCTTCAGTGGTCGTCCTTCTCTCTGGAGTGTCGCAGTGCCTGCCAGCGCTGGTGTAAATGTGGGCTTATCCACCTGCACTGTGTGGCTGGACAGCTCATCCTGACTGTGGCGTGACTTGCCCCTCCTCCCATGGGTGGCACTGCCTCCCGACTGTCCTGCGTCATTCCGCTTCCTGGCATCCCTTGTCTGTCACCCTCACGTGCTGACCTGATGGCAGTCCTGTGTGTGAGAGTCCCATGAGATCAGAGCAGCTCAGAGTGCGGGCTGAGGTCATGCAGCTCTCCTGGCTCCATGCTATGGCTTTTCCGCAACCGTTTGGTGCCCTGATCGGTATTTAGGAGCCCACAGGTAGACAAAGGAAGAGCACCTGTGTAACCTAGACTGCAGGATCCCCCTAGGAAGGTCATGCCCCAGATCCTCCAGCACCTGTGGTCACATCTTGCCCTTTCCAGGGCGGGGTCCATGGTGTCACCTGGGGCATCTTTGTGCTGTTTGGGGCTGGCCTGCTCACAGGCGTCATGTTTGTTCACATTGTTGTCTTTGTGTCCAGGTGAGTTTGAAAGGGCTCTTCTGGTAGGAATAAAGTAATAACCCCAAGTGGGAAAAAGGGTTGCATCATAATCACTCTGGCAGTATTTCTCCCTTTTTGTCACATAATTAATGGCATCTCATATTTGATTTAATAAAATAGTATTTAGAGAAAGGTAAGGGCATTATGAGAATTAAGGATGATATGTGATTTTCAAAGAAAGGATGTAAGTTCTCGAGAAATAGTGACTCTTAATTTTGTTACTGATAATGGGATTATAATTTCTACTAAAAGAGTGCACCAAGACATTATTTTTTTTGTTAGAGATTCTGAAATTATCAATAGTTGCCGATGTGTGGCTCAGTTTGAGAATCTAGCTCACGCCAGCATGGGAGTTTCCTTCTTTGCATCCCAAGTCCTCTGCATGGGGCATTATTCCTACCGTGTGCATTCCAAGGTAGAGTCAGACCTGAGACAGCAGCCTCGTCCTGGGGACAGGAGGGTCTCCTAGAACTGCTTCAGGAACAAGCTGAAAGGAGGTGGTCTGACAGCAAATAGGGCTGATGCCAGGGAAGGTGTGCTGTGGCCTGCCAAGGCACCGGCCTCCTAGGCGGCCAGAGTGCAGGTGGCCATCGTGTGGTGCTGCAGAAGGTGCCTTTGGTCACGTGTCAGTGCATCCTCAGTGTTGAGCTGTCCTGTTTGTTGATTTGAAAGGTGGGTCTATAGGATCACTGAGCCGATAACAGAAAGTCTGGCCTCCTGGGGCAGAGTGCAGTCATTGCTAAGGTGCGGCCTGGTCTGGGTGAGATGGCTATAGCCATGGGAGTCCTCAACCAGGCCAAGGGAAGGGAGTGGTGGGCTGGAGGGTCGCCCAGACAGCAAAGCCATTGTGCGCCTTAGAGGGAAAGCTGAGTTCTCTGAAAGCTGCAGACTTGTGCTTGAGGAGTTTCTTTTCAGGCCTCAAGGCAGCAGCTGCAGTTATAATGAGGCTGGGCTGAAGTTGGGTGGGGATGTGCAGGTAGCCTCTCGTCTGGAGCCATGGAGTGTGCCTGAGCTGGTGGGTCACTTTCAAGTGCCGCATTTTCAGAGAAATAGACCTCTGAGGAAAACAAGGGGATTTTATGGCTTTTTCTTTGTAATAATTCAGCACTCCATTACTCACACCCCGTCAAGTGGTTATCACTGATCTCACTATATGTTGGAGGTAATGAATGCTGCTCTGCTTGATGTGTTGCCTGGATCTCACAGCTGGCCCCACGGTGCCCGCTACAAAGCCACTCCCAGACATGGGGTTGCCCTTCCTGCCGAGCTCACTGCGCTGTTTTCGTTCCCACTTCACAGGTGTATGTATGTGGGAGATTCTGATGCATGGTGTGAAGCCTTTTCAAGGAGTGAAGAACAATGATGTGATCGGTCGAATTGAAAATGGGGAAAGATTACCAATGCCTCCAAATTGTCCTCCTACCCTCTACAGCCTTATGACGAAATGCTGGGCCTATGACCCCAGCAGGCGGCCCAGGTTTACTGAACTTAAAGCGCAGCTCAGGTAGGAGTGGGGCGGAGAGGGCTTGGGCGGGGGCAGACCTTGCTGCTTCTCCTCCTTTGCAGTCATAGCATTCTAAGGTCATTTTATCAGGACATCTGAGGCTGGGCTGTTTCTTCTGCAAATTCAGTTAGTTTTAAATTTAATTGGCATTTCTTTGTACCTTGCTAGAGCCTTTAATGAAAAATATCTTCAAATCTTAATGAAGTTCCAGCTGTGGTCAGATCTCTCCCCGAGCTCCTGACTTGGCCTGGCTTAGGTGGCCCATGGTCGCTGCGGCCCTGCTGTCACTGCAGCCTCCTCCACTCGGCCCCTTTGCCTCCCTGTACTAGTGCAGGGAGCTCACTGCCTGCTCCCGCACCTTGCCAACAGCAGACTCCTACTCAGAATCCAGGGTGCTTCCCTATGCAGCCCTGTCCCCCAGAGAGGTAGCCTCTCTTCTGCCACCACTGCTGGTTCAGGTGCCTTTTTGTGGTTCCCACTTTGTGCCAGGCACTGTTAGGCCCAAGGCCTCCAGTAGCTTCCAGACCCCTGGCAGTCACACAGGGACTAGGTGTGTACTGAGTCCCTCAGAGAAGCATCTGCATGGTCTACCTGCCATCTGCCCTGGGGAGGTCCTTGTTTTCATGTCTGTGTCCTCAGCTTTAGTCAGAGCTACTGATAAGCATCACCATATCTCACTCATTTCTTCAGCCGATACAGACTGTAGGACCAGGCACTATGAATGAATGTTTGTTGAACTGAATCAAATTAGAATCTGCATTGGGGCCAAATATTTTGATAGGGACAGAATTTTTTTTTTTTTAATTCCAAATATCGGGGTTCATGGCACCCTGCAACTTCATCTGGCCCTTGCTTTTTGGTGGTGCCCAAGCACTCCTGAAGCTTCATCAACCTTCAGACGGCTCAGCCACTGGAAGAAGGATCCTTGCAGGAGAGTGCTTTGGGAGGGTCAGCCCTGTTGGAAGGAGTATGATGCTTCTTTCTGTCCTCAGGTGTTTGCTGGATGCGTGTGTTCTGAGCAAGGTTCTGTGGGTTTGTGGTGACCAGACAGTCCTTGCTCAATAGAGCCTCATCCTGAGGGAAGAGCGCAGTCAGGCCAGCCTCACTTGCTGTCTCCACCTTTCGCCCATGGGGCCACCAGCGCCCTCATCTCTTCAGTCCTCTTCAAGTAGACACTCTTCAATCTTAATCAGTTCTCATACTCATTATGTCCTCCGTGCTACTGTAGCTGGGTTTTGAATATGCTTTATTTCATGTTTCGCTTAGATTTTTTTGTTCCTCCTTGATCTTTCCCCAGAACTTCACAGAGCCTGTCCTTGAAATTTCCCCTTCTAGTATGGGTTCCATCACCCCACCTGCCTGGTGTCTCCCTACTGACTGACATGCTGACCACATCCTTCCCAGGGGCGTTGGTCAGGTCTCTGTTCTCAACTGCCCTTGTGCCCTCAGTACTCCTGAAGATTCCATGTGCCCTTGATCTGGCCATTCGTGGACTGGGCCTCTCCACTTTTTAGCTTTGGCCTTGCCCTTTTCTCATAAGTTCCAACCTACATTTTAAATTGCCAGCTGGTCATTGTGTTACCCAAGAAGGAAATCTGTTGCCTTACCCTCTGAGCCAGCTCTTCTGCACTCCTCTCCTGTCTGGTTGGCACAGCTGGCTTGGTTTTCCTAAAACAACACCATGGAAAGGGACCTCCCCTGATCAGAATGACCCCTAGTGGGTCACTGGCACCCACCTCCCATGTCCAGATAGAGGCCTGCAGGCCACACTCAAGCCAACTTCCAGGATGGCCAGACGGCATCCCCCTATCTTCCAAATAGCCTGGCAGATGCCCCCTCCTGGCCTGGTGTACCCCCCTGCACCCCCCCCCCCCCACCGACGCCCCGCCTGCCTGGCCCTCCCTGTCTCTCAGCTACTGTCTCACGCTGGCTCTTCCGGGCCTCTCAGCCATGCAGCCTGCACCCTGGGTCTCCGGATCCCTGTGTCCCTGTACTTGTTGTGCTACCACAGAGGGCTGCATCCCAGTTCAGCTCTGTTCCACAAGGGCTGCCGAGCCTGGCACTGGTCACTGGGCCAGATGACCGGAGCACTTTTCCTGCCCTCGAGGAGCTCACAGTCTAGTATGTCTCCTCCCTACTAGACTGAGGCTCCTTGAGGACAGGGATCGTCACACTCGCCTCGGTTTGCCTGCACCTCCCGCCAGGAGCACTGGCTGGCCTGTGCACACTGAGCACAGGTGACTGAGCCTTCATGTGTCCCAGGGCGCTCTGCTTTCAGCAGAGATGGAGTTGAACTTGGCATTTTGAATATTTGTAATATGGCTACCAAATAGCTGATGAAATTAAACTTTTTTATATAATTGCTTGCTGGGGCATTTACATAATTACATAGCTGCTATTGTGGAGTTTTTATCACAGTCAGAGTTTTCACAAAGAAACAGCAGTTGCCTGGTGGTCCTCACCCACCGGCCAGGCAAGTGTGTTTCCCGCCCTGTGCGCTCACTGCACGGTGGCCTCCACTCGTCCTGACTGGACTGTGTGTGTGTGTGTTCTGACTTCGTGAGTTGAAGAAAGGAACTTCCAGGACCAAGCTTGTTAGGTGGCGTCTCAGGAAAACCACTCGGTGAGACTTTACTGAGTCAGTCAGTCTCTGTGTCCCTAGGAACCTGTCCTCGTGACCTCTTTCCATGTCCGTAGGAGTGAATTCATGGAGGAGAAGGAGAGCAACCTGCAGGTGGCTCGTTGTCAAGTGTAAAAAAGCCCCACAACAGGAGTATTTTACGTGAACCGCAGTAAGAATTCTCATCATATGTATTCTAGCATTTTTGTGTTTTGTGGTTGACAGATTGTTAAAGGTGTACTAGAGCTTTTCTGATGGAGAATCATTTGGTCCCCACTTGAGTTCCGTTGATTCTTGGTCAGATTCCGCATTCAGGAGACCACAAGAAAGAACTTCGGGAGCTTCTATTCAAAACCAAGACTTCTGAGCAGCGCGCTCCCTGACAAAGGCATCTGTGCCTCTGTAAAAAGGAGCAACATGTTTCATCTCAGTTTAGGGAAAGTTTTAAGTTCATGTTAAATTTCTTAAATCCTCTTTAGATTAATATGAATGAACAAAATTATTAATTTAATTAACAAATTAATTGTGCCATAACTTTTATCTCTTCCTTACCTTCTTACTGCAGCATAAAAACACCAATGCTGAGGGGATTGCTGAGTGAACAGCTCAGTGGACTCTCTCAGGTCACACACACTGTAACCAGTGGGAACCAAGAAGGCCACAGCCTAGAAATGCACCCAGATTGCCCTCCCTAGTCGCTGTCCACCCTCCCAGGGTAGCCTTCAGGTTGAAGGTCTCAGCTGTCACCCTTCTTCTTTGTGATTTATTTTACTCAGCATTTAGCTGGTGAGGTTGTCCCTGTCACTCAGGTAGCTGTACTTCATTGTCATGGCTGTGTGGCCCCATTTGTGCCCACACCAGAGTTGATTTCTCCATTCCACAGTGGTGGATATTTGGATGCTTACTAGTTTGGGGCTCGAGAATATTGTTCCAGCCAAGCAGGAGCCACACCTGTAGTCCCAGGGATTCATGAGGCAGGAGGATCACAAGTTAGAGGCCAGCCTGGGTGACTTATCAAGAACCTGTCTCAAAATAAATTAAAAAGAACTGGAGATGTAGCTAGGAAGAGCACCCCTGGGTTCGTCCCCAGTACTGGAAAAAAAGAATACTGTTCCAAGAGTGCAGCAGCAAGATCTTGTGAGCATACATGTGGGTGGGCATCGAGGTCGGGCATGTATCCATGCACCTGAGGCTGTGTGTGCCTTCTGTTTCTAAGTGGACAGACGTGTACCCAGGAGAGAGCATGTCTTCCACTTGCTCCAACAGTAGTTGTTTTCAGTTTTGTTCTATGCTTTTAAACCTTTGGAAATTATTACTTATTTCTAAGCAAGCCATTTTCACATAGAAAGAGAAGGTTAAAGGATACACGTGACATGTCAAGGTATTCACCTGAAGGTCTGTGTTATAAGGACACTCGGCTTGCAAGCATAGCCTTGGAAGACAGTCACATTTTGAGCCAGTCTCCCTCACTGAGCTCTTTAGGAAGCACTCACTGAGTTGATAGCAAGTCTCCTCTGCATTACTGGTCACTGCATTAGAAAGGAGCCGTCACTGAGCCCTTTGTGTGTCCAGGCACTGCACCTTGAGCTTTCACCGCAGCCCCTGGGGAGGTAGGCGGCACCCTCACCTTCACTTTGCAGATGAGGAGGTTGAGACCATGTGGCAAGGCGCTGAACCTGGGGCATAGAACTGTGACCCAGCAGATGTACCCAGTCCACAGCTCAAGCTGTCCGCCCACAGCCTCAGATGTCTAGAATTCCCTGAAAACATTGCCCTAGTTGGTGCTGTGGCACATACCTGTAATCCCACTGACTTGGGAGGCCGAGTTAGGAGATCACAAGTTCAAAGCCAGCCTAGTGAGACCTTGTCTCAGAATAAGACATAAAATGGCTGGGCATGTGGCTCAGTGATGAAGTGCCCCTGGGTTAAATTCCTAGTATCAATAATTTTTTTTTTTTTTAAAGAGAAAACATTGCCATATGATTTAGACTGATCAGCAACTTAATAAATGAGTGAAAAAAGAAACACAAGAAAGAGAAATCCAGAATTCCTATAGCTGGGCTTTCTACATTGTTTGAGTATCAAAAGGTGCTATTTCTGTACAAAGAATTGAAATGCATTCTGCTGTTATGTATAACTAAGTAGAACAAATTTTTAAAAGTTGTTTGTGTGTGTGTGTTTTAATAAATAAATAAATAAGGTACAACAGCAGTACCAAGGCCTCTACCCCAGGTCTTTATGGGTGACAGTTCCCAGTGTGCCTTTTGTCTCACTGCCTGTCTTGCTGGCTCATCCTTAGTGTGCTCCCACAGGGAGCAGCTGGGGAATCAGGCCTCTCTGTGGGGATCACCCTGAGTCTGCTGTAAACTCAGGCAGTGTGTGGACTCCGCTCCGGCTTCAGGCTGCTGAGAGCTTTCTTTTGGGGGTTTGGGTTTTGGGGTTTTGATATATGTGCGTGCATGTATAATTTTAGTCTTAGGTTTTTGGTAATTGTTTTAACTTTGTATTATTTTTGGTGCTTAATTTCGTTATACAGCACTGTGACAGATGGTTTGGTCAGGACTAAAGTTTAGTTCAGTAGCTACAGGCACAAATTTTTTTTTTTCATATTGTGTGTCAGTAGCATACTCAACTGAATTACAAGGCATCTCAGGAACAAAAATCTGCATTTACCACACCTCAGCCTGTGTGCTCTGGTGGCCAGGTGTGTACCACATTCACACACGCTATTAACCCTGCAAAATAAGACTGCAGTTTTTGTCTTGAGCACGTTTTAAAGAGTCCTCTGCATTTATCCCCATGCAGTGCTCCCTTCTGCACGAAGAGCTCACGCTTTGGCTTTTCACCAACCTGAGGAGTCTCTTCAGCGCTTCTCGTGCAGATCTGGTGGTGGTGAATTCCATTAGTCCTGCTTTACCCATAAGTGAATTGAACTTGATTTTTGTTGCCTGAGTGGGGTTTGTTGTGTGTTTGTTTCTCCTTTCAGTCCTGTGAAGGTGTCCTGCCTTCTACTCTACCTCTTCCCTTCTCGGAAGGAGCCTCTAGTGCACCAGTGCTGGTGTTCTGTATGTGGTGTGTGGCTTTAGTCATCTCCAGTCGGTGGTGTTCCATGGTTCACACAGCTTGTGCGGGTGTTGTTTTCTCTCTATTTTCATGCTTGGGATTTTCTGAACCTCTGAAAGCTGTGTACTTGCATCTTTTGCCAAATATGGAGGAACTTTGACCATTACTTCTTCTGATGTATTTTTTTAAATTTTAAATTTTTTTTTTTTTAGTTGAACATAGACACCATACCTTTGTTTTACTTATTTACTTATTTTATGAGGATCGAACCCAGTGCCTCACATGTGCAAGGCAAGCGCTCTGCCTCAGCCTCCAAGTGCTGGGATCACAGGTGTGCAACCCAGGCCCAGGTGCTCCTCCTCCCCTCCACCCCCTCCTCTATCCCTTTTCTCTTTCAGACTAGATAATTTTTTACTGATTTGTCGCCAAGTTCTCTAACTCTTCTTTATCATCCCATCCATGGAAATTTTATCTCAGATATATTTTTTAGTTACAGAATTTTTATTCTATATTTTCTTTCCCTGCCAATATTTCCTTTCATTTCATTTATTATGAACAAACTTATCTTTTGTCCTTCAATATAGTAGCTTCTTTGAAAGCTACTGCCTACCAATTCAATGTCTGAGTCCTCTTTAGAGTCAAATCTTTTTTCTTCTTGACAGCAGATGACATTTTCATATTGACTTGTATATCAGAGAATTTTCAATCATGTCCTGGGTATTGTGACTTGTAAGTTGCAAAAACCCTTGATTTAAGCATTCCTCTCATGAGCATTCAGATTGTTCTAACAGGCAGCTAACTTGGCTGATCTTGGGTTGCAGATCCTACCTGAGCTAGGCAGCCAGTCACATCTCTGCCCACTCTTTTCTTTAGCCTGGCTGGGCTGCTTGGAGTCTGCCCTGTGTGTCGGCTGGAGGCTGGGACAGAACTCGTGCTTCAGGACCAAGGCACTCCCTCTCTGGCCTCTTCTTTTTTGGATTTCCCCTTTGTTTCCGTCAGCCATGGTTGCTCCAGATTGGTTCTCTGCTCATCAAGCCAGTAGTACTAGGGTCTGCCTGCTGGCTAAGGACTCTTAAAAAGTCGGAACCCGGGCTGGGGTGCAGCTTGGTCAGAGTGCTGGCCCACTTGTGAGGTTCTGCCTGGTGGCACTCCTCCTCTGACCAGTGCCCTCCAGGATCCTGCAGCTATTGGCTGCTCTCCTGAGCCATCATGGAGTTGTTTCTTATATTCATCGTTTATAGTTCCAATCCACAAGAAGAGCTATCAAACATGCCAGAAATAGAAAGAGCTCACCATTGTGTAGTAAGATTTTAGAAGAAACTGCTTTTTAAAACATAATTTCAAGATGGCCGACTCACCAGACATACAGCAGTGCTCACGTCCTGCATGCTGAAATATGTCTTAGGTGAAGAGAGAAGTGTGATCTCAGTGTTGATGAGGGTGATGTCCAGGGGAGGCGCAGCTGGGACACACGGTGGCAGTTAGTCCCTAGCTCAGCCCACCCAGCTGAGCCTCCCCACCCTGCTCAATTCTGCAGGCTTGTTTTCTGCACAGATGCCAGGAAGCTCTCGGAAAGGTCAGCTCCGTTCCTTTGTGATGAGGCAAAGTTGAGTAATTACAAGAGATCATGTTTCAAAACTGGCATTCCCATGAACTTGCCAGAGCAAGCCATTCCCTCCCACTTTTTTTCCTTCAAATTTATTGCACTATAAACCCAGACTGATTTTTATGTCCAAAGTAAATTTTGTGATATCATTGCTTTGTTTAGGTGGTCAAAGTCCAGTCTTTTTTAAAAGTGAAAGTTCTTCCCTCCATATTAAATAAAGCAGAGAACATTTCTTATTTAAAGAAATATAGTTTTGTAGTTTCAAAGAGGAGAGTTCACATCATGGTCAATCTTGAGACACAGGCTACAGAAAGGAAATAGATAAACATTCCTTTCTTTTCTTGTGGCTGTAAGGCGGCTCCAAGCACTGAACCATCTAGCATTTCCTTCAGAGTTTCTCCAGGTCTTCTCCAATGCATGGTCCTTCATCTGCCAGCCTTCTCACTGTGGGCCTGGCAGGGAGAGCTCTGTAGCTGCATGGCCCACCAGGGGTGCAGTCCCTTTCCTCTGAAAGTGCTTGGACAACCCAAATATCAGCCACTCTGCATTGATGGGCCTTTTCTGTTCCTGAAATCTGTCCTTGCTGGAGATTTGTTTGTGTATCATGGCTGAGTACTGGGAATGGGGGACTCAATAGACCACGTTCTTGTTCACCATCAAAATACCTTACAAGTGAATTCACATTGGATGCTCTGGAAGGGTGTGAGTAAGACCCTCCCATGCCTGCTCAGGGAGCCTGAGACCCAGTTTCACAAGGGGTAATGCAACCAGATGAAAATCAGCCACTCTCCCACGTTTTTATGTCCTTTAAGTGTGAATTGGCTACTTGAGCAATTCTTTCTTTTAAAATGAAGGAGCTGAAAACAAATTTCAAGTTCTACTTTGCCCTCTTCAGGACTCTCTTCCTAGATGGGCCCTGTGAATAAATGCACATAGTTATCAAGTGCGCTCGTGTTTGAAGCAACAAGTCTCAGCTCTTACTGTTCTATCTCTTTGCAAGCATAAGACTTTGAAACCTCCATTCTAGGAAAAACCACGAGGGCTCTCTGCCAGTTCATATTCAGCAGCTGAAAGCTTCCAAGTGGAATGAATAGCTACTAAAAATATTGAGAGTTTGGGAAAATATGCTTCAGCTTGATCTCCATGACCCTGTGCACATTCTAGTGTTGCCCTTGGTTCCTCAGCAGATGCAAAGGCAGGAGAGCAGCTCAGCATTGTCTTCTGGTGCCTTCCTCCTCCATCTAGGGACTAGCCTTTTGTGAGTGATTTATATTCCTGTCTACTCTGAGCAACAGATTATGGTTACTCAGGAGTGTTTGATATGCTATTTCTGGAGATTGCAGGAATTCCCTTCCTAGTTGTTTTGTGTCTCTGAAGCACAGACTGGTGTGCTTAGCTAAAGAAATTTGGGGTCTGGGGCTGTGGCTCAGTGGTAGAGTGCTTGCCTAGCCCATGGGAGGCACTGGATCTGATCCTCAGCACCACATAAATCTAAATAAGTAAGATAAAAGGTATTGTGTCCATCTACAACTAAAAATATATTTAAAAAGAAAAGAAATTTTGGAATATCTGGTGTGCACATGCTGTGCAACTGAGAAGAGGAATGGAAACCCATCTGACAGGCGCAGGAAGCCTAAGCTTATAGCCTAAACCGGGCACTGAGGCAGCAGTGGTTAAGGGCTCAAGGGAAGATTCATAGGTGAACTCAGCAGGCTAGAGAAAAGGGGAAGTGACTTTCAGTGGGTGGGGAGGTTGGCCAGGTGGGACCTCAGGAAATCTCCTTATGCAAGGGATTTCACAATTCTGGATGCAATCTTTGGGACACGGCTTTTTAAGTCTTAAAATGTTAGGATTCAGGTTCTGCTATTTGCTTTAAGGGTCAGGTGATGAAGAGCAGGGCACCTGAAAACTGCTAAAGGGATGTGCTTCTCCCTAGAGCCAGTTGGGACTGTGCTGTGGTCTCAGACTGACTCTGACCCCTAGGAACCATCTCAAAGAAAGCAGCCTGTGTGCAGGCCTCTCCTGATTCACCATTGGCCAGTGCTAGAGGTTTGCAGTGTGGTCCTCCACACTGGACAACAGACCCGCTCTGCTCCTGGGCGTCACTTGGCCACTCCTGGCAATTCTTCATGCATGTTGTGATTTAGGGCTGTGCCAGTTCTGAACATGTACGGACAGCCTGAAGGGAGTTGGAAGCTTGGGGAAGATTTTGTGGAGGACATTTGAGACATAAGTCAGGCATGGCCAGGCAGAGGAGAGAAAGGTGTTCCAGGAGAGGTGGTGGAGATTATGATGGCCCCTCTTCCTCTGAGCCAGGAAGAGGGGAACGAAGAGAGCACCCACATCACTTTGGAAGAGTGAACTACCACAGATACCCGTCTCCATCCTCCCCAACAGCCTTGGAGGGGTGTACCTTTGTTCTGTGCCCTGAGACATTAAGGGGCATCTGCCAGGTTTCTGCTGTGGAGCTGTTTTAGCTCCTGCCCAAGTCTCACCTGTTCCCGGTGGTGGCAACGTGCTTGGCTAGCCGGAGGTGCCGGTGTCAGTAACTATTCTAGCAGGTTCATGGAAGTTGCACTGTAAACACTTCAGTAAGAGATTGGATGGTTGCTCTTTTCATGCCTCAAGCTCTAATTGCTGCTTAACTCGTTTGAAATACTTGCAGCGCCTGTGGGAATGCTAGCCGTTAGCCATTGGGCGATGCTATTTGATGGGGATTTTGGCATAGTTCTTTTCATTTTTAAAAGCTTCTTGGGTTTTGGTGCACTTTACAGAGATTGTCTGAATTTTGTTTTATCTTTACAGTAACCCTCAAGGTCAGTAATTAGGGGTGGTTAGGGAGGCGCCCCGTTTTGTGGATGAGGTATGGAGGGATCAAGTTGTCTGGTCACAGCCTGTCTGTGGCAGAACTTGAACCCGACATCAGTCTGACTCAGACCTCAGGCTCCTTCCCTGTACCTGACTACTCATTACAGCTGTCATTACTGATGAGCTGAGTCCCAGCCAAGTCACTTATCTTCTGGGTCCTTGGAATCTGTGTGTCTCACCCACTCACTGTGAATCCGTTGTTCATCCAGCAGATGCCTAAGTGTCAACTATGTGGCAGGCATGGTTTCAAAGTGTAACACGAGGCTCTAGGTCATGAACGTAAAGAAAATTTAAATGTAAAGATATTTATTTCCACACAGAGTGGACAGAGTGCACTGCCAAGCGTTAGTCATGTAATGCTTATGTGCTTGGATGGGTTTGCCCTGGTAGCTTGCTAGAAATCCTCTTCCTGGCTTCTACAGGGCCTGTAATGGCACTGGGCTGATGCCTGTGCAGCCAGGGACACTCCAGACAGAACCCACCCTCCTTCTCTGCAAGGGCACTGCTATTCTCTTTCTGGCTATTGAGTCTCCCTTTACCCTGAACCAGAGCACCTTAAACATATGCCCAGGGCTCCCTCCCCAAACGCTGCCTGGGTTCACCTGGAACTCACCCTCGGCCAGGTGCCCAGAGTGCCTTTCTTGGGAGGCTGCTGAGGGATTCTTGCATGTTATGGAGATGGCTTGGCGTTTGTTTCCTTGACCACAGTCTTAAGTGGGAAGGAAACCAGAGGCTGGGAGGAGAGGGTGGGCCTCAGCCTTGAAAGCTTTTCTTTAAAGTGGTAATACGATCCTTGCCTTGAGGAGAATATTTCCTTTCCTTTTGAGGAAAAATGTCTTTAAGGTCTGCAGTGATGGTTTTCTGACTCAGGGCAGCTAGGAAATGAATCTTGTCTGTCCTCCTGATTGGGAAGGTGCCTGAGTGAGAGCCAGGCTCCACCTCTACAGGAATGTCTTTATGAACAGTTGAACAAATTCCCAGATTAGAAAGAGTCTCTGCCGCTGATGTCACTCTTTCCTGAGTAATTCTGGGTGGTTATTTACTGCATTCTGCCTGCCAGGGGACAGAAACTTTGAATGAGCTGTATTATTAGAACTTGGAGCTACAAGCACGTAGGAAAGCACTATCTGCCGCTTAGGCTTAGGACGAGGGTTTCAGAGACCCACTGGGCCCACTGAGCCTGGGGGGTGCGTGTGGCCTGGGGAGCTAGCTAAGCCTCACCCCGCCCCCTCTGCCTGAGAAGTCGAAGTCTCGGCAGTGGGACCTCAACCTCTGCACAGCCAGGGTAAGTGTAGCGCTTCCAGCTCAGGGCAGACGGTATTTTCTGAAGCACTTGTAAGTGCTGTTGTAGTCTTCCTTATTTTCCTGGCCAGATAAAATACTTTTTAAGCTGAGAATTAGTAGGACTACTGTACTGAGCAATTGAGGAAGTTGTTGGCCAACTTGCTAATTGATCACATAACGTGCTGGTGAGGTCACGTTCTGTGGGAGTCTGTGTCTATCCAGATTTTGCCTCATGTGTGTAGCTGCTTGACGAGGGCTGTGTGGGATTGCTCGGGTCTTTCTGATCTGCTCAGAGTGCACTTCGGCGTATAGATGCTTCCCCTTGGCCAGTCCTCCACTCTCACCAGCCTCTCTCTTCCCTGTGCCCCTGAGAACCAAGGCTGCTCTAGCGTCCTGGCTCAGGGTTAGGAACCCAATGTGGCGTTCCCCTTTCTTTATGAGTGTCCTCCACTAGGGTCCAGGTGTGTTCCTGGAGGGGCAGGGTGGGCTATGATGGGTGCTGCTCGGGCTCTCAGCCCCCTGATTCAGTGTGTTTTCTCTAGCACGATCCTGGAGGAAGAGAAGGCTCAGCAGGAAGAACGGATGAGGATGGAGTCCAGAAGACAGGCCACCGTGTCTTGGGACTCTGGAGGGTCCGACGAAGCACCACCCAAGGTAGCCACCGTCCCCACCCCAGCTTGGGGTGACTCTTTAAGTGCCTTCTGGAGTCTGTGCTGTAGATAGCTGTTTCCTTTGAGGAGAGAAGAGTACGGTTGCAACCAGTGTTCCCTTCGTCCCTCTGGAGGTCACCCTCTTGTGTTCCTTTCCATAATTTGCATTTCAGGTGGAGGCTGTTGATGACCGTAGAATATGCTCCCTTTCCTCTGCACCTCCCTCCTCCACAGTGGAGGAACCTTTTCTTTCATTGACTGTCGGGGGTCTCCCTAATAATCGGTCATTACTAAACATGAAACTGGGCCACAGACGCCTCACGTTTCACTGTATTTTAAAATGAGTCCAGTCCCACCTGACCATGTCCCTTTTGCTTTGTCTCCATTTGCTGAGAACACCATGCACATTTTCTGCCTGCGGCTGGGGTATCTATGTGGGAGCTCGTGGCTCTTGCTTTCCTTCCTCAGAGAGGCCTCTCACCTTGCCTGCACACTGTCCCTGGGTCCCTCCTTCTTTTGTCTTCTCCCACCCAGGAGCGCAGCTATAGCCTTCTGCCATGGCTGGGGTTTCAGTAGAGTTGGCCCCTGATGCTTTGAGTGATCGAGTCTTTCTGCACCATTCCAAAGAGTGGCTTTTCACACCATGTTGTACTGGCCATGAACATGCCTATCAGGCCTTTTTCTGGAAAGCCAAAAAATAACAGGCTTTTTTGCAGTTAATAGTTACTTGTTCTTTGATAATTGATTAGCTAAAAATATGACTTTAATTAAGTATTCATCTTCTTTTTAAAAACTATTCACAAATCTGCCAACACAATATAATTTAAGTATTGAACCATTCAACATGATTCCTGAAAACTTATTTTCTTGTTGAGCCATGTAGCAGTAAACCTGTCACCACATTGAAGGTGGTGAGCATGGGTAGTGAGCACAGTCCTGCAGAATGGAGGGGTGAAGGGGCCTCCGCCCAGCCCCCCTGCAGAGAAAGAAAAGCACCCCACTCCAGGGAAGGCCCAAGCATTCCTCTGTTGTTCCTAGTTTAACAACAGCATGACTCCTTGGTGCCCACGGAGCCCCTCTTCCTGGTCTCCACAGTTGGCCTGTGTTTTAATTCTGTAGCAGCTGCACAATGGCACTGTGCTGGGAGGCAGGAGAATCGTGTCTTGATCACGCTCTGCTGCCGGTCGGGGTAGTTACCTCCATACTGCACACCTCACTTTCCTCCTCCAGCCAGTGGGACGTGCTGTGAGATCATTCACCCTTCGGCTCTCCTCTTGGCACACTGAAGTATAGAAACCTCAGTGTTCTGTGACAAACACCACACGGTGCCACACTGCCTGCCCTGGAACTCATGGAATTGAAGAACTTTTTTCATCTAAATATTTCTTTCTTTCCTGTCTGTCTCTCTCTCTCCCTTCCTCCCTTCTCTTCCTCTGGTGGGCTATGGATAGAACCCAGGGCCTCCCCGGTGTCAGGCAGGCTCTCTATCACTGAGCCACATACCAGCCTCTGAGCATCTTTTTATATCCCAATCTGTTGGTTTATCATTTATATTTGACTTTTAAATTAGGGCCACGGGGTAGAGCTGGCTTGGCTTTTCTTGGTTTACATACAAGAGCCCTTGCACTGATCTTTTTAAACATCGGTCTCTCTCTTGCTTTCACTTTCTCTTTCTTTGAAATGTCTTTGGAATGTGCGTCTGAAGCCCTTGTCTGCAGGCGGAGGTTCTTCCCTGTACCACTCGTGTTTGCAGCAGAGCCTTCTGCCTGGTCCTGTCAGCCAGACTTGGGATGTCATCACAGGTGTGGGGTGATCCCAGGCAGCGAGCCGGGCTCTCCTGTACACCAGGCAGAATCAAGTCTCATGTGCAGTGTGTTCCTTCCCAGAGTTCACCGTCAGGGTCAGGTTCTGCATTCATGGTCACAGTCCTTGCCGTTTCTAAAGTGAGTCTGTTACTCCAAGGTAGTGGGCCAGCACTGTGCTTTACTCTGCCCCACAAGATGGGGATCTCTATGGATCCCATGGGTTTTCCTCACTCCAACTGTGATACCTCAGGATACATCCCACTTGGATTTCCTGACTTTGTAGATAAATTTTGTGTACTAGTAAAACATGGGGCTGGGGGTACAGCTATGTGGCAGAGCGCTTGCCTAGTGCTGGTTCGGTCCCCAACACTGCACCAAAAAAACAACAACAAAAAATTTTTAATATGGCTTTATTAGGTTTTTTTGGTCATTGATTTGTTTTTTTAATATGTTTTTTAGTCTTAAATGACACCATATCTTTAGTTTATGTGGTGCTGAGGATTGACCCAGTGCCTCACACATGCTAGGCAAGTGCTCTACTGCTGAGCTGCAGCCCCAGCCCCATGGCTTCATTAGTTTTTTAAGCAAAAATGTCTTTCTCCTATCCAAGACTCAACAGCTTAACTGTACTTAATGGCTAAGGCTTACAGCCGGGCGGCAGCTCCGAGGCAGAATTCTGCCTGAGGGCCTGGGTCCATCCTCAGTTCTCCTTATCCCACTTACACACTATAGGAGGCCACGTTTCTTCCCAGTGGTTGCAGTCCTGGAAAGTAAACTGACAGGCCCCGCAAAGTGTCGCCTGTGGTAACGGGAACGCAGAGCCGCTTCTGGGCTCCAATGGAGTTTGTGACTCTGTGTTTTGTCACCTAGATGAAGTTGAGTGACATGGGAATCCCTATGTTTGCTGGAAACTGCTCACCAGTCCCCCACCCAGTCCTCGTGGCCGACAGGAGCACCTCACAAGTGCCCTGCATGCCCCGAGGGCTGCCCTATCTTTCTCTCATCCCCCTCAGGAGAGTTGGCAAAATCCCCTCCACCACACATTCTTTCAGGTGAAAACCCCAGTTTTCTTGGAGGGGGAGGTGCATTGACCCTCCTGGGTCACAGTGCTTGGCGACATGGACACTGTCTTAATGACAGCTAGAATCTGGCCTGGCACCCACCTTTTCCCTGGCCTTGACCTTGGTTCCTCTCCACAGCATTAGACTCTGGGCACCCTTGGTGCCGTCACTTCATCGTCATAGAACCTTTCCATCTTCTTACTTGTTATTTTGAAATGGAGCCTTATAGGTTTTATCACTCACCTCTATTTTTTTGAGTCACTGCAAGATTTTTTTTTTTTTTTAGAGCTTTTGCCATTTTTATTTCTTTGCTATGTTCCTTTTTGTTTGAGTCAAGTGCACTTCTCATATAGAAGCATGATGGCGCAGCAGATTTTAGAATTCTGCCATTACTAGCTGTGTGACTTTATTCAAATCACCTGCCTTCTCTGAGCCTACGTAAAATGTATGGGTCATCGACAGATTTTACTTGTACGTAAAAGCCCTTCAGAGGTTATGCGAAGTATATACCGAGTAAATGGCGGCTGTTTGTATTTCCGCACCTTTTACTTATGTGCCATTTTCAGAATTTAAGCCGTGGATGTTGCCCTGTGACTGGGAAGCTCCGTCTGTTGCCCCAGCTCTTGGCTCTGCGTCCTTCCACACAGGATCCAGGACGTCTTTCCCGCGCAGCCGTTATGGTACTGCTTACTTATTGGCACGTTCCTCTAAACAGCTCTTGCCACAGCAGTCTCAGTGTACAGAGGAAGTCACACTCTTCCTTTTGAAACCTCTTTTAAATCACTACAACCACTTTTTCAAATTAAATCTTTAAAGCTGTAAATCTACATACAGCCCCTTAGCCCCAAGGAACACACTTTGTAAGCTGCCGCTTTGGCAGGAGTAGAGAGGAGCCTAGAACACCCCTCAGACCCTTTCCTGTTGCAGGGGTCTTTGAGGAGTTCATGCTCACATTCAATTAAGTTTGGAGTGGGCTGAATCTCTGAGGGGCTGAGGGGTAAGGGAACCTTCCTGTCCTCAGGAAGTCAGTGGCTCCTTGGTAGGCCGAAGCGAGTATAGAAATGCTGGCCCTGCCCCTGAGTCAAGGGGAGCAGAGGACCTGTGTTTCCCCAAGGCCGGCAGGACCAGGAGACCTTTGTTAAAGACTCATGGGATGGGAAGTGTCCCACAGGTAGAGATGTGGATGTTCCAGGCCTTGGGCACAGTGCAAGAGCAAAGCCTGAGTCCACCCCGCACCAGTGCCAGAGGACATGGTGCCACAGAGTCTTCAGTGTCCCGCTTGCTGGGCGCCAGTCCAAGTCTTTTATACTCTGGTCTTAACTCCTCTGAGACCAGTGTATTCCCACCTGGTTGAATCCCTGTGTCATGTAAGACCTTGTGGACTTCCCTTGTTTTCCCCTCTTGTTTCAAACTCAACTCTTACTGAGCATTGAGATGCTCAGTGCTGGAAGGGGCTGGAGAGTTCTTCGGGCTCCACCTGCCTGATAGTGAGGAAGATGAGGCTTGGCGGGTGGATCACTGGCCCAAAAGGGCACAGCAGAGAGCACCAGAGCAGGCAGGCGACAGAGGGCATGCCCAGTATGGCCAGTGTCCTTCACTGGTGGCAGTTTAATAGCTTCATGGGGACAGAATGCATGACCAACCTACCCCCAAGACCATGCACACAGCTTTTCTGTGTGTTCAGAGTTGTGCACCCACTTCCACAGTGACCCCCCAAGTGTCTGGCTCCTCGAGGCACACCCTCCCGATTCCTGTGCCTGCTGTTGCGCGACTCCCACTCTGGACACCCTGTGGGTGGAATCACTGTGGTTCCTTGTAAGCGTTTCTTCTCTCAGCGCGTGCCAAGGTTCCTCTGTGTCATAGTCTGTGTCGGCACGCAGGGCCACATGGTGCTCCCCTGTAGGTGTGCTGCGTGTGTTCTCCTCTCCTGCGGGTAGTCATGCTCCCTCTCTGGCTGCTGCAGATGGTGCCTTTGAGAGCCATGTTGGCCCAGATGTGGGCTGCACTTCTCTGCTGTGCATCCCCACCTCTGGGGCTGCTGGAGCCGTCCCTTGACTGCCCTCCACAGAAGCTGCCCTGGTCTGTATTCCTAGCAGCAGTGCTAAAAGGTCTCCATTTTTCTGCATCCTGGTTTGTTTACATTCCCTGTGTGTTTGTCACACCATTGCAGCGATGACAAGCCGACGCTCACTACGGCTTCAAGGTGGTGGTGTGCTGGAGCCTCGGGAGCTGAGCGCCTTTCCTGTTCTCGGGGTGCTTGTGCCCCCCACTCTTAAGCAGCACCTTTTGCCATCTCACCGCCAGCCTGCTCAGAGTCTCTGTGTGTTCGAACGTGTTTCTTAGATAAAGTACTGGCAAGGGCTGTGTCTGCGGCTGGGGCTCAGCAGTAGAGCACTTGCTTAGCACGTGCAGGGTACTGAGTTTGATCCTCAGCACCACATAAAAATAAATAAATGAAATAAAGGTACTGTGTCCAGCTGCAACTAGAAGACAGATAAAGCATTGGCAAGCATTTTCTTGTGTCCTTTGGATTGTGTGCTCGCTCTGGGTGGTGGTATTTGCAACACACGCTTTGTGTTTTTGATGATGTCCTTCTCACCTTCTCTCCTCCTTTGGTAGGTGTTTTTGGTGTTGTAGCTTAGACACTGTTGCCTAACCCAGGGTCACAAAGATTTGCCCCTGTGTCCTTTTCCTAAGAATCTTAGAGCTTTCACTCCTCCATTTAGGTTGTGGTCCACCTTCAGTTAATTTTTGTGTGTGACAAAGGAATAATCAGCCTTTTTCACATGCAGGGGTCTTCTTTCATCATTGAAATATCTTAGCATTTTTATTGTTGCTTTTTAAAAAAATATTTTTCTTTAGTTATAGATGGACATAATGACTTTATTTTATTTATTTATTTTTATGTGGTGCTGAGGATCAAACCCAGTGCCTCACACATGCTAGGTGAGCGCTCTTTCCACCGAGCCACAACCCCAGCCCTTTATCATTGCTTTTAACCAAGCTGTTTGTTAGAGATATATTTTCCTATTATTTCTGTGAAACTTAGACCTGTAAATGTTCATTCATATGATACACTGTTGATTTCTTCACAGCCCAGCAGACCTGGTTACCCTAGTCCGCGCTCCAGTGAAGGATTTTACCCCAGCCCGCAGCACATGGTGCAGAGCAATCATTATCAGGTACCGTCATGGCAGACGTGAAGTGTGTTACTTGGCTTTTCCATACTTTGGTGGTGGGAAGATACATGGTATGTATATTTCCATTTTGTATTTGTTACTCATTTTGGTGAGTGACCTAGGAAAGTTGTCACCTGGTCATTGCCTACGTGACTGTTGTCTGTGGACACCATGCAAGGCATACATGTCCTCACAGTCTTAATGAGACAGGCTGGTGCCCCAGCAGTTGTTACGCCATTCTCTCCTACTTGCTCTTGCAAGGCACAAGTTGGAACCAGTAGATACGCATTATGCAGAGGTAATACTGAACATCAGTTTTTCCAGAAGACAAATATAAAATTTAAAATGACTGTAACAAACCAGACAAGGTACTGTCTAGACAGTGGACAGTGTGGAAGGGACGCTGGACGTGCCAGCCAATACCATGCACAGGTGAGAAAGGAGCACCTTAGTAGAGGACCTAAAGCAGTCAGTAGCATCTGTCTTTGTTCTCGAGAGAAGGGATTAGCTTTTGTTGGCTTGCGTTACCTGCTGTGAAGTGCACAAGTCTGGCTTCTGACCAATGCCAACACTCTTCTGTCCCATGCCCACCTCCCAGGACAGGCCCCAGAGGCCCCTCGTGCCCTTCACAGAATGTCACACCTGCCCTGGGAACAGCACTCTTCTGACTTCTGTGACTTGCTAAGTGCCTAGGCAGCATATAAACAGCAAAATAAGACTGTCATCACTGAACAGATGGTCGGTGAGCCTCACCAAGCCGTTTTCCTGTCCCATCAGTGAGGCCAGCTATAGTGCCTTTGCTGGTGTCTCTCTGTATTCCCTTTTAGCCTCAGGTGTCCACTGGTTCTTCCACATGGCCAGTATTATTTAGAAAACAGCTTAAAATTAACACCTATAAGTCAGTTGCACTCCTAGTCATCGTGATGAATCTACTGAAAGAGAAATTAGGAAAACTATCCCATTCACAATAGCCTCAAAGAAAATAAAATATTTGGGAATCAAGCCTTAACAATTAAAACTATATAACACTAAAGAAATTGAATATACACACACACGTTGGATTTTTGGAAACTTTAGCTGGGCTGTCAGCTTTGGGAAAAGTACCCCAGTTTACCATGTTGAGTTGGCTTTGTAGAGAAATTAACAAACATATTAGTCTAGAAACGTTAAACTTGACTTTTTTCCATTTGTACAGGGGTAACGCACTGTATTAAATATGTAAGGTCTTCATGGGTTTGATTATAGAAACTAATAAAGTATTCTCCAAATAATGGGGTGGGGGGAGAAAACAGCTTTAAATAATTCAAAACTTCTAGACATTTTTATTCAGAAAAAATGAGAGCTCTCTGTGTATCTTACATAAAGACTTACTGGTTAATGTTGTCCATGTGGGATTTGGTATGATTCACGTCTGGAGGCCTAGTAAATGAGCATGAGGTCCGTGTGGGTGTTTGAACACATGGATTTGGCTGTGCTTTATCTCATTAGAAATTTAACTGGCCACGCTGGCCATCCCATACCAGCAGACGCTCTATGTACGTAGATCCCATGTCTGCTCACTGAGCCTCCATCCAGAGAGGGCCTGTGGGGAAGACCCCTCAGCTCTCCTCACGCCTGGAGTTCTCCTGTCCCACTGTGAGAAGGCACAACCCCTCCACCATCAGTCCCTCCTTCACTGGAGGACAAGTTCCTTGTGGCTCTGGCACTGGGCAGGACGGGGGATTCTGGAGCCAAGTGTGGCACAGCTGTTTTTATGGCTTCCTCTGGCTTTTATATGCAGAGAGAGTCTGATCTGAGCATTTCTGTAGTCGTAAAATTCCAAAGTGAATGACTTCTCGTTTCCTAGTGCATTTTCTTTAGTTGTCTAATGCAGCCAAACTGCCTTTCTCGGGGCTCTTGTTGAGAGTCCCTTTCCTTGCTCTGCCAGGTTCTGTAAGAGCTGCCTGTGTTCTTTGGCTCTTGGTCCCTGTGACCCAAATACAAAACCAGAACTTGGCTCTGACTGTTCTTCAGCTTCTGCTCCCTCTGTACCCAGGGACCTTTGGGGTCACATTGAGCCACTCAGGTAGTCCAGGGCAGTTACCACACTAGGGTCCTGGCCTGGGTTGCATCTGCACATTGCCCCGTTAGAGAGCTGCTGTCATGTTCAAGGGATTGGGACTTGGACATTCTGGGAGGGGACACCGTCTGCCTAGTATGAAGTGCTCCAGGTCACTTCCCCTGCAAAGCAGAACCACACAGAAGCTGGGTTATGGAAACGTTCCTTCCTCTTGTCCCACTCACAGGTCTCTGGCTACCCTGGTCCACACGGACTCACAGCCATGGCTGGCAGCATCTACCCCGGCCCAGCATCTCTCTTGGACCAATCAGAATCGTGGAATCACAGGCCCCAGGAGATACCCCTGTGGCAGCCCAACATGGAGGTAAGTTGTGTTCTTGACTTAGGAAGTGAGACACCTCATATTTCTAAGTCTGACTGCTTGATTTTGAAGACTGAATTCTAAGATCAAGACTCCCCAGCTGCTCAAATGTTTTCTGGTTTTGTGAGGGTTTTTTTAATTAAAAGAAATACGTGGGGGGAGTGCTCAGGTATTTATAGCACGTGCCTGAGGCCAGAGGAAAGGCAAGCTGACAGGACAAGTTCTTTGGGCTATGTTCATTTTTATTCAGTTTCCCTGATTGAAAATCATTCATTTGAGTCAGAGAAGATCCACAGCTGTCTGTAGTCCGTGTCCCTTTCCTGGGAGTGCTCGTGGTGAGCGGCTCTGTGATGCTCCATAACTTGTGTGTGTCATGTTCAGTGCTGCTGTCCACGTCCTGATTGTTTCTGCTTTTTGACTATAGGTAATGGTGCCTTCTTCGTACACATTCTCAGTTTATTTCTTTAGAAGAGAATCCCACAAGCAAGCAAGAAGTAGGTTTTGTTGCAAAAGTGACAGAGATACAGAGGTAGACTTCTTCAAAGAGGAGTGGCTCCAGAGCTGGGAATTCCAAGAGAATCTTTTTTTTTTCCTAATTTTTTTTAATTTGTAAATAGACACAATAACTTTATTTTATTTGTTTATTTTTATGTGGTGCCAGGGATCAAACCCAGTGCCTCACACATGCTAGGCAAGCGTTCTACCACTGATCCACAACCCCGGTCCCTCCAAGGGAATCTTTGACACACAGTAAACTTCAGCCTACAGGGACGAGGCTGGAGCATGAGAGGCCCTGTTTCCACCACCCTTGCTGCTTTGCTTTGGTTGAAAGCAGGGGCATGCGAGCAGCCTCGTGAGAGTGGGCGTGTGGTTTCCATCTTTCCTGCCAGGACTCGGCATCGTTGGACCTGAGAGGAATGGGGCAGGTGTTGCCCGCCCACCTGATGGAAGAGCGACTGATCCGACAGCAGCAGGAAATGGAAGAAGATCAGCGCTGGCTGGAGAAAGAGGAGAGATTTCTGGTAAGCATCTTTCAGAGCAGTTTCTTCCACTTTGAAATCCCATTAGTGTCTACTATATTGCATGTAATTGCAAAATTTTTACATTATCCAAAACAGACTTCGTTTCATATCTGGTCCCTGAAATGTGCAGCAGTGAGTCATTTGCTTTCTCAGTTGCTCATCGAGGTCTGTCTTTAGGTTTCATTGTGCTCTGTGGCTTTTCATGACCTCACTGTTCACATCAGAGAATCCCACCTGGAGTCAACTTGCAGTACTGCAGGGCGCCTGCGCTCCTCTGCAGCACGGCCTCACAGCCCTGCCCCAGATGCAGCTGGACTTGGGAATGAGAAATGACTTCCTTCAGGTGACCTTTAGAAGTCCCTTGGGGACCAAAAGGAAGTGCTGGAGCAGAGAAACCTCTGTGTTCCTAGACACCAAGATTCATTCACTCACTCACTCACTCACTTATTTATTTATTTATTTTAGTTGTCAATGGATCTTTATTTTTATTTATGTATATGCGGTGCTGAGAATTGAACCCATTGCCTCACACATACCAGGCAAGCACTGTACCACTGAGTCCAGCCCCAGCCCGACACCAAGATCCTTTTGGAACTTTCTAAGTTTTATTTTGAGACAGGGTCTTGCTGAGTTACTGAGACTAGCCTCAAACTTGCCATCCTCCTACCTCAACCAAGTCGCTGGGATCTCAGGTGTGCACTGCCACATGCAGCTAATGTGAGGCCTTCTGACAGAGGCCTAGACCTGTGTGACCCTTGCTCTACCTAGAATGTGACCAGCCGTCCGGGCGGCTTTCTCTGTGTGTGCACAACCCCCATAACACTGGTGATACATCCCCAAGCACTCTAACGCAGGTCACATGATGGCCTGTGTGGCTACCTGTGTTCTTCAGTGTGTCCCTCACCCTCCTTCAGCAGCAGGCATCTGAGTCTGCCCTGGCTCCACTTTTCTACCTTCTCCCAGGTGGCTTTACAGCTTGCTTTTAGGTGCTTCAACCATAATGGCTCCTCATTGTCATTGACCTTTTTTAGCTATGTATTCTCTGTGCAAAGGCCATTGATTTTTAGGAATATCCTGTCATTTTCTAGTAATGTATCTCAAGAAGGCCTTTATTGATTTCCTTGGATGCCCAGTTCAGTACTCATTACCTCATTCATATATATATATATATATATATATATATATATATATATATATATAAAATCTTCCTTTTTAACATTTTTTTTTTAGTTGTAGATGGGCACAATACCTTTATTTAGTGTTGTTTATGTGGTACTGGGGATCAAACCCAGTGCCTCACGCATGCTAGGGAAGTGCTTTACCACTGAGCCGCAACCCCAGCCCCTCCTTTATATCTTGGTTTTTGTCTCCTGAAGCACATGTTGCCTGCCTTTGAATTTGGGGGTTTTTCCTGCATTTTGCTTTTCTTTCTGAAGTTGTATGTTTTCTGTGATAGTTCTCCATGAAGTACAGTCTCGTCTCTGTGTCTTAAACCTACTACATCTTTCTGGAAGATTTCCCCTGTCCAATCATGCACACCTTTCCCTTGGGTAGCGCTCATCCTGTGTCTAGGAAGACGGATACCTGTCTGGGTCTAGGAGGTGATTCTTCCAGGATTTGCTTTGCTTAATTTGGAATTCCGTGGTGGTATTGATAAGTGAGAATGATTTATCCATGGTCATTGCTGTTTTCAAGATCCAAACCTTACTTGTTTCATGGAATGAGGTGAGTGCTCCCTATCCCATCTCAGATGTGGGCATCAGACTCCAGGTCTGCAAGTGAACCTGGAGCATTTCCAACAACTCTACTCCCCTGGCTCTTAGAAACTGAAGAGTTGTACTTTCTGTCTCTCCTCTCATGTTCGTGTCACATGCTTGGCTCGGATTCCTGAGTCCCTCCTGAGCTTCTCCTCTACTATCTACCTTCCAGCTGTCTGAGTCCGTCACCCCACTTCACCCTAGACCAGCCCTGCTCAGTGGGCTCCTTGCAGATTCCTGTGAGCAGCTGTCCCCTTACTCATAGACCTTGTGACCTGGTGGGCAGCGCCGGGTGGGTGGTCTGAAAAGAATCTGGAGGGGAGTGTCCCACTGAGGGGCCAGCAGTCTCGATGGGCGGCCAGCTGGGGAGCCAGCCGTTGGAGACTCAGGTCTGGGGTGAGGAAAGTCAGGACAGCTGAGACCCAGGGCATTCTACAGCTGGAAAAGGGCTGGGGCGGCCATGTGGTGGAGTGTTCCCATAGCACACATGAGGCCTTGGGTTTGATCCCTGGCACTGCAAAGAAATAAGAATAAATGAACTGAGTTGAAGTCTTCTCTGAAACATTGTCCCCTCCAGGCTATTTCCTACAGCGGTGCAATAGTATTTTTTTTAATATATATATATATTTTTTTTTAAATTGTTAATGGACACAATACTTTTATTTTGTTTATTTATTTTTATGTGGTACTGAGGATCGAACTCAGTGCCTCGCATGTGCTAGGCCAGTGCTCCACCCCTGAGCCCCAGCCCCAGCCCCATGCAGTAGTATTTCTAACATGTAACCACCCCATCCTTCTGGGTTAAGATCCAGTGGCTGCCAGGGTGAGGGCCTACTATTGCCAGCCCTGTGAGCCAGCCTCCTGTTCTTCCTTGTGAGGCCAGCACTAGTTAATTCTGTAGCAGCAGCCCCACGACTCCTGCCTGACATCCTGTGGCCTCAAGATGGTATGTCCTGAAACACCCTCCCTCCTGTCCCTAGCTCAGAAAGAATGGTGCCATGTCTGAGAATCTACTGTCAAAATTTGAGTTCTGCAAACTGGCCATTTTGCCAGGTGCTGGCAGCAGGTGGGCCTCAGTCTGTAGAGAGGCCTTTCTTTCCTACCAAGCCCTGCTTGAAAACAGTAAATTGGCTTCTTTTTATTACTGTGTGCAGGGTGATTTTCTAATGTGGCACTATACTAAAAAAGGATCTTAACTTTAAAATGAGAGTTCTGTCCATATAAAGCCTGCTTTGTGTTCTGAGAAAAGAAATCAGTAGTGGAGAGCTGTTTTCCCCACACACAGCAGAGCAGTCAGTCCCTAAGAAGGAGGAGTGCCAAGATGGGAGCTAAAGAGTAGCAGTGGACGAACACTGTCTGAGGACAGCGTCTGCACTGGCCACCGCCCTGCTGCAAACTTCCCGGTCTTCGGCTGCAGAGTGTAATCAGAGGAGAAAGGACTTTGAGCCAAAAGTCTAAAGTTTGTCATTTTCTAGAGTAACAGCAACATGAGCATGGAGTTTGTAGCTGTCCAGACCCAGAACAGCTGGAGCTCGGCTTACCCCTGGTGGGAACATGGCTGCTGCCTGTGACCCAGCACTCGCCCTTCTGACATGTGCCCAAGAGGATTAAGCACACATGCCTAGACATAAAAGAATGCTTCCGCAGCTTTTGTTGGTGGCGGCCAGGAACCTGAAACGACCTCCTCGCCTGCTGATGGCAGGACGGGTGAATGTTCATACCATGGAACTCTGTGCAGCACAAGGCTTCAAGTTCAGTCCACCAGAAAAGAGACAGGCGGGAGTGATCTCGGGCTGGAAGAGAGGTGTGGTCCCTGTACTAGGCCTAGGGCAGGGTGTGTGGGAGCCTGCTGATCCCTGCTTCATATCTTGATCCAGGTGGGTGTGCTTTGCACCTACAGAAACATGTGTTGAGCTATGCACTTTCTAATCAGATTTTTTAAAATATATTTTTATTAGTTGTAGTTGGACATTTATTTATTTATTTATTTCTATGGGGTGCTGAGGATCGAACCCAGGGCCTCGCATGTGCTAGACAAGGGCTCTACTGCTGAACCACAACACCAGCCCTATAATTAAATGTTTCTAAAGAGCACATATCTGCTAGGGAACATGGTCAGTTCATCCCAAACATTCTTTATTTATGTGATCTATTTGTATAAGATTTTTAAATATAAATCGTTGCGTTGTATCTTTGTACATCCTTAGAACTTACTGTAAGGGGTTGAGAGAGGACTTCACTCAGGCACAGAACAAACCCAGCATCTGTCTTTTTTTGTTTGTTTTTAAATATTTTTTTTTAGTTGTATATAAACACAGTATCTTTATTTATTTTTATGTGGTGCTGAGGATCAGACCCAGTGCCTCACATGTGCTAGGGAAGCGCTCTACCACTGAGCCCCAACCCCAGCCCAGGATCTGCTTTTTGATTGGTTTTGCCTACATCACTCCAAACCCTCTGTGTGGCATCTTCCGTTCAGACGGGCCATGTATGAGGAAGGAACTTAAGCAGGGGTTTCTATTGGTTCCATGGAGCACTAGATGACTGTAAGTAAAAGAATAAATTAGACATACATGTTTTGTTTGCTTGATTGACTCCCACCTCCACTATTTAAAAGCTGTGTTGCCCCCAGCAACTAAGTGTGCCTTTGCAAGCTTTTGGACGCTCACCCGCCCTGCCATGTACTGCCTCAGCAGCAACAGCAACATAGAAGAGGGTTGGCCCATGTCCAGAGGGGCAGAGACAGTCGGCTCAAGGAGGAAGGCCCAGGACACTTTCCCCCACCCGCATCCAGGTGTCCTCAGAAGACAGGGCAGGAGGGGCAGAGTTCACCAACCGACAGTTTTCTGCCTATGGGTGGGCAGAGTTTTGACATGCTGCCATATGGTGTGGCACCAGAAGAGAAGCCTTCTATGCGGAAGCTCACATTGAGACTCCCAAGTTCCCAGACCTACGCCCAGCAGCAATAATTCCTTTCTTAGAAATCCATCCCAGGAAATCATCAGGGACTTAGTCACAGATCTGTCTTTGTAGAAGGGACATGGGCCCAGGCCACACTGCTTGTCCTGAACTGATTTGAACCCCGCCCTGACCTAGAGCCCATGCCCAAGGCTGCCACTTTGTTTTATAGGCCATTTATTGAGGAGGAGGGCTGCCGAGCCCCTCAGTTCTGTTTGAGTTTGCCTCATGCAGGTTTCTACACAAAGGCTACAAACCACTGATGTGGCTTCACCTTGTGAGCATACGTTAACTCGTGATAACTTCTTCCAGGGAAGAGTAAATGGATTTTATCTTTCCCTTTGGTTTTTTTATAGTTTCTTAATTTCCCTATGGAAAGTGTTTCTCATTGTTGCTTCAGTAACAGTCAAGCCTGACTCCCCCACCGCTAGGATTCCAGCGTGTCCCCTAGAAGTTCACCTGTTGGACCTGAATTCTCAGTATGAAGTGTTGGGAGAGGCCAATACCAGGGTATCGGGCTGTGGGGACGGAGCCCTCCCCAGTGAGTGAGCACCTTTCCCTAGAGATTGGCTCAGGTATCCAGGAAGTAGGCCCCTTCTCCTCTGCCTGTACCCAGCTGCCCTCCACTGTCCACCTTGAGTCGAAGCAGCACCAGCAACAAGCTTTCTCACTGTGTCCTGGGGTTTGGACCCAAGGCTTGCATAAAGCTGCCTCTGTTCCTGCAGCCCGGACACTGCCCATGGCTCACCAGCTGGGATGGCTGATTGGATTAATGTGGCTCTTGTTACATTTCCTTGCTGTGTATCTCTTCAGGGGGGTACTCCTGCTAGGAAGTCTGTCCTCCAGGCCAGGGGCTGCCTACCTCTGAATTCTCTCCTGGGTGCATTTCCCACCCAGCCACAGTTGCTCTGTCTTGGGAGGTGGTCCACTCTGCTCTGCCTCTGTGTGGCACTGGATTTATAGATCTGTGACATTTGCAGTAAGAACTTTCTTTTAAAAGTACCAGTGAGTGAGGCTGGACTGTGGCTCAGTGGTAGATTTCACCTAGTGTGGGTGAAGCACTGGGTTCAATCCTCAGCACTGCATAAAAATAAATAAATAAATAATAAAGGCATTGTGTCCACCTACACCTGAAAAAAAAATATTTAAAAAAAAGTACCAGTTAGTGATATTGTATGTAGCACATGTAAACATAGAAGTAATTTCACCTATAGAGTTTTAAGTTTCGCTTTTCAGAGTTCAGAAGTATTTATTCAGATCTTTTCTGGTTTCCTTATGGACACAGTTGTATCGTGCTTTGTAGAATTCTGCTTTCTTGACACTCATTGAGGACTTAGGTCATTTCCCACCTACATTTACCTATGATTTTTAGATGCATATTTTCCAATAAAAATATCATAATTTTTACAGCTTGGAAGTTACCTCTGGCAGCAATGTGAGCGTGTGCACCTGTGAGGTGCGGGGCTGGGTGTGGTCTCATTCTGCTAAATGGACACATAGCGAGTCACATGTCCTTCTGCCCTTTTGGCTCACTCTTAGGGCTTTTTGTCAGATTTCCTCGGGCCTCTGATTATTAAAAAGTTTTTCCATAAGTGAGTGTAAGTGTGTGTGCCTGGGTTCAGGGGTGACACACAAGCTTCACATCTGCCACAGGACAACCCTGGGGATCCTTAACAATGCTCATCAACCCAGAGTCCTCTCTTTGTAATTAGCCACCAGCTGCTCCTTTACCCATGTCCTACACTCCCAGTTCCCAGACCTCAGCGTCTGTCACAAGCCTCCTGCACTCCCCCTCATGCATAAGAGGAGGGAAGTGGGCAGAAGACAAGTGGGAGCCTGTCCTGGAAGTTCACTTCCAGCCCACAGTGGAAACAAGCCTGACTGATGGGTGCAGAACTCGAGGCTCTCTCAGGACTTGGAAGCACAGACCCTGTGGAAGGAAACCACTTCAACTGGAGAAGGCCAGCAGTGGGGAAGGAAGACTGTCTGGGAATTGGCTCTGTAAAGAGGTTGGCTACATCAGAGGACAGTTATATTGTAGAAGGAAGGAATCTTAGCCAGACCTGGTGGCACACACTTGTAATCTCAATGGCTTGGGAGGCTGAGACAAGAGCCTCAGCAACTTAGCAAGACCTTGTCTCAAAATAAAAAACAAAACAGGCCAGGGATATGACTCGGTGGTAAAGCATCCCTGGGTTCAGTCCCTGGTACCAAAACAAGAAAAAGGAATTTTGAGCAGAATCTGCCACTGGGTTTTCAAATTTTAAAATAGACTTATTTCTGTTTTTATTTCTGTAGAAACCTGATGTGAGGCTATCTCGAGGCAGCATTGACAGGGAGGACGGGAGTCTTCAGGGGCCGGTAAGCTGGGGCTCATAGTGTGTGGGCATCCACCTTAATGATACCTCTGATGTCAGACAGAATAATCAATTCTACAAGTAAAGTGAACATTTCACTAGGATTATTAAGACATTCTCTGTACAGAATTCTTATGCAGATACTTAAGTTTTCTGCCCATTATTGTCACAGGCCTTTTAGTAGTAAGCCACAGTCCCTATAATCTTAAAAAGTATGTACACATGTACTATTGTTACATACGATTTCCATTTGCTCAACGTTTTATATACTACTATTGCTGGTTATAAAAGTTGTCATAGTCACATAAAACTTATTCAAACAAGATTTGTTTTCCCCCTTGGGGGTGTTAGGGAAGAAATGCCTGAAATTCTCTTTAAAGAACTAATTTAAGGGTTGAGATTATGGCTCAGCAGTAGAGCAGTCGCCTAGCACAGGCGGGACCCAGGTTCGATCCTCAGCACCACATAAAAATAAACGCATTGTGTTGTGTCCATCTACACCTAAAAAATAAATATTAAAAAAAAAAAAAAAAAGAACTAACTAAAAGGCTGAGGCTGTAGCTCAATGGTAGAGTGCTTGCCTTGCATGCATGAGACAGTGGGTTCAATCCTCAGTACCACATAAAAATAATAAATAAATAAAATGCAGATATTGTGTCCATCTACAACTAAAAAAATAGTTTAAAAATGAAGAACTAACTTAGAAGGGCTGGGGTTGTAGCTCAGTGATAGAGCACTTGCCTAGCAAGAACTAACTTAGGATTTAGTTCAAATATATTTAAAGCCAGCTAGAAATACTTCCTGGTGTCAGGAGGGAAGTAATTTAAATCATTAGGATTTGCACCTTCTGGTGTCTAATAAATGCGTACACTTCTACCCCAGCAGGTGAATTCTTCTGGCCCTTTTGAGGTTCTGGGTAGAAAGAAACCTCTGAATTGACTTTCAGACCTGCCACTGTCAGCACTTACTTTAAATTTCTGAAACTTTTTTTCTCCTCTTGTTGTACTAAGGATTGAACCCAGGGACACTTTACCACTGAGCCACATCCCCAGCCCTTACTTCATTTTGTTTGGTTGTTTGGCTTTTTGAGACAGAGTCTGGCGAAGTTGCCCAGGCTGGCCTTGAACTTGCATGTGCCATAGTACCTGGCCTAAACATCATTCTGTGTATATAAATTACATCCAGTTTTGAAATAAGAGGTGCTGAGGATTGTCTGGGCCTTTCCGTGATAAGCTTCTCTGAGTAGCTACAGCACCATCTTAATCAGAGTCCTGGGTTCTCAGCACCTAAGTGCATGGTACGGAACCACCCTGGCCTATGCCGTAGCTTCAGCATCCCCTAAGCTCTGATGCCAAGGTCACCCATTACCAACCCGCAAAGCTTTGGCATTTTTCCTATCAGTGTATCAGCTCAGGCTGGTAGCCTGAGTCTGACATTCCTCAGCTCATAAGCAATGTTACATCACCCACCAAGCTCCTTTCCTAGGCTGAAAAGACTCAAGTACAGCAAGCATTCTTTCCTGACTTGTGAAAAACTCTTCAAGGACTCACTAGTGAGAGAATTGCTAATAGGATATTTGTTAGAAAAGAAAAATTCTTTGTGTTCCAAAATGTGGCACATAGAAGATACTCAGAAAATATGTAGAACAAATTAATGAGACCTGGATAGGAGGATAACTCAGAAATGCCATATTCATAAGAACTGTCAGACAAACGTGACAGGCCCACTTGCAATGTCATGATTTTCTGCATGCCAGACGTAGACAGTAGTAAGAGTGCTTGGTGCTTAGTACTGCAAAGTGCTGTGTGGAATGGGCTCCACGTGATACTCATATTACTGTCAGGCCCTGTTGTCATAATATTTATTTTTTAGTTGTAGTTGGACACAACACCTTTATTTTATTTATTTTTATGTAGTGCTGAGGATCAAACCCAGTGCCTCGCACATGCTAGGCAAGTGCCCTACCGCTGAGGCATAACCCCAGCCCCTAGCTTTAACATTTTTGAAATGTTCTGAGAGAGCTGTTTGGGTAAAAAGCAGCACAGCTTGTGAACGAGTGTGCTGTAGCCAGTAGTCATTAACGTGTAACTAGTGCATGCACGTAGTTAATAGTCATTAATGACTAGCTGATGGAAATTAACCCCTTCTGTGTGCATGACAAACAGAGTCACATCTGCACCTTTAAGATGGCCTGTGAATCAGTAGTGTACTCAATTTGTGACTGCAGCCCAGGACTGGGTACATCACTAGTTTCAGAGAAGAAGTATACTGAGGCCCGGCAGGCCCATGACACGTGGCCCAATAGATGTGTGGAACATGGGCTTCCCTTCCAGTGCCTGCCCCTCCAGAGTGGAACCTGCTTGGCTGCACACAGGCACATTTGTTAGGTAGTTCCAGAATGTTTCAAAAATCGAGTTTTCTAGTTAATTGAGCTTGGTTGTCACCTAATATCAACCAGAAAGCTCGCTGAGTTGAAAGCCTTTTAGGAATTGTGTAGGTTTTACCGCCAAATCTTGGTGCAGCACAGCCAGCAGGCACTGCATCATGTTTTGGCCATATTAACCACCATACCCAGCCCAGGCTCCTCTGGCTACCTGGCACCTCACTGCTCCCCAGGCACGCTCTCTGTCCTCCCTCCTTGCACGTGGCTTGGCTCCTACCTAGGATGAGCTTGGCCATCACAGCCATCTCCAAGCCTGAGCTCAGGACTCCCCTTCCATTGGCCCTGTGCTGTCTGGAGTGGGCACAAGTGTCTCTCTCCACCTCTCTGTCAATTTCTGTTTTATTCAACTTTTTCACCACTGTGACTAAAGGGACTCAACCAGAGCAATTGTAGAGAAGAAAAAGTTTATTTGAGGGCTCACGATTTCAGAGGCCTTAGTCTTTAGAAGGCTGGCTCCATTTCTCAGGGCTCAAGATGAGGCTGAACATCATGGTGGAAGAATGTGACAGAAGGAAGCAGCTCACATGATGATCAGGAGGCAGAGAGAGAGGTCTCCACTTGCCAGATACAAACATATACCCCAAAGCCACGCCCCAATGCCCACCTCCTCCAGGAACACCCTGCCACTTCATTTGCCACTCAGTTAATCCCTATCAAGGGATTAAATAACTGTTTTGGTTAAGACTCTCATAACCCAATCTTCTCCTCTCAACCTTCTTGTATTGTCTCACACCTGAGCTTTGGGGGGATACCTCATATCCAAAGCATGGCAGCTCCACAAGGGCAGGAGCTCTGGTTTGTACCCAGTATAGTATCAGCTACAAAGCAGGGGCTCAGTACCTGCTAGTTGAAGAAATGCATGCGTGAAAATGGCATGTAAGGTAGAAAGCACGTTGCTTAGGACCCCTCCCCACCTCCAGGCTCTGAGAGTTTGCAAGGTTGGGAACCAGGGTGGGAACTAGGGATGCAACTCAGCAGTAGAGCTTGTGCTGGGCACAGTGTCACAGCACCTGCAGTCCCAGCTCCTGGAAGGCTGAAGCAGGAGGATCACTTGAGCCCACTAGTTCAAGGCCAATCTTTCAACATAACATAGTAAGACCCTGTCTCTTTAAAAAAGAAGAAGAAAATGTAAGTAGTTAAATTAGTTAGTTAAAACAGGATAAAATCAGGGTGATAAATGGCAGGTTGAAAACAACTGTGATTTTAAAGAAGTAGCTCTTTTCAGTAGAAAACAAAGCATATTAAATTATGTGTATGTATCATTATTTTAAAATGAGCAAGAAAAGTTTTTCTTTTACAAGGTTGGGTATGGTTCTAAAACTTTTTTTTTCCCCCATTTTAGTTATAAAACTCATTACTTTAGGTTGGCTGTACACCTCTAATCCCAGCAGCCCAAGAGGCTGAGGCAAGAGGATTGTAATTTCAAGGCCAGCTTCAGCAACTTAGCAAGTCCCTGCCTCAAAATAAAACATGAAAAATATGACAGGGCCTGGGGATGTGGCTCAGTGGTTAAGCACCCCTGGTTCAATCTCCACCAAAAACAAGGGACTCATTACTTTAAATGCAGCGTCAGGCATAAAGGCCTGGAGAAGGACTGGTTTCCATTAGAGGCCTCCCCTTACCCAGTCCCTGTTTCCTTGCCTTGTCCTAGAACTGCTGGAGGATTAAACCCGTTCTGATGTACACAGCGCTTTAGGGACATTGACAGCATGAGCCCATGGGGACTGCCAAACACCCCAGTGCTACCAGGTCCCTATCTCTTCATTGTTGATTGCACCCTTACTGTAATCAGAGGGGGTAGAAGGACACTGAGCATGGGATAAGCGGACACATGCTGGGAGGGCTGGGATTTCAGACATTTGATGGTAAACCAGAGACATCCATGTAGGAAAGTTCTAGATCTGTATGAATACCAGAGTACCCCAAGGTTGCCTTTGTTACAGCCCTCCCCACACACTCTATTGGTGTGAGGTGTCACCTGCCTATTTCCCCACACCACTGAGCCCTGCAGGCAGCTGTCTTGTTCATCCCAATGCCCCAGCATCTGGCAGAGTTCAGGGGGTGGATGAATAGGGAGGAGAGTGGGATGGTTCTTTTCCCTGTATACACCAGTACATTGACTCAATTTTCCTTTCCCACAGACTGGAAACCAACACATCTATCAGCCTGTGGGCAAACCAGGTCAGTGAAGAAATGAGTTGTGTGTCAAAAGCTTGTGTAAGTAGCTGGGTATAGTGGCACACACTTGTAATCCAGCCACTCAGGAGGCTGAGGCAGGAGGATCCCAAGTTCAAGGATGGCCTCAACAACTTAGGGAGACCGTCAGCAACTGAATGAGACCCTGGCTCAATTAAAAAGTAAAAAGTGCTGGGGATGTGTCTCAGTATTTAAGTATCCCGGGGTTTAATCCCCAGTACCATTTTTTTTTTAAATACTTGTGTAATTTGCAGCAGGTTGGAAGTATTGTAGTGTCACAGCTGGGGGATGTCCACAAGATTTTAAGCCTTCCCCCAACAGATCACAGCAAGTTTGGTTCTGACCACACTCAGCCATGGCTGGAGTCCTGAAAAGCAGAATCTAATACTGTAACACCACAGGCCCTTAAGACAGGAGCCTGGTGCCAGTGCAGGGCATTGGCTTTCTTCATTACCCTTCATACAGGAAGTCCTTCTGCTTTGCCAGATCCTGCGGCTCCACCAAAGAAACCTCCACGCCCCGGAGCCCCCGGCCACCTGGGCAGCCTCGCCAGCCTCAGCAGCCCTGGGGACAGCTACAACGAGGGTGTCAAGGTAGGCATCAGATGTGGGCATGCTCTGTTCTTAGGGTTGGTTGGATCCCTTTGTCCTTGGAAGATGACGTCTGTGTCATACAGTGGGTGGGGACAGCACAGAGGGGACCATAAGGGGCCAGAACTCAGCTGGTTCTGAATCCCCTGAGAGCCAGGGAAGTGTTACCCAGACTCTCCCAGTTTTCTCTCATGATTGACTTTAGGGACTTTATGACTTTGTGCCTACATCTTCCTCCCATGAGGCACAACGTGTCTGTGGAAATCAAGTGTTGATTTGATTTTTAAAAATCAAGTTTTGTAAATTAAGCCATGATACCAGGGGTAAGTGAGGACCTGTGGGCCCACTTCGCCTCTAGGCTCATAATCGTGGTGTTAAGAAAAGCCTGTTGTCCATCCAGAGTCAGGATGGTTCCCTGTGAGAACAAGTAGAGCCCCCCCCCCTCCCGCCAAGAGCAGCACTGGCCCAGGCACAGCATGATCTTGCCCTTGATTGGGCTCATCAACTCGGCTCCTGGCTTGGAGCTGGAGCTCACCATCTGCTCTCCCAGGCCCCCTGCCAAGCCTGAGAGCTGGGGCACCTTTCCTCACCTGGATAGGGAGCCCCTCTGGCCTGGCCACTTAACAGCCACTTCTCCAAACACGCCCCATATATTGACCAGAGGCACACCATTCCCATGATCTGACTCTCTGGAATCGGGGCAGGTAGTGGTTTGAGGGGCAGAGCTCTTCCCGACCTGGTGTTGCATGAACACATGGTACACCTCAAAGTAGACAGCACCCCAGGTCAGTGCACATGAGCTGGGCAGAGGTGATCTTTGCTCCACACACTCACTGCGATGTCGGAGTGCCTTCCCCCAGCCAGGTGAGGTTCAGACCTTGTCCACGTTCATCCTCGTGTTGGCCTCACACAGGGGAAGCAGCGTGCTTATGGTCATTGGCTCTTGTGGCTGGGCTGGCATGCTGCTGCAGATCCATGGACTGCACACCTCTGCACTCTGCTCCAAGGTGCCACCTGTAAAGCTGCTCTAGCTGACCCCTTGTCAGGTATATGCATTCTTATCCCAAATCCCGGAAGAGAGCACGCATCCTCACCAGGGGTAGGGTTGTCCTGTCCATCCAGGAGGTGACCAGAGAGTGAGTGGGCTGGTGCTGGCGGGTGTAGCCTGCTCCCTGAGGGGTGTCCAGCGAGCACAGCTAGGCCCACGCTGCCCTGAAACCAGTGAATATCCAGAGCACCTATTGGCCAGTCATCAGCTCCTGGGACCCTGCAGCTTCCCAGTGCTGTCAGGAACATGTGGGTATTCTCAGAAGCAGCAAAAACATGACCCTTCCTAACACAGGTTTTTTAAGTAAAAATTTGAAAAACAGAATGGTAAAAAATCAGGTTAGTGAGCTTATTTTCATAAGCCACAAGACAAGGCTTGCACAATGACTTGTGCTCCAGTGAAAAACCAACGTTAGAAGCTGATAAGGAACCCCAGAACCCTGACACACCTTCGTGTCCCACACCTGGAATAACCTCGTGAGTAAACTCTTGGTAGAAACAATATGCTTGGGCTGGGGTTGTGGCTCAGCCGTAGAGTGCTTGTCTCGCACACGCTGGACCCTGAAATCGATCCTCAGCACCACGTAAAAAATAAATAAGTGAAATAAAGCTATTGTGTCCAACTATAAAATAAATATTTTTAAAAATTTAGAAAAAGAAACAATATGTTTAAAGTACATGAAGATTTTGCGGGCTGGGGTTATGGCTTAGTGGTAGAGTACTTGCCTAACACGCATGAGGCACTGGGTTCGATCCTCAACACCACATAAAAATAAAACAAAGATTGTGTCTACCTAAAACTAAAAAATAAATATTTTAAAAAAAAAGATTTTGAAGTGATTAGTGTGGAGCCCATGCCCGTTCCTTTATTATCTCTCTGTAGTAAGTGTAGCCTGAAAGAATGATTGTTTTGATACAGAAATGTTTGCCTTTAACTAGGTATAACTAAAATAATCATTCAAATAACATTTAGCCAGAAATCGTCCCAGTTTTCCTTGGCAGCTTTGCTCTTGTGGCTTGGTTTCAGTGCTGGGGTCAGATCCCAAGCCCTATGCTGTCACACTCCCCCTGGAGCCTCCCTGGAGCTCTGGGCTTCAGGCACCACCCTGAGGGGTGGGATTGGCCACATGGCTGGGGGACAGTTGATTGTCATTAATTGCCAGACAAGGAGTTTCCAAGTTGTTGAGCTCTAGAAAATAGGAAACCAAGAACAGATGTTTCTCTAAACTTCTGGAGTGTCACCATGCGTGGTTAAAAGCACCATAAGAAGGGAAACCTTAAGCAGGTCACAGTCATGGCAGGCCTCCCCCAACCCCTAGAATTGCAAACCATCCTGTTTCTTGGTGGAATACGCCCCTTGGCACCCTCCCGAAGAAGCCATGTGTCTTCCTGTGTGATGGAGTCTATACAGGCCATCCTGGGAAGATAAACAAGACTGCACTGAGGTTCTCACTGCAGAAAGTAAAAGGCAGCCAGCCCTTTTTTTTGAGTGATGAGTTCTAGAGTTCTTCTTTCCAGTGCACATGGAAGTACCAGAGAGAAGTGCATCTCTACACTCAGGTGCTGGGGACATGTTTCTTTTGAGATACTTTTAAGAAGAGGAGAAGGTGCTTGTTTCTCCCATTCACTGCCTGTTCAGGCAGAGGACAGCCGGGGTGGTTTTACTCAAAGTCATGGAACCTTCTCTTAAGAATTGGTTCAAGCTGGGCACGGTGGTACATGCCTGTAATCCCAGCAACTCAGGAGGCTGAGGCAGGAGGATCGCAAGTTCAAAGCCAGCTTCAGCAACTTAGCAAGATCCTGTCTCCAAAGAAAATATTAAAAGGGCTGGCAATGTGGCTCAGTGGTTAAGTGCCCTGGGTTCAGTATCCCCAATATTAAAAAATAATAATAATAATGGTTGGTTCAAAAGAAGGATATTCTTTATACTTTGATTTTTAAAATAAGCTCCTGAGATCTTTAAGCACACCAGGAATCTTTCTTGGGGCAGTGTAGCTAGATGCCAGTGCAGATTCCCAAGGATGCGAAGGGCCAGGTGTGGGAACCAAATCCCTGGGAAGTCAGGTGGCATTTCCAGTGATGAAACGTCCCCATCTCTTATGAAGAAGCCTCATTCTGCTGATCCTTGCACGGCTGCCACTTGTCACTCCCAGGCTTTGCACGCTGTCCTGCTCACTTATCTCATGGGAACAAGCGTGGTGCATGGCAAGGCTCTAAGTCACCCACTGTGCATGGAGCCCCCAAAAGACAAGGTGGCTCCTGATGGCAGAGAACAAGAGCGGGTTGCAGCCACAGCTGGTACTTTGCGTCCTGCTCATGTGTTTAGGGAGGTATCTGCTGCTTGATTAATGTTGTTTTTCTTTTTTTCCCTTCCTCTGATAAATTCCTCTAACTTTTCCTCACCTCCGTTGGACAATAGCCATGGAGGGTAAGCACATTGTGTCTGTGTGTCTGTCCAGCTTGCTCTCTTACACCCAGCTCCCTGCATGTGACCCTGAACTAGCAAGTGGGAAGCCTGGTGCAGGAGTCGGGGGGCACTTTTGCTTGGTTCTTCGTCTCTCATGACTGACAAATGCCAGAAACAGTACTGATGTTGGCTGAAAACTGAGAGGTGGACACCCTTGCAGTAGATGAGCTGTTCCTGCCCTTTTCTGTCCTGTACCCAGACTTGGGAACAAATGACTAATTCTGTTCCAGTCTCCTTGGGCAAGGTACCCAAGAGTTCAGAAACGGGCAATTATAGTCTTAGACTGAACACCAGCAGAAGATCACAATCGAATGACTGTCATATACAGCAATTTAGTCTAAACGCACGTCCGTGAGTGTGCGCACACACACACAGTGTCTTTCTTGTAGTTAGTATAACTCTAAATGTTTTGGTGGTGCTGGGGATTGAGCCCATGGCTTTGTGAATGCTAGGCAAGTGCTCTGCCACTGAACTACACCCCAGCCCCCAATTTGAATTTTTAATTACTGCCAAAACTTTGGTAGAGGCCACACATTATTCCACCTCTAGTACTCAGGTTATCTGGGTGACATGTAATATCTCCTGTGTCCTTGGGTGGGCATATGTACCTCAGGGCTTCATCTGCCCTTCATCTGGCCCACTAGAGAAGCTGAGGCTCAGAGCCCAGATTCACCCAGCAGGCAGCCGAGAGCTGTGGGAAGCAGCTTCCCCACCACTGGGATTTAGGAGTGTCCTGCAGGTAGGTAGTGACCACTGGGGATGAACTCCCGTGTGAGAGCGGGTCTCTCCTAGGCAGCTCAGCTGAGCCACAAGCCTCCTTACTGCAGAACTTGAAGCCAAGGAAATGCTCGGTACTGGTGTAGAGTGTTCCATCATCAGCAAGTGACTTTCTGTGGAATTTGGTGAATCCTCAGATGTAAAGTTTGTGGGTTGTTTCTTTTGTGGTGAATAATCTTGGGGTGTGGGGACACTGAAAGAATCTGGGAGTTTAAGTACAGTATATGTCATTCCATTTCATTTCCTTTAGCTGAGCTCAAAATTAGAAAAAAATATATTGCCAACTCTGTTTGTCACTTGGGTGAATCACTTTACTGTCTCAAACTGAACTATATCCTATACAAACAAGAAAATCCATTATCTTCTGCAGTCTGCTTTGAAGTCTAATTTAGCTGTGGTGGTATTACGCCCACTGCTGGAGAGCAGAAGAATGATCTGCTTCTTTATTGTCAGCTTCAACCCCAGGAAATCAGTCCCCCTCCCACTGCCAACCTGGACCGGTCCAATGACAAGGTGTATGAGAACGTGACGGGCCTGGTGAAAGCTGTCATTGAGATGTCCAGTAAAATCCAGCCAGCCCCACCCGAGGAGTACGTCCCTATGGTGAAGGTGAGTGCAGCCTGCGGTGCACAGAGGCTGTGGTGGAGCTACTAGATGTCTCTGACATCTCCCAGAGTCAGACCTGATGCTTAGGAAGGTGTGAAGGCACCACATGGTGAGGACTCTGGAGACAGCCACCATCATTGTGAATCCCTGGTTTTCTCATGTCAGTAAACATTAGGATGGTAGGGTCCTGAAGGGATACCATCTTTCACAAATGTAGTCTCTAGTTAAAACAGCAGCTGCAGATGGGTACTGTCAGCATGAGGCATTTATGTAAAGTTGAAGAACATGCAGGAGCATCCTGAATGAGTCCAAGAAGTACATGGGATCAGTAATTATCCAGTTGAGATACTGTCCCTCTGAGGAAGAGGCAAAAGAGTATATGGACAATTTATCTGTGTTGGTTTTCTTAAACTAAGGGGTGAGTATGTGTGTGTGTGTGTGTTTTTTTTTTTTAATTTAAAAAAATAAAAGAAGGAAGAGACCAAAATAAAAATACTGTGGACTATTTTTCAAATTGTGCTCAGTGGAATGGGATCCTGGGAGGTAATAACAGATGCTGTCCAAACAAGACTGCCCAGGAGGCTCAGCATTGCTCCTACCAGACCCTCATGATGGCACACAGGTGCTCAGAAGTGTCCTACAGTTCAAAGAGTGCCATCAAACTTAGCTTTAGTGTTTTTAAAAGGTACTGGCACGTGCTTTTTTTTTTTTCTCCCCCCCACGGTGGTAAGTTTATCATCCTTGGAGTCAAGTATGGTGGTGCACACCTGTAATTCCAGCAGCTGAGGTAGAAGGATTGCAAGTTCAAAGCCAGCCTCAGCAATTTAGCAGGGTTCTAAGCAATTTAGCAAAACCCTGTCTCTAAATAAAATATGAAAAGTGCTGGGGATGTGGCTCAGTGGTTAAGTGTTCCTGGGTTCAATACTCAGTAAAAAAAAAAAAAAAAAAAAAAAAAAAATTTACCATCCTTGGGGATTAAAATGGAACAAACTTTTACATGCATTGATGAATATGTCAAAATCAATCCCGCTATTACATTTAACTATAGTATATGTGTAACTAGACAGCACTAGTAGGAACATTTCTTAAAATATATCATCTTCCCTCCCCCCACATCTGTGACATTAAGCACCTTCAGGCTGCTGAGAACCGTCACCAAGTCCAGCTCAAGCACTTTCTCTTTGCAAAACGGAAATTTCATCAGTTAAGCTCTGACTCCTCATTCCCCCTCCTGCTCAGCCCCTGCAAGCCTCAGTTCTACTTTCTATCTTTGAATCTGGCTGCTCAGGGTCTGTCACATAGTGAGAGTCCTGCAGCATTTGTCCTATTGGGACGGGCTTCTGTAACTGGGAAAGATGTCCTCAAGGCTCCTCCCTGTGGTAGCATGTGTCTGAGTCTCCTTCATCTCTAAGGCTGAGCAGCATCCTGCTGTACGTCCATACCAGCTTTGGTTCATTCATCTGTCCATCTGTGGACACTTGGTTGCTTCTACCTGGTGGCTCTCATGAATAGTGCTGCGGTGCACGTGACGTACAGGTAGCCCTTCGAGGCTCTGTCTTCAGTCCTAGTGTGCAGTCAGAAGAGGAGTTCTGGCAGGCACAGCAGCCTTGTTGTGATCCTCCCAGATCCTGCCACCGCACTTCCCAGCAGCTGCACCTCTGGCTTCCCCACAACCTGTGCGAACTCCAGCTGCTCCGCCTCTAAATTGCATGGGTGGGTGGCTCTCTGTTTTGTTGTGTGATTGCTTTGAAGAAATGTTTATTTAGTTCCTTTGCCTGTGCTTTAATTAGGTTTTTTGTTGTTGATTGTGGGGTCAATACCACTTTTTTAGTGTACCTATTGGCAATCTTTGTAGAAATACCATCAATGTAGAAAAGCTGCTTAAAAGCTGTGGTATTTCTTGATCATTCTGGTTCGTGTTTTAAACTGTGCTCCTGTGACTATCATACCCAAAGTTCTTCTGGGAGAACATGATGAACCCATAGCCAAGTTTGGAAAAACAACTCAGCAGTAAACAAAAGCACTCAGGATTTCAGACATGTCAAGATTGTGCATGTTGATTTAATAGCAACTTCTGCTTTAACTATCAGTCATGTAGTCTGTGGGATGCTCCATTCATCACCTGGCCACTTAGAGTGGTGGTCCTGTAGGACTATATGCTCAAGTGGTACTGCAGCCATCCTAGTTGTGCAGGCAGACGCCTTGGTGTTCGCATGATGACAGTTGCCCACCAATGCCCGCCCAGAGCATCTCCCTTTTAGGTAAAGCCTGACTGCTTTGGTCAGATGATTCCACTCCTTTTGCATGCTGACCCAAGTATTTTCATACTGATTTTATTCATATTATATATTGACATACTGGTCATACATCTTGGATCCTCATAAGAACAACAATACCAATAATTCGAAATTTAGCCTGGCACTGGCACAAAAACCTGTGATCCCAGTGACTCGTGTGGCTGAGGCAGGAGGATCGCAAGTTCAAGGCCAGCCTAGGCAACTTAGAGAGACCCTGTCTCAGTAGAGGACTAGGAAGTGGGAGCAGTGGCACACGCCTATAATCCCAGCAGCTCGGGAGGCTGAAATAGGATCACGAGTTCAAAGCCAGCCCCAGTAAAAGCGAGATGCTAAGCAACTCAGTGAGACCCTGTCTCTAAATAAAATACAAAATAAGGCTGAGGATGTGGCTCAGTGGTTGAGTGCCCCTGAGTTCAATCCTTGGTATTCCCTCCCCCAATAAAAAAAAGACTAGGGATATAGCTCAGTGGTAGAGTGTCCCTGGGTTCAATACTAGAAAAAAAAATGAAATTTAAAATGATGATGTTCTAAGAAGTTAGCCCTTGTCTTAACAACTCACATGGATTATAAGAATGGATGGAGTGTGGAGTGGAAGATTCAAAATGGCCTCTAGATTCCATGCGCACACATGAGAAAGGTGGCATCTGCCTCACCTGTGTGGGCACCATCGTCTTCCTGGGTCAGGTGGGAACAGGGCATGCCTGTTTCTTAGCGTCTATGTGACGCTTCTTACCTGAGCAACTGCTCTGGTACATTATGGTGAAGGACAGACAGAGATCTGCATCTTTACAGAGGGAAGGAGCCTTGTAATGTACTAGATGGGGTCAGTACTAAGAGAAAGAAGTGCAGAATTTTTTCTTAAAACTGTTAGAAACTGTGTGTGTGTGCGTGTGTGCGCGTGTGCGCGCGCGCGCAGGTTCGTGCACACTTCACTTGCAAGGTGAAATGGTCAGTGCCACCATGAAATTCCTATGTGCTCTAACCCTGGCTGTGGTTTTGTCTGTTAGGAAGTTGGCTTGGCCCTGCGGACACTATTGGCTACCGTGGATGAGACCATTCCTGTCCTCCCAGCCAGCACACACCGAGAGGTAGGCACAGCACTGGAAGGGTCATGTGCGGGGCCACACACAGGAACAGCTGTGGTGCTGAAGGTCCCACATCAGGACCAGCAGAGGCTGGCTCTAGGTGCTCCACAGGTGATAGCCCTTCTGTTCACTCTGTCCCCTGCCAAGGTCAGCACCTGCTCAGGCTCAGAGCCATTGTGTGAGGCCTTCCACTGAGGAACAGGGTGGCCGTGAGCACTCAGGGAAACTGCTGTCGGTGCTGAGCTCCTCCAAAGTGGGAGACGCATTGCCACTTCCTTTGAATGCTCCTTCCCAAACCTTGGTATTTGCAAGTGATACTGGCTTTCCCTTTAAAATATTCTCTTAAATTAATAAATTTTACTAAAAGTTTTTAAGGGACCAAAGTTCACCCCAAATATTGTCTCCTAGCAACGATCATCGCTTCCACCACCTTTCAGTAATTTTGCCTCATTCTGACTTACAGATGAAGGGCAGTGTACTTGTCAGAGTGCTCTCAACATGGTGACACTCTTCACATAACTGAGCCTGTACTTGGTCATTAAAGTCAGTGTTGGGCTGGGGTTGTGGCTCAGCGGTAGAGCAATCGCCTAGCATGTGCAAGGCATTGGGTTTGATCCTCAGCACCACATAAAAATAAATCAATAAAATAAAAGTATTGTGTCCAACTACAACTAAAAAATAAATATTTTTAAAAAAACGTCAGTATCACCAGGCATGGTGATGCATGCCTGTTGTCTCAGGCTGGAGGGTTAGGGGAGGCAGGAGGATGGCATATCAGTGTCACATCTTAAGCAGGCAGGACTCCTGAAGTGGAGTCCTTCTCAGGATGTCACATCTGAGGTACACATTGTCTGGGGGATGTCAATCTGGGGAGCTGTATCTTGCCTCCTAAGGGACAGCGGGACACAGCAACCATTGATGGTTCCTCTATCAATCAGTGACAGAACCACGTAGTTCCTCTGAGTGTCTCCACAGTGTAGCTTTTTCATAGCAAGCAGGTCCTCACTAGTTTACCTGCTTCTCTGGGGCTCTGAGCAGTTTTCCATGATCAGCAACAAGTTTGCCAGAAAGCAGAGGAGTTCATGACCATAGGCAGGAAAGGGGTCTGTCTAACAAGGGTTTTTCTGCAGGACCATCATCAGCACTTACTGCAGCCAGTAGCTGAAGTCACTACTCGCACTCCTGATTCTCAGGCATACAGATCCCTCTCCCTTATTCCTTGTTGTTGAATCATTGTTTAAGAGGAGCCTTCCTGTGGGCCTGCTTCCCCGCCCACTGCCCCTCCCTGCTGCCCACCATGCTTCCTAAGGAGCAGCCCGTCCTGCTCAGCTCCCCTCCTGCTGCTACACTGAGTGTGGTTGTCCCCAAGGTGCCACCCATTTGTATTAAAGAAAACCCCTCATCTTGGCAACCCACCCCACTTCCATAGATCCAAATACTTGTTGCTTCCCAAGCCCGTGCATGGTAGCGCCGTACCGAGCTCAGTCTCCAGCCATCTGTCAGCTGCTGGCAGGAGCCGTCTGCTTTTCCCTGCTTGCTTCCCCAGCTAGGGCCTACCACACACTGGCCACTTGCCCCTTCAGTCCCCTCTACACGGGACACAGTCTCGAGTGGGCCTCATCCTCACCGACCACTGTCACCTCCTCAGACTGCCATAAGACTTGCCTTCCTTCCCTGCCCCCAGAGCTTTCTTTCTGAAAGAAAGAGGTAGATCTCTAGGTTACATTGTTCCTTCCTAAAAATCTGATCTGCCTACCCACCACCAAGTTCAGCAGGAGAGGGCCAGCTGGGCATGGCCTGCGAGGTCCTGCAGTGGAAGCCAGCACACTCACAGTGCAGGCCAAGTCCAGGCTCTCCTGGGAAGCCTCTGAGGCAGGGTGAGTTGCCCCTTCTCACTGTGCATTTCTGTTGTGCTACTGTCTCTGGGGGTCCCAGGCAGTCCTGTGCCTGGCCTGTGTGTGCAGACATGTCTGACTGCTTCTCATGTCACAGCACAAGGTACCTTGTGCATGTTAAGTGCTCAGGAAGGGCCACAAGAGTAGATGGCTGTCACCCCTGGCTGAATGAACAGGCAGGCTCATGAGACTCCACACACAAGCCTTTGCCCCCATGGGGGCAGTAGGCGAGTCCCGTGCCTGCTCATGCTAAGGCAGGGCCAGGGCCTTCTGACTCCGAGAATCGTCCCATGCAGCTCCGGGAGGTCCAGAGAGGTATCAGGAGTCCAGACCCAGGCTTTTGTCCTGTCTTGGCCTTCAGCAGGTCACTTTGTACCTCAGCTGCCCGTGCTGATATGGGAGAATCTGGACCAGGTAATCTCTGAGATTCTGTCAGGTTCTATGATTTACTTTAAAACAAAGGAAAGCCCTGCCAGACAGTGAGGTGGAAGTCCAGACAGCAAATACAGAATGGAGAGGGCGTCCTGGTGACAGCAGGGCTGTGGGTGGAAGCAGGACTGCTGGGCAAGTACACGTGCACAGGCACACGACACTGGCCAGAGTTCCCAGGGAGAGAAAGGTTTTCCACCCTGTTGCTTCTAAGGAGGATTTATTTGAGGGAAAGATTTTTTTTTTTTCTCATGGTGGCACCAAAAGAAAGGCTTGTGAAATTGCGTAGAGAAGGGGCAGAGGTGGGGTCCAGTGGGAGAGTGCGTGCCCAGCACTGGATTTTATCCCCAGCCCTGCAATAAAAGACAAGAAAGTTCCCTGAAAGGTTCTTTAGAAGCCATCCTCCTGACCTGCCTCTTGTCCTTCCAGATCGAGATGGCACAGAAGCTGCTCAACTCTGACCTGGGAGAGCTCATCAGCAAGATGCGGCTGGCCCAGCAGTGCGCCATGACCAGCCTGCAGCAGGAGTACAAGAAGCAGATGCTGACTGCCGCCCACGCCCTCGCAGTGGATGCCAAGAACCTGCTGGATGCCATTGACCAGGCGAGACTGAAGATGCTTGGGCAGGCAAGGCCACATTGAGCCCGCCCAGGGGCTGTACTTCTTCCCTGGGAAGGTGTTCACCGGCCTTCCACCAGCAGCCAGAGCCAGCGTGTCCTCAGGCGCCAGCACCACATCTCCAGCTGAGCAACAGCTGGCTGAAAACCTCTCACATAAGTTTAACCACATCTTGGGTTCATTTTTGTTATTCTTTTTAAATCATGGGGTTCAGAAAAGTCTGGGGTCCATAATGTGGCATTTTTCAAGAATGAAAATTATACATTAAGAAGCTTTTTTAAGAACATGAAGGCCAGATGCAATGGTGCATGCCTGTAATCCCAACAACTGGGGACACTGAGGCAGGAAGTTTGCCAGTTCAAGGCCAGCTTCAGCAACTTAGCAAGACCCTGTGTCAAAATGAAATTAAAGCAGAAATGTGAAGAGCAGTTGGTATTCCTGTTAGTGGGAATGGCCTGGGGGCTGTGTTCATTCCTGACCTGCCTTCACTGAATATAGGAAGAAGAGAATGTGGTGAAGAATCCCAGGAGACCCAGGAGGCTGAGGATTCCTTTCTTGCCATAGCATTATTATCCAGACTGGGGTTTGGCTAGAACACCCTTCTGTTGCAATATGCTAATCCCATTTACAAAGAAAGAATATAAAAGCTATATTTTGAAGACTCAAATCATTTCAGAAAAAAAAACTAGCACCCTTCTGTCTCCCGCCTTTCACTTTACGTGGACATGGAAGCGCTGGGCTGGAGCCAGCTGCAGAGCCCAGCCAAGACTCAAAACTCGTGTCTTCTCACCAGGATAATGTGCCCGTTGTTTGTAGCAGTGTAATTTCTCTTGGAAGCAGAAACACTTTGTACCAGAGCACCTCCAAACTGCAGCGAGGAGTCCAGAACCACCGTTTTCCATTTTTATATGATTTATAAGGAAAGATTAAAGCCATGTTGACCCCTCACAGCCACGGGCGCTGGCTGACCCTCATCGTGTCTGTCTTCCCCACAGAGAACTAAGCGGGACGCAGGGGTTTGGTTCTCGATAGATGTCCAGCTATTGCACCATCGTCCTCTTAGATCATTCTGAAGAACACACCCTCCCTTTAGTTTGTCGGGGGATATGAATTATTCTCAGGAAGAATATAATGAACTGTACAGTTACTTTGACCTATTAAAAAGGTGTTGCCGTAAGGCTCTTGTTCCAGTGTGCTTTCTTTTGATTCTCTTTCTTCAGATGACCTAGAGTTTTTCAGAGAGGTTGCTAGATACAGTAGCAAGCTCTCACTGATGCTGTTTTCCTTGTTCCTGTGTCTCTGAGCATCTGGAGGCTATCCCGAGGCTGGCTGCCCACATCAGAATGCTGGCTCAAGTGCTCCTGCAGGGAAGGCTCCCTCTGCAGGCCTGGCATTGGAATCACCCGTCCAGACTCAGGAAGCCATTTGGGCACAGGGCCCTTTTTAAGGGAGTTGCTGGCTTTGGTCGCCCAGGCCCTCCCTGATCTTGCTGCAGTCTCTGAACCACAGAGCAAATCGAACTGAGTCCCCCAGCTCCAGGACTATGGGAAGGAGAAGGCTTAGGAACAGGGATCCGAGGGGAGGAATCTGGGGGAGTGTTCTCAGATAAACACATCTGTGTAGCTGCACGGTCGGCTCCATCTTGTGCTGTGTGGCATTTTCTTCATCCGAAGGAAGCATCAGGGTTGTTGTGTTCTGAGACAGTCTTTATTCTCTAGCATTCTTGGATCTCTTGAGTCAGTTTCCTCCGTTTTAAGATGGTGACGTGGGCTGGAGTGTGGCTCAGTGGTAGAGGACTTGCTCAGTGATACACACCGTCCCAGGTTAAAGCTCCAACACCACAAAAAAAAAAAAAGTGGTGATGAGGACAGTGATTATGAAATAAGAAAAGCCCAATGTAGGGTCAGGGGCTGCAGGGCTATCTTATGCTTGTGGGTGTGCAGCAGCATCCCAGCTCCCGCAGCGATGACTGCCAGAGCTTTGCAGACCTGGCACATGACCCCAGGGAGGAGGCCAGAACTGCCCCATTCTCCCTCCAGAGGCTTCAGGGCAAGACTTGCCCACAGTCAAGACACCCCTTTGCTCTGTGGGCCACTATTTGGGAAATCCTGCTTTTCCTGTGGGGCAAAAGATGGCAGGTGAGTCTCACACCTTCCTGAACTCCAGAGAAAGACATTGGGTTTGAGAACAGGTGGAGAGGCAGGCTGCCTCAGGGCCAGGGCTGGAGGACAAAGGTGGAGTGTGGCCCCTATAGGCCAGCACAGGCTGGCAGCACCAGGCAGGGGCCCAGGAGGGAGGCCTCAGTGGCCTGGAGACGTGTTGGGCATGAGGTGACTTCCACTGTAAAGCAGAACGAAGAGTTCAAGATGGAGATCCAGAGAAAAGTGCATGTGAGCCTTGCCGCAGTCTGGCTGGGCACAATTCAGGAGCCACTTGTCCAAAGAAACGAACTTTATTTTTAGAACCACACACGCCAAACAAAACCGCTCCTCAGGAAAAACCCTCAGAGCCCAACTGCCACCAACGGCTTCCCACAAGCCTCTCCACCTCCCACAATCCTCCTGCTCTTGAGGCCGATTGACTGGGTCGCGTGGGCGGAGCCAAAAAAGTCCCCCAATGAGCAGCTCCGTGGTCTGAAAGGGCAGGGAAACAGCCCAATGAGCATCACCACAGAGGAGCCAATCAGCTAGATGTTGCTGGGGCCTCTGTGAGCCAATCATCAGCTGGCAGTCTGAAAGTTTGCTGGGGCCCCTTCGGCTGTGGCTCTCAACATCTCCCCCTCTCTGTTTAAACAACAAGCATGTGGCTTAGGGACCGTGCCTGCCTTAGGTTGTCCAATAGTACATATGGTCCTTACCCATCATCGGATGAGCTGACCTCAAGTGACCTCAAGGAGTCAGCCTCCTGTCTTAGGTTGGTACCATTGTAATTGGATCTTACCCATCACTGACTACCGGTCCAGTATACAGCCACACCTGTGGAGAGGTCTTTGTACCAGCGGGGGGGGGGGGGGGGGGGGAGGTTCTTTGCCTCACCTCTGTTGGCCCCCAAATTTTAGCTGAACGATCATGACAAGCAGAAGGGAGGAAGATACACCAAGTCAATTGACGGCTCCTTTTGGAAAAATTGTACCACTGATGACATCATCAGCAAAAATACCCCAACACTACCACAAGTCGCTGCACCAACAGATAGTTCACAATGCATACAGGTGAGTTCACAATGCATACAAGTGATACATAGTCCAGGCAAGTTCTGCAAGCAGTTCAGTGATGGCTATTGCAGAAGCTGTAGATTGGTTTTATCTTTGTCTTCACCGGCACTGGGATGAAGATAGGAATTCTGGCAATAATGGCTAAAGAAAAAATTATGTAACATTCCAGAAGGCACTAAAAGAAAACAATTTTCTTAACAATTTACATTATCTTGAAGAGAATTATTAAATATAATGAAAAGAAAGGTGAAAGTAAACAAACAGATCTGTTAACCTCCTTCTTTGTTCACATATTAAAACAATCCTCAACAGTTGTTTACCCAATTTAAATTAAACCATTTAAATCACGTGAATAAAAAAAAAATATTTAGATCCATTTTTTCATGAGCACTCATCATATATGATATATGGACATATGTACATTCAAACATATAACACAAAACACAAGTGTGCACACATAATATAATACATACAACACATAACATAATAGTAAAGGCCTTATAACTTTTTACAGGTGAAATCTCCATTGCAATGTTTAAAAACTCTATAGTCAAAAAATAGAACTGATCAGCAAAACATTAACCTAGGTCTGTATGAGCTCAAAAAATAAAATAGAACTTCATGATGTGGGAAAGGGCAATAATAAAATAGATATTGAAAAAAGCATCCTGGTTCTGTCGCAGATGTAAGGATAGCCAAACTGGAGTTTTGGATATCAGCTGTTATGGATTTGAGCCAAATCATCTTCTTTTTGGTCTGTAGAAATCGCTTTAGTTAATCTCTCTGGAATCCAAATCGGCTGCTGTTCTCCCTGTGGAAACACACAAACAGACCCCCAACTCCAGACAATGACTGGGTCAGGACCTTTCCATTGTCCTGTTAGAATATCCTTCCAAAGTACCTTGGGCTTATGCACATTTTTTGGACACACATGCCTTTTCGCAGCACTAAGTCCTGATGAATCCAAATTTAAAAAGTTTAGAGTAAAAAGGGTTATTTTAAGTTTATCTTTGGGGAATATATACCCCTTCCCAATTCCTTCTTTTTGCTTTAATAAGTACATTTTAATAGTTTGATGAGCTCTTTCAACTATGCCTTGTCCCTGTGGATTGTATGGGATTCCTGTTATATGAGTAATGCCAAATGATGAGCAAAATTGTTTAAAAGAGGTAGAAGTATAACCAGGGGCATTATCTGTTTTTAACTGTTTTGGAACGCCCACAGTGGCAAAATTTTGTAAGCAATGAGCTATAACATCTTTAGTTTTTTCTCCGGCATGAAGGGAGCCCATCAAAAATCCAGAAGAAGTATCAACTGTAACATGCAAATATTTTAATTTTCCAAATTCTGGCAAGTGTGTGACGTCCATCTGCCAAATATGGTTAGGTATCAATCCTCTAGGATTGACTCCAAGATTAACTTGTGGTAAAAAGGTCACACAATTTTGACATTGTTTTATTATTTGTCTAGCTTGTTCCTTAGTTATTTTAAAACGCTTTTGTAAAGTATTAGCATTGACATGGAACCTTTTATGAAAATTTATAGCTTCTTCTAGTGTAGAGAAAATATGTATGTCATGTGTAGTTTTATCTGCTAAATCATTGCCCAAACTAAGGGCTCCAGGCAATCCTGTATGTGCCCTGATATGTCCTATAAAGAATGGATCTTTTCTGTCCCAGATTAGACTTTGTATAGTGGAAAGCAAAGAGAAAACAGTAGAGGAAGGGGAAATCCTATCAGCATCTTCAAGGGATACTATAGCATTAACTATATACTGACTATCGGAAAATAAATTAAACACAGAATCTTTAAACATCACAAAAGCTTGTAATACTGCATTAAACTCTACCTTTTGAGCTGATTGTTTGGGTACTAAAAATGTAAAAGTTTGATCAGGTGTAACTATTGCTGCTGTACCATTATTTGATCCGTCAGTGAATATATTTGGAGCATTCATGATAGGTGTTTTTCTTGTCATTTTTGGAAAAATTACAGGATGCGATGACCAAAAAGACAATAAAGGATTAGATGGTAAGTGGTTATCAAATGAAACATTAGATTTGCACATGATTATTGCCCAAGTATTTAACTCATTAGCTAACTCATCAATTTGATTCATAGTATATGGAGTAATAATTTTATTGGGAGAAATTCCTAACACTCCCTTTGCTGCTTTTATTCCTTTGAGTATTAATTGTCCTACAGCCTCAGGATACCTAGTAAGAATAGTGTTAGGAGAATAAGATAAATGTATCCATAATAATGGACCTTCTTGCCAAAATACTCCTGTAGGAATATTTTTTGTTGGTAGTACAATAAATAATAAAGGCAAACTTATATCAATTCTATCCAAATGCATATTTTCCATATATGTTTCAATGATTTTTAATGCCTTTCTTGCTTCAGGCGTTAATATTCGGGGTGAATTTGGATCTGATAGACCTTTTAGGATATCACATAAAGGTCCCAACTCTCCTGTTGGTATACCTAGATAAGGCCTTATCCAATTTATGTCTCCTAATAACTTTTGAAAGTCGTTAAGTGATTTGAGTTGATCTACTCGTATTTGAATTTTTAGTGGACGGACCATGGTTGAGGATAATAGAACTCCTAAATAATTAATTGGAAAATTTAATTGTACTTTATCTATTGCTATCTCTAGATTATAATTTTTTAATAAGTTTGTAAGTGTGGCATAACATTCTAGCAATGTGTTTTTAGCTTTATGTGCTAATAATACATCATCCATATAGTGAAATATTTGTCGTTCAGGATTTTGATTTCTAAGTGGCTGGATTACTTTGTTAACATAAATTTGACACATAGTTGGGCTGTTAGCCATCCCTTGAGGGAGTACTTTCCATTCATATCTCTGATCAGGACCTTCATGATTCAGTGCAGGGATAGTAAATGCAAAACGTGGACTATCCTCAGGATGAATTGGAATTGAAAAAAAAACAATCTTTAATATCTATAACTAAAACATACCAAGTTTTTGGCAAAGCAGACAATTGAGGAATCCCCGATTGAGCAGGTCCCATAATAACCATCTCATTATTAATGGCTCTTAAATCTTGCAATAATCTCCATTTACCAGATTTCTTTTTGATGACAAAAATGGGAGTATTATGGGGAGATACAGAAGGTTGTATATGTCCTTCCGCTAATTGTTGTTTGACCAGGTCATGGGCTGCTTGTGTCTTTTCTTTAGTCAGGGGCCACTGAGGAACTCATACTGGTCTTTCTGATTTCCAAGTAATTTTTATTGTCTCAGTGGCCCTTTCTGAAAATCCAACCCATGTCTGTCTGTTCCTTGATCTATTGTATTGGTGCTGCTATACCTTGTTCTTGTTTTTCTAAACTTTTTCCTTTCCTAAAACCTTGTCTAGTCATAATAGTGGGTGCATTTTGGTTGATGTTATTTGTTAATGTCAAACCTAATTGATCTAGGACATCTCGTCCCCATAAATTTACGGGAAGATGATCCAATACATATGGCTGTATAGTTCCTTCACATCCTTCAGGATCCTTCCAATCTAATACCATTGCACTTCTATGGGGATTAGTCGCCACTCCTAGGCCTCGAAGCGTTTGAGTGGCTTGTTGTAATGGCCAATGTTTTGGCCATTCTTGACGAGAGATGATGCTAAGGTCTGCACCTGTATCCAGTAGCCCATTAAATTCATGTCCTTAAATATTTAGTTTTAGCATGGGGCGAGAATCTAAATTTAAAGAAAGCATAGCCCAATCTACACCTGTGGAGCCTAATCCCTTGGAACCTCTTTCTACAGCACGACTGGAAAATTTATCATGTAGGCTTGGTATTATTAGTAACTGTGCTATTCTATCTCCTGGTGAAATTACTGATATACCCTTTGGAGAACTGGCTATAATTTTTATTTCACCTTCATAATCAGGATCAATTACCCCAGGACTTATCATAAGTCCTTTTAGAGTAGAAGAGCTGCGTCCCAATAATAAGCCTACTGTTCCTTTGGGAAGAGGTCCTTTTACCCCTGTGGGAATGATTTGAACTCCCATCTCTGGAGTTAGTACTGATCTGGTGGAGGCGCAGATGTCCAACCCTGCGCGCCCTCTGGTTTGTCTGATGAGGGATCTGATGAACAATGTGTCCTGGGCGCTACCCTGATGGGGTTGCTGGGTTCCTCCACTGCCCCGTAGATTTGTGGTTGTGGGCCCCAGAGCATTGGGCCCCCCTGTCCATTTTTTGGCAATGGAGCCCGATGCCTTTCTCCACGATATCGTGGATAAACACCTGGTCCTTGTTCATTTTTTTGATAATGGAGTACCCTCTATGGTGGTTTGAGAACAGCAATCATTAGCCCAATGTCTCCCTCTGCGGCATCGTGGGCAAATACCCGGTATTCTACTCCTTTGATACCTAGTTTTGTTAAACCCTCCTCCTATGGGGCAATTCCTTTTAAAATGTCCTGTTTGTTCACAATTGTAGCATGTTCTTGGCCTGGCATCTAAAGCCTGTTTTACTGCAGCTGCCACAATTTGCCCTTGTTCATTAATGTCTCTGGCATCTAAAGCCTGTTTTACTGCAGCTGCCATGACTTGCTCTTATTCATTAATGTCTCTACATAATTTAATATATGTATTTAAATCTTCATGTTTCCATGGTCTAATGATATCTCTGCACCAACGATTCCCTTGGTCATAAGCCAGTTGTTTTATTAATGGCATTGCTTGTTCTGTATTCCCAAAAACTCTGGTAGCTGTTTGAATAAGCCTATCTACAAATTCAGTGTAAGATTCATTAGCTCCTTGTATTACCTTAGATAATTGACCTTGTAAACCTCCATGTCCTTGTAAAGTCTTCCATGCCCCAACCACCTCTACAGCAATTTGTGCATATACGCCAGGATCATATGCAATTTGTTGCTGCTTATCCTCATAAGGTCCCTTTCCTAACAACATATCTAGATTTCTCTGAGGATAACCAGCTGCTGCATTTCTCCTGGCCGTCTCCTTGCAAAATTCCTCATTGGCAACCTTCCATAACAGGTATTGACCTCCATTTAGCACAGCTTTACACATATTAGTCCAATCTGCTGGCGTCATGTTCAAGTTGTTAATGGATTCGACCAAGCTTACAGTGAAGGGTGCTTGAGGACCATAGGTTGTTACAGCCTCTTTTAGCTGCTTCACTATTTTGAAATTTAAAGCATGGTGAATTCGCTGCCCTCCTACCTCAAATACAGGGCATGTTTTTTTTTTTTTTTTAAAGCAGGGGCGGGACGAGATGGAGCTTCCATATCTTTTTTTTTTTTAATATTTATTTTTTAGTTTTCGGCGGACACAACATCTTTGTTTGTATGTGGTGCTGAGGATCGAACCCAGGCCACTCTCATGCCAGGCGAGCGTGCTACCGCTTGAGCCACATCCCCAGCCCTACAGGGCATGTTAATACTTGAGATCCTGTCTCAGGATCCGAACTATCAACTGCGGGGGTTGGGGGTCTCCCAGCATATGGAGGTGGCCTTGTTAGTTGGACATTTACGTCTTCTGGTGATAGAAAGGTGTTAGTAGCATTCTCCTGTAGAGGTGGCGCTGTTGGTTGGACACTTACGCCCTCTGGTGATAGAAAGTTTAGTAGCAGTCTCCTTTTGTAACTTTCCCCCTGATGGCTTTTTCTGCTCTAAGCTTTCTTCCTCTATCATTGTGTGAACTGAAGGCTTTGGACTAAGCAAACCAGATACGAACGTCCACAGTGGCAATGTGCCAACTGGCAGAGTCCCTGGGCTGTTCTTTTCTATTCTTTTTAAATCTTCACCATGATGGTTCCATTGTGATATATTTAACAACTCCTCCTTAAAAAGCCATGGGCTACATTTTTGTATTGTATCAACGTATGCCCTGACTGTTCTTGATTTTACTGAGATGCCTCCTTCCTCTAACAATTCACTTAACACTCTTTCAGTTTGTTTTTTACTAATTTCTGATCCCGTATTTCTACTATAATACAACCCAACAAGATGACGCCAAACAAAAACTGAGACAGAATGAAATAAAAAGGGAACAACAAAAAGTCATTGTAGCCTTTCTATCCTCCTGACATGTGCATCCGTCCTTTCTCCCTATCTGTTCCTCAGACGCAAATAGTTTTTCCTCAGACGTGAGCGGTTTTTCTTCCATCTTACCCATCTCCAGGGACAGGCAACTTAAAACAAAAGTGAAGCAAAACAAAAGAGGAATCTTAAAATGGCTACCCATCCTCTCGCCCTGCTCTCAGGGGCGAGCAGTTTACCTTATCACTTACCCTCAGTCGCTCCCAGTGCGAGCCACCAAATGCCACAGTCTGGCTGGGCACAATTCAGGAGCCACTTGTCAAAAGAAACTAACTTTATTTTTAGAACCACACACGCCAAACAAAACAGCCTCTCAGGAAAAACCCTCAGAGCCCAACTGCCACCACCGGCTTCCCACAAGCCTCTCCACCTCCCCCACTCCTACTGCTCTTGAGGCCGATTGGCTGGGTCGCATGGGCAGAGCCAAAAAAGTCCCCCAATGAGCAGCTCCGTGGTCTGAAAGGGCAGGGAAACAGCCCAATGAGCATCACCGCAGAGGAGCCAATCAGCTAGATGTTGCTGGGGCCTCTGTGAGCCAATCATCAGCTGGCAGCTGGAAGTTTGCTGGGGCCCCTTCAGCTGTGGCTCTCAACATCCAGCAACATCCAGCTCGCCTATTAAGGAATGGGACATTGGGGTGGTTTTCCTCTTGCCAATAAAGCTGCCATAGATATGTGTACAGCTGGCTGTGATGGCTCACGCCTGTCTGTAATCCCAGCAGCTCAGGAAGCTGAGGCAGGAGATTGCCAGTTCAAGGCCAGCCTGGGCAACTTAGCAAGACCCTAATCAATTTAGCAAGACCCCGTCTCAAAAAAAAAAACAAAAAACAAGGATTTGGGTGGTAAAATGACCCTGGGTTCAATACCCAGTACTTGAGGGGAAAAAGACATATGTACAATTACCATGTTCATTTCTCATGGACGAATAAACAGTGAAACTTCTGGAACACACAGTACGTACAAGCCTAACTCACTGAACACTGCCAGACTGCCTGCCACTGTGGGAGTGCTCCGGTTGTTCTGCATTCGCACAGCATCAGGTTTCCTGAGTCTGATCACTAGACTTTCTGCGGGTGTGTGCACCAAATTCCAATTTGATGTCAGCGTCCAGTGGTGCTGGGCATCTCTTCCTAGCCACTTGCCTATTGTGAAAGATTGACTCAAATATGTTGCCTTTTTAAAAGTTGGGTCGGGGTCGGGCACAGTGGCTCCCACCTGTAATCCCAAGTGGCTGGGGAAGCTGAGGCAGGAGGATTGGCGCTAAGCAACTCAGTGAGACCCTGTCTCTAAATAAAATACAAAATAGAGCTGGGGATGTGGCTCAGTGGCCGAGTGCCCCTGAGATCAATCCCTGATACCCCTCCCTCAAAACAGGTTGCAATGGTGCATACCTGTAACCCCAGCTACTAAGCAGGCTGACAGAGAAAGAGTGCAAGTTCAAGGCTAGCCTGGGTGACTCAGGGAGATCCTGTCTCAAAATAAAAGGGGCTAGGGTATAGTTCAGCGACAGAGCCCTCCTTAGCATCCTAGGTTGATCTTCAGCACTGGAAAAGGAGGGAGGGAAAAGGAATGAACAGGAAAGGGGGAAGAGACCCTGCATACCCTCTGCCTAGTTTCCCCTAGATGTTTTGCTATTTTTCTAAGAGTTTTTATCATGAATTGGTATTAAATTTTGTCAGACACATTTTCTGCATCTATTCACATGATGATTTTTCTTTATACCATTACTATGGCAGATTACATTGATGGAGTTTCACACACTGCATCCCTGGGATAAGCCCCACTTGGTAGTGGTGGTGTATGTACATTTTTTTTAATTCTGGGGATTGAACACAGGGGCACATACCACTGAGCCGTAATCCTTTCTATTTTTGAGAGACCCTGTTTTTAGTTGGTTGGTTGGTTTTGTTGTTTTTCGGTTTTGGTGGTGCTAGGGACTGAACCCACATTACCTTCAAGCATGCAAGGGAAGCGTTATACCACTGAGCCACATCCCCAATCCCTTTTGTTTTATTTTGAAACAGGGTCTCATGAAGTTGCTTAGGGCCTTGATAAATTGCTGAGGCTGGCCTGGAACTTGTGATCCTTCTGCCTCAGCCTCCAAAGTCACTGGGATGACAGGCTGCACCACCATACCCAGATAACCCTGTGTTCTTAAGAAAGAAACTTGGATAATTGGAGACTCTCCTTCTTTTCTAATGTATGTATGTAGTGCTACAAATTCCCTTCTCAGCATTGATTTAGCCACATCTAGAATTTCACTTTGTTACCTTGTATTTTTTTTAATATTCTTTGGTTGTAGATAGACACAATATCTTTGTTTATTTATTTTTATGTGGTGCTGAGGATGGACCCAATACCTCACACATGCAAGGCAAGTGCTCCACCACTGAGCTACAGCCCCAGCCCTGTTACCCTGTATTTTAATTCTGTTCAATGTTTTGTTTTCCTTGAGACTTCCTTTTCTAGCTATGGATTATTTGGAAACATATTTGTCACTTAATTTCCAAGCACTTGGAGACTTTCCTGTTACTGATTTCTGACTTGATTCCCCCAGGGTTTGAAGACATTGCCACATCAGGTGCTTTTACCTCTGTACTGGGTGGCACAGGGAACCCCAAACCTCACTTGCACTCTGAACCTGTAGACATGCCCTTCTTGGAAACAGGGTCTCTGTGGATGTCATCATTAAGATAAGGCCATGCTGGACAACGCTGGGCCCCAATCCAGTGAGAGTATCCTTGTAGGGAAAGGAGAACGCCACAGGATGGCACTGCACACACCTGCCATCCCAGGGGCTCTAGAGGCTGAGCAGGAGGGTCGTGACACTGGCTCCGTGAAAATTTCTCTCGGCATTCCTGTGCCTCGGTGCTGACTGCCCATCTCCCCTTGGGTGTCCATTTCCATGGCAGCCTGGTGACACCTTGACTTGTGTGGGATGGGGTGGATAGCAGGGCCAGGTACACCCTGCCTGCCGTGTCCATGCAGCATGGAAGCAGGTGCTGCCTTTGTTCCTGGAGAATGGCACATGGAGGAGACTCTATAGCAGCCCAGAGCAGTCAGGTGCCTGGAGGGAAGACAGGGCCCTGCCTGGGCCTCATCCACCTGAAGGCACACCGGTCATGCAGGTGCGGGCTTCCCTGAGGAGGTCCAGAGAGCAGGGCTCCTCCGAAGCCCCAGGGCTTGGGTCCCCACAAGACCTGGCACAAATGACCGCAAGGGAGATTTGCATGAAATGTAACTGGGCGGAGAATGGGGAGCACACATCACTCTGATGAGAGGAAATCCCGACTTCTGGACATAAATATGGAGCACAAGGGGCCTTGCACTCCCTGGCAGGGCGGCCCTCGCTGCAGCCTTCTCCATGACACGCACAGTCTTCCTGTGTATAATTACAGAAGCACACATGTACTCACCCCAGTAGGGCCTATTCGGCAGTGTGGTCTAAGCTGCAGTGTTTAAAATGCAGTCAGGCTGGGCAAGGTAGCGTACACCTGTAGTTCCTGTGGCTCGGGAGGCTGAGACAGGAGGATTGTGAGTTCAAAGCCAGCCTCAGCAACTTAGTGAGACCCTGTCTCTAAGTAAAATAAAAATAGGGCTAGGGATGTGGCTCAGTGGTAAAGCACCTCTCAGTTCAATCCCTGGTACCAAAAAAAGAAAAAAAGTCAGCTTTACAAGGAATAACACTTTTTACAGTTCATTCATTTTACTAAACTGATTTCAGTGTCTTGAGTGTTTGTGGAGAAAATATAGAAAGAAACATACTTAGGATTATGTGGTGATCAAACACTTTCTCTGTCATTGAATTTTTAAAAAATTTTTCAGAGTTCTCAGTAAATACCTCAATTTAGTATTCGCTTGAGAGACTCATGTTTATAAAGAAGTTTAGAGATATTTTAAAATGAGAAGAAAAAAACAATGCAAACAATATTGGCATTAAAACATATACGACTTTCAGTTATTCTGGAGACTTTCCAGCTTTGAATTTGGAGGCAAATTTTTCTTAATGAAATATCAAGTACCAGTATCTTTGAATACTGTTGTGATTTAGGTTCCACTAATTCAAAACTTGGTCACACACACAACATGCTCAAATTTTCCATCTTTCATAGCACATTAAAAATATTAGGGGCTGGGGATGTAGCTCAAGCGGCAGCGCGCTTGCCTGGCATGCGTGCGGCCCGGGTTCGATCCTCAGCACCACATACAAACAAAGATGTTGTGTCTACCAATAACTAAAAAATAAATATTAAAAAAATTCCCTCTCTCTCTCTCTCACTCTCTCTTTAATATATATATATATATTAGGAAAGGTAGACTTCCACAACCAAAGATGTTACAGAGTACACACGTTTCTGACAGCAATGATCCAGCAGTGACCTTCTTTAGGAAATAGTTCTACTAAAAAAAAAAAAGAGAGAGAGAGAAGTAATTTAAAATATTCAAGACATTAAATGCAAGACTGTGACTCTAAACTGCCATTTAATATGCTTTGTACTGTAGGATATAAAACTAACCCCTCACCTATGGCATGTTAAGCTGACACCCAAGACAGTCCAAGCCTTCCATGATTCAATACCCCACTATTTTCTGGTTGTACCCCAAAATAAACAACCAGCAAATTATCTCACTTGTGAAAAAAAATCATTTACACTTAAAAAATGGGATGATGTAGGATTCCCTCTTTTATAAAAATGCTTCTAGAGCTACTATAAAACTTGCATTTGTAAAATAGTTGATAAAAATACTCCTCTGGGGCTGGGGTTGTGGCTCAGTGGTAGAGCGCTTGCCTCACATGTGTGAGACACTGGGTTCGATTCTAAGCACTGCGTCTAAATGAATGAAATAAAGGTTCATCAACATCTAGAAATATTTTTTAAATATTCCTCTGGATTGTAAGAGAGCGGAGATGGGCCCACTGGTAAGACGTGGTGTATGAGCAACGAGACTTGGCTTTGTTCTCTTCCGCTTTGTCAGAGGCCGACTCCTGGGTTTTCGTTCTCAGGTGCTGTGCTCTCCCGTGTGTCTTCTTTCGTTTCTTGGTTAGCCACTTCAGCCCGCTTTCCCTGTGCTCCCCTTTTTCACTTTTGTTTGAAGGTTTTTGTCCCCAGATTTATCCTTGCCTGCCGCCTTCCTGGCATGACCTCCACCTTGGCTGGCGCGGGTGGGCAGCCTCCTCTGGGGCTCCTCCTTGGCCAAGCGGTCAGCAGAGCTGACCTTCCTCTTGGCCTGGCTGCTGCTACCGCTGAGCTGCAGAGTCCCGCCCTTTTTAAAACCTCAACCAGGATTTGTGATACTTCTGATGTTGGCAAGACCCTAACTTCACCAGTGAGGTGAGGTTCCTGCTGGTTCCTCCCTGCACCCAGCCCTGATTCATTTCCTAGCATCAAAACAGCCCATTATAGAGGCCAAAAACCATGTTCAGAAGTCATATGTGAGATTTTGGTTTGTGACTTGCCCTTTTCTTCAAGCTGCTCAGTGACCAGGAAGGCTGGAATCTCCTTCCTAAGCTCAGTGTCCAGGAATGCCTCCCTTCTCCTGGGCGGCAGACCCTGTCCTCTCCCCACCACCTGGTCCTGACTGGCCACAGCCTTGCACTGAAGGGATGGGGCCAGGACAGAAGCCCCAAGGTCACTCTCCAAACCAGCATGTCCTCCACCCCTGGACTACTGTTTCAAAAGTGCATTGCTCACTTCCTGTCTGGCTCTGGAGTCTGTCTCGCTTCCTGTCTGGCTCTGGAGTCAGGCAGGACCAGGCCAATCTGGAGAGGAGTCCAAAAGGCCAAGAAAGGTGAATTTGTTTCCTGTCTCTTTGGGAACCAGGACACACCCTCTGCCCTGGACGTCATGCACCCAAGTTCTCCAGCCTTCAACCTCAGACAGAGTTCTCCAGCGGCTCCTCTGGGTCTGCCGTCCAACTTGGACTGAACTGCGCCTCTGCTTTCCCTGGTTCTCTGACTTGCATTCTGAATGTGATAGGGCTTCTCAGCCCCATCCTCTATGCTTCAGTCCCTGATGAATCCCTTCTCAGCGGGCTGGTTATCTGGCCAGCTCCTGTTGAATCCCAACTGACATGGGGTCAACATGCTGCGTGTGGCGTAATCATTCCCAGGACATGCCCACAGTCCACGGAGCTGGGAAGTACATCAGGGCTTGCCAGGGCTTGGGAGGAGGCCATGGAGTGTGGCCATGTCCGGTTTCATGGGCTCTGCTGGGGTGAGGAACATGGTCAGGACCTGGCTGGAGGCAGCATCTGCACAATGTTGTCCCTGTCCTAATGTCACTGTAAGGGTTAATTTTACATTAGTGTGTTTACCACCAGTTTTAAAAGCAGCTGGGCATGGTGGTGCCCCATTTGGTCCCAGCTTCTTGGGAGGCTGAGGCAGGAGGATCACTTGAGCCCATGAGTTCAAGACCAGCCTGGGCAACACAACCTGACCTTGTCTCAAGAGAATAAAGAAAAGAGAAGAAAGAAAAAAGTAGGAAAAGGAAAACAAATGTGGGGACGGAGGCGCGTCACCCTGGCTCCCTTGGCAGTTCTAGGGAGCCACCTAACACCCTGCCCAGGGGCGTCTGGGTGACGCTGGGCAGCTCACTGTTGAATCCACAGCAGGCCTGTTCTCTTTAATGTGGGTGGCAGGAAGTGATGAAGTAGGTCAAACTGGGTTATCAAATCACCTTTAAAGGCTCTGCTTTTGGCCAGTCCTTTTATCCCAGACTTTCAAATGCTTAGTCTTTTCTTCTTCTTCTTCGTCTTTTTTTTTTTTTGTACCAGGGATTGAACACAGGGGCATCAACCCCTGAGCCACATTCCCAGCCCTATTTCGTATTTTATTTAGAGACAGGTCTCACTAAGTTGCTTAGTGCCTTGCTTTTGCTGAGGCTGGCTTTGAACTTGCAGTCCTCCTGCTTCAGCCTCTCGAGCTGCTATGATTATAGCGTGCACCACTGCCACCTGCGCTTAGTGTTTTCTACTCTAACAGCAAAAAGTAAAACTGGCAGGGGAGCTGTCAGAGTGAGTGTTTTTAGAGCAGTATCTACCTTGCTCTTTCCTTAGAATCTTAAGAAAATGATCCTGATATTTAATAAAATGAATGAAAGTTTCTCTGATTTTTTTTTTTTTTGATGGTTCTGGGGATCAAACCCAGGGCTTTGTGCATGCTAGGCAAGCACTCTACCAACTAAGCTATATCCCTCGCCCCTCTCTGGTTTTTATACTTGATGCTGATTTAATAAATCCTCAAAGCCGAAACTGCACATGAACACACACATGCACACACATTTATCAAGTGACCATGGGAACTTCTGTCACACTCCTGGCTTCATAAGTAACTTGTTCCACTTGGTATGTGTTATGTTGCATAGTTGTAAAGGATGTCAAAGAGTGTATTGATTGATTTTCTTGTTCCTCAATATATGATAAAATAGATACATGAATTTTGTTTTTATCATTTAAATCTTGACTGCTTGTTAGTAATCTGCCTTATAAGTCCCTTAGTTTATTTCTCAGTAGATTCTGTTCTGTTCCTGGAAATATGTCTGAGCACACTGATGTAGGTTGGAAGATACAGTTGCCTCCTGAAGGGAGTGAGTCTGGGTAAAAGAAGGTCAAATTCAGTAAAGCAGATTGCATGCCAAATTTTCCCATAAACTAAATAAGCTAAGTCTACAACTTTAAGGGTTTGACAAAAGTGTATTTAAAGAATCAATAAGGGGCTGGGGTTGTGGCTCAGCAGTTGAGCACTCGCCTCTCACGTATGAGACCCTGGGTTCGATCCTGAGCACCACATAAAAATAAATAAACAAAATAAAGATATTGTGCCCATGTATAACTAAAAAAATATTTAAAAAAAAAAAAAGAATCAATAAAGCAGGGTGTGGGACACAGCCTGTCTATCCAGCTGAGCTAGGAGATCACAGGGTCAGCCTGGGCAACTTATTGAGACCCGGTCTCAAAATAGAAAGGGCTGGGATGTGGCTCAGTGGTAAAAGGCCCATCTCCACCCACACCCGACCCGGGTTCAATCCCCATACAAAAAAAAAAACAAAACTGAGCACAAGTCTATAGGGTTTGCCCCTTTTCCCTCCTGTGGGGCAAGTCTCTGGAGTGGACTGCTGGCTCATGGCGTGGATGTACGTCTGCCTTTGTTCAGAGCCCACACTTTAGGGGAGGGCAAGCAGCACACCGGCTCCCGTCAGCAGTGTAGGATTTCACACCACTCACCCTTTCCATCTTGGTTTTGTTGGTTTCTTTCTTATTAGTCATTCTAGTGGTTGTGAAGTGGTGACTCATTGCGGTTTTAATTTGCATTTCCCTCATGACTAATGACATTGAGAGCCTTCCTACATGCTTATTGACTGTGTTGTGTGTGTGTGTGTGTGTGTGTGTGTGTGTGTGTGTAATGCCTGGTCAAGTCTTTTGCTTATTTAAAAAAAATCAAATTATTTATTTTTGGTTGTTGATTTGTAGTCATATTTTATATATGCTGGGTACAAGACCTTTGCCAGCCATCAGTATCACAAGTACTCTCTCATTCTGTGGCTTGCCACCTTCTTATTTTCTTAAAACTATCTTTTGTTGAGCAATGATTCTTAATTTTGAGAAAGTCCAATTTATACTTTCTTAAATACTTTAGGCTTTTTGTCATTTTTTCTAAGGTATCTTTGCCTACCCCAAGGTTATAAAATAGTCACATTTTATTCTAAAAGCTTCACAGTGTCAATTTTATGTTTAGTTCTGTGATTTATCTTAATTTGTGGAGGAACACGAGGCCGGTGTTGAGGGGCGTTATTTTCCATGTGGACATCCAATTTGTACAGCACCTTTTATTGAAAAGCTCTTCCTTCCGCCATCGGATTACCTTGGCAGCTTGGTTGAAAGCGAATTGACATTCCTGTGGATGTATTTCCAGCTTGCTGTTCGGTTCTGCTGATCTCTGGGTCTTTCCTTGTGTCTACCCATACCCACCTGGTTACTGTAGATTTGCAATCAGATGTGAAATTGAATAGAGTTGATCCTGAAATTGACTAGTACAAGCTATCCCATTTTGTTCTTTTTCAGATATTTTATTTATGCCTCTTCTAATTCATTTTAAGTTATATGGACATTTTGGGATTACTTCGCTGGTTTCAGGGCAGGGGGTGGGGCTCTGTGGTACAGAGGTCACCTAGCATGCAGGAGGTCCTGGGTCTCTCTCCAGCACTGCAAAAAATAATAAAATACTTGTTAAAAAGAGTCAATTTGTCATTTTTTCCCCCTTTTTTCCTTTGCAAAGTGAAGTCTCTTTATTGGGATGATCTTAACAGGCAGAATTACGTAGGTCTGTCCCGTCCACGAGGAGGAGGTCCGTCTTTAAGGAACTGAGCACCAGAACGGCTCCACCCACGGCTCTTCCTGGAGTCTCACTTTCCCCCTGGGTGGAGGGCACCCTAGGGTTGGAGGGATCTGCCTGGGAGGTGGGGGCACACCCTCCCTCTACCACCTCCCCTCAGACCCGCCCGGGTTCGCTGGGCTCAGTCGCAGGGTCGTGCGTGCTGAAGAAAAGAGGTGAACTGCCTTTTCTTGCAAAATGAGATGGAAAATAGATCCGAATACACTGTCCGGAGTCACTTTCAAACTTCATGCCTATAAAGAGAGGCTACCTCCACTCATTCCTCCCACGGTGGGGCCCGGACTTGGCCTTTCACCCCACCTGCGTTCCCAGGTTTCATGAAGCCGCGGGGGCGCGGGCCGGGATCCCGGGGCCCGCAGCACTTCCGGCGACCCTCGTCCCCGCCCCGGCACCGCGGGCTGTCGGCGGAAGCGGTGGGGCTTGCGGGAGGCGCTGCCCGGGCTGGACGGGCTCGGCGTCCGCTCCGAGGAGGGTCAAGGCTGAGGTCTCCGGGGGCAGAGCTGGGGACGTCCCCGGGCCGGTCCGGTCACGTGGGTTCCCAGGGAGGCGGGGTCGCCCGGGGCCGGGTTCCGCAGACCCTGCGCTCCCCGAGGCCGCCCTCGCCTTCTTCCCCAGGGCTGGACCGGCGAGCTGCCCGCTGTGGCCGTGCCCACGGTGGTGAGAGGAGAGCACGTGGGAGAGGGCACTCAGGACCTTGCATCGCCGTGACAGAGCACCCTCCATTCCCATTTGGCCTTTAGGGCCCAGCCCTCTTCAGAGCTCACGTTGTGAAATGCAAAATGGGGCTACCATTGATGAGGGCCCTCCTGGATCTGCTTCCAGGACTAGGGCGGGGTCGGCCCCAGAGCATCTGCCTAGCAAGGCCCTGGGTGCCATCCCTGGCACAAAGAGAAAGGTGCGTTTCCAACAACATTGTACTTCTCATGACTAATCATGATTATCCAAAATTTGTAACGTATCTGCAACAGCTGTGTACTGTAATTGTAATGATAAACAAGATTTTTTTTTTTTTCTTTTTGGGGATTGAACCCAGAGGCCCTCTACCACTAAACCACATTCACAACCCTTTTTATTTTGAGACAGGGTCTCTCTATGTTGCTCAGGCTGACCTCAAACTTGCAGACCTCAAACTTGCAGTGCTCCTGCCTCAGCCTTCCCAATAGCTGGGATTACAGGTGTGCAACACCAGGCCTGGAAAGGATTTTTTTTTTCCCCCTAACAAATGGAGCTTTGCAGGAAACCAAACAAATTTGGAGATTTCAGCTTATAGATTTTTTTTTTGTTGTTTGGTTTTGTTTTGTTTTGTTGCTGCTGGGCATGGAACCCAGAGTCTTGCCCATGTTAGGTAAGCCCTCTGCAACTGAGCTATATCCCCAGCCCCTATACATCCAGTTTTGCTGTAGAGAACTATGTAGAGGGATCAATGAAACTTTCAAACATAAAAATGTTACCTGAGGAGAAATATCTGTAGAAGAATTAAAATGGAATATGGGTTCCAGGAGCACAGGATGTCCTATGTCTGCATCCTGTGCTATTTTAAAAGGATTGTGAGGGACATCAAATGGATGTGGTATTTATATTCCATCTGGCTACATTCTTTAAAGTGATATGACAGTTTTGCTTCTAAGTGTCAATATTTACAGTACGCCAGAAGTTGCATTCTTTGTAACTACTTAAGCTTATGTAATGTTTTAGGTGTCGACTTAATGTGTTGGGGGATGGAATATTTCAGGTTGTAGGGGTTTATGAACAAGACTGTTTGAAGACTACTGAAGCCAGTGTTTTCAATGGCTCTTAGGGTCAGAAGGAACCCAGAGACCAATCTCAAGGTCCCTTGGTGTGACGGTACCACTGTGCCTCTTGGGAGGTGGCTGGTTCCACACTTTAGGTCAACCTACTGTGTTCAAAGCTTGCTGTGAACTCAAGGCCTCAGTTTCCCATCTGTAGGATGAGGGTGAATATGGGAATTCATGCACTGCCTGGAGCAGGCACTGGGCTGGCAGAAGTGCACCGTGCCAGTGTTTACTGGTTCTGATGGGAACTTGTCTCCTAGCTAGGAGGTTACTCCTCTCAAGGAACCATTCTTGGTCTGTGTTTTCAGGAAGCAGCAAGATTCTTCCCTTCTCAGTAGGAGGGCCCAATGATAGGCCTTGGTACCTTTGGGCTAAAACAGAACACCATAGACTGGGTGACTTACAAGCAAGAGAAATCAGGGCTCCTGGGGGGCGTGCCCATCTAGTCCTGGGTACTCAGGAGGCTAAGGTGGGAGGATCCCTTGCGCCCAGGACTTTGAGGCCAGCCTGGGAAGCACAGCAACTCTCATCTCAGAAGAAAAGGAGGGGGATGGGGAAGGAGAGAAGGAAGGAAATAGGTACACAAGGGAAGGAAGGGGAGAAAAGAATGAAATCAGGGTTGTGGGGCAGCTCAGAACGAGAACTCTGCCTCCTGCACGAGGTTCTTAGTTTGAGCCCCAGCACCCCCCAAACCAGAACAACAGAAACTGATTTTCGTAGTTCTGGAGAGGGAAAGCCCAAGGTCAAGGCAGGGCAGATCCAGGGCCTGGCAGGCCTGTCTCCTGGTTCAGGTGGTGCCTGGCGCTTTATCCTGCCTGATGGGTCCCTGGGTCTCTGCTACAAGGGCACCAGCTCCACTGAGAAAGGCTCTGCCCTCACGTCCTCATCACCCCCAGGGTCCCCATATACCGACACTGTGGGGATAAGGTCTTTAGCACAGGAATTTGAGGGCACACACACGTTGAAACAGCAATGCCCACTACCCACCCCACTGACTCAGATCAGAATTCAAATTTTCCTTATACTCTTATGATTTCTTTTTAGTTTTTTAAATATTCAAATGCAAACCCGGGGCATACTTTCTTTTGTTGAATAGAATTTTTAATTCAATGTACTCAAATTTTTCTTCACAGTAGTGTTATTTTGTCTTATTTCAGAAATCTGCGCTACATTCTCAGTGTGAGACCTTTCCAAGATTAAATTTATTTTAAGATAATTGTAGGCTCACATTCAGGTCTAAGAAATAATAAGTCCTTCCTGAAGAGGACCACTCTCATTCTGCCAGGTGCAGTGGCCACTCCTGTGATTCCCAGCCACTCTACTCAGGAGGCTGATGCAGGAGGATCCCAAGTCAAGGGCAGCCTGGGAAACCTATTGAGAACCTGACTTGGAATTTAAAAAGGAGCTGGGGAGGTAGTTCAGTGGTAGAGTGCCCTTGGGTTCAGTCCCATTACCAAAAAGAAGGGAAGGAAAGAAGGAAGGAAGGACAGGAAGGAGGGAAGATGGATCCTGGGGATGCTTGACTCAAGTCCCCAATGCTGACATTTGCAAAAGGGCAGGACACTAGCACAACCAGGCAGTGACATTGGCCCACCTGGGCCCAGGGCTCTACCTCGCCTCAGGGTCCCTCACGGGGCTCTTTATGGCTGCACCCTCTTGCCTCCCATCCACCAGCTTCCTCACCCCTGGAACCATTTGTTCTTTGCATTCCTGTAAACTTTGTCATTTGGATAATGTTACATACATGGAATCACACAGCATGTGGCCTTTTGGAATTCTTCTTTACCTTACATAGTTCTCTTGAGCTTCCTCCTGGTGGCTGTGCATTTCAGGAGTTATATATCTATATCTATATATTTATATTATTTATATATTTATATTTGGGGTGGGTACTGGGGATTGAACTCAGGGGCATTCGACCACTGAGCCACATCCCAGCCCTATTTTGTATTTTATTTAGAGACTGGGTCTCACTGAGTTGCTTAGTGCCTTGCTAAGTTGCTGAGGCTGACTTTGAACTTGCAATCTTTCTGCCTCAGCCTCCAAAGCCGCTGGGATTACAGGTGTGCACTACCATGCTTGGCCAGAGCTCTGTTCTTTTATAAATTATTCAATTTGTGACATTCAGTTACAGCAACAGAAAAGAGACTAAGATACCATCTCTGTTTCCCTCCTTTCTCTTTGTAGAAGTGAGATTCCTCATGCTTTGCTAAAGGCCCTAAGGAGGCCTGCACTCAACAAAATAGTGTAGTGTTGTTTGACCCAGTGCTTCTCAGTTTGTTTCCTGGACCCTCTGAATTATGTTCAGATCATGCTTTGGGAATGAATATTGATTCCAGTGCTCATATTTTAGTCTTGAGGGAACTAAGGGCCCCCGAGTTGAGAGCTTTGCAGGCCCCTTCTCAGGAGCTGGCTTTGTGCTTGCTTTCCCCCAGGCTCTTTTTTCTTTCCTGGATAGGTCCTGAGTGCCCTGCCCAGCTGCAGAACAGCCTCGATTGTCCAGTCTCCCTGCCTGGGATTGGAGCCCACTGCCTTATCACAGCATCAGGAACCCCTAATAAAGAGCCAAGTTGCAGCAGGGAGGAGCTGGCCCTGGGGGCAGGCTGAGTGCTGGGAGAGGGCTGGGGAGCAGGACGGGAGGGTTGGAAAGGGTCCGAGCTGTGAATAGAGAGGACTCAGCCACATGGAGGAAGTAGGGTCACTAACTACACGAGAAGAAGGCGGAGGAGAGGGAGCTTCCAGCTTCTCTGGTGGATGGTGAATCTGTTAGCCAAGCTGGAAGAGCAGGTGGGAAGAGGAGATGATGCACTTGGCTGGAGCTGTGGGCCTGAAGCTTTTTGGAGGCTGGGAACTGGGGCTGCAGGAAGGGGCTGGCGTCTGAGGAGAACAGGCGTCCAAGAGCCACCCGGCCAAGGACTAACCTGAGTCCCAGTGCTGTGGGACCTGAACCCAGCCATTGCTTTTCGCCCTGGAAGTGCACAGGCAGACTGCAATAGCAACCCTTTGCCAGCAGGGGGCGGCCAAGTGTCAGGTCTGCGCAGTGAAGCAACACAAGGGCAGCCCGAGGAGACAGTATCTTGCTGCTCTCCAGGAGGGAAGCTTGGCAACAAAGTATCCCATTACCATACTGTTAAGTTCCGGTCTCCTCCTTTTCTGAGGCCCTAGGAGCAGTTCGGCTTCCAGCGATTAAGGGCAGAAGCCAATTTTGTGGGTGGGTGAAGGAGAGAGGCAGAGTGATGGGTGTCTGGGTGTTGGGAAACTAATGAGATGGTGTGGTTCATAAGCAGGAGAGTGATAACCTTCATGATTAGTTGCAATGTTCTTTGTTGAGAAATACAGCAAAGGTACAGAAAAGTACATTAAAACGTCAGTGTCTAAGTACATAAAAATGTGTTAAAGGTTGGCTGCAGAATGAACAGCCAGCAGTACTGCTGGTAGGAACAGGCTCGAACCCCAAGAGGCCCCAGGGCTGTGCTCCATATCAGCTCTGCCCATCATTCTGACGCTTACAGATATCTGTCTTGTTTTTCTGTGGATTTTAAAAATTTAATAACACATTAAACAATATAGTTTAACTTAAGGGTTAGAACTTTATGAATGGAGCCGGGCAGAACGCCTACAGCCTCAGTATGCTGAGACTCGTCTGTGTCGCTGTATGTGGCTGCAGTGGGTTCTCTTTAATAGCTGGATTCCATTCTAGCAGAGGCTTGATTTCTCATTGTACTGCTAGTGGGTACCCAGGAACCCCAGCAGTGTTCAGTCCTGGCTGTGTCAGCAGCACTGCATCCCATCCAAGATTTCTGATGCACAGAAACCCATTTTATCATGATGCTTTTTGTGGTTGCTGTTGTTTGTTTGAGGTGGGATCTCCCTGTGGTGCCCAGGCTGGTCTCATCTCTTGGGCTCAAGAGATCCTCCCACCTCAGCCTCCTGTGCAGCTGGGACCACAGGCCACCACCTATAGCTATGATGATCCATTAGTATCATCCACTGTGAAGACTTAGGTCCTCCTTTTCCGTTTATCTGGAGGACAGTGGTAGTTTCCCTGCACTGACTTTGGGCCTTCCTTGAGGACTGCAAGTCACTAACAAACCTACTTGACCTCTTGGCAAGCAGGACACCTGTTTATCTTTTGACCTGGATCCTCAACACTGGGCATTGCACCCCATAAGCTGATAACACCTGTTTACAGGGCAAGGGAAGGGGTTGGCACGGATGTTGAAAGATGATGAGCCAGTCTGGGTTTTATTTCCCCTTCTGTCTTCTAATCACCGATTAGGGGAGAAAACAGGAAACTACTGTCCGGCTTCTGCTGGACTCAGGGGCAAATGAGGGACCAAGAGTATTTGGGTTGGAGGAAAAACGGACGCCAGCAATTGGGGAAGGTACAGAAATGCCCAAAAGGAGTATGAGGGAGGTCCATGAGGTCCGCAGGGCAAAGAGAGTGTGTTTGGATGCTCTGACCGCGGAGAGGGAGTGGTATTTGATGTGATCCTTGACAACTGTGAAAATCTACCAAAGACTGACTACTTTTTAAGTGCTTTATGCGGATTTCTGGGTGCTTGGGACGCGCCGGGAGGTGGCAGTGTAGTAGCGTGCTAGGGCCGAGCTGCGCTCAAGTTCAAGCTCCGGGTCGGCAGAAGCTTCGCATTTGTTAATAACTTAAAGAGCCAGGCCGCCAGCTGGGGCCGGCTGCGCGGGCAGCCAGCGGACCCAGCGCCGCTCGGGCCTGCAGAGCTCTCCCCACGCGGCGAGGGACGGTCCTGCCCGGCGGCCCGGGCGGAGTCCCGCCGCGCCGCCTCCCGTCCCTCCCGGGCCTCGGGTCGCCGCGTCAAGGCGGCCCCGGGGTCCCCGCCGCCCGGCCGAGGCCCCCCGCCCGCCGCGCCGCGCCCGCCCCGCCCGCCCCGCGCGCCCGGCCCCGCCCCGCCCAGGCCCCGCCCCGCGCCCGCCCCCGCCGCCGCCCCGCCCCCGCCCCTCCCCCGCCCGCCGCCTCCGCCCGCCGCCGGCCGCGTCGGGTAAACCTGTTTGGCGACGCGGCCGCGCCGGGGCGGATCGTGCGGCCGGCGGCTCCCTCGCGGCTCGCGGCGTCGGGGCCCGTGGCGCGGCGGCCGGCCCTCGGCCCCGGAGCCCTCGGCGGCGCCACCATGTACTCGGGAGCCGGCCCCGGTGAGTGCTCGCGCGGCGGCGGCGGGCGGCGGGCGGGGGTCCGGCGGGGCGGGGCCGGGGTCCTCCTCCGCCGCCGCCGCCCGGCCTGCTCGGCGCGGCCCCGGGCCCGCGCGGCCTGCGTCCTGCGCTCGGGCCTGCGCCCCGGCGCCGCGCGCCTAGGCCCGGCCGGCGCCCACCGCCCGCCGCCCGCCGCTGCCGAGGGTCGCGGCCCTGGCGGGCGGGCGTCGCCGGCGGCTCTCTGGGCCGCACCTCCTAGGCCCCTGCGCCGAGGGGCGGTGGGAGGCGGCCCCCCTGGCGGGGCCGGGGCCGGGGCCGGGGCTGGCCGGGAGGGCGCCCGCGCGCCGAGCCGCGGCTCATTCTCATTCCAGACACGCGGCTGATGCGAGTGCTAATTGCCTCGTACGAGGTACTCGGAGAGCTGGGGAGACGTGTCGGTGTCCTCAGCACCCCTCTACTACTCAGCCTCGCTCCTTGGAAAAGTTCCAAAAAACTTAAACCCATAAACATTTTTTTTTTCTTTCTCGTTTTCCATGCAGAGTAGTAGGGCCGTTTACTTGCTGGGCCAAGAAAACGGTCAAGTGCTCTGGTGCTTTTTTGCCTTCTCCCGCCAGGCACGTGGCTCCTAAATTTCCCGGCACTTGGACCGGGCACTGGCTGCTCCCCTTTGTCCGCCACGCTCCAGCCTGCCGCCTGCCCCACAAGTCCCCGCCTGTCTACCTGGTCCACTGCTAGGTGGTTCACGTCCCGGGTCTCTCCAGACCTGCTCCAAATTGTAAGGTCTACAAGCCTGCCTGATCCACTCAGGTCCCTTAATGGTGGCCCCACGGCTGTGTCTGTACACAATTAGCTCTGTGCCTTGTGGATTCTGAGCCGTTTTTTTTTTTTTTTTTTCCCCTGATGTCACTTAGCTGCGCCAAGGCTCTCTGACCAACTTTTAAACCCTCAAAGGCCCTCAACAGTTTGATTGATGAATGGTTTAACCCTGCACCTAGAAGGTGCCACAGACCTGATGGCAAATGCTGGCCTCTAGAGATCCTGGCAGTCAGCCCCCTAACTGTGAAGTGGGCTGGGCAGCCCCTGCCCTGTAATGTGAGAATCTTCTAGAGCAGAGTTGCAAAGGAACCCAGCAGATGTGAGTCATGAAGCTGTACATTTTTTCAGATTATCAGTTTTACAGTTGAAGGCCCAGAAAATGTAAGGAACCTTGAGGAAGGTCAGGCTTCTGTCTTGTGTTTTATGTGTTGATGGTTCAGCTTGTTGAAATTGGTGGAGCGCCTTCATTTTGAAGGCAGGCAGCAGAGAGGCTCAGAGAGGTTAAGAACTCTGCCAAGGTCATGGAGCCAGGAGCATTAGAACAATCTGCCTGGCTCCACTCCTGAGCTGATTTTCTGAACCCTCCTTACAGAAAGTGGCTCTCAGTCCCTTTTGACCTTGACCCACAGTAAAAAATACCTGTTAAGTCTAGGCTAGACTAGGCCATGCTGCGTACTTGTAACTGAGATGAGAACTTCAGGAAGTGGCATTAAGGCTGCTTGCTGTGTGTACCTGCACCAGGCTGTTGACGTGTCTATGGCACACTGCTTGAGGATGGCTTCTGTGCTGTGGGCTTCTGCTTGGTGGCCTAGCGGGGACACCCTTTAGCCAGCTTTCATGGGGAAAATAAATGTCCGCAGGATAATTCCTAGCTAATGGCTGGACAGGATTGAGCCCAAGCTCCAGGTGTGCACGTGTGCTGTAATTATGCAGTTAAGTTTTTTTTGTTTTCTACCCAAGCTTTTAATTTTGTTTAAAAGGAAATTTTTGGAATAGAATCTCTTCAGTGAGACTCTTTCTAATATTTTGTTTCCTAATTTAGAATCCTAATTGCATCTGAATTGTAGAAAAGTTACAGATAGTTCTGCTACTTCCAATTGTTATAGACTTACTAAGCAACTTGTAAATTAATTTTAAAAATAAAGTTCACAGTAGGTTTATATTATTATGCCTGTTACAAAAAAATAATGTTACATATATGAAACTGAAATTTGGATTCCAAAGTTAGGAATGTTACTGTTTCTTAATTTTTCTGAACTATTGAAAAAAGTGAGGATAGGTGGATTTTGCATTGACCCTGAAACTTCATAGATCAATCAATTAGTTGTGGGCTCCCCTGGCACCCCAGTACTGGGGATTGAAGCTGGAGGCCTGTGCCTATTAGGCAAGTGCTCTACCACTGAGCTATATCCCCAGTCCCACATATTTTCCAATTAATTAATTAATTAATTAATTAGTACTGGGGATTAAAAACTCAGGGACACTTGACCACTGAGTCACATTCCCAGCCCAATTTTGTGTTTTATTTAGAGACAGGGTCTCACTGAGTTGCTTAGCACCCTCACTTTTGCTGAGGCTGGCTTTGAACTTACAATCCTTCTGCGTCTGCCTCTTGAGCTGCTGGGATTACAGCATGTGCCACCACGCCCGGCTTTATTTTTTATTTTGAGAGGGATTTGGTAGGTTGCCCAGCTGACTGGGAACTCTTGATCCTCCTGCTTTGGTGGCTGGGAATACACCCATGTGCCACCTGAATGCTACCCACCTTGCCCCCCATTTAAAGATCTTAAATGGTATCTAAAGGATTGTTTCCTCCAATGGGGTGGTTTTCTGAGGATTTTGCCTAATGTTATACCCCTTGTGGGTTTGCTACAAAGTAATCTCTGTGACACCTAATTCCTAGTGAGAGTTGTCTAAATAGGATCTTGACTTTGAAAATACCTGGTTTTCATTGGTAATTTCTGGTACCACTTAATTCTCTCTAAACCCCATTTCTCCGTGACTCCAAGTTGTCCAGTTGTCCCAGCAAGGATGCGAGCAGCTCTCCCAGTGATGGTGCCTGTTTACCATGGCAGTGCCTCCACCTGGGCCAGGAGGCATGGCAGTATGGCTCTGCATTGTGCAGTCTTCCTTCCCCTAACTGCAAGAGCTGTGACTCCTAAAACTACTGTTTAAGAAGTAGCAGTATTTTTTCAACTTGCAATTTCTGTATTGAAAATGTTGTTTTGTTTTGTTTTAGAATCACCCCCACCCTCAGGTGCTCTACCACTGGGCTACACCCCCATCCTCCTAGGTGCTGTACCACTGGGCTACACCCCCACCCCCAGGTGCTCTACCACTGGGCTACACCCCCATCCCCCTAGGTGCTCTACCACTGGGCTACACCCCCACCCCCAGGTGCTCTACCACTGGGCCACACCCCCACCCCCAGGTGCTCTACCACTGGGCTACACCCCCACCCCCAGGTGCTCTACCACTGGGCTACACCCCCACCCCCAGGTGCTCTACCACTGGGCTACACCCCCACCCCCAGGTGCTCTACCACTGGGCTACACCCCCACCCCCAGGTGCTCTACCACTGGGCTACACCCTCACCCCCAGGTGCTCTACCTCTGAGTTACACCCCCATTCCCCTAGGTGCTCTACCACTGGGCTACATCCCCAGTCCTTTTTAGTTTTTGTTTTGAGACTGTCTCTTGCTAAGTTGCTGAGGCTGGCATCAAACTTACTTACCTTCTTTCTTTTCAATAACTTTATTTTATTTATTTACATGTGGTGCTGAGGATCGAACCCAGGGCCTCACACGTGCTAGGCGAGCACTTTTACCACTGCGCCACAATCCCAGTCCCACTTACTTACTTTTTTTTTTTTTTAGTTGTCAATGGAACTTCATTTGATTGATTGATTGTTATATGCCAGGCAAGTTCTCTACCACTGAGCCACAACCCTAGCCCTGGCATCAAACTTTCAATCCTCCTGCCTCAGCCTCCCTAGTGCCTGGGATTATGGGTGTGGCTACTGCTCCGGGCTATATTGAATGTGTTGACAAGGGTCTGGTTCATTCTCTGAGTTAAGCAATATTCTGCTGCAGTGTGCCAGTCTGATGAAATGTGTTTTTATTTTATGAATTGTTACTGTGAACTTTGAAAATGTAACATTTGGCTTCTTTTAGAAAGAATTACTATTGTGAAGTAATTTGAAGAACATAAAAGTAGAGTGATTAGTACAAAATGTGCCTTCAGAATTTTCTACCTTTGCTTGTTTCCCCCACTCTTGTTTCTCGTGGATATTGTAGATGGACATGATACCTTCGTTCTGTCAGCCTGCCTACCTATTTGTGATGCTGAGGAGCCAGCCCAGCGCTTCACACGTGCTAGGCAGGTGCTCTACGCTGAGCTGTCACTGCGGCCCCTCCGTGAATACCCTTTAAAGTGGTTCCAGCCAGGTGGCTTCCTCTCTTTGTACGTGTGCACCCAGAGGCCAGGGAAGTTTTAGACGAGGCTACTGTCACCCCAGTTGGCTGTCGGTTCTCATTCACTCAGGCACACGCTTATGGTTGACTGTTTTCTCTCCTGAATTTTAATAGAAGTCATACATAAATCTGGGTTTCTGTCTTCTGAGGCAATTTACTGAGTCTCTGAAAGCTAGTCCCGCTTTTGTCCTTTCTTTTTACTTGTTACAAACATTTAAGTCCTTAAAATTATCTTTTTTTCAGAGTAGGCATCTCCTCCCTCCTCTTCCTGTTCCGTTTGGTTGAACCCCGGCGGCATCTTGCCATTGAGCCACATTCCCAGCCCTTTTTGTGTTTTATTTTTAGCCACGGTCTCACTTAGGTCCTCCCTAAGTTGCTGAGGCTTGCCACCAACTTGCTGTCCTCCTGCCTCAGCTTCCTAAATTGCTGGAATTCAGGTGGGCACCTCTGCGCCCAGCTCAGTTTTCTTTCTTTAATCAGTTTTATAGAGAACCCATATTCACAGTCCTCGGTTCCCTGAAGACAGGGCTTGTGAACTTCACTCCAGTACACTCACCAAGTGTCTTTGCTGACCGGTCACTCTGACTTTAAGTCACAGGTGAAGCAGAGCCCTCTTCATGTAGCATCTTTCATGAAGTAGAGTGACCTAATACTTAGAAAATGGAAATGACACTGTGGACTTAAAATTATTCAAAAGAAGATGGACCTCCCCTTCCCCATTTTGGGCTGAGAGGGCCTCTCTGGCATGAGGTGGGCTCCAGGTCCTCCCCCGACTCGCTGTGCCCTTATCTTTGCCCACCATTCCCTGCACTTGGCAGCTTCACCCCTGGCTTGGCTATCTTCTGGGTGAGCACCACCAGCCCACACCCGTGCTGCTGAGCCCTAGCTGGTGCCATGGCTGTGGCCTGGCCTTTTCCCTCTGGCTACCTAAAATCGAGCTCTTGGTGTGGTGAAATGTCATTGAGTACGCTACTCTAATTTCTTTCTCCACCTTTTCTCCCCAGAAGTTTAAGAACCTGAAACCACTATTTGTTCTCTGGTCCCTTAGTCTTTTTTTTAAAGATCTTTTTTTTTGGTTAGACACAATACCTTTATTTTATTTATTTATTTTTTTAGAGAGAGAGAGAGAGAATTTTTTTAATATTTATTTTTTAGTTTTCGGCAGACATAACATCTTTATTTGTATGTGGTGCTGAGGATCGAACCCCGACCGCACGCATGCCAGGCGAGTGCGCTACGGCTTGAGCCACACCTCCAGCCCCTATTTTATTTATTTTTAAACCCAGGGCCTCGCGCATGCTAGGCAAGTGCTCTATGGCTGAGCACAAACCCCAGCCCCTGGTCCCTTAGTTTTTGTGACCAGATAACCGTGCCCTTCTAGTTTATCTTTCAGTAGAGCTGTACCCAGTGACCACAGCTTGTCCTCTTGGCTGGGAACTTGTATAAGTAAAACGGGGTCCTTCTGATTGTTTCCTGGGACTGCGAGCACATGCAAGGACTGTGGGCAAATTGGGGTGGCTGCTCCCTGACTAAAGGCTGGTGCGTAGCCTCAGAAATGGTAGGCTTGCACCCTTTAACTGTGTCACTCCTCAGTGGTCCTGCACTTCGGGGAGACTGAAGGGTGCGGTGCGCAGGTGGCTCCCTGCCGTGTGCCAGGAGGGGGAATTGGATGCCCACTTCCAGTCTTTCTCAGCTCCAGCCCTGCCTTCCTTCACTGGTATGGTGTGGGGAGTTGTCCCTTGTGTGGGCCTCAGTTTCCTCATCTGTAATGGCCGGGAGTCTGACCTGGATGGCTCATGCTCTTTCCGTCTCTGGATCTTATGACTCAGTTGCTCTTCTGCCTCCTACCGCTAGGGCCAGAGACCGAGGAGAGCTGCACATTTCCTCTGCTGTCTTGAGAGTGTTCTGGCAGGGTGGGTAGTTACCTAAGCTAGGGGAGAGAAGGCTGCTCCAGGCCAAGCAGGGATGGCCCGAGCCTCAGTGGAGTCCACTGGGCAGCACTCTGCTCCCAGCCACTGTGCTGTGTCGCCTGCAGAGCTTCTTACTCTGTGTGTCCGAATAGACCATGGGTTCCAGAGTCAGGCCTATCTTAGAAGCATCTGTGCTGTTTTAACACTGAGTGGAATTATGGGGGGTGCTGAGAGCAGCACCCTCCTGCCATGTGCAAACACAAGTACCTGTGCCTCCATGTGTGCTGGCCCCAGGTCCCTGACTTTCCTGACTCTGGGGAACTCGCTCACACAGATGCTTCCCTGAGAAGCACAGCCAGCCCAGGATGGGAGCACTAGCTGACCAGGAAGCAGTAGGTCAGAGCAGGTGAGGTTGCCGTGCTCTGGAGGGGGGTTTTGTGGGGAGGAAGTAGATCCCTGCTGCTGAGAGGCAGGGTTGGAGCAGGGAGGTTGTTTGGGGTTTGGTAGCTGGGCAGAGCTAGTTGTCTGAAGAATCAAGGCCTGGCTTGGTGACACATACCTGAACTCCCAACTGACCACTCTGGAGGCTGAGGTAGGAGGATCACAAGTTCAAGGCCGGCCTGGCAACTTAGTGAGTCCCTGTCTCAAAAAATAGAAAGGGTTGGGGATGTAGCTCAGTGGCAAAGCACTTGCCTAGCTTGTGTGAAGCCTTGGGTTCAATCCCCAGCACCATACACACCAAAAAAAAAAAAAAAAAGGTGGGGAGGGATTGGACTCTGGGAATTTTTGTCATGAACACTGGAAGGCTGATCATGCTCTCCTGGGAGACAGAGTGGCATGAGACCCTCCTGCCACTCTCTAGAGAGTGGGGGTGGGGAGAGTCTATGAGCCCTAGGAACAGCTGGAGGACACCCAGTAGTCTGTGTGTGGGTATGCAGGGACTGTGAAAGGCTCTGTGCTCCCAAGCACATGGAGTGTCAGCTGGTCAGACCTGTTCTAGAAAGGCCATTCTAATAGCCTTGTGGGGGCGGGCAGTTGGCAGCAGTGCTGGGAGGCAGACAAAGGTTGGAAGTGGGGAAGGAGAAATTGCAGGTGGGACTCACTGGGGGAGGAATGATGAACAGGAGCCTGTAGACCCTCTCAGCACCTGGGCCCTGTGGGAGGTGAGCACTTGGAGCTGATGCTCTGGTACTGTGTGTGGGAGGTGACAGGTGAGGCTGCTCACTCAGGCTAGAGTCTGGTCTGCACGAAGCCAACCCAGCTCACCTAGGTAAGGTGCTCGCTTGTGTGTGGCCTCTGGCCTCCACTCAGCTAGCTCCTTGGCCTGGACAAGGTACAAGGCTCACACAAGACCTCCTTCCTTACCTAGAAAATGCAGGTGATCGCGCACCTCCCTGAGAGTTGCTCTAAGGGTGGGTCAGGTGACAGGCCGAGCTCATCACTCGGGCGGGTGTCACCCTGCCTTACCAGGGGCTTTCTGCAGAACCCAGCACAGGACCCTTTGTTGGGGAAGCAACCCATGCATGACCTTAGGCCTGACGGGCCCTTCAACTTGTAACTTCAGCTCTGGGGATGTTTGAATGAGTGACTACATGCATTGTGGTATCTAGCTTCAGGTCCTGTGGGTGATGACATGACTAGCACAGGCTTGGGGAGGAGGGGTGTGCATAGAGAGGTCAGGGCAGGGCTGAAGCTGGTACTAGAAATGGGCTCAGAAAGGCTGGGAGATGTGGTATGGGCATGGGGCTCCAGGGTCAGTGAGACTCTTCCTTGGTCCCCAGCTGGCCTCAGGCACACCCTGCCCTGGGCAGAGTGACCTGGGCAGTGGCTCCAGAGGTACGTGAAGGCCCAGGGAGTGGGCTTTGCCTGTCCCAGATGATTGCTGTGTGGTGGAGCTTGGGACCCACTGGTGCTGGAAGTGGGGTGGGGAAAGGAGGTAGGAAATGGGCCGGAGCCCACTCCAGGGACACCTTGCTCAGCCAGGCCACAGAGGAAACCTGGGCACAGCCTAGAGAGCTGGGTCATCAGTCAGGTGACCTGGGCATCTTTTCAGAAAAGCTCAGAGGTCTGGCTGCTGGGCTTGGATACTGTATGCACTGCAGTTTGTGGCTCCTGGTGGCCATGAGCAAGCCTGAGAAGACCTCTCAGGGATACTGCTGCGGGGGGAGCAAGTGCAGTGGAGACAGTGCTGCCTCCGCGCTTAAAAACCTGTAGCCTGAATCAAACAGGACTCTAGCAAGAGTGAGAAACAGCCAGACTCAGAGTCTCGGTGGCTCCTGAGCCACGTTTCTCTGTGAGTTACTCCCATCTCCTGAGCGTCCTTCTACAACAGTGACCCAATGGCAGTGTTTCTGGGGTTCTCCAAGCTATTTTGGGTGCTTCCACCGTGAACTCTAGGGCATACTTTGTGTAGAGAAGGCAACAAGAAGAAATTTCTGGCAGTTACACATAAAAAAGTCAAAAAGCCATTGGAAATGTTTTTTCAGGTTTGAATCCTAAAGTAAAATAATGCAGCCATTGGGATTTTTGTCTCACAACCTGATGGCCATCTGTTGGGGGAGCTTGAACCCTGTGTGCTTGTCGCCATGACTGAGGACTCACTGGGGTGTCCTGCTTGGGCTATTTCCTGGACTTTGACAGCAGGAGGACCCTGCAACCCCAGCTCAGGTGCTCACACCCTCAGTCTTGCTCTGCCTGAGCCCCTGAGGACAGGAAGGGGGCTGGTGCTGGTGAGGGTGGTGCTCTCTAGGCACTGTGTTGGTGGCTGCCTCTGAGCCTCAGGCACAGTGACTGATGCTCCCTTCACGTGGCACTTGATGCTCTGGGAGTCCTTGGCACAGTTCTTACCTGAGCCAGCCGTGTAGCTGGCGGAGCCGTGAGTGAGGAAGCCGCCAGGCTCCCAGGGGTGGCAGCTTCCCCAGACTTTAGCTCTGGCAGGTGGTCGCATCATTTAATAGAGTGATCAAGAAAAGAGTGGGCGAAGCTGAGGACAAGCCCAGGAGAGGAGGTGCACTTGGAGAAAGCCAGGGAGTCAGGCCTGGGAGTGCCTCCCCTCAGTGCCTCTCAGGGAGCCTGGTCACAGGCCAGGTCTCCTGCTCTCCTTATGGAGAATGGAGAGCTCGGTGGGGCACGTGGATCACATTGACCAGATGAGGTGCTGGTGCAACTGCTTTTTCCTGCCCGCTGTGGCTGCTTACCCTGCAGGTGCAGCCCAAGGGCAGGAGGGTCTCCTTCCCACCTCTGTGCTCCATTGTTGACCTCTGGGTCTTTACTTTGCAAGGAGGGAGGAGTAGAAATGAGGTCTCAGCTGGGTAGCATTTGCCAAGTGCTTGTGCCTGTGCTCCTTTGTAAGGTGTGTCTTGGGGATGTGACAGTATGGCCTCAATGCCTGGGCCCCAAGCCCTGCTCAATGTGATGCAGCACCTGCAGTTGGCTGCTGGCTGGAGTTGGGGACCAGCCTTGCCTACCCACGGGGTCAGGAACATTGGTGAAAGAGTGCCATGTTATGTCCCCAGATCATACCACTGGTCACAGCTGGGCAGGACTGAAGGGCAGTGCACTGTGTGGTTTCCCCGCAAGGGTGCTGTTGCTCACTGAATATTAAAACAGGTGGTTTGTTTTGAGTGTGCTTGTGTTAGCCTTGGGAGTTTTCTTAGCACCTGAGACAGAAAATTACAGCTTACCCTTTTCAGAGGCATCCAGAGCTTTGGGGGGAGGGGCAGTCAGGAGCACACTCAGGTGGGAGAGGTCCCTGTTCTGTTGACTCCTCTGAGGAGTGCAGTGTGTTCTCTTGAGATGCTCTGGAACATTTGAGGAGGACCCTGTGGATGCAGCTGGCCACACTAGCACCTGGCATTGGAACGTAGGAACTGGGACAGTTTCGCAGAGAGGGTGGGAATCCTGGTTGGAAAACCCAGGAAATGCTTTTCAAAGAAAATACCATTTGCAAGGGACTTTTAAAGGGCAGGGTGGGTGCCAGCTCACAAGGAGCAATGGAGAAGAGGCCTCCAACCATGTTCTGGGGGACGGACATTCCAAACATGCCACACTCAAGTTGCAAATATGTCTGCCTACTGCAGGAGAAATCCCACTGTGTGCTGGGGAGGGGGTCCCTGAAGCAAAAAGCAAGGACTAGAGGAGGGGAGGGAGGGAGGCCAAGGGCCCAGGTGTGCCTTGAGGACTGGTAGGGCACAATGGCCTGACTTTGAGCCTGGGAGGATCCCAGGAGAGGCCCAGCAGGGGAGGGCACCAGCTGAATGTCATGCCAGGTGAGAGTAGACCTCGGGGTGCTGCGAAAGCAGGCACACCTGCCTGGAGGAGGCATCAGAGGCATCTCAGTGACGGGACTGGCCGGCTGAGCCTTCGCAGGACCTGGAAGAGCATGTGTGCATGTCCTCACACCAGCCAACATCTGTGTGGCTCGTCCTGCTGCTGCTGTTGAATTTTATTTTGAGTATTACAGATTGAACCCAGGGTGCTCTACCGCTCAGCTACAATTTTAGCCCCCAGTCCCCCGTTTTTTGAGTATCAGAGATCGAACTTAGGGGCACACGGCCACTGACCCACATCCCCAGCCCAATGTTTTGTATTTTATTTAGAGACAGCATCTCACTGAGTAGCTTAGTGGCTCACCATTGCTGAGGCTGGCTTTGAACTCGCGATCCCCCTGTCTCACCTCCTGAACCACTGGGATTACAGGTGTGCAGCCCTTTTTATTTTTTGAGACAGGGTCTTGCTGTTCAGGCTGGCCTCCAGCTCGGGATCCCCGTGCTTCAGTTCCCAGAGTGGCTGGGTTACAGGAGTGCGCTGTGTGCCGAGGTGCTCTTCACTCTATTACGAGTGTTCCCGAAGGTATCCCTGTGATGGTGTGTGGTTCTGCCTCCCTCCCTGTGCACAGCCCCTGAGAGCTGATGCTCCCTGGGGCAACAGAGTTCCAGTTGCTGGATTTCTCATGGGGTGGGAATCCCACGGTGGCTGAAGTGGGATGCAGGTACTGTGGCTTTCTCCCGTTCTCCCCAGCCTTGCTGTTTATTTGTGGAGGACACTGGCCGGGTTGTGCTCTTAGGTTTCCCACAGTTTGGATCTGGCTGGCTTGTCCTCTGCTATGTTGCGGCATGTCCCTCAGTCCCATGTGTATTGCTGCAGGTGAGTAGTGAGCGGTAGCCTAACTGATGCAGTTTTCCTATTTGTTTTAGTACCTTCTTCACCAGCATGCAGGGCGCTTGGTTGTCTTGTGGCTCCTGCTGTTGATCCCCCATCACTGGGCTCCGCTACTTCAAAGCTGTGACATGCAGATTTTTTTTTTTTTTGGTGCTAGGGGTGGAACCTGGGGCCTTGTGTATGCTAGGCAGCACCCTATCAGCTGAGCTATATCCCCAGCCCTAGCATTTGTATTTTTAAATTCTACTTCTTCAAATTAGTTTCCCTGGTCAGCTGTTGGGATTTTGAGGGCAAAACGGAAGCCAGCGTGTGATCTGAAGGCGGACCACTGCTGGGACCAGAGAGGAGGGCTGCAGGCAGGGCTGCTGAGGGAGGGCGTTCTGGGCTGTGTGGACAGTGGGGACCCCAGCACTGAGCAGGTGGTGACAGGCTGTAGCTGGTTGAGCAAGGAGCAGTGGCTGGGGTGGGGAGGCACAGAAGCCAGCTTTATGGTCACCTGAAGTTGAGAAAGAAGCACGGGGTAAGGTTTCTTAGGCCAAGTTTTAAGGTGATTCTAAGAAACACAGGAGAAAAGACCCATCGAGTGCACGTTGCGTGTGTACGTTGGTGGGTGTGCTGCCTTACAGTGGTCTGTGTCCTCTTCCTGCTGTAAACCCTTGCTGCCTGAGGATCCTCATGGTCACCCTTGTCTGCTTTCAGGATCTAATGTGTCTTCTTTTTTTTTTTAAATATTTTTTAGTTGTTAATGGATCTTTTTATTTTATCTATTTACTTATATGTGGTGCTGAGGATGGAACCCAGGGCCTCTCGCATGCCAGGCGAGCCTCTGGGCTGAGCCGCAACTCCAGCCCCAATGGTATCTTCTTTTTGACTACTTTAAATTGATTAAAAAGTTTGAAAGTTTATTTAAAAGTTAAATCTGTGCATTAGAACTTGTCCCCGTGTTTGAGAATCCCGCAGGCAGCTGTCTGGTCCCTTGGTGCCTTCCCTTGTGGGGCCACCCCTGCGTTGTCTAGGTTCTGGGTGGCAGTGGGCTCCCTCTGTCCGGCTGTGCAGGGCAGGAGGCAGCACCCATCCATCCCACTGGACATGGCCAGTCATTGAGGGGATGTGGGGAGGACGGCAGGGCAGGTCAAGTCCTGAGACCTTAATAGCAGTGAGGCGGCTCCTTCCTTCCCACCTCTGTGTAGAGCTCAGCAGCTCCAGGTGTAGTGGCGGGGGCACGTACCCTGTCACACATGGTGGCCCGGCTGCTTTCTCTGCTGTCCAGAGCTGTGCCCTCAGGGCACAGGCAGGAAGCTGAGGACCTTTCAGTGCTCAGTGTCTGTAAAGCCGGGACCATGGTGGCGCCTGCCTTCTTATATGGATCAGCTGTGGTGACCTGGGCTTCTCTGAGCCAGGCCGCGGGCCCTCTGGGCCTGGGTATGTTATAGAATGGCCTCCTAAGCCCTGCTGTGGACAGTTGCCAGCTCAGCTCTGGCCTCCCAGACTTGGAACATGACTCGGGGAGACTGAACAGGGGTTGGTGTTTCATGGGGATATGGCAGTCCCTCGACAGCAGTTCTGTTTTTCCATTATCTGAGCCCAGTGAGCTGCCTGCCCTCTGCCAAAAGCTTGGAGGTGAACGAAGACAAAAAATGGGTGTCTTGGAGGGAAATTCTTATTTGAAGAATTTTCTTATGAAAGATAAATGCTGTGAAGTAAATATAAAAACTGCCCAGAATCTTGAGAGGCAACAGTTGCATGCGTCTGTGTCTGGCTCTCTCTCTCTCTCTTTAGGGTTGGCCCTGGAGGGATTTGAGTTTCTTTCATTCCACAGCATCCTCTCACCTGGTAAGAGGATGGTAAGGAGCACCGTGCTGAGGAGGGGCTTCCCGGACAGGCGCACTATCAGTGTGTGCCACTGGCAGGGCGGGGAGGGTGTGCCCTGTGCCTGGCCCTGCCCTCCCTGCAGACCCACTCAGGAACGAAGTTTAAGTTGTGGTTTGTAAGACCCAGCCTTCCTGAGCGTTCCCATGGTTCCAGGTATCACTCAGTGACAATTTATTTGAAGTGTGGTTTCTATTTTATTTTTACCTTTTTTTTTGGTCCTGGGGATTGAACTCAGGGGCACTCGACCACTGAGCCACATCCCCAGCCCTGTTTTGTGTTTTATTAGAGACAGGATCTCACTGAGTTGATCAGCACTTTGCTTTTGCTGAAGGCTGGCTTTGAACTCAAGGATCCTCCTGCCTCAGCCTCCCAAGCTGCTAGGATTACAGACGTGGGCCACCAAGCCTAGCTTCCTTTTTAAAAAAATCAGAATAAAGTATTTTTAGGTTCATGTTATAGAATGGCCTTCTAAGCCCTGCAGTGGACAGTTGCCAGCTCAGCTCTGGCCTCCCAGACACGGCCCGTTTCCCACTTGGGCCTTCCCAGCATGGGCTGAGTCTGACCCAATACAAGTCTCGGCTTCTACCGATGTGCTTGTGTTGGCTCGTCCAAGTGGCTCTGTATTGTTAGCAGAGGGAAAAGAAAAATGGTCTATGTTTCAGAGGGGGAAAGTTATTTCAAAATGTGTATTTTAAGAAAAATCGAGGTGAAATTCATGCATCATAGCCATTTTAAAAACATTTAAGAATGAAACAGCCATTATTACTGTATGTGTGTATGTGACTACATGACAAATATGATTCTGCAACATGTACACTCAGGAAAGTGAGAAATTATACCCCACCTATGTGTGATATATCAAAATTCATAAATGCATTCTACTGTCATGTATAACTAATTAAAACAAATTAAAAAACATTTAAAGAAAAGGTTTAATGGTACCCACTGAGCAGTGACTCCATTCTGACCCCCCCACCCCCAGCCTCTGGAAATCACGAGTCTGCTCTGACTGTGTGGATCCACCTCTTCCTAAGATCATGGATGACAGTCAGACAGTGAATGGCCTTTTGTGTCTGGCTGTTTTTTGCTTAGCAGTGTATTTTCAAGGGGTGCATTTCAGCATGTATCAGAACTAAATTTCTTTCTCCTCCCCTCCTTTTTCTCTTTACCACTGAGCTACATCCCCAGCCCTTTTTATGTTTTGAGACAGGATCTCACTATGTTGCTTAGAGCCTCAGACTTGTGGTCCTCCTGCCCCAGCCTGTGGAGTTGTGGGATCACAGTTGTGCACCACCACGCCAGCCGCTTCTCTTTTTTTTGAGATGGGGTATTGCCATGTGGCCCTGGCTGGTGTCAAGTGACCCCCTGGGCCATGGTCTCCTGTGTGGTTGGGACTGTAGGCACAGACCTCCATGCCCAGCTCTGAACTTTTCTTATTGCCAAATAATATTCCATCATATGGTTATACCACAGTTTATCTTCCATTTTTGTTATTTCTACCTTTGGCATTTGGGTACAAATTTTTGTGTGAACCTGTTTTTTTGTGTGTGCAGGTGTACAGCAGGGAGTGGAATTGCTGGGCTGTGTGGTGGCTGCTGTGTGCAGCTTTGTGAGGAACAGCTGAGCTGTTTTCCCTCTGCTTGTGCTATTTCGTGTTTCCATGCAACACGAAAATTTTGGTTTCTTTTTTTTTTAAAAGGTTTTTTTTTTTTTTTTAAGTATTTATTTTTTTATAGTTGTAGTTGGACACAATACCTTTATTTTATTTATTTATTTATATGTGGTGCTGAGGATTGAACCCAGGGCCTTGCATGTACAAGGCGAGTGCTCTACCACTGAGCCATAACCCCAGCCACAGAAAATTTTGGTTTCTTTACATCCTTGCCAACACTTGTTATTGGCACCTCACGTCTTTAAAAAAGTGAACATTTTAAGTAGTGAACCATTCGTGACAGATTTTATTAGTCACCAAGCTGGGGAAAATGTTAAATTCATGCACTTTTTTTCCTAGACCAACCTAAGAGATGTAAGGTACATTGATTTCTTTATGCCAGAGTATAGTATTTGGAACTCAGACAACCAGATGAACACAGAAAAGTCAACATAACAGGCCCCCCCCCCCACACACACACACAAAAAGAATCCTGATTCAATCCTGGGGTCTAATGTCAAAGCAGCTCATTCTTACAAGCACCGAGTGCCAACTATATCCTAGACATCCTGCCTGGGGCTGGGAAATGCAGATTGGCTGCTGCCTTTGGGGCTCACTGACTTGTGAGTACAGCTGTGAATCGAGGGGTCACTGGCATCCATACGAAGTTCCAGGTATCTTTCACAGCACGTGGTGTGAAGGGGGGCACCGTCTCCTGCTAAGTGAGGGTCTGTGAGGGTCAGAGAGTGGCCAGGAATGGCGAGCTCCTCTGGAATATCAGATGCACAGTGCCTTTTCAAGGCCCCCCGCCAGTGGCAGGTGGGAGCGAGGCAGGGAGAGGTGCTTTGGACTGAACGGGTGGGTCAGAGTGTGTCCCCAGGTTCTGTGATTTTGCCTTAGATGGTGTGACTCACTGATCAGAGACCAGATTTTTGTTTTGGTAAACTTTGAAAAAAATATTTTAAAGGTCTTTTTATTGTGGAAAAGTTATAATATACACAAAAGTAGGTGAGAAACTCTGAGACCCACCATGTGACCCTTACAGCTATGGGATTAGTGCAGCCTGCTCATCCCCACCCTCCGTGATTCCCTGAAGCATGTCATTTAATTCATGACTTTTCTTAGTGCTGGGGACTGAACCTAGGGCCTTGCACATGTCCCACCACTGCACTGCACCCCAGCTCCCAGCTCCCAGCTCCTTGAGTCCACATTGAACCACTTGAAATGATTTTGGCTTACAGAAAGTGGCCATAGTAACCTGGAGTTTGCTGATTAGCTCAATGTCCTCATCCTGCCCAGTCTTGGGACCACCGTGGAAACCTGGACATCTGCCTCTCACAGTGCTCAGCCCTGGCCTGCAGATGGATGCCCGCTTGCCACTTTGTCTGACTACCTTCTGTTTCTGGACCCTTTCCAACACACTGCTGTGTGGTTGACTGACAGCTCCTCAGCCTGCCGTGTCTCTTGCAACCTTGAACTGAGTGCTCTTTCTGGTGGGTCCCTGTGGGTGCACGGTGCCCCTCACATTCTGTAACATTGTGTACCTCCCTTTTCATTGTTCAGATGCTCCAGGCCTGTCTTGGGTTTGTCCTTTGCAGTCCCTGTCATCAGCGAGCTCTTGTTCCTTTTATTGGAGATCTGGGTACCGCATGCTTGTGGCTGCTGGAGTGACCTGGTCCTCTGGGTGGACACAGCCAGGAAATCCTGTATAAATGACAGATGTGCGCACACACTTCTATATTTATCCTTCTGTGTTAATATTAAAATCCACAGTTCATGTGAATATTTCTGATTTGAGTCACACTGGCCTTCCTGGTCCTTGTTATAACTTTTTTATCAGAAAATGCCTGGTTTCTCCTCACCCACAGTAGTTTGCCTACTTGTTCAAACCCAGTGTGCACACAGTACTTCAGGATTGCCAGCCAGTGTTCCTGTGAGAAGCTGGTGTGTGTGGAGCCCATGGTCTTCAGTGGCCAGGCCTTCAGAGACGACGCGCACGTGGGAGGCTGGCATGGCCAGGGCTTCCTGCCCACCCTGTCCCTGGTGCTCCTCAGCTGGCTGTGCTCCCTTCTCTCTGAGGTGTGCATTCTGAATTGCACGGGTGCCAGAGGACATTCCTCTTTGCCGCGGCTTGGGTCCTCCCGTGTGTTTTCTCGCGTTGCAGTTAGAACTGAACCAGTCTGAGGAGGCCTTACTTCTGACCCTTACTTCTGACTTGTTTTTGGTGTTGTCCCTGAAGGTTAGAGTTGCCTCTGGCGCCGCTGCCAAGTATGTGCTTGAGCCTGGATGGTGACCCAGGAGCAGCAGCAGCTGCTGGAGTAGGGGTGGCGCTGGCTGCGTGTGGAGGCACTGCCCATGTGGTCAGTCTCTGCGCAGGCGGCAGGGTGAGGCCCCAGGCAGTCTTATCTTGGGTCAGGAGGCGCAGGCTCCCAGCACACTCTTCCTGTGCGGTTGCGTGGGTATGCACTGTTTTGCTTTAATTTGGTTTTCTTTTTTTAAGCTGTTCTCTTTAATAAAGAGGAATACACACTCTTCCCAGAGAATTTAGATGATTGGTAAATAAAAAGAAACAATAGCCTTTAATAATCACCTGCGAGAAACAGCTGTTGACCCGATGTATTTATTTGCAGATCTTTTCCTGTGTGTGCATAGATATAGATCAGCTTACTTTTCAGTTTCTTTTTGGGGATTTAACCCAGGGTGCCTAACACTGAGCCACATGCCCAGCCCTTTTTATTTTGAGACGGGGTCTTGCTAAGTTACTGAAGCTGGCCTTGAACTTGCGATCCTCTTGCCTCAACCTCCCAAGTTTCTGGGGTCACAGACGTGCACCACCACACCCTGCTGTTCTTTTCTTTTTACCTAATATCTTGAGCATTTCTCAGTGCTGCTTACTTGTCCTGATGGAATCAGGCTTTCTGCACTTTAAAAAGCTGATGACTGCACTCAGATAAGATGGTGGGCACCCATGAGGAGGGGCTGTGCATGGGGCAGTGGTGTCCCAGCTGTGGCGTTGGTGCCTAGAAACTCCCCATCTCCTGTTTGGTGTGGTGCCATAACCACAGTGCTCTCCTCACAGTTACTGTGAGTCATAGAGGAGTAGCTGGTATACAGCAGGTGCTCCTGCCTGCCTCATCACGGACACTCAGCATGTATTCCTAGAGCTCCCTGTTGCCTGCAGCATGCTTGTTAATCCCTAATAGTGTAGGGGATGATTTGATGTCCTGTCTCACTGCCTAAGGGCTGGGCCATACCCTGACTGTGTCCCTAGCATCTAGCACAGTAGAAGCTGAGAGCAGAGTGTTGCTTTGTACTGTGACATTTCCTTGGAGTCAGATACAGAAGGAACATGCCGTGTGGACTTCTGAGCACCTGGGTCTAGTGGAGAGGGTTGAGCCTGGACAGTGGGCCATTGGTCCCTGGACTCCGCCCTGGCCTCGCTCATCACTTCAGCTCTTTGGGCTTGTGTCTAGTTCTGTAAAACTAGGATAATAGTCCCTGTTATCATTGTTAATTATTGTGTTATAAAATTGTTAATATAAAAGTTTAATATTAATACAAAATTTTGTATCATGACTATCAGAATAGTATAATGCATTGTATTATATATGGTAAAGTGGTATAGTAGTTCATGTGTATTATATATAAACTAGTTTATAGTATCATAATAACTAATCATGATATGAAGGGAAATGAATAAATGTGTGAGTAGTCTCCTGGTGCCCCGGAAGTGCCTGGTGGGTGGAAGGGATGCCCCAGATTCATTGATGGGGCTGCTCCTGCTGGGGTCTGGAAGTGGCGCCGGGGCTGCCTGGGTAGAGCAGGGGTGCTGGTGAGGTGGAGTTGGGGTTCCCTGGGGAGTCTCACCTGGGCTTGGACCAGGGGACATAGGAGCTGTGACAGTGTGAGCTGTCTGTCCACCCAAAAGACTCATTGCATGGACCATGCTTCGGCGCCATCTCCGTCGTGTTCTGAGGTAGGGATCAAGACTGTAGGTGGGGAGTGCATGTTGGTTCAGAAGAGTGATGCCAGCATAGGTCTCATAAAGTGTCCTTCTTTGTATGGGAACAGTATTCTTTTGTTCTTCTAAGTGGCTTTACCAGCATTTGGTCCCAGTGTTTGCTTGGATGTTGTTAAAGTTGTCTTCGAAACAAAGCTCAGAAGAGGCACAGCAGACACATTAGTGCTGCAACTCATCAGTGCATGTAGTTCAAGCCTGACGCTGGGCTGGGCTGGCGATTCTGTCTCTAGCAAGGCCAGAGATGGACACGCAGCAGAGTTGTCTTGCTTCAAAAGACAACTCTGAGCCAGGCACGGTGGCACATGCCTGTAATCCCAGAGGTTTGAGAGGCTGAGGCAGGAGGATTGCAAGTTCAAAGCCAGCCTGAGCAACTTAGCAAGGTCCTAAGCAACTCAGGGAGACCCTGTCTCAAAGTAAAATACTAAAGAAAGCCTAGGGATGTGCTCAGTGGTTAGGCAACCTTGGTTTCAGACCCTGGTACTAAACAAACAAACAACAACAAAAATCTCTGAACAAGATTGAATTTCATGTCACTGGTTTATTCTCCAAATTGAGTTGTAGGCTTCAGGTATACGTGCCGAGCGAGTCTGGATTCTGACCTGAGCAGTGCCTGCAGGTTCTGGTATCTTGACTGTTGTCCGCATGGTCTGGATTATGCAGTTCATGTGTTAGACCTAGGAGGGAAGAACAGTCAGCTGAACAGATTATGTTAGGATGCTGTTTTGAATAAATGAATGTTGACTTAAATTAAAAAAATTTTTTTTTAGTTGTTGATGGACCTGTATTTCAGTTGTTTATTCATATGCGGTGTTAAGAATCAAGCCCAGGGCCTCACCCATGTGAGGCAGGCGCTGCACTGCTGAGCCCCAGCCCCAGCCCCAGCCCCAGCCCCAGCTCCTGACTTGAGTTTTCCTCTTTTGTTGTTTTAACCATGGGTTTGTGATGCTCTGTGGTATACTATATGCCACTGATGCTGCAGGGCCCTGGGTTCCCTGGGGATCTCCACCAGTCTCCTGGGGCTGTGCTTGAAGTCACTGTCATCTGCTTCTGTGAAGGCTGATGGCACCAGCTGGGTACTAGGGTAAAATGCCTTTTTACAACCGGCTTCTGTCTCTCTACCACTTTCCTCCTTTTTACATCAGAGCAAAGGGGTGTTGTTGGTACAGTGGCTGCGGAACCGTGGCTGCAAGTAGTTGCTTGGCTTCCACTTCTGTGGATGAGGTTGGGCTGTGTGTCAGGTGATCCCTTCATAGCCCGCCACCACACTGAAATCTGGCCCCATCTTGTGCTTGTGTACTCGGGACTCCTTTGCGCGCAGGAGCTGGAGTAGGATGACACTTGCATTCAGTAGCAACCCCCGCCCCCGCCCATCCAGTGCTGGTGATGGAGCCAGGGCTTCGTGATGCTAGCTAGGCAAGGCTCTACCACTGAGCTTCACTCCAAGCCCAGGTTTTTTCCTTAAGGATAAACTAAAAACAACAACAACAACAAAACACAACAATAACAAGAAGTGGAAAAGGAAAGCAGTTGTGGCGTCCCTAAAGCAGTGCAGTCCAGATCTTGAGCTCATTTCTGCCCCCACTCTGGGTCAGGGGCTTCCTGGGGCAGGCTGGTGAGGACCTGGTCAGGCCTCTAATCCTGCAGCTCTGCAGCAGCGCACGGCTGTTTGCTCACGCAGAGGGCAGAGGCGCACCTGTTTGCTCAGCTCTTTTCCCTGGTGTGGTTTTATGTATTTTGAAGTGAATGATGTTTGCTGTCTTTTGAGTTAAGCACTTGATAAGTAGCTGTTTAAACTGAAGTAACTGGATAAACTCAGAGGTAACATGATGATTTGCCAAACTTCCACAAAAATACAGGAAGTGTGTCCTGGTCACTAAATTAGGGATTCTGAAAGTCCAGTATTTGTAGAACGTGTGCCCACCTCCCTCTCCATTCTGGGCTGTTGATACTAGGAAAAAAACAACGGGCTTAAAAGACATTTATAAGTTACCTTTAAACATCCGGGCCTGTTATACACTGACCCCAGGCGTTCTGGAGAGATCTGGTTGCTGATTAGGATCTGTTGGCTGTTGATGTTGGCGTGAGTGGCCTTTTCCTGTGCTGTGGGTTGTGTTCAAGGCCCCGCTCTGCACCCACTGTGAGGAGGAAGTGCCTTCTGTCCTGGGTCGAGTTGCCTTGTGGACAAGCCTCCCGAGAGTGGCCGGAGGACTGAGTTATCTCAGGCCCTAAAGACCAACCAGTCCTCCACACCTGGCCATGTTGACATTTCTGTAGGTATCCCGGTTGTAGTTCCTGTGTGTCCTTGAGGCTGCCAATGTTTCCATGCCGGCGGAAACCTCATGCCTTGAGAAAATATTCAGTCTATGCCTCAAATGATGAGGCCAGACAGCAGGTCTTAAGCCGTTGGGGTCAGCACTTCTTTGTATTCTTCAGTTATTGAAGACCCCAGAGACCTTCTGTTTATGGGGGTTATATTTACTATCAGTATTTACCGTATTACAAATTAAAGCTCAGGAGTTATAAGCACTTAATGTAATGAAATGTCAATAACAAACCAAATGTGTATCAATATAAATATCATTTTTGTGAAAAACATTTTTGTCTAAAACAAAAACAATACAGTGAGAAGAGTGGTGGTCTCTAACATTTTTGTAAGTCTCTGTACTGTTTGGTTTAATAGAAGATAGCAGTTGGCTTTGGCATTCATTCTGGAATATGTGTAATAAGACTGGAAGCACAAGCCCTGTCCTCACACAGCTAGGTAACTGGAAGGAAGGATTATTTTCATATAATTGTGGATTTATTTATTTGCTATGGGGATTGAAGCCAGGACCTCAGCATCTAGCTAGGTAAGTGCTCTTCCACTGAAGTACACCACATTTTAAATTTATTTTGAGACAGGGTCTTGCTGAGTTGCCCAGGCAGGCCTCAAATTTAAGATTCTCCTGCCTTAGCCTCCTAAGAATACTGGGTGGTTTTTGCTTTTATGCCTGAACTCTGCAAGTTGACTGTCCCCAGTTGGAAATCCAAAACGCCCCAGATCTGAAAATGAGCGCTGACACAATGCTACAGACAGAAAATTGCACCCCTGACCTCATGCACAAAGCCTGGGTGCAACACGGGTGTTGAGGTGGTTGAGTGCGAGGCGTGTGGGACACGTGCATGGATTGTGTTATCACATCGGGTTCCGTCCTCATCACAGCTCTTCACGCATGTGCAGATCTCGGGGAATCTGTACCACTTCTTCTGAGCCCAGTGAGTGAGGGCTGCTCAGCCCAAGTGGTCTCTCCTGAGCTGGTTGCAGAGCAGGCCCTAAAAGCACACCCTTCATGCCTTGAGAAAATATTCAGATAGCTGTGCCCTGCTGCTATGTGGCATTTCATAATGGCACACAGCGCCCCTCCCAGGCACCGACACCACGTCACACAGGACCACGGTCCCCCTCGTGGCTCAGCCCATCTCCTCAGGAGGCCGAGGGCCGAGAAGACTTCAGCCATGGTGGCGAGCACAGGTCTCTAGTTTTCAGTTTTCCATTCTGGTTTCATGCCACAGCTTGAATTTCATAATTGCAACATGCACTTTGCCACTTTCTTTGGAGGGCAGGTCACTTGTTCACCTGAGACTGTCTGCCCAGCCCCACCCTGCTCTTGTCCAGGGAAAAGAGCCGGCTCCCAGCCCAGCACTCCTCTTCTTTGGGCAATGATGCCAGGCCTGGTCACCGCTCTCTGCCTCACAAGGTGGTGAGGGCTTGAGGTTGGTGGTGGTACAGCTCCACGCTAGACATTTTAAAGTAAACTGGCGTATTTGGGGGGGGGGGGTTTACTGGGGAGTGAATCCAAGGGTGCTTAATCACCGAGACACATTCCCAGGCCCTGTTTTTGTATTTTATTTAGAGATAGGGTCTCACTGAGTTACTTAGGGCCTCGCTAAGTTGCTGAGGCTTTGAACTCTCTATCTCCTGCCTCAGCCTCCTGAGCCTCTGGGATTATAGGCATGCACCTCCATGCCTGGTTTAAACTGGCATTTTATGATGCAAGTGTATTCTGGTGATAGGTGCTGTGCTGGGAGTTCAGCTCCACCCTGTTCTGTGGGTACCTGCCTTGGACCCCATGAGCCCCTGGGCTGGGTGGATCACACCCAGTAATAGTAAATTAGAAACATCCTGAATTCTGTTGTTTTGCTCTACAGAGCGATCTGATGGTGAGTGAGAGTACTTCATTCCAGGATATTTTAGAGATGTGCCCCTTAGTTTAGCTGCACACTGATTGATAAGCATGCTTCCTAGATGCCTGAGCAGGCAGCCTGCCTGGGGTGTGTTGTCAGCTGTGTGTGCTGGGGCTGCATGGGGAGTCTTGGGGGCCTCCCTGTGCCTCCAGTGCAGTAGGTGGCCCAGAGGGCTGCCCTCGTCATCAAGAGCCGCCAACCCCTTTTGATCAGGGGCCAAGAAGTGCTGCTCCTTGCTCATCTTGATGACCTTCTTTTGAAAATAGGCACCTTTGGGGAGTGGGGTTGTGGGTGCTGGATTTTGGATGTGCTTTCTGTGGAGAAGTCTCCTCCCTGGTGATGCGTTGGGTGTGTCTGATCATTTCTGCACACCTCGACTTGGGTGATTACCCAGAGATGATTCCTTAGGTCTTTCTGTGTTTTTCTCTGTTGGGGAAAGAGAGCCTCCTCTCCACCCGCCCTACCTGGTTCTCACTTCCACTCTATGAAAAAATAAAGTATACTCCTCCCTCCCAGGACCATGTGGAAGCCCACCAGGAGGCCTGGGTGGGGTTTGGGAAGGTCTCTACTTGGTGGCTGATTCCAGGATGGTTCTGCTTGTCTGTGCCCGTGGGCTCTGACCTGCTGCAGTGAGGTAGGTGCGAGTGTGCATCCTACATGGTCCCCCATCACAGGCAGCCCTCTGGGTAGTAGCCCTATCATTGGGAGTCATGATCTGCCATGTGTGGTCTCACCACGGTCCCAGCCCAGGGGCCAGAACAGAACCCTTGTTGCCTTTTGTTGGGGTGGTGCCCTGCCCTTTCTCAGGGTCCTCTCTGCTCCTCTATGTTCTGTCTTTACAGTTCTTCTCTGCTGGATGTCAGTTCCTTCCTGCCATCCCTTTCACTGTATCAAGCACCTACTATGTGCTGGGCCCTATTCCAGGTGTGGCAGAGAGAGCAGTTACCCAAACAGACCGTTCCTGCCCACAGGGAGCTTATGATGTGATGGGGTGGTGACAGACAAGTGCGGATAAAGAGCGTCATGCCTTCTGTGCAGAGCATGCAGGGACAGTGGCGGGGGAGGCCTGGTGGAATGGAGAGTTTCTGGGAGGGAAGCCATTCCTGGGACTGTGCAGAAGGGAAGGGCCCCAGTGGAAGCCACAGGCCTGGTGTGGCTGGAGCCCAGGCTGGGAGGGCAGCAGTGCCAGTGGGAGGGGACCCTGTGCTAGCCTGCTGTGACCCCCACACCTCTCTGGAGGATCTGAGAGGTTGCTGGTCCTATATAGAAAGCATCCCAACCCCTGGAGCTGGGCCTGGGGACACCCCAAGTCCCCATGGCCACCGAGCACCATTGCAGAGCGTGTGCCATGTGTGCCGTGTGGCTCCTAGCCTGTGTGACCTTGGCCCTTCTGCTGCTGGTGGAAGCTCCACTTCTTGGGCCCTGCTGGATGCCTCACCAGGTGGCTGGGGCAGCAGCTGGCTCGCAACCCAGTTCTCTTCCCTTCCCCTTACCTGTTGGGTCTTGCAGCAGGGTCTGTGCCTCGCTATGTGGTGGCCTGGGGGAGGGGCTGGAGCCCGGGCTCTGCCGCCCTGCTCGTCCTTGCCCATTGCCAGTCGACATTCAGCACCTCAGCTCGCATGGTAAGGTGTGGGCAAGATCCGGATGGTATTAGGATCTGGGGAGGCACAGGTCCCTGCCCTGCTGGAACTGAGGTGCTGGGGAGTGGTGAGGGCCGCCTGCAGTGAGCTGTGGGGACAGAAGAGCTGGAGCCCACGAGGCTGGCGTACTGCACCTAGCGGGACCTGCCAAGTCCGGCTGGCCAGGTCCTGGGTCAGGGCCAGGTGGGGGGCTCTTTACCATGGATTGTCCCACAGGGCTGTTCAGGGGCCAGGGTTGACTGGACATCGTACTGTGACCCACCAGGTAACCTCTCGTCATGGAGAGTAATAATCTGGCAGGTGTTCCTCCCTTAATTGCCCTCATTTGACTGCCTTGGCTTTCAGGGCTTTTCCAGATCTGACGAGGGCGGCAAGCTCCCAAGCCTGGTCTGCACAGTGGAGTCCAGCACCTGGTAGTTCTCTTGGCTAGGGCTGCTGCGGGTGAGTTTCACAGGTGACGTGCTGTTGGCTGCTGACCCGTGACCTTGCTGCAGCTCTCCACTTCTCTGTGGGCTTTTGAGAAGCGAGAGGTGTCTGCCCACATTACTGCCAGCTTGGCTGCCTGCCCAGCCTGTGGGCAGCTCAGAGTTCTTAGTAGCACCAGTAAGAGGGATAGAGGTGTCATTAAGCAGCGAGACTGCAGGGGATGAAGGTGGACTGACGAGTGTGAAGAGCCTAGTGGCAGTTTTCTTAGGAAGGAACTCTGGGGAAGTGGCCTGTGCTGTGAAGCTGGGGACTTATTGGCTGTGACATTGAATGGCAGTGAATGGGAAGGGTGGCATCATTGTCCTGAATGGCACAGGTACCTGGAAAAACCACAGCTTTGTCTCCTCAGGAAAGAGTGTGCCAGGCCCCGGATTCCGCTGTGGGCTGGGGTGCGGGTTAGATGGTCTGAGCTCTAGGTGCCAGGCATGCCTTCCTGGTGTCGTCTCCATCAAGGCCACAGAGGAGGGCCGTTCCTTGCCAGGAGGGTGGGCAGGAGCTCAGTGCCGAGGACAGTCGTTGGGTCCATTGTAAATGTGTGTGCAGAGCACACAAAGCAAAGCTGCCCCCACTGTCAGGTGTCTGTTGGCACTGGGTGTACCCAGGGTTGTGCATCCTCCACCTCCTACCCACTTCAGGATGTCCATTGCCCCAGAGGGAAGTCCCATGCCCCTTAGCAGTCATTCCCCAACCTGCTTTGGGTCCCAGTAAGGGAGGGATATCTGCCAGATTGTCACTCTCCAGCTGCTCCAGAGCGTGAGGAGGGTGCCTGCTGGGTCTGTGCCCGCCTCAGTGGCTTTCCCTGTTGTGACGTTGCCTGTACGTAGAACCACGCAGCACATGGTGGTCTGTGGCTGGCTTCTGTTGTCCAGGTGTTTTCTTTTCTTTTGGTGGTGGTGCTGGGGATTGAACCCAGGGCCTTGCCTAGCGAGCACTAGGCAAGCACTCTAGCACTGACTACGACCCTATATCTGCCCAAGTGTTTTCAAGTTTATAGGGATAGCGTGTATCAGTGCTTCCCTCCTTTTTATGACCGTGTGATATTCCACTGCAGGCACAAGTACTACATTTGTTGTGTCATTTTTCAGTAGACATTTGGGTTGTTTTCAAGTTTTTTTTAAATTATAGAATTAGCTTGCTGTGTCAGAACTATAAATTGTGCAACCTTATTGGGACACAGTGGCCAGTTTGACTGTTCTTTCACGTTGTACTGAAAGCACAGGAAGCGTGTGTCACAGTTGGTTCTCGCTTGCCCCGAGTGATGGGTGGGAGCCCCGTGTCCCGTCTGCATTGGCCCCTCTGTGGGGTTGGAGTCGGCTTGGTTTCTTCAGTGAGCTGGAATGTCGCCACTGTTCTGGGAGGGTCGGTTCCAGCTTCATCTCTATGTGCATGTGATCATGGAAAACTTGCCTTATTCTTGGTAAACCTTTCTGAGTTGTAAGTGTGCTGCTGGGAGCATGATTTCTGTTACTGTAACCATGAAAAACAGCTTATTCTGTGAGATTGTGTATAGCGTTGCTCATGTTTACTGCATCTCAGGCTCGAGGCTTAGAATTTAAGCTCAGCACAGTGGGGAGATTAATGGAGTTACTGTCACTGCCTCATTTCCCAGGAGTTAAACGAGGGTTCCCACAGGGACCTCCTGGGCTGGCATTTCTGCTGCACAGTACCTGCTGACCTTCCTACCTCTGTCAGCTCCTGGCTAATTTTGAACCCTTCGAGCGGGTTTCTGGCTTTCCCCTCTTCTCCTTGAGGTGTTTGTTTCCATTGTTTTTCTTGTTCAATTTTATGGTCAGGAGAAAAATGCTGGGAAATAAATCTAGGCCCATACCTGTGTGCCAGGCTCCTCGCCAGAGGGTCCGTCCCATCATGGCTCTGGATGAGAAACCCTGCCAGCCCCATTCCCAGCCCTGGCAGCCCTGATGAAGCTGCAGGCCCTGCCTGGAGGAAGCACAGGCCTCACCCACAGGATCTTGTGAACTCCAGCTGTGCACCCAGTCCAGTTAAGAATCTGGTGGGGGTGTCCCTGTGTACCTCCCCAGGGAGGGCAGCAGCCCCACTGCCCATCCCCCAGCCTGCAGCCCTTCGGGTGGGCTGCTGGCCCAGGGGATTCCTGGCTGGGTAGCTGCATTCCACCCCATCTGTCATTCCCTCATGTGCTGCTAGGCGATGGTGAGTATATATTGGTGCTGGGGATCCAACTTGGGTGTTCTACCACTGAGCTACATTCCACCCTTTTATTTTGAGATGGGGTCTCTAACTTGTGATCCTCCTGCCTCAGTTTCCCCAAAAAGCTGTTGTATTTCTTTAAGCTTTAAGACATGCCCATAGATGTCACATAAGCAGGAGAGTCCACTGTGCTTTTTGCCAACTGTGAGAGGTATCTAATCTCACTTCTTTACCTGGGGATTTTGAGGCAAATCCCCATATTTGATCCATAAAGGCTTGAGTGTGTATCTGAGTCACAGCATCATGACCACGACAAATGGCCACTTCTCAGTGTCACCAGATTTACACTTGGTTTCCCCAGTTGACGCAAATGCATTTTTATTTTCAGTTTGAGTTTGATTTGGTGCTGAGCAGTGTGGGCCATGCAGCACTCTTAGCTGCTGCCCAATGATTTCAAGTGGTGCAGGCGAACTGCGGCTGAAGGAGTCTGCTCTAGTGGAGGCTGTGTCATGGGCCACTCTTCATGGTGCAGAGTGCTCTGCTGAGCTTAAGAATGTGTGCTTTCCAGGTCCCGTTTCCCTGGTGCACCCGGTCTGGACAGTGGCCAGTTGAGCAGCTCAGCCACCACTGCTGGTCCTCTCACTACCTGGATATCCAGGTTCTCTCGGTGGAACTAGTGGCTCATCCCCAGGAGATGGGGGTCCCAGGAGAGTGGGCAGAAGCAGGCAAGCACTTTGATAAGCCTCCAGTGGCTCTGGAACCGTTGTTGGCCAGGGGAAGTCACCTGGATAAGCCTGAGTCTGTGGAAGGGTCCAGGGTGGCAGGGAGAGTAGCCAGCAGTGCCATTCTCCCCACCCTGCCTCATGTCCCAGGTGCCAGCTCCCTCCTGAAGCCCCAGAAAACCAGTTGAGGCATTCAAGGCCAGCCACAGCGTGGAGGAGCCTCAGAAGAAGCCAGGCACAGTGGCCGTGTGCTCCACGATGTCCTTATGCAGTATCCAAGCAGGCAAATCCAAAGGCAGAGGCTGGGCAGAGGAATGGGGTGACATCGGAGGGCATGTGGCTCCTCTGGGGTGACGGAGGTACTCTGGAATTAGTGTGATGGCCAGCATAGCAAAAGCCAGGATGTTGCACACTGTAAAATGGTCAAGGTGGCAAGTTTTATGTGAACTTGAATACAGAGAAGGATAAATGCAGGCTCTACATCATCTCATATATATTTATCAGCCTCACTTTCCAAACTCAGCTCTGTGTGGAGCTTGAAGGCCCCCAGACTCTGCTTTGAGGTGTATGCTTCTGGACCACTGGCTCCCGATGACATAGCAGTTCATTGGGGCACATAGACCCAGTCTCCCATCTCCCTGGGCTGCAGTTGGGGAGCCTTAGAAAACCAGCCCAGCTGGTTGCCTGGCCCACCGGGCAGTCGTGCAAGAATCCCGAGGCAGCAGAGGGCCCACCTTTCGCCTTGTAGAGCAAGGAGTAAACATTTAGCAAGTGCTGGAGCCTGACTTGGATGGGAAATCCCATGATTGTGCCATTTGAAAGGTAGCAGTCAGGGCTTTGCATCAATCACAGTGCACAGTCCAAAACATGTGCAATTAACTTTAATTTTTTCAGTCTTCTGAAGAACACAGAATACAATTGTAATTTATTTTAAGTCGTGAGCTTGTCTCCAGGAATGAATTGATTAAAGAAGCCAAACAGTCCTGGGGATTTTATCTGCTTGATTTTCAACAATTTACTCCTAATTAATTATTCTGACTAGAAAAAAACAAAATTGTACCTCTACGGGATGCCAGTATTTAGAAGTGACATTTCAAATCTCTGGTTGGACAAATTGGGGGAATTTTCTGATTTCGTCATTTGTTGAATTCACTTTTAAGTGTCTCCTCAGGGGATTATGTTCATTCCATGGGCTAGGAATTGAAGTAGAATTTGCATTTGGTTGAATTGGATTGAGCCACAGGTATTGGCTGCAAAGCATTGCTAGCTTACAGGGAAATTTTACTTCATAAAAACAAAGCTAAGGCTGTTTTTTTTTTTTTTTAATGAACATTCTGGTTTTCCTCTGGAACATAATGGTTTTCTAATACACAATGATATGTATATAGTTTTCTATTTAACGTGTGCCCTGTTTTGTCAACATTAAGACAGTATTTCCATTTGCAATATATTGTGATTGTAATCTAAGGTAAATTGAGAGTGTTCTGGTAGCTGATGACCTGCTGAGTTGAAGTGCTAGGTTTCTAAATGTGTCACACGGGACCTGAAAATCCAGGCTGGGGAGGCCTGCTGTGTCATGGGAAGCCACATTTATCTCAAACAAGATATCATGAGCAGAGGCTGCATTTCCCTATCATAGTGCTTACTTTTAACATCGATTTTCTTACTTTCTGAAAAAAAAAAAAAAAAAAATAAGCACCATAGAAAGCATAGTGGCCAGGAAGGGATGTGTTGCCGAGGTGGGCAAAACTCTTAAAGCAGGTAGACCCTCCTGGGTGCATTGGCTCACACCTGCCATCTCAGCTACTCAGTAGGCGGCAGGGCAGGGCAGGGCAGCAGGTCGATCGCTCATTTGAGGCCACCCTGGGAACTTAGTCCTTGTCTTAAAAGGGGGGGGGATTCTGGGGATGTAGCTCAGTGATGAAGCACTTGCCTAGCATGCAAGAGTCTCCAGTCCAATCCCTAGCACCAGAGGGAAGAGAATGAAACAAAAGTAGCACAACAGAACCAAACATAGTGGCTTCCTGGGAATCCAGACCCTTAGAAACTGGTTTCTCTTCTCCAGGATCGTGGGCTTTCGTGCTGCTCTGTGCAGCCACCTAGGTCACTGGAACATGCAGCCCCACGGGTAAAGATGTGGCAGGGGTGCTTCTGTGGGACCTGCCTACCACGTACCTAAACACCAGGGGCACCTGGAGCACGGTACAAGTGGGCAGCCACGTACCCAGTTGCTGTAGAAGAGTCAGCAGGCCGCAGTGGACAGCCAGCAGCTTCTGATACGGTAGAGCAGAAAGAGATGCTGTGCCTGGAGACTGCCCATCCAGTTCCTGTCGTTCCTCAACCTGTTGTTTGCCAGTGGGTGAGTGCTGGAGGTGCACCAGTGAAAAAAGCCGAGGAGGCAGCCCTTCTTGGTTTCCCTGGTGCGGGGAGGACAGATGATGTGATACACAAGTATGTAGAGAAGAGTGTGGGGCGGGGTGGAGGGCAAGTGCCATTTTAATGAGCAGTCAGCAGTGGTCTCTAAGAAGGTGACAGTTTAGCAACGATCTGAAGAGGATGAACAAGCAAAGGCCCTGGGGCAGGCAGCCAGGAGGAGAAGAGTAGGTGACAGAAGAGGCCTGGCTTGGGCCTTTACCTGATAGAGATGGATGCCACTGGGAGCCTTGAGCAGAGGGAGACCCAGTCACCTTACCAGTCTCTGGCTGCTTCTGAAATGCAGGGGGGATTTGTCAGGGATTATGAACCAATCCAGGTAGAAGAAAATGATGGCCTATAGCGGCACTTTCATAGTAGAGAAGGTAAGTTGAGGCACTTCCAGATGTAAGAAATACTTAGATGACACAAGAAATCAGACCAGTGTTGGAAAGTGGGTGGGTAAGGCAGACTTTCCTACTGCCGAAGGGCTGCTGCCAGGACTCGGCTAGCAAGTGCACCTGACCTAACGTGCACTGCCCTGCGTCCTGATTGGAGGAGCTCGGGGTCACAGTCTGCATCATTGACTGATTCTAAAATTGGGTTGGGCAAAGAGAAGGGCTACAGTTGGATCCAACTAAGGCTCTTCTGAAGACGGCCCTAGACTGCTGTCTCTCACCCAGGCGTGCTTCGGTATTTCAGAGTTGGGGCATTGTGCTTGTCGTGAGCTAGGTGTGAGAGGGACAGGAGAGTCATCGAGCTTGTTGACATTGTGGCCTGAGCAGCAGCCTCCTAACTGAGATGAGAATATGCAGTGTCAAGGGTTTAACACGGCCTAGTCACAGGGGTCTAGAGGAGTCAGGGCCTTTGCTTGACTGGAGGGGAGGACTTGGAGCTGGCGAGCACAGGTGGCCCTGGGGGCATCTGTTGAATATCTAGGTAGAGGTGCAGTGGTCAGAAGCCATGCTGCTAGGTGAGGTCCCCAGGGGAGGTGTAGGTTTGTGCAGAGCTGACTGTTGGGACCCAGCCCTGTGTTTCAAACCGAGAGAGTGGAAGGAAGGGCAGCCAGCGAGGTACTAGTGGAAGCCAGGAAGCCTGGGAAGGCCTCACCTCTTAGGCAGTGTTGGTACAGGGCTAGATGTGGCACCGGTACAATCTGATTTGATTTGTTTCTGAGTTTGTGAACATTTTCAGATCCTTGAGCCTGCACCATGCTGACCTGTCACAGTGCCACGGGGTCCTGAGTGGAGAACTTGCAGTCACCCAAGGCCGATAGCCTAGGAAGTCCTCCTGTGTGGAGGGACGGACAGAGTGTCTTTGAAGTAGATCTTACACTTGTTCGTCTCTGTTTTTTGTACTTTAGTTGTTGTTTACAAATGGCATCTTTGTAAAATCAACTTTTAAGATTAGTACTGCTCAGACACAGGAACGAGAGCCCTGGCGCTCCCTGGGTCCCGCAGCGCCGTTGCTGGTGTGTGGCCGTGTGTCTGTGCCAGCCTCACTGTCTGCTTGCTGCTCTTGCTGAGCCTGCTGAGGCCTGTGGAAGCAGTGGTCTCGGGCCTCGTTGATTCTGAGCTTGAATCTTCCACTTCCCCAGTGAGCGTGATGTTGTCATAGGCCTTCTCAGGCCAGAGAAGCAGCCCCCGCTCCTGAGCTGCTGGGGGTTCTCATCTGTGTTAAAGTCATGAGAGGCTCTTGATTTTTCAGACAGGTGAACAGATGCAAATTATATCGGGGGTGTGTGTATGCTGCCACCTCATTTAAAGAAATAGCTGTGAGGGGGCCGGGGGCCTTGGGCCGTGGGCCGTGGTGCACGTCTGTAATCACAGTGGCTCAGGTGGCTGAGACAGGAATCTTGCTAGTTCAAAACCAGCCCCAGCAACGGTGAGGTGCTAAGCAACTCAGTGAGACCCTGTCTCTAAATAAAATACAAAATAGGCTGGGGATGTGGCTCAGTGGTCGAGTGCCCCTGAGATCACCTTCCCCGCCTCCCCCCCCCAAAAAAAAAAAGAAGTAGCTGTGAGCTCCCTGGGGGCACTTCATGTGAGAGTTCAGTTTCTCTGGGCTTTCTGGACCCTACAGAGAGTGCAGATTCAAAGCCCAACCTGTTACTTGAGCCTGTAGCTAAGGGAGCCTGCTGCTTTGCCTCCACCATCTCCTCATTGCTCTTGGGCAGACCTTGTGTCCTCATTGTCACTGGTATGTGGTGCCCTCAGAGGCCACCAGCCTGGGTTTGTGACTCTGATAATTTCTTGATTTATCTTACCCTATCTCGTCTAAGGTAAAATGCTTCATAAAATTCTTCATACTAGTTAAGAAAGTGAACACAGTGCTCCTAGCACACAGTAGGGGTTCAGCAACATCCCTTTCAGATGCTGCTTGCTGGGGGACTTACAGAACGCGGTCACAGATGCTGAGTGACAACTGCATTGCAGTGAGCACTCACCGAGGTGCCAGGCTGCCGGGTGCTAGCATGGTGCTGGGACCCCTGTGTGGTGGCAAATGCAGAGCCCTCCCTGTCTGCAGGGGGCTCAGGAGCCCCCTACACACCAGGACACATAGGTGGACTTGGAGAAAGGACAGGTTGGTTGCCTCACTGGGCAGAGCAGAGGCAGGGAGTGAGGGGCTGGATGGTGGCTGCGCCTGAAGGTCCTCCTGTCCTGCTGGAAGGTACCAGAAATTCCAGGGGAGGCTCTGGGGTCAGAGCCTCTCCCTCATTGAAGGTGGAGCTTCTCTGGATGACCTGAGGCCCAGGAAGCAGGAGAAGGGCAGGGTCCCAGAGCGGGGAGGGGTGTGGCGAGGGCATGTTTTCCTGGTGGAGCTCAGCAGTGCAGGGCAGCACAGAGGAACCAGCAGTTGGTCTGTGCCATGGGCTCCTCGGTGTGGGGACATCGGTCGCTCCTGGACTGCCCTAATGTTTGGCCTGCAAGGATTGAGGAAGGGCTGGATATCAAACTGGTGAATAACAAAGATTTGGCAAGGTTTGATCTCTTGCAAGGTTGGATATGGATGAGCAGAAGCTTCTCTGGATGGCCAGGCTTCCAGTGGTGGAACCAGACTCAGGTCTTGTCAAGTCCTGTTGCTTTTGCCCAAGTTGGTTCTTTTGGTGCAGTGGCCCTAAACCATCTGACCGAAGCCCCTGATCTCTGTGACAGCACAGGATGTGACTCTCCTGTGACGAGAGCCTCTTCCCATAGGGGTTGTGGGCTTTCTTGTGGATGTCCATTTCCTTCCCGAATGGCCGCTGCCAGTGGCAGGGCCGCTGTGCGGGACTTATAGCCCCTTGGTGCAGCCGGCTCTCATCCCTTCCCTCTCTCTCACCCTCTGTGTTATGTCATGTGGAATGATGAGCTCAGTGCTGCATGGGGCACGAGGTCCTGGGCAGCAGGGTCATTTTCCACTTTTCCCAGGTGGTAGGTGGCACAGTGTCTTGTGCAGAGTATATAGAGTGTGTGATGTGCAGATAAGTGGAAGATATTCATAGGTTTTTCTGCTTCATTGGCAAAAATAGACATTCTTTTCAAGACAGGCCAGAGCTAAGACGTGCAGAGCCGTCAAGGACAGCTGAGAGCTCAGTCACCACTGCCCATCACCAGCACGCGGGCTTTGGGGCTTTTTGCTCTGTGGTGGCCGAGGCCTGGTCCTGGTTGGATGGGGCTGTTCCACCAAGCAACTGGAGAACGCAGTGGCAGGCAGCTTACCAAGGCTGACGCAGAGCGAAACTCCCCTCTCACTGGGTGAGAAACTGGCCTTCCACATCTCTTTCACACGTGTGCATGTGCAGATCAGAAAGACACAGATGGTCGTTCTCGGAGGGGACTTAGCTGGCAAGGTGCACTGCTGTGAACAAGAAGCAGCTCCCCTGTCCTGTAGGTCGGGTGACCCTGCTGCCCGAGTGGGCACCACACTTCCCAGAGTGTGTACTGGTGCCAGGTGTGCAGCCGGGCTCTGGAGGTGGACTCCTCCTGGTGCCCACTGCAAAGGGTGTGTGTCAATGAGGTGTTTTTCCGACACTTCAGGAGTGTGGGAGAAGGACCGCCCTGCCTGTGTCGAGTGAGCAGCAGGTCCTGCCCAGGCCGTGTCGGTCGGGTGGAGCTAGAAACAGAAACAGATTGGCCGAATCGAAGTGTGAGTTCTCTTTAACTGCGATATAAACCCAGATTGTGGCTTTTGTCTTCTTTCAGATGGTACAATCACCAGCTGTCCTGTAGAAGAGCAGGGTGTGCTTCCATGCAAGCATGCTGTTTCCATCTTGCCCTGGCTGGCTGGGGCTCCTGGGCAGCTCCCCAGGGACTGGTGGTACCAGGGGAATTCTCTAGGACAGAGCTGTTTGGCCGCAGGGCGGCGTGATGATGGTGCTCCACTGTGGTGCTAGGCACCTACCCCTTAGCCTGCCGCTATACCTTCTGCCTCCTAGCACCTGTGTGACCTGGTAAGGGCTTCACCTGTAACCCCCACCTTGTCGTTCATGAGAGGCACAGTGGGGAGACAGGCCCACCTCGGGGCCTGAAGTGAGGCAGTGACTTTGCACACATTTCAGCTTCTTTAACTTTAGGAAATGTCAGGAGGATGACATGTCAAGGGTATTTTGACCTTCCTTCCAGAGGCCACTTGGTTTGTCCCTGTCATTTTTTCTAGTAATAGATAGAATATGCCTACTTATAAAGTATAGGAACACATCAAAGAGCCAGGAGACCAACCAAGACTTGGTGGCCCAGGAATAATCACTGATAGCATTTTGTTTTTTAATCTGCCTGTAAATTTCCTCATTCCTTCAACAAGACTATGGGTGTCAATATAGGACAAATGGGGTGCCCTCCACCATCTTGGAACCTGCCCACTTGCTAGTGTGTGGACCTTTTCATGTGATAAACGCAGCTGCACAGTGTGACTTAACTAATGGGTGTGTTCCTTTGCACTCAGTGTCAGCTGCAGTGGGTTGGGAACAGCGCTCTGGGTATCAGTGCCCGAGCCTTGCTTAGGACAGTGGCTGGAGGAAGTTTCTGGATGAGAGGCAGTGAGTCAGACCCTGCACTGCATCCAGTGCTAGTGAGGCGGGGTCCTTCCCTGCTTTCCCTCCTTTCCCTGGGGAGGCAAAAATTTGCAGTTTTCATTTGTATTTCTTTGATTAAAGGCTAAATGTATTTTATGTTTGTTGGCCCCTGGCGTTCGTCCTTCCTTGTCCATTTCCTGTTGGATTTTAAAATCTCCTTGTTAATTTATATAAACTGAATTTTATACTTTTAGGTTTGTGAATTTATGATACCATAAATTTTCTGGTTTTGTCTTGCAATTAGAGACATTTAAAAAAAAATCTTGTGTAGGGCTGAGGATGCAGCTCCGTGGTAGAGGGCTTGCTTAGCACGCTGGGTTTCATCTGTCGCACTGAAGATCAAATAAAACATAAAGATCAAAATGTTAGGCGGTTGGGCTGGACATGTGATCCAGTGGTAAAGCACTTGCTTGGTATCCGTGAAGCCCTGGGTTCAGTCCCCAGCACTGCGAAAAAGACCAAGAAGAAGAAGAAGATGGTGGTCAAGTTTGTCTTTTGTGCCCTCTGCTTTTTTTTTTTTTTGCTTCTGAGAAAGTGCCTCCTGCCAAAAATTATAAAAAATTACTGAATTTGGGCAGGGATTGTGGCTCAGCTGTAGAGCACTCGCCTAGCATGTGCAAGGCCCTGGGTTTGATCCTCAGCACCACATGAAAATAAATAAAATAAAGGGATTATGTTCAACTACAACTAAAAAATAAATATTTTTTAAATTTACTGAATTTTAAAATTCTTATGTGGATGTTTTTGTTTTGCTTAAATATACTGACCAGTCAGTTTTGTGCCCATTTGGAATCTGTTTCATGGGATGTGAGAGAGAGGCCTCACTTTCCCTCAGGTGCTCCGCAGGTAGTTCCCACACTATCTCTGCAGTGGGCCTTGGTTCCACCCACTGCCTGCTCACACCTCCCTTGGGTGTGGGGGACGTGCAGGGTGTGGCCAGTGCAGATGCTGTGCCAAGCTGGCCTCTGCCTGGACTGTTGCTGTGCAGTGTGCCGCTCTGGCTCCTTGGGGTGAGCCTCATGCACTCTTTTTCCTGTGCACCTTTGATAGATGCACACACATCTGCTCCTAAGAGGGGGCAATCTGGCTTAGAGATTGGCTCCGGGACAGATGCCCTGCCTTCCCTCCTCCATACCCACTTCCACAGTGATCTGTGGGATGGCATTTGCATAGTGTTTGGCATAATGGTGGTGCTTGCTACTTAAATTCTTAGGCAAAATTAAAATTAGAAGGGAAAATAAGTAGGGCCAGGCATGGTAGCACTCACCTGTAATCCCAGCAGCTCCAGAGGCTGAAACAGGAGGATCACAAGTTCGAAGCCAGCCTCAGCAAAAGTGAGGTGCTAAGCAACTCAGTGAAACCCTGTCTCTAAATACAATACAAAATATGGCTGGGGATGTGGCTCAGTGGTCGAGTGCCCAAGTTCAATCCCCAGTACCCCACCTCCAAAAATGGGGAAATGGTAGGTATTGACAAATGTTCTTAGTGTCTAGGGTGAGTACATTACAGTAAAAGAGCATACAATAGTCCTTGCCTTGCCATCTGCTGCCACATGCTGGTGTCCTTTTATGGGACACAGGGTTGGCTTTGGGGACCATCTCTCAAAGAAGGATGGTTGGAGTTTGAGGTTGAATCACGGAAGCCCATGCTTTGCAGTGAGAGTGCAGCAAGCCCTGCGCACCAGGTAACTGGGAGTGTTTACAGTTCATCTGAAACTCAGTGTCATGTGCTTCTCTTTTGCATGCCATAGTGCTCACTAAAATAAGGTCAGAGTATTTTTAGAAGAATACTCATGAAACCAAAAGAGCTGAGTGAGTAATGGTAGTAGACTTGCAGTGCGTTGGGGAGTTCTCCACTTGTGCCGGCCTCACCTGCCGAACTACATCAGGATCTGCTCTCGCGCTGTCTTCCCCGGGGTGCGCTCTCCGCCATGCTTGCCGGCTCCTGCATGTCCCTTTGGACCAGTGACTCCCCATTCGGGTGGTCTACCAGGGCCCCTCTCTGGTGCTCCCCCAGGCTGTGATGGATTAGAGATGCTCAGGGGGGGTTTCAGAGGGATAACAAAAGGAACTGTGTACCGCCTGCCTGCCGATACAGCATTTCCAGAGAGCAGTCCTCTGGCCTTCCTGCACATCCCCCAGTCCTGGCTGGGCCTGCTCGGGGCTTCCTGCGCGTCCTTCACTCCTCACCTCCTCATTCCTGAGCCGGCAGCGCTGGCCTAGCCTCCCTAAGGGTCAGGAGAATTGGAAGTAAAGTTCCTTCTTGTGGCAGATGGATGTGTCTTGTGCCCCCATGCCTGCAGGAGAGGGGGAAGGAGTCCTTTATTCAGCTGTAACCCATGAGGTCCTGAGGGCCACATTAGGGGTCTGTTCCTAGGAACAGGGGGCCATTGGCTGATGGACAGTTATGGTTAGCTATACGTCCTGGGTCTCACGGGAGAGCACTAGTTAAATGGCTCCTGTGCTCTGGTGTCTGTTCCCAGAAGCCATTAGGATCTGTCCTTTTCCTGAGCAGTGCAGGCTGGTAGCAGTCCCTGGATCATACTCCCTGAACCTGTGACTCTGGGCCAATTACCATCGCATTTACATACCCTGGTGGTGCCAGCCACACCTGAGGACAGGTATTCCTCCTTTCCAAGGGAACTGATAACATGATTTCTACCAAGTATTGATTGGTGCACACTTCGCCTGCATGGACTGGCGTCAGGAGCTGCCTCCCACTCGGTGGCTGTGAATGGTGGCTAGAAAGGCTGGGGCCATCACCCCGTTCCACCCTGGAGTGTTTGTGTGCCTGTCTTAATCCTGTTTTGGGCAGGGTTCTCCAGGTCTGGGAGCTGGGGCCTCCAAAGGGCAAGGGCTCCTTTCCCCCCCACTCTGGCCACATTTTACTTCTCCTATGGCCTTGAACACCTGGAAAACTTAGGCTCTCATTTTGGATGGAGTCTGCCGAGATTTGGGAGTTGGAACTGGGACGGGAGCTGCCTGGCTGCGGATGCAGCTCCTGTCCCAGCTCTGCTTGGCTGTGAGGTTCCAGTGGGACAGGAGAGCACTGACCACTCTGAAACACGTGTCCGTGGGATGCAGGCCGAGTTTGATTGTGTTTCCTCTCTGCGGTTGGCGGGGCGGTGCTCCGGGTTGTGCTCTGCACTTTTGTGGTTGGTGTGCAGTAGGGCTTATTCTCCAGCCCACTGGGCCAGGTTCCCAGCTGCATCTTTTTTTTTTTTTTTTTTTTTTTGAGACAGGGTCTCTAATTTGCTGAGGCTGGCCTTGAACTTGCCATCCTCCTGCCTCAGCCTCCCAAGTAGCTGGGAGTACAGGCTTGGCTGCCACACCTGGCTCCGATTACATTCTCAGCACCTATTTTTAATGCCCTATTGGTTTCTCCACAGGGATGCTGTGGTTGTGTTGAATGCAGTCCAGTTCATTTGGTGACCAAGAGTGGGGCTTGCCATTTAGGCAGCAGATGACTTCCAGCCACATGTCCTCTGCCTCCCAGGAGGACACGTGTTTGGTGGTTCTCCTCTCCAATCAGTGTTCCCGTGAGCCATCAGGATCCTTCCTTGTCTGGAGCCAGTGATAGGTGGCAGTTCTCTTGGCCACTGCCTGGCCAGCGGACCCTGATGAGGCTGTCAACACTGCAGCCTGTGACTCCCCCTGCAGGTATTACCAGAGGCATAAAAAAAGATGGTGTCTATGCCGGCTTGGCCCAGGTTGTAGCACAGAAGTGCTCCTCAATCCTGAGCCGTTTTTGCCACTTTATGTGGCCTTCACACTTCCTAGAGGGCACCGGAGTGACAACAAGAGTTCTCGAGGGAGATCAGGGAGGTGTGGCTTGGAATAGTGATGCTCACCCTGAGGCCTCAGGTGAGTAGCTGGAACCCGGCAGTGTTCCCGCCGCCTCCTGGGGGTTGCTGGGCCTGCCCCCTGGAGAGCTGCGAGCTCCATGCCATTCTTGGTTCAGACAGCAGCATGGCACGTTGTGGGAGACCTGGGCCCTGGGGTTCTTGAGCTTGTGGTTTATTGGGTGACTTGTGTGGTTTAGTTTTCATGAGTGACCCGAGAGTGAACATGGTGCGGATCTTTCTGTTTTTCGAAGGCCCCGTAACTCATACTAAGATGTCGTGCAAGGCATGCGGGCTGCAGGCAGGGTGTGATGGGAAGCTGCAGCCAGTGGCCAGCCCTTCTGGGAAGTCTGGGTGCTGCCTCTTGGCAGTTCCCTTTTCATTTCCCCTTCCTTAGATGGAGCAAGGCCCCAGACTGTCTCCTTGGCTTTGTGTGTCCAGCAGCTTGGAAGAGGAGTGAGTGATTCTCTCCCGCTTTGGCTTCTAAGGTGACTTCCAGCTCAGTTCTGAGGTTTGTCAGGCGTTGGCTGCGGTCAAGGCATGGTCCTGGGCCCTGTGCTGGTGCTCATTACACGGTTGGCGTACAGTGAAAGCCTGGCCACTTGGAATGGGATGAGATTGGGGTGGGGGGGTTGGGATGAGGTTATTTGCCCTGTAGGTTTGAGACCCATATGCCCAACCTGATGGGTTGAGCAGCTGTTTTTTGAAGTGCTTATGTTTAAGTCTATAGAAAATACCAGAAATTCCATCTCTGGCAGTCGCACTCTTCTGCTTGCATGCCCTCCAGAGTGCCTTCAACGCTAGACCCTCTTACTTGCCAGTGGCTGCTTGTTTCTCTGGGCAGGGGTGCCAGCAGAGCTTGAGTGTCAGGTCCCCCGGCCACCTACTTGCTAGCTCTCCAGGCACATGTCAGTGGGGTGCCGCAACTGGAGGCACAGCATTGACGCATGGGTGTAAGACCTGGTCAGGATGGCTGCTTTCTGATTTCCAGTTCTGAGCCCCACCCACACCCAGGCAGCCTGTGTGGGGAGACAGACTCTGAGAGCATGGTTGTCATGGTAGCTGGTACATCGTGAGCTCAGTGCACATCAGTGCAGCCATGGAGACAGCAGAGCCCTCACTGGACCTGCAGTGCATGAGCCTATCCTGGGAGCTGCTTCTCCTCAGAACCCTGGCAGGTGACATGCCTGGGGGCTGTGGCAGAGGAACAGCAGGCCCTGCCCATCCTGCCCCAGCTGTGACCAGGGCAGGCTTGGGTGATGTTCTCAAGCTGAGGCACCTTCTTTTTAGAGAGGAGGCTACCGGGCCCCAAGGAGAGGTAGTTCTCAAAGGTTAGGTCAGTCTGGTGACGCTAATGAGGATTCCTTTCCAAAAATGGTTTTCAAGGACAAAACAAAATAGGATGGCAGACGAAGCCAGTTGTACTAAGGCATGGTCATCAAGACACCAAGCCAAATGTGACAAAGTTTCAGATGAGTTCTTCATCACATTTGATTACAAGGACACACAGTGGGTGATTTGAAGTGCACTCTGTGGCTTTGATAATGACTGTTGTGTGACATGGGGTCAGCTGTGCTTTCTGAGTTGCAAGTACTCCTGGCCTTGCAGTGACTAACTGTACACATTCCTAGTGGAAGGGAGAACAGCTAAAATATTCCTCATCTAAGTTTGCAGCTCCAAGTTCCAGGGGTGAAAATTCCAGCCCTTGGGTGCATGGCGACTTGCCACCAGGGTACGTGGTCAGGGCGAGTGACGAGATGATGATGGCCTGAGAAGCTTTCCTGGTGAGGACTCTGGTGCCAGGGACTTGCCTGCCAATTTTATGTGTAGGTTTTGTCCCAAGGGAAAGATGGCCAGGGAGTCCATGGTTTCTCAAGATGCACAGAATGTCAAAACCACAATAGCCACTAAAACCCCTCAGAATCGGGGTGTGGCCAGCAGCACAGGAGCATTGATTGGTGCTGGGGTTGAGACAGGCATAGGGGAAGCAGGGAGCCAGGGTCCCATTGCTGTTGGGCTCAGCTTTGCACTGCGTCCCTGGGCTGGGGAGCACCAGCAGTGTGTGCAAGGGTTCTTCTGGGATGGGATGGGGCTCCAAGCCTGGGTTGGTGCCTGTGCCAGGGCCAGACTCACGGGGCAATTCATCAGTGATAGCCTGGAGGCCCAGAAGCTGTAGGCCAGAGGCCGGACTCTGGCCAGGAGGGGTGGGGGTGTGTTGGGGTGGTTGGGTTTGCTTGCATTGCCAGGTGGAAGGGCAGGTGGCTCAGTGTAGCAAGAGGGTCTCCGCTGACCACCCTGGTTCTTTCAGGATGAAGAAGTTGCCACAAGGGGCCTCAGCAGAATATTTACATTATTTAATGTGAAAAGTTGGCATCAGCAGCTAAAGCTGCCTTATCCCAAGCTAGCACACACATGCTTAATTTCCTGTGCATCTAGAACAAGACCTGACCTGCAGGGCTGCCCCTGGGGTGGTAGCATTCTAGCTGTATTACTTGCCTTCTCTACTTTCTGTAGTAAGTTCTGATCATCAGGGTCAAAGAAACGACAATACATGACCGCAAGTACCTGGTCATGTGTCCCGCAGTGGGTGGGAACAAGTTCCCTGACCTCCATGGCGTGCGCCCTGGGTGCTGGCTGGGATGATGCTCCCTGACTGTGCTGAGATCCTGGGCTGGTGAGGAGCAGTGTGCCAGGGTGCGCCCCCACCCCTCCCCCACACACAGCCTGGTGCCGCTGGTGTGTACCTAACGAGAAGACACACAGCACAGATCTGGAAGGCTGCTCAGCCTCTTTCCCTGGGAAGGGTTCGTAGCCAGGCATGAGTTTGCCTTCCGCAGCAGGGGCACTAGAGTAGGGACAGGTGACCATTGAGTATGCACTAGGCAGGTGAGCTGGGCACCTCTATGCCTCCTCGCTCCCTGGGCAGTGAGCTCTCCCCTCATTCCAGTGCTGGTTGGCCTATAAATGAGCTCAGAACATTGAACCCGGCTCACCAACTCCAGTTGTGCCCATGTGTTTCAAACCAGGATCCCTTTGGGATTAGGTCATCAGAGTAGTCAGAAAACCCAGCTGTGCTTAAAACCAGTAAGATCTCCTAGGTAGGCCCAGCCCTGGCCTTGCTGAACCTCCCTGCAGCATGCCCGAGGGGTGATGGTGGGGGCATGTGCCCACCTGGTCATTCTGCTGGTGCTCGCCAGCTGTGAAGCGGTGGGCTCTGGCTCTTTTAGTTGAATCTTTGACCAGGCCCCTGAGGACAGACCTGGGCCTTCCTAGGGTGGCTGAAAGCACAAGCAGACATCTGGCCGTTGCTCCCAAGGACACTCCATGGAGCTGATAGCTGTCCAGGTTCCTGTGCAGTTTCCTCATGCTACACTGGCATGGAAGTGCATGCCCCCAGTCGTCCTGAACATGAGTGACCGCAGAACTCTGTCCCCCGCAGTGCTCTCAGCAGTGTCTCTGTGAGCCAGTTTTCATCATCAGGACTGTCCCCTTGGCCACCCAGTAGGCGCTCTCCCTCTGCCTGCAGGCTTCCCCTTGTCCTCCGCCCTTCCTTGGAGGTGGGGCTAGGGATGAGCACATTCAGCTGTTCCCGGAGGTGGCTCTTGGGCAGGTGTCACAGCCCATTCTGTGACCCTCCTCTGAGAAGCTGATGCACACTCCCTGGACATTCTGGGGGGGCCTCATTCACAGGCATGCCTCTCTGCGCCTGTCATCCACACTGAGACTTGGTGGTGACCCAACTGCTCATACAGGAAGTCAGTTACTTGCTGCTTCTCTCTAAAATGGGATCTTATCACCACTGTGCTGAGTGACATGCAAGTCAGCAGACACTTGCACCCACTGTCCCCGACACTGCTGGATTCTGGGCCTCAGGACTCTCGCTGCTAGCGGTGCTCAGCAAGGAGTGCCTAGCCAAGGGGTATGTCATTATGTACAGAGCAATGGCCCTGCTCCTTCCTGGAGCCGCAAGGTGCCTTCCCACTGTTAGGGTCCAGGGAACCCTAGATGAAAAAGAGGGATTTTCCTTCTCTTCACACAGGCTCCAGAAACAAGTGGAAATCATTTAAAACAAGCCCAAGTGATCCATCCCAGATGAGAAGCACTGGTGTGCTGCCTGTGGTCTGGAGGAAATGCCTGCGGGGGAGCTGGGGTGTCTAGGACCCTGGGGAAGAGGCGCAGTCACTGGGGCTGGGTGGGCAGCACATGGCAGTAGCTAGAGTGAGGCCAGGGCAGGGTGGGGTCTTGGGCCCTGTGGAGCAGGCAGCAGGAGCCGTGTGCTTTCTCCTCTCTGGTGCCTTCTGCCTACACTTGAGACTCCCTGTGAGTGATAAAAATAGCCCAGGCACTCCCAGGGCTTGAGGCCTGTGTAGGGTTCCTGTTATTCAGGGAATTTCCTTCCCCGGGGAGGAGGTGTGGGTCCACTCCCTCTGCTTGGAAGACATTCATGACTTTAACTTGGGGATTTCTGTTCCATGTGCCTTCTAGCGAAGTCCTCAGTATTTTCATTGTCCCCAGCAGCAAGGAAGAACTGTCGTGGGAAGGTGTTCATTTTATAAATATATTGCCTTTTTATTTTCCCATGGCTTTTATTCATTTGGGTTAGTAACATAGGCTGGTGGTTAGTAACCTAGGCTTGTTTCCCACAGAAAATATGAAAGGAATGGGGCCTCAGGGGATGCTCCTTAGGAGCAGCAGGGTTGACTCCAGAAAGGACCTGGCCCAAATCTGTGCTGCTGGTCAGTTTTAAGTACCAGTCCATCAGCTGCACTGCCTGGCGCTGTCTCTGCTCCACCATGAGGATGTGCTCCCTCCATCAATGCCTCGGACCCCTCCTCTGTGCTGGAGAGGCTCAGTCAGGAACGCCCATGAGCACCCTGTAAACCATACCTGCCAGCAAGGACTGTTCATTCTTTTCCACCAAGAGAGTGTTCTGGCCCTGAAATGGACTGCAGGGCAGAATTGGTGTCTCTGTGTCTGAATGTTTCCTGGGCACTAACGTAACTTTGCTTCTACTTTTGGGTTGGACGGATGGAGACCTGAGAACTAGAGCATTTGTCTGTTGGTATCCTCTTTGTTCAGCCCCCCTTGGTCCTCAAGGGACCAGGTTTGCAGAGCTGATGTGGACAGTGATTGATGTCCATTCCTTGACACAGAGTCTACGGTGGAAAGTATCACTGGCAAAAGAGAAAAGATCGGGCTGGGGGCTGTAGTTCAGAGCACTTCCCCAGCATGTGAGGCCCTGGTTTCTGTCCCCAGTACTGCCCCAAAAAAGGGAAAAGCTTCCTCCAATTGGGGTGACTTACACTCAGAAACAACAGGAAGCTGCTTGAGAACAGTTGTTCCTGGGCCCCCAACAGGGAAGGGGCACAGTCGTGTGCTGCTGGTGTGCTGCTGGGCGTGGTGAGTGTTCTGCCTCTGCACAAGTGTCTCCTCCCCTGAAGTCGGTACCTATGGAAACAGCTCAGTGACCTTAGTAACCCCTGAGCATATAAGTTTGTCCATAGAAAGCAAAACACAAACAGTTCAAGAACTGAGTTTTCCTAGGTCAGAAGTACAGTAAGAACAGATCACTCTTGCTCTTCTTAATAAATTACTTGTTTCAGGTGAATATCAGTAAATACTGAAATATACTGAATTCTTTTCAAATGGAAAGAGTTTGGTTTTTGAGACAGACATTTAATTGGAAGTAAGAGAAGTCCTTGTTGAACAAGTGCTTGTGTTTTCCTAGATCCACAGGTTGAGCTTTACCAATATGGAGTGCCTGAAATTTTGACATGACGTTTCTTTCCACTGCCCGTGTACCGGTGTTTCTGAGTGAATTACTGTTTTGAATAGCAATGAAAGAGGGGCTCCACCTTGACATTTGGACCCCTTTATCACAGTCGAGCCTTGCCCTTTGGCCTCATCTGCCTTGCCAGTGCTTGATGCTGCCTGTCTTTCCAGTGCCCCAGGTGTGACAAACCATTGGTGATTGATGTCCTTTAGGTCTGTGATCAGGTTGACACTAAGACACCTCCTCTGTGGAAATGCAGTTTTGGTCTGTTGCAGACGAGGGCATGGAGCTGTGCTTTCCAGGGCTGCAGAGAATGCCTGGAGTAGCTTGCACGGCTCTCAGGCACCAGGGAGTGGGTGCACACAGCAAGTGCTGCTCAGGCCCTGTGGCAGACGTGTGCATGAACTTCTGTGTTAGGAAAGCTGGCCTTGGACTTGGAATGGCATGCACATCTTCCTTTGGGACTTCGGTCATGACAGAGGATGTTTTCTGGGTGACTTTGGGGACTTTCCTGTACCTCCTAAAATAGTCATTCAGGGGTTGATCAAATGGTTCTAGGCTCCTGTTGTGTGCCTTCCAAGACCCTGGGGGCAACAGACAATAAACAAGATGACAGCATGGCCTAGAGTGGGAAAGGAGTAGCATTAGGTGGAGATGGGGGAGGGTGCGGTCCTGGCTAATGATGCCTGAGCAGGGCCTCAAAGGGAACACTGCATCAGGACCCCAGGCAGAGCCAAGGCACAGTGTCTGAAGCAGGAAAGGCCGGCTCTCTTGGCTGGAGGTGGTTAGAGTGCAGAACTAAATCTGGGGCCAGACGGCAAGGACTGGCAAGTGCTTGAATGTGTGGCCTGGGTGTGGGAGCCATAGAAGCATTTGAACCAGAAGTGATCAGAAACTCTGGCTACAGCTGGGCAAATGGATGCAGGGGAGACCAAGACCACCACCACCTGCCGTGAGGCCTGTGTGTGGAGCCCTGCAGGACAACGTGCAGCCCCAGGCTGGGTAGGGTGAGGGCTGGGCAGTAGAGGAGGCTGCAGGTGAGCAGAGGCGCGCTGTGCAGTTCACTACACTGTGTGGGAGGCCCCTGGCTGCCCCTGGAAGCAGGGTGCTGGGGAGAGAAGGGTGACTACAGTCTGAGCTGCAGTGAGCCTCCAGGGAAGGGCCTAGTAGAGCAGATCCATTTTGAAGATCTGGGCAGAAATTTTGGAAAAGAATGGCATGGTACAGTGTTACTTGCCACCACGCCATTAGAAGAGGGAGGCACTGCAGACAGTCCCTTGAGCCTGGCAGTGGGGGTCCCTGGGATGAGGAGAGTCTGCACAGGGACAAGGGCCAGGCCATAGTACATCCAGCTGGGTGGTGAGGCTCAGATTTCCTCCAGGAATGCGAGAGCCCAAGAGGAGAAGTGGCTGAGAAGGCACAGGAAGTCCTGAGGGCTGTGAAGGCAGGGCATGCCCCCACCCTGGGGCAAGTCTGCTGCCCTTGATGACAGGGATTCTTCCCACTGTTTTCCAGTGCTTGTGCCTCCTGGGCCCCCCGCACCACCCATCCAAGGATATGCCTTCAAGCCTCCACCTCGACCTGACTTTGGGACCTCGGGAAGAACAATCAAACTACAGGCCAACTTCTTTGAAATGGACATCCCCAAAATTGACATCTATCACTACGAATTGGATATCAAGCCAGAGAAGTGTCCAAGGAGAGTTAACAGGTATTCCACTCCATCCTTCACTTCTTTCACTGATTTATGGGGCGGGGTCTGTGCAGACAAACTCTGTGTTTTAAACTAACCAACTCTCATTCTCAGCGTGGCCTTCTGACTTTTTTTTCTTAAAGTTTCTGTTGTGTTTGTTTTTGAAAAATATTTTATTATCGAGACAGTTGCAGTGAAATACACTGTAAATGTAGAGCTCTGTGAGTCAGTCACAGGTTCTGATTTCTGTCACGATAGATTATTTTTCTCTTCATAGAGACTTGAGTGACACAGCAATGGGATAGTGTCCTCGGGTCCTAACTTCTTTTTTTTCCAGGATTAGTTTTGGAGATTCGCCAACTGTATCATTTTATGTACTGTAACTTATTCTTATTGCTAAGAAATACTTAAAAAAGAAAAACTTCATTGTGTACTCAAAACACCATCCTTTTAGACACTTGGGCAGGCTAAGCTTTGGCCAGTATATAGAAAGTGGCTAACAACATTTGCTCAAGTCTTTTTTTTTTTTTTTTTTTTTTGGGGGGAGGGTGCACATATGTTTTCATTTCTCTTAGATAAATACCGGGGAGAGGAATGGCCAGGTGCAAAAAGCAGGTGTAGGTTTCGCTGTCTACGAACACCCCCACCCCCAGGATTGTCCCCAGTGATTGCAGCACTTTGCTTCCACCAGCAGTGTGAGAGGATCCGATTTGCTCCATGCCCTTGTGAGCTCCTAGTGGGGCCAGTCTTCTGGGGGAGTGTGGCAGCTTCTCCTGGTGGTTTTAATTTTCATTTCCCTGATACTGGTGGGCAGAGCACTTTTTCATGTGCTTACATTCATATGTTCATGTATTAAATATTGATCAAATATTGTTTCTAGTAAGGTGTCTGTTAAAGTCTTTTTTCTATTTTTATTGGATTATCTTTTTATTAATTTGTAGATTTTGGTAGATTCTAGATGCAAGTCTCTGAAGGGGAATGGGTTGGTGGTTCAGGTGTGGGTCTGTGTGTGGGCTGCTTCTCTTGTCCTGTAGGCCACACTCATCGTCTTGTTCCCTGAGGTTTCATGACAGGCTTGGCTCAGAGAGACCAAGACCTCCTGTTCTTCACAGTTGCTCTGCCGTGCCTGGTCCTTTGCTTTTCCAGATAGAATCTACTAAAAGCCCTTTGGAGTTTTTAAACTCTGATTGCTTTGACTCTAAAAAACACATGATGTGTTTTTTCTGTTGTGAATAGTATCTTAAAATCTCTTTTTCTAGGAGTGGAAGAGTGACTTCTAATGAGTCTGGAGTTTGTTTGTGGGGGTGGTGAAAATACTTTGAACCTAGATTGTGGTGATGGTCAAAAACTCAGGAGGATATGCTAAATCATTGAATTATGTGTGTTTCTCCCTGCCATCCTTCCTCCTTCCCTCCCTCTCTCCCTTTTACTGGGGATTGAATCCAGGGACACTACCACTGAGCCACATACCCAGCAATTTTGATTTTGACACAAGGACTCCCTAAGTTGTTAAGCCTGGTCTTGAGCTTGTGATCCTCCTGCCTCAGCCTCCCAAGTTGCTGGGATTACCAGTGTGTGCCACAGCACCTGCCTAATTGTACACTTAATGGTGAATTTTATACTTATCTGAAAGTATCCCAGTAGAAATGTTAAAATCATTTTCATTATTTTTTTATTAATGAAGATGGTTTTCCTTCTTCCCAGTTTGTAATGTGTTTTATTTCTCTTGCCTTCGTGTGAGTGGGACACCTGTGGAGTGTCGAGCATGGTGGTAGAAGTGTGGGCATCTGTCTATTCTGGTCTGAAAGATGTGGTCCTAACTGTCGGGTCTTCCTCCAGACCCTCAGAACCTTGTCAGGCTGAGGGTTTATCAGCCTAGTTTGCTGAAAATTGTTCTCAGTGGTGACTTGGATTCGCGTTTTCTGTGTCTATTGAGATCATCATGCCTTTCTTTCTTTATGATTTCTGTGTAGTGCTGGATTGAATTTGTTAGTGTTTTGGTGCGAATTTTTATGTCTCTGTATCTGGAGGGGCATTGGTGTGTGATCTTCTTGTCAGGTTTTGTTTTTTTTTGTTTTTTTTAAAGACAGAGTGAGAGAGAGAGAGAGAGAATTTTAATATTTATTATTTTTTAGTTTTCGGCGGACACAACATCTTTATATGTGGTGCTGAGGATCGAACCCGGGCCACACGCATGCCAGGCGAGCGCGCTACCGCTTGAGCCACATCCCCAGCCCCTTCTTGTCAGGTTTTGTTCTGTGTTTTCCGGTGCTATCAGGCATGGAAGGCAAGCACTCTTCCACTGTCCCCAGCCCTCTTGTCATGTGCTGATATGAGGGTTATGAGGCATAACTGAGAGCACTGTAAGGCATTCCCGTTATACTGACAGAGTTTTCTTTGTAGGGAATGTTTTTTTTGCCATTAAATTGCTTTATTGGATACCTCCTCCTAGAATTGTGGACATTTGGCTTTTTTGTGTTTTTGTTTTGGGTCAGTTTGGGTTTGCCTTCGGGACTCTTTCAATTGCATTGTGTTGTTGAGTCATTGGCAGAGAGCTGCTGGGGTCTTCTCTCAACCTCCCGGGCCTGAAGTGAAAGCCCATTTCAGTCCTGATAGTCAAGCTCCTGCTTCATCGGTCAGAGCCTCGTTGAGGGTTGACAATCCGTTCGTCTCTTCCCAGGATCAACTTTTTACTTTGTTGATTTTTTTTCTCTTGTCTTTCTGCTCTGATCTCTATTATTTTGTTCCTTCTACTCACTCTAGGTTCAGATCTTCAATTTTAAATATTTAAGGCAATGAGTTTCCTTCTGAACTTGGATTTAGCTGTAATCAGTAAATTTTGATATACCACATTTTAATTTTCATTAAATAGTTTTGCATTTTCCTTGTGATTTCTTGAACCTGTGGGTTTGTAGAAGTGTGCTGTTACATTTCTAACTATTTGGAGGATTTTTTAAATTTTTTTTAGTTGGACACGATATCTTCGTTTTATTTATTTATTTTTTTTCATGTAGTGCTGAGGATTGAACCCAGGGCCTCACACATGTGAGGCAGGTGCTCAACCACTGAGCTTCAGCCCCAGCCCTATCTGGGGGATTTGTAAATATATTGTTGACGTTGATTTATGATTTATTTCCTCTGTGGTCAGAGCACTTGAGTCTTTTGGAACTCTGGGGCTGGTGTTGGGGTTAAGCATGGGTTAATCTTCATAGATGCCCCACAGGTGTGTGTTCTGGAGTTACTGAGCCTTCTCCGAGGGTGAGTTGGTTGTTGTTGTTGTTGTTGTTGTTGGTTTTACAACATGGATTTAACTCTGGCCTAGCATTTTCTGTTTGTACTTTCTGTAGTTTACAATGCTGTGAGTGATGCACACCTGTCCTTGCTGTGTCTTAATGTTAAAGTGGCCCTTTTATCATTGGGAAGTATCCCTCCTTGACCCTTCTTACTAAGGAATGATTCCTTTGCCTATCACCTCAGCCGCGTGAGCAGCCTTCTCCTTGTTTCACGGTCCAGTCCCACCCTGTGTGTCAGGCACGTATATGTTTCTCTTTGCATTTCTAGCAGATTCCTTATAGACATTACTTTTTCAGTCCAAAAAAAAAAAAAAAAAAAAAAAGTCTGTGTGATTGCTGAGCATTGAACCACCATCAGACTGTCTCTGTCTCTTCCTTGGAGTGTTGTGTGTGTCAGTTTTATCTCATCATCAGTGGCTGGACTTGATTCCAGCATCTTGCCACTTGTTTTCTATTTTGGTATCTTTTTGGGGAATGGGGATGGACGCAGGGCCTTGCACATGCTCAGCAGGTGCTCTGTCAAGGAGTCACCCCACCCTGTGTTAGGCGATTTGATGCTGACGCCAAGCTAGGGAGGCTGGGGCTTAAAAAAAAAAAACCCAAAATCCCCTTTCCCGTTTTCATTTGGGATAATTTTTTATTGAATTTTCTTAGATCACTTTGCTCTCCTTCTGCAGTATTTGATATATTATTGTAGACGTCCAGTGAACTTTTCACTAGGAATTCTACTTTTTAGGTCTAAAATTTGCATTTGACTCTTTCTCATAGTTACATTCTCTAATGATATTTTCCCATCCCTTCACTCATTATTTCTATCTTGGTGCATGTTTATCCTAATAGCTTGTTTGTGGTAGCGTCCTTTGTCTGAGAATTAAAAGATGTGTCATCAAGGTCTGTTTCTGTTTACAGGCTTTACCTTAGATTACATGTCACCTTTACTGGCTTAAGTACATGTAAATTTTTTAAAAAAATTATCATTCAATATTCATTTTTTGCAGTGCTGGGAATGGAACCCTGGGCCTCACACATGCCAGGCAAGCGCTCTACCACTGAAACCCACCTGGCCCTGCACTGCATTTGTTAGACATGACACCGAGTCTTTTGAGGAGTCCATTGCTGTCTGTTCTGATGCCCTGTGGTTCCTCTCTTGCATGGCTCTGGATGCCACTTTGTGTCACCTTGGCCAAGCAGAACTCTGTGCTCCTAACCTAGGTGATAGAGGGACAGCTCCAGAGCAGGGTATGAGGACAAATGTGTGGCCTTCCCCCAGTGCCTACCTCCCTGCACACCTACAGCCCTAGCTACCCAGTTCTCAGTGCCTCTTGTCTTTCTCTTCCACTACAGCTGCTTAGTGCAATAAGTCTAAGCCATTATGTCGTGGGAGGCAGAGATCTCGTTTCGGATTGGCTGTGCAGCGTGCTGGTGCATTGTGGGTAAAGCAGTCTTTGCTGCAATGCTTGGTCCTGTTCGAAGCTTGCATATGATTATGGGTGACTGAGAGCTCCATTCCTTTACCTGTGAAACTAGCTGATGGATTCTTTCAGTGTGCCCAGGACATGTTGAAAGTGCAAGGTCCTTTAAATGCACCCTTACTAAAAAGTATTTCTAGCTTGGGTACAGCACCTCACACCTGGAACCCCAGCACTGGGAGGCTGCAGCAGGAAGATTGCAAGTTTTAGGCTAGCCTCAACAATTTAGTGAGACCCCATCTCAAAATAAAAAAGGGCGAAGGGTACAACTCAGTGGTAGACACCCTGGGTTCAGTCCCCAGTGTGAGGGGCAGAGGTGGGGGCAGATGTGTTTCTGAGCAGAAAGTACAGGCACAACTGGGTAAATGGCTCTGGGGAAGGGAGCGCAGTATGGAGATTGAACCCAGGGGCACTTGACCATTGAGCTATACCCGTAGGTCTTGTCTATTTTGAGTTAGGTTCTTGCTAAGTTGCTGACATTGGCCTCGAACTTGCGATCCTCCTGAGTCAGCCTCCCAAGCTGCTGGAATTACAGGTGCCTACCACCACACCCAGCTAAACCACTCTCTTTACTGAGGGTATTTCTAGATCTTTTATCCTGTCTCCCCCTTTTGACTTCTTGGTTTGCTTTTCAGTTTTCTGGGACAGGGACTTCTGAGACCTAGGATGTTGTCTCAGATCTAGAATGAGAGTAGCAAAGGCTGCTTGTTTCCTGGATTTGGTGCCATAGCCGTTAGGGTTTTGTGTCTTCAGCGCAGTGCAACGTGGCCTCCTTTCTAAAGGCAGGTGTCATGAAGGCTCCGTAGCTGGCAGGAGCGGAAAGGGTTGGTGATCACTGTAGGAATTCTCCTGGGCTGTTCTGCCACTCCTGTGTGTCCATGTGCCCCGAGGTTCGGAAGTACCCTGCCCTTAGAGAGTGCCTGGGTGGCGTGTGTGCCCAGGCAGCCCAGTAGCTCTTATTGCTTCATTAAAGGTAGAAGCTGTAGGATCTACATCCACTTCACTGCTAACTCTGGAGGACTACCACCCAGGCTCAGAGGCATGACTGCCCCAGGTGTACAGAACCCTGGCCACACCACGTTTGTGCCAGCACTTGGCTCTCCCTCCCTCTTGTAGCTAACCATCATCTGTGCTGCTCAGGTGGCAGGTACTATACCCCAGGACACGGCTTCTGTCCCCAGAGGGCATGAGTCTGCCTGGGGCCCAACTGTGCTCATGCCCTCCTGGCAGAGGTGGGAAGCAGAGAAGTACGCTAGCTTGACTCTGCCTTGTGCCCTGGGTGCAGCTGCCTAGTGGCCCCACCTTATCTCTGTGCCCGTCTCTCTCCTGCCACCCGGTAGTATGTGTAAAAACCATGAAGATGATTCCACCACCACATACGTGGTGTAGGATAAATGTGAAGTCCAAAGTCGCAGGTCTCGGCAGCGCCATGAGAAGACACTGCCCTCCCCTCTGTGAGGATGCTATGGGGCATGCCTGTGACCACTCCTCTTGTTCACCTCTGTATCTAGCAGTGCCACACCCTTGTGACTGAGTGATACTGCAGTAGGGAACCTTGTGAGGCCAGTCCCTTGTCTCAGGGTGCATCACTCAGGCATGTGGCCTTGCTGAGCCCACAGGGAGGCTGCAGGTTGGAGAAGGCAGCACTCAAGCTGTCTTAAAACCTTAGAGTCGGGCCGGCTGTGGCCACATGTGCAGCCCAGACCCACCTCTGCTGCTACTGTGAGCCCAGCTATCGAAGTGCAAATCACTTCAGAACCTTCCGGGGGCAGGACATGCAGGAGTGGGGCAGAAATCTAGAAAGACCTCCTGTGGTCATCACTGCCAATCTTATACTGTAGCCTGTCCCTTCCACCCTGCTGCTTTCCAGCTCTGGTTCAGGCCAGGGAAAGAAGCTGGCCGCATAGCAGTGGTGTCTGAAGCCTCTCCCGTTTGTGCTCCGGGACTGCCCACTGACCACCTGTGAGTGTGGATCGATGTCGACTTTAGAAGGCAGGGGATGTGCACAGTAAATAAGAATGCTGTGTGTCCCAGGGCCTGCAACACACACACACACACACACACACACACACACACGATGTTGACTCTTAATATTTCAATGGCCAAAAAAAAGAGAGAACACACCACTGGTTAAATGTCAGTCTGTAAGGAGGTAAAATGAATGGCAGTGTCCAGTGAATGTGAGGTGGGATTCTGGGCCACCATCAACCCAGTGAGGTGGAGCCTCTGGGTGTGAAGACCTGGGGACTGCAGTAGTGTCATGGCACAGTGCAGGAAGCCAGTATTTCAAGACCACATGGCCTCATCAACTATGGTGAGAAGGACAGGTCTCTGAGATATACATTAGGAAAACAGCAAGCTTCAAACCATGTGTTGGATACCATGTATATAAAAAATAATAGTGCATTTATTTTTATGTGTCTGTGCGTTTGTGAAACAGGGTATTTGTGAGGGGTTTGGTCAGGAGGTGTCTTGGCTTTGGCACTGAGAATGCCTGGACTCCAAGCCTGTGTAATTGGGGACCTGGGAGAAGGACTATTTTGAGGCGGAGTCTTCTGACCCCTGTGGGGTCAGGAGCAGGGACCCAGGCGAGCCCTTGCCCAGGCCACGTCATTGTGCGTTCCCTGCCGTGTTCCTCCTGTCCCCGGGTGTGAAGTGCAGGTGACAGTGTCTGCCGCCTAGCTTCTTGTGGGCTGAGCCAGTGGTTCTGCTCCAGGTCTTGGAGAGAGTGACGCCCGCAGGCTGGATCCCTGTCCTCGCTGTTGTGCCCAGGACTTCCCTGACAGGTACCGGGGTGCACAGGGCCCCCAGAGAAGGTGGACAGGGGGCCTCTTGGTTATGGCTTTCTGAGTGAGGCCCGGCCCATCCTGCGACTGTGTTTGGGGAAGGGTTTCTCTGGGGAGCCGTGTGGTGCAGTGCAGCCCCTGGCCTTCCGTGGTCCACCTTGATGTCGAGGAAGATCTGGATCCAGGGACTCTGGGAATAGCGTCCTAACTGTTCCTCCCAGGTTTCCTGGGGACAGGGCAGGGAGGTAATGCTTCATGGGTATGGAGCTTTGGTCCAGAAAGATGAGAAAGTCTGTGGACGGATGGTCTGGCACTTTATATCCCCCCGCCCCTCCCCCCCGCCACACATGGGGGAGGTGGCAGAAGTGGTGAATTGATGTCACCTTTTATTTTACTATAATGTAATTTTATTCATTTAAGTTTTATATTTTAGTTTTCTTTTGATGGTTTGCAAGGGCCTCACACAGGCCAGGCAAGTGCAGAGTTAGACCCCAGCCCTTGCCATAATTTTATAAAGAAAGAAGAGCTGGGATTCCTGGCAGGTTTGCAGGGCCTCTTCAGCTGGCCAATTTCTGTTGGACTTTACCTGGGACAGTAGTGGCTTTTCTGTACAGAAACGGAGTGCTGAGGCCTGGGGGTAGGGTAGCTCGTGGGTCTGGGGGCTGTTATTTTGGCAACACAGGTCTGGATAGCACAGGGCTGTCTGGGGCAGCGGCCTGGCCGTCACGGCTGAGCAGCCTCCTGGCTCACCTAGGACATGCCTGCCCTTGTATGCCTGGTGTCTTGCCCAGTGCTGGGCTCCGACTCCTGCCCCAGACCACCCCATGGGATGAGTTCAGCTCAGGAGAGAGAGTGTTCGTGCAGTGTGGACTCAAGTCCTTTCTTGAGTACTGGGTGCCAGTTGCCCTGGTACAGTTTATTGAGAAGTGCCCTGTTCTCTGTTTTGCTGCTTCTAGATAAGCACGTTGGCCCTTAGCATGGCATGTTTCTTTGGTATGGTTTGGTCCTGAACTGCCTCATCTGCGTGGAGAGGTGAGGGCCAAGGCTTGGTGTCGGTACTTCCTTAGACAGCATGTGTAAGCAGCAGGTAGCTAATGAGGTGAAACATGCCCCAGAAGCCCCCGAGATGCCAGGAATATGTGCCAAGCAAAGGCCTCCAGAAGCGGAAGCCGGAAGGTGAGGGGCTGCTGTTCTAAGCCTCCAAACCACGGGCAGCCAAGTCCTGGCCATTTGCGGTGTTCTGCACATGTGTGCTGGGTGCAGAGGGCACACAGAGAGCCCTCCGGCCCGCTGCACACGGAGCAACAGAACAACACGGTTGTGTTCATCAGGTTTGTGCTGAGGTGACGCCAGAGGAGCACAGAGTGCTGAGACCTCACTTGCTGGCTACGCAGGTGGGCTGGGTCTTGGCAGGGCCAGCTGGGCCATGGCGCTCTGGGCTTTGAGTCAACTTCAAGGTCTTCATTCTTGGTAATGACATGGGACACATTGGTCTGATGATCCCAAGAGTACCAAAGGCCAAGCCAGTCACATGAGACCCACGACTGAACCCCACAGGGGTATCCCCTGTACGCTGCGGAGGCCCTGCACAGTCATGGCAGGGACACCGTGTCTGATCTACAACTTTGGGATGAGAACCCCATCAATGCCACTCTTTAGGGTGCCCGAGAGTTCTGGAGGTTCCAGAGGTACCTGTTGTCTGCTGTGGGTATGTGTACTTGCACGACCAGATTGAACAGGCATTAGCCCACTGCAGGTTCTAGGTGGTGGTTACAGAAGAGAGTGAAAACTCACGTTCCTAAAACGAATCTCGGATCTTAGGAGGCTTGTTAAAAAAGTCAGTGTCGGAAGGGTGCTGTCCGGCTGTGCTCGTTCCTTGATGTTTATTGTCATTGACTTGAATTCTTTGTTTCAGGGAAATAGTGGAACATATGGTCCAGCACTTTAAAACACAGATCTTTGGGGATCGGAAGCCAGTGTTTGATGGAAGGAAGAATCTTTACACAGCTATGCCCCTTCCAATTGGGAGGGATAAGGTAAGACCATTAATTGGGTAAAGTGCATTGGAATGCAGTGCAGATGGTTTGAAGTTAATTCTTCTTATCACATACTGCATCATTTTACCAGGAGAAAAGGCGGCTAATTGCCTATGTGCTTCATCCTGAGCCCCATGAAAACCACCTTCCATGTGGTACAGTTCACAGTGATCATGGGTTAGATTCAGAGCACACCACTCCACACAGTACATGTGCACCCCAGATGCAGGCCCCAGACAGCACCAGGCGAGGCCTGTGGATCAGGGTGTCTATAGCTGGGGTGTAGCGTGGCATGAGTGTGCCAGGCCTTCGTGGGCCTTGGGCTTATCCCCATCATCTCCACGAAAGAAGTGTGCTCACACGGGGTAGTGTATGTTACTGGCAGTAAAACGAAGTGCCCGTTCTGCTGTAGCCAGTGATCGAGGGGACTCAGAAGAGGGTATCTGTCAAGTCACACAGGTAGTGACATTAAAATGCCTCCTTTTCTCATGATCTTTATCCTTACTGTGGCTTTGTTTAAAAAGTAATAAAATCTCTCTCTGGAAGCTGTCATTTCTTGGCATCAGCTTTTAACAAATGTGCTGCTGCTCTAGGATGATAGTGGGTGTTTGTAAGTTCAGAAGGAGCAGAGACCAGCTAAGGAATAACCCTTACACAGACTTTAACAAACACTAGAAAAATGAGCCACTTACCAGCTGTGGGAATGTGCCAGCTGATCCCTTCTGGGAAGGACATACAGGACCAGCCCCTTCAGCCCCGGGTCCCTGAGGAAGAAAAGACTTGCCATCTCAAACTGGGCTTCCTCTACAGAGGTGGAGGTGTTTTTTGCTTTTGCATCTTAATAATGATCTTAAAGCAGGTGAGCTCCGTAGCTGCTCCAGCTTGTCTGCCTCTGCTGCAGGCCCTCTGCGCACAGCGCTGTGTGCTGACAGGCGGGCTGTGCGTTAGGAGGCTGGAGGCCAGGTGCCATCCACGCCTGACTCTGTTCAGTGTGCTCTGGTCTCATGGTGATTCCCGGAGTCACCAGTGGTGTGTGGGTTGTTGTTGCCAACTCAGGGTGGTGGAAGGCCTGTCCCAGGTTGGAGGGCATCCAGGACTGGATGCAAACGGGCTGAGTGGGATCTCCTTTGCAGATCAACATGCTGTGATGTGAGTTATTGATCTTAAAGAGTTTTATGTTTAATTTACATTTATTTTGGTTTAAATTTATATAAGAAAGAAAAGCATAAGGAGATGATGCACAGTCTTGTTTGTACGTATTTAAAATTGGACACCAGGAGGACATGAGGAGAGCTTTCCTTAAGAAGGTGTGGGGGAGTCTCTGTTGCTCAAATTCGAAACGAGTCATTGTGAAAGTCAATCCCAAAGTAGATTTGCCCCTCTTGGTGCTGGGACCCTGGCACAGCCTCCACTGGCAAGACTCAGTGTCCCCTCAACAGCACTAGAGGTCAAATCGTGCTGGAAGGCACCCCCAGGAAGGATGGGTCTGCCTGAAACTCTAGTGGCTCTGGGGCTCCGCGTTTCCAGCTGGTCCCCAGTGCTGCACTCTGCACAGCGGGTATGGGAAGCACTTCATTCCTGCCAGGACGTGTAGCACTTGACAGGTACTTGGTTGCTGTTACTGCTCTGTCATCCTGGCCCAGGTCCAGAGCATCATTTGGGGTGTCCAGTGCCTGCAGTGCCCTTCATGCACCCAGCTGACACCTCTGGGGCTCATGACCTCCCAGAGACCTGGGTGCAGCCTGCTCCAGTGGGCATGGTCTCCCCTTCTTGCCACACCCCTCCCACTTGTTGGTACGGTTCTGCCACACACTTGTGGGACAGTGAGGTGAAGCCTTTTTGTCAGAGCTAAGAGCGTCCCCTTTCCTGTACCCGTGCTGCTGTGTGGCATGGAGCAGAGTCATCTTTGGGGCTTTTCTTTGTTTTTGCTTTTCATCACCTGTAGTAAGGGAAGAATCTCCAGCCGTCCCTCTAACCCCTGTCTGCCCAGAGGCTCAGTGGGGACTTTGGTAGCGCTTGCCTGGGCTCTGCGTGATATCCAAGCACAACACCTGTTCGAGGTGGCTTCCCTCCAGACCTTTCCTTAATCCCTCCCACTTGTGTATTTACCTGCTTGCTTTTCCTCTCTGTGGAAAGAAGTCAAGAGACTCCTCACCATCCAGGCCTGCACCCTCACTTTCAAAGTAAGAGACAGACTCGTGAAAGTTGTAAGCATCACGCAGGGGTCCCGTGTACCTTGCAGATGCACTGGCTGAGACTCGTTTTCATCCCACGTATCTGAAGGGACGGTGATCTGCTTTTCAAGATGATTGGTTGCTGTGCAATCATAGAAGCCCTTTAGACAGTAGCTCCTTGGTCACATTTCAGTAGGATATTACCTGCAGCTGCACCTCTTTCCCAGCCTGGCTGGTGCAGTGGGTGTGACACCCTCCTTGGGTCCAGGAGGGTCCTGGCCATGCCAGCCCACCTGCTAGAGCTGCCTCTCCTTCTCTCCAAGGCACCTCCAGGCCTCAGTGGCCTGACAGTTGAGCACTGTGCCAGAACACAGCTCTGTGCCTGGGAACACAGCTGCTACACTGAGCTCGCTGTCCCCAGGCTCACACATGTGTTGTTTTGTGTTCTTCAAAGTGTCATTTTCCTTCCATTGCTTCTTAGTTGTGTAGTGGCACCAAAGCAGCTCTGATGACCTCTGAGCAGGGTCCGTGGTTCAGTGTTAGGTCTGCTGGGGAGGTTGCTTACCTGGGTCGCAGGTTGGTGCTGCGTGCTGACGTTTTGGTTGTCCATGTTCAGAAGTGGCAGTTATGGTGTCCCTGCAGCATAGACAGCCTCCTGCAGCCCTGTGCTTACTCCTCACATGCAGAAGGGCCTAATGGAGCCACCTGCCATGATCAGGCCTAGGGCCACAGGACCGTGCTTCAGTTGGAGCTCTTGGAATGCTGTGTTAATGAGGCCCAGATAGTGCTGTGCCATGGGCACAGCCAGTAGCCCAGACACAAATGCGGCCTGCTCTCCAGAAGCTGCCAGGCCACTCTGCCTGGGAGGGGATGAACTGGTCAGCCTCTACCCTAAATGACTGCACGCCTGTCCAGAGGGTGTTGCCAAGCCCAGGGTGGGCATTGCAGCTCTTTTTGTGTGGCCAAGAGGAGACTGGGCTGGAACATATTAAGAATGTAAGTATAGCTAGTTGCAGTGGCTCACGCCAGTAATACCAGTGACACAAGACTGAGGCAAGAGGATTGCAAATTCGAGGTCATCCTCAGCAGCTTAACAAGACTCTTTTACAAATAAAAATAAAAAGGGCTGGGGGTGTAGCTCAGTGGTAGAGCACCTAGGGGTGCTCTATACCCTATACTTTGAAAGTATAGGGTCCTCAGTTTTGATTCTAGAGGCATTTTTAAGAATGACATTAATAAGCATCTGATAGATACCACTTCTTTGAGTATTCTTCACATCCGTGGAGATGTGTCTGGTAGAGGTGAGCAGGTTCAAAGTCCCCACTGTGGAGGTGGGCGTGCCACTGAGAGACCTGCATGCTGGTTTCCATTCCCACGTGCACTCTGCTCCAGTCACCTCTGTGGTGGAGCCTCATGCAGGTCTCTGCCAGTCCCGCATGGCAGCCTGGTCCCATCACAGCTCCACAAGGTAGGGACAACCCTTCTGCTTCCTGCCCCTGTGGTCCCAGAAGCTCATTCAGCCGCTCTGGATCTCAAGGCCGTGGCTGTAACGGGAGAAGATGCCTACTACATTATCAGTGCTGCATCAGATGACTGACTGCAGCTTTTACCAAAAGTAGAAATAAACCCATGTACCCACCATCCACACTTAGCCCACAGTGCCCTCTCACGTACCCTCCCTGTCCCGGTGACTCGGGCTGGTCCACCCTGACTTCTAGTGCATGTGCCCCTCTCATTGTTTTGCTTAGTCTGGTTTTTAAGTCTGCAGGGAATCAGGTGCAGTGCCCTTGGTGGTTCTTCCTTTCCCCAGTGTTAGAGTTTGAAGACCACCAGCCTTCAAACTTTCCACAGTCCCCCCCGCCCACCCCCCCAGCAGATGGACTTTGGGCACTTTCCAGTTTGGAGTCTCAGGTGCAGCGGAGCTCCAGGTGTGGCCAGGTGTGAGGGCACAGCTGGAGGCCGAGGCCCGAATATAAAGCATGTGCAGAGCAGCAGTGGGTTTTGCCCTTGGGAGGCTCAAGCAAGGAGTGGCAGGTGGGACAGGAGGGAAGGCTGTGTAGAGGAGGCTGATGAGCAGCTGGGAGCAGAGTGTGTTTGGCCTGTGAGTGAGCAAACCCCCAGGACAATCGGATCACACTCGACCAGGACTCCAAGGCTGAACAGGATATGCAGGGTACCTGAGTTGGGAAGGGTGCTATAAGCACATGGGACAGAGGCAGCAGGTACAGGCATGAGGTGGGCCTGGGGCTGTGTCCATGCATCTGAGTCACATGCCTGAGGGTGCCTGAGGTCCTCATAGCCCAGGCATCACGTGCTGAGTGGAAAGGCCTCAGTGCAAACCAGCCTGGTTCCAATTCCATCCCTGCCCGTGCATGTTGCTGTGGCCCTGGGCTGTTGTAAAGTCTGAGTGTGTTTAAAAAAAGGTGAGCCCTGTCTCCCTTGCTGGGATTTGTGGGCATTTGAGGATGAAATGTAGGCAGTCCATAAATGTCAGGTGATTGGTACTCCAGAGGTGTTGGGAAGTGTCATCAGCAGAGTGAAGCTACTGTAGTCAGCCTCTACCCTAAGTGACTCCCTGGGGGCTTTGTGTGTACCACGGTCAGGACATGCTGATGGCCTGGTGGCACTCAAGCCGCAGGTTTTAAGTGGTGGGGCCAAGCGAGCAGGTGAGGTCAGGCCTGTCCTCTTGTGTAGCAAGGCAGGTGCGTGAAGGGTGATCTAGAGGCCCTCCCTGAGGGAAGAGTGGCTTTTTTGCTAAGCACCAACCCAAGTGCGAGTCTTGGACTGTTGTTCTTCATGTGGGCCACTTGCCACAAACAGCTGTATAGACAGGCTTTCACTAAAAGGCAACTCAGCTAGAAATTCAGTTTCTTGATCACATTTGACATGCTCAGTAGCCAGTCTGGCCAGAGGATGGGTATATAGCTTCAGGGAGTGTCTTGGCCTGGTAGTCTGTGTCTGCCCACTGCCAGCTATCCTGAGTGGCTTTTTAGGAGGGAATGACTGTGCTTCTGACCTTTTGCAGGTGGAGCTGGAGGTCACACTGCCAGGAGAAGGCAAAGATCGAATCTTCAAGGTATCCATCAAGTGGGTGTCCTGTGTGAGCCTGCAGGCCTTACATGACGCACTTTCAGGGCGTCTGCCCAGTGTCCCTTTTGAGACGATCCAGGCCCTGGATGTGGTCATGAGGCATCTGCCATCCATGAGGTAAGGGTGCCAGGGGAACCAAGGGCTGAAGGCATCCGTTTCTCATCCCAGGTGTGCTGGGAAGTGTACGGGGTTCTCGGAGAGTTGGCGGGTGTTCTGTGTGAAGGCAGTAGACAGCGCTGGCGTGGAAAGCATCCCATGTTACAGTGATCACCAGCATTCTCAGCCAAGCACAACAAGGTCACCTCAAGGTCACCTCCCTATCTCTGTGCCCCACATGCGTGGATTTCCACAGACCCCCCTGGAGGATCCTGTGGTGCTCCTGTGCTTGTCTCCCCTGGAGTCACAGTATGTTACTGAGCAGCAGGTCTACCCCACAGAAACCTTCTCCACAGCTTTTCATGACTGTGGACAGCAGAATAGAGGCCTCAGACTTTTTTTGGCGGCGGGGGCGGGTGGGTCTGGGGATTGAGCCTAAGTACTCTACCATTGAGCCACATCCCCAGGCCTTTTTATTTATTGAGATAGGACCTCACTAAGTTCCCTTGGCTGGCCTTGAACTTGCAATCCTCCTGGCATAGCCTCCCGAGGAGGGATTACAGACATAAGCCACCATACCCAGCTCCAGCCCCCAGACTTCTTGTTTCATTCTGTGGGATTAGCTTTTTACCACAAGTTGCTGCACTTATTGTTGCTGGGAATAAGGGCAGGTGAACATTTTAATGACTCCTCATTTTCCCAGTTGCTGGGCAGAGGGTTGTGCTAACTTCTGTGGGACCAGCTTAGAGGAGTGAGGCCATCTCACCACATCCAGACCTGGGTCTTCACACCAGTGCCGCGCACCCCCCCCCCTCCCCCGCCAAACACACACACATTTGGCACATAGTGGGACCTCAGGAGCTATGTGAACGGCTCTGTGAAAAGCAAAAACTGGAGGTTGGGTTGTGGGTCAGCCGTAGAGCACTTGCCTGGTGCATGTGGGGCCCTGGGTTTGATCCTCAGCATGACATAAAAATAAATAAATAAATGTATTGTGTCCAACTACAACTAAAATATATATATTTAAAAAAAAAAAGAAAAGCAGAAACCTCAAACTGAAACAACTCCACTCCAAGTGCCCCCAGGGCTGAGCACACTCTAAACTGAGGAGAGAGTGGAAGGCTCCTTTCCGTCCATGGAGCGGCCTGTGGAGGTAACCATACCCAGGACCAGCTGACACTGCTGGGGCCTTGGCATATAATCTGCCACTGTCTGGACTGATAACACTTCTCTCAGTATGGTTCTTGGCGCTGTGGATGGGGGAGAGGCAGTGTGTGTGTGTAGAAGGAAACATCCAGAAGGATAGTTGTTGAAATGCTGTCTGTATCTTTCATTGAGTGGCAGGAATGACTGTAGTGATCTTGTTTCTGAATTCTTTTGGATGATTTACATTAATTTTATAGCAGGAAGAAATGGTTATTTTCATTTTGGAAAAACAATAGGAATAGTAGCAGATTTAACACATCTTAGGTGGAAAATGAAAAGGACCACGTGATTTTTAAGACTGTGACCCACATGCATCTCTGCTAGACCGCGCATCCTCCTTCGGGGTCATGCGTGGTGGCATATCCCAGGCAGCCCCTAGGCAAGGTTGCTCTGAAGAATGTATCCAGGTGGTCCTGGCTCGGGCCAGCACTCCAGACAGTTGTAAGCCCAGGCATGTGGATCTTCCTGTGCTGGCCTTACTGTCCCCTGTGCATAAGCTTAAACCCTGCCCCTGGGTGCCTGATGCCTGGGAAGCACTCAGTAAACAGCTGAGCAAAATGGGAAATAAATGCTGGGTTGTGCATCTCTATGGCATCCTCAGCAACCACACAGCTTGAAGCAACCTCTCCCCAAGGCCAGTCCAGCTGCCTCAGCCTGGTAGTTGTTGGCACTTGGAAAATGCTCACGTCCGTCTGCCTGCCCCATGTACTTGATACAGCCCTGTTCTAGAGTTGACATGCATAGCTGCTACTCTTAAGATGAGCAGTGTGATGACCTTGAGGTGGGCGGGAAATACCAGGCAACGCCGGCCCTCTGAATGTACCTGGAGGCTCTGAGCCACAGCCAGAACCTTCCCAAGTTGCCTCTGTCTTTGTAGACTCACAAGAGCACCCTCTAGTTCCAGCCATGCGTCCGTGAGCTGTGGCCACCAGGGTCTCAGGCCATCTGGCACCAGCGCTGAGGAGAATGGTCCCCTGGGTCTCCATGCTGTGTAATAGGTTAAACATCTCATGCTGTCCCTACTGCAAGGCCACAAGTCCTCAGGGCTGTTGCCCGCACAGTGTCCCTCAGTCGGCTGTGAACACAGCCACCTTACAGAAGAATAAAACAGAATGATCCGAGTGTGTCTGCCTGCTGGCTGGCATGGAAGGAGGGCGGGTGCAGTCGGCCTGCCCTGCTTGGCTGTGCTCTCATCAGGCGAGGCCTCTGGTTGCAGGTACACCCCCGTGGGTCGCTCCTTTTTCACTGCCTCTGAGGGCTGCTCCAATCCTCTTGGTGGGGGCCGAGAAGTGTGGTTTGGCTTCCATCAATCCGTCCGACCTTCTCTTTGGAAAATGATGCTGAATATAGATGGTAAGCAAAGCTCTGGGCCCTAACTGTGGGTGGGTTGGGGAACATTTGGAGGAGCCAAGACCTCGGGGAGGACTCTTGTGGCCAGCTCCAAACATGGCTTATGGCAAAGCACTGGTGTATCTTGACACCTGGCTTGTGTCACCTGTGTGGTATGTAGGTCAGGAGTGGTTCTCAGAGGCATCGTAGCCCTGGGAGGCTGAGGTGGCCCGAGGAGCTGCCTCTGCCATGGCCTTGGTGTTACTGAGGTCACCAGGCGTAGGGTTGGCACCGCATGCCTGACTTCTTGCCCTCGTATCTCAGGCTCACAAGTTGCCGCAAGGTTCGAGTACAGCCGTGTCTGGCCACGCTTAGCAGGTCTTTCCCAGTCACAGCCAGAGCTTTCCCAAGTTGCCCCTGTCTTTGTAGACTCCCAAAAGAGCACCGTCTGCGCACCAGACAGGCGTGGGCGTGGCTGTGCCTTCCTGAGGATGGTTGCTCCTCAGTGTTGGGCCTCCATTTGTTCTCTGCTAACAAGACGAGAGTGAAGTTCAGAAAAAAAGAATTCTCGTGTGAGAGTCAGCTACTGTGGAAAGCTCTAGAAAGGCCTCAAGATGCTATCTTGCTCAGAGACACATTTATTAAAGGATGATGATATAAAGGGACTAATACTTCTAGAAGTGTCTGCTTCAGAGGTATCTAGAAAACCCCAGCTGTCATGATCGTCAGGCTTTATTTTTTAAGAACTCGTTTTATTGTCACTGACTTCTTCACCGAGGCTCAGCCAACCCCTCGATGTTGAATCCCTGGGTCTCAGGTGGGGACCCTGGGTGGCGGGCTGGCCTGCAGAAACCTCTGGTTGCCAGGAGCCACCTGCAGGGGCACAGACAAGCCTCAGCTCTCCTTTCCTGCCCACAGTGTCGGCAACAGCGTTTTACAAGGCACAGCCAGTGATTGAGTTCGTTTGTGAAGTTCTGGATTTTAAAAGTATTGAAGAACAACAAAAACCTCTGACAGATTCCCAAAGGGTAAAGTTTACCAAAGAAATTAAAGGTAATGAGCCACCCATCCCCACCTCCAGGGTACAGGGCTGGGCAGCCCTTCCTGGCCCTCTGGCCTCTGAGTTCTTATTTCTTTGCATGTGGAGGGAGGTGGAAGTGGCAGGAGAAGGTAGCCGTCAGCTCTCCTGGTAGAGATGGTTGGAATCCATTCCACAGAGCCAGAATGGTCATTTTCTAGATAAGTGCAGCTGTCGTCGTGGGATGGGGTGGGGTGGGACAGCTGATGGGTCAGTGCTGTCTGAGTCGCAGATGGAGGACTAGAAACACCCTCAGGGTGCCAGCATGGCCGCACCTGGGCTGTCCTCGCCAGACCGCAGGATGCCTTCTGGCCCTCACATTGACGGTGCCTTCTCAGCCTGGCATCCACTCTAGGAGGTGTGGGTCCAGGATTCCGGGATTTTCTTGGGGACCCCTGCCCATCAGTGGCAGTGCTGGCTGCACCTGCCATCAAAGGGCCGTCAGCATTGCTGACGTCACTTGGTGGCCCCATGGGGGGCAGAGGAGCCTGCACTCCCTGCACAGTCCACGTGCTCCCCAGGGACAGAGATGCTGTGTCTTGCAGCGTCAAGTTTCCCTGCAGGGAAGTGGACTCCACCTCTGTGGTAGCCTGTGTTCCCCTCCTCGGGGAATCCTGCAGCAGATTTGGAACCCCCGTGTCTGGGTCTATGGACACAGTTCCTGTGAAAACCGACTCTAAAGGGGAGTTCAGCCTGCATGCTCACACTGTCTGTGCTGGTCCCCCAGGTCTAAAGGTGGAGATAACGCACTGTGGGCAGATGAAGAGGAAGTACCGCGTCTGCAACGTGACCAGGCGGCCTGCCAGCCACCAAACGTAAGATGGCTACCCCTTCAAATTCTGGGGCCTTGGTCCTCCTAAGGGGGTTCATTTGTTTTGCTTTTGCATGACAGTACCCTACTTGATATGGCTGTTTAGATCCCAGAGTTCACCTGATAAAATAAACTCAAATAGTGGAATTCCACCTGTGAAGGGTAGTGGTGGACAGGGCTCCTTGTCATCCTTCCTGCTGTCACAGGAGAAAGAAGTGGGGCCGGGAATAGTGGGCCGCTGTGGACACGGTCCTGACCCTCGGGGCCCAGGCCCAGACTGCCCCATCTGGCTGCCTGGCGTGTGTCTTCTGCTCACGTGGACCACATGCTTCAGTGTCCATGCCTGTGCTGTCCATTGCCTGACTAGGAATGCAGAGCTGTGCCCGCTAATACGTGGTGTTTTCTGTGCCCGCTAATACGTGGTGTTTTTGCTTTTGTTTTCAGTTGTAGATGGACACAGTACCTTTATTTATTTGTTTGTTTGTTTTTATGTGGTGTTGAGGATCAAACTCAGTGCCTCACGTGTGCTAAGCAAGTACTCCACCACTGAGCTACACTCCCAGCCCTGAGTATGTGTTTGTGTGTCAGGGGGATGATGGGTTTGGACCCGGTGCCTACTTGGGGTCTACTGAGCCCAGTGAGGCCTTGTCTTGTCTTGTAGTCTTGTATGGAAACCCCTAGCCTGTGGCACAGCCCTGGGGGTACTGACATGGAGCAGTAGGGGGAGCTCAGCCAGATCTGGGCCTAATGCCGTCTCTGTCTGGGCAGAGGCTGCAGATTGCCTGGGCATGCTAGATGGAGCAGAGGAGTCAGCACAGAAAAGCTGTGCCTTGTGGCCTTGTCCCCTGGTGGGGCTGCCCTCCCCAATGTGGGGAACATCAGCTGGCTCTCCCATCCTGGTCCCCTGCATCTCCTCCTGCCTCAGCCACACATAGGGCAGTGCACACATGAACAGTGGGGCTTGCTGGGGCCTGAACACAGGAGTGCCTCTCAGAGTCACCGTGGTCTTTTGGGAAGCACACAGGCCTTGGTTTCTAGATTTGTCTTTGTTTATCATGAATTATTTTTTTCCTGTATACATATGGTTAACTTCTGACTGTTGTGTCTTTGTGTGGGGATATTCTTTATTTTCCTCCGGTGGAGACAGAATGAGAATTGTGGGCTCTGGAATAGTTGAGGTCAACTAGGAGATAGGGCTTGGCTTCTACTCCCAGAAATCCTTGAGCATTTCTTCCCACACATCACCCCAGCAAAGCAAGCACAAGGACTCAGCCCTGGGTGGGCACATGCAGACTCCAGCAGTTGCTCCAGGGATCCCAGGATATACTTGTCTGAGCCGCCTCTTTGCCCTCAGGTTCCCCCTACAGCAGGAGAGTGGGCAGACCGTGGAATGCACAGTGGCCCAGTACTTCAAGGACAGGCACAAGCTGGTTCTGCGCTACCCCCACCTCCCGTGTTTACAAGTCGGACAGGAGCAGAAACACACCTACCTTCCCTTGGAGGCAAGTGGCTTGGAGGAGAGAGTGCACTGGGCCAGGCCTGGCCATCTCAAGAACAACACGGTCCCAGCTTGGTCATCGTCTGGTGTATGGTACCCTGGGCGAGTTATTGGATGTTGCCGAACCGTGGTTTCCCTTTACGGGAACTGGACCAGCAGCTCTAGTGGGATTGGTGTGTGGGTGAATGAGTTCTAGGGCCTGTGCCCAGAAGGAAGGAAGTCAGTGCTGAATGCCCGCGCCAGGTGTTCAGTTTCCATCCAGAGTAAGGCCGCTTGGAAACTGCTTTCCTTGGGGAAAGATCCACACTGCACAACAAGCCACGTTAAGTCATCCTTGCACGTCAGTCTTCAGATTGCACAGGGCCTTGGCTCCTTTGCTGCCCCAGACCTTTCCTTGTGCAGCTGGTTTCACGTTCACACACTTCACGTTGGTACTGCTGAGGATTTGAGATGGCCTGGGGACTCTCGAGGGGCCCCAGCCCCACGTGCCTTGCAGGCTGGAGTCGGTGCCGTCGTGTGCCCGTGGTGCCCGGGGTGCCGTGCTGGGTTTCCTCAGCGTGGGTGCTGTGGTGAGCCAGAAGGCCTGCAGCACCTCTCTTCCAGTGTGGGTGCTTGTCCTCCACTGCTGAGACCCCCTTTGCTTCCTGGCTGCACACAGCATAGGTGCTGACTCCTTTCCACATCTCTTCTGTAGGTCTGTAACATAGTAGCAGGACAGAGATGTATAAAAAAATTAACCGACAATCAGACCTCAACTATGATCAGAGCGACTGCCCGGTCAGCGCCCGATAGGCAAGAAGAGATCAGCAAATTGGTGAGCATGTGTCCTGAGGTTGGACCTGGGGTGGGCACCAAGGCTAGGAGACCTCCTGTGCGTTAGACAGTTGTGGCCACTGGAAAGAACAGAGGCCTGTCTGACTCCAGGCTTTCTCTCCTTTCCCTTTTCAAGATGCGAAGTGCAAGTTTCAACACAGACCCATATGTCCGTGAGTTTGGAATCATGGTGAAAGACGAGATGACCGATGTGACGGGGCGGGTCCTACAGCCCCCCTCCATCCTCTACGGAGGCCGGGTAGGTGCACAGGGGCCAGGGACATGTCTGCTGGTGCTGTGGAGCAGCAGTCTCTGAGCCTTGTTGGCTGTCCATGAGGAGAAAAGACCTCACGAGGACCTGACTTCCCTGGGGCCTTGGGGAAGGTTTCAGAATAGTCCGTGATGCCTTCAGAATCCCGTGTCATTCCTCCCGTCATCAGTGCTCTCTGGTTCTGAACTCTTCTCTAGAGGCTTATCCTGTTTCCTGTTCTTTAGCTTTTGCTTCATGGGTATTTGGTGGCAAGCATGGCACCTTAGGTGTTTGTTTTGTGTGTGTGTGTGTGTGTGTGTGTGTGTGTGTGTGTGTGTCTTTTTTCCTTTTTTCCTGTTACTAGGGAGTGAACCCAGGGCCTTTTATATGCCAGGCATTACGCTACCACTGAGCCACACCTGCAGCCCTTTTCTTTTTAATTTTATTTTGAGACAGGCTCACTAAGTTGCCCAAGCTGGCCTCTAACTTGTGGACCTCTTCTTTCAGCCCCTCAAGTCGCTAGACTTACAGGCCTGGCCACCATGCACTTAGTTTTTGCAAGTTTAACCTGGATTTTTTGTTGTTGTGTATGTGTCTGTAGTCAGTGTGTGTGCCAAGATATCTTGACCACTGAGCATGGTAGGGCTCATAAGAAGAGTCTCTTCATTTCCTCTGGGGTGCACAACACGGAGCACTCTCTAGACAGGGCCCTCTGGACAGGGACCGGGGTGATGGCCCTGGGGGCAATGCCTAGGCCTTTGGGCCTGAGCATCCAGAGTTACCTACTCCACAGCGATGGATCTTGTGGGAGGAGTCTACCTGTCTTTGTTCCCTTTTTACGTATTAAAACTTCACCTGTAGTCTTTGAGATCTGTACCAGGACTTTGTTTTTGCTGCTGGTGCAGGCTAGGATGTGAATCCAGAGTTGCCCTCCAGGAAAACCATGATGTCATCTTTCTCATTTGTAAAACCACCCAGGGGTTATTATATATTTTTTCATGCCTTTTTGTTCCTATCAAGTACACTCTGTGCCCTGCCTCTTGTCACTGTCCTGTTTACTCTCACAGCTCACAGAGGGCTCACAGGTCATCTGTGTTATGAGACGAGATTCTGATTCTTGGTGACGGTTGTGTGGTATTCCACTGCTGAACACGGGCCACAGGATGCTCCCTGTCCTGAAAGGACTTCTGAGCAGGCCTCCTGCTGAGAGCCTGGACATTGTATAAACGGCACCTGTCTCCCTCCAGGTGGCTCCAGGGTGGTCCCAGGGCCGGCCAGGTGGTGGAATGAAGACTTCAAGCCCAGACCTTAGACTTGTTTGCCTCTCTGGCATCCTCATTGATAGCAGAGGAGGTGACATCAGGGGCACATTTCATATAGCAGGAAGCCTTGCTGTGTCCTCACAAGACACTTGTGTCCCACCAGGCTATTTAGGAAGGTGGATGGAGATTTGGGCTCTTCCTGATCTCCTGGCTTAGCTTCCATACACCCCACACCCATCCATTCTTCCTACAACTCTCCATGGATACCCCACCCGGCCTCCGTCTCCCCTCCACCTGCCACATATCCACCTGTTAGTCATCCAGCTCCTCCCCAAACACCCACCATCGGTGGTCCACCCATTCTGCAGATAGGTGCAGGTTGCCTGTGACACTGCGGGCGAGAGACAGGAGACAATAGACAGGTTAAGTTTTTGCCCTCAAGTCATTCTTGATCAGGGGAATGTGTTCGCCGTTGTTTCTCACTCTACACTTCTTGATGCTTGCAGAACAAAGCAATTGCCACCCCTGTCCAGGGTGTCTGGGACATGAGGAACAAGCAGTTCCACACAGGCATCGAGATCAAGGTGTGGGCCATTGCCTGCTTCGCCCCCCAGCGCCAGTGCACGGAAGTCCATCTTAAGTAAGCTTGAAAACCAGACATGCCTGGCAGTGGTTCTGGGGTGGGGGGTGGTAATCAAATGACTTCTTGGAAGATCGACTCTGATCGGGCGGCAGGGTGTCTACTAGGATCCCGATGTCAGGGCTTGTCAGCCTTTCCCTGTCAGAACACATGGTGGGGCAGCCGGATCAGGAGCTTCGGCCCTCTTGGTGTGCATCTTACCCACAGGACCACTGTGAACAGTGTAGTACAGATTACAGACAATACCTGCCGAGTGAGTTTAAAATGTAGACAGAGCAGGCACAGTGACGTACCTATCTATAATCCCTGTAACCCGGGAGACTAAGGCAGGAGCACTGCAAGTTTGAGGCCAGCCTTGGCAACTTAGCAAGACCTTGTCTCAAAGAAATATTAAAATGGGCTGGCGATTGGCTCAAGACCGAGCCTGGTGTAGTGGCAATACCTGTAGCCCAGCTGCTCAGGAGACTGAGCCTCGAAATCAGCCTGGGCAACCTGGCAAGTGTCTGTCTCACAAAACAAAATAAGTAAATTAATAAATCAGAAACAAAAGAGGAAGTTGGATCCATGAACTAAATTTTTTAAAAATACTTTAACTTGATACATCTATAAACTGAGAAAATAAGACGGGGCTGATGGTAAAATAAGGAGGTGGCAAGGCTGGGAGTGTCTTCTTCCTCCCTGCTCAAGAGGGGAGAGAGGAGCAAGAGCGTTAGGTCGTTTGCTGTGTGCTGTGCAGGACCACTCAGCAGAGGGGCACTAGGAGGGACCAGTCCTGACCTGGTGTCAGGAAACACAGTTTTGTGGTTCGTGCTGTTGTGCTTCTCCTCGTCTGGGGGGGTAGAAGGGGGAAATCCCAAAGCCCATGAGTAGAGCTGACAACTTGACCAGACCAGCCAGGGGCCTTCTGAAAGCTCAAGGCAACCACCCAGGGCCAGAGTCCATCACCTCCCGGAGGCTGCACTGCTGGCAGGATGGGCTGGAATCACAGAGGACTCTGGGGACAGGTGAGAGCCTAGGTGCCACCTGTCCATGGTCCTCCATCCCTTCCTCTGGCTTTCACCTGGAGCTCCATGGTGCTAAGGCATGGTCACATGTAGATAAGAGTACAGAGGGAGGACGTGTGGGGAACTGGACACTGACATGCTATGCTGGAGCACACTGTCCTCCGCCTGATGGTAGAAGATGACGCAGGGTTCATCCCTAAGCTCCACAAAGAAGTAGTAGATCCCTGTCCCACCCAGCTGAGCTTCCAGGCCCGTTGGCTGTGGCTTGTTCTCTTTCCTGTTATGGTTGTGTCAAGTCCAGCCCGTGTCCCCAGGAATAATGGGTGAATCTAGGATGACGGCGCACGGGTCGTCTTCTGTACTCTCTGTGCCTTCATTCTGGTGGGGAAACCAAGCTCTTACCTGACACAGGGACTGCCCTGGCCTACAGCGGAGCAGCAGCAGCTTGGCACCGTCCTGTGAAAGGACACCTCTGCACCCTGGGAGTGTCGGCCCGAGAGGCGACATGAGTACAAGTTGGAGTCCCTGCTTGGTCTCGGCCCTGCCTCCATCGTCCCTTTCTGGTAGCTTCTGGATGGTTTCATGTCAGCTCTTTCAGGGGCTGATGTTCCAGCACACACTGCTTTGAATTCTGGCCCTGTGTGAGACTTAATTTAAAAACTTAACTCTGACCTCTGTAAATGTACTTTTGGCTTCATGAACCTTGTGCTCTTTATTCAGGACCTCTGGTTGGTATGAATTCTTTTCCACTAGCTGTGTGTTTTAATGAAATGGACCTTCTTCCACAGGTCCTTCACAGAGCAACTTCGAAAGATCTCAAGAGATGCTGGAATGCCCATCCAGGGCCAGCCGTGCTTCTGCAAATATGCCCAGGGGGCGGACAGTGTGGAGCCCATGTTCCGGCACCTGAAGAATACATACGCTGGCCTGCAGCTGGTGGTGGTCATCCTGCCTGGCAAGACCCCAGTCTATGGTGGGTATCTGGTGACTGTTGGATTCAGGGGCCATGGTGGCCTTTGTAAGAGTAGGTTGTAACCTGAGCACCCTTGTGTTTTGCCACACTGGGGAGCATTGGCCTCTAGTTTATTCGTGACTCTGAGGAAGAAGGTTGGTCCTGGCCACTGCACTCCGGCAGCCAGGGCCAGCCTCATTACTCCATCTGAGGCCACAGGACTAGGGAGCCAGCACCTCCAGACAGTCGATAACTGGGCCGGAAGGTAGTTGTGTACACCATGCCACTTGAGTGCTGGCAGAGAAGTGGGGTTCCCTGGCTCTGCAGTGTCTCCCAGGAAGCCTCCAACAGCTCCTGTGTCCGCCATAGCCTAGCTTTATCACCTCTAAACCACGTCAGAGTCCTTTATGCCAAAGAACAGTTGCACATTCTTCTAGCCATGGTATCCTGAGCCTTGTTTGTGGTGCCCCAGCCACTGGAGAATACAAAGAAGTCAGATACAGCCCTGCATCCAGAAGCCAGGGCATGCAGACAGAAGCAGGAGAGCATGCGGACAGCCTGGGAGAGCCTCTGGCAGCAGGGCGGAACCCAGAAGGGCCCAGGGAAGCACTGGGGCTTGGTGGGTGTCCCTAGCAAGGCTCCCTGTCTAGTCGGAGTCCAATTACAGACAAGTGAAAGCCACGCTTCTCCCCTCCAAGTTCAACTTCCAGAAAAGCAGTAACAAGAAAGCTGTGGTGCTGCCCTGAGCGTCCTCTTTCCTCAGAGCTGCCACAGGAGCACCTGCTGGGGAAGCGTCCAGGGTGGAGGCCTGTGGGCCTGGAGAGCTCTGATGTCAGATCTGCGTTTGCCAAGGGTTCCCAGGTGTGAGTGTTTTTATATCTAAGCACTCAAGCCTGTGCCATAAGAAGATGTCGTCCTGCTGAGCAGTGCCTCGTCTTCCTGCCCTTGGCCCTGGGTAACTCATTTAAGTGCTCTTGGTTCACAGACTGGAAGGATGAGATATGCCCATGCAGCTTCACATTCCCAATGAGGGTGAGCCTGGCACAGGTGCACGGCAGTGCTGAAGAGCACTTGGCCAGAACCTCGGCCCCTCCACCTGCCAGAGATCCTGTCACATAGGTGACCGCAGTCACTCATGACCAAAAATGTCCAGAGGAGTGCTGTGGTTGGACACTGCAGCAGCGCAGTTCAGGTCGGGGCTGAAGGGCTGGAGAGCTAGAGACAGCTGCTGCCCTCAGGCCAACAGAGGAAGGGGCACTGGTGGAATCTGTGATGTGTGCCCCTTTGTGTCTCACAGCTGAGGTCAAGCGTGTGGGCGACACAGTACTTGGGATGGCCACACAGTGCGTGCAGATGAAAAACGTGCAGAGAACCACACCACAGACCCTGTCCAACCTCTGCCTGAAGATCAATGTCAAGCTGGGGGGCGTCAACAACATCCTGCTGCCCCAGGGCAGGTGAGCCAGCCCTTCTGCCTGTGTGCTGGGTGCGTGGATGGTTTTCAGTGGGACAGGGCATGGTGTGCAGAGGTGCCTGGGTGAGGGCTGTCCTGGACAGTGCTGAGGACATGGGGCCCGACTACACACAGTCTCTCTAGGACCAGGGGTATATGCAGGGGGCAAGTGCAGGGCCAGAGTGGGCACCCCTCCCTGTGCTAGGATCTGTGCAGGTGAGTGAGGCTCAGCAGGGGCACACTTGGAATGGCTGGAGAGGAGGACCCTGGAGCAGCGGGATGTTCTAGAGTCTGCACGGGAGTTCCTACCAGAGGCTCCCTACCAGGGAAGGACGGCACTTGATGCTGTGATTGGAGCACTTCTGTCTGAAAAGTGCCACACAGGAATCACTGTTGCTGGATCCCAGGCCAGCCCAGGAAGTGTGGCTGAGAACCAGCTGCCTGCATGTCCCTGAGCTGGGGGCGGGTGTGATGCAGCTATGCCTTTCTCGAGTGCCCCCTGGGGCTGGCTTGTTGCCCTGGGTACTAAATTGCAGAACCAAGTTTACCATGTGCCCCTCCTCAGAAACCAGGGCCTCCAGCACAGACGAAAGGGGTAGTTATGATGACAGATGTTGAGATCTTATCATTAAAGTCCCAGGGCCTTGTCTTAGTATAGGAATGACAGAAAAATGGTGAAGACAGTGAAATAGTTCAATGAACCTGACTGTCCTAGTGTCAAAGAGATAATGGTGAAAAGTGGAGGCAGACATTGATAAGCACTGCCCAGGTGTAACCTCCAGCCTGCCCTGGGGTTAGGTTAGTGTCTCCTTCCATTTTGTGTTGTTAGAAGGAAATACCTGAGGCTGCAAAGTTTAGAAGGAAAAGAGGTTTATTTAGAGGTACAGTAGAGGTCCAAGAGTGAGGTGCCAACCCTGGCTTCTGCCGAGGTTTCCTGGTGGATGGTTTCATGTTGGGAATGCTCACATGCATAGAGAGGGTCACACGGCGGAAGAAGTTTGTACAAGTCTCTCATGGTAACTAACTCATCCCAGCAAGATGGGCATTAGTCCCTTCCCAGGGTGACGCCCCAGTGACCTAACCATCTTCTACTAGGCCACACCTCTCAGTAGCCTCGCACTGGGGACCACATCTCCAAAACATGACTCTGGGGCCACACCAGAGCACCAACATGCGACACTCTGTGGGTCTGGTTCGCCAGTGTCTGGCTCGGCAGGTCATGTTTCTGGCCCAAGAATCCACTCTGCCCTGCACTGCTGATGTGGTGGCCAGGGACACACACTCTAAGCACTGCCGAGTTATGCTCGCAGCTGGGGAGAGGAGGTTGGTGCGGAGGAACCTGGCCTCTGCCTGAATTTGCTCCCAGCTCTGAGCGAGAGCCATTCCACTCCCACGAGTTCCTGGGAACGAATGAGGACACGTCAAGGGGCAGTTGGCAACCCCAAAGGTAGTTCCGTTAGCCAGCAGGCTCTGAGGTTGTTGTGTGCAAGGAGTTTAGGCCATAAACAGAGAGCCCCGGGACCTCGTCTGTACCCCTTTAATGGAGGGGTGATGGCTATCAGGACCTTACACCTGGTGTGCCAGTGAGCTGCATCACAGTGGCAGGGGATGAGCTCAGATGAGCATCTGGCAGAGGACGTGGCCTCCAGGGCCCTGACACGGGAGCTGAGGGAGCGATGGTAGTTGTTTCGCTGAAAGGCTACAAGAGTGGTGGGCCCGCGAGGTAAGCTGCAGCTACGGGGGCACACCTGACCTGTGTTCTGGAAGGCTGCCTGTGGCTCTGCATAGAGGGGCCACTGGCCTCTGCCAGGCTGGAGGCAGATGTGGAGAGGGAACACCCTGACTCTGGGTGGCTTTGAAGAGAGAACCCTGGAACTGGCAGGCAGGTATGTGTTTACGGAAGAAACAAAAGGGAAGAAGCAAGGATGGCTTCAGAGCCCTCGCTCGGCCTTGTTCCCGAGAGGTCAAGCGCATGCTCACAGCTGAGGGCCCAGGCTTGCTGCTCAGGCCTCTGCAGAGCCCCTGGGTCATGTGATGTGGCCTGTGGGAAGCAGGCTTCTGATACCCAGAGGCCATGAGATCCCGGAATCCTGGATGGTGTTCAAAGCCAGGAGGCTGGAGGAGATCCCTTGAGGGAGCTTCTGAGTGCTGGGAGGGCCAGTGTCGCAGCCCTGGGGGCAGCCCTGGGGGCAGCAGTGGAGACAGCAGTGAGGCCAGGGAGGAAAGGTGGCCCGGTCTCTGGATGCCTGGGAAAGTGTGTCCTGGGTCACAAGGCCGCAGTGAGCCGTGCTTGATGAGGCCTGAGTGCATTTCTGGATACAGGAAGGTCTGTTGGGCCAGCTGAGGTGACAGTCCCTGGAGACCTTGCCAAGGAACCTGACTGCCAGGCAGTGGGAAGGTGGTCATCAGGCGTCTGGGAGGCAGTCACAGGTTAGTAGATTCAGGGAGCTGGCTGCAAGGAGGCGAAGTTGCTGGGACAGGTGTGGTTTTGCTTGTTCCGTGTGATTTGCATGTGTGAATGAGGGTGTCACAGGCTGGCCCTGCACTCCGAGCGCCCTGACAATGAGTGGTCAAGGCCTGTGGTGTGGCTTCACGCAGCTCCTGCCTTCTGGTGTGACAGAGCATAGTGAGGCCACATGGGGTGCTGGCTGGTTCTAGAGCCTGGTCAGTGGGACTGATGCCATTTGGGGGCCTCCCCAGAGTTCACAGTGTGGGGTGTGCTTTCTCCATGCCGTCTGCCTCCGTACCTGGCAGCGGTAGTGATGTGGCACTGTGGGAAGCAGGTGCCTGTGAATTGCCTGGCCTTAATGGGGCAGCAGACAGCGGCCTGAGGTCTGCCAGGAACCCCCACCCAGCCAGCCAGTGCCCCAGGTGCAGCTGGAACTACAGTGGGGATTGGAGGGACCCTAGCCACCTGCTGAGGCAGCTGGCATGGGGCATATGTGTATGAAGCTCCTTCTGCATCCTGAGGAAGTGCAGGGGTGGGCATGCACAGCCATGCTGGGCTTAATGGCTGTCCCTGTGGCTGAGCAAGGGACACCCAAAGTGAGATGGAAGCAGGTCCCAATGGCCAGCATCCCTGGCGGGATTCCTTCTGCCAGCCTGCTGAGGAGTATGGTCAGAGACTGCAGACCTGCCCAGGAGCAAATGGGAGGTCCTAAGCCAGCGCTGGGTGGGGAGTACATCCTTGCTTGTGTCTGTGTGCCAAGGAACCCACCTTCCACACCCCCTGGTGGCTGGGACAGATTCTCCTGGCTGCCACTCCCTGCCTAGGAGTGTCTGTTCTTCAGTTCTCTCTGTGGCAATACCCACTCATCCTTCTGGCACCAAAGGGGAGTCCTGAGACTAAGCAGTTGATGCAGTTTGGAAGAGGGCAGATTAAGATCCACCGCAGGTGGAACGGAACCCTTTCTTACACCCAACCCAGTCTCTAGCTGTAGGGCAGGATGCAGCCGAAGGTGTGACACAGGTCTCTACACTCTCATGATATTTTCTCCGTCAGCATGGAAATGGTAATGGGGCCAGCTGCTAGTGCTACCGTGTGAGGAGCCCTCTGAAAGTACTGGACACGCATGAGCTTCTGTGGTCATGTAGCATCCCTGAAAGCGGACAGCACAACCCTCCCTAGAGCAACCCCTCCTGTGCACATTGCTTCCCAGGAGGAGTGAGTGGAGGCTAAGAGTGCTGCTGGGCCTCCTCCGGTGCTCAGAGCAGCCTCTCCCACAATAGAGTCGTGGGTGGAGAGACTCCCTGCAGCAGCACCAAGCCTGAGTAACAACCCATGGGATCTTCTCCCTCTCCCTTTCCCTCCCCTCTGGTGCTAGGGATGGAACCCACAGCCTCCCACATGCTAGGCAAGCACTCTACCACTGGGCTACGTCCCTAGCCCAAGCCATGGGAAATTTTTTGGAAATTTTAAAGTAAACACAAAGAAGATAAGGAACAATGAACCCTCATGTGTCTGACCTGACCTCAACAGCCATCAGTGCCTGGCCAGTCTTGTCTGGGGTACATTCCACCCATGCTCCACTTTCTCAGGGTCCTTCTGAGGCATATTTCAGCCCTCATGTTACGTATGTGTGAGGTTTCTTTGTGACCTTTAAAGTAAAGGTTCTGCTCAAAAGCATGACCGCTCTGCCGACTGCACAGGTCGCAGGGTGGTAACTGACCCCATCAGAGATCCAGGCCTCCAATGCCACTTACTTCTGCAGGCCTCCAGTGTTCCAGCAGCCTGTGATCTTTCTGGGAGCAGATGTCACTCACCCACCTGCGGGGGACGGGAAGAAGCCTTCGATTGCCGCAGTGAGTGTCAGTGCTCTCCTCTGAGCCTCTGTTGGTGGCGTGGTGCTTAGGACTCTGCAGAGACCACCAAGACACATGTGGTCTCTGCAGCCATATGGCTGAAGGGCATGGAGGTTTGCCCAGCTGCTCGGTAACCTCAGGGCCTCATGGCGAATAGGTGATGGAAGAGGACACTGACGGTGGCATGAAACAGTCGCACGCACCAGCGCTGTCCATAGACGCACGTGGACTGGCTGCCCACCTGGTGTTCCACCCTCTTCAGCTGGGCCTCCGTCCTGCTGCCTAGCAGCGCTGATTGTTCTCAGGAGAGTCTAGGGTTACTGTTACAGTGGCCTTTATTTTAAAAGAGAACCAAACCATGCCTTCCTCATAGTGAGGGTTTAAGCTTTGGAGTGCAGAGAGCAAAGGGGGTTGCCTGAGAGCCATCTTTTCTGAGGGCCTTGGCCTCGTAGCAGTGGGGGAAAGCAGAAAGCATCAGGTGTCTCTTTTTGGTCATTGTCTGGAGCCACTGGGTTTCACCCCCCAGTGTCACCTTGGGTTCTTGAGAGCCCTGCCATGTGCCCTGGCTTTCTTGGCCTAATTGCCTCAGAGAAGTGCTGGGCTGCTGGCAGGAGTGAGAGCCGAGGCCCCTGAAGGTGGGTTCCTTTTGGGCAGGGCACAGCTGCAGAGGGTGCCCTGGATGGATCGCAGAAGCACAGGCTGAGCTCGGCCCTGGACTACTGCAGACTCTGCCTGCTCGCGTCTGTTTCTTTTGAGCAGTTAAGCTTAACATTCCGGAACTTTCTCTTGGGTAAAGTGAGGAAACCACTGTGGATCTCTAAAGATTATTGTGAGACAGTGTAGCTAAGCCCCAGCACGGAGCCTGGCCCATGGAGCTAAGAAAATGCGGCATCATCTGATAAGTCTGGAGGGACTGTGGTCTAGGACCCTGTCTCAGGGATGTGGGGAGCCAGGTAAGCCGTGGGTGGAAGGGAGCTGCCATGGTACTTGGGTACATGTGTGTGCAGCACACATAAATCGTGCTTGGCTGTCACTCCCCTTATGAAATCAGTGTCATGTAAGCAAGGTAGTTCCTGCTGCCTGGCCCAGTAACTGCAACCCAGCACTTCCCGTGCGAGCAGCATTTCTCGCTTTGCTGGATGCCTTTGGCTCCTTCCTCCTTTGGTCAGAGAGCAGCAGCTCAGCACCTCTGCTCGGCGTGGCTGGCTGTGCTCAGGTTTACAGAGGAGGAAGCTGGGCCCAGAGAGGAGGCCCCCGGGGCTTCCCCGGCCGAGCTCTGCACCCACTGCGGGCCTGCAGGCTCCAGCGCTGGGTCTTGCCATCTCCCTGCCTCACCTGTCCCTGTTAGTGTTTGTTCTTCTGGACAGATGTGGTGTAGTGTTGAATATTATCTCTGGGTTTAGAGGGTTATGTTTTCAAGTTTTCAGGAACAGAAATCTGTGTTCACCCCAACCCCCAAATTCTCAATAAATAGAAACAGATTTCTGTTTATGTTAATTTATTTGTTTATACCAACTTAACATTTCAGGGTCTGTCTATTTTCACTTGTTTGAGAGGAAAATCTTGGCCAAGGCAGGACCTAGGCAAGGCGTCGGGGGCTGGCCCGGGGACTGCTGTCCTGCGTGGGTTTCCTGAGAAGCTGGCTTCCTGGAGCCTGCTTTCCACGGGCACAGGCTTTCCCTCGGTCTTTCCAGTTTAAGGAACCTGCCTCCCAGCTCAGAGGTGAGCAGGTCCTGGTAGTGCCTGTCCATTTTCCTACAGGGCTGAGTTCCCGTTGTCCCTGACACTCCCTATGCCCCGACCAGACAACCTGAGTCGCCACGGGCTCATTCTGCTCTCTCGCCTGCTCACCCTGTCTCCCTCTGGTTGGCATTCATACTTGGGCTCATACAGCTTCTGGCCTTTGGGAGTTCCCCTTTCCTGAGAACCAAAATCTGGGTTGCTGTGTGTTGATAATGCAGTGGGCTCTTTGGAAAAGCAGGTGCCAAACCTTCAGAGAAAGCAAGGACACCACTTCCACTTTGCTGTATTGGGACATCCAGGTGGAGACCCTTCTGCCCACCTGCAGGCCAGCGCCACCACGTACCTAGAAGAGGGAGCCTGGAAACCTTGCCAAATGCTCACTGCATGTTTCCACAGGTCGTGGGCAGCATGGATGCGCACCCCAACCGCTACTGCGCCACTGTGCGTGTGCAGCAGCACCGGCAAGAGATCATTCAGGACCTGGCGGCCATGGTGCGTGAGCTGCTCATCCAGTTCTACAAGTCCACACGCTTCAAACCCACCCGCATCATCTTCTACCGCGATGGTGTCTCCGAAGGCCAGTTCCAGCAGGTTGGCTATCCTCCCTTTGAGCTTCTCTATCTTTGTCTGGTGTCTAAGATTCCCCAGTACACTAATGCAGACTGACTCAGTGGCTTTCTACCCAAGGTTGATGCGGTCAGAGTGTGGAAGGCAGAGTGGTGGAGACTGCAGGGCACGGGATTGTCCAGGCCCTGGCCCTAGTCGGGCTCATGGTGCAGAGTCGGGGCAGAGGAAGTGGAGAAGGAGTGGGTATGAGCTTGGGCCCTAGAGACATGGGAGTGAGGGTCTCACCTGGCCAGCGGTGGGTTCAGCAGCATAGCTCACTGCCCATGCTTTCCAGAAGTGTGGACTTTGCCTTGGAGGATATGAAGAGCTGTCAGGGGAACAAGGTCTTTGCACGACAGAGACCTTATATCTGGTGACCCTTCTGTCTGTAGTGTGAGAGACAGGCTGGAGTAGGTACCACAGCAGCAGGATAAGAACTGCATGTGGCAGAAGGGGCTCTGCAACATCATGACCCCGGCACCGTGGGTGCACAGAGATGGGTGGGCCCAGTGGGTAAGAGAGGGTCTGGAAGGGGAAGAAAGCCCTCACATGCAGGGGTGAGCGAGGGCATGGAAGTGGCCTTATTCTCCTGATTCTGCCTCCAACAGTGCTGAGTCAAGGTGCCCTGCCTGTGGCAATAGAACTCTGTCCTGGCCCTGAGATTCTCCCCATCAGCTTGGGCTGGTTGCACTTCTGTTTCTCCACTCCCAAAGCAAGTGTGTTGTTAAGCAGTGGTGGCAGTGGGGGCCACTCAGTGGTGGGGAATTGTCCTTGTGCACTTCAGAGGCTCCAGGTGCAACAGATTCTGCTTCTTGACCAAGTGGCCTTTCTGAGCTGCTGCACAGCCTGGCTGGTGGCTCCCTCTGTGCCCTCACAGCTCAGGGTCCTGTTGTGTTGACAGACCTCCTGGGCTCCCCCAGCAGGGACTCTTCTCCCTCCCTTGAGCTCCTGGCCCTTTTCCCCCATGTCACAGTGCCATTCCCCCCATGTCACAGTGCCATGCCCATGTAGAGAGGGGATCTGCCTTCCTAGGCTCTGAGCACTCTGTCTTACAGAATCCCACAACTGAGTTTTCTGCACCCAGAACTTATGTTCTTGAGACATTGTAATAGAGTATTTTGATTGAGATTATTGCTTAAAATCTATAGTGTAGCCAGGCACAGAGGCACATACCTGTCATCCCAGCTACAAGGCTGAGGCAGGTGGATGGCTTGAATCCAGGAGTTCAAGATCAGCCTCAACAGAACAGCAAGACCCTAAAAAATAACAGAAATTCAAAGTGCCCTGGTTCGTAGGCTGTGCCCATCATTTTCCGTGTTCCCATCGGGACTCAGATAGGGCATGCAAGTTTTACAGGTAGGATTGGGGGTCAGAATGTGTGGCTTTCCACATGGCTAATTGGTGGCAGAGCTCAGATTCAAACTCTGGTCTGACTCCTAAGCATTGCCTTTTCCATTAGATAGGTATTTAAAAAGCAGCAGCTTAATGAATGACCGACTTTCTCAGTGCTGTAAGTCCTCTGCAGTGCCTCAGCCCTGAGGGGTGTGAGTGCCGTCTACTGAGCACTGAGAGTGTTCTAAGTGCTGTGGTCATCATTTTCATGCATTTTCTAACTTAAAAACCAGTTAGCCATGAAACCTGGGTGTCCCTAGCTCTATTGTATAAATGAAAGCAGGAAGTCACAAGGGAAGTTGCGTGCCCAGGCACACGCTAGCAGAGCTGGAAGGCTTGACTCTAGGCGTTTAAGTGGCACATATTTTTAAGATGTTTACTTCGAGTAGCACGAGGCCTAGAACGACCCTGAAACCTGCCTGTCTCTCTCTCCCTTCCAGGTCCTTCACCACGAGCTGCTGGCCATCCGTGAGGCCTGTATTAAGCTGGAAAAGGACTACCAGCCAGGGATTACGTTCATCGTGGTGCAGAAGAGGCACCACACACGGCTCTTCTGCACTGACAAGAACGAGCGGGTGAGCCCCCCTGGCATGTCCTGGTGATGCCCTGGGGATATGCGTGGGTCATTTCAGGGTCCTGAGCCACCTCACAGAGCTCCTACCAGCCACTCAGAGCTGCTGCCCCAGGCCCGGGGAGACTGTGCTCTGAGGAGCTTCTTGGGAACCGCCTCAAGTGTCCTGGATGGCTCTCTTTGCCTTGGGAGCAGTTTTATCTTGAATCTCGCAGATCTGGGATAGGTCCGGTTTTAAAATGTCATTTATCTCATAAATTACCAAAAGAGATGATTCTGAGAACCCGTTGGACACACAGCCGTGGACTGGGCAAGCGTGGAGTGTGATAGGATGGGGTCAGCCACGGGCCCATGTGGGACTGTTGGGAAGTGCTGCTAGGTGGTCCTGAGGAGCTCTCACATGGGTTGGGAATAGCTGAGAGCATCTTCCACACATGAAAGAGACAGTGCCTAGGAGGGCAGGACCCAGGCTGAGAACCACAGCCTTCACACTGGTGACAGCAGGCAAGAGCAGGGTGGTTTAGATGCACTGGGTGCTGAAGAAGACTAACTGCAGCTCAGTCCTGGTGGCCCTACTGCCACACCAGTGCAAGAAGCAATGTTGTGATGTAAATGGAGGAACCAAAAGGTAAATGTTACAGTGAGGAAAGGGGATATTTTGTCTCATAAAAGGACTAATTCACTATCAAGATTGAGCATCTGTGATCTTAAATGTACCCAGTACTCTGCCCTAAAATTATATAAGAATGGGAAAAAAAAAAAAAAAAAAAGTGAAGCAAAACCGGACAGAATTTCATCAGAAGTTGAAATGGGAAAAAATGAGAACTGAAAACTGCAAGAGTGAAAAGGATGATCCAGGCACCGTAACTGGACAGGACCTGCCACAGCACCTGGGGCCACACAGAAGGGCTACAAAGCTGGCTTTCCACCAGGACAGAGGAGCCGCTCACATTTCCATACCTCAAGTTTTGTATAATAAGCCTTATGTTTTGATCATTATACAGTTAAATTCCAAATCAGTAGGAATGAAGTTTAAGAACACTTGAAACTTTCAATTTACTGCTAAGTAGCTCATGCATTAAACATATAATGAAGATAGAAATTGCAGAGCACTCAGAAATGAACAAAAACCAGAAGATTTCATTTCAAACCTGTGCGGTATAGCTAAAACAGTGCAGCCTGGAGACTTAGATGCATTGGGTATAAAACAAGAACCATGACAGAAAGTGAGAATAAAGACAGAATGGAAAGAAGAGACCCCAGGACCCAGGAGTCGAGGGAGAGCTGCAGAGCTTGGGGGCTGGGCTCCTTCCTCTCCTCAGTCCCCAGGTCCCCGTTGCCAGGAAGCAAGAAGGCTCCGTAGGCAACTATTCCTGGAAACACCTACACCCTCTCCCCCTTCCCAGAATGGAAAATAAGTACAAAGTAAAGAAGCAAGACAGGAGATTAAAATCAAAACCTGCCTCTTTGAAAATAGATCCAGTAAGACTCCACAAGGAACAGGACATTGTCTAAGCATAGGAGCGTGACCCTTTATGTGATCACTATATGATTATTCTAAGGTATTGGCCCAGAGAGCTTCACAAGCAAGTTTCTCCAAACCTTCAGTAACAGATCATCTTAAGTATGACAGAACACACAAAGTTACTTGGTGTGTTTATGAGTGTAGTGAGAGTTTTGCAGGTAAGATTTATCAAACCTTCAAGGAAAACTCTTTTACCATGTCAGAGATCAGGAATGGGGGGGGGGGGGGGGACTAGTTTATATTCTGAGGCTGGCTTGCTAATCCCAAGTGTGGGGATGCAGGCATTGTGCTGGGGTTAAGGGTCCAGGGTCTTGAGTGAGGTGGCCTGGGCTCAGTTCTCGCCCTTGCACATACATACCTAACCCTTTGTATTTCAAGACAGAGTCTAAGTTACTAAGGCTGCACTGCTCTCTTGCAAGTGGTGGCCAGGAGCCAGCCACTCGTGGGAGCCCTGGCCAGCTTTTAGGGTTTTGCTTCCCTGCCTTGAGTGCTACGTGGACGTGCTGAGCACCAGCCTGCACAGAGGGTCCTCGCCCAGCTTGGATGTTGATAGCATGTTGCTTCAGTATGTTGCTGGTCGTACCCCTGGGCCCCCCCAGATCAGAGTGGCACCAACAGTGCCAAACCCTCTTAGAGTAGATGGTTCAGTGAAGACTGAACTTGACCTGTGCAGCTTATAGGATGTGAGGGTGAAGAAACAGAGCGAGTCTAGTTATTAATACTGGCTGGAGTTTCACACTCTCCTCTGAACACACGCATTAAGCAGTTTGAAAATTTGTCACGGGGCTGGGGCTCAGTTGGTTAAGTGCTTGCCTTGCATGCATAAGGCCCTAGGTTCGATCCCCAGCACCACAAAAAATAAATAATAAAGATTTGCTTTGGCCAGAAAGCCTGTGTGGACTATCTTCCTTACTCCCTGTGTCCTGTCTGATGAGGCTCTTGTGTTGCTGCAGGTTGGGAAGAGTGGGAACATTCCAGCAGGCACAACTGTGGACACGAAGATCACCCACCCAACGGAGTTTGACTTCTACCTATGTAGTCATGCCGGCATCCAGGTGAGGACGGAGGGCCCCGTGCACACAGTTTGGGATATTTGCAATGTCATCACACAATCAGCCAACTCCTGTGCTCTGATCAGCCCTGGGACCTGGTGGAGTGGCATGGACAAGGGTCTGCCCACCTCCCGTCCCTGGCTCACACTCGGGCTGTGAGAGATGGGTAGTTAACCTGGGACCCAGGAGACTGTGGCCATGTCAGACACTTGGAAGGAAAGAACCACAGAGGTGCTAGGGTAGACCATGTGGAGTGGCCACCAGGGCTTCCCCAGTTGAGTTCCATTTTGAAGGAAGTGAGGTCCAGGCAGAAGGAGCTGTGAGTGCCAGGGCACTTGAGGGGGTAGAGGCTATATTGTGGATGGCGCTTAGCAAGCTAGAAAATGAGACCTGAATGTTCACGCGGCCACCAGGAAGCTGCTGCAGTAGGGCACATGAAGAGGCAGCTCTGGCTGGTCGACCTTGCAGCCCCTCCGTGGGGGCTGGCTGGTTGGGCAGGCTCCAGGTGAGTGCTGGCACCAGGGGATGCAGTTGCCATCTCCTGTGACCCTGTCAGGCTCCTTCGGGGAAAAGACCCATATCTGGCCAAGGGTGGACACATGCATGTGGCCACCAAAGTGCCATTTCCATTGAGAAGCTGACCTGCCTCAGTCCACACTGTCTTTACCACTCGGGTGGAGGACTGCAGCCTGGGGTGTGGCCACCTGCAGCCCATTTGCTAGACCTAAGAACTGAGGCTGTTTTTACAGATTTGAAACTTGTTTATGAGGAAAGGAAAAAGAAGGACAAAATAAAGGTAGAGAATGTGAAGGCCTCTATGCAAGTTCCTGATGCAGATGGCCTGTCCCGTTGGTCCTGTCCCCCACCACAGCTTTCTCTGTGAAGGCACACTGTTTCCGAGATGTCTCCTCTATCTGCTGTGTGCCCCCCCACCCCCACCCCCCTGCTTCCCTCCTGACAGGGGAACCCTCACTTTCAGGCCTCTGGCTTCTCGTCTGCCCAGAGACTTTCTAGGGGGGAGCCTTGTGGGGGGCTCGGGGAGCCGGCACCCTGCTGTCGCCGTGTCTGGACACACCCACCTGGGCCAGTCATCGCTTTTTGTCTTTAACATCATTGCAATGTTCTTTGGGAAGATTTCACAGTGCATTTGGCTTATTTCATCCTGTAATCTGCTTTCAGGGGACAAGCAGGCCGTCCCACTACCATGTCCTCTGGGATGACAATCGTTTCTCTTCTGACGAGCTGCAGATTCTCACCTACCAGCTGTGTCACACCTACGTGCGCTGCACACGCTCTGTGTCCATCCCAGCGCCAGCCTACTATGCCCACCTGGTGGCCTTCCGGGCCAGGTACCACCTGGTAGACAAAGAACACGATAGGTGAGTCTTGTGCCCGTTGGGGCAGGGACTGCCTCTGATAGACAGGTACCCTAGCAGCCACCTAGGCCCCATTGAACACACAGGTCCCTCAACGTGGCAGCCTTGCAGCCACTCATCAGCTGTGTGCCCTCGCACACTGCTCCCCTCCCCAGGTGTCTGTCCAGTAAAGGCTGTTCTCTCTCCCTCCTGTGTCCCTGCAGTGCTGAGGGGAGCCATACCTCGGGGCAGAGCAACGGGCGAGACCACCAGGCCCTGGCCAAGGCGGTCCAGGTCCATCAGGACACGCTGCGCACCATGTACTTTGCTTGACGTGTCTAGTGTCCAGCGATTGTGCACCAAGTTGGATTCACACGAGACCAGCCTCACTCAGACCAACAGACGCCCAGCCCTCCGTGACAGCCAGCATCCAACATGAGACGTCATTGATTTTATCAGATCTCCATTTTCCAGAATGCCTTCCGTCCCAGATTTCAAACTTGGATTTTGAACTGCAGACCTGTATGAGACCCCACTGTCGTAGGAAATATGGTTTGCCAAAATCTATGAGCTGCTTATTAAAATAGAACCCCGTGTTTCCTAAAAATCCTAAAACCAGTCTATGAACTCAGGGCTTTAAAACATTTTTTAATTTATTTGGTCATTCAATTTACTTGTTTTTAACACATAATTCTCTATGAAATTGATGGGCTCAAACTAGCTGTGAATGTTCTGAGAGTGAAAGCAACACAAAACATTGTGGTTTTAAAGCCTTGAACATTCTGATGTTGTCACTGAAGTTGATTTCCAAGAGGCGTGGTGTGCTTGTGGCCTGGCTGCACAAGCTCAGCCCTAAGGGCAGGTGGCCGTGCGCGGCATCCACAGGTGTGTCTTGCTCTGCCATTGCCTACCTCCCATAGTGTGAGCCGAGGTACAGTGGCAGAAGGAGGGCCACGTGTGTTTACAGCAGTGACATGTCCAGAGAGATTGGCAGATAAGTGCCATTTTAATAACAATTTATTTAAAAAGAGAAGAAAGACAATATACCGACAGTCTAATCATAAGATTTGTCCTATAGGACTGTGACGTTTATTTTCCAAAGTTTCTAAAGAATACGGGTCTGTGGTGAGAAATACAGTACAATCCTTTTTCACTGTTATGTCTTTAATGTAAGAGAAGAATATATATATCTGGTTTGCAGTATTAATGTGATAGGTAGATGCTGTTTTCCCTTTTGTTGACTACGGGGTGCTTCTTGTGACCTGTTTTGCATATCAGGAGTGTTGGAGCCTGGAGACAGGCCACCTCTTGTGGCTCTTAGTGCTTAAGTACAGGAATATGCAACTGACTTTGTGTAACAGCCATCTGCCCCCAGTGTGGACTGTGTGGCTTGTACCTCCGGGAGGGACGGCGTGTCCACCAGTCACTCGCCACCCTCCCTCTGCCTCCTCCCCATGTGTTGCTCAGCCGATGAAGCACAAATGGAGTTTATTTATTCTTCCATCGCTGGGAAACAAGTTCATGTATCAGAGTGCACTTCTCCCTGCGTGCAGTCTTGTTAGGCGAGTTTCATAGGATCTATGCACTGAGACAGACAGAAAGCTGCTGCCGGTAGCTCTCTCCTGGCTGCAGTCAGGGCAGTGGAACCTGCCCTGGGAGGATCGCCCATGGAGATGCCAGCAGAGGACACAGAACGCTCTGTTGGGATTTGCATCCAGGGCCCCAGATGTGGGTTTGCCAATCTAGAAACCATTGCACTAAGAGTGACGCCACAGACAGCTTAAAGGTAACAGCAGATGTGGCTATTTGTGCTGAATGGGCCTGTTGTCCTCGTGTGCAATCTGAGAATCATGCCCATGCTCCATGTAGACCTTAAGGAAGGGGACAAGCCTCCCCTGTGCTGCTTTGTGCTCTGCAGGTTTCCCCTCTCCCTGCCGATGTCCCTTCCCCATCCCTATGTGACGTTACCTCTGGCACTGCGGTGGAGTGAGGGTCCCAAAGGTGGTGCCTCATGCTGAGGTAGGCACCCACCTGTTCCTGTCCTTCACTCCAGAGGTGGTAGGAGTGTTGGTGAGCCCCTGGCAGAGCATCCTGACCCTGGGCCTGGGCTGGCGGCAGTGACAGGTGGCTGTGGTCGGTGAAGATGAGTACTCAGTGGGGGGGTGTCTATGTGTGCATGTGGGTCTCTTACTAATGACATTAGTCTTTTCTTGCTGTATCTTTTTTTAATCTTTTTAAGTGACAGCAGCCTCCGCTCTAAGAAGCACTACAGCTGCCTGTTGTCTTATTGGCAAGTGGCACTTTTCCTGCTTCCAGAAGGACACAGATACACTGAGCTGAGCTCACCAGGCATACTGAAGCTGAAGAGGGAATGTTTTGGCTAGTAAATTTTTAGAATCTGAAATTTAGTTTCAGCCATTCTTAGAGCCATTTGGAACCTTGTTTCCCAAAGGTGTTTCTCTACCCTCTGCAACAGGATCTGGGTGTCAGAGAAGGGCAGGTCTGGTTCAAATGCAGATTCTGAGCTGTCTACAAACAAACAACCTGAATCAGGTTCTGGGGAGTGGCTGGGCATCTGCATTTTTTAAGGTATCACTTGCCAGCTCTGGAGTAGCTGGGGAGGGGGAGGCCTTCTGAGGACGTCCGCCCAGGGCACCTGCAGGGAAGGCCTGCTCAGCAAAGCCAGGAGGTGTGAGAAAGTACAGGCTGGCAGGAAATCAGACCTGGTTTTGTTGTATTTTAGTTTAGTCTTGTTTTGATCACTTTGAAGGATAAGTTTTCTTTGAAGAAGGGTACTTTTTATAACCCTCTGCTTGTTTTGTAAAACTTTTAAAACTAAAAGCATTAACAGACCAAATGTCCCCATTTGTCAGCTGCATATCTTGTACGTGTCAGATGATTCAGAATTTAAATGGCTGTAGTCACAATTTCTCAGGTAAATAATTGTTTAATAACCCCATTATCAGCATAAGTTTTGAGGCAGTGCAGTAAGTAGCGTGAGTCCAACCCCGTTCACGTGGAAGCCAGGAGTGGTGCCCCTCCGCCTCTGCCCACACTCGTGCCCAAGGAAGCTGGCTCCCCAGGTGGCTCCTTCCCCCTGGGGCTCCTATGCTTATGTTCAAATTTGAGGGCTGACCACTCAGTCGCTGGCTTTGTCCCCACCCCACTGTTAAGTAAGGTGTGCCTTGCTTTAAGCAAACTGAATGTGAAGATGACAATGTAGAAATCTGGATTCATCTAAAAGGAAAACTGGGATTTATCTCTTTAGAAGAGGCCTGCCAATTAATAATGATTCTTCCTGGGACTCTTCCTAGTATACTTTAAAATACTCACTTTTTTAAAACCATTAGTGAACTCCCATTTACCACCCTCTCTCATGCTCAGCAGCTCCTCCCTGTGATACTAAGTGATGCAAGGCCCAGGAGACCATTTAAAGGAGAGCCCCCTGTGACATTAGCAAAGATACCACCATCCTGTCACTTGGTTGTTGTGAGCTCAGATTCCTCGCTCAGAAAAATTTTGTATGACTGGGTGTGTCTGTGCTTTTAGAAAGGGGTTGCTTGCTCTTGGCCTGGTTTTCCTATGGAGAAGTCTGTGTACACACTTTCTGGCATCCATTCTGGGGTCTGCTTGGTCTTCTCCATATCACCAGGTGGCCCTGGCCGGAGGCTCCAGGCCTCCTCCTGCCTGCCCCCACCCCCCTCCCCAGGGCAGGCGTGGCTGCCCGCAGGGAGCAAGCTGGTGCCCTGGGCCCTGCTTGCCCCATTACTGAGAGCTCATTAGAAAAAACATTTAGGTTCAGTTCCTGCAGCGGGATTCGGGATTGGGGGAGTTTTATTGTTGTTGTATGTTGTTTTTATTGTTGTTAAATGCAAATATTGCTATTTATTTTTTATTTTTTTCCTTTCTGCTCTGGTTTGATTTGGCTGATGTGGGTATTCCAGTGCATGGTACCTGATATGGTAGAAATGATTTTCCCCAACTTTTATAAATGACCTAATGTTTACCTTCAAGGTTGCTGGATGATTTTATTTTTGAAAGCCACAAATGTAGTTTTTCTGGATGAATTGTTTTTTTAATATACGCAGCAGTGTGCTTTCACATTGATCTGCCGGGTGGTTTAAATTTTATTTTTACAAGGCAGTTTTTCAGTCAAATTATATATTTGATACAATATGTCAAGGGCACACCAGCCATGTGCCATGCAGTGGGACACCAGAGGGTCAGGGGCCTCTGGGGGTTGGTGGCCGCTCCTGGCTGCCCAGGGTCGTGGTAGCACTCAGCTTGTTGCAGGGGCCCCGGGAACTGGGTGGGCCTTTCAGTACGGCTCTGGTCTGGCAGGCAGGTCCAAGGGACTTCACGGGCATTCTCCTGCACCTATGGCAGCTCCATTAGGAGGTGCTTTAGACGTTGACCTAATTAGACAGTGGACAATCCCAGTGGCCCCGACAAGCCATAAGAAGCTCCCCTGTGACCTCTCTTTGACTCATCTCTGTGCTCATGAGAAAAGGAATGTATAATAAGTAGAAACAGATCCTCGTCAGTGTTCACAGGCCTCCCCTGCAGAATGCACATGTTTTATTTATACTTCAAGCCCTCCCTTCTCCAGCTGCCATGCCAGCAGTCTCATTGCTGTGACGTGTTTCCATGTGGACACAGTGCACATGTGACTCTGTCACGGGGGGTGTCCCTGTTACATGCATGTTGACGCTTTTGTAAGGAAAATTTTTCAGCTCAAGTAATTGCACTGATTTTTTGACAACTTCTTTTTATTGTGTCCAACTTTGCATCTGCTGTACTTGTTTGAAATGATTGTAAATAGACTCGTAGTAGCAGAAATGATGTGAAGACAGGATGGACGCTGCTTGGCTTCAGTGACGCCGCTTCATGTCTCAGTGTTGTGTGTCAGGGTGGTGCAGACTGGCCTCTGCCCTGCTTCCTGCTCGTTAGCCTCGTGTCTTGACCATTCATGAAGGACAGACAAGCCTCCTTTTCTCGTGTCTCTGACAGGAAGTTTCCGTCTGCTTTCCTGATGGCTGCAGAGTCAAACTTAAGAGGACTGACTGTAAACCTTTGGGACACTTCTTGGTCTGTTCAGTTTTTTGTTGTTTGTCATGGCTCCCCAAAGTACTTCTTTGTTGTTCCATCCAGCCTTTGACAGTTTGGGCAGAAGCATCTGCATGGCCCATATTAGCAGACCACAGGGGCCTCTCTTGTATCTCTTTGGCCAGCTGTCTGTTTAAAGCCACAAGGTCACTGTCATGTCAGACTGTCATTTGTGGCTGTATCTATTAATGCCAGAGAGACACCCGAAGCCCAGTGCTTGCTCATACATTGTGTTCTGCTGGATGCAAGGGACATGTTCCAGCCGCCATGTATAACTGTGTCTGTGGTCAGGCTTCCCAGTATCAGATACAGAAAGGAGCTTTCAAACCCAAACGGGTCATGCGTGCGTGCGTGCGTGCATGCGTGTGCGTGTGTGCGTGTGTGTGTGTGTGTGTGTGTGTGTCACATCAGTGCCATCATGTTGCCCCCACTTTGCTTCTGTGGATGTGTCCTGCCATTTTATTGTCTCAAGTGAATGTATTGGCTTAGCCAAGTCACTAACAGAAGGTGGTTTCTAAATACCTTTTAGTTAAAACAGATACAGATAAAAAGCTACCTCTGAAATCTCAGTAGATTCTTATTTACTCTTAAGTGTAGCTATCCACACTGAAAATAGCCAAAATGTTGCCTGAGTAAACTGAATTTGGAACATCTCTCTGTTCAGTTCTGGCTTGAAAACGTGTGTGCCATACTGTGACCAGGGCAGCCCCCCATCCTCTGCTGTGGCAGTGGACCAGGGACTTCTCAGCGCTGTCCAGCTGCGAGGGTCTAGTGCTCTGGGAGGCCAGGTGTAAAGGGAATGAAGGGCTTCCCTGCGCAGTTGGAGTGCCTTCTGCCAGGCCGTGAGGAGCACCTGCAGGGCACGCGCGATGGAGCCGGGGGTGCTCTGTCCTGCCTCCTGTGCTTTCCTGTTGAAGGGAAGCAGCGCTTGTTTTTTCTGCTTGCTTATAAATGGGTAAACAATGGCTACCCCACCCCCCCACCCCACCCCCGCCGCCTGCTCTCCTCTCCAGTCTCACTCTCTAAAGTCACCAAGGTGCTTTAACACCGGCTCTCTTTTAAGAGACACTTTTGAGATAGTTGCAGAGTTTCAGAAGAGGGCAGGATCCTGAATTTCTGTCACTCCCTATTTATAAAGGAACTAAGGGTTAAGAGTAAAATGATCTGTTCCAACCCAGGGTCCTTTTGAGAAGACCATAGCTCGAGTGGAAGGTCCTGCCGGCCACCCTGGGGATTATAACATGCTGTCTTGCGGGAAGTCTGGCCCCAGAGCGCCAGTTCCTCTGAGTAGCCCTCAAGTGAGGACCCACTCTGCTCTCGGCAATGTCGTCCCCACGCCCTGCACTGTGGGTCTGTCGCGTCCCTGGCCTGCCTCGCTTCTTTCTATAGGTTCCTCATGGTCTCTGGTCTCTGGAGCTTTGCAGTCACTCCAAAGCCCCTCCTCCATTGGTTGGATTTGGAATTCTTGAGGGACAGGTGACAGGTTCACCACTGTGTGTGTCTGGTGTGGAGATGGCTCTGTGCTTCCTGTGGCTTTGGCCCTGAGTGGCCTGATACATCATTCCCTGGAGAAGCTGCCTGTAACACTGTGGTTGGGGTGGGATGGGGTTCGGGCCATCTGGGGTGCTTCGATTCTGAAAGAGCTAAGTGTCCTTCACAGTCTAAGAATGTTTGGATCCTGCCCTCACACTGTTCTCTACCCCAGGAAGCATGGGTGTTTAGGTTGGGTGCCAGTGACGTCCCTGACTGGCCTCCTTGGCTGCTTGACTCCTCTGTGTTGGCCTTGGGTTTTTAGCCAGAGTCCAGTGCAGGGCATTTGAGAGAAATGCACAGCCCCAGCCCCCGCTGCACTTGGATCTGTCTGCCTGCCTCTGCACGTGACTCCAGGAGGCAGAGGTGGCTTCTCCCACTCCAGGTGTGGGGGAAAGCTTATTCTGAAGGAAGGCACTGAGGACCACTGGTGCTTTTGCTGACACTTTTCTTATTGGTTACGGTGAGAAATTCAGATATGTTAGGTCTCTAGAGCCCTTGGTGGTGTGACTGGGGGTTAAATCCTCACATTGTCCCTCTCCCTTTTAGTGGGGGCAGTGAAAGGAGGCTGGATTATCTCCTATTTAAAACCTCCTTGGATTTAGATAGTTCTGAGTTAAAGCTGAAACACCAAATATTAACTCTTCTCATTCTTTCTGTAATTTCAAGGTCCTTAAAACCAGTGAGTTGATCCCAAGAACACCTGCGCCACCCATCGGCAGCGGGCAGGGGTGTGATGCAGGCTGCCCGGCAGAGCCAGCTGTGTGCACAGGACCAAGGCTCCTTGGCACCCGGGAGATTGTGAGAACAGTCTGAAGGGCGGAGTGGGGCAGGCCCCCACCCAAGAGGCAGGTGGCCCCAGGTCTTCCTCCGATCTCTACCCGTGTCTGGAAACTCAGTCCCAGACTCTGTGCCTTTGAAGTCTGGTTCTCAGTGTCCTTTTGGAGTGATGTTGGGGCTGTGTTTGTAGTGGGAGCAAGCCTGAGCCATCCGACAAGTCAGCTACTGCGCTGCCACCCTCAGCCCCAGGCTACAACCTGATGTGGGCTGGCTACCACTGCAGGTGGCCCACGGGTGCTGCTGGTGCCATCCCATCCCCAGCGTCTCCTACGCCCTGAGGAGCACACTTCGGCTGCGGTTTTAGGAGACTGGTGTGACCACCTCTTAGTCAGGCCTTGACCGTGACCATCAGCAAAGCCTGATGGTTTTGTTCCCTTAGTGACTCAGCAAGAATATCTGTTGTAATGGAAGTAGATTGTTGAAACAGGAGTTGGAATCATGTGTTTGTGAATGTGTGTGACGTCCTCAGACGTAAGGTGCTTTTCAGTCCTTCTGTTCTTATCTTGTTGTTGCTGTTTTGTGACTTTCGGGGACACCATTTACTTGGGCCTGGTGTCACCTGAGCTGTGCACAGAGGGCTCCGCTTCCACGAGCAGTTTCATCTCTAGCTTTTCCAAGCCAGGTATTGAGCAGCTTCTTGGTCAGTGGTCTAATTGAAAACCACCCCTCCCTGTCAAGGGATGACCTTGTTGGTTTTGGTTGGAGACAGAATCCATCGTGTTTATTTTTTAAATATATGGAAAAGGCCTTTCCCTTGGCAGAGTCACTGGCTGCAGAGAGGGTGATTCATTAACAATTCTGGTTCCTCTTCAAAGCCAAATAGACCCATGTGACTAAGATTCTAAAGTATGTAGTTTAGCATTAAACTGAAATTCAAGTCCTGAGTTTGATAGTGGATTTTAATAGTTGTTAAAGGTATGAATTCATGTTTTATAACTGTAGAGGCAAGTGAGTTTTTTATTTTTAAAAAAGTTTTAAGAGAATAATTGTAAGTTTCTGTGCAGCAAAGTGGCTAAGAGCTCATTAAATATAAGCAGAGAATGTAGTATCTAAATCCAGACTTTCCTTACCTCCGGTACACTTCAAGATCACTTGCCTAATATGTATTGAGGGGCTTTAGCCCTTAGTTTTATCAATTTTTCTAGTTTTATTTTATTTTTATAAAATAATTGAAAAAGAACCAAAAATGAATTCAAAAGTCCCATGATGGATCTTGCCCCTTCTTAATTTTACCCAATAGTAACACATTTTAGAAGACATTTTGAATCAAAATGTATTATGACCATTTGAAGTTTACTGTTTTCTAAGAAGTCGAGCAGCTAAAGGGCCTCACTTCAGGTAGTACTCCATGTATTGTCCTGGACTCGGTCGTTCCTGCACGGTGGATCTGCGTGAAGATGTCTTGTGCTTGCAATATGGAAACCATGCAGTGCTGTTTTGTAAATTGACAGTTCCTGTATAAACACCATTATTTATATACGTCGGCCTCTCTGTATAATTTTTCATTTGCTACATGGATTGTATAATTAATTATAAAATTATAGTACCTGCTAAATCCAGTCTGAGGCTTCATGTCATTATCTTTGGTTTGATACCATTCTGTGTGTCATGAGGGTGTCCAGTGTTTGCGTGATGCTAGGCGGTAATGCCACTTTAAATTAAGCCTTAATTAGATACTAAATTTGTGAGATTCAGAGTATGCAAAAATAATAGGCAGAGTGAGTTTAAACTGTTCCAATCAATACACTATATCATAAATAAACAAATGTTTTTCTCTGAAGTTAAAAAGGGAAGCATCTAGTAATTACCGCCCTCCCCACCCCACCCTAACCCATCCCTGCATTCTCTCTGGTCTGGCTTAGCTATTGTCCTTGTTTGATGAAAATGGACCGTTGTTCATTTCTGTGGCAGTCAGTCCAAAAGACCTGTTCTGAAAGTCTAGAGACTTTTTCAGGGTTGTTTTTTAAATGTTTGATTTTTTTCCCCTCCAGTCTGAGATTTATTTATACTACTGGAGAGTACGATTTGGGTGTAGGTCTTACTTGCAAACCTGCTCATGTTCTATAAGCTTTCTTCAGGTAGTGCCACCTGTCATTGCTTCTGCATACGATTGAAACGGATTTATGTTTTGTAAAAGCATCTTCAATTTAGAGATAAAATGGAGGGGACCCAGCTTTCTTTACAATGTGGATCTACCTCAGTTAAACAGTTGGGTGCTATTACTAAGTCTGTCAAATTAAATTGGAAAAAGTAACCAAACAGTGAGATGTTGACTCCACATGAAACTTGAAATCACAGTTTCCGTTTATTTAATAATATTTTTATTTATTTTGTGCCTTTTATGTTGAACCCTAATGCATTTGAAAAATCAGTATAGAATTACATTGCAGATGGGGAGAAGAGCCCAATTGGCCATGGAATTTGATAGATTCCCAGCCAACTGCTGCAGTACATCAGAATCCCAACTACCCTCTTGTGGAAGGGGGAAAAAAAAAAGCAAATTTACCATTTAAAAAATTCCAAATTCTTCTATGCATATATTTAAAGCTATCACTTCATTTTCTGTGCCAATGAAGGGGCGGCCAAAAAAAAAAAAAAAAAAACATAAGTACTTTCTTCATCGCTGTGTAGCCATTCATGCCCCTCTTCCTCTGGCGAATTCTCTAAGAGCTTCTTCATGAGCAGCAGATGGACTGCTGCTGGTCCATCTCCTGGCCCACCCAGTGCAGGTGCTGATGACCAGGAGCAGAGGAAGGGTGGGCTCACAGCTGTCTGGAGGCAGGTTTCCAAAGTTAGGAAGGCTTCCTGATGAGTAAGAAAATCAGATAGGAGATCGATGACTTTCCACTTTTATATTTGGCAGTTTACAATTCTAGACTTTTCCTACTATGGCAATCTTTTTTAATTCTTTGGAGGTAACACAATATTTTGGAGTCTTAAGAATTTGATTTTATAACAATAAGAAATAAAAGTTAGGGATCTTTCCTGTAGTATATAGTTTTACTATTTTAAGGAGATCTCTGAATTTTACAAGAGAACCAACATTCCTTAGTGGCAAAACTTTGAAAGTTGATTTGGGAGGCTTTTTGCTGTAGGACCTCAAAAAAAAAAAAGATAATAATTCTAGCTTAAATGTTTTTTAATTTTTTAACTTCCATCAGGTTGATACATAAGCTATATTTTATAAAGAGTAAATCATCCTTTAGTATGCTGCATATAAAGATCAGAGTTGTTGCACTTTCTCGGTAATAATAAATGCCCTACAATTGGCTCGCCAGGAAGCATTTTGTTTTCCCCTAACAAGAGTACTTTGGGGCGGGGGTGGGGGGGTGATTAAAATCTATATAGGTACCTCAAGAAAAAGAACCTGCATATGCTGCATTTTATTTCTTTAGCTTTTACATGTAGCATTTTGTCTTGCTTTGGTTATTTTGTTTAGATAAGTGCTTTTTGGACCCCAATAGACTGTTGAAAGAAAATTCAAAGTTTCTCTTGTCGAGGTATAGTATATCCCTTTTTAACGTACTGCAATGTCTGATTCAGAGGTTGCCCTGCATTAGAGTACCGTACCCAGACACTCCTGAGGAAAGGGTGCGACGTTCATGGCAGACAGCAATGTGGCGGATCCTTTCTGTTCATGCTGCTCTCGATTCCCTTCTCCATGTCATCAGAGGCTGGAGACCTTATTTCTAAGCTCAAAGTTGAAAACCATGGCATTTTAGTTTTTCAACACAGACCTCACAGAGTCGCCATTGGGTAAGTGCGTGACCCTACAGTGCTGCTGGTGGCAGCAGCCGGTCGGCCTGGCCTCTGAGGAGCCAGCCTGCGCCTTTCTTCATTCCCCTGCACTCACCCCAGGCTGAACTGGTGGGGGTGGTCTGGATGGACAAGACAAACTGGTGAAGAAAGCTAAATGCTGAGACACTGAGCACCTGTTGTGTTTAAGCTTAGCTGGGTCCTTTCAAGTTTGTTTTTACAGCTTACTAGGTTAAGTAGTTTGCACTATTTTTGCAATAAATTCATGGAAAACCTAACAGTTACTTGTTTTGTTTCTTACTGTGTGTATATAAACTAATATTAAAAGTTTGGCATAGTGTTTTTTCACCTCCTTACATAACCCCTAACATGCACAGAATGCTGTAAATCTGATAAAATATGATGTGAATGATATTTTATAAAGTTATTTTGTATGGTGTCGATTTTGTTTTGCCTCATAGTATGTCAGCAAAAATTAAATAAAATTCCTCGTATTTACAGCTGCCTCTTCCAACAATCTCCAATTACTCACGAAGTCTGTCTTTGGGTGCTGCCATGCGCACAGGTGCTGAATCTGATTTCCAAGGTCGAAGCAGGCCTTGAGGGAGGAAGTCCAGAGCCCTCTTACACAGCTTGTGGGGGCTCTTCCTTAAAAAATGGACTCAACAGAGCCAAGCATTACCTGAGGACCTGAGTCTAGGGACGAGCGGGACAGGACTGAGGGTGAACGCAGCATGCAGGAGACCTACGTGGTCCCACACCAGCAGCCAGGGAGGAAGGACAAAGTGAAGGGGCCCAAACTGTCCTTGTTTCTTACTGGTAAGTCCCTTTACCCCTCACCCTGGCTGTTCACACACCTCCGTGCTGCGCTGAAATTCCTGGTGGTCTCATTCTGGGCTGTTTCTGACTTCTTCTATCTATACTGAAGAATAGGTGGTGCTAGGAAAGGAAAAGAGGATTGGATTAAGAAAGCCAACAGCTGGAAATCCCTAGGATATATGCTTTGCTAAAGCAGGCCACTGGGTTTGTGGGCTTTTTTTGTTTGTTTGTTTTTTAGTTGTGGGTAGACTTTATTTTAGACCTTTTTTTATGTCGTGCTGAGGATCAAATCCAGGGCTTTACATGTACCAGACAAGTGCTCCACCTCTGAGCCCAGGCCCCAGCCCACAGGCCATCCATGTCTTGTCATTTAAGTTACCATAATCCATTATTGAATTAATTATTACTTTTGACATTCTGGTCTCCTTTTTCTTTTCTATTTATTTATTTTTTTTAACAAAGTCGATGTAGAGATTTCTTAACGTATCTAGAACCCTGTACTACTACTACTTAAATGTAAAAAAAACTACATCTGTGCATGGTGGTATATACCTGTAACCCCAGCAACTTGGGAGATTGTGGCAGGAGGATCACAAGTTCAAGTCTAGCATGGACAACTTAGTCAGATCCTGTCTCAAAATGGCCTGGCGGCATAGCCCAGTAGTGGAACACCCCTTGGTTCAATCCCAGTACCACCCAAAAGAAGAAAGCCACAAAATACCTTTGTGCCCACCAGCCCTGGAACATGTTAGTCAAAATCCAAAGAATACTCAAACTGATAAGAGATCTCTGCGGCCCCGACCTGCACAGGCAGCTGAACTTGAGATCGCTTGAGTGAGTTTGCAGGGACACCAAATAAAACAAACACAAATTACCTTTACACAAGCTTCAGGACAGCTTCTCTACTCTCGGCCTCAAGCTCCCCAAAAGGGAGAGCAAGAGAAAGAGGCTGGCGAGAGTGAGCACGTTTGGAAGTGGGCTTTTATTGGGGGGACTCTTATTATTTGGAAAGTTCTATCCAAAAAAGGTCAGAAGGGGCAGGGTTACAAGGGACAGGTGAGTAAAACTCAATCTCAGAGTGACACACCTGAAGACCCGTCTTACTGAGCTGTAAGAAATGTAGTGATTGGTCAGAGCCTTCTGCTTCAGGACTGGAAGGTGTGGGGCCTTCAGGGCGGCGCCCCACAATCTATAATATACTTACTATGGCCTGACCTATTAAAATCTCTTGTTCACTGTCATTTATTGAATGGCTAGAGGCAGTCACGATCTGATTGGAGTGACCTAAATGTAAAAGCAGTGCATGACGGTTAATGTTAAATGAATTAGGAAAAGATTCCAAAGAACTCCTTGCATGTGGACATTTTTGCTCTATTTGGATAAGTAGCCTGTATCAGCAGGAAATGAAAGTCAATGGAGAAAAGTTCTACAACAGAGTGAGATCAGTCTCATGGGCCTTAAATGTTAAACTGAGAACCTTCCCCATTTTGGAAACGCTACTTCTTAAGCTGCATGGTTCAACGAAAAATCTAGTCTGGGATTTCAATTCCATTTCCACTAATGACAAAAAAGGTGTTAATCTTCATGAAATTACTTTGATAGGAGGAAGGAGGCTGTAGAGATGAGGAGGAAACCTTTTATATAGTATGTAAAGTAATTATTTACTTTTTGGTACCGGGGAATGAATCCAGGGGTGCTTAACCACTGAGCCACATCTCCTGCCTGTTTTTGTGTTTCATTTAGACACAGGGTCTCACTGAGTTACTGAGGGCCTCACTAAGTTGCTGAGGCTGGCTTTGAACTCAGAATCCTCCTGCCTCGACTTCTGGAGCTATGGAGATTACAGGCATGTGCCACCACACCCAGCCTACATTTTTTTTTTTTTTTTTAATTTTTTTTAGTTGTTGATGGACTTTTATTTTCACTTATTTGTATGTGGTGCTGAGAATTGAACCCAGTGCCTCATGCATTCTAGGCAAGCGTGCTACTGCTGAGCCACAACCCCAGCCCCCCCAGCCTACATTTTTAACTGGTTAAAGAAAATCCAAATATTTCATGACATGTGAAAATTTACAGAAAATTCATATTTCAGGGTCCAGAAATAGTCATTATTTTCCATTTAACATATTATCTATGGCTGCTTTCCTACTATAATAACAGAGCTGAGCAGTGGCTACAGAGATTATATAGACCAGAAAGCTTAAAATATTTGTATTCGGCCCTTTCCAGAAAGTTTTCAACTGGGAACAGCTCAGAGGCTGCAAGGGTAAAGTGGTGGATTGACCAGGAGGGCAATGTCCAGAGGGTGACAGAAGTGTTGTGTCCTAACTCTGATGGTTACTCGACAGAAGTGGATTTCTAAATACTTAAAACATGAGGAGCTGGGTGTGGTGGCACATGCCTGTAATCCCAGTGGCTCAGGAGGCTGAGGTAGAAGGATTGAAAGTTCAAAGCCTGCCTCAACAACTAGGTGCAGAGCAACTCAGTGAGACCTGTCTCTAAATAAAATATAAAAACAGGGCTGGGGATGTGGCTCAGCAGTTGAGTGCCCTTGGTACCAAAAAAAGGGCGGGGGGGGGGGGGGCACAGAAATGTCAGTTGTTGCCAGAGGGTACAGAGGGTAGGGGATAGACCAACTATAGGCAGCACAGGGTAAGCCTTTGGGTGATGGAACTATCCTGTGTATTGACTGGCTACAAATCTGCATTTGTGGCTGGTACAGTGGTAGGTGCCCACAGTTCCAGCTGCTAGTTCAAGGCCAGCCTGGCCAACATGAGACCCTGTCTTAAATAAAATCCCCCAAACCATACATTTGTCAAAATTCATACACTTGAACCCAAAAAGGGCGATTTTACTGGATGTAGGTTATAAGGACAGTATACCAAGGCAGAGGCAGTATTTCTGCATTTCATTTGATAATCTGGGAGTTTACCTTTGGGAATAAAAGTGGGTTTTTGTTTTTTGGTTCTGGGAATCAATCCCACTGATGAGCCACAGCCCCACAAAGAAATGCTTGCTTTTAAATTTTACAAAACTTTCAGGTAGTAAGCAAAGGATTAGAACAAATGAGTCCTAAAACTAGTTCCACAAAGCACATTACTGTAAAAATATGTACAGACCTTAATAGAAAAGAAAAAGTATATTTCTTTACAATAAAAAAATAAAATTTGAATAGTCAAATTTTATAAAAATACATAACTGAAAGGAAGCATATGACTATAAACTACATATTTAGCTGAAACTAAATCCAGTTGTTATAAGAATTTCAGAATATAAATCATAAATCCACAGCTAATCCAGAAGCTTGTCAGAATCTGTCTGCAAGTTCAAAGGAAAGGACAGTGGTTTCAGCTGCAGGGTGGCCTGTCAGACCGCAGTTGCACTATTTTCCCTTCAGCTCTTCATGGTGTAGATGCAGGAGATGATCAGTTTTAGTCATGAAGGAATATGCTGTACTGGAAATTTCTGGAAAGGGAAACCAAAGCCACATGGTGATTTGATTGCTTCAGAGCAAGAGGGTCACCAAGGAGGGTCCTGGCCAGGTGATTTCTAGAAGCCTTCTTCCTTGGTCTAGGACTCCGCTTCATCATCGTCACTTCCTTCATCGTCCTCATCCTCCTCCTTCTTCTCTTTAAGCATTTTCAGGTACTTACTAGCTAAAATCTTCTTTGGTAATATATCTTAAAAACATAAAGCTGACATCAGCAACTGGTTATGATAAACTATGAATAGTACAAACTGAAATCAAAGAAACTGGTTCCTATTTTGACCTCTGGAACAGTTTCCAAAACAAGATGAAATAAATCATCAGGGAAACTAGCAATGCTACAGACCTGCTCCCACTCCACCAGCAGCAAACCATGCTGTTTTTCTTTTTTCTTTTGGTAGGGGGGAGCAGTAACTGGGGATTGGATCAGGACGCTCAACCCCTGAGCCACATCCCCAACCCTATTTTGTATACTTAGAGACAGGGTCTCACTTAGTTCCTTAGTGCCTGGCTTTTGCTGAGAGGCTGGCTTTGAACTCAAGATCCTACTGTCTCAGCCTCTGGAGGCTCTGGAATTACAGGTGTGTGCCACCGTGCCCAGGTAAACCATGCTGTTTCTATGTGCTGGTTTTGTGAGCAACCCTGCCCAACCTACCTGAGATGGGCAAGGCTAGACCAAGGGCAGACTCGAGCTTTTTTTTTAGCTAGGGCCTCTTCCATAGAAGCAAGCATTAGTTTCTGGTTTTGAGTTTCCTTTCAGTGGCAGGGGTTGAGGGTCCACCCAGCAAACCATCTTCCCCATTTATTGACTTCATTACTGTTCTAGGTGGACAAACAAATTTCGCAACAAACATGTGTAGTCTTTAGGGGGCTGGGGTTGTGGCTCAGTGGCAGAATGCTTGCCTCACACATGTCAGGCACTGGGTTCGATCCTCAGCACCACACAAAAATGAATAAACAAAATAAAGATATTGTGTCCATGCATAACTAAAAAATATTTTTTTAAAAAATGTGTAGTCTTCAAACATAAAGGACTAGAAATATCTCCCTGTGCCAGATCATAATAAACTGTGGCTCGTGAAGAAAGCAGCAAAGGATCTAATTCACTGCAAGCAGAACCAGGGTTAAAACAACAACAAAAGATTAGGGATTCTTTAACCAGATGTTTCAGAGATTAAGTACCTGCAAGAAACTGAAAAGTGTCCGATTCCTCTGCAGTATTCGCTAAGTCATTGTAAGTCAGTGCTTTCTTTTCTTTTCCACTGCCATGTCTGTAGGAATAGGTGGCTAGGTACTGAACAAAGAGCTCCTAAAATAAAATGAAATGGTCAAAGTGTGCTTTTAAAATCATAGGACTTTCTTTATTCTGGTGGGGGGTGGGGTGTACTGGGGATTGAACTCAGGGACATTAGACCACTGAGTCACATCCCAGCCCTATTTTGTATTTTATTTAGAGACAGGGTCTCACTGAGTTGCTTAGCGCCTTGTCATTGTTGAGGCTGGCTTTGAACTCGCAACCTTCCTGCCTCAATCTCTTCAGTAAAAATAGGTAGCAAAAGACTACTCAAAAACTCTATATAGGGTGGAGTGCTTGTCTAGCATGCAGGTGGCTCTGGGTTCAATTCCCAAAACAGCCAAAAAAAACACTAATCCAATTTAGGAATGCCTGGGCCTTGCACAAGCAAAGGTCTACACTGATACTCCTAATCCTTTTTGAGAAAGGGTCTGAATGAACTGCCCAGGCTGGTCTTGAACTTGCCATTCTCCTGCTTCAGCTTTGGGAGTACCTGGGATTATAGGTGAGTGCCACCATGCCCATCTATAAACACCGTTTTGTTGTACTTTTTAGATATACATGAGAGCATAGTGTATTTTGATATACATACATGTAGCATAACGTTCTAGTTAGGATTCCATTCTTACAGTTGTGCATTAGGAACACATTTTTATCTTCCTATTTGAATCCCTTGTGCAAAGATAGAATCAAACACTCGGAGCTAAAAATAGACATATCCTGTGTGGCCCAAACACCTCTTTTATGTTGGGAACTAACCCACAATCCTCAAGCCACCTTAAATCAACAACCTGAGACCTTTTTCCTCAAAGGTCAGACTTTAATCCATCAGTCCAGTTAGTAATAAATTACAGAGGTGACTGCATAACTAAGTTCCTTATTACTAACCATGAAACTGAACAGGAAGACATGAAAGTCCCAAGATCTCACGGGAACATGCAATCGCAGTTGCCCTGTGGTTTACAGGTTTCAAAGTATACAGAAGGAGGTGATTGTTTTTATGTGAGTACCACACAGTTTCCTACCAGGGGCCGAGCACCCAGGCCTCTGATGTCTGGAGATCTTGAGAGCCACCTCACAAGAACACCCAGGGATGTCTATTTTGCTGGGCTCTAAAAACGCACAGCTCTGGCACGACGGGGAAAACCCCGACCTCCGCTTCCTCGCCCCCAGCCCACCTTCACCGCCAAACACCACGCACTGAGTTAGTGGGGCTGGAAGCCGCCTAAGAAAGTTGAAGCAATTAGCCGTGTGACTTAAACGCGACCCAGCCTGGGAACGGGAAGGCTGTGGTCCGCGCTCGTCGACACAAGTCGCTCAGGGCCCAGGAGGGGCGGGGGGGCCGCACACGTCGCCGATCCGACCCTCTCGCCTAGGCGTGGACAAGGAGAGCCTTGGGGGCTGCCTCTGACCCAAGTCTTTGCGGCCGGGACAAGAGGTGGTGGACACCCGCGACGGTCCGCACGTTCAACTCTAGGCACGCAGGGACGGGGGAACGGTGGAGGGCGCGGGAACGCAGGGCGCGGCGGGGGAGGGACGGCAGGAGCGCAGGGCACGATGGGACCGGAAGGGGGTGCGGCGAGCAGGAGGGCCGGGGGCGTGGTGAGGGCACGCAAGGAATGGCGGGACAGCTCGGGCGCTGGAGCGCGCGCTGGCGAGGGCAGGAAGCGGGGTGCGAGAGACCGAGGCCGCAGGAGACCCGGAAGTGCCGTGGGGCCCAGCGGGGCGGACGGTTAAGGGCGCCCGCCCCTCACTCCGCCTCACCGTGGCTTTGGCCGTGAGCACCAGTGCTTCCTGGTTGATGCTGGACACCTCGGGGGAGCTCTTCATGATGACCCGGATGCGGGACAGGGGCAGCGACACGAGCCGCTGCTCCCCGCACTTGTCCTTGCCCACGGCCACGTCCGCCATCTTTCCGCTGCCGCCCAACACGGCGGCCTGCGCGAGCCAGCGCCCCGCTGCCCGCTGGGAGTTGTAGTCTCTGGGAGTTGTAGTCGGAGCGGGCGGCTCGTGATGCACCGCGCCTGCGCAGAGCCACCGCGCCGTCCTGAACGCCGTCCTGGGGTGCGGCGGGAGGCGACACCTCCCGGCCACGTGGTCAAGTGAGGACGGCGCATGTGCACATGTGCTCGTTTGTGGTAGGCAGCACCTGAAGGAAGACGAAGGCATGTATCGGTGAGCCAGCGAGCACTAGGGTGACAGGAAAGAGAAACGCTTTCCCAGGAAACAGGTGCAGAGGCCCTGAGGCCCGCCGGGACTTGCCGCCCAGGGAGGCCTAGGGAGCCCACAGTGGGGAGCCGGAGCCGCGCCGGGTGCACTGTGTTTAGGAACAGCGGGTCGCCGAGGAAGAAGAATCGGTGGGCCGAGTCTTAGGTTTTGAAAAGATCCCTTTGGCTACTGGTTGTGAACGGGCGGGAGCGTAAGGGTGGAAACGGAGACACCAGGTCCCCCCAGGCAAGCGCTAGGAGGCCAGCTCCCTGCGGCCCACCCAGCCGGACGGAAGGGCAGGGCGCGCTGACCCCACGGACTTGTGCTGGGGAGGTCTTTAAGAGCCTGGTGGAGGGGTCATGGGTAGTGGTAGGAATTGAGATCTGATTGGGACAACAGCCACGAGCACTTGCTGATGTGAGGTGGAATGGGTGGAAGAAAGATGGGTTCCTTACTCTGCCGGGAGCCGAGCAAACTTGGCAGTGGTTTGGTTTGGAGCATGTGTAGTTTTAGTGCCTTCTTTACCATCGTGACCTCCAGTCCTGGCCTCTATAAAGGAGCACACAATACAGTTGTCCCTCAGTATCTGCGGGGGATTGGTTCCAGGACACACACACACCCGCATTCTCTGTAGAAGCTCGAGTCCCTCATCCTCCCTCGTACAGTATTTTAAGTCGTCTCCAGAGCACTTACAATACCAATAAAATGTACATGCTCTGCAAGTGCTTGTTATGCTGTCTTGTTTGGGGAAAAAGACAGAAAAAAGTCTTTTTGTTTATTTTTCTGAATGTTTTCTGTCCAAGTTTGGGTGAAGCAATGGATGTGGGATCCATGGATACTGAGGGATGACTACATGTCGGCCAGCACTAGGCAAAAGGATACAGCCCAGGATCCCTGCTCTCCTGGCTCTTACTTTCTGTTCCGAGGCACATTTAAAAGTAAAAGCATGGGCTGGGGTTGTAATGCAGTGGTAGAACACTTGCCCAGCACTGGGTTCGATTCTTAGCAAGGCATATGAATGCATAAAATAAAGGTCCATTGATGATTAAAATATGTCTTTTAAAAAAAAAAGAAAAGTTGGGCTGGGGTTGTGGCTCAACGGTAGAGCTCTCACCTAGCACGTGCGTGCGAGGCCTGGGTTCGATCCTCAGCACCACATACAAACAAAGATGTTGTGTCTGCTGAAAACTATAAATATTAAGAATTCTCGGGGCTGGGGATGTGGCTCAAGCGGTAGCGCGCTCGCCTGGCATGCGTGCGGCCCGGGTTGGATCCTCAGCACCACATACAAACAAAGATGTTGTGTCCGCCGATAACTAAAAAATAAATATTAAAATTCTCTCTCTCTCTCTCTCTTTATTAAAAAAAAAAAAAAAAAGAATTCTCTCTTCCCCTCCCTCTCCAAAAAAAAAATACGTTTAAATATGGAAGGTCCTCATTAAAAAAATAAACAAAAATAAAAGGTATTGTGTACAACTAAAAAATATTTTTTTAAAAAAGTAAAAACATCTCCAGTGGTAAGTGCTATGAGGAAAACAAAACAGGGTGACAGAGTGGCTTTTCTGAAAAGTGGTATTTGTGCTCAGATCTGGTGCAAAAAGCTGGCACATGATGAGTTTTCTGAACAAGATAGCCTGGAGGATACCCCAGGAGGAACATGCCTTGGCAATTTGAGGAACAGGCCAGTGTTAAGGGAGCTCAGTAAGGAAGGAAGCATGGGAGATGTGAGCAGGACAGGTGGGGTCAGCTCAGGCAGCTAGGTAAGGAGTTTGGCTTTCATTCTGAGAGCAGTGGAAACCATTAAGAGGTGTGAAGAAAGGGATCAGATCCATTTTAGGAGCCTAAGTGACAATGGCTAAATGACACCCCAAGCAGAACCAACCTTCTGGGTTTGCAGGGGGTAGAAGGTGCTGCTTCTATCTCCGGGTTCAGGTCTTGAGCAGAGCACTTTCTTTCCTCTAAGCGGGGAAGCCTTGACCTTCACAAAAGTCAGAAAACTGCTCAACAGCAAACGACATACAGTAAGACCCTTTGCTTCACACAAGAAACAAGCACTCATGTTGGCGTATTTTTAAGTTTCTGAAAGTGGTGTTTTTTGGCTGGTTATTTTTTGAATAAATAAATGGCTTGTCTTTCTCGAGTGTGTTTGACAGTAGGGTTGGTTAAGATGAGGAAAGAAAACAGTAGGAAGGTTTTCTGGAGACAAGATATCCACAAGAATTCAAGTAGAGGGATGAGAAGTTCTGATTTGGAAGTGACAAATGATATTTGCAAGCATTAATCATTTGGAAAGCAGCTAGAAGAGCAAAGAAGGAAATATTCGGAAAATATTGGAAAAGTGGGGACCAGCCCATTATTTAAAAGAAAGAAATCGGGGCTGGGGTTGTGGCTCAGTAGTAGAGCACTTGCCTATCATGCAAGGCGCTAGGTTCGATCCTCAGCACCACATAAAAATAAATAAGATAAAGGTATTGTGTCCATCTACAACTAAAATTCATACGTGTGTGTGTGTGTGTGTGTGTTTTCTGCTAGCTCCTGTCTGCACCTCCCAGAGAGGTGTGTGGTAAGGTTCTCTGATGCCTCTGCAGCATCTCATCAGTGCTAGAAGGCACCCGATGACACTCTGGGGGACACACTGAGAATCCCCTGCCTGCTGGCTTCCATTAAGTTCTGCCAAGAGGCCATATTGGGGATGGAGGAGGAAGCATTGTTTATCTGCTGGTGAGGACACTGGCACAGGTGCTGACTATAGGGGGGTAACAGTGAGTGCCACCAGATTGGGTAGGGCTTGAGCTATGCAGGCTACAAGGTTCCAGGCAAGGGGCAGTACCCACTTCTGACCTCCAGGTAGCATCTTCTCCCTTGGGTGCCCAACACCTTCCTCTCCTTCCTACAGCCTCTTCAGCTTTTCCAGCATCCTTGGAAACATTTCTTGGCTTTAGATCCCTGTTTGAAATAACATGGAGAAGTGTCTGCATGTTGCGATGGGCAAAAGTCTCATGCGACTTATGCAGTCCAGGGGGAGAAATAAAGAATGTCCATGCCTTCTGCCCTTTTCAATGCTTTAGTCACTCAAATCACTCAATACAATTTCACTCTATGGGTTCTTAATCAAGAAGGCAACAATCCTTAATGCTAGGCACTGCAATAAACATAATCAATTCACAGCAAATAATTCTAGATTAATTAATTCCAAGCACTGCAAACACAATCATGACAGGCTAATGACAAACATTCTCTCTGAATGCTAAGTTCAAGTGTCAGATCAAAAGTCTCCAGCCTTAGTCTTGAAGTCCAGCAGATGTGCACACTCAAGACTGCGGTGATCAGGTCTGGAACCAAGGCAGGCTTCTCCTGGGGTGGAGCTGATGGCTGGCTGAGGAGACCATGTCCTAGGGAGAAGTTGCGACTCACCAGGGTCAAGATGTGGCTGTAGAGTTTGAGAGCGATGAGAACTACACAGAGATTCAGGCAGATGAGAAGAGTAGGGATGTCAGTCCAAGTCCTCACCAGGCTCTCAGGCTTGTGTGCATCAGTATCAGCAGGCTGAATGTCTGTTCATTTACTCTATTATTTATACTAAGTTTGGGGACTTTGAACCCCATTTCAATCCTTATCAGCTACCACCGGGTCTTTCAGTGACATCATTTACCCTGGGGTTAAAACATCTGGTCTGGTGGTCCCCACCCTGATCTTTTCACCTTTCCCTCTTATCTGAGAGGACAGTCTGCCGGGGGCTTCACTCTGAGTTTTGTTTGTGTCTGGAGGGCTCCCTAGGTGTGCCTGGTGAGACTGTAGGTTTCAAAATGGAATATTCAAAGTTGCTTAGGCTTCAGGCCTCAGGCCCTCCTCACACTGCCTTTCTGGCCGAGTGCTGAATATGTGGACTTGATTCCTGGAGTGAGCCTAAAAGCTTGTATGAGTATGTGTGCACACACACACGCAGAGGAAGCTGGAGTTGGTCTCACTACAGTGTGCCTTGGCAAACAGCTATTTAAATGATTGCCAGTCATTGTATGGTATGTCTGTTGAAGGCAGGACCAAGACTGTGGCCATCACAGTGGGAGTGGTGAGCACAGATTTGTGGAATGGGCCAGCTTCTGATTGCAATGGAGAGATTTCAGGTAGTCAAAACTCTGCCTTTAAAATGTCAGATCAAACTCAGAAAACCAGTTTCCCTGATAACCCAAAGAGATTCTCTTATTCTGAGCAGATAGGGCTGCTTGTCAGACTGGCCTGCCTGGTACATAATTAGCAGCAGAAATTCAATTTGGAACTTCAGTTTTGAGTGAAGTCAGGCTACTGACTTGGAAGAATAGGGTCCTGAGCATGGGACTAGGGAGTGTTGGAAGGAAGCCTGAGAACCTTTAACCCCAGTCTCTCTAAGCTGCTTTGTCCTGAGAAATGGCTGATGGCCTCCCGCCATCTGAGGCAAGAGCCTTTCCTTACAGAAGGTCCTCTCACTAACCTCCCTGGAGTCCACCTGGCTAGGGCATGCTGTCTCTTCAAGGTGACGCCCTCCCAGCTCCTGTCATTGTGTCACACCTCAGTGTGCCTCTGGGAGACACCTGCAAAGGTTGTTGTGGAGATAGTTCACTCACTGAAAGAACTGTAGGATATTAATCCTTGGTTACCAGACGGAACCTGGGGGGTGTATGGGAAGTGGGTTCAAATGGAGTTGGTCTGGAGCATAATACTGGATCAAGCCAAATCTGTTAAGATAGCAGACTTACCTAAGGTTCTAGATTTGGTAATAGCTCTAGCAGATAGGGATCGTGCAGTTTGCCCAGCAAATGTGGAGAGAGATCTGGACTTGAGTGTCCTTCACTGGTGGCTTTCTTTGACTTTTGGAGACGGTGTAGACCACATTTGAGCGTTCTGCTCTTACCTGTTTACCAGATGGCCCCAGGTCCTGTGGTGTTCAGGGTGGCCGTGCATGTCCCAATTTGAGAGTCACAGCATATACTCCACAGAGTCTGGAGCAAAGATTTGGCCTCTTCTACAAAGAACTATGCTCCATTTGATCAACAACTTCAGCAAACATGTGAGCTGGCTTCTTGAGCTCAAAGGATATCTGATCCCTACTGAGAGGACTGTGCAATGAGGTTTAAGGTGGGATGTTTAGGCAATAACTAATTACTTGCTAAAGTTGCCAGTATTTAAAATTTCAGAGATTTCACTTTTAAATCCAAATTGAAGTATGGGAAAGGAAGGGAGTAGCATCTGCTCCCCAGCATTGTTGAGGCGCTCCTGTGAGCTCTTGCCCGTTAAAGCCCCAGACCCAGACTTAAGCTTCCTTCTTCTCCAAGGAATGACTGCTGAAATTGGAATGCATGGGATGGACTGAGGAAGGAAGAGTCCAGAGCTGATGCCTCACCTTCCGGTGCAGTGCATGGCTGCAAGTGCCTCATAAACACTCAATGCTAACAGTGATGATTTAGTTCAAAGGATATGATTATATAAATTGTGAAAATAAAATTATGCCAGGCTATCATTAGAGCTAATGGCCTAAATACAGGGATAATGAGGGTAAGAAGAGCCCTCTGTCATGATGGCTGCCACAGGCAGGCACTTGAGTGCCACTGCAGATCTTCATGTTGGCTGGGGGGCACCTGGCAGCTGGGAACAAGGCAGGCAGCAGCAGTGTGGGTACAGGAGAGAGGTCAGTGGGAGCCAGTCTCCACAGAACCTTAGGGACCAGGATGGCAGAGCGGAATGGAAGCAGGAGAGCAGCAAGTGCTGACAGGATTCCTAACGTTTTTTATTTATTGTGTCCAGATGCAGAGGCTCACATCCTCTGACCCCAACTACTAGGTTGAGGCAGGAGGACCACAAGTCGAGGCCAGCCTGGGCAGTTTAGCAAGATCCTGTCTCAGTGGTAGGGTGCTTGTCTTGCATGCATGAGACCCTGAGTTTGATACCCCCCCCCCAAAAAATGTGGTAAACTATATAGAACATAAAATTCACCATTTTAACTATTTTTGAATGTTGGGTGGGGGTGATACCAGGGATGGAACCCTTGGCCTTGAGCTTGCTGAACAAGTGCTCTGCCTCTGAGATGTGACCCCCCCATTTTAATTATTTTTAATATTTATTTTTTAGTTGCAGTTGGACCCAATACCTTTATTTTATTTATTTATTTTTATGTGGTGCTGAGGATCAAACCCAGGGCCTCACAAGTGCTAGGCGAGCGCTGTACCCATTTTAACTTTTCAGAGACACTAAGTTCATCGTCCAACATTGCCACCATGTATCTCCTCCCTAGTCCCTGGTGCCACACCTCTACTTCCTGTCCCTGTGATTTCCACAACTCTTGGCACCTGGTGATAGTTGGGCCACGTGGAGTTTGTCCTGTGCCGGGCTTCTTTTGCTTAGCGCGTGTCCTCGGGGTCTTGTACTGCAGCAGTCAGAATCTCCTTCTGTTATAGGCATGTGCCATGTCCTGCTTGTCCATTTTCCCATCAGTGAGCACTTGGGTTGCTTCCACCTTTAGGCTACTGTGCACAGTGCTTCTGTGAACACAGAAATACAAATATCTATTAAACTACCTGTTTTAAACCCTTTGGGTCTCTATCCAGATGTGGGATTGCTGGATCAGATGCAATTCTAACTGTAATGTTTCTTTTCTGTAGTGGGCATTGAGTCCAGAGCCCTGCATGTGGTAGGCAAACGCTCTGCCACTGAGCTACACCCCAGCCCTAGTGTTGCTTTCATGAGGGGCTGCCATACTGCTTTCCACAATGGCTGTACCATCTAACTTTCTTACCCACAACCTAAGGGCTCCAGTTTCTCCACATCCTTTCCAGAACTCTGTTCTCTGATAGTAGCCATCCTAATGGGCCTGAGGTGGTATCTCATTGTAGTTTTGATTTCATTCCCCTATGATTAGTGATGTTGAACATCTTTTCATGTGCTTCAAGGCCATGTGTATGTCTTTGGAGGAATGTGTATTCTAGTCCTTTGTCCATTTTCAGATTGGAGGTTGATGGTTTTGTTATTGAGTTAGTATTTCTCTATGGTTTGCAGATATTCTGTCCCATTCTGTGGGTTGCCGTCTTACTTTGTTCATAATGTCTTTAGTGTTCAAGTTTTAAAATGTCTTCATCAAATCAGGCTGTCTGGTTTTCCTTTGCCTGTGCCTTTGATGTCATAGCCAAGAAACATTTCTGATGATGGTGCTGTGAAGCATCTGCCCTACATCTTTTTAAGTTTTTTTTAAATATTCTTTTTTAGTTGTCAATGGACCTTTTTTTTTCTTTTTTAATGCAGTGTTGAGGGTCAAACCCAGTGCCTCACACATGCTTGTCAAGCGCTCTACCACACTGAGCCATAGCCCCAGCCCTGCCCTGTGTTTTCTTCCAAGAGTTTTTTAAAGTGTTAGGACCCACAGTTAGCTCTTCAATCCATTTTGAGTTAATTTTTGCCTATGGTTTAAGGCAAGAGTCCAGCTTCATTCTTTTGTATGTGGATATCCCATTTTCTCAAGCTGAAAAAACTGTCCTTTCCCCATTGAATGATCTTGGTACCCTTATCAAAAATCATTTGAGCCAGAATGGCATATGCTTGTAATCCCAGTACCTTGGGAGGCTGAAGCAGGAGGATCACAATTTCAAGGCCAACCTTAGCAATTTAGCAAGCCTCTGTCTCAAAATTAAAGAAAAAAGAAAAAGCTGGGAATGTAGCTTAGAGGTAGTGTGTCCTTGGGTTCAGTCCCCAGTGCCCTCCAAAAAATCAGTTGGCCCATATATGCAAGGGCTTATTCCTGGGATGTCTGTTCTATTCCGTTACCTGTTGGTCTTTGTTGATGTTAGTACCACACTGATTTGATTGCTGTCACTTTGTAGTCAGCTTTTTTTTTTTTTTAACAAGGTTCATTTTATTGTTTTTATATATGGTGTAACATTGGTGATTCTGATTATAATACCATTTAATTAAAATGAAACAATGAGAGTACAAGTCAGCAATACAATGGGTAAGCATGTTAATAAGCTACTTTATCTTCTGAAATTCACTTCAATTTATCTAATGTACTATTACTGTATTCATTTATTCAAGTAAAAATATCCACTGTGGGTCAGGAATCATTCTCAGCCTAGGGATGAATAGGTGAGTGAACAAAACAGAAATCCTGTCCTTACAGAGTTTCACAAAAGATCATATAGCATAGTCTTTCTTCCCCCAAATTGTAACATGATGTAGCAACACATATATGAAGCTAATTGTGGATTTGCCTTCATTCTCTATTCTTCACAGAAAAAGAAAACTTTGCTCTGAAGTAAAGGTATAATCAAAGATTATGTTTTTGAAAGTATTTTGAGGTTACACTACAGTATTATATGATACCCTAAAAATGCTGTACTTTAAATAATGTAGCAGTGAAATTTCAACAGATAACCTTTACTCTTAGGAATATGAGAAGAGCTCTGTGTGCTGATCCAAATATAGCTGGAGTAAACAGAGGCCAAGACCTTCAAAAATCGCATTTTATTAGACGGAGTTATTGCAAAAGTAACCACACTCAAATATATGAAATGATGAAAAACATTTTAAATTCAGGAAACATGGTATATAATGCCAGAAGGAAGTTTTCAAAAAAGAAAAAAGAATCTTATTTTCCATAATTTTTTTCTTTTTGACACTAGGGATTGAACCCAGGGGTGCTTAACCACTGAGCTACCTCCCCAGCCCTTTTTTTAATATTGTATTTAGATACAGGATCTCACTGAGTTACTTAGGGCCTCACTAAGTTGCTGAGACTGGCTTTGAACTCTCAAACCTCCTGCCTCAGCCTCCTGAGCCATTGAGATTACAGGTGTGTGCCACCACGCTGGGCTTATTTTCCATAATTTTGATGACATTGAACTCAACTTACAGTGAGACTGTGTAAGGATAACATCACCCAAATGGTACTCATGGCTGCCTATTGGACTCTGCTTCTAGCTTTTGAATCTTTTTTTCTAATATCAGTTCTACAGAGTCTGACATCAAAGCACAGGAATTCTGATCAAAAGTCAATACTGGGGGCTGGGGTTGTGACCCCACCTTTACTCTTAGGAATATGAGAAGGGCTGTGTGTGCTGATCCACAGGTAGCTGGAGTAAACAGGCCAAGACCCTCAAAAATCACATTTTAATAGACGGAGTTATTTCGACAGTCAATGGTAGAGCACTTGCCTAGGATGTGTGAAGCACTGGGTTTGATTCTCAACACCACATTTAAATAAAATAAATAAAGATCCAACAGCTAAAAAAAAAAAATAAAAATAATTTTAAAAAGTCAATACTGAGGGCTGGGATTGTGGCTCAGCGGTAGAACGCTCGTCTGGCACTGGCAGGACCCGGGTTCCATCCTCAGCACCACATAAAAATAAAATGTATTGTGTTTTGACAATCTACACCCAAAAAAAAAAAAAGTCAATACTGTATTATGATGATAATTATCAAGGAATTATTATGAATAGAATTTGATGAGGAAATGTGTTTCATTATGACTTTTTAATATTTCATACCTATCATTTCACAACAAAGTCCATAGTTTCTATTGAGATATAAATTTTAAAAGTCACTACTGGAGCCACAGCCATCACTATGGTAAGAGAATTTCCTCTACCAAACCAGCTCTATTTATACTGTGCTACATATTATTTTAGTATCTTTATTTTATGTTTATTTTAATGTGGTGCTGAGGATCAAACCCAGTGTCCCAGACCTGAGAGGCAGGTGTTCTGCCACTGAGCTATAGCCCCAACCCTGAGTGACACTTTCTGCATATCTATGTTGCAGCATCTAATAAATGGAAAAGGTTTCTTTTCCTAAGGATTTCACATTCTAATTGAGGAAGATATACATTAAGTAAACAACATTTTAAAGTTAGAACCTTAGGGCTGCGGTTTTGGCTCAGCAGTAGAGCGCTCGCCTAGCAAACGTGAGGCCCTGGGTTCGATCCTCAGCACCACATAAAAATAAAGATATTGTGTCCAACTACAACTAAAAAATAAATATAAAAAAAGTTAGAACTATAATCAGAGTTAAATGCTATAAAAAAAATCTCTCAGGTTGAGGGAATAAAAAGTGACAGAACTCTACAGCAGCTGAAATGGTAAGAGGATTCCTCCTTACACCCTTTGTTCTTCCTTATATAGGTGCACACCTGAGTCTGCAAGGTTTCAGAGGCAGCTTTCATTTTAGGAGATCTATGATTTTTTCTTCCAGTTGTCTTCCCTCTCCTTCAGGCCTTATTATCTCCTCTTGTTGAAATCTTTTAAGGTTCTCAAACTTGTCCTCTAACTCTCTTCCAGCATCTTTAAGTGTTGTTTCTTTCTCATTTATTCGCTGCTTAAACCTGTGTTTTAATCTTCTTCCCTTTGACATTGAACATAAAACTCTTATCTTTTGGCTTCATACATCTCTTGAAAAGTAACTGTCTTGTTCTGGTCCCATGTCTGTAAAGCCTATTTCCTGAAGTTGCAGCACCTATAACATTCAGAGTAATGACAGTGGGTTTGTTCCTTCAGGCCTTTCGTATTGGTACAAAGAAGCATATCCCAGAGCTTCACAAAGTCACAGTGATTTTAATTTTCCATCTGCAAAATTCCCCAAGGGTAATGATGGCCTCTGACCATCTTTTTTCCAACTTTTGCCTCATCCATACTCTACCACAGCAAAAGGTAGCAGTCCATTAGTCAAAGAGTTTTCTTCAACTATAGCTTCATCATCTGTTGTTGGGAACTGATATATTTGGATGTTATTGCTAATCAATTCATTCATCACCTTACTCTTAAACTTCTGTAAGTCATTTTTACAAATTGTATCTGCCTTAGCAATCAATGATATAATGTTCACCTTATTGTCAATGTTCTTCATTGTCAATAGATCAAAAGATTTCAGAGAATGTCCTGTAGGTGAAATGAAGTAAAGGCTCACATGGGCATGAGTATCAAGAAAGAACACTTAATCATCAGTTCTTCTTGAAGAAAGGCCTCAAACTGAGCATCTGTGTAGTTGACTACTGGTTGGTAGCTCCCTGAGGAGCAGCATTCCTGCTGCTTGAATCCTGAGCCACGAAGCAACTAGAAATGCAGCCTTCCTCTGACCTGCCATCTTGAATCCCCTGTAGTCAGTTTTGTAGTCAGAGTCTTTGAGACCTCCAGCTTTGTTTTCTTTTCCAAGATTCTTTTAATTGTTCAGAATTCTCTGAGGTTTCCTACAAATTTTAAGATGGATTTTTCTATTTCTGCAGAAAACATTGACTAACGTGTAATTTTAACTTGGGGTATGGTGGGTGTGGAAGCAGGAGACCAGTTAGGAGGTAGCAGGGGAGGGAATGAATGGTGCTTCTGAGATAGCACCAGACACAGAAGAGCCTGGACAGAGTTAGCAAGTGTTTGGATGATGAAATCAGTAGGACTTAGTGATGGACTGGATATGGGTGAGGAGGGAAAGAAAGAACCAGGAATGACTCCTCGGCCTGGAGTTGGAGCAAACAACAGTGTCCATTGCTGGCATGGAGAAGACAGGAAAATGAAAAAGGTTGATGGGTATTAAGAGTTGCACAGAGGACACCAAAGTCCAAGATGACCATGAAATAGCCAAGTGGAAAGTTCATGTGTGCTGCAGACACCACAGCTTGGCTGGGTTAGAAATTGGGTGGCATTCAGAGCCGCAAGCCTGGTAGGGTGGCCAGGGAAGGAGAACAGCTGGAGAAAGGCAATGCCGGGAGCCAGGTCCACCCTAGTATTGCTCACAGGGGACAGGAGGAATGGAGTCAGCACAGGCAGCGTAAGCTCTGGGGAGCAGGCTTGCTGTAGTCGCCATGGTGCCCATGCATGAAAATCAGAAGGAAGCCAGGAGCCAGGCCTCTGCGGGCCCGGGCTGAGGTTCTGCTGCTGCAGTAAGGCATTGGAGCAGGCAGGAGACTAGTTTATGAATACTGTCATTTCCACTAGCCTTTGGGCTTGGAGACCCCATCTACCTGATCTAGCTTACTTCCGGCCCACCCATCTCCCTGGCAAAGTCCTACATATTCTGTCATGCCTCTCCTCCTCCCAAAGACTTGCCTCCCCTAGCAGGCCCTAGGACTGCCACCTCTCTTACACCTCTCTCTTCCAGTGGACCCCTGCCTGTGCCACTGTGGTCTGTCGGTGAAGCTGGAGCTCCAGCAGCCTGTAGAGCCCTTAAAGACAGAGAATATGTTTTATTCATCTTTGTTTCCCTGAGCCCAGTTTGGAATCTGAAACTGAGAGATTAAGGGGTAAGTTTAAAAATATATTTTTGCATTAGGGTCCTAATTTCTATGTCCTGGCCATTATTTGTGTAATTATTTCAAATAACAAAAGCTGCCAGATGCAGTGGCACATGCCTATAATCCCAGTGACTTGGGAGGCTGAGGCAGGAGGATTTCGAGTTCAAAACCAGCCTTAGCAATTTAGTGAGATCCTGTCTCAATAAAAAATTTTTTAAAAGACTGGGGATATGGCTAACTGGTTAAGCATCCCTGGGTTTGATCCCTGGCACCAAAAAATAATAATAATGAAATAAAATAACAAAAGCTAAAAACACAACAGATGTGAAAGTAGAATAAACATGAATTTGAAAATGACAAAAATAACAACAGCTAAGTGCATTCACTCCTGCATTCTATACTGAGAGAGTGGGAGCCCATGGTAGCAGCCCTGGGCCAGTTGCTGGTATATGCACTCTGCAAGAAGAGATCCCATGGTGCCTATCTTAGATAGAGTGTATGTAACTGTAATTCTCACTGCTGCTGGCAAAGTTATATGGTATAGACCCCTTGGGGAACAGTTAGCATGGTAACATCCTCTTACCATGTTACCCAGCAACTCTACTACTGATATTCACCCAAAGAAACTAATACCATGTCCAGGGGAAAATTGTCACTGGTACATCAGCTTTCTTTACGATGGCCAGGAACAGAAGCACCCGCATGGGCTATTAACACCTGTGCTATGCGCACTCAGTGCGTCAGTGACAGTGAAACTCCACAGCAGAGAATTGGTCCACAGAAATCTGGTGCACAGAAAACTGTTTTCTTATTACCTTGGAAGCATTATGCAGAGGAAAAGAAGCCAGACCCAGAGGCAGTCACACTGCACGACTCCATTGTGTGAGATGCTAGATTGGCTAAAACTAATGCACAGTGATGGAAAACAGATCGCAGTGGCCAGCCAGCGGGGACTGGCACTGGCTGCTGAGGGCATGCAGGAAATGCTCTGCATCTTAGTTGTGGTGATAGTTACAAGAGCATATACATTTGTCAAAACTCATTAAATTGCCTATTTAAAAGGGATGTCTTCTACTATATGAAATCATACCCCAGTGAGGTTGATGTAAAAGAAGAGGCACAGTCCCTGCTTTCATGAAGCCAGTGAGTAAGGAATGTAATGCAAGTAATGACAAGAGTGCATGTGGAGTCAACACCTGTGGCAAGTGTCATGCAGGGCTCTGTGGCCTCACAGAGGAGCCTGAGGTTGGGCTAGCTCCCCAACTAGGAAAGAAGCCTGAGCAGGCCTTGGTTTATCAAGCGCAGGGTCAGGGCTGCTACTGGAATGGCCTTTGCTAATGCAAGAGTTCCATGGAGCCAGACAGCCCAGGGAGAGCAGAGTTCCTCCCTAGAGATGACTCTGACCTGGGACTGATTGCCATCTACACCGTCACAAACTGTTTTCTTATTACCAAAGCAATGTCTCTTGAGTACAGATAGGAAAAAAAAAAAAGAGAGAGAGAGAGAGAGAGAAAAGCAGACAGACAAAAAGAAGAAACTCTGACTTCACTATATCCTGCCTGCATAGATCTCTGGTGTGCATCCCTCCAGACCCTTCCTATTGAGGGGGCCTTGAACGAGAAGCAGGGATCAGAGGGAAGGGTGCTTCCGACAGGAGAAGGAACAGCTTGCATGAAGGTGGGGTGTGAAGTGAGGTCCCGCTGCAGTCACATGGTTCCTGCTTCCTCAGGTTCTGAGTTAGTCCTCACTAGAGAGAGCCTACCACACAGAGTGAATGATGGGGGTCTGGTTATCCATGTGGAGGTGAGGGGAGAAGGGGTTCAGGAATCCAGCTCCTTCCACTCCCCAGTGATAGGATGAACCCAGGGCCTGGGCCTGCTGGGCAAGTACTCTACCACTGAACTACACCCCAGCCCAGGAGTCCTGCTTTGATGCAGGAATTGAACCATAGTCCCCATGGGTCCCTACCCTCTGGCTTACAGAATTTGTCTCTTGATTCACAAACCACAAAACTCTTAAATACCGCATCAGTGATTAGGCTTGGAGATGTTTTTTTCAGGAATTAGCCCCCAGGGTGCCCGTGTGCTACCCACATGGCCAGACTCCTCTCCAGGCAGGACCTGCTAAATATCTCCTTGTGTCACTAACACCCTGTTGTCTTTCTGGTGATGTGGCCATTACAACAGTGGAAACCATTGAGTTTCTCATCTGGGGCTTGTCCCCTGGGCCTGAATGAATGGCCAGCTGGCAACCAAGAACATCCTGGTGTGGAAGGTCCCAGCGATTGGGCAGGAGCCTGGCCTGGCCCCCACTCTGTGCTGCCCCCCTCAGGCCCAGGTTCTCTCCGCTGCAGTGTGGTCCAGGGAGGACCAATGGTTGCATAAAAGCTGACCTTTGGCAGAGTCTTCCCCACTGATCAGCCTCCCTGTGACCCTCCTGGACAGCTCAACCCAGGGGAAGGCCTGTGCCCTCGGGGACTCCCCACTTAGCTCTTCAGGCCTTGTCCAGCCTTGCCTCCTGATCTCGCCCTGACCTCCTGGAGGCTTTTTTATGTGTGCTCAGTGTCATTATTTCCCACACATGGTTTGTTAAAAATTTGTTCAGTGACACTTTTTAAAGCAAGGTAAGGACCGTGGAGGTAGGTACAGAGGCCACTGCCACAGGGGTTTGTAGCAGAGGAGGGAGATTGGGCTCCACTCCAAATCCAGTAGGGGCAAGTGGGAATTTATTGTCAAGGAGCAAGTGGGGTCAGAAGATGGCTAAGGGGAAACACTGGGGGTGAGGAGGATTCTGGTCTAACTGTCCTAACAGGATTCTTGCTCAAGGCTGGCAAGGATGACCTTTAAGTGGTGGGGGAGGAGGAACAGGGTCAGGTGTTGAAGGTGATCAGATATGCAAGGTGGGGGTGGGGAGTCTTGCTAAACTGAGTTAGCAGGGATCTTGTAGCTCTGCATTTCACAGGCCCGTGCAGACAGCTTGCCTAAAGCTTAGCCATGCAAGGAATATTTGTCAGGTTTGCCGGTCCAAGCCAGTTGCTTTAGCTCTCTGGGCCATCCTTTCTCCAACCGTAAAAGAACAGAACCCATTTGCAGGGGTTACAAGAATTCAACCAGCAGTGTGAAGAGGCACCTCCAGCAGCACCTGGCGCAGAGAGTACAGTAGGCAAACGTCTGTCCACCCATCATTCACAATCTCACTCTGTGGATAGAAACCGGAGCATCTGTGCAAAAGGTTTTCTGCAGGAAAGGACCCTTTGAACCAGCTAATTACAAAGGCCCTTTCATTTTCCAAAGTGTCCTGGCTTGGATGACAATTGATACTGTCACCCCAACACTAACCAATCACCTCAATCCCTTCACAAGGGAAGGAAAAGGAACTATCCGAGTGCTTGTTCTATGTCATTTTATAGACTGGGAAACAGGCTGGGAAGGAGTCACCTCCCTCAGTGACAGACAGGTAGGTTGCAGAGCCAGGGTTGGAGCCCCTCCATGTGTGTCTCAGGTGCAGATTGGTTTGCTTAGGATTTACCCAATTAAGTTTAGATTTCTTACATGATGAGATTTTTAGCCCCTTAGGAGGATCCTTGTGTTTTAAGAGCAAAAGCTTATTAAATTTTTCAGGTGAGCAACCCTCTTGGGACTCCTTTGCCTTAATTTCAAGCAACAGAAGTTCAAATAACTACAACTAGCAAAGCACATTCAGGAAAAGCTGATCAGGAGCAGAGAAGGCACTACTGCCCCTCATAAACAGGGAGGAGCCATTTGCTTTTCTCTCTCTTCCCACAGGGCCTGCATGAAGCTTTAGTCCCAGTGCCGGGACCTCATGCAATGCTCTGAAAAGGCATCCACTTTGGCTGGAAACACATCATCTCAGTGTGGTCACCCTTGTGCAAGCTTCTGCAGATTAGAAACAAAGCAGTAATTCCTTAATGATTGTGGCTCCCTGGGTAGGGCCTCATTCATGCCCTGCTGGGCTGTGCATATTGTACTAACTAGAAAGCTATTAGCAGTATGTAGCTAAGGCCTTAAAAAAAGTTAAAAAAAATAACCAAACAAATGGGGACCCAGCCTTTGATCCAGACTGTGCCTCTGGGAATTTCTCTAAGAAAATAATTTGAAATTTATAAAAGCATTTTACTCAAAGTGATTGAGTGGAAGATACAATGGGACTATTATGTGAGAAATAAAACTATGTCTTGATCATACCACCTTGAAGTTGCCTGATCTTGTCTGATCTCAGAAGTGCAGCAGAGAGGGGCCTGGTTAGTGCTTAAATGAGAGAAATAAAATTTTAAGCCTTTTTAAATGTTTACACATAACTTTTAGCAGCATGGGAAATGGTTTGGTTAAATGGAAAAGTAGGCATAGTTATATACACACTATGATTACAATTGTATTAACTGGAAACTCAGGCTAGGGAAAATATGGAAAGGCATTTAGGAGATAATTCTGCACAGGTCTCAAGTTTCTACACACCTTGCAAGCAAAGGTACAGACAGCCTCTGCTCCAGATAATATTGCAAAGATTTTTGCATAGAGGATAGCCTTGAAATTAGAGCTAGTGTCTCCATCTGGAGCAAGGCAGGTTGCCTGCTGGGTGGGTAACAGAGATACCTGGGACAAAGTCAACTTTGCATACATCTCATTATAAAAGTTTGGGGTTTCCTAAGCTCAGGAGTCCTCATCTATGATGCAAACCTACTGAGTGTGTAGCAGGCAGCTAGGCTACTTCCACATGCCCATGGACATGGGGGCAATTCACACAGCCATGCAGCTCACGAGTCACTGCTGTAATAATGTCTCTGAGCAGGACTTGGAGTCTTCTGTCAGCATATGTGAAACTGTGGCAGACAAATTGTGGATAAGGTAAAATATCAGAATTTCATGAGAAATCAGGCAACATTAACAGTGGTTAAGTCTGAATCACTGACGCCATTATTCTTTTTAAGTGTGTGTGTGTGTTGGTGCACATGTTAGGGATTATATCAGGGCCTCCTGCATGCTAAGCAGATGCCCTACCACTGAGCAACACCCCGGCCTATCTTGCTATTTTTTTCTACTTTTTAGGCTTTTTTTTTTTTTTTGTACTAGGGATTGAACCCAGGGGTGCTTAACCACTGAGCCACATCCCCAGCCCTTTCTATATTTTAAGACAGGGTCTCACTGAGTTGCTTAATGCCTTGCTAAGTTGCTGAGGCTGGCTTTGAACTCGCCATCCTCCGGCCTCAGTCTCCCAAGCTGCTGGGATGACAGGTGTGCGCCACCACACTGGCTTAGGTTCTTTTACTCTTATTTTAATCAGAATACTGTGTTTTTACAGTGGAAACAGTGTACAATCAATCTTTGTCATAGATTCCATTTTTGCAAATGTTAGCACCCACTTGCTAAAGTTTGTTTGTATCCCCACATTAGTGCTCGTGGTGTTTTTAGATAATTTCTGGACCTGTACATGTATAGGATAGTGAAAACTTTGGGTCACCAGATGAGCATATTCCAGCTGAGATGAAGCAAGGCCACCCTCTGGCCTGTTTCAGCTGTCATACCAAAAACAAGTATCCTTTTTGCAGCCTCTTTAGCGCCACATTTTTTGCACTTTTGTGCTTTTGTTGGAGATTTTCGTGTTTATAAGGGGCCCCAAGAGCAGCACTAAAGCACTGACCAGGGTTCCTGGGTGCCAGAAGGCTGCGACGTGCCTTATAGAGAAAAGCTTGAATGAACTTCATGTTGGCCATATGAGTTTAATGTTAATTATGTCAACAATCTATTTTAAATAAGGTGTCTTTAAACAGAAAGCACACATCAAATGGCAGTTGACAGAAATGTTGTCACCAGAGAGAGGCTCAAGGCTGGCCGTGGCCTAGCCTAGTATCTCCCGGGGGCAGCTCTTCAGTATTTTCTAATTCAGTGCTTGTGGCCACTTTAACAATGACCACAAGTCATGAAAACCAACTGTATTATAAAACAAAACAAGCCTAGTTGCCCTTGTGGGGAGAAGGTTGCCTAACACCATCCCACAGCCCCCTGCAGACAGGACTGGCCCGTGATGAGACAGCCCCCTCCTGCCTTCCGAAGCAGAGCCCCTAGTGTTGCTGTGACCCTGGCTGCAGCCTGCAGTTCCCTTGACCGGCTCCTTCACTCTTGTGAATCCCAATCACTCATTGTAAAGGAGCATCCTGCATCCTTAGCAGGCCTCGCAGGGTCCCCTGCCCTGCTCACTCTGCTCGGCCACAGCAGGCCTCTCCACAGCCTCATGCCTGCTGGAGATGGTGATGTTGAGGCACCAGAGGCTGCACAGCTTGCCCAGAGGCACAGGATGGAGAAGCAGAAGAGAGAGGATTGAAACTGGGCCTCACCACCTCCAAAACCTGTCTGCTGTCTATGGCAGCCACAGCCTGGTGAGGCTTCCTGCCTTTTTCCACATCCTTCCAGTTCACGAACTTCACTCTATTTAACTCAACTCCCCCACCCCCGGTATGGCTTTGTGCCTTCTCATAGCTGAACTGCAGCCACTGTGTCATTACAAAAAAAAAAAAAAAAAAAAATTGGAAATAAATTAAAATGTTTCCATCCCACCCCAACTTAATGACTCTCCCATTGGTAAATCCCTCCCAAGCCTTTTCTGTATGCAGAAAAACACTTTCCAACTTGGCATCCTGCTTTTTGCTTATTGTTTAAGTGTTTTTTTCTTGTTCTTTGTAGGTTGTTCCTCATTTCTTAGACCAGTAGGAGGAAATACATTTAATTGCTAGCAGTGGTTGCAGTATAGTAGTCCAATTCTAGAATATTTTTCTTCTTTCTCTCAGTTTCAGATTTCTTATAATTAGTTTTAAGATAAAAATATGGCTCCCTTGTCAGTCCTCGCTAGTCAATGAATTCTCAACCCTGTGCAGTGTGTGAGTGTAGATTGCGTTTGGTGTCCTGGCCCATGTTTTATGAAAGATGTCTTCATGGTCACCCAAGGAGGGCACCTGGGGGTTTTCATTCTGAAGGGAGATAAACACAGTATAAATTCTGCCCATGTCTCAGGGAGGGAAAAATGTCCTAAAAGTTTAGTAGCATATTGATGGAATTTCAATCACATTTGGTTATCGACAGCCAAGCCAGGAACTTGCCTGGATCCTGCTGCCTGCCCACATAAGAAATAGGCAGATGATGGAAAAAGGAAAATGACTTTTATGCAGCTTGATCAAAGTGGGAAGAAGCAGCTACATTGCATCTCCCCTGGTCCTGTAGGAGCCATTGCCATTTATGGAAACAAAAGCCAGGTGATGCACACTTGTAGACTTAGTGAGGCTGTGCGTGGCTGGAGAAGTCAGCGTTGGCCTTCCCAGATCTGCCCTCAACACCGGGGAGTTTATATTCCCACCCCGAGGAGGTTCAGGAGCTCTCTGCTTAAACTCTCCTGTTGATTCATCCCCCCTTTTTTTTGTTAATATTTATTTTTTAGTTGTAGTTGGACCTAATACCTTTATTTATTTATTTATTTTTATGTGGTGCTGAGGATCGAACCCAGGTCCTCGCACGCACTAGGCAAGTGCTCTACCGCTGAGCCACAGCCCCAGCCCTGATTCATCCCTTTGTCTTGAGGAAATCCGGGCTCCTGTCACCTGTGTGGCAGTTCACTGGGTGGTGTGTACATCCCACCAAGGAGCTCTAAGCGTGAGGAAGCCAGAGGCTTGTTTCTGGAGGAGGCAATGTCTCAATACCTGCCTGTCCCACCTCAGAAGGACCTAGGGCTCCTCTGCATGAGAGCTCTCCATAACTTCCGCCCTTCATTCTGGTGTTTGGACACGTGGATCCATGAAACCCCAATCCCATCTCGGAGACACATCCTGGGACATCGCTGATTATCTGCCAAGCATTGTGGTCCTGTGTCACAGCAGACTTGTCCCATTCTTTGATCTCATTGGCCCCACCTTGGATGGAAACTGTCAGAAGACCGCCCCCCCCCCCTTTAGCCTACAGTAAGCAACAGAAGGTATTAGATTAGTTCTTAGGCAAATTTATCTAGAAGTTTACTGTCAAGAATTTTAATGGGCAAGAACGAATACAAAACATCTTCTAACAGCAAAGCACAGCTGTAGAAAATGCAGCCTGGAAGGCTTTCATTTTGAGACGGTTCTCACTAAGTTGCCACGTCTCGACCACCTGAGTTGTAGGATGATAAGCGTGTGGCCCCGCACAGCTCAACACACCTTAATGACTAGTTCTCTTCTTCCATTATTTCATGTTTCCATACTTTCTTCTCAAAGTTAGTTGAAAAGAAAAATTAACCAAGAACTTACTTTACAAGTCTCCTGACATTTTCTAGAATGACTTCAAGTTATTCTCACAGAACTAACACATAGGACACTTGTACGCTGGCTTTGGAAAATAGGACACCTTCTCGACCAGGAGCTATGAAGCTCCTGTTTTTTGAAAAGTGGCACATTTTTAAGTTTGACACAGCACCTGGTTCCAGAAACTCCAGTCCAAAGGTGGCCACCCATAAGCTGGTCACCAGGTCCTCTCATTTCTTAGGGCATAAAAAGCCCCTGCATCTAATATATTTCCTGAAAATCCAAATATATGAAAATATATTAGTAAAAGTTATGTGCTGTGCTCTGTGCTTCTAAAAATAAGGCAAAGAAAATCCATTCTGTATAGTAGATTTGTGCAAAGAAACATCATGTCTTTAGTTCTATCATTTTTTTGAGAGAGAGAGAGAGAGATTTTTTAATATTTTTTTTTTAGTTTTCAGCGGACACAACATCTTTGTTTGTATGTGGTGCTGAGGATCGAACCCGGGCCACACGCATGCCAGGCGAGCACGCTACCACTTGAGCCACATCCCCAGCCCTAGTTCTATCATTTTAAAAAAATATCTTTTTAAAATTTTTTAGTTATAAATGAATACAATACCTTTATTTTGTTTATTAATTTTTATGTGGTGCTGAGAATCAAACCCAGTGCCTCACATGGGTGAGACAAGTGCTCTACCACTGAGCCCCAGCCCCAGCCCCAGCCCTAGTTTTATCATTTTATCTAATCAAAGAAAATCAACTTGTCTGTAAAAGTAGTCCTGTCAGATTTGCACTGAAGAATGCCTGTTGGGACTAGGGATGTGGCTCAGCAGTGCTTCCCTAGAATGTCAGAGCCCTGGATTAGATTCCCCAGATCTGTAAAAAAGTAAATAAATAATAAAGAGTACCAGCTAGCTAGAGTCCTTCTTATATAAATCAAGATTAATTACCATCTGAAAACAAAGTTTAACATCACATCTTATAACATCTTTAGAATGAAGGTACATTTTACAGCTTATAAAAATTTTGAATACAGGCTACAAGAATTAAGGGTATTTTTACCAATTAAGAACATACATATGTATACTTAAATGTGATTGTAAACTGTCATAATTCAAACAGTACAACTGAGAAAACTCTTAAGCTAGCCCAGTCTTACACATTTTTTTTTCTAATTTTTAGTTGGAGATGTTCATGATACCTTTATTTTATTTATTTATGTGGTGCTGTTTTATTTATTTATTTATTTTTATGTAGTGCTGAGGATCTAACCCAGTGCCTTATGCATGCGAGGCAATGCTCTACCACTGAGTCACAACCCCAGCCCTCTTACAAATATCATGTCAAAATCTTTAACCATTGTCTTGAGTTGGAGGGTAAATAGAGTAAGTCTGCCCCTTTTTAATTATAGAAACACAACTCATGTTATCTAAAGTGACTACAAATGATACATAAGGTATTTTTATGTTATATGGTGTCTTTTTTTTCCCCCTTTTGTGTTACTGGGGATCGAACCCAGGGGTGCTCTACCACTGAGCTACATATCAGCCATTATTATTATTATTATTATTATTATTATTATTATTATTTTAGATAGTACCTCAGCTAAATTGCTGAGATTGGACTCAAAATTGAAATCTTCCTGCCTTCGCCATCTGAGTTGCTAGGATTACAGGTGTGTGCCACCACTCCCAGTGAATTTACTGGGCAAAAACAAAGGTGTTATTATTATAGAGAGAGTTTAGCAATTTAGCAAAACAATTTAGTTCCCTTTAAAATATGTTAAGACAATAATGATTTGTAGCATTATATCAGGACTACCAGATTTAAAAACTTTTAGAGTATTAGTATCAATAAAACTTATTTCATTATTGTAAGAATAATTTGTTTAATCAGAGTGATACATCAAAGAGAAACTTTGGAACAAATTAAGATTTGAATAAACCCTAACTCTTGTAGGACTTAATTTCTCTTTTAAGCAATAAAAAAAACTAATAAAATCAATAGAAGGCATAAAATCTTTGTTATTTTTTTTAAATAATTTTTTTTAAGAGAGAGAGAGAGAATTTTTTAATATTTATTTTTTAGTTTTCGGCGGACACAACATCTTTGTTTGTATGTGGTGCTGAGGATCGAACCCGGGCCGCACGCATGCCAGGCGAGCGCGCTACCGCTTGAGCCACATCCCCAGCCCCAAAATCTTTGTTCTTTAATTCAGTTTTTTTATAACTTTGCTAAGAGCAGATCCTCGTCCTTAAACCCTAAAATTGTGTCTCCAAATATAAAACACTCAGTTGAGGCCAGGTAGAAAATTTATATCTTAAAGATTCAGACCTGTAAACCTTGAGTAACCAGTTTTTATTATCAGAGAGGAAAAAAAAAAATCTCAGAGAAACCAAAGCTTTTAATCAGACAAAACAAAAATTTATAATTTTTGCATTCACAATCAAAAAGTGAATTTGCTGGGCTCAAAACAAAGTGGTTGTGGGTAAGTTTCATCCATTTTTTGGACAGAGGCTTATCTGATGACTTATGTTTGGGAAAATGTAGCTAAATTTCTATCCTTGTAGCCATCAAATTTTTATCTCTGTTAAGCCAACTGTCAAGCCACTAAGCATATAAAGTAGTTGTACTAAGTCAGAGTGCACTTATAGACACACAGGCCATGCCATACTCGAAACTCTGGGAAGCTCCAGGATAGAATTAGTGCTTTCATTTTTTCAGCAGAGATCTCCCAAAGCAACACCCTAGTTCTCCACTCCTCTGCGCATCTCTTCCAAACAAACTGGCACCATCAAATAGATGACCCCTGTCAGAGACAAGGCCAAATTTTCCTGTTAAACAGTTCAGGAAAGAATCCAAAATTGTATTAAATAGTCCCAGAGGACAGGAAAGAAAGGATGAGGATCTGTGTGACTGCTTATGAGACTAGGGCAACCAGACTTTGGGCAGACCTGTTCCTTAGAATTCCCTTTTCCATTTTATCCAAAGCAGCAGAGGATGGTCAACACTGGTCAAGGGGAAGGAAAGAGAGTCTTGAAATGAACTCAGGTCTTACATCTGCGGGATGGTTCCTTATCAGTTCTGTTCCTGCAGGGGGGCAGTTACCACAGAAGGCAGCCTACTCTAGTCCAGGTCACGGTCACTATTGGCAGCAAGCCAGGGGAACTGCCTGCATCCCAGCTGCTGGTGTCAGCCACCTGCCCACAAAAGAAACAGGCAACTAATGTACAAAGGAAAAATGAATTTTATGCAGTTTGATCAACTGGGAAGAAGTAGCTAGATCTTCTGCCAGCCTCTAGAAGAGGTTATAATTCACAGTAACAAGAGCCTGTGACACACACAGATTAACCAGGCTGTGCTATGTTGGTGTTGGCCTTCTTGGCAAGTTCTTATTCTCAGCTTGAGGAGATGCAGGAACTCTGTTTCAATCTTTCCCAGGACATTTAACAAATATAGGGCCACCTTGAGTTTCAGAAGGCAGGGACCATTTCTTGCTCATTTGTTTCTCCAGTGCCTGGCACATAGTAGGTACTCAGTAAATATTCTGGGAATAAGAGTTTTCACTTGGCTGGGGGCATCACTCAGTGGGAAAGCACATGTTAGAGATCTTGGATCAATCCCAGGAAGGAAGGAAGGAGAGAGAGAGAGAGAGAGAGAGAAGAAAGAAAGAAAGGAAGGAAGGAAGAAAGGAAGGAAGGAAGGAAGGAAGGAAGGAAGGAAAGAAAAGAAAGACTGTTCATTTAATTAAGACTCAGTGCCCCCAGGAGAATGACCTTAAAGCTCCTCTAGACTTTGTTTATTTTAAGGAATCCAAGCAGAATTCAGAAAGATAAACCTTGAAGTAAATGAAAAAATTTTAGTCAACAATGAAGTGAGAATCCCACGGCCACGATCCCAGGGAACCTTCTTCTCTTGAGTGCATCAGGCTGATCCGTTCAGGCTGCCTCTGTGAATCACCTCCTCTCACCTTATGACATCAGCTCTGTGCCTTTCAAGGAGAAATCTCTCATCATGGAGACAGAACACAGAGCTCTGGCTGAGCTGCAAGATTTCCATGGAAACACATTTTTTTGAGTGTTCTGTTTGGAATCTATCTTGAAGACATCACTAAAGTAGATTTATGTCAGGGGCAAAAAAACCCTCAGCATCTAAATCCATCTGAACCACACTTAGTGGCCTCTCTGCACTGCAGCTGTGCATGATCACCTGGAGAACCTGGAGCTGCGGGCTCTTCTAGTGCCTGTGGTTGGCTGAGGCATGGCCCCCCAAATGCCCCATCCTAAACCTGGGGATCTGAGACTTCGTTAAGTCATATGGCAAAGGAGCATTAACCCAGTAGAAGAAATCAGGGGTGCTGATCAGCTGACGAAAGCAGGAGGCTGGCCTGACCACCCAGGCCCAGTAGAGCCCCAAGGTCCTTAAAAGTGGTTGAGGGTGCCAAGGAGTAGAGTCGGAGGGAGAGGTGATGCCATAGTGTGAGAAGGACTCAGCAGGCTCTGAAAAGGCAGAAGAGGCCACCAGTCACGGAACGTGGCAGCCTGTAGAAGCTGCCAAGGGCGAGGGATCAGATTCTCCCCAGAGGGAACTAGATGGTGGTAGAGGTCACACAACATGGTAAAATGGTAAATATGTTTGAAACCACTGAACTGTACACTTTAAAATGCTGTTTTATGTTCCATGAATTACATCTCATGTAGAAAAAGAGAAAAGAAGCATAAGTCAGAGGCAGACCCTTTTTTCCTGCCTCTGGGTTTGTTATCAAAGGGTGTGATGCCTGGGGTTGCCGCAGCCATGAGACACAGTGGACATGCAGCAGCCAGTCACAAAAATGGGAGGTGCCTGGGCTCTGGATGGCATTGATGAGCCCTCTGGTAACCCTCCTACCCCTGGCTACTGAGTGTGTGCTGGGATGGTGCTCATGGCCTCCATGCTACGCAGATACTCCCTCACTGAGCCGCCTCCCCCACTAACTTCCTGGGATGCAGTGGAATGGGGTTTTCTGGTCCTTACAACCAAGACCATTCCTCCCAGTGCTGAGCCTCTAGGGGACGCTTCTACCCTAGGATTGAGTCCCCCTCAATGGCTTGAAGGAAGTGGCATGTTCCCTATGGATGGTTCTTGCTGTGCCTTCCCCACTGCTCCTGCTCCAGCCACACCCTTCCTTGCCAACTTTAGCCTCTTGGGGCCAAGTCTGCCTCTGTCCCTCCAAGAGTCTCTGTTAGGAGCTCTGTGCTATCCTAAGCCCAGGGCATTGGGGTTGACCAGATGTCCTCTACCTGCTTCCTAGAGGAAAGCCCAGCACTTGACCCATCACACCCATCAGGTCTTCATTATGGAGCTTGATACTGGCCGCAGCACTCAGTAAGTCCCCAGGAATGACTCATCAAGTTGATCAAAAGGGGTGAGATTGACCTCAGTCAAGTGCGTGTGATGAGATGGAATCAGCACTACATGTCGTCGTTGTGGGGAGAAGTTCAAGTAGTAGCCAAAAGCAGGTGCCAGGCCCCATGCAGAGCTCTTCTCAGGCCCACACACATCCAATCTCCACCACTGCACCCCAAGGTGAGCTTTACTGTCTCCATGTTTCAGGTGAAAAAAGTGGTTCAGAAAGGCGAAGCCACCGAGCTGCCGGTGGGCCGGCTGGACACAAGCTCAGTGCTCTCTGACTCTGTACTCTAATAACAAGGAACGGCCGCACTGAGAGAGTAGTCATTGTGTGCCAGGTGACAATGCAACTCATTTAGCCCTCCTGATTGTTGTTGGCTCCACCTATAGTTCAGCAAACTAAGGTGCAAAGAAGAGAAGAGTTTGTAGCTAACAGGTGGCAGAGTCCTGCTCAGGAAGCAGCAGCTGACTTGAGTCCTGCTCTTGCTCACTGTGAGCATGGCTCTATGGCCCTGGCTCTGCTCATGAGTTGGCACGGAGGCTTGTGCCATCACCTGGACACCACCTGCCAGCATGTGACTAGGACACAGGGAGAAGGAACACCAGTTCCACGGTGGTTTCAGCCCAGGCATGTTCATATCTCGGGCCTTGCCTCAGGACTGCAGAGAAGGTGAGGGTGCTCGCCTGTCCCCAGGGGACTTCCAGGCTGAGGGAAGAGACAGGGTCTTACCAAATCAGGACCTGCCCACTGCTGTGGTGCCATATGGGGGCTGGGGTGGAGGCAGGGCAAGTGGTGACACAGATGAGGGACAGGTAGCGTTTTAGTCAGCTTTTTCATCACTGTGACCAAAAGTCCTGATAAGAACATTTTAGAGGAGGAAATGTGTATCTGGGGACTCACAATTTCAGACATCTCAGGCAACAGACAGCCAACTCCATTGCTCTGGGCCCACGGTATGGCAGAACACCAGGGCGGAAGGGTAGGGTAGAGGAAAGAGGCTCAGGACATGGTCCCCAGGAAGTAGAGAGAGAGCCCTGCTGAGCAAGGACAAAACATAAAACCCAAAGGCTTGTCACCGAGGATCCATCTCCGGTGGCCACACCCTATCTGCCTGCAGTCACCACCCAGGAAAGCCTTGTCAGGGGATTAATGCACTAATCAGGTTAAGGGTCTCATAGCCCCATCATTTCACCTCTAACCTTCCTGCATTGCCTCACACAGGAGCTTTTGGGGGGCACTCACATCCAAGCCATGACAGGTAGGTGAGCCAGATACTCGGGCCAGGCAGAGAGGGTTCCAGACAGAGGGACAGAGGGAAGCATGGACGTGGCAGTGAGAGCCTGCCTGGGAGTTCCAGCCAGACGGCAGTGACAGGGATGGCCGCATCCTACACCCTGGCCTGGTTCAGACTTTGGATGAGTCACAGTTCTGAATCCCAGCCCTCCCTGCTCATTATCTGTAGGACCTGTGGAAATGCTTCTGACTGGCCGAAGGGACTGCACAGGTGTGATTACAGATCCTGAATGGGGAGCACCACTCTGGGTTATCCAGGCAGCCCCGATGCAATCTCATGGATCCTCAAAAGAGGAAGAAGGAGGCGAGTCGTCTGCCACACAGAGGCAATGACAGAGGCAGAGGAGCCTCCAGGTGTGCAAGGGCCTCAGCAGGGAATGCTGGCTTTGAAGGCTGGAGCAAGCCTGCCTCTCGGAGCTGGGAGGCCCCACTGACACCAAAAAGGAAATGGGGGCTGCAATCCTACAACCACAAGGAACTGAATTCTGCCCATAGTGAAAATAGGCAGGAAAATGGATTCCTGGACGTTCATACAACAGAACTCTGAGATAATCAACTGGTGTTGTTTCAGCTTCTAAATTTTCAGTCATGGGGCTGGGGATGTGGCTCAAGTGGTAGAGCGCTCGCCTGGCATGCGTGCGGCCCCGGTTCGATCCTCAGCACCACATACCAACAAAGATGTTGTGTCCGCCGAGAACTAAAATATAAATATTAAAAAGATTCTCTCTCTCTCTCTCTCTCTCTCTCTCTCTCTCTCTCTCTCTCTCTCTCTCCCCTCACTCTCTCTTAAAAAAAATAAATTTTCAGTCATTTGTGGCAATAGCAACAGGAGATGGATATACTGCTCCATCCTCTTTCCACTGGGGCAAACTCCATCTTCTTCTTGTCCTTGAGTCTCTCCCTAAGTGCTGGGCTCCCAGCCCAGTTCTCCTAAGTCCATGCTCAATTGTCACTTCCAGATGACTTTCTGGCTGGAACGTGGCGGGAAGGTGGGCCTCGGGGAGGCCAAGCTCTGGGCTTCATGCCCAAGCCAAGCTCTGGATACAAGTGTGCTTGTTTCTGAAAAATAGTCAAGTGCTGACCCACTTTTCCCTGACTCTGGCTAAGACACATCCTCTAAAAGGAAATGTATTCCAAGTACACTTTGTCCCTGGGCTGACATCACCCACTTTGATTGGAAGCACAGCACTGAGGAGAGATCTCAGGGGCTGGCACCCAATTTCTGATCATGGAGCAAAAGCCCCACAGATTGCTGGGCCTGGTGTCAGCCTGGTGCTGGGGGTGCAGAGTGGCACTGGAGTCAGTCTTCTGCATGGAATTTGGCCCCCATGCTCTGGCCCTGCTGTGCAAACCCTGGTAGTCTGAGCTGAGCAGTGTCGCCCTGGCTCACAGCAATGGCACGCCAGCAGCCTGGCGTGGGAGCTGCTGTCAGGGCAGAAAGAGTCCCAGGAATGTTACTTCCCATGCACCCGTGGTTTGGGTTTGGTCCAGGTGGCTGTTGGAACGCTTTCAGAACTCTGCACTTGCCCTGGCACCCACAGACATGTTAGGGAAAGGACACGGACTCCAGGGTTGGCCAGCTTCTGCTTCAATCCTAGTTCTTCCCTCACAAACTGGTGGACCCCACACTGATCCTCAGTTACTCCATCTGTAAGGTAGAGGTTGCATCAATTTTCTATGGCTGCTGTAACAAATTACTGCAAACTCAGTTGCTTGAACTGAACAAATTTATTATCTTCAAGTTCTATGAGTCAGAGCCAGGTGCAGTGGTGCACAGCTGTAATCCCAGTGACTTGAGAGGCTGATGCAAGAGGATCACAAGTTGAAGGCCAGCTTGGGCAACTTGGCAAGACCCTGTCTCAAAATTAAAGTGGCTGTGGATGTAGTTCAGCGGGAGAGCTCTTGCCCAGCATGCTTTAGGCCCCGGATTCAATCCCCAGTACTAGAGGAAAAAGAAAAGACAAAACAGTTCTGGAAGTCGAGGTCCTGAACTCAGAGAATACTGCCAAATGGATACCTGTGTACTAACGGCAAGCCTCATCAGGTACCAGTTTTATATTATTCATCACTCCCACACTTTTTGCTGAATTCTCCCTCTCTCTCTTCTTCTTTTTTTTTTTTTAGAAGAGAGAGAATTTTAACATTTATTTTTTTAGCTTTTTCGGCTGACACAACATCTTTGTTTGTACGTGGTGCTGAGGATTGAACCCGGGCCGCACGCATGCCAGGCGAGCGCGCCACTGCTCGAGCCACATCCCCAGCCCCTCTTTCTTCTTTTTAAGACAGGGTCTTGCTAAGTTGCTCAGGCTGGTTTTGAACTCCTGGCTCAAGGCATTCCCCAACCACAGTCTTCAGACTAGCTGGGACTTTGGGTCCCTGCCATGCTTGGCTTACCAGCACATTTTTTTTTTAATCAATTACATTTTTAAAAAAGTATTTTTTTAGTGGTAGATGGACACACACCTTTATTTATCTATCTTTATGTGGTGCTGAGGATCCAACTCAGGGCCTCACACGTGCTAGGCGGGCCTCTGCCCCTGAGCCCAGCCCTGCCCCTTCCTGGCACCCTTGAAAGCACCCCCCACCCACGTGTGTTGTGGCTCAGGAATACTGTCTCTTGCTACTCAGTTTGTATTTTTTCATGCTGCTGAACTTCCCAGTTCTTCTTCTGTGGTTTCCAGCTTGTGTCACATGTACAAGACATTTCCAGCTCTAATGTAACACAGGAGGACTGTATTTTATCCTGGTAATTTTATGACATTGATTTGTTTGAATAGACTTTGCTTCCATTGGTCATTCTAACAGTTCATAGCAAAATCCCACAGAAGGGACCGCGCTCCCCCACACACCTGCCTTCCCAGCTGGCTGCACGGCTGCAGCCCCTACATCAACAGCACGCTCCAGGGTGGCGTGCTGGCGGCAGTGAGTGTGCCTGCACTGTCTGTCACACCAGGTCACTTCAAGTCCATGGTTTACAGCAGGTGTTGCCGTGATGTGCACTCCACAGTGTGACACCTGTACACTGACCTGCGTCTCACGCTGCAGTCTCCCTGCCCTTCGATCCCTGTGCTCCAGCCCCCCTTCCTGCTGCAGGCCACCCCGTCATCTTACTACCTTCTCCAGAAAGCCTTAGAGTTGGGACGATATAGTACATAGTCTTTTTGGGGGGTGGTGGTGCAGGGGATTGAACCCAGGGCCTTAAAGAGTCATTTGAGATTGGCTTATTTTACTTAGTAATATACATTTAAGGCTCTCACGTGTCTTCTCATAGCTTGATAGCTCACATTTTATTTATGCACTCACCTACAGAGGGGCTTCTTGTTGCTTCCAAGTTTTGATGATTATGACTAAAGCTGCTATAGACATCTGTGTGCAGATTTTTGTGTGGACGATAAGATTTCAACTCTTGGGTGAATACCGAGGAGCATGATGGTTGGATCACATAGTGAGAGTGTATTTAGTTGTGTAAGAAACTGCTGACCCGTCTTCCCCAGCAGCCGGCCGCTCCCGCATTCCCAGCACCAGTGACTGCGAGTTCCTTTGTTGCACATCTCGGCCAGTACTTGGTGGTGTCCGTGTGTTGGATTTGGGCCTTTCTGATAGGTCACAAAAAATTTGAATTTACAAATAAGCATAATTTGCAATTTTATTTATTTTTAAGTCTGTTCCTTGAAAAGTGACCTGAGATTTTTCTGAAGTATTCTCAAAATTGACATACTTGACCTGTATAACCAAGTACGCTATTATTGACATTTAAATGTTTCTTAAGTAGCTGAAAATGATGTAAGTTCCAGCATTAATAAATATTGAACTTTTGACGTAAAATGTCACTTTTCAATATTTCCAGAGGAATGTGAACACATGGAGGCCCACTGAAGACACACCTATCAGCTCCTCTCCGGCCTCGGAGTTGCACTTTCTTTCCACTTCTCCCAACGAGTTTTGTCCTTTGCTGAAATCCTTTTTTATAGCTCCCTTCAATAAAAATGTTTAAAGACATTGAAAATTTAAAAATTCCACTTGGGAGGCTGAGGAAGGAGGATCACAAGTTCAAGGCAATCCTAAGCAAGATTAAAATAAAGAAAAGGACTGGGGATGTAGCTCAGTGGTAGAGGGCTTGCCTAGCCTGTGTGGGGCCCTGGGTTTGATCCCCAGACTGCACAAAAAGAAAAAAAAAAGGAATTTTAAAAATTAAAACTTCCTAAGACTATAGGCTCTTTTTAAATTTCTCTCTGTATATGTACACACACACACACACACACACACACTTTTTGTTTGTTTGTTTGTTTGGTACAGGGGTTTGACCTCGGGGGTCACATTCCCAGCCCTACTTTGCGTTTTGTCTCACTGAGTTGCTTAGCACCTTGCTTTTGCAGATGCTGTCTTTGAACTCGCTGTCTTCTCACCTAAGCCTCCTGAGCTGCTGGGACTACAGGTGTGAGCCATCATGCCTGGCCTAAAATGATATTTTTGAAAGTTTTTTTTAAAGTCAGGGTCTCACGTAGTTGCTGAGCCTGGCATTGAACTGTGGCCCTCCTGCTTCAGCCCACGAGTCACTGGGATTATAGGTGTGGACAGTATGCCTGGCCTATAAGTCTAAAGGCTGCAAAAATCTGAATACTTTTCTTCTTCCACTGATATATTATTAAAGTTACTATTGGCACACAATTGACCCAAACATCATACATATATCACCAACTCTGATAGAATTAAGTTAACAAACCAGGTGCTGTATTGTCCTTAAGAAAAGGGGGACTGTAAAATACCATGTCCCTGAAATCCCTCTTTTTGTCCCCAAAACTTAGCCAAGTTAAGGGAACAATGACAGTGAGTCTGGACCTGAATGTGTGGACACCTTACCTGGGAGCACACCGGCACTCCCGTGTGGTCTGTGGAAAGTTGCCCTCCATAAACGCCAGGACAGCTGCCCCCGGAGGTGGTCACGTGAGCTAACTGAGCGGTGGGTGCTGAGGGTGTCACTGCGTCTGCAGCCTAAGCTAGGAAACCCCTTTCTCTGTGGGGACGGATCAGAGCTGAGGCCACAGTGGAAAGGACACATGCCACTTGCCTAGCTGGCCGCCTCTGGACTAAACGCCTGAGGAGAGGAGGTGCTGCTTGGCGAAGACAGTGAGGGACGAGGTGCCATCTGTTCAGCCTGCGGCATCGGGCCTTCCTGGGAGCGCTTCTTAATAGAGCCTTACCCTTGTGCATTGTCTCTGGGTATCCCCCTGCCCTGGCACAACCGGGGAGTGGGCACAATGGTACAGAGGCCCTGCTGTAGGGCCAGCTCCTCAGGAGGCCGAGGCAGGAGTTCAAGACTGACCTAGGTGACTTATCAAGATGAATAATAGTCAAATTAATAGGTAAGAACTTAAGATTGACGCATTCATTTTATACATTATGAACTTTATTGTTAATATTTTACAGTGCTGGGAATTGAACCCAAGTCCTTACATGTGTTAGGGAAGTGCTCTACAACTGAGCTGTGCCCTCAACCCTTGAATGATTTTTTTTTTTTTAGGTGTAGATGGACACAACACAATGCCTTTATTTTTATGTGGTGCTGAGGATTGAACCCAGGTCCCGCCTGTGCTAGGCGAGCGCTCTACCGCTGAGCCACAATCCCAGCCTCTGAATGAATTATTATATGTAATAAATACACCCATTTTATGTGTGCAATTTGATAAATACATAGATCTGTGTAACCAGCATGATAATCAAGGTAGAGACATTCCCATCACCCAAAAAAAGTCCTTTATCTTTTCCTAGTCAACTTCAAACTGGGCCCAGCATGACACTTGATCTTCCTGTCACCATGGATGAGAGTTGTTCTTTCTAGTGGGTCATATGGATGGTCATGACCTCTTCTATGTCAGATTCCTTTTACTAGCACATTTATGAAATTCAGCACATGACAACACATCAGTAAATCAGGGATCTGTCCTTTCTTGCTATATAGTTCTGGGGTTTTGTTTGTTTGTTTCTTATTTATTTTTTAGTTGTAGACAGATACCATACCTTTATTTTATTTGTTTATTTTTATGTGTTGCCAGGGATCAAGCCCAGTGCCTCACTCATGATAGGCAAGTGCTCTACCACTGAGCCACAAACCTGGACCCTATCTGTTTGTCTTTTCCTGAGGCTGCCTCAAACTTGTGCTCCTCCTGCCTCAACCTCCTGAGGAGCTGGGATTATAGGGGTGCGCCACCACACCTGACTGTAGTTCCTCTGTTGATGGATATTTTTTTCCCTCTTTGTGGTAATTATGAATTAAACTGCTGTGAACACTTATGGACGTATGTTTTTGTCTTTTGGTGGTACCTAAGAGGGGATTTGCTGGGTTAAGTGGTAAATATGTGTCTGAGGTGGAAATTGCCAAACCTTATGCCAAAGTATTTGAACTATTTGACATTGTTGGGCAATGTTTGAAAGCTCCAGTTCCTTCATCTCCTCATTAAGGATTGGCATGGGCAGCCTTTTCAATTTTAGTAATCAAATAAATGTGTAGGGCTTTCTAGTCATGGTCTTCATATTGCTAATAAGAAAATTATTCTGATACTTCTCTTTGTTGGCACTGGGAATTGAACCCAAGGGTACTTTACCATTGTACTGTATCCCTAGTCCTTTATTGTTGTTTGTTTTTTAGATGTTGTTGGACCTTTATTTATTTTTATGTGGTGCTGAGAATCAAACCCAGTGCCTCACACATGCTAGGCAAGCGCTCTGGCACTGAGCCACAACCCCAACTTTCCCTAGTCCTTTTTATTGTTTATTTTGAGACAAGGTCTCTAAGTTACTGAGGCTAGCCTTGAACTTGTGATCCTCCCGCCTGGATCCTCCTGAGTTGTTGGGATTACAGGCATGCCCTGCACCTGACTTAGTCTGATACTTCCTAAAGCAGCTAGGAAGACTTTATTTAGGACTCTAGCAATAGGCGCTGAGACTTCGGCACAAGGGGAGAGGGATCAGGTTCAATTCCACACACAGCAAAGACAGCTGGGGACTTGTAGCCACAGCAGGATGAGGGACTTTGTGGGTGGAAAGTCACTCAATGAAGACATCAAGGGGTGGGGGATTCTTGCTGAACCGATGCAGCAGGATTGCCACTTAAGGCAGGCCAGGGTGATTGAATACCAAGGGCAGGGATCCTCACCAGGTTGATTGAGCAGAACTCTTGCTAAAACTGGGCAATATCAAGCCTTCAAGGATAGAAGCCACAGTCAAGGTCTCATTGAGAAGTGGAGCTTGGTAGTCCTACTCAAGGACAGATTCTTTCATCAAGCATTTCCTTTGCCGCAGTCCGGCTGGGCAAAATAACCGGGAGGTGACAAGCAACTTGAAGGTTGAAGTGGGAACTGCTTTATTGTGGAGCAGCAGAGGTATATATACCTAACTGATTACACACAGCTTGACTCAATTAGCATCATCCAGATATAGCAATCAGCCAATAAGGAGTCCCCACCATCTTAATGGCTTCGTGGTGTTGCCTCACAGTTTTGCCTCCTGGCAAACTGCCAGGCGCCATCTTGACTTGATTTGCGGTCCCCAACATCTCCCCCCTTTTGTTTTATTAAACAACAAGTTTGTGGCTTAGGGACCATGCCTGTTTTAGGTTGTCCAATACTACATATGGTCCTTACTGTCATTGGATGGTCTGACCTCAAATCGTCAGCCTCCTGGCTTAGGTTGGAACCATTGTAATTGGATCTTACCTGTCTTTGACTACCGGCCCAACATATTTAGCCATACTTGTGGATAACGACCATAGTGGTTTTTACACAAACACCATAAACAACCTACCACAAGCAGAAGGAGAAGGATACAAAATGCCACAATTCTAAGCCAATGATGACTCCAAGAGAGAAACCCCTGGAAAAACTGTACCACCGATGACACCGTCAGCAAAGATACCATGATACTATTACAATTATCAATAGATTAGTTCATAATGCATATAAGTGATACATAGTCCAGGTAAGTTCTGTAAGCAGCTTAAAGCAGAGGAATCCATTAATATGTCAATTCCTCTAGAAGTATTGATGCAGCAGTTTGTACAGTTTGTTGTGATAGCTATCGCAGCAGCTGCCGCAGCAGAAACAGCAACAGCTATGATGATGGTAGCTGTAATTCCTTCTTCCTGTAACTTGCATGTGGGTTTGAAGGTATTCCCACAAGTAAGCCTCAAGGTTTTTTACATTTGAAATAGGCCTTAATGGTGCTCATTATTCATTAGCCTCCAGGTCTGGGAGAACCATTGTCACAGATGTAAGGATAGCCAAACTGGAGTTCTGGATATCAGGTGTTATGGATATGAGCCAAATCATCTTCTTTTTGGTCTGTAGAAATCGCTTTAATTAGTCTCTCTGGAATCCAAATCGGCTGCTGTTCTCCCTGTGGAAACACACAAACAGACCCCCGACTCCAGACAATCACTGGGTCAGGACCTTTAATGATAATAACTGTAAGCTGATGCAGCTGTGGTGAAAGCTGTAAAATACCAAAGCATCTGAAGGTAAATGCTATCACCATAATTGAAAACTGGAGTTCTGGATGTCCCATGGCAGCACCTGCAGCAAATAGGGAAAAACTGGCGACTCATTAGTTATTGGCATTGGAAATGGCCAAACTTCAGGGGCACTGGGCACGCACATCTTCCACCGCCGGCTGAAGCGTCCTGCTCCCTAGGCAGCCCCATGGTGGGGAAGGGCTGGCAGCCGCTGCCACCGGCGGCAGCTAGAAAGTCCCTGCTACACAGCGACTGGCCGCACCATGCCGCTTCACACATCCTCTGGTGACGAAAAGAGATTAGTAGCAGCCTTTTGTTGTAACTCCTTCCCTGATAGTCCTTCCTCCTCTGAACTTTCTTCCTCTTTCTGACTAGAGTTCCTGGGCTTTTATCAACATATGCCCTAACTGTTCTTGGTTTCATTGGGGTGCCTCCTTCCTTCAGCAATTTACTTAACACCCCTTCGGTTTGATTTTTACTAACTTCTGATCCGTAACAAAAACAATACAACACACTAAGACAAAACGAAAGAAAAACACACTGTGTCAATCTTCTCCATTTTCTTGAAATGGCCATTCGTTCTCTCGCCCTATTTCTTCCTCAGGGGCGAGCAGTTTTCCTCCTGTCCTATCTATTTCTAGGGATGAGCAGCTTTCCTTGTCACTTACCCCCGAGCGTCCCAGGTTCCCCATACAGGCCACCATTTTCCGCAGTCCGGCTGGGCAAAATAACTGGGAGGTGACAAGCAACTTGAAGGTTGAAGCGGGAACTGCTTTATTATGGAACAACAGCGGTGTGTATATACCTAACTGATTACACACAGCTTGACTCAATTAGCATCATCCAGATACAGCAGTCAGCCAATAAGGAATCCCCACCATCTTAATGGCTTGGTGGTGTTGCCTCACAAACCACTCCTCCTGGCAAACTGCCAGGCGCCATCTTGACTTGATTTGCGGTCCCCAATATTCCTTGAAGATTAGCAACTTAAGTTTCTGTTTTGGGGGGCTGCTGGGGTCAAATCTGTGTCCTTGTGCTGGCTAGGCAAGTGTTCTACCACTAAGTGATGCCCCCTGAGGCCCCAATAATTTTTTTTTCTTTGCAGAACTGGGGATTGAACCCATACTTGTGGGTTCCCAGCCCTTTTATATTTTGAGACAGGGTCTCACTAGATTGCTAAGGCTGGCCTTGAACCTGAGCCACACAGACCCTGATGGCCTGTGTGGCTCAGGGTCTGGCCTGGGGCTGCCCCAGAAGTGTCCTTGCCACAGCTTCAATTACAGGCAGGCTTCACCATGCTGAACCCCAATAATGTGTTTTTCAGTGTGTGGGGGGGACTGAACCCACAGGTGTCTAATCACTGAGCCACATCCCCTAGTCCCCTTTTATATTTTATTTAGAGACAGGATCTCATGAAGTTGCTTAGAAGCTAAGTTGCTGAGGCTGGCTTTGAACTTGCGATCCTCCTGCATCAGCCTCCTGAGCCACCAGGCCCAATAAACCATAGGGATGTGGGGATGTGGTATGCATGTGCAAAGTACTTATTCAAATACTTTGCCTATTTCTTTGTTTTTCTTTGCCTATTTTTTTACCTGGCCAGCATGTTGTTGGCCTCCTACTGATGCGTTGTGAACGTCTTTCACATTATTCCTTCTATTGTGAATCTCTCACTTGGTCTGTGGCTGGCCTTCTTATTTCCTTCATGGCATTTTTCAGTTTCACTTACCTATTGCTGCATAACCAGTGACTGGGCCTTAGGGTAGACTCTGGGAGGCACTGGTGGCCTGTGTGACTCAGGGTCTGGCCTGGGGCTGCCCTAGAGGTGTCCTTGCTACAGCTGTGAGCATCTCAAGGTACAGCTAGAGAATCTGTATTCAGGTCACTGTGAGCTTGGCTGGCCTCAGTATTTGCGACTGGAGGCCTCACCTGTCACCTGCTCTGTGCTCCGGGCCCTGGTCTACCTGTGGATCTGTTCTCAAGCCTCTTATTCACTGCCTCAGTCAGACCTGTGTGTGCTCATCTCGGTGGTGGCCCAGGGCGCACATGGCTCTGGGGCGCTCTCCCTCACTCTCCAGGCTCTGTCTCCTCAACCCGGACCCACGGTGTGTGTGAGTGACCTCTCCATGTACTGTGGACAGATGGACTCCTGGCAGAAGCCTGAGTGTCTGCAGAGCTCACCTTGCCTGTTTTACCTGTGTCAGGGACAGGTCCCAAGCTGCCTGCTGCTCAGTGTTTGAAAACACTCCATTTCCTCACCCAGTTCACAGTGAGGCAGAGCTTGGGTGCTGCTATTCTCCCTATATTTGCTTTTTACTTTTCAAAGTTACACACTTATATAATTTTAAGATGGATATACAGATAATGCATGAGGCTTGGCTATGAATTTACTGTGTGGGTGAAATAAGTCATGACCTGAGCCTGCTTCCCTGGGCTACTCCACAGCCTTTTACCATCTCCTCTCCATTGGTTCGATGCCATTCCAGTGAGTTTCTATGGCTGCTGGTCCCTGTTCAGAGATGAAGCTCTGGAACAGTGTGGAGGGCAGACAGGGGACTGTCACTGTACAGAGGTGTGCCCGGGAGTTGACCCCAAGGACCTAGTGATCCCTCTGCTTGGAAAGTCAGAGAAGGCTTTGCAGATAAGGAAGGACTAAGATTTGAGAGCCGGGGGAAATATGCCAGATGGGCGTGTACAGGAAGAGAAGGACATTACGGGTCAGAGCTCCATGGGGTAGGAGGGCGACCCCTAGAAAATGGAGCTGAAGTGAGGCTGGGCTTCTAGGCAAGGGAGAAATTTTTCTTTTTGTACTGGGGATTGAACCCAGGGTCACTTTACCACTGAGCTACATCTTTAGTTCTTTTAAATTTTTTAAAATTTTATTTTAAGATAGGATTGCCCAGGATGGCCTCTACTTGTGATCCTCTTGCCTCTACCTCACCTGCTGGGGACCAATTATTCTAAAACAACTTTACTGAGATATAAGTGGCATGACACACAATTCACTCACTGGAAGATCACAACTCTGCAGGGTATGTGGTGGCACACACCTGTAATACTTAGTTACAGGAGGAGCCTGAGGTAGGAGGATTACAAGTTGGAGGCCAGCCAGCAAGAACCTGTGTCAAAAAATCAAAGCAACTGGGAATGTAGCTCTGTGGTAGAGAGTTTGCCTAGCAAGTGTGAGGCCCGTTTCAATCTGCAGCACATGCATGCACACACACGCGCACACACAACCACATCAGAAAACCCACAATTCATTGACTTCTTACATGTTTGGAGTCCATGTGGCCATAGGGAAACCCAGACCCTTATAAGGTCCTACTGCAAGTGGCCTTTCTGAAGCTCCCTGAACTGGCTTTTAGTGTGGGTGGGTATGTAAAGTATAGTTAAGAGAAGTTGAAGCATGGTTAGATCCAGTTAGTTACTCCTTGAGTTGAACAGAGCTATATACAGCAGGTTTCCTGTGGCCACAACTCCTATAACCTGTCCTTCCATCCCCATACTGAGGATTAAACCCAGGGGCGCCTAACCACTGAGCTACATCTCCAGTCCTTTTTTAAAATTTTGAGATAGAGTCTCACTGAGTTGCTTAGGCTTCTGAGGGGCTGAGATTACGGTTGTGTGCTACTGTGCCTGGCCTTTTTTTTTTTTTTTTTATTTTTAATTTTTTAGAGTGGAAAGTAAAAGCTTTATTAAAGGACAGCAGAAAAGACTTCTTCCTGGAAGAAGAAGGGGACCCAAGAGGTGGAATCCATGGAAGGGGGAGGTCTTCCCTTTTTTATAGCTAAGGTCTACTTTCAGATTTCGATTTCCTGTAGCATGCATTTCTGTCCTTTGTTCTGTTATCTTGAAGTGATGGAATGTAGGTGGGAAGGCCCAAAGGGTGGGGGACAGGTGGGAGTAATCTGGAATAATCTCAGCAGGAAGGGCTTTTGGATTAGCATCTCCTTGTTTGCTGGGAGTTGCTTCATTAACATTTCCTTGGGATGGGCTCTGGGCCTTGGGGACTTTTTCAGTTCCCCTTTTCCTGGACTCCATTCTCAATATGGCCTTCATTCTTGATTTTACTCGATATTAGAACTGATTTACCTAACTAACACTAACTACCTATCTGTAAATCTGGCTTCATTCTCCCCTCTAATTTTGGGAACTCCTTACTGCTGTAAGGAAAGGGGGCGATGACCATTCTGGCTTCTTCGAGCTGAAAGGGGGCAGTGTTGAGCAAGCAGTTTTGGAATCCCCCTTTTAAAAAATCAGGTCTATTGTGTGGTCCATGATAGAAGTCCGATTGAGAAGTAACAGGCTGGAGGGCCATTCGAGTGATGGGTGGTTCATCTAAGATCAAATACCAGCACTTCAGTCTGTTTTCTGTCTCTGTGCTCTTTCTCCTTCTTTTCCTCTTGATCTCTCAGTGTAGATCTCAGTGGGGAACCTCCAATCTGTTACTGCTGTTTACTGGTGACGAGTCCTTGCTTCCCCAATGCTGAAGTATAATGAAAAACCAGCCTCTACTTCAGAGCAAAGCCTGTCCAAGGAAGGGGCCGTGACCCTTGTACTTGGAAAGACCCACAGAGCACTCCTAGGCAAATACCCACCCTGCTGAGTTTTTTGTCTACAAATAACAGGAGAGATCTGCTGTGCCAGGTGTCCCTGACTCAAGTCAGGCTAGGTAAGGACCCATAGCAACCCCCTAGCAACCACCAATCAACATGAGACAGGATGCCAGATGACCCCCCAGTAGTTTATGGTGGTTGATAATATATTGGGAAAACATGTAGTTCAGCACGTACTCCCCCGTGGCTTAAACCAATCAGTTCAAACGAATCCCCCTCTTGTACTAATCAATCACCCCTACCCAACTTGTTCCCAACAGTGAATGTGCTAATCATGTTTTAGAGTTGTTTTGTGATTTTCCCCCGGTGTGTGATGATATGCTAAGAGATGCTATGATGTATGTGAAGTCCCTGCCTTCCCCAAAGAGTGTATAAAACTGCTGCAAACCCTGGGCTCGGGACCCCTCAGCATCACCAGTTGCTGTGTGCACGTGGAGGACTAAGCTAGCTCACAATAAACACCTCTTTGCTGCTTACATGGATCTTGGTTTCTGGTGGTTTTTTGGTGGTCCCAAATTTGAGCATAACATAAACACCAGAGAAGCACACCAAAGCAAGTTTACAGTGGAAAGTAAAAGCTTTATTAAAGGACAGCAGAAAAGACTTCTCCCTAGAAGAAGAAGGGAACCCAAGAGGTGGAATCCCCCTTTTTATTTTTTGAGAGGGGGGTCTTGTTAAGTTGCCCAGGCTGGCCTTGAGCTTGTTATCCTTGTACCTCAGCCTCTGGAGATGTTGGTGTACATACAGGTGTGGCCACCACACTGGCTAAACTGTCTTCTTTTTTTTTTTTTACAATATCTTTATTTCATTTTTTTGTGGTGCTGAGAATCAAACCCAGTGCCTCATGCATGCTAGGCCAGCGCTCTACCTCTGAGCCACAACCCCAGCCCTGAACTAACCTGTCTTAATAGCACAAAGATTCTAAAAATCACAGAGTGGGGCACTGGTCTGTGCTGAGGCTCCAGAAGCCCCTTTCCTCTGAGACAGACACACGGAGTGTCCCAACACTGGCTGGAGAAGTGCACACCCTGCATTTTCAAAGAGGCTCTTAGTTTGCTTGTTTAAAATAGTGTGATGGCAAAACCAAACCTGGTCATTTAGTGAAATTATAAAAATGTTGTGTAAGAAATCATTGCCTGGGCAAGTTCCCCTCCCCTGGCTCCTGCCGCCTTTCTCCAGGAAGCCCACTGACCTGGGTCCCTACCTTTGGGATTGTAGAAAACTTCCCCTGGGGTCTGACCACTCCCCTGTGAAGTGTAAATGCACCTGTGGGGGCTGGGGCTCAAGGTTAGAGGCTTTGTAAGAGCAGCCAGTCCTTCCCCTTCTTGAACTGCTGTTGTAAACATCCTTCCTGCTAGAAACCCAAGCAGACTAGAAGATGTATGCCACTAGACAGCCTATAAATGTGTGAGAAGCTGCTCACGGGAGCTCAGGATTTGGAGCTTTGTTTTCCTCTGGGCCCGCTGGTGTAAAATACAGTTTGGGGTTCTCCTCTCCCAGTCTGTTTCCTGCAACAGTAGTACTTTAGCAGGAGAGGGAAGGCCTCCCATGTCAAGGCAGAAATGGAAGACAAAGCTGAGATCAGTGGAGGCCTGATTAACAAGGCAACTTGTATGGAACAAATAATTTCAGCTCCCCATGAGGCTCTGGATGAGTGGATGGTGAGAGCCATCAGTCTGCCTGCGTGGGCTGATCTTCCCCATCTCAGGCCCGAGGAGCAGCTCCCTTCCAAGCCTAACCGGCTTTTAAAAGTACCCCATTCCTCTAGTGTTCTCATTCAGTATGTCAGAGTCAAGCCAGGAAATCATGGTGTGTTTTTAGTTGCTTAAACTTTCTCTGAAATTCTCTCTCTCCTTTTTTATTTTAACTTATTTTATTTTTTTGGGGGGGTAAGGTCTTGCTATGTTGTCCAGGATGGCCTCCAGCACATGATCCTCCTGTCTCAGCCTCCTGTAGCTGGAATCACAGGTGTGTGCCACTGCATGTGGTTTGGAATTCTCAATTTTTGAAGCAGTTATTAACTTAGGTTGCAAGTACAGTACACATAACTTATTTTTTCTTTCTTTCTTTTGGTCCTGGGAATTGAACTCAGGAGCACTTAGCCACTGAGCTACATCCCCAGCCCTTTTTTTTTTTTTTTTTTGGTACTGGGGAACATTGAGCCGTATCCCCAGCCCTATTTTGAATTTTATTTAGAGACAGGGTCTCACTGAGTTGCTTAATGTCTCTTTTTTGCTTAGACTGACTTTGAAATCTCGATCTTCCTGCCTCAGCCTCCTAAGCCACTGGGATTACAGGTATGCGCCACCATGCCTGGCCCCTACCTTTTTTAATATTGTATTCAGGGATAGGTTCTCACTGAGTTGCTTAGGACCTCACTAAGTTGCTGAGTCTGGCTTTGAATTTGCCGTCCTCCTGCTTCAGCCTCCTGAGTTGCTGGGATTACAGGCATGTGCCACTGTGCCCTGCAGAAGTAGCTTATTTTCCCAAACCTGGCAAGAATATTCTTCTGCATAGTCTCCATGAAGCCATCAAAACTAGGACATTAGCATTAGTGTGTCACTGCCATGGGATCCTCAGCCCCATTCCATCTCACTGCCTGTTCTAATTGGCATATACTTTAGAGGAGTCGGTATCGTGCGTATATTTAATGAGCCAGTGTGGAGCCTTGCAGGACACTGTCCTATCTTTTTTGTCTCACAGAGTCTGGAATGGTTCCTCTGTCCTTCCTGGGATTTTGGGACTTGATACTTTGAAAGGTCCTTGTCAAAGGCCCTGTTTGCCTGCTGGAGCCACACTGTGGTGGCTGGCAGGAGCATCACAGCATGAGGCCACGTCAGGTGGGACACCATTTAGGTCTATTCTGTTAGCACTGCTTTCAGCCTCTTGGGGATCCTCATGACCTGCTTTCCAGAAAGGAGGAAAGAAAGGGCAAGGGTGCTTAAATGACCAAAACCCCTCCACGTTCTCTGGTACTTGACCATTTCAGATAAGCCCTATACTGGTCAGCAGACAGCAGAGATGCGGCCTCAGTCTGACTCTAAAATGCTGCTTCAGGCCTGTTAACAGAAGAGAACATCACTTGAATTATAACATGTTACTGACATACACACCACACATACTTCCAATTAGATCGTTACATATTACTGTATAGGTAACACAAAGCACAACATAATAGAACAAATATATTGACTCGGATTCTTAAATTACCCAAGAGTAAGCCACTGGCGATACAGATGAACCTCTCTTCTCAACTCCTCATTTCTACTCTGCTGTGAATTCACACAGAACTCTGACGAGGTGACGAAATTCTAGGATTCAGAGGCAATTGTATCCTAATTCAGTGCAAACATGGATGCTTGCCTTTTTAGAACAGCTTCTTATGCCATCTGGTGTTCACACATGGAATTGCAGTTCCTCAAATGTAATCTTTGTCAGGATTTTTTTTCAACTTTATTTTGAAATGTAAAATACGATTGTTATTAAGTGGGATATATCATAACTTATTTCTACAACCTTTCTGGCTCTACACGCAGCCCAAACACATTAGTGAGCATACTTAAGCATTAGCTAGGTCATAACATTAAATCATAACTTTTCTATCTTTTGACAGTTCCCTTGCGAGTAATGTTTTTATCTTTTATCAATTAAAATGTACTGCCGATGTGTGAGAGAAACACACATAACGATTAAACTCACAAGGCAAAAACTTAAAAAAAAATGGCGAATATGCTTAAGGGGTGTATGTGAATTTCTTTTACAATTCGTGCAGACCTTCTGGTTTAAAAGCACAGTTAAAAAGCTAATTCCAAAAAGGCATCACGAGTCTGCGATCCCGAAGACTGAGGCTGAGGCTGAGGCAGGAGGATGGGAAGGTTGAGGCCAGCCTCAGCAACTTGGTAAGATCCTGTCTCGAAAGGAAAACTAGAAAGGCCTGGGGGTAGTGGCAGAACCCCTGGGTTCAGTCCCCTGGACCAAAACCAAAACGCTGACCCCAAGAGTGGCTCCCGACCAATTTTTAAAAATGGTGGGGGAGAGGGGCTGGGGCTGAGTGGTGGAGCGCTCCCCGAGCACGTGAGGCCCTGGGCTCGACCCTCTGCACCACACAAAATAAATAGACAAAATAAAGGCCCCGTGTCCATCTGCCACTTACAGCATGTTTTTTAAAAATGGGGGGAACAGAGCTGCCCCTGAGAACGAGGAGCACCTAGGTTCGAAGCGCCTCTTCTCGGGCTGCCCAGGGCTGGCCCCTGACGGCCGCCCGCCAGCCGGCCGCGGGCACTCCTTTCCCAGCGGACGAGACGCACAAAGGCAGGCGCCGCCAGAGGGGCCGTGACGCACGCGGGGAGCTCGATTGCCAGGGCGACGAGCGCCGACCCGCCTCTTTTCGCTCGCGCTGCGCGTCACTTCCGGTTGCCCCCTTCTGATTAGGACCCGGTGGAGGCTGAGTTCCCAGAGGGACCAGAGCGTCGGGGTGGGTGGAGACGGTGCAGGGGCAGGGCCGGCCCAAACGAGGCTTCGGTGCTCTGATAGGAGCTGTGCCGTGGGTGGGGAGGAGGGCGGAGCTTGATTTCCGTCCTCCCGACCAATCGCTTTCAAATGTGCCCCCTAGGCGCCGCGGGAAAGCGGTGCCTCGCGTCGGCCCGCCCTAGGGCATGCGCACTGCCGCCGCCGGAGCCCGGGAACCTCCTATCCGGGATTTGCATGCAGCTGGAGGGCGCCCTGAGGGCGGGTAGGGGCGTGTCTGAAGGCAGGGCGACGAGCGGAGGTGTGGATTGGCCCGCTGGGAGCCCGGCGCCGACCTGGCGGCGCATTCCGGCGGTCAGCTGGCTCGTTTGTTCATTCATGGAAAGCATTGGTTGGTTGTTGGTTGAGCACGCAGTACAAGCTCGTGCTAGGCGCTGGGGGTTTGGAGATGAGTGGCAAGCAGTCCCAGTCCTCGAGGAGCCTATGTTCTGGCTGACATTGCGGTTTCCCCTCCTCTCGTGTCCAGTGTGATGTGATTTCTGCAAAAGGAGGGGACCTTCCATGGAAAGACCTGGCTAGCCTCTGAATTACCTATGAGCCCCCTCTTTGGCTTTGCATTCATCTCTGAAAGAATAGTGTAGCTATCTTGCAGAGAGATGGTGAGGTTTCAAATGAGCTTGACACTTAAGTTGGGGTTGAATCAGGGTTTCATTGCAATTATAATTTCAATGGACTGATTTCTTTGTTTTCTCAATTGTTATACGCTCAAGAAGAGGGGGAAAGAGTGTTACTGCCCTTTAAAACAACCCGAATTATAGGGTCAGAATGAGGATTATGTGAGAGATTTATGACTAGCACAGTGCACGTTACCTGCCAGGTAGGAGGTCCCTAAGTGGTATCTGTCATTCTTGCGTTCTTTTGATGGAGGACATGTGAAGGTTTAATGAAGCGATTGGCATTCAGTGATGCTAAGTAAGTGTGGTTTATTGAAATAATTTCTTCCCTCCTTGGTCTGTGAGCTAGAAAACCCAGGTGAGACGTGGCACTGTTGACAAGCATCCCAGTGCCTGTCTACTCATTAAGAGAGCTCTGCAACATGGGAAAGAGTAAGGGACCATTCAGGGTACTGGGGGATCAAAGCCTGTAGGAATGATGGCACCATCCAAAAAGGAAACAGCCAGAACAATAGCCATTACCTTGGACTGTCCCAGGCAAATAGACACATATGGTCATCTTGTCCCAGAGCTGTGTGTGTAACAGTATTTGTGTCACACTGTCTAAAATTGCTTTCTGTTGTTTTATTTAGTTCTAATAAGTGGTACCCTCATTTAATAGAAGACATTGAAGTTTATAGTTAGGGAGTGCTGGAGGAGGGCCACCAACTTACCCTGTTAACTCAAGACTCAACTCCACCAAGCCTAGTTGGGCATAGGTCCTGTTCTTTGAGACCCCAAGATTGGGTGTTTCAGGGAGGCAGATTCTGGCTCTGTTGGAAACTTTAACAGAGCTTGTTATGAACTGAATGTTTGTACACCCCCAGATTCATATGTTGCAATCTGATTCTATGTGTGGTGGTATTAGGAGGAGGCAGTTAGATGTCAGGGCTTTGCCCTCACCAGTAGGACTTGTGTCCTCAGAAGAGACAAGAGAGCTAGTTGGCTCTCTGTCTGCTGTGAGGATATAAGAAGTCAGCAGGCTGCAACCAGGGGAGGGCTGCATTAGTCTGTTTTCTGCTGCTAATAATACAGTATCAAAGACGGGATAAATGTAGAAGAAAAGAGGCTTATTTTGGCTTATGGATCTGGAGGTGCCTTCTTGTTGGCAGAAATCGAGGTAGCACAGGGCAGAGAGAGAGGGTGCTTGGATACGTGTCTGGTCTCTCCCTCTTATAAAGCCACCAGCATGTAATCACAGGAATTCCATAAGGTGACTTTACCTAACTGTAATTACCTCCTAAAAGCCCCATCTCTAAACACCAAGGTCAGATTAGGTTTTCACCCTCTGTTTTCCTCACAGTGGGACTGAATTTCCTCATTTTGAGCCTTAGGAGACACTCAAACCATAGCAAGGGCCCTCCCTGGAAAGCACCCTGCTGGCTTCCTGATTTCAGACTTCTGGCCTCTGGAGCATAACCAATCAACACTTGTTTAAGCCACCAATCTATGGTCATTTGTTACAGTGGCCCATGAAAATACATACATGGCATCAAAGCCACTATCTAACCAGGCACAGTGGCTCACGACTCTAATTCCAGTGGCTCAGGAAGCTGAGATAGGAGGTCAAAGCCAGCCTCAGCAATTTATTGAGGCCCTAAGGAACTTAGCAAGACCCTATCTCAAAATAAAAAAACATAAAGGGCTGGGGGTGTGATTCAGTGATTAAGCGCCCCTGGGTACAATCCCTGGTACCAAACAAACAAACAAACAAAAAGCCAAAAAGCCTCCTGCCAATCCTCAATCTCTCTCTCTCTCTTTTTTTTTTTTTTTTTTGGTACCAGTGATGGAACCCAGGGCACCTAACCGCTGAGCCACATTCCCAGCCCTTTTTATATTTTATTCAGAGACAGAGTCTTACTAATTTGCTTAATGCTTTGCTAAATTGCTGAGGATGGCTTTGAACTTTCAATCCTCCTGCCTCAGCCTCCTGAGCCATTGGAATTATAGGTGTGCACCACCACGCCCGGCCTTTCTTAGGATCTTTGTAGAGGGGATCTAGTATGGGTATGAGGTCGCTCAGATTATTTTAAAGGTTCCCTCCAACTTTGTATGTCTAACCAGGGCAGTCTTTGTGTGCTCTTTGAATCCCAATATCCATTTCTCATTTGCTTGGGAGATGTTAAAGCTGGTATAGAAGTAGAACCAAGTCCCAGAGACAGCCTTGGGCCTGATCCAAACACCCCCACTTGGCAGCTGGATGGGGCTGTGTAAGCTCTTACACCTGATGAGTATCTGTTTTCTCATTGATAAGGGTTTTGAATGATGGTTCCTTCCTCCCCTGTAGATTGGCTGAGACGGTGAAATAAAGCGGGTATTATAAATAGGGAAATGCTGTACAAACATAAACAATGCTTCAGTTGGCCAGCTTTCCCAGTTGCTTGTCTTATCCATTTATAGAGAATAAGAACTACAGGAAGAGTACAGGTTGTGGAGTCAGACTGCCCAGGATTAGAGTTCCTAAATAGCACCAGCCACTTGTGTGCCCCTAGCCAAGTGGTGTGTCCTTTCTGGACCTCAGCACTCAGAAAAGCTACTTTTTGTGGATCTGTGAAGTCCCTGAGTGAGGCGTGGAGCCTGGTTCCTGGCACACAGCCCTCCGTCACTGGTGGTTCTTAAAGATGTCTCTTTTCTGTGTTCTGTAACATTAACCACAGAGACCTTTATCATGCTGAGGCCCTCCCCTGCCCTCTGCCAGCTCTCTGTGTTGTCTAGTGGGCACTCTTCCTCAGTCCTCACCCTCTGTCTCCACCGAAGATGCTTCCTGGCATGCTAGAAATCCCCTCTATCTGTTTTTCTCTGAAGATGTGTTTTGTTTATAAATCATTCCTACTCCTTACAATTCAATAAAAACTCAATTGGTTTTCTACTGGTCCTGGGCAGGGATGAGGGGTAGCATATTATTATTTTATAAAAAATATGAATAATAACATAAGACATAAAACAGTCTTGGCCATACAGGAAAGGGTCAATAAATGCTTGCTAGCTTAAAGCATAAGGGTTGGTTCAGACCATTTTTTTGGTTGCTACTGTGTTTTCTGAGAGAACTAGTCCTGGCTTCCATTACTGTCTTTTTAAAAAAATTTTTTTAATTGGAAAAAAAGCATGCATATGGTGGAATATTCACACAGAACATTAAAAATACATAAAGGAGAGCGACTCCCTCTCCCTGTTTTCTGTCTTTCCTGGAGATGTCACCTATTAAGAATTCTGTCTGAGGCTGGGGATGGAGCTCAGAGGGAGAGTGACGCTTGTCTAGCACACAGGAGGCCCTGGGTCTGATCCTTTGCACTGCAAGGGAAAAAAATTCCTTCTGTGCTGTGCATAGTCTAAGCTATGTGTGTGAATCCTCTTTCCTTTGTCTTAAACCCAGAGCAATTTACACCTTTGGGTGGCTTCTGTTGCTATTTGGCAAGCTAGGTGCTATGGCCCTGGAGTTGACACAGGTCCCCTGCACCCTTCATGGAATTTGATTGCTGGGGTCCTCCAAGTGGGGGATGAGCAGGCTTCAGGCTCAGGTTCTGACCTCTGACTGGCATTAGCAGTTGGGCCCTACCACCCTGCAGATTAAACATGCCGGAGAGAGTCTCACGCCACACACCCCTTAGGTCTCTCTATCTGCAAAAGGAGAGAAGGATAGTGGTGCACTGAGCGCCCCTGAGTGCTATAAAGCATATAAGGTTGGGGCTTTCTGGGAATCTGAGGCAGCATGAAGATCCCCCTTCAATCCCTGATTCTTGTAATTATGCCAAAAAAATTTTCAAGACATGTTGCTAAGAGTAGCAGGCATGAGTTTATTAGAAAGGATAGGAAAGGGGAAAGGAAGACACTCTCAAGGGAGAGAGTGGGTCCTCTCAAGAGAGGGGACAGCCCACCTCTCTTACTCTCCAGTTTTATTGGGTGGGGGGAGTGTCCCAGAGTGTCTTTAGAGTTCTGCCCAGGTCCACCTCTTGACTTTTGAGTGACAGCAGGATGACATCAGATTTTCAAGTCCCCACTACCATGGCAACTCTAGGTCACTTTGGCCCAGGCTGACCAGTTCTAATTGGACCTTGTTCTTAATGGTTTCATGATTAGGGGGGTGATCGTCATCTCCCTGAGTTCTGGAATCTGGTCTGTGTAAGGGTCACAGTGTGTCTCCCCACTCCCTCCCCGCCTCAGGGTAACAAGTGCTCTTATCGCATTTCCTGGGCCTGGGCCTGCATTTCTCCTGCAGATAACAGATTGTTTGCGGAGGAATGTAACATATCTTGGGGACTTAAGACATGCAGGGCTGCAGGCAAATTGCTTTTTAAAAGTGAAAACATGTGGGGGTCAGCACAGTGGGCCCAGTTTTAGAATGATTCCCTTGGCCTCATGTTTCCACCTATCACATCTCTTTGTCCCCTATCACTAGGGTTTTTTCATTTTGGGGCAGTACTGGGGATTGAACTCAGGGGCACTCGACCGCTGACCCCCATCCCCAGCCCTATTTCGTATTTTATTTAGAGACAGGGTCTCACTGAGTTGCTTAGCACCTCCATTTGCTGAGGCTGGCTTAGAACTCACAATCCTCCAGCTTCAGCCTCAGGCCAGCTCACTAGGGGTTTTGCAGGGGCCTCTACTACTATTCCTGAGGGATTAGTGAGTGGCTGGGAGACAGGGTGACAGGGCAGGTCCTTCCCTGAGGGTGCCCGGCCCTAGGAGCAAAAACTCTGCTCTTCATTTCTGCTTCTCTCCCTCCAGTCTTCCTTTCTTCTTCCAGGTCTCTCCCTCCCTCCACCTCTTCCCACCCCACCCTCACCCTCCACCTCCTCCCTCACCCTCCACCTCCTCCCTCTCCTTCCCTCCCTGTCTCCCGCTCCTCCCGGTCCAGCTCCTCCCAGCGCACGCGCTTCCCCGCGTCGGTTTGAAAACCCGGGCCGGAGCGCCGGCAGGACGGGATCTGCGCATGTGCAGAGCGGCGCCGCTCGGCCCCAGTCGGAAGCGCAAGCCGTGAGTCGGGGGAGCGGCCGCTGAGGCAGCTCGGCCCGCTGCCCGTCAGGCCGTTGGCTCCTGCTCCGGCCCGGGCCACCGGCTGCGTAAGTGCGAAGCGGGGGGCTCCGGGTCAGGGAGTCGGCCGGCCCGGGGAGGGCGCGTGTGGCGGCCGCGCAGCCGCCGTGGCCTCGCGGAGGGGCTCGCCAGCCCACACCTGCCCGGCCGGGTCTGCCCACCTGCCCCGGGTCGCCGCCCCGCCCGGCTGCGATCGGCCCCGCTCGCGGCCCCGATGCCCGTGTGCCCTGCGCGCACCTGTCCGGGGCCGTGTCCACGCCCGCGGCAGACTCCGGCCGCACCTGCCCGGTCCCGGGCCGCACCTGCCGCTGGGCCGGGCCTGGGCGCGCCGGGTCCGCGCGGTGCCCGCCGCCTCCGTTGGGTGCCCTCGGGCTGGCGCTCCTGGTGCGGGCGGCGACACGCCCCTCGCCCCGGGACCCGCCGCGCTCCTGAAGTCGGCTGCGGGAGGAGCGCCTCGAACCCTCCCTGCAACTCTCGCTTGTGCTTGTGCGGGTGCAGCCGTGGGGCAGGAAAGTGTCACTCCGCGCTGGCCTGTGATCGCCTCTGTCAGTGTCCCCTCCGCCCGTTCACCTTCCCGACGACGTAAATGCCACCATACCCCTTTTTTGTGATACTGGGTACTTAACCCAGGGGCGTTCTACCAATCAGCTGCACTCACTTTGAGACAGGTTCTCCTAAATTGATGAGGCTGGCCTTGAACTTGCCAGCCTCTTGCCTTGGCCTCCAGAGTAGCTGGGATTACAAGCCTGCACCACCTTATGCGTCCATAAAAGCCTTTCAACTGGAAGTTTTCTGTTGTTAGGGTGCAGTGTGTTGTCTTCACATGTTTTTGTGGAGAGGGAAATTAAAATGCTGAAAACAGGGCTCTGTTCATTTCATAATGAGCTGAAGGTTTGAGGCTATGACTGAAACCCACCCCCACCCCCTCATTTAAACCAGTGACTGCTCATTTCTAAAAAGCACAGTAGCTACTTTCTGGGCCAGCTTTATTAATATTTGAAACAGAAGCACCAGCCTCACCATGTTGGAGACCTAAGAATGTTGCAGTACTACAGATTTGTCAAGATTTTGTTATGTTTTTAAAATTACACAGCAGACTAGTAGTGGAGAAGGAAAAATAATTGTCAAGACCCCCCCCCCCCCCAATGTTGAGAATTCGTCTCAGGACCTCAGGCATGCCAGGCAAGCACTTTACTATAACCTAATCCCCAACTGGTTTTAAAAATTTTTGAGACATGGTCTGGCTAAGTTGCTAGAAGTTGTGATCCTCCTGTCTTGGCCTCCTGAGTATCTGGGATTACAGGCATGCAGCCAGGCTCAGGAAATGTTTAAAAAATTGACAACTTTATTGATAAATCCTTTACCTAGCAGAAAACCTGCTTGTTTAAGTGTATTTTCCAGATATTTTCAATATATTTACCATTGTGCAACCACTACCATTCCAGAACATTTTCCATCATCCCAGAAAGAAGCTCCACACCTGTTTGCAGCCCTTTCTCATCCCCCTGCTACCCACTCCCCACAGCCACTGATTTGTTTTGTGTCTATGGATTTGCACGTTCTGGCCGTTTCATATTAGTGCCATACGTGTTGTTTGTGTCTGGCTTCTTTCAGCATAAATCATCCATGTTTTAGCATGTGTCAATACTTTGTGCTTTTTGTGGCTGAAAAACATCCCATGGCATGGATAGACCATCTTTTGTGTGTCTGCTTGGCACAATGCACATCTGATTTGTTTCCTCACTTTGGCTAATTTGAATGTTGCTGCTATGTACAAGGTTTTGACCTGCCGGGACACATTTTCAGATCTCTTGGGTACATACCTGGGAATAGAATGATGGTTTTCTAGCAACTCTGTTTCACTCTTTGAGAAGCTACCATGCTGAACAAATCCATTTTGATGTCTTCATAGTTGCGCTAGCTTTGTCTCGGACATTGTCTGCCTGGTGTTGGGCCGTGTTCCATTAGATCCCCTGGAAGGAGGCAGTAGGGAGGCCTGGCTGGAGGCTGAGCTCCAGTTTGCCAGTGTGGAGCAGGACCAGAGCAGGCTATGAGGATGGGCTTCCCATGCGAGACCCAGGGGTGTTGTGAAGTCTGAAGTGCGGACAGTTGTCCACAATTGTAGTATACTTCCTGTTCTCAGCTTCTCTAAGACCTCCTGCTTCTTGGGTCAGAGGCATGGTTTGAATCTGAGACAGATTTTTATGGGAAGTTTGTTGTGGTCCTAAGAAGCTTCAGGGACAACTTTTGCTGAGGTGGTGTGCCAGGACATGGGTGTGTCCCCTCCTGTGTTTCTCGGTGTCCAGTTACAAGTGGAAGGGACCCTGAAGAGGACCTGGTTTGTAGGTTAAATCCCAAAGGTTAGAGGATTGATAATTGGGTTGCTTGTTTTTGTTTTTGCTCAGATAGGATAACAGAGAGACACGCAGCCACTATGTACTCTCATCATCGTTTCATAAAAATGAGATTTTTATTTTTTTTGAGATGGTCTTGCTGTGTTGCCCATGCTGGTCTTGAACTCTCGGGCTCAAGTGATCCCCCCACCACAGCCTCCCAAGTGCACCACATCTCCCAAGATGACAGGCATACCCTGATGTGTGCTGCTAAGACTGTTTTAACACCAAAAAAGAAAGAAGTTACACTAAAAAGAAATGATGATCATAAGGCGGGCACAGTGGTGCACGCCTGTAATCCCAGCGGCTGGGGAGGCTGAGGCAGTAGGATCACAAGTTCAAAGCCAGCCTCAGCAATGGCAAGGCACTAAGCAACTCAGAGAGACCCTGTCTCTAAATAAAATACAAAAAAGGCCTGGGGATGTGGGTCAGTGGTCGAGTGTCCCTGAGTTCAATCCCCAGTATAAAAAAAAAAAAAATCATGGTCATAGTTATTGTTCACAAGGCACTTATTAGGTTTGCTTAAGTTTTATAAAAAAGAGCATACATTCCTATTTTTCTCATTTTTCTACAGAGGAGAGGAACTGAACACTCCCCTAACCAGACCTGTGTTGAATGCCAGTGTCCCCCTGTCTTCAGGCAGAACGGCATCTACAGCACACGTGACTTGTGAGTCCTCACTTTTGCTCCTTGGAGAGGGTACGGTGGGAGGAACAGTAGGGCAGAGGAGGACTGTGGTTCTCCATGCAGCAGCCGGTTGCGTGCTAGAGTATAAGCTCTTTGAATTTAGACTTTCTTCCTTTTTTTAACTCTTGAAAATTTTTGAAAAATATAACATCAAATATATAATGTTTGAACACATATGACCTATGTATAATATTTGAAATACATATTTTTAATTCATTTAAAAAAATATCTTTAATTGTAGATGGATACAATACCTTTATTTTGTTTATTTTTTTTATGTGGTGCTGGGGATTGAACCCAATGCCTCACACATGCTAGGTAAGCACTCTAACCACTGAGATACAATCACAGCCCCCATATTTTTAATTCTTAAAAGATTTTGGAATATACATAAAACACGTAATGCTTATGTACAGTTTTTTAGAAATATCTTTAATTAATTAATTAATTTTTATGTGGTGCTGAGGATCGAACCCAGGGCCTTACCTGTGCTAGGTGAGTGCTCTACCATTGAGCCCCAGCCCCCTTATGTACAGTTTTGAGGGTAACCACACAAATCCTCTGTACCTGCCACCTGCTGGGGAAGCACAGTGTCTGCTCTTTTCCTCACAAACATATTCCTCTACCACCTAAGTACCACTACCCAAGTTTGCTTATTTTTTGTTGTTTTTTTTCTGTATGTGTAAATATTCTTCAACAAAATAGTGTTCAGTGTTGCCTGTTTTTTAAAAAAATTTTTCCTTGCTGAGAGTTGAACCCAGGACCCGGTGCATGGTGGGCAGGTGCTCGACCACTGAAGGGCGCCCTAGCGCAGGTTTTGCCTGTGTGTGAATTTGATGTCAATGGAATCCTACTGTTTGTTAGTCGGCTACTTGGTTTCATTTGCTCTTGCCCGTTGGTTTTGAGCTCCACCCATGTTCCTGCAGTGTAGCTGTGGGTCGTTCACTATCACTATTCTAGTTTATTTATCCTTTCCTTTCTTACTGAGCATTGATTGACATTATCTCTGCATCTGGCTTCTGTGAACCTCTGTTTACGTCTCCTCACCATCCGTGTGCCAGAGTTTTCGTGGGAGGAATCACCAGGTCCAGACAGCACATGTGCTGCCTTTGTATGTGCCACAGTACTTTCCAAAGTGGACATGCTATCTGTGCTCCCATCTGTTGAATGGGAGAATGACCTTTGATCCACAGCTTTGCAAACACTGGCTGCTTTTCATACTTACATAGTTTTGTCTGTACACCTCAGTTCATAGCAGCAGTATTCACAGTAGCCAAAAATATAAGCAAGCCGGGTGCGGTGGCTCACGCCTGTAATTTCAGCAGCTCGGGAGGCTGAGACAGGAGAGTCACAAGTTCAAAGCCAGCCTCAGCAAAAGTGAGCGCTAAGCAACTCAGTGAGACCCTGTCTCTAAATAAAATATAAAATAGGGCTGGGGATGTGGATCAGTGGTTGAGTGCCCCTGAGTTCAATCTTTGGTGGTTCCCTCCCAAAAAGTAAAAGCAACCCATGCGTCCATTCAATGGATGAATGAATGAAATGCGGTATTTGCACACAATGGGATATTATTCAGTTTGAAAAAGGGAGGGAATTCTTCACATGCTACAACATGGGTGATCCTTAGAGACTTTCTGCTAAGTGAAATAAGTTAGTCACAAGAGGACAAACAGTGCATGATTTCAGTTATGTGAGTTACTTAGTAAGGTCAGATTCCTAGAGACAGAGGGTACAGTGGTGGTGGCCAGGAGCTGTGGGGAAGGGGAGCTGATGTTTAGTGGGCCCAGAGTTTGAGAGCAAAATTCTGGAGCTGGGTGTGGTGAAGGCTGCCCAGTAGTGTGAGCATACTTCATGCTGCAGAACTGTATGCTGAGCCATGGTAGAGTGCATGTATATTTTAAAACAATAAAAGCTTTATTTTTTTTTTAAAGAGAGAGTGAGAGAGAGGGAGAGAGAGAGAGAGAATTTTAATATTTACTTTTTAGTTATCGGCGGACACAACATCTTTGTTTGTATGTGGTGCTGAGGATCGAACCCGGGCCGCACGCATGCACGCGCGCTACCGCTTGAGCCACATCCCCAGCCCAAAAACTTTATTTTTTGGTACTAGGCAACCCTGGGATTCTTTGAGATACATCCCTATCCTTTTTTTGAGATAGGGTCTCACTAAGTTGCTGAGGCTGGCCTTGGACTTGCAATGCTCAGCTTCCTGGTTGCTGGGATGATGGGCATATGCCTCTGCATCCGGCTGCTTTTTTTTGGTCACACTGGTGGATGCGAAGTGGTCTGTCACTGTTTTTTTCCTGATTGCCACTGAGGTGGACCTATTTCTGGGCATGGATTGGCCATATGAGTTTCTTCTTCGGGAGGCTTATATTCCGACGGGGCCTGCATCTTCCTTGCTCGTGGAGTGCCTGCCTCTTGGTGCCCTTTGTTGAGGAGACTGTCCCTCCTGCCCTTGCACAGTGGCGCTCGTTGCGTTTCACATCTCCCGGCTGTGTGGATCTGGTTCTGAGCTGGGTTACTTTTCGCTGGTCTAATTGTCTTTGTGAGAATATTGTGGTAACGGTGGCTTTTTTTTTTTTTTTTTTAAAGATAGAGTGAGAGAGGGAGGGAGAGAGAGAGAGAATTTTTTTAAATATTTATCTTTTTTAGTTTTCGGCGGACACAACATCTTTGTTTGTATGTGGTGCTGAGGATCGAACCCGGGCTGCACGCATGCCAGGCGAGCGCGCTACCGCTTGAGCCACATCCCCAGCCCCAAAACACCCGTTACGGTGGCTTTTTTATCTGGCTTTTTTTTTTTTTAATAGCTTTATTGAGATATCATCCAGGTCACCAACCTAGGTGTACAGGCTGGTGACCTGGGGCATAGCAGATCAAGCTGCATAGCCACCACCACAATCAGTCTTAGGACACTTTTATCATGCTGCAAAGATACTCTGTTACCCCATTAGCAGTCCTACCTGGTCTTGCCATCTTGTGGGATAAATGCCCCTTGTTGGTGGTACCTCAGGAGTTTTGTAGCTACTCTTGCCATAAATTAGTTTGTTACCTTTCATCAAAAATCTGTTAGGGATCAGGTGCAGTAGTGCATACCTATAATTCCAGCCACTTGGGGGCTGAGGCAGAGGATTGCAAGTTCAAGGACTGCTTGTTCAGTTATGTGAGATCCTGTCTTGAAAAATAACAAGGGCAGAGGTTGTAGCTTATTGGTAGAGCAATCCCCAGTATTGCCCAAAAAAAAAAAAAAAAAAAAAAAAAATCTTGGGATGTAGTTCAATGGTACAGCACCTCTGGGTTTAATCCCCATTATCACCAAAACACACACACACACACACAAAAAAACAAAAACAAAAACAAAAACAAAAACACCAAACTTGGTAGGAATTCTATTCAGAATTGCATTGATTCTGTTCATCTGGGAGAATTAACTTCTTTAGGATATTCACTTCCTGTCCATGAGCACATCTGGCACCCCAACTTTTCTGTGTTCACTGGACGTTAGGAATGTGAATGATGAAATTTTGCACATGGTTAGTTTCAACTGTGGCTTCTCACAAAAGGGAAAAGTAAGTCTCAGTGACATTGCATGGGTCACTTACATCACACAGCAGTGGTCAGTGTAGAACCACAAGCCCTGACTAGGTAGACCTGGTGCTGGTATTGAGGTCACTGTCCCCGCTGCTGATAGGACAGAAGCACAGGCTTTGCGTCTCTGAACCGGTGCTGAGGTCATCTCTGCTTCTCAGAGTCTAGCTTTCTCTCTTTGGACAGGGCCTTCAGGATGAGCGTCCCTGACTACATGCAGTGTGCTGAGGACCACCAGACCCTGCTGGTGGTTGTGCAGCCTGTGGGCGTGGTCTCCGAAGAGAACTTCTTCAGCATCTACCGGAGGATCTGCTCCGTGAGCCAGCTGAGCATGCGGGACTCGCAGCGCGCACTCTTCATCCGTTACCGGCACCACTACCCGCCTGAGAACAATGAGTGGGGCGACTTCCAGACGCACCGCAAGGTTGTGGGCCTCATCACCATCACTGACTGCTTCTCTGCCAGGGACTGGCCTCAGACCTTCGAGAAGTTCCATGTGCAGAAGGAGATCTATGGCTCCACGCTGTACGACTCCCGGCTCTTTGTGTTCGGGCTGCAGGGGGACGTGGCGGAGCAGCAACGCCCCGACGTGGCCTTCTACCCCAGCTATGAGGACTGCAGCTCCGTAGAGAAGCGCATCGAGGACTTCATCGAGTCACTCTTCATTGTGCTCGAGTCCAAACGCCTGGATAGGGCCACGGACAAGTCTGGGGACAAGATTCCCCTCCTCTGCGTCCCCTTCGAGAAGAAGGACTTCGTGGGACTAGACACTGATAGTAGGTAAGTATACTTGGGGAACTGCTGCCCCTGAGACACTGACCCCTGGATGGGGGTTTGGGTTGCTTCCTTCTGTAGAGTTTATTGCTGTGGGGACAGAGAAGTGTTGTCCACTGTTTTTCAAGACCAATGACTTAAAAACAGGTGGCCTTTGGGTAAGGGAATCCCTGGGGTTAGTGTGTGCATTCAGTACCCTTTGGGGGCCCTGGTGAGACTCCTGCAGCTTCCTACCAGTACAGTAGCCACAGCCACTTGTGTTGAGCATAGCAATGGACTGGCTGCATGCCCTGTATCCCAGGGAGTGCTAGATAGAGCAGGGGAGGTCAGGCCAGGTCTCCTTGCCATCCTCTTCACTCTGCCCACTGCCCGTTTCTCTGTCCTGCAAAGCTGCTGTCCCACGGAAGAAGTAAATGTGAGCTTAGCAGCAGCCTCTACAAGAGGGAGCCCTTCCTGCTAGGGGGAGTGCAGGGAGCTGTTGCTCCTGGCCTTGTGGCCTCAGCAGGCATCTGGTCACTTGAGTCTCTTTCTTACCATGGGACTGGGATGGTATTCTGTGAGGATCACTTGGCACAGCGCCTGCACAGAGCAAGTCCTTGGGTGCTCCTGGAACTGATCTGTGGCCACACAGCAGTTTTCTGGTTGGTGGTAAGTCTGAGGAGAAGATGTCACAGAACCAAAAACAACTGTCCAGTCCAGCCTAAGAGTTGGAAGCATAGAGTGGCCCTGTCACACTGTGTGAACTTTGAGGGTCTGCAGGGAAATTTCATTTCCTCACCTGCACGTGAGCTTTTGGCTTAAGGATGGGGAGTGAAGTGGCCCTCATGGTATGCCCATTCTCACAATTATAAGCACTAGTCACCCTCTGCACTTCAGTGAGCCTGTGAGGCCCATGAGCTGGCTCAGATCCATTCCCCTGGTGGCTGGTGACCTGGATCTGGTGCAGGAGCGGAGCTCATCTCACCTTGCGTGCACCTCCTGCTGGCAGAGAGGGTATGCATCTCTCCTGCACAGACGCTTCATTCTGTGGCTGGATGTACGTCCAGTTTGAGTTTGGCCCAGGGGCTGTGTGCTGGGCTCTCTGATGGGCAGCCTGCCTGCCGCCCTCGCCTCCCAGTGCCCTGGGTGTGGGTGTGTTACCTAAAGGCCCCGCCTGCCCCGCTCCCAGAGCCATGGTCATTTCTTGTACATGTAGAGTGGTAGCTATCAGAGTTTTTGTTCTTGTACGTTTCTAATTTTGCTTGTTCCTCTTTCTTTTCTTTTCCTTTGTTTCTCTCATACTGCCCTGTGAGTGTGTTGTTGGGTCTGAAAAGGTAGGCCGTGCACGCGCTGCTCCCTGGCCGCGCCCTGTGAGCTGGCTTCCCTGGCCCTCATTGCTTTCAGAAACAGAACTTCCCTGCTGCCTGGATTCCTATGTTATCTGGATAACCTTTTAATTTTTAATGTTTGAATCATAGCTTTGTTAGCATGTAACCCATTGGTGTTTGATATTTGTTGGAATACTTGCTGTGGGAGAACATGTTTGGTCTTCAGTATTCAGAGACAAATGAGGCTTCATTCATTTTTTGGTTTCTTTTGAGAAAGCAAGATGCCCCTTGATTTCAGGGGAGTTTTAGCTGGGGACTCAGGCTGCCGTGCCTTGCTTGAGCCTGGGCTTGGGAACAGATGCTCAGGCTTGTGCTGGTGGCTGTGGCTGTGGGGTGCATGTTGGCGGCCCTCGGGAGCGAGTGTGCTGGGCGCTGGAGCTGTGGGGGTGGCCCCCTCCACCCTTGCTTTCACCTGAGCCTGCATTCCCTCTTCCCTCACCTCCACACTTCCCCCAGCAGGGGCAGAGGTAGTCCCCACACTGAGTCCAGTCCATGGCCTCTTGGGAGGGTTCAAGGGTGACCTTTCTAAGTGTAGGGCAAGAGGACCCCTCCCACAGCTGGTTTGCTGGAGTCTGTGGACACGGAACCTCTGTCTCTGGCCACCAGTTTCTCTCTGCCTCCGCATTCAGAGTGGAGTGGGGGTGGGCGAGGGTCCCTGCTTCCGTCACAGGCCTCGCACCAGCTTTCCTCTCCCCTCTAGGCAGGAAAGCCATGTCCACCACTGGTGGCATGCCATTCATTTGTGTTATGGATCTGGAGCATTCAACGGATGGTCAGCTCCAAGGACAGTCTTTGTCTGGCCTCCTTGCTGTCCCCAGTGCACTGTGGGGAAAGTGTCACTTTTGTACACTGCTGCTACCCACCAGCTTTCCTGGAGCCTGGTATCTTCTTTAGTGCTGTGGCTCAAATGAGAACACATTCATTCTTCACTTCCTTTATCTCAACTGAGATAGGTGGGACTTCCTGAAGGATTTTCTTACATTCAGGGTAGGGGGACAAAAGAGAAATGAACATGGCAGGTGTGGGAAATTGGAGCTGTCCACCTGGGAAGTACAGGACAGGGTTCCTCCATGACTGTGGGGCCTTCCTGTCACTGGAGCCTGGAGTCCATGTGAGAAGTACTTGGCCTGGGCTCTGCTCTTCTCCCTTGCCCATCTCTGGCAGGAAGGACATTAAGGCCATCACCCAGGAGCTGCCTGGAATTGTGAATCTCTGTCCTGGGCCTCCTGTGTGAAGGACAAGTGCCCATCCTAAGTGGAACGGGCAGGTCCTTGTTAGTAAGGACCTCCAGTGCTGCTTCAGCACACATTTACTGGGTGCTTGCTGGGTGCTGTGCTAGGTGCTAGAACCAGCTGAGGGGTACTTTAGAGACAGGAAAGAGGAGACCAAACACAGCGCACAAGTTCTGATTTCAACAGCTGGGTGTGGAGTGTGGGCCACTGATGGCCAGGGGAAGACTGTCGGGTGCCTGTCTCAGGTGGAGATTTGAGTTTGGGGCCCAGATCCACAGAGGAGTTGAGTCCACAGAGGCTCAGGTGAAGGGAGGGCTGTCACTCTCTGGACTGTATTTAGAAGCATGGATGTGGATGAACTGAGGAGGCTGTAGATTGAGGCAGGAGGAGGCCTGGGGCTAGCCTGTGGGTCTGGCCGAGAACAAGAGGTCAGAAAAGAGCCCAGACTGGGGCAGCGTTGTGTGTTTTCTAAGCTTGGTTTGTTAGGGACAGCTGCCATGTGTCTTAGAGGTGCTGACGAGTGGCAGGATGCTACTGAAGAAGTCGAGGTCCCATGAAGCCAGATGCCATCTGTCTCAGGCCTGGGAGCGCCTGTGTGGAGGGGGCTGCTGGTAGTGGGGAGAAGACAGTCAAGGGCTCCAGGCTGAGCAGGGGCTCCAGCCCAACAGGTGGCCGACCAGGTGGGGTCCGGGGAGTGGTGACAGGGGCTGGGGGGTGTTGGACAGTTCTGGAACAGTCTTCCCGTTACAGACTTAGAGAATGAAGCCCTCCGTGGGCATGGTGGTCTCTGTGGTTAGGCCCTGACTGTGCCACTGCTGCTTATCGTTGGTTCTTCATCAGGCAGCATGCAGCTTCAGTGATGGCGGTAAAGCCCCTGCAGTGGAGTGTGAAGCATTGCATCTTAACTTCCGTCAGGGCTCTCTCCAGGTGTGGTTGTCTGGAGCTTCAGCTGTGCCAGCCGGGCACTGGCAGGGTGTTCACCTGATTGCATTTTCCCCATGTCTATAATGGGAAGGCTCCCATTGTCCAACATCCCAGTGCAAAATCACGAGAGGTAACTGCTGGATAATTATGCTGGGCAAGCGCTCCGCCACTGAGCTACAACCCCGGGCCTAAAATTGTACTTTTAATATTTGAATTTTGTGTTAATGTTAAACTCATTACTACTGTGGCTTAATGCTATGCTTTCTCATTTTTGTTCTCTGTGGTGCCAGGATTGAAACCAGGGCCTTGTGCACTGCGAGGCAGATGCTCACCACGCTGAGCTATATCCCCAGCCCCGTTCTTCTTCTTCCTCTTCTTTTAAACTTTATATAAAAAAAAGTTTATTTAGCTCACTGGTTTTCATTTTTTACATACTGTTTCTTTTTTCTTTCTTTTTTTTTTTTTAAATATTTTTAGTTATAGATGGACACAGTACCTTTATTTTATTTATTTATTTTTATGTAGTGCTGAGAATGGAACCCAGGACCTCACATGTGCGAGGCAAGTGCTCCACCACGGAGCCACACCCCAGCCCCAACATACTGTTTTGTGTGGGCTTTTCTCCATATCATTAGCATATTCAATGGTCACACAATTTGACAATTCAATTAATTGTGTATATGAGAATTCAAAACTTACAGTAAGAGGGATTAAAAAAAAACAACATCACTTTCAAAGAAGAAAAGATCCACACCATTTTGAAAAAGCTTGTAGTGAGAAAGCCTGTGTTCTGAATTTTACTACAATTGTCTTAAATTTTTTAGTTGTTTATCATATCATAGCTAACTAGAAATTGAATTGTCTTAATCCTATTATCTCTTTCTTACTCTGCTGTTCAAAGAATTATAACAGAATTGCTTATAGTCTTGAAATGATCCAATTTTGGGACATATACTACTCTTGAGAGTTAATTATTTTAGTATATGTAAATCTAGAGTAGAATTTATTTGCATGGGATTGTAGACTCCTCTCAGAGTATTAACATTACTTTTATTTTTATTTTATTTTATTTTTTTGGGGTGCTGGGGATTGAATTTAGGGGCACACAACCACTGAGCCACATCCCAAGCCCTATTTTGTATTTTATTTAGAGACAGAGTCTCACTGAGTTGCTCTGCACCTTGCTGTTGCTGAGGCTGGCTTTGAATTCCCGAGCCTCCTGTCTCAGCCTTCTGAGTTGCTGGGATTACAGGCGTGTGCCACCACACCTGGCTTACATTACTTTTATATAACAAAAATACTTTATATAATTTTACTGAATCTTACCACTTTAATATGAAAAATTCTGCGAGTATTTATATGACTTCTTTTTTAGGTCTTATGTTTCTAAACACACATTTTTGTCATATATGTATATATGTATTTAGTTGTAGATGGATGCAGTACCTTTATTGTATTTATTTATTTATTTTTATGTGGTGCTAAGAATCTAACCCAGTGCCTCACATGTGCTAGGCAAGTGCTCTATCACTGAGCTATACCCCAGCCCTCAGAACACATTTCTTTAAATTATTTTTTTAATATTTATTTTTTAGTTTTTTAGGTGGACACAATATCTGTATTTTATTTTTATGTGATGCTGAGAATTGAACCCAGTGCCTCACGCATGCTAGGCGAGCGCGCTACCACTTGAGCCACATCCCCAGCCCAGAACACATTGTTTTTTTATCATAATGATTGTACCTTTTACTTTTGAAAATTTCTGGGCTATATTTCAGTATAGCAGATGTATTCTTTTGTGAAGTTCATGTGCAGATGTGTAACTTGCTGAAGGAAACCCAGTCAAGAGCTGGAGGCTGCTACCAGGGAAGGCTTCTTGGAGAAGGCTCTGTGTTGGGTTATGAAGACAGACTAGGAGTTGCCTGGGGGAAAGGGCATCCTGGGAGGAGGCCTGGAGGCTTGTGGGGCTGGGATTGGGGACAGCATGCTGGGCTGAAAAGCTCCCAACAGTCTCTGTCCTGGGCTCAGGGTGAGAAGGGCTGGAGGGGCCAGAAAACAAGGCCTTTAGAGGAGCCCCCATTTAGGAGAGCTGACGGCAGAGGGAGGCAGCGAAGGGTCTTGCTTTGCTCATACTTCTGTGGAAAGTGGGGGTTAGGATGGCACGGGCTGCTTGGTCCCCTGTGACCCTGCATTCATTTATTAAGAGTGTCAGGGAAGAGGGCCATGTAGAACCTTCTTACCTCCTTGAAGCTTACCAGTGTCAGCAGTCCATTCAAGATCGAATGCTCTAGGGGCACAGTAAGGACACCTTTCCCCACGTGCAGAGGGTAGGCCTCCTTTGAGATGGCATGAGCCTTGAGCAGGATGGCGCTGGGCCGGTGGGCCTGGGTGTGGACCTTGAGGGCTATGGGAGGAGCCTGGGGGTGCAGCTTCTGCGAGCCCCATTTCTCCTAGCACTGTAGGGGTCCTTTGAAGGCTTGAAGCAGGAGAGGGCACTGCTGGCTGTGCTTTGCCACTTTGGCTGTGTGCACAGAGGCTCAGGAGAGGGCACTACTGGGGAGGTTCAGAGGCCAGCAGAGGCTAGGGATGTGGCCTAGTGTGGTTGGGATGGAGGAGCGGCTGGAATGCGGGGGTTTCTCAGGGTGCGCCTGTTGACAGAGAGAAAGCGAGCCGAGTCTGGGCGGCCTCCCCCTTTCTGTTTGTGTCAGGCCTTGGTTCAAGCAGCCCTTTGGCACAGCAGAGATGAGTTCCCGGGTAGCCAGAGCTGCTGAGCCGAGGACAGTTAGGTCTGAAGGGACAGCTTCATCTTGACACCTTGGGTCCCCCTAGTCCAGTAGGAGCGGCTGTCTTCTAGAATCCCTCAGGCTCATTCTGGATGCAATTGCTTCCTCCTGGGGAACATGTAATAGCTCTTCTTCTTAAAAAAAAATCGTATCTAAGAAACTTGATGTTTGGAAGATTAGGAGTTTTTTGTATGGTTTGGGTATGGTTGCTTTGGCTTCTGAGTTGATATGGAGTTTGAAGCCTTTGCATTATTTAACAGCATGTCCTTGCCAATATTTAAAGAGCTGAAGCATGCATCCTGGGCTCTGCCCTGAAGGCTTTATTAAAGCCTGCTCTGAAATTGTGAAGATAAAGGTCCTGTTTGCTAAAGCCAAATGGTTGGCTAATAATATGCAGCATTTCTCTCTTTATAAAATAGTAATAGAGTTAATGTAAAAGTGGAACATAATTGATTTTTTAAAAAGCTGAAACAAACTTTCTTGTCCTAATGTTGCAGTTGGAAAAGATGAAAAGAAATACCCTCCTCTCATCTTGTCCAAGTGCAGTCCACGGTAGCAGTCCTGCACACCTGTTACCTTTAAAGGGTCACTTGGCAGTGCATTTGTGAAGTCAGGACCCCTCCAGCTCCTGTAACTGGCAACAATGGTCCTTGGCTTTTAGTCCTGGAGCCTGAGGCTGCCTCCCTAGCAGTTTCTAGCAGCGAGAGTGGGATAGTGCTTAGCCAGTGTGCCCTGTGGAGTGAGCAGTGACAGTGATGAGTCTCACTGCGTTTTGTTTTGCAGGCATTACAAGAAGCGGTGCCAAGGACGCATGCGGAAGCACGTGGGGGACTTGTGCCTGCAGGCTGGGATGCTGCAGGACTCCTTGGTGCACTACCACATGTCAGTGGAGCTGCTTCGCTCAGTGAATGACTTCCTGTGGCTGGGGGGTAAGACGGCACGGCCAGGATGCGCCAGAGGCCCTTGTTTTCACTGTTATGGCCCTTGCCCTCTGCTTAGGGTGCCATTGCTCACGCCTTTACCTCCTGCCCATTCATCAAAACCTCCTCCATACATCAGACGATGAGGGGATGAGCAGGTGGACATTCCATAATGTCCATAACGTGGGATGTTACTCAGCCATAAAAACCAAAGAAATAGTCCCAGCAACTCAGGAGGCTGAGGCAGGAGGATTGCAAGTTCAAGGCCAGCCTCGGTAACTTAACAAGACCCTGCCTCAAAATAAAAAATAAATAGAGCTGGGGATGGTAAGCACCCCTGGGTTTAATCCCTAGTATCCCTGCCCCCTCAAAAAAAGTCCTCAAAAAAGAATGAAATACTGACATCTCTGTAGCATGGGTGGGCCTTGAAAACCTTGTGCTGAGCCAGATAGGGCATGGTCCCATTTATATGATATATTCAGAATAGGCAGACCAGTGGATGTGGAAGGCAGGCCCATGTTGGGAGGGCCTGGGAAGGAAGTGGTGGCTAATGGCCAGCTGCCTTCTGGGATGGTGAAAATACCCTGGCATCAGGTGGTGATGGTGGTACAACTGTGGATAGTTCAACGTGGCTGAACTGCACACTTGAAGAAGATGAGTCTGTAGTGATTTATATTTCAACTTTAAAATTTAAAGGACAAAAAAAGCTAAAACCCACTTTGAAGAACAGCAATCATGTAGGGCTGGAGTTGGGCCTGGAAATGCTTGTCAATGAGTTTTCCTTTGCGGATGGCATCTGCTGGCAGTGGGAATTTGGAGTGTGGACTAGGGTTTTCCATCGGGTGTCCTGTAAATAAATGCCTGTTAGGTGACAGGTTCATAGGCTTTTTCCTTGAGGTTGACAGCTTAGTGAGGGGGCTGTCACCCACTTAGAATAAACCAAGTCAGAATGAAGGAGTAAAGTGAGTTCTGACGTAGTTGAACACAGACATCTTCAGTGTGTGTGACATACTTAAAATGGGCTTGAGGAGTCCATAATTTGGCTTCTTGAAGAGAATAGAGAAATACAAGTGGGGAAAGAGAGGAAACGAGAGCCAGGAATAGATGGGAAGGAAAGCAGGAGCAGGGGAAGGCTCTAGCAGGAGGCAGAGACAGCCTCAATGCTCCCTGGTTTTCCCTGGAAGTGGCCTTGGGAGTGCCCGCCTTCCCGGCAGATGTGCTGGACTCCAAGATGCCATGAGACCCTGGCGCAATGGTGCCCGCTCAATGCAGGGCGCCCTGAGGGGCAGCTCCTGAGGAAGTGTGCCAGAGGTCCCAGCTGGCACCATGCATCCTTCCCCTTGGTCGCTCCGAGGGTAGGGTGGCGTTTTCCAGAGGCTGCGCAGCATCTGCACTGGTACAGACTCCAGGAGAAGCAAGCCGGAGACTCTGCTGGCTTGTAGCAAATCAGGTGTTAAGGAAATTTTAAAATGGTGAAGTAAGGCTATTTTTCCAGTATGTTATTTTTGTTTTGGAAGACAGTTATTTTCATTAAAATAGGGTGATTAGTTTATTATTATTTTAAAAGGAATTAATACTTAAATATTTAAATCCTATCTCAGTTTTATTTTATAACATGGCAAATACCTATAGATATAAACCACATTAAAAAAAAAGGTTTTTGTGGTCCTTAGTAATTTAGTAATTTAGTGTTGAGAAATTTTGAGAGCAGAAGTTTAAGCACCACTGAATTAATGAGTAAAGGTGATAAGGGTGAACTTGGGAGCACGACCTGCAAGCCGCTGGTGTGGCTTTAGATTACGAGGGAGTGCCTGTTTGGCAGGAGGACAGGGTGCACCTCTGCATGGCTCGTGGGAGGAGCCAGCCTGAACATGTTTGTTGCAGTCCCAAGAGCAGCGGACACACATTGGTGTGGGTGGCGCTGCTCTAAACATCTTCAGCACCAGGCATGTGATGCATCCTGTCTCTGCAGGTCTAGCACCAGCCCAGAGCCTGCCCTGTCCAGGTGTGCAGGTGCTGCTCCCGTGGATGAAGCGGTGAGCAGGTGCATGTTTCACCAGTGCACCCCCCTGCACTGTGGCACCTGGAGCCTCGTGGGTTGCCAGCCCTGACGAGGGCCTGTGAAAGCAGGGTGGCCAGTTTCTGTGTGTAGCATAACCATTGATGTTTAGGTTTGATTTTTGTTTTGAGGAAAAAACTGATGTTTTCAAATAATCTAGCTGTTTAAATCATTTTTAGCTACCGTAAATTGAGTTATTTGCGGACCACTAACTTTACTATTTATTCCCCACTTCTTTTTTTCTTTTCACATCCAGCTGCCCTGGAAGGGTTGTGTTCTGCTTCTGTCATCTATCACTACCCTGGAGGGACTGGCGGCAAGGCTGGGTCTCGGAGGCTGCAGGGCAGCTCACTTCCGGCTGAAGCAGCCAACAGACATCGACCAGGTAAGCTCTGTTATTTCTTCTGGTCTCTGACTAACTTGCAGTCTTAAAAGAAAACAGGAGGAGTTTATTGCTTTTTCCTCTGAGTTAGGGCTGACCAGTGTTTATTAAATAAAGTATGAGGCCTTTTGAGTCAGAAATCTCGCAATGAGATGTTTTCTTCTGATTTTCTCGAGTGCTTATTCTTCTTACTGAGTGCAGTTGGTCATAGTGTTGGGTTGATTTCTGGAACTCTGGCATGGAATTCCATGGTGGAGCAGCCTTGGGGATCTGCATTGGCCCTTTTTCCCCATTTCTATTTTTGGGCGAGTCTGGTCCCAGAGGACAGTTTTAATTGCTAATTTAGGGCTTGGGCTATTCTTAGGTTTTCTGATAGGTGAAGCTCTCTTTAAGGAGTTAAATTTGATTTCTCATGTTTGTTGGCATAAATGACCAGTAAAAACACATCTTTGAAGGAGCAGACCCACAAGTCCAAGTGAACTTGAACCTTTGACCCATAACAAGTAAATTGGCCTTCATGGTGTGGGATATAGTCATCATGTTGCATAGGCCCCAAGTGTAGTGAAGAATGCAGAAACAAAACTGCGAGGTAGTTTTTGGTTCATGAGATTTTTGGGCATCCAAAAATTCTGCCCCCCCCAGACAGAAAGGATGGTTGTCAGTGTATGTTGGGGGTTTGCCCCTGAGGTGTTCATCCATTCACAGAGACCCCAGATACCTTTGGGTGCTGCCGCACAGCTGTCTGGATCCTGGTGGCCTGTGCAGCTCTTAGATGAGGCCTGACAGTTCTCAAGGGTATTTGATGGTTCTTTGGTGGGAGAGGCCCCTGGTGCATCTCATTAGGTGAGAGCAGAGTGAAGTGGGCTGGGAGGGTGTGGGGAGTAGAGGCTGGAGAGAGGAGTGTTTCTGCTTTTGCCTCCTGAGCTTTGGTCTCCTTTGTGAGGCTCTGGCTCAGGTGCCACTAGCCTTGTGCCTTGTGGTCATGACTGCTGTCCCTGTTTCTGTCCAGTCAGTCTCCGGGCGCTGACATCGTACACATGTGGAACACAGCAGCAGGTCCCTGTTTCTCTCTAAGGAAGCCCCTCTGCACTCTGGGAAGTGCCTTTCCACTGGTGTTCTTTTTTCTGAACTGTGGCTTGAGGTGTGGACTATTCTGCTGGTGTGATTAGTGAGATGAGAAGCCTTTCAGGCAGCCTTGCTGAATGTAGGAAGGAAAGTCTAAAGAAGTTGGAAAACTGCTCTGTCTGCAGTAGAAAATGTCTTTATGTAGTTCTCAGAGTGTAAAGATCTTGGAAACTTTTCCCTGTTGAAGACTGACTGTGGGGGGACTCTCCAGTGATGCCCAGGGGATGGCGGGGAGAGCAGGGACTCCCACACAGGAGCTGGAAGCCATTCGCCTCCTCAGAGGCAGGGCCTCGTGAGCAGATAGTGGCCCCATGTCCGTGTCAGCGTCAGGATTAGTGAGCTTGTAGCTGCCCCATCTCCTGGGAGCTTATGGCTTCTGCCGCCTGAGATGAGGGCCAGACCAGCTGATTGACACCTTTCCTATACTTGGAGGAGTGGGTATCTCAGTCCCCGTCTTCAGCAGTGGAAAGCAGAGGTATAGATGCTGGTTGCTGTCAGTGTGAACTGACGCAAGTTGTGTAATCTCCTGTGCCCCAGCTTCCTTATCTGTAAAACAGGGAAGGTGATAGTAGTACCTCACAGGGTCACTGAGAAGGTGGAATGAGATCACAGGTAAATTAGGACCCAGCACTTGGTGAGATTAGAAGCTGTTGCTATTACAACAGCTATTAACTACTGTTGCCAAATAATGATCTGAGTTCAAGAATATTATTGAAAGATTTTCGACATCTCAGATCTAGACTGCAGTTTTTTTTTTTTAACAGAGAGAGAGAGAGAGAGAGAGAGAGAGAGAGAGAATTTTAATATTTATTTTTGGTTTTCGGCGGACACAACATCTTTGTTTATATGTGGTGCTGAGGATTGAACCTAGGCCGCACGCATGCCAGGCGAGTGCACTACCACTTGAGCCACATTCCCAGCCCCTAGACTGCAGTTTTCAGGCATATTTCCTCTAAGATTGGGGCACTCACTCCCCTTAAAATTGAGTTATCTTAGCCTAACTGTAGTCCCTGCCTTGTTTTGCTTTAATTCTTTTTTTAATTCTTTCTTTTTTTCTTTAATTCTTCTTTTGTCTTAATTCAATTTTTAAAACTTTACTTTTGGTTCCACTAATAGTTTATTCTGGAGACTCGTGTATGAAACTGTAAGTCTGAGATTAACGGATGACACAGTGTATCCCAAAATTAATATTTCATTCTATAATTAATCCCTAAGAAAATGCTTATCATTGACTCACCAATGTTTCTTTTTATGGTCATCTCTACTTTTTGTTTTATCTGAACCCAGTAATAGTAGCCATCATTCTCAGAGTTATCCAGCAGTGTTGGGGTGGGGCCAGTGATAGAATCTGTGCTCAGTAGGCGCCGGGGGAGGGCTCTGGTCAGAATAGCAGAGAGTCATTCAGCACCCCAGGCCGGGGGGCCTGCCCAGGGCTCTACTGTGGTCCACAGAGTGGGTGTCAGAGGGTGGGTGCCAGTGCTTCTCTGCGAGGGACTGAGGCCAGGTGGTCTAGCTAGCTGGGGAGCTGCAGGGTTGGGATGTGATCCAGGTGCTCAAATGCATAGTGGTCCTTCTCAGCTACTGCAAGCAGCCCAGCCCGAAACCTGTGAGTGAGCGGCTTCTGTGGCCTTATGGGAAGAGATGTCATTGGAAATAAGAGCCAGAGTGGCCTAGGCTAAAGTCATGCCTTTTTACAGAGTCTTATTTGCAGCTAAACACCTAAAAGTCAAAATATATATTTTTTTACTTTCTTAACCTTTTAAGCATTAAGAACAACATATTGAAAATGATTCCAGTGCAAAAAACAAACAACAACAACCAAAAAAACCAAACAAAAAAATGTGGCTTGAAAATCCAGCTGTTGCTGAGTCACATTCTGTCCATTTTTCTAGTGATGTTGTTAGGAGAACTAGCTGTAAAGACTGAGTGGTTCTATGGAGTTTTTAGTCTGAAGAAAAGATCAACTTACTTAAGCTAGTGAGTTTTGAGAGAGTAGACCTCTGTATTCTTTCTTGATGGTGAATGTAGCTCTTGTGCAACTTGCCAGCTTTGTTTTTGTGGCCTGAATCTTTCTCCTCATTTGTGGGTGGGATGACAGTGGAACCTGCTGAGAGCCCCCAGTGTCCAGTACAGAGTAACTGTCACAGTGACAGACTGGGTGGCATCCACCTGTCAGCTTTCCTGTGTGGAGGAGAGGAAGGCAGTGTCACTAAATAGGCATGCTTTTTCAAGAACTTTTGTCTCTCAACAGTTGTGTCACCCTTTGGGAGTCACCATGCAAGGTACTGACACTGTCTACTGCTCCAAAATCAGTGATGGCTTCATGGTAGCAGGGTTCGGGATCAGTTGGGTTTTAGAATAGAGCAAAATACAGAGCCTGGGAGGAAGCCAGCCTGATTGCTGGATGGGCAGAGCCTGTGGCGCAGCCTACCCACTGTGGACCAGGAGGCTGCCCTGGGTGCCCCTGGTCCCTTCCTGGTCAGCTTAGTTTCTGTGAGCCTCTCTCTTTTGTTGACATGCAGGGGTGTGGAACTTTTTAGATTAATTACTGAATACCATCCCTTCCTGAAGCAGAATTCAGTATGTGCTAACTAAGCTTTTAGTCATGGTTTCTGAGCATCCTAGTTAACAAACTCCCCTCATCTCTTCTCAGTATGCAGGCAATTTATTTTGCTGTGTCTTTTTCAGCAGCTTGGATGGGCTTTTTGGCCATAGGTGGAGCTGTTGTACCTTTTTTTTTTTTTAAAGGCCTAATTTTCCTGTTTGTAAAGAAGATTTAAACAAGGTTGCTTTAATTTTATTTTTTTTATCTAGTGCTTCAGAATAGCACGATGTCCATTATTTCTGGATACCTGGAAAAAGCATTCCAGTTATATCTTATTTTTGTCTGTCATCTCAGCACGAACATCTTAGGCATGCTGTGAGAGAGTGGTGAAGCTGAACTTTCCTTCCAATATTAGAAACCAGCTGGCTGTGCCTTCGTGAGAGAGAGAGAGACCACCTCTGGAGCCCCTTAAAGCTGAGAAGAACTTTGAGCCCCTGGTCTTGCACCCTGCTGTGCATTCACTGGTGGGACTCATTTTCCAAATTCAGCCACGTGGGTCTGAACGCAGGCGCTGCACCAAGCCAGGTGCTCCTAGAGAGTCCTCTCGTCTGGGCAGGGGCTGCTGATATCTCTGCAGAGTGGTGAGAACAGGAGAAGGGGTACAGTGTTCAGCAGAGGGGAAAGACCTCGTGGAAAGCCCAGCCCCGCTGGCTAGTAGTTTCTGCGTTGGAGCCATGATTTCATAATTTTGAATAATTACTAAGGGACTAAACTAGGAGGAAATGGTTTTGTGAATAAAGGTCCAGTTAAGAAGTGAGCAGGCATCGAGGAGGGCACTGCTGAGGTGGCTAGAGGGTCAGTAGCCTTCCTGAACCCCTATTCCTGGTTACAGGCCAGGCCTAGGCTGAAGTGTGTGTCTATTGGTGAACATGTGCTGCCCCTCAGTAGCTCTCCTGCTTTCTGTCCAGCCAGTTGAGAGAGGAGACTAAAGAGCAGGAAGGTAGAGGGTGGGAATGCTACCTTCTGCTGATGAAGCCACATTGCAGTGAGCTCACAGGTGCAGGACAGTGGTTGTCAATACATGTCCCACCTCTAGCCAGGCCCCATCACGGGGGCTAGGGGGCTTACTGAGGGGACTACCTCCTCAGGCTTAAGCAGAGATCCTGAGTGCTTCCTGAGGGAGCCAGCACCAGGGGCAGGGTGGGGCAGATGAGGTGCTCAGTGGAAGGAAGCGCCTGTGCTTTATTTTAGTGGTGACTGCCAGGCTGTGGCAGAACAGATGGCCGTAGGCAGAATGGCTCCTCATGGCACCCATAGTCACGGGATTGTTCTGTATGGACAATGGAATGGTGAATGTGCTATTTGTAAGAGGAAGTTTTCAGGACACACCTTTTTGAATCCTATAAAACTGCTTAATGATGTTAATAGCTAATGATAAAACACGTCTGGAGCCACTAGTTCTCGGGGGTTGTGCTGTGATGGGAAATGACATTTTGCAGAGGAGACTAGCTGGGTCTCACGGATACTTGGGGATTTAGCAGATGACCAGGGCTTTCACAGGATTTTCTTTTTCCCCGCTGTGGTTCTGGGGATTGAATCCAGGACCTTGTGCAAGGCAAGCACTGAGCTATATCCAACTGAGCTATATCCCCAGCCCTCACAGGCTTTTTGATAGTAATAAAGTCAATTATTTTAAACTAAATACAAAGTTATCTTCTAAACACTGGAAATCCTTTGCTCAATCAAGTGTCCAGTAATTCAGTGTGTGTGTGTGTGTGTGTGTGTGTGTGTGTGTGTGTGAGAGAGAGAGAGAGAGAGAGAGAGAGAGAGAGAGAGAGAGCGCGCGCAAGTGAGTGAGCTGTGGGGAGTGAGGAGGGAGTGGAGAGATCTAGATGGCTGCCTGGTTTAGGGAAGTAGTGGTAAGTTCCACAGTACCTCTGGCCCCTCCTCTCTCTTGTTTCAAGGTGCTGACCTACACTTGCACAAACAATATTCCTTTCTCACTCGGCTTATTTGTGGAAATAAGAAACTCGCACACTTGTTTAAGAAGAGTTGGAGCAGGAGTTAAGAAGGTGGGGGCCCAGAAGTGTGGAGGCACTTAGCTGTTGGTGGAGGGCGTGGTAACAGGGGCTTTTCTTTCTTTCCTCCTGCAACACAAAGGCCCTGTACTGGGAACACACTGACTTGCCTTTCTGATTACCTTCAAGTGTCCAGCTTTTCAACGCTATGTGAATTATGAAATGTGTTTTAGTAGTTAAAAAGTAGTTTTGTTTTCCAAATAAAAGACCCTAATCTGTTCTCTCTTCCAGGGGCACAGGAAGTTCTCATTGATCCAGGTACATCATCTATGTGCTTAGTTTCTTTTGGTTATTTTTTTTTTTTTTAAGTGCTTGTTTCATGGTGGTGTGAATGAATTGTTAAAATTTCTGGATTGTGATCTTGGGAACATTCTGATTTAAGAAACTTTAAATCAGAACTGTTAAAAACCTGATTATTATTTGGTCCTTGTTTGATGGGGCACGCTATTGCTTTGTGTTGTCTGTTGAAGAAGAAAATTCTTGCCCTAGCATGGTTAAGTGAATATGTGCCTTAGTTCTCTGAGTGCACTGTGCATGCCTGTCCTGTCAGTTTTGAATTCATTTATAATAATGACTTCACTCCGATTCTGTGGCTGTGCTCCTTTCAAATGACTTCAAATTCTCTACTGCATTTCGCACATGTGTTCATAATGGGGAAAGAAATTTTGCATTTTTTTGCACAGGTGGGTTTTTCTTTCCCTTCTTCATACCTTCTGTAATTAACATAGCAAAAATCTATCCTGTTTCAGTGCTCAATCATTTTGTGATGAGCGCTGGTGTTTTCTGGTCTCCTCTGAAGAACAGTCAGGCAGGGCACTTCCATGGCACAGGGTGGTTATCCACGTTTGTCCCCCATATCTCTCCATTCTGAAATGCAGCTGCCTCAGGTTTGGAGACTCTGTTTTAATATTTGTGTCCCCTCCTTTCTCTAGATTGGTGGCTCAAGATTTTGTAGGGTTTGTGGAAAGCGCAGAGGAAGGACAACAAAGTGCCTTTGCTTTCAGGAGACTCAGTTGCCGCTGGGGCCTGTGTGCAGGGCCTTCCCGCTCCAGCTGAGTGTATGTGCCACTCCAGGGCTCAGTTGACCTGGGGCTGATGTTTGACCAGGAGACACTTACTGAGCCTGGACCAGCTCATTGTGCCTCATAGGAGATGTTAAATTTCCCTGTGTTACCGCATTGCTTGTACAAGTGGCTAGAGCTACTTCTAAAAGTCAGATGTTTCTTCCAATTAAAAAAAATTAGTTGAGATAAAGAATATTTTATAAATTTTTGCAAAGTTTCAAAATAAATTGTGTAGAGATGAGATTGGTTTGGGGTGCTGGGAGAGGGGTGACGGCAATCACCAGCCTCGTTATTCAGGGACATCTGGATCATGCTACCGAGGGGAAGGCTGCTGGGAAAGGACGTGGACCCTGGCTGGCACTGGCTTGAGGGTGCCTTCTGCAGGTGTCCCCACGAGAGCAGTGTGGACCTGCCTGCCTGCCAAGGGGCAGCAAGGAGGCAGCCTCCCCCACTGCTGCAGGGCACGACATTTTTTTTTTTTTAATTGAACCTAGGGGTGCTCTACCATTGGCTATAGCCTGTCCTTTTTACTTTTAATTCTGAGACAGGCTGGCCTTGAACTTGTGATCCTTTTGTCTCAGCCTTCCCACTTGCTGGGATTAGAGGAGTATGCCACTGTGCCCAGCTTGTGAGGTCTTTGGGTGGAGACTGAACACATCTGATGAGAGCTGGCTGTCTTCTCAACCTCCCTTCTCTGCTGCTCCAACCCTTGAAGATGTGCTAGCAGCAGGGGTACTGGTGGGGGTCGCTCTGCAGCTCTCAGGAGGCTCTGAGTATAAAGAGCTAATGCTCCCTCAGGGGTGATAGGATTGCTTCGCCCTGCAGAAAGCCCATCCACATGCAGCCATTCCATTGCAAAATATCCCACTTTTATTTATTTATTTTAAGTTTTTATTTGGTCTAATTAGTTTTATATGACAATAGAATGCATTTTGACACTTCATACATAAATGGGGTATAACTTCTCATTCTTCTGGTTGTACATGATGTAGAGTTAGATTGTATAAATCACATATGCATGTAGGGTAAATAATGTCTGGTTCATTCTACTATCATTCCTACCCCAGTTCCCTCCCTTCCCTTCACTCCCTTCTGTCTAGTCCATAGTACCTCTATTCTTCCCTAGCCACCCCCCCATTTTATTCATTTTTGAGTTTTTTTTTTAAATATTTTTTTAGTTGTTGATGGACTTTATTGTCTTTATTTTTATTTTTTATTTTTTTGTTTTTTTTTTTAATTTTTTAAATATCTTTTATTTTTAGTTATCGGCGGACACAACATCTTTGTTTGTATGTGGTGCTGAGGATCGAACCTGGGCCGCACGCATACCATGCGAGCGTGCTACCACTTGAGCCACATCCCCAGCCCCTGTCTTTATTTTTATGTGGTGCTGAGAATCGAACCCAGTGCCTCATGCATGCTAGGCGAGCACGCTACCACTGAGCCATAATCCCAGCCCCTAATTTTTGAGTTTTAAATGAAGATAGTATTTGTTTCCCCACAACTGTTTACAAAACCCCAAGAAAAGCTGGGCAGTCGGGGGGGGGGGGGTGTGTGCTGTGCTGCTTACTTGAGGGTGAGCTGTGTCCTCCGACCTGCACCCTGCGGGTTCTTGGCCTGCACTCCAGGCCGTGCTTCTCTTCTCACTGCTCTGTTCCTCCTAAACGCTGCACATTCAGCATGCCCTTGCTCAGGGACGCAGGGACGCTTCTGACGCTCCCTGGCTTGCACTTGCGCTCCCACCCCGTGGCGAGGGTTATTTCTTCCTGTGTGTTTGTCGCGTGAGAGCACTGCTCTCAGCTGCTTTGTTTTTAAAAGAACTTGAATGTAACTCCCCCGTTGAAAGTGTACGGTTGAGTGGGTTTCCGGTACTCATCAGAGTTGTGTGGCTGTAAGTACAGCTACTTTTAGGACATCACACCAACAAGCAACCCCTGCACCAATCACTATTGCTTCCTGTTCGTTCCCTCCACCCTCCTCCAGCTCGACTAGTAATTTACTTTCTTCTCTTCTATGATTTGCCTGATCTGCACGTTTCACATGAATGGGAACATATGACACATGGTCTTTTGTGACTGCCTTTTTTTGTACTGGGGGTTGAACCTAGAGGTGCTCTACCTCTGAACTACACCCCAGCTCTTGTTATTTTTTGTATTTTGAGGCAGGGTGTTTTAAGTTGCTTGCTGGCCTTGAACTTGTGACTCTTGGCCTGCTCCTGGGTGGCTGGGCCTCGTGGCTGTGTCTGCGCTGTCTCTTCTTCCTCCTAGTGCTCTTCTGCTCATCCTTTCTCTCAGCTGGATGTTGGTGTTGCTGGGAAGGACGGCGCTGGGAACACTTCGGTGCAGGTTTCCGGGTGACCTGTGTTTGAAGCTCTCATGTGCATCTGGCAGAAGAGTTGCCAGGTCACGTGTAGTTCAATGTTGAAAAGCCGCCACACTCTTTTCCTAAGTGGCCCCACCACTTTGCCTTCCCCCAGGGTGTGCAGGAGTTTCTTCCTCTCTGTCCTCACTGGCATCTGTTAGCCTCAGCCGTCCTAGCAGGTGTGAAGTGGTGCCTCCCTGTAGTTGTGGTTTGTGTTTCCTATAAAGCTGGTGAGCATCCTTTCCTGCGTTGATTGGTTATTGGTATATTCCCTTTGGAAAAATGTTTATTTGGGTCCCTTATCCCTTATTTTTTAAATTGGGCTGTTTTTTTTTTTTTTTTTGTTTTTTTACTGTTAAGTTGTAACAGTTGTTTTCATATTGTAGATGGGAGTCACTTACCAGCTGTGGAATTGGTAGAACCTGGTGGTCCAACAGCATCCTCAGACAGTAGTGTTCGTGAGCCTGCATCTGCAAGCCGAGTCTTGACACAGCCCTGTTGTGGCTGTTGTGGGTTTCACAAGGGGAATGTTAGGTCTAGATGACCCAGAAGCACCTGTGGTCTGGTAGGCTTGAGGAGCTCCACCAGCCCCCCAAGACGTTTTCACTGTGGCAGAACTGTCCTAGACACATTATGGCTAACGGCAGAGTAGACTCGTTAACTAGATTTGAGAGAGACATGTAATACTGGCTGCTTGTCTTAATTAAAATATTCTGCTTTCATTAAAGTAATTAGTACCCATGAGTAAACAAAAATTAAGTTTGCATTTGTATGGGACATAGGGGCAAACTTCGTATTAAATTTTCTGTTTTTCAGAGCGTGTTATAGCTTTTCAACAAGGTTCTAACTTTAGAATTCTATTTTAAACATCACTCCCAGCTCTAATGTTGTTTGACCGAGTTTGTCCTGTCTTATGCACAGATTTCCACTTTCTTGTAGGTAAAGATTCTCCTTTCATTATATTGGGTTAGTGTTAAGAGTTATAGGGCTTCTAGGCCTTTTTTGTCCCTATATTTGAAGTTGGCTGTCAAATGGGATATTACCTGTATTTCTTTGGTTTTCATTATGCAGTTAGAATTTTTGAAAGTGAATTTGTTTTAATATGTTACATATGCTTCCCAAGGAACTCGATGTTCTTGAGTTTTTAACATATAAAAAGCTTAAATGCTCTCTTGTTTGTAAGTTTTTTCCCACTGGGTATTTGTTTACTCTTTATTCTTAAAATTTTTTTCTTTTTAAGGAATAAGTGTGCATGTTTTAAAAAATGATCATTTTCTCCCTTATTATATAGATCATGTTCATTGTAGAAAATTTAGGAAGTAAGAGTAAGTAGGTAAATTGTAAGGTTACTCCTCCCTCACCCCAGATAAGATATGTAAATTTTATAATCTGGAGGTGAAGCCCTCCAAATTTCTTCTTTTGTTTTGAGATGTTTTTGATTATTCCACATCCCTTGAATGTTCGTCTGAATTTTATTATTATTATTATTATTATTTTTTTTTTAAAGAAAGAGTGAGAGAGTGAGAGAGAGAGAATTTTAATATTTATTTTTTAATTTTCGGCGGACACAACATCTTTGTTTGTATGTGGTGCTGAGGATCGAACCCGGGCCGCACGCATGCCAGGCGAGCGCGCTACCGCTTGAGCCACATCCCCAGCCCTCGTCTGAATTTTAGGATCAGATAGTCAATTTCTACAAAGATTCTAGCTTCGATTTTGGTAGGGATTCTATTGAGTCTGTGTGTCAATTTGGGGAATATTGCCCTCTTAAGAATATTTTTTCCTCCAGACCTTGGGCACGGGGCGGCTTTCCATTATCTTTGTCAGCATCCTTGTTGTGTGGTTACCCCTGGGATTTAGCCCTTCGAGGCTAAGTACTTATCACTGAGCTGGATCCTCAATCCTATCTTTAATTTTTTTCAGCAGTGGCTGGGGTTTTCAGAGTATCCCATCATATTTTTTTTTTTAAATTTATTTTTTATTGTTTTTTGTTGATGGGCCTTTATTTTATCCATTTATTTATTTTTATGTGGTGCTGAGAATCGAACCCAGGGCCTCACACATGCCAGGCAAGTGCTCTACCACTGAGCCGCAACCCCAGCCCCTTTTTATTGTTTTTTGGTACTGAGGATTGGACCCAGGCCGCTTTACCACTGAGCCACATCCTCAGCCTATTTTACTTTCTGTTTTGAGATGAGGTCTTGCTAAGTTACCAAGGGTCAAACTCAGTTGCTGAGGCTGGCCTTGAACTTGAGATCCTCTTACCTCAGCTGCCCAAGCTTCTGGGCACCAGGTTTATGCGTAAGAAGTTTCATCTTTTTCGTGTTATTGTGAAGGGAATTGTCGTCTTACTTGCATTTTCAGATGATTCATTGTGAGCATATGTGAGCACAGTTAATCTTTGGACCTTGCTGGACTGACTTGTTAGCTCTGGGGGTTTCCTAGTGGATCCCTTGGGGTTTTCTCTATGTAAGAATGTGTGTCACCTGAAGATAGAGGAAGTCTGCTGCTTCTTTCCCACTGGGAGGCCCAGTCTTACTCCTGATCTTACAGGGAAACGTTGGGTCTTTCACCACCAAGTGTGATGAGCTGTGGGTGTTCACGGGTGCCTTTCTCGGGCTGAGGACACCTTCTGTTCCTGTGTGCAGAGCGTTTTTGTCATGGGGTATTGGGTTTGTCCGTGCTCTTGCTGTCTCTTGAGATGGTCGTGTTTTTGTTTCTCCTTTATTCTACTCACATCTGTGTTGCATTAGTTAATTCTCAGATGCTAAGCCAACCTTATGTTTCTGAAACCAATCTCTCTTGATTGTGTTGCACAATCCTTTTATATCTTGCTGGATTCAGTCCACTAATATTTTTTGAGGAGTTTTACATCTATATTTGTGAGAGAGAATTGTCTGTAGTTCTTTGTTGCTTTGGTGCTTTTTTTTGGTTTTGTTATCAGGGCAGCGTTGGCTCCATAGAATGAGTTGGTTAGAATTCCTCTTAGATTTTTTAGAATTGTGTGAAGAATTGGTATTAATTTGTTTTTAAGTCTTTGGTAGAGTTCCACATTGAAACTATCTGTACCCAGGTGAAATTTTTTGATTATTGATTCAATATCTTTACTTATGTGTGTATTCCAATTTTCTTCTTCTTCTTCTTCAGTTGGTTTTGGTAGTTTGTGTCTTTCCCAGAGTCTCATCTAGATTACACAGTGTACTGGCTTGTGGGTGAGTGTTCCTAGTGTTCCTGGGTCTTCCCGTCCAGCTCTGTGAGGCTGTGCTAGTGTTTGCTCTCTCAGCCCTGATTTTAGTGATTACAGTCTGTCGCCCACCTTCCTTCCTTCCTTCCTTCCTTCCTTCCTTCCTTCCTTCCTTCCTTCCTTCCTTCCTTTCTTTCTTTGGCTATTTATCAATTTTGTTGATTACCTTAAAAAAACAAACTTTGTGATTTTGTTGATTTGATTTTTCTGTTATTTTTTTTTTAATATTTATTTTTTGGTTGTAACTGGACGCAATATTCTTTATTTTATTTATTTATTTTTATGTGGTGCTGAGGCTCGAACCCAGGGCCTCCCACATGCTAGGTGAGCGCTCCATAGCTGAGCCACAATCCCAGCCCCTTTTCTGTTATTTTTGGATTTCATTTATTTCTTCTCTCATCTTTTCTACTTCTTCTCTTTTGCTTGCTTTGAATTTAGTTGTCTTCTTTTTCTAGTTTCTTAAATTATTGGCTCAAGATCTTCCTTTCTTTTTCTTTTTAAATTAAAGTTAAGTTTTTTTTTTGCAGTTTTGAAACGGGAATGGACCCAAGGACTCACCCATATTATGCTAGGCAAGCACTCTACCCCTAAGCCGCACTCCCAGCCCTTTTTATTTTATTCTAAGACAGGGTCTCACTGAGTTGTCCAAGCTGGTTTTGAACTTGCCATCCTCTTGTCTCAGCCTCTCTAATAGCTGGGATTATAGGTGTGCTCCATTGTGTCCCTGATGGTGACTTTTTTTTTTTTGTGGTACTGGAGATTGAACCCAGGGGTTCTCTGCCACCCCAGCCCGTTTCATTTATTTGAGACAGGATCTGTCTTGAACTTGGAATCCTCCTGCCTCAGACTCCTGAGTGGCTAGGACAACACACAGGTATGCTGACTCTTTGAACACAATGTGCCCTGCTCTGGTAGCATGGTCCCCTGTCCTGCCCAGTGCCTGGAACATGGGAGGTGTTAGGAGTGAAGCACTCAGTCATTCTGAGCTGTGATCTTAGTTTGTAATTGGTCTTCTGCACATTCATTTCATTTATATTTCCAATTTTACATATTTAGGGCTTCAATTGCTACTGAAATACATTCTATTTTAATAGAATTATTTTATAATTTATTGAATTTATCAGAATTCTCATTTTTAATTGTTGATTTCTTTTTCTTTTGGCACTGGAGATTGAACTCAAGGGCTCTCAACCACTGAGCTGATCCCCAGCCCCATTTTGTATTTTATTTAGACACAGGGTCTCACTGAGTTGCTTAGTGTCTCACTAAATTGCTGAGGCTGGCTTTGAACTCTCTATCCTCCTGCTTCATCCTCCTAAGCCGTGAGGATTATAGATGTGTACCACTGTGCCTGGATTAATTGTTGATTTTGAAACAATTTAAAGCCCAGGTCTTACAAAACAGTTTAAAGATTAGTACCTAGTATTTGGTGTACTCATGAAGACCCAGCAGTTAGCTTAGTCTTGGCTTTATGATCTGAGCTCTGTGTGTCATGTGTATTTTTTTTTTTTGAGCTATTTGAGTGAGCTGTAGGTTTGATGCTTTCCCCAATGCCTCGGGTGTGTTTCCAGGGACAGTGTCATCACAGAAGTGGTGTGGTGGTTACAGTCAGGGAATTTAACCTTCATGTGATACCTTTCTGTGGACCTTTCAGGTCCATTTAAAAAAAATTTTGTTGGTGTATTATAATTATACATAGTAGCGGGATTCACTGGGCCACGTTTGTACATGCATGCAGCATGATTTGGTCAGTCTCCTTCCGCAGTACCTCTGCATGAAGCTGGAATTTAGGGACTGTTGGGGCTCCTTCTGCCACTGTGTTAGGATGCTGTGTGCAGCATTGTGGGTGGACCTTCTCGATTGGTTCTGTGATGCTCCCTATCAGTGCTTACCTATTTATTTGAAATGTAGTTGTTTCTGTTTGTATTCCATCAATAGGTTCCCTCACCTTTATTGATTTATTTTTAGTCTAGAAAACATCATAATGGTTAAAAAAGTAAAAAACTATATGAAAAATTATATCTCGAGATGTGTCACTTCCCGTCTCATTTGGCACCTGGTTTTTACTTAACCCTGTAGGTGGCTTTTCTCTTGTGTTCCTTGGTTTTCCTCCTCTTTCTCTTTCTTCTTCTTTTTGGAAAAAACCAAAGATTTAAATATTTTTATTTCTCTTTCTTAGGCAAAGTGTAGGATGCTACACTTTTATTGGGATGGTGGTGCTGGGGGTGGGGTCCCGGGGGTGGGGCCCAGGCCTCCTGTGTGCTCGGTAAGTGCTTTGCCACTGGGCTTCACCCTTAAGGCGCGTGTGCGCGTGCGTGTGTGTGTGTGTGTGTGTGTGTGGGGGGGGGGGTGCTGGGGGTTGAACCCAGGGCCTTGTGCGTGGTAGGCAAGCACTCTGCCAACTGAGCCACATCCCTCGCCCTCAGCTCAGCTCATTTAAAAAATATTCTATTGAATTTATGCTGGTTTTTCTCTCAGCTTTTATGACCTTTTCATGTTTCAGGGATATGCACTTTGTGATGTATGTTGTGAATATTTCCTCAGATGCTCATTTATGTATTGCTTTGTTTGTGGTATTTTGCTGTATGATTAGTAGGTTGAATATACATATATATACACATATATGTATGTATATACATATATGTATACACACACACACATATATATATATTTATTTATTATTATTTTTTGCTGCATTTGAGTCACAGTGGCCTTTCAACTATACCCAGGTTCTAAAGGAATTTGTCATGGATTTTGAGCCTCTTTAGGTTTTCGGTTTACCTGTAGATCCCGGACCCATTTGCAGTTTGTTTTGGTGTTTGCTGGAGGGGAGGGTCTTCTTTCCCTGTCAGAGGTGGCTGTCTAGGTGTCCCAGCACCCCAGGGAGAAGGCCCCTCTCAAGCCCTGTTACCTCAGGGCTGTGTCTCGCTGCTGCAGGCTGTGTCTCTTGGCTAGTTCAACTTCCAGGCTCATGGAATCACTGTCTTGTATTGGTGGCAGTTGGGAGGCATGGCTTTGAAGCCTTATTGACCCCAGCGTGGTAGCTGCTACAGGAATTATTGCCACCTAAGGACTGCTCCCGTCTCAGCTCCTCTCTATCTCGATGGCTTTGCCTCTCTCTCCAGTCACTGGTCTCTGCTTTACTACTCCCTCTTTTTCTTGCTTTGTTCTGTGTTTCTGAGTTCCTATTTTGTGCCTTATATACACTCCTGCATGAAGTATGAGCTTACGACTACTTAGCTAGTGATGGCAGGGTTGCAGGTGCTTCCCTGAGAGTGGGCATGCTGCTGTCTCAGCCTGCCCGAACACGGGTTCCCTGCAGTAGTGCAGGGCTATTGGTCTGGAAGGCACTGTTTCCCTGGCCCACAGGAATGTTCCATGGGGTTGTCAGGACTGTGGCTGTGAGGAAAGAGCAAGTCTACTGGGCTCTAGGATTTTTAGAGCTTGTTATTCTTTTATTTTTATTTTATTTTTTTTTAAAATATTTTATTTACATTTTAGTTTTCGGCAGACACAACATCTTTGTTTGTATGTGGTGCTGAGGATCGAACCTGGGCTGCACCCATGCCAGGGGAGCACGCTACCACTTGAGCCACATCCCCAGCCCCTTGTTATTCTTTTATTGAGTGAAATTAAATCAGTCTGATGCAGTAGTGCTCCCTAGTGCTCTGCTCTGCCTGCCTGCCCACAGATGGCACTGTCGATGACGTCTGCTCCAGCCTTGGGTTTGGAGTTAAGTTACTCAGAGAGCCCTCGGTGTTGACATCCTTTCTCCAAAGATGGAGTAGCATCTGGGAGCCTCTCCGGTGCTTTGATCCTGTGCTACATGACGGAGGAAATGAGGTCCCATGTGAGAAGCAAACAGCCTACTTCATTCTTACCCCCGATAGCTCCCCTTTCCTTTCTCTAGGGGAAAAAGAATGACAATAATGCAAAGGTAATTTGTTAGCACTGATGAGACAAATTAAGACACCTTGTCGTTTATTAAATCCTAATTTGTGCCAGAATTGAATGTATTATAAGCCTGGGGAACACGCAGAGCAGTGAACATAACATAGCATGATGGTTACAACCCCCCAGGCTGGTCCTCGGAGCTCCTAGCAAGAACACTGTCCCTTGGGGACCTGCCCCTGCCCTGTACAAGTGGGGCTCCTTTTGAGCTCCTCTCTCTTGGGGCTGGCCACAGGAGGGCAGTCCTCGGAGCAGGAGTGCAGGGTGCTACTTTGTGGTAGTGCGATGACCACCCTGTGTGAACTTTGCTCCCAAGGGACCCCTGAGTTCTGTGGCACACAGACTGGGTCACAGGCTCTTGCTGATCTGAATGTATTATTTGAAAAGGACATATTTTAGATATTTTTCTAAGTAAGTCCTTCCCTGTTATTATTTATAGTTTTTTCCTCTTATTTCTTGCTGTAATTTTTACAAAATTGATAAGAAACAAAACTGCAAGCCACCTGCCTTTCTGAGATTTTGGTTAGAGTTCTTTGTCTTGTGGCTGGGAGAGAATTTTGCACGTGGAATTTTCTTTGTTCTTGGTGTGTATTTTCTCTATTTGTTGGTCTGTCACCATTCATCTTTCCACTTACCTGTCTATTCATTCTCTCTTCTGTCTTGGTCCAACAAGTATTTGAGGCAGCTTACAGAATTAGAGAGTGAAGACATACAGGTGAGGAAGTTGGATGCAGATTAGAAACCAGGGTGAGCAAAGAGCTCACGGAGCTGGGAGCAGTGCAAGTAGCACATCCTGGTTGTGCACAGCTGCAGACAGTAGTGAACTCGTCCTCAGCCTAGGAAGGAACGGGGTGGGGTACAAGGGGGTGCAAGTATGCAGGGGGGTGTTGAGAGAAGCCCAACATTTCCTGCTACTAGACCTTAGGAGTGTTCTGTGAAACCAAAGAACATTTCATCCTTTTTCTCCTGCTAGAATTCTCTATGTAGTTGGTTGTGTTTAAAATGGCGGTTTCTCCAGAACTCTTCCCTGTGGGGGCTTGATGGCTGGGGAATTAGGTGGTTCTGTTTATTGACTGGCTTTGGTCAGAAGTAGAAAATGACAGCCATGGAAAGGAGGGTAGTAGTTTTAGGTTATTATTATTATTTTTTAATGCTGTGCAGTTCAGAAAATGTTTCCTATGGTTTGTTTCCTTTGAGGATGCAGTGTGGGCCCTTGCCAGCAAGAAGCGCTTCAAGCTGAGAGAGGGCCGTGACTTCACCCATCTCAAGACGGCTAAGATGGTTTTTTATAAACTTGTCACTTTTATGCCATGCATTTCATACTCTTTAATACAAAGTTCCAACAGGGAGGAAGACTTACTCAGAGTTAACTTTTAATGTAGTGCTTTGGGGGTAAGACTTGGAGGAAGAAGATGGTCTGTGAAGACTTTAAACACTGTTTCCTTGTTCAGAGTTCAGTAGGACGTGTTTAGGTTTTACCTTATTCATGCTTTTCTTTAAACTAACAAAAAAGTGACACTTAAAAAGCAAAGGATTATTGTGTGTTTCCTGCATTTGCAGGTGCCCTCACGACCAACGGCATAAACCCCGACACCAGCACTGAAATCGGGCGTGCCAAGAACTGCCTCAGCCCCGAGGACATCATCGACAAGTACAAGGAGGCCATTTCCTACTACAGCAAGGTGACTTTTCCACTGAATGTTATGCATGTCGCGTTGTTTCAGTCAGGAGTTTGTGGTGTGGTAAGTGTGCACATGTTGTTCTCAAGTGCATGATACTGTGCGTTTAAAGTGGGTTTTGTTTTAACACAGTATGTGTTTAATGAAGTATGTTTGGAAAAAGGGGAAAGAGGCTGTTGTCACCTCAGTAGTCCGATGACCATTATGAACATTCAGTACCTGTCTTCTGTCTTCTTTGTCATTGTGCACTATTCATGTCGTGGAGGGGCTACACTTACTGTCCTGTTTGCTGTGTGCTACAGTGTGTTTTTCATTAGGCATGTTGTGCGTTTTTCTTTCTTTTTTTTTTTTTAATTATTAGTTGTTCAAAACAATACAAAGCTCTTGACATATCATATTTTATACATTTGATTCAAGCAGATTATGAACTCCCATTTTTATCCCGTATACATATTGCAAATTCACATCGGTTGGTTACACATCCACTTTTTTACATACTGCCATATTAGTGTCTGTTGTATTCTGCTGCCCTTCCTAACCTCTGCTATCCCCCCTCCCCTCCCATCTTCTCTCTCTACCCCATCTACTGTAATTCATTTTTCTCTCTTGTTTTATTTTTCCCCCTTTCCCCTCACTTCCTCTTATATGTAATTTTGCATGTTGTGCGTTTTTCTGTGCTATCCAGTCTTCCATGGTGTGTGATTTCTCATGATCTGTGGCATTCCATTTTCCAATGCACCATTCTTTTACCTTGGACTTAATTTTTTTCTTTTCTTCCGTGGTGCTAGGGATTGAGGCCAGGCCTTGCATGTGCTCTATCACTGGGCTACACCCCCAGCCTGAAGAAAGTTTTAAATTCCAAGTGTTATTACCGAAATACTATAAAGGGCCACTTAGGCGTGGGGAAGACCCAAGGCCCCTGCCCTCTGCCCTGTTCCCAGGGTGGCGCCTGTGAGACTGGACGTTGCACTTACAGGTGTGGGACCGGCCTGTCCGTCGTGCTGCTGCTGGCTTCATCCACTCGCAGTACTTTAGTCGTGCTGTCCTCCTCCTCAGACCTCTGGGCTTTTGGGAGCACTGTGGGGACAGTGTGTGTGGTCATCCGTCCCCAGGCGGCTTGGTACAGGGCTGGCGAGGGGAGACGCCCACTCTCAGCAGCTCTCCGCTGGCTGGCTGTGCTCTGGGGTCCTCCTGTCGGAGGGTTAGGGTCCTCACTCCCCGCTGCCGGGGGCGCTTTCCCGAGTGTTCTTATTTCTATGGGGCATTACAGTCACACTAACTGTGGGTCCCTCATACGTGACGTGAGTGGTCAGCCTCGTCCCTTGAACCTTCCCTCTCTCTCGCGCTCCCTTCACCCCCTGGCCCGCTCTCCTGACCACCGTGTTCCTGTTGTTGTTAACTAGTGCGTTACAGTCACACACAAGAGCAGCATTCACTGTCGGGTGTTTGTCCCTGGATGTGGCGGTTTGGCAGGTATCAGTCCCCAGTGCCTCCCTCTGGCCCCCTCCTGCCTCCCTCTCCTTTCTGCCCCCTTCTGTCCTCTTGGTCTTGTTTCTGTTTTTGTGAGATCCCTTTTCTACCCGACCCCCCCACCCCTGCCCCATGTGCACATGTGAGAAAGCGCTGGCCCTTGGCTTCTGAGTCTGGCAACTCACTCAGCATGGTGTCCCCAGCTCCATCCCCTTACCAGCATCAGTACATGCGCCAGGCTTTCCTTATTCAGCTTTTTTGAACATTCTTGTACATAAACTCTTATGTTTTTGTGTGAATATTCCTTTATGTTAGATTTTTCTAGACATTTACTCACTGGATGTGACATTAACATTTGTCATAGGTCATTTTCAAGTTGCTTTCTAAATTCCTTCTCTAATAGAGAATGAAAAGATAAACAATTATGAGAGAATTATATACTTAAGCAATGCTTCATTCCTAAATAGTATTTGGTTTTGATTTTTCCTTCCATGATCATAAACAGTGTTCTGATAAATAGCCCAGTAGATAAATTTTTTGTTCTGATTTTTTTTTTTTTTAATGGTGCTGGGGATCAGACCTAGGCCTTGTGCATGCAAGGCAAGCACTCTACCAACTGAGCTATATCCCTAGCCCTGGCCTGATTTTTTAAATGGACAGCATTCTTAGAAGTAGACTTGACACATTTTTAGGCCTGTATATTCCTATGTTGTTCTCCAAAAAGGTTATACTAACAGTTTAAACTCCCCCCAAAACACTAGCTGTTTTCCTTTTAAAATATTTGACAGTATACTGGTAGCGATAATTATTTTAGTTATTTTAGTGGACATTTTAGTTATTTTACTGGACATTTATCAATTGTTAACTGTTTGATTTTATGAATTATCCTTCTGTGTTCTTTATATATATCTAAGTTAGAGTGCTTTTCTTATTGCTTTATAAAAGTTCTTTGTGTATTATAAATGTTATTTTCTTGTTTATCATAGACATTGCAAATCTTATTTTTTTTCTTTTTGTGGTGCTGGGGATTGAACCCAGGGACTTACACGTTCTAGGCAAGAGCTCTATCCCTGAGCTATACCCCCAGCCTACAAATCTTTTTCTTAATGTTATTTGTGTTTAAATTTTGTTTATAAGGTTTTGCTTTTTGGCTGTGGTCAAAAACATATTTATAACATAGTGATTGCTTTCTTTATGACATTTATGTTTGGTTATTTGCTTAAAATACTTTCTTTCCAATAGAATAAAACTCTTTCAGTTTTTATCTAAAATGAGCATGACAATAGAACTCATCATAGAGTTGCAGTTAGGAGAAGCTGATAATATGCACAGTATGTTTGTGTTGGCTATTATGGATATTTTAAAATACTGATACCATCTATGATTTATTTTGTCTGCATTATGGCATAGGAATATAACTTATTTTTCCAGGCAATTATCTAACCGTCTCACTGTAATCTATTAAATTCATATTTTTTCCTTGACTTGAAATCTCATTTTAAATGCACTTTATCTATTTCCGAGCTCTTCATTTCTTTGTATAAGTGTGTCACTCCTTGTGTAGCACCATGAGAGTCGCTTGTCTCATATCTAGTCGTTGGGTCCTTTTCCTCCTGACCTCCCTGCCTCCTGTTTTCCTGGCAGTAGAGAGAGGACCGCACCTGGGTCCTGGTGCTTGCTGGGTGGGTGTTCTTCTGTCTGACCACACCCCAGCCCACCTTTTTAAAAACAATTTATTTTTTTTAGACATTGATGGACCTTTATTTTGTTCATTTATTTATATGTGGTGCTGAGAATCGAACCCAGTGCCCCACACGTGCCAGGCAGGTACTCTGCCCCTGAGCCCCAGCCAGCTCTGCCAGCCCAACTTTTAACTAGTTCTTTCCTCCCTTCCTCAATTTTCTTGTCTAATATGATGGATTTATTATTCCTGAAGAACTCTGAAGGACTTTGCTTGGGTTAGCTGTTATTCATCTTTCAGTCTCCTTTGGGCTGGGCGGGTTCCTTAATCTAAAGGACTTGTTTAAGGTGGAATCAGCCTGGCATGTTGGTGGCGCAGGTGGCCCTTGTGCTTAGCCTGGAGACATCATCTCATCTTTATGTGCTGTTTTCCTCTATGGGATATGTCAACATGCCCGTGTTAGGACAGCTTGTTTTAGGTCCCTCCCTTTAGTATTAGGGTTTTCCTCTCTAGTGCCAGGGATTGAAGCCGGGGTGTTTTACCACTGAGCCACATCCTGAGCTATTTTTATTTGAAAAAAGAATTTTTTTAGTTGTAGATGGACACAGTATCTTTACTTTATTTATTTTTATGTGGTGCTGAGGATCGAACCCAGTGCCTCACATGTGCTAGGCAAGTGCTCTTCCACGGAGCCACAACCGCAGCCCTTTATTTTTTATTTGAGACAGGGTCTCGCTCAGTTGCCCAGTCTGGCCTTGAACTTGAGACCTCCTGCCTCAGCCTCCTGAGTGCTGGGATCAGAGGTGTGTGTCGCCACCCTGGCATATTGTAGCTTTTTTCTTGTTGCACATGAGCACTGCTTTGATGTTTATTCCTAGTTATAGTGTGTGTTTTTGTTTATTTTGTGAATGAGAATTTTTTTTGCCATTATATTTTCTTTAAAGGTGATAAATAGGCATTGATTTGTCAATGTTCATTTTATAAATAGCATTTAAAACAGCCCTTTCTTGTCTATTTTTAACAATTGTTTCCCGAGAGTAGCACAGTGGTGATAGCGGGCGGCTGAGGGGCGAGTGGTGTGCACGTACTGCAGTGTGCAGTGGCTGCCTTGGCCAGGAGAGAGCCCATGGGACAACGTGGAGACCACTTCTCTTGCTGTCATGGTCGAGCCTCTGGGCACGACAGGTGGCTGTCACTGTACTGGCCAGGCCTGAGCCTTGGTGGCTGTCTGGGGCCCTGTGGCAGGGAGCACTCGAGGCCCATCTGTATGGCAGGACTTGTCTGCCCTGGTGTACTAGCTGTGGGTGGCTGCCATGTGTGTGCCAGCGCAGACCCCGAGTCAGACAGGACTGAGTGTGGCCCCCCCGTCTGCCATTCCTGGCTGTCTCATTCCCGTGAGGTCCCGTGTCCTCTTTGCGCTCCATTTTCTGTCCTTTCTAATGGGGAAGCTAAGGACTGTGGCCTGGAAACCTCGTGAGGGTGAGTGGCTTCCTGTATGTGAAGTGCCCGCAGAGTGACAGTGACAGGCTCATCAGACTGCTCAGTGGAGCTGGTCATTGTCTCCACCCTCCCTTCAGCGTTCTGTAGGGTGTGGGCAAGCGGTCCTCCTGGGGTGCGATGCAGGTGGAGGGGCAGCCTTCACACCCGGCCTTCCCTGCCGCTGCCTCTGCTCCTCGGCTTCACTTGGCTTTTTCTCCTCCTCTTTCTTCTTTCACCTCCACAGAGAGGGCCTGTGACTGCCCTGCTGCTCAATCCCCAGATGAGCAGCCTGTGAGGCAGGTCTGACATCAGGGAATGGCGGTGGCATAAAGGACGTGTGCACACAGGATTAGCAGGCAGCGCTGCCCTACAGGTCTCCCGCACGGGGGTGCTGACGGTCTCCTGAGCAGTCTCTCTCCTGACTTCGTGAGTGCTTTCTTCTTGGGTGTCTGATTTTTGACCCAGGAAGTTCTCTAGTGGGAGAGCTGAGATGGAGTTGTTCTGCTGAGATGCTGGTCCTTGTCTTTTGTGGCGGGAGGAACTGTAGACAGACAATATGAAGCCTTCTGCCTTTCTATAGTTGGCGGGACTCCGAGGCTCAGAGAGGTTGCCCATCTTAGACAGTCACACAGGGGCATAATTTGGACAAGAAGCTTAGGTCATCGGATGCACACAGATGACAAGGTGGTGGTTTGGTGGGGTGGGCGGACACCTGCTTGCCTGGGTCCTGGTGTCTGGCAGAGTCATTAGTGCTCCCCGTCATCACTTGTCCTTGCAGCCTCTCCATGGCTGCTCTCTCCCTGTAGACATTTGTGGTCAGCAAGGGTTCTGGACCCAACATGCTCCTCAGGGCTGTCCTTGTGGCTTGCTGAGGCTTTGAGAGCAGAAGCAGTCACAGAAGCCCCTTCTTGCTGGAGTTTGCCCCCAGGTCAGCTCAGGCCAGACCTGAGCAGAGTGAGGGTGGCAGTGTGTGGGCCCGGGCCCCTCCAGTCCCTGGCCCGGCCCTTCCACTTGGGTCTGCCCAGGTGGTCTGAGTTCAGGTCTTGCCTCCCCAGTCACTTGCTTCATGACTGTGGGCTTTACTTTTTTTGGTCTCATTTTCTTTATTAATTTATTAATGAATCGGGGTAATACTTATTTTAGGGGTTTAGTTTTGGAATTGAGTGAGACAGCTCCCTCATTTATTTCTGAGATGTAACTGTTCTGTGCTAGGAGCTTGGTAGGTAGGTCGAGGGACTCAGCAGTGAGCCTGGACACAGGCCTGCTTCTCAGAGCTCATGCTCCAAGAGAACGTCCGTATACATGTAGCTATGTAGCAAGTTTTCAGGAACTGTGCCCATTGCTTTTGATACTTGGGATTGAACCTGGATCACTTTATCACTGAGCCACATCCCCAGCAAGTCCCTGTCTCAATTTTTTTTTTTTTTAATTTTGAGACAGAGTCTTGCTTAAATTGCTTAGGACCTCACTAACTTGCTGAGGCTGTCCCTGAACTTCCTCTTGCCTCAGTCTCCCTAGCTACTGGGATTACAGGCCTGGCCACCACACCCAGCATTTCCACATTTTTTATTGGCCCATTATAGTTGTAAACAATGATAGGATTTGTTGTTACACATTTCTTTGTGATATAGTTTAAAACATGTAAATTTAACCAAAAGTATGTGGAAAAAACATCAAGTTGACACTTTTTTTCTCACTTATATAGAAACGATTTCAGAGTTTTGAAGGAAAAGTATTCATTTTATTTCAACAGAATCAAATTCCTCCATTAATTCTCTGTGGTATTGTTAAGTGGTGTACACAGTTGGTAGAGTTTTGAGTTCAGGCGTGGTCTTAGGTAAGTTTACGTAGTCCATTTTCCTGATCATCCTTGATAACTGCCTGTAGTGTGTCACAGGTTCTGTGTGAGTCACGGGCGTGGAGAAGGGGAGAGTGATGACGTGGCTTTTCTTGCTCCATAGTTAAAAATCATGTCCCACCTCACATGTGATCTTAGTGAGAGGACGACTGGCTCCCTCTCGCTCTCTGAGCTTGGCAAGTGGGCAGGCTGTGTTTTAGGAGCAGTCCTACCTTGCCAGGCCCACTCAGGTCCACAGTGCCCGAATGCTTTGATTGCCGTGTTAGCGCCTCTGCTAAAAGAATATTAGTGTGTTATCCCTGCCCCTCTCAGGTCCTCCTAAGTACTAATCCACATGGGCTTCACCTCTACAAACTTTGCTTCAATTTTAAGAAAAATTTCCCCAATTCCATCAATTGAAAATTACTCCAACTGGGCTAACTAGCAATGATGCTCAAAAAGTACACTAGTCAAGTCCAAGCCAGGGGGCCCATCTGAGAACCCTGAAGTCTGAAGCTTTGCTGGTCTCAAGTGCTTCAGGTAAGGCATCCTCAACCTGTATTTTGAAGTTTTGTAAAATATTAAGCTAATGTTGTTGTATTATTTTAATGAATACCAGTGTATTTACAGGGCAACTGTATGTTCACCCAGTCCCATGAACCTCTCTTGTCCTTATGTAGGATATACTTTCTGAGAACCTTGGTGTGGCGGGGGCGAGGTGGTTGCAGGATTCGTGTGCTCAGGACATGCTGTGTTGTGAAATGGCAGAAACTTGTTTTTTGACGGAGGTGCCTCCCTTATACCCTACAGTACAAGAATGCTGGAGTGATTGAATTGGAAGCCTGTGTCAAAGCTGTACGTGTCCTGGCAATTCAGAAGAGGAGCATGGAAGCTTCGGAATTTCTGCAGAATGCAGTGTATATTAATCTTCGACAGGTGAGTCTGTTCCGCCTCTAGGAATTGGTACAGTGCTCATGGAGTCTCTCTCCTGACCCAACCTGTTTCTCTGTGCTGGAATGCACCATGGCTTGGAAAGAACTATGGAATTGTAGTTTGGTAGCCAAATGAATGTAGTTATTCATAGATTTTACTTCTTTCTTTTATGGTATTTTACTTTAAAAAGTCAGAACTTGGACTGGGGTTGTAGCTCAGTGATTGAGTGCTTGCCTTGAATGCGTGAGGCACTGGGTTCAATCCTCAGCACCACATAAAAAAATGAATAAATAAAATGAAGATATTGTATCATCTATATCTAAATATATATATATATATATATATATATATATATATATATATATATAAAAAGTCAGAACTTGCTGTCCCTCTGAGTTTTTCTGATTGGAGAAGCAACTTGGCCTCCATCAGCCTTGTGCTTGCATGTGCTTCAAGGCTCTTGCCTTGACTTGATCTCTTGTGAAGTGCTTGCCATTTGTAACCATCCTGGGTGTCAGGTTTATAAGATGAAGTTCATGGAGGTACTTTTTTATATTTTTCCTTTTGCCCAGCATGCACTCCCCAAATGTTAGTGAAGTCTGAATCTGTATAGATTTAACAAAACCAAGTCATTAAAGCATGTGGTCATAGACTGATAATGCCAGTCCCCAGACTGATAGTCTGAGGAGGATCTTAGGTAGTCAGCTGGTCTGAGTTGGCTCTTACAAGGAAAGCCAAGGGGAACTGAGACTCCAGAGTGTAGCACATGGTAAGGGTCAGTGATGACCCTGAGAGGGTCAGGGTAACCCCTGGTTTCTGCACACGCTGGTCAGGCTGGGCTTTGAGAAGGACAAACTGCACGAGGTGTGAGGGCCCATGAGGTGCAGCTTTGGGCATAAGAAAGACTGAGGTGAGTAGGTCTGGGGCCTAGGTGAGAGGGGGCGAGGAGGAGGGGAGGGGAAAGAGACTTTAAAGTCATTTTTTACTTGAACACATAAAAAAATATGATTCATAACAAGACGCTCATCTAATTCAACATATTGGTACTTTGGCATGCTGAATGCAGAGATCATTAAGTGTTTCAATGGAAAGTAAAAGCTTAAGTAGAAATGAAATAACAGGGTTAACCAGCATCTTAGAGTTGATGAGTGTCCATGACTTGATCCTCTGTGTGTATACAGCCAGTCTGTGAACAAGGAGATGTTTTAACATAATGGTCAAGCATATGGACTCCAGACACAGACTGCTGGGCTTGACTGTGCCTTTGCTCCCCGGGGCATGACATTCAGCCTCTCTGCGCCTTAGATCCCTCTCTGTAAAGCACATCTGTTGCCCCTCAGGCCCCTCGTTGCAGCTCATTTCCTAGATGAGACACTGAGAGTGAGGCTACAGAGTGGGGTGTGGAGGGGCAACTGTCAGCCCCACACCAGAGGAAGAGACCAGAACAGAGAGAACCAGTGACCTGAGGACAGACAGACAGCCTTTTGCATAAGGAAGTGAGCACCAGGTGGACCGGGGCCAGGGAGGAGGTCGGGGTCTGTGCAGCTTGGTATTGTTAGGAAAGGCTGGAGAGGCTGTGGTCTTGGCTTGCCTTCAAGTTTTCAGTAAAGGTGGGCAGGGGCAGCAAGTGGAGGCTGCCCAGGGTGAGGCTGGCAACCCTCAGTGGTGCTGGGGTGAAGAGCCACGGTGTGGATTTTGTGAGCATTTAGCACCATTCTTGGGTGGGTCGTGCAGGGTTCAGCGCTGTGCCAGGCCATAGATTCAGGTATGATGAGGGTGTCGTCCTTGCCCTGAGACCTGGTGGTCTTGATCGCCCGTGCACGGCACCCACAGTCCTGGTGAGGGGGGTGCCGACACAGACCTGGGGTATGAGGCTGGGCTCCCCTGCAGATGTGCACTCAGGCGAGGGAAGGGGGCTGGCCACGGGGGATTCCAGTGCACAGCTGGAGGCTGGAACAACTGTGTGGGGGGTAGTGAGGCTGGGAGGGGCCACGAGGGTGGGTGAGCTCCTGGTGGGGAGCATGTGTAAGGGTCAGGCTTGCTGGGTCTCATCAGCAAGGCCAGAGAAGGTGCTGGGGAATGTGCTGGCTCAGGAGCAGGCACTCAGGCCAGGGCTCAGACCCTGCCTTTGCCTCCTCGGGGCTGTGTGACCTCAAGCAGAGTCACTCAGCGTCCTAACCCTCAGCTCCCCATCTGTGATGTGATATGCCGCCAGCTCGCATGGGAGCAGGAGGAACAGGTTAGCGACTCAGGGTTCTGTGCTGTTTGGTGCCCACCCTGGGGAGGGACTGTGGTGTTCAAGTGTTAACAGGCTTCAGAGCCACCTGGTGTTTTGAAACAGAACCCAGGGGCTGGAGCTGTGGAGTGGCAGCCATTCCACAGGGCAGGGGCCTCTGGGCCCCGGGACTCAGCCGCTCCAGCACAGGTTCGCCTCTGAAGGCGTGCACGCCTGTGCCCATAGCTGCTACAGGTACCTTTGCAAATTAATCTGGAAACTTTGGGTTTGCTGTGAAACTGTTTTTACAGGTGGGCAGATAAATACACATATTTTACAAAATACCACCTTTTCACTTAACATGTGTGGGCATTGGCTGCCATTCTCATGGCGCTGCCTTCAGCGTTGCTCGGTTCTCCTGCAGAGCACTAGAGGTCAGCAGAGCCTCACTGGAAGGGCCGCCGCCGCTCCCTGCTGTGGCGCGGTGCCAGTGTGGGCGCTCGGCCGTCTGCATCCTCCCCAGTGTGCCTCTGTGCTCTGGGTGACTCATCTCTGTGTTTGTTTGCCAGGCGAGCAGGCAGCAAGACGAGGAGTTCTGGTGGTTTTGTGATCACAGTGAAGGGAAGGGCTGGTGGTTTTTCTGAAACAGAACAAGCCTTTGGTTCTTGATCCAGTGTGTTCATTGTAGCATGGATGAGTTGTGTCTATTCCTGGGGAATGATTGTCAAATGTGGAAATTTTGGAAGGAGCCGAGACCTGGTTATTGCAGGTTCCTCCTATCCTCGGAGGCCCTGAACTGGTATATGCTGCTTTTGGATTGAGTGGGTTGAAATGGTCTCTTTACAGAAGTCAGGGCAGGACACCTCTGTTTTGTGTGCAGGGTCTTGGATTGGTCTGCTTTTTCTTTAGTTGTTAAGGCAAGTGGTTTATGATAATTATCTAACACTGACAAATGGTGGCAACTGTGCACAAATTGCATTAGACATGAGGATTCTACAGGCAGATGGGGAGGTAGAGATGAGAGAGAAGGAACTCAGGTTTCAGCCTCCTAGATTTAGGTTTAAACCACTCTTTTGTCACTGTGAGACCTGGAATTGTTATGTAACCTCTCTTGGCCTGTTTCCAAACCTGTGAAATGGGAATGATAATAATAATCTCTTCTAGACATGCCAGTTTCAAGTGCTACAGTGACGCGTGCCTAGGGTGACCCCCTGTTGGGCACGTGCTGAGGCTGAGTAGGCATGTCTGCCTCCTTGATGGGTGCCAAAGGAGGAAAGGCAGCTCATGTAGGTTGAGGGCCCATCACAGTCACTTCACGAGGCTGTGCAGGTGGCTATTTAACCGTTTAAATCCCGTGTCCCGGGGCAGTCATCTCTGTTCGAGAGGAGGCACCTCAGGTCATGAAAGGTGCCAAGGCTCATCTAAGGTCAGACTGTGTGAGAGGTGAGCACACCTGCTCTTTCCTTCGCCTGCTGGGCACATAGCAGGCCATCTGGAGGCACTGTGTCACTGCCTCCTGCCCTTGAGTGTTCAGCAGAGCAAACTGGTCCTACACCAATGGAGCTTGAAGTCGAGGGGGAAACAGGTATTGAGCAGATAAGCAGAGAAGGATAAAATTCTGCTGCACAGATCTGCAGCATTTTTTGGTTGGGGCTGCTCCAGTGGTTTTAACCCTAGGAAAATAAATTTTGTTACTGCGAAAATAAGACAAAATGCAAAGCCTCTGCTCAGACCGGGTTAACTGAGACTCCTGGCAGTACTTACTGTTAACAAGCTCACTGGCAGTACTCGCTACTCACTGAGTAACCAGCCCGTTGCAGGCACCTGCCAGTGCTTTACAGATAATGGACAACTTTGCTAAGTAGTTTGTTGTACCCAACTTTAGAGAGAGAGAAATCAAGGTCGGGGACCCAGATTATATGACGAATTTCACCACTGCTGATAAATCTAGTTTGCCATGCTTGTAAAGTCCAAGTACCACTGGGTGCTGGTGCATTCCTGTACTCTCAGCAACTTGGGAGGCTGAGACAGAAGGATTGCAAATTCAAAGCCAGCCTCAGCAACTTAAAGAGACTCTGAGCAACTTAAGAAGACCCTGTCTCAAAATAAAAAGGACTGGGGATATGGCTCAGTGGTTAAGTACCTTTGGGTTCAATCCCTGGTCTCTACCACTGCCCCCCCGCCCCCCCCCAAAAAAAAGGAAAGGAAAAAAAATTTAAGCTCCTGTACTGCATTATGTAACTTTCCCTGAACAACCCAATAACCCAAGTGACTAAAATTAATTAACTTATAGTAAGGAATTGTTTGGAAAACTAAAAATGGGCTGGGGATGTGGCTCAAGCGGTAGCATGCTCGCCTGTGCATGCGTGCGGCCCAGGTTTGATCCTCAGCACCACATACAAACAAAGATGTTGTGTCCGCCGAAAACTAAAAACTAAATATTAAAAACAATTAAAAAAAAAAAACCTAAGAAAACTCCAGCCTTACCAGTTGTAGGAAGGTGCTCTGGCTGCCTGCAGAGCTGGGATGATTCTGAGTCATTTGAGAACTTTTTGTGACACTATTGACCAAGGCCTGCCACCTCTTGGCCCTTGGTTGATTTGTCTTCAGAGTCATTCGAGTTCTACGCAGGCTGCTCTGTTCAGATGTAAGGACAGCCTCTTCAGTGTTTGATGCTGTCCCTTAGTGAAGCTGTTGCTAAGGAAACCTGCAAGAACCTGGTGGATGCAGGCGTCCATCGTGATCATAACCCCAGAACTTTGTGTCAGTTTAAGCTCAGAATTGGAGGTCTGGCAGTCTGGAAAAGGTTCTTTCAGAAAAAAGGGAAGTGTAAGAAAGCAGCTTAGGTGAGGCTGCCACACAGCCGCAGCCCGCTTGGCTTCCTGAGGTGGCTCATGGGGAATTCCTGTTCTTACGAAGAAACCCTTGGGTGGGGAGGGAGGAAAGGCAAGTTTCTCACTGGAGAAGGCACTGAGTTGAACAAGTGTCAGGGATATGGTTGTCACCTTGTTTTTAGGAGAGGGGAGTCTCGTGGGAAACAGGTGTAGAAACAGCTCACTCTCAGTGAGATGTCAAAGTTGCAGAGTAATGAGCAGTCAGTACCTGGTGAGGCCTGGCTCCCCTTTGGATGGACCCTCGTACCCAGCCCTTCACACGCTGCGGGTCTCTGTTTGCAGCCCAATACAGTGATGAAAGAGGAGAGGACTGGTGTCAGAAGAAAGCCAGAGGCTGGAAGGGTTGTTGGAAATGAAGCTCAGGGATGACAGTGGTGCCTCAGAATCTCCCGCCCGGGGACACGCCAGCAGTTGGTAGATGTCTAGCTCACGGGCATTGTGGATCCTGTAGCCCATTGAGTTTTTCTCTTTTCTTTAGGTGTTAGGAACTTTAGGTCCTAATCCATAAAATAATAGGGATTAATAATTACACCTGCTTCATGACAAGTGTTTTTTGTAATTAAACCCTGGTCTCATTCAACTCTAATTCTTATTTTGTTTTCACCCTGATTTTTATCTCTGTTGTTATTATTGTTAAAATGTGTATGTTTAACAATTGATTTTAGATCTTTTTATAGAATGAGGCAGAATGTAAATAAATGCATGAAGAGTATATCATAGACTCTTACTGTTCTCAGAGATTCTGAGCTATTTACCTTAGGAGTTGATCTGAGTATTAAAGCAATACATCTTAATAGGAAAGTTTGGTAATGCACACAGATTCTAGAACAGGGATTGCGTCTTGCTTGTCTTTATAAATAATCACTGTGCCAAGCACAATGCTTGTCAGATGCTAGGCGTTTATTAAAGTCTGTTGGGTGCATGAAGTGCAGCCTGGCACTGATGCACGGTTCATCCTGCTGCTGTGGGGAACGCGGGTGCTGCTCCTCCGAGTAGCGGTGACAGCAGTGGCTGCGGGTGGATGTGCAAGGGGGAGATTCACACCATTTCTGCATTTAACCCTTAGGACCCTCCTGCGAGGAATCATTTTTATTTCACATTCATTAATGTATTTGTATTTGGAAAGGCTTTACCCAGCTTCTGCACGAGTGTCACCGTGAGCCCCCACCTGCCCACTCCTCCAGAACAGCACTGGCTCTTCTGTGTCTGTCTTCCACACTCTGCACGGTGTCGGCAGGTGCATTCTGTCGCAGTGCATGTCAGGTACCATGGTCTGTTCACCCAGTCATCAATTAGTGGTCACTGGGTTCTTCATGATACCTTTTGGGTATTATGAATAATGTTGCTGTGAACATTCACGTACAAAACATGTTTTCAGTCCTGCTGGCATACTCTTGGGAGTGTGATTGCTGGCCCATATAACTCAAGTATTACTTTTTTTTTTTAGTGCTGGGAATTCCACGCAAGGGCACTTTACCACTGAGCTACAACTCCAGCCCTTTTTGTTTTCTATTTTGAGACAGGGTCTCGCCAGGTTGCTTAGGTCCTCACTAAGTTGCTGAGGCTGGTCTTGAACTTGTGGTCCTCCTGTCTCAGTCTCCTGAGCCCCTGGGATTACAGGTGTGCACCACCACACCCAGCTGGCTTCTTATTTTGCACGTGGGTGTTCATTTGTTCCAACACCATGTGTTGAAAAGACTGTTCTTCTCCATTGGATGGTCTTGGCATGCTGTGGAAAATTAATTGATCATGAGTATAAGTTCCTCCCCTCCCACTCTTAATTCTCTTCCACTGATCTATATATCTGTACTTACGCTAATTCTGCATTGCCTTGGTTATAGCTTTGTAGTAAGTTTTTAAGTTGGGAAGTAAGTCTTCTCCAATATTATTCTCCTTTTTCAAGACTGCTTTGGCTATTTTGGGACCCTTTGCACTTTCAAATAGGATCAGTTTAGCAGTTCTTTCGAGAAGCCAGAAGGGTTTTGACAGGGATTTCATTGAATCTGTAATCAATATGGGGTTTTTCCATCTTAACAATATAGTCTTCAAATCCCATGAACATGGGATGTCTATAATAAAAAGCCATTGAATCTTGCTTTTTTTCCCAGTAAGGAGACACATTTAGCCTTTTAAAACTTGCTACCACTTAAAATGCTAGTTTTTTTTTGTTTTAATTGATTGTATTTTACTTTGGCCATTTCCTAATAAGAGAGAGGTCTTATTGTCATACTTAGTGTTCTAGGAATTGCAGATTCACCCAGAGGATATGGACTTGATTCACATTGTAGATTCTCTTCTCTTCTTGCTTCCTACCTTCTTAATTTTGTTTGCCCATTCAAAGCTCTATTCTAGTTGTGGCCTTACTTTAAAAAAATGTTTATGCAGATTTAATTCTAATATTGAATCTTTTATAAAACAAACAATATCTGGGGATAAATGATTTATCTTAGTATTTTTCTGTGTTTGTTTCATATTAAATATACGTGTGACTGATATTAATTTTCTGAGGGAAGGATTGAAGTTAGCCAAATAACAGAATAGGACCTTTGTGCACTTGTCCATTTGCAAAAACACTCACGCAACAGCCATGCACTTTCTGAAACACCTTCACAAGAGCCAGGGCACCAGGCAATGGGCACAACTGCACTTGAGTGTAGCACAGAACTAAGAAAAGGTGCATTGACGAGGGAAGGAAGGGTGGCCCATACCCTGGGGTTACCCTTCTTCTGGGCCTGGGTAGGCCCCCGTGGAGCGGGGCACTCTCTGCATGGGGAGGTAGATTGAAGCAAGCCTGGGACTTTACCTTAGATCCAGACCCAGCCTGCCTGGTAAAACCCAGATGCTCGCTTGGCACCTGCAAACTGAGCAATTTTTTTTAAATTAAAAATATTATTTGTTAGTAGTCAAAGAAAAGAAAATCTCTAAATAATACATCAGTGTGGAAAATATCTAATGGTTTCTGTTTTGGGCAATATGGTGATCCCAAAACTCTCAGCACAAGTTCCATAAAAACACTGATTAAGAAATAATTTTTTTTCCTCTTTCAAAATGCAGACCTAATTCTTAAGAAAGAAAGGGGAAGTCCTCAGAGGCCAAAAACAGCCCAAAAGCAAGAATTCTGAAAGTGAGTCCCAGAAGCCAGAGCGTGACCATTCCAGCTTGTGTGGGAGGAATGGGGCCTGAACTTGTTGAATGGCAGACCCATACTTAAAGTTGAGATCCCCCAAAGGATGCATGATTAATGAAAGAATACACTCCCCAGAGCAAGAAAACAAGGAAACTCTTTGTCCTGTTGGAAGGGGAGACATCCCAGTGGGAATTAGTTTAGAGTTGTCCTGGCACGAGCTCAAGTGCAGACTGGCAGGGTATGGAAGGGGAGGTGGGCTCTGGATGAGCAGTCAGCCTGAGAGGCCACAGGAGCCCCACACCCTTCCCACTGCTCCTCCAGGGCTCCACTTGAAGCTCTTGAAGGGAGCCTTGGTTACGACTCCTCTGCTGACTGAGGGTGTGCCAGGAGTCAGGACTCCCCCTGTCTGGAGAGGCAGGTCTGCCGTGCTCCGTGCCCGTAGGAACAGTGGCTGCCCAGAGGCAGGCAGGACGTTCTAGCTGTGTACATTCCCATTCAGTTGGCCAGTTTCAGGCTCCATGAGTTGTCATGGGAGGGAATAGATTTTATGGAGGATGGACTTAAAGAGACTTAGGCCAATATGGAAAGAGAGTGTGGAGAAACTCTGTGATCACGTTTGTGCAGCTGAGTTCACATACACTTGCTTATCAAGCCCGGATGTGAAAGGAGGCCATGCTTGAAGGCAGAGAAGTCGGTTTTTCAGGTTGTTCAGAAATGAATCAAAGGGAGCTGAGGCAATGGAGAGTTGAGCTTCCATCTTGCCCTGGCTGCTGTTGGCTGGTGCACTTACCATGAGTACTGACTGGAATTCCATCCCTCTTCAACACTTGCTGAGGCATCGAGTATAGGTACCTGGTAGGTCCCTGCCCGAGAGCCTGGAGCATAGTGTCCCTGGCCATCTGTCTTGCCAGTGATCCCTTGTAGAGTGATCCCTTATGGGCTTGTCCATCTCCTCTACTGCCTCGGGACTGTCAAAGGACCAGCTCTGATGTAACTTTTTTCCCCTTCGTTCTTCCCTTTGAATGATTAAAACTGAAGTGGATCCCATTGCCTTAGGCAGATGCTTCTTAAAGATAGTTCCTTGGTACAGGCCTTGCTTCCCAGCTTGGGAGGCAGGAAGGGAAGTGCCATTCCTACCAACTGTTTTTCACAGCCAAATGGAAATTTTGTGTATACATTTCTCTCTATACGATTCTGACTGGAAGTAATCATGGAGAGAAACAGAATGTGTTTTCCGTCCTGGGGAACACATGGCCTTCACTGTCATCCCTCATGCTTTTGTCCACAGTCAGCACTTGATGCTGTCCTCAGCCTGTCCCAGAGCCTCCACCACCTCCTTGCTCTTCAGATCTCTGCAATTCCTGTGCTTCTGAGGCTGCTGGGAATGAGGCATTTACTCGAGTGTTGCAGCTCCTGATTAATTTGGTCACAGCCTGGTTTAGCCAACAGTGATGTTTCCCATTTTCTGAACACCCGCTGAGGGTTTCAGGCCTTTCCTAAATGTGCACGTTATTTCATTTGGTCTTTTTAACAATCAAAATCACACTTGGTTCTTGATCACTCCATTTTGCCAGCACGCCGAGTGGCCGAGACGGGATGGGGCTCAGGGACTTCTGCATCCATCATGTCCTCTCTGTCACCCTGCCAGAGAACCAGTGTGCCGGTCCTGTGGCCTGAGTTCTCCCAGTGCCACCGCCTCCTTACTATTGGCATAGACTTTGCAGCTGGAGTGGAATGACGGATGAAGACGCGACTCCGGCAGCCCATCTTGTGGGGACAGGCCTCGAGCCCTTCTGTTGGAACTGCGTCTCAACATCGGGACACTGAACTCAGGCATTCTTCCTGCATGGCCATTGAAAAATTAGAACAAAGATGTGCTCACGAATGCTCCCTAGGAGAGCAACAGGTTGGAAATGAATTTGTGGGTTTGATTGCATTTAAAAATTTCCTGAGAAAGCAGCATGGAGATTCCTTAGAAAGCTTGGAGTAGAACCACAATTTGACCCATTTATCCTACTCCTGGGCATATACCCAAAGGACTTAAAATCAATATATATACTACAGGGATGTAGCCATATCACGGTTTATAGAAACTCAATTCATGATAGCCAATGTATGGAACCAACCTAGGTATCCTTCAATGGATGGATACATAAAGAAAATGTAATATATAGACACAATGGAATATTACTCAGCTATAAAGAAGAATGAAATTATGGTATATGCCAGTAAATGGATGGAACTGGAGACTACCATGCTAAGTGAAATAAGCCAATCCCGAGAAACCAAAGGTTGAATGTTCTCTCTGATATCTGGAGGCTAACCCATAACAAGGGAGGATAGGGAAGGGAAGTGTTGAAGTTCATTGGATTAAAGAGGAAGGAAGGGAAGATGGGAATAGGAAAGACAGTGGAATGAATCGGACATAAATTTCCTATGCTCAGTATGAACACACAACCGGTGCAACTCCAGATTATGTTCAACAACAAGAATGGGACCAAAATTGTAATGTGTGTATAATATGTCAAAATGCACCTTCCTGTCATGTATATGTAAAATCAACAAATAAAAAAAAATTTCCTGAGGCTCTTGGTCTGGTGTTTGCCTGGGGCCATTTCAGGTTCCCCCGGAGCTGTGTGCTGATTCTTGCGTGTCCACCGTGCAGAGCCTTGTCCCGAGGCTCCCAGGGCTCTACTAGGAGAAGCTTTATGTTTGAATTGCTCCTGGTGCTAGAAAACCATCATGCCCAAGATTTCCCACTAAGGATCTCTTCAAGGGCTTGACGTGATTTCAGTTCCATTTGTGAATTGGTGTTCTTTCATCATTGGCTGCCTTATCGCATTCCGATGGAGAGGAGAAGAACAGAAGTGTGCATTACCAGTCAGAGTTCGAGTGAGTGGCTTCTGTGGATGGACCCGTGCGGCTCCGGTGGGTGGGGGCCAGGGCTCAGACCCTGTCTGAGCTGCCACCTTGTGTTCATGGGTCTCCGTGAGGCCACAGCTGAGATCGCCCCTGCCATCCTTGTCCTAGTGGGCATGCTCTGGTGCAGATAAAGCTCTAGGAGCGAACAGGATTGTGCTGGAGTGTTTAGTGCTCATCTCTCCTTAGGGACCTCCTTGATCCTCTGTCATGGCTCCGTCACAGGCTCCTTCCACAGCTGTGCTCCACATTCACAGGAAGCAGAATTGCAGGCCTGAGCATCAAGCTCCTAGAAGGAAACAGTATCTTTGTGACCTTGGGCAAAGGTTTCTTAGACAAGGACACAGGAAGCAATAACCATCCGAGAAACAACTGATAACTGGAGCTACATCGTAGTGAATGTCTGCTTATCAAGAGAGTCCCTGAAGTCAATAAATTGGCAATAAATATTTGCGAAACACGTATGACTGAGGACCTACATTCAGAGCATATAGAGAACCGCTCCAGCTCAGGAACAAGACAAATGATCTAATTTTTAAGAGCTGTCAGGAAATTTGAAGAAGCACTTCACAAGGGAAGACATACAAGTGGCCAGTAATCATATGGAAAGATGTTCAGCATTGTAGTTATCAGGGAAATGCAAATTAAAGCCAGTGGAATGGCTAAAATTAAAAAGACTGATAACGTCAACTGTTGGTGAGCACATGCAGCACCTGTGGCACGTGGGTGGGCCCCACAGCGTGAGCATGAAGTGGTGCCGGGGTCTTCTGGTGCTGGGGGTCGGGGACTCAACCTGCACGTGGATGGTGTGGGGGAGACCAGTGACGTCATGCAGTGTGCATGGTTGTGAGAATTTATGGAAAGCAGCAGCGAGCGGCTTGCAGGGTGGGGGCTTGAGGATGGGTTCCTGGAAGAGGGTGACGTGGGGTGAGACTCTTTGAAGGAGAGCTGCGTATGGACGATGGTGGGGTGGGCGGAGGGGGCCTGAGGCTGTGCGCCAGAGCCTCTCTGCCTGGTGAAGTCCTATGGACCCCTGGCTGGAGTGGTGCCTGACCTTCCCACCATCCTTCTGACAGTCCGCTTCATCACAGGTGCAGTGGTGTTTCTGTTCCTTCACTTGCTGGTCTGTTGTCTTCTTCCCCACCGATCCTCAGTGGGTCCAGCCTGTCACTCCCTGGAGGCCCCAGAGGAGGGGTCTTTGCTCTGCTCACTCTGTCCCTATCCATCCTCATGTCTGGCACAGAGCGGGCATTCACTAAGGACATGCTGCCTGAGGATCAAAACACGAGTAGAAGTGGTTCCGATTGGCTGTGGGTAGGCAGGAGCTGGAGCTGCAGGGCAGGCTGGGTCTGCCTGGGAGTCAGTGTGCACATGGGGCCTCCAGGCTGCACTTTGTGGTTCTGAAGGTTCCTTTTGAAATGGGAGTTGTCTTGGTCCTTTCAGGCTGCTACAGCAGAATACCAGAGACTGAGCAGCTTATAAACAACAAGTTTATTTCTCCCAGTTCTGCAGACTGGAGGTCCAAGACCCAGTCCGTTGAGGCCCCTGCTTGACCTGTAGGTGCTGTGTCCTGGTGTGGTAGGCATGGGGAGGGGTCTCAGGAATCTCTTTCACAAGTGCACTTGTCCTGTTTGTGAGGCCTTGGCTCTCCTCTTGTGACCTAGTCACCCCCCCCAAAGGCCTCCCATCCCAATCACGGCGTCTAGGTTTCAGCACAGTCAGTCTTGAGCAGGGTGTTGTCTCTGAGCCGGGGTTAGATATACTAGTCTGGCAGGTGTGTGTGGGTGGATTAAGGAAAGTGAGGAGGTGGGAGGCAGGCCCTGGAGGAGAGGTAAGAGCACTCAGGCTCAGGGAAGAGTGGACAGGAGGATTAAGGGTGTAAGTTGACTGGGTGTTCAGATGTGGCTGTGTCCTAACAGAAATATCTAGAAGCAGATTTATTGTCAAGGCTGGGGCCAGAGAGAGCCAGCTCCTCAGGTGAGCCTCCACCTGCCTTCTTGTCCCAGGGCAGCTGTGTTGCAGCCAAGTGAAGGCCTGCAGTGAGCAGGACCTGACCACTGGGAGGTCTTGTCTCTGGTCCTCCTTGGCTGTGTGACTTTGCACAGGTCATTGATGCTTCCTTGAACTCCAGTGTCTTTGTCCACAGGCTGGAGTACTGCACTCATGGGTTGTTGTATTGATTAAAGGAGGTATGCTAAATATGCTGGTACACAGTAGGTGCTTGGCAGCAGAAGTCAATATTACTCCATGTCGGAGTTGTTGGGAGAATCCTCTTAACATTTCATGTGAAAGAAACTTGGTGTACGCTGTGGAGTTTTAAGTCTAAATAACAATTCATTTCCTAGTAAATGGCTCTATATATTCTTCTTAAAAATACCATGCCATTTTCTTGTCTTTATTTATCTATTTGTTTTGTGGTATGGAGAGGGTACCTGGGACCTTTCGCATGCTTGATGAGCACCCCACCACTGAGCCACTCCCTACCTCTGGCGTTCCAACCAAGCACGCGTCTGATGACAGGCCTTGCCCAGTCCTACAGGTTGCTGCTCCTCTTCTTTATCGTCGTCGTTGTCTTCTCTTAATGAAGGATGTTTTATGTCATGTTGGCAAACACCTTTGTGCCAGAGTCTGGGTCTCCTCAGTAGAAGGTGAGGAGGCAGTTGGAGCCATGGTCTGGCGGAGGGCTCTGCAGTGTCCACTGTGGTCCTCAGAGCTTCTCCCAGTGCTGCTGTGTCCCACTGCCGTGGCCCAGCCCTCCCTCTCCTTGATGACTCTCCAGGTCCTTGTTTTGTACAAGTCTTTTCATGTGCATTTCCTTCTTCATTTACAAGTATATTTGAAAAGCTTTTTGTGTTCTTCTTTGCTTCAGCTTTCTGAAGAAGAGAAAATCCAGCGCTACAGCATCCTCTCCGAGCTCTACGAGCTGATCGGCTTCCACCGCAAGTCCGCCTTCTTCAAGCGTGTGGCGGCCATGCAGTGCGTGGCCCCGAGCATTGCGGAGCCTGGCTGGAGGGCCTGCTACAAGCTCCTCCTGGAGACGCTGCCTGGCTACAGTCTGTCACTGGACCCAAAGGACTTTAGCAAAGGTACCAACATCCTGGGGCTGGAATGGCAACATTGCTTTATTTCTGTTAACCCTTGCTCTGCAGGGCCTCTGGGTGGCCTGCCAGTGGCTCCTCAGGGCTGCTTCCACTGTCAGAACAGCATAACCCCATCTGTGGCCACAGGACTATCCTTTGCTCCCTAGAGCACCACTGAGACACCTGGTTCCATGCAGAGCAGGGTCTGGAACCTGGGCTAGCAGGTAGGTGCTCACAGTGCAGAAACACGCCTCCAGATGGGGCTCTCACTGCAGGGCAGGTCTCTCCCTGGGCCCCACTCGGTGCCTCCCCTAGCAAGCCCAGCTCCTCCCACACTTGAAGGGGAGTGCTTGTCTTTCCCTGCGGCTCTCTTCCTTTGCTTCAGTGGCAGGCTGGGGACATGTGGAGAGGCGCCTGGCCTGTGTTTTTGGGAGTTCTACCTGACTCTTGAGAAGACCCGACTCATCTTGCCCTCTTGGCAGGCCGGGTGGGCTCTTGCTTAGTATTGTTTCTGCTTGACCCCATTGGTAAAGGAGAGAGGAAGGAGTCTGGGAGTGAGGCCCTGGGTCTGGCTGCCCACAGGGGTTGGGGACAGAGACCAGTTAGGAAAGAGGGAGTGTGTGATGAAGGTTGGGAGCCAAGTTTAGACTGAGCAGGGTGAGGAATTTGAGATTGAAATAAAGTCTCCCCTTGTCCTTGTGGCCAGTGTACTTCACAGGAAGCAGAGCTGGGACCAGACCTGTAGGCAGCGTGAACTGAAGCAATGACAAGGCCCTCAGGGGAGCATGTCACTTGTGTTCTCATTGGTCAGGTTTGTGCTGTTGGCACCAACCCAATTCCTAGCATTCTGGGGACTGAGGGCTAGGGCACCCCATTCCTGAGTTCCTGCCTCTTTATAGCCACTCTGGCAGCCTTGTTGTAAGAGCTTTCTACTTTCCAGAGGGAGAAATAAATGGATGATAATTCAGTGAACAGACTTGCCTCTGGTGGGCCTGTCGGGCCGGAAACTTGGAGTGTTTGTAGGCCTGCCTTCCATGCGGTTCTGTGTCCAGTCAGCACATTCATTGGCCCGAGAGGGCCCCCAGCAGGAGAGGTGCACTGCCAACAATAGTGTGTGGCCCTGGAGTGTGACCTAATGTCTCAGAGTGCTCGATTCTATACGAACAAAGTAGTACTGCTCATGTGTCCGCATAACCAGCACCTACCTTTCTTTCTTTTTTTTTTTGCAAATATTTTTTTTAAACATTTTTTTTTAGTTGTAGATGGACACAATATCTTTATTTATTTTTATGTGGTGCTGAGGATCCAGGGCCTCACACGTGCATGGCGGGTGCCCTACCGCTGAGCCCCAGCCCCAGCCTCCATTCTTTCTTTTTAAAAAATAGATCACTTAAGAATTCATTTTTTTTTTCATATTCTTCCCATCATTACACTTTCCTCCCTATGGTTTTATGTTATTTAAAAAAAATCTTTTAGGCGCTGGGGATATAGCTCAGTTGGTAGAGTGCTTACCTCGCACACACAATGCCCTGAGTTCAATCCCCAGCACCACAAAAAAAGAAAAAAATTTAGAATAGTTTTAGGTTCATAGCAAAATTGAGCATACAGTATAGAGTCCCCAGTCCCTGCCGCACAGAGGCCCAGCCTCCCCACTGCCAACGTCACCCACCAGGTGGAGCATTTGCTACAGCCCACTGTCCCTAGTCTACTTCAGGACTCACTCTGGGTGCCGTGTGTTCTGTGGGCTTGGACAAATGTGCAGTGACCCATGTCCACCATCACAGAATCCCAGAGAGCCTCCCTGCCCTGAAGACCTTGCTGTGCTTTGTCTCCTTGTCCCTTCTTCCTCAGGCCACTGGACACCGTACCCTTTTACTCCAGCCTACTTAGTTGCACCTTTCCCAGAAGGTCACACAGTTGCACTTGAAAGTGCGAGGGCTTCTCGGATTATCTCCCTTCACTTGGTAATATGCATTTAAGTGTCTTTCATGTCTTTTTCATGGATTGTTACCTCGTTTCTTTGTAGCCTTGGAGATACCACAGTTATTTATATAGTAGTTTAAAGAATCTTGGTTCAAGTCTTGATTTCTTTCAAGCCTTGGGAATTCCGAATAAAGCATCCATAGTATTCACGTGTAAGTTTCATGTGGACGTAAGTTCTCAATTCCTTTGGGTAGATGTCGGGGAGCACTGTTGCTACTTCATGTGGGGAATGTATGTTTAGTTTGGCAGGAAACCACCAGACTCTCTTCCTCGGTGGCTGTGCCATTCTGCTTTCCTGCCATGCCATGGAGGAACATTCCTGTTGCTCCACATCCTGTCCAGTGTCCAGTGATGTCAGTTCTTGGGAGTTTGGCCATTCTAACAAGTGCTGAGTGGTACCTTGTTGCTGTTTTAATTTACAGTTCTTTAAGGACATATGATGTTGAAATTTTTTTACGTGCTTATTTGCCACCTGAGTATCTTCCTTGGTGAAGTGTCAGTTCAGATCGTTTACCCATTTTAAAATCAGGCTGTTCTGTTGAGTTTTAGGAGTGTGCTGTATGATTTGAACAACACTTCTTTATCGGACGTCTTTTGCAAATATTTTCTGTCAATCTGTATCTTGTCCTCTCATTCTCTTGGTAGTGTCATTCATGGAGCAGACAGAGTCTTCAGTTTTAATGACATCTAGTGTATTGATTCTTTCCTGGATGGTGCCTTTGGTGAGTGTGTGAAGTCATTGCTATACTAAGGGTCACCTCCACTTCTGTGTTAACGTCAGGGGTTTGCAGTTGAACCTTACGTGTTCCCGAGTACTTGTGTAGAGTCCAAGGTCTGTGTCCAGACTTGTGGCCAAGTTTCTGGATGTCCCGTTGTGGCAGCCCATCTGTCAGGAGGGACTGTCTCAGCTGTGTGTTGCCTTTAGCCTTTGTCAGAGACCAGCCTATTGTACTCTGTGACTCTAGTTCCAGGTTCTCTATTTCGTTCTGTGGATCTTTTTGTCTGTTCTCACTCCAAAACTACATGGCCTTGATTGCTGTAGCTTTGTACTCAGTCTTGAAGTCAGGGATATTTTTATTTATTAAAAAAACTGCCCTTATTGGACATTACAGAAATGATCGTTCACAAAAGGTGATTATATTTTTATGGCACTTTCTGGTATTTTCAGTGAGGCCCCAGGGCAGCTGCCATGCTGGGCAGAGTTGTTGCCAGTGGTCATGACCCCAGCAGAGCACTGGGCTGCAGTGCTGGGACCTGGCTGGCTCAGGGCCAGGTGAGTCTGTTGCCCCATGAACCTAGCTGGGCCTCTGGGCCCCTGGCCACTTCGACAGCTGTGGTCTCTCAGTGGGCAGTTTCAGCTGCTCAGGGAGTGGAACCTGTGAGTCCATGTGATGTAAGAGGGGATGATGACTTGCAAGGGGGAAGTGCTGTCCCTAAGGCTGGGACACTGGCACCCTGCTGTGCGACTGTGGCCAAGTCACCAGATGTCCTGAGTGTTTGAAATGGGGATGCTGATTGAGTTGTAGGGGGTACGGGATTGGGTCATCAGAGCCTACAGGGAGCAGGTCAGGACCAGCCAAGTGCTCTTTCCAGAGCTGGCAAGTCCAGTGTGAGGGGGCAAAGGAAAAAGCAGCAAGTCGGGGCCTTCTTGCTGGTGTCCACACTATAGAAGTAGGTTTCGCAGGCGGGGCCCCTCCCTGGTTTTTTGTGGTGTTGATTGGATTTAAGGGCAGAAATAACTGGACAAGCCCTGGAAACTTGTAGGATTTGCTTTCAAAAGAGTTTCAGGTGAAAGAGAAGATTGGATTCTGCCAGGCCTTTTTTTTCAACTCTCCTTAGAGTTGAAACTCGTTTTTGCTGTATTCCTAAGAAATTTGATGGGACTGGGGCAGTGTTTGGGAAGAGGGAAGAGAAGACTTTAGGGCAGTCACACTATCACTTTAGAGGGAAACAGGGAAGTATATTTTGTTTATTTTCTTGATACCAGGGATTGAACCCAGGGATGCTTAATCATTGAGCCACATCCCCTGCTGTTGCTAGGGCCTTGCTGAGTTGCTTTGGGCCTTATTGAGTTGCTGAGGCTGTCCTCAACTTGTGATCCTCCTGCCTCAGCCTCCCGTGCTCCTGGGATTATGGGTGTGTACCACTGTGCCTGGCAGGGAAGTGTATTTTAAGAGGTTTCTATGTGTGCTGTGAATGGAATCCCTGTTTGGCATGCTTCTGGGACACTTTAGGAAAGACTGAAGTTGCTCTCTGTTACTTTTTTTTTTTTTTTTGGTATTCTTTGACTGTGACCCCAGGCTAGCTTCAGGGGAAAGCTAGCCACCTGGGCTTTATGAAAGTTGCTCAGAAGTCGTCTTAATTTTTTTCTTTCTCTATTGAGACCCGTGTCTATCATGTCTAAAGATGTATTAGTCTTCAGTCTTCTAGTGCTCTTCTTTCTTTCAGGGGTCTCCTCCCTGCACTGCTGTCTGACTCTGTCATCCTTCCGGTCAGCTGAGTGTCGTTTCTTGAGAGAGGTCCCGTGTGTCCCTTTCTGCCTCAGGGACTCCTTTCATTTGTCTCACTGAACGCTGTTGGGCTTCTTCAGAGCACTCTCGTGGTTTTAAATGTATGAAGACACATTTGGGGTGGTTGCTCCACACCCCTACACTCGGCCCTGGCTGTGCGGGCGATGCTTCCTCCCGTGGAGTTCAGCCCCGGAGCAGCCCCCAGCGTCTGTGGCTCTCACCGAGGGCAGTGTTTCTTGCTCTTCATTGGGAGGTCTTTTTAAAAAATAAGACAAACAAGCCTGCTTCCAGGTGACTCAGAACATTTTTCTTGGACTTGTTTCAGGAGGGGGACATTTGCCATCATCACTGAAAAGACGATGGAAGAGATCAGGGAGGAGGGAGAGGGAATGAGATCAAATAAAGCAAAATGGTAAATGTCAGCTGGCTGTACTTTTAATTAAAAATAAAACCACCTTAAACTCCATCTCCAGGAGTGCCCTGGAGATCCACCAGCGCCTGCGCCTGTGAGCACAGGTGGCCTGCTGGCATTCCCAAGTCCCGTAGCATTGCCTGCCTCTCTAGACGAGCGCCCCCAGGGCTGCGGCATGGGTGCCAGCCCTGCATCCTGTCTCCAGCGTCCCCGTCCTGAAGGTTGGGGTAGTGCCCCTTGCTCAGCCTGTTCCTGGGGGTGAGATTGGACTGGGCCAGGCATTCTTCCAAAAGAGGCTGCTACAGCAAGTGGATTTGCTAAGTGGCAGTCATTGACGTGTCTAATAAGCCCCCAAATTGGTGAACTTTTTTATCACTGAGTCATATGCTTCAAATCTGTCTTAAGAAAAAAAAGTTCTGTGTTTTGTCAGAGGAGCACTTCAAGTCACAGAGAAATCATAGCCTGCACTGTCTGCCGCTGAGAAAGTTCACACTCCGGCTTACTTATAATCACCTGTGGGAGAACTGCATTATTATCTGTTTTTAAAAAGATCAGCAAAGTGATATTTGCCCAGTTTCTTTGTGAGAAAATCTTCTTGGTGTTGAAATTGGGTGGAATTGGGTCTTTTTCAGGCATGGCTAGGTGAGTCACGACATTGATTGCCTAATTCTTTTTTTTTTTTTTTTTAAATATTTATTTATTTATTTTTCGGCGGACACAACATCTTTGTTTGTATGTGGTGCTGAGGATCGAACCCGGGCCGCACGCATGCCAGGCGAGCGCGCTACCGCTTGAGCCACATCCCCAGCCCCTGCCTAATTCTTTTTAAAATTTTAACTTTCGGTGTGAGATGGCCCCAGCTTTGACAGAGGGGGCACTATAGGACGTGCCTACTCCCTTCCTTCTGCTCTCTGTGCCACCGTCTTACTGAAGAGGCTTCTGAAGACATCTGTGCACTGGTTGTGCTCTAGGCAAGTGTTCAGTCAGGTCCTTGGAGTTCAGTGTGGGCCCGTCATGGGACCCTGCAAACATCCCCAGCTCAGACAGCAGCGCCGTGGCCACCACCAGCTTCATGTTGTCATCAGGATTTTAGCATTTGGCCTGTGTGTGTCCTAACTTCTCCTTTATTCACTTTCTTTGGGAGTATTTCTAGCAAATCCCGGAAACCATCCCGTTCCACCTCAGATCCTTGAGTGTGCAGGCCTTCTTGCCTCAGGTTTCCATCTTGACCCCATGCTTGCTGAGTGCCATCTGGGCCTGGGCCTCCTGTGGGCCTCCAGGATCTGTGCCTGGGTGAGACTCGTCCCTGGCTCCCAAGGTGAGGAAGGCCCTCAGGGGAGACAAACACGTGGCCCGCAGCTCATCTGCGTTGGGCTGAACTTGTGCTCTGTGCGGTTGGGTGGTCAGCCGTGTGGGGCAGGATGTAGGAGACAGGCCAGGAGGTGCCGTGGGCAGAGGAACCCTTTGGGAGGAGTCTAAAACACTGCAGGTGAACCACTGGAGGTCAGGGAATGAGAAGGAGCCTCCTCCCATGGTGGCGTTGGCCCGTAGGTAGCACCAAAGGAGCGCCTGATCTGTGGAAGCTCTGCTCTGGGATAGTGTGGTGACAAACTGTCTCTAAACGCAGGAACTCGTGACCCAGGCAGGTCTTACCCAGTGAGCACCTTGAGGGAGACGTAGTGGTGCAGGGTTCGGTCTTGGCACAGTGTGGCCGTGTTGGTGTCCATCCTGGCACAGCTGAGTCAGGTTGCCGTGTGTGCGGTCACACTGTGTTCCTGGCATCATGACGTCACTAGCATTTGTCAGCAAGTGTTTATTAGGGACTCACGAGGAGCTGCTGGGACTCTTGAGGTGACTCACTGCCTTTGTGGACGACTGTGCGGTGCCCGCTGTGCGGCTTCCTGTTGCCACCTTCTATGGAAGCCTCATCTCAGATGTCCCTTCCTTGCCACCCGCCCCAGCTAAGGTCACACACTTACCTGCTGCCGTCCTTCCTTGTGGCCACATGGCATCCCCCAGCGTGCTCTCTTCCGGGTCCTGCGTCCCCTCCCATCATCTTCCCAGGCCTGCGTTGTCTTAGGCTTTTGGTGAGCACCTGTTAACTGACCTGCTGTCACGGGCTGCTGCAGGCTTTCAGGGGATGTCCTTGGCTTGTCTGAGCCTGAATGCCCTGAGTTTAGGTCAGTGGGAGCAGTGAATCGCCACCCGTCTGGCTGATTGTCAGAGAGGTAAGAACACAGACTTCCTGGTCCCTCTCCAGATGTGTCGAGATCAGCATCTTCTCGTGTAGAGGGTGTGCTGCAGTCTGTATTTCAGTCCCTATAAGTGGCTCTGCCCACCTGCTGCAAGGGGACCGCTGCAGTGGAGGCCACGGAGGCTACCATCGAGCATCTAGTGGGGAACGGGAGCCTTGAGGTAGGGATGCCTTTGAATCAGACCTTGCTGTGACTGAAATCACTTTCCAATCCCTGAGCCCTGGACGCAGTGCAGACTCTTGTCACCTTATCTTCTCCATGTAGTGTTTTTAGATCCATTCATTCTTTTTTTTTTTTTTTGCGGGGGAGGGTACCAGGGATTGAACTCAGGGGGACTTGACCACCGAGCCACATCCCCAACCCTATTTTGTATTTTATTTAGACATAGGGTCTCACTGAGTTGTTAAGCACCTCGCCATTGCTGAGGCTGGCTTTGAACTCGCAATCCTCCTGCCTCAGCCTCCCTGCCTCAGCCGCTGGGATTACAGGTGTGTGCCACTGCGCCTGGCCACACAGTGTTTTTAGGTGGAGAATAGTTAGGTTAGCAAAGGGAAGTGGAGTAAATGACTCTCAGATTCTGGGCTTGAGGCGATGCTCCACAGGCCCTGCACCCAAATCTCCAGCCTGGCATTGAAGCATGCTGAGCCAAGTTGGACAGGAGCAGCCATAAAAGCCCCTTGATATGGCCTCTTTGTCCAGTCTCTCCACTTTCCTGTATTTTTCTTACACTTCAGAAAAATACTATGTTTTTAATTTAATATTCTTGGTTGGTAAGGAAGGCCCATCAAAATATCAGTTTTTTTTTTTTTTTTTTTGGAGAAAATATATGTCTGTAACTCAATGGCATTGAAAAGTCTTTTCTTCTAAGTTTATCAGAATCATCTCAGATAGTTTTGAAATCGCGTCTTTGCGTGAAGAGAAAGGAAGATGTTCTCATGTATGGAAAGTGGGTCACTTTAGAGTCTGTCTCCAGGATCAGTGGCCATGGGGGAGTATGTTCTGTGGCCCTTTGACTTTGAAAGCTGAGGCTTTGCCATAGACTGCCAGGTGTCATGGGACATTGCACGTTTCCTTGATGACGCTTGTGTCCTTGCTGCAGGTACACACAGAGGCTGGGCTGCTGTCCAGATGCGTCTGCTTCACGAGCTGGTCTATGCCTCCCGGAGAATGGGGAACCCTGCGCTGTCCGTGAGACACCTGTGCTTCCTCCTGCAGACCATGCTGGACTTCCTGTCGGACCAGGGTGAGCCGGTGGACTTTGGTTCTTTCCCAGGCAGCAGGAGGCGTCTGGGTTGGGGTGTGGTGCTAGTGGGCGGGTCGTCCCCCTCCTGCCCAGGCCCCCAGGCCCTGTGCCTGGCTCTCGCCCCCTCCCACTCTGCACTCTGTCTTGTGTCAGGCACGGTGCTGACGCGTGGTGCTGTGGAGGGAAGGGCTCAGCTCCCGAGGACACTGGGGAGTTTCACCGTGTGGCCCCCGTGGCCTCACTGAAGGGAGGTGAGACAGCCAGAGGCCCAGCCCTTTGTCCTCTGGCACTGCTTCTTCCAGGGCACCTGGCCGAGGTCGCCTGTGCTGCTGTAATGGGCCCAGTGACATCTCTGCCCGTACTCCACAGTGGGCCTCCTCTGCTCCCTCTGCCCACACTGTTCCTGGGGTCACCTGGGCTTTGGGTTTCGGTGGTGATCTGTTTATTCCGCAGCGTGGGGCATATCTCCCTGGTGTCTGTAGGTGCTTGAAAGTCAGCGTCAGAAGGGGACCCAGTGGCTCCCCTGTCAGGCTGCCTTTGCCACTCTGGCTGTGTCAGTGTAGGGTGCTGGCTGGGTGCTCAGGGACGTGTCTTCTGCGGTGAAGCCATGTGTGGGGAGCTTATTAGGAAGGACTCCTGGGATCAACACCCTCTGAAGTGGAGACGAAGGGAGACTGGTCTTGCTGGGGTGGCCTGCACTGCTGACCCAGGCCTCTTGCTCCCTTGCTGGCCAGCTGTTGGTTGCAGGTAGGTGTCATCCTCTTCAGCAGCCAGGGGGCGGCCCCAGCTGACCCCTGGACCTCTGCTGTGAGATCTGAGAGGATCTGGGTCTTCGTGTTCTTCCCAGGCACTGGTACATGTGGCTCCCGGGGGGGCTGTGATCCCGGGAGGCCGGCTTCTGGAGGGGCAGTGCTCTTCCTCTGGGGCACCTCCTCTCTCGCCCTGAGTGATGACTGAGTAGCACCGCTGTCTGCTGTAGTGCCGTGTGGTCACTGCTGCTGTCTGGAGCCTGAGAGGCCTGAATGCCTGCTTCTGCAACCCACATCCAGGGGTCTGCCAAGCTCTGTGCGCCTTTGTCTTCCCACTTTCCCGTAGCTTTCTCTTGAGTGTCCCTGTCCTGGAATCGAAGCAGCCCTCTCCAGCCCCAGGGTCCTCAGGGAGTGTGTCTCCCAGGGATGTTGTGAGGCCTGGATGTGCCCATGCCTGCAGAGCTCAGGAGCAGGGCCCACTCTGGGCACTGTATGGTGTTGCCCACAGAACGGGTGTGCAGAAGACCATGTGCGGGTGCCCCGCACAGAGGGAGAGGCTCTGGTCTCCGCAGCCTTGCCTTCTTGCAGTGGGAGGGGAGGGCTCGGTCGAGGCTCTGAACTCAGAAGAGGGTCGCGAGTCCTGCCTCCAGGCTGAAGTGGTCAGGCTCACCAGTCTGTGTCCCTGCAGGTCCTGAAACGCCATCTCTGGGCAGCACTGCGTCCTCCTCCTGCTGTCCCCCTCACTTGTGGAGCCCTTGTCCCCATCGCTGCTGGAACTCAGGCCTCATTTTGAAGATGGCCATCTGTGTGCAGTGACTTCCGTGGCCATTTCTACCCAGAATGACTTCTTGTCCTCCAACCCCTGTCCCTGTCTGTCTTTAATGTTCTGTTCTTAGGGTGCACACCACTTGGCCACGTGCCTCCCTCGTGGTGTGAGCTACCTGTTGTTTTCTATTTAGGACTTCTGGTGACCTGGGGGAGTCACTGCTGGGACAGTGGTCTCCTGGACAACAGCTCAGCTTCTGTGCCTGGCCGGTTCCCATTTCCCTTGGCGTTGCATTTGACATTTGAGTCACCACTTGGCCTCCCTACCCTGGTGTGTCTAGCCCCTGAGTAGCAAGGCCACTGTGGAAGCTGCCGATGGGAGCACCTCGCTCTTGAGCCTTTGTGGCGTCCTCCCGTCTGCCCTGAGGCTGCAGCTGCTGGGGGGCAGGGGTGGCCCCTCCTTGCTTCGTTGCCTCTTTGCCCGCCCTGCTCCCCTGGTTTCATGACCCGACCTGAGATCTGCAACCCTGAGGAGGTAGCACAGCCTCTGTGCCCTCCCTGACCTGAGGCCCTGCCTCTCTTCCTTGGCCATGGCTCTGCTCTCCCTGGTCCTGTCCCCATGTCACATTTAGATGTGTGCAGTCTCACGTACCCCTCGTTCTTCCTGAGTGCTGACACCCCCTGCCTCCCCTGCCGCACCAGGGGCTTTTCTCCTCAGCAGCACGAACCTTCCTTCCTTGTGGGGGCCTTTACCTCTGGCTCCTTCACGCTGCACCCTGTCTGCAGGCGGAAGGGCCTGTTCCTGTTCTCTCGCTTCACACGTGGCTCAGGCTGTACGTACTGCCTGGTGCCTGTGTCTGCTCCAGAAGCACCTGTTTCTGTGTATATTGCATTTCTTAAGGGTTGGGGTCTGCAGTCAGAGGACCTCAGTAGCATGTGGTGATTTTAAGTGGCTGAGTGTGGAGTGGGGTCCGACAGTGGAGTGAGGCACTCCTCGTTGCTGCGTCAGGTGTGACTTGACCTTCTCCACTCCAGACACAAGGCACTGTGTCCTGGCTTAGTCAGCAGCCCGCCTCCATGCCCATGGTTTACCTGAACATGGGAGGCCACAGGAAAGCAGAGGAAGCACGCACACTGGGTCACTCTCTGGCTTCCCTCCATCGAGGCAGCCACCACTGTCACCTGTGCCTGTGAGCAGAAGTGTGTGATTGCAGAGACTCAGAGAAAACCTCCACCCTGAATGAGGTGAGAATCCTGCTGGGCCTCAGAATTTGGTGACTTCCTCCTCCTTTTTTCTTATCCCGTTTACATTTTAAGATTTGTTTCCCTCTAAACCTATCCTGTGATCTTCCAAAAAGGGTGATGTGTGTGGGCAATGGGGCATCTTGTGGCAGGTCATGTTGAAGGCTCTTTGCTCTATACATGTAAAATATTTAAACATAAAATACAGTTGAAATAGCATGTCTGTAGTGGCCTATGGTCTCAAGAAGGCCAGTTGAAATACAGGGAGACTCAAGGTCAGGACCTGGGCAGGCTCTGTCTCCCTCAGGTGGGCAGTGTTGCACTTGTGGCCAGAGTCCTGGGGTCTCCACATTGCATGCTGTGATCCCTTTTGGTTGTATCTCTCAGTGGAGTCCTGAAAATAGCCTTTTTTCCCCTTTTTCTTCCTATCCCTCTCTTGCTTTGAGATCTACTAGAAGTGCTGGAGGATAAAATTAAATCCTGAGTTCAAATCATGTAGAGTTTTTCTTTTCGTTGTTTCCTAGAGTTAGTGTGGAGAGACTCTAAATCTGCATTTGGACCTGAATGGAGCCCCTGAGGCTCAGTTAGAGTCACATCAGGCAGCTCTGGGAAGGGGCAGTCGCCAGGCCACCAGTGTCCTTCTGTCTGGGGTTTGGTTTTGGTGGATGGCTGGCTCCCAGGGAGGATGTAGAGAATACAGTGGTGGCTGCGCTTGGCCTGTGCTCTTGCAGGCTGCTCTCCCTGGGTGTGGGAAGGTGATATGCCCTGTGATGGGTGGGGTCTTGGCTGTGCGTTTTTAGGTGACAAAAGGATCTATTTGCCCATATAATGCTGATAGCATTGCAGTGGTTGCCAGAGGTCTTACTAATTAGAGGTTTAAAGCTATGTTGTTTAGGAAGAGAAGAATCTAGGTATTTGATATTGTTTGACAAACTGCTGTTTGCTGAGAGGCTGAGAGTGATGTCATTGGTTAATTGGAGTTTTCTGAGGAAGGACGGGAGGAGGGCTGGTAGGGCCTCTCCACCTCTCACCTTTGATCAGTGGACACTCAGGTCAATAACTGCAGCCTTCCTGGATCTCCGTTTTCTCATTTGGACAAGCGGGATGTTGAGACTTCTGTGCAGTGCTGTTATTTTTAATGATGGGATTTTGATTTGTTTTAATGGCAGGTCTTTTGCCCTTTTCCCTGAAGAGCTCAGGCACCCCTGGCAGGCTGGGTAATTAACATTTCTCAACATGCCTGCATGGAGATGGAGCTGGAATGGAAGAGCAGCAGAAAGGAAAGACAAAGGTGTGCCCCCATTGGCTGCTGGCAGTGGGGCAGCCACTGGGGACTCCTTGCCTGTCCCTCCCTGTGTGTGCCTCTGAGGTGAGCAGAGAGTGGGCTTCCAGACTGGCAGGAGGCACCTCTTCACCCGACAAGGCTCTGGGCTCCCGGGACTTTGGTCTTTTTTGCAAGGTAGAAGTTTAGACTTGAGGACTTGTGGGGTTTTCCCTGGAAGCGCAGCTGTCTTAGATTTCACTGGTATGGGCCATTTTTGTGCAGCCCTCCTGCCACCTGTGCGGGTGCAGAGCTGCCACGGCATGTGGTAATGGATTTATGGCGCTGTCATCCCTTAGACATCGTGGGCTGTGCATGCAATCCCGGCATGCACGAGAGGCAGCAGGGGTCTCTTGAAAGGCTTCTCCCTTTGTGGAGGGTTGAGGGTGACTTAGAGCCACCCCCTCCAGCCTTGCCTGCGCCCCTTGCGCTTCTCCCTGCCTTGGCTGGGCCGAGTTCCCGACAGTGCTGCAGGCGCAGCAGCACCCTGGGCAGCCTGCTGGCACACTGCTCTCACTGCCCTCGCACTGTCCCAGGAGCGTGCCTTTATGGCAGCAGCACTCTCCTCTGGTGGCCGCCTGTCTGCTGCTGTCGGGGCCCCACCACATCTGTGGAAGGTTCAGATAATTCTCCGTTGGGATGGACTTCTCGTGCCTCCGTGGTGGGGAGCGCTGTGTTCCTGCTCTTTGGTGTGGTCGGACTTCCACGTGCCTGCTTGGGCTGCCTTTATGGGGACACGGAGGACGTCTGTTGGCTTGTTTTGTGGGGGACTCTGGGAAGTGAAACCCTCTCTCAGCCCCAGGTTTATGTCTGCCTGCAGCGTTATATGAAGGGTAGAGGTGACAACCTTTAGGTGCTTGCTGATGTCTTGAGACGATGAGGTTCTCCCTGGGACTTGGACGTGGCTCCTCAGTCACATACGGTGGTTCTTTTGACTGAGGTACCACAAAAGGACACCAAGAGAAAGGGAACAGAGGGTGATCCCTGAGGGTGAGTAGATATACATACTGTTTGTCCAGCATGTGCTGACTTATGATTTGAATTGCTGGGCTGGCCTTAACGATGACATGATGAGTGGGAGGTGACAGAAAGGAGTGTCGAGGGAAGGACAGGGCAGTGCATGGGAAGTTGTCCCTGGAGACAGTGAGCAGTGGTCAGGCAGCTGCAGATTTGGCATGTGCCATTTCTGCTCCCCAGGTTTGCGGTGTGGGGACTGAGGCCTGCTGCCTTGCCACGGAACCCGCGGCTCAGACACGGTGCTGGGTGTTGTTCAGCTGCGGGGGCTCAGAAGCCTGCTCTGGTCCTGTGCCACTCACTTGGTTTCCTTTGGGAACTCGAGGCCTGGGGAACATGGAGCTTTGCTGGTGGCTGATGGAGCCTCCACAGCCTCGGGAGCAATGTTGCAGCCCTGAGCCTGTGGAAGGCCGAAGAGTTGACTCAAGTGGCTTTCTCAGAATAGTAAACACATTCACTGAGAAACAGTTCCCGAGCTAATGGGGAGCCCATCAACTTAGCATACACTGGGGACTCCTGGGTTTGTACCTCCACCTTCACCTCCACCTCCACCTCCACAAGCCAAGTACTGATGCTTGCCGTGACACGGATGGTCCTTGAACACATCCTGCCGAGTGAAAGAAGCCAGGCACGCCACCTGCCATTGCCATGCGTGTGCCGGGTGGGATGGCCCTTGGTCAGCAGCCAGCAGAGGCAGCGGCTCTCCCTGCAGGCCACTCTGCCTCTCATTTCTCATGCTCAAGGGCATGATCCACAAGTTGAGGAGGCCCCACCCAGCCCTGGCAATGAGTCTTCCCCATGCTGTCTCTCTGCACTTGGGATGTGTTACTGAGGCCTGGGCGCCTGCCTCCTGGAAGCCTTGTTCTGTGGCCATCATTTTGTTCTAGTGGGGGCACCCTTTCTCCAGCAGGGGCTGCTTCTCCATCCGCCCCAGAGTTTCCTTTACATTGGGAGATTGTATCCCGCCCTTGTGTAGGACCTTCCCTCATTTCCCCTGGCTCCTGTGATGAACTGAGGCTCCTTGCTGTGGCCTGCAGGCTGCTCCCACCGGCCTACCTCCTGTGCAGCCTGCTGTGTCTCACTAAGTTGCTGCTCCTGTTCCCTGGCTCCTCTGATGTTTGAGGCTGAATGACGTCCCTGGAGCCAGTGTGGCTGGCCCCTTGCAGGGAGCTTCCTTCCAGTGCCTGACTCTGGCTTGCCCTTTCCCCTGCTGCTCCCTGCCTGGCTCCTCCTGAGGGTGCGAGCAGTCTCCCCTGCCATGTTGGCTTTCCCTGGGCAGCCTGCCTGGGGCATGCCCAGCGCAGGGTGGCAGGGAACAGGGACCTACCCTTGGATATTGACCCTAGCACTCCGTGACTGTGACGGCTGCCTGGTGATGAACATTTAGGAGGTTCAATGTCAGCCCTCACGTGGGCTGGTGGCGCTGGTCTCAGCCACAGACGCGCAGACGTGTGTGCCCAGAGTGCAGAAGCAGAGCCCTGCGCAGCCCTTTGCAAAGCAGGCAGTTTGCTGCTTCAGAAAAAATCATTTTCTGAGCCAAATTCAGTGGCTCTGTTTCCACTCTTGGTGGCATGTGCTACCCAGGGCTCAGTAGCTGCCACCTGTCCCGCCAAGGCTGCTACTTCAGGGTATACCCACGTGTGGTGACCGTGCCGCCATCTTGAGGGGGGAGTTCTGCGAAGGATCACTGGCCAGACTGAGCTTCTCAGGTGGAGCTCACTTTCTCTCATCACCTGTCTCCATTGCAGTAACCGAGCAGGAGTGTGGCTTTGTCACTGCAGGTGACTTTGGTTGTCTGTGCCCCCTGCAGGCCCTGGACAGCTACTCCCTGGGAGTGGATGCAGCTGGTCACCCTCTTCATGCTTTCTTTACCTCCTTGCGTCACCCCCTGAATGTTCTATACAGGCCTGTACCTTAAGGGACACTGCTGGAATGGAAGTTTAGGACTCAAATGGCCGGTCAGCGCATGGCCTGGAGGGTGGCAGCCAAGCAGGAAGCAGGCTGGGCACAGCACTCTCCTGCTGTCCCCTTCTCCCCAGCTGCACTGGGCCATTCCCAAACCACCAGGGTGCTCTGGATGGTCCTAGCAGAGGATGGGGAGTCCTGACCCCATTAAGAGTGTTGAATTTGGTCTTCGTCTGTGCAACAGGCTCCATCGCAGGGTCCTTGTCCCCTGGAGCTGACCCTCTCCTAGGAGAAGGGTCTGTACAGGCCTGTACTGCCTCATGCCACACTGGACCCAAAGCCTCCCCTAAAGTACACCTCTGCAGAGCACCCCGGTGTCCTCACCTTTTAAATCCACTGGTTGGCAGAGCCATGTCTGATGTCCTTCTGTCCCAGGCCCCTCTCAGGCTCCCCTGGCTTCCTCTACTCTCCATACGTCATGGTCACCACTTTCCAGAGCAGGGGTCACTTCCTGTCCTCCCGCTCTTCTCCCTTCCCAGCGCAGCCTCCCTCCTTTCCTTCTTCCTGGCCACCTGCTGAGTCCTCTTCCACTGACTTCTGTGTGTGCGGCACTGGCCTTGGGGCTTCGTTCCTGGTCCTGTCACTTGCTCCCTTTTGGTCCCAGACCTTTAAATGCCATATTAAAGCATACACTTGGGGCTGGGGCTGTGGCTTGGCAGTAGAGTGCTTGCCTAGCGAGGCCCTGGGTTTGATCCTCAGCACCACATAAAAATAAATAAATGAAATAAAGGTATTGTGTCCAACTGCAAACTAAAAAAGATAAATATTAAAAACAAAAACAAAAGTACGCTTGCCTCTGTGCACTTGCAGACCCATGTCCCTGTCCCTTCAGTGGTTTTAAACATCCACCAGTTCGTATTTGAAGAAAGAAACAATTTCTAATCAGTCTCTGATGCACAGGGACTCTGTTTTAGGGAAAAAGAGGCAGTACCAGCTTGACTATGGTGACCAGGCTGTATCAGGGTTCCAGAGACACACACCTGCCATTCAGGTGGAGGTGTATGACCCTTGCTCTGTGTAGGAAGGCGATGCTCCAGATGCAAGACAAATGAGGATTGGTAGCCGAAGGCAGAGTGAGGGGTCAGCAGATGAGGGAACTCTGGCTAAGCTGGCCTGGCGGGAATAGCCAGGCTGGGAGGTATGGCCAAGGTGAGCTCACAGCATTCTTTTTTTTTTTTTTGGGGGGGGGTACTGGGGATTGAACTCAGGGGCACTTGTTCACTGGGCCACATCCCCAGCCCTAGTTTGTGTTTTATTTAGAGACAGGGTCTCACTGAGTTGCTTAGTGACTCACTTTTGCTGAGGCTGGCTTTGAACTTGGTATCCTCCTGCTCAGCCGCCAGAGCTGGGATGACAGGTGCGCACCACTGTGCCCAGCGAGCTCACGGCATTCTTGCTGAAACTGGGTGAGGCACACTGAGGGGAGGGCCCAAGGACGAGGCCCACTGGAGCCTGTCCAGAGTTTGGTCGGGGAGTCTTCGTCCGCGCGTAGCAAGTACATCTGCACAAGTGCGTGCCACTGTGGGGCTGGCTGCGTGGCTCTTGGGAGTGCTTGTTGGGTGTCTGCTGCTGGGTCCGCAGGCTGAAGGTGGGCAGGAGGTTGGGCCCCAGGAGGCTGAGCAGGACCCTGCAGGGATGGCTGGAAGCCTGCCATGTTCCCAGTACCTCTGACCTCCCTGATGGTGGTCCTGGGGCGGGCTGGCCAGGAGTGGCACTGAAGCAGAAGAGCTGGAAGGGGCTGGAGGAGAGGGGCCATGGGTGACGTGCTGGTGACCTCCACAGAGATGCCCAGCCCCCTCTGCCTCCAGAGCACAGGCTGGCTGGCTCAGCTCCACAGGGAGGTCCCCAGCCACGTGCCCACAGTGCTGTCGGTTTTAATTTCTGGTGTGAATCTCAACCAGAGATTTTTTCAGGAGGTGGGAGGTAGATCACCATTGATAAAATGCATTTCTTTTGTTTTTTTCCCCTTGTCTCTACCAAATTTGGTATTTTACTCGTTAGCATCCGTACGACTTTTTTGTTTTCTTGGCAAGTCCATACTAACAGCTTTGGAAGGGTTTGGCTGAAGTAGTAGGAAGATGATTTTCCCCACTTCCCCGGGTGGCGTCAGAGCATTGATCTGACATCACATGATGCTTCCTGAGTGACCATGAATCGTGCTGTGAAGAGAAGAAAACGTGAAGTCCACTGTTCCTTTTGAAACCTCCGTTTCTGTTTGAAGTAGCTAGTTGTGTAGTGTGTGAATTCTGGTAGACCCTCTGGACTTGGAAGGGCGTGTCTGGGTTCTGGGTGTGCGGGGTTCTGCGTGCCTTTCAGACGCAGGTGCACAGACAGGGGAAGCTCTCTTGCGTTCTTTCCATGTCTCCTAAGTCCAGTGTTGTGCTGCATCCCAGCAGGTCAGGAGGCGATCTTGGCCAGTCCTGACTGTGCCAACGGGCTGTGGGAGGGCACGGGTGCTGTAGGCCAGAGCCTGCGGGAGCAGGGGTGCAGCAGTGCCCGTGCCCTTGGTGCTCATGGGCCGAGTACACGGTCTGCAGAACACAGTGTGCTGACGCCGCATTGGATGTCTGTGCTGGGGAGGAGGGTCCAGGCAGGCAGTGCCAGAGCCTTGCTGGAGCTGAAGAGGGAGGCCTGGTCCCACAGGAGGGGCAGGGGCAGGGGCGAGGGAGGCTTGTGGCATGGAGGGTCCGACCACCTTCCTCTTCTCAGGAAGGGGAGGAGGAGCTCTGGACAGAGGATGAGAGGTCTAGGATGAGTGGAGAGCTGGCTTGGGTGGCTTTGGACTGGGGAACAGTTGTGCTGCCTCTGCCTCATCCCTGAATTGCCTGGCAAGGAACCGCGGGGGCGTAGGTGTGTTAGTGCCCTGGGAGGACACAGGAGGATGCCAGATGGACAGTTATTGCCATCCTGCCTTTTATCTGCAGTTAGCAAAGTATCCCTCCCTCCCTTCCCTCCTTTCTCCCTTCTTTCCTCATTTCTTCCTCCCTTTCTCTCTTTCTTTTTTTTCCAGGGATTGAACTCCAGGGTGCTTAATCTCCAAGCCACATCCCCAGCCCTATTTTATTATTTATTTATTGGCACTTGATCACTGAGCCCCATCCCCAGCCCTATTTCATATTTTATTTAGAGACAGGTTCTCACTGAGTTGCTTAGTGCCTCGCTTTTGCTGAGGCTGGCTTTGAACTCGCGTTCTTTCTGCCTTAGCCTCCTGGGCTGCTGGAATTACAGGCATGCGCCACTGCACCTGGCTTTTTATTTTATTTTATTTTTGAGACAGGGTATCACTAAGGAATCTTTTAGAATTTAAGGAAATTGTAAAGTAATATTAGAAATTAGAATGCAAAATTTCTTTTCCTAGGTTTTGGTATTGGTTAGGGTAAAAAAATGACATAATAACTGGAAGTTTTCTGTACTGTGGACTGTCAAATGAAAAATGTGGGGTGTGTTGAAGGCCCTCTGTGCTGCTCTTCATTCCCACCACGAGGCCAACACACACCTCATGTTTGGGTATTGGCACACTTGGTTCTGAAGCACACAAAGCGGTACCAGGACTCCCGCCACAGATGAAGAGTGCATTTTTAAAAAAAATATTTCTTTTTTAGATGTAGGTGGACACAACACAATGCCGTTATTTTTATGTGGTGCTGAGGATCAAACCCAGGTCCCGCCCATGCTAGGCGAGCACTCTACCACTGAGCCATAATCCCAGCCCAGTTTTTTTTTTCTTTTTAAAAATCACTAAGGCAACAACACTTTTTTTTTCTTCCCCTTTTCTATTTCCAATGTTTTTTCCCCTTGCAGTTCCCCCCTGGATTGTGTATGTGGCTTCTTCGGGAATTTTAATTCGCTATATTTCATTTTTTCACCTGGATTGGGAAGAAGGCAAGATCTGCATATGAACTGTTTTGTTACAGAGTCCCTCTGAGAGTTGTTCAGTAAAGGGGTGTAACTTGTTTCTATTGCAGTTTATATGATTTCTTTTCTTTGCTCAGAAATAGGCAGAAGCAGTTGAATAAAACCCAACAAAAAGAAGGGGAGCTTTGGACTCCCTTTAGTTGTGTGTCGAGGAGATAAGTGCTGTGTAGTGCAACATAATAGGTACCTTCTAATAAAACGTGTTGTTGCTGGAGAAACCATGCAAGTGTAATAGCGGGTGAAGAAAAGCCATCAGTATGGCAAAGTCCCAAGTGTTTTTTACTAGTTATGGGAAAACACTAATTTGTGGAGTTGTGGGTGGGCCAAATGTGAGCGTCCAGGTGGTGTCAGAAGGGCCTTCTGCAGCCTTACCAGAGTCTGGCCTTGGTGATGGGGTAGCTCCCGTGGCATGCTTTTAGTGGGCCAGCACAATCCTGCTGCTGTGCTGACTGGCCCATGTCTCTGTGCCAAGTGCCATCACCCCATGGCTCAGGCCCTGCCATTCTGGTCTGGAACAAAAGTGACCTCCTTGCCTCTCAAACCTTCCTTGTCTTGCCTGCTCTCCTCTGGGGTGGCCCAGTGATCTCTAAAGTGGGTATTTACCTGTAGCTTTTTAGTGTACAAATAGCATCAAAGCTTCCCTTTGTCCACAGAAATAAAGTTCAGGCACTGTAGCATATTGTGCAGTGTGCCCAGTCTGCTGCCGTCCACTCCAGTGCCTGCTTGTAGGGCTCCTGTGTGTTTCTGTGCACAGGTGGGCAGCCCCCACCACCCTTGCCATCTCCCCTGGACACTGTCAGGAATCACATCACTCCCTTCTTGGTGGAGCGTTTCCCCACAGTGTGCTCCAGTGCTGGTTGCAGGGCTTGTGAATTGCTGGCTTCCATAACCGTGAGCTGCTGTGTGATACCTGGGCAGGTCTTGGTTGTTCTAAACACAAGCCCAGCACAGAATCCAGCTCAGAGGCTCAGGAAGTGCTGCTTAGATCCAGTTGCCTTGTTTTTCTCTGGGGTTGAGAAAAACACCTTCTTGCCATGCAGTTGTGAGGGTTGGAGTCCGTCTGTGTCAAGAGCCTGCACATGCTGTGTGCTCAGGAACTGGTGCCTGGTTCACGGAGGTTTGCTCCGCACATCTAGAATTCCAGAAGCATCTTCTACATGCTGTTCTTAGGTTGCGGGAAGCAGACTAGTTGAGAAGCAGCAAGCAACACTCGGAGAGGAGAACTCCAGCAGGTCCAGAGGAAAACAGACTCCAAATTCTGAGCCTGGTCCACAGTTATTAGGTGTCATCTTCGACCCAACCTCTCAATGGGGCCTCTCCCTCTTTTAAAAAACTTCCCAATCTACAAGGCTTGAAGGTCTTGTGCAGGGTCTCCAACGTAAAGCATGCTCACAGAAACAGGTCAGAAGGCTCTTTTCTTAGGCATCTGTTAAGTTTCAAGAGGGAGTAGCCAGACTCGCTTCCAAGGGCAGTTATTTACAATCCAAAAGGTAGGGACCTGTGGTTACTTAGGCTTCCTGGAGAAAGGCTGAGAGAGGGAGGCGAACTGACCCTTCCCTAGGCATTGGTTTCTTACTGTAATATTTTTATAGTTTCATTTCACAACGAGGTCTGGTTTTGCCATCACACCTGAGCCAGGAATCCTCCAGCCTTCTGTTTTGTTCGTGTCCTTTGTGGGACAAGATGTGGAGTGTATAGAAAGGGGACAGGGAGGCGTGGTTTTGGCGGAGTAATGTATGGGCTGTGGTACTTGGACTCCGGCAGAGCTGGCTTTGCATCCTGGCCATCTACTTATTAAATGTGAGCTTTGACAATTTATTGACTATACTAAGCACAATTTCCAAATATAAAATTAAGGAGAGTGTCTGGTCAGTTGGGGGTCATCAGAACTAGTGTGACTCAGTTGCAGTGTGGTGCTGAGGAGCGGGCGCCCAGGAAACATCAGCATCCTCACTCACTTTCCCTGCTTGCAGGAAGCTGCCCCCTGACAGTGTTGTATGGTTCTCCTGCTCAAAGTCCTGTGTAGCTGGCTCTTGGTGGGTGTCATTGAGACTTGGAGCTGTGGGGGAACTGCTAAGAGAGCCAGAAGACTGCTTCTGGGTGGGATTTACACTGCCAGACGGGAATGGGGGGGGCTTTATTTTTGGCTATGCCTAACTCATCTTCAGGTGCTTATTTATTGCTGTGTGTGATTTAAATGATCAGAATGTAGGCATATCAGAAATGCGTCAGAGTGAGGTAAGCACAGGTGTGGTGATAGTCAAGCCCTAGTGGGGTGGCAGGGTCTTCACAGGAGGTGCTGATTCAGAAAGTTGAGGCGTCTGGAAGATGTGCTGCCACGTGGACTGGGGCCGTGGCCTTTCTCACGGCCAGGCATGGTCCTGCTGGTGGGAATGTAGGAAGTGCCTAAGTGACCACTCATAAATGCTCATTCATTTATTGAGTAGCTCTAGTTAGATACTGGATCTCAGATTTGATGTAGAATCTGGGATCTATTAGCATTTTCTGTCACTTCCCTGCAAGGAATTCAAAACCGCACAGCCAGCAGAGCACCACAGAGGGCTCTCACCCACGGTGTGACAGCGGGGCCTTCCGGCACTTTTGACCATGACCCATAGTGGGAAGTATGTTGTGTGTGGGAACCAACGTTCCAGGCCATGATGCCTGTCCTGGGGTCTGTGACACATGTCTCTTATGGCCACTGGTCCTTATTTGTTGGCTTTGCTTGTTTGTGTGGCGTGTGGACAGAATGCAGTAGTTGGCCCAGGCGGCTGTCAGATCTCGCTGGTTCCCTGTGGTGATCTGGGAGAGAAGGAAGGCATCGGCTCAGGCTGTTATTGGGTGTCATTTTGTTTGTTAGTTGTTGGTGCATTATGGAGGAGGAGCATCATAAGGGGCCTTATGGTGGTGTGTTCATGTTGCATATAACATAACTTGGGCACTTTCCTTCCCCGATACCTCCCTCCTCTTCTCTCTCTCCCTGTCCCTTTCTTCTGCTTGTTGCCCCCCTCCTTAGGAGGTCTCTCTGTTTACTTTTTTCTCTCTAGTGTCCACCTGTGAGAGAGAACATTTGATGCTTGACTTTTGAGTCTGGCTTATCTTGCTTGATGTGAGGCTCTCCAATTCCATTTGAATATCATTTTAAGAAAGAGATTGGGGTTAAGTCAAACCAACAGTGTCTACTGATTCATTTCTAAGTGGCTGGGATCTATGTGAGGGGAAGATATGGCATATGACTTGGTAAGTGAACTGCAGAGCCCATCTTCAGGATGGACGTTCTGCGTTTATCCTCTCTGACTGTTCAGAGAGCACGATGCCCCCTTCCAGGGAAGAGCCTGCTCAGGCCACGGCGCTTCAGGAGTATCATCCTGAAGATGATGTTCTCGTGAGGCATCCAAGGGTGCGCTCTATCCTCTGCTGTGGTGCTGGGGATGGGACCAGGGCCTGGTGCATGCTGGGCAGGCACTCTGCCATTGACTTGTGTCCCCAGCCATCCAAGGGCTCTTTAACATTCTAGCCACATTTGATGCATTTTGGGGGAGCATCTCAGTGGAAGTGGGGAGCTGCAGACATCCAGGGACTCTGTTGAATTGGAAGACTCTGTACAGACAGCCCAGCCGTGGTAAGGTGGCCGCGCAGCGTGGGAAGGGTGTTGTCTGTTGTGGCTGCAAGGACATAGAAGGTCAGGGATACAGAGGATGTTGGCTTCATTAGAGTGCCACCGCAGGTCACAGGAGTTGGTTGTTCATGTGGTGGGGCACCAAGCTTCCTGAGGCAGTGAGGTTGCAGGGACAATGGGGACACCGAGGTGGCCTCAGAGGGAGCAGGGCCTCATCCGCTCAGAGAGCAGCCCTGTCATCTGTGGTGTGATTGGGCAGGACGCCGCCTCCAGGCCACACTGCTGAGCGCAGTCATGGTTGCCTCTGTATCTCTCACCATCTCTCACCCACCCCTCTGTTGGATGCTGGGATTCTGAGTGGGACGCTCACAGCAGGCTCAGGCTCCCCCAGGGCGAACGCCCAGCGCCCTCTCACGCAGCCGAGCCTGACCCCAAGTGGCCCATTCTGACAGGCAGGTGCCCACACCTGTGTCCGTGTGTGGGGGAGGTGCGTGAGGGTGTGGGCGGTGGGGTCCTGAGTGGTCCTGCCGTCCAGGGCCAGTCTTGATCTTCTGAGCCTGTTGCTCGCTTGTCACAGTGACAGCATGCTCCAGTTGACTGCTCTCCCGCTTCCCAGCCAGTGTTGTCTTCAGGCTGCTCTTCACGTCACATCTTTCCTCACATGTCCCCACTCTGAGGGGCAGAGAAGAAAGGCCAGGCTCTACCTCGCCAGGTCTCTGGGTCCGTGGGCATGTGTGATGGGCGCTGTTGAGCACCTCCCAAATGCTGCCCCAGTGCTGATGCCTTTCTGTGTGCCATGACTTCAGGCCTCACTGTTGCCAGCCAAGCCAGCGACCGCGGGGACTGTGTTACAGGAGGAGCTAAGCTAGGTGCCCTGGCCCCCTTGGTACTGCCCTGAGGAAGGGCATGGCACTCTGCCGCCCTGCCCTGGAGCCTGGGCTCTTCCTGGCCCTCATCATCTCTGGCAGGCCCAGCGAACACGGGGTCTCGTTGCCTAGGGGTGAGAATCACCATGGCTGTGTCCGTGGGCATCAGATGCCACACCCCGAGTTTGTCCCTGTACCGAGGAGGTTTTATCTCAACTTAGATGTGGTTGTTATTTGTTTGAAAGACAAAAATTGGATGAGATAGAAAATGTCAGGTTTAATTTATTCAGCTACTCCTTCTTTTCGCCGCCAGCTTGTTACTTTGCTACTCAGCCCAAAGAAATGCATTAAAAGTTTTCCATTCATCAGTGTCACAGTGGACGGGGACTTGGCTGAGTGAGGCTGTGCCGTGTGGGTCTCCATCTTGATGAGGTGGACCTCGGTCTCTCATTTCTCTGTGTTTCTGGGCCTGAGAGGGCAGGACATGAAAGAAGTGGTGTGTTTCCTCAGGGTTCCCAGAGGTTCTCGGTTCGGCCTTGCCTTTCCCGTCTCCTAGCTCCACACCAGCTCTCTCACTAGCTGCAGAGGAGGCCGGAGCCAGAGGCTGCTTCCCCTGCAGCTGCCTCTGGAAATGGTGGAGGGATCTGTTGAACAGAGCCACACAGCACTGCACCTGTGATGGTCACATCATAGAATCAGGGAGGCTTGCTCCTTGAATGCTGAGCACCCAGGACTTCAGAGTGTGACGAAGTGTTTCTCTCACACTTCACCTCGGGGAAGAAAACCAAGAAGCTGGAAGAGGAGTTTTCATTTCAGAAAAATCATGAAGTCAGTCATATATCATCAAAGATAGCAATTTGTCATAAAAAAGGTTACTATAAACCAGAAATTACGAAGAAGGTAAATGAAGGCTTGACTTAAAAAAATTCTTTGAAGGTTTAAGGTGGAAATTTAAGAGTGAAGCTTGGTCTATAAAAAAAAATATTTTAACAAATTTGTTTATGATTTTACATAGTTAGGACTTTTATTGCTTCATTTTCCAGATGAAGACTGGGCTTGTCTTCTCGCAGGACAACACTGTGTCCTCAGTTGACTTCATCATCTTTTCTTCCCATCTTTCCTGTTTGAGTTAAGGGTGACACCATTTTCCTGGTTTGGAAGCTCAAAACCTTTAGAGTCACCCTCAAATCGCCATGCTTACCTTGTGTCTGTTGGCTGGTTGGGATGTCCACCCCGAGGCTCACGTTTCTCTCACATGGGATTTCTCTTCTACCTGTCCTGGTGATGGCCTGGGGTTCGTACTGTTGGCCTCTGTGGCTCTGGGCATTGCAGTAGTCTCTTAGCATCTGAAGGCCTTGATGTTCCCTGGCTTTGCTTCTTGCAATCTGAAGCCAGAATAACCATTTTAGCACAGAAACTTAATCACATTCTGTTCCTCAAGATCCGGAGTGACTCCCCCTTGTCTGTCCAGTAGTCTCAGGTCCATCTCAAAGCTGTTCACGAATGGATGCAGCCTCTCTGACAGCCTGATTTCATACCGTCTCCATCTGCAGAATGGACGTGTTCTGTGGGGGGCATTTTCTTCTTGCAGCTCATCACGCAGTCTCCATGCTGTTCCTGTTGTAGGGTTGCAGTCCTTGTCCTCGCCCTCTTCACCTGCTGGTGAGTGGCTTGATGAGGGTCTCTTCCTCCTAAAAGGTGAATGGATGGGCAACATTAATTTTCTAAGTGACTGTTGAATGAAGTAGGAGACTGTTTGGCTGAGCCCATTACGAGGGAGAGTAGTGGGGAGGTGACAAGCCCCGAACCAGGAGCAGGTTTCTCCACGCTTCAGCGTTTTGGCCTGCAGGATGGGCACAGCAGTGGCACACTGGTAGGTTTTGGTGTGATTTAATGAGAGCACATGTGCCAAGTGCTTGGCATGGTGCCTGGTACACGGCGTACCCACACAGGACATCAGCTGCTAACGTAGCAGCTGCTCCTGAGCCTGCCAGGGACACCTGTGTGATACCAGGGGTGGCTGTGAACTGCCTGCCATTAACCCTCTCCTCTGGGAACACGGGGAGAGCTTGGAGGTTCCTCACTCCATCAGCGCATTGTAATACTATGTTCTTCGCACACAGAGCGCTTATGCACAACCCTCACGCAGTCAATGATTTTCCACAAAGGCACCAATAACACACATCTGGGCCACACACTCTCTTCAATAAATGGTGCTCGGAAACCTGGGTGTCCACATGTAGCAGGGTGAGGCCAGACCTCCAGCCCTGGCCACGCAGGGTCGATGCAGTGGGTCATGCACTTCCATGTGAAGCCCCACACCCTAAAGCCACTGGAAGACACAGAAGACATTGGTCTGGGTGAGGAAGTGTTTGGATAAGATTATAAAAGCACAGGCAATGATAGAAACGACACATGAGACGGTATCAAACTAGAACCCTTCTGTACAGCAAGGGAAATCAGTGAAGAGGCCCCCTGTGGAATGGGGGAGATGTTTGCAAACTGTTCATCTGTCAAGGGATCCAAACCCTGATTTTTCTTTATAAAACTTTTTGAAAATTCAGTTTTATGTTTTTAAAATAATTTTATTATACAAATAAGGCATGTTTCATATAGAAGTCTTGGGAAGCATCAGCAGATGAGAAAGATTAGGCATAATCCCACATAGGCACTAACATCTTAGTGTATTTCTTTTGTATTATTTTTTCAAACTGAATTAATTTTTTAAAAAAATTGAACTTTCTTGATTATTGTAATTATGCACCTTGCATTTCCAAGGCATAGTAGACATTTTCTGTCTTACAGAAGACTTTTTATAAATGCTATTCTTGATGATCACAGTTTCCCTAAACCACCATCTTGTTCTCCTCTCCAGCTCCCACTGTGAGCACCCTCACCTCTTGTTCTCCCCTCCAGCTCCCACTGTGAGAGCACACCCTCACCTCTTGATCTCCCCTCCAGCTCCCACTGTGAGAGCACACCCTCACCTCTGGTTCTCTCCTCCAGCTCCCACTGTGAGAGCACACCCTTACCTCTGGTTCTCTCCTCCAGCTCCCACTGTGAGAGCACCCTCTTGACTTTCTGAGTCTGGCTCATCTCACTCAGGAGGAAGTCCTCTAGTCCCATTCCTTTACCAGCAGGTGATGGGATTTACCTCTTTCTTAGGGCTGAGTGGAGCTCTGTTGGGGCTACATACCACATTGTCATCACTCATTCCTCTGTGGATGGGCACCTGGGCTGTTCCACAACTTGAGTATTGTGAGTTGTTCTGCTTTGAGCATTGGTATGCTTATGTCACCGTAGTAAGCTGATTTTAGTTCTTTGCAAAAGTCCACAGAGTGGGAAGAAGGGGTGCTCCTGTGCTGTTGATACACCCACTGTGGAGACCAGCGTGGAGGTTCCTCCAGAGACTAGAGGTGGAACCACCTTATGGCCCAGCTATCTGGTTAAGTCTTTATTCTGAAGGTGATTTCCTCTTTTAGATATTATACTAAGACCTTTAGAGATGTTTGAAATTTTTTTAGGTAGTGCTTTAAATGGGTAATTATGGGGTAAGTTGATGGCTTAACATAATTGTTTTTCATTTTGGGAGAAAGAATTTAAAAACTTAGAAGGAACACAGGGAAATTCCATACCTCGTGGTACACTTGAGTGATGGCTCATCACTCTGTGAAGTGCATGAGCACATGTGGAGGGTATCCCGGGGTGATTCGTGTGGCTCACTGCAGTTTGCCCATCAGTGGACAAGGAAGAGGCTTGTTTTCTTGTTTTTTGGCAGGTCTTAGATGTCTCCTTGTCTGTCATGTCACTAGTGGTGGCAGGTGACTTTTCCATCCTTTGAAGGTGACTGTTGGGCCACCTGGATGCTTTTCCCGTGTGAGACGTTAGGGTACTGCACGTGCCTGATTGACTATTTTGGGATATCTGTGTTTTCCTTTTACATCGGGCACTCTGGGTTGGCAGTGTGACAAATGAGAAAAGCAAGAAATTTGAGCTCAGAGCTCTGATTTTGGAAATAATTTAGCCATTTGTTACTTCAGGTATAAGCCTCAAGTTGCCCCTCTGTAAAGTGGGCCAGTGACGCTCTGTGTGGTGGGAAGAATATTAGATTTGAAAAGTCTGGAAAAACCCAGCCTTGTCCCATCATAATGTGACCTTGGAGAGGGTTTTAAAAAATTCCCCTCTTCTTGTGCCTGCAGTGGGGCTAGTGGGTAAACCGCCAAGTCAGACTGTGCAGGCATGGCCCCTGCTGTGTGTGCTTAAAATGTCCCTCACCACCTAGGGGACTGACTGCCACTTTCTTGCCCCCTGCCCAGTTCTCAACTTGCTGCTCAAGTTTCTTCAGAGGACCACCAAAGACTATTGGGCTCCCAGGGGTCTTGACTGACGGTTCTGTCATGTTCACACCTATCTCCCTTTCCAGAAAAGCTTGTCGTCCGCCTGAGTCCCATCCCAGACCTCCAGGATTCTTTTCAGAAGTTTCCACTGGTGCTCTCTTCTCTGTCTGCCTATGTGTTTCCCAGGGTGCTGTCCCGGGGTGTGCGTTTCCTTTGGGGACCACCACCTCTGCTGCTTTTCCTGGTGCTTAGGAGGCTCCCTTGTGATCCGTGTCTGGTGGGTCTTCATCCTCTGGGCTTGCTTCCAAGGCGGCCTGTCTAAACCAGAGTCTTGGATCAGCTCTCCTGACCTCTGCACCTCTGCCTGACCTGGGCTCCCCTTCCTGCTCCACTGCTGTTCTGCTGACCTCATTTCGTCTCTTTCTCAGTTCCGCAGCATGGGAGCTTAGGAGTGCTTCTTGATGTGGATGTGGTCCCCGGCTCATGCCTGGCACCTCTGGGTCCCTAGGACCTTGCCACCTGTGCAGAGACGGGTGTCTCAGCCAGTGGCTGAGTGAATGCCTTCTTAGCTCTGAGCCTGTGCATTTGCTTTCCCACGAATTTCCCCATCTCCAGCTTTCCTGATGGTTCTGCGTTGGGCTGTGTGGTTTTGTGAGGCTGAGCTTGCGCTGACTGTGCAGTGCTCTGGGGGCGGCTACAGGCTTGGGCTGCCTCCTGGGGCTCCTCCTTGTTGGTCCTGAGTGCTGATGTTTGACTCCGGTTCTGTGAGACTGTGTGTGCAGGGTCTCTGTCTGGCCGTGGGCTCAGGGCCATGAGTGGGGAGGTCGTCCCTCCTCTCTTTTCTGGAAGAGTCTGTGGAGGCATCAGGGTTCTCCTCTCCCGGGGTAGCCTGACCATGCCATCTGGCAGAGGGGCTTTCCTGGGGGATTGACAGACTCAGGGCCACAGTCCTTTTTTTGTGTGATTTCCCTTGTTCCCTCTGTCCTCTGTCCCTGACTGGCATGTTTGTGTTTCTCTCCTGGCGTGTCTCAGTTTTATGAATCGTTTTCAAAGAACCAACTTTGGGTGTTGATTTTCTTTATTGTTTTCTGTTTTATTTTTATTTCCTTTTTATTTACTTTGGGTATATTTTGTGTTTTTTTTCTAGTGTTTACAATGGAGACAAGCAGTTGCTTTTGGCCTTTTTCCTAACAGAAACACTGAAGCTGTGAATTTCCTCAAGCCCTGCTTCAGGGGCAGGTCACAAGTGTCTTTCCATGACCATTGGGATCTGCTGTAGCAGTTCCACTTTGTTTTAATTTGGACACGTGTGTTGCTTAACTTCTAGGTGTTGAGAGGGCTTGTGGATCCGCTGCTGGGGTTGATTTCTGTTTTAGTGTCGTCATCGTTGGGGGACGTAGTCTCGTACAGGCATTGAGATTCATTTTCTGGTGGAACATGTACTCTGTCTGTCCTGGTGAGTTTCTCATGAGTGCTTGAGGAGGATTTAAATTCTGCAGGTGATGGTATAGTGTTGCATAAATGTCAGTTAGGGGGAGAGGTTCGAATGTTTGTCGAATCTTCTACGTCTTTATTGATTGTTTTCTATTCATTCTTTTAATTATTTTAATGAAGGCATTAAAACCTCTAACTTCAGAAAAATTGTGAATCTTTCTATTCCTTCATTTGTTTATTTTTTAAAAAAATTTATTGTGTGTATTTGAGGCTCACATGTGATTCTGTGGATATGTATAGATGGTGAAATAGTCACTATGGTGAAGCAGATTTACATATCTGTCACTCACACGTTGACTTCCTCGTGACAAGAGCAGCTGAAGTGTGCTTATTTGGGAGAAGTCCCTGACACAACGCAGTCCTGGCAGTGTGCCCTCATGTTGTACGCCACATGAACCCCTCACACCTGCCACGCTCTCCTTCCCATGTGTCCTGCCAGCTGACATGCAGAGAACTGTAAACAGTGCAGGGAACATGGACGCAGGTGTCCTTATAAGGGGGTGAGCTTCCCTCCTGGGGTGTGTGCCTGGCGGAGGGATGATATATTTCTCATTTCTCTGGGACCCCCATCCTGTTTTCCATAATGCTTTCCCAGTATTCCGTTCTGTGGAACATCAGGGTTCCCTCTTCTCACACACCCACCAACACCATGATATTGGAAGATCAGTATAGTTCCCCCCCCCCCCCCCCCCACCAAGGATTGAACTCAGGGGCATGTAACCACTGAGTCACATCCCCAGCCTGTTTTGGAATTTTATTTAGAGAAAGGATCTTGTTGAGTTGCTTAGGGCCTTGCTAAGTTGCCGAGGCTGGCTTTGAACTCAGTATCCTCCTGCCTCAGTTTCCTGAGCTGCTGGGATTACAGGCATGTGCAACTGTGCCTGGCAATAGTGCTCTTATAAAAGCAATTCAGATTTTAACTATGGTTTCCATTTCTGTAAGTGAAAGTGCCAGAATTGATTTTGAAAATACAACTTCAGATTGCATCAAGACATATCTGGACTTTTTCCTCTGTATACTTATCTTTTCTTTGTCCTTAGTTTTTATTTTCTCTCAGGTTTAGAAAAAAGATGTACTGCTTTCTCCTTTTTCTATTCTCTACCTGTTGGGGACACTGTGACTGACTTAACACAAACATGGTTGTCTCAGATTATTACTTAGAAGAAACAAGAATAAACTGTGAAATCATGGTGCACTGGTTTTCACGACAGTGTCAACTCTTGAAATGCCAAATGGCTTGCATATTGTTTACGGTCAGAAGTTAGCTGACCATATTTTCTGCTTCCACAAAGAACAGTATGTATTAGGTGACAACTATTTTTCATTAAAAATGGTCTTTTGTCTGTGTGAATTCTTTAATTTCTGGCATGGAAATAAATAGCTCTCAGAGGCATTAGGTGCTCTAATTTGAATGAAATCATTGTTGGACACTCTGATCAAAATGAAATGAGGTTTATTGATTTTTAGTGAAATAAATTAAGGAACCATCGCCTCCCACTGACTAAATCCTGTGCTTTGAGAATGTTAAGGTTTATCAAAGTTTCACTCCAGCTGAGAGTGTGGACAGATGTTAGCAGCCCCAGGACTTGGTGCTCTTTTACTGGTGCAGTGGTGACAGTGGTACCCGTGGTCAGGCCTCATTTGTTGGGAAGGAAGACCCCCTCAACTCTCTTCCTCTTTGTGCCCTTGAGAAGATCATCTCATTTCCTCAGGCCCCTAAAACAATATTTCCAGGAAGCAGTGTGAAATAAAATGGTGTAAAGAATAATGAAAAAATTTCCTATGTACCAGCTACCCAGGTTCAGTGGTCCTTGAGCATTGCATATATTTACTTCACGTTTTTTTTTTTAACTTGCTGGATTATTTTAAAGAATGTTATTTCATATCTTCTTACTTTAGTATGCATTTCTGAAAAATGAACATTTTCTTATAGAATCACGATGTTAATATTATGTTTAAAATTACAAATTTTTTGGTAGTGTTCAATGCCATTCTATAATCAAATTTCAAAGAGTTCCCCTTAGTTAATTTTTATTATCTTTCAAGGTAATAATAATGCCTTTCCCCTCCCCTGGCAGGAATTTTGTGGGAAGGTATTATGTATCAATTTTGAATCAGAAAATATTGAGGTCCTCTTTTATACCAGGATACCTTGCAGAATAACTTTGTATAGTATTTGGCACACAGAAGTGAGTATTTGGCCCAGAGAATATGAGTAATGACAAGACACTCTTCCCTTGAAGGTGCTGGCAATACAAAATGCTTCATGGTTAGTCCTCAAAATTTAAAAAAATTTAAAGTAAAAATCACTTCTCCTGTCAGCACTTGAAGGCCTAGAGACACAGTGGGAATCCAGTAACTTGCACCTGGCTTCTGGGTTCTGTTCTCTGAACACTGCTTTCCATGGGAGGGAATCAGGGCTTCTTGGACAAGTGGTTGGATCCTGGGTCTGTGGCTGGAATGAAGGAGAGATGTCAGAGAGCACTGGGGCCTTAACCATAGGACCCGGGAGCCAACCTGAACAGACTCCCACTGGCCAAAGAGGGACACTTAGAACATCAAAAAGAATGTGACACAATTAATAAATGGGAAAATAAATTAAACAGATGTTTCTTAGAAGAATAAACACAATTGGCCAACAAATATATGAAAAAATGTTCAACATCATTAGCAATCAGGGAAATGCCAATCACAATTACACCGAGATTTTATCTCACACACCAGTCAGAATGGCTGGAGAGGATGTGGAGGAAAAGGAACACTTTTACACTGTTGGTGGGACTGTAAATTAGTACAACCACTGTGGAAATCAGTATGGAGGCTGCTCAAAAGACTAGGAGTGGAACGACCCAGCTGTCCCACTCCTCGGTATCTACCCTGAAGAACTGAAGTCATCTTACTACAGTGGTACACGCAAGCCCATGTTTGTAACAGCACAGTCACCCAAGAGCCAGCGTGTGGAACCAGCCCACGTGTCCATTAATGGATGAATGGGTAGAGAAAATGTGGTACACATATTACACAATGGAGTTTTATTCAGACAGTTATGTTAAGTGAAATGAGGCAAACTCAGGAGCTCAAAGGCTGTGTTTTCTCTTACAAGTAAGTGGAAGCTAAAGAGGCAAACGGAAAGGAAAGGTGGGAAGGTGGGAGGGTCTCAGGAAAACCAGAGGGAGATCAGTGGAGGGAAGTGCTCGAGGGACTGAAGGCAGGAGGCCGGGGAGGTGCTGGGGGTGCTAATAGCCAAATCTACATTGTTACAGTATGTACTGCACACATATATAGCCACAAGCCCCGTGCATGTGCAACTACAACGACCAATAAAACTGTGGCGCTAGGACTGGGCTCAGCAGTAGAGTGCTCACCTAGTGCGTGCGAGGCCCTGGGTTCAATCCTTAAGACCACATAAAAATAAATAAATAAATAAAGGTATTGTGTCCAATTACAACTACAAGTAAATAAGAAATTACAACAATAAATTACAACTATACAGCACAATTACACAATTACAACTATAAAAAAAGTAAAGCGGTCCATTGACAACTAAAAAAAAATATATATTTATATAAAAAACAAATGTGCCAGCAACTAACTATTGGTGGTGGGACTGAGCAAGGCACAACTCACTGGCCATCCCTGGCTGCACAGGCACTGTTCTCCACCCGGAACCACGGCAAGGCCTCCACCACTTGCTGGCCTCCTGCTGGTATCGTCTGTGTTTTAGGATAAACAAATGGTTGATGAAGGAACCTTCTTTTTTCAAGACAAATCCTGAGTAATAAGTACAGAGAAATGAGAAAAATGGAGAGCCACCTTCGGGTTTCCCCAGTGAAGAAGTTGATCTGGGCAGCGACATTTTAGCTGATGCTTGCAACAGGAGAAAGGCCAGTGGGACTTGAAGGTGAACAGGCCATGCTGGTGGTCACACACCAGCACCTCAATCTGGAAACCTCACAGAAATGACCACAGAGACCCAGAGTCGTATGGAAAAGGAAGCCAAGAAGCACCCCTCTGTCCTGAGGAGGCCTCGAAAGGCAGTCCTGGCTTCTGGGGATTGGATCGGCCTCTGAATGGAAGAGCAGTGACAGCCAGGAAGAGTGGACACTTCACTGAAGATTGTTGTGAGAGTTGGCCCTGACCCTGACCTCCTCTGTTCTCGAGGCAGGGGCTTCTCCCTTCTCTACCCCAGCAGATGGCTAGTATCTGGTCATGTTGCTGTAATGAGCACTGTAGACCGAGTATTTTATAAAGCATGTTTTTCTCACAGTTCTGGAGTCTGGAAGTTCAAGATCAAGGCACTGGCATCTGCTGGTTCCTCGAATACTCTGTTCTCAGGTGGTAGAAGACAGAAGGGTCAAACTCCTCCCCAGCGAACCCTTTCAAATGGCACGGGTCTGTTTCCAAGGGTGAAGTCCACAGGCCTTAAATGCTTCCTCGAGACCCCACCCAGACACTGTTCCACGGGGATGCGGTTCCTAATATGTGAATTTGGATGATGCACTCTGAGCACAGCAGTGGGTGAAACAAAATGTGCTTGGCAGGGCATCACCAGGCGGCTGGAGCCGTGTGCCCTGCTGCACCCATGGGGAAGGTTAGACTCTTGAGCCCACCCAGGGGCCTCCGTTGGAGGAAGACACAAGTGAGCAGAAGCACCAAGTTCCCTGCTGGCTAGGCCGCATGCTGAGCCTCACCCTTGCTGCCTGCTCCCCTCTAGCCAGGTCCCTGTCCCTTCTCAGGCCCTGTGCAGGGCTGACTTCCTGGGTAGCACTGGGCTTCCTCTGTCCATTTACTTCCTTCTGCATTTTGGCAGCGTCCCTCAGCATGTGCGTGGAGCTGGATAATGCAGCCTGATAAAGATACCGGAACCACAAGTGCTCTGCCCACCATTAGGCACATTAGATGATTTGCAAAGTATCAGCGGGAGCCTTTGGGGCCATCTATCATCTAGAAATCGAAAATGATTTGATTATTTGAAGAATTTCTTTCATGTGTGGATGAGCACTACTGCGTTGTATTCAAAAGTAATTCTGCTTCCTTTCCCGCCTCCTGCTTCCTGGAGAAAACCACCTGGACAGAAAATCTCTGCGGAAGAGGCTTTCCTGTCCGTCTGTGCTGAGGTCTGGGAGTTCCCACCTTAACCCTCACTGTGGCTCCCAGCCCTGGTGGAGCCCTTGGGCTTACCGCACAGCCTTCTGCCTCTTTGCCTGCTGGCTAGCCTGTCCCTACATGCAGCCGGATGCTAGTGACGCAGACAACAGCGGTCACCATTTCAGCTGATCCAGTGCTCTTGTCTGCAGCTCACTGTTCCTGGGTGCAGTCTCTCAGTTGGCCCTGGGTGCTTCCTTCTAAGGGCACTGCTCTTTCTGCAGGGGACCGAGTCTCAGAAAGGCTCAGTGCTTCCCCTCCAGTGGACAGGGCAGGGAAGGCTGTCACTCACTCAAACCTGGGCCCCACGTCACTGTTCCGATGGTGCCCTCTGCCTCCATTCTCTTCTAGTCCCCGTCCTTCTCTTCCACAATGGCAGCGGGCATGAACCCCCATATCCAAACCCATCGTCCAGTCTTTATTTTCTTAATTTTTATTGTTTTTGTTGTACCAGGGATTGAACTCAGAGGTGCTCTACCACTAACTCACACCCCCAGCCCTTTTTATTTACTATTTTGAGACAGGGTCTTGCTAAGTTGCCCAGCTGGCCTCCAACTTGTGATCCTCCTGCCTCAGCCTCCTGAGTCACTGGGTCTATAGGCATGCACCACTATACTTGACCTTTTCTTAATTCTTTATGATATTGCAGTGAGAAGAGCACAGACTTAGGGCCAAGTTCATGATCTCAGACAAGCTATACCCTTTGCTTGGCTGCTGTCCCAAGTCATCATGTGGAGGGCTCTCAGCCTCACAGTGCTGGAGATGTTGCAGAGTCTGAGCATGTGTCCAGAGTATTGCCTGGACAGTGAGCAGATATTGTTGTCACTGTTCATACTTGCTCTTCTTCTCTCCTAGAGAAAAGTATGGGCTGAGGCAGAAGAACAGTCTTAACTACAATTGCTCTGTTGGCATAAAAATGTCAATCTGTGATTATTTGCCTAAGAGTCTGTCTTCTAAATAGACTGTGGACTCTCTGGGGATGGGTCCTGGCATTGTCCTTGTTACCTGATAATTGCTGAGATGTGCTGACTCTGCGGGCCTGCCTGACTTTCCTGGAGTTTGGTAAGGACTTGTTCTCCTGGACAGCAGCATGAGTCCTGCAAGGAGCAGCTGCCCAGGATGATGTATGTAGGTCAGATGAAGGGTCTGCTTAGTGCTCGTCTCTGGTGGTCACCATCCCTTATTTCTGCTGGAAGATTGGACTCCTTGGACTGGTGTGTATTGCAACAAATAAAAGAAATGAAAGCCCCCAGTTTTGCTTTTGTCTAATGAACCTTTATCTTGTTTATATTTCATCTTCAGAGAAAAAAGACGTGACTCAAAGCCTGGAGAGCTACACATCCAAGTGCCCTGGCACCATGGAGCCCATCACTCTCCCCGATGGCCTCACCTTGCCCCCGGTGCCCTTCACCAAGCTGCCCATCGTCAGGTGAGCCGGCCCTGGGCCCAGGCAGCAGGGCATGCCTTGTGCCCGATCCTTCCCGGGTCTGGTTGTGCGTGGAGATCGTGAGGGGATCTCCGTGTTTGCTGGCTGCAGATCTAGTTTATCACCTGGTGATTGGTGCTGGCAGTCTTGGGAGAGTGGGTGTCTTACATGAGAAAATCCAGTGGCATCATGTGATTGCTGTGGCCCCCTGCCTGTCAGATGGCTGAGCTGCCTGCACACAGGTCTCCTGTGTCCCTGGCTGCACTGTGACCACTGGACTGTGATGGAAACCGGCCTGTTGTGTGCCTCTCCTGCTTCCCGGCATCTCTGTTCTTGGCCTGCGTCCTGCTGACAACAGTGGGTGGCCTTCTCCTGCCCTGGTGCCTTTGCCAACTTTAGGCTCTATTCTCCAGGTTTTGGGGCCCTGTCCTGCTGCTGCTGTGATTTGAAGTCCACCACTGCTCACTGTCACTGTGTGCTGTCCTGGGGTCCCCTTTCTGGGGTCCCCTTCCTGTGCCATTGTCTCTCTGTGGGCTGTGAGATTTTGGAAACAGAGGAGTGGAAGTGCCATGGCACAGGGCTCCTCAGGAGGAAGGCACTGAGCCCCTTGGAAGTGCTGCTTGCTGCTCTTCCCTGGGTCCCCTTGGCTTTGCCCTGCAGTGGGGTGGGGGGGCTGAGCTGACTCACAGGCCTCCTGCCTAGTGACCAAAGCCCCTGGTCTCTCTGGGTTTCAGTTTGAATATCCCCCTCCTCCCCCATTGAGAACTAAAATCAGTCAGGCTGGGCTGTGGTGACACTGTACTCTGGATGCCATCTCCATGTCAGAGGGCCTCATAGTGCCACGTGTGCAGCCCCAGGCAGGGAGCCCCACTCTGTGACCATGCTGCTTCCTCCTCCTTGATGTGGACAGGAAAGGAGAGGGTCCCTTTTGGGCTTTCCTATGAGCAAGACTTAAAGTGGTATGTGTTTGATTTGGGATTAAGGTCATGATTCATTTTAAAAAAATAAAAGGCTAGAAAAGCCTTTCTTAATAATTTTTTATCTGCATTATGACTTAGATCTTTTTTCAATTCATAAAGCCTTGCATAATAGGACATTCTGAACTTCCTAGAACATTCTGGGCTTCTGATGCTGATCTCAGTGTTCTAGCACCCAGGCCTCTTTGTCAGTGAAACTGGGGAAGATTGGTCCTGGTAGGGTTTGGAACCAGGCAAGAGAGGAGCTTGTCCTGTAGAGGCCCAGAGGACACAGGGCTGGGCACCAAGGCAGCTGCACAGTTGGGGTGTGTTCCCCAGCAGCCTCATCTCCCTCATCTGTAGAGTGGGCCTGAAGGTCTCTTGCAGGGCCGCTAGGCTTTGTTCCATTTGAGTGACGTTCATGCAGCGTGGAATATGTTATATGTGCACACAAAGACCCAGTGGACCTTTGTTTCTTCTGGGGACACTGCTATACCCACATTTCAAACACTACCTTGTCTAAAAATACTGTCATGTTAACATTTCCTCCCTGAGCTGTTTAAAAACCAGGCAGAAGAGTAGTAGTTATATTTAGGCAAATGCCAGTGGGTGAGTCTGCTCTAGTCCCCTTCCTTGGCTACCAGGGTCTTCCAGCCCTGGTGGAGAGCTCTCCTGCCAGCAGCTGGGTCTGCTGGCCTTCTTGTGCCATTTTGCCACCTGAAGTGGCCCATAGACTGCTTTCTCAGTATGCTACCCCCTGTCAGTGTAAGCCTGTCTTTACGATTTTCAGAGACCTTTAGCTGGGTAAGTCAGTTTGGTTGTCCTGGTGACAGGTTCATGTAGCGTCATCTGTGCCAGGACCCATGAAGGACCAGGGAGAGCCAGTGTTTGAGCCGTGGTGCAGCAGTGCAGGGCACAGACCTTCTGCCCAGGGAGCACGGCTGCCCTGTTGTGGGAGGGAGCGCTGGGAAGTCAGGAAAGCCGCAGCTGCAGCCTGCGCACTGCCTTCTCCTGGTTTCAGTGCCTTTGGGGGCCTCTGGGGTCACCCTGCCTCTGGCCTTGATCGTGAGCCCCTTGTTCACTTGGTCCGACCATTCCCTGCTCCCTTGTAGAGATCCGTAGAAAAGGTCAGGTGTGTGATGGGCCCGGAGCATGGCTTCTTCTCTCACTCTGCCTGGTGGTGCTTTGTCTTTTGAGATTAAGCTCAAGCATTACGTCTTCTGTGAGGTTTTTCTGATGGTGCTCAGGTAGCAATGACTGTGCCTTCTGTATAAGTTAGGTGTTGCTTCAGCTGAGAAGAGCTTTAAACGCAGTCATGGCTCGGAGTCCAAGAGGAGGTTATTTTTCTTATTTATGAGGAAGGAACCTGGGAACAAGTGGCCTCTCCATGACTCTGCCTTCACCTCCTGATTACCAGATGACTTCAGCTGCTCTAGATAGCACATGTGCGTCCAGGGCAGGAGGAAGGGGGAGGCGGCAGGTTCAGGGATGTCTCTCTTTTGTTAGTGGGTTCCTGCCCCAGTCTCACTGAGTAGCAGTATGTCTCTAGAAGGTGACAAAGTCTGCATGCGGGTCTTCTCACTGTGCAGCACAGGTGGCCGAGGAGGGGGGACAGGATAGCACTTGCTGAGCCAGCAGGCGTCTCTGCCCCAGTACCTGCTGTGTCTTCTGGCCAGCACTCAGGGAACTTCATCACCTGTCTCTGTTGGTGCCCCATCTTTCTTTCAAGAGCACTGGGAAGAGCTCTTTGTCTTCTCTGGCTCCGGCCATGCCATGGAGCATGCCCACTGAGCAGGCAGAAGTATCCATTCAAGTTCTTTTGTAGCAATCAGTAGAAAACCTGGCTTAGACCATGTAGGCAGAGAGGATTTAGGGCATGTGTACCCGAAAAGCCCAGGGGAATGAGGCAGGCAGAAGCCAGTACTCACGCCGCCCGGGGACTTGGGTTCCCTCCCTTGGCTGAGCCCCTGCCCTGTGTGGGGCATTCGTTTTCAGCCCCAGGAGGCATCAGAGTGGCAGCAGCAGTTCTAGACCTTGCATCCTCTTCCTATAGTGTCCAAGAAAAGAGAGAGGTAGCCTTTGGGGACATCCATGAAGGAGTCTGGGTCCCCTTGTTTCCCATTGCCTCTCATTGGGACTCGGACTGCCGGGAGAGTACCTGTGGTATCCTAAAGTAAAGCCCAAGAACTGGGGCCCAGGAGGAGGGGAGCAGAGCAGTGAGGGCTGAGTGGGCGGTGCCCAAGTCCCCTCCCCACCGTGCTGCCCTGGACAGGAAGTGCAGGCTTGGCCTCCGCATGGTGACCTGGAGCCACAGAGACATGGTGCTGAGTGGCAGCTGCCTCCCTGGGGAACCCTGACAGAAGTCTCTGGGAGCTGGGCGTGAGCCTGGCTACGGGCTGCCCTCGTCCTCCCTGGACCTGGCTCTTCTGACCCAGAGGGCTGGCCACATGTTCCTGCAGATAGGTCTGTTTTATCCCAGATGCATTTTTCACCGGAGAGAATGCCCACGTTCCTGGGTGTTCCAGGTTTATTTTTGGGCTGTCCTCCTGAGTCTTTGCCATTTGGAAATAGAAAGAATTGGAATGAGTGTGATGTTCTTGTCCCATGGTCCCTCAGCCTCACACTTCTCTTTTCCTTGCCAAAGCAGGGTCCTTTTCCTCCACAGGGGTGCTGTGGCTCTTCTGTGAACAGGCTGGACCCTGCATGTCCTTTTCTGTTTCCCTGTGGTGACTTGGGAGGGGCGCTGCGTGCTGAAGGTTCAGGGAGAGTGCGGCAGCCTCGTGGTGTCGGGCGTCCCTTTGTACCTGACATCAGCACATCCCTTTCTGTAACAGGAGAGATGCGCCGTTCATTTCACAGTCCGCGTCTAGGTCCTGCGTGCGCAGTAATCCTGTGCCCTTCTCGGAGCCCCGTTTCCTCTGCCCTAACTGGGACTGAGGGTCCCTCCTTCCCTTCCTCCCACAGGCGAGCGCTGAATGCTTTCAAGGTGCTCCTGAGCCGCAGAGCTCTCCTCTCCACGGGCGTGGTTTCCTGTGGGAGCCTGGGGAGCTTTGCCTTGCTTTAGAGGTCTCTCCACTCTTCCCTCTGAGTTATTCCATCTTTGTACATTTAGATTAAATTAACTGGATGAGGTTCAGAGGTCTCCCAGGAATGCTGAAAGGTAGCTTTACTTATTTTTGGAAGTTCATATTATCTAAAACCAGAAAGCGATGGCCAGAAATGGGAAAAGGTGTGATTCGATATTACCAGCAAGAAGGAAAACTGGTTGGTTATGAGGTCCTCTGTCCCTCGTGAGCAGACGTGGACCCTTCACACTGAGGATGTGCAGTTCGCCCAGAGGATGAGGGACGTGGTCCTCAGGCATCTGGCTTGCTCAGCCACATGGTGGAACATGCAGAGCAGCGGGCGCATGGGCCGCAGCAGGCCTTCCTCCAGGAATGTGCTACCCATGGGTGAGCCTTTGGCAGGAGTTGGGCAGCAGAGTTCGGAGCCTTACTCTGAGGCGTCAGAAGAGGGCAGGTCACTGACGGGGTGCCTCTCAGTGCTGGTGCCCAGCAGGCCTCCCGTAAGCCGTGGGGACTGTTAAGGACTGGGGCTGCAGGTGGGGTTGTCTAACTCCACCATAGAGAGGCCTGGCGGAAGCTGTGGGTGGGGCGAGGTCTTCCCTTAGAAACAGGTCTGGGACGGTTGGAATGTATTAAACCAGTGTCTCCAAGTCCAGTGTCCAGGAAGGTGGGCTTTGCCAGTTTAATTTGAAAAATTCAAGACAGGCATCGCAAGTTCCTCCTATAGATGCAGGGAGAGTGTTTGAGGGCTATAGCTCCTGCTTGCATTACAGAATAAATTGGTTAAAAATGTCTAAAATTGTTAGATACAAGCTAATTTACTGTCGGAGATGTCCCAAACTGTGATTTTTCTTTGTTTGTTTTTTTTTTTTTAACAATAGATATTTGGAGCCATTTTCTTTTCTGTTGAGGTCTTCCTTAGTTTTTGACAATAAAACCATCTTAGCAAGTTATAGGAAGAGCTCACCTGCCCTCCAAGGCCTGGAAACATGAACTAGGCTCACCCCAAAGTGTTTTTGTGTAATTATGATGCAGATTAATAAGGAAAATAAGCCAAAATACAGCACTATTTAATTCTATTCCCAAATTCACTTCATCAAATGTGCCTTGAGAACTCAAAGTGGGCCTGGCCTCAGCTGACTGTTGTGGGCTCAGCAGTGGTCAAGTGTGACCTCAGCTACCAAGAGGCTGCCAGGTCTGTTGCCAGTTACAGCAGCTGGCAGACAGTTAAGGTCCCAAGTGGTCTTAGTTTATTCCTTATAGGAGTCTCCACAAAGAGAGGAAGTGTGTATACGAGAGTCAAGAGGAACATTTTTTGTGTTCCAGAGTATTTTGTTGTGGATTTTTTTGGAGACTGTTTAATATGTTTATTGCTTCTTTTTATGGAAAAGTTCATTTGCCCTCTCATAGTTTTTTTTCCTCTTATGTTGTGGATTATTAAAGAAGAAATTGGAATTGAGTTTAGGTTTCATTTTCAGTTAACCAATGAGTCTTTAATTGAGGAATGGAAATGAGGGGGACTGGGGACTCATCAATTGTTTTTTTGATGAACATTGATTTCCCACAACCTGGAAAAGAGCTCTGGAGTTAATGAAGGCATTTAAATTAATAAAGATCCAGCCAAGCAGCCAGAGTGAGTTTTGAGTTGCTTGGGTGCATTTAAACTTAAACTTTTTAGGTTAATTTTACCATCTGGGGAAGCAGTCTAGGCATTTATTCAAAAGAGGCTAAGAGCTGATTAGGGTGGTACATGCCTATCATCCCAGCAACTCTGGGGGCTGAGGCAGGAGGATTGTGAGTTTGAGACCAGCCTGGGTAACTTAATGAGTCCCTGTTTCAAAATAAAAAATAAGAAGAGCTGGGGGTGTAGCTCAGTTGCTTTAGGTGTCTGAGGCCTTCCAGCTGAGAGAGGGGGTTATCTCTGGACCCTGTAAGGTGGTGTCTATTAGCCAGAGGTCAGGCTCTGCTGAGGCAGGAAAGCTGACTCCAACGCCTCACTGACTGACTGCACAAAACTGTCCACTCACACAGGCTGGTGTGAGTCACGCTGTCGTCTAGGCATTTGACCTCGTGGGTTGCTCAGTGACCTAGGCCGTGCTGCCTTGGTCTCCATCGTCTTAACACTTGGCCTCCAGGACTGCCACGTGGCAGGAGAGCGCTGGGGCTGGCGCATGGCTTCAGAATGCTACATCCGGCTGTGGCTTCTGCTCAGCCCACAGCCCGGGCTGCACAGGTGGCTTCACCTTCCTGCAGAGAGGTGGGGAGGCGGGGTGGGGAGGGCATGCCACCACCTCAGTCAGTAAGTGTCCTCACCAGACCTCCCAGTGCCCCCAAGTCTACCCCTTGTCCTTTCATTCTCAGGCCTAGGAATGTTCCAGATCTTAACTACCATCTTGCCTTACTGTTCATAAAGGAGGTTTATATGCAGTGTCTCTCGTCCTCATCAATTCCAGGCATGGTGTCTTGAGCAGCGGAGGTCACCTCCCTTGGTCAGTTTCCCAGTTGGTAATGTGGAGACAGAGTCAGTACTGAAGCCACAAAAATGGTTGTGATGTTTAATTGAGATTGTTCCTATGATAGTGCCTGTGAATGTGCACACTACTGGTAAGACCTCAGTAGATGCTGGGCTCTTGGGGTGGGACACTTACCTCTGCAGGCGTGAGCAGTTCCTCATGTGGACAAAGCAGGGGTGCTTTTAGTCTGCAGACCAGGCTCTCTCCTACTTGTTCTGGGCTGGCTGTCAGGAGAGGGAGACGTGAGAGAAGAGAGCTTTCCAGTCCTCACCCTAGTTCCACGTGTGAGGTGCTGGCCCCATCTGCATCCTATAGACAGGAACCCACTTTGGAGAAGGCAAGGCCGTGTCCAGAGGTGTGCAGCTGGAGAGCAGGGGTGGGGGCTGCAGCCTGGCCCTTCTCATTGTGAACTGTGCTTAAGCCCAGGCACAGTGGGGCAGCCCTGAGCAGAGTCCAGCTGCCTGTCCTGCTGGCATGAGTGCCCTCCCTTCCACTAGTGGGCCTTGGTTTTCTTTCCTGTGGTAAGGTCTGTCCTGTGTAAGGTCTGTCCTGAAACCAAGCCACCGAGGCCATGATGCATTTGTGCTGTGTTTGAAACGACAGGTGTGTGAAGCTGCTGAGCCTTCCTACCAGCCTTCGGCCCCAGAAGATGAAGAGCTTGCTGGGCCAGAGCGTGTCGACCAAGAGCCCCTTCATCTATTCACCAATCATTGCACACAACCGTGGAGAGGAACGGAGCAAGAAGATAGGTAGGATCTTTTGTTCCCACCTTCTCACTGTGCCCGGCTCTTGGTTTTTAGTGGATTTCTGGAATTTTAGGGCAGAATTTCAGACTGGCTCACCTGTGTGTGCATGTGTGCATGTGTATGTACATTTTAGGGTGGGCTTCTCTGTGTACACATGTGTGTGCATCCATGCATGTGGGCCTGGTCACGTCTGTGCCCACTTTAAGGCTGGCTTATCTGTGTGCTCATAGATCCAATATTTGAAAATCTATTTTATTAAAGGTGATTTTGTGGAAGTTCTAGAAACCAGAAAGACCCAGGTCATTACAGAGAGTCAGTGAGCACATGATATGCATCTCTTCTGGACTCTGTCTCTCTGACAAAGTGACTAGGATGCAACCATGGGACCACCCTCCTGACCTTATCTGAGCCTAGTCACCTCCTGAAGGCCCAGCCTTGAAACGCCAGCACTGGATTCAGTTTCCATTCCCTTAATACTTTATAGTGGAGGTCAAGTTTTACCCACGAACCCTTGGACCCCTGCCACCCGTGTCCAAACCACGGCAGTACTTCGTGAATTATATGAGCTAGTCCACTTTTTTATGGAGCAGGCTATGTGTTGGGTGATTTTGTCCTGCTGGAGGCCAAGGTGGGTGCTGGTGCGGCTAGGCTATGATGGTTGGTAGGTGAGGGCACAGAGGCACTTTGGACTTAGGAAGAGCTTGTGGGGATGTGAGATGAGAAGCTGTGTCACAAAGTCCCTGCCCTGGACAGCTCCTCCCATTCAGTTCGTGCAGGCGGGACACAGGACAGGGTGCTGAAGGGTGAGGCAGTGTGGATGGAGGTTCTTGAGAGCTGTGGCCCTGGCAGCCCTCTGCCAGCACCTGGTTACCTATTGCTGAACTCAGGCGAGCAGCGAGTGCCATTCCCTGGGAGCAGGATCCCTGCAGACGCTGGGCCACCGTGAAGAGGAGTGCCCTGGCTCAGCCCATGCCAGCGTTCCCTGTTGAAGCCAGAGGAAAGTGAAGGGAGAGTCGAGGGGCAATGCCTTGAAGAGCGCAGCCGGTGCCAGCATGGGAGGGTTTCTGAAGACATGACCCCACTTGTTGGCAGCTTTCCCTTGGTGTGTGTCATGTGTGTACCATGTGTGTGCGCCATGTGCGTGCCATGTGTGTGTGTGTGCACACGCATTCTGGAAATTCCATCTTGAGTCTTTGATTTTGAAAGACTGTGCCAGCCTCTCAACCCCTACCTCTGCTTCTCTGCTCCAAAAAACATGTGCAGGTAACCGGAAGCTGAAGAGCCCAATGGGCAGCATCCTGGGCAGGTGGTGTGCCTCAGACCCCGTCCAGTATGCATCCCAGGGAGAGGAGAGAGGTGGGGTGTCCCTGCACGGCCTCTGGGAGCTACTTCCGCCACCTCCTTGGAGGCAGAGGAGTGGAGCCCTGCCGTAGTGGGGCGTCTTGCTGGCTCTGTGACTCGTCCCTCCTGTGTGGACCTATACAGTTGTCGGACTCTTCTTCTGGCCTTCCGGGACTCTCTGCCTGTTTTCTTGGTCCTCAGTATGCTTTTTCCCCTAAAGAACTTTTAAGGAGAGCCTCACTTCTTTCATTCAGAGGAAAACTCGGGAGGTGACTTAGAGTTGTGTGGGGTGAGACATCCCCCAGGGCAGCAGTACGTTCATGGGGTCCAGTGCAGAACAAAAACATAGGCCCTTTATTGAGAAAGTATTAAGAATTTGTATACAACAAGAGCCAAGCATACAGCACATACGGGGCCTGCAAACATGGGCCTGGTGCCACTATCTGCTGGATTGCAGGTCCCTGAGGCCAGCCCAGTCCCTTTATTTTTCCTCTTCCATTCTAGGAATTGTTGAGGCTTCGTATTATGAAAATCCTTGTGTTTGTGTAAGAGGCTGGAGCAGACTGGACCCTCAGATTCTCACAGCTGCTTGGTGCTGATGCAGCCAGTGCTGCTCTCTACCTGTGTACAGGTGGGGAGGTTTAGACTGGATGCAAATTACCTGCCCTGGGCCAGAGAGCCAGTAGGTGGCAGAGCCCAGTCTCCATCCCATGACTTGATGCCCAGGGAGTTTTCCCACTATGAGGTGGCTCCTCATAGGACCAATAAGCACCTGCTCACTTGGTTGGAGGATGAATTTATGGTTGATATAAGAGTGTTTTTCTGAGCTATCAGAAAAACATTTTTTGCTATTCAGCAAAAAATGCACATTATTTGTTGAATATCCATAGGAAAAATTAATTTGTATTCTATAGCTTCTAATATCTTTTGGGCAATAGCCTGACCAGAGAGTACCTGCCTGGAGGCTTGAAGAATCACCCATCTTTAATCTGAATTCCTAATTCTGTACCCGAGTCTGTGTAGCTACTGGGGATGTTACCATTACAGCAGGGCATGTAGATGCAAGAAATAGAGAGCTTCTCCAGGGAGACTCTTGCGGCCATTTCCCACTCCGCCAAGGGGTTATTTATTGGTCTTTGTATCTGCAACATGGCCAGTGTGGCCACCTTCTAATTCCACTCTGCAGTGCTGCGGTGAGGGTCACCTGTCATTTGTGATTGGAATGCCAGGGTTTTTGGTGAGGTTGGCAGCTGCCCAGATGCCATGTTGTCCCTGGTCAGCTGGGGCTGCCAGGTGGCCCTGACGCACCCTGGCCCCCAGCTCTCGCTTCCCATCGTGTGACCTTGGACTGTGGTGGTGCTTCCTGGTCTGCAGTTGTGCTGTCTACAGAATGAGGACGTTAGGAGTTAGGAGTTGACTCGAGAGTTGTTCCGAGATCCAGTGAGACAAGTACTGGAAGTCCTGGCGCCCACTCAGAGGGTCTTCAGGAGCAGCTGTGTGTGGTGCGGGGTATCCAGATGCCGTGATGATTGGGAACTCTTCCTGCCAAGCAGGTCCACACGGTATGGCGGACAGAGATGAGCTTGTCAACAGTAGAACTGCCGGGTGCTGCTGGTCCTGGTGTGCCAACATGGAGCAGGGAGGGCTGGCAGAGGGTGTTTAGTAGCTACTACTTCCTGTGCCCTCCTGATCTATCTGTGACAAAGTATGAGGAAGGGGCTTGTGCTTTGACACATGGGAGGTTGGACCACCTTCTTTCAGACAAAAGCAACTTATCACATAAATGTAAATGATTCCTTCTAGTATCTCAGAGCATGATTTTAAAAAATGATTATTTTTTGACTGCAGAGAAAACAATCCCTTAGCCACAGGCAAAGTGACTTATTTAAAAAAGCAGTGGCTTTCTCATCTGCAGGGAGGAGCAGGCAGGTTGCTAGCTCCCTGCAGACGCCAGCAGGCTGGGGTACTTGTCACCCAGTTGACAAGGTGGTTGTCAACTGGGACTGCTGTCCACTTCTAGAGGCCACCCTACATACACCCTGGCAAGGAGGATCTCATCTCCATTAGGGACTCATCTCCATTAGGGGCTGGGCTGTGCTCTGGTTGGTCGTGTGTGCAAGGAGGGAGGGTGAACCCCATACTGAAGCTTCACCGGGGGTCGTAGGCTTGTGCAGGTGGGTCAGGGCAGGTGTGGTGAAGGAGAGACATGGCCTGAGTGTCTGTAGCCATTGAGGGGTGTATCGTGAGGGAAAGTGTTTGGGTTTAGAGCCAGAAGGTCTTGAATTTGGACTGCAGCCCTTGTATTTATCACAGCCATAGGTGGGCAGATAGTTCAGCAGTCAGGAGTTTTCCGTTTTGTAGAATGAGGATAATGTGCTTCACTGACCAAGCAGAGTGTGGTCGTTCTCTGTGCTGTCCAGAGCTCAGGTGTGTGCACAGCTCCAGCAGTGTTTGTGAGCTAACTCCCTGGTGGCCTTGTCATTGGTTCATGCAGTTGCAGATGCCCGATCTGGCCAGGTGTCACAGATTTGGGGGGCTGGTCTTAATCTCTGTGCAGGGTCCCTGGTCCAAAGTGGGTCAAAAGCTGTATCTTGAAAATGGGAGGTGAAAGCTCCATGAAAGTTGGTGAATTCTGGTCAGTGAACCCTACCTCTGCTCTAGAAAAACCCTTCACTGGCTTGAGCCCCCTGTGCCTGGGCTAGATATTGCTTTGACTTCCCAGTCCTGGCCGCATCACTGTGGCTGCCCTTGTCAGCAGTGGGCTTCCTAGGCGAGCTCGCTACCCGTTTGGCTTGTGAGTGCCCGCCTTGTACTGCTGTGGCCTTGACACCACGTCACGAGGCAGGTCACAGAGTAAGGAGGTGGCCTCCCACCTGACACTTGCCAGCATGCCCCTTGGTCCTGAACTCCCTTGGCTGCCTGATGCCGAGCCTCAGGGGTGGAGGGGCAATGGAGATGGGGATGGGAGCTCTACTGGTTTTCAATAGCTTTGTGACAAATTTCTGAAGCTTACCTATGGCTCAGAACAATGTCAGCACTTTTCTCACTACATGGTTTGTTTCCCAGGTTCCTCAGGTTGGTCCTCTTTTATTATCTCAAGGTGGTTGTCAACTGGGACTGCTGTCCACTTCTAGAGGCCACCCTACATACACCCTGGCAAGGAGGATCTCATCTCCATTAGGGACTCAGCTGGTTGGATCAGCCTGTCTGGGAAAGTCTCCCATTCGGTCATCTCAGAGGTGACTGACGGGGATCTGAGTTACACCTGCACAACCCCTCAGTGCTGTTACAGGACATTACCTAGTGTGGACCTGTCCTCCAGGGAGGGGCTGCACAGGGCACATGTGCTGGGCCTTGGGGTAGGGTCATTGCCTCTGCACTGCGTGGGCCTGGGAGTTAAGAGGAGGGGAAACCACCCTCTTCCCTCTCAGTCTCAGGGGCACAGGGCGGTCATGGAGTTCAGCTGTGCACCAGTGCGGCCTGCAGAATGCCGCGGGAAAAGTCCTACACGTTGCATTAAAGTGGCGGTGATGACAGGCTTGACTGTGTTTCAGAGAGCTGGTGTCACAGCCAGCTGTGAATTGCTCTCTCACTGTGATCGTGAGGTCCACTGCTTTGCCGGACAAGTGTGTTGCCAGGCGAATCACCTGATACCGTGAGAAGGTGCAGAGGTGCTGACTAACGTGGATTCTTTTGTGCTCTGTAGATTTCCAGTGGGTTCAAGGAGACGTGTGTGAGGTTCAGCTGATGGTGTACAACCCAATGCCATTCGAACTCCGCGTTGAGAACATGGTACGCACTGCCAACTAGTTGGTCTTTTGGGTTAAAAATACCAATTTATCATTAAAATACAAATTTTTACTTAATATTTGACACATACAATCTGTGACATATTTTTTTTTTCCATTTTGCTAGAGATGAGCTTGTTGTGAGTCATTCTTTTTTTGCATTTTGCATTCTTTCTTTTGGCGTTTTGTCATTCTTGTGTCTTTATGCCTGGTACTCAGGAAATGTTTGAATCCATGAACAGAGCACTGATTTGCACACAAACTGAGCTTAGCTGACGGGATGTGAGATTTGACGTGCTCATTTTGAAGGTTACCCAAGACCAGCACAGATTCCAGCGTCTGCACTCCTCCTGCTCGTAACACCAGCAGCGTCCCCTGGCTGCAGGGTGACTGGAGGATCAGGGCGCAGGGCAGAATGAGCAGCAGGCAGGAGAGCAGACTGTTGACTGTGCGGGGTCCAGGCTTGCCATCCTGACGTGCTCCCAGGCCCAGCGTAGCTCTCCGAGACTTGCTTGCAGTCGTGCGTCCCTGGGAACTGCTCGGCCACCTTCGTGGTTGGGAGGAGGTCCATGGGGGGACCCCCTCCTGGTCCTCCCCACCTGCGTTCCACCCTCAACCTTTGCTGTGTTGCCTGCAGTGCTGCTGTCTGGTGGTGACATGGAAAGGGTGTGTGGAGCTGAGGAGCGGTCCCGCCTGGCACTGGGTAGGCTGCGGCTCTCCAAAAAGCATCTGTGCCATGCAGTAGGCCTGGGGCCTAGGTGGAGGGTTGTGCCTGGCTTGGAGTCGGGACTTCCTGGAGACTGTTTGGTAGTCATGCTTCCTGCCTGAGTGCTGAGAGACCCCCGCGGCCTCAGCCTTGCTCTGGGCCTTCTGCTCCCCACCTCCTGGCCAGGACAGGCTGCCTTGGGAAGTGGCTCTTGGGTGAGGCCTCTCCAGTGTGTCCTGCTCCTGGCCTGGACAGGGAAATGAAGTGCTGATTTTGAAGTTTACCTGAGACCAGCACAGATTCCAACACCTGCGTTCTGCCTACTTGTGACACCCGCAGTCAGTGTGTACAGAATTCCCCTAGTGATTAGAGCGTCACAGCCCCGCTACTCTTCCTCACGTTTTTTAAAAAAAAGTATCTTTCACTTTTATCTGGCTTAAAAGTAATATATGCTATTATAAACATTTAGGAAGAATAAAGAATAAAATAAAAAGCTCTATTTGGAGATGGCCCACAAATCATGGTCAAAATTTCAAAACTGAATCATGAAATATTTTGACCATATGAAACATTCCAGGGAGTCCCAACACGCTCATGTCCACCATCCACATTAACAAACGCTAATAGTTGGCCATACTGCTTTAGCTGTGTGGAAAGGAAATAAAAGAAGCCAGGAACAGTGCTGAATACCTAATCCCAGTGGCTCAGGTGCCTGAGGCAGGAGGATCACAAACCAGCCTCAGCAACTTTGTGAGGCTCTAAGCAACTTGGTGAGACCATGTCTCAAATTAAAAAATAAAATGGGCTGGGCATGTGACTCAGTGGTTAAGCCCCTGAGTTAAAAAAAAAAAAAAAAGACAAAGGAAATGCTAAAATAAGATATTTTGCCTAGGGTCAGTCTAACTGCTTCCACCCCTGCCCACAACATCTAACCACACATGGATCATCTGACAGCGCTGGTCAAACTCCAGGCACGAGGTGCACTCAGTCTTTCAGAGCATCCTTGCTTCTGGGTGCTGTCTGTGAACAGAGTTGGAAAGGTGTGCATGCACACATACGCTCACATTTGTACACACATACTCTACGTGCATGTACAAACACACACACACTAATATCTGTATCTGCACACTCACCTCTGCACTCACATACTTGTTTGCACATGCACCTCTGGGCACACACACTTACACATGTATCCACACCTCTGCACACTCTCACTTGTTTGCACATTCTCCTCTGGACACACTGTACTTACATGTGTCCACACACACACACTTAGGTTTGCACACACTACACTCACCTCTGCACACACTACACTCACATGTGTATCCACACACATTTGTGCATACACACCTCTGCACACACTATGTTTACATCTGTATCTGAACATGCACCTCTGTGTGCATACACACTCACTTTTACACTTCTGTTTGTACACACTGTCTCTAAAGCTCTCTGGGTCTTTTGAGACCATCAGTCTTGTCTTCCTGACAGTCCTAGGTGTGCCTGCAGCGCATGCCTCAAGGATCGGATAGAACTGATCGTCCATGATGGGTTTGGGTTGAGCCTGCTCATGATGCCCCTTCACTTGCTTCAGGGGCTCCTCACCAGTGGCGTGGAGTTCGAGTCTCTCCCTGCTGCGCTTTCCCTTCCTGCAGAATCTGGTCTGTACCCGGTGACACTTGTTGGGGTGCCGCAGACAACCGGAACGATCACTGTGAACGGTAAGGAGAATCCCTTTCTGGTTCTGCTTGCAAAATGCTGCTGAACGTTTATATCGCTTTGTTGAGGTCTAGAGCTAATCACCTGTCCTCTAGTCCCGACCATGAAAAGATGAGGACGAGGCTGCGATGGCATTTCTTTGGGATGAGACCTGGGAAAACTGGGTTTGAGTGTGTGATGTGGCGGCAGTGGCTGTGTCCTGTTGTGGCAGGTCGTCACGTTCCCTCCCCACCGCACCATCTTCCTTTGTGTGGTCCTCTGGAAGTCTCCAGACACGTGCCCAGCTTCTCCCTGCCCTTCGGCTGCCATGACTTGTCCTTGCTGTGGTGCTTTGTTTGCTCCTGGAGGTGTGTGCACATGCTGGGGCCACTCTCCACCTCTCAGCCTCCAGCTGATCCCTCAGGGTCCATCCTTGGTGCCAGCTTGTGTGCACTTCTCCTGCCCCTCAGATGTGCCAGAAGGGCTGACTGTGTTATCAGATATTCCTCACATTCTGCATCCCAGATCCAGCCCCGATCACCTCACCGTTCCAGAATGCCTAACCCCAGGTCACTAGTGATTTTTAGTATTTCCCGGACGAATCCAGGGCCTGCTTTTCATTTTTTTTCCCCTAACCTGTCTCTCAGAGCCCATCCTTCCCGCATGGAGAGCTGTCCTCTGCGGCCTTCGTGACCCACACCCTCTGGGTTTGGTTATTGTAATGGTGCACGCCAGGCAAGTGCTCCACCGCTGAGCTGCGTCCCAGCCTCCCTTAGGTCTTCTGCTGCCTCTCTGGCTCTTGCTTCTGGGTCTCTTTACACACCGCACATGAAACCAGAACCACTGCCTCTCCTCCCAAAGTGGCACCTCCCCCTGTGGCCCCAGCCGAGTGATGATGCCACCATGAGTCAGTTGCCCTCACCAGCTTCTTGGGAGTCGTCCCCAGTTGCTGCACTTCTGTAACTCCCTAGGACACCTCACTGTCTCCCCAATAGGTGAGACTGGCCACTTCCTGTCTTGCAGACCACAGTTCCCTTGCAGGGTGGTCTTTCTGGCCACGGGCCTGCTTGCTACCAAGTCTGTCTTGCAGGCTGCAGCTGGGCCTTTTGCAGTGTGTGTCGTGCCTTCCTGTGCTTTATTCCCCATGTGGCCCGCCCCTCTGTGGACTCCTCTTTTCCCTTCCCTCCTGTGGAGTGGCACTTGAGTCTCATGGCGCCTCCTGGGCGGGGCACTGTTTCCTAAGCTCTCCTGGATCCTCTCCACCCAGGGCTTGCTGGCTGCCTGCAGCTCTCAGTGAGGCTTCCCTTCTCAGGTGGCCCAAGCCTCCTCTGGCTCCCCTGGGCTCCGCACACCTTTCTCCTCCTTGTCACTTGTGGATGTGCTCCCTGCTGGCCTTTCTTGGTGGCCAGGCCTGTCTCACTCTGGAGCACCTCAGTGTCTGGTGCAGAGCCCCTCACACCAGAGGTCTTTGTCATTTCCTCCCCGAGAAAGGTGCAGACTTTGGGGCCAGTGAGGTGAGGGCAGGCGTAACCCCAGGTTGTGTGTGTTGTGGAAGTACCAAGATGGAGGCCAGCGTGTGGAGGTGGGACTCGGGGAGGAGGAAGGTCAACAAAGGCCTGTCATAGCAAGTGACCTGAGTTTTGAAGGCCCCTGGGAGTTGTCCAAATGAATGGAGTGGGAGTGGGGAAGCAGGGGTGGGAAGCAGAGTGTAGAAAGGGCTCTTGAGCAGAGCAGCACCTGGTCGGAGATTGGTGGTGGGAGAGACCAGTGGTGTGCTCAGGGAACCAGAGTGGCCAGAGAAGGTGGTCCAGTGAAGGGGTGGTGGTGATGGGGCTGGAAGGCAGGTAGAGGGCAGTCCTAGGGGACCTTGGGAATCACCCTAAGGATACTGACTGCTGCCTTGAACAGGGGCAGGGTGCGGTGGCAGGAGTGTGGGGGCCGGGGCTGGGGGATAATTAGGCCTGGAGACCTCTGTGGAGGAGGAGAGCTGGGGCTGATGTGTAATGGTGACCGTGGGGGCCCCCTTGCTGAGCCCTGGGTGTCTGTGACAGTGAGCCTGGGGGCCTCCAGCTGATCCCTCAGTGTCCATCCTTGGTGCCAACTTGTGTGCATTTCTCCTGCCCCTCAGATGTGCCAGAAGGGCTGGCTGTGTTATCGGACATCCTCGTGCTCATGCTAAATAGTTGTCATCAGACTTGGGGTTTTATAAGGTAGTTGTTTTAAACAATAGGTAAGAGAAGGAAAATTATTTTCATCGGGAATTGTAAAATAATGGTTGCTTAGCAGACAAAACCACACCATGATAAGATCTAGAGAGAGAAGAGTGTGGGGGCATTAGTGGCAAGGGGGGTTTTGGGGAGGAAAACGTTTGCCAGTGAGGGAAGCCTTCCAGGACTTACTCTAGAGAGCAGCGAGCACAGGGAGCATGGCTGGGAGTCCTGTGAGCTGGGAGAGAGCCTGAAGCTGCGAGGGCGGGGTGGGGGGGGGAGAGGATGTGGGGGAGGGCTGCTGGGGGAGGGCAGATATCAACAGGGATGGCCTGGTTTGTTGGTTTCTCCCTTTGGAGATCTGTGTATCCCAACATGGATGAGCAGAGAAGGTGGTGCCCTGGGCCTTGGGCATTAGGTGCTATTTAATCTCATTGCACAGTGAATATTGTTTATGATAGCTATCTCTTGAAATTTCAAGGGCCATTTTAAAGCTTTGCTTAAACAATTTTGTGTGCTTATCTAACCAACATATTTTTTTTGGCTTGGGAAATTTGATAATCTTAAATGATAGTACTTGTACACATATGGCAGATTGGCCGTATCACATAGCAGCTATAATAACAATAATTGGCTCTTGAACTTTCATCCTCAACAGAAGGTTTTGAAGCATTTTTTCAGGTACTCTTTCAGATACATTATGTCCTGCAAAGGAATATTAACTACCATTTTCATTTTGGAGATGGAGAAATCTGAAAAGCAAATTAGTAAAGGGATGAGATACTGATTATTAGGTGCTGCAGATTTGTAGTTTGCAGGGACCTTTACATCTGCCCTTTATTTGGACCTGGTCAGCATGTGAAATAGGACATAGTGCCACTACCAGCTGCTTCAGCATGAAGATACTGTGGGTTCTGGTTGGAGGGGCAGTGTGGGGAGCTGGTGGGTGGCAGGCCAGGCCTCAGGCCCAGGATGCCTGTGCTCTTCTCACTACTGCTCTGGGTGGGACGTGGGCCTTGCCAGGAGGTGTGAGTTCTGCCTTGCATTCCAGGCTACCGTACCACTGTCTTTGGTGTCTTCAGTGACTGTCTGCTAGATAACCTCCCGGGAATCAAAACCAGTGGCTCTACCGTTGAAGTCATTCCCGCCTTGCCAAGACTACAGATCAGCACGTCTCTACCCAGGTAGTATTTCCAAGGAGTGGCTACTAATTGTTGACAAGACATGGTCTTATGGATATTTTTTCAAAATATTTTTTTTAGTTGTAAGTGGACTTAATGCCTTTATTTTTATTTATTTATTTTTATGTGGTGCTGAGGATTGAACCCAGTGCCTCGCCCTTGCTAGGTGAGCGTTCCACCACTGAGCCACAACCTCAGCCCTCTTATGGATATTTTTTAGTTATACATGTTTCAGAATATCTAAAGAATCTGAGTTAATTTGAAATTCTTTGATCAGAATGTGGCTGAGATTTTTTGTTCTTTTTAATTTTATTGTGGTTTTAAAAATTAGTTCTAATCAGTTATACATGACAGAGAAAGCTCTTTGATTCACAAATGAAGCACATTTTTTTGCTTCTTGGTTGTACATGAAGTAGAGTCACACCATTCATGCAGTCATACATGTATCTAGGGTAATGATGTCCATGTCATTCCACCATCTTTCCTGCCCTCGTGCCCCACCCCTTTGACCCATCCAAAGGTCCTCCACTCATCCCATGCCCCCCCACCCCCATTATGTATTAGCATCCACTTATCAGAGAAAACATTGACCCCTGTTTTTTTGGGATTGGATTACTTTGCTTAGCATGATATTTTCCAACTCCATCCATTTACCTGCAAATGCCGTAATTTTACTCTCTTTTAATGCTGAGTAATATTCCACTGTGAATATATATACCATAGTTTTTTAATCCATTCATCTTTTGAAGGGCATCTAGATTGGTTCCATAGTTTAGCTATAATGAATTGATGCCAATAGTTAATATGATTTGCTGAACATGAATCAGAACAAAGTTGAAATGTTTCTTACAAGAACTAAATGTGGAGTTAGCCTTTGGAATCCTTGCTATTGGGATTTGTGATATTTTAAACTTTTGCCATTATGAATAATGAGTATCCTTTTGGCCATTTTAATAAAAGGTGTCCTGGGATTTTATGAAGTGTTTTAAAAACCACCTCATATGTTCAACAGGCCCTTTTCATCTGCCAGGCGCTGTGCTAGGTGCTAGGTGCTAGGGCTATGACAGTGAGCATGTAGTCCTGTCCCTTGCCCACAGGAGTCCTGTCAGAGGCAGAGACTGACAAGCATCCATGCTGTGACTGGAGTGCTGATGGAGCCCCTGCACTGGGAAGGGCTCTTCCAGGAGGCCTCTGCAGTGACCAGGTGGGGCCGGAAGAGGCGTGAGCTGTGTGAGTGGGCAGGTGGAGCAGCTTGTGGTGGAGGAAGCACCATGTGACTGAGGAGAAACATGAAGCAGAAGAAACTAACTCAGATGAAGCACAGACCTGATAGTAAGAGTTGAAAAGTCCAAAACTTTTAGAAGAAAACAGGAGAAAGAATGTTTATGATCTTGGGTTGGGCAAAGATTCTTTGATGTGATGCCAGAAGTAGGGTCCATAAAATAAAATGTTGATGAATTGGGCTTCATCAGTATTAAAGACCTTTGTACTTCCAAAGACACCATCAGGAAAATGAAAACTCACAGGCTGGGGGAAAGTATTTGCACATCATATATCTGATAAAGAGCTTGTATTCACATAAAGAGCTTTTAAAACTCAGTAATAAGAAGACAAACAACTTAATTAAAAAATTGGCAAAGGATTCAAATAGCTGTTTCAACCAGAAGAGGTCCACGCAGCTCAGAAGCAACCTGGAAGAGGGCTCAGATCATTAGTCTCTGGAGCTGGCGTCATCTGAGATTCCAGTTGCAGGGTGACTAGACACAGTCACCAGCCGTGGTGGTGAGGCGGGGAGGAGCTGGACCTACACTTAGTGCTGAGGGGAGCAGAAAGTGGCATATCCCTTTCAAAGACACTTTCCTAAAAAGTTAGCATAAGGCTACCTGTGACCCAATAATTGCAAGTCAGTCTCAACACATTGACACAAAAAATTGAGCATGAACATTCGTAGGAGCATTGCTCATAATAGTCAAAAGAGCAGAAGATACCCAAATGACCATCATTTGATAAACAAAACTTGTCAATCTGTACCATGGACTATCACTCAGCAATAACAACAAGCCAGCTCTTGATAATGCTTCGGCATACACGCACCTCAGAAACGTGCCATGCAAAAGAAGCAGACACAAAGAGGAATCAGCTGGGTGGTTGCCTTAGGCAGCCATGGGAGCAGGGCTTGACTGCACGCACCAGGGCATGTCCTCTGAGGTGCCGGAAGTGTTTTCAAACTGGGTATCAGGGATGGTTGAACAACTTTGTAGGCTTATTAAATATGATTGTAGACCTAAAAGGGTGAACGTGATGGCCATAAGTTATGCTCAGATAGATCATTTTGCTTTGTCTTCAGTGTAGGGCAGACACCTGGTCTCAGTAGAGGCCTTGGCAGCCTCAGGAGGATAGCCTTGTCCTTGTTGTCCTGGGCAGAACTGCCTTAAGCCCTGTTACTCCAGCAGCGGAGCCTGCAGACTCCCATCAGGCCTTGCTCGCCCTGACCCACTACTTTTCCTGCTACTGTGGCAGCTGGCAGGTACCTGGTCAGGTACCTGGTCGGGCCTTAGCAGGTGGCTCCTGGGTTGTGCAGAGATTCTAGGCGACTGTGGAGGCTGCTCACACTTGCTAGCCCCCACCTGGAACCCAGCTGAAGGGTGGGCAGTGGAAGGTGAAAAGGCACCCCGGCAAAGGCTGTTACCAGGAAGGGAGAGGATTCCAGGAAAAGGAACTGTGAGCTCCCTGCTCAAAGACCATCCCTCCAGCTGCACGAGAGGTGACGAAAATGGGTGTGCTAGCTGTGGCTTTGTCTCCCTCATTTTTCTCTTGCTCTTAGAATAGTTTTCAAAGATACTTTGTGCCCACCTGCTCCATTTTCATGGTCCCATGGATGGGCACACACACTCTCAGGTATTGGTTGCCTCGCCTGGCCTGCCCAGGGGGCACCTGGGGCTCTGGGAGTGCACTCCAGAGTGTGCGTCCTCACCTGGGGAGAGAGACTAGATGTTGGCAGGGGGAGTTTAACTCCAATTTGGAGTTAAAGTGCTGTTTTTTATTTTTAAGAATGTGTGTATTTTTCTAAGGTGATTTTTTCCACTTTAGGTGAGTGTTGATAATATTCTAAAATCAACATACCTGAGACGGATGCAGCAAATCTGCTCATGTTTATTGACACCTCTGGTATGCGTTTGGCCTGGTGGGATGGGACTGATGTTTAGGAAGAACTCCCTTGACCTGTGCCTGTCCCCTGTGTGAGCTCAGTCTAGAGGGAGGGTCAGATTGACTGCAGCCAAGAGTTCCAGCTGCTCCTGCAGTGGACACCAGTGAGAGAGTTCTCCTCCCGGGGGCTCAGGAGCGCTTTAAGGCACGATGGTGTACAGGCTCCCAGGGCTTGTGGAAGTCAGTCAGGTCCTGCAGCAAGGAAAACGTGCAGGAAGAGGGACCAGCAGTCACAGATGCAGACCACAGTGGAGCAGAGTTAGATGCAGAGGAAACATAGGTGGGGTCGCCTATATGTCATTGTTGCCAGCAGACCTTGGTTCCAGCTGTGTTTCTTGGGGTCCTGGTTACCTCCTAGGCAGAAGTCTGTTTGCTCCTGTGGCCTGGGAGAGAGAGACTGGGATAGTGAGTAGTGTAGAACTTGGGCAGAGCTCACAGACTACAGGCCTTGGACAGGGTGTTGGTGCAGGAGCCTTAGCGAGGAGGCCCCAGATGCTGGGCTGTGCTTGTATGTAGGGCTGGCCATCGGGGCTTGTCCTGTGGTGCAGGGCCTCACTTGAGTGGCAGGAGGACAGAGCCCCACCGTTGCTTCCCTCTGTTGCCTGGGTCTTTGTGGGCGTGGCTCCTGGCTTGCACTTGGGAGACCAGGTTGGCCCTGTGCACTCCTTTATCTCCCTGGCTCCAGTTCCAGTAGGAATTGTTCTTAGAAGTTTCTCTTTAAGTCCATGATGTCCCCCTTCTCAGCATGAGCAACACCTCGTGGTTCACTTGCATTAATTCGTTGCTTAATTTGTGTCCTCCACAATGCAGTAATTAAGTAGTCTTGCCCTTCACACACACACACACACACACACACACACACACACACACACACAAGCCATGAAGCCTGAGTGAGGGTGACCAGTTCACAACACGCAAAGCCCAGGCGGGTCTGCGTGTGGGAAACCCTGGAGGCGGCAGCTGGCCCTGGCTCTGAGGCCCATGAGTGAGGCAGGCTGCTGACCTGATGTGAGTGAACAGGAATGCTGTCCGCTCTGCCCTCTCCTTTCCCCCTTGCGCTCACGGTGGTTATTACTCTTATTTAGATCCGCACATTCGCTGCAGCCCTCATCTGGTGATGAGATATCGACTAACGTGTCCGTCCAGCTGTACAATGGAGAAACTCAGCCACTCATCATTACACTGGAAAATATTGGAACGGAGCCACTGGAGAAACTGGAAGTCACCTCGAAAATTCTCACCACCAAGGGTAGGTACTGGGAGGAAGGGCTGTGTTGCCTCCTGGCAGAAGATATACTTTGAATGACCAACACTATTGGCTTAAAGTGGATCTTAGACTGGGAAATTTAATGATATTATTTAATTTCACCTCCTCTTCCCTTTTGAGGACCAAATATATGCAGTAGACAGAAATTCTCTCTTTAGTGCAGGATACCTTCATGTGCTACTTGGAATTTAAGTTAATTGGTTTTAGGGTTTGGTTGATGTTTGCCCAAGCAAGCTAACATTGAATGACAGAAAATTACAGCCTATATGGTAAAATTCTTTCACATCTGTCTTGCTTTTACAGTTTAGCAACTGGGAAATATTTTTTTCCTTCTCTCAAATAAACCTAAATTGTAGATTGTGTGATCATTATTCCTCGTGAGCTGTCTCTCTTTCTGAAGCGTGACTCTACCTGTCTCTCCCCTGGGAAGTCCTTGACGGGCTCCCTGTTGTCCCTGGTGCCCAGAGCCCTGTGTGACCAGGCCTCCCCACAGTGCTTCAGCTTCATCCTCACCCCCTCCCCTGGATCCCATTGGTGTCAGTCCTCAGGAGCCGATTTCCACTTAACATCTGCTCTCTCTTCTCCACCTTAGGATACACCATTTCCTCTGCCTCGAACTCAGCTTGCGAACTCCTGCCACTACCCCTTTTGCTTCCTCGGTGTTGATTAATTTGTCCTTTGGTGTCACCTGCTCTCCCGAAAGCTTTCCTAGACTGTGTTATTGGGTCCTTCTTTCTTGCTCGGAGTACCCTAAATTACCACCGCAGTAGTCCTGTCTCCACGCTACATGGTGACTGCTTGTGTCGGGTCCCTCTGTCTAGCAGGCTGAGTCTCGCAGAGGCACTGACTAGCACGTGTGACAGGGTGGGTGTCCACTACTGAGGGGTTGTGGATGGAAAGCCATTTTCATATTTCCAGAATGAGGCTTATAGAATGACCGTCTTGTGTGTTGGTCCGGAGTGACAGTAAATGTGGGAGCCATCGTGACATTTTGATAAGACGCCCCCCCCGCCCCCGTGTGCTGCTGTCTTTGCATTCTGGCTGTCCTCCTTGCACTCTGGCTGCCCTCAGCTGCTTCTGCACCTCCAGGCTCTGCCTCTGCTGGGGCTGTCTCAGCACCCGCCTCCCAGGGCACCTTGGCATGGGTGCTCCGTGGGCCTCTGAACTCTTCCAGAGCTTTTTCTTGGGTCCGCCTTCCCTCCTTCCCACTCTGATTAACACAGAAGAGTTGAGGGATTCGTAGTGACCCTGGCCCTGCCGTCTAGGCTCTGCAGTGAACGTTTTGTTCCTCACATGTCCATCCAGCCTGCTTGTCATCCGTTAACCTGTCTTATTTCTTAAAATATTGTTTAAGGACTTGCAGGTGTCAGGACATTTTATTCTCCAATGCTGCAGCGTGCCTCTCACTGGAATTCAGTTATGGTTGTAAAGTGTGTGTGCAGTGAAGTGCACACGTCTCTAGTGTGCCGTTTGATGAATCCCAACTAACACATGCACCTGTCTAGCCCAAACCTTCAGAAGATCTTCATCTCAGGAGACAGTCCCTCGTGTTCCTTCCCGGGTAGTCCCTGTTCAGCCTGGGAGGCAGTCACTCTGTTTCATGTTCCTGGTCATCCTTAGTGAAAAGCTTAACAAGGCAGGAGGTTGGGAACACTCATGGCAACCAGACAGAGTTCCAAGGGAGGTGCTGTGTGCAGTGGTCCACGTGGACACTGTGCATGCATTCACCTCTCTGCCCACAAGTTGGATTTTCCCATCATGCCTTGCACATGCCTGATCTGTTTTTGGTTGTCTTGCTTTTCTGTGCTGACATCTGGTTGATTCTGGCACGGATGGGGAGGGTGTTACTGCCTTCACTTGATGGACAGGGAGAGTAAAAGCAGAAGGGGTCAAGGACCTATCTGAGGTTCATAGGGAACCAGAGCGAGAGCCAGGGCTCCCCAGTCCTCTGCTCCGGTGTCCTCAATCTTCATCCTGAGGGAGGAAGGCAGACATGTAATATAGCAGGGTGTAGCCGTTTTCAGAGCAGTGGAGTTACAATGAAAAATTAAAGCTATCATTCTTTTTTTTTATTATTGTCCCAAGCTGCAGTACATTTACATGTGGAATTAAATTAATGAAAACAAACCATCTGCTTCCAAAATACACAAACGGAATATTTCCCGTTGCTTGTGCTCTGCAGTCCCCGGAGGCTGTCAGCATTAATGCATGACCTGCCCTCCAAGGGGATGAGAAAATGTCTGCAGCGGGGAGCTGGAGCTGGTGGCATGTGCTGGGAAGAGCGGGGAAGTTGTGGGACCCGGTGGAGGATGTTAGTGGCATCCCTTTCCATGTTAGCATCATTTTATCTGAAGCCCTTTGAGCTTCTCTTCTTTAGAGGTTTCTTAAATATCTGCTTGGATGCTTCAGCACGTGGAGTTACATGCTCCCTTCCCTGGGTTCCCATGCTGTTTTCTTGTGTGCAGTAAGTTGGCTTTACATCTCAGTAGTGACAACAGCCTTTCCTCTCTCCATGTGCCATGTGAGTGGCACTTCACCACAAAATGCACAGAGCCACTTCCAGAGATCTTCTGGTGTGCATGTGGTGTGTGTCCTTTTGTCTCACTGCTGTGGCCTTGCCTAGGAGCTGAGGACAGTACTGGTGACAAGCCGGAGCTCATGAGCAGGAGCACTGGCATCCTCTGCCTGGGGCTGTCATCTGGGCGAGGCACTCTTTCAGAACGTGGAAAGCTCCTGGACATTCCTGCACACAGAAGCATGTCTCTGTTCACAGGTTCTGCCACAGAGATGAGTACTCATAATCTGCCCAGTTCCAAGATAAGGATCATCTGTCATGTAATGCTGTCATGCTAATGACATACCACTTGGAAGCAGGTCTGTAGAGTGTGAAAAATGTAACTGCTTCCTTGCTTAAATAATTATAGATTTTGTTGTAATGAAGCCCAAATTAAGGAAAATTTATTAGCTTTTCCTCACATGTCCTGAGAATGTGTGTGTGTGTGTGTATGTGTGTGTACAGTCAGATATACCTACAGCACACACAGAATCACACACACACATCCCTTAGCTCTTCATTCTCCTCACTTACTTTTTAAACAAAAAAATGATGACTCCATTTCAGTATAATTAAAAATTTGTAAATGCTGTGGTTGGGATAGGATTCTCTTTTTTTTTATATTATATAAACAGCTTATATATATATATATATTTCTTAATGGGATAGGATTCTCTTTATTGCTTATTACTTCTCTCACAAATGTCATAGTCCAGCATTCCTGCAATTGGCAAGTATTAATGGCTTCGTGGGTATTGAACATCGGTAGCAGTGACACTCTCTTTACTATTTTCAGAGTGACATAGCCAGTTTCACTTGATGGCACTGACCTGAACTACAGCATTAAGATAAGGACCATTATTTCAGATACTGAATTTTCCAGAGGAAACAGTGGCATAAGCATATGCTGTGCTCTGGATTGATGTTTCTTGTGCGATTCCTGTCATGCTGTTGGGTTGTGGGAAGCTCCTTTAGGTGTCCTCTGCCTCACACAAAGTGCGGGGAGACAGAGAAAGAGGCCCGCTTGCAAGGCACAGGACTGCGGTAGGTCTGGCAATTGCACCTGCAGCTCCTGTGTTGCCATAGGCTGCCCGAGAGTCTGCACGGTTCTGTGCTGTTTCTAGATGCAAATACTTGGACTCTTTGGCCTTAGAAGGGAACGAGCCGTTTCTCGATCAGTGGATTTGCCTGTTACTTGAATGTGTCACACATGAGCCTCAGAACTTAATACAGAAGTAAACAACACGGTGAGGCATTTTTCAAAGTGCTGAGTGCTGAGGCGCTCAGTCACAGAAATGGGTGTGTCTTGCTAAAGCCCCATGGGTGAAGCTATGCTCACCTGTTGCTTTGTAATATAACCCCTTGCCCTGTTTAGGATACAGTCTTCCATGGAAGTGCCTTGTGTGTGTCCCCTCCTCTTCCTGTGCTCTTGGGTGTGGCCTACCCAGGTGTCAGTCAACCTGCTGACAGTGGACATCATGAAGATAGACTCAGCCCCCTGAAACCTGACCCCTTGCCTCATTTGAATAGCTTCTCCTCAATAAAAGGGGTCAGTGCGTGCTCTCACTCTCTCTCTCTTTCTGCGGACCCTTAAGGTCAGAGGAGCCGTCACAGCAACCCCAAAGAAAAAGGTATTTGTGTCTCTTGTGTGGTTATTTCGTGCAGCCCAGTTAGCCCAGTTTAACTAGAGTGACCCCTGAGCCTTTTAGTCGTGAGAGCAGAAACCCGGCAATTGGCGCCCAACGCGGGGCAAAAGGTCTGTGTCTTTAAGCCACTGGGACAAAAGCGACAAATGCTGGCTCCTAAGGGGACTCCAATTTAAATATTAAAGAAAGTTAGTGAAGTTGAAAGTTCTCTCCAGAAGTTAAGCATGCTTAGGATTGCAGAGTATTGTGGGCAGAATTGTAGAAAGTAAGTGAATTAGACAAAAGAAATTTTCTTTCAAGGCGTGTGGCCTCTTCCTCTTCCTGATTGCTGCTGGTGCCATAGGTGCGGTTCACCTGCTGCTCAGCGGCACCTGACTGGGCCTGAGCACGTCAGCTGACTGCTGATGACACAGCACTCTCACCTGGGTGCTCTCCTGGCTGGGCCCAGCCGTCTCCTGTGCAGTGGTTCCAGAACCAGGATCAACGTCTTCAGAGGACCTAGCCCTGTGCCTGACACATGGCGGCTGAGGAGTGGCCACTTGGCTGCTCTCCTAGCACATGGGGAATGAGCTCATGATCTTGCTTTCCTGGCCTTCTGGGGCCTGGGAAACCAGACCATCAGGATTGTTAAGGCTGACTTTAAATAAGCAAATGTATGTCCCACTAATGAAGATGGTGTATTTGTCTAAATTTCCTCACTTGATCTTTCTCGTTTTCAATAAGATGTTTCAGAAATTACCTTAGCTTTCTCCCCCTTGTTTTCAGAGTTTCTGGAATGGTGTGTTAGCTATTCAGCGCTGTGACCAAAATACGGGATAGGAACAACTTAGAGGATGAAAAGTGTATTTAGGCTCACGGTTTCAGAGGTCTGACTGTGGAAGGCCTGCCCCGTTGATCTGGGCTCAAAGTGGGGTAGAACATCATGACAGAAAGTTGTGGAGGAAAGTAGCCAGCAGGCTGAGGGAGAGGAGGAGGAGCCGGGGGATGAGACATAATCCCCAAGGGCACGCTCCAGTGACCTACTTCCCTCAGCACCCAACCTGCCTACGGTTCTACCCAGTTAATTAGTCCTATTAAATTAGTCATCCATCAAATCCATTAGGTGGATTGATTCACTGATTAGACTATAACTCTCATAATCTAAATATTTTACCTCTGAACATTCCTACTTTAACAGGAGTTTCTGGGGGATACCTCATGTTCAGACCATGAGAAATGATGAAATTGAACAGTTCTCCAGGTAGACGAGGGTACGTTGCATTAAAACTAGTAAAACCCAAGCTGGAGACCCTATAGCAGTGTCAGCTGAGCCTGCCTGTTACCAGGAGGAATCTACGAAGGAAGGGAGGGAGGGAGCAGCATCTTAGCCAGGCAGCTCTGCAGGAGGGAGTGGCTGACTCCTGGTCCCTGTCAGGGGCCCAGTGAAGAGGTGGCTGTGCCATGGGAGCATCCTAACCTTTTGGCCTGGACTATTTCTGAGTTATGCTCTTTTTATAGAATTATTGCTTTTAACATCATAACAATACAGGGCAAAGTTTTAAGAATAAATGTTTAGAAAAATATTTCTACTTGGTATTGCTGAAGAGTGGGGCATCTGGGGGGACAGGAGAAAGGACTCAGTGTCTTCAGTTCTTCCTGTAGCTTCCACACCAAGTCCCACCTGCATTTGGGAATGGGAAGAGGTAGGACAGGAGCCAGGGGCCAGCCACCGCAGCTGGTGTTGGACTGATGGGAGACGGACTGGTTTAAACTAGTTATTACATCAGCCCAGCCCAGTCTGAGTCCTGGTTCTGGCACTTACCACCAGATGACTTGGACCAAGCCATTTGCTTCTCTTTGTGCCAGTCTCTTCCTGTGGTGGATACAGTTCTCTGTCCCTCTTCTGGTTGCTGTAATCATGGGAAGCACTTAGTACAGTCCCTGGTGTTAATAGGGATTCACTAATCAGAGTCTTCCTGTGAGCTGTAGTTAATATTGGTGCTGCTGCCACTGTTGTTTATTTATTTAGTTGCTTATTTTCAGTATGAGGGATGGAACCCAGGGCCTCCCACATGGCTAGGTGAGTGCTCTGCCACTAAGCTACATCCCCAGCCCTTTTTATTTGTCATTTTGAGGCAGAATCTTGCTCCATTGCCCAGGCTGGCCTTGAACTTGTGATGCTCCTGACTTGGCCTCCCGAGTAGCTGGAGTACAGGTTTACTACACTTCCCCAGGCTCTTTTTCCATCCCCCCACAGACACTTCCCTAGTACCTCTGTTTCGGATACTGTGTTCTGGGGAGCAGGGCCACAGTGATCATGTCCTCTTGGGGTTGAGATGTGGTCTGCAGAAGCCAAGGACAGGACTCGGGCTGTGCAGGATTGCACTCCCAGCTCCCCTTTGCCACCACTAGCCCCTTGCTTGTCCATCCGTCTGTTGTTGGCTACCAGCTGCCCGTCCCCTTGCTTGCCCTTTGGCAGAACTGTCCTGAGCACCTCCTCCTCTGTGCTGCTGCTGTGCTGGGCACAGGTGACCTCCAGCTGAGTCAGCTCTGGGCCTTCACTTGTGGGGTGCACATGGTGTTTCCACAGCCTGTGAACACACTTCCCTGTGCTCAGAACTTTGCTCCCCTGTACCATCCCCAGTTCTGTCCTCCTCATAGCCGGTCCACATGTGCCTCCTGAAGGCTTCTCCGGTGCCTCCCAGTAGAATTGACTGCTGCTCCTGCTGCATGCTGCTCATACTCTCTTACAATAGCACTCACCTCACTTGGCTTTGCGTTCTTCAACAGTCAGACGTTTATATTACATTTATATGCAGCCACTGTGCCAGCACATGAATAATGCATGAGCACTGTCCTAAGGACTTCACAGTTTGGCGTGGGAGTCAGATGTGCTGAGCTGAGCTGAGCTCTGATTGCATATCCTGTGTCATTTCTGCTCTGTGTGACTGACCACAGTGAATGGACTTGCAGGTGCGCTCCTAGGAAGATGTCGGACTCTTGAATGAATGAAAGCCGTTTAACCTGATGCCTGCGGCCGCGCAGAATCGCGGTGCGTGTCTTGTACAGCTCAACGTTGACACAATGCCAAGTCAATGCGGAGAAGTTTGCAAAACAGGTTGATTTTTAGACCAAGTGACAGTCCTTTCAGTGCTGTGAGACTTGGTGTGTCCTGTGCTTTGGAACATGGATGGAAAGAAATGAGCAAGACGTGGAGCATGGGAGAAGTTGGGAGTTCTGAATATTAAATTCCTAGTTGTTGGGTTCCTGGTGCATCATGTTGTGTCAGCCAGCATTTTGTTGCTGTGACCAAAATTCCTGACAAGAACAACTTAGAGAAAGAAAGATTTATTTTAGCTCATTGTTTCAGTCCGTGGTTGGCTGGCTGAGGCGGAGATGTGGGTAGGGTGTGGCAGAGAAAAGCTGCTCTGCTCACAGTGGCCCAGAAACAGTGGGGGAGAGGTCAGGGGCCAGGGACAATATACAGTGTACAAGGGCCACCCTCAGTGACACACTTCCTCAGTCATGCCCCACCTGCCTACACTTCCTGTCACTTCCCAGTGGCCCATTCACAGTATTAGTCCATCAGAAGGACAAGTCCCCTGATGGGGTTAGAGCCTCGTGATCCAGTCCCTTCCCCAGAGCCCCACCTCTGAACCTAGCTGCGTTGGGGATCAGACCTTCCACGCGTGAACTTCTGAGGGACATTGCAGATCCAAGTCAGAACACATGGTACACAAGAGTAGAATGAGAAAAAAAGTACTCTTCCTAATTGACATTCAGCACCATTTCATGGGTTTGTTTTTAGGATGGAACAAGTGAACATGAGGGAGGGGTTTGTTGGGGAAGGGTTGAACACTGGCCATCCCCACTTCTGGGTGGTCTTGAGCAGCCTCCTTAAGCGGGTACACTGGTGGGGCCTCTGAGAGAGTGGCGTGTGAATCGCTGAGGCAGCGCAGGCAAAGAGCTTAGCATGGCCGGCTGGTGGACGTGCCCACCAGAGCAGCGTGTGGGCCTGGGGTGCTTGCTTTCTCCCGTTTTCTTCCTCTGGGCTGCAGTTGACAGGTGCCCCCACAGCCCAGCTGAAGTCTCGGTGGCATTTCTCCAAGTTCACACCTGTCTGGCAGACCATGACCTCCTGACCTCCTGACCTCCTGACCTCCTTGTTCCTGGGCATCCTGCAGTCAAGACTGGGGGGAAACCTGGGGGACTTCCCAGAGTTAATTTTTACAGAGTCAGACTCTCAGTTGAAACACTCTTATGAAACAAAAAGCCATCCAAAGAGGCAAGAGTGGTGCTGTGGTTAGAGTGTTTGAATTTGGTATCCCTAACCAGCTGTAAATTTATGGTGGGCTAGACTGATAGCTGAATTGTTTTTTTGCTGCAGATCTGGGACCCTTCCAGGAAGGACAGCGAGTCTTATTTTAGTTCTAGGCAATTAATTCAACAATTATTGAACTGTTCTCAGTGTAATTGGAGGTATAACTTCCTGAGAAATTTCTAGATTGAGGAAGACTTCATCTCCCATCTGGTCTAAGTCTGGGGGGCTTCTCCTATGCCTGTGTCTTTCTACGATCAGAAATCTCCTTCAGACTCTGGCATTGTTCCTCTGTCCCCAGAAGCCAGCATACTGCCTGCCATGAGGATGTGGGTGGCGGTGCGATGGCTATTCACTGGGTGAGTGGACGGTGACAGAGGTCCGGAAAAGCACATATTTTTGGGCTCCGTGGTTTCTAGAGACGTTCATGTGCCTCCCCCACAGTTTCCACGTGCCCGTGCTGTGCTGAGTCCGTGTGGCACCTCGTCTGTCTTCACAGTGACTCCGCTATTGTCTCCATTTATCACTGAGGCCTCTGGGGTGAGGGAGGACCTGGGGTGAGGGAGGACGCGTGGCTGCGTGGCTGCACACATGCCTAGGGCAGGGTCTGGCCCCTGCTGTGTTTCCGCCCACCTTCTCCTTTCAAGGCGCTTGGTCACATGTCCTTCACGAGGTCTTCCTGGAAACCTCTGGTTGAAGTGCTGGCCAGGGTAATGGTCTCTGGCAGAGGAGGGCACACAGGTGGACAGGATTCTGGAGAGAGCCCAGTCTTGGCCAGTCCCAGCTCTGATGCCTGCAGGTTGATGGCCTGGTGTGAATGCTGGCACTCTGAGCTTCCGTTGTCTCTGTCTCGACTCGGGAATGATGTCGCTCTCGTGCGTGTTGGAAGATGGCACTTCACCAGTGCTGTTTCAGTTTTTGCCTTGGTTCGCTGGACGTGCTCCCTCCACCTTCCTTTGGAGGGCCCTGCGGGGCCAAGGCCATGCAGGAAGTGGAAAGGGAGGCAGAGCTGACCTGGGGAGTTGGGGCTCACTTTTCCTTAACCTGGTCGTACTCCTTTTAGGCATTTGACCACCTGCCAGTAGCATGGCTGCTGGAGTGAATCCATGGCTTCCGAGAGGTTTCCTAAGCTGGCAGGGTTGAGTCTGGAGACTCAGATGGTGACACACATGCCCCAGTAGATTGTCGTCCTTGTTGTCAGCTCCCATTATTGCCTGGCCCTGATACAGGGCACCATCAAAAGTGCCTGCCTCTCTCCTGTGGGGGGGCCATTCTCTGCCATTTCTCCCCAAAGTTTGCTGGAGCATTTGAATTTTTACCCTGTAATTTCAGTGGCTGATCTCTGATGTGACGCGCTTTCTTCTCTCTTAGGTTCCTTTTGTTGGACCGTTCCTCTCTCTCCTCACTGAGACTTGGTTACTTTCCTCTAATTCTCTATTTCTGCGTCTGTGCCTAGATTCCATGAGAATCTCCTTTGACACCCACAGCCTCTGGAAACCATCCCAACCTAGGGCTACCAAGCCATTGCTGTCATTGCAGTTTTGCTCCCTGGGAACAGCCCTCTCAACAGTGCTGCCTTTTCCTCCCAGGGTCCACCCTCCCAGATGGTGCTGAGTGGGTCCTGACACCAGTTTGCACAACACCTGGAGACCTGGTTAAGGGGCAGAGTTGGTGCTGCTAATGTTCGTTGAGCACCTGTCAGGTGCCAGGTCTTCTGCTTACTTGGCAGGTGACCCGAGTCACGTGTGTCCACCACCTGGCTTTCAGCAGGGCGATAGTGGTGATCTCAGTGGTTAATGGGGTGAATAAGCATGGCACATGTGGAAAGTGTCTGGCGCGTTCGAGGTGTCCAGCGAATGGCTAAGTAAGCAAGGGAGTGTGGTGTGGTTTCTAAGCACCTTTCAGGGACTCCGTCCCTGGGTCTGCTCCCATTGGCTAGCACCTCTCTTCCAGGAGGCCAGGAGGAATGCCCATGGCTATTAGCTGAGCTGAACCCCAGCGTGGCCAGCTCTGGAGGACGTCACGATGGAGGTCCCCTCCTGCCTGGCAGACATGAGCAGGTTGTACATCGTGGCACCATTTGGCCTTGCGTTCTCGCAGTTAGCAGTGGACCTCACTGATCCTTCCTTCATGTGGACCTCCGAGCTCTCTGTCGTCTCCTGAATTCCTTCTACTGGATTAGCTTCAGGGCCCTAAGACCAAGACTTCTTTTTCTTTTTTGGTATTGGGGATTAAACTCAGAGGTGCTCTATTGCTGAACTACATTCCTAGCTCTTTTTAAAAAATTGTATATTTGAGACAGGATCTCTAAATTTCCTAGACTGGCCTTGAACTCCCTTTCCTCCTGCCTTAGCCTTTTGAGTTGCTGGGGTTACAGGCATGCACCACTGTGCCCAGCTAAAACCAGAACTTTCTATTTGAACTCTACCATGAAGTACCTTTGTGCAGGAAGTGAATGTAATGGCTTTGGATCATTTTCCCTAGTTTGTGAAGTTCCTTAGTCTCAGCCTCCATTTCCTTATTCAGACAAAGGAAATAGCATAGAGAATTTTTTCACAGAAAGGAGTGGGTAGGAATAGCAGCTAGCTGCCCCCCACTCCATGACTAGAGGGGCCACAGGAAGAGGGTAGTAGCAGGTCAGGAAACCAGGCCCTCTAGAGAGAGATGAGAAGATGGGCAGGGCCTGCTGGCTGTTGGTTCTGCCTTGGGGAGGATGGATTCTCGCCCCTGGCTGTGGGGGTGGCCCAACAGAGACACGCACCGTGGTGCAGAGGCGATTGATGGCAGTCTATCATCACAGGTACTCATGGGCTGACACTGAGGAAAGAGTGAACGGCCAACTCGGGCAGTGGAGCAGACCTTGTTAAGTGGGTGGGGTGCCCCATCCCTATGGGCTCATTTGATATTTCTGAGACTGGCAGGGAACTGGAGCCTACTTCTCAGGAACCAGCAGGATTGTGTGTAGATCTCTTAACAGAAGGGCTACTTGGCCGGGACCTCACCTATGGGAAGAGCCAGTAGGAAACTTGTGTGAGGCTGTTGGAGGCCATTCAAGGCCCCCAGGTCCCTTCCTGTTCTGCTTGGTGGGATGCAGCATGTGGACCAGGCCTTGATTTTTGGTCTTGTCTTATGTCCTCAATGGTTAGGGAAGGAGAGGCTGCGGGGAGCCGGGGGACCAGAGGTGATACGCTTTTCCCAGGGGCACAGGTGGCCCCGTCTTCTCCTTCTCTCTCTCAGGATGTTTTGCTTTAGTGCTTCCATCTTCCCTTGGTCTGCAGAGGGTGTGTCTAATCTGCAAGTAGCACCTCAGGCCAGGGGTGGTTAACCTCCTGGGCACACGGAGAGACCTTGTCAAGGGTGGCCACTTCAAGGCCTGTTCATCTAGTACCGAGATCTTGTAAGGCAGGCGGATTTGCAGTGAAGCCAGGGAAGCACTCTCCTCCACACGCCCCCGAGACTGCCCCCTTCAGGTCCCACTGCAACCGTGTCCTCTCTTTTTCCAGAAGTTCCTCACTTGAGGATGCCTCCTCCACTAAACTTAGGTCTGTTCCTCTTTAAAGCGATGTGTTACAGAAAATCTCATGTAGAAATTTAGTTTAACTCTAGTTTATAGGATTAGAGACGATGTTTCCTTCATGGGTGAGAAGGAGCTGCTCATCAGGAGTGGAGGACTCAGTCTGAAGAGCCGAGTGGACCACCTCTTTCTCTGCTACCAGTCCTTTCCACAAACAGGGGCGACTGCCTCACAGCATCTCTTGATTCTGGAGTTTTCTTTGATCTCTTGCCTCTTAAGTGCTTTTATCTCTCATTACTTTTAAGAATGTGTCAGCATTTTCTAGGGGGATCAGCAAGTACATTGCCTCCCGTGCTTCATCTGTACCATTGTTGTTATCCTAGAAAAGCTATACGGTGACTTCTTGAGCTGGAAGCTGGAAGAAACCCTGGCCCAGTTCCCGCTGCAGCCTGGGAAGGTGGCTACTTTCACCATCAGCATCAAGGCGAAGCTGGACTTTTCCTGCCAGGAGAATCTCCTCCAGGACCTCAGCGATGGTGAGTGCTTCCCACCAAGTTCAGCCGGCACATTCTGCTCCTGTGCAGTGCCCCATCCCCTGCTTGAGGCCCGCTGTGCTGTTTTGTGACTTGCTGGCCAGTTGCTTGGTACAGCGACTGAGACTTCTCCTGGCACTTTGTTAGCAGAGTGAGTTACTGCATATGCCTAAAGTAATAAAAGTACATTTGAGCTAAATGATTTCTTAATTCTCACTCTTTACCATTTTGTGCTCATTTGCCAGGAGGTCAGCCTAAATTAGTGGAATGTAGGAATTGCTGCATTTTTTCCAGTTAACTGCTGTGATCTTGCAGACTTCCAATTAACGGTGATGATCAAGTGCTTCCTCTGGGTCTGCTGATTTCTGCAAGGAGATGGAGTCTGGGGAAATGGGCATTTGTATTTGTTGCGATGTTAGGAATGGCAGACAAGGGCTAAGATTCTGCAGATCGCTTATGCCAAATGATGAAGCTGGGTCCCTGTGTTCATTGACAGCTTTGTGGGTATATTAGCCAGCCCAGTCTGCTCTAACGAATATGCCACAGACTGCATGGCTTAAACAATAGAAGTTTATTTCTTACAGTCTGGGGCCAGAGGTCTGAGATCATGGTGCATGGTGGGTTTCTGGTGAGGGTCTTCCTTCTGAATGGCAGGTATTATCTTCTGGTTGTTACCTCTCATGGAGGGTAGGGAGATTATTTCTCTGGTACCCGTTTCTCGTCTTAAAAGGGCCCCAGCCTATTACATTAGGGCCCCATTCCTGTCACCTCACAGGCCCTGTCACAAGATAAAGTTAGGTTGAGAGCTGGGGCTTCAACATTTGAGTTTTGGAGGGAGACGCAAACTTTCAGTCTGTAACGTGGCTGTTCTTGGAGACAGCCAGTGGATTCTGTCTCTAGAACTTACTGAGTATGTGACTTCGGGTAGCTTAACTTCTCTATACCTTAATCTCCAATTTAAGAAAGGATGTTAGCCCCATTTCTGGGTGATCATGTGGACTTGCACACCACCTGGAACACGGTGAGTTTGCAAGTGTTAGCTGTGTGAACGAGTCCTTGGAACACCTAGACTCACGAGTGTGCTTCTTCTGGAAGAGCCCTGTGGGTTGATGATGTTTGTCTGGGGCCTGGGCCAGGAAGCTTCCTGGGTGACATGAAAAGAATTAGCCCCGCAGCCCTAGGGGCAGCAGATCCAGCGGCCTGGGCTTCTTTCCCAGCCAGTCTGTCCCAGCATCTTGCATGTGGGGAAACAGTGCTGTTCAGTGAATGCAAGACACTGCACGACCAGCTGTGGGTTTTGTTTTCCTGTGACGGGAAATTCCCTTCCATACTCTTTCCCTCTGGGAGTCTCTGGCTTTGGGGTGACCTTGTTGCAGAAGTGCACCCTTCCATTTCTGCTGGGGCCTTCGCACTTGCCCTTTCCTCACCCGATGGCCCTGCTGCACAGCCTGCATGGCCTGCTCCTCATTCTGCAGCCCCTAGTCTAAACCTCCCCTTGGGGTGAAGCCACCTTGACCACTCGCGGTAGAAGTCTGTCCCGCTGCGTCCCTGCTGCTCTGTTCTTCACCTGCCCACTTCTAGTGCTCTTCCTGGAAGTGCCTCGGTGATTGGTTCTTTCCTACCTGTCTCCTTGCTTTAGAGTAGGGAAAAGGATCCCGACTGTCCTCTGTCACCGCACCTAGATAGGTTCTAAGGGTGTCCGCATTTGCAGAGCAGGTCACAAGTGAGGCTTCTTTCGCTGCTTCTCCCCTCAGTGGGGGGTTCCACGTTGTATTCCTGTTTGTTCTGGTGAGGATTTCCCCCCAAAAGATCTCTTCAGGGAGTTATTGAAAGTTTTGGCTTCCTGTGCAGATATATGGCAGTAAACTTCTGTGCTGGTTCCCTATAGTGTGGCTATGTCAAGATCCAGCAAGCTGCTCTGTCTTAGCTTGTGCTCCTGCAACAAGGCACCACAGCCTACTGGACTGAGCGGCATGCTGACGTCTTATGTGTGTGGAAGCTTGGAAGTCCATGGTCAGGGTGCTGGCAGGTCTGGTTAACAGCAGGGGCTCTCCCCTGGTCTGCAGATGGCCATCTTCTTGCTGTGACCTCATGCAGTGCAGTGTGGGAGCTCTGCTGCCCCCTCTCTTCTTACAGGAGGAGGCTATCATCAGGAGGTGGTACTCAGAACTTTGTCCTACCTGCTTCCTGATTGCCCACCTCCTGATGCCATCCCACTGCGGGCCAGGACTTCATTACATAATCCAGTCCATATACCCCTCATAGAAGTCACCTTCTGTATTCTCTGCAGTGTTTAAGAACCATTGTGCAATCTGCATAAAATGCTAGTTCTTAATGAAATATTAATTTTACAATATAGTAAAGGTAGGAAAAATGTTTAGTGTTGCAACATGTTAGAAACTGAAAAACTCATGTGGATTGAACATTATATCAGCACTTAAAGATATCAGATGAAGCAGATGTCCTCAGCCCCCATTTGTAAACCGCCCTTTGCCACTGAGCTGCAGTCTTCTGTCAGTGGACAGAGGGTTGCCTGGGTTCGGACTTCTTTGTCCCAAGAAGGGAGTATGGCAGCATAGATGGTGTCCAGGCCTGGGAACCTATCCAGACACCTCTCCTGCAGATGCTAGGGCATCATCCCCGGTGCTCTTGGGAAGTAGAGTTCTGGCTGGGACTTCTGGCATGTGAGCAGTCAGAGGCTGGGGACCGGGCCTCCACTCCACTCCACTCCACTTCTGCCTGCGTCATGTTATTCTTGAGGAAGGGTCTAGAAGGCCTCAGGTGGAGACCTCAGCTGTTTGTGTTGGTGTGGCCTTTTGGATGTACATGCCCAGTGCTGCCTTGTTTATTATGTTTCTGTACTTCTTTCTGCCTTTGGCAGAGAGTAGTCTCTGCTCTTCTAAGTTGAGAGTGAGGTTGCAATTTAGGATTTGTAGTCAGGCAATACCTTCTTCTAAATTTTAAGATAAAACCAAACCAGAACCAGAATTATGGTTATTAAATGGCTTGAGATGGAAGGCAGGTCAAATTCCTGGTCAGTTAGTCACGTGAAACAGAACATGGTCATTGGATGCTCTCTTTATCACTAGAGTTTAGCAGAAGCTTTGGCCAGTTGTAGCTTGCAGTACAATTTGCTATGTAAACAGATAATCTTAATGGGCAAATTTTATAGGGGAAGAAGTTGGACACAAGAACCCATAGAGAGTGTGGTCCCTGGATGGTGCCTTGTTACTCCTAGTTCAGTCTGAGTATTCAGTGGCAGGGGCTCACTGTGGCCTCCTGAAGCTGGGAGATGACCCCTCTGTGGCTCTCAGTCTGACCATCTCAGAAGCATTGAAAAAGACCCAAGTTTTCAGGTGTGAACATATTAAGTATGATTATTAAAATTAGATGCCACTTTAAAGATGTATTGCAATAAGTAGAGCTGTCACATAAAACTAGGATACTGGCTTCAGTGTGTGCTTTCAGCAGATGGGAGGGAATTAGTATTTGTTGAGCATTGTCAGATAGTGTGTATGCAGGTGGGCTGGCCACTTATTTGTATTATTTTTATTTAATCTTCCCGACAACTCTATGAAGTAAATGTCAATGTTACAATTCCCACTTTGTAAAACAAGTGGGAGGACTGTTCTAACTAAAGGAGATTGAAGAAATATGACCATCAGATGCTCTGCATAGTCCTTAATTATATCCTGGATTGAAAAGCTAAAGACATTTTTGGAACGATTGGGAAAACTGAATATGTGCTATACATTAGATAATGTTATTATAACAATGAAATTAAAATTATAGCAGAATGTTTTTATTCTTAGGAAATCCATTCAGAAGTACTCAAGTATGAAAGATAATTATGCCTGCACTGTCTTTGATATGGTTGGGGAGTCTGAGAATGTGAATGTAGAGAGAAATAGAATAAATGTGTCAAGTTATTAAAACTTTAGATGACTTTTAGATGAAGGGCATATGGGCGTCCATTTCTATTCTTGTAACTTTTCTGTAGGTTTGATATTTTCAAAATAAAAAAGGAGAAAAGATGCCTTTGTAGAGCACTGCTTTGATTTATTATGTTTGATTTCTAAGTGATTCTTAGCAAGCAAATGTTTTCCTGGATCTTCCAATTTTTGGGGCAGCATCTGTCTTCCTCTAGGGTAAGACAAATCAACCTTTCACTTAGAAGAAGGTGTATGTTTTCTTATCATTACAATATGCAGGAATCTTGATTTCTTGGAATTTTATATTTAAGACTAGAAATCTTGGGAGATGGTGAGAAACTTTCATAGGCCTTGTCTATCTTTGAAATATCCAGGAAGTCAGCCTGGGCAACTCAGGAAAATCTACTCCTGTAGGCAAAATGTACAGCTAAGCCAGACACGAGGGTATTGCCATGGTCTTCAGAATATAAGCTACATGGCCTCAGCAGCATGCAGAGGAGACAGGGAAAGTCACTGTGACAGACTAGGGATCCCCGACAGCCAGTGGGTCCTCACTGGGCAGTTCAGTGTGGTCGAGAGCAGCAGCTGAGGAGCTGGGGGCATCTTGCACATTTCAGCTGATTATAAAGAACTGTTCTAGAGGGAGGACCACTGTGGGCAGCTACCAGGAGTGGACTTGGGAGTGCAGAGCAAAGGAAGGCGCAGCTGCACACCAGGAGGAGCACGGTGCTGGGCCGCGTGGGGACCACGGCTGCACACTAGGAGGAGCATGGTGCTGGGCCGCGTGGGGACCATGGCTGCACACCAGGAGGAGCACGGTGCTGGGCTGCGTGGGGAACTATCCCGGGTGCAGAAGCACAGAGTCAGAACAGCCAACCCTCATCCTCTCTCCTAGAAGTTCACATAAACTGGTTTCCTGTGAAGATGGTCTTAGTAGGAGAGGGCCCAGGTCCAACCTCAGGAAGTTACGTTGAAATCATAATGAACACAGTGGCACAGCAGCACACCAGGAGAGCAGGCCACAGGCGTGTGCTCATAGCCCTGGGACACCACAGAAGGGAACAGTAACAAGAGAACCCTGACATTCTAGAATCTGTGATTCAAGAAAACTTCCTTCATCCCAGATCTGCCGCATTATGCAGAAAAAGCATTCAACAAAACAGAGCACCGTTCATGTTCAGAACACTAGAAAAACCAGGCTAACAGGGACATACCTCAACATCGTAAAAGCTCCCTACGCTAAGCCCCAGGCCAGTATCATTCTAAATGGAGAAAAATTGAAAGCATTCCCTCTAAAAACTGGAACAAGACAGGGATGCCCTCTGTCACCACTTCTATTTAACATAGTTCTTGAAACACTGGCCAGAGCAATTAGACAGATGAAAGAAATTAAAGGGATACGGATAGGAAAAGAAGAACTCAAATTAGCACTATTTGCCGACGATGTGATTCTATACCTAGAAGAACCAAAGAATTCTACCAGAAAACTTCTAGAACTAGTAAATTTAACAAAGTAGCAGGATACAAAATCAACACCCATAAATCAAAGGCATTTCTGTACGTCAGTGACAAATCCTCTGAAAGGCAAATGAGGAAAACTACCCCATTTACAATGGCATAAAAAAAATACTTGGAAATCAACTTAACAAAAGAGGTAAAAGATCTCTACAATGAAAACTACAGAACACTAAAGAAAAAAATTAAAGAAGACCTTAGAAGATGGAAAGATCTACCTTGTTCTTGGATAGACAGAATTAATGCTGTCAAAATGACCATACTACCAAAGGCACTATACAAATTTAATGCAATTCCAATCAAAATCCCAATGAAATTCCTCACAGAAGTAGAAAAAGCAGTCATGAAATTCATCTGGAAAAATAAGAGACCCAGAATAGCTAAAGCAATTCTTAGCAAGAAGAGTGAAGCAGGTGACATCACTATACCAGACATAAACTATACTACAGAGCAATAGTAACAAAAACAGCATGGTTTTGGCACCAAAATAGACTAGTGGACCAATGATACAGAATAGAGGACACAGAGGCTAACCCACACAATTATAGTTATCTTATATTTGACAAAGGTGCCAAAAATCTACATTGGAGAAAAGATAGCCTCTTCAACAAAGGGTGCTGGGAAAATTGGAAATCCATATGCAACAAAATGAAATTAAATCCCTATCTCTCACCATGCACAAAACTCATCTCAAAGTGGATCAAGGACATAGGAATTAAACCAGAGACACTGCGTCTATTACAAGAAAAAGTAGGCCCAAATCTCCATCATGTTGGATTAGGCCCCAACTTCCTTAAAAAGACTCCTATAGTGCAAGAATTAATAGTAAGAATCAATAAATGGGATGGATTCAAACTATAAAGCTTCGTTTTAACAAAAGAAACAATCACTGAGGTGAATAGAGAGCCTACTAATTGGGAACAAATTCTTACCATATGCCCGTCAGATCGAGCACTAATCTCCAGGATCTATAAAGAACTCAAAAATCTTAACACCAAAAAACCCCAAATAACCCAATCAATAAATGGTCCAAGGAATTGAATAGACACTTCTCAGAAGAAGATATACACAATCAACAAATATATGAAAAAATGTTCAGCATCTCTAGCAATTAGGGAAATGCAAATCAAAACTCCTCTAAGATTTCATCTCACTCCAGTCGGAATGGCAGCTATTAAGAACACAAACACCACAAGTGTTGGCGAGGATGTGGGGGAAAAGGCACACTCATACATTGCTGGTGGGACTGCAAATTGGTGCAGCCAATATGGAAAGCAGTATGGAGATTCCTTGGAAAACTGGCAATGGAACCACCTTTTGGTCCAGCTATCCCTCTCCTTGGACTAGACCCAAAGGACTTAAAAACAGCATACTACAGGGACACAGCCACATCAATGTTTATAGCAGCACAATTCACAATAGCTAAACTGTGGAACCAACCTTCAGTAGATGAATGGATAAAGAAAATGTGGTATATATACACAATGGAATATTACTCAGCAGTAAAAGAGAATAAAATCATGGCATTTGCGGGTAAATGGATGGAGTTGGAGAATATAATTCTAAGTGAAATTAGCCAATCCCCAAAAACCAAATGCCGAATGATTTCTCTGACTTAAGGATGCTGATTCATAATATGCTGTGGACAGGGGGTGGTGGTGGTGGTAGTGGTGGGAAGATTAGATGAACTCTAGATAGGGCAAAGGGGAAAAGGGGAGGGAGGCGAATGGAGGAGGCATAGGGGTAAGAAAGATGGTGGAAAAACGTGATGGTCATCGTTACAGTAAGTACGTGTATGGAGACACACAGGATGTGACTCTACTTTGTGTATAAACAGAGATATGAGAACTTGTGCTCTATATGTGTAATATGAATCGTAATGCATTCTGTTGTCATATAACAAATTAAAAAAAAAACTTCCTAAAAAAAAAAAAAGAAAAGAAAAACAACCTTGAAACTATTGAGTGGCACATTGTGTACATGAAAACACTGACCCAGAAAGACCAAGACATCTTCTAATAAAATTGTTAGAGTTGGGTCAGGGCGCGGTGGTGCATGCCTGTAATTCCAGCAGCTCAGGGGGCCAAGGCAGGAGGATCATGAGTTCAAAGCAGCCTTAGAAAAAGTGAGGCCTTAAGCAGCTCAGTGAGACCCTGTTTCTAAATAAAATACAAAATAGGGCTGGGGGTGTGGCTCGGTGGTCAAGTGCCCCTGAGTTCAATCCCTGGTACTAAAAAAAAAAAAAAGTTAAGAGTTGGAAAATCCATCTTTCTTTTGGGTGTTCAGATCAAAATAGCAAATTATTTCAGGCTGTAGAACAGTGTGTGTGAGATGCTCATGGGATGAAGATGTAAGCCCGAAGTCCTTAGGCTCAGCTGTGTACGCTTCCAGGTGTCAGGGGCCCAGACGAGTGGCTGTCAACGTGAGGACACAAAGATTATGCTCTTGTGGTACCTTCTCAAGGATCTACTAGGAAAGGTCTTCCAGAACAGCTGGAGAGACATTGCGCTGAGGACTGTGGTGAGCATCACACACACGGCAGTTGTGTGCTGACACCCAGTGATGTCAGCGGGACAGTGCCATGTCCTGGCCATCTGCCCCTGTGGTGCCTCAGATTGGAAGGGAGGGAGGGACCATCATCTGTGGCTGTTTTGGTTGAGATATCGTCAGCTTTGGTGTCAATGTGGTGAAAGAGTGTGTTAATATGAATTAACATATGAATGACTCATTTGGTGATAAGCTAATCCTATCATGGATTGAAGTAGCCTTCTTTTGTGTTTTGGTACTGGGGATTGAACTCGGGGGCACTCAGCCACTGAGCCACATCTCCAGCTCTGTTTTGTATTTTATTTAGAGACAGGGTCTCATTGAATTGCTTAGCGCCTCACTTTGGCTGAGGCTGGCTTTGAACTCGTGATCCTCCTGCCTCAACCTCCCCAGATGCTGGGATTATAGGCATGTGCCACTGTGCCTGGCTGAACTAGGCTTCTTATGTGGAAGACAGGAGGTAGCTGATCTAAGTAAGATAGGAGGTCAAGTGAAGATTGTGTGTCCTAGAGTTTCCATTAAAAATATCAGCAAGCAGTCACAAGATGTTTAAGAACCAGTCAGTCTGTCAGCCAGCCAGCCAGTCTCCAAGTCTTGTTTCCCACCAGAGCTGGAGGTGGTGCAGCACAGCTCATGGTGAAGCCTTCTTTCCTGCTCAGAGGGACCAGTCCTTCTTGCAGGATTGGTTGACTCCAGGTCTGGAGCAGGAATTGGAGCAGTGAGATTGTCTCGGAACACCTGTTGGTGCAGCCTGCAGCAGGGGGGTAACTGGAGAGAACCGAGGAGGTTTGGAAGGACCCTGTCTGAAGAGGCTGCCACTGGCAGTTTAAGTGTCAATAAGAAGAATAACTGTGTTTCAGCCCTTGAGTTCTTAGTGCTACTAAAAAGAGTGCTTCACCTTTGGAATGTGGTGGGGAACCAACTTATTATTTTGAAAGTGATAAGTAATGAGCATTTATTCTACTTTTTGTACAATCTGACACTGGACAATCTAATAGTCGGTGAGGGGTTTTCTCCTAACAGAAGTTCTCCAGGTAACTAGTGGAGAAGGGGCGAGGGAAGCAGAAGGGCATGTTTTGTCCTCCCTAGTGGAGGGTGGCTTGAGGCCATGAGCACCCTCAGGAACTAAGAGGTGCTTTGCAGTACGCCCTCCTGCTGGTGGGACAGCACCTCCTGAGCCCCAGGCCCCACCTGAGGCTGCATGTGCTCTGGCTCTGAGTGTGGCTTACAGCACCTGGGGAACAGGGACACTTGATAAGTCACACTATGGGGGTGCAGCTGCAGTGCAGACTTGTGGAAACCCTGACGTCAGACAAAGAGTAAATGATAAGTGGGGAGGAGGAAGGAGGTGCTGGAGACGGGGTGGTGATGGTGGGACGACATCATGAACATGCTTTATGCTGCTGAGCCGCACTCCTGGGTTAACTCCTGAGAACGCCTGTGTTATGCATGGTTTTTACGCTCCCCCCAAAGGAGGGAGTGGCTGCCCAGGAGACAGGGGCTGGCCACGGGGAGGCAGGAAGGTAGGGTGGGATAAGGCACAGAGCCTCTGGGTGTCTGGTGAAATTCTGTTTCTTGACCTGGGTGGTGGTTTCCGGACTGTTTGCTTCTTAAGAATTCATTAAGTCACACACTTATTATATGCAGTTTTGTCTGTGTTATGTTTCACCATAAAATGTTTCTCAAAGAAAAGTTAGAAACATCTTGGCTTTTGCCTCACAGACGCTTTCTCATCTGATCAAATTGAAAAGTTATTTTTACCCGAGAAATCTTTCATCAAGGCGTCGTCTGAAAGACCCAGCCATGCTGCCCGTGGCCGTCTGCGTCCGAGGGTCGTGTCTGTGCACAGGGAGCTTTCAGGGGATCGATGCGCTGTGTTTTGATCTCATTGGGATTGATGCTTTGGATGAGAATGGCCTTCAGGGTCTGTTGTCCCTGACAGCGGGATGGGAATGTTGCCTGCTTTGGTTTCCTTTCCAATTAATTCATTATTTAATTTGATTTTCCTTTTCTCTGTAGTTTTTGGCTCTCAGTTTCATAAGAGAAATGTCAGCTTTCCCTGCAGACAGTTTCTGTTGGACCCGATAATTAGATGTGGCATTTCAATTTCAGTATGGGAAGGAGTGGTCCTCAAGCCTGGCAGACCCGGGCAGACTGAAGACGGCATCCCGTGTAATCAGTTTGTTTTATAGAGCAGGAGGCTGAGTCCTAGGAAGGAAAAGGAATGCTGAGTTTCTGTGTGTAGTGCCAGCACCCCCCACACCAGGGGGTCTTAATGTCCCCCACTGCTTCCTTCCCGCAGGGAGTGACAGTCCCCTACAGCCTCTGTCTGCTGTGCCTGTTAGAGCTTCCTGGGTATGCAGGGCCCTCGCTTTCAGGGGGGCTGTGACCTGGTACCTGTGGGCACCTCGCACCATGGGTGGAGAGGGGGTGAGCCTGTGCTGTGACTTGTCTGCCCTGTGTGTCTTGGGAAGGTGGTAACTCTGCCAGTCACGAGTGTACTCTCTGGAGTCGCCATGCTGCTGGGGCAAGTGGGCATTCAGTAGCCTCTTGGACCTCCTGCTCTTCCACACGCGTTTGCTCACACAGAACTCACGGAGCAGCGTGTTCCACCTTCTCAGGCCTCTCCCACCCTGCCCCTTTCCTGGCAGACGGTTTCTTTCCACGGATAGATGGAGGTCCTCTTGGCCACTTCTCCATGAGGACTGCATTACATTTCCGTCCAGTTGTCCTGGAAGACGTGTCTGACCTTTCTTTTCTCTTGAAGTCTCGTGTGCTCTCCTCATTGCTGTGGATGCGCTGTGAACACCTTTTACTTGAATAGTCACAGGAACTCCTCTGGGTCACAGCCTTGCCTCTCAAATCCACCTTCTGTTATATCCTAGCTTTTCCTCAAAAACTAGGCCGTGCAGGCTGGTTGCAGCCTCTCTCCTTGCTCTTGCTGTCCCTCTGTCCCTCTCCCTCTTGCTGGGACCCTTTCAGGCCACGCTGCAGCTGCTCTGAAACCCTGCTTTGCTTGTCTAGTGCTGTGCCACACCTGCAAACCCTCCTGGCCTTGGAATGTCATCTGGCCTCCGCCTGCTGAGCCCAACTTCAGCCCCCTCTTGGTTATTTGCTTATTTATCTGGTATTGGGAGTTGAACTCAGGAGCACTCTCCCACTGAGCTACACCCCTGGCCTTTTTTATTTCTCATGTAGAGACAGTGTCTCTCTGCATTGCCCAGTCTGGCCTCCAACTTGCTGTCCTCCTGCCTCAGCCTCCTACATAGCTGGGATGACAGGCACGTTCATTGCACACAGCAGCTTGTCACCTCCTCTTTTAAGCTTTTGAAGGTCTTGTCCCTAGCGTTCCCTGCTGGCAAAGGTGGCTCTTTCCTGTGTGTCACCGTGGCACCTTGGATTATCACTCTAGTTTGTCCACACTGCCTCCCTGCTGCCTCGTTTTGTCAAAGGACAGACCACCTGCTGAAGGTCCAGCCAGGTTGGTTCTTGCTCCACGACTGGAGGCCACTGTGAGAATCAGTTACGTGTGGCCTTTCATTGTATGTTGTTTCTTCACAACTTAAAGCCCACAGAAGCTGCTGTTTACTACTGCAGCCAGGGATGGATCCGACTTGAGTCACTGTCCAATACGCTGTCTTCACTTTGATAACCGTCCTTGCCCCGACTCTCCTCTGAAATTGGGGCGCTTGTTCCGTGTCTCTGTCCTAGTCTGCTGCCCCCCCTTGGAAAGAAACATTAAGTTCTGGAATTCTCATTCTTACTTTTTAAAGAACAGTGACTCATCCTGAATTATCCAGAAGCCAAAGACGAACGTGACTAGAATTTTAATGCCATGATTTCTCTTTTTCTTTGTGGTTCCTAGATGCCTGAGTCTTTCACAGACGTGTTTTTTGAAGGTGGCTAGGGATATTTTTGAGACTTGGGTTTTATCCTGAGGCCAGAGAGTGTAGGGACAGAAAGAATGACTAGTCCCTGGGTGCTCACCATGCCTGGCTGCTGCTCAGACAGTGGCCCTGCCCTGCAGCAGGAGAGGGGTCGCACTGTGCTGTCTTTGGCCTGGCCTCTGCACCCCCTGTGCCAGCTCAGTGACCACTCCGGTGCTTGTCTGCATGCGGTCTCGCTGCCTCTGCTGGGAGGTCTTGAGGGCAGGCCAGCATGGGCGAGGAGGCTTCCTTGCTCCTGCGTCTCTTGGGCCTTTGGTACTTCCGTCAGCATCGTGTGGAGCACCTTCCATTTTCTCTTTTCATTAGGGACCCCCATCCCAAGTCTTCTTGACCTCATTCTGGCTCTGTCTCTGAAGATTTTTGTTTGCCATCTAGGTTCTGAACCCCTGCCCCTCAGGGGACCTGGGGGAAGACACGGGTGGCTTTCCCTCCCTGCTGGGTTTCCATTTTCCCTCCCACTTCCTGGTGCTTTGCTCCTGCCGCCCCAGCCAGGGCTAGGAGTGGCGCTCTGAGGGCCTCCCTCTGCTGCCCACGAGCTCCTTGCCTAGAGCCTGTGCGGGCGCAGGTTGCCTCCCGCCCCGGGTCTTCACCTGGTCTTCACGCTCTGGCAGCCATGCTGGGCTCCAGTGGTAGGCCACTGAGCCACCCCACAGAGGTGGGGCCAGGCCTGCCCCCTGCAGACGTCCCTCTTGAAGTTCAGGCTATTTTTCCCGTGCCCTCTTCCCCCGAGCCGTCGGGGAAAGTGGATCTCTAGTTCATCCTGTCTGTTGTCATCACGAGGGTGGGACCAGTGCCTCTGTCCATGCTCTCAACCTCAAGCTGAAATCGAAGCTGACATCTTACACTTTAGTCCAGACCTGCCGTCGTTTTCGCACCGAGTGGGCTGCTGGCCACATCAGGTGCGGGTGTGTTGTGATGAGGGGTATCTGCTTGCTCTGGAGGAGAAGCCAGTGGGCACGGGACGGCCTGCCTGCCGTTGTGTTTAGCCCAGCCACCTCCCAGCCTTCGGCTGAGGGAAAGGTCAGCCTGCTCCTGCCACCCTGTTCCTGCCACCCTGCTGCTCTTGGGGCACATCTCTGAGCACTGGCCTTGCATAGATACAGAGCCTCACGGCACCCCAAGCTGGATTCCTGCCCAAGACTCCTGTTAGTGACCTGTGAAGTGCAGGTCCCCTACGCACCATTTGCCCTTCAGCTGGGAAGGGTGACTCAGCCTTTTTTTAAAAAAAATTTATTTTTTTAGTTGTAGTTGTACACAGTACCTTTATTTTATTTATTTTTATGTAGTGCTGAGGATCAAACCCAGGGCCTCACACATGCTAGGTGAACGCTCTATTGCTGAGCCACAACAACCCCCGCCCCTTGACTCAGCCTTTTGATTTAAATTTGAGTTGCAGAATAACCTCCTACCCATCAGGGTGGCATGGAGATCCAGGTGTTTGTCATTCATCGGCAACGGGTGGTCCTCTTGCAGGCGGCCAGGGCGGAAGTCCTTTGGCCATTGATCTTGCTGTTCTTACTGTAGCCCTTTCCAATTAAGCTGGTGGTGCTCGTCATGAGGTGATTAGGGAGGTGTTGGGGAGCAAGGATTTGAGAGCCTTGTATCCAGAGAGGAGGGGGTGAAGCCTGGGTACCAGTGCAGCTCAGCTCCCCGATGGCTCGGCTCAGATTGCACCGAGGTGGGCCCTTCTGCTTTCCAGGGACCGCCGCCCTTCTCCCTGTACCTGCTGCCTCTGCTCTGACTGCAGCTCAGCTTCCTGTGGCCATTGTCTGACTACTTCCAGCTGCTGCCTTTACTCCTGCCACTGTCTTCAGTACGGTGGCCACGGTCGTATTTCTTTTTTTTTTAAAGATTTTTTTTCAATTGTAGATGGACATAATACCTTTTATTTATTTACTTTATCTTTATGTGGTGCTGAGGATGAAGCCAGTGCCTGGCACATGCTAGGCCAGTGCTCTGCCTACCACTGAGCACCCCCAGCCTCTCCTGAGGTGGAATCTGATTCGGCCCCTCTTTCTAGCCCTTGCCATGGGTCTCCACTGCTCTCAGGACAGAGTCTCTCATGTGGCTCACATGGTCTCTCTCCCGACCATTTGGCCTCGTTGTCCCGCCCTTCCCTCATTCTGTGTATCTTCCAGAAGAACTGAACCAATGCTTCACCACTCCCTCTCGTTTACTGCGGGTGTAGACTGTAGGCACTCTTACCTTTCTGGATACTGGGATCAGCTGGGGTCTTCACAATGCTTGCCTGGCTCCCAGCATAGACATTGTGATTTAATTTGCTTTCAGTATCCCAAAGGATTCTAACGCAGCACAGTACAGTTTGGGAACCCCTGGTGGAGACTGTCTTCCTCTTACTCATTCTCACATCCCTGGACTTCTGCCAGCAGGGCCAGGGGCCATTTAGTCCCCATTCCCTGTGATGATGAGCTCTGAAGTCTGGTAGGGCAAGTCTCCTGACTAGGTGATTGATGTGGTACCTTCTGGATATTCTTTGCTCTTTGATTTTCCTTAAGAGTTTCAGAATCAGTTTGTCAAAGTGGTCTATTAGAGTATTATTTTGGACTGCATGGAATCAATAGTTGAGTTTTTGGACATTTGGTCATGAAAAATGACATTTTCATGATACACGGTCTTCCTATCTATGAATATTGTATCTCCCTTATTTGTCTTTCAGTATTTTCTATTGTCTCTATAAAGGTTTTATAGTACTTTACCAGGTTTATTTCTAGATATTTTAGTTATATTATAAACATTTTTTACAATATTTACAGCTAAGTGGTGTTCAAAGTGGCTCTTCTCCTCCTCCTCCTCTCTCCTCCCCAACCATGTGTGTGAGCTGTCCTCCCTCAGCTCATCACCACTGCCCGGTGCTGCCAGACTCCCCAGGTGCTGCGCTCCTGGTCCATGCATCTGATAGGCAAGTGCCCTACTACTGAGCTGTACCCTAGCCTACATCCTGAAGTTTTAAGTTAGTAATTATTTGTGTTCTCTTCCAATCTGGAAAAGGATTTAGCATAGTCTCCTCCCCTTTTGTGTGGGTTTTAGAAAGCAGGCTAATTCAGCAAATTAAGCAGTCTTGTTCCCTGTGCTCCGCTGCTCTTGGAATTGTGCTGAGGAGCACAGTGAGTCACTGGTCCCCAAGCCCAGTATCCTGCCTATGCAGTGCCCTCCCATGGAGCTCCCTTGACTGCAGGAATGACCACTAATGACCAGTACAGAATGTGACTGGCTACATGTGACCTTGGCACTTGAGATGTGGATGGTGCTTCTAATACACTGATCATTAATTTTATGTGATTTTAATTACTCTAAGTTTTAATGCATTTCTCTGGTGGCTCCTGTATCAATTAGATCACACAAGGCTCCTGGGAGAGAGAAACAGCTGCCCAAGTGAGCGCCCAGTGCTGGCTGTGAGGCATGTGACGCTGGGCTGAGCACAGGGCCGAGCCGAAGGTGGGGTGAGCAGTACAGGAGGGGCAGGACTCAACAGGGTTCCTTTATTTATTGACTTCTGAGTAGTGCTTTCTGTACATACATGAAAGTGAAATTCCCTTTAGTACATTTATATATGCATATAACACGATCTTGTTAAATTTAGTACTTCTTTTCTTTTCTTCTTCTTTTTTTTGTAGTTGTAGATAGATAGAATGCCTTTATTTTATTTTATTTTTTTAATGTTGTGGTGAGGATCGAACCCAGTGCCTCCTGCAGGCTAGGCAAGCACTTTGCCACTGAACCCCAGCCCCAGCCTAGAACTTATTTTCTCCTGCTTCCCTTCCTTCTCCTTCCTTATAGGTCTCCTACTCCACTGATCTTCCTTTTATCTTTGTGATATCCAGACACCCCCACCCCGCCTTCTTTTGCTTGAGCTTCTACATATGAGAGAAAACTTTTGATGCTTTATTTTGGGGGCCTCTCTTATTTCACTAAGCATGATGTTCTCTTGAACTATATGCTTTCTCTGGTGCCACACATTTATTGGCAAATAACATTGTTTTCTTCTTCTTTCTGGCTGAGGAGAACTCCATTGTGTAGATACACCACATTTTCTTGACCCGTTCATCTGTAGAAGGGCATCTGGGCTGTAAGTTGGCTACTGTGAATTGTGCTGCCATAAACATTGAAGTGGTTGCATCCCTATAGTAAGCTGATTTTAGATCTTTAAGATAAACCAAAGACTGGGACAGCTGGGTCCCCTGGTGGTTCCATTCCTAGTCTTTTGAGGAATCTCCTTACTGCTTTCAAGAGGGATTGCACTAATTTTCAGTCCCACTGGTAATGTATAAGTGCACCTTTTTCCCCACATCCTCTTGGCTGATTGCTTAATGAAGAAGTAATGACTTTTCTTTCTTAGGGATAGCAGTGCTCAGTACTGCTGTGCAGAGAACATTTAGCCTGTCCTTTGAATTTCTGGTTTCTAAAAGGAGAGCAAGCAAGTGTCACTGTTAGGCATGACACCACTGTGCCCCTTTATTATCATATGAAAGAAGCATTGGACTTTAATCTCAAACTGACAGTGCTCTGGTTTTGTTTCCCTGATTTTTATCCCAAAATAACACATGCTAATTGAGCTATTTCTGCGGCTTCCTTTGGAGAGTTGATGCAGTTAGTCCTATGAGCCATTTTGAATTAATTTTGTGGAATTGATGCTCATTTGTTTGTGTTTCTCTTCCAGTAAGAATGGAGTAACACATATAAACAAGATATAGAGAAAGGAAACCCAGAGGGGAAACGTGTGAGGAACAGGGTTGGTGCTGCTGAGATCCTTGTGAGGAAGATCGAGGAGGGTGTGGGCAGTCAGGGAAGATGGCAGGTGAGGAGGTCGGGGCAGGGCCAGAACAAAGGGGCATGGAAAGGATCTTCTGAGGAGGTCAGCTTCCTGCTTGACCAAAGTGCTCATGGAGGGCTGGGTTTGTAGCTCAGTGGTAGAGTGCTTACCTAGCGTGTGGGGCACTGGGTTCGATCCACATTAAAATGATAAATAAGTAGGTTAATACATAAAATAAAGGTAGTTAAAAAAAAGTGCTAAAGGACACAAGCAGGGGACCTAGTCAGACAGACACTTTTGTACTCATGTTCCTTTCTAGGGGACCCAATAGATAAACTAACACAGATTTGTGGACAGAGGGGGCACTAATCAATACAGTGAGAAGCGTGTGGACAGGAAGGGGATAAGGAAAGGAAGAAATTGCAGAGACCATAAAAGAAAAGGCCCAAACTCTCCCACCAGACTCCCAGCCCTGGGGCCTTCTCTTCTGAGAAGTCTGTTTGTGTGTCTCTGTCTCCTTGCAGTAAGCCTACTTCTTGCTTGCCATTTCTGTTCCTCTTCTTCAGTTCTTTGCTGAAATGGAGACAGTGAAGGCAGCACTCCTAGACAGTAACACTTGCTGTCTGTACTTAGTGGCATCTGTTGCATCCCAAGACCAGAGGGGCAGGGTTGGTGAAACCGGGCCCCTCATCCTACGCCTAGGTCTCCCTCCCGCAGGTTGCTTGGGCATATCTGGGATTGGAATTCAGGCCTCTTGCCTTTTGACCCTTCAGGACCTCAGGCAGTGACTGGCTGCATGTCTTTGCATAAGCAGGGAGAGGCCTGGCTAGGGATGTCAGTGCTGTGGATGACTGGTGGCTTTCAGCTGGAGACAAAAGGATGAAAGCAATCCAGTCTACCTTGGGTGTGGGCCTGTTCTCCTTCCTGTAAGTTCTTGGTCAAGAAGTCATCTTCCTCCTGACCAGTCAGTTCTAGTGTCAAGGAGCTCATTACTTGCCAAAGCAATCCATTCAGATTCCACAAATACAAGATCTGTATTAGTGTTTTTTTTAAAAAAAGAATCCTTGGATTGGAAGCCTAGAAATGACCCACCTTTCTCTCTTTACCAGAAAGATGGTCACAGTTGGTTCCTGGTCATTCATTCACAAAATCATTCATTCCTCTGTTTTTCATTAGGTGCTTTTCTATCAATGTGTACAGTTCTATGCTGTCACATTATATGACTTCAGGGAGAATCTGGGCATCACCGTCCCTGTGAATGATGGCCCAGGAGGTGTGCCTGGTCACCTTTGTGTCAGGAGACACTTGTCATCACATGGCAACTAGCAAATGACATTAGGTTATTCATTTACCGGGCAAATCCTGTTTTCCTTATTTGCTGTGTGCTAGGTGCTTTGAGAGACTGCTCGGGTGCCAGCTTTAAGTGCAGAATTCCTGCCCCCAACACACACAGTTTAGTAAAAATACCAGAAAAGGGCATCTTTTGTAAGTGCCTGGGTCAGTCTGAGCTGTCCTTCTTGGTCAGGTGGACCCCGAGACCACCACTTCCCTGAAGGTTTCTGCAGAAGAGAAAGCAGTGCTTTTGTTGGGCCTGTTCCACAGCTGTCCTCTCTGGCTGAGTCCGGCTGAGTGCTCGTGCAGTCCTCACTGAGTCAGATTTTGTCTTGATCATCTGAGAAGGGGAGGAATTCCCAGTACTGTCCTTCTGCTGACAGGCTATTGAGTGGTTTGAATGTGCTTTTTGGTTGGTTTCCTGTACAGCCGTTTACTCAGATGGTCACTGTCCAACAGAAGTGCCATCTTAATTGGAAATTGGCTCTTGGAGTGCATCTTACCCTGTGTCTATTTTGAGAGGGCCTGGCTGCAGAGTGAGTTTTCTTATTTTCCCTTGGAGGGGGCAGGCTGGACTCCCTGTGAGATCACCATGTGGAGGTGGACATCCATGCACGTGGCCACATGGAATCTTACCTTCACATTCTCTCTGTTATTGGGGACACCAGATAGAGGTCTGCTCTCAGGTTTTAGGGCTACACCTTTACAAAACTTTTCCTGCTTATGTGATATTGCCTTGTACTTTGCAGATGCTAGTGGTGTTGGGAACGTGTTGAATTGGCCCAAGCTCATGTGTACATGCCATTTTCTGTGTTTATCTTTTCTGTTTACATGTCTGACCTTCTTTCTGAAACTATTTATTATGTTCTTGAAGTCTTTCATCTTGAAGAACCAGAGCTTCCTGGTGAAGGTGTTTGGTGTTGAGTTCTCTCAGTGCTGTCTGAAGAGTCTCTAGGTCTCCATCTCTCTTACACAGTAGTCCCACTGTGCACAGGAGTCTCGCTTAGCAGTTCAATTTTCTTAAATACTTGGAAGATGAATTTGTGCCATCTCATGACTTCCATTGGGAAATTAGCTCTTGGTCTGATGGAAATTCATTTGGATATTTCCCCTTTCCCCACTCCTCCAGACCCCTGAGATGTGTTTGTATCCTAAGGAACTCGAACTGTCCTGTAACTTTCAAAATGTCTTCATTGAGTGGAATTCACTCCCATCAGCTGAGTGGTTTGTGTGTGTGTGTGTGTGTGTGTGTGTATGTGTGTGTATATTCAAGAGATGTGCAGGCATCACCGTGATCTGAGTTTAGAACAAGCTGGGAACCCCAAAACATTGCATCTCTTCAGGTGGTTGGCCTTCACGCCCAGCAGCGGGGCAGAGGACGCCATGTTTGATCCCATCACAGCATGTGCCCAACACAAGGAGGGAGTCTCTGGGTGAGGCTGCCCCTGGGGGATGGGAACTGTCCATTAAGGGCCACTGTTTCTATAGGCAATATTTTTTCTTCCTTAAGCATATTCCAGAGTTTCCAGAGAATGAGTGAGCATGCTGCTTTCTCTGTGGAACTTCAGGATGAGTGTAGGCTAATTTTCCTAGCCAACTGCTTCTTTTGCTTTGGTTCTCTTGAGAATATTTTATGATAGCCACATGGCCTTTTTTGGGCACCCATGGATTTCATGAATAAATGAGAAAGCATCTTTGAAGTACATTCTACCTGGAACAGCATACTCTGACAGACTCCCACTGAGAGATTGTTGCCTCCTTTTGCCTTTGTAAATGTATTTTATTCTCATTTATTTAGGTACCTGTCACAAAAGAGAAAAAGGTATACTCATGCTTATTCATTAGTGACTCTTGAGGAAGTGTGCAAAAATGGACGTGGTCCCCAGGTGGATGGTTGCCAAGCCATAGCGGGGTCCTGAGCAGGCTTGGTGGGGTGTTTACTGTACAGTCCTGACCCCATGATGTACTGAAGAGCAACCTGGACTGGGAGCTCTTCAGGTGCTCAGTGCTGGGGTGGTTGTGCTGTGTCATAGCAGAGCCAACGGTCATGAGTTCTGGTTTTGGCCGTGCCTCAGAGAGACTGTAGTATTGAGCAGGTGCCTCATCTTTTCGGAGCCTCCACTTTCCCTTCTATGGCGTTGTTAAGAGGCTGTGTGCCTCACAGGGAGTGAGGAGTGAGAGGCCGGGCACCTAGTGCCCCATGCCGCCAAGCTAAGGGCATCCGAGTCACCATGTAAGTAGAAGAACTGGAGAGGATTTCCAGAGGCTGAGGAGTCCCCCAGCAGCCATCTGCACACTGGACACGGGAAGCAGGAGTGTGACTCAGCCCAAGTTCAAAGACCTCAGGACCCTGGAAGCTGATGGGGTCACTCCAATCCAGAGCTAAAGGCCTGTGAACACAGAGGGCCACTGGCTCAAGTCCTGGAGTCCCAAGTCCAGAGAGCCCACGGTTCTGAACTCCAAGGGCAGGAGGAAGAGTGTCCCAGCTCTGAGAGAGCGAGAAACCGCCTTTCCCCTGCTTTGTTTGTTCTGCCCAGGCCCCAGGCTGATTGGATGGTAGCCGCCCACGCCAGGTCACATTCATGCCAATCTCCAGACACCCCCAGAAGTGAGGGCTTGCCAGTTTTGGGTTTTCCTTAGTTTGTTTGAGTTGACACAACATTAGCTGTCCCCGTGGTCACCCCTTCCAGTGTGGCTGCTTTTATTGTGACCCTGTATTTTCTTTTCACTGCGTGTTCCTGCTTTCAGCTGTCATTCTTCTCCCTTGTCATCATGGCTGTGACATGGCTGAATTCAAGAGAAAACTATGAATTCAGCATTCAAAATGGTATTTCTGAATTGCCAAGAGGTGCTGTTAATAGGAAAATGGAGTACCATAGTGGTAACTCTGAAACTCTCTAAAATCTCACTTCATTCTCGCTGCTCCACAGGGCTCATACCGTCCACACGCACCCGCCATTCTGGTAAGCCCACAAATGCTTTGGTCCTTCCGCAGGTGCCTTCATCTGCTTTACCTTTCTTGGTCCTGTTTTCCCATTAGTTGGCAGCCCAACCTCTTCTCTATGCTGTTTGTGACATCCCAGGTTGGCAGAAAAAGTGGCCAAATGATTGAGTGTCAGCCCTGTCCCAGCTGGAGGGGCTCTGCCCCGGTATTCCCAGCGAGTTGTTTCCTGTCACACATCCTTCTAACTGATAACTCACCCTCCTTCTGCTGCCCTGTCCTACTCCACGTGGCTCTCCTGTGGGCTGAAGGCTCATGCTGGCTTCTGCCCGCACCTGAGCAGGACCCTGCCCAGTTCACAGTTCCCACGCTCCTCATCCTTCCATCTCCATTTGGATCAGAGAGCAGAATTCTGGTGTATGAGAAGGACAGAATGGTTTCTTAGTGTTTTTTCTGAGCTTGAAGACAGATATTTGAGTTTCTTTGAGATTCAAGGTCTGTGCCCAAAAGGAGGCAATTTTCTGATGTAAATCTAACTTTTTCGCAAAATGCCCATGTTCCAGACCCTTCCAGCTGCCGGGCACTGCAGATCTGTCTTTCCAAAGGTGCTTTTGCAGCGCTGATGGAGTCCCTAGAGGTGGCTCCCTATGCTCAGCCTGCCTGTGTGTGGAGCAGAGAGCAGCAGGGCGTGGCTCTCAGCACAGAGAGGTGCTGGAATGCAGGGGAAGGAGGACCTGCTTCAGTTAGGGCAGCTAGAGAGGCTCTGAGGAAGAGCTGCATCTGGATTGAGATGGAGATTCAGGGACATCTGGGTGAGCAAGGATGGTTGCCACAAAAGTGACAAAACATGGGGCAGAACAGGGAGTGACAAGGAACGCATTTGGGCACAGAAATTGTGAATTCCTGTTGCAGGGGCTGAGGGCTGTCAGAGCTGGCTGCAGCACTGTGGGAGCTGCCGTGTCTCTGGTCTGCTCTTCACTTAGTGTGCTGTTCTTGGGATCCCAGCAGGACTTCTGCATTCTTCCCTTTCCATCCTTCATCTCCATGATTGACAGTTTTTTTTTTTTTTAAATTCACGATTGCCCCGTGAATATGTCAGAACCTGTGCTCAGACTCTCAGGCTCTTGGTTAATCTCCTGGAATTTGCAGATACCTGTAGAGGGAAGTCCCTGCCAAGGTCTTGTCTTGGTCTTTCTCCTCTTGTGCTAGATCTTTAGCCCTGAGATTCTCCACTGCCTCGTGAGCGCTTTCCTGCTTGGACAGATTTCAGGATGACTTTGCCTGTGTTTTCCAGTTGGTCTCTGTGCCCAGTGGGTCCGAATTGCCTGAACTGTTGGTTTCAGGAGTAGGATCTCCTGAAGTGTGAGCTGCCGTGGGACATCAAATGGGCCACAGTTGCTCACATTTGATGCTTGAATAAAGGCCTGCGAGGCAGCTACATTTTCTTTGAACTTTCTCACGTGCTCACTCAGTCTTCCCGGTCATCTTCCATGGGCACTTCTGGAGGGAACAGATCAATTTGTAATTTTCTTTATGGATGCTCAATGTTTGATTTCTGCATTCTATTTTGAATATAAGGTCTAATAAACCTTTCAAAAAGACTGTTTTTAATTTGTTAAATGTAATTTAGCATTAGAAGATTTGAAGGCTCTAAACAGAGAGTTATTTAATTTTCCATACTTCAGATGAATATTGTTTGACATCCTGAAAATTGAATTACTTACGGGAATATATATTAGCAAATGATGTTTAAGAGAAGTTTTTTTTTTTTTTTTTTTAAATCACGAGCCATTTCTGTTATGCTTGGTTAGTTATAAGTTTTTCAAATACATTTTAGGCATAAGTCTTGGGTCTAAGTGGGAATTTGGAAATATCTGTTTTATATGAATTAAATGTAAATGCCCTTCATCTTATAGAAACTTTACTTTGTTTTTAAATTTTTTTTTTTTTTAGTTGTAGTTGGACACAGTACCTTTATTTATTTTTATGTGGTGCTGAGGATTGAACCCAGCATCTTCATGTACTAGGCAAGTGCTCTACCGCTCAGCCACAACCCCAGCCCCAAGAAAGTTTACTTTCTTAATAGGAAGTTACTTAGGGGTTTGTTTAAGACAAGTAACATTTAAAAATTGTCATCTTACCATCTCTTTCTACCATATGCTCTTTGATCTCTGCTGTTTGCTTGCTTCTTAAGTCAGAATTAGTGTTAATGTTCAACTCCTGCACAGGCTGCCTTGGGCTGTCTGTCCTTGGAGCCTTGCTGGCCTACAAGTCTAGCATGCTTGGCGCACTCACAGGTGTCCTTGCCAGCTGGTTATTGTTAGGGAGCTCTGGCTACTTGAAAGTAATGTATTAGAAAATAATCTCTTTATGTTATTTTTTAAAATATTTTTTTAGTAGTAGATGGACACAATGCTTTTATTTAATTTTTTATGTGGTGCTGAGGATCGAACCCAGTGCTTCACATTTGCTAGGCAAGCATTCTACCGCAGAGCTACAACCCCAGTCCGTCTCCTTATAGTCTTGAAAATAATAAAACTATAATTAAAATCTCACCAATTCAGCTGGGCTCCTCTCTTCAGTAGTTGGAATGAGAGGGCCTTGTCATGGCCTTGGAGACCTGTGCAGTCTGTGGCATTTTCTCCTGAGTAAGTGGGCACTTTGTAGAATAGTAAGGACAGAAATTAGAGTGCTCTTCCTGTTGTTAGCATTTTTGAAGAAACAAAAACCAAAAACCCCTACATTAAAAAACAAAAGCCAAAAACAAGCTTGAGCTCTGGTCCGACTTGTGACGTCTGTTCTTGTTTCCTAGATGGAAGCAGTGTGAGCGGCTTCCCCCTGTCCAGTCCTTTCCGACAAGTCGTCCGTCCCCGAATGGAGAGCAGGCCCTCCAACGCCCCCGAGGGCAGCAAGACTGGGGACCTCAGCCACCTGAAGGTGAGTGTGCCCAGGACAGGCTGCCAGCCTGGGGCCTGCAAAGCCTTCCCAGGGTAGCCTGGCTGTGCTGCTCCAAGAGGAAAGGCCGTGTGTGGCTGGAAGTGGCTTCTGTGTTTTCTGTCATGTGGAATGCTTTGGAAAGTGGTCTGGAGGAAGCTTGGCACCTTTTTTTTTTGGTGCTGCAAAGCCTTGTTTCTATGTGAGGGGATTTTGGTGGAATGAAGGAGGACAGTGGTGAGTGGACCATTTCCTGCCTCACTGGTCAGCATTGGAAAATGCATCATGGCGTGGTCATTCTGCATGGGTGTTCATCCCAGCTGTGGTGGTGCCTTCCATTTGTTGGTTTATAAGTACATGGGAACAGCTTGACTGTCCCTACAAAGTTGAGATGCTTGGGACTGGCAGGCCAGCCTGAGCAGAGACTGCAGGCTGTCAGGAAGGTGTGAATGGGAGCCATCGTCCCAGAGCCCACCCTGGAGAGCGAGCAGTTGGAGAACTGCAGGACTTGGAGCTGCTGCTGCTGGAGTTCGAGTGAGCATGTACTCCTGCCCAGCCTTTGGGGCTGCTGTTTACGGTCCTCATGCCAAAGTGTCAGGGCACGCTGACTGATGGGGCTGTTGGAGGAGCTTGACTGAGAGATGCTTGGATTAGTCACAAGGAACTGCACTGCAGGGCTGCCCCAGCAGGGCAGCATGGGTGGGGGAGGTGTTGTCTGAAGCAAGGTCTTGGCAGGAGGGACCCAGCCAATGATGTTGGTGGAGGTAGAATTGGCACCTCCTGCAGGAGGACCCGTAGTGAAGGCAGTTTGCTGCTCTGCATTGCTGTGCCCATTTCTGGTCCTCACCCAGGGGCCTGGGCATGAGGACAAGATTCCCTCCAGCAGCAGGGAGCAGAATCACACAAGAAAGAAGCTGGTCTGCTGCTGGGGGAGGCCTCAGGGTGCCGTGCCCAGTTCTCTACCTGCAGCCGCGCAGTCCTCACCACCAACCTGCGAGGCAGGGGCCATGTCAGCATTCTGTATTTTAGAGGGACACGGTGGCTTGGGCATGATAGATAGGAATCAGCCCAGGAATTTAGTGGCATAGGTATGACAGGCACCTGGCTATCCAGTGCATTCCTGTGCCACCCTCCAATATGCTGGCATGCTCAGGGATGGCACGCCCTTGAGGCGCTGAGGCCAGAGAGAAGTGCCATACAGGAGGCTCTCATGTTCCACTGGGAGATTTAGCACCTTTCAAGCAGCATTTTCAGGTTGCTTTCCTCATGATGGCAAGTGTGCATTATTCAAGTAGAAATTACTGAGTAGCTCAGAGAGATTAACTAATATGCCCAAGGTCAAGCAGTTACTAAGTTGAAGTTAAAACTCAGACCCAGGTGTGTCTGAATCCAAAGCTTGTGCTTTTTCCACAATACCATGCTGTCTCTTTACATATAATTTCCTAAGTTTCTAAACATTGTGGGATACAAAATCTCTATTGATTCAAACTATATTTATAGAGCGGTTGTGTATAAGCTTTTTGGCCTATCTGCCCTCAGTTTCCATTCTGTGAAAAGCAGATAATACAGCTCCTCCTGGGCTATTGTAAGGAGTTAAGTGTCTGCTATTAGCCCTGGTAGATAAGAAAAGCTTACAAAATGGCAAATCCAATTCGCTTCCAAATTATTTCTAATCTGTCCCAGTGATAGTTATAGAGACAGGGGATTTCTTCCTGCAAAGTTTAAGCATAAAAGCTTCAAAGGAATCCTTTAATCTGCTCAACAATTTCAAAACTTAATAAGAAATTTAGAAGTAAGCGATGTGGAGAGAGCCTGCTGCCTGTGGAATTCTAATCTCACACTGATGTTTGAGGCGCTAGGCCAAAGGAATGTTCCTTGAGGTTCCATGACGTGTTAGAACTTGTGCCTCTGTGATCAACATGTTCATCTGAGCCTCTGCAGCATTTCATCCAGTTTGTTCCTTCCTCGGATATCTAGTAAGCAACTGTTTCATGCCTATTCTGGATGCTGGGGCCATAAGAGAGAACAGAGTCCCAGAGCCACGTTCTGGCAGAAGAAACTGACAGCGAAGATAAATATCAGACTGTGCTAATGCGAGATGGATAAGCAGAGAAGAAACAGGGGCGACTGCCACTTGCTGTTTCAGGGAAAGGGTCTCCAGATGCCTCAGCACTGGCCCTCTGTGAGAGGAGGCAGCCCCTTTCCAGTCTATGTGACACTCTGCTGTCCTGAGGTCAGTGCATTATTTGAGTAACAGCATCACTGCCAAGTTGCCAGTTTTCCCCACTGTATTGTTAGTTTATTAAGGCTAAGGATGAGGCCTACCAGTCTCTGCATTGCCAGCCTATTGTGTGTGTGTGCATGTGCGGGGACACACACACACACACACACACACATTTTCATAGGACTTTCAGAAAATGTTGAATGACTGAATAAGAAAGAAAACTGAAGCCTTCTGAAGACTTGCCCTTCTTTCCTAGTGAGAGTAGCAGAGGGTGAGTCACATGTTACAGCTCATCCTATGGTGCCAAGGGCAGGGTAGCCTGCATTAGAATCTCCTGGCAGGCCTGGAAGCCAACTTGCCAGGCCATCCCCACAGCCTGTAGTCCTGCAGGTCCAGTGGGGCCTGGAGCTACATCTCCAGCAGGTCCCCAGGCAATGCTGATGCTGTGGGGTGGGGAGCTTTCCCCAAGGTCACTTCTCAAGAGAGCAAGCAGTTGACTTTGATCTTTTGTGAGACTGGCCTGTAGTGTCCTTAAGAAGACTTCTGGGCCTTTCTGATATTCCTCACAGAGACGGGCACATGGTAAGCTCTCTCTAGGTGCCCCAGTGGCAGATTTGCAGTACCTTGATTCCTGAGAAGGAGTTTTCATAAACATCTGTGATACAATTAAAATTAAATCTAGGAGGGCTGGCGACGTAGCTCGGTGGTACAGAGCTTGCCTAGCGTGGGCAAGGCCTTGGGTTCAATCCCTAGCACCCCAAACAAAACCAACAAAACAGAACAACAAAAAAATCTAGGCATTAAAATGCTTATTTGGGGGCAAGTCTAGAAATACCTGTGTGGGGAATCCATAAACCTGTCAGCCCTGCCCATCCAGAAATTTCCCCAGGCTAGGGGTAGTCAGCACAGCGCCAGGATTCTCAGAAACCCTCACGTCTTTGGAGTTTGTGACCCTGTTGCTGAGAAGTACCTGGTGGTTCATTTTCGGGATCTCCAGGGATTCTGAGGCACCTTCTTAGCGCCAGGCAGGTCTTGGGAACTGTCATTACAAACCATTTTGTGCCTTTGCATTCAACATGATTGATCTGCAGACAGTGGGGGAAGAACCAGACGGTAGGAGAAAATGTGTACTTTTATTGCATTCTTGCCAAATAGGAAAATTGAGTTAGATCTGCTATTCAGAATGACTGACAGAAAACAAATATGTTTGCTTTGAGTAAGGACATTTAGGTGACATTATTAGTTCCTACAAAATCCAAAGCAGTTTAGAGACTACATCAAACAAAATGATTCTATCTCTCGCTTCCAGAAATGTCACAATGGAAAAACCCCATGTTTGGCTTTAAGCAGACCTGGAATGACCCTTGCTTTTCCCCAGTGTTGCCATAGTGGATGAGTTACTTCAACGCATAAGTGAGCTGGAGGGGACCCTTGGTATACCCAGGGGACTTCCTACAGTGGGACAGGCCACACAGAACCCAGCATAGGAGCACGCCAGGCCTCCTGGAGCTAAGCAGACATAGGCCCTGTGTTCCCGCTCTGGTGTGCATGCTTCCTGGCACCTCAATGTCACATGATGGAGATGTTGGCCCACCAAAGCCCAGGCTTCACAAAAGCAGAAAATATCATCCTCTCATCTTTAACCATGCCTAGCAGAATGCCTGGCATATCCCAGATGTCCAGTAAGTGACTGTTACTACCAAAAGGTTGAAAGTTATCTTGCAAAGGAGGGGCCATCTACCCTCAGCTGACTGGTGGGAGGCACCTTGCAAAGAGCTGCGAGAGCCAACACCAGGGGGATGAGCTGCTTGTACGTGTTAAGAGGAATGGAGCCGAAGTGCGGCAATGACAGAAGAGGGCAGAGAGAGAAGGGGAGACCACAGTGCAGACTCCTGAGTGCAACTCAGAAGATCCAAGCCAGATAGCATGGCTGTGGGGCCATCTTGAGCCTGCAAGGGGCAGTAACCATGGCCTTCCCCGAGCCCAAGTTTATTGGCTTTGTCAGCCCAAACTTGAACATCCTGGGTTTTTTTCCTTGCTCTGTCTAGGAAGACACAAAACAGAATTACCTGATGTCCATCTCAGATTAGATAAAAGCTTTCCTAGGATATGGAAAATCATTACTTTATAAATAACAGCCCTGAAGAAAGATTGAAGACAAGAAATAGAAATAAGGAAGCAGATATGGGACTAGATGCATAAAAAGCATTAAAAGCTGTAGAAAAGGCTTTGGCCAACTTTGAAAACAGTTCCATAACTTTACAAGATAATTATTTTATATTCCTAGTTTGTTAAGCTTTTTTTTAAACCAGGAATGAGTGTTAGATTTTCCTCAGTTGCTTTGTGTGTTTTGAGATGAGCATATGGACTTTCTATCTTAGTTTGTTAACATGATGACTTTCAAGGATTAATTGCAGCATGTCAAACCAACCTTGCATTCTTGGGATAACCCTTCCTGGTCATGATGTAGCATCCAGCCTCAAAGCATATGCAATGCTTAGGAATGAATCTGACAGAAGGTGTGAAGGATCTGAGATAGTCAGCAGGGAAGACGATCAGGGTCTGAAAAAAGACAGGAGGCTGTTTGTGGGGAGAAGAGTGGCTGCACTTCACTGGTGTCTCTGGATAATATAGGACTATTTTTGGGAGAGGATCAGCACTAAGAGTGTGGAATGCCAAGACTGAATGCAAGATGTGGAAGGTGGTGACTCTGGCACCTCTGAGGAGAATGTGGGGAAAGTGAACAGGAGTCTTGAGTTCTTGCTGCATTGCCCAGCCCTGTCCCAGCTGCGCGTCAGGCTGGCAGTTAAACAGACTTGAACAGGGCCCCTGGACCAGGGCTCTTTTCCACTCTCATTATTTTATTTTCATTCTCTTTGATTCTTAAAATAGTTCATGTAGTGCATTCATGAATTAAAGTCTCTTATTTGCAAACAGCCCATGAAGTGATAGTCTTCTGAGAATTTCTGCTTAAGTTCTTAATCTTATAGTTCACTCTGTTTCATAGCATTTGAACAACATGAATTCTGTATTAATGAGATTTCATAACAGTCTCTTTATGACTGATGTTTTTAGTGAGGTATGTTTTTGATCTTTGTAGATATTGTAGTTTTGGGTTCCTAAAACTAAAATAAATGAACACATTTACTGTCGCCTTTAGGACATGGTCCTGTGTATCGTGCAGTTTGAACTGCTTCCCTTTGATACCTTGTGGGTTGTCAAATGAATTATCCATGTTTTTGGGACTCTCGGTGTCTTTTGAATACTAGTGATATTTTCTTTAACCCCTGATAACACCAAGAATTTTCAAGGTCGTGTAATTTTGACATTAGAGTTCTAATAATGGAGACTTCATTAGTTACTACTTAATACAATCCCTTTATATCTAGGTTGGGGATTCCTATACAAACGTCGTCCTTCTTTTTTGATTTGCTTTTAAACTGACATTTCTGTAGATGATTTCTGAATTCTTCAAAAAGCTCTTTGTATCTGTTATTATTATTCAATCTTTCTTTTCTCAATGGAAACTTCTAGCATCTGGCTCAGATCCTCAGCGTTTGTGAAATTATTTTCTCTGGGATCATCTGTGAACTTCTTTTGATGAAATCCAGTGGTGTTTTTCTCACTGCTCTCATTCCCTTTTATCTTTTCCCCAAACTTGAAGCACTGGATACTGTTCTCTTCTGGGTGCCCCTGTGGTCTCCTGCTTGGTGTACAATGAGGTCTCCAGGTTTTCTTTGTGGTTTTAGTCCTTGAAGCTTCTTCATGTTGTGCCTCACGTGACATCCTTTATCCATCCCTGGCACCCATCCAGCTCACCAGTAGTTGCCAGCCCTTGGCTCCAGTCCCAGACCCAGCTTCCCACTGCCACAATGATGCGACCCCCAGGCATGGGCACCTGGCAGGACCATGGTCGCCTTCTTGCTGAGCAGCCCTGTGAAGTTGGGAGGGCAAGGGCATTTCCCACAGACCGTTGGCAGACACGTCCCACTGCAGGAGTGGTGTTGACAGAGACTCATTCTGGAGTGCAGTTGAATTGTGTAAAACAGTACTCTGAATGGGGGTGCATCTTGCTGGACCTCATAATGAGCATGCACACGTGAATACCTGTGTGTGAGATTGTTTTTCTCCTAAATCAAAATTGAAAACTAACTATTGTTTTGTAACTTGCTTTATTCAATTAGTGCTAGTCCATGTTCTGTTCCACTAATTTTTTATTGCCTATAACGTGCAAATAATATTAAATGGCCTCTTTGGCCCCCAAGCAATACCAAGTATGGTCTAGCCCAGATGCAGTCTGGGCCTCTCCTTGCCTGCAGTTGCTATCGCTCAAGGTGGTTTTAAGCTGTTGACATTCTTTTTTCGGGGGGGGGGGGCAGGGAGGTGGTGGGGGTGGGCACTGACTTGTGGAAGAGACCAGGCCAGTTCTCCTGTGGGTTTTCTTTCCTTCTGGATTTGTCTTGTTGATTTGTTCTTCTGTTCCTTACACTGGAAGTTTTACGTTAAGGTTTTATGGATCCAGATAAGAAGTTTTTGCCTAGCATGCTGCACAGGTGAGGTTGGAACTTCAAGTTGTATTTCCTCAGAGATGCCTGGTGTCTGACTGTCCCACAATTGGTAGGACGAGGAGGCTCTGAACCCAGAACATTCTGGGAGCTGGTCCTTTGACAATAACCAGTGCATCACCGATGCCTCTAATGGCTTTAAATCCATTGTCAATCTTTGCCTGGTTCCAAAATGTCATCATAGTTTTATAAGATGATGTTCTCTCTTATTTCTCCTGTCTTTATAAGGTAGCTTTCTCTTACAAATTAGGACTGGCAGCTCTGCTGCTGGGCTGTCTGGGTGCCTGTAAGTTACCTACCAGAAAGACAGAAACAAGTGTTTCCTCTTTTCACTTTCACTTTCTAATTTCAAAGTTTCTTCACATAATCCCCACCCCCCACCCTTTTCCGGGTAACATCGTGGACTCATGGGGTTTTGTTGATCCATTGTTTTAATCCACTTACAGCCGTCATTCTCGTGGCTCAGATTGTCGCACTGAGGCCGGAGGAGCTTTCTTAAGCTGGCTCTGTGTCCTTTTGGCATGCTTGTTCCTCTCTGAGAGGTTCACCGCTTTTAAAAGAGAGAACGGGCCCTTTTCATCTTAGACCTGTAATGTGTTGATTTCGCCAGTGGAAGGAGGAAACTGAGGCTTAGGGCAGACGTTTTGCAGCAGTTAATGCATCTAGTGAGTGGCAACACTGTGGCACAGACTCAGGCTCATCTGACTCCAGTCTTCTCCATAGCTCTGGAAACGTCCGCCTTCTCCTCGGTGCCCTTCCGTCTGCCATCGCTCTGACGTGTTTCAGACAGTTGGTGCCCCCTCTCCTCCCTGCCCGCTGGGCACTGAGCTCTGCATTCATGCCTGCCCCAAGCGTGCCTATCCTCCTGTCCCTGAGCTCCATCCTACCCCTGGCTGCTGTCCTTATTCTTCCCTTTTGATCAGTTCTAGGAAGATGATATCCACTGGTGAGGGGGTGGGAGTAATTGCGTAAGAATGTCCTGAGCAGCAGAATGACGCAGTTCAAGTGTGACTCTGTTTGAATTAAGAATCAAGAGCTGTCATCCGACAACATGTGTAAATAACAGTGAGATATGATGTTTGAAATTAGAGCTGCTTTGGGGAACCCATGCATTCTGTGTGGAGCACACAGTAGACACTGCAGAGCGGGTGGGAAGGGGCTCATCTGTTTTCTGGAAAAGTTTAAAGTAAAATTTGTCAAATTGCAACTGAGTGTTTTTAAAAAACTAACCAAGGCATCCTTGGAAAATTCCAGGACCCTTTTTCTTAAACACAAAGCTGGATGAAGAAGTGAGAGGTGTTTATCCAGGCAATGGAATATAGGAACACTTCTCTTCAGAGACTTAATCTTTAGGAGTATACAAGGCCCTAATATTAATAAACCTTCCCCCTGAAAAACGCTGACTTTTTATAAAAAAAAAACTGTGAACTAGTCCACCATACAAATTGCATTCTAGTCTCCAGTGTGTGTTCCTCAGCTTAGAGGAAGCAACTGGCCCCAGGACTGGAAAGTTGGACCGCTTGACAGCCACTGCTTCAGCAGCACCAGCTAAGCACGTTGGCCTGCTCTAGGGGCGTGCTGTCCGTATGGACCAGCAGGCCCTGCTTCAGACTGCCTGGATTGGGCACCTGCATTCTAACAGACCCTGGTGACTGGGTGCACGTGATGCTAGTGCTCAGCTGTGCTGGAGCCTCCGTGCTCTCCTGTGCGGGCATCTCCTCCCAGAAGCCCTCCATCACCCTCGCCTGGTCTCTCATCACATTTTGCTTGCTGTGTTGTCACCGGTCTCTTGGTCCTCTTCACTGTCCCATCCTCTCTTCCATGCACAGTATCTGCTACACTGAATATGTTCAATAAATATGTGCTGATTAATGAATGTTCTTGACTTTGGGCCAACTCCTGAGACCGTAAGAGGAAAGAAGTGGTCCCAGCTGCTTAGGAGCTTGGAACCCAGAGGGGAGGCAGACTCCGGGAGGCCAGTGAGACCTGGGCACCCCAGATGCAGGATGTCATGAACACCTAAGGAGGGATGCAGGCTCACAGTGCCTGGAGCGGGGCTTGGGCTGAGCCCTGGTGACGGCCAGTGAGACACTGATCCTGTGCCTCACCCCACTGCCTGGCATCCCAGAGGAAGCAGAGGTCTCTTTGCTTCCTGAATGTTGGTCCTAGATGCGTTAGCAGGTGGCAGCCAGTTCACACAGGTGTCCCGTGCACTTCCAGGAAAGGCTTTGAAGACCACCTCCTCTGCCCTTGTCTTTAGCCCGTGTAGGCTCCCTGACAAATCTTGATTTTTTTTTGGTTCTGGGCTCTTTTGTTTTATATTCTGTGCTCTTAAAGACGGGGCTATTTTAAAAAGCAACAAGAAACTCATTAAATGAAATATCCCTAAGGGTTGGATTGTGGCCTGAATGTCAATACATATCTGGTAGAGAGAGAGGAAATTAAACCCCACATCACTGGGCTTCATGTGGATAGGTCTTGATAGCAAGGCAGGCGCTCCTAATAGCAAGACTGTGTGCAGCGCAAATAGCAGAAAGCCCCCTGGGCTGCCCCAGGTTCCACTCCCCTGTTCTGTTTCTGGAAAGACACTGCGTGGCTCTGGGCCTCGGTCTCTCCTTGCAGAACAACACTGCTTTCCTCACAGGCTTTTTAAGGGCATCAGAACAAAGTGGTGGGTATGTGTGTGGGGGTTAGACTGGAGGAGACTTCTAGTAACATTAGGTAACATTATATTATTGGTTCCAGAACTTATTCCCTGAATAGTGTCCTAAGTGTGCCCAAGCCTCTCTCCCCCCTTTCCCCTTTGCCTGCCCCTTCCTCCTGTGGGCCCCGCCTGCTGGGGCCCTGCTCCCTAGCTCCCCTGTGGAGCCCCCCTCAGCCAGCTCCCACAGGAGGCATGATGGATGCCTTCATTCATGCTCCATCTCGGGGTCACATTCGGGGCCTTCCTCCCTCCCTGGCAACTTAGCTTCTCCTTCTCCTTCAGTCTTTGAGATGAGCCTATTTTCTTGGCTGCTTCTGAATCTTTGGGGGGAAGAAAATGGGATCAGATGGTGTTTTGGTCGGCTTTTCTTCACTGTGACCAAATACCTGACAGGAACAACCTAGAGGAGGAAAAGTTTATGTGGGCTCATGGTTTCAGAGGTTTGGTGTATGGGGGCTGAGCACCGCTCTGGGCCCACGGTGAGGCAGTGCATCATGGGGGAAGAGTGGCCAAGGGAAGCTGCTCAGCTCCTGGCCACCAGGAAGTAGAACGGAGAGATGGAGAAGGGGCTGCAGGGAAGATGCACTTTTGCAGGGCACACGTCCTGTCACCCATCTCCTGCAGCCACTCCCTGCCCCACTACAGTGGCCACCCGGTCATCCCGTTCCAGCTAGGATGGACTGATTAAGTTACAACCCTCGAATTCCAATTGTCCCACATTTGAGCCTTCCTATGTTAATACAGGAACGTTTGGAGAACACCTCATATCCAAACTATAATCAACGAGAAGAGTCAAAGGAACCCAGAGAGTCTTCAGGTGTGGAGTGCTTAGGTCCTGATGCCTTGCTGCAGGGTGGGTGGGCAGGAGAGGGAGGCAGGGTCTTCTGTCACTTCAGGGACCTCATGCCTTGAAGGAAAATTGGGACATAGGCAAGGGATCCAAGGTCATATGGTAGCTACTATTCAGATTTCTGCAAGGGACTTGAGTGAAGAATTGGATTCTTTTCAGTGACCATTATGTCAAGAAGTGTGGTCCTGGGCTGAGTCTGAAAGTTGGGACCCTTGGCCTGCTGCAGCAACAGCTTCTCCGTGGACTGTCCCACAGAGATAAGCACAGTGAGCTTGGTATTAATGCAACCACACCTGCTGGCATAGCAGTAGTGTGTCACGGGTGTGGTTTTCTTTTCACATTGGCTTTAATAGTATTGACTTGCTTGATTCCATAAACAAAGGAATATTTTTAAATGTTGGGTTTAATTTTTAGTATTAAAAGTAATTATTAAAGTCTGATGAGACAGCACTTTAAGACAAATGTTTTACATCCATAAATTCTCACTCCTGTTGTCAAAATCTGATGATTTTTAGGATTTCTTTTTGGTACCTACTTCAGTTAAGAATAATGCAGGGACACAGAAACTACGTTTTTAATGAAGTATATGATCAAGAAGAAAAGGCAAGTATAAGCAATTATACTCTAAGCAACATGACTTATAAACACTACAGGTAAATGGAAGTACCCCAGCCACTTAATAACTTGTTAAAATTTTATTTTTAATTGACAAATCATAATTATATGTATTAATGAGATGCAAGGTGATATTTTAATACATGTACAGATTGTATAATGATCAAATCAGGGTAATTAACATATTCATCACCTTAAACATTTGTAATTTCTTTGTGCTAAGTATATTCAGAACCCTCATCTAGCTATTTTGAAATATACAACATGTGGTTATCAGCTGTTGTCACCATGCTGTTCTGTAACACTGGACCTCATTCCTCCTGTTGGTCTGCATCTCTGTGCCTCGCCCTCGCTCAGCCTCTGGTGACCACTCTGCTCCTGGTTTCTGCGAATGCGACTTAGTCCACATGTAAGTGAGGTCAGTGGCTATTTGTCTTTATGTGTCTGACTTATTTCACTTAACATGGTGTCCTCTGGTTTCATCCATGTTGTCACATGACCACATTTCTTTTTTTTTTTAAATGACTGAATGCCATTCCATTTCCTTCCTTCCTTCCTTCCTTCCTTCCTTCCTTCCTTCCTTCCTTCCTTCCTTCCTTCCTTCCTTCCTTCCTTCCGTGCTGGGGATTGATCCCAGGTCTTTGTGCAGGCTAGGCAAGCACTTTACCACTGACCTATACTTTAGCCTACTATATATTGTATTTTAGAAATTTATTCTAAAGTGGATTGACACTTAGGAATGCTAAAGTTGTCTATGCCCGGTCTTATGCGCACTATTGCAGTGAACTTGGGAGTTCAGGAGTACGTACCTTCAACACACTTAGTTCAGTTCCTTTGCACATATATCCAGTAGTGGAATTGCTGGATCATATGGCAGTTGTTGTTGTTGTTGTTCTTCTTCTTCTTTTTTAGGAATTTCCATTCTGTTTTCCAGAATGGTTGTACTAATTCATAATACACCAACAGTGTACAAGGGTTCCTTTTTTTCCCACATCCTCATCAACACTTGTTATCTTTACTTAATAGCCAATCATGCAGGTGTGAGATGACATCTTATTGTGATTTTAATTTGTATTTCTGTGATGATGAGTGTTTTTGAGCGTTTTTTCATATATCTTGTCTATTTTATATTAGAAAGAAATGTCCATTCAAGTCTTCTGAGCATTTAAAAAAGTATTGTTTTCTTGTTGTTGAGTGGTTGAGTTCCTTATTATTTTAGATATTAGTCTCTTGTCTATCTGATGTGTGATTTGCAGATATTTCCTCCTGTCCTGTAGGTTGTCTCTGTACTCAGTTGATTGCTTTTTTCCTCTGTCAGAAACTTTGTAGTCTGATGCCATCCCATTTGTTGTTTTTGCTGTCATTATCTGTGCTTTGGGTGTCATATCCAAAAAATCACCGTCCATCCCAGTTTCATGGAGTTTGTGTTTTTCTTCTAGGTGTTTCGTAGTTTTGGGACTTAAATTTACGTTTTAGTCTATTTGGAGTTGATGTTGCATATGGTGAGGCATGAGGGTCTAATTCTATTCTTCTGCCTGTGGTTGTCCAGTTTTTCCAGCCCCATTTCTTGAAGAGACTGACCTTTCTTTATTGTGTATTTAACATCTCTTCATGATAAAAACTATCTCAACAAATCAGGCATTTAAGGCATGTAACTCAACACAGTAAAGGCCAAATATGTCAAACCCACACCTAAAGTTGGAAATTTTTTCTCTAAGAACTGGAAAAAGACAAGGATGATTGCTTTTGCTACTTCTACTCAACACAGTACTGGAAACACTGTCCAGAGAAATTATGCAAGAGAAAGAAAAGGCATCCAAATTGGAAAGGACAAAGATAAATTGTCTCTGCAGATCTCATATAGAGAGAACCCTTGAGATTCCACAAAAAAACCATTATAAGTAACCAATTCAACAATATTGCAGGATTCAGAATCAGCATACAAAAGTCAGGAGCATTCATATATACCAATAGCAAACTATCTGAAAAAGAAATAAAAAAAGAAACAATCTCGTTTATAATAGCTACAAAAAGTAAAATACTTAGAAATAAAATCAATCAAGGAGGTATATCCTTGATATGCTGAAAACTACATATCATTAATGAAAGAAATTAAAGAAGGAAACTAGTGCAGTCTCTCTCTGCCCTCCTCCTCTCTCTCTGCCCTCTTCCTCTTCCTTCTCTCCTCTCCCTTTCTCTTTCTCTCTGCTCTCTTCCTCTGCTCTCTTTCTCTTTCTCTCTGCCTCTCCTTTCCTTCCCCTTTGGGTAGCCCCCCAATAAAATCTCTTGGTTGAAAAAAAAAAACAAGAAACTAGTGGAAAGACATCTCATGTTCACGGGTTGGGAGAATCAGTGTTGTTAAAATGACTGAACTACCCCAAGTGCTCTACAGATTCAGTGAGACGCCCATTGACATGTCAATGGCATTCTTTATAGAAGCAGATAAAACTATCCTCAAACACATGTGGAACCACAGAAGATTCCAAATAGCCAAAACAATCTTCAGAAAAAAAAGTGAAGCTGGGGGTATCACATTACCTGACTTCCACATGTGTGTGAAACTGTATAATGAAACCGGCATGGCACTGGTGTAACAACGGGCAGACACATGGGCCAGCAGACAGAGCAGAGAGCCAGCAATGAACCCACGGATGGGCAGTCAACTGACTTTTGATTTTTAGTTACTTTTAAAAAGAATTCTGTTAAAAAGAAATAAAATAAGAAGGTTTATAAAAAGATAAGGTGACTGTTACCTGTGGTTATAAAAATCTTTAATGGGTTCTTTAAATTTGTTTTGTAAATTGGTCAAGTTAAATTTGAAGAAACGTTTGGCTTTGGAGTAGGTGTAGTGAATTATACTCTTCCCAGGCCTTTGATGTCCTTTGTGTTAGTTGACTATCTCTACAGCCTTGTGACAGTGGCTGTTGGGGACTGATTTACCTGCGCTGTAGACTGAGAGATGGTGACTCCGGGTGCCTTCTTTTGGAGTGTCCGCAGCCCTGTCTCCTTCAGCCCCTGGGTCAGGCCTTGACTCTCTTGGGTTCCATGGCGGTTGCTAGCTAGTCCCACGCTGTGGATTCTCTGCTGGAAAGCTGCTTGAGCAATCTCCTAGAATAGGATTTTGGGGGCCACTTTTCTTCCCAGTCTCCAATCAGTTTGGAGTGTGCCAGGTTTCTCAATGTGGCCCCCACAGGTTCCACAGTGTGGCCATCCTGCCACCCCTCCTGGGCAGAAGCTACTCTTGGCCCTCAGTGTGGCTGTGTGCCAACTGTGGACCGGCAACGCCCAGGGTGCAGGACTGTGAGTAGCATACGTCGTCTCTGCCCACTGGCTGGTCATGCCACAAGGCTGTGACCCGTCTTGCTCTCTGAGGATTAGGCCAAGTGAGAATGGCACAGCAGCAGGTTGGAACATCCCCTCCTGGAGTTGCTTTAGCTGGGGCCGTTAGGGGAGAGGGAGCTAGAACTCGGTGGTCTTTCCGTCCTGGCACCTTGGTGTGGGACAGCACATGAGCCTCTGTCCTGGTCCTGGTCAGCCCCCTCCCAGCCTCCTGCTGTTCCCCTCTGCCTCTCTCCTCTGCGTGTCTTCACAAGGCCAGAGGTGCACCCATGACTTGGACTTGCACTGGAGTGTGTGTATGCACCCTGGAGCAGGAGGGCATTTGTCCTGCAGTGCACTGGTGGGGAGCCCCATCACCAGTACACTGGAGGGGAGCATCATCATTTTGGGGGCCACTTTTCTTCCCAGTCTCCAATCAGTTTGGAGTGTGCCAGGTTCCACACCCTCCACCAGGCCTGGTGCTCAGCATGGGTTGAGATCTCTAACTGTGACACATGCAAATCCTGTAGTTGAACTGGGGGGCCAAATTTGAGAATATGGTGGACTGACAGCTCTTTCCCTGTTGTGGATGACAAGTACTGCGTGGGTGAGTTGTCTCTTTTGTGGAAAGCCTGACAATGAGCAGTTCTGTCGTGTTCAGTCATTGCTGCTGTGCAAATCTATAGTTCTGAGTTTGAGGTCAGGATTTGGGGAGGCCAAGCTTGGTGATGCAGTGTGGGCAGGATTGGGCCCTGGAGTGGCATGTTCTCTTGGAGCTGAGTGCTGGATTTAGATTTTTGCTTTGTGATAATTTATAATCTCATAGAGATGAGATTCTATACTTAGTTTTAATACTATTCATCTCTCTCCTGAGTTGGTTCCTTTGATTATGCCACTGGACTTGACAGTCTGGTCTCTGTCCCTCCCCTCAGTTGCTGTTCATCCATCTGCAGGTCCTTGAGGAGCTGGGGCTGTGAGGGGGACAGCGCTGTGTCTGCGGGCAGGTCTTCAGCAGCCCTCCCTGTTCCACAGCTGGGTTGTGAGCACTTCTAGCAGGGAAGGTTTATTTTTTTCTGGTGTCTGACACAGTATCTGGCACATAGTAGGCTCAGCACATGCTTTTTGGATTCCAGAGTAAGTGAAAGCTAGAACTGGGAGAAGTATGATCAGTGTGGCATCATTTCTTCTCCTACATAAGTTTTGTGTGAGAAATGAGTGAGGAGATATACTGATGGAAGCTTCTAGTGTCTGCTGGGAGGCAGTATGAGGCTCTCTGAGTGACACAAAGCTTCCTGCGTGCTGGGAGGGCTGCTGGGCAACTCATGGCTGTGCTGTGGTCTGAAGGGGGCATGACGCAGGCTGGTGTGCATGACATGTGTGCAGCTGAGAGAAAAGGTCAAGGCCAGGTCAAGAGGGCTTGATTGCCAAGAAGTTGTATTTTTAGAATTTGAAATTTCTTAAGTAAGCTCTTAGGATTTAATAGTCAAATGGTACAAGGATTTGTTCTGCCAGCTTCTAATATTCTTTATTGGAGAATGAAATGGAAAGCCTGTGAGCATGAGGCTGGGAGTGCACTTAACAAAATGACACTTTTCAGTGGATCAATGTGCACTAAATCGTTCTAAAGTGAGCACAAAGGTAGAGCTGTGCAGTTAAGAATTAGTGCATCAATAGCGAAGCTGTTTCCTGTCTGTAGAGCAGTAGCCTGAGGGAAGCAGCCATTCTCAAGAATATTTGTGAAATTGAATTTAAAGTAATGGGCAGTTATTTCTGGAAGGCAACATTCTTACACCATGTTTCTTTTGATGTATTTGAAATATGTAGAAAATAAATTAATGCACCACATTCTTGGGGAAAGACAGGCTTCTGAAACTTGTCTACTTCAACCCAGAGACCATAATTTAAAGAATTTTTTGATGAATATATACACTAGAGACCTGGAGAGCAACATTTCTAGGTTCCTAAAACAACAAGGAAGTTCAAAATTGCAATGATGAATGGAACCTGAAGCCAAAGTGCTTCCTCATGGTAGACTTCACCAACCCACGTGGGCTTCTGGGGTCGGTGTGGAGGAGGGAGTGGGACTGAAGGCCTCTGGCACTGCTCCACGAAGCTGGAAGGAAAGTCTGTGCCCAGATTCGGGAGCCTGGGAAGCATGCTTTGGTCTTCCCTGAAACTTGCAAGTAGCCGTGCCATATAGAAGCTGCTCTGCAGAGACACTGGGCATTCCACATGAATAATTATTTGCTACAAACTGCCAGGAGACAAACTGTCACAATGTGGAATCCACAGGTACAGCGATGGGAGCATCTTGACATTTTAAGGAATCCTGTTTGAAGTGATCACCATAGTATTATGAGAAGTAAACCACAAGTATGAAACAAAAGCAGGCTGATTCAAAGAAGAGCTGCATGGACATCCTAGAATTAAAAAGAAAACATATATATATATATATACCTACCCATACATCTAGCTGTTAAGGCAAAAATAATTTAAAATAGTGGTTGGGTTAAAGAGTGGCTTTGATGAATTGAAGACAGAGAGAATGAGTGAATTGGGAGATACATCTTAGTAACCTCCGTTGATGGGTTTCGGCTGGACAAGGAAAGACCCTGCAAGAGTGGTTAAGAGGATAGAATAAGAGTCTCCAGTATGTTTCTAGGAGGGGTTCCAGGAATACAAAGCAGAAAAAATATTGAAGAGGAAAATATTCAAAGAGACAATAACTAAGAATTAGCTTAAGAAATGCCAGAGGCATTAAATTAAACAAGTACATCAAGTTTTGGGATTTCACATTTAATTAGAATGATAAATCTTCAGATCCAAGAAGCTTAGCAAATCCCAGTCAGGATGAACACAAAGAAAATCACACCAAGATTCATTGTGATCAAAATGCTGAAAACCTGCAGTGTTAAGGAAAATCTTTACAACAGTTGGAGAAAAAGTACGTATTAATGGAAGCAAAGACAGTGGCTTTGGACACCTTGTCAAGAAAAATGCAGCTGGAGAACATTGGATTTCACTTTTCACTTGGTAAGAGAAAACAGCTGGCCAGGTGTGGTGGTGCATGCCTGTGATTCCAGAGGCTCAGGAGGCTGAGACAGCTCCCTGAAGTTTGGGTGGTAGCACCTTTTTGCTGAGGAGGATCACAAGCTCAAGGCCAGCCTCAGCAACTTAGCAAGATCCTATCTCAAAAGAAAAAAGAAAAAGGGCTGGGGATGTATTTCTGTGGCAATCCCTAATACCCCCCCTCCCCCCAAAAAAAAGAAAGAAAGAAAGAAAGAAAGAAAATATATGTAAGCCTAGGATTTTTTTTTCTATATCCAGCAAAAGTATCCTTTAAAAAAAGCTAAAGGGCTGGGGCTGTGACTCAGTGGTAGAGCGGTTGCCGCACATGTGTGAAGCACTGGGTTCCATCTCAGCACCACATAAAAATAAATAAAGGTATTGTGTCCGTCTACAACTAAGAAAATATTTTAAAAAAGGTAAAGTACAGGAAACATACACAAAGCGAATTCATCTCCAGCAGATTTGCTCCATAATAGGCTTTAAGTATGTCCTCGAGGCAGAAGAAAACATGCCTTAGATCTTAAGCCATGTTGAAAATGGTAGAAATGTGGGTAAGGATAAGAATAATTAATATACTTTTTAAAAAAATTTAAAGTTTCCTTAAAAGAAAAATGACTATACTTTAAGGAAAATATATTTGAAAAATATATACTATATATACTAATATATAGTATATAATGTATACTATACTTTAAGGAAAATATATTTGAAAAATAAAAAATATGACAGGCATATGGTGGGGAGGAGAAAATTCTTGTACTGTAGTCATATACTATATATGTTCTTATTCAAAGAGTGACTGTGGTAAGTTCAAGATGCATGTTATAATCAGAGAACAGTTATGAACAATGAGTTCAAAGCATTATATCTACTAAGTAGTGAAGGTCAAATAGAATCCTAAAAAAATATTTAATCATAAAGTAAGGTGGGAGAAGAGGGAAAAAAGAAAGCAAAAAGAGGAGGCATAAATGGCAAGGTTGTGGGCATTAAAGCACCACATCTATAGCTGTGTCCAGTGTAAGTGGTCTAGAAACTTCAATTTAATGGCAGACACAATCACATTGGACTGAAAATAAAATCGAGACTCAACTGTACCGTGTTTATAGCAGATGTGCCCTGGAAACCTTTCATAGGAAAGCAGGGGCATGTTAATGTAAGACGATGTACAACAGGAACATTACCAGGTTGATAGAGAGCAACATTTCATAATAGCAAAAGAGCAAATTCTTAAAGAAGATGTAGCATTCTTAAACATATATGCATTTAATAACAGAGCTTCAAAATACATGAGGCAAAGAATTGACATCATAGAAATGAACAATGGACAGATTTATAATTTTAATCAGAGATTTTACTGCTCCTTTCTTGGTAACTGATGGATCAAATAGAATATCAGTAAAGATATAGAAGACTTAATACAACCAACTTGATTTAGTTGACATAGATCACCTAACAACAAAATAATCTTCATTTTCTCCAAATAGATATCGAACATTTAGTAAGATAGACCATATACGGTGCCATAAGTCAAGTCTCAAAAAACCCAAAATATTTAAATCATTTAGAGTATGTTCTGTTACTGTAACAAAATTAAATTAAAAACCCATACCAATAAGATGTCTTGCTAAGCCCCAGATATTTGTAAATGAAGTAACATGCTTCTAAACTGCTCATGGGCTACAAAAAGAAATCAAAAGGGTAATTTGAAAATAGTATAGATTGAATAAAAATAAAAATACAGCATATCATAACCTCTGGAAGCAGCTAAAGCATTCCCCAAAGGGAAATTTGTAGCTTCCAATACTTCCTTAGGAAAGGGAGATACTTTGAAATTAATGAACTGTGTTCCACCATAAAAAAACCAAAAAGGAAGGGGAAATTAAAGCCAAGGTAACCAGAAAGGAGAAAAAGCCAGAAATCCATGAGATTAATAGCAGACAACAGAGAAAAACCAATGAAACCAAGAGCTAGTTCTTTGAGATCAATAAAAGGAGTAAACATCTAGTTAGACTGATCCAGATAAGAAAGAGAAAATGTGAAGTACTGAGATCAGAAATGAAGAAGGGACATTAATCTCTCCTACAGACATTAAAAGGATAACAAAGGATTTTTAGTGGACTTCATATAGTTGATTTGTTAAGTTAAATAAAAAGCAAAAACTTCATGAAAGGCACACACAGCTAAAATGTAATCAAGTGATATAGAATATTTTAATAAATAGCCCTTTATTAAAGAGAAAAGAGTTCATTCTTTAAAAATATTCCCCCAGATAAAATGCCAGCCAAACAGCTTCAGCAGATATTATCATATTATGAGAAGAAATACCAATTTTTATAAAACTCTCTCCAAAAATCAAGGAGAAAACATTACTAGTTTATGAGGCTAGCATTATCCTGACAGTGAAACCAGACAGACATTACAAGAAGACTGTTAACCAGAATCTGTCACACACACAGGAGTCAGGGTCCTTAGGAAGCAGCAAATGGAATGCAGGCCACCCGTGCTAAAAGAAGCCCAAGAACCCAGCAATATGGAGCATGGGCGCTGCCTCAAGGTGGGTCCAGTGGGCTTTAGTCCGAGAGTACAAGATCCACGACACTCTTGAGATTCAGCCAGGCTCATTCTCCATATTAACAGAATGATAAGAACCGTATTAACAGACAATAAAACCACGATATCACTAGGCACATAAAATGGCCGTGACAAAATATAACACTTTTATGATACAAAAACATGCAGTAAACTAGAAGTAGAAGGTCACCTGCTCTACTCCAATGGGCTTTGACAGAAAAATCTGTACTTAATTTTATAGTTCATGGTGAATGCTTACCTCCCCAAATTGGTAAGAAGGCAAGGTTTTCATCCTACCTCTATTTAACATTGTGCTGAGAAGTCTAGTTAATGCCAAGAAAGTGCCCAAATTAGAAAGGAAGAAACAAATTCTCTTTAGTTACCAAAATATTACTATTTACATAGAAAAATATTAAGAAATTTACTAAATGTCTACTAGAATAATTAAGTTTATTTACAAGGTTAATATACAGAAATCTCATTTCTATATGTTATCAATGGACACTTGGAAACATAAATTAATACCATACTATTTACAAAAGATAGACAAAAAAAATCATATACTTGGTGATACATTTAAGCAAAGTTATGCAAGAATTGTTCATTGAAAATTACAAGAGATTGTCTTGAGAAAATAAAGAACCAAATAAATAGAAACATGAAAAGGTACATGTGGTGGTGGGTGGTGATACCTAATATTAAGGTGGCGGTTGTTTCTGAATTGATCTGTAGATTGAGTGCAGTTCCGATAAAAATTCCAGCAGACTTATTTTTTTGTAAAACAAGCTAACTTCTTTTTTTTTCTAAAATTCGTATTGAAGTACACAGGATCTGAGCTACCCCAGATGAGAGAGCCACAGAAATAGGGGCCATGTCGTATCATCATAAGGATGAACACAGAGATCAGTGGGGACAACACAGGGAGTCCTGCAGGAGACCCACCTATGAGCAGTCAGCTATGCCAAGGTGATTGACAGGGACAGCACTGACCTCTCGACTGGTGATGCCAGAAGAACTGGACACCAGTATGCAGAAAATCAGCTTTGGGAGGCTGGGGTTGTGGCTCAGTGGCAGAGCACTTGCCTGGCATGTGTGAGGCACTGAGTTTGATCCTCAGCACCACATGCAAATAAAAAAAATAAAAAATAAAGGTACATCAACAACTAAAAATATATATATAAAAAAAATCAGCCTTGGCCTTTACATGGCACACGCATCAGAGTTGGAGGGAATGGAGCAGGTCTCTGGATACACAAGACAGAACAGTGAAGTTCCTGAAAGATAGCACTCGAGAAAATGGTGTCAGCTTGGGGTGGGCAAAGCCTTCCTGAGACACAAAAACACAGGAAACAAACAAAATAATAAATTAGACTTCAACATTGGAACTTCTCTTCAGGAACTGGGACTGTAGCTCAGCAGTAGAGTGCTCTCCTAGTATGTATGAGGCACTGGGTTCCATCCTCAGCACCACATAAAAACAAATAAATAAAATACAGATATTGTATCCATCCAGATGAAAAAACAGAAATTTGAAAACAATAATAACAACAACAAAACCAAAAAAACAAAAACAAAAAACCCCTTCCCTTTGAGGTCACTTTTAAGGACATGAGAAAGCCTTGGAGAAAATATTGACAAAACATAATTAGTAAAAGGATCTGCATCCATAGTATACAACAAACAACAATAAAAGACTCTCACAATGCTAAGATAAAGAACCTGATTTTGAAAATAAGTAAAAGCTTTGACTAGTTAGTTCACCACAGAAGATACCTGGATGGTAAATATGCACGTGGAAGATGCTGAGCATCTTTTGTCAGTAGCAAACTAGACTGTAGTGAGGTGCCTTGTGCAGCCCACCAGGATGACCGAGGTTCAAGAGTGGTTGTTCCAGTGGTCGGCCAGGCTGTGGAGGTACTGTTGCTCTCCTGTGCTGTTAAGGAGAGTGTGAGGTAGCACAACTACTTTGGAGAACTGTGCAGCCATTCCTTGAGAGCTCAGGGCTCTCGGTTCCTCTCCTAATTGTTTGCCATAGAGAAGTGAAAGTGTAGGTTCACAGAAGCCTGTGGCAGCTTTGTGCACAGTAGCCCCAGCCTGGAAGCAGCTGAATGTCCTTGAGCAGGCAAATGGATGCAGGAGCTGCGTCTTTCTACAGTCAGTATCACTCAGCACCAGAAAGAAACGAAGCACTGCTGATAACACTCAGCAACACAAATGGCTCTCAAAAACGTGCCCTGCTGAAGAAGCTAGACACAACACATGCTGCATAGTCGAGTTCATGAGGAACTTGGAATGCATAGATCCAAACTGCAAGGCCAGGGAGAGGGTCATTTTGCTGGGGCTTCAGGTGGGGCAGACTCTGTCACTGGCAGGAGGAGCCACAGGGAACCTGTGGGGCTGTGGAGATCTCGTGCGTGCTTGTTGTGCTCATGGGTACACCAGGGAGCTAATTACTGAAGGTTGTTCTAGAGACAGTGCGCAGCATTTCAGTGCACGTTCATTTATTCCTCAGTGATGTGGATGAAAGCAACTTTTCTACACTTAGCACGGCCTTCCTTAACTGTCTTTCCTCATGTTCACCCTGCTGCCGTGCTCTGGGGCACCCCGTGCTTTCCCTTACCACAACACTTAGTGCATACGGAGATGATTGCTTCCTTCCCTGCCTCCCACAGCAGTCTCGCAGCTTCCCAAGAGCAAGGACTGTCTTTTATGTGTGTGTCCCCAGAGCACAGCCCAGGGTTTGGCATGGACCCTCGCTACATGATAGCCAGTTTATTGATAGTCTGCCGTGTGTCTGGGTTGGTGCTCGATGCCTCCCTGTAGTAGATGTTTGATGCACAGTGAATTCCAGGGTCACAGTAGCATGGCCACACACCATCGTGGAGTTGGAATGATGTAAACATTTGCACAAGGCCATTCCCCTGCTTTTGGCAGTGCCAGGATCGAAACCCCTGGAAGGCGCGGGCTTCTGCTTTTTCTTTATGGAGTTGTGTCTGTCTGTTCTGAAGACTTAGTTACCCTGCTGTTTCTCAAATTGATTTTGTTAGCAGGTGGAGTTTACTCTGGTGACATGGGCCTTGCGTTTTCTAACTCATTTGACAGCACTTCTTTAAGTTTGGGGAAAACGATTTAAAAGAGGGAACTACCCTGGAGCCACCTGTCTTCAGAACCTGGCCAAGCACTTACATTGAGCAGCACTGTTGCTGTCTAATTGCATAATAAACTAATTACTATGGGATGAGTGCCTAAAAACTCTTGTGGCAACTCAGATGCCAATTTCTGCTTGTTCCTTTTCCCTTGAAGAAAAAATGAATCTTTTACAACTGTCAGCAAATTGAAAGTTCATAATTCAAAAGCCAGTTATTTTGGGAACTAATGGATGAATTTTCTTTGGCATCCTTTTCTTGGTTAATTTTCCTGTGAGCTGTGTGTTTTCCATAGAAATGTGCTAAGTGGCTATCTGTTGGAGGGTCCATTATATTGAGTGGATTTAAACCAGGCTGCACCAGAACCACTACCTTTTATTTTCTATTAGATCCTAAAAATATTTTAAAAAATACCTTTGACTTTGGGTTATAGTAAATAACAAAACAAAAAACTGTTGGAAAGCAGTTTGGTATTTCTTCAAAAAATTAGGCATCGAGTTATCCTCTGACCCAGCAGTTCCACTCTGGGTTGTACTCCAGAGAGTTGAAAACATGGTCACTCAAAAACTTGTACATGAATGTCCATAGCAGCGTTGCTCTTGATAGTAGAGTAGAGTGAATACTTCACATGGCTCTTGAGTGGTGAACTATGAACAGAGCGCCGTGCAGTGTGTGTCCAGCTGGGAGAAGAAGGAGGAGGCTGATCAGCTACAGCACGAAGGCCTCGAGGGCAGTAGGCCCAGAGGAAGGAGCAGGCAGAATAGGTGATTCCACAGGGACAGAGGCAGGCGGTGGTGCTCTGGGTGCTTGGGGCTTGAGGGGTTGGGAGTGCCTGCTGGTGGGTGCTGATTCTCTTTGGAATGAAAGAAACATTCTGAAATTAGATGGCTGCATGATTCTGTGACTACACCGAAAGCCACTGAATTGTGCACCCTTCTAATGGTAGATTTTATGGAATTTGTGAGTTACATTTCAGTTAAAAAAATTCTTAAAGCAGACCTTTTTCTCTTCCCCCGCTTCTCTTCTTGCCCTCCATGGCTCCCAACTCATCTCCCGAATCCCAGCCAGCTTGCCCACACTCCTGTTGTGTGTCTGCTATGCCCGGCCCCCAGGGTCGCCCCTGTACTGAAGGTGTAGAGCAGTCTTGCTGCACGATGCCCACATGGCCAGGGCTTCCTCACAGTTTCCCTCACGGTTTCCCCACCCAGTGAGCAGGAAGAGCCCGCAGTGAAATGCCATCTTCCTGACTCCCGGGCATCTCTTGCTCTCTCATGTTCTCCTGTCTCATTCAAAGAAGTCTTCCTGGTGTGTGTTTCCAGGGAGGGGATAGCTAAGCCCAGTCCTGCCATGTGGACGCATCTTAGAGCAGGGTAGCAGATGCTTGTCGTGGGCTGCCAGCTGGTCCCCTGTGGAGGCGTGTGGAAGACCAGATCTGCACCCTGACTGGAGGCAATCCGATACCAATGTTTACATGACACTGGGGGCCGAAGCAGAACCTGTCCTTCAGCCAGGGCCTGGCTTGGGACTTTTCCTGCTGCTCTGGTTCTTCTTTCCTCGGTCCTTTCTTACGGTTGTGAACTATTTATCAGATGTTGTATTGGGTGATGGATTGTTTCTAGGTCAATATCAATTGAGTCAAAACACAGACTGCAGAGAACAGTAGCAGTATCGTTGCCTATCAAGGTAGGCTTTGATGTGAGCATCTGTCTCCATGGCTACCGACACAAACCTAGAGGGCCTGGGATGTCTGGTTTCGACCCTTATGCATCCTTTTAACTGCCCCTCAGCCTCAGGTTCTTTCCCGCCAGTGCACTCTTTGCCATATTGCCAGCAATTGGTGGCTCAGAGACAGTTTCTGCAATCAGTCTGTCAGACCCAACCACTTAGCTGTTGACCTTGGCCAGCCTAAACTTAATCTCACTGAATCTTGTCTATTATAAAAATGGGAGATCAGTGAAGCTGGGAGCCATAGTGCTTGGGTTGTCAGGATCATTCTGATGGTCGAAATAGCTGACTGTTCTGTGTGCTTGCTGCGTGCTGCACCCTTTCTGAAGCCTGTGAGGTGTTCAGCACAGTGCATGGACGAGTCCCTCAGTGCTCAGTGGAGGCCACCTGCTCCTGTTGTCATTGCATCTCTTAATCTCAGATCCCTTCAGGCCATCCCTTCCTGATCCTCCTCCATTGTTCAGAGGTAGTCCAGGCTGGCACGGAGGTCCTTTGTGACCACATGCAGTCCGCTCCCCCTTGGATGACTCTTTCTCTGCACCTGCTCAGGGAGCTCTGCTCTGCCTTGCCGTGTTTCACAGGTCCCCGTGCCTGTGAGCCATCTCAGTGCAGGGCTGAATTGTTCTTGCAATTCCTGCACAAAGAACCAGTTCCTCCTTTGTCCACTGCAGCTTCCGCGTGCCTGAGTGGCAGCAGTCATGGCACTGAGTCCCTCTGTTAGTTGGCTTGTCCTTCAGGCCCCATGTCAGCCATCTCCAGGGCTGGGCTCAGAGTTGTCCACATGGCGTCTCCCACATGACTGCTTTTGTCCTTGTCTTCCCCGCCACACCAGGTGCTCCGGAAAGCAGAGGCCTGGTCCTTTTCCCACCCCACCCCACCCCACCCGCCTCAGGGAGTTTCCACAGTGTCCTGGTTTGGGGTGGCCATGCGCCTCCTCAGAATCTCACTTTTAATGTGCTAAAAAGTGTACAAATGACTCTGGTCTTGGAATATAGTATAGGGGATCTCAGGAACGTGGGGGTTAAGTTCTCCTGTTTTGCCCCTGCTGTGGTTCTGTGGGGGTCTCTGTCCTGCTCAGGTAAACTGCCAAGCTGTGCTGAGTTGAAAGCCCCAGGGCGCCCGAGAAGCTGTGCGGCAGAAGGCTCAGCTCCTGTGTGACTCTAGCCGTGACTTTTATACCTCACTATTTATAATTCTTGCTATTAATAACTCTTGTAAGATTTAACAGAACACAGCTGTAAGCATAGATAATCACAGAGACCCTCAGTGACTTACAAGCAAAGCTTCTGAGATGTGTCCTTCCCGAGAAGTTGGTCTTCAGCAGTCCCTGGTCCGTTTCCCACTGGACGTTTACCAACATCCGACATTCCCAGTGGGGGTTGGGTGGGTGGACCCTGCTGCAACATTATTCAGTCATTTTTCTTGCATTTGTTGAGGGTATTTCTCCTCACCTATGTTTATGGGTATCAGTTTCTGTATATCAGGGAAATGATTTTATTTCTCTAGAATGTTTGTATAAGAATGTTGGGGGTTGGGATTTCCATTATCTGGCCATAGACCTAGGAATGCCCACGGGACGGCCTGCTGTTCACTCCCTTTCCTCACCTGAGGTTCCAGGGAGCCATGAAGGAAAGAAGGTTCCGGTGGGGCTCAGAGATTCCCCTCCTTGGTAGCAATGAGGCCTGTGGCTGCAGGCGTGAGTTCTGGGGACGCTGTCCCTGGTGTAGACTGGTCTGGGGATCTCGCTCTGGTTCTCTCCATCCGGGAACCTTAAGGCTTTTCTCTGGTCACTGTGCTGTGTGGGGAACCTGAGGTTCACCCTGCTCACTTTGTCACCCCCTCTGTTCCTGGGCAGCAAGGAGGGACTGTGACTGTCACTGCTGACACACACCACCCAGCCTGGGCCTCGGAGGCTGGGAACCGGCGGGCAGTGTTCCTGCCGGGGGCTCCTGGCCTGGGACCGGGGCCTACTGAGGTCCAGTGCTTTTCATCAGTGCTTTTCTTTAATTGGCTAATGGCAGAAGCCCCAGCTCTCTGTGGTTTACATAACGGAGGTGACAGCTCCGCTCACTCAGTGGAAGTTTGGGGGCAGGTTTGTTTTAGCTCTCTTCTGTTCTTAGGTTCCGTGAGGCAGAAGCATGGCTTACTGGTGATGCCAGTCCCTGATTCTCCTAGACGGGGGATGATGAGGAGAAAGTGTGCTTCCTCTCTGACTGGAAATCCGAGGGCCTGCCTCCGCCACCCAGCCACTTGCCCGAGGTTATTGGATGCTATGTGGCACATCCCACCTGGAGCAGGAGAGCAAGGGGCTAGGGCTGTGGTCCTCCAAGGGAAATGGGGATGTTGCTATCAAAAGAGGGCCCAGAGCCTCCCGCTTCCCTTCCAGCGGTGCTCAGAGCCTGCTGTTCTTGTTGGTTCCTCCCCGGCGCTTTTCCATCCTTCTTTGAGTTTCTGTAACTCACTCTATCGTACATCAGAGTTTGACGTCCATATGTTTGTCTAATTGGATTTTGAGTTCCTGGAAGGTAAAGTCTATTTTCCATCTTTCTCCTGCAAGCCCTGGCATGTCTCGGCTGCCCCAGAGTTTCTGGGAGACAGCAAACCTAGGGCGAGGTGTCTGAGACACACCAGCTGCACCGTCCCCAGCCCAGGGAGGGCTGCTTGCTTGTTAGCCGAGTGGCCTTGAGAAGAGGAATTTCTTCTGTGGACTTAGTGTCTTCCTCTGGAGGACAGGTGAGCTGAACCTCCTGTGGTGGTTGTGCAGCGTGCCTGGCCTCGCTGTTTTAGACATTAAAGACAGTGACTCTTAGGAGGTGTGAAATAGTGCACTGTCACATAGCAGCACTGCGTCCCCACCCTGCCCTGTTGCCGCTTCCAGAAATCTCCAATGCTGAGTTTCCTAATAGCACTTCTGTTGGGTAAAGCAGCCATAAGAGGAAGTTCATGCAGTGATTTTATTGCTTCCATGCAATAAGCTTATTGCATGATTATTTTTAAGTCTTGAAAGCAGTTACATAAAATAAACCATGGACCCACTCTTGTTTTTAAATCTGTCGTTCCTTTCCTTTGCGGCTCTGTTCTAGTATATTTCCAGAATTCGTGTTCTTTGCTGTGGTTCTTGTTGCTCTACTGACAAGGTGGCCCAGGTGCTGGCCTCACCATCCTCCCACCACGTGGTGCCCAGGAGCTGGGGGGCCCTGTTAGCTGTGGGCAGTGGTTACGGGAGCAGTTAGGAGCAGAGCTGGCATGAGGTAGGATGGCTCTTGGACGATGTCTTGCTGTCTCCTTGTGTGGCACATCCTGCCCACGTCTGGCTCTCTCTGCAAGGCAGGAACAGATGGATTGAAGGCCAGGAGAGGAGGTGCTGCCTGAGGCTGGTGGGCCCAGGGCACTTGCTCTCTTCAGACGCCTCCTTCTCCCTGGCGTGGATGTCCCTCTTAGCCCCTAGCTCTGTTATGGAGTAGGCAGCCTGCTGCAAGTCTCCTGCACCAGGTTGCCTGTGCTTGGGGGCAAGGACTAGGCTTTGTCTGCTTCTGTGCTTACAGCGCTTGGGCTAACACCTAGCATACAGTAGGCTTTTAATAAATGCTTAGTGAGTGAATGACTAATAGCAGATCTGACACTAGCCGTCTTCAAGGGGCACAGAGTCTCCTAGGGAGAAGGGCGGGTGAACCAACAGTGAAGGTGGTCAGCACAGTACTTCCCTAAGGGACCTGGGGAAAATTCACTTATTTTTAAGTAAATAAAAATTATTAGGTTTTTTTTAAAAAAAAAAAAAAAAAAAAACACAGTACACATTGATTATACTTGAAATGAAAAAGTTATTGAATATAAATCAAAACCCTGCTGAGGTGCCAGTTCCCATACAGCAGGATGACTGCCATGGAAACCGTGGAGGGGAGCAAGTGTCCGTGTGGCCATGGGAGGCCGTGGGGAGTGCAGACAGCCCAGTGCCATGGGGGACCTGCTCCTCCAGGAGCTCCGCTGGAGCCGCCATCTGCTCTAGCAGCTCTGCCCTGGGCACAGGCTACGACATCTGAAGCCAGAACTCGGAGCAGATACACGTGCTCACGTGTTCACGCAGCATGCGTACTAGCCACAAGTGGAAGCAGCCCAGATAGCTCTCAGCAGATTAGTAGCTGAGTGAATTGTGGAACAGCCACACAGCAGTGTTATTCAGCCACAAAAGGGAGGCAGACCCCGCGACACAGATGAGCCTGAGCACGTGTGGAGTGAAGGGAGGGGTGAAAGGACCATTTGGCTGTGAGTGGTGCTCAGAATCAGAAGGCGTCGAGGCACCACAGAGTGGTGGTCTGCAGGGCCTGCTGGGGCTGGGGAGCAGCTGCTGATGGCCGTGGGCTTTCTTTTTGTGTGATGAAAGTATTTTGGAACTGGGTAGAGGCGGGGTTGTACATCATTGTGAATGCACTCAATGTCACTGAATTGTTCACGTAAAAATGGTTTTTATGTTACATCAACTTCACCTTCGACAAAGAAGTTATAGAAAAATGAACATCGCCCTGATGATTTTGAAAGGATGGTTTGTGTGGTGATGGGTGATTAGGATGCCCCCCCTAATTATGTACCTGGCTGCCTCTCTGCCCCCGTCCCCATCGAGGCCGTGTCTCTTCACTGAGCCGGCTCCTGGTGGAGGGCGGGAGTGTGGTTGGGGGAGCACAGATGATGGCGTGGCCTCTTTACAGCCGGTCTCATTTCATGTTGCTGCTGTGTGGGTTTCTGCAAACCCCAGCCTCTCCTTTGTTTGCCACATGGGTGTCCTGGGGACCAGAGTCTCCAGTGCCCCTGAGCAGAGCTCCCTGTGAGTGAGAAAGTGTCCCTTCACTGAATCGTGAGGTAAATGGAGATGGTCAGATAATTGCAGTTGTTTCTTTGTGAAAATCCTGGGTGAGCTTCTGTGTGGCCTCCTGGTTTGGAGTCAGGGAGGAGGGTGGGCACTGGTGCTTTCCGAGTGTCACTTATCCTTTACTCTACCTTCTGCCTTATCTATCTACCTGTCTGTCTATTTTAATTCTAATGTGCTATATATGACAGCAGAATGCATTACAGTTCATAGTGCACATATAGAGCACAATTTTTCATACCTCTGGTTGTACACAAAGTAGAGCCACACTCTTTGTGTCTTCATACATGTACTTAGGGTAACGATGTCCGTCTCATTCCACTATCGTTCCTACTCCCATGCCCCTCCCTTCCCCTCCCATCCCTTTGCCCTGTCTAGAGTTCGTCTAATCATCCTTACTGCCCCTACCAACCCCACTATGAATCAGCCTCCTTGTATCAGAGAAAACATTTGGCATTTGGTTTTTTTGAGATTGGCTAACTTCACGTCTGCATTATCTTCTCCAACTGCATCCATTTACCTGCATATGCCATGATTTTATTCTCTTTTACTGCTGAGTAGTATACATACCACATTGTGTATATATACCACATTTTCTTTATCCATTCATCTACTGAAGGGCATATAGGTTGGTTCCATAGTTTAGCTATTATGAATTGTGCTGCTATAAACATTGATGTGGCTGTGTCCCTGTAGTATGCTGTTTTTAAGTCCTTTGGGTATAGTCCGAGGAGAGGGATAGCTGGGCCAAAAGATGGTTCCATTCCCAGTTTTCCAAGGAATCTCCATACTGCTCTCCAGATTGGCTGTACCAGTTTGCAGTCCCACCAGCAGTGTATGAGTGTACCTTTTCCCCCACACACTTGCCAACACTTATTGTTGTTTGTATTCTTGATAGCTGCCATTCTGACTGGAGTGAGATGAAATCTTAGAGGAGTTTTGATTTGCATTTCTCTAATTGCTAGAGATGTTGAATATTTTTTCATGTGTTTGTTGATTGATTGCATATCTTCTTCTGAAAAGTGTCTATTCATTTCCTTGGCCCATTTATTGATTTGCTTTTTTGGTGTTAAGCTTTTTGAGTTCTTTATATACCCTAGAGATTAGTGCTGTATCTGTGTGATCTTTATTTGCTTCCATTCTGTAGGCTCTCTATTCACCTCAGTGATTGTTTCTTTTGCTGAGAAGAAGCTTTTTAGTTTGAATCCATCCCATTTATTAATTCTTGATCTTGATTCTTGTTCTGTAGGAGTCTTATTAAGGAAATAGGGGCCTAATTTGATATGATGGAGGTTTGGGCCTACTTTTTTCTTCTATTAGACACAGGGTCTCTGGTTTAATTCCTAGGTCCTGATCCATTTTGAGTTGAGTTTTGTGCATGGTGAGAGATAGGGGTTTAATTTCATTTTGTTGCATATGGATTTCCAATTTTCCCAGCACCCTTTGTTGAAGAGGCTTGTCTTTTCTTCAATGTATGTTTTTGGCACCTTTGTCAAATATAAGATAACTATAATTGTGTGGGTTAGCCTCTGTGTCCTCTATTCTGTACCATTGGTCTACAAGGCTATTTTGGTGCCAATACCATGCTGTTTTTGTTACTGTGGCTCTGTAGTATAGTTTAAGGTCTGGTAGAGTGATGCCACCTGCTTCATTCTTCTTGCTAAGGATCACTTTAGCTATTCTGGGTCTCTTATTTTTCCAAATGAATTTCATGACTGCTTTTTTTTTAAATTTCTGTGAGGAATTTCACTGGGATTTTGATTGGGAATTACATTAAATCTGTATAGTGCTTTTGGTAGTATGGTCATTTTGTCAATATTAATTCTGCCTATCCAAGAACAAGGGAGATCTTTCCATCTTCTAAGGTCTTTTTAAATTTATTTCCTTAGCATTCTGTAGTTTTTGTTGTAGAGGTCTTTCACCTCTTTTGTTAGGTTGGGAATTAGGTTAGGTTATCTTTTTTTTTTTTTTTTTGAGGCTATTGTAAATGGGGTAGTTTCTCTTTCAGAGGATTTGTCACTGATGTACAGAAATGCCTTTGATTTATGGGTGTTGATTTTGTATCCTGCTACTTTGCTGAATCTGCTCCACCTTCTTACCTGAACCTTTCTCCGAGGCCCCTTGCTTTCCAGGTGTGCCCCATCGATGTCTTCGTGGCCCTACGAACTCAACGTGTCCAAGCTGGAGCTGTCTTATCCAGACTTGGGGTGGGGCCTGGGACAGCTGTTTCCTGCTGGTGATCTCCACCAGTTCCTGAGCCTCAGTTTCCACGCCTGGGATGGATGGAAGATGTGTATGTCGCCCTGTGGGGTGCTTCTGGTGTGTGGCATGTGTGCACACTGTCACTTTCCCTCTCACGTCCCAGTCCCTGAACTACTTCATTCTTGTTTTTGAAATCCTCTTATAAAAATCTATGGCATGACCGCTGAGCCTTCATCTAATTGTGAGGGCCATTGTAGTTCCCAGGAGACTTAGCTGCTTGCTTTATCCTTGCCTTTCTATGGACATGGCCGTTGACATTAAATCTACACAGTCTGATCTTCTCAATCTCAGTATGAGGTTGGTTGGTTGTGTTTTGGTGCTAGGGACCGTGTACCTTCTGTCTGTGTTGGCTGTTCTGTCTCGTGTGAGCTGGCATCACTGTGGAAATCAAGGCAGCTGTCAGTGAATGTTGGTCCGTGTGGGCTAGACTCGGCTACCGCTACCTGTTCTTGTCTTCAGAGTTGCTGTGGCGAGAGTGTCTTGGGTTGAGACAAACCTGACGCAGTGATTCCAGGTGGCAGGTCTGGTCGGATCTGATTGCTTTCCTTCTGTGTGTCGCGTGGAGGCCAGGTGAGCTCCTGCTGAATGAGGAGGGGCTGGGGGAGGCCCAGCTAGGCCCAGGGCTTGTGCACAGCAGCCATGTCCTTTTGCTGGATGAAGAGACCTGACCCTGTGCCATGACTGGGTACTTGGCCCTGGAGGAGTTCGTTGTTCAGAGGAAGTAGGAGGAGAGACTTCAATTGGTGTCACAGTTGCTACACCAGCAGATTGGCCTGGAGGAAGACTGTGTTTTAACTAGAAAGCTCTGTTCTAAATTCAGGTTCTAAATTCGGGTAATGGCGGTCATTGTTGATGCTGCACCAAGTCCCTGGAGAGGGAGCTGCTAGGCCTGCTGAGGCTGGGTCCTCCCACAGTGTTGATCTGGGCCAGCTCTCTGTCTTCCTGTTGGCATTGTGATTAGTGTCACCCCCTGAGATTTCTATTGGCACCAGCTGGTCCTAGGTGGGCGCTGGTGGAGGCTACTGTGGCTCATGGCAGCAGGGTTCCTGAAGGAGCTGGTAGATGGCATGGCTGTGGGGCTCCCTGGGAGGATGAGCTGATGCTCCAGGAACTGGGGAGGCGGGTCCTGGCATCTGAGCACAGAAGCAGCTAGAGCCAGAGAGGTGAGAAGGAGGAAAGATTGGTTCTCACCAGGTCGTGGGTTCTGGGGACAAGTGGTGTGTGACGATGTAGAAGAGGGAAAGCAGCTGGTCACATGGGCTCTGGCTTTGGCTTCAGCTTGGCTCTGTTCCCAACACACGTGTGACCTCCACACAGTTGCTTCAGCTCTGTGGACTCTGGGTTCCTCTCTGCCACATGAGGAAGGTGGTGGGACCCGTTTCCTAGGGTGTGTGCTGCGAGGAGTCAGCCGTGCGATGTGACACCGTCACAGTTCCTAGGGCACAGTGGGCATGGGACTAGCGCTTCAGGTGTCACCTCATCACTACCAGCAGGGCCAGGGTGCTGGGTGCGTTTAACCTCCTGGCCAGGTGTTGCATGTCGGGGACCTGTTAAGGCCTGAGCATCCTGGCAGCTGCTCAAGGTGGAGTTGAGGGAGGACACAGGTGGCTGCTGGTGGTGGAGCTGTGAGATGACATGGCTCAAACCCGGTGCTGGGGTGGGTGGATAGGAGGAATCCCCTGAAAGCTCACGTGTGACACAATGCAAGAGTCCGCAGAGGTGAAATGATTAGACGAGGAGAGGTGTGCCTAATCAGTGGGTGAATCCACCATATGGATTAACTGGGGGCTACTGGAGGCAGGTGGGTGTGGCTGGAGGCAGTAGCTCACGGGGCGGGGGTGGGGGTGAGCCTTTGGTGTTCATGTTTTGTCCTTGGTGAGCAGAACTCTGTCTGCTTCCTGGTTTCCAAGTCCTTGGCTGTTTCCTTCCATCACACCCTTTGGCCACGATGTTCTGCCCCATCTTGGGTCCAGTGCTACAGAGTTGGTCATCTGTGGACTGAGATCTCTGAAGCTGTGAGTCCTAAATAAAGTTGTTCTTGTCAGGTTTTTTGGTCACCACAACTCAAAGCTGACTAAAACAATAGGAGAGAATGAGTAAGATTGACAGAACTCAGGGTCAGGTAAGTGGTGGTGGGGTAGATTTTGGTTTCTGACCTCAGTGGCTCTGGGTAGAGTGGGGTGTGGTGGCGACATGCTGGGCATGCCGAATCTGGCTCTGGTGCCATAGGCCAGCCCTGGAGGGTAGTGGCTGGTTGTTCAGAGAAGTTAGCTAGAGATGGTGACATGGCAGCTAGCCACAGGTAAGGGGAAAGGACAGCCACTCAGGACAGTCACTCAGGAGATGGGCCCTAGAGCCTCCTGCAACCTCAGTGTCTGAGGCTTGGCAAGCAAAGAGATACCCCTGGAAGAGACTGAAGGGGAAGAAGGGTATATGTGAGAAGACAAGGGTCTCCAGCAGGCTGACCAGTGGGCACGTGCACAGGCAGCAGCTGACTGGGCAGTGTGGAGTCGCTGGCCTTGTCGGTTATGAGGAGTCTCTGTGAAGTATGTCGGCAGGATCTGGGTGGTGCTGAGGAATCATGGGGTGACGTGTGCCCCCAGTGTGGCGCTTGATATCAGGCCTATGTCCCTGCTGCTCGGAACCCCCCTGCTTGTGTGGGCACAGGGCTGCATTTCCTGAGCAGATGTGCATGGCACCGATCTCCCCCCACGTGGCTGCTGTGGACTTTGATAGAAGATATATAAAGATGTAGATTTAAATTAGCAGCTCTTTTATTAGGTGAGGTATTTTTAGTTTCTCAAAACTTTTCTTCCATTTGTTAATTAATCCTCAGACTTATTTTTAAAAAATATAAATTCTAAGTTCGCTCTCACTTTCCCACTCTCTTCTAGGATCTGGAGTTAATAGTCTTTTAGGTCGACCTTATTCATTCTTTGAGATCTGAACTGGCAATTATATTCTTCATGCTCCCGTCCCCCAGCTTTTGCTTTGAAAGGCAATTTATTGAAGCAGGGGTCTAATAACTGATGGGAAATTTTGATGTTTCTGGAAGGGTAGTCGGACGGACCTGGTTTTGGGACCCGGCTGCTTCCCCAGAGGTCAGCTTCCCATGGAGACTTGCTGGTCATGTCCGGCTGGGCCTGCTGCTCGCGGCCTTTTGCCACCAGCGCTCACTCAGGGCCCACTCCACTCAGCCATTTCTGGGTCCGCTTAGCACTGGGGTGGCGTCACCTGTGGGTCTGAGTCTCTCTGGTGGTACATGGACGCTAGCATGTGGCCTCTGCCCCGGATGGCAGCCACTTCTTTCTGAGGGTGAGAACTCCTGGTGCAGCTCTGGGCGAGGCAGTGGGCGAGGGATGAGGATGGCCCCTCTCCTTGGGGGGCTCACAGCTTAAGCTAGAAGCACGAGTTGTGGTGAGGAGGCCGGGCTAGTGTGGCTGTGGGGACGAGCGTCCCTGGCTCATGGTGAGGCCGAGGGCTGCAGCGTCACAGTGACGGGCGAGGCTGGCTGTGGGCACACCTTCCGTATTTCCATAGCTGTCACTGAGGTGCAGGAAGGCGCAGTCCTCAGGATGGAAAGAGAATGCACCATGCTTTTAAACACTTTTTAAAAGTATACCTGGTGTAAACTTGACCACGGTAGCCGTTCCTAAGAGTGCTTCCCAGGGGCCCCGGGGCACGGCTGTTGGGCTGCTCTTGCCCTGTCCCCACAGACGTGTGTGTTTGGCCTCTGCTGTCTTCCTCCCAGTTTAATTACTGGCAGGGGGACAGGCTGTGTGGAGTGTGACTATCGGGTGTTTATGGAGCGCCCAGTAGTGAGCCCTGGACTCACTCTGGGACTACAGACCCAACGAGGTGTGCACTGGGTCAGAACTCAGGCCCTCCTGAGAGCACAGCCACCACACTGCAGCCCGCCAGGTGGGACGGGGACAGCTTCCACACCACAGTGGAGGAGAACGCAGGGCTGCCGTGGCAGGTGTTTGGGGGCTGCGAGGAATTTAACGTGCCTGAGTCCTTGGCAAGCGATGGAGTCAGGCCTGTGCAGAGATGGGGCGGGGACAGGGAAGCGGGTGGCAGCAATGGCTGTTTCTGTGTCTTCACTTGAGTCTCTCTCAAAGCAGGAGTCTGAGGGTTTTTCCATCATGCTCTCTGTCACCTGGGCACCTGCAGAGTGACTGGCCACAAGCTCAAGGCTGAAGGATGGCACCATGCCGCTGAGCTGGTGTCCTAGCAGAGGTCTGTTTAGGCCTGGGTGGCCCTTCCGTCCAGAGTGGTGCCAGGAGCATCTTCACCTGCATGCTCAGGCTGTGGGCTGGCTTTGGGGGTGCAGTGTGCCTGGATCCAGGCTTCCTTTGTTGGTATTCCTGCCCCTGTGGCTGCTGTGGACTGCTGTGGTCACCAGTGATGTCTGTCTGCCTCTCCGTCTTGGCCCCCTTGCTCACCCTGCCTCCCTCTGCCCTTTGAGGCTCCACACTGCCCAGGCTGAGATGGCGCTTGTGTGGTGCAGTTGGGTGAGCCGTTACATCTGGGGCAGCAGGCTCGGGGAGAGGGTGTTGTCTGCAGCTTGCTTGCTGTGGCACTGGGGCAAGCCACGTGATCTCTTTGAGCTCTGGCTTCTATGTCTGTCAGACTGGGATAGGATTTACCTTGGGTGCTGTGTGAGGAGAGGTCACATATGCGAGGTGCTTGGCACACAATGAGTGCCTAGCCCGTGCCACAAATGATATTTTGCCTTGTTCTCCCAAAAGGGAGGAGTGGAGGGGCTTGTGCATTCTTGCTTTACATGAAGGACATGGTTCCTTTGCCCTCTGGGGCAGTTGGTTATTAATTGCAAGATGCCCATGCAGCTCTCTCCTCCTCTGTGCCTGAGCGTCCTCTTCTGGGGGTCAGGGATGACAGCAGCCACTCCAGGCTTTCCGGCTGCTCCTGTAAGCACTGGGCACGGTACAGGATGCACACTGAGTGCTCAGGGCTCAGTGGTGGGTGCTCCCTGTCTGTCTGCATGGTATCTCTCCTCTTGCTCAGGACAGTTGGCCTTCTTGCCTCTGTCCACCTTGTTGATCACTGAACAGGGCAGAACTTCTGGAACAGGGGCCAGCAAATGACTCACTGTCTTCCCTGGCTGGAGGATGATGAAGGGATGCAGCAGCCCGTGAGGCTGCCGTTGCAATTCCTGCATTTCGCCACGCAGGGCTGCCCTTCCTCATGGAATGCTGGCTGCACGGTGTCTGTGGGGCCTCCGAGGCTGTTCAGAGAGGACCATTGCTGGGCTTGTCGTTTCCTTCCTCCTTTACATGCAGTCCTTGGCTTTCTTTGGATTTGCAGAGTGAGAGCCCCGACTTCCTTCCTCACCGTGGCCACATGGTGAGGGAGAGGTGTTGGAGAGGTCCTGGCTGTACCTGTGAGATGCTGCTTTGTTTAAGACGCAGTGCTCTTTGCCTGGCAGGAAAGATGTGATGTCCTGTGGCCAGGCCTTGGAGGCAGGTGGGCAGCACAGCTTTTCAGGGGCACTGCTGGGAGTTCCATGTTGCTGGAGAGCAGTGGGGTCTGGGGAGGCCATATGAGTTCTGGACAGTAATTTAGCAGCTATTTGTTGGGGCCTGCTGTGCCAGGGACTGTCCTTAGGTGGGGAAGGTGAGGTCCCTGTCTCTGTGTGGAGTCTCCATTGTAGCAGGGGTGACCGTGAATGTAGTGACAAGAAGATTTAGGCAATCAGACCTAAATTTACCTATGTGGCATTTTATGCATTAGGTATTAGGGAACACAAGGAAAAGATAGAGTGGGGCGGGTGGCTGTGCTGTGGAGCAGGCGGCTGGGCTGAGGCCCAGCCTGCTCCCCGTCCCAGCCGGTCCCTGGGGTAGAAGCTGCAGAAGGGCAGGGACTGTTTCGTTCATGCTGCATCTTTAGTGCCCCAAGCTGCGTGCCTGCACTAGAGCAGGTGCCCCACCAGGGCTGCTGAGTGAACACATGCAGTTTGTCAAGCTGGACAACTGTAACAAACAAGCCCCAGCTTATGAGGAGAAGGCGCTTGGCACATGGGTGCTTAGGGAAAGACTCACCTCCAGCCTTCCCCAGGACAGTGTGGCACCCATCCTGAGCAGCACCTACCTGGCTTCAGAGCTGTGGGGCCTGGAGTGGGAGTGTTGTGCCGAGTGGTGCGGTACCTTAGGAGGGACGTCGTGGTTTAAAATAAACACTCAAGTGCACTAAAAACGCGAGGCTGTAACAAATACTGCAAACAGCACACACTTATTTTCTCATGGTTACGGAGGTTGGACATGTCACTGGGCAGAAGTCAAGGGCCCCTTTGTCCCGGAGGCTCAGGGGAGACCTGCTCCTTCGCCGCTCCGGCCTCTGTGTGCCCTGGCCCCTGGCCCCTTTCTCTGTCTCCACAGCCTGAATGCAGTGCTGTATCTTCCCCTCCGGTGACTTCCCTGCCTCTCTTTGCCCTCTGAGGACCCCGTGATGATGCTGGGGGCACCACGCCCCCAGGACCCTGGGAACCCTTCACTTAGTCACATCTGCGAGGTCCCTTTTGTACAAAAGGTCACATGTTTGCAGGTTCTGGAGATTGGGATGTGAATGTCATTGGGGGCTTTCTTTGTCCAAGAAAGGGTCTGAATTTTGATCCAACAATCCTATAATTAGTTGATCTTAAGAAAAAATTGGACTAGTTCACAAAGATGTGTGTGCTAGGTCCTTTGTCACAGCATCATTGATAATACCAAAATTATTAGAAGCAACATAAATGTCCAGTAATAGGGACTTAATTAAATAAATGATGATGTGTCCCTTTGATATACGATCATTACAAGTGAAGTCTGGAAGGACATATATTCACGTGGACAGAGATCTCTGACTTAGTAGAGGGCAGGTCGTAGTACAGGAGTCGGGTGTGATCCCCTTCTTACAAAGCAGCCCTGGAGCGCCTTGGGGCGTCTAGAGGAACACAGGAGGCATTAGCCAGGGTTATTTCCGTGTTGTGGGATTATAGGCAATTTTTCTTCTTTTTACTTCTCACTGTTTCCTAATGTTTTGACAGTGAAAAATGCTTCAGTCTTAAAAAAAGAACCCCCTCCTTTTTAAAAAAGAGAGATGACTGAGTTTGGTGGAAAAGAACATTTATGATGCAGTACAGAGCTGGCGTCTAGAGCTGGGGTTGAGTTCCAGCCGGTCCCTGCCAGGCAGTGCCGCAGAGCACTGCATGCTCTGCTGGCTGCTCTCCAGCCTCTGGCCAGGATCACCTCACCCCGGCGGTGGCAGCTTCCCCGCCCTGCTCCCTGTCCCCAGAGAGGAGGAAGCGGAAGCGGAAGCGGATGCTTCTCCTTGGCCTCCGCACCATGGTCGCACTGTGTCTCTGGGGCTTGGTTTGGAGCCCTCCTTTTTGCACTGTTAAAGTTGTCCTTTGCTCTGCTTTCACACTTGTGTGTGTTTCTCGGTCATGCCTCCCTTCCAGAGGCCCTGGGACAGTCCCCTAGCCCTTCAGTGGCAGCACTCTCCTTTGTGCTCGAAACTTGAAAACAGCTCGCTCTCCTGCTCTGGAGCTGCACCCTCTGCCACTGGACGGGCTGCGGGGAGCCCGGGGCTGCCGATGAGGCTGTTGCCTAGTTTCCCCAGGCATCCCATGGCCGTCCTCTTGTTGACAGGGAAGGAAAACAGGTTTGTAATTAAAAAGTCATTTGATAGTGTTTTGGCTCACAGCCGCTGGAACAGCAGCTCCAGGCAGCCCTTTCCATCCTTCTTCTGAGGCCTCCTTAACCCCCCCGCCCCGCCCCCGGGGGCAGGCGCTCGCCTGGCTTGTGCCTTCAGTGCAGGTGTGGAGCTCTAAGGCGGTGGACGATTGCGCTGAGGTCACGTGGCTAGTGGGTGTTGAGTTGGGCTGAATGTCTGGGTCTCCTGGGTTCCAGATCATTGCTGCCAGATGTCTGTGGTTTGTCTTTGTGATTAGAGAGATCACACGGTGCATGGCACAGATGTGTGGAGCACCTGTCCAGGGCTTCCTGTCTATCAGGCCCTGTCCTTGTGATTCTCCCAGCGATCCTGTCTGGGTTGAATTTTACCCTTTCCATTTAGTGATGAATGAGCTGAGGCTCAGAGAGGTAGAGAAAGTTGTCCTCAATCACACAGCTGGTGTGGTTGTGGCCCTGGCCCCTGATTCCAAACCCATCCACTCCATGTTCTCCTCGTGGGCCTTGGTAGCATGTTGACTGCCGTGGCCACCCAAACAAATTATATGCTTGACCATCAGGACTGCACTCAGATGGGCTGTTTTAGAGGTCTGCAAGTATCTTTGAAGGTGCGTGATGTCTTTTCTTGTCAGTAGAACTTAACCCCTTTCCCATTAGGCATCACCAATCAGTTGGGCAGCCGTTTCAAGGGCCAAATTATATACTCACTTGATTTAGCTCTCCTGCTTTTTTGGACATTGATTGACAGCTGAGGGGTGTAATGGGGACACACGTCAATAGGCCCAAAGAAATTTATCTGTTTTGGCCAAAGGGTTATGTATTAAAACAAATGAGACTGTCCTTTTAATTTATTAAAGTGATTTCTTAGACGCCAAGGTTTGGAGGCAGTCTGCACAGTAATCTGCAGACTCATGCAGCTTGCGATCTAGACCCTCTCTCCGCTTGTTTCTCTCATTTTCTCTTGTTACTAGTCACCTCTCTGCCAGATGAAGGGATTCTTTCTGCAGCATGTGAGCAGTGGCTTTGGCCTTCAAGGTCTCGGTCACATCCTGGCTGCCCCCACCCTGCAGCTGCTGAGCATTGTTCTGAGGCCCTGCTGCTGCACCCTGACCCTGTCTGCATGGGGGCTCATCTCCACACGACCCCAGGCTCGAGGATCTGTGACCCTTCCATTTGCTGATGGAGAGTTTGCTCTTTTACTTGGCGGCTCTCAGAATATGCACATCCACCAAGTGACCTTCAGTCCTGAGATGTTCACTGAGCATCTGCGAGTTCAGGTTGAGGGGAGAGAGCCTCTGTGCACATGGGCTCATGGGAGAGACGCGCCGAGAGAGGCTTGGCAGGGCCCGGGTGTCGTTTCTGTCTGAGGAGTGCAGTGCGCGCCTCCTCTGCACCTGCCCAGTGCTGGGCGTGGCATGATGCCACGCCTTCCCCACGGGGGTTCGTAGGCCATGGGTGTTGGAATCCAGCCAGCGAGGGTTTACTTCAGACTGAGAGGGGAGCTGTGGAGAGAAGGGTGTGACTCTGTGGGGCCATAGACCTGTCTAGACGACCGTGCCAGCCCCGGTTTCTCTGAGGAGGTGGTGTGTAAGCTGAGATTGGAGCAGTGAGTAGGTGCTGGCTGGAGGTGCGAGCAGAGGCAGGGCAGCGCCACCAGCCAGGAGATTGGGGCAGGAGGTCTGCACACTCAGCCTCGGACGCCAAGGTGAGGGTGGTGTCTGTGACCGGAGCAGAGGAAGCATCTGGAGGACTGTGGGCAGGAAGGGGCTGGAAGGAGCCAGCTGGAGGGTCTGATTGTGTCTGCCGTGTGGAGGCTCTGTGGAGGCGGAGGCATGGCGAGGGGCTGCCCTAACCGACCAGAAGCAGCTGTGGTACCCCAGAAGTGGGATCGGCGAAGGACGGCACTTGGTGATGGAGGACTTGGAAGGGAGACGAGCCAGGAATGTCCCACAGGCTTGTGGCTTCCACATTAGGAGTTCAGCAGAATCATTGGGCTGGGGCTGGTAGGAAGAATAGGTGGTCTTGTTGGCTGCGGCAACGTGGAGGTTAATTGAGTTTGGGCTTGGATCTGGGAATTTGGGGTGCTTCTGAAACATCAAGCAAAGAAGACAGCTCAAGGTCAGAGGGGAAGTGAGAGTGGACCCTTGGGAAGATGATCCTGAGGCAGAAGGTGTGACAGGAGCAGATGTGGGGACCTTGAGAGAACCCTGTTGAGCGAGGGGAGTCCTGTGGTTTACACGGTGTGGGGTGGCGAATGGAGAGACATGGGGCCAGCTGAGCATCTCGCGGAGCATCCTGTGTGCTTGTTAAGAAATTCGGTCTTTGTCCCAGAGGGTTTCAGTAGCACTTGAAGTATTTTTAATAATGATTGGATATTATAACAAATTTGCACTTTAGAAAAATCACCTTGCTAGTGCAGCTAAGGGCTGATCTGAGGACCCTTCCTTCACCCAGCGGTGCTGCTGAGCCTCATGTGACGGCCACGGGTAAAGGCCCACTGCGCAGAGGCAGTGCCTTTGCAGCCCTGGCTGTCTGTGGGGGACACGCTGTGAAGGTAGCAGTGGAACGGGGTGTGGCAGTTGTGGTATGTGGGTGTTGGTGCAGAGCAGGAGGGAAGCTCCCTGGACTGTGTGGAGGGGCTTCCAAGACAAGATCATCCAAAGTCTTAATAGAACTGTGGGGACAAATGGGTGGTCATAGGAAGAGCCTTCCAAACCAAAGGGACAGGAAGAGCAAAATAGCCGAGCATAATATTAGGAAGCTCAAGTCAGTTTGTTGCCAGAAGAAAGAGCACAGCAAGGTGGTGGGAAGGAGGATGGAGATGAGAGGAGGGGCCTGTTAAGGAACAGGTGGCCTGTGCTCAGCTCTGCATGTTAGTCTATCACCCTGGTAGTGGAGGAGAGCATGGGTCTGCAGACAAGAGACCGAGAGTCCCTTTTTGAGAAGATAAGGAACAACAAAACCCAAACCTTATCAGGGTGAAGGGACTTCCCCAGAGGGATAAAGGGCATCTGAGAAAACCCCAGAAAACCCACAGCTAGCGTCATTCTTTAAAAGACTCAGCGATTTCCTCCTAAGATCAGGATTGGACAAGGGTGTCTGTTGCTGTTTGGCATTATACAGAAAGTTCTAGTGAAGTCTGTGGAGCCAGGAAATCAAGTGTGAAGCACCCAGTTGGAAAAACAGCAGCAAAACTACCTCCCTTTGCAGATGTCATGAGCTTGTATATAGAAAAATCTAAGTAGTTCACTAAAATACTGTTGGAATTAATAAACAAGTCTGCAAAATTACAAGATTCCAGATGTCCATACAGAAATCAGTGATCTCTGAACACTGGTTAGAATAGCCAGGGAACAAAGTTAAGAAAATAGTTTTTATATTATCAAAAGTAATAATCAGGCTGGGCATGGAGGAGCACGCCCGTAACCCCAGTGGCTCGGGAGGCTGAGCCAGGAGTTCAAAGCCAGCCTCAGCAATGATGAGGTGCTTAGCAACTCAGTGAGACCCTGACTCTAAATAAAACGCAAAATAGGGCTGGGGATGTGGCTCAGTGGTTGAGTGCCCCTGAGTTCAGAAAAAAAAAAGCAATAATCTGTAATAAATTAACCAAAATAAGTACAAAATGTTTATACTGACCACCAGAAGAAAGTAAAGGAGACCTAGGTGGATGGGAAAGGCGTACCATGTTCATGGCCCCAAGGACCTTGTAGTGGCTGGGTGGCAGCGCCCCCAGTGGATGTGCAGATGCAGCGCACTTCCTGTCAGAATCCCATCTGCCTTCTTTGTGTAGATTAGGAAGCTGACCCTAAAATTCACGTTTTCCCAGCATGGCTTCCTGGGAGAATGCCTTTATCTAATCATAGCTAACTTAATATGTAGTTGGGATATAAGGGACACATGCTGTGTGAGGCCTTGCTTTGCTCTTTTTATATGAATTAACTAATTAGTTACAGAAGCCTGTAAGTTGCACTGATGGGTTAGGAAACGAGAAACAACCCAGTGGTGCTCAGCACGCGGCTGGGGAGGAAGTTGTGTGATCCCTAGGTCACAGAAACTAAGAGAGAATGAGGGTTTGAGCATTCAGATGTTGAATCCCCAACCCCACCACCTCCGCTGAGTCTTCCTTAGACGTCATCTGGGAGAAGCAGTCCAGTTTATGTGACATTGTGAGGTCATCTGAGTTGTCTGGTATGTCTGGCGACCTCTTCGGAAGGGGAGATTGGAGGCAGACATGCACACAGGGAGGATGCCCCTTCCCCAGAATGAAGCGGCCACCTCTAAGCCAAGGAGGGGCCTCCGAGGGAACCAGCCCGTCCACACCCGATCTCAGACCTCGTGCTTTCAGCCCTGAAACAGCAAATCTGGATTTGTTTTAGCCACCCCGTTTGTGGTCTTTATTTTTGGCAGTCCTAGCAAACCAAAACAAAAGGAAGGCAGGGTGTTCCTTGGGAGGGACTTTTCATCAGTGATTGATTCACCCGGGGATGGAACCCAGACCTACCCTCTGCGAGGGGCTGCTGTGGTGCTGACGTGGACAGGGCCATTCTCCTGCTGAGCCATGCTCCTACCCTGAGCAGGAAGGGGGTCAGGTACCCCTCCTCCCTGTGTCCTGCATTGGCTGTCTGTCACTCTACCCTCCTCATATCTGATCTTTTGCTGTCAATTTTTTTGAACCTGTGTGGGAGGTAGGTGAGTTGCTGGGAAGTGTCATCTAGCCTGTAGAAGTTGCGTACCATATCATGTCTGCTTTATTTCAGAAGAGACTTGAGATTTCCCTACAGATCTGTGGTGTCCACAGAGTTAAACCAAACTTATTTTCCTTATTTAAGTCTCCGGAAGACGGGGTACCAAGGGCCAGCTCCAAAGGGCCAAGCCTGTCATGACCCTGGGGTCTCTTGAGCCCTTCCTCTCTCCTAACTCTGGGTCCCAGAACCTTGGTAGCCCTATCCTGGGTTCCTCTTCTCCCCCTGGTCCTTGGTGGTCACCTGCCTTTACCCCTCTTCCCTGTCTCCTGCTCCACCTGCTGCTTTCAGTGCCTCTCCAGGTGAATTCTGCCGTCCAGCTGGTATACAGCCCTTGAACTCTCGGGCTTCAGGCTCCTCATCTGTACACTGGAGAGACAATGGTACACAAAGGTGCAGATTCTATTCCAGTTACATGAGTTGACGTGAGTAGAGGACTTGGCAGGGTGCTGGGCACATGCTGAGCCCTCGGGCATGTTCACCATCATGGCCACTGCACCTCTGTCGTCGTGGGGCACACACTTCCCAGGAGAGGTGGCTGCCTGCTGGCTCGCTGTGCCCTGTTACTGGATGACAGCCTGCAAAGAGTCTAGCTTTAGCCCAGTAGCTCAGCTGCTTCTCCTTTTATCTGTATTCTGGCTTTTAATAGTGTTACACACACATCCACACAGACGTGCATGCGTGAATGTTAATGGAGTCATCTCGTATGTGTTCCTTATTTGTACCATTTTTGTATTTCCTATGCTGGGGTAAGCAACAGAAAGGTGGAAGAGATGAGCAGACACTTAACACATAACTTGCCAAATGCCATGGAACTGTGTACATTGTCATCGATACAGCACCCTTGCATGTCAGAGATTTGATCCTCTTTTCACAATTGAGGAATGGAAAGCCAGTCTCTAATCCCAGGGACATGTTATTCCTAATGAGGGTCCAGGGAGCCTGCAGTGGCTTTTGAACTTCTGTGCCCATTTAGGGTTGACTTGCTTCCTAGGGTCAGGCCAACCATGGGGCAGGATCTGTTGATCACTGTGTGCAGCCTGGCTGGAGTAGTGGACGAGGCCAGAGGGACAACACTGGTACTACCAGTGTGGTCCTAACACTGGTCCTGCCCGTTGGAAGCCATCTTCTGTGTTTCCCTAACTCTATGAGATGCATGGACTCAGCCCGGCACATCACAGTTTGGAAATGTGACACTTACCTGTGCTCTTTTTCTGCTTGAGATACAGTGAAATTAACAAGAAAACCATCCCCAAATGGGTCAGCTCCTTCAGGAAACATGATCAATAAAACAGGGTTATAAATAGTGTCTGCAGATTAACCATTTGCAATCCCAGTAAAGTAGGAACAGATTGTGACAGTGAATAGAAAAACTGAGCATCTGAGTGGTTCATTGTGCCACTTGGTCTCTGGCCTAGGAGTGGTCTCTGGCCTCGTGTTGTGGATGAGTGTGAGGGCTACCGGCCTGGCCCTCCACATGAGGCCTGGTGTGCCCCCTGAGTACAGTAAGCTGCGGGAAAAGCCCTCTGGGGCACCTCATGGGCCCGGAGCCAGGGCTACATGAGGCTTCCCTCGTGGGTGGTGGGGTGCTCGGATATGCTGCCCAGGGATTTGACCTGCCCAGCTTTGCTCTGGGCTCTGTCTGGCCACTGAAGCAGGATGTGAGAGTGGGAGGGCAAGTGGGCAGCTCCAGCTTCTGGTCAGAAGGTGAGTCTGCCAGGGGCAGTGGGATTTTCTCTTTGACAACAGAAAGCCTGGCACAGAAGAGTCAGCTGGGTCCAAATATGGGTGTGCAAGTCGAGTGAAGTGTGGCTCACTCCTGTGGACGGTAGCCAGGGATGGTAGAATGATCCAGTGTACACATAGAGAATGTCCAGAACACACCTGGCTTCTGCAGCAGCTGGTGGCTTTGCCCCATTCCCTGCACACTCACCTCGTCTGGTCACTCACTGATTCCACTGGGGTTGCCTGTGGGTGTGACCGTTGAGGGCACCTGTGAGGGCAGAGCTCCCGGGACCTGAGCCAGCACTCTGCGTGCAGCAGGAGCAACCACCTGACTGCATGGTGCCGGTGGGTTTGTGTATGCTCCTCTCCTGGAGCCCAGGGCCTGCGTGCTGTGGCACAGCTGTGCAGACTCTGGGCCTGACTCCAAGCACTTCTCCTGAAACAGTGCTGTGTCACTTTGCTGTGGTCACTGCCTGGCTTTCAGTGAACTAATTCTGTGAACTAATTCTCAGTGGCTTTTTCTGAGAATCAAGTCAAATAATACAGATGAAAATGCTTTTGCAACTATGAGGTGGGTGGTGTTGGTCATTAAACTGTATCTGTCTGTCATTGTTATTATGTTCCTTTAGTTTGGAGTGATGTTCACACTTAAGATAAAAGCAGCTCTAATAATGTTAGTAAGTTCTGATTTAATCTTTGATTTCTCATCTTCTTGCCCTGAAGTTATCAATTTATAAATAAATGTTATGACTACTTTATGACAAAGAAATTGAAACAGGGCTTCTTATCTGACACAGACAACTTATCTGCACGACATTAGCCAGTGTAGCTCAGTGTCTCCTGTGACTGTCCATCATACCTAGAACGCGGCATCAGCTGAGCAATCTAGACATTTATGAGATATGAAGCTCCACTGTGTGCTGAGAGCAGATGCGCTGTTTTCAATAAAGGGGTTCATTTAAATATATATTAAACGAGAGGAAGGTGGTGTGTTGGACACCCGAGAACGACGCAGACTGATGGTGCCCTCCACAGAGGCACCTTTCTCTGCTGGGAGTCCTGCAGAAGCTGTTCCGTAGAGGGCGTCATAGGGGGCAGAGCTGAGAGGATGAAGAGCACCGAGTGGGTACTGAGCACTGAGCTCTGCAGGGGAGAGCAAGTGCAGGACTAAGAAACGAGAGGCAAGGGGCAAGGAAGGGAGGACGTGGAAAGAAGAAGGCACTGACGATTTGGGCGGGAATGGAGGGAGGAGTCTTTATGGAGCACTGTGTGGTTGGTACTTTCGAATGCTCGGTCACCTGAAATTAATTTAATTGTCAAACTCAAGCTACATGAAAAGTGCACTTAGCCCCGCTCTCTTCTCTAGTCACTTGCCCGAGGTTACAGAGTTCAGAATTGACAGCGCAAGTCGTTCCCAAGTTCCATCTGTGGGAAGCTGAAGGAAGCGTGTAGTTTTCCCTCATTATAAAGAGGCATAGTGACAGGGGAGAGGCAGGCAGGCCCACATTGTTAGGGTGGGACTAACATTCTTATAGGAGAATTTTAAAAAGTTCATTACAATATATCATAGTTAAAAAAAAAATCATTTAAAATGGACTTAGTTTCCAGGGACACACTTTTTAAAAATGGAGGTACTTACACTGGCTTGAATATAAAAAATGTGCCACATCTTGTCCCTTTCCCTGAACCCCCTGCCCCCGACCCCCAACCCTGGACTCACATGCACACATGGGACCCACTGTCACATGTTCCTTGAGCTCAGAGTGTGGGAGTCCATTCCTCACTAGACCCCACTTGGATCCCCGTCTGCACGAGGGGGCTGACAGGTGTCTGCTGTGGCCACTGGCCCTCACACCTCCATGGCCCACTCAGCTGCCTCTGCACACCAGCGTGAGGCATTTCCACAGCAAGCAGAAGTGAGTAGCCAGCAGGGAATTTACTAAATATATTCTCATGAACTCTTTAAATATATAGCATCTCCAAACTCTTTATCCTTGAAGAATCTTGGTTTTGAAATTCAACTAGTGTATCACACACTCAGCAATTTGTCAGTTGGATGGATCAACTTCATGAAGTGCTGGGTGTTCCAGGACTTGGGTTTGCAGCTTCTCAGGTAAGGCAATAAGCACAGAGCTTGGGTGAAGGTTGGAGAAAGGGACAGACAATAAGGATGAAATCACAGAAGGGCATTGGAATTCCAGCCAGGATAGCCCAGTAAGGTCAGCCTTTGTTTCGTTCCTGCCAGCCAAAGGGCTTAGGCAGGCAAAGAAAAAATTTAACAGGACAAAGCCAGAATACCTCAGATACCTCAGTGGTTAAAAAATAAGATCAACGTCTCATGAAATAGAAATAAAGTCAAACATGAAGCAGTTAATGTGTTCCTAGCTCACAAGTTTTATTGGTGCTAGGATTTTAGCACATGCAAAAAAAATCTAAATATAATGTTAGCAAGTCAAAATCTGTAAGGAACAAAATGAATACTATGCTGTGACCAAGTAGGGCTCACCTCCGAAATGCAGGTGCTTCTGCATCGGGCTGTCTCTCAGTGCCGAATGTCACACGAGCAGATTAACAAAAGGAAAAAAAAATATTAATTTAAATAATTACAGAATAATTCACAAAATTCATTTATTCATAATAATAGAAGCTCTTTGTAGACTAAGGCTGCAAGGGCGCATAACTTTCTTAGTAAAGAATATCTGTCAGAAATTTCTAGGAAGCATCATACTTGCAGTAGCATGTTGATACCTGACCTTTGAAGTCATGAGCAAGCCAAGAATATCTGCCATCACTACTTTTACTTGACGTGGTCCCGACTCCTGCTAAGGCAATAAGGAAAGGCAAAGACATGCGACATCTGTGGATTAGAATAGAATATGTAGAACTGATCTTATTTGCAGATGAGAGCACTTTCTATCTAGAAAATTAAAGAGAAGCTATGAACAAACTGTGAGAATTAGTGTGAGAGAGTTTTTCTTGGTTCAAGACAAAAAAAATAATAGCATTCCGTCATATCAATAAAAACCAATTAGAAAATTCCCATTCATATGTCATCAACACTCTAAGGTATCTTGAAAACAGAAGCCTTGTGAAGAGCACTGTAGAGCACTGGTCAGAGCACACAGGAGCAGGATGCAGGGGAGGTTACGAATCAGGGAGAAAATAACTTTTTCATGAGTGGTGCCGGGACACGTTTCACACATATGAGGAGGACCAGTGCACCCCTGGTCAGGAGGCCGATGAGGCCAGAAGACAGTCTTAGTGATGCAGGGCAGGGAGGGCTTCATAGGCAAGGCAGTTGAGCCCAGCACGGAGGAAAGGGCCCAGAGGCTGATGCCGGTCACCTTTCACAGAATTCTACAAAGGCCAATCTGAGCAGAATGCGAAATCGAAGGCACATGTGGATTATATGCTTGGTATCTTTCTGCACATGTGCTAACTATGATGAAGGAACATTAGAGGGATGAGGGAGCGTCCCCAGCAAGCGCGATCCCATGGCCACCATATCTTTTCACAAGTACTGGTGTCTAGAGTGAAGGTTTGCAGAGGTGAATTATTTGTGCAAGTAAAGTAACAATGTGGCCAAGCCAAAGTCCAAGCCCACAGCTGTCTGGCTCTCTGCCCCTGGCGTATGCGGACAAGAGCCTAGCTTGAAGGGGTGTGTGGGTAGGGTACGGGATGAAGATCGAGAGGGAGATGGGAAGGATGGCAGAGAAACCAGCTGTGGTGTAAGTAGGGCTACTGCTCCCTCCAGCCTGTCCTGCTCCTGAGGGGCCAGGGCAGGAGCGGCCTCTCTGGTGCTCACGGCATTGGAGTCTGTGGGGGCCACCCTAACATGCTGACACTGCAGCCACTGCCTGTGCCGGCTGCTGCCAGCCGACTCAGATGGTAGACCATTGTGTTTTGGGGGTTTCTTTCTGGAATTTTGCCGTGAAAGACGAAGGTCATAAGATGTCACATTGTCTATTGTGTACCTCCAATGTTTGATTCTTGGCACTAGGAAAAAAAGAAAATGAAAAGCCTTCCTCTGTGTGTGAGTGTGCGTGTGCCTGTGTGAGTGTGTGCACAAGATGCGGTGTTTCTGAGGACAGTCTTCAAATGCGAATGCGCTGAGCTATTTTTAGGCACCCTTCCTCCCAACAGTGCTGTTTAAAGATTCAGCTCAGGCTGCTAATAGGTATATTTATAACCATTCTGTCGAGGCCCCAGCATGAATGCTGCTGCAGATGATGCTATTCTTGGAGGCAGTTGCCATGGTTACCATTAACCCTTTTGCTTTGGAAGAGTCTATCCATGGGATGCTTTGTTCCCCCCCAGGGTGCTCAGCAGCCTTTGAAGGCATGAGTGCACTCTGAAATGGAAATAAAAATTAAGTGTATTTTATACTTAAGTAATGAATAAACTCTATAAATGAATGGGCAGTACTAGTGATTAATATTAGTAGAGATTCCCCCCTTCCCTTAAAAGCTATAACAACTACAGGTAGCTTTGTAGCTACTGTCCAGCACTGACAGTGCTGAAATTATCTTTTGAATTTGAACATAGACAAATGCGTGAGAAAGAAGAAGTCCCTTAAGATACATTGTTCCTGCTTCACTACTACAATTTCTCTAATTTAGTAATGTTGTGATTTAAAAAATCTTAGTTCCTGTTAATGTTAGTGCGGCTCCATCACTCCAGGCTCTGGAGCCCTATCCCTGGATGCACGCACGGGTCAGTCTGGAAGGACTTATGGGTTGACTCAGGACTGAGAGGTAATCCAATAAACAGACTTCTGGATTCTCCTTGCTTTCAATAAATCCCCACCACAAGGACGCAGTGTTAGAAATGTCTTTGATTTTCCTACCCACAAGCAGCTTAGAGTTGGAAGAGGAATTAAACAAATATTTTAGCATGAAGAACAAAGTATTAGAAAAAGATAGCAGAAATGTTCTATGAAAATGTAAAAAGTGTTCATTTTTTATCCTTAAGATTAAGGATGATCAGGCAAACAAAGAAAGTAGAAAAATCAGTGGCTGGGGAAGCTGTGGCCACACAGCCCTCTGGGGTAGTGGCTGGGGCCTGAAAGTCACTGGAGGGATATGGTGGCAACAGCTGGGAAAACTCCTTGGGCTTGTCCCTGGGAGGCTCAGGTCCAGCCCAAGGAGCTGCTGTCTGCTGAGGAGCTCTGGAAGGTTTCCGAGTCGACTTGACCTGACCTTCGTTTTGTGAACGCAGCGATGAGAGTGGGGTGGTGGGGCAGGGAGGCAGAAGGAGGGTTCTGGGAGGTGTTTCTGGCGGAATTTGAACTGCATAGCATTTTTCCTTCTTGGGTGGTTTCTTGAATGGAACTGTGACTTTTGTGTGCTCTTGTTCTGTGCCATGAGCAGTGCCAGACACACCTGGGAGGCCAGGTACTCAGTGTGTAGGCTGAGACGCACCAGGTGGGGAAGGGGACTCTTCTCACTCTTTGGAACCTCTCACTTAATCCGCAGGCATGCGTTTCTGGAAGGAGCGGTCTCTCTAACCAGTTAAATGTGCAACATCACGTATAGCACAGGAGGAGTGTTTGGAGGCCACAGACAAAGGGCTGCTGCTGGTAACAGGGCATCTGAACTCTGAGCCCAGCAGAGGGGCTGCTGTTGCCACACGGGCAGGGTGAAGAGCAAGGACCAGCACTGCTCCAGATCCAGGGGTGGCCGTCCCGGCGTGTAGGGCCCCTCTAAGTCCTCCTCTGTCCTTCTCCACCTCTACCCGCTTAGCCACTTGCTGCCCCTGGCGTCTGCTCACAAGCAACCCTGTGGTAGGGCCCCAGCTAGTGGTTGTGATCATTGATGGCCTTGTCTTCCCTCTGTCCCTCCCTGCTGCACCAGACCTGTCCTTTAAGGTCAGGACCTGATCTTAATTGAGTATTCCCATTCCTACCGGCGACCTTTGCTTATGATAGGTCCTAGTGAGAGTAGAATGAATGAATGAATGAAAACAAAACTAAGAATAGATTAATGGTTTTTGAAGGAGTGGGTTTTTAAAGCAATAAAATTATTAAGAATTATTTGCAGCCGTGGATATAGCTTAGTGGTAGAGTCTTACTACCTTGCATGAGGACCTGGGTTCAATCCCCAGCACAGCAAAAAACAAAACAAAACAAAACAAAAAACAAAAACACATGCCAGAAGGATATAAAGAATAGCATACTGATCATTTATGTATCTACCGCCCCAGTTCAGGGATGTATTCCTTTGAATCCCCGTGACCAGCACCCCATCAAAGTTATCCTTCCCCCACCTGGTAAACCACAGTCTGAAACTGGAAGCTCATCAAGCTCAGGAGGCTCTCTGCTTCTAAATGCTCACCCAACAATATCCATGGTGGTTTGCAGATTTCAGCTTCTTACAAATTGGATTGTGTGAGCTGGAGGGGATGCAGAGACCAGCTTCCAGGGCCTGAGGTTCACAGAGCGCTTGTGCAATCACTTCCGTTTCCCTCTGCACCCGAGAAGCGACCATGGCAGTCATTATTCTTATTCTTTTAGGAAATTGAACCTTTGGAAAATAACAATGCAGGGATTTTCATCAGCCATACTGAAACATACCCCAAAGTCCTGAATCTCCATGAAACGGAGGCAATCCTGGGCTTTCCTTTGGGTGTCAATATTGAAACATGCTGCTCTGAGCACCACTTGTTCTGTTGGTTTATAAATAAATTAGATGAATCAGACATTTCAATATTTTTTTTATACCACAAGAAAAAATTTGGCATACTTTTTCAATAACTGCAATATTATTTAATCTTTCTGATGCAGATTAGACACTGACTGTGGTTACAAATCTCTAGAGAACCTTCCAGAAAATTGAAGAACACAACATTGTTTTCTCAAAAATGTTTTATTTTTAAATGGGGAGGAGTGACATGCATTTCCACTTTCTGTAAAGCGTTGCCTAAATTGTTTGGTATCAGGTGCTCAGTGTCAAGGTAACCAAGTCGGCCAGCAAGTGAAACTAAGGGGAGGTTTCAGGCACGGTCCAGCATTCTGTTGGATAAAGATGCCATTTAGAAATGCCACGAGGCTGCTGGGGATGGCACTGTCAGTCTGTCGTTGAGGGTTTGGGTGTTGTCTTGTTAGCTCGTTTACCTTTTCAAGGGAGGCCTTCCGTGAGGGGTGGTTCAGGTTGATCTGGTGCTGAAGGTCAGCTGTGGGCATGAAGAACCTCTGGTAGGGGGGCTGTGGCCTGTAAGCATCCTAGAGGAAGGATGTGGACTCAATTTTGTTACTCCTCAGTACACGCCAAAGGAAAAGCCTTCACCCTGGAGCACACAGGAGCCCGTGGGGTGCAGCAGGGCCATGGCTCACTGCCCGGGACCCCTGGGGGTAGAGGGCCATGGGTTTCTTCAGTTCTTTCACTTGCACTTGCGGATACACACAGGCCACACACTCCATTTCCTCTTTGATGAAGCTGAGACAGTAGTTGTGCTACACAGTTACGAGGAAGTCCAGAGGACAGTGCTTCCCTTGTTGAGAGGTCACTACCCCTTCCTGCTTCCTCTGTCTAGGATGCTGGGTCCTGGGGGTGCACATCAAGCCATGACCTGCTTTCACTGTGCTCATGGTCTGGTTAGTGCCGCCACTGGGCAAACAGGTGACTAGTGATGTCCTCCGGGGAGGGGAAGAGGCACACTGGCTTTGCCCTAAGAAAGCCCTCTGTTGAAATCTTGGTTACTGAGTGACAGGCCATGTGTCACCGAGGACTCAGAGCTTTCTGGAAGACAAAGATGGTGCCACTGAGTGGGGTGGTGGGAAGCTTGCGTCAGGTCTTGTGAGGGCCTTGCCCAGCTGCACTGTCCCCTGCCCTTGCCTGGGAGTGGCAGATGGGAGTGGAAGGCTCAGGCTCCTCTTCCTTGACTTCAGCCCAGCACCTTTTGGACTGAGGATATAAGGATCCTTTAGCTGTGCTGCCCTTGCTTCCAAAGTTCTTTCTTTGGCTACCCTTTCTGGATGGTGCCATGTGGACTTGTGTGCCTGACCCTCCACATTCCTGAATACCATGCTGTGCTCGCTTTCAGTTCTGGGAGGCCGAGGCCCACTGAGTCTTGGCTCCCGAGAGACCAGTGCTGTCTGCTGTAGGGCTCGGTCCTGTCTCAGGTCGCAGACCACGCCCCAGCCTAGGTCAGCTGGTCATGCTGCCCACTGTCTGCAGCTGTCCCTCCTCCTTGTCATTAATTTATTGATTTAGAAAAAACGCCCGGATCAACTTGGGTGCCACGTGCCTTTCTAAGGCAGGAGCGCCACACACATCCTGCCCTTCATTCTGTCTGTCCGAGCCGTTCTGTGCTACCTACCCGCCCCCACCCCCACCCCCACAGGTGGCACCACCAGGAGGGGGCCACTTCCGTCAGGCCTGAGTGGACACTGCCATGAGCTCCCACGGGCCTGTGCTGGAGCCAGTCCTGCCGAGGAGAGCAGAGCTGGCAAGGACGTGGTTCTAGAGAGGGGTGCTAGGATGTGGGCATCCTTTCTGCCATACCAAGTCTCTTCTTAGTAACAGAGAGACACTGTGTGTTGGGCACACAGCCGCCCGGTGCTAGGTAGTGCTCCTTGAGTGTCGGCCGCCGATTTAATTGTCGCTTTATTAATCCAATCATAATGTGGCCATGGTCTTGTGAGGGCCTTGCTGGTATATGGTGGGGAGTGCCATGATATACTTGCAAGCACAGATTTCAGAGTGAGACACACTAGATATTTTTCTAATTATTTTATTTTATTGACAAAGTATAATTGTAAGGGGGCAGGGGCTGTGGCTCAGTGGTAGAGCGCTCACCCAGCACGTGTGAGGCCTCAGCACCACATAAAACTAAATAAATAAAGGCATTGTGTCCAACTACTCCTAAAAATACTTTTAAAAAAAGTATAAGTATTTTTGGTTACAAAACAGATATACCTGGATTTTCAAAATGGACCGGATCACCAGGCCTCGGTTTTTCACACACTGTGTGAGAGGGCGACACCAACGTCTGCGCCACAGGATTGCCAGTGACCCACTGGGGTGGGAATCGGCACCTGAGAGGCCCCTGCGGATGCAGGCCCTGGCCCAGCAGGCCTGTGGGCCTGGTGTGGCCAGCCCCCACAGCACCTGGGCAGCTGGATGACTGCGCAGGAGGTGCTCACAGCCTGTCCTTCGTGCTGGACAGCCACTCTCCATTCTGGAGGAGCCCAGAGGGCCCTCCACCTCTGCAGCCTGAGGTCATTCATTGAAGAGGGTTAATCAACGAGGTGAAGCAGCATAGAGGGTCAGCTCCTGGTCCAAGGTGGTAATTGGAGCCTGTGGTCTCTGCTCTAGGGTCACTCACAGCCTAGTGAGGATGATGACCACCCGGAGGACCCCAAGAGAGAGAGACCTCTTGGGAGCCTCTCAGTGCCCCTCAGCATGGCTCTGTGTGTAGCTGCTGGTGACCCTACATACAGGTCAGACCTGCCAGGCCACGGTGGGGCGCTTAGACCCCTTCTCTGGCCACAGAGTGCAGGGCAGGCCTGGGCCTCTGCTTGTGGCAACTTGGCAAGTCTCGCTCTGCTGCTCGTTGGCTGTGTGCTCAGTGCAGTGCTCCTCTCAGTCCCCTCCTGAGTCTGACCTGACTCAAACACAGTCACTTGCTGGATTCCGTCACTTCAGTCCACAACGGAGGCTGGAGTGTACAGCGGTGTTCCTGTGCATTCCCAGATCCCCTGGCGGTGGTGCAGCTGTCCCACACCTTGGCTGTGCGCTGCAGCCGTGTGCTTGTGGTGGTCTGGTGCATGCGCACCTACCCTTTGGCAGACCCCGCACGATGCCTACTCCTGAAGATACGTGACTTCAGGCTCGTGTGCCTGCCTTGCTGCTGGTGCGGTTTTAGAGTGTGCACCTTGCACTGTAGAAAACGGGACTGTGGAACCGTGAGCCAGGCTGTGCTGGCGACCGCCTCTTTGTGACTGCTGCGTTCTAGACTGCACCAAGAGGTCATGCAGCGTGGCTGGCCCAGGCCTCCAGGTGTGTGGAAGCACACAGTGACGGCACCTGACGATGTTGTGCTCAGAATGTTCCCCTGGCATGTTGTTGGTGAGCCACCTGTCTGCCACTTCTTCCCTACGTCCTGGCTGCCCACCCGACCCTTCACAGCCACCCCTGTTAAAAGGCCTGGTCCTAGGTGCTAAGGCTCTCAAGGACAGAGTTAGCATTTGTGACTTGTTCCTTTGTGTCCCAAAGGGTCACATGGTCTTTGCCTGCAGGTGCTGAGCAGTGGCTGCATGTCCTTGCTCAGTGAGGACCTATGAAGATGGTGCCCTGAGCATGGGCTCAGAGCGAGTGCTGGCCCTGCTGGCCATGCACTCCCTTGGTCCTGAGGGGAGGTGAAGCCCTGCGGCCTCTGTCTGGTCGCCTAGACCTGTGCAGACTCGCTTTGCCTTGGGCGGATCCTGGTCTGCTTGGAGCAGGCCTCCCCGGGGGCCCTCTCCGACTCCTTGGACCCCAGCCTGCCCCAGCCCTCCTCTTCTTGGCCTTTGCAGGACATGGTGAGTGCAGCCACATTCTCCCCTCCACCCCATGCTTGTGCCACGAGAGCTCCTGTGCCATTTCACCTTCCACGAGCAGTAAGCAGTTTAGTGCTCTGTCACCTTTGGTTTATTGTCATGACATAGCTTCTGAAGCAGAGCTGACTGTCACTCTTTTTCTTAACCCACTTGCCGGTGGGCCAAGAGCCAGCCTTCTCCCGGCCCTACAGCCCGTGTGCTCACACAAGCCCAGAGTCTGCTCCAGTGCAGCATTCTCCGAGTTCTTGCTTCTCTCCTTAAGAAGCATTTTGACCACCGTGTTTACATGGGCAGTTCTATAGCATGAATTACCTTCAGAATGATACACAGTTACCTGCCACTGTGTTTTCCATTACTCCAAATAGAAACTGTACCCACTGAGGAATAGCTAGCTGTACATTCCTCCACCCTTTCAGCTTGTGGCAACCTCCAATCTCCTTTCTGCCTTTATGAATTTCTATTTTAGACATTTTCTATATGCACATCCATACATTATCAGTCCTTTTGTGTCTGGATTATTTTACCTGGCCTAATATCTTAAAGATGTCTCTGTTACAGCATGTATCAGAATTACTTTCTTTTTTTCTGGCTGAATAATATTCCATTGTGTATCTATAGCAGAATAATTTATACATTCATCTATTGATGAATGTTTGGGTCTTTTCTGTCTTTTGTCAACTGTGAATGATGCTGCATGGATACTGGCATAAAACTATCTGCTTAAATCCCTACTTTATTTTACTTTTTAACTTTTTTTTTGGGTATCTATCTATCTATCTATCTGGGAGGAGATTTATTAGGCATAGTAATTCTACAGTTAGTTCCTTGAGGAATCACTGAGTTTTTCCATATTAGTTGCACCACATTATGTTCCTACATGGAATGCACAAAGATACTGGTATTTCCATATCCTCACCAACACTTGTTACTTTGTCTTTCTGATTATTGCTGTCCTTGAAGGTGGGAAATAGCATCTTTCTGTGTTCTGATCTGTGTTTCCCTCATGAGCAAGGATATTGAGCATCTTCACATGCTGGGTGGCCGTTTGTTTTTTTGAAGAAATATCTATTTATTTGCCCGCTTTTAAATTGGGTTGTTTTATCTTTTTGTATTTGAATTATAGGAGTCATTTCTGTGTTCTGAATAGTAAGCCCTTATCAGATAAGTGATTTATAAATATTTTATCCCATTCTGTAGATTGTTTACTTTCTTGATAATGTCCCTTTGTGCACAAAAGTTTTTTACTTTTGATGAAGTCCAACACATCTGGTTACATTTTTTTTTTTGGTTTATCATTTTGGTGTTATAACTAAGAGTCCATTGCCAAGTCCAAGGTTATAAAGATTTATCCCCTATGTTTTCTTCTACAAGTTCTATGTGTTTAACCCTTACACTTAGGGTATTGATTCAGTTTGAGTTCATATAAGGTGAGGTAGGCATCAGCTTCATTCCTTTGCATGTGGAAGTCTAATTGTCCTACTTCCATTTGTTGAAGAGATTATTATTCTTTTCCCATTGCATAAACATGTTTCTCTCATAAAAAATCAGTTGACTATATATGTAGGTGTTTATTTCTTTACTCTCAATTGTAGTCTGCTGGTCATGAGTCTCTTTATGCCAGAACTACTGTATTTTGGTTACTGTGGCTTTGTAGTTTTTTTTTGAAATTGGGTACATGAGTCCTCCAACTTTGCTTATATTTTTCAATATTTTATATGCTATTTGGGGCCCCTTGCAATAGCATAAGGAGCTAAGGATCAGCTTTTCTACTTTTGAAAGAAAAAATGCTATTGAAATTTTGATGGTGATTGTGTTTGAATCTTTGTTTTGGTAGCTCTTAGCACTAATTAATTGAATCCATGAACATGGGATGCCTTTCAGTTTATTTAGATCTTCTTTAATTTTGTTAGCAATGTTTTATAATTTTTAGTGTGCAAGTCATTTATCTCTTTGGCTAAACTTACTTTTAAAAAAATTAAACATTTGTTTTACTTTATTCTTTCATATGCTATTTTAAATGGAATTGCTTTCTTAGTTTTATTTTAAGATTGTTCATTGCTAGTGTATTGAAATACAACTGATTTTTTTTTTATATGTGCAGATCTTGTGTGCCGCAACTTGACTGAATTTTTAAATTAGCTTTTCTTATGTATTCTTCAGGATTTTCTATATATAGGATCATGTCATCCATGAATATAGATATTTTCACTTCTTCCATCCAATTTGGATGCCTTTTTCTTGTCTAATTGCTTTGGATAGAACATCCAGTATAATGTTGAATAGCAATGAAGAAAGCAAGGCGTGCTGTCTAATTTCTGATCTTAGTGGGGAAGCTTTCAGTTTTTATTGAGTACAGTGTGGGTTTTTCATAGATACCTTCTATCTTGTTGAGGGAGTTGCATTCTATTTCTATTTCGATGAGTATTTTTTATTATGAAAGTGTTGAAATTTTTTCAAATGCTTTTTTTGCATTAAGATGATTGTGTGAGTTTTTTCCATGATTGTATTAAAATGATGTATCACATTGATTTTTTAAAAATGTTGAATAATCTGTGCAACCCAGAAATAATTTCCACTTGGTTATGGTATATGATCCTTTTACTACGCCATTTGGTTTGGCTTCCTAGTATTTGGTTGAGAATTTTTGCATTTATATTCACCAGGAATATTGGTATGTAGCTTTCTTTTCTTGTGATGTTTTTGTCTGACTTTGATATCAGGGTGATGTTGGCCTCATAGAATGAGTTAGGAAGTCTACTCCCTCTTAAATTGTTTAAAAAGTATGAGAAGAATTGGTCTTAGTTTTTTTTTTTTTTTTTTCAAGTGTTTGGTTGAATTTGCTAGTGAAGCTGTCTGGTTCTTGGCTTATCAGAGCTGGGAGGTTTTGATGACTGGTTCTGCCCAGGGTTCCTTGGGTGCCCAGTCTCCCACATCTGCCTCCGAGGCTGCCAGGTCTTGCTCTGAGCCCCCCTCCCCCATTCTTCTTTCCTTTTCTGTGATGGACCTCGTCTTGGAAGTTTATTCTGACCACCCCCTCCCCAGGCTCTTTGCTGTCCTCTGTGGCCATCAGCATCCTGTGGATGTCTCGTGACCCCATTTGTCTTGCTCACTAGACCAGGGTCTCGGGGCTAAGGTCGCGCCCATTCCTCTTGGGCGCCTGCAGCTCCAGGCATGCAGGAATCAGAAGGACAGCAGGTTGCCCCGTGTTGCAGAGACTGCTGTTCTGTCCTTGTGTCAACCTCTGCGGTGGTGGGCTTGATGAAGTGACATGGCAGTGGCCACAGTGAAGCCCTAATCTCATTTCTCAGTGACTCACAGCATAAACAGGGAAGATGATGTAAGCTCCTGAGACTGAAGTTTGGGTCATAATAAAATAATATGAGAGAAAGTTATTCTGTTAAAAAAACATCTCTGGCAAATAAAAAGATCATTGGATTTCAAGATTAGAAAGGAGTCTTATGTGGTTTCTGCAAGGATTATTCAACATTTTTTAAAAGTCAAGTCTTATGTGGTTGAGAGGCGCCAGTTCCCTGACTTTGGGACGTGTGTTGCTGGGCGTACCTGCCGTGCTGGCCCCTGGGTGCAGAGCTGAGAGCAGGGCTGTGATGGGGGCTCTCAGTGTGGAGTGGCTGATGATGGAGAGTGTGGCCAGGGAGGGCAGGGACTGCTTGGCTTGAGGGGCCAGCTGAGATTGCTGTGTGGAGGAGTGAGAGCAGCGTGGACAGAGGCTAGCTGTGGAGGTCCATGGCTTTATCACTCAGTGTGGCAGTCCCCTCTGGAAGGCTGGGAGGCTGGAGGGTGACTTGGGCTCTGGTGGACTCCGGGCTGAACGTGGAGGCAGCGAGATGTCACTGAGTGTGTAGGGGCCAGAGGTCGTGCATGGGGAGACCACCTTAGTGGTGTGCCAGGGTGACTGAGCCTGGAGATGCCACTCCCTGAGGTTCCTGGGAAGGAAGGGCCTGGGGTCTGCTCCGTGGGATGAGAAGAAGTCCATGCTCCATTCCTGGGAGGCCAGGCCTCTAGGAGGAAGGGCCTGTGTTGTGCTGTGTGCTCCGCCCTCGGGAGCCATGAGGCCTGGGCTTGTGTCCCTTAAACCTTGAGCTTGACTCTCTCTCCTTCTTCCCTGGGTGGATGCAGAAGCCACACGAGCTATATCTTTGAGAAAGCCCGAGTGCCGATAATGCAGGGTGGATGGTGATGGTACTGAAATTTGAAGTGTCTTTTTTTTTTTTTTTTTAAAAGCCAAGATTCTAAACACCACATATGTAGTTGAGTTTAGTGTGTTTCTGCAGGGAAATATGGCAGTCCCTTGTGTCCACAGCCTTGAGAAGTCTACGTTCTGCTACCCTGGATTTCACATCTAGTAGTGTCCCCTAAGGGAAAATCTTATGTGCTCAAAGATTTGTATGCAGAGAGAAGCATTGCAGCGTTATTTATAAAAAGAAGAAACTGGAAACAGTGTTAATGTGAAATAATAGGGGACTAGTTAGTTGAATTACTGAACACATTTTCAACGGAACAATAAGTACTCATTGAGAGAGTTTAAAAAGTACGTTATAAAATATTTTATAGTGTAATTTCAGTTTATTAAAAAATCTATAGGAAAGGGCTGGAAGGCTGCACATGGAGTTAGTATTGGTTACTTTACTGGTGCAGCAATAGATTATTTTAATTTTGTGTCCTATTTTCTGAATTTTTCTGATGAACATTATGCCTAGAAAAAAAAAATTGGAATGATTATACCCAGAAGTTGCAGATGTCATAGAATGGACCTCCTCTACCCCACCTCCTGAATCAGCTGAGAGTCAGAGCACGTTGTTGACCTGATGCCCAGCAGCTGTGGACTCTTCAGTGCGTAACCACGCAGGGTGAGGGACGGGACAGGGAGTGAATCCAGCTAGCCTTCTGGTACTCATGTGAGTGTGCCATGGTAAACCTCACTGTCACGGACATCCACAAGACACTCCTTAAGAAATCTACAAGTGAATAGCAGAAAGACCAGCAGAGGAGAGGGAGGGGCCAGGAGGAGGGAGGAGGGCGGGGAAGTCGTGGGACTGGATTAGAGCAGATTATATTCCAGGCTTTTATAATTTGTCAGAATGAATCCTGTTATTACATATGACTAAAAAGAACCATACCACAACATCCTGGGCTGGGCGAGCCAGGGTGCCTTTCCCCACCACCCTGTGGTCTCTGTGCAGCTCCCCGGGCCTTCTCTGACTTCCATGACCTGTAGGATGTCTTTTCAGTTTGGGTTCCATTTACCTCAGGATTAGATTCAGGTTCTGGATTTGGGTGGGAACATCACAGAAATGGTGCTGTGTCCCATTGCAGCTCTTGGGTGGGGCACGGCTTCTGTGTGTCACTGTGGCCACGTGAGTAAGGTGAGTCTGCAGACCTTGCCACTGTGAAGTGCTCTGACTCATTTGGTATTTATAGGAGGGTGCTTTCTTCTCAGACCTCCCCTGGGTAGCCGCATGGTGAGTCGCAGGCTGGGGACGGCGCAATGAATCTGACTAGGCTCCTAGTACAAGTGTGCGTGTGCCGCGGGGTCTCTTTGCTAGCAGGCTCTAGCCGGTCTCTTGTGCATTCTGATGTCCTCGTCTCCCATCTGACTGGTGGAGCCCTTCAGCTGCCTCTTCACCTGCAGTGCACACGGTTCTGAGTGCTTCCCTGCTCCATGGCATAAGGTGCTCCATGCCATGCCGGCCCTTCCCTGCCCTACCTTGCAGCCAGCCCTTCTCCAGGAGGCCTGGTTCCTTAGAAGCCAAGGCAGGGCTTGGAGGTGCCAGTGACTCTGGGCTTCTCAGTGGACAGGTGTGCGCTCGCCTGTGCTCACTGACCTCAGTGCCTCTTTCCTCATCGGTCCTCCCGTCACTCTCAACGCGCTCCCATCCGTTCCACGTGCCTGCTTTTCCTCTGTATTTGCCGCGTCCCTCGCTCTCAGGGAGGAGCCTGGTTCTCCATCTCCTGTGTGTGCGTACTTGTCCTTCCTCCCATACGGCCAGCCCCCCCATTGCCACTGCTGCCCCTGCCCTTATTTTGTGGGCACCCACAAGGCTCAGGCTCACCCTTTTGTCCCTCTCCCTAGTCTCATGGTTCGGCCAGGAGAAGTCCTCTTCCTACGCGCTGCTGTGGCAGACCACCCCTCGCTGATGCCCGGGTGTCCCGTCAGGTGAGAGCCCACGCATGGATGTCTTCCTCGTCCTCCTGGGCTTCTAGGGCCAGGTGCTCCTCCTCGGGCAGGTGCTGCCTTCTCCTTGTCGCCTTGCTTGGGCACGCTCCCTCTGCCCTCGCCCCTAGTGGATGCCTGTCTGCCTCGCCCAGTAACTTCAACACGGAATGGTTCAAGAGGGGCTGGGACCCAGACTGGTGTTAAAGAAGCAGATGTGGTATGGAATTAGCATATGCTTTAGAGGTGACTTGAGGCTTAGAAAGAAGGACTTTGCCTTCTGCCAACTAAAAATTCCCATGAAAATCAACGTCCTTGGCAGAGCAACAAAGATCTTCAGAAAAGGACTCTACTTAATGGGAGCTTAAAGGACTGTGGAGTTGCCTCCTTTCCAAAGGAATCAGCTTACGTCCCCCTGGGTGCCGACCTTTTCCTAGGATGCACTGACTCATTATCGGAAGGACTTAGTGGAGGCAGAACGGAGAGGTGGAGGGAGCAGAGGCTCTGCAGCCAGCAGGCTCCAAAGCTAAGCTCTGCCGTTTACCCGCTAAATCACCCTGACCCCTGAGCAATTCCACGTGCTTCTTGAGCCTTGATTTTCTCCTGTGGGAAGTGTAGCTTCAGGACTGTTCTGGGGATCTGTAGCTCAGGAGCATAGTCAGGATTCAGTTAGCACAAGTTCCTTTTTACTTCTCTCAGAAGAAAGTGAATTTCCCTCACTCAGACTCTCAGGAAAAAATGGGAACCATTTATCCCCTGGCCTTTGTCCCCATCAGTGGTTTTCAGGCTGCACAGCCCTAATTCACTGTGCCCTGCCTGCCAGCCCCAGGTGGCAGCAGGCCCACCTCCCATGGAGAACCTTTGCCTGAGGAGCAGTGGTCGGTGTCCACGAAAACGCACCAGAGAGGCTGCACCAGGCCTCCAGGCATCTAGCCGGGCTGTCCTGATGGCGGCACGGCACACTGCGACTGAAGAGCCATAGTCGTAGCAAAGCGAGATGACAGGTCTTGCCTTTGGGTTGACAAAAACAAATCCAACCCATCATGAGTCCTCGCCATCGTGTATTTCATTGTCTGTCCTGTCTGTTTTTCTGAAAAGCCAGTTTAGCTCTTCTCTGTGAATCACTTTGGTGAGTCGAGTAGATGCTGTCTTCGTTTGCTGGTTTATCACTCACCCTGAAAAAGTCACAGGGTTACTTACACTTTCATAACAAAGGTGAATTCGGGCTTCAGAATTTATGACTTTAGGTTAATCTGAGTAAAAGCACCTTAGCTCATATGTTACTGAGGCCTCATTTTTTGGCAAGAAGCTGGTGGAGCAGCAGAGATTCATGAACTCAGACTTTATGAATCATCAGCATTTTGGGCTTACGAGTTCATGCGTGGGAATAGCCCTTCTGGGTCTGGCAGATATTTCCTTGATGGCGGGGCCTTCGCAACCAAGGGTATCTTTCCTCTATGTGTTCATTAAAGAGCGAAGTGACTTCTGGAGTGAGTGTGTGCGAGCGTCAGTGACATCTGTGCCTTACGGTAAACCCCACTTTCAATTAAGGAGGCCAGAGACATTTCAGCTTGTTTTGTTCAGAGTGTTTATTGAACACCTACTGTGTGCTAGATGCCAGTCCAACTTCCAGGGCTGTGGTCAGGCATGAGTCACAGCCAGTGCCCTCAAGGTACTGGGCGTCCCACTGGAGTGAGCGCTGTGGTGCTAGACGTGTGGGGCGGCCTGTGACCGTGGTGCATCTGTTCCTGCTGGTATCGGACTCACCCAGACCCAACTGGATTTTATTTCTTGGGTTTCTCACACAGGGAATTCAAAGGCCCCATCCTGACACTGGTTGTTAGGTGTCCATGATTCTTGTTCACTTGTTTGTTCACTGATTCAGTGAGCACATGGATCGGTACTGAGCCCCTGCCTGTCAGTGGTGAGCAACCCTGACCTGGCATGGGCCTCACGGACCTTCTGTCTAGGTCCTCCTCTTCCTTGGAACCTGTTTTAAAGAGACAGTGACGAAGCATCTACTTAGAGGCAGGCGTCCCCACAGTGCCCGTGCACAGGACAGCGGCCCAGTTCTCTGCCAGAAGGAGGACAGTCTTGCTCTGGCGTTGTGCTGTGAAATCACGGACACACACCCAGTGACATGTTAAGAGTCATCTGAATGCGAGGATCACAGGGCACGTGTGCCTGGGCCCCTCAAGGCCACACACATGCTGCAGGCTTGCCAGGCTGCCCTCTGTGGCCCTGCTACCTGGAGCTTGGGGTGAGCCCTGGTGGAGCTGGCCCGGCTGAGCTGCTGCTCCTTACTGCGTAAGCTTTGGCTAAATACACTGTCCTAATTAAATGTTTCTTTTTCTTTTAAAATTCTACAGTGCTATAATTCAAATTAGAAAGCTGCTGTTTTGACAGATGATGTCATTTAATTTTAGGATCATTGTGCTTCTTGTATTCAACCGCAGACTAAATTGGACCCTATCTCAGAGCTTTTATACATTATAAAATATTACGTTCTTACGAGTGTCAGGATGGGGCCTTTGAATTCCCTTCTGCTGATGTTCTGTGAGAGGACCCTGACGAGGTGGCGACGGGGCTGGCTGGGTAATTGACTTGTTCAGAGCCTGGCGCCTGGGAGTCCAGCCCTGAAGTGGACCTGTTTCCATAAGTCTGGTGACCAGCGGTGTCCCACAGTGAGATGCTCCAGAGGACCCACTCCCTCCTCTCTGGGCCATTCTCCTCTTTTGCTGGGCCCCACCTGGGAGCTTTGAAGAGCTGACGCTGCTCCTGCCTCTCTCCTTGCGTCCCTGCCCTGTGCTTTGCCCCGAGTCCCCCTGGACACTTTTTCCTTTCCCAGTATGACCCCCTGCTTCTGCTGTAGAGGGGAAGCCGGCAAGAGCACACCTAGCAAGCCATGGCTGCCACCTCACCTGGACCAGTGTCTGCGTCACCCCACTCCCAGACAACACTGCCAGGTTTCTGGACGTCTACAGGAGACTTCTTTTGTCCGTGATTCCTTTAAAATGAGCAGCACTCACTCTGCACACCTTTCCTGCCCCAGGCCTCCGGGCTGCTCCCTTCCCTGCTGGGCTGCCGTGGCCCTCTCCTGAGCGCTCCTGTCTGTGCCTCCCTGCAGCTTCTAGAGTCCAGCCTTGTGGTTCCCTCTAGGACCTGGGCAGCTCCTTTGGCTCTGGGAGGCCACTTCAACGTGCTCCACTCTCCCTACTTGCCCCTGTGAGGAAGTGAGAAAATCATCACCCTTTTTCTTCCTAAGATGTGAAGACAGCATGCAGGACTCTTCCAAGCCACCCTGCCGGGGTGCAGTGAGCGCCTACACTTCCGTCAAGTGTAAGCCTGAGGAGGACAGGGCTTTCCCTCTAGAAGGGTGAGTGTGAAGCCCGAGGACCCTGAAGGTCTTCTTTCCAAGCTCTAGAAAACACACGGCTCCACTGTCCCTGAGCCTGTGATGACACTCTTCTCCAAGGGACCAGCCTACCATGAGAGATCATACCATTGTCACCAAGTGTCCACCACCCTTCCTGTGGGGGTTTCGCTCTGCCAAGGAGCTGAGATCTTCCTCCCTGTGAAGCTGGGCTCCATGTGCTGTTGATGCTGGGAGCAGGTGGTGGACTGCTTTGGCCACGTGATGAGGGGGCAGCGCCTCTGAGCCCTCCCCAGAGATGTGCAGGTCCTGGGACCCTATGATCATGTGACTTTACAAAAAGGGCTCTGTCGATATGAGTAGGTTAAGGAGATGGGGAGATGGTCCTGAGGTACGCAGGCAGGCCCACTGTGGTCATCAGGGTGGCTGTAAGAGGGGGGCTGGGAGCTCAGAAAGACAGTGGGCAGGAGACAGCGGGAGCAGGAGGTGCAGTGATGCCAAGTAGGGCCAGCCAGGAGCGCAGTGGCCTCCAGGAGCAGATTCTCCAAGACACCTGGAAGGAACACACTTGAGCGCAGCACTTTTGACTCCAGAACTGTGAGATAACACATTGAAGCCACCAAGTTTGTGGCCATTTGTCACAGTGGCCATAGGAATCTAATGCAGGGTCTGAGCAGACTTCTGAGCAGAAGCTGAAGGAGCTGTTGTGGGCGTGGCCATCTTTCTTGCCTCCATCCTGAGGCCGGCACCATCCCAGGCAGGACCGCTGTCAGCCAGACCTGAGTGGAGACGGATGAGCCACCAGGGCCTGTCTGAGGGGAGTGAGGTCTGGGAGCTGCTGCTCTCACAGCAGCCTGTCCTCCCTGACGGAGCCTGTGGGTCCTCCTCGGGGACCAGGGCCTTCCATGGCTTGGCAGACACTTTCCAGTGCTGCTTGGTAGCCAGGCCCCGCGCTAGCCCTGGCATACAGTGGGCGGCACCTGGACATCGGCCATTCTTATGCTTGGGAAACTTATAGTCTTGTTTGGAAGACAACAAATAAATAAGTAGCAAATGGATCTATAATTATAATTTTTGATGAGGGTTATGAGTGAGGAAGGAGTGGCTGAGGGGGAGGGTGAGAAGGGCCTTTTACAGCAGGGCGCTGAAGCTGAGCTGTGAAGAGAGCCCGGCTGTGCAGAAATGGACGGGTATTGCAGGCAGCAGGGGAGATGGCTCCTGGCCCCGAGGCATCTGGTGCTGAGTGTGGCCATATGCAGGCAGAGGGTGCGAAGTGGATGTGGCCGTCCGAGTTTAGGACTGGCTTTCTCAGGGCCTCCCCGGGTCAGGGTCTGCAGTTGATACAGACAGTGGATGCCAGGGAAGGTTTTAAGCAGGAATGAAATTTGCAATTTCACTTGAGAGAGGTTTTGGCTGGAGTACAGGGAGTAGGTTGAAGGGGGCAGGTGGGTGGTAAAGCAGCCAGGGCAGTGTGAGTTCGGGGGGCTGGGGTGTCACCATGGCAATGGGCCTTTTCTTTTTCTTTCTTTATTCTTGTTCTCTCCTTTTTCTTTTTGTTATGATTTTGGAGTACCTTTCTGAAGGACACGTGGCCAGACTTGCTATGGCACAGTAGACAGCGTCTGGGTGGATGGTGGGACAGTCCCCGAGATGGCAAAGCCTGGGTGAGGGTCAGGTTTAAGGAGAAAATTAAAAATTCAGTTGTGGAGGCATTGGCTTTGAGGTTCTGGTTGGCATCGGGGAGATGTGAGCTTGGCGTCGTGTGGACAGGCCGTGCTCAGCATGAGAGAAGACGAGCACTCGGGGCTCAGGAAGACCTTTCCTGGTCATGCTCGCAGGCTCCAGGGTGTTCACCCTGCAAAGAGCACTGTGCCCTGCCCTCTGTAGCATTTGGTGTTCTGACTCCAGCCCTGCTCAAGACCAGTTCAGTGGCACTTCTTTTTTTTTTTTTTAATATTTTTTTAATTGTCAGTGGTCCTTTATTTTATTTATTTATATGTGGTGCTGAGAATCGAACCCAGTGCCTCACGCATGCTAGGCAAGCACTCTACCACTGAGCCACGACCCCAGCCCATCAGTGGCACTTCTTGAGGGTCACTTGTGCAATTACGTGCATCCTGTCACCTCTGCCACATCTTACTGCTTAGAAACAAATCACCCACGACCAGACCAAGGGAGTGCGAACGCCAGAGGGTGGGAACCATGGTGGTCACCACAGGACTGTGTCTTATTTACCCCCTCTGTGCCTCCCAGAAGGAGCCAGAGCTCTGCAGAGGGATCTTCCAAAAATGAGGGTGACATGTCAGCCCCTGATTCTCCATCAGAGAATTTCCAGCCTACAGTTTTGCCTTCAGTGATGACTTTGCTGTGTCTGCGGCTCTCACACTGGCAGGAAAGCCCAGCTCATGTCTCTTGAATCCCTTCTGCCCTGTCTGGTGCTGGGGTGGCAGCTCCTGCCCCAGCCCTCCACTTCTCCCTGGGGCATTCCCGCACCAGCCTCCTGCCTGGGTCAGACCATGCCCCTGTTCTTTTCGTGACAATCTGACTCTTCTTCCCCATGGATTGGGCATGAAATCTAGGGTCCTTGGCTACACCAAGCTCTGTGGGCTCTTCTGGTCCTCCTTCTCCAGTCTCTCCTGACACTGTCCCTCCTGCAAGCCGAGCCTCAGGCCTTGTGCCTTCATCCCCACGGTGTTCCTCCCTGACTCGTGCCTTTGCCCCTTTTCATCGGACTTTCCCAGCCAGATGTATGGCCTGCTTAACCCCCACTTTTCCTTCCAGATGGGATCCACGGTTCCTGCTTAGTGCAGGCTTTTTTGATAGCCTCAGGACGGTCTCCCTTCCTGGGCGCTTTTCACCACGCGGTGCCTGGTGGACTCTGGTCACAGATCTCAACATCTTGCATAGTAATTTGGTTTTGTTCTCTATGCACCTTGAGGGATGGGTAGGTGGGTAGGTGGGTAGGTAGGTGGGTTGGGCACTGCAGTGAGGCTGTATGAACTGAAAATCTTAAAAGTTTTCAAAATCTATTTAAAGTTCCTTTCTGGGAGAGACACACTGTATTGTATTAATTCACTCAGAAGCTTGCAAATCAGAGAAATGCTAACGATCTCTTTTTCCAGTCGCCGAGGGAAGGAGCTGGCAGAGTATTCTCTTCATTCATCATTTTCAGCTTAGGTCTGACTGAGCTTGTTTTCTGGTAAATAAGGAAATGAAATTACACCATACTTTTGAGTTGAAGAGATTTCATTTGGAGTCCAAAGTTGCCTTAATTTCTGTTTTGTGGAGGTGTACTGGATATTATCTAATTCAAAATCTGGGGCTAGGTGTCACCTCCTCTTTTAGGATTTGCCACAGTGCTAGGTCAGTGCTAAAAGATCCCTACTAAAACCTGGGGGTTAGCAGGGACATAAATCCTGAGCAGTGCTGTACAACAAATTTGTCTCTACTTCTTGAACATTTACTAACCACTAGTATTGTGAAACTGGCATCCAAGGTCCTGAATAAAACTTGGAACCCGGGCACGCAATGGCTTGTGGGTGCTGAAGTGGCACAGAAGGAGGCACTGTAGAGATGGATTGCATCAGAGACTCAGAGAGGCCTGGGATGTCCCAGGGGTGCCCAGCTGTGGAATGGGTCCTTTCTGGTTTATAGGAACTTGGAAAGCTCTAGTGGAGGGGGTGACATTTGGCAGGCCCCGTGGAGTCCGCTGTGGGGCTCTGTAGTCAGGGCCTGCCTGAGTTCCCTGCCTTGACTCTCACTCACCCTACCCGGCTTCCCCTTGGGCTTGGTTTTCTCACCCTCGGTTGGGAGTAGTACCGTCCCCTGAGATGTGTGCATGCCACGATGGAATGATGTCACTGCATGTGAAGGAGCCTCCAGGGACTGGATTCTTTTGAATTATGTGGATGCTGGCCCCAAGGGGACCATGGGATTGTGCAGGGAGAGGAAGGGCATTATAGCTGCAGGGGCCAGTGTGAGGCTGGGCTGAGGTCTGCAACCCTGCTGCCCCTCCCTGGTGCTGGTGCTGTGGGTGCAGAGGTGACAGACGGAAGCCACTCTGCAGCCTGTTGGCTTTACCACACATTGCGTTTCTTTTGTTCAGCATTCCATCATCCTCAGCCCAGCTTTCTTGGGCTGTGGTAAAACTAGTTGAGTTTCTTGAACTCATTCTGGAGGAGGACCCTGTAGCCCAGGTGCTTGCTGGCTGCAGGGTGACACTGCCTGGGGTCATCTGGCTGGTCTCCTTCCTGGCCGCCTGTGTACACCTGGTTCCCTCTCTCCCCTTGTGTTCACGCTGTGCCCCAGATGTGCCAACCGGATCTCCTGCAGACTCTTACATGTCACATGGCTTTGGCATGACATTAGACTGCATTTGGAAGGGGTCTAAATCAAGACTCTTGACTCTAGTTGACAAAATTTCTTTCAAGCTATCTTAAGCAAAAGAGGGGATATACTGGGGAGACCTCGCATGTGGATCTTGTGGCAGTGCCTGGCTGCAGGTGGGACTGTGGACTGGAGAGTCCTCAGAGCTGCCTGCCAGGTTCTCAGCTCCAGTGCGCTCTGTCACTCTGTGATTTCTTGTCCCTCTATCTATCTTTTTCTGGCTACCGGCTCCTCTCTCCTTCAAACCCTGGCCCCCAGCAATGGCTGGCCCAGTCCCAGCTCACCTCACTCCAGGGGAAACGGCAGACTGACTATAGGTGCTCTCAGCGCCAACTCCAGGTTTCCTGGAAGACCCTTCTTGGCCCAGCTTCTGTTTCATGCCCTTCCCTGGTCCTGTCACGGTGAGCCAGTGTAAGTGAGCCCATTAGTGACCCACATGGCCGCCAGTGGCCTTTCATGGTATAGAGGATAGTTTCTAAAGAAGGGGACCGCCGAGGAGTGGGCAGACTGCTGAGTGCATCTGTCACGACACCAGCTGCTCACCTGCACTCCTGGACACCTTGCAGGCCAAGCATCTGTGACGAAGGGCGTGTGTTCTTTCAGCACTTACTAGTCACCTAGAGCCGCAGGCGCTGGCTGGATTGTGAGGGTGCAGGGTGCATGTTTCCGTCGCTGCTATGCAGAGCCTGGCGGACATCCAGCTGTACCTGTACTGCAGCTGTGTGCAGGCGGACCTGGATTCACCCTGCGGTTGCCACTCCTGGCTGTGGCTGTTCTGTGCCCACCGGGGTGCTGGGAGGCGCCCACATGCATGGCACAGTGCTTCACCTCGAGCAGGTCTCAGTTCCTGCCTTGTAAATGGGATGAGCAGGATCATCTCACAGGGTTGTTCTGAAGTTTTATGGAAAACGTGTTTGTGTGGACTTTGTGAGCCACAAGCTGGTGCATAGATGTGGCTTGGTGTTCCCCCTGGTTGTAGGTAGCTTGTGGAGTCAGTGCAAGGGTCAGTACCGGTGCACGCTGGTCTCTGGGGGTCTCAGCTTGATGCTGCCTCTCAGCACAAATGTAGTGCTGAGGTGGAGTTTGCTTTGCAGATTCTGTGCTGCTCCCCGAGCTGTGGCAGCAGCCTGTTGGAAGCTCATTCACTTCCTGCAGGTTTGTCACTTCCAGGCAGTAATAGAGCTGCCCTTAGTGCCCTGCTGTGGCTTACACGATTGTCCCTCCAGCTCATTTTGAAATTGTCTTGGTGACAGCACTACAGCAATAAGGTAAGTAGGAGGTCAGACTGTAGAGGGGCTTGGCCATGGGCTCTACACAGGGCCGGCCTTCCTGCCACGAGAGGCTCCCGCGTCCCCTTCCATCTGAGGGCAGAGGGTTGTGAGGCTTCCTCTGGAACAAAGGCCGGGCCCTAACTTGAAGGCTTGGCCTTGGGATACAACTGTGAGCCATTGCTTTTGTATTCCTTATAAATGAGCTAGTTTTGGGGGATTTTTTTGGTAGCAGCACAAAGTGGACTAACCTAGGCCTACTATGTACCCAGCATATTATGTACATCAGATCATTTTTATCCTTACTCTATACAGAATACAGTATTTCTACTTTGCCTATGAAGAAATCAAGTCTCAGTGTGTAAAAGACTCGAAGAAGGTGTGTTCTTCTCAGACTTGCAACCTTCCCCTTCCCACAGCAGCCTGCGAGGGGTCAGGCTTGGCAGGACACAGTTCCCTTCTGTTCCTGTGGAGCCCTCTGGTGGAAGCCGAGCCCTGCCTGCTCAGCCCCCTGGAGCTCTGCCCCACCTCCGGGCAGTGTCCTGGGAGCCTGTGTGCTTGGCTGGAAATGACAGACCTCTCCCCCGTCCTGTGCCTGACAGAGGGTGCTGCCTAAACTGAGCACTGCCTGGGGGAACCCGTACTCACAGAGAAGCAGGCATTTATTGTCTTCTAAAAACACGGTGTTATGAATCAGTTTTAGTGCTCAAGAGGCATATGTGACTCTATTTTATAATGACCCCTACAATTTGTAAGTCACTGGCATCAGCATCCGTACAGTAATGGTAGCACCACACAGTGGTTCACAGTGTCCCCCGCGTTCAGTGAGCTTCTTGCCTCTTCGCCAGGGGCCACAGTGAGTGTGTGGTTGGCTGCGTACTGGACTGTTTCAAGACCCTGTAGGGGAGGGCCAGGCGTATCCAGCAGCTTGCCTTGGGGACGAGCTTCCTGCTTCTGGAAGTTGCCCAGGGTTTGTTCCCACAGGTTGTGTGCAGCTGCAGCGTGCCCTCCTTAAATTGAGGGCCGCTCAGACCTCAGGCCTGCCACAAGTCCTCTCATTGCCCCTTACCACCTTCAGAAGGAAAGGACATACCCTCCATCCTGCGAGGCCACTCTGCCCCACCTGTCCCCAGTCCCGGAGCCCTGCTTCCCAGCCTGTCCTTTGGACCCCTCCTGGCTTGGTGCCTGACCCCTCTGCTTGAAGTAGCCTTTCTCCCCTCGCCCCTTCACACCCTGTGAGCTCTTCAGGCCCTGGCTCAGCGCTGCCTTCTCTGCCCTCTTTCCTTCCCCCAGGAATGCCCAGGCCTAGCCTGCCCCTGCCGTGAGCAAGCGCACTCCTCATGGCCCCTCAGGGACCACTACTGCTGGCGTGGGAAGGGCAGAACAGGGTGCACTGCCTGCAAGGGAGGGACAAGTTCATAACCAGTCCTGACTCAGAAGCCCCTGCTGCCCACTGTAGGTGCCCTCTCCACGGGGACCCGCCCCGCTTCTCTGAGCCCTGGCCTTCACTGTCCTTTTTACTGCTGCATTTAGTCCACTGTGTGGTAACTTAGGATTTGCAGATCATAGGCTCCCACTCATCAGGAACTGCCCTTTTTGATTCTTCTTCCCTCCATAGTCCAGCACAAACCCAGCTCTCTGGAGGTGGTCGGACTCTTGGTGAACCAGCCAGATGGACATTACACTGTGCATGACACACATCGCCTGGAAGCAGCATTATCCCTGAGTCGTCTCCAGGCGCCCCTGCCCCCCCTCTTGGCTCTCCTCTTGTTTCACTTCTTTTCTCTTCCAGAGCGTTTTCTGTTTCCGCCAGGCCCTGCAGAACTGCCCCCATCCCCACTCCCTGAGCCCGTATTGCCCCGTGATCTTGGCACTTTGCCATTTCCTCCTGCTTTGTCTTCACATCTTGGGGCACTAGTCCAGGCCTGAGAGCAATCACACCACAGCTGCACCAGTGAGGGACGGTCCCTTCCCATTCCAGCTTGAGTGGGGTTGAAGATCTCACCGCGCAGTGCCAAAAATGGCTCCATGAATGTCATTTCCTGGGTCAAGCTTAGCCCAGGTTTTGGGGGGTGAGCACAGTAAGATCAATGGCATTTTGATAACTGATCTCCACGCTGCGTGGCCCTGAGTGCCTCCTGTCTCTCACAGTGTCAGCAATTGCCGTTAGGAAAGTATTTTTGCGGGGAGGTGATTTTGTTTTTAGTCTTCTTCTTCCTTATTAACATGTTCTTAGGTAGATGGGCATTCAGCACAGACAGACTTGCCTGATTTGTGACCTTATTCCATTGTCAGGGCTCTCAGCAGAAGCCATCAGAAGGTGCCTGTCCCCTGTGTTACCAGTGAGGATGACAGTAGGAGTCTGACTGGGTTCTGCTAGTCTAGTGGGTGTGTGGACTCAATGGAGTTGAATTTTCCCCTCCAAGGGCCTCCCTCCTGCCCATGTGCTTCTTGCTCCCCTCCACTGTCCCGCAGGGCCTCCCTATGAACAGGTGACCAGGGTGTCCCTTTCAGAAGCTGGTACCTGCCCTGGTGAAAATGTGAGGCCCGGGAGAGGGCTGTCTCTTTCCTCATCCCCAACATGGAAATAACCACTCCACATTCTGCCACAGTGAGCGGTGGTAAGCAGCTGTTTCATTTCAAATTCCAGGCAGGTAGCCGGGAATGGCACATCTGTGGGCTGTAGCCACTCCTAAGGTCCTGCTTGCTTCCTGTGGTCCTTTCTGATGGTCCCCCCAAAGATGCCTATCACAGCCCCACTTCTCCCCAGAGACCCCCACGTCCCTCCCACTGGAAGCAACACCCCTCCCCCACCCCCCCACATATATCTCTGAACAGTCACACAGCATACATGGCCCAGGATGGCACATTGTCTCATTCTTTCTAAATGAAGCTCCTTTTGGGTGGGGGTCTCTCTCATCTTCTGTGCCTCTTTACCTTTCTTTATATACCTCTTGGCTCCCCAAATAATCCCAGACAGGGCCCAACCCCTAAAATAGCCTCTGACATATGGATGCTTGGTGAATTTTAGACGACTGGAGGAGTGACTAGTAAGTCATAAACACATAAAGGGACAGTCGTATGAATTTAATTTTTATTTTTTTTGCTGTCAAGAAAAAAGGAATTTAAGTCACGAGGCAAATGTCTAGACTGCAGCATGCCCTTGTAGAAAGAGCCCTGGGCCCTCTGGTGAGAGATCTGGTTTGAGCTGTAGCTCATGATCTGCGAGGCCACTTGCTAAAATGGGGCCTCTGAGCAGGATCTGTTCACCTGGGAGACCATCTGTCTAGCAGGGCTCTTGAGGCATGGGGATCATGGCAGCATCCTGGTGCTCTGCCCTGTGGGTCCTTCTGCAGAGCCTAGGAGTGCGGAGCTGTTGAGAGGATTGAGAACCAGGGCCACAGTGTCTGGCCTGGGGCAGGGTGGGCAGAAGGCTTCCCACGCGGCAGCCTGGAATTCTCCACGCCATCCGCTTCCCAATAACGCAGGGAGGGCTTTCTTGTTACTTCTCTGGGTATTCAAAGGCCAGGTTGATAAAGAGAAGGGCTGCCCAGAATGTTCGTTCCTAGGGAGAGCTGTGAATATTTTATGAAAACTCTGCCTTGTCCTACGGTGCCCCAGTGCCGAGCCACCAGCTGGAGTCCTCATTAGAGTGTCCCTTATGGGTGTGGTGGCAGGCACTGGGAGGGCTTGCTTCTTCTCAGAATCACTTGGAAGTCATGGATATTTTAAGGAGTTTTATCTGCCCGCCGTTTTCTGTATATTAATCCATCACATTGATCACTTTTTTGGGACAAAGTATCTTGCCTTTTTTTTTTTTTTTAAACCAGGGAGTCATAAGTACTGTGGTCAGTTTCTTTCCTTTTCTACTTTGCCTGAGTTTTGAAGAAAGTTCCTCAGTACCTTCATCCACACACTGGGACTTGGATAAATTCCTGTCTTTCTCGGAGATGAGCTTAGCATCTGAGGACACAGGGTCGGGGTGCTTCATCTTCTGGCTCTGGGGGGGCTGTTCTCTGCACTCCTGCCCCTCCCCATCTTGCACTCCAGAGGTGGCCACTCCCAGGTGATGAGGTGCATGTTCATGGGGGCGGGGCCCATGGTGCTGAGCACAGCCTGGTCTGGACAGTGGGAAGAGAAGAGCTGGAGGTGACCTCTGAGCCTTAAGGTGACCCATGCGAGGTCCAAGGCTGGAACTGAGGGCATGCTGCAAGATCTGAGGTGTGGCTGGGATTGCTGAGTAAAGGGGGTCTTCCCAAAGGCTGGGAGTTGCTGTCACCAGGTCCCCTTCTGGGAACGCAGTGTGTGGCAGCAGTGGGTAGGAAGCTCATATCCAGTGGGTTCCACAGGAAGGAGCTGGGTTGGACACAATGTCACAAGGCTTCACACCCAGGCTGCCTGGCCTCTGAGGACCCTGCCCGGTGTTTCTCAGGCAAGGAAGCATACCCGGTGTCCCTGAATGGAAGCACAGAGCTGTGTATGTGTGACCTGTTTTGATGCCATCAGGTGGGAGAGGTTATGAGTTAGCAGACAATGACCTGGATATTCTGGGATTCTTAGTGACTTAGACAAGGCACCCACAGTTTCTGTGGGGACTTTCAGATCCTTTGGTTGTACACACTGCCCTCTGTGCCCGCAGCATGGTTCAGACTGAGCTCATGCTGTCTTTTCTTATCTGATTCTTACCCCTGAGGCCCTGTTTTCTCCTTAACAGTTTTTGAGTGGGGGCCCTGCTGGGCGTGGAATTGACCCAGTCCCGTCCCATGTAATCATCGCCCATCTTGACTAGTGGTAGCCTCCTTAATGACCTCCTCTGGGCCACCCTCCTTGTTCTGAAGTAATATCCAGTGCCTCCTTCATCTTAGGTGCCCTGACCTGGCTCCTGGCTCTCCTCAGGTGAGTCTCTGCCCTGTCTCTGGACTGGGCCCCACACGTGGAGAAGCTTCTGCCATCTTTGCCTTGCTTGGCCCTGCGGTGCCACTCTCACTGTGTTTTATAAAGCTCAAACATGGACCTGGAGGCCATTAGGAATCAATATTTGTTTCAGAATTGGAAAGGAAAAATACGTACTTGGGGTAGTTACTTGGGGTAGTTTTGGTGTTTGGAAATTCCACATAAATGGCACTGTTTTCACAAAGTAACAGGGCTTCTTGAAGTCAGAAGAGAAGAAAACAGCTGCTCTCTTGACAGTCGTGCTAAATCTTCCCTCAGCTTTGGTGTTGTCCACACAGAGCTTCACAGACCCCCAAATGCGGGATGCATGGCTGCCAGGCAGCTCTACTTGAAGCCGGACCACTGGGCATTGTTCATCTGTTAATTCCCTGCGTGTTTGCCGTGGGTCTCCGTGTGCCAGGCACTGCTCAGGCACTAGGGAGACAGCAGAGAACAGAGCGTACAGGAGCCACAGGCGGGGTTGGGCTGGGGTGGCAGGGCCAGGGGCCATGGCGGAGCAGACTTCATCCCTTCTGTTCACCTTTAGGTCCCATGGCCGACCAGTGCCAGGGAGTGGAGCAGGTGTGGGGTAGCTGGGAGGAAGTGTGTTCTGGGCAGAGGATGCCACACAAGCTGGACGTTATGGAACATGCTGGAAGGCCAAGTGGATGCCAGGCCCGCACTGGGAATTGTCAGGAGTGGCAGTGTGACTGGTGAGGGTGGAGAAAAATGAAAGGCCTCACACAGACTGAGTGAGTTGTGTCCTCTCTGAGAGGGTCCTCAGGGGCCCTGTCAGAGGTGAATTCCTCAATGTCGCATTCCCCACCTGTTGGAGTTATCTTAAGCTGCACAGGTGTGTGCAGTGGCTGTCCCTGCAGACAGCAGGGCAGGCTGGGCTTCCCCCCACAGCTGAGGGGGTGACTGCTGCTAAGGCCGCCGGGGCTGTTGGGTGGGCTCCTCCAAGCAGCTGTGAGTGGAGAGAGCCAGAGAGTGGACCTAAGTTGTGCCTTGGAGAAGTGGAAGGGTTGGAGGGGAGACCTGGGCTGAGACTCGGTATCCTCATGAAGAAAGAGTGGCTGCCACCATTCCATACACATCACTGTGGAAGTAAGATAACCTACATAAGGGGCTTCAACAGTATCAAGATGCACAGAGATGCTCAAAACAGTAGATCCTGTCCTCTCCTCCTTGAGTGGCACTCAGCTGTGCTTCTCTGGCAACCAGCAGAGTGCCTGGTGCACAGAACACCAAGTTCATCTTGTGAATATTTTGTCCAAAACAGGAGTTCTCATTCCCAGTGCCATAGGCTGCAGACAAGGTGTTAAAGGACAGCTTCTGTGGGCTTGGCCCATGGCTTTCATTAGCGACTCCTAGGAGTCCTTCGGCCCCAAGACAAGAACTATCACGGTGCTACCACGCATATTCCACTGTGGCTCCAAAGCAGCCTTTGGTCTCTCCTCTGAAATCTTAAAGCCATTACTGTCTGTAAGAGCTGATACTTAGTGTGGACTCAGAGGAAAGCAGCAATGGAAGTCCTTTTAAGTGCCATTCCTCCTTTTCTCACTTACCCAATACTCAGTGCAGCCCATAGGACAGACCAGGAATAGCGCCAGGTGCAGAGACCAGCACAGCAAGAAAGTGGAACAGCCCTGCCATCGGGGTGAATGCAACAAAATGCTTACCTGGTGGAAAGCTGGGGACGCTGAGGAGGATGACCGGCATGTGGCTCAGAGGGAACTGAAGGTCCTAGGAGCACCCCCCGGGGATATATGCAACCAGCGGGTCTGCAGTGGGAGGCCTTCTGAGAGTGGGAAGGGGACTCCGTTCAGGGTATGCTTCCCAGGAGGAGTGGCACCTGAGAGATGAGGAGGAAGAACCCCTAGGTGGCCCCTAAACACAGTGCTCTCAGGTGAGAGGGAGGGTGCTTCCTCTGGCCTGACCATGGGGAATCCAGAGGAAAGGGGAGGCTGCAGCGCACACAGCCCGGGCTCTGCTTGAGAGTGATGGAGAGACCCGCAACACATGGCTCTCTCAGCCTGCAGCTGCCGCATGTGCACCCAGTCTGTGGGGGAGAGAAGAGTGAGACCTCAGTCCTGAGGGCATCTTGCCCACGGTCTAGTCAGGAAGGGCACACGTGAGCACTCGGCTTTCAAAATGTGAAGGAGAAACAGACACTGGCTCTGGAAGCACACCCCAGACACGGACGTGAGTACAAACGTGTTTGTGTGTGTGTGTGTGTGTGTGTGTGTGTGTGTGTATTCTTACAAATTGTAAATGAAAACAAACATCCTCCAAGTGATATCTGAACTTAAAAACCACTGATTCATGGGCTGAGGCTGGGGCTCGGTGGTAGAGCACCTGCCTTGCATGTGTAACGCCCTGGGTTTGATCCTCAGCACCACATAAAAATGAATAAATAGGGATGTTGTGTCCACCTACAACTAAATAAATGTTTCAAAAGAAAACCACTGATTCATAACTCTGTGAAGGATGAATGGAGAAGGAGAGTCAAGAACTTAACCCAGTCCAATTCTGTTTCCAAATGAGGAAACTGAGTCCTAGAAAAGATAAATAGCAACTCCATTATTATCACATAAGCTCCTTGTATTTTGCAAACCCAGCCCTGAGTCTAGCTGCTCCAGGCCCAGCCCTCTAACAGAGCCCTCCCCTGAGGGTCTGCCCTCAGTGACAGAACCAGCACAGCAGCTCAGGATTGGCCACTCTCACTTGCACCCCTTGTGGCAGGAGGGGAGCCACTGGCCTGTCTCCCCTCCAACCCTTCCACTTCTCCAAGGCACAACTTAGGTCCACTCTCTGGCTCTCTCTCCACTCACAGTTGCTTGGAGGAGCCCACCCAACAGCCCCGGTGGCCTTGGCAGCAGTCACCCCCTCGGCTGTGGGGGGGAAGCCCAGCTTGCCCTGCTGTCTGCAGGGGCAGCCACTGCACAAACCTGTGCAGCTTAAGGTAACTCCAGCAGGTGGGGAATGCCAACCCGGAGTCAACACTCAGTTCCAGGCACTGTTTACTGCAGCTCTTCTGTCTGTTCTTCCTTTTTCCTTTGCATCACTAGGTGAGCCAAACTGCTAGCCTGGAGCTCACCTCCAGGGATGGGGCCTTGGCTCTGATGGTGCGATGACCTGTGGTTAGGAGCTGAAGGAGGGAGAGGGCTCCCACTGCAGCGGTGCCACCCTTGCTTTGTCCTGAAGGTTGAGCTGAGCCCGCATAACTCACCAGCCAGCACTTTGTCATCTGTGTTTCTTTTTGATGTGAGCATCAGACCTTTTTTTTAGAGAAATGTCACCATTACAAAATCTACATTCGACTTGGCGATTGAACTCTTTGCCCTTCCACTGCTCTTCCCCAAGGACAGGCCAGAGGCTCCCCTCCTGCCACATGGGGTGCACAGAGTGGCCAATCCTGAGCTGTCGTGCTGGTACTGTTACTGAAGACAGTCTCTCAGGGGTGGACGACTGAGACCACATGCAGTCTCTCTCCTTCCTGGGCCCGTCTCCACGTGGTGAGCCACGTCACTGAGATATGACTGAGGGACAGAGGTGTGCAGGAAGGCACCGAGAGAGCTGGCCTCCAGCAGAGGCTCTGCTGAAGTGAAGTGTGGAAGGAGAGGAGGTGTCTCTTGGCGGGAAGAGGGAGGGGTACTTACTGCAGGAGGGTGGCCTGGATGTGCAGAGGGAGGCAGGCCTGAAAAGACAGGTGTGTGAGGTTCTGTGTCTCTGGAGCTGATGACTCTGTGGAGTAGGGGTGCGCTTTTTTTTTTTTCCTGTGAAGCTGGGGAGGCCATATGGTTTTAGAGAAGGAAGACACTGCACCTCAAATGAGGGTTATCTCCCTGGGGCTCATACCCAGTAACCCCAGGGAGTCAGATTCAGTGGTGTTAGCCGAGGTCTGGAGAAGAACTGGCTGTTAGAATAAATCACTAGTTCATTTGTCAATTTACCATCTGTTTATGGTGTGTCTGTTCTGGGGCAGGCACTGTTGGAGCGCAGCCGCCATGTCCCTGGAGAGGAGCCTGTGGGTAGTACTGATAGTTACAATGAGGCGCTACTCAGTGGCAGCGAGGAAACAGGAGCCTGGTGCTCCTTGATGTAGGTCGGAAAGGGGAGGCTGGGGAGGGCAGGGGCTGCATGAGGGGAAAGTAGAAGGGACCATGTCTTGTGCTCCACTTGACCCAGTCCTCACTGGGGTGTGCAGTGGCCATGCTGTAACTGCCTCCTGTTACCACAGAGCTGGTGACTGATATCCCGGGCACTCAGAGGCCCTGTGTGATGCAGTCTATTGCTGCTGAGTTGGAGCCCTGTCATGGCGCGCCACAGGTTATTGGCAGGGGGCAAGCTGGGGCAGACTCAGCCCAGGGAACTCGAGTTCACTAAGTATGGCCATTTAGCACTGTTCCTAACAGAACTAGAAAGAGGAAGTGAGGCTTCAGTGCTCTTGAACAACTCTGAGAAATGTTCCAATCAAGACAGGAGGTGTAAGTGTCCACGTCTGTGCTCCGTTAGCAGAGACGGCTACACTGGGCCCTCGTGTCTGGGTGGCAGACACTGCACCCTCCACAGCACATGGCTTTTCATAGCACCTGAAAGACAGCATCGCTGCAGCCAGAGCTGTCACCTGCCCACCTCAGAGCCACTGTCTTCATCACCCAGGCAGAAAAACCGCTTCTTGCCTCTTTCCCATGGTGATTCTTAGTTCATCCCCTTCCCCGACTTATCTGCTGCTGTTATAAACCACTGTGGCTGGGCATTTGCTTGTCGACTGCACTAGTCCACAGTGTCTCGAGGCTCAGCATCTTAGTCACATGCATTCCCAATGCCACTCCTGGCTTCATTTTTCCCTTTCCTGGAAGGTCCCCTCCTTGATCTGCTAGGAGTGCCTCATTCTTCAAGCCCCAGCTTGGAGGGGAGTTTTTCTGTCTACTCGGGCAGATGCAGAGGTCTTCCCTCTGCCCATAGCCTTGGGCTGCAGCCCATGCCCTGCATGCCCTGTGGCTCCTGCATTGTCCTGCCATGCTTTGTTCACAGTTCTCCCAGATGCCTGTGGGATCTCTGTGCCTTTAGCACAGTGCTGCGTCCACAGGAGAAGTGCTCGGCACGTGAGGATTGAGTGAGTGGTGAAGCCCGGGGACGGTGCCATGGCTGGGTCTAGAGATGCATGTTAGTGGACTCTTACTTGGATATCTTCATTTATATATTCTAAACCACATATTTGGTGTAGCTGGGGACTCAGCAGTCAGTGTGCACTGCCTCTTCCCAGAGAGGAGGTGGAGTGGAGAGGCACACAGACTTTGAGGGAGGGAGGCTGCCCAGGCTCTGTCACTTCCCAGCCACCATGACCCCTGACCCTCAGAACCTTCATCTGTAAAGAACAGTGGCAGATACTCTGAAGACTGCTGTGCCTAACCAGAGCGGCCACCGTGACAGTGCTTCGTGGCCCTGATGCTGTTGTTGACAATACACACTGCTTACCTTTGTTGTCACTTACCAGGTCCTTGGTGCTGCTCTGGCATTTCACAGCAGGGTCCTCCACAGCAGCACTGCTGATGTTCTGCTTTTGCAGGGCTGGGGGTGGAACCATGGTCCTGAAGCATGCTAGGCAAGCACCCTCCCATTAAGCCCCTTGACATTCTCCTTTCTGGATGATTCTTTGTTGGGGTGGGTCGGAGTAATCGGCTGTCTAGTGTTTCAGGTATTGCCAGACACCCCAGTGGTGGGGCAGAGTCATCCCTTGGGAGAGCCCTGGCTTTGCAGGTGTTCTTCCATTAAATCCTCACAGTTCCCTGTTGGTTAGTCTGGTTTATGGAGGGGAAGACTGGCATAGGGAGGTGGACTACCCAGGAACGCTACATTCAACATGCTTCTGTAAAAATGAAGCTTCTTAGACTATTTTTGTCAAGCCCCAGAAGGAGAGATGATGTGGCTAGGCAGGGGGCAGCTGAGCCCTGGAGGAGGTGGGGCACATGTTTCTTCAGTGGGACTCTGGATTAGTAGCTTTCCTTATCTGTCTGCATTGTGTCGGGATTGTGCGTGGTCCTGACATGTGAGTTAGACACCATTCCAGCTCTTAGGAAACATTCTGTGTAATGGAAATGGGAGTCCTGTGGATGTGGAGTCGGAGCACTCTCCTGCCCACTGCCCTGGCTCTGGGAGAAGGCAGAGCTGAGAGGACCTCACCCAGAATCATGGAGCAAGGCAGCATCAAACCCAAGCTGCAGCCCTTCAGTGTCCTCTGAGTCCTCCCCACTCTGGCCTATCTCGGCAGCCTGGATCCTGCTGTCTCCCGGGCCTCTGATTTTCCTTTCAACTCTCCCCAACTGGACAACAAAAATGGAAATGAAGGTGCGAGGTGGTAGGAAGAAAAAAAAAAAACTAAGCCAAACCAAGAGCATGTGTGTCTGGCAGCCAACCTGGAAGGTGTCAGGGAGCGGGTGGCAAGCTGTCATCTCCTCATGCACATCTGGAGGTGTGTGTGTGTGGGGGGGTGTGCGTGTGCACTTGGGTGGTTTCTTTTATCTTATTTATTGTGAAAGTATTTATTTGGCTATTTTGCATGTGTCAGTGCAGGTACTGAGCTAAGACACGTATGAGATTTTCATTTCTCTGAAGTCCAGGCTAGAATTTTCAGTGAAATTTACATGTATCTATTACATCTCTCTCATTTCCATCTGGAAGTCAGGAAAACACATTAGATAGATTTTTAAAAATTAAAGTTAACACAGAGTGTTGTAAACTTTTAGAGCATAAAAAATGTTGAGTTATATTAGTAATCAGTTTCAATAATGCCAAACACATTGGTTGTATTTACAAAGCATGCTGAGTTACGCCAGTCGCTAGTGTTAACTGCATTCTGTTTTGATTTGGAGTCTGCTAACTAACCAACATATTAGCATACAAACTCCACAGAAACAAAAGCAAAGTACTTTTGAACAAATATGAATTTGCAAGAGCCAATTTGAGATCTGACTGGGATCAGATATTTCACTTCAACCCACCCCGACTGGACTGGACTGGACTGATATAGCAGAATGTCACACACACACACACACACACACACACACACACACACACCCCTTCCCAAGTCTTTCTTCATACAAGATTTACCAAAAAATAAAGCAAAACCCAAAACCTAACCAACCAACTCATTAGAAACTAGAATTTTAAAGTATGTGTTTATGATAATTGCTTAAAAATGTTTAAGAACACTAACTTTGGGACTTGGTGGAGGAGTGCTTATCTAACCCTGTGTTCCATCCCCAGCACCACAATAAATAAAAGAGAATAAAATAAATATTCTCATTTTAGAGTTAAGCTATCCCCACTTTTTGGCCTGTTTCTGGAAGAATAAGGACCAACAAAAAATTTTAAATGGTTCAAAAAGCCCTTCCTGTGCAAAAATAAGCAGGTGGGAATTTATTTATTTATATTTTTAAAATATTGTCTTTTGGTTAGAAATTAGTAAAACACAAACTGCCCTCCAGGGAGCGCTCAGAGACTCTGTTGTTAGTTCTGGCAGTTAATACAACTAAAAAGTGCAGCGACCTAAGATGGAGCATTTTAGTGTGCGGATACCACCTGTGGTTCTGGGAAGGGCATGCGTGTCCCGTTGTAAAGACCCAATTCTGGAGATCGCTGTCTAGGAATCACCTGCCGGGCTTCTCACCCACGCTCAAGATTAAAGCCACAGTCAAATGTCTTTTACCCCCAGATGCACTGTGAGCTTTCATCTACGGTGCCTTCCAGAGCTGGGGCACCTGCTACCCAGAGGTCCTATCCGCGCCCAGGAAGGGTGAACTTGTGGGTGGGACCTAGTGCGGTATCCCTCCCGCATCCCTCAGTGGACCTGGTCAGGCCCCTTACCTGCAGACCGCTGCACTCTTGCAACTGCACCACAAGGACCTGGGCATACATCTTTATTCTGGGGAGGGTGGTATAACAAAGTCGCTCGCTGATAACCCAGCGAATTATTCCCTGTGGACCACCGCCCTGTATGGCCACGCACCAAGAACCTTGTAGACGTGTGGAACCCGGAAATTGTGCCACAGTGGAGCATCCTTATCCTGGGAACCTGGATAGCCACACATCGCGTGCCTGAGTGGACTTTCTTACCCTCCTGGTAGCTGCGTTGACACATTGAGGATCTGGGCGCGCCTTCTAATCCTGGAGACTGCGCCACAGTTGCACCCGCACACTCTAGGAGGGAGTTTATACCCTGCAGACTGCGGCAAGGTGAAGAACTCTGTGGATGTCCTTATCCTGCGGAAGGTGGCGCACTAGATTCATGAACCACTGCTACTGCATATCGAGGACCTGGGCGGATGTCCCTGTCCTGAGGATAGTGTCACAGCTGGATCGTACGCTGATAATCCAATGCATCGTCCTCATTCTGAGATTACTGCCCCGTGGGGTGGCGTCCAGAGGACCTGGGCAGACATCCTTAACCTCCATACAGTAGCATTGCCGCGGCTGTGCACAGATATAGCAGCTGTATCGGCACATTCAGGATCTGGGTGGGTTATTTTCGCTCTGCAGACTGCGGCAGGGCGAGGAGCTGGCGCATATCCTTCGGAAGGTGGCGCACTAGATTCATGAACCATTGTTACTGCATATCGAGCACCTGGGCGGATATTCCTGTTCTGAGGATAGTGGCACAGACCTACTGCACGCTGACAATCCAGGGCACTGTCTTTATTCCGTGATTACTGCCCTGTATAGTAGCGTACAGAGTATCTGGGCAGCCATTCTTATCCTCTGGATAGCCTCATTGTCGCGGCTGCGCACTGAGGATCTGGGCGGGGCTTCCAACCCCGCAGACCGCGTCACAGCTCTATTGGCACACCCAGGATCTGGGCTGAGGTTTTTACCCTGCAGACTGCGGCAAGTCGAGGAGCTAGGAAGACAGTCTTATTCTGTGGACCATGGCACACTGAATTCATGAGCCACTGCTACCAAGCACCGAGGATCTGGGTAGATGTCCCTGCCCTGCCCTTCTGCATGCTGATAATCCAGCGCATCGTCCTTATTCTGTAATTACTGTTCTGTGCGGTGGCATACCAAGGATCTGGGCAGACATCTTTCCCCTCCGAATAGCTGCCTTTGCGCGGCTGCTCACCGAGGATCTGGGCGGGCCTTCCTACCCTGGAGACTACATCACGCTTGCACCTGCACACCTAGGACCCTTCGTTGACGTTTTTACCCTGCGGACAGCGGCAAGTCTGGGACCTGGGCGGACATCCTAATTCTGCAGAGGATGGCGCACTAGATTCATGAACTGCTACTACAGCGCACTGAAGACCTGAGTGGATGTCCCTGTCCTGAGGATAGTGGCCTAGTCGGGCTACACGCTGAAAATTCAGTCCATCATCTTTATTTTCTGATTACCGCGGCATTGATCAGAGGAACTGGACTGACATCCTTAACCTCCAGACAGCCGCATTGCCGCAGCTGCGCATTAAGGCACTGGGCGGGGCTTCCAATACTGCAGACTGCGTCACAGCTGCATCCGCACACCCAGGACCTGGGAGGGCATTTTTACCCTGCAGACTGCGGCAAGGCTAGAAGCTGGGAGGACGTACTTATTCTGTGGATGGTGGCGCATTGGATCCGTGTACTGCTGCAACCACACAGCGAGAACCTGGGAGGATGTCCCTACCTTGAGGACAGCGGCACACCAGGATTTCACATTGACAATCCAGCAGAGCTTTCTTACCTTATGGACCATTGCTGTTTGTGGTCGCACACTGAAGAACTGGGCGGGCGTCCTTACCAAGGGAATTGTGCAACTAAGGAGTCTTTCCCCTAATAACCAGAGGAACATCCTTATTCCATGGACTACTGCCTTCTGCTGCTGAGGACCTGGGTGGATATCCTTACCCTGCGGATAGCATTGGTGGAGCTGTGCGTTGAGGATCTGGATGTGCCTTCCAGCCCTGGAGACTGCATCACAGCTGCATTTGCACACTCAGGACCTGGGAGGGTGTTTTCACTCTGCGTACTGTGGCAAAGCTAGGAGCTCCGCGGACGTCCTCATTCCTGCGGGAAGGTGGCGCACTAGATTCATGAACCACTGCTACCGCGAATTGAGGACCTGGGCGGATGTCCCTGTCCTGAGGACAGTGGCATAGCTGGACTGTATGCTGATAATCCAATGCTTTGTCTTTATTCCGTGATTACTGCCTTGTGCTGTGGCGTACATAGAATCTGGGCTGACGTCTAATCCCCCGGAGACCTGCATTGCCGCGGCTGCGCACTGAGGATCTGGGCGGGGCTTCCAACACTGCAGACCACGTCACAGCTATATCTGTACAATAAGGGCCGGAGTTGACGTTTTTACCCTGCAGACCTGCGGCATGGCGAAGAGCTCAGCGGACGTCCTTATCCTGCGGAAGGTGGCGCACTAGATTCCTGAACCACTGCTATCGCGAATCGAGGGTCTGTGCGGATATCCCTGTCTTGAGGATAGTGGCACAGCCCGGCTGCACGCTGATAATCCAGGGCACTGTCTTTATTCCGTGATTACTGCCCTGTGTGGTAGCGGCAGAGAATCTGGTCGGGCATCCTTTTTCTCTGGATAGCCGCATTGCCGCGGCTATGCACTGAGGATCTGGGTGGGGCTTCCAACCCCGTAGACCACATCATAGCTATATCTGCACACTGAGAGCCCGAGCTGGTGTTTTTACCCAGCTGACCTGCGGCATGGCGAGGAGCTCAGCGGACGTCCTAATCCTGAGGAAGGTGGCGCACTAGATTCCTGAACCACTACTACCGCGAATCGAGGGTCTGTGCGGATATCCCTGTCCTGAGGATAGTGGTACAGCCCGTCTGAATGCTGATAATTCAGGGCACTGTCTTTATTCCGTGATTACTGCCCTGTGTGGTAGCGTATAAAGAATCTGGTCGGGCATCCTTTTTCTCTGGATGGCCGCATTGCCGCGGCTGCGCACTGAGGATCTGGGTGGGGCTTCCAGCCCCATGGACCGCATCTTAGCTATATCTGCACACTGAGAGCCTGAGCCGTCGTTTTTACCCAACAAACCTGCCACATGGTGAGGAGCTTCGCGGACGTTCTAATCCTGTGGAAGGTGGTGCACTAGATTCGGGAACCACTGCTACCCTGCATCGAGGACCTGGGCGGATATCCCTGTCCTGAGGATAGTGGCACAGGCCGACTACACGTTGATAATCCTGGGCACTGTCTTTATTCCATGATTACTGCCCTGTGTGGTAGAGTATAAAGAATCTGGTCGGGCATCCTTTTTCTCTGGATAGCCGTACTGCCGCGGCTGTGCACTGAGGATCTGGGCGGGGCTTCCAGCTCCGCAGACCGCGTCACGGATGTATCTGCACACTGAGGGCCTGAGCTGACGTTTTTACCCTGCAGACCTGCGGCATGGCGAGGAGCTCGGCGTTCGTCCTAATTCTGCGAAAGATGGCGCACTAGATTCGTGAGCCACTGCTACCCTGCATCCAGGAACTGGGCGGAGGATAGTCCTGAGGATAGTGGCACAGCCCAGCTGCACGTTGATAATCCTGGGCACTGTCTTTATTCTGTGATTACTGCCCTGTGTGGTAGCGTATAAAAAATCTGGTCGGGTATCCTTTTTCTCTGGATAGCCGCATTGCCGCGGCTGCGCACTGAGGATCTGGGTGGGGCTTCCAGCACCGCAGACCGCGTCATGGCTGTATCTGCACACTGAGAGCCGGAGCTGACGTTTTTACCCTGCAGACCTGCGGCATGGCGAGGAGCTCAGCAGACGTCCTATCCTGTGGAAGGCGGCGCACTAGATTCGTGAGCCACTGCTACCCTGCGTCGAGGACCTGGTCGGTTATCCCTGTCCTGAGGATAGTGGTATAGCCTGGCTGCACGCTGATAATCCCGGGCATTGTCTTTATTCCGTGATTACTGCCCTGTGTGGTAGCGATTGAGAATCTGGGTGGGCATCTTTATTCTCTGAAGAGCCGCGGTGCCGCGGCTGCGCTCTGAGGATCTGGGTGGGGCTTGCAATGGCGCAGACCACGTCACGGCTGTTATCTGCACACTGAGGGCCGGAGCTGACGTTTTTACCCTGCAGACCTGCGGCATGGCGAGGAGCTCAGCGGACGTCCTATCCTGTGGAAGGTGGCGCACTAGATTCTTGAACCACTGCTACCCTGCGTCGAGGACCTGGGCGGATATCACTGTCCTGAGGATAGTGGCACAGCCTGGCTGCACGCTGATTATCCAGAGCACTGTCCTTATTCCGTGATTACTGCCCCGTGTTGGTAGCGTACAGAGAATCTAGTCTGGCATCCTTTTTCTCTGGATGGCCGCATTGCCGGGGTTGCACACTGAGGATCTGGGCGGGGCTTCCAACCCCACAGGCAGAGTCACAGCTCTATTGGCAAACTTCCTTTCTGGGCTGAGGCTTTTACCCTGCAGACTGAGGCAAGGCGAGGAGCTGGGTGGATATTCTTATTCCGTGGACGGTGGTGCACCGGATTCGTAAACCACTGCTACCGCGTACCAAGGACCTGAGCGGATTTTTCTGTGCTGCGCACTGTGGAAGAGCAGGGCTACATACGGATCCACCTTATTCTGTGATTTCTGCTCTGTGCAGCGGCTCTGGGTGGATGTCCTTCCCCTGGAAATATCCGCATTGCTGCAGCTGCCCACCGAGGATCTAGGTGGGCCTGCCAACCCTGCAAACTGTGGGGAAGCTTCATTGGCACACCCAGGACCTGGGCTGATGTTTTACCCTGCGGACTGCAAAGCTAGGAGCTGGAAGGCTATCTTTATCCTGTGGATGGTGGCATACTGGATACTTGAATCACTATCACTGTGCACTGAGGACCTGGGTGGATGTTCCTACCCTGAGGATAGTTCTACAGAAGAGCTGCACCCTGATAACCCAGAAGAGCTTTCTTATAACTCTGTGATCAACTCCCTTTGCAGCAGGACACCACGGAACTGGGTGAACGCCCTGCCCTTCCCCTCCGCACAGCTGCATCGGTGGAGTTGCACACTGAGGATATGGGCGGGCCTTATAATTCTGCATCCTGCATCACAGATGCACCTGCATATCCAGGACATGGGAAGGCATTTTTTACCCTACGAAATGTGGCAAGGCTGGGGTCTGGGCAGACGTTCTTATCCTGTGGATGGTCATGCACTGGAGCAATTCGCCAATTTAATCACGCACCAAGCACCTGGATGGATGTCCTTACTCTGGCGAGGGTGGCACAGAGGGCTGCTTGGTGATGAGTCATCATCAGTCTTGCTCTGTTCATTGATGCACAGCTGCGTCTCACATCCAGGACGTAGGCAGATGTCCTTACCTGAGGATAGCAGTAAGGGGATGTGATAACCCAGCAGAACTTGGGTACCCTACTGGTTTTCACATAGTAGGAACTAGTGCCCGTGTCCTTACCTTGGAGATGGTGGTGCAGTGGAGCTTCCTTATCTTGTGGATCTCTGTATCGTGATAGAGAATTCTAAGGGCCTGGGCAAGTGTTATAATCCTGTGGACTAGAACCTGGGTGGACATTTTTACTCTGCAGACCGTGGCATGGCTGGGAGCCGTTTATTTTTCCTTACCTTAACGACACTGGCATAGCAGATCATCTTTACCAGGTGGATAGCTGCATTGTTGTGGCTGTGCAAAAAAGGCATGGATAGCCTTCTGAACCTGCAGAGTGCATCAGCTGTGTGGCACACCCAAGACCTGGGCCAGCGCTTTGACCCTATAGACTATGTTGTGGCTGGGAGCTGTGTGGATATCTTTACCTAGAGCTAGTGGCACATGGAATTGTCTTTTCCCTGGAGAACTCCTCATTCTTGTGGTTGCTTATCGAATGTCCAGGCAGAGTCCTTACCTTGAGATGATGGCTCTCTGCAGTATGTTTTCTTTGCTGACAGCTCTGTGATGTGGCTGTGCACTAAAGCCCTGGGTGGGCTTTCTAACCTTACAGATGGTAGAGTGTTCTTACCCTGTGGGTAGCCACATTATTGTGGCTGCATATTGAGGACTCAGGAATATGTCTTTACCCTGGGGATGGTGGCACAGTAGACTGAGCACTGATTGTCCAATGGAGCATCTTATCCTGTGGCCAGCTGCACTGTGGAGGTTGCACACTGTGGACCTGGGTGGGCTTTCTGTCCCAGAAGACTGCATCACAGTTGCATTTGCATACCCAGGACCTGGGTGGGCATTTTTACCCTGGAAACTGCAGCATGGCTGGGAGCTAGGTGGATGCTCTTGCCCTGCAGGTGGTGGCACAGTGGAGCCCTCTGGAACTGACCCAGTGGAGCTTCCTTACTCTCTGGATGGTTGCAGTGTGGTGACTATGCATTGAAGACCTGCTTGCAGGGGCCTGAAGGGTCGCTGTAGCCCTACAGACTGTATCACAGCTGAATTGGCATACCCCCAAAATTTGGGTGAGTATTTTTTACTCTGCAGATGGTAGCACATGGAGCTGCACGCCGATGACACAGCTGAATGTCCTTACTCTGTATAGCTGCACTGATGTGGCTACCCACTGAGGACCTGGGAGGACATCTTTATCCTGGGGATGGTGGCACATAGGAGCTGCAGACCAACAGCCCAGCCAGGTGTCTTTATCCTGCAGACAGCTGCAATGCTGAGGCATACACCGAGGACCTGCGAGGAGGTCCTGACCCTGGGAATGATGGAGTAGTGGAGGCTCACTCTACACAGCCAGTGTCTTTACCCTGCTGATGGCTGCTGCTACTCACTGAGGATGTCTTACATGTGGATTTTGGTACAGTGTTGCACCCTGCTGAGAATCTAGTTGGGCATCTGTACTCTGTGGATGGTGGTGTTGCTTTGGCTCTGTATTGAGGACTGGCTCAGGCAAGTGGCTTTACGCTGTGGACTGTGGCATGGTGAGGACCTGGATTGACATTCTTACCTTGAGGAGGCTGGCATAATGGAGTTGGGTGTTGTTATGGATGGCCTCAGCTGCACACTGAGGACCTGGGTGGATGTTCCTAATCTGAGGACATTGACACCGTAGAACTACATGATGATGATGACCTAGCCAGGTCCTCATGCTGGTGTGGCTGTGGCCACACACCAAGTGCCTGAGCAGACGTCCCCTGGGGATGGTGGCACAGTGGAGCTGTTCAGATAGCCCAGCTGGTATTCTCACCCTGCGGACTCCATGGTGGATGCTACATCTCCATGAAATCAAGACCTGGTTGGGGTTCTAAGCCTGTGATCTATGTCATGGCTGCCCAAGGACCTGACCTGAGAACTGTCATGGCTACAGGCACATACGGGATCTATTCATGACTCTGGTTGTGCCCCAGGGACACAAGTGGTCTTGAGCACTGTGTCTCCAGAGCAGCCTGGGGCTCCCTGTTGTTGGCCCGGGCTGTGAGCAGTAGTGGGAGGGCAGCTGGAGCTGCAGAGCCCTCACTGTGCATTTCTTCATGTGGGACCTCAGTGTGTCTTGAGCTCCAGAGGCCTGTGGACAGACATGCCTTGCACAGAGTCCTGCAGGCCCACAGTGTCCTTCCCATTGTCCAGGCCAGATGCCTTGGAGTCACTCTTAACTTCTGTCTTTAAGCTTCATGTCTCACCCTTTAGTAACCCCTTTTTCTCTTTCTCTTACACACCCCCAGTGCAGCTACTCCTCATTTCTGTCACTGGTCATGTCACCTTAAGCACCCACTTTGATTATTGGAGCAATTTTCTGGCTTCTCTTCCCACAGTCTTTTCTGTTTTCAACCCTCAACCTGAGCAGGACTGTTCATGCTTAAGTGCAGAGGCTCCCTAGCTACTCAAGATCAAAACCCACAGTCCTTACAATGGCCTGAAAAGTTGTGTGTGACCTGCTCCCCACCTCTTACCTGCTCGTTTTGCCTTCTGACACTGGCCCCAGACTGTCTTAGCTGAACAGTTTGGGGATATGAGGTTCCATTTCAGCCTTATTGTCCTTGCAGAGGCTCTTCCCTTTTCCCAAGATGCTGTTCCCTCAGATGCCCACAGGCTGATTCCTCACCTCCTTCAGGTCCCTGCTGAATGATAGCCTTGACAATAAAGGGAGGTGTGTGCCGAGGCCACCTCCTCTCTCCCAGCACCCCCTTAGCTCCTCTCCTGGCTCTCCTTTTCTTTTGGAGCGCTGTCCGTTCTGTGTCATTCCCCAGAGGATCCTTGTTGAGTGGTCTGCCACCCGCTGCCTGCCTCCCCTTGTTTGAAGCTAGGCTTCTGGTGGATGGGGTCTGGGTTTTGTTGATTGCTATATTTCAAGTGCCTGGTACATTGTACCTTCAGTAAATAAAAGTTTACAAATATTCCCGCTCTCAGTGTGAGGAACTCATTTTGACGGCTGTTGTCCCCTGATGGCACACCCAGGGCGGGAGGCTCCTCAGGTCCTGCCTGGAGGCCTGGAGCCCATGCTGAGCTTGTGGGGAGTGGGGCCTCATTCTCCTGCCTTTCCCTTCCCTGTCTCCCGCTTTCCTGCCTCTCCATGAGGGTGCCGCTAGGACTACAGCGGTCTCCAAACTCCCATCCCGCCTCACGCAGTGTCATGGGAAGAGCCTCGCTCTAATGACCAGTGGTTTGCCTTTCTCTGCCCCAGCCCAGAGAAGGTCCTGTCTGTCACCCGGGTGCCCGTCAGTGTGTGTCACATGACTCATTCTGATGGCTCACTCCCCTACCTACACTGGCCCTGGTGTTGGAGATCTGCTCTAGTCTTCAGCCAGGCGGCTGTAGGAAACTCAGGTCCTGACACTCAGACCTCAGGGCATCTGTGCTGCCTGTGTAGCACGGGGTGTTGCTGTGACAGGCACCTGGTGTGTGGGGTTTCCGGGCCCTGGGTTGTGGCATGGCTACATTGGGCTTTTGAGCATCCATCTCAGTGGACCCGCCCCGTGCACTGTGCTCAAGACTGTAAGGAATACGCACAGTGGGCTGCTCCTGTCCATCACTGGCTTATTCTCAGTACCTCCTGTGAGAAGGGAAGGGTCCCAGGTGTGCAGTAGTCCTTGTGTGTTATAATCCTGCTAAGGAGCCACTGGGGTAGATACTGTTGACCCTGTTTTGTGAGTGATGGAACTAAGACCCAGGATGAAGCTGCCCGGCCACCCCCTGGGAAGTGGGGGAGCTGCACTCCAGCCCCAGAGCCTGGGCTTTGTCCAGCCTGACACAGCCAGCCTGCCTGCCAGGCTCTTGCTTGGTGCTACAAGATGGCAGTGCTTACGGGCAGGGCCCTGGCCTGCCTTCCCATCCCAGGAGTCCTGGGGATGCTCAGGGGCAAAGAGACTGCCACAGAGCCCAGCTGGTGGTGTTCAAGGGCAGGGCTTTCCCCTTGGTAACTCGTCCCTTGGTTGGGTTTGACCCGGGTGGGAAGCACGAGGGGTCATTGGCTTTGAGGTCCAACGTGATGCTGCACGGTCACTGGAGCCAGCGTGGCCTGGTCACGGCTCTGCCACCACATGTGCTGGCTGGCTGGCTGACACTTTGGTGGGAACCCAAGTGTGAGTCCCCTCTTCTGCAGAGTGAATGGAATAGCCCTTGGGCTCCCTGGTGGGTCTCCTTATAGACAGTCACTGGGTGGACCACACCCCCCGCTATTCTTTGGTGACTCCCCGGTCTCCCAGCACGGTGGTCACAGAGGTGTAAGCAGAGTGGGGAGTTGTAGGCAAGGCTGGTTCCCTAGACACAGATGACCCAAAGAGAGTGTTAGGTGAGCATGCCTCATGGTCAGAGCTGAGCTGACCTCAGTAGCCATCCCAGAGCACCTTCGCTCTTAGGGGAAACGGAAGCCACACTGAAGAGAAGTTCCATGTGGAACCCATCCTGGGCAGCTGGGATGTCCCCAGACTGTGACCTGTGCAAATGTGGACTCCATGTGGAGTTCTGGAAAGAAAGGACACTGAGGGTAGCTGGGGGTCAGGGAAGTTAAACATATATCTGCCTTTGTGATTCTGATTCTAGCCCTGTGAGTTATTGGCAGGTGATGTTGGGTAGGCACCCCGTCCCTAGAGGGCTGAGCTTCTGCCTCTGTGTAGTGAGGGGTCAAGTTTGACCTCCAGATTCTGCTCAGTTTAAGAGCAGTGAAGTTGTTTCCCCTTGTTTCTAGCTGTTGACCTTCAGTAGGGACCTGTTGGTTGGGCATTGTCCACTTCCCAAGACTGGGTAGGGACTTAGGCCAACCTTCAGCCCTATAGGACCCACCTCCATGGCACATGTGAGACAGAATCTGTTGAGAAGCGTTGAGGGCGCTGGACACAGAGCCAGAGGGCAAGGTCCTTGTCCCAGCCTGTGGCAGGGACTGTCCAGGAGGACCCTGACAAGGCAGGAGGGCAGGAACATTCCAGGAAGCTTGCTTTTCCCATGGTGAAAGTAGTAGCTCCGAGGAGCAGACGCTTGTGCCGGTGGTGTGCTGAGTATTCTGTGGGCTGTCCACCCGCTCTTGTACTTGTCGCAAAGCAAATGTCATCGTCGCTGGATGGAGCAGAAGATTAGAGAGTTGAGGTTCTTGTAGCCACTAAGTGGGAGAGCCAAGGCTTTCTGTCTTTCTGACTCAATCCCATTTTCTTAACCCTCTCGCGGTGTGTGTGCCACAAATAAGCAGGTGGAAATGCATTGGCCACTGACCATGCCCAGCACAGTCGATCGCTTGGTCGCCTCATCCCTCCTTTCCCAGAGGTGGGCAGCAGGGACTCTTGGCCTAGTGGGGTGGGCTGGGTGGGCTGAGATTGGATTCTGGACTCATCTGGCAGGTGTCTCACGCTCTGCCCTCCCTTTTCTCACTCGTAACCTAACAAGGACTTATATGGAACCCCAGATACAGAAGAGTGGTTGGAATATGCTGTTTACCAGCACAGAACATACTCAGTTGATGTGGCTCCTGTTGGTGTTTTGGTCAAGAAGCTGTCTGCTGAAAGCCTGGAGCCTGGCGGAGTGGCGTTGGCTGGCTGGAGAAGGGAGGGCCTCTAGACTAAGGAGACCGTGGAGGCCTAGCTGGGCTGGTCAGGCCTCTGTGGCTGAATCATGGGGTAGCACATGGGGATGGCAGGAGGTGGTCTACAGAGCCTGATGGGCGGCTGGCGGTTGGCCCTGGCCCCAGGAGGGGGAGTCAGGCCAGTTGAGAGGCGGCTGCTGGGTGGAGCGGACCTGGGTTGAGGAGCTTTGGGTTCTCTGCTGGTCTTGTAACTTGATCCCAGCAGGCGGGAGGGCAGATCAGAACCCTCCAAGCTGCCTGTCGAGGCCCTGGGTGCCGCTGTGTTCGGGACTCCGCTGTCTTTCATCTCTGCTCTTATCTAGATCTCCACAGTTCATTATTTCTTCAAATCTTAACTCTCCCTGTGACTTCATAATGAGGTTTTCCATCATCTGCCAAAGAGAGCCTCCTGGTTTCTACAGGAGTCATCCTTAGGAGCAATATGTTGGTGCCCCAAAAGTAGAGCAGCAGATGATTGGCAAAGGGCCCTTGCTCTGAGCACCCCCCTGGAGCTTTAGCGGGGCATAGGGGCTGCCCCGTCCAGGGCAGAAAGCTGAGACTCCCACTCCAGGGGCCCTGCCCATCACCCTTCTGCCGCCGTTTCCTCCACACATTTGATGGGTGTTCTACATGCCAGGCCTGGAGCTGGCCCTGGGGTGCAGGGTCATCTGAGGCCATCACGGTATGACGGGGTCAACCAGGAGGCAGACAGCATAGCAGGGTATGGGGTGGGGTGTGAGGGAGCCTTGGCGGAGCATGGCAGTGCAGTGGGAGGTGCAGGCTGCTGGGCCCAGGTCCCCTCCAGCACTCACTGGTGTAGGGCTGGGGCACGGCTCCTCACCTCACCCAGCGTCCTCCTCAGGAAGGAGGGGGGTGAACCCCAAGAGTATTGGAACTTTTTATGACTCGCTCTGTGTGTCTACAGTCCCTTCCCTTTCTCGCCCTGTGCTGTGTCTTCTCTCGGCCTGGACAGGCTGGCCTTCAGTCTTTGTAGGCCCCACACCTCTCTGAACCAAGACCAGCTGTGTCTCTAGGGCAGTCACACAAGCCGGGATGTGACCCCCAGAAGCCAGTCATTCAGTGCTGCTCAAACGGGGTTTTGTGTACCCCCCACATCTGCCCCAGACGGCTGTGTGGGAAGCAGGTGCAAACTGCTGGGTGAGCCAGAGGCCAGAGTGGGAGCCTGAGAGGCACCCCCGGGGCTGGGGGTCCTGTGTCCTTTGCTCTTATTCTGGAGTGGTAGGGCACACTGACGGGAGGGCACAGCCCAGGGTCAGGGTTGAGGTTTGCAAACAACCTGGCACAGAACTTGGCATGGCTCAGGTGTCTGGTAAATATGGAATTATTTGGATTAGCTCCAATCCCCTGGTCTCCCAGGGAAACTGGAAACGAGTCACCTGGTGACGCAGCCAGGGGAGATAAGATTATGAGGATACTTTTTTTTTTTTTTTTTTTTAAGTGACAGCTGTTTAAAGTCAGGTGAAAACTGAAACTTGCCTCAGAGGAGGGTCGGCTTCCAGCGCCAGGACTTGAGTTCCCCGGTGTGGTTCTGAGCAGGTGCAGCCGAGGCAGGAGCCCTTCCCAGAAGTGAGGGCACGGGGCTGGCATCTGTATGTGGTGGTGCTGGGCTTCTGAGTCGGGGACAGTGCCAGACTTCACGCTGGTCACTCTGCTGGCATCACAGCGGAGAGGAGGCTGGCAGTCACTGTTGGGTCGCTGTGGCACGGACATGCCTGCTCTGACCTTGTAAGCATGGATGCTGAAGGTCTCCTGGCCGACTCTGCCCAGCGTGGGTCGCCTCTCGGGTGCCAGCTCTGCTGCTGGGCTGAGGATCTGTGAGGAGCTCAGCCTGCCTGTGGGGAGGCGGGCAGCAAGCGCTCTGGCAGAGCCATGGCCTCCGAGGGAAGGCAGTATCCCCGTTTGGTGGCGGAGGCCGACAGAATTCCTGGGAGGCCTTGTAGAGCCTCTCTGTTCTGTACAGCAGGCTGTTTGCATGTTCACTGAGACTTGCCTGGTCCAGGTCCAGGGAGCTGCCCTCTGTGAGGTGCACCCCTAGCCCTTAGAACTCCTGGGGTAGGGAGGTGGGTGTGAGCAGGAGATGGAGCACTGACCCTGCAGGGATGGCTGGCACGGGGCGCAAGCTGCCTGTGAAGTGGGTGTAGCTGGGGGACAGTGTCCTTGGAGAGAAGGGGGAAGAAGGGTTTTGCAAGGATGTGGGGGTGGTGGTGAAGGGCCTGAGGACCTGCAGCGCTGCAGGGAGCACGTGCTCTGGTCGCGGGGAGGGTCCCGTGGCCCGGCTTCCCTCTCTGCTTTCAAAAACTGAGCATTACTCACCATCAGGGAGGTGCGTCCAAACCAGTGAGGGGCCAACTCCCTGGTTGGACTGGCCTGGGTGGACAGACAAGACACAACAGGTGTTGGCCAGGGTGCCAAGAAAGGGGAGCTCCCACGCACTGTTGTGGGGTGCTGAACTAGCACAGCCATTATGGAAAACAGTGTAGGGCGTCCTCAAAAATCTACAGCTAGTGCTTTGTGTATGTGCAAAGGAAATGAAATCCGCATGTTAAAGAGACACATGCTGTTCACAGCATCCAAGATGGGGATTGATGTAAATGTCCCTCAGTGGGTAAATGGATGAAGAAATATGGTGTGTATACACAGTGGAATACTATGCGGCTATGTAGAGTGTGAAATCCTGTCATTGGTGACAACTGGACGAATGTGGAAGGTGTTAAGCTAACAGTGATACATTTATGTCTCAAAATGGTTACTAGAGAGGATTTCCAGTGACCATCATTTAGGTGATCTGTAGGTTAATTATCATTATTATTGTTGTCATTATTATTGTTATCATTATTAGTAGTAGTACCAGGTGTTGAACCCAGGGGCATTTAACCCCTGAACCACGTCTCCAGCAAACCCCGCCCCCCACCACTTTTAAAATTTTGAGACAAGTTATTGCTAAGTTGCTTAGAGCCTTGCGAAGTTGCTGAGGCTGGCCTTGAACTTGTGAACCCCCTGCCTCAGCCTCCTGAGCTGCTGGGATGACAGGTGGGCGCCACTGTGCCTGGAACCCTTTCTTTTTAATTAATTAATTATTATTGTATTTTAGTTGTAGATTGACACAGTATCTTTATTTATTTATTTATGTGGTGCTGAGGATAAAACACACGTGCTAGGATGTGCCTTACCACTGAACTACCACCTCAGCCCCTAAGACCCTTACTTGACCATTGCCCAGTATATACATGAATCAAAACATCACATCATGCCTCAGATACATGTATAATTTGTCTATGTCAGTCAAAAATTTTTGAAAAGTACCAACACAAGAGAAAGATGTACAGAAGAAAGCGTCGCAGATTTTCGTCTCAGAGCAGAGGTTCTATTAGCTGAACCTCAGACAGAGGCCGGGCGGGCACCGTTTCCCTGCAGCAGCACCATACTGTGTGCCTGCTTTTTAGCAAAACTATTAAATTCCATGTTTCTTTAGCATAACAGAGGGAAGGGAATGGGAGTGAAAATCTAAGAAATTGCTGAATTGATGTATTTCTTGTGTTGAGAAATTATTCCCTTAAAGGTCTCTTTAAGATGAGAGGGGGTGGGGGTGGGGGCAGGAAAGATGGTGGAATGAGATGGACATCATCACCCTAGGCACATGCATGACTGCACATATGGTGTGACACTACATTGTGTTCAACCAGAGAAACGAAAAGTTGTGCTTCGATTGTGTACAATGAATCAAAATGCACTTCTGTCATATGTACCTAATTAGAATAAATAAATAAATAAATAAAATTTTAAAAATGGATGTGTAACCAATGTGATCCTGCAATCTGTACATGTGGTAAAAATGGGAGTTCATCACCCACTCGAATCAAATGTATGAAATATGATATGTCAAGAGCATTGTAATGTTTTGAGCAACCAATAAAAAAAAGAAAAAAAAAACTAAGAAAAAAAGATGAAGAGAAAAGATCATGAAAAACTGCAGCAAGTTAAATATTGAGGCTATATTATTAAATACTGTGTCTCAGTCTTTCGAGTTGTTGACTGATTTCTTGTTGGGTCTCCCTCACCCTGGACTCCGCCATCTAGGCCTCGCCTTCCATGCTGAGCTCGTGGTTTCAAAGGGCCTTCTGTCCTCCTCGGGACTCAGGTGGAGGCCGCACTCCTCACTGCCCCATTCTCCGTCTTCTCTCCCTTCTCACTGGGCTGCGGGATCTTCCTGTCAGGACTTTCCCTTAGAGGATGGCTGCCTGTCAGGCGTCGTATTTCCGTATATCTTACAGCATGGTCAGCCGGCAGACTCCTGGGGTAAGTTAGTTCTGGACAATGACTGTGCGCCAGGCAGGTTTTGAGGTGCTGAGTGCACAGCAGTGACCAGGACAAACACGTCCTACCTTCAAAGACTTAGCTTCTAGTGGGAAGAGGGTCAGTGGTGGATGGGAACAAATCAGTAAGACCGCAGAGCGGCAGTCCCAGGAAGAGACATGGCAGATGGTTCGGCGAGACGAGGGCTGGTTCAGCTGAGGAGGGCCAGTACGAGTGGGTCGAGCAGATGGCAGCATGGCAAAGGCCCGCGAGCACTGGGGTGGGGCCTTTGAGGAGCTGGGGAGCCACAGCCCCGAGGGACGAGGGACGTTGGGAAGCCCTGGAAGCCAGGGAATGCTGTGAGTGCGCTCGAGGCTCTAGGATGGCCACTGTGGGTGGAGAGAGGTCAGTAGAGAGTGTCCCACCTGACTTTTGCAGGGTGCTGCCTGGGATGGGCACAGAAGACAGAGGAGCCTGCAGAGACCCACAGGAGCACGGAGCAGAGCGTGTCTGAGAAACAGGGTCAGGAAACCACCACAGCCTCCGAGTGTCAAGGGAAACAAGGCCAGAAATGGGCCCCTGGGCTTTGTGTTTGGGAGGGGTTGTCAAGGAGCAGGGATGGAACCTGGCACAGACAGTAGGAGGGGCCTGGTGGTGGGAAGAGGAGCCGGCAGGAGCAGCTGGGCTTGGGGGGGATCCCCCTGCAAAGGGGCAGAGGACCTGGAGGTGGCTGGAGGGCAGGTAGGATGGAGACAGGCTGATGTTCCCAGGGCCGGTGATGGGGTGTGCTACGGAGAACTTCCAAGGTGTGGAGCGGCTGATGGAGGCACCTAGATACATGTGCCCTGAGCTGAGGAGCAGGGCACAGACGCGGTGGGGTGCCCTGGAGGCCTCAGGAATGCTGCTTTCTTGTCTCAGAGAAGATTTGTCCTGGGATGGCGGTGCAGAGCCATTCCCAGCTGATGGCGTCTCCCTGGCCACTTCTCTTTCCCTCCACCTCTTCCTTTCTCCGTCTTTGCTGTTCTCCCCTTTCCCTGCTTCTTCATCTTCGCACTCTGGGCTGCTCTTGTGATGTCTTCGTGGCAGCCCGAGTCGGGTGGCTGCCATCCCAGCTGTGGCTGGCTAATCTTCTGGCTTGGCTCCACCTCTCTGGTCTTCAGGAGGATGCAGAGGTCTGACAACTACCAGGCTGTCTCCTGCTTCAGGTGGGGAGAGTCGGTGGGAAAGTCCAGAAGTCACCGTAAAGGCAGGTGTGCACACCGGTGGCTCCGCTTTCTATTTCCTGCTGCCGTCTTGCTTTCCTAGGGAGTCTCAGTGATTCCAAGGGGTGGAAGAATGTAGCAGAATGTAGCAGACTTTGCAGAGAGTTCTACTAGCACTTTGCAGAAGAAGTATTTATTTTTAACAATGAATTGGAGGGATGAAGAGCAGTGCATCGATGGAGGCAGCCTCTGGCTGTCTCGGGAGCACTGTGTCAGGCGTGGCTCTCAGCGGCTCTCTGGTGGGGGGACTTCTGAGGCCACACCATCAGTGAGTAGGCCCTTTCCTGTCTGAGTGGGCAGGTGGAACAAGAGAGAGCCGCTCACTCTGAAATGGCAGGACGGGCACCTGCTGTGACAGGAAGCCCGTGCTCCCTGCAGTGTCTGATGGGTGAGCCCAGTTCCTGCAGTGCCAGGTGGGCTGGCCGAAAGTGCCTTCAGGTGTTTCCAGTCAAGAGAGTTTTTGGTGAATTCTCATTTGACTGTGCATGAAAAGGAATGCTCATTTATATTTAAAGAGATATTCAATCAGGATTGTAAATATAGAAGAGGTTGAGATTTGTGTTTTCCAGTCTAGTGGTCTCCAAGCCTTTTTCTTTCTTTCCTTTAGATGCCACGTTCTGCAAACAAAATCATGCAGAGGGAACCTCAGCTGTGCAGTGCGCATGGTGGGGTTGCACTGCTAGAGGTGTGCAGGAGCCTTGGCCACGGGGTCCCTGTGGGTCCCTGAGGTGGACAACACGGCGCCCGCTCTCTCTAAACCCATATCGGGATGTACCCACATAGCGCCACTCTCAAGGCAGGTGGAGGGCCAGGCACTCTAGCCTACCCTCTCCCTTGCCCCAGCCCGGCTGTCTCGGGCAGTTCCCACAGCTCAGCAGCCATCAGGTTCCTTTCTGTCGGTGGACGGTAAGGATACATCTGATCTGAAGATGCGTTTGAGGGAAGAAAGAAAAGATACCAGTGAGGGCGTGACCCTGAGCCTGGCACTCCTCGTGCTCGGGTGGCACCTCCAAGGGGGAAAGGTTGTTGGTGACTTTCTCCTGTAAAGCTCTGGGCCCCAGATCTAGGGCCCATGACAGAGGCAGCATGTGACTGAGCACAGGCATGGTGTTCCCAATGCGGCTCACTGACGGGAGCCGGGGTCTCAGTCCTGCTGTGAGCGAGACAGCAGCCCTGCCCTCGGCAGCTCTCAGGCACTGACAGAGTGGTGCTTTCTGGTCTTCACCTTGGCCCCGTGGAAAGGTGTGTTTGGGCCAGATCATGAAGGCCCTGTGTGTCACGCGCTGAGCTTGGACACCATGCTGCAGGCTGCCACGCACGTCTCGTCACTAGGAGAGGGTCCTGCTCAGCATGTTTGCCTCTGAGGCGGCCACTGTGTGTGGGTCAGACCAACGGGGTCCGTCTCGGGGACAGTGAAAGTGAGGGCACTGATGTAGTTTTATGATCCCATCTATGTGTTTAGGATGTTCAGTGGATGATTGGGGTTCCCTCAGGCTCCCTCTTCCTACAGCGGGGTGACGCATTTACCTGGAAGATGTGAAAGGGAAAGCTGCTGGAGCGGCCGTCAGCCTGGTGCTGCTGCTCCGCCCTCGGTCTCGTGTTTCCATGGGTGGTCACGACAACAGCCACCACTTCCTGAGGGCCTGCCTGACGAGGGGCATGATTCTCAGTTAGAGCATCCCCCCGTCCTGCACACAGAGGGGCTTTGCCCAGGCTCGCGGCGGAGTGTGACAGTGCTAGACACTGCCCTCTCTGACTCTGGGTCCCACCCTTTCCAGGTCACTGAGCTGTCAGTGTAGCTTTGTGTCCTGCTTCGTCACTCCCTTCCCTATTTCATCTAGCAGTCACTGTCACTGTAATTTTAAAGGCTCTACATAATGCTACAAGAACATTCTAAAGATTTTTTTTCTTTTCCTGACAGACATGTAGGTTCTGCCCCCTTCGTTGCTAATTTTGTGAACACTGTTGGATGAACACTGCTGACTCCAGGTTGAGGCTTTGTCTGCATTCCAGTTGGTCTTCCAGCAGTGGTCCCAGAGGTAGCCTTTCCTGGTCAGGGGCCTGGCTCTTCCTGTCAAGTTGCTTTTCCAGAGAAACCTTCCCAGGCCTCTGTTGTGTGAGGGTGCAGATCCCTCCCGTGCTTCTGTAGCAGGGGGCTCGGAGTCACCTGGATGTGTGAACTCACCTGACGTGTAGGAAATCTTGTAGTCTTGAGCTAAATCAGCCCAGTTTGGGTTTTTTGTTTTTGGTTTTGGTTTGACAAAAGAGAAAATAATGTATTTAGCAGTCTCTTGCAAAAGTTTTATTTCTAGCAGAAAAACTAATGTGAACACTAGTTGGAAAAAATACGAAATTAATAACAGTTTGTCCAGGACTGGGCTATTCAAAGTAGTGTTTTCAAGGTTAGCAGTTTATAATCCTTAACTTCTTAGTCTCCTTTCCTTTGTGTGCTTCTCACCACCGTAATGTTAATTAGGTAGTTAAAATGCATGACAATGTGTGGATGTGCTGACACGTACTCCTTGACCTGTCCTCACTGTTTGGAAAGTGGGGATGCCCTTCCTGCTGATGCGCTGGGGTCATTCATGAGCAGCCCCACGGGGCTGAGCTCTGGTAGAGTCTCTGTGGGGAGTGAGAAGTGATTCACTGCTTCATGCAGCACGTTCTCCTCCTTAGAAGATACATTGCTACTAATGTGATGTTTCAGACTCTTTCTGCCTTTAAATTCTTAGGGGAAAAAAATCGCTGCTGGGCCCAGGTCATAAAAGCATGTGACTCTGATAACAGAAACACACGGCGTTCAGACAGGACGGATAAAAACTCAGATTTCAGATAAGGCAGAAATGGGTCAAAACATTTGAGAACTATTTCTTCCACTGACAGCATCCTTTCCTTGCTAAGAATTCTTCAATTTGACTTAGTTCCTGGGCTTGATTTGAGGATATGCCGTGTGCAGAGAATATTGGGCTGCTGAGGTCCCTGGGGGAGGCTGAGATATACCAGGCTCAGCTGGAGGCAGAGTGCTGGCCAGAGTTCCTTCTTTGTCCAGGCCCTGGCCTCTGGTTGAGGCCAGAGACGTGCATGGAGACACAGATATCTTGAGAGAATAGTGAGCCAAACTGCTCATCTTGATCTTTCCCGGCATCACCCCTGACCCCGCCATGGTCTATCCTTTGTAAGCATCTTGTGTGAATTGCCATGCAGAGGAATCGTGTGCATTTGTGTTGATTCTCTTTTCCACTTTGACTGTGGTGGTCTGAAACATAGTACAGGAGGAGACGTCAGCAGACCTTCCTGGACTGGGGCTGGAGGTGGTGAGGTGTCGGCAGCTGGAGGGTGGGGGTGGGGGAGCAGGAGATCTCTAGGGCAGCAGGCACAGGTGGGTGGGTCAGCTTGCTCTCTGAGAACCCCCTAGTCACACCTCTAGCACAGTCACAGCCACTCTGAGGAGGGCATCTTTCTGGCAGGTGGTGTGAGAGGGCTGTGCTGTGGGTTGGGTGGGCGGGACTGAGCCCCTGCATGTGGTGTGACATAGGCAGTGGTTTGATCAGTGGGAGATTAGGTGTGATGCTGCTGCTGAGGGGCCCGCAGTGGACCTGGCACGCCATTCCACTTTCTCCAGAGTGTGTACCCCAGGCCTGTGCCTTGGGGTCTCTCTGTATCACTACATGGCCCAGAGCATTTGGTCAGAGAGAGAGAGCAGGCCTCAAGTCCCTGGGGAAGTGTCTCCTCAGCCTGTGTGGCTGTGATCACATGTGACCACCACCTGAGAGTGGTCTGGGGCTCTGGGGTAGCTGGCTAGTGTTCAGGGTGTATGAGTGGCCCAGTCCTTCTGAACCTCATTTGGAGAACCTGCTCTGCTACCCTGTCATTGTTGTGAATTTCTAAGTAAGACCCACTCTTCTTTGTTCCGCAGCTTGTCTAACTATGGAACAGGAACAGTTTGGCTTATTTAAACATTTCTCCTCATGGTGATTGTTAATCAAATGTTGTTCATGCAAAGAAAAATTCACAAAGCCTTGAGCCACCACTGTGTGGCATGTGCATTGCGAATGTCTATGTGTCACACGTGCAGGGATGTGCTGTCTGAGCGTGTCCAGCCTCGCTGTGGTGTGTTGGGGCCAATCCACTTGTGCTTCTGTGGCCAGTGCAGGTTGGTCTTGCCCCTTAGCGAGCTGCAGTGTGCACATGGCATCTGTGCTGTGTCATGTCTTCTGCCTACTTTAAAGCAACTCAAAAGTAGAAGAAAAAAGTATGTATGGATATGGCTTTCCAGATTTTATTTGTATGAGCAAATGTGAGAGCAACTTAAATGACAATCAATCAACAGAGAGAACACTTTTCAGCTGGTCTAGGTGATGGTATGATATGGGGTGATTAGAAGGTGCCGTAGTCTGTTTTGTGTTGCTGTAATATAATACCTTCACTTAATAGAGTAGAGATTGACTTGACTCGTTATGTTGGTGCCTGGAAGGTCCGCATCCTGGTACAGGACCCTGGCTTCTGCACAACGTGCCAGAGAAACCGCAAAGGAATCGCCATATGCAGAGGGGCAAGGCAAACACACAGGGCGGCCTTGCTTTGTCACGACTCCCTCTTGAGAGAACTCATTCACTCTATATCCTTCACTCCTGTGAAGCCTAACCCACTCTTCCAGCCCAGCATTAATGCTGTCATGGGGGGAGCCCCTCGACCTAGTCACCTCCTGCTGGGCGCTGCCTTGAAGGTTGTATCACCTTGGGGACCAAGCCTTGAGTAAGTCATGTGAGACCAAGGCAGGTGGCCCAGCCTAGAAGCCATCTCAGTGCACTCCAGCCACACCTGCTCATAGACCGTGTGCCCCGCCTGGTGCTTCACTGTGTCTGCCATGTCCCCCCATTCATGCCAGGTCCCCCATTGCCTGATGATTGCCTGGTAGAGGAGTAGGCTGAGGCCTTATGTCTTAATCTGCTCAGGTTCTGGGGCAGTGAGCACCCCTGGGGAGCTGACCACTCTGACTGGGAGCCGGGCCAGCACGCTGCTGCCCCTGGGTGTGGGGCGGGGCAGAGCGGGCAGCATTCTCCTGGCTCCACAAGTGCTGCATTCTGCTGCTGCACCCTCCTTCCTTAGCAGCTGCAGAGCAGGGTGGCTCCAGGAGGGTGTCAGGACCCCTTGGAGCCAGGCCTGCCATGCCTCTGTCCAGTGTGGGGCTGTACACAGCGAGTCGCCTTGTGCATCTCACAATGTGATCTTCCCACCATCACTTGAGAAGCTCACTTTCCTTCTCTTGTTTTTTCATCCCCATTATATTGTGGATGCAAGGGAAATTCAAGGGTGAATTACTCAATATAGTAGCACAGATTAAATAATCAAACTTGCATTGACACCAAACGGTTCATGCATAATTCAGGTCATTAAGACTCACTGATTTGATTTATTAGGCAAAGCTATATTGTTGTGCCAAATGAAGCGTCGTTGTGAATGAGGGTTGAACAAGTGGCCAGAGTAGTGCTGTTTGTGGTAAACTAATTAGGCTTTGATTGCTGCCTGCAAAATACAAATGGACTAATTAAGCTATTTTGATTTAAGAATTTTGTAATATAGGTGGTCACCCAATCTTGCTTCACCCAGTGGCCAGATTTCATCAGGAGGGTGGCAGAGTTTGAATTGTTCTTTTGAATGAGGAATATTAATGATGCAAATGCATTTGAAAATGAAACTTATTTAATTCAAAATTATCCCAAATTTCTGAGCAGAAGTCCTCGCCAGATATGCAAGTTTTGTGGGCTGTCTGCTTGGGTCTTTTGCCCTGAGGTGGTGACAGCAGCACCTCTCATAGTCCCACCAGGAATCAGACTGGCCTCCTGTAGGCTGCATTTGGCACCCTTAACTTGAGGGCTGCCCGCAGCTGCAGAGAGCAGGGCCTCCCCTGCCTCACTTTCCTCTCCCCAACCCTGAAGCCACCAGTTCTTCCTGAAATGGCTCACTTGCCATTTCCCACCAGGTCTTTCCTGCTTGCTCAGGCAGCTCTGTCCTCTTCCTGTGTGCCAAGTTCGGCACTGGGGACGCGCAGACCTACCCGGCACAGTCCTTACTGAAGCAGAGCCAGGACACAAAGGGACAGATGGATGGTTTCCATAACATGGCTCTCTCACACAAACACACACACTCAGGCTCACACTCACATGCACTACAGGTAAGTGTGAAGTTCAGAAGCAGCACAGCAGCTCAATCAATAAGTGCATGTGTAAACGAACACCTGTCTCCCTTGCCCGGTGAGAGAGCTCCGTATGTGCACAGAGTCCGCCTTCGTAGGCATCCCGGGGCGGGCCCTGCTGCACCGCCCCTGGAGAGCTGCACACCTCGCTTTCTCTTGGCGTGATCCTGGAGCTTCAGTCAAGCTTCCTCGGGATTCTTTCCTCCGCTTGTGCCTGCCTTTTCCCACACTTGCCCTTTCGCTGTGTGGGCTCACTGGTCTAGGCTAATGGCATCTATACACGGAAGGAAAATGGAGCCCTCTCCCCATGTCATGTTCTTGGGTCCGTTTTCTTACTCCAGGGCCCTGTTCAGGTCGCTCTCTCTTCTGGATTCTCACTGACAACAGGAAGAGCAAGGGGAAGAGGTCCTCCAGGCTTTCACCCAGTCCTTCCTTTTGCTTAGATGTGCCCAAGAGCAAGCCCTGGACTTGGGCAATCGTTCCCATGGGGTCAAGGGAAACCACAATGGGGTGTGCTGCCAAGAGCCAAGCTTGACCACGGAGAAACGGAGAATTGTCAAGTTGAAGGGAAAAGGTCTTTCCTGAGCTGCTGTCTGTTCTCTGACAGACTGCCTGACGCCCTGTGACTAACAGGTTTCCCAGGGGGGAAACCTTAGTGTCCTATTCAGGGTTCTTCTCCTGTGCTAGATGAGCTCCCACGTGCACCTGAAGTCAGGTAGGGGGCACCGTCACCAGGCGGCTTAAGTCCATGTGCGGGTGCCTTTCTTTTCCTGATGGCTTACCTGTAGGCACTCACAGGAAAGACTGCAGTGTCCCTTCCAGGAGCAGGCTTTGTGCTAAAGTCACCAGACACACCACACTCCTGGTCACTGTCCCTTAGGTCATGTGCAGCCATCCCTCAGTATCCAGGGGTGGGTTCCGGGACCCGCAGTGGGACCTTGCTATACCTGACTGAGGCATATGCTCCACACTCCAGATTACCGCTACATCACCTGTCACGCCTGATGCGTGTGAACACTCTGCAAATGGTTGTCGTGCTGTTGGGTGCAGGAGTAATGACAAGAAGAGAGTCTGTTCGTGTTCGATGCAGATGTAACTTCTTTTTCCCAGATAATTTTGAACTGGACTTGGTTGAACACATATGCTGAGCTATGAACTATACTTTTTTGTGTTGACTCCAGGTAGCTTTGATCCTTGCTTCTCTTTTAGACTTAAAAAACGACCACACAATGGGTGTTCCCGAGTTGTTCGTTTTATATATGCTCTGCACATACTAGGTGTTTGGTAATTAAGAATTGCATCCTGCACATAATTTCTTACTGATTAGTTTTCTTTTCCTTGACCTATTTAGAGTATAATGAGGGCAAATGTAATAAAAAAATATTCCGGAAGCAGTTTTCTTGGGGGAACTTCCATTTTGCCTGCTTTCTGGACCCCGTTGGTCTTGCCCTAGCACTTAACAACTGAGTTGTTCAGTTTACTGCTTCAAGGGCCGTTCACTGTGCTGACCTGGGAGGAACCATCTTTCCATACCTGTCCTCAGGATTCTGGCTTCCCAGGCCACACATCTCAGCGGATCCGTGTGAAGGGGAGGTAGGCCGGTTGCACGGCCGAGGAACACTGATGCAAGCCCGTCGGTCGCAGGAGGGGTCAGCAGCCTTGCTGCTGCTCCAGTCTCCAACCTGTCCTTGGGTCCTCTGCTCTCGTCAGACAGGGGAGCTGACAGCATGAACGTAACAGCTGCTCCTGCTTGTGTGGGGAGGATACCCAAAGCAGAAGTTGTTCAGGGGCTTGTGAGCCCAGGTCTTTGTGGCCCTGTAGCAGAAGGGGCATCTTCCATGTGAGATAGCACTCCAGCCCGGAAGGTTCCATCACCTTTTCCTTCATCTGGTGGATCCCAGTGCTGGGCCTCAGCCTGCTCCCAGAGGCCCTTGGCCAGGGAAAGGACCTAAAGGCTGCTTCTGTGTCTCGGGCCCCCGCAGTCCGGCCTCTAGGTGTGTGCCACTGTCTCCTGCACTTTCCGTCCCTCTCTGCGCACAGGAAGTACCATGGAGTTTCCTGTGTTCCTGGAGCTCCAGGGCTGTACGCTGGGACCTGTGCTGCCAGGTAGACAGGACGTGGATGGTCACCCTGACCTTTCTTCCTGGTTCTGTGTCTCCTCACTTTCAAATGCCTTCCTGTCCCCTCTGGGTCTTGTTTCTTCTCTTGTTCTTCCTTCTTCGTATCCTTAGAATTGCAATCGCCAACTCATGTGACCTAGACTCCTGGTGCATATCAATGAAGGTCACTTTGTGAAATAAGAGAGAGTAGAGGAACGCTGACCCCTCCACGTTGCCCCTTGTCATGTGAACACAGCACCGCCCTTGGCATTTTTCAGGAAGGGGTCATGTGGGTTGGTGTATGATTGGCACAGGGATTTGTTATTCCTGCCAAGTGTAACAGTTGAGTTGGGAAAATTAATTATCTGAATGTCACTGTGGAAATGTGTGCAGTTCTGATGCATAGAGTCGCAAAAGCCACACTAGATAAACGAGTAGCTGGAATGTGTGAGTTCCGCTGTGAAGGAGTCAGTCGCCCAGCAAAGGTGGCATTGAGGGACTGCCACCTCAGCTGGGCCTTCAGATGGGGTTCCGTTGGCAGAGAGGAGGGGACGCGGCATTGATAGAGGTGCCAAGCTGTGGCCGTTTCTTGGAAGCAGGGCCACCCTGCGCTTTCTGTTCGGGGGGTGAGGTAGGGTGCAAGAGCTGTGTGCCAGGTGCCATGTGTATGGGGGTGTAGCAGTGAGCGGGTGAGGTTTGTGCTGAGTGGCAGGGTGGAGAAGGTGGGGGGAGTGTGGTCAGACTGAGCCTTGGACAGTGGCAAGCACCGGAAGGCCAGGGGGCAAGGCAGGCAGAGGCTGCAGTAGAGTCAGGAGTTAGAGCTGTGTGTGGGAGGCGGGATCTCAAGACCTGGGGCGAGCGCAGGGAAGTGCCCAGGGGAAGCAGGAGGCACATCATTGGCAGCCGGGCAGGGTGCCCTGTGCAGCAGGTGGGGCTCGTCTCGGCCTGAGGTCATGCTGAGGACTGGTCTCACGCAGTAGTGTGGAGCACTTGGAAACCCTTGAGGCAGTTGGTGGTGGGCACAAACCGCTGACATTGACCTTGGTTTTTCCAGGGGAGGCCCTCCTCACTCTGTTGACCGTTGCCCAGCCCAGCTCTGTCCTACTCCACTCACAGTCTGTGCACCACTCAGGCCTCAGGTGACGAGGCTGCTCCTGGGAAGCATTTCCTTTAAGCTCAGGTCAGAAGGGTGGCCCGGCCCCCCGAGTGACCTGAGCATGTGTGCCTGTGTGTGCCCAAGTACTGGGCAGTCAGCTGAACTTGATTTACTCCTGGCAGGTGTTTAGCTGCATGGATGTGGACTCCCAGCAAAAGGTGCAGGAGTGGGCCTGTCTCCAGCACATGGGCAAGGCTTGCTGGCAAGTGGCCCATCAGTGCTCATCAACTCGGGTGCTATGTTTGGGGCATGAGTGGGGAGATCCAAAGCCAGCCGGGACAGGGGTCCTGGCTTCTCCCTGTTCTCATCCTGGTTCCCTTCCTCTAGGCTCCTGTTCCATTCATTGGTATTTGCGTCTGTTGTGCTCAGAGCCTGGACCAGTGTCCCCACTGTGTTTGTCTGTTACCTGCTGCCTCCCTGCCCTTCAGAGCCCAGCTCACATGCCCTGTCTTCTAATCTGGCTCAGGTGCCTCTCTGTTGTGCCAGGGGAATTGCCAGGCCTCTGTCAGAGTGCCCGTTGCACTCTGACCCCTGCCCATGGGTCCTTGTGGGCAGAAACCCCTTCTTATCACATCCACATCCATAGCTCCTCAACAGTGTCTGACACACATTAGGTATTCAGTAAATGCTTCTTGGTTGAAAATACTAAACTGCAGATGTGATCTCAGGAGCTCCAGGAAAGGGCGCAGTAGGCAGCCAGACGGTCTTGGTAATGGCCACCTTCCCGTGGTGGCCGCCTGTCATTGGGCCGGCAAGTGTCTGCACATGCAAGGGCATCCCTGGCCGCAGCACAGGGCCTGTGCCGCCTTGACTGGTTCCCCAGTGCCTGTGGACTTGTTCCCCAGTTCTAGCTTCATGAAAAATTTGAATGATCTGGGGATATTTTAAAAAAAAGCCTGGGCACATGCCAGACTGAATGAGGATCTGAGGAGGGGGGTCTTTATCATCTCCCAAGCACTGGAATGTGACTGAAACATGCTGGCCTGTGACCTGAGACCTCTCTCTTGAGGTCCTGTTTCTCCAACTGGCTGAATGTCGAACTCACTTCCTGGGTCTGCCCGGGTCTGGTCCAGCTCATCTGCAACATGGCCTTTGCATCGACACTTCCCGGGGTTCCCCGGGGGAGCTCCTGCTGCAAACCAGGAACGCATGGCAGGACTTGAACTGAGGGTTTTCAGATAACAAACCAACATCTCTCCACAGAGTGACCTTCTCCTCAAAACCCCATAATAACAGCCCCCACCTCCCTGCCCAGATGGCCCTGTGATCTGAGAGAAGAGGCCAGTGAGCCCTGCGGCTGCTGGGCCCCTGCTGGAGGTGCTCTGGGCTCTGCTTTCGGGTCGGGGTGGGGAGAAGCAACTGAGCTGAGAAGATGGAGCTCAGCCGTAGGGAAGGCTGTGGTGGGAAGTGGGGAGGGGCAGAGTAACAGGGAAGGAGCTGAGAACCACAGAGTCCTTGCTGGGGTCACCGTGAGCCCAGGGCTCCACCCTAAGGGGAGCACTGTGCAGGCAGAAGCCCTGCAGGCAGAGAGCCACCAGGTCAGTGTCAGACAGTACACAGGGCATAGCCAGGGCTGGGGACTCTGCCTGAGCAGCCAGCGGAGAGACCGCGTGGAACGCCCAGGCTTCCGAGGGAGGCACCGTGGAGGAGCCAACCTTCCCTGCTGACCGCCTCGCTCCAGACTCACCTTCAGAGAGCTGGAGAAAAAGCCTCAGAAGAGACAAGCTGCTCCACAGGTAACTGAGCTGCCAAGGGAGAGGGGACTCACGCTCTTCACAGGAAGGCAGCAAATTGAGATGCAACAACCCAAAACTCACAAAAGCAATAGGAAATAGGGGTCCTAACTGTGAGAGAAGCAGGCAGTTGAGCAGATCCGGAGTGGTGAGGACGATGGCTTCAGCACACAGGAACCTTGAGCCGTCACTGCCGTGCGTGGCTGAGCTCGAGTACTTAGAGGAATGGAAGGAAAAGAACACGGAGACTAAGTTGTATTGAGAATATGCAAGGAAATTCCGTACCTCACTAACAAGAAGACAGCCCAGTTCAAACTGTGCAAAAGTTTAAACAAACATTTCAAAAGAAAGTAAGTGGGTGGCCAATAGGATGAAAGATGCTCATATCCCTCGTTTTCAGAGAAATTCGCATCAGTCCATGGCTAAACACTTAGCACAGGCACCGCAAAGCAGGGGCAGCGTGTGCTGCTGGCAACTGCCGGAGACCATGCGGCCGCCTTGGAGAGTCGTGGGTGGGTTCTCAGAAACGGAGTCTGGCTTCCATGCAGCTCAGCAAGCCCGTCCCTGGCTGTTTACTTAAGAGGAATGGCAGGCCCCGCCCGGCGCACAAGACGCACAACAGCAATGTCCACTGGAGGCCATTCTGCATGCCCCCACTGGACACGCCCCCTGCCCCCCCCCCCCCCCCCCATCAGTGGTGCTGCAGAACAGTGCTGCAGTGTCAGGAGCCCACGAGTGCACTTGGGAACATGGGTAGATGGTCACGGTGGGTGAGAGGTGCCCAACTCTAAGCCTGTCCCGTGTCATTGCACCATGGGAATTCCGGAACAGGCGGCACTCCTGTCAGACGGAAGAGACTGCTACTGTTGGAGGTGGTGGTGGTGGGTTGTGAGGCGGGCAGGGAGGGACTCTTGGGGGTGATGGGGAAGGTTTGTCTTTACTTTGTCAATTATGCAAGTCTACATTTGTCAAAACACATTGAACTTGACAGCTGAATAGGTGTATTTTATTGTGTGGAAATTCTACTTTACCACCATGGATTTTAAAAGACAGTGGCAGCAACAGCAAAGAGCCAGCAGCTGTTTGAGCACTGTGGCCTCAAGGCCCCTCGCCACCTGCCTCTCTGGCCTCAAGCCCTCCTCCTTCCTCCACCACTGCTCTGCTTTGGCCAGAGCCTACGGGGTACTGCATGCAACTTCCTGAATGAGGTGTCCTGTGTTTGTTTCCTTTTCCAAGTGTGTTCCACCTGCCTAAAAAGTCTTTCCTCCACACCCTCCTTCTCCTTGCAAGCCTTCTTGGCCCTGTGTGGCCTGGCACCTGGTCCCCGGCCGGTCTCCATCAGGGTTGGTTGGTCTTTGTCTCGGGTTTCTTCTCTGTGGCGAGATCCCCTGGCCCGGGCCCTGATTTCCATATCTGTGTTCCTAGGGGCTGCAAGCCCAGCTGAAGGTGTCTCAAGAGCAAAAGAGGCTGAACAGGCAAGTGAGGATAGAGGCCACCGTGGGCAGGGCTGGAGAGGTGAGGGCTGTGTTCTGGTAAAGGAGGTGAAGAATCAGCCAGGGGGATTTCAAGGGTAGTTTGGCAACCAGTTAGTTCTCACAGATAGGCTGCTCAGTTGGCTCTGGGCCCTCTGGACATCTACAAGGAGGGCGTTTGGAACTCACTGTCAAGGTGACACTCAGTGCCTGTGCTCCCGCCTGTACCCCTGGCACCTTATATATTAAAGATTCTGAGAAATGACTGTGGGAAAGGAAATTAACTTTCCATTGTTGCTGACGGATTTTGATCTCAACTCATTAAAGGTCTGACCCAGGAATCTTCTAAAACCAAATGGGACAGTATCCCAGAAATCAGTAGACTTGGCTTGCAAGCTGCCGCTGTTGCCAGAACTTCCTGTATGCACCCTGCTTAGAGAAACAATACCCCAGGTGCTGTGGCCCCTCTGCCCTCAGGGCCCTGAGGCAGCCCAGGGCAGGGCTGCTGGGGAGGAGGCTGGCTGGCCAGCTCCACCTCCCCCTGGCCAGGCAGCAGCTCAGTTGCTGCAGGGAAACCTCCACTGGCCTTTTCCTTCCCTCAATAGGACAGCTGCCTCTTCACGGTGTTGTGTACCGTGCCTGCAGGACAGTATTATACGTGGATTTCTAGGTTTTGTTCATCTCATAACCAGAACGTATACCTGTTAAATAGCAGGTCCCGTTTCTTCCTTCCCCAGGCCCTGGGAACCACCATTCAGCTTGCTCACTGTTCTCTGTCCCTCACCTGGGCAGAATCACCCAGCACTTATGCTTTGGGGTGCTTGTATTACTCCCCTCAGCATGGTGGCCTCAGGGTTCACTCGCGCAGTGACGTGTGGCAGGACCTCCTGTCTCTAAAAGGCTGATTGGTATTCCTTTGTGCACTGCATTTTGCTGGGCTGTTCCTTGTCCGTGGACGTGGACATTTAGGTTGCTCCTGTCTCAGCCATTGTGAGTAATTCTGCAACAAACAGGAAGTGCAGGTATCGCTCCAGGATCTTGATTTCTGTTCTTTTGGATAAATGCCCACAGGTGGGACTGCTGGATCATGGAGAAGTTCTATTTGGGGTTTTTGAGGACTCTCCATCTTGTTTTCTACTGTGACTGCCATTTTACATCCGAACCAGCAGTGTTTGAGGGCTTTGATTTCTTTAAGTTCTCAGGACCACTTGCTATCTTTTGTATTTTTGAAAATAATCATCTTAATCGGTGTCATTTGTCATTAGAAAACATCTGTCATTAAGGCTTTGATTTGCATCCTGTGATGCTGAGTGGGCTTGAATGTTGCTCCATATGCTCTTTGGCTTGTCTTCTTGTGAGAAATATGTCTATTTATCTCTTTTGCCCATTTTTAATTGGTTATGTATTATTATTTTACTTTGTATATATCATTTATTGATTTTGTTAGTTGTCAGAGTTCCTTATGTATTTTGGATATCAGTCCCTTATCAGATATGATGGGTACCTACTTTATCCCATTCTGTAGGTAACTTATTCACTCTGTGGTTGTTTCTTTTGCTTTTTGGTCCCCTGGGTCTATTTTTAGTTTTGTTGCCTTTGCTTTGGGGACCACAGTTAGGAAATCATTTCAGGTCCAATATCACAAAGTCTTTGATATCACAAAGTCTTTACCCTGTGTTTTGTTCTAGAATGTTATAGTTCTAGGCTTAAACTTAAATCCTGAATGCATTTGGAGTTGATTTTTGTGTGTGTAGCATGAGACAGTGTCTAATTCCAGTCCTTTGCATGTGTGCATCTAGTTTTCCGGAACCATTTGTTGCTGAGACTGTCCCTCCTCCATTGTGTACTTGTGGCCCTTTGTTGAACAGCAGCTTGAGTTTATGTGCATGGATCTATTTATGAGCCCTCAGGTTTAGGCAAGTGCTCTACTCTTGGGCTTTTGTTGCTGTGGTGGTGGTGGTGCTGGGGATCAAGCCCGGGACTTCACACGTACTAGGGAAGTGCTCTACCACAGAGCTGCACCCCCTGTCCCTGGACCCTGGGTTTTATTCCACTGGTATACATCTCTGTTTTTATGCTAGTACCATGCTGTTTTATTACTGTAGCTTTGCGATATATTTTGAAATCAGAACGTGTGATGCCTCAAAATTTGTTCTTTTTTTTTTCAGGATTACTTGAACTATTCTGTGTCCCTGGTAGTTCCATATGAATTTTAGGATCGTTTTTATTTTTCTGTAGAAAACTATCATTATTTAGATGGGGATTGCATTGAATCAGTAGATCACTTTGGTTAACATGGATAGTTTAATAATATTAATTTTAACAATGCATGAGCATAGGGTTTCCATTTGTGTTTTTAATTAATTAGTTTGTATTTTAATTAATTTCATCAATTTTTGTAGTTTTCAGTGTACAAGTTTTTCATTTCTTTGCTTAAGTTTATTTGTAAGTTTTTTATGTTATTATAAATGGGATTGCTTTTTAAATTTCTATTTTTGACAATTCTTAATATTTAGAAATGCAACTGATTTAAATATGTTGATTCTGATCCTGCAATTTAACTGAATTAATTTATTTGTTCTAGCGGTGTTCCTTAACCCCACCCCAAATCTTTAATGTTTTCTATGTGTGAGATCATGTCATCTGTAAATGGATCATTTTTCTTATTTTCTTCTAATTTGGATGCCTTTTATTTCTCTTTTCTTGTCTAATTGCTCTGGCTAGGATATCTAGTTTTGTGTTGAATAGAAGTGGCTAGAATGGAAGACTTTTCCTGATCTTGCCTTGTTCCTAATAGGAAAAGCTTTCAGATTTTTTTTTGCCATGGAGTATGATGTTAGGTGTGGGCTTTTCATATGTGAGCTTTATTATGATGTTTAGAGGTTTGTAATATGAAATGGCTAAGTTTTGTGAGTGTTTTCCTGTATCATTCGATGATTATGAGATTTACTGTGGTCCAGCACATTTATTGATGTTCTATGTTGAATCACTCTTTTTCCACAGGAGTCAATCCCACTTGGTTGTGGTGTGTAATTCTTGTAATGTGGTCGGGAGTTTGGTTTGTTAGAATTTTTTTGAGGATTTTCATCTCTGTTCATCGGGATATTAAGTTGTATGTAGTTTTCCTTTTGTGTAGTGTCTTTGTCTGGTTTTGGTATCAATGGTGGCCTCATAAAATTTGTTTGGAAGAATCCCCTCCTGTCTGGTTTTTTGGAAGAGTGCAGAGGGTTGACATTAATTCTTCTTTGCATGTTTGATGGAATTCACCAGAATAACCATCTAGTCCTGAAATTTCCTTAACTGGGAAATTTTTGATTACTAATTCAGTCACCTTATTAGTTGTAGTTCTGCTCAGATTTTTCATTTCTTCCTAATAAAGTCTAGTTTCTAGGAATTTGTCTATTTCTTCTAGACAATCCACCTGTTTAAACTATAAACTACATGTTTATAGTAGTCTCTCACTTCTTTTTATTTCTGTGCCCTAGGATCTTCACTTTTGTTTCTGATATTATTTATTTGAGCCATCTTTTTTTTTTTTTTTAATTTAGTCTGTCTAAAGTTAGGTCAGTTTTATCTTTTCCAAAGTCCAATTCTTTGGTTATTTTTGTGTGTGTTTTTCTGTTCTCTATTTATTTCTTCTCCAGTCTTTATATTCCCTCTTCTGCTAACATTGGGTGCAGTTATTGTATTTTGCTAGTCCCTAAAGGTAGGTTACCTGAGGTCTTTCTTTTTCTATGGTAGGTGTCCATTGCTGTGAACTTCCCTCTCAGTACTGGCTTTTGCTGCATCCCATGTTTTTGGAATGTTATGTTTTTATTGTTGTTTTTATTATTGTCTCAAGGTATTTTTTAATTTCCTTTTTGATTTCTTCTTGGAGCTATTAGTTGTTCAGAAGTGTGTTATTTCCATATAGTTTTCTATTTTCCTTCTATTGATTTCTAGTTTCATTCCACCAAATTGGAAAAGCCCTTATGATTTTGCTCTTCTGTTTTGTGTGACATGTTTTGTGACCTGATGTGTGCTCTCTTCTAGAGAATGTTCTGTATGCACTAGAGAAAGATGTGCATTCTGAGGCTCTTGGGGAAACGTTAGGCCTGTGGTCTGTAGTATTTATTGTCGAGTCCACTGATTCTTCATTGATCTTCTGTTTGGATGTTAGGCACTATGGAAAGTGGGGCCACTATTATATTGCTGTCTATTTCTCCCTCCAGTGTCGTCAGTGTTCGCTTTATATATTTAGGTATTCTGATGTCACATCTTATAGTTAAACTGACCTTTGTATGGTTATATAACGAACTTCTCATTCCTTCTTAGTAGGCAATTTCAGTTGTAATGTCTATTTTGTCTGAGTATAGCTACCCTTGCTCTTTTTTGGTTACCATTTACATAAATGTATTTATCTATCTTTCCACTTTCAGGTTTAGTGTATCTTTACATTCAAGTGGCTTTAACCTCTGTCATCATTTCCTAATCTGTAATAAAAGGACCCTTCTTACTAAGTGCTCATGAGATGTTAGCTGCTCCAACAATTGTTTCTTGCTCAATATTAATTTTTTAAACTTTGTGTTTTGAAAGAATTTGAGATTTAATTTAAAAACCTGCAAAATTAGTTCACACAATTTCTGCACATCCCTCACCAATTTTCTCCAAATGTTAATATCTTCTGTAACCACTATGAAAGCATTAACACTGGGAGGTTAACACCGATACACTTCCCATCACTAATGACTGACCTTACTCAAATCTCACCAGTTGTCTTACTATTGTCCACTTGATGGCTTGGAACTCGGCAGGGGTCACTGTGCAGTTGTTGCAGGTGTCCTCTGTCTCTACACTGGGACAGCTCCTCAGTAGTCCTTTGTTTCATGATCATGACAATTTGGAAAGTGGTAGCTGGGTAGTTTTTAGAATGCCCTTCAATTTGGGATTGTGTTGCTATTTCCTTACGGTGGAGTTTGGGCAGGAAGAGCCCAAAATGACGCTTCTTCCCTTGGGAGTGACATGTGCTTTCCTCTTCTGCCTTGTTCTGGCGATGGTCACCTTAGTCGCGTCATCAAGTGGCATTTGTCATCCTGCTGCACTGAGCAACTGGGTTTCTTTTTGCAATTGATGTGGGAGGTACCTTGGGACTTGTAAGCACCCTGCTCCTCATTACCTTGCTTGAGTTTCAGTATTTGGGAATGACCTTGCAGACCTCAGAGATCTTCACTTTTATTGTTTGCCAAACAGCAGTTTTTATATTCCCACATTCCTTTGTGGCAAGAGATTTACCCCATTTTTCTTACTAATACTAGTAAGGACTTGTGGGTGTGTTTTATTCTATAGGATGGAGTCCACTGCTGTCATTTATTGTGTTGCTTAGAGATCCCAGACTGGACCTTTGGATTGCCTCATTTTTCAAGAGGCTTTCAGTAATTTCCTTCCAGTTGAGTAGCCAGGCTACCCACTGGAGAGCGCTGTGGTGAGACAGTGCCACCTGTTCTTTACTGGTTGTGGTAATTCTACGTCAACACTATGAGCCTTTGAGTTGGCATGTGGAGGTCTGCACCCTCTGTGCCAGGCTCTCATGCCCTGCGTGCTGTCCCCTGTAACTATTGGTCACTTGGCCAGCACTGGCCCATCCACCTTCCTTCATTGCTGAGCATAACTTGGGGTGCTAGAGAGGAACTGCAATTTGGTGAATGTCCAGTTCTCCCCCTCTTCTGCTCCCTTTTTCTGGTTGTTACCCTGTTTAGAGTGGAAAGAAATATGGCAGATGTATTTGGTTTGGAAACATGTTTCCACTCCTGCTGTGAGTGCACGTGGAAATTCAGATCTCGCGCCACCAATCGTGAGTGTAGATGTGTGGTCCTCTCATTAGCTGCTTGCTGCCCGTGCTTACCGGAATGCTTACAAATGCTATCTCTGTTACGTGGGGAAGCGGCCATCCTAACTAGGCTTCTTTATAAATGTCCTTCATGGGCCATTAAATATAAATCTTTGGAGATCAAAACATCCCCTTTCCCAAGAATTTGCTTTATGTTTGATGTTTGTTTTATGGTTTTGAAGCCAACAGTAAAAAAAAAAAAAAAAAGAAAGCACCATTGACCACATTTTACCATGTGGGTTGGGGGTAGGAGCCAGCCAGCCTGTTTTCCCAGGTCTGAGCGGGAGGTATTGGTGGGGGCTTGTGGTTTGCAGCATCCTGTGCCTCCTTACCTGTGTCAGGAGAGGGAGATGGACCAATAAGATGCTCTAGGGAGAAACAGAGGCCCTGGTAGCCATGAAGGCCTCTGATGGTGGGTGGAAGGTTAGTTTGCGTGTGGAATGTGAGCAGTGGAGGGTGCAGAGGCAGGACCCAGGTACCAGTGGTAGGATTCGGGTCCCAAGCAGCTGCTCTGCCCATCTTCTGGAACCCATGGGGATAGCAGAATTGTCCTTTGTTTCGTGACTCTGGCTTTTAAAAGTCCCAAATGTCCCTTCAGCTTGTCCCTTGTGTGGGTGGGAGATGTACAGTTCCTAACCCCTCCCTCTTGCCCACATCTCTCGATCCCTGACATCTTGTCTTGTTAAGGCAACTGTGATGAGTGCTCAACTTTCTCCTTAACAGAGGGTCTGCGGGTGGCAATGCATTTTAACCACCGCTAAAGATTGGGAATTAGCAGTCCAGGACTGCTTTCATGACTTCTGTCCTGTCCTGTGGAGGAAATGTCGTGTGAGCCCCCTTATCCAGGTTAGATCCTGCTCAGATTAAAGGAACCCCCAGGTTCACTTTTCTTGTTAAAATTCTCCCCTGAAGACAGCACTTCAGTGTGAGTTCCAAGGTGGGCTTGGTAGCAGATGCTTTTTGTTTTCCTTAAATAGGAGAGTATTGACTCAGAGCAACCATTGGCAGAAGGATGAGTTGAGGAACATGCTCGAGGTAGGGCACATTGGTTGCATGTCCCCAGAAGACCTGTGTGGCCATCATAGCTTGCTTAGGAGGCCAGGTGTTCGTTCCCCAGGTGGCATCCACAGAGCGTCCTGGGTGTGTTAGACCCGCAGCCCTGTTCTCATTCAGTGTTCACATCTGTAGGTGGGTAAGCATCACCCCGTCTCAAAGCTGGAGAGGTCCAGGGCGGTGCCTGCCTTGGTCTCTGGGCTCTTTGTCTCTGTGCTGGAGATAGGGTGACCACAGGCAAGGACTCAAAAGAAACAGGAAGTCACGTGCCTTGATTGCAACTTGGTTGCAGCTCTGAGCCCTTGTTCTGCATCTTGTTTTAATACCGATGATTCCTGTGGTGGTTTACTGACTCTTCCCTAATCCTAGCTCACCTCTGGCTTCGTGTTTTTAGCTGACAGAGAAGAGTGTTCCTTTGTAAGTTATATTATTTAGCTGTTCTTGGTCTTTGGAGTGATGTGTCTTAGGTGAGTGTAATTAGAAAAGCATATTTAGCACATAGGGGATAATTTTCTTTTGCAGCTGTGCATTAAAGAAAATATCATCTGCAGGACTCTAAGACTTCCATTTATAATAAGGACTTGTTCTCCCAGAAGCTAGAAGCTGTAATCCTCTGAAAGCCCTGAATGTGAATGCGAAAGGTGTTTGTTTCATTTGTTTATTCCTTCCATCCGCCTTGTCTGCTGGGCACATGCCAGGCTCTGTGCTCAGCCCCACCGGGAGGATCTCTGGGGAGGCCTGGCCTTGGCTGGGCTGGGATGCCTGCTTTACAGTGGGCTGGGACGATCTGCCTGGAGAGCCCGCGGGGCGGGGGAGCGTGGGATCTGCCACCAGTAGGCTGCAGAGTTAGCTGGCAACCACAGACCCAAGCCAGTTTCCTATTGGCCCCATGAGGCTCGGAGGGCAGAACTCAAGGGTGACAATTGTGAGTCGGTGCCTAAGTACAGTGCTGTGTTTTGGGGGTCACTGAAGTTGAGTTTGCTCTGCCTGGCAGTGGTGGCAGGAGGTGCTCCACAGCGTTTGCTGAGCGGTCAGGTGTGTGGCTCTCCTGGCCTGCTGTGAGGCCGGGGGAAGGGTGTGATGCTTGGAGTGGGCTTTGGCTTCTCTGTGGACATGGACGTCTCCAGTAGGGGTGCCTCCTAACACCTTTCTTTTGCATTCTCAGTTTAGAACAACTGCGAGGTGCAGACAGGTGTGGCACAGTCCACTTAGATTTCTGGAGCGCTGAGCGCATCCCTGTAGTCACCGGCTGCCAGGGAGAGGGAGGGGCGGAGCCATGTGGCCCATCTTCTCCCTATCCTCCCAGTTAGAGAAGTGGTCCTGCCCCTTCATCTTCAGTGCACTCAGTGTGGGCCTTGGACTGGCAGCTTCAGCAACCTGAGCTCCTGCAAAGGCAGACTCTCAGACCCTACAGAACCTCTAAGCTAGGAACACCGTGTCTGGCAGTCTGTTCAACAGCACCAGAGGGTTCTGTCGTAAGCTCAAGTGCAGAGCTTCACTGCCAGTGGGTGTGCTGTGTGTGTGTGTGCTGCTGCAGGGCACAGCATTGCAGCCTAGGCCTCAGGATGGGCGGGAGGGCGGGAGAGGGGTTTGGGTTGAGCACTTCTCTGGGGGAATCCTTTGCATGCACACGAAGAATGGAGAACTGGGTTCACTTATCCTCATTAAGCCTCATTTCCCTCACCTGCAGTGTGAGCTGATGCAGGCTTTTCTGTGGGATGGTTTTGACCCCATGAGGAGCACACAAAGCTGAGCCCCGTGCATCAGGTGCTCATTACGAGGGGTCCTTTCCAGCTTGTGTCCTCCTGGCCTGCATCGGGTACCCTGGGAGTTCACAGAAATGGGAGAGCAGCTTCTATGAGAAAAGAAGGAACCCTGTGTTGGTATACCCAGTTATACCAGCCTTTGTTTTTGCAGACAGGAGTCCATCAGAGAACTTGGACCAGCACTTACTAATCTCATCTGCCCAGTTTTCATCCTGGGGGTGGGGACAGCCGATGTGTGGGGAGGAGACAGGATGGATGGGCTCCAGCTCTGGCCCACTGTGCCAGTCAAAGACAATTTTGTGAAGCAGTTTATTAGATTGATTCTATTACAGAGATAAGGGAGCAGAGGCTCTGGGGGAGTAGCTGTTTACCCAGGGCCCAGCCAGAGCAGCAGAGGTGCCCCTGCTGCGCAGCATCAAACCAGGGAGATCGCTGGGGTGAGCACAGCAAAGGCCACAGGCGAGGTGCGTCACTGAATTACTGAAAAGATCAACAGGAGGAAATTAAATCAAGAGCTGGGACGAGGACGGGGGCTTTGCAGCCCTGCGCTGTCACCCTGTGGGCCCTCCTCTGGCTTGGGCAAAGGGCCCTGGCCGGATCCATCCTGGCTCCACAAGGTCGCTGCTCCTGAGGGGTGCAGAGGAGGAGGAAGGGCAGGGGCAGCTATGATTCTTGAAAGACTGTGTCCTGGGGTAGGTTCCTCATGCTGGCTGAGCCCAGTTATACCAGTTGAAAAAGCAGGTCTTTCTTGGGAACATTAGGAATCTTTTTAGAAGAAGCAGCTGGAACTGTCCTTGAAGCCTACATGTGCTCAGCAAAGTCACCACTGCACACACTTCTGCAGGTTTTCGATCATCTTTTTAAAGTCAGAGGCCCTAATTCAGTTGATTTGTTAATAATTTCTCCCTGGGCTGGGGCTATGGCTAAAAGCACTTGCCTCGCATGTGTAAGGCACTGGGTTGTATCCTCAGCACCACATAAAAATAAAGATACTGTGTATTCATCTACAACTAAAAAATACAAAAAACAATTTCTCCCAATGTTTTATTTCAAAATACTTCTAGCACAAAGTTGGAAGAATAATGCAGTGCACGTACCAGTTCTCTCCCTTCTTTCCTCTCTCTGTGCATATACGTTTTATCTCCCTGATACACACACACTCTTTGGAAGGCCCACTTGAAAGTTGCAGGCTTGATATTTTGCGTATGTGAATCTTCACATGCCTCCTAAGACCAATGACATTTTTCTAAACCACTGTTACCCTGCCATGAACTTTGAGATTGGTACAAGGTTATCTGACACTCATTTTATGTTTGTGTTTCTCTTGTCCCCAGCATCCATTCATCTATTGCTCATCTTTTCTTCCTCTTGTGAGGGACCCACACCTTGGTCTCCTTGGTCATTTATTTCTCCTGTGCAGCTTGCTCTGTAATGTTCCTCGGTCTGTTTTTGGTGTGTTACCTTGACAAGAAGCTGGAATAGATCTCGTTGCTGTGTCAAGGGACCTGTCAGGTTGTGTGGCCACCTGAGGGCTCTTTCTGCCACCTCCCAAGGTGTGGTGGGCCTGGAAGGTCCACATGTGAGTGCACACCTTGGTCCTGGGTCCAGGGCCATCCTCTCTTCTTCCATGGACCTTGGGTGCCTCAGTTGAAAAACAAGGCCTCTGTTTATTTCTAACTTTTTGTTGCTAAATTCATTTTCTCCTTGATGGGAAGGAGGACTGGAGGGGTCCCTCAGTCCACCTTGCTGGGCAGTGTCCCTGACAGCAATGGGTGTTGAGCACCAGTGCTGTTAGACAGCTTGCTGTTTCACAGGGTCACTTGGACACTTCTTTGTGTGCCTATGTCTTTCCCTGCTGGGCTGTGCTGATGGGATTGGTTATACATGGCTGTCTCGACTTCCCTTCTTCAGGGTCCAGGGATGGACACCATGAGAGACAGGAATTCATAGGGTGTTTGGGGTGGGACTCGATCAGAGAGACTCGGTGACTAAGGGCTTATTTCCTCTGCTGTTGTTACCAGGCTGATCGTCCTTGAAGGCTGTGTGAACCACCAGGTCTGCATGCACTTATACCAGAGTCTTCCCAAAACTTGTCTTGCAGTAGCAGAAGGAAGGGCCAGTCCCAGCAGAGGTTCCCACCTTTGAGTGGGTATCTTCGTCATGGCTCCAGGATAGCTGCCTCCCTGTGGCCCAGCACACCTTCCACAGAGTCCTTTAGCTCCGATGGCACCCACTTCCGGATGCCATCATAGCTGGTTTCTTCTAGACAGTAGGTCACATCCCTGATAGATACACTGGGGGGTGGCGACACAGAAGGGCTTGTCAGTGTGTACTCATTAAGGTCACGATGACCTTGCCACTTGACCACTGACATTGGTAGTGTAGGTGGTTATAAGAGTGATGTTCTGAGCAGGGCCATCAACCTTCACTTTGTCAGGGGGCCGCCTTCCATTTCCTGAGAAGCATTGTGGGTGTGCACTGAGGCCGCCAGACCTCTACCAGGCCGCCATTGTGGTGGACATTCTTGGCTGGTGGGGATTGGGTGCTGAGCAGTGGATGCGGACTGGGGGTTGTTGGCAATCTTGAAGGTGTACTCAGGCTTTGGTGCTTCCTTCTCTTTACGTAAATGGGCTGTCAGCGGAGGAGAAGGAAGGGATGGTGACTCCTGTGGCTCCACCCTTTGGGGCAAGTCTTAGAATTCTCAAGGCAACTGTGGATTCCACAGCATATTCAGCCTTTGCAGCACCTTGCTTCATGTTGCTGGGTTCTTCCTCCTGGAAGATGGACATGGTTTCTTTTGATCACAACATTCCTTTGTCTCCTTGATGGTCCCTTGAGTGTAGCCAGGGGTGGAGTCACATTGGAACTTGCAGTTCAATGAAGAAATCAACAAAAAAGTCAGAGTAGAACTTATCGATGGCCACAGAGCCAGTTGTCCAGGGTCAAAAGCCACTCTGGTGAGCAGGTCTGATCCAGGTACTGCAACCTATACATCTGGGAGGTGTGGCTGGCACGTGGTGAGTGGTGCAGACAGAGCAGAGTGGAGCAGAGCACCCCCACACTGAGCCTTCGTTTGCACAGATGCCCTGACCCCAGGTCCTCACATGAAGGGCTTTCTGTGGCTAATGGGTAGAATATGGGCTTACATGTAGATGTATCTGTTGTATTAACTACTCAACTATTGGGCACGTTGGAGCATAGGTTCCTTACCTATAAAAAGTGGGTAATAATTAATATATTTATTATGAATTCCTTCCACTCTTTATCTGGTATACTCACAGCTCTCCAAAATAAGAACTGACTTTTTCCTCAAACATTGTGACCTCTGCAAATTAAGACCCCCTGATCTTATACAACTCTCGGGTGAAGCCATAATCTCAGCTCAACCACGTAAGTAAAGGATCTCCGTGTTTTCAACCCTGGTTTAGAGGCCAGGGTCTTGTCGGGCCAGCAGTGCTCTCTCAGGCTTCCAGCCAGGGCGAGAGAGCTATTAGGGACTGAATGCAGGTGCGCCAGCCCCAGGGATGATGGCTAACGAGTCCAGAGACAGTCTCCTTTCCACAGGTGTATCCCTGAATGGGATCCTGGCGATCACTCCACATTGGGCTGGCGTTTTGAGATGTGGATTTGTGTCAGTGTCCCTGGTCCCTCCCACAGATGTGTCCTGAGTTCCCTGACAGTGCAGGCACCAGGTCTGAGGAGGAAGTTCCTGGTAGCCTGTTGGAGGCCATGGTCCAGCATGAAGAAGGGGCAGTGGATTCTGAAGCAGCCGCTTGGGGTCTGTGAGGGGAAGCACAGATGCTGTGTGGCTCGAGGATAAGCAGCTCTCTCCTGCCGTGAGGTGGGAGCTGCCTGGGCATATGGGTCTGACAGCAGGAGAGCAGTTCTTGATGCACCATGGCCCCTCCAAGACTGCTCTGCCCTACTCCCTCTCTGCTTTCGTAGTGAGTTGGCTTTGATCCTACCCGGCCCCCATCACGCCTGCATGGGTGTTGCTGAATGAGGACGGGCTGCCTCCCTCTGAATGGCTGCCAAGGCCATGTGTCCATCATCCACACACCCCGGGTTGATGGGTCATTCCCTGGAGGTTGTCCTCCCTGTGTGCTCTTCGTGGTCCTGAGGTGCAGATGTAAGCCTGCCGGTGTCCCACGATTGCCATCACCCGCTTCTCTGGGGGCATCTGGTCCTACCCATCCTCCTGGCCTGCAGCCCAGCTCAGGGTGTGTCCTGTGGGAGTGTCACGCCCCACTCCAGGTTCTGTAGGGATTCAGGTCCCCGCCCATGGAGCACTGTTACAGAGTGAATGGAAGTGTGTGGCAGACTGGCACTGGGCAGCTCTGGTCTGTGCTAGACGTGTGGTGAGCCGTGTTCCCATTTGTCCTCACACCCTTGTGACGTGGCTCTTATGTGCCTTGTTGTCTCACGATGAAAGTCTGCTCTGGTAGGATGAGACGTGTATGGGGTGTAGTGGTGACAAAGGATGGATAGACAGACTCCTAGCTGAGGTCTGGGAGCTGTAGGGAGAAGGCACCAGAGAGGGTGGTTAGTGGAGGGCAGGCTGGTGGGGGCTGGTGGTGAGGTTCTTCCAGCTTCAGCCATGCTCTCGGGCACACACAGCAGGAGCACCAGGTGTGTTTGCGTGCGGGTGTGCACGTGAAGACCCAAGACTGTGGGGACAGAGTTTGACAGCCATGGTGGGTGTTAACTGTGGCTAGAGTAAGGGGTAGGTCTGGAGATTGTCTCCTTGTTCTTGGTCCTGTGATTCTCTCGTGCCCAGTAACTCCCTCCTTTCTCATTGTCGAGCTTGGCTTAGTTGTAACAGGCGCTCCCGGCTCTCCTTCCAAATGCCGGGCTCTCCTCTAGGGATCTTTCCGGTACCAGCTGGCTGTGTCTTCCTGCTAGCTCAGGTGAGAAGGGGGCTGCACACAGATTGACCCCTTGCCCAGAAGTTCAGCAGGAAGTGGCAGTGGGCCTGAGCAGCAGTCTGCTTGCTGTTTTGCTCTGCTTCTTGCAGTGTGTAGCAAGGACACGTGCCTAGCCTCACGTGCCGAATGGCCCATGGCAAGGGGACTGAAGGGCGTGTGACAAACAGCTGTGTCACTGTGGTGTTGTTGAAGACAGTGCAGCATCTCCTCTTCAGAAGGGACCTGGAGTCTGCTCTAGGGCCCAGTCTGGCTCCTGCCCTCCACACCTGCAGACTGTGTCTGTCCCCTGGACTCAATAGCCATCCTGTCCTGGGCTCCACCTCTGGTACACTGCTGTCTGCATGGCAGCCCTTGGGGATTTTACACTTTACCTGTCCCAAGATGAAGCCTAGGGTCCCTCATGCCATGCCCACTTGGCCTAATTCTGCCCCTGCTCAGTGCTCACAGCTCGCTCTCCCAGTTCCTACAGTGGGAGCTCCTGACCACAAAGGCTACCCCATTTTCTGTCCCACTCAGTGTACAATCTCTTGATCAGTTCTGATGCCTCACCCTCTAGCAGTCTGCAGAATCCACTGCCCCTTCTTCAGCTGGACGGTGACGTTCCCCTCCTACTGGCTGCTGTCTCGCTAGCCTCTTCCTCTGCCCCATGTACATCTGTGACAGTGTTCTAAAGAAGGCGTCCACCATCGGTTTCGACTCCTGGTCCCATTCTGACCCACTCCCTGGGATTTTCAGGCCACAACGGGTATTGCAGGAAGACCAGGATCTCTGGGGTCAGACAGATCTGGCTTTGAACTTTGTGGCAGATTCTTCTTTTCTCTGTCTTGGAAAATGATGCTTTTTAGGTAAGAATGCCTGTGTAACTTGGTGATAAGACCGAAAGTCCCTGAAGCTCTGAGAGCAGTGCCCGGAATGCCAGGGCTGGCTCCTCCTTTCTCAGAGGTTCTGGGGACGTGCTGTATCTTAGGTTGAACACAGATGTGTTGAGCACCTGCCCTGGAGGATCTGAGTTCTACCCTCAGAGAGCATGGATTCTCCTGGGTCCAAGCCTTGTGCTGCAGTATGGCCAGCTAAGCATGATGGGAAGGTGCCCTGCCCCGGTGTCACTAGGGCATCTGGCACCCATGGAGCCAGAAGCTGCCCGCTGATACAAGCCGTCTGCAGAAACCTAATGACCAAGGAGGAGTTTGCCAGGTGGAAGCAGCGGGGACAGTTGGCCAGGCTCAGACATGGGGGGCCGAATATGTGTGAGTAAGACACTCTGTTGATGTCATAGGTGTTGAGCCCCGTTAGTCAGCAGCATCTGCAGAGCACTCACTCTGTGCCACAAACTGCGCCGGCTCCAGGCGTCGGAGAAAATGGGCAAAGCCAAAAGCTGACAGTTTCAGAGCAGTGACAAAGCTGACAGCCCATTAGACACACACACAGCAAAGAGAAGCACAGCTTGCCCACACCAAGGACAAAAGGGGCGCACTGTGGCTCCCGGGGCCCAAACGAGAACTTAAGGGGGAAGGCGCCTCAGTGGTCCCACACCTGGATGGAGTGCATCTGTCTCCCTGCAGTACTGGGGCTTGGATCCAGAGCACTCTACCACCGAGCGACACCCACAGCCCTTTTTATGTTTTATTTTGAGACAGGGTTTTGCTGAGTTGCCCAGGCTGTCCTCGAGTTTGTGACCCTCCTGTCTTAACCTCTGAGTCACTGGGATCATAGGCCTATGCATTAGCAGCTGGCTGGAAAGGACAAATTTTGTGTTTTAACTTTTCAGAGAGTTCCTGGATGTAAAATTCTTTTCATGGAATTTCATGGTTTCCCCTGGTGCTCAGTGTCCTTCGGGTCTTCTGGGAGCCCTCTGCCATCTCCCAAGCTTTGCTCTAGGGGCTCAGGTGTCCTACTGTCGGCTCCCAGGTAGAACTCATCTCAAAATACCTTGAGCATGTGTGGTGGGGGCCCCGCTGTGTCTGTCTCTGTGGCTGTCTGGTTGTGGGCACATTATCAAAACCAATGAAAGCACTTTCCTACGTGAGATGGGCGGAGGACGATGTGGACCTGAGAGGGGACAGCAGTGAGCCATCCCGGCCAACGCCATTTTTACACATTAGGCTTAGATGATGTGAATGCATTTCCCTTGACCATAGTCCATGATCTAAAGTGTGGTTGGTGCTCTGAGAGCCAGGGCAGGATGTCCATGCAGCATATATAGGAAGTGAGGGACTTTCCTTGGAGAACCTGCAAAGGATTATTAGAGAGAGCATTGGCCTGAGAATAAGTGTGTGGTGGGCATGACTGCCCTTTGTGTGGCTGAGGTTTGTGATGTCTGGGGTCTGACCTGTCCACTGCCCAGGAAGTGGTCCATGTGAAGGCTAGCCTGTGGTTTCTGATCTGCTCCTCTCCTTGGCACCTAAGCCCAGCCTTCCTGCCTCCTTCACTTACTACCTCTTCTGAACCTTGAGGCCTAGCCCTTCTCAGCCACCGTGGGGCCCTGGGACCTCCTGAGTTGGAGCTGTTTTGATGGCTGATATTGCCCAAATCTGTTTCTACATCATCATGGATGTGCCAGTTAATTTGTAGCTACTTGGCATCTTTAAGGCACAATTAGCACTGAAGAAAGACTTTGGCCAAAAGTCTTATTAGCTGGAAAGTAGTGGTGTGGCTTTCATTGTATGCATGTTTTCCTGACCTTAGGTAAACTGCTGGTCCTGACTTACTATGTGGACCACATCACCGCTATTAATTTTGTGTCATTTCAGAAATAGAGCAGAAGGAAATCTGTGGTGACAGGTTCACTTGGGGTCTTTAAAAATTAAAGATCTGCTTATACTTTTAAATTGGCTAGGGATATGTGATTGGTTTTCCCTGGCAATAGCCTTAGATACATTAGAAATTATAGAACATTAGATTAATAACCCAGGGTAAGGACCAACAGCTCGCAGAAGAGCTGATCAAGATCTTAGGTAGAATGTGGCAGAACACTCGGACTCTGAGGATGTTGAGAGCTGGAGGGGTGGGCATGACTTGGCAAGGTTACCTAGAGCCTTAAGCTCATGTTCATCTGCTGCAGAACCTGAAACTCCCGAATCTGCGCCCGAAGCCCCTCCGTGCTCCATAAGTACATGGTACCTGTCACTATGACTCACGTCTACAGATGACTGTGTGCCTAACACAAATCAACTCTACTGCATGTAATTTGAATTCTTAAACTGAGCTGGATTTTGGCAAATCTATGTCCCATGTGACTACTGTTGCCATCGAGGTGGGGGATATCCAGTCACCCCTAAGTGTCCCAGACTCCTTTGTAGTCCGAGCAGCTCTGGTTCTGTTGTCATTGAAGACTGACCTCTCTAGTATTTGAACATGTGGGCAGGCAGTGGAGGTTCTTTGGGTTCTGGCTTCTCACTCAGAATAATGACCTGGAGATTTTTCTATACTGCTGTGTGTGTTAGTGATTTGGACCGTTTTGTTGCAGAGTAGTAACCTATATTATAGTTATACTAGTTTGTTCATCCAGTCACCTGTCTGTTCCTGACTTTGAGGTTGCTTCTGGTTTGGGACTATCATGAATAAAATTTTTGTGGACATTTACTTATGTGTATTTCTGTGTGTGGGGGTATCTATCCTTATTTTTCTTGGTAGGAGTCCCATTGCTGAGTAGTAATGTGTTAATTGTAGGTTTAAGTTCACAAGGAATTGTTAGTGCTTTTCCAAGCCATTGTACTGTTCTACATTACCACCAGCAATTTGCAAGAGTTCCCACTAGTTTCTTAGGACTTTTTTTTTTTTTTTTTTTGGACATGATCACACTGTCTTTGAACAGTATTATTACTGCTTTTTAAACATGCATATCTTTAATTTCTTAACATGTTGAATTCACTAGGATCTCAAGTGCAATGTTGGTAGAAGTAATAGCTATACATTTGCCTTATTTTGGAGTTTTAGTTGCAAAGCATTCTGTTATCAGCCATTGAGTATGGTTTTTACTATGAGTTTCTCATGGATGCATTCATAGATGAGGAGTGTACTTTCTATGCCTAAGTTGCTGAGTGCTTTTAAAAAGTCATAAATGGAGTTTGAATTTTGTTAACTGCCTTTTCCGAAGCTATATATCATATACCTTTTTTATTTGTTAATAGTCTGTTAGTATAGTGAGTGATATTGATTATATGTTTAAAGATTAAGCTAACCTTGCCTTCCTGTGATAAGAATTGGCCACAACGTATGATCCATTTCACATACTACCGAGCTTTTCTCACTAGTATTTAGTTAAGGATTTTTTTTTTTTTACATTTAAATTCTTGAGGGATATAGTCCTCATGAATACTTTTCTTGTAAACTCTATTTGATCTTGATATTTGGAACTGATAAAAATAAGGGGGCAGTTTTCTCCGTTCTATTTTCTGAAGATGTGCATATAAAATTGGTGTTCTTTGTGGCATGTGCTTGATGGGATTCAGGTGGGAAACCATCTGAGCGTGGGGTTCCTCTTAGGAACGTCTTTGGTTGAGTGAGGCTCTTTGGGTCTTCTGCTCCTCCTCAGCCCATGTGGGAGTGCGAGTCCTCTGAGCCTGAGCGGCTAACTAAGCCTGTTGCCTGGAGCTTCGTGCGTGTCCTCTCCTGGCCTCTGTTGAGGCCTCTGCACTGGCACTCACTGTTGCCTCCGTGTCACTGGCCTGCTCCTTCTTCTTTCTTGAACAGCCTAACAGGATCGTTACCCTAATAATATTTTCAATAAGTAGGTTTTAGCCTTGTCTTTGTCCATTTTTAGCCCCTGCCTTGCCCAGTCCCGCTCCTTCCTGGTTTGCTCCTCCTGTCCAGTGCCTGCCCACAGGCATGCAGTCCTTTGTCCTCAGTGCCTCCAGCATCCCAACACTTACCTGTGACACAGCAGGCTGGCCGTTTTGGAGAGGTGTCTTGGTTTGTTTCTTTTACTAGACCTGAGCGCCTTGAGGGCAGCAGGCGGTGGGGCGGCTGAGCACCGGCTCCCTGCGACGCAGGGGCACGGCTGTGGTTCAGGTAGTGCTGTGTTCAAGCCCTAGACGTGCCACCTCTGGGAGGGTGGGCTGGGCTGCTCACCTGGCGGCACAGAGCCCCTGCTAGGGCTTGTCAGGATATTGCAGTCAGAGCGGGCAAGTCACCTCACGCAGCCTGGTACTGGGAGGTGCTGGATGACCTTTCACTTCAGCACGAAAAACCAGTGGAGGATGCCCAGGAAGTGCAGTGCCATTTCCGTCTGTGTTCTCGCTGATTTCTGTGGCAGTCCTCTCTGGAGGTGAGGGCTGAGGTTCTCAGGGGGGTTCACAGCAGAGCAGGGCTTTGCTTCCTGCTGCTCTGAAGAGCCTGGACACCCTGTCTTGCCACTGCAGCCCACTCTGCCTTCTTACTGACGTCCTCCACCTTTACCCGGCCGAGGAGACCTCTGCTCCTTTCCTCTGAACCGCGAGGAAGGCAGTGACAATGCCTCTAAGACTTGTCTTTCTGTGGCTTTCATGAAGCTGACGCCCTGGAGCTGCTCTTCCGTGTTTCTCTCTGGGAGGGGGCAGCAAGTCCCTGGCAGCAGGAACACAGACTGTCCCTTCTTCCCTAGGTGGTACTTGGCAACTGCTTGTCTCTGTCTTACCCCCCCGCCCCCAGGTGACTTCTCCCACAGTGCTCTCTGAGATGACCTAAGTCACCCCCTAAAGCAAAAAAGCCAGCGTGGCCCATCTCCTGGCAGATTCCCGTTCCACAGCCATTCATCCCCTTGGCCGCTGGCCTGCACTGGGGCTGGTATTAACTGGTTTATTCCAGTGTTACACCCTTGGCCCTCCTGAGCTCTCTGAGATCGGGGCCACCTCTTCTCCATTGAGCCTGGTGCGGAGGAGACACCTAGAAGTGTTTGGAAAGGAAGAGGAAAGAACAGACCAGCCAGGGGAGCCAGCTGCCCTGAGTCTTCACAGGAAGGCATCTGGGGGGGTATGTGCAGTCTGCACCTTCTGCCGATGGCAAGTGTGATTTCAAAAGGTCCAGGAACTGTCCACATGAAACCAGCAGCCCTCTGCAGTTGGGACCATGCTTTGGGCACAGGGCCATGGCAACATGATTTGGGGTTTTAGTGAGGCCGAAATATGATGCTTGATTATTGAAACCAAACCTGTTTCCCTGAGCACACGGTGAGTAGGGAGAAGGGCTGGGCCTTCCAGGAGGAGTACGTCTGTGTGGTAAGAGGGTCAGGAAGACAGCTCTGGACACGCAGGTGTGAAGGACTCCTGTGAACACAGTTATGGAGATGCCTTGAGGGGCAGGAGGTGAGTTGGAATGATGAGCTTTGAAGATAGGACCAAAGGATCTGAACAGATATTTCTTCATTGAGACACAAAAGGCCAGAGAGAACTGAAGAGGTGCTCAGTGTCTCCAGCCCTCAGGGAAAAGGCCCTCGAGCCACAGCGAGGCAGCCCTCACTGCCCAGGGGGACTTGGGCCAGAGGCAGAGCCATCATTGGCGAGGGCGAGGACAGCTGGTGGAGTGAGGGATGGCATAGCTGCCACGGGCAGCCATGTGGCAGTTCTCAGAATCCAGTGTGGAATGGCCACGTGTTCCCAGAATGCCACTTCTGCCTGCCCAGGAGAGCCGGCAGCAGCCTTGGCATCTGCACACCCTATTCACAGCCGCGTCACTCACGCTAGCCAGGAGGCGGAGGCAGCTCGAGTGCCTGCTGGCCGATGAGTGGGTGATACGGGGGGCTCATCCATTCCACAGAATGTTACTCTACCTTCACATGGGAAATCGGCACAGACTGTAAGGTGCGTGACCCTCGAGGACACTTTGCTAAGTGAAGCAAGCCAGCCACAGGAGGGCAAACTCTATGGTTCCACTGCGTGAGGTGGCACATCAGTCAAACCCAGGAGGAGAGTGGCCAGGGGCCAGGGGGGACAGAGTGCATGAGGATTAGGCTGGAGTTGGGAAGGTGAAGATGTGCTGGAGGGCGGTGGCGGTCACTGTTTGTCAGCAGTGTATGCGAACCTAAAATGGTGACTTTTGTTAGGTTGATTTTCCCACAATAAAATGTAAAAGAATTGAAGAGAGAGGACTAAAACTCATTTCTCCCTATTTTGAGCCATGTTGCCGTCGGGCCCCAGGTGGGTCAGGTAGCGAGCAACGAAGGAGTGTCCTCAGTGGTGACTCCTGTTTTTTTCATTGATCCTCAATGAAGCCTGGGGAGGTGGGCATTAATGTCGGCTCCCAATTCAGCAGTTGAGAAGCTGAGAGAGGCGAGACGAGGAGCCCCAGATCTCGTAGTGCTGTGTGGCCAGCTTCCCAGGAGTCCCTCCTGCCCCGGGTCCCTGTAGCAGCCTGGTGGAGTCGGTCCTTGGCGTGCCACCCTACCCACCACGCACACACGGGCTACTTCCTTTACTTTAAAGCACCCTGCTGCTGTGGCGTGTCCTCTTGGCAGAGCAGTAGATCACCAGGAGCGTGACTGAGGGCTGAATGCACCTTGCCAGGGTCACAGCGTGACCCCGCAGCCCAGGGAAGAAGGCAGGTGGTGCCAGCCTCCCTCCAGACCCTTGGAAACAGGACTCCAAACTGCCTTGGCAGGCCAGGGGAGAAGATCCTCATGCCGCAGCACATGCTTGGAGGCCCCATCCAGACCTGCTACCCTGGACTGCAGCTCAGGCTGTGTGTGGTGCCTCACTTGTGGCCTCACTCCACTTCTGGAACTTTCCACCAGGGTTATTAGTGGCCCAGGAATTACCTTTATTTTGTTTTGTTTTCCCAGCTTTAAAAGATATAAAACTGTTCTTAGCTTCCAAACGTCCAGAAACAGCCCGGGCTGGACTTGGCCCCAGGCTGCAGTCTGCTGGGCCTCTTTGGGTGGTGATGGAAAGCTGCACCCTTTCAGTCAGGAGTTGGCTGGGTTGTAGTTCTTGTTGCTATGGTTACTCTGTGCCTCACAGGCTGTAGATTTCTCTCGTATTGCCTTGTGCTGGCTTGGGGAAGGGTGAAGAAAGTCCAGGTGCAGGACACCTGCTCTTCCCATGATGAATCCCCAACCCTGCTTGCCCTTCTCTTTGCACACAGCACCATGATAGACCCGCCCCACCTCTCTCCTCCCAAGGGGTTTCTAGGCTGCAGGCAGGGACAGGCGGGGTTCCCTGCTCCCTGGCCGGTCCCCAGTCTCAGTGGTGGGCTTTCTCAGGGTCCCTGCCCTTTGCACCACAGCTGACTGTCCCTGCCCACATTGTGGTGGGTTCTGTGACTGCACAGTGTCCTGCCCTGTCCCAGAGGCTTGCTGTCTCCAGTGGTGTTGCTGTGGCATCCTGGATCTGGCCCTTTTCTTCCTTACCCCAGAGAATGGTGTGTGCTGATCTGGTTTGTGCCCTTGGCCAGTGTTGCCCTTCCTTCAACACCTCAAGATTTTCCTCCATAGGAAGGAAGGACCCCGTGGGGACCTGGCGGGAGTTTCAGTGTCTTGTTTTCCCATTGGTGGTGACTGACCACCAAGGGAGGCAGCTTCTGCTTTCCTGTCTGCCCACCCACCCTGGTCTGAGCGCCCAGGGAAGACTCATGGAGAACAGCCTGGGAGGAGTGGGAACGGCCTACCTGCCAGGTTCCTGGGGAGCGGTCCTCACTATCATGTGGGGCCCCACCCCACCTCTGATACTCCATGACCTCCCAGCGGATCCCTTCCCACCCGCGTGGGTAGCACTGGCACCTCTGCGATTTGCTCTGCTGCCAATAGGAAGATGCCACACCGTGTTGCTCCCAAGGGGCATGGCGCTGACTTTATCTTTGTGGGCTCAGGACGTGGGGTGAGGGGGTCTGTTGGCTGCCTCTCACTCACTGGGAGCCAGGCTGGTACACTGCCTCTGCGGTGGATGGATGCTCGCCTGTCCCCGCCCTGGCTGATCTGTGTCTTTAGGTGAAGCTCACTGCACTGTGCTCTCCTCTCTTAAGTGCTACATCCGGCCACAGAATAAGTTCTGGAATCCCCTCTGTGGCATATCCAGGCTGAAGATTGTGTGGACAGTGGGTGACACAGGAAAGATGGTGCCACATGCCTGGCCTCAGCTGGGGTGAGAGCCTGCTGGGTGCAGGGGTGCGCTCTAGAATCTTTGTGGGTGAAGCTCCTGTCAAGGAGCCCGGCCAGCTTGGGAGCACTAACTTGTCACTGGTTATGTCTTTTCAGACTCTGGAAGCCATCCTGAATTTCAAGTACTCGGGAGGCCCAGGCCATGCTGAAGGGTATTACCGGAGCCTCTCCCTGGGGCTACACGTGGAAGTCGAGCCGTCTGTGTTTTTCACCAGAGTCAGCACACTCCCAGCAACCAGGTAACTGTTGTCCCTGTGAGTCTGACAGCACTGCATTTGGAATACCAGCCTCTGGTTCACTGTAGTCTGGCTGCCCTTCTGACGGGCACTGTTGGGCCAGGGTGCTTAATTAGCCTCTCTGGGTCAGGTTCTCTCCATTCTGAAGGTGCTGGGAGGTGGGTGGGCTTGCTGGGCTTCTGTTGGCCCTCCTTTGTATGGACCTAATTGTTTAGGTGCCTTTCTCTGACCTGGGTCACCTCTGCTGTTAACAGGGGCTTGAGAGAGCGCTACATGTCTTGGGGGCCCCTGGATGAGCCCAGAATTTCTGTCTATGCTACTTCTGGTGCCCACTGAGCGTAATGCTTTTTTTTTTTAATGGTCCCACTGTCCAGCATTGTAAGCAGCTCCCAGCATGTACAGGGAGTGTCAGGTCATTCCTGCCCAGGGAGGCCTTCTTGCTCAGTGACTCTCTCTGGGACTGCCTTTTCCTGTCCTGATCTCCCTTCAGGGGAAAGGAGTTGGTTGGTTTGTCTGCTTCAAGGCTAGAAGTGGCAAGAGGTGCTAGGGATATTCTTCTCTCGGGTGGGAGAGTGATGAGTTCTCATTCCAAACTTTGACTTGTGGTACAGTGGAAGCAGTGGGCTCAGGAAGCCTGGGAGGAGCCCCTGCAACTGCAGAGCCGTGGAACTCGGGCCTGTGCAGGCTCCAGGGAGCAGGTGCCTGTCACTGCTGAACTCGACCAGGTTCTCTGGCTCAGCTGTGCCGTGCTCGTTTCTGGGGAGGGTGGGCTGGGACAGGAGTATTTGTTCTTAATGGCTGAGGAGCAGTGGTGACAGCCATTGCCTGTCTGCCCTGGACCCCACTGCAGGCCGTTGGTGAAGAGTATCCCCCAGGCAGTGCTCTCATCTGTCTGCCTTGTTCTTCTGTGTAAAATAGAGGTATGTTCTGTCCATGTTGATGTTGACATTAAAGTCCATTTAAGTTGATAAAGCCCCAAATAATAAGTGTGATTTTGGTGTAGGGGAAAGACTTTTTCTTCTCAGCCATTGGAGAAAACCATCAGCAAAAATTAATGGTGTAGCTGGGCCTTTTGGTGTCACCTTTCATCCGCTGTCATGTGCGCAGTGTGTACAGTGGCTGGCTTTGCTGCCAAGGCTTGCTTCTGCTCTGAATTTGTACAGAGCCTAGAGTGCTCGGCCCTGGGAAGCTTGGCCAGGACCCTACCAGGGCTGTTAGGATGTGCCAGTCTCCCTGTGCATCAGAGCTGTTTTCGCATAACCCTGCTGCGCCTTTATGTCCTGGTCCCTCACCTCCTGCTGACGTCACCCATATAAATAATCCTCCAAATGGCACAGGTTATTCCTGGGCTCTTTTTTCCCCTGTTGATACCTGGCTTCCACGTCATGGCCCCTGTGGTTCCAAATGGCAATTTAAGTCGAGGAGAAACTCTGCTACGTGGTGGTCTTTGGACAGATCTGGACAGGTTGGTCCTTGGCTGACATGGGGTTGGATCCTGATCTCTGGCCCACAGCCCTCCCTCTGTTCTTCTGGCCCATGTGTTTCTGTCCCCTGCACTTGGGATTGAGGTTTGACTTCTAATCCTCCTCTGTTATCCCTACATCTAGTTTATCACCAAGTGCCCTCTCCAGCATCTCTGGATGACCCTGTGTGTCCCTCCTGGATGTCCTGCTGTATCTTTGCTGCTGTGGGAAGAGGCCCAGTCCATCCCCTGCCTGCAGTCTTTTTTTGTGCAGAGTCCCTTAAGTACGAATGTCCCCCATGGCTGCCCTTGCACAGGTTCCCAGTGCTCGTGAGGCACAGGACCAGAGCCCCCCTGAGATGTGTGCAACGCCCACAACTCGGGCCTCGCCCTGGCCGCCACACGCCCTGCAGAGCGGCTTTGCTCCTCACCACCCCTGCTCAGCGCTTGACTTCCGGGAGCTTGTGCCACATTCTTTTTCTAAAATCTCTCTTTTTCTTAAATTGTCATTCTTTGATTTAACCTTTTGGGAAATATCTGCTTGTCCTAGAGATGTATGTTATCATTCCTGTAGGGTTTTCCTGAGCATAATCAAGCAGAGGGGGCTGTTCTCTCCATGGGTTCTGTGTACCTTCCTGGTACTTCTGGGAAAGCATTTGCCAAATGTCCTGGGAATACATTCACTTACGCTTTAAGCCACTACCTCTGAAGTGACAGGCACTGTATGAGCCACTTGCTGGGGTAGGAGGTGGGGGGAGCGCAGTGCACATCAGGCAGAATTAGCACTAAAAGGAAATGTGAATGTACACAAAGGAGGGAAGAGCTCAAGAAACAGTGAATAAGCGAATACAAAACAAAAGGGTTTGTTCCTCTCATTCTTAATTTCTTTAAAAGAATGGGTGGGTGCTAGAAGTGCTAATGTTACACGCAAGGTGCCAGGCTGCTGTATGAGGTCAGAGTGCAGAGGTACCAGGCATGTGGCACTCTCCAGAGCAGCCATCTAGATGTGGGCAAGAGGGTACAAGAGATAAAATGGAATATTAGCAATATCTAATTCAACCAAAGAGGAAGAGGTATCAAGAGTGGAACAAGGAACATTTAGTCAAGTAGGAAACCAATAGCAATGTGATAGGCCTGCACCTGCATCTCAAGAACTGCAGGAGGAGTATTCGGAATTAGAGAAAGTAAAATGCCTTTTTACAAGAAAACGACGTTAAATGTGTGTAGTGTAAAAGTTAAAAGGTAGGGGAAAACATCATGCATCTGGTTTGGCATGGTGGTGAATGCCTATGTTCCCAGCAACGTAGGAGGCTGAGGCAGAAGGATTGCAAGTTCAAGGCTAACCTCAGCAACTTAACAATAACCTGTCTGAAAAGAAAAAAATAAAAAAGAATGGGAATCTAGCTCAGTGGTAAAGCAACTATGGCCTAAATCCCCAGTACCAAAAAAGAAAAATAAAAAACCCCAAACTAAACAATAATATTAGAAAGTTGGTGTGAGTATATTAACATTATACAGATACTCTTTCAGCATAAAAAGAGGCAGATAAGACAATCTGTAATGAAAGTAGCCCAAAATGCAAGTGTATTTAAAAACAGAATTTCAAAATAAAACAGACATACTGAGGGGATAAATGCATAGCTGCACATCATAGTTGGATATTTTGGGACTTTTTTCCCCTCTTAATATTTGATAGAACAAGTAGACAAATACAAAGAAACAATTAAAAGAACAAAACCCCAGAAAACTATAGCAAACTTAGATAATCCTGTTAACCAATTCCACCTAATAGTCATAGAATAGTAAACTATTTTATTAGAAAAGGTGAATGGCTTAAAATCAGTGATATAGCTTCTGTATTAAAGAAGAGCTCAATGTACTCAGAGCAAACAGCAGAAATAAAGTGTAGGTATCAATGAAATTATGAAAAAAGAATGTATAAAGTCAGTATTACGGTTTAGCTATGAAGTGTCTCCCAAAAGCTCAGGAGTGAGACAGTGCAAGAGAGCTTAGAGGTGAAATGATGGGGCTATGAGATTTCTGACCTAATCAGTGTGTTAACCCTTTGCTAAGGATCATCTGGGGGTTAAGGATAGACAGGTGGATGTGACTAGAGGAGATGGGTCATTGGGAGCGTGCCAGTGAGGTTTATATTTTGTCTGTGGGGAGGGAAGCTCTCTCTTTGCTTCCTGGTGCCATGTTTCCAGTTTCTTTCTGGAAATGTCACACACTTCTGTCATGATGCTCTGCCTCACTGTGATCCCCAAGGAATGGAGCAGGCCGTCTATGGACTAAAAACTTAAAAACCATGATCCTCAAATAAAATGTTCTGCCTCAAAAGTGTTCTCTTCAGGTCTTTTGGTTATAGTAGCAAAAAAGCTGACTAAAACAGAAATTAGTTCAGGGAGTGGGGTCATTGCTGTGTCTACTGTGTCTAACCTGATCATGCTGTTATGAAATTTTTGGAACTTTTTAGAATTTGTGGGAGGAATTTTGACACATTTAGAGATGCGAACTGGAAAAGCTTTATATTGTTGTAAGCAGAGCTTAATGGGTGATTTTGGTAGAATGTCAAAAGACCAGAAGATCAGTTAGGACTGTGAACTATAAAGTCCAGGCTGCATTTCAAGTTCCATGGCTCAGGATTCAAGCACTGGAAAACTGGTTCTCAATGAGGTTGGTGAAAGTGAGCATTCACTGAAATTCAACAGTGACAGTCAGAGTCTCTTAGAGACTAGGAAATCCAGGTGCATTGAATAGAGAACAAGAAGCAGCACATTGGGGCCCAGCTGGTTGTGGCAGCAGCAATAGTGCAGAGGGGAGGGATGACACAACAGAGAGAAAAACCACAAAGAGCAAATTTGGCATAGAAAAACCTGTAAAAGCAGTTTAACTCAGCTGATCTAACTGTACAGCCAATGGCTGTGTGAAAGTGCTCTGTGTTTCTCAACTGACAAGCAGGCAGCTGAGGCAAGATGCATCTTAAGGAAGCCACAGTTGCCTGCTGCTGCCAGAGGCCAGGAGGTCATAGCAAACATTTCCATACTGTTGTGGCAAGCACCTACCATGTGGCTTAGGATGTGCCTAGCAGAAGGTGAGTGAGACAGACCAGAGGAGACTGTACCCAGGGTGATTCAGGTCAGAGAAATGGAGTGGAGTGAAACTTGCTTTCCCGTGAGTCTGGTGGCTCACGTGACCAGCAGAAGAGGGTCGGGAAACTGAACAGGCAAGGGCAAATACACTCATGGACTAAGCCTGGGAAGGCTGGGTTGTGGGCAGTAGAGTGTGCGGAGGGTTATTTTTCCTGCTCCACAAGTAGAATTCTTGGGAGGCTCCTGATACCTGGACTCCTAGCAGAGATCGGCATCTGCTTGGCTCCAGGGTTGTGTAGATCTAATTTCTCCAGAACACATATCACCCAACAAAGTCCCTAATGCCTGATTAGACTTAAGTCCAGGGTCAGAAATCCTCTTACAGAACTCTTAGCCTCACCTTGGGCGTGTTTCCATCCAGTCTACTGGGACAAACCTGCAATTGATCATACTTCCCATTCTGTCCTTCCTCATACTGGTGACAAAGAAGCTGAGAGCTGTTTCAGCCAGGTTCAGTTTTAGGCCACGCTAGCTGGCAGCTTGGAGAGCAACTTGTCACTAGAAAGGGGTTAGTAAACCAGCCTGCACACACACGGACAAGCTCCCTTCTCTCACTTGTGTGTGCGTCCTCTGTCTCTGTGTATATACACAGCCCAAGAAGAAACTGAAAGGACAGCGGGGCATGTGCAGTGACCTCCATTCTTGTTGACTGTTTTGAACACCTCAACAGAGATAGTTCTTCAACTTTTCATTAAGAATCCTTTTTCCCTTTTTTTTTTTTTTTGTGTGTGTGTGCTTGCCATGGAGATACACATACACACATGCACAAACACAATTTGTTCCTTTTTTTCTCATTTTTAGCAGTTTTATGATAGTTATTTTTCCTTATCTTTTGAGGGTTATAATTTTTGGTTTATTTATTTTTTGTTTTTTGTGGTTTTTTTGTTTGTATTGTTTCTCTTCCTTTGTTCTCCCATTAACAGACAAATTCTCCCCTTTCTCTCTTTGATTTGCTTTTTCTAATTTTCTCCTTCTTTTTAACCATCATTACTTCTTACATCTTTTCTGCATTTTTTTCCTATTTGCATTGTGAACATTTTAAACTTTCTTCTACCTTCCTAACACATTTTTTTTTTGTCTCTTAACAAACTGTACTTTTGCCATCTTTTAGACTATTTGGTTTATGTAACTTCTCTGTCTACCATTCATTTTCTTGCAGTTACTGGTACGATGGATCACATACTTGACACATGCTGTTTAATGTCAGATTGAGGTCAGGACTATTTATTGTTTTTGCTGTTGGCAATTGCTGACCCCACTATTCCTATTTTTGTGATAACTAGTGTTGAGACGTCATAGTAGGCACTGGGTGTTTGTTTTAATGCCATATATTGTTTGCTTCAGTTGTTTTTATATATGTAGTGAAAGCATATATTATATTAGGACCCATTCATAATAAAAACACTAAAGAAACTAGGGAAAGAATGTACCTTAACATTATAAAGGTTGTATATGACAAATTCAAATTCAATATCATAATGAATGGGGAAAAACTAAAAGCATTTCCTTTAAAATCTAGAGCAAGACAGGAATGTCCACTCTGTCCACTCCTATTAAATATTGTACTAGAAATTTTAGATAGAGCTATTAGGCAAGAGAAGGAAATGAAAGAGAGAAAATAAGAAGAATTCAAATTAATACTGTTTGTTGATGGTATGCTCTTGTACTTAGAAGATCCGAAAAACTCCACCAGAACACCGCTAGATCTCATTAACAAATTCAGCAAAGTAGCAGGGTACAAAATCAACAAACAAAATTCAATGGTTTTCCTATACAGCAGTAAAGAACAAATCTACTGTGGCAGAAATCAGGAAGACAATCCCATTCATAATAGCCCAACAAACAAACAAACAAACAAATAAACAAAAACCCTAGGAATAAATCTAACTAAGGAGTAGAAAGACCTCTACAATGAAAACTATGTAACATTGAAGAAAGAAATTAAATAAGACATTAGAAGATGGAAAGGCCACCCAGGTTCACAGGCAGGCAGAACTGATATTGTTAAAATGGCCATACTACCAAAAGCAATATATGCATTTAATGCAATCCCCATCAAAACACCAATGACATTCTTTGTAGAACTAGGAAAAATAGTCATAAAATTCATTTGAAAGAATAAAAGATTCAAAATAACCAAAGTTATTGTAAGCGAAAAAAACCCAATACATAGCTTCAGATTATACTACAGAGCTATGGTAACAAAAACTGCATGGTAGTGGCATGGAAACAGGAACATATACCGATGGTAAAAAATGGAAGACACCGAGTCAGGCCCACACAGATAGAGTCATCTCATCTTTGACACAGGTGCCAAAAACATAGAGAAAAGACAGCCTTTCAACAAATGGTGCTGGGAAAACTGGTTATCCATATGTAGAAGAATGAGATTAGAACTTATCTCTCACCCTTTACAAATGCCAACTCAAAATGTATCGAACACCTAGGAATCAGACCAGAAAATATGCAACTCCTAGAAGAAAACATAAGATCCACACTCCAGCACATATATGCTGGAATGACTTTCTCAATAGGACCCCTAAAGCTCAGGAAATAATGCCAAGAGTTTACAAATGAAATAGCATCAAATCAAAAAACTTCAGCACAGCAAAAGAAGCAACTAAGAACAAGAAGAGAGAACCTACAGAATGGGAGAAAATATTTGCTAACTTATAACAGTTGATTAATATCCAGAATATATAAATAACTCAGAAAACAGGAAAAAGGCCCCACTGATAAATGGTAAAATGAGTTACACTGACACTTTTTGAAGGAAGAAATATACAGGGCCATTAAATATTTGAAAAAATGATCAACATCTTTAGCAGTGATCATGTGCAAATCAAAACCACACTGAGATTTCATCTTACACCAGTCAGAATGGCAGCCATCAAGATTAAAAATAATTATAAGTGCTGGAGATGATGGGGAGAAGGATCATTTTAACACTCTTGTTGGGATGTAAATCAGTACAACCACTATGGAAATCGGTATGGCGGTTCCACCAAAGACTAGGCCTGTAACCACCATATGACCCAGTTATGCCCCTCCTCATATGTGTTCTAAAGAGCTGAAGTCATCATCTGCAGTGGTACTTGCATACCCATGTTTAGAGCAGCCCAGTTCTGTGCATCAGTGGATGAATGGATGAAGAGTGTATATACAGTGAGATTTTATTAAGCCATAAAGAAAATGAAAGTATGTCATTCGCAGGAGAATGGAAAGAAATTAATACCATTGTGTTAAACAAAATAAGCCAAACTCAGAAGGTCAGGGTTGTGTGTTTTCTCATGTTGAAGCCAGAGAGGAAGAAGGAGGAGAAAGGTGGGCCAGGGGATCTCATGGAAATCAAAGGGAGGTCAGCAGAGGAGAGGAGAGGGATCGAGGGGAGGGTGTGTTTTGTCAGCTTTTTCATCCCTGTGACCAAAAGATCTGACCAGAACAATCAGGGGAAGAAAAGTTTGATTGAGGCTAGAGATCTCAGTTCATAGGAGCCGACTCCATTGGCCTGTGCCTGAGGTGAGGCAGAAGAGTGTGGTGGAGGACAGCAGGCCAGGATATGGCCTTCAAGAAGCAGAGAGACTAAGCTCAGCTCACAAAACATCAACTCCAAAGTCATGTCCCCTGGACTCCCGACCTGCAGCCGCACCCTACCTGCCTACAGTTACCCAGGTAATCCTCCGAAGGATTAATGCATTGATTTGGTTAAGGCTCTGATGACCCAGTCATTTCACCTCTAAACTCTCGCATTGTCTCACGCTTGAGCTTTGGGGAGAAACCTCGTATCTAATCCATAACAGGGAGGGAGGAGGGGAGGAAAGGGGAAATACTAGGGAATGATACTGGCCTCCTTGTTTTGTTATATTGTGTGCATGCATGAATATGTAACGATGAATCTCACCATTATGAATAATTACAGAGCACCAATTAAAAAATATGGGCAGAAAAAAGAAAGCAAACACGTGGGGAGGAATCCCTCCTGCCTCCTGTTCCATGCCACCAGCATCACTTTACTCTCAAACATACATAGAGACATCACGAGAAGGGAAACTTGAGACCCGTAGCCTCACTGATATACGTGTATGATATGAAAACAGAGTGCTGCTAATCAAGCCAACTTCAGTAGTGTGTGAAGGACACAGTACAGCATGAGCCGTTCAAGCTTCACAGAAATGTAAGGGATTTTCGTTACTGGAAAATCAATCATTGGAATTTATTACATTAGCATAATAAAGAGGAAAATCATATTATGCAATTGCTGAAGAAATATCATTTGACAAAATTCAACAGTTAGCTGAAAACATACATAAACTTGGGTCAGGGGGAACTCAGCCCAAGAAAGGCCATGTGGAGAGCCCTCTGGGGAAAGCCACATTCCAGTGCAGGTCTGGTTGCTTTTCTCCAGGAGTAGGAACTGGGTGAGTGTGTTGGCTGTTACCACTGTATTGGTTATTTTTTTCTGGCAATCCTACTCAGGACAATAAGATTATAAATAAATAAATAATGGCATTAAAAGGTGGAAACAAAGGAGTGAGGTGGTTGTTGATCACATGCAAGGTCCGCATGATTGTGAATTAAAAAATCCTAAAAATCTGCCACTCAAAATAAATTATCAGAACTTACCAAAAATTTAGCAGAAACCACTCAAAATTTGTAAATTATTTGTCTTTCTATAATCTAACAACTAACATTTTGAAAATGAAATTTTGGAAGCAGTGTGTTTAATAGAGTCTAAAACATAAAACTATGGATGAATTTCTAAAAATTTGATGTCTAGTAGATAATGATATAACATGAGTAAGAGAAGTTAATGACCTGAGTAACTGGAGAGTTAATTATTATTACAATGTCAGTCTTCCCAACATGGATTATAAATTCACTATAACCCCAATCAAAAGCTTAGTGTGTTTTCCAGTAGAATTTGACAAACTATTTAAATTCTTTTTTTTTTTTAATGGAACAGACCTTGAATAGACAGGTTGCCTGACACAAAGGAACAAGTTTGGATGACTGCAGCTATCCGATTTTAAAACATAATGTAACGTTCAGAGCGTTATTGGTGCAAAGATAGACAAAGGGTTCAGCAGGCTAGATTGTCAGCAGTTGCTTTTAGCAAGATGCAAAAACCATTTCATGGGGAAAATCAGAGTCCTTTCTCCTCAAAGAAAGCATAGCACAGCATCTTGAATGTCTTAGATGGGGTCAGAAACTTGCTAACCATAAAATAAAAGGTTGACAAAAGATGAATTTAACAGAAATTAAAAACTTCTCTTCACATAAGGCAAGTCATACTGTAAAATATGCTGTGATACTGGAGTAGATATTTCTCACATGGCATACACACCTCTGAACAGTGATCCGCATCAGGGAAACACAAGTTAAAACGACAGCGAGATGTAATTCGATGCTCACCAGAATGGCTGGACGGGAGAACTGATGGCGAATGCCCTCGAGAAGGGAGGTGGCACAGAGCGCATGCGCGTGGCTGCCGCAGGTGCAGAAAGGCAAGCTTTCAGGAGCTGTTCAGCAGCTCCTCAGCGTTCAGGCAACCTCTCTGATGATCTAGCCACTTCATTTTTAGATGTTTGCTCACAAGAAATAAAAATCTATATCCACAAAAAGATTTCTGTAAGAATTTTGTAACAACTTTATTCTTAATAAATAACTTCAAGTATAAACAACCCAAGTAGGCCCTCCACAGGGGTAAGACCAGCCCAGTGGCGATTCCACTTAGAAGTGAGCAACTTCTGGTGCCTGCAGAGAGACTAACTGTGCTCACAGATAGAAACCAGAATCAGGGTGCTCATCAAAAAACTCCAGCCACAGAGGAAAATGCTTTGTGAGACTCCACTGTTCAGAGTTCTAGGACAGGGAACCCTCTTCTTTGATAAATGCCACCTGAACTGGAGGGTGGGTGGGACAGGAGGGGACTTGGTTACCAGCTACCCTGTTTGCCTGGATTTCCCTGGCTTTGGATCTACATTCCCTGCCCCCCAGAAGGTCCTCAGTTGGGGCAGACCAGGACATTCGGCCTCCCTAGAAGGAAGAGTGTCTTTCTGGCATGATGGAATGCTGTTGGTCTTGGCAGGGGATGGCTTGTAGGGTTGGGGACAAACATGGCAAGTCATTGATCTGTTCACTTCAGATGCCTTATTGGTCAGTCAGTCATGCCTTAGTGTGTGATACTTCTGCAAAAAACTAGGTACACAATTGAAGACAGCACCTAAGTTTTCCTGGAGAGGTGTGTGAAGACATCATAGAAAGTGGAATAGGGTATTAATTCCAAAGATGACTAGGATTCCATGCAGAGTTGTAGAGGAGGGGAAGCACATTGCAATTTTTTATTTCCTCTCTAGGTTTTGAACTCTGAAAAATCTGGAGCCAGGCTGAAGTTCTATTTTCTCAGAGACCCATGTGAAATGCATGGACGAAGCGGGGTTGGCGTGCACCGTGACACTCAGCTTTGTCAGCCTGATGCACGGTGCCACACAGAACCATAGGACCTCATGGTCTTCCATTTGTTCCCAGGCGAAGATGTTCTGTGAGCACGATCTCTTGTTAGAGTCATATGCATCCCTGGAGATGGCCTGTTTCAGCACATTTGCATTACAGTGAGGCCCAGGAGGCCCACGCTGCCATCCAGATGCCCTGGCTCCAAGGCGCTGCTGCGTGGATAGGTAGATGAGCACGTACCCGTCAGGTTGAGCCTGCATGGAAATTCAAGCTGACTTCCCGCAAACCAGAGCCACATATACGTCAGAGGAGCACTCTATGGCTGGCACAAACAAAATTTTATATTCTATTATGAAACCAAACTATAAATGATGTGGATTAGTTGTTCCTGGAATGGTCTGTGTGTCTGCCCCTCTCATTAGTATTGATAATTTCTGCAGTTTTGCATATTGATCGTTTTTAAGTGGTAGTTTTCTAGAAGAGAAAGGGAGAGGAGAAGTCCTCTTTGTTTAAGCCTGCCTATTCCAGGGAGTGCCTAGGTATGTTGAGTTCAGCCCTCCCTTTGCCCTTTAGAGAGCCTCAGAGTGGCGTTGCTGCAGGCGGGTGCAGTGGCTGGTGTGGTATGCATGGTGCCCGGTGGAAGAGATGGGCCTCAACTGCAGCCTAGAGGTGCCATTCATGCTTGCCTGAGCTGGGCATCCCAGCCCTGGGTGCTGGTTCCCGTGCCCTGTAGCCTGCATGACAGACTTTGTGGTCATGGTGGAGTCTGTCTCTCCTAGCTGCAGCTGTCCTGGCCCTTGCCACAGGGATCATAGCAGCTCCGCTCTCCTCATCAGGATGATAAGAGAATCAAATGAAATGGGAGAGCCTGTTTCTTCTAAATGCCACAGCACAATATAAATGTGAGATGGAATTCTCATTATATTATTGTTATTAATTTTTTTTTAGCATTCTCCCTCTGGGGTGTACATAGGTCTCAGTTGACTTTTATTTATAAGATCAATTACCTCTGAGATTCACATTTTAACAGAGCTGCCTGGTAATGTTCTTAGGGACTAGACTGAAATGGATCAGGCGACGCTGTCCCTGTCTGAATGCTGAGCTTCCCTCTCTCCTGAGGAGCAATTTCTTCTGGCCTGTTAGAATAAATGATCCAATCTTAGACATTTCTACGCTGAGCTTTGTGGAAAATACACTCTTCAGAGGAGGGAGCAGGGTGTAGGGGCTGCTGCATTATTAATAGGAATCCTAGCTCTCGAGGAACCACAGCACTTGCTCGGGGTCATTTAGAGAAACTTCATCCCCCCTAGGGGAGGGACAGCTTAGCTCCTTAGGGAGCATGTGCTCACAGATAAGCAGTAAAGGCTATGTTAAGGAAGGGTTAAAAGCCTGCTAGGTATTTTTCAAATTGCTACATTTATTTATCAAGTTGGTTGTAAGTTTAACAAGAATTTAGAACTTTAGGGAGTGCCAGGATTCAGAACTGCACCCCCCTGTATCTGAGCTCAGGTTTTGATGCAGTGACTCCTTTGCTCTGTGGTCTCCAGCAGGGCGGTGGGCGGTGGCATTTCCCTGCACGATTCTTTTTGCATCTTGAAATGAAGGCAATGTGGATCTTGCATGTCACAAAATTGCATGTTTAAAAATGGGCGCATGCAATGTCTAAAGCAGCAGCGACTGTGGGTAATCGGTGCCAAGAGTAGTCTTTTCTCTCGTGTGCACTCTGCCATGTGCTGCGCTCTGAGCACCAGGGTATGAGCCAGTCCTGTGAGCCCAGCTCTGCACAGCTGGCCCTGGGGACTGCCTGTCACTTGCCTAGCATGTGCTCGGGCTGCTTTGCTGGCCTTCCTTCCTGCCTTCTTGTGAGCCCCTGAAGGCCAGCGCAGTGTCCCTTAAGCACCTAGCAGGGTACATGGCAACAGACCAGCACCAGGACTCCATTGAGTTGGGTTAAATATTGCACCTGCGTGTGAGCCCCATCTGTGCTGCACATCCCAGTTCCTGGGGGAGCCTCGGGCTGGTCTGCAGGAGACAGCGCAGCCATGGGCTGAAAAAGATGCGAGTTGGGGGGCGGGCCGACTGCCTGGTGCCCGAATCCCTGCTCTGCCACGCTGACCGAGCCTGGGATCTTTATAAAATGAGGCTTCTGGCGGGATTGTCGCGAGGATTAACTCAGAAATGTCGCATCAGTGTGTGCAGCAGAGCCAGGTGCTCCTCCATCCTGCTGTCCCAGTGTCCTTCCTCCTGTGCGCAGCCTCTGCGGTGGGTTGCAGGCCACACCCTACCTTTCCTCTGTTGAAGTAAATCCCCAGGATCACTGGCACATGTGAGGGACATAGCAAACAACTTATGACAGGGCATCTTGATCAGAGGGTGTGGAGTTGGGATGGGGCCTAGTTCTTGCCCTGGTTGGGACTCTGGGTTGCCCTGAGCCTTGCCTGACCTTATCTAGAATAGTGGAAAGATTGTATATGAGCAGTATGTTTCTCCCCCACTTCTTTTTTTCTGAAGGCTAAAGCCATTCAAACTTGTTACACCAAGTTTATGCCTGTGCAAGGAAGTACACTGTGCCAACAGTATTCATTCCAGTGGCAGCTCACAGACACACTGCTGCCGGCTTGATACAGACGTCTTCAAGTTACTTACTTCTTGTATGCTCTTTGTTACTTTTTTGAAATAAAAAAATTAAGTCTTCATATTTCGTGAATTAAAAAAACAATTTATGTGAATCATCTTTTCATATTAGGACATATAGTTACCCTTATTCATTTTGAAATTGCCTGCTCTTCCTATATCTTGTACGTGTACATATTTTGTGATGTGATGTTTTTGTTTGTTGGTTGGTTGGTTTGTTTTGTGGTCCTGGGGTTTGAGCCCAGGGCCTTGTGCATGAGAGGCAGGCACTCTACCAACTGAGCTCTATCCCCAGCCCTACCATGATGTTTTAATGCCTTTTCTATTTAGATATATTTGTATTGTTTTTTATTTATTTATTTTGGTACTCAGGATTGAACTCAGAACTTTTGAGCCACATCCCCAGCCCTTTTTATGTTTTATTTTGAGACAGGGTCTCATCAAGTTTTTTAGGGCCTCGCTAAGTTACTAAGGCTGATCTTGAAACTTGTAATCTTCCTGCTTCAGTCTCTTGAGCCACTGGGATTGCAGGAATACACCTCTGCTTGGCTGTTTTTTATTTTATTTTTTTTTTTTACTATTTCACATAGTTTTACATTGAGCTTTTTCGTAAATCTGGGCATGTGTGAATAGGTTTTTGTAATAGAAATTCAAAGAATTTTTACTTTTACTATATGCTTTGGAATTTTGCTCCACAGTTTGCCCTCCTGAAAGAGTGTGTGAGAATGCTAGTTTCTCTGCATCATAGATATCATCAAATTCTTTTTTATTGTTTGCAGCTTGATGGATATGGAAGGTCTCATTTTTGTTTGATTCTGATATCTTTAATTTTGAATAGGTAAATGCCTTTCCATGTGCATACTGAACACTTGCCTTTCTTTTGTGTGTTCCCGTCTGTAATCTGATCCTATTTAAAATTTTTTATTGATCCTATTTTTTTATTGATTGTTAGGAACGCTTGTGTGCTACATATTTTAATCTTATCCTAATTTGTCATTTATATTTTTAATACAAATTACATTTGTGTCTTAATGTAATATAATTTGGGCCTTTTGATTGTATACTTTTTTCATTTTTATGTGTAGAATTATCATTTTATTCTTAGTGGCTTTTGAGTGTCATATATCATTTTGAAAAACTTTTCCCAACTCATATTACATTAATGCTCCCCTTGGCTTTCTGCTAATATATTTATAATTTTATATTTTTATGTTTATTTATTCATATTTATGTTTGCATAAACTGTGAGATTGTGAACAAATTTTTTAACCATAAAAATCCAAAAAACACTGTAAAATGTGAAGTGTTATATAAATTTACTTAACTATTAAAAAGTAAATTTCAATTCATTACTTATAGTAAAAATGAATAATGAATGCAGACAAAATAATTTATGAGTAATTTCTAGATTTAGTGTGTATTTTTAAATTGCCTAAAAGAGATTTCCAGTATATGACACAGTTAGGCTTGCCTGTCTATTTCCGTATGGTCTCATCAGCATGGTTTCCTTCCTCCCTCCTTCCCTCCCTCCCTCCCTCCCTTCCTCCCTTCCTCCCTTCCCTCCTTCCCTCTTTCTCTTGGGAACATACGCTTTTTGCATTATATTCTGTGTCAGGCACCATCCTGGATACTGCACACAGTAATGGAGAAAGCCAAGCTCCTGCCTAGAGAGTTCACGTTTCAGCAGGGAGAGAAGCACTGAGCATCAACATGCAGGTAGTATGTGTGCCAGGGACATGGACAGCAAACACAGAGGTGCCAGGTGGCAAGAGCTATGGAAACAAATAGCGACTCTGACGGAGCGAGGGCAGAAGCAAGTGCCACTTGGGTGGTTGCTGTGATAAGCCTGGGTGACAGCAGGGAGAGGTGACATCATTAACTAGGTTCTGAGTGTACTTTGAAAGAACAGTACATAGGTGAAGAATTGCTCTTACTCAGGAGGTGTAACAGTGCAGGGCTTTCATGCTGAGAAACTGGGGAAATGCAGGTACCATGTACTGAGAGGAAAAACTGGAGGAGAAACAAGTTTTAAAATCTTTTGCTGATTGAGCAAGTCCAAGGCATAAATAAGTATAAAATACCTTTCACTGTTCTTTTTCTACTCTTGTCACTGTAGCCACAGACGTGGTACCCTCGATCTCTGTGCGTGGTACTTCTTACATGCACCATGAACTGGACCAGGGCTCGTGTACCTCCTGGTGCCTTGCTAGCGCCGGGGCACCGTGTTTGCACATACAGGTGACGTGAGCTGCCTGTGGCTTGCTGACTGGAGTATGGTGTTATGGATGCTCCTATAAAAGAGTAAAGATTTTGGACTCCCCCTTTTTTCATGATAAGTACAATAAGAAAAACCTATTCTAATTCCACCATGCTTTTAAGACCTGGAAGGAGCTACGGGGCTACCTTCCTGCTCTCCTCAGATGCCTGAAAATAGAAATAGTTTTGATTCTGTTGTTTTGGTTCAGTGCATGCCATCTTTTCAGTTTATTTTGTAATAATTCTAGATTTGCAGGGAGTTGCCAGAAAAGATGCAGAGAGGCGTCCTGTGCGCTGTGTACCTTGCCTTCCCTCCTGGGACACAGCACTCAGCTCTGTGGTTGGACATTTAGAAGGTGAATGTCACAAGGAAGTATTTTAAGTGCCAGATGAAGACCTCTTGGTGATATCTCTAAATATGATGAGCCTTCCAGTGTTGTTTCTGGACACTGAGTGTCCATAATAAGATGTCTGATGTAGATGAGGGGTGGTGGCCACAAGGGGATTGGCCGCTAACGCAGGAGACTGAAGGAGCTGTCCCCTGGGAGCTATGCTTCTGCTGCTGCCCCTCGTGTGAGGGCGAGGTCAAGCCAGCTGGACTCCCTCTTTGACTGGAGGTTTTATCATTGATATCATGGTCATCAGTGTTTCATCAATGACTCAGAAATTCTCAGAAAGACTATTCTAGGGCAGGTGATGCCCCTCTCTCCCCTCTTCTTGTGGAAGTTGCAGAAGGAGCCCAGCTGGTGTGTTCCACCTTGGTGGCTGGGGAGAAGGAAGGGGCTGTGTTTCCAGGAGGGAAGCCTTTGCCTATGGCCCTGCTCCACCCTCTGCCCACTGGTTACCCATCATGGTGGGCCATCGAGGTGTACGCAACAGGGTAGGGCATCTGTACCGAGGCCTGCGTTAGTGAGGGAAGGAAGCTGGAGGAGCTGTGGGCACTGGTTCTGCAGGCTGCACTCAGCACCCTACCCCCCAACTGCCCCTGCAGTCTGTCAGTCCATAGACCCTGGGGTTGGAAGGGCTCTTGACAGTGGAATGCACTCGCTTGACCTCATCCCTTCCTGTTGGCGCGTGTCTTCTGAGAAAATGAGCATGGCTTTTGTCTCCTTTTCATTTGTGAACATATTATAGGTGTGTACAGGACAGGAACTGGGGCCCAGCGTGGCACACAGGAGCAGGCAGACCCTCTATCAGGTTGATGCTGGCTCTGCAACTAGCCCCTCCCAGCTCCAGCCTTGAACCAGTGGTGGTCTCCCAAGCACACCTCCTGCTAAGGAACACCACAGCTCTTTCTGCCTCTGCTCACAGGTGTATCTCAAGGGGCTCTGTGCTCTTTCTGGTGCATGCTGCCAGGTTATTAGCACCAATAATTTTATGTGACACACACTTCATTTTAGATTGGCATATTATTAGGTGTTAGATGTTGGTGTTCATTTTAAAACAGCATTATATATTATCTAAAAATATTTGAAGTTTTTTCTATTTAACAAATATCATATATTTGTTAATATATTTAAGAGCCTGATTTGTTAAACATCAGTTCCAAGTGAGCATGTCACATTTGGCTGGGGGTTGAACGGATGTTAATAGCTGGGTTGTTTTGTATAATAGTTGGCCAGGGTTTCCTTTTGATTTCTTGCATTTGGCATTTTTCAAGTTCAGCTGGTTTGTTTAATCATTGTAAAGTTTAATTCCCAAATAATGATACATGAAACATGATTTCAAGTTGTTATTTGCAATTACTTTTCTTCAAATAATCATTGGTGGATGTGGATTTTCTTTATTCCCAGAGATGAAAAGCCAAATTGGATGTGGTCATCATCATATGCTATCCTGTTTTTTATTTCTGTTATTGGGGATTGAATCCAGGGGGCTCTACTACTGAGCCACATCCCCATTATTTAAAATTATTTTTAGCTTGAGACAGGTTCTTGCTGAGTTGCCGAAGCTGGCCTCAAACTTGTGATCCTCCTGCCTTGAACCTCTGGAGTCACGGGGATGACAGACATCAGGCATTGCCTGCCATCTCTTCAGCCTTGTTTTTTGATGCACTATAGTACGTTGAGGTGCTGCAGTTGAGTGGTGGCAGATGATCATGACTCCCAGGCCTGGAGCACAATTTCAGAACCGTTCTTATACCCCTGTTAGTGTGTGGGCTTCACAGCCCTCTTCTCTAGCCACTGGGCCACTTGAGCACACATTATGCAGTTTAGCAGCTTCCACTGCACGATTGGCAGAACCACCGTGGCTGTGGGCTGCAAGGTGGAGAGAGGGCCATGAGTGTTTGTCTGATCTCCAGCAACTCCTGGGCATCTTGCTGGAGACACTCAGTTCTCAGATGCTTGCTTTCTTTTACAGCAGCTTCATTTTTAAAATACAGTTTGCATGCCATACAGTTCACCCACTCAATGTACAGTTGATCATTTTAGTGCACTCACAGAGTCACTCCGCTGTCACCATCATCGCATTCTAGAAGTCTTCATCACTTCAGAAGAACCCTGTCCCCATTAGCAGCTGCTCCCTATTCCTCCTCCTACCCTCCCCCAACCGTCGTCGGTTTCCTTTTGTATAGATTTTCTTATTCTAAACATTTCATGTAAATAGAAGCAAGTAACACTTGAACAGCTTCTTTCACTGAGCATAGTGTTTCCCAGAGTCACCCACAATGAAGTATTGGCACGTCATTTTTTTATTGCTAAATAATATTTCATTGTATCAATATAGCACATTTCGATTATTCATTCACTGGTTATTTACTTTTGGGTTGATCCCACGTGGCTCTTGGCTGTTATGAGCTTAGCCATTGCGTATGGCACTTGCCCTGTCTAGAAGACCTTCTCCCTGCTCTCAAGCCTGTGAGTGAAGTGTCACTTCCTTTCTAGAGCCTTCTCTGGCCATTACCCAGACTGCCTGCTTGCTGTGTGCTCCTTTCTCCATTGAGATCTGAGCATCTTCTGACTCTCTGGATCCAGCACGCATGGTGAAACCCACCCCAGCGTGCATCCTGGTCCCTGGTGTCACTGCAGAGGCTCTGACCCTCAAGTCTTCCTGAATGGCTGTGGGCAGTGTCATAGAAACCCCATCTAGCAGATGGCAACCGTTCAGTCTTTTCTGTGGGATTCCAGAGCTCTGTGATGCAGCACAGCAGAGGCCAGGTCACTATTCTATCACCAGAAAACGTTCTGACTTCTGCGTTTTTCTGGACTTCAGGAAGAATTAGGCTCCATGGCTGTCCTAAGACCAGGAGAAAGCTCTCCAGCCTCATGTCCACTGTTCTTTCTAGAAGGAAGGCAGCAGAGGAAGCAGGCTGGCACATGTGGAGTGTAGAAGACCACACAGATCAGGCCTGCCTTAGTTTTGTGTTGCCCACTTTCCTCTTTCCTGGGAGTGATCAAGCATGATGGCGGGGCCTGCGGAGGCCTCGTGGATGGCAGCAGGCTGGAAGCAGGGGAGCCCGTAGGCTCTCCTGTACAGCGCCTGGTTCTCACCATGCTCAGACCTGGGCTGGGCTTCGCACACTCACTGTAGCTGACCAGCAGCAGGTTCTGCTGCTCTGCAGACGGCAGCCAGGCACATGGTCATCTTTGCCCCTCTTGTGTGTGTGGGACTTGCTCCCATTTTACAAAGCACCGTCACTTGTTCATTGGAGCCTACTAATAATGTCATGGAAAATTCCTACTGGGGAAACTGAAAGTCAGAGAAACTAAATAGCCTGCTTATGACATGACTCCTTCTGGGCAACAGATCATGTTTGGAATGAATTTCACACTCATAGTGATGTTTGCTTTTTAATTGCATTGTTTAAAAAAATTGACTAACACAGTAAAACAGACTTATTTGGCTTACATTTTTATGACTTCTAATATACACATATTTGTGTATTTACTGTAATCAGGACAAGCAGTTCCATTAAGAACTTCATCATGGCCATGTATGGTGGTGCACACCTGTAATCCCAGCATCTGGGGAGGCTGAGGCAGGAGAATCACAAATTGAGGTCAGCCTGGGCAACTTAGCAAGGCCCTATCTCAAAATAAAATTCCTAGTACTGAGGGGGGGGGGGGGAGCAACAACAAATAAACCATCACATTGCCCTCACCAGACCCTCCACCTGCCCGGAACAGTGGCAACCGGTGGTTTGTCCTCCCCCGTGTGGGTTTGGTGTCCAGTGTCACAGAAGCTGTCATGCCTCATGCTTCTGGTCAGGAGTGGCTGCGTCCCCTGCGTTCTGGGCTTCTTTGTGCAGGTGGCTGCCCTTTCACCTGCAGAGCTTTCTTGGTGTTTCTCTTAGAGGGGTCCCTGTGCTGATGAGCCGGCCTGATCCCCTTCACGGGAGAGCATCTCGCTGCGTCTCCATCCCTGGGCGCAGCCTCGAGAGTCCAGGGCCCCTGCTCTCAGCACCTGGACAGTGCTCCTCCCTCTGCCCTCACGGTGGCCTTGTGTGGAGGCACTGTTTGCTGGTGGCTCTCCTTGTCTCTTTAGCTTTCTGCCGAGTGATGTTCCTGGGCGAGGATCTCTTTCTGGTTTTCCCTTTGGGGTCTGCTGAGCTTCCTGCACCTGTGTGTGGCTTCTGCCCGTCCGGGAGGTGTTTAGCCTTCGTTTCTTCAAAGCTGCAGTTGCTTTTTTCGTTGTTTCTGAATTTCCTATGACACAATTTGTAGAGGCTTTTTTTGTTCCATAGAACCATTTTTTCCCGATAATATTCTCTCCCTATTGTTTCTATTTGATGATTTATTAATCTATCTTTAAATGTTCTAATTTATTTCCTTTCTGGTTCCAGAGCCTTCTTCCTGTGGTCTCTCTTCTCTTCAGTGGCCAGAGCACCTGCCTTGGCCTAGGACCTGGTAAACAGGTGCAGGCCCTTGAGGAGCGTGAGTGCCTGCCACGTGGGTGCTGCAGTCAGATCAGGTGGCCATGCCCCTTGTTCACCATCTGATGAATTTTTCAGTTCAGTTCTTTCTTTTCCACAGTTTCTCTTTGGTTGTTCTCTGTGCACCTTTCTTTCTCTGCTGAGCTCTCGCCTTCCACTTGTTCCAGGGGTGTCCACTTTTACTTGTTGGACCGTGGGTAGCGTCTCTCTGTGAGAGAGTCATCTTGAGATTCTGCCTGTTGATTTTCTTCTTCCTTGGTAGTTGGTATTTTTCTGTGACAAGTTATTTTTGGTGATATTCTGAATATTTCAACCTAATGCTGTGAGCCTTTGGGGTCTTGTTTGAATCCTGAGAAGATTTTCTTTTTTGGGGGGCGGGGGCATCTGTTTATAGGGATTTGCTTCTTGGCACAGTGCAGAGGCCTGGTGTGGGCTGTGGCATAGGTCCAGCTGCATGGTATCGTGGTGCCCTCTGAGCAGCCCTCCTGTGGGCCACCTGCGATCTCCCTGGAGCTTAGCCGTTGGTCTGGCGCCCTGCGCTGTGCTCCTTGGTGAGCTGTCCATGCCTCGCCTTGGCAGGCTGTCCTCTGAGCCATCTCTGCCCAGGCTCTCCCCAGCTCTCCCAGGGCCTCTTTCTCTATGGGCTGCTCTGGAGCCAGGCTCTGGGTTTCCCCTTCTGTGTGTCTCATGCAGGACACTTGGCCAGAGACTCAGAGGAAGAGCAAAGTGAGGGGACCTGGTGGCATGGCTTGGGAACCAACTCAGCTTCTGAGTCAGGGAGTGGCACACCTCAGGCGAGGCCTGCTGGCCACTGGTGCTGTACCCATCTCATGGTGCTGCCAAGGGCTGGGCTGGAGGAGCAGAGGGGAAAGCCTCACGCAGTGTCCCCTAGCTTCATTGTAGGTCCCTCACCTCTTTCCTTAAATTGATTCCCAAGTATTTTATTTTATTTTTTGAGGCTATTGTAAATGATGTTTACAGGAAGGGGGGCTTCTGTGGCTCTACCACCCCACATGTGCCCCTCAGCCCCCAGCTGCATTTGGCTCAGGCCAGGGCCCCTGGGCGGGGGAGTGAAATTCTCCCAGTTCAGAACTTGCTCCTGGTCTCTGCTCTGATTCGTCCTCTGTAGTTCACTGTTTGAGGGTCCAGCGCTGTCCATCTGGCTGTGGTTCGCAGACAGGAGTCACTTGCCTGCAGAAGGAGAGTCAGGGTGGCTGTGCTTGCTCCCCTTTTTCAGGATTGGAACTCATCCTTTTTTTCACATCAACCAATTCATGCCACTCATCTGCTTAGAACTCTCAAAATAGCTTCCCATCATGCTAGAATGAAGCCAGTACTGTCCTACGGCCTTTCATGCCACTCCTCTTCACTGTCCTGTTCTGTGATCATGCTGTACCTTAAGAGTTCTGCACTAATTGCCGTGCTCTCTGGAAAGCTCTCCTCCAAGACCGTCACAGGATTGCTTTCTTGTCACCTGAATCTCAAATGTCACTTCTTCAGGAAGGCCATCGGTGGGCACTGGATATGAAATCACCCTTAAATTCCTGCTCTCAGAGGTGCAGTTAGGTTTCACACCTACTGGAATCAGATGGGTCTTTGCCCGCTGCATGCCACAGCCTCCTTTTACACTCCCTGTTGCCACAGCAACCAGATTTCTGCAAGTGCTACCTGAGAGCACCTTGCCTCCACAGTGCCAAGGGACTCTTGCTTTCTGGAATGTTCTAAATGCTACAGAACTGGATGACCATGGGCATCTTCTCTGCACAGCATGCATGAAGTATGAGAGCTGATCCCCAAGGAAGACCTTGACCAGTGCAGTCAGGAGTCAGTGGATAAATTGTCCCGTCTTCTGTGACTCAGGTGCACAGTTCCCAAGAATTCCACATCTTCTGCTGTCTCCACTCTGCCTCCGGGGACCTGTGAGATCACCTCCAGGGCCAGCTCCATCACGCACAGGGCGACACAGTGTGCTGTTGTCCCACCTCCCCCTCTCTACTTGCATGCACCGACCTTCCCCTGGCCCCTCTCCTTGGAGCCCTGGCTTTTCTCAGGCTTCACTTTCTATGCAAAACCCAAGCTGAGACAGTAGTCTAAGTGACTTATGGGACACTTTCTATAAAGCATTTTTGTTGTAAGAAACAAAGAAAGCTCACAGGACAACAGTTAAAAGCCATGTCGACACTTTGCTGACTCTTTGCTGCTGTTTTACGTGCACCACGGATGCCCTGTACCCTGTCCTGAGCCACTTTTTTTTTTTCCACTCAGCAGGAATGGCTTTTATCCCGAATTTGATCTTTACAAACAATGTTGAATATTTTAAAATATTTCAGCATTTGACATGCACGTCCACAGTGTCTTCTCAAAAGCCCTGCCAGCCTTACTGACACAGCTTCATTCCTGGTGGGCAGCTGCTCTGGATTTGTTTGCAGCCCTGTGGCTGTCCCAGGCCGCCCATCTTCCTGCCGACGAGCACTTCCTCAGAAGCAGTCCCCTGCTTTTGCAAATGACACTGTGGCAGATGTTTCTGGAAGTGCCCTGCTGTCTTCTGAGTTGCTCCAAGATGCACATGCCAGAAGTAAAACGTCAGGCAGGGGGGTCTCATGGGCAACAGCCCTGGGCGCTCACAGTCCTCGCTGAAGGAGGCGTACTGATGGTGATCCTCCTGGCTGTGAACAAGATTCCACGTCTCCTGCTGATGCAGGTCTCACCAGTGCTTCTGCAGGGACAGGTCTTGCTGTTCCGCTGGGGCAAGTGGGAGACAGTGTCTGAGGCTCATCTCTGCTTCTCTGGCCACCAGCTGGATTGAGCCATCACTGTTTATTGACCAGTGGATTCCCTCCAGTTTCAAGGTGAATTTCTGCCCTGTGCTTCACTTTCTACTGCCATTTGTTATTGATTTATAGGAATTTTCTATAAATCCAGGATTCTAATCCTTGTTAGTTTAAGGTAGTGCAAACACCTTTTCCAAAGTGGCTTAGTTTTTCTTTGGTTTTTAATGTTTTCTTTTATACCAAAGTTCTTCATTTTAACTCAACCAAACATTTTAGTCTTTTATGTCTTGTATATCTTGTAAGTCATTTGAGGAATCTTTCTCTGTTCATCTAAGATTATAATGCCATGCTCTCATATTTAGGTAGAACTTCGGTCTGCTTGGGATCTGTTTGCCTGTGGTGGGAGCTGGCGGGTCATTTCTGCCCCTTGTGACCTCTTTTCCTGGTACTGTCGAATGCTCATGGTTATCACCCCTCCAGCCCCTGATGTGCACATGGCTCCTCTGGGCTCTTTTTACTTGACCTCGTGGGTACCTGCCACTGCCCCAGGACGTCTGCCTTCACCTGCAGCCCTATGGTCCTCCCCAATACCTTGTAGGCCGAATCCCTTTGAAGGCTTTTCTTGTCCCTGTTTTCATGTTCTCAGCCCTTTGGTAGAACATTTGGAAAAGCACATCAAGTTTTGCCAAGAACAAGCCTTTGTTGGGGCATCTTTATTAAGTTGCATTGGATCTATGTAAAATTGGAAAATAGCGACTATTTTAGAAGTATTTTCCCAGCACTGAGCATAATACCATCTCTGTGTTATCTGTCTTCTTTATTGTCATTCTGTGAAGCATCAGGTACCCTCCATATGTGCCTTGCATACACCGTGTCACTTTTATTATTTGGATGTGTATTATGGACTACTTTGCTATTGCAAATTCATTTTCTTAAAAAAATTTACCTTGTGATTGTTTTTAGTTAATGTATAGTAATGTTATTGATTTTGTGCCTTAACCCTTTATTCTGCAATCTTTTTAAACCATTTTTTTTTCTAATTTAACAAACAAAGACTAGAATTCTTTTACCCTCCCTCCCTGTATGCTTCATATGAAGCTGAGGTCCCAGTCCCTGTTCACTTGCATGTCCCTGCTTAGAACATAGGTCAGGGGAGTTAATTAATGACATTTCCAGTTCTGGGTGGGGACAGTAATGCACAGGCAGTTCCACAGACCGCTCCCCTGCCAGAGTGTGTTCTGGGTGGCAGCCTGAGCCCCCTTGCCCAGCTGCACCTCAGACTCCCAAATGCTGTGCTGTTCCCTGCAGCTGGGTCTTTGCTCCCTTCTCTGTATTCTGGGTGTATGCTCAACATATTTGTCCTTCAGAGCTTGCTTTGATCTCAGTTCTTCCAGGAAGCTTCCTTGGACTTTCCTATTCTTTAGAAAGATGGGTCCAGAAAAACAAAAACATAAACAAACAAGACTTAAAGTACTCTGAGCTCAAGTGGAGCATAAGCCTGGGAGAAAATCTTCCAAAGTGCTGGGGAAAGATCCCCAGAGTCAGTGATATTACTGTGGGGACAAGTGCTGCTGCTGCAGTCTGGGAAAGGGAATTAACTTATGAGTAATAGATAGAAAACAAAGACCCACCCCTGCATCATCATGTCAGCAATTAGAGGGAATAGGAGGTCCAGACGCCCCCACACGCAGACAGTGAGTCAGAGGCACAACCCGGGAGAACTGTGCTGTGCACTGAGGCCACCCGCTCCTGCGCGTCCCGGAGCGCTTCCCTGGGGGGCGGGGGGCAACGGGTACCTGTGCCTTTTATTCCAGGCTTGAAACAGCCATGCTATTTGGATCAGCGAACACACATCGATTACCTGTCGTGTGCTAGCCATGATACTTGGTAGTTTTAGACACCGCCTCGGTTTCCTCCTCTGGTAAACGTTTTACAAGTTCCCGTTTCTAGGGAAAGATGTTGCTGTGTAAGGGTTTCATGAAGTTCTGACGAAGGCAGAACAGACCCTTGCTTCATGGAGGTCACTTTCCTGCGAGCAGAGGGAGAGCCCCTCATAGGCACCCCTCGGAGCGCATGAGTATTTTCTAAGTGCCAAACCTGACCCTGGATCACCCGGTGTGAACCTGTCACCTGAAGGTGTGTGTTGCCACCTTGGTTCGGTGTTGTTGTCTGTGCCAGAAACAAGATGTTGTTCCTCTGCCTTCCTCTTGAGAGGTCACACACACACAGCCAGGACAGTGCCTGGGTGTGTGGGTGTGTGGGGCCCTGGACGTGCTGGTGCACCCCTGTGCACTTCGGTTTCCCTCTCTACAGGGAGCAAGGACAGGTGCGGTCCAGGAAGCCAGGTCCTCAGCAGCCGTGAAGGTGGAGCCTTGGGCACCACCCCACTGCTCTGTCCTCTCCTGGGCCTCCCTTCCTCAGGGGAGCACAGGGGCAGTAGCTGCCTCCTAGGTGAGTTGGGATGCCTGGTCACATGGCAGGGTCTGTCCTCCTCCCCTTTCCGTGGGCTTGGCTTTCCCAGAAAGCAGCAGGGCCTCGCTTCCCACCTGGGGGAGACCTATGAGAATTCAGATGCCCTGTGGCCGCAGTAAACTAGAAATGACCCAGACAACAGGTCTGTCTCCATGCCTTTCCCTCCCGCCATAAAGACAGTTCACTCTCCTCCTCTAAGATGGATGAGCTCTGCCCTGTGCCCCTCTTCTCTGTCAGCTCCAGTCCTGGGTATCCTGGGTACAGCTGTGCTACTTGGACCAGCGAACACGTATCGATTACCTGTCATGTGCTCGCCATGATGCTTGGTATTTGGAGAACAAGCATTCAGCTGTGATGGGGACCTAACAAATAGTGACCAACACACACAAAAAGCATTGTTGGCTTTTAAAAAATAGCTCGCCTGCCTCGCTGAAGAGTCCAGAGGGAGGAGCAGTGGGAGCTGCAGCCGCCGCTCAGCACGGTGCGGGCACAGGCCCTTTTGACCCCACTCACTCACTGCAGGCTGTGGTTTTGTCCTTGTCCCTGAAGGGCTGCTGAGCTTTGAGGTGTCTAGCTTACTTCTGGGGAGGAGGCATAGGGGTGAGGGAGGCTGAAGGACACAAGCTCTCTTTCAGAGCAGGTCCCAGGAGCCATGTCTCCTGGCTAGAGCTTTGCCACATAGACTGCTTTCTGCTGTGAGGAGCCATGGGGACCTGAGTAGGGAGCCTTCCCTCTCCGCAGCAGTGCAGTGAGTAGAGCTTTCAAACAGGTGGCATGTGAGCCTATGGTGCTGCCACAGCTGCGAAGGGTAAAGTGGAACCCTTACCCCTGGGGGAGAGACTCTTGGGGTCCAGTTCTCCGTGCTCCGGGGTGCAGCACCTGGCGTGGTACCTGGGGGCTGAAGGGCTCCTCTCTTTACACAACCCTTGTTGAGTGGCGCTGTGTGCCACGAGCGCAGGGGATCTTCCTTTGGTGTGGGCTGCTCCGGTCCTCCTGTGCGTCCAGTCATCTTCCAAGGCCTGTGGTATGCCATAGGCATGACTGAGGACCTGAGACCCAGACTCACTTTAGAATGAGTGAGCTCAGCCATGCAGAACAGGGCTCAGTGATCCTCTGTACCCAGGGCCTTTGGTAAATCACACTTCTGCACGTCTGCACCTCGTGGTACCTACTCAGAGAGGAGGAGAGGTGGTCACTCCTCATGGGCTCTGGAAAATTCTGAACTCTCTCTTGTCTTTAAACACAGTACCCGGCAGTGCCACTTGCTTTTGGACGTCTTCAACTCCACGGAGCATGAGCTGACCATCGGTGCCAGGAACAACGAGGAGCTCACCCTGCATGCCGGCGAGTGCCAGCGGTGAGTGTTCTGCCTGCTGCCAGGAGCATGGCTGGGCCCAGGGATGGCCCTGAAGTGGCAGTGTGGCAGTAGCAGCGGGCTCTCACACCAAGAAGCTGTGTCTCTGGGCCCAGGCTGGGGATTAGGGCTGTGCACCTAGAGAAGGGAAAATATTTTTAGGTTTTAATTGCAAAATATTTCAAACATACAGAAAAATAAGAAATATAAGTACAAGCATTTTGCTATATTTACTCCAGATTTCTCCCTCCCCACCCCCTTCTGTCTTATTTTAAGGAAAGAAAATGTTTGCAAAAAATACCTGGCATGTTAACATTATTAGTCAGCAGGGAAATGCAAATCTAGAGCACAGTCAGATCCACCGCGAGTCCTCAGCACAGTTAGAATGGTGTTGGCGAGGACGTGAAGCAACTGGAAGGCTGTAAGAAGTGCAGCTGCTGGAAGAATTGGCTGCGGCTCTTATAAAACCAACCCTGACCCTTGCCCAGATTCTCCAGCCCTAGTTAGTTCCTCAAGAAAACTCAAACATATGGTCACCAAAAGAGCATTACAAGAGTGTTTCTAAACCAAAAACTAGAAAGAGCACTGGTGCCCTTACAGAAAGAAAAGTAATCGGTGACATGTTTCTAAGAATGGGGTAGTACCCCAACAAAAACAGAGGAGTTATTCCTCTGCTCAGTGAGGGTGAGCCTCAGGGGCATCCAGAGTAGTGAAGGAGCCTGGAGCCAGCAGGGCCAGTCTGCGGCGGGAAAGGCTGGGCGTGCGCAGCCTCCAGAGGCTGGGATGGCTCTGACCTAAAGGGCAGAAGGTGGTTTCCTGGGTGATGGTCTGGTGGGTGGCTCCGTAGGGTTGGCGTCTCTCAGTATTTGCTCCCCTGACATCTGTGTGTTTCCCTGTATGCAATTCACATCAAAGAAAGACTGTCAACAGACACTGTGCCTCAGTGTTTGCTGATCCACACGCTGAAGGGGCTGGGCCTGGTGCGTTTCTGCAATGGTATTTGAAGTGCAGAACTCATTTATTTGATGCCGGTTGGAGAGGAAGGTGGAGGGACAGATACGCATGGAAGCAGGTCTGGCCCAGTGGGCGTGCAAGGCGTTCAGCTTTATATTGGGCATAATTTAAATAAGAAAATATTGGGAAAATAAGCAAAAGAATAACAGCTGAACCCCTTCCTATCCACGTGGTGCCATCTTCCTTTCCCCGGGGGCAGCTCTGCCGAGGAGGTGATGTGGGTCGGCCTGATGCTCTGCCACTCTCATTGTATATATACATACCCAGAGCCAAGTCTTATTTTGAGTGTTTTTTTTTTTTTTTAAATGGCCTAAGGGTTCCTTATCATATATGTCCTTTTGAAAATCAAAATAAGCACTACTCTTTGGAGTGACAAATCTGATTCTTTCATTTGACTGCTTTAATATTTCACTGTGTAAATATGGCACCTGGCTCGTCGCTATGCTGATGCCCTCACGATGAGGCTTCCAGGATATTGGTATTTAATATGACTGTTAATGACACAGGAGTGTAAAGCAAGGGCCTGCAGCCCTGTGGGAGATAACTGGAAGCTGGAGACCAGTGGCTGGGGGCATTTATGAGCCTCCTTTGAGAGGAGCGGAGCGCCTCCCAGCGCACTCCCAGCGTACTCCCAGTGTCACCTGGCTCTCCCTACCCCCAGCAGGACTTTCTGTGCAGTGTGTGCCTGCTCGGGCTCCTGTGCTCTGCTGGCAAATGTGCCGGAGGCTCCCAGGAGGAGGACAGAGCCTTCTGAGGCAGTGGTGCCAGCTGCTGCCCTGCTCCTTAGCTGTGAGGGGAACCCTCTGCCCCTGTCCTCTTTGTCTAGAGGTCTTGCTGTAGCTCAAGATCCCAGAGAACATAAATCTGGTCTTCTTATGACACCAATATAAAACGCTTTAAGAAGTATGCATTGCCAAGCGTGTGCTGTGGTGTAGCTTACTCATTCTTGGCAGCGAGGAAGGCTGAATAATATTAGCAACCTCAGTCGCAAATAATTGCGATTTGGTTTTGTGCTTCAGGCTGCTGCTTTATTAAGCGTTTTGCTGAACTTCTCATTTCCAAAAGCTCGCAACTCACATGTTGTTTTAGTCATTCATAAAATATTCATTCAGTAAATATTAATGGTTAGAGAGCTTGCTATGGGGTGAGCCCCGCGTCAGGCTGCAGGGGTGCCAAGGTCAATGGATGAGGACCCCTCTCAGCCAGGGCAGCACAGTGTGGGCACTGCAGGGTCTAGCCCAGGCGGGTGCCCCCTGCTCCTTGCTGTCCCTGTGGGGTGAGGAGTGGTTGGCAGATGAGAGGCTGACATTAAGTCTGCCTGGATTGTCATCTTGGGCACTGTCCTCAGGGTCCCCACTACTGGGGGTGCCCACTAACCCCCAAGGACTCTGTTGTGAGCCCCTGCTGGAGATACCCATCCCCAAGGTTTAGGCCCAGGAAGTCAGTTCTCTTCTGTGGTCAGGTGCATGCTCAGTCTGCACAGACGGCTCATGTCCTTTGGTTCTCGGGGCCAGTTCGGGGGGAGGTGGCAAGGCAGTGGTAGCAACTGCCGCAGTGGGATGCACCTTACACACCTAGGCATCAGTCAGCTCCACTCACGCAGGGTTGGGCCCCTCTCTTCCCAGGCCTGGTCCCAGTCTCTCCTGGCACTCCCCTTCTCCATTGGGGACCTTCGTGTGGCCTTTGCTGAGTTGTGCTCAACATTGAAAATCCCATCTTCCCCAAGCAGAAGAAAGGGTGAGGGGAAGTGTTAGCTTTTCATTGCTATAACAAAACACTGGAGGTAACTAACTTATAAAGAGAAAAAGCATATTCATACCACCTGGCAGGTGACAGTGGTGGGAGTGCACACTGGGAGCAAGAAGTGATCATGTCTTGAACAAGGAGCAGAGAGAGAGAATGGGGGGGTTCTCTGTGGGAACTCTAAAGAGGCCACCAAGTCTGCCTTCCAGGGCGAATCCCCACTGTGCTAAGCCCTCCCCTTCTTTGCCTCCCAGAGGTTCCACAGCACTTCCTTGTAGCTCTGCTCTGGGTTGAAGTCTGGGACACCGTGGGCCCTGGGGGACCGTCAGATGATTTCCAAAGCAGAGGGGAAGCAATCGAATCTTTGGCTTCCAGGGAACTCGTCCATCTTTCAACTCATCAGCTGCACGTTTGCTGGGGCCAGGCCTCCTGCAGTGCAGGGAAGCTGGGGGGGGGGGGCGCTGCCCTGCCCTTCAGGGCTTGGATCTGATGTGCAAAAGCAGATGTGCGTTCCTCACCCAGCGCTTGGGACAGGGCCTTGTGGCTCCCCGGCAGGAGTCTGCTCACCTGCAGGATGTCTTAAACCCCTCAGGCTGCCACAGCAAACAAAGTGCCACGGGCAAGGGCGGTGGGCAACAGGGGTATGTCTCTCGGGAGGTGCGGGTCTGCCACGGAGGCTCTGGCAGGTTCTTTGTCTGGCGAGGGCTGCTTCTGAGTCTGCTGTGCTTTCTCTATAGTGTCAGCAGTAGAAGGGGTGAGGGAGTTTCAGGGCCTCTTTCTCAAAAGCACTAGTCCTAAGCCCCTCTCACAGCTCCCCCCCACAAGCATCACATCATGGATTAGGAGTTCAGCATGTGAATTTGGGGACACAGACATTCAGGCCATGGTATTCCATGCCCGGCTCTCCCAAGGCCATATCTTCTTCTTTTTTTGCCAAATCAATTCATTGCATTCCCGTAGCTCAGATCTTTCTGACGTCAACTCAAAAGTCTTTAGTCCCAAGTCTCACTACCTGTCTGCATCAGTGTGGGCAAGACTCAGGGTTCCATTGATCACAAGGCAGATGCTCTCCAGCTAAGGGTCTGGTTCTGGGCTTCTGAAATACAGTGGTGGGATAGGCATGAGATAAATGTTCCCATTCCTACAGGGAAGAGTAAGAAAAAGATCCTCATCCCAAGCAAGTCCAGAACCCAGCTGAGCAGCCAAGGCTGGAGAATAGCCTTTCTTGGCTTGATGCTCGCCTTCCAGATCCACCAGAATGGGCCCCCATTTCAGACCTATGAAGGTGGGGGCCTCTTTCCAGACCCAGCACCCTGCAGCTCCACAAGGCAGAGATTCAGCCCCTAAAGTGCCTGTGTTCTTCTGAGCAGGAGCCATCTTGTCACACTGGTGGCTCCATGGTCCCTGCCCCAGTATGGCTTTCTGATCTGCGCCAGGCTCCTGCACTTTGGGCCTGTGAGGTGAGGGCCATCCTTGATGACTTCTGAAGTGCCCTTGGGTCATTCGTCATTTGGGACAGGGAGTCCTGGGCTTCTGTTGAGGTGACTGAGTGACACACCTGAGTCACCTGGTCACATCCTCTGTGTTCTTCTTTTCACTGTGGATAGGCTGAGTGACAGATTTTTTTATGTTCTGCTTTTCTTTTGGTTACATTCTGTCTTTATATCATTCTCTCATCTTGCTCTAAGAGGTCCAGAGAAACCAAGCCGCACCTTCAACCCTGTGCGGATGTTCTCCTCTGCCGAATTTCCAGCTGGCTGCTCACAGGCTCAACCTCCCAGGGAGCACTGGCACGTGAGCACACGCCAGCTGTGGTCTTGCCATGCCATGGCCAGGTGCCTTTCTGCTTCTGCGCTGCAGCATCATCTGCACCATCGTCTGAGGTCTCCTCAGAGTGGCCATCACCAACCAGGTCCCGGGGGCATCAGCTAGATGTCCTCTTTGACTGGCAGGCTCTCCAGCCCTCCCTGCTCTTTCTGGACACCTGCAGGACACCAGCTACACAGCTCTTCACAGGAGTCGTCTGTCCACATCACATCACGTCATCACGACCCTTGGCAGAGTCGCCTTTGACAGGCGTTCCTGGCAGTGTAGGCCTGTTCTCAGGTGCACTCGCAGCCCTCCCAGGGTCTGCCTGGTCCCCAGCCACAGCTGTTCCACGGTGTATGTCTTTGTGGCAGCAGCCCCCACTTTTAGTACCAGGTTTTTGTCTTGCCCCCTGGGGCTACTGAAATCAAACCGCTGCTGCTGTGAGATGCTTGTTCCTCACACCCTGGAGGCAGCATTGAGGCCCAGCTGACTCTGCCTTGCCCTCACCCATCTCCTGCTGTGCAGAGAGGCTTATCACTCTCCTCAGGTGAGGCTGAGGGAGGGGCCTTTCTTGGTTCCTGAGAGCACTAATCTTGTTCATGGGGCCACACTCAGGACCCAGTCACCTCCCAATGGCTTCCCCTCCTAATTCTGTCACCGTGGGGTAGAGTGCATGTTCAGGGAGTGGTGGAAGAGCTGTCCAGAGACTGAGGGTTTGGGTTTTACAGACTAGGAACACCCTCTCACCACTGCATTTCCTAGAGAAATCTTTCTGATTTAAAGCACAGCATTTCAGCAGAGGGTGTAGAAGGTGCTTCTCCACATTCCAACTCTTCTCTGTGGGTCCTTGGGAGTCAGAGTGCGTCTCGCAGCTGTAAGTCTCGGGGACCTGCTCAGCGTCCGTCTGTGACTCAGGACAGTGGGTGAGCTTCACTTTTGATGAGAGGGTTAGTGCTGCTTGTTCTGTGGTGAGTACGTTTTCTGGGCTCCCCACCATCAGTCGTGACGTGGATAGAAATGTCCTGCCAGGCCTGCGGCTGTGGGAGCCTTCCTCTCCTGCCCAGGCCTGTGCTGTTGAGGTCTCTTGCTCGGCTTCTTCACCCTCACCACTGATCTTTGAGGCATGGACTGTGAGCCTGTTTTCCCTGTGAGAGAGGAGTCAAGGCTGCCGTGGCCACACAGCTGGCTGGAGCTGGACTGTGGCTGCAGGGCACCAGCGGCACAGCTCTTCACGAGAGTCATCTTCTGTGGCTTGGCTGTGTCCCCAGAGCTGGGCATCCCTTCTCACCTAGCTTCAGAAAGGCACCAGAGACGGTGGAAGGCTTTTCTGAGTCAGAATGACACTGGCCCCAAACAGACCAGAAAATTAAGATATGATAATTGTTGTTGTTTGCTTAATTATCAAACCATTAAAATTGAATTTCACAATAACCCTCACTAATGCATAAATCTATTTTTAATTCATGGTGATAGATGTTATCTCACTACATGCTTCAAGAGACTGTGTTCGTTTTGTCCTCCTTTGCTGCAGAAGACTGCGTTCTTTTGCAGGAAACCTGGCACTGAAGTGTCCACACATGGAAGGGTTTGTGGCCTGGAGGATCTGCATGGACCCACCTGTTGTCTGTTTTGTCAGTGTGCCCAGATGGACCACAGAGCAGCTTTGGTGCAGGACGACCCAGGAGGGGACAGCCCACAGCTCGGGGGCCCTGAAATTTCTTGAGGTTGTCAAGGCTGTGCTTTCTGTGTAGTTCTGTCTCCCAGGGACTGTGCCATGCCGCACATTCCTATTCCTGCTCGTCCAAGCACAGAACAGCACAGAACGCACATGTCTGGCTCTTCCCCCAGCTGTCTGTAACGCTGTTTCTCATTTGGTTCCTTCAGACACTCCAAGGAACACTGTGGATCATCAAAGTGAGACCTAATCTGTGGAGGGAGACTAGTTTTATCACTAATTGTGTCAGTTATATTTGTGTGGCTGTGACCAAAATACCCGAGAAGAACAACTTAGAAGAGGAAATTTATTTTGGCCCATGGCTTCAGAGGTTCAGTTTGTAGCCAGCTGACTATTGCTCTGGGTTCAGGGTGAGGCAGAACATCATGGAGGAAGGTGTCAAGGAGCACTGCTCTGCTCACAGCCGCCAGGAAGCAGAACAGAGCTAGGGCCAAAATATAAGGCCTAAGCGCAGACCCCCAGTGATCTTCCGCCTCCGCCACACCACACCTGCCTCGGTCACCACTTCCTCAGTCCATTCAAATTATTAGTCCATCAGATGGATTAATCTATTAAATGAATTATCCACTGACTATGTTACCCTCTTCTAGCCAATTCTTCTGCTCCAAATGCATTAACACATGAGCTAGTTGTTTAGGGGGCATTTCATATGCAAACCATAACACTAGTTGTTGTTTAATGTTACCTATAATACTTCAGCACTTCTCGACCTCTCAGCCTGGGTGTTCCCTTCTGCAGTCTTTCTGAGTTACAGATAATTAAAAATTTTTTTTTCTGTGTACCTAGTTGTTCAATCTGAAAGAAAAGTAGGAGATTCCTTCAGAGTCTTGGCTTCAGAAAAGGCACCTTATGTGTTCTTGCACCACTGGTTGAGGCACACCCTGCAAGGGCTGGTAGAGCGGGGGTTCTAGTCCCCTGTCCAGAGCAGCTTGTGAAGTGTTTCTAATAGAAACCCAGATGGCTCTTGAGGCAATGGGCGCCTCCTAATGATCAATAGGCAGAGAGCAGAAATGCCAGAGTTCAGCCCAGAGAAGCAACTGGAATTGAGATTCAGTGACTTGGAAGATGCAGTGGTTTGATGACTCAGATGATAGGAGAAATTCTTTGCTTTTTGTGAGTACCGAAAAATATGACGGCTTGATTGGGTTTGCATAAAAAAAGTTCCTTAAAAATCCTAGCTGGGAGCTTTTCCTTCTGGGTATTTCTCTCTGTTATTGTTGGTGACTTCCCCTAGGGATGATGTCTGGAGTGTTCCCTTAGCGTGGGGCAGACAGGAGGGCCCCTGCTGATGTGTGGCTCGCCCTGTCTGTAGACCCTCAGCTGCTCACTGCCATGGCGGAGGCCCGTGAGTGCAGGCTTGAAGCTCGGGAGTCCTTCCCAGCCTGGCTCTACTTGAGCTTCTTCAGTGTCTGGGGTGCGTCACCTAGCCTGTTGAGGTCCCAAGGGCTTTTGCATAAAATAGGAATAACAGTTCATGTCCGACAAGTGTTCTAAATAGTAAAATCAATCCTTGCCACACACCTACCACCATGCCTGTGCACCATGCATGATCAGAGCAGGCCAGGGCCTGGGTGAAGGGTGTGCAATCGAAGGTGTGGGTTTCCTTTCTGTGGAGATGACCATCCCAATAGATGGGTAGACATACAAGCAGTATGAAAAGGCATGGGCACAGACCACCCCAAACAGCCCACAACACTTCAATAACTGACTGCACAGAGACCAGAGTAGAGGAGATATCAGAGAAAGAATTTAGAAAATTCATGGTTAAAATGTTCAGTGAGCTAAAAGAAGACATAAGGAGTAAAATTAGAAAATACAGTAACTTAAAGACATAGAGATTCTGAAGAAGAAACAGACAGAAGTCCTGGAAATGAAAGGCTCAGTAAATTAAATTAAAAATTCAATGAAACCAACAGACCACTCTGAAGATAGATTTTCAGGCCTTGAAGTATAATCTTGAAAATAAAGTTGACAATAAAGGAAATATGTTAAGAGAACATGACCATGATATTCAAGAAATCTGGGATACCATCAAGAGACAAAAAATAATCATTGAGGTAGACGAAAGCTCCAAAATACAAACAAAATGAATGCACAATCTTTTTGATGAAATAATTAATAGAAAATTTCCTAAATCTTAGAAATGAAATGGAAATCCAAATCCAAGATGAATAAAGAAAAGAAAAAAAGAGGGAAAAAACGTACATAATGAACTCCAATAGGCAAGATTAAATGAGATCCTCTCCAAAACGTTATAGTGAAAACAAATGCCTAGTATACAGAATAAGGATAGAATTTTCAAAGCCACAAGAGGAAAGCAGCAGGTCATATTTAGAGATAAACCAAAGTGGTTTTCAACTTTTTTTTTCAGCCTACGCCCTAAAAGCCAGGAGAGCCCGGAATATTATATATCAAGCCCTGATAGAAAATGGGGACGAACCAAGGTTACTATACCAGCAGTATTTGCCTTCAGAATGGAAGATGAAACAAAAACCTTCCATGATAAGCAGAAACTAAGAGCAATAACACAGGAGAAGGGAATTAAATAGGTAAAAATAGGAAGAAAAAAAAGCCAGAGGCTGGGGTTGTAGCTCAGTGGTAGAGCACTTGCCTAGCAGGTATGAGGCACTGGGTTCAATTGTTAGCACCACATAAAATAACTAAATAAAGTATATGATTCAGTGTTCTTTAAACAAAAAGTCAAATTATCTTGCTTGCTGATGGCATGATCTTATATTTAGAAGACTCAGGTCATGACTTCTAGAACTGATACACTGAGTTAACAAAATAGCAGGATAGAAGATCAAAATACATAAACCAGTCACTTTGCTGTATTCCAATAGTGAATCTGCTGAGAAAGCAATGAGGAAAACTATACCATTTACAATAACCTCAAAATAAAATAAAACCAAATAAAACTTGGGAATTAATATAATTAAGAAGGTGTAAGACCTCCCTTATGAAAACTATAGAGCCCTGAAGAAAGAAATCAAAGAAGACCTTAGAAGATGGAAAGTCCTCCCAGGTTTATGGAAAGTCAGAATTAATATTGTCAAAATGACCATACTACCAGAATCATTATATATATTAAATTCAATCCCCATCAAAACACCAATGGCATTCTTCACAGAACTAGAAAACTCATTTGGAAGTCCTAAAACTCATTTGGAAGAATATGAGACCCAGAATAGCCAAAGAAGTCCTGAGCGAAAAAAGAGCAATGCTGGAGGTAGGTATCACAGTAGCTGATCTCAAATTATACTACAGAGGTATAGTAAGTAATAAAGGAATAGTGTTGACACTAAGACAGGTTTGAAGACTGACACAACAGCTTAGAAGACACAGAGACAAAACCACGTAGATACAGTTATCTTATACTTGACGAAATGCCAAAAACATACGTGGGAGAAAATGTAGCCTTTTAAACAAATGGTGCTTGGAAAATAGGGTGTCCTTATGTGGAAAAATGAAACGATCTCTCTCTCTCACCCTGTAAAAAGTCAACGCAGAGTGGACCTCAGATATAGGAATGAGACCAGAAATTCTGGAACTGCTAGAAGAAAATGTTGACTCGACTCTCCAATGTATTGGCACAGGCACCGACTTACTTAACAAGATTGCAAGAAACAAAACCAAGCATCAATAATTGGGATGGCATCGAATTAGAAAGCTTCTGCACAGCAAAGGAAATGATAAGAGTGTGAAGAGAGAGCCTATGGAAAATGAGAAAAATCTTTACCACCTGTTCCTCAGATAGCGGATTAATATCCAGAATATATAAAGAACTCAAAAACCTTGATAGCAGGGGAAAAAACCCAATTCACAAGTGAGCAAAAAAAGCTAAATGGACTCTTCTCAAAAGAGGAACTACAAAAGGACCATCGGTATCTAACAGAGTGTCCAACATCTCTAGCAATCAGGGAAACGCAGTCAGAACTACAGTAAGATTTTATCTCATTCCAGTCAGATGGGCAATGATCAAGAATACAAATAATAATAAATATTGACGATGTCGAAGGGGAAACGGTACATGTATACGTTGTTGATGGGAATGCAAATTAGTGCAACCACTCTGTATAGCTGTATGGAGATTCCTCAAAAAGCTGGGAATGCAGCCACCATATGACCCATCTATGCCACTCCTTAGTATATGTTTGATTTTGCTATTTTACTTCTGTGGCCAAAAGTCCCAACAAGAACAATTTTAGAGAAGGAAAAGTATATTTGGGGGCTCATGTTTCAGAGGTCTCAGTCTATAGATAGCAACTCTTTCCCTCTGGGCCAGAGGTGAGGAAAACATCAGGGGGAAAGGTATGGTGGAGGGAAGCAGCTGGTACCCTCACTCCAGAAAGGAGAGAGAGGGTGGGGTAATGACTGTGCCACTCTAGGAGGACAAGATATCTACCTCAAAGGCACACCCCTGGGACTTATCTCCTCCAGCCACACCTACCCGTGTGCAATCACCACCCAGGGGACTAATGCATTGCTTAGGTTAAGGCTCTAAAAACCAATCTTGTCACCTCTAAACTTTCTTGCATTGTCTCACACGTGAGCTTCTGGGGGACACCTCCTATCTAAACCATGATATTACATATCCAAAAGATCTAAAATCAACATACTATTGGGATGCAGCCACATCATGGTTTATAGTAGCACAATTCACAGTTGCTAAGCTATGGAACCAGTCCGGGTGCCCATCGACAGATAATTGGGTAAAGAAAATGTGGTATATGTATACATGCACCACTACTCAGCCAAAAAGAATTAAATTATGGCATTTGCTAGGAAATGGATGAAACTGGGGATCATCATGCCAAGTGAATAAAGCCAGACCTAGAATCAAAGTTCTGAGATGCAGAAGTTAGACCAAAAGAGGGGAGGGACTTCTATGAAAACAGGAGATCAGTGGAGTAGAGGGAGGGGATTGAAGTGGGGAGGGCAGATGGGGAAAGGGAAGAATGGTGCAATGGATCTCACCTAATTTTCCTGGGTATATATATGAATCTCACCTTCATGCATATCCACAAGGTACTGACTGTTTGAAAACTACAAATAAATAGAAGAAAGATCAATAGGGTGGAGGGGCAGGAATAGGGCAAGTATTAGAATGGAATCAGAGCAGATTATGTAGCACGTTGGATACTTATGTGAAAATGAACCCCAAATCATGTATAACAGAAGTGAACTCAAAAAAGGAGGGATGCCCTCCCTGCTCTCGCCAGCCTGCTGATCCTGTGAGCTGGGTGCATCCCGGGCACTGGGAGACTCAAATCTCCCCTGCGACAGACACACTGCCAAGAGCAGGACTCCCAGTGCCAGACTGAGACCGGTGAGATCAGCGTCTGTGTCTGGCTTCTCTGTGACTGTCCCACCGCTTGGTCCTCCTGGCACCGGCTGGTTTGGTCAGTGAGCCAGTGAGTTGGCGTCCTGTGCTTCAGGGCCCGTCTCCTCAGGCTCTTACTCTGGTCCTGCCTGGTCATCAAGCAAGGCCTGATTTGGTCAGAAGGTCTCTCAGGGGAGTATGGCAGTGTTTAACTCTGTTCACCTGGAAGAGTGGGCAGCCATGGCCCCAGTCTTGTATTTTCTTGGGTGTTTCCATTCTGGTTAGGGCTTATCAGTGACTCCCAAGGCCAGCGTGTCCTTGGCCACGGTCCTGCAGTGGGCCTGAGGACCTCACTTGTCCTTCCCCTCCTAGGGATGGGAATCCGGGGGCTGAGCCGCATTCCTGGATATCTCAGGTAAAGCCCTCCGGACTCTGGCTCCTCAGCTGTCTCTGCCATCTGTTAGGAAAGGCACTCACCTGATCTCCTGGGAAAGGGGAGTCCCCAGACGCGGCAGAGGCGGCAGTCCCAGTTCTGCTGGTGCTGGGCTGGGACCTTACCTCCTGTTTTGTTGTGGAGATGAGGTGCCCCCAAAATCTCCTGTTAATGCAGGAACATTCAGAGGTGACATGATGGCATTATGAGAGCTATAACCTCATCAGCATAATGCGAGGTGGGAACTGTGGGCAGGTGGGGCATGGCTGGAGGACCTGGGTCACTGGGCTGTGCCCTGGAAGGGTGCATAGCCCCCACTCCATACTTCCTGTTGCCATGCCCTGAGCAGCGTTCCCTACCATGCCCTTCCTGGGGTGTGCTGCCTCACCTGGGCCCAGAGCAGGGAGTCTGCCGTCTAGGCACTGAACCTCCGAAACAGTGAGCCCCAACTGAACCTTCCCTCCTCTGAGTTGTTCTTGTTGGGTGCTTTGGTCACAGTGGTGAAGAAGGTGACAGACACTCTGCCCTTCTCTGCAGTTCACCTCCTCCCCTGACACACAGGGAGGGAGAGTCCATCCCACCTGCCTGGGAGCTGGGTAACTTCCGAGAAAGGCCACAGTGGAAGGTCGCTGCTGATGGCCGTGTGCCATGGACACGTGAAGCATGGTGACACATTCTTTTCATCGAAAACTTTACTGTAGAGCTTTCAAATATGCAAAAAAAGGTGCCCAAATAGTATTTTGAACCTCCATGAACTTGCCACCCTGCTGGGCAAACAGTCTCACAGCAGCATCCCCTCCCTCCCGCCTCGTCCCCACTCCTATTGCTGTGAGGCAAGCCCAGGAAACACTGCTTCATCTGCACACAGTTCCATGTTTAATGCCTGGATTCTTTCTTCAAGGCCTCAGTACCATGTCATGCTTTAAAGTTAACAGTTCATTATTGAGTACCCACTGTTTAAATTTCCATTTGTCCCTATCATATCGTTAAACATTCATTTGACTCAGAATTCAAGCTACTGCCTTATCTCAAATCCATTTGCAGTCTGTGGGTTTCCTGTGCCTCTCTTTCTCTAGTTGGGAGCCCCCCTCAGCTGGGCCTACTTCCTGCCTGCCTGCCTGCCTGCCTGCCTGGGCTGGCGCTCAGCCGGTTCTCTGGCTGCTGCTTTGTTATTCCTTGTTAAGTGAGCAGTGGGATCTAGGGGCTTGGCCATGCCCAGCGGTGTGTCCCCACGGCTGCTTTGCATGTGCCTCTGTGCCTGTTGGAGGGACCCATATTTGCATACCTTGTTGTTCCCTGCTTTGGCCCTGTACCCAGATACCTTGCTGAGAGTCCATGAGTGACTTTCCATCCCTAGGGCCCAGTGGACATTAAGAAACCCCAGCTGTTCTTCAAAACAAAACACCAGGGTGTGTCCTGTCTGGGGTATGGAGATGACAGAGAGGACAGGACCCTGTCGGCTCTGGACCACCAGACTCCTTGACATCCAGTGTCATCAGCTGCACTGTGGCTGCTGCCGGGGGGGGGGGAGGATGTGGGCAGTGCTGACGTTTGGCATCTCAGGCTCTCTGAGGCCTGGCAGAACCTGGAGACCTCCCAGCACCCCAGGTGGCCAACTCAGCCTGGAGCTGGAGGAGCACCAGGCAGGAGTGACTGTGAGCTGCCCACAGATGTGTCCAGGGTGCAAGAGAGGGGTGAGCCCAGTTGGATGTCTGGGACTTTCTGGCACAAACTTGCTTAAATGTCCTCTGTGTCCATTTGTCATGTTAGGCTGCTTCCTCTAATAATAACTTGAGCTTGTAACTTTGTGCATGTGTATGTGTTTCTTGACAAGCGTTATCCCATCAGAAGGGGACATCTCTTGGAATCCCACGAGCTCAGGGGGCACCCGGAACAATTTGTCCTGGGCGCCTGTGTCTCCTGGCCCTCTCCCCTGCTCTGCTCCTGTATCAGTGCCCATGTATAAATGACTCCAAGGCTAGTGCCACAGCAGGAGGCGAAGGAAGCAGGTGGTAGTGGATTCTCCCTGTGAGGCTGGACAGGCTGCTATGTGAGCTCCGGGTCTCAGTCATCCCGAAGGTGCATGCTGTGTCTCTGTGTCTCTGATTTGCATTTTCCTAGTGACCCATGATCACATCTTTTCAGGAGCTTGTGAGCCACTCAGAGGTCTCATCTGGAGAGGTGTCTGAGTCTAGTGTTCTTTTGATCAGGCTGGTGGCCATCTTCTTATTGAGCTCTGAGATTCTTTCTATATTATGGTACAAACCCTTTTTCATATATATATGACACAAGGATATTTTTTTCCAGCCTATGAGTCATCCTTTTATTTTCCTCATGGTGAACAGAAGTTTTAAATGTCAAAGTCCAATCTTGTATTTTTTTCTCTTATAAATTGTGCTTTTGGTGTCATATGCAGGAGAATTTTGCATATTCCAAGGTCAGAGATATTTCCTCCTATGTTCTCTTCTGCAGGTCTCACGGTTTTAGGTCTTCCGTTATTTCTTCAGTCCTTTTTGAGCTGGTTGTTTTGGGTATGATGTGAAGAGATGCTTCAGTATCCCATGCACGTGGGCATCCATCTGCTCCAGGCCAGCAGGGGAAGCACCGTCCTCTGCACTGAGGCCTTTGTGGACCACAAGTGCTTGGGTTACTCTGAAGACTCGGTTGAGGGCAGCAGCTGCTGTGGACCTCAAAGGAGAGGGGAGGATGGGCTTGGGTGGACAGGACAGTTGGTGCAGAGTGAAGCTGAGACAGGAGAGGTGACCCTGTGGGCAGGCCCTTGGTACTGTAGGGCAGATGAAGGCCTTGAAGGCCAGATCTGACAGGACCTGGGTGCAGGGGGAAAGGAATTATCTCCGTGGTGTTCTTAATAGGGTTTTGGGGGCGTTGAGAGGATGCCTTTACCTTGGTCTTCCCCTGTTAGAGCTGTGGTTCTTCAGGTGTGGACTCCCAGCCAGTATTAGCACCATCTCCAGAGACACATGGGGAATTCCTGTCCTTCCTGGGAAACTGTACATCTGAATCCTTGAGATGCGGATTCTGAGACAATTTCTGTTTTAGGTGAGATATCGCCTATATAGCTTGGCTCTTTAAACCCCCCCACCCCCGCACCCCAGTTTTCTCCTAAATATTGCTGCCTGAGCCTGAGCCTCAGCCTGAGCTGGGTTGAGCTGCACAGCGCTCTGAGGTCTCATCTGGCCTTCTCTAACCAGGGTTAGCCCTCCAGACGTGGGGAAACCTCTTTGTCTATTCTCCAACTTCCTGGAACTTTCTCCGTGGTCTTCTCCACGTTGATATCCCCTCTGTGTTGTTTTTTTTTTTTAAAGCTAGTGTAACATTTCTATGATTTTGACATTTGTCACTTCACCTGATTCAAGCCTCCTAGGTACACTGACTTGGTCACGCACAGCCGTGCAGCCCTCCTGACTATTGCGCCTGACCCTGGGTACTTTTGAGAATGGCTCAGAGACAGTGATGGCTGTGGTAGGCATGCAAGGACAGTAGGCCACGCTGGACTGGAGGCTGGCTAGTGGCCTCTGCCTGCCAGGTTAGCTGCTCAGCTGCTGAGACGGGGCCATAAGCTCAGACTCCCCTCAGAGGGAGCCCCGGAGGCTGAGCCACGTAAGGTCCATGTGCTTACACCATGAGGTTTCGTTGACATCCGCTCGTACAGGAGTGTGGTAGCCAACTGAAGCACACTTCTTATAGTAGAAACATTTGCTGTTAAAAAAAAGTAACTCTTCCATTCTGTCCTCTGTTGGGTAATGCACGTCTTTCCCTTCCCTCAGCCCTGGGGTCAGCTGGGGCCAGCGTGTAGAAGAGCCGCCTGGGTGGTGGAGGCCTTGGCCAGGGCCGGGCCTGAATCTCAGCCGTGGAGAAGCTGAACTTTGACGGCCTCTCCCCATCTTACAAGTCTGTGAGGCACTTTGGCAGTGGAAAATAATTAAATTTGTTCTTCATCCTATATTTTGTTTTGCAGAAATTCTTTGGGCTCTGAATTTGTTGCTCTCTCTATTGCCCCAGGGGTCCAGCCTCAAATGCGGAGGTTTGGTTGAGGTTCAGATAGGAACCACCTTGACCCTGGTATTAGTGGCTTGAGTCACTTTGGGCTGAGCTGTGCCAAGGCCATGGCATGTGGTGGTGCAGGTTGTGTCTTGTGTTAGTTGCGTGCAGCCTGAAGCCCCTTCCACAGCCCGTGTGATTTGAAAGAGTGTTCTTTTCTGAGTGGCCTGCCCAGAGGTGGCACTTTGGACCGTGAGCACATTGACTGGCTCGCAGAGGAAAACTGATGTGCCATGGTCTTGGGTGCACCCTCCTGGTGGGGCTCTGCACTGCCTTGGCTGTGCCCACTGCTAGGAGCGTTGGCAAGAGCAAGGGAAACGGCCCACATTGAACCACCTCTGGGGCCAGGTCTTGGCCTGACCCCTCCTCAGAGCTGTGCCACCAGGTATAAATGGAGATGTGGTGTCTGAGCCCTGTCCTGCACCTCCTTACCTTCCCTGCAGGCTTTTGGTGGTGGTGCGTGGCTTGGAGTGGGGCACCACTAGGGTGGGTTTTTCACACAGAATGTTTGAAGACGTTCTGGGGCCTCCATTCCTGCTTCCAGCTGTCAGCATCCGTTAGATAGATGTCTGCTTGCCATGCAGACGTGAGCTGATGGCCCAGCTGAGAATGGTGCAGGTCTTTGTGCAGAGCCAGGCATGGGGCAGAGCACCCACCCTGGTAGGGTTTGTAAGGGAGAGGCCGGGCCAGGGTCCCTGGAGCAGGGCTCCTGTCCCACCAGACAGGACCATGCTTTGACGTGCTCCTTAGGGAATGGGGTCCCTAATTCCCAAGACTTGCTCACATCTTAGGAGTGAACGAGTTAACATGGCAGCAGTGCTAGGAATGGCTCTGGAGTCAGGGGTCTACCGTCACAAAAGTGGCCCTAAAGTGCAGAGAGGCTGCGGCCACAGGCGGCTTCCGATGGCAGAGCCTGGACTGCACTCCTGTCCGTGGCTCTTGAGGCCCTGCTCAGTCCCGTGGGCATCGTGGGTGCCTCCATTTCCTCAGCGTGGGAAGCTCGTCGCTCCAACCTGGTACCTCGCCCCTTGGCCCAGGGATGGAGCTTGAGTCCCTTGTGGCTTGGAGAAGGTGGCAAGGGGAGCCTGAGACAAGTCACCGAGTCTCACTGTGGGACAGCCTGGCCTGCTGTCCTGGGCAGGGGTCTGCAGGGATCTGTGGGGCAGGAGCCAGTCTGAGCTCTCCCCTCTTTGGGAAAGCGTGTCACGGAAGGCCCGCTGTCATTTGTCAGCAGATAATTTATGGCCCAGAAAAATTGCTGCGTCTCTCCTTGGACTGCAGCTTGCACAACGTTTTTTACATAATGAAAGAAATACTTCAAAAAAAAAATACTTCAGTTTGGAGAACTGGCTAGGAACTCTGATAACGAGGTGGTGGCAGAGAGCAAAGTGCTTGCCTGTTAGAACCGTTGGTGGCAAAACCAAAGTGAGATGAGGCTGACGCAATGGAGTCGTTTAATTTGTGTTGGTCTGGAAAGTGTTTGAGAAGTCACATTAACCCGGAGGACCCATTAGCTACTGGAACCTGCCCAAGGTAGACACAGAAAAGCCAGCATCGGAGAGGAGCTGCTTTTGGCCTCCAGAGCTTGACGTTGGTGCCCCTGGCACTGGAGGAGGGTGCCCGTGCCTCTGCCCAGGCCTTTTGCTCGCACCGTCCTCTCGTGCCGTTCACCTGTCATGGCCCTTCAGCAATAGCAGGTTTCCAGAGCCATCCGAAAAGGGCCTCCAGGGTCCCTCCCACCGTTCCCACTGGCCGTCTGGGGAACAGCTAGGTGAGATCAAGTGACGTGCCCCGGCTGGCACTGCCAGTCTGTCGGTCAGGATGCCCACTGAGTGTCTACTAAGATGCCTGCTATGGAGAGCTCTGTCGCACTTGCTTACCTGTTGGTCCCAACTGTGAACTAGGTTCTTAGTAGGAACTAAGCCCTGCTCTGGGCACCAGAAATACAGGTGTTAAAGGGCAGTGGTGTCGAGCCCGTGGAGTCCAGTGGGAGGAGAGGGGCTGCACAGATGATCCTGGGCCCTCTGGGGTGGGCAGCGTGCGGCCCCACGCATTATGACTCTTGTGAAGCACAGTGTGGAGTGAGAAGCTGTCTTATGTCACCCTCTTGTCTGACGTCGCCTCTGCTGACCATGCAGAGGTTTGGGAGTGGCCATACCAGACACACACAGCATGTGTGTAGACGTGTTCAGAGACGTGGCTGCCTGCAGACACGTAAGATGGTGAATATTTCCCCCTCTGTCTGGGATATGGTTGCTTTGGCTCATGGGGTCTGTCTGAAGTGCAGGTGCAGCTGACATTGCAGAAGGGCCTCTAGCATAGGGCTCTGCTGCTCACCGTGGTTGTGTCACACAGTCGTTGGTGGGCCCGCAACCTCTCTGAGCACCAGTGTTGTCTGTGCAACAGGATGCTGCTAGCCGGCTTTGCTGGGCTGCTGGGGGTCCTTGGGGTGAGGGGTCTTTCATCCCTGGCATAGTGCTGATCTAGTATTCAGTGAGGGATTCTAAGGAGAAGTTGCTTCTCTTTCCTTGGGGAAGCTGGTGTGCTCCTCTCTAAAGCAGAGCAAAGGGAAGACTTTAAGACAAGGCAGCAGTTACCATCCACCTTCAGCAATGGGGGACTCTGAGGGCACAGACCAGTCCACTCACACTGTGAGTCCAGGTTGGTTTGGCCCAGAAGCCTGCCAGTGCTGTTGTCCCCTCTGGACTCTTCCTCTCCCCAATTTCAGGATTGTCCTGTTGATCCCTGAGATCCAGAGAGATGGCAGGCAGACTGGGCATGCCGTCCTGGGAGGACACGTTGAGCTCGATGGGAGCAGCCCATTTCCAGGGCTGGCTGGAGAGCAGGGGTCACATCACAGCAGGGCAGTCAGGCCCAGGGCAATGCTAGGCTTTCTGAGTTTCACACTGAGAGCACGCACAAGCAGCCTGGTGTGTTTTGAAAAATCCAAAGCAGCGCTCTGTTGCTTCGTGTGCTGCTTCCGTTCTTGTTGTAGAGGAGGAAAGACCAGGAAAGACGCCAGTGTGCTGCAGCGCTCAGTGCCGTGGGGCCGAGGCCTCGCTGCCCTCTGGAGCGCGCTGTCCATGCCTGGGCTGCCTCTCACCTCCTCACGCCTTCAGACTCCCTCAGGGTCCCTGCTGTGCTGCCATCATGTGCTCCCTGGCTCGTCACCCCTGGGCCCTGCACCTGCCACACAGTCGTGTCATCATTGTTCAGGGTCTGTCCATGGGGAGCACCTTTAGCAGGAACCCTGTCCTCCTCATGTCTCTACTGGTGCCCAGTACAGTGGAAACGGAACCCTGATTCACGTCATTCAGTGAGGACAGGTCATTCTGCAGGAACAAGTGGCCCAGAACCTCAGTGACTCACAGTGAGAAGAGTATCTGTTCCTCATGCAAGTTGTGTGTCCCTCATGGTTGGCCTTGCAGTGCTGCTTGCATTCCACCCATGTCCTCCGTGAGATGTGCAGGTTCCCAGGCAGAGGAGGAAGGGCAGGGAAGGACCATGTGGGCTCACAAGCACACTGCCCAGAGGGGCTCAGGTCCCTTCCAGGCATATTGTGCAGGTCCGAACAAGTCACAGGGCAGGATGGATTCAAGGGGGAAAAGGCAGATGGCCTGTGGAAGGGGCACTGTGTGCCGTGGACAGTAACACAGCCCGCCTTGACCACCACGCCTCTTGCAACCTGCCCGTCATGTTTCATTTTCCCCTCTGTAGAGGATGCATGCTTCTTCCTTGTCCTATGTTCGTGCGTCACACTGCTCACGTGGGCTCTGTTCTTCTGTGCTCCTGTATTTGTTCAGAAGACTGACATGGTGCACCTACTGTGTGCCAACAGCATGCCGGGCGAAGTGCTGGCAGGGCTGCACAGGATAACCTGACGTCTGTGGCGACCTGTGACCGTGCACACATCTGCCTGGCGGGCGGATGAGGCACAGGATGCTTTAATGCAGGCTCGCTGAGCGCCTACTGGACTCGACCTGCTGTGGCTGCTCCAGGAAAATAGCCTGGCGCCTGCTCTCAAGAAGACCTCGCCAGTCCCACGACACCAAAGGCTGACTGTTCTCTGATGTGTGGATGCCAACCCACAGTGAGGAGGGGGAGGGAAGAATAGAGGTTCACTGGGTTAGACCGAGAGGAATGGAGGGAGTGAGGGAGGATGGAATGGGGAGGGCAGTAGAATGAATTGGACACAAGTTTCCTGTGTTCATATATGGGTAACCCACATCATGTTCAACCATAAGAGCAGGAAGTTATATGCCACGTATGTATACTAGGTCAGAATGCACTCTACTGCCATGTATACCTAAAAAGAACATTTTTTTTTTTTTAAAAAAGACATCTTTGTTATAGGAGATCAGAACATTTCTGGGCACCTAGCATTACTGGACCTGGTGTTCCCGGTCTCCTGGAAAAACAGGTAGATTTATACCTATTTTGCAAACAAAAACCAAGTTAAAACAGCACTAACTTGTACCCAGAAGGGTATTCTCTCAAAGCCCACCTGGGCTATGGCCGCAGTGCTGCAGGTGTGCTGGGAGAAGACCCTGCCATGCCACGGGGCTCCCATCCCTGTCAGTCAGAGGAGCAGGCAGGGCCCGCAGGTGTCCTGTGTTCCCACTGCATGGTGCCCTCAGGAACCAGTCCAGCTGACGCTCTGGGGCATGTGAACAGAACCTGGGGGCTGTCCACTGCCTTCTAGGAGAGAGACCGTCAAGCCAGGGCCTTCTCCCACTGCCTTTGGGTCCTCGCCTCTGCTGTGGCACCTGGCAGGTGCTCCTTAGTACTGGCAGAACTATCCCGGTGCCTGCTACTAGGAAGGTGCTCCTGAAAGCCGAGAGGGACTTCTTACTTCAGAGGGACGTGGGCGTTGCGCTGGAAGGCATCCTAACATATGCAGCACCGTGCTCCAGGGTGTCAGTCCACCGTGCTCCCTTCATGCGGTTCGCTGGAGATCAGGTGGAAGGACATTCTGTATCTCTGATTAGCCACCCTTGAGCCTGCTCCGATGCAGCGTGCGGGGTGTGGGCATCTTCCCTCCCTGTGATTCCTCTTTGGTGTTCCAGAGCAGTCGCCCTGTTTGTGCCTGCCCCTTGCATCAGGAGGCCTCTGGGGCCAGGAGCCAAGCTCATGGCTGATGAGGCTAATGGACACCTCGATAGGGAGACCCCAGTCAACCACACTGGTCACAGGCTCCAGGAGACCAGGAGGCAAAGTGACTTTGCCCTGGAAACCTTCGTTCTTTTTGTTGTTCCCTGACTCTTAAAAAATCATGAATGCTTAGTTTCCTGCTAAATGGAATCTGAGGACCACTTGTGAGCCAAAGTTCTGAGACTTGTGTGCCAAGGTGCCTGCTGACCCTCTTGGGAAGAGCCTGCAGCCCAAGTCCGGGTGGTGGGGGGACCTAGTGAGGCAGCAGGGAGCCAGGACCCGCTGTGGTACTTGGGGGTTAAGCTGGAGAAAGGCGAGTTTTCAGAGGCTGAATGTGGATACCTCTCAATACCTTAGAGAGCAGAGCAAAGCCCAGCTTTGCTGGTACCGAGGGCACATTCCAGAATCAACAGGAATATTCTGGGAAGTCAGTTTCTATCAGCAGTCGTTTCTTTGTTCCTGTGCTAGGGACTGAGGGGCCACACCTCAGTGAGTGTTTTCTTCTTTATATCTAGCAGGGGGTGGAGGAAGGTGGCCAGTGCTGCCCCACAGGGATCCCGGGATGGGGGGACTAACACAGAGAAGTCCACAGAGGGTCTTGCTGGCCTGCGCAGAACTGGCCAGCCCAGTGCGCCGAGGCCAGCCGTGCTTCCCCATCTGCATCCAGTGTGTCTGCATCACCATGGAATGAACAGCTGCTGCCCTGGTGTTTGGTGGACAGCCTTCCTGCCCTGCTGTCGCTGAGCTGCCTTCTCAGTGTTGAGTGGACAGCACTTGGATCAGAGTTCCTCGGTGGAAACATCAAGTATTTTAGGGAAATTAAAAATCCAGCCTCCATCAAAAGCTGTTTCCCCACATCTGCTGAGTGCTTGAAGTTAGGTTATCCTGCCGAGGCTTTGCCCTGATCATTGCTCAGTGCTGTCCCAAATGTCTACTCGTTCATCATTGTGGAGGTGCAGCTCTGAACATCGGTAATGCGTATCCCGAAAAATGCCTCTGAAACCCTTAGAGGTTGGAATCTTGAAGTTGGGAGGGGTCCCTGAGGCACCTCAAGCCCACACCTCCTGGTTCCACAAATGTGGGCCCTGAGTCTTGGGGGACAGAGTGGCCTTCTCATGACCTCGTGACACGCTGCTGGAAGAGCCCAGACTGGAGCTCTTGTAAGGTTTCTGCCTTGTAAGGCCACAGCTACCTGGTCTTCCGCAAGGCAGCGGGTTCTCAGCGAGGGCCAAGGCAGGGCTCTCTGAGAGGGTGCACTGGCCGAGTTGGGAGCAGACTGATCCTGGTCTCCTGCCCATGGGTCTGGAGAGTGGCCCCTGATCTCCTGGATGGTGACAAGCTCCTTCCCGGCCCTGGGCCCCTGGCCTGAGATGCTGCCTTTCTCCCGTGTTCTGCAGCTCCTGTCAGGCCCCTCTTGCAGTGTCCCTGTGCCTTTCACATGTCTGCAGGTGTCCCTCCCCACAGGTGGGGGTGGGGCCTCATTTGTTCTCTAACCTGTGGGAGTGCCTCATGTCAGCTATGCAGGAGGCAGAGCTTCGGGTGGCCAAAGGGACCCAGCAGATGTGCTTAAGTGGAGGAGCCTGGTTCCTCCAGGTGGGCCCCACATGATCACCAGGGCCTCATGGGGCAAGAGAGAAGAATAGGGTTGGATAAGAGAAGGGATGTACACACAGAGGCAGGCGGGAGGGAGTCTGGGCCCTGAGCCAGGAGTGCAGGTGGCCCGGGAAGCTGCAGAGGGCCTCCAGGGGAAGCATAGCCCTGCTGCTCACTGGTAGACCCCGGCCAGTGGGACAGAGAGGACACATTTGTGCTGTTTTAAGCTGCTAAGCTTGTCTTTACTTTTTACAGCAACCGTGGAGAACTAATACCGCCACTGAGAGAGTGTATGCAGCCTGGTGGCCAATGGCCAAGAGGGACGCTGGGTGAAGGCTCTGTCTGCTGCACCAGCCATCAGCACATCACCTGGGCTCTTGCTCTCCCTCCACCTCGTCTCCTCATTCCTCCCCCACCTTTTAAGGAGGAGAGGAGAGGGAGGTACACTCGCTTTGCAAACCATGCCCGGTTGTGAAGCATGAGCTGCTGCTGGGTTGACACGCTCTCCTGGGTCTGAGCTAGAGGGGCCTCCAAACCTGTTTCCTGAGTCCGGAGCCCTTAGGATTCAGACTCCAGGTGCTAAACAAGTCCCTCCTTCTATCTCTGCTTCTGTATTCAGTCCAGTTCTCAGTCTCTGAGAGCTCTATTCACTGGAGCTGGAGGGGCCCTGGCATGGACACTTGGGATGCTCCTGCGAGGCCTGCTCTCAGCACTGGCCTGGGTGTGGTGGTAAGGAATATGCCCACCCCATGCTGTCCATCATGCTAGCCCTCACTGGGCTCTCCCCAGTAAGTCTTTCGCTTTCACGGTGGCACTCACGATGGCAAGAGGGTTGGCACCCTCCTTTACAAACAGGAACACAAGAGCTTACAGAAGTCAGGCTTTTTGCCCAGGAGCAGGCAGCTGCTGTCCACTCTAGCACATGTCTGCTGGTGTCCAGGGCAAAGCCGGGCGATCACTGTAATCACATAGTTGCTGTGCTCAGACTGCCTGGGACGCAGTGCAGATGATTTGGTTCCCCGTGTCTCTTGGGTAAAGTGCATGGGAAGAGGGTCTGTCATTGAGCTTCCCGGTGGGTTGTGGGCTCGTCTTGAGATCGGCTGCACTAAGTGCCAGCAGTGCCACCCTCTGCCTTGCACTAAGACCCAGGCTGGGCACCTGCAAGGACTACATCTTGTCCTCACCCTGCTCTTGCATTGCTGGGTGCGGTTCCTTGACGTGGGGGATTTGAGGATGTGGATCAGGGGCTTTTTCACTTCTTCCTCCTTCCCTGGATGGCCATGGCTCTTGGTGGCCACAGGTACTTAGGAACTTTGGGGGGAATGAGTGACACTACCTTTTAACTGAAGGTGACACAGTTGTCCTCCTTTCAGGGCCTCAGGTCACGTGGGCCCTTATCCCTTTCCCTTTCAGGAGGTACTCAGTGTCCGGGACAATAACACCTTGTGCCTTGCTACACAGGTGCTAAGTGATACTTGACCCAGGGCCTGGAAAGCACTGGTGCCGGTGAGCACCCCCTCCTGGGAGGCTGTACTCGTGAAAGAAAATCTGAACTACAAACCAAGTGTTTTTTACAATTTTTAACTTTGTTCTTTTAGTTATACATGGCAGTAGAGTTTATTTTGACATATCCTACATACATGGAGTGTAACTTCCCATTCTTGTGGTTGTACATGATGTGGAGTTTCACTGGTTGTATATTCATATATGAACACAGGAAAATGATGTCCGATCCATTCTGCTGTACAGACCAAGCCCAAACATAAGGATGCCTGTTTCTGTTACTTATAATACAGAAACAGTGGAAGCAACCACAATGTCCAACAGTCGGGCCTGAGAAGTAAATTGTGGTGTATTTCTATAATTGACTGTTGCATGGCTACCAGGAAATCATGCTGGTGGGCTCAGTTGTCACAAAGAGAATAGTGATGCTAACCAGCACAGGCAAGAGACAAGTCCCCAAATGCAAATAGAGAGAACATCCTCACAGACAGAGGCAGCCACAGCAAGCAGGAGACCCAGCAGTCTGGACCTCAGCAGGCCCAGTACCCCCCGAGCTACTGCTGACCCCTCTTGATGGACGTGTGTTGGTCATGGTCTTGCAGAAACTTTTGGATCCTTCCTTGGAGGTTGGTGTGTTCCCCTTTATGTTCATTCTGCCCGCCCCCCCCCCCCCCACAGTGGTGGCATTGGGGTCATTCCCGTGGAGTCTGGGAGAGCCGCAGCTGGGTTCCCAGGACAGGAAGTGGAGTGTTGCACCCTCGGCAGGCTCACCTGGGGACGGCATGTGGGAGGATAGATGCTCACCACTTGCTACGTGGAGAAGGAGACATGGCATGGTATTTAGAACAAGATGCACAGCACCCGAGGCTGGCCTGGCTTGGCAGCAGCCTTCGTGTACCTGTGCAGAGGAAAGGCAGCAGCGTGGCCATGGGGAGCGCCATGGGGAGTTTCTCTTCTGTGTTGACCATTTTTGTAATGCACCTGCAGCACTGTTGTTTCATATACGAGTGTGACAGCGAGCCCTTCAACCGTGTTTGAAATTGCCATCTGGTTTTTGGAGCAACACCATATCATTCACCCCATTTTTATCATTTTGTGTGTCTGGGACAGAGTTGAACTTGACACTTTCCCTTTACATCTCTACTCCCATAGCCCCCCCCCCCCACCAAGCACCTTCTGGAGCCCCCATGAAGCCAAGGCTGCCCTGTGGAGCCACTGGGCGTATACCTCTGCTGTGGTGGTGCCTGGAAGTTGAGCATTTTGAGTCCTAGAGTGAATCAGACTTGAGTGGAAGTAGCTTCTGGGTCACTTTCCCTAAAGGGAGATAATTCTTATGGGGCCACCACCTTCCGCTGGTCATCTGGGGGTTCCCCGGCTCATTTCCTATCACCAGCTCTGCAGGTCTTTCTCACTAGGGCTTCTCAGCTACAGGCCTGGTGCCTTCTCTGGCACCTCAGAGTGAACCAAGGTTGTTATAAGCCAGCTCCACGTTCATCAGCCCTGGACACAAGGCAGGGTCACCATGGGTCCCTCTGGTCAATGCCTTCTCTGCAGGTAGCTCTCCTCAGCTGTCCTCCCTCACCCTGACTCTCTGTTCACTAACCTGCAGGGCCCTCTGTTTCCAGACCTACCAATATACACTCAACTTCAGGCCCCTGCCACCCGCCACTCGGCAGACGCGCTCCTCCATCTAGTCTGTCCTGCACTTTCAGGAGTATCACAGAGATATCCTGCTGTTCTCCACGTGGACTGCAGAATATAGCAAACCCCATTGCAAGGCCGTCTCTCTCCCTCTCCCTCTGCCCTTCACCTCCCATCCATTCTTCAGGTGTGCCGAGGTCATGTCTGGTGCTGTTCCAGGCCTGGAGCAGAAGACCTGATCTACTTCTGAAAACTGACTGTCTCGCCAGGAGGCACGGGTAGAATACAGGAAGGCCCCTCGGCTCCGCGCCCCGCCCACCTTCCTGAGCCCGAGTTCCTGTGTCCTGCTGCAGGTTTGTCCTGCCTCCTCCGCACAGCCCGTCCCCTGGAGTAGACAGTCCACCCTGTGCGTGTCCTGCGGTCTTCTCCCCGCCTCTCATCCTCTGGCGTCTCATCCTCTGGGGTGCTGCCTGCTGGGCTCGTGCCTGCCTATTCCCCACGTGGGTCTCCTCAGCCTCCAGCACCCGTGTCTTCTTATGCTGTGTCCTTAATCCTTTCTCTTCTCTGGCCTGCTTCCGCCCTTGTCACAGTGGGGCCATGACTTCTTGTGGCAGGGGTTGCATTGCTTGGATCTTGTGCTGCAGGAGCCACTCAGCTCACTTCTGGTCCTTGAAAGTGTTGAGTGGATGGGTGAACGAAAGCCACCTGGCTTGGGTTTCTATCCTGTGTGTCTTTGCTTACCGTCTCTTTTTGTGGAATGGCTGTTGCTTTTATTCTGTTGGTGTGACAACTACGATTCAATTAGCATAGGTATCTTACAGACTGTGAAGCATGCCCAGAACAAGGCTGCGCACCCGGAGCTGCCGCCTTCCTTCCCAGCCCGAGTGGGCACAGGGCCAATCCGTGCACGTTGCCATGCCGTCTCTTCCCTTGCCGTGGCCACGCATAGCTTCTGCTCCTCCACCGATGCAGGAGAGAGGCGGGCCCTGCTGGCCCTACTGTCCTGTCGCCTGCTCTGCTCGCCTTTCCTCTCGGAGGGCTTAGGGAAGCCAGTGCTTTGCTGGCACTTGTCTGCATGTTTTATAGCACTTTGTGCTGGGAGCCACTTGCACCCTGAAGGCAGGTCTAAAGATTGGGGTGAAGCCCCGAAGAACCTCTTTGTCCTTACTGAGCCCTTACAAGGAAGGTATCTCTTCTCGTGGTGGAAGCCTCCACTCTATGGGTTCAGGGGCTCAGGAGCCACACTGTGTCCTTGGGTGGCCTTAGAGGGGCACATTCGCCATGATGGGAGTTATCAGGCATTGGTTATGTTGGAGGACCTTCTCACCTGGCAGGGTCTGTGTAGCAGTAGATGTGTTGGCAAGGGACAGACACAGTCACGGTCCTTGTGGCTGCAGCTTGTGGAGCTGGAGAGTCCACAGTATGCCAGTCACAGCGTGGCGCCATACGGAGTCACCTCTGAAAGCCAGGAGTGGCAACGGCTTGCCATTGGTCTCGAGGAGGATAGGGAGCCTGGCATCTTGCTGTGCATGTCTGGAAAATGATTACCTGTGGATCCTGCGTGACCTCACGCATGACGTCCACTCCAGTGTCCCACAGGTGTACCATCCTCGTGAGCCTCTTCTGTCCATCGCCTCCTTGCCTCCTTCCATGCCCTTGCTCTTGGTGTCTTGTGACATAAATCAAGGCTATGATGGGACTCCTTGGTCTTGTGTCATCTGAAACAGCCACCAGAGTGGCCTCAAGTTCTCTATCCACCCGGTGTGAGTCCGGCAAGGGCCCTTGGGTGGGCTGCGTGGGTCCCTCCCGCTCTGAAATGTGCCGCACAGGGCCTGTCCAGCAAGTTCTCTCCCTGCGTGGTTCTGGCCTAGTAAACCAAGCGGCTCTCGTACCTGAGGCAGTGCCTGTAATTATAGCTCACTTCATTAGTGGGAGTATTTTTGTGGTTCTGGCTAGTGGACTCTGGTGCTTCCTTCTGCTGCCGCGTCTCCTGTGCAAAGCTCTTCGGCACAGGGAGCAGGGGAGGGGCTGCTACTCATGGCACGTGGGCTGGGCGGCATAGATCAGGGTTGGCTTCATGGCTTACCGGCTGTGGGATGCATTTCCTTTCTTAGTGTCAGTTTCACTCTCTGTAAAATGGGGATGATGACCTACTTTGTGGGCTAATCTGGCAGGCCATGGATTTACAGGTATTGAGGCTTCTAGCGAGTACCTGGCAGATGGCCGGAACTTAGCAAGCCTTAGGTAGAAGTGATACTTAAGCCCTCATGCAAGTCGGAGTCCTCGGACCAGGTGCATCACAAGCACACCCTCATGAGACTCTCCTGCAGTTCTTGGGCTGCATGGGGAGAATTGCGCTTAAAAAGTTTGTTCTCTGTCACTTATCCAGAAAGTGGCCAAGCTGGGGCACTCCGATCTGTGTGACACAGAACCCAGGACTCTGGCCTCCCCACAGCTGGAGACTCAGGTGGGTCAGACGTAGGCTCCTGGGACACAGTTGTGTTCGTGGCCTCTCATGGTATCGGCACAGCTCCCTTGGCCCCCAGAAGGGACAGGACACTTCCTTACACATCCTGGGAACTACTAGTGCCTCTTCCCACTTGTGAGGTGTCTGTAGGTGAAGGAGGAGCCTCTCCATCCGGAGACCCACAGCGGCTGCAGCTGCAGAGTGCCTGGCCCTCCCTTCAGCCATGCAGGCCTCGAAACCTGGGGCCTCTCTGTGGAGGAGCAGCCCTTTGTGGGAGAGCATCAGTCTCTCCCCTGAGGATGACCTGCTGAGGAGCTGCTCCAGGCCATGTGTCTTGCCCTGCCAAGCCTGCTGTCTGCAGGAGGAGACCGAACAGGTGCGTGGGTGTGCTGCTCCACAGCACAGGGAAGGTGACGGGTACCTGGAACCAGGCCCTGTGGGGATTGCAGTCTCACAGGAGGGCCATGGGTGTGAGCCTCATGCAGCCTTTAAGCTTGGAGTTGTGAGACAGTGGATCCCACCGTGCTGAGGTAAAGAGGGACAAATGAAGAAAAGACACTGAGGTTAAAAAAAATGATGACACTTGGTGGCAGGAGCCAGCACTATGCTCCTCAAGAAGCAGAGTGTCCTGTCTGAGATGGGCATGCAGAGGGCCTGCAAGGGCCTCTTCCCTGCTCTGTCAGCATGCTGGGCTTCCTGCCCACCAGCAGCTTCTCTCATTCCCCTCACATGGCCTGGGAGCATTGGCTGCCACGAGTCTGACGCAACGCCGAGTCCTCCTGGCTCAGGTCCCACCACCCACTGACTTGGGTCTGTGCCTGCATATTTTGCAAAGAGGATGTCAGCACCTGGTGGTTTAGATTAAGTGTTCCTCCCTGGCTGACCAACCTCCCCTGGCCACCCCGGGCCTTTCAGCTCTTGAGCTCTCCTGCCAGGGCTGTGAATGGCACAAGGCACTGGCAGACTGAAAAGTTTGGGAACGCTAAACAGTCGAGTGCGATTGGAGCACAGGGTCTCTTTAGGGGAAGGATGGGCGGAGCCCTCTGCAGGCCAGAGTGGTGGGCAGGGCCTGGCTGGCCTGGTTCAGCCCTAGGGAGCAAAGTGGCTTGTGTGCACACCATGCTCCATGCTTTGCTCTTTTTTTGAACCAGAAGTAAGCGAGCTGGCCCCTGGGATGACCACAGCTCTTCTCTGAGGTGGGCCTGACGCCATGCCCTTCCTTGCCAGGGAATATCACCTTCACCCTAAGTGCATGGAGCTGGAGATAGCGAGACCACAGCCCTGTTTCCTTATCACCTGTGTTGGACGCCAGAGGCACATGGCACTGTCCCATGATCTTCCTACAGGACAGGCTTGGTCAACCCCATTTTATTCTGAGGAAGCCGAGACACATAGGGATCCACCCGGTCCCAGCAGTCACCAGGCAGTGGGTCCCCTGATGACCCCATCTCTGACTCCAGAGTTCTTGCTGTCTGCAAACATGTGTGTTGTCATTTATTTAAAAAAAAAAAAAAAGAAGAAGAAGAAAGAAAAGTTGGAGTGCTGGAGGGCGGCACACTGTCCGCCTGAGGCCCGTCCTCTGCACCCGCCCCTGGCGGCCCACTCCCTGCTGTCCCAGTCCTGAGCAGTGCAGAGGTGGATGCCGTGTGTCCTTCTTGCTCGTGGCACCTTCCATGCTGTTTCCATGGCAACTCTCGCAGCCTGGGCTGGCCCAGGCTTCTGCGGACACAGGTTGCTGATGAGACTAATCAGGACGGTGTCAGCTATTTTTAGTTTCTGTGAGGAAAATCTTTTAACTTAGAAATGTTACGGGAGAAACTGCTCTCAGAGCACAAATGCTCGTGTGGAATGTGAGTTCCCACCTCTGAGCAAGCCGCCTTCTGACGCCACGTTCTCTCTGACAGCGGTGCACTCCAAGACGCCCCTTGGCCTCCACGGGGCTCTCCTCCTCTGTCTCTTTGGCAGAGTTTCTGCACTCATCAGAAGTGATGCGCCGTTCACCAACCCAAACTCATTTGCCCAGAGTTGGCCTGGAGGCAAGGTGCTCTATTCAGGATGAGGAGGCGTCTGCAGGGTGAGGGGACAGAAGATGTGTGACTGGCCTGAGAGTCCCAGCAGGCTGTCTGAGAGCCAGCACTGCAGGGGCTGGTCCCATGCCAGGGCCACCCCGTGCTGGCCTCTGAATGAGGGCTATGTGCAGGCATAGCCAGCCTGGTTCCATCTGGAGGATGTCATGGTCACTGTGGTGTCTCAACCCCGTGCCTATTGTCAAGGTTAGCTGGGCATGAAAGGATGAGCCTTGAACGATTTCCAGAGTTCCATCCTGCCTGCTGGTTGATGACTCAGTGCTGTGTTTTCCCCTCTGATCTTCTTGTGGCCATGGGGAGAAGGGCGCTCTTGGGAGAAGCCCTCACTCACACTAGTGCAGACTGGCCATTTTCCACCAGGGCTACTGAAGAAGTCCCTGAGCAGCACCTGGCCCTCAGCAGTGTCCCAGTGAGTTTTCTGTGCTGGCCCTGAGTGGGCCCACGAGGGGGTGTGCCATCAGTGCTGCCATCTGGCTCTAGCACCTACATGTGCTGTCAACACAGTGCGGGGCTCCACCTGGCCTCGTCTGCCCCAGAGCACCCCGTGCCTCACCCTCTTTCTGGTCCCTCAGCGTTCAGTGTCGGTGTCTGGTTACCTTCCACAGGACAGTTACCCTGTGCCAGAGCCGCCAGGAAGCACATGACCCCCTGCCTCAATAGCTTTCAGGCATTAGGCTCCAGGGGGCTGGGCTAGGCTGTCCCAGTACCCGGATCTTTGTTCCTCATCCCAAAGGGGCCTGACCTGACCTCAGACAGTCTTCTGAAGCAGTTGCTGGGGCTGGGGCTGATAGGGAGGATGGAGAGAGAGGCCAGGTATGGGCCCTTAGGTAAAGGGGACTCTGTACTGGAGCAGTTGGGGACACCCAGTGGAGCCTCCAGAGTGAAGCAGAAGGAGGTCCAGCTCCCCCTTGGCAAATGCTGTAAGTTCAGAGGGATGAGGATTAACTCTAGACGGAGGAAGGTAACATGGGACCAGCTGAAAGCTGTTGAAATGGCCATGATGTGGCTTGGGTCTGACAAGGAGAGTCGCATCCAGCTCTGGAGCCGCTCTGCCCTCTCACCTGCTCTCTATGAGCTCAGAGCCACCTTCCCTCAGCCAAGGGATGGAGGAACTGGTGGGGAGGAAGCGGCTTCAGTCTGGGCCTTCGCTCCTGGTGCTGAATGCACCCGAGGAGCTGGTAGAAGTCAGGGCTGGAGTCATGCACAGGCACGTTCACCATGTGCTCGGGGCAGGTGCAGGAGCTCTCTGGTTTCTCCTGAAGGACATTGGCCTCCAGCTTCATTAATGGGTCAGACTCTCAGACCATGTGCAGCTGTCTGACCATGTCCCCTCTTGTTGCTGCTGTCATTCTCCAGTTGGGTCCTTCTCATCGTCGCAGTTTTCGGATGGCCCCGCACTGCCTTTTTCTGTCTGGAGTTGACCGTCTTTCCTCTGGTCTAAGCATTGGCAAAGGGGCAGCTGGACATGAAGAGGGCCTCAATGTCCACATTTGCTTCATCTGCTTATACTGGACATGTGAGAAGGCACTGTAAACCAGCTTTGCTCTGGGTACATCTTGGAGGGGCCCAGGGAGCCCCCCCCCCAAGGCTCTCCCAGCATGTGGGGCCAGTTCTGTGTGTTGTGCACACCAAGAACTCACAAGGAGGGACTGATCTGGCTCAGATCTCGGAAACCAAACACATCAGCCCCACAGGTCGCTTTTGGCAAGATCACTTCCTGTCTGATAGTTCTTTTTTAGTTTGCTGGAAATGGGGGGCGTGAGGCTAGAAGGCCACTGGGCAAAGGATGGCAGCGCCCTCACCACAGAGGAATGGGGGCTCACTTTTTCCACGTGAGATAGTGTCCTGATCCCTCTGTGTGTGTAAGTACACTGTAATAAAGTAGCTAAGTATGTGTTGGCGTGAAATCCAGCATGGAGCCTGTGCTTGCAGCACTCCCCAGTTAGACACATGCAGTGTGAGTAAAACGGCCAGATGAACTTGGCTAGGTGTGTTACTGGAGCTCAGCAGCTGGCAGGATTGTGAGCCTCGCTTTGGCAGCTACAAGCCCGTCCTCTAATTGTTGCATGGCTGTGTACGGGGAGACAGTTCTGCACCCTCAAAGTTTACGGGTGCCCCAGCCAGGGCAAAGTCCTCACTGGCATGCCCTAATGTCCTTCCTGTGTCCATGGTGCAAGTGCGTCCCCTCACCATTCTGTTATGGTTAGCCAGTGACATGGGCAGTGGTGGGAGTGCAGTCCTGAGGTCACAAGTGGTTTCTTCTCAGGAGATGATCACCAACTGATCCTGACGTACCCCTGCTTGATCTCAGCACTGGCTTCATCTGCTTGGGAAGCTGGAAGGAAACATCAGAGGCCACTGGCTACTGCAGCAGAGGCTTACCTCCCACAGCCCCAGAGCGGACGGGCTGACGGAGGGCATCCCTGGTGTTGGTGCCAGTCGGGGGCTCTGCCCCCCCCACAACCTCTTGTACCCCAGCTCCCTCACAGTGGCCCCGTCTCCCACGCTGTCACGTCAGGCTCCAGTGTGTGAGTCGTGGGAGCGCACAGATGGCTCCGTCCGTAACTACTTGGTCAGATGTGACTGGCTCACAGTAACAAGTGCTTGTATGGAAGCGTGTGATTTGATAAGTTTGGGCATACGTGTGCACCCAGGGAAGGCTCGCACAGTTGAGATGGCAAACGTGCCTGTCATCCCAGAGTTCCTTGAGCCCATCATTCTTCCCTCCCTGGCCAACCAAGGGAAGTCCCTGCTCTCCTACCTGCAGGTCAGCTGGCATTTCCCAAGGTGTCACACAGGTGGCTCATGCAGTGCACACTCCTTTTGTCTGGCTTCTGCCGTCATGATTGCTGGGTGCCTGTCCATGTTGTCAAACACATGGACAGTCTCTCCACGTCGTCCCCAACACCTGCTGTGACCAATCTCGTCCACTTCGGCCTTCCTAATGGGTGTGGTTGTGTGTCCTTATGGCTTTCCTTTGATTTTTCCTGATGGCTAATAAGCACCTTTTTGTGGACTTATTTTCCATTTGTAAATTCTATTTGGTGAAGTGTGGGTTTGAGTGCTTTGTCTTTAAGTTGGGTTGTTTGTTTTGTTGCTGTTGAGTTTTGAGGTCTTTACATGTTCTAGATATGAGACATTGATTTAATATGTGATTTACAGTAAACGCTTGTAAGTTCTGGTGTATCTTCTCAAGAGCCACTCACAGAGCAGAGGTGCTTACTTTTGATGAACTCAGTTTGTCAGTTTGTGCTTTTATGAGTCACGCCTTTGGTGTCATTTCAAAGAAGTCTTTGCTTACCCTAAGGCCACAGAGATTTTCTGTTGGGTTTGCTGCTGTGGGTTCACAGTGTCAGGCTTTACAGGTAGATCGTGTTACCTTCAGAGTTAGCCGTGGCGGTGCAGGTGGGTTCAGGGTTCCCTCACTGCCTAGAGGTGGCAGCTGTCCCAGTGGCCCTCTGCCTTCTTGCTGTCCAGGGTGCTCCTGCTTGTCCTCCCCTACTGGGTGGCAGACAGTCTGGGCTCATCTTGGCATGGGCTCCACGGTCAGGTTCCACTTGTGCTCGGGTTCAAGTCCAGCTCTGCCACTTCTAGGTGTGGGAGCTGACCTCTGAGCCCTTGGCTTCCTCATCTGTGAAGTGGCCAACAATAGGATGTGCTTGTTAGGGCTGCTGTGACATCCTCTGAGACAGGGAACCAGATGCACGTAGCCAGCGTGCGGTGTGAGGAAGTGCTCCCTCCTGATGGCTGGCACGTCCCCAGCTCCCCTCTCAGTTCACTGCCAGGACCTCAGCCCTGTCCTTCCATGTCCTGCCTCGTCTTGCCATTTCTTGCTCTCCCCACAGGTGCCCCAGAATCTTTGCGTCAGAGCCTTTTCCTGTTTCCTGTTCCCTTTCCTCGGTGCTGTTCCCTCTGGTTGTGTTAGTGGGTGCCGACTTTGCAGGACCTGTGCTCCCTGAGCCTGTCGGGAGCCCAGGAGGCTCCTCCAGCAGCGGGTCCCGCCTCTTCAGGCCTGTGTGGTGCCCTGCACTTTGCTCCTCCCTAGGAGTCCAGAGGATTAGCGTTGGCCCCTGCAGGCTGGCAGGCCCCCCGCTCACACCAGGATCGCGTCGCTTACTTAACCGTTTGATTTAGAGCCTCTGAGCCCGATTCTTCCTCAGTAATGAGAAAAAGAACAGCTTCCTGGGATTATTGCACAGATGAAACTCCAAGTTGGACACAAAAGCCCCTTAGGAAGTGGCTGGCACATGCTTACTATCAACGAATCTAGTTCTTTAGCCACAGAAGGCAAAGGGAAGAAACAGCCATTTCAAGACCAAATGTAGCAACAGCATAAGTTTGTGGAGTTGGGAGAAAGCAAAGTGTTTCCTCAGGTCTTAGGCCTGAGAGACAGTTCATCCCCTTCCTCTTAATCCTAGAAATCAGCAAACCTGGCCAGCAGTTTGGTGGCAGTTTGGTGGCAGAACACCCCTCACTGGCTGTGCCTGGTGAAGGGGTGAGTGACGTGTGCTTACTTGCCACTGGGCCACAGGGCGGCAGGAGTGACCGGACTGTCACCACCAATGCTCTGGGCTGTGGACCACCTTTGTGAGCTCCTCTCCCACCCTTCAAAGCCACTGCTACAGACTCAGGTGGTGAACCTGGAGCCAGGCCAGAGACTGCAGCCTCGAGGAAGTCGGCTCCCAACCTCAAATGGGCATTTATGACCTACGCAGGCAGCACAGACTTAATACCTGCTGCCCCCCAGAAATGCTGGTCCAGTGTAGAAGCTCAACAAGGTCTAAGCACTTGGTAACCACTGGGGACAGAGGACTGGGCAAGGTGGGGAAGGCAACCTCCTTTTTTCTTCTAAATCTTTGACCTCTTGAAAGATTTTGTTCACTGTATTGAATGCTAAGGTCCAAAGAAGATGGCTGTCTTCAACCCATCTGGCTAGCCCTCCACTCATTGTGGCCGGCTTCTGAGGGACAGGCAGAGCTGCAGGGGCGCAGCACATCCCTGCCTGCTTGCTGGAGAGCTTGCACATGCCCCCATTGCCCTTGCCCATCTTCTAGGACTGAGAAGGGTTCTCCCAGTTCCTGAGATGAAGAAGTTGAGCTCAGAAAGGGGATTTAACTGACCCAGGCAGGAATGGGCCACCCAGGTCCTGGCAACAGAGGGAGGCACACTGCTGGCCAGGGCTGAGTCCTTAGTGGACTCATTTAATCTCTTTGCTTCATTTGTTTTGTCTACACAGCAGGGACGCTGTCCTCTCCCTCCCAACTGCAGAGCCTGTGCCACATGCCAGTACATTTTGGTGCATACCAGAAGAACTGCAGGAGCTACGGGTGCACTTGTGGGTTTGGACCCAACCTGGAAACATTAGTGTCCTTTTCCTGTGGCCTCATTGAACTGCCAGAAACCAAGTTTGTTCACTTATATTTATCAGTTTAAGACTGCTGGCTTCTGTGCCTGCCAAGAAATAACGGTACTTAGGGAAAGGCTTGGTTTGTACCTGCAGTATTTTTAGATTTATGTGTTTGCTCTGTAATCACCAGTACTTGGAAGGCCAGGGTAGCCTCGTCAGTTTGACCTGTTCACGCCTCACAGCAGCAAGGTGAACTCTCCTGTTGGAGGTAATGCTGGGCCACTTGGGCACTCGCCTCTCTAGCCGTGGTCTAGGGCTGTGGAGCCCTAGTTCACTTCTTGTGGGCTTTAGCAACTGCACTCTGGATGCACTCCCCAACCACTCTGACCTCAGTTGCCTCCACCTGAACTTGGGGGGAGAAGAAGAATCAGTCAATGGGGGGATCAAATTGTTGATTTCAACTGCTGACAGGCTCAGATCCCACTAAGCATGCTGATCCTAAGGAGACTAAAATTGTGCAAAGAATTTCCACACTATCATTTTTAATCCCTTAAGTGATAGCTGGGGATAGCACTCACTTTCATGACACGGCAGTGGACAGACAAAACCTGACTTTGGGCCTAGGACCCTGGTCCGTCTGGTGTATCTCTAGCCGTAAGAACTTCAGCTGCTCTCTAGCTGCCCCTGTTGGATTAGTTGCTCATTATCCCATCTTGAAACGGTTGCTGTCTTGGGGGATGCCTCTGTCTTCTGAGCGATTTTATAGACCTCATTCTTCAAGGTGTGGTCGATACCCTCAGATGTCTGCTGCAGAGGGGCAGTTACTGTGTCAGATGGACAGGATCAATAGCAATTTACTTTCTTTTTAAATAACAGCTTCATTGGATAGAATTAGCATGTCGCCATAAGTCCGTTCAGAGTGTACAAATTGGTGGTTTTTTGTGCATTTAAAAAATTGCATAGCCATTGCCACATCAACTTTAGAACATCACCCCGCCCCCTTAAAAAAATACCTGCAGCCCTGCACAACCATTGATGTACTTTTATCCTCTGTAGATTCGACTGCTCGGAACCCTTAGCAGAGTGGCATCATGAGGTGTGGCCGTGTAACTGGCTTCTTCCACTCAGTGTAACATTTTGTGGCTCCTGCACTTTTACAGTAGTATCATTTCTTCTTCCTGTTTTATCACCAAGATATATTCCATTGCACGGTTGTTGCACGCTGTATTCACCAGTTGTCAGCAGATGGACCATTGGCTGCTTCCTTCTTGTCTGTTCTGAGCAGGGCTGTCAGGAATGTCTTTGCACACACTTCTCTGCCATGTTTGCACTTCTCTTGGGCATGTCCCCAGGGAGTCAATTGTTGGGTTGTATGGTAATGCTAGGTTGAACTTAAGATTTCTTTTTGAATCAACTTTGGTGAGTCATATATTTTTTTTCCCATGGGAATTTGCCAATTTTATCTAAGTTTTAAAATTTATTGGCAGGGAGTTATTCATGATTTTCTCTGACCTTTTTGCTCTCTTAGTCTCTGTCACCAAGTCAGTTTTTTGTTCTCCATGTTCTCACTGGTGCCTTCTCCATCATTCTTACCAGAGACTTCCACCGAAGTGAGTGCGTGACTGTCTGGGGGTTAGTGGGGCCTGGCTGAGAGTGTCCTGACAACAGGAAGGTGCAGTGGCTGTCTCTGGAGTAAGGCCTGCCCACAGCTGCACAAGCCGCCCCAGAAACCTGAACCAAGCAGGGTGGAGGGGGCTCCTAAAGGAGAGAGGTGGGGAGCTCGGCCTCAGGCCTCCGGGGGGCTCTGGGTCCTGCTGGCCTCCAGCTCACATGTGCTCGCCCCGCCCACCCTCACACTCAGCTGGGCGGGGCTCCCCATCCTGTTCTCTCTGGGGGCTTCTGAATGACAGGGAACTGATCCTCAAAGCCCTCTGCTGGTGTTGCTGTCCTCACTCCACAGACCATGAGACCCAGGCTCAGAGCTAAACAACTTCCTCAGGGTCGTGTGGCTCCTGCCGGCGGGACAGGTGGGAATCCAGGTCCCTTGGACTCAGGTCAGAGCCTGTGTTGTTCCATCCAGAGGCACCCACACTGCATCTTGATCATGAAGGACTTTAGAGGGAAGAAGCAGAGCCTAGATTCTACTTTTCAGGAAGGACAACATGAAACTTTATCCAGGTCAAAACTGGGGAGACTTTGGTATACACAGCAGAGCTCTAGTGTCGCCTGTCCCTCTCCCTGTTGGCCTGTTGGTCCAGCATCCTTCCTGCCCCGAGGCTCAGGAACGTTGGCCTGGCTCCTCTCCCCCTCCCACAGCAGCAGCGGGCCAGCTCTGGGGGTGCCTCTCGGCCAGGGGCTGCTGGTGCAGCCTTAGCGTGTTCACAGCAGCCAAGCACGTGGGGTGCCTGTGTTTGTCCCCATGGTCTTGGGGTCTCACTGATGATGCCTCCTGTCCTGCTGCAGTGCTGGGTATTTGGTTTGCCAGAGGATTCTCACAGGCCCTGAAGTCTGAGCACAAACTCTTCGATTTCCTCATGCAGGGCCTGCAACCGCCCTCTCCCGCTGGGACCTTCCTTTTGGATGCAGAGTTATTAACACCCTGTAGACACATTGTCATCTGTCCTCTGTAGTGCCTGTCTGCACAGCAGGCTTCCTGCTGCCCCATCCCCACTCATTCGGGAGAGCCCCACAGAGACAGAGTAGGAGGCGAAGCCCAAGCCATCACTGTCAGCTCTGAAGGGCCAGGAGAGGTCATTTGTAATTGCCCAGCATCTACTGTATACCAGCTGTTGAGGTCAGTTGCTGACACACCTGGCCCCATTTGATTGCCACATGGGCCTTCAAGGGCATGCAGTTAGAAACCCCATTTTACAGGTGATAAGACTAAGACCCGTAGATAGGAAGGGGTTGCCCAAGGAGGAATTAGTGACATTACAGTGAAGGCCACGTCTGCCTAGCCCCAGGCTTGGCCAGCCTCTCCCATTCAGCTTGTTGGCCTTTGAGTTTCTCCGTCCTCAACGCCTTTCTTAGAAGAGGGCAGGGAGGCTGGGTGCATGGGTGCATTGGTGCATACCTGTAATCTCAGGAGCTCAGAAGGCTGAGGAAGGAGGATCCCAAGCCAGCCTCAGCAACTTAGCAAGGCCCTAAGCAACTCTGCAAGGTTCTGTCTCAAAATTGAAAAAATAAGGGCTAGGGTTGTGGCTCAGTGATAGAGCGCTGGCCTAGCAAGTGCGAGGCTCTGGGTTCAATCCTCAGCACCACATATACATAAATAAAAAGAAAGGTATCATGTCCGACTACAACTAAAAAATAAATATTTTTTTTAATTGAAAAAATAAAAAGCGGGGTGGAATTGTAGCTGAGTGGTAGAGCACTCGCCTACCACGTATGAGATGCTGGGTTCGATCCTCAGCATCACATAAAAATAAATAAATAAAATAAAGGTATTGTGTCCAACTACAACTAAAATATATATATATATATATATATATTTTTTTTTTTTAATAAATAAACAGAGCTGAGGATGTGGCTCACTGGTTAAATGCCCCTGAATTCAATCCCTAGTACCAAAAGAAATAATTTTTTTTTTTTTTTTTTAAAGAAGAGGGCAGGAAGGGGGTATTTTTTCAAAGATAAGATGTGAAAATACAGTGCAGCCATTTTCTGTTCATTAAGATTTCAGTGTTCAATAGTGTTTTAAGGACTCTCAAGATTCTTTACTTAACAAAATGACTAAAAAATACATATATATTATTTTATTAAAAAGATTTTGGGGTATGGTACTAGAGATTGAACCTTGGGGCACTTAACCACTGAACCGTATCCATAGCCCTTTTGATTTTTTTGTTTAGAGACAGTGTCTCACTGAGTTGCTTAGGGTCTCGCTAAGTTGCTGAGGTTGGCTTTGAACTTGTGATGCTCCTGCCTCAGCCTCCCAAGCCTCTGGGATTATAGGCATGTGCCACCATGTCCAGTTTTTCTTAAAAATTTTAAACATACAGTAAAGTTAAATGGTGCCATTAACATTTTGCTACACTTGCTTCATCACAGTCTGTTATATGTCCATTATATTTTGTTCATGCATTTTAAGGGAAATTGTAAGCCTCAGAATACATCTCCCTAAAACCTCAGTGTGCACATTGTTGACTATATTTCAACGCCTGCTCTGTGTTTTGAATACATTAAGACTTGTTTTATGGCCCAACATCTGGCCTGTGCTGGTGAGCGCACCTCCTGCCCTTGGACAGAATGAGTGTTGTGAGGGCACATGCTCGGCAGCTGGTGGTCTTGGTCACTGTGTCTTTACTGTTTTCTCTCTCTCTCTCTCTCTCTCTCTCTCTCTCTCTCTCTCTTTCTTTTTTTTAAAATCTAATCGTTCTGTCATTTGCCAAGAGAGGGACTAGCTGTGATGTGGCATTGTCTGTGATCCCTTTAATTGTGGTCATTTTTGCTTTGTGGATTTTGAAGCCCTTTCCTGCGTCCCTGAATGTGCATGATTATTAGGCTCTGCTGGTAAATCCGGGCTGTCTGTTTTGTGGACTTTTCTCTCTTATCTTTGGGATGCTTTGTCTTGAAACCTGTCTGATGTTAATGTAATTACTCCAGCACGGTAATGTGACCATGCTATTTGTAAGGGACACCTTCGTCAACCCAGTCACTTTAAACCTACCTAGGTTTTATATTTAAATTTCATCACTTGTAGACAACACATACTTGGCCTTTGCCCTTTTATCTGTTGTAACTACACTTGCCTTCTTGTTGGAGTGTTGAGTTTATTAATATTCCCCATAGGTCTTCACTGCATTTGTTCATTTGTCCTCCTTTTCCCACCATTTTATTTAGTTATATGTAATAGTGTAATGTTATATATGCACAAAATGCATTTATACATGAATTATATATTCACATATAGATTTATCTAATTTTTGCCTATACCATTTCAGATGGTTTTTGTGGTTGCCATAGAGATTACAAAATACAACTTTAATTTTTAAGTATTAATTTATACATGAATTATATATTCACATATAGATTTATCTAATTTTTGCCTATACCATTTCAGATGGTTTTTGTGGTTGCCATAGAGATTACAAAATACAACTTTAATTTTTAAGTATTAAGTTAATATTTAAGTTAATATCAACTTTAATTACTATTGCTCCATTGCATACAGAAGAGCAAGACTTTCCAACCATACAGTTTCACTGCCCACACTCTTCTTTAAACTGTAGTAGTCGGTATATTAATACATCTTAAACCACACAAGACAGTGTTCTAAATTTTGCTCTAAGAAGTCCTGTATATTTAAAAGAAATAGGACAAAATATTTGACATTTGTCTAAGTATTTACTGTTTCTGATGATCTTTGCTTTTATCTAAATACCTAGTTTTCATCTGATTTCTCTCTTTAGCCTGAAGGAATTACTTCTAGTGTTTGTGATTGTCTTTCAGTGACAGTTTCTCTTGTTTTCCTTTCATCTAAAACGTTTTTATTTTGCTCTGATTCCTGGAGGCTATTCTGCTGGATATAAAGGTCCAGTTGACTTCTTTTCCCTCAGCATTTCAGGAATCTGCTCAGCAGTGTGCTCTGGCTTCCATAATGTGGAAGAGAATCAGTGCTGGTTTGAGATGGTGCATCTGGAGCTTGTCTGTATGCGGTATATCACTTTTCTCTGGCTAGTTCCAAGATTTTTGTTTGATCCTTGGTTTTTGGCAGTTTGTCCGTGCGGGACTTAGGTGTAGATTTCTTTGCATTTATCCTGCTTGGGTTTGGCTGAAGTGTTTGAGTCTGTATTTCTTTCACCAAATTTGGGAGACTTTTGCCTTTACTTGTTTAAATACATGTATTTCTTCATCTCCTATTTTTCCTTTTCTTTTTGGGACTCTAAGGACAGATAAGTTAGGATTTGGGGTATCTTTACCAAACAGGTCTTGGAAGCTCTGTTTTTTTTTTCCCCACATTCTTTATCTCTCTGGATTAGATTACTTATTTTGACTGTTTCATTCTTCTGTTAAGTACATTCAGTGCTTTTTTAAAATTAAAAATGTTCTATTTCTCAATCTTAACTCTTCTACTTATTTTTAATAGTTGTTACCTTTTTAAAATTTTTAAATTTGCTGTAACTAGTTATACAGGACAGCAGGATGCATTCATGCACTTTGATATATCATACATAGATGGGATATAATATCTCCTTTTTCTGTACATGTTGCAGAATCATATTGGTCATGCAGTCACATATATACATACAGTAATAATGTCTGTTTCATTCTACTATCTCTCCTATCCCCACATCCTCTCCCCTCCCATCACTTCCCTCTAGCTAATCTAAGGTAATGTTATTCTTCCCTAGTGCCCCCTGACTTATTGTGAATTAGCATCTGCATATTAGAAAAAAAATTAGGTCTTTGGTTTTGCGGGATTGGCTTACTTCACTTAACATGATATTCTCTAACTTCAACCATTTACTGGCAAATGCCATAATTTCACTCTTCTTTAAAACTGAGTAATATACCATTGAGTATATATACCACATTTTATTTGTCCATTCATCTATTGAGGGACACCTAGGTTGGTTCCATAGTCTAGATATTGTGAATTGAGCTGCTATAAACATTGATGTGGCTGTGTCACTGTAGTATGCAGATTTTAAGTCCTTTGGGTATAAACCAAGGGGTGGGATAGCTGGGTCAAATGGTGGTTCCATTCCCAGTTTTCTGAGGAATCTTCATACTGCTTTCCATAGTGGTGGCACCACTTTGCAGTCCCACCAGCAGTATATGAGTGTGCCTTTTACACCACATCCTCGCCAAAATTTATTGTTGCCTGTATTCTTGATGATTTTTAAATTAAAACTCCATTCTGACAGGAGTGAGGTGAAATCTTAGTTTTGATTTGCATTTCTCTAATTGCTAGAGATGTTGAACACTTTTTCATATATTTGTTGATCGATTGTATTTCTTCTTCTGTAAAGTATCTGTTCAGGTTCTTAGCCCATTTATTGATTGTTATTTGGTATTTTAAGTTCTTTGAGTTCTTTATAGATCCTAGAGAATACTGCTTTATTGGAAGTGCATATGGTAAAGATTTTCTCCCAACCTATAGGCTCTGTCCTCACACTATTAATTGTTTACTTTGCTGAGAAGAAGTCTTTTAATTTGAATTCATTTCATTTATTGATTCTTAATTTTACTTCTTACATTTTAAGTGTCTTGTTAAGGCCAATGTGGTGAAGATTTGGGCCTACTTTTTCTTCTGTGAAGTGCAGGGTCTCTGTTCTAGTGCCTAAGTCTTTTATTATCTTTGAGTTGATTTTTGTGCAGGGTGAGAGATAGAGGTTTCATTTTATTTTGCTACCTATGGATTTCCAGTTTTGCCAGCACCATTTGTTGAATAGGCTGTCTTTTCTCTAGTGAATATTTTTGGCATCCTGGTCTATTATGCGATAACCGTAATTATGTGGGTCTGTCTCTTTGTCCTCTATTCTGTACCATTGGTCTACCAGGCTATTTTGGTGCCAATACCATGGCGTTTTTATTACTATAGCTCTGTAGTATAGTTTAAGGTCTGGTATTGTGATGCCTCCTGCTTAACTTTTCTTGCTAAAGATTGCTTTAGCTATTCTGGGTCTTTTATTTATCCAAATAAATTTCATGATTGCTCTTTCTATTTCTATGAAGAATGTCATTGGGATTTTAATAGGATGTGCATTAAATCTGTGTAGTGCTTTTGGTAGAATGGCCATTTTGACAATATTAATTCTTCCTATCCAGAAGCATGGGAGACCTTTCCAACTTCTGAGGTTTCCTTCAATTTTTTTCTTTAGTGTTCTAGAGTTTTCATTGTAGAGGTCTTCCACCTCTTTTGTTAGATTGATTACCTTGTTTTTTTTTTTTTTTTTTTTTGAGGCTATTGTGAATGGGGTAGTTTTCCTAGTTTCTCTTTCAGTGGATTCATCGCCGATGTATAGGAACGCGTTTGATTTATGGGTGTTGATTTATATCCTGCTACTTTGCTGAATTCATTTATTAGCTCTAGAAGTTTTCTGGTGGAATTTTTTGGATCTTCTAGATATAGAATCATATCATCTTTCTTTCTTTCTTTCTAATTGTTCTGGCTAGAGTTACAAGGATGGTACTGAATGAATGGAAGTGGTGAAAGAGGACATCCTTGTCTTTTCCAGTTTTTAGCAGGAATGCTTTCAATTTTTCTCCATTTATAATGATGCTGGCCTTGGGTTTAGCATATATAGCTTTTGCAAGATGTTTTTGGCACCCTTGTCTAATATGAGATAACTGTGTTTGTGTGGGTCTGTTTCTGTGTCCTCTATTCTGTGGCCAGTGATTTATCTATTTTATTTATTTTTTTCAAAGAACCAAATTTTTTGTTTTGTCAATTTTTTCAATTGTTTCTTTTGCTCTGATTTCATTGATTTCAGCTCTGATATTAATTATTTCAGAGCCTGAAATATATTATTCCAGGACCTCCTAGCTTTGAGGCTGAGAAGTCAGTTGAGATCCAAATAGGTTTCCCCCTATACATAATTTGACTTTTTTCTCTCACAGCTTCTAGGATTTTATCTTTATCCTCTGTATTAGTCATTCTCATTGTAATGTGTCTTGGTGTGGGTCTGCTGTAATTTTGTACATTTGGGGTCCTGTAAGCCTCTTGTATTTGATTTTACCTTCCATTCTTTAGGTTTGGAAAATTTTCTGCTATTATATCATTGAAAAAATTGTAACGTAAGACCTCTTACCATTGGTCTACCAGTCTATTTTGATGCCAATACCGTGCCGTTTTTGTTAGTTCCTACTAGTTCGTACTATCTCTAATTTTTCTAGTATTTTGAACATGAAGGTGTGCTGTATTTTGTCAAATGCTTTTTCTGCATCTATTGAGATGATCATATGATTATTGTTTCAAGGTCTATTAAAATGATGAGTTATGTTTTTTGATTTCTGTATGTTGAACTAACCCTGAAATCCTAGGATGAATCGTACTTGATTGTGGTGCACTATCTTTTTAATATGTTTTTGTATGTAATTTGCCAGAATTTTATTGAGAATTTTTGCATCTATATTCATCAGGAATATTGGTCTGAAGTTTTCTTTACTTGATGTGTCTTTGTCTGGCTTTGGTCTCCGTGTGATATTAATTGGCTTCATAGAATGAGTTTGGAAGGATTCCCTCCTTTTCTATTTTATGGAATACTTTGAGAAATATTGGTGTTAATTCTTCTTTGAAAGTCTTGTAGAACTCGGCTGAGAATCCATCTGGTCCTGGGCTTTTCTTGGTTGGTAGGCTTTTGATAGCGTTTTCTATTTCATTACTTGAAATTGATCTATTTAAATCATGTATGACCTCCTCATTCAGTTTGGGTCAGTCATATGTCTCTAGAAATTTGTCAGTGTCTTCAGTATTTTCTATTTTATTTGAGTAAAAATTTTCAAAATAGTTTCTAATTATCTTCTGCATTCCAGATATATCTGTTTTGATATTTCCTCCTTTATCTTGTATTTTAGTAATTTGAGTTTTCTCTCGGTTAGCATGGCCAGGGGTTTATCTATTTTTTTTTTCAAAGAACCAACTTTTTGTTTTGTCACTTTTTTCAGTTGTTTCTTTTGCTTTGATTTCATTGATTTTAGCTCCAATTTTACTTATTTCCTGTCTTACACTGCTTTTTGGTGTTGATTTGTTCTTCTTTTTCTAGGGCTTTGAGATGTAGTGTTAGGTCATTTATTTGTTGACTTTTTATTCTTTTAAAGAATGAACTTAGTGCAATAAACTTTCCTCTTAGTACTGCCTTCATAGTGTCCCAGAGATTTTGATATGCTGTATCAGTGTTCTCATTTACCTCTAAGAATTTTTTTTATTTCATCCTTGATTTCTTCTACTATCCATTCATCATTCAATTGTGTATTTTTTAGTCTCCATTTGTTACAGTAGCTTCTATTTTTTATTTTATCATTTATTTTTAATTTCAGTCCATTGTGGTCTGATAGAATGCAGGGTATTATCTCTGGGTTTTTTTTTTTTTTTTTGGTATTTACTAAGAGTTGCTTTGTGGCATAAGATATGGTCTGTTTTAGAGAAGGAGCCGTGTGCTACTGAGAAGAATGTATTTTTGCTTGTTGATGGATGAAATATCCTATATATGTCTGTTAAGTCTAAATTATTGGTTGTATCATTTAGTTCTAGTTTCCTTATTTAGTTTTGTTTGGAAGATCTGTCTAGTAGTGAGAGTATTATTGTATTGAGATCTGTTTGGCTCTTGAAATTGAGAAGGGTTTGTTTGATGCACATAGATGCTCCATTGTTTGAGGCATAAATATTCATAATTATTATGTCCTGCTCATATACACTTCCCTTAAGAAGTATGAAACGTCCTCCTTTGTCTCTTCTGGTTAACTTTGGTTTGAAGTCTACTTTATCTGAGGTGAGGATGGCAGCCCCCTGCTTGTTTACACAATCCATATGAGTGATAGGTTTTCTCCTTTCACCTTCAGCCTGTGGATGTCTTTGCCCATGAGGTGAGACTCTTAAACACAGCATATTGTTGGGTCTTGCTTTTTAATCCAGTCTGCCAGTCTATGTCTTTTGATTGATGAGTTGAGGCCATTAACATTCAAGGTTATTATTGAGATATGATTTATATTCCCTGCCATTTTGACTTATTTCTGGTTTTGATTTGTCTTAGTTTCCCATTTGGTTGACTGTCCCTTTAGTGTAGATCCTCCCTTTGCTGGTTTTCACTTTTTTTTTTTCCAGTTCATCCTCATGGAATATTTTTGTGGAGAATACTCTATATTGTAGGCTTTCTACTTGTGAATTCTTTTAATTTTTATTTATCATAGAATAATGTCTTACTTTCATCTTTAAATCTGAAACTTAATTTTGCTGGATATCAATTTTTTTGTTGGCACCCATTTTCTTTCAGAGTCTGAAAGAAATAATATGTATATATTATTTCAGGACCTCCTAGCTTTGAGGATCTGGGTTAAGTAATCAGTTGAGATCTGAATTGGTTTCCCCCTATACATAATTTAATTTTTTCTCTCTCACAGCCTCTAAGATTTTATCTTTATCCTCCGTGTTAGTCACTCTCATTATAATATGCCTTGGTGTGGGTCTGCTGTAATTTTGTACATTTAGGGTCCTATAAGCCTCTTGTATTTGATTTTCCATTCCATTCTTTAGGTTTGGGAAATTTTCTGCTATTATATCATTGAAAAGATTATGCATTCCTTTGGTTTGTATCTCTGCTCCTTCATCTATTCCAATAACTCTTAAGTTTGCTCTTTTCATGTTGCCCCACAATTCTTAGATGTTCTGTTCATGGTTTCTTGTTCAACTTGTACAACTTTACTTTCAAGATTATATATTTTGTCTTCATTGTCTGAGTTTCAGTCTTCCAAGTGGTCTAGTCTGTTGGTGATGCTTTCTGTTGAATTTATAATTTGGTTTACTGATTCCTTCATTTCGAGGATTTCTGCTTGTTTTTTTTTTCCCACGATCTCTAACTCTTTATTGAAGTGGTCTTTCACTTCCTGTGTTTTTTCTTTGACTTCACCCCTTATACTATCCTTTACTTCTTTAATCAATTTAACTATGTACAATCTGAACTCCTACTTGGACATTTCTTCTACTGTGTTATCATGGCTTCTGTTGTTGAAGCATCTTGGTTTGTTTGGGGTGCTTTATTCTCTTGTTTTTTCATGTTGTTAGTGTGTTTTCCCATCTAAAAGTATGGATCTAAGGCAGGATAAATTCTTCCCTGTAGACCTATAGTGTCCCTGAAGGTTTCCAGTGCTTCACCTTTACTGGTGAGACCAATATCAACAGCACCCAGTGCAGACAATATATAGCCTTAAACCTAATAGCTCCCACTAAAGTGTCCACTGCTTTGTCACATTAAACCAAAATGATGAGTTCAGTAACTATCTATAGTACAAACAGAATGTTTGTTAAAATGGTTTACAATTTCCAATTGTGGATGAGAGAACAGAGGTAGTGAGATATGCAGTATTCAGGAGGGAGGAGGAGAGAAGCTAGAGGTAAAAATTCACAGGAAGAATGGAAGAGGAGCCCACAGAGATTGGCTGTTGGTTGGAGAAAAGTTAGAAAGAAAATATAAGAAAACAGACGAGAGAGGAAGAATACGAACAAAGAGAAAAAATTAAAGACATAAGAATACAACAGAAATGCCAAACACCATTCATATATCATTGTCCTCCACACACTGATGCATAAAAAAACATCCTGTTCCAAATGTGGTAGAGATATTAGTGAATCAAAAAATAAAATAAGGGCTGGGTATATAGCTCAGTTGGTAGAGTGCTTGCCTTGCATGCACAAGGCCTTGGGTTCGATCCCCAGTACCAAAAAAAAAAAAAAAAAAAAAAAGATTTGGGCTGGGGATGTAGCTCAAGCGGTAGCACGCTCGCCTGGCATGCGTGCGGCCCAGGTTCGATCCTCAACACCACATACAAACAAAAGATGTTGTATCCGCCGAAAACTAAGAAATAAATATTTTAAAAATTCAATAAAATAAAATGAATCTTGATGGAAAGCTGAACTGTCTCTGTCAGTGTTCAATAGTTCCTCAGCCCTGTTTCTGACATCTCTCGGGATCACCAAACACAGAGCAGCCCTCACAAACCCAGTCTCTATACCACCCATCTGGGCCTCAGATACCTCAGGATTGGCCACACTGCTGTCCCAAGATCTCAGTGCTGCTCCTACTTGCAGAGACCACCAGGGGTACACCCATGCAAAGGAGCAACCCCGAGATGCAGCTGCAAGACAAGGGCCACTAGCACTCTCAGCAGGAGTTCTCCAGGCTCCTCCAAACCCGCAGGCACCCCCACACTGGACCTGCAGGTCCCAGCCGGAGTCCCCACACAGAGGCTGTTGTGCTGGTAAACCTCCTGGAACCCAGGCCCCAGGCCCTGGCTGGTGACCCAAAATGGGTGCAGCCACATGTAACCAACCCTGGAGTCTCCCCCAGAGCAGTCCTCTAGGCCGTGGTAGCCGTGATAGTGGTGGTTGTTGGCCGCAGGCAGTGGGTCAGCAGAAGTGTGGGCTGCAACTGTGGCTGTGGGGGCAGCGTCACCAGGTGATCTTCAGGGGTCAGGAGCAGCGTCGGCTTCAGCTGCATCCAGGGCAGTGCTTTCTTCTGTGGCAGCAGCACCCAGAAAATAGACCTCCAGGCGACCTCAGGCTGGCAGCAGAGGAATCAGAGGCAGCAGCAATGGTGGTCGCAGTGCAGGCCAATCATTCTTATCTTTTCTGAGCTTTTTATATCTATTTGTTTTTTGCCAGAATATTTTCCCTAATGTTCTTAAGTTTAGTTTTAGTAACTTTAAAAAAACTGTCTGGTAATTGCAATACCTGTATCATCTCAAGATTGATATAAATTTATGGGTTGCTTCTTTTCTTAAGAAGCAGTCACAGTCTTGCTTCTTTACAGTTTGGATAATTTTTTATTACACCTTGAACATTGTAATGTTTTGTTTTGGAGTCTCTAGATTCTGTTGTATTCCTTTGAAGAGAATTGTTTTTTGATATAAATTTTATGTAGCAGGGATTTATCTTTGTTGGATTCTAATCAAAACCTCTTCTTGGACACCTCAAGTCTCAGTGTCTTCCTTCTAGACTTGGCTGGACCTCACTGACTCTTCCATGCACACTTGATTCAGGACTGATGCTGAGATTTGGGCAGAGTCTGGGTACATCCTGGGCTCCTCCTCTGCCACCCTCTCCTTTCCCACACTCCTCTCTCCCTTGCTGTGGTGGTTTCTGTATATGTGTCCATGTAGAGTTGAGGGTTCTCCACCAGAGTTTTAGTTTCCATGTAGAGCTAACCTGGCCTGGCCCCAAGCCCAAAATCTTGAAGTATAACTAATTCCATTTCTTTTATTCTTCTAATAAAATGATATGCTTGTTTTTCTTTACCCTCTAGTTGTTTATTTAAATGGACTTTGTCCAGAATCTGTGGTTGTCATTTGCAGGAGCAGTTGGAGCTCACCCAGACATCTTAGAACTTTCCTACTTTTAAAGATTTTTGTGTTTTCCAATTTTGCCTGACTCTGGACTCCTGTTACAACATCGACAGGAAGTTATGGGACCAATTATCCTTCTGCATTATCCTGGAAAATTCTGTTTCAAGCCTGTAGCCTTCCTTTAAGAAGCTTTCAAAATTCTCATTATTTTCTGAAATAAAATGACCCAATTCCTGATCCAAACAGGATGCTTTTTGGTCAAGGTCCAGTGATGTAGTATATGGAAGCTATTGTCTGCGCATCCCTTACTTGACCTTCATGAGGGAACACCCAGGAGCTAGGCAAAGGTAGGCAGCACCCCCGCTGGGGCCCAGGGAGACTGTTGCAGCGCCACACCTCATTATCACCCGCACCAGGTCTGCAGAGTGTCCTCAGCTTCTTCAGCAGCTCAGTGTTTAGAAATCAGTGAAGCCAGTTCTCTAGTTCCTGTTACAGCTGCGTAAGGAGACTGAGAAGTTCAATGGCCATGGGGAGTTAGCTCAAGCCCAGTCATGTCTGACTCCAGATCTGGGTTCTCCAGCTCCTCACGTGTCTTGCTGCCTGTATGCTGCTCCAGATTGTTTTCTGTGTGGCCTTCAGATCTGCTCTGCCACCTTCTCCATTTGCCTTGGGAAGACTGGGTGGAGCTCTACCGAAGCCTAAGCCCTAGGCACGTGCAGGCTAGAGATGGCTGGTGTGCAGCCCCTGCTCCTCTACCACCCAATTACCTTTGGCTTGGCTGCCTCCTGAGAGCTTCTCTAAGACAGTCACACTGGGGCCACTGGCTGACCTCAGTCCTATGGTGCTGTGTGTGGGCAAACCAGTTTGTCATAGCTCTGCCTGGGCTGGAAATGGCCCTTTGTTTTGCTGCAAAATGTGCTGTAGTTGTACTACCAAGTGAGCCCCTCCTTCCTTCTCTCTGGGCTGGGTGGGATCTGGTTGCTGACCACCCTCCTGCCCAGCCCCTGTCCTACCCTCCTCTAGGCTGGCCACTTGGGGCCCCATTGTCACGTCTGGAGTAAAATAGACCTACCCTGCAATCTCTGCATCCTGGCACCCTCTGGCCTGTCAGATCCTGGCCTCCTGGACGGCCCACCCTGCACAGGCAGCCTCCATCTTCACCGCACCAGGTCTCCCCATCCCTGGTTCCTGGCTGTGGTAGGTGTGAGATGCCTCTCCCTTCTCACCTGGCAGCCTTCTGCAAAGGGCTGAGGGCTGAGGGGGACCCCACCCCTCCAAGGACAGGCTGACGGTCTTCCCCAGGCTCCGTCCCAGCCACACTCCCTGCTGCACTGCACCGTGTCATGGCTGAGGCCCAACCCGCCTTTCCACTCACCCCTGCCAAGGGTTTGGGCCTACAGAAGGCAGCCAGGCAGGGCCTGCGCTGGTCACCTCTTGGTGAGGACAGTGCTGGGAGATGCTGCCCCGGCCCCCTCCGCTGGCTGCTGTGGGTGCCCAGCCTTGACACTGGTTTTGTAGGTGTTTGGAGACAGGGACAGCCCTGAACCACTCCCTGATTCCTCTTCACCCCAACCCAGCCCTACTGCCCAAACAGTCTCCACCCCCAAGGGGAACACGTTGAGTCCAGGGCTTCTCAGGTCACCCCATGGCCATGGTGCCATGAGGGTGTCCGAGGCTGTCTAGACTTTGAGGCTGGTTGGGGGCAGGGGTGTCTGCCAAGGTGCTTGCTTACTGCCCTTGGCTGATGCAGCTGGGGCTGCTTGGAGCAGATGCTCTGGGTGACAGTGGAGCTGCCACTGGCCTGAGTGGGGTGTGCTCCTCCCCAGGTTCCTGCCAGCATCTGCAGTCCTCTGCCTGTGCAGCTGTGCTGGATAGACCCAAGCCTGTGACTCCTCCAGTCCAGCGCTGCCTCTCTGCATGAGAGCAGGTACACTCTAGCTGGGTCTCTGATTCATTCGCTTTTTAATTTTTAAACCTTCTTCCATCTCATTATGGTGTTTCATTTCCTTCCACCTGGCACTATGAGGCTTTCACAGTATGAAATTTAAAATGAAGATGATGAAGATGATAATATTGGTTGGAATAGAACATAGCAAAACTTTGCAATTAAAATAAACTTTAGTATTTGATTTCCTCCCCATTTCTCTGTCCAATAATTTGTGTCAGTGTCTGCAGAGATGACAGGAGATAGATGAAGACAAACTGGAGGAACCCAGCGCTCAGGCGAGAGCGACTTCCCGTCTGTGCCTGAGCTCCCTGTTCCTGATGGCGCTGCCACGGCAGGTCCTCTGAGAAGGCACTTGGGGTGCCGGGAGGGTGTGTCAACCAAGTGGCCGTCAGAGAGTCCTGACTGCACGACCAGCAGGCCGAGTCTGGCTCGCAGATGTATTCAGCCTTCCTCGTGTTAAAAAAAAAAAACAAAACAAAAAAAAACAAATTGAGCTGTCATTTAAAAAATGTAGAGATTTCAGATTCAATCTGCTTTCTAGTTCTCTGCAAACATCAGATCTGCTGTCTTGGGTGGCTGCTGGGGTCTCCTGTCATCCACCCCCACTGCTTGGCTCTGTCTGCTGCTGTGAGCAGCCCCGGAGCCCTGGCTCTGCCTTCTTGCAGCCCCTTTTCCTGGGCCTGGGACACTTCTGTTGTCACTGCAAAGGTACACATTTCCTCCCAGTTCTAGGATTTAGGATTTGAGTATATGGGGCCAGCTAAAGCTGTTATCAGAGCTGGTCAGCCTCTTCTGGATAGTTGGAACATGCTGGCTCTTGCCCACCAGGACCACTGCAGCCACAGAGGCCCCCAGGGGTGGATGATTTGGGTTGGGGTCTACCTGATGCACTTTGCCTGGAGGTGCTTATGTCCTTACGCCTGTAGACCTGGAGCTTGAGAGATGTCCTGGTCTGGAGGGAGTCTGCTGGCTCCCATGGCTGGCCTCCTTTGTAGGTTTTGACCTGCCGTGTGCAGTCCCTACTGTACGCTGCCCACTCACAGTGCAGGCCTTGGCTTGTAGGCTGTCTTACCTCTTCTGTCTCTGGGGCCAGCCAAGGCGTTACCTCTTCTAGAGCCTTCTGTGGCCTCTTTCTGGGCTTTTGTCCAGTCTTTGACTCTAGGCCGTGTCCCCCCAAATTGAGCTGTTACCAAAGTACAGAAGAGTCACATGCCTGCTTGCATGTCTGCCTGTCCCTCTCCTGGGACATCTGGTCTTCAGCCGGCTTTTTCACTGCTGTGACTAAAAGACCCAACCAGAACAACTTTAGAGGAGGAGAAATTTATTTGAGAGTTTACATTTCAGAGGTCTCAGTCCATAGAGAGCAGGCTCCATTCCTAGGGACTCAGGGTGAGGCAGGACAAGAGTGTGGGGGAGGGAAGTGGCTCACATGAGGATCAGGAAGCAGAGAGATTCCACTTGCCAAATACAAATATATAGCCCAAAGCCACTCCCCCCGCACCTCCCTCTCCAGCCGCACTCTGCCTGCCTTCGGAACCACTCAATCCCATCCGGTGGTTAGTTCACTGATTGGGTTAAGGCTCTCATAACCCAATCTTTCCTTCTCTGAACCTTCTTGCATTGTCTCACAAGAGAGCTTGTGGAGGACACCTCACATCCAAACCGTAGTATCTGGCCAGCTCTCTGAATGCAGAACCATGCTTGCTTTGCCTTTGTCTCCCAGTTCCTCCTGAGGAAGCTGAGGAGCTGGCATCCCTGGGGAACGGGAAGGGAGCGAGATGGATCTGAGGACAGAGGCTTTATTCAGTCCTCTGACTTCCTCTTTGGTCTTTAAAAAGTGATGTGGAACGACTCTTGGATCTTGAGGGATTGCGTATAAGGTATTCGCATTCAAGTAGACCATTTAAAATGACCAGCTTGCTGTTTGGTTTCTCATCAGGTTTTGGTGCAGGGGCCTTGGGTCTGGGAGGTAGAGGAGGGCAGTTGCCACTTTGTTTGGTTTCCCCCAAAGACCTGCCAGGCACATGCCTGAGAGGAGCCCCTGACTCCACTGCTTCAATCCACACATTTCTTTCTTGTTCCTAATTGCCAATCCCCTGCTGTTAAGGACTTTTTCATCTTGGCATCTCAATGACTATGGCATTTTCCATATTAGGTCGCACTCCTAGAAGATCTTTCTAGTTGAATCTGTCTCCAGCAAGGTTGACTTCTCTGTTTTAAAATCCCCAAAGATGCAAAACAGCTTAGGAAGTGTGACTTTCTCTGCGTGTCTTAGTGACATGTTTTTTGCCTTGTCTGCTTTTCTGAGCCATGTCAGGCACTGAAGCAAGTGTGGGGCCATGGTGGCAGCTGAGCGGCAATGTCCTTGTCAAGTGATGGTCAGAGAAAGCTTCATCACCCGTGCCTAACTCGATTGGAACCCTGGTGGCAGCGGTGATCTACGTGACATTTGTGTTAACATGGCCCTCACGCCAGGCTGCCTGGTGCTTTCAGTGGCGGCCTTGCCCATCTGCTGGGAGCTGTTCCAAGCCGCTCCACCCCCACCGTGCTGCTGCTGCTGTGCCCTCTCTGCAGTGCTTGTTTGCTCACACCGAGCCCCCCGTTTGCTGAGACTGCTCCAGGCCCTGCCGGCCCAGCCCTGTCCTTATTCCCACCCCTGTGGCCCTGGCTGCTTCCACCTAACTCCCAGGAACAGGATTTCTTTTCCGGAGATAACATCGGTTAACCCAATACGAAAGTAGCATGTGTTCATTTTAGAAGATAAGGGAAAGTGTATGGAACATAATTTCTAAATTACACTTAATCCCACCACCCAGAGATAATAGCCTGCCTGCCCAGACCCACGTCCAGGTGGCTGCTTGTGCCTCGTGTGCTTCAGGGTGCAGCACAAGGACTGCTTGGGCCTCACTCTTCTGCAGCCTGTCCTTTCCCCAATGTAGCAAGAGCTCACGTGGGCAGTGAGTGCACTCGCCTAAAGCAGTGGCCTCAGCACTCGGGCATCCTGTTGGGGGCACTAGTGGAGGGGTGGCCGGGCTTAGTCTGCTTGTTTGAAAGTGAGTTCTCTAGGTAGGTTTCTGTGGTTTCCTGTCTGCTGAGGATGGGAGGCTGTTACAATCAGCAGGTTTATCCTGGGTGCCACCTGTTCGCAGCCTCTCGGCGGCAGGTGCTTCTCTGTGTTACTGCTCATCTTCTCCGTACTCATGCCTGGTGGCCTCCAATCATCATCATCATCAAGTAGATGAAGAAACAGAGTTCAGATAGGTCAGGTGATGTGTCTGGGCTCCCACAGCTGTGTCAGGTGGACCTGAAATCTGTCTCAGTCCATTACTGATCAGGGGCTTTGATTAGATCTCAAAGGTGTACAAAATGGTCCCAAAGCTCGATTTGGGCTGAGCAGAGCAGAGCCAGGGACCAGCCGAGAGCAAGGACGAGGAAGCTGACCAGTTAGCAGAAGTAAAGGGCCCATGTTTGAGATGTGTCCTCTCTGGTCCTCTGGGAGGCAAGACCTGCCACAGTGTGTGCAGGTGTGGGCAGAGCCGGGAAGAAGTGTCCTGTGGTGGCTGAGGTAGATGGGTGGGGCTGTGTGCAGGGGTCATGGCTCTGGCCCTGCTTCCCCCATGGCCTCTGTGGTCAGCAGGGTCCTCCTCTGATCCGGCATCCAAGCTCTGCAGCTGTCCTCAAGCTCCATGCTGCGAGGATTCAGGACGGAGGAGCTCCTCTGCAGAGAGACGCCCTCCTCTCAGTGCTGGGGTTCTGAGGCAGCACTTTACGTGGACTTTCATTTGACACATATTTTGTGTTCTAACCGGGCCATGTTTGTTCAATGTTAGGAGAAATCTTGGTCCTGGAATTTCTGTTGCAGATAGAACAAGTAGGCTCCGGGCGGCACTCCGCTGGTCAGCCATGGCGGCAGACTCTCCCTAAAGTCAGGAAATTAAAGCAAAGCTTGACTTCTTCGACGTCACACTACACATCACAAGAGTTTGGGGGAGTCGCGGGACCCTCCCCTATAAGCCCTGCCAGTCCCAGAAGTCAGGTTGGCCAGCCTCACCTTGCCCTTGCTAGAGGAAAGAAATGGCAGACCACATGACAGTCCCAGGTGTCTCTGACCCCTGTGGCATGGGTTGCTCTGCTCAGGCCTGGTGGCCAAAGCCACCTGTGGAGCCTGATGTCCATGAGGAAGGATGTCCTCCTCCCTGTGGCAACACTGAGTGGGGCCTGTGTGCTGTGCATGATGGCCAGGGGCTGCCTGCCTCAAGCGGCCCCAGGGGCTGAGCCCGGGGAGCCCGACTGAGCAGCGACTGGCAGCCTCCCGTCCTTTCATTTTGAATGGTACTGTTGTTCTCAGGTGCTGCAGTAATGCTTGACAAATTCTCTGTGAATGAGGGGAAAAATTGAAGCATTAATCATCCAGAGAATGGCATTTTCTAATTTGGATTTGTGGCAAAACAACTCTGGGTGATTTTTGTTCTTTATTTTCAACACGGCTTTTCTGACAGGTCATCTCCAGCTGCTCTAGAGCAATAAATCAGAGTCACATTTTCAGGGTGAAGTGGTTTTAATTTCTCATTGTGGTATTCATGTCTCCCTCCCTCCTCTGCACATGAAACTCGCAGTCCCTAATGGCAATGATAAGACATGATGGTCAGGGCCTCGGTCTTATCAAGATGGGGGGACAAATGACAAGGATCCACACACAGCCTGCTGTGTCCCCCTCCCAAGACTATGCAGTCAGTTTGCAGACTGGACCGTGCGCTCCCTAGAGAGCAGAGCTCTGTCTAGCCCACAGGCTGGGAAGCTCAGACCCAGCGCTTTGTGCAACCTTGTGGCTTGGGTTTGTTTTATCTGTGCAAACAAGGGACTGGACTAGGTGCTGTGTAAGGTCCCATTCAAGCGGAAAGTTTTTCATGCTGCAGACAGAGTAGCGGTGGGGAGCTAGCTGTCTTCAGGTGTGTGTGCCAGACTCTGGAGATGAGCCTGTCCTTGTATGTGGTCCTGCCAGTGAGCCCTTGTCCGGGTTCTGCCCTTACTCTCCCCTTCCTGCTCTGGGAACTGGGGTGTTCATACCTGGCGCCCAGGGGATTGTAGGTGGCATGGGGCCCTGTGGGCTGGCTTTCAGTAAACAGCAGTGGTCTATTGGTAGTTTTCTTTTTCCAGAGCAGAGAAGAGCCCCACAAGGTTAAGTGAGCTCTCAATGACCTCAGAGCTCTGAGCTGCAGAGATGGGGTAGCCTCATCTGGATTTGAGGCCAGGAGGTGGGAGAACTAGGGTCAGGGCCTTGGTCTTGCTTGGTATCCAGGATGAAGGGATTGGCCCTGGCACCCAAGCAGGGGTCCCAGCAGAGCCCTGGGTGTGGGCTGTGTTCTGAGGGCTTGATGCACTCACACAGTCTCTGGGACAGGTGAGCACCCAGTGATGTAATGTCAGGATAACCTTTGTCATCAGGTAACATTTATTAAGATATTCTTGTCAGGTAACCTTTGTGGGGCTACCTTCAAACATCCCCCCTCTTGCTGAGCCTTACTTGTCTTTTCTGTCAGAAAGTGGTGGTGCAAGCCTGGGTCTCCAGGGCCCCCAGCTGCAGAAGGCGAGTCACTAGGGTTGGTTGACGATGAAGTCACTCTGTGTAATAATGTCCCTCCACTAGGGCCACGAACCAGTGAGTATGTGTCCTGTCAGAAGGGTCCAGGAGGGTTGAGATTACCTTTGCATACTAATCTGTCACTGGCACCTTTTGTCCTTTCAGTGTCTGGGCTGGGATAAGGGACTGTAGACAGCAGTCTGTTTCCTTGAAGGCTGGCTCCCCTTGCTTGTCTGCTGAGAATGTAAAGCAGATGATCATCTCCACGGCTTTGATCCGGTCATCAACTCCCCGTCTTCCCACGTGGTGCTGGGCCAGCCGTCCCTCTTCCTATGCCCTGGTTGGATTTGCTGCATTTAGCTGTTTCTCCTGTCTCTCACATTCCATCTTGACAACAGGTTGGCTGCAGCTCTGGGGCCCCTCCCCATGCCTGTCCCTTCCTGAGAGTCAGGAGGGAGGGGTAAGGGGTGTACAACCATCAAGGAGCACAGCCCTTTATAAGCATTGTCCTCTGATCTGTCACATCTAAGACATCCTAGAGGTCCCAGGAATGAGGGGAGTGGAGTTACGGCTGTCTGTCCCAGCTCTGGGCCACATGTGGCTTCACGTACCTGCTTTGTCTTGCCCACGCATAGCAGAGAGGTTCAGAGCAGCGACCTACTCACAGCAGCAAACACTTATTTCGATGGCTTTCTGTGTGTGAGGTGCTGCTTCTAGGACTGGAGAATCTGGAACCAGCAGGGGAGTGGTAACGTTTTTGCAGATGAACGTGCTACATTTTGGACCCCAGAAGAGAGTAAAGGGTTGTAAGCAGAGGGCCAAGCCAGGAGTGGAGTGAGGGCAGGCCTGGGGCCTGGCTGTGGCTCCACCTGCTCTGCCTGGGCCTGCATGACTGCTGTCTCATGGCTACCCTTGCAGGTCCCTGCAGCATTGCTTGGCAACAGTCTGCAGCCAGGGGTAACTCAAAGTCCCCTCACACACCAGCTCCTGGTGGGAACGGCCCCATGGTGTTCCGAGTCTCAGTTTCAGAAAGGCCTGTTGTTATCATTCTGGAAGACGGTAGAGCCCTGTGAATCAGGAAGGAAGGAGAGGCTGGCAGCATGATGACTGCTGGGAGAGGACACCAAAACGAAGCACCAGCATCTGCCCAGCCTCGAGACAGGCCAAGCTTTCCTCTGCAAGTCTGAACCGTCTCAGGAGAGAGGATTCCTAAAGCTGTGCAAAGGCACTTTATCTACTAAATGTGACTGATGCTGTTCCATTATGGTGGCACTGAGCAGTAAGTGTGTTGGCCTACAGCTCAACTCTGCTCTCAAGTCTGCTGTGAGGTGCTGTGAAAAACCTGGAGAACTTACGTCCTGACAAGTGACAGGGTCATCACCTGGTACCTGCCAGGGAAGGCAGCAAGAAATCCTAGGGCACCGAACCTCCGAGGATGGTAATAACTAACACATTCTGAAGAGTCACTTTGTGAGATTTAAAACTGGAACTAACCACAGATACCAATTTCATTAGGCACTTGATAGTCACAAATTTTCCACAAAATGGGCTTGCTGTTGGAGCGTGGTACATGCCGTGGAGACTCCGTGGGCTCCTGCAGGCTCTCCCCACAAGCGGTGGTTAAGCCTTGTCCGTGCGGCAGCAGCCACGAGTTGTGGGTGTCTCCAAAGAGTGTGATGTGGTCTCCTGCAGGCTCCCCTGGACTCCTGGAGATGGAAAGCCAGACAACAAAAGGAGAGGCGCAATCAGCAGCCCATTCAGAGCAGTCTGGCACTCAGAGGCAGGAACTCCAGGCAGAGGCGCAGGAGCAGGAGGGTCCCTAAACTGGGAGTGGACACAGGTCTTCCAGCCATGATTCGCTCAGTCCCCACCACAGCCCTGAGGGCGCTGCACCCCACAGACACTATCCTGCTTTCCACGCAAAGAAGCTGCAGTCGGGGGGTTCAGTCTCTGGCCAGACCTAGGATTCAGGCCCAGGCTTTTCTGATTCTCAGCTTACAACGAAATACTTTTGGGGTGAGACATTAACATTGTGTGCATCTTGTGATGCAACTCTGTGGGATTATTGAGTTAGAGTGAATGGCACATTTTTAAAATGCACAATTTGATAACTATTGATGCCCATAGGAACCCAAGAAATCTCCAGCACACTGCATATACAAATGCTTTTTTACCCCCAAAAGTTCTTTGGGCCCCTTTGGGATTTATCCCCAGGCACCCATTGCCCTGCCTTCGGCACCACACATTAGCTGCATGTCCTGGAATTTTATGTGAAGGGCCTTTTGCTGCGTCCTCGTTTGTCTTCGACATTCATCACAGTGATTCTGAGGTTCACCCACACTGTCGGCACCCAGCAATGACTTGTTCTGCTCGCAGCTGATAAGTGTTTCATTCTGAGGATGTGCCACGATGCGTGTCCCTCCCCTGTTGGTGGACATTCAGGTCTTCTACCCTGGTGGCTGCTCTGCTGAGAACTGCGATGGCCGTGCAAGTGTTAGGCTTACACGGACAGGTTTCCGGCTCCCTTGGTGAACACCTTGGGGGCGATGCTGGCTAGGCCTGCGGACAGCTGTGGGAGAGAGAGCTCCTGCAGCAGCCCTCTCCCTGTGTTGCCAGTGGAGGTGGGCATCTCTCGGTGGTCTCACATGTCATTTCCCTGATGACTGTGGATGCTGGCATCTTCTCGTGTGCCTCTGGGCCACTCGTTTGTCTTCCCCCTGACTGCCCTTTTTTTCTTTAGCAAGTGCTGAAGTTTGTGTGTTTTTATTTTCTTCTATATTTCTTTCTGTATTCTCCAGATTTGTAAAATTTGTTATTCTTTATTAGTTACACATAACAGTAGAGAGCATTTTGACATATCATAGGTACATGGAGTAGGACTCCCCATTCTTGTGGCTGTACGTGATGTGGAGTTATGCGGCTCATGTACTCATGTGCGAACGTAGGAAGGTTATGTCCGATTCTTTCTACTGTCTTTCCTGTTCCTATCCCCGTCCCTTCCCTTCATTCCCCTTTGTCTAATCCAAACACTTCTGTTCTCCCGCCTCTTTACTGTGCATCAGTATCTGCATATCAGAGAGAACATTTGGCTTTTGGCTTATTTCACTTAGCATGATCGTCTCCAGTTCCATCCGTTTACCATCAAATGCCGTAGTTTCATTCTTCTTTATGACTGAGTATTCCGTTGTGTATATAGACCACGTTTTTAATCCATTCATCTATTGAGGGCACCTAGATTGGTTCCATAGCTTAGCTATTGTGAATTGAGCTGCTATAAACGTTGATGTTTGCCCATTTTTTAAAAACAGTTGGGCTGAGTTCTCATCATTGAGTTTGCGAGTTCTTTGTACACTGTGGAGGCCAGGCTTGTGTGTGATCTGTGTTGTGGCGTCCCTTCGTCTAATGTGCAGATCCAGGTGTTAAGTCTGGCCCTGGCAGGGCCTGTGCAGCTGGAGAGGAGGAGTCCCTCCCGTCTTGGTGGACATGCCTCAGTGGGGCTGGCGTCTGCGGTCTGTGCTGGCTCTTGTGCTGTGATGTCAGGAGCTGTCCCAGAGCAACTTGTTGCTGCAGCTACCAGGACTAATCAGCACCCAGAGTGAAGGCCACACCTCAGTCCGTGGAGGACCCCGCTTCTCTGCATTCTCCCCAACTCCAGCCCACAGTTTTCCCAGGCCAGCCACACCTGCTCCCTTCTTTCTGGCCCTGGTCTGACCCCTCCTCTTGGCTCCTTGGTTTAGCCAGAGCTGGAGCCAGCCCTTCCTAAATCCAGGCAGAGATGGTCACATGGCTCCCTGCTGGGACCACGGCTAGTGCCACACTGGTGAGGTCACTCTCCCAGCACTTCCTCAAGGCCTCAGCACGCCTAGTCCCCCTCCTGTCGCAGAGTAGTGCTGCCACCCCGGGAAGTGTGTCCCTGCCCATCTGCTGTCCTCCCCAGTAGCTGGGAATTCTGTGGGAGGCTCAGTTTCCAAATCAGTAAAAATGAGAGAAACAGTGCATGCCCCTCGGGGCTCCAGGGCCAGGTGGGGTTGGTGGCTGTGACTGCTTGGTCCTGCCTGCTGCTGCTTTTGTGGTCCTGAGCCCATCTGAGAACAGGGCCCGGTCCACAGAAGACAGCATGTGTGAGAATTGGTGATTCGCATTCTAATTCTGCCTGTGAACTGTGCTTCTGTGAGTGAATTTTGACTTTCTGGAAATAAAATTTTATTTTCTAAATTTGTACCGTTTTATTCCATATATGTGTCCTATAAATATATTTGGTATCTATGCTATTTGTTGATGGTGATGAGAGTGTTATTTTATACACAGATGATAATCAGGCAGTCTCCGGTTTGTAAATCCCTCTGAGAACTCCCGACTTGGTATTTCTGTTCTCCTGATGGCTGTTTGGTCTGGAGAAGGGCCTCTGCAGTCCTGCAGGCTGGTCTCTGTGCAGCCCCTCTGCTCCCTGCCTCCACATGCTCAGGCCCTTGGGCTCTGGACCCTCTTTCTCACATGTCACCCCCACAGGCCAGCTGGGCACACATATGGCCTGATTTCTGCCCAAGGGAGGTTAGCAGCTGCCAGACAAGGAGGCTGATGAGGGGAGGCTGATGAGGGGAGGCAGGAGCTGGGAGTGGCTGGTATGTCACCCTTACCGTATCCCCCCAGAGGGAGCCTGGAGGCCTGCACCAGGTATGCAGAGGAGACAGGAGATTGGGGAGCAGGCCCACAGAGGGGAACACTTTGCAAGGGCAGGTGACCACACCTGGCACCTGACCAGGACTGAAGGCGAAGGAGAAGGAGACATTCATGGTGAGCTGTGGCTGAGTAGGCCCTCTGTGCCAGGGGCACATGGAAGGGTACTTCCTGGGGAGAAGCAGACTTGGAGACAGGGTCTGGTTTGGATATATTGAGATTGAGGGAATCAAAGAGCAGTAAAGCAACCAGGATTTCCAAAAAGGTTTTCTGATTAAGAATATACTATCTCAGTTAAACCACACCATCTCTGTTTAGGTAAGAGTTTTGTTCACCTTTCAGGTGACATTCTGATTTAATGGTGACCAGGACACTTTTCTGAGTCACAGCTTGTATGGCAGGCTCACCTGCAATGCCTTCTGCACATTGGTGCTCTGCCCTGGGGACCGAGTGGCCTCTGCGGGCTCTCTGTGATGCTATCAGGGCACAACTGTGTTTTGTAAAGAGCCTTCGTTCCCCTGGATACGGGGCCACATTTGCCTTGTCAGAGCTCACATGACCCACTAGGTGCAGCTCCTGTGGCTAGGCACAACGTAGGCAAGGGCCAAGCCTCAGTTTTCTCTTCTGTCAAATATAGGTCACCACCCTTAGACAGTTGGAGGTGAAATGAGTGGCTTGTGGACACCTGGCCTTGGGGAGTATGTTGTGACGCCAGCTCTCCCTGGAGCCGCCTGGGCCTACATGCAGGTGCAGCCTGAGACTGATGTTGGTGTCCAGGCTCTGCTGCTCTGCACGCCAGCAGCCTCCGGGAGAGTCGGCTCTTAGGCTGCAGTCGCCTGGCGTCCCAGAGGAGGATCCTTGCAGCTGGCAGGGAAAACTTCTCGTCAGGAAAGACGGATGCAGCGTGATAATCTTTATAGGTTCAGCTCCACTTACTGGGAGATTTTGATACTTGGGCATTCTCGTTTCCATGGAGGCGGATAACAGAAGCCCTGTGGTCCTTCAGTCCTTTGCTCTGTTTCCATTGTCAGAGTCCTGTGCTGCGGTGGAGTTGGTTTTCTAGTCTGATCCAGCTGTAGCTGTTCTAGGAAGCTACCTGAGGATCTGACTCTGTTGGTTCTTTGGCTTCTGGTTGGTTTGATGAGAGAAGCTGCCCTGGGATTTCTCAAGTGCAGGGATCACACTTCTGTGGATTGCTCTGGCCTCTTGCCTTTACTAAGACGCCCAGGAGAAGAATTGCTAGAATTTCCAGACTCTCTTGGCCTCGAGCTGGAAGACAGGTGTACACCCTGGCCCCGCCGGCCTGGTGTGAGCTAGGTGGGTTCTGGCTGCTCCCTCCCTCCCTGCTTCAGCATGAGGCACAGGACGGTCCTGTAGTTCCTTTGGAAACAGACCTGGCTCCTGGCCTGAGGCCTCTGGGCACCATTCTGGGTGTCACCTGGAGTGGAGGGAGGAGGCCACACCTCACCTTGGATGCCCTCCCCCATACACAGCAGGCCTCTGGCCACCCTGTGGCTGCCCAGTCACATCTGCTGGAGGCTCCACAGAGACCTGGCTCCTGGCAATCACATTATTGTGTGAGCCTCAGTTTCTCCATCTGCTTTGTGAAGATAAAACCCAGTTGAAGGAGGGAAATGAGACTAAGCCTGTTAGCACAGGGAAGATACTACCCTGTCCCTCTGACATTCATTCTCTTCTCTTTACCTCGGGTTTTCACTTTTATGATTTCCTGTCTTCTAAAAACTAGCCTTGGACCCTCATGTCGGTGGGGGCCACCTGCCCATCTGCTTAGCTATCCACTCGGCCACAGAGTAAAGGTGCACAGTCCTCGTGGAGGCTGCCGGACCTTGTCGTCTGGCCTCACGGGCCTCTTCTTTCATCCCTCACCCCCGCGTCCTGGCCAACTCTGCCCCGGTCCTAGCTGACCTGTGTTCTAACACGGTAGGCCCTGCACCTGTCGCCCTGTGCCTGGGCACCTGGGCACCTGGACAGGTCCTCCCCTGCGCCACGGTTCCGGCCCCTGGCCGCCAGGCCTGGTGCCGCAGTGCTCCTCTCTGCTGTCCCTGGAGCTTTTCAGGCAGGGCCCAGGGTCCCTTTCGTACTCCAGTAGCATCTGCACCTCCTGTGTGGGAGCACTGGTCACAACTTGCCACACACTTGATGACCATCTGCCTTTCTGGGGTCCTCCTCTTCCAGGATCCGGCAGCTCCTGGACGGAGGTTCACCTCACGTCCCCTGTGCAGCATGGCAGTTGCTGCCTGAATGTTGCCCAGCTGCTTGTTGGGTGTGGCTGGGTTCCTGCCCTCTGATCTGGCCCCGGGAAGCATCCCTCCTTGACCTGTGACCCAGGCTGGCAGCTCCTCCTTAAGCACCAGCCGGTGGTGGGAGGTGAGACCTTGCCAACCTAGGAGACTGCCACCAAGTGGGTCCTGTTCAACCCGGCAGCCAGTGGACGCTGGCCCCACCTGGCAGGGCTGTGGCCTCCCCTTCAGAGACACGCTGAGGTGCAGCATGGCCTCAAGGGCAGTGGCTCAGAAGCAGACACAGGGTCCACACCCACCTCACTTGTTCCCTGACCCCCTCCATGAATCCAGCCAGTTTTTGAGAACCTCTTAGAGAGTGAGAGGAGCCTGAGGGTCGGTAAAGGGCCAGCCTTCCACCTTGGGAAAGGTGCCGGCCTCGCTTTTCCAGAGTCCTGTGCCCTGACATGCCTCTGCAGGAGGGCCAGGAAGCACACAGGCACCCTGTTACCCCAGGCCCATGAGCTGCAAGAGAGCCCATTTCTGTGAGAATCAGAAAGCAGGAGTAGGGCTCTATGCCCTGCCCTGGGCCCCACTTAGGGGCAGTCGCTTTGCAGGTAGCACATGCCCTCTGTGAAGACCAGGACAGAGGCTCAGGGACCTGGAGACTTGCCTACAGGCATAGCCGGTACAGGCAGACCCAGGCAAGACCCAGATTTTTCAAATTTGAAAGAATAGTAGGAAACCTGCAAAGAGTTTAAAAGGTTTTTCTTTTCTTTATTTATTTCTCTTTATTTCTTTAATTGGGCAAGGGGTACTAGAGATTGAACTCAGGGGTCACTCAAATACTAAGCCACATCCCCAATCCTATTTTGTATTTTATTTAGAGCAGAGTCTCACTGAGCTGCTTAGCATCTCGCTGTTCCTGAGGCTGGCTTTGAACTTGTGATTCTCCTGCCTCAGCCTTCTGAGCCTCTGGGATTACAGGCGCGTGCCACTGCACCTGGCCTTAATAGGTCTTTTAATCTCAGGGCAAATGTCCTCAGAATCGCTAGTGAGCAGTGCTGGGGAAACCCAGAAACCCACTCTTGGAGACAAGGCACATGTTTGGAAATGCTGGGAGGATTGCTCAGGCGCAATGGGCAGGCTTCTGCCAGACTTGCAGGGGGCCCAAGGTCTGAGTGTGCATTACCTCCAGGGCAGGTGCTCTCCAGTGGCTGTCCAGGTCCTTCTCTGGGCTGTGCTTGAGGGAAACTCAGCAGAAGGGAAAGCAGGATGAAGGAAACAGCTTTCCCCAGTGGAGTAATGGTGCAGTGGGAGACAGACACCTTGACATTAGCCTCAGTGAAATGCGCTTGTGAACATGGAGCAGTGCATGAAAAGAATACCCTGAAAACTACAGAACACTAAAGAAAGAAATTAAAGACCTTAGAAGATGGAAATATCTCCCTTGTTCTTGGATCGGCAGAATTAATACTATCAAAATTAACATACTACCAAAGGCACTATACAGATTTAATGCAATTCCAATCAAAATCCCAATGACATTCCTCATAGAAATAGAAAAAGCAGTCATGAAATTCATCTGGAAAAATAAGAGATTCAGAATAGCTAAAGCAATGCTTAGCAAGAAGAGTGAAGCAGGAGGCATCACTATACCAGACCTTAAACTATACTACAGAACCATAGTAACAAAAAACGGCTGGTATAGGCACCAAAATAGACTGGTAGACCAGTGGTACAGAATAGAGGAATCAGAGACAAACCCACTTAAATACAGTTATCTCATATTAGATGAAGGCACCAAAAACATATTGGAGAAAAGATAGCCTCTTCAACAAATGGTGCTGGGAAAATTGGAAATCCATGTGCCGCAAAATGAAATTAAACCCCTATCTCTCACCCTGCACAAAACTCAACTTAAAGTGGATCAAAGACCTAGGAATTAAACCAGAGACCCTGTACCTAAAAGAAAAAAATAGGCCCAAATCTTTATCATGTTTGATTAGGCCCCAAATTCCTTAATAAGACTCCTATAGTATAAGAAATAAAATCAAGAATCAATAAATGGGATATATTCAAACTAAAAAGCTTCTCAGCAAAAGAAACAATCAGTGAAGTGAATAGAGAGCCTACAGAATGGGAGCAAATTTTTACCACACGCACATCAGATAGAGCACTAATCTCCAGGATATATAAAGAACTCTAAAATCTTGACACTGAAAACAAAACAAACAAACAAACAAAAGAAACAAATAGCCCAATCAATAAATGGGCCAAGGAACTGAACAGATACTTCTACAATCTATCAATCAACAAACATATGAAAAAATAGTCAATATCTCTATCTCTAGCAATTAGAGAAATGCAAATCAAAACTCCTCTAAGATTTCATCTCATTCCAGTCAGAATGGCAGCTATCAAGAATACAAGCAACAATAAGGGTTGGCGAGGATGTGGGGAAAAGGCACACTCGTACATTGCTGGTGGGACTACAAATCCATGCAAGCAATCTGGAGAGCAGTATGGAGATTCCTTGGAAAACTTGGAATGGAACCACCATTTGGCCCAGCTATCCCCCTCCTCGGACTATACCCAAAGGACTTTAAAACAGCATTCTACAGGGACACAGCCACATCAATGTTTATAGAGCACAATTCACAATAGCTAAACTGTGGAACCAACCTAGATGCCTTTCAGTAGATGAATGGATAAAGAAAATGTGGCATATATACACAATGGAATACTACTCAGCATTAAAAGGGAATAAAATCATGGCATGTTCAGGTAAATGGTGGAGTTGGAGAATATTAATAATGCTAAGTGAAGTTATACAGTCCCCCAAAAAACAAATGCCGAATGTTTTCTCTGATATGAGGATGCTGATTCTTAATGGGGATTGTGGAGGCATGGGAGAAATGCAGGAACTTTAGATTGGGCAAAGGGGAGAGAGGGGGTAGGGAAAGGGCAGGTGGGTAGGAAAGACAGTGGAATGAGATGGACATGGTACCCCAAGAGCATGTGTGAAGACACAAATGGTGTGACTCTACTTTGTGTACAACCAAAGACATGAAAAATTGTGATCTCTATGTGTACTCTGAATTGAAATGCATTTTGCCATCATGTATAACAAATTAGAATAATAAATAAATTTTTAAAAAAAGAATACACAAAACAACCAGCATTTATCTAGCATTTTATAGCTCATGAAATGTCTCCATAAAAGCTTTCCTGTTGATCTTTAGTGGAACTTCCTGTAATGGCCATAATCTTTTACAGTAGCTTTATTGAAACATGATTTACATTCTGTACAATTCATCCACTTGAGGTGTACAACCAGGTGGCTCCCAGGTAACTCCTGGGGTTGTGCAGTGTCCCACAGTCCACCTCAAAACATTTTTGTCACCCCAAAAGTATCAGCTATGGTTTTTCAAGCCCCAGTTATATACTGAGGAAGTCAAGTGGACTCTCCCAGGGCCTCACCAACGCTACACTATGGAATGTCCATTTTGCAGGTGACATATCTGAGGCCTGGGAGCACTTGGGCCACTGCCCCTGGTCACAGATCTGACACAGAAAGAAGATTGGAGTCCAGCCAGTGAGGCCCCAGAGCCTTTCCCCTCCTTCCACACGGCTTTCCCCCCTGAGGCCAACTCAGGGCAGACCCTGGACAGGCATCCCCCAAGGAGGAGGTGCGCCTGGACTCCGGCCTGCCCGTTCCTGCTACAAGAGGCCTTGGGGAATATGGGCCCTGCTTGTGCCACACTTGTGATCAGATGGTTTGGGGGGCCAGTGACCTGCTGATGGAAAAGCTGCTTTCTCGGGAGCCTGTGTGAAGGGAGATCAGTGAAAAATGGCCACCCCCCCAGCCCACAGAATTCAGTCCTCCACGTGCCTCTGCAGTTTGCGGAGGGAGGGCGGCTGGCAGCCAGTGGCATTGAGGGTGTCTCTTATTTTATTAGGCACTGCCTTCTGTGCTGAGGAAAGGAAGTACTTGAAGGTCCTAAAATAAATGTCCCTCTATAGAAGTGCAAGGTAAGGGTTTGCTGTCCCCAGAGCAGTGCTGGCTGGGGCTGCAGAGAAGCTCCTTCTGTCCTCACACTTCTAGGCCAGCTTCTCTGCAGCCAGCGGAAGCTTCGCTCTTTCCACTAATGCAGGATAAATGCGTTCAAACAATGTGAGTGTGTGTCAGTGCTGAAGGGAACATTTCAAGGGCTGCCTGCCCCGTGTCACTCATTCTCTTAACAAATGTATAGAGCCAGCTCCGGGCTGCGGAGACTAAAGTAACTGAGATGTGGCCCTCAACCTTAAGCCAGTAAGCCTGATACCAGGAGTGAGGGTCAGTAAGGGCTGGCTACAGAGTCCTTCCAGTGGGCTTGCAGGGCAGGGGTGGCAGGGGACTCAGGGAAGCCCCGGAGGGAGGGCCAGGTGGGCCCCCGAGCTCGGGTGCTCTGTGGGGCCTGAGCTCCTGCCTGCTGTCTCACTGCACTCCAGAGACCATGCTGGGTTCCGTGGATGCTCTTGAGCTCCATTTACCCCTCTGTCAAGTGAGGGTGGGATCATAGGCTCAACATAAGCATAGACAAGACTGTGTGTGTATAGGCTCTCTCAGCACAGGCTCGGGGCAGGGGGACGGCGGGGGGGGGGGGGGGGAGTCTTCCCTGTTCTCAGTGTCCTGCAGGGTCAGATGGACCCAGGCAGATTTAGAAACCAGTCCTGCAGCTGCATAGGCCACAGCAGGCCAGGGGGTGGGAAGGCTGCTGCCAGTGCACCCAGGAACAGTGCATGCATTTCCTGCCTTCCAGCACCCTCTCACTCATACTACACAGGATCTTACAGATGAGGGTTTATTTATCCCAGCAAATGAAAACTGACCCATGGTGTCTGCACCGTGAAGTACTTTAACGTAGCAAGGCGGTGCGGAGACTAGAGGAAAACGCACCTGGACGAGCCTCAAGAAGCCCTGGAGTAGTGTGATCATGCATTTTACAACATCCACAGAAGCTCTGTCCTGGGAGACATGTGCAGGGCCTGGTCCTCCCCTCCACTGGGATTCATGTCTAGTCCCTTCAGTGAACCTACAGAGACCATCGCAAAGTGCCAAGGGTGTTACATGTGTCAGTGTCCCCACCTCGGTGACCCTTGGCCCTGTAAGTATTCGTCCCTATTTACAGAATCAGGTTGTGTGTAGAGGAGTTAGGAGCACATGGAAGAGGACCAGGTGAGGGAGAGCTGCTTGTTCCCCATGTTCCTGACCTGTCCCGGCACTGCTCCCGCAGCCGGCAGGTGGCTGTGAGAGGCCCAGCCTCCTCTTCCCTCTGCCCACTCACTGGGAAGATGCCTCTACTCTGAGGTCCTGGAATATATTCTCCTGTTCCTGGGAGGACAGGGAGCCAGAGGCCAAATTCTTGTCCCAGGGTAGCCATTCACAGGAGGTGACCAGCCCCAACCCTCAGCAGAACATCTTCTTTACCTGAAACAGAAAGAGCTGTTAGGAACAACACCACCAAAGAACTGTTAGAACCAGTGTGTCCTGGCCAGAGACCCAGCGCTGCCACCCTGTAGGAGCTGCTTGGACGGTCATGACTCTGATACCCTAGGTCCAAAGGAGGCAAGTGGCTGGCTGTGGGCCATGTGCATGCTGGCCCACCTCCTCTTCATGTGGTCTCCCAGGCTAATGATTTCCAGGGGCTTTGCTGCAATTAGCCAAAAGCATGAGCCATGTTTTTGAACTACTTTGGACTCTCTCTAGTGCGAGATTGTGCAGCTATTCCCTGATGTGCGCTGCCCCATGCCAGTCTGAGTTCTCAACACATGCGAACAGGGATGTGTGCACAAGGTTGCAGTGGCAGGAGCAGGCAGGTGGGCTTTCCTGCAAAGGCCATTGAGGCAAGAGGGGAGGACTGTGGCTTCAGTGAGGTATCAAGAGTCCGTCACTGTTATGAAAGAGTGCTCCCTACTTGAGAAGGCAGTCAGAAAGTGGCCCTGGGCACTAAGCTGGCCATCAACTTGCACTTATTGTGGTAGCTCCCGCAGCTGGCACTGAACAGAGACATTGCACTCCTTTCAGCTGTCCCTCTAGGTGCAAGCAGTATGATCACATTTCATAGAGGTGCTCAGGGAACGAAGGCCTTGACCAAGGTCCAGTGCAAGCTGTGGAGAGCTAGGAATCTAGCCCCAGTGGTTAGCCCTGAAACCATACTCCCTCCTCTGCCCCAGTGTGCCTTGGCACCTGCAGCCCTGGGCAAATTGCCACCATTCATCCTCAGCTCCTTCCCTTTTGGAGTGATGGCAGCAGGTGGTTGCTCCCCCCCCCCCCCCTTGGTGGCTCTGTACTTGGCCTTCTGCTTTCCACGCCTGGGTTTTGCCACACTGTCCTATACAAGTCCTTCAAGTGGCTTGCCGTTCCCGGGTAACATTGGTGTCTTTAAATGTGACAGGCCTCCAAACACAACGGTTTCAGTTCTCACTGAAGCCATTGCCAGTCCTGTGCTGGCTTTAGAGCAGGGTCCCCTACTAGGGCAGCCTCAATGCTGGCTGTTCCTCAAAGATGCTGGCCTTGAAGCTGTTGGATAGCACAGGACCCATCTTGCCGCAGGTGGCGAGTTCCTCTTCAGGAGCACCTCCTGCAGCTTCCAGGCTGCCAGTCACAGAGCTGTCCTCCATTCCTGGTGGGCAGGAAGGCGCAGGGGCAGGTTAGAGCTAGGGAGGAGCTGGGCATGCTCCTCTGTGGTTTGGGGGATAATTCTTGGCTTTGGAGTTGATCCATGGGTGCTGGAATCCGAGCTCTAGGATTGGACGCTGGGTGGCCCTGTGTTGGCTACTCAGTCCCTTGGTGTCTCAGTCTCATTGCTTGCAGGAAAGGGGCTGCTGCTTCAGGATTCTCCCTTTTCTGCATCTCAGGGCTCCCAGGAAGAAGGAGGCCTGTAGTGAATTTGGGATATGGTCAGTCGCTCATGCAGGTGGCGGGCTTCGGAGGGCAGGCTCTGCAGTTGTGGGTCTGTGTCCCATGCAGCTCTGAAAACAGCACCAGCAATAAAGCCTCTCATTTTGCGTGCTCAGCCTAAGCACAGGGAGCTGATGCAGCAGGGTCAGTTCTGGAGGCAGCCTCTGTGTGGTGCCCACGTGGGGGTGTTGTGCAGGTGCTCACGCCGGGCTTCCACTCAGCCCTGTCACCTGCTGCAAATTGCAGCCACCCCTACTGGTATATGGTCGTGAGATAAATCCAGTACAGCACACCCAGCACAGGGCTTGGCTCCAAGGAGGCCCTCTTCAGTTTTATTTTCTTCCCTCCTGGGCGTTCAGGGTATGCCTGGCTACAGTGTGGTTGAGGTTGGAGATGGATGGGATAGTATGACATTCACAACCAGAAATGGCTGGAAAGATACTCCTAGATAATCATCCACTAGTCCTAGGGCCACAAGTGCCTAGAGTGCTCCGACCCATGCCTACTGCTGCTGGGGTGTCCCTCCCTTCCCTGTTCTGTGGAAGACAGCCTGGTGCTGGGCCTGTTTGCAAACTCAGTCAGAAGAGGAAAATTCTCAGTCCCTTGGGGTTGTCTGGCATTGAACTTAAATTGGCCTTTTTAGTGAAACATGGGAAATAACTCTGACCTTCTCTTTGGAAACAGCGTTGGTTTGCTTCAGTCTACCTTTGGGATACGAAGATAAGAGGCACTCTGGGTAGAAAACAAGACTCTTTTGTGCTGCATGCTCTTGTGCTTCCCCTGATGGGGAAGAAAGACACCTTTCATGAGCTTTTTTTTTTTGGATGGAGGGAGGGTACCAGGGATTGAACTCAAGGGCACTCAGCCACTGAGCCCCATCCCAGCCCTATTTTGTGTTTTATTTAGAGGCAGAGTCTCATTGGGTTGCTTAGTGCCTCCCTGTTGCTGCTGTCTGTAGACTTGACTGATGCTGTCATCTTTGACTCTGACTCAGAGCTTCAGGATCCTCACAGGTGGAAAACCCCCTTCTTCCATCCATGTAATGCACACTTATTTGGTGTCTTTTGTCTGCCTGCCTATGCACTAAAAGGTGGCGTTTCAGACATCAGTGAGTCAGCCTCTGCCTCTGTGAAATGATGGTTCAGGGTGGGGACAGGCTATAGACAGTCATAGAGCATCCAGAATGAAGGTGCCTCTTCCCACAGGCCAGCTGTTAGGCTGGGAACCAGGGTGCAGCCAGATGTGGGCATAGGTGCCAGACCCTGGGTGAGTGGTGAGCAGGAAGAGAGAAGTCTTGGCTTTTGGTATCAGGAAGGCTTTTAATCCACTCCTTCACTTATTCAGATATACTGACTGAGCCGCAGCAGTATGCCAGGCATTATTCTGGGCTGGGGAAGCTGAAAACAGACCAAGAGGATCTCTGCCCTCAGGGAGCTAACCACTAGAACTGAAGGCGGGTAACAGCCCCAGAGAGGTCTTTAAGCTCGTGGTACATACTCTGCTAGAAGTTAATGGAGTTCTGCAGCAGGGGGGAGGGTGCTGCACAGCTGGGGTGACTTGGGGAGGGCTCACAAGCTCCAGCCTCCCAGGTGGGAGGGCGCAGCTATTTCAAGGCTTCAGAGAACATCCCAGGGGCAGGGCAGCAGGTGCAAAGGTCCAGGCAGGGAGAATGGTGTGTTTTGGAAACCATCAGAAGGTCAAAGGGCTGGACAAGTGGCGAGGGGTTCTGTGTGGAGGGCGTGGGCTTGAGCAGGGACCCAGCCGGAGTCTGTGGGGTCTGAGGTGCAGAAAGCTGAGGGGGAGGTGGGGCTGTGCACACTGTGTGTGTGGGAGCTGCCATCCACCTGGCTGGAGATGGAGTAGGTGGGGATGGAGAGGGTCTTCCAGTGGGCTTTTGGGACCCCTATGGTCAAGAAGTTGCTAGCATTATCTGTGACTGTCCATGGAGAAATTTAAGATACGAGTCCACTATCTGAGCAGCATTCTGGGACCTCTCTGCGTCCTCCCTGTACAGAGCTCAAATTTCCATCTGGGGCAATGTGGGTCTTCTGGGGCTCTGAATCTGCAGATGCGTCTTCAGCTCCTGTATTGAGCCAGCTCTGCAGGCTGGGCCACCATGAGAGTCTGTGGTTTCCTTTTCTTGGAATGAATCTGTGATGAATTACTAACGATAATGATTCATTATGCTGTCTCACGCTGGCCTGTGCTGATTGTCTAACAGCCCGCAGAGGAACTCGCCCCACTGATTAATTTTCTGCTGTTCTCCCTCTTCTCTTAGAATGGCCATACAAGTGGACAAGTTCAACTTTGAGAGTGTCCCGGAATGCCCAGGAGAGAAGGGGCAATTTGCAAATCCGAAGCAGCTGGAAGAGGAGAGGCAGGAAGCCCGAGGCCTGGAGGTGAACAGCAGATTGGACATCCGCTGGAGGATCATATCCTTTTGATGGTGGCTGTTAGTTCGCTTTTTTGTTTCAGTGATCAAAGATCTGACCAGAACAACTGTATAGGAGGAAAGGTATATTTAAGGCTCACAGTCTCAGAGGTCTTAGTCCACAGAAGGTTGACTCCATCCCTTGGGGATCAAGGTGTGGCAGAGCATCATGACAGAAGAGTGTGGTAGAGGGAAGTGGCTCACGTGATGAAGAGTCCTCACAGTCTGTGTCTTCTGTCCCACTCAGGAAGCAGAGATTCCACACTCCTGAGACAAAATATATACCCCATAGCTACACCCCCAAAGAACCAATTCCTCCAGCCACACCTCACCTGCCTCCAGTCACCACCCAGTTAATCCCATCAGGGATTGAGTCGCTGATTAGGTTAAGGCTACAAACCAATCATTTCACCTCCAAACCTTCTTACATTGTCTCACACATGAGTTTTTGGGGAACACTTCACATTCAAACCATAACAGCAGTCTACCTTGAACTGGGATGCATCTGTGCCTAGGGCTTCTGAGTGCTGAGAAGGAGCCAAGAGGGTTTAGTTACTGGACCTGAGCCCCAGGTAGCTCCACAATGCCCTGACAGGCGTTGTCTTAACCACTCCACGCTTTAGAAGCCCCACTTAACGAGTATTGATTCTGAGTGGGGAAAGGTCTTCTTGGAACTGGTGTTGTTCTTGACTTTGGATCACCTGTTCCTTGCCAGTGTTGATACTCATGTTAGTGACAGTCCTAATGGCCGTCCATCAATGCTGGGCTCAAGCATTTTCACAGACTGACAACTGAAAACATGGACACAATTGTCTGGGAAACTGAAATTGGATTGTACAGCCTAGTGAGGCATGAAGATGCTGTTTTGAAAAGACTGAGTGAGTTTTCAGAAGGGCTGTGCTCTGAAAAAGTACTTCATAAAGTAATGGAGCCTGCTACGACTTCTGGCTTGTGCCTGGCTCACAGTAGACATGTAGCTGAATGAAGGAATGCTCTGGGGAGACTGCAGGTCCACTTGTTGAAAGTAGGTCAGGCATTGCATGAGGCACTAGGCAGGCAAAGCAGCAAAGTCAAGGCCTCAGTGTGGTGGTCCTGTCTGGTAGGCAGAAGGGCAGCCAGGGCAGAGCATTGTGCCAGGTGCTAGGGGTCACGAGCTGCAGCTGCCCAGTGGAGGCAGTCAAGGAAAGTTCATGGAGTGGGAGACATGTGAGTGGGCTATTATGGTAGCTAGACGTTTATCACAGGGACAGGATGGGGAAAGCCCAGGGGTACTAAGGCATGGGTGTGGCTTGCTCAGAGAAGGCCTTTCAGAAAGAGGCAACTCTGATGCGAGTGTCCGTCAGTCATCTTCATTGTGCGTGGAGTCTGTGGCTCTGGGGATGGTCAGATCATTCTGGAGAGCCTCTCTAGATTCTGAAAAAGTAGCCTCCATTTATCTGTGCCATGAATTCTGGGACCTGAGGCAAGTTCCTACCTTTGAACTGATGTGAGTCTGGCCTGGTAGATGTCTCCAAGCAGTTCATAACAAAATACGAACTTTAGATGTAGCACCCGGCTCTGTGAGCTGGACACAATGACTCCTGGGTGACCAAAGCAGTCCATGTGCAGTTGGCGGTGTTTGGTACAGAGAGATGTGACAGGTGGGTGGTGGGACTTATCTCCCTGTGCCCACTGAGCTCCTCACAAAGCCAGGCGCATTCCTCTCCTGCCCACTGCGGGAGCAGAGCAGCGAGCTAGCAGGTGAGGCAGCCTTCACACAGGAGCATCCTCTGCCACTCCAGAGGCCGGCCAGTCAGGGGTGGGGCCGGAGACCAGCCCAGGTCTTTGCCCACAGCACACTCACCCGCCACTGCAGATGTTCAAACGCTGGCTTGGGGCTGGGCCCTCACCTCCAGGGGCTGGCCATGATGCTGGAGCAGGGAGCCACTTGGTCTTTCTGGGAAGAGGGGTTGGAGAGGCTCTGTGCCTGCCTGCTGTGGAAGCTGCCATTAGGCAAGAGATGCCCCTTCCCCAGTCTTGGAGCTTCAGCTTTAGGCATGGATTTGTGCAGGGCAGGGCAGGATGGGCCTGATGAGACAGCAGGACCAGAGGGAGAAGTGGCACTGTAGGGAGGAATTCACTCTTGAAGGCTGTCACTCTGAGGCTCAGATAAAGACGGGAAAACTCGAATGGGTGGAATTGCGACCCCCTTACTAACCCCCTCCATGCTGGGCACACAGTTGCATCTGGTCAGTGTCATAGCTACCACTTTCCGGATGCTGTGCTGGATCCAAGTCACCCTTGTCTCCCCACTCAGCGTGGATTCACCATCCTGCCTGGAAGATGATGGGAGGTGACTCAGGTTCGTGCATAGAAAGTGGAAGAGCTGGTTCCCAGACCCCTTTAGCCTTCCCCTGGCCTGTGGTCCTGGCCTAGTGTCTGTTGCCTCTCAGGATCATGTTGACCAGCAGAACTCTCATGCTTTTCAAACACTAGCACAAAAAGCTACAGGAAATGTCTTTGCATTTCTCTTTAAGCCTTGACTCCTTTAAGAGGTTGTCATCCTGTTCTGTATTTGCTTAATAATTCTTCAAACAAATATTTATGGAGTGCCTAGCATGTGCCATACACATCGGTCCCCCAAGTTTCCTAATTGTAAGTTTATGAGCAACTGTCCCTGTAGGCAAATTTGGTTAAAGAGAACCAACATTAGGGACATCCTCTCTCTGTCTCTTTCTCTTTCTCTCATCTGAAAATGACATCTGGCATGGTTGAGTAGCAGACTTTTGCTACTATAAACCTGAATTCATGCAGATGGAAAGACCAAGGATTGAATTGGCTAATAATTTTATTATGCATTTTAATAATATTTTCTAAATATTTAGACTCTATAACAATCGTTGAGCCTAATTTGACACCTGTCCAGAGCTGTAGAAATTGTCCATATGCAGCATGTAATGCTGGGCAGATGTGTTTTAAAGGAAATTGGGGTCTTTACTCTATATGTCTTGTACCTTTCTGCACAGTATCCACCTGAGAGTCTTCCTCCAAGGGGCCATCCTGCCCCTGAGTATACCTCAGTTGGTTCTGACCAGCCCCTGGACGTCCCTACCCCCAAACCCAGATGCCCACCTGCTCTATGGAAGAGCAGGGTGAGTCTGTCACAGGAGCCTGGGACAGAGGTGGCAGAGAAGACACTGGGGATCACAGTCTTGGAGCCGGCCGTTCCTCCCCAGCCTTGTGGCTGGGGTCTGGTGGGCCTCACAGCTGCATTCCTCAGGCTGCCTGAAGAGGTCACAAGGACCCATACCTGTGGGACCCAGTGACTTCATGGCAGTCAGCTCCCCAAGGGGTGGTGAACAGTGGGCACCTGGGTCATGGTTTACTGTGCCGGACGGCACTGGCTCTGGGGTGGAGTTTGTGCCCTTGTTGCTGGGCCTGCTTGGACAAGCTCCTGTGATGGTGCCTCCCTTCCTTTAGGAAGCCCTTGTCCTAACCCTGTTCAGAGTCGTTATGACCAGGAAGAGCTGCGGCTTGTGCCTCCTCGGGGTTAGCTGCTCCACACTGTCTGTGTCCTGTCCCACAGAGGTTGGGGACACACCCAGGAAGCAGGAGCCAGCCCTCCCTGCACTACCTTTGCCATGCCCCGAGTCCCTCTGTGCTTCTCTGTTGTTTTCTGAGGCAGAGCTGTTGACAGTTCCTGTGCCACAGGGTGCATGAGACATGCACAAGTTTCTGAGCTGAGGCTGCTCTTGGTGGCTCCTGTAGAGGTGGCAGCCTCTCCCCTCTGTGTCCTGTGGCCACACCACAGAGGAGGCCTCTGCTGTCTGTCTGCTTTGACCCTCATTCTGTCCCAGGGTTAAAGTTTTCACAAAGGACTTCTCATACTCAAAACCTTCTACCTTGCCTGCACCTCTACCAGGCCACCAAGTAGCCTGGCCATGTCTGGAGGGAACCTTGCACCTAACAGTCTCAGTTAGAACTGACGTGGTTGGACTGTCTGTGTAGCTGTCTGGAGGTCGGGCTCTGCCTGGTATAGGCAGCCTCTGGTCCAGGCAGGCAGGCTTACTTGACGTCACCTGTGCTTTCTGGATAAAATACGTCCTTGCTTTCAGCTTCTGGGTGTTCCCCTGTTCCCCTCCTCTCCACCCTGTAACCACTGCAGTGCATCATTTTTGCTGAACCTGGAAAATCCTACTGTACCAGCTGTCTGTGGACTCTTAGCTCTGGATGGTAGCCTTCATTGTGGTCCCCACTCACCACAGTTGACTTTAGGAGAGAACTGTGAGGACTGCAGCCTGAGCTGGTGAGGCTGGCCCTGCTGCTTTTAGCACCCTGACATGGAGGCCGTGTGGCTAGAAGGGCGCTGTGTCCGTGTCTGTTTGCTGTGGGGACCAGTTCTCAGTCCCACTGGCTCTTTTGATCTCCTGCCAGGTGTGTGCTGGCATTTGTTAACCCTCCACCTGCAAAGCAGGTCATCTCCAACCCTTTTAAATGATGGGATTTTGGAAAATCCAAAACTATAGAGCCCGGGTAGCTGGCAGGATATCCAGGACCCCGTGTCCTTGTGCTGTTGACTACTTCAGTGAGGTCAAGCCTGAGAGGCACAGACATGGTTCCTGACCCTGAAGGTGTCAACAGCTGGAAATTCCCCAGTTTCCTGTGGAAGCCCTCCTTCTACCCTGTGACTCGGCACAGGCAAGGCTCCTCCAAGATGAGCCTCCCCGGAGGGAGCGATCCAGCCCCCAGCCTCCCTCCTGCCTTGCTCTGGCAGCTTGCGGCTCCCGGTGCTTCCTCCCCCTCTGTCACACTCCTAAGAAGCAGGGAGATTTGTTTTCCCCTGAAGTCTGTCTCTCCTGTGAGATTATGCTGCCTGGAGGTCAGGTGGGCTCCCATTCACTCCACAGCTATTTGCTAGGGACATTTGTATGTCAGACATTAGGCTGGCACTGGGGGACACCACCATGAGCAGCTGTGGACCCTGTCACAATAGAGCATCCCCAATGCTGACTGTGATCTCTGGCATGTAGTTTTAAAACCTATGTGAATGAGACATTGTAATTTCCAGGATGCAGCCCAGAGAAGGTGACCAGCTTAGTTGCCCTGAGCTGAGTGCTGTGATAGTCTACGAAAGGAGTTTGCAACCAGAAGGATTAGTCTGAATTGAAACCTGGATCCTCTTCCAGAGCTGGCCCTGCATAGACTGTCCGTGGCTGTCACAGTGTTACGCAAGCTTGCTGTCATTTCGCCTCCTTGTTTTCCTTGCCTTGTTACAAATGTCCCTTCGAAGAGCCTTTATGAGATTGGCAAGAGACTTGCTGGCCTGTGGGAACCACCTGTGCAGGTTTGAGGAGGAGGAGCTAGGGCAGTTTGACTGCCCTGCACAGAGGCTTGTGGCCTGGGCCATCTAGGCATTCTCTGCCAGGTGCCCAGATTGTGTCTGTTTCCCTTGCTGAGTCTGGAGAAGCATTTTTGACCGGTTTGGTTGCTTTTAGAGTGAAGCAGAGGCTCAGGCGGTTCATGGGCACACTGGGCTCTGGATCCTGGGAACCAGTACTCCAGACTGGGAGAGTGGGAGTCTGCAGGATGCAGAGGCCAAGTGAGCGTCCACGATTTGGAAAGTGGAAGGATGAAGAAGAGTGCAGCTGTTGTCCTGAGTGTGGGGGTCTCACATCCTTGAGCCGCCACCCTCCAGACAGGGGTCCCCTCCTGGCTGTGCATGGCTGAGGGTGTTGCTGCTTGGCCTCAGAGACATCAGCTACTCTGTATAAGCTGGAGGGATTTGCCAGTGGCTGAGACATTGGCCAGAAGTTTACAGCCCTTCAAGGACTTTAGGTACCATGTCTTGCATTTGGTTGATCACAACCAGCACATCCCCCTGGATTTAGCTACAGTTGAGCCCTGTTCTCAATTTCCAAGACTGCTTTCTTCCCAGTGAGGGTAAGTTGCTGTCCCCCGACCACTCCTCCCTGGTAAGACAGGAGGGTGGAACTGCTTACCCTGGGCTGCCCCTTCAGTGTCTCTATGGCTTCTCGGTTCTTCTCCAAGGTGCTTCTTAATGGAGCACTGTCTTCTCATCTCCTGAAAAAACATTCCGTCTCTTTAAACAAGACTCTTAAAACACAGCACACTACATTTTTCTAATAGTCATGCTTGGAGAAATAGTTTTATCTAAATGAATTTTAATACAAACAGCTCCTGTCATCAGCATGGCTGATTCCTTGATCATCTTAAGTGAAATGCAGGGTTGCATTTTGTATCTGCCTTCAGGGAGTCTGGCTTTTAGAGCTGTTTGTAATAACTTGCTTCAGAGGCCTTTAATCTCCTGTGGCAGGGAATCTCTGCAGCCAGAGGAACGACATACCTCACTGGCAATGGAATCCAATTGCCCTGGCCATTTGCCCTTCAAGGCACAGAGGAGTGAAGTTAGATGGATGTAAATTTGATTGCTGTCTCCCCCAAATCCAAATAGTGACCACACACACCTCAGAATTTAAAAGGAGTCAGAGTTGACACATAGTATAGATTTCAGATCTGGCTGGCGCAGGAAGTTGGGGAAGGAAGTTTTGTGTACAAACTGGTTTAGGGGTGTGTGTGTGTGCATGAATTGATGTGCATTGTGTTTGTGTAATTGGGTGTGTGTGTGTGTGCTGAGTGTGAACAAATTCTGTGTAGTTTTGGTATGATCATTACTGTGAACATGTGCATCTCATAGAATAGTCATAAAATTACAGTGTGGCAGTATGGGTGGATGCCAGGTACTGATCTGAACAGTTTGCTTAGAGTTATTCACTTAATTTTTACAATAACTCTCTGATGTAGCTTTTCCCACATTTTTCATTGCTGCATTGTATTTACACATACTGATGGGTATTGTTACCTGCTCCTGCGTGCACAAATGTAACAATATGATCTGGCCTATATCACTTCCTCCAGGCATGCAGCAGTTTTTAAAGCACATCCCATTGAGGAAAAAACAGGTCTGGTGAGGTTCCCTTGCTTGCTCAGATCAGCCAGCTAACGGGTGGTGGAACTGTGCCCTGGCTCCATCTCAGAGTAGTGCAGGCTTCTCCTGACAGTGTGTCCTGCTACGTGGTGACCTGTCCAGTTAGGCCTAGGACATCAGGGAGCTCGGCCAGAGGCAGTGCTCTCATCGAGGCAGAGCAGCGACTTTAGCAGTCCCAATGTTTGTGCTGCAAATCGGAAAACAAGGTCCTGAGAAAGAGGCTCATTAATCATTTAAAGCAGACTTTCCATTAGTGTAATTTCTATTTATGACAATTTGCTAATTTATTTGAGCTGAAGTAGGGCTGGGCTGAGTCCCTGCTCCTGTCGTTCTTCGCTCCAGAGCTGGCATGTGGGACGCAGCGTGTCTTCCAGGGGAGGGGTGTCCAAGGGCAGGCAGGCTGGCCAGAGAGCCCTGCTCACCTTGCAGCCAGCTGGAAGACCTCAGTGTGCATTTGTGTGTGTGTGTGTGTGTGTGTGTGTGTGCGCATGACATAGTTTCCATTTGGTTCAGTAGACCCTCGATGATGCCCAGCTGTTCTGAGCATGGTGCTTATTTCTCCTTGGAGGGGAGAGGCCACCACACCTCAGCTCTGCGGGTCCAGCCTCACAAATCTCTTCACTTTGGCAAGTTGGTTGACCAATCATTTTTTTTTTTCAGAATACTTATAAGCCACATAAACAGAGACAGGATCTGTACAGTGGTTTCAAACGTGCCTGGGCTTATGGTACGTTACCAAATATTTCACTAGTGCTGCCTGAGCCAACAGTGGGAGAGGAGAGGGATTTTACTTGCCCTCCGCATTTTCTTTGTGTCTGGCTATGGTTTTCAGAGATTTGTTAATTGAGCATTCATGGTTCTCTAGATGAACTGAGATGGCATGCATGAATGTCTGTGTAAAATAAGGTTCTGCACAAATATTGGCCAGTTAATTAAATGTGATAAATAATGATGAATGACTAATAATCATGAATAGGATATAATGCTGTCATAGTAATCTAGATCCTCGCAGGTGGGAGAGTCTCTCTGGTTGCTCAGTGGAAGGCAGCAGGTGTTTATTGAGCCCCCACTGCATGCCAGGCATGGTGCTGGTGCCTGGGACACCGTTCTGGGGGCTTTGTGGCTTAGAACCAGAAGGTGTTCTCTGCGCTCTTTTCCTTGTTGCTCTGTGGTTTTTGTTCTTCGAAAGTAGCCATTTCTACAGGAAAGTGAAAGCTGGCAGTTGGGGTGGCAGGGCTGCTCACTGACTCGCTGCTGGAGTGGGGGTGTGGCAGGAGGTTAAACTGAGTTGAGGCAGCCCAGCCTCGGGTCCTTGGAGTCACCACCTCTGAGGGCCCGTGACCAGTCGGAAGAGCAGGCTAACCATAGTGGAAGCCAACTCACTCAGCCACGCCTCAGAGGCAGAGTGTGGCGAGCCGGGGGTACCGTGAGCAGGACCTGTGCTTGCGGCTGAGGGCATTAGACTCTGCTGCCAGAGCCGGGCACGTGAGCTGGTCTAAGCGAGCTGGGGCGGGAGGTCTCTCACAGCAGGCCTCAGGTCCCAGCCACTTTGCAGGGGTGTGGTCAGGAGACATGCCACAGCTGATGCCGCAGTCCTGCTGCTGCCAGGGTCCTGGTCTCTGCACAGGCGGACTCTCAGAGGCGACTCCCTGAGAGGAAATGTGATGTCATGTCCCAGGGACTGGGAAGCCTTGCAGGAGTCGGCCTCTTCAGCACCATGGAGAGTTCCCACCGGGCTTCCCTGGCTCTGGAAAGAACAGGGCCAGGCAGGCCGTGGATGCTGCCCAAGCCATTGGCAACTGCAGGGCTCTGGCATGACCCAGCCTGTGGGTAGCAGGGTCCTCACTGTCATGTGGGGGCCATTTTTGCAGTGAAGAATCGACAGAATGTGCAGTGTGAGGGCTCCTTATCACACTGCTGGGTTCAAGCCGGCGCCCCACCTGCTAGCATCCAAGCCACGGGCCCGAGGTTCTACAGCCGTCTCTGAAGTGGGCGTAACAGTCCCTATTCATACCCAGAACGTTCTGGAGCCTCAAGATGGAACTAGTATTAGGTTGATAGGATTCATGGTGACGCTCACCACTGGGCCTCTCCCGGCAGGCACTTGGAAATGTTCTCCACAGTAGCAGTAGTGACAGGCTTTGCTCCGGTCATGTCATTATTTATTCAGCCCCTGCCCCCATGCCAGGGTCTGTGTGTTGAAGAAGCAGTAGCCCACCATCCCCACGGCGACACTGCGTCATGGGCGGTAGCCGTGGCTGACAGCCAGCCAGCTTGACCGTATGTGGGCACAGGTTCAGATGCGAGGCTGTTTTGGTGGCTTATATGGCTGCAAGGGAGGAGGTTGCAGATGCAGGTAATTAGCTTTATTAGCTCAGCTGTATGATTTTATGGCTCAGGTCCGAAAGCAAATTAATACAGAAATGTGCTGCTGCAGTGCTTTCCAAAGCCCAGTACCATTTGGCAACTTTGTAATTACCCACATGCCACCTTACCTCTCTGGCTCATCTTCTCTGAGCCCCGTGTCCCTGAATTCTTGCAGGCTCTGCTCTGTGCTGCAGACACAGCCTCTCTCCACCTTGGGAGCCCGGCATGAGTTTCTAATAAGAAACTCCACCCTCAGGAGTCTTAATTTCACAAAAGTGACAATAAATGCTGGAGTGAATCAGGAAGGAAGGCTGAAATAAACATAAAAATGTGCATTTTAAACTCAAATGTGGATGATGTTACCCCGAGTCCTCCTCTCCTTTCAGGCTGGGGAGAGGCCCCTCCTGAGCTCAGCTGCATCTGCAGGCCTGGGCCTGCAGCTCACTCAGCACTTGTCTTAGGCACTGTTAAGGACCCTTTATTCTTTCTTTTTCTCAAGTATTTTTGTGTTGTTACAGGTGCATTCAGTTCTGGACTCTTTTCAACAAGTACACGTGCCCACCTGCCCTGTTCTGTCCCTCCTCCCAGAGTGCCCAGTTTTATTTGCTCCTGATATAAACTTTCAGATTTGTTTTTGGACATTGTAAGTAAATGCCAATGCAGCCTTATTTTTTCACCCTAATGTTTTTATACAAAGGGCATGTTCTGGTTTGAGTCTTGCTTTCCCACTTACTACATGTCCTGGATGACTTCATAGAGAGCTGTCTCGCTGCCCTCCCGTGGTGAAATAGGAAGCAGGTGCCACATGGCCACACCTTTGCCAGGATGCTCTTCAGTCTGGAGTTTTGGCCAGTCTGCAGCTATGTGTTCTTGAGCTGGTTATTTCCCTTGCTGGAGGTGCTCTGCTGTGGGAAGCAGCTTGGATGGAGGAGCCAAAGGCACTTGAGGCAGGACGCTGCAGGGGGTGGACCAGGGTGGAGCCAGGAGCACTCTGGCTTCCAGGTCTTCAGGCAGGACCCTGTCACCATGGCTGCCTGCCCAGTTGAGGGTGCATATAGAGCCTTGCCGTGGAGCCTGCCCCTTTCAGGAATGTCCCCCAAGGTGCCCCTCCTTGTTCCTGCTCTCTGGGACCCAGTGGAGTGACTTTGAGTCTGAGACTTAGAAGCCCTGGGAAGATTTCCTTCCTTGGGAGTGGGTCACTGCCCAGAGGATGAATCCTACACCTGTGTATCGTCGGGGCTAGGAGGCAGTAGCTGTGTACCTGAATCAGAACCAGTGGGTTGGAACTTGTTCTGCTAGCACTGTGCACAACTTGCCACTGCCCCTGCCTAGGTTAGGGTCAACCACAGCTCTGCTGGCAGGGATTCAGGAGTGGTAGCTAAGGGAGGGGTCTTGATGTCTGTTTGTTGTTTTATGAAAGAGTAAGTGTCTTCTCATGGATGGTCCATCAGAAACAGGCCTTCCCTGGTCCAGACTGCCCTCAGCTCTCTTCCTAGAACAAGGAGAATAATGACTCCCTTTCTCTGTCCCTTGGGCATCCCCAGTAGGTGACTGAGAAACCCTCAGCACAGAGTTGGGTGCATATGGCTCTCACTGTGTGCCTCTGCCACTGAGTCAGTGCTGATCCCCATGTCCAGCAGGGGGCCTGACCCGAGTCCGTGAATAAGTGCACAGGTAAGCGTAGGCTCTAGATCCCACAGTCCTCGGGTCCTATCCTGGCCCCATACCTCCTCCAGAAGGACCAGTTGGGGTGGGTGAACCCCTTACCCAAGTACCTGCCGCTCCCTGGTTTCTCCTGTCTCTGCCCTGCCCCTTCCCTCCTTCAGAAAGGTTCTTTACTCTTTCCTGGTCAGGTTCACATCCATTCACACCCTCACCTTGAAACTGACTTAATAAAGGTACATTGAGTGTTAAAACACATCAGTCAGATCTTCAAAAGAAGAAAAAGAATTCCCTCATTATTCCTGCAAAACGAGCATTATTCCTGGAAAATGTGCTGTGTCCTGTTCATACACGTCGGGGTCCTCCCAGCCAGTAAAAGTGCTGAATCCCAGGCAGCTCCTCTTAGGGAGATTAGATTTCCAGGAAGCTGAGTGGGTGGCCACTTCCTGGGGAACCTAGCTGTTTACAGGGGTGATGTCACCTGTGGGCTGCAACTGGCAAACAAATCTATTGGGTCCCACATCTGTGAAAGTAGGCGTTCTAACCACTAGCCCACACAGCTCCCCCACTTGGGAGCCAGTTAGCCCATCACAGACGACCATGCAGGACCCCAGCACCCTGGCTAGGAGCCGGGCTATGAGGGGGACAGGAGCACGCAGCCCACGAGACAGACAGCCTCTGCCTCCACCACCCTCAAGTTGAGAGAAGAGGCCTGAGGGGTCCTCACCTGGGCTTTGGCCCCATTCCCACTCAGCCTGCCAGCCTGCTCCCTTAGGAAGCCCGAGGCGCTCCTGAGAAGGACCTGGGGGTTGCTCACTGATGGCCTCTGGCACAGCACCCTGAGCAGGATGCACCCCTTACCTGATGGAGGAGAGAAATGGAGCCGTTGGTAACAGATTAATGAGACAGGGGCAGCCACGTGCTTGATCAGGGAAGGCCGCTTCAAGGTGGAGGCTGGATGGAGGAGGGAGGCCTGTGGGCGGCCTGGGCTCAGGGGTGGGCACACAGCCTGCTCCCCTGAGGCCTGCAGGTCTCCTGTGCTCTTCTGTCTGAGGGGGAAGCAGGCACCCCTCTCTGCTGTTCTGGGTGCTTCCACACCCTCATGGGTCTGGCCTCTGCCACAGTGCTCAACCCTGCCCAGCATTCCGCTCAGATGCCCTTTCCTGGGGCGGTTTCCCAATCCTCCGTACCTGGCTCCTGCTCCTCGTGCTTCCATGGCCCCTTTCCCTAAGTACCAACATCTTCCCTCAATCAGCATCTTCGAAAAACTGTGCTTTACCTGTGTCTAAGCCACTGCTCAGCAGCTCAGCAGCCCCTGCACCCCTTCCCAGGCCTGGCAGCCAGCATTCTGCTCTCTCTGCGTTCGACTCTCTGGGGCCTTCACAAGAGCAGAACCGCGCGGCATGTGTCCTTTCATGACCGGCTGGTTTCACTTAGACTGCCGCCGAGGCCCGTGTGTGTTGAATCCCCTGCCAGGCTTCCCTTCCATGAGGGCTGAGTAGTGTAGGGTGGCATGAATGTCCACGCTGGTTGATCCCTGCCTCTGTGGCCTCACCACAGGTTGTTCCACCTTTGGGCTACTGTGCTCGGTGCTGCTGTGATGGGTTTGCGAGTGTCTGTGTGGGTCTCTCCCCCAGGGATACATCGGACCCAGAAGCAGAGATGCTGGAGGCCACAGGGGTGGTGGCGGGCCCTCACCAGCCTGTCCTCCTTGTGCTCAGGTTGCAGTCTTGGCTCAGTACCCCTGAGGATCTGCTTCGCTCTTGTTGAACTAATAAGGGAGTCCCAGCTCAGGATTTCCTCAGGACCAAACGAGAGAATTAGAAGTGCACTGTGGGGTTTATATCACTGAGGACAGCAAACACACACCCTCTGTGATGAGATGGAGAAGAATGGAGGGTTCTTCATAGGAGAGAGCGGTCTTTGGAAGGAGCTCTTTGATAAATTGTGTGTGAAAGTGTGGAGACCAAGGCGGCACGGGGCAGCTGAACCTCTGAGCCAGGGGCAGAGGGTAGAGCAGGCAGTGCTAGCCACGGGGCGCCGTGCTTCCACCTGCACCTCGCGACACCCCGGGAGGCTGGTGCTCTCGTCCCGTGCCGCAGACGCTGAAACCGAGACCCATGGCCTGAGGTCAGTTGACCAGAGCTCAGCAGCAGCGGCACCAGGATTCACAGCTGGGCTGAGACGTTCAGCTGCTGAGCTCCAGGGGAGGGAACCAGCAGAGCTTTGCAGGGGCTGCAATAACTCTCGCTGATCCAGACATTTCAGAAACAGCTGCTAGGCTCTCAGATCCTCCGTTGAGGTGGTGAGAGAGGAGGGGAGAGGTGGCTGTTCAGGTGGGTGTGGAATGAAACAGTGCCTGCAGCTGGGGCAGACAAGGTCCCATGCAAAGCAGCCCCGAGAACTCAAAGCAACAGCAACAAACATTAGCAAAGCATGCTTTGTCTCAGGGCTCGGGCCCACTGTGCCAGGCACGGCCCCCACACTGCTTCGAGAGGCTGCTTGCTGGCATCCACTTACTACCCAGCACTGCTGGCTGAGCAGCTGCAGAGCCAGGCCCTGCTCGAGGTCCCAGCATGAAGTCTATGCCCTCACTGAGCTCCAGGATGGTGGTGAAGACAACACATGTAGCATGAGTTGCCAGGGGCCACAGAAGTCTTGCAGCCAAGGAAGTTTCCCAGAGGTAGGTAGCTGAGTCCAAGCTGAGACTTAAATAATGAACACAGCTAGGCAGGAGAAGAGAGAGGAGAAAGCACAGCATGTGCAGGGTCTGGAGGGAGCATGTGGTTATTTAGAAGAGTGGGGAGAAGGCCAGAGTAGCCCGTCTAGTCCAGGAGTAGGCAGAGGTCCCTGAATCAGCCATCCTGGGTGAAGCCTTTGCCGAGGTGCTAGCCCAGCTCTCTGACTGTGGATGCCCCTTGGACTGGGTGCTGGGAGGGACGTGCTCACTCTGCACTCCATGCCTCCAGAGCGACACTCCATCCAGTCGGCCTGAGACCGGGAACATGAGCCGCATTCTCTGCCAGTCCTGCCCCTCTTGCTCGGGCTCCTGGCCCTGTTGTACCTATTCCTGCACGCACTTTGTTCCCACACAGCTGTCCCCAGTTCTGGCAAATCTGATTTTCTGTTTGTTCAGTGCTATCTTAGCAGTTAAGACGAGTACTGAAAGCCAGTACTTCAGGGTTTGCATCTGATGCCTCTGTCCCTGCTTCTGGGCCTGCCTCACCTCAGAAGCACCAAACATGATTGTTGAAGGAATAAATTTGGCATTGGAAGAAGAACATGGGTTTCTCCTCCCCTTTTCCAATCACTAGAGAATGTCAGGAACTAAATTTTTCCTGCTTGATTGCAACTTACAAATGGTGGCTTTAATTTTCCTAAGAGAGGGAAAGAGGCTTATATTCCTGCCTCCGAGCCATACTGGTGGTTTAATGTTAGCACCTGGCTGACTTCTGTGGTCTCTGTTCAGTCCAGTTTCTTCACCCACTGGTACTTGATGAGAGCCTTGACTTCCTCAGTTATGACTTTGCTTAAGTGAGCTGGTTGGTAATTATCTATGTAATTACCTCGAGATGTGGGAGGCAGCAGCCGTGAAGCCATCCTGAAAGCCAGTACACGTCAGGAGAACACGGCTGCGTTGAATGGCCAACCACAGCGTGCAGACTTCATTCAGGAAAAATGGCCTCCCATTCTTCTTTATTCTCCGCAGCAAGAGTAGTTGTCAGATTAAAATCACCCCAGTGGATTTCTCTTCCTCACATAATAGCCACTTCATTTAATGGATTTAGGGGTGAGGGAAGAGGGCGCCCAATAAGTTTTCCTGCTTATTCCCTGTCTTAGAGTGACGTTGGAGTGGTTGGGTAGACCACCGGCTGAGCAGAGGGGGACATTAGCTGTGGGAGGTTTCTCGTCCAAGTATCTGACTGTAATCTTGTAGAGCTTCTCTCAGTCCCAGGACCTCAGCAGCTGTTGGCTTTTCCTTGACCAGGACTCACCCTTCTCTGACGCGCAGCGGGGAGGCGAGCGTGGAGGGTGTTCTGAGCCAGCTGGTCCTGGAGCACCTGCAGCTGGCTCCCCTGCAGTGGGGTGAGTACCACTGCCTGTCGCTTCTGGTGAACAGGCCCCTTCTCTCAAACTGTGCAAGTTCTTGGGTGTGTAGGGTCGGGGGGTTCCTCAGAGGTTGGTGTGTGCTGATGATCACCTCAGGAAACTGGGGAAAGAGCTCTGGCACCTCTGTTCAGGAGCTTGGCGTCCCCGTGAGTCCTGGTGGCCCTGATGTGCAAGAACTCCTTCCTGTCCCAACATGGATGTGTGGGCGGGTTTCAAACTGGCCTGGACTGCCCATCACTGGAGAGGTGCTGTTGTGTCTGATAGGTGTGCTCTGCAGATATTTCTGGAACTTGGAGTGAGTTGGGATGAGGGACGAGAGCCGGGTGTGATGGCCTCCCTCTGCCTGGAATGAGCTTTGACAGATTTCCACACCCGTGTGTGGAAGGGTGTGTCTCCTAAACACTTTCACTCAGCTGTCCTTTGAGACCACGGTTACTTAACACATAGCCTGTTTGTTCCTTTTGCACCCGTAAACTCATGCCGTGGAGCTCCTTCTTGAAAACTTGTGCCCTGGCCACATAATTCTAAGTAGTGTTTAAAGGTGTCTTGCTCAGAGACAGACTGAGTATTTCTTTGGAGTGCAAGTCTCTGTTCTCTGGAGTTGTTTCATTAGATAATCTATTTTGAATCGTTGCAGTCAGCTGCTAAAATACGTACCTTCCTTCTATCTCCTCCTCACCCAGGAAGTCAGTGTGTGTTCTTTTAAGAAGGTCCATATTGGCCAATTCATTAATAAGCTGGAGCCGCCCCTCTGCATGCTGGAGATGCCTGAACATCAGCCTAGGGCTTGGAGAAGAGAGCTGGCCTTTCTGTGGCATCCCCCCACTCCTCTGCTGGCCCTGCTCCTCACAGGGAGAACCCAGGCAGCTAGCTGGGTGGGCGGTGCCCTCCTGGCCACTGGGATGGATTCCCTTCCTCCTCTCCGACCCATTAAAGTGGGAGCAAGACTTGGCCTTTCTGCAGGGTGTGCCACAGTTTGGCCTCTGCGGGCTTCCCCACTGTCCAGAGACTTGTCCAGGTCCAAATGTCCTATCTCCCAATTCCTTGGGCACAGTGAACTGCTTTTACTGGGTTGGCCAGGGAGGTCAGACACATGGACCCTCCTGGTCAGGGACTGGGAAAGGTCTCAGTGAGCAGCAGCCCTATGTAACCTCTCTCCAGAGGAGGTTCCACCTGGCAAGTAAGCAGGACATTCATGGGGAAGTAAGGGAATGGCTGGTCATGGGCAGAACAGGGCCAAGAGCCAAGAGCAGAGTGACTTGGGATAGGGAGGCGGGAAGCAGGTGGCCTCCTTACCCTCTGTCTCAGATAAGTATCTGCCAGCTAGTGTGGCTGACCGTCAGGGTACCTGATGGCAGAGACCTAGGAGATGCTACCAGAGCTGCTGCTGGGGGGTACCTGTTCAGTCTGCAGGGGATGCTAGTGAAGGTGGCTGTTCTCTGCATGGCCTAAGGTGAGTGCTAAGCAGTAGGGGATTCCGAGAAGAGGGAGGAAGCTGGGAGGACAGAATGCTCCTGCCCCAGGCATTTTGCTTGAGAAGCACCATTTACTCCTGAGGTAGCCAGGGAGGGTCCTTACCATATTTACAAATAGGAACCTTGTGACAAGCCACCCTCCCAGGGAGAAACCCCGTCTAGCACCTGCACACAGAGCTCTGTAAGACTGTCAGATGAAGCACAGTAGTTGACAATGATAAAGGTCTCTTGGTGCTCCCTGTGCCCTGTCCCTTGAGGGTACTGAGATACTCTTTAGAACTATGCAGTAACAAGCTGGGCACTGCCACATGCCTGTGGTCCCAGCACGGGCAGGCTGATGGGTTCGGGGGGCTGTTGTGTGTACATGCCACATGTTCACCCATGTGTAAGTTTGAGTACTTTTCCCTGGAGAAACACAGCTTCTAAAAGATACTGCAGACACCCAGAAGGCCCTGCACGTTTGGTCTCCAGGGGAGTCCTGCAAAGGCCCAGGCTGGCCTCCGCAGTGTGAATCAGCCTCCATGATCAGAGCACAGAGTTTCCCTGTTCCAGGTACCATGGATTATTTAACTCCTGACATATTTGGCTATTTCCAGTGAACATCTTTTTGTTACACGAGTTTTGTTTGATTTTCTGACTATACCTGCCTTCTAGTTCTAGAGTCACTAGGTCAAAGGCCTGAACGTCTCTAAGGCATGAACATGTTTATTTGTGAGACGAATACGTGATTGCTGTCTATGATGTGACACTCTGGGAACTTGGGTTTCTCAGGTCACTTTCTCATCCCGTTTCCAGCACAGAACTCCAGGTGTCCTCTGCAGGGCAGTGCAGGTGATGGAGAGGGAGGGCCAGGGTGGGGTCAGTCCTGAGGTGTTATCGCGCATGCTCTGGACGTCTTCAGATCATAGAGGATGGGAATCGGGTTGAGAGACCTACCCTCCTGAGCCCCAGGAGGGCAGAGGTCTTGCCATGGCCACCAGGCTTTGGCATCTCTCCCCCGCATTCTCCACTTAGGGGCCCAACGTGTCTTGTTATCCTGGGGGCCATGGCCACCTGCACATGCCAGATCGTGGTGAGCCTGCAGGGGTCTTGGCTGGGCAGCGGCCACTGCTTCCCAAAGGCAGCCATGCGGGAATTCAACATTTGTTAGCAGAACTTTCTCCTTGAGTCTCTTTTTGCATCATGTGTTTGTGTATTTGTGCACGATCAAGGAGGGAGGGAACAAGCACCCTCACCTGTGACTCAGTGCAGACCCACCCTTGGGTACAGAGGAAGAAGCCACACAGCCCTGGAGGGTGACTGGCTTCGAGGTCCTGCAGACCTGGCTCCTCTTTGCCGCATTCTGCTGAGCTGGTCAGGCATCCTGGCAGCTCCTTCTGCCCTGAGCTCTGGCGCACTCTGTGGAGTGGTGACGGCCAGCTCCTGACTCTGCCGGGGAAGGGAATGCGTCACAAACATCGACCCCTTCCTCGCCACATGGCTAATCCCACTGACTGAGCGTGGTCAACTCTCTGTCCCTTTCCCTCTGTTATTCTCTCAGGGAGCTCACAGCCTGGGAGGGGACCCGTCTAGCACCGGAGTCACTGCAGCACCCCGGAGGAGGGCCCACTTCCGCTGCACAGGCCCCCTGGGGAGGGAGGAATCACTTTGGGATGAAGGGATCAGGATGGCATCATGGAGGTCCCTCTGATCTTGGGGATGGGGAAGGAGCAGGCTGTGCTCCCCAGTGTTTACCATCAGGGAAGCCAGCTAGAGGGCTCGGGCCACAGCGAGCCAGCAGTGGTGAGAGGGCAGAAGGGAGTTTTGTCTGCCTCCCTTCCTCCCGACTGGACCTTCAGCCCACCAGTGGCATACCAGTGGTGCAGGGTCTTCACCCCTGGCCTCAGTTCAGCCACCCTCTACCTTCCCTGTCCCCTGCACGACGTAGCTCGTATCCAGGCTCTTGAGCTGCCTGGTCCCTGCACCTCCCACACTCCTGACTTGGGCTACCCTAAGCAGACTTCCAGGGGCTCCTGCGAGGATGGACTAGACTGAAGCACCTCAAGGGCCCACCACGTGGGCGCCTGCCCCCGCCAGGCCCCTGTTCCCTGGCGTGCTGGTCTTTAGCCTCAGAAGTCCACACCTCTTTGGCCCAGCCAGCTTTATTCCTTCCCTTAGAGCAGGTTCAGGAGGTCAATTAAAGAAAAAGGTTGCTATTTTTAAACAGCCATTTTGTAAAAATGGTCACACCTGCTGGGCCAGGGGCAAGGGCTGGGCAGTGACTTTGGGCCCTAATGACCCTGCATGCTCTTGTGTCCCTCCCATGAAGGAGGAGCTGAGGCTGAGCAGACCCAAGTTCGTCTCACCTGGGGCTCACAGCTGCAGAAGAACAGTCTAGGTTCAGAGCCCCTCACACCTGAATTGTGACCTTCCCCCGGGGTCACTTTATGGAAGTAATATGTTCTCACAGCAAAAAGTGAGAAGCAACCAGAGGAATTCAGCAGAGGACAGCCAGCCCTTTCCTATCCCAAACCACCTCTGTTTCATCTTTGTGCAGTTCTGAGTTATCTTGCAATCCTCCAATTATAACTTGGTTCATGGAAATGACCGTGTCACGATTATACTTCCATATCCTTTTTTATGCTTAACAAAATATAAACGTCATCTGTATTATAAACACGTCTTACACACATAGGTAAAGGCTGAACTGTGTTTCATCAAATGGATACAAGATAATATAACACTTGTCCTGATGTTGAAGTTTTAGATTGTTTGAAAGTATTTACCACTGTAAACGTTTTAGACCACTAGACCCAGGTTTGTACACAGAACTTTATTTAGTATCTGGGGGTTAACTGCCTCAGCGTGGATTCCCACTTTTACCATGAGGTGGTAGCGACAGCTGCAGGGCACAGACAGGCCTGGTGCTGTTGGGCAAGCCACCTGGGTTGCATCCCAGGCTCTACTACCCCATGGTGAGTTGTGGCTTGGGCTAGGGGTCCAGTTCTCCACATCTCATTTGTAAATACTGAACACAAAAGAGGAGGAAATACTTCCTTGCCCCAGTAGTGAGAAGTCACACTGTGTATGGGCTCTGGGATTATAATTCTTACTTTTGGTTGTAGAAATAAGGAAACTAAAATTCTAGGGGGCAAATTCAGGACCCAGTGTGCGTCTTCTACCACGTCATTGACAGTAAGGCAGGACTTGGGGCTTAGCCAGCCAAAGGCAGGGCCAGGCTCACAACAGGACTCCCGAGTCCAGGCACTGGGCAGGAGCTTCCAAGATACCTCCTGTCTCAGTCCTTGAATGTTCTGGAAATGGAGAGTGTTTGTGCATGGTGCACACACGTGTCCATGGGCTGTTCTCCCAGTGGGAAGGAAGCAGCTCTGGGCCTGTCTGTGCCCCTTGCAAAAGCCAGTGTGCCTCTCTGCCTGTCTATGCTGAGGACCATCTTCCAGACGTTTCCATAGATACCGGGTCATGATGACTAATGGGGCTAAGCTGCTTGCCACACTGATTGGAGTGTCCCATTGCTGTGCCACCCGCTACTTCCTTCTTGAACTGATAACACTTTTCTCTTTATAGCTCTTTATGTCTTCTTAGATGCATTGATGCTTGCTTGAGCTGTCATTCATAGACAGTCAATGAATACAAATCAGGTTCTCGCTACATTTACAGAGTGGGCATTTTTAGTACACATTCTCCAAATAACCACTGAGTAAGCCCACCTGTGCTCCCAGGATCTGAGCTGTGATGTGGAGGCAGGACTGTGGGAGTGGGGACAGTGGCCATCTAGGAAGCTGGGTGGCCACCTGACACTCGGTGAGGGCGCTCCTCTGCCTTTTCTCAGGGAGCACCCTTTGGGCCTGAACTGGCATGAGTCTTGGACGTTACCATCACTGTTTCCTTTGGTCTATTAAGATGTAGACGGGGGTGCCAAGGGTTGATGGATTGGTTCTTGTATTGATAGTGTCATCTGTTTGTTGAGTAAATATCTACTGCCCAGCTACTGGACACCAAGCACTGTCTCAGGCCTGGGGACCCAAGAACAGATTAAACACAATCCCTTTCCCAGGAGACACTTACACTGTGGCGAGTGCTGGGGACTGGGTTGGTCTGTACCATCTGCACACGTCCTGGTGTGTGTGTGCCTAGACCTTGTGCGGGTGTTCTGGAGCAGAGATGGGGGCAGGGCTGGCACTCAGCTCTCCTGTCACCTTGACTGGAAGGAGCTTGTGCTGTGCTTGGGGTGTGGCACGGTGCCTGTGAGCACCTGCGGGTCTCCCTGGAGCAGACCCCCGGAGGCTGCGGAGCCCCCAGGACAAACGGCACTTTTCCTCCTCGGGCACTTCTGCATTTGGCCAGCTCTATGCAGGAGCCTGGGTCTGGTGCTGCCTGAGTGTGGGCCTCCTGTGGCTCTGCGGGGAAACACGTCCATGCTGCGCCTGCTCCTGAAAAGTGTCTTTCATCAAACTGTGTAAGAGGGATGTGTCGTGAGGGGTTTGGTCTGTGTCTAGCGGGAGGTTCCTGCAGAAGGGCTGCTCGAGGCAGCGGCGTCTCAGGCAGCAGGGCCAGTGAGGACCCAGCCCCACCCAGCCAGCAGGGAGGATGGTCAGTGGCACACAAGTCTCCCTGCCACTGGCCTTCCCACTGCCCCCTTGCTTCCTTCCCAGATGACAGCAGCAGCGCTCTCTGGGTGTATCCAGCGCCACCTCCCTCTCCAAACGTCTGCTCCTGGGCCCAAGTGCTCGTCAGTACTCTGGGACCCAGGGGCTGACTGGGGTGGTTTGGGTGAGTCTGAGAGGCTGACCAGCTTGGGGCTGAGTACCACTTCCTGAGGTCCATGTGTGGCTCAGTCATGTGGGGGAGGGGTACAGAAATGTCGGCTGCCCCCAGTATAGTCTCTCTCAGGAAAGACACAGCAGTGCTTGTTCTGCTGGGCTCTCGTTTAGAATCAGTGAGGGCTGCAAACGGCACGTAGTCCCAGGCCTGTCATCAGAAGCACTCCACAGGTACAGGAACCTCACAACTTAGTAGGGTCCTAGACAGCATCTTGAAATGAAAGACAGTGAGGCAAAGAGGAAGGAGAGGAGAGCGAAGGAGACCAGGGGACAGAGGAGGACTGTGGAGCCAGGCTACTGTGTTCCTGAGGAAGAACCAATGAATGGTTCTCCTTGTCAGTCTGTACTCAAACACACCAAGGGGACAGTGAGAGGCCCCTAGCCTCAGAGCAGAGGACCACTGGTGAGGCTGGACCTGGCTCAACTTGTGCCCATGCCTGGGGTGGGACAGGTTCTTCTCCTACTGGCTGCTTCACATCACAGCAAACACAGAGTGGCCTCAGGCATGCCGGCCTCTCCTTGCCAGCACAGGCATGGATCAATACAACCACCTTGGCGGCCACACTGGCCACCAGCCTGCAAAACCTCACAGAACTTGTGCACTATGCCAGCTGATCCTCCAAACAACAGGGCTGTCAGGAGGAGGGGCGAGCACCCCTGCCTCAGGGTCTCAAGGGGAAGATGAAGCCATCAGTCAGCAACAAGAGGGAACCATCAGAGTGCATGTGGGCACATCAGCACAGGACCATGGATGTCACCTGGAAGGATGGCATCCTTGCCTTGGGCTGGAATTCAGCCTTGAGCACACAGGAGGAGGGAAGCCTTGGCTGCTGAGACTGCTACCAGTGGATGGACACTGAGCACCCATGAGGTGCTGAAGAGGCTGGGAAGAAGAGACAGCCACCGACAGTGAAGCCGGCTACGCCAGGGCCTGGAGGACGGAGGAGTGGGACCACGCGAGGTCTGATCCTCGAGCCGGGGCCGAGTCTTTCTGAGCCAGGTCCCTGGAGAGTACTGAAGCCCAAAGGACGACAGTGGCCAGGTCATAAGCCCAGTGGAGTTCAGTGCCCATGGCCCCACAGCTCTTTCCATCTGAACTACCCCTGGCCTTCCTCTCAGGCCTCTTCCACGCAGGAGCCTCTGCTGCATTTAGCACCCCATCTCACCCCTCAGTGCCCAGGGATGCCTTTGCATGGGCCCCATCTGTCCTTTTCTATGTCTGTCTCCCTGGGAGCTGGGGCTCGTGGGGCAGGTGGAGGAGGTGCCCTGCAAGCCTCCCAGGTGGCTCAGGAAGGGCCTGGTGCCGCAGCTCCTGCTCAGTCTGGTGGGGTGGGTGGCAGACACTTGAGGACCAGTGCTGCTCAGGAAGAGGGCCTGTCCATCCAGGGTGCTGGGACAGTGATTGCTGGCTTGGTAGCCAGTGTCCACATGCTGCTCAGCCTCTGATGAGGAAGACAGATGAGCAAATACCGCCATCCTCTCGGACGATGAGGAGGGGGTCTGGGAGGGACTTCTGGGTCTTCCCAGGGATCCCCAGTAATCAGCAGTTTCTTCAAAACTAGCCTTCTACTTTCTCTTACCTTCACCACCACACATCCACCCCCTCCACCTGCCCATCTGCCTTCCACCTGCCACCCCCCATTCACTCACCCCCAAAGTGCCTCTGTGCCAGATTAGGGGGCCACCTGTGAGCCTCTGCTCATTCCCCTTCTTGCAGCTGTGTGCCACATTCTGTAGGAGACTTCTCCATTATGGAGGGGTGCCTGTCCCTGGGGGAGGGTGGGACTTATTGAGACCCAGGACATTTCAGGTTGGAACAGCTCTCCCCATGTGGGAGCTGGGGTGTTGCTAGTACCTTCTGCTCACTGACCAGGGCAGGCCACACAGCAGCTCACGTGCTGAGAAAAGGGCCGACCTGATGGCATTTTCAAATGTTCAGAAAACACTAAGGAAAAGTCTGAATTCTCCATAGGGTGGCTGATGCCACGTTACCAGTCCTGGTAAGAAAAGGGCTAATGAGAACCAGGTAAAAATAGCATGCTCTGTGCCTGTCCAAAGTGCCACAAAGCCAAGAAACATCTCAGCACCCAGACTGTCACCAGCCAGTGCCACAACTAGCTAGACTGAGCATCCTTCACGACAGGGACCTGTCATGTCCTCACATCCAGGAGGTGGGGGTACTACCCTTGCTTCAGAGGGGGAGCTCCAAAATTAGAAAGGTCATTTCACCATGTCCAGCAAGTAAGTGGTGGAATGAAGACCTTTCATGGTCTAGCCCTGAGATGCCCAAGTTGCCCGCCCCAAGAAAAGAACCGGAATACAGTGAATCATCCTACCTGCAAGGTGCTCTCTGAAAACCTATGAACTAAGTATTTATTTTGAAAAGATAAAATGTGCACAAATATACTTCAAAGTTTAAGGGGTGCAGGAGGGTGCATGATGAGAAACGCCTTTCCCATCCCAGCCTCCCCAGCTCTGGCTGTCTCCAGATGCCATCTTGGGCGCCTTTCCTCAAGAGGGGTGTGCGAGCGCTTTGCCGCGTGGTTTTTGTTTCACTGGGTGATGTATGGTGGACATCAGTGGCTCTCACTCCATCTCAATCCACCAGGCTTCTGCCCGAGATGTATTGCCATTTATTTACCCTGTGTGGTTGATGGGCTCTCAAGTTGTTTCTGATCTTCTGCTGTGGTAAACATTGTTGCAATTAGTTTCCTTGTAAATATGTCATCCCTTACACAAGTAAGTCACACTGTAGGACATTTATTTCAAATTGAGCAATCTCTTAAAAAATATCTTCTGGTTTGTTATAATCATACTTAGAAAGACCTTCCCTAGTTGGATTATTATTATTTTTTTAATTCTGCCATGTTTGTTCCGAGTGTTTTGGGACCTCAATTATTTAACATCGAAATCTTTTTGTTTATCTGGAATTTATTATAATGTGAGTGATGGGGCCACCCTTTCTTTTTCCAGAAATCTTAGTCGTCCCCAAGCTATAATCTATAATCTGGCTTTCTCCACGCATAAGAAGTTCCACTTTTCTTCTTCTTTCTTTCTTTCTTTTTCTTTTTCTTTCTTTCTTTTTTTTGTGGGGTGTTTAATTAGTTATACATGACAGCAGAATGCATTTATGCACTTTGGTATATCATACATAGATGGGATATAATTTCTCCTTTTTCTGAGTGTACATGTTGCAGAATCACTGGTCATGCAGTCACATATACACACACAGTAATAATGTCTGTTTTGTTCTACTGTCTTTCCTATCCCCACATCCCCTCCCCTTTCCTCCCATTACTTCCCTCTATCTAATCTAGGGTAACACTATTCTTCTCTAGTGCCCCCCCCCACTTTATTGTGAATTAGCATCCGCATATTAGAGAAAACATTTGGCCTTTGGTTTTGGGGGGATTGGCTTATTTCGCTTAGCATGATATTCTTCAACTCCATCCATTTATTGGCAAATGTCATAATTTCATTCTTCTTTAAATAAGTAATATTCCATTGAATACATGTACGGCATTTTCTTTATCCATTCATCTATCGAGGGACACCTAGGGTTGGTTCCATAGTTTAGCTATTGTGAATTAAGCTGCTATAAACATTGCCGTGGCTGTATCATTATAGTATGCTGATTTTAAATCCTTTGGGTATAAACCAAGGATCAGAATAACTGGGTCAAATGGTGATTCCATTCCAAGTTTTCTGAGGAATCTCCATACTGCTTTTCAGAGTGACTGCACCAATTTGCAGTCCCACCAACAGTGAATGAGTGTACCTTCACCACATCCTCGCCAACATTTATTGTTGCCTATATTCTTGATGATTGCCATTCTGACAGGGGTGAGATTAAATTTTAGGGTAGTTTTGATTTGCATTTCTCTAATTGCTAGAGGTGTTGGATGCTTTTTCATATATTTGTTGATTGATTGTATTTCTTCTTCTGTGAAGTGTCTGTTCAGTTCCTTAGCCCATTTACTGATTGGGTTATTTGTGTTTTTGGTGTTAAGTTTTTTGAGTTCTTTATAGATCCTAGAAAATAATTCTTTATCAGAGGTGAATGTGGTAAAGATTTTCTCCCAACCTGTAGTCCCTCTTTTTACATTATTGAATGTTTCTTTTGCTGTGAAGAAGCTTTTTAATTTGAATCCATCCCATTTATTGATTCTTGACTTGACTTCTTGCATTTTAGGAGTCTTGTTAAGGAAGTCAGATACTAGGCTGACGTGGTGAAGATTTGAACCTGTTTTTTCTTCTTTGAGGTGCAGGGTTCTCTGTTCTAGTGCCTAAGTCTTTGATCCACTTTGAGTTGATTTTTGTGCAAGGTGAAAAAGGTTTAATTTCATCTTATTACATATGGATTACCTGTTTGGCCAGCACCACTTGTTGAATAGGATATCTTTTCTCTAGTGAATGTTTTTGGCACCCTTGTCTAGTATGAGATAGCCATATTCATGTGGGTTTGTCTCTGTGTCCTCTGTTCTGTACCATTGGTCTACCAGTCTGTTTTGGTGCCAATACCATGTCATTTTTGTTATTATAGCTCTGTAGTATAGTTTAAGGTCTGGTATTGTGATACATCCTGCTTCACTTTTCTTGCTAAGCATTGCTTTAGCTATTCTGGGTCTTTTATTTATCCACATAAATTTCATGACTACTCTTTCTATTTCTATGAAGAATGTCATTGGGATTTTAATAGGATTTGCATTAAATCTGTATAGTGCTTTTGGTAGAATGGCCATTTTGACAATATTAATTCTTCCTATCCAGGTAGCATGGGAGACCTTTCCATCTTCTGAGGTTTCCTCCAATTTTTTTTCTCTAGTGTTCTAGAGTTTTCATTGTAGAGGTCTCTCACTCTTTTGTTCGATTGATTACCAAGTATTTTATTTTTTTGAGGCTATTGTGAATGGGGTAGTTTTCCTAGTTTCTCTTTCAGTGGATTCATTGCTGATATACAGGAATGCATTTGATTTATGGGTGTTGATTTATATCCTGCTACTTAGCTGAATTCATTTATTAGTTCTAGAAGTTTTCTGGTGGAATTTCTATTTTTTTTATCTTCTAGATATAGAATCATGTCATCAGCAAATAGTGATAGTTTGAGTTCTTCTTTACCTATTTGTATCCCTTTAATTTCTTTCTTCTGTCCAATTGCTCTGGCTAGACTTTCAAGGTTGATGTTGAATAGAAGTGGTGAAAGAGGACATCCTTGCATTGTTCCAGTTTTTAGAGGGAATGTTTGCAATCTTTCTCCATTTAGCATGTTGCTGGCTTTGGGTTCAGCATAGCTAGCTTTTACAGTGTTGAGGTATGCTCCTACTATCCTTAGTTTTTCTAGTGTTTTAACGATGAAGGTATGTATATTTTGTCAAAGTGTGCTGTATTTTGCTTTTTCTGTATCTATTTAGATGATCATATGATTCTTGTTCTTAAGTCTCACTTTTCTTATGCTTAAGGAAAGCTTTGACTCTTTTCCATTGATCTACCTGGGTGCAGCTGTTATACTTTCTAGTGTAAGTTTAACATCTGCTGTCGGGAGTCTTCCTCAGTGTTATATTCTTGCCTTTCTTACTTAGGTTTTTTAAAACCACCTAACATGAACTTGACATCTTAACCACATCTCCGGGTGCAGTTCAGTGGTGTCAACTGTGTACATGTTGTTGTGTGACAGATCTTTGGAAATTTTCGCTTGCAAAACTGAAAGTCTCCACCCATTGAACAACATCTGTGGTGCTTATTTTTGCATAATTTCAGAAAGTGCTCGTCCAACTCACTTGAGAAACAAGCATCCACCACCGACTCTCACCTGTGCGCATTTCCCCATTCTTTTTTCATTTGATTTTACTTCCTTCCTTTTCCTTGATCAAGCTGGCCAATAGATGATTACTTATTTATCAACTCTGCCCCTTTCTCTTTTCTACTTCAATAATTGTAGCTTCTCTTTTTTATTAGTTTCTCATTTCTGTTTTATTTGGGCTTCCTGGGTATTCTTCACTCACCTATAGGATTAAGTGTTTAAATTATTTTTTTAAAGCTTCCTGTTATTTTTAATTGGTACATTATAGTTTTATATGAAACGAATGCATTGTGATCTCTTCACACACACACACATAGCATAGTTTAGTCATGTAACTAAGTAGAAGAACAAGTAGAGTAGGTGAGGGGGTCAGAGGGGAGGGACAACAGAAGTAGGGAAGGTTGAAGGGAAATAAGCTATGTTGCATACAGCTCTGAGTGTGCCAGTGAACCCACTAGCGTGTAAAACTATAATGCACTATGAAATTTTTAGGTAACTTCTTATTATTAATATAAATCTTTAAGGCCATCAATTTTCCTGTGGTCACTGCTTTAACTCTGCCCCATGTTCTAGAATTAAACAGTCTCATGTCTGATATTTGTTAGACATTCTGCAATTCTAGTTTGTGTTTTATCTCTGTCCAAAATATTGTTTAAAGGATAGTTTTTTCAAGAACCTTCTGTGTGTTTTTGTTTGTCTGATTCTGTTATTACTTTGTAAAGTAATGGCATTGTAATCAGTTTATAATCAGTATGAGCCTCACCTCAGAATTTATCAAGGTTTCTTTGTGCATGTTTTTTGGTGACTACTCCAAGGACGTTTAAGAAGAAGGCCCGCTCCTCATTTTCAATGTGTGTTGGCTGTGCCTTGCTGATCAAGTTGGGCAAGTCTGATATCCTTACTTACTTGATCTGCCCTGGTCTCTAAGGGGTGCACGATGGCTCTCCCTGATGGGGGTCCACTCTGCCCAGTGACCCCTCTCTGTGGTGTGAGTGCCAGCGACCTCGTGTGCAGGTGCTCCCAGCGTCTGTGTGCCATGCCTGAGGACTCTGTGTGCTCTTGGTCTCCTCTGAACTGGCGCTCATTCCCGCTCGCCTGATACCTGCCACACCCGCTCCGTTTTGCTTGCTGGCTTCCCTTCACCCATACTTTTGTTTGAACCCTTTGAGAGTCACTTTGTGAAACATGGTTTTGTGGAAGCGGCGCTGGGGCTTTCCTCATCGACGGGCTCCTGGGTCTTCCCCCGGTGAGTGGCTGAGACTGTCATGCACATGGCTGTGCCAAGCGCGTGGTCCGGGGGCCCAGTGCTTTTGTCTTTGTACTTTCAATCTTGACTGTTGTGATGTGTGCTTTCTGGTTTTTTTTTTTTCCTGCATGATTTTGTTTCCTCTTCTTTCTTTCCAAGCTGTCCTGCATCTCTTGTCTGCCCTCCCACCCCCATCTCCTTATGAGATCTTAATCCCTTACTTTCTTCACAATTCTTGTTTTCTGAAATTTCATTATACAGTCATGAGCCCACATGTTCTGTCTGGATGTGTGGATCCCATATATGATGGTGGTTCCATAAGGTCATTATGGAGCTGGGTACCATGGCACATGCCTATATACTCCCAGTGACTCTGGAGCCTGAGGCAGGAGGATCGCAAGTTCAAGATCAGCCTGGGCAATTTAGGGTCACCCTGTCTCAAAAATAAACGGGATTGAGGATATAGCTCAGTGGAAGAGCACTCCTGGGGCCAATCCCCAATATTACCGAAAAAAAAAAAAGAAGAAGAATATTTTTTTTAAAGATGGAGCTGAAAAATTTCTGTTGCCTAGTATTTTTACTGTATCTTTTCTAAGTCTGGATACACAAATACTTAACCACATGTTAAGGTTGCTGAAGCATTCAGTGAAGTGACATTCCTGACAAATTTGTAGCCTACAAGTAACAGGCTCCGCCATGTAGCCCAGGTATGTAGTGGGCCATTTCATTGTGTTTCTTTATGTACGTCCCTGTCTCTCAGCACCATGACAACGTGTACATTTCGTTTTTATTTCCTTCTTCACCCTCACCAGAGTAAAAGTTCCATCCAGGAACGACTTTATTCCACATCGTATTCTCAGAACGTTGAATTGTCACTGGAAGGCTTAATATACGCTTAATTATTTGTTGAAGGAATTAACAAAAGACAACCTTCACAATACAGCTCTGAGGCAGGTAGTGATCCTCCTGCTTTAGGGAAGAGAAACTCAGAGTGTTTGTAAGACAGTTGTTCAGCCTACTTGGCAAGAAGTGGAACACAGCAGCAGTGGTTTCAAAATCCATGTTTCCCCCCATGTACTGCACGTCCCAGATCACAAAATTAAACATCAGCCTGCAGCTGGATCCCGAGCCTGATCAGCTGACTTCCAACCAAATATCCCTCTGCAGCGCACTCCTTGATGACTAGGGAGAAGGAACATCCTCCTGTACACACTTGCAGAATAGTTGCAAGTACAATAGTGAGAATGATTCTTCCTGAGCTATTTTAGGGTAAATGATTGACCAAATTGTTTAATGTGCATTTCCTATAAGCAATGACATTATTTCATAAAAGACCACAATATAGCCACCAAAACAGGAAGTTACCATGGAAATGTAACTCTCGGATACCAAGCCCCATTCATATTTTGCTGGTTACCTCAGTCCTCTTTCCACCTGGGGGTTGGGGTCTTAGTCAGAGTCTCTAGTTGCACTGAGTTGTTAGGTATCAATAGTCTCCTGTGGGCTAGAAGAGCTCCTCAGTCTTCCTGTGACTTTTGTCACCTTGATACTCCAAGACTTTCCACCAGCAGTTCTGTAGACTGCCCTCAGTTTGGGTGTGTGGTAGGTCCTTATGGTTAGATCCATAAAGTTTATGCCGTTGGGCAGGGATGTCACAGGAGTAATGTGCCCTTTGTGCCACATCTATCAAGTAGCCCATGTTCTCTGCTCATGCTGTTACCAACAGTGGTCATTGGTCATCTGATGAAGGTGGCATTTGCCAGGCTCCTCTGCTGCAGTTATATTTTCCTTTTTGTAATTGGAACATTGTGGGAAGGTGCTTTGGAATTGTAAATATCCAATTCCTCATCAACTTTCCTTTGTTCTTTTAGTTATATTTGTGTGGTTCATCCTTTTCTATTTTATACATTGGGTTAAGAGATGTTGCTGTGGATATTTACTTTGATGCTGCATTGCCCCAGGTTCAGCCGCGGGCCCTCTTTCCAGCGGCTGCTGTGCCTCCTGGCTCCCCAGCCTTCTCTGAAGATGCCTGGCTTTCCAGCATAAGATAGTCCAGATTCATCTTAAAGTCACCCCGACAGCACCATCTCTCTGAGGAGTCTCAGTTCCCTCCAGTGAAAACCAGGACTGGAACCAGGAGCCAGACACAGCAGTGGTCCTTCCTGTTGGTGTTGCTGCTCCAGAGCCAGGAAGTGGACCACGCACACCAGGGACTGCTGTTGCACACACTTGCCCGCACACACACACCGGGGACTGCTGCACCTCCCTCTGTGGCTACGCGTTCATGGCCACCATCAGCCAAGTCTCCCATCCAGCCCAGTGCTGGTGGTTCTTCCTGGTTTACTCCTTTCCTTCCTTGAACCTCACTTCCCAGCTTTAAAGTAGTTCCTGTTTTGTCTGTCCCCTGCACGAAGCCCATCTCCCATCTCCACTTGACACTCACTCACACTCTCAGGATCCCAACCTCGTCACAGGGACCCTGTGGATACCAGTGAGGAGGTCCTCGCCTCCCCCTCCCACTTGTGCTCTTGGCACCCAGGCCAGGCTGCCCTTATGTGTGGACACTGACTCCAGTTTGGGCTCTGGGATGCCACATGGGTGCGTCCCACCTGGAGCAGAAGCCCCTCTTTGCAGATGCCTACTCACCCTGCCCAGGCTCAACAGCCCTCCTCACACCGCCATATCTTGCCTCATTCTAACCAGTGGCCTCAGGACTGAGTCTTTTGGGGATGGAGGGGCTACCAGGCTGTTGACATTGGGGGACAGCCGTCTTCTGAGATGCCCCTCTTCCCTGCTGCATCTCCCTCCCCTTTCTTTTCCTGTGGATCCTGGGAGACACTGCTTCTTCTGCCATCCTGCTAGCCTGCTCTGCACCCTGCTCCCACCCACGCCGGCTCTTCCTGACTCTCCTGTCACCTGTGTCTATCTCATATGCTCCATGAACTCAATGCAGAGTGGGTACAAAGTAAGTGCTGTTGAATGAGGCGTGAGCCGTAAGCCTTGAGCAGCACTCAGTTTGTGTGTGAGAGGAGCAGCCCCTTGCTGGGGAGCAGTGCCTGTTCCTACAGACTGGAACACATCTGTCGAGGGCCAGACTGCTTCTCTGTGCAGAGCAGGCATCTCGGGCTCTCCCACTAGACCCCGTGGGGACAGCCTCAACTGTGATGATGGCTTTGCTTGCTGGGCCTCCTTCAGTTTTCCTCTGCCACTGCCTAATCACAGTGAAATCAAGAGAATTTAGACTGCCAGCTTGAATTGGTGCTAATTAGTGCCGATATAAATCAAGCCCAGGTCTCTGTGGGCTTCTTAGTTCCAAAGTTTCCCACGAGCTGCAGGCAGAGCACGCAGACATGCCTTCTGCAGAGCTCCTGCCCCGCCCTCATCCCTTAGAGATTTATTCTCAGCATCCCCGTGCCCTGCCATTCTTGTGCCTGGCTTGTGTCCACAAGAGTAAGGGACTTCAGTGCAGGCAGATAACTGCTGGTACCTTCAACCCCAGCGGATGGGGCAGGCCTGGTGTGGATGTGACTTGTCCCAGTCCAGGTCCAAGGACCTTCCATTGGCTGAATTTTCCTCCTCCAGGACCAGGAAAATAACACTGGGGAGGGCAGCGGTGCTCACAGCCCTGTAGGGAACCCTGCTGTTTGGCACCTCTCCGTCCACTCTACAGACACCACTTCCCCTCCTCCGCCCCCCCGCAGGCCCATGGAGCAGGTGTGTTTTTTTTTTTTTTCATTTCAGAGTTGGAAACCAGGGCTCTGCTGTCACCCAGCCAGGAAGTCACAGAGCCAATATTTGAATCAAAACCTGTCTGGTGCCAGCCATAGGCTGCAGCCGGGTCACGTTGTCCTTAAGTTCCATCCCTTAAGTAATAAAGTGAATTGAAGATACGCAGCATACTAAAAATAAGTGGTAGAGGTTTCAGTTTTTCTCCAGTTTTTCCCATTGTTTCTTCATCAGTAAGAAAAGTAAGATAGCCCCTGCTACTTCCACGATGAGGCAGTTTCACATGTCTGGATTTTGCAGCCTTTCAACCCTGTGGTGGAGGATGTAGGGGGGAATAGCACATGCTGTTGACAGCAGAGTCACTGGGAGAACATGGATGTGGCTCGGCTGGGCTCACATGCAGTTTTGGTCACCTCCTATTTTTCTTGGGTGCCTCATAGAGGACAGCACAGTAAAGAGCCCTCCGTGCCTGCTGAGGAGATGCTTCTCGCAGTGGCCCTCTGTCCTAAGGGCTGCTGGCGGGGAAGTGCACTCATGGAGGGGCACAAGCACACTGACCAGGTTTCTGCAGAGCTGGGAGCTGCCTGGGAGCATCAGCAGCAGTCGTCCCTAAGCAGGGCCTGGGGAGCACCTTTCTCTGAGGATTGCTGTCCACCTGAGAAGCAGCCATCATGGGACCTCAGGGTGGGCGGAAGCTGACTGGCTGACAGGGACAGTGCCTCCCTTCTCCCTGCTGTGGGAGGCCCAGGAGTGGCCTCTCTGCCCAGAGGTCTCTGCTGGGGGGCCTGTCTCTAGCCTCCTCTCTTCTGTCACCCGTTTTTGCTCTTCCCTGAAGATCTCTCTGACAGTTAGGGCCCTACCCAGCCCCATCCCGGTGCCAGCCCCTGCACTGAAATAGAGCCCAGGCCTGTGCTCCCCGACTCTGTCCCATGGGGCTGCTCTCAGGTGCTGGCCCCACCCCCACCTGGACCCCACCCTATCTGCCTTCTCTGTGCTGCCCAGAGCTCCTCAGCACCTGTCAGGATGCCGCTTCCTCTGTCGAGGTGATGCCCCCATGCCTCAGGGGGAATCCAGGGCATGGTGCTGTGATGGATCAAGCTCTCAGCCTGCCACACTGCCAAGCCCTGGGCCACGGCTCCTTCCGCCCCAAGGTCAGGCCCCATGAGGAACTCAGCACCTGGTGGGGGCTGGAAGAGATGGGAAGTGAGGCCGCTGCACCTGCAGGACTGTGGGCTGGAGTTCCTGGGCTCTCCCCAGACTGCCCAGGATCCGCCTCCCACAGCAGAGGTGCCGTGTTTCCCTCTTCCTTCCCTCTTTCCCGGCCCTGCAAATCCTCCATGATCCCAGCTCTTCCATGAAGCTCTTCCCATACGTCCCCAGTGCTGGGTGTCAGCAGCTCAAGCCCAGGTGGGCGAGGGGCCCACACGCCTGGAGTGTGTCCACCATTGTGCCACTCTGTGTCCTTGGCTAGTCCTGCCTGTGAATTCTTAACTTCTTTCTTGTTCAGAGTCGGGAGAGGAAGTACTCTAGGCACAGGTACGGGGTGCCTCCTGCGTCCCTCTGCTTCACTTGAGAAGGTGCAGGATGCGGACGCCCACTCTCTCCCTCCTTGGGGTGCTGCCAGGCGTCCCTGCTCTGCAGAATACCGAGCACACACGTGCTGCCTGAGGGCCTTTGACCCGCCTGCCCTGCAGGGGATGGCATCGTCCATTGCTGTTTCGCGTGGGAGTACCTTGCGTCAGCTAGCACGAGGAGGCACTGGCCCCAAGCCTTCCTTTTCTATCAGGAAATCAAGCTCAGGCTCCTTCTCAATAGCCATGGCCCCCATGACCTCGCTAAGTGGTCACCAGGCCTTGTGAGGAATTTGGCTTCCACAGGAAGAGAGTAAAAACCTGGCCAAGATCTGGACTCAAGGTGGGGTGTGCACAGGCAGGGGCATGTAGGTGAGCCATCCCAATGTACTCCCTGCACCACAGGAAGAGGGAGGAGATGCAGGCAGGAACCTAGGGTGATAGCCAGCAGCACCCTGCTCCTCCGTGACCTCTGGACCTACCTCTCAGCCTTGTAGTGGACTCAGAGGCCTCAGGGGTTCTGGTCCCAGCTTTGTGACCTGAGTGGATATCTGGCTCAGGCCCAGGAGATGACTTGAGGGTTAGTCAGCTGATAGTGGGTATCAGACTCCTTTCCAACGCACAAGGCATCTTCAGGGAAATAAGAGATGTCCTTGAGGAACTCAAGTCCCAGGCCCTGTGTCCCCCATATTGTAGGAGAACAGGGGCTTTGTGGTGGCCTGCAGAGCTATGCCTGGAAGGATGGGGTGATTGAGCAGCGCCGACCGTGTTTCTGCTGCACTCGTGGTGATGCCGCCCCACACCCTGCTGCTGCGTGGTCCTAGTGCTGGCGGGCAGCCACCAGCTTTCCAGGTGATGTCCACCGCAGCCCTCACCTGGGTTCCATTTCCAGCCTGCTGTGGAGGTTCTGCCCTGGGCTTCTTGGTATAGGTCTGTTTTTAGCTATAGCCTTCAAACTGGAAGTTTCAGACAGACAGGGCGGGAAGAGGGCAGCGGTGGCTAAGGATGGACTCTGTAGACTTCCCCACCGTTATGTGTTCTTAAAGCTGCAGGGGCCGCACTTTCCACCTCATCCAGCCCTCCTGGGGTCTTGGGGCAGCAGGAGCAGCAGCTGATCTGAGGGACCCAGAGCCTGGCAACATGGCAGGCAACAGGGCCCAGAGCTGATCGGTCATAGTGCTGCACCCTGGATTCCACCTGCCAGTGTGGAGAGCATCCCCCAGCAGAGGAAGAGCATCCCTACAGGCGCAGGGGAGCTTCCTGCTAGTGGAGAGGGAGTATGCCTATTTCCCTGAGCTGTGGGCTTCCTGTCGTGCCCTCCCGCTGTCCTGCCAGGTGAGTGGAGGAGATGGTCTCTCGTTCTCTGAACTCAGGCTCCAGACTCAGCAGGAACAGAAATGACCCATAAAAGCGGCATGGGCGCTATGCCACCTTGCATCAAACAGAGCCAGTTCTGTGGCCTTTTCCCTTGGAGAAGAGGAATCAGAGAGGCTTCAGTGGGGATTCTTGGAACCGTCTTCTGAGGCGGAGAGAAGCACTTGCCTCGGAGGCCCTTGCCTCTGTCTTGGGCTTCCCAGCAGAGAAGTGGGCTCTGGAGCTCCCTCAGGTTCCCATGCCCTGCACATGCCGAGAGAGGGACGAGGCCATGTGTGCTGGGTGCTCAGTGATCAGGAAGCCCACTCTGGACAGGAGCTCAGGGCAGCTGAGGTCACTTTGTCCCTCCTGTGCCATGCAGGAATCAGAATGGAGGTCTGAGGGCATCTGGCCCGGCACTGGTGGGTGGACAAGGGCCTCTACACGGGGCGCAGCTCTCGGCTCACTGAGCCCCGGTTCCCCCACTGCGCCTGGCTCAGGGTGCTTGGGATGTGCTGACGAAGGCTGGAGCAGGTGCTGCATGGAGGGTGTCCGGAGTTAAGACGGTCACTTTCTTTGGCAGGGAAAAACAATCTGCAAGCAAAATGTGGGTCAGTGTGAGCGCTGCTAGGAGGTGTGGGGAGTAGCCCCTTCCTGTGGGGGACCCAAAAAAGTAAGTGGTCCTTGGAGTAGCGCCGACCTCCGGGCCACTTTGAAGCCAGACCTTGAGCCTGGCAAGGCACTTCAAAGGCTCAGCCCCTGACCTTTCCCAGGCGGCTGCTGACAACATCCTTCTCCCAAGGCCCAAGGTTGGTGCTTTGTCACTGGACGGCTGCTCTGGTGTCTACCAGGAAAAAACAGCAGAGCAGCCTTCACCTCGCAAGGCCTCAACTCATCAGAGGACAAGCCCAGAGCTTGAAACGCATCGCTGGGCCTCCCTTGTCAGTGGGAGTGGATGGTCCTGGTGGGGTAGGGACAGTGCAGGCGTCACCCTCTCTTCTGGAACAGCAGCAGCCCAAGGGGAGCAGAGTCCTGGGCTCCTTTCCAGCTAATCCATCCATGTTTGCTCTGACCTTTGTCCTGCAGAACCTCTTTCTGGATCTTTCAAATGGACCACAGTCCCACCCCATGTGGCCATGGAGAAGAGGTGGTGGACACATGGTCTCTATTAGCAGCAGCACCTGGGGGCCGCACATGCCAACAGCGGGAGGGCTGAGCCCTGTTGTGTCCTGGACTCCTTGCAGCAACTCATGGTCACCACCTATGGATGCAAAGGGTGGTGCTCCCCTTCCCAGGGAGTTGACACTCATCCCGGGTCTACCCAGAAGCCTCCAAGCAGAGCCCTGTTTTCATACAGGGTTATAAGGTAGCAGCAAGGGCTAGTTGGCAGAGGACAATGTCACCTTCACTTTTGTACACAAGGGGACCAAGGCGGAGACTGCTTAGCGTCACTCAACATATAGGTGCCACATGCCTCCAGCACTTCTGTTCTCTGTCTAGAATGGGCACAAGGAACAGCACAGGGCAGACGGCAGCCAGCTCTTCCCAGTGCAGAGGGGCAGCTGTGGGCTGTCAGGGAGCCAGCGTGCCAGCTCTGCCTGAGCCCCTGGCTGTCCCATTGTCTTTTCCAGCCTCCGAAGGAACAGCTATCTCAGGTGGCCCCTGTGGGGCTGGCCTCACGCAGCACAGGCCTGGAGGCACCTTGGCAGGAAGGTGGACTCTGCCGGAGGACCCCAGGAAAGGCTGCCCTTCACACGAGGGACCAGGGACCCTAGCCAGCAGTAGGCATCTGGCTGTGCGCAGTGAGGAACTCACCCCTTCAGCTCATCTCTGGCTCAGGGCCAGGAACTGGGGCATGAGAGGGACGAGCTGGTCCGAGGCGCTGAAGGCAGGGCCGGCGAGCATCATGTGGTGGAGGGAGCCGCGCCAGGCCTTCAGACACCTGCTGGACACCGCGAGCCAGGCCTCAGCTCAGGACCAAAGACCCTGCCGCACACGGAGGGGCAGCCAGGGGCTGTCAGAGAAAGCCATCCATTCCCCAAGTGGTCATGCAGAGGGCACAAAACTGTGATGGCACAAATGCTATGTGGGGTGGCAAAAGTGAGTGACAGGTAGACTGGGTCACCCAGGGTGGTCAGGACAGCACCTAGAGGATGTGGCCTTTAGACAGAGATGTGCAGAGTAGCTCAATAGGCTCAGGACGGTGGGAGCCAAGTGACCCCAGCAGGGCCCGTGCAAGAGGGAGAGCAAGCTGGCCTGCGTGGGTCTCTGAGGGGAGCGAGCCTGGCCCCCAGGTGGGGGTCCTTGTGCCTGGGGAGGCTGTGGACCAAGGCCAGTGCCAGTCCGAGAGCCCCAGTGGAACTTTCCTGCACCCCGTCGCGGTGGTTCTGACAAGCCTGGTATGGCGGCTCCTCCGGGGTGGGTTCGCAGGAGGGGGCTGTGGCGCTCGCCTGCCGAGGGTTGCGCCCTGTGCCTCTTCCGTTGCTGGAGGCCTGGGCTTCAATCTGCAGAAGCCCAGCTGTGCTTAGTGGGCAGAAGGCCTCGGGGGTCCCTGGAACGGCGAGTCGCGGCGTTCTTGCTCCTGAGAGCGGGACCGCAGAGAGACTCGGTGCCAGGAAGGAGCCAGCCGAGGCAGGGCCCTGCAGGTCCGCAGGTACAGTGGCAGCCGCCTGCACCTCAGCGTCACTTCCTGAACTGTCTCTGCCCGGTCCCACTCTTATCCTTGAGAAAAGGCCGTATCTGTGGTAGGTGGCAGAATTCATGGGGAAGTGGCGTGGCAGGGGCTCCCCCGGCGTGGTGCTGCCCACCCTGTGGATAGAGGCCCAGGCCACAGGTGGGGTTGAGAGGTGTACTCAGGGTCTGGTTTGGAGGGTGGCCGACGCTGTACGCTGCCCCACATTGCAGTCCTGGGTCACGGCCACTGTGGGTGTTTAGAGAGCCTCATCGTTCTGTCCTGGAGTCCCTCCATGTACAAGTGGTGCACGGGTGTGGGCCTCACGTGCCCCCTCACCCTCTGCCTTGTGCCTGCAGAGCCTGCCTCCTCCAGCCCCCTCCAAACACAGGACAAGCCCCTGCCGCCTGGCCTGCCCCCTGCCCTGCGAGCCAGCTTCTCCCAGCTGTTTGGTGTCACAGTTCACTGCCCTGTTTCTTAACCTGAGCCCTCCTTGAGAGCAGAGGTGCAGGGCCAGTCACTTGTGTCTCTCACTGAGGAGTGCGGGGCCCATGGCAGGTATTTAGGGAACATCTAAGGGAAAAGCCATTGTTGGTGAGGGCACAGTACAGGGGAACCGGTGGTGCGCGTGAGTGGGCACGTTCCCCCTCGGCCTGCTGTCGCTGCACCCTCCCTTCCACCGCCTGCCGGCCCCCACCAGTTGCTTTCTGTCAAGTGCTGGGTTTTGACAGGACCCTGAAAGCGAGCGTGTGCTGTGCAGAAAGGGGCAGTGCTCAGATGAGTCAGTGCAGTTGCTCTTGAGAGCAGAAGGCCACAGGGTGTTCTGCTCACACGCAGGCCAGCTGCACCACCGTCCACCCTTGTTCCAGGTGAGCTCAGGGAGGCCGAGGCGGGCCTAGGGCAGGAGCATAGCCTCGTGTCTTCTCCTGCCAGAGCCGGGCTTTACTTCGTGAGCCGCCCCCCCCCATCCTGGTCCCAAGGCTTCTCAGAGGCCTCTTTCCTGGGGATCAGAGGTGGCCTCAGGAAACTGGCCTTGCAAAGGAGTGGCAGTCAGTCCTGAGGTGCTTCCAAGCAGAGGTAGCAAAGAAATTGGGCACCTTGCTGCCTTCCCTTGAGAGATCACAACTCAGTCCTTGGTCTGCAGCCCCCACTCCCTGTCGGGGTCTCTTCTCCACAGTCTGAATCCTAAGGTGCCCAGGATGTGGCAGGAGGGCTGTCTGCACTTGAGTGTGGAGTGAGGGAAGGGGAGGACCCTAGGGGAAGAAGCTACCTGCACCCTTGAGTCTGTGCCAAGCCCTTGATGTTTGTGCACATTGTCTCCCAGGAAGCGGAGACCATGTTCCCCCTTACTGAGTAGACTGGCTCCCAGGAGCTGGGGTCAGCTGCTCAAGGTAAGACAGGCAGCCATAGAAGAACCAGCATTTGGACACAGTTTGCCTGACTTGGAGTGTGTGTGCTTTGCACCAGGCCCTTCTGCCTCCTGGCTCCGTGGTTCGTGGGAGCGCGTGCTGTCACTGCTGAAATAAGAGCTATGGCTTGGACTTTACCCCAAGGAATTGCCCGTCTGATGCACTTTTATAAACGGCGTACCAAGTGGCTTCTGTCCCAGGGTGGTGTGGAGCTGTCTGAACCCTGTGGGGCTTCCCAGGAGTGGGGAGCACATTGCTGGGCCCCTCCTGAGTACACACCCGAAAGGGCTTTCCATCAGCTATTCCCAGAGAGAAGGCACAGGTGGTGGGTGGGCCACCCAAGACTCTTCAAAGACGGTGAACGTGAAGACTGTGACCTTGCCTGGGTGGGGTCTTACTTGGAAGGTCAGTGGTGGAGTTCCAGATTTGCATCTTTAACGATCCCTGTGTAGTTCTTAGGGTGAATCCGTGGGAGCCTCTGCTCTCCGTTCGCAGAGGACCACGTAAACGTGGATGGGCCACACTGGGGATGCCATTGCCACTCAGAAAGCGATGACTCGGGTTCAGAGCAGCAGAGCAGCTTGGCGAGGTTAGGTTGCAGCCAGGGCCCAGAGCCAGTGCGTGCACTACGCCGTCTCAGGTTGTGGAGCTGCCTGGATGTCCCATCAGAGCTGTGGCCTCGTCACCTGGGCAGACAGGCACACCCACTGGTTTGGTATTGGCAGGTTCAGAATCCTCGGGCCTGTTTATTTATTTGTTTGTCCTTTGGCCTATGCCTAGCTCCTGGTGACCAGGTGACGAGCTGGGCCTGACTGTCTTCCAGGGACGTTTGTGGAGGAGGCAGTCTCTCACTTCTCTGAGACGTGAACAAATAATGGTTTAATAATTAATGCTCCTGCCTCAGAAGTTTGGTGCCAGTTGCAAATGAAGACAGTCAGTCATACAACTGAAGGAACCGGAAGCCTGTCCAGCGGAACCCTGTCGGCCCTGGTCTCCAGCTGGCTCGGGCCTTGCGGGGCTGGCATGACTCCTCAGGGATCAGCAGGCTGCGTGCTTCCTGCGCAGGCTCTGAGGCGTCCGCGGCTGGCCCTGGCACTTGCTCAGCAACCCCTTTGCTGGTCTCTTTGGAGAACTGGCCACTGCCACTTCCTTGGGCCCACCTGGAGGATCACTGCCAGGGAGTCTACAAGATTTTTCCAGAAGAAAGAGTGCAAAAGACAGTTTATGAGAGCCACACTTGTGACGATGCTGCTGTGTGCCAAGCACAACCCTAACACTCCTCAGAGGGTAGCCGCTGTGACCACTGTTAATCCTGGTCATTTCATCATGGCTCAGAGAGGTTAGGCTCCTTCCCCAGCACCACACAGGAGAGAAGCCAGGGCTGAACCTGGTAGTTTGAGTACCACCCTTTACTAAGTATGCCCTGTGTGCTGCAGGTGTCACCTGCTCTGCCCTTGGCCACAGATGAGGACACTGGGCTGTGCCAGCACCCAGCTTCCACAACTGGCAAGGGCAGGGTGGGGCTGTGACCCAGGCCTGCCCTGGGGTGGAGTGCTGTGTCCCCACCAAGATGTCATTGGTGGTGGCATCTGGAGCTAAGCCACCCCAATGCAACTCCGAGAGAGAGATGACTTCTGTTGTTCACGTATTCCACAGTTGAGTGGGAAGTGGAGAAGATTTCAGAGTACTGGCAGCAGAGTATTGCTGGCTATCCTGTCCTTTCCTCCCAGTCTGTCCTGCAGAGGCTTTTGAGCACAGTAAGTCCTCAGAACCTTCCTAGGGTTTGAAGGAAAATGATGAATTTTCCACTGTAGAATGTGTAAAGGCAAAGCATGATGAGAGAATTAATTTTCCTGGTTCCTTGTTTTACTTGGAGGACTCTTGCAGCAAGAAATTTTGCCCTGAGAATAAAACAAATTAACATTTATATTTACACATTAAGTAATCATATGTATATGGAATTACTGGTATAGATACATGTGTAGACAATAATTGCATATATGCAATACAGGTATATAAAATATGCTTATTCACTCACACAGGAATTACAAAGCCCCAAGCCACAAGACCCCTACATCCTCTGGCGCGTTACCCCACCCTGGCCCTCAGCCCTTGCCCTTCAGGGCACACACCCTGATCCTCCTGTGGTCTCCAGAGCAAGCATGTGACGTGATGCCCCCCTTCAGCAGGCCCTGCCCCGTCTGGAGTCCTAACTGATGCTGGCCTAGGAGGAAGTAGCCTTGGCCTTATCCACCTCCTGCTTTCTGGAGCTTAGAACTCAGTCAGTCCCTCAGGGAGGTCGGGGCTGAAGCCCTGTGTGTCCGCAATTCACTCAGCAAGTATTTAATGAGTGTCTGCTGGGTGCCCTTGCTGGCCATCCTGTCCTTTCCTCCCAGTCTGTCCTCCCTGTGGGCAGACAGGTACACCAGTCACTGATTCGGGCCTGTGGTGGTAAGATGGAGGGATCACGGGCCCTGGTCACCTCATCAGCACCCGCAGCAGATGGGACGCTGGCCTCCAGGGACAGCGTCCTGCAGATCCCTGCTCCGAGCATTTGACATCGGGCTGGTGCTAAATGTGGGAGGACTAACTAGAACAGGCTGAGCAGGGACGGCATGTGGGCCAGGGGCCTTCCCAGAAGTGAGCGTGGCACTTCCCTGAGTTGACAGTGACAGGTGGTTTAATGCCAGACTTTGGTGTCACCTCAGAACACTTCTCGGGAAGCCTAGACTCAAAGCCATTACGGGAAAGAAGACGCAAAAACATTTTGAACCAAGGAGAATGACTGACGTCCTGGTCAGCGGCTCAAACCGATGCTCGGAAGGCCAAGCGGTGGTCGCCTTTGCCCACCATCAGGACACTTGCTCACAGTTCCTTTGCCCCAGGGTCCTCCTGTAGTTTGGAAGATTGTGTCCCAACCTGTTCAACGAAGGATGATGAACTCATTTTCATGATTCTAATCAAAAACGTCTGTTGCCCACCAGAGCTTCTGGGCAGCCCCTGGCAACTGGGATGCTGAGGCCCTTCTAGCCCAGAGGGGGCAGATGTGGTGTCTCCAGTTGTGCTGCCTGAGGGGGATGAGGGTGTGATTCCATCTGACCGTATGAGACTCTGAGAATCATTACCATTAGCACCATTAGTGCCTCCAGGAACCCTGAGCCAAAGCCACCAGCCCGACTCTGCACTGTCACTTTATGCATTTGGAAACTCTGCCCACTGGAAGCATCTCATAAGTGGCAGGGAGCAGGGTGTCCACTGCTTGCTGGGTGCTCTATTGGGGGTGGGGGGTGCCTGCCTCGAGTGTGTGCGTGGGGGTTCAGATCTCAGATCTCAGAGATGGTCTGTTTGCAGCACCTCGCAGAGTGCTGTCCCCACCGCAGCCCTCCAGACCACTGCAGGGTGCATCGCCACCATGAGCCAAAACCACCGTCCTTCCTCCATTGTTCCTTCCTGCAGAGCTCAGCTCCCCTCCTCTGGCCAGCTGCATATTGCAGCCTAGTGACTCGAGATCACTTTCTGATGACAGCTCAGTTGACAGTGAAACCATTCTGCACAGTCGCCACAAACGCCCCTAATACCCTGGATCGTTAAGCACAAGCAGCTCCGCAGTCTGCAGGATGCCCTTCCTTCCCAACTCCAGCCCACTGCTCTCGCCAGGTCCTCAGGCTGTATCCCTGCGTCTTGTGTGGCCCTCTGCTGGGCTTCCCCCGTGGAACCACAGGGGTGCACAGCTAGGCCAGAGCTGCTCTGCGCCCCATTCCCTGACATTTTCTGGGAAAACCAACCCTCGTTCGTCACCTGCACCTGACTGCTGGAGTCAGGACACAGGAGCAGTTGGTGGCATTTGGGGTCAGCATGTCTGTTTTCTGAGTGGCTTTGAGTCTGAGCTCCTCAGTTGTTGTTGGCAACACTGTGTACACGGGGCTGTGGTCGGGGGGCGTGAGCCGTGGGCGACGCCTGCTGAGGGTCAAGTCAGGTCACATACATGCACTGTGCCTCGTTCCCCAGCCCTGCGCAATGGCTCAGCACACGGCTCCCTGGGACCGTGTCGTGTCGTGGGCATGTTCCTCTGCTCGTCCAGAGGTTAGGAAGCAGCACCAGGGCAGGGACCCATGTCACCACCCGCTGGCTGGGGCCTGGCCCATGTGAGTTTTCTCCATTATGTATTCTCATGGAAGTTTCTGAGGTGAAAATCTGTGGACGGAGAGATTTGTCTTTTGCGTCCTCTCTTTTAGACTGAGTTCTTTTGAGTGGGGGCAGTATCCCATTGTTCTTGGTTTTCCTGCATCTGGGCTAATTTCCAGCCCAGGTGGGGACATCAGTAGGTGGCTGCTGGTGACATGAGTGGGAAGATGCGTCCCTAGCTAGAGGGGTGGATGGTTGATGGGTCATTGTGTAGCTGGGTGGATGGACAGGAGCTGAGTAGATGGGCGGTTGGGTGGGTGACGGGGGTAAATACACGAGGACCAGGGCTGTGGAGACGGTGTGTGTGCCTGTGGATGGACGGGTCATCTGATGGCTCAAGTCACTGACGGAGCGTGTGGCTTAGATCTTTGAGGATGGCAAATTATGTCTCATCCATTTTGGATGCATTGGCATGTATATTTCGTGTCACTCTTACTGATAGTGATGGTGACTTGTGGTTGAGATGTTGTCACAGGTAGCCCAGCTTCTCCCCAGGACAGAGGTCATCCGGTATTGCAGTGGCGGGAGCGTGTAGAAGCTCCTGCCTGTGAGAGGCGCTGAACGCTGCCTGGCCTCTGGGGTCGGGAGCCCTGGGCCCCAGCATTGGCGTCGCTGGCTGCTCAGCATGAGGGCTGGTCACTCTGCAGAACCGAGCTCTGCTGTCATGTGTCTAAAACAATTGCCACCGTGGTGGGCACATGGTGGGCACATGGAAGTTCCAGTTGTTGCTTAATTTTTCTGATCCCTCAGCCTCTTCTCAGCCCCTTGCTACATTTGCAAGGTGCAGCAGAGGAGGAGTCGCAGGTGCCAGGGCGCTTTCCCAATGGCTTAACCCCAGGGAGAACTGGAAGGGTCTTGGGTTTTACCGGGGTGCTGGCAAGGTGACTGAAAAGTAGCGGAGAGCCCCTGGGAGGCCAACAGGGAGAAAAAGACCCCAGGATGTCTTGCAGACAGGAGGTCCTGGGCACTGGTGTTGAGCCAGCTGAAGAGAACTGTGCTGGCAGAGATAGTCCTTGAGTCAGATGACTTGTGTGAGTCCCCGCAGGGTGATCTTGAGGAAGCCACCTCGTGTCCCAGCCACTTGACCCTCTGTAAAAGAAGCACATTAATACCTGCCTTGCAAGGAACGCGAGATCAATGAGGCAGAAGGCACGGGGCACTGAGCCCAGCTCCGGGTGTGGAACCTTCTCAGAAATGTTCCAGCTCGTGACATTATCCCAAGGAGTGGTGCGGGCTGCAGTACAGAACCCCGATGCGTGGCCCAGTGTGCCGATAGCATACACCTGCGGTGTGCGGCGCTAACTGTTCTGTAGCGCCCTTGCTGTTGTGGTGAGGAATGTACGCAGGTCCAGAACTGGAGGAGGAGGAAGAGCGGCTGCTGCGTGGCATCTCTGCTCTGGTTCCTGACACTGCAGTCTTCCCCAAGGGGCAGTGGTGGTGCTGACTCCTGAGTGGGGCACAGTAGCACAGGCAATGCCCCAGGGGCAGCGATTGTGGCCACTCTGTCAGTGTCCTAATGGTCCAGCCCTAGGGACTCCATTTCCACTTGCTCTCTGCTTACTACTGCACCCCCTGGGATTATTGTGGAGGCCCAGATCTCTTCCCCAGGCCTCTAGACAGAGGGTTCAGGAAACATGCAGTTCAGGAATGGTCTTGCCTGAGGAATGGCTGGAGATGCATTGACTGGTACCCAAGAGGAGAGAGGACACTGGCACTGTCATCTCGTGCAGGGGCCACAGGGGCTGGAGGCACCTTGTGCTGACTGTGAGGCAGATGGAAAGGCCCAGGTTGGAGTACACAGAAGTTGCCTGTGTGCACTGTGAGGACTTCACCAGGCCGGAGCCTTCTGTCATGCTCTCACCAGATTCCTGGGGCCACGGGACACCCCACAGGACACCTGGTGCTAAGCAGCTGTCCCCAGACATGCACGGCTCTGTCTGGTTACACAGTGGACCTGCAGTGGGCTTTGGCTGGTGAAGTTGCACCCTCCAGAACTGAGAGGCAGAGGTGGAGGCCAGGGAAGCTGGGAAGGGAAGGAGGCAGGCTCAGAGTGCCTAGCATGGACCACGACGCACAGCCCTGAGTAGACACTGTAGCTCATCCCCACAGACACTGTGGTTCATCCAAGTGTGTAGGTTTCTGTTTCTGGGACTGGGAAGTATACACACATGCATATTTATCTGTGGAGAGCAGTGTCTATATGTTTTGGGGTCTATATATAGAAAGTGATCCAACTTGAGATGTATGCTCAGCGATTTTGCATTTGTATCTATATCTATATTTATAAAATCACATATAGATGTGTGTGCCCACACCCTCTCCTGGTTTACAGACCCTGAAAGTCCTTCCCCAGGGAGCTGCTGTGGGGAACCCACCACCCGTGCAGCCCTCTGGAGTGTGTTTTGTCTCATTAAGGAGGCAGAGTGGACCTTGGGGCCAGGGAGGCAGAGATTGTCCTCTCTGCAGGGTGATTGGGAAGCTTGCAGAAGGCTAGATAAGTAGTGCCCCTCAGTGTGTGACCATGCTCCGAGCAGTGGGAATGGAGCTGGCCGTGTGACAGGTGTTCATTGTCAGCCCCAGAGGCCAGCTGTCAAGGCCCAGCTGTCACCTGCCGTGTTCCCCACTCTCTTCCCTTGTGCTTCCTTGCCCCTCCAAAGCCATTTGTGATAGCCACTGGGACTAAGCACCTGTCCAAGGGAAGAAGCAGTGGCACCTGGGCATCTGCACTGTGCAGGTGACCCGCAGACCCACGTCCAGGCTCCCTGGAACCCAGAGCCCCCGCCTGCTGCCTGGGACACACAGGATCTGATGTGCCCCTGCTGAACCTGGCTGCTCCGTTTTCTTGACCTACCCCTGGTTTTAGAAAGCAGGTGAACGTGTTCCTCAAGTGCCCTCTGGTCTGCTGCTTCTTGGCCTTGCGTCATCTTCTCTTCCTGCTGTCAGGGCTTTGTTCCGCCTGTGTTCCCACAGTGCCCAGTGCTTGGGGACTCTGCAGGGCATTGCGGCTACATGCCCAGATCTTGGCTCACAGCCATCTCCTAATAAGTCATCATTGAGTAGATGATTGAGAGAGTGATTGCTCTGATTGACTGGCACAGGCAGCTTCCATCGCCTGCTAATGGCTTTGAATCATCAGTTTTGGATGATAAAGGAGCTGTTGGTTTGGTGTGGATCAAGTGAACAGACGGCACTGATGTTCAGACTCCTGGCCCAGGCTGCTCCTCCTGGCTTCCGGGTGGCAGCACTGTGGCGCTGGGCTTGGCACCCGCAGTGAGGACGGGCAGGTGCTTCCTCAGTGCCGCTCTGCTCACCACGAGGCCACCCGGACCCTGGGACCTGGAGTAGTGGTTGCTAACACAGCTTAACTTGGGCTCAGTGAGGTGGCTATATTTTTTTGCAGAGATCACTAAAGTGTGTGTGTGTGTGTTGTGTGTGTGTGTGTGTGTAAGAGAGAGAGAGGGAGAGAGGGAGGGTCAGGAGGAGAGAGAGAATTTCACTGAAGTCGTTGGCAGATACGCATTGTTCTGCTCCTAATCCAGCATTCACTGCAGCCGGCTGCTTTAGGGTGCTTTCACCTGGCCCTGCCAGCGATGGCACGATTGCAGAGTCTGAGTGAGTTCTATGGGCCATGCAGACCACAGGGCTGGTGCTGGCCATGGACAGGCAGTGGCAGGAGAGCTGAGCAGCAGTGTTGTCCTGGCCGCCATCCTGCTGGGCTCCTGCTGTCTGGGAGATGGAGCTCAGAGCTCCGTTCAGTTTAGGGTTGACAGGGTTGGCTTCTGGTGGGGAGCCCCAAGCCCAGGCCGTCATCACTTCCTGCCAGGACGATGCCCACAGCCTCTGCTGCTTCCCACTCCAGGCCACAGTTGCCTCTCTGCAGCGCGGGTCTGACTGCACCTGCTGAGCCCGGCTCTTCAGAGGTGTTCCTTCACTCTCTGCACGAAGCCCAAGGCCACCACAGTTGGTCCCTCTGTTGGCCTCTCTGTTGACGACTTGCCTCTGTTTTAGCCCGTGACACCCTTCCCCTTTCTCTCTGTTCTCTCACAGGCTCTTTCAGAGACCTCCTGTCACCACTTTCTCTGTAAAGCCTTCCCAGATGCTCCAGACTTTAGTGTGTCCTCACCAGAACTTTTCCTCCCCTCCTGTGACTTTCTGGGTCACTCACTAGACCTTTAGCCCTCCTGGATGAGGATCCTGTCTGTGACTATGAAAGACTATGTATGGGTTGTCTGTTAGGGCTAGGTTTGGATCAAGTAGCAGAAACCCCCAAATAGTAGTGGCTTCAATGAGTTTCAGATGTCTCCGTGACATCCACATCCGGTGGATGATACGCTGAGATTGGTGTGATGTGCTCAGAGCCAGGAACAGGGCTCCTCTTCTCCTGAAGCCCTCCCCAGCTGCCACAGGAAGCAAGGCGGGAGGGCACGGCTGCCCCTGCTGAAGGGATTCCTGAGATTTGCAGAGACCCCTGCGGTGTTCCATTGGCTAGAATGCAGCAGTCAGAGTGCATCACTGGACTGCAAAGGTAGCTGGGAAGTGGGCTTCATTATTTGCCCAGTTGAGTATTGGGTTTCAGTAGTAGAAGGGGAAGTAGACATCAGGAAGCCACGAACAGTCTCTGTCACTCTGATTCACGTAACTTCTACAAGCTTTGGTGGAGTGCCACATCAGCCACCATAGGCCTGGGACAGGAATGCGGGTAAAGTGTAACAGGAGATACATTTGTTCAGTGCCTACCTGAGCCAGCCTCTGACCCTGGGATCTCCATCACTCCTCCCCACAGCCCTACCGTGCACGGAGAGGAAGAGAAATAACCAGTCAGTGCTGAGCCAGGAGTAAAAGCTAGGATTTTCTTACTCCAGAGACGCCATCATTCTTAGCTCCCTGGAATTGGGGAAACTTCAGTCAGGTGAAGTGAGTGCTGGTCGACTGGTGGTATACAAGAGAAATCATGGGTGGTCTACCTGGGCAGGGCAAGGGGGAAGCTGGCAGCAGGGCAGGCTGGGGGCAGGGAGAGGCTGGGCTTTCCACCCGGGCCAGCAGCTCTTGTAGCCACGAAGGGTCTCGGGCAAAGGCATCTGCGTGTCTCCGCAGCCTGGCCTGGTGGCTGTGACAAGGCAGGAGGGAGAACTTTCTTGTGTGGCCATGAGGAGCACTTGCCTTTGGCAAAGTGGAAAATTATTTCTTCTCCCCAGATGGTACTTGGTCCTCCGGAGGCTGATTCCCATTCCCACTCAGACAGTGGGGGAGGGGCTCTCCTGCTCCGGTGCCTCCTCCCTCCTCCCTTCTCCTTTTTAATTAAGGTGTGGCATGTGGGTTAGTGGACAGTGGTGACATGGCCGGGAAACAGCCCTCCCCTGCTCTCTTGAGTCCTCTGTGTAGGCTCTGTCCCCACGCCTTGGAGGCGGGTAATTTTTTACACGATTGCCTTTCTGGAAAATTAATGGCCCTTCCATTTTTCACAGGAAGAGCAATGAGGGAACTCTTGATGAGACAGCAGTGCCCCATCCTTCTCTCTCATCCAATGACATGTTTAAAGCCCAATTATTCCATGCGGCAGGGGCACCCTGGCTGGCCCCTCCTTGTGCCAGGTGCTCTGCTGGGAGGCTTGTAGTGCCATCTCACCTACCCTTCACGACACCCAGATGGGACATCAGCTGCCCCCTTTTACAAACATGGAGAGTGAAGCTGTGAGAGGCACTGGGAACCAGCAGAGGTGGGGTCTGAGATCTGCACTGTCCTTGTGTTCTCCGTCCTGTGAGGCCCTCTGTGCTTTTGGCAGGTGGCCTGGGGGGGTCTCTTTGGGAAGCCCAGGTGCTGAGAAGCAGGAGGCCAGTTGGCCGGTGCCCGCTAGTGATGGGGTGGGCCCAGCGCGAAGCCTGCCCTCTCTGGGTTTCCCATGGGACTTGGGGCTGCATCTGTTACCTGTGGCTGCTCTAAAAAGCCACATGAGCTTATTCTCATACAGGTCTGGAAGTCGGGGTCAAAAGTGAGCCTTAGCAGACCCCAGTGGAGACATCAGCAGGGCCACACTTGGCAGGAGCGTTTCCTGGGTGGCTTGCCTCCTTGCTCCCAAGCCCTGGCCCTTTCCACCTAGAAGCCAGCAGGCTCTCCATGCTGCCTCTCAGGCGCCGACTTGGTCTTTGCACGCCACCTTGGTGGTGGTGAGGTCTCTGCGGGTGGAAACTGCCTGGGCCACGGTTGTATGAGCGCCATTTACCCTTCACTTTTGAAGACCGTGATGACTTCAGGCTTGCCTGCATAATTTAAGATAGAGGGTGCTGTCCCCAGGCAGCAGTTGGCCACCCTGTTTTCTTTTACCACAGAAGTATGCACATCACAGGTTCTGGGGAATCAGGGTTTGGGGGGCCATCATTCTCCCATTGCACCTGGGCAAGGGGCTCCACTTAGCCTAAGACCTGACTGTGCTGCGCTGCTCTGCGTCCACCTCCAAGCCTCAGCCTGTTCGTGTAGAAAGCGAGCTGCCGATTCTGCTTCCCTCGCTGTTCAACAGAAGCAGGCGCTGTGCTGAGCACCGGGCCGGAGCCCAGGGAACCAGCCGCACCTTGGGCCTGTTGCTTCTCCTCCCTGGCTCAGCTTCCTCCTCTGAGAAATGGAAATCCTCAAGCTCCTGGTATCATAGGAAGGTCCGTTAGACAGGACTTGAACTAGGGGCTGCTGGGGGTGATGCTCCTCAGAGACGGTAAGTGCAGGACTGAGAGCTAGGGAGACCACTGATGGGCAGCACAGCAAGCTGCAGGGCAGGGGTGGTGGCCAGGTGCCTTTGCATCGTCCTGTGCGAGGACCCTCCTGGGGTGCAGGACATGGCTCCACTGCCCCTTCCCCCTGAGCCAGACCCCTGTACCCAGGCCTGCGCCTGAGCCCCTGTTTGCCCCCACCCACATGGAATTCCAGGCCCCTTGACAAGGGGAAGCGATGAGCAGGCCCTGAGCTTGAAGGCAGAGGAGATGCTGACTCCACTTCTAAAAGGCGATTGCCTGCTGATGGTTACCTTCACGGCTGCCATGGAGCCAGGTGTCAGTGGGGGAAGCTGGGACCTGCTTTGGCAGGGATGAGGAGGGGGGGTTTGTTTCTCCTTAGAAACTCTTGCTGTTCACTTTGAATGCAGAGTGTGGAGCCTGGCTGGAGGGCCACTCCTCAGGACAGAGCTGGATAGCAGTGGAGATTAAAGAGCACATCTCTTCAGGTGGGATGCCCCAGGCCTGGGCTGCTCTTTAAAAGGAAGAAGAAGGAGAAGAAGCCCCAAGACCAAGCAGCAGCAGTGTTTCACTAGGCAATGAGATCAGCTCCCAGCAGCTGTCTCCTCTCCCAGAGAGGCTGCGGCTGGCCAGGTTGATGTCAGGACAGTCTGCTGACAGCTCAATTCTGACTGGGGGCCAGAGTCCAGTGCAGACTTCCAGTGTCCAGAGTAAGCCTCAGGGGCTAGCTACTGCTAAGTCCTCCTCCCTTGCTATCAGCTGTGCTCAGGCTGCTGTGTTCTCCAGAATGACAGGTTCACCCTTTTCCTGGGTCTTCACTCACATACTCCAGCCCCCAAGTCTCCCTTCCCCCACGACCAGAATGACCTTGAGCAGCAGGGAAGCGGCCTCCTCTTCTGGGCTCAAGCAGCAGGCCCACTCTGTCTCCTAGGCCCAACAAGAGCCTCTCCCCACTAAGAATAGCATGGGTTCTGCCTGCTCCAGAAGCCCCCAGATTCACAACAAAGCTGTCAGGGCACCTCCCTTTCCACCTGGCCATCCCTGCCCTGAGCCCTGAGATAGATTAAGCAAAGGGAGGAGACTGCACTCAGCAGGTGCTGACCATCAGCATAGCTTGCCTCTGCTGGTGACCCCGTGGGGCAAGCATGTTCTGCCAGGCAAGCAGGGGTTCTCGGAGAGACAGGGACAGAAACCTGGCATAGCAAGGAGGCGTGCCAGCCCAGAGCAGCAGGTTCTTCTCCTCCCAAGGGCCAGGTAGAGCAGTACTACCAGATCTGTCCACATCCTGCCCTGCAGAACCTGCATGCCTGAGTGTGCTCCTCGGGTAGCTACAGATGGAATCCAGGTCACTCCTTCACTGAGCCTGGACTGTGGGTTGGCCCAGTGTTACCACGGGGTCCTTAAAAGTGAGTGAGGGTGGCAGAAGAGTGATGTGATATGGGAAGAAGAGGCAGGAGGGGCCGTGAGTGAAGGCGTGTGGAGCTTGTAGCCTGCAGGAGGGTTGGAGTCTGTGGTCAGACGCCAATGGATGTGCGTCCTGTTCCCCCTGCTGGCCGTTCCTGTGGCCCTGCAGCCCTTGGCATCCCTTGGCTTGTGGCTGCGTCCACTGTTCTTTGTTCCTGTTGCCAAATGGCCTGGTTCTCTGTGCCTGCATCCTCCTCTTGTAAGCATTGCTCACTGAGTGTAGGACCCCCTTCAGCCCAGGGTGAGTTCATCTAGGGAGCCTGGATTACTTGTGTATCTGTAAAGACCATGTTTCCAAATAAGGTCACATCCTGAGGTTCTGGGCAGACACTCCCCTGCCCCCAGTCTGCTCACACAGGGTCCTGGTGTGCCTGTGAGGTGGGCGCAGCCATGTGCTGGGGGCCTGTGCAGGCTCGTGAGCAGGAAGCTCTGCTCTGAGCTCCCCTGTGGGCTCCATGTCCCGGGAGGGGACCGCGTGGGGAAGTCTGGGCTGGGAAGGCAGGATCCCGCAGAAGAGCTCTGGTTTTGTCAGTCTGAAAGTACCTTTCCCAGAAATCCCTGAGGAGACCTTCGCACTTGGTCTCCAGTGAGGAAGGGAGGGAGGGGACCTGAGCGGGTCCTGCTGGCACCCTGCAGGTGCTCTGTATTTGTTGAAGAAACAGATGAGTGAGTGAGTGTGCGAGTGAAATACGCAGGAGGTCAAGAGCCAGAGGTGACAGGGACCCTGATACCTTCCCTTAATACCCCACCTCAGGCCAGTCCCCAGATGAGGAGCTTTTGCCATGGCAAGAATTGTCAGGGGCCAACTCTCACGGTGACATGTTCACTGGGGGGCAATGGCCCTGATAGGCTTTTCATAATGGTAGCCCAAGTTCCCCTTCCTGTGACATTGGAGGCAGGGCCAGTTCATGGCCCTGGTGTCCCCTGCCCCACGCCTGGCGGAACTCGGGGTCTGCAGTGTCTCACACATTCTGTAATGTGCCTGATGTTGCTGTGCAGCTGTTTAAGTGACCATCTTGAGCAAATGAGGAGGCTACACAGTAGTTAGGACCCTGGGCTTTCTGAATCAGATAACTCACACCCTAGGCTGGGCTCAGCTGCGTGTCACCTGTGTCACCAGGGACAGTCCTATGACTTGGCTGGCCCTCTACTGCCGCATCTGCAAGATGAAGACCATTACATTGAACCTCATGGGGCCGGAGTGAGGATGGCTGTGGCGGACATAGGCCATTCGATGTGAAGAGGGAGCCCAGGTGTGAAGACACCAGGGTCATGGCTCCCCAGGCTGTGAACAAAGTCGTGTGCTCTTCCTGGGCCCTGGGCAGCCGGGGCTTCACCAGCTCCATGGCAGGGAGGCACAGCGTAGGCCACCCATACACTCCATGCACTCTCCCTGCAGAGGAAGGGTTTGGAGAGTCAGGAGAGGTTGCAGAGCGCAGAGGCCCATGGGACGTCTGTGAGCCAGGCCTCCAGGACATCACTGTCACCTGTGCTGGCTCAGGGCCCAGGCGTGTCATCCATACTATAGGCTTAGAGAAGGCACACAGCTCACCCGAGGCCACCATCACCCAGCCAAAGACCCCCGTGTTTCCACACCTGCTCCCCAGCTCCAGACAGTCACATAAAGCAGCTGCACCTCTGTCAGGAGCACTGTGACCCCAGAGGACTGTCCCCAGGGGCTGGAGGTGGTGGGTGCTGTGCTGCTGTCTCTAGATGGAGCGGGATTAAAAGCAGCCTCTCCCAAAGGAGCAGAAATGGCAGGGGAGTCCTTCAGCAGGAGGCTGGGCAGGCAGGATGGTCCTAAGGCCCCCACAGGGCCCAGCCTTCCAGGAACAGGCTGTAGCAGCAGCAGGACCCCTGGGGATTCAGAGTCAGCAAGCAGCACCTCGGTGGCACCCTGGATCACCCTGGGTTTCTTGGGGAGCAGTGCTGGCTTGTCACTAGGAGTGCTCAGAGCTGCTCTGTTGCCATAACTACAACACTGTGTGGCATTAAAACACCTGGTGAGTGGTAACTAACATCCGCTCAGTGAATTATCTAGCGAATCTTTATCTGGTGCTGTCCTTCCTGAGCCCTAGGCAGAGAGGGTGGTGCCAGGTCTCACAAGTTTCCATGGTTCCCAGCCCAGGGACCTTCTGACTCAGGGTGGAGGCTGGGCCCTTTCCCACACTTCCCTGGACCCCAGCACGGCTGCTCAGACCATGGAAGTCCCACTGCCCATGCGTTTCGTGGAAAATGTCCACCCTCGGGGCTCTCACTACAGAGACCAAGTCATCGTCAGTAGTCTCAGGGTGTCTTGACACTCGTAGCCTCTCAGAAAGTGGAGTCTGGTGGAGAAAACGTAAAAACTGCTGAGAGCTCAGACCTGGAAGGGAGAGGACGCTGGCCCTCCTCCTCTCGGCCCATGCAGGCTGGTGCTTGCTGCCTCTGGAAGGCGCTGCTCCACTGTCCCGTTGCACGAGGACTGAACACTCCTTCCTTCCCTGTTGCTTCCCAAGCTTGGAGGCTTCCTGGAGGAAGTGGCATTTCAGCAGTGACCTGGAGGAGGGTGGGAGCCCCTAGGTGGTGCCAAGTGGGAAGGCCAGAGGCAGGAGCAGCCCCCCAGAGGGTGGCTGGTGTTGCATATGCTGAAGTGTCACAGGTCACTTCCAGCGGACCCACTGTGGGTCCCCAGGAACTGTCCTAAACCTGCCCCTCACCATGCCATGGCAACAGTCTGCCAGCCCCCACCCGAGCCCTGCTGTACAGGGGGCCTGTCCAGCTCCCCACTTGACATGACGTCACTTGCTGAAAGCACTCTTGCCCCTGGCCGCACAAGCCCTCTGCCCAGGCACTGTCCTCCTGTGTGCAGTGCCTGGCTGGAAGCCCAGTTTGAGTAGCCCCTGACAGCAGCACCATGACCCTCACATCCTGACAGTGTCCCCAGCACCAAGCACAGGGCTGAGCATTTGCTGGACCAGGCCTGGGTCGTGTCTCAAACAGTCACAGGTGGAGAGAGCATTTGAGGCCAAGGTAGCATCTTGAGGAACAGGCCAGGGGCCAGGGCTGACTCATCTTGAGGTAATACTTGGCCTGGTTGGGCAGATGTCCCCTCCACAGGGCTGCCCCATGAAGGAAGAAATGCCCCACCCGGTGGCGGGGTGGGTGTCTCCTTGTGTGTGTTGGTTTCCCCGTCACCACAGGCTGGCAGCCCGGGCCCCACTGCATGTCCTGCACATCCTCCCTGCAGCCCGGTGGGAGGAGCCAGAGAAGGGCACCCACGTCCAAGTTTCCAAGCAGCACTGGACATCGAGCCCCGTTTAGAGGGACCATCAGTCAGAGACAACCATGAAAGTGCCTTCGACAGGGCTGGGAAGGTTCTGGGATGTGAGGATCAGGTGGCTCATCTCCCTCCCAGAGTCCAGGCAGAGGTTCCAAAGAATCTTGATTGTCCATTGTCACAGCCAACAGTCTTGCCCCAGGGAGGCCTGTCCCATAGGAGGAAAGTGGACTGAGTCCTACTGGGTGGTCCAGAAGCTCCTGGAGGCACACACCAGCAAGGATCCTTCCCTGGTGGCTCTCGCCCTCCTGCTCAGTGCCAGGATCTGCCCTGGGTGCTCTGAAGGTTCATGACACTCCTCTGCATCCACCTCGGCTCCTGTGAGTTGGCCTCGCGAGCGTTCAGGGCTTGGCGGAAAGCTTGATGGGTCCTGTGCTCACAGCTTGCAGTCTAGCAAGGAAGAGGGCAGCTGCACATGTAACCCTCCAGGGACACACCTCAGGTGGAGGAGGGGGAGGCAGCCGTGTGTGCCTGGCGCAGCGGCCGGGGAAGCTCCTTGCGGCAGAAGGGTTTCTGCTGAGACTCCAGGTTTAAAGTGTGGAAGAATCCACCACAGGGTGAGAGGAGCCTGGCCCTGAGGCCTGTAGGAATGTCCAGGAGCAGGGGGATAGCAAAGGCTTTGGGGTGCCATAGGGATAGGGCTTGGAAGGAATGCGCAGTGTGGCCTGGGGAGGACCGTGTGGCTGGAGGTGGACAAGCTCAGAGCTGCTGGGGCCTGGACTGCTGCAATGGCCCTGCAGAAGACAGACATGGCGTCTGGAAGGACAGTCTCGGCGGCAACGAGAGGGGAGACAGGAAAGAAGGTTGAGGGGCCTCCCTGATGTCTAGGTTGGGTACTGGAAGGACAGGAACTGAGGTATGTGTGGGGAAATGGGGAGTCAGCCACATGGACGGGCTGAGGATGTGCTTGGCTAGCACTCGGCAACTCTGGAGCTGGACCCTTTTCCAGGGGCCAGACCCACTCCTGGGACTCTGTGAGGCCACTCAGTGATTATGTGAAGGAGAGAGACAACCCAGGCAGGCTCCTCCCTGGGTCGCCAAGCGCATGTGGTTGGCAGGGGGAGCCTCCTCCTGGGCCAGTCACAGCCCTCAGTGCTCCTGCTGTTGAGGTGACTGTCTGTCCCAGCCAATAGTCTCCTCCAGCGACCAGCTTTCCCCTGGGCAGACGTCCCTGGGAAGACAGGAAACCTTCTGAAGAGAAAGGTTGTGGTCAGGAGCCACGAGACCCCTGGGCAGCTGAGCCTCAGGAGCGGCATGTCCACTCAGGATGCTCACCTGCAGGCCTGCCTCAAGCAGCTTTCCTGCCTGCCCCTCACTTCCCTCCTGGTGTGGACCTATTCTAGCCCTGGCCTCACATGGCCCTGCCCAGCAGCTGTTTCCTGGCCTTCTCTGTCCCTTGCTCACTGGTTCCTGAGCTATCGCAGGGACCGTGGAATTCAGGCCTCACAGGGGCTCAAGGTCTCATGGCCAAGCAGGCTTGGACCCAGAACTTTCACCTCCAAGTCCTCCTTGCTGTTTACAAGAAAAACAAACAAAACACCGAGCAGCAGCCCATGTCGAGCTCTTCTGACTTCCCTGGAGAGTGGGCCCAATCATCTCAGTGGTTTGCAGTAATGAGAGCAAACAACAAAGTTTATAAAAGATAATATGCTTGAGTTTACAAAATAAGATATCTCCAATCAGAAGCCTCCTCCTGAAGAGCACTGGTTTCTTCTTGAAGCAAGTAACACGTTAAGCCGAGGTTTCTGAGAGCTTTGGTCTCTGCTCACAGGAATTCAATAGAATGTTCCAGATGACTTTGGGGAAACTAAATCTGTTTCTCCTCAATTCTCTCTGGAATCCAAATGAACTGTGAATGAAAGTGTCCATCTGCCTGGGCCAGGTCCTGTGCTTTTGGAGTATGTGGAGGCTCACCGGGCTGAATGCAAAAGGTCCACACCGGCCTGGGCTGGGCCCTGTTGGAAACCCGTTAGGCTTGGCCAGGGCAGGTTCTTCCCTCCCCTTCAGTGGGAAATGGGCTTGGGGAGGACTGGGCTGGACAGTTACATGGAGTGCCAGGGATGGGGGCAGGCAGACAGATGTCCACCAGAGCCCAGAGGGAGGTGCCTCCCTTCTCCTGGGCAGTTTTCCCCTGGTAAAACCCATTATTTATAGTCGAGGTAAAGACAGATGGATGGGTAGATATGGATGACACATCTGAACAACTGTCAAGGTCAGACCCCCCTCAAGGCTGACCTGAGACTGTGGATGGTTCATCGTGCTGGCCTCTGCCCCCTCCACTGCAGCTACTTCTGTGAGCTTTCCAGGGAAACTTTTTTTGTTTTTTTAATCTTCAGCTTTCCCTCTCATGTCTCAGTAAACCAGTGAGGCTTAGAGGCTCTTCATTTTGCTCTGACAGCTCTTATCAATCTCTCCCTTAATTAAAGAAAGCAGACTTGGCAGCCGTATCTCTCTGCGTCATCTGGGACTCGATCGCCTTCCTTGATGCCTCCACTGCTGTCCCCAGGGCTATCAGTGAGATGTCTCATGGATACGAGAATAGAATCTAAGGCGACAGAGCTGGGAAGGTGCACAGGTGCATGTCTGTGGATGGGTAGGCGCACGGGTGCAGACGTGCATGAGCAGATGACAGTGGCACAGGAGAAGGTGGTGGCGAGGGTGAGCATTGCAGGGCCCTGGAGTGCCAGGGCCGTGGCGAAACTCCAGGGTTCTTTTGTTCAGTGCCTTTAGAAATTGATTAATCAACTGGAATGTTTGCACAACCCAATATCCAAGACAAATTCAGAGCAGCTCTAGCCTGGTCAAAGGGAACCTCGAGCCAAAGCCCTGGTTCAGTGGGCGAGGTTTGGGAGTAGGCCCAGCCCCGCATATACCCTAGTGTATAAACCAGTGCTCTAGTCCAAGGCACAAAGAGGAGAGGTGACTGGCTCAAGGTCACATTCATTAGCAGCAAAACCCCAGCTGGCAGGAACATCCAAATACTGTTGAGCCGCGTTGCGGCCCAGCTGGTCTGGTGCCCACTTCAGGGGACACCTTTGTCCTTAGAATCTTCACCGCGGTCCTGGCTGCCATGTCCTTAGGAGTCAGCACTGAAACAGGGACCTGCAGCCTGTGGGATGGGACTTACTGTCTGCCATGGGGAATGGAGGTGCCCTGGGCCTGGAACCTGATGGATGGCTCACACACCACCTCTGCTACTTGGGCAGGTGGCTTATATCTTGAAGCAGGAGTGACAGTGGCACAGCCCAGCTCCTCCCGGCTACAGTCCACCTCGGGAGCACCTGCTATACCAGTTAAAGAAGACGTCAGCTTCCAGACCTGGCCACCCCAGGGAGACACCCCAAGGAGAGCCAGGGCCCAGCTCAAGCCACTTTCCTGACTTCTTGGTGGACCATGGACAAGCCAGTCCCTCTGGGCCTCAGCTCCCTCAGCCATGAGACAAGACAACCATAATCCTCATTGCTCAGTGGCCCTGGGCTGAGAGTCATGTAGGACATTCACCAGGTGCCATGCCCTCCCTGTGTGTCACCTAGCTGGTCACCACATGCCCCAGGGCAGTCACTCCCCCTCTTTCTGAGGGAGCCACCTCACCCCTAGTCATCCAGGTAAGAAGCTTCACGTTTTGCACAGACTGGCTGCTAGGTCCCCCACGGCTGGAGTCAAGGTGTGCACCAGAAAGGTTCTCACTGGAGATGGGAAATCTGCCCTCACCCTCGTTCTCGCTGGCAGGGTTCAGATGCCAGGGATGAAGGATGAGGCTCTGGTTGCCCTGCTGACATTTTCCAGGGGCTGCTGTCAGCTACTGGAGGCCACCCCCGTTCCCTGAAACTTCTCGAACCTGCCATGGTGTGCTGGGCACCCCCGCCCCATGCTTCACACCTGTGGCTTCCTCTTCCGAGGTCAGCCGATGAAGTTCACTGCTGCTGGGGAGGTTAGGCCACCGTGAAAGCCCACCTCAGCCAGGGATGGAACACAGTCTCGGGAGTCATGTCCTGTACTCACAGGCCCCCTCTCACTCATGGGGAGGGCGTTATCCAGAGCGGCTCACTGGCGGTCATCTTAGGACCCTGGCTCCCACAGAGAGCGACGCTGATCCACCAGGAGGTGAAGGCTGCCTCCCGCAGGGGGCTCTACACCCAGAGTCTTCACGGCTGAAGGGAAGTCACGGGGAGGCCTGCCCAGGAGCGGGAAGGCCTCCTGGGCTGTGCAGCTGTGCCTTTACTTACCTTTCCCAGAATGCCACGCCGGTGCTTAGCTCGGAGATGTGACTCTGGGTCCCCACCTCACGACAGCTCCTGCCCAGGTATCTCGAGCACTTTGTCTCTGCGTTGCGCACGTCTTATCAGATTTCAAATATTAAAAGCAGGCACCCTGCTGGACCCCAGGCAGATGCTATCGTGCAGACACCATCTTTTCGGGAAGGCAGTGGAGGAAAGTGGCTGCTTTGCAATTTGATTAGAAAATGTGCTCACATGGTTTCAGACTCAATGCGATTAGACCAGGGGGTCCCACAGGGCCCAGAACACCCCCAAGGGAGGCTCAGAGACCAGAATGGGCCTCCCTCTCCCAGAAGCTGGTCCTGGCAGGGACACCCTGCCCAGCATAAAGGGAAGGCCACACCTCGGGCACCTTGGGAGACGGAAGCAAGAGCCTGGAAAGAGGACATTAATGGGCACGTCACACAGAGGAACGGGGACAGTGAAGTCACTCATGCGTCTGACCGATAACCGGCTCAGCACACGCTGCTCATAGAGCCGCTGGACAGTGGAGACACTAGTTGGGAGGCTCTCCCAGCAGGCCCAGCACCTCCAACACGTAGCCAGACCTGAACCTGGTGGGCCTTGGTTTCCCCTTCTCCAAACTGACAAAAGAGATTTTTTTTGTTTTGTTTTGTTTTGTTTTGCCATAAGCTTTCTTTGTATGACAGATAAGACCAGCCTTAAAGCTCTTCCCATAAGGCCTAGCCCCTAGAGGTCCTGGAGGCCGTGCAGGCGACTGATGGGAGCTGCTGTGTGGGAGGCACCATGGTGGTGCCTGCGGGTGGTGGGCTCCCAGGGTGCACTTGGTAGGGGCCATGTCTACCGCAGTTCCTCATCAAGGAAAAAAACGTTGTATTTAGTTGCTCTGTAAAATGAAGCAATTCACATGTGCATGTGTGTGCACACAACTTTGTATGCTATGATTCTTCTTCTCCCCCAGCCTCTGTTAGGATTAAATATTACGACAACTTGGAAACCCCCTTCTGTATCCCCTTCTGGGTCCCCAGGTCCCTGCATAGGCAGGACCTCCACAGTTCTGACCAGACACTCAGGACTCAATAGACAAGCAGAAGTTCAAGTGTAGCAGGGATGGCCCTCTTCCACCCTGGCTGGACGTGTCCTTGGAATCTGCAGCACTAGGCTTACAACATGAATTTGCAGAGTCTGAGGGCCCTCAGCTCTATCCCCTCTAGGTCTGCCTGCTGCACCCTGGCAGGGTTCCGTCCTGCCCCTCAGCCTTTGGCTTGTTTCTGAGATGGGGCAAGGGCCCCTGCCACTCAGAGCTGAGCTGCTGCAAGCACTAAGTGAGAACTAGGCATTCAGCTGGCTGCAGGGTAAAGGGGCCATCAGCACGCTTGGTGTCCACGATTGTTCTTGTCCATTTCATTGCTGAGTTAGCCCAACATTTCAGGCTCTCTAACCCATGGTCATGACTGTTGGAGAACTGGGTGATGCTGGCATACCCTGGGGCCACCTGGCCACCTTTTGCCCATTGCTGCCAGTCTGAAGGGTCCAGGTAGCAAGGGGAGCAGGTGTCACAAGCTGGACTGTCTCTTAACAGTCCCCAGCAGCCTGGTCTCCACAGAGTGGTCCTGGGGTCCAGAGAGGTTCTGTTGTGCTCTCTGGTGACAGTGGCCCTAGCCAGCCCATTCACTTAGTATGTCTCCTTCCAGCAATCCGTATATATCCCAGGGTGAGTGTGTGTGTGTGTGTGTGTGTGTGTGTGTGTGTTTCTGTATATACATGTGTGTGATAGGCTGAGATGTGTCCCTGCCCAATTCATATATTGAAATTCTACGTGCTCCCACTACCAGAATGTGCCTTTGTTTGGATATAAGACCTTTAAAGAAGTAATTAAGTTAGAATGAGGTCACTAGCATGGGCTTCAATCCCATATGACTGTTGTTCTTATGAGAAGAAGAAATCTGGAGATGGACATGTGCAGAAGGAGGCTGTGTGAGGTCACAGGAGAAGACCTAAGGACAAACTAGCCCTGCTGCTGCCTGATCTTGGACTTTCAGCCTCAAGAACAGAATAGAATTCTGTGAAGTCACCCATCTATGGCACTTTGTTGGTGCCCCGGCAGATTGATCCCGCATGGGTGGATGTTTGAACGTACACACATGCCATGAGGCCCTACCTGCCCCTTATAACATGTCAGTTTTGGTCTTGCATTATAGGATTCAGAATTATTTTGATGATCATTATTTTTTGTGGTGCTGGGGATTGAACCGTGGCCTCATGAATGCTAGGCAAGTGCTCTTCCACTGAGCCACAGTATTGTATGGGGTATTCATAACCCCTTGGAAGTCTCTGTGTGCAGGCTGAAGAGCCTTGTTCTACTTTGGGATTCCTCTGTAGGAGCGTTTTCCATTTCCAACTAACTTGAACTTGGCCCAGCAGAGCATATGTGTTCATAATCATTCACATTCTCTCCCCCCGCCTCTCATTTTTCTCCTCATCACCCTCACACCCCCCTGTGGAGGCAAGTTCTCTGATACAAAGGAATGGGAAGGGCATGGCCTCTGAGTTCAGGCACAGCTGGCCCCTAGACCCGACTTTCACTCACAGGCACATTACCTTGGCCAGCCACAGAACCTGCCTTCGCCTCGTCTCCTGGCTCATTAAGTGGGCAAATGCACGCTGAGGTCTCCCCTCTCAGGTCTGGAGGGCTGAGGGAGGCTGAGGGAGGCTGAGGGAGGCTGAGGGAGCATGGCAGTAGGGCCAGTCCTTTACCCAGTGGCCAGCCAGTCATTAGGACTTTGTCCATGTGTATGCGCCACAACTCTGCCAACAATAAGGAACACAGTCCAGTATTTCTGTGTGATTTTTCCGCCTTACCTGCCCATTATGACATGTCAGTTTTGGTCTTGAATTATAGGATTCAGAATTATTTTGATGGTTATTATTTTTTGTGGTGCTGGGGATTGAACCATAGCCTCATGCATGCTAGGCAAGTGCTCTTCCACTGAGCCACAGTGTTATATGTGGTATTCGTAACCTCTGTGTTGTATATGGTATTCCCAACCCCAGCATTCAGAATCATAACCCTACACAGCATAGGCGCAGGAGGGGACATCCCTGCTATAGTGCAGGAGCAGGGGTCTGACCCTCCCACAGCCCCCGCTGCAGGATTTGGTGGGCACTGTATGTAGGTTGGCACAGAGGTCACTCCTTCCTTGCAGCAGGCTTGTAGACATGGCAGCCCACAGGATTGCGTGCAGACAGGCCTGGGGCCTGGGCTCTCCCCTGGGCTGTACATGGCAGCCTTGTGGTGGGGTGGTGGAAGGGTGTCAGGCCTGCAGCTCCAGATGGCATACTGCATGTGGAGGCCATGGGCTCAGGCAAGCATCTATTTGCCTGCACTCGCTTCCTCCTCTTGCCTCACCTGCCTGAAGTCAAGACAGATGGCTCTAAAAAGCGGGCACATGCCAACATGGTGATGAGATCACTGTGCAAAGGAAGAAGGGCTTATGCCCTCTTGAGGGTGTCCGTGTGGTCATGCACTCTGACAGTAGCCTAGGACACCCACAGCATCGCAGTCAGACAAGGCATTCTCTCCACACAGAGACTCAAACAGCTGCAAGGGGGAGGAGCTCCCATGTTGATCTGCAGGAAGCTTAGGCAGAGGAAGGTATGGGAGGGAAGGAGAATTTCTTTTCCAAGTGCCATCTTGCAACTCAGCATACAGATGTCCCCGACCTTTGATGATCAGATTGGGACGTCTCAATTTTACCACAGTACAAAAGCAATCCACCTTCCGTAGAAACCATACTCCGTGTCTTGGTTCTGGTTCTTTCCTGGCTGATGGTAAGCAGTGGGCAGCCACCATGACTTGTAGTTCCCAGTCCAGCAGCGAGTGCAAGGGAGAGAGCTGAGACCCGGGAGAGAACTGAATGCCAGGATGTAACATTTCCAAGGGTGGATGTTTAAATGCATTTTTGACCTGTGATATTTTTAACTCATGGGTTGGCAGGATGGAAGCTCGTCCTAAGCCAAGGAGCATCTGTAGTTGGGCTTCTGTAGCTGGTTTTATCCACACTGGTTGGTTGTTTCGTTGGTAGGGTGCTCCCTGGTTTGTATGTCCTTGTGAGTGTATTGCTCATCTGTCATTTATTGTCTCCCTACTGATGTTCAGACAGTAGGCTGTAGGACAGAGGACTGCTGGTATGGTTCTGGGATGCCAGCTTTGGAACCAGACAGATCTGGACAGAGTTCCTTCAAGGTGCTCTCTAGCCATGACTACCCAGAAACAAAATGGTGTGTGGCTTGGCCTTTACATCTGGCCCTTGATCAAAGTTACAGGCCAAAGTCAGATACCCTGGGGCATTTTGATCAATGAATACTGATTGCATTGGCCCACCTCATGCCCAGAAACCCCAGGCTCTTCCTTCTCCTTCAAAGGAACATTTCCTGATTCAGTGATCACCTTTCTCAATGGAACCTGATCTTTGATCTACTTAGTAGAAAATTTGAACAGTCAGCTTCAACTGACAGTCATCCATGGGCCTTGGGCCATGTCGTTTGGCTTATTTCAGGAAAATGGGTGATATGGTTTCCTACATTAGCTTATGGGGACCAAAGATGCTGAATAGACCATAAATAGACCCTGTGTCATGGAGGAGATTCCATCCCAATTTACTCATTTGTCAAAATGGGGGTGACCAGTCCTTGCTTGAGGACAGGTGGCAGGCTTAGGTTCAAAGGCAGAGCCACCTGTGCCACTCTTTGTGCTTGCAACCTGTGCCCTGGGAAAGCCAATCATGATCTCTGTGGCCATCCCTTGACCCCTCTCAGAATGCCACCCTGCCCCAGGACCCCCGTCTTGCACTGGCCAGCACCCAGCCTTATACACAGTATCTTCAGAAGCTGGAACAAGATTGTGGGACAGCACACAGGACTTGAGCAATGAGAGCAAGGGACTCACCCTAGGGCTGTTAAAACCAATAGGAACTGCAGTTTCCTGTAGCCTTTGACCTGCACTCTGTGTCTATAATGATGACCTTTACACCTGTGCCATCCTTGGCTCCTCCAGCCTGGTTGTCCCCAGATGCCCTGACCTGGGCCTGGTTCTGGACACTGCTCTTTGTAGGGGTGTGTTTGAGATCAAATGCTGTTACACCTCAGGCAGAGGACTGTGGGGCAGCCCCCAAACTTCTAAAATAAGTCACACACCTCCCTGGACAGTTCTTTATTTTTCTGTAAGCAAACAAACATGTATTTTGTTGCAAGTATCAAGCGCTAGTCTTCAACATGGGGCCAGGCCTCACTCTGGCCAGGAGCATGCTAAGGACCACCAGCAGCCCTGGAGGTCCCCATCCTGTTGGCTCTTGCCACAGAACTCTTCCCTCATCTTCAGGGACTATGTCACTTTTTATGGGTTCCTTGTGATCTGCTGGTCTGGAAGGCACAAGAGCCAGAAGGCCAGGATCTTGGTTTCCACATTCCTGGGAAAATGTGGTCCTCCATGCACTGCACACCATGGAGCCGCACCTGGTGAATGGAAGGACCTGGCGAGGACTGACTGGGGAGGCTCTGGCTCTCAGAGGCTGCAGAGGCTGCACAGGGCACCTCAGAAGTTGGAGACTTCACTTGAGGTCTTCAGGATCAGGTTGGGTGAAGTCGTGGCCCCAATACTGCCTGCATGGGCACATGGTGGACTTCCCACCCTTCCTACTCCTGAGTGACAATCACTTTGGGCAAAGATGAGTGAAGAGGGGAGAGCAGCAAGGCCCCGGGAGGCTGGGGCATGGATGGGATGGGTTGTCGACTCCAGTGGCAGAGGAGAAGTATCACGGTCCAGAAGAAATCTGCGGGACTGAGGTCACTGTTTGGGGCACTCCTAGAAACTGCATTTGATGAATTTGCTTGAATGATGCTATAAAATTTGGACCCAACCAAGTTGGGTTGGTTCACCCCAAATGAAGGCTATCACTTGGTAGAGGAAAACCAAGGGTGGATGCAGGGTTTCTGCTTCCCAGGTTTTCAGATAGTATCCTGTGGAATCCGTCAGATGAGCCCCCAGAAGTACAGAGTATTTTCATGCTTCTGGAGTGGCAAGGTGACCAGAAGGCCTATTTCCCTCCTCTTTGCCCTCAAGAGTCTATTCCTGGACAGGGGTGTAGCTCAGAGGTAGAATGTGTGCTTAGTACATGCTTAGTGGTGGAAGTATCTTCAGTACCTCAGCAGGCCCTGGCTCCAACCCCTGGCACCAAAAGAAACAACAATAATGAGTCTATGTCTAAAGCTGCAACTCTCTGCATTCTGTTTGATAAGGGCACTGAGTAGCTCCCAGGTGGCAGGTCACGTGAACGAACCACACTCTAGAATACTGTCTCCACGTAGGTTAGGGCAGTGACAGGCAGGGGCTTGACCCCTTTCCTGGAAGGAGACGAGAAGGTTGTCCCTGTGTCCATCAGTCCCAGCTGGAGTTGTGGAAGTCCTGGATTCTTCTGATTCCATGGTGTCTCCATCTCTCTTTGGTGACTTCCTATGCAGCTTACCCTGAAGACCCCCCAACTGCCCTCTCTCTCACTCTCCATGTGGTAGCCTTGGCCCAGATCCTCCCCCTCACTCCTGGGCCAGCCCAGCCTCTGTCCCACCTCCAGGAGAAAGCCCCCTCTGCAGCCAGCCCCTGGACCCATGGCTGCACTTCTCTGAGCACCCCTTTGTGCCTTTCGGAGGCCCTTGAGAGGTCTGGAATGTCCAGGTCGGCTGGTGAGGTGTGGCCCCGAGTCTCCCATTCCCAGAGGGGCCCCAGCCCTGTGGATAAAGCAGGGAGTAGCAGTATCTCTTCTGAGCTGCATGTCGCCCTCCAAATGTCTTGGGTTGGAAAATGCCCAAGGAGGCTTCTGGGGGGCTATGGCTGTGCCCTCTGGGCCCACCCACGGGGACATCACTGCCTCCTCATCCATGCCATTGACATGGGTCACCTTTGGCAGCAACCTGGACCCCGTAGTTCATGGCCATTGTCCCTTCCATCCCACCAGTGCATCCCAGCTGACGGCTTCTGGCATGTGTCGTCTCCTCTCATCCTCACCATTACCCTGTGGGTGTCTCTTTTAGGGTTGAGAAGGAGAAACAAGGAGGCATGAAAAGACCTGCCCCAAATCACAGCTTCTGGGTGGTGAAATCAGTTGGGGTTCCGGCTGGCTGACTCCAGGGCCTTAGCAGCTGGCTTGAAAGCACGTGGCTCAGACCTTGTGAACTCTCCACCTTGTGGGCTCTCAAGTTCCCTGCTCTGGGCATCTTGCTGTCCATCTCCAGACCCACTCTGCCCCTTAGCCAGGCAGCCTGGATGCCTGCTCTTGTCCCCACCTTGGTCTCGCCCCCTTCCCACTCATGTGCACACTCTTCTCTACGCAGACTGTTCACCAGCATCCAGCTTAGGGGCAACTGGAGTGCCTCTGTCTTGGGGTGCCTCTGGAGTGGCTGGGCCCTGGGTTATTGAGTGTTTGCTGTAGAGTGAATGTTTGCATTCCCCCCAGATTATATGTTGAAGCCCTGCTCCCAGCATGGTTGTATTTGGCGCTGGGGTTTCCAAGGGCTTATCTGAGATCATGAGGGTGCAGCCCCAATCCAATAGGGTTAGTGTCCTTATAAGACGAGGCACAGAGAGTGGCACATGTGCTGGGGAGAGGCCAGCTGAGCACACAGCGAGGAACTGCCAGCTGCAGGCTGGGTGAGGGCCCTTGCCAGGCACCATTCAGCTGGCACCCTGACTCTGGATTTGCAGCTTCCAGAACTGCAAGAAGCCAGTGTCTGCTGTGCCAGTCACAGTCATGTGGTCTGGGGGATGTTGTCGTGGCTGTCCCAGCTGACCAAGATGGACAAGGACAAGACTGCACTCATCTTTCTGCTCCCAGAGCCCTCTCTAGCTTGTGGGCAGGGCATCTGAGGACTTTGTCCTGCTGGCAGTGGGCCATGTTTGGGAGAGGACACGTGCTCACCTGCGTGCACTCAGCAGGCTCCTCTGGCGGGTGTAGCCCACCCTGTTCTTCTTTGAAGTTGAGGCAAGCCCTCCCTTCTGCTTCAGGGGGCCATCTGCAGCCCCCAGCTGACATTTCACCCTGGGGGCACACTCAGATAGCGCTGGCCTCAAGCACCCACTGGAAGTGAACACACAGTCGCAGCGTCCCCTCTCGCCAGGCTCCCAAGTTGGGGCTGAGCCCTGCACCCTGATACCCAGCCTCATTCTCTTGGAGCACTGAGTTTCAAGGCAGGGTGGGCACCAACCCTCTCCTTTTAAAGATGAGGGCCACGACCCGGAACGCTGCTGTGCTGCCCCTGTGTGGATAGGAGCCCCTCCAGTGGTCTCCCAGGTCTGTCCATTGGTGCTGCTGGTTCATGGCCTGGGAGGAGGCTGAGGAGTCGCCTCTGTGTGCCCAAAGCCTGGCTCAGGTAGGCCCAGCCCACACAGGTGCCAGGGCTTGGATTGACCGGGGGACTGATCTGCACAAAGCCTCAAGGTCACAGAGCTGTAGGGAGGCAGATGACGCAAGACCCTCCCCCTTTAATAAAGCCCTTCCACGCACGAGGAGGGCAGGAGCCAGGGCCATTGTGCCGGGAAAGAACTCTCACATCTCTCCTCTTTATTGCTTAGCCACTTAACGAATTCTCAGAGTGAGGAACAATTTGGGCCCAGCCAATAGCGAAGCGTGGCGCTGTGATTCATTTCTATCCGCAGAGCTCCGCGGGGAGAGCTGCAGCTGCTACCTTTTTGATTCCGACTTTGCAGGCTGTCATGGTGCCATGGGTCTGCTGGTCTCTCTAAAGAAGCCCTGACAAGCTCATGTCCTGTAAGCAGTGTTAATGGTCACACCACTTACTAGCCTGGCCACTGGCACTGGTGTTCAGCCCAGAAAGCACTTAGAAACCACCCCTCATTACACTGCTAAGTGCAAACGTAGCCCCTGTATATCTTAACTAGCGAAATAATACAAAGCACTGTAAAATGTGTTCAATTTCCCACCATCTCCCTTTCCATCATTTGAGGAGAAATGTAGCCCTAGCACCCCGGCCACCTCCATCTGCACATTTCCCTGGCTCATGTAGATGTATGCAGATATATTTATGCATATAAGATGTATTTGCCTTTCAGAAACAGGGCCCTGCTATTATTAATTCATGTGAGATCTGTGTGCTGATGTTCTGTGCACTGCAGTTGCATCAGCCCTCTGCCTGGCCATCATCCCCTGCCCCAGCACTGTGCTCTGTCTTCAGTGTCACAGATTGCAATCCAAAGGGTGAAGCACATCATTATTGCCTTAATTTGCCTTTCCCAACTCCTCCTGGGGGTGGGCATCTCTCTCCTGCTTATTGATTGTGTGCATTCCTCTCCCCAGCTGCCCTATTCACATATTTTGCTCTTCTCCTACCAATTGTCTGTCTTTTTCTTATTCATTGGGAGGAAATTGTGACCTAGGGCAGGACCTGGCCACCTGCTCTTGTCTGCACTGTGGGTTCCTTTCCTGGTCTGTTGTTTCTGTGGCCTGTTTTTCACAGCTTTGCCATGTGAAGCGTGGCCGTTTTTCTTCAATCACATGTATTCCCAGGAACATCTTCCCACCACCAATCCACACATGTTCTCTTAATTTCTTTTTTTAAAAAACATTAATCTATCTGGAATTTATTTGTACATATGGATAAGATGAATCCTTATTTTGTCCTAGTAGGTGTTTAGTCAGTTATGCCAGAACCAACTTATTTTAAAGCACTGTCTTTTCTTCTCTGAATTAGCATAGCACCTCGATAATGTGTCCCTCCCAGGCTATCACGTGTTCTTAATGACAAAGTGCATCATTAGGCGATCTCATCGGTGGGTGGACGTCACAGAGTGTGCCTACAGGACCTCGATGGCATGGGCTCTGCACACCTGTGCTGTGTTGTGTGCAGAGGGGTGGGGCAGCCCTTTCCTTCTAGGGCCATGAGGACAAGACACAGGCTTGATGGTCAGGAGCATGGAGGCTGCTGCAGCATAACATGGCATCCTGTGACCCTTCCTTCCTGGAGAAGGCGCCTGTGACTAGTGCAGTGAAGCGAGCACTTGTACCAGTAGCTGTCCATCACTGTGCAGCGTCAGGCGCTGTGCGTAATCAGCCATGCTGCGTGCACATATTACGGGTAGCACGGAGGGTTCATTTCACCTGCACCACCCAGGCACGTATGTAAGGCTTTGCATTCTGATGGTTGTGACATCTCTGGGCCCTGGAACCTTTCCAGGGAACCCATCAAAAGGCAGTCATGGTTGGCCAAACACTGCTGTGCAGCTGGTGACTGCAGGACTGTCTGTGGCTGTCTCTAGATTCTCTTATCTGTTCTCTGCAAAGATTCGTCCCTTTCTTTGCCAGTGTCATGCCTTTCTATCATGATGGCTTTGGGATAAGTCTCACTGTTCTTTTCACAATTTTCTTAATTATATGTCCATTTGATCCAGTTATAAGTATTTACACTTTATTTAAAAATATAAAACATGGGCTGGGGATATAGCTCAGGGGCAGAGTGCTTGCAGAGCATGGACAAAGCCCTTGGATCAAACCCTGGTACCACCACCAAAAACAAACAACAACAACAACACATACACACACAGAGAGAGAATAAATGTATTTATGTTCATATTTGCTATTTTCTAAAATAGTTACTGTAACTTTTAAAGAGTTTGCTGCTGCTCCTGTTTTGTTTCAGAGGCCTTGAATTTTCTTAATCAAGTGACTTTGGGTTTTTATAAGCATAATTGTGTTTTTCCCCTTTTAAATGCTGTAATAATTTATGCTGGTGGATTTCTTGATGTGACCCTTCTGTAGACTAACCTGTACTTGGCCATGGTAAATTATTTTTTGCACAGTCAAATTGGATTTACTAGTATTTTATTTAGAATTCTTGCCTTTTATGCTCTATGTTGTGTAGAATTTATCTATAGTTGTCTCTGTATGCTACTGTATCCACATGCCACCTCTGTGTGCTGATGATATCATCACTGTCTTCAGGGGGCTCCTAAGAGCAGTGTTCAGTGCCAGAGAATAACCCTTGTGATTGATATGTGTACAAGGGGCTAAGAAGTCACAGAAAATGGACAGATCACGTCTAAAGAGGTCAGGAAGGCCTTCTCCAGGTGTCGGCATCTGAACAGGATGCGTGAGCAGAGCAACGCTGCAGCCATGCGCTCTTGGGCTAGCTTACGGTCTCAGGAACTTTGGGAGCCCAGCAGCATCACACGGGTAGCTAAAGTCATTGGTGGGAAGCACTTACAGCCTGGAATCTGGCAAATACAAAAAAGCCACATTTTCCCACACACTCCTGGCTGAATTGCCTGATCCTCGTTCCTCTTGAAGCCCCCACCCCTGGGGCAGGGGTCATGCCAGGTTATCACTGCTCTGGGCCAGCCACCCAGACAGGAAGCACCACCAGGCCACCCAGGACACAGCCCCTGGAGTCAGAAAACCCTGGGGCCGGCCACTTGTGGTCAGGGGCGGCTTCCCTCAAGCCTGGAGACCTTCTGTGCTCTTTCATGAGATGAGGGTGGTGAACCCGATGCTGGCATGTGAGCTATCTGTGCGCCTTGTGCAACACGGGGTTCAGCAGTGGCTGAAACATAAGGTCTAGGAACCAGAATTGTAGATGGAACAACATCATTAGTTTTTCCATGTTGTTAGTTTTTCTATCTTTTTCTTCCGAGATCTGGGAATGACTTTGTAAGACCATATCTCTGGTCAGGGGTGCTTGTCATCATGCATGGAGGCTCATCTCTGGCCCAAGGATGCAGGTCACCCTGTGTCCTGTTTGCTGCTTTTCCCAAGGCCTTGAGGTAATTCCTGAAACCCTCTCCTGAGCTGTGCTCTTCCACCATCTATCCCTGGAACGCTGAGCAGCTCAGTGTCCTCCAGCAGTGGAGGGCACTGAAATATTTTGGATACTTGCAAAGGAAAAACCTTCTAAAGAGAAGGCCGTGCTGTGAGCACTAACCAGGGGCTTGTGCCTGGTCCGCTCGCTGGTCACATGGCACCTGCTGCCAGTGAGCAGCTACCGACAGCAGGTCACTGGAGGAGAAGGGAGAGGAGGGCCTAGGAGGCAGAGAGGCCTCCCTTGAACCGCAGCTGCTCTTGCGAGGGAGCTGAGGGCCTTCTGCAGGTCTGGCTGCCTGAAGCAGCCTGGATGTGTGCCACACACACCATTGTTCCCACCTGTCCATCTTCATGCGGTTTGGCAACTTCTGAGTTTTCAAAGAGACTCCTGAGATGTATCTGCCATCAGTAGTGTTTTCTGATCTTGTTCTTGAAAAGGCCGAGAACTCTCCCCCATGGCTATCTGGTTTGGCAGGAAAGCCTGAGATTTTAAGCCTGAACCTGTTACTCAGTATATGCCCTGAGCAAGTGACCTAGCCTCTCTGAGCAGTCCTTGATCTAATTCCAAACAGTGCACTGCAGTGTCCACTAACAAGGGTCACTGCAGAGGTTGAGCTGGTGTGCCTGAACCACCAGGCCCTGTGTGTGGCACTCTGTGTTGTCACACACAGTGATGACTCTCACACACGTGCCTATACATGTGTGTGTGTGCACGCTCATGCGTACATCCTTACTGAAGGTAGGACTTGCAGTGGTTTATAAGGATTCAGAAATAACCCAGGGCAGCATATATTTAAACTGGGACAACAGGAGACAGAAGAGAAAGGGTAGTCACTAGCAGAAGTGGGAAAGAGGCTATAAGTGTGCCCACAGCACCCTGTGTGCACACAGGGGTTCATGTGTTTGGGTCTGAATAGCCCATGTCACCTGCTGGTGACAGTTTGTTGTTCCTGGTGGTGGGGGAAGTCTTTGGCTCTTTCCAGGAGTTCTAGAAAATCCACACTGAGCTCAGAGTTCTCAGTCACTGTCCTCCTTTTCTGTTTTCTGGGGCAGCCAGCAGCATTTGTGGTGCGGAAGGGAAGCTTTGAAATCAGACCTGGATTCAGATTCTAGATCTGCTACTTGTTAGCTATAAAGCCCTGGGAAAGCGAGTCTTTCTGAGCCTCAGTTTCACGTCCCAGCCAAGGGAGAGCTGTGGGATCTGACCCTGGACTGAAGCGCGGCTCCTGCGGACACTGAAGGGGCAGGCTTCCTTCACCTCCCGCAATGCCAGCCTCCAGGGCTCGGGGTTCTTGCTGCCTGCATCCTGCTCTCCCAAGCTCAGTTACCCCTCCCTCTTCCTGAGAGCTGGAGGGGTTCTGAGCAGGCTGCTGGGTGGAAACCATGTCTGGCTTCTTATCTTCCAGCTACTGGGAAGCCCACTGGCATGTAAAAGGCACTACCCCAGGCTTGCTCTGTCCCAGCTGCCTCTCCCACAGGCCACAACCTCCCTGCTTGGCATCAAAGTTCATTAGTGGCCCCAGGGAGCCTGGGGACATTAGGTGGAACTGGTGGGCTTCTGCAGATGCTGGGGGAATGAGATTCTTCTTCTAGGGCCTCCAGCCCACAGCTGGGAGCTCCAAGGGGGTGACTCATGACTGAATGAGATGGGAGAGGCCCTCAGAGTCGGCTTGGCTGTGCTGGTTCTGGTGTCACCTCCCCAGGAGCCTCTGGGACTTCTTCCCCCAGTAGGGCAAACTGTCCCCGCTGTGTTCCACAGTGCACTTGCAGCCCCTAGCCCCAACACCATCAGCTGTGTGGCCTTTGTCTACTGCATACCTGACTTCCCCAATACAGAGGCCGCATCCTGTGAGACCAGACCCAAGGACATTCTCAATGCTGACCTAAACAGCTGGCCACAGCCCTACCAGCCTTGAGCAGCGGGGCCCAGAGGCAACCTCCAGACCTTACCGAGAGCCCCTGGCCTCTCTTCCCTGGGGCCATCATGAATCCAGTGGGGCAGCAATGTGGGAGCCCCAAGCTACCTCATCTCTGGACCTGGCCCAGCAGAGCACCAAGTCTCATCCTGTTACTGCTACAAGCTCTGCAAGAACTGGCATCAACTGCCCTTCCAAAGGAGGGCTCTGGCACCCAACAGGAGAAATGCAACAGCAGGAGATGCCATGGCCCGGCACTCCTCACGCCAGCCCCTTGGTGGGCACTGTGTTGGGACAGAGTCTTTGAGGAGAGAGGTGAGACACAAGGGGTCAAGGTCAAACAGCTGCAGAGCTTGTTGGAGCAGGACCCGGGCCCTTTCCACCCTCTCAGGTGCTCTCTGGACTGTGTCTTCTCTGGTGGACAGACAGGGAGACGGATGGCAGTACCTCTGAGGAGCCTGCACTGGGCCTCGGGCCTCGGGCCTCCCTCCCTGGTGGAACCCAGCAGAGCAGAGCAGACAGCATGGAAACCGTGGCGTGGTGAGGCACCTATCATGGCTCGGGCCCGCCCTGCTCTCTCCATGGCACCTGCGACTATGACACTCGCTGCAGGGAGTGCCTGGAGCACGGGCGTTTTGTAGCTGAGGAGGACAAGGCTCTGTGTCTCTGTAGCCCCTGCCCCTGGAGGCACAGCTCTTTCAAGAAGACAGTCCAGGTGCTACAGCCCCTGCTCTTGGTGAATGTGTTTGGGGTACAGAAAACACTTGCGCTAACTCAGAGCAGCCTGATATTTCACTCACCGCCATGTCCTTTGATGGCTGATGTTCTGTAAAGATTTTGTAACTGAATCAGGAGGCTTTGAAAAGCCACTCTGTCCCCAAGGCACACAATGAGACTGGTGGTCCTTGATGCCCCACCCCAGAGCTCAGTCCTGGCCATGAGGCTGGTCTTCAGATGCTCTCCTGTTCCCCAGCTGTTTAAGAAATACGACGTTTCAGTGCTGAATATCGCATATAGACCTCACCTGATACTGTGATGTCAGATGTCCTCTACTGACTTCTGTCTGTCCTGAGCTTTGGTTAAATCAACAGTCCTTCGGTTCCTTGTTAGATGCCAGTGTGACTTTTTGAAACTTGAGCCAATTATGTACTATGATGATACTTCCTTTGCATAGTTGTTCACTTTTTGGAGAATTAATAATTGCCCTATTTTTTATTGTTTGTTTTTCTATGAACATTTAATGAGTCTGTCTTGATATTTCCATAGGAGCCAGGATACCCCTTTCAAGACCACCACACCCGTTGGCTAAGCTCTCAGTGCTCTTTGATTCCGGGAGCCCTCTCTCCTGGGATTCTTGGAGCCTGGTGCTTTTCAGGGCCTGCTTCTGGTTGGCCTGCTGTCCTCCTGCTTGTCTTGTGGCAAGCCTGTGGTCCCCCTAGCCCACTGCGGGCCTCTCCCCCGCTTTGCTGTGTCCGGCCTCTCTCTGCAGGCTGGCCTGTCCGTGTCCTGGAGCACACCCTCTAGCTCTCTGCTGGGGAAGAGTGCACAGGAAAAAACGTTCCTGAAATAGTGCATCTGGAAAGACCATGACTGTTCTCTCTCGGTCTTGGCTGGGTCCACAATTTAGAATTCTTTTTCCCTTAGAATTTTGAAGGTGTTGCTTCTGTGTCCCAGCTTCTAAAAATTGTATCTTCCAGCTTTCAGATGCATAGCCTTAAAGCATGAGCCCCCAGTGTTTCCACGAGGACGTCGCCTGCCCTCTGAGTCCCTGGTTCTCCGCCCTTCCTAGGTGCCCTGCACCCTTCCCTCGGGGGCCTGTGGCATCCTGTCTTCTACCTCGGGTGTCATGCAATTTCACGTAAAGTACCTGAGGTTCCTCTCTTGAAATTCATTGGCACTATGCTCTCGGTGGGCCATTTCAGAACAAAAAAGAGACATTTCTTTCATGATGTCTCTACTGATTCCCTCTTCTCTCTCCTCTGTTTTCTCTTCCAGAATGCCTGCTTACCACCAGTCAGACTTCCTTGGCAAGTCTTTCAATCTTCTTTTCTCTCTCCTTTTCCATCTCTCAGAATTTTTATTCTGCTTCCTGGGAAATGCCCGTAATTTCATTTCCAGTCTGTGTTTTAAATTTCTTTCTTTCATTTTTAATTTCCAAGAATTCATCCTTGTTCTCTGATTGTCACCTTTTATAGTGTCTTGCTCTTTCTCAGTGGACAGAGATCTGCTCTTATCTCTGAGGGTATTGATTACTGCTCCCTTTGAAGCCCTTTGTTCCCTGCTCTGTTTCTCTTCTCCTCTTTCTCCACTGTTTCTCTTCGTCTCTCTTGTTTCAAAGGCTGTCTGCCAGTGGCTCTGCCTTGGCCTTTGATCTGGAGGGAGGCTCGGGGGCTGGGAGGTGCTGAGCCACTGGGCCTGTGCCTCAGGTGCCATGGGACCTCCCGCTCTGCTGGTCCTCGGCCCTTCCTCTCGTCCCTCTCTGGACTAGTATTTCCAGAGAAGATTCTGGAGATGCCATCACGGGCCTTCATACCAGCATCCTGGGAGCTGCCTCTGGGAAGGGGCCATACCTCTGGAACTTGGTATCTAGACTTGTCCCTCTTCATGGACTCTTGAGTCTAGAGGTTCCCAGGCCAAGGTCTGTGGAGAATCAAAGAAACTCTGTGCTACCAGGCGGAGGTCCAGTGAATCCCTGGCCATGGGAGTTGTCATTCACTGTTGTGCTGATAAAAGCTTCACACCCAGCCTTCTGGGGGTGGGGAGGTGGGGCCCTGTTGGTAGCAGTTGCTCGTTCCAGAGACACGAGTACTTTTAAAGCGGTCGGTTTCAAGCTATTGACACGGGCAATGGACTCATCATATCCCTGTGACTTGGTCAGATCCCCTGGACCTCAGGGCACACTGTCCTCATGTGGCCTTTTAGCTGGTCTGTGGGCAGTTTTACAGGTCTCTGGGTCATGTCCTCTGGACCCAGGTGGTCAAGTTCATGTGTCTGCACCTTGACTGCCAGGGGTAGGAGAGGGGCAAGGAACCTGTCTCCAGCCCCTGAATCAGCCTGGCCTGGACCACAGGGGAGGGAAATCCAACCCACCCACCGTGGGGAGGAACGGAGCCAAGGAGACCACACAGAGAATAGGCAACCATTCCCAGCTCCCTCTGGCTGTGGGGAACAGCCAGGCCCCCCGAGCCTGGTATTCCTATTGCAGCATGGGAGTAAGGCAATCCTGTCGATGGTGGCTGGGCCAAGTCCTGTCGGTCTGTGTCTGGTCCCTAGCACGGTTCTGCATGTGGGGAGTTCTTGGTTCACACTCCCCAGAGAGCCACTCAGAGTCCCTGAACGTCATGCTAAGGAGTTAGGAGTTGGTTCTGCGGTGGACTCACACAGTTACCTCTGAAGGTGTCGTCATGTGGCCAGGACAGGATTGTAGGTCAGCTTTAATCACCTTTTGTTCATTGAGATGCTTATAGGCTTGGATGCCGGCCCAGTCTGGAGGGGACCTCCTGACGCTTTAGAGCATGTGCTGAGCCGTCCTTTGGTGCTCAGTGGAGTAGAGTCCATACTTAACCCCGTTCTCAGAGGCAGACTTTCTGGGTACGTGGTTGAGCTTTTTAACACGTCAGCCTTTTCTCTCCTACTAAGAACTCTTTTTATAATTTCTCTTGTGGACTCTGCATTTTGCCAAAGTATATGCTACTTAGAAATAATTAATTCACTGGCCCTGAAAACAGAGAAGGCCAGCCCTGATTTACAGAATGGACGTGCCAAGCCCAGGGCCTGGCGCACACTGGATACTCTGGATACTCAGTAGGTGTTTTCTTGCCAAGTATCAGAACAAACAGGTCCCAGCACAGTCAGTGCTTCTCCCAGGGCGTAGCTGATGATGGCAGGACTGTCCCACAGCCGTGGCCCTGGGGAGAACACTTGGGGAGGTGAGCTCCAGGTGCCTGTGCACAGCCTGGACTCAGACTTCAGGACACAGGGCAGCTCATCCCACCCTTGCTCCTGCTCTCCCCCTGCCCTCCAGCCTTAGTCCACAAGCCCATGGAGGCCACCAAGGCACTGGGACATGCCTGCTCTGCACCTGGGCCAATAGTCTGGGGGCACTGGCCATGGGGCCAAGGCTGTAAGAAGTCTCTGGAGGGCTCCATGTGGGTTAGATGCTCAGAAGAAGCAGGGAAGAGCTTTAGTCTGACCTCCCAGGACTCCAACTGAGGTGCTTTACTCAGGCTCCATCCTGCTCCCAATCTGAAGATGGACTGAGATGGACGGAGATGGACTGAGTGGGCTCATGTGTGAGACACGCTGGTGTGGCTCCCTGAGGATGGGCACAGCTGGACAGTGGGAGGGTGGCCTGGGCTCCTGCCAGGGTCCTTTGAGAATGAGGCAGCATATGTGAGGCTCTGCAGTGAGAGCACAGGGAGCCACGGCCAAGCTGGTGGTGGCAGCAGTGTCCTGTGCTGTGTTTGCAGACTTGGGGGCTCCTGGGGAGGGAAAACTGGGGAGCTTCTTGGCTTTATATATGCAAACTCCACTGAAAGCCCCAGCGACACTTGGGGAAGTAATCTATCTGCAACGGCTGCCAAAGCTACTGAAATAAAACCCCTGCTGCAGCCTGGTCCCCCTGGGGAGGTAATAGAGCGGATCAGTGGATTTGGAAAACAGGAGCTGGAGGGCCACGTCCATCTTGAGAAGCAGGCTGCCTCCCAGCCACGCTAGGGCAGCAAGCTATCTTTGAGGAAGATGGGTTTGCATCCTTAGAAAATCTCTCCCTGGTAAATTGGGAAAGAGATGAACATCTGTCGATGCTCTGGTATGTGCAGCATCCGCCCAGGAGTACCCAGGGCCTGTGCCAGTGTCTGTGGACCTCCCCGCAGGGCTCCCGAGGCCCTGCCCACCTGGGTGCTCAGGCAGAACCAGCTCCTCGGCACTGAGCCCACCAGGAGCCTGCTGCTGAGTGACGGCCCAGCTTAGGGCACCTTCCTCCTGCCCATTCCTCTCCTCCCCTGAGTCTCAAATAGCCTGGCTCAGGTTAGCACAGGTTTTTCTGGTCACCATCTCTGTGACAAGCGGGGTACACAGTCACAGCAGTGGTGAGGCACACAGTGCTATTGGCCAGGACCAAATACATGCCCACAAAAATGGCAGCATGGGACAGACATCTGTCCGTCTGCCCAGTGGGTGTATTTACTCGCTTTTGTTTATTTTTGCTCTGTCACCTCTAGTAGGCCATCTGAGCACAGCATGTGATCTACTTTAAGTTTGTTTGTTGGTAACTCATCTCTAGTGTCTAAAACAGTGCCTGGAATGCAGAAGGTAGGCAGCATGTTTATTTGTCAAAATTCCCTGCTAACTCCTTGACTCTCAGACTTCTGGCCTCCAGAACTATGAGTGTGAACTCCTGTTGCTTCAAGCCACCCAGTGCTTGGGGCACTGATTCAGGAGTCCTGCTCGGATCCCACTGCATGCTCCTATATTGATTTACTGCCCAGGTGCCTAGGATTTGGAGTTGTCTCAGAACATAACCACTGAGCGCCAGCTGATGCCATCACCAGTTGTTGTGGTTTAGCACAGCCTTGCAGGGCCTGCCTCATCCACATCACGCATCCTGAGATGCCACCCTTGGGCCACTGCCCCACCCCGCCATCTTCCTGTCTCTGGAAAATGCAAACAAATAGGAGCAGCTATTGCTGTTCAGGCCTTGTCTTCAGTCCTGGGTTTGCACAGCAGCCCCCTCTACTCTCCAAATCTCCAGAATCTTCTGTTTAGGACACTAAGGTAGCATTTCCATCTCCCAGTTCTGTTTAAAAGTCTCTGTTGCCATGTGGGATTAGTATACAGTATCGGCTGTATTTCTATACACTAGCAATGCACAATCCAAAAATGATATTAAGAAGAAAATTCCACCTACAATAGTAGCAAAAAGAATATAATAGCTAGGAATAAATCTAACACAAAAAGTTCATGACATGCAACCAAAAGCTATAAAATATTGTAGAAAGAAATTGATGAAAAATTTAAAGGCCTATGTAGAGAGACATCTTGTGCTCATGGATTGGAAGACTTAGTTTTCTTAAGATGGCGGTATTCCCCGAGTTGATGTATAGACTCAATCCAATCCCTGTCAAAATCCCAGCTGGCTTCTTGGTAAAAAGTGGAAAGCTGCTGATCCTAAAATTTGTATGGAAGTTTAAGGGATCCAGAATAGCCAAAATGATTTTGAAGAAGAACAAAGTTGGATAATTCACACTTCCCACTTTCAAAAGTAACTACACAGAGCCACAATAATCAAAGAAAGTGTGATATTGGCATAAGGACAGACACACAGATCAATATAATAAAATAGAGTGTCCAGAAATAAGCACTTGAATTTATGGTCAATTGATTTTCAACAGCAGTGCCAAGACAATTTAATAAAGAATGAATAGTATTTTTAACAAATGGTGCTTGAACAACTGGCCTCCAAATGCAGAATAACAAAGTTAATCAAATACCTAAATCTAAAAGCTAAAACTATCAAAGTCTTAGAAGAAAACACAGGGATTGGTCTCCATGACCTTACATTTGGCAACGGCTTCCTAGGTGGTGCCGCAGTCTGGCTGGGCATAAATCACAAGCCACTCAAGCAGGAACAAACTTTGTTTTTGAACTCCACCAGCACACTCCATATACGCTCCCCGGGAACCTCTCCCCAACGCCACCCATGTGGCTCCTCCAGGAACACACCACACACCAACTGGAACTCTCTCTCCCGGAACTTCCCCAACCAACGCGAACTCCCCAGGCAATCCTCGCGAGAACTCCAAAGTAGCAGGCACCCCAGGTGGACAGTAAAGGTCTAATGTACAATTGAATCAATCCAGCAGCATCTTAATGGCTCGCCTCTCAACCAATACTATTGGCAAAATGTCAGGGGCCATTCCGACTTGGCTGTGGCTCTCAGCAGGTGGGAAACCAAAAGTATAAGAAAAAGGGAAAAACAGATAAACCAGATTTCACAGAATTAAGAACATTTGTGTCTTTATACCATCAAAGTCTACAACCTTTGGACTGGGAGCAAGTATCTGCAGATCATACATCTAATAAGGGACTGGTGTCCAGAATAGATAAAGAATTCCAACAACTCAGCAACAGCACAAAAAGACATTTTAAATGGTCAGAGGGCTTGATTGGACATTTCTTCAAAAAGAGGGAGAGATGGGGGCTGGCCCAGGCTTACCCACCAAGAGCTCCCAGGTGGAAGCCAGGAGCACCAGCAGCACTTGTGAAGAGGGAAGGAGGTGAGCGGTCCATGGAGCATGGGCACAGGGATGGCCAGAAATGGCCTGGGAGTTGCCCTGCTCTGGGGAACTCACAGATGCTGGGCAGGCTCACACCTGGGTTTCCCAAAGTCAGCCCCAGTGGGCTCAGGGCCCACCTGTGTTTGGTATGCTGTCCAGCAGAGCACACATGGAGAGAAGTTCCACTCCACGGCATGCTCAAGGCTCCAAGAAGCACCACATGAAAGAATCCTGTCCCCCTGTGTAACCGAGAGTACCATTTGGCCATGAAACCCTCTTTTTCTGGATTGTGAACAGCAATCTGGAGGCCTGTGTGGGCAAGTGCCACAGGTTATCTGCAGTGGACAGAAGGTGAGGCAGAGGGAGGTGGGAGGTACTTGGTCAGTGGACAGTGAGGTTATGGTGCCAGGTAGGGTTCCGGGTGCTGGGAACACTGCAGAAGCCACATATAGTCTGCCCCCATGAAGCTTGTGGGCAGGAGGCAGGACAGGAGTGACCAGGACATGGAGTCTGTCCATCATGCCAAGCCAAGATACAAAGCAAAGCCGGGCAGGGAGGAGAGGAGGAGAGGGAGACAGGCAGGCTGTCTCAGAGGATGCCACCCCAGACACCGGCAGGAAGCTCTGAGCAGGGCAGTCGGGGACCCGTCTTTCCTTTCCCACCTGCCTGCTGGGTCCCGTCCTACCTCCCTGGGGGACTGCCCCTCTTTTCACAGCAAGTAAGTTGCAGAAGTAGGGCTCAAACTCAGCCAGTCTGTGTGATTCAAGGTAGACACAAGCCCTACCACACCAGGGAGGGTGGCAGTGCCCACCGGGGTGCTTTTCCCTCAGCTTCTCTCACGTGGGCTCAGCCTTGCTCAGATCACGCTCGTCTGTACCCACGTGGAACACACACTGACATCTTTTGATAGTGTCCAGCCAAGGCAGACAGGCACACCGAAAGCCGATTCCGCTCCCCTGAGAGGCTGACAACCTGAGGGCCTGCGTGGGTCCTGGGCCCCTCCTAGGTGGGGAGCTTCGGGGGTGGGTACAGGATGCAGAGATGCCCAGGATGCTGCTGCCCAGGCTCCTCGTGCGCCCAGTGCAGGGCCGCACACACAGCTGGCAGGACCTCGCAGGTCTGGGGCCTCCTCCCTGTAGGCACAGGGCACGGTGGGAGGGGACGCTGTGCTTCCTCCCCACCAGGCATTGCTTATTGGAGAGCGAAGCACCCTCCCCATCTCCTTTATCCTCGGATCAGTCCTGAAAATCTAGGCGGTCAATTCAGAACTTCTGAATCTGATTAGCGGAGCTGCGCAGAGCACTTGAGTTCCTGTTCAAACAGGCTGAACTTATCTTTCAGAAAATAGACTGTTTTTGAGGCCTAATCATAGGCATTAGAGCCATTAATTAGTGATAAGATTCAATTTCCCGGTGTCCTTGCCTGTGTGTGTCCTGATGTAGAGATTGTGCCGCGAGCATTTTCCACAGATGCATCGACAAACACCTGCTGTTCCCGTTGGGCAGCGACACGTCGTAATGTTCCCCAGCCCAGCCAGGCCCCAAATAACCCCATTACTGAGAAGGATGATCCACTCCAAACGTCCTCGCCACAGGTTGGGAGGGGCAGGCAGGGGGAGGAGGCGGTGGGGGTGGGGCAGGGAGCCTCCTTAATCCTATTACTGATTGCAAATGTTCCAGCCAGGCCTGTGAATAAGGTGGCTGTTGGAGGAGAGGTGCAGGCAGAGGCCTCCGTTCTAGACGGCCTTGTTTTGCCCTCCCTCGGTAATAGCTTCTCTAGGTTCTTCCAGCCCTCCTTGCACAGGTGTTCTTGTCCTTTGTTTAGGCCTAGGAGACTCAGGAGCAGGTGGACAGTCAGAAGGGGGTTCTGGGTTTCCAGACTCCAGAGGGTGCCACCTTAGCAGAGCCTCTGCTAGGAAGCAGGGGTGGACAGGGCACCACATTCACAACTCCCTATCTCTGGCCTCTAAATGGGTGTGAGGAGCCTGAGCACACAGGTGTATGGCCAGGTCACGTAGCCAATTGCCCTGGAGTGCCAGATCCATAGGAAGCCATGGAGGAGGTGCATCTCTTCCCATTGCAAAGCATGGCTCAGCCAGGATGGAATTTAAATAGCATGGAGGTGACAAGGCCAGGCCTAAGCAAGCACGTGTCTAGGCAGGTGTGGGTTTCACCGTGCTAGGGCTGTTGGCTGCTCCTCTGAGCACCTTTCAGGTCAGACGTCGAGGGATGTGTGAGTGCGTTCATAGGGGAATGGTGCACTTACCCAAACAAGAGCTCCAGATGGGCATTTCTGGTACATTCCATATAATTTCATGAAGTTTAGATTAACATGTATGGTGATTTTAGCTGTGTTGTCTCAGTTCCCATAACTCGTTTACATTTTAGTGCATAGAATATTTCTCAGATTAGAAAGAATCCAGTAGTTAATTTTCTGGCTTTTTTCAAATAAGTGCTCTCCATTTGGACTTCCTTCACACCTGCTTGGTGTGACCTGGAGACTGGGCAGAGTGCCGCCAGCCTGGCCCCAGTATCTGGTTTTGTCCCTGGGACACCTGGAAGCCTGCTCCACCCTCCCCAGGAAGGCAGAGAGCCTTGGGGGGGGGGGGCCTAGTGTGACTCACGGATCCTGGTGAGATGAGTGTCCAAAGAGAGGTGTGGCCCGAATGCTGGGACCCCTCCAGCACCTGGCACTCCCCTCGCTGCGGATTCTGCTCTTTCCCAGGAAGGAAGGCGAGTGGTGAGTGGGGCCCAGCCCAGCACAGGCTCCAGGACCTGGGCAGGCAGCAGGGCCCCCAGTGCCCACATGCAGGACCAAGTACCACCACTGGAGGAGCTGTGTGCCGGCTGAGCACCCCTGAGGCCCTCTTCTCTGAGCCACAGTCCTGGGGAAAGTGAGTCACAGCGTCTGTCCCCTGGTGGCTGTGCAGAGCCTGGTGGGAGAGCGGGCAGCTCTGATGGTGTGGCCATCACTGTTCTACAGTGACAGTGGCTGTCATGAAGCGTCTGCCTGAGTGGCCAACAGGGCCACAAGCCTGTGGACAGCACACTGCTGGCCATGCCAGGGACACAGGCCCTGGGAAGGTCCCATGTGGAACCTCCACAGCTGGGCTCCAGCTCCCTCCCCGACAGCCTGGTTGCCCTGCCTGATCGCTAACAGTTTTGACAGGCCAGCCTATTTTTAGAAACCTGTTCCCACTCCTTTTCCCTGTGGGAAAAGGAAAACAAGTTAGATTTTAGGATTAACCCACCATCCTCCCCTCCTCCAGCACGCACTAACACGTCAGCGGCTCTGGACGGAGACCTGGTGGCAGAGGGACTGGAGGGATGCTTGCAGACACTGCTGGGGCTTGGCCAGGTGCACACCTTTGCCCTGGTCCTGTTAGACAGGGGCCTTGTTGCCTCGGTAGCAGCAGGAGCAGGTTCAGAGGGGAAGTGGCCTGCCAGGCTGGGCCTCCTGCCCCTGGTTCTCAGGTGCTCAGCCCTCAGCGGTACCACAGAGGCCGTGTGCTCACCCTGGGAGTGAGGGAGGGCCAGCGCCCAGAGCCGGTGCGCCTCGCTCCTCCCCTCAGCCTCTGCCCTCCGAAGCTCTGCGTGCCCAGCTCGTTTACTCCTGCCAGCAGCCTGGGGAGGAGGCTGAGGCAAAGCTTTCACCCCTGCCACCCGAGCAAGCCTGGAGCCTGGCCCCAGATTGGAATCCAGGGCTGCGAGGCCTCCTGTGGGATCTGGAACACTGAGGTGCCGCCCAGGACTGCCAGGAGAAGGTTAGCAGGCAGCACCCCCAGTGCCAGGACCCTGAGGAATGCGAGGTCACCCAAGAAGGACGCTGAAGTCAGAGTTCAATAAGCACCAGTTTTTAACAGCTGTCCTGACAGTTAGGAAAAGCGTAAGTCCCACTGTCCAGCTTGATCTATTTACATGTATGCTTTGAGTGAGGTCCTTGAAAGTCCCCCTTCCAGGCTAGGAGGGCAGGGCTGGGCAGCCTGGGATCTGGCTCTACCTCTCTGCTCCCACAGTGAGACGGCAGGAAGACCTCTGCTCATACCCAGCCACAGTCCCCATGCTTCAAGCTGCTGCCGCAGGGTGCAGACCGGCCCTGCTGCTCTGCGGGTCCAGTCCGCACTGCCCTTCCTTACCCTCTTTGCCAGGCTGTGGGCATAAAGCTGCTCAGTTGCCTCCAAACAAGACTTTTCCTCCTCTAATTCAGATCAGGCAGTGACGGAACATTTGCCCAGGCCTTGGCTGTGCCGGGTGGCCACAGTCCCTCACCCTGCCAGTTTGCTGCTTTGCCATAGGAAGGCGCAGCCTTCTTGGTGTTGGCAGTAGGGAGAGTAAACGTTGGGGTGCCGTGGTGAGTGGCAGCTGCATTTTTTCTAACAGCTTTGTTGTGGTCTGATTGACACACAGTAACCAAACACAGTTAAATGTGCAGCTTCATAGGTTTGACAAATGCCTGCACCATGAGCCTTGCCACTGTCCGGGTACCGAGCTACCCGACTCCACGGTTTCCACTTGCTCCTCTGTGGCATCTCCTTCTGCCCTCCGACCTCTTTCCCTACCACTCACCCGTCTGTTTGCCTCACTGTAGGTCAGTGGGCACTTTCTGGAGTTTTATACGAATGGATCCATGTGCTAACAGACTCGTGGTTTCAGCTGGTTTCTTCCATCCTCATGATCATTTGAGATTCGTCGGTATGTTTGCGGGTAGCAGCGGCGTGCTCTTTCCTGTTGCTGAGTGGTGTTCCACCGCAGGCACAGGCCAAGCGGTTCCTCGTCTGCTCACTTGACAGACATCCAGCTTGCTCCCCGTTCGGGGCTGTTACAGGTGAAGCAGGCATGACCGTTTGGGTAAGCACCTTTGTGTGGTCTACTCTTTCATTCATTTGCAGTGACTACCTGGTGGAGTTGCTGGGCACATGTCTGTTGTCACGTGTCCTTCAGGGAGGTTCCACCACTGCACGCCCCCACCTGGGGTGGGAGGGTGCCAGTGCCTGCGGGTGGGTCCGCACAGGCACTCGAGCTCCTCTGACCCCCTCACTTTGTCTTCTGGCAGGTTGAGGGGCATCTCACTGTGGTCTTGCATTTCCCACTGATCTGTGGCGTGAGTACCTTCCATTTGCTGATCGCCCACTGTTTTGCTGGATTTCCTTACTATTCTTGTGAAAACACTTTTTTTGCTGCATACGAAGTCTTTCATCGTGTTGGTGAGTTGCAGTGCTGGCCTCTCAGGCTGCCCCTGTCCTTTCGTCGGGTGGTCCAGCTAGCTGACCAAGCTCCTCCTGGAGTGCACTTTTCCTGTCACGTTCAAGGAGTCATCGCCTAACCCAGGGTCACTTCTCTCCCCTGTGCCCCTCCAGGAGTCAATAGTGTTAGTTTTCCATTTGGGTCTCTGATCCACTCCGAGTTAATATGTGTCTGTGGCACAAAGTGTGGGTTGAAGTTCATGTTAGCATGCATGTGTGTTCGATTGCTCCAGCGCCGTCTGTTGAAAAGACTCTTTTCTTGACTGACTACTTGCCTTGGCACCTTTATCAAAAATCATTTGTGGATCTGTTTCTGGACTGTTCTTTTCATCGATCTGTTTGCCTGTCTGGAAGCTAATGGCCACATGGTCTTAATTATTGTGTCTGTCTGAAAACTCACAAAGTCAGGTGGCATTTTCACTGTCCTAGGTCTTTTTATTTCCGTGTGAATCTCCTCATCAATTTGTCACTTTCTATTTTAAAAAGAAAGCTCACCAGGGTTTTAATTGGAGTGATGTTGCCTACTCAGCTGAGCCTGGCAGAGCTGCTTCCTGGCCCAGCTTCCTCCCAGCTCCTCCCGGCTCTCGCAGGCCTTGGTCTTACATGTCTTGTCAGCTGTCCCTAAGCAGTGAGCGTTCTTTAGGCTCTTGTAATGATGAGGTATTTGAAATTTCCAGTTTCCCACATCTTGTTGCTGGCATGGGGCCCACTGACTTTCACATCTTGATCTTACATCCCGCAACCTCTCCAAGCCGGTGTGCTCATGTGACCGTGCTACCAGCGGCTTTCCAGAGTGGAGGAAGATATGCCCGCCCTTTCCCAGCCCTGTGCGTCCTGCTCCTTCCTCCCTGGAGGCCTGGCACCCCAATGCTGCTGTGCCAGACAGAGGCAGAGCGTCGTGTCCCCCTCGGCCTCAGGGAGGCGTGAGTCTCTGGCAGATGCCCCCAGTCCAACCAGGATGGTTCTGTGATGCTCCTGGATTGCTGAGGCTTTTGTTTTGTGGCTTGTTTGTTTGGCTGGTTGTTATTTTCCAGTTTCTAATCAGGAATGAGTATCACACTGTGTCCAGGGCTTTTTCTGCCTGGGTGGAGATGATGATATGGTTTCTCTTTTTTAATTTGTAAATGTGGTAAATTAACCCCAATTGATTTCTACATGCTAACCCGACCTTGAATTCCTGGGATCAGCCTCAGTTGGCAATGATATATCATCATATATATGGGATTCAGTTTCAAAGTACTTTTCAAAATGTTTTCACCTACATTTGCAAGGATTATTTATAGTGTTCTCGTAACTGTCTACTTCTGGCATCAGGATGATGCTAGCCTCACAGGGTAAGCTGGAAAGCCTTTCTTTGGTTTTCTAGAGTTTGTGGAAATTGTCATCATCTCTGTTGAGAAGAACTTACCAGTGGAATAATGTGAGAAAGATGCTGACTGCATATTTGGTTTTCCAATAACATATTTTCAAGAACACTGTGGTCATTCATGTCTTCTCTAGGGAGCTTCAGTGGTGTGTCTTTCAAGGAATTTACACATTTTATCGAAGTTGTCAAACCTCAGGAATGAAGTTTTTCATCTTATCCCTTACTTCCCTTTGAGAGCAGGGAACGTGGGTACTACAGACTCTCCCCCCTGACCTGGGTGACTTGTGACTTCCCCGCTCCTCCCAGTTTGACTGGAGCCTAGTCGTTCTTCGGAGCTTCTTGAAAAACCAGCTCTTGGTCTTATTGATCTTCTCTATGGATCTTCTGTTTTCTGGGTCATTGATTTCCGCTTTCTATTCATTATTTCCTTTCACTCCTTTACTTTGGATTTGAATTATTCTATTCCTAGTTTCTTAAAGTGGAAGCAAAAATTGTAAATTTGAGATTTTTTTCTTCTAATAGTTGTTCAGTGTTTTGTTTGCTTGTGGTCCCTTCCTTCCTTCCTCCCTCCCTCCCTTTGGTTACAGGGATTGAACCCAGGGGCACTCAAACACTGAGCCACCTCCGCTGCTCTGTTAATTTTTTATTTTGAGACAGGGTCTTGTGAAGTTGCTCAGGGCCTTGCTAAGTCGCTGAGGCTGGCCTTGAACTTGCCTCAGCTCCTTCTCAGCCTCCCAAGTCACAGGGATAACAGGCGTGTCACTGCACCCGGCTTGTTTAGTGTTATAAGCCCCCGTTTGCATTGTTTTAGTGACATCTCACAGATTGTGAAATGCGGTGCTGTTATTTTCACTCAATTGAAAATGATTTCTAATTTTCAGTTTGATTTTTTTTTACCTAAGAGTTATTTGGAAGTGTATTTCTCAGTTTCTAAGTGTTTGGAGATTTTCCAGAGATCTGCCTGTCTGTTATTGATTCCTGATTTAATTTTATTGTCAGAGAACATACTTTATATGACTTGAATTCTTTTCAACTTAAAGTCAAGAATTTGGTCTACACTGATGGATATTCAACAGGTCCTTGGAAACCACGTGCATTCCATGGTTGCATAGAACGTTCTATAAATGCTACTTAATTTGTGTGGCTGGAGAGTGTCACTCGGGTCTCTGGTGCCGTACGTGCCCTGGCAGGAGGGGAGGTGTTGAAGCACCCCCACCGTGTGGACTTGGCTGCCTCACTTCAGCTCTGTCACGTTGACCTCCTGAGCTTTGAAATCCGTGTCTGTAGCTGCTGCGTGAGGCGTTCGTGGCTTGATGGTGCACGTTGCTCCGATGCTGACTGAGCTGCTCGGCTTTCCCCACATCAGTGTGTACCTGGCCCTCCTTTTCCGTACTCTTGATTTTAATCCACTTGTTTCTCAGAAGCTCATCTTGTGGACACTTGCTCTGCCCACCCTGATCATTCCTGTCTCTCGTCGACAGTCATTATCAACATCTTAGGCTCGGGTCCCTCATCTTGCCTTTGTTTCCATCATCCAAACTGCTCTTTGCTCCATTTCCCTCTTTCCCTGCCTTGTTTAGGATAGATTATCTCTTATCATTCCATTATTTTTAAAATCATGACAAAATTGAGCCTGAAGCAGAGTCCCTGTGCACCCACCACCCCGGCATCCTGGAGTGCTCAACATCCTGCCCTGGGGTGGAGCGTCGGACGCCCTAGGCAAGTGAGGCTGAGACAGCACATGGGCCCAAGTCCATGGCTGGCTCAAGGGTCCACGAGTAGGCACATTCTGTGGGTTGGACAAAGGGACATCTGACACTCCAGCACCCGCCTGTCCCTCTCCCTTCTTGCCAAGCCCCCAGTCTTTCACACCTAGAACGCCATGCAGCTGGGATGTGGCCTTTTAGGAATGGTTGGTTGCACTTGGTTGTACCCTTAGGCTTCCTCAGGCCTTCCGTGGCCTCTGAGCATGCTCTTCTGCTGTCGAGGGACACTCACTGTGCAAACGTACCAGTTGATCCAGTCACCTGCAGAGGACGCTCTAGTTGCTTCAAAGTTTTAACATTTGTCAATAAGCTGCTGTGAAGGTTTTTGCATAGACGTCAGTTTTTCGGTCACCCTGCTGGCTGTGGGTATAGATACCCTTGAGATTCCAAGACAGGGTTAAGTTACTTAGAAATAGTCACAGCCAGGCTTGGCTGTGCAAGCCTATAATCCCAGCGGCTTGGAGGTTGAGGCAGAAGGATCCGCGAGTTCCAAGAAGCCAGCCTCAGCCACTTAGCGAGACCCTGTCTCTGAATAAAATATGAAAAAGGGCTGGGGATGTGGTCAGTGGTTAAACACCCCCCAGTGCAAAAAAAAAAAAAAATCACAATAAGAAATACTCACAAGGTGTTAGGTTTTACTCCTAGGAGTTTTAGGCAGGGTTTGGTCCAGGGCTGATCTCCCCCACAGAGGTGAGAGCTCCCTGAGCATGCTGCCGGGCGCCCTGCATGTGCTTGGTTGTCTATGATGGGAACCAACTCCACTCCCAGCTCCATGTGAACACTGGGCCCTGCGCCCTGGAATCCCCTCGCTGTCCCTTGCCCGCAGCCTTGGATGCCATCAGTGTCTTGCAAGGAGCCTAATGGAACCCTCGCAGGTCTGGGTTCCTGCCTCCCTCCCTGCATCTGTCCTCTCTCTGGCGTTCTGCCCCAGGAGCTCCTCGGCTGCCTCCCTGCCTGTGCCTGGAGCCTCCGTGGGGCCTGCACTGGGGTGCCGGGCTCCCTTTGTGTCCTGTCTCCCACTGTTCTGGGTTGCCTGCTGGCCAGAGCTTGGAAACCTCGTTCCCATGTATGTCTGACGGTGAGTTTGTTCTAGGGAGGTTGGACCTGGCCCTTTGCTCCATCTTGTCTGGAGGCAGAAGCCTCTCTCAGGCAGGAGACTCTGATGTGATTTTGTCTCACTGACATGGGTGTTAATACATAAGAGGTCATATGTGTGTGTGTGTATATATATAGAGAGAGAGAGAGGGAGAGAGAGGGAGAGGGAAGGAGGGAGAGGGAGAGGGAGAGAGGTGTGTGGTCTCGTGGCCAGGATGGATAATTCATCTAGGAATTGTCAAGGAGAAAAATCATTCATTCATTCATTTCCTCACTCAGGAAATGCCTACCTGGCCTCTGCGGAGCTGTGGTGCCACCCAGGATAGAGCAGCTGCACCCTGTTCCCTCGGGGCTTATTGGAAACAAGACCCAATGCATTTTAGCAGGCGTCTCAGGTGGGCCTGGGAGCAATGAAGCTCTATCCCTGACCCACAGACATTCACCAAGCACAGTGTCCGCCAGAGGCTGCTCGCACAGCCCCCAAGGAGCTCGTGGGCTATGGAGGTAGATGTATGGCCATCAGAGAACTTTCTGCTAAGGGCTGGAGTGGAGGCCCACAAAGGAGACATGCTGAGTTCTGACCATAAAGGAGAAGGGTAACCCTCCCCAGAGAAGGTGGTAGTCAGTGGATTTGGAAACGTGATCAGGGCAGAAGCTGCGGAAGGTGATGGACTTTGTGAACCGAGTGGGAGCAGCTGATATGACTGGAACCTCATGTCTGGGCCCAGGTCAAAGATGAGGCTGGTGGGAGCCCCACAGAGGGCCACAGCACCCTGGGGGTGGCATACAGGATGGATGGGGAGGCACCACCCGCTGCAGCGGTCTGTGGCTAGGAAACAAGGATTACGTTGTCACTGAGTATGAATTCAGAGTACCACGGACTCTAATTCTTATCGCCTCAAAGCCACTTTTGGTTCCCTGAGTGGTTTCCCCAGAGACATTGATAATTCCTGTTGTTGGCCTGGGAGCCTGTTCCACACCCAGCCCCGAACCAGCATTTCCGTGCATTTCCTTGGCGAGCCTGGACACACGCACACGGGCAGGCGACATCACCTGCAGAGGCCAAGCTACACGGCAGAGGCCCTGTGGTGGCTAGGCTCTAGGTGCAGCTTTGAGGGAGGGTTCTGGGTGCTGTCTTCCCGGGGGACAGTTGGTTTGTAACAAAGCTCTGATTTCCTGGAAGAGTTGCAGCGCGTCCCCGTCATGTAAGCCATGCCAACCCTCAGGTGACGAATGTTGGTCTTCCCCTTCATGACTGTATTCTTCCAGTTCAGCATGTCCTCTCCTTGGTCACAGAGGACAGGCCTGGCCACTCTGTGCTCTTTACAAGGGAAGGTGTCACACAGCAGGTGACGCTCCCCTGCTTGGTCCTGTTGGCCTGGCCTCCTGTAGCTGAGACCATCTGTGCACTGAGCTGCCCGACCCAGGAAGCGGCAGCAGGCCCTCCTCCCTCCTGTGCGGGGTAGAAAGAGACCCGGACCTGGGTCCCAGTCTCCATGGGTGAGCATGTGGCCCCATCCAGGGCTGCCCATCCTTGTCCTCTTGTCCTTGTCCTAGGCCATGCCAGTGAGACAGGTGGCTTGGGAGCAGGAAGCCACAGATGGACCTCGGCAACCTGGCTCTCCCCACAGGTCTCCAGGTCCTGTTGGCAGGGAGGGGTCAGGAGTGGACCTACCTTGGGTGGCCCTGAAGGCAGCGCTGAGCCTCAGGGGTGGTGAAGAGAGGATGTGCTCCAGTACAGCACATGGAGGCCCCGGCGTTGGGCAGGAAGTAAGATGGCCACGGAGCACACACCACCTTGCCTGGGGCCAGGTAGGCTCTGAGGGCTCCAGAGCTTGGACTTCCCAGAGTTTTGGCTTTTCCCTACTGTGGGGAAGTGGGAAGAGGGACTTGACATAAGAGGGCACAAAGTGACTCCAGCCTGCAGGAGTCAGGCCCGTCTCAGTGGCCACACCAGTCTGTATCTGCACTGGAGATACCAAGCTGGCCGGAGAGTCCCTTGGGAGTCCCTAGGCTTGCTCCTGGCCAGCCTGCACCCTCCCTGTGTGATGCTACCTTGGCCCTGGACGACTAAGCAGCCTGAAAGAGTGGCTGCTGACTTCTAGCCACAAGTGGCATGAACCGCGTCCAGCTCGGCCCAAGGCCCTTTCCTAAGAGTTTCTGGGAAAAGCAAATTTATCAGCTCATGAAAAGGGGAACTGTTTACAGGAACAGAAGACACATAGAGAATGGATGATCACTGCCCAGTTCCTCGTCCCCAGAGAGCAAGATTCTAGCTTCATTTGCTTTTGAAAATGAAGAGCCGTGAGCCAGAGAGCTCTGCCAGGCCCTGGGAGCCAGCCCCTCACGGACTCCCGCACACGCAGGACGGGAGGTCCTGTGGTCACCTGGGCAGGTGGGTGTGTGCAGCAAGATCCGTGCCCTCCTGGGGTCTGACCCGGGATGTGGCTCCAGCTGCCCTTGCCTCTCAGCAGTCTCAGGAGCTTCCTGGGCCGCTGTGGTCCTCGGACACCCTGTGGGCAGAGCTTCAACCGGCTTTTTACCAAGCACTGTCCTGAGTGGCAGGGGCGTGCAGGCCCGTTGTTCTCCTGTGTGTCCTCTGCTGACCCCGCCTCCTGGAGAGTGTGATGTGCAGGGGGACTTGGGTTGGGCTGCCAGAGCTAATGTCCTGCTCTGTCCCTCCCTTGTCCATTGGAGAGATTCTGTCCCTTCCTGAGCTTTTGTGTTCTATCACAAATAAAATATCAGCTTGTGGTGATCATGAGACATCCCTGAGGTGGAAGGAGGATGCCCGCAGCCCTTGATGAACGTTAGAAGGTGCCTGCTCCTTCCCAGTGCTTCTGCTGACCCCAGAAGGCCTGGGAAACAGCTCGGGGCAGCTGCAGATGGGCAGGAAGAGGCCGGCTAGCCGGGGTGTGCTTCAGTGGACTTGGAAGTCATTACAGTGAGGCTGTGTGGGAAGGAGAGCTGCCCCCGCGTGCACACAGCCTGAGGTTGGCCAGCTCTGGCCAGCCCCGCCATGCCCATCCAGGTCTCTGTTCCCCATTCCTCCCAGGCTCCTCCCAGGGCCTTCTCTCTGGCACGCTCACTTGGCCTCACAGCCCATGCTGTCTTCTCCCGAGGTGGCTGGAGCAACCTCTAGACCTGTGAAGGAGGCGGCCAGTCTTGTGTTGAACGCCTGACTGTCCATGGCATCGGGGAAGGCCCGGGGTCTCTTCTGCCAGCGCTGCTCGTCCTCCCCCACTCTTCAGCCTGGACCTCTTTCCACTCATGTTCATGCCTGCTGCAGCTCCCTGAAGCCACCAGCCTCCCTGGGTCCCCTAGCAGCATACGCCCCTCCCGTTGCCCTCTTCCCTCACAGGTTGACCGCTGCCCAACAGGGGATATCTTATCCAACTCTTCTCTGCCTTCCCCACTGAAAGGTGGCCTTTGCGAAACCAGGCTTTCATGTGTCTTTATATCTTACTTATTTCTAGAAATCCAGGTTTTCTTTTTATTGGAGTATCGGGCCCCTAGGAAGAGCTACATGGAGTGGTCAGTTGAACTGATGCTCTGGTGGGTAGTTGGTTGGTTCCAAGCTAAAGAGCCACACAGGGAGACCCACAAGGGTGGCGGTGGCTCGGTTTGCAGCTGGCCAAGGGTATAGGAGGGGGTGGACTGCAAGGTGGACAACAGGGTGGTGGGGCAGGGGCAGGCTGTGACTGCAACCATGGGCATGGAGCTGGGGGTGACCACCTGGAGAGGAAGCTGCTGTCACATGGCTCAGTCTAGGGACCTAGCTGTACTGGGGACCTCAGCTTGGCCACGGGGGAAGACCCACCCTTCACTGCTCTGCCGCTCCCTGGAGCAAGCTTCTTGTTGGGATCTCTGGCTCCTGCAAGTTCATTCTTCAGCATTTACTGCTCCTGGAAGTGATTCTAACACTCAGGACAAACTCCATGATGTAACCAGGGTCTTTGGGAACCTTCTCTTCATTCAGATTAATTTCAGTGATCCTGGTTAGCACTAAATGCACTGTAGCTCTTATTTTGGATTACGTTAAAGCCTATTTAAGCCACCAGCATGAGGAAAGACAGGAACTGACTTCTAGATGAGCCAGGTCTTGTGGGACACTTACCCTTTCACAACGGGTGCGACCATTCCTGCCGAGGAAGCAGGGCTTCATCAGGAGCAAGGCGCTGACCCAGATGGAAGCCACGGGGAGGAGGCCCAGGTGTAAAGCTCAGGCCTCGGCCCCTTGGAGAGAAGCCATGTTGGGAAGAGAGGGGACATAACCTAGTCACCTCAGTCCCTAGCCCCACCTGTTCCATAAAGACGCTTGCAGAGATACACCTGGACTCACCTGTGGCCCTGGGGACTCTGGGTATCATCCGCAAGATAAGCAGAGGATGCCAGGCCTGGGTGGGCACGGGGAGTCTGGCCAGGAGAAAGGGCAGCCCCACAGACGGACACCTAGGTGTCCTAGGTGGGTTCCTCTGCATCAGCATGATCCCAGGGGTGTGCAGCCAACACAGAGGCCAAGGAAATGGTGGGAGCCACAGGGCTGGGGCACTGGACAGCTCCCCTGAGACCTGCCCCGGCTGCTGCCCCTTATGTCCTCATGGATACCCTTCCCTCCAAGGGACCAGTGTGTCCTCTTCTCCCCGCCCCACCCAGCCCTGGACCTTCAGCCCCCAGCTGCCTTCTGAGGTGAGGAAAAGGGGCCATGCTTCACCCCAGCTCTGTGGGGACCCGTGGGCAGGTCACTGAGCCCTGAGCCTGTTTGCTCATCTGCAGAGAGGGTCGACCTCTCCTGGCTGAGTCCTCTGCAGAGAGGGAGGTCTGTGCAGAGCAGCAGCACCGAAGGGCACTCAGTTGGGGTCTCTGCTTTCCCTTGCTGAGGGCCTCTCTGACTGTGTGCACACACCTGCTCCTGGTGTGTTTGCCTCACACACGTGCAGGTGTATGTGAGCAGGTGCACATGCAGACCATCTGGATCCCAAGTGAGTTCATATGCAGCCTGTATAAGGGCTGAAGATGGGCAGGACCAATCTGTGGCCGTTAGCCCCAGAGGCAGCCAGCCTCCCTGCCTCCCTCTGAGCCGGGCTGCAGCATGATTAAGTTCCTACCCAACAGCTGTCATCCTGGCTGTCGTCTTCCTGCTAAGCCAACCTGGGCAGCTGTCCTGATCTGAGTCAGGGGACAGAGAGGCCTGTGCACACTGTGCCTAGCCCCTGTGTCTGCCAGACCCCCTGCTGGAGGGCAGTTCTGCTCAGGCCTGGGGTCTGTGCCAGCTGCGGCAGGCTGAGGTTGCTGGTGTGCGGATTCTGCTTCATGCATGTCACCAATGGCCCGTGTTCCCTGAGTGCCCAGGCAGCTGTGGGGCAGGGACGACTGTAGCCCCCTGCTGCAGTTCCCGTGCCCAGGGCAGTGCCACCTCCTCGGGGACATTCAAACTGTAGGTGTTTTCTATATATTTTTTTTCTTTTTTATAAACACAATTTCAATAACTTTTAAATGCCAATATAAAGTGATCCATGCTGTTCCCTAAATAGAGGGAATACTCAAAAACAGTTCTCTCACTTGCCCACCATTTAAGATTTGGGTCATTTTGATTTTTAATATTGAACCTTTGGGTGCTTGTCATGTTATTTAATTTTAATTTTGGCCTTGATTCTGGTTTGTATGATGTTCCCTGTTTGTATGCACATCTGTGTCAAGGGTCTGGACGAGGCTGACAGGGCAGCTCCAAGAGCAGACCCTGGTTCTCTCAGTCCTGAGGGCCTGAAGGCCAAGGTCCATGGGGCAGGATGGCTCCTCCTGGGGCCTCTCTCTGCTGACATCCCCTCGGGCACTCATGTAGTCTTCCCTGTGCTTCATCTCCTTTGCTTACAGGGACGCCAGTTGTGGAGGGCGGGGGCTCACCGAGGGCGTCATTTTACTGTGATTGCCTCTTCGCAGCCCTCTCCAGATACAGTCCCTTCCTGAGATACCAGGGGTCAGGACAACAGCCTATGAATTTGGGGGCACGCAGTCCAGACCATTAACACTAGGTGTGGCATGTAATTGTGTGTATTTAATAGAAATGGTACAAAGACCAGAATAAAGGGGACCTGTCAGCTTTCTGTTCAGATACCCCACCGATAAATCAATATAAAAAAGCAATTCTGATCATTGTAGGCACAACTACACTCGTAGGTGAACACGAGTGAACAGATGGGCCTTTACCAGAACCCCACACCCCAGAGGAGACTGCTAATGCAGATGCGCCGCTGCCAGGGTGTTTCCCACACACGTGCTTTAGGAACGGAGGCACAACTAAAAGACTGTGCCTGTGAACACACTTTTTCTTAAAACTGTGCTGTTCGGGTCTTTCCCAACCAAATGCGCACCCGAGTCATGGTTTCATGCTGCGCGGTGCGCCTGTACTCAGCCCATCCCCCATGCCTTGCTGGAAATGTGGTTTCCGGCTTCTTAGCATTTTTACTCAAATCTATCCCTATCAGTAATGTTCTGGAAGTAAAGCTGCTGAGGCAAAGGGTCTGTGTATTTTTCAAGGATATTTGCAAATTATTACGAGATTGCCCTCCATGAATATCGTAGCTTTCAGACTCTCATCAGCAGGTATGAAAATACCCATCTCCCTCCCCTCTTGCCAGCATCACTTTTTTCTTCCTTAAAGTCCACACCAGTCTCCTGAGTCAGGAAAGGACGCACTGCGGTCTTTCGGTCTGTGCTCTGTGAGCACTGGTGAGGCTTGGACGCTTGCCACCTGTTTATTGTGTTCGGCTGCTCAGCCCCTCCTGGTTGAAGTGCTCCTCCTGACTGTTTTCCCCTTCATCTGGGCCCCATGCTTACAATCACTCTGGCCTGACCCTGTGGGCTCACGCACAGGCCTGCTCAGGGCCACCAATGAGGAGCTGGTCAGGTGGGTGCTCCTTGCTCTACCACACAGTCTGCAAAGTTCAGGGATGGAGGTGAGCCCCCGTCTCTGCTTTTGCAGATCCCAAAGAGATGGACACCCAGTCCCCTACACCTCTTGCCTGGTGGGGTCTGTCCTGGGCTTGTTGCCACCACCCCCTCTCCTTCCCTGATCTGCGAGCTCTCTCTCTGGATTTCCAAAGAGGGTAATGAATCCACAGGCACCCCTGCCCCCAACCCATATTACCCTGGCCTGTCCTCTTTAATGGGTCTGGTCTCCCTGTGGGTCACAAGTCACTACAGTAGCCATGGGAACAACATCTTGCACATATGCTATACATGTGCACACACCTGCACCCTCACAGTGCACAGGTGCCCACACATGTCCATGCATGGACGTATGCAGTTCACACCAGCCACTTTCCCTGTACAAGAGCGCACAGGATATGCACATGCAAGCGCACACTCAGGCTTGAGATGAAGGCCAGAGGCACAGGCAGGGCTGGAATCTGTGCCTACCTGCCCTGCAGAGACAGCCAGATGGATAACTGGGCGGACCCTGGCTCGGGAGTTTGTCCTGGGGATGGTGATGCAGTCAGCTGTTGGCAGGCATGGTGCTGGTCCCTCCCCATTTCAGGCATGGGGAGCTGTCTTTTGCTTCCACACCTGGAAGGGCTAACAGGAGGGCGGGAGCTGGTGACCAGCCTCCTGGGAGCCTTGGAGAGGCAGCTGGATGCTGAACGTGCATCCCTCTCTGGAGAGCCCGCCCCAGCGTCTGCTCTGGCTGGCATGTCCCAAGGGAGACTGCCTTTCAGAATGTTCTTTGTTTTCTGTTTAGAAGAGCTGCTCGTCCATCTCAGGCTTGTCTGAAAAATCACCAAGCTCCCTCATGCCTTGCTCCTCTGCAGGAAGAGAGGGGCAGCCCGGAGCAGGAAGGGAGGTCCACTCTTGCCACATTGTTCTAGGCCTTGGAATTCCCTTGTGTGCTGCTGCAGCGTTCAGACGCTCCATGTCCATGCATTGCCAGTGTGGTGGCCTGTTCCAGGCCAGGCCACTCCTGCACCCCTCACCTTCCTCAAGAAGATAGCCCATGGCTAAAGACAGTGGCAGGGGCCCAGGGACAATGGACCTCAAAAGCCCAATGCAGTGCCATAAGCATGACAGACAACCAGTAAACGGTATTCTCCACGTCTTTGCCTCAAACTCCAGTTCTCCCACTTGGTGTGCAGCCGGGGCTAGTCATTAACTTCTCTGAGCCTAGTTTCCCCATCCACAAAACAGGGAGTGTGGTAACTCCTGCTCAGAGAGTCGCTGCGAGGACTGGTTTGGGGCCTGGCCCACAGTGCTCTGGACTTGTAGTGCAGCCCTGCTATTCCTTCTGATTCAGAATAGGAGGGCAGGCACCTACTGCTGGCAATGGCACCCCAGGTTCCTCAGGGAGCCCAAGTCCTCCGTCTGGCCCCAGAGAGACTTGGGTAGGCACTCCTGCGGGGCAGCAGTAGCATCAGCTTTGGCTTTGGGACACTGACCGAGACTCACCAACTGTGGCTTTGAGCCATTTCCGAACCTCACTTGGCTGATTTGTGACATAATCTGGCTCTTCCACCTCTGGGGCTCATTCCTGTCACTGCCTAAAGTCATGGGCCAACATGTCTGACCCCTGCCACCCTCCCTTCTGAACAGGGTCTTCTGGCCCCTGCCTTTCCACACCCAGGTCCCTGCCCTGGTATCTGCACCCCTGCTCCAGCAGGCCTGCTGGAGTAGGTGATCAGTGACCACTCTGAGGGCGGAAGGAAGGAGAGATTGACAAGTGGCGCCTGCCTTGCGCCTGGTGCCCTCCCAGCGCTTGCAGCTCCTGCACACCCCTGGCCTTAGCATCACTCTGGGAGGGCCGCCCCGCCCTCTCTCCATTGCCCACCCTCCAGCCAGATGCCCCTGCTCCTCTCTCTGGATCTCGAGAACTAGTGCAGGCGCTGAGAGGTTGAGGAAACCGAACCTGAGCCAACCCAGTTTGGGGATTTCTTCCTCATCCAGCCATCAAATCAGAAAGTCACCCCGCACAGTGACTCCTTTCTGTCTCCTCCACACGACACACCCCTGTCCTCTCAGTGGCACTTGCTCTGGCTTCAGCCTCTGCAGCCACTCCCAGCCCTGCGGGGGGGGGGGGGACGCTGGCACTCCTGTCCAAGTGCTTGCCCTTCTCCCTCTCACAGGTCCCTTCCTAAGGGGAAGGGGCAAGGTTAACGTGTTCTTCATCCATCTTCTAGCTGTACTGTCCTCGGAAGGAGGTATGCGGGGCCCAGGCACAATCCCCCGGACCAGGCTTGTTTAAAATAAACAAGGAGGCTGCTCCTGCAGAGCTGCATCTCCATCACGGGAAAGTCTTTAGGCAGCAGGGCACGTGGCCTCCTGGGGCAGATCTTGCTGGTGAAGCTCAGCAGCCTTCCTCTGGGCTCAGGCATTCCCTGTTGGATAGGAAGGGGCAGCCAGCAGCATTTACTGAGCATCTACGAGGTGCAAGTACATGGGCAGTGTAGCTGTTCAGAAGCTGCCTGAGTTCTCTGTGCTCAAGATCATTAGGCTCTAAGAGCCCAAGACCCATGAACAAGATGTGTTTGGCCTTGGCACTAAAGTGGATGATGGCCTGGGCTAAGGGGACCTCTCTCTGGATGAGTCTGCAGGGCATTGCCAAAGCAGCCATTGGACACACTGTGCCTTGTGTACAGGTCTGCTGGTCCCTGAGCCCTGGCCTCCTGAGACACATCCCAACACCCACACTGTCTGATGGATTGGGGGCCTCGCCTTCTCCTCCAGGTGTTTACTCTGTGTGTTGCTAGCTCCATGGCTTTACTGAGCATGTGCTAGGTGCTGTGCTGGCTCTGGACTGACCACAGGAAGGAGGCCAGATGGTCACAGACAGGGAGGCAGCTCATGGTTCTTTGTGCCTTTTCCCCTTAGTCCCACCTCAAGTCACAGTGACCTCAGGGTGCGCGCGAGGCTAGCTGAGGGCCATCTACCAACTCCTGTCCCACTGGTCCCTGAAAGTCAAGGCAGATGGGCCTGGCTGGTCCTTCCCAGGACTCCGTGTGCCACAGAGCTTCAATGGCTCCCTCATCTCCCCATCACAGCCCCCCAGGCGCTCTGCACACAGTGCTCCTTGACTTGTGGTGGGGCTGTGTCCCCATAACCTGTTGTATGCCAGAAATGCACTGGGCATGCCCACTTGCCTTGTGCCTTGCCCAGCCTCACAGCACACTGCGGTACAGCTGCCCTGCTGACCGCCTGCCAGTTGGGCTGCAGCTTCTGCCACTGCCAGCACCACAGAACATCATGCTCATGTCACCAGCCTGGGAGATGGAAACTCAAACCTCAAACTGATGCAGGTGGGAGGCCTTCGTCCTGCAGATGAGGAGGTGCTGCCAACACTGGGTCTGGGGACACTGATGTCCTTTTACCCTTGCAGACACCTTCAGGTGAGGATAGTCCAGGTGAGGATTCTGGGATTTGTAAAAAGAGGGGCTTGCCAAAGGACAGGTAGCCAGTAAATGGAAAACATAAGGCTTCATGGCCTATTTGTTTCAGGCAACCAGGAAAAGGTACTATCAAGTCCCTAGGAAGCCATGGAGAATCTAGAAGTAGGGAAGGCTGCTGCTGGTGACCTTAGTGGACCTAGCTCTCCAAAGATAGAGAAAAGTTCAGCAGGCAATGGAGGCCCTTCCACCCTGGGAAGGATAGGACAGCCTGCAAAATGGGGAAATGCAGGGAAGTCTAGTGGGAGGTCTCATGGAGCAAATGAAGGGATGGAGGGATGGAGGGATGAGTGGTGGATGGATAGAAGGAAGGATGGATGATGGATGGATGGGTACAAAGGTGGAGGATGGATAGATAGAAGGGCAGATGTTGGGCAGATGGTTAGAAGATTGCATGATTGGATGGATGGATGGATGAGTGGTGGGGAGGTAACTGGGTGGATTAGATGGGTAAGAAGATGGAAGACAGACGGGTAGATGATGGATGGTGGATGGATAAAAGAATGGATAATGGATGGATGGATTAGGGGATGGATGGGTGACATGTACTTTAGTGTGGTTTGAGTTTGCACAGATGGAAGTAATGTCCAGATCTTTGTTCCAGGGTTGAAGCAAAGGTGCCCAGATGGCTAGGTAGACAGAAGAAGCTATCTGGGTCACTCTAACTGGGAGTACCACAAAGCTAAGGTCAACGACTTCAGGAAATGGAACAGGAGAGCCCAACCTGGCTGCTAGTGTCTCCAAGCCAGTACTAGAAGCAGCTGGCAGGATGCAGAGACAAAAATGAGCAAGGGTAGGCTGTGGCCCTCAGGCCTGCAGCAGGGGTGCTTATGGGTGATCTGATTTCTGGACAGGTCAGGTTTATCAAGAGCCAATGTTAATGTCAATCCGAGGCACTGTAGACTTGACCTCCAGACTCCTGAAAAGATTTTATTCTGTGTTCCAACCACCCCATCCCTCCATAGGCGAGAAATCTACTGTGATTTCCAGACTAACACCCTACAGAACTGGGCCAGAGGTTTCTGATGCATGGCTGGGAGGGCCAACTGCATTGACCGCCCATAACCTTTCTCCTGGGCTGGACTGTGCTCATCTTAAATGGTCATTGATCAACTGGCACAGGGAACAGGCCAGCCATCCCCCAGGATGACCTCACAGACTGCTAGCCTGCCCAGGTGCCAGCTGTGAGGATGCCTCCTTCCCCTACCGTGCCTGGCTGACTGCAGCCCTGGGAGCCCGAGGAGCCTCAGCTGCACTGCCCGCAGGAGGGTGCAAGCTCAGTGTACTCCTTGTCCAGGGTGAGGACCTGCCTGCCAGTGACCCTGCTGTTGCTGCAGGGAGTGAGTGGACTCACAGGTGCATGTGGCGTGGAGTGTGGGCCGGCTGGGCAGGTGCCATGAACACAGCTAGGTGAGCGGTCAGCGGCCCTGTGGCTGAAGAAGGGTTTCAGGATGAGAGGCAACACCTGTGAGAGCTGCAGTGACCCTGAGCATGGAGAGCCCGTGGTGCCCTTGTGCCCTTTGCCTCAGGGGTATTCCACATCCTGCCAGGCAGATGCCACCATCCCTTCTTACAGAGCCGGAGACAGAGAAAGGGTGGTTGACCTGCAGCCATACCACTGGCTGGAGATGGTAGCCCTCCCTCTGCCCAGGACCTGCCACCTGCCAATTCCAGAGATGGTCCCTGTGGCATGTCCTTTCTCAAGTGCTTCCCCCAACTTGCACCCACCTCAGGTGCATCATTTGCAGGACGGGAGGCCCTTGCTCCAAAACCCTGGGGCCCCTCGTCCTGCCCTCGTGGGCTCAGAGGCTCTGTCAGAGAACCCCAGAGTTCCTGGAGAGACACCTGAGACCTGAGCCCAGGAGCAAGGGCCACAGCCAGTGCTGGGAACCATTGTATTTCAGTCAGCTTTTTTGCCACTGTGATGAAAGGACCCAACCAGAGCCGCTGTGGAAGAGGAAAGGTTTACCTAGCGGACCAGGTTTCAGAGGTCTCAATCCACAGATAGCCAGGTCCATTCCTGAGAGCTCGAGGTGAGGCAGGACATCATGGCAGAAGAGGTGGCAGAAGGAAGCAGTTGACGTGATGATCAGGAGGCAGACAGAGAGGTCTCCACTTGCCAGGTACAAATACACACCCATAGCCACGTCCCAGTGCCATCTCCTCCAGCCACACCCCGCCACTTCAGTTACCGCTCAGTGAATCCCTATCAGGAGATTAATTCACTGATTGGGTTAAGACTCCTGGTACCCAGTCTTCTCCTCTGAACCTTCTTGCATTATCTCACACATGAGGTTTTGGGGGACACCTCACACCCAAACCATAACACGGCATGTCCCTCTTCTCTGGCTCAGAGCTGCCTGGGCGACTGCTCAGCCTGTGCCCAGCACAGTTCCATGGACCTGTCCTGCTGCCTGGGAGCAGTGTAGGGTGCTGCCTGATCCCATGTTCCTCCCCTCCAGCCAAGCAGAGTGGAAGCAGCCTGAGAGTTCCTCTTGTGTGTGATGGAGGTGGCAGGGTAAAGGAGATAGGAGCTGGGGACGGGCTCTGCACCTGGGACCTGGTAATCAGCTGGTTCTCAGCTGCCTGCCATAGCCTGAGAGCAGGAATCCTAGAGCGTCCAGCCCCTGGGGAGAATTCCTCCAGCCTTCAGGCCCTTGAGCCCTGCTGGAGGACCCAGGCTGGGGAGGTTGCTCTGGCAGGCCTCAGACACAAAGTGACCACTGGTTGGGGGCCTCAGGCCGGGAGTGGCTCGCATCACCACCCTGCCTACCCAACGTGGCCTGGAAGCTGCCTTCTTGCCGTGGCCTTTCTGCATGGTCTCTTGGTGCGGTGGGACTTCATGCTCCACATTGAGCTTGGGCAGACACCACTTTTGGAGCATTTGCCCCCATTAACGTTGGGTTCAGGAGGCCCAAGGTGCAACCTCCTCACCCTGGTCCTCTGGCAGGGCTTAAGGGCCTGAAGGCTGGAGGAATTCTCCCCATAGGCGGGGCTCTCTATTCACTTGTCCACTAGTTCAGTGAATGGGCCCCCGAGCCCCTGTCTTTAGGGAGCTCACCATGACCTGGGGAGCCACTCCATCTGGGGACAGCTGTGGTGCGGGCTAGGCGGTGGACAGTAGTTCAGGACATTTTCCTGGAGGAGGTACCACTGGGGCCGTTTTGAAAAGACCAACAGTAGCCATCAGGAGGGACATGGGGTGTTTCTGGAGATCATGAGGGAGAATGTCAGGGCAGGGGAGTCACAGCATGCTGGGGAGGAGTGGTCACAGGGGAGGAGACACGGGCAGCTACTGCAGGAGCCCCCCTGCAATACGATCACATTCTGCCCTCTCCTTGGTGCCCGTTCCTTCCCCGTGGCGGATTCTCTCGCTGGACAGACACAGTGTGGGGAGCTGGCATCCCGAGCAGGCTCCCATGGCCAGTCCCGACATGTAGGGACTGGCAGAGGCCCGTGCACACAGGCCCTGCTGGCCCCAGGGAGTTGCCAGTCCTTTAGATCAGGCAGACCAAGTAATCGCCCTGCTGGTGGCTCACCATGGCCAGGCCCAGGAGGGGAGACTGAGGGACAGCCACAGCGTGCTTCCAGGCAGAGGTAACAAGTAGCCTACACTGCTGCTGGCCCCCAGGCCCCCTGGGGCCACCTACCCCCCACTCCTCAGCTGCCTCCTCTGGGACAGAAAGGGCGCGATTCCACCCAGCCCCCTGCGCCCAGTGCCCGTGTGAGTGATCCGATGGGCAGATGGGAGGGCCCCAGGGAGTCCCAGTGTGGGGAGGCAGGGCTCGTTGCAGGGCTCTCGCAGGACAGCGGAGGGCCTGCCTGTGGGCAGGATCATGGCTTCGTTTAGATAGGCTGGAGAGAATATGACAAGTGAGAGGTTGGGAAGGGAGAGGTGGCGCTTGGGGACAGAGGGATCATCTAAATTCTCTGCTGTTCTCAGGAGGTGTCTCTGTGTGACGGTCCAGCCAGAAGGCACACTCTTCTTTTCTCCTTCCTTTTTTCGTCTGGTTTATCTTCAGTTGTCTGAGGTGCTTATCCAAAAAGGCTTTGGGGAAGGACTTAATGTGGTCCTTGTCTCCGCCAGCCAAGTGAGATTCCCTGTGCACGGTGCAGGCCATTCTAGCCTACCCCATCCCCAGGCCTCAGTGTCCCCCAAGTGCCCCCTGACCAGAGGCTTGGTTAGCTGCGCTCTGGAGACCGTATCTCTCACTGCTAAATGCTGTAACAAACAGTCCCCCATTTCCGGGACCTGAGCACCAACCTTATTTTATCCCACCTCAGGCATTCCTTGGAGGCACCTTTCTGGGTGTTAGGCGGGGACCCAGGCTGCATCCCTCTCGTGGCTCTGCCCATCCTGAGGCTCTAGTTGGCTCATCCCACGTGGCCCCACCTGCCCAGTGCCCCCCCCACACACACACACACCTTGTGGTTCCTCCCTCCTCCTCTGCTCTTCAGTGTCCTCAGAGCCCGGAGATGAGGGTTGTAGGAGAGACGAGCCTACGGTCCAGGTTGAGGGAGGGGTGATTTTCCTACTTCTATTGGCCTGACTTCCGGGCAGGCAGGGGCTGCAGTCTGTGTGCCTGGGAGGAGAGGGCATGCTTTCACCTGCCACCCACTGCAGCTGAAGCCTTCTCCAGAAGGAATCCTGGAGGGCCCTCGTGGAAGGGCTTGTGAGCAGGCCACAGGGGCTGTGGTGGAGGCCATAGGAGTCCAGCATGGGCAGCAGCAGATGCCACCCTCGGGAGGAGGCGGGCTGTGGGGCATGTGCAGGCTTCAGTGCCAGGGAGACCATCCCAGGGGCAGGATGAGCCCCTGTGGGATGCTGCAGGACCCTGAGTGGACAGTGGACAGTGCTGGTGCACTTGGCACTGCTCAAGTAGCCGGGCTGCCGTCTGTTGAGTCTTGGGCCAGGGATTTGCAACTTTGAGCTCAGAGAGGTTAGGTGCTGGCTGGAGGTCACGCAGGCATGAGGCAGTCTGGCCTGGCTCCCGGTTCCTCTCCACTCAACTGCCTCATTGCACTTGATCCCGGAGGGAAACTCCAGCCCCTGCAGCAAACACCAGAGCCTCTTGGGACTTCTGGGGCTGCAGGTGCACCCTCAGCAGGTGGGTATCCTGGTCCCAAGCAGACCAGGTCCCCTAGAACCTGAGGGCTTGGCAGTGAGTGCTCACTGTCTGTGCCCAGCTCCCTCCATTCACCACTGCCCATCGATGGCACCAACACTTGTGCCTCTTATGTGCTGAAGGTTGGGTGGTGCCGGATGTGCCAAGAGTTCCTGGCATTTGGCTGGCTTGACTCAGAACCTCCTGGGTGTGGGCACCCGGGGTCTGTCGGGCATTCCTTCTCCAGCCAGTCCCTGGGCCCAGTTCTCCCAGCACGCCTCCTTCGCTCGGCCCTGCCCTTCCTTGGTCAGATGCGGGAGCCCAGGCTCTGGGTCCTGGAGAGGCTTCCCTGGCCCCTGACACCGTGTCTGAGCGCCAGCGGCTGCACAGCTGCTCCCATTCCAAGCCTGAAGCTTCCCCACATCACCAGGGCTCGTGGCCCTGGCCACGCGGGCTCTGAGCTGGGAGGCCACGGCTTGCCACGTGCGTGCAGTGGCTGTTCTGCCGTTCAAGGCAGCGGCTTGGCTCGGCCTGTCCACAGCCCCAGCACCCAGGGCTCTGCCTGGAGGCCTGCCGGGTGGAGGAGCCCTCCCCACCCCAGTGGGCTCCCGGAAGCCCCAGCCCTCCTTGGGCTTGGGACAGGAGCCTCCCACTGGAGGCCCGCAAGCTTCACAGGTCTCTTCTCCAGCTCCAATTTGCTTTAATTTTAATTTAATTCCCTTTAATCTTTAATGAAAAGTTGTAAAAGTAAATTATTTACCCGAGAGAGGCGGCAGCTGCTCAGGAGGGTCTCGGCTAGAGGGTGATTACACATGCGGTCCCGGCGGCCGCGTGCGGAGCGGGAGCACTTGGTCCCCGGGAGCAGCTGGTTGCCTCAGCGGCTGTTGAGCGTGCACCTGGGCGCCGGCTCCAGCACGCAGGCCCTGCTGTGCTGCGGGGAGGCCCCGTGTTCTGTCCACAGTCGGGTCAGTGTGTGTCCTGCAGGAGGAGCAGCGTGCTGGGTCTGGGGGGACGTCCCCTCTACACGTCTGAGCTGCCTTGGGCTCCAGCGCACCCAGCAGAGGCCCCCTTCCTAATGCCAGGTCAGAGGTGGGTGCACAGGCGGGGCTGCCGTCTGACTCTACCTTCCCATGCGCTCAGTGCCTCTGCGTTGGACCCTTGCTCCTCGCTCGTATCCCCTCACTCACCTCCTGGGTATTGTCAGTGCTTCCGACTCCTTTTCCAAACTCTGTCTCAGCACAGTCAAGTGAAACGTCTGGGTCGAGGAAAACCATAGTTGGCGTAGTTGGTTGGCTTGGAGGAGTGACGTGCAGGAGGGTCTGTGTGTGCAGCTCACAGGATCGGTCACAGGGACGAAAATATAGCTACTGGGCACCAACATGGTGCTTTCACTTGATTCAGGTTTGATTCTGAGCTTCCTAGCAGCCAGTGTGAAAAGGCAAGTTGCTTGGCTTCCATTGGTAAGGAGGGAAGGCCCGTCAGGTTGGTTGGTTGCACACCTAGCAACTAGCTATGCTATCACGGGAGAAAATTTACCACAAGAAAATTCACTAGTCTTTACCAGAATTAGAAATTAGAGAACTTTATTCTAGATCTGCCAGTGCTTCCCCAGAGGACTCCTGATGGCGTGTGGAGGAAGTGAAGGAGACCAACAGCTGGGCCCAGGACCTGGCTCTCATCACACTGAGGTTCGCCACTCTTCCCATGTGAACTCCTTCCTCTTCACCTAGAGAGAAAGGAAGTTCCTTGACCAATCCCATGCCTTCCAGAGCCACGCCTCCCGAAGCCACGCCTCCCAAGACCACGCCTTCCAAGGCCATGCCCTCCAAGAACACAACTTACCTCTCAAACTAAGGTCCACCCAAGACCCATGTCACCTGAAAGCCTGTGTGTGTGCATCTTTGAGATCTTAACTCTAAACGTGCATCAGCTGGTCAGGCCGGGAGCACCTGGGCACCTTGCTCCTTGTTCTGAGTCTACCTTTTTTATCCTACATCTGACATTTGCATTGAAGTCTACCGCAAATTCCTTGCTTCAGCTGGTCTCCTGGGCAGGTGAATGGAGTTACAGGGAGGAGAGGCAGGACAGCCTCACTCGGATTTGGAGCTCTGGAGCAAAAGTCATCCTTCACGTCCTGGCCTCTGGAGCCATGTCCTCAAGGGGCAGAGCAGGTGGGGGCTGAGCCGGGAGGGCAAGGCTTCACAGGTGCCGCACCTGCCACAGTGGTGACTTGCACTCGCCCTGGGCCCGCGCCTGTCTTAGAGGGTTCCTTGAACCATGTGTGGGAGCAGGAGCCGGGCGCAGCGCAGCCTGGGAGGGGCCACGCTGCCGTCCTCCAGGCCTCCTCTCCCTGGTCCTCCCAACAGCCCGCTCCGAGGAAGACAGATGGTGCTGTGGACACCACATCAGAAACGCATGCCCAGCGCCACCCTGGCTGAGGGGAGCTAGGCTGTCTTCTGAAGTCCACTGTGGTCTAGAACCACTGCTGGACAGGCCTGTTCTCCCTAAGAACCCAGCAAATATCTCCGAGGTGCCAGCAGAGACCAGCTGCTCCTGGCCCAGGATTGGCCCTCCAGCACCAGTCAGCAGAGACCAGACTGGAGGGACAGCTGAGATGCTGCAGTGCCCAGTCCCGACCAGTTGGCCCGCAGGTCTTGGGATTGGGCCCTCGTTGCCCTGTCCCATGGCTCTAATTCCTGTGTCCACCCTGCTGTGGCCTAGGGCTTTGCTCTTGTAATGTGGCTTGCCCAGAGCTGGAGTCCTGCCCCCCTCTGGTGGCCCCTAACTTTCCTGTCTCTCAGCTCTGGAAGCTGCTCCTGGGAAGAGCCTCGGCCTCGGTTCCAGCCCTGCTGGAGCCCAGGCTCCCAGGGAGGGAGCACCTCAAGAGTGGAGGCCTGGGCTAGTGATTCCAGGTCCTCCTGCAGGGAGCAAGTCATGCAGACTGCACACAGGGCTGTCCCCAGGTGGTGGGGGACAGTGGGCACTAGGCCGCATGGCCGGGCACCAGAAATACAAATTGAAACCAGAGGACAGGGTCCCTCAGCCCACTCAAGACGCCAGGACCCAAAAGGCAGACAGGAGGCAGTGTCGCAGAGGTGCAGACATGAGTGCGCCACCGGGGCACTGGAGCCCACAGGGCTGAGGGGGAAGCACTCTGGCAGCGCCGTCCTCCTCCGTGGCAAGTCCTCTCAGGCGTCCACGCAGAGAAACTAAAACTTGAGTGAAGTTCACAGCAGCATTTCCTACAGTGAGGTGGACAACCCAGGTGCCACCAACAGAGTGCACTTCTGCATGTCTGTGTGACGAATCGTCGTCACTCTCCTGAAAAGGGGTGGCTGGCTGACTCCTCCTAGGCCACTGGTGCCTCCCCACCAGCTCAGGGCTGGCTTCTGTGTGGCAACCCACGGCACCCCTCTGCACCCCCGAGTTCTACACAAGAAGCACCAGAGCCGCACCTGCTCTGTGCTCCTGGAAGACAAGGTGGCCCGGGCCTGGCAGGTGGGGATCCTGTAAGCTGCAGTAAGAGCCTTGAGCCAGCCCAGCCTCCCCTGCCACGGGCCACAGGCCCATTCTCTCAGGCCCATGTTGGCCACCCTGGGCCCAAGCCCAGGCCGTGTCCCTTCCTGTCTGCCAGCGCAGCCCCGGGAGCCCTGGCCTCGCGTCTCCTATTTTTAGCCTGCGGTTCTGCAGAGCCTGCCCGTGTACGGCACAGAGCAGCCTCCTCAGGAGGAATTCTGGGCCAGACAGGATGAAGTCCGTGACTCTGGCCAGTTCAAAATGTGGAGGAGAGACTGGGGCCAGAGGCTCAGAGGAAAAGATGGTCCTTGACCTGATTTAATACTTTGAGAAAAGAAGCTAATCTGCTCCTGGGAGAAGCCTGGCGACATGCGGTCCCCTGCAGGAACCGCCTCCCCAGGAGTGCCCCCTCACGTGGGCCTGGCGTTGGTCCCCAGGTCCTCTGTTTGGAGTGCGCTTTAGATGGTGGCTCCAGTCCCCTCCTGTTACAGAGGAGCACGGGGACGGGAACACAGCCAGAGTGAGTGGAGGGGCAGGGTGTGGACAGGGCTCCCAGCCCCAAGCCCTGTGGTGCCAGCGAGGACCACCCTTTCATTCCTTCAACAGATAAGGAAGAAGACCAGTGTCTGCCACGTGCCTTTCTGTTTTGGGTACCGGGCACCACGGTGAGCAGGAAAGCCAGGGCCAGTTTCCTGGAGCTTCCTGGAGGAGAGGCAGAGACAGTTAATGACTAAACAAGTCAACAAGAAAGCTTCAGACCAGAGGAGGCGGCCTGTGAAAAGTGCATGCTGACGGGCAGTTGAGGCCCTTTGCTGGGTGGTCAGGGCAGCCTCTCTGGGGAGAAGGCCAAGAGACCGTCAGGAAGGAGCTGCAGGTGGGGAGCCGCGGTGCAAAGGACCTGGGGGCAGGGACATCCAGGACAGTGGTGGAGGAGGGGCAAGCTCAGGGCCCCGGAGACCTGTTCCTGCTCAGCGTCTGATCAAAATTCCCCTTTTCTCCTGAGTCTAAAGAGAAGCCACAGGCCAGCAAAGGGCAAACCAAGTGGAGATGTCCCCCAGCAGCCTCGTCACAGCAGGGTCTGAGCCTGGCCTGAGAGCGTGTGGACACAGGGGCCCGACGGGAGCTGCAGGAGAGAGTGCTGGCCTGGGGAGGCGAGGAGAAGGCACAGCCCCACTGACCACAGGACATGCCCACTGGCTGGGGCTGGGTGTCAGGTGGAGAGGACAGACTGACCCTCCTCATGAGTGGGAGCCACTGGACGGGGCCCCAGGGAACAGGCATCTGAGAAGTGGAGGCCTCCATTCTGCCTAAGTTAAGGGGGAGACACCCACTAGCTGCCCAGACAGACATCGGGGTTTCTTAGTGAGGAGACCAAGGCTCAGGGTGTCAGCTGTGTCCATTCACAGCAAGACAGGGCCACACCAGCCTGTCGGCTCTGAGCCTGGCTCTGCCTGCCCAGGCTGGCTGTCCACCGAGGGGCCTGGAGGGGCTCCCGGGCTGCCAGGGCTCCGCTCGTCCCCAGGCCCACCTGAACTGATTCTCGTTGCTCTGAAGAGGCTGCATTGCTGCCTAGTGGTCCTGGGGGCGAGTGGGGAAGGAGCAGGCAGACCAGGCCCTTCCTTCCGGAGGCCCCTGCCCTCCGGTGCTCACCTTGCCATGACTGAGCTGAGGGCCCCACGCCAGACCCCACTTCCTCCAGACCCCTGTGCCCTCCTGGGTCACCCACTGTGTCCCTGGGGCCTCTCTGAGAGCATGGTGGAGCAAGCACAGCGGGAGCAAGGGCCATCAGAGCCCACACTTCACTGTGGCCCTCCAGCCCTGCCTCGGCGGCCGTCTGCGAAGTCTCACCTCCCACGCTCCAGCGCCCTCCTGTGCCCACAGACCCAGGTCCCGGGGCCAGCTCCTCTGGGGCCAGCTCCTCTGGGGCCAGCTCCTCTGGGGCTTCCACTGTTCCTGCCCGGCAGCCTTGCTCAGCAGGGCTCCGGAGAGGAGGCCACTCCCCTTCCCCAAGGTTGGCAGGCAGCTGGTTCTGGTCCCAGGTCCGAGAAGTGAGCCAGCTTCAGCCCCGGTGTTAGGACAGTGGCTTTGGGGGCTGCGAGTGCAGCCTGGGCACAGCTATGCAGCAGCAGTGTCCTCTCCAGGACAGCTCAGTCACTGGCTGCCACTGGGCTGTTATCATGAGATGTATTTTCACCGTGTTCCCTAAGCAGCACCCTGTGGGTCCCCAGGGAGCCAACCAGGGTGTTCTTTGGAACTCGGGAACTGTGGCACTCTCTGGAGAAAGCAAGCCTGCCCTGCCCACTGGGGAGACGGGCTTCCGGGCAGCGTCACGGGGAGGCGTGGTGTGCCTGGGCCAGGATCTGACCTGCTGGTGCCGCAGGAGCTGCCCCCTGAGACCGGAAGGAAGCGGCCACTGTGGAGCTCAGAAGCCCACTCACTTGGCAGCCGGTTGGTGTAGGGGTCAGGAACAAGGGTGGAGTGACCAAGTGTCCCAGTAGGCCTGCACTGCAGGACAGGCACACTGGCAGACTAGGGACAGACAGCTAGACCTGCGCACTGACCCTGCTCCATCATTGCCCTCCCTGCAGGGGGCATCAGGGAGGCCAGTCATTATAGCCACATGTCCCAGCTCTGGTAGGAGCACCCACAGGGCCCGCCAGGTCCTCTCTCAGCCTAGCCCCTCACCCCGTCCCACCTGGGAGGTCAGGCCCACCGTGCCAGTTCTGCAGGTGACGTGGAGGAGGCTTCAGCTGGCGGAGCAGCAGGTCAGAGGTGAGGCTGAGACCCCCCAGGGTCCAGCCCCATGCACATGCCTGCTTCCCGGCCAGCCATCAGGCCCACGCCCCTCCTCCTCTTAGAAAAGGACAGGGGAGGAGTCCACCAGGAGCTGTGTTCATGGGAACGATTGCTTGCAGGACAGTGACTCTCCAGCTTCATCATCCTGTCTTCCCTGGGGCTGTGCAGAGCTGGGCTAGGACAGGTGGACGGCAGGGGGCCATGGCAGAGTCTGCGGGAAGGACAGAGAGCAGAGGCGCCCTGAAGCAGCCGTGCTCCCCTGACTCGCGCGCGCCCTCCCTCCCTCCCTCAGCAGCACCAGCCACGTCCCAGCTTGTTCGAGAGCGTCAGACCGCACCGGGTTGGGTTCACCACTCAGGGGACATTCATAGAGCAGAGGTGAGGGGTGCTGAGGACCAACGGGTACCTCCCTGTGCTGGGCCACCTGTCACATAGCAGCACTGTCCTCAAGTCTCAAGTCCCTCAGACACTTACCATGTGGCAAGATGGAGCTTTGCTGGTGTCGCGGCTGACCTCTCCAGAGGGGCATTTCTAGAACAGGATGTGGTTATCTCCTCATAGATGGCAGTGTTGGCCTTGGCTGCACCTGACAGGAGTCTCAGGCCCCACAGACAGAAAAGGCCATGAGCGTTGGGTTCCTCTGACACTCGCTCTGGCCTCAGCAGAGCCCGGCAGCTAGTGGAAAGAACGGCCTGTCCTCTTGGCTGCCCGATGTGTGCCAGACACTGCTGGAGGTGCTTATGTGTGCTGCAGATAGACCTGTGGGCAAGGGCTCAGCCCCAAGCAGATGCCAGCCTGGCCAGATTCAGCTCAGGCGGTCCTGTCAGTCAGGGCTGTAAGGTGCAGCAGAAGCAAAGTTTTGAGGGCAAATCATAGCCTTAAAAATATATAAAGGAAAAGAGAAAGGTGTCCTCTTCCTTCTGGCCCAAGTCTTGGCTGACTGGCCTGTTCTCTTTCACTGTGAACTTTCTCAACACTGGGACTTGTTCACCTCTGTCCTTATCACACTGGCTACAGGTGCTGGCAGGGTGCGAGGGACAGTCAGCGTTGGCGTGACGGAGCTCCCGAGTCATTTCTGCAGCTCCTCCTACTCCTGCGTAGCTGGTGCCATGGAGGCCTTGCCTTGTAGATGGGGAGGGACACAAGTGCAGCCACTGAGGGGGAGGTGTAGGGCGTCCCCCTGGGGACGTTCGAGGATGTGGCTGTGGGCCGACGCTGGGCCAGCTCGGGGCCCTGCCAGCCCTGAGCCTGGCCTCTGCCAGCCACTCACTCCTTGCCTTGGTGGTGCTTTCACCCGAGACGGCTGCCATTTCCCCACCAGCCCCGGCATGGCACGGCCCCTGGCTGGCCCCACACCTGCCCAGCCCACAACAGGAGCACTTGACCTGAACGGCTGGCTTGGGAACAGGGGCAGGAGCCCAAGCCACCGTAAGGAGGGGAGCGCTCTCAGAACTTGGCCTGTGCCTCCTGCCAGGTCCCAGGCCCTGCCCCCAGGCCATCCTGCCAGGTCCCAGGACCTGCCCCCAGGTCCCGTGAGCAGGTGGGAGTGAGGGCATTGCTCCTCCCAAGGGCCAGGTGGATCTCCCTGAACCCAGCCTCCTCCAGGGCCTCTGCCAATCATTCCTGCACTGGTCTCCTACCTCCCCAGCCCTGACTTCAGGCACTGTGGTCACTGAGGGTCCAGTCAGGTGCCGGCCCTTCCCCATTCCCACCCCGTGGTTTCTGACCCTCACCTGGACCAGGGGAACCCTGGAGAGCCCCGGGAACGGTGGGTAGGGTCAGCCTTTCTACGTGGCAGGGTTAGGAGCACCCACGGTGCCCCAGGCCGAGGACGGGGAGCGCTGTACTCTGCCCCACGGTGTCTCTGCCAGACCCTGCTTCAGAGGGCGTCCCGCCCCGGGCTCTGCACCCAGCCTGGCCTGGAGGGGCCGGCCGCGTGCTGGGGGAGCAGGGAGGAGGGGTGAGCGCCGCCTCTAACCTCCTGTCCCTTGCAGACGTGCTGGTGGACGGACAGCCCTGTGACTGCGAGAAGGCGGCGGCCTGCCGGGTGGGCGACCCTGTGAGCCTGGAGGTGCGGCTGACCAACCGGAGCCCGCACAGCGTGGGCCCCTTCGCGCTCACGGTGCTGCCCTTCCAGGACCACCAGAATGGTGTGCACGACCGCGAGCTGCAGCACACGCTGTCCTTCGTGGGCTCCGGCACCTTCTATCTCGATGCGGTGCGTGGCGGCTCAGCGGGGCCTCCGGCTCCTGGCCGTGCAGCCCGGGTCTCCATGGCTGACCTCCCTGCCCTGGGTGCTGGGCTGCAGGGTCAGCCCAGATCAGCAGACAGGGCTCCTCTCGACACGTTGTAACCCTGTGCCACCTGACCGGGGTCTAGGAGGCCAGGACGATGGCCGCACCTCCCTCAAGGCCGGGCCAGGGAGCACTGGAGTGCACTTAGACCCAGTGCTCCTGTCATCGGGGTGCCCTCACTCCCAGACCAGCAGCCACTGCACACCAGGTCCCCGAGCACTGAGGGCTCAGCTCAGATTCTAGCCCTCGTCCCCCACCCCCGCCTCGTCAGGCCTGAGCACAGCGTCCTGCTCCACCTGCTGCACTCCAGCCACCCCCACGGTGCAGCCCATGCTCCTGACTCACAGAACCCCCAAACAGCTCAGAGAGGGAAATGCAATCGTCTTCTTTCAGAGATGAAAACAGGCTCGGAGAGGTATAGCAACTTGCCCAAGGCAGCACAGCAAAGAAGTCTGGGAGAGGGCATGGGAGCCAGGCCTGGGTGGGCTGACCCGGGCTGTCCCTCCCTTCCCCGTGTCCTGCTGCCTGGGCAGGCTCAGGGCACTCCTGGTGGCTTTGGGGTTGGTGTTGGTAATATGGGCTGACGTCCCTTCCTCCTCCCACACAGGTACAGCCCTCAGGCCAGGCGTCCTGCCTCGGGGCCCTCCTCTTCCTCTACACCGGGGACTTCTTCCTGCACATCCGGTTCCACGAGGACAGCAAGAGCAAGGAGCTGCCGCAGTCCTGGTTCTGCTTGCCCAGTGTGCACGTGCGCGCCCTGGAGGCCTAGGCCTCAGTCCCCTGCTGGCCCCAGTCCCTGGGACAGGGGGAGGCCGGCCTCCACCCCACCCCGCCGCAGGCCTGAGGCCTTCCTGCAGCTGCCCTCTCCTCCTCCCCCCTCACACCCTGTCCTCTCTCCCTTCTCCTGGGGAGTCCGCTGGGCTTCCCAGGAGCCCCGCTGGGCCCTTGCCCTCTGCCCACACTGTGCGGGGGCCCTCAGGAGCTGACCAGGCCCCAGGCCAGTGCGGGGAGCGCTGCACCTGCTCCGGACAAGCCCCACACCGCTCACCGCTGGAGCCCGTCCCTGCTCCCGCCCTGGCCATGGGAAGGCAAGCATGAGGGTGGGCACCCCAGAGGGCCTGGGCACCTCCCTGCCAGCCACCTTTGGCCCTAGGAATGTCCTGAGGGCCAGCTCTCTCCTTGGAGGCTCTGAGGGCAGCCCAGGCAGGGCGAGCACGTCATGGCTGTGCCAGGCTAGGCCTGGGGCTCCCCACCTGGGCGGGGTTCTGTCTGGGAGCCCGCCCTGGGTCCCTGTCTGTGACGCGTTCTCCAATAAAGAGTCTCCCTCGCTGCCTCTGCACAGCGCTGGTCTGCTCGCTGGGGCCGGGCGGGCAGCGGGCAGGGCCACCCACCCAGCACAGCCCCGCCTCAGGTGAGGAGGGGGCCAGGGCCGCCTTGAGCCAACGTGGTCGGGCGCCCAGCGTCGCTGTGTCCCTACAGTAGGGCTCCCAGGTCACTTCCCCCGTGTGCTCGCTGGGCCTGCCCCGGAGCCCTCGCAGAACCGGCCAGAGCCCCACACCTCCGCCCTGAGCTCCCGGCTGGCCCCGGCTGGCCCTGGCTGGCCCGGCCTCTTGCTTTCCCTGCTGAGGGCCACTTGACCCGGCCCATCCACACAAGTGCTCCTGGAACACCCCTGCAGCCCAGGCACGGCGCTGCCCCAGGAGCTCAAGGTCCACCCAGGGCTGCCACCCAGCTTGCCCAGCACCTGCCTCGTGAGCCAGTCCACTCTGCAAGCAGCTTTGCAGGCCAGCCGCCACCCAGAGGCCCCACCAGTCCTGCCTGCCCACTGGTCTTGGCCGGGCTGGGGCAGCTTTCCAGTCACACGGAGCTGCCAGGGGAGCTGAGGGCCCTGCTCTCGGCCCACCCCGTTGGCCCTGCCCACAGACCCTGCTGCCCACAGACGCTGCTGCCCACAGACCCTGCTGCCCACAGACGCTGCTGCCCACAGACCCTGCTGCCCACGGAGCCGCCCTCCACTGGCCTCCAGGGAGCCCAGAGCAGGCAGCCAGCTTGGAGCCACTGGCCGTGCTTGGCTTCTCAGCAGGACCAGGCTCAGCTGCGGTGCGGTTCTTAGCTTGAGTCCCCCACAAGCGAACCCCAAGACAGGGACTTGGGCACTGACAGGTTGAGGGACATCCCCAGGGGGTGCGAGTCACAGGGAGGGGGATAACAATAGAGGGTGGCCCTGAGTTCCCAGGACGGGCGGCTGGCACCGACTTCCTCAGGAGGCTTGGGGAGGGGAGCCCGGCTGCTGGGCACCGTCAGGGGTGGGGATGGCTGACTACGCGCACACCGACTCTGAGCCACTTGAGGCCACTTCCCGCCCAGGCAGCTCCAGTTGGCCAGGTTGCCACCTGCGCGAGCAGCTGGGTCCCGGATTCGGGCCTCAGGCGTCCTGGATGCCGAAGCTCCCAGAGCACAGTGGGCGGAGGGCTCCGTGGAGCAGAGGGAGTGGGTGGCCGCAGGAGGCCTGAGGGCTGGGGGCGCTTCCCAAGTACCTGGACTTCCGGATCCCCAGACCTGAAGGATGGGATTCTCGGCTGCCCGCCTGTGGCCTTCTGATGTCATCCAGGGGTGTTGCAAGGTGGTGGGTCAGTGGCACGTGGGTCACAGTGCCCGCTAGCTGCCCGTTGGTCTCTCAGCTTGACGCTACGGGGGACGCGGCCCAGAAGGCCTGCTTAGCCCAGGTGTCAGGACCCAGGGGAGGCCTCCGAGAGGGGTGACCTGGCTTATCGGGATGCTCCTAAACGGGCCCAAGCACTCTCTCTGCCTCAGTGTGCATAGATCCCCAGACACGCTGCTGAGTGAAGGACAGGGGGTGGGGTGGCCACAGGCCCACCTGCTGCAGGCACCGGCCCCATCGCCCTCTCTGCTTCAAGAGACTTCTATAAAAACATGTTGAAGCGTGTGACCGATGACCTTCCTGGGGTTACAAGTGACACCGCACCTGGTGTCGGAAGGAGGACGCAGGTCATGGGGACTTCAGGAAGCATGTGCGGTTGGGAGGGTGGAGACACAGGCTCATGTAGAAACCTCGCAGAGCTGATGGGGGATCCCGGCGGAGTTTGGTTCCAAGCAGGAAGCACGTTGGTGATTGTTTCCAAACACAGAACACCCAGGTGACCTCAACCCCATTCCTGAAATTCTGCCATCCCCCGGGACCCTTACGTGTGACACTGCTGTGCTCTGTGCTCCTGTGTGGGTTAATTCATCCACAACATGAAGCACTTCAGAGCAGAACTTCCTAACACACGCTCACATGGCGCGGGCCTGCACAGAGAAGAGGGACTCCTCAATGGAGACGTCCCTAGAGGCCTGGCCACGGGCCAGTTTTGAAAGATTCGGGCGTCACATGGGGCCCTCAGCCTGACAGCTCAGAAAACCTGTGTCACTATGACATCTTCAGAGCCAGTCCCAGTTCCAATAATCAGGGCTTCAGAAGGTTGAGGCTCACATGGTCACCTGGCTCCCAGGGCCACTGAAAAACGTTAAGGGATTAAGACAAATAATAAATATAGAACAAAAGAGGGTAGCCACATAAGGGACGTACAGTGGCCTTCCTGCTAAACACAACTAAAAAAGACAGGAGTCACCTCAACAAACAGGCGACAACAGCAATGAAGAGCCCCATGTCAGTGAGCAGACAGCTAGGACACTCGGCCCAGGCAGCGGGTCCCGAGACGGGCCACACACCGACTCTGATCAGGACTCCTGAGGAAAAGAAGAGGGGATGGGCGTGACATTAAAATACACGATTCACACATCATGGTGTAATTTGAGAAGACCAGATGAAATGCAGCGACCTTAAAGGGAGATAGAAAGACAATGACCTTCAAAGAAGTGGTGATATCTGAGAGTGCACTGAGTGATGATGATGCTTTTCAATAGGTGTAATAAACTTCCCCAAAACCGTCCTCCAGCACAAAAGCTGCATTAAAGGGAATGCAAACAGGACTTAGAGGCAGAAAGAAATTGATACAGGAGCTGGGGGTGTCGCTCAGTTGGTTGAGTGCTTGCCTCACATGCACAAGGCCCTGGCTGGGTTCAATCCCAGCACTACACACACACACACACACACACACACACACACACCAGATGGAATGTCAGAGACACAAAAAAGAAAGAACAAATACAGCAAAATCACATGGAAGTTGGTGAGGGATCGTTGGAATCCAGGTATAGGGTGCTTTGATTTCAATCTCAAAGGTTCTGGAAGAGGGCGAAGATAATGATTGACAGACTTGGGACTTGGTGCTTTAGTTATGAAAGTTACCGTTTCTAGAATAACTATTAAGAAAATGAAAAAAACATAATAGCTTCTAAATTAACACACCCAAAACCAGGAATAAGGCAAACTAATCAATCAGTCCAAAAGAAGGCACAAGAAGGAAAACTAACTGAAGAAATAGAAATGACAGGAAAAAATACAACCATGACATAATGATATTAATAATGTTGATAGTAATGCTTACAGTTAAATAGCTCTATATGTTAGGTGTTATTCTGATTTTATATATATATATATATATATATTTGTATGTATATACCATATCTAAGCATATACATATGTATACACATATATTTATGTATATGTGTATATACACACACATATATGTCCTCTTTTTTAATATATTTTTAGTTGTAGATGGACACAATACCTTTATTTTATTTACTTATTTTTATATGGTACTGAGGATTGAACCCAGTGCTTCACATATGCTAGATGAGCACTCTACCACCAAGCCACAACCCCAGCCCCTAATATTTCATTTAATAAAGGTGTGGACTCCTTCCTTGTATGATAGATAAATAGATATAGATATATAGAGATAGATTACAGATATATATCTATCAACTGGACCTGGTATTGCACACCTGTAATCCTAACAACACAGGATGCTGAGACAGGAGGATCACAAGTTTGAGGTTAGCCTGGGTAAGTTAACGAGACCTTGTCTCAAAATGTAAAACAAAAAAGGAGAACGCAGATGCAGCTCAGTTGTAGAGTGTTTGTCTATCATGCACAGGGCCTTGGGTTCAATCCCCAGTACTGCCAATAAAAAAGAAACCCCCTCCAAAAATACATGCATCAGCTATTTTTCTCAATTGTAAAAGAATCCATACTAAGTCTTTGAAGTAGATGATATTATTATTCCCATATTACAGATTAGAAAAAAATGAGATATTGTGCCAATATTTCATAAAAGCTAGAAAGATTACAAAATAAGTTGTAAAAATAAATTAAATACACTTATTTCCAATAAATGAAAATCAGCTAAATATTCCAGGTGAAAGACTAGATAAAATCAGGGTTATAATGTTTAAAAATAAATATTGAAACATAAGGATACACAAAGTTGATATAAAATGGTAAGAAGTATCAGCAAATCCTAATAAAAAAAATTTTAAGGCAATATCTAGAAATAAAGAATAACATCATGATGATAATTGACAACTCACTAAGAAGTTATAATAATTCTAAATACATATGCAACCAATAATATAGTCTCAAATATATAAAGCAAAACATGACAGAACTATAAGTGGACATAGACTAACCCCCTATATTGAAAAACCAAGACCACAAAGGTATGAAAAAATCTGAAGGATGTAGGAAGGACATAGAAGATTTGAAATTTTAGTAAATGAGTTTGACTTAGTTTGACTTATTTTACTTAACAGCTATAGGTATTTCTATCAAGGACATATGTTGTGATTTGGTTAATGGCCCAGTGTACAGTTGAAAGACTGTTATCATGCAGATCACTTTTTCTGGACCAAATATGTTTAAGAAATCAATCACAAGAAGATAATTATAAGCCTCATGTTTTGGGGCATTAAAAAACACTTTTTGATAACTCACATTTGCAAGATATAGTAACCAGGGAAAATGGGAAGTGTAGAGAATAAACAACAATAAAGGTATGCATCAAAACTTGTGTGATGCAGATAGGTCAGCATCTAGTGGGAGGGTCATAAAGTTTCAATGCTTATAATCAAGAGGGACGGGTGAAGGTTAATGAGCTGAGCACCTTCCCCAGGAGTTGAAAATGCAGGTTGAAGAGATTAAAGAAAATAGAAGGATGTAATAAAGATAAGATCATAAATTAATAAAATAGAAAAGAAACACATAATAGCAAAGTCAAAGGTTATTTCTTGAAAGAGCTGATAAAATAAAGAAAGCTCTGACTAAATTAATAATGAAAAGGCACAAATGACCACATCACAAATGGAGAGGGGACATCAGATACTGCAGCGGTGCTGGGAGGATATTAGAAACCTGACAAGAGGAAATCAGGAAGGACGATGTTGTGCAATACACTTGGAAACTGAAATGCAGATGTCCCCGAAAATATCATAAAAATTAAAATCTATAATAATAAATAGATGAAATCATTCTAAAATTATTAAAGAAATCAAATCAGCAGTTAAATTCTCTCCAAAGAGAAAGATGTAAGTCCACATGGGTTTTAACAGTGAGTTTTAACAAATATTCAAGGAATGAAAAATCGTAATGATCAACAACTTATTTTGAAATGTGGGAAAAGAGCAAACACTTGGATATTTTCTATGAGGCCGGTATGAACTCACTACCCCAACCTGGCAGGGAGAGGGCGAGAAGGGGGCTCAGGCTGCGGTGTGTCCGCGTGGGCATGAAACTTCTGGTCTAAAGGCCAGCAGACATCCCTGGGTGTGACACAGGCCCAGCCTCTTGGTTCAGAGAATGCGGGAGGATTACTAATGGACCCACTCTCTAACAATTAAAACCCCACGTGGTCCTTTCTATGAATGTGAAGAAAGCCTTCGAGAGTTCGACAGCTTCCTGACTAACACACCCACCTCCAACCCGGGACCTGTAGCAGATGGCCCAGAGAGTCCCCGCGACTGCAGAGAGCATCTGTGAACAGCTTCAGCCCACCGCACAGCCACGTGCCTCTGCACCCTCCCCAGTGTCGGGGGAAAGCGGGGAGCTTTGGCCTCCTCCACGGAACTCAGCAGCCAGCACAGGGGCAAAGAAGGCGGTAGAAGGCACCCAGTCCAGGGAGGAAGACACCAAGCTGTCCCTCGATGTGTGCCTCCTGTCATCGATCACATGAAAATCCTAAAGAATCTTCAGGCTTATTAGAATCCATAATGTTTAGCAAAGAGTCGGTTCACAAAACCCCACTGCATTTTGCCACAGCAACAGACTTCCAGAATGTAAGACCCCAGGAGTCCCTCTCTACAGAAGTACAGCAATGGACAGGGCCCACCGCGGGCAGGTAGATGGCATCAAAAGAGTCTGTTCTCAGACCCTGTGACTAATACAAGGGGAAGGAGCAGCTCGGGTACAGATAAAATGAAGACTGCTAACCCCTCGACATAGGCAGATTATCTACGGAGGCCACCGTGGTCACGAGGGTCTTCAAAAGGGGGCGAGGTAGGCAAAGGAGAAACAGAGAGAGGGCAGGTCGGAAGAGCTTAGTCCAGGGCTCTTGGCTTAAAAGATGGAGGAAGGGGCCTCCATCCCTTAAACCCCAGAAGCCAGGAAAGATAAGGGAGCAGGTCCTCCCCTGAAATTCCCACAAAGAGCACACTCCTGCCAGCCCCTTCATTTTTGCTCCCTGAGACTCATTTGGACTCTGCATTTCCAGAACTGTGTTGTTTTAAGACATAGAGTTAGTGGTAATTTGTTACAGCAGCAACAGGAAACTGATACAGAATTCAAGAATAAATCTTTTCTTTAATGTGCAATACCTTTAAGGAGAAAGTTATAAAAGTTTTATTGGAATACATTAAATAAGATCTAAGTAAATGGGTTGGAAGATGTAAATTCATAAAGATGTAATTTTTACCTAAACTGATCTATAGATTCAATGCAATGCCAATAAAAATCTCACCAGTTTTTGGTGATACTCAGCAAGTTGGCTCATATAGAGATGCAAAGGTCCAACAACAGCCAGCATACGCTTGGAGAATAAGTCAAAATGTGCTATAATGCTAGGCATGGCGTAGATGAACCAAGACAGCCAGAATGGACACTTGAAATGTGAAATGCTGCTATCAAATACTGTGGAGGGAATTATGGACTTTTCTTTGGATAGTACTTTTCCTACTACACACCACATACATAATCTATTCCAAGTGAAGACCTAAATGTGAAAGGCAATGTATAAAATATTTAGAAGGTGTTAATATGCCTTTATGAACCTGGTACAAGAATGGTTCTCATAAATTAGGCATATAAACCAGAATCCATTAAAAATAATAAATTCAATTGTATAAAAGTTAAGAACTTTTGTTCATTAAAATACACCATGAAGAGGCAAACTAGGAGAAACATGAGTTTGGTCTGACACTGTTCTACTATATTTTCTGTTGCTATAACAAAATACCTGGGGCTGCTATTTTACAAAGAAAAAAAAGACTTATTTAGCTCGTCATTCAGGAGGTTCTGGTATCTGTTGGCACTAGTGAAGGCCTTCTGGTTATATCACATGTGGCAGATGGCATCATGGTGGGAGCACATGCAGGAGGTGGTGCACATTTTGTGAGACATGAGGTCAGAGACGAGGGAGTGGCTGGTCTTGCTCTGTTTGTAATAACCTTCTCTCAGGAGAACTAACCCACTTTGAAGACCAGTGTTAATCTCTTTGGAGGGCAGTGTTCCCACAACCTAAGCACCTTCTGCCAGGCCCACCTCTTTTAAGCTCTGTCACCTCAGCACTGGCCACTGGGACCCAAAGGCGGCTCTGAGAGCCCCATGAAGCCCCAAGGCACAGTGATGAGATCACTCCACCTGGGAATGACGCCATCGCTTGTGTCGACTCCACGGAGCCAAGCAAGTCACCCAGCTCCAGGGGTGCACGGTGGCATGTCTCCCACTGGGAGGAGGGGAGAATGGGTCTGGTCACACAGATGCCCGGCACCGTCCGGCCACATTGTCCCCACCTCGCCTGGGCCAGGTGCACCTGTGAGGCTCAGTCTTGTGAAACATGAGGCGTGTTCCAGAAGGTTCACTGGCAGGACACGGAGGGCAGAAGCCCCAGCCTCCGTGAGAGGGGACAGAGAAATAGTGGCTCGACCGGGCGTGGCGGGGAACTCGCACGTCCACCACGTGTGGAAGGAGGAGCAGGCGCTGAGACACAGGCCCTCTGACCCGGAGAGTCCCTCAGTGACACTACACATGCTGAAGAGCCACCGAAACCCTCACCACACCCCCAAGACCAAGGGACACCAAGCCCAGGCACTGATTTCCTCAGGAAAAGAAGGGGGGATCTGCAGGAATCCCCAGGGGCTTGGGGAGGTGCCCCTTCACCTGACGGGAAACCGCCCTGTGTCTCTGTCAGTTCAGGTGATGAGCAGGGACAGACGTGGCTTGGTTTAAAAAGAGAGAAGGCGTCTGGGCACTGAGCACAGACCCACGGAGAGCCCTCCTTCCCTCCACCCTTAGAACCCAGCTGCTGTCCACCTGCTGACTAATGGCCCTGGCAGCCTCCCCAGCCACTTCCTCCAGAAACCGGCGAGGCCAGGCAGCAGCGCCGTCAGCACCACGGTCAGCGGCCTGCAGGCCTGAGGGAGAGGCCCCCTCGGCAGCAGCAGCTCGCGGCAGGGCCGGAAGTCCTACCAGGCTTCTGACCCCTAACGCGGTGTTCAGACGTGGCTCCTGGCTTCAGAGAGTCGCACTCGGGGTCCTCTGGGAACCAGGGCGTGGTGGGGGACTTGGTGCCTGCCGAAGCTTGGCTTTGCGCCAGGCCCAGGGTTTAATGCTCCTTTCCAAACCCAGGTCCTGACGTCCTCTTCCTGCAGGTGCTGGGGATCCAATGGCACGAGGTCCATCCCACTTGGACAGAAGCATTCCCTTGGCCTTTCCCTCAGTGGACCTCAAACAGAAAGGGGCTTGCCTTGGTGGAGTGATTGGGACAGGCTGGGCAACACTGCCTTTTAGAGTCCTCTTTAGGAACACATCGGTACGACTTCTCCGTGAATTCTTTGCTTTTCCTAAAGACTTTAAGTTCCATTGGCCACTTGAGACCCTCAATGCACTGGTGACCATTGTCTAACATGTCCTTATTTCTGTCATGCCACGGAGGTGCTGGAAAGAGAGGGTGACAATATGCCAACACATAACCCTCGGGCCAAGGGTTCTTGGCCCACGCTGGAATAAACATGATTACGACAATGCAGTATTCTTTGGATATGTGGCTTCGTCCTATTTGCTGGTATTTTATTTATGATATACTTTTCTATATTTATAAGTGCTATTGGTCTAGAGTTCCCAATATTTTGTACTATTTGTATTTAAAAAGTTATTCTAAATGCATGAATGGTTAGGGAATTTCTCTTCTTTCTTGTTCTAGAATTAAAATAGTTTGCACAGTACTGAAATGATTAATTCTCTAGAGGTTGGAGAAGACAGGCTGCAAGCCCATCTGATCGGGTGACTTTCGCTGATAGATCTCTGATGATCTTCTAATATCTCCTATAATAATTGGTCTATTAAGTCTTCCATTTTTTTGGATTGATTTTGGTGATTTACTTTTACTAGGAAACCATCCATTTCCTTAAGGCTTTCAATTTGTTATCACAGAGCTGCACAGACTACTCTCTCATGATCATTTTTATCTCCCCTGTATCTGTGGTCATATTGGTCATGTCTGTCTTCTCCTCCGGAATCTTGACTAATTTTACTCTCTGTCTTCTCCAGTCTCCATAATTGGGCTCATGAGGGTTTTTTCTATTTTATTAGCCATTTCAAAGAATGAGCTTTTGCATTTCCTTATTCTCCCCATATTTTCCAATTTTCTTCCATCAGTTCAGTTATCTTTATGAATTCTCTCCTTCTTACTTTTTTTTAGTTCCCTCTTTTCCTCATTTCTTGAGACAAGTACCAGGAAGGATGTGTTCACCTTCCCCACTTCTAACGAGGACATTTGAGGTCATGGGTTTCCAAACAGGTTACTTTGTTACTCAGGTTTTAACACAAAACCTTCTTTCTCTTTGTTTTCTAGAGAGCAAGTGACTTCTCCCTTGATTTTGTCTTTGATCCAAGGTTGGGGGGGTTTCAGATTTTCGACTGAAGACATTTTTTGCTCCTCTTTCATTATTTATCGCTACATGTATGAAATAGACCCAGAGCAGGTGGCCTGTGAAGAACTTTGTTCCCCCAGATTTTCTGTGTGACCTGTTCCATGTGGGTTCTTCCCAGGGGTCTTTGGATAAATGGAAATGTGTCATCTGCTGGGAGTCACCTAAGTGATCACATGGACTGTTTGCATTTTCCAATTCTGATGACGTGACTATTTTGGAGTTTTGTGTGCTCTGAGAATTTCACATGTGCAGAAAGGCAGAGAGACAGGCGTAAGGAGCCCACGTCCACACCACCAGGGCTCCACAGTGGTCGGTCTGGCCATCCTTGCTGTCCCCTGGGCATGGATGCTTCGGTTTCCCTCTTCCACAAGGACACGTCCCTCCATGCCGTGAGGAAGGCTTTGCTGCACACAGAGCACCCCAGCGAGGGTCCCCAGGCTCCTCAGACTTCATCCATATTCAGACTTCCACAATTGTCCCTAAAATGACTTTTAAAATCTGATTTGTTTAAACCCAGATGTAATCAATGTCTGGCAAGACTTCGAGCTGCTTGCTCCTCGGTCGTCTCCTACTCTGGCCCCTTTCTGAGGCAGAGTGCCGGGGTCTTGTGGAGAGAATTTTCTATCAATCAGTCACCTTTTGGTCCCGATAGATCTTTCTACATATGAGCTCCTCCTCTCCCCACACCGGGGCTCTATGTCACCTCTCTGTACAATGTCCTCATTCATCACATTTAAATATGTCTGATCTCATTTAAATATCTTAAAGTATCGTTTTGAGTGTTTCTTTACAAACAGCTTAGCATTGGCCAGTCTGTTTGTCTTACTTGTTAACCACAGTATGACAGGGTCTGTCTTTTAACGGGAGAGTCCCTGTTGGAAGTCCTTCCCATGGGACTGTTAGCCCACTTATTGAGTGGCAGGTTCAGTGCCATCCGGGACACTCTATCGCTGATTAGCTACTTGGTGCGTCGCTGCCTCCTTCTCTCTCCCTTGCTGTTGTGACTTGGCTCACTGTTTTCCCTCCATTTCTTCCCTTTGCTAACTTGGGAGTCCCAGCCACACCCCCACTGCATTAAGGCCCCTTCTTTCCCTGTTTATGTCACCGACACAGGTCCCTCTGCTCTTGTTAAAAACAGGGTACCAGTTATTCTCCCAAACAAGACTAGAACTTGGCCTGGTGCTGGAGACGCAGACTGCACAAGGGAAGCTCGAGGCCTGGTGCAGGCTGAGGATGCAGGCTGTCTGCTGGGGGGAGGGGGGGCGGGGGGCGCTTCAGGCTCTGGACTCAGCCTCGGAGCCCAGGAAGGCTTCCTGGAGGAGGTGCCAGGGAACCCGAGGTGAAGGGGCCTCCGGGGACTTCTGGAAGTGCTCAGCCCTCTCTTCCCTTTCCCTGGGAGTTGACAGCACCTGTAACGGCACAAAGGACCCACTGTGCGCCCTGACCTAGCAGTGCTGTGTGCGGGGACGCAGGGTCAGGCCGGAAGCTGCCCCGGGCTGCGTGGCACAAAGGCCTTCTGCCACACAGAGGGGCAGTGGCAGAGGCGAGACGCAGCCTTCTGAAGGAGGAGCGTTTGGACACCTCCCGGGTCTGTGAACTCTGGGCACAGGCACAACATGCTCCAGGTGACGGGGCTAAAGTTAGCTCCCGCCAGGAGGGAGCTGGCTGCGTAGTAGTGTCTCTACCGCGAGCATGTGGCACTGGCACTGCTCCCTGGATGGCGGGCAGTTGGTGGAGAGAGGGGGCCAGCCTGCCCTCGGTGCCCAGGAAGAGAAGCAGCATTGGTTGAGCACCACTGGGTGCCTGGGCCTCTGCCAAGGAGGGTCTGAGCCTGTTCTCCTTCATCCAGGTAGGGACAAGCCCTTTCCCCTTGTTTTATCCACAAGGAAAGAGGCACAGAGAGGGTTCTTCACTTGCCCAAGGTCACAGAGGGTTTGGAACCAGGCCTGCCTTGGAAGCCATGCTTCTGCTGCAAGCTGTGTGGGCTTCAGTGCCCCACCTAGCAAAACCGAGGACTGCGCTGGTGAACTGGCCAGGCTGGACGTGCTCTCTAGGGCCGGCTGGCGCCCTGGGGATCCTCAGGCCTGGGGAAACCCACTCTGCCCGGAGTCTTGCTGGACACGTCACAGGAGGTGATCGTGGGAGGCAGTCCTATCACATCCCCGAGGTCAAGGGGAAGAGCTGGAGGGGCTGCCTCCCCCAGCTCACAGGGAGCTTCTGCCAGTTCACAGCTCTGTCTGTTCCTCTCCAGGAGCAGAATATTCCTGCTTTAACCGCTGTTTTCTTTAAGAAGGTAGAAGGCCTAGGTCCATCGAGTGTCCCTGGACTATGAAGGTCTAATTATTCCCAACACAGGGTGGTGGGGGGTGATGGGGAAATTGTCACCAATGCCATTTCCTGGCCACCACGATCCTGACTGTCCCCACTGCCATTGTGAATGCTCAGCAGCCTCTGCTCTGAGCCAAGCCCAAGCCAAGCCAAAGCACAGGCTGGGAACAGGGTTACCCTCCATGCTGCCCAGGAGGCCCAGCTCCGGGTCCCTGTGGCAGCCTCTGGTTGGGGACACATACTGCCTTCCCACCTGCTTGGCCTGGTTATCGGGGCTTATCGCTCCTGCCTCTCCAGCCTGTTAACGTGACCCTCAGGATGGACACCAGGTCCCGCCCCGCTCCCCTCCTGGGAGCCGCCATCCTCTGCCGACTGTCCACTGGATCCCGGCAGCGCCTGGGCTCCATAGGGATGGATGCAGCTATTTCTGGATCAAGTGATGGGCAGTGGTCCAGCTGCATTGAGAAGCCCAGATTCCACTAATGAGATTTCCTCCGTGAGGCAAGGCCGCCGTCCTGCGTGGAGTGCGGGGGCCTCCTTGTCTCATGGAGAGGGGCCTCCAAGAGGGAGGATCCTGTCTCTGGCCACTTCCCTCATTGGCTGGGTGACCTTGAGTCCCAGAGTGTGTTGTTCACAATAATAAAATGACACTCCCACTGCAAGTCCTCTGACTTGAAGCAGATCTGACCCACTCTGCACCCGGTTCTGCCCCTGTGTACCCTGTTCCTGCGACAGCTGTGTGAGTCACGCTGCCACCTCTGTGACCATACACTGAGGCTTGCAAGCGTCCAGCAAGACTCACCAGGGCGTGGCATCCGAGCGAGGGACCCCGTCAGCTTGGGCTCATGTGCCACCCACCCACAGCTCAGGCAAAGAGGGTCTGAAAATGCCAAGGTCATGTGCCTGAGGCCAGCGGCCATCCCCTCTTCTGCCCCTGCCTTGGCCTCTTGTGTTTCAGAAGCTCTAAGCCGTTTTCCTTCCCTGTCACTTCTGGCAGGCACATCATCAGAGCCCAGCCTTGGGGACTCGCCCCTGTATCTCTGGATTTAGGCAGAGAGCCATGAAACACGTTTTGAGCACCTGCACTGTCCCAGGAGCTGGGAGGTGCCCCTCCCCCTTCCCCACCTCTTCCACCCCGCTGTCAGGTCTGTTAGAGAAGGACACAGCTCCCTACAGGCCCCCAGGCCCTTCAGAGAGGCTTGGCTTTCCCACTGGCCGGCGGGAAGGACAAAGGTCATCATGGAGAATTCCCAGGAGGACTCCGGAGCCGCGGCAGGGAACAGGCCCTGCTCAGGTCTGACCCCTCAGCCTGGCGGGCCACGGAAGTTTCTGGAGGACTTGCACTCAGAGCAGAGTCTCAAAAGATGAGGAGGTGAGGGGGTGATGGAGGCCACGTCAAATGATGGAAAGGAGGGCTTAGAATTGACCCTGGGGTTCCTGGAGGGCTTTCAGCAAAGAAGTGCAAGGTCGGCCAAGGGGAAGGTCAGACACAGGTGGGAGGACCTGAGAGAAGGCCTCCTGCCCCCGCACCAGCTCTCGGGGCGGGGCAGGTGTTCCCAAGCCATGATCCCAGGTCCAAGTGTTCCTCGGAATCTGCCCAGAGGCAGATTCCATGGGTGAGTAGGTTTAGGAAAAGTGCTCACAGAGCTTCCGTCTGGGAGTCCTAATCTGAAGGCCCAGAGAAGTCCTGGATTCTTCCCTGATTAACCCAGTGTTCCCCAAACACAGAACAGACCTGCTCACACCCCAAAGAAGAGTCTAGGGTGAGCCGAGCTGCCTGCTTTCAGAGGGCTTGCTCTGGAGTGTGACACCGCTGGGGGTTTACTGTGAAGGCATGTCCACCAAGGAGGGTCATCACCGCTCCTCCCTGTGACTCAGGGCTGCTGCACTCCTCCGTGCCTCACTTTCCCCATCTGTGCCTCTGCATCCTCTGCCTATTTTCAAAGGTGCGCATGTAAATGGAGCAGCAGGCAGCTCCGGCTTCTTCCCAGCAAGCTGAACCCACCCTGGTCATCGCTGGCATCAGCTTGGGGCACCCAGCCCGGAGCTCGGATCCCCTGCCTTCAGTTGGTAGCAGCATTATGTTTTCCAGACTCACAGTGGGGATGTGGAGGGAGTACTGGTCCGGGAGTCCCATCCTCTTAATGTAGGACCAGGATCAACTGACCTCTGGTAGAACTCTGGAGGGGCTGCAGACACGCCCACCGTGTGTAAGCAGGAGCAAAAAAGCAGGCAGCAGAGTCCAAAACCACGATGTGCTTTATTATTTAATAAGATGGTTCTGTTTTTACTACAAAATCTGAGGTTCAGGCAGGCCCAGGGGCTAGCCACTGGAGGCTTGCCAACCAGCTGTGAAGCCAGCTAATGGGCCTAGTGGTTCCGAAAAGCCTGGGGACCAGCTCAGTGGCTTAAGCAGAGAGAAGGCACTTACTCCCTGGTGGGGTGCTTTGGCATGCAGGTGCCTGCGTGGGCTCTCCAAGCCCCTCCTCCCTCCCTGCCCCTGTAGCCCTGCTAGACATCTCACAGATGCTTTTCTAAAACCAAGAGAAGATGCCCAGGAACCACGCTTATCAGTTTCCAACTGTAGCTGGGGTCGGCCTTTCACAGGCTCAGAGGGGGACATGTGAGCCAAGCCCAGGCAATTCCTGTGGCTCTGGCCACACCTGAGCTAGGCAGGGCAGGCATTACGACTCCCAGAACGGCACGGGCAGGACATCCTGGGAGATGTCCTATCAACAGCCTGACCTCCTCTGGACGGCTATGTGGCACCCCATGGTGCTCTCTGAGCACCTGCCTTGGGGATGGGCACTAGCATCTCAGGGAAGATGGTCGAGATGCAGGCTCTGCTCCAAGTGGCACTCAGGTCCACTGGCAATCTACAAGTGTGGAAAGAGTGGTTGTGGTTGTGGGCATGGGTGGCCCCACAGGAAACCCTCCTCTCCCACCCCTAGATCCTGCCCCGAGGCCCAGCTCCCTGGGCATGTGGCTTTTGAGCCCAAGTGCCATAGTTCCCAGGGGACAGAAGAGGGAGAATCGGTGGGGCTGGCCTCTTGTGGAAACTTTGAAGTTGGGGTCAGAAAGCTGCTGGGGTCTTCAAAGGAATGCTGGAAAGAAGCGCAGGGAGGACGGGCGGGCACTGCTTCTACATGGGAGTTGCTGCTGGTCTTGAGCAGGTGATCCTTTCTTGTTGGATGTTTTCCCATCTGTAAAACAAAGGGTTTGGAATAATTTATCTCTGAAGTCCTTTTCTGTTTTCCTCAAAGGCTGTATGTAAATTGGAGTTCCGAAAACAGAATAAAAGTGGCTCTCCCCAAAGCATGGAATCTGTCCCTGGAGTGCTAGCCCATCCCCCGCTCCAGCATTTGCCAGTGGGAACAGCCTGGACCGTCCCTGCAACAGGGTTGGCTCAACGCTAGGCTGCCCTGTGGGTCGGAGTCCAGCGCCCCCTGGTGGCCCCAAGGCGGGCAGGCCGCTTCGGACCTTGCAAAGGCCCGACGGCTGTGACTCAGGGTGGCACCCGCTGCCAGGGCGGTGCAAGGCCTGAATGGGGTTCCGTCGTGGGCAGAGCCGCGGCGCGATTAATTACCAGCTGCTGGGAATCCTTGTCGCCCGCTTGCGGTGACTCACCCAGCAGCCAGGCTCACTTGCGGAGCGCGGGGGCCTCGGTTTCCAAAATGAATTCTGGGGAGAATGCCTGCTCGGGTGGGGCTCCCCACCCTCGTGCCAGAGGGTTCCCGTGGACCCAGCAGACCAGACTGCCCAGACACAGCGCACAGCGCGATGTCACTTTCCCCAATGCGCACCCGCCAACTCTCAAAGTACTGTGCAGAGCCTTCCAACTGGGCTCTTCTTTGACGCATTGGGATCCCAGACCCCTTCAATCCCCGAGAGCCAGGAGCCTGAGCGCCGCTGGAGGTGGGACCTGGAGGGAAGCTGGAGCTCCCCCGAGTCCGGGAGTTGTTACAGAGTTGGGTCTGATTCCCCAGCCGGTGCTAGTCTCCTTGCCGGCCTCTTAGACCTCGGGGTGTGGTAGGAGAAGGACCCTACTCCCCAGTCTCCATCTCTTCCTTGGCTAGAGTCAGAGGAGGTAGCCGGGCCAAGGAAGGGTCTCCCGCGGCTTGGTCCTATTGGTTTGGGGCGTGGTTTGGAGCGCCCCCAGTCCAGGAGTCATTCATGTGGGAAAGCCTAGGGCGACCTAAAGGGAGACGGGGGCTAGGGGACCCAGAAGGCCTAAATGGAAAGGAGAAAAAGCTGAGCTTCTTCTCTGGACCCAAGGAATAGCTGTGTCCCGGCCTGAGTCTTGTGTACGTGGGCTCCCGCGGCACCGGCCCCAAGAGGCGGGCTGCGGCGCGGTGCGGCTGGGGGAGGGGCAGGGCTGCCTTCCCGGAGCTTCCGCACCCCACCACCGGGTACCAGGAGTGCTTCTCAGAAAAGCAACAGGGAGGGTACTGTAGGGGAAATGCCACGTCCTTTTCTGCTGTCCCTACTCTAAGAGCGGCAGCCTGTGCTATTCAGCGCTTTGGGCAAATGGTTCAGGTTGGCAGGTGCTGGCTGGGCCACCCGGGCGGCACCACTCCAGGGACTCAGGCGGCTCTCAGAACCCCACCACTCTGGAAGGCGGTGGCCCGGGCCGGTGACATGCTCTTGCGCCAGGTGGCTGGCCGCAAGTGCCGCGCCCCCAGGTGCCCATGGGCCCCTTCCTTCTGCTCCTCACTCTCCACCTGATCTGTCCGCTCCCTTCGGCCATCAGTCTGTCTTCTCGGCTGGATCCCTTTTTTCTTCCCCAGCCTCGGGTCCCTCAAACTCTCTGTCTGCCACCGCTGCGTGCGCTCTCGGAGGGGAGCAGAGCTAGAAGGACCCAAACAGCCACGTTTGTTCTCCCATCCCCCGCCAAAATCCGCTAGTGGCTCCGCCCCCCACCCCCTCTCCGGCGGCACCCAGCCCTAAACCCTCCCCCACCCCCTCCCTGGCGGCTCTGGCCGCCTCTTCTGGGCTCCCTCCCTGTGCGCCCTGCGCAGCGCTAGGTCTGCGGCGGGAGCTGCCACTCCGCCTCGCAGTTGGCTGGGGACCAGGCGGGAGGTGGCGCGCCCCGGAGGCTGCAGGAGGGAGGGAGGGAGGCCCGGCCTCGGCGTAGCCTGGCCCCCGCCCCCCCCCCCCCCCGCGGCCCTCCCGCCGGAGCGGGGCTGTCAAGCGCAAACACACACGCGCACTCACAGAAGAACACAGACACTCAGCCTCCCTCCAGCGCGCACGCACACAGCGCCCCAGGCAGGCCAGCGCGGCGGCAGCCTCTCCGGACGCCCAGACGCCGGAGGGCTCAGACCTCTGCGCGGCTGGTGCGTCCGCACCCGCCCGCGCCTCCACCCCGCAGCTCCTCCAGGCTCGCGGGATCCCTCCTGCCTCCGCCGCCGCTGCCGCCGCGCCCGCCGCCCCCGGAGAAGCTCACTGGCCGCCGCCGCCGCCGCGCAGTTCCTTGGCTGTCCCCGAGGTAGCTCCGCTGCAGACCCTACCGTCTGGAGACCGCACCCCGCTCCTGCGTCTTGAAGGCTGAGAAGAGCAAACTTCGAAGACCGGCCAACGCGCGGCGGACACCCAGCGGTGTCCCCGCGCGCCCAGGTGGGCTCGGGGCGTTCGGACCTTAGGGCATCGGGCTGCTTCACCCGTTGCACCTGCTTTGCTCCCTCCCCGCAAGCAAGGGACTCTAGAGACAGCCGCCACTTAGCAAACTTTTCCGCCCCCGGAAGGGGGTGAGAAAGGGGTAAAAATGAGTAAGAGATCCCGCAGGGCGCCCTCGCTGGGCGCCGCCGTCAACCTGGAGCCCACCGTCAAGCTGGAGCCCGAGGAGGAGCCCAGGACCCCCGCTCCTCCCTCCACCCTGTCCCCTGCCCCGGCTCCCGCTCTTGCTCCTCCAGCGGGAGCTAGGGGCGGGATGCGCAGGGCCACCCAGTCCGTGAGGATCGTCACTGGGCAGCCCCTCGTGGCCCAGCGCAACACGGCGGGCTGCTTTCGCCGGGCCTGGCGCAGAGTGTCGGGGTTACAGGACGCCTGGCCCAGACGCTCTAGCAGCCTCCTGTGCCTGCCGGCTTTCTCCTCGGAGCCCGGGCCCGCGGGACCCCTGGCCCGCCGTCCACCTCGCGGTGGCGGCGGCCCCAGCGGAGGGGGTCCCCCACCGGCTGCCGGCCCCCCGCCTCCCGGCTGCTGCTGCTGCTGTTGCCACCGCTTACAACTTGGAGGTGGCAGCGGCGGTGGCGGAGGAGGCGGCGGCCGCGGGGCGCTGCAGTGGGACGCGCGCGGCTGCCAGCCTGCGGGACAGGTCCCCCGCACCAACGCCTTGCTGGCAGCCATGAAGAGGCAGAACGTGAGGACTCTGTCCCTCATCGCCTGCACCTTCACGTACCTGCTGGTGGGCGCCGCCGTGTTCGACGCCCTCGAGTCCGACCATGAGATGCGCGAGGAGGAGAAGCTCAAGGCGGAGGAGATCCGGATCAGGGGCAAGTACAACATCAGCAGCGATGACTACCGGCAGCTCGAGCTGGTGATCCTGCAGTCGGAGCCGCACCGCGCCGGCGTGCAGTGGAAATTCGCTGGCTCCTTCTACTTTGCCATCACGGTCATCACTACCATAGGTAAGCGCTGGGTGCGCCTCCGCTGGGCGCCCCGCTCCCGGAAGAGTCCCGGGAAATCACTGAAAGCGCGACGCAGGGCTGGGTGCGGGGTGTTTGGGGTACCCGTAGCCTCGTGTGGGGGCTCTCCTGCAGCGCCCCCTGGTCTCTGGGGAGCCCACTCCTCTCTTATGCCTCTGAGCGCATTCCTTGGGAACCCCACCCGTTGCTCTCCACAGCGCCCGTGTCTGGGCCAGGCGTGTGAGCCTGGAGAGAGTGTGTTGGAGCCCCGAGGGCGGAGGCGCCACTTTTTCGAAGAGTGGAACGCTAAGAATAATCCCATCGCAGTCACCCACCCACCCACCGCCCCAACGCGGGCTGCGCTGTGCGGGATTCCAAGACTTACACTCACTACCTCTTGGGGAGTTGGAGAGGGCTGGCACACTAGGACTTAGGCAGCTGGAGTCTGTTCCTGAGGGTGGGAGGCACTGACCGTCACTAGCTAGCCTCTCTTCTCCCTTTTGCCTTCCCTGAGACCAGATTTCACCCCCTTTTTCTTTGAGCTTGGCCATGTCAGGCCCCCGGAAGAAGAGTGCTCTCTAGCACTCCGGGTGGGGACCAGGCAGGTGAACTGCTCTTGGATGGAGGTGGGTGGCCCACCCCCTAGATTGTGACTGTGGGTAAGGCAAGTCTGGATATTGCCCGGAAATGAGACATTCAGCCCCACCCCACCCCATGAGGGTCCAGCTGGTGCACTTGGAGTTGTCTATAAAACCCACGCCTGGGATGCGTCCCAGCAGGGTGTCTGGTGTGTCCTTAGGGTATCACCCCCACTGAGGCTGGGTGTTGAGAGACTTTCAAACATGCCACTTTGAGACCTGTGGGCATTGGAGCATACCCCTTCATCCCTGTGGGCAGCAGGCCGTGTTGCGTTTCTGTGGGTCACACTTGTCCCAGCATGGCATGCTGCGTCTGTAGGGTATTAGGTGTCTCTTGTACCTGCCAGGGCCAGAACGCTGTCCCTCCAGTCCTTTCGGCCCCTGAGTGCTGGGCGGAGGTCTCCTTCTTCCTGCCCTCTCTAGCCCCCATGCCTTACTTCCCTCCCTGACCTCCCCTCTAATTTCCCTTGATATTTTTCTTGGTCTGCAAAGCTCTACATGCTGGGGAGTTGGGGGTGGGGGGTGGATTTCTCTGTGCCATATGCAACAGGAAGCACCAGCACAGGACGGCCTGTCTTTCCTTCTTGGTTGAGAAGACTTTTTAGAGTGTCATCTTGTTTTCAATGTTTAATTCATTGGTGCAGGTTTTAATGTTCGGAAAGGAAGTTGCCCTTCTGTCGGCTCCGTGATCAGCTTTGCCCCTGCTGGCCCCAAGCCCTCTGCTAGCACCAAACAGGGAAGAGTCCTTCCTCCTTGTTGTGTTTCTAGTGTTGGGGGGGGGGCAGCTGGTCATTGCCGTCATTTCTGTCTTTAAACTGTGGAGGTGGCATGCAGATGTGCAAGTCATTGATTTTGGGGGCCTATGTGTTGGAGAGCAGGAGAGCAAGAAACATGCCCGTGGAGCTGGCCTTGCAAGGGAGGGAGGAAGCCCAGGTTTCTAAAGGTGCTTTCTGTGATCTAGACCCAGACAGGTGACATGGCGACCGTGCTGGCTCCCAGTCGTGAAACAGCACATAAAAGGTTTGGCTGCTTCCAGGAGGTGAGCAACAGCATTGAGGAAAGAGATGGAGTTAAAAAAAACAAAACAGAAAGGTTCTAATTAAAAAAAAAAAACTGTTGTGACTAACGAAGTTCTTATCAAGGTATGTTTTGCATTATTGATCTTGACGGGTGATTCTGGACATGTGCTCCTAATGGTGAACCTCTGAAGAGAACACGGGAAACATGGACATGGAGGCGGCCATCTCATCTAGGGGTGGTGGGCTCACCTCAGTGCAGGGCCAGGGGCTCCTGAGGAACATGTGACCTTCTCCCTCCCTTACTGGGGTTTCAGCTGGTTTTCTGAAAAGCAGGGTTGGAGAACACACACACACACACACACACACACACTTGCACACTCTCACACTTTTTCTTTTATAAAGACACACTCATACTGTCTCATACACACAGTTTCTCATGCACACTCACACACACAAACACACACACATTTTCTTTTCTTTTTTTAATTTTTTTAAATTTTTTATACACACATTTTCTTACACAGACACTCATACGCCGTCTCATACACACAGTTTCTCATGCACACTCACACATGCAAACACACACATTTTCTTACACAGACACACTCATATGCTGTCTCACACCCACACATTATTTCTCATGCAGTCACACACACTCTTATACACACACCCATAGTCTCACCTCCTCACACACACATATACACTCTCTTTCTCACACATGTGCCCTAACACAACTGCCCATTAGTGGACAGATGTTGTATGTGGAGCCCACAGACTGGGAATCTGAATCCTGCCATAGTCCTGGGACATCATTTCCTGACTCCCAGCCTCAGTTTGCCCACCTGTCAAAAGGCCATCACACAGTCAGCGCTGGGTGGCAGCCTCTGGGGGCCGGCAGCGTCCCACATGCCCAGGGCTGCCAGGCGCAGTGCAGCACTTAGTAGGTGTGCGGTCCAAGTTCCTGGACAGTGGCTGATCCAGCCTCGTGCTCTTTGGCCTAAGAAGCTTTTAGCAGAAGAGCTCACATTTACAGGAAATAAAGCACCTTTTCAGTTAATTCTGCTTGTTTTCTTCTCCTTTTTTTCTTAATATAAATGCAAATTAAGGTGCTCTTAGGCCTAGAACAAAAGCCACCCTTGAGCCCGCCCTCCAAGGAGTAGTCTCTACTGGACAGTGATGTGAATGAATCGGGTTAATCTTCATGGGCGTTCTTATTTTTAATCTAACCTTGAGCGATTTCTCAAGTGTGCGTCAACTTTGCGTCCGAGCCTCCCGAGGAGGCTGCGGTGGGAGCTCTGGGTGCTGGCGTCTTCTAATGAACGCATCTTCTCAGATACAGTTATTAGCTCACTCTGTGAAATGGATTTAAAAAACACATATAATTGCCACTTCGTGTTGAATCTGTGGCCGCGCCTGGGTGAAAGGCTTTGGAGGGAAATTGCACTGAATCCCGCCCCAGATCTCCCAGGGAGCCCTGGGCATAGCAGCCTGCTGTCGTGATCACCAGGGGACAGCACCAGTCCAGCCAGCTCCGCAAAGGGCAGATGCAATTACATCACCACCCGGTTCTGGTTTCCATGCCTCCCCATTGCTGTGTCTGTGTCGGTGCCACTTGTGGCTCTTCTGAAAGGATTTTACTGTTTAGTTCTAAACTTGTGAGGCTTCAGACCTCTGCATGGGAGACCTTTATCTGTACCTTGCCTGACCTGTCTGATTAGCAGGGCAGTTTGAGTGTCTCCGTCCCAAGACCTGTCAATGGGAGGGTGGGGGTCAGGAGAGCCGGAGGGTCTGGGCGGGGTGTGGGTGCTTTCTCTGAATTTGCTCTTCGTGGGGCTGAGGTCTTGGTGCTTGTGTAAGGGATTCTGGGCGCCATCTTGTCACCTTCTCATAATAAGCATTTTCAGCCAAAATTGCATCCCACATTTGGGCTCTCCCATGATATGACAGATGTGGAACCCCCCCTGCCATTTCTTTCTTCAATCTCATATTGGGGATCTAGAATCATTACAGAAGAAGAGACCAGACCTCCTCTGCAGAGCTGGGGAGGACAATTCAAACACTGGTCTCCGTCGGGGAAGGAGGGTGAGACATGGGGTCTTCCTTTTTTAGCTACAGTTTGGAGGAGGGGAGCACTATTTCCCCTGTCTCTCTGGGTCCATCTGAAACTGGGATGGTCATTATGGGAATTGAGGTGACTGGTTCAGGACCGGGGTCCAGCCCAGGGTGGGGCACTCAGAGAAAAAGCACAGGGTTTCTGCAGCTGCTCCAACACAGTACGTCGGAACCTCCTTCTCTAGTCACCAGCAGAGCCACACACAGACTTCCTGAAATGGATGGCATTTCCCATTTTGGGGTGTAGTTTCTGAAACATGTTAGCACTTGCCAAGCCCCACCCTGCCTCACCAGTGCCACCAGCATCAACGGCTCTGGGTGACAGACTAGATTACAGAAGGTCTGGCCTTGACAGGCAGAGCTGGGAACCCAAGTGGTTGCATGCAGTGTGGGGACAGCTAAGCCCAGTGACTGCCTTGAGCTGCCCCGTGCCACCGGGCTCGGGGTGCACTCAATCCCCCAACTGCCACTTATCGCCCAGTGCTCCAGGCACCTGGCCCTCTTTCCCCATCGGGATCTCACTCCGGCTTCACTTTCCTGTCCCACTGTGTGTCACTGCTCCTCGGGGTCTGCCACTCGTCCCCCATCTGACCCCGCAGCCACAGTTCTCTACCCACCACCCGCCACTGTCCCTCCACACACCTGCCATTCGTCTCCTAGCCCTCACTGGTCAGGTCCTCTCCTCCCTATTCTTCTCCTTACACCCCACGTTCCATCGTGTCACTCGGTCCCCGGGCCTGTCACTCACTCCCCAACCACCATTTTGTCATGCAGTTCTCCACTCACTCCTCCGGCTCCCTGCCATCGTATCTGTCCATGGAAGTCCACTCTCGCCCTTTTCTCACTCACCTGTGTCACCTGTGTTTCTGGGCCATGGCCGTCACTCCCTCCTTACCCCTTGTGCCACCCTGTGCTCCACGCACCTGCCCTTCACGCCATCCGTCACCATTGCATCACTTGGCTGTCCCCGTCCTACCGGTCATCGTCCCATTTGCCACGGGCGCTTTCTGTACCCCCCACGACACGCGTGCCCCCATCTGCCACAGTGCCACTGTGTCCCCTGCCTCACTCATGCAATCCTCCTCCCTCCTCGTGTCCCTTGGCTGTCACTCACTCACCGCTCCTTCCCCTCTGCCACTGTCTTATCTCCATTTCCTGTCACTCATTCCCCACCTGTCATGGGATCACTCAGTCCTCCCTACACCTGTCTTTCGTCCCTGGCCTAGTGTCACTCAGTTCCTCACGCACCTGCCACTCCCCCCCTTTGGCTATTGCGTCACCCATTTCCCCAGGAACCCACCATTCATGTCCCCTTGGTCCTCGTGCGCTTCTCCTTTGTGCCTCACCTGCCATTTCTTACCAAGTCCTTCCTGAACCCACGCTTCCTTCCACCATCTGCCATGGCGCCCCTCACCCCGAGCACCTCCTGCACTCCCCTTGCGTTGTTCCGTGCTCCCTGCTCCTGCCCAGGTGCCGGTGGACCCTTCACAGCAGGCATCCTTCCTCTCCGCCATCGACTCCCTCTGCCCTGCACACCTGTCATTCACATAGGCATCCGCCACGGTGACACCCAGTTCTCCATGAACTTGGCGGTCTCCACCCACCCCAGTGTCACTCACTTCTCCCCAGCCACCATTCTATACTCATTTTTCCACTCACTTGTGCCTCATCCCCCTCCCTGCCATTGGGTCCCTCGGTCCTCCGTGCACCATTGCAGGGCTCGGCCCTGGGTTCCCTGCCCACCCCGTCCACGTGCCCCTGTGTGGTCCCTCCTGTTGCTCACCCCTCCCTCCGTCCTCCACTCACCTCTACTCATTTCTTATTCCCCCGCCTCCCTCCCTCCCTGCGCGTGGCTGGGGTGCCCTGTGAGGGTGCAGAGCCCAAGCACGCAGGTCTCAGCAGGTCTCAGCGCCTTGGGGCTGAGTGTGGGGTCCTCACATTGCTCCAGCCCGTCTCCTTCTGGTCCAATCATCAGTCAAATCCAGTCATTTTTGATTTTTAAAAACTTTTATTTAATATTCACACAGAAGAGCAACATTTCACAAGTGTACACCTCAAGAGACCCTTGTAAACAGCCACGCTCACGTCACCAACACGCACACACAGAGCCACAGCTCCAGCGCTGCAGACTCAGCTGCTGCTCGAATGCCTGCCGCGCCGGGAGCTCAGGACCTCACCTGAGCCGTGTGTTGCAGGTGCTGCTCGGAGCTCTGAGCTGCCCCGTGGAAGGGGGGCCTGTGGGGGGCCTCCTCAGGTGCTGCCAGTCTCCTCCTGGGGCAGAGCCAGCTGCTGTCACGGAGACTCTGGAGCATGGGGTCCGGGTCCAGGAGAGCAGAGGGGTCTTGGCAGCTGTCGGGTAGGTCTGCTCACGTGGGATGAGCCGAGATGGCAGGCTGTGTCCCCAGAGGCGCTGCCCCTTTGAGGCAGGGGCAGCTCCGTGCCTGCTGTATGCAGCAGCCCTCCTGCAGGACCAGGGAAAAACACACCTGGCCTCACCAGTTAGGAAGAGCCCTGGGAGTTAGAAGGCAAACACCCAGGTGGGCTGGGCTGGTCAAGGAGGGCGTGGCCACTCCTAGAGTGTCACTGGGCACGGCAGCTCTGGGACGTAAAAATGCAGGGCAGGGTCTCTTCCTCTCCTGCTGGAACGTCCTCTCCACCACAGGTATCAAAGAAGGGGGCTCCGGTGGCCTGTCCTCGGGGGATTGTCCCGGGGTTCTCTTCCTGCCTCTTCCTACCCTGGGGACCTCTGCCTGTAGAAAGTTCTCCTTTCGAAGCCAAGCACACCCACCTGCAGCCTGCGGCTCTCTGGAGGAAGGCGGGGCACTGACACTGAGCACAGAACAGGGTTGGGTGCTGTGGACTGAGACAGGGAGGCAGATGGGAGTCCCAGTGTGGCGGGGTGAGGAGCTGTGGGAGGTGAGGCTCAGCCTGTCGGTCACTGGGCCTGCATGTCCACCAGGTGAGGGTTGGCTGGCCTCACCCTCACCATGCCCCTGCCTGAGCAATGGCAGAGCCTGGCCAGGAACGGCTGCTGGAAGGAGGAGCTGGCCTAGTGGAATGGACCTCCCTGAATGGGCCTCGTCCTCTTCAGTCCTGGTAGGTGCCTGGGGCACAGAGGTGGGGGCATATGAGCAAGGTGGGTGGGGGAGGGGTGGTGGGTGGGAGACACGGTGACGGTGTGGCTGGGGGTGCTGGAAGGGTCTGGAGGGCAGAGGCAAGTCCCCCCTGTACCTTGGCCAGCTGAGGGGCACCTTCCCATTGGCTGGGTGGGCCACGATGCCACCTGTTTCCCCAGCAAAGCCTCAGAGATTTCTATGCCTGGTCCGTGAATCTGAACAGAGGACCAAGGTGGCAGGAAGGTCCCCGGGTCCCACTGGCCATCTCACGCACCGAAGCCGAGCTTCCTCGTGTGTGAAATGGGGACACAGACCCCAGCCCCTATATTGTGTGACGCTGGGGAAGAGTGAGAGGCCTCCTGGCCCAGTCCCAGTGTGGGGTGGCCTGAGGCCACCGAGGCCGAGAACTGTCCCTTGAGGAGGAGAGAGCACCCTCCTCCTGAGAAAGGAGCGCACCATGGCATGGTGGGCTGCAGGGCTTGGGGGCCACGGGGTCCAACCAAGGAGGTACATTTTTCCAACTTGGTCTTTTGGGAAAATACGACTTCCTGACCCTGCCCTCCAGTCCGCCCCCATGATGACCTTCACAAGCCCTTGGGCTGCCATCTGCCCCTACTCCGTCTGCCCCAATGTCCCCACATTGGGCCCACCCAGCTCCACCCTTGTCCTGGTCTCCTTCTGTCCTGGCCCCTGCCCCCTGGCCTGCCTTCCTCTTCCCACCATGTCCTTTGCCCCTTGGGCCATAGCACTGGTTTGTCTGCTCCCAGGGGGTGGCAGTCTGGGTGCCGGGTCACTGGCTCCCCAGCAGGTGCCTGGGTGCTTGCTGGAGCTGGGTGTGCCTCAGTTGTGGGCTGTGTCCTGGGTGGCAGGCAGGTGCAGGCTGAGGCTGCAGACTCTTGAAGGGGAAGCTGTCGTATTTCTTAGAGGTGACAGGGCAGGGACCTGTCTTTCTGGGTATGGAGCATCTCTTTCCCTAGGCTTGGAAGTGTGATCTCAGTCCCCCAGGTGACCACAGGTGCCAGGCCTGTGAGAGTCCACCAGGCACCAGGGGGGAAGACATCCCTTGGGACATGGCCTTCGGCTGTCACGGGCCCTGCCAGACAGTAGCTTTTACTTGTATTTCAATGGCTTGGGCCATGTCACATGATCCACCTAGCTGCAAAGGAGGCTGGGAATGAGATGTGCGGCTTTTCCAGGCAACCTGGGGCCTTCTCGGGAGGAGGGAGTGGAAGATGTAAGGGGGGTCACCACGGTCTCCCTGCTGTGGGCCTCGCACTCTGGGCCTCCTTTCTACTTCAGTTTATAGCAAACATCACCTCCTATCTCCAGTCTTTAGGGAGATTGATTTTAATGGCTCCAGAGCCACTGAATGAATATACTGACACCTATTTATAGCAATTTAGTGCTTTTCTTTCTTTGCTAATTATAGGCAGTGCTTCTTTGAGCATCTTGGTGTGAGTCTAGATTCTGCTCAGCCCAGCCTCTGAGGGTTTCCCACAGAGGGTGAGATTTCCCGATCAGAGGGTCAAGCACGGGGCTGTGTTCTTGTGCTATTGCTGTGGATGGTGGCTGAGGTGTGGTATGGGATGCTGGCTTCTCTGGAAGTGCCGGGAGTGTTTGGATGTTCAGTGTTTTGTTCACAATATTTGGCCTTTGAAAGGCAGCTGGACTAGGCCACGCAGAGCCAATGGCCGCTGCCCACCCGCAGCTGTGAATCTGTGCTGAGTCCGCTGGGCTAGTCCAGGGGGTCTGTGGATGCAGCTGAGGATGCCTGAGCCCTCACCCTCCTGGACAAGCAGCAGCCTCTGGGGCAGGAGCACTGTGGACCATGGTTGGACGTGTTGGCCGTGGGTAGAGATGGGCAGTGACGGCACGATGGTTCCTACTTGTCTGGGCCAGTGGCAGGGTGGACCTCAGAGGCAGGGAGCTCTGTGTTGCATGTCAGGAGTGCCATGGCTACAGATGGCCCCGTGGGTAGAGCTTGCCCATGGTGGTGGTGTGCCCAGCATGTTCTTTCCCACGACACCCACAGCCCGGCCTGAGTGTCATTCCAGCCACTCCCCTGCCTGGGATCGTGCTCCTGGCTATGGGGAGGGCCAGCTCAGTGGTCGTCATCTGGTAGTTAAGAGCCCTGCCCTCTCAGGATGGATCACTGCCGAATCCCCAGGGCTGGGGAGCTTGACTTCACTTAGAGGCAAAGGCAGATGTGGCATTGGCTTTACAACAGAGGACAAAGGGCTCCCCTGGCTGGTGTCGGCCCTGTTGGTTGGGCGTCTCCAGAGCAAATGTAGTCTCACTCTCTAGCTTGAGAGAGCTACCATTTTTGTCATGTCCACGGGTCTCTAGGTTTTTATGGAGAGTATCTGAATTAATTTCATCCTCTCAACCCTAAAAATATTTTTATGTATCACCATTTTATAGATGAGCACATGGGAGATCAGAGAGCTTCAGAAACCAGGCCACACAGTTAAGAAGCAGCAGAAAGGATTGGTACCTAAGGAGCCCGACTTTGGTTTTGTGTTTGTAACTGTCTTGTTATATACTGCTTCTCTTGACCTTCTGTATCAGTTAGTGAGGGATGTGTAACAAATCACCCCTGGACAGCCTTTTAAAACAAGAGGCTAAGTTTTTGGTGCGGTTGTTTTATTATGACTGTGTAGAATACATGAGTTCTCATATTTAAGGGATACTGAAGCCTTTGTAGACGTAATATCTGAGATTTGCTTTAAAATAATCTGAATTTCAAGGGAAGTGAGAAGGGTCTTAGATGAAATCAGAGTGACTGTGAGTTGTTAATATCTGGTGGATTGTTCATATCTGGGTGTAATCATAATTCTTTCCACTATGTATTCTTTTGAAAATTTGCATAGTAAACACTGGGGACAAATCAAGGAAAATGTAGCATAGAAGGGGAGTGTCCTGTCCTGCCCGGCCTCCCCCTCAGCCTTACTTCAGGAGGTGACAGCCAGCAGTAGGTTGCTGTGCAGAAGAGACAAAACCCTTGGTTCTCCACAGGCTCTAGCCTTCACATGTGCTTTCTTTGGTTCTTACATTGCTTGGAAATATATAAAATTAGTTGCCAACATTTAGTGATCTTAAGAACCAGCTCTGGGTTTAGTTATAGTAAGTTATTATCTTGGGTTTTGCTTTTATACTTACAAATATTTGTTTTATGTACTTTTTTTTTTTTTTTAAATAAAATCCGTACTAAAGGCTATGTGTTTTCCTCTGTGTGCTGCTTTGGCTGTATCCTATAGGTCTCTTATTGGCATTTATCTGTAAATAATTTGCAAACGTATCTTTTTTTCTTTAAAAGTTATTTTAAGTGTGTATATTTTAAAATCTCTCCCTCCTTCTCTCCCTGTGTCTCCTTCTCTAATTTTGGCTTCCTCTGGGGGGGGTGAGCTGAGTGCCTTAGGGGGCTGGCAGGACCACTGCACTGGGACAGCCTTCCGTGGGGCCTTCTCCCAGTTGCATTTCTGAGGTGGCTTTGGCTGAGCTGATGTGCAGTGAGCTGGCCACCTGCTGTCAGGGCAGATCAGTTCACTCCCCTGCTCAGAAGCCCATGATGGCTGCCCATGGCCTAAGTGTTCATGCCTTGCTTACCATGGCCCTTGAGTTCCAACCTCTTGCTTGCCACTCAGCCCCTTGCCTCATGTCACTGCTGTCCCTTACAGACTGTCACAATCTGGGGCAGGCACCTCTAAACAGCCATGCTCCCTCCTCTGTGCAGCCTTCTCTGGGGGTCAGGTGCCTCTCCTGTGTGTCCTCACAGCTCCAGGGCTCCTGCAAGTTTGACACCTGTCATCCTGTGTCATGCCTAACTTTTCCCAAACTGGTCTTTGTCCCCTGTCCCCAGCACCTCTGGACAGAGACCATCTACTTCACTTCACGGTGGCTGAGACGTCCACCCACCAGTGTCTGGCACCCAGCGGGCCCTTGGAGAATGTTTGTTGAATGAACATAGGCATGTAAATGGGACAGCTTTCACGAGAGCTATATTTAACTGTTCTAGAATATTCTTTAGGTCTTTCAGAAAAGCAAATCCTTGAAAAACAGCAGCCCACGAATCTGAACAGCAGGTGTTTGCAAGAAGTGGTGGGTGGTCGAGTTGGAAGGCGGCCCTGCTTTCCACGGGACCAGGGCTCTCCCTGCACCCCTCAGCCTCCCTGCTCAGCTCAGGGGCCTGCTGACATTGTTCTTTTCCCTCCAGGGTCGGTCCTGGGGGCCCAGCCTGGATCCCATGGTACTGTTGGAGCTTCCAGGAGGGTGCGCTGCAGGAAGGGAAGGGAGCCTTCTTTCCCCACTCGGGGCTGGGCCCCTCCAGTGTCTCCCTTTCCTGGCTCTGGGCTTGGCTGTGAGAGCCACCAGTTAGCTCAAGAGCTGTGCTCCTGCACCTCCCTCTGCTCTCTGGAGTGGGGCACATCTGGAGGGCCTGGGCATCCACTGTGGGTGGCCCGGTGCCCATACCAAAATGTAAGGGTCACCCCTGCAGCATTCTCACGGAGGCTGGCCTCTGTCATCCTTGTTTCTGGAGCAGAGGGAGCAGCCATTTGGGGGGTGGGTCCCCCAGCGCTGCTGGGGTTGGGGCTCCTGCGGTTCCTTCCTCCCTCCGGGCCTGACTGGCTGCTCCCCAAACTGCACCCCCCCTGTGGGCTTGGCCCAGTGCCTCTGCTCTGCGAAGCTGGGGAGGGCAGGAGGGGGTTGCCCGTGGAGGTGCCGCCTGGCCGCCCAGGCTCCTGGTCCTCTGGGAGGGGGTGACGCCCAGAGCTTCTTCCCATATTGCCCGTTCTCTGGAGAAGAAAGGGAACTGAAAACCCACGGGCCCCTCTCTTCCCTGGGCCTGCTGTGGATGGGGGACACCCCAGGGTGGGAGCCTCCCGGGAGGCTGGGCTGGCCCTATCCCGTGTCCCCTGGAGGCGGCCCTTGGGGCTGTTGCCATGGGAATTGTGTCGGAGTCTATTTTGAGACCATCTTGTGGCTGATTTTTTGATACCGTCTGGTGTTTGCCCAAATGACTGGCCAGAGAGCAGGACCGTTTTATTCATCAACATCCAGAACTCCGAGGACTGACACGACACCACACCTGACCTCCTGTCCAGGGTGCAGTAAAACTCAGGGGTCTTCTGGTGAAGGAGTGGCACAAAGGGGTCCCCCCTCACCTGAGCATCCCCAGGTGACTTGACCACCATCTTCCCTCCCAGGCTCTTGTTTCCTAGTATGCAGACGAGGAGCTGAGGCTCAGAGGGCGCCCTCCAGGACTCCCCAAGTCTTCGGGCCTGGCCCTGTCTCCCCCTGGCTGGAGGCAGTATCTCCCTTTGACTCCTATCCAGGAAATCCTTCCCGACTACCCTAGGGGCGTGGCACTGTCTTCTCCACCTCTGGCAGGCAGAATCTTGGACAGGGAAGCCCAGGGGTGCGGGGACAGCAAGTCATTCAGGTTGGACACACCTGCTTGATCAGTCTTCAGAAGTGATCGCCCCTACCTGGGCCTCAGTTCACTCTCATGAGAAGTGGCGTATCCCACAGGGTGAACTTCCGACACGCACAGGGCCTCAGCAAGCCGCTTCCCTCCCAAGGTGGCCAGGCCTCACCATTCTCCCACAGCTCCCCAGACCCCTTCTTCCCCCGGCCCCAGCCCAGGGCCTGGAGAATCTGCCTCGTCAGGTTGCGTGGGGGAGAGCTGGCCTGCGCCTGGGTGGTGAGAGGCTATTTTGGGAGCGAGTCGGAAGAGTGCTTTGTTTTGTTTGCTTCTTGTGATTACCAGAGGTGGAAGAGCCCTGCTCTCCTCTTCTGGACACCAAGTGAGGGACGGGCAGGGAAGGAGATGGACTGTCAGACTGCCCGCCAGCCAGAGGCCGCGTGGGTCTGCAGCCTGACCCCGTCACTGTCAGCTTGTTCCCCAGCAGTGTCTGAGACAAGGCAGTGGAGGAGGGGAGGGGACTCTGCTTCCGACCCCAGACGTCGTCTCCAGCCCTGCCGCCCACCCCCCGTGCATTTCCAGCCCACCACGGTCCCACTGTCACCCACCCAGTTATCTGCCTGCTCCTCCTCTCCCGCCCACCCATTTGTCCATCTGAACACATTTTAGCCAACCATGCATCTGTCACTTGTCATTCTCCCACTTACCCTTACTCACCCTCCAGCCTCCACCCCCACCTTCCCTCCGTCTCTCATCCATCCATCCCTCCTTATCCATCTCTCCACCCCTCCCTCCTCCTCCCCTCCATCCTCCACCTACCCGTTCCTATGTGTCCATCCCTCCCTGTTCCATCCACTGGTCACCTCGCCATCCCTCTCATTTGTCCATCTCCCCTCCACCAGCCATCCTCTTGCCATCTCTGTCCACTCCCCGCCCCCCGCTCCATTGTCCACACATCGGCTCCTGCAGCCAACGCTGGGGCAGCTCCACATCCGTGTTTGCCATCCTGAGGGCCCCACCACGGAATGGCAGACGAGACTCACTGTGGCCAGTCTGTGTCCCCTGGAGGCCATTAGACAGTGAACTGGGCATTTCCTGCTCATCTGTGAGGATCTCATGGTACCTCTTGGTGCTTGGAAGGATTGGACCAGGGTGTTGTGTCAGGGAGCCACATGGGATTCCTGGAGGAGGTGGCATCTCAGCTCCGAGGGCCGACGAGGAGCCCGTTTCCTGCTGTAATCTTGGAGGGCCTGCCTTGGAGGGTTCTGGGGCTCAGTGAGAGTGGGGGTGGGATGGAGAGGAAAAGGGGGTGGGGTGCGATGGGGTGGGTCAGACAGCCTGGGCCTGAGGGCGGGAGATCATCTGGCCCCACTGCAGATGAAGGGGCCAATTCTGCAGGTCGGGGCACTGAGGCCCTGGTGGCTGTTTTCACATGCAAATCTTGAAAAACTGCTCTGAGCTTCCCCTGGCCATATAAGCAGAAAATCCAGATAAATCTCAGCTATTCTAGGTTATTCTTGGTCTTGCTTAGCATTTCCTTTTTTTCCCTCAAGTAACAGCAGCATCTGCCTCCTCCCCTGGTGCATTAGACTGGAAAGCTCTACTTGGAATTGTGCTTCAAGGCCTTGGCGCTGGGTTGGGGTTGCCAGGCTGCCACACTCACCTGCTGTGTGGTCTCTGAGCCATTATCTTGCCCATTCTGGGCCTTCACTTTCTCCCCAGGTGAAAGAAAGGAACTTGGTACTTAGTTCTGTCCCCTTCTGCTGAGGCTCTGGGGTTGGAGGACTTGGGTTGGTGTGTCTCTGCAGGGAGTAGGAATTTTCAGGGTGTCGTGTAGGAGCAGAGCTGGCCAGTATGCGGAGGATGGGCCCCGGAAGGCGGGGAGGATGGATTTTTCTTGAGCTGGTAATTCTGCCTCGTAGTTGTAGTGCTACGACTGTGTTTTGAGCACTTTCTGACATCTTCCCATTTGAGTTTTGAGTATGGCTTGAACAAGTGTCTGCATATAGTGGGCAAGAAGAGTCCTGTCAGATCCTGGGGTTAGGGAGGGGGACCTCGATTTCACTTAGATTCATAACAAACATGGCACAAAGAAATAAAACTTTTCAGGTTCTTTCATTGTTACAATAAAGCCAAATGTGTAAAATATATTAACATTTCCCATTCCTGGTCATTTATCTGTGACATCCTACATTGAAATGCCTCTTACAAGAGTGGCCTCTGGCCCCCTTTGGAGTCAGAGGTTGACAGGGCTGATGGCTTTGTGATGGTTCTTCTGATTCTCATGACATGTTAGTGGCTGGCATGTACAGTGCTAGGCATGGGGGCACGACCTCATTATCGTACGAGTCTGTGCGGAGCACTCGAGCCAGAGGGTGGGTGGGAGGAATGCATCCGTGCCTGCTGTCAGCAGCAAGTCCCCATCATGCCCGTGTCTGCCTGGGCAGCTCCTGAGCCCCAGCTCCGAGGTAGTAAATTCTGTCTCCAAGGAGAAGGTGGGGGTGGAGCCAGTGTGGGGGCCCTGTGGTGCTCGGCAGGGTCAGGGTCAGGCTCAGGCTGTCCCAGAGGGTCACTGCGGTTTGAGCCTCCAGCATCAGGAATGCCCAGATGATGCTACCTACTGACCTGGCCACCAGCTGCTGGCATTTTATAGACCAATGTATGGGAGGTGACCACCTCACAGCTCCCCTTCTCCTGAAGGACCTTTCAGGGGGTGTCTCCCCTACATGGAGGGCAGAGCTGATGACCATTTAATCAGCCAACACCCTGCACAAGGGGGCCAGCTCCCCCCGTTTTAAGGGATAGCCCTGGTGTGAGGCGGAGCGGGGGCCCCCTCTGCGCACAGCAGCCCCCCGTTCATGCACTCATACCTGCTGTGCTTGGCCTGTCCCGCATACACTACCCTGGGCTTACCGTGGTGCGAAAGCAATGTGCAGCGGAAACGTCTTTGGAGTTTGGATTTTGACCTCCCGTGCTGGAGACATGCAGGCTGATGCCTTCTCGATGGTAATGGAAGTGGCTGCAGCTCCCAATCACCCATGTGACCAGCAGGACCTGCAGAAAACCGCACTGCTGAGCCCTGGCGTTCAGTAGGAAAGGTGCATTAGACACATCCTTGACTTTCAGTATTTTTTATGATGCCGATTTATTGGGAGACAAGCTCATCACACACTGAGGACTCTATATTCTGCGAAGAACAAGGACACAAAAATCCTTGAGGCATCTTGGACTGAAGAGCGGGGCTTAGAGTCAGGAGACCTGGGGATGGATCTGCTCAGTACAGTGCATTTGCTAACTCAGGTTTTACGTAACTGTGTACTGGATTCTGGGCTGTTTGGGCCACCCATCTGCTGACAGGGCTTGATACACGCAGCACCTCCAGAGGAGACCCGCCTTCCATTCTGCTGATTTCTGGAGGTCGATTGGAAAATGCATTTAATTTATATTTAGCATACTTATTGGTCCTGTAGGAGTTGAATTGGCCAGTTTACTCTGTTATGTTGGTATTTTGTCTTTTTTTTGTCCCCCCCGTTTCTCTATTACAGGTTTCTTTTGTGGTAAGTAGATATTTTCTAGAATGTCTTTGATTTCTTTGTTGTTTCTTTTATTATATTTTTTGAATTATTTTCTCAGCAATTGTCCTGAGGATTACAAATGAGAAACTGCATTTTGAAAAAATCAGTTTGGGCTGATACCATCTTCATGGCTTATAAAATTTTGCTCCAATATAGCTTCCTTTCTTCTTTTATACTGTTATTGTCTTATATTTATGCACCGATTTATTCTTTATAAGTAGTAACCTTTTAAAATTAGGAGAAAGGGCTACAAATAAAACATCAATACTTTCATCAAATTATCTGTGCAGTTACAAAGAAAAAGGGTGCTGGAAAGGTATGAATTTGAGTCACTGAATAGAGTCCTTTCATGCCTTGTAAGGGTAGGTCTGCTAGCAATGAATGTTTCGTTTGTGTTTATCTGGGAATGTCTCAATTTTTCTTTAGTTTTGGAAAGACAGTTTAGCTGGATATAGAATTCTTGTTGACACAAATTCACTTTCAGTACTGTGAACATGTCATCTCTTTGCCTTCTGGGCTCTGGATTGGGTCAGGAGGAGGAGGTGGGGTCACCTCTTCTGAAAGGAGAGGACCATTGCCAGGAAGAGAGGTCTGGATCCTGCCAGGCACAAGGCTTAGGAAGTGACCTACCTTAGGGTGTGTGATGGTGCCTGTTCTGGCCACTAACACCAGCACACCGGCCTGAAGACAGCTAAGCAGAGATTTCCACCCTCAAAAATTCTGCTCCTGAAGTTTTTCCATTCCTGTGTGACAGGAGCAAGTTGAGCAACCTCCCCGTTTGTTCATGTAGAAAACGGGAGCCATTATCTCTAGCGATTGAGTGCATGGGAGAAGACAGATCTCATTGGTGCTGGGACCCTGTTTTCAGGAAAGGGGGTACAAAAGGTTCCCAATTTTTAAATCTTGCCCAAGTCCTAGCACTTAATGGGTTTCTGGTCTTTGCATGTGAGAAGAATAAAATCTCCAGGACCAAAAACAGCATGCCTTTGGCAAAAACTCAGATGGTTATTAGCAACAGAAACAAATTGGAGTCCAACAGATTCCCTGTATGATCTACTGAGGTGATGCAGTTATGTTGTACCTACTCGGAGATGAAGAATTAAAAGTGACGTTCATGAAGAACTTTTATTGGCAGCAGAACAGCAGAAGCCGTTTAGAAGTGAAAAGGCAGGTGTGTAACTGCTTACAAACAGCCTGCTCTCAGCTGTGGAAGATGTATTTTCTGAGTCCTTTTCCTAAATACACCAAAATGCTCTTGGGGCTGCCTCCTGAGTGGTGGGATTGTGAGCAACTTGTCCTGGTTCTTCATATTATTAAAAAAAAAAACTTTGTAGGAATAATACTTGCTCACTGAAGAGAACTGCAATCAGCAAAGTTACTAAGTGGAAAAATCTAAAAAGTCAAAAATAAAGGGAAGTGGATAGATGTCTAGGAGATAAATTCATCGGGATTCGATTGGCAAGGATTTTCCATTTCTTGTCTTGCATTTCTTGATCTTTGCAAGGTTAGGTGACTCGCCCAAGGTCACACAGCTGAGCCACAGGAGGTGCCACCGGGACCCAGGTCTGCTGTATCTGTTATTATAATTGTGACCCCACACTTCCCTTTGGCGATGCCAGCCTGCCCCTTGCTGCTGGTTTCTGATGATGGCAGTTGATGGGAATTGGCAGTGACAGATGCAGAAGAGTCCACCCCAGCAGCTGTCACCCTTGACTCTTTTGGGAAGGGTAACAAGGGCAATGCTCTGGTCGGGCACAATTTTCTCCCTGGGGTCTGGTGCCAAGCAGCTTAAACCTGTAGGTATTTGTTTCAGGGGGACTGCATGGCCACCCCTGGAGGTCCATCTGACTTCCGCCTCCCAGCGGGTTCAGAGGGGCTCTGACCCCACTTCCAGTTCACAGGTGGCCCTGGAGCCCCTTCAACATGAGCCTGCTCTAAGGGTGCTTCTCCCCGTGTTCTTCCTTGGCACAGGCAGAGCCCGAGACCCAGCCACACAGGAGACAGTTGCAGGGCTGCTCCTGCGCCCCGGGCCTCCCTGGGCTCTGGCAGCTCGGCTGCTGCTTTCGTGGAGGGGCTCTGGAGATGGGCTGCGGCCAGCTCCCGTTTGTGGAACTGGTCTCCGGTGGGGTAAGGTGCCATGCAGCTCTTCTCCCCAGAGCTGGGAGGCTGGACAGGGCCTCTCTCTTCTCCTCCAATGCCGACCCCAGCAGGCACCTGGCCCGTTGGAGCCTGCGAGCAGCAGTCTCTGCGCCTCAGCTTCTTGTCTGAGCTGGGGACCCTGAAGGCTGCTTTCATCCACAGCCCAGTGGCACCGTGATGACCAATATGCCCTCTGCTGGCCATACAGCTGGCCTGACCTGAGAACAGTGCTCACGCCCACCTGGCTGACATCTGTTATGCACTTAAACGAATGGAGAATGAACCCAGACCATTAACGACCTTTATTGAGGCTCTACTCATGGGGGACATGGCAGGGAATCCAATGGACCTCGCAGGGCTTGCCTGGCCCTCGCTGCCCACAAGCTGGTTGCTCACCCTGGCCTCTCAGGGTGCTGAACGGAGGGGATGTTCCAGCTGGTGACCTCTCACCAGCTCTGTGCTAGTCATCTCCTGTGCCCACGCAGCGCCCCTTAGACAGGGCCCAGAAACTCTTTGGTAGGCACAGGACTCAGTTTTTCAGAGGGTCCCTGTGCCCTGGTGAGGAGCCCAGGAGGGCCTGGCAGGCCTCAGCTAACATCTTTATGACTTACCAGCCACTAACCTCACCCAAAGACCCCTCCCCTCCATTTACTCAGGGCACAATGGCCTGGGCAGGGGACAGCAGAGTGCGCCTCACCTGGCCAGCTGACAAAATGAGTGTCCTTCAGTATGTGAAGTCCTGGGTCTGTTTGCTGCCATCCAACTGAAACATGCGCTGTCCTCGAAGACATGGAATGGGCTCAGTCGAGCGCGCCCTGGGCCTGGTGGCATCCTTTCAGGCCAGACACTTACCCTGCCGGGTGCAGGTTCTCTCTTAGCCCCTTCCTGTAGGACAGGAGGTTCTCAGTGCAGGTGGTCACCCAGGCACTTGCTGGGAAGGCAGAGTTCGCCCCCCGCCCCCAACCTGTACTGTAGCCAGATCCCGGTGCCCTGGCCCAGGGAACGGTGAAGTGTGGGGGGTGCTTCAGAAGCCTCACAAGGATGCTCCTTCCCTTTGTTTGGACCACCAGCTCTGCTGAGAGGGGCAGACTTCCATGGCTCAACTCTTCTGCTATGGAGATTCTGATGCCTTGGCTTCCCTGTCCCATCCACCCCCAGGCTCAAGTCTCACTCACTTCACAGAGGGACATGAGGCCTGGGGTAGGCCCCCAAAGGCCACACTACTCAGATCCTGTGTGCCTGGAGCTCCTCTGGGAATGTGGAGGAAGATGGGGAGAACCCCCATGAACTTGGGCCCCGAGAGGGTAGAAATCTGTCACTGTGATGGGGGTGGGCACAGTCCATCCACCCAGCGGGGCTGTGGGGCACATGGTTCTTCTAGCTTGGCTGGGATTCAGATCCTGAGGTCACTTGGCACTCGAGCCCTGGCTCTTCTGATCCAACAGATCTTTCCAGTAAGAATTCCCTGCCACATGCTCCAGGTAAATTAAACCTAAGAGAGAACAATAAAGACATACTATAAATTTGTTTTCACTTAAAAAAAAAAAAAGAAAAAAGAAAGTTCTGAAGATGAAGCTATCCGGGCTGGGGTTGAGGCTCAGTGGTAGAGTGCTCACCCAGCATGTGCAAGGCCCTGGGTTTGAGCCTCAGCACCACATAAACAAAACAAAACAAACACAAAATAAAGGTATTGTGTCCAACTACAACTAAAAGATGAATATTTAAGAAAATAAAGAAACCCAAACTATCAATTATTATCTATAAATATAGCCCTAGCTCGAATTTAAAATTTGCTTATTCTACCAGAGACTTTTCAAAATGTCAGTCAAGTATTACATCTTCCCCATGCACATTTTTGGTAGGATTTCTTTTTTTGTTGTTTCTGTTTTCTGGTGAGGCATGGAGAGGGAAGAAGAGAATGGAAGAGTCCAAGGAGATCTTTCCTGGAAATGGAGGGAGCTGCAGGAACAGGTCTCCGCAGAGGTCCTTGTCCCTCTGGAAAGGGTGGGCACCTGGCCTGCAAGCGAGAGCAGGGACCCAGGTCTAGATCCCAGATCAGAGTACTTGAAAGACACCACGCTTAGCCCAAGGCAAGGAGCATCTTCTCAGCCATGCTAGAGAGAATACCGCCTCCCTTGCTAAAGGCTTCCCCTCTCCCTGGAGCAGCGAGTTAGCCAACAAATTATTTCAGCTCAGCTCCTGGGCTGTGTGGTACCCTCCATAAATGGTGGTCGTGATTTTTATGGTCATATTTTGTCTATGCCAAGATTTCATGGACTGATGGTAGTTCTGGGGAGAAAGCTGACCACGGACACGTGCTCGTCTGCGGAGAAGATTAGAGAACTTCCCTGGGACTCCTAGGTCCTGGGTGTGGTCCCAGGTGGATGCACAGGCTGCTGGGGCCCCTAGCGCTGCGTTTCTGCAGCTGTCCAAACGCCCGCCAGAGGGCGCACTCGCACCTCTGGTGACCGAGGGGCCGAATTCTGCAGGCGCCTGCTCTCTGCGCCTTCGCCCGCCCGGGCGCAACCTCTGTGCGCCTTCCCCAGCTGCAAACTCCCGGGAGGGCAGGGGCGGTCCCAGCCTCAGATCCTCGGGCCGGGCAGGGTGCAGAGGTGCGCCCCCTGCCCGTCCCATCTGTCTCTCCGGACCCTCTCCCCGAGCCCGTCCCCTTCCCCGCCCCAGGCCGCCCTCAGGACAGAGGAGGAGGAAGGACAAGGTTCTTACTAGCTCCTGGCAGAAAGGCAGGCGTGCGCTGCAGCTTGAGCATGAAAAGTCTGGTAGGTCCGTTTCCTCCCCAAGACACACGACGGGAGGGAGCTAAAGTGAACCAAAGTTCTTTCTGGAAATTAAAAAAAAAAAAAGCATATGAGGAAGTTACTTGTTCATTAAATAAAACACGAAAACTGCTAGCTTTTCCTTCCAAACACAGAGGGCCAGACCTGTCAATCAGCCACAGAGGGCCTTCCTGGCTCTGGGGACAGCGAGGTGGTACTTAGGGCCAGACTGCCCAGCGGGCCTGGGGTCCCCACAGGGAGAAAGTCACCGGGACAGTCTCTGTGCTCTTTGTGAAATGGGGCCACTGATTCTGGAAGGGGTGCCTCAGTGGGCCCTGTGCAGGGCAGGGCCACCTCGGCCCACGTGGGGCAGTGCTCTCTTGCCGCCTTGGTCTGTGCATCTGCGAAATGGAGCCAAGGGCGATTCTCACCTCATAGGGGTGGAGTGAGGCGAACGGGCGGGGAGAGGACTGGTCAGTAGGGAGACTTGGGAGCCTGGGCATTTGCCGAAGTCTTTCCCTTCTTCCATGCCTGGAGCACGTGTAAGCTCCGTTGAAGACAAATGATGGTCTGTTTTGTCTTGTTGTATTTGGCCTATGTTTCAGAATGTTTAATTAGACGCTAATTAAATCCCACATTTTAAAAATCCATATTTCCAGCTTCTCTTTACAACTCAGGAAATGGGGCCATCTCAGTCCACAGTCTTAGCTGCTGGACAGGGAGCAGCTGCTCTTTGACAGGACCTGGCTGTCCAGCTGGCCACTGTCTACCACAGACTGGTCACCTCCTGGGCCCACATCCCCCCTCAGATCTGATGTGGGCTGTAAGAGGAACCACATGAGATGCAGGGGGCAGGGGACACAGAAGGCTTTGTTGGCAACATCGTGATTCTTTGTAGGAAGGCGAAGGTATTAGGACATGCACTCCTGGTTGAGTATTAATTGTAATCAAAACACTGTCCTCTGTACCAACAAACAAACCAAAAAAACAAAACAAAACACAACAAAAACACAACAAAAAACCCATACAGTCTGAAGCTAGATTTATTGGGAGATAGACTGGAACATTCTGTGAATAGGGTTGACTGTTGGATGGGCTCAGACACAGGTGGAATAGCTTCTGTATCTTTTATATCAGAGACAATTTCCTCTGATTGGGGGTTATCCTTATGATGGTGAAATGACTGCAGCAGCTCCAGATCTCGCACTCTGGCACCCTTCAAGTTCTCACAGGAAAGAATAAAACTTTATTCCAGCAAAAATCTCAATGATTCAGGCTTTGACTAGTGACCCTGGATTCAGGGCTTGACTGTTCTAGGCATTCTGTTCCCTGGCACCAATGGGCTGGAGGAGACTGCCACCACCCCTTCTCTGACACCAGGTTCCCTGGGAGGTTACAGTAAACATGACCAAAGAGGAGGCTACAGGAGGGAGGTGATCCACAGTCACTAAGGTGGCAGTCAGACCTGACGTGGGAAGTTGATCTTGTTACTCGACTACCCTTCCTTGCAGGGGAGACTCAGAGCAGGGCTTGAGGGCTTCTGGGGGAGAGAGCGGGGACATCAGGGAAGGCATTCTGGGTTGGGCTCAGACACGAGTGGAGCTTGCTACCTGCATGTGGTAGTGGCCAGGGGCATCCCAAGTAGAAGGAAAAGGGTGGGCGAGGAGCCAGGCGGGAGCACCAAGGCCTACCTCCACACAGCTCTGGAACCCACACTACGATCCGCGCTTGGCCAATGCGAAGTGTGTGGAAGTCTGGAACAATCACCTACAGCCAGGTGCGGATGGGCCTCGTTGCCAGGGGCAGGAAGGAGCCAGGGACAGTTCTTGAACACTGGTAGGTCAGGGGTGAGGCTGGTTGCAGCCCGCCTTTGTCCAGTATGGAGGACCTACAGGACAGTCACAGCCTCTTTAAAGGAAATGCTGCCCAGAGGGGAGCAAGGCCAGGCGGCTTTTCCTGCTCAGTGGCTTGTCCACTGCTGGGAAATCTCACATAAGCCAGCAGGAGCAGGATCTTCTGGCCACAGTGGGTCCTAAGGCAAGCCCCAGATACAACAGAAATGACGAGTCCAATTACCCTCCTCGGCCTCTCCCCCCCATGGGTAGAGTTGGGGGAAAGCAAAGTGAGGTGTGGCACCTGGGGACCAGCCACCAGGACCTGTAGAGAGCTCTGTGGTATGACTCCTGATGGACAGGGTCCTCCTTTCCTTTGATCTCCCCCTGGGGCTGCCCATTGGATGGATCAAGTGGAAACTAGAGAGCAGGGGGACAGTTTGGACAGCAGGGTAGAGTGCAGGGTGGAGGTGGGCACCTGAGTGGGGGAGGATCTGCACATCCTCATTCTCCTAGAAGGCCCTGCAAGTTCTGCAACTCATCTCTCACTTTAGAGGAAGTGGTCCTGTTCTCAGACCACTGGGCTCCTATGGAATTTATTAGCATTCAAGGGCCCCGAACTTGGGTGGTTCTGGTCTCCCATGCTTTCTTGTGCATCTCACTAAGGCATCAGTGTAATGGACCCGGACCAGCGAGATGAACTGTGAGGTGTCAACATGATCAGGTTCTTCCATTCTGTAATACAATAGCAGCAGGACAAACACAGCCCTGAGATGGGATGTGCAGGTGTACTGCTGTCCAGACTGTGTAAAGGCAAACAGCTCTGATCTTATTTACTGATAGGCATAGGAGTGGAGGAGCCTGGCCCTTGATGTGTGCAATTTTGACCCCGAAAATGCTGTGTCGATTTCTTCCAGTAAAGACGTTACATCCAGAACTCTTAGCATTGCCATTTAAGTTTCTAACAATTTCCTGTTATTCTCCAACATCCATCTGGCTTTTGTATCAGCTCTACAGGTGACTATGTGGAATACAGTGGGATTCCCACCTGCATTTTTTATATTTACCTACTTGTTTACCACTATGTGTCTCATTCTTTCCTGAAGACCTAAATTTCCATCTGGTATCCTCCCTGCTTGCACAGAACAACTTCCTTCTGTAGTCATGCCATGCAGATTTGCTGGTAATAAATTATCCCAGTTTTAAAAATTTGAAAATGTCTTCATTTTGCTTTCATTCCTGAAGGTAATTTTTTTTTGGATATAGAATTCTGAGTTTAAGAATCTCTTAGCTCTTTGAAGATGTGATTCCACTGTTTGCCAGCCTCCATTGTTCACAGTTAGAAGTCAGTAGGTCTCTACTGTGTATTGGACTAGCTGCTCTTTATTCTCACCAAACCCACCCAGAAACATTGCTATTATTTGTGTCAGATGAAGACACCTGGGTTCGGAGGAGTTCTCTGGGTCCATGGCAAGGAAGCTGGTTGAGTGACAATGATCATGTGATTGGGGGAACATAAGCAAAGCCTTCCTTGACAGGTCAGGTCTTGAGATGGTGGAAGACCAGGTCTATCCTCCAAACTCCAAGTCTGAATACTGTGCATGGCCCAGGTTTTCTTCTGGGCAATATTCATCCCAGAACTTGAGCTACAACCTACTGGGTTCTGAGGTTCCTCTTCTCATATTGGGCAGACCATATCCTGGCTTGGACACTGCCACTGACTATAGGTGACCCTAACCAGCAACCTTACCTTTCTAGATCCATCATCCTCATGCTGAACAGGAGCAAATAAAATAGAGGCCTGACTTTGCATGGTTATAGCAGGGCATCAGTGAATGGCATGCTGCACAGTTCCAGCGGGAGTTTCCAAAGCTCCTGCACATGGAGGGCCTTCGAGGCCACATTCCTATCAAGGCCACATTCACACAGTGGTGCAGAAGTACTCATGCCTCCATCAGAGGAGTATTTTACCTTTTTAAGTATTATCTAGGCATGGGGGATACAGCAGTGACCAAAACAGATGAAGGCCTCCTCCCCATGGCATTGTGCTGCAGTCTGCATCACCTCTCTCGATTCTAATTCTTACTCTTAGCCTCACTCTAGGAGGCTGAAAACTCTGGGCTCAAATCCCAATTCTGAAGAAGACAACCTACCCTACTTATGAAGCCACTAACCCAGATTTCTTGTCAGCAGTGTGGGGATCATTATGCCTGTTTTCTAGGGTGACTAGGAGGTTAGGCTGGGGTGACATGTGTTACAGGCATCTGTATGGTCCCTGCCACGTGGCAGTGGTTCTTTTAATATTCCCTTTTCTTGGGGATCGAGCCGTTGTGAGAATACTTCATTTTCTCCCTTGGTTTTGGTATTTGTACACTTTTCTTAGTAGTTAGATATATTTTTTTTTCTTTTAAAAACTGTTGCTTTGAGAACACTGAAATGACCCATATACCCTTCCAGTGTCACGTCACTAGTGACATACCCTGGTTGATTCTCCTCAGTCCTGAGTCACAGTATAGGTTGAACATCCCTTAACCAAAATGGGACCAGAGGTGTTCGGGGTTTGGAATCTTCTCAGATATTGGGATATTTGCATGTATGCAATGAGATATCTTAGCCTACCCAGGACATTCATATTTTCTATACTTTATACACTTAGGCTGAATTTTATATAATATTTTAAGTAAGTATAAATGAAACAAAATATCATCTTGTACAGTGTTCTACTTGTGGCATTGCGTTAGCGCTCCAAATTTTGGACCATGGAGCATTTGGATTTCAGTTTTGGATTAGGGATGCTTGACCTATGCTCCAAGTTCCCTCCCTACTGAAATTCCTCCAACCCCCACACCCCAACCCTTCCGTCGCTTAAACAAACCTTTCCTTGTCCTTTTAGGGTGTGGGCCAACCTCCTCCCAAATAGAGTATCCTAGACCTCAGTACACGCGAACGGCACAGGGCCTCTCCTGACTGTCGCTCTGCTCTTCCCACCCCTCCTGCAGGTTACGGACACGCGGCACCTGGCACCGACGCTGGCAAGGCCTTCTGCATGTTCTACGCTGTGCTGGGCATCCCCCTGACGCTGGTCATGTTCCAGAGCCTGGGCGAGCGCATGAACACCTTCGTGCGCTACCTGCTGAAACGCATCAAGAAGTGCTGCGGCATGCGCAACACCGAGGTGTCCATGGAGAACATGGTGACCGTCGGCTTCTTCTCCTGCATGGGCACGCTGTGCATCGGGGCGGCCGCCTTCTCCCAGTGCGAGGAGTGGAGCTTCTTCCACGCCTACTACTACTGCTTCATCACCTTGACGACCATCGGATTCGGGGACTATGTGGCGCTGCAGACCAAGGGTGCCCTGCAGAGGAAGCCTTTCTACGTGGCCTTCAGCTTCATGTACATCCTGGTGGGGCTGACCGTCATCGGAGCCTTCCTCAACCTGGTGGTCCTCCGCTTCCTGACCATGAACAGCGACGAAGAGCAGCCTCCGGAGCTGGAAGGTGGGGAGCCGGCCCCCGAAAACCGCAACAGCGTGGTGGTGGCGCACATCTCCGGCAGCGAGGAGGAGCGGCGGCCCGCGCGACGGCGCCGCAGGAGCGAGGGCGGCGAGCTGCAGTCGGTGGTGTGCTCCTGCGCCTGCTACGACCCCCAGGCGCCGCCGAGCGTCAGTGCCAAGCTCGCGCCCCCCACCTTGCGCGCCATCTCCTACAAGATGGAGGAGATCTCGCCGAGCACCCTGAAGAACAGCCTCCTGCCGTCTCCGCTCAGCTCCGTCTCGCCTGGGTTGCACAGCTTCAACGACAACCACAGGCTGATGCGCCGCCGGAAGTCCGTCTAAGTGTGGGGAGGGAAGGATCGGAAGTCATTGTCACGTGGATGTAAGTTCCATTGGCTCAACTCGTCTTTCCTCCTTATTTATTTATTATTACCTTTCGTTATGATTACGGTCATCGCCATTCCTTTCTCTCCTCCCTCCTTTCTCGGTTTCATTTTCTTCCCCACCTTTCCAGCCAGGCAGAGCTGTCCAAAGGGAAGATAAAGGCCCATCCTTCTCTGAAACTCGCATCTGAGCATGAAGCATGGATTTCTTCCTTCCTCCCCAGCAAAGTATGCCTTATATTCCCCGCCCCCCGCCCTGCCCCCTTTCTCCGGGGTGGCTTTTCTAGGACAGGTGTGAGACCAAGAGCACGGAGACAGAGCTGAGGATACCCAGCCCGAAGTGGCTCACCAAGCCGAGAGCCTTTGACTGCCGCCCCTAGAGGCGTGTCTCACTAACTCTCTCTTTTCCTCCCCGAGGACTGGGTGGCTGTGTCTGCGTGTGCAGTGTGAGCGTGTGTGCCTCTATGTGCAGGTGGACCGTGTGACCAGATGGGAAGTGTCAGGTTCATTTTTCCACTCCCCTCACTCATGTTTTGTTGGTAACCTGCTTTGGGCTGCTTCCAAACAGAAGGGAAAGACAAAACCCAAGAGGTTTTTATCATCTTGCCAAATCAAGCATGTTCCATGAGCAGCCTTGACCCCAGGTGTGCCACGACCATAGGTTCCAAGTTATTAACTTTTTTTCAGGGGGTGGGTGGGCAAGAAGACGTGGATCATTTTAGCTTGCCAGTTTAAAAATTTGAAAAGCATGCACCTTGTGAAACTGGTATGCATTACCAACAGAAGTAGCAATGGAATGACCAAAAGCCCCCACTTAAAGATATTTAGTTTTATCATCGCCAGTTCCAACAATTTACTGTGCAGCTGGAATTGTCGGTGGAAACTGAAAATGGTTGGAACCCCAGAGTATCTATTTTATTATTTCCCTCTGCTCGATGATGATGACTAGGACGATGATTTCTGTGCGGCACCTCCCTGCATAGATAAGCAGTGTAGTTCTGGAATGCTTGGATGAGAGTGGGATTGGTATGTGGATGTGGTTTCTTTTCCTAATAAAAAGTGACAGGGCATTCCTCGCTTAAAATATAGAGAGATTATATATTTCAAGAAAGATTGTCTGGAATTGCATTTGATTTGTAAATAGGGGAAAGTGCAAGTTGGTCTCAGGAAGAGTTTAGAGGCTGTATCTTGGCCTACTGGGAACTTGTCAATCTCAGGGGATGCTTTGGTTTAGGCAGTGAAGAATTCCTCCCCACTCTCCATAAGGGGTGAACCCAAAGGGAAGACATGCTCATCTCTTAGGGGACACACGTTAGGCTAGAGAATATGGCACATGGTAGGCCCTTACGATGGCAGGAATAAGGACAGTTTGACCTCTGTGTTCACTGAGGGGACTTTGATTTCTTCCATCATCATCCCTGCCATTTCTGAAAGTCACCCATTCACTCATCCTCCCAAATCCTCTGTTGTACACTGGAAGTTCCTGGCTCTTGGATGGAAATGGGCTTCGCTGCACTGCTCAGAAGGAACCCGCTCACTGGCCTACAGGACTTCTTAAAGGAGACCGAACCCAAATGCCACCTGGCCCCAGCATGTGGGCCACTGGGCTGAACCAGGAGCACTTGGACTCCTTTGAAAAGGCTACACATGCACCTAATGCTACGTCCCGTGTTGAAATGTCCCCTTCGCCTAGGACACAGGACCTTCAGAAGGAGTCTGTGAACCTCAGACTCTCTTGGCCGAACTTGACAGTTATGAACCTTCAAGGCCTCTATCGGCTCATTCATCTTTAAGATTCTGGAACGCCCTGCATAGGGTGCTCAAGTCTGTCCAGAGAATAGACAACTCTTCTTGAATTCTCTGAAGGGATTGTTGGCTATAGGAGGTCAGAGGTGTGAACTCACTAATGCATATTTGCAGACTGCTTTTTGCCTTGGCCGCTGCATGGGACACATGTAGGAGTTCTCCTGAAAACCTTTGTAAGATTTGCCCTCGAATGGGGGCATGTGTGATCATCTTATCTTCATGTGGCACAGGGAGGTGAAAGATTTGCTCAATATCAGTTGATCCTTGACAGAACCAAGGCCATAGTCTCAGAAAGGTCCACAACACTGACTCCACACACCAAGGTATCCTAACCCAGCCCCCCAGTGAGGCACCCTGCCCTGTGTCTCCACAGGGGCCCACACTGTGGAGTCAGAGGGAGGTCAGCTCACCCCCTTCAGAGCTGGTTTCTATCTGCATAATGTGGTCATGCAGTGACCATCTTGCTTGAATGCCTCGAGCGACAGGAGATGTGGAACACACTATTCTCACAGTCGACTCCCTTTTTGGAGGATTAGGATTGTAGGACGAAGCCTTTTTTCTCCAAGTCATGACCACCGACCAAAGGGTCAGAGGCAGCTCCATACTGTCTTGGTTCTGTTTCCCTCCCGTGTCTTCTGCAGTCTGCTGCCAGGCTAGCCCCGAGGGAGGAGCACTGGGTCCCCTCTTCACAGTTAGACATCCAGAGTGGCCAGGAGACGCAGGCGAGCACGGCTTGCTCCCCTGCAGATGGCCCATTTCTTCCCTGTCATGGTGCACTCTATATGTGCTCCTGGGGAAAGGGTGGGGGACGTCGAGATCTCCAGAGCTCTTCTCTCTTGATAGGATGGGAGTGGGCCTTCTCGGCCGAGAGCCCCACATGGCCAGCGTGGGCAGAAGCTCAGTGTGCATCTCCCTGCTGATCTCCTTCAGATGAGAGCTGGGCCACACAGGCCCACAGCCGCCGGAGGTCATGGCTAGAGCTGAGGTCTCGGTACTCTTTCTGCTGTGGTCCAGGCTGCTTTTGTTGCTGCCGTCCTGCACAGCCCTCCAAAGACCCCTTGCTGCTGGACTTCTCTGGCCTGGCCCCTCTTCCTCCCTTGTACTTGGCAACTTCTTTCAGCCAAGTGATTGTTACTCCCTTCTTCCACTTGACCATGCCCATTCAGAAAGGGGGATGAATTCACCCCGGGGGGTTTGCATAGCATCAGCTTCTGTTAGGACGCATGAATGGAGAGCCCCCTCTCAGCAGGGGCGTAGGAGGCCGACTTGCCTTCCGGTCCCCACACGTCTACATGCCTTGTATATACTTGAGATTTCTGACTCACTTGAACTCTTTTCCACTAAGTGACATCCATCTTTACTCCATCAAAGGCAGGAGGAAGGTGGACATTGGATTGATTACCCTGGAGCCCTGGGCTCACTGCTTTCTAGCGAGCATCCGTTTGGGTCCTCGCAGCACCCCTCCCAGGTGGATGGTGCTGTCCTGACCAACAGTCTGTTAGACTCTTGTTTACATAGAGGTGAACCAACCTCTCTGAGTTCTGAGATTCCCTCTTAGCCCCATAGCTGGGACCAGATCTGCTCTTTCTGCTCCATCTTGAAAGCAAGGCAGTCTCTGCCCAGCAAGTATGATCATAGTAGGTCATTTGCAGCCTGGGACCCTCCCTCTCCCCGCAACTCCACGTCCCTCATACTTCCAGGGGAGGAAGCAAATGGATGCAGACTGCTACTTGGAAGAGACTCCTGAGGAGGTCGCATTAAACCACCTGTAAGAAAGGTGGAGCTGGAGTCACCTGGCGCCCTGTTCTTTACGCACAGGGACCCGATTGAGAGTATCTGTGCCAGATCCCAGGTGTGGGCTGGCTGCTGAACCCATAGTCATGGCTTAGTTTTGAAAGCAGCTTGGGACTCACTTCTAAAGTGTGTTTCCTCTAGAATCATGGTATCTGTGAGACCCTGGGAGCATCCTAGGGGAGGGAAGAGGGGCAGGACAGGGCCCATTTCCGTGTCTTGCCTCAGTGGGCTCTTGGAAGTCATTTCACTCCGAGTCCCTGAAGCTTCCTCCTTCAACAGTGGGACAGCACTTGGTGCAGAACGGACTTGACCCACAAAGGCATTTGGTCTGGATAATCTGATCTCTGGGCACATTGAAGGTTGAGCCACCAGAAAGCAAGCCAAACGATCCTTTCCTTTGGCAGGAGACAGAGCTGGGAAGATGAAGGGACACAGCAATGGCAGACAGCAGTGGTGGTCACGTGTACCGAGGCCCAGTGTATTCTGGGCTTCCCAGAGAGCTGGGCATGAATCCATCCCGAGGTATTCTGTCTTGACCACAACATGATAGAGGCTGCTGCCTCAGGACAGTGAACGTAGAACTGATTTCCCAGCCAAGGTTGTTTTGAAAAATCCCAGAGTTACAGAAAAGTTGAAAGAACATAATGAGCTTCCCGATACCTCTCGCCCTGACCCACTAACCTCGGCCCTTTGCCACCTTCCCCTCAACTCTTACACTCAGAGACGTTTGGAGGACAGAATGTCATGATGTCTGTAACAGTGAGGTGATTCAGCCAAAGAAAACATTGTATATCTCCCATGAACAAGCTCATTCTTCTATATAGTAGTGCCATTGTCACACCCGAGAGATTTAGTATCTTACAGTATTACCTAGTAAAATCTGTATGCAAAAATCTCCCAACTGTCCCAAAAATATCCTGCAGAGCTTTTTGTGAAACTCGACGCCACCCAAGATGACATCCTACACTTGCTTGTCTTGTTGTCCCAGAACCCCCCAATTGAGGGCATCTCCCTCAGCAGTTGTCTCTCTCTTGATATTGATATTTTTGAAGAGCCCAGGCCCACAGTCTTGTAGAATGCCCTATGATCTGCTTTTGTCTGCTTGTTCCCTCAGGTTGAGGAACTGTTGGCAAGAAAAGAGTTGATGTTGTGTAGCTATGATTTATGCTTTGGATGTCTGTCTCCCTGGGGACCTCTGTGGTTACTGCTTTCGTTGTGAATAAATAAGTCATATTAAATGTTGTTTTCCTCTGTTAGGGGAACTAACTACAGCTGCAAGAGGCGTCCACGGATGCTGGGTCTCACTGCCGAAGCCCAAGCAGGCTTCAGATTTCTGACCTCTCCCGGGGACCTCTTCCGTGTGGGCTGACATCAGCACCTTCCCTAGACACCTGTGGGGTAGCCCAGCTGTAAATAGAAAGCCCAGAGATGCGTGTTGCCAGGGCCCCCGCGAGCTGCCCGGGCTCCTCCGTGGGCTCAGTGCTGGCTATGCCCTTCCCTCCAAGAAGTGGAATTTGTCTCCATGCCCCACCTGGCCATTAAGGGCTACCACCTGTGGTCTATGAGGGGTTTTCTCTGAGAAGTTCTAGAGCACAGCCCTCCTAGATCTGATCTTATGAGACCTACCTGCTGTGTCCACCTCACCTTCCCTTTTGATGGGGGAAATATGCCCATTCAGGTTCTGCCAGCTGGGGCCTCCCTTTTGCTCTGTAGGGTGGTGCAAGGGCCTCTAGCTCCTCCTGTCAAAGTCCCTCCTGACCACTGTACCCCTGACAGACTTCGGGATGTCCTCCTCCGAGCTCCCCCGTCCCTTCTCTCTCATGGATGAACACACTGAGAAGCGAACCTCCCATGGTCCCAGCCTTAGGAGTGGCCATTGTGGGAGCCATGGGAAAAAGACTCCTGACATCTTGTCCCCATGGTCACGCATCCCCATGATCATGCCTTTAATTGCCCAAGTGGAAACCATGACACTATACAATGCCTGGAAACCAATCCAGATCCCCGAGAAGATGACCCGGCCTCACCCCCCTGGCTAGTCAGTTGCACATGGCTGGTGGCCCACGGCTGGGAGCTTCCTCCATGGGTACAATTGGAATACCTTCAGATTGCAGAACACTCTTGGGGACATTTCTCCTGTGGGAGGGGAACCCTGTGGCAGGAACACTACCAGGAAACTGGGTCTAGTCAACGCCATTTGCTTATGGCAGTTCTTCTGCTGGAGGCTGGGGGACACGGGGACATGGGGACATGGGATGAGTGGGAGGGGACCCCATGCCTCAGTGGAACCTGCCACTTCCAGCTCTGGAGCCCTGCGAGAGGCAAACCCCACCTCTCTTGCCCCCAGACAACAGCATGATGAGTTACTCAGGCCCAGGTACTTTCACACCTTGAACCAACCTCGGCCACTCACAGGAGGCGGAGCTCGCTCCTCCAAGCCCCACCTTCCCCACCTTTGAGTTGGAGATTACAAGAAACCCCTCCTGCACAGGGTACCCGGGAGAACCCATCTATGGGCACCTCTTCTGTGCCGGCCACTGTGCCAGGGTTCTCTGCTTCCTGGGAGTGCAGGTCCCTTTACCCATAGGTGCTGGACCCAGCATGGGACCTCACCTCAGGCTCTTTGCTCTACTGGGGCCTGAACTACAAAGAGCATGTGGAGCAGCGGGTGCTGGACTCCGTGTTTCCTCTGTGCACTTGCTCTACCTGCTGGGTGGGGGTGGGGGTGGAGGGGCAGCCAGAGCACCCCCACTCTGCAGGTCCACCAGCTGAGGCTTGGAAAAGTGGAAAAGCTGGAACTCCCAGGCCGGCTCCCTCTCGGACTTCAGAGCGTGTCCTCCAGTGTGCAGGGAGGGGAGGGGCCCTCCCTCCCACAAGAGGACATGAAGAAAAGAGGGGAAGGGTGGGGTGTCACCTCCGAGGAAACCAAGTGGGGCCTCACACTGTGGGGACGGTTGGAGAGGAGGAGCTTCCAAGCTGGCCAGAAGGGCGACTGTTAAGCCTGCCAGATCCTTTGCCTGTTTCGAAGCCCAGCTCTGTGCCAAGCACCAGGACAAGACCCCACCCACAGGAGACACGTGCAGACTAAGCTTTTGGTCCTACTAACCATGCAGACCTTGGTCCCAGGCCTGCCTTCTCCACGCCAGTGGACCCAGAGGGCACACCTGAGACTGGTGGTAGCATGTTCTCTGGTGGGTTAGCAGGACGCCTGCAGGATACACCTGCAGTAGAGTGGCTGCAGAGTGCGGGCCCTCTGAAGCCTGCAGTGGCCCCTGCCCACGACCCCTCTGCAGTGCACGCTGTGTGACCCAGGCAGGTCACCCTTCCTGGAGGCAGATCTGAGGACGACAGGACGGCGACACTCCGATATGTCATCCTGGTGAAAGGGCCCCTCTGGCTGAGCCTTCCTGCAGATGGCAGGAGCTGCTCCGGAAGGATGGGCTAGACCCCTCCCTGCACACGCTGGGTGACCGACCCTCTGAGCGGGGCCTGGGGTTTTCCTGGGGCTGGCCAGGTGTTGCTGATGCTGGGTGGCATTGCATAGGTCAGCAGGAATCTTGGCCTTCCTGTCACCCTCCTCCCTAGGTGTGGTAACAGCCACAGCAGGGTAAAGGGCTCTGGCGGGAGGATGGGGGGGAGGGGATGGGTTTGGAGGGAGGTGGGAGGTGGTGCGGGAGGGGCAAGGAGACTTATTGGGGAAGATCTCAATCTGCACATCTTCCCCTTTACCTTGGAGTCCTAACTGCCTCTTTGGAGGCCCCAATATGGCACCTTGGAAGCCTCTAGCATCTAGAGAGCTATGCTTGTTTTTGTAATCTTCAGCCATAGCTTTGGCCCCTGAAGGACAATGGGGACCTTCCATACATGTAATGGGTCACATGGTCTTGGCTAGTCACTCCTTGTCCCCTTCTATAAAGGTGGGCTAGCCAGGAAAGAAGCAGTATCTCCCAGAGACGTCTGGTGAAGATGAAGAAACCAGCATCTCTGTGAACAGACTTTCTTGGCATTTTGGTGGGAGGTGTGGGGAGGGCAGGTCCAAGTCCTTCCAGCACAGGTCTGCGTTGCTAAATGTGGGCCAACTCCTGTCTCTTGGGGATGTCCCATTTTCCAGGTAGAGTTGTTCTATAGACTCCCTCTCTCTGAAAAATCATGTCTCCCCAGCTCCTAGACCCTCCTTTTGACAGGTCCCCATACAAATGGGCTCTCTTTATGTCCCCACACTAAGTTCTTAATGAGCCAGAGGCTTGGACCATGGTGGGCAGGGGTCTTTACCAGAGCTCCAATGCCCATCTTCCATTGAGGAGCCCGAGTCTTACCTCTCAACCTGAGAGGACACAGCTGCCAGGCGTGAATTGGCAGCGGGGGCGTGGCAGCCCCATTGGGCCCCATTCTGAGTGCAGCAATGGCAGCTGGGTCACCCTGGTTCCCTGGAGACTACAGGCACATGGACCGCCTGTGGCCAGCCTTTGTGAGAGGCTCTGTGCTGAAGGAGATGGCTAAGGCCCTGGCCCCTAGCTGAGGGCCCACTGGCTTCAGGCTTCCGAGATGGGAGAGGTCTAAGCCAGGCCAGGAAAGCGGGGATCACAACCAGGACTTGCCTCCAAATTATTTCGTTTTCGAGCTGAAGTTTAGAAGTTGAGTAGAACAATAATAATGAAAGGAAAAATGTGATTAGTGGGAACCCCATGAAGCAGACCCACAATTAACAAGATCTCTCTATAATTTGATGGCTCCTCAGAAGAAGACACTCCTGAAAAGGGCTGATTATGTATCTGTTTATTCAGTCCACAAATAGCATTGTGACAGCTGGTTCTGGGCTGGAAAGGCCCTTACGAGGTCATCTCAGCCCACTTTTGCCTTATCAGAACTCTCCACCAGATAGACTGCACCGAGCTAGGTGACACTGTGGGGACCCCCAGCCTCACACAGGGGGAGAGATCAATCCCAGCCAAGAGGTCCTCCAGACTCCTATGTACAAAAACATTGATGAGAAGGTTTGCAACTAAGTACACATAGGAGACAAGCAACAAAGACATCAAAAGACAGCAGATTTGAACCAATGACTTGATTAAAAAAAAAGGAAGAATCTCTAGTCTATTCCGACCAGGCCAAGAGATTGCCGATAACCCCTTTTAGATGTCTAGCTTTAACTTCAGCCAAATGTGTATTCTGTGCCTCACGACATCAAGGAGAAACAAACCCCCCATCTTTTGTGACCCTAGACATAGAAATTAAGTTTCAATTGATGTCAAACTCATCCTCAAAATTAACTAGCATATATTTATGGAGCTTATTCTAGGAGTTGGAGGTGGTCTCTTGGGATCACTGGGCAGGGAGGGGGTGCATTCCCTGGATAGCTGGGTCTGTGGGCTTTTATTTATTTATTTTTTTTGCTTTGCTGGACATTTGTGTGTGTGCTGTGGTAAGAGGACCTGGATTTGGTTCTGATGGTGACACTATCAGAAGCCTGACAGACCGTTCTTGCGGGGGAGGGTGGTGGAAGGCAGGACAGTCCCACAAGAAGGGGGCGTCCCCTTGCCCTAGAGACCAGTAGGTCCACCTTCTGGGAGGATGGCATGGTCTGCCCCACGCCCAGCAGGGACCTGCCCTCCCACTGACAGACAACAAGCCCTTTGAGGTGGAGGCGCAGGCCTGTGTGGGACCCAGCAGACGGCAGAGCCCAACAATTCCAGCAGGACCGTGGAGAAGCGGAGTCAGAGCCTCCTGCCGCCATGAGAGCCCTCGTGTCGCCCCCTTGCCTTCAGCCCGTGCAGAGCGTCTTCACGAATGGCCTTAGAATGCCATTAATGGAATGTGGCGACCAGAGTCGATTTCAGATGTGTTCGTTATTGTTGCTCACCTGAAAAACAAGAACCCACAATGTTTACATGTCCTAGACGTCACCCTCGTGTGACAGACGCCTTGTGCAAGAGATTGCATCTTTCTATTTTAATGAATGCTTCGTGCAGCCCTATTTATCTTTTTTACAGAATCATTTGCTATAGTATGAAATATTGCACTTTTTCTATTTTTTTTTTCCATTAAAATCTCTGGCCCATTTGCAACTGTGTCTTGGTTTTCCTTCAGAAAAAACTTGGGCAGGAGCCGCTTTGACCAGTCTCTCCTGCTACATCCCATGAGCACACTGCCAGGCCAGCAGATGCCAGGTGGGCTGTCTGCGTGATTTGTCACATTCACCGCCTGTCCCCGTCATTGCACAGGCCTGCTGAGACCCCTTTCCCCGAAAAGCCCTGGTAAAGTAGGGAATGGGCCCCACCTGGGAGGTGAAGTTCTCCTTGGATGCTACCCCCCACCCACTCATTTTGTGCAGCTTCACTTGGAGGCAGAAGGTAGATGAGGAGCATTTCAAGGAGGAAATGAAACCAAGTCAAAATGAGTTTTTGACTTCAACTGAACAAGGAATTCGAGTTCTAAACAAAACCACATCGCATTGCCCTTTAAAAACACACACACAAAAAAAAACCCCAAACCAAAACCCTGTTATGAGGGGAGGAGGAGGAAGCCCAGGCAGATGAAAGGCGCTCGGTGGCCTCTCTCGAAGGTCGACTCTTCCCTCCTGTAGGAGCTGCCTGTCTCAGGGGCTGGCTGCCCCCCTGGAGGTGCCGTAAGTGGGGCCAAGAACATTCCCTGCCCCACAGGGACTCAGGTGCTGGCCTGGGGACCGCACCTCAGGAGACCTGAGTTCTCCAGTCTGCCCCGTGCCGAGATGGATGGGCAGATCCTGGCAGGTCCTGCCCCAGGCCATCTGAATCCCTGCCTACACAAGGCCTGCTCCTCCCTGCGAGTCTCACGATTGTGGGCTCACCCCCTGCCCTGGCTACCTGCTCTAGGACTCATCCTGGGGACAGATGGGCCGACCCCTGGGTGAATGCTGGCTGTGGTTTACATTGTAGTATGTCCCTAGCAGAACCACGTTTCTGGAGCTGGGTCTTCTGGGAGTAGGCAGAGTTTTCCCCTAAGGGAGCAGATAGTACATGGTTTTGACTCGTGTGCCAACACCTCTGCCAGTGTTGCTCGGAAACAGTTGTAGACTGTGAAGATGAATGGGCACGCCTGGGTCCCACAGCACTTTACATATGGGAAGTGAAGTTTGAATTTCACTCAATTTTCCTGTGTCAGAAGAGAGCTATTTGAGCTTCCCCTCCAGCCACTGCATGATGGAAAAGCCTTTCTTATCCAGTGGGCCATACAGAACCAGACTGGTCCAAATCTGGCCTAGAGACCAATGTGCACATACCTTTTCTGAGATATTGGCCAGGTGCCAGGGACTCAGCCCTTAGTGGCTGTATCTTCTACCTCCAGGTGTAGGGAGAACTGAAGTCGGTTCTAGGAGAGAGTAGTCAGCTTCCTGCACCCTCTGGGACATCTCAGAGGGTTCAGGAGGTCACCAGTCCGGGTGACAGCTTGTCTCCTATATGTTGCTCTGCGGCCCCGCTCTCCTCCCAAAGAGCGGTCACAGGTCAGAGGGATGGGCAGGTGTGGGCTGGAGCAGAGGTGGTTGGCCTGCCTCCTGCGGCCTCTCTGGAGAGCCTGCTCAGATTTGGGTCTTTATGATCCCCGCTTTAGGGTTGTGAGAGTATTCCATGCAACGTCTGGATTAGGATTCAGAAATACACATTGTTCACGTTTTATAGATGAAGCCCTCTTCCCTCTTTAGTCTCAGTGGGTGGTAACACGATCCACCCATGGGGGGCTCTGCTGGGCCCAGTTGGCCTTCCTCACCCCCCCTCCCCACTTGCACGCGACAGGCATGCTCCATCTTCCTCTTCTCTGCCCCCCAGGCACAGGGGGGTTGCACTTCCTGGTTCCCTGGTGGGTATAGTCATGGGGAAGTGACCACAGGAGAGTGTGGGCTCCCACTAGACCCGCTGTGAGATGGGCCCGAGCTAAGACTCCATTGATCGCCCATCTCCGTGGTCGCCTGCTGACTGTAGAATCAGTGATACTAAGTGTTCTGGACTCGGTATCAGCTCAGAGCCAAGATCTGGTAATCCCCCAGATCTGATCACATCTCTTTCCCCAATGCACAGTCACCTGGGTAAGTGGCCATGACCCCCTTCGAGGAGGCCTGGGAGAAGTGTCCGTTTGGGCTGTATTGCAGGGTCTCCCCTTCAAAGGATTGTGGGCCTGTAAAGGACTCAAGTCTGGACTCTTTTGGGAGGAGGAGTAAGGTGGAAGGCACAGGGCACACGAATACCGGAAGGTTCTTTCCATAGTGGGCTCAGCCCAAGCGTGGGTGCCCCTGAGGGCACACAGTTGGTCTAACAGAATGTAGAGGTGTGTCTCAGAGTAGTACCTGGCACTCGGTGGGCATTTAGCTCAGGCACATGGTTCAGTATCTCAGTAGCTGCCTTCTCTCAGCGGGCAGTAACAACAAGGGTAACCCCTCAAAAGGCCTAGCTTACCCAAGAGACCTTGCTACTCAGAGGTGACCAGGCACCACCTGATGGGAAGCAGCCCCCACCCCACCGGCTCCGTCCTGAGCCTTCTGCATAGGGTACCCTTCTGGTGGGCCAGGTGAGACCAGAGACTGAGCTCCACACTGAGAGCTGGTTTCTCAAGCGAGTCTGGTCTGGGGAGGCCAGGGAGAGGGAAGCTGCTCAGACAGTGCCACAGTAGCCACAGAGAGACTACCATGGTGGCCTTTAAACACCTTGCAAGGGCAGCGTGCTCCAGACCCAGATCAAGTCACCCTGGAGACTGACACACCAGGTAATGGTATAAACAAATCAATTTTTAAAAGCCAGTGTGGGCCTGGATGGGATGACTCTACAGGCCCGAGTCAGACTCTGGGGTGGGAATTTTCCATTTCTTTTCCAAATCCCTCTCTGCCTTTATCCACTCTGCCCTGTGTCGGTGGACACGAACCTGCTTGGCTTCCATCTAGATTTGGCCAATGGGGAGCAGGAGGTTACAGGAAAGGGGAGTGGGCACATTTACTCCCTCCATTTGCCTGTGGTCTGGAGGTTTTCTGAAGCCAGGATTCCAAGCCCTTGTGGGTAGCCTGTCCCATAAGCTCTGGTTTCCAGGTTGAACAGCCCTAGGAGACAACAGAGCCCTGCTCTTCTTACTTCTGGGTTTTTTCCCTACCTCGATTCTTCCCTTGTGTTCTTTTGAGCTTTAGGAAACAATAGTCAATTGGTGCAGCCAATATGGAAAGCAGTTTGGAGATTCCTTGGAAATCTGGGAATGGAAACACCATTTGACCCAGCTATCCCTCTCCTCAGACTATACCCAACGGACTTAAAAACATCATACTACAAGGACACAGCCACATCAATGTTTATAGCAGCACAATTCACAACAGCTAAACTGTGGAGCCAGCCTAGATGCCCTTCAGTAGATGAATGGATTACAAAAGGGTGGCATATATACAGAATGGAATTTTACCCAGCAATAAAAGACTAAAATCATGGCATTTGCAGGTAAATGGATGGAGTTGGAGGAGATAATGCTAAGTGAAGTTAGCCAATCGCCCCCAAAAAACAAATGCCAGATGTTTTTCCGATATAAGGAGGCCAATTCATAGTGGGGTAGGGAGGGGGAACATGGGAGGAAGAGGTGAACTCTACATAGGGCAGAGGGGTTGGAGGGAAAGGGAGGGGGCATGGTGTTATTAATGATGGTAGAATGTGAAGATCATTATTATCAAAAGTATAGGTATGAAGACACGAATTGGTGTGAATATACTGTGTATACAACCAGAGATTACACATATAGAGCACAATTTTTCATAAGAATTGTAATGCATTCCGCTGTCATGTATTTTCAAAATAAAAATAGTACCCTCATTAAGTATCTACTTTTTATTAAGTTATTTATTATAATTTGTTACACAATGGCAGAATGCAATTCACTTCACATTACACAGGTAGAGCACACATTTTCAAGTCACTGTACACAAAACATTTTCACACTATTCATGTCTTCATGCATGTACTGAGGGCAATGATGTCTAACTCATTCCACCATGATTCCTACCCCCTTGCCCCCTCCCTTCTCCTTTTTCTTGATTTGAGAATGCTGACTCATAATGGTGATGGGGTGGGGGGCAGCATGGGAGGAATGAAGAATCCTCATCTTAGCCAGTGGAGTGCCATTCTTTGCAGACTTGAGTCTGTTGACCCCATTTCCAGCTACCTTGGCCTAGCTCCCTCTGCAGCGTACAACAGAAAACCTATGTAGCTGTTGGATGGTTGGCTCCAACATGGCTGTAGAAGGAAGTGACAGGACACAGTGGCACTTCTTCCTCATACCCTGCAGAAGTTCTTCTTCAAGGGGTAACACTGCTGATTATCCTGGGGATCCCACCTCCCTCACTTTTGGCTCTGTCAGGGCCTGCTCCCAAAATGGTTTCCATTATGTTCATTTCTTCCATGGTCCCTCTATTAGGATCTTGGCTGCTGCACCTGGGTTTGAGTAAAAGTGAAGGGAAGGCTGATATTCACTGCTCAGAGCAGATGGCACTGGCTCACGCAGCTGCCCTGTGAATGGTGAAGTCCCCATAGAATGCTCAGGTAAGTAAGCTAGCTTGTTGGGCTTCCTGCTGTCATGGCAACACCCCAGTGCGGCACTAGGAATAGATGGTGGGGGGGTAGCATCTTGTAAAAAAAATAACAAAATTTTATATATAACTATGTGTATATAAAAATTTCTCTCTCTCACTCACACACACACACACACACACACACACACACACACACACGTTGGAGTATAGGGTTTTCCCTGAGGGCTCTGAACAGGAAGCAGGACTGGGGGTGAGGTCCAGGAATCCGATACAGCTGAGGGCTTCCCTCTTCTACATCCTCTGTTTCTTGTAAATACTGCCCACCTGCCTTAGTGCCAGTTGAGGTCCTGGGCGTGGTGGGGGAGCACCTGGGGTGGTGGGGGAGCACCTGGGGCGGTGGGGGAGCAATCCATGCTCCTCCATCTACCAGCCCTGAAGGTTGGGGCCTTCTACACTTGAGGGCTGGGGTCAGGTAGGCCCCCATCCAATTCCAGCTCTCCACCTCTTGCTGGGCAAGCCCAGGGCATTTCCTTAACCTCTTGAAGGCTAGATGCTGGATCAGGCTGACGTCCAGTAGAAGCCGAGCCAGCAGAACAGAGTAAGAGTCCTCGTGGAGAGTTGGTTTGGACGACTGTGGGGCCTGGCTGGGCAAGTGGGGGAGCGTCAGGGCAGGGGGGAGCGTCAGGGCAGGGGGGAGCGTCAGGGCAGGGGGGAGCGTCAGGGCAGGGGGGAGCGTCAGGGCAGGGGGGAGCGTCAGGGCAGGGGGGAGCGTCAGGGCAGGGGGGAGCGTCAGGGCAGGCCTTCTTGTGCGACAGCTAAAAATGGAATGCCTAGGCTACACGAAAGGAGTCAGGCCCAGGTCTATGGGCTTCCCCGGGACCATACTCTCTGGGATACTCTCTTTGGAGGAGACATGGGGCCCTGTGGCTCTTGAACTGAAGCCCCAAGGCTTGGTTCTAGGGTAACCTTATGGATGTGTGCTGGCTCCTCCCCAGAGCCCTTCCTGGCCCACTCTTCCCTGGGTGCCTGGAGAGGCTGACTGTGGCAGGTCATCTGTCTCCCTTGGGCTCATACCTTTGCTTCTGTTTGCAAACTGACAACTCTGATCTGGGACAACTCTACCCACTTCTAGGATGCTGTGTCCTAAGCCAGTTAGAAGCCATGAATAGGCTTTGGAAAGATGAAGCCCGACATCTGAATTCTGCCATGGCCACAGGACCCTGTCAGGAGGGGCCCCAGCTGCCTCCCTTTGACTCCAGTCTTCTCTTGGGTATACGGGGTGGGGTGGGGGGCTCTGAGTGCTCCCACACCAGCCCTTGCTCTTTGGTCTGCTCAGCATATCCCCTCCTAGGGCCTGGTTAGTTCTTACTCATCCTTCAGAGCACAGAGGGGGTTCCTTGATCATTCCCTTCCCACCCCTTGGTACATTAGTAAATCTTGTTTTCTCTTATGCCTTGAACTTTTAAATTTTTTTTTATGTGACTACAGAATGCATTACAATTCTTATTACACATGTAGAGCACAATTTTTCATATCTCTGGTTGTATACACAGTATATTCACACCAATTCGTGTCTTCATACCTATACTTTGGATAATAATGATCATCACATTCCACCATCATTAATTACTCCATGCCCCCTCCCTTCCCCTCCAACCCCTCTGCCCTATGTAGAGTTCATCTATTCCTCCCATGCTCCCCCTCCCTACCCCACTATAATCGGCCTCCTTATATCAAAAAACATTTGGCATTTGTTTTTTTTTTGGGGGGGGGATTGGCTAACTTCACTTAGCATTATCTCCTCCAACTCCATCCATTTACCTGCAAATGCCATGATTTTATTCCTTTATTGCTGGGTAAAATTCCATTCTGTATATATGCCACCCTTTTTTAAATCCGTTCATCCACTGAAGGGCATCTAGGCTGGCTCCACAGTTTAGCTGTTGTGAATTGTGCTGTTATAAACATCGATGTACTACAAGGGTATGCCTTGAACTTTTTATAGCACTTGTGAAAATTAGTAAGACAACCTTAACTAAATAATTAGACAAGTATGCCTCTTATAGCAGAATCTATCATGTATTGTCATTGCTAGTCTTTAGTGCTTAGCCCCAGAATACCTAGCATACAGCAGGCACTCAAGAAATGTTGCATTAATTAAGTGAAGAATATCTTGACTTTTTCCTAGAAGAGAAAAATAGGCATTTGGACCATATGGCATATAGACATGATAGAAAAAATGTGTTTTCCTCTTTTGCCGTAGCTCCCTCCAACATAACAATCATTTCGGTGACACAATGTCAAGTACCAAGCCTAACATCATCTCATTTAACATTCAACTCTGAGGTGGTACTATTGTTATCCCTGATTGACATAGGACGGAATTGAAGAACAGAAAATTTAACCAAGAAGGCTTTGGACAGGCTCCAGGTAGAAGACAGCGAGTAGTTTCTTCAGATTTCCTTTAGTGACCATAAAAACCACAGAAGTAGGCTGTCCCAGCCTGAGGCAGTCATAAGTACATCAAACCTCGGGCATCTTCCTTCTTTAGGAGTTCAGAGATCTCTGGATGTCAGTCTACTAGTGTTCCCTCATAACAATTGAGCAAATCTGTTTTTTTCTTCCTCTGGAAGTATCTGGTCTTCATTTCTATTGTTCCACAACTCCATGAGGCATGCATTGGTATACAGAGAGCTTGGTAGCCCCTTTCCACCTACAAAGTCATGTCCTTTGTTTCTGGGAAAGCATTTTAAAAGCGTATTAATGATTTCCTCTTCTTTAATTTCCCTTTCTGGAACTCTTTATTCTGACGTTGCTTCTCCTGAGGTAGCCTTTGAATATTTTCATGTCATACCATTATCCATCTTTTTGTTCTTACTTCCTTGGGATTTCCTTAATTTTTTTTATATAAACACAACTTCTATTGAATCTATTCCTATTGAGTTTTTCATGTTTGCATCTGCTTTCAAATTCTGAAAGCTTTTTTTTGGCTGATGTCTTCCCCCTAAAAACTGTTGTATGCCATATATATAGCCAGTGTTTCTGGGGATATTAAAGACTATTTTGATGTTTCTTTTTTTCCTGCTTTGTCTCAATTATTTCCATACTTGTTTTTCCTGCTTGTCTGTTTTCTTTGGTTTCTATGGTAGACATGCCCCTCATCTCTGGGAGCCCTTGGTTGTCTGTTTAGGCTGAAGGGTGGGGAACAATAGGGCCAATGGGGTCCCCGAGCACAGAGTGGGGCTTGTAGACTGAGCTTTGGTGTAAGGCGACCTAGCAAGGCCTTTGGAGGAGCTCCCAATGTTGGGCAGAGCCGCAGAGTCTCTTAAATCCCATGTGCTCTGAGGGCTTGGGGCTGGGCATCTCAGTTCTGTATGTGGCCCCTGGCCATCTTGGATTTCTCAGAGCACTTCTGCTGCGAGTGCCCCTGGGGCCTGTAGGCTGGTCTTCTGGCTCACTCCACTCCCTTGGTGAGCCAACTTCGTTTCTCCCATGGTGGGGAGCAGAAGCCAAGTGAAATGAGGGTGGGTTTACAGGGTATTTCAGCCTTAGCTCTCCCTTTCCACCCCCACCCTAGAAGTTCCCGGTGCCATCAGCGGAGTCTTGCAGGGTCCTGCGGCAAGCCCAGCAGATGTGGCTCAGTTGCCAGTTAGCATTTGACTTTGGTAGGGAGACGCTGCTATCCCACCTCTTTCTAGTTGCTGAAATGTGTTGCCGTCCCTTGTTCTCTTGTTCTTTGGGACTTGGGACTTGGGATAGTCCCCCTTCTGTAGTTAGGGCACCCTAATGAGGCCCAGTTCTGTGAGGACCAAGCTGAAGAGGCCTGGAGCCCAGCAAGACCAAGTGCTCCACGCCCAGATGGGGAGGCCAAGACCCACAGGAGCAGCACCAGGCAGCGACTGTGGACAGAGGCCTCCTGGAAGCTGGCCATGAGGCAGTTAGGAGTGCCAGCTGTCTCCCGAGGGACAGTGTCAGATTCAGTAGGGAGAAGGCAGGTCTGGACAGAGAAAGCCTTCAGATCACGAGCAGATCTGACAGTTGGGCTGAACCCAACGGGAGCCTCAGAGCACAGACGGCTCCCAGAGGAGGCATGCTGGACAGAAGCAGCCAGGCCCCAGTATCCCTGGGGTTGAGGCTTTCAGGAGGAGTGCAGCATCCCATGAGACCCCAAAGGCTAACGGATGGACGCTGGCTGTGAGCGGAGCGCCTGAGGTGAAGGGCAAGTTGCTCCCGAGAAGGGATCTGGGGATTCAGCCCCAGTCCAGGGCTGCTGGCTTGGCCAGTAGATGATCCAGCTTTACACTGCCACGTGGGCCTCAGAAGACCTGTGCCCAAGTTCAAGATGGCCTTCACAGGGATCATGAAGATAGCATTGAGAAAAGTTTTTCCTGTAATTCTGGTAGAGAAACAGGGCAGGGCCTGGGATGCAAGAGCCTCAAGGAAGGGTTTTTATGATGATTTCCAGACATTCTCCCCTCTCCCCACATATTAACATGGTGGTGTTCAGTACTTTCACAATAGTAAAGTAACTTCCTGCCATTTTACAGATGAGAAAACCCAGGGTCAGATGTGCAGAATTGATAGTCACAGGATGCACGACACAGTCCCCACAGAGCAGGCAGGGTGTGGCTGGCGGGGTGTGGGGATGAAAGTGGAGACAGACCGGAGTGTCGTGGTCAGCGTGGGAGGGAGGGAGGGGGTGATCAGTAGCGGAGGTCTGGGGAGCCAGCAGGACCTGTCATGGGGACGTGGCGTGTGCTGTGGTTGCTTGGTGGCATCTGCTGTAGATACAATGCTGCTGCGTGCTCAACTTCCGCCAGGTGCTGCTATATAGCTCCATGCACACATCCCAGGTCTGTCCAGCTGAGGTGGCCCTCTGCTTTTTCTGAGGCCAGCAGGGCCACTTGGCCACGTGAGGGGACACACTTAGACCCAGGGGAGTTGATGCCCGAGAAGCAACTTCTACCAGAATGCAGTGAGCAGCTGGGCAAAGGCCCAGTCCTCGAGTCCTCTTCCTGGTATCTCCAGGCACATGGCACCTGCTTTCTCCGCAGGGCTGGGGTGGGCCCGAGTGTCAGTTGCCTGAAGCGTCAAGCAGCCCTCAGCTCTGCTGGTCTGTTACCTTCCCTCCCTCTTCCCCCTCCCTCACTGTGCCTCCTGGGATGGCCTCCTAATCACCCTCCTGGCCCAACTCCCGGTTCCGCTTTGAGGAAGTAAAGGGGAGCCTGGCCTAGACCACGTAGGCTGAAACCGCCCCCTCTTCCTGAAGCCATCCACCTCGGCTGGGAACAGCAGCTGGCCCTGGCAGGTGTAAGGAGCCATTGTCCTGAGAGCCCACTTCAAACACCAGAGAACCCTGGGGCAGCTTGGGCGCCATCATAGCAGAGGAGAGGGAGGAATTTACAGCAAGATCAGCAGCTATGGCGACTGAGCTGGGCACAGACGCAGGCCAATCACGGTCTCTAGGTCTATTTATTAAACATCGACTACATGTGGGGCCCTTTATGGCTTCTCCATTCCAGGCTTAGGGGTTTGTTGGGATAAGCCACCTTCACTTTGAAATAAAGGAACCGGGGGATGGGGGGGGGTTGGAAATCAAAGCAAAGTCCTCCTGTGGCTCTGTCACTGAGGGCCTGGGGCATGGGTATACCTGAGGCGTGGTCTGACACCGAAGCCCAGGCCTTTGGCTCAGGGACCAGACTTGTGCCATGGTTTGCAGGGGACCGAGTTGGGCTCATGGCAAGAAGCTGCTGGTGGGGATATGGAGAAAGGCAACTTGTGGAATGGGGCGAGGACTTCTCTGGGGATTGCGTTTTAGCTTAACCTAAGGTTTTGAACCGGCAATGCTCAAAATTCAAATGGTACAGAAGAGTATTCTGTGGGACATCTCTCTCCCCTCCTGTCTCTAGTCTGTCCTTTTCCACAGAGGAAACCAATTTGGTCTGTTAGAATGCCGTACTAGAAGGATCTGTAGAATCCTATGTTTTCTTAGAACATTGTATTCATTTTTTTGCGAGGGGAAACTAAATTTCCTTGTTTAAAGCAGATTAGCAAACACAAGAGAATAAAATCACCTGTATGTCTGCTCCAGAGAAGGTGCCCTTTGAGTACTCTGTAACAACCATTCCGACGTGGTTCTAGAGAGTTTTGTGCATGGACAGGGGAATAACTGGAATGGTGGAGACTTTCTCTGGAAAGATAAGACCCCAAGGTCACATAGTAAGTGAGACCAGCGAGCCTGGAAGTTTTAAGTGTCGAGTAACAATAAGAACCGCGAAGTCAAAAGACATAACAGCTTGAGGAGCCTTGGACCTTTTACTGCTGATTTATGCGTAGCCGTCTTAGACACTCACAGGAATGGTGGAGGCCAGCTCCCTCCCCGTCCTGCGCAGGCGGCCCCTTCACGCAGAGCTTAATACTAGAACAAGAAACGTAAGATGTTAAAATATTAAATCTTTACATTTGCATCTTTAACCACCTGGGGTTCATTTTTGTAGATACTGTCACTTGGGGGCCCAACTTGGCTTTCTTTCAGATGGGAGCCCCTTGTTCCAATGACTTTTGTAAACTAGGCAGTCCTCTCCCTACTGATGCAGAATGTGGCTTCATCATACAGTGAGCTCTTCAAGGTGCACAAATCAGTCCCTTAGTAGTGAGAATTTTCATGTTTAAAAAAAAAAAGGAAAACCCACGGCTCTCCTACAAGTGAGCAGCTGTCAGAGCCTTGAACGCAGCCCTTGTCTCATGTCAAGCTCAACGCATGCAGACCAGCCTTCAGAGCGATACTGAAACATTAGAAAAGGTAAAACCAACCTTGCACAAACGAGCTAGTGAAGATTCTCTTTAGTGAGTAAACTGAAGTGGTGTAACCCAGTTTGAAGAATATTTTTATAGACCAAATATGTAAAGAAAGTGTGCAAATGGAACTGAACAGGTTTGCTCTGGGGAAGGGGGGGTGCTCGGTCTCATTCTGCACACAGGCCTGGTTACCATTCATCTGCAACCTAGGGTCGTGAGATCATCCCATAAAGTCAGAACCAAACTCCAAGGTGTGCTAGAGACACACTTGCTCTCAGTTTTCAATGGAACCAGTTTCCCCTACTGTCTCCTCAACTTTTGATGAGGAGCAAAGCTTCCTCCAGTCAGAGAACGGCTGGCTTCATTGGCTTGGGCCTTGTCCCCTGTACCGTGCACAGAAGGCCAACATACCAGGGCAGCCTAGAGCTCTGGTGGCCAGAACCCTGAACACCGATACTTCGGGGGACAGCCGCCTCTTCCCTGGGGGAGCAGAAGCATTCAGTCCTATTTCTCAGTGTGGTGGCCGATTGAGGTGTCCGTCACGCACCAGCATACTAGCTGGTGCAGGCTTGTATCAGTTTTTAATTTAATTGATTTTTAAAAATAAATGACAGCAGAATGTATTACAGTTCTTATATATAAACAGAAATATGAAAATTGTGCTGTATAAAGTGTGTTGACAAATTCGTATCTTCATACATGTACTTTGGATAATGATGTCCATCACATTCTATCATCCTTGCTAACCCCCTGCCTCCTTCCCTTTCCCTCCCACCCCTCTGCCCTATCTAGAGGGCGTCTATTCCTCCCATGCTCCCCCCCTCCCTACCCCACTATGAATCAGCCTCCTTATTTCAGAGAAAACATTCGACATTTGTTTTTTTTTTGGAATTAGCTAACTTTATTTAGCATTATCTTCTCCAACGCCATCCGTTTACCTGCAAATGCCATGATTTTATTTTATTGCTGAGTAATATTCCATTGTGTATATATGTCATATTTTTATCTATTCATCTACTGAAGGGCATCTAGGTTGGCTCCAGTTTAGCTATTGTGAATTGTGCCACTATAAACATTGGTGTGGCTGTGTCCCTGTAGGATGCTATTTTTAGTCCGTTGGGTATAGACCGAGGAAAGGGATAGCTGGGTCAAATGGTGGTTCCATTCCCAGATTTCCAAGGAATCTCCATCCTGCTTTCCATATTGGCTGCACCAATTTGCAGTCCCACAGCAATGTATGAGTGTACCTTTTCCCCCACATCCTCGCCAACACTTATTGTTGTTGGTGTTCATAATACCCGCCATTCTGTCTGGAATGAGATGATATCTTAGAGTAATGCAAATCAAAACTACTCCGATTGCTAGAGATGAACATTTTTTCATTGTTGATTGTATATCCTGAGAAGTGGATGTTCAGGTTTTTGTTCCATTTATTGATTAGGATATACAAAGAACTCAAATAACTCAGATTAGTGCTCTGATGTGACATACCTCTTGTTCAACTCCTCCACATGGAAAAATGAACTTGTTCTTAATAGACCTAAGATGAAGCATTGCCGAAGTATATAAAGATAAGCAAAACCAAATCATGCTTACTAATCCATGTTTCATTATTCCATTTTACTTAGGAATGATCTAGGCATCCAAGGGGTGCCATTAACTCGGTTCAAGGTTTCAAGCTACCTAAAGGCTTGGAAATTATCTTCAGGCTGACAAACTTCTAGTCAATATTGAAATGTAACTTTATAATGGCTTGATTTAAACAGATCTTTATTTTTTATAGTGTTAAATATGTAGAAGCTAAAACCACAATAAGTGAGGGGAGGGGAAGAAGTGAAGTTCAGTAGGATAAAGGGGAATGAAAGGAAGGGAAAGGGATAGGAGTAGGAAAAACAGTAGAATAGCTCATTTTCCTATGCACACATGTGAAATTAACTAAGTGAAACCCACCATGTCCCCGTCACAAGAATGAGGTCCTAATTAGAATAAGATTACATTCTTGTATGGTTTTATCAAAATGAATTCTCCTGTCAAAAAAAAAAAAATCACCATGATCTAACTTGGGAACACTTATCACCCCTCAAAGAAACCCCACACTACCCCCAACAGCCACTCCCATCCAGTCTGCAGCAACCTCTGATCTTTCTCCATTGGTTTGCCCATACTGGATGTCTCATGTGAATGAGACCATCCCCAGGTGTTCCTCTAATTTCATTTTGCACTCTGCTTCTTAGGTTAATCTACATCAGCAATGCCACCTTCCCACGGCTTCACCAGCCCTTCCATTGTGTGTGTAGACCATGCTTCACAGTTGATAGAAATCTGGATTGTTCTCTCCTTGAGGGCCATGTAAATAAGACTGGCTTGAGCCCTGTGTGCAATTGGTGTAGTCGTCTGCTTCCATTTCTTCTAAGTAGAAATCTGTGACATGGCAATTCTACTTCCAGGTATCTGAATAAACTTGGAAAACTTCAGAACTGTTTTCCAGAGTGGCTGGATCATTTCACATGATCACCAGCAATGTTTGAGCATTCCAAAAATCTCCACATCCTCCTTATCTTCGTTGTAGCTATTCGGGTGGGTTTGAAGTGTTGTTCTCTCATTGTGATCGTGATTTCATTTCCCCTAATGACTTCATACATCTTTTCATGTGCTTATTGATCATGTGGACCTATGTCAGAAAGAAGTGTCCAAATCCTTTGCCCATTTTTAATTAGGTTGCCTTTTTATTATCGAGTCTAAGAATTCACTTAATTACAAAACCCTTATCAATGGCTTGCAGATATTTTCTCCTAGTGTATGGGTTGTCTTTAAGTTGGTTCTGCAGGAATAGTTTAAAAAAATTTTTTTAAATAGTTGTAGATGAACAGCATGCCTTTGTTTAGTTTTTTATGCGGTGCTAAGGATTGAACCCAGTGCCTCCACATGCTAGGCAAGTGCTCTGCCACTGAGCCCCAGCCCAAGGAATAGTTTCATTGAAATTTAATATTTTAAATGTGCTCAATTTAGTATGTAAAATAAATGTAATCAATAAATTAAGTGTCCAAAATTTAAGGCATTAAGCATAATATTTTGACATGTATACATAATGAAATGATTCCTATAGTCAAGTAATTTGTCTTTATAAAGTAAATTTTTTATGATCAGAGCACCTGACATCTTAGCAAATTTCCAGTGTACAATATTATTAACTATAGTCATCATGCTGCACATTAGATGTCTAGACTTATTCATCTATGTAATTGTAACTTTGTAGAATTTGGTACATTGATTTTATATCCGGTAATTTTACTGAGCTCATTTATTAGATTCAACAATTTGTTATAATTAAATATAAAACTTTTGTATTCTTTCAAAACTTATCTGTTTGAATGCTGATTGGAAATATTCACATTATATTGCATTCATATATTTATATCATTGAAGCCAATTATATATCTTCTCCCTTCTAGGGTCACAATGCGTCTGGTCATTTGTTCTAATGTCCATCAATAAGATTTTATTTTACATAAAAGTCCTGGACCATTCTTAGAAAATTTCTAGAAACCCTTATAGATTTGTCACTATTATAAATGGGATTTTAATGTAAGGGAGACAAATAGAGCAGAGGAAGGGAGTGGAGAGGGAGGAGGGAGGGCCCTCGGAAGCACCGGGGAATGAAGTCTGCCAATTCAGGCTGTGTCCACGTACAAATATACCACAGTGAATCCTGCTTCTAAATAAGAGTATAACATACTAATTAAACACAATAGGAAATCAGCAGAGTAGATAAAGTAGATCAGGGAAGGGAGGCGGGAGGGAAAAGGAGGGTAGTGGGGAACAAGATTGATCAAATTATGTGTATGTACAAATATGGCATAATGAATCCCTCTATCATGTAATTATAATGCACTATTTTTATAAAGAGAGGATTTTTAGGATTTTAGGCCTTTTTTAAATAGAGAAACTATTTGAGTATACATCCGATTCTTTACCTGAAAATTAGGTTTTAGAAAAACAAAATACATTTAGACTTAAGGCTTTCTGGATTTAGTTATGAAATTATAGCAACTCCATTTTGCTTTTGTCAGTATTTGTTCAAATTTTCAGTGTTTTCAGAAATATTAGCACAAAGTTTTTGGAAGATTGACTTTATAATTTATTAGAAAAAAACTATTAAATCATTAAGGGCATTTTCATTAAAACCCAGAACAAAAAGCATTTTCTACTGATTTCTAGTTTACATAAATTTTTTTAAACAAGAATTACTAACTTACATGAAATGCCAATTAGGTAGCCATTGATATATTTTAAAGCCTTCTTTACCATGTAATCCCTTGTATCAATAGGCTAGGGTTCCTGATACCAATTTCTTTTTGTGTTCTTGGACTAAAACCAACCTGGCCACAGTCTGATGTTGCAGCTTAGGGTCAGGGAAACCAGTTCCAAGATGGAGACCGATTGCAGCTCAGCTCCGAGGGAGCAAGTCAGGCAGGCTGGACAGTGAAAGCTGAACTACAGGCCCCACAGGGGACCCTGGACATCTCGCTAAGGCAAGTGGCCAGGCCTTTGTACTTGGGCATCTACTAGGAAGGAAGGGTGCAAAACCCTGGAACTTGGGTGAGGCAGCTCTCCAGGGAAGATCAGTGTCCAGGGAGGAACTCGGCTGGGAGACATGGGCTACCACAGCTCCATCATCTAGGAGTAATACTGTCAACAAAGGGCAGGAAGATCTGCGTGTTGGCCACACCATCTGCTACAGTTTGAATCTGTGAATATGAAGATACCATCTAGTTTTTCCTCCCTGTGGACACCGATCCTACAGTGAAGACGACTCTCTCATGCTCCTTCAGGGGTGAGCCTGTCCTCCCAGGATGGAGTAGGTGTCTGCTTAGTTTTGTGGTTTGGTTAGTTTTGTCTTTGTCAGAGATGAAGCTGACACTTTAGCACTCCATGTGCTTCGTAAGCTCCCTGTTCTGAGACTAGTGGAAATTGGGTGCGGGCATTTATTTGGTCTACTGCAGAGGGATTTCCAAGGGAGCACCTAATTCACATGTTGAACCTAGTCCCCAGAGTGAGGGTGTTAGGAAGTGGAGGTTACAAGGTCAGAGCTTTTTCTGCCATGTGGGGTCAAAAGGTGTCCATCTGCAAACCCAGAATAGGGCCCTCACCAGAACCTGAACCTGCTGCCACCTTTAGACGTCTTGTCTCAAGAACTGAGAAACTTGTTGCTTGTGAGCCACTTAGCCCATTGTATTGTGTTGTAAGATCCCAAACACACCAAGACACCCTCTAGAAAAATAACTTTCAGTTACTATAGATATAGGATAGTGTATGTAGTATATACAATATTAATAATATATATAGAATAGTATATGTAGTATATTAACCGTACCTACGCTATTTAATCTAACATGTATTCTCTAAACAATGGACATAGTAAAAAAAATATGTTAAACCATTTCACTTGTATATATATAACCCCACCCACCCCACACCCCTAATTTGACGCATGCAATACCATGCTTTCAATTATAAGTTAACCCTGTTATGGTGACAGTTGGCTTAAATGTTCTCCCATGTTTTCAGACCTCTGATTTCTTTTGAAGTAAAAAATCCCTGGGAAAAAGGGCTGGGGTTATGGCTCAGTGGTAGAGCGCTTGCCTGGCCTATATGAGGCACTGGGTTCGATTCTCAGAACTGCATATAAATAGAGGTCCATTGACAACCAAAAAAATATTTAAAAGAAAATCCACAGGGAGTAGCTCCAAAGGCCATATGTAACAGGGTTCATCTTGTCTTCATATATGAGCAGCCAGAATTGAGACATCCAGAGTACACTGAAACTTGGGCTGAAAGAAGTCAGCTCCGTGTTGCTGTGAGAAACAGACTCCGGTCTTTTAGCCGTTTATCTTTAACCATCTTTTTAAAAATTTCAGGACCATGCAAACAATGCTGCGATGTATTTATTGATTTCAGACACTGAGATGGAATGAAGGCCTATTTTATGTCTATAAGTGTTCCAACTCACAATGGAGATAAAATAGTTGAAACTAATATGTCCAGTACATAGAATTTGGAATTTATTTTTTGCAAAACTAAGAATGAGCGATTGCACTCATGTGACTCTTTCCCTTTTCCCTAAATCCTTCTGAAATAGTTAACCTAATGAAAGAGCCATGTCTTCAGTGCCAGGATATTTGGAGCCTCAGGTGGTTACAACAGGCCTCCCTGCGGCCCAGTGCTCGCAGGGACTCTGCCCTTATCTTTGCCCTCTTCCTTGAGGACTGAGACCCTCTGTGAAGGCTTGAGGCATTTACAAGGTCACAACAGAGGATTACTCTGACCCAGGAAGTAAACGCTCTCCCAGGAAGTGGAGTTACTAGGGGACACAGGAGAACAAAATAGGTCTCATATCAAGCCCTCAGAGGAAAATCTAGCTTTAAAAATAATAGAAAATATGTTGTCTCTTGTTCTCAGGCTTCAGTTGATCAGATGAGACCCACCCACATTACGGAGGGTGATCTCTTTACTCAAAGTCTACCAATTTGAAATGCTAATCACATTTACCAGGCAACTGCACAGCAATGTCTACACTGGTGTTTCACCAAACAGCCGAGCATCACAGCACTGCTGACTTGACCACAGGGTGTTGGCCTCACTGGGCAGGGGGCTACTGTGGTCACCACATGGGTTGGTGCTGGTGTGCTGGATGCTCTGTTGTGGGATCAAGGGAGATTACACCTCTTGAGAGCGCTTGCTGGCCACTTCCAGAAGGGCTCTGCCAAGAGTGATCAATCCAAGAGACCCATCTCTTTAACCCGCAGCTAGGTATGGCTGTCTTCTTGGTATTTGGCTTGTATTGAGCTTGCATTGGTGAAGCTCTAGATCTCCCTCCAGGTCTGGATGCTAGAATCCCTGAGGACACCCATTTCTAAACAGAACTGTCCCGTTTTGACCTATTCCTCAGAACCTGAGGTAGGCAAGGGAGAGTTCCTCTGCAAACAGGTAAGCATCCCAACAGTGGAGAGTGTCCTCGTCTCCCAGGACTCATGAGCCTGCCCACCAACTGCCAGATGGGAAACACCACAGGAGTCCATTCAGACTGGGGCCTGAGGGTTCTTAGTTTATCTTGTCATAGGAGCCATTGTCCTTCCTTATGTTGGTACAAGCTGTACATTATTTTGGTATTCCCATGTATGACTTGCATTTATTAAAGAATAATATCGTGGTTACTAGGCTGATTTTCTGTTATTCTCTTGGACTGCCGGAAGGAGAAGGGGCTCTATCGGGGAGGCACAGAGGGCTTCAAAAGGTACTGCTTCACATCTGGATTCTAACCTGCATGCAGATACATAATGGAAGAAAAATAAAATGCCCTTTTAGGTCATAAATACCCTTCTATGTAGATGATACGTTTAACCACAACAGTTAGTCTTATAAACCAGTTTGAGAATCATATCTCCTGGAGATAGACTCAAGAGACTTGTAAATTCAGTGACACAGAAAGGCTTTTATTTAATGAGATTAGTTCAAGAGGAAGAAATTTGACCATTCTTTTAAAAACATTTGTGCGAGAAAACATCTGCTTCTACTAGATATTAAAAAGTTGTCAAAGTTGCATGTATAATTTCCTCTAGACCTTCAAGTTGGCTGTCAGAGTTGCAAAGTAATTTACTAAGCTTTGTACTGACAAATATAACTATAGATACAGAAATACAAAGATATTTCTTTCTCTGTGGTGCTGGGGATTGATCTAGGGCCTGGTGCATGCTAGGCAAGTGTCCTACCACTGAGCAGCCTCTCAGCCCGCCTTCCTTGCTTTATCCCGTTCTCTTTCTGCATGGACTCATGTGAGTTTTTACTTACACGCCTAAACAAGATGACATACATCTAGAATATTCCAGGCAGAGAGAGCACTAATAGGGTCCCGAGGGAGAGGACCATGAGATGATATTGGTGAAGCATGCAGGGACCATTGCACCAGACTTCTGTCACTGAGGACTTTGTGTTTTATCCTAAGGATGATGTAAGACACAGAAGAGTCATGTATCAATTAATGCAAATTGTGCCCTATTTAGTTTGCTGGACATTCGATTATATGGCCATTAGTCAAAATCCTATGGATATTTAAACTGTAGTTGTTATAAAACGTATACAAGGTAAGTGTGTGCTTATGATGAGCAATTCCCTGAACTGTGTTGGAGGGCAGCCGATAGGCTTCCTACTCTAAGTGGTCACATTTTACTCAACAAGAGATCACACTGGTGGGAAGGCGAGTTGCCCTGCCTTTCTGCAGGTAGTCACTGTCACCAGGTGGCCACCAGTATCTTAGATGCTGCCCACAATGGCCACATAGGCCATTTTTATTTGAAGTGGGGTATGATCTGCCTTCAGCCTCTTTCTTGCTCATATCTGTCCTCTCTCCTACTTCAAGGGACTGGTACCTGGGCCACAGTCCCAGAGGCCCTCAGGCAAGATTTGGAAGGTACACAGGGAGCAAAAGCTATTCTCCAAGTAGACAGCAGCAACCTTGATTCTACAGTGTGCTCTCACCAGCCGACCTGACCTCCTCCTCACTGCTGCCGACTGTGAATGATGACCACTGATGCCAGGCTCTGGCTATCCCTGGCCTGGGTGGTAGTGCTCAACTTCTGGATTCTCTGAACTTAATCAGGGACCATTCCCAGCCCTCTTCCAGCTTCCCAAGAGTTTTGTAAGTACCCAGTTCCCTGTTTTAAATCCCCATCTAATATACCAAGAGTGGTTTCCGTTTTCCTACCTGCCACTGAATACTAATGAGGATCTTTCCACATATTCGTTGGCCATGTGCTGACCTGCAGGGGTCATTTGCTTTTCACTTGAGGATTTTAACTGTTTTACAGTGTTTTTAAATAATACTTTTTTTTTCCAGTGTTACAAAACAGGTATGATCAGTATGTAGATTAAAATTCAAATGATAAATGTTTTCAGCTAGAAATTAAGCATTTTAATGCTTAAAAAGTACAAGCCTCAGAACAGAATAAACAAGCTATGAGATGTTCCTGGGGTTCTAATTGCCATTGAGCCAGCTGATTCTTCCTAGTGGGGACTGTCCTGTACAATGTGGACAGCATTCCTGGCCTCTACCCACTAGATTCCCGTAGTACCCCCTACCCAGTTGTGACTACCAAGGCTATCTTAGATGTTGCTGTGTACCTGTCCCCCACTCCCTTGTGCTAAAGATGCTGCCTAAGACAATCCACCAGATTTACTTGTGTCCCAAATTCTCTGCAGGTAAGAGTCCTAGTAATATGATTCCTCAGCATGCTAGGGGCCGCTTACTATCAATAATGAGGTTCTTGCTGCAGTCTACCAGTGATAGACCCAACTCTAGATTCCTATTTTGAAAGAAACTTCTGTCAACTGTCATGGGTACGGTTGCTCTAGAGGAAATTGCTAAGCAAGTATCCACAGGCTAGGTGGCTATTCTTTTCCTTTCCTTTACCAGTGTCCTGGGATTATCTTCCATGTAAAGGGTACCTCATTGAGCAAGTTAACCCTGCAGCTTAATACCACGGGAAGACTCTGGGAGCCAGCACAGAACCTGCAGCTCAGGGTCACCCCAGCTCAGTGGCAAGGGATTTGGAGTGTTCATGCATTGACTATCAGTTTCTGTCTATAGTGGTTTCCAGGGGGCAGATTCTCAGGTGCTTCAGGGATGTGGTTCATGCAAGCAGAGCAAACGAGTGGTTGGAGACAGCTGTGTGTGAAGAGGGAAGATGCGGTGGTCATCACCTGCACTAAAATAGGAAGGCCCAAGGGCGGCATTTAGCACCTGCTGTCATGAATCACTGCAGTTCCTGTTGCTGGAAACTGGAGCTAAAACTTTCTGGATCCCTGAGGGAACATGTAAAGTCGTTGGGATAAGAGTATAATTCTATATGCTGTCCCCTGATGGCCAGGTGGTAACTGCTTTACAGACCCAGGTTTGTACTTGAGCTCAAAGTGGGGATGCAGATTCCTGCAGGCAGCCAAATAGAAATGCTAGGGGCAGAAACCTAGGTGTATATGGTAAGGTTCATTGAGGGACATTAGACCACCCTTACACAACTGCTGCAGCCACTCTGGAGCAGAGGGAGGCTGAGAATGTGTGGGATGCGCAGAAAAGAGTAGAAGTCCACATCCCAGCATTCCCATTCCTAAGCCTTTGGAATATTCCACATTTTATGAGGAAGTTCTGGCATCTTAGCTGGTGGAAGTGGGATTTTGGAGACTTGCAAGGGCACTTCCTCAAGTGAAGTCTGTAGGGATCTTTAAGCAGGGGGTGGAGTCTTCAGACAGGTGAGAGGAGATCCTAATGCATGATGGCGCTTAGTAGGATTGGGGAGCTTGCAACTTAGTAACCTAAGATTTAATTTGAGGGAGTCTAATTGTACAGAGGAGCCCTAATATGGATATTAAGCTAAGGGTTATGATTATTTCATCACTAGAAGGATCAAAATCTGGGTTTGGTTTCATAATACGTGGACTCTATAGTTACAGAAGAAGATTCTCTTTTAGGGAAGTCTTAGAAGACTTTCAGTTCTCTAACAATGTCTTAGATTTTCCATGCAAAGATATGAACTTGTCATTTTCAATTCTTTGGCTATTTCTGACTGCGCCTGCTTTTTATTTTGGCATCAAATGTCATGTAATACAGGGTACAAGAGCCTTGGGCTGGGGACTGTGCGTGTACGTGCTGTGTAAATCACTGTAGGATTTTCAAGCAGTAATTATTTAATTCAGGGAATCACATACCCATTGAAACCACCCAAATGGCTAGAGCACAAAAATTAGGGGGACAAACTCTGACTTTAGGTTTGCTGTCATAGAGAGCCAGATGGCAGCTGCTATGCAGAGTTTAGGTCCTTAAGGAAATTGCCAGAAATTTCTATAAGTCTGGGGCAGGATAACAGCAAAACTCAGAGGACACCGAAGTTCACATTTAGCAAATAAGTACATTAGAGATGAAGAAAGATTCTGTCTCAATTTCACATTTCTAGGCTTTGCATGAGCATTTCTCATTAGCAAAATGTAAATTATATCTATGATCTCAGAGGTAAGGGACTCTGGCAGATGGAGTCACTAGACTTCTGCAGCCCCCCGGGAAAGACGAATTCTGGTGGTCTTCCCCCAAGCAAACAAGAGCCAGCACAGAGAAACAGCAAGTATGTTCCCGAGTTTGCACAGGTTCTGAAATGGTGAAAAGGGAATTGAACAGGAAAAGCAGTTTTTACTGAAGAATTCTCATCTTACACTTTGTTTTGTTCAAACATATAGTTAGATAATGGGGTTTTTAAGTTACTGCTTAGCATTTGCAGTTTTGAAAGCAATTGTTCAGAAAGATGTCTTATCAATTATAATTGGAGACTTGAGATTCCCATTGCTAAATTTGTCAAGTGCTTATTTTAGAATCTTCTATTTTTAATGTTTGCATCTTGGCCAAGTTTAGTGTTTGATAAGTCTTAGAGTTTCTTCATTTTTGCTCAGAAAAAAAGTGATGAATGGCTTCCCAGTATCCTATACCAAAATAAACTGAATAATTTAAGAAATTTTAAACATAAGGTAAATGATTTAATGTAAACTAATAATTGTATCTCTCTCTAATTTCTCTTTTAAGAGAAGGAAATTTTCTACAGAGCATTCAGACTTGAATAGGTACCAAGAGAAAGCTTTGGATAAGGGAAAAACAAGTAAAAATGTCAGTCTTAAAACTCAGTTGAGGCTCTTTTCTCAAGTTGAAAGGACAGCAGGGAGTGGGTAGTCCAGTTCTCCTTACCTCCTCCATGACCTGTAGTAAAGCAGTTATGAAAATATTAAATTCTGCAATGTGAATAATCAGAAAGCGATTAAAATATGTAGTATAATACAAGTGGGAAATTTAAAAATTCACTTTGATAGCAACCTCTGATTAGGAAACTAATTGCATTAGGGAAAACATTTCTTTTTTTGTAGTAAAGTGTTAATAGGTTTCAATAATGTAATGGTAATTACTTATCTCACCTGTGTAACACCTATAAAGTTGCTAAAAACAAAACTGAATTGCAAGTCTATTTTATGTGAGACCATGCAAAGATTTAAGCATGTGCACTTCAGATGAAATTTTAGATATCTGCACTAATGGTTAGTTTCTTCTGTTCATGTAAAGGATTTTTGTGAATTTTTCTGTAGAAATCCAAGCATATATGCATTACTTGGTTTTTTTATCAGGAGCATCTAAACATAACAATATATTTGTACCTTATATGCTGTGTTATAATAAAATGTTGGATTTTGTAGACCTAGGTATCATAAAAAGTAAACGTACATATTATTTAAAGAGTTAATCCATATGCCTTGGAGTAGGTTTCCCTCCCAAAAACCTTTCTTCAGTCATTTAAATTAGTACTTCCAATCTCTTCCCTTCTCTACTGAAAAATGGTTAAACGCCAAAATTGTTTGTGGAAAACTACGTTTGAATTTTAAAAGTTATGACTTGTTCACATGTGGAGTAATATGAAGATAACTGGCTAAGAAACACCAATGTCGTTTTTTTAAGTGAGGGAGATCTTTGATCAATAGACTGATGGGGAAGCATTCTCCTGTAGCTGAGAGGCCACCTTTGGCAGTTCAGTCCTCTGCAAAGCAATCCACACCGGCACAACTTGTCAAAGACTAACTTTTCCCGACTCTGGAAATTAACCAAAGGCTTACAGTGATGTGAGGAACCTGTTCAAGAAACATGGCTAAATCTCAGCAAGGTCTGAGGTCCTGGACATTTTCACTTGTTCCATTCCCGTTTCCGTCGACTCCACAGAAGTCCTGCAACTAGGAGTGCTTTGAAAACCAGCTGTCTACCAGCCACTGGGAAGGGAAGGGCAGGGCGAGACTCTCCAGAAACTTCACCTGAGAGTTTACCATTAGACCTGAACTGCCCCTCCAACCTTGGGTCAGGTTTCTAACAGAGCTGAGAGACCAGACACAAGCCAGGCTTCATCAAGATCAGGCCAATTCCTGTGTAAACAGAAACTGACATCGAGACATCTGTTGCCTAATGCTCAGACCCCCTCCAAAAAAACAAAAACAAAAACGCAAGAAGCAGTAATTAGACAAAAGGGTACATAAAATATTCGTGGATACCGAGTGCCTTAATCAGGACTGGGTTGGGGCTAGATTTATAAGCCTCTACACAACAGACACCCATTGGCAACCCATCGGCAACCCTCTTAGGACTCCTCCAGCTGGCGCTCTGCTTCTTTCTATTATAAATCCTGTTCCTTTGTTCTCACCCTTCATCTCGTATGTTCAAAGAATGAGATCCACAAAGAACCCACCCAACCCTACACTTAGTGCTACATTCTTACTCAAAAGCATGGAGGCCAGAAGGTAATGGGATGGCCCAGAGTGTCAAAGGAAAGAGACTGTCACTCAGGATTCAACACCAAGAAAAAAAAAAAATCCTAATACAAGAAATTAAGACTTCCCAGGTCAAACAGGTGCCAGTATGCCTGCCCCATAGGAAACAGCAAGAAATCAGACGAGACAGCAACACGAGTCCACAGACCACCAGGACACACAGCTGCCCGGAGACCATAAAAACAGTGAGTGTGTGGTCTGTTTTAATATTTTTCTGCATGATTAAGAAGACAATTGCATGCAATTCCAACCAAAAGTCCCATAAGCCATTTGTGGATATTGACTGGTGATTCTAAGGTTATATGGAAAGAAAAAAAAGCCAATGAAATACTGAAGGAAAATGAGGTCTGACCTTGTCAAGACTTTGAAAGCTCCTGTGACCAATAGAGCACACACTATTTGTGAAAGAATAGACTTGTAAATCAGTGGAGCAGAATAGAGAGCCCAGGGGCAGATCACTCAACACAGGTTACTCATCTTTGGGAAAAGGCCCAAAGTCAAAGGAGAAAGGATAGTCTTTCAACAAATGGCACTGGGATAACTGGATAGGAGAGAACATCCAGATGCAGACGTCATACCTTCCCCGATGTCACTTCAAAACTGACCATGGACGTAAGGGTAGAGCGCAAGATGGCAAAGCTGCTAGGGGATGATCAGCGGAAGGTCTGCAGGATCGACACCTCGTCAAGGGTTAGGGCAACGCCAGAAGTGCCACCTTGGGGGTGGGGGGCAGTGGGGGGTGTTCAAAAAGTACCAATTTGTGAGAGATTCTCTTAAGATAATGAAAATGTAGCCAGACTGGGAGGAAAGTCCTTCATGATGTTTTGAAATTATTTCAAAAATATACACAGAACTCTTAAGAATTCAAAGATTGTCAGCTGCCCCCCCCCAAAAAAACAAAAACAAAAACAAAAAAAAAAACAAAAAAAACACCAAGCTCTGAACAGATACTTCAGCAAGGACGATACACAAAAAACAAATAAGCACATGAAAAGATGCCCCATATACTTGCTTTTAGGGAATTGCAAGTCAACACAATGAGTTCCTGCTGTACAGACTATTTGAAGGATTAAAATCCAGCACAGAGACTATCAAATACTGGCAAGGAAGAGCAACTGGACCTCACACTCATTGTCGGCAGGGAATATAAAGACAACGCCTTTGCGAGCTAGTTTGGCAGAGTCCTACAGATGTAGGCATGCTACTACCCAGTAACTTTGCCCATGAGCATTTTCACCCAATTGTTTTGAAAGTTTACATAAAAACCAGCATGTCGAGTATTATAGGAGCTATCATAATCGCCAAGAACCAGAAGCAACCATGGTGTCTTCCATGGAAGAAATGGATAAACTGGTCCATCCATACAACAGACAATCATACAACAGTAAAAGCAAAATGTATCCTTGCTTGTATAATCTTACCAGAATGGATTCTACCATCATGTAAAACTAAGAACCACAAAAAAAAAAGAAGAAAGAAAGTAAAAAGAAAGGAGCTATCGAGTTGCTGGCACAAAGCAATCTCAAATGTATGTTGCCAAGTTGAAAAAGCCAACTTAGAAGGTTATGAACTAGGATTCCAATTACACAATGTTCACAGCAAGACAGATGTATAGAACTGCAAAAAGATTAACATTTTAACATTTCCTGGGGGTTAGGGGAGTGAGGGTGGGATAAGTAAGGGAGGCACTGGGAATCTTCAGGGTGGAGAAACTAGGGGTGTGATGCTTTAATGGATATGTGACAGTCATTAATGGATGTGTGCCTTGCTGTGCTGCCATGGTGTTTTATCTTTATCTTCCTCTCCACTCACTTCCCGTCTCACGAGAAAACCACCCGCTATAGCTTGGATCTTGAATGTCCCCCAGAGACAGGGGTTAAAGGCTTGGTCTTTAGCCCATGGTGCCATTGGGAGGTGGTACAACTTTCAGGAAGTGAAACCTAGTGGAGGAAGTTAGTTCACTGGGGGTGTGCCCTTTAGGGGGCTCAAGTCACTGACCCCTTCTTCAGACACCATGAGATGGACAGGCTCCCCCTGTGTTCTTGCCATGATGTACTGTGCTGCCATGGGCCCGAAGCAATAGGGCCAAGTAACTATGGGCCACATGCAGTGATGCCAGTGAAACGGACTTTTCTTCCTCTTCAACCAATTGTCTCAGGTATTCTGTGACTGCGTGAGCATCTGTCGGAATTAGTTTACTATGTGTTAGTCAGCTTTCTATTGTTACAATGCGTCCAACCTGTTAAAGTTCCTTTTTAATAAGGAACTAAGTCACAAAATAAGTCGTAACCCAGAAACTTAAGAGACCTGGCAGCTGAGTGTAATATGGTTCCCAGATGCATTCCTGGAGTGGTGAAAAGACTCCAGGCAGAAATCTAAGGAAATCTGAATAGTCTGTGGATGTTAGTGTGTTAATGCTGAGCAATAAGAGCATGATCATATGCGCATGATCATACTAATGAGAAGCTTTAATGGGGGATATTTGCATATGTATATAAGGGAATTCTCTGAAGTATGGGCTCCATATTTCTATACTGTATAAAACCAGTCAAATATAAAGTCAAGGCTGAGGATATAACTCAGTGTTGGAGCTCTCACCTAGCATGCACAAGGCCCTGGTTCAATCCCCAGCACTGCAGGAAAGTGTCTAGGACGACAAGCAGAAAGTAAACACTTAGGAAATTGTTGACCCGTTTGTAACATTTAGCTATAACTTGTATGATAGTAGCATGAAGAAATGCGATGAACACAGTTATAAGGTTTTTAAAAATACACATTGAAGTCTAGTTGGTAGATCTGAACTAGATTAAGATGCTAATTATAATACTTGGGACCACCACTAAAGAAAATCTAAAAAATAGACAGTAGAAGGAAATACATGTGATGTGCTGGAAAATATCTAACCCAAGACAAGGCAGCAATGGGAAGAGGAACAAAAAGATGTGAACAATTAGAAGTAAATCCCATTTTTTTACTTAAACACTTTCCCCCTTAATTCAGGGGCAAGGCATGCATGACTACTAAGCCTAATAATGTAGCAATGCTTTAGGATATAAAAAAATCCATGTACAGAGTTATATTTCTATGCTAGCAATGAATTTGAAAATGATTTAAGAAACTGACTTCATTTACAATAACATCAAAAGGAATAATGAGTAACAAAAGTGTAAGATTCAGAGAAATTAGACAAAAAAAAATTGACAGACATCTCAGGTCCTACGAATTAGAATTAGAAGACTGTTGTCCATGTAGCAATAGTCCAAGTTGACCTATGTATTTAATGCAGTCTATTAAAACCCCAGCTGGCTTGATTTTGCAGAATTTGAAAGACTATCCTAAAATTCATAGGAAAATGTAAGGACCCAAAATAACCAAAGCAATCTTGAAGAGGATAGTTAGGAAGTTCATTTCCAAAACTTACTGCAAAAATTATATATTACATAACAAAAGCAAATGACTAAGTGTAAAAATCCAGTGAAGGATGTGAAGAAGTTTCTCCAGATCAGACATCCACAGGGACAACACATGAGGCATCCTAGCACCGTCGTCAGGGAGGTGAGGATCAAGTCTGGCGGGGTCCCACATCATGTCCACCAGGGAGGCCGGAACTGAAAACTTCAAGCACGTGAGAGTTGGTCGGGGTGAACTTAACTAGTATGTACAACCATAGAAGTCAGTAAATTGAAAGAAAAAAGGCACAATAGCAAGTATTGAGGAGATTGAGAAATTGGAACCAGCGGTTTCTTTCCTGACCCTCTCTTTAGTTGTCGTCGTCTTCTTTTGGGAGACTTTTGGGAAGCTTCTTTACACTGGCAGATACCCCTACGGCTCTTGTCTGATCTGTGTCCAGTTTATTCCTACAAAGATAGCCCTTTTCTGGAAGCAAGCACCCAACCTGGAAAGTTAAATTTGGGTGTCAGGTGGGTCACAGAAGCAGCAACTCAACCCAGGTGAAATGATAGCAGCTAATTACAGGGTCAAAGAAGAGGGTGGCAGATGGCTCCCTATCCCCTGGGCCCTGGGGGGGGGGGCATCCAGGACAGGCATGATTATTCATCAAGTTTAATTGATCATTCTACGTTTTTATTTGTGAAGTCTAGAAAACCTACCTTTAGCTGCTAAGGTAGTATAATAATTAGGATTTCTGCAGCCTGGTTGTAGTTCTGGGGAATGAGAGAAAGGGGTCCTCTGGGTTGGAGCTGTTCTTGGGATTGAGAGCATTACCCAGTCAGGTTTCCCAGTGGGATTTGCTAATTGGTGGCATTTCATGGGGTCTCACTATTACCAAGAGTTGTTACTGTAGTGTATTTTGCAGTCCATGGGGCAAGTCGAGGAGGTGATATCTAGTTGTCTCATGGTGCCTCAGCTCTGAGGTTCTGTGGCTGCCCTGAATATGAAAGGGCAAGGGGCCATGAGACCCCATGGGTCCTGCCTCATGGTGCGTTTGGTCATGACCGACCCTTAGCAGTGTGATAAGATAAGAAGCATGAAGAAAAGGTGAGGGAGTCGCGTAGGAATATGTTGGACTATTTCCCTAGAGTAAACAGAATTCCTATTACCAAAATATATAGTGCTGCCGTCTGGCTGCAGCAAAATAACCGGGGGGTGACGAGCAACTTGCGTAGATTGATATAGCAGGAGTGGGAGCCGTTTATTGTAGGACAGGAGCGGTATTATATATTCCACACAGCTTATCTAATTAACATAAACTAGATACAGTCAACCAATCAGGAATCTCCACACTTAATGGCTCGCTTTTGTTACTTCACAAACCACTCCCTCTGGCATTTTGCCAGGCACCATCCAGACTTGTTTACAGACTAACAATATAGGAACCATTTGACAATAACCTAGTGAAAAACATTAAGAGAAATGCTAGAAGAGACCCCAAATTCACCCGACCAAGTAGGGGCAAAGACTTAGTGAAGCATCTCAGAGGTAAGCAGAAAGGGCTGTCATGGAGTATGTATTCAGTGAGGAGTTAAGATACATGAAGGGTCCCCAATTATTGAAAATGAAGGTGCTCCATTGGTTTCTCTAGCCCCTGGAGGATTCCCCTTTGCTGTATCATTGATGTTTAAAGTTTGAGTCCCAGTGGCCTGCTTCATAGTCTAGGATGGTCCTGACCATCCCTGTGACCAGTGCCAACTGAAATGCAGGCATTGGGCAGTTCCCGGAGTGAACCCCATCTAGGTTCCCCTGTGCGGGAGCCTGCAGGTCATCCAGAGTCACCAGATCTGTCAGGATAGCCTGATCCAGTGTCCTGTTCAACAGGTAGGTGGCTAAGCCGCCTGGCTTTGTGATTGGTGGGCAAAACTAACAACTGGAGAATGGTTTGAGGTGAAGGCTGCAGAGATCCCAATTTTTACTGCCTTAGCAGCTAAAGGTAAGTTTAGATTTAGCAAATAAAAACATAGGAGGCCTGGTTAAATTTAAATTGGAGATAAATAAATGATTTTTAGCGTAAGTATGTCTCATGTAATTTTGGGCAGCCAAGTTCAAAAGAGATGTACTAAATTGGATTCTTCAGTTTGGAGATTCTATTAGCGTAAACCAAATTAAACTGCAATAGACTTAATTGGTGCTAAATAGAAGTGAGTACAAGGTTGAAAGAAAGTTTAACACTGCCAAGAAAGCAAATATAGTACATAAATTGGTGACCAATTATGTACATCCATTCAGAAATTGTAGACTGCTGGTGTGAAGAGAGGCCCTTCTGAGCTATTTCTAGTTTTTGAATAATTGGACTGAGACCCCATGTGAGACCGAATATCATCCTGTTTTAATTTTAATTTTTAAAATAAATCCCAGGCAGTCAATATAGTATGGTGAGTAAGTTCTTTAAACCTCCCATGATTCCAAAATAGAAACGATAACAAGACAGCACTCAGAAGTGACAGCCACATACAGAAGGCAGAGGATGATGGTGTGGCCTGCTGGGAGTTGGATTTGGAAATAGTCAGGTGGCCAGCAGTCTGCAACCTGAGCTCTCAGGGCCCTAAACTCTGCATGAGTAGAATCCCAAGCCAGGCCTCCTGCAAATATGGGTACGGTGGGAGATTCAGGCTTCTAAAACATCACTGTGGGGTCCCTTCTGCATTCACATGGAACCTCATGAACACCCAAGGCTGACCCAGCCACATGCAACCGACTCATCCTTACAGTTGCCATAGGCCAGAGACGTTGTTCAAGCCGATTCCCTTCCACCATCTAAGATCACTAGGGTGGAGTCTTTGCCACTTAGCTTGCACTCATAATTCCCAGAAGGCTCATGATGATAGATTACTGGGCCATACCCCACAGTTTCCGATTCAACAGGTCTGGGGTGGGGCCCCCAAATTCCCATTTTCAGTTGACTTCCAGGAGAGGTGTATGCTGCTCGTCTGGAATACTCTAGCTCTACCAGTGCTATCAAAATGCCACCTACGACCAATGAAGGGTCCTTGTCACCTGGCTGGTCAGTGGGCCACTTTAGAACATCCTATTCTGGAACTCTGCTTCCTAGGACAACTTTTGGCTACAAGTGTCCTAAGTGGATTTTCCCCAGAAGCATAAAAGGAAGGTATATGCTAATGATTAAGAAAATGCTTCCAGAAGACAGCATCAAGGGGGCAGGGAGAGGCGCAGTAGGAAGGAGAAGTAGTAAAGGGAGTGCAGTTCCACGGAGATCCCAGTGCAGTGGGTGCCGAGCCTCCTCCACCAGGATCCTCCTCCCAGGCTCAGTGTTCCCATCTCCCCATTGCTCCCTGTGTCAGCTGCTAACAGTTGCCCTATTCTCAGGGGAATCTACCTCTGTCAAACCTCCCCACTTGGGAAGGCTTACCGCAGCCCTACCGGTCAAGTCCAGTGACTAGTGGATTAACTGATATCAGTACACGAGAACCTGGATCCCTCGATTCATGGCAGGACCAACTCTGTGGTATGTCTCGGGATTCCCAAGCCCATCCTCAGGTTCAATGATTCTCCAGGAAGGACTCAAGTCAGAAATGCTTATGCTCATGGCTACAGTAAAGTGATAAATTAAGGTCAGCAACGAAAAAGGTACATCAGGCAGGAGCCAAGGACAGACCAGGTACAAGCTCTCTCTCCCCCAGCACAGGAGGAGTATTGCCATCCAAGCAAGCTCACTGAGCCTTGGGGTTCACAGTATTTATCAGCAGTGGACATGAACATTATTGCTAAGTAATCTTGAGGGGAGGATGCTTAGACAGGAAAAGCCAATATAGACAGGAGTAACTAGTATACTGGAAGGAGAGTCACCCTTCACTTCCAAATCATGAAATGAATCACACTTGAAGAAAGGATGTGAATAAGATGTCACTGGATGCGTCTTCCAATGTACAAGAAATTTTAGTGGTGGTCTCAGCCTGGATCATGGTGGCATCCATTTGAGGAGCTGGTTTTTGTACTCAAAATTTACTGGATTATCAAGGTTGAGGGTTGAAATTCCACCTGGGTCAACCAGTTTTGCAAGGGTAACCCAATGTAGGTACATGTCCAGACACATCTTTCTGATCACGTTTCTGTTGTTCCAAAGTAAAGATTGTGTGACTCAAACACCTCAAATTTGCTTATATGGTATTCTTTGGGACTATGATACCTCAGTTGGGAAAATCTTATGTGGTTCCTCAGTTTATTCTATCTCAAAGACTTTCCAATTGGGGCAAAAATTACAGGACACAAAAATCATCATTTATCTAGTTGTAGTACTCTAAATTGCTAACATCATTATACTTGAAACGTTGTAACACAGCCATGACCATCACTGGTTCCAGAATTCTTTCTTCACCTCAGAAGGAAGCTATGGTTTTATGGATTTGAATTACAGTGGAGTGTCCTCTCATCACCTAAGCCTAAAGGACTGTTCAACGTTTCTTAAAGGCAGGTCTACTATGGATGAACCCCCTTTGTTTTTATGCGTCTTCATTTTCCCTTCATTTTTTTGGTGGACAGTTTTGCCAAATATAGAAGTCCCCACTTATCCACATGGGAGACATTCCAGGACCCCTTCATGGATGCCTGAAACTATAGATAGTAGACACAGGGTTCAGTGTGTTTGGTATATGTAACATTTTATAAGTTGGGCATGGTAAGAAACAACAAAAAAGATAGAACAATTACAATATACTACACTAAGATTTGTATGAGTGTGGTCCCTTACTTTCTCCAGAAAAGTTGTGTCACATTCACCCTTCTTGTGGTGTGGGAGATACAATGCCTATGAGAAAATGAGGAAGGACAGACACTGAGGTAGTGTTCAGTCACTGTGCAAGGTTACTTGAACATGAGGTATGTGATGTCATGACAGTCTTCCTCTGAAGACCAAGATGGATACTAAGTGATGGATGGATGGGTAGCATACTCCATTTTCTGATTCAGCAGGTCTGGGGTGGGGCCCCCGAATTCCTATTTTCAGAAGATTTGCAGGAGATGTGGATGCTGCTCGTCTGGAGCCCACAGCTTGAGAACTACTCGGCAGTGTGGATGTACTGGACAAAGGGATGATTCATACCCTTGGTGAGACGGGTCAGGACGGGTCAGGATAGTATGAAACATCATGCCACTCATAGGGTGCACAATTTGAGACATGCTTCAACTACTGCATAGCATTTTACTTTTCACCACCGTGTCATCTTGCTGCCTTCTAGCTTCTTAATGCAGAAATGGTTAATTTGTGTATTCCTCGTAAGAAATGAGTTGCTTCTCTTGATTTCAGGATGTTTGACAATTTGATTATGATGCTCTGGTATAGACCTGACTTTCTCCTATCTTGCATTTGTTGATCTTCTTAGATGTTTAGATTCCTGTATTTTGTCAATTTTGGTAATTTATGGCCTTTAATTCTTCCAATATTCTTTCTGCCCGCTATTCTCCTCCCGCCATGTGGTTGCTAAGATCTCCATTCATTTAGTGCTGTGGTTTGACTGGGAGGTGCTCCCAAAACTCCTGTGTTGATGCAGGAATTCTCTGAGGTAGAGGATTGGATTGTGAAAGCTACTACCCAGTTAGTTCTTTATTGTTTGAATAGACTGGTAATATAGGGGTGGGACGTGGCTGGTCACTGAAGGCGTGCCCTGGAAGTATGCATCTTCCTGGGGCTCCTCCCTGCCCTGGGTCTGCTTGCTTGATCCCATGATGGGAGGGGCTTTGGCCTGCCACGCCTCTCCCTCATGATATCTGCCTCACATTGCTCCACAGCCATGGTGCTGGTAGAGACCTCTGAAACTAAGCCCCAAGCAAACTTTCCCTGCTCTAAGCTGTTCTTAAGTATTTTGGTCACAGCAATGCAAAAGCCGGCTAAAATACCTTAGTGTTCAGCTAGTGACTTAAGGATTTCCTTAAATGCCTCTAGCTGAAAACCACCCCCCAAGACCAAAAAAAACAACAAGAACTCTTCTCCAAGTTTTTGCCAATTGGCTGTGTTAGGCACTCCATTTACACTTAGCCGACAGCATTTACAACTTTGCCTTAGCTTCCATTTCCTGCTTGCACAGGGTCTAAAGATCATCCAGAGGCCAAGTGTAGGGTCTTCTCAGGTCTTTTCTGAACACGAGTCCTGTCCCTGCATGTGTAGGGCATTCTATACTCCCCACTATACATGGGAACTTTCCAGATTCTTATATTCCATTACAAATCTCCCCACCATACTAGAAGTTCTGTTTCTTATCTATTGCTCCATCAGCCAACATTTTGACAATGTCAGCCACTTCGTCAGGTGAACGAAGGTGAGACCAGGACAAGCCCTGGAGCTGAAGTCCACCAGACAGGTAGATATACACGATCACAGTTCTTTGAGAATGAAGCCCATGCTGTTCTCTCTGGTACAGGTACCCTCTTCCAGGGATGTGGGTTGTTGTCAAGTTGGGGAATGAGGAGGTAATAAGCAGGAAGGGTCAGATGCCACAGTTCTTCTCTTATTCAAGTCCAACATTTTAAGTTTTCCTGTTTTTGTAAGTTTCATTAGCTTCTAGAATTCAAAAATTGCTTCTGATCACTCTTACCAGCCTCTTAGTTGCACTGGTGGAAGGATGAAGCTGTAGATTTCCCGACTACATCACTTGCAGTACTCGCAGTGACTCCACATTTTAATTGTTGACCAGGCTCTAGTGCCTAAAGGAACCAGCTTTACAAAATATATGGACTGGGGCTGTCCTTGTGGTTGTGGACAATTTAGGGCCATATATGCCAAGCAGAGAACTGATGTGCCAAGGAGAATAAATGCAACAAAAGGATCTGATCCTTTCTCCTATGGAAGATCATAACACCTTGAACGTGGCTTGCTCTCTCAGTCCTCATCCTAGCCATCCCCAGAGCCCCGGCAACCACTGCCAGGAGAGACTTACTTCCTACCAATACCACATTCTTTAGCTTGGAAGTCTTCCAATCTTAATGTCTTACAATGGAAGAGAGTCAGATGTCTGCCATTCTCTTACAGGCTGTGTTCAGCAACCGTTTGGTTAGTAACCAAGGGGAAGCTATGCAAGCTCTCCTGTAGGACTCCAAAGGGTCCTGTGTCTCTTCACCTAAAGAGCCCAAAGCTGTCAGATATGGCCAGTTGGCAAACTTGTGTATCTAAAGCCTAGCTTTAAGTTGCTCATCTTCCCGAGAGCTGGAGAATCCTAAGCAGTAGTAAGGGAGAGAGGAAGACGGGGAGAGGGATGTGGCAGTTCTGTTAGAGGGGACCATCTCCTTGGATTGGCTGTTTAACAGACACCACCAGTGACCAGACCTGCAGTTTTGTGACCCAGTGTTACCTATGGATCCCACAGATCCAAGGATGAATTTAGTTATAAAAGAATTCCATGAAGGGCTGGCTTGATTCAAGACAGAACAAGGCCCTTGCCTGATAGGAAAGAAGAAGTTCTTGGGTGGCGATTTATGTTTAAGGTATGAGATTCATGAAAACAAAAATCTGATATAGAAAATGACAACCCAATGCACTTGGATGCTATTAATATTTTTGAAAACCATTGTAATGCAAAAGAAAATCCACCTTTATATTCAGGCTGATAGTGCATTAACAGGTGCCCGCTGTGCATTATAGATAGCACCTAAAGGAAAAGGGATTCATCTCTAATGCCCAAGATACAAGCCCAGCACAAGACGTCATTAGCCATCTACCCATGTCCCTTGGGTCCCCGTACATCAGGCTGTGCATTAGGCTGATTTTCCTGGATGACACCTGTATCTTAGGAGGGCTGCCCACAGGCCACCTTGTCTGCATGCATAATGCGCTGAAGTGCTTTGGGATGACCACCCAGGAGGCACACGTTAGTCGACAGCAGATACATGTCAGAGGTATGTTTAACCCAGCTTCTTGACCCAGGAGCAGTCCAAGGTGTTTTATACAAATTCCTGGAGGCTCCCTGAAGGATCACTCTCCTCACTCGTGTGGTAGCTGGCTCATTAGGACCCCTCTTACTGCTGCCTTCCTTCTCCCATAGCACCTCCCCACTACCTGACAGTCCTACTGCATTTCAAGTAAACCCTTGTCTCAGGGTCTGCTTTTGGGGAAATCCAGATAAGAGAATTAGACAGTTCCATTAAGGCCTGGCTGTGGTGTAGCTTAGAGGTAGAACATTTACCTACTGTGTGCAAGGGCCTGAATTTGATCCCCAGAAACCATGCCTGAAGATTTGGTCCTGGCCAATATAAGAATTAGATGCTTAAGAATTAGATGGCATTTTTACCCATGACATGTGGCATTTAAGAAGAGGGGATAGGTAGGAGAATCGTCCCTCCCATGGAGTATTGTCAAAGGCCAGACAGCAAGTGCTTGGGACGGTGCTGGTCACACTATACGGGAAGTAAATTTGGAGAAGGAATAAGGCAGAGGCTTGTCTGAACTATGATTTCATTATTGGGCTTTACAATTTGATGTAGGGGAGGTGAAAGGGACTTGAAGTCAGAGGAGAGGAGGTGTGCAGTTGGAGGTCCCCTCTGTTGGGAGTCCCCCCGGCTCCAAAGACTAACTTCCCCATCCTCCAAGAAGAGCCGTCCAATGGTGAGCCCTGCTGGTTCACATGATCCTTACCCACCAATCAGAGCCCTGTTGGCTCACCTGATCCTACCCACCAATCAGACTAGCCCTACTGGCTCACCTGATCCTTACCCTCCAATCAAAAAGCACCCCATGCCAACTGTCAAACCACCCCTGGCTCTATAAATATGCAGAGCTGTTCCTCAATAAGCATGCATTTGCTCCAAAGACAAGCCTTGTTCTTTCTCTCACCCTCTAGCCACTAGCTCCGGTCTTTCCACAGCTTCTATTAGTCTCTCCCATTAGGTGCTCCATGGGAGCATCCGTCTTGTTCCGATGTGTCCCTGTGCCTGGAACAGGGCCTAAGGCATAGCAGGCACTTGCATTAGGTCAACAAGAATTTGTCATCTGCAGCCCTGTGAAGTACTACTTGCAGAGACCCCTTATTTCCTAGGGGAGTGGGGAGAAGCATGATTTCAGACAAGCAGGTCAGTGACAATGTGGCTTATGGCCACATGGCTGCCAGTGGCAGGAGGACAGTGCTGAAGGCTTCAGCTCATGCCGTGCAGGTACAGGAAGGACTTGTGCCTTTTCACCAAAGGAAATTGGTGAAGATTCTACAAATAGAATTTCTAGAAGTTGAACCCAGGGCCTCATGCCTACTAGGCAAGCACTCTACCACTGTGCCACATCCCTAGCCCACCTCTATGGGCCAAGGCTATTCACCTGGTCTGGGCATCTACCATGGATCTACCCACTTGCTTAGCTACTAGCAGGATACTGAAGTAGCTATTGGAATCATTAGCTCATCTCCTCTCTAGCAGGTTAGAAACTTCTCATTTCGATCAATGTCTACTATGAACCTTCAGCATGGACACAGTGACGAATGCCAGCCCTTCTCGTCACGCACACAGTGTTAAGTACATGAAGTCTTGTGGCCCCTAAGCCTTCAGACTAAGTAGCCCCAGTGTAAGCTATCTCCACAGGAGACATGTCCCTGAACACCAGAACATGTTCATGTCTGGGGCCAAATGACTCATTTTTCATTAGGTATGATGGCTTGGAAGTCTCATTGTTTCCTGTGGGACTCCATTTGGCCACATGAGATCCACTGAAGAGCAGACCACCTTTCCACCTTGGGTGGTCCTGCTAATGTCACTGTCACGTCTCCACTTCCCAGGGCGTTTTGTAAGTGTGCATCTTCAGTGCTATGGACCTTGGTGACATAATCTGCCAGGGACCGAGTATCCCTCCCTGAGATAGGACTAGTTCTGTGCTAGTTCACAGACTAGTTCTGAGCCCAGGTCAGTTCTAGGGTCAGTTGACCCCATTAACTCTGCAAGATCCTATGCATCCTGGACTCAGATTCCATAGGAAAACATGGGTGTTACTAGTAAATTCTAACTCAGAAACACACATGCCCTGGGAGCACATGGCCCCAGCTAAAACTTGAGGTTTGAGATGAGATCAGGTTATAGATTTTGGCAAGACTAAAACCGATCTAGTTAATGTTGTATTTCAAAAATATGCCCCAAATGCAGAATTCAAGATTGTGCTGCTCGTATGAGTCACAGCATTTGCCTTTTTCTTTTTTTTTAATTTTGAGGAACATGAGCAGAGATTGTTTGTGCTGGCAGAGGAGCACATGCTGTTTGAGAATCATCTTTTCAACAGGCAAGATCCTCTTCAGCATCACCCTCCTGGTCTCTGACAATTCTAGTAGTGCTCACCGTGGAAACAGAGGGGCCAGAGTGGGAGCTAGGCTGTGACCATGGTGGAAGGGGTCTGGAAAAGCCCCCGACTCAGCCACAGGAAAGGCCTTAGATTGTGGTACTGCTTTCTCAGGCAGCTTTACCATCTGCTCTGTAAGAACTACCCCGGGAATGACCCTGGCCTAACCCCAAGACCTGGACTCGGTCATTTTCTAGAGTCCCTCTATTTCCCTAGTAAGGGGCACTGGACCCTATCCAATCCCATGACCAGCTCCAAAGGAAGCTAGCTTCCTTTCCACTGTATTCTTCCTGGGAGCCCCTGGGTTTGCAGATGCGGGAAGCTCAGTACCACATCACTTAGGATCCCGGCATGAAGCCACAGGGGTCGAGCTAAACCTGGACAGTTCCATGCCCTGAATCCCAGCACTAAGTAATAGCTGTATTCCCATCTAATTAGAAGACCTGGGACTCCATTGCTTTGGTAAACCTCATGGAGTAGAGAGAATGATGTCGACAGGCTCCCGTGTTCCCAGCCATGGTGGCCCAGGATTATAGATTCATGTTGCCACATGTTCACTGATAGACTATGGAGATTGGGAGTTATAAAGAGAAGTTCCGTCCAGGTAAGGGGAAGATTAACCAGAACTTAGCCGACATTGAGTCAAGTTTTAATGGACCCACAATATTTACCCTAGCTTACAGGAGTAAGCTCATGCTCTGTAGTTACTATTTGAATTAATAGCACTGTTCCCAGTCACTACCCGCCCTCCCCCTCAGCTGAGGAACCTCTTACAAGGTCCCTGGGGGCAGCCTGTGTTCCCATGGTGACCCCTCCCTTCTCAGCCCAGGCATGTTAGTGTGGTTGTATTTCTAAGAGGCAAGGGCTTCGATGCTACTCATTTACTACCCAAATAGCCAGCACTGAGAATTGCAGGCCACACCCTGCTATAAGCATCGTCACCCTTAAAATTGCCCCAACATCTGCCACGGTTCATTTGGGTGAAGCAAGTAACACATGGACACTTTCCATAGCCGGCTGTTGATCAACCAATGGCCATGATACCCCCCACTGTTAACCCCCACAAACCCCAAGAGCCATTGAATGAAGTCGCATTCAGGACACAGGCAACGCCACACAGCTACTTTCCTCCTTATGCAAGGGAAGGAGGAGTCCCCAGTTAGAGAGCTGTCTTCTAGCCTAGGGATCACACGACAGCTATGTTCAGAGTAGCCCACGAGGTCCACTGTAACAACTGCCAGGTTAGATGGAGACTTACAAGGGGGAGGAATTAAGTGAAGGGCATCAGAAAAAGCTTTGCTTCCGCTCTCCTGCTTGGGCACCAGGCTCCGTCCCCCAGTATTTCACGACACTTCCTTGTGCACTCACGAAGCTCCTGCCTGGCCCTGGTTTCCGCCATGAGGAACCCCTGGTTGTGGCCAGGCCTGACTTGGGCCACCTCCACCCTGCTTTAGTTTTACGTCAGTAATCCAAGCCTTGCCCCGACTTTTAAACTGGGGCTGCTCAGTTCCCCCAAATCCTTTCTAAAAAGGATAGAAAAGGACAGCACAGTGAAGAAGGGCTCTTTGTCTGCAGGCGCCTGTGGTGGGACCTCCCTGAAGTATCCTTCTGGGTCTCATCAGAAAAGGGCCGCCATGCTTGCAGACTCCCAAGGACAGGAGACGCGGTTGGAGAGGGAGAGAGCTGGGGAGACAGGCTCCCCAAGGAAAGGAGGTGGCCAGAAGCCCTGACACTTCAGTCTCATGATGCTCCTGGAACTAAAAGCAATGCAAGTGGATTCATAGCGACTGCAGCAACGTCAGGGGCTTAAGTGCATGGAGACCGGTTAAAAGAGCACACGTGATGCGACACTGGAAGTCAGGAGTAGGATGCTGCCATGGTCATCTGAAATTCTCCCATTTCTCTGGAGAAGAGGCAGGAGTCCTGGTTTAATTTAGATTTTGATGTCGGTGTTATAAATCCCTAGCAAAACTATCAAAGCAGCTAATGCATGGAGGGGAAATAAGGAAAAATGAAAGTTAACCTAATTAAAAGCAATAAAGAGCATTGGAAATTAGTTTATGGGCTAGAGTATGCAATGTGATGTTAATCAATTCACACTATTTCCACTTATCAGTAAGCAAAGCTCACATGGGACTTCTTCCATGACCCTCTGGATCCAGGGTCTCAGGCTTCACTAGCTGCAGTCTGTTGTGGGGGACCACAGGCTGTGGTGTAGCTCATCCTCTACTGCAGCCCAGGGGCCTCAGCGAGGGCTCTCTGCAGTACCTGACGTGGAACAAGGCAGAGGACTTCACCTCCATTTCTTAGTCAACCCTGGCGTCTTCTCCTGGTTTGGACTAGATTCCTCTGCAAGTAACCAAGAAGCTGCTTTCTCTAACTCTCCCCACAGAGGCCAGAGGGGACCAGTCTGGAGCCCCTCTGGGTTCTTCAGGTTTCTGGAGCGTCACTGGACTGGGTTCCAACCAGGCAGGCACTATGGACAACTGGGCTCGGTGGTCAGCCGGGCTCTCGTGTGGCTCAGCCTGGTTATACTAGTCGGACCTCCATGGCATCCTGCCACTGAACCAGCGACCTTATGCAGTGCTTTTAGGAGTTAAGTCAGTGGAATTCCCAACAGAAGATGCCACTGCCTCCCTCCTATAGAGCCTTGAACATACTGTTCTGCTTTCCTAGGACAGTCCCAGGGCCCATCAGCATCTTTGTGGGCATCTGTCCCCCTTTCCTAGATGGGGCTGGCTTGAGCCAAGATGGCTCCTCCACAGGAGAATCCTACTTCCCTGCTCCTAAAGCACTATTGGACTTTGAGGACAGGAAGAGAAGCAGAGTATAGACAATGGAGCGAGGAGCAGGATGTATCTGCCGTAGCTGGAAAGACGGCTTCCAGTCTGCGGCCCATGTTCCCCTGGGGCTTTCAGTGAAGGATTAGGCAGGATACTGGGAGCATTTTAATCATGTTTTATACAATAATTATATATTTGAAGTAGGAGTTCTTATAGCCTATCATACTCTTCACATCTTTCAAGAAGACACCATTTTTACATAAATGGCTATCACTTTAGTGTTTTCTATTATAAAGGATATATTCCTCTCCTGTGCCCGCTTAGCACAAAGGAATCCATCAGAAACTGAAAGCAGGTGGGATGGAATTGAAAAAACATTTGCTGGTCTTTTATTCAGCCTTTTTATGTCATTTTTTTCCCCTTCAACTTCTATCACAGAAGGTAATTAGCATCACCAAATTCAAGGTCACATAGAAAATGTAACCAGCCTCAGCAAGACCAAGAACATCTGGTATGTCCTCCCCACCTCTTGCGCCTATGCGCAGTGCACATGAGCCCGAGGAGAGGTCAGGTAGGTGTGAACTCAAGGAGGCTGTCACCTAAAGTCCAATGCCAAGTGGGAAGTGGGAGCCCTCCCTGACACCAGGCTCCGGGTCAGAGATTCGAGTGGAGTGTTCCAGAACAGCCATCAGAGCTCTGCACTCTGGTAAGCATGTACAGCAAGTCCGTTCAGGATCGGCCCCTCTGGAATGGCAGCCCTTGCTAGACCGTGTGTTTCCAGCCAGAGCAGCCCATCTTCTTCATGGAGCCCGACTGCCCCCCCCTCAGGTGATCCAACTTCCTTGGAAACAGGACCTCTTGTGCTGTTTAACTTGGGTGAAGACATTGTCTGGAAGTCCTGAAGTGGCCAAGGGCTATGGCAAGGCACAATGGTGCCAGTGTCCGCCGTTTGGAAGTAGGTGGCGTCATCCCCTGGGTGGGCTTTCTGCCGTGTATGAACTCTCCTGCACACATTGCACCTCAGCCGGCTGGAGTAGCCTGGCAGCATCTTCCCCAGGGTCTCCTTACCAACTTCCAGGTCAATGATTGTTTCATCCTGAAAGGAAACTTTGGCCCAGCCTTGATTGGAGTCCGGGGAGTGGCTCCTAGCCTCACAAAGCCATCTGTGGCTGATTGCAAGACAAGTGCTTTTCACAGCTGGAGACACCAGGCCTCCTTCCTGCCCAGCTTGAATCAGACACGGCACAGGAGGCTGGGCAAGGTGCAGAGCAGGAACGGAGTGTACTTCTTCCAACCACGTGTGATGTGGAGGCTGAACCTTCCCAGGGATGCTTGCTTTTGTTCTTGACCTCGATGGACTCCTCTGGCCCATGGTACAAAGACCTTTGATTGGAAGCTCCAAAAGCCTGAGGCCTCTCCATCTCTGGAGATCAACTAGCAATAGAAGAATAAGTGCCACTACTTGCCTTGAACAAATCAAGTTTGTCATGGTACCATTGTGTCTGGAGGATGCCTAGAGTCTGCTGAGGTCACAACCCCACTATTTTGGGAGAGGCTTCCAACTGAGAAGGAAGCTGGCTCTGCAAGCCTTCAGTGCTTCTGTACAAAAAATCCCTTACTCAAAAGGCTGCCATCAAATCCAGATGAATCGGTGGGGGCACGGCCTTCATGTTTGACCAATGTCACAGGATGAATCTTGACAGCGTCATGGTACCCGAGAGAATGAAGACGAGAGGCCACATATGCCATGTGGTTCTACTTGTAATGTCCAGGACAGGCACACAGACAGCAGACTACTGTCCATCTGGAGCAGGGTGTGGGGAATAAGCCACTGCCGATGGTGGTATGGTTTGAGCATGCCCCCCAGTGTTCGCATATCAGAAACAGGACCCTCAGGGTAGATGTTGAGGGACAGGAATTTTAAGAGGCGATGATTCATTCCATCATCATGTGTCATGGTTTAGATGAGATGACCACCAAGAGCTTATGGGAGCAAGAATGCAGAAGGTTTAGAGGTGAAGTGACTGGGCTATGAAAGTCTGAACCTAATCAGAGCATTAATCCACTTGAATGGATTAAGTGGGCAGCAGCCATTGGTAGGTAAGTAGGTAGGGTGTGATTGAAGAAGTAGGTCTCAGGGGGGTGGCTTTAGGGTATACGTTTCTAAAATTGTTCTCATTAGGTCTTTTGTTCCCAGCAAGGAAAAAAACCTGACTAAAACCTCAGGGCAGTGGGCGACACCTGCTGCCGTGACAAGCTGCAGTTCCTCATTCCAACTCCCTCTTTTAAGTGTCCCCCAGAAAAAGCCCACCAGAGGCTGGGAAGCCCTTCTGCACACGTGGAGAAGTGGCCTGTGGTAGACCCGGAAGGGTGTGCCTTGGCTCTTCCAGGACAAGGACTTGACAGCCAAGGAACTGCCAGACACCTTCCAGGGCTCCTCTCCATGTCTAAGGGGAAGATATATTCTCCCTGGGCGGCCTCTGTCTGCCAGGATTAGGGCTGCAGTTCTGCAGGGCCTAGAGTTTGGGATGGTAGGCGTGGTCACCATCACTCCCAGGGGCTCATGGAAAGAGGGGCCGTGCCTGCTTCAACACCTTGGTTTCTAGACCGTTTTCCCTATTAGGGTCAAAGACCATGTGGCACTCCGACAGTGTAAGTCCTGTACCCAGGAGGCTGGCATCCATCTTCAGCATTACCTCTGCACTGGTGCTTTGGCTGCATGTGACAGGCCATTACTCTACTTCCTCAGGACTGCCATGTGTGGAGCCAAGGACACGGCTGGCTTGCTGTAGAGCCTCAGGGACCCTGCAAAGGTTTCCCTGGGGCTCTACCATCAACTCCACAATTCCCTTTCCCACTACTCACAACTACAATCCTTAGGGTCTGTTTGATTGTGGCCCAGGCATCAGGGCCCTTTGCCCCACTGCTGCAGAGTCCTTTCCTGCTCAGCCACACCCAAACTGGAAGCCTCTGTGTCACCCAGTATACTGGAGGAACACTATAGCTGGGCTTGGAGAAGGGACTTAAATCCTTAGAAACCTGCCAGGCATCGTGCTTCAGTGTGGTCACAGTGCGAGTTGCTACAGTTTGTTCTTCAGCATTTAAGTAGTTAAGGGCAGATTGCAAAGCTCTTTCTGGAAGAGTCTCCCCCAGCCTGAGATACATGTGTTCCACCGAGGCCACCTGCTGGCTAGCCCTCTCCTTCTGTAGGACCACCATGGCTCTGGTGGTCTAGCTAGCTATCAAGTCCTGCAGGACTCAGTCTGCTCGAGAGACAGCGTGACAATGGGGAGGTGCACATGGTTGTGGAACAAGACAGAAGGCATATTGAGCGTTCAGTGCATTCACATGATTCTCACCCTCCCCCCACCCTTGGGTACAAGGTGGCACATTTTATGAGTAGAGGGCGCACACGTGCCAGCTGCAGCCACGATGCAGGCCTTCCTTGTTGAGCTCAGTGGTTTAGTCATTTCACTGGTTCTTCTCCTTTCTTAGGGAGGGCAGCTGAACAAAATGGAGAGGTGGTAGGGACACCCGCCCCTGCATCCTTGGTCTCCTGAAGAGCAGCGTCTCACTGGGCCTCTGTGTGCAATGTTTTGGATTTATTCTCTTGGGGAAGGAGTCAGTTCGAGTACCTTCTTCACCTGGCTTACTATGACATCTCTTACCTCACAGGCCAAGGGCCCAATGTGAAGTCACTGCTACTCAAGTCATTAAGGGACCAGAAAGTTGACTAGGTGTGTCTGTAGGTGCATTGGAAGCTCACCTTGTCCACGTGACCACTCAAACTGGCCTTTAAATGCTTCCATCTTACTAGTAAGCATAAGGACAGTAGAGAGGGACCAGTATAAACTCATGTCAGTCTCAAAAAAAAAAAAAAAAAAGGGAAGACACAACTATTCGAAGGACTTAACTGGTTATAAGACTTTGGGATGTTGGCCAGATCCTGAGACTACACTGTGGCATTGCAGAATCTTTCTCTGGGTGTCTCATATGTTTCTAGTCAGTGAGCTCCGGGTCTAAAACCCTCTGGGGTTCTGGGATTAGAAGAGAGATGGAGACTATTGTGGTCAGTGCCTCGGCTTCCTGTTCTCCCTTATTCATGGGGCAAAATAACTGGCCAAGTATTGTTCTTAGCCCATCTCCTACCCCTCATCCGCCATCTTTGCAGGTCATGACCTCCTGCTCACATGGGCATCTTGCCTGCCATCAGGTGTCAGGTGCTGGGCCTGATCTTGGCTGTGTGGCTGGGGTAGGGGCGTGGACATGGCTGTCAGCAAGCTGTGCTCTGTGGGCATCTCTTGATCAGTCCTGACTGCTCAGGAGCTGCCACTGCACTTGGAGATGCCGTGTCCTCCCTACAGCCTGTGGAACACGCGGTCCCGTCCTTGGCACGGATACACCTCCGTCCAGCCTCCAGCCTCACGGCACCCTGTCTTGCAGCATACCCGACCACAGCCCTTCATCCTTTCTCCTGTGGCAACCCCAATATCTTAACCAGATGAAGGAAACGGGTTTCCCCAGGCATCAGTGCCACCTGGCAGTGAGTTTGCACCATCCCATGGGGTCCCTCCTGGAGCATTAGGTCCTGCATTCCAAGGAAGTGCAGTGTCAAAGACCCGTCAATTCCAGACCCGAGCAGCCTTCTTCGCACGTCAGCCCCCGTACACGGTGCGCTGCACACCGCCTGCCTTCAGCTGCTATCAGTGGTCTGGTTTCTGCTGAGACCATTTGCCTTGACAATTCCCTTGCCTGTTTGTCTCCTGGACACATGCCTTGGGACTCTGAGCATCACTCCAGAAGGGAGGCTGCTTGGTAATAACCCCTGGCTTCTGTCCCCTGAGGCTGCAGCATACCCTGCCTTCAGAGAAGGGCAGGTGGGCACCAGGGCTGTGCTCCAGAAGCCTGCAGAGTTCTCGGGGATGCTGGCCCGAGCCCTGCTGTGCAAAGCTGAATGACTAAGAGTTAAGGCCCCTTGGGCCTGTTCTGTCTGTGGAAGAAGTGTCCTGGGGAGAACCCTAGATTTAGAGTAGAGAGCCTCATGAGCACGAGGTTGGCTTTCTTAGCATGAGGACCACCTTGGCTTTTGTAGCCATAAGCAGCCATCTGCCATGACCATGGGTACAGAGGGCAAGCCAGACAGGCCCCTCGTGCCGCTCCCCCTCCTTCCCGTCTGGGCCAGGGATTGGTGCACCCTTATCTCCCCGCGCGTTGCACTCAATCTCATCCTGGCCGAGTCAGGGGGCCCATGGCTCTGCCCAGAAGCCCGTTTCCTATTAGTGATGTGTGGATATTCAGACTTGCCATACTCCTCAGAACCAGAGAAGTGCTTTTACCTCGCGTTTCCTGGCAAGAGAGAGAGAAACAGTGGACATTTAAAAACCCCCTGTAAGATAATTCAGCACTGGACATGGACTTGGACGTGAACAGTCTTGACCTATCTTCTACTTCATTAGCTGAGGCCCTGTGGAGGCATCCCTCAGCGATGGGGAAACAGCCCCCAGAGGTGGCTCAAGACACCTCTTCACACTAGGCTCCTTTTTGCACAGAGACCAATTCTCTTAACGCCAAGAGCAATAGAGAGGAGCCCATAGACCCGGGGACCCTGTTAAGCTGAGAAACGTAGGTAGGACACCCGAGCCAGCAGCAGCCACAGCAGAGCCGACACCTTGCAGCTGGCTGAGCTGCCGGGCTCCTTGTCCCCACCACCTGCAGGTCATGTCCTGGCCACTCACCCACAGCGTCCTGCAGAAGGACAACTTGCTGCTCCACTTTTCTTGCTAACCAAATTTCCTCTAACTCAACTGCCACGTGGTGTGCGCATTCCCGGGGCCATCAGCACATAACTAAGCCATTTGTTTGTACCAACTTCCCCTTTGCTCTCAGTTACTGACATTACATCTGAATTGTTTCTATAGAAGTGGTGAACTAGGCCTATGTTAGCCTATAGGGGCTTCTCACATCCTGGCCATGATGAGCCTCTATGTTCATACTCGATTTTTCTATTTCACCATAATTTGGAATTGGTTGAATCTGCATAGAATTGTGATCAGTTAGAGTTTTTCTGGGCAAAGTGCTTTTAAAATTAAAGTCTCATGTCAAGACCAATTGCACCCGGCTTCAGACTTGCCCAGTAAGTGAATCCTGTAAAATGATGCCCAAGTCTCCAGTTTCCCGATTTACTTAAGGTTGAAGTTAGTTATGCCCAAGTTTCCACAAGAATAAAGTGGATTGAGAGTAATGGCCTATGGAGTCTATCGAAAGACTTAAGGTAAAGTACTGACCAATTAAGTGGCTTGTGTTTTCATTCCGCTATTATCCACACTGCCTGTGGTGATTGATGATGATAATTTATTTCTACATAAACTGCAGTTCCTTATTTCCAACAACATGATGATGATTTATGGCTTTATGCAATCAGGTAGAAGAGAACCATGGAATTTAGCATTTTTCTATAGTTAATAAACTTTATGCTAACGTATAAGGTGTTAAAGCTATTAACTTTGATTTCCAGGTACTCTTTTTGTGCTTTAGTTCTTTTCCCCTCCATTTAATATTAAAAAATTTGTTTAACACGGAAAAATTGGCAGTTTAGTAATACACCAGTTACTATAATCATGTTTCTACGTGTTTTATTTCTGCCAAGCAATTGATACATTCCACAGTGAGTTAGAGATGTTAACTCTTGCCCCTAAGTACTTGGATTACTTTAGTTAATGCTTACTTTGAGGTTTTAAAAAAAAAAAATCACGCTGTGAAATCCTCAGACCTCACACCATTTGATGTGTTTAAGCACACCCCCAGTCATCTGGACTCCCCACTACCCACCACAGTCACCACTATCCCAGAAGTTTGCCTAGGGACTTTGGCAAACCCACTTTTCTACTTCCTTCTAGGGGATCACTGTTGGGAAGCCCTGTCCCCACTACAGGCTGCTTCTGCATTTTCTAGAACTTCACGTAAGTGAGGTTGTATGACGAACCTTTGTATTACACTTGTTTTTGCAGTTATTTTAGGAGTTTGCTTTTAATAAATCTAGGAATTTTATCTAGAAATCCAAGGTTTTGGCTTTTGTTTAAAAAAAAAAGCAGATAACCTAGCAACACGGTCCTGAATTCATATACAGCACATGCAACTTTAAACTGAGAAGCAATTTTTCCCCTTCAAGAGAGCCAAGTGCCTTGACTCACCATCCATGGCCCAAGCACTCTTCCTGGGCCTAGACCCCCTGCCCAGCTTCAGGGGTACTCATTTGTAGTCACTGCATTTAGGAAAGGAGGATGGAATCACCCATGGGACACATTCCCTGCAATTTCTCTGGTCTGAGCCAGTTCAGACATGCAGCATTTTGGCAGGGTGGGGGGTCTGGACAGGGTACCTGCATCATAGGCTTAGCAAATTGGAAGTTTTGTCCTCAGAAATCACTTCTAATAGCATTTCAGGATTTGAGTGTTGACCAGACTCAAGATAAAGACTTGCTAAGCTACCTCCATAGAGAGATCAGCTGACAGTTTAACTTTGAGCGAGATACACCTTTCCAAAGTTCATTTGGGGACCTTATTCTTTGAGTTTCCCAAGCACAGCCAGCCTCCTCTTCAGCTTCAGTGGTCCTCCTGAGCCTCTATGGTTGGTCATTCTAAAACACAGGCCACATATCTGAGATCAATGCAAGAGTGATTTGATCAGGAAAATGGTACTTTCTGATCAATGACTCTTGATCACTTCCTGATGAAAGGTGAACAGCACCCAATATGGGCCAAGTCTGTTTTATTCTTTTTAAACTAACTTAGAAATTTGTTATGTATTTAAAATAAAAAAAAATGAAAAAAAAAAGAAAACGATGACAGTGGAATGTATTAGTTCTTATGAAAAATTGTGCTCTATATGTGTAATATCTTCGTGTAAAGTATGTTTACGCCAATTCATGTCTTTATACATGTACTTTTTTGTGGTACAATTCTTATACATATACCACAATTTTTCATCTGTTTGTATATAAAGTAGGCTGACACCCAATTCGTGTCTTCATACATGTACTTTGGATAATGATGTCCATCACATTCCACCATCCTTGCTAATCCCCTGCATCCCTTTCCCTCCCTCTTCTCTTCCCTTCCCTATCTAGAATTCATCTAATCCTCCATGCTCCCCCTCCCTACCCCATTATGAGTCAGTCTCCTTATATCAGGAAACATTCGGCATTTGTTTTTTGGGGGATTGGCTGACTTCACTTAGCATCATCTTCAACGCCATCCATTTGTTTCAACATGCCCAAGGGATGAGGCGAGATGGATACAACACAGAAAGGTACAGATCCTCAAGGAAAGGCTCGCCTCTTCTTGGGTCATGTCCATAAATTTGACTCGGTGTCTCTTGTAACGGCTGCAATTTATCCCCCCTCTTGCATCTCTAAAACCTTTTCTTCCTAGTTCTATTTAGGAACTGCCTTACAGGGAGGAGGAAATGCACAGACTGTTTTGATTTCTCATTCCTACTTTTAAGAGAGAAAGAACTAAACATCTCAGTTCATCCAATATAAAAAGTATAGCCCTTCTTTATTAATTTCAATGTTGCCATTGAGAAAATTTACAAAACCTGCATTTTCTGCATGTTCTTTAGAAATTTAAACATACACTGCTGCCATGTGGCATACAGCTTACCACACCTGTCAATTCTTTGATTCTTTCAAGCTGTGAAAGAGTTTACTTAGCACTAGACAATCATCTCCTGGTATGTCAATCATGGCATAGAAGGGCCACTGTATGAAACTGAGCAAGAGGGTTAGGAGCAACACCTTACAGCACTGAGATCAAGCCTACATTTCACACCTGTAGGTCCTTAGCAAAAAAATTCCTGAAAGGTGACTTCAAATATGTGGATGTCCAGGTAGATCTGAGATTTCTCCTTTTGACTTTTCCTAGAGCAAAAAGTCCTTTTATCTAGCTCTGCAGAGTACATTAGAAGCACATACCTAACATGGCCTATTGTCCATGTTTTTTGAAGAGAAGAGAACTGCATTTGAGTCTGCAACTTGGGAGCCTCACGATGGGGGAAAGCTACATAAAAAAAGTATCAGCTTTGGGACACTGGAGCAGGCAGAGCTTGTCATGTACCTCAAGCCTTTGGTCTTGTTGGTACTCGAGTTAGGATTTCATTAGTCCACACAAGTAGGTTTTTTTGAACAGAGTTTGGGGCATGGGGGTCTGGGAACACTTCTGTCCAAGTGTATGGAACTCAAGCCAGGAAAAATGCAGGTTTTGGATCTTCCCATCCACCATGGACATGACTCTTAATCCTCCTGCAGGATGGAGGGAAGAAGTCATATCTAGAGCCTTGCTAAGGTTGCCCTTATTCCCAGAGGGGTCACCGACTGTATATTATCCAGCCTTCTATACAAGTGGGCTTCTCTAGCCACCTTGTCACTGTGAGGTTGGCAGAGATCACGGGATTTTATGAACCTGCTGCTCTGAGGTAAACCCCATCATACCCCCCCCCCCACTGTCCCAGCTGCTCCAGGGTCTTTTCCTTCCATTTCTGTCAATACTACCCATTCTCCAAGGCCCACCTCACATGCCACCACAGTCTGTCTGGTTGGTTCTAGACCCAGAATGCCCCCCTTTCCATGGGCTTCAGGCACTCATACAAGGCCCCGTAGTGAATCAGTGATCAGCAGAATTCTAGGTGTGTCTTCAGACTGGCTCCATCTTCCACCACCAGCCGTCCCAGGTAGGTGCTAGCGGTCCAGCCTCGACTTTTCAGGGTCCCGTTGGAATCTGAGGGAGGGCGCTCAGTCTAGTCCGACTCCTGGTGCTTCTCACCTCCCTTATCCCGTGGATCACAATCAAGATGGAGATCTTTCCAGTTGGCTTTGCTCACCGCCTTCTTTCTCCATTCATACCAGGACCCAAAGGACTCATATTGAGGACAAGCAGAATTTAAATTTTCCTCAGTCCCATCAGTCAACTCTTCTTGCTCTCCCCCAGGTAAGGCTCTCCTGCCAATCGATTCTGTCTTACTAAGCAATCCTCCAGCCTCATTACAGGTCACACTATTCCAAAGTGTGGCGACTCTCCACTGAGAGACTGTTAGAAGACTTACCCTGATGTTTTTGTAGTGGGTTGAACCCAGGGGATGCTTTACCACCCAGCCATCCCCAGCCATTTTTAGTTTGAGACAGGGTCTCACTAAGTTGTTTAGGTTCTTGCTAAATTGCTGAGGCTGCAGGAGGATTGCAATCCTCCTTGCAATCCTCCTGCCTTAGCCTCCCGAGTCAGTGGGATTAGAGGTGTGCCCCACTGCAGCTGGCTACCCTAGAGTTTCTTTGGTCTTGGCAATTTGTACCACTTCATACTGATCTGTGCTGACTAGTCCAGCCCAGATTCTACACAGTGAGGTTTCATTTTGAAAAAAAAAAAAAATGAACAGACCTACACGACATGGAATCTTTATCAAGTTTGTGTGGGTCTCTGAGGTAGATCCTTCTCTGAAACTCAGCCGATATTACTAACCATTCTACATTAGTATCCGGGAAAAGCTGTGCCCCCCTCTTGGGCAAGCTCCACCGTCCAACATTCCTGTGCATCTGGATTTCCTTAAAAGCTCTTACTGCCATGGAACAGAGGCCAAGAGGTCACTTCTGGACGTCAGCTCTGCCAGGACCTCATTTGAGCCACTTTCCCAAGTCATGCCTTCCTCAGGAGTCCAACATCCACTGAGGGAGAATGGTCGGGGCTGTGAGAGGGTCTGGCCATTCGGACCCAAGGCCTGCGACCCTCAGTTCCCCTGCCCAGTCGTGCCTCCGCCCCCTTGCCCCAGTTTCTAAACCTACTCGACTCCTTATCAGAGACTGCAGCCTGTGACGTATGGCGACGCCAGACAAGAACCAAAACCCACACTTGTCACCTTGGCTTTTTGCATCTTCTGCGTTCAGACATGGTGAGGCAGTCTTGACGTGGCACCACCTTGCCACGGCTCAGGTCACCTGAACATGGAAACCAGTGGAATCTGTAAAACTTTGTAGGGCCAGCACTGTCTGGATGCCTTCCACCCCTGTCACCTCCTTTTGGCCCAGGGCAAGTGAAGACAGACCACCGGCGTCCTCACCGTTGTGTCTACTCCAGTGATAGCCAAGTGTGCCGTCAGCTCACCTCACACCCCTTTTACCAGGTAAGCTGCAGCCCTCTCACTTAGCTGTGATGCAGATTTGAAAACTCAGGACATAACTCAGGAATAGAGGAAATTGGAAACACAGGCTGCCGTTGTAGAGAACCAGTAGCCTTTCATTTATTGGTCAGCCGTCGTCCTCGACTGACTATTACCTATGGAGTTCCAGCGAGAAGCATTTGTGCTAGCCCGAGTGTTTCGTTGCCTAGCTAAGAAAACCAAGCAGTACGAGTTCACACACCGATGGCCAACATGTACACTGGATTGTTGGGCCCCGAGAGATGGAAAGGGGCCTCTGGGGTGAGGAAAAGCATGGGGGGGTTTTCCATCTGTCACCCCTCCTGTGGGAATCCGAGCTTGTGGGTGAGTCACTGCTCTGGAAGTCATGGGCAGCCCCAGCGTGCCTCATTTTGGGCATCTCCAGGAAGTATGGTCCACTGGAGGGGAGGTGTTGGGCTCACACAAAGTCCAGCAGCGACTCCAGCACACCAGGTAAGTCGGAGCTGGGGGAGGGAGCAGCCCAGATACAAGCCTGGTGCCTGTGTCAGTTAGTTGGAGTTGGACACCGCTGTCTGGGGTGAATAAGCATTATTCAGTCAGTTTTACAGATGGGAAGATTTTGAGTGAATTAAGCAATTCTTGCAGAGTAAGTAGAAATATTTCTAAGTCGAACAAACACTATTGTAGCCCACGTAACCCACTAGTATATGTCTCGGATGGAACTCAGTGATCTCAGTTGTTATTAGGTTGGAGATTGGGATTAATGATGGGAGAATTCAAGTGCTAGATGGAATCTGGAAGAAAATCTCCCTCCCAAAGCCATCAGAGGAGGGGCTGTGAGGTTGGTTCACGGGCGAGGAGGGCCAGGCCCAGAGTTAAGGTCCAGTACCGAGTGCCGTCTTAGCATGGGGCTAGACTGGGAGGGCCTGGAACGGCTCACTCGGGTGGCCCCACTGCTCCCACTATATGCAGAAGGTCTTCCATCCACACAGCTCTCCTGATCCTGGGGTCAGGTTCAGCTGCTCTTCCCCAGGTACTGGCTTCACTTCCCGTCAGCCCAGGGAACTCGGACAGCTTCCTGTAGGAACGAGGTGCGGCACCTTTCCCTGTTGTCACTGCTGTCTGCTTCCTAAGGGCCCTGAGGTTTGTCACTGCTCCCAAATGAAAGCCCTGTGTGGCCCTGACAGATGGTACAGAGGCAGCATCTGGCTGGTGGCGTGTGACGCGTTGCCGTGGCTCTCACCGCCTGTGCCCTCACAGCCCTAGGGCAGAGTCTCCTCACCAATGGGAGGAGGGGATGAAGCATCAGTCAGATGCACAGCACAGGACACACACCGTCTTTGTCACTTGTTTCAGTGCCCAAGGAGGACCCTGGTGGTTGAAAGGAGAATGCAGCAGAGGTTTAGCAGGTCACTAGGTAGTGACCAAGTACCACTGTAGCCACAGAAGAGGACAGTACAGTGCCAGGGAGGTCACAGCTCAGGGTTCATCGTCCTGGGTGGAGCAGGCTGTTCTCTACAACCTCCGCATAACATGGCCGAGTGCCTTCTACCCTGCAGAAGTCACCACCAGAAGCCACTGCAAGGTGGCTACAGGAGGACATGCTGGTGGGGACCTCAGCCATGAACAGTCAGCGAGTTGATCAAGGTTGGTCTGACACAGGGAACTGCTGACAGGACAGGTAAGGAATGGCCCTAAGGAAAACCCGATGGAGGGCTAGGAAAAGGACACTGGGAGGGCAGTCTTCACACCTGCCTAGGGCAAGGAAGCCACCACCCCCCTACTTCCACGAGGATACCAGCAGCAGACCTGATGATGAACTTGCTCACTCCCCTGCAGCAGGGCGAGGCTGCCCAGCTGGGCATTGCTGCCTTGTACACCTTGCCCTCCTGTCACAGGAAGGGCCTTCTGCCCCCTGCAGACTGCAACTGAGACTCTGGTAGGGTCTCTCCATCCAGGAGACACATGGGAAGGGCCAGGACAGGGCTGCAGGGACTTCACACCCGGGATGCACAATACTTTGACATTGGTGGACCAAGAGTTCCTCAGTTTAACAGGTCGACTGTGCCAAGATGGACGATTTCAGCAGGAAGCAGAGTTCCGGACAATCAAAAGCCCAAGGCATAGTCCAAGGTTATTTCATACCAGGGGCCGGGGATACTTGCTCCACCTGACAGTAAGAAACATTGCTTGGTAGACTTAAGAATTGGAAGGTGTACAGCAGTTAGGAGTGCTGCTCAGACACTGAGCGAGCTGCCGTTACCAAGCTGGACAGAGCAGGGGAAGGCTCTTGAGGGCTTGGTCTCAGTGCATATGCAGTTGTCATCTAAACCCTAATGGGGTGATCAGACCACAGGATTCTGGAGAAGTGTGATGCCCACTTCTACTAGCAAATAGTCCCCATTTAAGAGTTGTCCTTGGTAGAGTGTGGGACAAGACTGCCTTCACAGATCTGTCTAGGAGACTTGCCTCCAAGGCCCTCCCAGAGCTGCCCTTTGGAGCTAGTTTCTGAATGCATCTCTGACCAGCTACAAGTGGCAGTGGAACTCCTGGCTCCCTGCCTTTGTCACCAAGGTCAGTAGCCTCCCAGGTCATCAAGACTACCTTTAACTGACAAGGAGATGTTCGAGCAGAAAGGACAGCGAGATTTGAGGGTATATCTGCATCTCACTGCAGAGTACCCCCTAAGCTGGTCTCTGATGAAAATCCACCTGACCAGTCACAGTTCGATGTGGTGGCAGCAGCTCTTACAGATCTCCAGGCAGAAGCCAGGTGCCCCATCTGCCTGGATGACCTGGGACCTCCGTCACCATCAAATGTGGGCACGACTTCTGTTGCTCCTGCATCCAGCAGTCCTGGGCAGATCTGCAAAACAGGTTCCCTTGGTCTTGGTCAGTGTGAAGGAGGGCACTTCAGGAGCAACACCCAGCTGGGAAGGATGGTCGAATTTCCAAGCTACTCCATGTCAGTATGAGAAGAGGGAGAACAAGACAAACTTGTATGAGGAGCATGATGAGGTCTTGACCTTTTGGTGAGGAGGACCAAGAGCCATTTTGTGTCTATGCTCAGCCCCCTGACCACCAGGGCCACTACATGAGGATCATCAAGGAGGCTGCCTCTCACCACAGGAGAACTTAAAAGTTACGTTGAACCCTTGAAGGGGCAAGTAGAGAGTGTTCAAAAATTACTCGTCACCCAGGACCAAGAACAATTAGAACAGAGAGAAGATGGAACTCCAGAGACAGATTACCCTCTTAATTTGAGTATCTGAACCAGTTTGTAGAACATGAGCAACAGGCAGTTCTGTTAAGGTTAGCAAAAGAGATTGAAAAGAAACTCATTGTGAACAGGAGAGTATTTTCAGGCCACATTTCCAAGATCAAAGGTCCAATAAAATCAGGTGGCAGAAAAGAGCATGATGTCAGAAGTGAAATTGCTGATGGGTGTTAAGAATGTCTCCCACAGGTGCGACAGCCTCAGATGCCCAGGTCTTTCCCTTCTGGTTAAGGAAAGGATGCAGTTTTCCTTTACAGTTTTCAGCTCTAAAGAAAATGAGTAACTTCTCCAAACTTCTGTCTCTGGTTCCCGAAACAGCACATCCTAGTCTGCTCATCTCCAAGGATGAGAAACACGTGACATTCGTGCAGAGAGAAACTTGTTCATCTGAATCTAGTAAGAATCATGCCTTATCCAGTGGTTCTGGGTTCAGAGAGGTTCAATTCTGGCCGGCACTGGGAAGTCCAAGTGGAGACAAGCCGAATGGACTGTGGAGGTTGGTCAAGACTCCATGAGACATGGCTACTGTCAGGTTTGGACAAATGCTGGACAGTTCAACTGCACAACGGTGTTTACGTGGCTCAGTGCACTGTCCCAGTCACTCTCTAGTGGAAAAAACCTAGATGGATTGGCATTTATCTGGACCTAGTTGGGTGAGATTTCCTTTTACAATTTGAACATCAGGTCTCAAATCCATTCTTTCAGAGATGGATTTTTCTGAAGCATTGAAGCCTTGGGTTGGTATTGGCAATGATCCAAAGCCTCTTATTCTCTGTGAGATAGCAGACTATGCAGGGTGAAGCGCGAGATGCAGCATTGCTTCATCTTTCTGCCATTCATGGCTAAATAAATGGCAGTGAATCTAGCACCAGTTTTTTTTTTTTTGGGGGGGGAGGCAAGTCTCATTATTGCCCAGGCTGGTCTCCAATTCTGCCCGTTTCCTGCCTCAGCTTACCGAGTAGCTGGAATTACAGTTGCATACCCACCATGCCTGGTCAGCAAAGTATTTGTTGTACCATGGATTGAACCCAGGGGTCTTGAAATGGTGGCTTCGAGCAGTCCTCCCACTTCAGCCTCCCAAGTAGTCGGGCATGTACTACCACACCCAGCATTCTTTCATTTTGCTCCAAAGGAACAGATGCTGTGGGAACTGACAGATGTGGAAATGACCTGTGTTTCTGGAGTTTTAAGATGTAATAAAATTTTTTTTGAGTTGCAGGATTACAAAGTCAACCTTTCAGCACTTATGGCCACCAAGGACATCAGCAAAAGCCTGGAATTCCTGGTTGTGGTTTGGATAGAAGATAGTCTCCAAAAGCTCATGTGCAAGACAGTGCAAGAAAGTTCAGAGGTGAAGTGATTAGGTCAAGACTCTCAAGCCACAGGAGGATTAATGCACCGATTGGGGTAACTGGGTGGTAACTGTAGACATCCTGAAGGCACGTGTCCAGTGACCTGTTTTGTCCTTGGTGCAGAGCTGTCCTTGTGGCTGTAACCTGGGCCACTATCTTTTGCCATGCCCTTCCCCCATGAAGTTCTGCCTCCCCTAGGGCCCGGCCCAGCCATCTGCGGACGAGACCTCTGAAACCATGAGTGCCATAAACTTTTCCTCCTTCAATTGTGTTCAGCAGGTCTTTTGACCACTGACAAGAAAAGCTAACCATGTGGATGTTGCATGAGGTTGTCCAGCAGAGTGCTGATACAACGTAGAATCGCCACTTAGACGATGGTAAGGCTCAGGACTGGAAGGCCCAGGAGACATCTCACAGAACTTCAGAGGTCATGGTGCCTGCTGCTTAAGTTCCATCTTTGTCTTCTACCTATGGCTCCATGGGGGGAGGCAAGGGAACCCTGACAGCATTTAAAAAAACAAAAAAACAAAACAGAACCCCACATGAGCTGTACCTGAAGAAGCCGAAACTGATCCCACAGTGCTGGGGTGAGACCTCTGCCCCTTCTGATGCAATCCCTCAGGCAGACTCCTCACCAACTGAAGACTTGGGCAGCAGAGTCCAAGGAAACCAGAGTGACAGGTACATTGCTTTGGACTGGAGGCCAGCCAGGGAGGGTAACTACAGAATTGCAAAGATCTTCTACTGACAAGTTGTACCCAGTATCAGAAGCATACAAAAGTCTTGTTTCCAAATGTGGTGTAACCCAAATGTTCTGAGCTTAAAAATGCAGTTCAGATGCTGCAGAAAAATCAAAGTTCTCAAAGGCTATAGTTCTGAGTGACAGAAGGACAGAGTTGGAAGTCACTTACAGCTTTCCTGTTTAGACGACAATTTAATATTACAGAATTATGGTAGTTAATGAAGCTACCCAGGACCAAGAACATCACAGAAGAGGGATTTCATAATTCAAACACAGGCCTCCCAAACCTGGGCTCCTTCCGACTCCATCTCTTCTCTGCTGTAGCTCGAGTTGAGCTGCCTGACTGCTATAGTCAAGGTGGCCGAAGTCATTTTTGGACTTTCCCTTCCCAAGGGCTATACCCCAAATAGTGTCTGTCCAACTCTGCTGCCCACATTACCCAGTTGTCATCGACTGCCAGATGACACAAGCTCCGTGGCATTGCTGAGGCCTCAGAGGACCACACAGAAAACACAGGGCTCCCCGAGCTCAGGGGCTCAGGAGGGACTCTAGTCAGGATCTGCAGGGACTAATGGGAGCCAAGGGGACTCACAGTAATGTCACTCTGAAGTCTTGTCACCCAGAGCAGTTTGACAAGCATCAGAATGTCCAGAGAGCTGGTGCAGAACAGGCTTCCAGCCCTCAGGCCTTCTGCTTTAGGAGGATGTGATGGGGTTGGTGATACCCATTACTAGCAAGCTCCCCAGGAAGTCTGGGAGACTCCCTTGGAGAGTCACAGGCACAGGGTTGAACCATCCCAGGTCAGGGAGAGAACAGGAGCCCTGCTAGAGTTGGGGAGTCAGGAACCCTAGAGATGCCCTCCTTGAAATACAGCAACCACCATCAGGGACACAGCCAGCTGGAGAAGACTGCTGGCACATTGAGGTCACTTTGACCCTCCACATGGCCTCACGTGGAACCTCCCACAGACCACAATCCCCAAGAAACAAAGCTCATGGGGAACTGGAGTCAGCACTCAGGGGCAGCAAAGGTGCATGGGGGAAGGTAGAGATGCGAGAGGCACCCAGAAGGTCCTGTCTGCTGAGATGCATCTTGGGGGAATTTCCAGCAGCCAGTTATTTTAGAGGAGCCGCTACCCTTGGCATCACCAGGTCCAGTCCTCCCACTTCTCGGCTACGCCCATGGTGAGATGCACCATCCTGTGCTTGGAGTCCCATCTCTGCACCAGCAGGGGGGCCTGGGGAGACCTGCCCTCCTGGAAGCTGCAGAAGGCTGGCACCAGTGACTCTCCAGTGTCCATAGCTCCTTCTAAAGGCTACAGTTCAGGCCGGCTAGCTGCTGCAGGCCCAGCTCGACTTGTTTTGAGAAAAAACAACAAAAAAACCCCTCTTGTCACCATCCCTCAAGCTGGTGCCTCTGCCCACCTTCCTAGTGCCGTTTGCTCTGCGTGCCCAGGACCACGGACAACATCACAGAAGCTCACCTTATCCCGACATCAGATCCACCACTGACAGGTTCATGGTGGAATGTCAAGTTCTTTGGGGTCTGGCTATGCCAATATCCCCATCCTTAAGGTCAGCAGGTACAAGACCCCTCCCCCACTCCAATGACCCAGGCCTAAGGGGGGATGTCAGACACTAGATGGGCCTAGCCACTGCCCCTCCATGACCTCTGGGAGCCCAGCTCCGCACTTTGCACTCCCATGACCCAAGTCTGACTTTTCTAGGCTGGGAAGGACAGGCCAGTGCGTGGCTCCAGAGGTGGTGCTTGACACACCTGTCCAAGGGACGTGTATGAAGGGGTATGAAGAGGTGCCCGTCATTCCCAGGAAGTGTCTGGCCTATGCTCAAGGTGAAGTTTGATGGACACCCATGAGGTTTCCAAATGTGGGGCTCAGTGTATTAACACTTTCTTCCTGCTGTGTCTCTGGAGAGTCCCTTGGCCCCCAAATTCATTCAAGTTGACCTGTTTGCAGATTTTATGAGCTAAAGGAAAAGCAAGGCAATCCCTATGCATGTGGCCCTCAGTTCCATCCTTTTCTTGCACCCGACAATGGAAGTACTGCCGTCATCTTAAGCCTTCTGTCCGTTTGGCAGTGTCTGAACCCATCCCGCTGAATATGGGGGTGAAGTTTCTGCCCCATTTGTGGACAGGCACTGAGACTCAGCAAGCTAGAGCCGGGCCCACAGGGAGAACCTGCTGCCAGACAGGTCGTGTTCTGCGCACGTTGTGCTCACATAGGCCACCGGTGGAGGCCCCATCAATGTTCCCTTCATCCTCCGTCCTAGGCCCAGATGCCTTGCTGTGCAATGACACGTGTTGAGCCCCTTTCTGTGGCTCTGGAGTCCAGGCAGCATCAGTTCCCATCAAATAGCAAGCTTGTCCCGAGGATGATCTAGAGCCCCAGATCTACTCCAACAGCAAGCAAGGCCAAAGCGAAGAAGGCCGAGTCCAGTGAAGGTTACCTGAAAGCATCATTTGACCTTTAGATGAATTCTAGGTTCTGACAGTCCTCTCACTGACACTTTGTCATTCCAAGTGACTTACTCTGGGCCCCCTAATGAGGGCCATTGTAGGTATAGAGCCACTATGTAATATATATCATAATCACCACCCGTCACTCAAAACCCATCTGCCCTTCTGTCCAGCTCAGTGCAGATGAGCCCTTCCCACACCGTCTTCCTCCGTCTCCCCCCTTAGTTGAGCTGACGTCAATATTCTCCCACCATGCTCCATGGAGTTCACTGGGGCTCCAAGTCGCTTGTTAGTGGCAGTTTGTTCGTACCTGCCCTTTGGTTTTCTGCATCTCAGACTTGCCGTGTCCAACTCCCGGCTCCGACTCTTCCCCACACAGGCTGCCTCATCAAGCATCTGAGTTGGTCAGTTCTTCCCTCACAGTATGCTAGAGTCCGTCAGTCCCCTCTGCCATGCTGCCTAGACTAAGCCAGCACTTCGCTCCTTGATGACTACACCAAGTTTCTGACTGATCCTTCTACCACGTGTCACTGTGTGCATCCAGGGAATCATTTAAAAGATAAGCCACATCACTCCAAGCTCACCAGTACGTCCACATCTCGCTCCAAGCGAAAGCTGAAGTGCTTACACAGGCCTCACGAGGCCTCGCCCTGTCCCTGCTCCGACTTGTACCTTCAGCTACATGCCTGCTGCTCTGTCCCTCTTCCCCCAGGCCCAAGCTCCCAGCTGGCTGGGCTGCACTTGTTCTCCTGGCTCCACAGTCCCCAGGCAGGCTAGCTCTAGAGGGATTAGGCTCCGTGGTCTAGGTTGTCTCACTCCTCCTCAGGGGTATGTCCTAGTACTAAGTTTCCATCTCTTAGATGAAGGAAGTAAATACGAGAGGGAAGATGGTCCACGGGAGACATTGGTGGCTTTAACCTTGTGGCTTGATGAGTAACATGCTCTGTTATAGCCACATGAGGGAGGGGATGCTCTAGGGGCAGTGAGCCCAGCTGGGGCCCCAGAACAGGAGGCAGCTCGAGTAGGTAGGTGAGGCACACCCCCCCCTGTGGCTTCTGCTGCCCAGTGAAGCCCTGGGGAGAGTCAGCCCTTATCAGGCTTCCAGGAGCCTCGGTGCTACCCCCACCCCCAGGGCACACGAGGACTTGCTCCTCAGCACACGGCTGGCTTGCAGCGAAGGAGATGGGACTCTTCCACATGGCACCTTCCTGGGCCTGGCCCACTACCAGGCTTGAGCTGGTGCTGCAGCCAGGGTCTTGGCCCATTCTCCTGTGGGCCTCACTGTCCAAGTGTGACCTGTCCTAGCCGTCCTGGTCTGTAGACTTCACATCCTCTGATGACACCTGAGGCTCAAGTTGCCGTCAGCTTTCTACACAGCTGGAGAGTTGTGTAGTGTTCTGCCTTCTCTTTAAGGGGCACAGGGCTCCCAAGTCCTCAGCCACACACACGTTTTCCTTGTTCATAGGGGCACAAGGGGGATCAGGGTCTTGCTCATGAGACAGGCAAGAGAAGGCCTGGATAGGTCCCTTCAGCAGTATCAGAAGGCTAGCGCTTCAACTCCATCTTTACTGTGCATTTTAGGGCACTGGCAAGGGGCCCTGGACAGTCAGTGCCTCGGAACAGGTTTTTGCATTTTACTCCAGTCTAGGAGGGCAATTGGGAGGAGGCCTGCCATCATTTGGTCTGTGAAGATGTGTTCGTGTTCTAACCCTGCTGCTCTTGCTGAGCAGGAGGCCCTCATGTTGTATCCTCAGAGGATACCCTGGTCCTGGCTCAGAGGGGTGGGGGAAACTCCAACTTTAAGCATCCTATCACCTGCCACAAAGATTTTAGCTTGAAACTCACAATGACGAGTATCTCCACTTCTTTTGTTTACTATCTTCAAAGCCACGAGAGCGACTCTCCTGACCCCTCAGCTGATTCAACGTGGCTAATTTAATTAAGAACCATTGTCCTTCCCGACTGCTCTGGTCAGAGGGGATTTTTACTGCAGGTTGCACAAATGGAGGAACTACACATACAACAATCTACACTGGAGGTAAGAATCTTCTCTTCCAGAAGTAATTGACTTTTCTAGACTCATCCTTGCAGCCACATTTGATAGTCGAGTTAGAAGTCACTGATTTTAGACTATATTCATCCAGTGAGTTTAAAGGTCATAGATATGCCCTACAAAGAGGGAGCACAAATTTATAAGAAGGAAAGATTGAGTTAGAACTCTGAGGGAAAGATGTGAAGCCAGCCAAGGGCTCGCCATCCGTGTGCACAGAAGTCAATGCCACAGCACCAGCTTTTACAAGAAGTTATTAAAGGTTAACCGATAGTGATAGGAGGCAAGTTCAAATCTGTCTACAATTGGCCAGTGGGGTTTAAGGGCTTTGGAGTTGATGGGTCTGATGTTTGTCTTGGTTGAATGCAGTTAGGTCTTTTAATGTTTTAGCTCTGTTTTAAATTCCAGGTCACACCCTTGCTCTTGGATGTAGCTCCCAGTCCCCAAACCTTTAGCTTGAACCTTCTAGGGCATACATGTTGTGCTCATCCTTAGGTTAGGCTTTAAGGTGCCTGTCCGATGTGTTCTGTAAAACACTTCCACACCACAGTTATGAGTGAGGAATTGAATTCCTATCGGGAAAATGCTGAGCCACATTTTGATTTGTGTCCTAGAAGGTGGGCAGGGACCCACTAGCATTGGAATAAGTAGAGGCGGTGGGTGTGCCCGAGATAAGGCTGGTCATTGCCAGCCAATGCAGCCAAAGTTAGGACTGACCTCCCATGGAGTCCTTGAGACCCCTTTGATTATGTCTTGGAAATAGTTCTCAGGTCCTTGAGATACTCCTGAGGTGTAACAGACACCCATTTACAGTTGTAAGCCCCCTTTAGTAAATATCTAGCAGGACTTTGTGGTTTAACATGGGCTCAGTTTCAGACATAAAGGGCAAGGTTTGAGGGTTAAACACAAGGTGACAGCCATCTTCTATAAATTTCATCACAAATCACTATGGTCAGGTCATCTAGGGCCAAGGACTGCTTCACCCTCTCAATCTTTCTCATTTCAGATTAGGTTTCTGGTCATCTCTTCTGAAAGAGAAAAGATGTGTTCAGGGTGAGGGGCTTGTCAGTATTTGGGGAGAAAGGTCTCTAACATTTCTGTCATGACCCATGGTTCAATCTTTCCATTCACTGTCATAGGAATTTTAACCTAAAGCCATTGGGGAGAAACACTGCTTGTGTTAAGAATGCCTAACATTTCACACCAATACCAATTACCCTTACCTCCCCTTGAAAAAGAAGTTCAGTTATAGCTGCATATCAAACTAAGTCACTTGCAGCAATCACTGGAGTCATTCAACTGTAGTGGAGCTATTTTGCCTTTTAAGTTCTGCCTGTGGACACCACAGCAGTGGAGCTCACGGAGACCCTTCTAGCCCTCTCTGTAGTAATGAGGGACTGCCCTTCTTCCCTGCAGAAGGGCACTGCCCTCCATTAGCAGTGGGGTGACCATGCAAGCTGGAGCCAAGATTGGGCAGAGCCAACTCATCTGGGAAATGGATGGGATTGGCCAGAGGAGGACCACAGGAAGTATGTTCAGGAAACATAGCAGGGCCACAGGGCAGGGGTCAAGTGTCCACAGAGCTAACAGGTTGGAACATACCAAAATGTAGAATCACAAGGGATGAGTCCTGGAACCCCCAAGGCCCTGAAGTCTAAAGCCACCCGACACCAAAAGCCATCCATGTTGCAGCTGGAACAAGGATGCAGACTTGACTCCTGAAAAGGCATGTCAAGTTATCAGGAAAGTGAAATACTCCACTGGACACTTAGAGACCATCTTGAAACAGATGAAAAAATCTGATAGAAATAGGAGATCTCGGGAGGAAACAGATTTTAGTATTGAAGGGTATGAAAACGTTCAAGCTCACTGGATGAGCAAAATAGCAAGATGGAAATGAGAATCCATGGATTTGTAGATCAATAGAAATGATAAAATCCAGAGTGTGTTTAAAAATACACTTTAAAAATACCCATGTTTAGATTCCTGATGTGCTTCCCCTCCAGTTGTAGGTAGGGACTTTCTCAACCCAGATCTATTCTCCTCTGTTCTAATATTGCCACATAGAACTCTGGTCTCCCAAAATATTCTAGGACAGCAAGAAATGTTCCCCCAGGAGAGTTGAGTCTCCAGGTGAATCTGGCCAGTGGAGGGAGAGCAGTCGCCTTGGGCAGTACATGTGCAGTGCTGTGCCATCCCATGGCACCACTTTAAAGGCCCGAGGACAAGCTGGTAGTCTATTCCTAGCATCCCCTTCTAGTCTACAGGTATACAGAGCAGTGTGAAGCTGCATTGCTACATTCTTGAGGCTTGGGGGGTAGGAAGAAGGCCCTCCCCACTGCCCCTGAAGCATCCTGAACACACCTCAGGGCAGGTACTTTCTCCAAGCAGTTCCTGACTATGGGGCTGGAAGTTCTGGGTTCTTGGGCAGCTGGGACCTCAGGATATGTGACCAAGTGGGACTGGACACACCATCATTGAGAGCATGTGGCTTTCCAAAAGCCAAACACATTGCAGCTAGAGGAAGGATACACCAGACTTGACCGGTACCCTGTGGCGGTGCCTTGTGCCTGAACATGTTCTTCCCTGGTCAGGGCTTTGCTCTCCTGGGTCAACATGGACAAAGCCTTTCTAACTCCTCAAAGAGTCTAAGAACTTGGCTTCACTGGAGACATGCAATAAGGATTCTCTAGGGAGAGGGTACCTCAGTCACTGGTGGATACAAAGATTGGGACCCTTACCCAAGTCAGACAAGGGAAGAGCAAGGGGCTGCCTTTGCTCTACCCAGTAGAGACATTCCTCATCGTGTAAGTTGGATGTGAGGTGTCCCCCCCAAAAGTCTTAGGCAGATGGAACAAGGTTCAGAGCTGAATGATTAGATTATGAGAACTGTGACCTTATCAGTGGATTAATCCACTTGATGAAGTAGCATTTGAATGGATCATCGAGTGGTAATGGGCAGGTGGAGTATGGCTGGAGGAAGCAGGTCACTGACGGCATGCCTTCGGAGTCTATATTTTGTCCCCGGCACCTCACTCTGCTTTCCAGCTGCTATGAGGTGAGAGACTGTCAGGCTGGTCCTTCCATCATGGCGTTCTGCCTTCTGAGGCCCAGTGTGATGGAATCGGCAGACTACGGACTAAACCTCGAAACTGAGCCCAAGTAAGTGTTTCCTCTAGGTTTGTCAGGTCTTGGTCACAGCAATGAAAAACTAGGACATCTTTGTAGGTCCCTGGAGTTATGGAGGACATGACATGTGGGGCTGCTACTCAGATGCAACGAACAGGTCATTCTTGGAGCTCCTGTGATTGAGTGGGACACAGGTCAAGAGAAGGCTTTGCTTTCTGTCTGACTGATAAGCTACACTGCCATGAGGATATGGTCTCAGTGGAAGCAAGTCTGGTAGGGACAGTTGCTATATGGATCCAAATGAAGTTTCCAGTTGGATAGTCACAGCACACACTTCAGGAAGAGAAGAGCTATGGTTACTTCTGCCAGCAAATATTGTATAACTGAAGATCAACTCCTAGCTGGTTTCTGGGTCCTGCTAGCCATAAACACCTAAAGACAGTTTAGAGGTGCCTGGTAGCTAACCTCACATGAGCTGGGTGCTATTTGAGGTTCTGTGTAGTATTGAACTGCACAGGATTCCAATGCCATGAGGAATTATAGAGTGGTCAGGCTCAGACCAACTTCACTAGCAGGAAATTCAGATGTCTTGGTGCTTGATCTTATACTGAGCTTCATTTTCTTCATCTCATTGCCAGTTTACATGGGGAACCACATGGTTCCAAGCATTTCTCCACTTTATCTTTAAATTTACGGTTCTCCATGTTTACAGAAGCCAGATTCTGATCACAAAATCTTGGGGGAAAGGCCAAGCCAAGGCTCTTTGCATGTTCCAATGGGAGGTCACTCAGGTCAAGAGAAGGCTTTCTACCACTTTGCCTAATGTATTTCAGCTCCACTCCTTAAGGCCCATGTGGGTGGGTTTATAGCATAAAACTTGAGGTCTGCAAGGGCAACTTTGGTAGTTCCCAATACCTCCTACCTACAGGTTGTGCCCGATGACTGCAGCACTCATAGGACTTCTTACCAAGTAATGTGTGCTGCAAGTCTTGGAGGAAAACATCTAAATGTGATTCTACCGGGAATTCCAAGTTTGGATCTCCATTTCTGATGTTAGGATGATCCTGTCAATGTTGACCGAGTTGTGATCAACTGCCAAATGGAACTGGCAGCTCCGTGGCATTGCTGAGGCCTCACAGGACCACACAGGAAATGGGGCTCAGGAGGGACTCTAGTCAGGATCTGCAGGGAGTAATGGGACCCGAGGGGACTCACAGTAATGTCACTCTGGAATTTGTCACCCAGAGCAGTTTGACAAGCATCAGAATGTCCAGAGAGCTGGTGCAGAACAAGCTGCCAGGCCCTCAGGCCTTCTGCTTTAGGAGGATGTGATGGGGTTGGTGATATAGCAAGCTCCCCAGGAAGTCTGGGAGACTCCCTTGGAGAGTCACAGGCACAGGGTTGAACCATCCGAGGTCAGGGAGAGAACAGGAGCCCTGATAGGGTTGGGGAGTCAGGAGGCGTGGGATGGATTCTAGAGGAACCCTAGAGATGCCCTCCTTGAAATACAGCAACCACCATCAGGGACACAGCCAGCTAGAGAAGACTGCTGGCACATTGAGGTCACTTTGACCCTCCACATGGCCTCACGTGGAACCTCCCACGGACCACAATCCCCAAGAAACAAAGCTCATGGGGAACTGGAGTCAGCACTCAGGGGCAGCAAAGGTGCATGGGGGAAAGTGGAGATGCGAGAGACACCCAGAAGGTCCTGTCTGCCGAGATGCATCTTGGGGGAATTTCCAGCAGCCAGTTATTTTAGAGGAGCCGCTCCCCTCAGCATCACCAGGTCCAGTCCTCCCACTTCTCGGCTACGCCCATCGTGAGATGCACCATCCTGTGCCTGGAGTCCCATCTCTGCATCAGCAGGGGGGCCTGGGGAGACCTGCCCTCCTGGAAGCTGCAGAAGGCTGGCACCAGTGACTCTCCAGTGTCCATAGCTCCTTCTAAAGGCTACAGTTCAGGCCAGCTAGCTGCTACAGGCCCAGCTCGACTTGTTTTGAGGAGGAAAGAATTCCACCTCTCATCACCACCCCTCAACTGGTGCCTTATGGTCAGCAGGTACAAGACCCCTCCCCCACTCCAATGACCCAGGCCTAAGGGGGGATGTCAGACACTAGATGGGCCTGGCCAGTCCCTCCATGACCTCTGGGAGCCCAGCTCCGCACTTTGCACTCCCATGACCCAAGTCTGACTTTTCTAGGCTGGGAAGGACAGGCCAGTGCGTGGCTCCAGAGGTGGTGCTTGACACATCTGTCCAAGGGACGTGTATGAAGGGGTATGAAGAGGTGCCCGTCATTCCCAGGAAGTGCCTGGCCTATGCTCAAGGTGAAGTTCGATGGACACCCATGAGGTTTCCAAATGTGGTACTCAGTGTATTAACACTTTTATTCCCGTATTTTTGGAGGAGTCTGTAGTGTCCCTTGGCCCCCAAATTCATTCAAGTTGACCACATTTGTGGTAGATTAGATTAAGAAAAGCAATCCCTACATGCTTTTTGGCCCCCATTGCGTCAATTTCATAACCCTGCGGATGGACGTCAGTTAAAACATTGCCTACTCAGCAGTGTCCGACCTGGGCCACAAGGAGAATTTGAAGATCTTGCTGCTGGCCAGATCGTTTTCTAGGCATGTTGTTCTGGGATAAGCTGCGTGAGGAAGCCCCATCAATGTCCCTCAGCTGGAGCAGGGGTCCTGTGTGTCATTCTCTGTCCTAGACCCAGCTGCCTTGCTGTGCAGTGACAGATGTGGAGTCTTTCTGTGGCTCTGGAGTCCAGGCAGCCTCCGATTGAGGGCCGAACTTGAACTTGGTCCCGTTTACTTTTAACTGATCTTTTATTCTACTGAAAGGCAAAGTGCTCCCCAGCAAGATTTTAGGATGTCAGCATGGGTGCTCGGAGCCTTCGGAACCAAGGCCAGCCTGGCCATAGCCCTGGAGGGGATGGCCTGGTGTTTGAGGACATTGCACTGTAGCTTACTGACACTGAACCTTCCAGAATGAAGTTCTCAGAATTCTCTTGGGATTTGCAGAGGCCCACGGGACTTCCAGCCATTCTGAGAATACCTCCAAGGAGGTCGAGGGGAGGCAGGGCTCGTTCCCAGGCAGCTCAGCTTCCCCACTGCTCCCCGCACCCCAACCCTTGCTCCCCTTCCTGTAGATCCCTCCGGAGTCTTGGTTTTGGGTACATATCCATTTACAGGAATAGTTGAACAAGATCTTTCCATCTGAGGAATACCGAGGTCTTTATCCCGCTTTCTGTCCCTTAAGGACAGCATGAGGTTTCAGAAATAATCCCTTTGATCTTTCTATCAAGGCAAAATGTTCTTGGAGGCAGTGAAGACCTCTCGAGTAGGTAGAATATGGTGGAGCTTGCAATTAAGCCCTCTCAGAGGGGCCAGAGGAGGGACAGAGACCAAATGCCACAGTCTTGGCCCAGACAGTGACCTACAGCAGACTCATGAATGAGTCATGTCTGAGCTCCATCTTCCAAATGGCTTATTTCCTTTTGTATTTTGTTTAGATTAAAACCTTGGACAACTTGGTGTTTGGTCCCTGACCCCACTTGAAAGATACTTTGGCCAGTTCCTTATGTTTGGGGATTGAACCCAGGGGCTCTTAGCCACATCCCCAGCCTTTTATATTTTAGGGACAAGGCCTTGCTAAATTGCTGAGGCTGGCTTTGAATCCACGATCCTCCTGCCTCAGCCTGACGAGCTTCTGGAATTAAAGGCAAGTGCCATGGCACCAACTCTTTTCCCTTATTTTTGGGGTTGGGGAGGGTGGTGTTCCAACAGGATTTGAACATGCAGCGGTGAGGCGAGGTGAGGATGTGTGGACCGAGCAGGGCGGGGACGCTCACACCCCGACGGTCTCTGCAGAGCAGATGAGATGCCCTTTCTAGGCTTTCTTTCATCTTTGGTACCTATTGGGTGTCAGTTGGGGAACCAACATTCAGGTCAGTGGGATGATTGAGAAAAAGCAGGTAGACAGAAGGTCATTGATCTTCCTTATCGTGAGGATTAAGAGCTTCTGTGAGGGAAGGGATTTGAGTGGAACTCAGGCTCAGGAAACAGTGCTATAGGACAAAGACAAGGTTGAAACGCATGGTCCCCATGCCCGATCGCCTGGATTCTCACTAGTGACAGCCACTTGAGTGCCCTGGAGCGTTTCAGTGGTGGGCACCTCTGCTCAAGAGGAACAGGAGTCCCAGACTCTCATGGGTCCTCATTGATTGGGGCGGTGGGTGGGGCAATCTTGGCTTGCCTCTAGTGTAACTGCACCTGCCATGAGGATTGCAGAGGGAACCTTATTCTTCCCGTATCTTTGTTATAGGCATCGGACAGGAGCATGTTTTAAGTGTCCCTAGTACCTCCCCCCTCACAAATTATGTAACTTTTAAAATAGTTATTTCTGTCCAGCTTCTCAAGTATTCTGGGAGCTGCTCCTTCTCATTCCTTAAGAATGTCGCCCCCCCCCCCCCCAAGTACTTTGTTCATCCCGCCTAGAGGCAATTCCCCTGGCTACACGGAAACCACTTTGACCTCTAGAGAGACAATCTCCCAGTTTTGACCTGTTCTTCCTGTTGTGCTATTTTGGCATTCTGTGCCACCTACCCTGATACACCCGTTTAAAAGAAGGTATCAGTTCCTGAAGGGACAGCCACTGGGACAAAGGTTCTCCGTGGGAACACTTGACACTCCCAGCTCTGATTATTCAATGCAGTCTCCGCCAACACCAACACCGCTGCCCGTCTCCTTTGGTTTAACTGACATGAAAATCTGTCACTGAAGACTAAAGTAGAGCTTAAGATGATATCAGTAGCAACTTGCTTTCAACACCTGCTCGCTCTTTTGCATATCAAACCCGCCATGCCTGGCTTCTGGCTTTCTCCTGTAACTCTCCCACAGAGGCTTCCTGACAAAGCGGGGCTGCCAGCTCTTCCCTCAAGGTGTGCTAGTAGCCGATAATCCCCATCCCTACACATTCTGGGACTCAGCCCCGTCCCGAGTCTGCCCAAGCTCCTAGCTGGTCTCTCTCCCCCAATTTCTCTGTATGGAGCCAGCGAGACCCTTCAGGACTCAGGACATCATTCACCCCAGTATATCTGCATTCGACTCCAGGTTAAAGAAGTCCTTAGGAAGGCCACCCAGTCTTTCATGGTCTCCGCCCCTGTGACTTTGAGCCTCCTGGATGTGGCACATGCCTCAACCCCTCCTCATGAGGGCACCGTTCGTTCCTATTTAATCTGCTGCTATGTTCCAGAATGTGCCACCGTTGAGCAGGTCGGGCTCTGCTCTCAAGGTCACACCAATTCTCGCTGGCGGGAGTGTGTTCCAGGAAATGTGTTTCAACAGACATTCTTGCTGTTCAGGTGAGGGGACTGGACACAAGGGGAGTGGGCTGTGTCTCGGGGTGGCAGAGCCGAGGCACCCAGCACGTGTCTGCTTCCAAGATAGAATTAGAGCAGCCGCAGCTGCAATGGAGCTGCTCCTTGAGACGGCTGCTAGGGGAGAAGGCCAAGTGCAGTGGGCAGGGACCACAGCGGGGAATAGAGCGGGAGAACAGCCCGAGGGTGGGGAGGCCCCCCTGGGGGGGAATTCAGCAACTTGGGGGAACAGTCAGATTTCCAGAGCGCTGGCTCTGGAGCGGTTTGGGCTCTTCGCAGTGTACTTTTATGGCACTGTCACTATGAGCCATCTCGGTGGCACTGAAACTACGAGCCATCAGGAAGGGTTTACTCTGAGCTCACTGCTCTGGGATTCAATGGTATTTGCATTTTCCCATCTCTGGGACCCATGGCAACATAGCATTTCTGCTCAGTGGGTGGCAACAGGGTGGGGGCGCCAACAAACTTGCCGAAGGTTTCTCTGAGAGTGTAGACTGCAGAGCCTGCAGAAGACAAGGTGCTGCCCTCTGGTATCCGTGGCTCACCAGGCCAGCTGCCAGTCTGAGGACGTGAGCATGCCGTAGGCCACCTACCAGCAGACATGGCTTGTGTGACCATGGGGCGTAAGGGTCATGCCACAGCTAGCATGGCCTCCGCCTCCAGTGTGTAGTACGGGAGACTTGAGAGAATTCTCCATTCTCTAGCTCCTTATCATTGTATTGGCATTTTCCCTGCTCCCAGAGCGCACGATCCAAGTAGCACTGGAGAGTCTATATAGGGAACCCGGCCTTCAGCCAGCTGTCCAGCAAGCAGAGCTGCCAAGAGGTCTTCCCACAGCGACCCAAAGTCACTCCCACTGGAAGTCTGATGGCCATCACTGCGGAAGGGTAGCAAGTAGCCCCAGCCTTGGATTCAAGGGACACAGCCCAAGACAGGCATTGACAGAGGCCAGGGTTCCACCCCTGCCCCTCGTTCCAGTGCCTCAGTTGAGGCAACTTATTGCCGTTTGTGTTTTTGTTCCTGTTTTATTCCCCCTGTCCCCTGTTATCACTTTTCTCCTGCTACATTTTGATTTTAAGTTTTATTCTAGATTATTTCCCCCTTTTTACTTGTTGATGGTGTCATTGTTTTTGCTCTTTAATCCCTCCCCTCGATGGCACTGGGCATGAAGCCCAGCACATTGATAAGGTGGGGCAGGGGCTCTGCCACCGAGACCCATACACCCGCCCCACTGAGATCATTCCTTACTTCAGCCCTGGCACAGCCCTGTTCAAACCTTGGCAGACACATCAACTCAAGTAGGAGGGGAGGTGAAAGCCCCAGCAGATGACCCCAAATAGGCATGGCCAGGGGGCATGGAAGTCCTACCCTTGGACAGTGACTCCCATGGCAATAGCAGAGAGAAAGAGAAACACGTGGCCACAACAGCCTGGGGACTCAGGGGCGCCATTCTCTATCAGATCACATTGGTGACAAAACTGGAGGGAAATGCTACAGAGCAGGGACCTGTGACTCTGGTATCCATCCGCCTTTCCCCATGAAATACCCCACACTGAACCACTGACTCAACAGAGGATGGGTGCTCCAGACCTGCTAATTCAGTAGCAGACATGCTTTCAAGTAACAAGGGTAGTACCTACAGAGCTTTAGGGAGCCCCCAATATCCAATCAAAGCTTCTGTTCCCATCAGAGGGGTAAGCACAGAGCATGCACCCACCTCCCCACTGTCTACATTACACCTGCCTGAACTACCTGAAGGAGCAGTTCTTGTGAGGCCTACAGAGAAATCAGGTCTCTTGGAATCTGAATTGGAACAGATGTCAAAAGCCACTAGTCCCAAAGAAGCCACAGGGAAACTGTCCCAGGATATTGACTTGTTGTGCACATGAAGGTGGAGGAGACATCCCTTACAACAGATGCACAGAAATAGAAACAAGAACTGAAACAGGGCAGTATGACCCTCCTAGAAGTCTAACTCTAGTAGGACATCCCAAAGAAACTGGCTGAAATGCTGGACAAATAATAAGAGTCATTTTTGAGAAGCTCAATAAAACTTGACAATTGACCAAGGAAGACAAGACAGGATATGAGCTTTTCAATAAACAAACTAATTTTGAAATCTACACAAAGCTAAGTCAGATAAACTTCATTGAAAGCCTCAGACTAGATCAAGCAGAAGATCAGAATTTGAGGACAACTCTACCAGAATAGTACATTCAGATAACAGCGAGAACTATAGGATCTCTAGATACCATTTAAAGATCAAACTTCTGAATTGTTAGCAACAGAGGGAGAAGATCTATATGCTGAGGGCATAAAGTCCTCTTAAGTAGCTGAAAATTTCCCAGATGTTGGGAAAGATGTGGACATCCAGATAAAATGTCCATTTAGAACCCCCACCAAATAGACATGACCAGAAAAGAACCTCTCCAGGATGTTGAGGTTGCCAAGAATGAATAGTCAAAGTTGCAAAAGAATGCGAGTGTGGTAGTGCACGCCTGTAATCCCAGCAGCTTGGGAGGCTGAGGCAGGAGGATCATGAGTTCAAGCCTCAGCAATTTAATGTGAGGTCCCGTCTCAAACGGGCTGGGGATGTGACGCAGTGGTTAAGCACCCTGCCTTCAATCCCCAGTACACAAAAAAAAAAAAAGGTTGCAAGAAAGTAGTGCCTGGTTGGTCACACTGAAAGTCAAACCCATCAGAACAGGCTCACAGAACAATAAGGTTATGCAAGCATGGAATTTCATGTGTTTTAAGTCATGAATGAAAAGTTCTCACCAACTAAGATTTTTGTATTCCTCAGAATCAGGAGAAATAAAGGCCTTTCAAGATCAACTGAAAAATTCATGACAAGTATTACAGAAGATATTTAATGGAATCCCACACCCAGAGGGGGAGGATCAGCACAGTTTCAAGATCATAGGAAAGAACGAGTCTACCAGAAGATTAGACATGCAAATGAGAAATAAGTCAAATGCTTTCACAATGTAGTAAGCCATCAAGCATCCAAGATGAACAGTACAGGAAAAAATGAACATGGAATATTTAAAACCACTCAGGTAAAAAAAAAAATGATAGGACCTACACTAACAATAAATGTAAGCGAGTTCAATTAAAACTGACCGATTAAAAGACAATACCCAACAACATGCTGCCTGCACCCGACTCATCTCTAAGAGGGACTGAGTGAGAATGGAAAATATTCTAAGCAAATAGGACCTGAAAGCAAGCAGGAGTAGCTGTGCTGATAAGTGATAGAGTAGACTTAAGCTAAAATCATTTAGAAAAGCAGAAAGTCACTACATAAAGGAAGTCATGAAGATATCAATTATAAATATATATGCTCTGACTGGCAAACTGATCCAGTTTTAAACAGATTACTAGACATAAAATGTAGACTGAGTACAGTAGTGGATGACTTCAATAACCTACTCACCATTAAGCTACTCAGACCAAAGTCAAACTATACTTCCAGATCAAATGATCTTAAGACACCTATAGGACATTCCATCTAACAGCTGCAGATTATGCATTCTTTTTATCCCATTAAATGGATTCCAAAATAGATTAGGCCATAAAACACATCTTAAAATATTAGATGAGGGGGAAACATCGAGATAAAAATGAGGTTTAGAATGTGATCTTTGAATTCAGGAGGCCATTACACAAGTTTTGAGGGTGGGTGGGTATTTCAAACTGAGACCAACTTGCTTTTTGCTGATAGATTTCTAAGGGCTTGGGGGTGGGGGCAGTGCTGGAGATGGAACCCATGGACACTGTCACTGAGCGACATCTCCAGACCCTTTAAAGATGTCTATTTTGAGACAAGGCAAGCCTTGGCAACTAAGACCCTAAACTTGTGATCCTCCCGTCTTGGCCTCCCAGGTAGCTGGAATTACAGGTGTGAGCCGTAGTGCCTGGTCATAGGTGCCATTTTGACCGATAGTCTGAGTGTGGATATTTTTGCCATGAGTGACAGTGTTCCTCTGCATTACAAAAGGTGTTATTTCTTTTTAATAAAGATTTGACAGGATTTGTATAAAAAGTTTTAACCTGGGACAAAAAAATGGATCCTACAGAGAACCTGAGTGACTTATCCTCATGATGAGATCCCATGGAAGAACTGGCTGCCTTGACTCTTCCTGCTTAGATTGAGGACTTAGTTACGAGCCTCATGTTCTGAGCAGGCTTATGGATTCTCACTCTTGTCATCAGTATCCACGTGAGAGTTCCTCTAGTTGTATGCAAGATATAGGATAGGTGAGGTAGCAGGTTCCCCAGATGGTGTTCAGAGCAAACAAGTATATTTTGCTTAAAGTGAAAGCACAAAGGAACCATCTGTCCCCTATGGTCATGTGATCCCACGCAGTTATCCTGCCATTACCTACAGCATCAAGATTCACCTGAAAACAGGTGGTATGGCCAAGGCCAGCAGCAATAGTAAGAACTGAGGACCACACCATTCCTGAAACCTTGTTAGTGTCCCCTTATGTGGCTTTAAGATTCTCAGCATTTAATGCAAGAGTTTAATATTTCAGTTTTCGGTGGACAAAACATCTTTATTTTTACGTGGTGCTGAGGATCCAGGGCCGCGTGCATGCCAGGTGAGTGCATTACCACTTGAGCCACATCCCCAGCCAACTTTTCTTTCATTCAAATAAGTTAGACACCTATTTAGGAAGAGAAAGGTTTCTTAGGCATGCCCCACACGGGAAAAGTCGAGAGGAACAAGTTCTCCAACCCAGGTTGTGGTTAGCTTCAAGCTGCCCAGTGCTACTCTGGGCACATGACCTTCATGCAGAAGCTGGAAGAGAAGCAGCACATGATCCATCAACCACAATTTCTCAAGTAATGATAAGTAGTCAGTTCCAAGATCTGAGCAAGAGCTGTTTTGATCCAAATCCACAGTGAGGGCCCAGAGGGGGAGAGACTCAGTTCTGGGGATGGCACCTCCATCCTCCATTCATTGTAGCCAGGTAAGTATACCCAGTTGGCTGCCACAGTGACCATTCTAACATGGCAAATAGAATCGGCTTTCTTGTTGCCTCTAAGAGGTTGTGCATCTATTGGCACAACCTCATGTATTTTGGATACCCAACAACTACTTATGATTGAGTCGATCTTCGAAACATTCCAGATCCTAGATCCTAGTACTGCTGCAGAGCCACAAGGTAACCTGAAATCAGACATTATGACGTACTGGCAAGCATGTTGAGCAATGGCAACCATCATACACCAGGAGAAAGCATATCCTTTTGTGCGACTGGGGTAACACCATAAGCCAGAATCTATTAGTGACAAAGATTTTACTTCAGTGTGCACACACAGGCAGAAGAGTATATGCATGCTCACCAGCTGTACTCCCAGCCTGGATAGGAGCACAAATTGCGAAGCGACCAAGCTTCTGCCCAAATGCACCTCCACACCAGAGTGAGTAAGCTGGAGCTGTGCTCTGCAGAGTGGAGCACAAGTTGGAACTGGAGATGAGCAGGTCCTGCTACACACAGCATGCTTAGGTCAGACCAAGGGCACGACCTGTAGATGGAGCCACTGCATGCCAAGACAAACACTGTCGGCATTACATTTGGTGACAGCGAGTGTGGAGGTGGGGACAGAAGCTGGGATGCTGGCAGGGTCTCCGTCCTCCCCATTGTGGTTTCATGTGTGTCCACTTGAGTGTTCCAGTCTCTTAGTGAGGGCACGTCAAAAAGGAAGAGTAGACAGACTGGCGAGTTTCCAGGCACCAACTTGGTGAGCCTACCTCTTCTTGTGGTTACTCCCATGAACTGAGGGGTCTTTCTTATTAGTCTGGAGAACAACTGCAGACCTCTCAAGGACGTGACTCAGGCTGGGCTTGCTTCTGGAGCAAGCAGGATTCCTGGAGCTCCAAGATCTGCCTGAGAACTGTCCTGGGAGATTCAGTTGCAGAACCTGTGGCCACCACCAGCAGCTGCTCTGGATCTTGAGGCCTCACGGGTACACGAGGGGATACCAAGATAGGCCTTTCCCAACCCTGCAAAAATCTAAGCTTCCACTTCAGCCTCATTTCCGGTAGTGCCCCCGTGTGTACCCACAGCATGTAAGAATGCATTAGAGCCACAATTCAGTGGCTAAAAAAGTTTCACCATCACTTGGCTAAACTTACTCCTCTGACGCGAGTTGCAACAGGCTGCGCTGAACACTGCACTTTTCTGCAGCACAGCCCTCGTGGCTTGGGTAGAGGCCCAAAGGCCGACACCTTAGAGCCCATTCCTTTCAGTTGCTCTTTCGTTTCTACGGCGAGAAGCTACACCTAACCCCTCAGGATGCTGATCCTGTTCTCAAAGCCCTCGGTTGGCTTCAACTTCAGGCCTTCTGATGGAGAATAGTGAAGGGGGCAGAGGACTAGCTGCCTCAAAGGAGCAGTCAGTGCACATTCAGAGAACTGATATGTCTATCATTGTCCCATTGAGACCCCAATGAAGGGAACCCATCCTAGCCTGGCTTCTATTACCCATGGCGAGGCAGACTTAAACCCAAGACATCAGCAAAGCTATCAATGAAAAGGAATGTTTACTGTTTCCAAACAGCAGAGCTAGATGGTCATCCACTCCCCTGGCTTGGGGGGGTTAATAAGTTTCATCAGAGCCAGTGTTTGACACACATAAGGGAGATTTGAAAGGGCAGGTATTTTAGGTATTTGAGGCTGTTATGTAGACCATGTTAGTTTCTTCAATTTATGCAACATTTTACATTGAAGTTACTCCCTCTGCCCTTAAAAAAAAAAAATTCCAAAGCCTTCTGTGGTCCTTTACAGAAAGGCTTGTGTTTGGCCAATCAAAGCCAGTGGACCCACTTCCTTTTTAGTGGTTGCTTCGTGACCTTGACCTCACCCTTGCTTCCCATTGTTGGGATTTTCTGCTAGTGGCACTGAGCTCTGGGGACAGTACATGCCAGTCTAGTCATGTCCCCGATCTTGCACTGGGATCTACTGACTCGATTTGCAGGAGTAAAAGCAAGTTCTAAGAACATGTTTATTCCCTGTGCCCGTCTAGCCACAGGCAGTTTTGTTCCTTGTGTCAGGTTGGTACTTTAATACCAGTTAAAAGCTGTCATCTACAGAGCCAGGCTTCCACAGTCGGGAACCTGGGAGAACTGGGGACTCGAGGATCATGCTGTTCAGAGCATTCTCCTCACTCATAGCCCACCCCAGAGGTGCACCGATACCCCAAGCATGGCACCAGGCTCACAGAAGTCTTTTCACAGCTGTCCTGTGATTGCTCCAGAAGTCTGCTGGGCAGGTGATCAAGGCCGACACCTTGAGAGTGAGTTGAAGACAAACACAAAGTTCCCAGAACAATGACCTTCCATCACGGAATTGGTTCAGGAGCAAGATGCCACCCTTTGTTCAGGTGACAGGGATGCTTCTTGCTCAGTGAGAGATTATCAGGAGACACGGGTCTTCAGACTTGAGGTCAAAAGACAAGTTTTTTTTTTTTTTTTTGGCAATTGGTAAATGGCGAGTAGGATAGAGATGAACTGTCCCAGAGGTCCTGAGGCCTAGCTCTAGAAGCCAAGATCAGGGACTGCTTCAGTGACCCCCTCCCTTGGGTGCATGATAGCATCGATTTGACAGACTAGTCCACATCACTAGGAACCTGTCATGGTTGTCTTTGCTTTTGAACACAAGCAATTGACTCAGCCTACTGGACTGATGCTGGAATGGAGGTTAGAAAGGGGTTCTCAGGACCCGAGTCTGTAAGGCATCCCCGGCCTCCTGTTAGTGTGGACCCAGCCACTGTATCCACACATAAGATGCCTTATGCTTGGGCAGTGCCTGGGTGTCCTGCCATGAAGACAAGGTGTTGACCCAGCCACAGAATACTCTGCCAGATAGGTCACCCTGTCCCCATGTGGCACAGCTCGGCCAGATGTAGCCATCTTCAGAGGCACAGCTGGCATAAGCTTTTGGCGTGGCCCGATTTTCTAGACCTTACCTCACCAACACCTCAGGGTTGTGCGCTCTAGCTGGAGGACAGGTCCCCGTTTAGGTCTGGTGACCTTAGCATCCAGTCTAGCCCAGCAAGGTGGCACCCAGATTTTGGGTATCCTGACCGAGAAGGCAGTCCCCACCTGGAATACACAGCCAACACCTGCGCTTCACGCCAGTGTCATGTTTCGTTGTGCTCATTTGAGAGCAAGTCCTTCCCTAGTCAGAAACGGGGACGATACCAGCGTCACCAGGGCCCCTCAGACATGGGATGGGCCCGACTCAGCAGCGTTGCCATCCAACCTCATTGACCAGGAACCAGCTATCCTGACACCCAGGCTCACCAAGTGGAGTTTAGGGTCAGCAAGGAGGAGCCCTGTAGCCCCAGGTTCCAAGCCCTGCCTTTGGTGTCCCAGTTTAGCTGCCAATGCGCAGAGGTCAGGAGAACAAGGAGGGCCCTGTGTGGGGGCTTCTCCGTAGGCCCGGGCCCCGTCAGGGGACTTTCCTTAGAGCACTTATCCTCTAAGCTGGCAGTCACACTGGTCTGAGGACCAACTGCTACTTTATAGTAGACACTACTTACAGCTCCTGGTCAGGACTTTGTGCAACCATATCTGTTAGCATCAATAATTTCACTTGCAGTCAATATAGGCTTTTTCCAAATGGAATATATATAGCTGCTAGGCATGACCCAAGCCCAGGATTGTAAGCCACAGGGAACACAGTTTTAAAGGGCCCATGAACATCTTAGCCTATCACTTCAGTGTTTTTTTTTTTTTTTTTTTTTTTAATGTGACAGTGGAATGCATTGCAGTTCTTATCACATATGTAGAGCACAATTTTTCATATCTCTGGTTGTATACACAGTATATTCACGATCTGTCTTCATACCTGTACTTTGGATAATGATCATCACATTCCACCATTATTAATTACCTCTTGCTCCTTCCCCTCCACTCCCATCCCTCTGCCCTATCTAAAGTTCATCTATTCCTCCCATGCTGCCCCCCCCCACCCAATCCCACTATGAATCAGCCTCCTTGTATCAAAGGAAACATTCGGCATTTGGTTTTGGGGATTGGCTAACTTCACTTAGCATTACCTTCTCTGACTCCATTTACCTTCAAGTTCCATGATTTTGTTCTTTTATTCTATTGTGTATATATGCCACCTTTTTTAGTCCATTCATCTGCTGAAGGGCATCTAGGTTGGTTCCATAGTTTAGCTGTTGTGAATTGTGCTGCTATAAACATTGATGCGGCTGTGCCCCTGTAGTATGCCGTTAAGTCCTTTGGGTATAGACAGAGGGATAGCTGGGTCAAATGGTGGTTCCATTCCCAGATTTTTCTTTCCATTACAATTTTTATTACACATACCAGTTTTTCATCTGTTTATGTATAAAGTATGTTGACACCCAGTTTGAGTCTTCATACATGTACTTTAGATAATGATGTCTATCATATCCCACTGCCCTTGCTGATCCCCTGCCCCCTCCCTTTCCCACCCTTCTTCCCTATCTAGAATTCATCTAATCCTCCCATGCTCCCCCCCTCCCTCCCTACCCCACTATGAATCAGCCTCCTTGTATCAGAAGAAACATTTGGCACTTGCTTTTTGGTGATTGGATAACTTTGCTTAGCATTATCTTCTCCAATGCCATCCATTTACTTGCAAATGTCATGATTTTATTCTCTTAATGCTGAGTAAAATTCCACTGTGTATATATGCTACTTTTTAAAAATCCATTCATCCAACTGAAGGGCATCTAGGTTGGCTCCACAGTTTAGCTATTGTGAATTGTGCTGCTATAAAACATTGATGTGGCCGAGCCCCTGTAGTATACCATTTTTAAGTCCTTTGTGCATAGTCTGAGGAGAAGGATAGTTGGGTCAAATGGTGGTTCCATTCCCAGATTTCCAAGGAATCCTCCATACTGCTTTCCATATTGGCTGCACCAATTTGCAGTCCCACCAGCAATGTATGAGTGTGCCTTTTCCCCCACATCCTCACCAACACTTGTCTTCATAGACGAATTCTTTCTATACCCTAGAGATTAGTGCTCTGATGTGTGATGGGTAAAGATTTGCTCCCAAGATGTAGGCTCTCTATTCATCCCAGGTTGTTTCTTTTGCCGAGAAGGCTTTTTATAGTTTGAGTTCATCCCATTTGATTCTCGATTTTAATTCTTGCACCACAGGAGTCTTAAGGAAGTTGGGGCCTAATCCCACCTGATGGATATTAGAGCCTACTTTTTCTTCTATTAGACACAGGATCTCTGGTTGTAGTCATTGGTCTATTTTGAGTCGAGTTTTGTGCATGGAGAGAGAGGGATTTTCTCACTTTGTTGCATATGGATTTCCAGTTTTTCCAGCATCGTTTGTTAAGAGGCTATCTTTTCTCCAATGTATTTTCTTGGTACCTTTGTCTAATATAAGACAACTGTAATTTTGTGGGTTAATCTCTATGTCTTCTGGAACATTGGTCTACCAGTCTGTTTTGGTTTCAATAGCATGCTGTTTTTGTTATTATTGCTCTGTAGTATTTAAGATTCCTGCTTCACTCTTCCTGCTAAAGATTGCTTTAGCTATTCTTGGTCTTATTTGTCATGATTGTTTTTTCTATTTGTATGAGGAATGGTATTAGAATTTTGATCAAACTGCATTAAATCTGTGTAGTGCTTTGGGAGTACAGTCATTTTGATAATATTAATTCTGCCTATCCAAGAGCAAGGGAGATCTTTCCATCTAAGATCTTCTTTGATTTCTTTAGGGTTCTGATTTTCATCATAGATCTTTCACCTCATTCATTAAGTTGATTCCCAAGTATTTTGTTTTGGGGGCTATTGAAAATGGGGTAGTTTTCCTCATTTCCCTGAGGATTTGTCACCGATACACAGAAATACCTTTGATTTAAGAGTGTTGATTTTATATCCTGCTACACTGCTGAATTCATTTACTAGTTCTAGAAGTTTTCTGGAATTTCTAGGGTCTTCCAGGTATAGAATCCTATCAGGAAGTAGTGCCAATTTGATTTCTTTTCCTGTGTATATCCTTTTTTCGTCTAATTGCTCTGGCCAGTGTTTCAAGGACTATGTTAAATAGAAGTGGTGAAAGAGGGCATCCCTGTCTTGTTCCAGTTTAGAGGAAATGCCTTCAATTTTTCTCCACTTACAATGATATTGGCCTAGGGATTAGTGTAGATAGGAACATCTCTACAGACTGTTATCCCTAGTTTTTCTAGTGTTTTGAATGTAAAGGGGTGCTGTATTTTAACACCAAGTCCAGACACAGGTGAGGGAAAGGTAAGGGGCTGAATGAGGTCCAGGTAAACCCAAAGCCATGGCAGTTGAAGCCAATTGTAAGGGGCCCATCTTGGTGCAAAGTCTTTCAGTCCCAGTGCACTTAGGTTTTGTTTGGGTTCTGGACCTGGACAGGCCACTCGACATTCCAAGAGGAGTGGCCTCATATCTGACATCAGATGAGATTCCCAATTTGAGAGCGACTGCCAACCCTTAGTACTGTGGATACAAGTCAGGGCAGCGAATAGACTGTTATCCTTGACCTGTTCTACGTGAACCTGCAAGCTCTGATTTTTACTGGGAGACACTTGAGAGCCTTCAGCTGGGATGTTCTAAGCACTTTAAACTAGCGAGACCTGATATTCAAGTTTTAGATTGCTTGCCCTTAACTCCTAAAACCTGAGGAGTCCCCTCAACAGGATGGGACACACGACTCATTTTGCAGAGACCAGACATCTGAGCCAGCACACGCAGGCTTCTGAACTAGCCATTACCAGCTTCGTTTCTCTGTAGGGGTAGTAAGTCTGTTTTCTAGGACCTTAGCAACCCCCAATTCAAACATGAAGAGCCCACCAGCTTCTTGCAGGAGTGCACCCACTGGACCCCGATGCATCAAGACACTAGGGATGTTAACCTCCCAGGCACACACCACCACCTGACAAGTGGCCTCTGCACTTACACTTCACAGCATTCGACTGTGGCAAGGGTGGTGGGTGTAGGGTGGCCGAGAGCAGTGTAAGGTTATGGGCGCTAACGTGAGTAATACCAACCATCAATCCAGCACTGCATATGCTAATGTTAGTACTAAGCTAAAATGGGGGCAGCTTAGAGCTTTACAGTAGTAAAGCTACTGTTTATAACTGTTTAGTAAAGCTACTGTTTAGTAGTAAAGCTACTGTTTATACTGTTTATAACTGTTACTTCATTGAAGATCAGAAACCGTCTCCCAGTGACTAGGTCCTTCGACTGCAGCCAGTCATTCTCAGACAAAAACTAAATCTCTCTTCAGTATAGATGTCAGGATGCTGAAGCCAGAGCAGAAAGCTAGGCTGTGACCAACGGATGCTGTTCTAGCTTTCCCTAAGCACACGAGTTGGGCTGCATCATTTTCTGCACCAGAAGGTGACTTCGGGACATCAATTATAGCATGTCGGTGAGAGCGAGGCTCACTCTAGGAAGCTCACTGAGGCCTTTCCTGGCCCTCTGCTCTTCCACATTCTCCAGGAGCAGCATAGACACCATCTGAATCTGAAGCCAGCTGCTCCTGCTGGCTGTGTGCAGCCCCAGGGAGGGGCAGTCTCCAGCAGTCTAGTTGGCATCTCGCTTCCAGCTGGACGCCCCTTCCCACACCCGCAGAAGTCGTTCAGCTGGCGTCCTAAAATTAGGCATGCTGAGCCACATCTGAGAAAGCCTCGGGAATGATCAACTCTCCCGGTTTCTCAGATGAAGGCAACTTAGCATTAATGCAGGTAATAAGCCCCGATTTATGTGGCTACGAAAGCCAAGCCAAAGCATGTTCACTCAGCTCCCAGCTCAGGGACCAAGAAGGAGCAGACTGAACAGGAGTGGGACTAACTCTCCTCTACCTGTCACTAGTTATTGCCTTGGGAAGTCCCAACTTGATTTTCTTCTGTTTTAAGGTAGACTCATGTGCTACTGACGGGTGTAGCAAAGAACGAGATAGGAGTGTGGAAACATAGCTATAGGCATTGGGGTCACTTCTCAGTGGCACAAGTACTGATCCCAGTAGTACCCAGGATCAGCAAGGGACATGGAATTCCCTGGGTCAGAAGTTCTGGCATTCTGCCCCATGCAGAGCCTTAATGGAAGTCTTACTTTACTAAGGTTTCAGAGTACTAGGAGGTCCTCAGCTGTCTGCTAAGTCTGGAACCCAGATGGTTAAGTACTTCGAGTGATGGCACACAGCACTAGCTATTCTTTGCTAATTGGCGAGACGTGTTCAGAAGGGTTCCTATGGCCGGGTGCAGCCCCAAACAACCTGCCACTCCTTAGCTCTTCATTTCAGGAGTATTTAATCCACTATGTTGAGAAAGCCATTCACTGGCTAGAGAATGAACCAGAATCTTGAACTTTAGGTAAAGCTATGGCCAGATCCTTGCACATCTCAGTTGGGTCAGGGGACCCATCTTGTTGGGGTTGTAGGGATCAGGTAGTTAAATGGCTGACCCGAGATGACTGGGTTGGGCGTTTTATTAACACAAGCCGGATGCTCCCAAGGAGCCCGGGAGGTGTGTCAAACGAAATAGCAAAGAGAAAATGCCGCAGGGCTCCTAGTGTGGCAGCTGCTAGCCTCGCTGCCCTGGAGGGGTCTAGGGTCTCGGATCGAGCTCCCTAATGCTTGGCACTTTCCCTTTGAGCTGGATTTGAGGGATCAGATCACCCCGATTCACAGAGCACACGCTCTTTAGCAGCTCTCCTGCAGGACTCCTCTACCCAAGCCCTCGTCTCCAACTTCCCAGCTTTGGGGTCACAGGATTTGCAGCAGCCCTGCCCACACCCCCAAACACGGTTACTCCAGGTGAGGTGTTTTCCCCTCACCTCCACCCAGCTCCTTCCCAGCCTGCCGTTTTGCATAAAGTAAGCTTCACCTATGGCTCTGGGAGCTGAGGATAGATTGTTGTAAAGCCTTTTTGTGGGAAGGAAAGGAAGTCGTTGAGGACAAGGAGAGTCTTTTGGCGACAGGGGGCCTCTGGCAGTACCAGGGAAAGCAAGAAACCCAGCTTAGCTTGTTCAGGAGCCGCACCAAAAAGGGTCTTTTGTTTGGCTGTAGTCTTGGGCTTTGAGAGAGAGAGCTGAGCAACTTTAGGAAGAAAGGATCAAAGGAAGAGCAGACCTCACAAGCTTCAGAGAAAACCTGGGACCCACCCTACCACCCCAGCAACCGGATAGAACAGGCAGAGTCTGGCACACCTCAGGGCTGCAGCAACTAGTCACCCACAGGACTTGGGGCCTCCAGGGCAGCTTATGCTGGCCAGAAAGACCGAGAGAAGGGCGTGCCTGTGGCTGTCTAAGTATACTTCTTCCGCCCCACCCACCTAGTTAGCTGGAACCACAAGCACCTGGCCCACAGTGCCTTTCTGCCTACCCCTTCCGTGAGCCTCCTGTTGGGGTTTTTGGGTTGATGAGGGGCAGCAGCTGTGCTGGTGGTCAAGCAGGGTTAGGGTGAGGATTGCACACCACTCTCAGAGGCTCAGCAGCTAACGCCAAAGGAGATACTCACTAGAGACCCTCACCATTAAGACCATTAGTGTTAGCCAGCTGGAGGGTCATTCTGGGAGAGGAACTTGAGGATTTCGGTAGGGTGATCAATTTGTGCCCACAGGTCCTGCTGTTAGCACCAAAAATTCTGCATAAATCCAGGTGAACTGGGAGGTGGTTTACCCCAGCAGAGAAAGACAGGACATCGAGAGTGGGCTCATGACTCTGGACTGGCCCACAGCAAGTAGGGTTGGGACAGGCAGCAGATGGAAGGAAACATTCTGCAGCAATGAAACACTCTTGAGTTTTTCTAAACTTCTTAGCCTTAAAAGTTACCTGAGATAGATTCCAACTCAGTCTGTTTAAATAGCAAGCATTTCCTATTGCCCTCAGTTCAAATTATTTTAATTTTTGGTAGGAAGGCTAGAGTTTTTATGAGATTTGTTAAATGTATACCTTTGAGCATTTATTATGAAAAAATTCACCAGTTGTGTGCACAGAGATTATTTTTTAGAAGTTTTATCATCTGCTCGTTGAGGAGATAAATGTCAGATTTTTAGTGTTAGGATTCTGCAGGCATAAACAAGAGTTGATCCTGCAAACAGAATGCAAATGGCTAGAGTTAAGAATTTGGAATATTAACTATGCAAAATGTGTGGGTTTGTTTATTTCATTTTGTTTGTCCTCAGGACTGTGAAATACAGCGAGTTTGATGAATTAATAGTTTTTGTTCCAATTCAACTTTGGTGTCAAAGCATCTGGAATTACATTCTATTTGAAAAGTTTCTTGGTGATTGGCACATGAATTGATGATTGTAGCCAACAAACTTTAAACTTAAGTAGAAGGACACATTTTTACCTTTTTTGTGTAATTTACATATACAAACAGTGTAACACCTTTGAGTACCTTTAGTTCACATTCAAAATAACTTAATGAGATTCTGAACTAGAAGAGAATACTAAGCGCTTGAAACAGTGTCACCTGTTCCTAGTACAATGATCCAGGTGAGACTGTGTGGCTCCACCCGCTGGGTGCAGGCTCCTCCTTCTCAGCTCCCCACCTCCCTGCCTCTCCAGGGTTCCCCTGTCCTGAGGAGGTTGGGCTGGTTCTACTGTGAGGCTATCTTTGCTTCTGAGGGAAAGTTTGGCCCTAGTTTTGAAGTGCCCGTGGGCAGACGGCAGAGGTGTCTCTGAACTACAGATGCAGGGTATGTGACAGGGGCCTAACTGCTACAGATGCTTCTGCATGTTGTCAGAACTGGCTGTGATTGTCTGGGTGATCATTTCACAGTGTAGACATGTATCAAAACATCACCTTGTACATGGAGAATATCTGATTTTTATCTGTACTTTGCATTTCAACAGAGCTAGAGGAAAAAGGAATGGGCTCCAAGACTTTGACAAATGACCTGGTGGTAGGGTTGTGGGACCAGATAGACCTTCTACCTGCCCCTGTGGCCTGACTTTGGATTTTAAACACCAAAACATGAGCAACACAGGAAACCAATTGCTGAATGTTCCAAACTGCTCTAAGTAATTTTGCAATAGCAGTTTTTGAAGTCCAAATGATTTTCCCCTGGGCTTGGGTGACCTGAGCTCATCCATTTGCACAAAGGAGATTTTCTGCAGTTGGTTCTTCATGCCTTGTTCAAGAGGTGGTTTAATGCCAGTGATCAAAGAATGACTGTCAGGCCGCACTCTCAGATCAGGGCATCTCCTTGTCTTTAAACATTTATTTTACACATTTGTTGAGCACCTCCTATGTATGGGAAAATGATATCGCTGCTGTGAATAGCAGCCTGTGTAATAAACACAAATCTCTGTGTTCACAGAGCTTACATTTCAGGAGGAAGTAGATAATAAGCAAATGATATGTTTTCTTGCTTGTCAGATGAAGACAGCATTGCGGAGATAAACAAAACAGAGCAGACTGATGGCTTGGGGCTGTGCGTGGGGTGCAATCTAAAACATGGTGGAAAGGTGGCATCAAGGGAAGGCTGAAGGAGTGAAGCACTGACCCCGTATCTGTGTAAGGAGAATAATTTAATCAGGAGGAACCATTTGTGCAAAGTTCCTTGAGTGGAATTGTGCTTGGTTCCAGAAACAGCTATTTTGCCTGCATCTCTTGAAAGTGCAGAGGGGAGGGGTTTAGGGAATGAGATAAGGAGGGATCTCCATTGTCCATGGACCTTTAACAGTCCTTGGTAGTACTTTGGCTTTTCTTATAAGGTACTTGGAAGGCCCTGGACAATTTTGAACACCACAATCTGACATGTTTACAAAAAATAGCTACAACAGTGTTTTTCAATATGTATGTGGTCCCTGAACCAGTTAAGCCTGGGAACTTGTAAGAGGGGCACATTCCTGGACCCACCCTGAGCCTAATGAGTCAGAAACAGTAGCAATCTGTTTCAACAAGCCCTCCAGAGAGGAGACAAATGACAGGACGCCCAGTTCAATTTGAATTTCAGATCAACAATGAATAATTTTTAATATGAATGCTCAATATTGCATGAGCCACACTTATTCTGAAAAAATTACTCATTGTTGATCTGAAATTCAAATTGAACTGGGCGCCCCCTGTGTCTTCACTCACTAAGCCTCCAGATGATTCTGATGCACACTGAGGCTTGAGAACTACTGCTCTAGAAGTGGTCAGTGTCTGACCCAGGGGCTTTCCCTTGGCCAGCGTGGTGTGGCAGGTGGATGCACTACTGCAAGCTCCCCCTCATCTGTGCCTGTTGACGCTTGATGGCTTTCAGCTGCCCCTTCTGCAGACACTCCCCCTAGTGACTAGAACCACTACGGGGATGACAAAAAGCTGGATCTCTGCCTAGAGGTCTGCCCTCTGTGGTGCTGTCTGAACCTCAGAGTCCCTCTTCACACCTCTCCCCACCGTCAAGCCAAGGCCCTCCTCACTCATCTCTTTCTCCTTCCCTCAAATCCTTGCTGATTATTTTCCCTGAGAGTACTTCTGGAATAAATCACATGCACTGAAAGTTTCCATCAGGGTCTCTGCTTCCAGGTGACCTTGCCTAAGGCAGAGGGTCACTTAGTTATTTTGAGGATAGGCCCTTAAGGGAGATAAGTTGACATTTCACTGCCAAAATCTAGTGGTTTGAATATGGTGGTTGCAGGGGAGGGCTGGGTTAGGGTGGGTTTGAAGATACAGCCAGCTTGGTTTGCTAGTGAGTTTGGACAAGATGAGAGAGAGAAGGGGGTTGAAGATGGTGCCAGGGGTTTTGCATTTAATGAGGTAGATAAAACTAGAAAAGGAGCAGGTTTCTTGGGGAAAGATCCAGACTTTGGCTTTTGCATGATAAATTGCAAATGTCTTTCAGCCATGCAAGGAGATGTGTTAGGGAATCAAGTGGATACCCCGCTCTGATGCTCTAGATAAACTTGGGGACTTTCAGTGTGCAGATGGTAATCAGAACCATCTTAGGGGTAAAGATCACCCCAGCTGAAATCATGGAGAGAGTGCACATGTTGAAGTCGTGAGCTGTTCCCTGATCAAAAGGCCAAGGATAAGAGCCACACAGGAGTAGGCCAAACAGCGTGTTTCTATGCAAGAAGGCAAGAAAGCCATCTTGGCCGTGTTGTAAAGGAAATCAATTTTTAACTACTTATTGAAGTTTATAAACACCATTTTACACCCCAGGATGCCTCCCACCCCCACAAACATTCAAACACATGCACTCACACATGTATGCTCACACACACCCATGCCTGGTGACCACCACCAATACCTGGCACCAAAGTGGCAGTGGTTGAAGAAGAGATGAGCTGGGGGAGGGAGGGAAGAGGGGTGGAGGAAGGAGGCAGGCGCCTCTAGGTGCACCCTCGGGTGGCATGGATCTTCAAGAGAAGGAATTTGCATTGTGCTTGCCTAGGTTTGCAGTGGTCAGCTACTGTGGGACTAGGATCTGACTGGGGGTGGGGAAGACTCTTAGAGGATAGGTACAGACTTGGGACAGGAGCTCTGGCCCCTGCCTGTGCCCGGAGGCTTCCCTGAGGTCTGACTCTGTGGCTCTTGCTTTCAAGCCTGCTCCTGCCTGTCCTGCATGTGGTTAGCAGTCCTTGCCTGGCCCAGAACCTACCCCAGGCTTTCCAGGGAGCTGGGTGCTGCCTTCCTGTTGCTGATCTGCTGTGCCCTCTCAATGGTTGATTTAAGATTTCCTGTGAAGACCCTTTGGTGTCTGTTTGGCTACTTCTTTGATGGACAGGTTATTTCTGCTTTGAAGACTGAAGAGATGAACTGATTCCCTTTGAAGAGTTCCTCCTTTAGAAAACACCCAGAATACCAGTTCTCACCCATTTCTTAGAAGGATCGTCTGACAATAACCCAGAAAGGCTTTGCCCTCACTGACACGAGGTCGCCTTTAGTGTTCTGCGGCTGCACAAGGCTGAAGGAAGGGGTCCGTTTCCTCAGTGTGACCTGGGTTCAGAGCCTCCGGGGGGTCGGCCCCACAGGCGTGATGGAGAGGAAGGGACGCAGGCTAGAGGTTGCTTCCTTAGGACAAGAGCTGGGGCCCTGCAGTGCTGAACGTGTCACGCTGCTGTTCTCCCAAGTAAACCAGGATTGGGGTGCAGGGTGTGCGGCTCAGGTCTTCCTTAAGGAGAAGCTACCTCCAAGGGCCGATCGGCCTCCCGCTTTGGCACCTCTGGGATCAGCTGTCCTTCTTAGGTCTGTGCTTGTCCCCAGCTGCTCCAGCGGATGGCGAAGCACAGTGAGGACACCAGGGCCAGATGTCTTGGCACCATGTGGGCTCTGCTGTGGAGTGGTCTTTGCTCTGGCCAACCCGTCAGCCTGAACGAGATTTCCTCAGGCTGCACTGAGGCCTCTTTGTGCACAACTCCCTTGGTTCCCTCTCTCCCTTCGTAGGTGTCAGACCTGAAAGCCCCCCACACCTACTTAGCCCCCTCCCTCTGTGTTCTTCATACTTTTCCCTCCATGGCTCCCCTGCGTGCTTAATTTCCTTTAACCTCTGCATCTTGAAGGACGTGGACAGTCATACCTATACTCGGAAAAAGGCCTATTTCATTGGTGTATAGACCAGTGAATTTTCACAATTTGAACACACCCATGTTAGCAGCACACAGATTATGAAAAAACACTACCAGTCCCAGGAAAGTCCCTGTGTTCCCGTACAGTCCCTGACCACCATGCTGACTCTGAACAGCAAGATCTTGATATTGAAACCTCAGAAAGACACGGCAAGAAAATCAGGAAAATCAGAGACTGCTGCATCTCCTGGGAATAGAGGCAAAGACCTTGACACAGACCTGCACGCTGGCTAGAGCCACTTGTATATGATAATACACCCGGAGCTCTGGGGCTCTTTCATCATAAATAAAATGTAAAGGTTGTGGACTTCAAGTGCTTTCTTACCAATGATTATATCGTACCATTCCTGACTTTCCACTCCACCCCTCTGGAAATCCACTCTGATTGTCAGGAGAGTTTCTTCATGTGTTAGCTTGGCTAGGTTGAATGACAGTCACCAGGCACTCAGGAAAGCACTGATCTAAATACCACTGAGAATGAGTTTGGAAGATGTCAAGTTCACAGTCAGCTGACTTTAAATTAGGGGAATTATTCTGAATGAGCCCAACTGACTTAGTTGAAATTCCTTAAGGAAGGCATAGGCCTTTCCTGGAGTGACATGCTTTTGTGGCTGAACAGCATGCCCTGTGGGTTCTAGCTGCTGGAGATCTTCCCTTCCTGCGGCCTTCTCTATGGTCTTGGAACTTGCTTGGCCAGACCACGATGGTGAGTCTAATCCCTAGTGATCAGTGAGTCTTGGCTCTCTCCCGCTCCCTACACGTGCGTCATCCCACCATTTCTCTGATTGAAACTTGCCTGATGTAATCACCCTGTTGCCAAGGCAATTATTGTTCTTCAACTTTCCAAAAGCCTTTGGATGACACTTTTATTTTAGGCAAAGATGCAGCTTCAGTTGCAGGCTGGTTTTGGAAACCAACGCAAGTCAGACAGTAGAGCTCCCTGCTCTCCTATTTTGCCCACTTGACTTGCATTCATAGGAGGGACACGTACATTCTCTGGGTCTGTCTTTTCTTCTGGGCAGAATCGGAAGGTCAGAGAACTGTTCCCTGGAAGGTCCCAGAGGCTGTCATTCCCTCAGGCTTCATGACGTCTGCCAGAGCCCACCAGTGAACAGAGGTGTGAGGAAAGAGGCAGTTCCGTGACCTTGCCTGCTTCGTTCAAGGTGCAGCTTGGTCCCATGACCTCTTCATTCATCATGTCTCTTTAGAGTTTTGGCTTTTTGCCAAAGCAACAAGCAAATGTGCTCTTAAAAAGGTGAGAATAATAGGGACTAGTTTGAGGGTGGTAACTGCATGTCAATGGATGGTGATGAATGGTACATTTAATACAATCGATGACAAAGTTATGGATCTTATTATTTCACACTTTAGATTCACTTCACTTGCTCAGAGGCTCCAGAACATGAATAATGATCCTTTTACAGTTTAAGGGTCTAACCTTTACTTGGCAAATGAGATTGCATAAAGAGTATTAGGGATAATTTAAGGGACAAAACAGACACTTTTGACGGGAGCTGGTGACCCAGAGGTGAGAGACTTGCCCCCCTCTCACGGTTCCCCCTCCCAGGCCTGCTGACACCTGCATTTCCAGGACCCTTCTCTCACCTGGGGCTTGGCTCCCACCATTCCTTCCCGTGGTACATCCTTTCCTTCCAACTGCTGACTTTGACCTTGGGCAAGTAACAGAACTTCTCCCCGTCTCAGAGTCCCTCCCTGTAAGACACAGGAACAGGACAGATGAGTCCTGAGGTCCCTTCATTCCAGCTGGAAAATTCTTTGAGCATGAAATTTGAGTATGAAATTTCAACATCACCTTTCTTTGAAAAATAGAAAACAGAGTAATGAGAAAACAGCTTTGGCTCATTATTTGAAAAATGAGGGATTGGGAAGATTGATGTGTTTGCTCAGAAGAAAAATAAGCTTAGATATAGGATCTGTAAAGAGAACCTTTATGAAATTGTGAATTTTTCAAGAGGAAGAAGTTACATACTCCTGGGGCTGCTGCTTGACAGGAGGCATATAAGTTATTTATAGCCCACGCCAAGAGGAGGAGAGGCAGGGAGACAGAGTGCCCAGGAATTCTGCATGTGTCATGCACTTTGTTTCATCCTGCTACCTCCCCACTCCCACTCCTGCTGCGATGGTCACCTTCTCCCTTCACCTTGCCATCTGGGTCACCCTCATGACTCTCCATCCCACAGTCACACCCTTTGTCTCCCTGGCTCACACCCTTCTTGTTCAGGCCAAGGGAGTGCTGCTTTGCCAAGAACCCCAGAAGTAACGGCATAGGAAGTGAGTGAAATGCCAGTGGAGGCTGCGAAGATATATAAATGGATTTAGATCCAACCAATATTCATCACTTACCTACTGGGTGCCAGGCTTTTGCTGGAGCTTTGAAATATACTGCCTTACCCCTACCCTGTGGTAGAAGGTAGAGAATAGTGTGCACCCCCCCCCCCCACCAAGAGGTACATCCACATACTGCTCCCCTAAACTCTGAGTGTTCTGGTGACTGGGAAAAGGGCCTTTGCAGATGTAACGACGTGCAGGATCTCGGGATAAGATCCTCCTAGATAATCTGGGTGGGCCCTATAGCCAGTGACAAACCACTCATGAGAATGAGGCAGAGGGAGATTTGACACATAGAGAAAAGGTATCGACAATGGGACCCACAAGACAGAGACTGGAGGGATGCAGCCTCGGCTGGGAACACCTGGGGCTGTCAGACCTGGAGAAGGCAGGGCCTGAGAACCTTCTGAGAGCCTTCAGAGACCATGTGGCTGGCCAACACCTTGATTTCTGACTCTAGCCTCCAGAACTGTAAGAGAATAAGTTTCTGAGGTTTGTAGTTAGCCAGGTGTTACTTGTTACAAGAGCCGGAGGGCATAAATCCATATGGGTACGAGAGGGAGTAACCAAGAAGAACTCTAATGTCACTGGTGTCAGTAATCTCCTGATACTTATTTGCAATGAGATCTCTTTTTCAAGTCCTGCGTCTTCCTTTCTAATGGAAACTAGCTTTTCTTCTGAGGATCTGTTCTTCTGAGCAGCAGTGGGCCTAAGGGGACGCTGACCCCATTCCATCTTGAGGGTGAACATTCTCATGAAGAAACATGGTTGACGAGTGATTAGGGGAAGTCTGATGATGTTAATGGAGAATCAGGGATCCAGGAGCCGTCACTGGTCAGAGATGGAGCTTGTAAGATTGTTAAGCAATCTTCCTCCTGGTCGGATGGCAGATCCAAGGCTGAGGATAACAAAGGAAAAACAAAACCAAAAGCCAACCAATCCAACAAAAGCCCAATCTTGGTCCTTGTAGAAGCTCTAGGACTGAAGTCTGTTTTGCCTCTGGGTTTAGTATTATGAATGCTGATACGGGTTCTTATTTTCATGCTGTTTTGACTGGAGATTGATTCCTTTACCAGCAGCCAGAATCTTCCTGATGGGTTGGAATCTTCCCTTTGGTAACTTGCCTCCTGCTTCCACGGTTGACCTTCCTGACAGCCCCTAAGGGACCTCAAAGAATTGAGGTGCAAGAAATGTAAATCAAAACCAGGGATTGAATGCCACTTCTCTTTTAGGGATGCAAAAGTTGGAAAGGAGCTTATTTCTTTGGATTTGGGGAACTGTGGAAGTTATCCAAGTTTATTTTGTGAAAATTTTGAAGACAGTATTTTGTTTCACTTTGAGGATAGAACCAGTTTCTGTATCTGATGATGTACAGTTTTCATTTGAGAATGTTTACGTACCAGGAATCGTCCAGAGACCATATAATTTGTACAAAAGTCCATCAAGGCATTGGCCATTTTACATGTGAAATTTTAAGTACAGAGTTCAAGTATCCTTTAAAATTTCACATGGCTAATAACTAGTGGAGGTTAGATTCAAACCCAGGACTTCCAGATCCCAAAAATAAATGTTAATTGTTTTCTTATATATCAAATATTTGCAATTTATCACATGGTGACATTGTTTTGAGCATTAATTTAAAGGAAAATATTTCAAAAGAATGGAAAGAGTCTTGATCCAATTTAGCATTCCGTTGAAGTAAATCAATGAAGATTAATAGTTCAAATTATTATCTTTAAAACAAAATGGTGGCCAGTACATTTAGAATAAGAATATCTAACAATGCACAGGTTGGCATTCTGAAAATAGCTTGGAGTTAGTTCTGGCTCAGTCACTTATTAGAGCAATACCTTGAGAAATTCAAGCTCTGTAAATCTTAGCTTTTGCATGTGTATAAAGGAGAACTGACAGTAGAATTTGTCCCCAGCACTGCTCTGAGGATCCCATGTGACAGTGCATGCAAATGGACCCTGAGAAGGAAGATAGCCATGTTAAGGGCTTTAATTTTTTTTTTTTTTTATTAATGTGGGGCCTGTCAGGAGAGAGCACCCATACCAGTTATTTGACAGGAAGAATTTAATAAAAAGAATTGTTAACTAGGTGCAAAGTTGACTTAATAACCATAAGGATAGGAAGGGCACTCTATGTATCACAGAGGTAGGACACACAGGGCTCAGGGACCCAAGAGAAAAGGCAGGAATGGGTCATGGGACTTTCTGGGGATGGGGCTGCCCAGCTGGTGCTCATGTGTCAGAAGGCCCTGAATAAGCTGTCAACTGTATTCAGCAGCCCTGAGGAAGGGACAGTCACTGCCAGGTGGAGTCTTGCAGGGTGATGCTCGCAGGGACAGGAGATAATTGGGAAGCCCCCAGGGAGCACACAGGAAGGAGCAAGCCCCTTTTTGCACCTCCACCTCTCAGCTCACTGTGCTGCCTCTGTTCCCGGAGCTTATATGGACCCTGCTGGCCACAAGAAATGGGGTCTGCGGTCCCAGTCCAGCACCATAGAGCAGAGTATAGCCAGGTGGGTGGGGAGCTAGGGCACATGATTTCATAGCTGACATGTAACATCTTTCCAAGTCCTGCAAGAAACTGCCATTTCCACTTTGCATCATAGAAACTTATTGCTGAGAGACATTGAACTTTCCCAGATTCTAGCCACGGTGTCCCAGATCCAGGATTATAATGCAGTTTGCTTGGCTTAGAAAAATTCTCTGACAGTTAGCTTCTAATTCATTTTACTTCAAATTCAACTACGATATTCAATAAATATTTTTTAGTCTTGATGTTAGGCACTAGTATGTGGAATGGGGATATGGTAGTGAATAAATCATAATCTATCTCCTTCTGGAATTCATAGTGTCTAGGAAGCTTTATAAACACATACTCACAGGCACACTGTTTTGGGATTAGATTCACAATTTTAAAGAATTTAATAAAGCTTATGAATGTATGGGCAGAAAATAAACATGGTAATATTTTACAAATGAAAGAAACCAGGAAGGGGATCTTCAAATCAAATATTAGTGGACTCTGAATTCCGAATTTTTAACAGTCTTCTGATTTGCCGCCTTCATTTACTTTGCTTTTTCTGGGTTGTTGAACACCTAGCTCTTACACATATGTATGTGTGCACTGTGTCACTGTGTGTACACACACACACATACACACACACACACACACTCACTCTTGTTTCTTCTGTAATTTCAGTGTGTATATTTTTTGTTCTTAGTTTTATTATTTTAATGTTGGTTTCTAATTTAATTATGGTGTGGCAAAAGATCATGAACTGCTTATTAATTCACTAAACCTTCTTGCGAGATTTGTGAGAGGGAGAATGTGTGTGTGTGTGTGTGTGTGTGTTTACTTGCTTTGTTGTATTACTTCTGTTCTAAATATATCATTACATACCATTTTTTTGAGGATTTGTGCACATTTTCTTCAATTTTATATATTTTGAGGTCATTTTGTGCATAAAGTGATAACAGGGTCCTGTGTGACGCTTTTCTTTGTGCACTGTAATTGTACACAGTGGTGGGCTTCACTGTGGTCAGTTTCTCTCCCCAGAGCCCCTCATTTCCCCTGCCTCCTACCTTCCCCGTCCCCTGGTCTCCTGGTCCTCTCATCCCCTTCCACTTCCTCTTATGCTTTTGTTGGATGATCCTTTGATTCTTTTAATAGCTTTTCTTTGGGTTGTTTTTGTTCTGATACTAAACATGACTAAGTAACTATCTTGGTTACCTGACTTGTTTTCTGTGTTCATTGTCAAGTTACGTGAGTGAGGTCTAACCCTTAAACCTCGCTCTTATGTGCCGAGGACCATCACACACATAAACTCATTGAGCTTTCATAACTCTCCGCAGGATGGCTATCTTTGTTATGGGTCAGAACATGGAGGCAAGATCAGCGCAGGACCACGTCAGTGACAGGGCTGGTTTAAATATCCGTGTGCCTGGGCTTCAGAGCTATGCATTCACCCATACTTTACATTGCATATAAATTAGGGCCTAGTTATGATTAAAATTTTGGGTTGACAGTAATTTCCCTTTAGCACTTGGAAGATATTATTTCATTTCCATCTGCAACTGTTTCCTTGCTGATGAGAAATCTGCTCTCAAACAGATTTCTTTGTAGGTAATCTATTCTCTCTGGAAGGCTTTTAGGGTTTTCTCATTTTTCTTTATGTTGTAAAGTTTTTCGATATCTATGCCTATTGCTTAGAACTTAGGAAATTTCTTCCACGGTGAGAGCCTGTGCCTTTTTAAAAGTCCTTCACTTCTGGAACATTCTTGGCTATTATCTCCTTTGTCAACACCCATTTATTTCCTTCTTTTGGCACTTTCATTACACAGATGTTGGAGGTTCCCGATCTCGCCTTCGCCTCTCGCCAGGTTTTTCATTTCCTTTTTCATTTCTTTATCGCTGTCTACTGCCTCCTAGGTGATTTCATCAGCGCTGTCTCCTACGCACCGTCTCTTCTGCCGGATCTAGCAAGACGATGCGCCCACAGGAGAGGAAATCACGCTGCAGAGACACCTGCTCTCTGAGTTCATCGCGGCCCTGCTCAGTGTCCACGCTGCGAAAGAGATGCTCGGTGGATGAAGAAAATGTACACAAGCACAGCGGAAAGTCGTGCAGGCGGAACAAGATGAAGTCCTGTCCTCTGGGCCGCCCTGGGTGACACCTGAAAGACGCCAGTCAGGCACAGGGAGACCGAAGGCCATGTGGTCGCACTCCTGTGGAAACTTTGGAAAGGCCATCTCATAGAAACAGAGTAGCCTAGAGCTTACTGGAGGCTGGGGCCAGAGCAGGAGGAAAGGAAGAGTTTGGGCAATAGGTACAAAGTTGGCCAAGTAATCATTTCTGGTGCTCTCCTGTAGAATAGGGCAAGTGCACTGAGCAGTAAGGTGCTGTATATTTCAGTACAGCCAGGAGACAGGATTTTGAAAGCTTCATCACAAAAGAAATGATAAATGTTTGAGGTGACAGATATGCTAATGACCCTGATTTGGTCATTACCTAATGGACACATGTATGGAAACATTATGTTGTAACCCATAAATTTGTACAATCATAATGTGTCAAAAAAAAAAAAACACCCCAAAACATTTAAAAGAGTATCCTAATGTGGTTTTAAAAGATCATTTTATAAAAATATAATTCATGTACCATGAATTTCACCCACTTAATATGTGCACACTGATATATTTTATATTTCAGGTTCACAGAGTTGGTTGCATCACTATCACCATAATTTATTTTGGAACATTTTCATCACATCCAAAAGAAACTCCAGCCCCATTAGTCATTCTCAGTCCCTCCCACCTCCTCAGTCCTGGGCTTGACCCATCAACCTTGCGTCTGTGTAGATTTGCTTGTTCCAGACGTTTCAGACAGATGCAGTCATACACTTATGTGGCAATTTGTGCTGAGCTTCTCTGAGTTGGCATCTCATCTTCAAGGTTCATCTCTCCTGTCTGTGAATTACTACCATATCCTCCTCATGGAGGGGATAACATTCCCTCGGATGGACATATCACATTCTGTTTCTGTTGATAGACATTTGTATTATTATACTCTGTTATGAACACTCATGAACAAAGTTTTTGCATGGACACCTCTTTATGTTTCTGGGGTGTATACCTTGGAGCAGGATGGCTGGGTCATTGGTAATGCTGCTGGACTTCCTGAGGCTCTGACAAACTGTTCTCTAGAGTGGATGCACACTCTTTTATGCTCCCACCAACAATGGATGGGGGTTACGGTGTCCTTACCTTCTCAACAACACTTACTATTGTCTGTCTTTAATTGGCCAGGCTCTCTGAGTGGGTGTGAAGTGGTATCACACAGCGGTTTTGTTTTGCATGTCTGTAATGACTGATGATGTTGAACAGCACTTCATGTGCCACTGGCTCTTCCTGTCCTTTTTGGAGAAATGTCTATTCACATCCTTTCCCCATTAAATTATTTTTCTCTTTTTATTATCACAAAAGTTTTTTCTTTGTATTTTTAAAAATATTTATTCTAGATAAAGATCCCTTAGCAGATACATGATTTGCAAATATTTTCTCCCATTTGTGGCTCATCTTTGCTTTTTTGTGGTTGAATTTTAGCATGTTTTAAAAAATTTCATTGAAGCCCAGTTTGCCTAAGTTTTCTTTTGTGTTGTACCTGAGAAACCATTGCTTAATCTAAAGCTAGGAGTATATATGTCTTTCTTTTATGGTACAGGTTGTATTTTTTTTTAATTTTGTTTTATTGGTTCTTCTTAGTTATACAAGACAGTAGAATTCATTTTGACAAAATTATGCAAGCCTAGTTTGGTCTTTATATTTAGATCTCTGGTCCACTTTCAATTAGATTTCTGTGAGTGTGGTATGAGGGAAGGGTTTAGCTTCACCATTTTGCATGTGAATATCCCGTTTTCCTAGTGTTATTTGTTGACAATACCATTTTCTCCACTGAATTATTCTGGCATCCTGTTGAAATCAATTACCATAAATGTCAGGGTTTATGTCTTTACTTTCAACTCTGTGCCATCAATTTATATGTCTGCCCTTATGTGCAGTAATACACTGTCTACTACTGAACCTTTCTAGTAGTCTTAAAACCAGGAAGTTAAACCTTCAACCTTGCTCTTGTTCAATCTTGTTTGGGCTATTTGGGGGTCCCTGATCTATTTAAAGCATCAGCATATGCAAAAAAGCCAGCTGAGCCTTAGAAAAGGAATACATAGAATTTGTAGATCAAGTTGGGGATTATTGTCATTTAGCGAAATTAAACTTGCTGATCCTTGAAGATGAGATTTTTGTTACATTTATTTAGCTCTTTAATTTCTGTCAATACTATTGTAATTCTCAGTGTACAAGCATCACCCTTCTTTTGTTAAATGTGGCATTGTTTTGTGCATTTGGGTGCTCTTGTAAATGAAATTGCTTTCTTAATGGGTTACTCATTGCAGGTGTAGAAATAGGACTGATTTTGTAAGTGATCTTGTATCTGCAACACTGGTGAACTTGTTCATTAGTTTTTGTAGTTTTACAGTTTAGTGGATGTCTCCATTTTCTGGATCCAAGATCATTTCATCTGCAAATATAAGTAGTTTTACTTCTTTCTTTACAGGAGTTTTGTGTAGTTTTTGTCCTAACAACACTGGACGGAATCTGCATTAAAACTTTGAAAAGAGTGGTGCTCTCAGATCTCCTTGCTGTGTTCCTGCTGAGGGCAAAACTCAGTGCTTTAGGGCCAAATGTGATGTTAGTTGTGGGTGTTTAATTATGGACTTTATTAGGCTGAAGTTTCCCGTTATTCCTAGTTTGCTCGCTTTTTTTTTTTTTAATCATGAAATGATGTTGTGTTGTACCACGTTTTTTTTTCTGCATTTAGTGTGAAGATCATATAATTTTTAAAAATTTTATTGATAGACTATATTGATTGATAAGTTGTAGCCCAGGCAGTCTTATCAGCAGGGGTTTTAAGCCACTGATTATAGCCTGGGAGCATCCTGCTGGTCTATTGCTTAGAATGGTAAATGAATGATCAAGCTAAAAAGTGAACAATCTTATTTGGGAAAGATTCTTTAACAAAGGTCAGCCTTCCCTGACCTGGTCATTTGGACCCTCTTTTCATGAGGCTCTTGTTTCTGTCTGAGCCAAGAAAAATCCATATATGTTCACCAGCACCATCAGCATGAGTGACTCCCAGCTCTTGTTTCGGCTGGATTTCGGATCTGCTATGGGTCTACTCTACCTGGGCTCTTATGGACTAAAGGTTATAAAATGCTGGGAATCCGTTTGACCTAGACCCTGAGGAGTCATGGGGAGTTTATATACAGAAGAGAAGTGATTGTTTTGGTGGCTGTGGTGTAGGGTGGGCATTCTCCGAGGGTTGTGGGCCAACAGTAGTAGCATTTCTGGAACTTGTTAGAGATGAGAATTTGTGGGTCTTACCCAGATCTACCATCTTAGTCTCTTTTCTGTAGCTAATACAAGATGCCACAGACTGAGTAAGTCATAAAGAAAAGGGAATTATTTGGGCTCATACTTCCAGTCCTATCTAATGATGGCAAAGGTAGTGGTCTTTTTTTTTTTCTGACAAAGTTCTAAGGTGGCACAGGGCATCAGATGGTGAGAGACAGGAGAGATAGGAAGGATACAGTAATTTAGCCAAACAGTTTTTTTTTTTTTAATAGACCCTCACTCAAGAAAACCCGTGAATGCATTCATAGCATGAATGGATTAGTTCTTTTGTGAGGGTAGAGCCCAACTCGCCTCTCCAAGGTCCCACCTCCTGGTATCTCATAATGGTTTCTGACATGTGTTTCAGAGGGGTCAAACCATATCCAAGCCGTTGTATCTTCTGAACCAGGGTGTGTGTGTGTTGGGGGGTGGGCAGGTGAGGGACTGCATCTGGAAGGCCCTGGGCTCCTTGTGTGCTGAAGCTGGAGAGTCGCTGGAAGAAGAGAGAGGCCCCTGGGAAAGGCCTGGGAGCTGTCAGAGGAGGGAGACGGAAGCAGAGAGGACGTAGAAGTGCAGGACAAAGACAGGCTTGGGCTGTGGTAGAGGCAGGGGTGGAGGGAGGGCTCGAGGACAGTTCTGGTTTTGAGCGGGGGTGATGCAGTAAGGAAAGGAGGAGAAGCAGGATCAGGGCAGGAGGGCCATGGGTCTGTGGGCCTGACTGGCCACATGCCTTGGAGTCGGGGGAACTTCTTGCAAATCCCTAACCTTTCCAGCCATATGACTTTCCAGTGAGTCAGATTAGGCTCCCTGAGCCTCAATTACTTTGGCTGCAAGAAGAAACTATTAATAGTAACCTTCTTGTGTTGTCTTGAAAAAGAGAAACAACACCACCACAAATTGCTGCTTGTGAAAGTTATGTGACAGGCCTGGGACATCATATATATCTGCAAGGACTTCAGAGTTGACAAAGAACTGAATCCAGTCCCCTGCTTGCTGTGTGTTACTTGGGAGGCCTATTGAATGGGTCAACAGCTTCTCACCTTAGGGTCCTTGGGGGCTAAAACGGGGGAAAGGAATCTACCTCAATGGTAGTCGTATGAGTTGGCGTGTGAGGAATCATCAACCCAGAGCCTGGCACTAGTAAGTGCTCAGCAAATGCCAACCACTGTGGTTACCATATTGAGGACAACTGGTTGGATTTCAAGTTTACAGCGTGAATTTCCAAGACTTCAGTTCCCTGAGGACCCAGGCTTAGGTATGAGTCAGCTGGCTCGCAGCTGTCACACCTTGGTGGTTTGCTTTCGAGGGTCACAAGGCTGGTTAGCACACAGGGAAGAGGCTTCAGAGCTCAGGGGGGCCTTCCTTACTTATGTGAATCTTCTTTTTTGAGGTGAGTGTGCTGTTGGATCCTCAGAAATGGGAATGATAGAGCAAATATGCAGGTTCTGTTTTGAGTGGATCCAAAGAGCCTGAAATTAATTACGATTTTTTTTTTTTTTTGGCAGATACACATACCATGGGGGTGTGGAGACACAGTTTGTCATGAGATCTGCTGTTGTGGCAGAGTCGGCTCTTCCTTGGTCTCCCCAGTGGACCCCCCAGACATCATGCCCCGCTTTCAGCAACATCATTAGAAAACCCATCTCCCTCCCCTCTGCCACCACTGCCACTGCCACTAAAAGTCACCCAGGGAACCCAGCCGGAGCCCCCTGCTCAGCCTCTAGTGGTGCTCAGCCATGAAGTGTTCACTTAAGTACGCTGTGGAGGTGCTCCTTCTCATCTCCATCATCCACACAGGACTCCATCTGTTATTCACGCGCTCTAGTCATCTCCCGCCTCAGAAGGGGCAGATGTTGGGTGCTGTGCAGCCCAGGGGTGAACAGTGACTTCTGCTGATTTTCCCTGCTCCTGTCTGCCTCTGCACAGCCCTGGCGTGGCTTCTTATCCGTCTGCTCAGCAGCCTGCTGGCTGTTGTTCCTCTTCCCTTGATGAAGTGCAGCCCCAAGTTCTAAGTGGGCCACTCGTCCACTCACACCCCTGCAGGAATCTGCATCCCTTGGGGATCAAATTTAAACTTCCTAGGGAATGTCCTAGGCCCAGCACACCCTTCCCCTGGGCCGTGGCAGCGCATCCACCACCCGCACACTCACTTGGATCTCGTCTCATGCCATAAAGCAGGCATTGCTGGTCTCTGAGTTCTTCCGGGGCCCTTCCCTAGGCTCTTCTCAAATGCCAGCTCTGTCTTCAGACAGTGACCAGGAATTAAAGGCTGAGCACGTGGGTAGAAATTAAACAATGGGCATCTTTCCTTTCTGACCAATATAAAATAGTCAGAGAGAAGTAGGCCTGCCCGGTTTGAAATGCAAATGACTAGGCAGAGACCATTTGGTCAGTACAGGGTCGGGCGGAGGGAGCTGGGGGCTCCTCCCACACTCCGATGCCCACTCCAGTGTGGCACTTGTCGGGCAAGGCAGCCAGGTGCAGATGTATCAGAAGGTCAGCAATCTGTCTGGGTGCTGCAGAAGAAACCTTGCCACTCATGTCTGATGTTTGCCCCGTGCGACGGGGTCTGGTTGGCTTTGCCAAGCACTCAACACTTCTCAAAGTCGCCCACTCAGTCTCCCAAGCTTTATAGACCCCTTTCATCAAGGGCTGGGGCTTTTGTACCTGCCTTGTCCACCCATCAGGGTCTCCTGGAAGCTCATTTTCTGGATCTGTGCCCTACTGGTATGAGGTGGGAGGCCTTAGACAAGTTAGTTACTCCCTAATTTGCCTCAGTATCCTCATCTGTCAAATGGAGTTATTTTGAGAAGTAAATGAGAAAAGCATATGAAAATGCTTACTACTGTTGTGCTTCGGTCCATTGTAAAATTTTCAGTAACTATCAATTTTTATTAATAATGTTAAATCGAAGTAAGATCCAACTGGAATGATGTATTTGGAAACATTTTGCAAGCACATGCATACAATGGATCACCACTGGGATTCCACCTGTTGTGTTCTCATCAACATCTGGCACAGACACAGCAGGAGTGTCCCAGATTATAGATGAAGAACCTTTGCACAGAGATGGATGAACCCGCCCTGGGTCGCCTGGCATCTGAGGGCACAGTAATTCCTACACTGCTGTAGGTTCTCTTTGAACGATATGGGACCTAGGGGCTCCCCAAATGCCTGGATCTCCAAAGTCAGACCTTGGGTGGGCTCAGCACCCTCCCCCATGTTGTCACATCTTAACATTGTTTTACCATGGTCCTCTTCATGCACACCTGCAAATGTCTGTGGGTCGATTTAATTACTCTGCATGGGTTGGTACAGACTCCAGCCCTTTACCATTTTTCTCAATAAGTTGAATTTCACTCAGGAGTTGCTTTGTTGAAAACTCTCTTGTGGACTGAGAAGCTATTGAGAATGAGTTTAAGGCACCCCGTGAGATTTTTCATCTCCCTGCCTTCCTGCCAGACCCTGAGCTACCTTCACCGTGCTCTTCCTCGTGGTGATGTTCCTGTCTCATGCAGGCCTCTGACAAAAACAGTCTACCCCATCACCCTATCTGCTAAATGGTTGAGAGGACCATGGCTGCTAACTTGAGCTCTAGGTTCAAATACAGAGCTACTAACAGTCTTGGACAAGATGGTGAATTTCTCTGTGAATCTGTTTCCTCTTCCAGAGGATCTAAATAATGAAGCCAAGCCACAGGATTATTTTGAATGTTGAAGGAGCTAGAGCCATGTTTCCCAAGTGTTTTGGACTGTTCCTCCACTTCTGCTTTTTATTGGTGAACAACCTGAAATCCCTTTCATAATTTGCAGATACCCTATAATAAGCAAAAATTCCATTTCACTGTATGACAAACTGTCAGCAGGTATTATTGCCTATTTATAGGTAAGTGCAATTAAATTCAGAGTGTTCTTAACCTTCTCTCAACATCTGAAGGCCAGAACTACACATCCAATCTACCAGCTCCTGACTCAGGTCTAAGCTGTCCACTAGAGGTGATAGCTGAGCAGGGACCAGCCTGACAACAGGTGCCCTCCCTGCTGACGGGTGATGGAAGACATGTAGGTACATGTGAACACACTTGTTTTTACCTTCTCTGTACTTCTAGAAGGGAGGAGAGGCTCAAAACTGAATTCTATCAGTTTATGCAAGGTAATACATCTTACCTCTTGAGCCAATTTGAAAAATAAGTATTTAGTTTTTGGAATCCTGTGATTCTAGTAGTAATTCTAATAATAACTGGGTCCTCAAAGACTTTAATTTCTCATTCCCTACTCCATTGAAATTTTATCACTTGACTTTTTAGAAATTATACCTAGTGAAAGTGACTCGTGTTTATTGGGCCCATTTTTTTTTTTTTTTTTTTTTTACCTAGAATGAATCCAGTTAAGACAGAACCTCTTTGAGTAGGTTTTACTGTTATCTGATTTTGCAGATTTGGAAAATGAGACCCAGAACTTTTAAAGTGCTTGTTCCATATGGCCAACCGTGTGGTAAGTTCTAGAGCCAGTTTCAGATCAGTGCAGGCTGGTCTTCACCTCTAAGCAATTTATCTGAGCTGCCACGCAGTAGGCATTGTCTGGATGCCTGGCACCGGGCTGGGCACATTCGTATATTACTGATGGTATTTTATAGCAACTCAAAAGGGCAGTGAATCAGATGGAACAAAATCTGAAAAGCAGTTGTCATTCCAAGTATTTTAATAAACTTTTTTTTGGGGGGGGCGTGGTTCTAGGGGTTGAACCAGGGCTTGTGCATAGTAGGCAAGCATTCTACCTCTGAGCTACATCCCTGTCCCTTTTCTGGATGTTTCAGAAAGAGAATTTAATGTAGGGGACGTTTACAGAGGTGATTACAAAAGCCAATAAATCAATAAGGGATGTTCAGCCAGCCCAGATTTAATAACAGTAGAAATCTACTACCTTCATTGTTATGGAGAGACAAAATGAAGAGGTGCTGTTCCTGGACCAAGGCCAGTGTTCCTTGATGACAGTGGGGACCACCAAAGACAATCCCCCCAGGTAGGGTATCTGTGTGAGGATGAAGCTGCCATGGAAACACTGCCTGGCCACGTAGAAGAGAAGTTCAGGCCCTCTGTGCGTTCAGTCCCATAGCCTTAACCAGTACTTCTCTCCGGGTGAATACAGGTGAAAGCCAGCCTCCTGGGGGCAGCCTCTTTGATAAAGGCAGGACAGGGCAGAGCAAGGAACACACTTAAGGGGGCTCAGATCCAAGAGAGCCACAGTCCATTTCTTTCTGGCATTCTCTTTCTTCTACCCATTTACAACCCTCTGAACTCGTATGCATCTGCCTAGCCAGGCAAGGATATACAGTGTCAACAATGGCAGACGTGAAATATCACAGGTCAATGATGCCGACGTCAAGGATCTTCCCATCAATCATATATGATCTACATTTTGAGGTGAAGCATCAACAGTGCTCTTTATGCAGAATGGAGGCATAGGATTATAAATAAGCCATTTATTCACATGCATGTCTCCAGTTCCCATTATATGCCCGGTGGTGAGGCCATGGTAGATATTATTACTTCCTTCTTCCATCATTTCCTGGTCCTTTTATCCTCAACCAGCCTCTCGACCAGGATCTTGTGATGGGGGGAAATGGTATTAACATTATCAACACTGGTATTTAAACACACCAATTTTTCCACCTAGTGTGGCTAGATCTGCATTCCTGGCTTGAGGTCTGACTTCTGGTGGGTTGCTGTATGCTGTCACTGGTGCTTACTATTGGGCATAGACACTCTAATGAGTGCCCACTGACTCCCGGATGCCACCTCATCTTCCCTGTCCCGTTCTGCAGCAGCCAGCAGTTTCCCTGTGGTGTTTAAATCAATCATCCTAGTCATAATGGAAATCCCATCTCTGCCTGGTGTTTTATGACATGAGGAGCCCAAAATAGCCAGGTGGTGATTTCAGCTTCCGGTTTAATTAGACCAATTTTGTGTCCCATAATGAAAGAGTTCTTCTCCTGGGATCTAAATCCTCTAACTCATCAACACCCAAAGTTTCAAGACAGGAAGTACAAATTTGCCAGTGGATTATTAGGTGTGATAGTGATGGAGCAGTCTTCATTTTTTGGATCTGTGTATGTGGCTTTGGAAGAAACAACATTATATTTTGCTCACTAGCTCAAAAATATATCCCATACAGGGTCCTAACTTTGTAAGGTTCTATCCTAGTTAGTGCCGTTTTTCAGGCTTCGGTAAGACATTGTACCTGTCTAGCTGGATATAGCTGCTATAGGTGTTAGGTAGACCAGGAAGTGCAATGATCATGAGCCCATTTTTTTTTTATTCTTTGGTGATGAAGTTCTAAGCCCAAACATGCTAAACTGTGGGAATGAATGAAAGCTTGTGCAAGTCCACAAGCAGCGAGAGTCAGTAGAAGCATGGTGTATAGGAAAGGAACATCCTGACAGAATATGTATGCTTTTCCGTGATGGTAAATCACTGCATCTGCCATGATGAACTGGGTTTAATGTGTCCATCTGCTACTAGGTGGTGGGCTCATCTCTGCAGGAAATCACCCATGCTGGACTCAGCTGTGGCTTGGGTTATCAGCAAGTGCATCCATAACTTGGGTAGCAACCTGTCTAAGCACATGTCCCTGGTTTTGAACTCACGCATGACCTCTATCTCTGCCACCAGAGCCACTCTGGGAAACAGCAAGGGTGAGGAAAGATGCTGACTGGCATCACAGCATGAGTCATCTGGTCTACCTGATTGAGCATGTCCTCTGCATTGGTGTTCATCGGTGGGCAGTCACGTATGCCAGATGTGATGCAAAAACATTGCATTTGGACAACAGCCACAGAGGAAGAGAAGGGAAGGAGAGGCTGAGGAAAACAGCCCTAACAATGGCACCAAGATAAAACCAAAGCTGAAAAAAAGTATAGTAACTGCTCAAGGACAGAAAGCTAGAAAGAGAAAAAATTGGAACCTGAATATAATGTCTCTGATTCCAAGGCCATGTTGACTCCAGACTGAGTATTTTGGTGGAACTGCATTGAGAAAGAATCCATCATGACTCCACAGACGCAGCTTGTGCTGAGCACAGGGTCCTTACACCACAATGACAACTGCATTTACCCATTGCCTTTTGGACCTGCACCTGCCCAGCTTCCGGACTGAGGAAGGCTGGGTTTGGGTGAGCCAGGCTACGGTGCACTTTACCTGGTGTGCAGGTGTGTCTTCTCAGGGGAGGTAGCCCTGGGCATCACTGTGGCTGCTTCAGTCTGCACAGAGGTGGCTTTGGCATGGCAGTGTGTGGTGCAGGGAGGGTTAAGTGAGGGCTCAGAGGCTTCACCACAGGGAGAAGATGGCTTGGTGGACAGTGTTTTTACACCAAGGATACAATAGGTAAAGCCTCTGAAGACCCCAAGGCCATGGTATTCTTGTAGCAGGTCAGACCCTAACTGTCCAGTGAATAAGCATTCTGGTTAATGATAAAGCAGCTAAATTACAGGGCCAATTCTGTGGTATGAACAGAAGAAGAGCAGAGCAGACTGCCTGTGCCTATGTTATCTGGAGGGCACAAGAAGGCCTAGGCCTGGAGCTAGTTCACCCCTTCAGTCCCAATGCCCATTTTCTCAGTGATTCGTGGGGCTTTGGCATAAAGAAGAATTTTGCTTTATTTCCCAAGTCATCCAGGTCCCTAAGTGATAAATAGCCCTGGAATCTTGGTCTTTTGAACAATGCCAGAGTATTTGGGGAGAGAAGGCTGCAGGCTGCTGTGTGCGGAAGGTAGCTGTGTCTGCTGTCCTGCCAACACGACCAAGGGTACAGAGTCCTGCTGCATGCTCTATACCCCTTTGTTGACCTCTAGTGGGATTCCTGCCACCAACTCTCCCACTGGTGACATTCCTGATATCTTTCCTTTGGAAACACAAGCTACTGTTGTGCATAACAAACTCTCCTTTAGATTGATAAATGAAGCAGAACATTCTATTATTATAACCCACTGTTAGTCACTAAAAATAAGAAAAATGGGATTGCTTTCCTGTTTTACAAGCAAAACAGATTCTTGACTGCAGATCCAGATGGTAGATCTGCAACTGGCTCTGTCTTGTGGAAGGAGACCAAGACCATCCGCACCTTTTTTCTGCTTAGGGACTCTTGGACGTGCCAGAGTTTGTACTTTATAGAGACATTGTTCTAGGAAACATTGTTGAGAAATATAATCCTTACCTTCTTATGCCCCCCAACCTAAAATACCAGAATTCTTATTTAAGACCTATGTCAGTTATCACATATAGCTTAGATTGTATCACCATTCCAAACTTAATAAGATCTCTGAAACTATTTTTACTTTGCTGGTAGAGATTAATGACTTGCTTCTACCTCAGGCTGGCTATAATACATCCAGTGTCAGGGTGCACAGTCAATAGACTGCACACACACTCAATTGAGTTGGGATGTGATATCTGGGGACATTTTTTTAGCATGCATCTATTGGTATCCAGATTATATTTAGCCACACCATTATTTTTGGAGGAAAAAGAAAATAGGAGGCTTGTTTTTATTATATTTTTGGTTGTAAAACGCTTCTCTTATGACTCCCCTGACTTCGTTTTGAAGTGAGAAATCTTTGCTAACATTTTTAATTGTATGCTTCATATTTTCTGTGTAATTAATGTAAGTTGAAATATGTAATATTCAAAGAAAGCATCTATTTATTTTTAAAGGCTCTTAAAAATTGCAGAGGTCATAAAAATGAAGGCCTCCTCCAAAATTCCACCTTTTCACCAGTTGCTCTTCTGGTGGGATAAACCTAAGCTCCATGGATTGCAGGGACCTCACCGAGCCTCAGTCTATATGGATAAGACAAGGTCTTGTGGTTTCATAGCTTTTGTAATTTTAATTCCATGTACATTCTATTAAAATCATTCACACTGAAACAGATTTTCTTATGAAAACTTAACCTAAAAAATTGGCTGTACTGGCAGGAAGATAAATGGGTAATGTCTAGCTCTCCTCCAAAGTAACAGAGTCAGCTCCGAATCGGTAATGAGCTTGGAATAGGTGAGGAAGAAAAGCCAGGCTAGGGTAGCTGGAACATGTGAGCGGGAAGCAAAGTGCTGGGCGTGGAGGAGGACGCGGTGGGGTAAGAGCCCAGACTGCAGGATCGAGAGTGGGTGGACTCACCTGATGTCCACAGACATCAACTTTTCTGCTTATAAATGGGGACTTGATTCAAATTTGTATTTTACGAATTTGGAGATTTCAGTGAAAGTTGAAAACAAAAAAATGGATGGGGAGGGTCTAAAACCACCGTTGGATTGGGTACCGGTTGCACATTATGTCAGATGAGAATATCAAATCCAAATCAACAAAAAAAAAGCCTAATGATTTATTAAAACTGGCATTTCAGAAGAGATCACAAACACCAGAAAATCAGTGGGAACATAATCTAAGATTAAATGAATTTTTATTTATTTAACAATTTATGTAGCACTTTGTTATGGTTCAAATATGAGGTGTCCCCCAACAAACTCATGCGATAGACAACATGGGAATATTCACAAGTGAAATGATTAGGTTATGAGAGCTATAACTGAGTCAGTGGATTAATCCATTTGATGGGTTAATAATTTGAAAGGACTGCTGAACTGGGGGTAACTGTAGGCAGGTGAGGTGTAACTGGAGGAAGTAGGTCACTGGGGGCCTGCCCTTGGGGATTATATTTTGTCCCTCTGATTCTTTCTCCTCTCCCTGCCTCCTAGCTGCCAGTTTTCCTCCACCACACCCTTCTGCCATGTTGCTCTGCCTCCCCTTGGGCCCAGAGCGATGGAGTCAGCCAGTCACGGACTGAACCTCTGAAACCACAAGGCCAGATAGACTTTTCTCCTCTATGTTCTCTCGTTAGGTATTTTGTACACAGTGATGTAAAGCTGACTAATATATACTTATAACGTGCCAGATACTGTTCTAACTGCTTCACAAGTTATTGTAATAAATTATCTGTTTAAAGAAAATTATGTAGGAATAGACAATTATCTTTATGCCCTTTATTAGTCCTTAAAACAAAATGATATGGTAACATCACTATTATCATCTGCATTTCACACATGAATAAAGGGAGGCCAAGAGGGTTACGCAATGTAACCCGGGCCGTGTGGCCACTATGTCGTGCAGCTGGAATTTATGCCCAGTCTGGCTCCAGAGCCCTCAGCATTCCTGACCCCTATGCTGGGACATTTGCCATTGCTCTTAGCTGGATAACATTAATGTTTTGTCATTCTGTAAAAATCTTCTCATTGTTGTCACTGCATGGTGAACTGGGAGCACTTTCATCCTGGTCTACACAGGGTTAGGTAGGGGGGGACTTGGGAATCAGTGCAGTGGCTTTCGGCCCTGACATTTATCGAAGGAACAGTCAGTCTAGTAATGGAACTGGTGTGCTGCTGGTAGGTAATGCGCCTTTGCTTGTATTTGTGGGTCGAGCTTTTGTTGAAATATATATGTGACTGCACTGCAAAGCTCTAAGCAAGCAAATCTCCCTCTATGCACTTTTATTTAGTATCTGCTTATACCTTTGATAAAGCACAGATTAGTCTGGTTCCTGTGTCTCTTTCACTTTGAACACTTGCAGCATTTATTCAGACTATGTTTTGAAGTTAGCAATATATCCTTTACTGAACCATCAAAGCTATATCTTCTTACCAGACAAGAAGGTCTAGTAGTACCTCCTTCATCCTTATTAATAATACCCTTAAAATTAAGGCATCATATTTACTTGCATTTTGCAGGGGTGCTAGGGTTTGAACCCAGGACCTTGCACATACTAGGTAAGTGCTCTACCACTGAGCTACTCCCCCAGCCTTACTTGTAAATTTGCCTACTGGAGGATGATGGTTATGCATGGTTCATGGGAGCAACTGGGGTCTCCCTGCCCCTGAGATACATGCACTATATGCTCCACATCTCTTCTGCCTACTCTGGATACCAATATTTAGAATTCTGTACATTTCCAATGATGAGATGGGGTGGTTAGGCCCAATATTTTAATTATTCTCAACTTAGATTATTATTAATAGTCAATGGGAAAAAATAGATTAAGCTTTGGCCAAGTAAATATGTTCTGTAATTTGGCATTAGAATATTTCAGGTCATTTTTCTTTGATTTCATCTTAAAATAACCTTTTTGCTTGACTCAGGCTATTAACCTCAGTGGGCAAGGAATTCATCCTTTTTCAGGGGTACAATATTTTATGCACAACTTGAATTGCAGAAAAATCTGCCTGTTTTTTTGAGGCTAGGGCTACCATAAAATACAATTTTTTCTTATAAGAAATGAACACCCTTGTTAAGTCTTTAAGATCTTTCCTTACCTCTTCTCATTATAGTGCTCCAAGAGAATTTCCTGATGATTCCTCCATATATAGTCATCAACTATTTGAACGCTGTGCCTGGCTCTGTGTCACTTTATCCATGTTCCAAGACACTAATGGATGCCTAAAACCTTGGACAGTACCAAACCCTATATTTCTTGTATTTTCCTATACATATATACTTTATATGTATAGCTTTGCAGTGCAGTCACATATATATTTCAACAAAAGCTCAACCCACAAATACAAGTTTAATTTATAAATTAGGCACAGTACAATATTAGCAACAGTAAGTAATAAAATCATTATAGCCATACACTGTAATACAAGTTTTGTGAATGTGATCTTTCTTTATTTCAAAATATCTTCTTGTACTTTCACTTTTTTTATTTAGAAGAAGCACTTTAGAAGCTTTCCTTTGGTGTCTTCAAATTTCCAGCATCACTGCTCTTGTACTTTGGGGCCATTGTTAAGTAAAATGAGGGCTACTTGAACACAAACACAATGACACTGTAGCGGTTGGTCTGATACCTGAGATAGCTACTGTATATGATACCAATGGGTGGGTAGCATATACAGAGCGGATATACTGCATAAAGCGAAAAATCACATCTCAGTGCAAGATTTTGTCATGGTACTCAGAATGGTATGCAATTTAAAATTCATGAATTATTTATTTCTAGAATTTTCCATTTAATATTTTCAGACCAAGGTTGACTGTGGGTAACTGAAACTGCAGAAAGCAAAACCACTGATAAGGAGGGACAGCCAAAGAGGCATTCCTCATTTCATTGCACTTCACTCTATTGTGTTTTGTACATGGGTTTTTCACAACTTGAAGGCTGGTGGCAACCTTGTGATGAGCAGGGCTGTTGGCACCATTTTTCCAATGGCTTAGATGATCATGAGAATTTTTTAACAATAATATATTTTTTAAAAATTAAAGCATATAGATTGTTTTATAGGCATAATGCTATTGTACACTTAATAGGCTTCAGTATGTTGTAAACATGACTTTTATATGTACCAGGAAAACAAAAAATACATGTGACTGGCTTTATTGTGATATTTGCTCAATTGCAATGATCTGGAACCAAATCTACAGTACCTCTAAGGGCTGCCTCTACTCTCTACTCCTGCCAGCCCTAGGAAGGTCTTAACACACATAGATACATATCGACTGACTGACAGGTGTATAAAAGATCAACACATATTGAGCAATAGGAAACTAATGGGATGGATGAATCCAGAAATAAATTGGCCTGTTGCAGCCATACTGGTTTCTTATTTTGTTCAGAGTAGACAAAACTATTTACTGCGAAGGAGAGAGACTTGGGCCACTGAGGAGTACAACTGAAGAAGGGTTCATGGAGAAGTTCGAGGTGTTGGATTCCTCCTGTGTACCTGGGAGAAGAATCAATTTAAAGAGCAGAACAGTCCCTGCCTAGTCACGGTGTGCTAAACAAGTCATGCATACTAATGGGTCCATATTTTTGCTTTCATGGTTCTTTTGCTTGAAATGCCTCTCTCTGTTGGCTTTGATTCTAGCATTACACCAGAATGGAGTCTGTCAGTGCCTTGCTCTTTTCCCCATATTTAGAAGAAATTACCAGCCATTTACAAAAAAAAAAAAAAAAAAAAAAAAAACAAAACAAACAAAAAAAAACTCAAGGCTTCAGTTAAGGTTTCATTTAGAGCATTCGTTGGTTCTCTGTGCCACTAATGGATCAAGTTCTCTTCCAGGGCACAGGAGTCTTAGGAAGTGAGGTCACTGATGATGTGAACAACGCTGGAGAACTGGGAAAAGCGTAACATTCCCATGAAGGTAGCTCAGTGCACCTGGGACGCAGGATCATCTCCTTAGCAAAGAAATTTGAAATCATATCAGGCATTAAAAGATGATGAGACTGAGTATAGAAATGAAATGTCTGGCTCGCTTTAGGTGAAAAGGACACATTTTTGCATCTGTTCTTTCCAACTCATTATAGTATCTCCCACAAGTTCAACAAATTAAAACCTGGCTTGTTTCCATCTCATTAGGGATCAATTTGCATGAATTATAGGTTTGCATTATTCAAGATCTGTGTTTAATTACCAGAGTTGCATCAAAAAAGAAAAGAAGAAGAAACAGGAGAGTAGCCCTCACCTCACACTCTTTATGTTGGTTTCAAATTTGGCTTTTTTTTAACCAAAGTATGTAAAATATTTTAGGATGAAAAGCTGCTGAAAAATGAATGAAGCTCTTCTTGGAGTTTACAGCCTCCTCGCAACTGAAATGCCTTCCATCTTCCTTCTGCCTACTCAAGTCCATCCCAGGGCAACCGCCTCATCCTTGGAAGGAAGCAGAAACTGATGAGAAGCCAACAAGCTCCCCCGGACCTCCTGGCTTGAGGATCGCGCTGGCCTGCTCCAATCCAGGCAGGGCCTGTGCTACTCCCTTCCTTCCCTCCGCAGGCCCACAGAGCATGGACTGGCATGGACTGGTCTTTCCATTTCGTGTGTGTGGACCTTGAGGCTAAGAAAATGGGTGACTTCCCAGGGCCTGGACAGGGAAGCAGAGAGGCCCAGATTGAGATCTATTTCTGGCTGAAACCAAGCTTGTGGTCCGTGGAAGAGAAATTGGCACATACTGTTCTTGGGGATTCATGCCCTCTTATTCAAACCCGAGTGTCCTCTGATTCCTCCCTTGTCCGCATCCCCCATCCCTATCCTTTCTATATCAGTGTTATCCTCTTCTCTTCACCCACCCCCAGACTTGCCTTCTCACGAAGAAAAGAGAAAGCAAGGGCAGAGTCAGAGAGCCCTCCTTGAATCCATCTGTGAAGTTACGCCTGGTTAGCAAATCCAGAGTGTAGACAGGAACCACTGATACTAACGAGGACCCAGAGAGGGAAGGTGAACTCTCAAATTCCCACGGCAATACAGGCATCACCCTGAGGATGACAGCGGCCATCTCTGGCTACCCAGTGTTCTCTCCTGCCCACTTCCTCATCCCAACCTCAGGGACCATGGAATGTAGAAATGGAGAAGACCTTGCCCATCAACAGAGCCCCCCTTCACTCTACAAGTGAAAACATGAGGGCCAGACAGGGGAAAGCTGGGGTCCCCTCAGAATTTGTTGGTGCTCATGATCCAGCTGTCAGCCCAACAGCAGCCATCTGGGCTTGGTGCTGGACTGGGTAAGCTCTGAGTTCTTATGGCTTTATTTACATAATGAAGTGCCAAATGGCCCTTGTTCCACATTCCTCCCCATGTTGTTTGAAAACAGTTTGTTCTTTCAATACCAGTGAAGTTTTTTATTATAAAATGAATCAAGAATGAAAACCTAGGTGGATCCACAGAAGGATGCCCTGTTTTCCTGATCTCAAATTGCAGTTCCCCAAGCAAGAGGCTCTTTGTTTTTGTGATCTTTTCCCAGTGCTGTTTTACATATCTACAAACACACCTGCATGTTTTACACACACACACTCTCACACTCATGGCACTCTCACAGGCTGGATTGTGACTCCTTGAATTCATATGTTGAAGTCCTAACCCTGTGCTTCAGAAGGGGAGGTATTTTGAGACAGCTCTTTCTAGAGGCATTTAAGTGAAATGAGTCATTAGTGTGAGCCCTACTCAGATCTGTTGGACTCGTAAGAAGAGGACATTGGAAAAAAAATTCATGGACAGAGTGAGGACCATGTGAGGACATGGGGTGAACAGATCACCTGCAGTCCAGGAAAGGGGCCTCAGAAGGAACTAGCCCTGCTGACCCTTTGATCTCCGACTTCCCTCCTCCAGAGTGGTGAGAGAATAAATCTCTGCAAACTAAAATACAATATCCTTTGAAAACAAATGGTATTATTCCATACTTGTGTTTTGAGCTTGCTTTTTAAAAACTACTTGAGGTATAATTTAGATACAGAAAATGTGTTTCATGTCATGAGTTTGGACACTGACAAACACCCTCAATGTCACCACCACAGTCAAGGAAGGAGACACATCCATTGCCTTCGAAAGTCTCCTCTGGCCCCTTTGTGGGTTTTTTTTTTTTTTGTTTTGTGATAAGAACACTTAAACATGGGTCACAATAGTCGGTCACAGATTAAGTATACAAGGTAGCACTGTCAGCCATAGATACCGGTCTGGAGCAGATCTCCAGAACGTACTCATCTTGTGTGACCATAATTTCATGGCTACCCATCAGCTCCATATTCACTCTCCCTGGCCCTGAAAAGAACCCTTCCATTTCCTGCTTCTGTGAGGGAAATGATTCAAAGCTTGTTTTTTTCATTTACCATAACAGGGACATTGCTGGTAGAACTTATCAATCTTTTCAATCTATTGCTGTCATTTGTTATAGAGCTGGAGTTTGAATGCATCATACATAGCTTCTATTACTAAAGCACTGTAAGTGTGTTGAGGTCAGCATAACAATGCATGCCCAGTGAATTTGTAATTTCATCTAGAAATATTTTCTGAATTTGTCTATCAGAGACCAAATGGCAAGAGAAAGTGATTTTGGGATCAGAAGACTGTGTTGTGCCCCATACCAAATTCACATGCTGAAGCTCTAACACCTAATGTGACTGTATTTGGTGATAGGGATTTTAGGAGGAGATTAAGGGGAAGTGAAATCATAAGGGTCTTAAACTGATAGAATTGATGTCCTTAAAAAGAGAAGAAGAGAGAGAGACAGAGCTAGCAAAATGTCTGCCAGGTAAGGACACAGCAAGAAAGTGGCCATCTCCAAGCAGGGAAGAAAATCCTAACCAGGAAGCAGATTAGCCAGCACCTTGATCTTGGACTTCCAAGTCTCCAGAACTATCTGTTATTGCTGTGCCCAGTCTGTGGTATTCTGTTATAGCAGTCTGAGTTGGCACTTGATAGAGTTATCTTGGCAATGTAAAGCAATTTATTGAGCTAGAAGTTCCTCTCTGTGAAATGGAACAATGATACACCTCACTTTGCTTCTTTGAAGTGTCTTGGATCGGAAATGGTAGGCAAAGCTCCCTGCATTTGGGAAGTTTGCAAAGAAAACCAGTGACCCTTCTTGCACCCTGAGAAATGCACTCCCACCCATCAGAATGTAACCCTGTTGGGAGTAAGGAGTATGCATAAAAATTCTTTTGTGTCCTTCATTGTGCCTTGGCTGGAGCGCAATACATTTGATACACCACCGATGTTCAAGATCATTTCTTCTAGTACTTAACATCACATGTGGATACCATTGTCCACACTCCCCTGGCACACTGATCCCTGGGCAGTCGTCACAGCTCTCTTACTGCACACCCTCCTGACACCCTTGTCCCTTCTCATTTTGTAGCACCTTCTTGGAAAAACTCCAAACCTGCAGAAAAACATTTTCCCTGCACTGTGCCTCCATCCAGGTAGCTAAATATGGCAGAAAAAAGCAGAAGGACCAGCAACTGTGGCCTGACTTTGAAGGGGTGGCTCTGGTGACCTCAGTGTAGTCCCTGGGCCCCTGCATCTCTCACTGGCCCATGGTGCTCTCACTCCCTAATCAAGTGCACACTCCCCCTCTCCCCACAGCCTCCAGGGAAGTCGCCCTCACCTTCTCTTTCAGGTGACACCAATCCTTTTAGGCTGAAAAATAGAAGTGATAACAAAACTATTCCCTCCCACCCCTCTGTGCCTAGCACCACCTGCACCTGCGCCTTCTGCTTCTTCCCAGCACAGACATGTGCTCCCAGCACTCTTGGGGCCAGCACCCTCTTTCCTGCATAGTGGGGCTCCAGTGTCCCCTGGTGAAGACGTGGCCATGGTGATTGTCCCCTCTGCTCGCTGCATCGTTTCCACTGTTCTAGGTCACTCCTAATACCCCTGGGAACATACTAATGCTCCTCCCCTGGAGAGCCCTGGAGGAGCTCACTCTCCCCTCCCCAAAGTGCTCTGCTTTTTACTCATTAAAATAGTGGTCTACTCTTGATTTTTTTTCCAATTCTTTTCTTCCTTTTTTTCTCTTAAACACATTCTGAGCATCCATTTGCCACCACTCTCTAAGGAAATTGCTCTTGATAAACTCGACCAGTTTTCCATGCTGTGAAATCCCATGGTCATTTTTCACTCCACTTCTTAAACGGCAAGTAGCTCTTGAAATAACTGATTTTTTCCATTTCAAACTGTTCCTTTTTATTTAATTTTTTTTAAAAACTTTTCTTCTACGACATCACATACATTAGTCAGGGTCTTGGCAGATACAGATGAAATTCTGAGCAGGGAATTTTTAAAGAGACATAGCAATAAATGGGCAATTTAGAGGAGGGTAATAGGATAGAGATATTGATGTGCCCGGAGAAAAACTGGTCCAGAGCTGCTACTCTCCTAGACATGAGGGGCTGGCGGGGGAATGTTGCTGCCCAAACCAATTGAGAGTTGGAGTCAAAGAAAGGGTGACCTGGGCACAGGTGTGAAGGATGGGCTCAGCCCCATGGGCAAGGAGGCCCAGGGGTGGGCACAGCTGCACAGCCTTGCAGGGACAGTACAGTTGGAAGGGACAGGGACAGGGTGGCCAGCACACTGCATCTCTTCCTGTTCTCTCCTGTGCTGGGTTCCCCCACCTCTGAGCTGGATCCCCAGGACCCAGGCCTCTGCTCTCTGAGCATTTCCCTGATGGTGTAGTTTGGTCTAGTCTCATGGATACCTCTATCTTCTCATCTCCCTCCACCCCTGCAGTTGGGCTTTTCCTCTGAAAACTTCCCCTAGATACCCACCCGGCTGCTCAGCCTGTCCTTGGATATCAGCTTGGTGCCACCCATGAACTATGTCTTAAATCCAGCTGCTGAGCACCACCCCAAACCTGCTCCTGCCCAGACTTCTCCATCTCGGTTGGTGGCTCCTTGACCTTCTGGCTGCTTGGCCAAACCTCTCAGTCATCCTGGCAGCCTTTTCCTCTCACATCAATATCCAATTTTTCACCAACGATTTTTGCTCTACCTTCAAAATAGTTGAAAAGCTCAACAGTCCTTATAACTCAACTGCAGCAGCCTCTGCAGTGGATGTTAGGTGCACTGCTCAGACCCCCACCCCTCAGAATGGCTGCCCACATCCCTCGGCTGCAGAACAGCTAGCTAGGGGCTGAAGGCTCTCAGTGACCCTCTCTCTGGGAATGGTCCTCTGCCTGTGGCAGTCATACCTGCACCTTAGAGCCAGCAAGCTCCAGTGCCTGGTCCGTGTGGGGCTGACCTAGAAGGGCCTTCCAGCCTCAGAATCTGCGGGATCAGAGGAGGCCCATTGTAACCACATTTCCATTCAAACCGCTCCTCTGCACGTCCTTTCTTCCCTCCTGACCATGTCCTTCCCCTCTAGTGCAATCTCCAGGCAAGTTCCTGTGTGCAGATTTCCATGCTGGGGTCTGGAAGCAGAACAGATGCAGGACAGACTCCTCTGTGACCTCCCTACTATCCTTCTCGTCCACTCACAGCCTATCCTATCCCTAAACACTGCAGCAAGAGCACAGCATTTCCACAAAAAGTAAAAATAGAATTACCATATGGCCAGCAGTCACCCTTTTGGCCATCCCAACAGGAAGGACTGAGAGCAAGGTCTGGAGAAGCCATTTGCACACCATGTTCACCACAGCACTATCCACAGCTGCCCAAAGTGGAAACAGCCAGGTGTCCATTGTTGGGTGGATGGATAAGCAAAACGCTGACCAGCTTACAGGCGGAGAAGGATTCGCCTTAGAAAGGAAGGCCATCTGACAACTTCTCCATCAAGGATGAACTTTGAGGACATTTTGCTAAGGGAAATAAGCTGGGACAAAAGGACAATTGCTACCTGATTCCACCCAGGTGTGGATCCTGGAGGACTCCAGTGCACACACAGAGAGCAGGCAGGGTGGAGGAGCTGGGGAGGATGGGCTGGGGAGGATGGGCTGGGGAGCCGGTGCTCAGTTTTGTGGGAAGAAGAGTTCAGGGGTGGGCGGGCTCCATGCCACCCATCCAGATACTTGGATGTGTTGAAGGTGGTAAATCTTATCTTTCACGTAATTGACCACAATTATTAAGTTCTATCAAGTCCCCCAGCTCAAACCTCCTCAGGGACCTTCTCCTTTCAGTTAGAGTGAACCCAAATCCTCACACTCAAGGTCTTTGGTGGTCTGGGCCCCTTTGCTCTGGACCCCTCCTCCCTGCCACAGCCTCTGCGAGGGCCCTGACATTGCAGGCACTGGCACCCTGCCTTGCGGTTTCCTCTGCCAGTAATCCATGGCGCTGCACTGTTTGCACGGCTCCCTTCTCACCTCCTTCAAACCCCGGCTGGACTCACCTCCCTGGCCCTTTCTGATCCCCTGCTTGGTGCCAGTCTGCCCACCAACCCCGTGCCCCCAGCATGTGCCTGTGCCTCTGCCCTTTGGACAGCACTTGGTTTCCTCACGGACTTTAACATGCCATCATGGCCTCTCTCCTCTGCATGCCCTGGGATGTCCTCAGCCAAAGACAGGCATGACAGTGTGAATGGAGGCCACACTCTTCCTTCTTCATGGCTGTGTACCCGTGCTGGCAAAGGGACCAGCACAAAATAGGAGACAATAAATATTTGCAGGATGAATATATTAGGAGCTGAATGTATTTTATTGGTGACATCTAATTTGTTTAGCTCTTCTCCATATTAAGAGAGTTGAGAGGTTTTTTTTTTTTTAAAAAAAAACCACAATCTTTTTGAAACATCCTTTTGTTTCATCAATTTAATGCAGAAAAGGCTTAATGAACAAATACTTTCTGCTCAAGAGGGAAACTGTCTTAAGAGGATGGGTGCTTCTGTGACTCTTATGGAAATGCTCTTTGAATTTGCTTCTCGGGACTGAAAGAACAGAGACTGAGATGTTTTTGTCCCAATTTTTGGTGCATTTGGGCTGAATTCCGGGAAAGGGAGACAGAAGTAGAATCTCGAGTGCTGTATCTAGCTGCATGGCAATGTTTCCAAAATGGGTGATCCAAGTAGGTCCCCCCGGAGTAGACAGAAGTGAAGAGTGGTGGCATTTAATTGGCAGGGACAGAGAGCTTCCACTGTCACCTCTGGACCACTGCTGTGCCACAAATCTGCTTTTATCCAAGTGTGCAGCAAACGTGAGCATGAGGAGGACTGCCACTCATTACGAATCCTCCCAGCCGTGTTGTCAAGACTCAAATTCAGTAAAAGGACCTGCTGAAGATTGCACCGTGGTTTCAGCATGTGATATATCTTCCAAGCTGCGGGCCGAGGGGGAGAGGGGGATGAATTATTTATTTTAACTCCAAATTATTGGACCGTTTATCAAAATAAATGTGAAGTCATGATCCATTATGCATCCCCGATTATTCCATGTGAAGGTGTTAATGGGTTTTCCTGGACTGGGAGAACTTCAGCTCCCACGCAGCCCCCGTCTCTGGACGGCCCTGTGGACCTGCAGGAAGCTCACAGACCCAGGCAGAGAGGGCTGTGTGTGCTCTCGTTAAAGTGGCTCCTTTTAGATAAGTGTAAGGTTTTCAAGTATGTGAAGTGATAAAATCTTATATTTTACTCCAAATGTGTCCGTTTATAACTTTTATTTTTCAAATTCAGATAGAGGAAAAATTAATCTTCTGGATTTTTTTTTTTTAACTAATGAAGGCAATCAACTTAATTTATCAATGTTCCAGACCCTCTTGTTCTAGTCAATACGGATGAACAAAGGGAGTGAAGATAATGAACAAATCCATCACTCCCGGAAGCAGCCTGCGTCCCCCAGGAGTCCCTCCCTCACGCCCCTCCCCCCTCCCAGGTTCCTAGGCAACCGCTGATCTGCTTTCTGTCATTATAGGTACTGAATTTTTAAAAAGGAACCCTGCAGCATGTACTCCTTTTGTTTGGCCTCTTTCTCTTGGTGTAATTATTTTGAGATCTGTCCATGTTTCTGCGTCTGACAATGTTCCTGTCTCTGTCCTGGGTGACATTTGTTGGGTGAATATGCCAAAATGTGTCCATCCTTCCTGGTGTTCGCGGACTTCAGGTTGTTCTGGGGTCTGCCTGCTACACATGAAGCGGCTCAGTACATTTTTGTGCCATTCTTCATATGGACACCCACTTCCCTTTATTGGGGGGCAATATTTGGGGGTAGGATGGTGGTTCCTGTGGCAGGTGGGTGTTGATCTTTCCAAGACACAGTCAGACGGTTTTCAAACCACTTCTCGTGCCTGGCAGCTGCATGACTGTTGCATGAGGGTGGAAGGGCAGGTGGCAAGCTGCCTCTCAGCGCCTTGGGTGACAGCCGTGAGGGCTCCATTCTTCCTGCTGGACAGGGTGGGAGTTCCGGCCTCCAGGCCCCCACGTGGGTAAGGGTGGGGGTCAGGACACTCCAGCTGGCCCCCCATGAGAGGTGCAGGGAAACTTGTCACGGCTGGATGGGTGGAAGTCAGGCTGGCTCCCCTGTCTCTGATGATGTGGGCAAGGGGTGTTGGGCGTCAGAGCAGGTTGTCAGGGATCAACTCCTATCCCCGGTTGGCCTTCTCAGCTACAGTAGTGGGAAGAGGTCCCTTTTCCGGCCTCCAGAGGGGGGAAGCCTGGCTCCCCTGCAGCCTGCGCTAGAAGGCAAGGGGCCGTGGTTTCTAGTTGTTTGGCTGGAGTGAGGTTTTCTGTCTTACCAGCCTGCCTCTTTCTTGGGCCTTTGGTGAGAGAGTACGGGCTTTCTATTGGGGTGTTTTGGGGTCGTGCTTCCTGGTGCTTCTCTGTGGCCGTGGCAGACAGAAGACCCAGGGGATTACTTCCTGTCATTGCTGGGGCCCCGAGGGTTCTAGTGGAGTGCCTCCTTCTTTCCACTGTTGAGTCGTCCTGTTGATTTTCTATACAGTCAAGCTTCTGTATCCATATGTTCTTTATCTGCAGATTCAAGGAACCATGAATCTAAAATGGTAAAAGGTTTTGTCTGTCTGGAACACAGACTTCTTTCTCATCGTAATTTCTTAAACGATACAGTGTAACAACTATTTGCATAGCATTTGCATTCTATTAGATATAAGTGATCTCGGGATGACTTCACACATGCAGAAGGGTGTGCAAACACTGCACCATTTTACATAAGGGACTCGAGCATGTGGGGAGTTTGGTAACCACTGGCCCTAGCCCCACCCCTGTGGCTACGGAGGAGGACAGTAGTGCTCAGGTTTTTCCATGCACTTGGTGGGAGGGACAGGGAGAGCACCTGTTTGTCTTCCTGGAAGGGGAAGGCCCCATAGTACTGTTTTAAAGTTAGAACTTTAAATTTCTAATTGACAAATAATTTCTGTAGTTATGAGGTACAATGTGATTGAATCAGGCTAAGAACAGATCCTTCACCTCACCCCTTATCATTACTTTTTTGGTGAGGACATTTTAAATCTACTCTTTGAGCAGTTTTGAAGTGTTCACTATATTATTAACTATGGTTATCTTGCTGTGCACAATACAATTTTTTATCGTTTCTTGCTAGTGTTCAGAAACACAATTGATCTTTTAAATATTGACCATGTATCCCATGGCCCTGAGAAACACACTTATTAATTTTCAGGACGTTTTTGTAGATGCAACGGAATTTTCCATGTAAATTGCCACAGCGTCTGTGAGTGAAGATGGTTTTACTTCTCTCTTTTTTTTTTCAGTATAGATGCCTTTATTTCTTTCTCCTTTTTCCCCTTGTTACATGTGCTGAATGTTGGACATAGTGAGATGTTGGATAAGCGTTGAGAGCAGACATCCTTGCCTCGTTCCCACAATGGGGACAAACGTTCGGTCTTTCTTTGTGGAGGGTGATGTTAACTGCAGGGTTTTGTAGATGGCTTTTATTATGTTGCAGAAAAATCTTTTATTCCTACGTTGCTGAGAATTTTTTTTTAATCAGAAATGCATGTTAGATTTTGCTAAATGCTTTTTCTGTGTCTAGTGAGGTGATTTCTCTTAGCTTATTAATATGGAGAACATGATTGGTTTTTTGAATGTTAAACTGGCCTTACATCCTAGGGTGAACCCTAGTGGGCTATTGTATATTATCTTTTCACATATTATTGAATCTGATATGCTACCTTTTGAAGTCTTTATGTTTCTATGAACATTTATTAGCTGTGCATCCCAGTGGGTTCAGCGTGCCGTTTCCACGCATACACCCGGCAGGCACTGACCACGCTGACCTCCTTTCACCTGCCCCCTCCCCCACGTGCCAGTCCCATCTTCAGAAATCCCTCCTCTGCTTAAAAGCCAGCCTCGTTTGGCTTCCACATTTGAGGCAGAATGTGTGATACTCGTCTCTCTGTTTGTCTTTAATGTCCTCCAGTCCATCCGTTTTCCTGCAGATGATAGGATTTCATTCTTCTTTGCAGCTTAATCATACTCCAGTCTACCTGCCACATTTTACTGCTCATCCGATGGCGAGCGGCTCCGCTGGCTCCCTGTCTCAGCAGTGTAAGGGGTGCTGCGTTTCTGTTTGGCTTGGTCTTGTTGCCCTGGACCCATGAGGGCAGAGTCTAGGAGTCAGGCTGGGATACCTGGGGAACGCACCAGAGACTCCTGCACCCCAACCTCCACAGGGACGTGGGAGCCTGCAAAGGAGGTTACATCGGGCATTTCAACGCCTTTCCTTTAAAATCGATAAAACTCATCGAATAGCAGTCAGAAGGATGCAGAGGAAAGTGAGAGAGGGCCCAGACCGAAATAATAGGAATAAGACAGCTGGCGTCACGATGGTTCCTTCCCTGCTGCTTGGTCCGCCTAGAGGGCTGATCAGTTTATTGATCGTTACCCAACTTGGGATCTATTGATTCTCTCTCCTGTGTGTCTTTTTTCTAATCTCACTAATTTTTGGCTCTCTCCTCAATCCCTCTCTCAGTACTTTGGATTTAATTTGCTTTTCCTTTTCTATTTTCTTGAGGTAGAAACTGAGGTAATTGATTCTTTTCTAATACGAGTGCCTACTGCTATTACTTCTCCATTAAGTGCTGCTTGGGAGTTTCCCATAGGGCTGGCTTTTTTTCCTTATTCTCAATCAGTACAAAATACTTTCTAATTTTCCTTGCAATTTCTTTTTTTGACCATGATTACTTCACAATTCTGTGACTTATTTTCCCACCATCTGGGGATTTCCCAGATATATTTCTGTTATTGATTTCTAATTTAATTCCATGGTGGTCAGGAAACATACTCTGCATGATTTGAATCCTTTTAAATGCCTTTAGACTTGCTTCTAGACCCGAATAAGGTCTGTCTTGGCAAACAATCCCTTTGTACTTAAAAAGAATATGTATTTTACTGATATCGGGGAGAGTATTTCATAAAATCAGTCAGTTCAATTTGGTTGACACTTTGGCCCAGGTCTTCTGTGTCTTAAGTAGTGTTCCTTCAATTTGTTCTATCAGTTATTGAGGACAGGCGTTGAACTCACTGAAGATAAGTGTAGATTTGTCAATTACTCCTCTTAGTTCTATAAGGTTTTGCTTTATGTTTTGAAATACTCCTTTTAGGCAGATATACATTTAAGGTTTTTATGTCCTCTTCATAAATTGACACATGTATCATTACCAGTGACTCTTGTTAACTCCATTAAGTTAATATAAATGTCATGTATATTATAGACAAAAATATTTTAGCAAGATATATATATCTATAATATACATATATCTTGCTAAAATATTTTATTAATTTTATCCTTATATATTTTATTATTTTGATTTTGTTATAAATGATACAATGTCCCCTTATTTTATTTTCATTGAGAGTGTTTAGAAAGGCAGTTGATTTTTGACCGACTCGTTACTTGGAAATGTATTATTTAATTCCCACATCTGTGAATTTCCGGCTTTTTTCCGAAACTTCTCAGAGTCCATTCCATGGTGGTTGGCCAACATACTTTGTATGGCTTAACCTCTTTTTAACTTCTCAGAAGGTCTTGTGGCCCCGCTCCACTCCGCCCTCAAGAGCATGCCCCTGGGAGGATCCTGCTGGGCTTTGGCTGCAGGTTCTCCGCTCTCTGCTGGGTCCCTCTGGCCTAGTTTCTGCAGTCCCCTGTTTTTCTTGCTCATCTTCTCTCTGGTTGTTCTGTACCTTGTTGAGAGTAGTCAGTTGCTTGCTGGATCGTCTATTTCAACTTTCAACTCTGTTAGTTTTTGCTTCATGATTGTGATTTTGTTTTTATTTTGTCTTACTTCCACTGTTCAGTGAGTTTTCTGGAGATGGGACCCATAACCATGTTTTTTAACATCTGCTTTAATATTCAGGTTTGCGGAAGCCACCTGTGAATTACTTGAGGGTCTCCCCTCAATATGTCAAACACGGAGATTTTACGTTTGACCTTGCGAAGTGTCTGTGGCTCCCCAGGCAGTAGATTGCCTAAGGCACATGACCTGTATCTCAAGGCATATGACCTTCTTTATCTCCGCTCTGCTAGAAAGATCCCTCACAGTAGCTGGGAGATGTCCAGTTCCCGTTGGGAACTAGACAGCTCACCTTCTGCCTTTTTTGGTGAAGAACATTCTGTGGAAGGCCTTTGATGTTCTCTGATAGAAATAAAGCAAGCACGGGCCCCATTTTGCCTTTTTCGTGTAGGAGTTTGATCCCTATGGTCAGCTAGCTGGTCCCACCCTCGCTTTTTTAAAAATATTTTCTGTGTCCTGGGGTTTTTTCATTATTCTACTTTGCTTAGCTCTTATTTTGCAGCCAGCCCATTCCACCAAGGGGAACCCCATTTCCACTGCCCACGCAGGATGTGGGCGGGACAGGTTAAAACACTTTATTTTAGATATTGACTGAAACTCAGATGAGAGAAGATACTTTTCTCATCTTAACATCCAATGCAGGTTTGTCCTAGTAATTTGTATCAAAGTGAGATCAACAAGTTAAAGTTTCTTCTCTTACCTTGAGAGAATAACCAAACTCCTTAACCCAATAATCCAAAGAACACATATAAGGGAAAAGCATAGAAAATTGTATACACACAAACAATAATACTCAAAACGGCATTAATATGGGAGATGAAGTTATTTTGCCTCAATGTAATAGTTAACTGCAACCTGGATGGGTATAACTGTGACAGGACAGGCCACTGACCTGTGTCTGTCCTTACCTCTCCTAGTCAAATGGACATAGGTTCCTCCTGAGTCTGTTTCCAAACATTGAAAAATCTTACTATTATAACACACACCTATGAACTTGTTTTCTTTTGCCTAGGCAGAAACCCAACTTTATATACCAATCTGTTGTGTTCTCTCCTTCTACAACTCGTCAGGGAACTCAGAACTTTTTGGACGTCTTAGGTGGACCTCTGTGTTGGATTGCAAAACAAAACAGAGGTCTTGCTTCTTTGCAGAGCTTCTGAACAGCAGGAGTATAATCCTTTTCTCTCCTTCTGACTTGCTTTGACCCATAGAAGTCCATGATGTCATTTTAAGCCTGGCACCCAGCGGAGTTACAGCCTCTTCCACTCTTGGAATCCAGTTGCCATGGCAACAGGTCTGGTTTTTGCTGGGGGCTGGGGTCTGTGTGGAGGAGAACAGTCTCTGCTAGCCCTCAGCATTGGGAGCTAGCCTGACATCAGGAGCTAAGCTAACCCTTGGCCCACCTCAAGGTCAGCTTAAGCCCCACCAAGAAGGCAGAACTGCCCATCTCAGACCAGCCCAGATTACAAGCCCACAGACTCAGAAGGTCAATAAGTGGGGTCACATTAAGCCACTGTAATTTGGGGTAGTCTGTATGTGGTAAGGGCTGATTAAACCTTCTCCCCTAGAACATATAAAACAAAATTTATTTTACAATGCAGTCTTTCCAGAGGGGAGAACAATTGGAAAATTAACTGTGCTTTTGTTTATACATTTTTTTTTTCCTCAAAGCAAGTTATATCTTTCCTTGAATATATTTAAGAACACCAGACTCTTAGTACTAAATATTATTGGGGTAACTTTTTATGGATTTTTAAAATTAAATATATTTTAAGTGATACATAAAAACACGAAATTTATATATATTTATGAATTGCTATGTAATGTTTCCATACATGTATTATTACCTTGTCATGTTCAGCTCAGAGTCTCCCTCAAATAGTGATGATGTCTTTAGAGTGAGAACACTCTAGACCCTTTCTCCTGGTGTTTCATACATACAGAGCATTATTTTCACCCACGGTTGCTGACCAGGCAACCGCAAGCCAGAACTCCTGCCTTCCGCCTCACAGTGAACAACTGGTCAGCCTCTGCTGTCCCTGGCAGCCACCTGTCTGCTCTCAACTCCTGTGACGTCAATGTTCTGACCTTCCCCATGAGTGAGATCACAGGTTATGTGTCTGCGCCTGGCTCATTTCCTACTGTGTTGCTGTAAATATCAGAATTGCACTCTCTTTTTTTGTGGCTGAATAATATCCTGTGGTGTTTATCTACCACCTTCTCTTGATCCCGGCATCGGCTGGTGGACACCTAGGTTATTTAGAGTTCTTGGCTGCAGTGAAGGTGGAGCACAGGTGTCTCTTGGACATACTGCTTTTGTTCCCCTGGGGGATACTCCATCAGCAGGGTGCTGGGTTGAGGCAGTTGCATTTTTAATTTGTCTAGGAACCTCCCTGCTGCTCTAACTCGCACTCCACGGTGGTTGTCTTTTCCCTCCTCCTCACCGACTCTTGCCTCCTTTTGTCTTTTTGATAAGTCTTTCTTCATGGAGAGAGGTGATAGCACACTGTGGTTTTGTTTTGCATTTCCCTAATGATCAGGGACACTGTGTCACGCACCTGTTGTCCATTTTAACAATTTCTTTTGAGAATGTGAACTTAGGTTTATTGCCCATTTTTAAACAGGTTGTGTGTGTGTTGCTATTGAGTCCTTGGAGATCCTTATATATTGTGTCAGAAGTACAGTTTGCAAATATTTTCTCCTGCTCCGTGGGTTGTCTCCTCACTCTGATGATCATTTTCTTTGCTGTGTGGAGTTTTTTTAGTTTGATGGACTTCCATTTGTCTATTTTTGCTTCTGTCTCCTGAGCTGTTAGGTCTTGTCCAAAAAATCCTTGCCCATTACCATGTCCTGAAGTGTTTCTGCAGTCATACTTTTGCAAGGTCTAGTCTAGCAGAACTCATTGTCAAGGTAAAAGCACATCAGCTCATATGCTAATGAGAGAGTAGACACAGGTGCAATCTTGGCTCATGAATGTGATTTTCCCTTGTGCAGTGAAAACGTGTTGCTGTTTGGAGGCTTTATCCCCATGTCACATGTGAAGCACTAATGTTTCTGTGGTTTTCCTTTATCTATTAGTTTTTTGTTGCTGCTGCAATGTAAAAGGCCAAAGCTGTAATTAGTAAAGCCCACTGTTCCCAGCTTTCTTTTTTAAAAAATATGGGCTTGTTTTGTCTTCTAGTACTGTTATGATGACATTTTAAAGTAGACTTCCTGTTTTAATCTATCTGAAATTAGTTTTATGTTAGGTGAGAAGCCAAGTTGACTTTTCTCTAAAACAAACCAATTTTCAAAGAGCCATTTCATATTTTAACCTGCTCATTTGAAATGCTACCTTTAATATTCTGAAACTTAATAAAAATGAGTCTGTTTGTGGATTATCTGTTTTATTCCAGTTTTCTGTGTATTTTTAGAATAGTACCACACTATTTAAATTACTTTAGGGTTATTACCTTTGCTGCTTGGAAGGATGAGTTGCAATCAGTATTCTTTTCCAAAACATCTTGGCTAGTTTCCCTGGGTTTCATTTTCCCAGATAAACTTTAGAAATACTTTGTGAAGTTTCACAACATTACATTAAGATTTAGTTTGGAGTTGTATAAACATAACTTAATTTGAAAAGAACTGACAGTTCTATAATATTGAACATTCCTATCCAGGAACATATTACAGTTCTCTATTTATTCAAATCTGCTTTATGTCCATCAATAAACTTTGTCAGATTTTAGTCTGTGGGAAGGTGGTATTTTTTGGTCCATTATTTTGTTTGTTTTCAAATAAGCTGTGCTAAATTATTTTAAGCTTTGTCAAGGCATTTCAGCCTTCTGGTTGCTCTTAGGGCAGACTGCTTTAATGTGCTTAATAGCAATGTTCAGGTACCTTGGAAGACGCCATTAAGGAATGCTTAGCAGGGCAACTTAATTAAAACTAGTCTCTGAGACCCTGTCCTATACCTCCCTTTATTAGCTTTCTTTGCATATTCGCATGTATTTGAAAGTAGACAATTACATACCTCTTAAAAGCATTTTAAATGACATATCCCCTTGGCCTTCTCACTATACCTGTACCATGCCCTGAGATGCTGCACCTTTGGCGTCACACATTTCATTTTCTGGCTCTTGTGACGTTTTGGGGTATCTCATGGTCCTGGCTGCACCCGCTGGTCCTTCTGCTGGGTTCACTCAAAATTTCCCAGGACTCTCCTATGATGCCTGCGATCACTTATTTCTCTGGGCTCTGACGTGGCTTGTGGTACACTGTCCTGCCCTCTCCTTGACAGGGACGTCCGCGTGGCTAGCCAGTGATTTGGAATGACTTAAACCTTGGGTAGAGGGGATGACGCCAGGAATGAGACAGATACAGAGGTGCCATGTGTCCCTCCCACTGCTCCAACATGCCACCAGCCAGCTCCCACGGAGTCCTAGCGCCACCCAGACACTCCCCTGTCTGCCCCACGTGCTGGAGCATCAGGGAGGGCAGGGGTCTAACTGGATGCTCCTTCCTGTGGATCTTGTGGATCCCAGACGGGCTGCTCTGCTTGGAGACAGGATGCTGTCTGCACGTCTAGGTCACCTAATCTGAGTGTGACAAGGTGGGGACTCTAATTACTATTGACTGAGATACATTTGTAACATCATAGCTCCTTTGTCCCCAGGAAAAGGGAAAGCAGACACAGATATGGCGGTCCTATGACTGATAGAAGTACGTCCATGCTGCAAAGAGAACTACAAAGAACAGGGTAAATCCTTGAAAATAAGAAAGATTTATCTTAAGCCACTTGGATGTTGAAATGGAAATGGCTTTTTGGAGAGGTGGCAATCTCTTCAGCAGTGTGGGTATTTGAGCGTGGATGGGATGCTCCTGGAGGGAAGAATTTGCTCAGGACTCACCTATTTTAATTTCCTGTAATGTTGAGTACCTTGGTCTATATTTAAGCAGCCCTGCAGGAGATCAGAACTCCTGTAGGCCCCAGGGTCAGATGTACCTGGGGTGAAGTCCTTGGCTGTTATTTACTCTGGGGCAAAACCCCTCCCTCATCAATTGTAGGCTCCCCTGCTGTAAAGCAGAGGCTGCCCGTGTGACCTCTCCTCTGTAGTAGCCTCTAGGGCTGGGTCCAAATGCATGAACTGGGGGGCTTAAACAATAGGTCTTTATATCTTTGGAGGCTGGAGTCCAAGATCTAGGTGTCAGCAGGTTTGGTTTCTTCTGAGGCTTCTCTCCTTGGCCTTCTGATGGTTGTCCCTCTGTGCAGGATCCCTCATGCTTCTCCGCTTGCCCTAATCTCTTATTCTTATAAACACACCATCAGAGTGGATCAGGACTCTCCTAATGGCCTTATTTTAGCCTCTCTGCCTCTCTAAAGACCCACTTCCAGATGCAGCTGCAGGCTGAGGTTCTGGTGTCCGTGCCACTGCGGGTTCCTTTGGAGGTCTCATCCTTGTACCCTCAGGTTATTTTTTGCTCACCTGCCCTGCCCTGGTTCCCATTCTATCACTACCCTGGACACAGAACTGAGTCCCTCTTCCTGTTGGACTGAAATAACTAAGCTGCAGCAAGGCCTGGCTTGAGGTCTCACCGGGGCGATGAAGTGTAGCCTTCAGAGCACACAGTTCACAGTCACGAGTGTCAGTTCATTTTCCCTTTCCAGTGGGTTAACCAGCGAGCATTCCATTCCTGCTGAAATACCCCCATGGCTGGAGAGCTGAGCGTCTTGTCAAGTGGAAACTTCCACCTTGAGCATTTGTGTGTATAAAAATAAATCTTCCTGGTATGGAAAAGGAATGGAATCTCAGAACCCCCAATTCCCTAGTGATCCCTTCAGAGCAGCAGGGTCTTGTTTCCCTCTGGCACCTGGGCCTTGTTGGGGCAGCTGTGTCCTGTAGTTGCTCTGCCTTTCTCACCTGCTCCCTTGAGGACATCAAGCCCCCATGCCCCACTCCTCCTCTTCCTTCTTGGACCTCGTTCCCAGTCTGTGATCAACCCCCTCCCACATGTGCAGAGATGCCCTTTGCTTGGGCACTTGGCCCCACACTAACCTGTGCAGTCCCTCTGTGCCCTCCCTGCCAGTTAATGGCCTCCTCAGGGCACCCTTCCTAGAAGGCAGTGTGCAATGGGACCATGGAGGCTCATCCCTGCCTCAAGAGGCTCCCCAGGACCCCATCCCATGTTCCCACCACTCTCCTACTGTGAGGGACTCTGTTGTACAGAATGTTCTCCACCTTCATTCACCAGGCTAAGAACTATGCGTCTCAGGTGGGAGGGGAGGGGCAGGGGCAGGAGCAGTTTCCAGGCTCAGTAAGGTCCCCCCCGAAGGAATGCATGGATAGATGAACGCTATAGAAGAAATGCAAGCATTCCAAAGAGTTTTGTGCCTTGTGAGTTGGCCCCAAGATCACTCGGATAGTCTTTTCCCAAAGCAGTATCTAATTCAGCACGCAGTGCTGATTCGGGCTCACTTCCTCTCCAGCTCCACAGAGGCTTGTTTAAAATAGTGAATGCTTATTGAATGCTTGCTGTGGACCAGGCACCAGTCCAAGTGCTTCAGTCACATTGGCTCCTGCCATCCTCATGCGTACCCTCCGAGGAGGAACCCTTGCTACTGCCTCTTCTATTCTGAGGAAACTGAGTCAAAGCGAGGTTAACAACCTGCCCAAGGTCATCCAGGTTGTTGCAGGAAGGCTGGCTCAAGTTCAGCATTCTGTACCCAGAGCACACAGCTTAAGCCCCACTCTGCTCTTCCCCCAATAATGCAGCACCCTGAACTCACCCAAAACTTCACAGTCAGAGATGTCTGGCGTCCTCACTGTGCGGTGCGTGGTTGAGTGGTGCTGAGAGGAGGCGTGGCTGCACTGGGGAGAGATGGCCCCCAGTAGCACAGGCCTGGAGGTCAAAGGCCAGGTCCCTTAGTCCCACCCTCACCCCAGCTGCGGTCCCCTCTGCCCAGCTTGTTCTTGTGTTGGGCTGTGACCCAAGGTGGTGGCTTCATGTTTTCCATCTGATCTCTGAGCACTACTTCTACCTCTGACTTCAGCTTCCCTTTCTTCATCATTAAAAAGTGGGGTCTGACTACCTACCCCTAACAGCCAGCCTGAGCGCTGACTTGGGGCACATGGTCAGCATAGTATGCGGAATACAGTGTGTACCTCAGAATTGTCAGCTGCCAGAAGCATCACCATCATGTGACCGCACTTCACAGCTTACATCGTCTTGTTGGAAGCAAAAAATAAATTATTAAAACCTGTATTCTACAGTAGTATTTTTTCCTGTTGCAAGTAGTGATACTGAATTTCAGAAAAGAAATCACTTTTTTCAAGGAAAAGTGAGATTTCCAGTGAGTTTATGGGTGACCTTAGGTCATGCAATGGAATGGATATTTGTAAACCTTGCCCACCACAATCTAGACTTTGAACCTGGTCCGCAGTGTGATAGTATTAAAAGGTGAGGACTTGGGAAGAGATGCTCGCCTTTATAAAAGTGGCCCCAGAGGTCTTGCTCTTTGACCACACTGGTGCCCTAATCTTGCACATCTGGCCCCTAGAACTGTGAGAAATGCATTTCTCTCACCCACAAGCCTTTGCTGGAGGTGGTTTGTGAATTTACACTTGAATAACAAAGAGAAACTCACCATGAGAAGATCTGGGCAAAGAGCATTTTAAGCTGAAGAGGCGAGGCCTTTGGAACTGCTTAAGACAGAAAGAATGCCTGTCCTGGATCAGGGCAAAAAGGCAAAGCCCAGAGAACATGGTTCCTTTTAATCATATCAAAAGGACAGTGTAGCTGACAAACTGTTAATCTATTTCTCAATGACATTTATTTTCAAGTGTCAGAACCCCAAGTGAAATTGACTTAAAAAAGAAAGAAAGCACTGTCTGGTCCACTTTGGGGAAAGCAGGTGGGACCGGCACAGCGCCCCCAGGATGAATGTCAGCAGCCACACTTCAGGGACTTGATCTAGGCTACAGCACCCAGGTGTGCCCTTGCTCCTGCCATTGCACAGTGGTGGCATCTTCTCTCACCTTCTCTACAGGGTGCGCCCCAGCGCAGCCCCCTCGTGGGAAGAGACCTTCCCACCCGAGTAGTGAGCCCAGGACGAGTGCTGCTTGGCCCTGCTTGGTGCCACACCACAGACCCCACAGGTCTGAGGAGCCCCTGATCAGGACAGGGAATCTGCGCTTTGTTCACACACTTGGAACTGGGGGCTTGCAAGTCCTGTAGAGGGGAGAGTCAGGTCTGCTTTGTCCTTATGTCCCTAGAGCTGGCCCAGAGAGGCAGACCTGGGAGGGTGTACAAGAAGGATTGCTGCAGGAAGAAATAGAAGACTACGTGAATGGAAGTTAAATCTGTCCCTTTCCTGTAGCGAGCTTTAAGCCTTTAATATGTAAATTTGTCTGGTGAATCTCCCAGTGGGAATGTGAGCTTGCAATAAAGGAGAGGAAAGCTGAGCATTCCAGACAGGAAATAGCAGGAGAAAAGGCACAGCCTGTTCAGGAAGTCCTAAATAACACAGAGGGAGCGCAGCCCAGCCCTAGCGGCAGAGCTTGAAGTGGCAGCAAGGGCCAGATGGTGGTGGCCTTAATCAGGTCATTCCAAGGGCTGCACATCTTTCTGCCAGGCAGCGAGGACCTACGGCAGTCCTGCTTGTGATAACATGATTCGCTCTGTGCTTAGCAGTGTTTTAAATATTGTTTGTTCTTTCCTGAACCTTTTTTGGATCAATATTGTTTGTGCTGACTTCTAAAGTCTCTGTATGCTTGCGATGCATTCCTTGCCTTAGCGTGGAGGGGAATAATTGAAATGTTTGTCAGTGGTTAGGAAGGATCCATACTATGCAATTGGTACAGCATTCAAAACAATAAAAAGGGATCTTACTGATATGGGAAGACGGTGAGGAGGTATTTAGTGAAACGGGGACAGTGAGGGAGGATGGCAAGAGCAATAACATGCTGTTCTGGAAAGAAAATGCCTTTCTAGGGGAAGATCTGGATGGAGACAGAGAAACTTCACAGGGCCTGGATGGGGGTAGCCATCACAGAGACATGGTGGACCAAGAGACCAGGGATGTTCTCCAAGGGTCCAGGAACTCTGGAAATTGAATAGAAATCAATGCACACACAATTTATCTTTTTCTGATAAATATAATGCTATGGTTTGAATATATATGCCAAAAAGCACATGCTGGCAACTTAATTCTTAATGCAGTGTGGAGAGGCGGGGCCTAATGGGAGGTGTTTAGGTCACAAGGGTTCCAGCTTCAGGAACTGATAATTGCCCGTAATAAAGGGCTTGAGGCTATGGGTTTGCTATCTCTGACATGCACATGCCCTTTTGCCCTTCTGCATTCCACCATGGGATTATACAGCAAGAAGCCCTCACAGAGACTGAGAGCAAATACTGGCCCATGTCCTTGGACTTTCAGCCTCCAGAGCCAAGAGCCAAATTAACTACTATGTATAAATCACCCAGCCTATAATATTCTGTTATAGCAGCAGAAAACAGACTAAGATAGATCCCTTTACATCTATCCCCTTTTAAAATGGGACACCACAGACTCCCTAAAGTGCTCAGAAGTAGGACTGTCAAAGAAAAGTGGCATCAGATTCCAGTAGACTGACCCCTTAGGATCCTGAGAGGGTCGATTTTCTTCTCTTCGTGGACATGGATTTGATTGTGACAGACCGTGGCTGCTATTTAGTGCCCCATAATCAGATTGTTTTGGCAGAAGGATACTTCATGGCTAATTGGCACAGGGAAAGCAGCAGGAGCCAAGGTGCCCAGCTAGGGAAGGGAGGGTAGAAATTACAGAGGGCTGAATACTGAGAGGTGCCTTTGGAGACATTTAAATGGGTTTGAGAGAGAGCCTGTCGCATCTGGTTGTTGTGATAATTAGATTAGGAAGCAGAGAGATGGAGAGAAAATATCCAGTGCAATCTGCACAGGCTCTGCCAGGGGCCTGGGAGGTGGATGGGAAATAGACCATCTGCAGAGGTGACCTCCAGGGGGTCACCCTCGTCACAGCCCGGAGCCAGAGGCGTGCAGGCTCCAGGGTCCTGGAGGGCACCTTTTGCAGCAGCTTCCAAGCTCAGTCCATAGAGCGTCTGAGATTTAGAATCCTCTCCTGTGCTTTTGTGGGAATGCAAGTGCCCTGTTCCCACCCCTGAAGGTTTCAGGCCAGCAGACCTGGGTGTGGCTCCAGGGTTCTGCATTGTAGACAGGTTTCTGGGTGGTTCTGGGGTGTGTTTAGGTTAGGACTCGCTGACCTGGTTTAGCATAGACATCGGAGAGATCCAGAATCGAGGGGAGCATGCCCAGCTGTGACCCACCCGCCTGTAGCAATGCCACGTGTGCCGAGTTCCACCTCGGTCACGGGTAGCTCAGTCTTTGTGGGAAGCCCAGCTTTAGTAACTGTACTTTCTTGGTGTGTCTGGGGGATGTTTTGAGTGTGTCCTCCAAATGTCTTGGGTTGGATGCTCGGTTCCCCGCGTGGCCATGTGAAGAGGTGGTGGATCCTTCAAGAGGTAATAGGTGGGGCCTGGTGGGAGGCTCCAAGAATGGCCCCTCCCCAGGCTCATTGGCTTCCTGTCTGGTGTTATGCTCTCCCCTTCTTGCATGTCCTCCTGCCATTGAAATGCCACCTGCCATGAGGTGTTGCAGCCATGGGGGCTTTTGACAGAACTGGTGCTATATCAGCCCCCCCCCCCCCCAATTTTGACTGATAAACCTCTTTGCTTTCTAAGTTACACAGCTTTAGTATTTTGTTGTAGTAACAGAAAATTGACTTATACCTAACTGCATTTGCCAGAAAAGGATACTGAGATTCTGAGAAGACCAGGGATGTGCCAAGATCATGCATCGCTTATGAATAATGAATAGGAGAGAGCATCGCTGCCGCCCAGGTCATTGCTCTTTGGGGACTTCCTACCATGGGCCACATAGCCTTCATGTTCTTGGCTTGAGGATCCAGCTCCAGCCCTCCTGCTCCCTCACCACACTCTGCATGTAGTGGCTTAATCTGTGGAGAGAAGAGATGGAAGCTCTAAACACCTAATTTCTAGTTTATCATTCTTTGCGTTAAATCATGGAGCTTCCCATCAATAGTGTTTTAATCCAGCTCACGTGCTCCTGAAAAGGTGGTTTCCCATCCAGAGTCTCCACTTTTCCCAACCAAATCAAGAAGGGGTAGGGCAGAAAGCACTGAGCTTCTCTCCAGGGCTGACGTTTGGGCGTTTCCCTGTGGCTGGGTGCTGGTATTGACATGTGCTGTTTCTCAGGTGTCTCGTATTCATGGTTGTGAATCTAGATGTTACCTTTAGGCCACGTTTATTCTTTCATGACATTTATGATGTATAGTGTCAGGTTCACAACCAACTCCTGTGACTGAGACCAGATTTGAAAATGGGCTGGGACACCAGTTATTTCACCCTGTACCAGTCAGGCTCCAAGCAGGAAGCAGGTGACACGCTGAATTTTTTAATAACAGGTTTACTGCATGTAATTAATGAGGTAAAAGTCATCCTTCCAAAGCGTATAATTCAGTACTTTCAGTGCACTCAGGGAGCTGTGCACCCGTCACCACTGTTGACTTCCAGGGCACTCTCATCACTCCTGAAAGAAACGCTCCACTCCGTGGCACCAATCTGCACCTTCCCAGACGCCTCCTGGAGTCTCACGGCCAGGATCTCCCTTCATTGACGATGTCATTCTTTGGGGTCTACCCTCGAATGAGGCCAAGATGATGCTGTGCTCCATTTTCAGATGATTCTAGAATCTTGAGCAGAACCAAGACCTAGGTCTTTTCCTTCCTCAGTAAACTGGTCATGGGGGTTCCCCCGGAGGCAGTGAGTGGGTGCTCAGCAGAGAGAGAGAAGGATGTGGCAAGACAGAGCCACTGGGATCTAGCTGGTGACTCACTGGAGCCTCAGGTCCTGTGAGCCAATCCACCTGACGATGGTGAGTGGCCCTGGATGCCAGCTCTGTGACTCCTCGAATCAGACAATAGCCAGGCCACCACAGCACCTCAGGTTGCTGGTCACTGGATGGGTCACAGTGAAGCATTTGCTATCTACTGGCGCCTACAGAAACCTAGACACACCCCAAAGAATAGCGTCTTCTGGGATGGTATAACCTCCTGCTAAACTTCCCACGGTTTGGGCCACGATGCCTCTGTGGGGCCTGCCACTGCTCCCCAAATCATTTCTGCCCACCCCAGATGCTTCAACACCATCAGACCTTTTGGGTGGTTTGTCCAAAGTGCCAGACCAGTTTGAGTGCCAACTTGAACCTGATTTGTGCCGTTTCTTCTGGTTCTGAATCAAAACGGGCAGCTTTCCCCTTCCTTGGGATATCAGGTCAGAGAAGCTCAACTAAATGAGGTATATGTAGGCTCTGAAATACGGAGACCTGCCAGGCGTCATGCCTTTTATGGAGGAGGAGGAGGAGGATCTGATCAACAGCCTGCACTTCCCCTGGGAAGAGATAGATCAACAGGCCCCAGGCCACTGGACTCGCTAGACATGTCATCCAATTTTCTGTGAATTGAAGATTCCGGGAGTCAGCAATTTGGATGGGCTCTTGTGGGCAGTTCCACTGGTTTCTCCTGGGTTTGCTCATGTGCCACACTCATCCGGCACTTCACCTGGGGCAGGATGGTCCAGATGGCTTCATTCACATGTCTGGCAGGTGGTGCTGGCTCTGGGCTGGAGCCTCTCTCCTTTAGGTCTCTCCTCCTAAGGAAGCTAGCCCAGGCTCCCTCATGTGGTGGGCTCTGGTTCCAGAGCAGAAGCTGCAGGGCCTCGGGGTTTAGAGAAGGGCTTCCACACTGGTGCTGTTGCTGCATTCTAGAGGTCAGAGGAAGTCACAAGCCAGCTCAGATTCCACAGCTGGGGAGGAAAGGGAGTAGCTGACTTTCTCCTTGGGAAGAGCAGCCAGCTGTGTGGCAAAGGGGCCAGGCTCGGGAGGAAAGGCCGGGCTGTTGCTCGCACTCTCCACTGGGTCCCAAGGATGTGCTCAATGCAGATCGGCCTCTGGGGCACAGAGGGAGGTCCAGGACGTGGGTGACATCCTGCGTGGCCCTTGAAGAAGACTCGGGGGAAGGTGAGCAGGAGGGTGCCTTCCTGGAGGTAACCTTGGATTTTTCTCTAAATCATTTATAAAGCACATCGCTGAAAGCACATCAGTTCATTAATGGTTATTAACCTCAATTACTGTGACACATCTCTGAGCTCACTGAGACACCCCAGAGGGCTGACAGCCATATTTGGGAAATGATCTTCCAGACAACTGGGAATATCTAAGAAGGTGCATTAGAAGGCAATTTTCCTGGAATTTGTGTGTTCTGTTCTGGACAAATGATATTTCTACAATTTAGGTCAGTCAATTCAAAAGAGAGTTCAGTGATATAAAAATAAAATCAGATTATTTAATCTAGCTATGAGTACTTTGAATGTATTCTCGTGTTTGTTTTTTTTCTTCTATAGGAATTAATGGCATATCAGGTGTGTGTGTTTCAGAATGGTGGTTAATCACTAAAGGTAGAAATTATTTTGAACAGTCATGCTCTGTAGAATAGTAGCCGCCCAGCCCCGTGGTACCTGAGCTCTGACCCACGTGGTCTCTAGTGTGTGGCTGGGACAGCGTTATCCAATCACTCAGTTTTCTTACCAAATCTTGGACATGGGCCATGGACTATAAATAGCGGATCTAAAATTAGTAAATCAGGCTTTTATTTGTTTGCTTTTAGAGTGATAATTCTTAAGAAATTTCAGGCCAATTCTGCTCAAGATATTACTAATATTTAATTTTTCAAACAAAATTTGAATTTAATGCAACAGATACACAAGTAGAAAGACAAAGGTAAGTTTGATAGAGATTCATAAAAATCCCACTTCACAATAAATCCCTGAATTTTTCAAATGATGATTCTCTGTAACATTGATTCTAGTGGTTTCCAAAAACTTCTTGGTCAAGAGATTTTTACAAGCGCATAAATAGCCCTTGAAAAAATTTCTGTTCCTGATCTTCAAGAAGCAATTTCAAAGCTCCGTGTTTCAAACTTTCTAATATTTAAACTTCTGGATATAACATGTTTGTTTTGTTTTGCTTTTTAGTGTAATTCATTCAACAGATACTTATTTTGCCCCCGATTTCTTTCAAGCAATGGAGAGACATCAGTAAACAAAATCAAGCAGAATTCCTGCCCTCAAGGAACTTGGGTTTAATGGTAATGCAAAGGCTCCAAGAGGTTCTTTGAATAATTTCACTGGCAAGTAATTGGATACCTATTAATCTAAGATGTCAAGACTCTAAGGAGTTAGTTAACAAGAAGCCCAGAAACAAGCAGTTCCAATATTGATTTTAATGTCTGAAGGATGTCATTAAACTCAGGCCCCTTTTGGTTCCTTGTGCTTGGCAGGTCCCTGAGTGGTGATATCTTCCCTCTGGTTTCAAGATGGCTGCCGTAGCTCTGAGCCCTCTGTCCTCACACCATAGCTCCCAAAGCAGGGATCCAGAAGGGCAGTAAGAAGGATTTTTCTCTTGCCAGTCCTTGGGGGAAAACCTTTCTTTTTTTCTTTCTTACTTTCTTTCTGGATTGAAGAAATGACTTTATTCAGGTTATTACAACACAGAAAACATTTATTAATGTGGAAAGGCAAAGAAAATGAGGGTCCCTGTGGGTTTTACGGAGACTGATAAACAAGGGACCCAACCTGGAATCCTATGGATGTTACAGGATATTATCATCCTAGTAAGGAAGGATGGAGGCGTGTGTTTTTAACTGCAAATATACAAAAGCAAGGTGTTTTGTCCCCTGGTGCTCTTTGGTGGGCCCTGAAGTCTCAGATAAAGTCCAACATTGACAGTCTCCTCCATTTGTATGGAACAAATGAATCTCAGATATCACCAGAAAACTCAGAGGCAGTCATGGGCCTGCCGGGTGGGGTGAGGCAGGCTAGAGGAACGCCTTTCAGTGGTTCTGGGGACACAGTTTAACTAGTTTCATAGGAACAATCTGTTGAAAGGTTAATCGCATGGTCAGTGGTTCTAGGGGTCTAGAGCCAGAAATCTTAAAAGAGGGATGATGACAAGGACATCTCTCTGATGTCCAGTTGTGGACTGTGAGTGTGATTAGCTCCATGGATTCTAAGAGGTTGGTAGAGGAAATCCTTTGGTCATATAGCACCACTGCTTAGGTGTCTTGACGCTTTCCAGCTACAACGGGGGTGTCCTTGGTGACGTCCTGCTCACCTAGGTAAGAAACCTTGGTTTTTGTCAATAATCAATATCTAATAAAATCAGCATAAACATAGAAGGCTACTTTGTTAAGACCCAGAATCTTTGCTATCTCGGTAGATTGTATGACAAGAAGGGAAAGAAAAATATCGTATTATTTCTTTTAAGAGAAAGCCAATACACTAAAAAGAAAAATCACTAACAGAAAATGAATTCAAGTTTGTTAACAGTATCATATTTGATAATAAAGTTCTTTTTAAAAATGCTGTGAATAAGACTGCTGTAGGTAGCTCAGCGGTAGAGCATTCGCCTGGTGTGTGCGGGGTTCAATTCCTAGCACCAAGAAAGAAAAAAGCGTTATAAAAAACAAAGCCAACCTTTAGCCAGCTTTGACCGATGATAAGTAAAATTCCCAAATCTTTCATAATTTTTGTAGCCCATACATATCCTTATAACACCACTTTAAATGGCAAAAATGAACAGATCCAAATATACTTTGCCTCTCTATAGCATATAAAAGGTGAAAGCATCTAAACTTAAAACTATGATAAATAATTCATGTGTCAATATTTGAATATCCCATAAGTAACTCAATTTAGTATCAGTCCAAGGTTTTCAGTTACCTAAAGATCTTGGGAATTATCTTCTATCTGGCATACTATGAAATATAATTGTTGATGGAATAAATTTCTCAAAACAATCATTCATGTGTAAATACAAATTTACACTTTTTATGACTTAAATAAGCTGATATTTCTTCTACTCAGTAAACCTATGAACATTTAGAAAGAACATATCTAAGTAAAATAAAAATCTGTCAATGTAATTTAAACTGTTAAATAAGAGAAAACTGATCTTTATAAACTAAAAATATATTAGTCTTGTTTGCCAAAAATTTACCTAATATGTGGCTTGAGGGAAAACCTTTCTTGGAAACTCAGTGAACCTTCTTCTCAGGTCTAAGTAGTCAAAGTTCGGCCCAGGCCAGTGCTACCCCGCGTCACCCAGATTGCCTCAGGCCAACCATGGCTCATATATAGGGTAAATTACTGCCAGAAAAAGAAATCTGATATCTGTCAGTTAGGACTAAAAAGGTGACTGCTATTTTGCTCGGCAATCTTACCCTTAACTTAACCACATTCTTGTTTAAACATTAGGGACTTTGTATACAGTATAATTCTCCAGTATTTAGTATCAACCTGAAGATGAGTGAGTCCTGCCTTTTTTTTCCCTTTGTGATTTTTTTTTTAAATTAGTTATACATGGCAGTAGAATGCATTCATGCACTTTGATATATCATATATAGGTGGGATATAATTTCTCATTTTTCTGAGTGTACATGTTGCAGAATCACATTGGTCATGCAGTCACATATACACATACAGTAATAATGTCTGTTTCATTCTCTCTCTCTCTCTCTCCTATCCCCACATCCCCTCCCCTCCCCTCCCATCACTTCCCTCTACCTCATCTAATTTAATGCTGTTCTTCTCTAGAGCCCCACCCCTCCTTATTGTGAATTGGCATCCACATATTAGAGAAAACATTCAACCTTTGGTTTTTTGGGATTGGCTTATTTTGCTTAGCATGATATTCTCCAACTCCAACCATTTACTGGCAAATGCCATGATTTTACTCTTCTTTAAAGCTGAGTAATATTCCATTGAGTATATATACCACATTTTCTTCTTCCTGAAAAAATGTACACTGTTGAGTGCAATAAATCAACTAGGATGTTCCATGGAGTTGAGGAATTCAAAACAAGTTTGGGGGGGGGTTACATATTCATTTCAATATTCATATGCAATCATTTATATTTTAGAGAGAACATCTGCTATTTTACCTTTACATGTATCTAGGAACACTGTCATGGGTGAGCTATGGCACCAACATGGACCAAACACACACAACAAGAACCAGCTGAAGAACTGGTTCAGGGCACAGGAGCCTATTCTGGGCCAGGGTCCTGGGGGTCGGCAGTGTCAGAGCGTCACCCTGGATGGTCACCTTGGGGTGTCAGCCTGGACATGCTCGTCACCGGCAGGAGAAACCGCACTCTGCTAAAGCCCAAGGGCAGGGATTTGGAGTTTCTTTGTGATTTTCCTGGGCAAGGCTGGTGACGAGTGACCAGGGGATGGGGCCAGGGTGCCATGGTGTCCAGTCACAGGGTGCCCTTCTTCTGATGGACCTCGAGTGACGGGGGTGCTGCATGGGGAGCTCTCGGGCCTGGTTTTCCCCCTGAGTTTGCGAGGCGCGTGCGCCTGTGCTTCTGGTGAGCAGACAAGTTCCCGGGTCGCTCCTAGCAGCCCGACTGATTTATCCGTCTGTGCCTCACGGTGGTTGTGCCTGGCAGATGGTGGTGTTGACTGGTACAAAGAAGGTGTGGAGCATTGCCCCTCAGCCCTGAAACTCTGCATGGAGGGCCCAGGGCCGGCTGCTGCTTTATAACCAGGGCAGCCCAGGTTCAGGCACAGCCTGAACACTGCTGCTCCGTCCGTGGTGGAGCCGCTCAGACGGCACCCGGCTGGCTCTCTGCACCTCTTTGCTGGGTTTGCTACTTTAGAGTCACCAATTATACTTAATTTGGCTCATTTCTATCCACATATCAGTGAGTTTATCTTTTTAAAAATTCTTGATTAGCAAATAAGAATTATATGTATTCATAGGGTGCAGTGTGATGTTTGATACACGTATGCACTGTAGAATGTCTAACCAAGTTTTTTAATATATCCATTACCTTATGTACTTATTTTGTGGTTAAAATATTTAAAATCTGGTTTCAGCAATTTTTAAGTATATAATGCATTATTATTCAATAAATCTCGTGAATTTCTTCCTGTCTAACTGAAATCTTGTGTGCTTTGATCTCATTTCTTCAATCCCCCACCCCTCATCCAGCCCCGGGGAACCACCGTGCTATCTTCTGCTCCTCGGAGTTCAGTGTTTCCAGATTCCAGATGTAAGGGAATTATGCAGTCTATTAGATGCTTATCTTTAATTACTTTAATATTTTTTTCCTTTTCATCAGAAATCATTATTCAAAACCTATCTCCTATGTCAGTAGTGTAATAGTCAACGGTGATTACTCTGCTTGATAAGCTTATTAGTTCTCCCATGTCAGGTGAATAAATCTTCCGCACACATTGTGTAAGAAAAGGAATCAAATGATTGCAGACTTTTACAATCTCTTTATGAGAAGGGGGAGGATAATAATAGTTCCAAGTTTCTTCTCCTAAAGAGACATAGTTCCTGACATACATTTAAATATTATGGAAATTGAGTGACGTCGTCAGCCCAGCTGGGCTGTGGAACGTGTCTGCGCAGGCCCCGGGTCCACACGCTCCCCGTGTGCTCCCCATGTGCTGTCAATAGCGTGTCTTGGCTTCTCCCCGCTGGTGCACTCAGAGCAGAGCACAGCTGAGCGGGACCCAGGACAGGTCAGAGGGAGAGGAGGGCCAGGCGTGGTGGTGCACAGCTGAGATCCCAGACTCCAGAGATTGAGGTGGGACGACCACAAGTTCTAGGTCAAGCTTAACAAGACCCTGTCTCAAAAAATAAAATAAGAAGAGCTGGGGATGTAGCCAGTGGTGAAGGCCAGTCCCCAATGTGAAGACAAAGAGGAGCAGCAGGGAGCCGAGGGAGACCAGGCCTGGCTGCCTTCAGGCCAGCGGGGCGTGGCCGGGTCCTGTGGCACCCACTCCTGTGGCAGCCCTCCCCTGTGGCAGCAGCTCCTGCTGGCTTCCAGAGCGGTCCCCACATCTTGCTGCTGTCCGCCTATGGAGCGTCCCCCTCTCCTGCTCACCGCCCTGTGGCCCTCCTCCGCTCCCTGGCCAGGAGGTTTGCTGTCTCCCTGTTCACCCTTCCTGGGTGCGGCACCAGTTTTCTGCCTGACGTTCCACTGACCTGTAAGTATTAAAGGAAAGAAAGAAAGAAAGAAAAAAAGAAGAAAGCCTTCAGTGACTGAAGTTCAGATTCCTCCCAAAACACGAAGTCGCTGAACTCTGGGCGTCTGGGGAAAAGCCCTGGAGTTGCTGTGCCTGTCCGCGGGTGAGGGGCTGCTTTCTCTGCAGCGTGGCTGCTGGTGTGCGAGCCGTTCCTTTTCCATCCTCTTTCCCCGGGCTCCATCTCTTGACCCTTAGAAGCTGTGGGTGAGTGGATGTTAGCACAGAGGCCACTGAAGTATTATTGAGAGTGTTTGAGATGCCATGTTGCCCAGGCTGGGCTCCAGTTCCTGGGCTCCAGATGAACCTCCTGCCTCAGCCTCCCAAGTAGCTGGGGCTACAGGTATTCCCTACCATGCCTGGATAATGAGTATTTTGAATAAGTGAGTGACATAAACCACTTTTTCCTTTACAATATAACTCTGGATAATCATTTAGGAGCCTGTTGTAATTACCTGGATGGGAGATTCTTGAGATTGCAGATATCAGGACATACACACGTATACTAAAAGAGTATACCTCAAACAAAAAGTCAGCAGGTCTTGATGACTGGTTAGATGCAATGAGCAAAGAAAAGGATTCAGAGACAAGCAGAGAAGGTAAAGATGCAGTCTGGGGTTGTGTTGCAATGAACCTCTCTGTAGGGCAAGAGAGCGTGTCTGTGGTAAGCGAGAGAGACCCTGGAAGGTTTCTGAACAGGCGAAGGTGATCATTAGACACGTGATTTTATTCCTGAAGACCAATGATATCTGTTGGAAACTTACATTGAAAGACCATTGATATGACTCTATTTAAAAACAGAGTAGTGTAATTGAATTTAATTTTTAAATTTCAAATGACAACATCTTATTCCAGAAGTGCAAAGATGATTTAACACCAGAACATTAATTAAGGTAATTTAGCACCTTAATTACTACATATTAGTAATTATTGAGGAGGAAGAGAACATGGTGTCATAAAGAAGGCATTTGGCATCAAAACATTGTAGAATAAAATTCGACAATTATTTACCATAAAGACTCCTAGAAAAATAGTAATAAAAATAAGTCCCCTTGGTTAAGAAGCATTTGTTTTAAAAATTATAGTAAGCATTGTGCTTATGGTGAACTGTTAGAAACAGTCCTGACAACAGAACTTACATACTTCCTACGGGCCTGTCTATTTAACGCTTTCCTGGAGATCATAAATAGCACAGTACAAACAGAATTTTTTTAAAAAGAAATAAGAATTACACGGGAAGAGAGAACATTATCCTGATTTACTATGTAGAGAATCTAAGAGAATATACAGAAAAACAGAACGGCCTCCAAGAGGTACAGGATTCCTGGCTGCTTGGTCAATGCTGCTGGATGCAGTCTGAGCTCACAGAAATCAAAAGCTGTGCTCTGATAACAAGTCGTCAACAGCTGGAGTGGCAAAACAACCTAGTTATTTGATTAGATAAATTGCAAAATCTAGCAGAACATCCAAGACTTCATGTAGAAACTCTGGCATATTACCAAAGGATAGAATAGAAGATGGAATGAACAGTGATATGCACTATGTTCATGGAAGAGAGGGTTCACTATAGTAAAGATCTCAACCATGACTAAATCTAAAAATTTAATTAAATTCTACTCCAAGCAGATAAATTCTTTTTTCTCTTGGGACAAAAGTGATTCAAAAACATACATATGGAAGAGAAGATCCAAAGTGTCAGATATCAAGTCATTTTGCAAACATGGACAATTAGGATAATGTACTATTAGGGGCATATTTTATATATCAGAGAGCTGCCATTAAAAATGAGTTTTGAAACAATAGTGCTAAATATTTTTATATATGCAAAAAATTGAATTATTTCTTTATACCATAATAATTCTAGGCATATGAAAGACCCAAAAATGAAGGGCAAAAATTTAAGCTTTTAGAATAACATTTAGGAGAACCTATTTATGTGCGTATAGATGAGAAAATGTTTCTTAAACAAGCCAATAAATACAGACCATGAAGGAAAAGATCAATACACTAGGCTAAATTAAACTTAAAAGATTTCTGTGTAATGTGACGGCATAAAGAAAATTTAAAAAAAAAGGCAAGCCAGTAATTGGGAGAAGATATATGCAGTATTGGTCCCTGGAATGTATAAATACTGCCTCCAGATCAACGTGCAAGACAGACAGAATGGAAAAAATGACAGAGGGTATAATTCATTGAAGCAGAAGCCCAAAGGACCAATAATCTTACAAAAGAAGATGCACAACTTCACTGGTAATCAGAGAAATGCAAATAAAAGCCAAGTTGAAATGTGCTTTCATACCAAACAGATCATCCCAAATCGATACGGCTTGAAGGATGGAAGGACGTGCGGCAGGGATCTGTAGCAAAGCTTGCTCTCCTCAGTGCTAACGAGGAAGCAGCTGGGTATCACGGAGGTAGGTTGGATATGCCCCTGGTTTTCAAGTCACCGACTCCATAGCTGTGTATTAGCCCTTTTTATAAAATAGAGATAAAAATGCACATGTCACATGATGAAATGGGAAAATGGAGACTGGACAAGTGAGACTAAGCTACAGTAGTCTGTGCATCTGTCTATCCATCCAGCACCTCTCTTCAGCTCCTCACCTATTTGTCCAGTACCAACTCATCTTTAGGTCGCCCATCTGTCACTTATGTGTCTCTCATGACCGTCCACGTCCTCTCCTCCACTGACTCCTGGGCTCACTGCAGTTGGGCTGCTGCGCCCACTAAGTTTGTTCTTGGGAATGTCACCCACTGCTTCCTCTGTCCAGCCTCACCCTGCCTGATCTCTGGGCCGCCTCTCCTGGGAGACCCCTCTGCTGGCTCCTGGCATGCTGCCTTCACCTGTCCTCACCTCCCTGGCCTCCTTTCCACTCTCCACCCTGCTCCTCTGCTGCCCCGTTCTCCTTAGGAACTCCTTGGGTTGCACGGTTGATTCTTCCTCTGGTCATCTCTCTCGGTAGTTTCTTCCAGCACACCGTGAACCCTGGACCCTTGACACCTCCATCCTGGCTTGGCAGTGGGGAAGCTACAACCTCCTCGCTGCCCTCATCCTTTCTCTATAGAATTCCTGTTCTGTGCCTGATCTCCAAGGATGTCCCCACTGGCCTTTTCACCTGACATCTAATCTGTCACCACAGTCTATTGATTAAACCACAAATATCTTTGCAAATATAATGAAAACTATGGATCTAATAAGGTTTGGTGAGTAGGCATTGCTTCCCGAGGGCTGTGCTAAGCAGTTTTGTATAGTTTATTCCATTTCATGGGCACAGGAACTCCAAGAGGTGGGCATAAGGTTCTTCACCAGGTTTTCAGACCAGGATAACAAGGGTTAGTGATTTCTCGTGTGGATGCCAGGCGTCTCTTACTAAGGAATCTGCCTTGCAAAGGCACCAGACTGCTTAAAACAGCAGATGCCACCACTCAGGGGTTCCCATGGCTGTAGGGTAACACCCACTTCTTTGCAGGATGCTGAATTTTGGTGAGCATGCCACAGCTGTCCACAGATTCTGCTGAGAGTCTGGCCTGGGCTTGCTGGCACTCAGGGCACCCCGTAATTCCTCCTTAGGAGGTGCCACTCCCAGGCCCTGCCTCTCTGCCTCAGTTCTCCCACCTGGCAGGCTCCTCAGTGCCCCCTTTTGGCCACCAGAAACTTGGTGAGGTCCATGGAAGTACTTCTATTTATAGATGTACTTCTGTTTAACCTCTCTTGTTCTGGTCGATTCTGTGAGCTTGGCAGAGGACTCCTGGCATGGGTGCCATGTGGTGCCAATTCCCCTTCATCACCAAAGGTCCTGTTCTTTCAGCTGCTGGGAAGGTTGTTGGCTAACTTTTCTACTCTTAGCCCTTTGTGGTGGCCTCAGGAAGAGAGCCATCTGGCCCTGGGTCATCTTCCCCACTGTCCAGGGTGACTCATACCCAGTGGTTGTTCTCAGGACTCTCTGAAGGCCTGACCTACTCTTTCCAACTCAGGCCAATTCTGAAGGGTTATCTTGGCTTCAGAGCTCCCAGAAGCTTCCACTGAGGGCTTGTGGTGACTCCTGATGGCCTGACTGGCATTCTTTCCTTCCCTCTAGATGACAGGGCAGGTGCCAGGAGCACTCTACAGTGCGCCTCCTGAGCTACATCCACTTCAGAGCTGAGATGCTGGACCTGGGCAGCTACCTGGGGGCAGATTTGGGTTGAGCTCAGCACCACCAGGCTTGAATCAGAGGCCCGGAGGTGGGGCCTCCAGAACTTGCATTTTGGGTATAGCATCTCAAGTGATTCTTGTGTCTGCAGAATCCTGGAAGAAAGGGAGATGAGCTTGGTGCCTGCAGGTCTGGGTCCCAGCTCTAGTTCTGCTGCTGCCTTGTGACTCCTGGCAAGTCACTTACCCACCAAAGTGCTCCCTCATCTGAAAAGCAAGATTCCTTCCTGCAGCCTCAGAGGACTGTTGGAAAGTTTGAGTGAGACAAATCTTGCTAATCATGTTTCTAAGAGCTTAGCACCATGCCACACACAGCACACAGTTGGTGACTGCGAGTCTCTGGCCCTTGACAGTTGGAGGGATGTGAGAGAATAATCAATGTGATCTGAGGTTTGCAGAATACAGCAGACAAAACCCTCTTGTCCCACAAGGTCTGGGCTCCTGCTGCTTGAAATTCTTTTCTCTGGCTGAAGGCATTGTCTCCTACCCTTGTTAACATACTTGTGCCCTCTGGGTAAGCTGAACTGCCACTCAACCCTCCTGTAAGCTTTCAAAGTCTGGGCATTGCAGCTGCTGTTGTTAACCAGACTCTCTCCAGGGCGGGTTGAGGAGGATCCAGACTTAAAGGTGAGGGCTTCTTGGAGTGGAGCAGGCTAAGGATGCTCAAGGGGTGTGGGCTTGGGGAAAGCGAAGGGAGAGGGGAGGAGATGACTACCTGTCACCAAGATTCTGCACCTGATCTGTGGGTCCTGGGTCCTGCAAGCACCCGGCTACTACTTCTTAGGAGTCTTTCCCTCCACCACCTTCTCTATTTTCCTAAATCAGACCTGGGGATCTCAGAGCCCTGTTATCAGATTAAACTCCCAGAGAGTGACTTTGGTGTCTAGAGCATCATCATCACCTTGAAATGAGAATGGAGTTGGCCAAGGATGCTGGCAGCCGCCACCCACTGCTCAGCGACACCTGGGACATGAACCGGGCTCTCATTTTCAGTCCTGAGATTACATTTCCACCCTTCCCTGAGGTTCCAGCTCCCACACTCCCCTCCCCACAGGTGGGGCTGATCTTCCTGGGCAGGTACTGGCACCCAGTGCCACCCTCTCCCTCCTGCCTGTTTCACTCTGCCTTAGGATAAAGGTACAAGTGTGGTGGGTCTTCTCTGCAGTGCAGGCCCAGGTCCTCTGTCCCTGTCCCAGCAGGGGAATTTTCTTGGGCTTGGCTCCTGATGCTTTCTGAAATTGAGCTGGACCATCTGGGAAAGGGACTTCACACCTCTCCTTCAATTCTTGAACTCCCGCCCCAGATTCGTCCCTAGGTGGTTGTTCCCATCTGCTTGATTTGGAGCAGACGTCTCTGCTCCTTAGAGGCAAGGGTAATGCACTGCAGGCCCAGGGTCCACCCTTGGAGCTGTCTGCAGAAGTGAGCAAAGACCACCTCTTCGGGAGCAAGTGAAGCTGTTTGTGCAAAGTTCGCTGCAGCAAGGGTGTGGTCTCCATCGCGTATGTTTGGCAGGCAGAAAAGGGGGAAGACTTGCTAGTGAACAGAAGAGCAGGTCCAGGTGTGCTCTGACTGGCGGCTGTTGTTGGGGATGCAGGAGGCTAGCTAACTAGGAGCAAAGCATCCTATGGGACTGGTTGGAGGGCCATATTTGACTTTCTTGGTCACTTCTGAGTTGGAAGTGGGAGCAAAGATTAGGGAAGTTGGCAGTCCTGGACCAAGTCCTGACTGTGTAGTGATGGTGGCTTCTGAAGAGCTTTGGTTTGGTGTCCCTGGGAGGTGCCACGGGGGTTGCCCTTTCCAGTGCTATCATTTTATGTGACCTGGCCATTCTCCAAGAGTATCTTTAGTCTCCCCTTCCCAAACTTGGCTGCATGCTGGAATAACATGGGCTCTGAAACCTGCTTATGCCTGGGGGTGACACCTGGGCCCCAGCTGCAGAGGTTCTGACTGAAGTATCTAGAGTCCATTCTAGGCCTGGGGGTGCTTCCATGTTCCCTTAGGTGATTCTAATGCCAAGGTTGAAAACTACCTCCTAATGGAGAGGCCATAAAAGGCCAGATAGTAACTATGTGAGACTTGATGAGCCCTATGGCCTGCCCGGCAACTGCTCAGCTCTGCCATTTTAGCATAGAGGCCCTTATGAGCAACACGTGACGAATGAGGGTCCCTGTGTCCTGGTAAATCTTAATTCATACAAGCAGGCAGAGGGCCAGATTTGGCCACTGGCTCTGCATACCTCAACTGCTTCAACTGCCTAATCGCTATTTGGGGCACTTGCCCACAATTCTTCAGGAGCACTTCCTGGGCTCACTGTCAAGCTTGTTGTGACTGTCAATCTGCAAACCAGAGGCCTCTGTGGGTCTTGACTCCCAAGGGAAGGCGAGATCCTCCCGGGAAAGGGCTGCACCTGTTCTATGACTGATATCTGTGTTGAGCACCATGGTTGTCCAATAAATGGAAGGGCAAGGGAGCTTCAGCTCCACCCTGGTGCAGATCTGACCCTGTGAGCAGGAATCCCAGAGAGGATGTGAGCCCGGAGTAGCACCTCCACCTGCCGGCAGGCCTGAGAGTGTCTCAGTCATCCCTAAAGAGATTTGATGCAAAGATTGTCCACTGGAGGAGCCCCACATTGGAAGGAAAAGCCAGATCCGTGGCCCCTGCTGCCTGTTTTGGGTTTTGACTGTCAGCTGGGGCTTGAGACAGAGTCTGAGGTGCCGGTGAGCTGAGCACTCCAGCCGGTGGCCCAACTCATGGCTGGTGGCAAGCTCCTGCTCCTGGAGAGGGGCAGTACAGCACCATGGCGGCCAGAGAAGGTGCCAGTGACAGGGACAAGGCTGGGCCAGAGAAAGAAAGGAGGAAGAAAAGAGTAAAGAAAGATAAGGGGTGCATGACTGGGAGCAGAGAGGTTCCTGGGAAGTCTCCTGGCAGATTTCAGAGCTTCTCAGGTGACTTGAATTCTCCCCTCCAGGAGTCAGGGCTCCCCCCACCCACCAGCTCCATTGTGTCCTTTGGAAGGGGCAACTAGGAGCTTCTTAGAGCAACGACAGCGTCAGGGTACCATACGCCTTACACTACCTTCTATTTTATAATGAGGACATCACTATGTTGTTTAATCTCCTATTTTATGAAGGTCTTTTCCTAGACCAGCTTATCTGAAGTCAATCAAAATTTTGGGTACAAACAGTACCATTATGGTTCCCGATTTTCAGGGCAGCAAACTTAGGCAAATCCCTTTGCCTCTTGGATTACCCCAAGACTACATAAGTTTAGCTTGTAGAGGCAACTGCGAGAGACCCCGAATACGCCCTGCCACCCCCAGGTGAGACTTCTCGAGCCATGCAGTGTCCTGGCTCCTCACAGGGGCTGGCTTTCTCCCCTTCAGCAGACACTCAGAAAAGCAGCAACAGAATTTATTTTAAAGGGATAGAACAAAAATCCCCAAATAGTCTTGTATCTGATTATCATAAAAATTAGATTTTGGGATCTACTTTTGGGTTGTACTTCTACTTCCCTAAGAAAGAGAAATGATAATAAAACCATGATGACCAAAGACACTTAAGGTATCAGATCAGTAAAACATAGCCAAGGCACTCAAAATAATAGCAGCTTCTTAGTGAGGATATCTAAAACAAAGCAAAAACACTCCCCACCGCCCCGCCCAAAAAAAAAACCCTACCTACTGTCTTTTTTGTTCTTCCCTTTTTCTAAAAAAGAAATAAAGCAGCAGCCAATTTTCTTTGAATAGATTTGTGAAAAATCGTGTTTCCTTCCATCCTCACAGGGTGCTGCCCTCTGGCAGGCAGCTGTCCTCGCACCTGGAAGATGGTGCCTCACCCTCCCAGCCCGCCTGCAGTGGAGCACCAGGCAGAGTACTGGCCTGCACTGAAGCAGACGTGCAGACCCTCCCTGGCAGGTGAGCCCGGGTCTGACCACTCCATGCAGCTGTCTTCCTCCAGAGCCAGGACTCAGAGTGAGAAAGCAAGCAAGACACCGCACACAGCACCTCACCACCTGCACTGGAAGTCGCCTCCCATCACCTACACCCGGCTCACTCACTAGTGAGTCCCTAAGTCCAGCCCCTGCTCAGAGGAGAAGCCTAGCCAGGGTGTGATATCAGGATGCAGGGGCCAGAAGGGCCATCTCAGAGGCTGCCTCCACTTCTGTGTTCCGAACCAGAAGATAAGTGGAACCCAGCTAAGCCCCAAAGAGCCCAGAACCGCATGCAACCTAGAGACCCTCAGTGGGAAAGTCAATGATACCTTGGTGAGTCTTGTACCTGATGAGTATCATGAAAATTGGTTGTCATTGCAGAGAAAGTTGGCTGAAGTTCTTAATCAAATGAAAGCTACCTCTCTCCAGAACTTTCTACCTGCTGATTTTTCTCCACAAAAATATATACTATAGCATATGTGATAAAGTACCCAGTAGACTATATAAAACATTCTCTATGCTTTTCCAATTGTTGGTTTGTTTATCATTTGACTTCACCTTCCAGAATGCTCATGCCAGGAGGCCTGGGATTTTTGTCTGTGCTGTCCCCAGCCATATCCCCAGTGGCTGGAGCAGTAGAACAATGTTTGCAATGCAATATTCCCTTTGCAAATATTTGTTGAATGGATGAATGGATAAATGCTGATGTAAGAGACAGGTCTGGGGAATTATGGATGTCAAAGAGTTTCTCTCTTTGGAAAGAACAACAACTGCATTGGATCGATGAGCAGCAACTTTAGAGACATCTCTAGGGAGATTTTTTTTTTTCTCACTTGGGTGAGATGCTCTGCCCGTCCACAGGCTCTGGGCTCTTCAGAGTAGTTTGTACCAATTGGCGCAACATTACAGAAGAAATCTGTGTTCAGGAGGTCAACTTGGCATGTATCTCAAACAGTCAGAAAACGTACAAAGATGACATGCAAAGAGGCCCAGACGAGCTGGTGGACACGGGGCCCACAGTGACCTCCTGCTGTGCCGTGTGGTGTTCAGGTGAAGGGTACACTGATGCCTATCTGTCTCCAGGGGCTGCATGGCAGCGTCACACTGGCAGCTCAAAGCAATGGGCACTTGTTATCTTAGAGTTATGGCGGCTAGAAATTCAAAATGCAGGGCTTGCCCAGGTTGGCCCCTGGAGAGGGCCTGAGGGGGAAAGCCTGCCCGAGCCTTTCTTGAAGCTGCTGGTGGCAATGTTTGGCTTTTCCCCCGTAGACATGTTTCTCCAATCTCTGTCACTTCCAGTGATAGTCTCCACGTTTGTTTCTGTGCCTGCGTCTCTTTCCCTGTTCTTATAGGAACGTGATTTATGTTGGATTAGGACCATCCAGTGATCTCATCTTGACCTGATTGCGTCTCCAGAGAGCCTGCACATTTCCAAATGAGGTCACGTTTGCACATCCTGGGGGCTGGAACTTCCATCTATCTTTGGGGGGGACTGAATTCAACCCATGATGGCTTCAGCCTTCCTGGAGTCAGTGTGTTCAGCAAGACAGAAGGAAAGAGGAACGATGCAGACATTGTGGAGAACCACAGGACATTTCGAGCAGAGGAAGGAGAAGAACTGTGGCCCAGAGACATAGGTATGGCTCACAGGTGGAGCTGCAAACAGCTTGGAAATGCAGCTGAGGAATCTGTGCAGGGCCCTGCAAGGCCGGGCAGAGGGGCAGCTCTGAGGGCCAGGCTTCAGAGCTCAGACTTTTGGGGACAGAGGAAAGGGAGCTCTTAGTCCCTTCCGGGGCGATAGATGCCAGGACTCTGGGGTAGCACGTGAAGCTGCAGGTTCTGTGGCTGTGGCTGTGCCGGGGAGAGTGTGAGGGCGAGGGAAGGGCTGGCAGAGCACGAACACAGGCACGGGCATCCTGGTCAGCGTCAGGCAGACAAGGACAGGGTCCTGAGCAGGTGGGGACAAGGCATGAGGCTTTCTCCTGAGGGGTTGGAGTGCTTTCCACGGGGAATGTCAGTCCCAAGAGAGTTACTGCTGAGTGATTTTAGAGCCCAAGCCACATGCTCCAGCAATAAGCTAACGTATATTCTGGAATAATAATATACATTCTTGGTATATTATGACTGCACACTAGACTTCTGGAAAATCAACCTGTCTCATTCATGGGTTCAATCTTGACTTGGTAAATTCTCTTTGTTCTTAAACAGCCTTTTGCAGACGCCTGTCCTGGGTTGCCCTTCGGGTCAGTCTTCAGGACACCAGGGGAAGGGAAGTGGAGGGGCAGAGAGCGCCTCCGGATCCAGCTCAACTTCAAGGACACCAGGGTTTAATTAGCGGAGAACAGAACGTGGGCATGAGGTAGGCTGGGCAGTTAGGGCTGGACTGAAATCGATGCGGCGTCTGTGCAGAGATCACCGCGGCCGCATAGTGTTAGAAAACTCCAATTAGACCAGACAGCAGCGCCAAAGCCTGGTTAGCATTCCAGGCAGGGGCTCTAACGAGCTGGCTGCCAGCAGCACAAACAAATGACCACTCGGAAAAGGGCACTGTCCTCGGAGGGAAGGAAACCTTGTCAAGGGACAGGAAATGGAATGACTGAGAAGACAGCCCTCACCCGAGGGGGGTGGGGGCTTGTTGTAAGTTGCAACTATAACCCTGCATGACTGTCCTTAAAACTTGAGCGCTCAGTTCCCGGGCGTCCTGCAAAATCCCCCCAGAACAGCCAGCCCTGACGCCAACCAAGTGGCCCTGCAGGAAGGGCATTGGGAGCCCCCGGGCCAGCCACACACCTTCATCCTTGGCCTCCCCGTGGGGCCACCTCCTCTAAAAGCCTTTTGGGGGAAACTATTGCCCACTGTCCTTTCCCTTCTCTGGAATTTTAGGAAATCCAAAGTGCACCATTCAGAGCGCATGTTCAGGGAGATATTGAATCTGGATATTAGTCTCTGATTCTATTCTAAGCTGCCAGGATTTGCTGGTGGGAAGAGCGAGTCTTTTCAAGGCAACTGCCACTGCAGCTACCTAACACCTCTCGGGATTTAATCACTGCCGGGCCCTGCTCTAATCATCTGCTAAGGCAGGCTCTCACCTCGAACACCCTCTGCGCAGACAGGGACACTTACATAACGTGGCCAAAGGCACAAAGCGAGGGGAGACGGCCAGGCTGTAAACAGGAGCCTAGCAGCACCAGAGGCTGATCCTAAATCTCCACACGCGGGGCTGCAGGCTGCCACTGCGCCTGGGGGCCCTAGGACTTGGGCTAGTTCCTTCCTACCTTTGAGCCACAGGTTTGGGTCAGGCATGCCACTCTGCCTGCAGTCCCTAGGTTCTTAGGGTAATGGGCTCTGGTGGAGACTCCTGTGCAGGAGGCAGCGCTGAGCCATGTGTTGCAGGGGACTGACTGGCCACCTACTCTGCAGAAATCAGAACTCCCTAGGCAGAGGGGAGAGAAGGGAGGGGGTGGGCTCGGGGCAGGAAGGATAGTAGAACAAATCAGACATTATTACCTGATGCACATGTACGACTACACTGCCAGCGTGATTCTGCATCACGCACAACCAGAAGAATGAGAAGTTATACTCCTTTATGTATGATGTGTCAAAGTGCCTTCTACTGTCATGTCTAACTAATTACAACAAATTAAAAAAAAATCAGAACTCCTTCCTTGTCAATTTGCACTAGGAAAGACATAGGACCATCGAACTTCAGTGGTAAGGCCCGTTGTTTCCCCTGGTTCCTATGCACCCCTGGCCCCCAGGCGGGTATGGATGGAGTCCCGAGGTGTGAGCCAGGTTGCCCACAGGAGCAGCTACTCTTGCAGAGGCACAGAGCTAGGGTGGAAGAGAAGATGGCGGGAGACGGAGCCCAGGGCCTGGAAGACCACCCTCTCTGAGAAATCTGAAAATCCTCAATTCAGACTTGGCTTAGGAAGTAGTTATGACCGCCTATTTGTCCACATTGGACAGTGAAAAGCATCTCCCTAATGACACGCCCCCTGGACTTGTAAATGATCAGCGACAGAGGCCCCCTCTGAAGTCTTATGCATGTTGGGAGCTGGCCTGGGTCAGAGCTCTGAGGAAAGCAAATGGGGCCCTTGAGTGTAACAGTGGACAGGCCTGGAGGTCAGGGAGGAGTTGTCTCTGAGAAGACACCTGGGGGAAGGGGGAGTAGAAGCCGTCAAGTGACCTGCCGAACACAGGTACCCAGTGGAGCAGCACTGGGGCTGAGATGAGGGGGTGCTTGGCAGGCTTGAGAGGGAAAAAGCAAAACACAAACTGTGGAGCGTGCCAGAGCTGGGAGGGGAGGGAGGGTGCAGGGGACACAGCGCGAGGTGCACTCAGGCCCCGCGTTAGATTTTAGATTTTAATTCCAGTGACGTGGGACGTCTGGAATAACCTTTGCCATTGAGCTGCCTGGTCATAAGTCAGTGAGCTGAGGAAAGTAAAAGCAGCCTAGCATCACAAAAAAATGAATTAAAGACTCACCAAGGTCCTTTGAAACCATGGCGTGGGCAGGCCCAATGTTTCAGTGGTTAGAACAGAGACGATGCCTGCCCTTGTTCTGAGTTGAGTTTTGTATCATATTTGGTAAATCAGGAGCAAGATATTTAGGACAAGATGACATTTGGACTTCGGCACGCTGCTTGCTGTGGCTTCAGAACCCTTAGGGTTGACCATGACCTTTGCTGGGGGGTGTGGGCACTGGGAGGGCTGGCCTTGGGCATGTTCTCCAGACTCACATTGCAGGAGAGAGCATGAAGAGCACTTAAAGACCTGTAGACTCGCTGTCCAGTTCTAGCGTCTTGCCATCCTTGCTGCTGGAGAGTTTTAAGAAATGAAGCGATTTAGCACAAGCCTGCTCCATAGCAGTAGTGACAGCAGAAAGCTACTGACATTGTGGTGGGCCGGGGGCACTTAACATGTATTGATTGGCTCATTCCATCCCCACAGCAATCCCAGGATGCAGCAGTCACAGGATCCCCATTTCATAGAGGGAGAAAGGAGGTATACAGAAGTTGCAATTGCCAAGGTCAGCCCTGTTGGTAGGAAAGCTGACATGTAAACAGTATTCTGAATTCTTAACTACCATGCTCTACTGACTTTAAATACAGAGTAGATCTGGGCATATTTCCCAAGTTTATAAAACTTGGGAAATAGAATAATTTGCATTAAGCAAATACACTTTCTACTCTGAGTTTTACCCGTGTTAATATATTTTGTTCCTTTTTAAATACTGCATAGTATTCCAGAATCAGATGTTTCCCAATTTATCACTGATTCTTCCATAGATAGATACTTGCGTGGTTTCTAATTTTTTCCCTTTCAGGCTGTACAAAGAACATTTTTGTCTCCTTATGAACATGCCTCCCTTTAGACATTTCTAAGTGTCTAAGATGCTCCCCATGGTTTCCTGGCTGTGGCTGTATGCCAAGGGAGCATTAAAGCCTTACATACACATGATTTCATTATCTGTTCCGTGTTTGGTTGTTTCCTTTGTCGCCCAGCTGGACAAGCAATTCCACGGTGAGTGGGGTTTCAGAACCGCGGGCTATGCCAGACCTACCCCCAGAATCACGGGACCTTCCACATTGGTGCGTTTGATCGAATCTCTCTCAGAGTCCCCTCAGTTTATACTCCCATCCGGATGCACGGGGTCCTGCAGTTAGGGCCGTCCCTCTGTCACTGATGCAGCGCACGTTCATTCTGTTTTGGGCAAATTCCCAATATCATTACTATTTTTAAAGAACAAATATTTGACTTTGATCTTTTTCTGCTTTTGCATTTTTCTATTTTATTTCCTCTCCTAGGTCTCATTTTTTACTCCAGATTCTCGAGAAGAATTGGTTGACTGTCTTATCTTTTCCCTTTTCTAACATAAGTGGTGGAAAGGTTATATATTTCTCTCTAGGGATTGCTTTGAGTTGCACTGCAAAAGTTTGGGTGGGTAAAACATTGTCTCTTTAATGTTCAGTTCAAAATACTTCCCTTAAAAACACTTTTTCTTTGCCTCAGATTATTTAAAAGTGTATTGTTTAATTCACAAATAGTTGGTGATTTTTAAAATGATATTTTTGATATGTATTTCTAGCTTAATTTTACTATAATTACAGAATTAATCTGAATGATTATGATCCTTTGAATTTTGCCAGGGTTTATTTGCAATCCATTATGTGAGGAAAGCTGTGTGCAGCGTTCAATATGTGTCAGATGACTTGAGTTTGCTGTTTTGTTCTAATTTTCTTTACCTCTATGGATTTTTTTCCTCTTCTGGAGCTATCAGCTATTGTGAGATGTGTGATAAAATTTCCATTATCATCATGAATTCCTTTATCTTTCCTTTTAGTTCTGCAAGTTTTTGCTGTATATATCTTGAAGCTAAATACAGATTCATAATTGTTATTTCTTCCTGAAGGTTTAACCCCTTTTTGCTGAAGGAAAAATATTCTTTTCTAATAGTAATGTTTTGTCTTTAAGTCTGTCTTAACTGACATTAGTATAGCTGGGCCTGTTTTTTTTTTTTTGATAATATTTTCATGATATCTGTGGGCTTTGAATATTCCTTGGCTCTTTTAATTAAGGTATAACTCCCACAAGCAAAAATATTGTCAGATTTGCTTTTATGTATACTCTGGTGATCTCAAAGCCTTAATTGGAACATTTCCTCCATTAAGAATTGAAATAAGCCCTACTGTGCTTGGGGTTCTATTGGCTTCCTCACTATTGATTTTCTAAATGACCATTTATATATATTGCAGGTCCCCTTCTCTCTCCCCACCCCTCTTGCTTTGGAAAATGATTGTTCCCTTTATCCTATTGAATGGTTAGTTATATCTGCTTCTGTTTTTTTCAGTGTTTACCATGTGATCAGAAAGTGGCCCCTTGATCTGCTGTGGTCTAACATGGCAGGAAAACACGGAGGTAGAAACTAGAACTTGAGTCCTTGGAGGTCCTAGCCCCATGAGGGGGCTGGGGAGAGAAGTGGTCTGCGTGAGGTTTGTAAGGCACCAAGGTTGCCGAAGGAGACAACCCTCCCAGGAACTCCACATCTAACAAAAGTAACTAACCAAAAATGAAGAGAGCATAAAAATGCCTCAGAAAAAATAGAGAATTGAGTATGAGCACATCTTCCCTAAAGGCCAAAGGATGTTTTCCAGCCATCCCTCATGATCCCAAACGGAAATCCATTCCCCCAATGATCCCACGTGAAAACATGGATACGCGGGCCAGAATGGAGCGCCAAGCCCAACGTGAGTGTAGGAGCGAGGTTCCTGGAAACGACGCAGGTCGGGGCAGGCAGCAAAAAGAGCTGGAGAGTTTTGAACCCCTGGATGCGGAGGAGGTGGCTCTGGACAGGTTAGCCCCGGGCATCCCTGTGCTGTGCAGGTAAGTCCTGGCCAGAGGTGGCTGCGCGGCTGCAGATGTTCCTCAGACTCTAGGCCTGCGCGCCTGGGGCTGGGTGCGTTTTCTTTAATGTGAATCACATCTCAGTAAAACAGATTTAAAGGAACAATGGACTAAAGGCCCCTGTCCAGACACCACCTGGAGTGGCAGTGGGTGTAAGATGAGTGCCTGGGCACGCGGGCTGCTTCCTAGGTCCTAAGGGCCCGTCTTCCGTCCTTGATCCTTCTTCATCTGTGCGAGTTTTGCTTTATATTTTAAAGAGATTTTCTTGTATTCTTTGTGATGAACTCACCCTTTGATTGTTTGGGTTTATTCTTAGTTAACCTATGTTTTGCTGCTGTTAGTGAAGCTTCTTAAAATCGACATGGCTGCCTGTTTTGCCAGGGCAGTTGGAAATGCTCTTCATCACGGAGTGGATTTCTCTTTGAAGTGTCCCTCCCAGTGCTTCATCTCCCTTAGTGGAGAGAGAGGCCAGTGGAATTGTCGGAACTGTGAGGTCCCTTACAGCAACGTGACTGTGTTTTTTCTTTTGTTTGGGCCTGCTAAAACCTTTGAGAATGTCAAGGACGCTTTTAAAATTACATCACCAAAGACCTTTCTATTTCAGCTTAAAGCAGGCCCGGTCCCTGTCTGGGTCACATTAGGGCAATTTCCTCTGCGATTTATTCCTATTGTCTGAAACAGCGTTGTCTGCAGAGATTTTGCTTTAAAACCTGGAAACGAAACACCCTTTATTTTCCTCTTAGAACACACAAAATGTACTGATGCAAAACATTTGTAAGATATTGAACTGTATAATGGGAAAAGCAAAATCCCCCTGAAATCCCCTCTCACAGAGAACCTCTCTGATCAATTCAGCATCCATTTCTCCCCCTCTCTTGGTGCTCAGACTATTTATATGTATTTACACAGCCAACGAGCATCAGATGATGCTCCATCCTGAGAGGCAGGCTGCTGTGCTATTTCACAGAATTGACTCATAACTGTTACCCTTGCTTGAGGACCCCCCTCCAACAGGTTTAGGATGAAGGCCTGGCCCCCAGCATTCCCCCAGGGGCGTTGCCCCAGGTTGTGCCCTGGATCCATCTTCCTGAGCAGGTGTGCCCTTCGACTTTGAACTTGGGGAACCTGCTGTTCCCTCCTTGCTCATGGCTCTCAGCCTCAATTCTACCCTCATCCCTGTCGTTGCCTGGTGTAGTGCCCAAGGACCTGAATGTCAGTCCCTCTTGGCATCCCATGGCTTGTCCTTTTCTGAACCAGGATGTCTGTCTCTAATACAATACTTGCCTGTTACCAGATGCCTTTGTGACCTACAGGACTCATGGGGACAATGACATGGATCTGTATTTTTTTTTCCAGGCAGCATCTAATACATTATAAGTAAACTTTTGATATTGTGAATTTAGTTATTGTTTTCTCCCATCACTCTGTTATGGGTACATGCTGGCTTAGGGGTCAGTCCTGACCTCTTTAGTGAATTCTTCACAGCCACCTGTAATATGACACATCACCTGAGAGTTGTGTGATTCCTGGCCTTGGTCTTGGGGATTTGCTGTGGAACTGCCATTGAGAGGTGCCCCGTATAGGAGCACTGGATAAGGAGTTAGGGGACTGGCTTCTAACCATCATTCTCTTCTACTTACTTTGACTTTGGACAAGTTGCTTTGCCTCTCTGATCTTTAGTATTATCTATAAAATGGGGGAACTGAACTCCAAGTTTCAAAGATCTAAAGTTTAAAACTTTTTATTGACATGACAGAGTGGAATAATCAGTCTCTGTCCCCCATATTTCTTATTGGTGCATTCTAATTGTACCTAACAGTTGGTTTCCTTGTTATATACTCATGCCTATGCATACGGTATAATTTGGCCAATATTATTCCAAGTATTTCCCCTTGAATAATCTGTCTTAAGAGTACAAGTCTGTAAATTTTTACAAATGTGTATAGTCATGAACCTGAAAGTCAGGATTCAGAAAATTCTGCTATTCTACCATCTAGTTAATGCCCATCTCCTGTAGGCAAACGATCTTCTGACTTCTTTCATCACAGACCTATTTTCCAATTGACCTGAGTAGAGTAACAAGCCTCGTGCGTTCTCCTCCTGCTCCTGGCTTCCTGTGTCGGGCTCCTGTCTGTGTACCTGTCCACACTGCTCTGTGAATCAGCAGCTGATCACATCCTAGTCTCATCTCATCGTAGGGGTATATCACCACGCACGCGGCTCAGGCTATGTGCCAGGACTTGGGGACCTTGGTTTTTCAGTTGCAGCTATTCTAATGGGAGGGAGACAACATATTGGTTGTGATTTTATCTGCATTTCCAGGGTGATGAGGGATTCTGGGCCTTTGCATGTGCCCATTCACCATCTTGACCTCTTGTGAGGTGTTGTTCAAGTCTTTTACCCATTTTGCAGTAGGACTGTTAGTCTTATTAGCGATTGCAAGAAGTTCTTATAAATTCTGGACTCAAGTCCTTTGTCAGGCATTTGAATTTTGATTACTTTTTCCAATCTGTGATTGACTATTATACTAGCCCTTTGTTGGATGAAATGAACCTTCTAATTTTAATTCAATTAAAAATGCTTGAGCCCTCATTCCCTATTCAAAAGATATTTTTCCTTATCTAGGAGTTATAAGATTTCCTTTATATTTTCTTCTGGAAGCTTTAGCATTTTAGCTAATGTTAGTTAGGTCTATGATCCATCTTGAAATAATTTTTCTGTATCGCATGAGGAGGGGGTGATTTTTTTTTCTGCTGCACTTGAAAAACTCTACTGCAATGTCAAATAACAAATGATCCATCCCTTGGTCTGCTTATCTGTCTGTCTGCTGCTCTCACATGCTGTAGCTTTATGTTACATCTTGGAGTCAGTCAGGTAATAGGAGTAGTCCAGCTTTATCTTCAAGATTTTTTTCCTTTGGCTATTTCAGGTCTTTTGCATTCTCATATATTTTTAGAAACAACTCAGCCCATCTTAACCATAACTTAAATTTAGAATCACTAATATTAATAATAAATACTGGGGAAGTGTTACTATGTGCTGGGCAAGATGCTAAGTGCTGTAGGTTCGTGATCCATCACATTTACTCTTCAAAACCACCGTTAGAAATGTGTGCTATTATCAAGATCCTTTTACAGATGAGAAAATGGAAAGTGAAGATAATGTTCAAGTTTCAAACCCAGTCCTCTCTTTCCCCAAACTCAATGGTCCCAACCCCTACTCAAGTATCCCTGTAAACCCTGCAACTTTTCAATTCATATTTTAACAGGGACTTGATTTTCATTAATCACAAATAAGTGAAGTTTCACAGACATCAAGGATGGAGAACAAGCAATCAGTCAAACCCCCTGGGAGGACCCGACAGAGTGGCAGTGAACACAGGCACCGGCAGGAGTGACTGGCACCCCTCCGCTGAAGAGAAGCCAGGATGGGTCCTTGGTGAACTTCACTGTGAATGTGAAACACTTCCTTCTCCTACCGCGCCACAAGCTGTGTCTGCATATGCGTTGCCTTCATATGTGTAAGCCTCAAGTCTGCATTTAGGGTTAATCTCAGTTCTAAGTCATGGGGAAGTCTTTGTTGACACTTTGGTGCAGTTGGTAAAGGGATTATAGAATACACAGTGGCAGAAAAATAGTGTTTGGAAATGACTTCAGATTAGAGGAAAGTGTGAAGATTCGGAATCTCTTTGGCTCCAAAGCTTCAATTTACCTAGGTCTCTTGTGGTCCTGAGTAGAGACAAGGAAGCCTTCTGAAGAATTATGTGCTAAGGAGTGTCTGCAAGGAGATCTCATTTCACACCCATCCCATGGAGTGCGGAGGGTCACTCACTCGGAGAGGTACATGTGTCACCCAGAAAAGGCTTTGCTACAGACTGCAATAAGGGAGGGACACCTCTTTCCAAATGCATCCCAGCTAGATGCAGAGTTTGGAGATGTGCTATTGACAACTAAGAGCCTCCTCTAAAATCCTAGAAGCAGCTATGTGACCCTCACGGTGTCCCGATTCTCCTTTGAGAGAGAAAAATTTCCATCCCATCCAACTGAGATATACTGCCATGCAGGACTCCATTCCTTATTCTGTCCTTTTGGATGAAAAGGAGAAAGGCAAGTGCCCTCTGTGTGGCTGGGCTTCTCTACCGCAGTGCGCAGCCCAGCCTCCCCAGGCATGAGCGTGATACCTGCTGTCCACTGTAGCCTTCTTCATGGGGCATTTCCTTTCCTACTCACAAGTTCCTGTCGGTGTATCAGTGGTGTTTTCCTTCTCCCCATCATGTTGATGAAGAGGGCTTTTGGGGTTACAGATGGTGATGTTTCAGGACTCTGAGTTAAAGACACAGATTTGCCAGCAGGAAGCCTACGGCAATGGGGTTTCAACCCCTGCAAATGTGACCTGCATTTTCACATGGGTGCTAATGGCCTTTTCTTGGAAGGGATCAACAATTTTCATCAGATCATCTAAAGGGAATCCAGGACCCCACAATGGGAGAGAAGAGAGAGAGAGCGTAGCATCCCGGGGATGTGAGCATAGTGGCACCCGCTGAAGCCAGGAGGACTTACAAAGGAGACTGAAAGGAAAATTAGTTTTGCGCCAAAGACCACGACCAAAATCTTCTGTGTTTGAGCCAACATTTCCTGATCCTGGGTTCTGTTTTGACAGGGGTTCTCTCCTCCTCCCACCCCACCTGCAACTCTTTCATGAGGTAGAATCAGAGCGGTCTCTAATGAAAACCTTGGAAGAGAAGACGTCTCACCACTGGACGGTCACAGCCTCAGAGAGCCAGTCTTGGGAAGACGGCAGCTTTCTGCCATCCCTGCCTCAGCCGTGGAGGGAATTGGCTTCAACTCCATTCCCTTCCTCTGCCTCCTGCCCACCCGACCAGCCTGCCCGGGAAGGTGAACCGGGTACTGAAGGAGCCGTCACTCTGGCGGGTCATGGCCGGCCGGTCTCAGGAAGTGCTGCAGCCTGCTGGGGATTGCCTGGGCACCTGATGGCAGTGCTCTCTACCGGGCTGTCCCATTATTTAGAATTCAGAGCCCAGAGGCTCTGGAAGCAAAGTCCAGCCCTTTTCACTCTTTGGAACTTACCTTTCTATTCTGTGAGATCAGAAATTGGAGCAGATGCTTCCCCAAAATTGCTTCTGGCCCTTAGATTCTCTCTACTCCGGCCACATTCTCTTCAAGATGAAACATCAGACAGGGTGATCGATTTTCCAAGATCACAGAGTGAGTGAGTGGAAAGCCTGGGTGAGAACTTAGATGCATGAAGGGAAGAGCTGATTTCTGAAGATGGACGTTAAGCAGATGATTCCGAAAGTGAGTTTCCAAACCAGGCGACGCGCTTCCCTTCTGGTCCTCGCTTCCTCTGCATGTGGCCACCTTTACCAGAAGGAAAGGGGACACCCACAGCAAGGGACCCGAATCTCAGCTACCAACTTTGAAGTTTATGTTCATAGGCTGTGGCGTCTCTCTTTGTCAATATATAACTAAGAAGGGAAAAGGGAACTTCCTCCTTGCCAGGGGTCTTTCTCAGAGAGGAGAGGTCATGGGCAAACTCTCAGTGGGAAGTCCTTCGTTCCTTCCTGTGACCGCGTTCAAGGGGGCTTCTCTCCATCGCCCTTCCTCACCGCCTCTGATTTCGTCAGCAAGTGAAAGCCCCTTGAGCACCTTGTCATTTGTCACAGTGCACGGTGCCAGGGACGTGGTGTGAGCCACCCACAGTGAATCATTTCTCTGGAAGGACAGCTCGCGTGTGAACAGGGTGGGTGCTGTGACAGGCTCTGGGACAGAGGTCTCCTGTGCATTGTCCCATCTTGTCCTCCCCACTCCCAGGAGTGCTATTCAACACGGAGCCGCTGGGTGAGAGATACTGCGCGAACCAGCCAGGACCAAGGCCAGGCTCCGCAGCCACTGGACCTCCCTGAGGAGCAGGACCTACCGGACCTCAGTGTCGGCATCACTCAGAAAAGAAGCAGGGTGTCAGGGAGCCGAGCCAACTCTACCATCAGAGAGGTCCTCGGAGATCTCACACCAGGTCAGCCTGAACTAAGCCCCGCCTGCCTGCCTGAGGGCAAGGAGATTGTCTTGTTTTAGGCCAAACTAATATGTTCTGGAGGGTGCAGGGCTGGGGAATAAGCTGGTGAGCTTCCTTCTTAGCATTGTTCAGTGTCTTAGTCTGAAACTTTCTCATCTCAGGGCCCCTGGGGTGTGTTTCCCAAAGGGAAGGGGGTCATGAAGGAGAAACTCTGCTAAGCCATTTGCTGAACCAGCTGTCAAGAGCACTTAACATTGTGATTCATCTTTTTTTTTTTTTTTGTATTGGGGATTGAACCTATGGGCACTTAACCACTGAGCAACATCCCCAGCACTGTTTTATACTTTATTTAGTGACAGGGTCTTGTTGAGTTGCTTATAGCCTCACTAAGTTGCCGAGACTGGCTTTGAACTCACAATCCTTCTGCCTCAGCCTCCCAAACCACTGGGATGACAGGCCTGTGCCACCACACCACACTCAAGACTGATTTGTCGTTTGGAGACGGCCCCTCTGTAGGTCCCTTGGATACTGCCTGGCTTTAGGAGCTGGGAGCTCAGTGGCCGACCTCAACCAGGTCCCTTGCTCTTAGAAGTAGCTGGGATTCCAGAGCACATAACCAGTCAACTCACTATCTCCTGAAATAGCGGTGGCAGTGTCCTGAGTGGGTTCTGTCTGGGCCCTGAGGTTGAAGTACACCATGTATACCAGCCTGCGTGGAGAAAGCTCTTCGCAACTTACAAAGCACTTTGGGAGCTCGTTCTAATACTGCCACTCTCATTGAATACTGCTGTATGGGTATTGTCGCTGTTCTCCGAGCGTGGGGCTGAAGCCTAGTGTGGGTCCAGTGACTTGTCAAGAGTCAGAAAGGAAGGGGGGCCATGTTTGGATTGCCCCGGTTCTGGATAGCCCCATCCTGTTCTGGATAGCTCGATTCAAGGCAGGCAGCCAGGCCTGCGTGAGGCCTGGGAGACATTCGATGCATTCCTTCAGTGACCAAAGCCTTTCTCTCGTGGAGATTGTACTACTGTGTGTTGTGGGGAGGGCAGGACCAAGGAAGTTCTATAAAGAGAAGGAAAGTGGTAAGGAGCAGGGGAGGCAAGGTCGCCCTCTCTGTGCAGAGGTCTTGGCAAGTACTCCAGGAAGAGGCCCAGGGAAGGCAAAGGCCCTGCAGGGTCCGGAGCTCAGGGCTCCAAGAAGCAAGAGCCCCATGAAGCTGGCTTAGAGGGAAGGATGGAGCTGGGGGAAGGAGTCAGAGTCAGCTGGAGCAGCACAGGTGGCCCAGGTTGGCCAAGATGGATCTGCAATGTGTTCTGGTGTGCTGAGAAAACCCAGTTGGTGCTGGCCACCACCTAGAGGGGTCTGTCACTCCCTCTCACAGCCTAACCCATAGAGGTGATGGGTGGTGCCCCGGACTGGTCAAGGGCCGCAAGGTGGAGCTCTCAGGGCCCAGGAGAACTGAACTCCTGTGAGCCCTTGAATTCTCCACCATGAAGAATGCATGCGAGGGCCTAGTGTGGTGGCTGGCCTCAGCACTGGCTCCCGTGGTCTCTCCCAGCCTCCTGACCCATCACACTGCCGTCCACCCTGCGGCCCACCAGAGTGGCTCACCCAGCACTGCTCAGATGTGACACCAGGACCCACAGAGCGGAAGAACAGCCTACAGTTTGCAGAGCATTTTGCCAACAGTCAAGGGCAGGCAAGGACCAGGGATGCAGGACCAGCTCAGCTCACAGCCCTGGCCTCAGTGTGCTGTCCACTGGTCCTTAGTGAACACTGGTGGCTGAATTTGCCCAGTGGATATTGAGAAGGCTAGGTGGGGTCTGTGAATAGGGCAGCGAGTGACCTTGGACCTGCGGTTTGGATGAAATGTCGGGACTAGAATAAAAATCGAGACACTTTAATAACACTGAATGCCAGGCACTGGACCAGGTTCCAGCAATGCTCATTGTTTATTCCTGACAATAACCAATAAGGTGCATTTGGTGATGGTGTTTTCTGTTCAGAGATAAGGAAAGAGGGCACTTGAAGGTCATGGAGCAAATGAATGAGGAGTGAAGCTCGCTAGACCTCGAGGGCCTGTGCTGTGGCCCCCACTCTGCTGCAGCCGTCACCCAGCATAGATCACAGAACGGGCAGTTGCCTTCAGGTAAGAGGGTCAACAACAGCGACTGCTCTCCATTTGTGCCCATGCCAGGCCGTATTGATGGGGTCCATCATGGGTATGTGCACAGAGCAGGAAAGTGCATGTGGTTCTGCCAGGTGCCCGCGGGGTGCAGTTGCTGTTGTCTGCTTGTGGGCCAGCTCACCACGCACCATTTGCTGCTGGCCAGCAAGGCTGCCTTCACACGCGGTCTTCTCCTCCCAGGGCTGGTATCGGCGCTCTTTGCATGTGCCTGCACCTGCCAGAAATGTCCTTGGAAACCATAGCCCGTCCTTGACCAAACGGCCCCTCAGAGTAGGTACCTTCTGCTGATGGTGCCTGGTAAGTGGCTGTGGGGCCAGCAGCCAGGCATGGAAAGCCCTCTTGGGTAATGGTATAGGCTCAGTTGTGTCCCCCCAAGTGCATATGCTAAAGTCCTAACCCCTAAGTTCCTTAGAGAGTGACCTCATTTGAAGGTAGGGTCTTTAAAGAGGTAATTAAATGAGAGCAAAGTCGCCAGAGTGAGTCCTGGTCCAGGATGACTGGTGCTCTTAGGTCACAGCACACTCAGAGCGAGACCATGTGAAGACACAGGATGAAGACAGACTCTGCCCCAAGGACAGGGCCTGGAACAGATTCCCCCCTCACTGCCCTCAGCAGGAACCGTGGTCTGGGACTTCTGTGCTCCAGACCGGGAGAAGTAGCTGTCCAGAGCTGACCACCGAGGACCCAGGCCTTCCTCCCTTCCTCCTTGAAGCTTTATTCCTGTGGCTGCTGTCCCTCAGGTGGTCACAGAGGGAGGGAAAGATGGCAAGGTTTCTTTTGGTGCGGCCTCATCTGCCCCTGCTCCTTAAAGAGGGGACCAAGTTGAATCAGCCAGAACCAAGTCCCACCTGGCCACCCTGCTACAGGAATCTGGAAAAGAAATGTGGACTCTGCGCCTTTCTCACCAAGTCTCAGAGGTCTGCAAGTAGGTAGAGGGCAGATGGCCACTAGTGCCTAAGGCGCAGGGTCTGTAGCCTACGTGGGTGTCCGCTGGGTCGCTAGGTCACAAGCTCAAGTGGCAGGGCTCACTGTGGAGCTGGGCCACCTGTTAAATGACAGGACCGTCTGTGGTGTGGTGCTACCAGGCGTCCATGTGGCAGGGCCTGGGCTCATCTGTAGGGCCATGTGGGCCCCTGGTTGTGCAGGATAATGAGCCCTGCGGACTTGTGAGTGAGACCTCCAAGGCCAGGGAGGGAGGCATCCTCAGGACTGGAGGAGAGGAGGCCTCCTTCAAGTCTGCTCTGCAGCAGGAGTTAGTTCCTTTCAGGCTTTTGGCCCCTCTTCAATTTCCAGTGTGTGTATTTATCCTCTGCCCCTGTGGCTAGGCTTCCAGGGCCAGTAAGCCTTGCTGGCTGGTTTGGAGGGCTGGAGGCCAGAGGCTGGGACTTTCTATCACTAATGATGCTCTTTGGGTCAGGTAAGCACTCACCCAAGTGACGTCCAAGTGCAGAAAGAGCAGCAGCCATCTACTTGTCTGATTGCTTTTATTACGTCCGGAAGGGTGGGCAGAAATCCTTCATTGTGCATTTTGATCTCTCCAGCGTTTCCTTTCTGTGCCTTCACCTTGTTTTTGAGACTATCCTTGGGTGGTCTTTATGACAGTCAGTTAAGCAGCTGGCTCTGTGTCGGGCTGGTTCATTTTGGACTTGAATTTCCATTGGTGGATGGGTGGCAGCCGAAGCCCAGCCCTTCTGTGATGTCCCGGGCTGTGCTACCTGTCCCCCCACCCCACACCCTTGAGCCTTCGATTTCTCCCTGCTGTAGCGCATACATGGCTTCTCACTTTAGAGCTATGTATATCTTCTCTTCTGGAATGGAATTCACCATGGCAACATGGGAGGCCACAGCCAAATCCTGTCACCTTGCTAGACCCCAGTTCCCTCACCCACGAAATGGAAATAACACCCTGCTCTTCCCCCTGTCCTTGCAGGTCGTTGGGAGAATGAAATGAGAGAATATTGATTAAGACACACGGAAAGTGAAGGGAAAAAACAAAGAGGACGGGTTTCTGGTCCCCGGGCTTGTTCCATACTTAGAAGTTTCACATTTTCCAACCTGAGGTCCAAATTCCACCCAGAAATCTGGAAATGTTCCAAGCAGTGCTTGACTCGAAAGAAACAAAACACTCAGGGTGAATTATACTCGGAGCTTCCACTTTCTGCATAAACTTGGGTGAACAAAATTCTAAGTGATTTTAAAATATTACCTTGAAATAACAAATGAAGGCTGATATTTGGAGTAAGATATCAAATATGTATGCATTTTTTCCAGATAACTTCCTACTCTGCTTAAGACTCATTTGCTCCCTTGGGGGCCTTTGAGGTGAGCTGGTGCAGGGTGGCGGAGGAGCCCCGTGGGAGCGGTGGAGTGGAGAGCATGTGTCATGCAGCCATGCTCGTGGGACCTCTTCCAGGACCTTCTAGCAGGCCTTTCCCATCTGTCTCCGACTGCTCCCAGCCCAGTCCTGTGTCTGTCACCACAGCAAGAGGCAGCGTCCTATGAGCATGACAGAGTGAGAAGGGATAAAAATAGAGGCAGAGGAAGGAGCCGAGGCGCTGAGACTTTGCACCATCTCCAGGCTGCCATGAGGACCTGACTTCGGAGAAGAAATTCCCGACTTGGGAAAGCAGCGTGCACTCCCATGGTGTCCAGGAAGAACCAAAGAGAACGCTGAGGACCTCAAGATGCCCAGCGGCTGCCCAAGATCACTGGGCTCCAAGGGAAGGGAAGGGGCAAGTACAGCTTGAGCCACCGAGTCACCTGCCATCTGGGCTGTCTCTAGAGCTCTTGCCCTTTCCACGCCAATGACAATGGAAATGCCAGCCCTGGCCTTGGCACACAGCAAGTGCTCCATGCCATGATTTCCTCAAGATGACTGGAAAGAACCCAGTTGTAGTCATCAATGTTCCACATTTCCTTTTCTCTGTGTTTTCTAGAGCCTTCCAAAGCCTTCTTTTCTACCCTCTACCCGTCCAGTCCTTTCTTCCTTTGGAGTCCGTTGCTTTCCTTACCATGAACCGTCTCTAGCTCTCCCAGGGCAGAGGTGCCTCTCCTTGTTCATTCTTGCCCTCATCCCCTGGCTCCCCGCACACTCTCATCCCTTTATCCCAGGATCCAGCCATCCAGCCCAGGGTTGATGGTGCCACTCTGGTCACTGGGAAGGGTGTAATGGTGAAGGAGACTTTCTCAGTCTCACTCTTGGAGGGTGGCAGGCGGAGGCAGGCCTGAGTAAATCCAGGGCCTCTGCTGCCCAGGGTGGAGTTGGAGTAGTTACAATGACTTGCAATAGCTTTAAAACAATGTCCCCTTCAGCACTTACGTTTTGGACAATTTGAACAATGACATAGGCTTGTACTTTGTGATGTGCACACTGGAGAGGAGGAAAAGGGGCTTCCGTGAAAGCCCGGTTCAGGCCTGCACTGGGTGGTGTGTGATCCAGATGGCCCACCTTAGCCTCAGCTGGCGTGCTAGAACTGATGGGCAGAGTTCAGAGCACTTCTAATGTCCCCTCTCACTTGAGTGACACAAAATCCTGCAAGTCACTGGTTAGTATCCCTGCTCCATTTACAGGGAGACCGGAGGCCAGCAGGTGCAGATGTTCAGTCACAGTCACGGACATGGTGGGTGGTGGGGCAGGGCCGACGTGGGTGTCGAAGGGATTCGGATCTGCTATCTGAGCTGTTCCTGGGCTCCACACTCCCCAGCCCACTCGCTGCAATGCACTACTTTATCTCATGGTGAGAGCAAGATTCATGAACTGTATCTTAAAAAAGCTTTCCGCCTTTATCTTACTGCATCTCTCCGCTGCTTTTGAAGTGGCTGCTCACTCAGGCCTTTGATATTCTCTGCTATCCTGCTTCCTTCAGGCCACAATCTTCTGGTTATTCTCCTACTTTTTAGGCATTTTTTTTTTTTCGTAATTTTGAATGGGCCTGTTATTCCTTTTCTTCCTCTAAAGGTCAGGCACCCCAGAGCTTTCCCCTGTGCTGGCCGCCCTCATTCATGCCGTGCAGCTATCCTGAGGACCGCACTGGCCTCGTGACCCCACTCTCCCGGGAGCTGGGCTCTCCCTGTAGCTGCCCTGTCACTCACCATCTCCAGTTCTGCCTGCTGGGCATTTGCACCTGGGTGTGCCAGCCGTGCAATTAACCCACCACCAGCCTCTTTCCTGTCTTCTCTGTTTCTAACCTTTCCCTGGCTGTGCAGGGTGGGCCCCTCTGGGGAGAGGAGTGAGCCGATTGTTTCTAAGTGCTTGCAATCCTGTCGCCATCATCGTTATCTCTAGTGTGTGCAAGAACTTGCTCCTGTTTTATGCATTGTAGAAAGGTTAGCAGCCTCTACCCACTTATGCTAGTAGTACCCTGTGTGTGTCTTTCATCGCTGTGATGAGAACATGTGCAGAACAATTTAGATAAGAAAAAGTTTATTTGGGTTCAGTTTCAGAGGAGGAAGAGGAGGGGGAGGAGGAGGAGGAGGAGGATGAGATTGGGTCCACCTCTGTGAGCCTCAGTTGTCCTCAAGTAAGGAGATGATGTGAGGGTTTTGCAAGCTGTAAGGTGGGCTTGGACTTTCCTGGGAGCTTTGTTGGGATGGGGGGCAGGCAGAGGGGCCTGGTACTGGATGGCCTGGGAGGTACGCCTGTGTCAGTGGCAAGTCCTGATGCACAGGAATTAGGAGAGGTGGGATTGGGTCATGCCTCCTACCCAAGGCCAAATACTTCAGATTCTGTATAAATAACTACTTTTAAACAGAAGGACGTGTACTCAAGTCAATGCTCTGCTGTTGCCATTTTGAAATAAAGAGATTTTAAAACCTATTTAGAGGCTTTTCCTGGAAAATTGTCTATATTTTTGAATATAGACATGTTTGTTGAACTTGTCCACACTGTTGAAGGGCCCCTGACATCCTAGAGCCCAAAGTGGTTTATTCCAAAATGTCACCATGTTGATCTTTTGTGCTTTGGTTATTGGCCCTAAAAGGATCCAAGGAAGAGCTGGATGAAATGGAGTCTGTCATCCCAGCACCCAAGCCCTGGGTCTGGGGCCCCAGGTGCTCTAAGATCAAGGCTTGGGATCTATCCTTGACCGACATTTCCTATTTGATCCAACCCCAGGAAAATAGCTTCTTGGGAAACATTTTTCTATTTTCAAAATCTCTGCCGTAAGGAAGTCTGAGGTCTGGCAGTGAAACCGGCCACGTGCCCACCCTGGCTTCATGGTCTGCACTTAGCTGCTGCGCAGGCGCGGGAGGTAAGGCTTGGGAACCACAGAGGGAGGTGAAGCCGGGTTCAGAATCGAGGATATTCCTTCTCTGCTCAGAGCACTAGGATGCCAGTCCTCCCCACGGGGACCAGGCATGGGCCCCTCCCTCTTGTATCTTCTTGTCTTCCTTTGGGGACCTCATGCTACACCAGAACAAACTCAGGGCTTGGGAGGTTGGTTCGGGCTCTGCCTTGAAGGAGACTCTCAATCTCTAATGAGTCTCCTTGCGTCTGACCTCAGTTTCCCCAGATGTGCCTGGAAGCAGGTGGCCTCTGCCAACAGTGATGGCTCTTTCACCTGTCGCTTTCAGGAGCTAGTACCAGAGGAGTTGCAGAGTGACACTTAGCCCTGGGATGGATGCTGGGAGACTTTGTTATCTCAGCATTTGCTATTTGCCTTTTCAATTGGGAGACTCAAAATAAAGGAGAAGTCGATCAAATGTAAAGAGTGTGATTTGGGGGTGATATGTGCTCTGCAGGGGGAACCATGTCTGATGTCACTCCTTCGTCTGGGAGCCGGTTCACATGGTTTCCTTCTATCAGTTTACTGGGCAGTGTCACCCGCTGGCCCAGCTGACGAGATTAGCAAGGTTCAAACGAGTTTCTGAGAACGAGGACAGGATGGCTCGGTGACCCCATGGGTCAGCTCCATGCTGGGCAGCGCTGGAAAGAGCAAGAGAGTGAGCACCCCTGAAAACCCCCTATTTATTGGGGAGAAGACATGCAATAGAATATTCCACCCAAATAAGGCAAAAAAAAAAAGGTAGGGTTTCGAAGGTGGAGTCTTGCTTGGTGACATCTTGTGGTCAGCAGATTGATCGACACCTTGGCAAGTCACACCCATCTCAGGTGCTGTATGGGATCACAGGCAGAGTGAGGGGAAAGGCACGTTTGTGTCGTGCAGCCCAATCAGCATGCAACGCCAGACCAGTCCCCTGGTATGCTCAGCCGCACAGCTCACACACAGCCATGGATGGCTCGCGACAGAAGAGGGTTGGAGAGCAGGACCCCAGGGAGAAACAACCGATGACCTTCACACCCTGAGACTGAAACCACATCAAGTTCCAAGCCACTTTAATATTTTGGACCATGGTTGACCATAGGCTCCCTCCCTGGGCCTGGTTGTCACCCGATTCCTCCCAGATGAAACCGGGGAAGTAAAACCAGAGAGACCACTGCAATTCCAGTTTCACACGGATGCTTCTATACTCGTCCCCAACTTGTCAGGCAAACATCACCTGGACACCCAAACCAGATAAGGATAGGTGAGAAGGAAACATTAAGGCTATAGAGGCAAAAATCCTAAACGAGAAATCATCACACTAAAGTTTAAGTTATTTGCCCAAGAAATCATGAGTTACAGGTGGCTAACTCTGTCATCTGATTCCTTCTCACACATTCCCCTTGGTTCTCTCCTGGGGGCAAGCTAGGGCCTGGCCTGCTGCTGGCTGCAGGTCCACAGAGAATGATTCCTTCTACCTGAACAGGAAGTGATGGCCAGGCAGCTCTGGCAAAGCCCAGAGAGTGCGCAGGACCCTGGCATCGGGAGCACTCACACACGAGGTTTCCGCAGGCTCTGGCCTTGGAATTCCAGGACCACAAGAATTCGGTGGACACTCAGCCCTCATGGTCCCTAACCTCTACCTATCTTATAGGTGAGAAACCAGAGGGCCAGCAGGGCCTGGCAAAGCCATTGTTAACTCCATGACTGCTCCTTCCAAAAGATGCAACCTCCTTCTCCATTGATGTCTTCATTTTTTTCTCAGCAGAAAGGTGTGTGTGCCCGGTGTGTCCAGGTTGCTCCACCAGCACAGAAACTAGAGGAGTAAGCCAAAGGCTCCAGTTTGCCAGGGCAGTAACCAACAGGGAAGGGAGACAGCAGCGAGGGCCCGGGGAAGGCAGGTGGGACAGAAGGCATGCAGCAGATTCTGCCTGTGCTGGGGCCTGAACATTTGGCCAGACAGAGCCCAGAGGGGTGGGCTGACGCTGGAACTATGCTGAGTCCGGCTCTGGCCCAGCTTCTCAGGGTCGAGAACAACTGACTTCAATCCAGGGGCCAAACCTGATCTTGGGAAACTGAAAGCCACTTTGAATGCACACCATGTGGCCTGTGAGCCAAAGATGCAGCTCAGATGTAACAGAACTATTGAGCCCATCCTGAATGTTAAATGTTATAACGTGTATGAGAGTGTCATTCCATGTTACTCTCAAAGTTAGTCTGGGACAATGGTGTCATCCGTCCTCTCCAATGAAAAAAGAATAAGCACAGGCGCAGAGAGATCACATGGCTTCCCCTGAGGCCACAGAGACCTTGTGGCACAGCCAGGTTCACGGTTGGGTTCACCCGCCTCCCAAGTGCCTGGAGCTGCTCTCATCTCCACCACTCACCTCCCCGGTTTTTGGTCTGAGAACTCTTGTTCCTCTGCACGCTGCATTAGCATGTCATTATGATTTCTGGTACTCCAAAGTTAATTTTCACAAGAGCCATTTTAAAAAATGAGTTGCATCTTCTGTGCTTTGTTAAGGACATCTTTGTTCACTCACAAAATTACTTGCTGATGGCAGTCGCTAGGGTAGAGGGAGGTCAGGTCCCAAGATGCGTTTATAGGAGGAGCAAGGCCTGAAGCTTCACAGCACAGCAGGGTGACTGGGGGCCACACCAGTTCATCACGTGTATTTTAAAAAACCAGAAGAGAGGAGTTCATGGGTTCCCAGTGCAAATAAACGATGACTATAAGGGGACGGAAATGCTAATACTCTGATTCAATCAGTATACATTGTAAACTTGTATTGAATTTTCACACAATCTTGAAACTAGATATAATTAGGTGAAAAAATAGTTAAGACAATAAAAATCATTCTTCTGTGTTTTAATGTGTTTTGTAGCTCACAAGCCATGGGACTGCAACTCTTACAGTTAGGACTGATGGTACCAAAGGAGGATAAGAGGTCAAGACCAGCAGATATTGAACAGTGAGGCAATAAGGTTGAAGTTCAAGGTCTGGATGGCGATCTCTTTCCAGTTTTTAGCACTGTCCCTTACTCAGCAAAAATACCCATGTGAGAGGATTATATTTGTTTTTGGGTGTTTTGCAGATTCATCAAAGGTGAATTTTTACGTGACTTGGCATGTTGCATTCATTTCAACAAGGTAACATGAATTATGTTGTTTTGCTCTTCTGTGTCATTACTGGATTTTGGTCTGCTTGGTCTATCCACTTTTGAGAGAGCTATTTTAAAACATTCCTTTATAATCGTGTGGCTTTAGATTGTTCTTCTTTCATCCCATCAATTTTTGCCTGTGTATTTTTAAAACTACAATCGTGCGTGTAGATTTATGATTGTGATTAGCCCTTTTATAATGATTAAACGTCCCTCTTATGTCTAGTGATACTTCTTGACTTAAAGTTTACTTTTCTGATGTGAGCGCAGCTGTTCAGAGAGAGAGGGACTGATTCAAGCATGGGGTCTCTGCTAGGTCCAACAACACTGCAGTGGTGGCTTTTCAAACATTTCAAAGCTGCCTATTATAGAAGTCTGTCTCTGCTTCAGAGTCATCCAGGCCTATGCTGTGGCTCTTCTTTGGGGGCTCCACATGGTGTCCTTGATCACTCCAGGTGTCTCTACACAATCGAATCTCCTGGCAAGCTGGACCTGCTGAGAATGTCTGCTCTGGGTCCTGTTCAGATATGGTGTCTCCAATGTCCAGAGCTCCTCCATTGAACCTACTCTTTTGGGGTAGATACAACAAGTTGCCCTCTTTGAGAGGATGCTGTGGCATGCCCCTGGTCACTGAACTTATTAATGTGGTGGCCCTCTGAATCTACCTCAAGTTCATTGCCCATGCTCTGGCATGCTCCTATCACATGGAACACAAGATACCTTGCTACTCACTGCCACCCAGGTAGAGTTGGAATAATGTCACTGATCCAGTGGAGCAGTGTGACCATCTGCAGAATATCAAGATAGCTCCCTAATAACTATATACTAATACAGATAAGGAGAGTTGAACTAGCCCTGGGGAGAGAGTGGATGTTTACTTCTGTCCCCCTCATGTGAAGGCTGCTTCATCTTCACTGCTGATAGCATACATCTCCCAGATCAATAACCTTGAACAAGTGCCACAATCTGTCTATTTGTTCCAGTAAAGAAACGACTTCTAGTGCAGCATTTGTTATCAGGAGTAACACCTGCTTAAATTGTCCACCATAACCAGACAAGACCTACCTGGAGTCTGCAGGAACCAGACAGTAGCCTTGAGTGATGAGGGGGACAATAAGCCCTAAGCCCTTCAGTTTCTGACCGTTCTGTTAGTTTCTACAATTACCCCGGGTGTGTAGTCTTGCTTCTGATAGACGGCCTTGCCCAGGTTGGAGCACATCGTCCTAGACTTTCACACATGTGTCCATTGCTGCTATTGTAACTCTGCATGCCAGGCATCAAATGAGGGTCTTCAACTGCATGTGGGGCCTACTTATGTGAATGGTTCACTGCAGATCCTGGGACATTTATCCTCAGTGTGGAGCCATAGGTGCATGGAATAGGATAGGACTTGGTTGAGAGCCCATTGATCCCCGCCCTTAGTAGGACACCTCTATAACCAAAGGCCCATGATGGCATTTAGGGTCTCTGGGTATTAATGTTATCTGGGACTTGTACCCAAGAGTCCTCAGCTATCTGTCTATCCCTCTTCCACTATCCCCAGATTCCTTGATGAATCATTGCAGCTCCTTTTGCGAGAATGGCTGGGAGACTTCTCTAAAACTTTAGCTGTTGGGTTCTTCAAGAGACCTCGCCTGGTTTCCGATCAGCGGGCCATGTGTGGACAGACACAGACCTGGCACCTAGACAAGGAACTGCTGCTTGTAGTTTTCCATCGTGTTGGAGGATGTCAGCTCTGCAGTGAGCTCTCAGATTTAGTTATTGCACAAGTTGAGTGACACTTTCACCAGCTTTTATTTTTTTTTCTTATTATACAAATTTACTAACCTTTTAGTTTCCCATCTATCTTTCCCCTGGGAACATCATGACCTTTAACCATCATTGAATCCCCCTGCAGATCAGAGGACTCGGATGACCTCTGTGGCTTTGAAGTCAACTAGCTGGCCTCAGTCTCTTGACTTCTGTCATCATGGAGTCCCTCATCACCACTGATGCTTGGGAGGCTGTTTCCATGGCAGCCTCTCCTAGGTCAGTGCCACCTACAGGCCAACCTTCCTTTCTTTCTTCATGAGTCCCAATGCTGACATGCGAGATAGGCTGAAGCTGGTCCACTGGTCTCCTTTGCAGCCACTAGTATTCTTTCTTTAGGCCTTGGGCCTGATCTTTAGCGCACTGTGCATTGAGATACTGAAATGAGAATCTCCTTAAGTGCATCTTAGAGGTCTTCTAGCTTTCACAGCTGGCCTTGAGCTCATGGTTGGCTGACCTATATCTGTCCTTTTCTTTTTAAGAGTCACAAAGGAGTTAACAAAAGCCACAACCTCCACAGTCACCCCTGCCCTACCCATTCACACTGTAGACTTCAGTACTTCCCCCGTATCTGTACCACATCCCAATAAGCCATATGTGGATGTCTTTGAAGCTGTGTTGTCGACTCTCTGCTTGCCACCATAACTGGGTCCTGTGCCATCTAGGGATACAATGTCCACATCCCCAGCTTCATCCCTAGGATCTGTTTTTTTAAGGTCACACCTGCTACCAATTGCCTTGGCCTCATCCATTAAAACCAGCATCAAACAACAGCTGATGTGCATGCATTTTATTTGGGGATCATGTTGTGTGGGGGACAGTGGGGAGGGAGGGTTAGCTCCATATCCAGCCAGCCTTTCTGGGAGCCTCCTGTCTGAGGAGCACCCTTCAGGGGTGCATCTCTGAGCAGTGTGCCCGAGGGATGAGAGCGAGAAAGGCTGGTCGTTGGTTTCTGCATCCTAGCAGTTGAGGATATCCCTGAAGATAGGACTGCTGACTCGGAGTTCTAGGGTTGGGAGATGTGGATATGTTTATTGTCTTTCCCTATTTTCTGAATCGGAGAAGTGCTGGGGTCAGAAGGTAGAGGTGTGGTTTATACCCCCGAGTAAAGGGCTATCCGACCTTGGGAGTAAAGATGGTGGCAATCTGCAGCAGCTGGGTGACATAGCCATGTGTGGAACAGAAGTGAGACCAAGGGCCTTGACACAGTATGCAGAGGTGTCTGTGCAGTAGTACGATGGGAAATCCAGGGGACCTTGCTCTAGGAATGGCTGGATCTAGGAGTGAAATAACGTTTCCTAGGAAGGCCACTATTGGTCCCTCAGCTCTGTCTTCTCCTGGGTTGGTTTCATTCAGACTCTTTCCATATGATGGCAAGATGGCCAATAAGAAGCTTGCCTTTCACATCTCATCTCCTCAGCAATCTCGGAGAAGGAAACTACCTTTAAAGGAGCAGTTCCAACAAGAGTGACCAACCAAATAACTTCCTCCTTGTCCCCCAAAGAACAGCTGGAGAGCACCTGGGGAGCCAGGGGCCCTGCCCTCTTACTTTCTCTGTTCCTTGAGAGTCCAGAGTCTTTGCCTCTCCTGTGACCTCATCTGGCTTTCAATCACCACTTGGTAAATGCTGGGTGGGAGAACATGTAAAGGAATGACTCTTATTCCATAGCTCTTTTAGGGATTTTATTTTCCTAAAGAGAAATCCCAGTAAATTGAGGCCAAATCAGGTAGGCAGACTGGGTTAATTCTTTGAGAAATTTATGAAAATATCTGTCCTTCCTAACTTTGGGTACACTATATAACTTGGCAAACTACTGGTCATTTTGGAAATTACTCTCTGGTTTGTAATTTATTGGTTATCCAGATAGCTTCCTTGGATATCCAGTGGGAGCTTGGATTGGGAATGATTCATCTCATTGGGGCTGATTGTTAATTTTTAAATGACATTAGAAGCAACATTCAGAGAAAGGCTCAAAATCACCATTAGTTACACAGAGTGTTAATGAGCGATTACTCTAGGTAAACAGAACCTCTGTGCCAGGTCAGATGTAACGAGCCAGAAATGGTGTCCAGGTGTAGAACAAAGGGTGACCAGGGGTGCAAGGAGGCGTTAGCAAGATGCCAGGGGCATACCAAGGGGTCAATGCCAAGAGTTCAGCATGTCACTTCAGGCAGGACAGAGTCTGCGTAGAGAGACGGAGCCTCTGCCTGAAGGATTTCCTGCACCAGAAGGCAGTGGCTCTGGAGGCAAGTGGGCGAGCAGTCAAAGCCCTTCATCTCTACTCCAAGTTCCTTATTTCCAGATATGCAGAACTACACACCCAGGGCCCCAGAGACACTGAGTGACTTGCCCAAACGTGGACTGCTGGCTGTGCTCAGAGCGCTGCCCAGCACGTGCTGGTACCTGGTGGATTCAGTGCCCCTGCCTCCTCAGTCTCTGCTTTTGAAACCCGTGGCTCCATGGTGGGGTGAGTCTCTAAGAGCAGAGACTGAGATGTTGACCTCTGTATCCTTTGGACCAGGCACAGTGTTTTGGGCTCAGGGATGTTCAGGAATTGCTTATTTGTTCTCTGATCCCCGTCTCAGCCTTCCTGGTGTCACTGGCTGGACTGACTGGGTCATCAGCCCCCACAGCAAAGGTGAGGAATGAACTTGAACTGCCTCTGAAGATGCAGGCCCATGCCATGCTACAGGCACAGGGAAGTGGGCACTGGAGCACGGAGTGGTGAGATGTGGGTTCAATTCCACAGAGACTTGAGACCCAGCATGCCTGTTCTCATCTTCCTTACCTGCAATATGGCAATTAGCTGTTTGTTTTTATAATTAATGATAGTATTGAACAATTCCATCTTCAAGTAATCCTAATGTCAAATTGCTTTTACTTCAAATTGCAGAAATTCTCAGAGCTTCTCTTACTCTACTGGGCATTGTGAACCCTGGGAGGAGCCCATAGCAGCCACAGATGTTCCTGGTCCTTGCAAACATTTGTCAGGGAGCGTCCAGAAGGATCAGTGTTCTTGGAACACTCTGGAAAATCTCACAAAGCCCGTGGTAGGTGCTAAAAATAGCATTTGCTCTTAGTGTTATTGTCACAATTATTACTATTGTTTTATTATTACTGAAATAATATAGGGACTGGGAGCTGAATGACCCTGAGATCATATTTCAGAATTCACAATTTTCCAATAGACTTTCATACCGGATCTAGCCAGGCCCGTCCCCTGTGAATTTCTCTAGCTTCAGAACATACAAACCGAACATAGACAAATCCCTCCTGTCCTTGCTAATTAGAGTGATGGATGGTGGAGACAGGACTGGGCCACGCTGCGGTAAAGATGATGGCTTTGCTTTTAATTAACTGTGCAGGGACTTGAGGGGCGCTAGGGAAGTGGAGCAATCTTCCACAGCACACTGCTCACTCCTGTCCGGAACATACAGAGTCTTTCGGGCCCAGCAACCAAAGAGGACAAGCGTGCAGCCTGCAGACACCACTCAGTGCCCTCAATCCTCGCTCTTCCCAGGAGCCAAGAGGCACAGACAGACAGGAAGTGGGAGATTCTCAGCACTGGGCAGCCCAGCCTTCCTTTAAGTCCTCCTGGGGCAGGACTGACCATTCCTGGGACAGTTTCAGTCCCCAATAGACACTTAAATAATGAAAAAGGGTTCAACATTTATGTGCACATTCTTGGAACAAGGGAGTGCATTGGGCCTTTAAGTCCCTCCAACACCCCCGGTCCCTTGGTCCCTTGCAGTTTTAGAAGCAAGCCTTGGGTTGGGCTGGGCTCTCAGCTGGAGTCTGCAGCTAACTTGTGGGGAAACCTGGAAAGATCCCTTCTCCAATCATTTTTCCTTTCCTGGGGATTGGGCTGGTTCTGCTGTGACAGTGTTTGGGCTGTGGCTGGCCCTGAGTAGTTTATCTCAATTCAACAGTCACCTATCAGGTTTGGGGCCCTGGGATATGTGGTGCAGTGTAAGTCTGCTTCTGACTTCAGGGAGCTCACAATCTGGACAAGAAGGTAAACGTGTGCTTGTGACTGTCAGGTCCACACAACGTAAGTAACTCAAGAGGGGGCTCAGGGTGTGAAGCCAGCTGGGATGAGCAGGCTTCAGAGGACATTCCAAGGCTGTGGATATTGAGGAGGAGAATATTTAGTGGAGTTTTAAAAACAAGAGTTTGTGTTTGAAGAGACTTGCTCAGTCAGAGCTTCCCACAGCTCCTTGCTTTCTTTCTGTGCCCCCCTCAGCGGGTGCAGAGGCCCAACACTCATTTGTCATAAAAACCTTGCATCTCTTTGGGTTGGCCAGCTCCCCTGTACGGGCACACTGCACAACTTTGGATTCCTGCCTTAAATCCTGCTGCCTCATTGCTTGCCGATTTTGAAGAAAATGAATTAAACTTCCTGTGCTCAGTTGAGAAAGCAGCCAGCAGGAAGGAAGATCCTGAGGAGGCGGGGATTTAGTGCCTCGGGTGGGAAGCAGGGAGGCCAGCCAATCATGGAAGCTGGCCTCGGCTCTCCAGGTGCCAGCACATCCTGTCTGTCTCCTCCAGCTGGGGAGGATGTCCTGAAACGCAGCTCGGACCTGCACATCTGCTCCTGCGCTGCTTCCCGCTTAGACACCATGAAGCCCAAGCTTCCCTGCCAGCCCCCTCCCCGGCCCCGCCCCTCCCACCCAAATGTGGAGCTTATTCCCCACGTGTAGGTGCCCTGTCCCCCCAGGCCTTTGTCCCCTCTTTTGTCCCTCAAGCCTTGATCACCCTGCCACCTTGCCACTGCCCAAGTCTATACAGATAATGCCCCATCAGGGACACCTTCCCAGCCTGCTCTTCTGGGCCAGCAAGGAGTCAGGACTTCCTGGAGGGGCCTTGACCTTCCTCTCCATCGAGACCGTCCCCTGCCGACTTCTCTTAGTCTTATGACCCTCTGTTTCATACTTCACTCACTTGTCTCTCCCATTACACACTCTGAATGCTCTGGGGACACAAACAGGGGACACACTCTGAATGCTCTGGGGACACAAACATGGCTGGGGAGAGCTCACCTGCAATGCCCCATCCACCATGCCCCTCTAGCAGAGCCTGGGACACTCCCCACCACCTCTCTGACCTCATCTGTGCGGGATGCTGCATGGTTGGGCTGGAGCTGGTGACGGCGGCTTCCCCTGCCCTCCCTTTGCGTCAGGGTGGAGAGACAGATCTCTCTCCTCTCTTCCTGCCCTTATGAGGCCGCAGTCCTATGGTACCAGGGTCGCCTCTCAGGACTTAACCGTCACCAACCTTAACATCTTGGCCTTCAACTATGAAGTTCAGGGTCACATTCAGTCCTCGGCACTCACAGGGCCTTCTTGACCCTCTCCCCCAAGCGATGAGCTGGTGCCATGTGAGTGGCATTTGCCATAATTCTCATGGTGATTATTAGTGTCACTTCCTCAGTGTTTTCTGTTTTCAAGGTGGCTTGCCACAGCCACAGCATCTTCTTCGTCAGGGATGAGTTCGTGAGGGTAGGTAGGGACATGTAGTGCAGCTTCAAGTTGCTCTCCCCCCATCTCAGGCTTCAGTTCGCACCACCCTGTTCCAGAAGGATGCCTTGGCCTGCCCGCGGACTCCACCCCAGCCTTGGAAGCCTGACCTTTGTTTCCAACAGCCCTGTTCCTCTCAGGGGCTGGAGTCTAGCTGCCAACCCCAGGTCTCCGCTGTCTGCTGAAGTGGCCACCCACGGCTCTCCCACCCATGCCTGCTGGGAGTTGGGTCTCCAGGACCCTCACTCTGGGGTGCCCAGGTGAGTGAGGTTTGGTTAGGGAGGGAAGAAAGTGGAATCAACCTACCCTGTTCCAGGGGATCAATGAACTGTGATTAATGTGTTCCTCATGGACACTTTGAGGTTCAGAGAAGTCAAAAACTACCCTGAAATCACTCGGCTGACAAGCAACAGAGGTTGGATTTGTGCCAGGTGTCTGCCTCTGGTGGGAGGTGCTCAGCTTAGGTCTCCTCCCTGGGCAGTGCACCCATGCCCACCTGCTAAGCACCACTGATGTCCCCTTCTCTGAGATTTGTCCTTGCCAGGGAGGGAATGTCCCCTTCCCAGGACTCAGTGCCAGGGAAGATGGGCTGGTCAGGAAGACGGGTGCCAGCCCCCTTGTCTAAGGGTGGGGGGCGGCTCTGCTGAGACCCTCTTTCCAGGGGTCAGGCTCAGCTCTGTCGCTTCACCTGCTTTCCTCACAGGTTTCTCCGAGCAACATGCCTCAAAAGGGTCATGAGATGCGGAAGCCCTGCCTCAGCCTCTGCTTTCAGGGAATGTGACCCGAGAGATTCCCAGACCAGACCTTTCCCCATGCCACGGGTGGGATTCGGCACACTTGGATGTATTGCCCTGGGTCCAGGGGCCTGACCCACTCCTGGAGATGTACCCTGGCTTCTAGGAGGTTTGGTGAATGAATGGATGGCTGGAGGACACAGGAGGAGGGGTGGGGCATTTCTTCCTTGGCCCCTGCCTTGCTCTGGCTCCCTGGGTATGACCCTGCTGTGCCCATCTTGTCAGCTGTCCCACTCATGGCTCCAGCTCTGACCTGGCTCTTTAAACTCAGTCCTGCCTTCCCTATTCTCCATGGGCCCACCCATTGCTGCTAGTCCCTGGCAACTTGACATCTGAGCTGGTTCTCTTAACCCTAACAGAGTTGGGACCCTTCTGTAAGAGTGCCTTAATTCAAAGTCTCTTCAAAGACTCCACATCGGATGGATATCTGTTTCTTGCGAGGCACACTAACTGCTTTGCCTTCATCTGACAGATCTACTCAGATTGATTGCCCATGGCTGTCCACAGTGATGTGTTTAGGAAGAGTGCTGTGATCCATTAGTGATGTCTGTCAGTGTGCAGCAGGGTAGGCATGTATAAGTGCCATGTTTTGGACTTCTCTGAACTGGATGGCCCTGTCTCTGAGATTCCTTTTGGCTCTGACTTCTAGGATCTATTATTTATGAAAAAGAGAGATCAATTTTCCTCCAGAGAAGCCTGAACAAGATGATGGAGTTAATGACTGTGGCCAACCGGCTGACAGCTTATTGGCAAATGAGACATCCACACCGTGGGAAATTATCTCCTCCGTGTGGCCAATTAATCTTGACTTTGTGGCTCATGTACTATCAGTACTGCTGTCAGTAATGGACCACCAGGGCAGAGGGTGGGAGGGTCTTTCACAGGCTTTTGGAACCAAGTACAAAAAATTTTGGGGGCCTGTTGAATGCAAACCCTTCCAGTTACAGGTGGGTCTGGTCAGACCACAGGCAGTAGAGTGATTTGCTCTGCAGCCTTTGTAAATGCGTATTTTTATTAAAGATGCATTTTGATCAGTTATTGTGGGCCAACATTTTGTGCTATGCTCTGCAAAGGAATAACTCCATAGCCTTAAGGTTAGCAAGGGTGAGAGACCCTAAGCAAAAAATCACAAAAATAAATGTACACTTTTATCATTTAAACAAAATTCAGAAAGTGAAGAATGGAAGCAGGACTACTTTAGGGTGATGTTCAATTATGAAAAACCTGGACTCTGGTGGGAGGGGCCCAGGTGGAGAGCTGGTGGATGGGTGGCTCAGGCAGTGGGGACAGAAGACACAAAGATCCTGAGGCAGAGAGATGCAGGAAGGGAAAGTAGGCCAGGGGATCTGGACTACAACAGGGATGAGGAAATTCATCATGAAGAAGAAGAGCGGGAGACGGGGACAGGTCAGCAGCACACTGGGACGTGGTTAGATGGACGTCTCTGAAGCCGGATCCCCGAGGCCAGTGGGCAGGAGCCCCATGCAGAACATGGGGAGGTGCAGCCTGTGGTTCTCATCTGCACAATAGAGATGCCAAGTTGTGTCCCCGTCATGCTGGGGGCCCCATGGGGTTCTGTGTGGGAATGCAGTTTTTAAACAAAGAGCTGTGAAGTTAAAATGGCTAACCAGAAGGGCCCGGGCTAAGATGGCTTCAGTATCTGGGTTCCTCCATGAGCAAAGGAAACGTAAGCTCATCCTATCAGAAGTGGCCGGCGAACCTCTCCCAGGTCTCTCCACTTCAACCTCTCAAAGATTTGTCTTTCTTCTGCAAACACTTTATAAAATCTTCTCTCCCCCACCCACTGGAGTGTTGGGCTGTTCATGGCTGGTGCTGTGTGGTCAGCTACACTTCCCATTTTAACATGCAGAGGGGCATCCTTTAACAGTCTGCAGGAGACTGGGTTCAAAGGAGGCCACCTTTGCTGCCCCTCCCTATGTGGCCTGGCTTTTCACTTCTTGGCTGATTCTCTCTGACCAGCCCTCTGCAATGCTCTGCCTCTTCAGCCAGCCCCAGGCCATGTCTGCTCCAGGGGCCAGATGTGAGCTCTTGCCCTCTGCTTCTTCTCAGGGCTCTCTGTGTCCTGATGCTAACCACAGGTAAGGGCCTTCTCTGTGGAGACTGAAGGTCACCGGCCACTCAGCTCCATTCGTCCACACGCCACTGTCCCTGAAAATGGCATCTCGGGCTTCCAAGCTTTCTCTGAACGCCCAGGTTTCTTTTACTCTCTGAACTTCTACTCACCCTCCAAAACTCGGTGACCTGACTTCCTCTGGGTGCCGTGATGGCTGCCTTGTCAGCCCAGGTGATCCCTGCAGAGGGCCAGGCACGAGGCCCCCCTCCTAGGAGGGACCCATTAAAAGTTCATAAACCATGAATATGTGAGCGAGTCGATGACAAGATGTTGGGGACATTCCTTCTAAAAAACACAACTAGAGAGCAGCCCCCTCTGCCAAAGCTCAGCTCAAGAGTAGAGCTCTGTCACCCTCTGGGAAGTTCTTCCCACCGTGAGGAGAAAATAATAAATACATAAAGATTCATTTGTCTTTCTCTTCTGTCTGGCCACGGAGTCCCCCAACCCCCTGCTTTCCAGCTAGCAGCTCAGGCACCAGAGTTGTACCTGCTCCCCACCATGGTGAGCCAGCCAGCAATAAATCCTCAATTAGCAAGGAGGAGGATTGATGGAACCCGTTCTCCTCTTCCTCTACTTTTGTTCAATGCTCCCTGTAAACAAGGCTGCGTGGCTGGCATTCAAGAGGAAGGAAAATTGAATTTAAAGTCATTTAAAACTTGCCATGATTAATGTCATGCCAGGTAAGCAGTGAAAAAGCACATTAAAAGAATACAAAAATAATTCTGCTCTTCGGCCTGCAAACATTGTCTTTCTATGTGCATATGAATATATCACACAGAACCTTCTACATAAACAGTCGTGAAACCATGACCCTCATGTGATGGCAGCTCACCATCTCTACAGGGGCAATGGATTCACACATGACATACCTACTGTGAGCCCCCAATGCATATCATGTCCCTGTGGGACGTGGCCTTTGCAAACAGTGCAAATACTTGGCAAGAACCATCCATGGAGTCAGACAGCCCTGGCTTTAGCACTGAACAGAATTCTGGGATCTTACAGGCTGGACTTGATTGTTTGCCTTCTCATTGGTGGTAATACCAATCATAAATGTGTTAGGATTTTTTAAAATTCTAATTTGTTATATATGACAGCAGAATGCATTACAGTTCACATTACACATATAGAGCACAGTTTTTCATGTCTCTGGTAACCAACATAGAGCTACACCAATTGTGTCTTCACACATGTACTTAGGGTAATGATGTCCATCTTATTCCCCTGTCTTTCCTGCCCCCATGCCCCATCCCTTCTCCTCCCACCCCTTTGCCCTATCTAGAGTTTGTCTAGTCCTCCCACGCTCCCCTCGCAACCCCACTATGAATCAGCCACCTTAAATCAGAGAAAACATTCAGCATTTGGTTTTTTGAGATTGGCTAAATTCACTTAGCATTATATTCTCCAACTCCATCCATTTAATGTGTTAGGATTTATGAGATGCTGTAAATGAAAAATTAGCAAAGAAACTGGCATCCATTAAATATTCAGTTAACTAATCATAGGTCTATTTATCCATGTCCATAGTATATGTGTGTTTGTGCATGCACTTGCTGCATACCATCCTTGAATTGATACCTTATATAAGGAACATAGAGTTACTGTGTGTGTGTGGTGTAGGGGGCTGTGCATGCATATATATTGAGTTTAGAATGACATTTCAACAGTTTTATTTTGGCCAAATATTTTAAAATATGTTACCACCTAGACATGATTCAAAACCATGTTCGGATTTAGACGGCTCTGCATTACCTCATGTTTTCGCAAAGTTCTGTAAGACATTGGACCTCACTGAGGCTCCTTCTCTCCCTCCGTAAAATGGCAAAATAGGGAAATTTACATTAGAGTGCTCGTGCGATTCAATGAGACGGTCTACTGGCTGGCTCACTCATTCCCAAAGCATTCTCTTGGTGTCTTTCTGCAGGGGATGAAAATGCAAGGAAAAATGGGATGGAGTTCCCACCCCAAGAGGGTCACCTGTGATCCACGCTGGCTTATGAACATGCCGTCCTCTGTCTTTGGCACCTCCAGGGCAGAGGTCCCATGAAGGGTTTGGTAGTTTGTGCAGGTTTACATTAAGTTGTAATCCGGAGCAGGAAGGAGAATTTAGCAGGACTCTCTCCCACAGCTCTTCTTCCCTACCAGTTCTTACGGCTGACCCACTCTCTCCCTTCTTTATAAAATAGGGAAGGTGTTAAAATGGGTGTCAGGAAACTGTCATCCTTTTCTTACTGTGTCCTGGATCACCACCACAGCCAGCACCCAACCAGTCCTGCAGCTTGCACCCCCATGCCCATAACTGAGGTCAGCTGGGCAGCCAGAGTTAGCTCTATAGAATGCCGATCGGCCCTCAGCCAGCTCCTCTGCGGGGCCCAGTGGCTTCTCATCTCTGAAGGAAATATCCTTTAAGTTGTCACAGCCCTGCTGGCTTCCTTCTTGTTCCCAGAAAAAGCTGGACTCCTTGGCCCCTTGGGAGTGGCTCTGTCCTCTCTGCCGCCATTTCCTACTTAACTGCCAGAGATTGTGTCAGTTGTAACCAAGGTGGGTGGAAGGACCCCGGCCTCCACCTGACACCAGATGGGAAGTTGATTCCTTTGAGAAATGGTGCAGCATTGATGGTTCCATGTTGATCTTGGTTGTTGGCAGAACAGATGTTCCTGGTGGCAGGACTTTGTGAATGGGACCCTTGCTATTGGTCACATACATAGTCGTCATCCTGGCCACTATGAGTTCATTGTGCCCATGAGTCCATAATGCCAGCAGAGGAGAACATCAGTGACCCTTGCTCCAGGCACAGTAGGGTCTGCCCAGAGCCTCAGGAGTCACCTTTCCCACCACAGATACTTGGGAGTACCTTAGGGTCTTTCTGTTCACAGGGCCCTAGTAGCAGGGCACTGGTGCTGCAGCGGGGACATGCTGCAGAGCCTTTTCCTGGACTGCCTTCTGTGTCACATGGTAAATAGCCTGAAACAGTACAGGGGTCCCTCAGTGTCTGTGGGGACTTGGTTTCAGGAAACCCGTGAATACTCAGATATCAAGTTCCTTATATAAGATGGTGTAGTGTTTGCGTATAAACCCCACCCCCCATCCTCCCACATACTTCAAATCTTCTCTGGATTACTTAGAATACCTGGGCAATGTAAGTGCTGTCAGTAATTGCTGTTCTGTATTGTTTGGGGAGTGATGACAAGGAAAGTGTCTTCACATGTTCAGAACAGTGGCAGTTAAACATTTTTCTTGTGTGATTTGTTGGATCCATGAATGTGGGGAGAACTGCTTCCTGAGGTGCAGAGCCTGAGGAGGGCTGCTCTGCTCAGATGGTGGGGAGTGGAGGCCATAACTCCATGTTTTTCTTTTGGAGGAAAGAATGTCCCAGGCCAGTAGATCCCTATGAATGTCATGGCAGAGTCCTAAAGTTCAACATGGTTTATTTACTGCTTCTTGGAACGTGTGTTATTTTACAGAGACCATCACCAATCCTGCCAGGTATGTGCACCTTATGCAACCAGCAAGATGTCATTGCATGTCATCTCAGCTACTCAGGAAGCCAAGGTGGGAACATTGTGAGTTCAAGGTCAACCTGGGCCACTTAGGGAGATCTCATCTCAGAAAAAAAAATGTTACCTCTTGTACACTTGTATACTAATCTACTGTGATGTTCTTTGGAATATAGACCATAATATTTTAGGGATTTGAGAGTTAAGATAGCCATAACAAGACTCAATACTGTAAGTGTATGCAGACATCCTTCTCAGAGGAAGGAGAAATCCTTTGGGTTGTTTTCCTAATAGGACTGGGAAAGAAGGCCTTCACGAAAATCAAAGGTGCGAACCCCATCCCTGGAGTGCCACTAAGGGCTTGAAACAACACACCCACGATTGGGAGAAGACTGTCAATCTTGAGGAAAAAACAGCCACAGACAGAAGAGAACATACTAGATTCAGCATGCATGGCCTCACCCATGTGCACGAGATCAGTCACATGTATACTCTCGGGAAGGGCAGAGATTGGAAAGGGGCAGGAGACACTTTTAGACTCTGCTAATGATCTCTTTATTTGGGTATTGGTATTGTAAGTGCTTGTTTTGAAATAGTTCAATAATCTGGATTTTATTCAGTCTTTTTGTAGGTAGACTGCACTGATAAAATCTATTAAAATGGGATCTCCTTATTATAAAATAATCATCAGGCATTCCCTTGCTTGAAACCATTCAGCGATTTTATTATACTTTTATTATACTTGTAATATACTAGAGGAATTTATAAGTACCCTGGACAGGTCTCACCTTCTTAGCAGGACATGGCCCAGACAGGGCAGTAGGAGCAGAGGTCAGTTCGTGGAACAAGATCCTGGGGTTGGAATCCCATTCTACATGTACTACATAGCCAAGCTGCTTAGCCTCTCTGTGCCTTCATTTTTCCAACTGTGAAGTCAGTCCTCAGAGTTATTTTGGCTCAAGTGAGATCATACATGGAGTGCTGAGAATCTGTCATTTCATAGTAAATGTTCCTTTTATTTCCTTGAACACATGGAGATTTTTTCCCCTACAAAGGACATTTTATTCTCTATTTCCTTTCCTTGAAATCATTTCACCCCATTTTAAGAAATTAAAAAAAAATCTTAAGAGTGGTTTCCTTTTGATCAATAGTTGGTAGGAGCTCAGCACCTCACCCCGGGTCACCTGGATTGTGAGTGGCAGATTCTAAACCTGAGCTCTCCTCATCGATATTTTAGTCTAGGGCTCTTCCTGTGGTAACCTGTTCTTTCCTTGAAGAAAGATAAGTCTAAGTTATTTTTGTGCATCTTCTTGTGGCACAAAAAGCACAGGAAAGGTTTTGATGAATTGAATTGTTTTCTTGAACTGACGCAGTTCCTGAGTGAGCGTTCAGTTTGGTTTAGGAGACAATACATAAACACTCAAAGTAAAATAACAAATGTATGTTTCAATGCTGTAGAAGAAGAGCTTTCACACAGCATGATTAATTGCCCAGTGATCAATGCAGACACTGTTCAAGTTCAGAGAAATGAGAGTCGTGCTTGGGCTGGGCTGCTGCTCAGAAAGGACCCCTGGAGGGCGGGCCCTCTGCTGCATGGGCTGGGGGGGAGTTGGCAGGGCGCCCGGGAGAGATGGCTTCCAGGCTGCAGAGCAGCATGAACCTAATAAGCCCAGGGGTGTTGAGGGGACAGCGCAGGAACCAGTGTGGCTGGAGCCTAGTTTTACCCAGGAGAGTGAATGGGAGATTTGGTTGGGAAGCAGAGGGAAGTTGAGTCCCTAGAGAAAGACAGGTGCTGGAAAAAGAAGTTTAACTTTATGCTGACTTATAATTTCTTTAAAAAAATTTTTTTTGTGGCACTTGGGATTGCATTCAGGGCCTTATGCAGGCTAGTCTAGCACCCTACTGCTGAGTCTCATCCCCAGCCCATTTGTTTTCCTTTTTGTAAACGATTTTATTGACACATAATCCAAAGACAAAACACTTGCATGTGTTTAACGTATATCATTTGAAGAGTTTGGGAATGCGCCTGTGTCCAGGACACAACCACCATGATCAAGGTAATAAGCAGACCATCACCTCCAAATTTTCCCGTAGCTCCATTGTGTTTTGGGGAGGGGGTAAGAGTGCTTCTCATGAGATCTATTCATCTAACAGATTTCTAGTTGTTTGGAGGACACATGTATTAAATTGAGCACCAGGTTGTGTAGCATATCTCTAGACTTGTTTATCTTGAAACAAACTCCTTTCTCTCTTCCCCCAGCTCAGGACATCTGCCATCTAGTCCCTGCTACAGTGACTGGACTACTTTAGGTACCTTATATATAAGTGGAAAGCCTTCTTGACATTGGCCTTGGCAATCATTTTTTGGATATGCCACCAAAAAACAGGCAGTAAAAGCAGAACTAGACAGGTGAGACTACGTCCAATGAAAACACTTTTGCACAGCAAAGGAAACAATTGTGGGAGTGAAATGGAAACCGAGGAGTGGGGGAAAATATTTGCAAACAATGTATCTGACAAGGGATGAAGATCCAAAATATATTAGAAACTTCTTTTTACATACTAAGAAAATGACAGTACACAAAACTCTAAATAGCCAGCTTGGAACAAAAATGGGCAAAGGACTTGAATAGACTTTGCTTCTAGAAGACATAGGAATGGCCGCCAGGTTTATGGAGAGATCCTCAGAGCACTGCAAAGACATGCATAAGACAGCAAGGGTGACAGCGGATGAGTGCATTCCAGGTGCCAAGAGCAGAGTGCTTCCGTACAGCATAGCCATGAAGAAAACTGAGTTTGGGGCCTGGTTACTTGGCTTAGATCCTAGGTCCACCACTTAACACCCTCAGCTGCTGCCTTCTGAATCCAATTGCTGTGGTTTTGCTAAGGGCACATTTTCCATGAGCCTCTCCCAGCCTATAATAAGGAGGAATTCTGCAGGTGTATTCATAGGAGGCGCTGCCGTTCCCCTGCATGCTGCTGGTTGTAGAGCTCCATTGCTGGCCTGTTTCTCAAACTGTACTGGAGAGGCAAACCGACCCTTGTACTCCCAGAATGACATCTGCCTGAGAGAATTAAATAAGATTTAAGCATATGTAATATATACCAAATTTGTAATCAGAAACTGAGCATTATCAAGCCCCGAATGATCTAGCGATTTGGTGCAATCCCAATCAAAATGATAATTTATATGGAAATGCAAAGGACATAGAATAAACTGAGCCACACCTGAACAGCGAGGAAGTGAAGGACTAGCACATTCCTCATTTAAAATCCCGAGCAGTTAAGAAGCATGACATTGCACAAGGATAATGGACTATACCAATGGAAAAGCAGAGTGCCTAGAAACATCCACACCCGTGCTGTTGCCTGGATTCACTGAAGGCATCCCAGCATGCCAGTGCACAAAAGGGTTGTTTCTCAATAAATGCTGCTGGGTCAACTGGATGTCCACCTGGAAAGCCGAAACCTTGGCTGTAGGTGTGAAGGTAATATGGAACATCCTATCTAAGAGGCAGAATGTTAAAGCTTTTAGAATAAAACAAGAAAATATCTTCATAGTCTTGGGTTTCTTGATACTGTTACAAAACAGGAAAGACCAAAGCAAAATCCTACCCAGAAACTAAACAACTCTTTCATGTACACATAGGTACATTTGTATACAGTTATTTATGTATGTACTACAGATGATTTAACTTATGTGTTTTTCCTCAGTCACTCCTGGGGTTTGGGCTTCAGCACATGGTTGTTTGGAGGACACAGTTCAGCCCATCACAGATTCCTAACCATATCTCACTCACCCATCAGGCCTCTGAGTGGCCCATACTGGGCAAAGTTGAAATGCCAAGTCTAGAAATTAGATAAGGCCTTGTGACGTGGTCTCTTGTGCTCATATGATGGTTTTGTAGGTACAAGGGGGCTAGCACCCCCTCATTGTCTGCCTGTCTGTTTTGCCCCTGAGGATGCTGTGTTCAGCATCATCTTTGTCAGGGACTACTCAAAATTCTCTGAGGGTCAAGCCCTAACTGGGAGCTACTTTAGTCTTGCCAGGAATGGGAGCCCATGGCCTAGGGTGGTCAAGAGGGACCCCAGCACCAGCGATTTCATAAAACCTATGCTGTTGGTAAGCCACATTCTTTGATGCCCTCCTCCCTCAGTGCAGGCCCGCAGAGGACACCAGGGGCTTTCCTTTGAAATTCCAGGGCCTTTTGCAGGTGCTGGGTCCTCTGGGCCTGCTCTTGAAGGCCTTCATGCTGGGTCTTCTCTCTCCATCTAAGCATCCATTCCCACTTGCACCTGCTTCCTGTGCTTGGTAACATCTTTCTCCACTGTCAGCAGTGACACTTCTGTGCTCTGTGTTCTAGGAGCAACTCTTGCTGTGACCTAGTGGCCAGGAAGGGGAGGGCGAGTCCTTGGAGCAGAGGTCTCTGCACAGCCTTCCAGCATGGAGGAGGAGTGGGCCAAGTCTGCTTCGGAGGATTCAGAGGAAATCCCTGGGAGCATCCTCAGGTCAGGGTCCCAGGCTTTCCCAGAGAGCATTACAGACCTGACTTGCTTGGGCCTCCCACAGTCTTCCAAGGTCAGTCTCTCTACCTACTAAGTCCTGGACTTGGCCCTATTTATTCACACTCCAGTTGCAGGAGATGAGAGTGTCTTTGCTTCTAAAAGAGGCTTTCTGGCATTCACATCTGGCTGTCAGCTGCAGGTTTCTGCTCCCAGCTATTTTCTCTTTCTGAAAAAACATCTGTGACACTCAACCAGCACCATCACCTATAGTTATCCTTACAGACAAGTCATAGCCTCAAACGAAGGCTGTCCCAGAGGCTGGCACATCCCCTCCACCTCATCTCCTTGTCTTGCTCGCACAATTCCTAGTAATTGGTACAGGCTGAGTCACAGAGGCAGACCCTGAGACAGAGTTTGGAGCTCACGGTGCTTACAAGGACACCGTGTGTGAAAGGAAGGGCGGGGAGCAGGACCAGGAAGAGGAAAAGGGCCAAGGGCAATGGAGATTCAGCACACCTCACCTGGCTGACCTGCTGGGCAGTTCTGGAGCAAGTAACGCTCAGAGTGTCCCAACTGGGCCAGGATGTTGGGACCTTAGTGCTTCTACTGCCTCAGCCACCATGTTTGAGGCCAGGCCCTTCTGGGGACAGTCCATACCCAGTGACTCTGCAGCTGAGGTGGACACTGAAGGTGCTGAGTGTGGAGGCTTCCTGCTGACCACACTGCTTGGTGCTGGGTGGGAAGGCCTCTGGGGAGGGGTCTGGTGTCTGTGTGGCCACAGTGGATAAGGTATGCATGATGTGTGTTGCATGTCGATGCGTGTTCAGGCACTCAGCCTTGTGTCCTACCGAATTGTCCCGGGCTTCTGGAGATGGTGCTTGCAGGAAAGGAGTGGAAGAGATGCATCAGCAGCTCCGTGAGCTCTGGGGTCCCTCTGCACCAGGGAATGCATATGACAGGCAGGCGGGGAACTCAGGAAGAGATCTGCTGGCACTAAGTTCTTTCCTCCCTTCCCTCTTTTTTGAAAGGAAGGAGGTTGGGGGATGTATAGGCAGGAGCGCCCTGGTTGAAAAACTAGAGAAAGCAAACGTCATTAACTTTGCAAGGTTTCCCCACCATCTACTCCCAGGCATCCCAGGGTAGTGGCTCCGTGACTGGCTGCATGTCCTGGGGCCCAGAAGAGAACAAAGCTCTTTGGAGAGCGGTGGGTTTGAATAATGCCTCATCTGAATGCCAGTCTTGGCGGCCTGTGGGATAATTATCCACCACCTGAGCGCTGCTCTTCAGCCCCCAGGCTGGGGTGCACAGGGTTACCAGGCGCCTGGCAGCCAAGGAGGCCTCAGGCGTGAGCAGCCTGCATGTGGCTCTGGGGCCCCATGTGGCCAGTCCAGAGCTGCTGTCTGGAATTCAGCTTGAAAGCTTTTTTGGAAGCATTACTCAGGCATGGCTGGCACAGCTGCCAGCTCTTCCAGTCAGACTGGAGCCATGCCATGACTGGGGGCAGCTCAGATGTGGTGGGCACGAGGGCTGCAGCGACCAAAGGTGACGAGGACAGCAGTGTCATAAGAGCTACTGAGCATGCCAGGCCCTGGGCTGAGCTGTAAGCCTCTCTTTACAAAAGCTGTGAAAGATGGCTCTTAACCTCATTTTAAAATTTAAAAACAAAACAAAACAAAAAAACAGTTTATTGAACATTTACCGCGAAGGACAGTGCCAGCCCTTGAGATGGATTATGCTGTTCCACGCTCCCAGCTTCATGTTATGAAACTATCATGAACAGATGAGGAAACAGAGGCTTAAAGGCAATAAGTAAATATCTATAATTGAGGTAGATTTTAGAGCCAGGTCTATGTGATTCTAAGCAACTGGCTAAAATAGTGGTGTGGCAAAAGATGCCACCCTAAAACCTGCTATCCCAGGGAAGAGCACCTGGCTGAGAATGGCAGGTTGATTTTGGCTTTAAAGCGGGGCCTTGACTTACCCAGTTAACACTTTGGGTTCCCATTTCTGTACATTGTGCCTGGGCTCAATAATGTCTACCCTGACACCAAGCAGCTGTCATGCAGAGAAAGAATGAAAATATGATGCCTTCCAGACATAGACCATCATGGCTCCAGGGTGGGATGTGACAGTGCCTAAGTCCTGGAGGGAAGCAAAGACCCAAGAAATTAGCATCCTGCGTTGGAATGTGGCTCAATGGAGGACTGACCCTGTCTTGACCTCTACTCCAGATCAGCCAATTGAACGGCACTTTTGTGCATTAGTTTCCCCACCTAAAGATGGGGACCCATGGCATAGGGAGTGAAGTCACCGGTCTAAGGAGCTTCTTCACTGACCAGCACACAAGGCCTGCATTGTTACTAAGTGCGTGCAAACATGTTAGGCATCAGGGTGTTCGTGACTGTCTAAATGAGAACGGTGACAGTGACGATGGTGAAGATGATGAAGAATATGGATAGAACAAGAGACTCATATGCTGCTGCTGCTGACAGTGAGGATGATAATGAAGCACGACACCTTTGCTAAGGAGAGACATCACCATACACCAGGAGCACATTATGCAGTGGAGTAGCTATGATCCCATAGAATAGTCACACTCTGGTTTGGGTAGTGTCCTGGTGGAGAGACTGAAGCACAAAGAGGCCAAATGGCTTGTCCAAGGTGGTCACAACCTATGTTCTTCCTCAGAGAGCAGTAAGAGAGCCCTGGCTACGCCCAGGAGGTGAGGGGTGCAGGCTGGCAGAAGCAGCTAGCCCTTTGTGGAAGACAGCAGCCTTTGTCAGCTGTGTGGTCCAGAGAGTCAGTGGTCTTTAGGGAGTAATCCAGTGGCTGCTCCCAGCAGAGATGCTCCTGCAGAAAGCAGAAGCAGCTTAGAAGACACAAAGGAGGTGGTTAGGAAGGGACCTGATCAGGTGAAGGTCAAGGTCCCTGGGCTTCTTGTTTTCTGGAATTCTGTGATAACGTTTTAATGTCTTCAACTGAAATTCCTGTACTTTTTGCAATAAGCAAGATTGGGGTTAACCTGCTATCAGGTAGAAGCAACCATTTGCGTGTTCTCTCTGGGAGAATGTGAGATTTACAAAGTCAAATCTGATTAAGGTGCACAGATTTTCTCAAGGAAACAGCAATTATGCATCACAATGAAAAGAGAGCACAGCCCAGAAAGGAGAATTCACTAATTGTTCTTTGCAGCTGGGGGCATCAGGCCCCTTTTGGTACCAAGCTTATTGTCTGTGTGTATAAATTTTCCAAATTCTCCCCCAGTGGCCTGGTGGCAGAAGAATAAATAAGAACACTTTTTTTTTTTCCCCTATAACCTTTTGAAATGAAAAGGAATCCCAGTTCTCCTCTGAATTTGGCTTAGCAAAGACTCCTGTCTAACACATTTGTTGCCCTAGGGTGTCCCCAGGGAACCAGGTTTACTTAGGAGGAATTCATTGTCTTGAAAGAGCAGGAACAGGGACATCGGCTTGTTGGGAAATAGCTGTCAAATCAATTATGCCATGATCAGATTAGCAGCGTCAGAATTCTGTATCTCTCACCAGGTCAGCATTTCCAGGCCCATTGATTTCACAGGGAGAAGGGGAAGGAGAGACTCTGCCAAGTTTTGGGTCACCCCTTCCCTCCCTCCACAGAGCTTGGACGTGTAGAGCCAGGCTCAGGAGCCTCAGACAGACACTGCTTGGGAAGAGGCTGAGCCTCACCTCTCAGGTCCTTCCTGCCCACCCCAGGAAATAGCCCCCTGCTAAAGGATCCTGCTTTTTTGAATACTGACCTTCTGCCTTGGTTGGTCTGAGATCTGTGATGACAACCCAGTTCTCCAAACTCCTTCCCATCAGTTTTCCATTCCAAAGGGACCTGTGAGGCAGGACTGATCTCTCCCCTTAATGGTCCCCACTTCCCCCCGGTCCCAACTCCCATCCCTCTCCTGCCTCAATGGCCTGGGCCTGAGCCCGAGCCCTTTAAAAGCCTGGCTCCTCAAACTCCAGACCTTACCTCCGATATCCCGTGCTTGGAGACATCTTGTCTTGTTCACCTAATCCCAAAATGCCCATCCCATTTCTCTCTGGTTATGACTCTTTCACAGTCATGGCACCAAGGACACTCAGCAGTGACATCATGACTTGGTGACAGACTTGGGTTTGATATCTTCACCTCCAGGAGATTCCAAGCACCGAAAGCAGAAGTCACATTCATCTTTCTGCCCTTCTCTCTTCTGTGGCCTCCAGGCCTGACTGGCTCTGGAGCTGGGCTAAGTTGTATGTTGCTGGGCCTCAGTTTCCTTTCACAGAAGAAGCACGATAGTGCCCACCTCTCCAGCTGTGGTGTGGACTCTGTTGAGTGGACAAGAGAAGCTTTGAAGCTGGTTTTACATAAAGTCTAAAAGCCATGTTGATCTCTGTGGTCACCATCTTTCATGCAGCAAGCAGGGCAACAATATTGTGCAGCACAGGCCAAGGAACAGGAACGAGTCAAGAGAAAGCAACGACCAAGTCCCCATCGACAAAGTCAGCCTTCATTGCTCCTGTCTGTCTCCTTTGAGGAAACGAGGTGTTTGAAAGGGCCCACACATCGGGAAGATGGAGATAGGGTCAAACTCATGTCTTCTGCTTAGTTTTTGACATTGGGCCATTGCTCCTTTAACTTCTGGGAGCCTGTATTTTCATATGAGAAATGGGGAGAGGAAAAAGAAGCTCAGAGACATGAAATAATTTTTTATAAGGTCCCCCAAGTCAGTTTGTGGAGGTGGAAAAGAAGAATTTGCAGAAGGCCCTTTTCAGTGCTCTGTGCCATGATCTACTACAGTTCACTTCTGATTTCTGTTAAAAGAGGGATCATTTCCAAGTGCATGTCACAAGTTCAAGTACACTAAGGGGTCAGTTTAGTCACTAATCTGAGAGAAGAAGCCCTGAGTAGAGAGAGGTCTATACATGTCAAGTGATGCCCAGAGTTGGGGGTGCTGTGGCGAATGTTCTGTGCCCATCCTATGGAGCCTTGGCTCCACCCATGGTGGCCAAGTGGGCAGGTGCAAAGAGGGTCACCAGAAAGTCTTACTCCTAAGGCAAGCTTGACATCTGGATTCTTATGACACATTTTCACCGTTCAGTAGTGGTATCTAAATCAATTTATTTTTAAATACCCAGGATGAATGCAATCTAGTCTGGGAGGTCAGTTTGACCTCCAGGCTACCACTTTTCCCTGCTGCCCTAGAGAAGAGGTTCTTAGCCTTGGCTAAGGGGTCAGCCTTGGGATCAGCCTTGGGGCCAGCACATCTCATGATCCACTCTACTGTGGGAAGGGCTCGTCTGCTGTCACCTATCTGGGAGGCTGTAAGCAGGTATGTGCCCACAGGTGTGCCTCTCTGTCCTGGATGCGGTGCACAGACTGAAATGCAGGTCACATGGCTGGCTCCCTGCTGGCTTTCCCCTGCTCTGATGGTTTATTCTAATGACATCAAGGGAAATACCAAAGATGTCTTCCACTCACTGAAGGAGTCAGGACTTGGCACATGTTACCATAATACGTTTGCACGCCACCCCAAGAGTCAAACAGCATCACCTTCAGTTTCCAAAGGAGTTCGTCATTGACTTGGGCCTGCACATAAAGCCAACCCATCAGAGAACAAGCTGGGCCATTTCCCCTCCACTGGTCAGAGGGATGGTGTTTTGCTGCAGGTGTGAGCTGAGGGAGGCACCTGTGGAGCTGCCTGCTCAAGCTGCTGGCCTGTGCCCTGCCCTATCCCATTCATGATCACTTGCAGATGTAATCTTTCACTTGCATGACTTGATGGGTCTCATGACAGTCTGCTCTGGATGCCTCTCATCTCAGGTCTCATGGATGGGCACTTCTCCACCAGGGCTCAGTCACATGCCAGGGCTGTTTCATGTGATCTTCCACTAGACTGCAAGACCTCGTGGTATACACCTGGGGCCTGTAGCCTAATTTTCACAGGAGTCCACCACATACTCACCATAACACCTCTCCCACTGCAGTTCCCTTTGACATAATAAGGTCTTCCAGGCCAGATGGCCCAAGGCTCTTAGACTGCTCTGACCAACTCCATGCTGACCCTCTACTGCAGCACTCTAAGCACATGGCTTCCTGTAGTGTGCGCAGGTGTGACACCTGCTGTTTGCAGCACCTGAACAAGCCTCTCAGGTGCTGTGCCTCCTCTTTAGTGGTAGGAGGTACAAGGTACAATACTTTCATTTGGAGGAGAATCCTGGCATGCCCAAGACCACTGCATGGATGCGGAGTCCCCTGGATCTGCACGAGGTTTACCTCCTTCCCTCCAGAGCACATTCGTTTTACCAAGGCCTCAGCGCACCTGCCCTTCTTGATCAGCTCCTGCACTGAATGTGATGGCCTCCTCAGAGTGGAGGACACTCTGCAGCCTGCAGGCCAGGCAGGCCGTGCCCCTGGATGGTGCTAACATTGTGAGAACATGTCTCCTGCATCTTGCACCCTGGAGTCAGGTCTTAGATCTGGCAGCTTCTTCTGTGTGTTAAACAGAGAAGCCCTGTATGTGTGTGCTGGGTGCAGGGGTGGGGAGGGTCAGTCCCGCCGGCCTGGGCTGGTTGGGTAACACCGTCTTCCTCAGGAGATCAGAACTCTGAAGCCCAGGCAAAGAAGCAGGGAGAAGCCCGATCAGTTGTGATGTGTGGCTTTTTGTCCGCCCTACACTTCTGTTTCATCTTTTATTTGGCTCAGAAGAGGAGATGCAGAAGGATGTGATGCCATACAGCAGGCTGCTCTTGAAATCCAGCTCATTCATGGTGTGGACTTTTTCAGGTGGTCATGAGTTCAAGACATGGGCTGTTTAAAGGGTGAATGTGGCAGATGCCACAGTGGGATCATTTTAGAGCAGCCACACACCCTGATAGTGACTTAAACATGCAAGTGAACCCCGTCCCCAAGGTTCATGATCTGTTTAGGATTTATGGCTTGACAGTACCAAGATGGGGTAAACTGAGCCCAAACCCAGAACTAACCTGGGGCCAGGTTTAGTTTTTATTCTTTCTTTGCTATGTCATTGAATACCTCAAAACCTAAGTGGCTTCCAGCAGAAATATCTGTATTTCTCACTCACAGGTCCACAGGCTGCAGGGGGTTCTGCTTCTGGCTGTGGTCTGGTCCAGATTTGCTCTAGTGTCTCTGTTGGCCTTGGCCAGCAGCTGCCCATGGTGTCTTGGGGTGAGTGGCAGGAAGGTGAGAGGGGCAAATGAAAACTTGTGTTGGAGAGACCCCTCAACTCCTCCAGGTGAAACGGACCCACTGCCCTCCCCACAGCCAACATCAAGGCCCCATGCAGGGACAGTGCTCTGCCCACTGGATGGTAGTGGCCAGTCCCACGGCCAAGAGTGTGGATGCAGCCCTCTGATGGGGACAATCAGAGGCACTGGCCTGACTCCCCTGTATCCTAGAGTTCAATATAATATACCAGCTCTGGGAGACTTAGGGTCCCCTTGTGGCCCCCTCATTCCTGTACTCCTCGCATGGTTGTAACCCCTTTTCACTGTTCTGGAGACTCTTGGAGGCAGAAGCTGGTATGTGAATGTTGTTTGCCTGGCCCCAGAGCCCAGCCCACCCTCAGGAGAGGCCAGTGTCAACTGCCCGGCCATCACGCCCTCACACCAGCTGCTGAGTTTGTCTTCCTGTTGCTTCCTCCAAACTGCAACGTTATTCCTCTTGTTTGCACATATTCTGAATCACCTACTTGAAATAAAATTTTTCTTGCTCACATCTAGGCATCCTTTATGTGCTACCGTACAGAGAAGCAGGAGCACCTGCCTCAGAGCATGCTATGGTGCTAAATAAATGTCAGCCCAGCACAACGATGGTGATGGCATTGGCATGCACATAGGGCCTGAATGTGGGTGGGCAACCTACATCACCTCTCTAAGTCTCTATTTCCTCATCAGTAAAATGGAGACAATAGCTCCTAATTCACAAAAATTATCCTGAGGATACAGAGAGCAGCAGATTTGGAAGGACTCCCGCAGATCATCATGTGGAAGGCAATTCCATGAGGTCTTAATGATATTGGATAACTGTCCCTATTTGTGTTTTAGACTGAAACAATAAACTGTGGTTTGTTGATCTGTGGTGAGAAGTGGGGTATTTGTTTTGTTTTTTTATTGACACAGCTGCTAGTGACAGTCTGCCCCAGGCCAGCACTGCCAAAGGATGTGATGAGGTCTGCTGGTTTCTGCTGCCAGCTTAGAGCCTGCAGTCTGTCCATTCGTTCCGCCTGTGCTGCCAGGCTCCCGTCAGGTCACTGGGGTCCTCGTGTGGATGATTGCAAAAACAGCCGCACATCCTGCCCTTCTTTGTATCTGTGGCTTCACAGCGTGATGTTGCACAGAAATCTGGGTTGGCTGTGGGACTTACTCTGACCAGAAAGAGAGAGAGAGCTCCTGCAGGTCAGATTCCTCTCTTGTAACACTGCTGCCATGTGACAAGCTAGAGTTAGGTGCTGGATGGAGAGACCCGTGCCGTCCAATCTCCCTTACTGCACACCCGGCATCCAGCTTCTCCCCATTGCAGAGGTGCTAGCTGGTTGGCAGCTGGGCACGTGAGCGAGCCCAGCCAGAGCAGAAGAACAGCCTGGCTGAGCCCAGCCAAACCACACGTGCCGAGTCATGAGCTAACCCAGCAGGTATTTGGGGCCACGTGGTTTGGGATTATCATATCGTGAATGCTGCTGATACACTAGGCATATCTGGTCTACACCATATACCATCTGTCTGGAGGTGACACACACCTCGACAGGTGTGTGACATGCTGATAAATGCAGAAGGGGACTGTGTCAGGTCTCCAAGATCACCCTCAGGTTTGCCAGCTTATAGGAGGACTCGGTTCTCAAAGTCTTTGTACTTGTGGTTAATTTAAGAAAGCGAGAAGGTCGCAGATTATAACTTGCTGATGAACAAGGCATGTTGGAGGAGCCCAAGGGGGAGCAGCATGAGCTCCCAGCTGTCTTCTCCAATGGAACTGCGGAGTGCTCAGTCCCCCCCAGCAATGACTGGTGACAACAGGATGAACTGTCAATCAAGCTGGCTCCCCTGAGCCTGGTGTTCAGGATTTCTATTGGGTGCCAGCCTTGGAGGTGGCAGTGCTTTCGAGTCTGACTTAAGCTACTTGGCACCTTGTCAGGAGGTCAGACTGACCCGTGCACCCAAAGCCTCAGGCACAGGTCATCCACAGCAGATGCCCTTGCTAGCCCAGCCTGTGTGGCGTGGCCCAAGCTTAAGGCATGCAACACTCTCTTCTCAGGCAGGTGCTCAGAGGGCTTGCTGGTCCAAGGCAGAGCCTGAAGGTCTGCCAGGCCCACAGGTGGGGACATGTCTTGGTTAGTGACAAGCACTCCACTGGCAGGAGTGACTGCACAGAGGCACTGCGCACAGCTCAGAAGGCAGGCGCGTGCTCGTTTAGGAGCTGCACGTGAATGTCATAGTAACCTCTGGGCTCAGGACAGCCTTGGGCACAGGTCTCAGGCCATATTTCCTCTCCCCTTGGCCTCAGTTTCCTCCAGGGAAGAGTGAGATGAAAGTTACCCCCATGACTTCATGTGGGCTCACGGTGCTACAACTCTTCACACTTGAAGGAGGCGTTGATTGATGTGAGCCCAGATTCCTGAGAGTGCCCATTCAATGTCATAGATTGAATTTCCTTTGTTATTACTCCAATGACCTTGTCTTCTGGTTCACTCAAAATGGAGATACAATCTAATTTCAATCCCTAGATAACTGGAGTTAATGCCCATGTGGAAGAATGACCCAGTACCATAAATCCCTCTGCAGCTTGGCCACCCCTTCCAGGCGGGACAGGTGATCATCAGGTTCATCTGTTCACTTTTTTATTCGTCCAACATACATTTAGCCTCTCCATGTGCTGGACACAGGGCTAGGTGCCAGGAGCATGTAAATGAAGGGACATGATTCTAAGCATCACTCGTGGGCTAGAGGGGGAGAGTAACAAGTGGGCAGCCATATGCAGGGTAGGTCGGGAGCTTGATGTTGTGTAGAGCCCAGATGAGCTACCACCCACAGAGGACAGCAGAGAAGACTTAGAGGAGCAAATTGAGTGTGAGGTTGCACAAGGGCTAGAGGGAGGCAGCGGGGAAGGGAGCAGCACCTGGAGGCTGAGGGCACTGACAATAGCACCCCACAGACTAAAAGCAACTGGGGTGCTGACCCAGCACTCCCTCGGCACCCCTAGTGTGATCCTGGCAAGACCCCAGGTCACTGGTGTTCTCTCTTTCCTACAGAACAACAGACTTGGTTCAGCCATGTTAGAAGCAGACAGCTAACATAAGTTCAATGTGGAACTTGATGGGAAATCTCTGGACCTCCAGCTGAGAGTCAGGTAGGGCAGCACTTCCAGGAGACCAGAGCTGGGAGGGAAGGAGCGGAACAAGGCGAGTCGGCAGGGTGGTTTCTGCAAGGCCGATGGCTGCGAGGGATGAGGATGGAGGCAGACCCTGTGGTCCAGGAGGAGGGACTTGGGGGATGCCAATGTGCGGGCCTGCATGGGTCATGGTGTAGGAGACAGAGGGGTTCCTGGGTTCTGGTCACAGCTTGAGATGGGTTGGCTCTCTGGATTCCAGAAAGTCCCCAGAGCTCTTCAGGCCTCCCTCTCATTGATAAAGGAGGCTTCCTCGGATCTCCAGTTGTTGAGGTTTAATCCAGCTGAAGTATGTTAAGCAGGGGAGGGGGCAGCTGAGCTGATGAGCGAATGAATCAACACTTGGAGAACCTTGACAGGGGAAGGATGGAGGAATAGAGCCCTGGACCATGCACTAGAGACCTGCTGCAAGCCTCCTGTGGAAAGTACATCCTTTAGCATTCTGATCCTTTACAAAATTTTAGCTGCATAATGAAGATACCAAGTAGTGGAGTTAGGGAGCAAATTGAGGTATCGTGCGTCTTTGGTCAAGAGGCTTGCATTTCTTTTTTGTTGTGAAATGTTATTTGTGCATTCTAGTTACAGCCCCAGTATTCTGTTTCCCTCCCCTTCTCCCTCCCCCAGCCTCTTCCTCTATTGTTCATTTATTTTAATTGGTGCTTCATCCTATATGAAGGTGGAATGCAGGGTGATCTGTTCATACGTGACGTACCATCATTCCCCCGAGTCCCCTGCCGCTCCTCTGCTGACCTCCCTTCTGTTTGAGGCTTCCATTTCTACTGGGCTCAGAAAAAGCTCATGGAATTCACCTCTCAGGCTCACTGGGAGAAGCAGCAGTATAACACACGTAAAGCACACAGCCAGGTGGAATCCACAGGTTTAAAGTCCTCTGAAGACTTAACACTTTCCAGAGAAGAGCTCAGGTGATTCTCACAGGTTCCCTTTTGGTGTGTGTCAATCACATTTTCATGGGAGAAAAAACAGGGACAGATAAAAATGTTTCCTTAGGGTCAGGAATACCAAGAGTCCACCTTTGTTTAGCTGAGCCTGCCTCCATTTTTTATTCTAGGCGCTCCTGGCAGAGACAGAGCATGTGTCATCATCTCAGGCACTTCATCCTCTGGGGTTGTGGATTTTGGTCATTTCTCCTGGGGAGGTCTCCATGACATCCCGAAAGGAGTTAAGCAATTTGTCAAAATTCACAGATGAAATGGGGCATCCAGGGCTGGAATTCACATCTCCTTCCTTACATTCAGTGCTCTTTTAATTACACAGCCAGGAAAAATCTTAAGTCTTGGAAGTGAGCAAAGTCCTGGGCTTTCTTTTAACTGGACTCGGCGGTATTTAGAAAACCCTGTGGGGTTATTTGATTTCATAGGCATCTGACCCCCTCCAGCATCTTTCACTGTTATTTTTCAATGTTCTAAGATACAAAAACTTGAGGGAAGAAAAAAAACAACCACCACCAACCACTGCTTCTCTATGGAGATGGATTTCATCTGGTGGAGAGAACAGTTGATCCCCCCATCAAAGGGAATAGTCCACTTCAAATAGTACATTTTGCTAGCATGGCCAATTTTATCTATTAGCAAATTCATTTCAGAATTCGCGATTCCAGATTATATGATTCTTCACATTTTTTGAAAAATTAACATCTTACTGGTTCCATCATTAATTAATGAATTTATTAAAATCTTTGACATGTGTTCATTACATATAAAGTCATAATTTTGTTATTTTGAAGTAAATAAATGTATACTTGAAATAGGGAAGCCATGTCTAAGAGATTTATATGTATATATGTATAAATATATTTATTTGTTTCATTAAATGTCTTTGGTTTATATATATGCTTCTCCAAATGCTAAACACACAGCTTTACCATTTTTTGTTCTAATATTGTACATTTTAATGTTTAAGTGGTATTGTCCTAAACAACAAAAACCCTGCCATTTTATATTTGGGCAACAATGAAAAAAAATTCATTATGTCTTTTAATATCAATTTTTATAACCAAAATTATGTACTGCTGTTCTGTGTGTGTGTTTGTGTCTGTGTGTATAGAGCCTGGGTATACATATGTGTACATGTTTGATTTCATGACATCCAGCTCTAGGTGCCCCAGAGCCACTACCCACAAGCCCTTTACCTAGTGGTTACTCGGAAACACCTGCAGATAGCTGTGTCCTACCAGCCTCGTTTATTTTCACCAGAGACCTCACAGTGACTCTCCCTATAGTGGGTCAGGAGCTGCTCTTGATGTGCAGGTGGTATCCTTTGGGACTGACCATCTAACCCAGCTGCCCCCGGGGAAAACAATTAAATGTAACTGTGGTCCAGTTAAAACTGAGGACAGTCACTAGGCAGGGGACACAGGGAGAGCAGAACATTTGTTGGGATTCTGTCCTCTGCCTGTTCTTGCTCACCTCCACCCAGCAGGTAAGGATTTGAGGATCTGTGTTGACACAAGCTTCTGTATCCTCTGGACTATCAAGGGCAGGGATCCTCAGATGCTAGGGCACAGAGTGCTGGCTAGGTGCGTCCAGCGGTGTAGGAGGGAATTAGAAGTGGAAGGAAAACCCCTTTCACTGCACAACCCCGGGGGGCCAGTCCCTGAGACGGGCCCCTGTGCTGTGTCATCTCAGTCATTCCTCCCCACATGGGATGAGAAGCCTGGTCCCTGCCACCAAGATGATCTGTATCCATAAAGTGCTGAATGGTCAGAAGCAAGTCCTCCTGGGGTAGCTACTGAGTGACATCACATCAGAACACCCATGAAATTGAGGAAGTGAATGAAGTCACCACGTGAGAATCACTACAGCATGATTTCTGTTTTATAAAACACTAACAGGGCTGGGGATGTGGCTCAAGTGGTAATGAGCTCGCCTGGCATGAGCAGGGCGCTGGGTTCGATCCTCAGCACCATATAAAGATGTTGTGTCCACCGAAAACTGAAAAATAAATATTAAAAAAATTCTCTTCTCTCTTAAAAAAAAAAAAAACCACAAACACACACTAACAAATGCAAACACTCCTCCTTCTCTTCTCCAGATCCTGTCCCAGAAGGGAGAAAAGGCAGGCTTAATCTGCCACCTTCATGTCATTTCCTTTCCCCTCTGGTCAAGCCTGGTGGCGGGATGTGTTGGCTGTCTGGACTCCGAAAGTCCCCAGAGCTCTTCAGGCCTTGGTCTCATTTCAGAAGAAGTTTTAAGAGCTAAATGCTCCAAACTCAATAGAAAAAAAAAAAAAGAAAAAAAGACCACCTAGATGTTTTAGACACAGATTTCAAGAAAATAGCCTAGCTTGTAAGGTTATTGCTGGGCACTAAAATCCTTTTTCCTATGTGAAAGCTGATAATCATCCTTTAGAACTCTGTGCTCCTTCTGCTAATGTGACAGAGAAGGTCACACTCAGGGACAAGAGAAAAACATTAGCAAGACTAGAGGAGACCCTTGGTTACACACACACGCACATGCACACAGCATTTCTTTAGTTCAACTATCACAGCACCTGTGCCGAGGCAGGCGTGAGATTTGAAATCGAGAACAGAAGAGCAGACCCTCAGAGAGACCATCTCTCATGCATCTCAGTGTCCTGATAACAAGGTAATAAGTGGAAGGACACACAGTGAATATCATGGCAAACTCTCTGGGAGCAGAGAAGACTCCTTACCATGCTTGGGAGGTCACACCTCAAAGAAGCCGGCACATGAGCCAAGTGAGACCTGAAAAAACAAATCGTTCACTCGTCAAATACAGGCCCGTGTGTCCCAGCCAGTGCCCAGTGTGTCCCAGGGTTAGAAAACACCATGAGCAAATATCAAGAAGGGAAGCAGGCAGTATTCCTTACCACAAACTTGAACCCCAAAGTCATTACACAGAGCGCAGAGGGGAGGCGGGGGGGGGGGGCGGAGAGTAGAGATGAGGGGGGACGGTAAGCACCTTTGTGCTGGGGAGGACTGGATCATCCAATGGACGTTTCTGGGTTTGCTGTTATATCCAGCACAGTGGACGCCATCATTTAGCCCTTCTCCAAAAGGACACGGTTTAAAGGCAGAGAAGGTCTGAGATGCTACAAACCACAACGACAAACTGAGCAGGCATTATGATCAAGAGATTTCTAGGAGAGGGAGATCAGATGGTAAAATGGTAACTGAAGTTGAGGCTTGTTTAGAAGGACACCAAATAGAATAACCAAAAAGATATGGCTTTGGGAAGTCATTAAAAAAAGGGAGATTCAACTCCAGGATATATACAGAACTCAAAAAACTAACAACAACAAAAACCCAAATAACCCAATTAATTAATGGGCTAAGGAACCAAACAGACACTTCACGGAAGAAATACAAATGATCAAATATATGAGAAAATATTCAACATCTCTAGCCATTAGGGAAATACAAATCAAAACTACACTGAAATTCCATCTCACTCCAGTCAGAATGAAGATTAGAGAATACAAGCAACAATGTTGGCAAGGATATGGGGGAAAAGGTACATTCATACCCTGCTGGTGGGACTGCAAATTGGTACACCGAATCCCACCCCTATGGGAAACAGTGTGGGGATTCCTCAGAAAACTCAGAAGGGAACAAACATTTGATGCAGTTATCCCACTCCTTGGTTTATACCGAAAGGACTTAAAATCAGCACTACAGGGACACAGCCACATCAATATTTACAGCAGCACAATTCATAAAAGCTAACCTATGGAATGAACCTAGATGCCCTTCAACAGATGAATGAATAAAGAAAATGTGGTACACACAGTGGAATATTACTCAGCCTTATAGAATGAAATGATGGCATTTGCCAGTAAATGAATAGAACTGGAGACTAATCATGCTAAGTGAAATAAGCCAATCCCAAAGAACCAAAGGCTGAATGTTCTCTCTGACATGCAGATGTTAACTCTCAATACGGGGAACTAGGGAAGGATAGAGGCAGTTCAGATTAGAGAGGAGAGTAAAACGAGGGGAGGTTGTATTGGGGTAGGAATGACAGTAGCAGGAATCAGACATTATAACGCTATGTGCATATCTGATTACATGATCAGTGGGATTCTACATCACATACAAGAATCAGAAGTTATACTTCATTTATGGATGATGGGTCAAAATGCATTCTACTGTCATGTATAACTTATTTTTTTAGCAATTTTTAAATTTGTTCTAATAAGAGATTCAATATAAAGAAGGAATTACCGGAAAACGTAGCTAAATAAAAAGGAAGTATCATCCCAGGCTCTGCTCGGTTCTGCTGTAGCAGCTTTGTAAGAGAAATAATGTATGGACTGTTTAGTGACTTGAGAGCGCTAAAACAATATTCAAGGAGCCGCGAGAGGCAGGATGGGCATGTGTTAGAGAGCCAAGGACTTATGCAAATGAGACATCTTGAGACAGTTCTGCCAACATTCATAAGTCAAGGGAAAGCAGAATAAGCAGTTTGCTTTATAGGTAAATATACACTTACCATAAGAACCAGCAATCCCACTTCCAGGTATTGATCTAAGAGAAATGAAAACGTACATCCACACAAAGACTTTATTTATAGCATCACAGACTGAAATGGCCCACAAACTGGAAGAGGAGTGAAAAATTGTGGGGTGCCTATGCAGATGGTGAGGTGCCTACAATGCAATACTAACACAAAAGAATGGACTATTGATACACACAGTGCAGACGGACCCAAAGCACTGTGGCCACTGCACAAGTCAGACACAGCGGACCAGATACTGTGCGATTTCCCTCATGCTAAATCCCCACCAAGGCAGACCCCTGTGGGATGGGCCGACTGGCGTTGGCCAGCAGGAGGGAGTTGGGTGGAGGTCTTGATGGCCAAACAGCCATCGGGGACTTGTGGGGGTCATGGAAATGCTCTATATCTTGAAGGTGGGGGTGACTCTACAGCAGTTTGTCAAAATTTATGGAATGGTACCCTTAAAATTTCTGAGTAGAGTTGCTTTTAAAAATAGCCATGAAGTCAATGAATTTTAAAATAGAATTATTAGAGGTGAAAAGACACTTTCTGAAATTAATCAGATTAGGCACAGCTTAAAAGGAAGGAGTGAGTTGGATTACAGATTCAAACGCAGCAACAAGAAAGGAAGGAGAAGATACAAAAGGATTTTCTACCATGAAAGGTAATTAGAAATTCTAACACGCGCCTAATCAGTTTCCTGGAGTGAGATAAAATGTAAAAGAAACCATTTGAAGATGAAATGGCTGAAATATTTCTACTTTAAAGACACTGAACACACATCCAGAAAGCATAACTCATAACGAGCCTCATAAATAAGAATTTATACCTAAGCATGTGGCATTAAAGCTGTGAAAGAGCAAAGATGAGATTCCAAACATCTCTACAGACAGGGCATATAATTTACAAGGAGACAATTAGAATTACAGAAGCAAAACTGGAAGCAATAAGGGAGTGTTAAAATATGCTGAATGAGGAAAAACCTGAGAACTGGGAACTAACAAAGCTGCCTCTCAAGAACAAGTATAAAATATAGACACTTTTGGATATAGGAAAACAGTTTATCACTACTCAAATTAACTGAAGGAATTACTGAAGCACACACTGTAGAAAGAAGGAAAACCGACCCCTGAAAGGCTACGGTGCAAGGAGGAGCAGTGGATAAACCGGGAACGGATAATCACAGAAATGTGTGTCGAGAGCTAACAGTAATGACAATATGTGTAGTAAGGACAGACCGCAGCAGAAGTGCGCGTGAGCTGCAGGGGTTCCAAGAACCAGGCTGCTGCCATGAGTGTAGGAAACAGAGGGACGTTTTTGATCGACTTTAGGATTTGTGATAGTATAAGGGACAGCCCCTAAAAATGAAAATAACAGGAAAAGCATGAACGGGTTCCAAACTGGAAGAAATAGAAACCAAAGATGCAGAAATATCAAGACTAACAGAGAACAAAGCACACCCAGAGGGACAGTAACCGAGGCGATGTTTGGTAAGCAAAGCGAGGCCAAAATGACAGGGGGGCATGGGCCAGAGGGTAACATGGGGACCAGCTCCCTGGAAACTAGGAACCATTGCTGGTGCCCCCAGTGGCCTTCCTCTGGGGCAGAGACCACTGCAGGGGTGTGTCCCAGTGGCCGCGTCTGGTACACTACGGCGTACCATATGACTGTTCAGGACCAAGTATGTTCAGGTGCCATTATGACCCCTTCTGTTATCCAGAACTCACTTACCCATGACAGTGTGGGGACGGCATATGCAGAGAGAGAGAGAGAAGCAAAATATAATGAAGAGTTCATTAAAACTCAGACCAGAAGAGTGAATTCCTGACTGTGGGTCAGGCCAAGACTTCTTAAGTGTAACATCAACAGCACGAGTAAAAAAAAAAAAAACACCAAAATTAAATTGGACGTTATCAAGATTAGAAACCCAGAGAGAATTCTTGCTTCACAGGACATCAAAAACAGTGAAAAGGTAACCCGCAGGATGAAAGCTGTTTGAAGAGCCTGACCATATCTATGATTTGCAATCTAAATAGGCAAAGAGCTCTTATAACTCAAAAATCAAAAAGACATAATTTAAGAGTGGCCAAAGGGTCTGAATAGATGTTTCTCCAAGGGTGATAAACAGACTTCTAGAAAACACATGAAAAGATGTTCAACTTCAGATATTAAGGAAATGCAAGTCAACGCTCTGATGAACATTGTTACTCTATGCCCATGCGCATGGTCACCACCAGAAAGAGACAATATCTGTGGAAGGGTTTGGAAAGACTAACTCTTACACACTGCTGGTAGAACCATAAAAGGGTACATTTCACCATGGAGGACAATCTTGCATTTCCTCAGAAGTTTAAACAGTTACTGTATGACCCAGCAATTCTACTCCTAGATTTGCATCCATTGAAACCATCCATGTCCATGAAAAAACAGTCTATGAGTGTTCAAAGCAGCATTATTTAAATAGCCCCAAAGTGGAAATAATCCAAATATAAAGTGGTTAATGCATAAAACAAACAAACAAACAAAAAAACAACGACACAGTTCATCTGTACAATGGAATATCATTTATTCAGCTACTGCAAAGATGAAAACTTCCAGAAGAAAACAGTAGGGAGAAGTTTAATGACACTGGACTGGGCGATGGCTTCTTGGGCGTGACACCAAAAGCACAGGCAGACAGGAAGGGCATCCTGCAGGAACCTATCTGCAAATCACCTGCGAAGGGGCAATCTGGAGCACAGAGCTGCTAACAATAGCAGAACATCTTAAAAAAAAAACTCAACTGAAAGATGCACAAACAACTTGAAGGACATTTCTCCAGAGAAGAGTCACCAGTGGCCAGCAGGCCTATGAAAGATGTTCAATGGCACTTATTGTCAGAAAGGCAAGGAAAAGCCCCAGTGAGCTAGGAGCTCACAGGGGCCCTCCCAAAGCCAGAACATAACAGCACTGCAGAAGATGGCGAAGTGGGAGCCTCCAGCAATGCTGTGGGATTGTGAACTAGAGCAACCGCCGAGGAAAGCAATTCAGAGGCTCAAGATTAATTAAAAAGAGAACCACCACATGATCTCATGATCCTACTCCTAGGTGTACATCCTGAGGAAGTGAAAGCCAGATCTCAAAGAGTTTTGCACAGCTTGTCAGGAAAAAACAAAAGAAAACCTCACACATATGGCGTGATTCCATTTACATGAGGTAGCTAAAGTGGTCCAATTCATAGGATCAGAGAGTGGGGTGGCTGGGTAGGGGGCACTCTGGAGACCTGTCTCACAATGGGAACACACTTAATGCTACTGTTTGTACCTGAGGAAAAACTTAAAGCAAAAATTACATGAAGTTACCATCTTAACCATAATAGAAATATTAGAAAAAGCTAAAAGAATGAATACATGACTTTAGGACAATGTATTTTAAAAATGAGAATAAATCTTGAAAATTTGCCATAATTCACCTGAGAAGGAATAGAAATCAGGATTGTTCTATCTCTATTAAAGAAAAATTAAATTTATAGTCAAAGTCTTCTCTGAAAGAAAATGCTAGATGCCGATTATTTTCAAAGCAATTAAAATGAATCTTTGATGAAACCATCAACAAACAGTACAAACAGTTCAGCTACTCAGCGTGTTCATGGACGGCCACCCTGGGCAGAGAGGTAAGGCAGGTGGAAGGGAGAAGTGTGAGCCTGTGTGGTTAGACCTGGGCGACAGGGTGGACCCACAGACCCAAATGGCCAAACCAAGACTGAAGGGGTGGGGGGCAACACAGAACAGGTCCTGCTCATGACAATAATGCAGCAAACTGTCCTGCAGACACGTGTAGTGACTTTTGAATACGAGTGTGCCTCTACCTGTTGATCCAGATACAGCTACCGCAGCGGGATCCAGCTCACCCACAACTAGGCAGATCCGAGATGGGACTGACCTCCCCAGGAAGGGCAGGGTAGGTTCTGGGGTGAGGAAGCATTCTAGGTTGAACTGCATCCTCAAGACTCTCATGCTGCAGCCTCGAGTCCCAGGACCTCAGATGTGAGCTTATTTGGAAATGAGATATTGCAGATGAACTTGGTTAAGATGAGGTCAAACCAGAGCCTCTGTGCCCCTCTCCAACACGACTGGCATTTTCTTATAAAAAGGAACGTGCACCGGGAGAAGGCTGTGTGGTCATGAGTTACAGGGCACTGAAGATCCCCTGCAAAGCCTCAGGGGAGGGCACGGATAGACCCTCTCTCACCACCTTTGGAAGTGGCAACCCTGCAGAGAAGTCAAATTCAGCTTGTGTCCCCAGTACTGGGAGAATAAACTTCTGTGTAAGGTACCTGGGGTGTGGTACTTTGTCACAGCAGGCCCAGGACGTAGAAACATACAGTTTGGTACTTACAGACTCCGGGAAGGAGCAGCAGCAGCAGCCACGAAGTCCCTGCCTGGTGGCTCTCGCCCCACGCATAGTGGAATGGTGCGTAAATAAAAGGGACACTATGGCCAGAGTGTTGTATGTGGGGGGTGGGCAGGGTCCCCCCTATACCCAGGATCCAGGAGGTGGTGAGAGCATCTCCTGGGGGAGAGCGGGGCGGGGAGATGGACAGGAAACAGGTCCCGCAGGCCCGTCCTCGGGGGTTCTGGCGGGGCACAGGTGCTTGCTCAGGCAGACAGTGCCCCGGTGCTCCCCACAGCCACTGCTTCTCCTCACCCACCTCAGCTCCAGGTCACTCCCCTGTTCCATGACCGGAACTTCTGGCCTATTGACAGTTCTGAGAGAAGTGCTGCCAGGTGGCTAGGTTAGGAGCAGAGGGAGGAGCCCCACTACTGCTTCCTGCTGGTCACTTTCCTTTGCGCTCGTCCCTTCTACCTGCCCCCCAGCTTGCCCGTAGATAAGGTGGGGGCAATTACAGTGCCGAGCTTGTCGTTTCCTTGCGAGAATCACTTCTGCTCATATTCTGCACTGCTTAGAGCAGTGCCTCGCCCATGGTAAGCACCCCGTGAGTGTGCAAAAGAAACATTATGAAGGGAGTGTTTGTGGGGAGAGTGGGGGGAGAGTGGGGGCATGGGAGAGTGTGGGGGCATGGGAGAGTGTGGGGGCGTGCGGGCGCGTGCGCGCAGGGGGGCCTGTGTGAGAGTGGGTAACCCCAAGAAACCAAAAGGGAAGATGTCTGCTTATGCCTTCTTTGTGTAGATATGCAGAGAACATAATATTCAAAAAATCTCTCAATTTTGCAGAATTTTCCAGAAAGTGCTGAGAGGTGGAAGTCAATGTCTGGGAAAGACAAGATGGCAACGATGCAGTGATTGGGAAACGAAGGGTTATGGACCAGCTAAGGGTGGCAAAAGACCCCAATGCCCCCAAGACATCACCACCTGAATTTTTTGTTCTGTTCAGAACTCTACCCCAAAAATCAAATCCACAAATCCTGATCTCTTTGGGGGACCTGGCAAAAAAGCTGGGCAAGATGTGAAACAACTTAAGGGATAGCATAAAGCTGCTGTCCGTCACTAAGACCACAGGGCTGAAGGAGAAATAGACTTCTAATCGGCAGGGTCCTTCTAAGTTTAGTGGTGCAAAGGGGCCTGCTAACGTGGCCTGGGAAAAGGTAGAAGAGGAAGACAAAGATGAGGAGGAGGAGGAGAGGGAAGGATTAAAAAAGACAACAACAACAAACACATTTCCTTGTGATTGATAGTCACATCTCCAATAAGAAATGCATCAATTACCCTATGTTCAATTCCAGAATCCGTTCGGTCATATTGTAACCTCTCAAAGTGCTCTAGTAATTGTCAGTGGTTCATATAAAGTGGCCCTGTGTGTCCAGAGCACCCTGAAACTGTATCAAAGTTGTCCATGTTTTCAAACATTTTTAAAATGAAAAGGCACTTTTGTGTTCTCCTCACTGCACACTTTGCTGTGGGCATGTGAAGATGTCTCTGGCATTTAGAAATAATTCTATAAGGTGGTGTTAACTATGTGGTCATTGGCTACAAATCCTCAAGTATCCACTGTACCTATCCATAGTCTGTTTAAAAACAAACAAAAACCAAAACAAGAAAACCACCACTAAGGCAAACTCTTGATGCTCCCTGCTTGGGGCAGGTGCCCTTCAGGGAGGCTGTAGTTCAGGGCACAAACCATGAGGCTGGCCCTGCAGACATTGCCGTGGGCACCCATTCAGCTTCAGGCCATCTTGGTTTTGTGTACAGTGATATAGTTTTCTGCTGCTTTTCTTAGCTGTGGAAAAAGGGGTGGGGGTGGGGTCAGATGGCATGAAAAGTGTTTAAGATTTACTGCACTTAAAAAAACAATACAAACTTTTTAAAAAAACACTAGAACCCTTTATTGTCAGCAAAGAGCCACTGCATCTACAGAAGTTCAAGAACCTTCTGTACTTAAGCATTTGCAACATTGGATGTTTTGTATGTTTAGAATGCTGAAATATTTTTGAAGTAGTATTACATTTTTAAAAGTTTTTTAATGCTTTACAAAAGGAGTTGTTACCAACTTGTGATTTGTGCAGTGGGTACAGGGAGCATGAGCCAGTGATTTTTTTTTTTTTTTTTTTTTAATGAAACAGTAAGTAACAGTAATTCTGCACCAGGACAGATTGGCATAGGTAGGGGCCAGTCTTGTGTCATGGCCATGCATGGATCCTGTGAGGGTGTGAGCTGTGGTCACAGTTTCAAAGGCATTTCTTGTAAGACGTGTGACCAAAGCCACTGCCTTAGGGTGTCCATTCTGTCAGAGCACCTGGCAGCCTTGCGCTCATCGCCAGCAGCGGGCAACTCCTCCTATGCAGTCTCCTTACAGGATTCTGAGGCTGCCTCTGGGGGAAAAGTGGAAGAAGTTGCAGTTGACTGGTGCCATCTGGCACTGGCACAGCTGGGAGCAGTGGCACATGCTGGGGTGCAAAGTTCCCGACTCACCAGCGCTTCCCTCCCGCGCTGCACAGGTGACCACACCAGCTGCTGCCTGAGCAGCAAGAGGCAGCTACCTGCTCAGCATCGCTGAGGCCCAGCAACAGGAGCCTTGTCAACGGTGGCATGAAACTGCCGACCATCCAATTGACAAAATTAATAGGATCTATGGAGTTCACGGCTGGCAGGGGATTAGAGCAAAAAGGACTTTTCATATATAGCTGATGGGATTATAAGTTACTGCAGTCATTTCAGAAAGTAATCTGTTCTAAGAAAATTAAAAAGACAACTGACTTTTGACCCAATAATCCTCCTTAGGCAAGGTATACCACAAAAATAGAGTCACCAGCATGAAGAATGTATTCGTAATGGTGTATTTGCAGTAGTTGCGTGTGTGTGAGAGAGTGAGAGAGAGAAACAGGGGAAAATGCAACAGCAATACACTTGTTACACTGCAATTTGGTTTTTCTTTTGGTAGAAAGTCAGAAACAAGAAAAAAATCTGTACAATAACATTGATTTTAGTATGAGATTGAGAAGTCTGGAAGACAGACACACTCCTGTTACAACACGACAGTATTGTTATGCTTACTGTGATGGAACTTGTCCTACCGGAGACAAGGTAGTGGGTTCAATCCAGTGGGCACATTCAAAAAATGGATGCTCACTCTAGAAGGCTCCAGAAGATGGTCTAATGGGAAAAAAACCTGAGTCAAATTCTAAGTGATGCTATCTACTCCCATCATGGGCTTGCCTTGTCCTTGGAGATCTAAGCCGCCCTTCCTTGACCACAGCCCAGCCATTCCAGGCAGAGGTTATGTGCCACACAGAAGGTTCCCTCCCCCGCACAGGACCCAGTCACAGCCCTGCTGGCACCGAATTACAGTAGGAAGCTCTTAGGTAAACCATACTAGGACATTTACAAGACATTATTTCCTTAATAAGAGTCCAGAAATAGCATTTTTAAAAAGAAATTTGGAGGGAGGAAAAAAAATATCACAACATTCCAAAACAAGCACAGGTAGAAGAAGGGGTTCCTCACTGTCTCCTTCCCCCACCCTGCTGATAGCCTGAGTGGAGAAGGAAGGACATTCACTCAGAGACCTGGAGGTGAAATCACTGGCTTTGGGCAGTAGGGCACCTGTGGTGGAAGAGAGCACTGGCTGTGGGGACCATGGGAGGGTCAAGGAGGAAAGGAACTTCCTCCCAGGAAGCCCTTGAGCTGGGGGTGGGGGAGGTCTTGAAGGGCTGGGGGTGGGGGAGGTCTTGAAGGGCTGGGGCTGTGGCTGGGCCAGCCCTACCATTTCCTCTCATTATAGTGGGCAGGATTGACTGGATCCTTTTGCCTAGAACCCCTTAGTTTTGGAGAATAGTGTCCAAGACCACATGGTATAGGGCAGGGGCCATCTGCTTCTCCTAGGACCTTGTGGACTTCCAAAATGCAGACTAGTGACTCCAGACAGTTCCGTGTCAGAAGCAGGAGGGTTCTGGGTTCCTGACCTAACCTTCAGCAGGCTGGAGATGGAGAGTGGAGGACACTACAGGAGGAGCAAGACTCAGTCAGCAGACTTGGCTTTAGCACGTGACCCGGTGGGGATGAGGGTGGGGATGCATGGGAGGCAGAAGAAATTTGAGCCAACATTTATCCAGTCCCTCCCTGGTTGAAGTCCTTGGGTTAGAAGCCGTCACTGCTCTTACATTCCGAGGTGCCTAAGGCAATGCTGACCCTGATCTCAGGCCCAACTCCAGGGCAGCCTCCAGTCACTCAGAAGATGACCATGTGCATTTGGCCAGGAAGAAAGGTCCCAGTCAGTGGTGTGACTTGTCTGGCCTCAAGGTCTGGGACCTGGGTACCTAGCCATGACAGGGTCCTTTCTGGGAGCATTTGAAGCAGCAGCATTCTTCGGGGAGACCCCCCAGGGGCCAAAGTCATTCTTCCTTTGGACTCAAGGACTGGCAATGCTGCAGGCAGCACCTCCTTCCAGAAGAGGGGGCACCTGGAAGTGGCCAGGGAGGTGACCAGGATGGTGGCATGGCTGGGGCCTGAGCCATACCCCCCCGCCCTCTGGACACTCCAGTTTTGTGGTCAGCAATCCTGTGGAGACAGGGCCAAATGGTCACTAGTGAAAGCTCCTCTGGGGTTTGTACCAGTGGTAACTGTTAACCCTTCAGAAGAGGCCGATTTGTACCAGGTGCCAGTATTCATGAAGTAAATGAGGTAAATGTCCATGTATATTCAAGACCCCCAGGGGATGCCTGGAGCCACACCTAGTACTTACAGGCCTCTGTACTGTGTGTTTTCTTCTATATACACATTATGATAAAAGGTCATAAATTAAGCACAGTAAGATAATAACAGAAACATTTTAATACTATAATGAAGTCATGTGAATGTGATCTCTTACTGCTAACTTTCTCAGTTTGAGGTACAACAGTAAAAGCATGGATTTCTATAATTTTACAGATGCAAGATTTATTCTTTATTGTAGCTCTTAACCTCAGTGTGTTCCTTTTTCTCTTTATCAAGAAATTCACCTTTATGCTTAAAGGAAGCATTTTACAGCTTCTCTTTGGCAACCCAACTGCCAGCATCACAAGTCTTGTGCTTTGGGGCCATTAATAAAGTAAGGCCACTTAAATATCAGCATTACTATACCATAACAGTAGGTCTAATAACTGAGATGGTTAAGAGATTAATAGGTAGGTAGCATACAGAGTGGATACACTGAGCAAGGCGGCCGATTCACATACTCTTACACAAGGGTGTACAATTGTATCACACTACTCTGAACAGTGCATGATTTAAAATTTATGTTTTGTGTTTGCAATTGAATGTAGGGAACTGAAGCTGTAGAAAGTGAAATTGTGGACAAGGGGAACGACTATTCTCCTACCATGGTCAAATGTAAGCTCCCAATGGGCTGTTGTTTAGCTAGAAGAAGGGCCACACAACTGGTCCTTCTGAGCCTGTGTAGATGGCTCAGCTCACCCCTGCTTTCTGCAGCCCCATCTCAGTTCGTCTTCATGCTCTAAATATTTGTCAAGAGTCTTTCCCTCTCCTGGCAAAAATGAGGTAGCGAAAGCCAGGCAGGCTTGTGCGATTTGTTAAAGTGATTGATACTGCCCAGCAGAGGGCCAGGGCAAAGGCTGCTTGCACAGCAGACGGGGAGAAAGATTGCTATCTACAACACAGAGGGAGACGTACAATTTAAGAAAGGAGATTGATTTTTTCCTTAAACAAGAGGGATGGGTATTGCCACTCCATATCCAGGGCTCTCCCTGGGAACTGCAGACATAACTTTGAGTCTTTCTTGCTTTCCCAGCTTTTGTTCTACAGACTTGTGTCACAGGAAGGCAACCTTGCCAGAAGCCCCGACTCACCTCCCAGCCTGGGCCCCTCCCCTCCAACTGTCCCCAGGTGGACATATTGCCATCTGGGTCTGGGCTGCAACCATCATGGTCAGGCTGCAGGGGACCGAGAAAGATTCAGGGTCATCAGTATCTGACTGGGCACAGAAACATCCACCTCACCTTCACTCATTGAGAATCTTCCCGACACTTGTTGTGCTGCTTCGTGAGAATCCCAGTTGTGAGTAGGAAAACCTTTGATGATTTGCAGGACACATGGGGTACATGGTTTGTGTTCATTACAGTTTATTTCCTCCTCTTTGCTGTGAGCCCCACATTATAAACCAATTTCTCTGTTGAAGTCCCCAGTGACCTCTTCCACTATGTGGGACCATCTCTTTGTTGCTTATTGATCAGACACTGATGTTCAGAGCAAAATCTATCAAAAATGAAGCTGTGCTTACCTTCTGATCAAATAATACTGGTTTTAGCAATTTATCTAAGACAGAGCAGTAGATACATACAAGGATGATTGGGATTGTTGCAGTATTATTGGTAATATAAAAACAAAATATCTATTCATGGGAATAGTGAGAAGAAACAATATATTAAAAACAGCTTTCTAGTGCTTAGAGCAGCATCTGGCAAGTACTAGAATATACTCAGTGGATGTTGAACAAATGAATGCACAGATAAAATACAATGTGACCATTTCAAACAATAGAACTAAATCAAATATATCAGATGGCTAAGATGGTTAAGTGAGAAGGGGAGTTGCAGAACATGTGTAATTTGTTCCCGTCTTGTAAAACAGATTTCTTCCCTCCTCCCCACTTCCCTCCATCCCCCTCTTTAAGTGTCTGAGCTTCACATGCACTGAAGTTACCTGTGAGACTGCAGCAACACTATGGTGGTAACTTCTGAAGCAGGTTTGGTAGACCTGTGCTCTTTTTCATTCAACAAAACATTTGACAAATGTACACGAAGATAAGCGGGTCTCAGATCTTCATTGCAGGTCCTAATGACCACCTAATGAAAACTCCACAGGGGGATGCATTATTTCCATTGAAACTTATGTTATTTTCACAATTAGGTTGTGCCAAGATGAATGTTCTGTGCATCTATCGTTGCCTGTTGAGACTGTATTAGCAGATGCAGACAAGCACAAGAAGCTTTTCATGTTTACACTTGACACGTTGTTTCTTGATTAATTTCAAAAACATGAAGTGGCTCAGCCATTTGACCCACTGAGGCTGGGCAAGCCACCTCCATTATAATCCCATTTTCTTCCTCTTGAAGTAGGAGTATCCTCCCAAGGGTCACTGTGAGCATAGGATATAGCAATGAACAGGAACTGTGCACAGACAGGTCAAAGACGAGCTGTAGGGAGATTTGTGGCTCAGAGGAGAGCACGTGGCACAATCCAGGAAGGGACATGATCAAGTAGTGGCCACTTTCCTCTGCACCTTCTGAAGGGAGGAAATTCTAGGTCAAGGGGCCATGTCTGGTGAGGACATTCTTGCTGTGTCTTAACATGGCAAGAGAAAGAGTCCTGAACTCATTTCTGTAGCAAGTTCACTCCTGCAGTAATGAACCTCGTCATGTAAGAGCAACATCAAGCCACTGATGGAGATGGAGCCCTGGTGACCTGTCACTTCTCAACACTGTTGCATTGGGAACTAGGTTTCCAGCATGTGAACGTAGGAGGACATGTTCAAACCATAGCAGTCACCACTGGGGAATGGACGGAACCCTAGATGGAGGCAGAATTAGCCACAGATGAGAATGGGCAGGGGATGCAGACATCTTGAGTCATTTACTGATCTTGCATACCCAGGCTGGGAACCAGCAAAGACACAGGCTGTGGGTATGCCCAGGTGGCTTTGAGAAGGGCAAGTTAGTGACAGTTCCCAGTTCACTTGAACAGAATGGGACAGAAAAGACACTGTATTTTCTCCTTTGGTTCAGAGGAGGCAATGAACTGCTTTGAAACCTTTTTTTTTTTTTGGGGGGGGGGAGGGTGGGTACCAGGGATTGAACTCAGGGGCACTTGACCCCTGAGCCACATCCACAGACCTATTTTATATTTTATTCAGAGACAGAGTCTCACTGAGTTGCTTAGCATCATGCCATTGCTGAGGCTGGCTTTGAACTCATTATCCTCCTGCCTCAGCCTCTGGAGCTGCTGGGATTACTCACGTGCCACCGCACATGGCACTTAAATATGGAGACAGGATGTACAGGTTTTTTTTTTCCCCCTCAGTATCCAGAAGAGAAAGAGGATCCATGAAACACTCCCCAGGGCTCCCCATGCACTGGAGGGGCTGGAGCCCCTTTCTGGTCAAGCTGATAAAGAAACCAGCCTCAGGTCTCCTGCAGAACGGAACATGCTGCCCATTTGGTGCAGGATGTTGAGGGAGTGGACAATTGCTAGCCCATGCGATGTGGCTGTGGTTCTTGCTTCTGCAGAGTTTTGAGACTGAGTAGGTCACAGGTGGACACTGCATGAACTTCATCCATGTGTCAGGCACTGTCTAGCCCCTGGGAAAATTCAACATGGACAACCCCGTACAGTGCTTCTGCTGGCCTCGACATGAAGCTGTTGGGGATTAGACGAGGTGCCTTCCCAAAAGCTCAGATGTGAGACAATGCAAGGAGGTTTGGAGGCGAAATGATTGGGTCATAGCCTTAATTAATTCCATCAGGTATCAATTCACTGATCAGTAACTGGAGGCAGGTGCGTGTGGCTGGAGGAAGTGGTTCATTGGGGTATATATTTTGTATCTGGAGAATGGAGTCTTTCTCTGCTTTCTGACCATCATGTGAGCCGCTACCGCCACAATGTCCTGCCTCACCTCGAACCACAAAGAATGGAGCCAGCCTTCTATGGACCAAGACCTCCAAAACCATGAGTCCTCAAATAAACTTTTCTAAAATTGTTCTGGTCAGATCTTTTAGTGACAGCAGCGAAAAAGCCGAGCAAAACAGAAGTGAAGGCCTGGGCAGGTGAAGGATGGCTACCCACAAGACCAAGTTGGCCAGGCCACTGACCGTCATTTGCTCAGCCTGGAATAGTCCAATTTCAGGAGCAAAGAGGCATGCACATCTGACTTTGTTTTGCCAGACACAGATGCAATTTCCTCAAAGCAAATTGTGTGATTTAAAGGAAACAGATTCTAACCAAAAACCTCATTTTTATGTGCAATTTATTTTCTCTACTCTTGAAAAGAAAATGTAGCAAAGAGGAAGCTGTTATTATAGAGAATTGAAATAATGGGTCTTTGAGGGCTCAAAAAACTCCTCTATTATGTCTGTTGTTTTAAGTCATTTCTGAGTCCTCCACAGGAAGACTACCAGGGACACTGGTGAGGGGGAGCCAGGATTAGAGGTGTCATGTGGATAGTGCCTCTGAATGTCTTGGAAGGGCAGAGCCAACTCAGAGCACTTTGAGGTGAGGGTTGTAGAGTAGCCTAGACACATGTCGGCCAGACCCACTGGTAGAGGCAGCCGACCAGTGGTCTGGTCTTTGGATGACCAGAGGCCAAGAAGAATCCATTCTGTAGTGGATGTGGGGCTGTAGGAGTTGGTAGTAAGGAATTCACGCCTGCTCTGTGGGTAGTTCATACCTTTGACTAGCCAGGTAGGACATGGCTCATTTGCAAATCATAGTTTTGATTTCATTTCTCTGTTGGGAGATCACTCAAGTTATTTCTTGGTTTTTCCATTTGGAAAACAGATACAAGATGACTTTAGCTGATACCTAAGAAATCTCTGTAGCCCCACGGTGCTTTAGCTAAATGTTCTGTGAGGTATATATAGTCCCTCTACTATATAGTTCATAAAGTCACTGGGTTATGTCAAATATACATGGCCCAATAATACACACGGATTGATCTATGTGTACAACTTTACTCTAGAAATAAGAGAAAAGTTAACAAAGTTGAATCTGTTATTATAGATTATTGAAATAATGGTTATTTGATAAATAGAGGGAATTTTTTTTAAACCCTCAAACATGTCCAATAGTTTTAATGCAGATAGATGTACATAGACATATCTATAGAGAGATGTCTAGGTGTTGTAGGTTGCCAGGTAAATACACTTCTATTCAATTAGTCCTTCATGTAGTTGTTTAATCATACATTACTCATTTGTAGAAAGAGCTACCCTGTGTCCTACTACTTTGCAGACCCTGAGCATAGAGCAGGAAGGGGAGACAGATACCTACTTTGGGTGGGGGCAGATCTTATAGCAACAGATGCACAAGTAGATTAGCGTGTGTCAATTAGCATGACAAGAAGCAGCATGTTGAAGGTGGTGGTGGGCTGTTTGTATGGGGTGGTGTCTGTGCACATGCCCTGGGTCAGGCTGCTGCTGGAAAGTGGACTTGCAAGGACGAGGCCCTGGACTCCAGCACACGAACTCGCCATCACAGGGCAGTGGTGGTGAGGAGGGGAAAGCTGTGCTCAGTTATGGTCCTTCTACCTTAGCACTGATGCTGCTGCCCCAAATACATGAGCATTCCACCTCTTCCATTTTCAGCCTTATTTTAGTCAAATTTTTCACCACCATGACTAAAAGACCTGACCAGCACAATTGTAGAGGAGGAAAAGTTTATTTGGTGGCTCACAGTTTCAGAGGTCTCAATTCGTAGACAGCAGGCTCCATTACTTGGGGCTCTAAGTGAGGCAGGACATCATGGCGGAAGAGTATGGTGGAGGGAAGCAGTTCACATGGTGATCAGAAAGCAGATGGAGATCTCCACTTGCCAAATACAAATATACTCCAAAGCCATGCCCAGCACCCCACCTACCTTCAGTCAACACTCAATCCCATCAGGTGATTAATTCATGGATTGGATTAAGGCTCTTGTAACCCAACCATTTCTTCTCTGAACCATCTTGCATTAGGTCTCAAGGTATGTATTTGGTACATTCTTGCAATTTGGGGCAATGTTCTTGCTTTAGCAGTTGCCTGCTCCTGGCTCCAGTCAAGACCATCGGGGCCACAAGAGGAAACTCTTGTCTGCTTCAGCCATGGTAAGACTTTTCCTTCCAGTGTTTTTCCTTAGAATCCTGTTGGGTATCTAAAGTTTGTCTTCACAGGTGCTGATAGCTGAAAAGTGAGGCTTGGCCAAACCCTGGAGTGACCTAGATTTCAGAGAGGACTGCCTCTGAGCGACCTTGGTGCAAAGCAAGTCCCTCAGCAGAGCGCGGCTGCACGCACCAGTAAGACAGACCATCTGTGTCATTTCAATGTTTGTTTACTGTATGGAAATCACCTACAAGCTGATGCCACAAGCCAAAATAAAATTCACTCTTGGACAAGAGAGTCAGGATGAGGTGGTGGTTGTTACACTTCTCTGTATTTTATAATTTTCCCACAATAAGTCATTTGTAAATAAGTCAGTGAGTTAAAATAACCTTAGAAATTTCAGATGTCTAGAATTTGTATCATATACTAATAGAAGTAACCACATTTTTGCATCTTAGAACCATTGGTAGTGCCAGATAATCTGCTTGGACCAGATTTTACATTTTGTTTTGTAAAAATGTCAAAGTGCACTCAGGGGAATTGTGTGTGTGTATGGGCATATGCTTCTGATTATGTCACGTATATTTTGTTCTTTTAATTCTTGTCATCCTGTTGGAGTGAAAAAACAGGGAGTCACTACCTATTTACTTTGGGTGTGGGGTCACTGGTAAACAGTTTGTTGATCTGTTGGGTCTCGGCCCCTCCCCCCAGTCAAGGCTCCCTAAGCATTTCCTGTTGATTTCACCTTTCAATCACTTTCTTCCAAAGCCTTTCCTGAGACTGACTATCCTGTGCAGGAGAACGAGATTAGACCCTTATCTCTCAACCTGCACAAAATGGGTCCACTCAAAAGGAATTTGAGACCCAGGAGTTAGACTGTGCAAGTCCTAGAGGAAAATAGGGTCAACGCTCCATAGTACAACTTTATCAGTAGGACCCCTACAGCTCAGAAAAATACCAGGAATTAGTGAACGGGATGGAATCAAGTTAAAAAGCTTCTGCACAGCAAAGGAAACAATAAGACAACATACAGAAATGGGCAAGAAAACTTTGCTAGATGCTCTTCTGACAGAGGATTAATATCCAGAATATACAAAGAACTCAAAAAAAGAAAATCAGTAAATGAGCAAGTGAATAGACACCGCTCAAAAGAATACAAATGGTCAACAAATATATGGAAAAATGACTAACATCTTTAGCAATTAGCAAAATGTAAATCAAAACTACACAGATTTCATCTCATACCACTCAGATGGCAATTATCAAGAATACAAACAATAAATGCCAGAGAGGACATGGAGGAAAAGGACACTCACACTGTTGGGGGGGACTGTAAAGTAGTACAAGCACTATGGAAATCAGTATGCATGTTCCTTAAAAGTCTAGGCATGGGACCACCCCATGACCCAGCTGTACTGATCCTGGGTATTTATCCTGAAGAATTAAAGTCAGTGTACTATAGGGATAGAAACCCACACACCCACGTTGATAGTGGCTCAATTCACCATAGTCAACAACGGAACCAGCCTAGGTGTCAATGGATGAATGGATAAAGAAAATGTGTGTGTATGTATGTATATATTATACACACACACACACACACACACACACACACACAAAATGGAGTTTTATTCAGCCATAAAGGAAATTGAAATTGTCATTTTTGGGAAAAATGGATGGAACTAGAGACCATTTTACTAAGCAAAACGTGGCAAACTCAGAAAGTCAATTGTCCTGTGTTTTCTCATATGGAAACTAGAAAGAAAGGTGTGTTTGAGGGTCTCAAAAAAAAAAAAAAAAATCAAAGGGGGTGGGGAGCGGGAGGAGGGTAGAAAGTTGGCCAGCATCCTTCCCCAGAACTTACTGTTATATTGTGCTGTGTGCATGTATGAATATGTAACGACAAACCCCATCATTCTTTCTAAATATAATGCACCAATAGAGAGTATGAAAAAAGCCTTCCCTTTTATTAAGAACTGGAATAATTTTATTGTCTTCCTATTACTACATTTCCATTTTTCATTAGTTTCTGAAGGCCTCACTTTGGTTGAACAATTCATTGAATTTCAGACTCCCCACAATTGAAATATCTATAGCATTGTGAAAATTTTCAAGCAGAAGCCAATAGGAAAATGTACCTAACACTTGACTTCAATGATTTTTATCTTTTCCCGTCTTCCCCTAATTTGGGGGGCACAATGAGGGTGAGTGTATTGCAAAAGAAATCCCGGACAGCATACTCTTTCTTTTGTGTATTTTTCTACCAGATGGTCAGTCCACTGCATTTCAAAACTTGGATTTCTTGCTGGGCGTGGTGGTACCTGCCTATAATCTCAGCAATTATGGAGTCTGAAGCAGGAGAATCACAAGTTTGAGTTTAGCCGGGGCAATTTAGTGAGACGCTGTCACAAAATAAGGGCTAGAAATGTAGCTTCATGGTAGCTCAGTGGTAGAGCACTCCTGGGCTAAATCCCCATTTAACAAAAACCCCACAAAACTTGGTTTATTTTTGTTGTTGTTGTTGTTATTGGTACTGGGAATTGAACCACCGCTGAGCCAATCTCCAGCCCTTTTTATATTTTATTTAGAGACAGGGTCTTGCTAAGAGTCAGAATCTCCCTCTTCTCCTGCAGAATAAGGGAGCCTCTGTCTCAGCAGTCTGGTCTGGGAAGGACCAGCGCCCATCCTCATACTCCCGTCTCCCCTTCCTTGTGTGCGTCCACACTGGCCCTCATGCTGGGGCAGGGAAGAGAGAAGCCAGACGACTCAGTACTCCCTCCATCTCCTTCTGCACTCATGTCTCATCTCTGCTGCTGGTCACTGCTTCTTGTCACTGGCACTGTGGGCCCTTCATTCCCTCCCAATCACAGGCACCTAAATGTTCCTTTAGGTATAATTTGTTATAGCAGCAAAAGGAAACTCATACATTTAAGGTGTTTACTTTGTGATAATTAGTAAACCAACACATATGTATCATTTTGCATGACTGGTATTGGAAGGGCCACGTTCTTTCTGCAGTTTCCAGGGCAGGATTTGTTTTCTATCATTCCCAATATCGAAACATCGAAGGTACCTCATTCCTTAGATGGTACATCTTTCTCCATCTTCAACCTATAATCTCTGCTTTTAGTAGCACATCATCTTCTGACTGAGCCTCTTCCTATATAGAGACCCCTGTGATTCTATTGGGGTCAAACAGTCCAGGACCCTCCCCCATGCTCAAAGTCCTTGACTGTATGTTCACCAGGCCCTGTGTTAGATGTGTCCTCAGGGTCTGGGTTAGGATGGGGCACCTTCAGTGGACTGTTACTCTACCCACCATACCATGCACGTGCTGTAGGGCACAGTCACCCCCACAGCACCTCCTTCCACATAGCCCCAAGTGCACAGTGAAAGTCCCTGCTCACTGAGGGCTCTTTTCTGGTTTGGTCACTTGATCCTCCTGGGGCACCGTCTGGTAACATTCATCATGGAAGTCCCTCCTGCTCACTCTGTCCACCTTAAGCCACATCCCCTAGGGTTCACCCAGCCACTCTTCCCCCCGCCCCCTGTAGTTTGAAGAGCTTCAGGAGGCTCCATGGCCCGTCCCATCCAAGGTTGGTGTCATGTCCTCCAGCCCCCACCACTCACTGCTCCCAGCGCACCACCAAGAGTCACCCTATCCACCTCTGCTTCATCTAACCAGGTTGCCACTGGGAACACGAGCTCCTCATTTTTCATCTTGTCTGATTATTCTAGTACCTAGAATGTGCAGACCCATAGTAGGGGTTTGGTACTCATTACTATTGTCTAAATACGCACGGCCTCAGGAAGTTCTTGTGTTGAGACCTGCTCTCCAGTGGACAGCATTAGAGGGAGGAAGTTTGGGGAGGTGTCTCAGGCTGTTCATGCTTCTGAAACAAGCTGCAAGCTAGTTCTGTCTGGTGAAGACTGCTCAGTCTCCCAGATACGCCCTTGAGGACCACCACAGCCTCTGGAGGGAGGCAATGTGTCCTCACCTGGCAGCGGGGGGCATAAAGGGTGAAAGGGGCCAACTCTACCAAACTTCTCATACCAGCACTGGGCTATTCCTGAGGTTGGGGTCCTCACAACCTAGATGCCTCCCCAGAGGCCCTACTTTCCAATATTGCTGTATGGGGATGAAGTTCTATCCAAGATTTGGAGGGGACAAGGACATTCAAATCACAGGTGGTGGTCAAGTCGTGAAGGTTCTGCCCTCAAGAGTGGGATCAATGCCCTTGTGAAAGGGACCCAGAGTGTGTTGGTCAGCTTCCTGTTGCTGTAATAAATACCTGTGAAGATGAACTTATAAAGAGAAAAAGTTTGACTTGCAGTTCTGGGGGTTTCAGTTCATGATTAGCTGGATCTGTTTTGAAGTAGCACCCCATGGTAGAAGCCAACTGCAGAGCAAAACCATTGCCAGGAAGTGGGAGACAGGAAAAGGAGGTGCTGGAGTCCCACTATCTCCTTCAAGGGCACACCCCCAAAAGACCCAAATCTCCTATGAGGCCCCACCCCATAAAACTTCCACCACCTCCCAAGAGTGCTGCAGGCTGGGGACCAAGTCTGCAGCCCACGGGCCTCTGAGGGATACATGTCTAAGCCACGGAACAGTTAGCTGACCCTTCTACCACTTGAGGACCTCATGGGAAGGCATCATCTGTGAGTCAGTGCAGGCCCACACCGGATGCTCTTTGACCCCCGGGTCTCCAGAGCCATGAACAATACTGTTCTATGGTGGGTACACTATCCAGGCCATGGTATTTTTGTTATAGCAGCTGGAGCAGACTAAGACTTGATTCAAACTTGCCACAATGTTCTAGATCCCTTGATGGTTACATTAGTAAGATAACTGCCTGTGAAGCTCGTCCTAGGACCAGGCTCCCTAACAGGTATGGTCCCTGGCACCTTACAGATGGACACACCCAGGGGACACTCCACAATCAACAGCTTTATCCTGCTGGGGCAGAGGGGGTGGTGCTCCACATTGACCACTCCGCCCAGATCTCTCAGCAGCTGTGGGGGTTTGACTGACACCCACTTGATAGAGATGGAAACCCAATTTAGGTTCTACAAAGCCCCAGGGGCTCAGCAGGGCTCAGGCCCTCCTGTCTCACGGTGTCACCTCCTGGCTTGTGAAGAGACTGCATTGTAGGCTCCTTCCCCAGAGCAGAGACGCAAATCCCCTAAACATGAAACAGCAACTGTGCAAACCCAAACAAAAAGCCCACGTCACTCGCTCCCCTTGACTCGCACGGATTCACACCCCCACGTGGCTTGTAAGGATGGTGACAAGCGCAGACTGCCTGGGGCCCTTGTGTTGGTTTCCAGCAATCAAGTGTTTGCATTAACGCCGTTTTCTTGCTGTTACTACTATGAGATTAATTTTAAAATGCTTATTTTTCCTGTCTCCTCTGGATTCCAAAGTAAAGTAAAAAGCTCTGTGTTCAACTTAGGCTTCCTTGAAGTGTGCACGTGCATGCCTATGTGTGTACACATACACACACAGACTTTTCAACTGGGGCGGCCTGGGAGGTGGGCGTGTGTGCCGAGGCTGGGCAGGAGCCTGTGGTTTGCAGGCAGAGACGATGCTGTAGGCATGAGCCAGTGGGGCTTCCAAGCAGGGTTTCCCACATTCTCCCTGCCTTGGCCTCCTGCCCTCCCAGCTTTCTTCTGGGAAAGACCAAGACGAACAAAGCCCGTGTCTCCTAGGATTTCTAGGCAGTTTCAGACCCACTGCTCTGTCTCACCGGGGCAGTCTGGCTCTACAGAGCGAGTTGAGGGAACTTGGCTGTGGACACCCACAGGCCTCCAGCAGGCCTCGCCCTCTGACCTGTGAAGGGAGCCTCAAAGATCAAACAAATGTGTCTCTGGATCCTTGCTTCCATGCGGGAAGGGGTAGGGGTGTCCCTGATTTTATGAGCCCATGAGAAGTGGCCTGGGCTGGCCTGGACAGGTCATTCAGTCAGTCCATTTTCTCATGTAAATTAAGATATCTTTCTCTGGGTTCTTTTGAAGAACTGATGGTCCTGAACAAGAGCTCTCTGGACACCTGTGGGTCCACGGAGCAAGGCCCATGGCAGGAGGTCGGGAAGCAGTCAGTCTTCCACCCTGCAGCTGTGGCTCAGGAGGTGATTTAATGGTTCTCAGCCTTCAGTGTCCTCTTCCAAAGCTAAAGGAGTCTCTGGTTGATGAGACTCTCATCCTGTGTGGCAGGCATGGCACGCCTGCCCTGCCACTTTCTCCTCAAGCCGAGAGCTCAGGAGTCCCCTGGGAAGGCAGAGCTTCGCCTGCCTCATCTGGCCACTGTCGGAGTATCTCTATCAACCCCTACCAGCCTCAGAGTCTTTCATTGAAAATTTCAACCCCCACAGAAATACAGAAAGCCTGGTTTCACATTCTGCTGCCTATTCTAGCTCACGGGAAGAGTTACTTGGGGGAAATTTTAGATTTTAAGGTTTTGCCTCTGTTGATGAGGTCCTGAATGGTGTCTCCAGCTGCAGGGCAGGAGTGCAGAAGGGGCTGGAGATGGGCTTCCAGAGTGGACTCTGCCCTGTGCAGCCTGGGAATCTACTTGTGCCTTTGCACCTCACTTTCTTCCTCTGTGGAGTTGAGGAAATAATCTAAGGAGCAGGGGGGATTGAAAATATGGAGTACATGGGAGCCGTGAAGTGTTTTTTTCCTTTATGGTTAAAAAAACAGGAGTTGCCTCAAAGACAAACAAGCGTATGAAAAGGTCCTCCACAGAGGATGGTGTTAGGGCACTGCACACTGAAGTGACACCCAGATTACGCCGCCTTTCACAGTCCAGATTCAGGACAGACAATAGCACTAACTGGTGCGGATTCAAGATGGAGCAGCTGTTGGGAAGGGAGTTTGGCCGTCTCTCAGAGCGAAACATGCTTTTGCCATCCAGCTTTGCAATCATGCTCTTGATATTTATCCAAGTGCATTGAGAACTTGTGCTAACACCGAAATCGGCTCACAAATGTTTACAGAAATGTTGTTCATAATTACTAAAATTTGGAAGCTACCGAGATGTTCTTCAATAGATGAGAGAACTAGTCAACTGTGGAACACCCAGACAGTGGCATACCCTGAACCATCCAGTCACAAGAAGACATCGGAGAGCAGTGAAGTTACACTGCTAGGTGAAGGAAGCCCATTGGAAAAGGTGACCCGTTCTGATTCCAATCGACATTCTGGAAAATAGAGACCAGTGGTTTTCAGGGGGTTGAAGGCAAGGAGAGAAGGAAGGAAAAGGAGCAGCACAGAGGATTTGGAGGGCAAAGAAACCTTCCTGTGTGACATCATAGCATGCACACATTAGTATGCATTTGCCCTGACCACTAGAGTGGACGTCAGCAACTGTAGATATGATGTGTCTGTGTGGCTTCATTGATGGAAACGAGTGTCCACACTCGTCATGGTATGGTGTGTCCATGGTGGTGTTGTGGGGAGATGGCCCGTGGGGACTGCACTTTTCTCTTAGGTTTGCTCAGCACCTAAAACTGCTCTTAGAAGGCCCATTAAAAACAAAAAACCCAAGCATGCTTACCCAAGCCACGTGATGTGTTCAACACTAGAAATTTTTAGAGAACGAAAAATTTTTAAAAAGTATCAACCTAAAACTTCATTTAAATGACAGTGTAGTTTTCAGAAAATCCACCAGCAAGGGGGCGAGTCCTTCAAGGCCCAAAGTAAAGTAGCTAGAAATGAGAATTTGGAGTCCCAGAAAACCAACGTGAACTAGTCACATTTAAGAAAATATAATATGGTTGAATATTCAGTGAAAAACTTATTCATAAAGCTCCGAGTTAATGGATTTTATGGGGTAGTAAATGTTTCTTAAATCTTGGAACTGAGTCTAAGATTTAAATGCCACTATTTAATATTAGTACCATAAGCTCAGAAATCGAACTAAAACCCATTACTCTTCTCATTGAATGCATCCTCTTAACTACTATGGCTTTTCATAAAGCCGTGGCTGCACTTTGTGCAATGCATTTATGAAAGGATCTGTTATGACCAGAATTTGTGGTTAAAAATAACCACCTGGTGAAACTTAAGCACCTCCAAGTAACAGAATACAACCCACTGGCAAAAAAGATGGGCTACCGCCACACTCCACAGGTGACTTTCAAAACCATTGTATTGGGTAAGAGAAGCCAGACACAAGAGAACACTTATTATGTGACTCCATTTGAATGACATTAGATAAAGCAAATCTAATCCATAGTGACAGAAAGCAGGTCAGCATTGGATGAGCTGAAAGGGGTGCAGGAGTGAGGGAGCCCATTAACTGGAGAGGGCCCAGCACTGACCCCCCTTATGGATCTTGATGGTGCTGAGGGTTATCCGGGTGTGTCCTCTCATCTCACTCCAGCTGCCATCACAGAATACCACAGCCGGGCAGTTTCCACAGCTCAGCAGACAGGCAGCCAAGGAGGAGACCCGTGCACGATGGAGAACCTCCCAAGGCCACGGGCCTCCCACAACAGTGTCGAACAGGCTGCAGGAGTCCTCGTCTTGGAAGTTAGACAGGTGTCCTTTTAAGGTTCCTTCCAAATCAGGGACTTTGATTCTGCCTCTTGCTGCATCCCAGTCTCCTCTTCTTCAGTCATACATGACAACATGAGCAGCCACCCTGGTGTGCCAGGGCCATAATGTCACACCAAAGCCTCGTGACATTTGAGGTAGAAATCTACCCATTTTCCAGATGTTGCTGCTAAGGTCCAGACAGGTTGTCCGTCTTACCTGGGAGCACAGTGTGGGCACAGGGGACAGAGGCACAGCCAGTGTTGAGTGACAGATTCCTTGCCCAGAAAAGGCTTGTGCTCAAATAAGCATGGCGTGGCTCTTGGATGGAGAAGCTCCCTGGCCACCCACCTGTCTGCCTGGGCCCCAATAATCACCCCCACGGCTCTCTGGGTCAAGGTCCGTGGCTTGCTGCTTTGATCACCGTGCCCCTTACTCATGGCCAGTGAGCACTGTCATCTGGCCTCTATTTTTGAGGAATCCCATGGGATTTTTGCAACAAAACAGCATCTCTACTGCCCTTCTGCCCTGGGAGGAGGGCCACAAGCACCTCAGTGAACAGGCACCCCTCAGTTCATATCTGTGTTGGCTGCTCAGAGGCCAGTCCACTGACCCCCGAGTCTGCCAGGCTCTAGCACATCCATTTCCAAGCCATCTCCAATGTCTCACATAACTTCACCTTTCTCACGGTGCTTGTTCTTTCAAGGTCCAAGAGCCATCACAGCGGGGGGTGGGGGGTGGGGGAGGTCTTTGCTGGTGTGTTCTCTGCCATACACCATGGGAGCATACTCTTGATTGGTTCCCCTTATCCAGCCTACTGGGTCACGCTCCTTGATCCAGTGTCTTACTGCATGAAGTCCACGATGCTCTCCCAACTCCTGCCTCTGCAGGTCGGCAGGTCCTAACGCTGCCCCTTTGGTGTAGAGTCCCTCTTCTCTCCTGGCAGCTCCAGCTGTGCTGTGCCTTAAACCTGGTCATTGGTCCCAGAGCCACTGGGGGCCGTGGAGTGCACGTTTCCTTGCGATACAGAGGTCCCCACACCATCTGCAAGCCTGACAGGGAGGCGTGGACCCAGTCTGGCAGCCCAGAGGTGGAGCGATTTTGAAGTTAGAGATTTTAAGTGCATTAACTAAGATGGCACATCCCATATCGCGTGGCAGTCTCCTCCGCTGCATCTCGGCCCCAGAATTGCTGTGGCGGACCTCCCAAGGTTGACAGCTGAAACTCCTCTGGAACTTCACTGCTCTTACAGTGAGGCCCCAGGCTCCAGCCTTAGATTCTTCTCCAGCAGCCACAATGACAAAAGCTATGTGCCACCAAGGAAAATGACTGGATTTCAGACTTGGCATTTGATTACTGACTACGTAACTTCAGCCTTTCATCGTCTTTCTCCAGGAAGCCACATAAGAGGGCTAGGAGAACTTAGGGGACGGGGCTAGTGGCAGGCCCTGCGAGCTCAGACGCACCCTTGTCTGGCAGTGTGCCACCTCCATGTGCATCTGGCATCTTTCTGCTTTGTTTTTTCCGATCCTTTGTTTCAGACTCTGCTCATAAGGGAAGCTGTATTAATGCAGGTGGCATATGGCCCAGAGTTCTTTGTATGTGACTAGGGCCTGCTTATGTGGGCTCAAGAGTGAAGCTAGTCACAGGTGATAAAAACCCATTCAAACTGGATGCCATTTTAAAGCCCTCCCTCCCTCCGTCTTGGGCTCACATAACAAATCCCATCATGCTGCATTTTGAGCAGCCCCTGGTTAGGGTGGCTCCTGTGGCGAGTCTGCCTGCGTTTCTGTCTTGACCTCATTCTCTTGTGGGCTCTACCCCAAGGTGGAAGGGTGGCCACCAGCAGATGCTAGCTTAGTTCCTGGGCTTGGGAACCTAGTAAACGTATCTCTTTTTGAACTCTTAACAATTTTTAGAAGAAGATCTCTGGTTTGCCCTGCTTTAGGTTAGTAAACCCCAGGGCACAGGGGAATGTAGGCATGTGGCCTACCCAGTGTTGTATGTCCCACTTGGCTTCCCGAGTTATGTGCGGTTTTCCAGAAGTCAGTACATTACTTAAAACAAAAAGACTCGATAGACAAAAATAATGGGAAAGGCAGGAGACAGCTAGATTTGCCTGGATTTCCAGTTTGAAAATGCTTTTGTAAGGCGATCTGTATACATATTGACATCTGTTAGCTCAAGCCATTCTCTCAAGTCCAAGGCTCTGATCTTCATGAATGGATCATTCCTATATTCACATTGCAGATGTAGGAACTAAAGGTCAGAACTGCAGGGTGGGTCATGTGACTGAGCATTGCTATTAGTCTAAACTGCTTGCAAATTTCAAAGACTTGGTATTTAAAGTATATAACTTAACATTTGTATCAAATACATGTGCATGCAATACGCTGGATGTATTAAGTAAAATATACTGCTTAAATAGTAAAATCGGGTGGAATTATTTTAATATAACTTCTAGAAAATTTAAAGATACACGTTTCATGTTGAGAGCCACAGCCGAAGGGGCCCCAGATTGGCTCACAGCGGCCCCAGCAACATCTAGCTGATTGGCTCCTCGGCCCCAGCAACATCTAGCTGATTGGCTCCTCTGCGGTGATGCTCATTGGACTGTTTCCCTGCCCTTTCAGACCACGGAGCTGCTCATTGGGGGACTTTTTGGCTCTGCCCACGTGACCCAGCCAATCGGCCTCAAGAGCAGGAGGATTGTGGGAGGTGGAGAGAAGCTTGTGGGGGGAGAGAGAGGCTTGTGGAAAGCCGATGGTGGCAGTTGAGGCTCTGAGGGGTTTTTTCCTGAGAGGCTGTTTGTTTGGCGTGTTTGGTTCTAAAAATAAAGTTAGTTTCTTTTGACAAGTGGCTCCTGATTGTGCCCAGCCAGACTGCGGCATCTGGTGGCTCGCACGGGGAGCGACTGAGGGTAAGTGAACTGCTCGCCCCTGAGGGCAGGGCGAGAGGATGGGTAGCCATTTTAAGATTCTTCTTTTGTTATTTTGTTTCACTTTTGTTTTAAGTTGCCTGTCCCTGGAGATGAGTGAGACGGAAGAAAAACCGCTCACATCTGAGGAAAAACTATTTACGTCTGAGGAACAGATAGGGAGAAAGGACGGATGCACATGTCAGGAGGATAGAAAGGCTATAATGACTTTTTGTTGTTCCCTTTTTATTTCATTCTGTCTCGGTTTTGTTTGGCGTCATCTTGTTGGGTTGTATTATAGTAGAAATACGGGATCAGAAATTAGTAAAAAACAAACTGAAAGAGTGTTAAGTAAATTGTTAGAGGAAGGAGGCATCCCAGTAAAATCAATAGCAGTCAGGGCATACGTTGATACAATACAAAAATGTAGCCCATGGCTTTTTAAGGAGGAGTTGTTAAATATATCACAATGGAACCATCATGGTGAAGATTTAAAAAGAATAGAAAAGAAAAGCCCAGGGACTCTGCCAGTTGGCACATTGCCATTGTGGACGTTCGTATCTTGTTTGCTTAGTCCAAAGCCTTCAGTTCAGAAAATGGTAGAGGAAGGAGAAGACATAATGATTCAAGTAAAAGAGAAGGTCTCTCAAGTTAGTCAGACAGAGGAAAAGATTCAAGTAAAAAAGAAGGTCTCTCAAGTTAGTCAGACAGAGGAAAAGATTCAAGTAAAAGAGAAGGCCTCTCAAGTTAGTCAGACAGAGAAAGAAAGTGTAAAACAGAAAAAGCCATCAGGGGGAAAGTTACAACAGGAGATTGCTACTAACACCTTTCTATCACCAGAGGGTGTAAGTGTCCAACCAACAGCACCACCTCTACAGGAGACTGCTACTAACACCTTTCTATCACCAGAGGACGTAAGTGTCCAACTAACAAGGCCACCTCCATATGCTGGGAGGTCCCCAACCCCCGCAGTTGATAGTTGGGATCCTGAGACAAGATCTCAAATATTAACATGCCCTGTATTTGAGGCAGGAGGGCAGCGATTTTACCAAGTTTTAAATTTCAAAACAGTGAAGCAGCTAAAAGAGGCTGTAACAACCTATGGTCCTCAAGCACCCTTCACTGTAAGCTTGGTCGAATCCATTAACAACTTGAACATGACGCCAGCAGATTGGGCTAATATGTGTAAAGCTGTGCTAAATGGAGGACAATACCTGTTATGGAAGGTTGCCAATGAGGAATTTTGCAAGGAGACGGCTAGGCGAAATGCAGCAGCTGGTTATCCTCAGAGAAATCTAGATATGTTGTTAGGAAAGGGACCTTATGAGGATCAGCAGCAACAAATGGCATATGATCCTGGCGTATACGCACAAATTGCTGCAGATGCAATTAAGGCATGGAAGACTTTACAAGGACATGGAGGTTTACAAGGTCAATTATCTAAGGTAATACAAGGAGCTAATGAACCTTATGCTGAATTTGTAGATAGGCTTATTCAAACAGCTACCAGAGTTTTTGGGAATACAGAACAAGCAATGCCATTACTAAAACACCTGGCTTATGAGCAAGCGAATCGTTGGTGCAGAGATATCATTAGACCATGGAAACATGAAGATTTAAACACATATATTAAATTATGTAGAGACATTAATGAACAAGAGCAAGTCGTGGCAGCTGCAGTAAAACAGGCTTTAGATGCCAGAGACATTAATGAACAAGGGCAAATTGTGGCAGCTGCAGTAAAACAGGCTTTAGATGCCAGGCCAAGAACATGCTACAATTGTGAACAAACAGGACATTTTAAAAGGAATTGCCCCATTGGAGGAGGGTTTAACAAAACTAGGTATCCAAGGAGTAGAATACCAGGTATTTGCCCACGATGCCGTAGAGGGAGACATTGGGCTAATGAATGCCGTTCTCAAACCACCATAGAGGGTACTCCATTATCAAAAAATGAACAAGGACCAGGTGTTTATCCACGATATCGTGGAGAAAGGCATCAGGCTCCATTGCCAAAAAATGGACAAGGGGGCCCAATGCTCCGGGGCCCAAAACCACAAATATACGGAGCACTGGAGGAACCCAGCAACCCCATCAGGGTAGTGCCCAGGACACATTGTCCATCAGATCCCTCATCAGACAAACCAGAGGGAGCGCAGGGTTGGACATCTGCGCCTCCGCCAGAGCAGTACTAACTCCAGAGATGGGAGTTCAAATCATTCCCACAGGGGTGAAAGGACCTCTTCCCAAAGGAACAGTAGGCTTATTATTGGGACGCAGCTCTTCTACTCTAAAAGGACTTATGATAAGTCCTGGGGTAATTGATCCCGATTATGAAGGTGAAATAAAAATTATAGCCAGTTCTCCAAAGGGTATATCAGTAATTTCACCAGGAGATAGAATAGCACAGTTACTAATAATACCCAGCCTACATGATAAATTTTCCAGTCATACTGTAGAAAGAGGTTCCAAGGGATTAGGTTCCACAGGTGTAGATTGGGCTATGCTTTCTTTAAATTTAGATTCTCGCCCCATGCTAAAACTAAATATTCAAGGACATGAATTTAATGGGCTACTGGATACAGGTGCAGACCTTAGCATCATCTCTCGTCAAGAATGGCCAAAACATTGGCCATTACAACAAGCCACTCAAACGCTTCGAGGCCTAGGAGTGGCGACTAATCCCCATAGAAGTGCAATGGTATTAGATTGGAAGGATCCTGAAGGATGTGAAGGAACTATACAGCCATATGTATTGGATCATCTTCCCGTAAATTTATGGGGACGAGATGTCCTAGATCAATTAGGTTTGACATTAACAAATAACATCAACCAAAATGCACCCACTATTATGACTAGACAAGGTTTTAGGAAAGGAAAAAGATTAGAAAAACAAGAACAAGGTATAGCAGCACCAATACAAATAGATCAAGGAACAGACAGACATGGGTTGGATTTTCAGAAAGGGCCACTGAGACAATAAAAATTACTTGGAAATCAGAAAGACCAGTATGGGTTCCTCAGTGGCCCCTGACTAAAGAAAAGATACAAGCAGCCCATGACCTGGTCAAACAACAATTAGCAGAAGGACATATACAACCTTCTGTATCTCCCCATAATACTCCCATTTTTGTCATCAAAAAGAAATCTGGTAAATGGAGATTATTGCAAGATTTAAGAGCCATTAATAATGAGATGGTTATTATGGGACCTGCTCAATCAGGGATTCCTCAGTTGTCTGCTTTGCCAAAAACCTGGTATGTTTTAGTTATAGATATTAAAGATTGTTTTTTTTCAATTCCAATTCATCCTGAGGATAGTCCACGTTTTGCATTTACTATCCCTGCACTGAATCATGAAGGTCCTGATCAGAGATATGAATGGAAAGTACTCCCTCAAGGGATGGCTAACAGCCCAACTATGTGTCAAATTTATGTTAACAAAGCAATCCAGCCACTTAGAAATCAAAATTCTGAACTACAAATATTTCACTATATGGATGATGTATTATTAGCACACAAAGATAAAAACACATTGCTAGAATGTTATGCCACACTTACAAACTTATTAAAAAATTATAATCTAGAGATAGCAATAGATAAAGTACAATTAAATTTTCCAATTAATTATTTAGGAGTTCTATTATCCTCAACCATGGTCCGTCCACCAAAAATTCAAATACGAGTAGATCAACTCAAATCACTTAATGACTTTCAAAAGTTATTAGGAGACATAAATTGGATAAGGCCTTATTTAGGTATACCAACAGGAGAGTTGGGACCTTTATTTGATATCCTAAAAGGTCCATCAGATCCAAATTCACCCCGAATGTTAACGCCTGAAGCAAGAAAGGCATTAAAAATCATTGAAACATATATGGAAAATATGCATTTGGATAGAATTGATATAAGTTTGCCTTTATTATTTATTATACTACCAACAAAAAATATTCCTACAGGAGTATTTTGGCAAGAAGGTCCATTATTATGGATACATTTATCTTATTCTCCTAACACTATTCTTACTAGGTATCCTGAGGCTGTAGGACAATTAATACTCAAAGGAATAAAAGCAGCAAAGGGAGTGTTTGGAATTTCTCCCAATAAAATTATTACTCCATATACTATGAATCAAATTGATGAGTTAGCTAATGAGTTAAATACTTGGGCAATAATCATGTGCAAATCTAATGTTTCATTTGATAACCACTTACCATCTAATCCTTTATTGTCTTTTTGGTCATTGCATCCTGTAATTTTTCCAAAAATGACAAGAAAAACACCTATCATGAATGCTCCAAATATATTCACTGATGGGTCAAATAATGGTACAGCATCAGTAGTTACCCCTGATCAAACTTTTACATTTTTAGTACCCAAACAATCAGCTCAAAAGGTAGAGCTTAATGCAGTTTTACAAGCTTTTGTGATGTTTAAAGATTCTGTATTTAATTTATTTTCTGATAGTCAGTATGTAGTTAATGCTATAGTATCTCTTGAAGATGCTGGTAGGATTTCCCCTTCTTCTACTGTTTTCTCTTTGCTTTCCACTATACAAAGTCTAATCTGGGACAGAAAAGATCCATTCTTTATAGGACATATCAGGGCACATACAGGATTGCCTGGAGCCCTTAGTTTGGGCAATGATTTAGCAGATAAAACTACACATGACATACATATTTTCTCTACACTAGAAGAAGCTATAAATTTTCATAAAAAGTTCCATGTCAATGCTAATACTTTACAAAAGCGTTTTAAAATAACTAAGGAACAAGCTAGACAAATAATAAAACAATGTCAAAATTGTGTGACCTTTTTACCACAAGTTAATCTTGGAGTCAATCCTAGAGGATTGATACCTAACCATATTTGGCAGATGGACGTCACACACTTGCCAGAATTTGGAAAATTAAAATATTTGCATGTTACAGTTGATACTTCTTCTGGATTTTTGATGGGCTCCCTTCATGCCGGAGAAAAAACTAAAGATGTTATAGCTCATTGCTTACAAAATTTTGCCACTGTGGGTGTTCCAAAACAGTTAAAAACAGATAATGCCCCTGGTTATACTTCTACCTCTTTTAAACAATTTTGCTCAACATTTGGCATTACTCATATAACAGGAATCCCATACAATCCACAGGGACAAGGCATAGTTGAAAGAGCTCATCAAACTATTAAAATGTACTTATTAAAGCAAAAAGAAGGAATTGGGAAGGGGTATATATTCCCCAAAGATAAACTTAAAATAACCCTTTTTACTCTAAACTTTTTAAATTTGGATTCATCAGGACTTAGTGCTGCGGAAAGGCATATGTGTCCAAAAAATGTACATAAGCCCAAGGTACTTTGGAAGGATATTCTAACAGGACAATGGAAAGGTCCTGACCCAGTAATTGTCTGGAGTCGGGGGTCTGTTTGTGTGTTTCCACAGGGAGAACAGCAGCCGATTTGGATTCCAGAAAGATTAACTAAAACGATTTCTACAGACCAAAAAGAAGATGATTTGGCTCAAATCCATAACAACTGATATCCAAAACTCCAGTTTGGCTATTCTTACATCTGCAACAGAACCAGGATGCTTTTTTCAATATCTATTTTATTATTGCCCTTTGCCATATCATGAAGTTCTATTTTGTTTTTTGAGCTCATACAGACCTAGGTTAATGTTTTGCTGATCAGTTCTATTTTTTGACTATAGAGTTTTTAAACATTGCAATGTAGATTTCACCTGTAAAAAGTTATAAGGCCTTTACTATTATGTTATGTGTTGTATGTATTATGTTATGTGTGCACACTTGTGTTTTGTCTTATATGTTTGAATGTCCATATATCATATATGATGAGCGCTCATGATAAAATGGATCCAAATATTTTTTTTTTCACGTGATTTATATGGTTTAATTTATATTGGGTAAACAACTGTTGAGGATTGTTTTAATATGTAAACAAAAAAGAAGGTTAACAGATCTGTTTGTTTACTTTCACCTTTCCTTTTCATTATATTTAATAATTCTCTTAAAGATAATGTAAATTGTTAAGAAAATTGTTTTCTTTTAGTGCCTTCTGTAATGTTACATAATTTTTTCTTTAGCCATTATTGCCAGAATTCCTATCTTCATCCCAGTGCCGGTGAAGACAATGTAAATTGTTAAGAAAATTGTTTTCTTTTAGTGCCTTCTGTAATGTTACATAATTTTTTCTTTAGCCATTATTGCCAGAATTCCTATCTTCATCCCAGTGCTGGTGAAGTCAAAGATAAAACCAATCTACAGCTTCTACAATAGCCATCACTGAACTGCTTGCAGAACTTGCCTGGACACATTGTGAGCTCACCTGTATGCATTTTGAACTATCTGTTGGTGCAGCGACTTGTGGTAGTGTTGGGGTATTTTTGCTGATGATGTCACCGGTGGTACAATTTTTCAAAGGAGCCCTCAATTGGCTTAATGTCATGGCATTTTGCATCCTCCTCTACTAGTGATGGTCTAAAATTTGGGGGCCAACAGAGGTGAGGCAAAGAACCTCACCCCCCCACTGGTGCAAAGGCCTATCCACAAGTATAGCTGTATGCTGGACCGGTAGTCAGTGACGGGTATGATCCAATTGCAGTGGTACCAACCTAAGACAGGAGGCTGACGCCTAGAGGTCAGTTCATCCGATGACGGGTAAGGACCATATGTTGAATTGGACTGCCTAACAGGCACGGTCCCTAAGCCACATGCTTGTTGTTTAAACAGAGAGGGGGAGATGTTGAGAGCCACAGCCGAAGGGGCCCCAGATTGGCTCACAGCGGCCCCAGCAACATCTAGCTGATTGGCTCCTCGGCCCCAGCAACATCTAGCTGATTGGCTCCTCTGCGGTGATGCTCATTGGACTGTTTCCCTGCCCTTTCAGACCACGGAGCTGCTCATTGGGGGACTTTTTGGCTCTGCCCACGTGACCCAGCCAATCGGCCTCAAGAGCAGGAGGATTGTGGGAGGTGGAGAGAAGCTTGTGGGGGGAGAGAGAGGCTTGTGGAAAGCCGATGGTGGCAGTTGAGGCTCTGAGGGGTTTTTTCCTGAGAGGCTGTTTGTTTGGCGTGTTTGGTTCTAAAAATAAAGTTAGTTTCTTTTGACAAGTGGCTCCTGATTGTGCCCAGCCAGACTGCGGCATCTTCATGTGACATTTCTATGGGATGGTGCTGGTTTCAGAGTCAGGCAGCCATGACTGTTCTAGGGTAGAGATTGGATGGGCCTGGGCATATCTTTCCTAGACTGCCCTATCAAGGTGCCAGAAACTGAGTGGCTTCAACAATAGAAGCTCATCATCTCATAGCTCCAGGGGCTGGGAATGTGGTCTATCCTCAGTTCAAGACTGAGGTGTTGGTGGGCTGGCTTCTTCCAAGACCATGAGGACCCGGTTTCTGGAAGTTGTTGCTATTCTGTGCCCCATAGCACCATCAACACCATGTTCTTCCCGCGACTCTCCATCTCATTTTCTCTGCCTGTTTCGATTTGCAAGTGTCCCGTTTTTATGATGACCAAGTCATGTTGGCTGGGGATTGCCCTGAGGATGCATTTCCAACTTCAGGACTTCAACACATGAATGGGCGACACAATTCAGCATGTAGCACCAGGCTTTTCTGACTCCAGCGCCCATGCTTTCCCAAGACTCAATAATAGTCCAGGCAAGAGTGTGATGCGTTCCGTGAAGAGAAGAGAAAGGGGATGAGGTGAAGGGCATCAGAACCAGATTGGGAATGTCTAAGAAAAGCCTCATGAGACACACGGGGGTGGTGGGGAGACGGTCTGCTATCTGAGACACACCTCCTAGTAAGTTTTGTAAGTTCTCTAGATTTTCCTACCATTTTGTCCTTTTGGATGGCTATAACAAAATGCCACAAACTGGTTGGATTATGAATAGTAAATTTATTGTGAAAATTCTGGAGGCTGGAAAGCCAAAGATCAAAATACCAGAAGATAAGAGGGCTGGGGAGAACATACTTCCTGGCTCACAGATGGCAGCTCTGGCTGTATCCTCACATGGTGAAGAGATGGATTTCTCCGAGGTCTCTTCTGTTAGGGCATGTATCCCTGTTATGGTTTGAATATGAGGTGTCCCTGCAAAGCTCCCATGTCAGAAGTGAAATGTTTAGGTCACAGCATTCACAATCCAGTCAGTCCACCCTAGTTGGAATGGACTAACTGGATGGTATCTGTTGGCAGGAGGGGTGTATGTGGAAATGGCTCACTGGGGGTGTGCCCTGGAAGGGTGCATCTTCCCTGTGGCCTCTTCCCCCTACTCTGCTTCCTGACCCATGGGCTGAGCAACCTCCCTCATTATGTTCAGCCTCATCTCAGGCCCAGAGCAAAGGAGTTGTTCGTCTATGGACTGAGAGCCCTCTGAAATCTGGAGCCCCAAATAAACTTTCCTTCTAAGTTGTCTTTGATTGGCACTTTGGTCAAAGCAGTGGAAAAGCTGACTAGATCATTATTTGTGAGAAATGTGCTCATGACCTAATCATCTATTAAAGTCCCACCTCCTAATAATGTCTCCTTGGGGTTAGGATTTCACACAAATTTGGGGGGACATAAACAATCAACCTCTTGCATCCTATCTTCTTGCAGGCCTCTGTCTCCCAGAGGATTTTTTTTTTTTTTTTGGCAAGTCTCCATTCCAATCCATCTCTGAGAAGAGGTTGATAGGCATCTGGGGCAATATTATCTGGTCACATTCAATCCCAAAGCAGCATAATTTTTCTTAAATGAAATACTCTCATGATCACTCACTTCCCTCTTGAACGTTTCCCAGTATAGATTCATCTCCATGCTTGTGAAATGACTGAGGCTGTTGGGTTGTTGCTATTTTGGGGTAAGACGAGGGGACCCTGGGAAATAGAGGATGCTATCTTTACCCTGTTCAGACGTTGTTCATTACGTACACTCAGCAAGTGATAAGCAGGCTGCAGAGACGCCTGAGCCAGCTTAGTTCCCATTGCTAATTTGGTTGTATTTTTTCAGAATGGTGATAGATTTTATAGCTTGAAAATATTGTTTCTTCCTGTTGTAGCAGCTCATTTGAATCCATTCATTCAGTTCATTCGATACAGCTGTGGGGAGCTGTGGTACACTGTGCGGTACACAGTGGGGGCCAGAAAAGCACAAACCTTGCCCTCCTGGATCTGAGTGGCCTTTACCCTGAGAAGGACTCCATTATTTAAGTGAGGTGCCATGTGGAAGTCCCCACTGAGAATAACTGTCTCCCTCACCTCTTCCACCCTCCCTTCCTTAGGATGTCAAACCTACTTCTCGCTAGATGGTTTTGATCCAGAACAAATTTCTTGCTCTCTTAATGTTAGTTTTCTAAGTTGTAAAGAAGGGACCGGGGCTGGTTTTCCTGGAGAATGCTCCCAAGGTTGTTAGACAAGGTCATCTACAGAAGCCACCTGGGGTGGTAAAGACTAGAACACAGAAAAATGGAATGCTCGCCCTGTCATGCTAAGTGGGTTTTGCAGGTAAAAATACTGCTTTATCTACTCTTCTCCAAAAGAGCCAAAGAAAACAGGGAAAGGAAATTGATGGTGGAGAGGAAAGGAGGGTTTTTCCCAGAATGGAGTGAAATCATCACAAACAACTCAGCCTCCTGTCTTCTTCCCCCTTCCCTGTTCCCAGCACCCATTGCTACCCTATGCTATGACACCTGGATTCTCAAGTACAGCCCAGATCCTTTCTCCCAGGCACCATGTGTGCTTGTTCCTCTGCCCTCTGGTTCCTTCACCGGGATGGCCCACAGACACCTGGAACTCGAGGTGTCTGATCTTGAATGCATTACTGGCTCCAACCTGTTCCAACCTCAGCTGTGCCCGAGTACCCAGCTCTGTCATGCCAGCACCCCAGGGGCATCCTGAGCATCTCCCTCTTCTCAGCACCCAATAAGTGATCATTTCTGGGGCCTTCTGCACTCAATGAATGAATCCCCGGTTCTATGTCTGTACCCTGAGGACAGCCCAGGTGGCCTTTCCTTCATGTCTTGAGATGACGATGGCAGTAAACCATCAAGCAGTGAATCTTACTCAGTGAAGCCTCGCCCTCACTTGTCTCCTACGAGCGTCACACACCTAGAGACGGTGTTCGATTCCTGTTGTCTTCACTCTTCTCCAATCAGTTCTCCACCTCGTAGTCAGACACTTAGGTGTAGCTACTATCCCAGAACAGCTCCTCTACTCGCCCCCAGTGCCCACTCTCTGGGGAGGGAGCCAAAGCACACACCACTCCAGCTTCCACAGAGTCAAACAGATTGGAGAGAAGTCAGGTTTCTAGAACATTCTTTGTGCTTGCTTCCTGGAGTAAAGGGACTTGCTCAGAGCCACATGGAGCCTTTCATAAATCTAACAGCCCTTCCCCAGCTCCTCCCTAGCAGCGAGTTCTTCCTAAGCTGAGCTCTGGTGGCCCAGCCCTCTCCACGTAGCACCGGCAGTTTGCATCTCGCTGGCTCATCGAGTTGGGCCAGTGCTCAGCACTGGGGTCTGACAGACTCGGCTCAGCAGTCTGGACATAGACAAATTATACACTTGTCACAACCATTCTTACCAAGCTTCACCCATTGTCCCAGCAACGCATCAGCGGAGCCCGATATCATTCTGTGCCCACAGGCAATGGGGATGGCTAAACTGAACCAGACGGCCCATGTTCTGCCCAGGCTGTCCTCAGTGTGCTGAATCCCATCGTCTCTCAATTGCCTCCTGCCCACCACCCCTCCATGCTCTGGTTCCCGTATAGTGAATGAAGACTCCTGTGACAGTGGCCCGACGTCTGAAGAACTCAAAGTGATTTCCATGCCTTGTGGAGGACCAGTGTCAGCTCTGCCTCTCGGGAATTCAAGGTGTGGGGTCTTTTCCACGCTCTACACCCTCAGAAACAGCCAGAGCCCGGCCTGGAGGGAATAGAGACCATACTTGCTGGACTACACTCAAGGATGGCAGGAGGCATAAGGTGAGGAGTCCTGACTACCCCTTATTCACCAGCTCCTCGTTTGGCCCAGGATTTCTGCTGCCTGTTTCATGTACATTACCTTGTGTACACTTGGACTATCCCTGAGCTAGAGGTGTCTAGCTGCCCTTGCTTTTCAGATTAAGCAAGTGAGGCTCAAAAATACATTGTCATGTTGCTAAGTAGTAGGGCTATGACTCATTCCCAAGCTTTTCCGACTCCAAGTCAGGAATAAACAGTGCATTGGTATCAACTCTGAGTCAAACGCCAATCCTCTTACTTTGGATGGTGTCCTTTGCTTCTTTTCCTGTATGTCCTTTGATCTTTCATTCTGCCATCCAAAATCATCTTCCCCGGGGAACCTCCCTCCAACAACCCAGATTCATATAACCTGACCACATCGGCTTTCCACTACCCAGTTCCTGCCCCGCGGGTGTGCGGCTTGGCACGTGCGCTGCTTGGCATGTGCTCTGAGATGTAATCACCGTGTTCCATCTGCAGTCGAAATTCAGTTCTTGCCTTACTGATTGAGCAAGTTTCTATGCTGCTCAGCTATAGCAGTGTTACACTAGGCTCTTGGATTGTTGACAAGACAGAAATAACCTGTGTCCCCAAGGTTCTCCATCAATGATGGGCTGTCCCTGGTGCAGGGGCTGCCTTCCATTGTGGGGTCTTTGGAAGCAGGCAGGTCTGAGTCCGAGACTTCACCCCGATTATTTGGGTGTTCATAAAGCAAGGACTAGGTATAATTTCCCAGTGTCCCTAATGCTGTCAACCCAGAATTCCATCTCATGATTTTGCCATTTCAACAATGTTATGTAAATGGCATCATGCAATAGAAAACCTGGAGGCTGGCTTGTCACCCAGCATAGTCCAAGTTAGTGCATGTACCTATTTTTTTTTTATTTTTCATGGTATAGATGTACTGCAGTTTAAACCATTCATCTGTTGAAGGATATTATTTTCAGTTTTAGGATGTTATAAATGCATCTTCTGTGAACATCCATGTACAGGTTTTGTGTGAAGACAAAGGTTTTCATTTCTGAAATAAATGCCCTAGAGCACCATTGTTAGGTCCTAGTGTTAGAGTCTAAAGAATCTGCCCATCTACTCTCCTTAGTAGTCACCCCATTTTGTGTCCCTCTTCACCTTACGTGAAACATCTGCTTTCTCTACATCCTTCCCAGTGTTAGTATTGCCCCTTTATGAAGGCGCCTCGCCAGCGTGCCGGGGGGAGATCGCCCCGTTTCCCTAATTGTTGGTGCTATCGAACATTTCTCATGTTTTTATTTGCCATCTGCACATCCTCTGGTGGTATGTTTTGTGTTTGTTTTTTCCCCGTTTTCTAATTGGATTGCTTGTTTTTCCATGTCAAGTTTTGAGAGTTCCTTTTATACATGGTTAAATATAAGTTATGATTTTATATGAATTACTGTCTGGGGCTCAGAGTCCCAGCTTCCCCATGGCCCTGCCCCTGCCCCAGAGGGGGGGTGCAGATGGGGTGCTTGCTTGCATCTTGGCAAGAGGCCCTCAGACCAGCCTTTGGTCCTGGCTCTGGGGGAGGAAGCGGGGCCACAGTCCCTGCTGTGGTTTGAGGCTGGAAGGGGGTGTTTGTTTCAGGAGGTTGTCCCTCACCTGGTCTTTGGAGAACCCAGGCTTTTGCTAGGCTGGTCTGTTTGTGCTGCTCGGCTCACTGGACCCTGAAGAAACAGATCGGAGACAGGCCAATCTAGGACATTTGAGACCAAAAGGCAAACCTAGGACTCGGGATCCAAGGTAACTTAGAACCAGCCAGGGACCTCAATCACTTTTTTTTTTTTAAGTGTATAACCCTCAGGGTTTACAGTTATACTCTAAGGGAAGAAAATAGAAGTTTGTCTATTTTATCTTCCCAGAGGTAGAAGCCTATTAGAAATTTTGTCATACAAACAGTTCAAGACAATGCTTGGGAGAAAAATGTCAGTGTGTACAAAATTCTTCTTGGAGCCTCTTTGCCAGATACAAAGTGTAGCCAGCTGATAAAGGGCCTGGGCTTATGGTTTTCAGTTCCCTGGAAACCATTACTAGCCATATTTCTTCAGCCCAATTATTTCACCCAGGTTAAAACAATTGAACTGTCTTTAGCTGTCCAATGGGCTCAGGGTGGCATTGTCATGGGCTGGAGTGGAGAATTAACTTGGAGGCTCCATGTCAGTCCAACAAAATATAGTTCAACTTCTAACCAAGCAATGACTACTTCCACTCAAGGAAAAGAATCCCAACGGAACCTGGAGCACTGCACCTTGCAGGGCAGCCCCACGCACCTGCTGCGTTTCTGACTAGGGCAGCCTGCTTGCCGTCCTTCCTCTCTCCCCCACCCCCCTCCATGCCTCCATTATCACAGGTTAGCTGAGCAGTTCTTGCACTGGGCTCTGGAGCTAGAAATACCAGCAGAGCCCAGTCCCTGACCTCAAGGCCTCCAGCAGGAGCACAGCAACACGGGTGTCTGGCAATAGGTGTGGCAGGGGCCTTCCACAGGGGCCTATAGCTGTGCCAGGCATGGCAACGGCTCTTCAAGATACAAGTGTTGTAGGGAGTTCAGACCTCAAATGACCGTTTGCTGAATTTAGTCAGCCATCTGTAGGGGAGGACATTAAGAATAAACCCTCCCTGTAACACATCTTCAGCCCAGCTCAGAAGCTCAGGGATGAAGGAAGAGGATTCCTGATGGGTGGAATTCAGCTTCCAGCCAGAGGGGGCACGGGCTAAGGAGCTGGGAACCATTAGACGTCCGTCATACCACCCGGCCGATTGTGCAAATGTGGATTTGCAGAATGCTAAAGATCCAAACAAAACCCAAGCCCAGTGTGTTTTGCTAAGGGCTGTGTTAAAAGTCAGTTCGGCAAACGCAGAGGGTAGTTTCAGGCTCTCATTTGACACCACGCTGGAAGGATTCTCTGGCTGTAGGGTCGACTCTGAGGAAGGGACAACTCCCGGCACTTGTCATAAGCAGCACTGTACGTGGCTGTGGTGTTAGGACAGCCTGGCCCATGAGAATGAGCTGCTTATTTCCTGCAGTGCTGTAGGTTTCCTGGGCTCCCACGTGGGGCTGCTTGCTTCAGCTGGAGGGCCAGCTGATGGGAAGGTCCAAAAACTTTCATTCACACATCCTGTAGTTTGGGCTGTTGACCGGGCATGTGGCTGCCCGTTGTCCTGCAGGCTGACTGGCATCATTACAAGGTGGCCTCAGAGCCGAGTTTCAAGACAGCAAAAGCAAAACAGCACTGCCTCTTGGTCTAGGCTCTGGAGATTGCTCGATGTTCCCTCCTCTGCATTCCACGGTATAGGAAGGGCAGCCTCAGTTCACCTTGAGGGGAAACTACCCAAGCATGAGACTCAGGCAGGCATGACCATTGGGGGCCACCTCCTATGAGTTCATCCACACTAGTACCAAGATTAGTTTCACCATTTGATTGATGTGCAGAGATGCTTAGTAACTTACAGGAAACTTACACAGCAAACCGGGTGAAGAATTCAAGGTAATGTTTCTCTTAAATTCAAGCTCATATGATCCTCAAAATAAAGTCTGCACATTTCCTCATGTTCTACAATTTATAAAGTTTTCTGATAGTGATATGATCACTATGAGTTTTGTTTGAACTTCACAGAAGCCTGCTTAGTTAAATGGAGTATATTTTGGATATCTACCCAATCTCTGCTGGAGCAACTCGAACGAAGTTTCACAAACTGGGTGACTTAAAAAATGTATTGTCTCACAGGAGGCCAGAAGTCTTAAAAAAAAAAAAATATCAAGGTTGCTTCCTTGTGAGGCTGTGAGGAAGCATCTGTCTCATGGTCCCCTCAGTTCTCAGGTGTCTGACCATCTCATTCCTTGGTTTGTTGAAGCATCACCTGAGCTTGGCCTTGACCTTCTATGGCATCCTCCCATGTATCCAAGCTCAGTCTTTTTTCAACAAGGACACCAGCCCCAATGGACAGAGACCCATTCTCCAGCATGGGTCATCTTGACCAAGCACTTCTCAACTATTTCCCAACAAGGTCACACTCAGGTTCTGTGAGCTAGAGGATCATGTATCCTAGGGGCTGCAATCCATCTGACACCACCCACAGTGTGGAAAATGAAGCTCTGATTTTCAGAAGAGGAAAGTGGATGCTCCACCCACACTTTATGCACATGTGCAGTGTTACTTCTCTCTGGGACTCCATTTTCTGGAGTCCCAGAGAGAAGTGCCGAGTTAGTGAAAGTCATACAAGTCAGCACCGGCAGGGACCCCGGGTTCCACCATACAGCCTTCATCCTCACATACACACTGGAGACTAAAGGGCCCTTTGGTGAGACGTCCCAAAATCAGATCATTTATAGCCTCAGAACAACTGTAAGATATTACCCCCGAGTCTAAAGCCTGCATGGCCTTCAGGCTCTGGAGAAGCCATTGCCCCTAAGACAAAAAGGTGTGAGTATCAAAAAGAAACCTTCAAGAATGAGTCCAACCGCCAGGCAGATAGTCATCATGCCATTCTGTTGGTGAACAGCTCTGCTAGGGCCAGGAGCTAGCTCTGCTCAGTAGTACATGGATGCTAAAGTGGATTTGCTAGTATTTACTTCCACCTTAACCAGAAAGGTGAGAGGGGAGGGAGAAGCCCTAACAGAACCTGGCAGTTATACCGAGTTAAGGTGGATGAGTTAAGGGCAGAAGGTTAGAACTTGTGGGGCAGAATGTCAAAGAAGGGAGCAGCAGGGGGAGGCCTCTAGCTCTGTGGGGCCTCCCTTTACTCTGGCCGAATCTTGAGCAGGGCAGGCATTTGAGGTCAATTCTAAGCCAGGTGAAAGAATCCTGGGAAGTCGGAAGGTCAAACAATGCCTGGAGCTCAAACAGGGCAGGGATAGGTCACCTTCCACCAGCCTAGGTGGAAAGATGTTGTCATGCCCAGGTGTCAGGTGGCGTACTCCGTGTGTTGCTTAGAAGGGTGGTGAAGTTAGCTGTAAGTCCAGGCTGCTTGGGATCTGCCCCTTCAAAGCCAAGAAGCCTCAAAATGAGCAAGTGGATCAAAACTTAAGTGCACCCCAGAAAAAAGGCAGACACTTTTTTAAAGGAACACAACAAAATCCAGCACAAAGGCAGTGTCTAGAATCCAATAAACCTTATCCAACCTGCTAAAATAGGAAGATATCTGAGAACTGGAAGGAAAAAACTAATAGGAGGAGATTCAGGAATGACAGTGATGAAATTATCAGATAAGACCATTAAGACAGCTGTTATTAGAACATGCGGGACATACTTATAACTATAAGGAGAGAAAAATTCTTAGAAGAGTTGAAAATGGAACCAGAAGTGAATAATGAGTTGGTATTCACACCAAGAAAGGAAGTGTAAGCTTGAACACAGCAGCAGTGACTAGAAAATGAAGAGGAGGAAAGCAGGTGAAGAGCCTCAAGTGCCGCTTTGGTGAATGAAGTATTTGGTAGATGCATTGAAGTAATCATGGCCGAAATGTTTCCAAACTGATGAAAACCATAAATCCAAAGAAACAGGTTCCAACTCCAAGAAAAAATAGATTAGAATCAAATCATGGTAAAGAATCCTTGAAGTACCCAATGGGGAGAAAAGGCATATTGTACGTTATATACAAATAGACAACCCGTTTTAAACCAGAGCTAAGCAAACCAGAAGGCAGTGTGGATCTTGGTGCAGTCTGTGCGCGTGCACTGTGGGGGGTGTGTGTAGCGTGTGAGTGTGTGCAACTTTGAGGCATCTCCAGAAGCTTTCCAGCTGCCATCGTGGATTCATCCAGCTCCAGGCCTGGGAGAATCTGGGCTGGGTACTCCTCGTGCTTCCCGTCAGTGGGCTAGCTTGGTGATGCTCTGCGGCTCGTGCTGTGCTGCTGAATGCAGGTGTGATGAGGTCTGCCTCAGGTTGTTGCACGAGTGCCCCAAATACTCTTAATAGAGGACTCAGACATACATAGTCCACAGCTGAGAGGGAGCTCAGTGAGAGGCTGCCCACACAGGGAAGTCTGCAGTCCTCAGTGACGTTGTAGATGGGTCAAGGCAGCAGGAAGTGGTGATAGATTGCTAACTGAGGAGCAAAGCAGGTGAGAGGCAGGTACGGGGCAATTCCAGTTTTATAGGTAACTTCCTGTTTGCTGATGGTTATCTGAAAACATTTTCATAATGACACTCCTGCGTCTGTGTAGGCCCAGTTATATGCAGGTCTATCCCACCTTGTATGTTTCCTTAGCAGCCACACATTGTCCTCTCCAGAACAGTCTAACAAGAAGGCAGTATTACCAACAACAAAATTAAAGTGACTTAAGAGTTACCCAGTAAATGCTTCTTATCCCTTGATATCGTCAACATTGGGGTACACACCATTATTCTTTCCATGCACCCTGTGATGCTGAGGTTCCAGGAAAATAGGGAATTGACTCCAGCTTACCTGATGGAAGGCAGTGCAGACATTCTAACCAGTTCTGACCATAACAAGTACCCTTTGGCTTCAGCCGTCATTGCACTGTTCCATTTGTCTCGAGTTCCACTTTTTCTTTAACTTATTGTAGTAAGATTCCCCTAGAACTTGGTACTCATCCTAGGCCTCTTTTCCAGCATCACTAATGATGTGAAGAAGCTCCCGCAGGGTGTTCCTCTTTGATGACTGCAATGGCACCACAGGATGGGGCACTGTCCTCTGCACAGCTGTGAGCTGGGCTGCTCAGCTTCCTGGGATTTTACCAAGAGCGGCTCCCACATCAGAGTCGCCTGGTGTCACGGTAACCAACTCCTAAGTGCCTCATGAAGCGCTGAAGGAGAAGCCAATGAGATTGCCTCTGAGCCCAAGTTGGCCCACACCTCGTCTTCCACAAGACTCAGGGCAAGACGAGATGCTGAGAAAGTAAGTGATCTGGGTGACATGTTAGCAGACAGTTGATAAAAAGTCTATTTCTATAGGACATTTGCTAGTTTACAAGGCAATTTACCTGCATGGCCAACTCGAGGAGGAACTTGGGTAGATTACCACGTTTTCCAGGTTCAAAACAGGTGTCCAATGCAGAAACACCCAGGGCAGAGCTTATTATCAAGGCCTATCAACACCCTTCTTCCAGTCCCATTCCCTGAGGGCAGAACTTGGGGACACAAGGAGGGCTCCCCATGGTTCTCTAATCCTATCACTCAGGGTAAGTGGCTTAGCCACCCAGAACATCACCCCCTTCTTTGGTAAATTAAGGATTTAACTTTTAGGATGTCAAGATTGGAGATGGTGAATTGTGATGAACCTGGCACAGGTAGGGGTTTGGCCACATGGGTTCCTTTCCCTGACCAGAGTGGTTGGTGTGGCAGAAGTCCTGAGGTCTGACAGTTCAGATGAGACCCATCTCCTGCAGCAGTCAACACCACGGGACAGTAAGAGCAGAAGGCTGTGGTTTTAGTATGTGTGCTGCAGTGTGTGGCATGGTATGTGCATTGTTTATGGTATATGTAGGGAATGTGGGGTGTTGGGCAGGGAGTGTGGGGTGTTGGGCAGGGAGTGTGGGGTGTTGGGCAGGGAGTGTGGGGTGTTGGGCAGGGAGTGTGGGGTGTTGGGCAGGGAGTGTGGGGTGTTGGGCAGGGAGTGGCACATGCATTGTGCAGCCTATGTGTGTGAACTCACTTTGGGGATGTGGCTCTGAAATCAGGCTATGGGAAGTAGCATAGGAGCCCCGAGTGGGAGGTGGAGGCACTGGGCAGGAGATGCAGGGAGGGCAAGGCATGGTTTCAAGGGTCTTCTTGCTTTGGAAACAGCGAGCCTGAAATTGAAGGGAGGTGGTGACGGACAGGCCTGGCATTCTGTCCTATGTCCACACAGGGCCTGGCACAGGGGATGCACAGTGACTGCTACTCAGTGTTACTATCAACGAAGGAGCAAATGAAATCCCTCCTCATTCTGTTTCAATATGTATGTTGTATTGAAAGATTATCACGGTATTTGAAGGAAACATTATTTTTTGTAGAAACATGGTAAACAACAGGAGTTTTAGTAATGATCAGATCTCATTAAATTTGTCTTGCTTCCCCCCAAATCATTCAGGTCCTCAAATAGGCTCCAGTGCAACTCAAAAGGAGCCTGTCAGGTCCAGACACCCTCTCAGGGTCAGCATGACTGTTTATACATGCACCATCCACAAGACACTGTAGGGCTCACCAGAAGAGTGTCACCCACAGGTGTGCATACATGCAGATCTTTGGTTTGACTATGTCCTACCGAAGTTGATGCATTGGAAACCAAGTCCCCAAATTTACATGTTGATATTCAGATGTGGGCCCTAGGGAGTTAAGACCAGCTGAGGTCATGAGGGTGGGGCCCTGTAGATGCCTTAGTGGCTTTATGAGGAAAGGAAGAGGCACCCAAGCTCACACGCTTGCTCTGGCTCACCATACGATGCCCTCTGCCATGCTAGGGGGCAGGAACAGACCTGCTAGTGTCTGCACCTTGATCTGGGACTTCAGTCTCCAGAACTGGGAGCCAACAACACTATGCAAACTAACTAGTCCAGCAGCAGGAAATGGACTAAGACCCACACATGCTAACCTTGGCCAGAGATCTCAGGGTGGACACCACACACATGCATCATGGTGTATGCATGCCCATAAGACCCTCAATGGGACCTCCATGCAGATGCCTAGGAACATCCAGGGGCATGACCCCACATAGACAGCATGCATAGCACTCAGCATGGAAATCCATGGACCCTCAGGAGATCAGGCTGGGAAGTTTCCATCCCTCAGAATTAGCCCAGCACTGACACTGAATGTGTGCACGTTCCAAGTCTTGGTCCTGAAGGGGGGGCCCTTTCCTACCTATGGGCCTTCCTTCTGCCCCTCGCACTTCCACAGCGCCCTCTTCTGCCTCAGCCTGGGATGCCCACCTGCTCCCCTTGGGCCTGCTGGTTCTCAGCCACCTGGCGTGTCCATGGCTATAATAGGCATGCCCACCTGAGAGGGTTCCTAGGGGATCAGACTGCAATTTGGTGGGGGCTGAGGGTGGTGAATGGGCTTGGGTCAGCCAAGTTGCCCACGGGGATAAGATAGAAGGTGCTTTGCTTGCACAGGTAGGAGGGAGGCAGGACACCCGCTCTCAGGAGGGCTTTCTTGGGGATCTGGATGGATGCAGCTCCATGGAGATCCAGCAGGCAGAAAGGGCATTTGGGGAAGTTGCAGCAGGAGCAAAGGTAAAGATGGAAAGGTGAATGGGGATGCCACACGCTGCCAGGAGTGCACAAAGGAGGGGGTGAGACGATCACTCGGGAGCAGGCAGTGTGGGTGGCAGCAGGATGAGGCAGGGCTTGTGCAGGATGGGCCCTGGGCTCTTCCAGCTCAGAGACTGGGGCTCTCAGCAGAAGCCCAACACTTCTGCAGAAAGCTGTCCTGTAATCGCCCTGAGGTCACAGTGCAGGAGTGACTGCATCACCTTTGGAATCAAATGGCCCCAGCTGTGCCATTGGTCGCTGGGTGACCTCAAGTTACCTCCGTTTAGTCATATGCTTTGCTACATGTGAGATTTGTGTTTAGCACAGCCCATGAAGCCTGCCCGTGTCCAACTCTGAGCTTGTTCCTCTGAACACCCAGCGCCCCTTGCTGAGCCTGGCCTCCGAGCATGGAGACCTCAGGCTTCTTTGCACATTTGCCTTTTTACATCTGAAGATCTCTGGGATAGAGCTCGAGGTCTGTGAGACCCTCACCACAATGGGTCCCATGGTGAGTTTCAGCTCAGTCTCTGGTGACACCTACTGGTTCTTGGCCCGTGGGGAGAAGCCTAGAGACATTCGAGATCACAGGATGTTGGGAGCTGGAGCATATAAAGCATATGACAGCTAATGATAACCAACCATGCCACTCTGGGGTCACCTCCTGCTGGGCCTCTCTGCATTCGGGATCTGGAGGAATCTAAAAAGACACAGGTTGGGTTAAAAAGATTGTCCTGCTTAAAGCCTGCCCTGGGCTCCCCTTACACACAGTCTGTTAAGTAAATTGCTAAAGGAAGGAGGCACCCCAGTAAAATCCAGGTTTCTCCATGCCTTGCCCCTGTCCTCTCCCTGTCCTATGATGCCCTTGACAGTGATGTCTCCTGTGCTCATTTGTGTCCACGATGCTGCCTCCGCACAGCTTCCTGACTGGCACTTCTCCAAGCCCTGCCTGCATCAGGCTGCACAACAGCAGCGGTCCCAGGTCACTGTCATTGGCCTGGGTTTGGTTCCCTTTGGTGTAGCTCTCCCCTTGTGCCAGCCCCGTGAGTACAGGGCCCACCTTTCCTGCTGCCGTACCAGCCTGGTGTGCACACTGTAGATACAGGCACTCGTAAGGCATGCCACCCTCTCGGCCTCAGGGAGGGAAGCCGAGGCAGGAAATGCAGCACCTGTCTGTCACGTGCAAGTTCTCAGGATCAAAACCTGGTCACTGTGCTAAGCCCCAGCAATAAATAAAGGCACGAGGTTATGAGGGAGGGATCCCGGGCACGCTTGCCCGATAACCAGGGCCGACATAAAAGACTCCGCCAGGACAGCCTTGCAGAGGCCACGCAACCTCATGTGGAAAATGTTCTGCAAGGACATCTACTCAGCAGCTATCTGTCTGACCTTGGACTGAAGCCACCCTTATCAATCCTGTGGCCAAGGATTCTTGCTTCAGAAGAACTTGTGTAACCCTTGTTCTGCCTTTAAAAGTCTCCTTGTATCCCACCCACGTTCACCGTGGCTTCCGTTGCATGTTTGCCCCATGTTAAAGCCCTCCTCGCTTATATTCCCAAACACCAGCATTCTTTAGAGAGTCTTATGCAGGCTGATCTTGGAAAGCCCACCGCTTCCCCAACCCAGTCTCCACCGGCTGTTGCCATGCGTGTTTGGTTGCCACAGATGGAAACGAGTCTGTGTGGGGGTCACTTGGCAGAGAGAAGCTTGAGCCCAGGTCTCACTGTGTTCATACAAGTGTCGTCACACCTCTGGCCTAGGCAAGGGCTGATGCCATCTGTCCATCCCCGGCTGAGCACATTCTACCAGATCAGGAGAATACAGCCCTTCAGAGCATACAGGTAGCTGAACTGCGAGGGCTTCTGGGAGAAGGCCCCAGGGCATCATCCAGGCAGGCTGCATCTGCCGGAGCCAGACTCAAATCTCATGGTCTCCTTTGTACCCATCCTGGGTGCCAGGGTATCATGGGAACCCACCGACGCCATCAGCAGAGACTCATTCAGTACCTACTGTGCACCAGGCACCATCTGGGGCTGGTTGCATCCCTGAAAGCTACTTAGGGCTGGAGGGCTTTGCCTCCCACTCACGTTCGTGGGGCTGGTGAAGGCAGCACATCGCGATGTTGCCAGAGCAGAACTCCCCTACTACCACCTGGTCCCTGTCATCTGAGGAAGTACTGCTGGGGCCACGGAGCTTGGCCTGAAGAAAGGGGGTTCTTTATTCTCCCCCTATTTCACTCCTAGTAGAAGGGGACGGCACCTTCCTGCTCCCCAATAGGGGGACAGGCATTGTGTCTTGCACTTCACCAGATGCCTTCTCAGCTTGATGCCAACTGCTCTGCAGTGTGGAGTTTGCATTCCTCGTGAGGAGATAAGGGGGGAGAAGCTCTCGGTTCAGTTGCTCAGCAGCAGTTAGAGTCAGAGTCAGAAGCCAAGCTCAGGCTGTCAACACCCTTGGCACAGCAGAGGTGCCAGTGGGCTTAGCGCTGCCTACTGTGTGGCCCTCGGACTCAGGCGACCAGTCAGTGCCTCCTCCTTCCCTTCTGTGCGGTACTAGTGGGGCTATGGTGAAGACCAGCTCTGACCCTTGGTCACCATTGTGATTAGTGCTACTTCCAAGTCCCCTGCAATCCCGAGTTGGCCAGCCGGCCTCCGAGTGGTAGGAGGACTGGGCTGTGTGTCTGCTGGTGTGAGTCATCCCTTCCCTCCTCTGCCTCTCCCCTGCTCTTGGAACGTCATCCGTCTCTGGTCAGCTGCACTCAGCAGTGGCTGCCGAGGGGTGATGGATGAGCAGCGAGTGGTTCCCGTCTGCCCCAGTGGGCTGCAGGCCTCCTTCCCGACCCCTGCTGGTCCTGCCACCTCCACCCCTAAGTCTCAGATGCATCTAAATCTTATGAGCTATCTGTGCCTTATCTGTTTAAATATTGACAATCCAGGTCTTCCACCTATGAGAAAGCTGATACGCAGAGTTCTAATGGGTACAGGGAGAATGGGAATCTGCCGCCTAAGATAAGGGGCCAGGGCCCAGGGGACACTCCCTGGTGTTCATATCTTTCACTGCTGTCTGACCTGCAGGGATAGCCAGGTAGGGCAGAAGTGGGGACAGATCAGGGGAGGGGTGTGGCTGCCTGTTCTGTAGACAGCTACTTGAAGTTGCCTGCACACAGGCCGTCTTAGACACTGCTGTAAGCTAGGGCTTCTCTGCCTGTATCATACCCCGCTTCCCACCTCGGCCCTGAGGAAAATGGGGCCAGGAAGTCCACGGCTTGCCTCAGTCCACAGCTGACAGTGTGAAGGGCTGCACCCCACCACCCTGGCAGGTCCCTTCACTGCGGTAGACACTCGATTTCTCCTAGTAACAGGAAGCTCACACCTGCAGAGCCATCTTCCTCACCCCCAGGACTAGGAGGGCTTCAGTCACACAAGATGCAAGGGAAATTAAAGCACATGGGTAAGAGAGAAACACAGCCCTAGGCCACACTTCTGTAGACAGGCTTACTGCAGACAAACCCTCATTTTCCCTTTCAAGATTAAGGCAAAAACCAATCCAAGAACAAAGTAGGTATGATCCCGGATCCTGCTAAATATCTTCTGTTGGTGAAAGACATATTTCCGATTTCTCCTCAGTGGTTGCTGGCTGAATCTGTGGCTAGTGGTTACAGCTGTGCTGTAGTCAGTCGCTCCTGTCCCAGAAAAGGGGGCATTGCTCTTCAGACTCAAGCCTCCTAGAGGAGGAGACTCACCGCCCAGGCCCATTCAGTCGCCTGGGAAATGGTGATCTAAGGAAGAGGGGACAACAGAGCTTCCAGGGACAGACACTTGTTTCTGTGACTGGAACACATACACAGGTTTGTTTTTTCCACATTAAAAAAGCCTCGGAATCAGGGCTGCTGATGTTGGTTGTTGAGGCCCCTAGTGCCGGATTCTTTTGGTCTACCCATGTGGTAACCAGAGGGATGGAGATGTGGCATGTGGAGCTACGGCAGCCAACAGCTGGGAAGTGGGGTAGGTGCCGTGCCTGGTCACGGCTGGACATCTTCCCAAGGCAGGCCCAGCTAACCTGTCCTTGCGTTTTGTAGATCGCATGACCACTTTTAGCTTCAAGGGGATGGGGAAAGAGATGGATTGTGGCTGGAGTAGACATGGATCAGCCATGACTCATCACTTGGGGATGAGCACAGTGACATCTTGAGCCAAATCAGTCCTTTCAGCAATGGAGAAGTTAGGTCGGGCTGTTTGGCTATAGAGTCGCCCTGCTGAATTTAAGTCGTGGGCATTGAAGAGCCAAGTGGGAAGGCCCATGTGGAAATCTGTACCTTCATCCTTTTGCCCCTTATATCACAGCTACTTGCCAACTTCTGTGTCATTGAGTTGTACCACCTACCTAGCCCCATCCCGCGCAGCTCAGGTATCAATGTAGTCCATTCTACTCAACCAAACATTTACCTGAGGCCATTCATGCACTTGGTCTATCTCCAGGGTGCAAATCAGACCCAGTGCAATCCAGCCTTGTCCGAGGACCTTCCAGTGCTGTATGTCAGTTTAATAAGTGCTGGAAAGATCCACACAGCAGATCTCCCACCTAGCCCGATTTCTTGTATCCATGTTCTAATGAACCCTGGAGGCGTCTTGCAGGCAGGCACTGCGCCTCGTGTGTTATTGATCTCTGCATCCGGGCTGAACATTAGCCCTGTGTCTTACATCCCCCAGTCTTGGCCCAGTGACTGGCATATACCTGGAGCTAGTTGTGAACACTTAGAAAAGTGAGTCAATAAGGAAATGAAGAGATCGCTATCCAAACTTTGGAAGTCTGTTTTACTTTTCAAAGTCTTGGCCCAGATACCTGGGATATAATTATAGAGTAAGAGGGGCTTGGGTGTTGTATTAGAATTTCAAGAAAAAAGGTATGTTACTTGAAGAAATATGTAGGTAACTGCAGAGGCTCAGAAGTCCCAGGCAGTGCCATCTGAAGCTGGCACAGTTGGTTGGGAGTCCCAGTCTGATAGCAGAAGACTGATTTTCAGCTCATACCATGGAGCAGGGGTGAAGTCCCCGCCACTCTGCCCTTTTGTTCTCACTCAGGCCTGCAACAATTAGATGAGACCCACTGTGTTGTGGAAAGCCATCTGCCCGAATGACTTGTTCTAACGCTAAACCCACCTGGGGCTTCCCTCAGACATGCCAGAACCAATCCTCAGCCAGGTATCTGGGCTTCCCTTGGTCCAGTGAGATTAGTGTTAAGGTTGGTATCAGATGCTAATCCTATCTCCCTGTCAAGCTTCTGAATATGCCAACTGGAGCCCAGAGCTCATGTGGGAAGCCTGCAGGGAGTGGGCTTCAAGAGGAATTTATTCGAGTTAGTGCTCTCTCCAGCTACTTGAAGTTAGAGCTTCCCCAAACACCAGAAAGAAACTTGCAGGTCTCCTAAGGATGGAAACACTACCCAATACATGCATTAGGTCTAGAAGAATCAAAGTGCTTCCTTGTCACCTTCACTTCCTGGACAGTGGGTTGAAGTTGCAGTGTGTAGAGAACTTGGACTCCTCTTGGTGTGCAGAGCCAGGCCTCAAAGTTTTCCTGGAATGAGGTCTCTAGCTTTAGGCTCCAAGGATTTCCTGTGGTCAAGTATAAACTTTTCAATGAAATGGCTTTTAAATGATATCTGACTCCAAGTCATTTTGTCTGTCATGCTGCCAAAATTCAGGTAATGGATCGTCACTGTGTATAACCATCCATCAGTGCTGGGCCCAAGGTTTAAACCTGGCTCAGTTCAGGGCCCAAATGAGCAGCTCGTTGTTTCCAAAATGCACTAGTTTACTTGGGCTGCCGTGGTATGCCGCAGTCTGGCTGGGCACAAAGTCACGAGCCACTCAAGCAGGAACAAACTATTTCCAAAACTCCCTTGAACGCCACGCACGTGGCCTTCTCCCGGGACACACCACACCAACCAGAAATCCCTCCTCCGGAAATCCCTCCTACCGCACTTCCCCAACCAATGGGAGCTCCAAAGTAGCAGGCCAAGGCGGACAGCAGGGGTCTAACATCCAATTGAATACACATCTTAACATAACCATTATCATCTCAATGGCTTGCTGGCATCACCTTTCAACCAAAAATGCCATGAGTCATTCCTACTTGGCTATGGCTCTCAGCAGTGGTACAGGCCAAGTGGTTGAAACAGCAGAGAAGTACTGTGTCAGGGTCCCGGAGCCAAAGTCTGAGGTCAGGGCTGCTCCTGGGGAAGGGGCTGCCCCAGCCTCTCTTGCTCCTGCTGGATCCTTGCCTCAAGGCACTAGATCCCCTGTCTCATTCCTGGGTTTCCTTACTGTACCAGCCATGGTGGCTCAAGACCCATCCTGCTCCAGTACCTCATCTGAACACCACTACACACTGGGCTGGAGAGTGGGACCTCAACAGATTCCGGGGAGACAACTGAATACAAACTAACCCTTTTTTTTTTTTTTATGTCTCATTCCTGGTGGTATCTTTCAGGGTAAAATTGGAAGATACCACTTTCAAGAAAGTGGAAGTGACCTGATCTACCCTCTACACATTTATCAAAGGTCCCTTGCAGTTCTGCTGTGAAATAAGAACTGAAAAATAGTGGGGGAAGGACATGCCAAGGAGTGTACCGCCTACAAGACCCAGAGTCCGAACTGTTTCCGGTGTATCATCTCATCCAGCTCCCTGAGTAATTCCAGGTGCCCCTCTTGACATTTTCCCCTGGAAGCCGTCATTTCATGGATAGTATAGGAATCCTCAGGCTGACTGTTAGGCTGTGTCCTCAGGAGGAGGAGGGCTGGGACCTGCGGCAGGGTTCTGGGCTCCAGGTCCAGCCTTGCTTCCGATTTTTGCAGGCCACAGGAAGGAGACCATGACTCGGTTGTTTTCTAAAGTGAGATCACAAGGAAGAAAGATTCTGCGACAGTAAATTTATGTGCATGGCTGTGGTTTTGACTTGCTCCATTGGTCTTTGTATAATTTAGACACTTTTATGCCGTTTAGAACACAAGAATATGAATTTTGGTGGATTAAAATCTCATTTGTGGCCCTGCATCTCCAACATTTGCTATGAGCTCTCAAACAAGAGCATAATTTACTATTAGAACATTTTATCTAATGAAAAGTCCTGATCGATTTGGATCAATTTAGCTCGGGGTCTTTTTTCTTGGAGAGACAGTCTCCATAAACAAGAATCTTATCTATACCCAGAATAATGATGGTGCTCAAATTGCCCCGAGGCAGAAAGTTGTCTGGGCTCTTTCAAAGATTCTAATGGCGATTCTAATTACACCCGTGATTTAGAGCGATGGTCCTCTCCATCCATCCGTGCTTTCAGAAGCGCACAGGGAGCCCTTCCTTATGGTAGGGGACCTTCCATGACCTCCTGCTCACCCCCTGGCCTTGTCAGCAGGTCCTGCTTCAGCTGCATTTCTTATTCTCGGGACCCCGAAGTGGCTTCTCCCAGCCCCTTGCCTTTGGGCCACTCTTAAGACCAACCAAGTGCCGTCCCCTTGGGGATGCTTCCCACCTTCCCTGGTCAGGACCAGATCTGTCTGTCCCCGCTTTCTTGATCATTGCCCTCTGTTTGCTGGGTTCCTTCACCCTCCCAGGGAGGGATGCTCAGGTGGCCAGGGCAATGGTGGGGGTGCTCTTGGGGAATGCCACCGACTTCCTTGCTTGGCCTCTGCAGGTGGCCAGATAGCACCTGCCATTTTCTGGTCAGTGTGTCAATCACTCCTGCAAGAGCCACACATGTCCTCAGGCCTTTTGAGGACCCTTTCTTTGGGCAAGGCACATCTTTCCATTGCATGCCTTCCCAGATCACCATGAGTGGACACCCTAGTGTCTCCACTGCGGCAGTACCCCAGGCAGCAGGCTCCCCTTCGCCAGAACAAGGGACCATCATTGCCATCTCCACAGTGTCTGACCCAACCTCAGAATTCGAGTATGTCCCAATGAATTTCACTTCTAGGTGTAACTAATATGCACTGGTCAAAAATGACTAGAAGACCAAGAGAATAAAGACCACCAGGGAAAGGGAGAAGGATATAGTACTGGAAGTTGAAATGGGACAAATTATGTGCGTTTTAGGAAAATGCTAAAGTGAGCCTCACAGTTGTGTGTAAATAATGCATAAAAAAGGGCTACAGAAAAAAAAGGTCTCTATTCAGGATTGGCCGTGTTGAGCTGGCCATCCAGATAAGCCTCCGAGCTCTGACCCCTGTGAGCTCGGAGGCTCCTGGGAGAGAAGGCCAATGGCCATCCACTGCACACAGAGCCATTCCTGTCTGCAGGGCTCCCAGCACAAGAGCTATCTTATCTACTCTCATGATCTGAGGAGAGAAAGCTCCTTCCAGGCGGGGCTGGAGCAAGAAATGGAGACCTTTCCCTGACAATTTGAGAACACTTGAGTAATAGGTGCATTTTGTAGACATCAAATGAATTTGTGCCCAGAAGCATCCGCACAGAGTCGTTTCCAGTAAACAGCCGAGTCTGTTATTAGCATCTATCTGGCCTCCTGGAACCAAGAGAGGTTCTGCCTGCTGTGGAGGAAAATGCTCCGTGTTGGAACCTGCTGCTTGCTGGTTCTGTGGCCTGGCCCCAGTGCAGTCCCATGGGGTCAACCAGTCCGTTTCCCTGCTGCCAAGGGCCAACTTCCTGGGCACGGGTGTGACTTGCGTGTGCTCAGAATAGCCCATGCTCTGCTGGGCTCTCGAAATTCTTTTCTTGAATTTGTCTTGTAGCTCAAGTCTGCTGGGACAGTGGAGCATGTGCCAGAGGAGCCCCGGCTAATGCACGTGTGTCCACTGTTGCTCTGTTCGTCAGTATAGTGCTCACCGTGCCCTGTGAGCACCAGGAAACGGTGTCCACCAATGGCCGAGTGATGTAGGGCACTGGCAGCACTACGATGTCACACCTTCCATTGGGACCACAGCTTGGATTGCCAAAAGATGCCGATGGCATTGTACGAATCATGAACCAAGGAAACCCGTTGTACCCTTTGTTAGTCATGTAACCTCCCTGTATTAGCCAACCACACACGCATACAGTAGGGAGGTGGGAGGTAAGAACTCATGGTTGGATTTCCATCCAGTCCTTCCTAACTCACTAGTAAGCAAGAAGTTCTTAAAATGTCCAGACGACAGTTGAAAATACCAAGTATCTTCGGGCTTTCATAAGAACTATACACACACATGAGCTGAAAGACACCAGGTGGATAACCTTGGTCGTTCTACATGTTAGTAGAATGCCCTGATATTTGTATTTAAAAGTGACAATCCTTGTTCACACTACCCCAAAGTAGTCTATAGATGCAGTGTGATCCCTAACAAAATACCAATGACATTCTTCGCAGAACTGTAATAAGAGACCCTAAGATTTGTATGGAACTATAAGAAGTCCTGAATAGCCAGGTAGAGAGAGCAGAGTAGGTATTTTGATTATGACAAGAAAGCCATGGTCAGAATATGGCCCCAGCCATGAACAGAACACAAAGGCCTGGACGTTCACCCTCACGTCCCAGCCAGCCCATGTTTACCTTGATGTAATGAGTTTCATTTAGAGATGGAACAATCTGGAAGCAAGAGTACTCAAAGCGTGCCTTGCAGCCACTTTCAGAGACTCCGCTCATCAGAGGAGCGGAGAACGAGGCCCGAGGGAAGGCTTCCCCAGGTCGTGTTGGACGGGCATCCACGTGCCCAGGAATACAGTTATACAACTAGTTAAAAAGACTCACTCAGAATGATCAGAGGCTGGCCGGTGGGGGCGCAGCAGGGCTAGGGAAAGCGATTGCTAGGCGACTTGTTACAGTCACATAGGAAAGAGGCTCCGAGGTGCCCTGGCACGGTGACAGGTGACATTGTGTCACTCATTAGACATACAGAGCGTAACAAAACAAAATTGGCACTGCACATTATAAAGGTGACACGTGAAACCCATGCTAATTGCTTTTTCTTTAGCTAGAATTGTATTAAATAGCAAGTAAAACCTCCTATAAACAGGCCAAAGGGACTTGAGAAAAAGAGCTTCAGATTTTCAGGTTTATTGGCACCTTTTTCCCCCAGGGTTTAAGGTTTTATTAACAAGAGGCTCCCTATTTTCTCTTTGTATTGGGTCCTGCGAGTTATGAAGCTGGCCCTAGTACAGGGACAAAGGAGATCAGCTGAGGAGTCCCACTCCGATTCAGTTCTAGGACTTCCACTTACCAACCATCTTGCCCAACTTAATTATTTCAAGTTGAAGTACAAATGCAGACATTGCACAAGTCTTAAGTCGGGCTCTAGACTTTCGGGTTCCTCTCAACAACCCCACCCTTCCTGTGGGATACCAGTTCTCATTCGTTCTGCCCCAAAATGTACCTATCACTCAAGTGTTTTCAAGTTGTCCCAATGGAAAGGGGCAGAGAACCAACTAATTGGTTAATCCGGTTGGCTGGATAACTCCAACCCCGGGCCAACGCCTGCGACACAAACCACCTTCACTGGGAACTATTTCAACATCTCCCGAGGGCACTTCAGGCTTCCTGCCCAGCCCACTCCATAACTGGCTCACAGATGGCATCTTTAACATGCCACTCTGATCATGTCTCACCCCTATTATGTTTTAGAAGGCTTCCATGGCACCCTAGTACCCTGAAGGGGAGCGTGTTTGAATACCTTCATGTGGCCACCAGCCCATGCTGATATGGCCCCAGATGCTACCCGTTCTACTTCCCAAGTTAGTCGGGTCATTGTGAAGTGGCAGTACTTCCCAGGAGGAACTCTAGGGAGGATGGCTACATGGTGTTCCTCCACCTGATTGGCTTTTACTGGCTTTTCCAAATTCAGATCTGGTCTTGCCTCCTCCAGGAAGCCCTTCCTGACTTTATATCTGCCAAGGAATATAACCCAGGTGTACTCATAGTATCTCTGCCATCTCCCACTTCATTGTGTCCACATCCTGAAAGGACACACGGTAGGGCTCATTTCTTCCGTTGAGCCTGTGGAGTGCAGAGATTTTTGTATGCCAATTATTGGGATCTGAGTAGAAGGGGTCTAAGGAATACCTGTTAAAGACGGAGATGGAAGATACTTAACAAAAAGTCTCAAACAAGCAGACACGTGACACACTCAGGGCTGAGCCAGTGTCCTGGATGTGTGTGTGTGTGTGTGTACAGACCACCGAGGGAGAGAGAGCCAGCGTTCCCAAGCCCCGTCTGAGCCACTACAGACGCAGGGCAGCAAGGCTGCATTTCCAGGGCAGACCTGCTAAGGACGAGCAGAGGGGCACCCAGTGGGTGCTAGCACATAGTGGGCACAGCCGGCCAACTGGCGACCACGAATCACCGACGTCTCCAGGCGACTTTGAGGCTTGAGTGAGTCGCCTTCCTTTGTGTTTGCATGAAGCAATTGCTCTTTATCTCGCGATGCTTACGCCGAATCCCATTTACCTCAGGGACATTTTTCATTTTCCTCTCCAGTTCTTATTTATTTCAGGCAATTCATCTTTTCTCTCGGTGCCCTTTGCTGCCACCTAGTTAATTGCTTGTTGTTCAAAGTTTTTCATGTTGAAGTTTACTTTTTTATTCTCTACTCGGGAATTATGGAGGTTTTTTTTTTTCCTTTCCCATTAGTAAAATGCACTGGAAATACAGCTTTGCTTACCTTTTCCTTCCCTCCCCTGATGACGCAGAAGGGGAAGCTGTTGCAAGGAGCAGGACGCTCCTGTGTCCCCAGGGGCCAACAGGGCTCACCTCTCCTCTGTATGCCCACATCAGGATGGGGACACACGCTCCACCCCATCTGGGGGAAGTGAGCTTGCCCCCTCTTCGTTTCCTTTGGGATCTTTGAAGACCAAGGTTGTTTACCTTGATGTAATGAGTTTCATTTAGAGATGGAACAATCTGGAAGCAAGAGTACTCAAAGCGTGCCTTGCAGCCACTTTCAGAGACTCGGCTCTCAGACTGGGGGAGTCCATGGTCTGACCTGCTCCCAAGTCCTCTCCTGGGGCTGAGTGCTCTGTCCCTTCTCTGCTCAGACTCCAACCCTCATCCTGCTGAGTCACACTGCATGGCTCTTACCCCTGCCTAAGACTCCAATTTTTTAAGAAATTTTTACCCCTATAAAAAAATTCTACGAGTTTCACGATAGCAGGTTTTTCTTCTCACTGCCTTTATCTCCCTGGTAGGAGCTCAGAAATGTTTGGTGAGTAGGGAGCAAAAGGCAGGTTCTTGGGCAGAATTCAGTATTAGAACATACTTCCTGAGGTGAAAATGATGCGTAACTGAAAAATACTAAAATTGTTTTTAAAACGGTGACCTACGGCTCCTAACAAAGCCTGGGGCATTGCCTAAAGGGACCGGGGGCATCAGATAGCAGTTGCATAATCATTCCATGTTTCATGGTGGCGTTATTTCCGTTTTCCAGGTGAGGCAACCAAGGTCATCAAGGTCCTAGAACTTGCCGGAGCCAGGATGTGATGGATGGGGCCGAAACCCGCCTCCGACTCCAGGGCCGAGTGCTTCCCCCTGGTGCTCACCCGCTGCTCCCTGCCTGCCATTTCTTCCACCCAGCACTGGAGTCCTGAGCCAGGGAGCAGCACCAAACAAGACCCGAGGTCAGACCTCATAGAACTGCTCATAGAAGATGGATTTCACTGCAAGAATAATGTCTGAAAGGTCCCTACAAGTCTCAGCAACAGCAGAACCAGTGCTCAAGAACAAATGTCAGAGGAACTTGGGTTCCTTCTGAGGGCGACCTCCCCTGCCTGCACTGCAGAGGCGTAGGTTTGGAAAATTGCTGTAGCACCATCACATTGGAGGGGAGAAATAACGATCGTGGCGGCCAGTTACAACAGTAATGATGATCATAATGGTGGCAAAGCGGCCCCGACCCGCTGTATGGTGTAATACACTTTCTGAACCTCATTTTATTTAATTCTCAACACTGAGGTAGGCTGCTCGGATCAGAAAGGCTCAGCTCCGAGGCGTTGCATAACGAGGCCCCACCGCCCGCCTGGTAGCGACACTGCTTGCATTCAGACCCCGCCAGGCTCTCCAAAGCCCTGGATGCGCCAATTACTCCACACTCCCACAGCACAGTGTGTCCTCTATTAGCATTTTTTAAAATTACCTTTCATTTTATGCAGAACTGTGAGCCCAGTTCTTTCTCATGTTCCTCTGTTTAATATAAAATAATGACCCTAAGCCCTGCCAAACAATAAGAGAAAAAAAATGAATTTTTTAAAAAGCATAAGAAAAATGGTTGGAGAGGAGAACCAGATTGTTGTTTTGCTGGCGTGGCCCAGCCAGGTGCAAACACTAACAGGACACAGCCTGGCTTTGACCCCAGTCCTCACCTACTGTAAGGCTCAGGGTTTATTGGAGAGCTCTGCTTTGCTCTTCTCACAGCTTTCTGGAGGAAGGGCAGCCAAGTCTGCATTCCTTCTCCCACTGAAGATGCCTTGAAGGCATTCATTCTGTTTCACTTCATGTCCCACTTTCCATAACCAGAGGATGGGGGCTACTCTTGGAAAGGGCTTAGGGCCATTTGGATTTCCCACTTCTTCCCCAGACTCACTTCTGATGTCTTGTTTAAGGGTACCAGATAGAGCCCCCAAAGTCGCAGTAACGTGGATTTATTCTACTCAATCGTAGAAGTTTTACATTTGCCAAGTCTTGAACTATCAACCAAAAATCAAGACAGAAAAATTCCGCTGTCTGTCATGGTCAGACGTGCCCCACTCGGGACCCAAGCAACAGCTGGTCTGCTTCCTGCCCATGTTGCTCTGCCTTTGCTGTGTGGATGCACTCACCCAGTGCGGGACCCACGGAGGCCAGCTGCTTGCCTTGGCCTCCTGTGCTTGGATCCATCTGTCAAGTGTGGTGGAAGCTCCTTCCTTTTTATTCCCAAGTGAGGTTCCTTCTACTGTGGGTGCACGTGGTTTGTCCCATCACTTGAGGATACTTGTGTTCCTACTTATAGGTGATTATGAACACTCACTGTATATATTCAGATAAGTTTGTGTAATAAGTGTTTTTCAGCTGAAAAACACTTTAAAACAGCAACCCCACTGCTTAGTATAAGCTAAACTTTATAATGAACTGACCAGCTGTTTTCCCAATTGGCCCCACCATTTTACTCTCCTACCAGCAGCGTAGGAGTTTCAGTTGATGTCCGTCTTACCAAGTGACATCTTCATTGTGGTTTCATTTGCGTTTCCTAATGACCAGTGAGGCCAATAAGCATCCTTTCATGTACTTATTCACCCAACATGTATCTTCTCTGGATGAACACCACTTGGTTGTAATATCATTTTTATGTTGCTAGATTGTACTTAACTTCAGTTTTTAAAAATAGTATGTTCTGGAGAGAGAGTGGATTATAGTTTGAAATGTCTTGTGCGAGTTTTGCTTTGGGGTAATTCTGGACTCATTAAGTTATCTGGGGGTGTTCCCTCTCCTAGATTAAGAGACTTGTGCAGAATTTGTTTCATTACTTCCTGAAGTGTCTGGTAGGATCCAGCCATAGATCCGAGTCGATAGGCCTTCATCATCTGAGCTTGTTGTTCTCTTAAGGATTTTACTAATTCAATTTCTTCGATAGATAACCTGAATAATCATCTCTCTCCTTGAATGAGCTTGGTTGTTTGTCATCCCAGGAGCTGGTCTATTTCTAAGGCAGATTTATGTGCCCAGGATTCTCATCCCGTTTCCTTTTCCGTTTGTTCTCCGAGGACCAGCAGCAATGTCCTCATTCCCGATAGTGGTAATTTGTAATTTTTTTCCTTTTGATTTCTGGTTACTGGTTTGTCAATTGTATTGGTCTTTTAATGGACCTACTTTGCATTTTCTGTGCTGCCTTCTGGTTCAATCTCATTTCTGCTGTATTCTTTTCCTGCTTTCTACTCATTTTAATTTTTTGATTTTCTAAAGAATTATGAACTTAGGTTACTGATTTTAGATCTTTCTTCACTTCTAACATACATTTAGAACTATCAATTTCTCCTCAACTACTACTTTTGCTACGTCTAAGAAGTTTTGGGTAGTTGTGTTTCCATTTTAACTGACTTAAGGAGTCCCTTAAGACTTCCTTTTCTGCATGATATCAATACCTGCCCCCTTTGGGTATGGTTCTCTTTGGTTTGAAGATTGTTTTTGTGCATTTCTTGCTTGATTTTTGGTTTTTATTGTTTAGCCTCTCCCCCATTCTCGGAAAAATGCCAATGACCAACAGAACACACCCTGTTCCTAAAGGATAGGAATGTGGGGAGAGCATACAGAGGCCCACCCCCCCCTCCAGAACCTGAGACCTCAGCCTAAGAGACAATGACTGAGCAGCAGCACCCAGGGAAGCCCACAGCAAGAGGCAAGGGAAAAATATTAGGTGGAATTTGAAGCCCTGGTGCCCATCCATAATACAAGCACATAAAGCAAGCCCAGCTCCCGACAGATTAGCATAATAGCCACAATGACGGCCTATTGACCTCAGTATCCATTGCTCTATGTAATAGGGCTGATGTTTCACGAAAATGTGCTAGGCATGCCAAGAGACGAAAATGGGACTCAGATGTGACAGACTTTGGAATTATCAAAAAAAAATTCAGAATCGCCGGTTTGTCAAAAGCTATAATGGAAATGTAGACAGCATGCAAGACAAGACGGGTAGTGCCAAAGAGTCAAAAAACTAAAGGAATCAGAAAGTTCTAGAAATCAAAACACTAATAGAGATGAAGACTGTCTTCAGCAGGCTAATTAGTAGCCTTGGTGCAGCTGAGCAGAGATTTAATAAACTAGAAGTCAGAGGAGATTACTCAAACCAAAATGCAAAGGAAGAAATAATTTTAAAACAATTTAAAAAAAAAATCACAGTACATATGAGAACTCTGGGGCAATACGAAGTGGTATAACATACAGGCATTTGGAAAACCAGAAGTGGGGAGAGAACAAGGTCTAAGGAGTAACTGAAGAATTAAGGGCTGAAAATGTTCCAGAACAGGAGGCCCACCAGGGGGGCCCAGGGCTTCGGGTTCTCCACCGCGTACGTGCCCTCCCCGCTGCTCCTCAGCCTTCCTGTCCCGCTGAGGTCAAGTTTCTGGAGTGCGGGTGGGCCCGGCTGCTCTCCACATGTTCCTGGCCTTCCTTGAAGGCACCTGGTCCCTAGTTCTTTAGCCCCTCTCTCATTCTCCAGTGCCCTTGTCCTTGAGAAGGGTGCTGAATGGGCTCCCCTCTGCCAGCAGGGATGGAATTTTGCCCTGCCTCCAGTGGTACCTGTCTCTGCATATGAAACTCTTGGTTCAGTGACAGATGGGTCTGGCAGGCTTCATGACACATGCCCTTCCCTTCCCCAGCCAGAGCAGGCTTCTTCCAGGTCCTTCTGAGGCTCTGAGGAGGTTCCAGGGCGGAAAAGGGCCTATAAAGTGTAAGGACCCTGCCTGAGACCGGCCCCCATGAGCTTCACACTGGCCTACCAGGAACCCACGGGAACACTGGTTCACGTGGCACCCTGCTCCCGGGAAGTCAACGCTGGGTCTCGGGTCTCCCTCTTGATGCCCATCTCTCCAGATGTTTGAATGTCAATTTGCCCTGACAGCTTAGTTCTGATGGGTCTAAGGAAAGACTGATTCTGTTCTCTTGTTGTGGGGCGGGGGGGCAGTGAGCACTTCCTAGATGTTTAACGTATTTCAGCTGAAACCAGAAATCCCTCAGTAAGATTGTTTGTATTCACCCCACAGACACTTGAGCATCCCGATACTGTGGCCTGAGGTCTTCCACTTTTCATAAGTCTGCATCATTACCCATTCTGTCCTTGTGGGTCCTCCCAGGAGTCGATGCCCAGAATGGCTATTTTAGATTTATGGAGAGAAACACCCGTGAAGAATAAATGGGGAGGTGAGAAGCATGGACAAGGAGCCTCGAGACTCACAGCAGACCTGCAGAGGCGCGGCTCAAGCTGTGAAGCAGCCGCGAGCAAGGGTCGCACACTGGCAGGTTTGTGTTGGACAGGAGCAGGCCACTAAGCCCCTGATCAGTCTGGGGCGGGCGAGTGTGGTTTCCACTGTGGTGGGTACGCAGGGCACCATCAGGAGAGCCCTCCCCGTGTGCACACACACTCCCACGCATAGATGCACAGGACTGTATGACCCCAACTGTACCCACTGGACCTCAGCCCTCTCCTGCATGCTTCCGTCTCCCCCACCCCCTTTTTCCAGTATTCCCGTTTTCCTGTTTACAAATCATATCTGCTATGTTCCATCTGTGCTTAGCTTATCGGCTGTTCTTCATTTTAAATTTTTATTTTGCAGAATTTCAAGCTTTATTTTTTACTCAGTCCAGTTGTCTGGTGAGAGGCTGTACCTCGTCATGTGTTAAAGTCATGAACATAATGAACCCCTTAGGTTGGGCTATTTAAAGATACCCCCGCACTGTGGAGAAACCTGCTGAGCGCTGGACCCACTCCTGTGTCCAGCTCGTCACTAAGACCTTGGGTCTTCAATTCTGACTGTCTCCATGGCCCCCCTCCATCTTTCCTCGAGTCTCCTGCCCCGAGGCTGCTGTCCTGTTCCTCTGCCTTGCAGCAGAGGCCTTTTGCCAGTTCCCTTATGTGGAATCTCAAACCCTCCCCTGAAGGTATGAATCAGCAAGTACACTTGAGGGAAATTGGCGCAGAATGTGGGATGATTTGTCTGCACTTTCCTCCTCAAAAACCCTGCTTCCCAAACCCCGAACACTGCCACAGCTCTCTGAAGCCTTCAGAATGAGTCTTCTAGCATTTTATTATCTGTTCCTTTTGTTCCTGGTGATTACATTGCCGGCTTCTAGCCTCTCCATCATGGCTGGAAGCACAAGGGCTAAGGGAAGAATTTGGCATGGGAAGTGGCATTTCTGGAAGACTCTAGAAACAGAGAGGTCACTGTGAGGCTCCCAAATGGAGCTACAATATGCAGGTTGCAGGTGGAGTGAAAGGCATGTGGAGAAATGGCAAGACCCGAGTTGTTCGGAGTGGTTAGAGAAGGCTACGTTTCATTATGACAATCAAGGAGTGGAACAAAATTGGATAAGGGGTTTAGTGGCCACCCTTGAAGGACCTTGAATACAGTCGGGACTCCTTAACCTGCCACTGTGGGAAGCTACCCAGAGGGTCTGGCAGAGACTGGAATTTCTGAAAAACTTCCTTTCAGCAGGTAGTTTCTTTAGTGTAGTGCCCTGTGGGCCCAGGAAGAGGCCAGAGGAGCCTGGAAAATAGTCAAGAGGTTAGGAGTGTAGAGAGTGGCCGAGGATGTGCTTGGAGGGCATGCTGATGACTGGGCGGGAAGAAAGGACTGGAAGAGACTTTGGGGACCCTATAAGTTTTTCCCTAGTTATGGTTGCACTTCCTGTTTAGCCCATCATAAGAACCTCGAAACAGGTGCTGCTTCTTTTAAGAGGGACTGTGGAGGCTTATTTCCCAAGAATTTATGCAGAGGCCCACTGAGATGCCATTGCTCCTTCCCACATCATGATGATCAGTGTTGGCTTTTCCCCTGGACAATGGTCCAAGTCTGAAGGCAATTGCCCAGTGACTCTGCATCTTTCTTGGCAGAACTGGCACACCATCCAGCAGGCAGCAAGCTCCCGTGGGAGCATTCACCTTGATTAATTCACAAGCATCCAAGGGCTGGCAGGTTCAGAAGAGATGATTTCAGGAGTCCCCAGGGGCGTCTGCTTGGCTCAGAGGGTGCTCACATTAGCTAATCACATAGGAGTGGATAAGTGAACCAAACGCCTCTTTATTAAATTCCGGGAGAAGCAGCCCAGTTGCAGACAGACTTGTGTTGGTGTGTCTGCCACATGCTCCCTATAGGCAGGCTATCAAAGGCTTTAGGAATACCTAGAACCTTGCAATGAATCCATAGAAGGTGAACTCCTAGCTCAGGAAAATGACCGCAGACATGCAGAATGTTTACATGCAAGTGTTTGTTGTAGTGTAATTTGTGAGTGTAAGGGGAAACAATTAAAATGCCTACAGTGGGGGGGAAAATCGGTGAAATAAATTGTGGCATAATCACAATGAACCAGCATGTGATGGAGTCAAAATTACACTTGGTAATGTAATTAATGAGATGCAAAATACAGACAATGTATTCATTTTACAGAGCAGATTGAAAACATGAACCACCATTGATGGATGGTGTGTGTATAAAGGGAGAGATTGGAGGAACACACTAAGACTTACTCCTTGGTGATGGTTTATGTTTTTAAAAATAAACCATTTGTTTCATAAATGGTCTATGTAAATATATGTACATGTTTACACTTAAAATATGCACTTACACATTACAGATCACTATGTGACATGTGGCTACAGAAGAGTTCTGAGATGGCCGAGTGTCCTAGCAAAGGCCTTTTAGAGTCAAGCAGACCTGGTGGAAATCCAGACTGCCATCTTCTCAGACTAAAACCCACAACAGCAACAAAACGTTGAGTTCAGGTTATTCAAACACGGAGATTAATGAGAACTCTGGCACTTTTCGTTAATCAGAAAAGCGTCTAATGGTGTGTGTGTGTTCAAGTAAGAGAACTATTTTTATTACTGGGGAAGATGGCAGCAGAGCCCTGCCTTCCTCCATGCAGGTCTCCTGCAGGTGGGATTTTGAGATTCAGAGCACAGGATACTGACTAGATGGACCAAATCTCCCTGGCCTCAGCCATGAAACCACCGTGCCTTTGGGGAGAGGGTATCCGGGCCCCGGGTATGCTTGCTGGACCCTCTGACCCTCATTTGTCTTCTGCAAATTCTTTCCTATTCTGTGTGAAGGGCAGGACAGGGAAGGTCATTCTTTCTGATGAACAGGAAGTCTCCACTTGGAGACTTCATTCTTGGGGACAACTCCCTAAGACAAACTTTGCTTTATCATGCAGATCAGTCAGAAATATGGACAGACTCCCCAGTCCTTTCCCTAAACACGGCACCACCTATGAATCCAACATGTGAAGTCCATTCTGCTTCAAGTCCTTCTAGAAGGACCCATGGCAGCTTCCTGTGCAGGCTTCATCAACGCTTGCTTGCAGTTGGGTCTTTCTTTAAAGCAGCGTTTAAATCTAAGCTCGGCATAGTCTTCTTAGCTGATGATTTGGGGTGAGTCACTTCCTCCCCCTGGTCCTCTGCCAAGCTTGATTTCCCCACCTGGGAGGGCCTTTGTGCCTCATCTTGTCCAACCTCCTCAGTTTTTCAGACGAACAAATGATCATTCCACCCCCAGCCCAACCACTCTGTGGCCTCATTGATCAGTCTCAGCCACCCTCAGCCCAGGCAGGAGGCAGCGGATGACTCATGGAGGGGACTGGTAATGAGCTCTGTGGCTGAACTGTCTCCCTGGCGGGTTGCTATGTGCTGAGGAAATTCACCAGGATGGAGTCTAATGCCCCTGGGAATTGCTTTTCTGATTTTCATTTTCTGTTACCAACCTTTATTTTGCTAGTTAGAGTCATGACTGTCCAGTGTTGGGTTCCTTCTCTATTCTGGGCAAAGGTGAGCTATGCTAATGCCTGATGGCCAATTCTCCCAGTGCTTCTCACATTAATGTGATCCCTTTCAAGAGCCAGGATGTTGTAGATTAGCGATTAGATTTAGATATTTAGAGATGATGAACTGTCTGTCGCACAGCTTCTAGTGAGTCGTACAAAGCAGTTCATGATTATTAGAATAATGGTTAGCTTGGAAGCTTATTGTTTCCAAGTTAAAATAACAGATTTCGAGAAGGTGCATAGCAGGTGCGAGTCCACATGGCAGGAGAGCATCAAGGACTTAGATCTCCCGCCCTCTCCCAGAGGAGAGATGCAGCCTTTCTGCACGGCATCTTTACCATTGCTACCACTGCCTCAGTCCCTCATTTTAGGAACTGGTGCCTCCTGTGTTCAGTGTGCAGAGGTCTAGACACATCCACAGTTACAAAAGTCTGTTTTAGTCAAGATCATGCCTCCAAAGAGTCACCTGCAGCCCGAGTTGGGGGATGGACAGGTGGTCACAGATCCAGGTGGCTTGGGGGAGAAGGTGTGGGAGAGGCCATTATCAAAATTCTGGCCAGGAAACTCCAGGATTTGGTTTCCGTTTCTTCCACACCTGCCATTTTTGATCCCTTTGTTCATTTTGGCCACTTTCCGTCATCACCCGTCTTGAGATATTATGTCCTTTTGATCCTTGAAGAGAACTATGAGCATCCCTATGGTGATATTTGTCACCGTTTAGGTGAGACTCATTATGCTGCATGTACATCCAGGATGTGTGGATATGCAGAAGATGCTTAATTTCTGATGAACAAATGAGCGAGTGAAAGCCGACTTCTATCTGGACTGTAGACTCAGGGCAATCTGGAAAGCAAAAGGCAGTTCAGCTTTGTGGGCAGACTGGAGATAGATGGCTGGAGGCCAGCATCCAATGCCAGCTTCAACTCCCATTAGTTTCTTGTTCCCCAAAACAGGATAAGTTGCTGACTCCAGACGGATAACAATAGTTCCTAGCTGTATGGTTTTTAGGATGGACACATCCAGATCATGCCTGGCAGAGTGTGCCCTGCATAAGTATTGGCTCTTGCTGAGGGTGCTACAGTGTGTTTATGGTTTCGACATTATAAAGATGGTTGCAGTCTTCTGCTCACCAGTCCCAACCTAAGCTGGCCAAGTGTATCAGAGGGGCGGAGGCTGCAGTGGTCTCCAGGAGGCCCTTGTTCAGATGTTTAGTGTTTGATATTCAGAAGTGGGATACAATGATCTGATGGAATGGGTCCGACTTGGGGATGGCCGAGTCTCTTGGGCTTAGAGTGAGGCAGAAGGTAGATGCCACGGGACTATGAGACCTATGAGTAGAAAAAGATGTGGCCTGGTTTTGTGACTTTTTCTGAGTTGTGCTGTTTCCACCGGGGTTCTGTTGTGGTATTTGAAGACCCTCTCCCTCCACCCCCAATCCCTGGAGAACAGACTGAACTTGGTGGAGGAACCAGAGGGGATGCCAGACAGCTGCCTCTTCCTGGACCTGCAACGCCCCCTGGTGGCCTGGAGCCCGAGCATCCGTGCCCAGGTTTCCGAGCTGGTGCTCTTGCAGGCAGCATGCTCCTGAGCTGCCCACAACTTCCTGGGTTGTTCTGCTTCCCCCTGAGATCTAGAGCTCTGGGAGGAAAGAAGAAGCCCAGATTCAAAAGGTGGGTTCATGTGACCAAGCTCATGTGTGCCAATAACTTGCAGGATGATCTGCAATTTCTTGTCCAGGCTTCGAGTCTGTTCTCTCATAGCTGTACTGGAAGGACAGGTCATGCACATGGGAGTACCTTGAACATTTTGTGACATCCAGTAGATTCTCATTAAAACTTAGGAAAGTATTGCAGACAAGGACGCTTTCTTTGCTAGATGAATTTTCTAGAACCCAAAGAGTGAGGCTTTTATCTTTTTAATAGATGTTACAGTCAAGTGATAAAGGTGGTGGTTTGCAGATCTCTAAAATCTATGTTACACTCCCCAGGAGCTCATAAACTCAATTGAGAGAAGGAGCTAAGCAAGAAAATAATTGTTTTTAAGATTAAATGTCATGAAGCAGTCTTAAGTTTTATTTTTAGTCGACACAGTAATTGTACATATTTATGTGATACAGTGTGGTGTCTTGGTAAGTGTGTGATGATCATACACGAGTCATTAGCATATCCATCACCTATAATATTTACCATTGCTTTGTGGCTAGAACATTCAGAAATCCTCTAGCTATTTTGTATTCCTCTATTATGCCAGTCAGGCAGTTTCCTCATTGTTATTCCTTCCTCGCTTCACAGATGGAAAAGGAGTTAGTGTTTCTAATTACCACACCCAGTCCACGGGGCAGCACAGGGAGGGAGGTGACCATGACAGTCACAGGAGCAGAGCACCTCGGGGGTTAACAGGGCTCTGAAGTCCACCTCACCACGAAAGGACAGTCGGGAGATGAAATTATGTGTGCAAAGACTTTGAAGCAGTATTGTACTACCCAATATTCTAAGCAATAGGTTAGATGAATATTTAAAACATTAGAATCATGCAGAAGATACTGTTATTATCAGAACTTTGTAAACAATGTAGAAAGCATCCTAATGGCTAGTAGAATTATGTGATCCAGATGGATTATTATGCAGCCATTTAGAAAGACTAAAAGGTAGATACATGTATGTAATGTAATATAAATACGAGAATACAAAGTTGCACACATTTACACTTATAAAGGATAGAAGCACCACAGGAGGCCTGACGTATCAGGATGATGCGATTTGGGATATTGATGTCTTGTGCTAACAGAAAGAGTTTGTGTGAAGATACATGAATTTTATTTTAATGATCTTAATCCCAATAACAAATAGCTTAGAAATGCAGCTTATTCTCAGTTGTGCAAGAGAAGACAATGACATGGGTTCAGAGGCCTCTTCAGGTTTGGTGACATTTACTCAGTGACGGGTAGAAAAGCTCTGGTAGTCACTGGAGATAGAAGCACCAGGGGCCAGGAAAATGGGTTTGGCTGTTTGACATTAGGCCAAGTTATTAAACCCTTTGTGCCCGTCTATTGGCACAGTTAGACTTGTAGGACCTGTGCTAACGGGTTCCCACGAGGGTTACGTTACTTAAACTTAAAACAAAATTTTTTCCAACTTATTATAAAAAACAGAATGCATTACAGTTCTTATTACACATATATAGCACAATTTTTCCTGTATCTGGTTGTACACAAAGTATATTCACACCAATTTGTCTTCATACATGTACTTTGGATAATGATGTCCATCACATTCCACCATCCTTGCTAGCCCCCTGCCGCCTCCCTTTCCCTCCCACCCCTCTGCCCTATCTAGAGTTCATCTATTCCTCCCATGCTTCCCCTCTCTAACCCACTATGAATCAGCCTCCTTATATCAGAAAACATTTGGCATTTGTTTTTTGGGGCTTGGCTAACTTCACTTAGCATTATAAAAGCAGGCCCTAATCTTCATGTTGGATTAGGCTCCAATTTCCTTAATAAGACTGTTGTAGTGCAAAAGTTAAAACCAAGAGTCAATGGATTCAAACTATAAAGTTTCTTCTCAGCAAAAAGAAATCTGAGGTGAACAGAGCCTACATTCTGGAAGCAAATTTTTACCTTTCACAGGTAGGTCACTAGTCTCTAGGGTATATAAAGAACTCAAAAAGCTAAGCACCACCACCACCAAAAAAAAAAACCCCACAATCAACAAATGGGTCAAGGACCCGAACAGACACTTCACAGAAGAGGACATACAATCAGTCAACAGGTATGTGAAAAAATGTTCATCTCTAGCAATTAGAGAAATGCAAATCAACTCCTCCAAGATGTCACCTTACTCCAGTCAGAATGGCAGCTATTACAAAGACAAATAACAAATGTTGGCAAGGATGTGGGGGAAAAGGCACACTCATACACTGCTGGTGGGACTGCAAATTGGTGCAGCCAATATGGAAAGCAGTATGGAGGTTCCTTGGAAATCTGGGAATGGAACCATCATTTGATTCAGCTATCCCTCTCCTCAGACTACCCAAAGGACTTAAAAAGTCTACTACAGGGACACAGCCACATCAATGTTTATAGCAGCACAATTCATAATAGCTAGACTGTGGAACCAACCTAGATGCCCTTCAGTAGATGAATGGATAAAAAATGTGGCATATATACACAATGGAATATTACTCCACAAAAAAATAAATAAAATCATGGCATTTGCAGGTAAATGGATGGAGTTGAAGAATTTAGAAAGTAGGACTTGTGGGGGGGAATCACCATCCTCTTTACAGTTAAGGTGAGAGGTGGGGAACCCTTGGGCAAGGACTGGGAAGGTTACAGGGACAGATGGCCAAATCACTCAACTCCCTTGGAGAGTAACATTATGGGCATCTCTGTAAGGGTCAGGTGGCCTCGTGCAGTTTGGGCTTTATCCCACGTGGACCTTTAGAGCTCCTAAGATGTAAGACAAGCCCACGACAGTGATCCAAAGCTCAGATTTGGCTGGGAGCTGGTATCACCAGGACATTGTTTCTTTAGCATCTTACCATAATACAGATGGCAAGAACTAAAACTTTGCATGGATTTTATGCTCCCATTTTAGACTGGGGACATTGAAAAAAGTTCAGCAAGCAAATAAAGGAAATTCAGCTGAGTTTCATTGAATTGACCCAGCAGCAGACCGCGTTCGAGATGGCACAGCCACGAGTACGTATTTTGTGGTTTGCTTCATTTTTCACCAGGGCCATAAACCTGGCTGGCGTGAGCATGGTGCAGGAGAGGTCCCTGGGCTGCTTTGCTCTGGTTTCTCTGAATGCTCCAGAGCAGAATGTCAGCCATGCCAGGCAGTGAGTGGTGTGTGTTCTACAGCTGGGTCTAGAGACGCACACATGGCTCACCAGGCAGATCACCAGTCAAGGAGCTCGGCAGGGGTGGGGCAAAGGCAGCACAAGGCCCAAATTAAGGGCAATTGTGAGAAACAGGTTCCTCTCAATTAAGGATGTTTGACCTCCCCTAAGGCCTCAGACAAGAACTATTCTGGGTACATTCATCCTACATCCAAGTCATCCAAGATCATTAAGATGTCCTTATCTTATTCCCAAATATTTAATATCTTTAAGTCATAGGCAAAGTAGCACCTTTCTGACTTGACTTCAATGCAAGTGACCTTTCAGAGGTCGAATGACTCCAGTAAGGCTATTGACAGGTGGACCTGAAAGGTACTGGGACCCATGCCACTTAGCCCTGGCAAAGACCCCATCTCTGAGTGGGTCACAGACCTGTGTTTCCCATGGGGCTTGATGCCTTTTTAAATTTTACTTTTCTTGCTAAGTGGTTATAGCAGGAAGACAAGTCATTTGTAATCTCCAGGTGAAATCATCAACTGCACAGATATTGTGTATCCACTGTCAAGCCTTTGTAAGTGCTGTATGGAATAAGGGGTAAGTTTGTCATGCTAACTAATGGAACTTAACACTCCACACCTGCGTTCTCCTAGGAATGAGGACCCAATGCAGGTTCTTTCCTGGGCTGCCCGCCTTCTGGTCTGGCAGAGAAAACAGTCTGACCAGGGAGCTGCAAATAAATGAACTTCATGGTGTGAATCCAATCTCAGCATCCTCTGGGCACCTCCATGGTAGTCCAGAGCCAGAGAACTCAAGTCCCCTTGGCAAGAAGGGCAGACCTAGAATGCTTCTCAGTGCTGGAACTCGGCAGAATTCAGCTCAGGGTTTCTCAATTTCAGCACTATTGACATTAGGGCTGAAAAATTCTTGGTTGCGGGGCTGTCCTGTGCAGCTTGCCTACCAAACAGCCCAAGGGATGCCTCGGGTCATCCATTCTGGCCCTGCTTGGTACCAAGTGGTATCAGCATCTCCTCTAAGCCCATGAGCTAAGGGACTTTGAACTAGAACTTGGATCTTTTGTGATTTTTCAGTGGGAGGTTCTGTTTGAAATCCTTAGATTCAGGAGTTTTGGAGCCAGAAGTAAGGAGTGGAAATCAATTGGTCCATTACTAAGTAATTAGGTTGTAAAAAGAGGGACTCTGACAAATATTTTCTTCAAAAGGTGCCTCTTCTATAGTGAGAATGTGTGGCTTCCATGTGCTGGGAGGGGATCTATGATTACCTGGGCTCACAGTGCAGGCGAAACAGCTGGTGTGAACTGACAACTACAGTCCCTTCCACATCTTCTCTGCGTGCTGCTGGAAGGACATTAGCAATGGCAGGACAAAGACTTGTGGCTTACCTAATTGGTCAGCCAACACTCGATTTTCTGTGCTGCGATTTCTTGCCCAAGACACCATGTGGATAAGTGCCACCCTCTTTCAACGAGGAATTCTAGTTTGTGCTCCTCTAGGGTCTCTAACATTATTGGATCACTTCCCAAGCTCCCAAGCATTTAGGTTTCAACTTGCCCAAGGCCACAGTTAGCAGCTGATGGGGGTGGAGCCCAAGTTGGGTCTGATCTTAGATACCCCATTCTAATTTGAGGACTTAACCACCACACTGGCCAGAGCTGGCTCTTGTTCTTTAAGATATCTTCAAGGTCCAGTGAAGTTATTTGCCTTTGAAGTCATTTGAGATAAGACAGTTCTTAAATGTAAGATCAGAATTACCTTGATAACTTGTTGGAAGATTGCTGGCCCCCACCCATAGAACTTCAATCAGGTGGGCAAATTGAAACCGAGGCTGGTCTGAGGATTTGAAGCCTGTTTCAAGTGTAGCAGGGCATGTACACCTGAATGTGTGGATGACGAGTGTGTGTAGATCACTGAGGAGTTTACTTCCAGTTTGCCCTGATCCCAGTTGCTCATGCCTGGGTTCATCAGCACCCCCATCTCCTATTCTTAGGCTGCACATTAATGTGCATTATTCATGGTTATCGAGTTGGATAACTGTGGTTGAGTGCCTTCTATTTTTACAATAATTAAAGGGTTTAGAGGAAAATAAGCCGAGCTGCTTACGTGCCCTCAAAGAGCCTTGTAGATTGGGGGTAAAATGCTGGGAGAATAAGGATGGGGCTCTGTGCCCTGTCCATGGTGCTGAAGGATTCATTGGAGAAGCTTTGAGCCTACAGGATCTCAGTCCTAGACAGAACCAAACGGTTCTATCCACATTTCCCTCTCCAGTTCTGACACTCAGTTGCTTTCCAAGTCTACAAGGCCAACGAGGAAAGGGGTAGGAGGGGGAGCTATCAGGCCCAGGCTCCAGGAGGCAGGAGGTTCAGTCTTTACATTCTCTAAATTGAGTTTGAGATTAAAGAAGGGGAGGCAGATGACAGATCCAGAAGCCCACTGACCATCAAGCCCACTTTGAGGGCCTGTCTGCTTCTGTCAGTGCTGGACTGGGCAGGAAGGACACCTAGGCCTGAGGACTCTGAACATGGTAGGTTTGTTCAACTTAATTGCATAACCAACAAGGCTAGGACTCAGCCTGATGATCCTTGGAATCCACACAGGCAGGCAATTATACTGGTCCTTGCCTCAGGGGGACTGAAAAGTTGGCACAACAGACCAACATGTGAACACTCAAATGTTAGTTGTACTGTCCCCTGATGAACTGTTAATACTTGTATATCCTTTGGACCGAGTCACAGCCTCTTATTCCTAGTTATTGGAGAGTCACCACAGGGTCCTTAAATGTCCACACCCCCTTGACAGCAGAGTTGCTCATTTTTGTATATTCAAGTCACATGCATATCTTGCTAAAATGCTCACTGTTGAAAGTATGGTCCTCTGACAAGGAACGTTGGCATTGCCCAAGAGCTTGTTAGAAGTATAACACCTAGGGCCTCACACCTCAGACTTGTTGAGTCTTTATTTGTGCGCTTGTTCAAGATTAAGCGGCACTGGCCCAGAAGGCACTATTAGATATGCTGCACTCAGTATCTTTGACCATCTCTTGGTCCCTACATCATCCAGTCCTCCGCTGTGATCACTTACCAGTTATGTGTGTAATCATGAATTCAGTCAGGGCAGCAACTCCATGAGATAGAATGGGGACTGGCAACTCTGGCCCTAAGCAAGTGGTGGAAGATCTCCTAGTGGCAGGGCCAGGAACTATGGCACAACAGGTACCAAGTGGAGGACCTTTGCATCTACAAATACCCTCTTGGATGTCTGCTCTGGATCTTCCAGATAAACAGGTTCCAGCCAAGTTTTTGCACATTTGTGTATACCAAGACTATAAACTTTGAATTTGGGGGTGCATAGAGGTAATTCTTCCACATTTCAGTCATTTTCTTACACCTATGTTTAGACCTTATACAAGCTACTTCTCTTTTGGGGGGGTGGACAGTTTTTGAACAACGTAATTGTACACTAATAACCAAGTGATCTCTGAACATTAAGTTATGAGAGCTAATGCTTAACTGGGAGAGGTCAAGTCCTTGCCTGCCCCTTTTCCTCTAGGTCTTGCCAAGGAGGTGCTGTGGGTGCGGACAGTTCCTGTCGCCCCAGGTGCTGAGAGTTGGGGTGTTGGTAAGTTTCTTTCTTGAAGTGGGCCCTGCCTGGGGAGTGCAGACCTAAGTACATGCAAAAGTTACGTATTTCAGATACGGATATCTTATGAACTGAGCCTCTTGAAGAGGCACACAGAGCCCAAAACAGCGTCTGGAAGATGGCACAGGTGGCCTGTGTTGCAGGTAATGAATGAAGTATCAGGAGTGGAATCAGGAACTTCTCTCCTACAGAAGTAACTAACTGAGCAGGAAAGCATGGCTTTTTAGAGGTGGATAAGCTGAGAAGGAATCAAAACCAGGGTCCTCCCTGGGGCCCACATTCGACTGCCCATCAGAAACAAGTGGGGTTTCTTTCTGACATTCTCAATGTGCTCCATCCATGATCTACCAGGTTGGGAATGGCCTAGAGGGATGTGGTAGGCTGGACATGGGGAACTGTACATTTCAGACCCTTCTAGGAAGTGGACATTGTACCAAGGTAGAACCCTGGGATTATTGCAGTCCCTGGTGGGAAGTTCAAGTGGAGAACATGGCTGGTAATATCACTGGCTGAGGGGTCCCTGTGACGATGACGACTCGGGGAAAGTCAAGAACAGATGGGTTTCTCCTTGGGAAATAGTTCTCATGAAGGTAGGAAGGCAGTCATTAAAAAATATGTATCCAGATCCTGTGAGGATTTAGAAATGAGATTTCAGCATTTAAAAGAGACTGGATACTCCAGCCATGTACAAAGATTCAAGATGAGATGTCCATTTCTCTGACAGCTGTGGAATTAAACTACAGATCAATATCAGGAAGAATGAAGAAGCTGAAGGATTCTTATGTTCTAATTAGACTTTTAGCTTCCAAACACATGAGTCTAAAAGTAACTTAAAGGGGATATTTACAAGTCCAAATCTAGTGAGTATATAAAAGAAGCACCTCAGTTTAAAGGTGTGTAGACATGTTTGTGTCCCCACTGCAACCTTCTGTTCCCTGGTCAGACTTCCAAGGTCAGCCCTGCTCTGGGAGTATGTGACCAGCTAAGAAGACTCATGGACCAAGTCCTTCAGGTGACCAGGCCAAACAGCAGAGGCCAATGTGGGCCTGGGCTAAGCATAATGGGAAACATTGTTTTATCCCATAATGTCTGGGAGACAAGTCTGACCATTCCCTAGGGGTCCAGCAGATCTGAGTGACTTACTGATCAGGAGCCAACATGGGCTGTGGCAGAAAGGGCCAGAACAGCAGGGACAGGAGCAGGGTAGGATGGGGATGAAACTTGTCCACTCCTTGGACAACACTTTGTGGAAAGGAATCTGCATGTTGACCATCAAAAGCATTCTTTCCTGTCCTTAGTGTCACCCTTGTGTCTTTCTAGACTTTCTTGATTGGCTTTAGAGCCTGAAGAACACCTAGGCTCCCCAGACCTCTGGACTTGTCAGGATGCTGAAGTACAGGTGCTTATCTGGGAAGATGGTCTAGAGAAGGAATCCTGAGAAGTGGTGCAATTGGTGGCAGAGAGGAAACCACATCCTGTGAGAAAGCCCTTCTGCAAATTGCACTTGGATACCTTCTTTGGCCAGCATCACATGGCATCAACAGGATAGTCTCAGAATTCAGGGTGCACCAGCATCCTCTGGAGTTCATGTTAAGTGTTTGAAGGTGCTCCATCAGCTGTATTTAACCAGCACTCCAGGTAAGTCTGACTTGGAAGGTCCAAGGAATACTGAGCAGATCCACTCATTTTCTAGTTCTCTAGGAAGCAGGAGTAGCATTACCTTAGCACCTGGTCATATATGGAGGATAAACAAGCAAAGGAACTTTCCAGGATTGCTAGATCCTCTGGCCAGCTTTGGATGAGTCTGTGGCAGGTGCCAATGGCTTAGGCAGCCAGGTCATGGACAACTAGGAGTCTCAGGGTAAAGTCTGCTATCCCAGTGAACATTGAGAAAAGTTGAGATGGTACAAAAGTCTACAATTCATTCTGAACTGCATGATGTCCTTGTTCTCATTTTAGATGATTTAATCATGCCTCTCATCACATAATTTTAACTAGAGATCAAACCACAGTATCCCAGGAACCCAGCCATGCCACCATCTTGGTTAGCATTGGTCAGTCTGAATTCTACCTTGGGGCTGGACACAGGGTCATTTAGGGATTGAACCTTATTTTCCTTCCTTAAGGAAGGAGAGGAATCTAGATTTTTCTACATGTAAACTATTTTTCTGCCACTGTATCAGCCAAGCTATATTTTATGAATCACTGATTTAATATCATTTCCCATAACTAATATGTTAATTAGCATGGTCAAAAAAATAAAGGTGGTCAAAGATACACAATTTAAACAGATCAATATCAAGTGAGGAAATAGAAGCAAGCCATCAAAAGCTTACCAGCCAAGAAATGCCCAGGACCGGATGCATATACAGCTGAGTCCTACAAGACCTTTAAAGAGCTAATACCAATACTCTTCAATTTATTTCAGGAAATAAAATTAGTTTGGGATTACTGCCTCTTTCTATGAGGCCAATATCTTTGCATCTTTGCCCGATTTGGGGATCAAAGACCAAGTCAGACCAATCTAACGAACTTAGGCCAATCTAATGAACATAGATGTAAAAACTTCAAGATTCTGGCAAATTGAATACAAAAACAAAAATATTATGCACCATGATCAAGTGGAATTCATCCCAGGGGTGCAAGGTTAGTTCAACATATGGAAATCAATAAATGTAATTCACATCAATAGATTCAAAGAATCATATGATCATCTCAGCAGATGCAGAAAAAGCATTTGACAAAATCCAGCACCTTTTATGTTCAAGACACTAGAAAAACTAGGGATAAACAGGAACATCAACTTCATAAAGGCTATCTGAGCTTCAGGTCAACATTCTAGACAAAATAATTGAAGGTATTCCCTCTAGAAATTGGAACAAGACAGCGATACCCTCTTTCACCACTTCTAGTCAACATAGTTCTTGAAACACTGGCCAGAGCAATTAGACGAAAGAAATCAAAGGGATTTGTATAGGGAGAGAACTTAAATTAGAACTATTTGCTGACATGATGATTCTATTATCTAGAAGACCCCAAAAATCCCAGAAAACTTCCAGAACTTGTAAAAGAATTCAGCAAAGTAGCAGGATATAAAATCAACACCCATAAGTCAAAGGCATTTCTGTATATCAGTGACAAAGCCTCCGAGAAGGAAATGAGGAAAACTACCCCATTCACAATAAAAAAAAAAAAAAATGATACTTGGGAATCAATGAAAGAGGTGAAAGATCTATACAATGAAAACTACAGAATCCTAAGGAGAAATCAAAGATGATCTTAAAAGATGGAACGATCTACCTTGCTCTTGGATAGGCAGAATATCAGAATGACCATAGTACCAAAAGCACTATACAGATTTAATGCAATTCCAATCAAAATCCCGATGGCATTCCTCAAAAACAGGAAAAAGCAGTCATGAAATTCGTCTGGAAAAATGAGACCCAGAATAGCTAAAGCAATCCTTAGCAGGAAGAACGAAGCAGGTGACATCACTATACCAGACCTTAAACAATACTACAGAGCAATAGGATCAAAAATAGCATGGTGGGGCTGGGGATGTGGCTCGAGCGGTAGCACGCTCACCTGGCATGCACAGGGTGCTGGGTTCGATTCTCAGCACCACATAAAGATGTTGTGTCCACCGAAGACAAAAAATATTGAAAAATTCTCAAAAAAAAAGACAGCATGGTATTGGCACCAAAAAAGACTGGTGGACCAATGGTAGAGAATAGAGGACACAGACTAACCCACAAAACTGATTCTTGTATTAGACAAAGGTGCCAAAAACATGCACTGGAGAAAAGATAGCATCTTCACCAAATTGTGCTGGGAAAACTGGAAATCCATATGCAACAATGAAATTAAACCCATCTCTCTCACCATGCGCAAAACTCAAAATGGATCAAGCACCTAGGAATTAAACCAGAGACTCCATCTAAAAGAAAAAGTAGGCCCTAATCTTTGTGGGATTAGTCTCCAACTTCCTTAAGACTTCTGTAGCACAAGAATTAAAACCAAGAATCAATAAGTGGGATGGAATCAAACTAAAAATTTGCTTAGCAAAAGAAACAATCTGAGGTGAACAGAGCCTATGTCCTGGGAGCAATTTTTTTTTAACCCCTCAGAACACTAATCTCTAGGGTATACAAAGAGCTCAAAAAGCTAAGCACAGAAAAAAATAACCCAACCAACAAATGGGCCAAGGACCTGAACAGACTTCCAGCAATCAGAGAAATGCAAGTTAAAACTACTCTAAGATTTCATCTTACTTCAGTCAGAATGACAGCTATCATGAAGACAAACTAAGTGTTGGTGAGGATGTGGGGGGAAAGGCACACTCATGTACTGCTGGTGGGACTGCAAATTGGTGCAGCCAATATGGAAAGCAGTATGGAGATTCCTTGGAAATCTGGGAATGGAACCACCATTTGACCCAACTATCCCTCTCCTCAGACTATATCCAATGGACTTAAAAACAGCATACTACAGGGACACAGCCACATCTATGTTTATAGCAGCACAATTCACAATAGTTAAACTGTGGAACCAACCTAGATGCCCTTCAGTGGATGAATGGATAACAAGATGTGGTCTATGTACAATGGAATTTTACTCAGCAATAAAATAAAATCATGGCATTTGCAGGTAAATGGATACAGTTGGAGAAGATAATGCCAAGTGAAGTTAGCCAATCCCCCCAAAACAAATGCCAAATGTTTTCTGATATAAGGCTGACTCATAATGGGGTAGGGAGGGGGAACATGGGAGGAATAGATGAATTCTAGATAGGGAAGAGGGAGGGAAAGGGAGGATGCAGAGGATTAGCAAGGATGGTGGAATGTGATGGACATTATCCAAGTACATGTATGAAGACATAAATTGTGTGTCAACCAACTTTATATACAAACATGAAGTTGTGGTATATATGTGTAATAAGAATTGAATGCAAAAAAACACGAATTACATGTATAAAGACAAATTGGTGTCAACATACTTTATATACAGAGATATGAAAGATTGTGCTCTATGTGTAATAAAAATTGTAATGCATTCTACTGTTGTGTATTAATAAAAAAAGGTGGTCAAGCTCCCACTCTAGAGATGTAATTTGTGGTTGAAATGCCACTTGACATGCCACTTGACTATCTGATACAAACTCCTTAGGGCAACGCTTGCCCCTTGAGCCATTGCTTAAGCCAACTTGTGCATCCTTTTATAATTCCTCATAACAAAGCAATATAAATGAGTTATGTCATAACCTCCATTTATAACATTTACTTGGGTTTTTAGATAATCAGACATAGAAGGTATTGCTTCACTTTAACAAGCAAACTAGTCATGAGGGATTAAGCAACTAGCTACGGACGGACAGTTAGTTGTGAAGTTAGAATACACTCTACTCAACCCAAATCTGCCACTGAAGTTTGAGTCAGTTGCGGATGTAGAAGTGACCGTCACACTAGAGTTGAGTAACATTGAACAGGCCACTTGCCTTCCTTCGGCTTTAGTGCCCACAAAAGGGCCAAGACTGAAGTTATTTGCTCTGACAGGTATTTGTAAAGCCAATGGAGAAACGCCCGAGACCTCTAAGGTGACAGACATACACCCCGAGGGTAGTGATGGGGACTTTGTTCCCAGAATGGCCTGTTGTCATCTTCACTCAGCACTGAAATGGTTATGAGAGTGAGCAGGCTGGGCTAGCCTGGCCTCTGTGAAGCTTGAGGAAATGCAGTGGCAGTCATCTTTAGAGTATGATCTAGCCAAGTCGGGTTCCGAGGCTGTTGGTGGGGACCATTTAGTTGGGATATGTGCCTGTCTCCCTGTGCAGCAAGCCCACCTCCCCACCAAGACAGGTGAGGTTCAACTCACTGGACTTGCCAGTCATTGCTATCTGGAGTGAGGGTTTCCAGGACTTTAAAATATAATTGCAAGAATTTACTTTGATCACTTTCATGTAATATAGCAGCATGTTAGATGCTTAGAAACTAGAATGATAACCTATAATCCCTTCTTCCTTCATGTCAAAGTTTACCTTATTTGGTCTCAGGACGTTCTTGCAGATCTCCATTTTTACAGATAAAAATCATGCTGTAAATTTAATTTTCTATCCAGCTTTTCTGGCTCACTATTGTATCTTTCCATGTTGCTCCAGAGTTTTCTTAACTCATTTAAGGAGAGTATTCAGTCCATTGAGTATACACTATAATTTATATACCCATTTCCTTATTGATTATTTAAGACTCTTTCCAGTTTTTTTCCTATTAAAAATAATGCTTCAGTGAGTATATTTATACATAGAGGTTGCTTTTCTTTGAGATAGAATTACATCCTTGGGCTCAGTTCCCAGAAGTAAATTATTGAGTTAAAGAATATGAATATTTCCATGGCTCTGCAAATGTATTGCCAAATTGCTTTCCAAAATATTCATTACAATTAATCAGAGAGGCTTTTACCCCAGTGATACTGTATTTGTTTTTTCCTTTGTTGGCAAAAATATTGTTTGTTGATCAATAAGATTTTCCATCGATGAATCTGAACTTCCTAGTATCTATACATCCTATTTCTCCTCACTTGTGGAGACTTCGATGTGGCATTAATGTCACCTCTGTGTGCCATGGGTATAGCTGAAGACTCTGCACAGAGCACCCTAATGTGGGCACACATGGTTGGGGAAGGATTGGAGCCTCCAGCTTGTGGTGGAGCAGGGTTTGGGAACAGATGAGCTACAAAGGTCAAGAGGAGGGTTGCGATAAGTGTCCATGAAGTGGTGTGTTGAAGTGAAATTCACATCCCAACAGCATATAAGGCCTGGGAAGCAAGATCCCAGTCTGCAGCTGTAGGCTCATCCTTTAACCCGGGTGGGTAACAAGGGCCTGGTCATTCACCTTCTCGGGTATCCACTGAGCATCTGGCTCCAACTTTCAGTAGTGGAGCATGAATACCACGGGGTTGTGGAAGTCCAAGACCTGCCAATGGCACAATGGGAGGGTCAGTGGCTATAGGAGCTGGGTCTCAAGTGGCTGATACTTCACATGGTGCTGGTTACGTGGGGCACCCTCAATGAGTGTTGAATTAGCAACTCAACTAGTGGCAAGTTGGGTGTGAAGTTCATGTCCTGGTGCACATGTGAGGAGTAAGAAGATTGGGGGAAGGGGGCTTGTGAGGCAACTTCAGGTGAGGCAGGTCTCAGCAGCTAGGAGATGGCAGACTAAGCCTGTTGCTGGCGGGACATAAAGTAACTGAGGCCCCAATTGTTCCCCTAGAGGAGCAGCATAATGGCACTTCCCAGGGCCTGATGAAGATCGGCACAGTTCAGCTAGCAGGCCTTCCCCTCCCTCTCCTCTTCCAGCAGGAATTGAAATTATGCTTATCAAGTTAATTAGTGCAGCCAAAATATTTTGAAGCCATAAATCCGAGCATGATGGAGCTGATAGGGATGTTAAAGACAACCTAATTAAACCCTCATGTTTTAGAGGGGGAAAAACTGAGGTCCAGAGAATCCTGATGTTCAATGCCATAGCATGAGCTAGACGGAAAGATCAGGGCTTACCATCCAAGTCTCCTAAGCCCTGGCCTGGGCCCATCAGACCATGAAGTACTAGATGGGTCCCAAATAACGTCTAATGCTTCATCAACTGGTTTGCCTGCCTCTTCTGCCAATCCCACTGATTGTCCGTATTTGGCCTCAGAGTCCACAGGCATCCTTGGGAAGGAGAGACTCTAGAAGGAGAACCCCTGGGAATGGCGTGTGGAACCGTCACGCCAGTTCAGGGCTCAGAAACAGTTTGGCTTGGTGGACCCGACAGCATATGGGCAGGGTGCAGTGACGCTGCCCCCTGTCTGTCCCTCACATCCTTGAGTGTACAAATAAGCCAGATGAGAAGAGCCATCCACTTTGTTTCCCATCTGTCCCGTGATGGCCTTGGGCGGGTGTCCCCAGGTCCCTCCCAGCTCTGGCATGCCATGATCCGATGTTAACAGTTTTGATTGCTCATGCTTCAGCGTGAGTGAGGGTTTCATCTTCCCAGAGGGAAGACAGTGCTGGGCAGGTGTCCAGCCTTGCCTCGGCAGAGCATGCTGGCTAGGTCCATCCCTGGATCCTCTTCCCAACAGCAACATTTCAGGACTTTAGGTGCAAAAGTAGCAGAGCCTAGCTCGTCTGTCTGGCTTTTGATCCAGGCTTAGCAAGAGGAACAGTGGTCCCTTTGGACCAGGTGATCAACTTGAGGGACTGCAGACGGACAAGGGAACAGCCCCCATGAAGTACTGTGGAAACCAGTTAGGACGAGAGGAATCCACTACTTAATATGGCTACGAAATTACAAGCCCTGGGTCTTTGATCTAAGATGATAATCTTTTGCCCAAAATATTTGTGGCAGTTGGCAAGTAGATTCACAAGGGATAAGGTTTTAAGATGTTCAGCACCTAACTTAGTTTAAAAAAAAAAAAAGCTGCTTTTCAATAAGTTCTAGCAAGATTGCAAGAGCACTGCCTTTGGAGTAGGAGCAACTGGGTCTGCCCCCTGCCATCCCCTGGGTCTTGATTTGGAGAATTTGATGTTTATAGCTCTTCACTTTGAAGCTGAGAATACTGCTGAGATGGGTCCTTAGGATTGAATTGAATGAGTATTAAGATAATGTAGTTGGCACCTGGTAGATGTTCCATAAATACTTAAGTTTTGAAGCAATTGTAGTCCTAATCCAGGCTGACATGAGTAGCCTCATCTTTTCTATTTTGATTCCAAATTTATTCATGTCATCAGAAAGGCAGGTACACCAGGTGACATCAGTCATGGCAGGATTTAAAACAGGTGTTAATTGACATTAAGTATGTTTTGTTTGCTGGGTGATGGACTAAATGCTAAGGAGACAGATTTATTCACCTGTCCATTTGTGATAATTATACACAGCCATGCTGATAAAGCCATGGCCTCATGCACGCTATGCAAGTGCTGTACCACCAGCCCCATTTACTAGGTGTCGACTGACCAAAGAACCTACCATCTCAAACCCTGGAAATGGGGTCCTATGACATTTCTGTCTCTTTAATTGATGTATTCGCATCTTGAGGACCACAAAGTCATAGCTTGAGACCTCAAATGGTGGATTATTAAACTCTGCTACATTTTCAGGAAAATTGCTTTTATAACTAGTTGGTTGCATAATCTCAACTGAGAATGACAAAGCACATCTTAGGATTCACATAATAGTGTTATAGCATGAGGGCCATGGGTGTCCTTTGCTTGTGAGGACAAGGAGAGCAAGGCCAACCAACAGAATCCCAGGTAACATGACTACTCTTAGGAAGAGCCTTTGACTTTGTGGGCCACTTAGTAACACTGAGTTTTATCTGTGGGCTTGAGGTTGCAACTAGGTTTGTGTCTACCCTGAGAGATGCCATCTATCATACCAACCTCCCAAGACATTTTATGGGACTTTGAGCAGACTAGGGTTGTTACTGTGAGCTGGTGGGATGAACACCCCACACTGCTGTAACTAACCTCTTTGGTCATTTCATAAGTGTGGTTATAGCCCTTTTGTTTGCCAAGCCCTGTGGAGGATACAATACCGAGTCAGATTTAGGTTGTGCTTAGTCTGTTAGAGAAGCAAGACAGGTCAAGTGCAGACAGAAGAAGCCTAGGAGAAGAACTGCTCAAGATTACTTTGAGGTTATTTCTGCACAAGCTAAGGAATTGGAGCTTGGTGGCAGTCGAGTTGTGTTGTAGTGAACATACCACACACTGTTATCCAGCTGGTAGCTCCTTCCTATGTTCCCTCACAAATCCTGACTAAAACCACTCAAGTTAGTTACCCGAGTATTTTCTGTTTCACAACAAAACTTAGATATTGGACAGCTTGTCCAAAAGTGTGGAACTTAAGTAGGATGAAATTTGAGCCGAGCTGATCAGTTTGCATCCCAAGTGCTCCTCCTAAGCGCACTCCTTGGCCTTTTGGTTTGGGTTGACTGATATTAACCCAGGAAGTGAGGAAGGGGGAGGAGGCAGAGTAGGCAGAACGTTGGGCTGATGGGGAGCGTGGGTGTTCGAGGCCTAGCAAGTGGGTTATGTAGGCTGGAGGGTCTGGACTTGATCCTATGGGCAGAGGAGAGCTGCTGCTTATGGAAGAGGAATGGCGGGAAATGCATCATGGTGGAATCCTGGAGGAGGGAGATTGGTTTAGAGAATGCAGCCATGATTTCTTCAGGACAGTGAGGCCTGAGATGAGCAAGGCGAGAAGATGTGCTTTCCCTTGCTAGGAAAGCCTGCCTTCGAGTGGGGCAAGGGCAGCTCACTCCTGGGAAAGGAGAGATAAGGCACAGTTTCTAATGTGCTAAAGGTCATGTGCCCATCAATTCCATTACTGGATTCACAACACCACCTTACCTGCACATGCATGTGGTGCCAACTCATGGATGACACCTGCTCATAGGAGCTAATAATGCTCACGTGCCTGGCATTTGCTTATACCCAACACTTGCCATCACACAAGCCACACCCACTTACCCATGCATGTGTGCCTGGCACATGAACACATGCCTGATGCTTGTGAGTGTTTGTCAATCCCAGGATGCATCGTGAGTTTAGTATCACGGAAAAATGTGTACATATGCAGTTCTAAGCAGTCCGTTCTGATTAAGGTTTAGCCAATGGACTTTCTGGACCTAGACTGGTAGAAGGCACCAGAAACTTTACTTGAAAGCCTTGGATTCTGAGGCTCAGAGGGGCTAAATAATTCACTCAGGTTTACAGAGCTACTAGACAGACCCTGAGCTGATTTTTATAGAAAAAAACTGTCAGAACTGGAACATACGATTTATTCTTAAGATTACTAAGAGTAAAATAGTTCTTGAACTAAAAATGTGTATGCATTAGCACTTAGCAGTTTCTGATTTACTACAATTTGGGGCTTTAGTAAAGTTCTCATATTTTGTGCGACTCTGCAGGACTTCAAGTACACTTGGGTTTTAATACTTTTGTGTAGAATGGTCTCTGTATTTTGGCCTCATATTTCTATATTTTGCTTATGATTCAGGACTCTGAAGACCTTTCATTTGACTTCTGTCTCTCCCATCCCTTCTGTGTCAGATTTATTATTCTTTATAATGAGAAGCAGGGCTCCTTGGAAGGATATGATTATTGGTCTGTAGCAGGAAATATTTAGTGGACCAGAGGGCCCAAGAGCCAACATGGAGGGGCTTCCCTTTGCCCAAAGATGAAACTTTAGGCGATTATAAGCTACAGAAGCTCCCAGTAATTGTAACTGCATAACAGTACACTTGCAGTCAAATGCACAGAGATCCCCAATCAAAACCATAGCACAGAGCTCATTAGAACTACTGGCTTCTAGGGCACTACCAGCAAGGAGTCCAGGACAAGTCCTATCATTCCTAACTGAAGTGTTTTAGTGTAACCAAGAAGTCTAGCTGATGAGGAAAGTTCCAGTTATAAAGACGGCATTACCATTCTGCCGTAACTTATTATCCAGATAATTGCATCAGACAATAATCTCCTATCGCTGGGACCAGATGGCATAGCAGACATCAGGTAGCCGCACCTGAGCCATGACTAGCCACCTGCTCCCGAGATGTTGGCGCATGAGGCATCAGGAGCACCAGGCCATGTCCACAAAGTTCAACTCCGATGGGTTAAAAAAAAAATTGAGAGGCAGCATCCTGAAAACCCTGTCCTTAGGCAGAGTTGTGACAGTGGCCTGCATGCCAAGAATGCCCTTTTACATTTTCTAAGGGCATGAACATAAAGGATATGTGCCCAAGACCACACGTGGCCTTCATGGCCAGAAGTATTTACTATCCCCTTCTTTATAAGAAGGGTTCTCCACCTTCGGAGTTTTAATAGAGAGCCTGCAACGGGGACAAACGTAGGTGACAGTGCATAGAATCAAGTAGTCAAATAATGTGGGACATGTTATGGAACATTTTGTTTCAATGAGTGAGTAGCATAAGCATTGGGACAGGAGCTAGACTTCTCTGGATGGAGGAACACGCAGAGGGCATGGCATTATCACCAGTGGACAGTGGTTGTAGTAACTTAAAAACTACATGTAATCAACAAGTCAGTTATTTTATTTTGCAACTTCATCTTTCAAGCTCCACTCTACTTATGAGATTTGGCTGGGCATAGTGGTGCACGCCTGTAATCCCATCTACTCAGGAGGCTGAGGCAGAAGTCTCAGAAGTTTGAGGTCAGCCTGGGTAACTTAGTAAGACCCTGTCTCATAACAAAAAACAAAAAGAGCTGAGGATGCAGTCCAGTGGTAGATCACCTCTGGGTTCAATGGTAGTTCATTCCAGTGCTGAACAAAATGAACAAGTCACATTTATATATGTTTATGGAGTACAATGTGGTTAAGATAAATAATTTGGAATGATTAAGTCAACATAATGTATCACCTTGCTCACTTTTTATTTGTGGCGAGACTTGAAATTTACTCAGCCATTTTGAAATGTTACTGACTATAGTCACCCCATCAGGCAATAGATGTAAAACTATTCTTATCTGAAACTTTGTATCTTTTGACCAAAAGTTCCTTTTGGTCATCCCTATCCTTTAGTCATCCACTTTTTACTTCTGAGGTTTTTTGCATTCCATATAAGTGAGATCCTATAGCATTTGTCTTTCTGTGCCTGTACTATTTCACTTAGCGTCTCCCAGTTCGTCCATGTTATAGGTGTCAGGGTTCCCTTGAGACAGCATGTTTCCATTCTGAAAATGTGCAGCATCTTCTCTGGCCACTCATGCATCGATGGACTCAGGTTCTCATACTTAGCTATTATACATGGTGCTGCAGCGAACATGGTGTGCAGCTGTCTCAACGGATTGATTTCATTTCCTTTGGATCAGAAGGGTTGCTGTGTCATATGGTTGTTCTATTTTTAGGTCGAAGAACTTCTGTACTATTTTCCATAATGGCTGTACTAATCCACATATCCACCAGCAATGTACCCGAGTTCTCCCTGTGACCTTGCCAGCACTTGAAAAATAAAGAAATATACAACTTTGTAGGTAGTGTTATGTTGAACATGAACAAACGTCCGTGTTTATGTATCAGCATGCAACTCTAAAAGTCACATTTTGAGTTTGCTCAAAAATACTTCAAGATTGGGGTAGAGAATGGAGCAAATGGGAAAATATTGATGATTATGAACCTGGGAGATTTAAGTTTTCTTAAGTTTGTCAAGTGAAAGAAATTAAACATCAATTGTGACTGTCAATTTGACTAGGCCACGGGATGCCCGATACCACTAAACACTTTCTAGGTATGTCTGAGGGTGTTTCTGGGAGAGATTAGCATTTGATCTGGAGGCACCATCCAATGTCGACAGGCCCAAAGGAAAAAAAAGGTGGGGGAGGAAGAAAATGTTTGCTTCTTTCTGCCTCAGGTTGAGAGGTGGTGTCCTCCTGCCCTCAGTAACCCAGTTCTTACATGTGGATTGAGCCAGAATCCACACCATTGACCCTCCAGTTCTGAGGCTTTCAGACACCACTATTGGCTCTCCTAGGTCTCCAGCTTGCAGAGCAGATCATGGGCCTTCTCAGCTCTCATTGTTACATTGGCCAATACGTTAAGTACACAGAAGATCATGAGCACTTAGGTACATTTTGTTTCTCCTATCGGCTGTTCCTCTGGAGAGCCCCAATACAAGTGTGCATGCATCAGGTGAGACTGCTCCACCCTGGGAATCCACGTCTGGGAAAGCCTGGCCCACGTCTCCATGCCATGCATAAGCTGCAGTGGGTTCCATGAGGAGTGTGCCAGGTCACTAGGAAACGGGAGCAGCTCAAAAACCTCTAATCGTAGACACTGAAGGGTTAAAGTTCTCACAAACAAGAAGCAAAAACCCAGAAACATTCAAGGCAGTTCAGCCTGGTAGTATGAAGTTGAGGCTGGAAGAGATGTTTAAGAGACAAGTCCATGGTAGCCATGGTGTCAAGTAGCTTTTTAAGAACTCTATAGCTTAACAGAGGTTAGGCCAGTTGGAGGTTCACAGTGCAACTGAGAAGATAGCAATTTTCCAAACTCCTCCTCTTCTCTCACCCACACAGGCTCTGGCACCCCCACCACAGGGGCACAGTCTGTTGTCGGACCTACAGAGGCACATTAGCAGCCAAAGTGTGCCAATTCCGTGGGGTCCATGCCATTGAGCGCTTGTGTGCAGTGGCAGGTAGCCAGACGACATACAGAATGGTCCAAATGCCGGACATCTTCCTCCCCTTTATCCTTTTCCAACATGAAAGATGTCCTACAAATGGGCAGAACTTCACTCACTGTAAAGAGATGAGTGGCTCAGTGCTGGAGCAGAGTCATGTCCACTGGCAACTGACCTGACCCAGCTGCTCACACATGGAAGGACAAAGTTTAGAAGATTAAAAGTAGGAATTCTGAGATAGGTGGTTTTGTATATGCAACTAGCAAGAAGTATAATAATTATTGTTGACTAACCATTTAAGTGGAGCATTAAACCACTTGGCGAGAAAACTTGGCCAACTGACAAACTGGCCTCTGCCACTGGCCATCCCCCTATTGACTTGAGGAGCACAAAGACCTCCTCAGGTGATAGGGATAGAGTTTATTGTGGCCAAAACACCCTCAGTACCCATTTACTAAGGTTCTTTAGCTATTTTGTATGTGACTGCCGAGAGCAGGGAGAAAAGCCGAGACCCTGCAATGGGACGTTACTCAAGGAGACCACTTGGAGCCACATTGAGTACTTTGGGTTCCTTCCACCATAGAAGGGACATGATTATTCTGGATGCAAACAGACACATTCTGGGCAAGGTGGCCCTTTCCTGTGGGTTTTAGCCAGAATTCTCGTGCAAGGCCTTATTCAACATTTGATCTGTTGGCTCTAGGTGATATGTCTCATTAGGTCAGGGTACCCAGAGGATGGCAATCGTAGGACACCCAAGTCACATGACATGCTGTGTTGCCCAGGTGCTGCTCACACAGTTGCTGAGGGGCCTGCCCTTCCAGCATTGACACTGGAGAGTTTGAGGGCTCGGAGAAACCCCTCTGGAGATGATTTTGGAGAATTATGTCTGCTTTGTTTCATAGCAGAATTAGCTTTTGTAGTGGGTATGTGCCAATTTGCATGTAACAGTCATGATTGATGATGTGTATCACCTCTGGCCCAAGACCAGACACCAAGAGTTCAGAAACTGCCACACAGGCTGACCTTGCACCAACAGGGGAATAACTTCTTGTCAAAGGAGCAAGGAAACAGCACTTTTCAGTGTTCCGACAGCACTTCGTCCGAAAGCAGTGTTCTCTGTTAGGACTTCCCTGCTGCACAATGAACAAGATAAGCATCCTCCATGAGGGTCCAGAATCAGGCCACCAACCCCTGAGCAGGCATGGACTGCAGACAGCTAAGACATTAGCCCAGAGGCAAGACTGCAGAGAGCCAGGCAGTCTCCAGTTATCCAGATTCCATCGGAGCAGGGGGACATTTAAAGCCTTAACAGAAAAAAAGTATGTAGTTCTTGGACTAAAGGGGAAGAAGTGCGTCCCCTTAACTCCAAATGGCCCACTTGACAAATTTGTGCTTACTGACCCCACAACTCTGCCTTCATAGTGTTTTGTGTCCTGATCTCCAGAGGGCAATAGTTTCACCAATGAACAAAAAGTTATGCTGAACTTTAAGCTATAGCTTCCATCTGGGAACTTAGGCTGCTTTGGTACAGAGAGCAGCAGGCAAGAAGAGAAGTTCCCATCTTAGGAAGTCAGTCCTCAGGAGATGCTGCCTTATGCAGAGAAGGCAGGAGGGAATATGGTGGGTACCCAGCAATCCACCTAGCTACCTTCTAGAGCTCTTTTGCTGACTTGGGATGGTAAATGCACAAGTGCAGAAAGCCAGTTCAAACCCTCCAGGGATAAGAGGCTGAGTCACTACCAGGTGAGCCACTAAGACCTGCAGAATTAGGCAAGAGGGCTGAGGGGCGAGAGGAAACTGAGCATTACTTCCATGCTGGATCGTCTTTCTCCCCACCAACCTTCCTTTCTAAGCTGATCTGAGTCAGGCCTAGTCATGGAGCAGCTTCTCCCCGAATTTGCATGAAGAACAGTGCTTTCCCTCCCCTGGGCTCAGTACCTTGCCTGCAGTCAGCTACTTAGGTGTCCAGCAGTATCCAAGTCCTTCACGTCCTCAATAACCACATTTCCCCTCTGTCCATGCATGCCCTCTTCCAGGAGGACTCCTCAGAGCCCCTTTTTAATTTCTCATTTTTGGTGCATTTTAGTTGTCTATACTGGTGTGATTTCTACAGTTTGTACATTTGCATGTGTATACAATACTCAACATAGTTTGGCCAGTATCACTTCCCAGCACCCCGTCCACCTCCCACCTTTGATCTCCTACCCACTGATCTCCCTTTGACCTACATGAGATCCACCTCCACCTTTTTCCTCACTCGCCATCCTCGACCTCACTCGCCATCCTCGACCTCTGGAGTTTAACTTACTTTAACATGATGATCTCTAGCAAATGACAATTCCATTTTCCTTTATAGCCGAGTAAAACTTGTTTATGTACAGCACATTTCCTTTATACTTTCAACCATTGCTGGACACCTAGGCCTATTCCACAGTTTAGCTATTGTGAGTTGTGCTGCTATAAACATGGGTATGCATTCACTTTATGATGACTAATTCTGCAGGGCAAATACCAAGAAGTGGAACAGCTGGGTCATATGGTTTCATTTGTCTTTTGAGGAGTCTCCATCCTAGTTTTCAGAGTAGTTTTACTACTTTGTAATTGCATTAACTGTGTGAAACTCATTCTCCACATCTTCTCCAGACCGTGTTCTTGATGATTGCCATTCTGACTGTTGTGAGAAAATTTCAGTGTAGTTTTGATTTGTGTTTCCCTAACTGCTAATATTGAACACTTTTACATGAATACAAATGGCTAACAAATTCATCTTTTGAGATATGTCTGAATTCATTAGCCCATTTACTGATTGGGTTGTTTGTAGTATGAAGTTTGACTTCTTTTTATATTCTAGATAACTAGGGATGTGAAAGAACCTACCTAATGGGAGTAGTTGTTTCCTTTGCTGTACAGAAGCTTTGGTTTGATGGCATGCCATTTATTAGTTTTTGGTATTTCCCGAGCTTTCGGGATCCTATTGAGGAAGTTGCCGCTTGTGCCTAAAGACATAGGATCAACACTTCAGCTTTCTTCTAGACGTTACGTAGTTTCTAATTCCTAGGTCTTTGATCTGTTCCGAGTTAGTTTTTGTGCAGGGCAAGAGATAAGTCTCATTTTTTCTACATATGAATCAGTTTTTTAAAAAAGTTGATTTGTTATGAATTGTAATGCATTCTGTTGTCATGAAAAAATGTGCTCTCCAGGTAATATATCTCTGGTTGTACACAAAGTAGAGTCACATCGTTTGTCTTCATACATGTGCTTGGTGGAATGAGATGGTCGTCATTACCCTATCTTTCCTACCCCTATGCCCTCTTTCCCTCCCTCCTCTTCCCTTTGCCCTGTCTAGAGTCCACTTAATCCACCCCCCACCACACACAGCATATTCTGCATCTGCATCCTTAAGAATTAGGCCTTTGTTTTGGGGGGATTGGCCAATTTCACTTAGCATTATATTTTCCAGCTCCATCCATTTGCCTGCAGATGATTTTATTATCTTTTAATGCTGAATAATATTCCATCGTTTATGTGTACTATCTTTTCTCTATCCATCTACTGAAGGGCATGTAGGTTGGTTCCAGTTTAGCTGTTGGGTGAAGAACCAGTTTTTTCAGCACCATTTGTTAGAACAGCTTCCTTTCTTCAATGTATCTTTTGTACATTTGTTAAGGATCAGATGACTGCAGATGCACAAGTCTGTCAGTTTACCACTGGTCTAGGTGCCCATTCTCTGCCAGGGCCATGCGGTTTGTTACTATAGCTCTGTAGTGTGATTTGAAGTCAGGTATCGTGATGCCCTCAAGCATTGCTTTTCCATGTAGAATTACTTTGGCTATCCTGGGATTTTTGTTCTTCCAGATGAATTTTAGGATGATTTTTCTAGTTCTGTGAAGGATGTCATTGATTTTGATGGGGATTGCATTGGATTTGTATGTTGCTTTTGGGATAATATTTAGACGATGTTAGTTCTGCCTGTGATGAACATGGGAGGTTTTCCATCTTTGATGTCTCTTCCATGTTCTGTAGTTATAGAGGTCTTTCACCTTCCTGGTTAGATTTATTCCTAGGCATTTGAAGCTACTGTGAATGGAATTTTCCCTATTTCTCCCCCCTCGGATTCCTTGTTGGTATATAGGAAAGTTATTGATTTCTGTAGGTAAGTTTTGTAACCTGCTATTTGCCAAATTTGGTTATTAGCTCTTGCAGTCTTTTGGCAGATTTGTTTTATGGATCTTCCAGATATAAGATCCTGTTATCCGCAGACAGTGATAATTCGACTTCCTTTTCTATTTCATTTTATTTCCTCTTACCCAATTGCTCCTCAGAGCCCTAAGAAGGATCCCACATATTAAGTGCCACATGAGAGTCTGCTTCATGGAGGACTCAGTAGGAAACAGTCTTGGTCTAGTACTCCTAGATAGTGGTAACGTGGAGTCATGAGCCCCTCATTAAAGTGTACAGTTACTTCAGGGACCTGATTAGTGGTTTAGTGATATTAAAGTTACATGTTAACTCATGAAATAGATATAATCCTCCTTTGGTCTATAAGTAAACTGAACTCAAAGTTGGGTGAATTGTTCAGCTAGTAGTAAGATCTGCAATTGAAAACAAGGGCCATTTGCATAAATGGCTGTTAGCTTTTTTAAGATGCTCTTTTTTAAGATGCTTTTTTGTATGTGAATTTTTTTTTTTTTTACACTATTTTCACCCTAGATGCAGGATCATACTTACATCTCATGTTTACTTAAGTCTTAGTCAACCTTAATATACAAATCTCTTGCTGTCTATTAATTATAGAATTGTCATTAGAAGGCTTAATTTGACAACTTCAAAATCTTTCCAATGATAGTTTATGCTAATTTGAGAAGTGACTTGGTCTATTAATAGGCTGTATGTGGAATTTTACAAATTATACCAGACTTATGAGTTACTTCCTTTGATATGCACAAAAAAATCCAGTGAGGCGTGATTCCATTTTTCAATCATACAAATGAGAAAATTGCAGCTCACATCATTCCTCTCGTCCTACTCCTCCCCAATCTCCCCACATCTTGCAGCACCCAGTTACTGTAAAATAGTCAGCATGTTAACTTTAAACCCCTACCAGATTCTTAGTGGATTAAAGTATCTCATCCCATTGTTCATTTGAAGACATTTCAGTAAGTGAAAGTTACCTCCCCAGAGGTTCCAAACCTCAATCATAATGGCATATAAAGTTAGTTGCACATTGAACCATACTATGCACATGCATTGACAGGAAAGCAAACCTAAAAATAAAGGATGTTCCCAAGCATTCTGGAATCCCTGAGCAGTTGGTTTCAGGGTAACATGGGGAGGAAGGAGGCACATCATTGTGCTCAATATCACGATGGGAACGGGGAAGAGGGAGACCATGCTTGAGGACCAAGAGTTGTTTTCATTCAGACTCGGGCTCTTTAAGACAGATACTTGTAGGAAAAGGCCCACTGGATACTTTCCTACTTTGTAGGTGTAGCTTGGTGATACAACATTTTTCTACTATGTGTAAGGCCCCGAGTTTGATCTAGCACTACAAGGGGGATAAAGACTTGGCACCATCTGGTCGGAGGGTAGCTTAGAAGCTCGCAGCCAGAGGGATTGGGAGGAACCCTACGCACTCCAGGGGCCAAGGCCTGGGGAGCACCCTCTACCCAGGTGATTTACAGCAGCCTTGATAAGGGGTGTATATGGTGCCACCTTACCAGAGAAGGTTCAAAACATGAGAAGGATGGCTCTGACCTTCTGGAAGCAGATGGGGCAAGTGTCATAAGCAAGCAACTCAGCTTTTGTCACAGCCTCAGCTGAGGAATAAGGACTGGAGTCCCGATGTCCTCCAGGGCAGACAGGGGTTTGTAGTCTCTAGCAAACCACCCTGATCCACTCTGGGCCTCACTCTCCCCTTGTAGGTGTTGTCTGTTTTATAGGTTTAAAGGCTATCTTTAAGACGGTACTAAGTGCTTTTTGATACATCTGCAAACTTGCGTTAGGATGTTAACGTTCTTTATCTTCTATGGACAGAAGGTGGAGGGAAATCCAGGAGAAGTTCATTTGGAGTCAGTCGCATGGCAAGTGTTATGTCTTGTTCTTGCTGTGAAGTGTGTCTACATGTGCAGGTTTTTATGTACGTGCATTTGGGTTTAGATGACTTCAGTGAGGGCAAGTGGTTAAAGACTGTTGTCCTGCTCTTAGGGAACCATGAGGAGTGGACAGCAGTGTGGGGCAGATATGACTCTCCTAGAAAAAAACGTTCTAAGATTAGAAATGCATATAACTCCAGAGAATGAAAGATCAAGTTACAAAATATAGAACAGGTATGTTGCAGCCACACTGTATTCTCCATCTTCACCAGCGAGGAGGCTGAAGTACAGTAAGACAACTTACTGGAAGCTGCATAGGGATATATTTACAGAGGACTTAGGAGTTCATATGATCTCCATGTAGAGGGTGGGGAACTGCAGATTCAAATACTGGGCTGTGTGTCATTTTATGCAATGTTGAGGTATTTCTGTAGTTAGATCCTCATGAAACTATCCCCTGGTTTAGGGGAACGAGTGATTAAGAAAGCAAATAACCCAATCAACAAATGGGCCAAGGACCTGAACAGACGCTTCTCAGAGGAGGACATACAATCAATCAACAAGTACACGAAAAAATGCTCACCATCTCTAGCAGTCAGAGAAATGCAAATCAAAACCACCCTAAGATACCATCTCACTCCAGTAAGATTGGCAGCCATTATGAAGTCAAACAACAAATGCTGGCGAGGATGTGGGGAAAAGGGTACACTTGTGCATTGCTGGTGGGACTGCAAATTGGTGCAGCCAATTTGGAAAGCAGTATGGAGATTTCTTGGAAAGCTGGGAATGGAACCACCATTTGACCCAGCTATTCCCCTTCTCGGTCTATTCCCTAAAGACCTAAAAAGAGCATGCTACAGGGACACTGCTACATCGATGTTCATAGCAGCACAATTCACAATAGTAAGAACCAACCTAGATGTGGAACCAACCTAGATGCCCTTCAATAGACGAATGGATAAAAAAATGGCATTTATACACAATGGAGTATTACTCTGCATTAAAAAATGACAATCATAGAATTTGCAGGGAAATGGATGGCATTAGAGCAGATTATGCTAAGTGAAGCTAGCCAATCCCTAAAAAACAAATGCCAAATGTCTTCTTTGATATAAGGAGAGTAACTAAGAACAGAGTAGGGACGAAGAGCATGAGAACAAGATTAACATTAAACAGGGATGAGAGGTGGGAGGGAAAGGGAGAAGGGAAACTGCATGGAAATGGAAGGAGACCCTCAGGGTTATACAAAATTACATATAAGAGGAAGTGAGGGGGAAGGGAAAAAATACAAGGGGGAGAAATGTATGACAGAGGGGGTAGAGAGAAGAGGGGAGGGGATGGGGGGATAGTAGAGGATAGGAAAGGCAGAACACAACAGACACTAGTATGGCAATATGTAAATCAATGGATGTGTAACTGATGTGATTCTGCAATCTGTATACGGGGTAAAAATGAGAGTTCATAACCCACTTGAATCAAAGTGTGAAATATGATATATCAAGAACTATGTAATGTTTTGAACAACCAACAATAAAAATTAAAAAAAAAAAAAGAAAGCAATCTGGCCAAGACATTCTTCACTTGTAACAGCTTTGAGTTTCCTCCCACATGAGGAGCAGCCTCAGTGCAGACAGATTCAGGAAAGGTAATGTGCTTTCAGGTTCTACCTGCCCAAACTGGATGCCCCCAGCTAAAGAAATAGCCCAGGAGGGCAGACAGGGGTTTGTAATCTCTAGCAAACTCGGGCTACCCTGGGGGAGGGGGGGCGGGGAGATGCACTCCCGGATACTCTTCTGGTATCTGGTAGCCCAACCCCGTTTTGAGAAGTCCACCTCATGCGTGGCGATCTACCTGGCCTCTGTATGGCCCAGTCTGGGAAAGGATGCCGAGCTACAGTGAGCACAGTAACTTCCTCCATGCTTCAGGGGGACTCTCATCTCTTCCATTCTGAGATTTGTTTATGACTATCCAGGCTGGAGGTTGGATCAGTTTTGTGCCCTAATGGGTCTTTCCTACAATGGTCTCTTGGCCAGCTACAATGTTCCCTGTGGGTAAAGTGGAAAAAGGTCCCTAGTAGTCATGGCTCAGTTATGGAACAGCATTGTTTCTGATAATCTCCATCCTCCTAGCCTCTGCTCTTCTGTGGTATGGTCAGCTTAATACCAGGGAACCCAGCTCTAACAGCATCTAGCATCAGTCTCCACTTAAAGGAGACAGCGACCATCAAGTTCCAACAGTGCCAGTTGCTTCCCCACCAGGATATTGGATTAACAGTCCTCTGTTCTCTAGAGACAGGCAGTTGATGGGGTTTCTTGATGTGTATAGTAGATGGGTTCTAGATTGCCTTCTCAGATAAGACTTTGGGTCACTTAGCTTTGAGCCACTTCAAGCTTCTGTCTCATCTTGTGAGCAACATCTTCCCCTCTCAAAGCTTACCTAATTTCTCCCAGCAGGTATTAAAGTTGTCTGCCTCCCAGAACCCTCGCCAAGACACTACATTCCGAGCTAGGAGCTTGTGCCCTGTCAGCACTCTGCCTCATTTCTCCTTGCTCTGGCCCAGGGCCCTAGAGCAACTATTCCCAGCAACTCTTCTGGTTCCCGACAATACATTTTGGTCAGATCTTACAGCTACTTTAATAATTGTGTTCTTTTAACATTTAGCATTATCCCAATCCAGTTATCATGGGACTTGACGGTGTGTTGGTCTAGAAACCAGGAGCAGAACTAGAGCTTATGTTGTGAAGATCAAGATTGGGCTTAAAGATAGATGCCTTAGCTAAACTTCTGCAGCGGAATCAGTAAACGGGGGAGGACAGCATCCTCTAGGATAGGTGGGCCAGTTTTGCCTGTCCAGAGGCCTCTGGGATCTGAGTTTATAATGGTCTCATGCACACCCACCTGAGGTCTCCCATTGTAAAATTTGATGACCCATTCCTTTCCCATCAACCTCGACTTTGGCATGGGAAGCTTTCCCAGACTGCAAGTACAGCCTCTGGTGTCCTACTCTGTATTTGTGTTAGGTGTCCAGTCTTCAGTAGTCTGTTTCCTGGCATAAGAAATAAGGGTCTTTTTAGATGGTATCAAGAAAGCTTTGAGTTTTGTACCAGGTTATGTTTGTCACTGACTAGAGAAACAGGATTAAACCAGAAGTAGTGGACAGGTCAGTGATGACCCTTCTACCCTTTCCCCATTCTCCATGGGTGAACACATTCACCATGAGGCTACTGCATGGCGAGAACATTCAGTTCTCTATTTACCACCATTGATTGGACCATTTTGCCTCCCAGTCAATAAGGGATGTGGCTCCCACCACCCAAATCTGTTTCCTTGGACCAATTCTGGTATCTACTATCTTCCATCAGGTTCCTCAAGATGAAGGTTTACGTGCAAATGGCTCATCCCAGTGTGATTTGAGAACAAACAGGGCAGGAAGAGGGCGAGTCCACAGAGGGAAGGCTTATGGAGGGGTGGCTTCAGCTGATCATGGAGAAGTTCTGGCGGTTACATTTCATACTACCCGAAAGGACCTAGAGATCCAGACTCCTGAACCACTAGCCATAGTCTTAGACCACATGGGGCAGGGAGATAAGTTTATACTTCCAGTTCTAGGAAGAGAAACCCAAGTAGCCAAGATAGGCAGCTCTCTTCTTGAGGTACTATCAGAACAAACTCAAATTTTGGCATGAGGCCCACAGAAAAAGCCAAAGTATCAGATTTTCAGCAGGGTTTGTCATGAAGTTGTCTGCTTTATGGTCCTTTAGAAAGGAACAGGATAGTACAGGTCAGCTACTCTCAGCAAGTCTTTAGATACAGTTGAACTTTGATCCTAGAAGTTTTATGTTTATGGAATTATGACGTGTGCAGATTTTATGTATCCCTCGTTTATTTGCACAGGTGTTGTGATTTGGAAGTGGAGAGTCCCCCAAAAGCTCAGATGTGAGATAACGCAAGAAGGTTGAGGATAAGTGATTGGGTTGTAAGAGTCTTAACCCAATCTGTGAGTTCCATGATAAGCATTAACTGAATGGTAACTAAAGTGGTATATTGTGACTGGAGGTAGGAATAGGGGAATGGCTGTTGGGGTATATATTTTGTATCTGGAGAGTGGCATCTCTGCCTCCCGATTGCCATGAGCTGCTTCCATTAGCCACTTCCACCATGATGTTTAGCCTCACTTTGAGCCCCGAGGAATGGAACCCCACCTTCTGTGGACGAAGACCTCTGAAACATTAAGTCCTAAAAAACCCTAAAAAATTAAGGCTTTCTCCTGTTACTGTGGCTGAATCTTTTTAGTTAAAGCAGAAAAAAAAAAAACATGTTAAAACAGAAATTGGTACCAGAAGTGGTGTCTTTACTGTCACTAACGTGACTCGGTGGTTCACAAACATTGAGCTTTTTGGAATTGGGAGGAATTTTGAGATGCTTAGCATACCCACTGAAGCTCAAGGGAGTAAAGGTAAGTGTTCTTTTAAGAAGCCAGTGGGACACCCTTCTTGAAGGGGGCCTAGGAAGTTAACATGCTCAGCCACCCGCTCAGGCTGCTGCATTCCAGGGTCCCTAGAGGCTTAGCTAACTGCTTCAGATGGTGGCAGCCTTGGCATCAGCCACCTGGTGCTGGTAATGCAGGATGCTGGTGTTAGGGGTCATGGAGTCTGAGATTTCAAAGGAAGGCCTTGGAAGCCAGGAAAAGTGCCGCAGGGTGGGAGACCCTACAGACACCCGAGAAGGTAAGGTATGGAGAGTGCAGCAGGAAGCCAAAGCTGGAGACTGGAGATTAAGAAATGCCAGAGTAGGGACGAAGAGCAGGAGAAGATTAACATTAAACAGGGATGAGAGGTGGGAGGGAAAGGGAGAGAGAAGGGAAATTGCATGGAAATGGAAGGAGACCCTCAGGGTTATACAAAAGTACATACAAGAGGAAGTGAGGGGAAGGGGAAAAATAATACAAGGGGGACAAACGAATGACAGTAGAGGGGGCAGAGAGAGAAGAGGGGAGGGGAGGGGAGGGGGGATAGTAGAGGATAGGAAAGGCAGCAGAACACAACAGACACTAGTATGGCAATATGTAAATCAATGGATGTGTAACTGATGTGATTCTGCAATCTGTATATGGGGTAAAAATGGGAGTTCATAACCCACTTGAATCAAAGTGTGAAATATGATATATCCAGAAATTTGTGATGTTTTGAACAACCAACAATATTAAAAAAAAAAAAAAAAGAAAACTAAAGAGGAAAAAAAAGAAAGAAATGCCAGGAATGTGGGACACCATTCTAAGAAAGCTAAAGGAATCAAGCAGAGACAAGGCAACAGGAAGGCCACTTGGGCTGCCACCAACAAGGCCATGGGGCAGAGCTACACAAGCCCTTTTGGAGAGATTATGCCCTCATGTGCTCTAGATGCTGGACATGGAGCTGTGGGACTTGTTTGCCCAGTTGAGTATGTCTTGCTATGATCCTGTCCTTTCTAAGGCAATTTTGTGAATGGAAATGTTTATTCAGTACCTTTATATGTTGGATATTTGTAAATTGCTTTTAGTTTTATAGAAGCTCGCAATCAAGATTGTCTTGAGCCTCAGAACTTTGGACTTAACTTTGAGCAATCTCAGAACTGGTGATACTATGGGGGTCTTGGGAATGGACTAAATGTATTTTGCATTGTCAGATGGGTGAGCTCTTGGAGGCCAGCGGCAGAATGTTGTGGTTTAGATGTGTATCCCCCGAAAGCTCACTTGTGAGACAATGCAAGGATTGGAGGAGAAGTGATTGGGGTATAGCCTTAGTCTAATGCGTGCATTAATCCCCGATGGGATTAAATGAAGGAGTAGGATGGGGCTAGAGGAGGTGGGATTTGGGACATCACTATGGGATTATATTATATATATCTATTATATATTATATATATATATATATAAATATAGTCTGGAGAGGAGTCTATTTCCCGATCACCATGTGAACTGCTTCCATCTGGCACTTCCACCAGGATGTTCAGCCTCACCTTGAGCCCCAAGAAAGGGCACTGGGCTTCTATGGACTAAGACCTCCAAAATCTTGAGCCTTAAGTAAACCTTTCTTCCTTTACAGTTCTTGTTGGGGTCCTTTTAGTCACAGCACAAAAACAGGTTGATTTGTGAGTCAAGGAACCTCCATACCATTTTCTATAATGACTGGCTTCCACCCCTACCAAAAGGGTACAAGGATTTTTCCACATCCTCAAACACTTTAGAGTTATTATAATGAGACCAGCCAACAGGTGTGAGGTGATGTCCTACTGCAGTTAGCTTGCTTTTCTGGTTAGTGATGTTGAGCATCTTCCCACGTCCCTGTGGGCCATCTGTATTTCATTTGTCTATTCACATCCTTTGCCAATTTGATCAAGTTATTTTCATGCTGTAAAGTTGAGTTCCTTATTTTGAATATTAACCCCTTATCAGATGTGTGGTTTGCAAATATTCCCCAACCCAGATGTTGTCTGTTCACCGTTTTCTTCATTATGAAGGAACTCAGTCTGATATGGGTCCTATTTGTCTACTTTTGCTTTTACTGCCTGTGTTTTGGATCATGTTTAGGGAAATATTTCCCTCCCCCAGTGTCATGGAGTTCTTGGTCTTGTAGTTTCAGATCTTGTAAACTTAAGTTACTTTTATTTGGTAAAAGGGTTCGTTTCATCTCTATGTCGATGTCCAGTTTTACCAATACCATTTGATGGAGATTATCCCTTTCCCCATTTTGTTGGCACTTTTATTAGAAGTGACTGAAACATGGGTTTCTTTGTGGGTTCTGTTCTACTGGCTAGGTATGTTTTAATGTCAACACTGTGCTGTTTTGATTATGGTCTCTTTGTAGTATGTTTAAGTCAGTGTGATGTCTCCAGCTTGTATCCCCCTTACCCCACCTTCTTTGAAGCCAATTTGCCTCAGCTTGAAGGGTAATCATGTGACCTTTATAATGTTGAAGTCCATTCTCACTATATCATAAGATGTTAGTTTATCAAATGCTTTTACTGCATCTGCTAAGATTATATAACCTTTTCTCCTTCATTAGGAGTCGAATCAGATTTGCTTACGTTGCATTATTCTTGGATCACTAAGAAATCTCATTGATCATGGTGAATGACTATTGTTGAGTTCAATATATGGGTTAATATGGTTAATATTTTGTTGAGGATTCTTACATTTATCAGGGCTAATTTCTTGTGCTATCCTTGTCTGGTGTTAGTTTCAGGGTAATGGACTTTCAAAGTTTTAAAAATATCACTTCCATTGCAATTGGAGTTTAAGTAGTAGTTCTTTAAGGGTTCTTTAGGTGTTTGGAAGAATTGAAGAGAAACCTTTGGGTTTCTGGACTTCTCTTTAATGAGAAGTTACTTATATAACTCTTATTGATCTGTTCAGGTTTTCCATTTCTTGAAGTGGTCTTGGTGCACGTGTCTAGTGGTTATCCATTCTTTTAGGTTATCCAATTTGTTGGTGTATGATTTTCCATAGTATCCTCCCACAACGTATCATTTTGAATTATCAATTTGAAGTTTCCCATTTCTCTGCATCCTGAGCAGGAGTTAAAAATTTATACTTTCTAATATGTACTAACATCTTAGTTCTGCATTAGGTAGAAAGTTTTTCATGTGTATATTTAACTTTGTTAGTAATTATGTTCATTGTGACATTCATACATGCATGATTTACTCCATTTCCCAGTATTTCCACTTCCCCTTCTCCTGGTCCCTTCCCTCTAGTTGATGGACCTTTATTTTATTCATTTATACGTGGTGCTGAGAATCAAACCCAGTGCCTCACAGGTGAGGCAAGCTCTACCACTGAGCCACAACTCCAGCCAGACTTTGTCAGTATTCTTTATATTTTAATTTTAATTGGCGAATAATTATACATAAAGCTGATTCTTTGTGACATTCATACATCCCCTATTACCTCCCTTGCCCTTTCTCTCGTTCTACTTTTCTTCCTTTTGTTATCATGAGTATTAGCTCTTGCTTCCACATAAGCCTCAAAAGTCATTCTTAGCATGATATTCTTTTATTCCATCTTTCTTCAGTTCCCTGTTTTTAACCAGAAAAAGATGACCGAGTAGAACTCCATTGTGTATATATAGCACATTGCCTCTAGTCATCTATTGATGAACAGTGATGCAGGTTCCATAATTTGGCTATTGTGAGTTGTGTTGGTTTAAACATTTTTTTTTTAATTAAAAAAGTTGACAGTGAAATGTATTACAATTCTTATTACACATACAGCAATTTCCATATCTCTGGTTGGCTATTTCTTGGATAAAAACACGGGAATGGTAGATCTGAATCATATGGTGGTTCAATTCCTAGTCTTTTGAAGGAACCTCCACATTGATTTATGTAGGAGCTGGACGAATTTGCAGTTTCACCAACAATGTCTTTCTTGCTACATATATTGTTATTCTAACTGAAGTGAGATTTGATCTGTACTTTTGATTTGCATTTCCATGATTGCTAAGGATATTGAATATTCTCATGTTTGTTGGCCATTTGCATTTCTTTTGAAAACTGTTTAGTTCATTTGCCTGTTTGATTGGGTTGAGATCTGTTCTGATATTAATCCTGTTGAAATAACTGGCAAAGATCTTCAGTTTTGTAGACTCCATGCTCTTGTTTCTCTTGCTGTGCAGAAGCTTTTTAGTTTGACACTATCCCACTTAGATTCCTGCTTTTATTTCTTGAGCTTTAGAAGTCTTGAGGAAGTTGGTATCTGAGTCTATGCATTGGTATGCAGGTCCTGCGTTTTCTTCTAGCAATTGCAAAGTTTCTGGTCTTTTATCCCATTAGTGGTCTGATTAGGTTTTTATTTTTCTTTAGTCTTGGTATGTGTCTAGTGATTATCCATTCTTCTAGGTTATCTAATTTGCTGATGAATGACTTGTGCAGAGTGGTAGGGATCTAGGCTCATTTTCCTATGTGGATATCCAGTTTTCCCAATGCCATTTCTTTAGAAATTCACTAGAAAGTCCTTGTATAACAAAGAAGGTAAATCATCCCAGCAGATGTGAATAAAGAGGGAATAACAAACCAAAAGAATGTGACACCCTAGTAGCTCAAAGCATTTCACCTCTCCTCAGACATCACAGTGGACGAGATGTGGGATAAAGAATTTGGAAACAAATGATTATATCAAAGAAGGTATACATTGACAATTTTAGTCTGTTCAGACATCGTGCTTATTTTTAATCAGGCTTATTTTTAAGTGTATCAAGGATATAGAGAACACTTATCTGAAAGTGTTTCATAAAATATTTTCCTGTCGGTGGCTAGTTTTGTCCCCCCCACCATAGACAATTTGGACTATTGATGTAAACTGCCTTTTCATTTTTGTAACTGCTTTTTTTGAAGTATCTTTGATGATCAAACCCAGTGCCTCACATGTGCTAGGTGAGTGCTCTACTGCTGAGCCACAACCCCAGTCTCCCTTACAAGTTTTTTGGTATAATATCTAAGACTGCAGGATGGCATTTCATAGGCATGCAGCTAGTTTATAGCTTTAAGTCATCATAATGTTGAATTAAAAAACACTTTCCTATATAAAAATCTGGCCAGAGAAAAATCTCATTTTAGTCTACATTTCACTTTATAGGACAGCGTTATATGAAACACTGACAGTTGGGAAAGACAATGGTTCATATATCAAGAGAAAGGATTTCTGTCAGCACGTCACTTATCTTGGAGTCACAGATCTGACAACTGCAGTTGAAGATCAGAAAGTTGGAAGGAGGGGAATGAGCCACAAACAACATTATGAGTCAATGTGGCAAGTTCATTCATGTCTATGCTCCAAGAGCCCCTCGGCCCCATTCGGCTGGTTTGCATCATGAGGGAGATGGTGTAGTGACAGGATTCCTAGCCCCCCAAACTAGAGGAAGTTTCCAGAGGCAGGAACCCCGACAGAAACAGTGAGGGAAAAGACTAAGACTGCTGTGGAACTTGAAGAGCAAGCACATCTGGAGCCATTCAGTGAAGGGCCTTCCCAAACCTAAACAGAACACTGCTAAGTAAGAACAAGGGATGACCCTGCAGAGATCCCATCATCTTCATTACTTCCATTTATAGATGCAGGGAGAAGTATACCAACAACTCCATGCAAATGGTTGAAATAGAACCAAGAAGTTCAACTTGGAACAACCTCAAGTTGTCTATAGCATGTCTCCCACACATTATCTTACAAGCAGGATCGTTAGTACATACATATTGGAAGGCCAAGGTTCGTCGACGGAGATTAAAATGCACACACACACAGATAGCAGTGACAAAGATGAAGCACTTTACTGCCAGCTGGTGCTAGCTTATATAGAAAGTGAGAGTCAGTTATCTTAAAAACCAGGAAGCTCCCGGGGCCAATCATAGTAAAGGTCAGGTCATCACCTATGGTGCACGCACATCTGCCCTGCATAAGATTCATGGGGGGCACGAACTGTCCACGAGCGTGGAAGATGGGAGGACCAATTAGAAAATTTTCAAAACAACTTGTTATCCGCCCACTGGCAACTTGCCCGCCTTGCACTAGGGGCTCCTCATCTGAAAGGCCCGGGGAGTTCTAGCCGCCCACTGGCAATTTACCCGCTGCCATGTCTGAAAGGCTCGGGGAGTTCTCAGGGAGACTCCCAACACATCGCTTCCAAGATACAGAATACAGCCGAGGGTGCTGCTCAGAAGTAGCGCAGCACAAACGCTCAGCAGGTGCAGGCCCGAGTTCTTTCCCCAGCACCATAAAAATGTAGGACTATTTTTATGACTGAAAACATAACACCCCTTCCTTGGAGTACCTCAATCATTGTAGGGACAATTTAAGTCAGCCTCTCCATAAGAGCTTCAATATTGTGTCCCAAGTGATCAACTACATTGATTAGTATGCCAAACTGGTTATCAAACCTTAAGTGACAGGAGACCTCTCCCAAATTAGTGTTTCTCAAAACGTGGTCATGGACTAGCCCACCAGATCTCCTTGAGAGTGTTTCAAAATGCAGATAGTGGAAGTGCACGAGTCAATCTTTGGGGGAAAGATCAGAGGATCTGCACGTCAGCACACCTCTCCAGGGTGTCTGGTACATCTCACATTGAGGTGCAGGCTCAGTAGCCCAGTCAGGAGACTGGCCAGGTCTGAAACAACCATTCCCACTCCTGTTCCTGGAGTTCAAAAAAAGAAACTGCTCTTGTGGCCTTGACACTTCTTATACCATTAAAGAAGTTAAACATGGGCTTTTATAGTGTTAGATTCTAACAAGCCTTAATTCTGGAAAGTCCAAGGTTGTCACACTGGCAACCTTTAGCAGACTAGATATGTACAACATAAGAGCAAAGTTAAGTGAGATGCAGGGCATAGGGCAATGGCCAAGCTGAAGTTTTCTAGCACACTAGCAAAGTCCCTCCTGGGACTTCTTTCCTCCCACATCCCTCAGACCCAATGAGCAAGAACAGTATTTTGTTCACAGGTGGTTTGATGACTTCAAGTAGTATTTCCCAGTTTTAAAAAGTCACTTATAAAAAATTCTTGTTCTGGGGGCTGGGGATGTGGCTCAAGCGGTAGTGCGCTCGCCTGGCATGTGTGCGGCCCGGGTTCGATCCTCAGCACCATATACAAAGATGTTGTGTCCACCAAAAACTAAGAAATGTTAAAAATTCTCTAAAAAGAATTCTTGTTCTACCACGTTTAAGTGCATCAAGCACCTCTAAGTGTTAGAATGACAAGATATTTCACATAAGAACTCATCTGATATGTACACAGCACTGGTAATTTGCACACGTAGCAATGGTAATACTGACATACCTTCTAATAGGACCATTTTGTTTTTGAACCTTTCCCTCCTTATTTCCTCCACTTCCAGTCCAGTGGATAAGTACAGGCATATGTAGTGCTAAGAGATGGTTGAGCAGATTCATATCCAGAAGTCACTTAGAGGACAAGCTTTTCTATGAATTAGTAAAATTAGCATATCTTTTACATTCTGTGCCGACTACTTGGTCACGCACGGGCAACCTCTTTAACATGTAGAGTGCAGATGTTGCAAAATCGGGACTTGTTTGTCCATTATATACACTATCTGCACAGCAAAACAAAGTGCACAAGACAGAAGAATGTCTGAAAATGTCCAAGTCTGAATATGCTACATTACCTTTTGCAATTGCCTCCCTCCCCCCTCCTCCACATCACTGAACAAGGACAGTACTATGCTGCTCAGGGGTGGTTTAACAGCTCCATTCCCAGAAGACAGTATTTCATGTATTTTAGCAAAATAGATTTTACAAAATGAGACTTCGCTACCTCTGTAACAGATCAGACACTAACACCTGGACAGTAAGAACTCAGTTTGTCCACTGTGTGCAGGACAGACTTGAAGGGCACATGTGTAAAAATAGTTTGATATTTTCAAAATGTGAGCATTCTGGCCCCTCATGGACCCAGTGGGCTAAAACAGTCAAATTTTCAGAAGACAATCCTTCCTAGGAATTTTAATACAGAACATACAAAATTTGTTTACTAGTTTTACTTTTGTCATACACTGGCAACCTCTTCAACATCTAGAGATAATATAAAGGAGAGAGTGTCTATACTATGTACATGACAGAAAACCCTTAGACCTAAGGAACAATGGTTCCTCTTGCCACGTAAGTACACTGGTGTGGAGCTCTGGAGAGCCAGCACTGACGCAACGTGTACAACTCATAATTTGCCCACCCACAACATCTTGTTAGAATTACAAAGTTTATAAGGTGTTGAAAGTAGCAAGAACATCAGGCACTCTAGGATATCTAGAAAACAGCTAAGTACTTTTTAAATATCTAGGTTGTCAACTACACATACAGTAGTGAGGAATGAAATGCATACAGAACAATGGTTATAGTAGGAAAATCCACCATCAATATGGCACAGGATCTTCAGAGTACTGTCAGGGATTTTTTTGGTGGGGGAGGGATTGCGATTTTGCTGTGTCTAAAACTAGTTACATCAAACCTAGGTTTGTATGAATTTTGTTTCTACAGGTTTTTAGGGGTTTGAATTTTACATCTAGCTTTTTTAAGTGGTATAAGAGGTACAAGGTCTATGCATGTTTGTTTTATGGATAACGCTAAAGCAGATATGTCCCTTGTCAAAGACACTGTTCCTCCATTGAACGGCTTTGCTCTGCTGTCAAAGATCAGTTGATTCTGTGCGTGGGGGGAGGTCACTTTTCCTTCTCTCCCCCCACCCCATTACCATTTTCATTCGACAACACCCTTGATTCCTCATTAAATTAGCTATTCTAGAACCTTTATCACATGAACCTTAGGGGCTTCAGTTTGTTACTATAATAAATATCTGATGGAATCAATGTAAGGGTTATTTTGGCTTAGGTTTGCAGTATTTCAATCCAATGTTGGGTGGATCCATTTCTTTAGACTTCTGATAAGCATGGTGGACGGCAAAGGCAAGAAGCTTCCCACCTTGGGGCTAGGAGAGGCTGGGGTCCCACAGCCTCCTGAGGACACACATTCCCCAATGACTTAAGGACCACACCCCCCCGGCCCCTTTCCCAGTGTTTCACCACCTCCCTACAACATCACACTGGGGAATCAGATGACACATGACCCTTGCAGAACATCTATATTAGAAATACTTTGATACCTACAAAGTAGTGTGCTTGGATTTTAATGACCATTTGTATTGAACCTATGAAGTTGTGGAAAATTGACACCTTATGAGTTTTATAGTGAATTACCATGGATTAGCTTGTTTAATCTGATGTTTGTCAGCAATATTTTGCAAATTGTGTAATTTTTGTGTCAGGTTTATACTTAATCTCAATTTGGAGATTGTCACTACAAGTAATTCTAGAATTTCCAGTTCTAAAGTTGTTTGCTAGTACATAGGAGAGCAGTTTTTAATGTTAAGTCTTGTACCTTTAGCTCTTGTGATGATTGTGTCAACTTGATTGGACCATGATTTCCTGACATTTGGTCAGATTTTTGGATGTTTCTATGTGAGTGTTTTTGGATGGGATTTACACTTCAATTGCTATGAAGAGTAATCTGCTTTATCTCAGCCTAACATGGGTGGTCCTTATCCAGTGGGTTGAAGATCTGACAGAAAGTGCTTTTTAGTGAAGCCGTCAGACATACCACTCCATCAGTTCTTGAGCCATAAGCCTGAGGTCTCTGGATTTGAGTTGCTGTACAGCCTTCTGATCTTCCATGGAGAATTGGGACTTGCCAGCCTCCATAATCATGCATGCCAAATCCTTAAGAAAGTCTCCATCACACACGTGTTTCTTCAGTGTCCCCCTGGAAAACCTTGGTTGATACATTCGCTGGATACTTACTGATGAGGGCTTGTCAGTTCTTTAGATTCTCAGGTAATTGGGTCATCCTAAGTAGAGAGGATTTACCTTCTGTGTGCCTTTACCTACTCATCATTAGTGCTCCAACAAGAACTTTCTAGCAGTATTGAGTAGAAGGACAATCTGCTTTGATACCAAGTGTTTACTATCTTAATTTTGGCTGTAGGGTTTTTGTAGATATTCTTTATGAAACTGAGAAAGTCACCCTCTGTCCTTTGTTTACTGAAGCTTTTTGTCAAATTAGGTGTTGAATCGGTTCAAGTTGTTTTTCTGCATTGATATTTATAATCATGATTTTTTTTTGTTATTCAGGTCAACTTTTATCCTTATTGATTTTCCACCTAATTAATCTTGCAAGTTCTTTCATGTATTTTGAAGCTCATTTTAGGTGAACATTTGAAATTGTTATGTCTTGAAGATTTGACCCACTTTCCACTATGTAGCGCCACTTTGAGAATTCTTTGTTCTGAAATCTGCCTTGTCTGAAGTACAGCTATCTTTGAAAAAAAAAAGTATCAGCATGATGTACCTTTATCCTTTTTGTTAGTATGGAGTGTTTGCTTCTTGGAGAGGACCTGTAGTTGAGTCTTGCTTGCATCCATTCTTATAGTTTGTCTTCCAATTGGTGTATTGACTTATTAAAATAATTGATGCGCTTAGATTGATGCCCAAGTGCGCTCAGGTTGCCATAACAAGATGCCACAGACCGGACAGCTTAAATGACATTTCCTCAATTCTGGAGGCTGGGAATTATGAGATGCAGTTGCCGGCTCTTTCTGGCTGGCACATAGTTGCCTTCTTGCTGGGTCCTCACGTGACAGAACAGGGTGTTTCTCTTCATAAGGACACCAATTCTGCTGGATCAGGGCTCAACTTTGACCTCAATGAACCTTAAGTACCTCCTTGTAGGCCTTATATCCAAATATAGCCACACTGAGGGTTAGAACTTTGGTAGTGAACATAAGGATATGTTTGGGTCCATAGAAAGTTTCTGCCACATTTGTATCTGTTTCACATCCATTTCCAGGGTGCCTTTCCCGTCTTTGGTTTAAAAGAAGTGCTGTAAGTTGCGTATTCTCATATAGGCATGTTTCTCTAAACATTTTACTGTTTGCCCTAGAGATCACATGCATTTTAAGCAAATCTCCACTCACCTCTGAACACCATTTTGCTACCCAGATAGTGCATGTACCTCATAACTATTCGTTTCCAGTTGGCTTCCATAATAACCAGATTTGATGATTTGTTCTCCTGGAGGCCAAAACCTCTGAAGTGAGGATGTTGGCAGGGCTAAGCCCCACTGAAGGGGTAAGTCCTCGTCTTTTCTGGCTTCTCGTGGTTCTGAAAGCCTAACTTCTGCCCTATCTATACAGCCTTCTCAGGGCATGCGTCTCTTCCATTATGTGGATATTTATTGTTGTATTTAAGGCTCAGCCCACCTCAAACTCAAAGTGAGGATTTCAAGATCCTTAGTTATTTAATCTTTTTTTTTTCCTAAAAAGGTAGTAGTCACAGCACCCAGCATCCTATGCTAGAGATACATCATGGCTATAAGATTAATAGCCAGGAGACCAGACATCTCAGAGGGCTGGCACATCACTGAGTACCCAGTTCAGGGCTTTCCAGGAGATAAGCCCTCAGTGCAGATGCATCTCAAGCCTTGGATTCTTCTTTTACCAGAATAGCTCCAACTCCCTTTATGAGGAGCACCTGGTGACTTCTCAGAACACGTAGAGGCACAAGGAAGGGGAAGGAAACCAAGCTCCGAGAATGGTCTCTGGACAGAGGTCCCCCTGGTTAGGTGGTCATTTGATTCATGACTGCACCTTGCTATGGGTCAGCTCCCATGTTATATCTTGAAGTGCTGCAAGAATAAGCAACTGGGATGTCAGTATCTATGACTCATCTTGGATATACATCGGACCAAAGGGGAAGAGTCTTCCCTAGGGAAGCCATCTAATGAGGATCGCCCCGAACTCCTGGAAGCTATCTGGGTATTAAGACAAACATGTGCTTGGGGAATCTCATTCAACTCTACAGTGTCCTTAACTCTACGTCCCTTGTAACGTTTTTTTAATCCATGATATAAAACCCCAGTTTATTATTTATCATTAGACAGCCATCTATCTTTTAGGTCAATTAAGACTGAGATGCTATATTTATTCCTTCTGACACTTCATTTATAGAGATCCGAGTTTGGGGCCCACTTTCCTTCTCTTGGAAAGATTTGAAGTATTTGATTAGTATGCATTTGATGTAGGTCGTCAGTGAGGTTCAGCATGGAATCATTTCCGCAGAGCAAGTCTGTAGGGCAATTCCCCCCGAGTTTTGTTTGCCTGCGAAGGTGTCTTTACTGAGAGCTTTGTTTGATGTTTAGTTCTGGAGTTCTTTCTTACTCTTCCACTACTCATGAATTTCTGTGGTTGGTCACCCTTCTTTATCAGGAAGTGCTACTTGTCCCCTCTCCCAAAGCCCCCCTCCCCTCTGGCTTTCAGCAGTTGGAACTTCCCTAGGCAGGTGGGCTGGTCAGTGTGTCCAGCTGGTATTCTCTAGCTTTCTGGACCTGTGTGCTGCTGTATATATTTGGCAGTTTTAGCTATTTAAATAGCTCTCTATCCTCAGGAATTCTAATTATTCATCTTTTGTGGAAATAATCCCACATTTGAGTTATTCTTTTTTTTCCTTTTTTTTCTTTGCATTGGAGTTTGGGAAGTCTACTGACCCATCCTCAAGCCCTTCAATTCTTTCTCAACACTGTTGTCTATGGAGGTAACTCAAAAAGCATTTTTTAAGAAAATGTTAGTGCATTATACTCATGTCAAGACGAGCCCCACTACTGTGTATGATTTGCTCCCTTTAGTCCCCAGTGCTTCTTCCCCTCCCCCTCTTCCCCTTCTACTCAACTGGTCTTCGGTGTGTCTCCATCATATCCTGTGTTAGTCTTCATGCAGGGCCTAGCTTGTTATTTCTGGAGGCTAGAAGTCCAAAAATCGGGGTTCCAGGAACCTTCAGCTTTTAGCGAGGGTTCTCTTCCTGGTTTGTATAGGGTTACTGTATCATGTAGCTTTTTACTTTGGGTATCCTGGGATGTAGAGAGGGAGGGGAGGAGAATGCACTTCAGTATTTTTAATGGGTAGGGCCGTGCCGAGAATTGGGCCCAGCTTGGCCAGCCGCCTACAAGTGGTATCACAAAGGGCCACACTGATGGTTATGGCTTCAACATGCATTTTGGGAACATAAACGGCAGTCCATAGCCAAGTCCTTAAAACATCGAGTTGTATTAAGGAAATTTGAGAAGTCAGAAGACCCGAGTCTGCACTTGGTACCCATTTTGTATTCAGGCCATGGTGACTGGCCTGTCATTGTGGAGAGCTGGAGGCATGGGAGGGATGAGGAGACCTAGTTAGGGTTGTGCTCCTCGGTAGTGTTGGAGTTTTAACAGGATGCTGTTGGAGCTGCCACATTTCTCATGTCCTTCCCCGTCTCCTGACCTTGGGATTCCCCACCTGTCCTTCCTGGAGTGTTTCGTAGCCTTCAACTTGCAGCACTCTCGTATGGGAAGCCTTCAGGTGTGGCAGCAAGAGAAGGCTCTTCAGTCTTCCAGGGACATGAAACCCACTGGTGGTTCTGCTTCTCTGGCCCATGGCCTCCACAAGCATCTGTCAAATTCCCTGCCCTTGGGGACAGAACAGCTGGGGCCAGTGTCCCGAGGATGCCTCCCTGTGCTCTGGGGAGAAGAGCTTTGTCATGGAGAAAGCTCTGGGCTTATTTCACAAACATGAAATTGGGAATAAAATCCAAGGCCAAGAGACTTTCTTGGGTCTTCACTGAAAATATGGTGGGTGCCTGAAAGCAGAGCCCAAAGTGTAGGTCCCCCTAAGTCTTTAGGCCTCAGGAACTTGTCCCTCCATTTCAGTCCACATTAAACCCCCAACGGTCCATTATTGCCACTGAGGTGTTGCCAGGTTTGTGGCTTCCACAGCTTTTTCTCCAAGTAGGCAGATCTTGGCACAGACTGGATTTAGACACCTCCAAATTTCAGGGTGGCAGTGCCTTGCAAGCTTAGTTCTCCAGCAGGTATGAAGTTAGTCATTGATTTTCACCTCCCTGTAGAGGTTGAGAGCATGACTTCAGATCCAAACATGTTAGGGCTACAGCCAGGAGGGGCCAGATGTCCATTTTAGTTTAGGTCCCTACCAAAGCAGAGCTTGGAAACTGTCCCTCCAGTATGAGGAGCTGGGTTTCAGGTGAGCTCAGGAAGCAGAGATTTGGGAGAAGCCGCAGGGGAATTGAGAAGCAGGCCAAGACATGGCTGAACAGCACCGTAGGAAACGGGACTGAACTGTGCTGTGGCTACATTCAGACCTATGAGACCTCCCAGCATCGTCTTTGATGACCAAAGGCTGGGCACTTGCCAAAGTCTTTAGGGCCTTACCAGGAGGGAGTTACCCCCCAAATATTCTAGGCTAGGTGTGCTCACAGATCTAGTGGGCCTCACCACTTGGGCAAGGCTGGGCTAAACAGAACGGCTAAGAGCCAGTGCTTGACATTGTCTGCCCCCATCCCAAGCCTGGTCTCTGAGGGTTTTGTCAGAAGTAGCTGAAGTCATAGGCATCCCATGCAAGTATAGCACAGGCATCCAGAACGCCTTCAAGCCAACGTGTCCGAGTTTCCCTAATGCTTCCTTAGGAGAAAGCTCTCCATCAGAGGTCCCATTATGAAATATGTGGGACAATTCTGAAGAAACAGTGCATTCCCCGTGGCTTTCCTGATCCAAGGGCCACCTATCCCAGCCAGGTGTGCAGATTACAAGTTCACGTTTGCCTCGTGCCTGAGGTGTTGACACCTGTCCTGTTTCAAGCAGGGCATACAGTCTCACTTCCTCCTCCCAAGGAGATGCATTCACACTAAGTGGATGAGGTCGTGATCTCAGAATGAGCGACTCAGCCACACAGCAGGGACCAGAACTGGGATTTAAACTTGCACTCTCATCACCATGCACTACACAGGCTGAAGTGCAGCTCCAGCCCCAGTCCCATTGCAGTAGGGCTGCAGCAAGCGTTTGCATAGTCTGGTCACATCCCTTGTAGATGCTAGCTTGAGCCAAACTTCCGATGCCTCAGGGAGATTTCTAATTCATCCGAGTGGTCAAAATTTTCAAGTAAGGCCCACAGAAGAGACTTCTATAATTTCCATGAAGACACCCTGTGGCCTCATATTAAGAGGTGGGAACCCCAAAATTCCTCTAAGTGTGAGGCTGGTTTTCAGACCCGGGCTTAAGTCATTTTACATGATGCCTGGACTGTGGTTGTGTTGCTTAGAACCCAGCTTTGGTCTGCAGTCCGACTTTCACTCAGCATAAACATGAGGCCTGGTGTCTTACATTCTGTGAGAACTGTCCCTATCAGTTCTGAAGGAATCCTGCAGACTATAACTTTACTGCAGGATAAGATAAATGCAGTTTCATATACAAATATTTGAAGTTATTTTTTGTTGGAAGTTTCTAAGCACATTTGCCAACTACCTGTAAAAACTTGATTTAAAAACTTGGACCCACTTATTATAAGCCATATGACTAAGTTGTTTTCAGACACCTGGTACCTCTCACATAAGTTCACCATAGGCCTTGACATGGTGGTCTCATTATGTGACAAAGTCCCAGATGAATTACAGTGCAACAACATGGTGTGAGCTCTAAAGAGCTACGGCAACAGTGTACTTAGAGCCAGAGGTCCTGTGTTGAGATCTAGCCATGCCCATGAGCAAGCGTCTTTAGCACAAAGTTTGTTCTTTATGATTCATTATCTGCATTTTACTTCGGTCCTGCACCTGTCACTGATGACTACTGCAGTGTCATCGTGGAAAGGCATACAAGAACATTGCTGCATGTTATCCATTTTCATGGGCCCTGCAATGCCTAGAGTTTTAGAGTAGAACCTTCCCCCCAAGTATCTAGTGGGTTTAATCGCAAAGCTGGCATATGTTACTTCTGGGAATGGAGGATTTTGATCTTATATTTGGCAAACTAAGAAAACGTGAACTAGGCTCTGCGCCACAGTCTGCATTAAGATTCAAGAGGAAAGCTGCATCTTTCATTATGCACCAAAATTGAAACACTTCACTGTAGGCAAGGGAGCCATGGCGACTTCAGATGGTCGGGTGTAGCGAGGAAAGGCCAGCTGTGAAATCCAGCAGGAAGTGCCTCCTGGTGCTTGAAGGAGGCCTGCTCAGTGTCCCCATGCCTAGGGCCTTGAACTCCACACCACTCATTCTTCACAGGGAGGAGGAAGCCAAGGGCTTTGCTTGTTACTGCATAACAAATTCAGTTCTTTATTTTAGGGAGAAAAAGATCCCATCTGATTCTAATCTAAGTTCTGACACTTACTAGCTATATGAACTCTGGAACCACATTTCAAAAAGGTCTCCTATTGCCCATGATGTTGAGGTGTGTGTTATGACCAGTACCTGCTACTACTGGTTGGCACAGAGGTAAGTTTAAGCCAGAACCAAACTTTGAACCACAATTTCTTCATCAATAATAGTTAATTAAAGTCTGATATGTATGGGCAAAACTCCATGGTTAGAGCCTTGGGTTCTCTTTAGTCCCTAGAATAACATTTGAAAATATGCATATAGTTTGGAATATTAGATCAGGTTTCTGTAATTAGGTTCAGGTTGTATTTAAGGATTTTTTTATAGCATCCTTAAAACCAATGGTGTGTTACCTCCCCACCCCCTATTACAGATAAGAGGAGTAAGGCTTAAGAGATAAGCTAAATTGCAGAAGCTTACATGGTTCTTACATGGCTGAGGTAGATTTTAATTAGGTTTTATTCCCAATCCACATACTTGCAACTGCACTGGATTTCCCCCTTGGAGCAAAGATGGTTCTTAATTAAAATTGATCTTTAGGCAATTTCTTGCACTTGACTAAACTGTCAGACAAGTAAATCCAAGCCATTTGAGGCAGCAGAACTACAGAACAGGTATTAAGTTTAAAGCCAAAGGTGTCTGGAGTCAGTCTGATGCCTAGTCTTCATGCAAGACACATGCACAAGGGCCTAATTCTCAGCATCCTTACATGTAAGACGATATTTTAGATAGACTTAAAAAAAAAAATCAGAACTGACAAAATCCTAAGGTGTTTTAGAGATGGAAAGATTCCACTCCTTTCTTTCCCTGCCTCTTATTTTCTCCATGAGGCAATGGAAGTGGTACATGCGGCTCCATCATTTGCATCGACTTGTTATTCGAGGGTAAAATACGTGTTCTATCACTACTTTAACTTTCTTCCTTGGTTTCTGATGGGGCCAGGCGGCTAGAGTGCACCTCCCACTTTGTGCCACGCAGCTCTGGGAATGTGTAGACCCTTTCCTTCCCAGTGCCGAAATGCACCCGCTCTCATCCCCCTACTTTAAGAACTCGGGCTCAGCAGGCTGCAAAGCATAGTGCGGACAGGGCAAGTTTCAGTTCAGCAAACATGTTGAGACCAGAAAACTGTTAGCTGGGGTGACAGGCATGAGTTAACCACAGTGCAATGGCAGGAAAATCTAGGATCACATAGATGTTTCCACTGTGTACTGCCCTTCCCCGAAGGGTTAGAAGGACATCTCTGGTCATGGCTCAGATACTCAATCCTAAACTGGATTAAGTGACTGCCTCCTACAGATATTAAGGATCTGGTGAGCTTCATTGGTTCAAGATCTCTACCTTTTATGACCATCTTATAGTTAAGACATGTGAGTGTCTGGCTTCTTGCCAGCATTCATGATCTGTGGAGGCACCAAGATAGTGTTCATGAGGTCCTAGGTGATGCCATTTTATGAAGACATTTTTCTACGGATGAAAACAGTTACTGAGAACCACACTCTGATACCAGCTTCTGCTTGCTAAGTGGAGAACAGCTTCATGTCTGAGCCACTTGAACAGGCTGCTGGCAGCCACCCCAATGCCTTCACCTATGGTCTGAGCATTTTCACGTGTGCTTCCCAACATGGAATTCCCTCATCTGGAGTGGCTGACTGGGAAACAAATCAACTCCAGCATCAACTCCCTGGAAAGCCTGCCAAGTTCATCCGCTTGTGTCCTTGCAGTGCAGGGTTTCAGGCTGTGTTACTTTGTCCCATGCCTCGCTGCTCCTCTGGACTACAATCTCCTTAAGGTATATTGTTTATGTCCCTGGTCCTAGTTAATAAAAGAGGGTCAGATATTGCTGAAAGTAATGGTAAATGACCATGAGAAGTCGATTTGAAGGATTGATCTGAAAACTTAACCCAATCTACCTCCCCAAAAAGTCTGCACCCCAAGATGCTCAATGTGACTGGTCAGCATAGTTTTATGCCCATCATGGGCGAGAAAAAACCTTTGAGGCCTCAGACTGACTCACACTGAACTCAGCATCGCATTGTAACTCAACAGGCTATGAAGAGGCATACTTATGGTCTCAGATTTCATGGTCCTCATCTGACGAGCATATTTGTGCTCGCTAGCATGAGATGGCCCGAGTATAGGTAAAGTTGAGTCTTAGCATGTATATAAGCCTGCGAGACTCAGTCTTGCCTTCAGTTAGCTCATACAAATTCAATGCAAGAGAAGAGAGGATTCAGTGAGGTCAGACTACCTTCCTGTTAAAGCTCACACCCACAAATAGTACAGATCTCGATAGTACGTCAGGATAGAGGGCTGAGAAGTATTGATAGCAAAATAGCTTCTGTTATCAAGTGCTTTTTCTATGCTGGATATTAACCCAAACATGTCACAGTATCAAAGATTGTTTAAGAAAAGACGAGGTAGCAGCTTAAGAGTTTTATCAAGGCAACACAGCCAGTAAGCAGGACGGATGCTGGATGGTGCTTTCATAGCACCGTCTTTATCCTTAGCATCCACTCAGCACCAGCAAGCCTGTGGGTCACAGTAGCTCAGCAAGTCATCTTCATTTGGGGGCTTTATTAAGTGTTATTTCAGTTGTGTTGTCAAGGATGAGACATTTAAGTCATGACTTCAGAATCTACCTGCCCCAAACATTAGGTCTTGGAATCCTCGGGATTGACAAGAGTCCAATAAGCTCTATCAAAACCCCAGTTAGAGGCGGCTCAACAAGGCTGACGCTATTCTTCACTTAGGGCTGTCGAATAGCAACTCATTCGCAGAGGCTGTAAGGCAAACTCCACATCATTCTCCCAGGCAGGCTTGGGATGGCCCAGATGAAGAGTGACCTTTTCTGTCCGATGAGGACAAGCCAATGGTAAGTATTCAAATCTGAACTCACCTACACTGAGGGAAGGGATGTTACACCTCTTGCCTCTCTACCAAGTCTTATTGGCCAACATGCTGCATTTCTGAGAAGGTGGCCAAGAGCTACCCCACACTCAGTGGCCGAGTAGCTGGTACACAAGTTTAGCTTGTGCAGTATGACTCGTTAATCCCCTTTCGGATATACAGTCCCCTTACCCTGGTCCACATTGGTCATGGAGACCTCTGCCTTCCAACTGGGTTATACCCTTAATGTTGCCACAATGACAAAGTGACCTAGTTTCTCTGGAGAACTAAGGTTTTAGGCTAGAGCACCTCATCCATCAGAACTTACAAGGGCTTGGCCCTGTAGACAATCTGGACGGGCACATCCACGGAGTCTTCTATAGCCAGTTATGTGGACCCACACATGTGGGTGATGTCCAAGAAGAGGTTTCAGGATCAACTTCATTTTTTACTTCTGCTGCACCTAGGTTTCTACTGGGCTGTCCCTGGTGTGTCTGCTCAACTCTGAGGTCCCAAGCCACAAACGTTAAACAAGTTCAGGAAAGGTGGGGCTCCTCTGGTCCACACAAGGGCTGACCATTGTCACCTTGAAGGAAGGCTTGCTACCAGGTAGTCCACGTGAGAACTTGGGAAAGAGAAACCCCATATGAAAGGTCACAGGGCAAGCTCTAAAACCTGGCAGGTTAGCAGAGGAAGGAACAATGGTTAAGGCAGCCCAGTTAACACCATCAGCGGTGCTTAGCCAGAGTGGCCCGCTACTCCGCCTGAGCAGAGAGGTAGAGGCACACAGCAGTGGACAGCTCTCCATGACATGCGACATCCCCCTCCCACACACACTCCTGGGTACCTGGAGTCTACAGAACAAATTGCACACCCCATACGCAAGTGAACTGGCGAGTCCTCAGAATTTCAGGGACTCTTGAACCTCTAACCAGCGTAGACATAGGCAGGAAAGCCTCAAATGTGCCTCAGCTAATCGGTTTTCCCACTGGTCTCGTGGAATTCGTGAGGACCCTCTAAACAGGCTCATTTCCTAACAATTCACCGGAGCTTCTCAGAGACCTAAAGTTGCCTGGCCTTCCAGCCCTCAGGACCTCATACTTGATCCACGGCTCACTTCTGACGACAGGTTGTGCTGGCTCTCGTGCAGTCTGTAAACTAAGTGTCAATGTGGAACAAGTTTTGGACACCCTTCTGGACAGTCCATTTCCTCCCTAGTTTTGAGCTTTTAAAGTAGGTGATGTGGACAAGACACCTTGAGAACGCTAGGACACTCGGACTGAGCAGTATGACTCAGTGGGAACATGTTCTCTCTAAACCTTCCCAGAGCACCCAGCTCCTGTGTTTAGTTCAGAGCACAACGTGTATGCACACAGATGGGGAAGCCTTCCTGCCAGTCCTGTTCATCTCATGGTCAGAAATCCTCAGTCACTTGACAAGTCAAGGATACACAACTGATAGAAGCCCACAGTTGGGGATGAGTGTTTGAGAGCCCATGAAGGTTCTAGAGTTCAATTCACCCACAACACTCCCATGACAAGCCTCCTGTGGGTTTCTTCCATTGCCCAAGTACATTTGGAAGTTGGGACGTTACCTGGAGAAAAGACCCTGGTGAAGTTCCCCATAATGTACATGGGAAGGGGGCAGATTTAAATAAAACCAGACCAACAGCTGTGTAGTCAGGAAACACAGTTTAGGTGTTCAATCTCAAGTTCTAACATTTAGATTTAAATTATGTCTTTTTAAGATTGCAAACGTGTAGTTAGCTTGAGGCTGTTGATGGGAAGAGAAGAGCATGCTTTTTTTGCATTATGCTCGATTCTTTGGATCACTTTAGTTGTAGCCATTCTGAAACCTAGGATAGTAAAAGAGGCAACCTTGACATTGAGAGACTATGAGCCAGTCCTCCATATGCAAGAGAGGAGAACAAAACCTTACACTGACATTAGTCATGACAGTCCATATGTTGGAAAGTTGACATAAGTGACTGAGTTACAATTGCTATTCAATAAGACAAATGCTAAAAACAATCCAAGTTACAACTTTGAGAGGACATACCAGTGTCTAGGATGACCATTAAGGCGACTAGTGTTAATAGCAAAGTAGTTAAGAGTGAAGTTGAGGAAAAAAGTAGGAAATATCCTTCAGAATATACAAGAACATCGAGTTGTGGCAAAATAAGTTGTCCAAGACATGTATAAATGGACAGCCTGAAATGCATAGGCAGAAGTAATTTAAGATTGGCCCGAATTGCTTTCATATTTGAAGATGACTAAATTAAGATGCATAGAAGAAACCCTGGAAACAGATTCATCTTAAGCACACGTGGAAGAAGTTAACTGAATCAATGATGTGAATCAAGATTAGACTCCAGAGACCTTGATACCTACTACCTGTTCAGAAAGTGACCATTTAGCATGTCAGTTGAGTGTTGCATGGCAGATACATTAGCTCTGATTTATAACAAGAGCAATCCTGTTTGCTAAGATCGAGTTGCAAGAATGACTGGTATCCGAGTATCACTGGCTTACAAGGCTTCTTGGAAGGCAAGTTGTACTTCCAGGAAAAATGTCTCGTCTTCTACCAATCAACCCTCAGGTAGCTCTACAACTTCCATTTCTAAAGCCAGCTCTATTTCTAAAGCCAGCTCTTCCACAACGGGATCTGAGGCTGGAGAACTGTCTCGTTAGCACATTGAGGGTGTCAGAATGTGATGCTCCGATACTGGCCTTGATGGAAGCCACTGGCCCTATCCATGTAGCTGTGCTCATCAGGACAATGTTTGCATGATGTGAAGACACAGCTAAGTAGAGAAAGCCTTCCTGCCTCCCAATCATCTGATCTAGGACTCTTCCTACCCAGCCTGCCATGGTGCTCTTAAAGATATATCCAAATCCCCACACTCCCTAACATGAATAAGCCCTGTCTGAAGGCTGCCCAACGGTGGCTCAGGAAGAAGCATCTTCCAGAAGCATCTCCAGCGTTGGACCTACTTTTCCCTCAGACTAGTGTGTTGGATCCCAGGGTACAGTGTGTTGCCTTTAGTCCACATGCCATCTGGATCTGGAAGTGCTGTGTAAGCTTCCTCAGTAGCTTGAGTGATGCCTGTTGTGAGCAAGGGTCTAAGTGAAACATGTGGCTCTTACTCCCCACAACAAGCTATTCAAGGAGACACCTAGCTATGACACTGCCCTCTTAAACAGCCAGAATTCACTAGGGCAACAAGGATTGAGAACATGGAAGTCTCATGAGCTGTGTAAGGCTTCACGAGATTGGGGAGATATTGTAAAGTAACAGAACAAACTATGCAGAAGCCAAAGTTAGGTAAGTTGAAATGGTAAATTGAAATGGTAGTGTGCATCTTTGTGACTATCTGCTCACTTCAGTTTGGAGGATCAGCCAGGACATGTGAAGGAATCTCTTAAGATGAGAGATGGCCTTAGGAGTCCCAGTAGACTGATCTCTCCATACTACAAGGCAGAAGTGACCATCTAAGCCTCTGAATCATGCATAGGGAACAAAAAAGGAGAGCAGACTGATCATGATGACCCCACCTCTCCTAGAAGGATCTGAACTGCAGGGACACCAATGAAAGTGGAGTTGGCAACTTCATGCATCGTTGTCAGAAACAAGGCACATTTAAGTTTATATAAAGTAGCATTTTCCAGTCTCAGAAGGGCAGAATTCCAGCAGAGTAGCGAAGCAGGAAGACTATTCATAGCACAGTGAATGTGACCACTTGTGGTTAGTCACAGGTTGAGAGTCACAGGTTGAGGTGACTGGACTAGTTGTTAGTCTGAAAATCTCCAACCTTCCATGTCTGTTCTGCAGGAGGAACCATGTAGAGGTCGAGTCACTGCTACTTGGAGACTGACCAAGCAGCTAAGTTGGCTTTAGGGAATGGGTGGCCCTGGGCACAGTCAGATGCATAACTAGCCAGCTTAGAAATGGGTGATGTTGAGGTAGAAGAGCCCATGACCCTCCCTTTGATGGCTGCATAGACAGACTTCCTGAGCTGGATGAGTTCTGAGATCTTGACATGTCAGTCCCCTAGCAACAGTGGTCACAGCCTAGACCAGGATGAACTCAAACTAAACAGACAACCCTAGATACTTAGGGAAGTCAGATAATGGCTGCTGGCAGAACGGGCCAAACGATGTAGTCTCTCGGGGAGATGGGAACAGTCAGCATTTCATTTATCTGAAGCCCTGCTCTCTGAAGGGTAGATCTGCTCAAAGATTCACTTGTGTTACTTGATACAAGTCACACCAAGAATACCAAAGAGATAGTCAGTACATGGAACTGGAGCACATGCGAGCACCCTAGTAGGGTATGAAGGTCTTCCCTTGTCCCATTAGGTTAACTGCAATCTCTCCACATCCAATGATGTGGAATTGCATCCTTGTGGAAAACAGGGTATTATCTGGTGGTCCACTCAGGGAACCTGGTCTCTTGACTGGTTGTGATCTTGGCAGACCTGGTCTTTTCCCTCCCAACACTGATGTGCAACCCCAGGACACAATCTGATAGTACCTGGCTCCTGTCCCCTCAGTAGGTGATGCCAACACCCAATATGTCTATTGGCGGCTCTTCAGAGATCCTGGGGCTGCAGGCCCGAGTGTTGGGGAATTCACTGTTCAGCGAAAGAACTCAGTAGATGCCACGTCACGCTTGACAGACAACTCAGGCAGGTTTTCTGAAGTCCAAGCGAGACTGACATCCAGGTGCACTAAGTGGTAGCTTGCTTAATCCCATCCCCACCTGCTTCTTTATCACATCTTAATTCCCCACAGCCCTACAGATGGTTGTGGATTACTTAAGACAAAGGTGGGATATAAGCTTAAGTACCGTTTTTAAAAGCTGTACACAGGACAAGTTCTAGAACTCGATCCCTCAGGGTGGAAGTCAAGGCTTGGATAAGATTCTTAATGCTGGTGGCAATACTCCTGCCTCTTGTGCTAACCGAGGTCCCCCATGGAAGGGAGACTGGGACAGCCTGCAGGAAGCATGGTACACCGGCTGGCACTGCATGTTTCTAGAAGACAGGACAGGTGTTAGGGAGCACCTCAGGTGCAGTTTGCTGGGGGGCTGGGGCCCGTGTGGTACTTCATCCCCTGACCTATTCCACTTCCTCCCCCTCATAATACCTCATACCCCAGGGGTGTGTAGGCATCTACTTCCTGTGTTCTAGGAAAACTTAATAGAACCTAAGTGGCTACAGTGAATCCAGCCTTATGTCAAAGCCTTGGCAGTGGGATTCCTGTACTGTCTCCTGTGGGCATCCAGGAGAAATGACAGAATATTAGTTGTGATCAAACTTGAATTTAGCCTGCTTCTCTTGAGCATTTCCAGCAATACCTTGGGAAAAGTTGATAGGCATCCCTGCTTCTCAGAATCCCCCGAAGATTAGCCTTTCCAATGGTCAGATTTGCCTCATCTACTATCTGACCCCATGGCCCTAATCCCCATGTGGACTAAGTTCTTAGACTCTGCCCTCCTGGGCCTAGCTGACCCAGCCTGCCCAAGCTTAGCTGGGGTCATGTAAATTCTAGCTTCCGTTCAGCCTCAGCTACACCTGTATTTCTAGTCAGTTCTGGTTAACATTTTCAGCTGTGTATACTTATGCTCTAAGGGGACATGATTTTAGGACCTAGAACATCCCTCTTGAACTTGTATCTCAAAATACCTGCAAAATACCTGCACATTTCAGATGGAACTGTATTGGCACGTCATAATTCTGCTTGATACCAGTGACCTAGTGCAGATATTCGAGTAATCCCTCCAAGTTTCAAAGGTGTTCGTGTTCACAGTACTGACTCAGTGTCAGACACCCAAGTTGGCTCATCTTTCAAGGAGACCTCTGGTTCGTGCCACCAGCTAGGCACCCGAGGTGTTTTCAGGTTCACATGAGAAAGTCCTTGGAGCCACAGGCTGCCGATTTCCAGGGTGCTCTGGAAACATCGCCACAGCCTTGGAGACTGGAGGAGCACCGGACAGTTACCTCTTTGCTCTTCAGAGGTTCTTCCTGCTCCTCTGCCTCCATCCTGGGCAGTCAACAGCTCTATGGCAGGGAAACACCTTGACGGCTATTATCAAGGTCACTGATGGCAAAGCAGGTGTTCGATCTTCTGGAAGAGTTTAAGAATTCTCATTCTCAGAAACAGAAGAGGCATCCACTGTTCACCGCTTCCCCACATTTGTCTCGGTTTCAGAGGTTTGAGATTTAGGCGTGTAAATTCCACATATAGACAAATAGTTTGAAAAGGTTTTTAAACCAAAGGTACCAGGGATTCTTGTGTGATCTACGGGGGGTGGGGGGGAGGAGGAGGACAGCTGGAAAGCCTTTGGGCAGGAGGGGCATGTTTAAGTCTTTCACACCCACACATTCTTGGTCCTTTCCCCTCCTAGGGCTGTGCCGTTCCTCCTTCCATCATCCCTCCCGGTTTGTACCTCCCAATTTGTACCTCCCAATTCACCTGGAGTTCCTAGAAACAGACATTGGGCCGACCCAGACAACCCGGTTTTGTAGAAGTCGTGTCCACTGCCCGTTTCCAGTCTTGCTCTGGGTATGTCAGGATGCTAGGAGCCACCTCCCACCCACTGCTGACATTGCTGTTCCAGAGCCCAGAGGCAGAGACCCAAGTTCTGTCTGGGCCTGTTCAACTCCAGTTGTCCCTAGGATTTCTGCTTGCCGCTCATCTTTTCTAATGCTGGCCTGCTGCTTTATGATCTTTCATCTTCAGAATTGGGCCCATTTTTCTACCTCCTTGTCCTAGATTCTCATTTTCCCCATTCACTAAGTCATCCTTTACCTGTACCACTGTAGTAATTATTACGTTTTTAATGTTTCAAGACTATTTGCCTCGATGTATTTTTTCTCTATTGCCTTAAGTACACAGATCTTATGCAGAGGTCTCTTCTGCACTTGGAGGTTATTCAGATCACTGAACACTAGGAGAGTGTCCTCTCCACTTTAAGGAGATTCTCATGTATACCTTGTTGAGGTGGATCTGAGGATCTTAAGTTCATGTTTCTTATCCCAAATGTACTTCCTAGAATAATCTGAAGATGAAGACAGCATTTGAGAGATTGAAAATTGTTTAGCTTCAGATACATAGTGCTAAGGGATTTTCTAAGAGAAACATCAAAGTACCACTGGGGAAAAGGAGGTGGAGTTTAAGAATCAAAATTTGAAGTTTTGAGCTGGGAGACATCTGCAGGAAGGGACTATCCCCCTTATCAAAGGAGTTCTGTCACACCAGGGGACCATTTCCTTCTCTACACCCATCAGGACCAGCTGTCTAACTTCAGGGGACTACAGCTGTGGTCATCCTTATGAACCCCTCAGCAACATGGCCAGCACTTCGTTATCCTTTGTGCCCCTGCTTGGTTTAGGAGATCTGAGAAGTGTCAGGTTCCCAGCCTCCATCCCCCCCAGGTACCCGTTTAAAGGCTTAGAAGAGGCCTATCCAAGTTTATCTCAGAGGGGAGGTAAGAACGCCTGGAGTTTGGATGCTTCCGATCTTTTGAGTAAACCACGTGTGTCAGTCAACTGGACCACAGTCGAGGTGGGCAGGATCTGCTTGTTAGTAGGGAAAGGGAGGAATCCCAGAGCACTGCTGAGGGTGGGCCCGTTTCCTCCTCAGGCTTTGGAGCCGTAGTGTGACAGTTTGGCGAAACATGTCACCTGGGAGGTGAAGAGACACCTTTAAGCTGCATTTCTTTGACTGCATCACAGAAGGATTTAAAGGAGAATGGGTGTTGGAGGACACCCTGGGCAGCTACTGGGTGCTCCTGCTGGCTCACTTGCCGACACTGTTAGACTGATGTACAGTTGGAATTCAGATGCACAGCTTAGGTGTAAGGACTACAGCAGTGAGGTCAGGTAACGGGAAACAGACATATGAGGCAGCTGACATGGTGATGCACACCACAAGCAGAAGTTATCTGTAACAAGGGCAGAGGGCCCAATGGAAGGGGACTTAGAAGAGACTAGGTAATGTGATGCAGCTGTGTGTTATTCCGTGGATTTTGTTGTGTTTTGATTGGAATAACCTGTTAAACTTGCCTTTCTTAGCATCCAACAACCTCTGAGACTAAGCTCCATCTACATTTAAGTAGATACTAGGGGGTAGCTAATGAGAATTTAGAACACATGGATACTGGAGGTCAGTTAAATGTCATGTGGCAACATGCAGGTAAGACATGGTTCAAGTGGGTCAGATGACCTTCCCCAGGGCAAGTTAGGGGACCAAATTCCTCAAGATCAGAGGACATCCCTAGGGACTAGAGTGGCAAGCCCCCCTTTTTAGGTGTGAGGATGATCTGGAGGGATTTCTAGCACTTCATTGTGACCATGGGTACCCTTCAGGGCAACTCACCTGGAGGGTCACCCTTTCTGGGTTATTAAATAATATCTCCAGTCATCCTGCAACCCAAAGGGCCATAAATGCTTCTTGCAAATCCAGGGAGGTATTTAGAAGATGCTAGAAAAAAATTCTATCTAAAGATAGCATGATAAATAGGAGAGGCACATTGGCCCTCCTAAAGAACAAGAGCCCAGAGAACAGTGAAGGCACAGTATTGGTCCCAAAGTCTAGAATCAAAAGTCTGGGCTTTGGGCCTCCAAGAACTACCAGCCTCCACAGCCGCCACCATACACCTTAGAAGTGGCGTGAGACCAGGGAAACCCTTAAAAAGGGGTAAGAAAGGTCATAGGATATTCTGAAGGCCTTTGGAATAAGATTTAGCTCTTGTGGCCCCACACTTACAGTGACAGACCTCCCCAAGACAGTCAGATGCACCGAGTCAGAACACCCATCTTCCCAGGCCTCAACCCTTACTAGTTGTCCAACAAATTTCAGAGAACTTCGGGCCCATAGGCACAAGAGTTGGGGTTCCCAGTTTTCTGTGTTAGTTCTTTCCTACCTTGTATTGTTTTTGTTTTATTGTTTTTTAAAAAACACCAAGCCACATTTTTAGACCCATGGTTCAGACTCAGTAGAATGAAGTGTATAAGCTCTGTTTAAACCAGCTATCGAGGAAGGCTTGTTCTTAGCACCCACACCCCATGCAAGCAGAGGGCTGGTCTACAAAAGTGGAGAGAAGCCAAGTCAGCCCCACGCTGGAACTTCAGCGGCTGCATCCTGGAAACACCCACGGGCCCAGTTTTGTCACAGGAACCAGGAGCTTGGTGGTTGTGTTTGGGGTCACTGGTGGCTGCTGTGCTCCAACCTGCCGCAGCAGGACAGTGTGCACACAGATCCCAGGAAGGCAGTGCCGTGGAGTCAGACCTGCTGTAGCACTGCTCCACAGCAGCTGCCAACTTGTGCAGGACACTCAGGGGAGGGACCCATGGGGAAGCTGGCAAATCACAGTGAACGGAGACAGAAGGACCTAGGTGGAGGAGCATCATGTAGAGGGCAGCTAGATGTTAATGGCAGAAGTAGAGCTGTCTCCTCCCTACACCATGTCCCCCTGGGTTGGGGGCTCTGGGACAGCCAACTCATGCTTTGAGGTGCTCTGCCGAGGTGCTCTGCCCAGGGCCTGGAAGAGTGCCTGTACTTGCCACACCAGGACTAGCAGAGGAGACCTCAGAGTGCAATGTGGGGGAAGTGGGACATCCTGGAGAGACCAGCAGTAGGTTCAGTGAGCAGGGCTTCTCGTCCCAAGCCCCCACAGCACAGCCTGCAGAGGCCCACGAGACACCCGCTTACAGGGCATGGGAAGGAGAGACAAGTTCAGTGGGTCTCCACAGCACAGGTTCAAGGAGGCAGCCTGGGCTTGCCTTGCTGAAGACACACAGGCCTCACCAATGGCCAGAACAAGGCGTCTGGACACCCGAGTCCCAGCCCCGTGTCTCCAGCCCTACTCACCTCCCCAGCACCCAGGCAGTGAAGAGATGGCGATTTAACCTCCCCTGCTATGCATTCGCGTGGGGGCCACAGGAGACTCAGGAGTTCCTTAAGTGGTACCAGAGTGCTTTGCTAAAAATATCCAGAGGACAAACTACTGGACTCATGTTTCTCTGCACATCATCGGAAGTCACTGCATTTTAGGAATACGGACCTGGGCCCGAGCAGCCGACTAATTGAAGTGCTTCAGGGACGGAGCCTGAACTGTGCTTCAGAGGGCAGGAGCCCTTCTCCTAACAGACACTTGCTCTTTAGTGATAAGGACAGGAGCAATGTGTGTCTTGAGCTCCACGTGGCACTCATTCCAATCAGATATGAACTTAGTGATCCTGTTTAATGTCATCCATTAAGAGACTGAAACATCGTAGGAGTCATACTTTAAGTCCCCCAGTCAGCAGTGCCCTCCCTGTAGCCCTGTTTTAAGTTGCCCCACTTAGCTGGGGAGTTGGCCACAATAGCCAAATTCAGGACAGCTGCTCAGGAAGTACAGCTGGCCAGGGTTTAACTTCGGTAGCCCAACTCTAGCATCCAGGAAGCCATTAGCATCTTGAAACATGGGGGAATTTAGGTTTGGTTTAGTCAGTAGAAAGTAAAACTTTCCATGATATTTAGGACATACTAGGTGATCAGTAAAGTGAAGGACAGTAGTGAAAAGTGAAATTTAGAAGTATACTAAAGAGACATTGCTACTGGCCTTAGTCCCTTAGTGGAGTTCAGGAACCCGTTTTTTGACTAGAGAAAGCTTCTACAGGTATCAGTTACCCAGCTCAAAAAGTGAGGACCAGGCAAGTCTATAGATAGACCACACATGACTGAATACTCCAGATGTAGCACAAGGGAAAAGGGACTGAACTGTACTACACACCTGACCACAAAGGAGCAACAGGATGTAGCAGGAGATAGAGGACATCTTCCACTAGATAAGGAATAAAGTCTAGAAAATCCTCCATGATACTTCTAATGAGTACACCAAGGTCCACCCATGCTTCCCTGCACTGTGGTCTCCCATTACGAAGATGGACAACATCTGTCGTCCGCTGGCTTATCTTCGTGAAGCAGGCTCGAATGTGCCAGAGGCCACTTAGGATGCCTTACCCAAATGGGGCCATGTGGAACTAGTCACTTGCCTAGCACCCTAACACCAACACGCAGGCTCTCTAGTGACCCGGGAGCCTTGTGTTCGTTAGTCTACCTGGGTTTACAGCAGGAAGCAATTAGCTGGGGGATGAGCTGCAGACAGGAAGCACGTTCTCCTGCTTAATGGCAGTAGAGGGGAAAGCCACAAGGCCGAATCCGACACACAGGATAGAAATCCTTCCACATATCACTGATGCTGTCTCTAGTCTCAAGTCAGGAAGCCCACGTTCACTATTCTTAAACAGCGATCATGTGCTGGGCCTAATGGAGAATAAGGCTTGCTGCATAGCCATGAACTCTGACTAGAAACATGGTCCCCGCCTGGAGATTCCATGCAATATTGGAATTAGAAAAAACCCAGCCCTCTTCCTGGCTAGAGATTTCAGTTGCTTAGTATGTGGCTCAGGCTACTGTCTTAAGGATAACACGCACATTATGACCACGGGAAGGAGACGACCCCCATCTCATGTGTAGATTTAGGCAACAGGACTTGGGCTCTAGGCAGATACTCAGAGGTTGAGGGCATTTGACACCGTTTAACGGGTTAAGATTTTAGTCCTGGAAGTTTGCCACAGGATAGTAATGTCCACTACTAGTCACCTGCATGCTAACAGGTGTCCCTCAGTCTTTGCATCCCACCCGTAGAGATTATAAAGACAGGAAAGAGGAATCACGGTCTCGACTCGTGACCAAAGTCCTGAGGCCTTTGCTTCTCCGTTAATGATGGAGCATCAGACAGGCTGTGAAAACCCTGTGATCTGTAACAGGCACACGTTGGGGGTCCTCATTAGTCACAAATCCATGGCAGGTTTAGTTTGAGTAGGTCCTGGTACCCACTCATTTAATCCTTAGCTACCACAGGTGTCATAAAGTGACCCAAACAGCTGGTGCTTACGAAGCACAGGGATAGCAGGTACTAATCCTCCATGAAGATAACATGAGGTTAAACATGTCCCGGAGTCTTTCAAGTAAGGAAAGTATTACTGTGACTTTTGTTCATCACTGTAATGGCAGCCCAACCGCATTTGCTTCTTCACTGAAGACGGGGAGAGACCACTTAAGAAACATCTTCCCCATCAGGACCTTCCGTTTCCATCCCACTGCACCCCCAAACCCAGGCTCCCAGGCTCTCCTGCAGCCCATGCCTGTGTCTCCATAGTGAGTTGGAGACACTTGCTCCCCTGGTCTCTGCGAAGTTGGAGAGGAACAGATCTTCCCTGCCTTCTATTAGGTTGGCATAAGCTCTCAAGTTTCTCCCTATGCGGTTCTCAGAGAACGTTTCTGAAGAAAGGAAATTCAGAGAGGAGGAAATTCAGAAAGGAGGCCCTTCTGGGGGGAAGGGACCAAAGCCAGAGAGCCAGAGTCTTCAGAGAGTGAAGACTGTTCCTTTAAAGGTCACAGAGACATGAGATCAAGAGTAGCCTGCCAGTCAGGGCAGCTCCAGGCGCGGGAGACCCTTGGGAAGACGCGGGCAGCTCCGCCTGCAGAAGAGCTGAGGCCTACAGGCTCACTATTCCCGACCACCCTCCGAGACCACCCAACCCCACAGGCTCACCATTCCGACCACCCTCCAAGACCACCCTCCAAGACCACCCTCCAAGACCACCCTCCAAGACCACCCTCCAAGACCACCCTCCAAGACCACCCTCCAAGACCACCCTCCAAGACCACCCTCCAAGACCACCCTCCAAGACCACCCTCCAAGACCACCCTCCAAGACCACCCTCCAAGACCACCCAACCCCAGAAGCAGCACTAAGTGCACCGCCAGCTCCTGGCCCCAGGGAGGCAGAGAGGCCAGGGTGCAGCCCTGTAGGCACACCCGAGGAGGAGGAGGCAGGGCTGCCTCTCCTCTTTATAGGGCTTCTTATATAGTTCTCCTCCCCCTGAGCTAAGGAGAACTGGTTCCACCTGGGCCTGGGCGTGTCTTGCCCTCCCTCTGCTGGGGCAGCTGGAGGCTTTCAAACACTCAGAGGGCTTGTGCCTGGTGCCTCGTGCCTCACTGGCCTTGGTCCCGTGGAGCGCAAGGCCCATGGCTCCGCAGCTGATTCCAGTCAGGAGGGCGTTCATCTGGGCAGGGGGCTCCCTCAGCAGGTGGAGGGAGCAGTCCAGCCTCTGTGTGCCCCTCCAGTGTGGCTCAGTGCGCTCCCGGGCCCCCCTGCCGTGACAGACCCCTGTGTGAAGAAGTCCTCGCCAGCCCCGTGAGGGGTCGCTGCCATCAGAAAATTAACTTTGAAATGTGTTCTGACTCTTGGGAAATAGTAACAGTTCCTGTCCCTTTCAACTCAAGTCAGCTTTACCTTGTCAGTCAAGGGATTGATCCCACAGAATTTAAATATCATAATTTCCCCTGGGAATTCAACAGACAGTTTGATGTATTAGTGCAGTTTTTATACAACAAGTTGACATGACTTTTAATTTGCTTTCATTCAGGTGTTAAAACCACTTTCTTATTTTCGTAGGCCCAGTCATCACATAATGCCGACAAGGTGACAGTTGACATTGTAAATAGTTTCAGGGAGCTGTTTGGGATTTACATCCATCCCTTACGCTCTTGCCAGGGCACCACCAGGAAGTCACTGTGACCACCGAGCCCCAGCAAAACCCAAGGATCCTCACCAGCGACTCACTCCTCCATCTGGGCCCCAAAGGCAGCTCCCCGAGCACCTGCACCTTTCACCTGCTGGGCGTCCAGGTGACCCTTGGGCAGGAGGAGAGGCCCAGCACTGACCAGCCCAGTTCTGCTCATTCTGTCTTCCCCTAGACCTTGCATCTCTCATATGTTCTCAGCAGCTTTCCAGGCAACAAGAGTTCATTTTTAAATTATACCATTTAAAAAAAAAATCATTATTATTTTAAAATTATGATATACTTTTAAAAATTATATATTTTAAATAATTATTTTAACTACACAAACTTATGTGGTACATAGGTAAGTTGACACAGGTATACAGTGTGTAACGATCAAAAAAGGGTAGTTAACACTTTCATCCCCTTAAGCATTTAAAAAATTGAACATATAATAATTTTACATATTTATGAGGTAGAGTGATGTGTCCATACATGTACACAGGACATGTGGAGCCAGTCAGGGTGATTACCATTCCCAGCCCACCGTCATTGCTTTGTGCTCGGAGACTGCACTCCTCTTAAAATATACAGGTCATTGTGAACTGAAGTTCCCTGACCAGGCAGAAGAGCACTGGAACTTATTCCTTCTGCCTACCTCCCCCATTCTCTCCTCCGACAGCCTTTTTATTTATTTTTCTTTTAGCATCCACATACAGGAGTGAGCATGGGGAACTGGTCTCTCTACATTTACTTCACTTAACGTAATGTCCTCCAGTAAGTTAGACTCATTTTGCTGCAAATGATAGAATATTAGCATATCATTTTTTAATGGATGAATGTGTTCCACTGTGTGTGCCAGTGTGTATGTGTGCATTGTATGTGTGCCAGTGTGTGTGCCAGTGTGTTTGTGTGCTGCTGTGTGTGTGCCACTGTGTATGTGTGCCAGTGTATATGTGCCAGTGGGTGTGTGTGCCAGTGTGTGTGTTCCATGCTTTTGTAACCTGTTCTTGCTGATGGCATCTAGGGTGAGTCTGTGTCTCAGCTGTTGTGAAGAATGAGGTGGCCAACACGGGCATGCAGGAGGCTTCCAAGACACGCCTGAGGACCTGAATTGTGCCTGCTGGGGAGAAAGCCACCTCATCTCCCCTGTGCTGCCCACCAACAGAGGCTCCCACGTGTCTCTCACAGTCAGCCTGTCATTGCAAGCACTAAGGAGAAGGAGAATTCCACGTTGCCTCCTTTCACTCTGGCCACACTCCTCCCCTGCTGCCTGGACTCCTTCCTGCACTCAGGCTGGACAGAAGAATAAAGACAAGGTTGCATATGTGCAAGCCAACCAGGATCCAAGATGGGGACACGGTGGCAAAGACTTCCTGAGTTCATTGTGCAAGCACAGACGATCCTCCTCTGCCTCCTCCCCAACAGGACAGCTAGCATCTTCAGAACTATGGCTCTGTGTTGGCTGTTGCATATTGACTCATTGAATATGTGCGTGGCTCCAAGCTGCTGCCCAAGAGGCAGATTGCCCTGGAGGGGAGGGGAGCTGAACCTTAAGGCAGAATAGCTGGAAACTTCTGGTAGGGCATTAGCGGAAGGAGCGGGACAACAGGGCAAGAAAGCAAGAACAGGATGTGTGGCAAAAGATGAACAAAAGCAAGAGCAAGACTAGGGCCACACAAAACCAGAACAGGAGGATCTACTACAAGAAGAACACAAAGGCCAAGAGCAAGAAGAATCCATGTCTTATAAATATCATGGTATAGAGATCCCACTTAATATGGTTTTAAATGAGTGAATACATTATGTAGGTAGGGAAAAAAACTATGTTTCTGGTACATGACTCTTTTTCTTTGGTGATTGGTCAACCTCCTAAAGATGGCAAAACATAAATGCATTGAAAGAACTTGAAATAAGAGCAAAAGGAATCCCACTGAAACATTATATTCTATAATTATCTATACATATAGATATGGTTCTGTGTGTAGGTATATGTGTATTTTGACATTTTCATTTCCTGATTTCAAGCTATGCTGTGATGGACCTTTTAAAGACATGGAATTTAGTGAAGAACACTGGCATAGTCTTGTAATCAGGAATACAACTCAATGAAGCATGTGTTGCCCTAATAGATATTTATCTATTAGAAATTTATGTAATCTCTGTGGGTCCCCCCTGCACAGGATCAAGAAGAGCCCAACGTAGATGCAGGGATCACTCTACCAGGCTGCACCATGGGTAGTCAGACTCTGTGATGGAAAAAGAGTGGGAAGTGAGATCTAGTTTTCTGAGATTTCTTGCAGAGTTCACAGTTATTTCTCTGTTAATTGGCACCTTGCATTCTCCTGATCTTTCTAGATGTGATATGATTTTCCCAACTCAAAAAGTCTTCTCATAAAGATGAGTAACTTTAAAGAAGCACTTGGAGTCGGTAACTGCATGTCCTTGGAGGGTGATACCCACACTGCCTGTGGAAACAGTGCTAAAGTCACAGATCGTAACAGTACAAACTCTGAGCTAAGCTCATCCATCTAGTAGCCCCAGAATGCACCACCGACTCATTCAGAATTTTTAAGAGTCATTCTATACCTTTTAAAAAAAGTGATCGTGTCAATCAGTGTAGATTGGATACAGAGCTGTGCATTTTAACTAAAATAGGCCATTTGGGATACATCAGCCCACCTCATCAGCCTCCCTTCTGCCCCACACGCAGAGCTGAAGCTGCATACTGTTGTCACTTGTACCCTGTTGTCACTTGGTTTGATTCCCACTGTTTCCTGGGGTCGTAGTTTCTTCCTTTCTGCCCAGTGTCGATGGACACAGTTTTCCAAGACTTCACTTCTCCCAACTCCCTTGAACTGCCTCTAGAGCGTCTCACACCTGGCCTGGAACCTCAGGATGACATGATAGTCTTGGATGAAGGGACTTGGGACACCACTAGAAGTTCTGAGGTTCCAGGCTCCTTTGGTTGTCAGTGAATCAAAGCAACATAAGATACGCTGTGAAGAGCTCAGACCTAAGGGTCAGGGGCCACGGGTCCCATTCTCAGGTGGCATAAATTGTCAAATCCTGTCTGATCCTCCAGTGCCTTGTGTGTAAAATGCAAGTCTTGGCTGTACAGTTTCTGAAGTTCCCGAATTCCAGCTCTTAGATTCTATAAGGATTTTAAATTTCATAATCACACATAATAGAGTCAATGTCACTCTTCATAAAAATACATGAAAATGGAGAGTAATGGTGAAGCTTTCTTGTTCATCGTTTGAAAAATGAGTAATTAGGAGGACAGAATTATTGCCCAGACGAACAATAACCTTGGATGTGATGTTTGTAGACAATATGTATTTTTAAATTGCATATTTCTTTTTGAAAGGAAAAGTTAGAGTCACTTATAGACAATTTGCTTGAGGCCTGGACATTATTTACAGCCTGAATGTGCTTGCTTGGCCCATGATCTTGGATGTGGTCCACCCTAACCCCTCCCCTTCCCCACTCCTGCTGGGACAACCACCTTGTCCTTCTTCTGGCCATCTGGGTCAACTGTGCTGTGCTCTCGTCGCTGGGCACCCCCACAGTTCCACCCTTTGTCCTGTTGGCTCACAACTTCTTATAGAGGGGGAAATGCTTTCTGTTGCCAAGAATTCCAGAAGTAATGCATAGGGAGCAGGTAAAGTTCCACTTGAGCCAACAGGGACCTAGAAACGGATTTAGGATCTGCCATTATTTACCCAGTGCCTGCTGGGTTCCAGCCCTTAGCTAGAGCTTTAACTACCTCGTCTCACACAACCCTGGGGTATAGTCATGCATTGCAGGCTGATAATTGAGAATAATCTTCAGATAGTTAAAGCTAGTGGTTTCCCAACTGATTTTTTAAAATAGAACTTTATTTCAAATGAAACGGCACGTAGGTACATCTGCACACACCTCATTAACTCACACACTTACATTTGATCTGTAGGTGACTTACCCAGCAATTACTGGCTCTATAACAGCAAAGTGCCTCCCTGTGAGCTAACCCTTCCCTGCATTCAGGGTGCTCTTGATCACTTCATCTAGTCAAGGCTGATGGAGCTGCTGGAGAGAGCTCCTTTCCTCCTGGGAGAGGAGTCGAATGTGAGACATTCTCTCTCCACCCGCGGGAGGGAGAAACACGGGAAATACAAAATTGTCACAGAACGAAGGCACAGAGGTATACAGTGTGTAGCAAAGGCAAAATAGAAAACACACCTTGATAGTCTCGAGTTACTGAACCAAACAACTTTGAAGTCTCACATGACCTTTGGACTAAAAATTACATGCAGGAATGCATTTCTTTAATGATTAAGTACCCTTGAACTGGGAGTCCATTCACACAGGGCTCAGACCATCCCTCCTGGGGAAGGCCCTTCTTGGTCACCTGCCAATGTGCTGTCCCTTCCGTTGGCCCCTGAGGCAACTCTAAAGACCTTAGGACTCCAAGATATAAAGTCTGAAAATGTCTGAGATATTTCAAATCTTTTTTTTATAAATGCACCAGGATAAAGCAGTCTTATTACAACCTAGGAGAACTGAGCATAGACATCTACAGTGAGGATGTTAAAAGTGCAGATTAACTTTGAATTTCTCTATCCCACAGTGAGCCTATGTGCAGATATTGATGGAAACCTCTAAGTCATGTAATCATGGGTAGTTTTGCTTTGTTTTATCTGCATAGGTTATTTCATTCCATTTTATTTTAGCATTAGTACTTGATTTAATTCATTGTGGTCAGAGAAAATGGAGTGTATTTTAATTATTTCAAACTTCTGGAGGTTTCTTTATGATACAGTATCTGGTCAAAATTCCAAATTCCAAGTGTTTTTATATATATATATATATATATATATATATATATATATATATATTTATTTATTTATATTTGTATATACATAAATATGTATATAAATAAATATGTATATAAATAAATATACATACACATATACATACACACTGTATATATATATAAAATTATATATGCACATATATTTAGATATACATTCATGCATATATATTTATATATACACATACATATTTATATATGTACATATATATTTTGATCATATATATTTATACTTATACATTATGTATGCATATATACACATATGGATATATATATATACATATATGTGTGTATATATATGTGTGTGTGTGTGTGTATATAAATATATATATGTATATATGTATGTTTGTATGTATGAGACAGATAGAGAGTTTGTAGTGGCATAATGCCTAGTTTGTTTTTTCTCTTTAAGTATATACCCATGGCTTAAAATATTTAACATTTTAAATAATCTCATGCATTCAGTAATATGGATGAAACCGTTTTATTCTGTATCAGAGTGAAGTGGTAAAAAATGAACAAGAAAAATGAGCTGTCTTGAAGGATATTTCTTTGTAGAAGAAAAAAATTGATTCTTGAAAGAAAACCTCACATAACTAGGATCACAGAGAGAGAAAGGGAGGGGGAAAGGAAGGGAGAGGAAGGGAGAGGAGAAAGAAGAGAAGAGACAGAGGGAGGTGAGAGGAGGGTCAGGAGAGCTTGGGAGGGGCATCTGGGGAGATAAAAGGGCTGCGGGAGCTTCAGGAGGAGGTGGCCTGAGCCTGCAGCAGGAGGACAGGTTCCCTGGTGACAGCCACTCTGGGGAGGGAGAACCCTGGGGAGGGGGAACCCTGGGGAGGGGGGAACCCGGGGGAGTGCTTCTGCTTTGCTTGCATTAGAAACATTCCAACTTCAGATATGACTCAAAGGTAAAGGGGGAATCATGAAGAAAATTCACCAAATACTTATTTGAAAAAGATTTTTATCCAAAATATCCAAAACTTTTAAAATTCAAAAATAAACAGACACCCAATTTAGAAAATCGGCAGGTCATCTGAACAGACATCTTTCCAAAGATGACATACTGATGGCAAATAAGCATGTGAAAAAGATATTAGACATTATAGGTGATTTGGGGAAGACTGCGTGCAGTTATGTAACGTAAAACAGCAAAGACATCCCCTCAAGTGGTACAGAACAAATGCCAGCCTGTGAATGAGCTACACCACTTCATGTGCCACTAAAAATGAACGGCTAAAATTCAATAGCACTGTCAATATCTAATGCTGACAATAATGCAGAGCAAAAAGACCACTCATCCACTTTTGATGGAAAAGCAAAGATGGGATCTTAGAAGACAGTTCAGAAGCTTCTCAGGCAGCCATTGTGTCCCTAGGTACTTACCTGAATGAGTTGGACACTTATGTCCAAAAAAATACCCTACACACAGATGTGTATAGCAGTTTTATTTGTGAATTGACACACACTGGAAATAACCAAGATGTCCTTCAGTGGGGGAATAGAGAGGCAAGTCATGGCACATCCACATCATATAGCACCAGATAGCAGCAGTAGGGAGGACCTGTCAAGTCACGGGGAAACACAGAGGAGCCCTACCCACATGTTGCTAGGTGAAAGAAACCAGTCTGAAAAGGCTATGTTATATGGTTCCAAGTACATGGCATTCTGGGAAAGGAAAGGCAAAACTATACACAACGTAGAAAGAACAGTGGTTTCCAGGGGTCCTGGGGGAAGAGGGGAGAAACAAAAGTAAGGTACAAGAGATTTTTTTCAGGCAGTAAAACTGTATTATGACACTGTCATAGTGGACTACTGACAGAAGCATTTGTCAAAAGCCATAGAAGTGTACAACAGAGAGTACGCTTTCATGTAAATGCTGGTCTTCAATTAATAGCAGTATAGGAATACTGGTTCTTTAATGTAAGAAATGTGCCACACTAATGCAAGATGCTTATAAGAGGGTATGTGTCACTGTAACCAAAATATCTGATGAGAACAACTCAGAGGAGGAAAGATTTTTGGGGGCTCACAGTTTCAGAGTCAGAGGTTCAGTCCAGGGTTGGCTGGCTCCAAGACGAACATGGAGGAAGGGAATGGCAGAAGAAGGTGCTTAGCTCTTGGCAGCCTCTGGGAAGCAGAGTGGAAACAAAGAGTCAGAGACAAGATGATGTGGTCCCCAAAGCCATGCCCCCAGTGACCCACCTACTCCAGCTGTGTTCCCCTGCCTACAGTTATCACTCAGTAATCCACTGAGATTATTAATCCATCAAATGGATTAATCCAGTCATGAGTCACAGCTTTCATAACCTGGTATCCTCACCTCTGCCTAATACATAAGCTCTCTGAGGGACATCCCAGATCCAAGCTACAACATAGGGGTGACTATGCAGGGGAGAGAGAGTATGTGCAAGTTTGTGGTATCTGTTCAATTTTTCCAAAACGATGGAGCCTATTCCAGAGGGTTGGACCACCAAGTCTGAGGCAGAAAGTCATGAGTGATGAGAAAGAGGAGCAGGCAGAGGAGCCACTCGGGGAATGCATTCTATCCTGTAGCTAATGGGGAGCAGTTGAGGGGGTTAAGCGGGGGAGATGAAGCATTTCCCTTTGAGGTGGCGCTGGCGATGACTCCAGGCCTTAACTTACAGGGCTCTTCTGCACGTGGAACCAGATCACACCTGAGGAAGTGCTTTCAAATCCGTTAACTGCTGACCTAGAGCAAGTTGGTGTTAGATTGCCTGTGGCTTCTGCGTCAGAAGCAGTGTCTCACCATTTCAATCGAAGATCATGGAGTCCTCATTATTCTACTTCCCATGGAGTTTCTGCATGTGATAATATCCACACAATTTGGAGACCTGTTAAGCAACTTTTCTGCTGTAACCAGTAACAATCAGAGGTGGGGTACTCTGGAAGGTGATGGGACATGGGGGGGGGCACCCACATCCAATGATGAGGACCTGGATTAGAGCAAAATTCCAGAGATTGAAATTCAGAACATGTCTTAATCCAACTTTCTAAAATAAGGATAAAGAGGGAAAACGACAGGGTGTGTATAATCTTGGGGGTCGGGGAGCCACACATGTGGATAAAAAGCCCAGGAGGTTAAGTGTGTCTCCCAAAGATGAGTTTTTCATTTGGCACGGCCAAAGTTTATTCTCATACACAACTGTGCCAACAAGTGACGATTAATCTGGATGTAAAAGCAAGCAATAACTAGCATTTCTGAGCACTCGCTACAGGTCAGGCACTTTTCTACAATTTACCTCATTGGTTGGGGCAGGGTGGAGGTACCACTGTGTGGACGGTTTCACTGACTTGCCCAATGTTGCTATTCACCATAGGGGGCACGGTCAGGGGCAGAACAGCAGTCCACCTTCCAACTGCACCTTCTGAGCCACCATGAGTTTCTGTTCTCCACCCCAAGGAGGAAAGAGAGCTTCCAATAATATACTGTAATTGTAATTCCAGGAACACTGTAAAAGTTCAAAAATGGTGTTATGGGAGTACCATGGCCTTTGGGCTCAGACAGAGGAGATTCAAGTTCTAGTTCCACTACCTGCTAGGTCTGGGGAAGGTACAGAAACTACACAAAGATACATAAAAAGCTGCAGGTACTTTATTTAATAGTCTTTATGTGAACAAAATACAGTGACATCAATACAGCGTCCAGCACCCAATGCGTCGCGAATGCTCAATTCACATTAGACCAGCTGTCTTCATTTCATTCTTTATGATTTTGTCTCCTGAATGGATTTTCCCAGCATGATAGGTTGAACTGATTATTTTGGCAGCTCTATCTCCCCATGAAAACGAATAAATTGGTACCCGATTTGGTCTCATTAGTTTGGTAAATATGAGTCATTCTGCAGAGTGAAATAACCTCTCGGAGAACTTTTAAGTGCTGTTTTTTAAATCTAAAAGCTGTGGAGCAGAGTTGGAGTTCGTTAATCTCACCAAGGCCCTGTCTGTGCCAGCAGCCAGCCTCTCTTCTCTGATATCAATAGATGCAAAATCCCTCTTTGATGACTTTAGTTTTGTGGCTTCTATTGCTGACAGTATAATTATATGGTTATTAATATCCTAAATGGCTTATCTGGCTGGCATATCAATGATAGTTCACTGAGAGAACAAAAACAAGGTTTCTCAGTTGGCAAGCTCAGAAGTGCACATCTGACCGAGGCGTTGGTCTCGTCGTCTGTGCCTGCCTAATGAAATAGGCATGGAAGGCTGTCAGTCTGTGTTTGCATAGGATAAGAGCTCAAGAGTTAGAAAAAAACAGGGCTGTCACTTTATAGGACAATGTCCAAGATCACTGTTCGTGGCATAAAGTGAAGCACTTATTTCTTTGTCCTAGCATTTAAACTGTGTTTCAGGCTACTTGGCGCATTGTCTGAAAAAGAAAGGTGACAGACACTGATATCTACTTGAAGAGGTTAGGGACTTTTTATTTACTTCTTGATGTATCCCAACTATCTAAAACAGTACTAGGCAATATCAGGGGCTCTGATGTATAGGATGTATTCCAAATGCCTGATGTCACTGAAACTCTATTGTCACATATTGTAGTATAGCTCCATGGCCATCGCTAAGACCCTTACACACACATATACAACCACAGAATGAGGATGCTTGGTGCAGAACTTCTCTTTACATTCACTGTAAGCCTAGCATTTTCAATACGCAGTTAAAAGAGTCTCATTAACTTCGGCCATCAACATACCCTTCATCTGCTCTTCACATCCCTTGGTTCTACGGCCTAGTCCGGAAGAGACAGAAGGGAGTTCATGGCATGCAATTGTTGGAAATCGATTCTGCTGATTCTTCTCCGGAATATCTCCCTCCCCTCTTCCTTTTCCCCACTACACTGCTATTTCAGTTTCTCCTTCTTACTTCTGTGGCCACTTCTAAAGTCCCCCCATTACTTCCACTAGTTCTAATCCATTTTCCCCTCATGAAATAAGGCTTCCTGTTTGACTTATAAATGGTGGACTGATTGTGCCTTGTTCCCTCCTGGGCTCAGCATTACTTTCCAAATAAAACTAGACTTCCTGGGGGGATTGGATAGTCCTTTGTGATTTCGTTTCCGGCCACTTTCTGCCCTCCCTCCCTCCTCTCTCTCTCATGCCCTGGTTGCACTACAGTTATTGATTCATTCCCAGAGTGTCCACGTGTCCTCTTCCCTTCCACTGCAATATCAAATCTCTTGTGCTCAAGGTAATCATCTTTCCAGAAGCAGTTCGAACATAACACCTGTACCGAGGCACCCTCTCACTGTCCCGTTTGTCATTGAGATATGGTCTACCATCATGCCTTTTTGTACTTTTCGATAGTGCATCTTATTTTTGCATTGTGGTATGGTTATTTATGTTTGTGGCTATTTCATCCCCCTGTCTGTAAGAGTCTGGAAGGTATAGAATATTGCAGAAACAGCCCTACTACTCTTTGGTTCTTTCCATCAAGAGCTGCAGCCCAGAACTGTCACCAATGCCCAATAAAAGGTTGGACAATAAATATGGAAAGGTTCAAGTGTGCATTTACAGCCATGGGGCAAGTCAGCTGTTTTTCATAATTAGGCCAAATCCACTTCTGAAAAAATGAAGTGGGAATGAATATTTATACGGCTGTTCTGCATCTGATAGTCAACTGAGCTGCAGGTGTCCTGGGGCCATGGTCTCAGTCCTCTTGTGTGGTGACGTAGCTGGCTGAAAATTGGACATATGGTGCTGGTCAGAAACCATGTTTTTTGTTTTTAAATATAAAAAGTACAAGTCATCTGTTTTAATGAATATGTGCAGCATGCTCCATTATTCTGTATTTTTCAAATTACCCAGTTTTCAAATCTGAAGACATACCACCTTCACCCTTTTCTGGCCAGCCCCCCTAGAGTAGAGAAGTGTGGGCCCCCTCCCCAAACATAGGGAACTACCTGTACACTTGCTGCCTGTGCTTTGTGATCTGGCTCCCTGGGGGGCGAGGCAGCATCTCATCAGTTAGAAGGTAACCGGAGGAGGTCTGGAGAAGGCCTGCTGAGGGGAGGTGGGTAGGGTGGGAAGAGGAGGTCTGAGCAAGCTTCTCAGCAAAGCCACTTGTGATCCCAAGATGTCCTCTGGACACCATACAGGAGGACCACCTGCACAGATACGTGGCTTCTGGGAGGTCTATCCCCAGAGCTGGGAAGCCAGAGGTCTGGGGGGCAGGGGCCTGGAAACAGCTTCATTATTATGCACTCCCAGTCTTTGATGTGCAGGAAGTTTGAGGGCAGCACTCCACCCCAAGGCTGTGCAGGGTGGCCTGAAGGCTGAGTTGTCACAGTAGGAAATCCCCTGCTCCACCCCTACCCAAACACTAATCAAGTTGCTAGTGCAGGAGGAGTTTCTTTTGGAGGGAGGGAGATGAAGGGGGAAGGAGGGGAAGGAGGGGAAGGTATGTTAGGAATGTGAGTTACCAAATAGCCCAAAGATGTAGGGCTGTGGCCTGTCTAACATTGGAGAGTGGGATTTTCTTCTATAGAACAAAACAGAACAAACACTGCCCTCAGCGCTGACTCAGCAGTTGACCATCTCTACCAGCTTTCCAGGGCCCAGTGGCAAGACACAATGAACGTGGGACTTAAAACCACAGAACCGTACTCTCTCTGTCACACTCCTGGAGGCTGGCAGTCTGAAACCAAGTTCTTGGCAGGGCATGTTCCTCCTGGAGGTGCCAGGGGAGGACCCTGTGCTTTCATCTTAGCTTCTGGGGGTACCACAACATTTGGGGGTCCTTGGCGCTTGGATTCATTGCTCTAGCCTATGCGCCATCATCTCACGGTATCGTCATTTGTGTCCCTGAAACAGTGGTCCACTTTGAATATAGCTATGCTGCTTATTTTAAAAAGGGACATCCTTTTCTTCTCCTCTTCTCCCTGTCTCCCTCCTTAACCTGGGGGCAAGGAACAGGATTACCTTGAGCTATCTGTCCTGCACAGATGTCCTCAGAAGAACTGGGAAGCCACTGTCTCCTAAATTAACAACTGAATTTCAACACACCATCGGGGTGCACCTGGGACCCCCTGTCAGGACACACCTTGCAGTAGCTTCTTGAGAAACCCTCTATTTCCCCTGATGGGCAGAATCACAGCCTCTGGGACAGGAGTCCCCTGTGTTTCTCCTTTGCTAGCAAAGCAATAAGCCTTCTTTTTCTCAATAACGTGACCTTGTTATCGGACTGGCACTGGGGACAAGGATGGAGCTTTTGGTAACAAAATTGGTGAGCCAGATGGGATCCAGGAGCATCCCCTGCTCTAGCTTTACCCATCTACTTTCCTCTTCCTTCAAGGACACCCATAATATCGCAGTCAGGCTCACCCTCATTCAATGTGACCTCAATTTAACTTGGTCACACCTGTTAAGACCCCATTCTCAAACAAGGTCACCTTCACAACCTCTGAGTTGAGGACTTCAGAATGTCTTTTTAGGGGACACAATGCAACCAATAACTGTATCCAAGAAACAGTGTGCAAGAATGTATTGCACAAGTGACCTCCTCGGTCACCGCGAGAAGCTCTAGAGCCAGAAGATGAAAGGTCCTATGCAGCTGGGCTCCTTAGCTCTCTCCATCTGGTATGGAGAGGGGGGCTAAGGCCGGTGGATGGGATATACCCCGGAGCTTTTTGATAAGAACAGAATATGGATTTTTCTGTGATCTGGGCATGGAAAAAAAACAGAAAAGAGTGACTTTTTAAGACTCAAGCTGCTGAAGGGGGTTCTGTTGTTTAGGCCATGTCCATAACTTTGTTGCTTAACAAACAATCCTATGAGAGGCTATTTCAAGTACTCTTCTGAACTTAAGTGTGGTTCCTTCCAGAGTACCCTATGCTTTTATATCTTGTACTGTTACCTGGGGTTAAAATGGGTCACTGAAGGCTGGGATGGAAGGAATAGGCACATATTATAAAATAGACATATTTCAAGCCTAAATAGCCTTGGAACAACCATGAACCAATGGAAACATAAAACTGCTGTTTGGTCAATTTTCCAAAACTTGGAAGAGGTCTCCTAGCTCATGTTTGAAGATGATTTCCTGACTTCCAGGGCAGAATTTATTGAGTGAATTAGATTGACTGGGAGGATTGCAATCGGCTGTAGTCTTGCTAAGGAGACTTTGGCATACCCCTCATTGGGCCTGCTGCTTATAGCAGAGAACTGTCCACCCTAATGTGACGCCCCCTTTCAGGAGGTGACTTAAGACCAGTGCCTGGCTTTCAGAGGGATACCAATGCCTTAGATGAGGGGCTGTCCCAATCCCACGGCTCCCCACAGTATCACCTGAGCTCTGTGCTGCGACTACGTGCCAGTTGCTTCACTCCTCTCGGTTTGACCTTTCCGTTCCTGAAGCTGTACTTAGAGAGGACACCCCACAATAAAACTTTAGCATGTTATTTTCTCTTAGATTTGTTTCCAAGGTCTTTGCTTTCATACTTTCATCTTGACAGGCCACAGAGTATCACACTGGTCTTGTCAATGAATGAAATTATTCCAAACCCCCTGCTGAGCCTGTCATTCCAGAAAGACCTCTTGACATCTCCAACTTCTCTGCTGTTTCGGCCTCGCGGTCCAGCAAATCCAGCAGTCCAGAAAGCCTCCAGGAAGGCAGCAGTGTCCACGGAGACTCCAGAAAGTCCAGTTAGTGGGTCCCAGCAGAGGCCTTCAGGGTCATGGGGTAAAGCCACGACTACACTGGAGACAACTGCTGTCCTCTTGAGAAGCCTCTTTTGTATTCTGGGCCCTGGTAGATATCGAATGCCTGGTCAGGACACTAGTGACCTTGCAGCCTCCCTCTGCTATCTGTTACTTAAACCAGAAAAATCACAAAGGAATCATGTGTTGAAATGGAAATGATCTGCCAAGCCAGAAGGCAGGCAGCCTGCAGGGAAAGGTGAGTCCCAGCCCAAACTTACCCGCTCCTGTGCTTCACCCTCTCCCTCCACTCACCTACAGCCTCGTGGGCACCCCTCCAGTGCTAGTGGACCTGATGGAAAAGAGTGAAGGGTCTCTTTTGAAAGTGGATGTGTACCACATACTGCCATAACTACAGGTGGTTGGCTACTGCGAGGCAGCCCTAAACAGGGGAGGACAGACATGAAGTGAAGTGATCTCAGTAAAAGAATCTAGGAGGTATTTTCTGTCTGTCCATTTTGTAGTGACAAAAAGATAAGCTTAGAGTTATTATGAGTGGGTTAATTGGCTTCTCTGGAATTTTTTTAAAAGAACTATGAGAAGTTAGGTGACCTACGACATACAGAGGAATAGTATGTAGATGGATTTCTTCAAATGGGCATAGGTAATGAAGATATTTGTGAAAAAACCCTAAATGGACACCATATGGCACACCCTATGGAGAAAACTCTCAAGGTGGGTGAGACGAGCATCCTGTGGATTTCAGTCAGCCTCTTTCCCTGGCCACTCTGCCCTTGCTCTGTGGGTCTATGCCAAAGTTTTGTGTACAGGGATGGAGGCCATGTATGAGCACATCCTTCACCAAGAAGAAGTGGACACTGGTGCCTTCGGCAGAGACTAAAGCTAAGTACCCAGTATGCGGAGGCATGCACTTACATTTCTCCCAATATTCTTTGTTTATACCTCGTGTCCTGGCGCCCTCTTAGCTATTCCCTTCATTCTTGAAAATGTCTCACTTTAGATAATATATTGCATGGTCACTCCACGGACACTGCAGCCCTTGCTCAAGAAATCATCTTGTGGGGCTGGGGATGTGGCTCAAGCGGTAGTGCAATCGCCTGGCGTGTGTGCGGCCCGGGTTCGATCCTCAGCACCACATACAAACAAAGATGTTGTGTCCGCCGATAACTAAAAAATAAATATTAAAAAATCTCTCTCTCTCTCTTTTAAAAAAAAAAGAAATCATCTTGCTAGCAGGTGGTAAATGCACTACAGCCTTCCCTTCCACAGCGATGTGGCAAAGATTTATTTACCCTGCAGAAAATATTTCTAATGAACCATAGTTCAATGACTTATAAAATACCCATCCATCACCATGTTATCCCCATTTGCAGAGATACTAACCAAGGAAATCATTTTACTGTGAAGGAGAATTTGTAATGAACTCAAACTTACAAATTAATTTATTTTCATCATGTGGCTCATAAAACAAAATCACTGGCTTGATAGATGGACTGAACTTCTGAGACTAAGGTCAAATTTTTTGAAGTAATATCTTACAGGTTGGGGTTCTGTGCCACTCAATAAAGTATATGCCTTAAACCAACAGTTATTCATATCACTTAGGATCCAAAGAGGAGGCAGAAACCACATAGCATTTTAAAAGTGCAGAGATGAGAATAAAGAATTATTAACTATAATAGGGGGCTGCTCACTATGGGGCAAAGAGAAATAGAAAAAAATAAAGCAATGGCTGATATATAGAGCAGACACTACCATTAAGGTTTAGAAGAGCAACTAGGGGAGATACCCATCTGCAAGAGCCTCACTTACTGATGAGGTAGATGCAGACATCATTGGAAAGGATGCAGCCAAAGTCCACTGTATGATAGCAAAGTTCACAGAGGTGTCACATAAGTGGGATTCCCATGGAATACTCCTACTGGGACCTGGAGGAACAGTCTCCCAGGAGGAAACATACCACAGACATCACTGAGGAGCAAGTCCTCTGGGGTAGGAGAAAAGGTGTCCATGGGAGATGCTGCATTAATGGAACTTGCTGGGAAGCTTCCCTCTGGTGTCCGTGAAGCCCAGTCCTTGGTATTGACACAAAGGATGCTCGTGGGCAAAGCTTCCCATGAGAAAGTGCAGCAAGCTATTGGCTACCATGTGCTTGCAAGAGCCTATGAAAAGGGGCACCTGGAACTAGGAATTGAAGCCCCACTCACCTGCAGGGCCGCTCCAAGGCTACCTACTGATGCAGGTTGTCATTGTGCCCCCTGACAAATCAGACACATTTGTAGGGTGAATGTCCATTATCAAAAAACCAGTCATGAAAAGTACATTTGTAGGTGAGAGATGGTAAGTTGATAAACAGCACTATCCTCCCCTTTGGCTTCTCAATTTCCATGGTCATGCTTCTATATATGTCTTAACTTCTGTACAGCAAGGAAACCCACCAAGCATGATACAGATATCCTTCTTTCCAGCATGGGATTTTCACACACCCTCTGAAGTGTCTGGTCATTGTGCCCATGACTGGCTTCATTCATTACTCCTCCATCTGTCAAAGACACACAGTATTACCACACATTCTTTGCTGTAAAATGAGTTCTGTTTTCACACGGTGTTTGGGGATGCTACGATGATGGATAATGGTGCTATGATGACGGATAAAGCATTATAGGCAGAGAAGGAAAACCCATATCCAGAATATGTCTACTCTGATGACAGGAAATCTTAGATCTCTCCACTAGGGAAGAGGGCCAAAGTAATCAACCTGCCACCAAGAGGCTATATGGAGCCCCCTGAGGAATTTTGCCATATCAGGGGTTCATTGATGTTGTCTAATTTCAGAAGATTAGGTACTCACATTAGCACTGGCCAAAAGGCCAGTTTTTCCCCAGCTAAATTCACAGGGGAGCTGCCTGTTGTGTTGCTAGAGAAATCCATCCATCAGGGGATGCCAGGTCATGCCACTCACCAGGATGGTGCTTTCTAGGTGCCACAGAAACCTGCCCACAGAGTATGTCACTGGTGGCATTCACTGGAATGCCCTGTAGGTCAGGGAAAGCCACATACAGGGACATACACCACTGTGGAACTCAGGCTGAAGCCACTCCCACAGGTAGCTTTACACCTTTACCTTGCCAGGGGGAGCTACATCTGGGAAGGTGTGGCATGCTGAGCTGGCTGCTGCATATGGCATACACCTGGCAAGATGAGTGCACCTGAACTAGGTTTAGGAACAGCAGCTCCTTCCTCCTGCATTGTCCCTTCAGCCTTCTCTAGCGACAGCACTGACAGTTGCAAAGAAGAAATGCTTATGGAGAGGCTGATTCCATCGTGCAAATCAGCTTTGCATCACTGTGACCAAAGTGCCAGACACTAACAACTTCCAGGAGGAAAAGTTTAGTCTGGCTTATAGTTTCAGAGGTCTCAGTCCACGGTCGACCAACTCCATTGCAGAAACATCATGGTAGAATCAGCTGTGATAGCCAGGATGTGGGAGTGGGGGAGAGGAAGGAGCCAGGGACAGATATAGTCTCACTGCCATGCCCCTACTGACCTGCATTCTCCAGCCACTCCTCACCCGCCTGCAGTTTCCACCCAGTAGTCCATTCAAAGTATTAATCCATCAAATGGATTAACCCACAGAGGGGATTCACCTCTCTCATGATTCAATCATTTTTTAAATGCCTCATCTCTGAATCTTGCTGCATTGGGGATCATGTTTTCAACATGTGAGCTTTTCAGGAGATGTTCCAGATGCAAAGCGCTACCTCCACATCACAGAGTAGGCAATAAGTCTGGAGATGAGTACAGAAAACTGTTATGGCCACATCACATACAGAGTGTTCTTCCCTGCACCAGAGTACATGTGTCAAAGATCTGGGAGTGAAGGAGGGAGGAGACTGTCATTCACTATAGTTTGATTTTCATAAAAGCAGCCTTGTGGTTCATTGATTCAGATGATGCTCTGCAAGGGAAGACAACTTTACAGTAAAATTTTGAGTTAAATCAGAATCTAAACCTCCCTACTAAGCATTTTGGTCCCCTTATGGTGTTATACTACCTTGAAAAGAAGAGAGTCCTTGATTTTGCCAGGGTGGTTGATTCAAAATGCCAAGAGAAACCCTGTTAACAAAATTCATTGTCAAGACACACACACACACTTTCAAGAAAGACAATGCATGAGATGTGAGGAATGCACTTGGCTATTTTTTATATAGCTCATCTCCAAATTATCAGTCAACGGGGAATTGTGGCAACTCAGTAAAGAAAGTTCTGCTAAGAACACAGATCCTCTGTGAATAAAGGCATCAATCACTCTGCCAGGAAGAACCTTCCACCTGACTGGAAGGCTGTGGAGAAATGGGAAAGATGGTATGGGTGGTGGTAGAAGATAGCCACAAATTGTTGACTCGTCCTCAAGAGCTCCATGGCAGTAACCAGAACTCACGTTTTGTTCATTAATTTGACCCCCTTTCTCTTCTCCCCATTTTTAAAATTTAAAAATAACTGATGGTGACAAGATTTTAAGTTTCAGGTGATAATGGAAAGATATTGACATACTCTGGATCCTTTGCCTTTATAAACCTTGTAATAATCTGTGAATAAGTGGGGTTTACATAACGGGGTAATATGCCAGCACAGGGGGCACTCAGGGAGTCTTGTAGTGCTTATGGAAGATTCTACAGGGTAGGGCCTGGTTAAGGACCTTATTGGTCACCCAAGACGGAGTGACCCTGCCACTTCCTGATGCTTATGACTTGGGACCAATCAGCATCTCTGAACACTTCTTGGCTCATCTGTGAAATAAATAAAGATGATGACACAATGCATGTGGTTATTATAAGGCCCTCATGAGGGAATGTCTATGAAGGGATGGGAAGATTTTAGAATAGTATAAAATTCTAGTAGATTTTTATTGACTTATAAAATTCTTATACCATGCTCAAGATAGATAACAGGAAGTCTCATAAAACTTTCACCTCAGTGTCTGAATCAACGTGTTCTATTTTTTTTAAAAAAAGAAACAAAAAATAAAAAAAATAAAACAAAACCCTAATGAACAACCGTCTCCAAAACAAGAGGCACGATCTTACTTCAAGTGTCTAGAGACATGCACTGTGTATAGTTTGATCTGCAATGCCCTTCCAAGGCTCATGCTGAGAGCTTGGTCCCGAGCTGGTGACACTAGGGGGAGGTGGGAACTTCAGGAACTAGGGCCCAGTTGGACCGTATTTTAACCCTGGACCCTTCTCCCCATCCCCTGTCTCTCCCTTTGCTTCCTGGACACCACAAGTTACACATATTTGATCTGTCACGCCCTCCCTGTCATGAAGTTCTGTCTTACTATAGATCCCCACTCAAAGGACCCAGTGACCATAGTATAACCTTCATGATCAGCTGGCTCCATTTCTTTTGGCCTGAAGTGGGGAAGGACATCATCACAGAAGGGTGTGCTGGAGGAAGCTGCTCAGCCCATGGCGGTGGGGAAGGGGGGGGAGAGAGAGAGAGAGAGAGAGAGAGAGAGAGAGAGAGAGAGAGAGAGAAAGAAACAGAGGAAATACCTTTCCAATGCATGGCCCCAGTAACCTCCTTCCTCCAGCTAGGTCCCACCTTCCAAGGCCTCCACCACCTCCCAGAAGCCATTCAACCATCAGTGGACTAATCCAGTCTTGAGGTCAGAGCCCTCATGATCCAATCACTTCTCAAGAGCCCCACCTCTGGATATGGCTCACTTGGGACAAAGCCCTTAACACATGAGCCTTTGGAGGCCATTCCAGATGTAAACCACAGCAGTCCCATGGAAAACTTGCAGTCTATGGCTCACCTTATGAATGCATCTAAACAATGCTCCTCCCCGGTATTCCATTACCTCCCCAATCTGGAAGACCTAAAGTCATTGTCATCTGTTCTGTACAGTGGTACAAAGCAAGTTCTCTCTACATTATAAAGGATTATTCCAATATTCTCTACACTCTAGATCCCTCGAAACTTCATTAAAGATTCAAACCATTTATCTTGCTCTAGAGAGATGGATATGAGCCAAATTCCTCATGTCACCTGACTGTCTCAGTCCAAAATATTCCAGTGAAATGGTGATGTTTCCAGAACCCATGGTCAGCGATGGTTCAGAACCAGTGTCTAATAGAATGTGGGGAACTTGCCTTTTTCTGATGCACAGTTAACCTTCTCAGTAGCCATGGATTTTTCTAGGGTCAATTTATATTTTTTATAACACATAGTCATTGTTTTTAGCAATTTTCAATTTCATTAATAAGTTCCATCAGTCCACCTCTTCCAACTAGGCTCTACCTCCTAAAATTTCCAACATCTTCCAATAGTGCCACCAGCTGGGGACCAAGCTCTCAACAGGAGCCTTTGGAGGACAAGGGAGGACAATGTAGGTCCAAACTCTAATAGAGTGTGTGTCCCTAGATACCTGAGATAAGATCAGGCTTGCTCACAAAATCGAGGTTGTCAAGCTTCTTTTAAAAATCTTACATATTTTTAATCTCCAAGCCCATTATTATGCCCTCTTTTGAATTATTAATTTGAATTAATGATTTTAATTTCAGTTCTTTTCCCCTGAAGCCCGAACACATTTTGCATGGTTTTCTGTCCTGTTTCGTTAAGCCTATATAATGGTCCATCTAGTTTTTTTTCAGTCCCCAGTGTGACTTTTCTCTTTTTATGTAGCTGCCTTTCCCATCCTCCTGTTGGCTTTTTGTCTTACAGTTTTCTTACATCATGTTTTCCTGCTCCACTTTACAGACACTCCACCTCCTTGTGTGCTTTGAAAAGCCGAACGAATTATTTCCCATTGAAATGCGATTATATTTTATAAATGAGATAACGTTCTCTTTAGTCATCATTGAACAATGAGATTTTTTAAATTTCATTTTTACCAGTAGATGGTGTGGGCCACAGGGCTTCTCTTGGCACGTGGAAGTGATAGATCCCCTTAGAGCTCAGGTGAAGGTCATGCTGATGTGCTTCTAGCAGCAATGTCCAGGAGAGCTGGCTTGGGAACTGTCCACAGTACTGAAATGTCTTTTGTTTCCTTGTCTTGTTTTAAATCTCTCCAGCCTTTTTCGACGGGGCACCCTATCTCCATGGAATCTAGAAACAAGATCTAGATGCTACATGTGCTAGTTACTAATGCAGTATCATTGTCTCCTGTCCCTGTCCGTGGAAATATGTATGTGCACGTGCGTGTGCAAGAGCACACACACACACACACACACACACACCCTTTAAATTTAATTGTTTATATGTCCATGTCAATCCATCCATCTATATAATAAAAGAGGATATCAATAAATAGGGTCTATTTCCATATTTCTACCTAATTTCTTGTGAGAATCTAACTCTCACTCCCAATGTAGTCTCTTATATGCTTCAGCTCCTGGATGGCAAACTGTGTCCCTGGACCCTCCTCCAGTCCTGGATTTTGCAGACCAGGCTTTCTAGTCACCGCTGGAATGACCTTGCAGACTTGGTTTGATTCCACTTTATGGGCTGTTGTTGCTGATGCACTTTATTTTGGCCAAAACTGAGTAAGAAACTAAATGAGAGAAAGGGGGGAAGGAAGAGACTGAGGGAAGGACAGCTGGCCTGTCGAGTCCTTACTCAGCAGTCAAAGCTCAGCCCAGAAGAATCTTCTTAGACGTTGCCACTTAGGTCATGCCAGCAGGATCTCTCCATTCCGAGAGCCCCCAGTGCCCGCTGTCTGCTGCACAAGGTTCAGTGCTTCCCTATGCATCTCGAATCACTATGGCTGCTACATGAAATTAACTTGTATACAGTACCTGCCTCTGTCGGACTCTGTGTTGGTGTCTTATGCATCTCCATTCTGCACCCCAATAGGCAAAATACACAACATTTGTTCATGCTCATAGGAGTCTGCATCCTCATCCTGCCCGTGAAAAAACCTGAGTGGGAACTGGAATGGCTTCTCCAAGTAGAGGGCATTTGTATTTAGGTTGGACTAGATTAGAAAGCAACAGCCTGAACACTCAGTTATCTGGAGAGGTGACTTCATTCATGACACCTGTGCTTTTCAAGATGACAAAAGCTTTGTCACACTCCTGGGAGCTGGATGAACAGAGGTACCTGTCTGGAGCATGGTGGAAGAAGGAGAAGAGATGTGGCTAGTGGGTGTCAGCTTGTGAAGTGTTTGCCACTGAGCAGGGCGTGTAGTTCTGCTTCCAGGAGAAAGAAATCAATATCCTGCAACAACATTAAGGGGACTTCTATGGTAACTAAGAGATGGAATAGGAAACCAAAACTTTTTTCCTTTCATGTTTGCAGTCAGTTTATATTTCAGTGTGTGGTATTCACTTTTGTTAGTGTTCAAATGTGTGCACACTGCCTACTAACTCTAACTGTTCTTAACTATTGAAGGGTAAGCTCTGTGTTCTTCTGTTGCACAAACTTCTCTAACCAGAAGGTCAGCATCAGTTACTTCCTTTCTCTGGCCAATCATCTTTAAGGATGCCTGGTCCTTGCCTCCACTGCCCTGTGTGTTCCCATGGAACCTGCACGTGGTTCAGTGGAGTGGGATCCATCATGATTCTCCTTCTGATATCTTTTCCCAGTCTCTGCACGCACACCCTCACACACATGCATGATATAAACAGTTAACTTACAGATTTTTTGAATGAAGACTACAATCCTAGATTTAGCCTAGAAGGCTCTAGATAGTCTGGCTTCATACAATGCCCTGCAAACACCAGGCCAGCGAACTCCAGTTCTGTGCTCTCCTTACCACAGGCCCTCTGCACGTGCTTCTTCAATGCCTGGAATGTCTCCTTCCCCTGTGCCTCACTAGCTATTCTCAGGGCATCCTGTATCTCTGCTTCCGAACACTTAGGACAGGAGGATTCCACATAGATTTTGGGATCCTCTAATCACTGTCACTCCCAACTGGCTGTCAGTTCAACATGGACAGACTTTGTGCCTGTCTGAAGACCAGCACAATATCATGGTGGAGGTGAGAGTTACCTTCTATTAAGTGAATTAAGAAGGCCTTGCTGATTTCTTCTCTAAAATCAATCTCTACCACGTCTGAGCCCCTGCTGAAATTGGAGCACTTTATTACATACTCCCGTAGTACACAGAATAATGGCTTCCCAGAGTCCAACCCCTGACCCGAAAAACCTGTGGTGCTGTCACCCTATGTGCTGAAGAGACTTTGAGAGGCGACGAGCTGAGGATCTTAAGGGGAGGTTATCCGGCATGATACCATGAGTCGGGCATTTGAAGGGAGAGAGGGAGACAGGAGAGGGACCTCAGGAGGCCATGCTGAAGGCTTTGAGAATAGAGGGAGGAATCATGGCCAAGGAACTCAAGTGGCTTTTAGAAGGAAGAGCCAAGTGGATCGATTCCTCCTTGGAACAGAGCCCTGTCGACACCGAGCAAAACCCACTTCTGTGATGAGGCCTCCGGAACAGTGAGAAAATAAATTTGTGCTGTGCGTCACCAAGTTTTCATTAATTTGCCACAAAAGCAATAGAGAACAATGAGTCTGTCTTGAATTATACTAACTCCTCTCCTGAGCTCACCGGGGTCCAGGCTCCACCGAGACAGGGGCACCCACCTTTGTAGCCCAGAAATTGCATTCCAAACTGACCTCTTCATCAGTTCATGTAAATATTGAGGTTTGACTCTTATTTATTTGGGGGGAGACCTTTAGGTCTCTGTGTGAATTGTGAATAAGGAGAAGTGACAGGGAGGAGTCCTCTACGTTCTATTTCCTATTTATTTATGTAGACAGCCCACATACCAAGGGGAAAGAGTCAAGTTGGTATGTGCCCTCAAAACGTGCCATGGGCCCTCCTCTGTATTTCCTGTGCTAGTTCCTCTACTTGTGCCACTGCCTCCCAGAAGGAAGACCTGAGTGCTTTACTCCCGTCAGGCCATGCACTAGAACTCAGCGGAGGAAGTCTCCAGGAAGCTCAAGGCTACCCTCCAGGTTGCATGACAAGTGTTACTGAGGACTGCAGGAAGTGAGCCCAGTGTGGGGACTGGAGAGCCTCGCTGCGATGCCCTAACAGTCACTCAAATTCCTACAGTGAACAATTGTCCTCTAATCGGGTAGTAAAGCTGATCATGGAAACATGAAATGCTGCAGTCTAAGGTGAAGATGAAGCTGGGCTTGTTTCTGGTGGAGAGAGGTGCATTCTCTAAACCCTCTTCCCGACTCCTGGTGTCTTACAAAGGAGTCTTCTGAAAGTCAGGCTGTCGCATCACATTCTGGACCCATCCATGAATTATGGCACGGCATCACTCAAGGTCATGGTTCAGCAAGATTTACTTTAAAAAGGTGAAGAAATGAAGCTGCTTTGACCTTTAAACTCCCCGTGTCTGGTTTCCAAATTGAGTTTTTGAAAAAAAAAAAAGATTTTGGCATTGAAATAAACTGAAATTTGAACAAATTCCTCCTTCTGCTGAACATTCACACATTTCCTCCTCTGAAACGCCTTCATGTCTTCCTTCTGCGCTTCCCAAGTCCCCTCCACGGAGGCCGGCATGGAGTGTCACATCCGCAGAGGCAGCCAAACGGGCTGTGGAAGAAGCAAGGGCATTTATCAGACAGACTTCTGCCGTGACCCCGGGACTCTGTGGGTTGAGGTTTGACACAGGGACAATATTGCTCTTTGTGCTTTCATAAATGTTATTTTGAGTGATCTTTGCAGCAACTCTGCTAAGAAATCTGTGCTTTCCATCATTTTCAGACATGATAACTTGAAGCTTATAAAGATGAGGTGACTCACCCTAATAACGGATGGCCAAGGTGGTGTGAGGCCAAGTCGAAACTGCTGATCTAATCCAAGCTTCTCATTTTCTCAACAGGAAGATTAGGACTAAAGTAGGAAGAGTGAAATTTGCCAAAATTACTCCAGGAGTTAGGATCAGAGTGAGCATTAGAATCTAAACTTCTGAGCTTGGGCATCAGTATGGTTCACAATTCTGAGGTCAAGGAAAATAAGAAGGAAAAAGGAGAGAGCAGCTTAGTTGCCATCTGATTCCTATCTTTTACTTGTATTGAGGGTGTCCAGGGTAGGTAGGGACACTCACACAATTAGATTGGATTTCCTTAGTTAAACAACAATACAACCATCAACTCTAGTATTTGATTAAACTGAATAAGCAAGACTTCTATCTAATATTTTCACCACCGAGGAATCAAAAACACCCATGTTGTAGTCCATCCCCTTTATGTTTGTTCAAAACTTTTTCATATTTTGTGAAATACCATCCCTAACAAAAAGAGAAATTACCTCTGTGTCCCATATGCTCAAACCTAGTTCCCTAACAAGATAAAATTTCTATTAATGATTCATTGAACTTTCTTCCAGAACTGATTATCTGTATTTACAACACACATGGTGTTGGTGATTTAAAATGTAAATCGTATCCTAGTATACACACATTGTGTGAGTTCCGTCTTCCCATATTTTATCACGGCCATCTACGTCAGCACTACATACCTACTTCCTTCTTTTTCCAATATTAAGGCATAAAGTGAATATATAAAGGAACTACCTGTCACAAGGTATATCCCTGAAGGAATTTAAACCCCCATATTAAAAGAAATGCCCCATAAGTATGCCGACTTTTCTATTTATATGCATAAGTCTATCAACTTAGCTTAGGAATAAGATTTATGAAATCAAAAACAAAGGTTCCATCTTTCTCTATCTGCCAACACCAGGCAATTTTCTGGGACACATTTTCCTTTTCTGTAATGTGGGAATGGTGATACTTAGCTCAGTGGCACTTTTGCAAGGTAGAAATGAGATATTGCATGAAGTTCCTGCCACAAAGAGCTGTACAGAAACAGGGTTAACCGCTCTGCTTCTTCACAGGTTGGGTTCATCCCTTTGCATCAGATGATGCACTGCCCGGAATGAGTGCCGTCACCCTTTCACACTTATCTAGACAACCTGGAGTGAGATGTGGCATATCCAATCCTAGCTCCTGTCTTTCCAAGTGATCCCCAACCCCAAAAATCCTCAGACCTGTCGGAGACTACTGTCCATTGGGTCTACCCTGTCTCATGTCCCTTGCCCTCATGAAGTCCCCTCCCCAGTGGACTTCATGACATTCTAGTATCCTAGCGACATTCGAATGGCTTCTTGCCTAGACCTGCCAATCCCTTCATCCTTTCTCTCTTCATATAACTCTCCAGGCAAAATACCCATCTTTAGGTCTGGATTTACTTAGATCCAGATTTCCTCTACCCTGCTCTGGTGTTCACAGTTAGAAGTGATGGAAGGGGAGACGTTTAGACACGTGTCAATATGCTGATCAGGCGTTTCGAGTGGGCCAGAGAACACGCCAAAGCTCATTATTTTCCCATCACTCACAGAGATGTAGTCTCGCATCCCCTCTGCTTTTCCCAAACCATGAGCCAGTGCTCATCTCACCCATCCTTATGTTTATATCTTCTTTCAATAAAAGCATCAGCAATCAGAAGAGCAAGCTAGCAAGGCCCCCCTGCCACAACCCGCCCCTCCGTAGCCTGTTACCACATTTGTCTGGGTTCGACCCCTCTGCTTGTGATCACAGTCCCACTTGTCCTTCCCTACTTAAGAATGCCACTCGGGAATTTCCACTCTTTCTTATTCCACTGGATCCTTGTCATAGAGCTGAGAGTGAGGGCCAAGGTGCTGCTGCTCGCACCCTGAAGAGCACTTTCTTGACCTCACTTCTCACAGCCGTCACTCCATTTTCCACTCCCACACTTTGGAAATATCCCTTTAGAAAGTGTCTGTGCACTCTTTGTCCCCAACTCCTCTCTGTCAATTCCTTAAACCCAACTCTTTGTCCCCAACTCCTCTCTGTCAATTCCCCAACCCAACGGTTTTTGCCAATACTGTCCACCAAGCTCTTCCTGTCAGTTACAGAGGACTGCCAGGTCCTGGAATCTGATGCCCACGTCCGGATGCACCTCTTGATTTACTTTGTAGGAGCATCTGACCAGTGGATCTTCTTTTCGTCTTGAACACATTCTCTCCTTGGCTTCCTGGTTGCAGGACCCACTTCCTGCCATACCTACCGGGGACCTTCCCCTTAGCCCCTCCCCATCTCCCTTTCTTATCATCCTTACCCCTCGAATTCCAAACACCAGAGTGCAGCGGAGAGCAGCCTTCGCTGTCTTCCTTTCTTTCACCGCTGCCCTGGGTGCTCCTACCCAGTTATAAGGCTGCAATATTGCACGACACCGGCAACTCCCACATTTCATTTCCTAGCAGATCTTTCTCCTTGATATCAGCTTTCCATATACAATGACCCACTCAAGATCTCCAGCTGCACGTGTCCTCGTTTGCGCCACCCATCTCAAGTCTAAATCTGAACTTTCAATCTGTACCCTGAAATACTAACTTTCCATGGTTCTCCCCGTCTCAGTGAACACCACCTCTAGTTTTCTAGTTATTTAGGCCAGTAATGTTGGGGTCACTCTAAGTCATTTTATTTCCATCATACAACATGCCCCATGCATCATCAAATTCTGTTAACGATAGCTGCAAACTGCATCCAGGATCTGACCACTTCTCCCGCTCGTGCCGCTCCCCTGGAGCGAGCCCCCATCAGTGAATCATTGCAAAAGCATCCCTTCTTGCCCTTTCCCTTTGTCCTTGCCCCTTCTGGATATTCCCCAGGAGTTGCGAGACTGATCCTAATGTAACATTAAGACGACATTTCTAATTTGTTAAAACTCTCTAATGTGCTGAGTAAGAGCTAAAGTTCTTGCGCTGGCTTAAGATTGCCAGGAAAATGTGGAGTTTCTAGAATTTCAATGAGCAGGACTTTTCCCACGGGGGAGTCAGAGGCTTTTTGTAAAATTGTCTCTTAGGATGGTGTATACCTTGAGGAGGAATAGATACTGAAAGGTTTGAGCATTGATTCAAGGTAGGGAAATAGTGAATATAGAGGATCCAAAGAAGACCTGGGTGTTCAAGGATTTTTAGGGAAACAAAGGACAATAGATTCATAAACAGTTCATCAGGAGACAAGAAGAACAGGATAGAGTTGAACCAGATCACAAAAGCTCTTAAAAGTGTTCTGGATTATTTTTGATGGGCAACAGAGGAGCAGAGAGATCTTTTTTTCCTCTAGAGGAGCAAGATGATCAGAACCGTTGAACATAATCCAAAAGCATGATGCTGGCTAAAGCAGCCTAGGGAGAGCAACCAGAACACTTCCACCACAGGACAGGGCAGGGCAGAGTCCAGTGGGACGAAGGGGAGGCTGGAGAACATCACGTACCATATATGAGAAGCTGGCACTTACGGCACAGGGACTGAGCCTTGGGCAGGCACTGAATGGTCACATAGTATCATGATGTCCTAGAAATGGATGCCAGCTTCTGAACCACAGAAGAGGGACAGAGTGGCAGAGAAGCAGGCCACGGGGTGAATTCCCCAAGTCTGCCGCTCTGTTAATGTGCAGATGAAAACAAAGGCCGAGTCTCCCTGACATGAAATGCTTGGGATGAGAAGCATCCCAAGCACAGCGTCCCTGTGTCTCCTTGGTCTGAAGTTCAACTGGGATGCTTGGACTGACTGGTCATGAGGGTCAAGTCAGTGCAGGCACAGAGAGCCTGGAGGAGCTGAGCTGCTGACATTCTACCACTTCTGTCTATTGTTTTAGAAAACCCAGCCTTATTCTAGGCTTGGGTCACTTTTATCCACTAAAGATGACACAAGGAAACGTGGCCGGTATGTACCTGGCAATCATCACCTAATGCATGTTTAATATGGGACAGATGTGTTGTGCAGGAGGAATTCCTGACTGCTCAAGATGCTCACACCATCCTCATCTCTGAGTACCACTGCCCTGTCGTAGAAGATCAGATTCATCAGGCAGAAATGTGGCCTCAGAAAACCATTCAGGCCTCTGCTATTCTTTTTTTTTTTTTTTTTTTTGGATCCAGGATTTTTTTTCTTCAGTAAACATTTCATGGCTTTGTGAGGAGAGGGATACCTGGCTCAAAGGATCTGTTTCCTACAAACAGTTGGAAATATGTAGAAAATATCTAGATCAAAATATGAACCAGAATCTAAAGTAATCACTTAAAAAAGTGACCATGCTAACATTCACATTTTTAGTTGTTTTAGGAATTAATTATATTTTATTTGACTCATTTTTGCAGCTTGATTGGGATGATTGACATATAAACACACACAGTGTCTGAGATCTGACAAATGTGAGCGTGTGCCTGCCCACGTCCCTGACCTCCTAGTCCTTCCTGGCATCCCTGTTTTTTTCTGTGGTAACAACATGAGATCCACTTTCTTTTTAATTTTTTTTTTTAATTTTTAGTTGTAGATGCACACAATACCTTTATTTTATTTGTTTTTTCATTTTTATGTGGTGCTGGTAATTGAACCCCGTGCCTCATGCATGCTAGGCAAGTGCTCTACCATTGAGCCACAATCTTCCCACCCCACCTTTTTAAATTTGTTCTTTTTAGTCATATGTGGCAGTAGAATGTATTTTGACATATCCTACATACATGGAGTATAACTTCCCATTTTTGTGGTTGTACATGATGTGGAGTTTCACTGGTCATGTATTTATATTTGAACATGGGAAAGTTTTATCCTATTTAGTTTACTGTCTTTCCCATTCCCATCTCCCCTAGGACTGGCTTACTTCACTTAGCATGATAGCCTCCAGTTCCATCCATTTACTGACAAATGCTGTAATTTCATTCTTCTTTACAGCTGAGTAATATTCTATTATGTATATATACCACATTTTCTTTATCTATTCATCTGTTGAAGGGCACCTAATCTTAGCTTCTGTGAATTGACCTGCTATAAACATTGATGTGGCTGCACCTCTGTGGTATGCTGATTTAAAACCCTTTGGAGTGGGATAAGTGGGTCACATGGAATCTCCATACTGCTTTCCAGAATGGTTGCACCAATTTGCAGTCCAACCAGCAGTATGAGTGTGCCTTTTCCCCCACATCCTCGCCAACACTTATTGTTATTTATATCCTCGATAATTGCCATTCTGAATGGAGTGAGATGGAATTTCAGTGTAGTTTTAATGCATTTTTAACAAAACTTTAAGTGCATAGACCACATTGATAACTGAGGAACTATTTTGTTCTGCAGATCTCTAGAATTTATTCATCTTGTAGAGATGTAACTCTGTACTCACTGAACAGCTTCCCACTTCTCCTCCCCACACCTTCCACAGCCCCACCCAACTCTCTGCTTCCATAGTCTGTCTGACCATAATGGATTCCTCATGTAAGGAGCCATGCAGTGTCTGTCCTTCTGTGACCATCTTATTTCATGCACCATCACATCCTTCAGATCCATCCACTGTGTCACAAATTGCAGGATGTCCTTTTTAAAGGTTGGATCACATTCTAATAATATTCCATGATGTATTGCATGACATCTTATTCATTTGCCAGTGGTCATTGCGGTTACTTCCATGTCTTGGCTACGTGAACAATGCTGCCAGGAACATGGAATTGCAGATATCTGTCCTGCAGCCCAATTTCAATTCTTTTGCATATGTACCCAGGAATGGGATTCAGGATAGCATGGCCATTGTACTTTAAGTGTTTTGAGGAGCCTCCAAGAGCTACTGTTGTTGTTCAGTTTTACATTTCCACCAATAGTGCACAAGAGTGACAATTTCTCCACATTTATGTTAATACTTAGGTAGGGATAGGCATATACAGATATAGCTATCTGTGTATCTATCTATCTTAGCCATCCTAACAGATGTAAAGAGATGTCCATTTGTGGTTTCAATCTGCATATTCTTGATGATTGGTGATATTGACCACTTTTTAGTACACCTGTTAGCCATGTGTATATCATCCTTGGAGAAATATCTATTTAAGTCATTTGCCCATTTTTAAATCAGGTGATTTGTTTTTTCATCTTTGGGTTGGACAATTCCTTATATTTTTGTATATTAACCCTGTTTTCTGATGTTATAACAGAATATCACTGATTAGGTTATTTATAAAGAAACAAGTTTTATTAGTTCATCCTACTGGAGGCCGGGAAGTTCAAGACTGGGCAGTGGCATTTGGAGTGGGCCTCCTGCTGCGAGTTGGTGGCATCACAGGGAAGAAGTGCGTGTGAGAGGTCCGGCGGTGCGTGCAGCTGTCACTGCAATGGGTCCAGTCCTGCTGCATGAGAACCCTACTCACTCTCTCCTGACCCAGAGGCCTCTTATAGTCCCTGCTTCATTTAGGACTGTTACCCTGGGGTCAGCCCCCAGATTTGAGCCAGGGCCAGTCCTTATCAGATACATGGTTCGTGAGTGCTTTCTCCTGTTCCTTTGCTGGCCAGAAGCTTTTCAGTTTGATGTCCTGCGTCTGTTTTGAACTCCGGTTCTGTTACTGTCTGGAAGAGAGTTCCAGCTTGCATCCTGTGACTTCAACCTTAGCAGCTCAACCGATATTTGCTTTGAACTCTTTCCCACTCAATCTCCTTTCCTGTGACTGCGCTATTATTGTTTCTGCCCTTTTCCTTGGAGGGTCACCCTGTAAGTGTCCTGAGACGCTTCCCTTTGACCTTGGCATCAGCCTTGGCCAGGCCTTCTCCCTCAGGCCAGATCCTTCTCCCCTCCTGGACTCTGGGCACCTGCCCAGTCAAATCCAGTAAGCACCATCATGCACCTGTATTTGTGCCTTTGACTATTCTCTGGTGCCCCAAGTTTGTTCTTTCTTTCTTTTTTGCCCTTTTGATTTCTGTGATCCTGTTTTGTTGTTGGCTTGTTTTCCCCTTTTTGGATTGGTGCACCATAATGACGTACAATAGTGGGCTTGGTGGTGGCACATTCTGCATGCACATAACACAACTAGGTCAATTTCATTTCCCTTTCCCTCCACTTCTCCCTTTGGGTCTGTTGCCTCTTCTGCAGTGCATTTGGATGGCCAGAGCGAGGGGTGCTATATCCAGCACATCGGTGCAACCTGGTGCCTTAAAGACACTCATATACTCTTGTATAAATTAATAAATAATTGCTCTCCCATGGAAGCCAGTGTTAAACAATCAGATAACATTCTTTAGCTGACTTTCATCTCATCTGAAAAATTGCATCAAATCTCAAATAGGGATAGACTTTCTGAGGCCCTGAGTTTCATAGTATTTTTATCTGTGTGTTTCTAATTTAGCTCATTTTATAATGTATTAAAATATGTAGCACATATGCTTTCTCAGCTCATCACACTATTAAGGCTGTGGGTTTTATTTAATAGCCAAACCAAGGCTTAAAGGGATTTGCAATCCAGCACCCAGATAGATTCTTGGTCATGGCAGGTCCTCCATGCATGCCCATCAAATAATGCACAAGAGGGATAGATAAAGAATGGAACAACAGTGCACAACATACATGTCCATTAAGAACTGCAAGAATTACCATTAAATATGTGTATCCATTAACACACCAACACTTACACTGTGGGAAATACTGTGCTAGGTTCATGGCAGGAAAAGGATGGGACACTCACATGGGATAATCTGAAATGAGATTGGAAAGGGACAACTTTATAGGTGTAGGCAGACTGTGGAAAAACGACAAGGATGAGTTCTGGGCCTTAGTGCTGCTACCTGCAGGAGTTCTTTACTGTGACCCAAGGGCCCCAAGGATGCAGTGGTGACAAGAACCCCAAAAGAGAGATTCCTGTTCGAGAAGCACTGGGGTCACAAGGGAAAGCCCAGCCAGAGATGAGGCCAGATGGTGCCAACCTACCAGAGGGGAGCCAGGGGCTTTCCTAAAATCTCTCCTTGTTAAGAGAAATTCTGAAGTGAGTTCCACCTCACAGAGAAGCAGTATTCTACCGCTTTGAATTCTAGGTGGCTGAGCTAGGAGAAACACCACTTCCCCGGAGGCCACCATCTTCCTCAGCTCCTTGGGTTTCCTATAGGGTAAGAATCTCACGTCAATCTCTCGTGGCTGCCTATTCTTGATGTGGGATTCTGGTTGTTAGCTGCATCACAACTAGTATTTTTCAATGAGTGTCCTTCCCTGTCCTTTTGTGTTGGTGCCATGTGGTGGCTATTAAGACTGATGTCCTTCCACTGAAATCTCACAGTCCCTCAGGATCCAGTCACTGTTTCACATGCATAAAGTAACAGACACCACAGTGCAAAGCAATCCATTTCTTGGGAGACAAATAAAGGCTTCTGAAGGAAGCAGTGGGCGGAGATGTAAGAGCAGGAAGTACACCATGATGATCTTAAGAGAGAAAGTGGGATGGCTCCAACTTTGTTTTTCTTTTTTCAAAATTGTTTTAGTTATTTCAGGTCTTTTATGGTTTCATCCAAATTTTATATTTTTTCCTATTTCTGTGAAAACTGCTGTTGGAATTTTGGTAGAGCCTGCATTGAATCCTTGTATCACATTAAGTAATAGGGACATCTTAACGACATTGATTATTCCAGTCCATGAACACAGGGCCCTTCTATTTATTGGTGTCTTCTTCAATTTATTTCATCAAAGTTTCATGATTTAAGTGCAAAGATCTTTCACTTTCTTGGTTAATTTTATTCCTAAGAATTTTATTCATTTTGATGCTATCATAAATAGGATCCTTTCCTTGAGTTCTTTTTGTATAGATTGTTATTGGCACAAAGAAATTCAGCTAATTTTTTTATATGTTTCATATCCTTCAATGTTGCTGAAACCATTTTTATTCATGTCTGTCATGAATAAAATGATCATCAGTGGATGAAAGGGAAGGAAATTGTGGTGCGCGTGCACACACACACTCACACACACACACACAGGCACACACATACACAGGCACATTATTTAGCCTTAAAAATGAAGAGAGTGACATTTGCAATAATCTGGTTGAATCTGGAGGTCATTATGCTGAGGAACAAGTCTCAGAAATAAGTCACAGAAAGAAGCAATCTCATTAGTAACCTAACTCGTGTGCCCCACCTGAAAAACAGACTTCATACTAAGAGAGCAGAGCAATGGCAGGCCATGAGCAGGGACAGTAGGAAGTGGGAGATGAGGGTCAGAAGGTCCAAGCTTGCTGTTGATGAGGTGAGTCCATCTGGGGAGCTGATGTGTGGAAGGGGGACTGCAGTGAATGATATAGTGCTAGACGCTGAAAATCAGCAAAGAAAGGAGATTTGGATGTTTTTGCTACAACAAAAAGATAACTCTGGAATATAATGGATGTTACATTGTGCACCCGCAGAGACCATTTCAACAAGGTTAGGTATATCAGAGCATCATGAACACCTGAATTTACACAGAAAAGAAAAAAAACAGTAAGAATATTTTCAATAGCAGGTTAAAGAAAAAAATCAATAAACTTGAAGCAGAGCAATAAACATTTTCAAACTGAAACACAAATAGAAAAAGAAATAAAAAATAAAAACAAAATAGAAATCTAGGAGCTCTGGGATCAGGTCAAATAGTCTACCATATGTATACTTTGCATGCCGGGGGAGAAGAGCAAAAGGAATAAATACAGGACAGAATAATTGTTTCAAGTGATAATGAACAAGAGTTTGCCAAAATTAATGAAAGACAACCAAATACAGATCCAAAAATCTCAGAAAAGTGCAGCAGAAGACACTCGCATACATTAAAGTCAAGCTTAGAAACACCAAGGATTAATGGAGAATATTGAGCACAAACAGAGCAAAAAGAGACGTTAAGTGCAGAAGAATAGAGAATAACGTCAGACCTGCTTACCCAAGTCCTGCCAGGCAGAAGACCTGGAATGACCTACTCACAATGCTGACAGGGAAAAGTAAAATCTGGCAACTTAGAATGCTGTGACAATTTTAAAACTTTCAAAATGTTTAACAAATAAGCATGAAATATAGACTGCTTTGGACAAATAAAGCCAAGAAATTCATTACCCATAGGCTTTCAATATAAGAAGTTATAAATCATCAAAGCAGAAAGAGTAAAACGAGGTGAAGACTTGGATCTAATAGAAGAGAAGCGGCAAAAGCTTTTTTTAAAGTGCATAAATATATAAATGGCATTTTTTTTCAATTGTCATTCTACCTTAAAAATAATTATCTAAAATTAAAAAGTAGCAACAATGTATTTTGAATTTTATCATAAATGCAGATGTAAAATAATATTGACAATACCCCAAAGGAGGAAAGGGGCTGGCAGTGTGCTCTCACAAGATTGGTACAATATACGCATTACCACAAAATATCATTCAAAGCTGACTCTGATAAATAAGATATTTATTCAAGCCTCTATAAGTCACAAACAAAAGAAGTATAGTTAAAAATGCTATTGCCATTCAGGTTTAACGTAAGTAGTCTAAAGACTTCAATGAAAAAAAAAAAAACAGAAATTGTCACATTTGTTGAAAAAGAAGTCCCGCCTGTATGCTGGCTACTGGAAACCTGCTCTAAATATAAATATCAAAATGTTCAAAATGAAAGGAAGGGAAATTGTGTGCCAGGCAAGCACAAGTCATAGGGAGGCAGGCAGGGAGACTCTGCTGATAACAAAGAGTGGACTTAGGACAAGGGATATTCCCAACACTTCTTTAAACAAATTATTACATCAGGGTAAAGGATCTGATTTAGCAGGAAGATAATAAAACAATACCAAACGTGTTCCACGAACCAACATATCTTAAAAATACATAAATAAATGACTAATAGAGCAAAAAGGAGCAATAGAGAAATGCATTTGTAGTTGGAGACATCAACACTTGTTCTCTGTCAGTGATAGAACAAAGTAGGCAAAAAAAAAAATCAATAAGTATGTCGAAGACTTAAATGGCACTGGCATTTGGTTCTTTGATCAAACGAATGTTACTACCACCACAGCACAATACGGACTTCCAGGTCCAAATAAAACCCTCACTAAGGAAAGCCACACCTAGGTCATAACATGCGCTTTGCAAATTTCACCAAATTTGAAATAATACAAAATGGTCTCTGGCCAGGAGCTCACTATCTACCACTGTGCAACAAATTATTCCAAGACCTAGGAACTTGAACTGCAAATGTTCATTGCCACACATATTCCAGTGGTCAGAAATCTGGGTTTGGCTCCGTGGATGGTTCTGGCTCAGGCTCTCTCCAGGTTTCAGCCACCCTTGGGCAGAGCCTCACCCCCAGGCTCACTGCCACAGGGGATGGCTGGCTGGAGGCTCTCCACAGTCCCAGCTCTGAGCTGGCTGTGAGGATCACCCTAGCCAACAGCGGGAAGGGACCGCACAGGATGTGGCTGACATAAAACCAGGGTCCCAGGGCACCTTTGCAAAGAAGGCTCTTACCAAAAACTACACCCAGAAGTCATCAACAGAAATCTATTTAAATAAATGGAAAAGATTCCATATTGATCAATTGAAAATCTATAGTGTAAATATCCCCAGAACACTCAGGTATGAATTTATAGGTTTACAGAATTCCAATATGTAGCAGATGTGCTTTGGTTCTGAGATAATAATTCAAATCAACATGTTCATTTGAGAGGTCATCTCAAGAACTGGAGAGTGGGAGACCATGTTAATAGGGCCCATGAAGAGCACCCGAGCTAATCTTTAGATTCAAAATAACTCCGATCAAAATGTGTGGCAGATGTGTCTTAAGATTAAAGTTCAATTGAGAATAATTAATTTGGGAGTTGAATCTATGAAGCAGAGGGATGGAGAAGTGGGAAGGGGAAGAGAAGGCAGAGGGTGATCGTGGGTCACTAACCAAGTCTCCGCTGTGGGGAGCCCAGACCTCAGCCCCAGGGCAGAGCCCCAAGTCAACTGTAGACCACAGACTTTACTCTTATCCTCCCAAAGAGGAAAGTGATGGCATTCTCCTATACCATCCTGCCAGTTTTTGGTGGAGGAGACCTCCTAGGGATTTGGTGGCATTAATTCGCCGGCAGTTCTAGCTTGTTGTTTATATGGGCCATGCAGTCCAAGAACCCCTCAGATACAAAACCCAGATGGGTACTGACAGTTAAAGAGGGAGCCACCATGCCCAGAAATAGTCAGGCCTAAGGATGGCGGCAGGACAGCAACTCCTAGTACAAAACACCCCTACAGTGACATCCCACATCCTCAGTGACATTTGCTCTCCCTGCAACCAAAGGATCTATGTGAAGACTCTTCTTGAGCATCTCACCTCCAACTGATTGCTTCTCCACCAGGTTTATTCCTAGGTCAGGAGTAGGGGCCCGTTCACTCAAAGGGAGCCCCTAAGAGATGGCCCTGGGAGCTAGAGGGAAATGCTCCCACCTCCTTTCAGGTGGGCAAAGCTAGCAGGACTGTACTGTCCATCTTCCCCAGTCCCTTGAGAACCAAGCCCCCACTGCACATAGTCAGGAACACAATTGCAGCTACAGTTCTTCCCACTCCCCGAAGCCTCCTTCCCTGCCTCCCTCTGTATATCTCTCTAAAAAATAAATGTTAGTATCAGACTAAAAGGTCTGAACAAGGAACCACAACATGTATAAATAATGACAGGAGCACTTATTGGATTCCAAGTAAGACTGCGGAGGTTACTGAGAAATGGCGTCACTGTTAGTCATCAGCGTTATCCTCACACGTTCCCTGCTGAAAGTGGCCTTTATCTGCCCATGATGTATTTCATCCTGCCTGGAAAACACTGACCTGGAATGACTCATATCATTTTTCAGCTCTTCGGGGCTAGGAGGTAATTACTAATACTTTGCTTCTAAGAGAAAAACATGTACTAGGTGTTTAGAGAACTTGCCGTAGTCTTTGGGGCTTCACTAGAGTCAAAGATTAAATTAGAGTCAACTCTCGAGTGCTATAGCATCTGAGGTAAGGTAAAACAAAACCTTTGGAGTGTCCTTTGTTCCCCCTAAGTAAGAATTTATTTTATTATTAAAAGAGAGAGCTCCAGAAGCCTCTTCCCCACAAAAATCACAATATGGCCAGGTTTTGAGTGGGAAGCAAAATTTTCCCATGCTTGCCTCCAAAGATGCCCAACATTAGCTTATTTACATAGTTCCCTCAAGGTTTTTTTTCTCATATGTATATAAATATGGTTACCCTACATTATAGGATTTATTGCCCTTTTCTAAGTTAAACCTGCATTTGAACCAGGTAAAAAATTTTCTTTACATGTCTCTATATGTACATACTCTTGTTATTTAAAAGAAAAAAAAACCACAACACTTTAGTAGTGGCCCTAAGGGGGTATGTCATGCGTTATTTAGCCAACTACTTATCGTTGGAATGTAGGTAGTCTCTAGTTTGGATTGTCATAACAAAAATTCTCCTAAAATGAAAATGCAAACCTTTCCCTATATAAGGTAACTATTTAATTTCATATAAATGTAAATACCTAGTTCATGTTAGATTTTTATCATTTAGCAAAATCTATAAGTTGTTAATACCTACAAGCAATGCACTGTCCTCACTAAAATGCTAAAATGTCCTCTGAACCAGTCTCCGTTCCTTCCATCCCACCTTCTTCAGATTGGCCAGAATGAGCACTTCAGCAAATGAAATCATTCACCTTCTTAAAGTCGCTCGATGTCTTCTCAGTGCATTGCAAATATATTCTAAGCTCTCAGAAAGCAAACGAGATTACACAGACCCTGCTGCCAGCTGTTGATTCCAATGGCAGCTGTAACAAATCACCACAACTTTCTGAAACCCACAGCTTTTTATTTTATAGTTAGGACATTAGAGGTCTGGCATGGGTCTTGCTGGACTAGAACCAGGATGGGCAGGCTGGTTCCTTCTGGAGACCCTGGGGAGAGTCTGTTTCCTTGCCTTGGCCAGCCTCTAGAGGCCCCTTCCTCCAGAGCCGGCAGCAGAGCCTTCCTGCACTGGCCTCCACCCCTGTCCCCCTCACTTGGAAGGATTCATGAGTTCATTGGATTCATCCAGACACTCCACAATGACCTTCCTTTCTTAGGTTCTTTAATCACAATTGTGAAATCCCTTCGCCATGTAGAAGTAACATGTACAGGTTTTGTTAGGACTTGGAGATATTACTCTGGTGGGGGGCGGCTGGAGAGGTGGGGTTTCATCTGTCCACCACATCCGCCCGTCTTGTAAGCTTCCTCCTTTCTGGTCCTCGTTTTCTTTCTGCACTCAGCCATCCTGAGCCACGCGGGTCCCCCAGAGACACTACTCTCTTGCCCCTCCACCTCTCCCTCTCATTGCTCCATGTACCTATGACATTTGCCCTTCCTGGGATGGGGACACCTTGCTTCTGCTTTGAGACTGAGTTCAGGCATGACTTTCTCCATGAGCACTCCCTGCTGCCCAGATTCCGCCAACACAACCCGCTCCTCCAGCCACGCAGCTCCTCACCTCCGTCTGGTGGCGGTTCTGACACTGCATTGTATCCAGCTGTCCATCTGCCTTGGAGCCCTTGAAACTCTGCCTCATCTTTACAGAAACAAATGTGGAAAGACACCTCTGGTGGCTTGGCCATCGGGGTGTCTCATTAACCCTAGGAGTCCTCGGCATCTCCCCAGGTAAGAGATGAGGGAGACGCCCTCACAAAGGTAGGGTGATCTGCTGGATGACGGACAGGCAGCAGGGGACAGAGCCAGGATCCAAGCCCCTGTTTGACCCTGAAGCACACTGACCACACCCTACTAGGAATGACCAGGAAGGTGGGGATTTCCTTACTTGTTTCCTGGCTCAATTGGTCCAGATGCCTGAAGGGCAAATTATGTTCTAGTAGTTTCTTCTAATGCCTCTGGGGAAAAAATAAAATAAAAATAAAGCAGAAAACAAAACAACTTTAAACAAGGTCATCTTCTGAACAGAAGGTTTTGGATGTTGTAAGCTCATTGTCACCCCTGCTTTGAGGCTTGGAGCTACCCTTCAGTGACTCGTGACATACGCCTGTGCCAGGCGGCACTTGACACACTTCCATGGACCTTCCACACTTGTACAAACTCCCCAGGAAGTTTTAAACATGATGAAACAGCACTGCAGACTTCGTTTTTGAAACAAAGGTGCATAATTTGAGCATAGATGAGTCAGATGGCAGGTGACTTCCCAATTAGACAATCACTGAAAATTTCTCTCCCACTCGAGAGCCGGAGAGCCGATGCCACCTCGGCATCCTCTCCCCAGTTTCCGTTAACTGGGATCCGCCACCACCCACCTGTCTTTCCCAGATGATGATTTGACCCAGATCTTCCAGTCTAAGCCATGGGAGCCAGTTGCGAAGGCTCCAGAACACCTATTTGGAGCCACGCTTTTCAATCCTGGCTACTCTTAGAATCACCAAGCAAACTTTCTAAACAAAACCTATACCCAAGCAAGTCTCAATGGATCTGGGTTGAATGTAGGATGCACCCCAGAGCTCCTGGGGGTGATGCTGATGTGCACCTGGCACAAAGACAATGCTTAGGACAGTGTCTTCCACTGTGGCCAGAAAGCACCTATACGTGAACTGCTCCGGGCATTTGATTGATAGGTTTGTGGTTCCACCCAAACTGCCAAATCAAATTCTCTGAAGCTAGAGGCCGTGGGCATGGGTTGTCTTCAATTCCCACCCCCACCCCCCCATGATTCTCAGGCTCTCACTCTTTTTTAATATAGAGGGAAACTAAAGCCACAAAAAAATGGAAGGACATGACCAAATTCTCAGCCAGGTCAGGACCTCATCCCAGGTATTGTGAGATGTAATCTGTCATTCATTCCTCTGGGTTGGAGGGAAGAGAATTTGAAAACTCCGTCATTCTTTGAAAATTATGCATAAACTTCAGATATAAAAAACACTTATACTATAACTATAAACAAAATCATAAAGTCCATAAAATTTAAACAATATCAATGACATACATGAAATGGTTTTGCTGATATAAAGGTGTCCACTTGAAGCTGCATGAACACGATAGGTTGTGTGGACTTTGGCATGCTTTCTTGCTTTGTTCTGGGTGACTCCATTTCCCCTCTGCTTTTCTAACATCTTGTATTGAAATGTGTGTGTGTGTGTGTGTGCGCGCACACACACACACACACAGACACAGACAAGGACACAGACACACACTGGAGGTGTAATTCACCATGAAATCAGTTTTGTTTTACTTGACCAGAGACAAACACATCGCTTACATATTAAGACTTCGTTTTTTTATTTTCTCATTAACCTGAATGAATGAAATCAATGTAAGGATATTTCATGACTTTAGAGTCATAAATATATCCCTACATCTGGTGCTAATAGCATTGATTACTCATGAGTATAGGGTGATCCAGAATGCTCTTTTATTTCCTCATGATTATTGCAATGAATTTGCATGTGCACACACACATTTGCATACAGAATGTCAATACTGTTGACAGGATAGGTAAACCTTACTTACAAAGTGCCATTTTGTATGACTTAGATTTCCCAAGAGATAAGAACTTGATTGTTCTTTTTAATTAATTTTTAATTAATTTAATGCTTTTTAAATTAAAGCATTTGTGCTTTTGTTTTTATTCCTGGACTTGGGGGTTGATGTTTCTTTGCATAACTAGGTCATTCTCTTTTAAATCTTCTAGTTTAACTAAGTAAAGATTTTAAATATCAGCTTGTTAAACATAGTGGACAACCAAAATATGCAGTCAAAATTTAGGTTACATGTGTGTGTGTTTGTGTGTGTGTGTGTGTGTGTGTCTTTCCTGGTCTATCATTTAGAAGACCAGAAGGGCCATTTTTCACTTCCATAATATCATTCCATATCTTGATACATGGTCTTGCAGTACTGTGCATATTGGACAAGAAATGAAGACATTTTCTTTTTCGTTGCTTTTCCAATTAATGTTCTACCTCTGTGATCATTCATTAGCACTGAGGGTGCTTTTCTCATTGTGTACAAGTAGGTCAGTGTTCTTTGGTTACCTCTTTACCTGTCTTGTGTAAACACCTGCATGGGCACATCATACTCATAACGTTTCATTTAGCAAATCCATCCCTCTATTTTTTAGTTGTAGGTGGACACAATTTCATTTTTATATGGTGCTGAGTTTTGAACAGAGTGTCTCCCGGGTGCTAGATGAGCGCTCTACCTCTGTGCCACAACCCCAGCCCCTCCATCCATCTTTTATTTGTGATTTTTAAAATTCATTTTATTCTTATATAGTTTACACCGACTGTTTTCATATAGGCTATATTTCTAGTTTTTACTACACACTTCATAATCGAAGATTTATTCTCTCTGTAATTAATTAACATGTATGTTAGAGAAACATCTACACAATTTTTCCCTGAACCAAATTTCAAAATACTGTTAACAAATAATCACTTTTACTGAAAATTTGAACAGCTACCCTTCCATATATTAAAGTTATAAATAATAGCATGTCTTTTTCTGCCTCACTTCCCATCTCCTCTCTCAGCTTACAGTATTTAAATTATTTGAGGTCTGTAGTTAATGAGCTAAAGGAAAAAATAGGCCTTCCTCCAGAGATCTTCTTTTATGAAACTGTTTGAATATGATTTTAGGTTTATTTTTTTTTAAGATTTGCTTTAGTGTTATTTTGTCCGGTGGCATAAAATCAGGTTAAAAATTGCGTTTGAGCCAGGTTTCCTATAAGTTAATTTGGAACAGATGATCATTTACACAAAATAGAGGAAGCCGTCCCAGGAACATGGACTGCCTCACTGTTCATTTAAAAAGAATTTTGTTGTTGTTGTTGTTATTTTCAAATAGGACGTCTGAAAATATCTGAAATCTATAACTTTTATTCCATCTCGTATCACATGGCCACAACCAGCGCCCCTGTTGTTTAGTGCTGTTTCCAAGAACCACAGCTTCCTCCTCCCCTTCAGATTCTTGAGCCCTTTGCAGTGGGGCCGAGGCTCCCGGGTGGCACCTTCTGGCGCTCTGCTGAATCCTCTAGAATCTGTCAGCCTCTTCCACAACCACGGACCCCGTCTCTCCTGCTTGGTCCTTGACAATGGCCCTTCCTTATGCTCCCTGGCAGAGGACCTGATGAGGCTTTGACAGTGATTCAGTCTGACTTGGACCTTGGCAGTGAAGGGCCCATAGCCAGGAAATGAAAACGATAATGGTGATGCCTCTTGTCATTCTTCCCAGCCTGACTCGCCAACCAACGTCCACAGTGTCGCCCGGAAGCCCAACACTACATAGGACACTGCCACTTTCCCACCAGATGCCTGGGGTCCTTATGAAGGACAGTTTCCCACCTGATCTGTCTTCCCTCTTAATTGTGTGGGAACCAAACCCACTGTTCTCTGTGCACACAGACCTTCCCCCGGGCGCCTTGCGGGCACAGTCCTTCCCACGTACAGATGGTGGGTCTCGCTCCATAGCTCCATAAGCTGGCATCCCAATTCTCTCCAGGTCTCTCCCAACATGTCTTTGGCTCAGTGGAAGGCAGATTGGTGGTGATTGATATCCTGTGCATATAAATTGTTTTTTTTTAAAAGTTGTTCTCTTTTCAAATAATGCTCATTATTCTTTAAGGCTGGTCACTAATTGGACTAGACAACTTTTGGAGAAGGAACTGGACATTGCTGCCATATAAATATTATTGACAATACTTTGGTTGCTTAGAGGTGAGGAAAGGTCATTAGAGCTGCTACTTCTCCCTCTAGGAACTGGAGAGACTTCAGGGCAAACAGGTAGGTACTGCTTCAGAGCTTTGAATTTCTCCTGAGAGTCAAGTATTGAAAGTGCTATTTGTTTGTATTTTATAGAATAAATCTGACCCCAAGAAATCTGAAAAATGGAACTGACCCCTTGGCAGTGATCTTTCTGTGGCCCTTGGTGTTCAAGTAGATAAGGAAGGGCCACCACGGAACTCGTGGAGGAAAGCATTTGCTTGCAAGGCACCTGTTACCACCTAATAGCCACCGCTGTGTTGTCAGTCACCTTGGAAACCGTGTGGAAGAATGGAAATAATTGAGTCATGGAGGGCAAACAATGTGAATGTGACTTCAAACTCTATCACTTCAAAGGGTACTGAATGGAAATGACAAAGCCAGTCCTTGTCCTCAGAGGCTCACACAGGGAATATGGCCTCAGCACACTTGCCAAGCCTCGACCTGCTCTCCCATGAAGCAGAGGTCAAGCCGATGTCCTTTAGCTCCCTCTCTGCCATGTCTGAGCAGGTGTCACTCCCCACTGACCCGGAAGCAGAGTTAGAACTCCCTGCAATCCCCCTCCTGCCCAGAAGCCTCAAGTCCCTGGTGGAGGGGGTTCCTGGACATTCCCACGTGGAGCACACTCACAAAAACGGGGAAACAGTTTCCCAACTCTCTCGCACTCGTGCCTGGCAGGGGCCGATTTGTCTTTGTCTTCCCTTCATTCCCTCTCCCCCACTGTCTCAGGCACATGGGCCTCGCCGTCTCCCCTTTGGTTCAGGTCCTGGCCCCACATGCACCTTCAGTCCCTGTAGCATAGGAAGATACCCCCCACACTTGCTCAGGCCTTGCAGGTGCTCTTCAAACAGAAGCTCACAGAATTATGGTGCTCTCCTTCTGTGCAAGGCTCTGCACTGTGTGTGCATGTGAAGTTTCACTTTTCTTTCCAGAAGGTCAGAAAATATTTCTCTTGAATAATTATTACCTCTCTGTGGAAGAACAATTCTGTTGAATTACTGATCTCCATTTTCAGGCAATGAGTTAACAGTATTATGTGCCTGTTGTCTTATTTATAAAATGATTCATGATTTAATGATATAAAATATGTGCCCCCCGCCCTTGAAAGTCTTCCTTGGTAGAAAGAGATAAGAAAGAAGAATGAAAACAATTGCAAATGTCCCAAAATGTTTCTAACTGAATGAGTGAACTGATGCATGCCATAAGGGAATTTCAAGTTCAACCAAGGTGCTGTGGACTGAGTTATGTCCCTCCCAAACTCACATACCAAAGCAATAACAACCTTCGAGATGATAGCATTTGGAGGTGGGAGGCTTTGGGAGGAAACTAGATTTAGATGAGGTCAAAGGGTGGAGTCCCACAGTGGGATTCATGTCATTGTACGAAGAGGAGAGACCAGAGCTCACCTACCACCACCTCTCTGCTTCACGAGGACGCAGGAAGAAGTGGCTGTCTACAATTTGGAAAAAGCCCTCGTCAAAACCCAGCCATGAAGTTGAACTTGGGCATTATGCTTCCAGTACTGTGAGGAGGACATCTCTGTTGTGTGAGCCGCTCAGGCTTGGTGCTCTGTTAGCCAGAAGTGACTATCACTCGAGGCGTCCTGGGTCCAGGGCTCATCTGCTATCCACTGGGAAATACCATCACTTACCAGGGGCCCTTGGCCTCACTGAGCTGAGGGTCCTCTAGCCACTTTGCCCGTAAATTCAAGGCCCACCCTTCTCTGCCATTCTCTATGATCTGGGGGCTGAACTGTGGGAAGATTCAGTGAACAGAGTCTTCTGGGTCCCTTGCCCCATGTTTCTGTGGAGTGTGGCCTCTGGGCAGCATGGGCAGGAAGTCAGGGGCAAGGAGAAGACATGGGTGTTCTGGGCTGTGACTTCCCTACTCTGATGCCACCATCTGGCAGCAGGCCCCTCACTCCCCGACAGCTCCTTCCTGGTGGCCTGTCCTGTGCAGCTCCAACTCTACCTGGGACCTGGTCTCTCACTGCTCCGGGTCACTCATAGCTGGGGTGCCATCTGCACCCCTCCGCTGGCAGTCTCAGGAGCCCTCCACATGCTCTGCAGTTCTTCCACACTTCCCTTGCTCTGTGAAGGTCCCCCATTTTGCAGGGTTTTCAGTGGAAACAACTGAGTGAAATCGTGCTGATCCTGACAGAGACCTCACCTGAAGACATTAGGAAAGTTGAATGCTGACTTGTTCTTGCATTCCAAATTGAGCAAGGAGTCTGTTAAATAACAGCAATGATGAAACGGAGTGGAGAAATCCATTATCAGCGGAGCTGCCTAAGCCTGAGGACCAAATATCTCAGTTAGAAAGGACATGAAGGGTCACTTGGTCCAAGCCTTCCTTTAGCTCCTTAGATCACTTTTATCACTCATTCTGGAAGCAGAATGTTCTATGGCACCAGACTATAGAGGTTCAGATCCCAGACAACATATCAACTGATCTTGGGTAAGTGCTGAAAACAATCTTAGTCTCAGTTTTATCATCATTAAAATGAGCACAATATGTACAGATTCAAATTCTTTATCCATAAACATTGAGCCCAGTAATGTTTCCCAATCCAAAATATTTTCAGATTGAAGAAGCATAATATAATGCAGAGCATGTTTCTAATATTGTGAAATGCCCCTATGAGGGTCGAGGGCAGTAGACTGTAATAAAACTCATTACTGTTTTTACAGAGAGAAATGAATATTCATAAGAGTAAAATAAATGAAAATTATAAATAGTATCATACTGGTTTTAGCCAGGTTTTCCTACCAAATGAGTTGCGAAATCTCTTGAGTTTTTACCTACTTGCAGAGTTATTTTGTGACCGCATTGGTTAACGCATCTCAAGCCATGAGCAGTGTTGGGACTGTAGCACTCACTCAAGAAACTGCCATCCTTCACCATCTGCACGGACAGCTACATGGCGCTGCCCACACGCTCGTCGTTTCGAGACAAGGCGCTGTCTGTCAAGTCCCCCTGTTGTGGTGGGTGCACTGCGTCTCCTGGAGTAGCATTTCCAAGTTTAGAATGTTGGAAAGCAGAGCGGGATTTTGAGTTCAGTTCTTGCATCTCAAGCTCTGGGCTCTTCTCCTGTACGTATCTACTCATGCAAGTGAGGAACAGTAGGCTTGCTATAACCCCATGTGACCAGAGAGAAAAGCACACGGGAAGAAGGTGTGCACTGGTTCCTGTGCCCCAGAGCAGGTCTGGCAGGGCAGGGATCCACCAGTGGACTTGATCGGCCCAGGGACTCCACGGACCGGGGTGAAGCAGTTTGTATACCTGCGTCTCTATCTCATTTTCAAATATACAGAGACAGAGGTGCAGACATGTCCCAGAGAGTCTGTGGTAGGAGGCAGGCGTGCTGTTCCAGGAGGTTGACCCCTGTGATACGCTCTCCCCAGGTGGATTTGGTTGTGACAGCACAGAGCTGGTCCAGGGCTTGGTAATGGGATTATTCTGGCAGAGGACATTTCAGTGCTAATTAGCCTAAGGACATCTTCCAGGCGTCTAGGGCTGGGGCCTGGCAGATGATAAAAGGTCTGGGTCCTGGATGGTGCCCTCTGAGATGTGTAAGTGGGTTAGAGAGAGGGCCTGCCACATCTGGTCATGGTGACAATTAGATTAGGGAGCAGACAGGGAGGGGGAGGAGGCCTCCAAGGTAACCTGTGGGGCCTGGGAGGCAAACTGGCAGAAGCGTCACCTTCCAAAAGGTCACATTCAGCAAACACGGGCTCCAGAGACAGCGTCAGGGTGCTGACTGGTAGAACGATGGTTTCAGAGGGCCCTTCAAGGGCATCTTGTCCAGTGGCTTCCAGATGTCAGCCACTTGGTGTGCTTGTTAGAAGTATAAGTTCCCAGGCCGTCACTGCAGGCCTGTGGCTTTGGGTTTCCTGGGCGCTGCTGGGGGCCCGTGTCTTAAACAGGGTTCTGGAGGGTTCTAATGCACACACAATCCCCTCGCTGCTGACTCGTTCCACACCAGCACTTTGCTGATGGGGACCCTGGAATGAGAAGACTCTGAGATCCGAGTGACACCCACGTGGGAACAAGTCCTATGCCCATGTTGTCCCTCATTGAGTCTCCTTGGCCGGTACTGCAGTGGGCTATACTGGCTCTGCCTGTCAGGGGGATACCGAGGCTGTGAAAGGTTCAGGGACTTGCCCATGGCCACACAGCTAGTGTGATGGTGCAGGAGCCTCCCACAACCCCTGCTCCTGAGGTACGTGGAAGGACTTCACGCAGTCCTGGGGTCAGTAGGATCCAGCCCCTACAGAATCCTAACCAGCTCACAACTCTGCCCTGGATGGTCATTCTCCAACACACTGGTTGTCTTCTATTCCTTAAAGAAATATGCTGGCCTCCCACAGCTCTGCACAGGGTCATCTGGTTTTCACCATGGTGCAAACAGAGACATCTTTGTGTCCGGGTGTGTACACATACACATGCTCAAATGCACACATACACACAGATGCATGTCCACACAAATGTGTACACATACACAAACACACACACACAAACCTACTCACATGTACAAATGCACACCCGCACAAACACATACAAACACACAGCTGTCCCTGGCACCAGGCTCCCCCCTGACACTGGTCTGGCCAGCTCCTGGCTCTCCATTCTCCAGGCCTTCTCTGTGGCCCCCTGCTTGGACTCTACACACTCCCTGGCCTTGGTGGGAGGAGGGGGATAGAATGCTATTTCTACTTCTTTTTCTTTGAATTGATTGCTACCTGGCTGTGAGCATCACTTTCCGTTTCTCCAGGACGCCTTCTTGACCTCTCCAACTGCACTGAACACCCTTCATGGATTTCCGATAAAGCCTGTCAGTCATCATCCTAACCCTTGTCATTTCACAGCTCCAATTGTTTAAATTGATTGCCTGTTGCTTCCACCAAGACACAATGTTGGGTTTTCCTCACCATTAAGTTCCACTCTAGCACATGGTACACCATCGGTGCTCAATAATTACATGTGGGTGATTAATTTGAGTCAATAAATGATCTGTTTAAACATCACCTCTGCAGAAGGTCTTCCCTGACTGCTTCCTCAAGCAGTATTCCCAGGAGTACCATTTGGCTCATTCACCATAGTAATGACAATTTACAATTATTTTATTAACTCTCTGCTGAGTGAATCAGTGGGCACCCTGCATCCTTGGCTCATGATTTCCCCACTTCTTCTGCAGCCTGCTGTCCCACCATGGAGGACCTGGACCCACTCACACTGAGATATTGGGAATGGGACTCTATGTGTGTCTTTCCAATGTGGACATTCACAAAGTCCGGGATTCACTGCTGATGAGATTGGACGACAGACATTATTATAAGTTCTTATTACTTGTACCGAGCATGCAGGACCCAGCTCAGAGGTTGAGCTGTATTTTTTAGACTACTTACGGCAACATTTTTCCCTTTCATCATGTACATGACAAATGAAGTCTATTCGGACTCCACTTCCATGAATTACCCAGATTTTTAAGCAAAATATGCTGGGCAATAAATCATCCCAACTTCTATTAGCTAACGTCTGGGAGGAAAGAGAAGGCATACATATATTTAAGGAGAATTTACGTTGGGACAATTAATAAAAGAACCACTTTGTCCTGTGGGCAGGAGGTAGGGAGTCCTGAGGGAAAGTCACACCCTGAGTAATGACAATGGGAAGCATGGCACTGCCCTCCTGGAAGGTCGGGATGGTTTTACTGGGACACACAGGAGGCCAGCTGCTCTTGTTAGTCAGGGAGTCCAGCCCTCTGCAGAGCTCTCACGGGAGGGCACGGGCACTGGAAGGCTCAACACCTTGGTTTATACCTGTCCTCACTCCCTCCTCCTTCTGGAACCCCCTAGCAACCAGCTCCACCTGGAAGTGGTGGCGCTATGTGCCGAGATCCTGGTGGGAACAGCAGGAAGGAAAGGCCGCAGAACACTGGGAGAGTCGAGGAGGAGAGACAGAGCAGTCATAGCACTCAACTTTAAGAGGAAACCAAAGTGCAGTCACGAAGAATTTTATAGAGATAACCTTGAATTGCTCGATTTATAAAGTATATCATTTGCAAACATCAGCATTTTAATGGTTATTAGTCTCAAATTACTCATGACACATTTCCAAATCGTTTGAGGTACATCAAAGGATCCGCACCAGACCGTACTGGGAACATCACTGAAGTTGCAGAAAAGATCCTTGAGCTGGAACACACATGACCTGCTTTACTACTGACAGATCATCTTTCTAGATGTAAAGACGTCAGTGCAAGACGGGTAAAGTTATTTAAGAAAGGTTTGCAATATCATCTGCATGTATTCGTTAGGTTCTCCTTCCAGCATAGGAAATATCCAACAAAACATAAACTATATATTTACACAATTTGCACCTTGATGAATCCATGGGTTTTACCCATTAACCATATGAGCATCTGAGAACAACCACGATCCTTGTATTATCAGCAAAATCACCATTACGGTAATGCATTTTTGTGTGATCTAACCCCCTGTCTGTGCTTAATGGACTGGATTAATGGAGCATGGTGTCCAATTACTCACAAAGCTTCTAACATATCATCTTCCATGCCATTCACTATGGAAAATTGCTCTTCAATTTTATTTTTACCTCTGATTGTGACAAAACCACAACAGAATTAGGTAAGCAGTCCTATTAAGAATTACTATAAAGAGCTAGAAATTTAATCTAAATCATATATAGTGTATTATATTATTATGTATAAAAATTTTGCGACACATTATACTTCAGTGAACATGAAAAAACCATATTAACACATGTATTTTATACGTATTTGCATACCCACATACATATGACATCCCAATAATTGGAGGCTTAATCTAACTCAAAGAATATATTTTCTTTGTATTCTGGACTTGGGGCAGAACTCTAGGGAGTAAGACCTATCTTCAATAGACTAATAATGACTTCCCCTAGATGTCCCATCCTAGTTGCCAGAACATGAGCATATGAGAAAATACAGCTCCAGGGATGATGTGCTGCAAGTAATGCAGACAGGGAGATCAGCCTGGGTTACCTGGGCAGGCCCAGTGGAATGACGTGGGCTTGTAAAGAGCAGAAGAGGAAGACAAAAAAGAGAGGGGCATGAGATTCAAAGCAGTGTTGTTTCTGGCTTCAAGATGGGGAAACCCTTGGGAAGGAATTGAATTCTGCCAATGACCTGTGCATGACCTTGGAGATGGATTCTCCCGGAGCCTCCAGAACCTGCCTTCCACTTGCAGAGAGGCTAGGCAGAGAATGACTTTTGGCTAGACTTTTGACCCATACAAACTGTGAGATAAGAATAGACATTATTATTGCTGTATGTATATACGTGACTGCATGACCAATGTGATTCTGCAACCTGTACACTCAGAAAAATGAGAAATTATATCCCATCTTATTCAAATGTATGATATGTCAAGGTCATTGAACTGTCATGTGTAACTAATGAAAACAAAGAAAAGATTAAAAAAAAAAAAAGAAGTGGATTTTGATTCAGATTGCAAAATGTGTAGCAGTTCCTGATGGTGGAAATAAAAGATTAACTACAGTGGGCTGACCAGAGCTAGAAAACTCACTTTCAAGATGGCGCACTCCCAAGGCTGGAAATTACTGTTGTCTTCCCTGGGGAGCCTGGAGGGGGCAGTCAGCCAGGACCTTGGCTACTTTTAGGTAACTTTTCCACATGGCTCTTAGCTTTTCACAACATCACGAAGGGGTTCTGAAAGAGAGTATTCCAAAGAGCCATCCCAACAGAATGTACCCCAAAGTCCATGTGATTAGGGACTCTCCACTGGCAAGACAGGTAGGTGCTCATGTCTCATTGGCCATATCAAGTCAAATGGCCAAGCCTAGACTTGACACTGCAGAGGACCACACAAGGACTCGATACTGGATGGTAAAATAGCAGTTCCCCACATCTGCCCTCTGGTGCCTAATGATGGAGCTCTTGCCCACATACAAAATAGCAATCGCTTTGGGCCCAGAGCCTCACAGCTCCATCCCCGACGGCAGCAGGCTCAGGCTGGAAATCCAGAATCTCATCATCTAGTCAGGCTCCGATGCTCGTCTGCTCCCTCAGGTACTCTGTGCTCTGTCACAAGTTCTGCTAGCCAAAGAGAAAGTTATTTGTGTCTCCAACCCCCAGTGCATCCAGTATTAATGGTGAAGCACGGACAGGAAAACTGAAATAGAAACTTCAATCAAAAAGGGCAAGTGAAAGACGCGGCAGTCACTCATCCATAGAGCACCATAATCCAGGGCTCACACGTCACCGGCTGCCCGCCTGGGGTCCAGTTCTATTCTTGGGAGTGGTTCTCCATGGCTCTGGGCTCTTAATTTTGTCCTCTTAGTCCTTAAGCCTTTTCCGTAACAAATAGTTCATGTCTATAACTAAATAGGTTTCTCAGCCTGCTTCTTAGGCATCGTAGACTGTAGGCTCAGAGGTTTCTTTTCATAGTTTAAATTTCTCCACCCTTTTAATTTCTTTTACTTTTTCCTTAAAGTCATTGTGGTTTTCCTATGACTCTAATTGGGGTTCACCTCATGAGATAACCATCCTGCTCAAGCCTTGGTAAGCTTCTTGCTGTGGGTGCTGCCAGTCCAGGTACTATGAGAAAATCTTATATAAGATTTTTTTAGAAGCCCTTTTGTCTGGTTGAGAAGTTCTGTAATATGTACCCTTTAGATTCTTAGGGGACTTTTCGAGTGGCTGACGCTAGGAGGCTCCACCCTTAGAGTTTTGAAGTTATAACAAAGGATCTTCTGGTTGCACCCTTGAACTGATCTTGACTTAGACACCATGTTTCACAGACAGTTCCTTGGATTTGATTCATCTACAGGCCATTTCTGACACTGCGAATATTTTGCTCTGAAAGCCCAGGGATAAGAAACAATTTTACTTTTAAAAAATAAAATTCATATTCTCCTTCATATTCACCAAATGCTGCTTGAAAATGGAACATTTCTTTATATATGTCACCTTGCTCCCCCTGTACTTTGTCACAGACATCTAAAAAAGAGTCAGTTGGCATTTTCAACATTCTGCCTGGAAATCTCCAGGTGGATCTGCAAGATTATTAGAGAACGTTTTTTTTTCCTTCCACATTATCCATGTGACAGTTTCATTACTTTTTCTGCAGGTACATGACTCAGATACCCTTTTGTCCAATTTTCAATTTCAATTTCTTTCCCTCTTTTGTGGTCTCCCTCTACCCTGGCCTAGAGCAAATGCCAAGGCTCTGGCTGTAATGTCAGCAACCCCTTTCTGATGTCCATTTCTATTTTCACTGTCCACATTGCATAACCAACCACCCCAAGTACCAACTGCTCAGAACAAAACCCAGCATTTCCTCACGGTTCTGCATCCAGGCAGGGCTCAGTGGGGGCAGGGCCTCCTTCCACGTGGCTGCAGCCCAGATGCTCCAGGAAGGCTCACTCGGATGGTGGACACGTTTGCACTGGCTGTCGGTGGGCCTCAGCCAGGGAGGCCAGGCAGGTCCTCAGTTCCCACCCATCTTCACCGGTGACTAGGTTGAGCTTCACAAAGCACAGCATCTGGGTTCTGAGAGGCCTCTCGAAGAGAGAGTTCCGGGAGATCTAGCTTTAGTGGCCATGACAATCATGTGGCCAGGCCAAGAGTGGAGATGAAAGGAGGCTGAGAAAGTGCAGTGGGCCAGGAAATACCCTCCATTGTGCATGTGGGGGGCTAGACAGCCTACCAAGGGACTCTGAATTGGGGGACAAAATCCTAGAGACAGGAAAATCAAAACAAGATGAACCCCAAAGGGAATTAGGTACTAGAGCTGAGGCTAGCTAAGACGGTCCTGAAGTAGAGCCAACATGGAAGACTTCTGTACCAGAAATTGAAATCTGTGTGAAGATTCAGGGTTGAGACAATGCAAAAACTGGTACAAAAATAAGCCAGTAGAGGAACAGAATAGAACAAACTTCCATCACATGCCCATAACCAGCACACAGTGCAATAAATACACGAATGATTCTGGAAGAACTGATCTATCAATTGACTGATTATTATTGATTCCTTCTTCATTGTACACATAAAGTTCCCTCCAGATAGATTTTAGATCTAAAGGTAAAAGGAACATTGTTATAGATTCTAAAGAGCAGCATCAGACAACAACTAATGCCACAGTGTGGGCAAAGCATTTTAAACAGAGAAAAACATGCACTAACCATAAAGCATTTTTTAAAAAGATAAATGTGTCTAATATATAATTAAGAATTTCTATTCATCCAAACACACCATTAATAGAGCAATTGTGTAAGCCACAGGTGGGAAAAGATGATTATCTGACAAAGAACTCATATCCAGAATAAATTAGTCTTTTAAATCAATAAGGAAAAGAAAATAAGTTGAACAGAAGAATGAGTAAGAGATTGAACAAGCACTTTGCAAAAGATTATATCCAAAAGGCCAGTGTGCATATGAAAAAGTGTTCAACCTCTCTATTCAAATGCACATGTAAACCATAATGAGACCCTGGTGAAGGCCCCCAGCCCCAAAGGCTAAGGCGAAAATGACTGACAGTACCAAGTACTCCAGGCATCCTTCAACAGCAGGGCTCCTGCTGAGCTAGTAGGAGTGTAAATTATCACAAACATTTTGTAAAACTGGTTGGCAAGAGCTATGAAAGCCCAACAAATGAGTGCTTTATTGCCCAGAAATTCCATTCCTAGGTAATCACAGAAAGCTAAAGAGCATTTGTTTTCTGAAGCTGTGTGTATGAATTTTCATAGTAGCAACAAAACTGCAGACAACCCAATGTTCACTTTTGGTAAAATGGATAAACAAACATGGTATGTGCAGGTAGCATAACACAAAACAGTGTGTAAGAGCTAACCATGGCCATGCCTGAGGGCAGACAGGGATCTCAAAGAGTGTGGAGTGAATAGACCCAGACTCACCTCACACTCCACCTAGTGTGAGCTCATGCATTTTACAGACAGGAGAAATTCACCTTTGTTGACAGATAGCAGGGACTGTGTTGGTGGGGGTGGGAGGCCCCTGGAGTGGGGGTTGTGACTGGAGGGATGTGAAGGCCCTTGGGGGCCATTACTGGTTTTGTTTTTCTCTTTATCTGTGGTGGTTACACAAGCAATTTTACACTGTGAAAACTCACCCAGCCGTACATTGCGTATTTGGGCACCTTGAGATTTTATTTTGTGCTCAAATGAGAGACAGCCCATTCTTTAGTTATTAAATGTGTAATCAGAGAATTTGACAGCAATTCCAGTGTGGAGATGCTTCTGGTGCAGAGGCTCCTCCAAGCTATGCTGAGAGCCGTGTCTGTATGGAGTGCCCCAGGGTCTGCCCCTCCTGCCTGTGCAGGGGCCTGGGCACAGTTCTGAGCAGACAGCAGCAGGGAAACCAAGAGACACATCGGCTGGAGGAGCAGCTGCCATTTCATCCTGGCGTGAGAAGACTGTTAAGTGTGGGGTTGTTTGCTTTCAGTTAAAAACCATGAAAATGGTCCTCACATAGCACCCTCCACACGCCCCCACTGGTGTGTCCCTGTTTTTCTGCAGTACCCTGAGCCATATGGTCATTGCTACCAGAAGTGGCCCGAGGAGGCCGCCTGACACTAGTTGATCCCACATGCACAGAGGAGCATCTAGTCCTTCATCAAGGAAGAGAGGGAGCTCTGGGGCCAGCTGCGGCAGCAAGACTCTCAGGGCCCCTGCCTGGTGCAGTGTGTGTGGGCGGAGAGCCCCACAGCCAGCCAGGCCCCTGGAGCTGAGGCCCAGCACTGGCCGCTGCCTACCCACCCACGCATGGTCTTCAGAGAAAACAACAGGCTTAAAAACCGTTTTCAACACAGAATACAGGTAGCGAATGAAAAGGCCTCTTTAGCAATTCCAAAGGAATTCTTTTTCTCCCGACCCGAGGCAGGGCAGTTGTGAATGTGGGTATGTCCCCCTTCTGTTTGAAAGGGTCAGTGAATTAGAGTGACAAGCAGTGGGTAACCCCATCAGGCGGCAGTGGTCAGGGCTGGGGCTTGGACTCTCGAATCCCCCTGAACGTTCTGGATAGTGGCCTCAAGCCTTTCTCATACGGGAAGGAATCGCCCTCTCCCCTGCATTTAAAAAATAAAGAAGGCAAATTAAAAATATAACTATGGTTAATAATGAGGTATCATATTCTTGGAAATCTCTAAGGGAGTAGAGTTTAAGTGTTCTCACCACCAAAAAAAAAAAAAAAAAAGTATGTGAGGTAATGGGTATGTTAATTAGCCCATGTAGGTACCAGGATGAATGCATATTCTAAAACATCCTGGTGTATGTGATAAATATATACACTTTTGTCCGTTAAAACTGGATATATGTGTGTCTACATATACACCACACATATATGTATATGTCTGAATTTATTTATTTATAGGATTTTTTCAGACTTCACAGGGGATGCTGGCTTCCCAACAGATGCCTCCTAGGCATCTCCCACCTTCGCCTCTGAGCAGGACCTATTCCTCTCTACACCAACCAGCTTATAGAATCTACTCTTTATTGGCACAAGGCTGAGAACTATGAACGAGGGAGGCTGCATCGTCTACGGTGTGTCTCCTTCTGGGGTGCGCAGCCTCTTGCAGGCTCCTTGAAATGTGCAAATCCACATACACATTTCAGATCTGGCCGATGACCATGGATTTGAGTCACTTCAGTGGTCAGTGGACTGCATGGCCTTCTACCCAGCTTCCAGCTGTCAGCCAGTTCCCAAGTCCAGAGCCCCTCCACAGAGGGGGACATGGGTTACTACTGAGAAGGAACTTCGAAGTTCAGCCACGGGCTCAACAGACATTCCTCTTCAGGGACTGAGTTCAAAAGACAGGATGTGCTCCTCAGTGCGTTGGAGCTTGGCTGCGTCTTTTGTGGGAAGGGGACGGCTAAGTGACAGGGCCCTTTTTGTACCTTGCAACAGGCATTCCTAAGCCCTTTAGAAAGGAGCTGAGACAAGAACAGGGGGGCTGGAACCAAGGTAAGGATTCTAAGGGAAATAGAGATTGGATGGAAGAAACATTAAAGATGACAGTTGTCAAGGTTTCCTGTTTGGTTAGATACGAGAAACTTAGGGAAAACAGCCAGAGATAGGCAATGAATTGGAAGATGAGATCATAAAGCCCGAAGGGCACTTTATACCCTCAGAGTTGCTTGAAATTCAGAGAGCAGGGGAGAGCCACCCAAGAGTCACGAACAGGAGAATTAGGTAATTAGGAATGCTGTTTTACCCTAAAGACATGCGACAGCTCTGACAGAGCACTGCTCTTGGCAGACTCTAACCCAAACTCCATTAGAGTGTTTTAAGGTTACTGGCCTCAAAAATGATGCATTTGGAAGGTAACACATTCCCACAAAAATTCAAAGATGGCTCAATATCCGAGAATCTGGTAATGAAATTCAACACATTTACATAATAAAGGAGAGAAAAAATGAGTGAACATCTCAGTGAACATGGGGGGAGAAAAAGAAATTTATAGTTTTAAACATGATTAACAATTTATCCATCAGTAACAACTCTCTCCAAAATAGGAATTAAAGGAATTTTAACTTGTTGGAGTAAAAAGTACACAATTTATAGCAGAAAAATAATTTACTAGGCCATATTTATGGAGTTTTAAAGCATTGTAATTTTAGAAAACGGTATGAGAATATTTGTGTGAATGATAACTAATTTGGGCTGGTGGCTGGCTCTGGGGGTCGGGGGAGATGAACATGGAGAGGGGAGCAGAGGCTCACGGTCTGTCTGGGAGCTGTGTGTGTGTGTGTGTGTGTGTGTGTGTGTTTTGAAAACAAAGAAACATGAGACAAGATGGCAGGACTTTAAGTGTAATAAGACTTGTTACTGAACACATTATATCATTGTCTGTGCTATTTTGTGTTTGAAACGCTTTTAAAAAGCAGGAATACACATACAGGTTAGAGAAAATGTCTAAACAGTGCACAAGAATATGGTGGAAGCGAGTTTCCCTCTGCCTCTGAGCCCCAGTGTCCCCGTCCCTCCCAGCTCCCTGGGTCACTCTGTGTTCCCTGCATCAGCAGGCGTCCTCCATGTGTGGAGGCAAACAGCATGGATGGTCCCTGGTCAGTGTCTTTTCCTCACAAAGCAGTGAATCTTGTCTGCTGAATTGTTCAAGCAAAGCTCAGGGAGGCTCCTCTTGAGGCGACAGCTCCTCTCCCTCTGATGGAGGAGGCCCTCACCCCTGCCCAGCTCCCAGCCCCGCCCCCTCTCCTCTCTTCTAGTCTGGCTTGCACACTGCCACGAGGCCCATCTTCCTAAATAATCTCTGCCAATGGGAATGGAGTCAGACCACCTGGTCTAACCCCTCATCAGTGTGGAACCTTAAACGTCACTTGGACTCTCTGTGTCCTCCATTTGGGGTTAGCCCATCTTGGGTGGCTATAACAAAAGTCCCTGAGCCTGGGAACTGTAATAAAGAGCTTATTTAGTTCATGGTTCTGGGGTCTGAACGTCTAAAATCAGCAGCCCCCTGATGAACCCCTGGAGACTTTGACTGGGTGACACGATGGAGAAATGGGAGGGAACTGGCTGTGTGCAGAAAGGGCCACATGTAGTTCATGGCTTCACTGTATGGCAGCCTGCTCCCTTGAGAAGAAAATGTTAATGCCCCCTGCAGTCAGCACCCCCAATGACCTAATCACCCTGCTATGCTCCACCTATATCACCTTTTCTCTCTATTTGAAAGATGTAATTAATTCATACTTCCACCACCTCTTAACACCACCACATTGCATATTAATCTCCCAACGCACCGACTCCTGGATGACAAATTCATTCATATATATAAATAAAATCCCCTGCATTTCCTTCACCAGCTCCTGGGCTCATTACACTCTCTAGAGTTGTCCCTGAAAATGTCACCCACCACTTTCCCTCTCCAGTCCCAACCTGCTTGACACCTGGGCTGCACAGCACCAGCCACCTCCCCTGGCTCCTAGGATGCTGCCCTCACCTGTCCTCAGACTGATCTGGCTGCTGTCTCCTTAACTGCACATCTGGTGGTCATAGCTAGTGTTTAACCCAGCCTTCAGTGCTTTGCCTGGTCACCCCCCTGAGACATGTCTTCCAGCCCTCTAGCTATAGTTCCCTCCTCACCTGTGTAGCAGGGTCCCCCGAGCAGCCCCCCCTCTTTTCCCTGCAAACCTGTTCCTCCTGTACCTCCATGCTTGGTCTGTGAATGGCCCACCATTCTCACCTTGCAGTCAGCCTATCCCCTCTTTATCATACCACAGAAATATGTGCAGTTTTATAATGTGGATATTGTTAAGCATTCACATGTCATCAATGGGTAAGTATCTGGCAGACGTCATACTAAGCACTTTACATGGATTAATTCATTTGGTGACGACCTCACAAGGTGGATACTGTTGTTCCACTCATCTTACCCGTTAAATGGCAGCCTGGCAGTTAAGATGCTTGCCTAGTGCAGTAAGAAAAGACCCTTCCTAATGAGACTCCCTCTCCATTTCCTTTGCCAGCATCTGCATTGCAGCCATGGAACTGAGCTTCCCAAAACAAATGAGAGCAACTGCTTCCCTAGTTAATACCACCTCTCTAGCAAGGTACACCTGTGTCCTTCATCATCTGCCTTCTGCCTACCTGACCAGACTCAGGTCCTGCTACTAACGCTTATTTTCATGCCCAGAAATTTCTCCCCAGGCAATACTTTGCACAGGCTCCCTGCTTCCACACTGTAGGGGCGAGTGCCACTCGTAGAAAGCTCTTTGCTGCCCCCTGCCGGCCATCATGAGCAATGAGGGAGAAAATTGACAAAGAGCTCTGCATTGTCCTGGTACTTCAGCCGGTGGTTTCCGTGAATTTCATGTTGCACCAGGCTGTCCTGATGCGCTTGGTTTAACTTTCCAAACTTTAATTGGAATTCCCAGAGGTGGGGACCTAAGATCTGTAACTTGATCGAGTGCCTCAGTTGACTCCTGTAAACAAGTGAGTTTAGAGAAACCACTTAAATGGAAAAAGAGCAGCGTGTTTAGGATTCAGACAGGTTCAGATCTCAGTTTTGCCCCCTGCCTGTTCCTGCTGGGAAGCTACATCACCTTTCTGAGCACTTCTCTCCATGTGAACGATGTAATACATTCATACTTAACCGGAAATTTTTCTGGTGCCTGATGGACATAATATTGACCAATTAACTCTGGTTCCTTTCCCATTGGATGTGTAGAGAGAAATGAGAATGAAATATCAATCATGATCCAAAACAGCAAAATAAAGAAAATAGAAATTCTTAGCTTTTAGTCTTTCTCAGACCACTTGAAATTTCTTCTTTGGACTGCAGACATTTTCTGCTTCCTTTGTCAACATGTATCCGCCTTCAGAAATGGTTCTACTATTTTCCAAAACCTTTTTCTTCTGCTTAAGAGTCCTTCCCAGGAGAGCCACACAGTGTCTGACTCTTCCTAGACCTCGAGGTTGATGCTTAAGGGCACTGAACCCCTGGGGGGAGAAAAGATGAAGCCCCCAAAGACTTGCCTAGTGCAGTAAGAAAAGACCCTTCCTAATGAGACTCCCTCTCCGTTTCCTTTGCCAGCATCTGCATTGCAGCCACGGAACTGAGCTTCCCAAAACAAATGAGAGGAACTGCTTCCCTAGTTAATACCACCTCTCTAGCAAGGTACACCTGTGTCCTTCATCATCTGCCTTCTGCCTACCTGACCAGACTCAGGAGACCGGTGGGAGCACTAGGGCAAGCGGGACCTACCCAGGGGTCCTGCTGTGTGTCCATAGTCCTTCTGCCTGTGAGAACCTGCTGCTGTCTCATGGGCCACCTCCCCTTTTGACTCCTGGCTTCCTTCCCACCACACCGACCAGGTCGTTCCCAGATGAAATGACTGAGAAGACTTCTCCTCCAGAAAGGCCTCAGCACCTTGGAATGAGATGGAGCTGGCCAGAGGATGGTACAGCAGCCTCTGCCCCCTCTGTGGCAGCACTGCAGATGCCTCCTGCCAGCATTCTCGTCCTGACCCTGTGCAGCGCCACAGGGCCCCGCGCCTCCTGCCCTCTGCTGGCCTCTCTGGCTTCCTGTGCCCTTTCACAATAGAACAAGGGTGCTTAGTGTGGCTTCTCTCCTCCAAGAGGCAGATTCTGTGCCTTATCAGGCCGCTGGACAGTCACCACCTGGGGGATTCGGGAGTGTTTCTGAGTGTGTCCAGCTCTTCTCCCTCTCTTGTCCTGGAGCCCTGGCTTTGACAATGGCACCGGGACCCCCCTCCCTCCCTCCACTTCCTACACTTGGCTCCAGAAGCCCTCTCGTCCAGTGCTGGCCCTCTCTCACAGCCCGTCACAGGCATCTCCTGATGCCCACTCCCAACCCCCCACCGCCACTCCACCCGCCGCCCACCGCCCCTGCCCCCCAGGCTCTGTATTCTTCCTAGAGCAGGTGCACCACACAGAGACCAGGGGCACTGGGTATGTTGTTTGGGTTTCATTATAACTTATTGCAAAAACCTTAATTGAGTTCTTATTCAAGGACATCAGTTACTGCTGTTGTTATTATTATTGTTATCCCTATTATTATCCCTATTATCATTTTTCTAAAAGTACTGTATATTTACCTCATCTGTGAAATTAATGCAATTATAACTCCTTCAAAAGCTTTTTGATCAGCATTTCCTGTGTGTATGTATCCACACCTGGCTTCAAAGTACTTGCTATTGAAACATCTCTGCAGTGGAAATTGTAAGCCCTATTTTACATGTAATAAAGGAGAAGTTTCCATTAAACATACACTTGCACACACGTTGTGGAAATTTCCTATGGCTTGTGATGAGCAACAATCTCAGGCCTCCACAGACTTCCTCCACCAAAGGCCAGAAGCACTGGTGGAGGGACGGAGGCTTGGCCACACAAGCAATGTGGAGACCTTCCAGGCAGTGACCCCAGGGCTCATTTATCAGCTCTCTGAGAAGTAGGCACTGCTCAGGATGAGCAGGAGATGCATCATCAATATTGAGCAGATTTCTACTGAGTGTTCTGGAGACTTCCTTTTGGGATCTGTGGCTTCGTGCTGCAGGCTCCTGGTTCGGGCCTGCTGTGGCCCTCCAAGCTCATTGACAGCAGCGGCCACTCACCTCTGCCTTCACCTGTGGGATGGGACCCACAGCCGAGGGGTGTCGCCACTGATTCCTTTGTGATGCCTGGCCCTTGCCATCAGTCATCTGGAGGTCCTTGATCAGCACAGTTTCAATGTTGACACGTTTGTCATCATGGCCTATTAAATAACAGCAGCCCCCTCACTACACCATTCAAAGTACCTTTACGTGGGTGCATGAACTGCGAGGAACCACACTGTTCCAGGACTCCTGACTCCAAAAGGATGAAGGTGCGAGGTGGAGCCTGAGGGGCAGCACTCTGCAGACACCCCACAGCTTGCACCTTGGCATTCATGGGAGGAAGGGTGGCTGAGGTCCCAGGCCTGCCCATGCTAGATCTTCAGTTTGCTAAACTAAAAACTCAAGGAAATACTGGCACCGTGTACCTGCAGGTTCCTGTGGATATGGATATTCCAAAGGACCTTAGTGGAAAGTTAAAGTAGTCCACAAGTCAGTGGGGCAATTATTCTTTTGAGTGCTGGAGGCAAACATTCTTTGAAAAAGAATGCCCCCACGTTGGTTCCTTTGCATAGATTGGTTGTAAATTGTTATGATGATGATTATTCTCTGATACTCTTGGGTCCATAGGGCAATAGTGATTAGAAGATGGTAGAAGTTTTTTTACTTTTAAAATTATATAAATGAACACAGATTGTCTAAGGGGCTGGGTCCCCATGGAAACCGGGCAGTGAGAGTTTCCCACAACTGCCGGGGTCCCGGACGATAGCCCACTCCATCCCCCGCTTTATCTTGCTTCCTCCATTTATGGTCACTCTCTTTTCTTGTGCTCTTCTCCCTCTTGCCTTGTCTCTTGTCCTCCCTTTCTCCTCTTCCCCTTTCATGGGGCACCACGCCACCAGGTGCAAGACTGGCCCAGACCCGGGACTGGGTCTGCCCCTCAAGGCTTTGCATTTCCAGCTGACCGTGAAGGAAAGGGAGTGGTATGCGGTCGTCCCTAGTCCCAGGAAGAAGGCCCCCTAGCCTGACCATCATGCTAACCAGCACCACAGGGACAGCAGAGCCCGTGCCCCAGCTCAGACCCAGAAATCCAGAACTTAGCTCCCATGCATGGGACGTAAAACTGTGTTTTTTCTAAACCATTTTTAATGGTTATTAATGTAACAAGATATAACAAGCGTAGACAGGATTATAAAACTTTGAAGATAAGAAAATGACCTTTAAAAGTTGTGAGATATTTCTATACACCAAAAAAGAGATGGATCAACCATTTTCTAGGAAAGACTTAGCTTTGCGCCAAGGGATTCACTACCTGATAACACACATGTAAAGGGTTCTTATCCCCAGGTCTTGGAGAAAAATTGAATTTGGGAAAGTAGCCCAAATGAGCTGTCTGAGACAAATGTGGAAGGGTGTGTGGCAGTTGGGGACAGGAGCCCGTTGCTTGCAGGCCAGGGATCTCCACGGGCTCAGCTGCCTCCACTGGAGTCATCCCTTTCCTCTGCATGGAGTCAGGGACCTTGACTTATTTCCTGTTCTTTTGGCACTGCATGACATCTCACAAAGCCAAAGAGGGTAGATCTCAGGGGCCCAGGGGGAAGCCAAGGCGCTCAAGACTTTGCCTGCTGGAGAAGGCAGAAGAGTGCACCAGGCTAGCTCTGCGCTTCCTGCCCAGTACCAGATCAGAGGTCAATTGATGTCCAGGGTTACAAGTCAAGGCATGTTTAATGTTAACCATGTGCTCGCTCCACCTCTAACCTGGACCCCACAAACCCCAGGCAGGAGTGACTCTCAGCCTCCCGGGGCAGAGTCAGGCCTCAGGCACCCCTACTTGGCCTCAGGCACTCTTCCAGGTTCTTTCCCCCTCAGTCAGTTACAACCACAACGCCTCATTGTAAGACAGAGTCCTGCTGGCTCTGGCATGAGCACCCAGACCCCTGCCTCTCTGTCTACAGGCTCTTCAAAGGGTACATTCAGTTAACCCCTCTGTGGCTCTTACACAGAGTCCTCCTGCTCTTTGGGGCTGCAGCCTCCTTGGTCCCAAGTTCCCTGTTTCCCTGGAATAGCATCCTGATTTGGAAAATAACCCAGAGAGGGGTAGCAGGTAAGCAAAGTGGCTAAGGGAACACACCCAGGAACCAAAATGCTGACATTTACACAATCTGCTAGCAGTGTGACTTGGAGCAGTTTACTGATTTGACCCTTAGTTCCCTCTTCACAAGCTTGCAGATCATCACACTAGCCTCTCTAAGAGTTGCAAAGAGTAAACTCAGTGACTCAAGGGCCAGGCCCAACTCCACTCTCACCACCACCAACACCTTGCTCCAGGGGTCCTCATCCCCATCAGCAGTACCATCACCCCTGACACCTTTATCTTCCTTATAGTGGAGATTTTTTTTTTTTTTTTGGCACTGCATGACATCTCACAAAGCCAAAGAGAGTGAGTTAGCTAGTCTGGTGCACTCTTCTGCCTTCTCCAGCAGGCAGAGTCTTGACTAACACCATCACCACCACCATCACCATTACCATCACCTTCACCATCACCACTACCACTCTACCACTACCACACCACCACCACCACCACCACCACCACCACCATCACCATTACCTTCACCATCACCATATCACCATCACCACCACCACCATCACTACTACCTTCACCATCACCATATCACCACTACCACCACCATAATTCCCGTGTGATCACCATCACCATCACCATCGTCCTCCCTTCTGTTACTATCTGTGCTCCCAGGTGGAGTTCATGCCTTAGTTCTGGACAGTCCTTGAAAGCAGGCCCACCCTTCATTCCTCATGTCTGTTGCGGTAAGAGGAGGTGCCCAGCCCTGTAGATAGGAGAATCACCTCATTGTGGGTGAGACAGTCAAAACACGTGAATGGACTTCCCCCAAGGTCATAGTCAGGTGTGGCACAGCCGGGCCCCATATACCATCATAGTGAAGGTGACAGACCGAGAAAATAACAAGAAGAGGAAACCTAAAGACATAAAGATTCCAGAAAGAAGGGTTGGGGATGTAGCTCAGTTGGTAGAATGCTTGCCTTGTATGCACAAGGCCCTGGGTTTGATCCTTAGCACCAAAGGTGTGCTAAAACAGCCATAGCTGTTTTAACAAAATTCAGGAAAACACAGAGAAACAATTCAGTACTTTCTCAGTGAAACTAAACAGAAAGAAAATTTCTGATAATTAGATTTTAACAGCCATAGTTCTCTGCGTTAGCATAATGGTTTTGTTTTCCAGGAGAAAGGTGGAAGAGACAAGCAGACAGTGGCCAGACCCTAAAGACAGCAGAACTCTGACTCACAACCTCTTCGACAAGCAGCTGGGAAGCCAAACCACCACCTTTGAAAAATTGGCCCAGAGTAATCAGGACTCAGTCAATAACTGCCAACTTCCCGCTGCCAGTGGAGCCCACTTTTAACTCACCAATTACGTGAAGCTAAACATGCTCTCAGAACAATGGCACAAGAAGCTCTTTCCACTGAAGCTACCAGCTTTTCTGTGCCAATAACCTCCAGTCAGGCACAGCTGAGCCTCTGCTGCATTCACCCCAGAGCCTCCTTCTTCCTCTGTCTGATTTGTCCCAGGGCCCTGCTGTCCCAGGGTTCTGGGGCGTTGGGCCCCGCTGGCCTGCCTCTTAGCACTACAGGAGGGCCACGTCAACGTTTGATGTGGCTGAACCTTTTGCAATAAAAATTCTGAAAATGGAGCCTGTTTGGTCTTATCTGGGTGATCTTTTTTTATTTCTACATGTTTGAGATAAAGAACATTTGTAACAGAGCTGGAGTAGCAAGGGGCTAATGGCAGGAATAGAAGACAGCAAGGACAAGGTGGACCTCACGAAGGCAGTTGCCCTGCACACCCAGGCTACTGCTCTCAGGGCTTCAGCCTCTCCAGCCAAAACCATTGCAAATTTCCCTTCTCCCTCCCTCTGGTTCCTGGAGGCTTCAGTGAAAGCCTGCTTAACTGCACGGTTTACTGTGGCAGGGGCTAGCGATGCGTGACTGTGGAGACTGGGAACGTGTCTAACAGGAATTGAGATGTGCTATGTAATATACACCACATTTTAAAGACAATTAAAAATATAAATTATCTCATTAATAATCTTATACTATTGACATGCTTAAATAGGTTCGATAAAATATATCATTAAAATTAATCTGACCAATTTCTTTGTACTTTTTAATATGCTCTAAGAAAATTGAAAATCTCCCGTGGCTCAGGATATATTTTCATTAGACAAGGTGATTTGGACCAGAGTCAGTACAAATTCTAAATGTCCCAGCTGTCCAGAATCACCTCTCCGTGGGGGTGATGGAATCAGGGAGTGATTCTACATGCTCCCCGTATTACCCAGCTTTGCATTCCTTTGACAAAACAGCTGAAATAATTAACATATACGAGGAAAGATTTATTCAGCTCACAGTTCTGGAGATTGCAGTCCAAGAGCAGGTGGATCTGTGGCTTTGGGACTCTAGTAGGGTAGCTGATGGGAATGACAGGGAGCAACGTCAGAGCACACTGCTCACCTCAGGCCAAGAAGCAAGAGAGGAAGAAGGGGCTGGGGTCCCCAAATTCCCTTCAAGAGCATGGCCACAATGACCAAAGGGCCTCCCACCAGGTCCACCTCCAACGAGTTGCACCCCATAGTGCCATGCTGAGGACTGAGGGTTTAATCCTTAGACCTTTGGGAACAGTATCCAGGTCATAGCATCACCTCCAATGGCTTGTAGACTCCAACCTGGAGACACTATCATGCTGTCTGTGGGCTCTTTCAGCAGTTCCCAAAGCTGTGTCCAGGTCACGGACAGGGGTGACACTGTGGACTTGGAAAACCTAGCCTCTGCCTAGAGCTGGTGGGCCCTACAGTCTGCTGACCAAGCCTTCCCTGCAATCCTGCCTCCCATAGAGGCACCTTGGGTGCTCCTGGCATGAATGCTGATTGCTGTCTGGCCAGGAGTAGTCCACCCGACACTTTTTCTTTCCTGCTCACCCACCCTATGCCTCTCAGGTGGTGTGCAGCTGCCCTCCCAGTTGTGGGGATGAGTCCTAGTGGGTGTCTGCTGGCCCTGGCAATCCCTTGCTCTCTGACCAGCTACCACTTCCTTCACCTGTCTTGGAAATGAAGCCATGATGTGCAGTGGCCAGGATTCTGGGCACGGGCATGGCAGGGGAGCCGGCAATGCTGCTCAGGTGGTGGCTCTCCTTCTCAGCAGAGGAACAATCCCCTTTTCTGTTTCAACCTCTTTTTCCCCTCTGGAGAAGCTCTGGTGTGAGGTCAGGATGCTCAGAGCAGCAGTGGCCTTGTGGCGACCTTGAAGGGCAGGCCAGGAGGATGACAGGGCAGCACCAGAGCCCTAGGTTGGCCAGGATGCTGGGACAAGCTTGGCACTGCCCAACTCAACACTTCCCATTAGGTGGGATAATTGACTTCCTGTCCTGTAAGCCCCTGAGAATTGGACATTCTGTTACTGCAGATGAGCACATGCAAAACCGTAAAAACCTTGGACCTTCTACAGCTGTTGAAATGCTAAGCATCTGTCAAGGCCTCTCTAGGCCAAGTTCACTTGTTAGCTTGCAGACAGATCATGTGGTGGCTGTGTCCAGAGATGTGCTGACTTTATTGCAGCCCTGATCTTAGGGGACAGCCACAGATCAACCACTGAAGACAACCCTGCCCTCACCTCTGCGTTCCTGGAATCAGCTTGTGCAAGAAAGCCCCCTCCCCCTTCCCCCACCAACCTTGCCCCCGCAGTGCCTCCAATGACACCGATGGGTTATTCCACTTTTCCTGTTAGTTCTGTTGTTCCCATCTGCCGAAGCTCAGTTTTTTGGTGCATAGGCATTTAAGATCATTATGTCTGCATGATGAATTGAGCTTTTTCTTTCATTATAGAACATTCCGCCTTATCTCTGGTAATCATCCTTATCTTGAAGCCTCCTTTCTTATATTAATACAGCCCCATCCGTTTTCTCGTGTTTAGCAATTGCATCTATATCTTTTCTCATTTTTTCATTCTCAAACTGTGTGTCGTTAGATTCAAATTATACGATTTTAATCAACGTGCACTCGGAGCTCATTTTTTAACAATCTTATCTTAGCATTTTGTACGGCATGTTTACCCATTTACATTGAATGTCATGTTGCTATTTTAAGCTTAGGTCTTCCACTCGGGTATTTACTTATTTTCTCTTAGTTCCATCTGTTCATTCTTCCTCTGTTCCTTCTCTTGCATTTTTGATGATTTCTGGTTTTTCATTTTTTTTTTCGACACCACCTCCTATCTGGGCTGTGGGTGGAATGGGTCCTCCAGAGGAGATGTAGTCCTTTGTGATTGTGGCCTTATCGGGACCAAGTTCAGGTGAGGAGGCTCTGGGTGGGCCCTTGTCAGTGATCATGTCCTTAGACTGTGGAGACACGGAGACACAGAGAACCCCACGGAAGAGGGAGGCAGAGATGGGAACCATGCATCAACAAGCCGGGGTCCACGGAGGACCAACAATGGCCAGAAGTCAGGAGGAGGCAGCAAGGCCTGCTTGAGTCCCCACTGGTACCTGGATCCCAGTCTTCTGCCTCCTGGAGGGAGGAGAAGAAATGTCTGCCGCTTACCGCTTGGGTCTGTGGTGCTTTGTTACAGCAGTCACAGGAAACTAACAATCTCCTCTGTGACTTTTCAACTCTTTGTTTTGTTCTAGAGACGATCACAGGCACATCTGATCATCACAGCGGACATTCACGTTAAGTTTACTCCTTAAAAAAAAAATCTGTCAGCCTCACAGAGTGACTCCATTTGCTTCGTTCCTGCTGTTTGTGCTCCACATTTCACTTACACATTTTACAAGCCTCACAATACCTTGTCATTTTACTTTAGACGGCTATTGTGTCTTAAAGAAAAATAAGATAACAAGTACGATTTTTACTTATTTCTGTACATATATTGCCTACTGTTTTCATTTTTTCCTGAGCCCGCAGTAGGTGTCTTATTCTCTTTTTTGCTCCCACTAGACTCTTTCACACACTTCTCATGGCGATGTTGAAGTCTCAACTTGCTAGTTCCAACGTCCGGACTATCTAGGGGTGAGTTTCTAGCCAATGTTGTTATCGTCTGATTTGGGGGCTGAATTTTAGTTGGTTTGCTTCTTTACATGTCTTTTAATTTTTTAGTTACCTATTAGACATCCTATGCAAGGGAACAGAAGATCCAAAGAAAATAAAAGTTATCTCCGGAAGCTTATCAGGTGTGACTGGTGACACTCCAATTCCTCTTTGGGCATTGTTGCCAGTTGGTAATTTTCTCCAAGAAGATGTCTGTCTGGTTTATGGCTTAGAAACAGGTTTTTGTCCTGATTCTGGCCTTTTGCTTCTGGGGAGCTCCACCTCTGTCCTTCCTGGGTCCCCCAGCTGCAGCCCACTGCCACCTCGCACTTCTCCAGACCTGGGAAGAGTGCTGCCTTGCAGACCCCCACGGGATGCTCTCCTCTCCTACCCTCTAGCCTTGCCCTACACCTTGGACCCTGGGTGAGGCCCTGTGGGAGACACAGTAGAGTTACAACTAGCTCTGTGATGGGACACCCAGCAGTTCCAGTCCCCCTGGCTGCTCACTTACGTCCATTCCATACCTGGGAGCACATGTGCTGGCTTCTTCTATCCTCTACCCCAGACTCACTTCCACACAAGCCAGGAGTGAGAACGTAGATGGGCATCTTCTTCCCGGAGAGATCCCTTCTGTTGGGCCTTCTTTGCATCCACAGATTTCCTACAATCACCATGCTTTAGTTTACTCAGCCTGTTCTTGGTTTTGCGGGTGATGGAGATAGTCCCTTGAGACTTTCCACAAGTGACTGGGAGGAGCTGTGCCAGAAATGTCACACTCCTTATCTATTTCTTTCCTTTCCTTAAGTTCTGAAGTAGAGTGGCCTTGTTCTTAACCCAGAACTCGGGATGATTCTTGGCCAATGGGCAGACATTTGGAAATGGATGGCCTGGGTTGGTGGTGAGGGACCTGCTTATTGCACTCACACTGGTCACATGAATAGGCAGAGCGGAGCAGGCCCTTGCAGGTGGGCAAGACAAGCCCCCTCCCACCAGAGAAACCCAGGGCCCAGCAGGTCCACAGCTCCAGACTTGTGACTCAGTCACAGGCCAGAACCACCTGCCACGCTCACCTTTCCACCCGAGGAGTGTGGCACTTGGAGTCTCAGCTTCCTCATTAGTAAAAGAAGGAAGCCGGATTAAACAATCGGGCTGGCCGGTCCAGCATCAAGTCCAATGCTTTCCTTCCTGTGTGCTGCTAAAGCTTTCAAGGATGTCGAGGACGCGATCCCTGTTACGTCATCCGAGGACCTTTCTATTTGTGCTTAATGGTTCATCAGACCACGGCCAGATCACAATTCTGGGAGGAAAATAATGGCTTATTGTTAAAAAACAAATGAGTAAATAAAAACCAAATGAAACAACAATTTGAAATTTATTCTCACAAAGTCTAAAATTTGCCCTTGTAAAATATTCACTATACATTGTCAATGATATAGTAAAAACACCAATTTCCTATTTATTCCACTCCCAGAGATGACCACCATAAAAAAAATACACATTTCTCATAATTTTTCTGGACTTATATTTGTGTTCTTCTTCCTTCAGTATGGGTTTACTGACTTCCCACTGTGTGCTCGAACATTCTGCCAGGTACCAGGGTGCAGCAACAGCCAGAAGGCAAAGTCCTCTCTCTCTCAGGCTGCGCCGGGCAGCGTTCTGTGGTGGAGACAGAGGAGACGTCCACAGTGGTGGCAGCAGAATTCCAACAGGGGCGGTGACTCAGAGTGGCCGGGAGAGGTCTTTTCCACAAAGCATGCTGTCCCTGTCACTAATGGAGACCCTGACAGTACAAAAAATAAATAAATCAAAAATTTTAAAACACAGGGTAAGAGGAGCTGGTACCAAAACAAAAAGGCCTGAAGGGGTGAGCACATCTAGCCAGCAAGGGGGGCCTGAAGGTGCAGAGAGGGAGGGCGGTGTGTGGTGCAGGGGAGAGCCCAGCAGATCTACCTCCTGCAGGGCCTCCAGAAGTGGAGGCTCTCATCTTCTAAGTGCAGCATAGAGCACTGGTAGGTTTCAGGAAAAAGTTTCAGCCTAATTCTTAATTTAAAATGGAGTTAAATACAGACACATATATAATGCACGCCTATACTAAATTAGATATTATATGCTCCTTCATGTAAATACATTTTTATTGATGACATAGCCCCTTACTGTTTTAGAGGAACAGGAGTTTTCTACACAAACTTTTGGTCACATCTTTCAGTTAAAAGTGCAGTATATCTTCTCCTGGTGGCTCATGGGGACCACACGCGGTTCTTTCCGACAGCACTGCATGCTTTCTGATCCCCTTCTCTCAGGAGGGAAGCCTAGTTAAACTGGTGGCCATATCTGTGTAAGTGCAACTTTCTCATTTAAGTTATTGAGATTCACTTGGCTATTCAATGATTCAGCAGACATTGAGTTCCTGCAATCCTATAGCATGAGATAGTCACAGGGGTCCTTGCCCTTAAGAAGCAGCAGTCTAGAGAAAGAACATCAGCTGCGCAGGGCAAGTTCTACTGAGCTCCAGGACGATGGGAGGCAGGTGTGCATAGAGTAAAAATTCCTCCAAGTTGGGAGAAATTAAGCCTCGGGCATTGCAGGTCAGGAACATGTTCAGAGCATCTCACCCGAAAGCAACTCTGAAGATGAGCTTGAGTGGCTAGCACACAGGGCAGGGTGTGCCCAAGGACCAAGTGGAAAGCTCAGAGCAGGCCATGCACAGGCAGGGACAGGCTTTGTCATGAAGACACAGGGAGACATCCCAAGGAAGGAGAGACCCTGTGGCCCATCAGTCAGGACTCCTGGGCCCCTTCGCTTCTGCAGTTGATTTCCTATATCTTCAAAGGTAACCCCCTTCCCCTCTCTATGCCTCCATATCTCAAGTAAGTTCTTTGATTCTTGTGGCCTGTGACTAAGTAGAAAGTCTGACATGTTGTGGAAAAAGTATCTATTTTGACCGCTCCTGAACTCTGAGATGCTGCCAAGTCTTTTCCCAGCAGACAATATTGAAACAATTAATGTCAGAAGAAATGCTGATCTCAGAAAGGGCATCTTCAACAAAATAAGGGGAATAATTAAATAATACTATAGTTATAGATTCAAAGTAACAAGGAGGTAATTTGTTCCAACTCCCATTTGATAATTCGATAATCCACAGTGGCACCACCTGGAGGTCATCAGCCTTGGCTCCACTGTCCCCGTGGAAGGAAAGGAACCCACTCTCCCCCAATGATCGAGGTCAGCCCCATGTATTTGGGAAACCTGCTTGTTCTAGAAGGTATGGAGTTGTTCTGCAGTCCCACCCTAAGCTGCCAGGGTGTGTAATAGCTCCTTCTCATTGTGCTGGTCCGCCCAGGCCAGTAGGTCCTTGACCTTCTAGACATGGCAGCTGGAGTAGGGAGGCTTCTAAATAAAGGACTTGACAGGGAACCCTGAGAGACAGACCCCTCTTCTTCTCTATTTGAGGCCTGCAAATACAAATATTGGAACTTGAAGTGCTGTGCTGGTTTTCCAGCTATGGGAAGCAGATGAGAGAGTGGCAGAGAGAACACAGACCCTTCCCCTTTGGTTGCCTAAGCCAGTTTAACTTGGGATTTCTGATGGCTATGAGAAACGTGTCCTAAACATTCTCCAAGGAACAGAGGTCGGATGTGCATGTTACATTACCGTGGAAGCCAGTAGTCCTGAGTTCTTACTGCTCTGCCTTAATAACCTGGACTGGATCCTTGGTCCAGCCAGATTGCTGAGCATTCTTGACTGTGACATCTGTACCTCTTCCATCGTCCAGGTTGGGTCTGTCTCACGACCTGTGCTGGGCACCTGCTTCACAGCACACATCCATCTCAGCCCTGCCCTGCCCTGCCTGGCCCTGCAATGGGAACTGCTGGGTCATTCACAGGTTTATTCTCTTCTCTTCTTGATCTACATCACCTCCTTCTAGAGCCTCTTTCTCTGACACACTTGTCAGCAGACCCTCTTCCTCTGACACACTTGTCAGCAGACCCTCTTCCTCTGACACACTTGTTAGCAGCTCCTGGTGTGTTAAGCACATCCGCAGTGGGCCTGCTTCATGACCCCATGAGTGCAGAAGTTGGGTGTCCCTTTTCTTAGCTCCTGGACCTTAGGAGGTGAATAGGAAATGAGTGTTTTCCATCATTAACTGAGGGTCAGCCCTTGCTAGGCCAAGGCTTTGCAAACCATTTCCTTCCACCCTATGCTATAGAATCCCTGAGCCATGAGATCAGATTTGGAAGTTTTTCCAGATGTGGCACACCATCAGAGGCCAGGAGGAAGCCACATCTCTTGATGGACAAGGGTAGAGTCCCTGCTGGATGAGGTCTTGGGAACTGGCTAGTCCTAGAATTATTATTATCTGTTCTGTTGGATTTATGAAGATTGCAGATGACACAGGTCAGGAGTTTAAGAAATGTGCCTTACTGATTTCAGGGTCAGGGAGTGGCTTTTGTAGAACACAGTGTCAAGCCCTTTATGTAGATACATGCATAAGTTTACCCCCCCCCTTGAAGTGACAGTCACCATGGTTCCCAGGGAAGCTCTTATTGGCCAGCTGGAGGGATGGATGTTAGGTAAGATGAGGCTACTTCAGTAATGTGTCCCTGAGCTGTTTAACTCCAATCCTGGGTTTTAACCTCAGCTTCACCACCAAAAGAGTAGATTCTTAAAGCCTAAATATGCATTGGAATTAACATGTCTTCCCTGAACATCTTGTAGAGGTGCAGATTTGGGAAACTGGATGACTGATGGGCGTGGTGTTTCATTAGTGTCCTTCCCAGGTCACAGTGGGAGATGTCAGTCAGTGTAATGGACTAGAGCTCTGTCATTGGTGTCAGCCTGATGGGAACCCTGACTCTGCCCAGACCAATGTATGGTCCAAGGTATCATTCTTCCATTTTAAACCTAATTCCTGATCTTTAAGTGGGGAATATAGAGTTGTTGGGGCATTAAATCAAATGACTAAAAGTCAGTTAGCAGAACACTTCTGTCTATATAACAAGTGTTTAAAAACTCTTCACTATTATTTTTCCCAATGAAGTAAAAATCTACCCCAATATATTACCACAGAAGACTCCACCAGGTGAAGATGCATGACCAACTGAGATGCTTACTAAAGGAAAAGGGAATGTGGAATAAGTAGTGCGAGAAGGTGATTATAAATGGCAGCTAACCATGGACCCATTAGGGAACTGGGGACTGGGAGCACCATGAATAGCTCCCCTTTATTTTTTGTGAATATATATATTCATACTTATTCTATATTTTTGTTATGAGTATTTGTATTCAGGCGTTACCAAGCTCAAACCAATGTAAGGTAAGAAAGGACTTTCACATGTGCCATCTAATTGAAGTCATGGAAAGACAGTGGAAGGGAAGATCACAGTCCAACTTTCCTCTCAAGACTGAAGTGTGGAGATGAGAAATAACTTGAAGGATGACTCCCACACCTCCTAGGGGAAGACGAGGAAGAGGGATTTCTACTTGTCCCTCAGGGCTGCTTCCCCACATCACAGCCCCCAATGACATGCACCCAAACCCATGCGCCACTTGACAATAAGAGTGACAAGATCATCACCAAATCCAAAAGGTGCTTTCAGCTCTTCTTGGGGCTCTCAATCTTGTCTTTGAGACCCTGTTCTCTCAGCCTCCTGGAAATTCGGCACCAGAAGCCATACACTTGTACCCTCCTCCATACCCACCCACCATGCCCCCCAATGGGCTTCTAGTCCGTGGGGGTCTAGCTCCTGGACTCAGCAAACCTTCCTGAGAGCCTTGCCTGTGCTGTCTCCTGCCTCCCGGGCTCTCATCTCTGACGGTGTTGGCTTCGTCTTCATGTTCCTCCCCTTCGGGGTCTGCAACGCCCCTGCATTCCAACAGCTGGCTCTCCCAAGCCATGCCCAGCTCAGATCCATCAATTGCTTCTCTGCTAGACCCTTTCTCAGCTCTGATGTTTATTGGAAAGTATAGACATCTCAGGGGAAGACTGTTGAGTTGATTTTAGCCTTTAATCCATGGCAAACCAACATTCAAGGACTTTTTTTTTTTGCTTTATTAATGCACTATAGTTATGCATAATGTTGAGTTCATTTTGATGTAATTAAACATGCATGGAATAGAATTTGTTCCACTTCAGTGCCCTGTACTTCTCTTCCCCACCTCCCTCCCCTCACCCTCTTCCTCTACTCCACTGGTCTTCCTTCTATTTGTTTATAGTTTTTTTGTTTTTTTTTTTAATGGCTGCCTTATAGATACACATAAAGGTGAAACTCACTGTGGCCTATTCAGGTATGGACATAGCACAGTGTGGTCAATTTTGTTTTCTCCCTCTTCCTCAGTAGCACACCTCGTCTTCCCAAGAGGTGGCTGCTGTGGTGTACTTGAGGAGACACCTTGAACCTGTGGGTGTCCTGGGAAAGTACCTGCGATGGCTCCTGCGAGTGTGTTTTGCATGTTGAATGGTCCACTCAGAGTTGTGAGGACCGAGTTCTATCTGTTTGCTGCTCCCAATTGCTCTGTATCCCATGGTGTATGTCACATGTCACCCCCAACAGGCTCTGGGGTTCTCCTAACACCTGTCACCACAGACGAAGCTGCGCTCACTTCCTTAGGTTTATTCCCCAGACAGCAGCTTCTCCACCGTGCCACGGGCTCTGTCCCTTCTGATTTCACTAATGACACCAACGTTCCCTCTAAGAGGGAGGACTGTCCAAAGTGGCAGCTCGTGAGAGGTCTCTGCATTCCCTCCAATATTCTGAATTGTACTTCTCTGTATTTTTGTCGTGGTATAAAGCTGCACCTTAAGTTGTTTAAATTAGCATTTTTTAATTACAGAGTTTGAACATTTTTAATGAACATGTTAGTAATTTAGACTTCCCCATCTGTCAGTAGCCTATTTATAGTCTTAGCTCATATTTCTACTCCATTTACTGTCTTTTATTTTTATTTTCAGGAGTATTATTTTTTATTACTCATATAAATCATATGTCAGTTTCAGAAGCTGAAAGGATATTTTCCTGGCTTGTCATTAATTTAGGTTCTATGATTTTTTAAAAAATAAGAACCATTATTTTTCATGTAGCAAAAACAGTCTTGCTTCCCCGAGGTCGGGGCTTTCTGTTGTGTCTAATCTGTCATTGTTCCTCTCAGGTGACAGCCACAATGTGCCCCTTCTCATCTGAGTCAAAAGCCACTCATCATCTTGACTGCTTCCTCCCGCTTTGCCCCGACCCAGTCCCCACCCTGCCAGCTGGCAGCCAACTGTGGCTGAGCCCACACCCCACCGTGGCTCTGGCCTGGCCGCGTGGGTCCTCCCTGGACTGCCCATGGCTGCAGTCTCCCGCTGGCTTCCCTGCTCCTAGCCTCCAGCTCCAGCCTCTGCCCACTCCATGCACCAAGACACTGTCTGAGGGATCACTTCAGATGCACAGCCTCACTGTCCCCTTCTCCTGCCGGAATCCCTCAGGGACCTGCTGGCTCACACTGTTTCCACCAGCATAACTGGATACCAGAATCATTGGACAGGACATTTTTTTTTCTTTTTAATCAGAACTTCTGGATCTTAACCAAAGTTACACAACGAAAACATTTGGGGGTATGGTTGGGGAGCTGTGATCAAGTAGAACAAAGTCTCTTTCCATAGCACTACGGGTTCTCTGTCCTCCAGATTCTGAACGAAGGTGGCCCTCTGCACCCTCTGGGGAGTGGCCCCAGACTGCCTTGCCCCTGTCTGCTCAGAGGCTGCTGGCGTGGTGCTGGGTGGTTCCCTTCCAGGCATTACACTGTTTCTCACTTCTCTGCGTTTAGAAGTGTCGCGCCTTCCTCTTGGGAAATCTTTGCTTCCTCAGCATAATTCTCCCAGGCTTTGCTGGGCCACCTGCTCTGGCCACTCATGCTCAGACACCCTCTGTGATGTCCCTGTAGCATGTTCTGCACCACCTGCCTTGACCCTCACACCTCTTATTTTGCTTTCTAATAATTCATCTGTATATCTGTCTCTTTCATCAAACTCTGAGCTCCGTGGGGCAGTGATGCTCCTTATCATTGTACCTGGGACAATAAGTCTAGAATTACAACCTGAAAAGAAAGAAGTAATATGCTTAGCAGAAGCCTTAGGACTATCTATGGAATCGTAAACAAAAGCATAACCAATAGTAAAAATATTGATGGCATTGTTAATATGAATGAACTTCTGAGCCTGGAGCTTAATACCCCTAAGTTTATTGGAAGATTCGATCGTTCATTACTGATCAACATATCACCCTAAACTTCGTGATATAAAATCTTGGTAACTTATTACTATTACTGCTATTACTGTTGTTTCCATCTCTTGTAGTTTTGGGCACGTGGCTTGTCCAATGGAAGCTTGGGCTGTGCTTGCTTCCTCCCATTAGTCTCAATCACCACTCAAGCAATGATATCTAAGGCAACACCCTTAGAAGAATGTTCAAGAAAGGCACCTGTTGCATTCAGGTGTCAACAAACATTTACATTTTATATACACTCCTTCTTCTACTTGTTGAAATCCTGCTTATTCATAAAACCTGAGTCAAATATCTTGTATTTCTGAATTATAAAAAAAAAGCTTTAGGCAGGATTGTTGATCTTGGTTAGAGATTTTATGTGTGTGTGTGTGTGTATGTATACACATATATACATGCAATATTATATGCTATGTTGTATATATATATGTGCATATACATATGTATGTATATATATATATACACACACATACTTACACACATGTGTATGCAAGTGCAAGTACATGTATCTCCTTGAGTCTATCAAGAGGAAGACTACAGACATTCAAGAGAGTATCTATTGTAATACCTCTTTTGCCTCAGGTAATGCATTAGATGGTTGAAATGTCATGTATTTTATTACTACTGAAAACCGTCAAGGTAGGTGAGGTAATACTCAGAAAAAGAAATGAGATTGATTGTCAAATCAGGCTAAAACTCTAAAGCTTTGAGCCCACACTATTTGCATATGGTTGAAAGCAGCAATGTAGAACCTCCCACTGCCCACGCTTCCTTCTTGGGGACTCTGTTCAGGCCATGATGTAGGAGACTGAAGCCCAAGTTGGAAGACACAATCTCCCCGAACAGAGGAGTGGAATCCAGAGTTCAGAGATATGAGGCAGCTGGGCTGGGGGCAGGGAGCCAGCTGTGAAGAGTTGGCTTGAGGTCTGCAGGGACACTCCCTCGCTTGCTCCCTCGGTGCTTGAGGAACTCCTGCGGCATCCCTGGGGCAGAGCGAGTCTAGAGTACCTGGAACCAGCAGCTGCAGGAAGGCGGAGGCCAGCAGATGCCTGCACAGCACTGCCTGCTGACAGAACCGCTTTGATTCCAGCAGAGCACCAGGCATTCACCCCAAACAAATGAAAATGTACATCTGCTCAAGGATTTGTACACGAATGTTCATGGCTGCTGCATTTACTGCAGTAGCCCCCAGCTGGAAAGAGCTCAGATGAATGCAAAAACAGAGGTGGACTATCCCCACAGCGGGATAACTTTCAGCACTAGGACAAATAAACCACCAATGGAAACAATATGGAGGAGACTCCCATCCTCCAGCTGTATGACTAAAGCAAGACAGAAGAATGCACGCCGTGTGGTTTCATTCAGATATAATTCTAGAAGATGCAAATTAATCTGTAATGTCTAAAAGCATATTAGTGCTTGCCTGTGATAGATAGCAACTGGAGTGTGGATGGAGGATAGTTAGCAAAGGGTCCTTGGGGAATCTTTTGAAGATGATTAAAATGTTCTGGGTCTTGGTTGTGGTGCATGTTTTTGCAGGTGTATCAAACTGTGAAAAGTATCAAATTGCATATTTTAAATGGCTGCTATTTTTCTATGCAAATTGCATGTAAATAAAGTTAATTAAAAATAAAAATAAGAAAGGAAGAATAAGCACATGAGGCACATAGAAAATAAGCAGCAGTGATAGATTTAAAATCAATTATATCAGTAGTGACATTAAGTGCAAGTAGAACAAACATTCCAAATAAAAATAACATTTGTCAGATTAAACATTAGCAAAACCTAACTGTATGCTCTTTGAAAGCAACACACTGTAATGCAAAGACATTTACCAGTTGAAAGTAAAAGAATTCACAAAAATAACCATGTAGTCACTACCCAAAGAAAACTGAAATTGATACATGAATTAATGTCAGGCAGAGTAGATTTTAAAGAATGATATTTTTAAAAAGACTAAGAGAAATGTTTCACAGTGGTAAAGGATAAATTCAGCAGGATAGACATGGTATGTCCAGGATAATAATGAGTTTGTTACATATCTGATTATATAGCTGCAACTACATAAAGCAAAATGACAGAATGAAGGGAGAAAGGGACAAATCCATTATTGTTGTAGACCATGAAGTAATTTCTCAGTAGCCCACAGATAAACATCAATAGAACAAGAAGACCAACAGATCCAGAGGAAATTTCAAAAACACAATTAACCTAAACTGACCTATAGAATATTCACCAAACACAACCTCCAGCAACCTACTGTTTTCATGACATATTTTCCAAAATAAAATTATAGACATAAAGTGATTTTTAGAATGTGTGTGTGTGTGTGTGTGTGTGTGTGTGTGAGAGAGAGAGAGAGAGAGAGAGAGAGAGAGAGAGAGAGAGTATGTGTGTGTTGCTGGGGATTGAACCCAGAGCCTTGTGCATGCAAGGCAAGCACTCTACCAATGGAGCTATATCCCAAAGGATTGTAGTAATACAGTGTATGCTTTCTGACTGTGGGTGAATTTAATTATAATTCAGAATAAGAGCTGGGGAGGAATTTTAAAGAGTTGAGAATAAGGACAATTCAGAATAACCTATGGGTTGAAAACTGGCATCAAGATAATTAGAAAAGATTTCAAATTATATGTAATGAAAACCTGTTAATCTAAAACTTATGCTATTTACCTAAGTATGGGCAAAATTATAAATGTATGGCTTCCAATGCATAACTTAGAAAAGAAGAAACTAATAATTTAACCTTCCACATTCGGTATCTACATACACATATAAAGGGAAATAATATAAAATAAACTAATATAAAAGATAGTGTGACAAATAATATAAAACTACAACAGAAAAATATATTAAAAAATAGCAGAAATCAAACACAAAGAAAGTAGAAGGAAAGAAATAACCGCAAATAAAAAGGTAAGTTAATCTGTAACAATAGAAAATGACAGAACAATGGAGAAGATCAACAAAATCAAAAGTTGGTTTTTAAAAAGGTAAATGTAATTATTAAGTCTGTAGTAACACTGTGAAAGAAAGAAAGAAAGAAAGAGAGAGAGAGAGAGAGAGAGAGAGAGAGACGGGAAAAATACCAACATTATGAATTAAAATGAGAAAAGTACAATCACTTTCAGACATTAAAATGGTAAAAAAGATTATTGTAAAACTGAATGCCAAGACTTTGGAAAATCTAGGTGAAGTAAACAAATTTCAGGGAAAACACAATTTGTTTGGATGAAAAAGCATAAATAGCTCTTAATTGAGTAAGTGTCCTGAATCCAAAAAAGAAAAGATTCCCACAAAGAAAACTTGAGATCGGAATTTCTTCATGGGTGATATTTCTAAATATTTATGAAAGAAAATATATTAGTATTACACAAATATATCTAATGTTTTTCTTCAGAAAAATAGAAAAAGTTGGAACATTCCCGATGGTTTTATGTAATCAGCATAATCCTTTGTGAAAACCAACAAGAACCCCATGAAGAAGGAAAATCACAGTCAACATTTGTCATGAACATTGGCACCAGAACTTCCTAAGGGATATTGTCATATAGAATCCAACAACATATAAAATATATGATACAATTGGACAAAGTGGGATTTTATTTCAAGATTTCAGGCTTGCGTTAATATTAAAATTCTACTCATTTTAATTTACACATTAACAGAATATAAGTGAAAAACTCCATGCTCTTCCCAATAAGTGAATGAAAAGCATTGGTAAAAATCTCTATTAATGATTTTAAAAATTCACAAATTTAAGTTAGATGGAACTTCCTTAAACCCAGATGTCACCTCAAAACTTCCTGCTAGCCTCATGGTTGAGGGTTAAGCATTTTGACGCTCTCTTTTGAGGATGGGAACAGAACACAGAGGTTGACTATCCTCACCTTTAAGCAGCTTTGCGCCAAAAAGCCAGGCTAATGCAATCATACACAGAAAATAAATAAGAGTTTGAAAAGGAATAATAAAGGCCATCTTTATTTAGAGATCATCCAATTCTACAGCAAGAATTGACAATTCAATTTAGAAAAGATGCTAGAAACAAGGACACTATAAAAACAATTATAACAAAGAATAAAAAAATAAAATTGAACATATTACTGTTGGTAATTGCATAGGAAAACATCTAGGGAAAATGGCTAAGCTTTCCACACTGAGCAACACAAAACGCGGCTGAGAAAAATTAAGAACGTTTGATCAAATGGACAGATAATCCATGTTCATAGATTAAGACAATGGCCAAGACAGTATTAAGATCTTAATTCTTAATTCATATAAGGACTCAAAATAATTTTAATCAAAATCCAAGTTCATTCTAAGTTAGTATTATACAATACTTATAAACAAGTTTGGAATTTTTAGTATTGCTATGGATATAAAATAACCAAGGTGATATCTAAAAAGAAATTAGAAAATTTGTGTGTTTCAAGAGTTAACATGAAGCACAGTAATTAAGTTGGTGTGGGAATTGGCACAAAGACAGATAAACAGAGACACAAGTCAAAATTGAATCAGAAAAGAGATTGACAGAGATGGTAATTTGATTTACAGTGACACAGAATTTCACAGGAAGCAGTCTTTTCAATAAATTCTGTCTTTCTGAAACTCTATGATATGTATGGAAGGAAAAACAATATCCTTACAATCTCACAGTGAATGAACAATTATTTGAGAAAATAATAAACAAAATCTGAAAGTTAAAAAATATCAAGCTTCAGAATAAAACAGGAGAATACCTTCATGACATGTTTCAGGAAAGATTTCTTAAATAGGCTGAAAAGCACTTGTCAGAAAAGGAGGCAAATTAGACCTTATGAAGTAAGAGCTGCTCTTCAAAAGCCACAGTACAGTAAGTGACTGAGCGGCACCTTGGCAGAGGCAGGTGAGACGTCCTGGTGTCCCGTGCATCCTAGGCTCACATTGCTCAGGAGGCTTGTTCTCTCCCTGTCCTTGACCCTCTCTTCATCTGGAGGCTTTGTGCCATCCCAAACTGTCAAGATTTCCTTTTACCAGCAGAGGAATCCAATTTTCACATGCCTGGTATGAAGATGTGAATCCAATTCTGTAGTCCAGTGGTGAGGCTTTATCTTGCAGGTATTCAGAGGAACATCTCAATAAAGCAAGGATGGAGGAGTTAACTTAAATGGTCAAATACACACCAAACAGAAATCCACATGACCAGCAGGGGGCATTCGTATGGACTTCCCAAGCTGCACAGATGTGGGTTCCAAGTCTGGGGATGGAATTTACTTGTTGACTTTAGAAAAATCATCTTGACCCTCTGAGTCTCATCCTCCTTATCTGCAGCAGGATAACTATATGAGTGGTTGTTTTTAATTATTAAAATACCAAAATATATTCCATGAAGTACCAGTTCTCATGATGCTAATAAATATTTCACATATAAACTCTTCCATTATCAAATAGGTTTCAACAATTCTAGATATATATATATTTTTTAACATCAAGACTCTGAAAATAGAAACCTAGGGGAAAAAAAGGATGTTTTCCCCCAGGGAACTTTGCAATTCTCCAAAGGGGATTGACTGAGTGTTCAGTCTTCCAAGCTATGTTGGACCCAAGGAGAAACATCTGTATTGATGAAGGACTATCATTGTACGGATACCCTTGGGGAAATGATGGTGTAGGACCAAGCAGCCATTATACACTGCTACCTACTATTATCATATTACTGTGAGTGTTGCCACCACTATTACTGCTACAGTGTACATAATAGTTATTAGTTTATTAATTATTACTTTGTAGCAACCATAATAAAGCAAGAGGCCAAAGTCTAAATGAATGCAAGTCACACATCAAAATTCATGAAGCATCATTTTCCAAACACAATTTTGCATGTGAAGTTTTGCTTGGTTCACCTCTTCTGAATTCTATCAGCTTTAGAATAGACAACTTGGAAATAGACAAATCCCTTCTCCCCCTGCTAATTAGTATGATGGATTGCTGAAATGGGATTGTTCCATCGTAGTAGAGATGAAGCCATTGCTTTTAATTAACCATAAAGGGATTTGAATTAATGCAAAACAAAAGAAAAGTCCTGAATATGTCCATTTACCTGGGTTAATGACTAAGGAGGTCCAGGAAGTGGTATAGCTGTGCACTCACATTTGCTCCTGAGTGCCTCACAGTACAACAGGTTTATATATAGCACTTTGCATATTCATAATTGTTTTACATGACAGGGAGTGAGGCGAACATGGACAGAAAATGGTAGACTCACAGAATTCTGCAGTACCAACTTTTCTTCCACTGCCTTGCTGGATTATGCTATTAATTCCTCAGAATGTTTGGATCATACTAGTTGCTAGGTGATGAGTCATTTTCCATTATTCATGAGTGCAAACTCCAGTATCAGTGTGTCTGCCTTTGTTTTCTTCATGTGATAGAAGCTCTGGACCACTACCTTGCTGCCTCTCAGCCCCTCCAGCACCCCAGGCTCCAGGACACATAGAACACCAGCACAAATACAGGCTAGGGGAATTAGGCAAGCCTCTCTACCATTTTCTTCTCTTTCTTAGCCATAGACCAAGATGAACTCACTGCCTTTGAATCCCAAGGTTGCAAAATGCCAGGTCTTCAATCTAACACTAGGTTGGGTGAAGAATATGATAAGACTTTGTTATTCCTTGCTCTGTTTTACCTCTTTCAATTTATGGAGCACCTAGCTACCTGGCCCTTGGCTAGACACTGAGAACCAGAGGCAGTCATCGTTGAGTTGGGAAAATAAGCATAAGCAAACAAATATGATACAGTATGGCCTCTTCAATACGATATGCACTTACTAACCAAGAGCCTGGAGAGGAGCGAGTGATTAAAGTCACACCCAAGCAGAGTTCTGAAGGTTGAACTCAAGTCGGGCAGCTGGATGAGATGAAGAGAAGGTACCATGAGCACTTGCAAAAATGGCCTGGCCCAGGGTAAATCAGAGATCTGACCCACCATTGGCAGCATCCTGCCCAGGGAATCGACCTGCTATCTGCACTAACCAGTCCAGAAGTCAAACTACCATGTCCACCAACCAACCCTGGAAGCCAAAAAGCAATCCCTATGAAAACTGGCCTCAAATGGCTACATCTTGATTGATATCTGACAACTTCTCTAATTTTCTCCCCATTTCCACTCATGACCAACTGGAAAAGTGAAATATTCACTCCTATGAAATTGTGTAGGCTGTCCTCTGTGTAGCTGGCCCAGTCCAGCTTCCCTGGGCAAGAGCTTTCAACTGGGACACACATGAAGCCTTCAACTCGGGCCTACCTTGGTATCTGTCAGAGGTGAGTGGGGGTGGCTGGCTTCTTGGGTATAGCAGGCTCAGAATACCTAGGCTTGGCTGCTTCCCACTGGGGATAGTCACTTATTTCTTCAGCCAAAGCTCGGAGTCCCAGAGGTAAAGTCCTCCAGCAAGCTCTTCCCATGACATCTGTCCACCCCACTTCTCCCTTCTGGAGTATCCTCCTGTGACCATCTGACCACTTGTCCCCATCCCTCCAGCCCCATCCCAGCTTGTTCCTGCAGAGTTTTGTCTGAAGCCATGGCCCCGCTTAGCTGTCTTGTCTAGACTCAGACAGCCAGTTAGCCGTTACAGAGCATTGAGGACAGATCAGCTTCTGCCCTCTGGGGCTGGCGAAGCCAGAAATGTAAACAAAGGATTATAGCAAACCATAAAAATGTGCTAAATGGAGATATGAAAACAAGTCATTCTGTGGCCAAGAACCAGTGCCCCTCAGATAGGTTTGGGTTGTGGGGCTCGATCACAGTGAAATCCAATCAGGCTCATCACTGCCGGGTGGCAACGGCAGGGAGAAGAGAGACCCCCAGAGAGTTTGGAAAGTAACTCAGCAACTTGGTTCCAAATGCACCTAAGGTCCCCATCACTCCACACACTGCCTGGGGTAGCTGATGCCCAGGACACTGGAGGAGGGCTTGGTACCACTGACCTGCTGCAGCTTTGTGCTGGGAGAGATGACAGCCATTTGGGGAGAGGTTGGCCTGAATGCTGTGTCATATGTGCGCAGGCTGCAATGAGGGCAGCTAGCACTGCAGCTCTGTGCTCTGCCCCAGGCTGTGGCTCCTTCTAGAAGCCCAAGGACAGCCAGGCAGACATGCAGCCAAAGCGGCCGCAGGGAGGGAGTAGATGTGACCCATGCTGTGCCCCCAGTGGACTAGTGTTGGCCACCCTCTGGAATCCATTTAAAACTTTACTGGAAAGTGTCAGCTTTGCCAATCATGATGGGCTTATGCAGTGGCCGGCAGGTGGCTTGAGCCTGGGGAACTGGGGAGCTTCGGAGAAAAAAAGAATTTTAATGCGGACCTAATAAAAGCAGCCAGCATCTGTCAGCTCCACATCAGCCCTTTGGGGCCCCACACCTCCAGCCTCTGTCCAGCTCACCCACAAGCTGAGTCATGCTCATTCCACATCACAGACAGCAGTAGTTATGGGATGCTGACCATCAGCAGGTTGCTGATCCCTGGACCCACACTGCCTCCTTTAAGACCAGTAATGTCCGCTGTACAGGGAAGAACCGTCACAACCCCATTTCACAAACGAGCAAACAGAGGCTACAGGGCTGTCACTACTTGCACATGATCGCCCTTTGTGAGCTAATTTTGACACATCTAAATAACTACAAATTACCAACAGAAGTCCTAAAGGAAATCTCTCTAGGGGATTGGGCAAAGGGGCGGAGGGAAGGAAATGTTCCCAGAGAGCAACTTTGGCCCACGTGAGAGCACAGAACAGGAGTCAGAGAAGCATCAAATGCCCAGATTTCCGTTGAACATGGCGACATAGCATTTTACTGATGCCCTGATTATTGAGTGTCACTAGCTTTATCCTCCATGATCCCCATGAGATGTCCTGGGCCGCATTTGCCACTTGCTGAGTAGACTGGGGCTGCCTCCTCTGGGCCCCCTTCAGGATGTGACTGTCACCTGCTGACTTCTCTGCTTTCCTTCTGCACCACAAGGCTCTTAGGGCAGGGGCAAAGCTCAGCTGGTACCCACATCCTCAGTGTCTACTTGATGGACAGGTACCAGGTAGGAAGGGAATGGTGCTGTGGAAGGCAAGCTCCTGAGTGAGCTCCTCACTGACTGGATTGAAAGAGAGAGGACAAGAAAGCGAGGAGGTGGGAATGTTACCAAACGTGGATGCTTGGGTCTGAAGTTGTGGTGCAATAGACCCCAAAAGAATTCAGGCACAGACAAGGCTTTGTTTAGGGGCTTCTGCTCAAGCACATGCTAGACAGGAATCCCAAGATGGGCTTGAGCAAGGAACAAAGGGGGGGCATGCCAGAGCTTTGGAGTAGGTAGGAACTCAGTCTCTTGAAGTCATCATAGGTAGAGGTTGAACTCTATTTGGCGCCAGGACCCTGCATGCCACTCACGAAGCATGACTCATCACTACCTTCTGTCTCCACTTAGAGGTGTGCATCGTACTATGCTAACCAGGTAAAGGCAGCTGGGTTACGTCTGTGACTATTTTATGCCTGCATTTGTCCTTTATCATCTAGAAAGTCTCTGATATTATTTTCAGAAGAGGCAGACCCTGCTTTGGCTTAGCTGCATTTCTGCTGACACAGTCTAGAAGGCTGAGCTGACTTTCCCAGCCCCTCACAGCCTTAGTCCCTAGGAGCCTGTTTTTCATGGAGGTCCTTGTGTCAGGGAGAGATGATGGATGAAAAGAAAAAATAAATCGTAAGGGGCTTATATCCTTTTTCTAAAATAACATGAGGAGAGCACTAGATTCCACAGCCTCAGGGCACCTGCCCTTCGAGGGTACCCCTCCTACCTTTTAGAGCATTGTGGATGGAGGGAGCGGGGCCCTGAAGAGCTGATTCGACCATGCCTTTGGCCCTGCGCTGACCTACTGGGGACATCTCTACAGGGGCCTGGCTTCCACTTAGGGTTAGTGGCTTTCCATCTAGTACTTGATGCTCAATGGATTGAGTCCCAGCCTGCCCTGGGGATGTCTTTGCTGGAGAAGAGGGGTTCTGCAGAGAGGGTTGGGGCAGGATGTTAGGGTCACATGGACAGAGCCAAGCTTTGATTTTCTCACTTAAGGTGTACATTTTGGGTAAGTTGTGACCTTTCCTGAACCCAGGTTTTCCTCTCTAAATGGAGTTAGTGGTATGTATCTCATGTGTCTGTCCTGATGGCTCCTTGACACACCTCTCTATTTCTCTCTCTCTCTCTCTCTCTCTCTCTCCACACACACACACACACACACACACACACCTGCCCACACTGTCCCTTGTATATGACTTAATTCAGTTAATTCCAAAAACAGTTTGAATTTTATTTATGATCTTAATTCATTCTGCTTGTATCAAAGTAGTTTCCCCATGGGCTGCCCTTCCCTTCAAACTTCATCCTGTGGTCCAGATGCAGGGTTCCTTTGATTCAGTTAAGGTCCATCACAAAATAGAAACACCATATTTTTTTCAAACAGGAGATTTGGAGCAGATTCATTTTTTCTATGGGACTTCTGCCATAGCAAAGGACTACAAATTAGTGGCCTAAACAATAGAAACACAACTCCCCACAGCTCTGGAGGCTGGAGTCTGGGGTCAAGGTGTCTACAGGATGCTTTCATCTCAGTCTGGATGTACTCCCAGTGTGCCTGTGGGTCTCCAGATTTCCAGTTTTCATAAGGACACTGGTCGTATTTCATTGGGGGCCCACCCTAGTCCAGCCTAACCTCATCTTCACTGATTTTATTGTCAACAACCCTATTCCCTAATAAAGTCCCTTCTGAGGTATGTGGGGCAACATGAACAGGGGACACAGTTCAGTCCATACAGCAGGGGCTTTATTACAGAGGTGATGGTAAGGGCTGAGATGAGGTGCCAGCCAGGGGAGAGATGTACCCAACAGGAAGGTCCTGCTGCCCTTGACTAGGAAGAAACAAGAAGACCAGAGACAGGCAGCACTGGCTGAGCCTGGAAACCAGGGTCTTTAAGCAGTAGCTGATGCCTTGCAGATGCTGGGACCCCCGGGGGACACCATCATGGCTAGGTGCTACCCAAATTAAGAGAAAGGGAGGGAAATACCTTGGCGGCCCTCTTTCCTCTTCCCTCCCATCTCTTGGCCTCATGTTTGCTGTCCCCACTGGGAAGCTAGGGACCAGACTGTTGGTAGGACTCAAGTCTCCTCTACTAGGCATGTGAGCATGTGGAGGGCAGGGAATGGCCTGGGGCCACGCCTACAAAGCATGTTGTCATTCTTCTCTCCCCCAATCACCCCTGCACTGCCACATGAGGAGTTAATTCTTTGCCCAGGGTCTTAAAGCCAGATTGCATTAGGGCAGAATTTCTGCTCTCCTCTGCTGGCCCCCCCGGGCTTTGCTCTTTCTCCTACACTGGGTCAGCCAGCCAGAGGCAGGACGGTGTGTGATTCACACTTTTAGCCCTCCTGGGACCTAACACGGTGTCTAGCATACATTAGGTATTAATAATTATTCACCAAAATACAAATGGTAGAGGATGAGTCATTCCCAAATGAGCAGCGGGGATGGCAGGAGGTTTGGAATTTAGAGGCGAGAGGACTGAGAAGAGAGAGCGGTTTCTGGAGGTGGAATAGGAAATCAGAGCAGGGTCTTGCGGGCACCACATCAGAAAGACAGATTTCTTGAACTTGCGTGGTTGCACTCTCTCCAGCTCTGAGGGTGGGTCAATAGGTTCCTTCATGAAGTTCTCTTCCAGGACTAAGAGTTACCTGGCTTGCATGAGGCCCTGGGTTCAGTGCCCAGCATTGCCAAACAAACAAACAACAACAAAAAATTTCTTCCAGTACCCACCTCCTTCATCTACTCGGTCAGAAATGTTCCAAAGCAGAGGCTGTAAACTCAAATAGACCCTTAGGCCAGGCAGGGATTGAACCTGAGAAGGAAGCCTTGGCAGCCCAGACCATAGGGTGGTCTGGTGTCCAGGAGTGGGTGGGCAGGAAGGTGCGTGTGCCCCTGGTGGCCTTCTAGACAGCATTTCAGGAGCTGAGTATGTGAGTTTGAATGTAAAATTCCAAGATGTTTGAATGATGGTAATTAATTCAGATGTTTTAAATACCGTGTGGGCGATAATGATAATATTAATGTAACCATAAAGGCCACATATGATCTGCAGGAGACAGTGCTGCCCTTCTTCCTCAAAGAAACTGACACTGGGGAGGGACTGGCTGATGTTGTTATTCAGTTGAGAGCGGGGTGGGCACTGAGCACTGGCACAGGAGGAGCAAGCTGCCTGGAGCGAACAAGCTGTTGGTTGGGGGTCCCCTTGTTCACTAAAGACCCAGTTAGTCTTCAAAGGCTTGCTTAATTGTTCCTTGGATTGGCCCCGGGAGCATCTGGCTCTTTGCAGGCTGTCTGTTTGCAGATTGCCCGCATAGTCTAATTGTGCCATTCAAACTCAGAAAAGCAGCTCCAGGCTCAGCTCAGCATGTAGCGGGACTGGTCTCCAGGCCACCTGGGTCAGGGACCAGAAAGAGCATCTAGAGCCCCCGGGAGCAAGGAGGGAGGAGGGGAGGGCAGGTGTGCTGCACACCACCTCTGTGCCACCCTAGTTAATCCTTCCAACATCCCCATGCTACAGAGGACGACGTTAAAACGCACAGAGGTTTGCTCAAGGAAACACAACGTGGTCAGGTTTTAATTGCACCCACCCCCGGGCCTTAGGCCCTCCCCCACACACCTTCGCTTTTCCTCCAGGGAAGATCTGGGCTCAGGCTTGGCACCTGCAGACTGTGATTGGGGCTGCTCACTTTCTCCTCGTTCTTCCTTGGCCAGCCCACTGAAATCCTCTCACTTGTATCTCACTGTTATTTTATTTACTTAATACTCAATTGGTTCTGAGACTCTGAGTTTCTTAACATGGAAGCTTAGCTTATTGAATTTACAATTTTTATTCCCTAATATTTGCATCCAAGCTGAAAATTTCCCTCCAAGTCTTCCTTCATCTGCATCCTGCATTTTTTCTTGTGTTTCCCTTAACACACCATGTAAACTATTTTCTAATTTTCTTTGTGAAATTTGTTTAACTTCTCAGGCTACTTAGAAAAGCATTGCATAATTTAAACACTTGGGAATTATTTAGATATAATCATACCTTATGTATTTCTCATTGAGCTCCATTCATTCCGAGAATGCACTGTGCATGTGTTCAATACTTTAAACCCTTCCTTGGATTGCCTGTCTCCTGGCTAGAACCACTGGTTCTAGCCTGCCCCTGCCTTCCTGCCCTTCCAGACATTGGGCCACGTCTGGAAGCAGTTTGGTCATCACCAACAGGACAAGGATGCTGCTGGCACCTGGTGGGTAGAGGCCAGGGATGCTGCTGGACACCGCACAGCACAGGGCAGGTGCCATCACTGCCTACAAGGAGCTGCAACCAGAATGGTAACAGTGCTGAATTGAAAAACACCGCAGAATGCTGTTTCAATCAATATCTCTATGGATTCTGTCTATTGGTTTTGCAGATTACTTAGAGAGTAGCACTAAAATTCCCACATAATTGTAGATTTCTTTAGATCTGTTAGCTTTGTTTCACATATTATTGATATTCTTAAATGCACACATACATCACGATGCTATGGATTCGTGAAAAATCAATGCTTTTACCATTACAGAATGTTGATCTCTTCTTCAACTACTTTCTTCAGCTTTAATATGACGGCAACAGATTTCTTGGACTGAACGTCTGAATGCTGTGTCTCCTTCTACTCCTTTACTTTCAGGTTGCCATGTCTCTGATTCTAACGTCTGCATGTTATACACTGAAAGTAATAAGCTATTGCTTTTTCATTTGGTTGGAAAATCTTCTTCTTGTTTTGAGGCTGTTTAAACCATTTACATTTTTTATTGATTTTATTTTATTTTAAAAACACGACAGTGAAATGTATTACAATTGTTATTACACATATAGAGCACAATTTTTCATATCTTTGTATAAAGTATGGTCATGCCAATTCATGTCTTTATACACACACTTGTGTGGTTTTTTTTTTTGCATTACGATTCTTATTACACATATATACCACAATTTTTCATATCTCTGTTTGTATATAAAGTAATGTAACTATTGGTGTGACTGGGCTAAAATTTATAACCCTGAAATACATCTGCTCTTTGTTCCACATGTTTTTTGATCTTTTTCTCCCCACCTTTCCTGACTTTTTCTCATGTTGATCTATTTTATCTTTGGGATTGACTTTTTTAAAAAGTTTATGTATTTTGCCAGGAAATTCTTGTAACAGACAAGTTTCACATATACATTCTAAAGCACATCTATTGTGTCTATATATCATGGATATACTCTCTCCCAGATGTGGATCCTGATGCACAATGCAAAGTATAAGACATAAAGTCAGTCCTTCTGCCTCCTACACACATGGAACCTGGCTAGGGGACAGGAAGCACTAGTGGCTGCCCGAGGCTAGGAGGGGTGGGGGACCATAAAGGCCAGCAGGAGGGGACTTGGACCACGGTGAGATGCTCTGAACCATGGCAGCAGCAGAGGGCATGACTCTGTGCATTGGTCTAAATGAACAAACGCCATGGAGGATTTACTTCTTGGATTGGGGCTGTGGCTCAGTGGTAGAGCACTTGCCTTGCATGTGTGGGGCACTAGTTTCGATCCCCAGCACCACATAAATAAATAAAATAAAGGTATTGTGTCCGTCTACAACTAAAATTTTTTAAAAATTAAAATAAAAACATCTTTAGAAAGATAACATGAAAAAATTAGAAAGCATTTATATTAAATGCCAATTAAAGAAAAGGAAATAAAACAACTGTTAGGCGAAGGGAAGAAGGCACAGTTGGAACTCTCAGAACATGGATAAGAACATTCCGGGAAGAAGTTTGGCTTTCTCTTCATTGTCTATGATAGAAAAATTTCCCAGTTAAAAAAAAATCCAATTTCAAAAATTAAAAAAATAAATTTTTTACCCTTACATTTGCATCGTATTGATGTTTAAACCCTGATCTCCATGCTGGTTTGCGGTGGTGGCTCTGGGAGTCGAAAATACATGCTTAGCGCATTCCTGTCGCCTGCAGCTAGCCCTATACTGTGCAGAACAGTGGGAGCTGTAGAAGGGTACAGTTCCCCTTATAGGACCTGTGCATCCTGTGCTTTTTTTGTTTGTAAAGATTTAAAACCCTGGTCATTGTTGCCACTTTTGCTTTTGGCAGCCCCCGTGCACCTAGCTGGATACTCAGTGATACATCCTCCTTTACCCTCCCTTGCTCACTTCCTGTTCCTGCTGTAGATAGAGGTTCCCCCTTCTGCCCTTTATGTCGAGGTTAGGCACTTCCTCCAGCATATGTCATAGTGCAGATCTGCTCTTACCCGTCGTGGCTTCACCTCCGTCATAGAGAGTGTTATGATGAATTTAGCATTTCTGTAATTTATGGTTCCTCTCCTCCCCCAGCATTTTAAAGATCTCACGCTCTTTGCACTGTTCCTGCTGTTTCTGAGGCAGTCTCCTGCACACGGGTTGCTCCCTTGTGTGTGATATCTGTCCTCTGGCTTAGTGCAGGTCTTGGCCCCTGTTTTGGCCCCTGGACTCTGTGGTGCCCACCCAAGTTTTTCTGTTACTTGTGCTATCTGCAGTTATCTTGCTGGTGCTGGTCGATCGCTTTCTGCAATTCCAACTTCTCAACCGTTATCTCTTCAAATATTGTTTTAGCCTATCGCTTCTCCCTTCCTCTCATGTTCCAATTACACAAGAGTCTGACTGCTTTATGTTCTGTCCGTCAGGTTCTGTGCCTGTCTATCCAACCGTCTTGCCTCTGCATGTTTTTTTTTTTTTCTGCTGTTTCCAATCCACTGTTTATTCAAGTTCACAGCTCCTTTCCTCTGACATGTTGCTGTTAAGCCCTTTGAATGGATTTTATGTGATTTCATATTTTTCATTTCTAGTATTTCTATTTAGGCCTTCTTAATAGTTTCTGTCTCTCCACAGACATTTTCCAGCTGTTCACACACGTTATTCCATTTTCACATTGGACACATTTTCCATATCCATTGTACAGTCTCCACCTGACAATTACACTTTTAAAAGCCAGAGTCTGGGCAATCAAGGTTATGTGGATTTTCCCTCTTCTGATTGTGGGCTGCAAGTTCTTGCTTCTTTGCTTGTCTTATAACCTTTGGTTCTATATCAAATGTTTTATAAAACGAGGAGAGGAGATGGAGCTGACTAATACCTCTGAGAGCGGCACACACTTTTCAGCAGGCTGCAAGTGAGGATAGCACTCTGGTAAACTAATCTGCATGAACCTGGGGAGTTGCATGCTTTCACTTAGATTTAGTGCACAATCACCTTTAATTACTTCAAGCAAGGTAAGAAGACATTTCCTTTGGATACAGACACAGCAAACACTCTAGAAATCCTTTCATGCTTTACAGATTAGCTGCTGGATTTCAACTATCTATCTTTTTATCTCTCCTTAGATGTCAGCTTTTGGGGTTTCTGGGGTTATTTTCTTCCATCAGTCTAGGCCCTGAATGTCTGTGCCTCAGGTGAGGCCAGCAGTCCAAACAGCTTGGGTCACTTCAGAGGGTGTCCTTGGTGCTGCTAACCAGGCTGACCACCACACTCTCACCCTTCAGAGAGTGGTGGTGAGCTCTGTGAAGGGTCACACGGCTCAGATGCAGTCCTCTCTCCTCTCCTGTTCTGCAAAGAACACTGAATCAGCACAGGTGGAGAGTGCCATTACAGACTGCAACAGCCCCTGCACTACGCGCCCACCCCCCAGGCAGCACTCCCAGCCACCCCTTCACCTACAGGTCTCGCGCATTGTCAGGGAAGTGCCCTGTGCACACCAGCCCAGGAAAGGAGGGTCTCTACTGCATGTCCCTACCATCAGACACTAGTTCTAACCAATGTTTTGAAGATGCTGCATATTATTGATCTGCTTATTTCTGTCTCTTCCAGACAGTGAGCGCTGACGACAGAAACCACCTCTGCATCATGTGCCCCAGTGCCAGGAATCGGGCTGACACTCAGCAGGCGTTCGGCAGGTGCTGAGCCTCATCATTATGAGCTTGGTGTGAGCTAACGCCACAGCCTTGGGCACTGCTGAGTCATCCCTCAGATGGCTTAACAAATTGGTTATCTGGGGGTTTGAAGTTAGATTTAATGTCGTTTTTTTTATTAAGCAAGAAGAGAAGAGAATCATTAAAGTAATGACTAAGGACATCTTGATGAGGTGACATTTAAAGGGCATTGTCCGGGATCCAGTCCCCAATCCGGAGCCTCCTCATATGACATTATTGAATTCCTAGTTGCATGGCCTCATAGAATGAAATAGGACCTTGAAGCTGTTTTATTCAATCTCTTCATTTTAAAGAGGGGGGACATAGGACCTGGAAAGGTCTTTTAAACATTTGCTTTTTTTTTTAACCTCCCAAAATCAATTTGGTAGAAAAACCTGGCCTAGAAACTAGAATCCTATGTCTAGTCTACAAGACAGTGGGTCAAAATATTACTGCAACAAGTATCCCCACTGCATTCAAACTCCTGGCTGCTCACAGAGTGTAAGTCCCACACCCTCCTACCCACACCCCTAGAAGCCCTTAGCATGTGTGTCTGCTGAGTCCTGCCACCTCACCTTTGACCAGCTTCTCTCAAGATCAGTGTCATTCTCCCCCTTTCTGTGAGCGCCTTCAGATATCCCAGTGATCATCCCCCTCTTCTGGGACCCTGCAGCCCCTGCCTCTGTCTCAGTCCCAATATGCATCATGTCGTATCAAAGGATTTATTTTCATTTCTGCTTCCCAGAGACAAGGGAACTAGGATACCCTCTTCATCATCTCTGCTTTTGGGACCTAAATCAAAGCCTGGAAGCTCGTAATTGAGACTCAATAACTACTGAATGGTAAAATCCAACTCCGTACTGAGTGACAGACTAATTCAATTCCCTACTCAATGAAGACTAATCCAACTACTTACTTAATGATGGACTAATCCAACTCCTTACTCAATGAGAGTAAACCAACTGCCTACTCAATGATGTACTAACCCAACTCCCTACTCAGTGACAGACTAATTCAACTCCCCATTCAATGATGACTAATCCAAGTCCCTACTCAGTGATGTACTAATCCAACTCCCTACTCAATGCTGTATTAATCCAACTGCCTACTTAGTGATGGACTAATCCATCTCCCCACTCAATGACAGAGTAATTCAACTGCCTACTCAATGATGGATTAACCTAAATCCCTACTCCATGATGGACTAACCCAATTGCTTACTCAATGATGTACCAATCCATCTTTCTACTCAATGACAGAGTAATCCAACTCCCTACTCGGTGACAGAGTAATACAGCTTCCTACTCAGAGATGGATGGATCCAAGACCTACTCTGCACTAGGCCTTGGTCCTCTTAAAGCCCATAATCCCTAGACTTTATAAAACTCCTACCAGGAGAGAATTATTATACTGCTGGCACAGGTGAAGAGACTGAAGCTATGAGGTTTCAGTTAACTTGTCTGACAGGTACAAGTTAACAGGTACAAGTAGAAGACCAGTCTTGCATCTCAGGTCTTTTGATCCCATATCTATTGTTGTTTCGATTATATCTTTTTTTAATATTTATTTTTTAATTGTACTTGGACACAATACCTTTATTTTTTATGTGGGTGCTGAGGATCAAACCCAGAGCCTTGCACATGCTGGGCAAACCTTCTACCACTGAGCCCCAGCCCCAGCCCCTCAATTATATCTTAATAAGGGGAGTCTGGGGAGAGAGAATGATATGTGAAGCACTAATGTGATATATATATTACATTATTGTGCATAGAAGCTGGTATATGTCAGAGATCAAAATTGTTTGTTAAATACAGGTGACCCTTGATATCTATGGGATCCATATCTGCCAATTCAACCAAATACAAATAGAAAATATTTTGGGGAAAAATACCTCCGTACTGAATATGTATAGATTTTTTTTCCTTGTCCTTGTCTAACCAGTACAGTATAATAACTATTTATATAGCATTAACATTGTGTTAGTATCATAAGTAATTTAGAGAAGACTACAGTAGATAGAAGGAGGTACATTCATTATATGCAAGTACTGTGCTATTGTATATAAAGGTCTTGAGCATCTGTAGATTTGGGTTTCTATGTGGAGTCCTGGAACCAATCCCCTGCAGATCCTGAGGGACTATTTTTATACATATGCAGAAACATACACGCATGCCTTTAAATATAAATATGAAGACATCTATTTACGTTGTGTGGATATACACACATGAACACAAGAATGCTTATATTGATCTAACATTCATTTGTATATTTAATTTGACACTTTCATAATCCAGACATTTGATATTGTGCACATGGGTCTTCATAAGAAATTTTTGCCCCATTTAAATGTCGAAAAGCCCTGGGCCTTTCTGCTCAGTGGCAACGGCAGGGCATGGCACGCATAGTACCCTGTGTCTACCGAGGTGCAAAGTAGGAGATTAACACTCCAGCAGCCATCTGCCTAAGTAATGAGGTCCTGTTGTGCTTGCATCATGAATCACTGCACCAGGCAGACACCTTGGAGTCCTTCCTCCCACAGGAGGCCTCTCACCCATGGAGGAGGCAGGCTGCTGTGGTTTGCCCACAGACCCCGAGCAGCTAGCTACGAGGCCACAGACAACAGAAAAGGGAGGTGCAGAGTCAGGAGGCGACCCCAGCAGAGCAGCGTGAGGAGGTGCCAGGTGTGGACTCTGGCCCGGCTCTTCCTGATGCATCCTCTTCCTATTCCTTGCCGCAGCTCCAGAGGGACTAGGGAACTCTCAGTCACCCCCTCCTCCTTGCAGTCTCCCAGGGGCACTAGGATGGCTCATTTCTAAGTTGGAGGGTTCGGGTGTTGAAGCCATCTGCTGTGGCTCACAGCCTGGGCAGCATTCTCTGGGCCTTGCTTTCATAAACACCACCCCATCTCAGACCTCCCTAGGTCTTGCCCTGCTCTTCGGGGCACAGAGATCAAAGACCTAGAGACAAAGTGGGGGGCCCTTCCTTTGCTCAGGACACAGCTAACATGGGTGCTCCCCAGGGCAGATGTGCACAGGGGCTGCCAAACTGGCTGTGGGGAAGGGCCTGGCAGCCCAGCAATCAGAAGAGGAAGATTTGCTTCTTTCCAGCAGAGTGAGCTCAGTGACTCCCTGATGGTCACTTGATGGCCATTGCGATCCCAGCAGTCCTAGAGCGCCCTCTGCAGGAGCGCCCAATTCCATCTCCACTTCCCCTCCTACAGCCACACTCCCTCCCTCACACCTGCAGTTGGACTCTGTCTTTAAAACATCCTCCCCCGTGATCACCAAACCCACCTCTCCTTCCTCAGAGCTCTGGAGGGTGTGTGCCACGTTCTCGAGTTCCTCAAGGTGACCGCCATGATGCAAAGCCACCCATGTAGGAGTTCACACAAAGAATGAACTGTCTAGAGTCACACACATACACTTCCTGTTTGCCCTCCAGGAATTCCAGTTGGGATGGCCACATGGAGGTCTCTAGGTCTCTCTGGGAGCCTAGGGCTTCCTGCTCACAAGGGCAGAACACTCCATGCCCTCTAAATCCAACAACATGGCAGAACTATATGACGCACATGCTCACATGTGTACACACATGCATTCACACACTCAGATACACATGTAGACACACACAGATGAACACACAGGTATGCCCACACATACACACACAACATGCACAGGCATAAAACATGCAACCATTCGCACAGAAACATGCATGTGTTCACACACATGCACACACACTGTAGGTGTTTCCCACTCCTAAGTGGGAGTCACACTTATGTAGACTGCTGCCTGCACATCCCCAGAACACTGTCTGCATTGAGTGACTTCAAAATCCTTGAATATGTCAAAAATGTAATGGTAATATTCAGTGGTAATAATTCAGTGAAAAGTAGCTCCAACACACCTGTTTAGAACACAATCGTTACTATGCCTGAGAGTCCCATAGTGCCGATATCTTTAAACCGGTGATTCCAGCACAGAAAGTCGAGTCATTCTGTAGGACATAGCAACACTGCAGAGAAAGGCACCCTGGTGGGGGTTTGGCCTCCACAGCAGGCTTGGCTAGCTGTTCTTTTCTTGGCTCCCTCCTGGCAGCATGGACTCAGGTGGACACTGCTTTCTGTGGCCTCCCCTGCTGCTGTGCATGCACCCTACCTCACCTGTCAATGAGACCCAAGCAGCGGCTGCTTGGGGTTGGAGGGAGCTCCTGGGACACTTAGGAGAGCACAAGCATGTCACCATACTTGCTGCCATTCTCAGTCTCGTAGCTTCAGAATCCACCCTTCAGCTCAGGGAGGCTGTAAGGAGGGCAAAGAGGCCAGCTAGAGAACTTGGGCCACTCAGCCACAGACCCTCTGAGCTGCCCACCTCCAGGCTGTTAGGAAAACAGGGGCTGTCCTTTGGCTTCAGTTTTAACTGCAGGAGAAAACAGCTAAATGGTGCCATGATTCTGTGGTGTTTTTCCATAACAAACAAACAAACAAGCGAAAGAAAGAAAGAAAGAAAGAAAGAAAGAAAGAAAGAAAGAAAGAAACCACCAAAATATTCACCGAGTGAAGAATGGTTTACTAATATGATAACATTTATATAAAGTGGAATTCTGTACAGCACTTTAATTTTTAGGACAGGTTTGTAATAATGTTGGTCAATGCTTATAAAATTAAGGATCAAACCATGACATATTTTTACATTTATTGTGCATTTTTAATAAAGTTCAAATAGCTTTCTCTTAATGTAAAATGTCTGCAAAAAACCAAACAAACACACACACACACACACACACACACCAAATTGCTCATTCATAGTGAATATTTATGAAGGTTAAGATTTGCAAAGATGCTAATTTTAATATTTTATCTTTTTAGTTGTCTTCATGTTTTCTATGGCATCTGTTTTATCAGAAGAGAAAAAGCTGAAGTACCCCTATGAGAAAACAGAAAGAAAATGTATTCCTCTCTTACCACACTCTCCTGGTTTCTTGCAGGAGACTCTATAATTATATACATAGAATAACTCATAGAGAAGAATCAAGTATAGATGCAGATGTGGAAGAATTGAGTTTCATAATTTCAACGTGGGATTGACGGTGTCTGCTGGCTGTTGGGAAAGTAGAGCCACTTTGGGGACAGGAATCTCACCCTCAGGGCCTCTCCAGTGTCCTTTCTTCTTTCCACACTTTGTAAACCCTGATCAGTTTGGACACATTGTACAGGAAGCAAGTGTTTTCCCAGAAAAAAGTTTCTTTGTGAACCAAGTAACTAATGTCACCTGAGGATTTGTGCAAAGTCATCTCCCCAGGAGCCTTTACTGACCTCAATGTCACAGCCCTGTTTTGCTCCTGCTAGAGCACACAGACCTATGTGAATTTCCCCTCCTCATTTATTGACTCATTCTTGGCCTCCACCTTCTAAAGGGTGAGTCCAAGTAGGACCTTGTGTAGCAGATAATAAGCACTCAGTAAAAACTTGTTGAATTCATTATTGCTCATGGCTCCTCTGTGTCCTGCCCTGGAATCAGGTGGAGAGGAGGAAGAGATAAAAACAACCCAAATCCTATTTAGCATGCGGTTGCTTAAGGCTTCAAGATTGTGACATTCGGGTGTCAATTAGTTATCAGATTGATTGGTTCGTGAGTGAAATTGGAATTTAAGTTTGACTTTTAACCCAGGAAAAATCAATAACCCATATCACATATGTGCTTGCACACACGTGTTGATACATGCACACATATATGTACACCCACAAATGGCCCCTCTGGTTATAGGAGCATGAGAAAACAGATACATTAGACACAAAACATTGTGAATGTATTGTTGAAAGCTCAAATTAAGCTGGATAGGGACAAAGAACTGAGATGTCCCACACTACCCATTGAGAAACTGCTTTACTATTACTGGCCTGAGCCCCTAAACACAGCGGCCCCATCTTCCTTACATCCTTCTGTTGATAAAGAAGTAATGTGCAATCGTAACTAGGTTCTGAGCCACATACCCAATTAAATGTTATCATCATTGGCTTTATTATCCTGTAAAAACCGGAAACTCATGTTACAATCAGAAAAAAAAATTGTGATTTGTTGAACAAAGTAGATTGCAGTAGATATTATGGAGGGAGAGAGGGGAGAAGAAGCATTGCTTTCTCAAGGGTTAGTGTAAAAGAGGTAGAAGAGATATAATCAGCTAGTGTATAGTCACCATTTCTCTCCAAACAGACAGAACCAGTACTGTGTGTGTGTGTGTGTGTGTGTGTGTGGTGTGTTTAAGAAACTGGCCCAAGCAATGATGTCTCCAGGCTGGGTCACCAGACTGAAGACTTAGAAGGAGCCGAGGCTGCAGCCCAAAGGCCATCAGACGGGAGAACCCTGTGCTCGGGGGAAGTGAGTCTTTCATTCTATCCAAGCCATCAACTGGATGAGCTCCTTCACATTAGGGACTCACTCTGCTTTACCCACAGGTCTGGTCGAATGTGTATTTCCCCATCAGTCACAAAAATGCATCGCTTTGGCATTATTGTGTTCATGAACCTCAAATGGCAACCCCAGCCACTTGGGACCTGTACTGGCTCAGAAAGGGTCATAGCCAGTGGCCGAGGCCATTACTCACACGGCCCACCAGAGGGCCCACTCCCATCAGGAATCATTCCTGGCATAGGTGCTGCCCCTTCAGTTTGGGCATGCCTGCAGCCAGGCTCTCTCCACTGCCCCTCTGCACTGGCCTGGGCTCTCTGTGTGAGTCCATGAGAAGACCTCCATGCTGGGGGGCTGAGTCAGTCTCCCTGGGTCTAGTCTCAGATTGGCTTCTGTCCCTGGGATACCAAGGGAGGCCCAGACGGTCCTCAGGCAGGAGCAGCGGTTCAGACATGGAGTCCTCACCTCCGCATCTCCTCTCAGAGGCTACCTGGCTTTCTCTGGGCAGCTCATGGCATGTATAGGCTGCTCCATCACGGGGGAAGTAACAGGAATTAAAGTGGCCCTCGCCGGGCACTGGCCACATGGTTTCAGGCACTCTACTTGCAACCCCATCAGCTAAGCTGGGGCTGTTGGAACAAGGCGCTCAAGCCTGTAGCAGGACAAACCTCTGAGTTAATGGTGATGGGTGGATGGCTGACCGGCTGGCTAAGTAAGCAAATGCATTGACGGCAAGCCTCACTTTATGCACAAGGACCAGAGGCTGGAGCTGTTGGGTACATGGCCCTCCATCACACAGCCAAGCAGCTGAACACACGGCTTCAGCAGACTCCTGTCTCTCAGCCCAGGCCTGGCCTTAAAGCCTCTGTCTTCCTGGACAGTGTGATCACAAAGCACTGTCGACTGAGTTCCACTGTTTCTCTCTGGGTTCCACTGAGGGCTCCGAGGTTTCCTCCCTTGGTGACCAGTGAAGGAGCCACACCAGTGCTTTCACATGTGAGTCCTTCCTCATGTGAAGGAAGGCCAACTGCCAGAACCTGAGTTTTCTTCATACGGAGGCTGAGGCTCTAAGAGGAGCAGTGGTCTTACTAATTGCAAGTTGTGGACTTGAATTTTGTGCCTTGAGAGCTCCACTGTGTAGCTCCAAAGAGGGAATGGCAAATGACAAATGACCTAACTCGTTTTTCTAGGGTGCAGCTCATGACTTCTTCTTGTCAAAAACAGAACCTTCCAAAAGAAGTTTGGTTACTCCCCAATGCCAATGAGCAGGAGGCAATTTGGAGAGAGTGAGAGTGGCCTGGGGTGCCTGGATCTTGTCTTGAGGGAGGGGGACATCTTGCCTCTGGGGAGGCAGAACTGGGTCTCAGGATAGGATCCTGGAAGGCAGGAGTGCTTGGTGTGGGGGAGTGGAGCAGTCTGATACTGTCAGGTGTGTAGGAAACAGAAGTTCCCTTTTGGAATGCAGCTTGTATGTCCCTGCATGGCCAGTTTTCCAACCTGGTGGCCTTGAGATCCTGCACTTATGCCCACATCCTTCCTCTGGAACAGCTACATGCACAGCTCTAGCCCCTGCCATCCATCTCACAGTCGTAAAGTGCTGGGTCCCTTAAGAAGCATCAGGAGGGTCTCCCAGCCTCCCTGCTCCTCTGGCTGGCAGTTGCAGAGTTCCACACCTGCAGCACCAGGCTGCCACATGCTGTGGGGCCAGAGATGCTTCACTGTGTCCTGCAAGGTGTTTAAGGGAAAGTGGCCCCAAGTGAACAGCTCAGGAAATACCGCCTGGAGGGGCACATGCTCAGGGGTACACCGACGGCGCTGAATGCTCCCATTATAAAGGACCTGCTGAAGTGTGTCTAATGTGGTATTCCTGAATGATCATGATGTCATCATTGTTCCTGTCCCCTGCCCATCGCCTCTCTTCCTCTTCTCTGTCACCTCTTCCTCTCCTCTGCCTCCTCTTCCTCCTTGCTCATGAAATATCCTCTGAGCCGCTCCTGATGGACCAGGGCTGGAGTGAAAAGCACTCTCCAGAGCCAGAGTGGAAGCCCACTGCCTGCGCTGCCTGGAACCTGGGGGCTCCAGGAGGTGGAGATGGGGGCGGGCTAGGAGGAGGAGATGGGGAGGCTTGGGCATTTGCATCCATGTCTACAGCCCATGTCTCGTTGAAGTCGAGCTTCTGCCTCAGCTTCCTGTCCATCACTAGAAGCTGGTCTTGGGGTCTAGAATTCTGCACTGGGGTCCTGCTAGTGGAGTTGGTCCTTGGACTCAGCACCTCACTGATCCTGTTGCAAACCAGATGCTTGGAGCGAATCTCTACCCTGCCTGACTCCAGGAGTTTCTCTGGCCCTGGCCCCTTGCTTCTATCCCCTTCCCCTCTGCATAGGTTCTTCTGTAATTATTAAAAGAACAGCGGAGGTGTGCACTGGTGTACCAGTGAGTTTAAGTTAAGCTTTATGTTGACCAGAAAGATTTTCCAAGATTACCTTTACTTTCCAGGTGAGGGAACTGGGGCTTGGCCTCCGAAAGCCGTTTGGTGATAGACATGGGCAGAAGGTGGAAATGCATGGCCTTGCTGTATCAGCCGTGTGGAGGGCTCCAGTTCCAGCAGAACTCAGCATAGCCCCAGAGACGTGGAGGCTGAAGAAGGCTTCAAGGGTTGAGGCCTAGGTGGTCACGTGGGGCTCTGTGCTCCGAGGGGCCTCTAAGCTGGGAGAACACTCTTCTACCACTATCTCAAACTTCTTAGCATTTTTATCTTTGAACTTGTGTCTGTGAGTCCAAACTGGTGGGGCAAGAGAGGATGCATGCAAACACAGATGTGCCTGTACCCATGTGCGCAGTGCTCAGATGCCCTGGGAGCACAGGACTGCAGTGGGCCCTGTATTCCAGGAGCCGAGTGAGACTCCGAGGGAGCTGAGGCAGGATGCCACTGGGACTGGGGACAGGAGGCATCAGTTTTCCTGAGAAGCCACACTTCTCCTTGAAAAGAACATGCTGAACCTGTTCATGCTTCAGCACGAGAACAGAGTGTGCTTGACATGGGAAGGCAGTGGGCCCAGGAACCTCATGCCATTCTTTCTTGTCCTGTTTCTTCCCTCCTCGTACTGGAAATGAAGACAGACGAGGCAGAGAACAGAGAGGTCACGGCTCCCCTGCCTCGCACCCTCTCCCACAGGTCAGGGAGCAGAAGGTGGAGAGTGCTACAGAGTGCATCACACAGTGAGAGACCTGGATTTACCTGGTGAGGTCAAAACACCTCTGCAAGTAGCATCTGCAAAACAAAATCAGTGAGACTTTAGCGATTCTCTGTGTGAGTTAAAGACTCATATTTGCATTTAAAACTCACCTTACTGAGAACAAGGATGAGTAGAAACATAGTGATGCCCAGTTTAAATCTTTCTTTGCTTAGAACAACATTAAACAGCAAATAAAAGCTACAATGATAACCCAAGAGAGCGGGTGAAAAGAAAAACTTCGTGTTTCAGTACCTTTGACAGCACCTTTTTCTGCTTTTTGAACAAGGCACCCTGAATCTCCATTTTGTACTAGACACGGTACAGTTTGTTGCCTGACCTGGACAGGATATTTTAAGCCAGAAGGGGAATCTGGAATGTTAAAACCCCGTCACTTTGCAGATGGAAAGGCTGAGGCTCAAGGTGGGTTCCCGTGGAATGGAGACCTCTGCGCAGGCCGTCCTCTGGCCCAGCTCTTGGCCCCGCCTCAGGCTCTCAGAGCTCAGGACTTCCACGGCCTTCCACGGGGCTTTGCTCAGAAGGGCTGTGGGCCCAGGCCCCCGGCCAGCCTGGCGTTCTCTAAGGGTCTGCTCTGAGGGCAGAGGCAGCCTGTTGAACTGTTTTCTGTGAAGGCCCCAGAAACCCTGACCCCTCCCCAACAGAGTGTCTTCAGCCACACAGACTCCCATGCTGTGAGGCCCGTGGCCCACGGAAAACCCCTCATTACGGCCACACAATGCCAGAATGTCCCACAGGCCTGGAATCCCGGCCTTATTCACTGTATTGTACCCAGAGAAAGAAGGGAGCCTTTAAGGGCGGAGAAAAGAGGGGGGGCGCGTCTCCTCTCGAGCACCGGGGACAATGTCCACCCTTTGGTGCTGGGGCCTCTGCTTTCCCACGGCTTCTCTCCTCACCCAACTGACTTTGAATCTAAAGGTCTTTCCAAGCTTAACCTGTGTGGGGAGGGTAGCAGCCTGGAGGGGGCCCTGGCATCCAGGCTTGCAGGCTTTGCTGCTAACCGCCCTTCTGGAAGATCTTTCTGGACAGCTCTTTTTCCCCCAGATCGAAAACACTTTATTTGTTCTACCTCGAACCGAATTTGCTCAGTCATGCCTTAAAACTGTGTCCTCTCTCCTTTCTTACATCTCCCTGTCTAACCTGCCTCCGGGTCCTGGTTGGATCAGGACAACAAGAACAGCTCCCTGTCCTCATGCCCACCTGCCTGGCCCCTAGCCCGAGGCTCCCCCTCTCAAGCCCCTGAGTCCACTTCCATGCAGCCTGGCACAGAGCAGGCCTAGAGTCTGCTGCTGACTCCACACAGGAGGCACAGCGGCACCAAAGAAGCCCTGGTGCCTACCCGCAGCTGAAACTCCAGTGCCAGCCTGGAGCCTCCCACCAGCCTTCCAGAAGCACCCATGGCTCAGCGTGACTCCCTCCTCCAGGTGGGTGCAGTCTCTTGGGCTATAATAGAACCCAAACCCAGGCTGGAATTCTGGGTTTGCCCCTGCAGCTGTGGGAACTTGGGTGAGTGGCTTAACCTCTCTATTCTCCTCACCTTTGGGACCGTTGAGACCACCAAGTGAATCAGATCTGGATTTCTCGGGCTGGTGGCTTAAAATAGCTTCTAAATGTTCCAGAGTGATTCTGAAGACCAGAAAAATTCTGGAATCTCAAGTAAAAGGGATCCATATGTAAAGAGTGAAGAGGCTTGAAGGAAGATCTGGAAGGGAGATGGTTATTCAGGTTCTGGCCTCTGGTTGTCCCCAGGGGTGCTTCTCCATGATCACTACCCAGGGGGAAAGCCACTTGATCCTCTATGACCCTCGATGGTGTGTGCAAAGGGGCCATTTCAGAGGGTGAAGCACAGGGTGGACTGGCAGGGCCACAGAGCCGAGGGAAGGGAGAAGGCTGGGCTGCTCTTTGCAAACTGAGTCAGAGAGGGGCTCCCCACTCCAGCACCAGCTTCCCCGTCTCTAAGGAAAAAGGATAAATCGGTGCTTTTTGCTCCAGGTGTGGCCCACGGACAAATGCTTCCGAATCACGCAGGGACTCTGTCAAAGAAAGAAGCCTGGGCTCCACTGTAGGCCGCTGAGCCCAAGCCTGTGCGGTACCTCGGCCAAGGCAGCGGCCTGTGAAAATCTAAAAGCAAATCGTCTGGAGTTGCCAAGGCCATGTCCGGTTCTGATGTCCCAGGATGGCACTTTCCAAAAGGCCCCTGCTGGTGCACAAAAGCATGGCTGAGTACCCCATCAGAGTGGCTGGTTTTGTGAAGTACATGTGGGCGTGACTCTGATTATTAACATTTTGCACATCATAAAGCATACTTCCAAATAAAAATGGCAAAGTCTTTGTGAAATGAAAACAGACAATCTTATAGAATAAAAATCTACCATGGGGGTAAGCAGTGAAGGTCTGATCACGTAAAATATGGGGACATGTGGAAGCAAAGTTAAAGAAGTGTTTTCATTGGTCTGAAATGTCACAAAAAATAATAAAATTGCAAAAATGACTCGTATGTAACTGATGAGCACAGGCAGAGGCTTCTGAAGCTTCCCTTGTGAGGGAGGCAGGCATTTTCTAGAGCACACGTGTCTCCAACCTGAAGAGGACAAGACTGAGGTGCCTCCTCTGAGAGCAGAAGCCGGGCCAGGGGAGGACACCAGTCGCCTAACAAGCCATCTTGCTCCTCTGCTTAGCCGGGGGGCTTTCCTGCCTTTTTTCTCTGTGCCCACCCACATCTCCTCCTTGACCCGCCCCCCCATGCTCTTTGTACCCCAAGCGCAGACAGCTCTTCTAAGACTCCGTGGCTAAGACAGTGGGACCAGACTCTTCTGAGCATGGACAAATGCCTGTACGTGTGGCTGATTTCCATATGGAATCTCATTAACTACTGGGAAGTAAAAGATAGGATGAGCATCCTGAGCCCTTGTTACAGATGCCGTGCACAGGGCCAGAGACAGTGGAGGTGGGTCACACAGCCCAGTAAGAGGCAGATTCAAGAAGAATCTATACATGGTATAGAAGCGGAATGTGCACTTCCTGCCCCTGCTGTGTGCAGGTAGCCCGGGCCCCTCCAGGTCCACAGCCTCCTGCCCCAGTTTACTTTCACTTTGTAAATATTTGTCAGAAACCTTTCCCACTCTGAGGGAAAGGTGGGTGAGCTCAAAGCCAGGCTGGGCATGCAAGCACAGGCATTTTGTCAAAATAAACGGATGCTGCAGAGCCACAGGGCCAGTACAGTGGATGCTTGCGGAGCAGATGGGGAGGATGTGTAATCCCTATAATACAGGCAGAGGCATGTAATTTAGGAAAGTGGATTTATTTTTCTTGAACAACAGGGACAGATAATGCCACTCCATGTAGCCAGGATTGTCTCTGCAAAGTCCAGACATTATTATTTCTCTGCCCTGCTTTGCCAGCACTGGCTCTACCAGCATCCACCGAGGAATGGCAAATGTGCAAGCCTGTCCTGACAGCCTGCTGGCCCGGTGTCCTTACCCTCCAGGCTATTGCCCTGGACAGGGTGGGCTCTGGGTATGGTGCACCTTGGCAGGGAGGCCGGGAGCAAGTCTGTAGCTCTCTGGCTCGTTTTCTGCCTTGGCAGTGGGGTGAGAGTGCCAGCCCACAATGGCCCAGTTCCTCTACTTCAAGCACACTGGTGGTGCGCCTCCCACCCAGCCTCCCAGCAGTGACAACTGACGCATGAGCCATGCACCACAGCCTGCGGGCGCGGACGCGGGGCTCCTTTGCTTTAGCACTCGGTGCACCAGCATCTCGGTTTCAGAGGCTCCTGTGGCTTTTGTCCTGCCCAAGATAAAGCCCATATATCTTTGTTGGGCTCCATTATTTAAGATATTCAAGACAACAGGCCGGATGTGGTGTGTACACCTCTCATTCCTGGAACTTGGGAGACTGAGGTGGAGAATTGCAAGCCCAAAGCCAGCCTCAGCAATTTAGCAAAACCTTGTCACAAATAAAAAAATGAAACGGATGGGGGATGTGACTCAGTGGCAAAGCATCCTAAGTTCAACATCCAGTACCCCAAACTAATAATAATATGATATTTGAGAACCTATATCTATCAAAAATTAAATTGTGCCCCTTTGCCCACCAGGGGCCACTTCCAGAAAAACCCCACTTGACACAGACAAATGCAGAGTGGGCTATGATAGTTTTCCCTCAGAATCCCCAGGGTGTTGGTGCTAAGACTCACACGGGTACCCAAATCTGTGTGATCACGTCCCTAATGTGAAAGGGGGTAGTATGTGCATATAACCTGTGTTCTTCCTCTTTTATACTTTCAATCAACTCTGGGTTGCTTATACCCATCTACTACAATGTATGTGCTGTGCAAATAGTTTTTACACTATACACTTGGCGGGTAATGATAAGAAGAAGTCTGTACATGTTCAGTAGAGATGCAAATTTCTTTCCATTTTCAGGGATGCAGAATCCGTGGATGCAGAGGGCCAACTGTATGAACAAAGTTGTATATTGCAGCACATTTTAACTGAGAAAAAGAAATGGAAATAACCTCCCGTTGCTGGAGGAATCACAGAGAAAATTGCAGTTCGCGGGCCTGGTGAAGCTCTGTCTGCCATAGCATCTGGCAAATGAGGAGAGTGAACATCGTGATGGAAAGTGCAGGCTAAAGGAAGGCCATTCACCGGAACAGGGGGCTGTACTCGGACAAACGGATGCCATAGAGGGATGTCCCTGCTTTGTAGAGCAGGATGTGTCTAGACATCCCAAATGCATGGAAAAATGTCAGGAAGGTCTCAAAGAAGTGTTCCAGCAATGATTTGTGGAAGGAGAAATGGAGAGTTCTGCTATGCTAATTTCTTTCCTTATTAACAAGATAGCCCTGACATCTCCACATAGTCATGAACAAGACCCTTCTCCACCATTTTTTTGGAGCAATTCCCTTTTGTTGGTTTAGATTTTCATCAGATTTCTTCAGTGTTGGAAGCAGTGCTGAGCTGTGCATGCTTGAGAGTATGACTTGGCTCACGAATGCCGCATCCCTGCACGGGGAACTGTCATTTTGTTGTTATTTTACTGATTTCCAAATCAGGACATGGTGCTGCTTTTTCCTAGTTCTAGACAAATTGAATTAACCTCTGAAGATCACTCTCTTTGCTCTTGCAGTGGGAGTTTATAAGTTGGGGTGCAGATGAGGAATGGCAGAGACAATCCATGGGCATATGCAGACAAATTGCCCGGGATGCCCAGGCATCTTAGAAGAGGGGATTCCTCAGAGAGAAGGCATCACTGATGCTGGCAGAACTGAACTGACTCCAAACCAGGGCAGCCCAGGACACTGGGGCCCCACACAAGGACAGAAACTGACCAGGGAATTGGCTTTAGCAGGGTTACAACAGCCCTCAGTGGCGCACAGTCTCTTTGCTTGAGTTGTTTTTAAAGGAACATGGGACAAGACCCAGTAAAAAGGAGATTTTGAGTTGCCAGAAAGTCAGAGTTTGTCGAACTGTGTCAGCCTTGCCATCCTGCCCAGGGTGGTGCTTGTTGGAAACAAGACCCACGGGTGACATCTGGAGGTGCACCCTGCAAGGCTCTTTGGCCATAGCCGTCAATGTCCACGTTATTATTTTGAATTTTCCTGGAGAGTCAGGGAGTTCTAGGAGGAAACATCAAGTCGATGGCTAGGTTCTTGCCTGCCCTGGGTCAGGCATATTCTTGGTGATATAGCAGTGACAGAATCTCCTGTCCCCCTGGATCTTGTTTCTGGCTGAGGAGAAAAAGAATAAACACATAAATAAAAAATTCACATCAGACAGCTCTAAGGACCTTGAAAAACAGCAAAACCATGGGGATCAGAGGAGGAGGCAAGTGGGGTGGCTGTGGGGTGCTGACAAGGGGACTTTGGCTAAGCCCTGTGTGGAGAGGGAGGGCTGGGTCACACCAAGGCAAGGGGAAATCTGGAGTGGGGCGGCCGGGTTTGAGGGAGGTAAGGAGACCACTGTGGCTGGTTGGGGGTCTGACCACCAGGAGCCAGGGGGGTGGGGTTGGAGAAGAGCATGGAGGATGGGGTTTCAATTTCATTCCAAGCAGGAGGGAAAGCCACTGAAGACCAGTCAGGACCAGGGGGTTGGGGGCTCCCTCTAGTGGCTGGTGGGAGAACAGCCTGGGTAGGTGCAGGGAGGAGGTGGACCAGATCTCCTTGGGTGGGTGGTGGGTTCCAAACTTGCCCATCCAGCACTGCAGAGGAAACCCAGACAGGGCGTGGAGAGTGAGGGGGTGCTCCACGCAGCACTCTCTGTCTGGGGAAACACACTCAGATTGCAGCCACAGCTGCTGTCCCCAGAGGCCTCCTCTGGGAGAAGTATGGAGGTCCCTGTCCTTACACGGGCCCTCCCTTGGGGCTCACGAAGGCTGACCCAGGCTGGTCCAGGTACAGAAGGAGCAAGGTTTGACATTCCAAGACCAAGTGTCCTGAATTGGAAGAATCTGGCTACCAGGAGCTCAAGGAACATTACAAACCTAACTTTTTGCTAAGTATGGATGTGCCTTTTAAAATAAAAAGTACATAATTCTACAAAAAGTAACAGCAGTATTACCATGGTTAATTTGCTTTTCTCCTAAAAGGAATAAATGCAAGAAAACTAAAGCCAATTTTACCAAGGAAAAACTTATTGGAGAGATACTATTCTAAAACAAATGGTCATGTTAAGGAGAACTCTCCAGTTTTCATCTCTGTGAAGTGGGTTGAGGCATGATTTTAACTAATCTATGAGGAATTTAAAAACCTAATGGTTAATGGTTTGAAAAAATAAAATTGATTCTTACATTTATTAAGCAGCTCCTGTGCACATGACAATTTTTCCAGATGTTGGGAGAGACCCAATTCCCCTGCCCCATGAAGTTATATATCCAATTGGGGGAGACAAAACCAAACTCACAGAGAGCCTGTTGGAAATGCAGGGCATCGAGGGCTGTTGAGTAGCACACAATCCACCCATTCATTGGGCTTCTATTTACAGGGTGCCCACCGAGCACCCAGCCCTGGGAAGGCCGCGGGCATTTAATGGTAGCTGGAGCAGCAAACATTCCTTCTCTGGGGGAAATCACATTTCAGACCAGATGAGAATGGGGGCTAAGGAAACCGTGCGATGACAAAAGAAGGAGAAGTGTGACAGGGGCCTGTTTTAGAGAGGGCTGTCTGTGTTTATGGAGCGCTTGCCTAGGTCAGGCTGTGTCAAGGGCCAGAAGTCAATCTGGGCCAGAGAGGGCCATGTCTTCTAGAAACTCAGAGACGTGTGGACAAAGGGCCAAGCAGGTCCAAATGAGGACGTCATGGGTCATTCTTATGTGGCCCTGGCAAGATGTCCTGCACACAAGAACAGAGCAGTCAGAGAGGGGAGGGGTGGCCATGAGGGAGTGAAGGAGGTCCTCTCAAGGGACAAAGGGACATGGCTATGGAGGACAGATGTGATGCAGAAAGGTGGGGTGTGAGTCTGGAAGGGAGGGAGGCTCCCCCAGTGCTATAATGTGAACAAATTGAAGCTGAGAGTCCCCCACCTGGAGGCTGCTCTCTCTAACTCCAACCCAGTGTGATTTGGCTGCATGGCAGAGACAGGAGCAGAAACACAAAATCGTGTTCCGAGACCCAGGTCAGCACCCACCTTGAGGACTGTCCCTGGGGACTTGTCTCCTCCCTTCTCTGCCTCCTGGACTCCTCTTTCTGGGTGAAACGGAATGATAGGTGGTAACTTCTAAGCTTCTCCCCGGCCGGCCTAGGAGCTGGATTCCTGGAGGGGCAGCATTCCCGTGGTCCTCCATAGGGGACCTCTGTGTGACCACTCACGCTCAGCCCCCGGGACTCTGAAAAACCTTTCTATCATGTGCACTTCCTAAGTCTCCTTCGCCTGGATTTTATCAAAAGCCTTAAATTTACCCTAGAGTTCCTTTCCTATAAGGGTGGCAATGGCTGAGAACCACAGTTGTCAGCTGCAGAGGAACACTTCAGTAATGCCACCCACCCATCCGTGTGTAGGGAAAATAAATCTCCCAGGATTACAGGCTTGGGCAACACGACGAGGAGAGAATGCAGGTTGTTTCTCCTAGTCATCTGTTACTCATGGGAAGCAATCTGGAAGACTATGGGGCAAGCCTAAACATCCTGGTCACAGGATGGCGAGTATTTGTTTTATCTTGGCTTCTCAGTATTTTCATGTATGTTTTTAAAAAATTTTTAAAATTTTTATTATAGTTGTTCAAAACATTACATAGTTCTTGACATATCATATTTCATACATTTGATTCAAGTGGGTCATGTATTTGACCAATGAAAACATTTTCATTTTGAATTAAAATCAAAAGTACCTTGTTTCCAGGAAGCTTCTCCCACCACTTGAGCTAACTTTTGCCTTTTTTTTAATTGTCATTTTTTAAAAATAGCCTTTCGAACCAGCAAGTAGTTTTCTGAAGTCTCCTCATTGTGTGCGATCTTGTATGTCTATTGATTTCATCATGTTTCATATCTGATTTCTCCAAGGAGATTGTAAGAGTCCAAGAAACAGGAGACACACTCTCCACTTGGCTTCTTCTCACACTTAGTGGGGCCACATAAGCACCTACCTGCCAGGACTGGGCACCTACTGTGCCCTGGGTCTTCTGCACATCCTCTGGAGTGGGGAGTTACAGTCTACACTTGAGATGACAAGACTGGACCTCTGAACAGTTAGGGAACTTGCCCAATGCCCTTGAACTAATTCCAAGCAGAAAAAGACTTCCATCAGAGAGGTCTGGCCTGCTTCAGGGTGCCACACAGCACCTCAGGACAGGTAGCTCAGGAGTGCCTGGAGTGTGACATCCCATTTTCACCCTGGGGAACAACTGAGCTGAACATGTTCTTGGGTCCTTCACTTTTCTGCAACTTTTATATTTTTTAACCTCTGGGTCCTGTGTATCTTGAAATGCCAATCTCATGTCTGCTTGAAACCTCACAGGCCAGCCTAGTGCTAGCTGTTCTGAGTGGAGCCAACTCAGTATCATACCTCATAAATACTGTTGAGACCTTGCCTAGACCAAGCTCTGGGCGAGGGATGGGAGTGCCACAGTGAACACTTTACTGCCCTCCAGGAGAAGAAAAGCCAAATAAAAATGCAGGAAGCAATTGTTTCAAAGAGGAAAAAAGAAGAGTGACAAATTTCTGTGAGAAATATTATAAAAAGGAGAGTAGGCAGTTTGTGAGTTTTTAGTAAATATTATACTCAAATCCCTCAAATTTTAGAATGTGATGATTGTGCTTGACTCTGCTATGTCAGACGGCGCAAGTGACCTGAGCATAGGGTGATCACCCAGGGGGTGTCACCTAGTCAAGGGAGCCTTTTAAAGAAGCTGACCACCTTCTGTGGCTGGTGGCAGAGGTGGAGGGCCAGGAGCACTGTCCTTACTCCTGGTGAGCAGCTGATGGAGGAGGCGGTCCTGGAATCACAGAGCAGTCCCCGACTGACGGCAAGAAAGCAGGGGTGTGGGCCTACTGTGGCAAGGGACTGGGGGCTGCCAGCAGTCAGGGATAAACTTGGCAGAGAACTCCTCCCCAGAGACTTCAGAAGGAAACAGCCAGGGCCATCTGACTACCAGCTTGGGAAGCCCTGAGCAGGGCCACCCACCAGAGACACAGACAGGTGTCTAGTTCCACAGAGGAATATGAATCCCGACTGGCAATTCCTGGAAGTGACCGGTTATGCTTCCCTTGGGCATCAGTTATCACAGCCATAGAATGAGTGATAGACAGGAAAAACAAATCAAGTCACATGGGCACATTGTTTTACTCTGTTAAATGCATATCCGTAGAGTGGGGTGTGCAATGATATATATGTGGATTTTCTATTCCTGTTTATTACATCTTGGCTCTCTGAACACTTTGTCATCTCAGCAGAGAAACAGTCCAGAAAGGGAAGGAAGTGAGACAGAGCTTTCAGAATGGTCTTTCCAGAACCCCTGCTGGTTGTCTGCAGCTGCTTAATGTCCCACAACAGCATGCAGAGGATGAAGAGCTTGTGGCTGAGCACTGCTCTGAGGCAGAGCAGGTGTTCTCAAGCCATGGGCCATTTCCACGAGGAGCCTTTTTCCTGGAACATAACGGTGGGGAGAAGGGCCGGAGGCAGTGCTGATGTGGAATGCAGCCTGCCTTTCCTGGGAGCTCAGCGTGGCTGTGGGGGAGACGTGGGAAGCCTGCTGTCTACATGGGGTCCCCCTGGGTTCTCCAACCCCAGGAAAGATTCATTCCAGTTTTCTGGTGGCAGCAGCATAAGGTGTGCAGGTGTTGAAGCCACACACTATGCCCCAACATGTAAGATTATTATGCATTAATTAAAAATTAGAATTAAAAGAGGGGAAGGAAGGGAGGATATTGAGGCATTGCCTGGAGTGGAAAGCAGGGTGGGGAGACTTTGAGTCCTGTCCCCAAGTTGTCTTCAGCAGCTGAGGGCCTGGGTCCTGCAGGAACAGTGGGAAGTATTGGGCCACAGGAGAGCTGCAGTGCAGGGGCTGGGCCACTCCTCAGTGTGTCCGATCCTCAAGAGGGGTCTTTATTTGCTCTCCTAGTTTCTTTTCTGGTTCCTCTGACTAGTTTTCTGAAGTCTCCTAATTGTGTGCAATCTTGTATATCTATTGATTTCATCATGTTTTCACATCTTTATGTGAAATCAGCCAATGAACACGGTAGTTTGCTTTGCTGTTTTCTGTTTCCCCATAGCAGGCGTGGGGACATGTGCTTGGGCTCCTGCTCAGCTCAGCTCAGCTGGGCACATGTAACTACTTGTTGAGATACTGAGACCTGGGCCCTTCTCACACAAGCGTGGTCACTCTTCTCGGCATCCTGCCCTACCTGCAACTGAGGTAACCTACCTGGGCACTCATCTCAGCCTGTCACCTTTCCTGATGCAGGACCCACTCTGACACAGGGCACACCTCTGCTCTACTTGGCCAGTACCCAACCCTGTCCCTGCAACAAGTGGCATTCTACAAGCACATGAGGAATGAACTGCCACAGGGTGGCTGGAAAAGGAGGCAGGACAGGAGGCAGGGGCTAGGATGTTGAGTGTCCGTGGGCCACAGATGAGCCCCATTTTGTCTGTTTATTAAACTGTTGCTACTCAGCCGGCAGCCAAATAAAGACACACAGTGTTGGGAGACTAGGAGCAGAGGGATGGGAGAGGTCATTCAAATTAAGCCATGTTCTCATCTAGTTCAAAATACCCCGCCTGGCCCACTTGTAGGAACAGCTCTCAGAAAGGAAATGGAGAAGGACACCCCAGCCAGCATCGGCTCGGGTTCTGCCTCTGGGGCTGGGAAGCCCATTGGTAAGAAAAGCCTTCCTATCAGACTAACCCGGGCTCCCTCCCTGATCCGCTGAGGGCCCTGGCTGGTGACAAAGGCTCTCTCTGAGACCTCACCATCCTTATCCCCAAATAAAGACACCATCTACCCCTCACCCCTCCTCACCCCTGGGCTGAAGTGACAGTCCCGAAAACAGGGCCACCTGTAGAAGCCCTGGCACCGAGGGGTGAGTGCCGGTTACTTTGTCATGTGCTCTGACAGGAGGGAAACTCAAGCACTGGTTGAGTGCTGGACAGAAAGCAGAGCTCTCCCTTCCCTTGCCCTCGGCGGGGTCCAGAGGCGCCGCGGCAGCTGCCTCCCTAGGTGGTGGGCTATTTCAGACCCGGCCGAAAGCCCGGGACCAAAATATCCGGCGAAGTCTAAAATTGGACAGAGAGTTGTCCGCGCTCTCTGGGATTCCTAGCGCAGCCTCAAGTGTCCCCCGGTCCCCGAGACACCTGCCCGGGCTGCCGCCAGCCTTCCGCGCCCTCCTCCCGACCCCTCCCATTTGGGAGCTGCCGACCCTCTGCGCGCGGGGACAGGCTCGGCCAGCTCCCCGGGCTCTGGATCCCGCAGACTCCGCCCCTGCGCGATCAGGCCCCACCCCGGGCGCCCGGGCCCGCCCCTCTGCTCCTGCCCCGCGCTCTCCGCCCCCGCCCCCGCCCCGCCCCGCCGCTCCGCCCCGCGCCCCGCGCTCGCAGCCAGGGAATCCCAGTGCTGCGCCAGGGCGCCCCGGGGAGGCCGGACAGCTTTGTTCTCGGGCAGTCACCGGCCGCTGGGGCTGCTGCGCTTCTCCCCGGGAGAGTCTTCTCCTCTCCCTCCTTTTTTGTTTCTCACAGTTTCTACTCCATTTGTAAGTCTCAAGCCTTGCCTTCTAACTCTAGGCGCTTAGCTGTTTGTTTCAAAACTTGCTCTCTGGACCCCTGGCTGGGAAGGACTTCTTGAGAGTCTTGCCTGGGGCTGAATGTGTTAGGTTTTGGAGGGAATGTAGGTAGGCTGTTGACAGGTGACCCCCAGGAAGGGGCTTTCTGGAGCTGGCATCTTCTCCCAACACCGCTTCCAGGGGCTCCTGCCCGGGACAGAACTGACTGACACCCTTGAGCACCTCTGTGCCAGGTAAGGCCTGAGTCTCTTCTCTGCCACACATGCTGAGGTCACAGGCCTCCGTGCACTCCTACCTTCCCCATGACAAGGGGGACGGTGGAGTGGGTACAGGATGGAGAGGGGGCTCTCTCCAGGTACAAATCTGTTTCCTGCTGAAGCCCTTTGGGGATGATCCCAGTTAGGAGCAGATGTGTGTGTGTGTGTGCCTTGCCGTTTCAGAGGGACATGGAATAAAGTCTGGGAGACCGTACCTGTTTGATTCTCACTGGGCATCACCAGGATGACCACAGGGTTAAATGCCAGAGCCCTTTGAAATTGCTGCTTCTCAAGGGGTTTGTGCTGTCCTCTTCCGTTTTTCAGTAAGAAGAGAGAGAAAGACTGGGAAATGGAGGTGAAGAATGTCTTCTAGGCTTTGCATTGACTGTCAAGGGACTTTGCCGCCTCCTCCTCCTCCTCCTCCTCCTCCTCCTCCTCCTCCTCCTCCTCCTCCTTCTTCTTCTTCTTCTTCTTCAATATTTGTTTTAGTTGTAGTTGGACACAATACCTTTTTATTGTATAATGTACTTATTTATTTTTATGTGGTGCTGAAGATCGGACCCAGGGCCTTGCATGTGGTAGGCAAGTGCTCTACCACTGAGCCACAACCCTAGCTGGACTTTGCCTTCTTGAGCTAAATTCAGGTTTCTTTTTCATCTGAGCATTTTCTTGCCCGATTCCCAGCTTCCTTTAGACCACGGAGGTGTTTTTGACTACTTTTATTTTCTCTGCATATTGTGTTCTGTAGCAGACCGGAGCTTTTTGTCCCATTTACGAAGCATAACGTTAATTCAGTGTGTTTTTGGACAGTGAGCCTCATATCTCCCCATTGAAGGCCAGATGACAGGCAGACACGCTTGTCAGGCATCCATGAAGGAGGCCCTGCCTGCTGCCTACCCCAGAAGTCTGCAGGGTCTCCCTGCTTAGAGTTTTGTTGCATTCTCTGTCACCTCCCAGATCCTGAGCTGCTAGTTCTCTGTCTACACTGGTCATCTGTCTGACTTTGATGATTCATGCCTAGCAGAATGATAGAAAGACCTAGTTTAGTTCAGGGCCTGGGGAGTTTCTTTCCAGGGCTTCTGTTTAGTTAGAGGGCTGCGGTGTGGGGCGCACTGCCAGCTTCATGCTATTAGGTGTGGCAGAAGCTAACCTGTCAAGTTTTGGCTTCTAGTCTTAACTCTATGGTTTTTGTCCTATTGTCATAGATAAACCGAAGGGTCTGGGCCAGGAGCCTCCATTTCCTCATTTAACAAATGGAGATGATAAAAGGAATCAAAGCAGGTAACATGTAAAGTTTCCGGGACATGCAGGCATGCGATGTGTTGTAGTTTGCTTCTGTCTCATGAACCTGGGGTGCTATAGATGGAAGCACCCTGCTCCATCCTATGTCTTCTTGTCACTCAGATATTGAGCGGTCCTGGAAGGTCACCATGCTAGGTACTTGGGCTGCTCTTGTTAGGCAAGAGGTTGTATGGGATGGGGATCTCTTCTTGTGGGGGGTTGTGAAGGGCTCCAGGAGAGCTATGGACACTTTTAAGTGTTCAGAGCAGAAATGCATTTGTATCTAGCTTTTCTAGAGTTTGTTCAAAGTGTCATAAGATACAAGTTTTTCCACCTACAAAATAGTCAAGTGGCCCTAGGTTGATACAGCCCACAGAGTTTTAATGCTTCATAAATGTTTTAAAACTTTATTTAGATCAGAAAAGCCAGGATTTCTTGGAAACAGAAACTGTGGCTTGTGTGGAAAGATAAATATGACCATGGGAAGATCCTCTGGTGCAGAGGAGAAGACAGGTGGCCTCAGTGGCCTGGGGTAGGAGAGGCATTCTGAATAAGGGGCAACTGATCTGTTCATTGGATCATTGGGTGCCATATTCCATTTCAATTGAAAGAACTGTCCAGAAACAAGAGGAATAAACTTATTAGGTGTGATTCCTCCACTGTGGGAGGTATTCAAACATAGGTTGCATGTCCATTTACAGGGCTGTAGGAGGGCTAAGTCTGAATTCAGGTTCAGACTTGGACCAGGTGAGCTTTTAAGGGCTCTTCCTAGTCTGAGATCCTGCCATTCCTAAGCACTTCCTTTCATCCCTAGAAGGCCCCTCCTGCCTGTCTCTGTTCCTCCAAGGCTGTGCTGATGGTTCCAAGGCAGGTTCATTGTCTGTGGAGTTACTGTGAGCCAGGACTGAGTGACATGCGTGCTGTTGGTATCTCAGTGTCAGAAACAAGGACCAGAGAGTTTGAATTACTTCTTCAAGGACAGGGAGAGGGAAGGCAGAGGAAAAAGATCTCAAAGATAATTTCCATGTCAACAAAAGGCTTTGTCTTCATGCTTGGAAACTTCTCAAAAGAAAAAAAAAAAAAGGTAACATTATTGACGTATAGCTCCCAAGGCAGACCATTAAATGAGAAAGGCCTGCAGGGAATTCTCAGGGCGAGAAGGTTCTTGGGGATTTTTGGAAATCTTTCACCCAAGAAATGAAGATATACTGAGTTGCCCCACAAAAATAGATTCAAAGTCTGGTGAGTGGAAACAATTCAGTTTCCAGTCTACAGATGAGGACACAGAGCTAGAGAGTGAGAGTGACTCACCTAGTTTGTGTGTAGATAGAGGTGGACATGGGTCTTTAAGTCTCCTGAGCAACCTGGGCAGAAGGCTTGACCCCTCATTCTGTCTTCCTATCTGGACTTGGCATTGTGTGTGTGTGTGTGTGTGTGTGTGCATGCGTGCACGTGGGTGTCTGTATGTATGTGTGTATTTGTACACACCTGTGTGTGTGTGTACGTGTGTGTGTTTGTATGTGTATGTTGGGAGGCAAAACAAGTGTCTGAAACCAGGTGGGCACCCTGACATCTCCTCTTTGCACGTTGCCTGGGGTCAGGGGAGGGTTCATGGAACCAATGACTGAGGACAGTGGATGAGTGGATGACATGGCATTAACATTCCTTGGCTTTACTCTAGCACAATCAGTCCCTGAGCTTGGTCTTGGTAACACTTTGGACTGCTTCTTAACATTCTTGTGAGGGGATGCTTGCCATATGCTGACCATTCCCTTCTTGCTGCTGCCATGAGCATCTTTGCTACATGGCTCCTCCCAGGGGCCAGCACGTGTCTCAGCTGACTGCCAAGGAATAGGATTTCTGGGTCAGAGGACACAGTCTCTTTACTGGTTCTCAGGAGGTATTAGGACTAAGCATGCTCGGGAGGCTAACAGCTGGGGTAACCTTTTGGTACCAAGGGAAGTCCTGGCAGACACTCAGGGAATGTGGGATGGCACCACACCTGCCTGCTGAGGTCCTGGGGATGCCTTGCCAGAGGCTGAGCACAGGCCTTCTGTGCTCCACTCCTCCTCCTCCTCCTGCCTCAACTTACATGCTCCCAGTTACTGGGAGCTCATCACTTCCAGCTAACTCTGATTAGTTCTGGCAGAGATGAGAATATCTTTTAGTGTTTTTTTGTTTGGTTCCTAAAAATTTTTTTGACAAAAAGAAGCCAGAATTTACACCGTCTTTTGGTTGGAAGTATTTCTAAGGAGAGGCCTTTCTTCAGCAACTTATAGGCAGAGGCAGGCCAGAGGTGGCTGACCTCAACTGCCCAGTAGCCACTGCCAGGGTCATAGTCTACTCTCGATGCCTGAAAGACAAGAACAGGCAGGCCAGTGACAACAACAAAGTCAATGAGACAATGGGTATAATTAGTTGCACGAATGATTCCAGTTAAGATGAATAAGTCATAGAGATCTGCCGTCTGACATTGTGCCCAGATATATAATGCTATATTGTACACTTAATAGTCGGTTAAGAAAGTAGGTCTACATCATGTGCAATCAGAACAATGAGAAGTTATTCTCCATTTACGTATGATGTGTCAAAATCCATTTTACTGTCATGTAGAACAAATAACAAAATTTAACAAAATAGAAGAAAGTAGGTCTCATTTTGAATGTTCTTGCCACAATAAACGAAGTGAAAATAAAACAGAACCACGGATATTTTTGTGATTGATCCAGGAGGACCACCCACAAAGGCTTTGTAACTCATATCTGCTTTCTTGAGCTCATTGGGTCTGAGGGCTTGAGGTGTCCATCAGCCTGCTCACTGGAAGGCTGAGTCCTCTCCCACCCTCCCTGGGACTGCCCACCTGTGGGAGCAGAGGACTCGCTGCCTCCTAAGGCCTACAATGCAGGTCTGGATGTGGAGTTAAAACTCCTCCTCTTATCAGAAAAAGCTCTCCCCTACATTTCCATCTGATGGTCCTTATTTCATCTTTTTTGGGTGAACTTAGAATAAACTAAATCTCTCTCCCATGGTACCTTTTGACTTTTGCAAAAACAAAATAACACACTTCTTGATCCTCTCTGCAGCTGAGTGCCAGTCAGTACCAGAACTGGGGTTCAAATTCACAACTTAGCACAGTCTTGCTCTTGATATTCTAGACTGCCTTAGGTGTAAATGTATATAATTCATATAAATGAATATAATTCACATAAAGGTAAACATATGATTTATATAAAAAAGCAAACATAGCAGTTGGACATCTTTTTTCTTTTTAAAAACCATTCCTGGTTAGAGTGCTTTAAATCATACAAATAATAAGATGTATTGTAACAAGTGCATTAATCTCAGCAACCTCCTGTAGTCTGATCCTTCAATTTCAGCAGTAGCAACATTCCAGCAAATAGCCTTTCACACCTTTATCTAGATCCAAACATGCACATCAGTCAAAATGTAGCATTTGAACATTTGGGAACAGTGACTGACAAATACTAAGCATGTGTTTATCTAGCATCCTGTTGGGTGTGGGTGACACTCCATGAATCACTGCCAGGTGAAGTGTAGGAAGGATTTTGTTTAGCCTGATCTGCTGCTTGTCATGAGCCCACCAGGGAGCAGGGCTTCTCCTGCCATCATCAGCAGCGCTGCTGGACGGAATGAGGCATGGGGTGGGATGTTCCCAGCACTCTGGAGAAACATCTAACAGTGACCGATCCTGCCTGTATGTGCCTCCCACTGTTCCATGCCTGGCAGGACCTGTGTGATCAAGTGCTGTGGTCACATGGGGGCGGGGGGCAGGGGTATGCGTTTGTCCCCAGGAAATGAGCTCCTCTAGTTCATAATTTCTGTATTAGCTTTGAACCACCAGTGTCTGCACGGTGCTGGGTATAGTAGGAACCCGATGGTAAATCTCTGCAGAACAAAGTAGTTTTTAAAATGGGGATTAAAAAAAAGTTTCTCAAGGAATCAAAATCCATGCAAAATTCCTGACATATAGTAGGTGTTAGAGTAATAAATTACAATTTAACTTAAATCATGACTAAATGAGAGAATGAAATATTGAAGTTGGAAAGGTCATGTTTATATTGACCATGCCCAGCACAACACCCACACTTAGGCATTTTCAAGAATGCTCACCCTTCCCAGCCTTGCAGCTCTGGCCCCAGAAGGGCTGTCTGCTTACAGGCAGTTCTGGTAATGCCCCCACTCAGCCCAGGGGCCTGGCATGGCCTGGGCTGTAATAGTGTCATAAGGCTGTCTAGGTCTGAATTTGGCTCTTCTGTTTGCTAGCTGTGTGTTTTCCAGAAATGTTTAGAGCATCTCTGGGCTGGAACACGGGGAAAGGGCTTAGGAAACAAGATGAGTGTCATCCGAGGGCGGGCCCTGGAATTTCTGATTAGCAAACAAATATGACATCCTTGGCTGTGAAGTGTCTCTTGGTCTCCCTGTGTTGGGTACATTTGCAAGTCAAGTCCCTGGGAAGAGAGCTCACCCTGCAGCACTCCATTCTTGGTCCTTCTGGGTGCAGGCCTGACGTCTCAGTACTCACACCTGTGAGTGACAGGGCCCCGGGGGAGCTGAGGCAACTTCTTGGAAGAGCCTCCCCATCCCCCACTTGCCTTGTGACCAGGCAAAGAAAGTAACTCTTGTGCCATGTGCTTGCTCTGTTCTCAGGAATTAGAAGCTTCAAGACTGTTTAAAAAAAAAAAAAAAAAAAAAAAAAAATATATATATATATATATATATATATATATATATATACACACACACACACACACACACACACGTATATGTAGTATATATATTAATGTCTATGTATATATATATATTTGTTTTGGAAAAAAAATGAGAGTGCCATACTAAGCTAGATAGACAGCTCAGATACTCACTCATTGATTCATTTCTCTCTCTTACACGGATTCGTGGAGCCTCTGCTGTGTGCCCATCACAGTTCTGGGCACTGAGGAAGAGAGCCAGTCAGGATCCCTGAGTCTGAAAACCCCAGTGGAGAATACAGACCAATACACAGGTTACTTTAAATGTCCCCCGTGAAGTGCTAAAAACGTGTCTGGGAGCCTGAGGAAGACAGCTGAGCAGTGGCACACTCCTTACCTAGGCAATTAGTGAAGGCTTCACTGGAAGAAGACACATGAACTGGGTTTTGCAGTCTGGGGCGGGGTCTGCCTGGCAGGGAAAAGGTGGTAGCAGAGACAATGTCAAGGACTGATGAGGATTTAGGAAAAGAAAGTACTGTCGTGAGAGGAAAAGAGAGATGCCTTTGGAGTTGAAGAATAGGTTCATAAAGTACGGTGCGTTTCCAGGAACCTGGAAAGGGAGGTTGGGATCATGTTGAAAAAGACGTGGAGGGTCCAGAGGAGTTTAAGCTGGAAAAATGACATTAACAGGCTTGTCTTGTCCAGTTATGTCTGTACTCATTGTGAGCAGGTTCCTTCACAGATGTAGAGTGCAGTAAACAAGGAATTTACAACCTGCTACGGAAACAGGCCTCTCACTCTGAGAAGGGAACCTGTCCCTGGAGGTTGTGTGGAGTGGCTGCTAGACGGCAGAGCTGGAAGCATGGGTTAGAGTCCACGAGGTCACTACAGGTGGGGACTCCAATCAGCCTGGTCACCCGGGGTTGCCTGGTGTGAAGCCGAGTTCTGTGTTAGGGAAAGGGCTCACTGCCTGTCTGAGCTTGGCCCCTGGTCTTCCTTCGGCGGTCTCCTCTAAAGACGGGGGACATCTCTGCAATGCCTTCCTGCTCCCACATGCTAGAGTTCTGAGACGCACTTAATGTCTTGCAGAATAGCAAATTCCTGGTCTCTGGGGACATGAAGTTTAAATGAGGGAACTTAACAGAGACAGAGTGGATTCAAACATGGGCTGATCAGAAGTGGTGGGGAGCCTGTGTGGTCTGGTAGACTTCTCCAGTGGAATTATACTGTGGAAAGTTCTGTGAGTATGGGATTAGTACTGCAAAGGATCCTCTGGTCATGACACCTTCCTTCTGTTGAGTGCCTGGAGTTATCCTCTGCCTGTCACCATCTGGCTAGCTGGCTAGCCATATTTTTATGGCTCCTAGTCACTGAGTAAGGGAATCTAATCTAAGCAACAGTGGTGTGTCAGTCTCCCTTTATACAGATGAGGCAACTGACCCTCTGGGGAGACCAGCTGCACTCACAATACCAGGGTGTGGTAGAGGCAGGAAGCTCGCCAACATCTGGTAGAGGCCCCATGGGGACCTGTGGCTCTCCCACTGCACTGCCTCATGCCACAGGGGAGGCACTGGTGGCCTTCCCATTCTCCCCCAGAACAGGCTGGCTGCTGGGGCACTATTTATATGTGCAGCTTCATCAGGACAGACTCTCTCAAAATAAATTAAACAAAAATACCCTTCTGTGTCCTCAAGACCTGGTCATCTGAGAGTCTCCTGTGAAGTGAACTGAGACCGTGTGCTTGGGGGGAGAGGGAGAAGGAAGAAAAACTGGGAAGAATTCCATCCTGAAAATGTGGAAGACGTAAGAACGGGGTTATGACAGCTCTAAGATGTCTGAGGAAATCAATGAAGCAGGAGGGAGCCATTCACGTGTTCTGGCAGTGATGGGTGGCGCTGGCTGGGAGGCCCAGCCTCCGGTCTGTGTGGCCCCTGCCCGGTGGCCTGGAAGGGTGCACAGGGAGTGTATCTCCATGGGTATTTGAAGTCTGCCCTTGGAGAGGGAGCTGGAACAGGGCACTTCTGGGAAAGTGTGTCTAAGCTGAGTTGTCAAAGAAGAGGAGACGAGGTAGGGAGCCTAGGAGGGCTGCGAAGGAGGCAGGGATGCCTGGGAGAGAGGCAAGTCTGCACTTCCTGTGTTTCAGGCCTCCAGGTGGGGCTGTCTCCTGAGCTTGTTCACCTGGGAGAGCTCCCACATGGAAGGTTCATCTGATGAGAACTCGCTCCCCTACCTGTGTGCCCGTCTTAGAGTCCCAGTCTCCTTACTGTGCAAACAGCTGACTTGGTGGGTCCCACCCAGTGACTGCAGCCAGCCTCCTTCCTTGCTCATGGGAACTCGCCCACCCTTGCCCCTGGAATCTTGAAGTGCATGCTGCCCCTCCTCCCAGCTCTCCCCCTTCTTGTCCCCTTGTTCACAGGGGTCTGAGCCACCATGCAACCAGGGGACACGTGATGAGGCTGGGAGGAGGGGAGAAACCCACCTTGCAGGTCCAGGAGGAGGACATCAACTTCATCCGGATCCAGTGGGTCGCTGCAGGGCTCATCTAGGAGTCTGACGCCCACTCCGTGTGTTAGGGCCTCATTTGGCTCTTACGAGGATGTGTGCAGAACCTTGGAAAGGGGCCGCTCTGAGGGTGGACACAGCGTCTGAGGCAGTTGGTTCAGGGCCCTTCTGACAGATGGAGGCATTGCCCATCTCCCCTTGTCCCCTTTCTGATCAGCCAGCTCCTTTCACTCTTCAGATCTCAGGTCAGTGCCCCCAAGAGGAGGCTTTCCATTGACAGTGTGTAAGAGTGTCTCACCCAAGTCACCTTCTATCACCTGTGCTATTTCTTTGTGTTAAGATATTACTCTCTGAAAGTTATCCCTCTTCTTCCCACTTTGTTCAGTTTCTCTCTTTTCTCCCCAAAGAAGTAAGCTGTGTGGAGACAGGGACATTGCTACACCCAGTCACTATAGTGATGGCTAGTGCACCGTCTAGGGCTCAATAAATACTCGTTGAAGTAACTGATCAATGACTCCAACGAAATGGCAGAGTAATGAAGAAGTGGGCGATGGCTTCAAACAGTGGATGTGCCTTTCATGTCTCTTACAGCACCGGTTAAGAAATCTTCATTGTTTCAAAAATATACCTATGTGGTTTGTGTTTCTTTTACGGTTTCTAGCAACTGGGAAAGAAGCAGAACTGGAATCCAGGCTTTTCTTAGGGAAGTGATAAAAAGAAAAAGCAACCAATAGGAAATAATTGTGAATGCCCCATAGGACAAAGAAGGGGGTTAGATTTTAAAGCATTTCTCTTTGTATCTCATTTCCATCTCTTCCTTGGATCAAATTAATCAGTCCACAGTTTGACAGTGAAGGACTGATGCTGTTTAAATTGTTGGGGTGTCTGGATGGAGAGGAGAGAGGACTGAAGGGATGTTGCTGCTCCTTAGCAGAACCAAAGGCCCCTGCCCCAGTACCAGGCACCCCAGAGGGCACTCTTCCCTGGTTCAATGAGAAGGACATAGACTTAGGGAGCATTTGCCCTCGCCTGGCCCAGCTCTCTCATATCCTGCCTGAATGACCTTAGCACATTCCTTAACTTTCCTGAACTTGAGGTTACTCAACTGTGGCAACTGAAGAGACGAAGCAACGCGGTGCACCATCGCCCTCCTGGCTACTATTTGTGTCCTTTGTGTCGTCTGTTCACTCTATCTGCTACTCCACAGGCTGTTGGATCCGCTTCCATTTTTATTTATGTTCCCATTCCTCACAAAATAAGCATCCCCTCTCTGCTGAGTGTCAGGGTCCCTGGTACACAAGGCCTCTTCTGTGCATCAGGAAACTTATCTCCCAAAGGCAAAGAAATACTGAGACTCACAAGGCAAATTTACCAAGGGTATTAATGACACGTGAATCTGTTAACCAGTTAGCACCAACTGAATGCTCAGGTGTGTACTGAAAAACCATCCCTCGGCTTTCAGGGCTAACCTCCTTCTTGCATTCGGTGTCATACCCTGCAATCACTTAATGGTCCCAACATGACATCTTCTTATCTTCTTGCCGACACAGAAACTGGCTGGAGGTGTGTGTGCTCGCTGTATTTGCATGCTGCGTGGTGTAAGGAGGCAGGGATGGGCTTTGGCTTTTCTGGAATTTACTTTTTGTTTGGACAATACGATATATGAAAATAAGAGAGGGCAGAAGGAGTGGGGGGAGGAGGATGAAGGGAAGTAAGAGAGGAGGAAGAGGGTAGAAGGGAAAGGAGAGAGGGAAAGAGAGGAAGAGCGCTGGAGGGCTGGAGCGCACACAGCTTTTCCATGTCCCTTTGTCTTCAGCAGGCGGCACAGGGCTCAGGGCTGGGCGAGGAGAGAGGCAAGGACAGAGGGAAATGATCTGTAGAGTTTTGTGTTTTTGAGGACCACTGTGCTTAACTTGCAGAGGATCTAGTGGAGGGCCAAGCCAGAGAGCCGGAGAGCAGAGCAGTTAGGGTTCGGCACTGCTCTGGGTGAGAGGGAGCAGTGGCTGCTGGGGCTAGCAGGCACAGAGAAGAGGAGGTGCTGTTGGTTCTGGGGTGCACTTGTGGGGCGTCAAGTGCTCGAGGAATGTTTGCCCCAATTCTAAGACCTCTGGGGAGAGACTGACTGCATTTGAGGCAAGATCATCTGCTTGCAATCCATCCTGAGAAACTTTTATTTATTTATTTATTTTGAGAGGGAGGATTTTTTTCTCTTGAATATTTTCCAGTGATTCATCCACATTGAGTATAACCAAGGGGCTGTCAGGGCTTCCATTTCCGGGGAAGGCTGATGTTTTCCCAGTTGGTGCTGGGGTATGGATGGCACAAGGAGGTCCACCTCTTTGGGAATGGGTTGGATTATATGCACTTAGAGCAGGAGGCGAGGGCTGCAGCTCTGAGTTCCACCCTTCTGCTTGGCTCTACTTGCTGTAGATGAATCTGGCCCCCAGTTCATATGTTGAAACTTAACTCTCAAAGAAATGGTCTTTGGAGGTGGGGACTTTGTCGGTGCTAGCTCACAAGGGCAGAGCCCTCTGTCATAGGATTAGCATTCTTATAAAAGAGGCCCAAGCACCCCTCACCCCTTCTACTGTCTGAGGATGGTGAGAAGATAGCTGTCTAGCAACCAGGCAGTGGCCCTTCCCAAACACCAAATCTGCCGCCTTGATCTTGAATTTCCAGTCTCCAGAACTGTGAGAAATGGTTCTCTTTTTATAAGCTGCTCAGTCTAGCCTTAGTCTGTTGCAGTAGCCTGGACACAGGAAGACACTGTCTCTAGTTCAGCTGTGTTCTCAGAATAAAGTCAGAATTTCTTATTCTAAAACCTGCTCAAGCTGTGAATTTGAATTAAAGGGAAAAAAAAGGATTTCCCTTTAATTCAAATTAATTATTTTTAATAAATTAATTCAAATTAATTTATTCACTGAATTTTTGCTTAGCACATATTCTGTGGGCAGATGAGCTGGGCAGTGGGGACAAGGCTTCTCTCAGGAACCTCCCAGGGACCCAGTTCATTAAGATATTTGGCACACGTGGAAGGGCCTGGCACAGAGCAGGGAAGGAGAGAGGGACCACAGCGATGTTTCCCTCCCCATCCTTGCCTTCAGCCAGGCCTGGGTTCACATCTCCTCCCCATGGCACCCTGGCAATGGAGCCTGACAATTACCCCTCCTCTGTAGGACGGATGAGACAGTCCCGGAGACAGCCCCTATGCTCAACGCCCTTTCTAACGTTGAGTTTGTGTGTATACTTGGGATCCCACTTTACAAGTCAATGTTCCATTTATCAAACATATTACTGCATTATTACAATATTGACAGAAATCAAGTAAAATAAGACAAAGAGGGGGTGGTCCTAGCTCTAATTAAAATTCTTTAATTTTTATTTTTTAAAAATTTTTAATTTATTTTTTATTTTTATTTGTATATGGCAGTGGGATGAATTACAATTCTTATTACACATGTAGAGCACAATTTATCCTATCTCTGGTTGTATACTCACCCAAGTGCCTCTTCTGGGGTTGGGGACCTTCAGGCAGAGTTGCTGACTGTATTCTGAGCCCCTCACTCAGTTGGCTTTCCCTCTGCTTCTTGGAAGGCCTCAGGGGCCATTTTATTATTTCCCTTTTGTTAGTTTCATTCCTCATTCTTCAGTTTCCCTTTGCCTTCCTGCAGATTCCCTGATAATTTCTATAATTCCATTTTGATCTATTATCAAAACATGTTTATGGCTCTGGATACATCTCCTTGTACAGTTTCCTTAGTGCTTGCTCTGGGTGTTGCCAGATACGTGGGCAAAGTCGCAGACTAGGGGTGGGCATTTTACCACTTTGAGGGTGGAGACCCTTCTTTCATTTAGGTCCCTTTACCCTCTTTCCCTTTGAAATACTAATGACATCTCTAGAATTTCCTCTGCACACGCTGAACACCACATTGGATGGCAGTCTGTTATAAATGCCTCCCTCACCCCATGCCTCTTCCTTCCTAAACCCCAGCCTCTTTCTTGTAGCACTTCCTTTCTATTTAGGGAACCTGCTCTGGCAATTCTTTAATTTTTATTTTTTTAAAATTTTTAATTTATTTTTTATTTTTATTTGTATATGGCAGTGGGATGCATTACAATTCTTATGACACATGTAGAGCACAATTTATCGTATCTATCTCTGGTTGTATACTCAGTATATTCACACCAACTCGTGTCTTCATACCGTGCTTTGGACAATAATGATCATCACATTTCAAGAGTAAGTCTGTGAGCCAGATTCTCATGGTTTCCTTACGCTCAGATTGTCTTCATTTCCCCTTTACACCCGAGGGATATGTTTGCTGGATGTAAAACTATAGGCTAAAGGTTCTTTCCCTTTAGCTCTTGAAAACTGGGGCTTCCTCTCGGTTCCTTAGGTTTCAAGGGAGAAGCCTGCTGTCATTCATGTTGCGTTTCCTCCCCAGACAGCGCTTCACTCTCTCTAGACCCCTTTAAGCGTTTTGTGTTGAGTTTCCAGAAGTTGTATTACGAGAAGTGTTGGTCTGGGCTTCTTTGGGCCTATTCTTCTTGGGGGAAAGCACCATCCATACCTCCTGGATCTCAGTAAGTCTGGGGGTTTCTCACCCCTTATTTCTTCAATGTTTTTTCGGCGCATGCTCCCTCCTCTCCTTCAGGAACTCCCATGACCTGAGTGCCTTTGTTCTTGTGTCGGGTTCCTGAGGCTCTGCTGGTGTTTTCCCAGTTGATTTTCTCGCTGCCGTTCAGGTTGGGCAATTTCTGCCGCTCTGCTTTCCAGTCTGCTGACTCTTCACTCTAGTGCCCCTTGATTCAGTCCACTATGATCAGAGGTTGTTACGTGTTGTGGTTATTGTCTTTTTAGCTCTTTATTTCCCTTTTGCTTCCTTTTTTATATCTTCTATTTCTTTGCTGAAAGTTTTTATTCTCCATTTGTCACAAGTGTGGTTGTTGTTGCTCATTGAAGATTCCTGTGACTTCTACTTTGGACATACTTATTGGACAATTTGAGTTATTTCATTGTTGGAATCAGTTCACTGGACTTTCCTGTTGAAGTTATGATTTCATAGTTCTTTCTGTTAAGGCTTATTTGCAATTGTATCATGGACACTTCTAGTACTACCTTGTGGATCTGTAGAGCCCATTGAATTTGATCATTTAGCAGATAGCCGTCATGTGTAGGTACGGCAAGATGGCCCAAGTTGGGTAGACGCTCAGCTCCTTTTCTTGGGCACCTTAGCAACTTGGATGTTTTTTTCCCCTAAGGTAAATGTATACCATGCAGAATTCCACACCATAAAAATCACTGGAAAATATTGGGTCGGTCAGGGAAGAAAACTGAAAACTCACTCACATCACTAAGTATAGTAACTGGAAGTGGAACTGAGACTAGTGTCACAGATGGGGCACAAGTGGCTTCTCTCCCTCTTCCAATTCCTACCTGAACTGACGCCCCTCAGCCCCATCTTCCACGCTCTTTCTAATAGTACCTTTATCTGGCTTTTCTTCTAAGCTCCATACTCAAATGCCCTTTGACCTCTCGTTCTGGCTGTCTTTCTGGTATCTCAGACAGACTTACCTCAGTAGGTCCAACCTGAACTCCCCTTCTGCCCACGCCTTGCTCACAGGCTTCCTGATGCTCAAACTGGAAATCTGGCTTCCTTCAGGATGCCAGGGAGCAGGGGGACTGAGGGAGAAGAGCATCCTGAAGGACCAGCGTATATCTGCAGCATGGGAGGGGCATCTGCTGATGAGCTGGTGACAAAGATGGATTGGAGAGACCAAGGAGGAGACCAGGGAAACACCCAAAAGAAGTGTCAACCACCTTCCCTGAGACCCCATGGACTGTGTGGTCCAGCTGTGGACTCCATGATACCAGGTTGGCACTTCTCCCATGCTGCAGATATCCGCTGGGCCCAGGGGGTCTCTAAGCAAAGCCTGAACCCTTGCTCTGGGGTCAGCGCACCCGTTTCTAGGATTCCCTTGTTAACCTTCCTTCCTCACCCTTGAATGCCTTCCTCCCCACGGAGTCCTGCCTCTGCCTCCACCCGAATTTCGTCTTCCCTTCATCCCTTCCTCTAAACGCCGGTGCTTCTGTTCTCCGTCTGAGCAGTGAAGATGGTAGGTGGGCTGTTCCTGGTGAAGCAGCGCCCATCCTCCTGCTGCCTCCCACACACCCTCCCAGGCTCAGCTTAGATTGCACCTTCTCCAGGAAGCCTTCCCTGACTGACCAGCCTGAGTTAGGTGCCGTACTCTCAGCTCCTGTGACTCTGTGTCCTCCTCTCTATTAAGAGCCCCGACCACATGAACTTAGACAAATCTCCTGCTTGTCTGTCTCTACCACTGGCCTGCAAGATCCTTGGACACGGTGGACTGTGGAATGCTGGACATGCAGGTAGGGCAGAGTTGGAAGAGAATGAAGTGCCTGGTTCCCCTGTGCGGTCAACATGGACTGAGCTCTCTGAGTAGCCAATCATGACAGTAATGGCAGCACTTTACCTTATTAAAATCATCACGCCCGTTGTCTCATGTAATCTGCTCCATGGGTATCTGAAGAAAGGGATGTTGCCCCCAGTTTAGGCACGAGGAATTGGAGATTAAAATCGACAGCCCTAAGTGATCTCCACAGCCAGCTGTGTTCCAAGCTTCTCATTTAATCATACCCAGTAAACCTGTGCGGTAAATGCTTTGTCCCCACTTGTATGCACGGAAGATCTGAGGCACAGAGAAGCTAAGGGCCTTCCATACATAGTCTGCATGGCTAGTGTGTGGCAGCTGGGAATTTAAGCTCAGGGTTCTGATTGAAAAGCTTCATCATTATGCTGGTTGCCCCAAGAGAGGCAAATGGTGACAGTGATAACATCTGGCTGGCATGGAGAAAGTCTTGAGTATGTAGGCATCGTCCTACATTCTAAGGGGCTTCGTCCGCATCGTCACACAGAGCCAAGTTTTGAATCCAGTGGGCCTGCTGGACCTCAGGCAGCCCCACTGAGACAGAAGTTGCCCTCTCTGACCTGTAAGTGCAGTTGACCTTGCAGATAGCTCAGTAGGGCTGTGTAGGGGCTCAGCGCGGGGCCCTGGTAGACAAGCAGACACAGCTTAGTGGCCTGGCCACAGCCACACCATGCTTTTATGTCCTGACGGGATTCCTGCGTGAAACACAGCCCATCGCCCAGCAACACGGCACCGTGTCCCGTCCCCCACCCCCCGTATTCCATGGGCGGAGGCCAGCCCCTCTGATTCTGCCCAGGCTGCCCTAGTCGTGCACAATCTCATTTTCTCTCTCTAAATTGCTTTCTGCTCAGAGTTCTCTCTGCCCCCTCCTCTGGGTCCCTGAATAAGGAATGCTGGTTACTATGGCAATGGGCTGGCTAGTGGAAGGAACTCAGCCCAGTAAATTAATTGCTGGACTTTTGGGGGACTAATGGCAGAGCTCTGCCTCCCAGGGACAGGGGTGTGGCCTACGTCATGCCAGGTTGGCAGCTAACCCTGGAAACAGCTCAGGGCTGGGTGAGAGGGAGACAGTCCAGTGGTGTGCCATGTCCCGGGCTGCAGCCCTGCTGGGGAAGGTGGGGGTGAGAGCTGCTATAAACCTCACATTTACTGAACACCTTATCCATAGTTGGATCCCTGCTGCAAGCTTTGCAGAAATCATTTCCTGTCTCTCAACCCCTTCCCCCAAGGAGCAGAGATCATTGCTTTCCTATGGATAGGGGACCTGAGCACTGGAACTGCTCCTGAAGTCACTGAGAGTTCCACAGTGGGCATTTTCCTAGTGGGCAGAAGGATATTTTCTTCTTTACAGTGGCTTCTGGGAGATGTAACAGAGGGAACACTTCCTACAGCCAGCACTGCCCTAATAAATCCTTAAGAAATGTTAGCAAAGCAATCCACAGGGCATTGAAAGAATTTACAGTGGGGCACTTGGGATTTATTCCAGGTATGCAAGGTTGGTTCAACTCCCCCAAATCAAGCACTGTAAGCCAGCACACAGGCAGCCTTGAGAAGCCAGTTGCTCCCCTGGGTCCTGCCTTTCTCTGTGGGGGCCCTGGTCCTCTTCCCTGTGACTGGGTGATACATACCTGACTTGGTGATTAGATCCTTGCTCCTTTTCCTTCTGTTTCTTTGCTTAAGTCCTACATATTAGAGATTTAGCCTTCCAGAGATGCAAGGCTGCTGTTGAGTTGCACTTCTGAGTCTCAGTTCTCCAGGGCAGTCCCAGACTGCTTGACAGCGCAGGCCTGTGTGGGGCAAGATTCAGCACAGACTCACCCGCAGGAGCCAGTTGTCAGGCAGTGGTCAGTTCTGATATGGTGAGGCCCACCCAGGGGAGCTTTTAAGATAGAAATGTGCAGTCTACGTCCTAGAGACCCCCAGCACTGCCACGCTCTGCAGTGGAGACACTGGATTCTGGGCAGGTTAAAAACTGACTTCAGGTCCAACTCTGGCTACATTAGTGATGTGGCCATGGGAGTGGCTGAGGTCTGGAGCAAAGGGCTGGCTATGCCATTTTATTATCCAGTCCATATGACAGTCCCCATGAGATGGATTCTCTTATGACTTCCACTTTGTAGGTGAGGAAAGGGAGACACAGAAAGGATAAGTCACCTCCTGATATCAGAGTCATGGTCTAGGCAGGATTTTTCCCCCCAGGCCCTCTGATTTGAGAGCCCCTGCTCATCAGCACAGGTGAGCTCTAACCCGTGTCCATAGGACGATGGTCCCTGTAGCTCTCCTGCTCGTGCTGCGGGGGCAATGGGAGCACTGCGGGCTGTTTGTGCTGCCCCACACAGCATCATGGAGCAGACAGTCCCAGCCCAGGTGAGGGCTCTTGGGCTAATGGAGAACAGGCCACCATTTCCTTGATCAGGTCAGTGGCTCTGCCTTCCATGGACAGAGAAGCTCCTGGGATGCTGCGCTCTTTGCCAGCCTCTTTCCAAGGGAAGAAGACAGAGACATTTCCCTCCCCTCTGGGGCTGCCCAGGCTCATGACAGGGATACCCTGCTGGGGCCTGAACAAACACTTGTAGAAGGCAGGTGGAGAGAAGGTTGCCAGCAGGGAGCCCCCTGTCCTGGGTATTCCCAGGGCCTCCATTCCCCTCACCCCTCACACGGGTTCAGGTCTGTATCCACTTCCCATTGCTGCTGTGACAATCACCAAATTAACAACATGCATTTGTTACATTAAATTTCTGAGGGTCAGAAGTCCCTCATGGGTCTCACTGGGATAAAACCAAGATGTGGGTAAAGCTGAGGAGTCCCCAGGAGAGACCCCTTTCCTGTCTTTCCAGCTTTGAGGATCTGCATTCCTGAGCCCCATGCTCAACGCCAGCGGTGGCCAGCCACATCTTTCTCTGGCTCTGAGTTAGCCTCCTCTTTTCACTAAGACAGACCCTATGATTGTATCGAGCTATCCATAAAGTCCAGGTCAATCTCCATAGTTTACTAGCCGTGATTCCATCTATAACTATAATTCTTGCTTGCCATATAATATGACATAGACAGAAGGACTGCATGATGAACATCTTTGTTCTCATTATAGCTATATATTTATGTTATACGGGCATTACACATGCACACACATAACATTACATTTTCCATTTTAAATACACAATTCATTGGCTTTAATTACACCCACGTTATGTAACTGTGACCACTATCTATTCTTAGACCTTCTCTATCACCCCAGACAGAAAGTCTATCAACTATTAAGCAATAGCATGAGCTGTCTTTCCATTTATTCAGATCTTCTTTAATTTCTTTTAGCAATGTTTTGTAGTCTTCAGCCTACAGGTCCCATACTTCATTGGTTACATTTATTCCTAAGTATTTTATCTTTTTTGAGGCTATTGTAAACAGGATTTAAAAATGAAAAACAAAAAAATTTCCCTTTCAGCTTGTTCATTGCTAGCATAGAGAAGCACAACCAGTTTTTTTTTTTTTTTTTTGGGGGGGGGGGGTGTGCTGTCTTTGCACCTTGCAAATTTGATGAATTTATTCATTCTAGCAGTTTTTTTGTGTGGATTCTTTAGGGCTTTGTGCATACGAGAGCATGTCATCTTCAGATAGTTTTACCTCTTCTTTCCCAGGTTGGATGCCTTTAATTTCTTTTTCTTAGCTAATTGCTTTGGCAAAACACTATGAGTAGAGTGGTAAAAGCAGGTGTCCTTGTCTTGTTCTTGACCTTAAGAGAAAAGCTGTAGTTTTTTTCACTACTGAGTATTATGTTAGCTGTGGGCTTTTCAGATTCAGGCTTCATACTGCTAAGGAAGTTCCCTTATAGTCTTATTTATGAAGTGTTTTTTGTTGTGAAATGTCATTGGCTTTTGTCAAATGCCTTTTCTACTTCAGATGGTGTCACCATGTGTTTCTTCTTCCCTTCATCATATTGCCATGGTGTGTTGCATCAATTGGTTTTCATGCATTAAATTACCCTTTCAATCCTGGTATAGACAGATTCCTTTTGGTCATGGTGTCTGATATTTTTAATATGCTGCTCAAATTGGCCTGCTCAACTGTTTGCTAAGTATTTTTATATCTATGTTCATAAAGAATTTTATCTGTAGTTTTTCTCTTTTTTTGTATATTAAAGAAGATATATGATAAGATTCCTCTAAAAACTTGGGGAGTACAACCCATATAAATCTCAGTTACTACAATCAAGGAAATTATCAAATTTATTGAGCCCTGTAATTTAAAAAAGTACAGAACAATGATAAATGCTACTATTTTATGCCCCATACCCACCATCTATCTTATTTTCTTAAAAGTGGTGTCTAAGAACTTGCTGCTGATATTTGGATTTGTTAGAAATCACAGAATTGGTATGGGTTCTGCCCAGAAGAGAGTATTTGAGTCTCAGTCCCTCCTCTAGCCCCATAGGGGACCTGGGGAAAGATATGTGTCTTCCCTAATCTCAATCTCTGTCTTCTCCAATGGGCATGATGGTGCCTGACCTGGGGAGTCGTGTGAGATCAGGTAGCAATCAGACAGTGCCTGGCACATGCTGAATCATAAACAGTAGCTAATTATTTACTCTCATAGCTCTCCAGTGATGTCTCTGTTCATCTAATGACTGTGTCTAGCCACCATAAAATCATAAGATGACTTGATAGCATCAGATGCTGCCCATGTGTCATTCATTCATAAATTTAATGCTTATTGAGGTGTCCACTGCCTTCTGGAAACGGTCCCAGAATCTGGGCAACAGCATCAGCAAGACAGATAAGTCCTGCACTCACGCAGCTTTGAGGAATGAGAGGTTGGGCAGCCGGTTCCGACTTGCTAAGGTTCTGTGTCTGTCCTCACCCTGGGCCACTGGTCTTTGGCCCTGGAACTCTGGTTGCCCTCACGTGTTCCACTGGGGAGAGTGCCTTTCTTCTTGTTCTTGTGGCCGTCGCCTGGCACTCTTGAGTAGACTTCTAAGACTCTTCCTCCTGCTTCACTTGTAAGGTGATCTCTAACGCCCTGATGGGATGAGTGTGCCTTGCCTTGAAGGTGGGAGGGATCAGATGATAGAATTCATGCACCTGCCTTGAGAGGAGCCTGTACCTCTTTCCTGCATGGGGAGGTTCCCAAGTACCCTGCTGGGGCTTGCAGATGCTATTCCCTCTGTCTGAAGTGATCTCCTACTTTTGTCAGCTTGAGTCCTACTCAGCCTTTCAAACTCCACTTGGAAGGACCTGGAAGCCTGACCTCCCCTGCAGTGGCCTGGTGCTAGTCCCCATCCTGTGGTCCTGTCACAGCCTGCACTCCCTCTTCCACACTTCCTTCATCCTGCCTTGCCATGATGTGCACCTGTGTATCTAACCTGCATCCCAGGCACGCAGGGTGGGCTCCGTGTCATTTGTCTCCCTGTGCTCGGCACCTGGCATGTGAGGGCCACTGGGGAATATTTATTAATGAGTAAATCAAAGGTGAAATCTAGGGACTATTTTCCCTGTCCAGAGCCTTGGCTTTAACAATGACAAATACTTCTAGAAATAGACATCTGCAGGAAAATAAAAAATACAGAATGAGAAATACACTTAGATAACAGACTTCAGGAACCCAAACTGCACAGGAAAAGCAGAAACCACAGCATTGCTCCTGCTTGGTTGGGAAAGATGAAGCGATGATGGCATCAGTGCTGCCAAGTGTGCAGTGGGAGGGGTCCACACACACACACACACACACACACGCACGAGCACGCATGTACGTGCTATGCTGGGGGGCTCTGGAAATTGGAGCCTTTGGGGAAAGCATTTTGTTTTCGTCAGCTTTTTTGCTGCTGTGACCAAAAGAGCTGACACGAGCAATTAGAGGAGGAAAAGTTGATTTGGGGCTCGCGGTTTCAGAGTCTCAGTCATAGATGGCCGACTCCTTTCCCCAGGGCTCAAGGTGAGACAGTATCATGGTGGAAGAGTGTGGCAGAGGGAGGCAGCTCAGGACGTGATCAGGAAGCAGACAGACACCAAGCTCAGCTCATCAAACCCTATACTCCAAAAGAAGCCCCCAGGGACCCCCCTCCTCCTGCCATACCTTACACACATTGTGTTCAGTTATCACCCAGCTAATCCTATCAGGATCAATTCACTGATTGGGTTAAGGCCCTCAAAACCCAATCATTTTCCCTCTGAATGTTCTTGCATTGTCTCACACATGGGTTTTTTTGGGGACACCTCATATCCAAACCATAACAGCAGTTCATGAGAAGGTCTTGCAAAACTCACAGAAAAAAACTCTGTTTTTCTACAAATCTACCCTAAGAAAATATATATGAATAAGGCTTAGGTAAAAAGATATCTTCATTACCACGTTAAACAAATAGAATGGCCTATTTAATGTCCAAAGGTAGAAATTATGATAAAAATAATGGTGGTAGTGACACAGGTGTAGTTCTAGGTAGCCAATAATGAGGAAGCTAATAATGAGGAGGTTGATGAGGAATTTTTAAGGGATTGAACATCGTTCACAACATAATGATAAGAGAGAAAACATCACCAGAACAGAAGGGGGGCTGCAGAGTAGCCCTGGCTGAAGGAACAGGCATTGACCCAGTGTTCACATTCTAGTGTCACCACCAATAGCTGAGACTGTCCCTCCAAGCTCTGGCTTTTCCTCTGTAAAGTGGAGGGAGATGGTGGTGCCAGCACAGAGCTAGGATCTAGGATCTGAGAATTTAAGTAAGGTGGGGTAGGGAGACAAACTCTTAGCCCAGTTACTAGAACAGGCCCTTAAGACCCCTACTGTGGGTGCTTGGGTAATCTACACTTGGTGAAAAATGATCAGGTTGGGCGCCACCACATCCACTCAGCATGGAGACGGAGCATGCTGGACAGTGGTGCCGATTCTGAGGTCAGGATCCCTAGGGCAGCCCAGTTATTGGCCTCCCCTTCTTTCTGTCTCTCCTTCTTAGTACGAGCATTAACCCATTTGGCCCATTTGGCACTGACTGGGTGTTGAGCTGGTCACTGGCGCTACAGAAACCAATAGACATGAGGGAGATAGACCGTGGTGTGTCATGATGGGGACTGTGGCGGGGGCCACAGCCAGACCTGTGGAAGCCAATCGTGTTTAAATCCCTAGTAGGGCTATGGCTCGATTCACTCAGCCACTCCTTCCCTGGGGAGGCGATGAAATCAGAGAAGGGGCATGAAGAGCAGTTCCCTCCCTGCTGTGCATAGAGTGTAAGCCTCCAACGGTGCAGGGGCTGGGAGAGGTGGAAACAGGACGGGTTGTGGAAAATAAAGGCCACCAATTGAATGTGGTAGTCATTAGTGTAAAACCCAGCGCAGGGTAAATCAGGTTAGCAAAGTGCCTCTGGAAGGAGGTGTATTAAACCTGTATTATGCAGTGGCACTTGGTAAATGTGGAGAATGGGAGAGATTTGAGGGCCTGATGCTCTAGTGTGCTGGGGAGCAGGGTGTCTCCTTGGGCTTTGACTCCAGGGCTGAGGGACTCCTGGTGCAGTAGGGGTGTCCAGACTGTTGTTGGAGGGATGCTGGGCCCAGGGTGTCTGATCCCGGATGCATTACTGCCAGGAGTGTGGCCTGGGTGAGTTCCCCCACCTGCTGAGACTGGATCCTTATAATCTGTACAATGGTCTAAGCACAGCTACCCTCCAGGAGCTATAGGGTGGGTGGGAATCAGACAGGTAGACCAGCTGGAGGCCACTCTGGGGTCTCCCAGGATGGGCTACAACCTCTCAGAGCATGGTCGGGGGTAATGTTTGCATCTGGTTACCACAAGAAATTGCATGTGGCTGGAGGGCAGATGCTACAGGAGGTCGAATGGGCAATGCCAGGTCTCGTGCAGTCAATGGTGCCCAGGTAGCTTATGATTTCACACACTCACTTAGCTTGCTCTCTCTGAGGGGTGTGTGTGTGTGTGTGTGTGTGTGTGTGTGTGTATGGCGGGGAGCAAGACCCCAGAGATTAATGGTTCACCCGTGTTTGTCACCAGGCTCACCCTGTGGATGTTTTCTTCTGAGCTCATCCAGATTTGGGAGGTTCTCTTCCAATTCAATGGATCATTTTTTAAATGACTTTAGATGACATTGATAAAAAGCTGAAATGTTAACATAATTCAGAAAAAAATGCAAGAAGAGAAACACCTCCACACACACCTGCTTGCACACACACACATATCCACGCACTCTCCACCTGTCCCGTGGTTTCTATTTGCACAATAGTCCCAGCTCAGACCACTGGGGTAGCACACAGCTGCCATTGCAGTGGACATGCTGATTCAGCAGATGCAGTTGTGGAATCCTCTGTGGTTCTTTGTAGTTATCCCCCGATGATCTTTGTAAACACAACTCACGTTGGTACTCTCCAACGATTAAGTTTGCTTTTATTCCCTCGCAACCTGCTTTTCTCTTTATTAAAATCTAAAGAAAGTACTCATAATTTGAAGCAGAAAGACTCTTATGCTCTTTTGCCTTTGGATAACCTCCTCCCATTGCAAGTGTCAGGTTTGAAAAATTCTTGACTTTCCCCTTCATTCATAGATATTGGCTGTGTGTGTGTGTGTGTGTGTGCGTGCGCGTGCGTGCCCTAATCCGTGCCCAGTTAGGTCAGCTTGGCATCAGCCCCCAGGCATCCGGTGGTCAGCAGGGCAGACGCTAGGGCAAAGGGATGAAGTAACATAAACCCACTGCTGTGAGAGAGGCTCTGAGGGCTCATTGGAGGCAGCCGAGGGTGGCAGTCATATGGGAGGGGACTGGGAAGGCTCCGGAAGAGCAGCTGCTGAGCTGGGACCTCCAGGTGCCCTCAGGTGAGTGTGAGGACTTCATGCAGAGGGAAAAGCCCTCTGCAGAGGCCAGGGGCCATTTCAGAGCTGGCATCAGTGGGACACTGCTGGAAAGTCCACAGTGACCAAGTGCAGTCTGCTGGACCCTCGGGAGGTGAGCGGTCGTCGGGTGCACAGTTGCAGCAGGCTTGTGGATCTCCTCAGTCGGGGATGAGCTGGGCTTACAGGTGGGCTGTAGGCTGGGCCTGGCTGGGGTCCTCCTGCACCAGGCCCCCCACTGCTCTGCAGTCCCCTGGCCTACCTAGCTGGGCAGGTCCTCCGCACACATGTGCTAATTGGGTGGGTGAACGACAGGTGGACGGGTCAGGGGGAGGGGGCACTTGCTTCCTCCTTGGAAGGTCACCTTCTTGGCTGCCTGAAGAGTTAAGCTGAGGAGTGAAGATTGGCTGGGAGGCTGGTCGGTCCCTCCCGTGGCCGTGGCCCTTCCACTCCAGTGAGGGGCTGCTCTAAGGCTGGGTCTTTCTCCACACAGGAGATGCTCTGCTAGACCTCGTCAGGTCTCTTCCTGGCCTGGAAATGCTGTTTTCCAAGACCAAGAGAGCCACGGCAGGCCTCCTCGGGAATGCCACAGCCTGCCTCCTCTGGACGCTGCTGCTGTGGAGCGGGGACCGCGGCTGCCAGGCCCAGCGGGCAGGTAGGGCGCCGTCACAAGCCATGCCGAGTGCACAGCAGCAGGCAACACGCACGGCCCTGCACCCTCAGTGTGGGGTGTGGGCCTGTGTGAGATCCAGTAGCCCAGCAAGTGTGTGTGTCCAAGATCCTCCAGTGGTGTGAGGAACAGCCACCTATTGCATCAGGGCCTGGGTGTGAGGGGATATGAGTGGGTGTGAGCATGTGAAGGAATGTGAGAGAACGTGAGCATGTGTGTGAGTGTGTAAGTGTGTGTATGTGACTGAGCATGTGTGGGTGTGCATGTGAACATGTATGAGTGTGTGAGCATATGCTGTGAGTGTGCATGTGACTGAGCATGTGTGGGTGTGCGTGAGTATGTAAGTGTGTGTATGTGACTGAGCATGTGTGAATGTGCATGTGAACATATGTGTGTGCGCATGTGAACGTGTGTGTGCACATGTGCTATGTGTGCATGCATGTGCTGTGAGTGTGCATGTGAGCATGTGTGAGTGTGCATGTGACTGTGTGCATGTGTGACTGTGTGAGTGTGTGCATGTGAGCGTGTGTGTGTGAGCATGTGTGTGTGAGTGCACATGTGTGGGATAATTGTGAGTGGCTGTGGGAGAAAGTATGATGGTGTGACTGCGCCTGTGTGACTGCGCCTGTGGGTGTGAGGGAGCGGGTGTGAGAGAGGGAGAGGGCAATGTGTTGCTGTAACAGGTCCGATCAGTGGCATGATGTGCTGTGAGCCTGGCCCTGTCAAGTGCATGCAGGGTTTGGGGAGGGGGCAGAGGGCGGGTTAGGGTTAGGGTAAGGCCCTGTCATGGTATTCTGCTCTGCGAAGGCTTTGGACACATCCCGGGGTGTGGTGACTAGTGGACACACTGGGGCCCATCAGAGAGTGTCTAGGACACAAGGAGAAATCCCTGTGGAGTTGACCAAGGCTCGGTAACATTTACTGGAGATGGGACACCAGGGTCCCGGGGAGGTTGAACTGTGACAGGATGGTTTTGCTGGGCAGCCTGAGGGCCCTGCAGCGGGGGAAGGCACAGGCAGTGCTGAGAGGTGATGGAGGGTCAGGAGCACAGCCAGGCTGTGTCCACAGCACCTTCACAGAGTAGGCATTCAGGGTCCTCTGCTTCTATGGTTGGGGCTGTGGAGACTCCCCGAGGTGGCAGATCCAGGCATGAAATGCCACTCCCAGTTTACAGATGAGGAGCTGAGGCAGCGAGGCCCCAAGCCACAGAAGTGAGGCTGGGAGAACATGGAAAGTGACAGTGACGTGCTAAGACTTTCTTGTGTGAGCCTCAAAAAATAAAGTTCACCCTATTTCTTTATCAACTTTACAGCATTTTCTTATGTATTTTACTTTGCCTAAGACTCTCAAAGCCTGACTAGCTAGGAAGACTAAACACTATGGATGTCCAGTTTGTGTGTGAGGACCATGGGGCTCTATGTCTGTCAAGTCGGCCTCAAATGTGCAGTTGATTCAAAGGCGGAAGACATAGCAGTTTTCTCCCCCAGGCCCTCACCTCACAGAGTGGAAGATGTCCGGTGTGAGGGCAGAGGGCACCTGCGAGGGCCTTTGGCTTCACAGAGCCCAGGCTATAGCACTTGATTCTCATGTGCCCACAATCTGGGCGGTTCCTTTGCCTCCAGGAGAAAAATGTGCAGAGAGCTCAGAGGGGCCTCTCAGTGAGGCCTCCCCAGCAAATGAACCTTCAGCTTTAGAACAAATTTGCTCTAGGATTATAGCCTACAGGCCCTGCCTGGCCCTCTGCAGCAATTATCCTGAATAGGCAGGGACATTCCTATCCTAAGGACAAAAGGATGACCTTTGTGTCAAGGAAAGCAACTCCCCAGGAATTATCTCTGAGTCTACACATCTGGGCAAACACACTCCAAAAGCCCTAATCCTGTTAGGTACAATCCTGCCAAGACCCTCGAGGTGCAGATTGTAACTTGGATTTTGAAAACAGGAGGGAAAGATAGGTATGAAATATTCAAGAGTGGCTTTGGTCAGGCCTAATTGTGCATGTGTGTGTGTGTGTGTGCGTGTGTGTATGGGTGTTTGAGTGTGTGTGTAATTACATATAGCTCTATTGTTTTTCTGACTTTTGAACTCAATTGCCTGCACATATAAAAGCAGAAGATACAGAATAATAAAGTTCATCCGTAGCTCTACTTGCCATTGGTGAGCACTGCTGCTCAGCTGCAGGTTCTCTGAGGCACATGTACACAACTACACACACAGGCTTGCTTTCCAGAATCTTTTTATATTATACACAATACTTTGTAAGCAACTTTCACACTCAATACTCTTTTGGGAAGTGTGTCCACACTGGTAGATGTGGGTTCCCTGGCAGTCATGACTGTGTGATCCATGCCTTGGCATCCCACTGCATGGATCAAGTGCACAATGGCATCTAGTTGTTCCACACAGGCCATGGCTAGGTTGTTTCCTTAAATTCTCTGATCATGCTCTGTAATATTCCTAGTATTTCCTTTTTTTTTTTTTAAATTTAGTTGTAGTTGGACACAATATCTTTATTTTATTTATTTATTTTTATGTGGTGCTGAGGATGGAACTCACCACCTCACACATGCTAGGTGAGCGCTCTACCCTGAGCCACAACACCAGCACCCTAGTATATCTTTTATTCCTCCATCTTTTTTTTCTGTTTTCTTGGGATCAATCACAAATTTGAAATTGGTGGATAAAAAAATTCCATCCTTTATGAGAATGGTGTGGCAAATTGTAAGGCCACTTGTTGAGCAGACAGATGTCTTCTCCTCAAATTCACAGTGACCATCAGTCTTTTTTGAACTTTGCCAATCTGGTATTTTAACTAAGTGTTTTTTTTTTGTTGTTGTTATGTTTTGTTTTCACTATCTGCATGTTTGGATTTGTGTTCTAGAGGCTTCTGCAGTGCTCCTGTTGGTGCGACCAACAGCACCTTCTGGAGTGGTCAGCACCAGGGCTTCTTGACGGTTCCCCTGTATGTGCACCACTCTGGGGTTTAGGACAACACTTTTCCCACATCATCTAGTTATAAGATGGATGAATAAACTTGCTGCACGGGGCTAATGTGAGGATGAGGAAACTTGGTTTGTTTAATCAAAAGCATCATTAGTTTAGGTAAAATCTATAAGCTATAAAGCATATAGCATAAAGCATTATAAAAATTCTTAAATTTATATTGAAAATACACAAATGGAAGATATCCTATATGTAGTAATGTTGAATGAAATACTATAAACTATTTAAATATCCAGCAAGAATGTGCATCAATCAACTGTGTGCATCCTTACAGGAAAGGCCAGGGAAACTGACCTTATCAACCAGGAACTGATTTCTAGCATAGTGCTAGGTGTGGGTAAACAACTTGAACATCAGATCTAATTCCCAGTAACTAAGCGGAAATTGAAGGTAATCAAGGATATATATCACGACTAACAATATTGTCTCTGTGGATGGGAAAACCAGTGTTCAGTTTGTGATTGCCTTTTCTGAGTTTTCTGAAATAGGCTTGTGTTATTTGTAAGTAGGTTTTAAAAATAGCAATAATAAAATTTACTTTTAAACCAAAATTGAAGTGCAGAGATTGACGCCTAGTGGTGTTCCAAGGGTGTGAATCATTTTAAGGTGCTGTCACTATCCTCAGTGGAATTCACAGCAAGCTTGGGGAGGCCCCTCTTGTTGCTACCAAACAGGAGCGCTGTGCTCAGAATCCCGATTGTCACCTGCCGTACGGGCAGAGCAGGCAGGTACTGGAGTCAGGCGCCTGTGGTCCCAGTGTCCACTCCTTTAGGGCCTTGGGGACATGCTTTTCCACAACCCATCTGCGCTATGTCACCCTTTCTCTTGCCCCTGCAGGCTGCAAAACTGTGCACTATGATCTGGTGTTCCTCCTGGACACCTCCTCCAGCGTGGGCAAGGAGGACTTTGAGAAGGTCCGTCAGTGGGTGGCCAACCTGGTGGACACCTTCGAGGTGGGCCCAGACGGCACCCGCGTAGGTGTGGTGCGCTACAGCGACACGCCCACCACGGCCTTTGAGCTGGGCCACTTCAGCTCGCGGGAGGAGGTCAAGGCTGCAGCGAGGCGCATCACCTACCACGGAGGCAACACCAACACGGGCGACGCGCTGCGGTACATCACCAGCCGCAGCTTCTCCCCGCAGGCCGGCGGGCGGCCCGGGGACCGCGCCTTCAAGCAGGTGGCCATCCTGCTGACCGACGGCCGCAGCCAGGACCTGGTGCTGGACGCGGCCAGAGCCGCCCACGCTGCAGGCATCCGCATCTTTGCGGTGGGCGTGGGGGCGGCGCTGAAGGAGGAGCTGGATGAGATTGCCTCGGAGCCCAAGGCTGCACATGTCTTCCACGTGTCCGACTTCAACGCCATCGACAAGATCCGTGGCAAGCTGAGGCGCCGCCTGTGTGAAAGTGAGTGGCCTGGCCTCCCTGTGTGGAGTCTGTCCCCGTCCAAGGGCAGCGTGCCCTGCGACCAGCGTGGTTGTGTGGGGGTCCCCAGGCAAAGAAGCAGTGCAACAGGTGGAAGTGGCTGGGTTAGGTGAACAGCAGGTGCAGGTGCGGGGACAGAGAAAGCCACCTTGCCTAGGGGTCAGTGTGGTAATGGATCTGGTGGACCAGCCAGCAGTTATTAGGGAGTCTGTCTTCCCACTTCTGGGGCAGAGATGGAAAGGGCTTTGGGATTAAAGTCTTCCTTCCAAATCCTCACCCCACTGTGAGATGCAGGAGGACTAAAGGCCTGAGTGTCCATCTTCATCTCTGAGCTGGGAACGTGGTCTTCCAACCACCAAGGCAGCCCTTGAAAAGTCCTCACTGAGGCATTTGGCAGGTGGCAAGGTCTCCTAAGGGGCTTCCATGAGCCATCCAGCAAGAGAATGGGCATACACAGGGTATGTGAGCTAACCAGGCCGGCAATCCAGCTGCACGCTTCAGAGATGGTCAGGGCTGCCTCTCCCAGGCCAAGTGCTCTTGACCTGCAGCCCTCTGAGATAACCCCAGTTCTCCCACTTGTTTGCCTGGAATCCGTCTCACTGTGGCTGGGGGAGGACGGGCCACTGGGCAGGAGGCAGGCACAGAGCATGAATGGCTCTGGGGCTGACCCGGAAGCCTGACCTCCAGGATCTTAGTGGGTCATTCTGAGGACAGTTCCCTCCCCTGGATAGGGAGGATGGAGTGATTTTCTCAAGGTCCAGCTTATCTGTAGTTTCTACGGGTTAGACCTGGATGGTGCCGGTATCTTTCCCCACCAGGCCTGGCAGGGCTGTGCCTTGAGGCTGGGGAGGCGGGGGCTATAGACAGTCAGTGGAGTCTTAGTCTTAGTCTGTCTTATTTACGACTGCAGGGACCAGCCAACTCCTCCCAGGGAAGCCCAGTGGTCCAACCTCTACCAGGAGCAGGGATGGTCCTAGGGGTTTGGGCAAGTGGTGGGAGGGACTGGCAGTGAGAGCAATTGGGTGTGGCTTAGCAGGCAGGCACAGGCCTAGCTTGTGCCCAGTCAGCACACAGCTAAACTACTCTAGGAACTGGATGGTTCTTGGTTTCTTACCATACATGGAGCTTATCTCTCTGTTGCTTATTTAATCTCCACTTATTTTTTCAACAGAAATGTATTGAGGAACAACTTTTTGTGCAACTTTGTGCTGATTTCTGGGGCTATAGAAAAACATGAGACATAGCTCCAATCCTCAGTGTGTTTGTCCAGAAGCTAGGAAAGACATGTGAAGAGCATGTGATACTGGGTAGTTGAGGGGTGTCTTCATAAAGGTTCAGGCGGTCCCATGCGCTGGGGTTTTGTGTGGTGATGGTGGTAGTGATGTTGAGGAGGGAGGGCGGGCTCCCTGGAGGAGGTGTGCTCAGGTTGTTGGTGAGCTGTGGAGGGAGGAGGAGGTGATGTGGTGGCATTAGGAGATGCCACAGCACAGTGTGGCTGAGGTCATGGGGAAGTGGGGGCTTTGTCAGGTTATCAGAATTTCAAGAGACAAGACTTAGGTGTGCTAAGGTGAGGATTGTAGGATTTTATGCAGGAATTTGACAGTTCATTTGGCAACAGGGCTAGGAGCAGATTCCAGCCTCAGGCCTCCCTCTTCCTGTCTCCATGGGCTGGTCTCCTCCTGTGTGCCTATGGAATGCAGCTGTCACCATCATGCCACCATCCATGATTGGATGATGCCTCAGAGCATAGGCCACAGAAGTCCCCACTCTAACTGACTTGAAGACTGAAAAGGCCAGAAGTCAGGCAGCTTAGCACCATGAAAGCAGGCCATACCAGGCTTCTGTCTGGGTGGTAAGGCAGCACCCCACAGACTTGTGTGTAGGCCCCAGCAGTAAATGGGTCCACTAGTGAGACACGGATGAAAGTTCTGCTTAGAGAAGGCTCAGATCAAGAGATGGGCTGGATGAACAATTTGCCTGACTCCTGAGGGCTGAGGACGCGCTCCCAGCAGCAGCGCGGCCTTGGAGGTCTCAGTTGCCTTCCAGGCTGCAGCTAAAGGAAGCTGGAACCCCCACCCCCTCTCCTGCTTGGCTGGGCCTCCAGGTAGCCTGGCCTCTTCTGATACCAGCTGACTAGAGTCTAGGTGCTGCCGTCCCAGTGGCCTCCTGAGGCTGGCAGAGGAGAGGATGATAGAAGCGGGCAGACTGGGGCTACCCTCGCAAGACACCTCCCAGCACCCTTAGAGCTCCATGGGCCTGCAAATTCAAGGGGAGGGGAGTTCTCCCCACCCCATCTGACATTCAGTCTGATTGGCTAAGGAAGGTCATGTGACTGCTCCTTGGCCAATCACTAACCTCAGAGTGTAAGCCAGCTGCAGGCGCTAGGGATAGGGGCATTAACCTCTGTAGTCTTTTTAACATTTGGGAGTGGAGGTAGTTACCACACCTGTGCCTTTGAGAAAAGGAGTTTGATACACGGAGGAAAAGTAGCCGGTACCTTAAGAGAAGGAGAAGCAGGTGCGGACCAGCTGAGAACGACTCTGTGCACCACTATAACCTTGGGAAAAACTCTCATATCCCGTAGCCAGGGTGCTCCAAATGCCTCCCTGGGAGATTCCAGTTCTCAGTTGCCTAAGGCGAATCCGTTTTTGTAAATACAGCTGCACGATGAAGAGGGCTTGATCTATTCTGGTGACAAATGAAATAAAATGCCCTAACAGTGGCTTCAGTTAGAAACAAAGGAAAACAAAAATAAAAGATCTAACAGTAACATATTGGAAACATCTGGTAAGATTAGATCAAGGAGGCCACAAAATCCACACACCAGGAATTCCTCTGCACATGAGAAAAGATGCCCCTGAGTGACTTCACAGCCTGAACTGCATAGGAGCTGTTCTGAATAGAGGGGCCTATTGATGATCTGGAACGTGGCAGAATAACAATAGCGGATTATTTTATGTAGCAGGAATTCATAAGACCCATTTAGTCATGCATTTAAGGACCATGTATGGTGGCAGCTGTTAAATTCAATCTAATCCTTTGGTCACTTTGTAACCATGCATGGTAGTAGACTTTGTTCATTTCCATCCATCCATTCCTTCATTTTTATTCATTCATTAAACATACATTGAGTGATTCTTTGGTGTTGGGGCCCAGCCAGGGACCCAGGATACAGGGATGGAGTTGGCATTCTCTTTGACCTCAAAAAGCACCTGTCCACTTGGGACAGCAGGAAAGTGGCAGACAGTTACACTATTGGGTGTGTGCACTGGATGTCACCTATGTGTTATGTATGTGTTAGTGTCTACCTACACACACAAGAGTATAAGCATCACCAGGATGAAGTCCACTGCTTTCAGTCCATGGTTCCTGAAGCAGATCCTGGCATTTAGGAAGGGTTCTCTAATATTGTTTAAAGGAAGTCGAGGACAGTGCCCGGACAATGAATTCTGTGCTTGCTGTTGTGATGTATGTACTTTTGGAAGTAATTATGCAGTGGTCTGTCCCAGCTCCTGCCAAGGGCCAATAATAAAAATCTCCCACAAATCAGAAATCACACTCAACAATAACTGAAAACTTGAAATTGTGAGTACAGACAAATGGTTAGATTTTCAAGGTTGATGTGAGTCTGGCAAAGGCACACTGGCCGAGGCAAGCTGAACGTCAAAAATCTCAGCAGACTTCCTTCAGTGGGACTTATGCAGAGGGAGACCCGGGGAGCTGGTTCCACTTTGCATGAGAAGAACTGAGGAGTCTGCCATTAGCTGAGCCTCTTGCAGTCTCACTCCATATTCCCCAGCTGCAATGTGGGCCCTGATACCATGCAAGTGGGAGCCTGGTGCTCCTGACCTGCTTGTTCAATGTGTGTGACTACTGAGCACTTGGCGTGGGGCTGGCCCAAACTGAGCCCTGCTGCAATTGTAAAACACACACTGGATTTTGTAGATTTAGCATGAATAAAAGAAAGTAATGCAGCTATGAATTTTTATATTGATTGATTATATACTGAATTGATAATTTGGAAAAATAGAGTTAAATACAAGATATTAGTAAGAAAAAAACCTATCTTGTTTCTTTTTACTACTTTTAATGAGGATACTAGAAAATTACTGCATATGTGGCTCACATTTTCTTTTGGGTTGTTGCCCTAGGGGTCAAGATCATTGCATGGTTGGCAGCATGGATGGATAGTAGTGGTAGTGAAGGGGTTGGGTTGGCAGTGTAGACAGTGGATATGATCCCAATTTCTTGGCCATTACACTTATTATTAGTGTGATATTTAGCACATTACCTGATATCTGTGAATTTTAGTTTTTACAGTTACAGATAAAAATCTTTCCCCCTCCCCATATAATAGCATGCCTGATGCATCGTGGGCTTAAAGGATGGGGTGGTCATTGTTGCTGCCTTCTCCCCTCTCCCTCTCCTCCAACAATGCTGATGTTGGTGATGACGTATGAAGTTCTGGTTGCTTCCAAAGCCATGTGTGCTCTTTCCATTGAGCTTGGCTACTGAATGGAGGAAGAACAGCTCCGAGGACCAGCAGGTGTCCAGGGGCTGCCCTTCAGAGGGGAAGCTGAGTCTAGAGCCAATGAACAGGAAGTAAGGGACTGGTGTCCACGGTGGAGTGCAGTGTCCCCCTGCCCTAAGACAGCAGGCGTTGGAGTCTGTGGGCAGAAGCTGATCTGGAAGCCAGCCAGGAATAGCCAAATGGGCAGAGGAGGGGTGGTGGGCTGAACTTCCTTTGGATATACCATGCAGAAGCCTTTCCATTGTCCAAATGCTTTTGGACCACCTGTGGACCTCACCTGTCCTACTTCTCAGGTCTCGGATGCCCCCATTCAGTGTTCTTTTAAGAGCTATGTTGGAATCCCAGCCACACAGCCTGCCACCCAGGGCTCAGAGGCAGAGCATAAGTGGGTGTGAATAGTTAATTTTCTCTTCATACGTGTCTGACTGTCTCTGTGCTCACATACATGGCAGATGTGTCTGCACAGAGTTGGCACCATGCTATCCCGACTTACCACTGAGGGGACGGTGCCTGAAGAACTTGAGTTACTCCTAAGGTGGCCTAGCTGCCCGAGGGCTGAGGGGGGAGTTTAGCCTTGCTGTGCTTGACCCCAGGTTCTGAGTTCCTCTGGCTGGTTCCACTTACATTAAAGAAGCAGCTTTAAATACCCATTTTACCAAAGTGTCATCAGGATCCTCTGTCTAAATGTCATGGTCATTCCTGTCTTGTGGTTGATGGCACTGAGGTGCAGGGAGGCATGACAGGGACTACCGAGGATGACAGAGACCAGGAGCGGACTCTCGGCTGAGGGGTCTGCCATTAGCCGAGCCTCTTGCAGCTCGGGAGTCCTGCTGGACATGTGATACTGCACTTTCCCTGGTCCCTTGCAGAGGTCTGTCTCATATTTGGTGACCAGTAGCTGCTTGCTGAGTAGCTGAGTGAAACTAAGGCTACTCAGAGAAATCATCATCTCTGTTTTGTAAGTGAAAAAAGTGCAGATGTGTAGGTGGAATGGCAGAGGCCGTGATGACCACAGTGACCAGTGTCAATAGAGATGACACTGGAGCAGTCTCATGACCTATGTAGGCCTCTCCCAGTGGCCTCTTCTAGGGGCATCTGTGGTGCTGTAGTATCCCCTTGGCCTTGGATGCTTTCAGAGAAGTGCCTTCATGTCAGGGTACCAACTCTGGCTTCTCTGTGGCCTGAGAGAGGTTCCCAGGGGGCCAATCTCAGCCTCAGCTTCCCACAGCTTATGGGGTGGAGGCTGTGGACAGGCCCAGAGCATCGGCTGTAATTAAGAGCTCTCTCCACCCCCAGCTTTGCTGTGGCCACAAAACAACCCTTATATAGCTTATCGGGTTGCTGTAAGTGGTCTGTGGAATGCCAGCGGAGAGGGCCTCCACCTACTTCTATTCTGGGGACGTGCTATGGTGGTCCTCTATCCCATCTCCATGGGCAGAGACCTCCTGGGTTCTGCCTTCTGCTCCTGGACTCCCGGGTGGGGGTGTTGGTCTGGATCAGGGGAGGGTGGGAGCTTCTCTCGTGCTTCCGTGGTGCTTGCCTGTCCCTCTCTCTCTCTGCTCCTCATGCTGCATGGGTAGCTGCATTCCTCCTCCAACGGGAGTTTTAACTTCTGGCTACTAATGTGACCGGGGGCAGGAGGGGGAGTGACTTCTTTGAGGTGAGGGGCAGGTCAATTCTATCCTTACATTGTTCACCTTGACTCTCACTGGAAAGCTGTGGGCACTGAAGCTCGGTTCTGCGTTTGGATTTGGGTGTGGTGGCCTTTAATTCACTACCCCCTGAGCTCAGTTTCCTGTAGCATTACACCTGTTTTCTGCTGTGATAGCAGTGACTGGGCGGGCCATGGTCCCCAGCCTTTCTGAGGGCTCCCCTTTCCTAGTCTCGTGCCCAGCAGCCAGAGCACCTAACCTTCCCAAGGAATCAGTTATTGGGTGCCCTTAAAATTTATTTCAGTAGATAACACAACTCATGTAATTAGAAATGGGCTAAATGGACATTTATGGTTACCATCTCACAACAGTGAGTTTTAAAAGGACTCTTTATATGTGCTTTTGTGTTATTTTAATGAATTTTTTTTTGAGCCATATTCTCCCCTGGGAACTGTCCTGAGGCTTGTGGGTCACAGTGCAGAGCAAGACCTCTGTGGTCCTAATTGAGGGTGACACTTTCAGAAGGAAAGGACATAGGTGACCAAACAAATCGCAGAGTGGGCAAAGTGGCTTCACGTGGAGACAGGTGCTCTGAAGCAGGTGGAGCAGGAGCCTTCTCAGTACCTAGTTGGTGGGGGCTGGGGAGCCTCTGACAGGGAAACATTAGAGATGCTCTAGGAATGGCATGAAGCCCAGTGGGGAGGCCCAGATGTACAGGCCAGGACTGCTGGGCACAGGGAATGGTGGGAGCAAAGGGCCTGAGGTGGAGTCCATCGGGCCTGTAGGGGGGAGAGACCAGGGGCCGGGGAGGGGAGGGAAGGCCTGGGCCAGGTGTGATTGCCTGTGTCCCAGGAGGCAGAGGGGAGGCTGAGCCATGTGCTTAACCTTCCCAAGTTCGCACAGCTGGGAGGGAGGTCCTGGGGCAGCCTCAGCCAGAGCAAAGTCCACCAAGTGCCCTGCAGTCACCTCTCCCCATGAGGACACAGCCAAGTGCCGCATGGCCTCCAGGCTGGCGGTTAGCGAGTCTGCCCTGGGGAATTCTTGGGTCACTGGCTCCCTATGAACACGAGTTTTGTAAAGTTATCAAAGAGGCCACATTCCTGCTGGTGGCATTGTCCCCAGTGACCATGCCTGCCTGACCACACTCCTGCCTCCCCCAGTGTCTATTGGCCTGGCCAGCTGGGAGGTCCCACGGTAAACTCAGGACACACACTCTACACACATAGACACCATACACACCTCACACACCTCACATGCACACACATCACACGCACACATTGGGAACACGTATGTGACCATGGAGTGACCCACACAGCTGTTCCCTTTGGGTGGATCCAGAGGCCAGAGAGGAATGGGTGGCAGCAGCAGCTGTGGGTTTGGAGTGCCACGTCAATGACTGTGGCTTGGCACTTGGGACCATGCAGGCCTCCAGGAGCCATTGGGTTCCAGCCCTGCCCTCCACCTAAAGGTCATTGTGAGTGCCCCTTGGGGAAACTTGTAATGATCGTGCTCCCTAGAAATAGCCATCCGGTTACTTAATTCTGATTATGTGCCTGGAAATTTTATTAGAAAATTACTGAAAATGATGAAAAACTAAAAGCCACCCTTCATTTATTTTTAATTAGTTTTTAACTTGTGTACTTCAAGGAAGAAACAGCAGACTCCCAGCTCTGCCCAGCCAGATCCAAGCCCGTTTGATGCATGACCTCTCCTGACTCCAGCCCCTGCCTAAAACCAGAGAACTGGCAGTCACCCCACAGGAGCTTCTACACCCAGGGTCCTGCCACTTGCTTATTTACATGACAGCATGTGGCTGCTTCTCATTACTCCCTCTCTGGCAGTGGGGCAGACACAGTGCTTTCTGAATGGGTGGGGGCTTGCTTTTCCCCTGGGCTCTGGTCTGCCAGGCCAGTGCTGAGCGGGCCTTTGTTGCAGAGAGCCTTCACTCTCTGGGGATTTGTTCCTGCAGGCTGCCTCCGAGCAGAGGTCTGAATTTCTACAGTGCACGGCCGAGGCACACGCAGAGGCAGAGGCCCTGGCTGCTCCCACCCAGCATCTGGAGCTGTGGCCTGGGTGTGACACCCAGCCCCCTCCTTCCTCTCTGTGGACCTTGGGCCACTTCGGTAATCTCCTTCTGCCTGATCTCTTCACCTGCAAAGAGGATGTCACAGTGTTCCCTTCCTTGCTGAGGGTGTGAGGATCTAGTGAGGTAGTGCCAGGGACGTGCCTGGTGCGCTGGTGGGGCTGGGCACCTGCTCTCAGGACACAGACATGTACACACGCACATGCGTCAAAGACAGTTTCCTGTGTGTGACCAGATGATCAAGCCGGAGCTTAGGTCAGTGTTTCTCAGCACTGACTATTGTTTTCCCCTCCTAAAGAAGCCTGTGGAAGCAACGTGTTTAACTCTCCCCTTCTCTGAAGTTGTAAGATCACCCCTCGGCCGCATCCAGCAGCCTGTGCAGTTGGGTTGACGGAGGCAGAAACGCTCATGTCCACTGCCCCCATCCCCAAACCAGTGTCTGCCCCTCCGAGAGCAGCTGCCTGGGGGCACAGGAGGGGTCCCAGGAGAGGACTCAGGGTGGCCAGGGTGGGGTCCTGCGTCCTCTCCCTCACAGACTGTGACTTTTGAGCATCAGGCACAGACAGTGGACTCATGTAAAGCCTGAGCTAAGTTCGGGCTTTTCTGTATATTTTGACAAGAGACACCTTTTTCCCTCTAAAATGAAGACAGAGTTAGCACTTTGCTTTTTAGAGCGTACCTGTGTGATCTTTGCTCCCTCTGCAACCTGGCCTGTACTCAGTGCCAGTCCTGGGCCAGCTCTTGCCATCCCGCGGTGTCCTGAAGAGCCCTAGATGGATGTCAAAGGGGCCCGCATGGAAGCCCAGCTCTGCCATTTTCCAGCCAGCAGCCACCGCCAGCAGCCTCACCCCCAAGCCTTAGTCTCCTCGTCTATAAAACAGAGATGATGAAGATCCTCTTGTGTTTTCAAATGTCCTTGAAGTTACTGTAATCACACAGTGTGTTTCTGGCCAGCTGGAACAAACAAACAAATATACACCCGTGAAAAGTCAAAACACCACCAAATAATGTGGCTGGGCCCGAGTCCCCAACATGGGAAGGGAGTCAAGTCTACCTGTCCTGGGCTCTGCACAGGGAACTGTCCCTTCAAGAAGGGAAGGCCTGTCTTGGTCTAATGCAGGGAATGGCAGATGACGGTCTGCGGGCCACATCTGGCCAGCCATCACTACCTGATTCCCTGGAGTGCTGCTCACAGTGCACACTGACCAGGGCTGCCTGTGCCCGGAGCCGCCGCAGGCTCAGTGGCTGTGGCAGAGACCCCCCTGACCTGCACAGGCCGCAGTGCTTACTCTGTGGTCCTCCATGGAAGCTGGCCGACCCCTGAGGCTGATTCTATACGATGACTGATGGTCTGAAGTCACTGCCATAAGCTCTCAGATAGGAGGTTTCCTGCCCTCGGTCTCCTCCTCGGGGCACTGAGTGGAATGGGCGTGGCTCCTCTGAAGGTATCCTCTTCCCTTCCTTTCTATGTCATGGTCAACATCACACATAGCCAGCTGACCCTCCATGTGTCCTCCAATTACAGGCTCTCCCCGGCCTTTCATGCTTCTGGTTGCATAGGCCTTCTTAAGAAAGGCTCACGCCGCCCGGGTCTCACACATGGACACCCTCCCAGGTCCCCTTGGGACTAGAAGGGGCTTTGAGCTCTGATATGCATCAGTCCTCTTGCCACTGCCCAGCTGTGGGGACTTGTGCCAGCCACATGGCTCTGGTCCTGCTGCCAGGAAGCTGAGTCCTCACAAGCGTGACCACCCCATCGGGGGTGGCAGCACGTCTCAGTGTCCCAGCTCATGGAGAGCCGTGTGAGCTTACCTCTTGGTTTCAGTGCTGGGTTGACAAAGGGGTAATATGTAGTGGCCACAAGTAAATTGATATTTGCCAAAAGTACACAAGCACACACACAATCTATATATAAAACATGTTTAAATATAAATGTGAATCTATATAATTAAATTTGTGGGGACATCTTGCACTTCTGAGCATTTCCCTTGTCCTGCTGCTACCCTTGCCTGTTAATCTTAGAGCAAGAGGCGACACAAGGTTACGTGACATGCCATGGCTTTCCCAGAAATGTGTCCACGAAGTGCAGTGCTCATTACAAGTTCAGGTTGCAGGGAGGAGAACGGAAAGCAGTGGGCCACGTTGCAGGGCTTCGAGGACTGGGCTGGGAAGGTCCTTTGATCATCCTCCTTTGGTTTCCTCAGATTCCCCACACAGAGGCACATGCACACACACAGATGTGGACACACAAGCACAGGACACACATGTATGCCCCCACACAGATCCACAATACAGGACCTTTCAATCACACACGTATGCACATGTGCATGCGTGCGTGCACGCACATACACACACACACACACACACACACACAACCAACGTTTCTATGAAGGGCCTTCTATGTCACTCTTAAGCTCTTAAGGGATTGTTGGTTCAGGACAATAATGATGCCTTCCCTCTGTCCACAACTTGGAAGCGTCTACTTGCAGTTGCCCAGAAAAAATAAATTTATTATAGACCTGTGTTTGCATCTTAAATATCCTCATGAAGTACCCACCCGTATTTTCTAGAGACCTGCTCTGGCTAGTCTGTGTGGCTCGACTGGTGGCAGACGCGTAGACAGCTCCTCTGCTTGCTGACTCTTGATAGGTTCTCCTGTCCTCTGGTCTGACAACCAGATGTGAGTGGGTGCGGCCGATGGGGATGGAAGGTGAGACCAGGTACTTGCTGGTCTCCTGAGGGAGCTGGAGGCAGGCAGGCTGCTCAGGAGGCCCTGCATGGCGGGGTCTGTAGCCCTTGGTACTGCCCAGCACGTGTGTTCTCGACCATGAGCATCTTCTGTCTTGGAGTCCCCAAATCTGGGGAGCAGGAAGACACCGTCCTGCCTGTGCTCTAGATGGGGTGGAATCAGAGGCCATGAGGGTGTGTAGGTGGGTGTAGGGCCCCAGTGTGGAGCCAAGTGCCTTCCTTCACACCTCTGCTCACCTGAGGTGACTGGGCTTGGCAGAACCTGGCTGTACACTCAAATGGGGCCCCAACCCACGAGTGGCCTTCAGTGAGAGGACAAGGAGGACTGCAGGCCGCGTGTGCTGTTTATACATTACAGAGGTGTCCTGGAAAGTCCATTCCATCCTAACTTGCATATGCCCGTGTGACAGCCTAGGAGGCAGGTTGGAATTCAGATTCCCTGGGTTCCTTAAAGTGACATGCAAAGACACGGTGGCCCAGAGAGACTCGCACCCTGGCCCCAGCCCAGTCCACGGCCTGGCCTTCTTGTCTTCACCACTCCTGCTTGATCTGGAACCAGGAGGGTCCCCTGTGCATGAGCCAGAGCACCCTGGGTGTGAGGTCAAGCTTGTCCGTGTGTCCCACAAGCACCTGCTCCCAGGCCAGTGAGAGGCCTGGTCCTTCTCAGGAAAACAGGTGGGCAACGAGGTTGGAGTCTTGGAAGTAGGCACAGGCTATCTGGGGTGGGGTGTCTCCAGGACCCAAGTCTCTGGAACACAGTCTGGAAGAGGAACATGAGTCCGAGAGGGCCTGGTCCCTGTCCCTTCTCCTCTTCTGTGTGGCATGGTGAAATTGAGGGGCTCTGGGCATACCTGGATCCAAAGGTGGCTTTATTTATTTATTTTTTTTATTAGCTACACATGACATTACGATGATCTTGGCAATTCATACATTTGAATCATTGGGGTATAATTTCTCATTTTTTTTTTTTTTTTGGTGCGGGGACAAATTGGACATGAAAGAATATAGTTTCTAAAATCCAGGAGGCCTCAGTTGTAAAACTTCCACTGCCGCCTACCGGCTCTGTGGGTTTGGGCAGGAAGCATTACCTGTATTTTTGACCGGAATAGAGGAAGAAAAAAACCTTCCATAGATAAGTGGTGAAGATTTGAGGAGAGAGAGCTGCAGATCATGTGTCCTTAGTGAGCCTGGACCCCGTCCCCACAGCCTTCCACATTCCTGCCTCAGGAGGGGTTGATTGACCAGAGCCCAGAATAGACAGAAGCCTGGTCAGATGGAGATGGCCCAGGCAGAGTACCGTACGGTCGCGCACGCTCCCGGCCCCCATCTGCCTTCAGTCCTTATTTCTCATGTCCTCCACGTGGAACTTTGGTAGCATGGACTCTCAGACTGTGGTCCGCTCACACCAGGCCCCACACCAGCACCGAGCAGCCCAGCTGGGCATCAGCACCCCCCCCTGGTGCAGGTCCCTGGGTGTGGGGTCGGGGCAGTTGGAAATGTCTCCAGGGGAACTCTGGCTCAGCCACAGGAAGTCACCTCAGGTGATAATCGCACGGTGTGACTCATTGGACAGCAGTGGGGTCTAGCCTGAGCAATGTCTAAGGCTCCCTGGTCCACAGGTTTTGTTGATAGGAGGCCATGAACAGCCTCATGAATTTACGAAGACAGATGGAGAGCTTGAGGGAGCTAATAGACCTGTAGCACAGATCTTTGCAAACCTAGACTAGTGGAAGCTTTTATTTCATCTTTTAGAAATCCTAACTCCCGAGGCCAGGCAGCACCTATCAAGGTGAGACACTGAGATGCTTAGGCTGGCAGACTGGGTTTGAGTTCCTGTGCTTGACATTTATCACCTCTTAGTCATTATTTAGCCTCTTTGAGGGCAGGTCTAGCATCTGCAGGGTGGGACCACAGCCTCAGTTTCCTCATCTGAAACATAAGGATGACAAAAAATAAGGCAAAAATCTTATAGTTTTGATGCACATACTGTCCACACATTTAGGATGTCTCGGATCACAGGGGGCTCACCACGTAGGGCAGGGGAGTGCAATAGTTAACACAGACCCATGACAAAGATAGCACTTAAGATTATAGATGCAAATCACAGCCGAATGTAACAGCACATGCTTCATCCATTACACAAAGCCCAGGAGGAAGGTAAGAAAGAACAAGAAGTTTCCTCTCAGGTCAGGTGGTTCAGGGACCGCTGTGAGGGCACAGCCCAGGAGTGGGCAGCACAACTGCTGAATTTATGTAGGGGCAGGGTCGGCCTCACCTCTGCCTTGAGAGGCTGGTGCCCTGGCTCCTGGGGGTGTGAGGTGATGGAGTGGAGCATGGACAGAGGCTGGTGTTTGGAGGGTCTCGGCCTGAGGAGAGTTTGGGGTTTATTCTGAATTGAGGAGAAAGGCAGTTAAGACTGTTGTGCTTCACCTTGAACTTCACAGTGAAGGATGGGAAGCCATCAGGGAATTGGCATCCTTCAGCATGGAGCTCACTGGATTTCTCACCCTCAGCCCCTTGAGGAGTTTAAGCCAGGGAGGTGCTACCCTATTTGTGCTTTAAGTTCCCTTCACTGCAGGGTGGCAAATGGATCACCATGAGGGGACAGAGAAGCAAGGGAGCAGCCCAGAAGTGGGTGAAGGGGCTAGTTAGGTAGGAAATGTGAGTCGGGTCTTCATCAGGGATCCTGGCTCATGACGAGGACCAGGTGCAGCAGGAACCACTCAGAGCTGAAGGCGAGGCCCAGGCCAGAGCTGCTGCTCTCCCCAGGTGTGGGGCCACAGGTGTTGCAGAGCCCTGCTGCAGGTGAGGTCATTGGTGGCCATGGAGAAGCACAGAGGCAGGTAGCCCCACTGCGTGCTCACCCTCACTCCCCTCCCCCTGCAAATTGTCAGGAGGCCTGCAGGCTGCTCCCCGGTTCAGCACTCCCAGAGGGGGTGCCCTGGGGAGGAGAGGAGGCCCTGTCTGCGGCCTGAGCTGCACACTTGCCCCCCTCCCACCTCAGCCCTGCCTCCAAGGACAGCCCACGGAGGCCCTCCAGCTGCGCCTCTCAGCAGCTGGCTGTCATTCCCACCAGCCTTCCCGTAGCTGTCTTGTGGCCGCCCATGCCCCTTCAGGAGGTGGTCTCCACCAGCCCTCGGGAAAGAGGGCCAGGAGAAAGTGTCTCTGTCTGGCAGCCTGGGATGCAGTGAAGGTGGCCCAGCCTCGCTGTTTTCTCCCATGTAGCAGTTGGGTGGCCTGATGGTAGAGAGCTGAGCCGGCCACTGCCCTCTCCTGGGGCTCTGGGCCTTCTGTCCCCGTGGTCTGCCACTGTCATCGGTGCTGATTTGGGGGTCAGGGCCTTCAGGTTAGACACAAATATGTCTGACGCCAGGCCGTATGCTAATGGAGGAATGTGGCTGAGACTGGAGAAAATAAACACCACCTCATCTTGTTTGCCCATCTTCCCAGAGAACCACGGACTCCGGGAGGAGGCAGCAACACCCTGGAGGGCGTCTGGGGTCACGCGGCCAGTCCTGTGTTTTCTGGAAACCAGGAGGGTGGAGGTTTGTGCTCAGATGTGGAGTAGGAGGGTCAAGGCTGGGTCTGACCAGGTCCCTCTGAGCTCCCTTTTCCTGTTTCTTCCCTTCTCCCTTCCAACCTGGGCTGTGGACTCTCACCTTCTCTTCAGGGCTAAGTGAAATGTCCTGTCAGCTGACCTCCGGATTCCTATGGGACCTTTGCAACCTGAGGCTTCTTTGATTTTGCATTTCTCTATCTCAGAATCTAGGCCGTGATGAAGGGATTATTGGATTCTGTAGCCCTCCCACCCTGGGCCCAGCACCCAGGATGCAGGCTTGGGGACCTCCATCTTCTGGTTGCTGCCTGGGGAAGCCAGGTGGGGGATGAACTGGCAAGCTGGATTGGTGATATTTTGCTCATCCCTTGGGGGTTCCAAGATCCAACTCTGCAGAAGGAAAAAGAGGGCCCTGCTGTGCGCGGTCTGGTTCCCTCGGGGATGTACATGGTACCGCCCGTGCTTTCTCTCCCCCAGGCCCTGCTAGACCCCACAGGGTGAGTGGTAAGAGCTTGAACAGATGAGGCTCAGCATGGGAGCAGCAGGCTCCCCCTCTGCCAAGGAGCAAACAGAACAGAACAAGGAACAAGGGCAGTGCAGACAACCTGGTGCCAGGTTTGCATCCCAGACAGCAGGCTGGGCTTGGGACTCACAGCACCAGAAGCCAAGTGCTCCCTCCTCAGGCGGGTTTTCCTATACACTAGAGCAGGGGCTCAGAGTCACCCCAGCAGGCGACACACTGTGGGGTTGGCTTTATAGGGAGGAGGTGGTGAGCAGAGTGCCCTTCTGAGGTGGCCCTTGGTTGGCTTGGCCCTGGTACAGATGCCCCACGAGGCGTTTCCTCTTTATTGACATACAGTTGCTTATCTGTAAAGCCATAGGGCTGGACCATGGGGTCATTCAGACTTCTCCCGGTCCCCAAGTCTGACTCTTGTCAGGACAATTTCAGACGGAAGTGGCTCCCTCCATTGTCCCCTCCAGCCTGACCCAGCAGTTCTTTTTCTTGAGTAGTCCATCTTCTGCCTTGGGTCTTGGGGGATGGATGGCAGGCTCGTGGAGCAGGGCTGACTGGGCACCCCAGGAGGGACACTGCTGCAAAGAGAAGAGCCCTGTTTGAGGAAGTGTGTTTTCCTGCCATTTCCCCAGACAGCTCCCTCGCCTGTCCTTTCCAGAGGGTAGGAGGAGGCCCATTCAGAGTCCCTGGAACCAGAGGTCAGGGAAGGAGAACTTGTGTGACACAGCTGGTATCCTTAAGGTCCCCATGTACTGCTTGACCTTTTCCTGAACCTTTTCTGGCCTTTTCCTGTCACTCAGGGTACCAATGCCCGGTGAGATGCCAACTCTCAGGTCAATGCTGCCTTCTTCTTGGATGACACCAGCACAGGATTGATTTCAGGGACGGCCCTGTTGCTGGAACCCTTGCCCCATGCAACCTGGGACCTCACTCTCCCTGGCTCACTCTGCCTTGCCAGCCTCCCCTCCTCAGCCTCTGTGGCCATCAGGCCTCACGTCACCCCTTTTGTCTTGGTGGCCCTGAGACCTGGTTTGCAGACTGTACTCTTCCTTTCTCTGTGTGAGCATTCCCACCCACCCCCGGTGCTCAGACCCTGCTGCGCACCAGCGACTTCCATAGCCTGAGCCCCGGCCGGGAGCTGGGTCTTGAAATCCAGAGGCCAGCTTTATAGATCACAGATGCTTTCTGATCACCTCAGGGACATCTCAAATGAAAAGTTTGCACTGGGCATCTAGGTCCAGTCTTCCGGGGACACTGAGCAGCACCTTCTCTTTTCCAGCTCTGCATCTAATCTGCCACCAAAGCATGCTCAGTTTGCTTTCACGGTAGATCTGAGCCTGTCCATTTCCCTCCTCCACCCATCGCATGGGCACAGACCACTAGTGTTCCTCCCCTGACCGTCAGGGAGCTTCACTGTTCTCTCTGCTTCACCCCTGCCTTTCACTATCGGGCCCCTCTGCAGAGTGTCCCATCTTGCCGCAGCCCATGGGCACCATCTCGGGGCCCTTGATTCCCCCACTCATCTCATGGCTGCTCTTCTCTGTTGACGGTCCCTCAGGCATGGTGTCCACGTTTCACTCCAGTCCCTTGCCTGGGCCTCCAGTGGGTCTGTGCACCTTCCTGCCTTCGCCTACCTGCCACCATCCTGTCCTTCAAAGGTCCCCATCCTGACCCTCCAGCAGGGTGCCCAGTGCTCTCAGCCAGCTCTTGCCTGGGCACTTTCTGCTTGTCCTAATCACACAGTACTTGGGATATCAATGGCTTTTCCAATCAGTCTCCATCGTCTCTGTTGGGTGATGTCACCCACATCCCGCGCGGGCCACGGATTCAGGGTCACTCCACATGATTTGGGCTGGCAACCAAAAGACCACACAAACACAAAATACCTTTTGGTAGGTCAGAGACGACTCTGCCACCTCAGGGGTCTGCTCCCATGCTGGAGGGCAAGAGGAGCAAGGGAGGCAAGAGGCAAGAGAGCGAGCACACCAGAAACCCCCTATGTATTGGGAAGAAGACATTCGATAGAGTATTCCACCCAAATAAGGCAAGGGTAGGGTTTCGAAGGTGGAGTCTTGCTTGGTGATGTCTTGTGGTCAGCAGATTGATTTAAATTTCATCAAGTCACACTCATCTCAGGTGCTACGTGGGATCACAGGAGAGCGAGAGGAAAGGCACACTTGAGTCATGTAGCCTAATCAGCACGTAACGCCAGACCAGTCCCTCATATGCACAAATTCACGTAGCTCACACATGGCCATGGATGGCTCGCGGCAGGATGGTACTTGGCATTTGCCCTCTGTTGCCTGCCCTTGACCGATCCAGTAGCAGGTGCACGGTCAGCATTCATTTTGTTTGGGACCAAGGGAAGAAGACTGGGTTCTGGAAGGTTTGCTGTCCCCTGGGAGTTGCAGCCTTGTCAGATGAAAGGAGTGAGAAGGAGTCTGAGGGCCTGTGGCACTGGTGGACAGGGCTCTGCTGCCCGCCAGCCCACTGTGCCTCCATCTCATCTGCTCCTAGGCATGGTCTTTACAGTCTTGGTGAGGCCTTGGTGCTAGGACATGGGACATTCCCCAGGAGGGAAGCAAGGTCCAAGGAACCCCTGGCACACCTGGGTCACTGATGATGGGCTGTCCTTGGATTGTGACACTAATACAGTGACCCTGTTCCCAGTAGCAAGTCACTTTCTTCTGGGCCTCCAGCATATCTGCCCTTGCCCTCCTGGGCAGTGGGACTTCCTTACCCTGAATTGGGGCTCCCCCACTCTCTGCCTGTGCCCCTTCAGCTCCACAATCCAGGCCCTTCCAGCCCCGGGGCCTGGTGCTTGCTGGTACCTTCTACCTGTTGTGCGCTTGCCTTGGCTGGCCCGTTTACCTTCTTAGTCTCAGTTCAGGTGTCAGTCACCTCAGAGATCTCCCCAGTTAAGCTCACCGAATGTCACCCTGTCACAGCAGGGGCGATATCTCCCATGGCACAGGTGACACATGGTGTCCAGCTTGCACCTCTGTTGCTCTCTACTTCCTCCTTGAACATGACCTTGGAGGGAAGGAGCCACCTCACCGGTGCAGTCACATGCTTGCCTTGTCCTTGGCCAGGATATCTGTGCCAGACACTTGGAAGACACGTGTTGGCTGAGGAATGAGGGAATGAATGAGCACTCACTCATTAGGTGACAGGTATCTTGCCCAGGACTTCCCATCCACAAACCATCCGATCTTTAGGACAGCCCCATGGGGACCGTGATTTTGCACAGAGACATCGAGGGAGGACTGGCATGGAAGACATGAGGCCTGTGTGACTCCCTAGCTCTCTCCCATTGGCCTTGGAGTCACCTTCTCTCCTGGCCTGGCCCTGTTCTTTTTCTCCTTATTCAGCAAGCAGTTTGTGCTCCGGCTGGGGCAGGAGATGGTCTCGCAGGGGCTCCCCTCACTCCTTGCTCTCTTCCTCTGGTCTCCTAACATAGATGGCTGCACCCCAGCTCACCATTGAGAAGGGGCGGGGCTGTGTGAGAGCCCATCCGTCTCACCTCTTGCTGCACCTTCTGCTTCTGAGATAGTGGTAAAAAACAGGAGAAGGGGACTGGTTACCAGCATTTGCAGCTGTCAGCAGGTCTGGGGATTTTTTCTTTCCAGAACTGCTTTCTTTGCTAAATATTCTATCAGGCTGCCTCTGAAACACATGAACAATCCCAAATTGGCTCCCTGACCACACATCCCTACAACTTGAAGAACCTGTTTGATGTGGATCATCCAGCCAGAGGATCTGTGGCTTCTGCAGAGGTGGCTGTGCCCAGAACTTTGACCTAGAAGAGAGATGCAAGTCAGGAGTCTCCAGAAGGTTCCAGAACAGGAAGTAGAAGTGGAACTGGGGATAAGAACCCAGTGTCTGACCTCAGGTCAACGTTGTGTTCCTTTTCTCACATGATCTGCACTATGGACATGCGATTGGTTAGTAGCATCCCCACCCACTTTTATAATGTGCAGGGAGGCTAATAATCCTCCTGTAAGATGTGGACAGTAGCAGCTGCCCTGCCTTGCACTCCCAGGGTGCTTTCAAAGGCTGAGATTGTATGGACTGTGGTTGAGGGAAAATGCCTACATCTGAATCCCTGGGCATAGTTTCTGCCTCTGCCATTTGCTGGCTATGTGATATCAGAGAAATTAATCTCTCTGAGCTTCTTTTTCCTATGTGTAAGTGAATGAATCCAATGGTGCAGAATGAGGAAGAGCCTTCGGCAAGTTAGAACTGAAGAAAGAATGGGATGCTTCAGAAGGTGTCAGACTGGCCATCTGTCAGTGCAGGCTTTGGAGACCAGATTGAGTCCCAGTAGGCTGGAGGAACCTGGGCAGGTGCTGTGGAGAGGCTGCATCAGCCCAAGACCCCGATGCCAGAGGCTTAGTGGCCTTGGGAAAGTTACTAACTTCTTCATGTCCTTCTTTCTGTATCTGTAAATAGTAGCACCTATCCCAGAAAGCTGTGGCGAGGACTGTTGAGTGTGTTGATGTGTTTTTCATGCTTGCAGCAGTGTCTGGTGCATAAGAAGCTGTCTTCTTGTGTCTGCTGGTCCCGATTTAACCACTTTCCCCAGCAGAACAGTTGAGAGGCCCAGAGTCAAACCACATAGCATATCTGGACATGTGGGCATTCAGTCCCAGGAGCCATTGGGACTGTGCCTTATTAGCACGATCCCGAGGGCCCTTGTGCCTGGCTCAGTGGCTGCCACTTCTCTGAGGTGGAGGTGTATGGATGATTCCCTTGTGGGCCTCTGAGCAGCAGAGGCACAGGGTCAGTGTCTGCAGGCATCTGATTCATGTTTCCCTCCTCCGCCTCTCCCCTGCTCTCTTGGAATGTCATGGTCTCTCTGTGGTCAGCTGCATTCAGCAGTGGCTGGGGAGAGGTCATGGATGAGCAGTGATTGCTTCCTGTCTGCCCCAGCGGACTGCCAGGCCTCCTTCCCTGGCCTCTGCTGGTCCTGCTGATCTCCTACCTAGGTTCTGCCACCTGTACTCCTAGACTCTAGATTCAGGTAGGCATTTATTCAGTCACTCCTCCCGTTTGGTGGGTTTGTTAACTTCTGTTAAGCATCAGTTTCTATATCTGTGTTAAGGGAACAAAATCTACCTTGTTGGATGATTGTTGTGGGTTAAGTTCCAGGTTAGATGAGCAGTATACAGTGGGTGTTCAATAACTACTTTCCCAAATGGAAAAATTATGGCTGACAGTCAGTGGGTGGCAGGGCTTCGTATACTGGGGACTAATCCATAGATGTGTCAACACAAAGCACCAGGACACCCGAGACCAGCTTGTGCAGACCTCCCCCTCCCAATAATGAAACACACATCCACTCCCAGTTTCCCACTGAGTAAACCGATTACAAGTTCAAGTGCATTTCCAGAAAGACTGAAGTATATGCCGGTGTTTCCCCTTAGAGCGGCAGCTCTGATGGACCCATAGCTCCCGGTGCAGTGGAGCCCCTGCATGTGGCTTCTCTCCTGAAGTCTGGGGTGTTTATCCCAGCCACCTAAAGACTGCGGGAAATGAATGTCAACAGGCAAACAATTAACGAACTCCAAGGGAACAGGAACTCTGTGAGCATCAGTCCTTCTCTATGTTTTCAAAAAGGAAAATCAACCAACCAGGAAAAAATCAAACACGTTTTTTGTTCTTGAGAGCTTAACTCCATCTTTAGTTCTGGAACTGCTTCTTGTTGATGCTGGATGATTATTCGATAAATCCTTTTCTGGAATGTCTCTGCTGGGACGGTGAAGGGAACCTGGTCTGCCGGTGGCTCCTTTACCAGGGCACTGATGCCTCAGTGTGCACCTCATCCGCTGTCCTCGGGCGCCCAGACAGGGACTCTGGCTGTCCAGTTGGTCCTTCACCCTGACTTATCAGTGCTGCTCCTGAGAAGGGAAGGCCTGCGGTCTGTGGCGCTCCCACCTGCGGGTGAGGAGAAGCTCACGGCAGTGACGTAGACAGGACGAGTTTCTGGTTTTCAAGCTTCCACCCCGGCTTGGGCTGCTGGATTTGGAGTTCCCCGATCTCCTGGGTAGGCCCCCAGAGATCATGTCCTCCACTGGAAGGAGGAGGCGGGAAAGTAAAGTTGCAACCCATCCACCTGTCTATCCCCCACGACAAGGAAATCAAGGTGCTTTATGGTCTACCCACTTCTCCTTCCAACCTCCGCAAACCTGTGTAATTTCTTTCCTTGGCTGAGAGACAGGAAAGGAATGGCCAAATTGGCTTAGCCCAGCCAGACTCAGCTTGCCTCCTGAGCAGACCACTCTGCCATTCCAAACTAAGGCAGCATTTCTTCAGCCGGGAGCAGGCGGTGGGTGTCAGGCTGCAGTTAATGGCATCTGCTACACCTCCGTGGCATAAGCCCTGGAGCCCATGAATCTTCTCACTGGCTCACTAAGACAATGATGAATGCCGTGCCCAGAAGTCCCTCCAGTCGGCCGTTCAGCACCCACTTCTTAGCTCAGGGTCATTGACCACTTGCGTTCAGCAAGAACTGGGGCCTGCATGGGCCTCATGCTGTGAAGACAGTGGAGACCCACCAACTGGGACCGACTGGCCAGACAGCACCTTCAACAAGGTGCCCTCAGCTCTGAGACCCCAGGCTGGATGCATGGACACAGGGCCCTGCAGGCACCAAAGGTCCAGCAGAGCCTCTAGGATGGAGGGGCAGGGACCTCCAGCAAGGGAACAGAGGGTTCCACAAGCTCATGCACTTTCTGTGACCTTCACGTGTTTGGAGCCATTCACTGCAGTTAACTCCAGAATGATCTGGAGGCAGAATCAGGGATGATGGACTGTCCGTGTTTGCGTATCTAGAACGTCAGAGCTGGGGGTCCATCTGGAGTTGCGTGCATATTTCACTTTGAATAGACGAGTGAGAGTGAATGTGGAAACACATGGGTCGTAGCCAAGGTGTGGAGGTAACCTGACCACAGAGAATTGGAATGTGGCCCAAGGGGCTTAGCCTACCTCTGTACCAAGCAGGTGAATCCCAAGAGCCTGGCATTTCCGGAGAGCCTGGCTGAGCGGGTAGTTCAGGAGCCCCTTGCCTAACTTAACCCAGTCGCTAAAAATGCACCTTGAACCTCCTGAACATACGAAGCTTGGTGATGGTATGGAAAAGGATTTGCGGTTGTTCGGAAATTGATTCCTCAAAGCGGTTTGGGCAAGTTTTGCCTTTCTTGAGGAGACGCCATTTCTCCCGTGTCTGTGACCTTCGACTTGGCCTTGCAGTCTGGATCTGGGAGCCAGGTCCTCCTCCTGAGGAATGTTTGCAAACAAGACTCAGTGGTGCAGCCCACCCTGAGCTCCAGCCTCCAGGAATTTACTCACAGCTACGATGGAACCTTCTAAGTCAACTCCTTTTAAACCTTAAACTCACATAAGTGACATGTAATCCCCCGCCTGTCTTTGGCAGGCCGCCAAAGTTAAAGCACTTGATCGTCACCCCACAGCTGCATCTGTCCTGGGTGGAGCTGTCTAAATATTGCCCAGTGCCTGCGTCTTCTCTCATATTTAGTTCTAGACAGACAGCTTGGTGCTGTTTCCAAAATAACCCTTCCATGGGGCTTGTCAGACCTGATGGTGCCTTTAAGGATAAGCATTAAAAATAACTCCTCCCAAATCAGGGGAGATCTATTTGTTCTGCACTGCTGTTGGGCTAACGGAGCCTCAGTGACCCTCATTGAAACACTGATGCCCCCAGATAGGAGAGGTGGTCACTGCACATAGAACTGATGGGATGATGAACTGTTCAGTAACGTGCAATTAAAATAATAACGTGATAGCCAGATTGCTTCCTGGGCGGGGCTGGGTCTGCGTGAGGTCAGCGAGCTGCTTCAAGTGCTCTGTCTGAGGGAGTGCTTCCCTCCCCTAGGTCCTGGGTTGATCTTGACCAGTCCCCAAAGCAGCTGTGCTGCAGGTGTGCATTTGAAGGTCTCTCCTGTTGAGATACTCACACTGAGACTATAAAGGCCAGTGGGCTAGCAGTCCTTGGAGCCAGCTCTTGGACCCAACCCAGTGAATCTCAGAGCTACTGATTGTCCTGGGATAGGTAGAAATATCCAAAGAGCTCATTTTTAAAAACCTTTTTTTTTTCAAGTGAAGATTCATGAAGACTTTAAGAGAGGCGTTAATGTAGCATCGTGACTCTTTTTATTTTATGACTTTTGTATAACTGAGAGAGTTTCATTCTTCTGGCATTTGCCTTCTCCTGGAATTGTACCTGAAGTTTCATTGGGTGACTGAAAGGACACCTTTCTGGTCCTGCCCATCCACGGTCTCCCGGTTGACTTGGAGTCCCTGTGTGTGTCCCTGCCTTTGTGAATGAAGATACTCATCTGTGTCTCACTTGTTCCTTTGTCTTCCATTCTTCCTTACAGAGAACCTTTTCCAGGAAGCTCTTCTGTCCTCTGGGCTGGGTTGGGGGGTGCACCTGTGCCCTGAATCCCCCAGTGGGACCCCCCACCCATCACTTATTCCCTCCTGTGGCCTAGTCTTGGTCTCAGTGTCTGGTTTCCCATAGTTGCCAGGCCATGAGTTGGATGGAGATGTGGTGATGCTTGTTAATGTTTCACCCTGGCCGAGCGCGGTACCTGCAGAGCGGTGCTTCCCCAGGACACAAGTGGAATGTGGAGCTGACAGTGGCCTCTGTGTCTGCTTGGGCTTTGGGGGGGGTGGGGTCCGTTGGGTGTCACACATCACAGGGTGATAGGGGCCATGCTTTCTCATCACCCTGTCTCCTCTCGTTTCCCTCAGATGTGCTCTGCCCCAGTGTCCGAGTAGAAGGAGATCGCTTCAAGCACACCAACGGAGGCACCAAGGAAATCACAGGTAAGTGAGGACCCACGGCTCACATGCTTGCTTTGTGGTACCACTTGCTGGACCTGTGTGTGACCCTCACACACAGGGGTGGCCTCTCTGACCCTGTTCTCAGTCGCATCTTTCACCAAGGTCCTGATGGCTTGTTTGAACCACACAGGTGGCAGTGATCCATCCAATAGTGGAGAACATTCATGGTTTTCCATTTGACAGGCCGTGGATATTCTATAGGAGTCCCTAAATAATGTGTCAGGTGGCGTGCGTTTGTAAAGGAGCTGGAGGCTGAGCAAGGGAAGGATGGGCAAAGCCAGCAAAAGAATGGATCCATAAATGCACTTGGGAGTGAGCGAGGCCGCACCGTGTTATAAATATATGAATGAATCAGGGCAGAGGAACAGAGAGACACGTGGCTGCAGACATGTGACTGCAAGGCACAGGGAGAAATTCCGCAGAGGCTCCTCCAAGGCTGTCTCCATGAGGACAGAAGAGAAGTGTGGGGAAGTGCATGGAGGGGGCTGGCCAGTGTCCCCATCAGCCTGGTAATGCTGGACATTCTTAGCCTCCCTGTGGCTGGACATCCTGCTTAGCTCTTTAAATGTATGAGCTCAGGGCAAGTTCTTCCCCCACCCTGGACCACCAACCCTGCCTTCTCACCAAAGCTCACTCACTCAGGCTCCTCTTCTCCCTCTTCCACCCTCTCGAGCCCAGTTCTGACATGTGCTCGTGGGCTGCTTTCCTGCCTCCCAGGGACCCTGCCATGTCAGTGTGCTCCTGTGGACTTCAAGATACCAGCTTTGGCATCCTTGAGCCTGAAGGATTTGTCTAGAATGTCAGAAGTCTGCTGAGCCTCTGTGCACAGCAAGCAGAGGGTGCCAGGGAGGTGACATTCCCTGGAGCATCCCTGAGCCAGCAACTTGGTGTAGAACCCTCCCAGCCCCACCTTTCCTTGGGGGGATCATCCCAGGCCCATGTTGGACCCATTTCCCGGTGTTTCCCAGCAGGGTCCAGGAGCAGGGCCTGCTGTGTAACTGGATTCATGACGCATCCTCTCAGCTCTTTCCTTTCCTGATCCCCAACCCTGTGCCTTATCAAGCACATCCAGATAAACTGCTAGCAGTTTTGGTGGAACCCAGACAAAGACAAGGGACTCATCTCTCCTGTTGGGCATGTGGTGAGCAGAGGGGGCTTGGGAAGCCACCACTGTGGTGGCTGCTCTGTCCAGTTCCTGAGATAAAGGTGATGCATCTCTGGGCTCTGGGCTTAGTTTCCTTGAAGTGAGCGTATGACAGCTGAACCGTGCTGCCCAGGTGCCCTGTGCCAGGCAGTTAGACTTGGAGCAGCACCAGACACTTAGAAGGAGCTCGGTAAATGTTTGTTGAATGATCGACCGAGTGGATGCATGAATGAACCGAGTGAATGGGAGAAGGCTGCAGTAAATCCTGAGAACAGGGATGGGCAGAGGGGAGCTGGATGAATGGGAGGTGGACACAAGATGGATGGAGGAAGGAAGTGCAGAAGAGAGGAAGGAAGAAAAGGAGAGAGGAGGAGAAAAAAGGGAAGGCAAGTGAGCCCATCAATCTGCCTGTGTGGCCTGCAACTCAGGCTTTCCCGCCATTCTGCCTACTCAAGAGCAGTGTTGTTTTGTTTTTTCTACTTAAGAATTACTGATTCTTGCTGGGAAGAATCAGAAAGTGTGCTTGTGTGGGTATGTGTGTGTACACATGTTTGTGTGTGTGCAAATCCTATATGTCTGTCTGCACATACTGGCGTATGCATGTATGAATATGCAGATCTGAACGAGTATTTTAGTCTTTGGACGTGAGGAGGATCCTGCTGAAGAGTCTGCTTGGTGGTGGGTAGAAATGAGACAGCCTGTTACGAATCCTCCCGGGTCCACCCACACCAGTGGAGTCCTGAAACCTCCCCTCCCCTCTGTGGAGGCTTCGTGGAAATGATGCCCAGGGCCAGGTGGGCCTCCATTTGCAGGCAGAGCAGACACCTGCCCATGCAGCTCTGAGTCCACAGAGAACCTGCTCTATCTGCTGTCTACTATGATAATTACCACCCTGAAAAATATCCAGCTAGGTTGAAGCTGAAGAGGGAGAAGAGAGAGATGGCGCCTCAGACTTGCCAATTTAAATATAACTGGGTAATCTGAGCAGCTTTTGTATTCTGGAAAAAATGCAGTTCCCAAAAGCCTCACCTCCAGGCATTTCCTTAAATGACTCTGGCTATTTTCGGGGTTATCTGGAACAACGAGGAGGCAGACAGGGGTAGAAGATGGAAACTGAAACAGGGATATTAGATGGCCCCATTGCCTGCCAACGGGTCAAGGTCTGAAGCCTCAGTTTCCCCACTGGATAACAGTGGATCTGACCAGAGTCTCTGAGGGTCCCTCAGCTGTCAAAATCAACCTGCAAATCCTTAGCACTGAGAATGTGACACAGCTTTCCTGGGAGTTGGCTCCTGGTGCTTAGGAATGGCAGGCCTGCTGCGGGTCCTGTACTTGGGCTTCCTTCTCCTTCCAGCTGGGACCCCACATCCAGATAATCAAATCCCTTACTCAGATAGGGATTTAGGATAAACAGAGATAAATACTGAATGTTAGAGGAAATGCCCATCATTCACTGAGTGGCACAAAGCTCAGTTGTAAACCTTGAGCTCAGGCCCTGGGCCCACTCCCTTGTGAAATGATGGAAATGCACAAGCACAAGGAGAACTGGGGTGAGATTGTGCAGCTCTGCTCTGGCCTGTCCACTAAAGCTCTGTTCAGTGCAGTTTTTGCAGGATGAGGGGTGCACAGTAGGTGCCTGGCATGAGGGGCCCTCAGAGCATCCTGGGGACACTGCCAGTTGCCTATCTGACTTCTGGCCGCAGCAAGGTGCCCCTGGTGACTTTTGCATTGACCAGTTGCCTTACCTCAGGGCACCTTGCTCCACGCCACCTCATTTCCCTTCCCAGTTCTTATTTATTTCAGGCAATTTGTCTTTTCTCTCGGGTGCCTTTTGCTGCCACCTAGTAAATTGCTTGTTGTTGAAAATTTTGTCATCGCTAAGCCTTCCTTTTCATTCACTGAAGCCAATAAAAGTGGACCCAGAAAGTACAGCAGAGGTCGGCTTTCCTAAAACATTTTTCTTGTAATTCTCCCACATATAACTGCTGAGGGGAAATTCAGACGAAGGTGGCACCTTCTAGTGACAGCTGACAAAGCTGTGAAGCAGACGAGCAGGCCTGTTTTGGGGTCCTGGTCCCTGGCTCTCTGGGGATTGGGTGCGAGTCCCTCTAGACTTGGCAGATTTCCTTAAGCTGTGGCCCTGGGGGCTCCCCTGTGGGCTTCAGCCTGCAAAGGGCACCCCTCACCCTAGGTCACTGGGAATGAAGCCCCCAGGATGCTACCATACTGCCCACCATTACTGGGCTGGCCTCAGGGCCCAGAAAGGGCCAAGTCCAAAACTCATTCCCACCTCACAGGCTCTGTGCCTTCAGCTGGTGAAGGACTTGGTGTTGCTCCACAGAACCTCAAACTACAGGGCCCTGCAGGTCTTCTCGGCCAGTGTCCTCCAGTCCCAAGTGGCAGCCCTCCCCACTGATTTGGGCTCTCCAGCCCCCTGCTAAGATGGTTCTCGGGGCCCATGCACGTGGCAGGCCGGTGGGTTGTCCAAGCCCCTGCACTGGTGCCTTGTCAGCCCCAAGAGCTGTTCCTCCAGGGCTGCTTAGGCACCCAGAGCTGCAGGCCCCCATGCCTCTGCCTGAGGCCACATGTGGACTGAGGTCTCTGGGCCGCAAGTCCCCTCTCCACAGAGGGGCCTCCTGACAACCTGCCACATGGGCTGGGGGCTGCGCTGGCCCATGTGCAGAGGGAGCAGTGGGGAGGCTGTCCTCTGTGTCCTTTAGTGAGTTTCTCCCTCCGCCTGGTGCTGCCTGTCTCCTGCAGCTCAGGGGTCCTGCGGGATCCATGCAGGACTCTTCCCTGATGGGAGTGGCGACTGCTCTTTGCTGAATTTGCTCTTTGGAAATCTGGTCTCGTATAACCAGGTGACAGTGGGGTGTTCTGGGGGAAGTGGCAGAGGAAGCTGCAATCATTATGACAAGAAAGTGATCAATATAAAAGCTTCATTGCGGGCCACTTGCTGTATGGCAGGCATGCAGGCAGAGCATCGTGTTCTGTTGTTCAAGTCACAGAAATCCCGAGGCACCTTCCAGAGCAATCCCCTTTAAACAGATGAAGAAACCAGGGAACAGGGATGTCAGGCAACCTGCCCGAGGCCACACAGCAAGGGCATCGTGGTTGCAAGCACAACCCAGCCCTGTCTGATTCTAAAACCCCAAATCCCCATCAGCATGAAACCCCTTCCCTCCCTGCCCATCCTCCCTCAGGACTCGACACCGAGCAGCTTCTCTAAATCAGGTCGGGAATGGATAAGCAATCTCGGTGGTGGAAGGGGCTTTGGCCATTATCACGTGAGCCCTGTGAGCTCATTTCCATGGCAGCATCTTAGAATGGTGGAGAGAGCAAGGGACTTGGAGTGAAGTCATGGGTGACGTGCCACTGATGGCAAGCCTTGTGCCGCCCTGGGGATGCGCAGCTATTCCATCCCGGCTGACCTCTCAGCCTCCCTCTACCCTGGGAGAGCTGCCCCGGGCCCGAGGCCACAGTCCCCAGTCAGTGTGGTGTCTGCTGTCAGCCTCCACCGGGCCCCTCTGAGGAGCTGGCCTGCAAAACCCATCAGCCCTCCAGACGGGTCTGGACAGCTTTGTAAAGCATCCCACCCTAGGGAGATGTGGCTCGGGAAGTGCTGTGGTGGACGGCGTCTGGTCACTCCAGCTCTGTGGACTTCCGGCTGTCTGCAGAGTGAGTGCAGGACCTTATCCAGTTGTCACAGCAGCCCTGTCTGGTGGACACTGTGGCCTTCCTTCTACAAGCAAGGGCTGGAGGCTCCTGCTGGGTACGGGACTTGCCAGCCTCGCACAGATGCAGATGTGGGCCTGGGCAGGTTACACCCCATCCCTCAACCCAGCCCAGGCCCTGCTTGTCACATCACTTTACATTGACAATGACACTCAGGGCCTCTATGGGGGGAAACTAACCCAGCAAAAGCACCTTTCACTGGTGCAATATCCTGAAGAATGTCTTCTTCTCTGGGATATATCTTTAAGTCGGGAAACTTAAATGCTACCAAACTATAATCAAAACAAAAATTGTAGCAGCAGGAAGGAAAGCCCTTCAATTGAGGGCTTGCTGTGGAGCCAGCACGTGCTCGGGGCTTTTGCAGCAACCAGGCCTGGCGGCAGGAGACACCAGCCGCCTCCCATTTGTCATGTGCTTGGTTGTGATCCAGGATGTCCTGGGTGTTCCCGCTCCTGTGGGAGCACAGCAGCTGCATCCCCTGCACCTTCTTGCTGGGATGGGTGTGGGAGCCCTCTGTCGGGGTGGCCCTGTTTTCCCTGGACATCAATTCTTGCAGCACCTCTGTCCTCTGGCAGGGTGGCAGGCCACCTTCCAGAGAGCACGGTGCCTTCCTTGCCCCTCACACTCTCCCTCTGTGGAGCTCACTCCCACTTCTTCTCTTTGCACAGGTTTTGACCTGATGGATTTGTTCAGTGTGAAGGAAATCTTGGGGAGGAGAGAGAACGGAGCACAGAGTTCCTACGTTCGGATGGGATCCTTCCCCGTGGTGCAGAGGACAGAGTGAGTGGTTACATCTCCTTCCAGACCCAGCCTGGAAGCCTTGGGAAAGGGCAGGAGGGGGACTGGCAGCTACAGTGGCACACAGGTGCTGAGTTGGGCTTTGTGCCTCAGTGGTCCCAGGAAGATGAAACCACAGACTGAAAATCCAACCTGTGTCCTTGACCTTCTAGTGTTCTTGACCTACTTAACACTTCTCTGGTCCTTTTATGCCCATTGCTCCATACACATCGGGCATTAATCATATACATTTTTCTATCAATTTAAGTAACAAACATAAAGGTCAGTGGTACATAGCACCTCCTACAGACCAGGGCTGCAATGCATGTGGACACAGTCCATCCCAGAATCACCCAGCGGTTCTGGCCAGTGGAGTCCCAGCTGCATGTTGACTAGGGCTGGTCTCACCCTCTGTGCCTTGGTGCTCTCTTTTCCAACAGAGGGGAATGTCCCCGCCCTGCACTGTCCCAGAGAGGATCTGTGTAAAGGTCTGGCCAGCGTCTGACACCCAGTGGGTTTCAGGTCAAGGGCTAAACAGGATCCCAAACAAAGGCTCAGTTTTTCTCACTGCAGACAGATCATTTGAAAGCAGAAATGATGCTGCATGCTGCCACCCCGTCTCCATCTTAAAACTCTTTAATTGCTTCCAAGCAAATGGCCCCTGTGAGACCTGGCCACCTGGCCTCCCTCGCCACCGGCCCATCTCCGTTCTGCCAGCCTGGCAGACACCTGCCATCCCACGGCTTTGTGGATGTCTTTCCCCAACCTGAGACCCCTGCTCTCCTCCTCCTTCAGGGAGGGCTTCACCATGGAGTTTCCAGGACACTGTCTCTGAGCTCCTGGACCAAAAGGCTGTCCCTTTGGGCACTCTGCTCACAACCTGCGTTCCTGCACCACACACGCACACACTTGCTGTTGTTAATCAGCCGTGCAGATGGCCTTCAGGGACAGGCCCAGGCCGCTTCCCCTCGCACAGTCCGAAGCCCCTTGGGGAAGCTCGGAACCAGAGTCTGGGACCAGCGGATCTGTGCTGAGCGAGAGAGTGGGGAGCCACAGCCATGGTGCCTGCCCTGCAGGTGCCAGCTGGGGGAGGTGCCCGCACGTCAGGTCGGGTTTGCGCTTGTACGTGCGGTCCTTCAGCTCGGTGAGCATCCTCCATATGCCAGCTGTGCCCCTGGCCTGGCTCACCTCATCTGTGGCTCCAGCGCCTGCCTTCCACGAGGTGACCCCAAGGAGAGTTAATGAGGCAAATCCCCTCCTCTCCAGAGCCTGGCTTCTTGCTGACCTGGAGGTGGCAAGCGCAGGGGTTGGGTGGACTCTAGGCTTCGTCTCACATCATGACCCCGGTGCGACTCCCCAGCCATAGGCCTTGTAAATAGAAAAAGCCTCGTATAACTTCTCCTCACAGGAGAGTGTGACTGGGAGAGGAGGAGACAAAGGAGAGGAAGTCAAAGTTCAAATCTGAAGCAAGGGCCCAACAGGAGCCTCCCACTTCCTAATGATGCCTCATCAATAGAATGTGTTATTTTATTATTTTTGGTTTGGTACTGGGGATTGAACCCAGGGGTGGTCTACCACTGAGCCATGACCCCAACCCTTTTAACTTTTTATTTTGAGACATGGTCATGCTAAGTGACTGAGAGTCTCGCTAAGATGCCGAGGCTGGCCTCAAACTTGTGATCTTCTGCCTCAGCCTCCTGAGTTCTGGGATTACAGGCTTGTGCCACCACACCCAGCCAAACCTGAACATTGCTTTGGGTGCTGTTCTATGGAATGCTGCCCGGGACATGGTTTCTGGGTAATGGACTTGAGCTCATGTTATGTTCACAGTTGTCCTAAGAAGGACTTTCTACATGGTTCACATTTGTCTTAATGGCAAAATTCCAGAAACAACATCAAGCCCACGAAGCTCTGAAATTTTAAGGAAGAAAAATTTTGCATTAATTTCTAAAGCTTTGAAATTTATACACACACACACACACACACACACACACACAATCTGCAGGGTAATTTTACTCATCTTGAAAAGGGATGACACTTTCAACATGTATGCTTTTTGATCTCTTGTTGGATATGCAAAGGGCATTTTATGTGTCTTATCTGATTTATTTCTCACTACAATAAAATGAGATAAACTAGGCAGGCATTAATCTCATTTATCTATTCAACATTTGAGACTCTAAATGAGGCAGTAACTGGTTCAAAGCCTCACAGTTGTGGGAAGAGGAAGTGGGCCTCACACTCAGGGCCTCTAGCTCTAGACCCTTGCCCTTGGCACTGCTGCCCCATAATCTGCTAAATTCATGCGGAAAGGATTAGATTATGACATTTTCCTTCTCGAACATTCTGTCAGGGCCTCCCCCCTTGACTGTACTGACTTTTTCTTGGGATATGTGTGTGTGTGCGTGTGTGTGTGTGTGTGTGTGTATGTACTTAAAAGAAGAGAGTCTGTTCAGAAAGAAAATAACAAGAGAGTTGGACTCACTGAGGAAATAAGGAGGAGATTTGTGGCTACCAAATCTGTGTCTGTGACACACTGGGAACGCTTGTCTTCCCCCGTGGGCAGTGAGCAAGGCTGTCCCTGAATTCTGGGTACTCCCAAGTGCTGTGAGTGATGGGATGTTCTTCTGCCTGGGAGTGGTCCTGGGTGAAATCTCAGTGCAGGGACTGACATTGAATAGCTGCTGGGCCACCTCCTGTCATAGATGTGTGCACTAAGGTTCCGAGAGGATGAGTCTTTGGCCACAGGTTCTACAGCTAAATGAAGGGTCCCTGAGGATCTGCAAATCTGAGAACCAGGAACCCAGCTGCCTCCCACTTCCCTTCCTGGCTGTCTGGCCAGACAGTTTCCACCTCCTCCAGTGGCGATGAAAATGAAGGCGCAGTCAGCCGACATTCAGGCCCCTGGGTGGGGGCTCTGCCCTGCTGCATCAGGTTAACCTGCAGGGCCTGAGTGCCCTTACCTGTAGCGTGAGCATCAAATGGTTTCTGCGTGATTTCTTCACAGGAGAGGTGACCTGTGCATCACAGATCAGTTGGGCCTGCATCGAGCCCTCAACCAATACTTATTTTTAAATGAAATCTTAGAATCTTATATCAAAGAGATCATCTGTGAGTAATTTATTGAATCTTAAAAAAAAAAAAAAAACACTACAGAAAAGTAAGCTAAACTTCATTTTGAGAGGATTTGTGTCCAGGAGAGATCTGTGGTCTCCACCTGGGGAACTTTCCCCCTGCAACATTTGGAGGAGCTGGAGGGTGTGTGTGTGTGTGTGTGTGTGTGTGTGTGTGTGAGTGACAGCTCGGGTAGGAGAAATGCTCTTGTCATCTAATGAGTGGGTCCAGTGGTGTTGCTAGGTGGCCAGGCCTGCTGGGACACTTCCTCTGGGGAAATTATACAGGCCCTGCATTATGGACGGGGAAAGGATTTCTCTACGGAACCAGAATATTGATGGTGTTCAAAGTTGGCATGCCTGCACACTCTGAGCTCTGTGGTAGGTGCCGAGGGACAGGGACTTGTAAGTATTTCCTCGCTGGGGACCTCTTGAGGAAAATGTGGGGAGATGGAGGGAAAGAGGCCAGGTGGCCATGAGTTGAGCAAATGGGGAGAGAGTGAGTGTGTGGATAACTTTTCCCAGAACCCTGTGGTGAAGGAGATCACCAGCTACCAGCAGGGATGCCAAGTCCTTTGCTGTCCCAGCGGGTTAGGGGTGAGGAGCTGCCCTGAGAGGTCGGGAGTTTGCTCAGGAGCCTCGGTGTGTGGGATGGGTGGAGATGCAGGACAGTGGGCTGAGGATGCCCGGGAGCACAGAGAGATGGGGGCTGGGATCTTGCTGAATGACTGGGTGCTCGAAGGAGCAAATTAACAATTTTCATTGCTGAATTTGGAAGACAAGAGGCAGTTTGGGACTGGTTAGGGTGGAGCAGGGAATTGTGGACGCCTCCAGGTGATAGGGTAACCCACAGTGGGCTGGGCTGAACCAGGGCTTGAGGGAGAGCAGAGGGCGTCTTGTGCCTCAGTCTAAGTGCCATTTCCCAGGTGGTTCCAAAACAACAAAAATGCATTTCTCCCAGATCTGGAGGCCAGGGAGGGTAAGACTGATCCCCACAGATGGTGGTCTTCTCACTGTAACCCCACGTGAGGCGAGGAGTGAACAAGCTCCATGGGACCGTTCACAAGTCCCCAGTCTCCCCATGAGGGTTCCACCTTCAGGATCCCTTCACCTCCTCAAAGCCCCATCTTGGGGGTTAGTGTCTCAATACGTGAATTTGGCGGGGGGGGGGGGACACAGACATTGTGACCGTGGTGTCCTGGGACAAAGTAGTGTAAGACATCGCAGTTTGGCCTTCTGAGAAGGAGCAGGGCGGGGAGAGGTGATGGTGAGGAGTCTCCGTGGCGCTTGGTCCTGGGGGAGTGGCCACTTGGCATTCCTTGTTGATGGTCAGTCACAGTGACCACGGAGTGACTGCAGGGTGTTCTGCAGGGTGCCGAGGGCAGGGGTGGGAAGGCAATGCAGGGCCACCAGCTCAGGGTCTACAGAAGTTCTTCCTGACCTCGGGAAGAAGCAGCATTTGTAGGCCAAGAAGGTGGGTGTAGAAATATTCAGGAGGTTGGGTTGGCAGGATTCAAGGTGACAGGCGTGTGGCCTTCCGCTGCCAGCCCTGCTCTCCTTGCTAAGCTTGGTGTTGTCTGTTTCTCCCCAGGGACGTGTTTCCCCAAGGTCTTCCTGATGAATATGCCTTCGTCACAACCTTCCGGCTCAGGAAAACATCTCGGAAAGAAGACTGGTATATCTGGCAGGTCATCGACCAGTATGGCATCCCGCAGGTACCGGCCGCCTGTGCGTCTCAAGGGTCCCAGCGCTCGCTGTTTCCTTCTCCCCGGGGATGGCATCTGCCACCGTGTTTCCTCCAGGAGCTTAGTCCCGGACCTAGAGAGGCAGAGGGTCAGGTGTACAGAGCCTCAGGGAACCTTCAGGGAGCAGTCACATGACCTGCTTTCCCTGATCATCCAGGGCAGGGCATTCCAGGGAAGAGAACCTAGCTCCTGTCCTCAGGGACCCTGCCCAGGCAGAGAGGTGGCCAACAGCTCTGTGTTGGTGCCATGAGTGACACAGCTTTGTGACATAGCAGAAGAGATGGGCCAGCGTCAGATAGACCTGAGTGGGACCTTGTGTCCACTCCTCTCTGAGTGTGACCCTTGGGACCAAACTTGCTCTGAGTCTTGCTTCTCAGCTGGAAAATGGAAAACAGAGACTATCTGCCATGAATGGTTGTTAGAAGAGTCACATAAAATGACATATGCAAACATTATCCAGAATAGTTCTGATACATAATAAAAGCTTGTCAGGAACAGGTCCCTTCTGATGAATAGAGTAGGTTTTCTTTGATTTCTTAGGGTTTCTTATGACTGAAGCTCTGAACTTTGTCTTCGCCCACCTCTGGGTGTCTCCAGGGTAGAATGGCCCGTCAGCGGCACGTAGCTCAGTGAGGAAAGCCAAATCTCAAAGTCAAAGCCGTCACACAGTCTGTTGGCTTGAGATGAAAGCAGTTCTACCTTCCCTTCTCTACAAACCCTCTCATTCTCAGAGCTTGCAGACGGGCCACATCTGTGTCCTCTCCTGGAAGCGGAGCCTGGTGCAGATGCTGCTCACCTTCAGCTGGGGGACACAGTCTAAATTTTTGTGTGGGGATAAAATAAAACAAAAACATGCTCAAGTGATTCGACAGATACATAGTCGCAATCATCTTGACTCCTCCAAAGCAGCCAGTTCCTGTCCTGCGACTGGAGCCGGATCTGGCAAGGCACTCTCTGTGTACCAGCACGCACATGCTCTTGGTGGGGGCCAGGGATGGCTCTGGGTGATCTCAACTCACTCAGTCCTCATCACAGCCTTGAGCAGCTTCTCCTGTCCGCCTCTCACAGAGGAGAAGTTGGAGCCACAGGGGGATGAGGACTTTGCCCAACCGTTCGCAGAGTTGAGCTGGGAAGCCAGGCCGTGCTCTCCCGGGCTGTGCTTTGCACTATGTGCTCAGCTGGCCCGGCCGTAAGCCTGCCCCGAGTGACCTCTGCAGCATCCCTGGTCAACTGAGACATGCACATCTTCAGGGGTAACTGCCGAGAGAGGCCCAGTGTTTCCCAAGAGCGGAAGGAGGGCTTGAGACTCTCCTGTGGAGGGAGGCCACTTTTCTGGAGGGGAGGCAGCCCACTGAACCCCGTCCTTCTGTGTCTCCTGTTATGTGAATTTGCCTCTCCAGTTTCTCAGGTCTGGCTGGTGGGACTGGGCGCCTGCCATGACATTCCTGTGGGTGAGCCCGCACCACCCCCTGTCTGGGTTCTCTTCTTTCATGGCATTTGCAGAGCCGTGTGATCCCCGTCTGCCCCGTCGGTATCCTGTCCTCCTTCTGCCGGAAAGAGCAGGGCTGTTACTGCAGAGCCACGCAGAGGATGAGTTTACCTCGAAAGTCTTGTGGCTCATGTTTGGAGAGACACCTGGCGGTTCACTTTCCCTAGGCAAGCCTTGGTTTAGTGCCCTTTGCTGGATTTGCCCACACGGTCACCTCTGTGCCTTTGGGAATTGCAGGCCAAATACAGGGAATGGGCCTGCCAGGAGGTGAGCTGTGTGCAGCGTGGGGTTAAGGCACAGGATCATCAGACCTGCGGACAGAGCCGTGGTCTGCGGACCTCACTGGGTGTTTACAAGCACCCTTCGAAGCTAGTAGTTTTGCTCGTGGTCATGTGGGGCACTCACTCACTCCAGATATGATAAAGGGAAAGGAAGGAGTCCTGTGTGGCTGGAGCAGAGGGTCCATGTGTCTCAGGGGCTGCTGGTTATGTGAATTTGCTTCTCCAGTTTCTCAGGTCTGGCTGCTGGGACTGGGCGCCTGCCATGTCCCACCATGGGACATGGACGAAGAGCTGAGAGGAAGCATGTGGGGCTTCGTGTTGGAGAGTGGCCTCTGTCTGGGTGCATGCTTAGGGGCGGATGCGTTGGTGAGGAGGCTGTGGTCATAGTCCAGGCGGGTGATGCTCACTCAGACCAGGCAGGGACAGAGAAATGGGAAGAAATAACCAAACTCAGAACGTGCTTTGAAGATGGAACCAATAGGGTTGGCTGATGGGTCTGAGAGGTGAAGTGCCTTTCCCGAAGCCACCCAGTGAGTGCTGGTAGACACGAGGCTTCCGTGGGCCTGTGGGTGCCTTTCCTTGCTCTGTACGCTGACGGAGATTGAAACATCCACGGGATGACCAAGTCCTCAGGAAGTGACCAAGTCCTGAAGGTCGCAGGGACACAGGTTAAGTCTGTGAGATTATTCTGAAGAAAGAGAAGACCATGTGTAGTCATGAGAGCATTCGAGTGTGCACACTAGGAGTGTTAGAGTATTAGGTGGGGCCCACAGCTCTGTTTTTACCCTATCCATGATCATAAACAAGTGAGACGGTTAGTTTATCCATGGTCCTCCTTGGTTATACTGAGGGCTTGTGCCCAGAAAGAGTGTCCAGAAGGCCTGGGCAGTGTCATGCTGGCTGAGGCTGGTCCCTGCAGAGGACTTGCGTGCACTTGTTCATTCATTCATTCATTCACTACATTTTTTACGGAGTCCCCCATGTGTCCTTCATGGAGCTGGAGTTGCAGAGGTGAACAGGAGAGGAGAGAGAGGGTGAGGAAGGCAGAGAGTAAACGGGTGGACGTGAGATGAGGAGGATTCCACATGCTGACATCTCAGCGCGTGCTATGCAGATGTGAGCAAGTCAGCATGCCTGGGGACCTCAGGGTCCACTTGCTTTGTGTCCACTGGGGAAGGGTCGGGTACAGTGGTGTCTCGGAAGTCACTTGCTCAGGTTATCTGACCAAGGTTTGGAACAGTGCTGGCACAGCAGTACCCTGTTGATTGTTGACACGCATACTTATTCATTTCCATCTCACAGCAGGTTGAGGAAGTAGGTACTACTGTTGTTCCCATCTTATAGATGAGGAAGCAGTACAGAGAGGTTAAATAACTTGCCTCAGGCCACACAGCTCTAAAGTGACTTACTGGTTTGGGTTAGTGAGGCAGCCAACAGCCTAGGGGACCCAAATGCCTAATGCACATTTGGATGGAGCAGGAAGGGTTTGAGGTGAGAATGCGGATGAGGGTGTGTGTTAAGGGGTTCAGAAGGAACTCTGGGCAAGCCACTACCTGGGAAGATGCGTGTGTGGTGAGATGGTGAGCAGGGAGGCCCCCAAGGAGCCATGGCACAGGGAGGAATGGCCACTCTGGAGGCCTAGGGAAGCCAGGAGGTGGGGCAACAGATGGCCGCCCCTTTCTCTTGCTGCCCTTTGATCTCTGCTCCAGTGGGCTTTGTGGGGCTAACCTCAACTGTAGGCCAAGGGCTCAGGAGCCGAAGGGGTGGAGCCTTGCAGGTCAGACTCTGGGTGCAGGGAGCCCGCAGGCAGGTCAGGGCAGAGGAAGACGGACGCCACAGAGGAGGAGCGGGCATGTGCCCTTCCACTCATCCACTCCATGAATTCTCACTGCACGTCCCCCACGTTCACGCCCCAGTGAAGTTTCCCTCTGCTCCATTGTTGCTGGACTTGCCTGTCACAGAGGATGTTCCACGAGTTCTGTAGAGAGGATGAAGAAAGAGCGTGCGGCTGGGAACGTGTTCAGCCATTCATTCTTACAGAGCAAACACAAGCAGAGCTTTCTTCCAAGCTGGCCCTCGGCCAGAGGCATTGCGCACAGGCTGTCTTCTCCAATGACCCAGATGAAGAGCCTCTGCCACCAAGGGGCTTACTCCACTGGAGCTCCTACCGAATCTTCAGGGTGACAAACAGTGCTGGTTGACAGACACGGCCAGTCTGGTACCCAGCACCCCACACAACATGTTTGGTTTAGCCCACCCAGGGTTGTAAGAGACCCTGAAGCTAGCTTGGATTTCTGGGTGGTCTTGTGACTTCACTTCCTCCGCACCAGTTGACCTGCCTGTTACAAAGCCTCTCTTACCTGCATAGCCCCTCCAGGCAGGTGAGTTTGGGGCCCCTAGGCTGACATGAGTGGTTATTCCACTTGACCTGGGGCTCAGGGCAGCTCCTGATGCCCTTGCACCAAGGAGAAAGCTCAGAGAGGTGACGTGACTGGCCTGAGGTCAGACAGCAGTTGAGCAGGTAGGAGTCACAGCGAGGCTCTGACTCAGCTTGAGGGGGCCGGCCTCTGCCATCCCCTGCGCTTCTCCTGTTGCATGGTCCCATGAAGCTAAAGCCTATTAGGTGCTCTCGGAGTCTCTGGTGCCTCTTCCCAGGTCTCCATCCGGCTGGACGGTGAGAACAAGGCTGTGGAGTACAGTGCCGTCGGTGCCATGACAGATGCCGTCAGGGTGGTCTTCCGAGGTCCCCGGGTCAGCGACCTCTTTGACCGAGACTGGCACAAGGTGGCCCTGAGCATCCAGGCCCAGAACGTCTCCCTCTACATCGACTGTGCACTGGTGCAGACGCTGCCCATCCAGGAGAGAGAGAACATCGACATCCAGGGCAAGACTGTGATTGGCAAGCGTCTGTATGACAGCGTGCCCATTGACGTGAGTCCCAGGGCCCGTGCAGGGCTTCACTTAGCCTACAGAATGCAATGGCCCAGAGAGGTTGAAACAGCAGCGTGCAGAACTCTCAGAGCTGGTGCAGCTGCATCGTGGGGCTTTCTTACCTGAAGTCACGGTGACGTGGGAGGGGAGGAAGGTGTACTCACACATGTGGCAGAGGCCACGTTCCCTGCAGAGTAGGAAGAAGGAAAACCCCCAGCCTCCCTTACAAGTGGACTCTCTCTTTAGAAGCGGGAAAGATGCATAGATGATGCTTAGGCTCCCTCTGAAGTCCTATAGTGGAACTCAGGGTAGGCGGGCCCCGGAGGAGGATGTGGGGCCTGGACAGGACCTGTTGGGCACCATGAAGGTTTCTGGGTTCCAAGGCCCCTAAAACTCATTGGCTCTCCCCGTTCCTTTCCAGTTTGACTTACAGCGGATTGTGATTTACTGTGATGCGAGACACGCGGAGCTGGAGACTTGCTGTGACATCCCCTCGGGACCGGTGGGCAGATTCCTGGGCAGGGGCTGCAGAGGGAGGGGTCCAGGGCTTAGGAAGGGGAAGCCAGGGTTGGGGGGCGTTGGCCTTCAGGATGGGTCTGTGGGGAGCTGGGTGCTCGTGTTTGGGTTCCTGTCCACACAGCATGGGGCTCAGGGAGCTGAGTGAAACAGGTCCTCCAGGGGACTGCTGCAGTCTGGCCATCAGTCAGGGGGGGCCCCAAAGCTGTCGATCAAGTGATGAAGCCCAGCTTTGGGGAGCTTGGGAGGCAGAGTCTGGAATGTGTCCCAGGGAGTAACCAATCCTCCACGCTACCAGTGCTCAGAGGCTGGGGAGGCTGCAGTGCCCCGGGGGGGGGGCAGTGAGACAGGGAGATCAGGACATGGATGGCCCCAGAGACCAGAGGTGGCCCCTTTGGCCCCTCCATACAGGATCTGCTCCCGTTCGTAACTCACCACCTACCCCTTTCAGTGTCTCCCCCAACCAAATCCTAGTTCCGAGGCTTTCTCCAGAGACGGGAATCACCCACTTTCTGGTGCTGGAGGGTAAAATCCACACACAATTCACAACACTTGACTGGCCCAGTCCCCAGGGCTCAGTAAGTGCATGATCGCTGCCTGTCTCAGCACCCTTGTGGTGTACAGGTGATGGGCTTGGTTGTGGAAAGAGAGGGGAGGGAAGAAAGGAAGGAGAGGAGAAATGATAGTGTGCAAGAGGATAGAAGGAAGAGGAGGAGGTGGTGAGGCTCAGACACCACCTACCAGGTGCAAGACCCCCAGGAGACATTTTCCCATTTGTCTCATTAAATCCTCTGATGATATTGTGAAGAAAACACCCTGTGCCTATCTAACAGATGAACACTGATGCTCAAGGGTTCAGTGGTTCCTGTAGGTTTCCCAGTCGGCCAGAGGAGGGGTTGAGGCTGGACTGATCAGACCTGGCTGGCTCCAGGAGCCAGGAGCCCAGTGTCAGACAGACGTGGCCCTCCTGCTGCACCACATACTCAGGATGCTCACGGTCGTCTGGTTCCCTTCGCTTCCCTGGCTCCTTGGAAGCTCCAGAGACCTTGCCCCTCACCAGGGAGCAGTGGTTGGATGAGCAAGCAGATTCTGACCCACTGGCCTTTCCTTCCAGTGCCAGGTGATCGTGGTGACAGAGCCTCCACCTCCACCCCTGCAACCACCCACCCCTGTCAGTGAACAGATTGGGTTCTTGAAGACCATCAACTGCTCCTGCCCCCCTGGAGAAAAGGTACCATCCATCTGGAGTCTACCCTTGGTTCCCAGCCTGCAGCCCCAGAGATGAGTGGGACAGGGCTGGTCCTCAGAACCACGGTGGGGGCAGTGAGGTGGGAGTTTCCCATCATGCATCTGGTCACTGGGTTAGGATGCCCCCAAGCTCACAATGGCTTTCAGCCAGAACACTATTCATGTTTGTTGGATCTCCTGTTTTTGTTTTTGTTTTTAATTTTGGAATCCACCAGAAGGGGAGATGCTCAGACCCAGCTCGAATTAATGTTTTCCTAAGGTTATTAATGGTGTCCTGGTATTTCTCTGGCTCTGATTTGTGTCCTCTCCACTCATGTGCAGCTAAGTCCAATAAGATATGTTGCTGAGTAAGACCCAGAACAGGACCATGAGTGAGGGTTTGGGCATGCTCTGCAATTTCTTCTCAACAATTCCTTTAATCAGCCACACTCTATAATCCGAGTCTGTATATAACAGTGAAATGTATTTGTTCCCAATTTTGAAAAGCAGTGCATTTCTAGGAACATCACTGCCACCATCCATTGGGCTATGTCTCCTCATGTGCCTGAGGCTCTGATTTGTCTGCTTTTTCAGTAGACTAGTGGCCCTTGATAAGAAAAGTGTTTCTCACTGTTGGAGCTGAGAGAACCAAAACATATTCACAAAGGATAAACCAAAGTAGAACTGTGCAAGGAAGGTTTCTGGAGTCTGCTAGACCATCACCCCAGGGTCGTTGACCTCAGCATGCACTGTGCCCAGCTCCACCTGCACCTGCCAGGGATAGGCCAGCATAGAGGAAGGATGCGATGGTTCTGTGGGGCTGGGAGTACTAAGACCAAAAGCTGAAATGTGGTTGTAGGTCGCCGGCACAGGCACATTTGGGATGTGTTTTTCATAGTCCTCTTGGCAAGGTGTCCTGGCATATTCTCCCTTTCCTTGTCTCCTCTCCTCTGTTAGTTTTCACACGCTCCCTCTTTATTTTTGCTTTACCCAGAAAGCCAGACCCCAGGGGGCCAAACCCTAGGGAGGGAGGAAGGGCCCTTAGGAACTCTAAGTCAAATGGGCTTGCCCATCCCTGGCCCAACTTGCCAAAGGCCTAATCAAAAGCCAGCCCATTGTGCCCCAAGCTGGGGACTTTTGGGTGTCACAGATGAAGTTAAGAGCCTCAACCTGATGCCCAGGTTAGGGTGGAACAGACAGAGGAAGGAGCAAGGTGTGTGCACACAGCACAGGGGGCTGGCTCCTCCTGCAACCAGGCGGCTCAGATCTGCTCAGGTCTGCGGGTTGGTTCTGCATGCCAACAAAATAACAGAAGCAGCTGTGTAAACCCCAATCCTTCTGAATCCTGTTGCCTTTGTAACCCCCAGTGAGAAGGGCAATGGTCTGGAGAGGTTTTAATCTCTAGCCACCATGCACAGACTGGGAGCTCTGCCAAACCAGCTCTGCCCAGGCCACAGATCCCCTTGGAGCCAGGCCATGCCCTGGCAGGACCTCAGCAGGGGAGTCTGGGGTCCAGCAGTCCTGGCTTCCCTTTCCTGTGGCTCCCCACTCTCTAGCCCTCCCCTGATCTCCTTGGTGTGGTTTCAGGACACGCCTCCACTTTTCCACCCTGCATGACCCATGCTGGGGCCCAGGTGCCAAAGAGCCTCATCCCACATGTTCCCCTTCCAGGTGTCTGGCAGTAACTCTGGTTCCTTGGAGGGGCTGCAGTTTTCCCTGCCTTCTGGCATTGGCATATGGAGCAGCTTTGACCTGGAACTCTTTTCCCTACCCTTTGGGTCCTCTCCCTGACTACACCTGATCTTCTAAGACATGGCCAAGGAACCCTTGCTGATTCCCCCTCCTTCCCTCTAATTATCACCATCCACCCAGGCAGTCTTTACTGAGTACCTGGTGTTTCCAAGGCATTAAGTCCCTTTCTTCTCCCTGACTTCCACCTGCCAGAACAATGACCATGCTGGCCCCTGGTCTTAGCTCCCGTAAGTCCTACTTCTGGAGGACCATCCTGAATCATTACATGTCTGTATTTTGGGGGACTACTGCTTCTCCTGGTTTAGAGAAGGCTGTTCATTAATATCTGAATGGGTGGATAAGTGGCCAGTGTTTGGAAAGGTGGATGGGTGGATAGCTGGAGGGACAGGTGGGAGTGAGGGATAAAGGCACACAGCCTCTCTTCCTCTTGGCAGGACAAGGTCCTGCTGTTGAAGCTCATTAGTCAGCTGACACAGTGTCAGCCATACATTCTGGACGGCATCACTCAGTGACCCATTCTTTATTCAGCCCATCATTTCTTATCTCTGACCTTAGACATAAGTGTCCACTATGTGCATGGCATCCTACTGCACAGGGAGACTTTTAAGACAGAATATGTCTCTCGAAAATCCTAGAGTCTGGTTAGGGAACCAGGAGTTCAGACTCCTGGCTCACCCTTGGGAGTTTACCCTCAGGCCTGCTCCAAAGCTTCCCAGGCACAGGAAGGTGGGAAGGTGGGAAAGGGTCAGGTAGAGGAGCCTCACAATCAGCTGGTGAAGCAGGTGTGGCCTCTGCCTCCATCTGCATTTCTGTGACAACCACAGCACAGGGGCCCAGGTGGTCAGATTTCTCTCCTCAGGGCAGAGCTTTGGCCACAGCCTGGCTTTTCTTCCAAGGGATTGAATCTTCCATTTGCCAAACCTGTCCATTACTCACCAAGGCCAGCGCAGTGCCTTCTGGGTCTGCTTATATCTCTACGATCAATATTGTGGTGAGCATAAATGTGTCCAAGGCCTTGTGGGGGACACTCTGAAAGGTCAAGTACACACAAAATTATTAATCTTCCTTTGCAGGTACAGAGGTCCTCTGTGAATGCACTTGGAAGCTATGTGCTCCTGAAGTAATCACATGTGTAGCTGTGACCAGAGTGTGGGCTGTTAGTGGAGGGAGCATGTGTGGGAATGGGTGTGGGGTCACCTTCATTAATGGGGTGATAGATCCACCTAAACAATCATATGAGCCAGGTTGTATTTGTCTCCTGTATGGAGTACTTACAGGTAGTCACCAGCTGCAGATCACATTTTTAAATCCAGTAACAAGATCGTTTTTCCCATTTAAAAACCTGAACAGTTTGCTTTGAGAAATTGCTAATAAATATGTTGTGCTTTGTATTTTAGTGAAGAATAATGACATGGACCAATAGCAGCCAATGTAATTTTCTTTTTAATTGAATTGATGACATATTTTGGGGCAAAAAATAGTCCATGGAAAGCATTTTGTTTATATTTGTTTACATTTGATATGGAAAAATTGCAGTTGCATGCATTTGTGAGGCACAGATGGATGCTGTAATGTATGTATACAATGTAGAATGAGTATCCAAGCACAGTGGCATACACATGTAATCCTAGTGACTCAGGAGGCTGAGGCAGGAAGATTGCAAGTTCAAGGCCAGCCTCAGCAACTTGGTGAGGCCCTAAGAAACTTAGTGAGAACCTGTCTCAAAATAAAAAAGCAAAAAAAAAAAAAAAATAAGGACTGGGGATGTGGCTCAGTGGTTGAGCACCCCTGGTTTCAATCGCTGGCACCATAAAAAAAGAAAAAATGTGAAATGAGTGAATCAAGCTAATTAACAAATTGTGCTTAGCATTTATTCTTCCTGTCTGAAACTTTGTGCCCTGTGACAAATGTGTCCCTCCCCATTCTCCCACTCCCAGCCGTGGAAGCCACTCTCTGCTTCTGTGTTTGGTATTTGGGGATTTCAGGTGTAAGTAAGGGCTTGTGCATTTGTCTTTCTGCTCCTGGGTTTGCTTGTTTCTCTTTACCCTCCGATGCCCACCTCTGGAGGCCATGTTCAGAATTCCCTAGGTAGGTGTGCAGTTCAAAGAACCCGGGCTCTTGGCTGGTCAGCCAGTTCTCTTATCCAGCCTCTGGTCAGTACTTGGCTTCCTTCAAGGCTGGATTTTCAGTACATGGGGTGGCAAACCAGCTCATGATATGAGAAGGGGACAATGAAAATTGAGGCTTACTTGATTGTCTGTCTTCCTTTAGGGCGAGAAGGGTGCAGATGGCGCTGTGGGACTCCCTGGTCTGAAGGTCAGTACTGGCATGGCAGGGGTGCCCTTTGTGGCCTGTGTAGTCCTTGCTCCACGCTGTCAGGGTGACAGAGGGTTTTAAATGTCTGTCCTGCTCTCATCTTGCCCTCTTGCTGGTTGAAAGGCTAGGGTAAGAGCCAGAGGTGTCAGATTTGGACCTGTGAGTCTCTGAACTGCTTTAGACTCCTTTCCTTAGGCTGAATGTTCTTGAGTATGCAAGGGCAAGATGGCCAGACCCCAGCTAAGAGCACGTCTGCTCTCACAGATCCAACCCTCCAGGGATGGTTAAAATTCCATAAGGCCCTGCAAGCCCATGTGCTCCAGATATTTTTAAGAAATTGGGTTTTTAAAATTTATTTAAATTGCATAAAATTCTTGTATATAAAATAGGTGAATTCCATAGTCATACAAAGCCAGGTATTCCCCTGTGGGCCCCCATTCTCAGTCATGGGCCATCTCCTTCCCCCCTTTCATCCCCCACGGTGCCATTTTCTCCCATCACTGTTTGTCTTGGAAAACTGAGTCCCCAAGGTGCCAATTGGTATGGTCAGGGAGTGGGAGAGTTCCACACCAGTGTGTAGTGTCACCCAGTGTGCTGCCTGGGGAAGGGGCTAGGTGTGGTGGTGGAGAACCTGGGGATAGCGGGGTTCCTCACGTCTGCTCCTTCCCTTTCTCCACTAGATTCCATCTGCCAGGCTCCCCTCTCCCCCTTCTGCTCTCCATTCATCTTCCCTGACCCACCTCTGACTCTTCCTCTCCCTCTTGGTCCCTCCCCCTGCCTCTCCTGGTTTTGAGTCCACCTGTCACATCACGATTGAGCACCTGCTAAGGGCCAGGCACTGAAGTTGACACAGGGTTAGAGGGTGGTTGGGTCTTGTCCTCAAGTGCCCAGGTTTGGTGGTGCATGCAGATGGTGCATGCGAGTAATGTTTGGGTGACTTAGGTCCCCTCCCTCTGAAGGGGTAGGACTTGTGACCTCATTGTGCAGTTGGCAGAGATGGCATCCGCTGCTCCTAGGGATTCAGACAAGGTTGGTGGTGGGCAGCCTGAGTGCAGAACTATCCGCAGCTAACTCAATGCTTATTTCTGGGTTCACCCCCTTAGGGAGACATAGGAGCCACTGGGCCACTGGGTGCTCCTGGACCCAAGGGAGAGAAAGGGGACATGGTAAGTCACATGCTGCTTCTCTGTGCGGTTGGGCCATGTGGCTGGTGTGGGAGACCAGGGCCCTGATCATGCCAATCAGCCTGTGCTGAAGACCCGGTGAGAGCCAGGCACCAAGCCCATTCCACTCATCGGAGGAGACCCATCTCCCTTCATTCTGGACATTGCCCTAGTGGCTTTCTGTCCTGGTCTCTTGCCCCTTCACCCATCCCCAGAATTCTGTACCTCCAAATTCATACTGTTGTGGTTGCTCATATTGGCCATTTCATGGGGTCCTCCCTCACTCTGGCCATTGTACATGCTCTTTCTTCTGCCAAGAATAATTTCTCCTCCACCCACCCTGTTTTCTCCTACACCCTTTTCTGCCTGGTGGTGGGTCAGGAAAGATAAGAAAAACCACACACAGTTCAGGAGCCCAAGAGCTGTGGAGTATCTGGCTTCACCAAGATACCTAACCTCTCTGTTATCCGTTTTCTTGTCTGTGACGTGGGGATGATAAGCAACCTGCTCAGCGGCAGTTTGAGGATTTAGTGAGTTAATGCTCACCAATGACCTAGAACAGGGCGGGAAGTCTAGCAAGGGCCATCATTGCTGCCACAATCGCAGCAGTGTGTAGCATCAGTGATACACTTTGGTGCCAGATGAACCTCAAAACTTGTCCTTGGCACCAGTTGTGACCTTGGGCAGGTGTCTTAACTGACAGTCTCATTTACCCCATTGGCCAAACGGGAGGGAAGCATGACAACTGTTTTGCTTACAAAATGCTGTTTGTGAATGACAATTGCCTTTTTGGGTGTGTGGGATCATAGTTGGTTCCTTCTAGGTTCTCACCATCAGGAGGGAACCCCAAAGTCCCCTCACAGAAGAATTCACCCAGATCTCCACTGCCTTCACCCATGTCACTGTAACCATCCAATCCACTCCTTGCAGGTGCTTTGTGTGATTCTGTTAGTTGTTATAACTTTTGAGATAGTCTTACTGCATCTCTAATGGGAATGGCACTGATCATTGACCTCTGAGTGACTGTCTCCAATGGCAGGCGCTCTTCTGCCATCTTCATATGTTTTAACTTCATCTGTTTTAATCTGAGCCCTGAGCACCCAAAACCACATGGTGAAAATATCATGAAGGAAGTAGAAATGCAGCTAGACAGCATTCACTGCCTCTGAGAGGAGTAGAGGAGAAATAAAGGAGCAAGAGACCTAGAAAACAAGGAGGGAGTGGTCTGGATGTCAGAAATAGAATTATGTGTGAATGTATTGAATGAGCCAAGCAAAGAGCAGGGATTTTCAGACAGAATATAGAAACAAGATCCAGCTACCGTCCTGTCCATAGGGGACACAGAGACACACATAGAGTTCTCACCTTTCATGGGCAAGGCCTTGGGCCCATTCCCAGGACTGCAAAGCTTAACAAAATGGAAAACCCAAAAGATACAAATAGGTAGAAAGTAGAAGGATGGAAAATAAATACTCTGAAACCAAAAGGACATAAAAAATGGAGTAATTATTTCAATTTTGGGCAAAATAGACTTTCAAACAAAAGTAGAAAATAAAGAGGGATATTTTATAATAATAAAAAGATGTGCCTTTGGAAATGAATAAGGAACAATTATTAACACATAGCACCTAATAGCAGAACTCCAGAATACACAATACCACTGATAAGATTGACAGGAAAAATGGATGATGCAATACAGATGGCTGGACACTTCCATTGCTCACTTTCAGTAATGGACAGAGCCAGGAGGAATGCAGGGAAATAGGAGCTTCATACTTTGCTGGCATGAAATGGTGCAGCTGCTTTGGAGCAGACTCACAGTTCTCAACAGTTTAAACACGAAGGCACCATCTGACTCAACAATTCAACTGCACTCCTTGATATATTTTTCAAAGACACATAAGCATATGGCCACAGAGAAACACACATACATGTTTATAGCAACGTTATTTATGTTTACTAAGAGGTGAAATAACCCGTGGCTCATCACCTGAACCATGAATAAATGGGATGTGCTGTATCCATGCCTCATCATGTTAGTCTGCAGGAGATGAAGTCTCCTACATGGTATTACCTGGCTGATTCTTGAAAAGACCTTGCCAAATGAAAGAAGCTAGTCATGAAAGGCTTCCTGTTGCATGCTTCCATGCACACAGAATGTCTAGAATAGGCACATCTATGGGGAGAGAAAATAGATGACAGCATGCCTGGGACTGAGGATAGGGGAGTGGGGAGTAACTGCTAACTGGAGAGGGTTCCTTTTGAAGTGATGGAAATGTCCTAAAGTTGATTGTGGTGATCATTTCACAGCTCCCTAAATAGATGAAAACTTGAAGTGGACTCTTGAAATGAGTGAATTACACAGTGTACAAATTATGTGTCATGAAAGCTGTCGTGGAAGCAAAGAAGAGTACCTGTGATATTGAAATACTGGAAAATTAAGTGAGATGGCACTCAGGAGAATCCATATTCAATACATAATAGTTCATCTCTTTCAGAGGCTCCTGCAGAGCTGATGAAAGCATCCAGCCTTTTGGGTCTCAGGGTGATACCAAGCCTTGGGGAAGTAAACTTGGCTTTCTGATTTCCTTTTCCTAGGGCAGAGGACCCTTTGTCCAAGGAGAAAAGGGTGAAAAGGTAAGCACTTGCCTTGATTGCACTCCTCCAAGGGAAGGTGGTGGGGACTTGGGTTTGGGGGAGGTGTATGCTGGCATGCTGCTACCCGACGAAGATTCTGGTGGGGAGAAGAGGTGCTCTGCACTGTGTCCAGCCTCAGCGCATGTTCTTCACTCAAGTGGTCGAAGCATATGAAGTATTCACAGGAAGAGAGAAGGTGGAGACAGGAAATGGCAGCTGGGAGAAGTGGGAGGCAGGGTTCACATGTCTTGGAGATTCGTGAAGAGTCTGTTGGAGAAGTTGGCTCTTGAGCTTCAACCAAGTAGTGGAGCTTTGTGCAGGGCCTCCCAAGCAGGGTGAAGAGCATGAACAGATGTGGAGGAGAATGCTTGCTTCACATGTGGTGATTCATAGTGTTTAATAATGATGGCATTCAAGAGCGTGGCAAAGAGAGCTGGAGAAGCAGTTTGAGGACCACCATGTTCAAAAAGTGTGTGTAGGGGACGGAGTCATTGAAGGGTCCATGCATGGTCAGACATGCAGAGGATGCTCGAACAGCAGGTGTGGTAGATGTGAGGGGAGACCCACCTGGGAAATTTGGGCAGTCAGGGACGGCTGTGGAATCTGTAGGGAAGGTCATGCGGACAGAGCTGGTAGTGGCAGCAGGCCTGAACAAGCAGAGGCCTGGAGGATTGGTGGGAGGCCTAACATGTTCTACTATTAGTTTCTTCTTCTGACACCTGAGGCACCTTCTTGGTGCCCAGGGCCACGCCTGAAGTCATGCATTCTAGGTCCTGTGGCCGTGGGGACACAGCTACAGCCAGGAAGCCTCCTTTGTCACTTGGTGCTGCAAGCAGAGGCAGAGAGCCAGGAGGACTGACACTCCCACCTCTGTCCTCAGTTGACACATTGACTGGCAGTTGGCATTTGTTAGCAAAGTCTGATCTAGATTCTTCCACACCATGGTGTGTGATTTGCAGTGAGTCACCTCCCTCTCTGTCTCTCCTTCCTCCTCTGTTAGAGTGAGAGGGTGGGATGTGAAGAAGCACAGAGCAGCCCCCTTCAGACAGCAGCTCTGAGAGCTGGGAATCAGCCCATCCCCAACCTTGCCTTCCAGGGCTCTTTTCTGAAATGTAGTCTCTGCTTCCCCTCTGGGGATGAGTGGGCCAGGGTGGGCCAGGGAGTTGGCTGGGGCTTCAGGGGTCTCGTGACTTATGCCCTGGGACAGTACTTAGCAAACTGACTTCTCTGCTGACTGCTGTCTTCAAAGCAGCTGCTGGATTCCAGGGGGATTGCACAGGGAGCCCAGTGAGTCCAGAGATGCTAGTTCTTATTCTGGCTGTGTTTCAACTTGTTAGTATTGTAATTATCCACTGCCTGTCTGCACCAGGCATTCTCCTAAGTGCAATCTGAACTTCACACCAATGAGGAGAACATAGCTCTGAGGTCAATTCTCCAGCCCAAGGTCACACAGTTAGTAAGTATCTGGAAAACGTGGATTATTATTACCGTGAGGGGGAAGCTGGGGAGCTGATTGGGCCACCCCTCTACCTTTAGCTGAGCAAACTGGAGGGTAGAGACCGGGAGTCACGCAGCTGAAAAACGGTTGGAGATCTTGACTTCCTGCCTCTGCCAGACCCCGACACTACGTCTCTCCTGGCACCTCATCACGTGACCAAGGCCATGTCTGGTGCCCATGTTTAGAGACCCTGGAAAGGCACAGGGATGGCAAAGTGCCCCATGAAGTCATCCTTAGGTCAGCGCGACTAGACACTCAGCATCTGGGTGAGGGGGAAGAATAATAACAACAACCACCAAAAATGTCCTTTGTTAAGCGTGTTCACTGAAATCCATATGGCAGTAAACAAGACTTCATATGGATGGTGCGCTCGGTGTCAGTGTCGTGTGCCAGAAAAATAAAATCAGACAGTGCATATCAGAAACGCAGCTAAATTCACTGGGCTCACTGACTCACCAGCAGACAGAATTTTGGGTCACGGAAATATGATATATCATCTTTGATAGTCTTTCTTAATTTTTTCCCAGGACCATAAACCCAACAGTGATGCTGAGCAAGGGCTCACTGCCCAATACACAGAAGCCGGGACTATGCACTGGGCTTTTGCAAAAAGAAAGCTATTCACTGATGGCAGACTGACAAGGAGGGAGAGAGGAGGCAAGCTTGGCTCTCTCCCCCCATTGGCAGATAGAGAAGGGACTTAAGGAGCCTGGTGTGGGAGGAAATAGGGGTTGGGTGGTTACAACTGGGAGTCTTGGTGGACTAGTCCACACCCAATGTGCTGCTCTAGGGGAACAGGTCACTCAGGCCTGTCCTGCAGCTGTTGACCCATGCCTGTCTTCAGGGCCCTGTTGGCATTCCTCAGCTTCTGCTCCTCAGTGACTTTTGGTTCCACCAGGTTCTTGAGGTCATTTTAGGTCAGGTCCTGAGTTCTACACCTGTGTTCTGAAAGTGGCTTGAACAGTTTCTAGGAACAGGGAAGTTGCCATTTTATGGCTCAGTTTCAACAGGAGGAACAGAAGAGAGGTCTCTGAGCCAGACTAGCAGCATAGGCTCTTTCGACTTGTTGGATGGTACCTTTATGGGCTTTGACCACGCATCTGAAGATGGTGTCAGGATGCTGTAAAACCACCTGACTGTTCTGAGATCGTCAGGTAGGAGAGTCTTTGTAAGGTGGTTCACCACAAAGCTAAATGACTCAGGAGCAAATCACAAAGATGAGGAAAGAAAACCCAAGGCCTTCAGGGTGGAATTAAGGCAGATGGTTAGAAAGTCAGGTTTTCTGCCACCAGCTGAGGCAGCTTGCTCCCCGAGTTTCTGGAGAGCTGAGGAGCCCTCTGATACTTTGTCCCCTGATCATTTGCATCTGGACAAAACATCTTCTCCATTTTGCTGTGGACTGCGAAGCTGTCACGTTTTGGGGGCAGGGTGCCTGGAACTCCTCAGCTCCACGTGGCTTCCATTGCTTTGAACCTGCCACCATGCTGAAAACACGCAAGTGCTTGTGAATTTGCAGTGACTTTAAAATGACACTGATGTCACCTTGCTCTGCATTACTTGGCAGGTGGCATCCAGTGAGTTTGGAGTGCACACTGGACTGCCCTACTGATGTTACTGAAGTTACATACCCAAATGACCTTCCTCAGTATTTGTCTTCTGCTGCTACTGGGTTCGTCTTTTCTAGGTTCATCCCCCATTGCCTCTAAAATATCAGGGGGGCTTCTGCTCAGTGATCTTAGGTGTCAGGCACTAAGCCAAGTGGTTTCAGGCATTGTCCTCTTCATCTCTCCCAATAATGGCAGAAAGAAGGCACAAATATCCCCACTTCACGGGAAAGGGCATCAAAACTTAGAAAACCACACAAACACATTCATGGTATTTATTTCATTATACAGAGGCATGGGAAGATGACAGGTTGCTTATTATAAGCTCTGGCTTATTCAGAAGGATAGTGACTACCTCTTGAGAGCTGGTGTTTTAGTCAGCTTTTTTGTTGTGGCAACCAAAAGGCTTGCCTAGAACAATCCAAGGAGGAAAAGTTTGTGTGCTCACAGTTTCAGAGGTCTCAGTCCACAGATGGCTGACTCCATTCCTTGGGGCCTGAGATGAGGCCGAACATCATGAGAGAAGAGTGTGGTGGAGAAGAGCATTCAGGACATGGTCAAGAGGCAGAGCAAGAGCTCTGCTCAACAAGGACAAAACATAAACCCAAAGACACCCCCCCAGGGTCCCACCTCCTCAACCACAGCCCGCCTGCCAATAGTCACCCCTCAGCCAATCCTTTCAGGGGATTAATTCACTGATTAATTAAGGCTCTCAAAGCCCCGTCACTTCACCTCTGAACTTCTTGCATTGTCTCAGACATGAGATTTGGGGGGACACCTCACATCCAAAGCATAACACTAGGGACCAGGGAAGAACAGCAAGACTTTTCTGTTGTTTATAAGCTCCTCGGTTTAAGGAGTTCTGCTGCAGCAGCCCAAGCTAAGGTAGACAGAGGGTTTCTGGCCCAGGTGAAATGCATGGCATAGCAAGGAACAACAGACACATTGCTAATTTGCTGGTTCTCTCATTGGGTAGTGGCACTGGGATGTGATGAACACAACATCTGCCTGTGAGAGCAAAGGGTAGTGGTGGAGGGCGGGATGAAGGGTGTTTAGGGAGGGGAAGCTAGAAGCCATGCTCCTGCCCACCCTGCTTCTGACTAGAGGGGACTCTGCAGGTGACAGTCAGGTCTGCCCTCATAACAACACTTCCCTGGTTCCCAACGCAATGGACACCCATGTACTGTCCACACAGTGGCCCTTCTCACCTGAAGAAGGTGGTGCTTCTTCAGTGTCTCTAAGATACAGCTTTGTTTGAAATTGTGAGATGAGAAAAGTTCTTGGAGGTGGAGTAGGGCCACACAGGTGGATGGGGGATGCCTTCTTTCCAGAGTGGTGATCTTCCAGGAATGATCTCCAGAAACCGTGATACTTGTTCATATTAGGGACATCATGGCCCAAATATTGGTGTCCCCTCACAACTCACATGTTGGAATCCTAATCTCCAAGGCAGGAGCATTAGGAGGTGGGCCATTTTGGAGGTGAGTAGGTCCTAAGGGTTCAGATATTCTGTGTAGGGTTAGTGCCGTTGAAAGAGGCCAAGGAGAGACCCTCTCAGACCCTCTTCTGCTATGGAAGGGCACCACAAAATGGTGTCCTCTGTGAATAGGAAGTGGACCTCACCAGACACTGATTCTTGTGCCTTGATCTTGGGTTCTCCACCTCCATGGCCGTGAGGAGTAAATTTCTGTTGTTTACAAGCTCCTTGGTTTATGGAGTTCTGCTGCAGCAGCCCAAGCTAAGGTAGACAGAGGGTTTCTGGCCCAGGTGAAATGCATGGCATAGCAAGGAACAACAGACACATTGTTAATTTGCTGGTTCTGTCAGAAGCATTGTGTAGTGGCATTGGGAAAACCATCATGCAGAATTCACTTTCTAACACCAGTGAACATATGTGGAATGGTATATGGACTTCATCTGAAAAGAATATACCACTTAGTGAAAAGACTCATGACCTAAGCCCTTTGTTGATCCCTTAATCTCTGCCAGGTTATTTGGTTTTTGAGTGGCAGCTTCCTAAGCCCCTTGTACGGGGCTGGACCATGCCCAAGATCATAGAGCAGGTGAGGGTCTGGGGCTGAGACTGGGCCTGTTTGATACAAGACACAAGATGAGAGAGGGGTCCTTGCTCTTGACCACTACATTGGCCAGTGCCATCCCCTGTCCCTCTCTGAAAGTAGGACTACTATCTGGGAATTCTAGATCCTAAAAACCTGTCCCTCATAGGAATCAATTTCATGTTATGACTGCATTGTAGAGCCTTGGAGCCAGAAAGTGTAAATTACATATTTGTGTTTATATGTGTGAAACCTCTAAGATTTATTTATGCCATCCACTTCTAGCTTGGGGTCCTTTCTCTTGGTTCGCGGTTGGTGTAATCAGCTCCCCCATTTCCTTCCCTTAGCGTGTGGGTGTTAGTGGACATCTCCCATGGTTATTGCGTTGGATAGCTGTGGTTGAATGCCTTCCATTTTTACAATAATTAAAAGGCTGAGGGGAAATCTAGTTTCGCTGTTTATGTGTCTATGGGGATAGTTTTGTAGATTGGAGTTAAAATACTGAGGAAAGAACGATGCCTGCAGCCCTGTCCATGGTGCTGAAGACACGCACCTTGGAGCAGTTGTGAGTTAATGTGTCTTTCAGCCCCAGGCGGAGCTGGATGGGGAAGTCTGCATTTCTCTCCAGCGCCATCTGACACCCAGTTGCTTGCCAGGTCTAATGGGCTAGTTTCAAAATCAAGGACTGTACAAAAGGGTGAGAGCATTGAGGAGAAGGGAAATAAATGCTGGCGACTGGACTAGGGGGTCAGGGAGGCTGAGGGAACAGACCCTAGACACAGATTGGCTGGATCCAGACCTTGATCAGCCACTTAGCAGCGTGACTGTGGGCTGTTACTTAACCTGTAACCCTGTAACCCCAACTTTCCTCCCTCATCTGTGAATTGGCAAATAAAGCACTCTCTGCAGAGGGTTGCTGTGAACACTGCATGAGCTAATGAACATAAATGACTTATATTTGTAAAAAGTGCTCATAAATGTTAAGCTTAATCAGCATTATGCCAGCATAATGTTCCATTCTCATACTCCACGTGACATCTGCGCTCTCAGCATTAATCCGATCTTACCCTCAGAGGTGACAAAGAGTGGGAACTCTGTGCCTCTCGGTCGGTGAGGACAGCTGCAACACTCGAGGCTCAGGAAGCCCAGCAGGAGTCTTAGGAAGTATGCTTCAGGGGGGCAGCTGTAGAGGTCTTTCCTTTCTCCAGTTCATCTCAGATAATTCACAGGACATCTAAGAACGATGACAGTACCTGCACTTACAAGCACTTGCTGGCTGCCAGGGTTCATGTGCATGCTGTTTGATTTAACTCTTGAGGAAGAGGATGTTCTCATTTCACATGGCATTTATACTGAGACCAGGTACCAGTGACTTCCTCTGTAAGTGGTGGAGGCAGGGTTTGATTCCGTGTTTTCTGATTCTGTGACCTGCATTTGTCTGTTCTAAGGAGTGGTTCTCAAACCCAAGATGGTGCTCAAGTCACCTGGCTGGTGGAACCCCACTCCCAGAATATCTGCTTCAGTAGGTCTACAGCAAGGCAGAGGCCCCCAGAAATGCTGATGCTGCTGGTCCAAGGACCACACATTGAGAACCCCTGCCCAGAATATTCCCAAGACCCTACCTAAAAGGCCTGCCATGCCTCCTACCAAATGGGTGAAGACTAGACTAACATAGCACCTCTGGTAGGCTCATTGTTAACATTTAGAAATGCCCTGATAGCTAATTAACCAAGAGTAAGAGGGGTGTGTGTTCCCTTGTACCTCTGCATCGTGCCCATGAGTTAACAGAGTGAACCTGCAATATGATCTGGATGCTGATGAGTGGGTGTGCATGGACAGGTAATTTCCTGCTACATGTTACCGTCGTGTGATCTCCAGATGGGGTCATGGAGATGGTGAGTGTGTATGTGTGGGGTGGGGGGTAGAGAGTTCAGGGCTGCATTTGGAATCAAGCCCCAATTTTGAGTCACAACTGCTAGCACACCAGTGGGAAGGCCCGACTTCTCTGAGCCCTGGTTGTCTTCTGCTGTGGATTTCATGGGCACTGTCTATTGCTATGCTGTCCATGACCTAAGTGTTGTTTTCCTTTTAACAGGTCCAATAAGGAGGCTCAGAAAGTCCACTCAAAATGACAGCACTCATTGCTTACTTTGCAGTCCCCCTTCTAGGAAGCATTTCCCCACCTTGACCAGGAGGCTCTTCCTCCTTGAACCACTCTGTTCATAGCAGATGGAGCTGAGAACAGGAAGGGGAGTGTCTTCCTCCTTACTGCTACTATGACAAAATGCCTTAGACTGAGTAATGATAAGCAACAGAAATGCATTGCCCACAGTTCCAGAGTCCAGGAAATCCTAGCTGAAGTGCCAGTTCTTAGCAGAATCATGAAGCGCTCTGCCTTACAGATAGCACCTGGTTGCTGTGTCTTCACAGGCAGAAGTCCAAAAGGCTTCCTTGAGCCTCTCTAATAAGGGCACTAATCCCACCTCCTAAAGTCCCCAGTTCCTGATACTATTGCGTAGGGGATTTGGTTTTCACGTGTGAAACTTGAGGGGACATAGACATCCAGGCCACAGTGGGAAGCAAGCGTTCTGCTGAGCCAAGGTGCCCTGGAACCCCCTTTCTCCTCCCTTCACTTCCTTTTCTCCTCCCCCTCCCTTCCCCTGCATATTATTGTGGATCCTTAGCTACACTTGCTTGGGCCTTGCCCATCACAGGGCCACCTCCGGTCTCTGTCATCCTCCTTGCTCACCCACGTGGACTTGGGGGCAGCACATGTTTTAGTTCTTAATAGAATTCCAGCAACTGGCATTTTAATAATATTTTATAATCTACAAAGTATTTCTTCATTTATTTCTTATCTGAAATCAGCATGAAACTGTCTTACAAATGACGAAACTTAGGCTGGGGGAGGTCAGGTGGCACTCTTGATGGGCTGTGAGTGGTCAGTCTAGAGCTCTGCCTTTTTCTTTCCAAAGCCACTGAGGGCAGGAGAAGGGAGTCCAGTGGGGAATTTTGGAAGGTGTATCACAGGGGCATGGTAGTATTTTGTAGCATTAATATTAGATGACACTAAAATGAACTATCTGGGTCAGGTTAACTATTTTGGGGGGACACAATTTCACAAGCCCATCTAATGAAAGGGCTTCGATGACAGGAAGGTGGAAATTTCTGACTGTCCATTTGCAGGGCTGTCTTGGCTATCTTAACCAAGTAAAACAAAATTCGAAGGAGTTGTTACACTTTTTCAGTCAGCTTTGTAAATACAGAGCAGAGGTAGCCCACTCCTATGTCAAAAGAGAACATGGCTGGTCCTGTCACGCTGGTCTTCTAAAACAAGATGCCAAGTCTTCTGTGTCCTTGGGACGTGTGGATCCTGAAGTAGGCATGTCCCCTGCCTGCCGGGAGCCTGGGACTCAGCCTTTCACCAGCCTAGCCACAGTCATGGTACTGAGGGATGGAGAGAATTGGAAGCTGCAGTTTGCTGGCCGTGGGGACCTTTGTCTTCTCACCATACCCTACGTTTCACTTTGTTTTCTGGGGTGACATAGTCTAAGACTAATTTTAAAGCAGGAGCATCTTTGTTACCCTCCCTTACGAGCACACAGGGTTGGAGAAGGAATGGAGGTCACAGAGCACATGGGCCCTGCACCAAGGCAGGCCCTGGCCCTGTGGCTTCGCTTCCCCCTCTCGGGTGCCAGTCTTGTGGGGGGGCCAGATTCAGAAATATGCACCAGGCACCCACTTGAAGAGAACAGCAAGGCAAGAAAAACGACCTCTGTGAGGAAAGGCAAAGATTCCAGAACTTTCCGGAGTTTGGAGTTCTCTCTGGCATTGTCTTTGGTCTCACCCGACTCCCTTTATTAGATGGCCCTGGGAGCAACAACGTCCCCCTGCCCCCAACTTTGTTTCTGAGGCAGGAGCCCTCCAAGACACCCTTTCCTGCCTTGAGCTGAAGGACTTCCCACCCTGCAGGAGCCAGAGGACAGACTGGCCTTTCACGGACCCGCCATCCTAAATGGTAACCGAGGCAATGGGTGAACACATTCACTGAGAGGCCCAGGGCTCTTTCCTAGAGAAAGTCCTTGTTTTTTGTGATGTCTCCCTTTTGTAAAAGACTGAATTTCAGCCTTGAGGTTACAGGGATATGGCATTAAGGAGGCTGGGGTTCTGGAAATGCACAAGCCACAGGCTCTCTCAGTGCAGGAGGTGTGGAATGTGGGCCTTAGAGAGGGTAGAGCGCATGGGCTGAGCCTGTCTTTTCTTGACCACCAGTCTCCTGACCCTGTGCAGAGCTTCTGCCCTCCTGAGGCAGTTAGAGGGTAGCTCTGGAATTGCCAGGGAAGTGGGGCTGGTGCTCAGGACTGCGGAGTGTCCATTGAAGTGGTCTGGGTGCAGGTCCTGCTACACGCTATCAGAATGTGAAAAAAACACATTGGGAAGGAGAAGCCAGGGATGGACTTGGGTTAATCTGATGCCAGGCTCAGAAATGCCTGTCTTTCTTGGCAATATCATGCTGATTGATATTAGAATGTTGAGGCCACAGGAGACACTGCATAGAAGTTTTAGAAGTATACATATGTGTGCAGGCTTCTTAATTTAATTTGATTTAGTTTATGGACAAAGCTAGAAGTTTTTAGTGTCTGATGTGTCTTTGGAAAAAAACACCTTCTCATAGGGTTATGACAGGGACTGTGTCTGATGATGTCTGCAGAAGTGCACTGCTGCACACAGGACTCTGTAGCTGCACGTGTGGATTCATCAGTCTGTCTATTCACTGCAGATACATCACCCTCATTGTGCATATGGAGGAAGCCCAGGTGGAGGCATAGCCTGCTCAGGGTCTCGTGGAGGATCGAGGGGGCGAAGGTAGCTGGGCAGAAGGTCTCAGGCAGCTTCCTTTTATTTGAATCAGGTGGTGTCAGAGCTGGACGGGCGCTTAGAGACCCTGGAGTCCCCTCTTTTAAACTGCCTCCCCAGGCCCGCGGCAGATGTGTGTGTATGTGCAGGAGAAAGGAGGATGAGGAGCCTAATCCAGGTGCCCCCTCACCCCACAGCTGCTCCATATTTATGCTTGTCATGTGTATCTGTGTGTGATTCCTTAGAATTAAGTTTGTCATAAGTTAAAAAACATTAAATAGCTGTCCTAGCCCAGTGCCTCTCAGCCAGGAAGGCTCTTGCCTCCTAGGAGGCATTTGGCAACATCTGGAGACATATTTGGTTGTGGCAACTGGACGGTGCATCTGGTATCTAGGGATCTGCTAAGCATCCCATGAGGCCCAAGGCACCCCTGCCATGAAGGCCTGCTCAGCTGTATGTGCCCCTCTGCAGCCCAGGCCGGCCTCCCCTCTACATGTGTGACATCTAGCCCAGAGTGAGAGGGCCGCTCTTGTGGACTCCTGTGAGGACAGGGTTGCAGACCAAGCTTCTTGTTCATGCTGTCAGTTCATACAGATGCCCTGAAGATCTTATGAAGGGTTGCTCCTGATGTGGTAGATCTGGTGCAACTCTTGGGAATCTGCTTTTCTTCCTCTTTCCTAAGTGATGCCTGAGCTGCAGGCTGGTGTCCACTCTACAAGGAGCAGAGTCCTATCTGCAGCCTCCTTCCCAGTACTTGATTCAGTGTACCCGCACCCTGAGAGCCTAGCCCAACACTGTCCTCACCCTGTACCAATTGCTAATCTCTTTCTCTCCTTCTAGGGTTCCCTGGGCCTTCCAGGTCCCCCTGGGAGAGATGGCAGTAAAGGCATGAGAGTAAGTTCTATTCCCATTGCTCTGGCCTTCACCAAGAACCTAAACGGAATAGGCTGTGGGTTCTCTGCGTCTCTTTTCCTTCTCTATCTGCAACCGGGTATGATAGGTCTCAGGTCCTGATTTGTAAGAATCCCATAAGTTCACAATTGACAGTACATTAGGATAAAAGGTCTGAGGTCCTGGACAACCAGGAGAGAAAGGGGAGTTCTTTGTGTCCCTGGACTCTTGGTCCCCTCCAGGTGGTCACACTCCTTCTCCATGAAGATGGACGTCACCGGGACTCCAATTACTATGCTTCCTCCCTTCCCTTTGTTTTGTGGACCTCTGATGGTAGGAGCAAGTGGGAGTGGAGACAGCATGGGTGGTGAGGATCAGATCCTTTGCTTATAGAAAAGCACCAGAGGGCAGCCTGGGACCCTCCCGCATCGTTTCATGATGAGTTCTGAGCTGCCGGGGATGGGTTCTCTGTGTGTCCCCGGGATGAGTTCTCCATGTGTCTTTGGCTGCTCTGGTGTGTCCTGAGGGCTCTGACCATATGCTAATTTGTATGCACAGGGGGAGCCAGGAGAGCTGGGGGAGCCCGGGCTGCCTGGAGAGGTGGGCATGCGGGTAAGTGTCGCTGTGAGCTGTGCTCTCCTTATGCTCCTAGGGGACAGGTCCTGATGTAAAATGAGGCCCTGTGAGTACAGATGAGATGCTCAAATGTTTCCTGCCTCCCCTTCTCACTCAACACAAATATCTGTGTGTCTAGCCACATATAATCTCTCCTAAATTCTCAAAAACTGAATCATGTAATTGGCAATTTACCTTTTTATTTAACAAGTGATTTGAGACCTCCTTCCAAACCCACCCAGAGAGCCCACAGCCCACCTGTAGTGTCCCGTGACACAGAAGGCTTTGTAATTTGTGTAACCTTTCCCCTACTCATAGCTCTGAGGTTTCTTTCTTTTTTATTTTACTGTATTTTATATTATTTATTTTTTGTTCTTTTTAGTAATACATGACAGTAGAATCTATTTTTATATATTTATAATTTCATTTGTTTTCCTCTAACATCGATGAAGCAGTCAAGCATGCACATGTGCGTGTTTCTCCTCAAGTCATATATATTTTCATTGCAGTAGGAGACACCACAAAAGTTGGGATACCGTTAGCTAAGGAAATGCACATTTTTTAGTAAATTTTTATAGATATTTCCAAACTACTTGTTCAGAGGCAGCAGTGATGGATGGTGTGGGCAGCAGAGGAGCCTCCAGGCTCTACAGACTTCCTCCAGGCTCTTTGTGGAACTCTTCAGGGTGTACCCACTCTGGGGCAAATGTGAATGAGAGCCACAGGAATCAGCTGTGCTTCTGCAAAAGACGTAATTGTGTCCAGGCCAGATCTCAGAAGGCAGAGGGATGTGGGGCAAGTGGAAATGGAAATTGCTGCATCTGGGCTCAGGGGGCACGCCAGAGCTGTTGCTTGACGTCTGGCCGATCTGGGTGTGAGCATGGCTCCATCAGTAGGGGAGAGGAAGCTGAGGTCCAGGGCTGTCTCCTGGAGAGGTGGTTCAGGCAGTGCAGGCAACTCTTGGGATGCAAACCTGTGGATCTTTGTACCAAACAGGGTCACTGACTGAGCAGCTCTTATCTGTTGTTTTTATCTCTAAAACTTTTCTTTGTGAATGCTTTTCTGCAGGGTCCCCAAGGACCATCTGGACTTCCGGGACCTCCTGGGCAAGTTGGAGCTCCTGTAAGTAAAGGTTCCTGTCTGGGAGGGATGCTGTCTCTGCCCATCAATCAGGAGCCAGGCTCTCTGGCCAGTGCCTCACTGAATCTGCATGATGAGGACTTGCTGTTGGCACATAGTGATGCCCAAGAAGCATCGGTCTCTCTTCTTTTAGACCAGAATTTCTTAAATGCTGTGGTACATAAGAATCACCTGGGGGATAGGTTTAAACACATTCCTGAGACCCCCATTCCAAGGTTCAAAAACAGGATAGAGCCCAGGGGTTTCTGACACTTGGTTGAAAGAAGCCACTTTCACCCACCCGTCCAGTTTGCCCCTCCTGGAAGGTAGTGAAGTCTATTGGATTTCCAGTCCCTAGACCAGTGCCAGTCACAGGTGCAGAGTCTCCAGTGGGTAAAGGAGTGGAGAGTGGGTGACTATGGCATAGAAGGGCACCGTGGCTTCTTGAGCTTCAACCCTTTCTTCATTCTCATTAAAAATGGTTGAGATTGGCAGCAGTGTAGAAAGTCACTTTCAGGCAAAGCAGCTTGCTCAGCCTCCTGGGCACTCAGGACCTCCCATCTCAGTCTGCACAGCCCAAATATTTAGATGGGATCAAAATAGAATCCATGTCCACTAATTCCCAGACCCAGGTGTCCCTGAAGACCCTCTGCCCTTTAGAAGAGTGTCTTGTGGCTCTGATGCTTTGCTCTTCAGTACAAATGCACAAATTATTCCTGGAATCAATGGGAAGTTCTGGGATGTGTCTATCATGTTTAACACTCTTCCCATGGAATGCCCAAGGGTCCCTTCTTCAAGAAAGGAGAGAAGAGGGAGGAACCACACAAGGAGTTCATAGCACAGGGCCCTGCTGCTACTCTACAGGAGGCGCCAGTGCAGCAACTCTCTCCCTCGGGCAGGAGCAGGGATGTGTGTAAAAGGCCCCAGAGTCTCCAATTCAAAGAGGGGCCCCTTTCTGGAATCCATGGCACAGTGGAATTGCAGGCTTCAGGTGGAAGGGTCTGACTCTGAAACCACATTTCTGCCCTTGGCCAGGTGAGCTCAGAGGTTCCGGTCTATAGCCATGAGAACTGGTTAGCCCAGACCAGGAGAACAGCCCCACTGGCTCCCCTCCACCCTGGAAATGGCCTGGTTCAGTGGCCCCGGCCCAAGGAGGAACCCGGGCCGCTGTGTGGCATTAGCAGGACTACACTGCTACACAGGGTCTTCACCACCTCCCTCTTCTGCACCCTGAGCTGGAAGCTCCCAGGAGGTTCTCCAGAGGCCTCAGGGGTCTAGCCCAGAGAAGCAGGCTGTGGTGGTGTCACTGCTCTTACCTCCGCAGGGTCTCCAAGGAGAACGAGGGGAAAGAGGACCTCGAGGAGAAAAGGTACGTGCAGGCTGTGCTGATCATCCACAGCACTCTCCACCCTCCAGCAGGAGCAGGTGCTGGGACTGTCCACGCTTGGCGTGTGTATGTGTGTGCAGGTATGTTTGTGCACATGACATGTGTGTGCACATACGGGTGTGCATGTGTGGTGAGGACCAGTGCGGTGCAGTGTCAATGTCCCGCCCTCAAGGTAAGCTGTGCTGAAGGCTGTGTCTCCGTCCCTGCAGGCCTAGCATCCTCTCCAAGAGACAGAGGTCAGGGCTTCCAGACAGAGTCCTGGCTTGAGGCTTGGAAGGTCCTGGTTATTGCCATGGACTGGCATCTGACCTAGCAGGTTATATAACTTCTCTGCTCCTCAGTTACCTTGAAGTGAAGAAATGGGGGGTTTGTGGTGCCATTGATGAACAGGTCCCTGGGCACTCAGTCTTGGCACCCACTGAGTGTTAGGTACAGGCCACGTCCAGAGAGGACTGAGACACAGGCGCTGCCCTTAGGGGTCCAAGAGCTTAGGGGGCAGAACAGATACTTACAAAGTCAACACAATGCAGGGCCACAGGTGCACAGTGTTAAGAGTAGACCCCGGAACATAGATGGCCCTCAGTGTCTGAAGAATCTATGAATGAATAGTAGACAACTCCATGAAATCCTGTCTCAAGACCAGGTCCCTGATAAAAAGAGCCAGGGGTGAATCAAAGGTGTAGAAACGCAAGTGGAGGGCAGTAGTCTGGATGGAGCCAAGTTTGTTCAGACAAGAGGCAGCTACATTTGGAAGAGATGCAAACCCCCAGAACCGCCAGGACCTTGGCCTTTAGACCAGGTCCAATACCAGCATGGGGCCTCAAAAGAGAAGCCCAGAAACCCTGACCAGCTGGGAAGGCAGCCACCCCTGAGAGGCCAAGGTTGTGGTTTCTCCACTTACTAGAGGCCTGGGGCTGAGCCGGCCTGGAGAGAGGGGCATCCAAGAATCCTCAGGCAGGAGCAGTCACTTCAGGGCCCACAGAGGTCCTGTTCATGGGGCCCTCGGGTGCTTCACCTGGGGTCAGTGTTCCAACATACACCCCAGCTCCAGCTGATGTGGGTTCAGGTCTCCCAGTGCTGATACAAATGTGAAAAGGAAATCTTAAAAAACAGTCCTCCTGCGAGGCCTCCACTGCTCTTGATTTGTAGACCCGAGGAGTCTTGGCATCTGTCAGCTCATCTACACAGGAGGCTGGTACTCACAGGGGCACCTGCTGGTGCTACAGTGTCTTCTGCCTCATGAGAGAATATTGAGGAGATCCTGAAATAAATTAAAAATTACCTATTAGGTGTTTATGTTTTTAATGTGCCATAAAGGATCCAAAAACGTCTAAGCATGACTTTTGACCTAGGGAGCCTTCAGTCTGACTAGAAATGTGTGGGAAGTTGGATTTAGTCACCCATCCATTAATCCATCCACTCTTTCCTTCATTCATACACCACCCCCCAGCAGTGCCTGCCTCAAGTATCCCCTTGACCCTCCGACTCTGGGCCCATGCATGGCCCCCTCCCAGGTCTTCCTGGGCTCCGGGCCTGCCCAGAGCTTCCTCCTCTGTGCTTCTAGAAGCTGTGCAGTTTCACCCGACTGCTGTGGTTGCTTGTGTCCTACACACACGTGAGTTCTCAGCTTCTTGAGCAGGACACTCATGCCTCCTGCATCTCGGGTCTTCACTGGCTGAGGCAGCACTTGGTGCAAAGCATCTGGTCAGTTCTCATCTCGGGGACACACTGGTATGGCACTGGGTGTGAGCTGGGATGCTGTGGGACCCACGATCAAGCTCGGATGGCAGAGGGCCTTGAGCGCCAGTGTAGTGTGAACTTTGGAGGCGTGCGGTGTGGGTGCAGATGGTTTATTTTGGAGTGCAGGCTGAGATGAAGGCACAGGTCTGGATGAAGCAGCAGACAGGAAGCTGTGTCATGGTATCTAGGACATGTCACAGAGACCGAGCGCCCATGAGGGCTCAGGTGGGCCCAGGCCACCATCTGAACTGTGGTCTCAGAGTGCCCCGGGTGCTATGGCTTCAGTTCTGAGGATGGTGAGACCAGCTTTCCCAGAAAATGAAGACTGGCCAGCCGAGGGGTGACTGTGGCCTTGTGAGGGGAAGCCTGCCGCTGACAGCTGGACTGCCCTGAGCTGCCTCAGTTTCCTCATCTACAGAATGGAAGTATTAACGTCCTCCGTGTAGCTTGTGGGAAGGTCGGATGAGATAACAGACGTGTCCAGCTCGTAATGGATGGTCCATAAACACCTGCTTCCGTTCCCACCTGTGCTTTAGAGAAACCCAGCTGTACATGATTCAGAGCTTTGTTTCTGCCAAAACACTGTTTGGAAACAGTAGCCTTTCCATGAGGTGTTGGGCAGCCTCTCCAGCAAGCTCTTAGCATCTTGTTTGCATTAAGACTTTGTCTAGTCAACAAAAGCTGCAGTCCTCTGGACATCCCAGACCTGTAACAGACTGGAGAAGCCTGGCGCCCTCTCCTTATTGTACAGCGGGGGAAGCTGAGGTGGTGTATTCCTGATGCCATGTGTTCTGTGAGAAGAAGAACAAGTTGTAGAAGCCCCTCGTCCCAGCCTTTCTTTCCCCTGTGTGGTAGACCAGGCCTGAAGCACTGGAACATGGTGGGATGTTCCCCTGGACTCCCTCCCTAGGTGGCCCACAGCCCTTTCTGCTGAAGTCAGTGTGGGGAAGCTCAAGAAGTGGAGGGCACCTCCAAGCCATGTCCAGGGGAGAAGGTTCAGTTAGTGCCTCTAACAGCCTGAGTCCCTCCAGTGTGTAGCATCTCCGTGGTGTGGGTCAGCCCTGCAGTGATTCTGGAGACTATGTTTGGACCCCGGCTCTGGACTCTGTCTGTGGGCAGCATAACCTTTGGAGAGCCATGTAACCTCGAGGCTCAAGTTTCCTCCATGCAGAAGTTTAGAGTATCTACCTCATGAGACTGCACCAGGATTAGATGAGTTAACTTCTCTAACAAGCTGAGCAGGGTCCTGGGCAGCGCGCCCTGAGTACAGAGGGTGAGAGGAGAGACAGACACAGAGAAGCGGGGAGGGCGAGCTGTGCATTCTGCTAGCTCAGCTTTGGGTGTGATTTCTGCCCCTTTCACTGATGTGCCTGGGGACTTGGGCACCTCCATTTCTCCATCTGCCAAACAAGAAGCCAGGGCTCCATGCTGCCCTGGGCCCTTTTCCAGTTCTTATATTTGATGGGTACTTAAAGTAGTCTATGTTCTCGGGAACCTCTCTGACTCTTACATCAGCAAGAAGGAAGTTTCAGTCTTCCCTTGAGACAGGCCCTTCTAGCTGCTGGGCCATGTCCCAGCACAGTCTTAGCCAAGAGTCACCACCCATCCACCAGTGTGGGTGTTCACTGTGATGTGGGAGGCAGCCCTGCTTCTGGGGCTTTTCAGAAGATGTCTGTGTGGACACAGGTCGGGAAAGGTTCTTAGGTGAGAGTAGTTCCTGGTGTTGAGGGACAGTGAAGCCCAGAGGCCGTCAGGGGCTGCTGAGTCCTGTTGGTTGGCAGACAGTGAGATGCATCTGGTGGGGACATAGAGGAGTCCACTCACTAAAGATCCTGGGAATTGGCCATTGTCAACCACAGTTTTGTCTGGAAAACCAGGTGCCCTGACAACTAAGGGTGGCTCTGGGCATTGGGAGCATGTACTGGGTGCTGAGTCCTGTATGTGCTTAGGCCCAGGGGTAGTGGAAATAGACCAGGGGCTAAGGGTCAGGAGGCCCTGACTCTATTTATGCCAACTGCACAAAGTGGTTTCTTCTCCCCGTCCTAAATTTCCTCATCAGTTGCTGGGGCTCCAGCCTGCCACCTTTAGAGTTTGGAAGAAGAGAAGGAGCAATAACAGATGTGGAATCATCAGAGAGGAAACGCAGACAGCTCTCCTCTCCTTCTCCTCAGATCTCCTGCGATGAACCAGTGTTTTAAATCTATATATACAATAGAGCTTGAAAACAGAAATGTGTACATCGGCCTACTAGATATATCGAGTGACTTTTGGAAGAGAACATGTACATGAGTGCATTGTCACAGATGCAAGGTGAGAGGAAGTCCAGCTGTGGAGCTAAGAGAGGATCTGGGACATCTCCCAAGGTCAAATCCATGGCTGCAGGTGGTCCTGGGGGAGTTGTCAGCAGTTGCCCTGGGAAGCGAGTTGGGCAGCTCTTTCCTGTCCCTCGCCCCCAGATTAAGGGACAGAACCATATCCCGGGCAGCCAGTGGTCCCCAGGAGGAATGGGAAGGCCAAATTCAAGGAGGTGACCTTGAAGCTGAGCCTGAGGGGAGCTGACAACCAGCAGCGTGTCTGCTGGGCTCAGTGAAGTGTCAGCATAGGCACAGATCCACCTTGGAGCATCGGCCTTTCTTCATCATCTGAGATCTTATGGCCAGCTGGAAGGACACTTGGTGAGGACATGAAGCCCTGACCTAGGTCCACTCATGGGACAGGCCAATATCTGTGAACACTGTCTCAATGAAACCAGTGCAAATCTGGGAGAAAAATGTTGCTGCTCCTGGACTGTCCTCAGGAAGCAAGTGCTTCAGGTGTACCATCTCCTGTCTTAGTCACAGGTGTCTTTGAGGAAAGGATTATCCTCACTCCTATGAAACATCATGAACTAACAGTCTCAGAGAGGTAAAGAAACTTGCCCAAGTTACACAGCTAGTGCGATTAAGGGAGCTCTGGGTGGAGGCATGGCCAGCTGCAGTCAGTTCTTAGATGTGTTCCAAGCAGGGGAACGTGGTGGATGTTCATCTGGGTGTACTGGATGGAGGAATAATGCATGGAATGTGCGTGTGGTTTTTGCAACTGCATTGCAAATCCCACACATGTATCACAGGCAGACCCAGATGACAAGGAGGGTTTGCAGCTCACAGAAGCTACATGGTCATCCCTGGGTCACAGATTTGGGAACTGAAAAGGACACAAGTGTCTGATTTTTCTGACCCTTCACCTCTATTCCTTGACACTCTCTGGGGCTGTGTGTATGTGTGTGTGTGTATCTGTGTGCTCATGTGCATTTGGCCTTCCTGTGCTGAGAAGTACCTGATGGAGGGTGGAGCTGAGCATGCTGGGACACTTTCCATGACAGTGACCACAGCGGTGTCTATTCAGCTGCTGCCTGGTGATCACATGCTTGTAATTCATTTTTTAATTGTCCTTATTTTTCCAGGGCGAGCGAGGCCTGGATGGATTCCCAGGAAAGCCAGGGGAAACAGGAGAGCAGGTGGGTAGGTGCTCGGGATGGTGGTGTCTGGGTTTTGCTAGAGGACAGAAATGATTGATATCAAACTCCAGAGGGCCTTGGTCCCTGGGCTTCCTTCCTGTCAGCTGAAGACAGCAGGAGGCTTAGTGACCAAACTCCAGTTGTGTGACCCTCGTTGACTCTACAGCAGAGCTGGAGGGTCCCAGTGAATAGACTACTTTAAGTCAATTGTATGTTGAGTAGCATGACGTGTTGCCATGAATGCGAAGACTATGGATGACATGCTCATGTCCCAAGTGACATGCATGTCCAGGGATTGCGCTCTAATCTTGTCCATAGAGTACAAGATTAGAAATGCTCGGCAAGATGAACTGGGTGAATCAATCAGGAAGCATAGCTACAGGGGAATGATATGAATCCATGGAAATTGTGCAGAACCCTCATGTGCTGGCCCGGGCAGTCTGTCAGATACATGGTTAATGGGGAAAGTGCATCGAGGACTTACAACACACAGCATCTCTCTGGTTGTAAAACAAGATGGTTGCCCCTGGAAAGGACGGTGGCAGGTGGATAGGGTGGGAAGGAAAATTTTATGCACTTATGCATGTGAATGTATGATATATTCCAAAAAATTTTATGCACTTTTGCATGTGAATGTAAAATATATTCCAAAAGTAATTAAATTTAAATATTCTTAAAAATAAAAGTTAAGTAAAATTGTACATTCATTTTGAGGACTATTAGAAAGATGCTTATCATATTGAATGTATGATTTAACATAATTATTAGTCAATTAATATATTTATGTAAATAAAAAATAGTTCAGAAAGTATGTAAATTAACTGTACTCAATATATAAATTAATTATAGTAAGTATATCAATTTTATCATACTTAAATCTCATGATAGTTAATCCCATCACCCAGAAATAATATCTGGATTTATATTTCTTGTCATTTAACAAATTGAGATTGCATTTTTCTTATATCTTGCTCTCCTTTCATTGACATTATATGGTAAACACATAACCATTTCTTAAATATTTGCCCAAGGTAACACCCAAGTGGCATATTAAAAATACCCACGGTGTGCTGCTTCTGTGCCAGCACACCTGGCTCTCGATAGCTGGGAACACCCACTTGGTGATGGCTGAGAGAGGAGGCCCCTTCCCAAGAGAACCTTAAAAACACAAAGAAACCACAGGCTATGGTAGAGGGTGGGCTGGGGAGCGGAGGGAGGGCACCTTCTCTCTGATTCCCTGGGGGACTCCTTGTGGGTGAGTGGGCTCCGTTCATCTTTGCTAAAGGTGAGAGAGCTTGTGTGTGCAGCCTTGAGTGTGTCTCCATGTCATTAGGACAGAAATCCCCATTAGTAAGTGAACACTGCTTGTCCAGCTGCCCCCGGATCCCTCCTTGCTTCTCCGAGGAGCCTGACCTGAGGACTCCCAGTGTGGGTCTCCTGGAGCCTCTCACCTCTCCCCTCTATGGGGATTTTCTGGGGTATTTTTTCTACTCTGGGGATTGAGCCCAGGGCCTCATGCATGCCAGGCAGGTGTTAACCACTGAGCCACATTCCCAGCCCTTTTTATTTTGAGACAGGGGGTCACACTAAATTTCCTAGGCTGCCTCCAACTTGTGACCCTTCTGCCTCAGGTGTGCACTGCTGTGCCAGGCTCCCAGAGGAGATTTGCTTGCTGTGGCTTTGGTTCTGGCCACTTCTGAAAGGGGACATTGTGTTGGGGCACTGACGAGGAGGCAGGCTCTGCCTTCATCCTCGGAGGGCCTCAGTTTCCCTGTGGCATTAGCTGGTCCTGGCCTTCCCTCTTCACTTGAGCATGGAGACCCAGCCAATTTTCAGACCTCTAAGGATTCCCAAAGAGCTCCATCAGACTTGGCCCTCTGTAATGCCTGGGCCCGGGGCAGAGGAGTGATTTGCTCCTCCTGCCTCTCTCCCAGATTCCTTCTGCCGTGTCCCCTGCCGACTGCAGCACCACACTGCAGTGGTTTGAAAGAGGGAGAGGTGGACATGAAGATCTAGGTTATTGGAGAAAGAGCTTCCTAGCAGGAAGCCCAGTCCAGAAAGTCTGTTGTGGGGGACCTTGGCTTCTGGGGAAAAACAAGCCACAGGTTCAGAGGCGCAACTGCCGACCCTTTCCTTCTCCCCCTCCACCTGCATAGCCCAGTGCCTGTCATAACCCAACTTTGCTTTCTTTCCTCCAGGGCAGACCTGGCCCTCCTGGTGTGGCGGGACCCCAGGGAGAGAAGGTAAGCCAGGCCAGGGGCTGTAGCACCAGCTCCTGAGTCAGCAGATGTGTGAACTTCCCCTTGATCAAATCAGGATGGGGGAGGGGATGGGGTGGGAGAGTCCTGTGAACAAGGTGGGTACAGAGGAAGCAGGAGTTTGGGCATCAGGACCTCAGCTAGCAAGACACTGCTGGCTATCACATTTAAGTAGTTTTCCTTTCTTTAGGAATAAATATCCATTGAAAAACAAACAAACAAACAAACGAAAAGCCCCCTATTATATGACATTTAGATGTATTAAAATCTTTTACTACTTAAAATGCTTCTAGACTAAGATAGGCTATGAATAAACACAACTAGTGATCTTTACAAACTCCTTGTCCTCTTTCTTCTCCTTCTTTTCTTTTCTCTCCTCTACAACATTTCACATTTTTTTAAAATCAGAATAAGAGTCTTGAGAATATACTAGGCCTTTAGTAAATAAAATAAAGGTTGTATCCTATTATACGGGTTCTCTCTCTCTCTCTCTCTCTCTCTGTGTGTGTGTGTGTGTGTGTGTCTCTCTCTCTCTCTCGCTCTCTCTCTCAAGCATTTTGGAGAGGAGAGCAAAGTCTTTTTATTTATTTACTATTTTTAATGTAGTGCTGAGGATCAAACCCAGTGCCTCACATGTGCAAGGCAAGTGCTCTACCACTGAGCCCCAGCCCCATCCCACATGTCATCCCTTTTAGAACACTTTCCAACAAGGCTTAACCAAGCAAATTTGCTGCTTAGGATTTCTGTATCTCAAGTAAAATGCCTGCATGTAAAAGTTTGTTGTCAATTTTGCATGCTTATAAGAATGCTGTGAACGTGACTCTCCTGAGCACTGGAGCTAAACACGAGGATGAAGGAGAAGCTCATGCTCCGGGATAAGACCCAGGCCTGTGTGGGTGCAGGCTAGAGAAAGGCAGGGCGAAGGCTGTGGGGAGCAGGGTTTAGTGCTGCTGAGATGAGGTCAAGTAGCTTTGCTTCTCAGAGGGACCCAGGCAGGGCTCAGGTAACATCATCTTGGGGCAGCCCAGTTCCTGGAGTGTGGTCTCAAGAAGTAGACAGGGTATGCACCATAAATAAATAAATAAATAAATAAATAGGAAGCACTGCCTAAAGAGGCCTCAGCTGAGAATTCTAGCAACTCCCAACTCACTCACCTGGGCTTCCATTCAGGTGCATTAATTATTCTCTCACCTTCTCATGGTCTCTAGAGTTGAAATTGACATGGTTGGGTTATTTTGGCATCAAGATTTTAATACATTCTTGCAGTGTTTTGATAGGAGATGCTGAATCCTAAAATTAGCTGCCAAGACTCTGGGTAAAAGGAAAAGTTTATGCTCCTAAGCTATGTGCAGGAACATTAGCTCTGAGCAGCCTCCCTGCTTTAGCTATAGGGCACTGGAGTAATGGGATAATGATTTTTGTATTGCCATAGTTGACAGATGTTCCCCAAGTGGAACCAAGATTTAGCTCATGCCCTGGCGAATCTGGTCAGGTTACCTGCTTATTAAAAAGGAGGAGTCATGAAGCAAGTCTTTTGTGTTCAATGACAAAGAAAGTGGACAGAGTCATCACAGCATTTTCTTGCTCTTTTATCTGATAACTGTTTATTGAATGCTGACCGTGTGCTAACTGTGAACTTGACACAAGGACATGGCAAAAGATATGGTCACTGCTCTCACCGTAGTGCCTGCTGTGTGCAAGTGCTCACTGAGTCGGAAGTTTCTAGCAGCAAATAGCTGTGACAAACCCTGAGGTGTTCATGGGATGCCAGCCAGATCTAAGCATTGGGCTGAATGTGCACAAAAGACAAAATGAGACTCCTGTCTTCTAGAAGCCTGTGGACTAGACATAGAGATAAGAATCAGACACAGACGCTTCAAAAATATTGTAGGGAGGCAGGAAGTCCAGGCATGGTGACCCTAGATGTGATAGAACATGGACAAGGTCCACTGGGCTTGCGGGAGTGAGCAAGGACCCTGAGGGGGCAGCAGCGGAAGGTGGCAGCAAGTCGCTGAGTTGAAACGCTTGTTGTTTCTACACAGGGAGATGTGGGACCTGCGGGACCTCCTGGTGTGCCCGGCTCTGTGGTGAGTGCCCAGCAGTGGGTGGGAATCATGCACTCAGGTGCTGATGGACCCAGGGCCCTGCAAGAGTCCTCGTCTCTGAGCATGAGGCAGAACTCTTCTGATGCTGCCAGTTGGGTGGAAAATCTTCAACACCAAAAGCCAGAGAAAAGGCAGAAGCCACTTCATTATTGTGTGTGTGTGTGTGTGTGTGTGTGTGTGCGCGCGCGCGCGTTTGCGTGCGCGTGCGCGTTTGTGTGCGTGCATGCTCTTAATGGAACCTAGAGAGGTTGACTATTGCTGAGAAAATGCCAGCACCTTTGCTAACGCCTGTCTGTCCCTCAGGTGCAGAGAGAAGGCCTGAAGGGAGAGCAGGTAAGTGGATGTGGGTCCTCCTGTTGTGGGGACTTAAGGAGGAGCAGAAGTAGGAAAGGCCACAACCCTACAGTTGGGCTCAGGCACAGCCTTCCCACGTCCAGTTGGCTTTCTGGAGTACAGATGCCTGCACCCATGCCTCTGGGTCCCTGTTGGGAGCTCAAGAAATAAACTCTAGTCGGGGAAAGACCATGGGTGGTGGTATCCCTGGTCATGTGGAGAAGGAAGTTGAACTAACACATGGCTTGTGTTTCTAGGGAGCTCCGGGACCAAGAGGTCACCAGGGCCCACCTGGACCCCCAGGAGCTCCGGTAAGCCATCCCTCCAACCCAGGGTGACTCTGAGCACTCTAGGCCTGGGCAATGATAGTCCCCCCATTATGAGCACGGCCGTCTCAGAGGCCTTTGCCTCACCATGGTGGAGCTGATCTCATCATTCCAGGAGGAAATGCTGTGCGAGGTGAGACCTCGGGCTACAGCGCACGCAGGAGCCAGGTGTGGAACTGCCGCAGAATTCCAAGCAGGCTGTCCCCAGGGCCCTCACTCCAAAATAAGGCTGTGACTGGGGCTGTCAGGGTTCTAGTTTCCCAGAGTTCTAGATAAAACAGAAGGCACTCAAGTGCATCACCTCACGCAGGTTTACTCCCCCAGGTTTCTGATTGGTGCTGATGAGGCGGCACCCTGTGATTTCCTCTCTGTTAAGAACATAACTGTGTAAATTAGCTATTTGGGGGGAGGCCACTCTAGGGGGAGCCCATGATTGTTTGTGCTGTAAGTTCAGATACTCAGGATGGCCAATGAGAACACAGTGAACACCAGGGGGCCCAGTTTTACAGTTGTCCCTCCTGGCAACGGGTTGCTGCTGCTGCTAAGTTGCTCTCTGAAGGAGATAAAGCAACTCTCATTTTTATGTGGTGGATGAGATTCATAATGAATTACTGAGGCCCAGGCAGCATCAGATACATGTGTATGGTTTTGCTGGGATAAAACTAGAAGAAACAGATGATTTTCCATCCCAGTATCATTAGAAGAATTTCATATAAAAAATCATGGACAAACTAAGCTACTTCTTGTCTCTGTGATGTCCCCAGGCTCAGATTCCCACTGGGGAGGACTGCATGGGGCACCTTCACCTACAGCCACGCCTCTCCAGTCTGTAAGGCTGCACTGTTCCCTCCCATCCTTTTCGAATGAAGGCATTGGTGCTTGCTCAAAGTCATATCGCTTTTGCGAGGCAAAACAGAACTTGGAATCAGTAATCTTGGAATGTGATCTTGGAATCTTGGAATCTGCCTGACTAGCTGGCCCCCACGCCCTTTCATCACTGAGAGCTCATTATGCAGGACCTAGGAAGGTCTTGAGCCTCCCTAGGTTCAAACACCAGAAGAGCACAACCAATCCTGCTGCCCAGAAGAGCTGTCCATGGTCCTGCAGTTGTGTTAAGGCCCCGTGCTGCTGATAGAGTTGGATTTAGTTCAATCATAGCATTGGTGCTGAAATGCCTATGGACAGAGTTCATGAAGCCAGTGACCTCGCTAAAGCCTTTATTAAAGGGAACAGTATGGAGAGGTCCAAGACTGAGGTTCATACGGCCAGGATCAACTCCCCTCCATCTCTAAGTCCACAGGGTTATTACTTAACACATGTTTTAGAATGATGGCCCCACAACATTCTTGGGGGCATTAAAGTGGGGCCTGAATGCAGAGTGAGCTTGTAAAGAGCAGGATGACTTTGGGGTGACTTGGGATTAGGAGCCAAAGCACTTGACTTCACATCCCTATTCTTCCACCATGGAGATTTTTGAATTTGGTACTGGGGTCTGATCTCGTTTGATCCCACTTGTTTCCTCTCTAATTTGGAAATCATCACCATCATCTCTTACATAGACATGCCATGAGTGTTAATAAACTATTGTGCAAAATCTTGCTCCATGAAGACTTAGCCCAGTGCTAATATGAGCTGTCATTTCTATCTTCTTTGGAATCCCATCAGACCCTGCCTTGGGGGCTTCTGCAGAGCACTTACCTTCTACATATTCACTGGATTGAATTGAACCAAGGAGCTGGCTTCAGTGACTCTGTTGAGAATGGAAAATTTTGAATTTGTGTTCAGCAATCCCAGAAAGAAGAAAATTTATCCTGTTCTCTAAATGGAAGCAGGGTGCCGCATTCTGCATCCAAATCCTGGCATCTTCTATTCTTTCTCCAGAGGAAACAGGCCTGATGGCTGGACCAGTCTCAGGCTGAGTGATTGAAAGGCCAGCTGGGCATATCAATGTCAGGCTTTTCTTGATGCTTAAAGCAAACTCATTCCTGCAGGGTTGCCTCACACTGTATGCCTCAAGCTCAGCAAAACTCTTGTGAGGAAGGAGATCCACATATTAAATTCCTGCAGCTTGGCCATTCATTTATCCATTTACATGGTGCTATTAAATGCAAAGACCTTGGACCTAAATACAGTTTGATCATGTAATTAGTTATGCAACACTTGACAATAATAACTGTTAGTATTATAACCATATTTGCTTAGGTGAGGAAATTGAAATGCAGAAAGAATGTTTCCAGCCAAAGTCCACCCAGAGGTGGTGAACCGGTACTGGAGCTCAGGGTCTGAGTTGTCCTCTGAGCCTCCACGCCTGGCTCCAGATGCTGTCATTCAGGGTGCCGCCAGAGGCTGTGCACAGCCTTAGAATCCATTCCTCTTGTGATCTTTACAGCTGCTCAATAGCTGGCTGTATTATCTCCATATCAGAGAAGAGATTACTGAGGTTCAACCATATCGAGGGTCTTATATGAGGTCATGCAACAGATACATAACAGGGTGAGGGGTCAGGATCTGAATTAGGTCAGTGTGCTACCCGCGCCCACAGTCAAGGTTCTCTGTCCAGCTGAAATTGACCTTTCCTAGATAATTTTATGCATGTGTCTGGGCTGTCATACTTTGCACGTCACTGTTGCCTGAGAATCAGCAAATCCAAGCTAGTTCTTTCTAAAACAGCAAGCCACGAGACATGGACACTGGGATTAGAGTTAGAAACTTGGATTCCAGAAAATTCTTCTGTGTGTGCTTAATGGAAATTGGTGATGCAAGCCATTTGAACCTTACTGTGCTCATCCATAAAATGTATACCATGGTGCTACATCTTCCTTATTAAGCATACTTAATTAGATCAAATAAGAGCAAAAGTAGATTGGAATGAAGGGGATGTCGTCTCCTTCCCACTCCATCAAGATGTGATAATATTTCCATATTCAGTGAGAGAGAGTGAGAGAGAGAGCGCATAATCCCTGCTGTTGAACCCTGCATTCACCATTGTCCCTCTCCCCCTTTTTTTCCATCCTGAAGGGTCTGATGGGTCCAGAAGGCAGGGGCGGACCCCCTGGTTTGCAAGGTCTCCGAGTAAGTACCTGTCTTCCCTTTCTGATGCTCCACCTTGCAACCCATCCCCCCATTTCATAAGTTCCATCGGAGGAGATGAATTCACTCCAGAAGCTTGGGATGAGTGTTGGAAGCCAAAGGAAGGTTTGGGCTCCGCTCACTGGCCTTTGGGAGATCTACCACACGCTCTGAATTGGGTTGGTCCCTGGGGACATGGAGATGGGTCTTGCCCTCTGCTGAGTGTCCAGCGTATAGAAACTGTAGTGCTGTGTGATTAGGGTTCCCTGGAAGAGAGAGGCCCAAAGTAGAGAGAGCACAGAGATGGGCAACCGACCCAGTCTGGGGATGGCCAGGGATGTTTGAAGGAGGTGATATCTGAGCTAAGTTTTGAAAAAAGACACAGAGAAAATAGGGGCAAAAAGGTAGAATCTGCCAACTCAGTGCAGCTACTTTAAGCAGATTCACATTGTTATCGTACATCATGTGGCTCGGCATTTGATTTAATCAAATTGAATTTAATTTAGCACTCATCTTCTTATCTAAATTGTGCACACCTAACAGGTTTTAGTTCACCAATAAGCTTGGCTTCTGACACAGTGTCGTAGGCTTAAGGAGGGCTGCAGAAGCACCTGTGGGTTAGATGCCCCCCTGGACACCCCACAGCCAACTAGACTGGGACCCAGACTGAGCTCTGTCTGCAGTTCCCAGTAGGTGCCTGGTGCGGAATAGGGAGGCAGCGCAGTTGTTAAACTAACCTTAAGCTCAGACCATTTTTGCTGATTCACATGGAAAAGTGTCTGTGGCTCCCACCCACCTGCAGATTGGACCTGCAGCTCCAGGAATAGTGAACTCACTGCCTTGGAGGTTTTCCTGCAGGGGCCAGGTGACCACTGATCCATGGGTGGGTGCACATCCTGACATATGGCAGAAGCAACCCTAGTCCCCTTTACAGCCCCTTTTAGCCTGCAGATTCTGCAGCTCAGGCAGGTGGATAGTGTTACACGTTTGCTGTGGATTGTCATTTCCCTCCCAACAAGGAGGGAGCTGGGCCACAGCTCTATATCCTCCATCCTGAAATTGGATAAACCTGCCCTTCTCACCCAACACAGACTCCAGCCTGTCCACTGAACTTAATTGTTTGATTTCCAAAGGATTCTGCCTCCTCTAAGTCTCTTGGATCTCCAGATTCTAGTGAGAACTTATTTTGGAATCTAGGTGAGCTTGTAGAAAAGTGTCTCAAAGGTACTTTAGGTGAAAGAGAAGAGTTCAGTTATCTCAAGCAGCAGACCTTGGGTATGCCACCTCCTATCAGTCAGTGAGGCTGTGAGGTGAGTTGCTTGCTCCTCTGGAGGGTGGAGGGCCCTGAACCTCCTGGGTGTGGAGCTCTGCCTCACTTCCCTGCAGCTTGCAACCCCTGCAAACCACCAGGTCTCTCCAAGCCCGAGGCCTCCTTGTTAGAGGGGAAAGGCATCCCCATGGCCATGTTGCCACGAGGCCCGGGATGGCGTGACCCCTGGTGGGCAGCAGACTGTGGCAGTGTCAAGGCCTTTGTACCCTCTACATCCTCATCTTTACACACCACGTGATCAGTGTTCATGGAACCTGACCTCATTTGTACTGACCTGTTGCAGTACTACTGTTCCTAATAGAGTACTAGGTGGTAGGTGTTTACCTGGAGATGCCCATGAACATTCTTTACGTCTTTACCTAATTTTCTTGTATGAAAGAGGAGAAGGAGCATTTTGCTGTCAGGCTCACACTTTCTTGGGCATGATTTCTTGCAACCTTCTGGGTGTGCTTCTGAGGAATGGCTGTGTCTCACCTGGGAGCGCTTTACTCCTAAGAGCCACACCAACCACAGATGCAGTGGGTGTCTGGCCTGGTCCCAGCCTAACAGCTCAGGGGCCATGGAAATGGGGCAGGTGCCCCAGGCCTGGAGATTTGAGGAATGAGAGTCAGGAAAGCAAGCCGGGTGGGGTGTGGTATTTGTTGAGTTCTGGTTATGTGCTGGTCCTCACCAGAGCCTCCGCAGGTGCAGGGCATGCCTGAGGGAACACAGCTCCTTGGTGGCCTCCCAGGGACTCCCGCCCAGGACTGTGTGTCCAAAGCCTGCCTGCCTCCTCCTGCTTTCTCTCCTTGTATGTGTGAGACATCAGCCAGCTCAGTGAGCTCTCGTGATTGCAGGTGCTCTCTGCTCCATGCTCTGGGAGTTCCTGAAATACCCAAGGGCTCCCCTGCCAGGCCTCACAGTGGGCTCAGAAGCTTGCTCTCCATGCATTGCGGCCTGACAGGTGTTCTGGTGTTCAGAGGGGTAGCAGGGCTGGGTTCCAGGTGGTGCGGGGAGAAGGCACCACCAGGGGTGGGGGCGGCCTCCAGGAGCCAGTGGGCTTGTGGAGGAGTCAGTGGGATGTGGAAGTGGACACAGGAAGTGGGCCTGAGGGGGCTCTGCACACTTGCTCACCCCGCAGCTCTGCTGTACTTCATCTGCAGTGTGGGGCACAGCGCTGTAAGAGGGCCGTGGCCAAAGCTTCTCCTTCGTGCCAGGCCAGCCCTGAGTGGGGCACTCAGCTGACCCTCTTCCTTTCCTTTTGGTGTGGCTCTTCTCCATTCTCACCTTCACTAGTTTATCCTTTTCCTTCCCTGTCCTTTCCCTTCTCCTATGCCCTTCCTTCCAAGTTCATCCAACCTGCAAATAGCACCCCAGTGGGCTTCTCCAGCACTGACCGGGGACCAGACGTGTCTTAAGCAGCTGGGTAGTTCAGCGAGGATGGGCCGTGCCCTGATGATGGTGGTGCCCTGCAGGCAGTGGAGGAGAGACATCATAACCCGCATGCAAGTAGGTGATGCAGGCAGGCCGCGTCGAGAACGTTGCACTTAACCCAGCTCTCGGGAGATGAGGGTGCAGGCTGGCATGACAGCCAGGTTGGGACACCAGGTAGAGGGAGCAGCTTGAGCTAAGGGCCTGGGGCAGGGGAAGATGAAGTCAAAGAAATGAGGAAAAGAAGCCTCGCGGGCTGTTGTAAAGACTGAAGGAATTGTGAGTCAATTGCTTACACTCAATGTATTTTGTTATGAAAAAAAATCACAGGCAGAAGTAGGAAGAGGAGTTCACTGGACCTCCATATGCCCAGTACCCACTTCAATACTCTGAAGCCTTAGGGGTGATGTTTTATTTACACCAGCACTCACTTCTACCCACCACTGGATTAGTTGGAAGCAATTCCAAAAGGCACATTATTTTGTTTCTAAATATTTCAGTCCATCATCTCTAAAAGATAAAGGATTTTAAGAGAAACAAAACAATGAGGCCATTATCCCTCCTAAATCTGTGAAAACTCTGGCTTGAAGTTTCATCAAATATTTATCTGCTGTTCAACGTGCTGCTGTCTCATGCATTCCTGGCTGCAGTTTGCTCGCTGCGGACTTCTGAAAACTGCAGTGGCGGGCTGGCTTACATTCCAAACACATCCATTTGTCTTCTGTGCCGAGAATATAGATTACAAGGAGCAGGGAGACCAGTCCTGGGTTCCCATGGTGATGGAATGGGAAAGGTGGCAGCTTAGGCCAGGGATGGGGACAGGAAAAGCAGACGGCTTCTGAGCACTCACCCTGGTCCAGATCACCCACCGGGAGTGGGAGAAGACTGAGAAAAAGGCGGAAGCCATATCCTGAAATGCCAGCCCCTGGCAGAGGACTGGCCCAAGCTGCTTCTAGGCAGGCCAGTAATGGCATTGACACTGGGGATAGAGGGGGCAGAGGGGCTCCTGCCTCTCCTGCTTCCTTTGTGAATTGCAGATGATGACCAAGGGAGGGGGGTCTTTGAGGCTCCTGGTCCTCCAGCAGCTCCGAGTGATTCTCTGATTTGGACCCTGCTCTGTCCTGCAGACATTGCTAGCTCAGCACCTGCAGTGATGGAGGAAGGAGAGTAGGAGCTAATTGTGATGTTGTGGGCTTGGAAGCCGCTTCCGGTTCTGTCATCTTCTGGCTGAGTCAGGAAAACCCAAGACAGAATGACTTATTCAAAAATTATATCTCTGCTTCCCTTGTCATGACCTGTCATTTCCTCCTCATCAATTTCAATTGAAACATTACTCGGAAGAGCTCCCGAGTGCTGCTGCACACACTCAGGCTGCTGAAAGGCAAGACACCAGACAATGACAAGGTACAGACACGTGTGAATTGAGAAGCAGAGGCTAAAGCACCGGGTGGGGAAAGGAATTCAGGCCTCTCTTTTAGAGATTAGTAACAGGCGGACGCTATAATCCTTGGCAAGGTAAATCCATTCATTTTGGACAAAGCTAGTATTTTTCCACAATGACACAACAAAGGGGGAGAATTGGAAGCTAGGTGCCCTCTGCACCATCCAGCAGAAGAGCAGAAAGTGCCCACCCAGCTGGAGGGGGGTGGGCAAAGGGCTCCCTGCCTCAGGGGTTGCCTTTCCCTTTCCGAGATGAGAACCCGCCCGGCTTGTCTGAGCTAGACAGCAAGCACAGTCACTTAGCTGAAGTGAGAGATACTGCAGATGCATCTGAATTGGAATGTTCCAGCAGAGGAGCCAGCTTGGCTGCAGGCCGCTCCGGCACTCGGACACTCCAAGCCTCCGAGAGAGTCACTTTCCAAAGATGTAGTCACCCTTGTCGTCCACTCCAGATGCCAGAGTTGTCTGTCACTTCAGCCCCTTCTCATTTTCTGCAGAGGGCTTGACTGATATTTTTCATATTTGAGAATTTGTTTCCTTTTTCTCCATTAGAATGTGAGACCATAAAAGAAAGGATGTTCTCTTTTTTATTTAGATATCCTCGTTAAGGAAAAGAGGGCCTAACGTGTAAAACACAAAGTTCTATATATACATACAATATATGTGAAATATGGAAACATACAATTTGCATAAACATCTAATGACACATTAATAAGCATCTCAGCAAGATGAATGCATGAAGCATGGATTGAGATCTCTGGGTACCAATGTAATTGAGTGGCACGAGGAAAAGGACAGGACCCTAAACTGGAATCTGGTCACCTGGTTCTGATCTTGGACAAGAAATGTCCCTTTCAGTGAAGACAGCATGAGCCTTGCTCTGTGGGGCAGAGTCCTGGGTGACATAGCTGAGATATCATTTTCATATCCTATTTTCTCTTCTCTGGGTCAAAAAGAAAAAGAAAAAGAAAAAGAAAAAGTCTTGTTTAAGAAAATCCTAGATTGTCAGGCATTTCAACTTCACGTCAAGTTTGGCATGTCCATACTACAGACTCGTCATGACAGAAGGGGTTCTTGAGACTCTCAAGGAGAGACTCAATGTCCAGAAAGATGTCATGGCCTCTCAAGGTCAGTGCAGCCTCCTTCTTCACATTAGCTTGGGAGTGTCTTCTGTTCCTCTGATCATTTTCTCTGTATCTGGTCCCTCCAAACTTGTCTTGTCCAATGTGGCGCCTCTTCTTACTAAACCGCGACGGCTCCCTCCTCCTCGCGCTGTCCTGGGCTGTGTCGCCGGGGTGAGAACATACCTTGGAAGGGGACTCCATCTTGGCAGGCGTGAAGCTTGTGTGAGGTAGAAAGGAATGACGATTGCTTCAGGGCAGGCCCCTACTGAGGCATCCTTGTGGAGATTGCCTTGGAGAGAGCTGGGACCCTTAATAACCAACTGTGCCACCCTGTGGGCTGCCCTGGACACGTCACTTTAGTCTCTGGTGACTTCGAGTGGAGGGCTCGTGCTGCCCGCAGCCCTGATCTCCCACAGGTTTGGGGGAGAAGACAGCAGTCTTGGCAGGGGCGGCCTGGTTTGCATTTGTTTTACTTTTCCATTTTTAAAACCTTTCCTCTGCCTTTTCCTGCTCTGCCAGATGGTAACAGCATTGTTTGGATCACAGGCTCCTGTTTGATTCAGTCCAGGGCCTGGAGCCAGGGTTTCTGTCAGGACACCCTAGGTTTTTCCTGAGCACCTGGTTCTATCTTCAACCGGTAGAAAATAATCACGTTTGACATTTGGAGGCATGGAGAAGAGGAACTGAGCTCGAGACCATACGGAGCACATTAGAATGATGCACACAACCAATCCTTTTATCTGTTAATGGCCCCTCAAATGGCTGTGTTAACTCATCCTGCCTGGGAAGCGGTTGCTGTTCTGAATTTATAGGTTTCCCTCCTCTCCACGGGCAGACGGGCAGCCTTGGAAATACCAGTCCTGCTCAGCATCCTGGCATTCAAAATGCCTTGGAAAATCTGCCCTGGTGATAAACTGCAAACACTTATCCAGATATTGTCCTGGGTAGAAATTTAAAAGAGAAGAAAAATGACAAGGTACAGACCTATTGTTAGTAAAACAGCTCTTTATTGCAGCAGAACTTGTCCTTGTCGGCACTTCTCAAATCCCTACCATCAGTTATGGATCAAAAATGCAGAAATGACACAGCTGCTACTGCAACTCCACTGCCAAAACTACCACAAGAACACCACTTCCACACTGCCAGTGTTGCAACCACCACCATTAACACCACCATCACCACCACCATCACCACCATCACCACTAACACCACAATCATCACCACCATCACCACTAACACCACAATCATCACCACCATCACCACCACCACCATCACCATTACCATCACCACCATCACCACCACCACTATCACCATTACCATCACCACTAATACCATAATCATCACCACCATCACCACCACCAGCATCACTATCACCATCAACATTATCACCATCACCACCATCACTACCACCATCACCATCATCACTACCATCACCATACCATTACCATCACCATCACCACTACCATCACCATTATCACCACTACCATCACCATTATCATCTCTACCATCACCACCACCATCATTGGTGAAGAACACAGAGAATCCCTCCGAGTATGTTGAGTAGCCAAGTCTATAGAATCACTGGGAACTTTGTACTCTACAGCTGGTGATTCTAACTTGTTGGCACTTAGGTGGCACCCGGGAATCCGTATCTCAAGTATGATTGTTTTCCCATTTTGGGCTGCTACTTACTGTTGGGGCTTCATTGGAGGAGGTGGCATTGACTTAGGATGTGATTTTGACAAATCTAGATGGAGTGTTACAGACAGAGCAGCAGTGTGGGCAAAATCTCAGAGACTAGAATTTCCAAGGGGACGTTTGGGGCTGAGCTATGTAGCCCCTGTGGCTACTCCCAGGGGATGGGAGAAAGAACCCTGGAGACTCCTGAGAGGCAGAGAAGTAAGGGCACAGACAGCTCAGATGGTATCTCTGATGATGAGGACCCTCTGACTTTCAGAGCTGGGCTGGAAGGGAGTGCAGGTGCTGTAGCTGGCCAGGCATGGTTACCTTGGTGCATTCATGGGTGGTGCCCTCACAGCTGATCCATGACAGGTTTTGCCTCTGTTGGAAGAGAGGCTGCCTGTGACACTATTCTGATTGCAAAGTTCTGACACTTTTTTCCCTTTCTCTGGCCTCTTGCCACCTTCTTGGTTTTTTCCTCCCTACTGAAATCCTCATGCTGGCAGTGTTTGCCTGTGTGGGTGGTTTTCTTTGTTTCTCTCCTCCCCACCACATCCTCTTACCTGCCTACAGGTCTCCTCCTCCTGACTGATGTGTTTACTTCCCAGGCACAGGACCACCTCCTGACACCGTGCCTGTCTGGAACCTCATTACCTCGTAGGTGGCATCCCCTGGGCATGAGCAGCAATACATAAAGTCTCAGCCAGCCGAGGAGGCAGGCTGTGGACACCTGGAATCACCCCAGGAGCCATGGCACCACCTGGCGGAGGGGAGCTCACCCCCTGCACCATCATGCAGGCATCTCGGGAGTGATTCTGCTGAATTGCAACCCACCCTTTGCATCCCTGCTGCTGTCTGACCCTTTCCTGTCCATGCTCAGTGTTGCTGTCCCTCTGTCCCTCATCTCAGCCTTTGCCATCAAAGAGGCACTCTGCTGGCTGGGGTTCTGAATTCTGATGATTGTTTACCAGGTGCCACTGACCTTGAGGGAAAATGGTTTATTCATCTTGTAAATAATCAGTGACTCTCAGAGGAATAACCTCGGGCAATTATAGGGGGTGTCTGTCTAGATAGAAAATTAAAGGTGTCTGGTTTCCATTGGGGGGGGGGGGAGGGGGGCGGGGGCTGCAGCACTTGGTGCTCTCCTGCTCCCCACCCTGGGGGTTGCATTCATCACAGCAGGATCTGACATGCCTCCAAGGCCTGGCTCATTTCTGAAGGGATCTGGGACAACATTTTGCATTTTACCTGACAGATGTCAAAAAAACTCATTCTGAGTTAGACTTCAATGCACCCTGCAGGTCTATGGGCTCCGCAGCAAGGGGCTTGGACTCTGGGGGCTGTAAATCAGGTGGACTCATGCTCTCTGCAGGTCCACAAACTACCAAGTTGCATCTTCCCTTCCTCCCTGACATCACCTACCTGGGACCTCTACTGCTGTCCCCACTGCCATTGTCATTGCTGTGGCCCACATGGATCTCAAAAGCACAGGTCCTTTATCCAGCCCGTATGTGTATGGTGTGTCTACCGTGTGATAACTACTCTTCTGGGCCTCAGAAAACAGGGTCAAACAAAAGCAGAGCTGACCCCCCATCACTTTCAGAAGGCACGCATCACAGTGGGGACAGATGGCACTACATGGAGAGGACCATGGTGTATTGGTGATGACCCAACCTAGGGAAAATAAGGAGGATGAGATGAGGGGACACGACTGGGCAGAGGGCGTGCTGATTTGGTGAGACAGGCTAAAGAAGGCGCTCAGATAAGTGGGCATTTGAGCAGAGACCAGATGGAATTGAGGAATTGTTTTCTGTGGATCCCTGGGGAACCGGCCGTCCGGGAAGAAGGAAAACCAACGGGAAGACCTCGAGGTTGGGATTATTTGGCGCTTTCAAGGTAGAGGACCCAGGCCAGTGTGCCTGGGGGCGGCAAGAGTGCTAGGAAGTGAGAAGAGGGGCAGGGGATGGGGTCAGAGGGGGCAGGCTGGGCCACTGCAGGTCTGTTCTAAGTGGAAAAAGAAGCATTGCGCTTCGTTGGGCAGTGGGGCAGAGTATGGGCTGCAGGTGGAGGACCGTGCCTGTTTATGGGGCTGCCCCACTGGTTCGGGGAAGGGAGGGGATGGCTTAGGCCGGGCATGGAGACATGGCTTGCTCAGCCCCACCCCAGCCTCTGGCTGCTTCCAGAGTCAACACGAGGTGTGCAAGGCTGTGTGGTATTCACCATGCTGGGCCCTGAGGGAGGCCCTGATTGGTCCAGGGCATGCAAGGCCCCTGTGACTCTGCTGGCCACACGCTTCCCCCAGTCATGCAGCCGGCTGCCAGTCATGCTGTCTGAGCCCATGTCCTACTTTCCTAGGCCGCCTCTTGCCCGATCTCTTCCTATGGCCAGTGTGTCCCTTGGGCAGCTCCTCCTCCTCCTCCTCCCACCACCTCAGCACCCTCCTCCAGGAAGCCTCCCCAAGCCCGCAGGCCTACCTCAGGGCTCTGGGACCCTGCTAGGTGGGGCTTGTCAGCTGTGTTGCAGTAACACAGTGCCTGGCACAGAGCAGGTTGGGCGTGTGGGTGAACAAGCCGGAGGGAGGGGCGGGACTGCATCTTCCCTTGTTTCACCCACGGCTGGCTGAGTCTGTGTGGGGCCCGGGGGTTCTGAGCATTTCCCTCTGAGCCCAGCCTAGCTTCTCTCCTGTGCAGCCTTAGGACCTGTTTGCCCCTCCTAAGGCGCATGACCAAGAGCTCGCACGGCCACCCTGTTCCAGGGTGATCTGTGGAAGCTGTCCCCTTGGTGGTGTTCTGAGGTGGAGGCCAGATGTGGGAGCGCGGCACAGGCCAGGAACGCAGAAGGGCTGCCTCAGGGAGGCTGCCAAGACTGCTTCCTGCGCTAGGCACTGTGGGAGGAAGGCAGAAAGGAAAGGAGGGAAGGGGGGAGGGAGGAGGAGAGCAGGGGAAAGAGAGGGAAGAGAGAGGCCCTCCTGTGTGAGAGGTGGGCTCAGGAGTGGGGCAGATGGGCATCACAGGCAGCAGAGAGCAGGCCCATGAGAAGGGAGAGCTGAGGTCTGAGCTTCTCGAGTCTGACATACGCAGAAAGAGTGTAGCCAGAATAAGTCTGCTCTTCAAGACATGCACATCAAAACCACTCTAGGATCCACCTCACCCCAGTCAGAAGGGCAGCTATCAAAATACAAATAACCACAAGTGTTGGCGAGGATGTGGGGGAAAAGGCACACTCCTACGCTGCTGGTGGGACTGCAAATTGGTGCAGCCAACATGGAAAGCAGTATGGAGGCTCCTTGGAAAACCGGGAATGGAACCACTTTTTGACCCAGCTATCCCTCTCCTCAATATACCCAAAGGACTTAAAATCAGTGACTCAGCCATGCCAGTGTTTATATAGCAGCACAGTTCACAATAGCTAAATTGTGGAACCAACCTAGATGCCCTTCAGTAGATGAATAGATAAAGAAAATGTGGCATATATACACAATGGAATATTACTCAGCAGTAAAAGAGAATAAAATCATGGTATTTGCAGGTAAATGGATGGAATTGGAGAATATTATGCTAAGTGAAGTTAGCCAATCCCAAAAAACCAAAAGCCAGATGTTTTCTCTGATATGTGGATGTTGGTCCATAATGGGGATGCAGGGGTCAGGGAGCATGGGAGGAATGGAGGAACTTTAGATAGGGCAAAGGGGAGGGAGGAGAAGGGGGAAGGGGGTAGGAAAGATGGTGGAATGAGATGGACATTATTACCCTAAGTACATGTTTGAAGACATGAATGGTGTAACTCTACTTTGTGAACAACCAGAGATACGAAAAATTGTGCTCTATATGTATACTATGATTTAAATGCATTCTGCTGTCAAGGATAATAAATTAGAATAAATAAATAAATTTAAAGTTAAAAAATAAAGACAGTACAGAGCTGGGTGGAACCCTGACTCTGTCACTAGGTACGTAACAAGCGGGTCTCAGCTTTCCTGAGGCCTGTGAACACCTGTAGGGAGGTGGACTCAGTCCAGTGAGGGTGCTCGTCCCCCAAGGTGCCCCTGCCCTGGTGTAGGGCACATAGTGTAGTAAAGATTCTAGCCACAGAAGGGCCTCAGGGACCTGTGTCCACGGTGGGGCTGTCTACACACCCTGCCTCATCCTTGGGGGGACACTCAGTCTGTGACGGCCGTGGAGGGACTCTCGACACAGTGACACAGGACACAGGCAGGGCCAACCAGGTGAAAAAGCAAGATTGGTTAGCAGATTGGATGGTAAGGTGAAGTTTGTGAAGGAAAAAGGGGAGAAAAAAGAAAAGTGTGTGTGTGTGTGTGTGAGAGAGAGAGAGAGAGAGAGAGAGAGAGGGAAAATGTGTGTGTGTGTCTGGGTGAGATGGTGACCTCTGCACAAAACATCTCTGGAAGAATCAGGCAGCATCTGGCAGGTTAGGAAAGAAGCTAGGTGGTGGAGAGCTAAGGAGATTTTTCTCAGCTGTAACTTTTTGTGCTTTTTGAATTTGGGGCCCTGTGTAACCTACAAAGTGGGATCCATAGCCAACCCCTCTGACCTGAGCCTTAGCCCCTTCCCCACCCCATACTGCTCCTGTGTCAGGCACCCCTGAGGGACAGCCTTGCGGTGTGAGCCAGGAGGACCGAGATTTCCACCGAGATACATGATCATATCGGCTCTGGTAATGATCGCCTGTCGGTTAATTTTGGCTTCTTCTTTTGCACTCAGGGGAAGAAAGGTGACGTGGGCCCACCAGGAACCCCTGGACCTCTGGGGCTGCAGGTAACTACTGCCTTTAGACCTTCTTCTGTAGGAGTGCTGCTTCCTCTGATTCAGGGAGTGGCTGGGGCTTCTCAGGTTGGAGCCAGAGTCCTGCTGGTCACTACCAAAGTATTAGAGAGAATGGTCAGTAGCCATCTCTGGCCGTTGGTGTAGCTCTCCGGGGACAGCACGTGGTCCCCAGGAGGGCGAAGCAGGGAGCAGAGTGGTGAGAGGGTGAGCTGAGGATGGGAAGGAGCCCTACCAAGTGGCCAGAAAAACCAAAGGACAGTGGGGACCCGGGTCCTGGTGTGGGTCTGACTTCCAGCCTGCTGGGACTGTGGCCAAGTCCCTTCCCTTCTTTGGGCCTCAGTTTCTGTAAAGTGGGGGGATGAGGGCCTCCATCCCAAGGCCTCTGGCCTGGGCAGGGACTGCTCGTCACCCCTGCCTGTCCTTCCATCTCCGCCCTCTCCTCCTGCGCTTTCTTCTCTTGGCCTACTCCTATGGTCCCCAGGACCCAGCTGGTCACCCTGCTTTGGTCCTGCTCCCTGCCTCCACGCACTTCCCCGTGGGCCATCTGGTGCTGCCCCAGCGGATCCCCACTGTGCCCAGTGCATTCGGCAGACTCAGGGTCCCCTGGTGTTTCATAGATGAGGGACAAGACCCCAGATGCAGAGGGATTAACTCCAGTCCACGTCTGCTGGGGAGGCACCTGACATCAAACCAAATCCCTCACTCCCCAGGTGACCTGGGCCCCTTCTTTGCCAATGCAGCACTAAGGAGCCCTCTGCAGGGTACCATGGTGTGACCAGGGGGACGATGCCTGCAGCCCACACCTGGCATTGCAGGTGTCCAGGTCCCTTCACTCTTCTGTGCCTTGGATCAGTTCCTCCCACTTCCCATGCCCAGTCTTGTCCCCAGGTTGGTGAACTCACCACACAGCATTGTCATGGGGAGAAGATGTGGAGTTAGAGAGTCAGAGAGACCCGGGTTCACCACTTTCTGATGAGGGGATCCTGGACATGTCATTTGACCTTCTGACTTTGGTTTTATCATTTGGTAAAAATAAGAATACTGGGATAAAGAGAAAAGCAGACTGTGTCCGGAGACTATGGGTCCCCCTGGGCACAGTGAGCACCAGGGGAGCGATGGCGGCCCGCCCTGTTCTGGCTGTACTGGCAGCGAGCAGGTGGAGGGAGTCATCCCCAGACCCTTGTCTGGCTCCCCCCAGGGCTTGGTAGAGCAGCTGGGCTTAGCCCTGCCTGTTCCCTGAGGGATACCTCTGTTCCATGGGGAGCCACGGTAATCCGCCTTCCGCCAGGCGTCACTGCAGGCTGCACTAGGAACCCGCTCCTGCTGCTTGCTGGGGTGAGTGTCTCCTGAGTCTCAGATTTCACTTCAAGCCCCTCTCAGTTGGGTTGGGAAAGACCACGGAGTGAGGAATATATCATTCACCATGATTCACAGTGTCCTAAAGATTCCACACCCATTTTGGTATTTTGTTGCTAATAAGTAAAACTAGAGTGGGTTTGGCATTTGCTGTCTGTCCTTGCTTTTTGACGAGCAAAGCTTGGCTCTGTTTTAAAATGTACCAGCAGCCAGGTCCAGTGTCACACCTATAGTCCCAGCTGCTTGGAAGGCTGAGGCAGGAGCATCACTTGAGCCCTGGAGTTAGAGGCCAGCCTGGGCAACATAGTGAGACCTTATCTCAAAAAAATAAATAAAAAAAAAACAATATAAAATTCACCATCAATGAAACTCTATCAGATTATCTTGATTTCTTTTTTTTTTTTCCTTACAATTCTGCTGTCCTGGGAAACATAGTTCTTTTCAATTTGAGCTTTGAAGCCATTTTCATTTAGGATCCCTGCATGCCAGGCACAGGACTGGGTGCTGAAGACGTAAACATGACCAGGCTTCCCACAGCAGAAATTTGCCTGGCACAGTGCATGCGGCCTTACTCAGGGAACCCAGAACCAGGCGGCATAGAGTATGCTCAGCCTGGTGCCTGCGACTGGGCCACTGCTGAGGGACATGAGGCTGCCTTCCAGCCAGCCACGCCTGAGCCGAGAGGCAGAGTTTCTGTGGGTGTTTGCCACCCCTCTGTGCCACTCTTCCTAGCATATCCATGGGCCTGTTACCATTTTCTTCTGCTTATCACCTGGGTGTTTGTTCATTTGTTCCTTGAGTCATTCTCTAAGCCAAGCTCAGCTCTGCAGCTGTGAAACCTCAGTAGCCACGATCTGTCACCTGAGGAGCCACGTGCCCAGGGTGCAGAAAGACGTGCTAACAGAGATGGTGTCCCTAGTGTGTGCCTGGGTTTTGTTTGTATTCAGGTAGGGCGAGGCCAGTGGATCCGAGGCCATTAGACCAGGGCTCCCCTCTATGGGAATGGTGCCACCGAAAAGATAGTTGGTCACAGTTCCCATGTGGGGGAGTGGGGGGGCACTTCTTGCAGAACTGCGTGGGGCAACATCAGAGTTGGTCCAGAGATCAGAGTGAGGGGAAGACATGGGGAAGAACTTACATGAAGGCTCTGAAGGGAGGAGAGGCAAGGAGGCTGTGTAGTTGGGTAGTTTAGGATTGGTGCAGAAAGATGTGCCAGCAGAGATGGTGTCCCTAGTGTGTGCCTGGATTTTGTTTGTATTCAGGTAGGGCGAGGCCAGGGGATCCGAGGACATTAACCCAGGGATCAGGCTCTAGGCCATAAGGCTGGTCTCTGGTTTGCCTGGCTTCTGGTCCTTGAGTGACTTTTGGCAGGATAGTGTCCTATTCCAGTCTACAGGAACCTGGTGGAAGGCTGTAGGTGGAGGTAGGGACTAGGGTTTGTCAATTTGCATATTAAAGTCTTACTTGCAGGTAAGTTGTTTATATCTCTAGAAGCTCGTTCCAGGGATCAGCAAGATCTCAAGATGCCAATGCATCCTAAAGTGGGGCGTGGGACTGATTGATGAATACTAAAGGACAGTCCACTGTACTGAGCTGGGTTTGGAGAGTGGCAGGGCTCTGTGGAGGCCATACAGAGTCCCTGCACTGACCTGGAAAGTGGTGGCGATTCCAGAGTGGCACATCCCTGAAAGGGCAAGTGTTAGTCATTTTTGACACAGGCGGCTTATGGGAGGAATGAGGCTCACAGTTCTGGAGGTTCAAGTCCAGGATTAGGTGGCCCATTGATGTGGGCCTTTGGTGAAGGTGGGTGTGTGTGTCAGAGTGAATGCTCACGTCTCCAGCCGGGAACAGGGGATGGAAGAAACTAGGGGACTTTGGTCCCTTTCGCGGGCACACCCAATGGCCTGAGGCCCTCTCACTGGGCTCCACCTCTTGGAGGTCCACAGCATCCCCAACACTCATCCTGGGACAAAGCCTTTCACGTCGGGTCCTTGGTGGGACATTCTTCATCCCGCCATAGCAGGCCAGTTGCAGAGGGGGAGGGCAAGCATGTGTGTGCAGCTTCTGCCGTCACCAGACTCTCCCTTACTACTTCATACTTAATTGTGTCAATTCTTTATAACTTCCTGTGAGCAAAGGGTGCTTGTCTCCACTTAGGGTCTAAAGAAGCTTGGGCTCAGAGTGGTGAGTTAGTTTGGCCTGTGGGGGGAGAGGTGCCCAGTAGTCCCTGTGCGGACGCAGCCCCAGGGAAGTGGACAGGCGATAAGAGGCTTTCTGTGCCTCCTTTTGGAGATGAAAAACCTCATCTGCTGAAACATCGTATAATAAATCTGCATATCTGCCCTGTCCTTTATGAGGATTCTCTTCTCTGAAGGGCGCACCACAAGGGCAGTACCGGTTGGTGCTGTGGGGCGTATGGAGTCCCCTCAACTGGAAGCAGCCAGGGGCGGAGGCTGGCCTTAGAGCTCGGTGGTGATGTGCCTGTGAGCCTCAGTGCAGGATCCCCTGAGGCAGGCAGGACCACAGTGGGGCCTCAGGGATCCGCATCTGAGGGGAAGACAGATTGTGAACACCTTCCCAAAACGCCAGTTTCTCCAGGTTGCGCAGGTAGTGTGGTGGCTGTGTGGATCTATGCAAGCACTTCTCAGGCAAATCCCCCCACACACTCGTACATGTACTTCAATGGGAGCTAGGTGTAATCAGGGTACCTATTTGCTATTTCTTTATTAATGATAATTAGGCTGATTGGTTATTTATGCATCATCATTGTAACCGCTAATTGCATGAGATAGCTGTGTATTCTGTGTTAGAGGATCAAATGTTGTTTCGTTAATAATAATTGGTCTGATTGGCTAATTAATATGTGGAGTCATTACTTAGTTGTTTTGTTAATAATAATGAAAACAGTCGTGTTTTGTTGTATTCATTTAGATCGACTGGCTCATGTGTCACTCTCATTAACAACTGGACTAACCGGTTATTTAGATACCTTTATTAATGATTAGGAGAGAAGAAGTGTCAGTGGTGACGTCCTCCCAGGACGGCTGGTGTACATAGTTTCTTCCTTCCGCTCTCAGTGACCTGCAGTCTTCCTGCTGCCCTGAGTCTCAATTACTTAAGGCTGTGAGGTGACATGAGGCCACCTTGCATTTGACCCTGGACACCCAGAACCGAAGCCCTGTTTGACACATGAGCTCCCAGCTCTCCATCTCTCTGCCAAGAGAAGAGCGACCTGCCCACTGCACCCCGGGGGGTCCTGACCTTGGTGGCTCTTGCAATTCAGTCTTTCCCTTCATTTTCCCCCATTTTTTCTTGAGCCTTGATCTTCTCATCTATAAAAGAGGGAAATGAGGTGAGGAGTCCTTGGCTTTTCGGCCGCTGCTGCTCTGGCTCGGCTGTGGCCACTGGAGGAGGAGGGAGTCCCTTGTCTCTAGAACACCCAAATGCTGAGGAGCCTGCAGCAAAATAGAAAGCAAGTCCAACATTGCTTTCCTACAGTTTTTCAGTCTTCTAGCTTTATTTAGAAACTTACCAGTGAGGTGACTCAAACAGCTGGTCTGTTGGGGTTGCTCAACTTGATTTTCAGGAGAAAAGGGGTGTGGGGTGAAAGTGCCCATAAAAGCCAATCAGAAGGCCCCGGGGCTTGATTCAGTCTCAGCTGCAGTTATGGAGCTTCACCATAAGGTTCCCCAAGGCTGGAGGATGCTCAAGAACCACGACCCTCATCCAAGAAAGTCGAGGTAGTGTCCGGCCTCGCTGTGGCCTGTTATCTTTTCTAGAAAATCCAAAAGCCTCTCCCGGAGCACTCAGCTCGCAGCACTGGGCACACCAGCACCCTGTGCCCTCTCCACTCACCCCCAGTGGCCTCTCTGGCTCAGGTTCCTAAGGCTCTTTCTTTATCTCAACACCTCAAAGCTGAGCCCGTCACTCACTGTGCCAAACCCACTGTCCCTTCCCCTACAGAATATTTCCATGAAGGCCCCCCCCCAGTGTCTCAGGCCACATCCATGTCCCAGTCCAGTTGGCCACTGAATGGTGCCCCTGGTCTGCACCCCTCCCTGGTGTCCCTGCCCTCTGGAGCCGGCTCAGGCTTCCTCCCAGTTGGCCTGGTTGTCTACCTCCTGGTCCCCTCTCCCAGTGGAGTCTAAAGATGGCGGAAATCTGCCTTCTTAGCTCAGTTCTGCTGTGTCGCTCTCTCAGGGGGACCTCTATAATATTTGTGCTCCCTCAAAGACAAATCCCAGTGTTTCCCACTTACCCCAGCACACTGCCCATCCCTTGTCCCGAGTCCCCACACCCTGAGGCCCCTGTTCCTGTCCTTGTACCATCAGCCTGGGCTTCACTGTTCCATCTGCTTGTGGTGCCTGTCTCTTCTCTCCCCTCCCTTTTCTCAGGCTCCCCTTGGTCCTTCAAGACCGAGCTCAGCTTCCCTCAGGTGCTGCCTGACCTCCCCACGTGCTTCACCTGCTTCCTGCGACCTTACAGCATCTCTCTTGTCATTCTCTAACTCTCCCCAGGGAGTGTCTCTGGGGCTCTTCCACATGTCATGGATTCCCGTGACTCAGCTCTGCAAAGAAAGTGCTGCACCCGCTCTCCACTGGCAGGAGCAGAGGCCTCCCCCAGCCACACAGCTGCTGGGGCACTGAGCTGCCTGGGGTGCCTGACCCTTGGGTGGCTTTCCAGGGGGTCACAGGCATGGTTCCTTTATTCTACCAGACTGTGGTTTTCTGGTGAAAAGGAAGGGTCTCCTCGAGGACAGCGCGTGCTGGACGAATCCTGGCTTGACTGGCCCCTTCTTCCATTCTGGGCTCCTGTCCTTCAGGGCTGACATTGTTCCTCATCACGGGAACACTGTCCTCTGCCAGAAGTGATGGGTGAGGTGTTTGCCTTTCCTTTCATCCCCTAAAGCCTCTGTGGGGACAGGAGCAATATCACATGCAGGTTGTTAGAGGACAGAGCTGCCATACAGCCTGGGTTGGTGGGGTCCCAAAGGTCCCCTTAATCCATGTCACAGGGTGTCTCTCTGCTTTTCTTTTACCTCAAAGCAAGAAGATAGCACCCAGCCCCATCAGGCAGACTCTGCTAGGTCGATGTGACACCCCAAAGCTGAGGATTAGAAGATAGTGTGACGCCCAGGGCATGGGAGATGCTCATCCAAGAAGGACGAGATTGTGTCTGGCCTCTGTTATGTTTTCTCATCTAGAAAATGCTGACACCTCACCTGGAGTCTCTCTGCCAGGCAGAGGACAGCACCTGGATTTGAGGGTCCTTGGTTGTGTCCAAGGGTGAGCTGAGAGTGGGGGGCTTATTCCCAGCTCATCCCCTAAGGCGTCCAGTCCCTGCCCAGGGCACTGCCCAGGTCGGCTGGGCCCCAGCCGCTCCTTCTCAGAGCAGATGTCCCCAGTGGGAACAGATGCTACCCCAACCCCAAAGACACACCAGGTCTAAGTGACCTACAGAGAAATCTAAATCCGGTGACATCCTCTTTGCTTTTTGATGCCTATTTGTGACTCACATATGCCCCTCCAAGGCAGAGAAGGGAACAGTTCATGGATGCAGCAACCTCTGCCATTTTTTAGTGTGTATCGCCCTCTGGTGGTCAAATCTCTGAACACAAATTGCTTCCTGTTCATAGGACTTCTAGAATTTTCTCAGCTCTATACCATGCTGGTTGATGAGGGAGACAGACAGAACAAGAAGGACTGGCCCTTGATAGTCTCTGGGACAGAGGAGCAGTTGTGCTGGCCCTGAGCATGGAGCAGGAGAGATTAATTCCGCCTGGGGAATTAGGAAGGCTGAGGTGCCAGTGGAGGACACGTCCAGAGACAGTCCTCTGCAAGTCCTTGAGGTTGAGTGGGCAGTGATTGGCAGTAGGGGAGGTGAGGGGACAAGGAGGTTGTGGACAGACCTGGAAGAATTCTGAATGCACGGTGGAAAACCCAGGACATAACCATCAGGGACCCAGAGCTACTGAGGGAGTTCTCAGCTGCGAGGTCACTGGGTGATGTAGTACAGGGTTCTGGGTGCTGTCAGAGCCTGTCAACACTCAGGGCTCTAAACCCCCCCCTCTCTCTGAGGGCCCCACTGTTGCACAGCTGCAACTGGCCCCTGTGTGACCCACTGCCCACCTGTCTCCCTCAGTGTCCTCCAGACAGCAAGCTGCCTTTCTAAACACACATGTGACCAACAGGAATCTTCTTAGACTCTCTTCGTTACCGAAGACTTCTGGGCAAAGTTGTCTCTTGGCCTTGGCTCCCAGTTCTCTGGGGTCCTGGCCCTGTCTACGTCTTGTTCCCATGTGGAGCCATTGGCCCTTGCTCAGACACAGAGCCCCTTTAACTCCAAAGGCCTTTATGGGCCTAGCTCCACCCGCCGTGGTCAACCTGGCCTGTGGGCAGTTTCTTCTGTCTCCAGGACCTAGGAGTCCCCTCTGACCACCCTCCTCCCTCCCCCAAGTGCAGAGGGTTGCTCCTGCTCTGTGCTTGAGGCCTAATCAGGGCACTGATCTTTTCTAACACAGTCCTCTGTTTACCCCTTTCTTCCCTCCCCGCAGTCACCTGCAGTGCAGACAGGAGCTGTCCAGGTGTTTGGTCACTAGTGGTACCTGCTGCCATTCGCAGCCATTGAAGGTGTCCAGGGCACAGGTGCAGGGAATGGACGATGGCAGTTACAGGCCTGGGGTGCAGGCCTCAGGAAGGACTGTCCAGCCTGGCCTCCATCAGTCTCAGGGAGAGCTTGTAAAGTACAGACGCGTGGCTCTCCCCAGGCCTACAGAAGCTGCAGGGCCAGGCTCTCAGACCCCTGCTGTTCACCCAGCTCTGGTCCCTGACTAGTGATTGGGAATGTTCTGGAAAGTCTTTGTGAGTGGGTTAACCCACTGTGTGCATGTGTGTGGGCATGCATATATGTATGTATTCACTTTAAATGTTCAAATATTTTAAATGTGAGTGTAATAGATAGATAAAATTGAAACAGAGAGCTCCAGTCTTCCTCAAGCTGGGAATAACAGCTCCTGGGCCATATGGGTCCCGAGGAAGCTGAAGGCTGACTTGTTCTCTGGTTCAGCACAGACTGGTTCATCTACGTGTGTGTGTCACAGGCTCTATCAATTGTAACTGCTTCTGTAGCGCCCACAGAGAAGCATCCTAGCTGCTTCTCCCCCATTTTCTCAGAAATTCATTTTGACTTTTTACACTGTTTGCTTATTTCTTAGACGGTGGGCGTCAGAATCTGGCCAGCCAGGATACAGGCAGGTTTCTGGTTGGGCGAGGTAACAATACAAAGGTGCTAAATTCCCGTCACCAGAGAGCCACACTTGCTAGTGTTTTGCACGCTGTGCTCCAGGTCTTTCCTTTTGCTCTTGTTCCTTTCTGTTGAAATAAGACATCTCAGATAAAGCCAAGCCCCGCCTCGTCATTGTGCCCAATGCCCTCTTTCTCTCTCAAATGCCACCGTCACCAGGAGGCTGCTCTGTGCTCTTTTGTAACCACCCTGCTCTCTCCTTACAGGGTCCCCCTGGACCACCTGGTGTCCCAGGACCCCCTGGACCAGGAGGCCCCCCGGTAAGGTCACTTATGGTGCTTCCATGCCTGTGGGGTCAGGGGCATCTGCCTGCATGGACACTTGCCTTTGCTCTGCTCAAGTCCAGTGCAGAGGTGCCAACAGGAGGACCTCCTCTCACAGACACCCCCACGTCTCTGGACTTCCAGGCCTTTGGGTCCCTTTGATCATAAATAGCAAGTGAGCCAACCCAGCACTAAGGCTGGTGGCTGCTGGAGACGTGGTGCAGGTGGCACGTTGGGCTCCTGGGCCCATTCAGGTGTCTGCAGACATTCATGACTTGACTTTCAGGCAAAACAGGACCAGGGCAAGTGTTTGTCAACATTTGCCCTCCCATGTTTTGGGGGACAACTGGAAACTCCCCCTACTAGGCCCTGGGTGGGGCAGACCCAGCAATGGGCAGAGGGGGCCATTCCTTCCTGCCCCAGGTGGAGGTGAACATGGCAGGGACCCCAGCTGCTGACCAGATAAGCTGTGGGCTGCCCAGCTTTGGAGATGTGTCAATTCTGCATCTTACTGTGCCAGTATGGAGGGTGGTGGATGCCCAAGAGGTGCCCTCCTCAGAGCCCTCAGAGGCCAGGACCCGGGCCAGGAATGGAGTTGGAACAAGGATCATATCTCCAAATAGCCTAACAGCCTCCCTGTGCTCCCTTCCAGGGTTTACCTGGAGAGATTGGCTTCCCGGGCAAACCTGGGCCTCCTGGCCATGCGGTGAGTGTCCTATGGCGTCTCCCTCCTACCTTCCCCCTCCTTCATTGCTCGGGGTCAGGCCATTGCTGCTGGCCCAGGGGCGCCCTGAGAACTGAGGACTTCCCATGCCCTTGGCTCCCTGCAGCTGGTTCCAGGCCCAACACGCAGCTCTCTTTCCCCTTCTGCAGAGTCCTCCTGTCTGTCTCCTGGGACTGCTCCACGTGTCCTGGCCAGGGTGTGGATTGGGGCCACTGTTCCCAGGCTACCACCCTTGCTATTGTTACCCAAAGACACATTTGAAAGTCCCTCGCTTTGTAAAGTGTGACCCTTGCTTTGTAAGGTGGGACGACTTGTCCACAGGGACGCCCAGAGGGTAGCAGAAGCAAAGCCCCAGATGAGAGAAAGGATACAGGTGGGGCCATCTTCCCGTTACTGTCCCATCAGTAGCAGCTGTTGTCCTGATGAGGTTTTCCCACCTGTGAGCTGAGAAGACCCTGGAGGTCTCAGGGGACCGCTGGTTGCCTTCAGGTCCTGCAGGTGGAGCTCAGCAGCTCAACCATCACATTGGAGCTGGGGGTTAAAGGCAGGGTGTCTTCTTGCATGTTGGCGTGTCCTCTTCAGGGCAGGCTGATGCAGTGGCTGTCAAGACTCTGGCACCATGTGACAGAGAGCTGGACATGCCCGATGATCTGCCCCAGGGCAGCCTCTGCTCCACTCTAAGGGATTTATTTCTTTGGGACACGGTGTCCTCATGGAGCTGCTGAGTGGTGGGGGGGCATGGCACTGATGGAGGCTCAGACACGGCAGAAGGACGAGGAGGAGGCAAAGCAGGCTCTGCAGTGCATGGCAGCTCTCCCCTTCTCCACGGACCACAATCCACTGGTGCCTGTAGATGGAGCTCCCAGGAGACAGCCCCAGAGGTCTCTGCAGCACCCGCGCTCTGAGCTGGGTTGAGCCCCCCAGCGCATCCTGCCAGACCGCATCAGACATAGACGCAGTGTTGTGGCGTGTGCTTGGGTGAACTGACAGAGACCTGGAAGGAACCTCTGGTGAAGTGCATTCCTTGGACATACAGTCAACTGCAGTGTCACCAAGAAACATGGTGAAATGGGTGTCTTCTGGCAGCTCAAACACATGAGTCTTTTGTGACCCAGTGGGTTCATCAAAATGTGTATCAGTGTGAAAATTCAGAAGAGGGAGTGTGTTATGTGAACAAAAACATATTTTAAAAAAAATCTTTTACAGTTTTCTGAGGCCATGGGTCACTTCAGATGTGAAGTGTGGCGTCTGGCTTTTGTGACTACTCTTGGTTAAGGTCATTCTTGGGTTGCTCCAGGTGGCCTTGAACGAACCTCCTGCAGGTCTGTCCAGTGATTCCCATGACACTGCTGTTTGGATATGTCCCTGTCTTTTCAATAACCAACAGCCCAGGCTGGAGACTCAGGACATCTTAAATAGGGTGATAGCAAGTTCTGGGGCAGAAGAAACACCCGGATTATAAAAGAAAATACCTTTTACTTTTATTGAAGCATTGAGGATTGAACCCAGTACTTCATGTGTATTAGGCAAGTGCTTTGCCACTGAGCTATATCCCCAACCCCCAATTCCATTTTTTAATTTTATTTTGACACAGGGTCTCACTAAGTTGCCCAGACAGGCCTCAAACTTGTGATCCTCAGCCTCCCAAGTAGCTAGGGTTATAGGCATGTGCCACTGTGTCTGACAAGCATTAACTTTAAAATTTTTTAAATTTTTTATTTGTTTTAATTAGTTATATGTGACAGTAGAATGTATTTATGCACTTTGATATATCATGCATAAATGGGGTATAATTTCTCATTTTTCTGATTATACATGAAGAATCACATTGGTATGTAGTCATATATATGCATAAAGTAATAATGTCTGTTTCATTCTACTCTCCTTCCTGTCCCCATATCCCCTCCCCTCCCTTCAATCCCCTCAACCTAATCTAAGGTAACTCTATTCTTCCTTAGTGCCTCCCCCCATTGTAAATCAGCATCTGCATATTGGAGAAAACATTTGGCCTTTGGTCTTTTGCGATTGGCTATTTTGCTTAGCATGATATTCTCCAGCTCCATCCATTTACGAGCAAATGAAACCATAGCTCATGAGATCTGTCACCAAGAGAAATCACGTACCTTACATCCATCACTGAAGAACATGTGTGTCCCTGATCACCATTGAAAGCCCAGGGGATAAGGAGAAGATGGAGTGTCCCCGGTGTAGTGGAAGGAACCCAGGAGTGGAGCCAGAGATCCTTGTGGGTCCCCATTACTAGCTGTGTGACCTTGAGGGGGTCACTCAACCCTGGAGTTCTTGTCCCGTCATCTGCAGCAGCTGTAGTAACAACTGTCCTGCCGCATTGTAAGGAAGAAGTTTAAATTGGAAAATCCAACGCGGAGGCCCTTGGTGTTCATTCCCACCAGAAAAAAAAAAAAAAAAGACAGTAGTGCCAAACCAGGCCAAGTGCTTGCTCTTCTGAAGGACGAGGTGAAGGAAGGATGGGAGTGGGAAGGAGAATCGTGTGGCAGAGAGACTGTGGAGAGCAGGGCAGTAGTTGGGGGACAGTGTCACCCCTAGTGCTCTTGGAAGCTGAGAGAAGGAATGAAGCACAGAGGTCCTGTCCCTCCTTGCCCACCTGCGCATCTGGGGAACTGGACCTGGGGCACTGACCAGAGGTGCTCTGTCTTAGCAGCATGTTGTGTAAGGAGACCGGTAACTCTGGGGAGGGGACCCAGCTGGTGAAGGAGGAAGGCCTGTCCCCCAGTCTCAGAGTCAGCTCCTGGATCCAAACAACTTAGTGCAGTGTTTCCTAAATATGACTTTTATTCTAATTTTATTTTTTTTCCTACCTTGACCCAGGGGCCACCTGGAAGGGATGGGCCGAATGGACCCCCAGGCCTGCCGGGATCCAAGGTCAGTACTCCCAGGTTGGCATGAGTTTGGAAAACAAACCCAGGAGCAAAAGAGCTTCTTGGTTGTGGGTGCATTCTAAAATGGCCTTGATCAGGACCAGGTTGAAATGTTTGGATTTACCAGGTCAGATTGGGAGAGCTCTTTATTTCTACTTAGATAACTGGGGAAGGATGTGGAAGCCTTGGGCATTAAAATCAATCTGTTTCAAACAAGTATTTATTTTATTTGAGGGAATTCTCTCAAATGCCCTTATTAATGTAAGAGATTTCAATCTAAAAAATATTCCAGTTGGGCCCAATATAGCAGGATTATTAAGATAAAAGTCCAAGTTAAATATAAGATAGTAGAGAAGCAAAGTCATAGATTAAATATTTCAAGAGAATACTTATGATTCAACAAGTCTTTTTAAGAAATAAACTTTCTTTTTTCATAGCCAACAGCAAAGGCTCAGGAACTCATGTCAATAGTCCTTGTAAGGCAACTGTTAATGGCGATGTCAGAATACTAGGGGACACTTCATTCCAATAAACAAATTTAGAAGCTCAATGTTTTTCATGACAAAATACAGAATAAGTATGAATTTAACTTTTTTGTATGAACATTTTATGGAAATATTTTCCATTTTTCTCCCTCATCATTAAGGAGACAATGGCTAACTAAGTACTTTGCATTCTCAAAAGTATTTATTCCCACAATGCTTTTAACTCAAAATCTCTCATTAAGAAAAGTGTCATTTCTGGTCAATCATAATTATAAAAGTAAAATGAGAGCCGTGGGATTTGAATGGCAGGAGGTGGCACGTGCTGTTGTGTTGGATCACCAGAGTTAGGCAGTCACTCGGGACCAGGGAGTTCAAGTCCACCCGAGGACAAATGGTCCTCTTCCTTGCTCATCTGCAAAGATGCAGGGATTCCTGCAAGCAGGGACCTCGGCTGACTTGCTTTTATTCCTTACAGGGAGACCCTGGAGAGAGAGGAGAAGGCGGCCTGCCTGGGAAGCCCGGACCTCGGGTAGGACTTTGCCACCTTGTTCATTGCACTCCTCATGGTTTTACTGGGTATCCTGGGCTGTGCGGCAGTCCCAGGCACCCCAGTGCGTGTCAGCCAGAGCTGGGCAGAAAGCAGATGATTGAAAAGGGGCTATTCAGAGGGGTGAGAGGGGTAAGGGGCTCCAGCTGGCCGTTAGCATCCCCTGAGGCTGGCCACAGCTGAGCCAACACCCGCTCCAGGGCAGAAGGTGGGAGAGGAAGGTGCCTGGAACCGGGGAGACCCGTGGAGAAGGAGCATCCCACTTGTCCTGCAGGGAGGAGCAAGGGGGACATGCACACACCGCTCCCCTTCTCTTGGCTTCTCCTTCCCTTGCTCCCTGAGTTTTGCTTTCCTCTGATGATTCCTAGTGCCTGGAGCCTCCAGGAGGCAGCCCTGGAGTTGGCTTCCTTGGGCCTCCAGGGGGTGGAGGGAGTGAGGAAGGGGTGGGGGACTCGGAGTGATTTGGACCCAGCACCTGCTGTGAGCGCAGAGCAGCTCAACATCTGGACCTTGTCCGAGGCCAGCATGCAGTGAGCACGGAGGAGAGGCCGGGCCTGCGAGTGTGCGTGCCGTGTGCTCAAGGACGTGCACCTGTGGCTCTGGAGAGTCTGTAAGGAGGACTGCCCCTCCGGCCCCTACCTGCGGTGCTCCCACCTGTGAGGTGTGAACTACTGAAGGACGGTGCCCACTGCTGGCCCCTCCTGTTACCACACGCAGTCAGGCGTGAGGTGGTGTCACAGCCAGCTTTGCAGGAAGGAGGGAGGCTCCACACCCACCCAGCCAAGCATGGGAGGGGCCCGACTCCCCCAGGTGGCTGGACGTGGCTGGTTCTCACCTTGCTGGCCAGTGGGGTGCTGCCAATGGGCAGATCCCGGAGCCCTCCTCTCTGCTTAGAAGGTCAAATTAAAGAGGAACAGGGAAAAAAAAACGCAGAAGAAATTGAACCCAACTGACTCAGTTCATGCTGGCTGACCCAAAATGTGGCAAGAGCATCCCCAGGCACCATCCTGGAACCTTCCACTTCTGAAGCCTATATTCTGAGAACTGAGCCCTCCCCCTTTAAGGGCCCAGCGAGTCTATCCCTTGCCCTTCATATTTTAAGATTCAATATTGGTGTTTAAGAAAGTTTATAATGGGCTTTTGGTAGGTAGGCTTCTGATGGCATGAAAAAATGTTTATCATCACTAGCAATTAGAGAAATGCAAATCAAAACCACTCTAAGATTTCATCTCACTCCAGTCAGAATGACAGCTACCATGAAGACAAACAACAAGTGTTGGTGAGGATGTGGGGGAAAAGGTACACTCATACACTGCTGGTGGGACTGCAAATTAGTGAAGCCAATATAGAAAGCAGTGTGGAGATTCCTTGGAAAATTGGGAATGGAGCCACCTTGTGACCCAGCTATCCCTCTCCTTGGACTATACCCAAAGGACTTAAAAACAGCTTACTATAGGGACACAGCCATATCAATGTTTATAGCAGCACAAGTCACAATAGCTAACTATGGAACCAACCTGGATGCCCTTCAGTAGATTAATGGATAAAAAAAAATGTGGCACTTATATACAATGGAATATTACTCAGCAATAAAAGAAAATAAAATCATGGCATTTGCAGGTAAGTGGATGGAGTTGGAGAAGATAATGCAGATGTGAAGTTAGCTAATCCCCCCAAACCAAATGCTGAATGTTTTCTCTGATATAAGGAGGCTGATTCATAGTGGGAGAAGGAGCATGGGAGGAATAGACGAACTCTAGATAGGGCAGAGGGGTGGGAGAGGAAGGGAGGGGGTATGGGGTTATAAATGATGGTGGAATGGGATGGTCATTATTATCCAAAGTACATGTATGAAGATACTAATTGGTGTGAATATACTGTGTATACAACCAGAAAAAAAAGTTTATAATGGAGCTGGGAGTGTGGCTCAGTGGTGGAGCTCTTGCCTCACACATGGGAGGCACTGGGTTTGATCCTCAGCATAAAAATAAAATAAAGGTATTGTGTCCATAGACAACTAAAAAAATTTTTAAAATTTTAAAAAATGCTTATAACGATCCCCAAATCATTGAAACATAATCATTTTCTATGATTTTGCATGCTATCCTGAGGTGGTTGTTAGGGGGATCACAGGGTCTTAAAAGCATCTAGCCTAGCTATCAGGGTCCCCTTAGTTGAAATCCTGTTATTTCCAAGGAAGGATTTAAAGCATTTGGATGGGTTTTCTGTTTGTTTTCATTCTTCACTTCATGGAAGTGTTTTGTTTTTGAGTCAGCCATGCCTGATAATTGTGTGTTCTCACATTTGGGAGCTGGCACATAATCGTGGGCTTCTGCAGGAAGGATGCCAGCTCTCCCCTGTGGTCTTCAGGAGCTTCGCGTTCCCTGTGTGTGGCTTTGCAGTAGAGGGTTGATTTCGAGGAACCTGGGGATGCAGTTAGAGGTCCCTCGGGGGCTTCCCATCTGTGTGCCTCACGTTTCTGGGAATCATCAACAACTGACAGGTTCAAGCACAGATGTCTTCTGCTCCGTCTCACCTGTGTCGCTTTTTCATGATTCTAGTGCTGAGTGCTTCAAACGTTTCTCTGAGAGTTGGAAGCGGAGTTTCAACAGTAAGGGCTTCTCAACCTGTGTGTGGCCCCAGAGGAGACCTGCCTGGCACAGGGTCAGTCTTGTTGCTTTATTTGGACCAAGTACCGGCTGAAGATGAAAACCCTTTCCGAGATGATTCTGGAAACCTTGGGGATGGTGGTGTGGAGAGTTCACTCTGGGCCAGTTGCTCTGCGGGACGCACAGGGCACCCACATTCCAGGGCTCGCTTCAAGAATTCACAAGGATGGCAGCTCCTTCTCTATGTGCGCTTGGATGGGGCTTCACAGCACAAGTTCAGGGGCATTTTGATGGACTTTAAAGTTTTTTTCTGACTACACTCAGCCCCTTATCCTTGCTCAGCAGGCACGAAGCAATTCCCCTTGCAAATGTCACCCTCCTAGCAGATTTAAAGTGACAACTTGAGTGCTGAGTATTTGCACAGTTCTGGCTACAGCAATTCTCACTAATTGTGCTTGTAAACATGGGGAATTGATGGGCGCATTGGAGTGCATCTAGAATTTTAATATGTGCTGACTCCAGATGCCAGTTCCCCTTGTGACACCGGAGCTACGGGATAAATTATGTGCTTACACTGTGCAAAGCCTTGGGTTATCCCTCCCTTTCCTTTCTTCTCCTCTCCCCCCTCTCCCCTCCCCTCCTTTTTCTCCTCCTCTCCTTTCCCTGCTCTCCCCTCCCCTCCCTTCCTTTTTTTCTGTTGGCTTGATAAGTACTGATGGTCTGGCCTTCACTATCAGTTGAATCTGGCATGACTCTGGGGAAAATTCTTATGTGGGTGCACACTACCAACTCATTCACGTCCACTGATACATCAGAAAACCACATTTCTTTATGAGAATTTATACCAAAGATTTTATTAGAAAGAAATTGTCACACAAGAAGTTAGTGATATTCTCGACGTAGGGTTAGCTAGAAGTTGTAGTCCCTCTCAGCCCCACCACTCACCTCTGGGCACGGATGGTTTAGGAGGGCGTGGTGGACACAGAGGCTTGGTTCCTAGGGATCAGAGAGAGAACCCCTCTTCCAGTGCCTCCCACTTCAAAGTGCTATCTAGGAACTGCCTTAGTCCCTTTCGGTTGCTGTGACAATATCACTTTGAACTTGGTAATTCATAAACAACAGAAATCTCTATCTCACAGTTCTGGAGGCCAGGAAGTCCAAACCGAGGTGGCAACAGACTTAGTGTCTGTTGAAGATACCCTGCTTCATAGATGGTATCATATAGCAGTGTTTTCATTGATGGGATGGCAAGAGGGCTCCCTCTACAAGGGCACTAATCCAACCCTGAGAACTCCACCCCCATGACCCAATCACCTCCTAAAGGCCCTGTCTCCTAGTACCACAAACTGAAGATTATTTCAGTAGGAAAGTTTTCAGGGGAGACATTGTCATAGCAGGACTCCAGTGGAGAAGAAGAAACTTTCAAAGGAACAAGACCAGTGTGTACCTCTTTGGGGTATACTGTCTGAACTAATCTTGAATGACTAACTGGGAACTTCATGTACGACTCTCTTTATGGTAGTATACCATGGGACAGGTCACTGAAACTCTAACCTACCTCCAACTACAGGGCCCTGCCTGTCTTTGTGAAGAGACCAAACAACAATCATGGGCCACCAGTCACCTGCTTAGGTTTCAACAGCTTCCTTTCACTGTTGGTCCTAGCATGGAGTCTGTGTTTCCCTGGTTTGCAGTGAATGGATTCAAACTGAATGAACTCTGACAGGACAATTCCAGGAATTTTTTTCTTTCAGGAGAAGCAAAAGGTAATATGAGAAATGCTCCTCACTTTGGTCTTCACAGCTCATAACCTCGGGCCTTTAACAATGCTCCGTAGTGGAGAGCTGAGGGCTGTGGCTGCAGGTGCCATGGATGTGTGGACCCCCCTGGGGAATGAGCATGGAGGATAACGGGGTGTCTGTCATTCTGTTCCCAGGGTGAAGTTGGGGAGCAGGGCCTGGCAGGCCACCCTGGAGAGAAGGTCTGTTCATTTATGCCTTTTTCCATTCATTTCATTCTTGTTGATTTCTTTATTTGTTGTTATAAACTACATATTGTGCAAATTGCTCATATGCCCAGAGCAATTAATCATGTCTTTTGGGAGCTCACTACATTGATTTCATGAATTCATTTATTTGCTCAATAACTGTGTATCCGTTGCTATGGTGGGCAGTAGGGTCACAGCCACAAACAAGATAAGTTGGACCCTGGAGAACACTTGAACAGCTGTAGTTAGTGGTGGCATATAATGTCATGTGGGGCATAGGAGAAGTCTTTCAGACTTGGGAATATCAGGAAAAATGGTGACGAGGTGACATTGTGATTGAGTCCTAAAGGACAGGAGGAGGTATACACCCAGATAGGTGAAATGAGGGTTCCTGGGAGAGGAGATATCTCACATGGGAAAGAGTGCGGGGCTGCCCTGATGGACTCGTTCTCTAGAATTCTCCTTTGCCCACTGCTCTGCTTTCGGTGTGACATCCACAAGCCTAAAGCAGGACCTGGAGAGCAGTTAGCACATGCCCTGTGCCTTAGGAGAGCCCTCCCGTAGGTGCCGAGTGGACAGAGCCACGGTTTTGTTCTCACAGGGAGAAGCAGGCCTCCCAGGTGTGCGGGGAGAGAAAGGAGACCAGGTAAGTGTGGTCTCGTCCCAGCAAGGCCACTAGCCTGTGCCTGTGGAAAGGCCCCTGTGGAGTCCTTTGACAGGAGGTGGCAATTTTGACTGGGTGAATAGAGTTGTTCTCAATGTTGAGGAGAAAGAACTGGGAGGGGTGTCGAGTGCCAGAGTCCATGAATGGGACAGAGGACAGGGGCTGGGAGACACCCCTAGAAAGGAAGAGTGTCTTCAGAGAGAATTGATGGGAGCATTGGGTGGGAGGCACCCCACCTGCCAGATGCCAAGTGGAGTGTCAGGTGCTTCCCACCTAACTGACAGGACACCCTTTACCTTAGGAGGATTGAGACTTAGTGTGGGTTCCAACGTTTTCTAATTGTCTTTTACTATAGGGAGAAAAGGGTGACCTGGGACTTCCTGGCCTGAAAGGTGACCGGGGTGAGAAGGTAGGCTGCTTACTTCATGCTGATCAGTTACCATTCGCTGCTCTTGCCTTGGGTTATAGGAGTTTTAGTTTATTCAGAATGGACTTGTGTGGCTCCAAAGTACATTTTTGAGGAAACAATAAGGTAGACATAAACCTTGTTTGCAAGTATAGTCCATTTAGACAACAATAGAATCAGAGATGACATGTTCATCCAAACAATCTCTCCCTGAATTCCAGCACAGCTTTAGAAGGTAGGTGTCAGGGACCTAAATGTGTGGCAGGCAATGGAGTCTCCAAGAGGGTGAAGAACTCGCTGAGAACCAAGCCCTGTGTCCCTGACTCTTGTGTCCTCCTCCTGTGTCATGCACCAGCATGTCACTTGGGGTTGGTTCTAGAGCCAGCCACAGAGCCAAGGCAGACTGTCTCTGTTGCCCAGCCCTACTGTGTGTAGGTCACAGAAGGGTGACCTTGGCTTCGACTCCCAGCACTCTGTGCAACAGGCACAGTCCACATCAGGGGCCACTCACTCAGAACAGACCAATGGAGAGAAGGCAGGGAAAGGGCTACTTGCACGCATGGCTAGTGCAAAGGGAGACGGACCTGGGGTGGCGATGCCCTCTAGGGCAAGGCACAGCAAAGAGGCCAGGAAGGGCCTGGAGCAGATGCCCCAGAATCTGTGGAAGATGAAGCCTGTTGGGCATCCTGTTTGAAGGGTAGGGAAACAGACACGGCCAGCCTGTGGACTGGCACCCTCAGTATCTCGTCCTCCTTCCTCTTGCCTCTGATCTCCTCCTGCCAAATCTGGACACCAGAGGCAAGGTCAGTGAGACCATCAGGCAGGACGGGGAAGGTGCAGGGGTGGGTGTGGGCACCACATGGAAAACAAGCACAGCTATCAGCCAGCACCCTCTGTGGGTGAGGAGAGCAGGGTGTCTTGGTGCATGTCTGAAGCTACAGAATCACTTTCCAAGGACTCTGGTCCACAGTCCCGGCAGTTGTTTGAAGGGCTTCTCCCACTCAATCTCAGCAAGCAGGCTGCACTGTGCCTGGCACTGGAGTAGCACCCAACAGGCATTCCATCCATTTTGCCTCCTATCAAAGCCCCAGAGAAACACATGGGGTGGAAAAGCACATTGGACCTTTTAGATGCTTGCTTGGTGAAGCATAGAACTAGTCAGCTGAGCCGCTGAGCCTCACATACTTGGAAGTGTGCTAAGATTTTGTCCTAGGTCGGTACCTGTCTACTGTACCTGTCTTCTTACACATGTACCTATGCTGGGATTTAGTGAGATGTTGCTTTTGGGAAGCGGTTCATTAGGTGGCACATGAGCGAGGTCATCCCTGAAGCCAGATGTGCATGAGTAGCTTGCCTCTGATGCTATCTGCTGGTTGCATGAGAGTCCAAGGGAGCTTTTGCTGAAACACTGTGAACTTGAACAGGTGTGAAAGGCAGGGTTTCTGTACAGTTGAGCCTCTGCGTGTCGTGATTTCTAGTTTTCAGTGTCTTGCTCTGGTAAGCAGTGAGTTCTGAGGTCATTTCCATTGGAATCCCTGTTTTACTGAATAGAGAGCTGAAGTCCAGAGAAGTATAGAAACTCGCCCAAACTTAGGGAGCTCTCAGACATGGCCAGAGGGTGCACAGGATCCAGGCAGCTGACTTCTCAAGCAGGCAACTTCAGCCACAATAGTCTGCATCCTTCCAACTAGATTCTAGACCGGGAGGGATGCCACCCTCAACCCTGGCAGCCCAGGAAAGCCCCCAGCCATCCTTCCTGGCGCTCTCTAGCACAGACTGGTAGAACACTTCCTCTCTGCTAGACCATCTCTAATAAAGTGACAGTGGACAAGATGCAGTTCAGGCTCCAACAATCAGACTCTAGAGGAGGCAGCCATGGGATGGTTGAGAATCCCACCCTGAGAGCTGCTTTTCTTTGCTATTCATGCTCGGCCTTGGACCACATTACACCTGAAATCCCACAGTGAGTTCATAAGTACACACCCACACAGCCCTTGGTGTGCTTGTGTGTGTTTGCCTGCATCTTGGTGGGAAGAGCGCTGTTACAGAAGTCAGAGGTAGCCTGGGTTCCCTTCCTGGCTCCGCGTGCTGTGTGGCTCTGAGTGTCTTGTCTGCCCCCCTGTGCCATGATGGACAAGCTCAAAATGGATCTGCACGGACCTCCCTCCAAAGGTCCTTGTAAAGTGGAAATGATACTCGGCTTGTGAGTGATTTAGGGCAGGGACCTACTATGGGCAGAACAGCCCCCCTGAGCACCGTCCATGTAGGGACCTTGCTAATCCTTAGGACAAACTCTGAGAGGAGATACGGTTGTCAGTCATATCCCCACTTTAGAGATGAGGAAACTGAGGCACAGAAAAGCTAATTCCATTGCCCACAGCTGCAGGATAGAGTCGAGAGCTGAACCTGCCAGGGCCAGGCTGCAGTCCTGGCTGTCAGCATCACAGTGCTGCATGCTGGGCCTGACCCTGAGAAGGGGGACACCCACACACCACCGGGCCTTGCACCCTCCCTCCTGCAAGGTGTCTGCTCTCAGGTTGTCCTTTCTGTGCTCTCTCCCTTCTGCCCTTGCCCCTCCCGGCTCCCAGGAACACCAGGAAACTCATTTCCTGGATGCAGACGATACGGAAAGCTCGGTCTCTGTGCCAGATGCTGATTCAGTAATAAGAACAAAGTTTGAGGAAAAGGATAAAGATGTTTTATTGCTTTGCTATTAAAGGAGAAAGGCAATGGACTTATATCATGGACGCTTGCTTCCATTTCCAATGCCGGGGGGACAGTGAGGATGTGAGGGCTGTTTCCAAGTATCATTATCCGTAGATCTAATTTACGTTTGACTAGTGTCCTTGAAAGAGCTGTTGTCCAGTCCCCAGGATCGGGGCTTCTTTATCCCTGTGGACAGTGAGGGGAAATCGCAGATAACTTGGCTTAGGACAGGAAAGAATGTTATGTTAACCTTGCCTCCCCATGGATGGGGAGAGGAAGAAAGAGAAGATAAAGGAAGAACCCAGGTGCAGTGGCGCACGCCTGTAATCCCAATGGCTTGGGAGGCCAAGGCAGGAAGATCGTGAGTTCAAAGCCAGCCTCAGCAAGTTAGTGATGCGCTAAGCATCAGTGAGACCCTGTCTCTAAATAAAATTCAAAATGGGGCTGGAGATGTGGCTCAGTAGTTGAGTGTCCCCGAGTTCAATTCCCAGTTACCCATCCCCGCAAAAAAAAAAAAAAAAAGGATGGTAAAAAGAAAAAAGGCAGTTTTAAAATCAACCTAAAGTGGTCAACAGCAAGATTTATATTCAAAGCGTAAAGTGGACCCTGTGATGTGAAAGGGGCAGAGGGTCAGGGAGACATGGAGGCCCTCCAGTGCTTTGGCAGGATCACAGGTAGACTCCAAAGCGTCCTGATGCCTTCCTGTCCAGAGAGAGAGGTAGCAACAATTTTGGGTAAAAACATTCAATATAAGACTTTACAGCAGCACCGCCCCCTCCTGACTGGGGTGCAGACCCTGCCGCTTCCTTGCCCCTCTGGGTCCCCCACTCTGTAAGCCTTTCCACCCGACTGACACCTTGTCCTCAGGTGGGGTGGGGCTGCTCCTTGCTCCTCAGGGGAGCCCAGAGTGAAACATCCAGGGGGAAGCAGGTTTGGTCCCGGGCTCCATCCCAGCCACGCCTCTTAAAGTGACAGAGCCCCTGGGCCTGTCCGTGGCACCCACCATTCCTTCCCTGCCCCGCAGCTCTGAGGCAGGACAAAGTCTGATTCCGCAGGCAGCAGGTCCTCTGCCCCCCGTCCTCCTCCATTTGCACCTGTCATTCATGCAATTTAGGAACTGCATGGTCACTTGGGATCTGCTGGGGTCACTTGGGCTCTTTCTTGGTAAGAAAGTGAGTTTAGGTGAGATGGCCTCTGAGCACAAGTCCCACCAAGACAGGAAGGAGGCTGGGAGAAACCGGGCACCAGGTGGGTTTCCTCCTGCATCTGCTGGAACTCCAGTCCAGCTCCGAGCGAGATTCTGGGTTTACTCCAGGCTCAGCACTGGCCGCTCCTGTGAGTCTGGGCAGGCGAATTGCAGCTTCTGTGCCTCAGTTTCTTCTTGGGGATACGTAAATACCCTATGGGTGAGTCTACAAGATTGGGATCATACATGTGAGACACATAAACCAATATCTGAAATTAAATGTTAAGTAGTGATAGAAATAATGATAAAAATCATACAACTATTATTTATTACCCTATTATGTTGTTTACTCAGAGTGGCCTTGTCCATCACCTTGACCCAACCTTGTTCATTTGTCCACATAATGACTGTATTTCAGGGCCTGTCCAAGGCCTAGCCCTGGGCCAGTTTCTGATCTAGCACAGACACTATCCTCTGGCCCCAAATGGCACCTGCAGGGTGACAGCTTCAGAGACCACTTTTGCTCACTGTGGTTCTCCCTGCATAGAAGAGATCTAGGAGCCTTGTCCCCACTGTGAATGTACCACATACTCTCCTGGGGCTCATTCAGTTGCTACATGTGCTGTGAGTTGTAGGCATTACTGTCTTTATTGGGCAAAGAGAAGAAACAAGACAAGAGGTAAAGTCATTTATAAAATGGTAGAGGTGGGTTTCAAGCTCAGGTGACTCAACTCCCAAGCCTGTGTCATTCACAGGGATAAGGCTGTTCCCTGAACATGAGAGCAGCCTGCTTCTTTCTGAGGGGGTGGGTCCGGGCTCCTAGCTGAGGGAGCCGAGCTTCCATGTGCTTATCATGCTCAGGGGCACAGGTGGGAATGCTTGCTGTAACAGTCAGTACTGGCTATGATCACAATCAAAGGAGAGCAATGTCACTGTCTTCAAAGAACGATGGACATTGTATAGCTTTATTATATAAACTCAATGGGATAGAACAGAATGATTTAAATAATCTATAGCTTTATGTATCAATACAGAGACTTCTCAAACCCTGTGTGTGTGCGTGTGTGTGTGACTGAGATCTTTATAGTTGAGAATGTACATTGGCCTCAGTCTGCTGGTGTGACCCGGCCTGTGCTGGGACAGCGCTCATTGCTGTTGCCTGGAAGGTGATACCAGGCCTGTGCTGCATGAAGCAGGTGGCAGGAGGATCAATGTTCATTAACTCTTCATGTTTCTTCATGTAGGGTGAAGCTGGCCCTGCAGGCCCCCCTGGGCTACCTGGAACTGTAAGTCACTCTGCTAATCCTTTCTACTTCTCTAAATTCCCAAGGTACTGGGATTCCTCCATACACACCACTTCATTAAAATCATCTCCAGATTAGAGTTTGTCAATAGTCAGACCCCCTCCAAGGGCTTATAATTTAAAATTATATCTTCTTTAAAAAACCACCCTGAGCTAATTGGTTTTCTTTATTCAGCAAAAGCACAATTACTACTCAGCAGAATGCGCGATTCACACTGAGAAGACATAGGCACCTGTTATGTGTGGGCATTGAGGTCCAAAGACAAGAAACCATTTGTCCAGCAAGAGATCGTATCACCATGACCCAGGCTGGGCTTCATCCTCTGCCCTGTGAAGGTGTTTAGCCACCATTGTGAGTCAGTGCTGTGGCATTTTGAGCAAGGGCTCTAGGGACGGAAAGAACCAGCTCTCACCTCTGCCACTCACCCACATTGTGTCTTAGATATGTTATTTAACTCCCCAAAGAGTAAGTTTTCTCATCTGATAGAAGATATTGTACCCAACTAGCTTGTACATTTTTTAGTACAAATTAACTGAAATAATGCAAAGTACTTAGCAGAGTTCCTGGTACCTAATAAACACTAAATATAAAACTGCTGCTATTATTATTTGTCTTACACTCAATAACCCTACAATGGTGCTTTATTTGGAATTGTTTTTCATTGTAACATTTCTTCCCAGACTTGAACTTCTCTGCTTTGAGCAACTGATTTCAGCAAAGTTGTTCATGGCTTCTTGTGCTGGCCCTGACTGGTGATTGATTGGTTGCTGGACAAAGCAGGGGTGGAGAGCAGGAGACGAGATGGCCTGAATTCTCAGCAGTCCTGCTGGCCGTGGGGCAGGACATCTGACTCAGCACTGTTTGTCCGGCAGCCCTTACTCCATAGCTTCATCTTCTCCCCAACCTGTACCCTGTGAAAATGAGGCTCAGATATTGCATAAAGATGTTGGAAGAACCTCAGAATCAGAAATTTGGGGCCAGAGTGGGTTGTATGAGATTATTGTTTAAGATTGTGATACGGCCTTGACAAGGCTTCAGGGAGGTGAGCACCCCTGCCCTTATGGTGGGGGAGCAAGTTGGTAGTGCCCACTGGGAGCTGTTTGGTCATATGCACACGCCAGGAGGTGCCTACCCTCGACCTTAGCTAGTCCATGTCTAGGCTTCTAAGTTAAACAGACATTTGCATGTGTGCATTTAAAAAATGTGTGAGGATGTACATTGTAGTGTCACTTGTATTAGGGAAAAATCTACATGACCATAAGTATAGAATTAAGTACATCAGACCATCTGTATCACAGAATCCTATTTTATAAAGAAACACACACACACACACACACACACTATACACAGGGTCTTGGAAAGGTATAGGTACACTAATTAAGTGGAATAAGACAAAGTAAGTGAACAAATTAATTTGTGGATCATTGTGTATTGAGAGATTCAGAGTTCGGGCTCACAGCCTACTTACATGATGTCAGTTCCTGACCATGGCCGGCAGCTGCTGGAACTGCATTAGGAAGCTCACATCTCTGGTCTCTGCCCAGGGTTCTTATTGACAGTGGTGGACAGAGGCAGCTGGTCTACCTCCTACGGTCTCTGTGAAGAGCCATGAGTTGGTGCATGGGAACAACTATGAAGAATGCATTCAGTTTCACTATTCTGTGGAAGTTGCATATTTCTATATGTTCATAATTGTGTGAAAACATAGAGAAAAGGTCTAGAAATGTGAAAAACTGTTTTTGGGGGGAGGGAAGAGGCTGGGATTGAGGACTTGGAGGGGAAGGTCTAGGAAGCCCCTTCTCCCTTCCCCGGTGAAGTCCCTGGGTTTTAGGGCTAGCCCCCAGGTTCCCTTTGTCCATTCGCTTTATCCTTTGGAGCCAGGTCATGGCACAACTGGGGCCTGATGGAGCTTATAGTCTTGTAGTAGAGATAAAGTCTGATCTTACAGTGGACAGGATAAACATTACAAATTAGAGTAAATGTGATCAAGAAAAAGAGCAAAGTGCAGTTGATGAGACTAGCAACGGGACCTAGCTTACCTAATTCATATTTGAGAGCATGACATTTAAGAGACCTGAAGGGTGGCCATGGTGGAATGCAGGGGGAGAGCCTGCTCCGGGGCTGAGGAACCGTGTGTGCAAAAGCCCTGAGCCTGGAAAAAAGCCTCCTGAGAAGCACTCAGTTCAGCCAGGGTGGGCCAGCCGGGTGGCGGCCAGGCTGGAGGGCTGCCCCAGGCACCATCCATGAGGTCTTGGCTGAGGGCACTTTGCACAACAGGGCCCTCTGTAAGCCCTGGCTCTGGTTTCCTCTGCCTGTTTCCCTGCCTGGCACATGGCAGACGACGGTAGTGGAAAAGCAGACGTGGAGGGCTGGATCCAATGTCCCAAGCACTGTTCCAGTGGCTTGTCCAGGTTATTCCAGTGTGTCCTTGTGACCCCCCAAGTGAAGAACAGTTCATCCCTTTTTACTGATGGGGACATGGAAGGTGACAGAAGATATTCAAGGTCACATAGGGTTTGGTGCTTGAGGTTCTAATTGTCGAAACTAATAATCACTGAAGGGCATTTTCTTTCACTTGGCAGACATTTCAGAGTCAGCAGCTTTGGGGCTCCACACACCCCTATCTTTCTAACTTCTGTTTTTTTTTTTTTTTTCCAGACATCCCTGTTCCCACCGCACCCAAGAATGCCTGTAAGTAGCAGAGGGAAGGGAAGAGACTGGGATTGAGGACTTGGAGGGGAAGGTCTAGGAAGCCCCTTCTCTCCTTGCATACCCTGGCATGTCAGCAGGCAGGGCGTGCTGTGGTGTGGGCTGGAGCAGGGCTGGGTGGGGCCGGCCTCAGCCCTTCATGCCAGGCAGCCAGGCCTGTGGGCTCCCAGCCTGGTCCTGGCAACAGGCGGGAGGAAGTCCCTGCATGGAACCAGCCCTCATGTCAGGTGGGACATTGCAGGGACATCCCAGGGACACAGCTCCATAGGCAAGGGCAGATGCCACACCTGTCTTCAGCACCCAGAGCTGCAGGTGCCTTTGAGGAGAAGCAGAGTTATTCGAGACGGCAGAACGTTCAGGAGTTGGAAAGGGGCAAAGGCGTCCTGAGGATGCTCCTATAGGTGGGAGTGCTTTGAGGGGACCCGGGTCTGAGGGAGGCTGCTGAGGGGACATGGAGAGCACAGCCTGCTTCTGCACCCTTGGGAGGTGGCAGAAGGAGGGAGAGCCTGGCGAGCCAGTAGACACTGCCACACCTAAAATGACACGCCACTACAGCCCCAGGAGCCCTGTCCTCCTTGCCCGTGGCTGGCGCTTCTGGAGGTGGGGCTTGCGGCACGTCTTCCTGCTGTTGGTGGCACTGAGGCCAGAAAGTGGGCCTTTGTTTTGTTTGTGTCTCTCCTGTTGTCAGGAGGTGACCCACTGCTCCATGGCATGTGGCAGCTGAGGCTAGAATGGGAAGATCTAAATCCCCGTGTGATTTAGAAAGTTTAAGGTGTCCTCTATGGATGGAAAGGAGCAGGTGGACAGATGCAGGCCGGGGCTGAGAACTGTGCACTTCACAGATGAAGGGGGAGGAGGCAGGGGCCGTGGCGCAGCCATGGGGAGTGTGCACTTGAGGAGAAGCTATTGGGAGAGACCTGTCAGCTGTGGTGACCTGGCCGGGGTGACTGTCCCCACCTGAGCGCTGCCCCGGCGTCTTCCCCTACTTAGGTTGACGCTGAGTTCCCTGAGATTAAAACTCTGGAATGGCTCCATAACAAGACAGCTTTCAGAGTATTCTGTTGGGACAGCGCAGGGGGAGAGGGTGGAGAGGGAGGGCTGCTCTACTGTGCCTCCGATTCCAGCAGTGACGTCTTTCCTTCAGGGAGGATGGGAGCCAGGAGGCCTCTCTCAGAATCAAACCCAGCAAGTAGGAACTGGAGGGAAGGGAAGTTCCTTTGCCATTTCACGGCTTTTTCTGGGACTGGCTTTGTGTTGGTGGGTCTGGAAAGTGTTACTCTGTTGGACTTCTCACTGCTCCCCGAGGTGTGCCTCTCAGTCCCTGCGGTGCAGGAAGAGGCGAGATCTAGAGGCACCTAGAAGTTTGCTGCATAATTAACAGAACAGAAAGGAGGAGCTCACGTGGAGTGGAAGCCCGGCTCCCTTTCCTCCTGGATCCAGGACTCGGAGGCTCGTGGGGGTGGCTGGTGGGCAGCCTAGTGAGGTGGCCTGATGAGATGGCTTAGGGAGATCAGGGCAGGCTCTTAGATGGTGTGTGGATCTCTGAGATCTGGAGGAAAAGTGGAGGAAAGAGGGACAGATAGCTGGAGGCTTGGGGAAATGACAGTAGCAAAGTGGGGTGCCAGGAGGTGGCTCAGAAGCAACCATGCTGGGAAAGCTCAGGGGGAGCCTAATCCCACCCCTCACAAGGCATGCCTGTCCCTGCTCCTCGCCTGCAAGATGGCCCTTCAGCCTTAGAAAAACACCTGAGCCTTGGAGCTCTGCCGTCGATGCAGCCTCTGCCCCCTTACCTTCTTCCTGTCCCCTCTGGGTTGCAGGGTATAGATTTCCCACGCTTCCTGGGAGGTGTGTTGGGAACCCCAGGTGTGGCACCTGCAGCCTCAGGGGAGAAGCCCTGCCCCTACCCCACCAGATGAGTCCATCTTGGGCACACCCAGAGCACTGCCTTTCTAGTCTCTCCTATTTCTTCTTTAGCAATAGCTGGACCCACCACTCCAGCCATCCAGAGTCTAGGGCTCAGCTTCCAGCCTGTCCCCCAAGGGCTGGTCCCCTTAGCAAAGCATCCACATCACTCTCCTTCAAGAAAGGGCTGTAAAGGATTATCATTCATTATGATCCACCATGTGCCATGGGCTGGAAGGGGACATGGGTCAAGCCACATGAATAAGTGTAAAACTACCTGAGCAGGCGTCATGCAGGAGAAGGACCCTGGTCTCTGCGAGTCAGTACCAGGAGGACTTGGCCAGTTTGGAGATCCACTTCCTTGAAGGGGGAATTCTGGTCCTTAGAACTGGAAGAGTCAGACTCAGTTAGAGTCCCAGGGTAGTGGGAGAGAAGAACCCTGTGCAGTAGGGTCAGCCTTTGGGGGACCATGGTGACCAAACAGGTGCATCCATAGAACAGGAGGTGGCCCTCCTGCTGAGGGAGGGGTGTGTATGTGCACTGTGAGGAATGGGGGTTCACTTTTGAGTGGGCTGTACCCTGTGCTTCTTACCAACAGGGAGAACAAGGGCCAAAAGGAGAGAAAGGTGATCCGGGAGTGCCTGGGGATCCGGTGAGTGCACGCACACTGTCCTTGCTCCCATGCCCTGTGCTGACCTGTGCTGCTGGAGAATGGGTCCCCTAAGGCCCACAAGCTCTAGGTCTTAGCAGTACAGTCCACCACCAGGAGCCCCACTGAACTGAAGGCAGCCCCTTTCTTGTTCCCCAGGACTCTGGTGACATGCCCTCTGCAGATCTCAAGTTATACCCATTGCATGCGTTCACACCATGCCCCATCTGCTCAGAATTAGGGTGATGAGCCACTTTATGGATGGATGGTTTCATTGCAGGGACCACAGGGACGTCCTGGAGATTTGGGCCCTCGGGGACCCATTGGACCTCCGGTAAGAAAGCCCATACCGCCTATTGGCTCCGCCAGGCCTTCTCGCCTGGCATTTTGGGAACGCCCACCAGAGGGCGCTGCAGCAAGTGCTGTAGAAGCCAGAATGTGCCAGCGCTTTGCAAAGTCTGTGGACAGCAGCCTCCTGGGGCCTGACCCTGCCTCCTCCCCAACACCCGCAGGCGCATCACTAAAGGGTTGACCCAGGAGAGCTCCGGGTTCATTAGACAGTGCGATCTGGAGAGAGGTGGTCCAGCAGGTTCCCACAGCGTTTTCAGAAGCAGGAAATCCGCTCCCCCTTCCAGCCATTGATTGGCAGCTCTGATTTAAATAATGCTTGTACTGATTAGCGTTTTAGTGTTATTTTTCCTGGTTGGGCTTCTTGCTGCATCTTCCCTGAGCAGCTGTTCAGTTGTCTGGGGAGCTCTGTTGGGGTGATCTGTCTGGCTGAATACCTTAGGGCCACTTGCTGGCTGGGCCTTGGCCCTCCTGCCCCTCTGAGCCTTAATTACATAAAGTCTCAGCGAGGACACCCAGGTGACACCAGGGATCTTAGTGAGGATGGAGTAAGTCCTGATATGACAAATTCCTGCAGCCGACCAAGAAACAGTGGTTTCTGTACGTTTTAGACCCTGCTCCTGTCCCTTCAGTTTGGATCAGCTAATTCCAACCAGCCAGGTTTGGTGGGGACTTTCCTCCTGTGAGGGTGAGGACAGGCTTGCCTCATTTTCTGATCTCTTATCTCGTCCCTTTAATTTCCTCACAGGGTGGCAAGGGACAAGACGGCACACATGGGGCCCCTGGAGCAGCTGGAAACCCTGTGAGTCTTTATGTCCTGCCTGCATCATGAGGGACCCCACAGAGGGGGTGCCAGGCTACACTTCTGCCACATGGCTCCCCTCTGTGGGCACAGCCCATGCCTGACAGCTGTCCAGGCCGGGAGCCTCTCCAACACCAGGCACAAGGAGAGCTGCTCTGGCCTCCACAGCATTCCCAGCCCACAAAGGAGACCTTGCACACACACGGATGGTGCACACACAGACATGCGGGGACACTTCCACCCTTTCACGAATCTGTTACTCTGAAAGGTGTGCCCAGGTTCACATCCACCTCCGCACACTCTATAAACCCACGTACACATACCCCAACACACATACACACTCAGTTGGGGAAGTGCACGCAGGCAAACACCTGCATGCCTGCACCTTCAGAGCTTTCCAGCCGCTGCTCCTGGACCGCCTGTCTGCAGGGTCAAGATCAGAGTCGGGTGTCTGTGGTCTCACGGGGTTGGCACTGGTCCTCTGGCATGGTGCAGTGCCGCAGAGCCCAGGCTTGTCCGTGGTGCTGGTGGGAGGCAGGACCAGGCTGGCCTGACCAGGTCTCCCAGGAGTTAGTAGTGGGAGGAAGAGGAGCAGCTGACATGGGCTCTCGTGGCACCGCAGGCCTGGTGTATTGACAGGAGCACACTCACATGACCAGGCCACCTGTGCCTAAGGCTGAGTGGGGACTGGGGCATCCAAGTACTGAACAGTGAGGATGCCACAGAGCAGGGCAGAGTCCAGTTTCTGTCTTGAATGAAGAGAACCTTGGACCAAGCTCAGGTAGAGTGGCAGAAGTTTAGGCAAGGGACCTGGGAGCATGCTCTGTGATTTCTGACCCTGAAGACATACACATCCTTGTGACAGTGGGGGACAAGCCCAGAGGAAACACGAGCAGCCTCTAGTCCTTTGAGAACCCCCTGCTCCCCATCCCCATGGCACAGACCTGCCTGGAATGTCCTCATGGACATCTCCTCCCGTGGATCCTGGCCCAACCACCAAGTTCTAGTTCAAGTGCACTCCCTCCAGGAAGCAAGGAGAGCTGCTCCGGCCTTCATAGTCAAAGCCCCCCCCCACATACACACACACCTGCTCCCCTCTGGGTGCCCTTTCTCTGTGAATGGCACCGGTGCCTTCAGCATGGTGCAGACCAGAGGCAGACTTGCCGTGGCCATGCAGACTCATGGTCTTCAGGAACCAGCAGTTGATCATAAGCTGGTCCTTGCTCTCTGCACATTCTCCATGAATGCCCTCCCTGTCCAAACCACGCTCAGACCCCCTTGTCTCTGTGGCCTTCAGGTCTTGTCCACGCCCTTTGGCTGACCTTCCTTACCCAGAGCCTGTCCTCTGCAGCTCAGGAAGGAGCAGTCTGTTCCCTCCTCAGCAACTCCTTTCCTCATGCTTAGGCTGAAAGCCACCTCACTAAGACCCTCGTGTGTGGTGGGGCTTCTTCCCCTGCCCATCCCTGCCCTCCATATGCCCCACCCGACTCTGTGCCTGGGCTGAAGGAACTGCCAGAGTCCTCTGCCCTCCTGCCCCTCCCACACTCTGTCCGCTGCCTGCCGGCAGGTCGGGAGCCACAGCCCTGCCGGGGAGGACGTGGTAAACTGGAGCCTGGTGGGGTGGGCAGCACTGGAGAGTGGCCTGGATAGCTGTTTGCCTTTGCTTCCTTGGGTGTTTCTAAACTGCTACTGTCTCTGAATAGGGTGCTCCTGGACCTGTCGGGCCCCCAGGTCCCAGTGGACCCCCTGGAAGCGCGGTGAGTAATCAGGAGAGGGTGGGGACAGGCAGTGGGCGTGGCCTGCAGGGCCTTCCACCACATCTACTTACCTACCTTCCCTGACACCCAGAGGTGTGGGCCTCGTTACCCCCACTCACAGGTGGGGACACGGATGTCCTGGCAAAGGTCACCCAGAAAGAACACACCTCAGACTCGAGGTCTGGCCTCAGCCTCCAGTGGTTCACAAAGCTGTTCTAAGTGCAGAAAGCGTCTGCATTTTGCTGATGTTGGAATCAACATCACAGAAGAAGTAAAATGAACCTAAAGGAGTCACAGGCTCCCTGACTGGCTCTAGGGACCTGGATTCCAATCCCAGCTTCCACAGACAGCTTTGAGACCTTGGCGAGCTGATCCTTGTACAATGGAGGCAGTGGGGCTTGCTGATCTCTATTAGGGTCCCATCTCACTGCCCTTCTGATCCCACCTCTCTCATGATGCTCCACGGACTGGTCTGCTAATGGACTGGCTTTAAGATTCACCGTAAACACTGATTTAGATTCCAGCATTTAACAGAACACTCCGTAGATCTAGTCAAGGGCTGCAGAGAATTTACCCTCTGCCATAGACTCAGGTCAGTTCTGTCCATTCATCAGACCTTCACAGGTGTCAGTCATCACAGTGCAGGGGATGAATCCCAGCGTTCCTCTGTTCTAGGCCTGCTCCTGGGGCAGACATGTGTCAGCTCGTTTCATGCTCACAGTAACCCTGTTAGGCGGATGTTATCACGGGCTCCATTTTACACGGGAGGAAGCTGAGGCCCAGGAGATTGAGGCGCGTCGTAAGGGGTTGCATGGCTGCTCCGGGGACATCACCACAGCAGCTTACCCTTCCCTCAGCTCACACGCCCATCTGGAGTCTGCAGCTCTGCTCTCCTTCGCCCCTACAGGGCACATCACCAGCCACATGACAGGTGGCAGTAGCACCCCCAGAAGCAGCCTTGAGCGGACGGGCGTGTGAGCCACCCAGCCTCTTTGCCGAGGTGGAGCGGCTCCTGGGTGGGCTCCCAGAGGCCCCTGCAGGACTCGCTCCAGTGGCTCTCATGTTTCTAGCTGCCCACCCCTCCGCTTCTTCACCCCTCTACTTCTCTGGAATGCCTGTCAAAACGCTTTCAATTTTGTTTCAAAGTAAACTTATGGAGGACTCCATGGCACTGTCGTCTCTAGTGCTGAGCTTGTGTTCTTTGGGTCATCTGTGTCTTCTTTGGTGATCACTCTACTAAGGCCTGTCCTCCAAAAGCTCACTGCCCCGAGCAGAGCAGAGCCCTGTGCAGACCAGGCCTGCTCTTAAGAGCTCTGGTGTGGAAGGCGCATGGTCAGACTCAGGGGAGGAGACGGGCCTTGGGGAATGTAAACAGCAGGGGAAGGTGGGACAGAGCTCAAGTGGGACCCAGATACCCTTCGCTGGGGACCACAAGCTGTCAAGCAATTCACCATGTGAATACCTGTCCTTTCTTCAGGGCTCCACTGGCCTCAGAGGTCCCCCTGGGAAAGATGGGGAGCGTGGTGAGAAGGTAAGACCAAGGCAGTCTCAACACACCAGCATGTGCGTCCCAGGCCTGGTCTAGGAGCCAGGAATCAGAGGGCGCTTTGAGGGGAAGGGTCCTGTGCCACCACTTCACCTCATTCAGTTCTTACAAGAGACCCATGAATCAGATCGATGCCCATTTGACAAATGTGGAGACTGAGACTCTGGGCAGTTGATCGCTTCACCCTACATCTCCTCACTGTTAGGCTGCAAAGCTAGATCAGTCCAACTCCAAATCCGGCTTTCTCGTCACTCCACGCCCCAGCACAGCCACTGTGCACCTCGACTGCGTCTTCCTCTGACCGAGCACTGTAGGGCTATCTGAGGCTGACTGGCCATGCTGAGCCAGCGCTTGGATGACTCAGGTGACACATGGGCTTTAGACCTGGGTTGAATGGCAGCTCCCAACTGGGTGCTGCTCCTACCAGTCTTCCCGACATGTCTGATGGGCAGCACGGGGGCCAAGAAAGACTGGAACCTGGTAGCTAGAGACCAGGGATTCCCACTAAAAATTCCACCATGCACAGGACATTTCCCCCGTACACACCCAAGAATCATCCACCCTGAATGTCAGTGATGCCAGGACTGAGAGACAAACGCAGGCCCCCTCCTCACACCTGAACTGCTCAGCTGTGAAGTGTGAACAGGTGCTGGCAGCTGCGTTGATCCCACACTGTGCAGACCAGCTGGGCAACTGGGGAGGGGGGTCGGGGCACGTGCAAAGGGCTCAGCCCTGAACAGGTGGTGCGGGAAGATAGTTGTGCCCTGCCCTCTCTGGGCCAGCAGGTGGCACTCACAGCCACGGCAGGTGCCCAGTGTGCTGTGGCTTCCCTTGGGATGCACCCTGGCCAAGGCCTCTCCCAGAACACAAGTGCCAGATCCTTCCAGCCCAATTTTCCTGGAACCTTTTCTGAACATTCACTTGATACTTTCCATTTTTGTGAAATATAACTAGTAGGTATAATTTGCTTTTTGGCTTAGTTTTAAAATGTGTTTTTGACTTAGTTTTGAAATATGTGTTTAAGAGACAAAGTGATTTCTTACAGGTAAAAATAATCAAGTAATTTAGAAAAAAACATGGGTTCTTGAAGTGTTAGTTGATCATGAGCCCAGAAATTACCCTTATGTGATGCAAGTGCTAACAGTTTAGAGGAGGGGGAGATAGTACCATCTTTGCAGTAATAAAAGCACCCAGATTAAGCAAGGGAAAGCACAGCTCTTGCTGGTATTTCTTGAATGCGCCATGTCTGAGGGGCCCCGCATTATAAGTAGGGCGTTGACAACCTAGAAGGGTAAACCTTAACCAAGATGCTAAGGGTCTGTTTTATGAGGTCTAGTCTAGCTTAAAAAGCCAGAAAAGTCAATGTGCTGTTGGTGCGTTCAACCTGTAGGGGGAGCCAAACACCTTTCCTTGGCTAAGCGCAAGCCCAGGCTGAGGGCTAGGAGAGGGCCCTGGACTGTATTTGGAAGGAAGCCTCCTGTGCTCTGCAAAGTGGTAAAATTCCCTGACGTCACACTGTGCGCCTCTCTCCCCACGTCCAGTGGCTGGTCTGGGGCTGAGGACGCTGATCTTGCTGGGGAGACCTGTTCTATCTTGCTTTTGCTGTCCTGGGCTGGATTACCTCACCTCTTCTACATCAGAAATGTCTGGAGACCCTGCGACTGCCACTTAGCAGGGAGCTCCCTCCAGGAAAAGGCATCCCTCTGGTTCATGGGGTTTGACTCAAGTTCCACGTAGGGGGCTGCTCACAGCTTTGAGGTCAGGAAAGATGAGCAAGCTCAAGGCCAGCTTCCCCGGCAGATCCTGGCTCCCTGTCCCTTTGGAGCCTTGAACTCCATTCATCCTGTTACAGACTTCTCATGTGAACAGGGATTCGATTTTGTCTTCAGCGCTCCAGGGAGAAGGTTGAGTGTCATATTTGGGGAAGACATCAGACAGGCTGTCACTGAGGTGAAGAGATGCCGTGTAGTGTGACTGAACTGTCTGGTGGAGGCTGAGCTCCCCGTTGCTGCTGGGGCTCCTCTTTGAGACCCACTGGTGTTCCCCACACTGGGTGGATGGTTGCATGGTAGCCCTGATGACCCTCCGTTTCTGTGTTCCACGCTGTATTAACTAGCTGGGGCCGCCTTCACAAGGGATCACAGACTAAGTGACCTAAACCACAGAGAGTTATGGTCTCTTAGCTCTGGAGCCCGGAAGTCCTAAGTCCAAGTAGGGGCAGGGTTGGCTCCCTCTGCAGGCTGTGGGGGAAGGATCTGTCCCAGGTTCTCTGCTTGGCTGACTGCCATCCATATTTTTCCTGGGTCTTTACAAGGTCCCTTCCCCTGCTGTGTCCAAGTGTCTCAAAGGACACCTGTCACTTGCATGAGTCCAACTTGACCTCATCCTAACTTCACTAATCACATCTGCAGATACGGTATTTCCACATCGAGGTAGGGGGTTAGGGCTTCCACATGTGAAGGGCGTACAGATCCAACTATAACACCCCTGGTACAGTCAGTGTGTCTGAGTCCTAGCTGGACAGGCTTCTAAACTGTCAGGGAGCCCTGGGGACCTACCACCCACTCAAGGTGGTCCACCATGGAAGAGCTGAGCTCTGTGTTACACTGGTCTGGAAAATGGTCCTATTTTCTCTCCAGGGAACAGCAGGGGAAGAAGGAAGCCCAGGACCTGCTGGCCCCAGGGGCGATCCTGGTGCTCCTGGGCTCCCTGGGCCACCTGGAAAAGGGACAGATGGCGAGCCGGTGAGTGGCAGGTCGGGGTTGGGATTCTGTGCCTGGGGAACCAGGTAAAATTGGAAAAGGGAAAAGAAAATACCAGACTCACCGCTACACTTGACAGAAACAGAATCACAGCTAGTGCGCTTCGGCCGGCTGGGAAGGGGCGGTCTGTGGGCAAATAGCTGTCCACCAGGCGAGATACACTCCAAGGCCACCACAGACGCCCAAGACCACAGAGAGCTAAATCCTGCATGTCACTGGGCAGCTCTGATACCGCAGGGGGAGGAAGAGGCTGGGCCATGAGTCTCCCTGCTCTAAAAATATTTCCAGTCAACTTGGTAGTAAAATGGGCTTTATTCAAAGCCAGCTGTAGAGGAAGATAGAGGAAAATTAATCATTTCAAAGGTTCTGTCTCCCAGAAGGGAAGCTCTAGGGTAAGGAAAGCCTTTAAAAGGGAGAAAGGACGAGGCAGGGATCTCACAGGCTCATCTCCTTCTGAGACCCCGGAGCCCCCTCATGACTTCAGAAGGACCCTATCGCAGCAGAAGGAGCCAGCATCTGTGTCTTCACAGGGGAGTGAAATTCCCTCTGTTCATACATTACATGCTGCTTCCCTCTCCATCCATATTTAGGATAAAGATGTATTTACAAATTCAGTCAAGTAAGAGATTTAACAATGATAATAAAATAGAAAAATAAAAACGATCCACTGCAATAAGTTATCTGAAGCTGATAAATTGTTTGTTTCTGGAATTTCCTATTCTATGTTTTCAGACTGTGGCTGAACCACAGGTAACTGAAATCCTGGGAAGCAGAATCACAGATGAGGGTGGTCTGCGCTTCCGTGGCCAGTGCAGCACAGTGTGGCCTGCGTGCCAGGCAGGGCCAGGTCCTGAGGACACAGAGACGGTCAGTCTGTGTCCTTAGGTTTTGGGGACTGAGGGGAAACGGTCGTGTAGACCAGTACCCCTGGCCCACAGCCGTCCAGGGGCTTCCTGGTCCCCTCTGGCTCTTCCAGCTGATACTTCCAGAAGTCGATTGTGACTGCCATTCAGCTGTGAGAGCAGCAGCCTAATGCTCTTGTTCTGCTCATTCTCTCAGGGTCTGCGTGGATCACCTGGAGCACCTGGACCCCCAGGGACCAAGGTGAGTAAGTGCTTGACTGCAAACTATACCCACAGGTTGCACGTACAAAGGGCCCAGGAGCTTGTCACAAGCAACTCGGTCACCTCTGCTCACCCCCACATTTTGCTGCTTGTCACCTTCCTTTTGACTAAAGGTTCTACAACCTGTGACTGTTACCTTGAAGCAGTGGCTGCACAGTCAGTGCTTAATAAATACTTGCTGTTTTAGTCAGCTTTCTGGTCACTGTACCAAAACATCCAACAGGAACAACTTAGAAGAGGAAACGTTTATTTTGGGTCACAGACAGTTTTAGAGGTGCAGTCCATAGACAGCCCACTCCACAGCTCTGGGCCTGAGGGGGACGCAGAACGTCATGGCAGAAGGCACGGCAGGAAAGCAGCTCTGGAGATGGCAGCCGGGAAGCAGAGAGAGAATTGTGCTAATAAAGGACAAAATATCCACCCCCAGAGACACAGCCCTGGTGACCTACCTGCTCCAGCCACACCCTAACCTGCCTTCAGTTACCCCTTAGTTCACCCCATCAGAGGATCAATTCACTGGTTGGGTCAGGGCTCTCATAATCTGATCATTTCACCTCTGAATGTTCTTGGATTGTCTCATGCATGAGCTTTTAGAGGACACCCCCTATCTAAACCATAACACTTGCTGACTAAATTAAATCAAGAGACACTGGCTTCCAACTGGCAGAGTAATAGATCTGAGTGGTCTTAGATTAGGTGATCCCTGAATCTCCGAGGCTTAACACAGTGGCTCCCTTACCTTGAGTCCAAGGGACATCTTGGTGTGTGGGAGATTGGATCCATAAAGCCATCCAGGGACTCATGTTCTAACCCAACAGCTCTTAGGTCCTCCAGGGTCTCAGCATCTTCCCCCAAATCCTCAGTATAGAGGGGTAGATGAGGGGAAAGAGAATGGAGACTGGTGGGTGGAATGAGCCAGGCCTGAGGTTAGAATTTATGTCCTCAACCCTTAGTGAGAGTCCTGATGGGGAGGCCGGGGGTATCATCTAGTTGTACACCCAAGGGGAGAAGGGCATACTGAGGACACCAGCAGTCTCTTCCTCTATTCATCAGCAGTTGCAATCCAAAAAAGGTGACTTTCCCCTGCAGGGTGTCCTTGAGGGAACTTTCCCAAGCCAGCAAGGATACCCTGGAGCTACCTTCAAGATGATTCATTGGTTCATGTACTTAACTTCAGCATCAATGGCCAGTGCACTTATCATTTAATCCATTGCCGTCTCCTGAGCTTCCCACCCAGGTCAGATTTCAGGGTGGGCTTTGGGAGGACAGCAGTGCTCAGGAGGTGTTCCTGGGGCCCCAACAGATCATGGCCCAGAAGGTAACATGGATATATAGACAGCAAAGGCAGATGAATGCTGGGGAATGGGGGACTTAGCCTCTCAGTGAGCTCAGAGGAGGCCTCTTGCCCAGTCTGGTTTGACAGCGGGTGGCCTCTTGGAGGAGGTGGCATTTTTCCTGATTTTATGTGTCTGTAGCAGCTGGCAGAGAAGAAAGCAAGGAAGCAGTGACGTGGGGCAGACACTGAGGTAGGGTCCAGAGTGGTCATGGAGGGGCTGGACCGTGAACAGCCACCTCCGGGGAGAATTATTTAACCAGCTCAGGGCACAGGCTTTAAAGAATGTGGGTCAGTCCGTGCTCAACATTAGACTGCTTATTACGTTTTTGGCTTTAACCTGATATACACATTGAAAATTACACAAATGTGAGTGTTATTTGGAAATTGTATGATTCTTACCGACTTGAACATGTTTACAAAAAACAGTTATTTGGAAAGTTCTCATGTGCCTTCAGTGTTGGGGCCTGTCATGCCCCCCACCCCACCCCATCACTTACAGCCAACAGAGACTTTTCTGAGGCATTGTACCTTCCATCACATCCAGGATTTTAAGATTCGGCATCCAAATATGATGCTGTTACGGGAAGTTTTACTCCAAGCCCCAGAGACTGGTCGCTTGCGCAGGGCCTTTTTGCTCCCCTTATTCCTTGTTTTGTGTGGCTGTGTCTTGGGGATCTCAGCAGCAGAGCCGGAGTGCATTGCTTTTCAAATTGTATGTGAAAGGTTTGTTGAAATAATATCCATTTCTCAGGAAGCTGGAGGCTCCAGGAACGGTTACTGCATCTCCATTAAACTTCTGGGCTGGATGGTTTTTCCTCTGTTCAAGTGGTGACCGCTGTCATTACCCCACACCCTACTGATTGAGACTGCAGCATGCCAAGGTGCTTTCCTCCGATTGGGATTGTTTCATTGTGTGTGTGTGTGTGTGTGAGATGTGTGTAAATATAAGACAGCCTCCTATTTTCTAAGGAACAAGAAGGCAGTAGCTTTGCCTGGAATTGGGGGTGTATACAATAGCCCTGTATCCTGCAGCAGTGGGCCCCTGTCGGTATGAGCAGGACAAGGAAGCAGGACAAGTTCCAGTTTCTGGAACCTCAGGAATTTACAGCCACCAGAGGAGCATGTTGGAAGTCCCCTGCCATGCAGAGAGCCCAGGTTGCTCTGTAGGGCCTAGAGGACACTGGTGGCCTCTTAGGATAGGAAGTGAGGGCCGAGCAGCACATTGGTTCTCTAACTATTTATGATCCCGTATCCAGCCTTACGGGCTTTTCTCCTTTATTCCTTTGATTTTGTGACTGTTTCATTGGAATCTCAGCCACAGAGCCGTACAGTATTGCTACTTTTTTCTCAGGCAGAGTGTGGGGGGAAATCAATGATGTCATGCCAATAAAAATAGCTCCCAGCACACAGTCCCATTGCATGCTGAATAAATATTTGTGATCTTTATTTGACTGCCCTGTGTGGACACCTAGAGAGGCTGTATCCAGTCTGCAGGCATGCTGTTGAAGAAAGCCCCAGGGGAACAGGGAGGCATCCATGAAAGTTAGAGAGGCAGGCGGAGACCCCGGGGCAAAGAGCATGGAGACCCTGACCTGGGCTCAATTCCATGGGACTCGGGATCAATCATGCTGTCTTTGGTCAAATGTTTCCCACTGTTTAAGAGGTGAGACTTTAAAGAGGTGACCCATTCCAATGTTGGTATTGTGTAAATTTGTAAATTGGATGTGGTTTAGAAATCATGGTTTCCATAGTCAATGCATTGGGAAGAAAAACGGGAATTTGGAGATAGCATTAGTTGAAGAACGAGTGATTGAGGGACAGGGAGGAAGGAAGGGAAGAAGGGAGGGAGAGGTGGAGAGGTGAGTGCCTTCTGCTGTCTGCTGGTGCTCTCCCGGTGCTGAATGGGTGAGCCTTGGGAAGGAGGGGGCTAGCAGGGATTCTCATCAGCACACCCTCGGCCCTTCCTGGTTACTTAGAATTGCAGAAGGCTCTTAAGGACACTTTTCCTTGTCCTGAGTGGCACTTGTTTCCAGCAGAAGGCCTGGGGTTTGGCTTCCTGCACAATCCCAGTTCAGACACTACAAGATACATAACGTGAAGGCAAGTGCTTCATTTTCCTGAGACTCTTTGTCCCTTTTCTGTATGAGGAAGTAAGGAATATTTGACACTAAGAACTCCTCGGGAGAGAGCTGACCTTCTGGTGCACAGCTGCTGCCCTGTGTGTGGTTCTCCGTGCAGGACCCCAGACTTCTCACACATGCCTTCCCCAGACTCTGTGTCACAGATTCGCGTGCAGATGCCCTTTCTTTCATGCCCATCGACCTCCCTGCTTCTGTTGGCAGAACGTTAAGGACTTTTGCGGTATTCTTAGGGCCTTTAAAAGTGTCTGTTCATTAAGCTGTGGAGTAGTTTTGGAGGAGTTGTTAGCATCACAGCAGACCACACACAGAAGCAGAGCCAGATCTGACCCCAGTATAGAAAAACGGTCAGCTACTCACCAACCCCAGGAAGGGGAGGCCTTTGTCCCATACTCCTTCCTCTGGAGAGAGCTTATTGTGCTCAAAGATGGTGTGAATGATGAGGGAGACTTGCTCATTTTCAGTACTTGATAAATATGTGTTAAATGAACAAAGAAATGGAGAGTTTCTAGGTTCTAGCTCCTTACAGAGAAGTCGTAGGGTGAAATGGGCACGTGGTCGGTGGGAGTGTTGAGACGGATGGAGAGGTGCAAGGCATCTGTAGGAAGACAGCAGAGGAGTGGACCGGGAAGCCATGTGTGAATGCAATGACTGGGTGGTCAGCTGACGGGTAGGTGTTCGGAAGCTCGTACCGCGGATGCAAGAGTGTCTCTGGGAAGGCCACCGTGAGTCTAAGAAGCAGAGATGTCAGAAAATAGCACAGAAGAAAACAAGTCCAGGTGCTGCTGTGGCTTCCCTGGCAGGGGTGAGAGCTAGCTGGTGTGTGGAACGTGGCCATGGGAAGGGAAGGGGAACCCAGTGAAAACCGAAAATAATGCTAGGAAAATCACATTGAAAAACCTAAAGCAAAACCAAGTGTGAAAGAATATGGATTTCTCTGATATTTATATGTGTTTAGCTGGTTTTCTATCTGCTAACTCTGCCGGTAAAGTGATAATGTGTAAGTATAATCCGGAGTGTGTTGCACAGCTTTGCATCCCTGGGACCATGTGTATGATCAGAGCAGTAAAAGAGGAGAATTGTATTTTGGCTCATGGTTTCAGAGGTTCCCTCCGTGCTCCGCCGTCCACCCACGGCTTTGGTCCTGGGGTCAGGGAGAGCATGATGGTGGGAGTGTAGGACAGGGAAAGCCACTCAGCTCCTGGAGGCCAGGAAGCAGAGGGGCTCAGGAGCCAGGGACAAACTGTAACCCCCAGAGCATGCTCTCAGTGACCTAAGGTCCTCCAGCCACCCCTTCCTGCCTATGGTCAATCCGCTTCAGTGGGTGGGTCCAGTGATTAGGTAACAACTCTCATAATGACATGCAGGGACTCTGCTGGGTGTTATCTTTTTTCTTGATGAGGGTCCTAAGACGCAGAGACGGACTTACCTCGTTCGTCTTATCACAGGATGAGGTTGACATTGTCCTGAGCCTGGACCTGGAGTCGCATGACAGTGACCACTTGACCTGGTCCACTGTGGCGAGAGCTGAAGACACACAGCAGGGATCAGGTTTGCTCTGAGTTCATGAGCCCTGTTTCTACATTGGTCTTGGTTCTTGCCCTCCTCTTCCCATCCTCCCCATAGTGCTCATTTGAGTTCCTCTCCTGAGCATCCCATCTTCCCAGAATGGGCTACACCACATCATTCTGAAGAAACAGAATGCACAGCCTGGAAATTTGAAAAATAAAATATGTTGGGGAAGGAACTACTGGGAGAGTTGAGGGTGGGCCAGGGATGCTGTGGTCCAGGGATTGGTGGGCTCTGGCCTGGCCACCTGTGGGCCTCTGGGGTACAAGGGGAAGAAACAGCATCAAGGGAGCCCAGCCAGGGATCGGACCTTGGTTCCTGTCTTCTGTGAGAAGGTGGCCAGGCTTATTTTCTCCATCCCCACAAACAATGCTCTGCTTCAGAGCATAGCAGGGGTACTGACAGCGAGCAAGCCTCTGAGTGAGTCAGTCTTTGGGCTTGGAGCCTAGATGGCTGTTTCAGTGGACCAGCGTTGTCCCTGAGCCACAGTCCTGCTGCAGGAAACACACCTCATCTTAAAGGTCCAGAATGCTCTTTTATTTTCCCTTAAAATAGAAGAAGATAGACTACTTATACATGAGAATTTAAAAAAAAATGCTTCAACACATACATCTCGGCAAAGCAATAGGTTGCCCAGCATTCTTGGGTTCTCTGCAGAACCAGTTGGTTGCACATTATCTGGACAGCTCTACAGAACCGCCTCTGAGGATGTTTCTGTTCATCAGACAAGTTAGCTCATCCTAGGGACAGTAAGTGGCTGGAGCAAGGCTGTCTGCCACCTCAGTCTCAGGCTTGGCTGCTGTCCAGCTGACCTAATAAGTACAAGAGGACATTCTGTTGCATGAGATTGTTGGGCCCTGTGCCTTTGGGATCAAATTTAGTTTGAATTATGGAGAGGTAGTAATACGCACGCTCCATGTCTCAACATTTACTTTACTTTCAGTTAGAAGCACCCCAAACAGACTTGTTAACAGTGATGCAATAAACGTGTGAATGAATACAAATGGGAGGACCAAGGACTGCAAAGAGCCTGTGTTGGCCCCGATCAGGGCTTGCTGTCTTGGAACTGTATCAGCACTTACTTCCAAAGACTGAGGAGGCCAAGGTTGTGGAAGAGGCCTGGCTTGCTACACTCAGAAAAGTGACTCACAAAATGTAGGTGTCAATAAACCTCGATGGACTGATGAATCCGTTTACCAGTGATTTAGGCTCGGAGTTGAGATGTGGGTGTCTGTGTGGTTGGGATGGAGTCATAGATTGGAACTGCGGTCACCACTGCGGGAGGATCATAGTGCTGTGATCACTTTTAGAACCATGGTCAAGGTTGGGGACCTGTCATCCTTGGAAAGTACATGACCACAGTCATTGCTGTGGTCCATGTGGTGCTGGACCTCCTCCTGGGAGCCGAGCAGTGGCCCATGGAGGCCTGGCGGTGGGAGAGGATGCTATGGAGTGGAAGTCAGGACCCCTGGAGGAGCGTGGTCATCCTGTACCCGGGACCTCTCCTTCTGGCACTGACCTCTCAATCTTATTTTTCTTTCTTTCTAGGGGGACCGAGGAGCACCTGGGATCCCTGGCTCTCCTGGTAGTCGTGGTGACCCAGGCATCGGGGTTGCTGGCCCTCCTGTGAGTTCTTACCCAGCATGTCCTTGCTCTCGAGGCCACCAGCCTTTCCCTGCTGGCTCCCATAGAGTGTGCGGCCTGGGCCTCCCTGTAGGGACACCGCTGCTCCGGCTAGCATGGTAGTGAGCCACTGGTCTATTGGGGTGGAAGGTCTACACCCACGGCTGACATAGGTGGAAGACTAGGGGTACTTGTTGTGGGAATGATGAGGATGCAGCTTTTGGAGAGATCAAGACCTGTCTGATTCAAAGAAGGGAAGATAAATCTCACTAAAATGTAAAAAGTGAAAACAAAGACTCATGGGACAAACTCTGAGAATCTTAAATCATAGCCTGCCTGCGACGTTAGTCTGGTTGGAGAAGGGGTCTGGAACAGGAAAACGATGTGCGTTCAGGTATTTCAGGCCCCAAACCCCAAAATGAACTAATTACCCTGCTTCCTCTAATTAGTACAGCTGAAAACACAAATGAAAGAGCATCTTCAAAACCAAAGCCACGATGTGGTCCTCCTAGTGTTGGTTTTAAGGAATCTTTTCCTGCGGGTCTGCTGGGTGTGAGTGCGTAAGTCCCCAGAGGTGGCGCTTTAGGAATCGATGAAGCCTTTGAGTTTTGAGGGCTCGTGGGGTCCAGGAAGTCCAGGCCCTCATCCAGTTTGAGGATTGCTCTCCATGTCCTCATCAAGCCCCCTGAAGGCGTTGAGAGAAAGAAAACACACTTTTTCCAAGGCCTGTGCACCTGGCTCTGGAATTGAGAAATGTTTTTCCGTGGAAAACAGGTATATTTAGTAGAAGTCTCTTCTCAAAGAGAAGAGGATGGGGGTGCTCTGTATCCTGTCCATTGCTTCTTAATCTTCCCTTTGTGCTGCAGAACACAGCTTTCCTTCCTCCCTCCACTGAATGACAGCCTTTGGAAAGACAGTTTTCTCTCGAGGTCTTATTTTCTCTTCAGTCCTTTCTTTGCTAAAGACACCATATTGCTGCACCTTCAAATTGCATTTATTTATTTTTTCTTGACAGTCATGACTTACTATTATTTAAAAGAGAGTCCTCACTAAGTCTTGTAATATCCAAACTACCTACCCATTCATGTTGTTGGTATTATTATTTTGACCCAGATGCACAATCTAACTGTGCCCCTGTTAAGCATGACTGGGATATAACTAGAGCACAGAGCCCAGTCTCTGCATGCTTTTGCATGTAAGGATTTCGGAACACAACCAATGATATTCAAAGTATGCCATTCTTCATATTTGATCTCAAAGAAGAAGAGAAATCCAATTTATCTCCCACAAGGTCACTTGTAAGAAAGTTCCCTCTCATTTTCCCTGAGGTCTTCATACAGCCTAGAGTCATCTGGGGCTTCTTGATGCCTCCCCCAAGTTCTCCTGGCCCCTCCCTCTCCTGCCCACCCACTCTAAAGCAGGTCCCATTGCCTCCCGCCAGGCTGGAGCACCCACTGCTACTCCCACCCACTAGCAATGAGGGTTCCTTTCAAGGTGGTAGGAGAACAGGGGACTCTGTTTTCCTGCATGTCCCTGAACACCATGGGAAGATCCTTGGGAATGTTTACTTTGGTCTCTTTTCTTAAAAGAAATTCTTAGCTAGAATTTCCAATGAATACTTCATTCATTTCACTTTATTTCACTGGTTTCATCTTTGTCTTGGACTGTGTTTTTCCATCTCTGATAACTGAAAGGTTCGATGTGACTAAAGGTGCAGTGAAGAAGAAGGTTAGCCCAGACTTTCTTATTTCTAAAATCCTCAGTTGGGGGGGTCCCCTTCCCCTGCAGTGAGGGTTCTGTTGGACATGGGGATTACCCTTTAGGATAGAGAAGGGACTGAGAGGGAAACTGGGAGTCTGAGACCTGGAGGTGGCACACTCCCTTAGGTAACAGGGTCTGTGTGTCCAGGGCACTCCTCAGGGAGTCACTGTACCCAAATCAGAAAGCCAGCCAGCAGGGCTGGATGCAATTCACCTACCTCCCATTTAAGAGCCAGCAAAAGCCACCCATGAAGTATGTCCCCACATAAGTGTGTCCACCTGAAAAATAATTGGCTTGCTCCAACCCAGAGGCTGTAAATCAAGTGTTTAGTGTCTTCCTACCACTTAGATTTATTAAAAGCTTCCGTGGTGCATGAAACCTTATTGAATCATCATAAATCTTGTCTTTGGCCTCCAGCCAAGGTTGCTGCTAATCTGGGATCTGCACTAAGGGTTCCAGGACATGCTGAGAGGAGGTGTGTGGAGGAGTGAGGGAGGAGTGTGTCAAGGTCATTGGGGATGCTGCTACCCCTTTACAAGAACAGTGCCCTTTCTGAGCAGTCTCTCTTATGGGCTTCGAGCATCACATTCACCACCTCATTCAGTCTCGTGGGAGCTGATGGTGCCCTTTGGCTGAGGCTAGGGTCCCAAGAGCAAGGAATTTATTTGGGAAGCGATCCCAGAAATCACTATTAGTGACAAAGTGAGAGAGAAAAAGGAAGAGAGACCAGGGAGCACATGTTAGTGAGCGGTGGCCCCTGTGGGATCCTGGGACTCAACTCACTCCATTGACCCGGGGTGATCACAGGGTACAGTGTAGAAGTCTTTCTGCAGAAGGAGCATTGAAGCTGGGTGTTAGTGTTCTAACACCTGTTTTCCCAGGAACTCAGTCTTCCCCCTGCTTGGACTCTACAGTCTTGTGTTGCAAAGCAAGCCCTTGGACAGGTGTCTGCAGCAGGGAGCTGCCAGGGTTGGTGTGTCCAGGGAATATGGGGGTAGGGGGATGACATCTCTGGACGTCACTCTTCTTCAGTAAGCATTTCAAGATTCAGAAGGTCCAGTGGCTAGTCAGGGTCAGCTGGTTCAGGAGTAGGATTTCGTGCCGACATACTTTCCATACCCCCCGAAGCCAGTCCTCGTGCCTCTGTGGCATCTTGTTTTGGGGCCTCAGGAGGACAGACAGACTTGCTCATTCAGTTCCCCAGAGAAAGCACATGAAGTGCAGATCTGGCTGTAGGTCAGTCTCTACTTTCTGCCTCCCCTAAAGTCATGGTCCAGGCCTTTGGCATCCAGGGACAGTGCTGCCCTGGCAGGGGCTCCAGAACTCTGTCTGCCAACCTCTGCTTCATCAGTAGACAGGAGGAGGTGTGGCGAGGCAGGTGTTTGGGGTTTTGTCTTACTGCTTCAAAACATTCACAAACAAGAAAGATCCCTTTAATCTTCAGGTTGTCTCTGATCTTCCTTTAGCAAGGTTTGAGATGCTAAAAAAATAGCTTGCTCAGGCTGTGAGAGGGTCAAAGTACTGATGGGCCTCGGTGACAGCAGGGGCTAGGACTCTGCAGGGACCAGGCTCCCACTGACAGCCCACAACCTTGGATCCCTTCCTTCCGCCCTGTCCCAGTTTCCTCATGATAAGGTGACAGTGATTTCTTCAGTATCATCAGGGGAACGGGGAGGGTTACAACCTGATGCTCTTGGTGATAACACTGGGCTCCCTGCCTTGGCTCATGTGATATCAGAAGGATCCTCTTCCCCCCTATATCTTTCTCAACCTTCGCAGCCTGAAGTGACTGAAGCTGGTCGTATGGATGCCTTATTCAGCCTAGATGCTGGGAACCCATGCACCAGGTCAGGCTTACCCCCCTCCAGTGGTCTGATAGCCTGAGGCACCAAGAAGCTCACAAACCAGTTATGTGCAGGAAAGCATTTCAGGTGCCTGACCAAAGGGTTTGCTTTCTGCACTCCTCTGCTTTTCAAGGAATGACTCAATCATGATAGAGATGGCAGCCACTAAAACAAAGAGTAAGACCGATAAGCAACCAACCTCCGCTGGCTAATTGCAGGGAGTGAACGGGTGCCTAGAAATGCTTCATCTCACAGGCACCTCTCAGTTCGTCCTCCCAGCAACCCCACCAGACCGACTCCAGGTTCCTTTCCTCTTACAAATGAGGAGAAGAGGGGACATGAAACCCCTTCATGAGGGCACACTGGGGAGATGGTAGCGTGAAGGTGGATCCCAGCATTCTAACGGAACAAATGCCCTTACTCACTTGTTAGTAGCTTTTTGTCATGATGACAAAATATCTGAGAAGATCAAAGGAGGAGAGATTTATTTTGGCTTCATGGTTTCTGAGGTTTCAGGCCATGGTCGGCTGGCTCCATCATTTCTGGGCCTATGGTGGGGTGGAGAGTCATGGTGTGAGAGTGGGAGGAGCAATCACGAGGCAGGAGTGAGAGAGGAAGGGACTGGGGACCAGACATGCCCTCCAGGGATACAGCCCAGAGACCTAAGTCCTCTAACTATGGTGCCCTTCCTGCTCCTAAGTTCACCACCTCCCAATAGTTCATTAAATTATGGGCTCATCAATGGCTGAGCCCACTGATGAGGCTAGAGCCCTCATGGTCCATCTCTTCCTCAAACCCCACCTCTGAACATTGCTGCATGAGGACCCAGCCTCCAACACATGAGGCTTTGGGGGAACTCAGATTCCATAACACCACTGTTGCAGTGGGGGACAGGAATGAGGGGTTTAATGTACGTGTCAATCATCACCTATGCTGGGGTCTTCTGGTGTCCATATTTACTCCTGAAATATTGACTTATATGTCAGCCACATTTTTAAAAATTCACTTGTCTTATTCACCTGTTTGCATTATCACACCTGAGTCATTATCACGTATCCCAAGATCGCTTCATAACACCATCGAGCCTCCAGCCAGTGTTTAGACTTCTAATTGTTTCACAAATGCCGCACTCTGGCAGTTTTCTCTTCTTTGAATCAACAGCCAAGAAGTAAACACGTAGCAATTGGTTGGTCTTTGACTAATTTCTAGATTTGCCTCCATTCTTTTGGATTCCGTTTGAAATTCATCTGCTGATGAAATCAGGTTTATTCTTTGGTCTTACGGTGCTTCCCACAGAGTGGGGCTGCTGCTGCTGCTGCAGTTCTCCTGTCCCTCTGTCCCTGTGCTTCTGATCATTTGGTGCTCAGGTCTGGAGGCTAGATCAGGTTCAGGTCTGATGTCTCTGGTGGCACTTCACATGTGCTCTGCCATGGGGAAGTGCAGGATGTCTGGTGGAGCCCCTTTTTGTTATGTTTGTGCCCTTGGCTGTCCAATGCCTTCATCAGTTAGCACATCAAGGGCTGCAAATTGGTGCCCTTATACTTCTATCAATGCCTCTTGCTTCATTAGCTGGAATACTTCTGTAGAGAGAGACCCCCCTCAACTGCCCTGTGTACCCTGTGGACACCTCACATGGAAGGGAACAAGTCATGCTCAAGCCTTTCCACTGATTGTTTGCAAATAATGACTTGATGCTCTGACTTTTTGCAAAGGTGAGCAGAGAGATGTTTGTTTGTTAAGCAGAATTTTGGACTCATAATTTTAAACTTACATGTTGCGATTATTCTTCCTTTTGATGATCAACTTATTTTATCTTATGCCAGTGGGAGTCTATTCAAGTTGACCCTGAGTGCTTCTGACACAAACCTGGCAGTCTTTGATAATGGCCTTGCCATCTGAAATGACAAGGCGTTCTAGGCTTGCTGTGTACATTCTTTGTCCAGATCTCTGGTCAGTCTTTTGTTCAAGGAGTAGCAGTTCTTTCTGGTGAAAAGTGGTATCAAAGGCTGAAATTTGGAGTGTTAGGTAAAGTGGCTCTTGAACAAACACATTGGAGGACGTAATTCTGGAAAAGAGAGCTGTCATTACCAAAGACGTACTCAGGCTCCAGATCCCATTAGGTGCTCATTAGGGGGTCTTCTGGTGTCCATATTTACTCCTGAATCCTCCTCTGCATGCTCTCATATTTCTTAAAAGGAGACAGACAGAATGGCTATGGGAAGGCCAAGACCTGCAATGAAGACCGCTGGACAGAAAATCTGTTCTTCTGAACAGATTTTGTATTAATTGACATCAGAAAGGAAATGTGGATCCTAGTATAATGAACAATTTAAATGCTTGAGGTAGATCATGGAATTTAATTGGAAAACAAGGAGTGATGCTAAAATGACTTGGCAGCTTTCCCAGGCCAGCAGCCAGCTGTCCCCTGCCCCTTTTTCTTGAAGTATATGTAGGCAGCCGTGGTGGGAACCATTCCACAGTAGAACAGTTTGGATGCTTGTGTGTTGGTCTGTGGGCACCCAAGACCAACTTGACAGAGCCCTCGCGTGGCGGAGGGACCCATGCCCTCTGAGTTACATAGACCACGAGTGCCCCTCTGAGTCCAATATTTCACCTGCTTGACTTTGGCTAAGGTTCTTAATGGGTTTTAGCTTCAGTTTCTCTATCCATAGCACTGAGACCTGCTCCTGCAAGTCCTGGTGTTTTAGTCAGATTTTTCATTGCTATGACTATAAGACCTGACCAGAACAATTATAGAGGAGGAGAAGTTGATTTGAGGGCTCAGGGTTTCAAAGGTCTTGGTCCGTAGGCTGGCTCCATTCTGGCTCAAGGTGAGGCTGAATATCATGGTGGAAGAGTGGGGTGAAGGGAAGCAGCTCACATGATGTTTAGAAAGCACAGAGAGAGACTCCACTTCCACTTCCAGATACAAAATATATACTCCAAATGCATGCCTCCAGGGACCCACCTCCTCCAGCCACACCCTACCTGCCTTTAGTTACCACTCAGATGATCCCTCTCAGGGGATTAATTCACTGACTGGGTTAAGGCTCTCATAACCCAATCATTTCTCCTCTAAACCTTCTTGCATTGTCTCACACGTGAGCTTTTGGGAGACACTTCACATCCAAACCGTATCACATGGATGGTCCACCAGGGTCTCAAGTCTGCCCTTAGTGTGCCTCATCCTGAGTGGGAAGAGCTAGTCCTTTTCCAAGGGGTGCAGTGTGGGGAAGCCAGGGCTGCTGGGTCCCACCCCACACCAGGGTGATGGAGTAGAGGTGGGGCCAAGTGTCAGGAGCCACGTGGGAATGATGATGGAGTGGCAAGAGTTTGGGGCAAATGGAGAAGGTTCCAGGGAACTTCGGGGGGGCAGAATTTTTGTGTGGGCAGGGGCGAGAGCTTGTAGCAGTGTGGCCTGAAGACTCCAGTGACCCCTTCTAGGACAGTCTGAGACCAGGTTAGACAAAACCCAGGGCAGTGTTAAGGAGTGTTTCCTTCCTACTTGCTCACTAATTTGTTGTTTGTTTGTTTGTTAGGGCCCTTCCGGACCACCAGGAGACAAAGGGCCCCCGGTACAGTATGCTTTCAAATAAAGGGCTGGGTTTCCACGAGAGGAATTCTGCTTTAATCAAAACAATTTTAAATGATAGGCACCAAAAACTAAAGTAGTTCCAGAAAATTCCTAACATTAAATGGTGCAGACTCTCCAAAATACGAGCACTGGCCTGTGGGATGGGATGGGATGGACGTGGATTGAGTGGAAGGGGCTGGGTCATCTAATCCATCATGCCTATTTTCAGTTGGGCAAATGAGGCTGGCTTTGCTCCTTGGCTCCTCTTCATCACAGAAGGATGTCCACCGTTTAATTAATTTCATCAAATTGCCAAAGGAACGGATTTTGAATTCTGGCTTCTGGCTTCACTCCCCTCCAGTCACAGGTCCAGGAACACATGAGGGGGGTGTCTCTGAGGCTGCAGCATGGGTGAGGCAGACCCCTGAGCTAGGGGCAGAAATGATGGGCTTATTTTATGCTTAAAGCAACTGAGAGCCCCCAGGAAGCACCTGTCCTCATAAGCAGCAACCATTGACCCTGTGGTTGTGCCTGCATTTCCAGGTAAATGAGAATTGTCAACTCACTCTTTAGAAGAGGAGCTGTCTTTTCACACCTGGGATGATATTGCACCTTTGGTCATGTACACACATTTTAAATGTTGTTCATTCATATGATTTCTGTGATTGAGAAGGACAGGGATTTTTATTCCCATTTTTTATAGACGAAGACATTGAGGTTCAGGTTTATTAATTGATAGGCATGCCATTCTAGAGCAAGCTGTTGCAAAGTAGAGGTAAGGAATATGGGGCTCTATGAGGGCTTGAGTGTAAGGGGAGGCCTGTGGAGGCCCTGGAAGAGGCAGGGTTAGCTCCTGAGCAGCAGGTAGTGTAAGTCTTGCTGGTAGGAAGAGCTGATTTCCATTTGCTGATCTATTTAGGGAAAAGTATTATGGGAAATGAGATCCATAATAAAAGATATCTGTACAGTTTTCTGATGCTGTTCAGAAATTTTAAATGGAATGGGATGGCCTTTCTTGTTAGAAGTGGGGAATGTCATGTGGACAGAGCATTATGCTAGGCACCAAGACATTTGTTCAGCTAATTAAGATCCCCAGGGCTGGTTATTCACAGGATACATAGGGGAGAGCTGGGATTCACACTCAGGCCTGGCTCACCCAAGGAGCTGTCCTTTCCACTTAGAAAAGGAGCCTACAAAGCAGGCATGGGTCTTCAGGCTCAGAGTGTAGGATTTCCTGAGAATCCTGTGTGTGGAACACTTCCATCTCCACATGAGCTGAGCAGGGTGCTTTTGGCACATGCATTTGAGATGCCAACAGGCTATTTGTGTGATGAGAGCTGACTAATGCCAAGCAAAGTGGGGCCTTATTTGCTTACACTTTGAGATGTTTTCTCTTCTTTTCATCAGGGATTGCGAGGCTTACCTGGATTTCCCGGCCCACAGGGACCAGCTGGCCAGGATGTAAGTAAAGAGAAATGCCATGGGCTTAGTCAAGGCTTTTAGAGGCCCCTGGACATCCATCTTCCACCCTTTCCTGGCCTCCTTTAACCATGTGGCCAGCTTGGTAGCTCAGTCAGGATTTCTAGAAATCCCAAGGTCTTTATTTATAGTCCTTTGCTCTTATGTTTGTGGCTTATAGTTTTGTGTTGTCCAGTTTTCTTTCTCATGTTTGTGCTCCCAGGTCTCCTGCAGAACTGTCTCCAATTTCTTGGCCAATTTCTTATAGAGCTGGCCAGACAGTTCTGCTTAGATTGGGTACTACCTTCTTTGGACTTCTTCCTGACCCTCCCCTGGAATGGCCCTTTCCCTTCGAGGGGACCTCACAGGTGTGTCTGTGTACCTGAGGATGTGTCACTTCCTACTTTGTGACAGTAGCATCCTCTTACATTTGTTATCTGTCTTTTGCTCAGATAGATCTGGGCTCCAAGGGTCTGCTTGTCTGTAGATCCCTGATAACAGTGTGCCAGGCACAGAAGGTACTTGATCCTTGCTGGTTGACCTTGTGAGTGAATGACAACCCTGAGTTCTTAGAGGAGAGAGGCCCAGCATGAATAAGCAATAGCATTCACTGCTCAAGTGAGTGCTCAAGTGAGCTTAGGTATGCACCCTTTCCTCTCTGTCCTTTGAGTTACAATCAGGAGCAATAAAGTCCTCTTCTCTTCCTTGGATTCTATTTCAAAAAATAAGGTTACTCTCTGATTCCTGTCTCCAAATATTAAAATATAGCTGACCCCCCCAACATTATGTTTTTTTAGCTGACCAATAGAAGGACTTTCCTTTCCAGTCAGTCCTTCCCCCTGTATGCAAAAGGATTTTCTGTGTGTGTGTGTCGGGGGCAGGAGGGGCTTATGCACATGTGCTTGTGCATGCATTCTCTGTGGGTGCGAGTTTGTTTTAATTTCGTGTTTGCAGTGAGGTTACAGGAAGGGTAGCTGTCTGTCATAAGTGTTGGACACTGTCACTACTCTCCTGGGAAGCTCTGAATATTCAAACTGAACTTGGAAACCATGAATTTTTATTGGTGCTCATCTTCAGAGTTGGGTGATCATTCTTTCCTACCATATTACCATGGCAGAGACTGAGGCTGGCAGAGGGGGTGGGTAGAATAGGTCAGGATTATGTGCTCATCACAGTTTACAGTTTCTTTCTTTTTTCTCATAGGGTACACCAGGGAATCCAGGAGAAAGAGGGCCTCCTGGAAAACCAGTATGTCATCTGACCATTCCGGATGAGTGTTGATTGTCAGAGCTCCAGCCAGAAATAAAGCGCAGCCCAGAAGCCTCAAGAGACTTAACAAGGGGGCTTTTCCTCGGCTGTGGGCCGAGGGAACTGATAGGGGATGCTGTGACACCCAGAGATAAGTCACACTGGGGAGTGTCGCCAGTTGTGCTTATTGTCAGAGCCAAAGTGAGACCTAAGAAGAGGGGATATGAGCTGTAGCTGTGGGTTCAGAGTTGGTGCCAGAGAGCTTGGCCTGAGGGCAGGGGGCACGTCTCTCTCGCCCTCCTGTAGTTTCTCGGTGGTGCCTCCCGTCAGGCCATCCTGAGCACAGGCCAGCAGGTCAGCCAGCTCTGGGATGCAGTTCTAGGGGTCTGGCCTCCCAGGGCTTGGAATAGGCCAGCACATGACACAAAGGGGGCCTGTGGTGAGGAGATTGACAAGACCATCATCTATTGCTCATTGCTAACTTGCCCGTTTCCTACTCTTTGGCTGGGTTGCCATTTGGCACTTTTCAGAGTGGCAGAAATGTTCTTCCTGGCCTCACATGACAACAGTGGGAGCTATGGAAGCTCAAGCAGGTGTGGACCGCCTGAGGGCCGAGTCCTTGGCAGTCTGGCTGCAGAGCAGCCCGGAGTCCCACAGGTATCCCTGGGCCCAGCACCCTCGTCTTCTGGGGTGACTCCTGAGTGAGTTACTATGCCAGAAAACCCCAGAGTTTTAGCCAGATAGCCAGGCAGGAGGCCTTCCTTCTTGGAGGGAAGGAAACAGGAGGAGCAGTCGGGGATGGGGGGTGGGTGGAAGGCAGCTGTGCAGATGTGGGAGCTCTGGGAGGGGCTCCTGGGGAAGGAAGAGAGGGGGCCACTGAGACTGGGGAATCGCAGGCCTCAGGAGTGAGCACACAGTCTGGTTTCAGAGCCAAGATGGATCCAAGAGGCTACTAGTCTCTTCTGCAAGCCTGGCTGCTATAGGTTTCAGACAGGGGCCTGAGCTGGTGGGCAGAGCAGAGACTAGCACAGGGACCGGCTGGCTCTGAGGGTCCTGAAACTGAAGCCTTCTGAAGGGATGAGCATAAGGTCTTGTTTGAGGCTGGGGACAGCTTCACCTCTCCTCTGTGGAGTCAGCTTTATGCCAGGTAAGCCTCATGGAAGCAAGTACTGTGTGCAGGGGGAGGTCCTGAGGAAGTGGGTGAAGAGCAAGAGTCAGACCAGAGACCAGCAAGAGTTTCAGTGGTGTCTGCCACACGTAGACCTCGACGCCTCTATGCAAAGAGAATTAAGTTGACAGAGTCGAGCTGACAATGTGGGAAATCATGAAGGTCTCTCAGCTGATCAGCACAGAGCAGAGAGCTACAGCGAGAGGGATGGAGAGGGAGAGACAGGCCCACAGAGTCACGTATAGAAATGCAGAGAGACGGACAGACATGGAGAAAGATAGACAGAAATCAAGACAGAAAGAGGTAGAGAGAGAGAGAGAGAGAGAGAGAGAGAGAGAGAGAGAGAGAGAAGGAGGCAGAGAGAAAGAAAAAGAGCAAGCACAGAAAGGCTTAGATGCAGAAAGAGAAAGAGGTCTTCTTTGGACCACCTTTAAATTCATGGAACCTGCTGCCTCCAAATGGCCCCCAGGGTGGTGAGTGACACTCAGAGTTCTGGCCTCACTGATGAGAGCTGTCAATGTGTCAGGGTCCCCAAGACCACCCTCAGTTTCAGAGATTTTCTGGAACTGACAGAACTTAGGCAATGGTTATCCCGTGCATATATATATACCCATGCCTCATCAGGGTGTGAGGATGCGGATTAGAATCGGCAAAGAAAAAAGTGTATAGGAGAGTTTGCAGGAGAGACTAGACAGGGGCTTCCTGTGATGCTCTCTGCGTGCCAACTATGCCTAAGCCTCCCAGCTGCCATGTGTGACATCTGCACAAGGTGCTCCACCAGAGCTCACCTCGGCCTTAGTGCCCAGTGTTTTTACTGGGAGTTGGTTGTGTAGACGTGGGGTGCTCACATGACTGACCCTAATTACTCAGCCTCCAGCCTCTCCAGAGGTCAGAATGATGCTGTGTGGCCAAGGTCCCTACCATAAACCACCGTGTTAGCATTGACTGCCTGCCTTGGCCAAGGCCCTGGGTAAACAAAGATGCTCTAACCAGGTAGCACAGCCTGAAGGCTTAGAGGTGATACCCAGGGACCAGCCAGGAGCCAGATCTTTCTTTGGAATGTCCAGGGTTTAGACACCCAGGCCTGCTGTGTTAACTCTTCATAACACAGTTGCCCATCCTCAGTGGGTGGAGAAAGTGACTCGTGGATCTTCCATGGCAGCACCCACCTGGGGAGAAGCATAGAATCCTGTGCCAGGAGTCCTCATGCCCATGGTTATTGTTCTGCAAGCAGAGGCTGCGGTGGGGTTCTTGCCCCAGTGGTGGGTTAAGGAGGGCCTGTAAGGTGAAACCTGTCAGGATGAGGAGAAGCAGGACATGATGGGGAAAAGCCCACTAGGGGGTGTGTTCAGCTCATGTCTGGCCTGGCCTGATCCCATATGGAGTCTAGAGCATGGACAGGGCCTCAGAGCTGCCCTGCCTTCAGATAAGGCCTGCCCTTGGCCCCCCCAGGCCAGTCACTGGCTGTGTGACCTCCCTCACGTTGCCAGCCAGCACTCCCAGCACCAGGGGGATGGCGCACCAGGAGTAAGGAGGGTCCAGGTGGGCACAGACGGGTCTTCTAGAGCCAGACACTTCTTGCCACGTCTTGTCTCAAGCCATTGGGCCTAGTAACAATCCACACTGACTCCTGGGAGGCAGAAAGGACAGGCTATGGACATTTCGTGTCCACCATCCTCAGGTCAGTGCTCCTTCACAGCCCCGTTCCTACGTACCTTCTGGAGGCTTCTCTTGTGAGTTTTGGAGAAGCTGGTCAAAGAAAGACCTTAGTGAAGCCACCTGCAGGACCACACTGTACACTGGAAACTCACCCATTTCTGGTGACTCGTGCCTTGTACTCTCCTCCTGTGACGAATGTCCAGCCACAATGTCTAATAGGGCTCATTCTCATTATATAAAACTCTCAAATGCAGTTTAAAAATACCCCAGATAATACAATGCTGGTAACCTAAAGATGTCCCAGTGTGAACAACTTGAAGCCCTACTATTGTGACCTTCCCAGGGAAGCATGTAAGGCTTCAAAATAAAACCTTTCCCTTTTGAATTAAAGTTGTAATCTATTACATGGCCAAGCTTGGCCTTGCTCCAGAGGGCCTGTCTCCAGTGACTAATGGGCATTGACCTTGTGTTTGGTGACTGCATGCTCAGTGGGTGCTCATAGCAGTGCTATTAATTTCTTCAAGCACCTCCAAGTCAGAGTGACCCCAGTCCCCTTCTTGCAGCAGCCCAGAGAGTTGGTGGCTTTACTGAGCACCTCAGCATAGAGAACACCATGAGCATGTTTCCAGCCACCCCACTCATCATCTCACGCACACCGAGGTTACCACCATCAGATGAGTTGTGGGTCCCAGGATGGGAAGGAAAACCCAGGGTATCAGGAAAGGGGGAATAGCCAGAAATTGGTTCCAGCTGTCCTAAGCTGCCAGGCGACTTCCAATTCACACACCTGGATTCTAGCATATTCAGAAGGAATCACACACCATGAGTTCAGCTGTGTGTCCCCCTTCCCATGTTGCAGGGGACAGTAGGCAGCCACCTCTTCTGGGCAGGTTCTCCAATCCTCCTTTCCCAGAATTTGAAGTTCTCAAAGTAGCACGCCCATCTCCAATTCTTACCTAAGAGACTCTTCTTCCCTCCAACATCTGCCTTTCCTTTCCGCTTTCCTCCCTAGCCTTGCATGCCCTACACCAAAATGTGAAAGGAACCTTCACACTGTCTCCCGCTCCAGGCTGGCACAGTCATAAAAGGCCGCAATCCAACTCTCAGGGCTTGAATGTAGATTCAGTAATCTGCAGCTTCTTATGCATCTTCAGAAGCTTTGTAATGACCCTTGAGTTCTGAAGTCTCCTTTCCAGAATTAAAGATTTCCAGCCTGAAATAGTAAAGAAAGTTTAAATTGCTGTTCACCTGTGAGAGATGAAGACTTTGGTTTAAATTCACACTAGCTGTTAGTTACTGAGAGCAGCTGCTGTTGCCTGTCTGGGAAATCCGTAACACAAGAGTGCGGACGGTACCTGTACGACAATCAGATTTTGATGCGGGTGAAGAGGAAGGAACACTGGGAGAGGAGAAAGGGCCAGTGGAAGGAGACTGGGGACCTGAAAGGCTGTCATTTAGACATGGTCAGGGTCAGCAGTCCCAGCTGGCTACCTTGGAAGGGTCATCTTTGGGTGGCCTTGGGCTGGGGACATTAAATGGGCCATTGTCTCCTATGCATGCACAGATGTGTTATGAGTTAACACCTTGAAAGCCATTCACTTTCTGGAGATGCATGAAATGTACTGTGTGTTCGCACATATGTATGTATGTATGTATGTATTTTTTTTTTTTCATTTTGACAGGGCCCTTCTTCACCACTGTCTCCAGGGGACATAAATCTCTTGGTTAAGGTAAAAACATACAATAAATGTGCATGAATGGTGAAAATGGTGATGGGGGGGGGGGTTTAGCTATCTCAGTAATTTTCTCTGAACACATAAATGATAGCATTAACAATAATAGCAGCAGCATGTGTTGAGATTTCACTGTGTGCCTTCTGACGTGCTAAAATCCATATTATCCAATATGGAAGCCACCACATGCATCTATTTAAGTTTAAACCTATTAAATACAATTAACACTCAGGTGCTTGGTCACACTAACTCCTTTCCAAGCACTTAATGTCCATCGTGGGTGGAGGCTACATCATAGGGCAATACAGACATGGAGCAGAAGGTTCTGGACGGGACTAGCGAAGCGCTTGGTATATGCCTCTTATTTCACACACTCTGTGACACAGGAACTACTCAAGTTCTCTGTCATGTAAGAGAACCTTTACTGGGGTAAAGGTTGGCTTTAAAGCCTACAGGGGGCTGCCTTGTGCTCTGATCAGGGTCTGCGGCAGAGGTACACAGCTTGTTCATGGTCCTGCTGGTGCAAGGGCCAGAAGCACAGGTTCAGGGTGTAGGAAACAGCTGCCAGGCTTTTAGCTGGGATGGGTCCAGACTTGGTGTAGTCTCACCTGGTTTCTAGAACCACAATTGCTTTCCCTGTGAGATGCAAAGGCTCTGAGAAATTGAGCATAACTCAGCCAAAGTTAAGTATAATCCCAACTGCAAAGAGCAGGACATGGCTAGAGTCCTCCATGAAGCATCCCAGGGTGCCCGGTGCCTAGCCAAGGCCTCAGGTGTCAACAGTGAGGAGCTGGAGATGTGTAAGTGTGCAGAGAGGAGAAGGGGAGATTCATGTTGCAGAAGGACAGCGGTGTGCAGGAACCTTGGCTGTCTCTCCAAGCCTCGTCTAACTCTGGGGAGGGGTGATCCTGGATTTGGGGAGGTGTGGCACTGGGTTTCTTGCAAGTGATCCTTACCTCATTCCTTATATTCTAAGAAACACTGGAGGGAAACAAAAGAAAGCAAGAACCTCTTCATAAGTTTGGGACTTTCAGCTCCCTACACACTGAGATGTCTTCATGGAAAATTATATACTTCATTAAAAAATGAGTGGTAGCACAATAATTATTGATTTTTATTGACAAGAGAGAGTTTTTTTCCCACTGTCAAAGACTTGACAAGAAATCAGTATCTATGGATTAAATCCCTTGTTTATTACAGGATTGTGTGAACCTGAATCTCATAATTCAGTCACGCTGCGTCTGCCCCTTCTCCCCTGCAGCGATATCAACCATATTATTTATGCCAATAATGACAGGAGTGAATGCTGAGGATTAAGCACAACACCTCGGGGCTAGACATCGAGACAGATATGTTGTCCGTAGACACTCCCCAAGTGCTACGGGCTGCAGCTGTGTTCATCCAGGCTGCTGAAACCTCAGAAGGGACGTGAGCACCTGCAGTCGGGGTGACCCCGGAGACTCCCAGCTCCCCCAGTGCTCTGGGCCTGGAAACCTGCAGCAGTAGCCTGGTGGGTGGGTGTGGCCAGGCCTGCAGAGCTCAGAGCTCTCCTGCTTCCTCTGCTTGCAGCCCAGCTGCTGCAGATGTAATACCGTGGGTCAAAGCCTGCGGTCTAGTCCAGGTGACCAGTGGCAGGTCCTCCCCTGCTGAGAAGACAACTTTTAGTACAGAATATGTACCTCTCAGAGAGTTTTAACACATCACATATCTCATTCGGCTAGTTGGAAAACTGGCTGGGTAGAATATTTATCATCTAAGAGTCCCTGTTAATTGGACTTCCAAGGTTGGATCTGTGCCCAGGGAGACCAACTTCAGGATGTCTCCTTTAGACATCCCTGGCATAAACATCATTCCATTCAGAACTCACAAACAGCTCTATGGTGTGTTCTGTGACTGACTGCATTTTACAGATGAGGAGGCTGAGGCCCAGGTGGGTATGTTGCTAGCACAGGCCACAGAGCTGTAGAAGGAGAGCCAAGAGTCCCACCCAGCACAACCAGCTCCACACCCTTTGCACATAACCTGTCTGCTGTCGGATTTCATCTCTGCATGAACCAGGACTTCCTGACAGCTATCTGTTGAAGTACAGGCAGCTAGCAAGTTCCTGCCTGTCGTCTAGAGATTTTGAGATGTGAACTCCACAACCCTTTGGTAGGAATATTGTAGTAATGATTCAGATGCCCAGGAAGAGTTGGATGAGATGCCCTGGAGATGATCTCCTCTCCTGGAAGTGAAGCTTCTTTTTTCCACAAAACAGCCCCATTCTCCAGGTGGTAGGCAGTTACTGAGTACTTATTTACTTGTCAGTCTGTACTGCACTAAGCACAATGCTGACTATAATGACACAGCTGGATTTGCTTAAAATGCCTCAGACAAAAGGGAGGAGTAGAGATTAGAAGATGCCCAACATCTATAGACTGGATACAATGAACTCTGAACCATGCTGGGCACTTTGCACACATTTTCTAATTTAAATTTTCAGAGTTTCCTAAAGTAGGAGAACGGTGCTCATTTACAGATGGGGAAATGCTCTCACAGATTGAGTGACCGCCCTGAGTTAACTTGTAAGCCGAGGTGTTTGGAGCTAGTATTGATGACCCACGATGTTTAATCTGTGAATGGGGCAAGATGGCATTTCTCAGGAGTAAAATAATAACTGAAACCAGAATGACACACGCAGCAGCTAAAATTCACTGTATTCCAGGCATGGTGTCAGATATTTTCCATTCGTTATCTCACTTGTCATGGGACTTTATGGTCCCCACATCGCATATATAAGGAGACTGAGGCTCAGAGAGAAGCCAGGATGCCAGATGGACAGAGGTTTCCGAGGGGTCTGGACAAGCCCACCTGGTTGGAAACAGGACTCTCAGGGAATTCAGAGAAAGTGTGAAATGCTCTCAGAAGAAGGCATGTGTGTTCAGGAGTGATGGGGGGCAGGGTCCCAGGAGCCAGAGGGAGCATCACTAGGACTGTGGGTGGCACCAAGTCTCACCCTGTGCTCACTGAACAGACTGGGACAGTAGGCCAATTACAAGTTCCTCACCAGTACACAGGGGCTGCTGGTAGGTCTGGTCTTCAGGGGATTATTTCACATAGTGTACAGCTAAGGCAGACCCAGTCTGCCTTAAATTACAACAAAGAAGATTTTGTATTGCTCATATATAACTTCCTGATACTATTTATCCGTGTTGCTGCAAAGAAATATTCTCCATCTCCACTACACACTCCAATTCTAACCTAACCTCAGTGGCCAAAATTCTTACTGTCACCAAGCTAGTTTTATTCCTTTTGTCTATCCAACCACCCATCCATTTACCCATTCATTATCCACCCACCCACCCATCTATCCATCCATCTACCCACCCACCCATCCATCCATCTGCCCATTCACCTACCCATCCATCCATCTACCCACCCACCTGCCAGTTGTCACAGGGTTTCATAGCTGCATCTCATTTTCAAGTTCTATAGCAGAACATCTAGGAATAGGTGAGTTCCTCCCTGCTCTGCTACTTTTCTAAAAATCAAGAGCAACCCCAGTCTTTTTCATCTTATTTACCTTGCTTCACATCCCCAATAATTAGCATTCCTCACTTTCCAAAAAAAAATCCAGTCAGCCTCTCAGAGCACCCGCTGAAGGAAGACAGCACAAGACTCCAAAAGTTCAGGTAGTTCATTGATGAATCCATTGGTGGTGGTTGGGTTGCCTGATTCATTCATTCATTGAACTCATGTTGTACAGTGGAACACTATTTGTTATGATCTGGACAAACAAAGAGAAGATGACTCTTCTCTGTGCTCTAAGCACTCACATTTTCTATTTTGCTTGGTGGGGAAAGGACGGAGTTCTAAACAGACCACTTGGACATTGAGACAAGTGCTTCAACTCTGGGACCTTCTGATGATGAGCTGCCCCTGTCCTGAGGCCACCTGGAGGGCTTCTTGGAGTAGGAGCCTTCTAAAGAATCTTCAAAGACTAAGTGGAAGTGAAACAAGTAAAAGGAGGGTGGGCTGGAATTGCTTCTGTGCTTGAAAACCTTGAGGAATGCCGTTACTGGAGACGGCGCCTCACTGAGTGTGAACACTCGTACTTCCATATGCCTTTGCAGGTCCCGCCAGTGGTGCATTCAGTAGGCCTTAGTGCATCCACTTGGTGTTGGTTGACCCCAACTAGCCATGAGTTCTTCAAGACACATGCTTACAGTGGTCCCAAGGCTCAGCACTATGCCTAACCGAGCAGAGCCTTTGCAACTATTTTTTCAAAGAAGGAGTGACCAAGTGAATAGTGAATGAATAATCACAGCTACATGCACTGGGAATTCTCCCTCTTGACACCATTCTCATGACTTACTTGTGTTATCTCATTTAACTCATTGTAAGGAGGGACTGGGGGAGGTGACTGTCTCCTGTGCCCAGAAATTGGTGAGGGTGAGGCCAGTGACGGGGAATGCTGTGCTCCAAAGTGGAAGATCAACCAGTGACACAGACAAATCAGAAGGCATACTCCCTGGGCTGACAGAACTTTAGATTTCCTCCAGGGACAGCATTTACCTGCCTCAAGAAGTAAAACGAGCCCAACTCCAGGGAACAGTCGCTGAATGCCCCCCTCGGGCAGAACATAATGCTAAGCTGGGTCAGAGCTCAGCTGTGTGTCCCAGCAGGAAAGTCCCAAGGGTGGGCACCTGCTGCTCCTTTTTCTCCTCCTTTCTTCAGAAACCACATTCAATTGGCAAACAGGACAAAGACCTCAGCTCCCAGCCTGTCTGACTCTAACCCAGGAACAGAGCCCATTTTTGTCAATACTAAATGCTTGTCTTAAATCTTCACTGCTATTTATTTATTTTTGTGCACGGGTCCATGCGTTTTTCATATAGTTTGCTCAGCCGTGCTCCCAGCAGTATGGCTGGCTTAAAGTAGGGCAGCAATGCAGACATTCAGCACTGAGATGCAAAGCTTTGACGCCAAAGTGTCCGGATAATGACTTGTTCCACCATTTTCTTTCCCATCTTTGCTGGCATCTAAAAACAAAGTCTCCATCCAGTTGTAGGAACCAGGGCCACTTTGCAAGTAGCTATCACTCATTTCTTCTCTGTTTCCTCTCGCAGGATGTGTGCAATGATTGCCCTCCTGGCCCCCCAGGCCTCCCTGGTATGCCAGGATTTAAAGGGGACAAAGGTCTTCCAGGAAAGCCAGGGAGAGAAGGCCCAGAAGGGAAAAAGGTAAGGAGAAAGGGGGGACTTTGGACTTTGTCATTGCAGGTGGAAACCTTCTGGTGCTCCTGCCTTCTGAAGGACTTAGGCTGTGAGGGGTGAGAGGGAATGGGGGACACTGGGCTGAGAGGACAGAGCTACAGAAATGGTGGGAGGGCATCTGCAAGTCTTTGCCATTTTAAGGAAATGTTGGCCGTGACATTCCAGGGCATGCTGATGTCTGGTCATTCACATCCAGTCATTCAGATGGTCCAGTCTGGAGCACAGCAGGCACCCAGTGTACCTCACTGGCCCCACTGAGCCTACCTCCTGCACCCAGGGGAGAGTTGCCCTCTCCAGGCCCTTCTCTCTAATCCTCCCTCTCTTCCTCCCCTCCTCTCTCCTTGCAATAAGTGTTAAGTGAGATAATGCAAATGAGTCGTGAGAATGGTGTCAGGAGACAGAATGCCCAGGACATTCAGCTGTTACCCATCCATTCTTCACTCCATCACTCCCTCTTTGGAAAAGAGAACTGGCCTTTCCCCCTTTTCTTCACCATTCAACAACCATCAGCTGCCCACTAGGTACCACACCAAGGCAGGCCTCCAGATTCATAACGCCAGCCAGCCTGCCTTCCTTCCACCCACCCATGCTTCCATCCATCTCTTTGTCATCACCTGTTTGTGACCCCTATTAAGTGTGTCCTATGTGTCAGTGAACGTGTGGACACTGGGGAGGACTCAGAAGAGAAAAGCTGTTCTTATGAACCTCATGGTCTGTTTCATGCAGAATGAGGGGTAGATAGTTCTATGGGTGTATGGAACTTGCAATTTAGAAAACCAGTCCACAAAGGTAGAAGAGAAAGAAAAAAATATTAATAATGAGTAAGCAGTAAATTAGAGGTGAGAGCACCACAGGTATTATTCAGAGATTTTATAGTCAGAGCCTCACTCTTTACTTAGCCAAGCTGATACACTGTGTAGTGCACATCGGTTCTCAAGATAAGCAGAGACTAGTCCTCAAGAGGACGCAACAACACCATTTGCCACCAATCTTCACCTAGTAACAGATGGCCATCTGTGTCACTAGTTGGCCAGAGGAAAGGTAAATACCTCCCTTCTCTGTAACAGGAGGTAGTTCTGCAACTTGGGGAGAGCTCTTACCACTGCAGGAATTGGGAGACAGAGCCATTATCTTTCTTGTTGACTTTATTCCAAAGAGATGGATCCTGGGTCCTTGAGAAGCACATTCCTAGATTATAAAGCTAGCAAATGCCTTCTACAGCTTTTACAAGGATTCGTGTACATTCTAAAGAGAGAAAGAACTCACAATGACAGCTTTCTAAAGTGAATGCTCCAAGATAAGAGGTTGGGGAGGGTCTCTGCCTTGTTTCTTTTTAAAAATAGTTGGGTTCATCCCAACAAATTCAGACATGACTGGAATCCACTTCAGTCCATCACACCCCTTTTCCTTCCATCCTCCTTCCCCTCTCCCATTCTCCTTCCTCTCCTCTACTAGATTCCTTTCACTCATGTATTAATCTATATTTGACTGATTCTTTCTACCTATGCATAAAGGTGAGGTTCTCCGTGGTATATTTATATATGCACATAACATGATTTTTAAGAATTTATTCTGCATTGCCTCCCTTTACCTGACCCTCCATTCTGCCTCTTGGTCTCCTTCTTCCAGGAGAGGTAAGTCTCTGTATGTAATTTGCATTTGCCCTTACATGGACAGATACAAATGCAAATGTGAATTTCCCCTTTGTTCTTTTCTGGGCCTTGAGCAGTATCCCTCTCTGCTGCACAGACCTGAACATGCCAATACTTCCACATGTGTGCATTAGGATACCAGAAACTGGTCCCTAGCCCTGGAACCCTGCAGGGAGACTAAATTTTAATTTCAGGAATTATAGAACTGATTCCACTAAGAATACTTGATTAAACTCTCCTGATGGTCAAGTCATCAAAAATAAGTACTGTTTTGATTTGCAGCATTTGTATCATGTGGGACAGTAAATGGCCATGTTTGTCCATTTTTCCCTCTGTGTTGTGGTCTTTCCCCAGGCTTTCCTTTAAACAAATCAAAAGACCATGATTGGGTCAATTAAGATGTGTAGAGTTTGGGGGTGATGCCAGGAGTCTTCACCCCAGGAATTCATCCCCAGTGGCTCTCAGGGCAGCATCTCCAAATCACTTAAGGAAATCTTCAGAGAAACCCTGTCCCGAACTCTCCTCCACAGGTCCCTTGCATCACCAGGACAAGACAAGCATCACATGTTGATGAACAGAAATGGCAACTCAGGCAATTTGGAAGGGCACACCGCTCCATGCCCACTCCTGGCAGGGCCTGGAAGGTGGCCGGAAAACACCATCTTCCCACCTAAGCATCCCCCTTCAGAGCCAGGCAGCTGACATCCCTGGCATTACAGAGAAGGAAGACAAAGCACATACTGTGTGTGTAGCTATGCAGACACACACACACACACACACACACAAGCAAGATGCTACACAACCCAGAAGCTCTTATTCCAATAGCCTCCTCCTCTTCTTACTATATCGGCTATCCCTCATGTCCTTCCAAATTTGCCCAACAACAGACACCTACTTCCTCACAAAGTCTGAAGGGCAGGAATCCAGGAGTGGCCACTCCCAATTGTTCTGGCTCAGGGTCTTCCTGGGTAGCCCTCGAGCTGAGGTCATCTCAGGTTCCATGTGGCAAAGACTTTTCCAGGCCAGTTGCTCTGTGGCTGTTAGCTGAGGAGTCTCAGTTTCTTACTGACTGTCTCCTCCCTTCCTACACGAGCCTCACAGCAGAGCTCCCTGGTGAGAGCCAGGCGTCTTTACGCTGTAATCCCTGAAATGACACATCATCATCGTCCCTGCTGTATTCTGCTGGCCACAGCCAAATCCTGGTACAAATGGGGCACTCCAGGGTGTGAACATGGGATGCAGGAGGCACTGGGCTCCCGTGGTTCCTGGCTGCCATACCCACAAGCCACAGTGGTGGTGTGCACACAATGGCATAGCCACACTTGTGCCACCACTTGCCAAACCCTTTGCCTAGAGATTCTGGAGTCAGGGTTGGATGCAGGGGCATCTCATGGATCAGTGATCAGGTATGCAAGGTCTGTGGCTTGGTGATGACTCTGACATGGGCCCTAGACACTCATTCTTATTTTTTTTTCTTCCCCTTGATTCCTGCTACAGGGAGATGCTGGGCCCCAAGGCCTGCCTGGGCCCCCAGGAGTAGCTGGACCACAGGTCAGTGAGACTTCATGTATATCTCTGTGTGTCCATTCTGCTCATCTTGCTGGTTCATCTAAGTTTGAGGAAGAGTGATGGCAGCTGTAGAGGAAATGTGGTCTTAAAATCAGAAACCCATGTTCCAGGCCTGAACATGTCACTGACAATTGTAGTGACCTGGGGCAGCTCAGTTTAACCATGGAGCCCCAGCTGCTCACTTAAGACTCCCTAAGGGCTGCTCAGGATGAAATGCTGAAGGGATTGCCATGTGTGATGCCTACTGGTTAAGGCACAAGCTTTGGGATCAGACACTGCCTTCACTGCCCACTACTGCTGAGGATGCAAACAGCTTCCAGATGTGTTAGAGTTGATCATAGAACACATGCACAACTTGGAACTCTAAAAAATATTAGGAAAGTGTTTTACAAATGCAAGTGAGTGTTATGGTCCTCGTGTGAATGGGGAGGCACTCATTTAAAGCCAGCACAAGCTCTGGATTCAGAGCCAGGAGGCCTCCTGGGAGGAGTGGGTCTGGTCTCAGCCACAGAAGAGGCAGGGATGCCCTCTCAGGCTGAGAATGTCTTGGCTGCTGTGGGTGATGGTGGTTGGCTCTGAGAAGAGACAGCAGGGGTGTTGTTGGCATGGGGGCAGGAGAAGGCAGGGACACGTCCCACTCCAGTTCCCCCTCCTCATCAGTGGCACTCCCCTGGGGATGCTCCCTGATGCCTAGTCATCTTGGTGCTACTCCAAACCATGCCCCAGTGCTCAGGGACAGCTGTGCCCTGTGCATTTTCCCGTGGCTGGACGAAGCATGGCTCATCTGGTTGGGAGGCAAATTGTACTTGTCACTAAAAGAAGAGGTCAAGATGTAGGAGCTGGAATCCCATCTCAGCCACATGGCACAGGAATATTTCTCAACTTCTTCCCACTTCCTTCTTCATTAGCTGGGAGTAGCCAAGAGCAGTGACCCACAGGCCCGGGCACAGCTGGAGGCAGGATGCTCCTGCCCACACCTGGAGTCTTGCAGGTGCTCAGTCAGTGTTATTGCTTCTTCAGCTCCTGGGGCCACACCTTTGACAGGCCACAGTGAGGTTGAAGTCTTGGGCATACAATGTAAGGGGAAGCCAAAAACCTGTCACCAATGCAAATAATACTTTAAGGCAACATTTTTAAATTTAAAACTAATGTAATAGTTTGATTAGGATAAAGACAGGATCCCACATTCCACTGAACATCTTTTCCTAATACAACAGACCGTTAAGATCCCTTTGTTTATTATCAGTTTAATATCTTGTCCATTTTGGATTCTTTTGCATTGATTTTGACTTTTCACAATATTGCATTGGAATATTATTCATCCTGGATACTGAGGCTTTTGGTAGCAAAGGTTGATGCTTCTCTTGCCTTATTCTAAAAGTCCAGCCCTGGGAAACAATGTTGAAGAAATAACTGTGACTGTTACAAAGAAATCAAACCACCACCACCACCAACAAAAACATGTGATGTGGCCACAGCCAGATCCATGGTGAATCAGGATGGGAGATATATCCAGGTCTCCTGGGCCCTAGTTGGCAGGTTAAGATGTGCAACATTTGTGATCCATAGACTTTGTGAGGATTTAGAGGATTTTGACAGCCAAGACCTATGCTTTAAAAACCACAGATATCAGGTCTCAGTGTAGGTGGAACAAGAGATTTTGCCCAGGGCAGTGCCTGCTTGGGAGTCACCAAGGAACTGCAGCAACATCCAATGTCTGCCACTCTCTCTGTATCACCCTTCCCTTCTGGGGTCACTGCTAGAGGCTCAGCTCCCGCCTGGAGAATTCTGTGGGCCTGTAATTCCAGTTGATCCTTAAGTGCCTTTGCTGTCAGCTTCCTGGCTGCTGGGCTTGGCCTTTGTGAAGAGGTGACCCTTATTCAGAGAAACAAAAGCAAATCAATAACACAGATGAAGAGTTTTCTCCAGAAAATATGGAGTGTTTTCTCCATCAGCCCAGGCCTACATGAAGGGCTGATGATTTGGGATAGTGGCTTTTTGTGTATTTCCTTACAATTTGCCAAAAAGAAGGGTTTATTCTTTTAAATATTCTGAGAAACTGAAGAAAACTCCCATCTAGGAAAACAAAACTTAGTGCTGTATCTGAAAGACAGGGCTCTTGCTTCCCTACTCAGAGTTGATGGTGACCTTGAGCTGCCCTTGGGGCTCAGAGTCCACCCTCCACAATGAGCTCTCCAAAGCTGCTGCGTGCAGCCCACAGAGGGTCCTAACTCACTGCTTTACAGCATGGCCGCCTGCATGATCAGCAGTCCTGGGAGGTAGAGATGTCATCCGACTTACAGATAAGTAAAGGAAGGTTTAGCAAGAGTACATGTCAGACTACAACCTGTAGGTAACACAACAGAGGTCTACCCCGCTGGTTTATCTTCAGGACCCCACTAGTTAGCATTCCATTATACATCTGTCAGCATCAGCACCAAGGACAGCTCCTGGCGTAGGACAATGGATTAGTCTATGTGACTCTGATGATGTCCCTCCCTGTAAATAGCTTCTTCCCCTTATCACTATTTATTATTGGGCAAATTAGTCTCAGAGGGATTAATGGCTCCTCTGCATGCTCACGGGTTTGTGTCTTGGTTTCAAACACCTGCCAATTTCTGTGTTCTTCATTCAAACCATGCCACAGATCTCTGCTGAACTCATGAAGACAAAGATGACTTTGTAAACTCTGTTACTGTACCCCAGTTACTGTATTAGTGACAGAGTTTTTATGACCACTCTTAGCATCATTCTGTAACTGAAGGCCTTGAGTGTTCACTGGCCATGTGTGTTTTCAAGAGGGCTTGGTTCATTTGTTTGTAGATATTACTGGGTACCTGGGAAGCAGCTTATCTAAGCTTTCTTTTGCAGGTTTGCAGCTGCCCTCTCTATGGGTTGGGGCTGGGAAAATCAATGCCATGGTTAGTTACAGAGCTGCATCCTAGGGGTTTAAAACTGCACCAAACACTGCCTTTAAGGCACAGGGTCTGGAAATGGTGGCTGCTGTAATTACAGTCCATGGGAGGAGGAAGAAGGAATGGGGTGGTATTCACAGGGAGGAACCTGAAAGCAAGTTCTTCTCTGATGTAAAGGCTCTCTCACATCGGAGGTGACTATTATTGTATCCACCATGGGAAGCATTTCATTTTCTCTCATTGCACATTCACTCACCAGGTAATGGGGTCTAAAGGGAGTCTGTGGTGGACCTGGAAACACTCTGAGGAGAGAAATCCTCTCATGGAGGTTCTGGATGTTTCTGGGATTCAGAAATAACTGCTTCTATTGGCATTGCCAGAAAGGGCCACAGGTACCATTCTGTGCACAATCATGTGCCCCATGCTCTCTCCAGGGGCAGGCATCTCCCCCCACCCATCGTTGACTCCATCCTGAAAGACTGTCACCATCATCCCCTTAAACAGTTTCCTCCCCAGTCAGGAGGTATGGAGAAAGGTCAAATTTGCACTTTACCTTCTGGGGTCTGATGGAGAAGAAGACCAACAGGCTGATGAGCGACTCTCACAAAAGTCACACTGAGGGTGGAGGTCTTCAGAGTCTTGGGCCAGGCCTGGACTTGGAAGCCAGTAGCTCTCCGGCCTGCTTTGCCATTTGTTAGTTTGTGTAGCTAATTACTAATTATAGGACTTGGGCATATGTTTGACTTCTCTGAACTTTAGGTCCCTCATCTATAAAAGAATGTGTATCCTAACACACAAAGAAAATAAGAGGACTAAATGACAGAGATTGAGAAAGCTTGTGGGAGTGTTTAATACAGGCCACTCCTAGGGGGCCTCAGAACTCTTGCTCCAGTTGAGCTAATAGCAACCACAACATAGTTGGGGGGAAGAGGGAATGACTATAGGAAACTGACCTGTGGGACAAGTGCTAGCCTCTAAAAGCCACCAGAAGGAGGTGGGGTTTTAGTTGTGTGCAAGGGTTGGGCAGGGATTTGTCAGACAGTGAAAGGAGAAGCTTTTCCAGACAGTGAAATGGTATGTAAAATTTAGAGACAGAGTTTGCTTTGAGAGTAGCAGAGACTTATCCTTTGCCAAGTTTAGACCCTGAACTCAATGGTTTGTAAACCCCTCAGAGAATTACCTGTTCACAAAGGCTGACATTCTCACAGAACCCCTAGTATAAAAGTGACCTCTAAATAATTAAAAATGCAATTTAGAAATCATAATTTTCTCATTGTTATTTATATTAATTTATAATCTTATTTATATTAAAGTATATAAGTGTAATTAGAAGCAAATGGAATTGTTTTCCAAACCAGAAAACCTTTCACAAAGGTAGAAGAGAAAGAAAGATAATTTAATGATGTATCTGCATTAAACCAGAGGCAATAAGCATCCAGGGCTCCAGAGACTGCAGAGGTGAAGGGGAGCCTCATTCTGTCCTGCACCTGCCCCCTGCCAGCAGGCTCTCAGGGTAACCAGTCCTCGAGGTGAGGACGCCGCCACACTGTCTGTTGTGTGTGTTCACCCCAGATTTGCCCAGTAACTTCCATCACCACCTGTGTTCCCTAGTTGGCCTTCTCCAGAGGAAAGAGAAAAGCCTCCCTTCTTTATGACAGGTGGTCTGCTGGGCCGTGGAGCCGGGCATCTGCCCAGCTGAGGCTCCAACCCTCCCCCAAGAACTGAGCAATGAAACTGTTATCTTGCTGAATATATTCCAAAAAGGTCCCCAGAAAGACATTCCCGAGTTCCTGGATCATATTTCAGGCAAAAGACATATTGAGCTTTGAAAAGGATTCACATACATCTCAAGGAAGCAGAGAAGGAAGTCTCCGTGACAAGTTTTCTGAAGAATTCTACAGAAGAAAGGGGTCTCTGTTCTCTTATTTTCAACTGGAGGACTTAAGACTTTCCCAGGGCTCCTCAGCAAACACTCTGAGAGACCCGAACGTGAACTGGCAATCTCCCTGGAATAAACATTCCAGGCACACGGGGTCTTTCATCTTTTTTATTGATCGTTGTACCCTGTGTGTGTAACTAGGAGCCTGACCTGTGCTCAGCATCTCAGTCAGCCTTCCCGACTACAAAGCCAGTGCTCTTAACATCATGGAACCCAAACCAGTGGAGATCAGTGGTCAGGGAAGGGTGGGGAAGGAACAGGAGAAGGGAGGAAGGTGAAGTGAGCCTCATCAGATATTCCCCCTGTGAATTTCTCCTTACATATCTCCTGACATATCTCTATATTGCATTAATTTTAAAAACTATAAATAAATGAAAGAAAGACCAGTAGAGTAGAGGAAATGGAATAGGGGTGGGAGAAGGAGAGAGAAAGGGGAAGTACTGGGGACTGAAGTGGAGCAAATTATGTTCCATGCTGGTATCATAATTTCAAAATGAATCCCAATATTATGTATAACTGTAATATTATAATAGTAAACAAACAAACAAACTAGTAGGACCAAGCATCACGGCTTAGGGAACCTTCAGGAAAGTAACTCATCAGGGAGAGACAGCTTGGCTATTTGATAATCAGACAGACTTGTTTGGATCAGATTTCAGACCTTGCTTTTTTTTAGCTGTGTGACCTCAGGTGAATGCCTTCACCTGTCTGGTCTTCGATTTTTTTTTTTTTAATCTAACATTCTGTTAATAACCCCTATGTTGAAAGAAGACTTATTGGCCAAGTTAGAGATCATAAACATATTGAATATTTTTGGTATCAGCTCAGGATATAAATAAAGGCATATATTTAATGAGATTTCATATGGAAAGCCCTGGCAGAGTGCCTGGCAACATAGGGGCTCTGTAAATGTCAGTCCCCTCTCTGGAAGGAAATGAGTCAGGCTTGGAGGTGGTTGTGTTTGCTTTGATCTTTGGCTGCGGTGGGCAGGGAGGCAAGACAACTGTGGGGATCCTGAGCCCCTGACATTTCCATTGTTCCCAGGTGGGTGTTCAAACCACTTGAAAGCCAGACCAAGGACTGGAATTTGAAAGGAAAGCGCTTACTTTGAGGCAATTGTCCTAAATGTCAGGGAAGCGGTGTGCTACTGGATGCCACCTCTTTTCATTGATTATAAAGCAGCATGCAGACGGTGCACCAGCTTTATTGATTCAGAAACAGTAGACATGATCACATGCAAAACTGTTGGAATAATGCTGTCCCCTACAAACCCCTTTTATCCTCTTCTAAACAATGGCATTTAGCCTGTCACAGGCATCAGCTCACCTAACCACCTCCTGCCACCCAACACCCTTGGGGGTGAAGGGAGGGAGTGTCCTCGGGTGGTCTTCCACCAGTGAACTGCTGTGGCCTGATGTCTCTGGGAGAGAACTGCGGGGTCTGGACCCAGAGGACCCACACAGACTGCCCACCACCCTTCACTTACTGGATGAACTAACAGACCTGAGCGGGGGCGTGAGCTGCTCAAGACGCCAAGACAAGGAGCACTAGGAATGGAACTGGAGCCAAGAGTGACTCGCTGCCAAGGACTTATTTTACTGCAGAATGCATTATTTTAAAGAAACTGTAATGTTCTATTTAATAACATTTTACCGAAATACATTTGTTAACACAGTACATGTAGGTCCAGGATGAGTGAGAGTTAGGACATTGGAACCTTTGAATGGTACTTTTACGGTTAGTCGATAAAAATATTTTTGATAGTTTATTTATTCTGAGTGTCTTGATGACATGATAATGAAAGGAGGGTCATGATGGTGATGGTGGTGACAATAATGATGAGTAGTGACAGGTGATCAGAAGAGAGTCATGATGGCAGTGGTGACAATGACTAAGGTAGTGGTGATGATGGTGACAGTGACAATAGTGGTGGTGATGATGGCGATGGTGACAATGACGGTGGTGGGGACAATGATGATGATGGTTAGGGTGATTATGATAATGGTGGTGAAGATGATGATCTGGTGACGATGATAAGACATGATGGTAGATAGTGGATATGGAGTGCCAACCCTGAGCCTGTCACTAATCCAAGCACTTTGTAGATTTTAGGTCAGTTAATTCCCACAACAAAGATACCATTGTTATTATTCCCATTTAGAAGAAGGAGACAGACTCGGGGCACCTTGTTCAGTGACACCCAGTAAAGATGAAGGTGCAAGATAGCAAACACAGTGATCACACGGGGATTCGTGCGCTCTCCCTGCTCTGAGCTCTGTGTTTGCCACGGATGGTCTGCTTGCCTTCATGGGGTCACCTCTTTAATTTCTTTTTCTGGTAAAAAAGTCCACTACTCTGAGGACTTGAGTGGCTGCTCAAGGTCCCACAGCTCATAAGGAAAAGAGTGAGAGCATCTAGAGAAGCCTTCCCCAGAATCCAGGGAGCAGCGTCCCCGTCTGCCACCCTCTCTTCTCCCCTTCTCCACCAGCTGTTGGTCCCGCTCTTGCCTACTCACTCCCAAGGTGCCCAGTTTCCTCCTGAATGTTTCTCGTCTCCCGAGCCTGGACCCTCTAGCCCACCATAGCTAAGACCTAGGGCACCCAAACCTTCCAGATATCCAGTGTCTACAGCTAAATCCCGATTCAGGAGCTGACACCCTGCAACTTCACCAGTGGGACCCAGCCACCTTCCCAGACCCATTCTTGGATGCCCCCCCCATGGTACCCAAAACCCGGTTAAGTACTGACTCCAGCCGCCCCTCAGCCAGACCTTGTTTTATCTGCTGCCACTACATCTGACACGAGGGAAACCTGTGAGGGATCGTTGAGAAACGAGCGGAGGGTGGGTGAATGGAGGCGTGGGGAGGATTTTCTGTTGCATTAGCTCCAATGACAATCCCATTGACTTCTCTTTCCTTTTTTCTCTCTCCTTCCAAGGGGAGCCAAGGAGAGCGTGGTGCCGATGGTGAGGCTGGACAGAAAGGTGATCAGGTAGAGGACCGTTTCCTTCATGATGCATCACCTTGATGAAAGCTTCCTCCCCAGCAGCGTCTGGCCTGCTGCTCCGATGCCATCCCTCGCCTCCTCTTGCCGGCAGCAGGAGGTTTACAGGGCGTTTGGACACCTCCCCCCTGGCCTCTCTGGCTCACTGTCACCTGCTCTTCCCACAATGCCTGAGGAGCACGCCTTCTTTCCCCTTGTTGTGTTTTGTACCTTTCTCAGGCTGCTTCCTGCTCCCTGAAGGGGTGGGCACTCACAGGGCCATGCCCCTTCCTCCCTCCCCCAACCCCCATTCCCTGAGCATGTGTGGTGGGACTCTCAAAGTACATGAAAATGCCCCCCACACCCTTCGCTCTGCCACTGCCCACCCAGGTCTGCTGCACCTCCTCTCCTAACGTGTTTCAGGATGGCACCACATTGACACCAACGTGCTGTCCTGGGCATCTGAGCCCTGCCTGCCCCTTGTGCCAATCCAGTGCTCCAGGTGGGCTCCCTGCAGTGGCCTTGTTGCTGGTGGAAGGGCTCCTGTCCTCTGCCCTGCAGTGGGCTTCCCACTCACTCTTCATCTTTACTGTCCTCTGCCTCTCACGCCAGTGCTCCTTGGAAACCAGCCCCTTGCCACCACTGTCCCCAGCTCTGAGGTGCCCAGGGAGTGAGGGACACATACCTGACCTCACCAGGCTGGCAGTGCTGCTGTGAGGGTCACGGGTGCAGGATAGGAGCTGCACTTGAGGGCGGAGCATCAACTGTGTGTGTGCGTGTGTGTGTGTGTGTGTGTGTGTGTGTGTGTGTGTTATGGAACAGTGCAATATATCTATGCAGTAGAGAGTATTATAAAATAGACCCCCAGGTACCCAGTCCTCAGCCACAACCACTGTCAGATATTATGTCCACTCTTGTTTTCACTGTTTCCTTAACTACTTCCCCATGACCGTCTCCTCACATTATTTTAAAGCAAATGCATTTCCAGGACATAATTGTTTCTGTAAACATTATCAGTTACCTTTACTACCTATTGGAACACTAGCAATGTGTATAAAAGAGATCCTTTTTGTTGTGTCTTCATTGGATTATTGCCTGAAAAGTATATCCGAACACAGCAAAAAGCTATTTAAGTTCTCCATGAATTAACTCTCGTGTTTCCTAGGGGCATCCTGGAGTTCCAGGCTTCATGGGTCCTCCAGGGAATCCTGGGCCACCAGTAAGTCCAACTCAGACCTCCTTCTCTCTTGGCCTTGACATCTGAGCACATGCCCATACTTACTGGAGATGGCACCACACTGGACCTACCTCTTATTTTAAAGGATGGTCTGAAATCTCAACAGTGCTTAGGGATGAACTGAAATGGGAGAATACAGAGGCACTGGAGTGGCCCTGGTGGGCAGTATACTCAGAATGGGTTGGGATCAGGGACATGGGCAAGGACTGATGAAGTCGTATTTCAAGATTAGGATCTCAAGTAAAGGCTTTCTTTTCATAGGAATAGGTCCTATGGTGAAAGGCCCAGGATCAGAAAGCACCTACCCAAGCCCGGATTTTTCTGAACAGACTGCAGTTTGTAACAATAGTAACAGCTAAAAATTCTTGTTTATTGTTACTGTTCTAACAGTTCATACATTGCTATCCTCTGCGCTTCTTATTCTGATGGCTACAACATGCAACATGAGTGTTGTCCCATTTACTGGGCTTCCTAAGCAGACATACCTCTGCTCCTGCAGAACTATGGCCCTGATGTTGACCAATGACCTTAGCATTTCTCTTTTCCCTCAGTCCAGGCTGCCCAAAGACCAGCCTCATTCTTTTTCTTTGTGGAACCCACTGTTTGAGCTCATGTATCCTCAAGGGTAGCCGTGGTGACAAGCAGTGGAAATTAGTGTCCCTGCCAAGCCCAGGAGCCCTGGGGTTCTCCATGGGTTCTCCGTGAGGTTCTGTCTCCCAGACCTTGCCAAGCAGGGCCCTTGGTCATGGCTAAAATAGCACTGAAAGGGAACCCACTTTAAATAGGGAACAGTATGTCACAATAGATTTTGAGAAAAAGGTTGGGTTAGGACTATAAAGTTGAAATATGTAAAATTAAGCTTGCTTTGTCTTCTAAAATGACACCCACTGTCTTTTAATTGCAACTATATGTTACTTATTTGAGCAAATCATTGTTTTATATGTCTTTTCAATGAAATCTTTTTTTTCATTGATGTTTTTAGGTATACATGACAGAAGGGTATATTTTGACATATTATACATACATAAAGTGCAACCCATTTCAATTTTGATCCCATTATTGTGGTTGAACATATATGGAGTTACACGGTCGTGTATTCATATATGAGCCTAGGAAAGTTATGTCCAATTCATTCCACTGTCTTATGAGAGCATGAAATGGCTTTTAAAAAATTTTTTAATTTTTTTTTCTTCATGATTAACTTTTACAGCAAACTCATAAAAGCTTTCCCAGTTTTTTGGAAAACCTACCTCAAATCTCAAATATTCAGCTCACTCCCCTTCTATAGTGTCTGTGTTAAGACCCTTTTGAATTCCTCAACCTGGATCCTAACAGCTCTGCTCCTGCACATTTTGAAGGATCTTTAGGGGATTGGTCAGTTTGCTATCATTAAACTTCATGGGTTTTACAGTTCTTTCAAGATTTGTATTTCCCTTAATAAAGTGTCTTGTATTGTGTTTGAATGTTATTGAATTTTGTAGCCTGTGATAATCAGCAAAATGAAAATCTGGCAAAGGTGGCTATACAACGGTTCCCAGGGACAGGCATTAGCAATGACAAAGAGGGACATTTGAGAGGGACGTATTTATTAAAAGAAACAGTTCCTTGGAGAACAATTTTCTATCATGACAACTGTAGCTTTCCTGTGCAACCTACTAGCTGAGGAATTCAGAAAATGAATATTGGGTTAAAGCTCCATCCTTACTTCATCTGAAGTCCATAGCATGTTTCCACTACAAAGGAATCCCTGCTCTCTCCTCTTTGGAAATTGCAGTAACTTGGAATCTGGCAACCATAGGAAATGACTCCTGACTTTTGAATCTCCTGCTAAGTGATAAATCTGAAACTCAGAGACACACAATCAGAAGCTGGCTTGTCTGTCTCCAGCTGACTAATGCTTTCAATTCACTCAGCAGATGTTAATTGAGCTTCTATTTTGTGTCATGCCTTGTGCTGTTGATTGCCTTTGGGAATGGATGCTGGGTCAGCTTCCCTTTCAGGCTCATCAGCCTGTCCTGCAAGAGCAGAGAACTCACCTTCCTGGCCATTGGTACAATTTTTGAGTGCATATTATTTGGCAGGCCCTGTCTTTGATGCCCAGAGATATAGGCACCAAGCAGGAAAGACTCTTCAAGCTTTTATTTTCTTGTGCTCAGTGAGAATCCTTCTTCTAGTTAAAACCCTTGCCCTGGTCCCAATGTGCAGTAGAGAATTTTATTCCAACTTAGCAGATTTCCAAAGTCTAGGGTGCCCAAAACTTCTGCTTAAAGTTATGTAGAAAAAAAATCCAGATTTGAAGTAGAACATTTATTATTCTGTTAGTTTTGGACTAAATGTATAATTAAACCCATAACTTGTGCTAATTTTTTAAACATTACTAATATCCCTTCATTTCATGAACATTCGCTTGGGTCCTTACCTGGTGGAAGAAATAGGGGCAAATCAAGCTACATCCTGTTGCAGGAATTTGCCATGCATGGAAAAGGACACTTCTTTTCTACAGCTATACCAATTTCCTTGAAGTCCAAGACTATGCTGTGGTCAATTTTATACTCCTAAAACTTGGTTGGCACCTGGTAAAAAATAAGCATTCAATAGTATATGTAAAACATTTAAATAAAGGCTGCTGGATTGGTGTCAATAAAATGCTAGGAGAACTTTCTTGTTTATGCCCCACTGTTTAGTTGGTGACTAGTGTGCCAGGTCTTTGGAAGGACAGTAGACTCTTCTAATAAGTGAATGCCTTTTACAGAGAGCCCTTAGGATGCTCCTAGTGCTGATTCTTGATGTGTATTAATTTTTCCAGTTCTCTCTGCAGTCTATAAAGCAGGTTGCTATCTTCATTATGGAGGGGGAAACACCACTGCAACATGATAGTTCAGGCAGCTTGGAGGGGACATATAGTGTAAGAGCTGTGCATAGCTTCCTGTCTGTAGAGGAGGGAACAATGACCTTTGCCCAGTTGTGTGAAAAAGCTAGTCTTCTGCCTTGTTTGTTCTAGGGAGCAGATGGAATTGCAGGAGCTGCTGGACCACCAGGAATTCAAGGGCCACCGGTAAGTTCCTTGAGGGAAAGGATCTACCTTATGGCTATCTTTAGGCCTTTTGAGAACCTATGTATTTGCTAACCTTTTCTGATTCTCTGAACCTCCCATGGCCCAGACATTCCTAAGCTTCCACTTATGACCAGTCCAGTTGCAAACACAGGAGGGACTGCTTTTGGTGGGGGCTGATGACTTTGCCACTAAGATAAGTGTTGGGGTGAAATAAACTGGCAACCTGCAATTCCAGAATTCAGATTACAACCACCACTGCAGACAGGCCCTAGATTCAGGCCCCGTTTCCCTATTCTTTCTCAGGTACTTTCTGTTATGAGCAAGTGTGGTGAGTGGAGGGGCTTGGGCTAGCCCACCCAGAGCTGTGGTGTGCTCCAGGGCATCTCAGACATGAGGCAGCCACTTCTAGCCCATCAGATCCAAAGAGGGGTGAAAACATCAAAGAAGTCTCTGTTCAAGGTCCTAGAATCACAGCTGGTACCATTGCCACATGAATTTTGTGCTTTTATCTGATCAACACAAAGCTGCCAGAACCACATTTGGCGTCAGTGCCAAGAAGCAAGGGTAAACCATGGTCCTGCAGGCATTTTTCTGGTAGCAATACATGCATGATGTTCAAAGGAATATGTAGAACAGTAATATCCTTCATGTCATTTCACTGCTGCCCCTCCACTATCGCCCAATAACTTAGAAAAGTCCTGAATCATTGTATCCATCTTATAAATCAGAAAAGTGGGGATTGGGGAAGATGATCAGTTCAGGATCACATAGTGAGGATATGTACCAGCCAGACACAAACCCTGGTCTATAGGAATTTCAGCAACATAATCCAGGACTAGCAGGAGAGGAGGTCAACCCTGCCCTGGAATTTGGAATCTTGTTCAAAGGGCACCTCAGGCGTCTTAGAACAACTTCATCCCTCCCAACTCAGGACATCAAAGCCCAATGGGGTTAATTAAGTCTCTTGTCCAAAGTCATCAAGGAAATCAATGTCCAAATTGGGACATAAGTCAACCTGAAAAGTCACAGTTCAGTATTCTTTCTGCAGTCTACACTGAATCGCCGCAGAATGTTGAGACTGAATATTGACAGCCACGTGGTCCTTCTTAGGATCATCCTGTGGTAATCCTTTTGAAGCAGCCCATCTACAAGTCCTAGGATGAATTAAATGCTGCAGGCAGCATTTCATTGATCCTCAGACTGTAAAATATTTCCCCAATAAAAACTAATCGACTGTTTGCCTAAAGGGAATATAAGCTATGAATCCCAGAAGTGAAATCATTACCTTCCTAGGAATTCACTGTATTAAACAAGACTTTCATTCTGTCCTGGGACTCCTGGGCAAGGTATGCCTGTACCTGAAGCTGTCCATGGTCCTGGTACTTTACCAAAAACCACAAACCAAGACAGAGTGGAAGTTTTCTTAGCCTGAACAATGCATAGTGATATCTTTTCATTAAAAAAAAATACTTTTTAGTTGTAGTTGGACACAATACTTTTATTTATTTATTTATTTTTATGTGGTGCTGAGGCTTGAACCCAGGTCCTCGCACGTACTACCCAAGCGCTCTACTGCTGAGCCACAACCCCAGCCCCACATATTGATAGATGAAAAATCAAAAACATTAGATGGGTAACAATAATAAAAATGTCCATGTAAAAATAAACATTTCCACTGCTTTTTGAATTAGCAATATGTGCATTTGTTAATCTTTTTGATGTTGAATAAACTCCAGTACTGTGAGTTTGAGCCCCCTGAATTGGATCCCTTATAATTATTCTTATAAATAGAACATCCATTACTATTTGATGCTTTTTTAAAAAAAAAAAGTTGTTGAGTCCATAGTAGCATCTGTATGAATGCAGAGCCCTAGAGTGTTGGGATTCTAAAATAATCCTTTGAGCTTCTTACCTTAGTGCTATTTATTTATAAAGTCAGCGACTCATCAAATATTTTCAAAATCCAAACTTAATTTGCATAAAGTATTATTCTTTTCCCTTTTTCTTAAATTTCTTTGAGATGCTTAATTAATAATTAAGTAGATCAATTTCCATAGCAAATAACTAGTGTGAGCAGATTTCCAGTAACAAGCACTCTGGATCTTTGGGAGTCTTAGGCTCCTCTGGTGGGAGCAGGAGGAGCAGGGAGAACACAGTGTTGCCAGCAAGGCACGGAATTCGGAAGGTGGGTGCCCCTGGGCTTCCTGTGGGATGGTTGGGTGATGGAAAGCATGTCTCCTGTGTTCCCTGTGCCTTGCCTTCTGGTCTGTCTGCCAAGGGAGAAGCCTGGACAGGATCACTGGACACAGAAGCAGGAAGCTCAGTCCTCTCCTAGATCTGGAACATGCTACTACATGACCGTGCCTTCCTCAACTGAGATGTGGGGTGGTGTGGTTCAGGGCTTGGAAAACTTTCCCATAACAAATAGCAAACATTTTTGGATTTCATGGATCATATGGTCTCTGTTTTAACTATTCAGCTCAGTTGTGGTAAGGCCGAAAAGGACCAAACAACTGGTCAGTTGAAGGGGGTGACTGTGTACTAAGAAAACTTTGCTTACAAAACCAGGCAGAGGTTTGAGGTTGGCCTACCCCTGAATTGTATCACTGTTGTTTCCATTCTAGGGTCTTTGAAACCACAGCCTTCCAGGAAGTAATCCAGAGAAGTCTGTTTCCATATCTAAAATCCCCTAATGATGATTGAACTTTTGTCCCATATTGATAGAAACCTTCCACTTCATTTCTTTTGTGTGTGTAGAGTTGTGGCATGGGGGAGGTGAATTTGAGTTGCATTGTGTTGACTGTTTTGTTTTAGTCTAAGAGGCAATATGGCTAGATGTCCCAACTCTCCTGCAACGTCACATTATGAGTCGTAGGTTCTGCTTGATGACACAAACATAACCAGTGCTTTCTACTTTCTAAAACATAAGGAATAACTTCTTAACATGGATGCAGAACACAAATCCTTCTGAGAAAAGGTGTTGGCAAATAAATAGTAAGCCTAAAGCATTATTCTTTTCTCATCAGTGCCTAAGGCCCTATTAAAGAATCCCAAGCTAGCGTCTCAGTGTCTTAATCATGCATTACTAATGTCTTTTATTGTCTTCAGGTATGGATAAAACTCAATTATTGAGTTATATTAAGTTTGAAAAGTACTTAATAAAATAAATGTGTTTCGGTCTCCTAATGGGAACATTTTTATATGCTGCTATTTAAAATCTGTATAAATCTGAAATATAAACTTTAGTTTGTTTTTGCCTTTGTTTTAAGAGGATTAAATAACAACCCTTTAGAATACCTCATTTTATGCCATTAGAATGCAAAACCTGACATCAGTGTCTGTCTCACAAAACATTGGTAAGATATTATAAAGTCGCCAGGAATCTGCATCTCAATACAGAGATGTGGTGATATAAAAATGTGCATCATGAAAAGTGGCTCTGAATTCTTTAAGTTGATGTAGAAGCCCTGATGGAAGATCATGTCTTTGATGCATAAGATGGGAAATGAAGTGTTAATTAATGCAATTTGTTAAAATAGACTTTAGAAACCCCACATGTCTTTTCATAGGGAAAAAAATACTCTCTAGCCACTTCTGATCAAAGGTTTAGGTGTCTCTCAAAGACAATTAAAATAATGAAGCCATCAGTCACAGTTTCCCCTAGCTCAGTTTTTCCTTGCACTGGGTCCTATAGGTACAGAGTTGCCCTGTCTGTGTGTATGGGTGGGAATTATGTCTCAATAAATTAGGGGACAAATGTCAGGATCTGGACCCAGGTCTTGTGGACTCCAAAGGCCCATTATTTTCTTTCCAATAGCCTTTTTTTTCTTTTACTTCATTTTTTTTTTTTTTTTTTTTGGCCATCAGTCACTAATTTCCTGAGTCTCTTTAGTATGGCTGGAACAGATCTGGTGTCCAGGCCACTGGTGGTGAAGATGCTGCTGCCCTGGGGAGCGAGCCTGGGCAGTGAGGAGGCTGGTGCAGCCCAGCCCACCTGGGGACTTCCAGCACCTGGCAGTCCTGTGTGAGGACTTTATTTCCAAAAAGCCAAATGATGATTTCATGGTGTCTTATGTCTTGGATCTTTCAGGGGAAAGAAGGTCCCCCTGGCCCCCAAGGCCCATCTGGAATACCTGGAGTCCCGGTAAGTGGCATTTAACAAACTTTAGTTTCGCTTTCCAAAAACAAGCAAGCCAAAATGTATTCTTCTATTGTTGAAATACGGCTTGATCACTAGTGGAATTTCAGATGTTACAGATCTTTAAAAGAAAGAAAAATGATTAACTTGCTTGTTGGCCAAAGCAAACTAAACTTTGACATTATTCTTAATCTTGTTCTTCTTTATTGTTTAATTGCTTGTTTCTTATTTATTTATATAGTGTTTTTCTATCTCTCCTCTCTCTCTCTGATTGAATCATTCATCAACAATGCACACATATGCACTCAACACACACAGCTATTTTTGGTAATTAGCTACTTGTGACAATATAAACATTTTTTATTTTCCATGCTACTATTAAGTGTTCGTAAAATTCACATAGAATATATCCAGTTAATGCACTGAAATATATCTGATTATTCCTCTGTTGCTTCATAAATCTTGCAATTATTTTTAAAGCCACAATGGACAATTTTACATGCATAGTGTTTTCCTAATTTCTTTAGAATGATTCCCCAAAGTGGAGTTTACTTGTCAGAGTACAGTAATAGCTCAGGTCTTGATACATACTGCAAAATTACTTTCCCTGAACATTGTTCCAAATATCTCAATTTAACATGCTTTTCATTAAAGTCCAGATTGGCAACATATTTGTTATAAGGTCTGCCTGGAAAGGCCACATGTTGCCTTTGTCACCTGGGTTTTTTGAGTGCCTCAGGGTCTAGCCTGTATGTGCAGGGGCACCAGCTGACCACAGTCCCCAACTGCCCTCCACCCATAATCTTGTCCCTAGAACAGACTGTGATCTTTCCTGCCACACTGGACCCATCCCCCAGGTCACAGAGCCTTTGAATGTGCATTTCTGGAAAGCCCTGTTGCTGGCTTTTATTTTATTTTTATTTGGGTGTTTGTTTGTTTTGTTTATTTTGCGGGGCTCAGCATCAAACCCAGGCTTCAGGCAGGCTAGTCAAGTGCTACTCCCCAGCCCCTGCCGAAGCCTGATCCCTCCTGACTTGGTCCTGGCCTGGCTTCTTTATTTGCCCCAAGACTAGGGCAGACCCTCTCTTTCCTTCTGGATGCCTGTTCCAACTGGGGGTCACTTGCTATTGGTGGAAAGGGGTGATGAGTGACTTGTTGATCCAATCAAATCATTGATCTGACACACTGGTCAGGAACTCTCTGTGGGCTAGCTCTGGGGACATCACAGAGAAGAGTAGCTGTTCATTATGGCATTGTGTCCTAGCTTCTGTGAGAGCTGGGCCCTCTTCAGCTCTCATTCAGTCTTGGCTCTCCACCCAGAGTTGAGGACATGGCAAATATTAATTAAGGAAGCATGTGGGTGATGAGTTGCTTTCTGGGGCCCTTCCTCCTAGGAGATCTGGTAATAAGCTCCTGAGCGTCATTGTCCAGTCACACAGGTCCTAAGTGATATGCTGGCACGTGTTGTCTCTGACAGAATAAACTGTGGTCCTACTATGTTATAGCAGCTCAGACACACTTACTGATTTAATTCTAGTGACGGCAAAGTTAAGAGGAGAACATCTCTGTTAGCGGTTTGTGTTGATCCCTCATCATTAAAGTTCTGGGGTGCTGGGGAAGGAAGCCACCTTAGATGTGATTGTTTTATGTTCATCATCAACAGCACACGTGCACACACACACACACACCCCTTTGTGCCATTCACTATTTGTGATGATATAAACATATCTGCTCCTCTCTTACTCTTCTCCCTCCCTCCCTCGCTTCCTTCTTTCCTTCAGAGGCAAATCCGATGATGCCATCTCTCTTTCTGTTGACTGTTGCCACTGTGAAGCCAAGATGGGCCCGTGGCCTCCCTGGCCTCTCATGAACTGACCCTGATTCTTCTCCGTCTCTTTCTCACCCCACTCCCCTCAGTCACCCTCCACCACTTGGCCATCCTCCAGGAGGCCATTCCTTCCTGGGTAGCTCTTCCCTGCCTCCTGCCTATATAATGAGGACCAGGCTGGCTTCACGTGCTCCTGTGCCGGCTCCGTGCTCAGGACTTCCCATACGTGAAAGTCCCTCCGTCTCACCAAGGCCCCATGCGCAAGCTTTCCTCAAGGCCTCCACTAAACATCACTGGCTCCTGATATGTGCTCTTGACACTCCCCAGCTGGGTTAGGAAGGGACCTGAGCCAGACCGCAGGACCACTGCTGTACCCCTCCCAGCAGTTACAGTATGAACCAACCGTGGATGTCACTGACTTCCGTCAGCCTTCTCCCCACCTCCCCATAACTGTGCCAAGCAGGTGCTTCCTAGATCTGGATTGAATGAAGGATGAGATGAGTGGTGATACGCGAACAGCAGCACTGCTCACCCACACAGCATTCAAGGTCCCAGCCCTCTAGGAACCCGTGGTTTTATGGAGAAGCCAAACAAGAAAGCATGATGCTTGTCTTACAGAGGGTCACACCGGGGCTGTGGGAGCCCAGGAGGTGGACACCTAAGCCAGACAATGAGGTGACGCCCCAGGCTTCATGGAGAGGTGACTTCAGTTATGGAGGTGGGTTAGACCCGGCTTAGACCCCAGCACCTCAAATTTTTTTCAGGAAAAAATGCCAGGCAAAAGACTCAGTCTAGATACAGACAGGGGTGTCTGTCCCTTAGGAGTGCGATTAGGGAGTGGCTAATTCCTTCCACTTCTGCAGGGTGCTGACAGGGACAGGGGGCCCCGTGAAGCTGCTGACATCAGAACACTGACATTAGCATCCTGGAAAGTGAGACAGCACCTCTCCCTATTTGTTGGGAACCAGCTCTGAGCCAAGCACAGCCCAAGAAACACCCTTCACACATGTCCCAGTGTGAAGTCCTCACCATGCAGTGTGTGTGGGGGGGTATCCCTGCTCAGTAAAGGTGGAAGACCGAGGCTCCAAGAAGACCCAGAATGCTCAGGAACACACGGTTAGCAAGGGGCAGCTCTTCTGTCCCAGAAAGGCATGCTTATCTCTGAGATGGTCCTGCAGGCCACATTTGGTCCTCCTCAGCATTTTCTTGAGTTGCTGCTTCAGGAGTTAAGTGCTGCCCCAGAATTGCCCAGTTCTCCCCTTTCCCCAGCCTGAGTGTGCTGCTCTCCTTGGTAGGCTTCGTCTTGTTTCACTGGTTTTCTTCCTGACCCCCTTCCCTGTGACCTCCAGGCATGGGGGAATAGTTCTGCAGTTAGGCTTTTAATTGCAAAGAGGATGGGTGTGTGAGTTGGCTGACTCGGCATTCACACAGCGCCCAGGGGCAGCATTCCTAGAGAGGGCTGCAGGTGCTCACTGAGCTTCTGGCCAGCAGCCCAGGGGTCTGTCATTCTGATCATGCTCACAGTGGCTCCCTTGTGCCAAGCCACTGAGGTTCAAGCGCCAGCGGTAAAAGTGTCCACCTTCATTAGCAGCCCCTGTAGCAGAAGCAGCACATCCGTGGGACAGGAAGCCTGACTGCCGTCTTGTGGTGCCTCTGCAGGGCAGGCTGGCCTCTCTTCAGGAGAGATGGCACCTAGGAGCTGGGAGCTTGAAGAACTTGCCCAAGATCCCGTGACTTCGGTTCCCCTCTGCCTCCTCCCCTCTGCTTTCTCTCCCAGACCAGGTCCAGGTGCCCAGGGTTGGACCCTCAGCCTCTGTCGTCATAGCCGTCATACAGATTAGCTTTCCATGCCTCAGAGACCCCGAGGAGGTGCTCATCCCTGGGAGGAGCATGAGGAATATTGTGCCCCCTCTGGGATGAGATTGGCAGAGGGGAGGGAGTCCTAGCTTGGCTGCGTGAAGAGTAGTGCAAAGTGCCCATGTCCTGTCCACGCCCAAGCCGACGCCTTCGCTCTCTGATCCCCATGTGTGTCCCGGGAGCTGTGATCCCCTGCTTATTACTTAATGTCCTCTTCTTCTTCCTCAGCTCTCACCTCCCCCATCTCACATTCCACTCTGGAGGTCAATAGACGAGGGTGTGTTGTCCTGAGTCTGAGTCCATGAAAACGCCCCCTGGGGCCTCCATTAGATCAGACCTGGGAAGAGCGATCCTTTGCACCATGTGTTACTTTTCCAGCACATGCTGGGCGCTGTGAGTCCGAGGTCTGCGCCAGATCTTGGTGTTGGGAAGGAAAACATGAAATGAGTTCTGTGCGTGGAGACACCCAGCAGCTGCCAACAGGGAATGAACATAGCTGCTGGACACGAGGGAGAAGGACACTTGGAAGCAGTGTCTGTCCCCTCCCCTCTAATCTTCTTTGACCTGATAACTAGCTTGACTTTCTCTTGCAGGGTGAAGAAGGCAAACCGGGCAGAGATGGAAAGCCAGGTCCCCCTGGAGAGCCGGTAAGGGGCTTCGTGCTTCTTACCAGTTTGCATGTCAGATGCACAGGGTCTTGATAGTGGCCACTCTGAGCCTTCTGTGAACCAGGCTCAGTGGACGTGAAATTCATGTATTGCTTCACTTACTTCTCCCAGCAGCCCTGTAAGGTCAGCATGTTGTCCCTGGGTTACAGCCGAGGACGCTGAGTCTCGGGGAGGTGGAATGACCAGCCTGAAGTTGTCTGATGGGCTGGCGGCTGCATGGGGGCCTGAGTCCGGGGCCCTGTCCTTCCCTCCTCTCTGCGTTTTACTGCCTAGTGCTCTTGGTCCTGTTGATGTGCGAGGGGACGCTGGGGCCAGCAAGCTGGCCTGGAGTACAGACCACACACACTCTCACTCCCACTGAACTGCTGGGCGGTACCTGTCAGCCCCACGTGTTGGGTCTTGTCCCTGCTCCCTTTTTCTGCTCTAGTTTTTGTTGATTTTTTTTTAATTCGTTCAGGGACATCTGAAGAGATGGACAGAGTGTTCAGTAGGACGTCTCTGTGGCCTGCCTAGCTGTTGGCTGGGGGGAGTGTGCAGGGGTTTCTAAAGGCCCTTATCTAAGACCTCAAAGTCGGCCTCCCTGAGCTGGGTGGCCTCTCCGGCCTGGAGGTCCCGGCTCTGTGATGATGAGGCCTGATTGGATGCCGCCAGCACTTTGGTCTTCATGACTGGGCTGGGGTGCGGCTCAGTGAGAGAGCATTGGCTCAGTGTGTCTGAGCCCCTGGCCCTGGGTTAGACCCCGGTACCACAAACAAGCAAGACAGACAGATCCCACACCTGGACGGGAGGATTCAGGTTGAAGTCAGCAGGGTCTCCAAACACCCACCCCAGGGGCCTAGCTGAATGATGGTGTTTACCCCAGGACACCAGGCAGCTACTAGAAGGGACGCAGGCTTTCTCTGGGTGATGTAGGGCTGCTGCAACTTACAGGAAAGGGCAGAGGCACAGGGAGGGGGTGGTCTGCCCTGCTGTGCATATAAAACCAAGTATGTGTATATTTTTCTAGTTTTTATATAAAGGAACTCTGTGAGACCCCATAGGACACCAACAAAAGTAGATTCATCCATGGAAGGATGATTCTAAGCACAGGCTATGGGGTGGGAAGGCAGTTCTCTGCTCTGTGGTGTTTTACTTTATTATTATCATTTTAACTTTTCAAAACACGAGCATGCATTATTTACTTATAAAATTACATTTAAAATATAGCAATTAAATTAAAATCTTTTATGCCAAAATTACAGCAACTACAGTACTAACCAGGTAACTTAGGGTGCCGCTTTGCTCTCACAGTCTGTGTGACCCAGAGCAGGTCAGACAGCATCTCTGGGCTTCAGAATCTTTTCACATAGAATGAGGATATTATACCAACTTTCCAGAGTTGCTAGAGGATCCGATGAGGTGGCAAAACCGTGCTTCTTTGGTAATTATTTTTGTGAATTACTTTTTCAACTACCCTGCTTTAAGTCGTGGTGAGGAGAGAGCTGTGGATTCTTTAGAGCCTGATGTGAATTACATAAAAGTCTCTACAGCAAGCTGCATGCTCCATTTAATTTGCTTTGTCGTAAACTATTATGACTCATTCCGATCTTACGCAACTTGCCGGAAGTACCTCCTTTGTCATTTCATAGTTTGCCAGATGCTGAAGCCAGAATTCACCACTGAGAGGAAAAGAAAGAGCTTTCCGCAGCAAAATGGAAAGCTCTTTCAGAGTCATGCCACCCAGCCCAGTGCCTGTGGGGGACAGGACAGTCCCTGGGGGTGGTGCACACGGGGGTGCAGCCCAGCTTGTCCTTGTGGCCAATAGCTCATGCAGGAGACAGGGATGGTTCTCCTGGACCAGGAGGGACTCAGTGCCCTGGCTCAGGGACCCCTGAGGTGCCCATTCCAGAGTTCTCTCGTGGATCCATTCTGGGAATCCATTTGTGTCCTTACTCTGAGCTGTTTGGGAGGAGTTTGGCACAGGATAGGTAGAATCTGGGGACCCTGAGATATCAAGACAGACATGGTGCAGGCAGAATGCTTGGGAGGGGTCCCAGGAGGACCCAGAGAAAGGAGCAGGGAGAGGGATTGCTCCTGGAATGCCCTTCTCTCACTACCCCTGTGGCAGGAGGTGGTGGCTGGAATATTTATCCATCCCGTGCCAGCCAGTTGTGGCTGCTCCTGGAGATGTTGGCTGCTGTGCACTTGGCCTTTCCACACCCTGAAGTCAAGCAGCCCTGGGGGCAGAGAACGAGCTCTTTCTGCAGACACCCTTTAGGTGTAGGAGCTGTGACAGTGGGAAGGGACCCTCCTGCGTGAGCCCAAGCACGTGGCTGGGAGGTGAGAGCACTTACCGCTGGTCATAGATGGCCCTCTTCACCTTGGCCTGTTCCTTCCAGTTCTTATGTGGGGGACACAGATAGGCAGAGAGACAATAAGGATGGATGGATGAATGGATGGATGGTTGGATGGATAGACAACTTTTTGAATTGCCTTTTGCTTAATTTTTAAATTAAGACGCAGTTGAGCATTGAGTATAGTATATGATTAAGTGCAGAGTCCCTGGTGACAAGATGTCTCAATTAGAACCCCCTATGTGTCCTTGAGCACATGAGGTAACCTCTCTGTGCCCTCATGTTTTTCCTGAGGGATAACAAGAGTGTGCCCCTCATTGGGCTGCAGTGAGGATCCATTGACGTCATGGTATAAAGCACCCTAGTTATGCCTGGCATGTGGATGACCCTCAGTGCCAGTTGGCCTGGCTGGTCATCATTTTTCTGCTGGTAACTTGGGTCATCATACTTGACTATGGTGCAGGGCAGGCTAGGCCTGTGTACGCTCAATCAGAAAACACCTATGAGGGATGATTGTCCTGAATTTACAACTGCAAAATAGATCCAGGAAGAGAAAGGACACACAGTTAGGTTTGGAAGGTCCAGGACAGAAGGCACCAGCAGATAAACCTGGACATCAGAGCTTTGAGCTCCAGCCTTCTCCCTGCAGTTTTTCTTCTAACCCCAAGGATGTTGCTTTACCTCTCATCTCCCCCACAGAGTGCCCCGTGTTAGGCTTGGGGCTCACAACCTGGGAAATAAGATGCTCAGAGCATTTGGGGATGCCCCCAAATGGAAGACCCAAGTGCTGCTGCTGCAGTCTGGCTGGGCACAATTCAGGAGCCACTTGTCAAAAGAAACAAACTTTATTTTTAGAACCACACACCAAACCACACAGCTCTTCAGGAAAAACCTTCAGAGCCCAACTGCCACCACCAGCTTCCCACAAGCCTCTCAACGGAGCTCCCCCACTCCTCCTGCTCTTGAGGCCGATTGGCTGGGTCGCTTGGGCGGAGCCAAAAAAGTCCCCCAATGAGCAGCTCCGTGGTCTGAAAGGGCGGGGAAACAACCCAATGAGCATCACTGCAGAGGAGCCAATCAGTTGGCAGCTAGAAGTTTGCTGGGGCCGCTGTGAGCTAATCATCAGCTGGCAGCTGGAAGTTTGCTGGGGCCCCTTCGGCTGTGGCTCTCAACATGCTGCCTGGTGGGCCATCAACCAAACTTGCCCTTTAACTTTCTCTTTCCAAACCACCTCTGCCACTTTATCTGGACCTGAGCCTCCCCAGGGCCCTCATCCGTTTTGTTTTGTTTTACTTATTTGTTTGTTTGTTTTTTGGTGACTTGTTCTGTCCAGGGCAATGCCAAGCTATGGGAAGTAAAGAACTTTAAATAGCAAGACTTGTCTCATAGCTCCTTTGAATTGGAGAAGATGTGTGGGAGATGGCATGGAGATCCCAGGCTTCCCTGTGAGTGGGTGCTGCTGCTGGCGGGAGAAGAGCATCCGCCTGGGTGTGGCATGAAGCTGGGATTCTGCCTGGCTTTGCCCTTTAGAAGCTCAGTAAAAATATCACTGCTTTGATCCTCAGTGCTGCCATTGGACAAGTAGAGTGATTAGTAGCTGCCTTGAGTGCCTTTTGTGAATAAGGTCCCTTATAACCAAGACGGCCATGCGATTTCATGTCAGACCAGAGCACTTTGGACAGTGAAAGGGTCTGTCCCTTTAATTTAATCTGGAGATGAAATCTGTATAAACAGCAGCAGCCCAGGGCAGCCAGAAACTTTCCAGACCTGGATTCCAGTGGACACTGGTGTGGGTGAAGATGGCCCAGGACACCAGGGCTGAGGACTGGAAATACAGTGACAGCAAGGGCAGCAGCTGAGAGGGGAAGTCCTGAGAAACCTCATCCTCATTCTCTTCTTTCCTTCTTCCCTCCAGGGAAAAGCGGGAGAGCCAGGTCTACCAGGAGCAGAGGGTCCCCGAGGCCCACCTGTAAGTGTCCCTAGCAGAGCGAACCTATCAGCCACTCACATGCTGATGCACCCGGCTGGAGGGGGCTGCGTGGCATGGGGATCTGCAGCCCCTCTCCTCCAGGGCAGCAGTGATCCTGTGTGATCTGTTCTGCTTTCTCCATACCATAGCCGTGAGGTTGATTTTCAAAGTCTCACTCATCACTGGCGGGTTGCTGTTCCAAGCTTTCTCTTTCCTTATCCTCTTTATTATTATAATATCTTGGGCTTTTCTCTGGATGATAGAACCTACAAACGAATCTTAATTTGTATTTTGAATACTTTCCATACCTATGGGTTTTTTTTCCAGTTATGAAAGAAACCCATTCTAACTGCATAACAATCATACTGATAATTATTAGTAAGAAAAAGAATGGCATAGAGAAGAAAATAGATACTGCTAATCCTGTAAAACAGAAGTAAAGCACTGCTAATATTCCAGTGTAGTTTCTTCAATCTTCTTTATGCAAAATCACCACATCTGTACATTTAAATCTATATCTAGTTATTACACATATAAAAATACAAAAACTGAACTCGTGTCTTTTGTTTAATAAAAATTCTAAAACAGTTATCTGATAAGAAGTGGCGTATCAGAATGCTATTTGTTTCCTTAATGTTGCTTTTATTTAAAAAAAAATCAATAAATCATCTGGCCAGTATTCAATAAGGAGGAAATAAAACACAAAAATCAATTTTCCTTTTTCCAAAATCTCCTGCCTGCACCAGGAGGAACCTGAGAGTGAGGACACTGTTACCCTGGGGATTAAAACACAGAATTAGCGATTGATTTATTTTCCAAACATACTTTAAATTGATGACCCCATTAAATCCTTTCTAAAGGCATTTTTTAAATTTAATAAATGAATGCTTACCATGGAGCACTGTACAACCCCTTAAAGTCAAGGGCAATTCTCATGAATGATGGTCAGGTTTCAAAGGAGGGGGACAGGACCTATTCTGCACTGGGAGTTGTGAGGATGGAATGCAGGTGGGGTGTCGACGGAAGCCCTGGCTCTTGTGGCTGCTGGGCACCCGGGAGGAGAGCATGGCAGAGCCCCTGCCTCTGTGGCTGGCGTTGAGACTCAGTGTTATTGAGGAACATGCAGGGACACAGGTTGTTCCCTGCCCTTTTGAGCATTCTTCATGTCTTATCCAGTCCCCCTGGTGACCCTGTAGAATAGGTTCTTGCCTCATTTAACAGGTGTCAGAACAGAGTCCCACTGGAGAGAAGCAAAGCCCCCAAGATCCCATTGCTCAAAGGTGGGAGCTATGGCTCAGCCAAGACCGGGTTCCTCAGTCAGCCCAAGCACATCAGGCGGCGGGGCATAGGGCATCCTCCCGTGGACAATGCCCCTGGCTGGGTTTTCATTACCTGGTTTGATCAAGATGATATCAGGACTGCAAGGTGTTAAGTGTCCTTTCTGAGGTGATTATAGTGGTTGAATCTGGATCCAGATCTGAGACACCTTCCTCCTCCTCCTCTTCTCCCTCTTTCCTCCTCCAAGTCCTTCCCAGTCACTCCCAGGTCCTGACTGCTCACCAGGCTTCAGTCCTGTGTCCCCTTTGTGAATCCCCACCACAACCTGGCAGGACAGGACCAGTCTCCCCTGTTATAAGCTTGAGGCTCACAGGGGAGAGAAGAAGAGCTCAGGATTGGCACACCTCCTGACCCCTTTCCACTGCCCCTGCCGGGGCCCTGGGTTCCCACTGCCCACTCCCTTCCCTGCTGCCCTGACACTTCCCACAGATCCAGAGCCTCATCCTAGAGTGGAACAAGGTCACACCTTCTCATCAGCCACTCTGTGATCACAGTGACTTCAAGGAGGCCTCTCGAGTTGGAGTTCCCTTCAGGTGGCCTTCCCCAGGGTTCTGACTTCCCTGGTCGGGTCTTGCCTTGTTTTTGAGATTAGGAGATGGAATCAGGAGGTAAACCGGGGAGAGCCTGATAGAGCAGCCAGGTGACAACTCTCTTGGTCTTGAAAAGGGCACTCTGGCCCCAGACCCCCTCCTGGGTTGAGTGTGCAAATACAGAGGTGTGCTCTGCAGGCAGGCAGGCCTGCGTGTGAATCTGAGGGAAAGGCAGGCCTGAGCCTCAAGTTTCTTTATCTATGAAATAGGAAAGGAAATCCCCTTCTGCAGGACCCCATGACCTGGAGATGGGCGTGCCCGAGACCCGCATGGCACAGTGCTGGTGGGACCCACGAGGCCCTTCCTGCTCCCCAACCCCCCCATTGCCCCCCTCTTTCCTGCCTTGCTCCTGTTCCCTTCTTTCCATCTGGGCCTGGCACAGAGCAGGGCTCCACACACCTGGACCCCATCCTGGGTGCCGCCCTCCCACCCCACAAGTCTGCTCACAGGTGGAATAACTGCATTTTCTTTCTTCCAGGGCTTCAAGGGACACACAGGTGATTCTGGAGCACCTGGTCCCCGGGTGAGTGGACATCTCTCCTGGGAGGTTTTCCTGGGTGACTCAGAGCTGACACTTCCTAGAGAGGACTCTTGGGCCCAAGGCAGGGCATTTCCATGGTGTCCCAGAAAGAATAGCGGGCACGGTTGGCAGTGTCATCCCCTTTTTGGTTTGATTCTTCTAGATGGTTCTTCTGGGGGCCTGACTGTGACAAAAGCCAGTTAGTCCAAGCAGCCTGGGCTCAGGTTGGTTTCCATTATCTGGGCTGTGCACAGCACTCCTGAGCCCTGTGAAGCAGGTTCTGATAATGGGCTTGATTTTCAGAGAGGGAAACTGAGGCCCAGGGGTCTGGGTGGTTTTCTCAGGGTCCAGATCTTGTATGTGAAACACATCAGCTTTGTCCTAGACGGGAAGACTCCAGAGTCTGTTTTCTTATCCTTCAGATCTTTCTCTCTCTTCCAATGCCCCAAATAGAAGTGGCCTCTGGGATCAATGGTTAGGTCCCCTGCACATTATAGAAAACTCGAAGAGAGCCATGGGTAGGAAAGCCAGTTGATCCACAGATAAGGAGGAGGAGTGGAAGGGCATTGTCTGACTCAAGCTGTTCTTTCCTGCCTGAGGCCTGGGGAGATACAGTTGGCCCTAGGCACTTGCCAATGGCCTTGGGTACACATGGATACCAGCTCAGGGCCAGGGCTCTTTATGCAGAGGCACCCTGCTCTGCTGGGACCTTCCAGATCGGCAGCCACCTGCATCTCTGCGTCTGACCCAGGTCCACAGGTGGCCTGTGCTTGAGGCAACCTGAAGCTGAAGTGACTCCATGTCTAACAGTGGATTTTCATTTCTAGGGAGAGCCTGGTGCCACAGGGCCCCCTGGCCAGGAAGGATCACCAGGGAAAGATGTGAGTGGGGGTGCTATGGGGCCTGGCGGGGTATGGGCATGGGGGACAAGGAAAGGATGCTCAATTCACAGTGGGTGGTGACAGCACTGTGAAGACACAGTGATGGCACATATTTGGCTGGCATGACGGAGAGTGGGGCTATAGCTCCTGACAGTGCACATGCCTTACCATGGATGGGAGGATTTTCTGGATTAATCATCTTGTGTCTGTTGGGACCAACATGGGCTCCGCGGACCCAGCCTTGCATGGACTGGAGGTGCACCTGAGGGTGCTCTGGATCATTCCTCCAGTGCCTCTGCTTCCCATGCTCAATGTGAACATGCGCCCCTCTCCACCTCTACTCCTCCTGCTGTCCTGCTCTACACGGCTCAGATGGCTCCTGCCTTGGCTTGGTCATGCAACTGGGCAGGGCAGGAGGGGTTTTATCTGAGTTGCACAGAAGAACAGACTTGAGATCCAGGGAGGTTAAGGACCTGGTCATATGTGTCAGAGGCCAGGAGAGGTTAAGGACATGGTCACATGGTGTGCCCGAAGCAGGTAGAGCCAGCTAGAGCCACATCTGTCAGTTCAACATCCCCACTCCACCCCCAGTGACTGATCACCCATGGCACAGGGCATCCTGCAGGGCCGTCTGGCAAGTGGGATCACAGCTTGGCCTCCTGGCACTGGGTGCCTGGTCAGAAGTCTGGGTACTTGGTCCTGAGGTCCAAAGTGGCCTCCTGTCCACTGTATGCATCCTTCAGGACCAGGTTTGGACCTGGGAAGGTAGACTCTTCCCAGGAGCTGATGATTATCAGAAGCTGATTATCTTTGGCTGATTTGCTGTCATGAGATGAAGTACCCGGACAGGATCTCAGGAGAAATCCATTGTAGTCCCCATGTCTTCCCTTAGCAGTTATAAAACCAACCCGAGTGCAGAGCCCTATGCAGCTAAAGTACAGCCCACCTCAGTCCACCCTGCTGGGGACCTCTCAGCTGCCGAAGCCACTGATCTAGCCCACTCCTCTCACTTCAGCTTATAGAAAAGGCAATGCAAGGAGTCCAGGCAGGCAAGGGACCGAGCTCAGCTTGCATGGCACAAGGGTGGGGCTGGGACAGCACCAAGTGCCAGGTCATGGGGAAATGCTTTCTTCCTCCATTTCAGTGCTCTGGATGTTTTAATTTAAAAAAAAAAAAAAAAAAGATCCATTTCCAGAGGGCTTTTTTAGAGGCACATCCAAGCCTCTCCATAGTCATCCTTCACATGGGTAGGGACTGCCAGTCCAGGAGGCTACTCAGAAGGCCACATCATCATGCTTGGCAAACTAGAAGGTGCTATGAGCGTGGCTGGCACTCTGCCCACTGGGTGGCGGGCATGGTGGTTCCAGGTTGCTATCTAGTGAGTCAGGAGAACTCTAAGAGCACTTGTCTTCTCAGTTCAAGATGGGGCCATCTGAAGTCACTGAGGGACCATGTGGAATATGTCTGATTAGGTAAATCAGTACACTAATGCAGAAGGCAGAGCTGCGAGCATTTCTAAATCTGTGAAGTGAGTGTTTTTATGTTTGGAAGACAATCTACGGAAGGCATCTGTTCACTGCTGGTTTTCCTGGGTCTTTTGGTGAAGTTTGATACATATTTGAAGTGGAGCCTTCCTTATCTCCACCCAGTGACTCTGTGATGATGTGACCCTTCTCTGTTTCTTCCAGGGTGATGTTGGACCGTCAGGACCACAGGGTCCCCGAGGGCCAAGGGGCCCACCGGTGAGTTTTGCTTGAGACTAAGTTGCTCATGTCCTGGTGTGTTTTGGCAGCAATGTTGGCATGGTGAGGTTTGGGACTTTCACCCTGGCACAGCCATGTGGTGTTAAAAATGGCTATATGTCACAGCAGGTGGGGAGCAGCCATTGCCCTAAGCCCCTGGGGCCTCCCACACACCAGGAGCTTTGCTGGGACCATTTGCATACAGTGCCACCTGGCCCAGCAGGGCCTGTAGGACCTCCGCCAGTCTCTCTAGCTCTGGGCCATCCTAAGAGCTGGTACTTAGGATACACACAGGTATCCTGGTGCTGCTACAACACAGTGCTGTGGACTGGGTGGCCTGAACATGAAATGTTGCCTCGTAGTTCTGGAGGCCAGAAGTCTGGGATCAAGGTATCGGCAGGCTTGTTCCTTCTGAGGGGGAAACCGTCCCACATCTGCAGCAGCTTCTCGGGGTTTGCTGGCCTCCTTGTGTTCCTTGCCTCGTGTATGCATCACCCAGTTGTCGGGTTTCTGCTCGCAACTAAAAGGCTCAGGGGTCACTTCAGGGGAACTGGGCTAACTGGGCTGTGCAAAATAACCATACAAGAGACAAAAATACCTTTTTCTTTGGGGTCGCTGTGACGGTTCCTCTGACTTTAAGGATCCGCAGGAAGAGAGAGAGAGAGAGAGAGAGAGAGAGAGAGAGAGCGCACTCGCTGACCCCTTTTATTGCGCTGACCCCTTTTATCGAGGGGATGCTATTCAAATGAGGCAAGGGGTCGGGTTTCAGGGGGCTGAGTCTATCTTCATGATGTCCACTGTCAGCAGGTTGACTGACACCTGGGTAGGCCACACTCAAGGGCACAGTAAGAGAAGGGGACACACAAGGCACTTCCATGGAAGATTCTACCCTAAACAGGGCAAGGGGTTATATTACAAAGGAAAAGGTGAGCGTAGCTCCACCCATGGGCTGTAGGAAGACAAACCCATGCACGAGACCCCGACCCTCGAACCCTAGAAATGGAGGCCTGATGCCACATCGCCCGGCAGGGGAGTTAACTCAGTCACATGAAGGTTGGTCTCCCACCCCCAGTCTCTGCCTCTGTCTTGGATTGATGCTCTCCCTGTCTGTCTACGAGTATTTCTCTCACCAGGCCACCTGTCATATGGGACAGGGCTCACCCTGTGGAGGTATGAACTCATGTGAACTGCTGACATGGGCCATGACCCTGCTCCTAGATAAGGTCACATTCTGAGAGTCTTGGGCTGTAGGACGTTAGCATATGGATTTGGAGAGGGTGATTCACTGGGTCACACTCCCTACACCAGTGGACATGGTGGACATGGCCCTTGCCTATCTGTGCACCTTGGCAAGTGCTTCTCCTATCTAAGAGGAGCCTGGGAAAGTGAAGGGGACAGAGGTAGAAGGGGACACACACATGCCTAGCGGCATGTGATCAAGAGCCGTGGGAAGCGCGAGACGTGTGAGGGCTGCTGGTGGAACGTGGCCGCTGCACCAGGAGAGTTTTGGTAAGTAGAAGGAGTATTGTTGGAGATAAAGTGCACATTGTAGCAGGTACTTGGGCCAGCAGCAGCCAGTTGTCATCACCATGCTCGGTGACCAGGTGCATGAGTGATGTGATCACTATGGTACGAGGACGGCGACAGTGTCACCGGGCAACGCTCATTCTTCCATTATACTCCTAGGGGACCCCTGTCATATATGAAGTCATATATGTCATATATGTTGTTGGGCACACTGGACTGTGTTTAGGGATCGACTGCACTTATAGTCATGGTGATTGTGAACAAGCGCGCAGACTGGGGTAGCCCCTGTGACTCCTGGCTTCTAAGAAAGACCAGGGGAGTTCAGGGCTGGGACTGCAGGAAGCATTAACACAGTTTTTTCACTGAGCTTTCCCCCAGTCCTGGGAGGCAGGGGCTGTGACGACCCCACTTACAATTACTTACTTGCCCAAGATCTCACGGCTCGTAAGCAGCAGAGTCAGGATTTCAACTCAGGCAAGCTGCTTCAGAGCCTGCAGCTTAAGTAACGCGCCTGGGCCTGTGGGAGCTGGAGATCATCCTGGAAGGAGGAGGGAGCTTGGGACTGGAGTTTGAAACTCAGAACATTTGGGGAGGGGGGGCTGTGACTTCCTTTCTGGGGGAGCACAGGGGACAAAGGAAGAACAGGACCTGAGGAGTGGCTCATGGGGGGAAGGAAGCCAGCCCCGGCCCTGACAGGCCCCTGGAGGCTGAGCTGGCACCCTGTGCCTCTGCGTCTGGTCCAAAGGGAAGAGGAAGAGAGATGACTTCCTCAGGGCTGAGCCAAAGTGTGCGTTTTTTGGAGGGACACAGATGGGCAGGTGGGCGGAGAGAGCGCGGGGAAGGCGCTCAGGAGGCGCCTGCTGCAAGGCTGCTCCCGCATCCACCCTCAGTAGCGACTCTGTGCCTCAGTTCCTCATTGGTGAGACACCATGCAACGTGGTTCCTGGGAGGATCCAGTGGGGAGAGGGCCCTTCATCACCCATGATCACAGGCCGAAGCCATGTTTTGATCACAAACCAAAGCCATGCCCATAATGAGCGGCATGGATGGGGCCAGCACTGCCCAGGCTCAGCACGGCTCCTGGGACACAGGGCTCAGGCAACCACAGCAAGGACAAGGACGGAGCCCGGGTTACAGAGAGCCCTTGATGCTACCTCTTTTCCCCTGGAGCGAGCTGCTGTCCTCTCCTCTGCCTGCGCTTGGATCTCAGCTCCTCTGTTTCCCTCTCGGGGTGCTTAGTGTCACCGTGTCTCAGCTTCCCCACTGGTACAGTGGTGCTGGTGTTTGTATCTGATGGCAGTAGGGTGTGGGTTAACACACGTGGAGTCCTTAGAAGAGGGTCCAATGTGGAAGACGTGACTAGTCGGCTTTTGGCTGGGATGCGCTTCAACCCAGGTGGGAGCCCGGGCCTCACGGGTCACAGGGTGTTGGCACCTGGTGGTTGACAGGTGAATGGAGAAGGGTTTGCTGTGTGCTTGTCCTGAGCAGAGAGCTGTCGTGTCTGGCACTGTGCCAGATGCCTGGAATAGAGTGACAAGACCCAGCCTCTGCCTTGGCTGCTCAGGGAAGCCACAGGGCGAGGAGGCCAGCCCAGCCTGAGAAGCCGCGCATCTTGCGCTTAGTAGGAATCTGTCTGAGCCTGAAAGGCGGCAGCCAGAAGCATTCTCGTGGTTTCTGATTTTTACTCTATCAGGGAATCCAATTGTTAAATGTCAAAGCTACACAAGTGCACAAACCCCCCGTCAAGTTAGCGGGTGTTAGAGTCAGACTTAGGATCTGGAGGCATGGACCTTCCATTCCACAGCCGCAGGGCTCCCACCAGTGTCCTGTCCTCTCTCAGCCCCTGCTGGGGTGTGACATGAGATAAGGACATGCTCCTCAGCCATGTGAACCAGTGTTTCTGAGCTTGGTCATGTTCGGTGGCTTGTTTGCTTCTTAACACAGACTCTGAGTTAGCCGATCAATGAATGAACGAGGCCATGACTGTGTCCTCGGTTTGTGCCGTGTGCACCAACCACCAGGCCGCGGGCTCATTTGATTCCACAGTGTTATGAATTAAATATTATGAGCTCCTTTTACCAGTTGAAAAATGTCCTCGGAGGAAAGAAGTGGTTTCCTGAGAGCTACATTGGCCCAGGTGACAGATTCTGTGGGAAACCTGGTCCTCTGCATCTGGTCCTTTCTTTGTTTCGTCACCCTGCTGTGTGATGCTCTGGCCAAGAGCCCTGAAGGAGAATTACCTTTGTTTCTTCCCTCAGGGTAACAATGGATCACCAGGCTCTCCAGGAGACCCTGGCCGCCCTGGAAGCCCAGTGAGTACTCGGTTGCTGCCACCTGATGGCATCGGTCACGCTCTGAGAGGGCTGTGGCTCATGTCACATATTGTCTGGCCTCTGTCCTTGGAAGTGTCAATGGGATTGTGGGTCTGAGTGGTGGGTCTCCTTCACAGCTAAAAGTACATGTGATTTTGCACCTGGTTCCCTGTTGTCTATACCGCAGGCATCTACACCTACCAAACACAGGGTGGAGTGGGGTTGCAGGTGGGCGTTTGATGTTTTTAGAGCGTGGAAGGGCAGTGTCCTACTTAGCAGCCCTAACTGCCTAAGATGACAGGGTAAGCGTGCAGCTTGCAGATGGAGGTGGGCGTAGGGGGTGGGGAGAGCAGACTGGACCAGTGGGTAGGTGGTGTGGCTAACCAGCAGGGCCAGGTCACTGGTTAGAGGATTCCGATCTGGGGTGCTGTCTGGCTGATGGGAGGCACGGTGGGGAAGATGTTCTTTGATAGGATCTGGGGTTGGATAAGTCAAGCCTGACACTAGTCTGCTCCCAGCCCAGCCTTCCTGAACTTTTATAATAGTAACTGCTATAGTTGGCAGTCCTATCCAGGAGCCCACCTGCTGTGTGGTGAGTGAGCATTCACTGCCCAGGGCAGCGAGCCTGCCGGTCCTGGGTGCTGTGGAAAGCCAGGGCCACAGTCTCAGGAAACCGGGCACTTGGTCACCCTGGTGGAGGCCATGCCCCTGCCAGATGAGGGTAGCTGTGCTAAAGGAGCCTGCCTCCTCAGTCAGCAGCCCCAGGGCAGGACTTGCTGCTGGTGAGGCACAGCAGAGGGGGCAGGGTGGGCCATGGGGCTGGATCCACCCTGTGCACAGCTGGCACATATGTGGGGGCTTCCCAGGAAAGTTCAAGTCGGGAGATTCACAAAGACTGAGCCTCCTACACCATGCGCCTGGCATCCTCGGGGGTGGAATGGCCCCATCTCAATGGAGGACCCCGGGAGGGGCCACACACACCTGGGTATTTTTGCCAAATATCTGTCCCACTTGGTGTTTGCTGCTCTGAAAAGGAAGGCCACCATCGGATTCTGAGGCCATGTCTTCTCTCCCGCTGGCCCGTGACAGCACTGTGAGGACCCTGACCCTTCTCCATTGCCAGGAAGGGGGCTTGTGTTCCATTGTGCGGCTGCCCCTGGTCTTTGGTGTTTGGAGTGGTCCCAAGGCTTCTGAATCCGCTTGAGTCAGTGGATGACCTTGGAGATTGATCCTGTTTTTCTTTGCAGGGCCAGAAGGGGAACAAAGGAGAAAATGGCAGCCCTGGACTTCCTGGCTTCCTGGGGCCCCGGGGGCCTCCGGTAAGCAGAGAACCTCAGCCCGGCCCAGGGTGTCTGGCTCCAGGTTGATGTTCACATTCAGAACTGTCCCTGTCCCCTCCTGTGTCCTGGAGCCCATTTGCTCGGGTCATGACGATATGGTGTGGGGTCAAAGTGCATCTAGACAACAGAGGGCTCAGAGGCCACACCTGTGTGGGATCCCTGGGTCCAGCTCCACTCAGTGCCCCCTCCATCCCGGTGTTAATGGTGTGGCTGCTCCTGAGCAGTGGGTGCGCTTTCTATGTAACAATTATTCCTCAGTCATGGAGATATCGGTCGTTTGTCCAACCTGTAAGATGCGCCTGCCACCGTTTTGATCCCTCTACAAATACACTGAAATCTCGTAGGACCCTATGAAGCTGCTCCTCCCATTTTACAGAGGAAGAAACCGAGGCACAGGAAACTCAAGGAGGTTGTAAGGGGGCTTTCAAGGTCCCAGAGCCTCTAGTAGAGGACCGAAATTTGCACTAGGAGCCAGCGGCAGCCTGCTTCGCACACAATGAGCCTGCTCCTTGGGAGGCCTCCCTCCCACAGCTAGATAACGTATAAAACTGGAGTCACTCCTGGTGGGGTCACACACTTCCCATTGCTAAGGAGCGCACAGCTGCAGGCTCCCCTTTCTACTGGGGACACATTTTTTGCCTTCCCCTGCATGGAATGACCTGGGTCAGGGGAACCATTGGTTACTGCCTTTGCTGGAATGAGATCTGCTTTGAGCACCATCATGTTTTTTTCCGTCTGCTGATGCAGAAGGGCCTGCTGACACTTTGTTCTGTCTTACAGGGAGAACCAGGAGAGACAGGTGTACCAGGCAAAGAGGCAAGTGTCCATTCCTCCTCCACTGGTAGCTCTTCCTATGGGGGCCACGGGTCTGGTGTCCTGGGTGGGCAGCCTGTGTGGTCTCCAGGGCCCTGAGCTTGGAAGGACCCCTCTGATGCTCTGCTGTCATTGTGTTGAAATCATAAGTACTTTATGAAGAATGGACACATATGAATTTGCACAAACCCTACAAATAGTGTAGCCACTGTGGACACCATCTGGATGACCTGCCACTCAGCTCCCACCTGTCAACAGGCCCTGCCAACGCAGACTTGAGGGACCTTGGTTGTGCCCAGTTCTCTCCATCACTTCCACCTGGATTCTAGTCTGACCTGCTTCCCCTTCACCTGCACCATCATGGGGACCTACAGGTTTCCTCAGCCTTGCCCCCTGCTGACCTGTCCATACTGCAGCCAAAGATCTGTGGGACAGAAGCACGCGATGGCACTTTGCAGGTCACCTCTCAGCCCTGTCCTCTCCCGGCCCTCCCAATGAGATCCAAGAAGCTGCGCCCCTGCCAACGCCCCTCCTCTCTCAGCCCCAGTCACTCTGGACTTTTAGTCCTGGAAATGCCAAATTTCTTTCCCAGGGTCCTCTTTTCAGAAAGCCTGCCCCCCTTCTTCCCATGCTGACTTCCCCTGGTGGCCAGGGACGAAGCCGATGATCCACCATGGGCTGCCTGAGCACCTGTTTTGCTCTGCCCTAGCCCAGGAGTCCAGCACAGAGCGGCACCACAGGTGTCTGCTGAGAGATAGATACGTAGAGGGACAAATGCAGAGAACTCAGTGGTTGGAAATTGTCACATCCCCGTCAGAGACTGTGCTCTCTTCTGAAGGGCCAGGGACACTTTCCCTCTGTGCCTTTGGGCTACACTTTATTAACTCAGACTTCCTTGAAGCTGGGTCAATGGCTCCATGTCTGGCAAGGATTTGATCCTGGCCCAGCCACAGCTGACCACTCACTGGGCACTCACTCGTTGACCAATCACAGCTCCTTCTGCTTATTTGATTGAGATGCAGGGGAAACACCCTGGCTCCCCTTTCTGAGGGATTCATCAGCTGCATGTGCTCATAGCTGGGCTGCTGCCTACATGAATTCTCTCTGGCTCCCTATTGCTTTTCAGAATAAAGTGCAGGCTAATCGGGCATCCAAGGTCTTCCCCAATTTGACTCCAAGACAGGAGCTCAACCGTGCATAATATGTCCCTGCCTCCCCCATCTCCCAGGCTTGGTCTTCCCTGTGCTGCCCACCTGGAGTGCCTTTCCCGGCCTCCTCTCCCCTCTTAGATTCTACCTGACCTTTGGGGCTCTGTGCTCCCCAAGGTGCTTCCCCAAGCACCTCCTTGTGCTTCTGTGACAGGAATCAGGTCTGTCTGCTTTGCATTGGAATCAGACAGAGGGAAGGCAGAGAGGCACACCTCTGCCCCACATCTGGGCAGAAAGAAAGTCAGTTGTCCCTGAGAGGCCAGGGACCCTGGCATGCGGATGCACTCTAGCCGCAGGGATTAGCAAAGCTTTTCAGAGGAGCTGATGTGTGTGTGTGGGGGGGGGGGGGGCCTGTGGGCAAAGAAGGAGAAGGAGACATCCTGAGTGGACAGATGGACAGAGGGTCTGAGAGGGAGGCAGGTGTCTGCGGTGTCGACCATGGGGCTGTGACCCTCGTTCCCAGGGTGACCACCCTCCTGCAGGTTGGGAAATGTAGAAGAAGGCCACTTCTGTAGGTGGGGAGTAGGTACAGAGGGCTTCCTGGAGGGGAGGGCTGTGGCCAGGCCAGTGAGCTATGTGGACAGAGGGCAGGAGCATAGCCCAGGCCGGGAAGAATACAGGCGGAGCCAGGAGACCTCAGAGCTGAGTGCTCCCTGCCTGGGGCCCAAGCCTGTCACCTCTGCTGGAGCCATGGCAGCTGAGCCAGAGGGTAAGTGAGGAGAGCTTGTCTAGGGCTGATTCATGCTGGGCCTTGGGCCTGCCAAGGGCAGTGGAGTTCTGAGAGACGAAGAGGAGGAGTCTGGAGGGTCCACACGGGCTGGTGCCATCATCAGTCAGTGGCGGGCAAGGACAGAAGGACAGCAGAGAAGAGGAGGAGGGCCAGGCCCAGGGTCTGGGCAGGTTAGAGAGGAGCTCTCTGGGGATCTCAGGATCCCTTGTCCTCAGCTCCCAGAAGAACCAAGAAAGGCAGAGAAGCCAGGTGGCCTGGCGCGTGACTGCTGTCCCCTTGGTCTCATTGCAGGGTGCTCCCGGGAAGCCAGGAGAACCTGGATCCAAAGGAGAAAGGGTGAGTGGGGAGTTCAGTCCCCTGGCAAGGCTGCAAGTGACCTTTCCACATGACCAGGGGACAGGTCCAGGACAGTGAACACATAGCCCCACTGGGCAGCCGTCTTGTGCAGTGGCTTCTGCTCCCTGTTCCTGGAAAATTTGGAGCCTCACTAAGGCCGCTTCTTTCCTGGGGATGGCTGTAGTCTTTCCCCCATTTCTTTTTGGTTGTTATTTTGAGGAATAAAATCATCATCATCATTACAAGTGCAAAAGAAAGTGCCGGGCGGCTTCGGCAGATCCCCTCTCCATGTGTGAACGCGTGTGCGTGATGGGCCTGGCTCCCAGAGTGCCAATGTGCTGGGAGCCGGATTTGTTGCTGGAGGTGACAAGGGAACAGATTTTCCCATAATGAGTTGCCTTGGCGCCACACTCAGAGAGCCTTCCTTTACATTTCATTTCTCAAAAAAACAACAGGGGAAAGGTTGGTTGTTGTTGTTTGTTTCCTGGAAGAGGGAGCAGGGAACGTTGTCATCCTCGGGACAGCTGCTCCCTTGAGCGGCTTAGTAGGGCTCCTTGCCACAGTCCTGCATTTGGGCCACCATCGTGCTGCGAGGACACGGATGTCACCCACCCTCTTCCCCGCCCCCGCTTGTTTTCCATGGTCCTGCAGAGAATTTATCTCGGCTTTCTTTGCAAGTTGGATGGGTGGGGAGCTGGCGGGCTGCTCCTGCAGCCCCAGGAGATCGAAGTGGAAGCAGAGAATCCCAGGCCTCCTCCCTCCTCCTCTGCTCTCCCCCCCCCACCTATCTCCTTCCCTTGACTTTGAGTCCACTGATCCACGCCTGTGGCCAAGACAGGGTTGGCTCCCTCATGAGAGTGTCCCTCAGGCGCCTGTGGGGGCGATGGCTTGAGTTTGGAGGGGAGCCAGGGGATTGGACCGCAGGTAGGAACCTCTTGTCTCATATCTAATCAATAAACTGAGAGCTTGTCTTTCCCTGGTAAGTGGTTTCATGGAACCTGGCCAGGGAACTGAGACTCCCCGTTCCTTCACACTCCTGGGAACACTTGAAATATGGGACACGTCCTCTCACCGCAAAGTGATATGGAGATGCGCAATGAATAGGAAACACTGTACATGTGACAGGGCCTGGCATCTAGGTGGTTAGGGACCCGTGACTTAATAGACCCCTGAATTCAAAATCACCACGAGATGTGACAGCATCACAGTGCCCCCATGAAGTGCACACCAGCTGAGCTGCTGCTTCATTTACTGATATTCTGATAAGTGTTAAAATGTTCATTTCCTTCCTTCCTTCCTTCCTTCCTTCCTTCCTTCCTTCCTTCCTTCCTTCCTTCCTTCCTCCCTCCCTCCCTCCCTCCCTCCCTCCCTCTCTCTCTTTCTCTCTCTCTTTCTTTCAGAGATCTAACCCAGGGCATTAACCACTGAGCCATATTCCCAGGCCATTAAAAAATACACACACACACCCCCCCACACACACACCCCACGCACATTTATCATTTATTTATTTAGAGAGAGGGTCTTGCTGAGTGACTCAGTGCCTTGCTAAATTGCTGAAGCTGGCTTTGAACTTGTGATCCTCCTGCCTCAGCCTCCCTGCTGGGATTACAGGCGTGCACGACCACACCTGGCAGTATTGACAGTTTTAAAGCAACATAGGGGCATACCTAAACAGTGAACACTGCAAGAAAAGTAACTGCAATGAAAGTTATGTTCCTCTTCCATCTCCCACCTTTGCCCTGGCTCCCAGGCTGTCACTCTGTGGCTGCTCTGAATCTCCCTGGAGTCTGTGCATACAACTGGGTTTCTGACCTTGCGTGTTCCTTCTCCTCTACCCTCCGCACACTCCACAGGTCTTGCTCCTATCATTTCCACTTGGTGGCTGCAGAACTGTGAAGTCTTCCTTTTCAGAGACTTGGGTCAAGTCCTAGCTAAGCCACATTCCAGTTACCTTATTGCTCCTCTTCTTGGTCTCATTGTCCCCCCCTGTCTTTGCTACATCCCAGCAACGGAGTTCCATTAGTGCACTCTGAGGCCATTGATGTGGCTGTGTTTATACCCACTGTGCTCCCACACCATGGATCTAGCACTTCTGATTCAGGGTCAGGGAAGGGGAGAAAGGGCCTCAGGCAGCGTGTTGGCCAGGAGATGACCCTCTGTGGACTCACTAGAGCCAGGACTGGGAATGGGAAGCACTGGTGAGAGGGTGCACTCTCCCCAGCTGACAGAGGCCCAAACTGCACCAGGAGGGGGCTGGCAGCTGGGCCCCCAGTCTCTGTGGCCAGCCAGACCTCTTTGGGCAGGCAGAGGAGCTGAATTTTGAGGGTGCAGCCTGGGATTGGGAAATTCTTTGTTTTTTAAGGTATAAGGCGAAAAGTTGTGCTCCTTCCCCTTTCCCCTCCACCCCTCCCAATTAACCATGGTGGGCACCCCGTCTTTCTAGCAGCTACAGCGTGCTCTGTTGGGTCCATGGGCCAGCACTTTGTTCCTGCTCCCCAAATGACAGAAATGCAAGTGGGCTCAGTCTGGGACTGGGGTTTGGGAATCAGCCTTCTCTTCCTGGCCTCCGCAGGGCAGGTGGTGTTCCCTCTCTGGGCCGCCATGTCCTCAGGCTCACAATCAGGATGGAGGGATGGCTCTGGGCCCTTCCCACCCCAGGCTGTGCACAGGTCAGCCTGGACTGGGCCTGCTTTCTGGGTTCCTGGAGGAGAGCCCGGCGCCTCCTGCGGCTCACATCCTGTTTGCCCCCATCTGCACCCACACTGATGTGCTTCTCTCCTTCTCCAGGGAGACCCCGGGATCAAAGGGGACAAAGGACTGCCTGGTGGGAAGGGCCAGCCTGGGGACCCTGGAATCCCAGGCCACAAAGGCCACACAGGCCAGATGGGCCCCCAAGGGCCACCTGGGGAGAGTGGACCAGCAGGGCCCCCAGGGCCTCCAGGCCAGCCAGGCTTTCCAGGACTGAGGGTAAGGATGCCAACATCACTCCAGACTTGGGCTTTTGTGGGCCTGAAGAGAAGCCAAGGAAGGGTGCGGCCTTGGTCCTCCAGGGTCTGGCTGTGTGACTAGGGGCAGGTGACATCCCCTCTCTGAGCCTGCCCTTTCTTACTACAAAAGGGATGAGTAAATTTTCTTCCCATTTGTTATGATTGAATGAAGTAACATGGGTGGCCTAAGTTAAGATATCAAAAATGGCGTCCTCTGTCCTGCTGTCTGTCACAGTGGTGATGAGTCCTCCAGGCTTCATCCCTTGGGCTGTGGAGCTCCTCTGTCCCAGGACCCTGTGCACAGGTCACTGAGAAGACACCAACTCCCAGACATGCGAGCTCCCCGCGGGTGCCCGCCACCTGCAACTGCACCTCTGCACTCTCTGCCTCCCTGGGCTGCTCATTCTGCCCTCTGGGTCTCATTTGTCCCAAGTGTGATAGGAAAGGCTTGTGTAGTAGGGGTAGATTTTTCCTTTTAGCACATTTCTTTCTAGTGGCAGGACTCTTGGTTTACCGGCCTGGTTACACAGGCACCCTTGCCTATAAATGACAAAACAGAGTTCCCTGGGTGTATTTGTTGCTGAGGACTGGTTCCCCAGGCCCTGTGACCTCCCACTCCCCACCAGAGCCCACCTGGTCATCTGGGACCCCTCATATGCCCTGAGCACAGTGTTGGGCACTCCATATCCCTATCTGCTCTGTCACTGTGTGTCCCTCCCTTCCTGGTGGTCGTGGTTGGTCTGAAGGAGGCTGGGCAGCAGAGCCTGTCTCCCAGCCATATCCAGGGGGAAGGCAGGAGGGTCTTGGTTGACTTCTGAACCCAAGGAAGCTCACCTAGTCTGCACACCCTCTGCTGTGGGTCCTGATGGAACTTCTGAGACTCTCATACAGAATCCCTGGCCAGCAAAGAACAGGAGAATAAGGAGATGGAATCCCCTCCACACTAGCCCATGCCAGGTGCTTGAGTGATAGAGAGGAGCAGAGCAGGACCCCACCCTTGAGTGGTGACTCTGCTCCAAAGCTGTCAGGCATGTACACTGCTCTCCCGGGCCCTTTTGAGAACTGCTGCCACTTTGGGAGCCTGGGGCAGCACTCTGGCCTCTCTGACCTTCCCAGACATGGCCCAAGCATCAGGACTTGGTTGACATTTGTTAAGAGCCAGCACAGACCAGCCAGGCCGGAAAGAAGATCCTGGGAGCTGGAGGGGCCAGGTGGCCTGACAGGGGACTCAGACATGATCCCGTGCGGGGCAGGCCTCGGGCTATGCCTGCAAGCCAGGACTTTGGCAGAGAGAGCTTGGGTGAAAGACCCCATGGGCCCAGCGCTGGGAAGAGAGGGAGTGACGTAGGCACAGTGGTTTGTGCTGGAAGGAAACCTGGCGGAAGACCTGGAAGGTGTGGAGGCAAGGGCAGCAGTGGCTCCGGGAGAGTCCAGGCTCCGCATGGAAGTGGGTGGCATTGCCTGCAGGGCAGAGAGGGAGGAGGGGGCGAGAGACGTAGGACAGAGTGACGGGGAGGCTGTGCTTCCCCACTGACAGGGTGGCTGGGGACTCCGTGGTTTCCCGAGTCATCGGGGGCTTGGGTGGCAGGAGCTACAGGGAAAGGAATGACCTACCCGCCTCCCTCCTAGGGGGAGTCCCCGTCCATGGACACCCTGCGGCGGCTCATCCAGGAAGAGCTTGAGAAGCAGTTGGAAGGTGAGTAAGCAGCCCTCTCTGTCCTCCTCCAGTGCTTGGGCAGCCTGTTTGGAAAGTGCCCTGGGAGCAGCTCCCATGTGGAGTAGCAGGGCTGAGGAGGGGAAGGTAGAGCAGCAGCAGCACTGACCCCAGCACGGGGGCTTCGCCCTGGGTCAAGAGCAGCACTCAGCTGACACACAGGTGCTGGGGCCTCCCAGCATCCTCATGGGGAACGCGTGGTGTTAGGAAGATGGTGAGGAACAGGGATGCTAAGTAGCTACCTAGGGCTGGAGAGCTGGCGGGACCTGGCCAGGCTTCGCACCTGGGTTGTATAATCCATCCTCTGAACCACAAGCAGAAAGTCACAGACGATCCTTCTGCAGGAAAGAGGAGGAACCTGTCACTGTTTCAGGCACAAATGGACAAAGGGAGAGGGCTCATTTATAGGTTTATTCATGGGGTCGTGTCCCAGTTACTCTGCATCTGACACGTGCCAGACTCCTGGGTCTGAGGACAAAGAAGTAAGCAAGGAGGCCTCTTCCTTCCCCTCGTGGAGTCCAGTTGGAAATAGTCCATATCCACATCATGCGGGCAAGAAGTCATCACCTGGAGCTGACCGCAAGGGAGAGGCGGGGTGGATGAGGGGGCACTCGAAGGAAGGAGAAGGAGCTGGGTGTGGTGGGTCTGAAGGATCAAGGGTGGAAACTCCAAGTTCTTCCTCCTGGGTATTAACTTTGGGGGTTAGAAATGGCCTCGGCACCTTACAGAGTTTCTAGACAAAAGCGGGCACAGCTGCTTTGTCTGGCTGTTCTGGATGGAGCCTCTGCTAGGCTGGGTCCTTCCTTCCAGCACTCCTTTGAGGAGGAAGCACTGAGTCTACTGTGAAGATGAGACAATCAAGGCTCAGAGAAGTTGAGCAAATTGCCCAGTTTGCAGAAATAGATGACAAGTCCCAGTGGGGCCTTCTTCCTGAGCAGCAGGAGCGGGGCTTGGCCAGGCTGAAGACCCCACCTCTGCCTGGGTCTTACTCCAGAAATGCTGGTCTGTGACACAGTAACAACTTCTGCAGGACCAGATTCTCTGTGACTGGATGCAAAGAAAGATGGCCTTGGTGGCCACCAGGCCCACTGTATGTCCTGCCCAGTGGAAAGGCATGCCAGGCCAGCAACTGGGCTTTTGAATTCTGTAATCTTCAACCCTTAAACTTGACACTCAGCAGAGAAAAGTCACTCAATAGATTTGTATACTCCACTTAACCCTCCCCAGGCCTTGGTTTTACAATTGCTGCTACTATGCCTGTTACCACCACTAGACTTCCATTACTACCCCAAGACTTCTGTTACCACCAGTTCTCCTACCGTGTCTGCTATTGCTACTGCCAATGATTCAACTCCCAGGGATGATACTATACTGCTGCCAATGAGGCCACCATCACTGCGTGTGTAACTACTACTGCTATTGCCAGTACTGCCACTACAGCTGCTACTGTTGATACCACTACCACCACCTTCCAGAACTATTACTACTACTGCTGCTGCTGCTGCAATACTACTACTACTACTACTTCTACTGCCAAAGCTGCTTCTGTGGCTGCTACTACTACTACTGGCAGTGTGACTACTGCTGCAAGAACTACTACTGTTACTATTACTAATACTACTGCTATCTCCAGCACAACTACTATTATTGCCAAAACTAATACTCTACTGCCACCAATACTACTACTGCCACTACTGTCTATATTATTTCTACTGCCCAAACGACTACTAGCTCTGCTGCTGATCCTACTAGTACTATTGCCAATACTTCTTCTACTGCAAAAACTACTACTGCTGTTACTGCCAATACTGCTATAGCTGCTACTTCCAATAATGTCTCTAGAGATGATGTCAGTACCACTGTGGCTGAGGTTACCACTGCAGCCAGCATCAACATCACCACAGCCATTGCCATCTGCTGAGCACTTACCAAGGGTCAGGCACAGCTTTGCTGGAATCATGTCACTCTGTCCTTACACCAACCAGGAAGTGGGTGTTATTTCATTGCCTCCTTTTTACAGAAGAGAAAAATGAAGGCTATAAATTTATTCTATTTTCATGCTGAGTAATATTCCACTGTTTAAAAGAGAATAAAATTATAGCATTTGCAGGTAAATGGAGAGAGTTGGAAAATATCATGCTAAGTGAAATGAGCCAATCCCCCCAAACCAAAGGCCAAATGTTCTCTCTGATATGTGGATGCTGATCCATAATTGGGGGGAGGGAGATTGAAAGAACTTTGGATTGGGAAGAGGGGAATGGGAGGGGATGGGGTATGGGGGTAGGAAAGATGGTGGAATGAGACGGACATCCTTGATGTATGATTCCATAAATGGTGCAACTCTACATTGTGTACAACCAGAGAAATGAAAAGTTGTGCCCCATTCTTGTACAATGAATCAAAATTCATTTTGCTGTCATGTATAACTTATTGGAACAAATAAAAAAATTAAAAAGAAGAGAAAATCAGACTGAGAGAGGCCAAGTGGCTTGTCCAAAGCTGTGTGGCTGGTGGCAGCTGCCTTGGGCCCCCCTGATGGCCACCACCCTCAAGGCACCCTATGACCTGCCCAGTCAGAAATGCACGTTCAAGTGCTGTACCTGTGCTCTCTGTGTGTCACGGCTGCTGTTTGTGTTGTGGTCTTTGTAGTCCTGGTCCCTTGCTTCCTAGCTTTGCAGGGAGTTCCCATTCTGCCCTTTATCCTCCATCCATTCTTCATGAGTGTCTCTGTTTTCTGTACTCCATAGCCAAACTTGCCTACCTCCTGGCCCAGATGCCCCCGGCACACATGAAGGCATCTCAAGGCAGACCTGGCCCCCCAGGACCCCCTGGAAAAGATGGGCTTCCGGGTCGAGCAGGCCCCATGGGAGAGCCTGGACGCCCTGGCCAGGGGGGTCTGGAAGGACCCTCTGGACCCATGGGTCCCAAAGGTGAGTAGACACAGGGGGGTGGTGCTCGAGGGCTGAGGAGAGGGGGGTGTGGGCTGCGAGCTCTGCTGAGCCATGTTCCTCATTCTGTTCTCAGTCTCTGTAGCTTGGTCACACCCTGAATTTTGGCATCATGTAATTTTTTCCTATGTTGAAGAGGTTTTCATACTTGACATTTTAGCAGAGTTGTGCTAAGAAGATGGACTCCACTCCCACCCACTTTCTTGTTCTCCCTCCATCTCCCCCGATCAGGTTTCAGTGGTACTGTAACATGCTCTCCTCTTCCTCTGCTGAGTTGAGAAGTAACTGAGGAATGAGACATTTAATCTCCAGGCAGTGGGGAATAAGTGCCAGCATTTAAATTACATCAGGAGGCTTTGAGCTACAGCAGAAATGGCCGTTAACTGTCCACTGTCAGTGTCCAGCACTACCTGGACACTGCAGCCCTGGACAGCCGTACGTCCCTCCCTCAAGGGGAGGGTCCTGGCTCCCTTGACCCACCGCATCTTGGGAAGCTGGTCAGAATGCTCGCTTCCTCTGCAGCCAGGCAGATATGAAGAGCAGAGAGGAGGAACCTGATGACACCCCAGCCTGAAATTCACTCCTTTCTGATAAAGACTAGCACGGGGAAGGAGGGTGCAGGTAATTGTAGCTGCTCCTGGGTGATTGGGAGAAAGGGAAACAGATGACCCTAACATCTCCCATTTCTTTATTATTAATTTTCATTCTCTGTAATAGTTCTCCTACATGAAATGGTTTTTGTTAAATTTGTGTGTTCTAGTTCAACCCACAATAGTTCATAAAGCAAAATACACAAAAGAATTGTCCATAACAAGCATAAGGCCTAGAAAACAGTAGACTGGCAGAATCCTGAACAAATGTAATAATTAAAACAATAAAAATGGGTGATTCAAAGACACCACGAACTAGCAGAATTTAAATTTGGATTACAAAATATATGTATGATGTATCTAAGAGATATTTGGGAAACAAAATGGCAAAAAGTGATTGATTCAAGAAGTGGGAGAGAAACAATTTAATTATCCTATCTGTACAAATCTCAACTCAAATATGGTCCAAATAACCCCTGTGGGAATGACTCGGATCTCTGAATATGGCCCTGTTTTTATTCTTAGGATGGCACTGACTGCAATCTGTATCACATAGAACATTCCTTGAGAGTGTGTGTGCGCATGTGTGTGTGTGTGTGTGTGTGTGTGTGTGTGAGAGAGAGAGAGAGAGAGAGAGAGAGCATGTGTACACGGGGACGGGGAGTGTGAGCCAGGGTGGTTTTGAGTGAGACGCTGCAGCCACAGTGTTGTGCCTCATGTCCTGCAGCTGGGACTCCCTGTCTCTGCCCTCATCATGGGTCTCTACCACCAAGGGAGCATGTTTTTCTCCACAGGTGAACGAGGAGCCAAAGGTGAGCCAGGTGCACCTGGAGTTGGCCTCCGAGGCGAGATGGGACCCCCCGGAATCCCAGGTATGGGGCGTCTGGGGTCTGTGGGGGGAGTGGAGAGGAGAAACACACAGATGCGCTCCATCTGCAGCCACGCAGGACTCAGGAAGGGAGAGATGGTTCAGTCAAGTGATGATGAGACAGAGCAGCTCCGTTTTTATTAAATATTTCTAAACTTCTTGAGGCAAACCTCATGAGTCAGAAACCCCAATAATTTATTGAATATTTCAAAATGGCTAGAAGAAAGGATTTGGATGTTCCCATCCCAAGGAGATGATCAATGTGTGAAGCAATGCGGATGCTGACGGCTCTGATATGACCACTGCACATTGTGTACATGTCCAGGAATAGCTCACCAAGCCCCGTATATACACACAAACACAGGCAATTACCATTTCAATTAAAATGTAAGTGAACAAAACATCCTGAGAAAGAGTCATGTGCACTGGGGCTGATGGCTAGTGGTCAGGACTTGGTGTCTCCCTCTGAATGCAGAGGCACCTCCTAGAACTATGTGAGGACACGGGCTGCCTTGGGTTCTGTCTGACTCTGAAGCAGAGAACAAGCTCCTCCTGGCCCAGGCCTACCCTGTGTGTCTTTCTCCATTGGTAGCTGCCTTAACCTTCTGGTTCACATGGTAAACTAGGACACTCCCTCATGCCCTGGTACTCCTGGTCCCTAGCATTTGCGTGGGCCACTGTAATCACTCAGACTAGCATACCCCGATGGGAGGCTCTCTGAGCAGACTTCAGGTCCTGGTGCACATGGAATGGGGGGTAGCGGGGCTCCTTGTTCTCAGGGGAAGCACAAATCACCTTCTGTTTCTTTTGCTTCTTGCGCCAGGTCAACCTGGGGAACCGGGCTATGCTAAAGATGGAATCCCAGGGAGTCCTGGCCCTCAGGGAGAGACAGGACCAGCTGGACACCCTGGCCCTCCAGGCCCACCTGGGCCCCCTGGCCAGTGTGACCCTTCCCAGTGTGCCTACTTCGCCAGCCTTGCTGCCCGGCCGGGAAATGTGAAAGGCCCCTAGAAGCTTCTTGAAAGTCAGAAGACTGTGGCAGATTTCTGAAACTTGAACTTGGAGCCCAGTGGGAAGCCAGAGGCCTTGAAACGTCTCATCTCTTTCCCTCTTCCCACTTTCCTCCCTCCCCCTTTTCTTTCTTTCTCTTTTTTCTTCTTTCCCTCTCTCTCATTGTCTTTTCTTGAGAGACCTCAGAATTATTAAAACCAGCAGGTGCTGCTGGCTGTTCAGATTATTATTAATATTATTATTATTGTTAATTATTATTATTCCATATTCTGATGCTTGTGAGTTTTTCCCTCTCCTCTGAAGCTGGGGAAACTTGATTGTGGGGCAGGAGGTGCACCCATCTGAAGTGCAGCTGCAATTTTACGGAAACTCTTGGTGCTACGAAGCCCTGAGCAGACACCTGCCGAAGTTACCTCTTTCCTTAAACAAAAACTAGGGAGTGGAGCCAGTGAGCTGCTATTCCACCTGCGCCCAGAGGTCGTCCAGGGAGGAATCAGCTAAAAACCCCCTCCTCCCAGGAGAGAGGCAGTAGGCAGGAGGGAGGGTTTTGCAGACTTGAAGAATGTTCTGGCCTCCTGAGGGCAAGTGCAAAGAGAGAGCTAAGCCCTTGGGGCACCTCGACCTCTGAATTTCAAGCTTGCAGAAGCCAAGAAATGTCAGGGGCATTGGCAATGGCTCTGTGGGCCAAAGGAAAATCAGTATTGAAGTAGCCTGGAGGTTAATTTGCTCCTCCACCACGGGTAGGACTCCTTTAACCTCCTCATGTTGGTGTCAGTCATATTAATTGTGAAATAAAGGAGTCCAGTGACCACTCACGTGTTCCCTAACAGTGGGCCACTGGCCAAGGCACTGAGCAGAGCTGTGTCCAGGGTTCTAGTGCTGAAATAATTGCTTTGGGTGTACATGTGTGTGACATGCCCGGCAGAAACAGGTGCTCAATAAATTCGAGTTTCCTCCTCAGTTCCTCTTGTGGTTTGTTTCTTACCTCTAGCATCTACCTGTGCCTCCTCAAGTGCCAGGATAAAACTGGGGTACAGAGTCCCCTTGTTCAGTATACATGCTGGCGACAATGACAGCATGCATGTGTGTGACTGGGCTAGCCCTGGGCGACTCATCCTCCCATCCTTCTCCAAAGCCTCTTGGTGAGCTAGCCTGGAGCTGCTCCTCATCGAGGCCCCCTTCAAGCAGCTGTCTGTATTTTGCACTGGGAAGAAACCATTGAAGCGTGTGTTATGCTGGGTCTCAGTGGGGAGGGGAGCTGGGGAGCAGAATGCTGCTTCAGTAGGACCCACCCTGCCAAAGTGCATCTGCTGGGGGACTCTCCCACGGCCTGAAGAATTGCTCTTTCTGCTTTTGTCCCCTCTCGACTGACATTTGATTGAGTGATCCCTTGTCTCCTTGGGAGCTGTCAGCCTCTTGCAGACCCGGGCGGCATTTTCCCACTGTGGGCCCATCTGTGGTCGATATTTCAACTATAAACATCCAAAGGAGGCTGGCGCTCTCAGGGTGCGGGTGTCCCTGCAATGGTTTTAAAGTAAGATCTGGGCCGCTCCTGTGCTCTGTGCTCTGTGCTCCTTCAGTTGGTGCTGGTTCTGGGGACGGGTGGGTGTGGTCTAGGGGAGCAAGAGTGTCCCCAGGGAAGGAGCCGCCTTCCTCTGGTCCCTTCACACCTGCCATCTCAGCCGGTTTTCACAATCACATATGACAAAAAAGCATTGTTTTGGCAGCTTTTGTGTTTTTTGTTTTAGGAAGCATCACAGGCTTCTTCTCATTCTGCGGCTTTTATCCTGACCCGTGGCAGGAGGCACCACTTCTCTACCCTGACCAAGCACAGTGCCCTGTACATTTGCTGTTCTGTTTCTTGTTTTTTGTTGTTATTTTTAAAATAGACTATATTTAGGGCAGTTTTCAGTTCACAGAAAAATTAAGAGGAAGGTACAGAGGTCCCCGTGCTCCCCGTGGCCTGCACTCCCTGGGCTGCCCCAGTGCCAGGATCACAGGCTCAGGAGACCTTGTTCAGCTGGGCAGCCTGCTCCCTGTCACCCAGCGCTTCCTCATGATTTTGCTCTTGAGATGGGTTTGGACTAACGTTCTATGACATGTGTCAGTCACAACAGAGTAGTTACCCAGCCGTTCCGATCCTGTGCTCACCTGTCCATCCCTTGCTCCTCCCATGCTCTGGCAACCGCTGGTCTCCTGTCTCCATGGCTTTCCGTCTCCAGAAGGTCACCCAGATGAGTCACACGGTGTGCAGCCTGTGCAGACCGGCTTCTTCTGGGTGCAAGTGCGCATCTGAGACTCCCCCAGGCCTCTCCATGGCTCCCCAGCCGTTTCTTCTGGGTGCCAAGTAGCACTTCATGGCCTGGTGCAGCACAGCAAATGTGCTCACTCCCGTCCTGAGGGACATCTTGTGTGTTCCTGGTGGTTCTGAGTGAAGGGCTTATCAACGTCCCTGTGTTGGCTTTTGAGGGGCAAGAGCTTTTAGCTCCTTTGGGCAAATGCAAAGAGCCATGAGTGCTGGGGCCCTTGGCAAAGGCAGGCTTAGTTTGTCTCCAGAGTGGCTGTGCCACTGGGCTCCGCCCCAGAGGGGAGAGCTCGATTCCTGCCCTGGCTCACCTTTGACCTACCAAGCAGCCCATGGGTTTGTGGAGGCGTCTCCTTGTCACCAGCAGCAAGTTCTTAATGACCATGACATTCAGCATCTTTTCCCAGGCTGTTTTTCAATGGTGTGTCTTTTTGATGAAGTGTGTTCAGGCCTTTTGCCCATTTAAAAAAAAAACAGATTATCTGATTTGTTACTGTGGAGTTCCGAGAGTGCTTTGCATGTTTGGATAATAGTTCTTTATCATAATCCTGGCAGTCCCCAGGCCCCGGGCTGCCCGGGGTGAGGTGATCCTGACACAGTCTATGGAATCAGGGCCCAGTGGGTGATCTGGGAGGAGAGCTGAGCCCATCGTGTCCTATCAAAGGCTGGTCCTTCCTTCCAACCGGAGTTGACATGGACGTGAGTACTCGCCTAGCAAGGGCAAGGCCTGGTTTCTTTCCTCAGCACTGAAAAAAAAAAACCTTCATACTACGAAAAATAACGGCAAAGTGTGTGTGTGCATGTGTGTGTGTGTGTGTACACAAAATTCATTGGTCTGAGGTGGGTTTTTTATTGTTGTCTATTTATTTTTTATTTTTTTAATATCCTTACTTGACAAATGAAGCCTGGCTCCCCTGTCCGTAGGTTGCCAGGAACATTTCTGAGTTCCAGTGTGAATTTCCCGCCCCTGGGAGAGCCTGGTGCAGTTCAGGTCCACCACTGCGTCAAGTGGGGAAGACAGGCTCAGAAAGACGGAGTGACGTCCCCCGTGAACGATGGGATCACCCAATACCGGCTCCACCCCACTCCTTCAGCGGCTGCTGCCAGGCCCTTGGTGGAGATTCACAGGGAAACTGTTTAACACGACAGTCTCTGGGAACTGCTCCAACCCACTGAACCAGGGTCTCCAGGGTGTTCCTGATGAATCTGTGTTTTGAAAAGTTTCCCAGCAGGTTCTAGAAATCCCAGCCCTCCCTCGGTTCTTTCTTATCTCCCTCCCAGGCTGAGCATGGAGGGGGGTCTGTTTCTTTTTTATTTTGGGGGGTACTAGGGATTGAACCCAGGGACACTTAACCACTGAGCCCCAGCCCCAGCCCTGTTTTTTGTATTTTATTTAGAGACAGGGTCTCACTGAGTAGCTTAGTGCCTCGCTAAGTTGCTGAGGCTGGCTTTGAACTCACAATCCTCCTGCCTCTGCCTCCCGAGCAGCTGGGATTACAGGCATGGACCATAGCACCCAGCCACATCAACTCAAGTCTGAAGGTTTAGGCAAACCCAGAACTCAGGCAGATGTCTCCACGGATTTCAGGATCTGCAGAGATACAATGCCTCATCTTTATTTTTCTGAGAACTGGGCAGTTGCTATTGAATTAGGAAGAGATGGATCACGCACAGAAATGACCCACAGACGTGGTCTCAGACCCGCAGTCTCTGGCATCGTCCCCCAGTCTTCCCTCCATGCTTCGTGGAGGGCTGCAGCTACAGCATCCATCTCTGCAAACTTCTGTCCTTCCCTTGGAATACCCCAGTGAAGGAAGAGAAAGGGTTGATTCTGGGCCCTGAAAGGAGAAGGGTAGGGCTGGCACAGTAGCTCAAACTGCACACACGCAAGCTACTCAGCACCTGATGGCTGAGGTGTGCTTGAGGATACCCGGGCCCACGTGGGTTTCTCCTGTCTGGGATTGGTAACACAGACTCCCACCAGCCAGGAATGCAAATCCTGCCACATCCAGGGTGCGCCTGCTCCTCTGTGCAGGGCACGTTTGTGGTTTACTGCTGAGGGGCAGGTTGGAGGCCGCTGATCTGCAGGCGCAGCTTCCCAGGGGGAGTGTAGCCAGGCTCAGGCGAGACCCGGGGTCCCCACGGCTTCCAGCTGGGTTGGCTGAACCCTGTCTCAGACACTCCAGTGGTGTGGACCTAAACCTGGGGACATCGCTGAAACTCAGTGTTCTCATCTGCTAAATGAAACTCACCGCGTTTAGCCACAGGGTTCATATGGGGTTAAATTTCTGGAAAGCTGGAAGGCCTGTGTGCCTGGATCCGCCCACACTTTCATAACAATTTCAGTGGCCATTATTTTTAGTCTTATTTTTCCCTGTAAAAATGTAGCACTCAGGTAAAGTGACTCTCCCCAGGTCACACAGCAGTAAGTAGTCAAGCTCTGGTGAAGAGTATGGGCTCCCTGACGTCCATTTTCCCTAACCTGACCGCCCCCACCTGGCACAGGGCAAGGCTGAACTGTGTTCAGGGCCTCTCCATTTTCACTTATTCAGCAAACGTGCAGCCCAAATGCTACGCGCCGGGCACTGTTCAGTTGGGTTTTTCAGAATCACTTTCCAGGGAGCCAGAGTTTCCTGATGGGAGCTTGGCAGGGAGCTGTAGGGAGGAGTCATCTCACACCTGCCGCCCTGCAGCCCTGCACCCCTGCCCTCGACTCCCTGACTGCAGAGCAGAGGAGGGTCCTGAGGGCATGGGTGCATGGGAGCACGTGAGCTGGGCTTCCCATGACACATGAAGAATGGTGGTCTTCCACCTGGAAAAGAGAGCACCGGTGCTGTCAGCTGGATTCAGACCCCTGAAGGGAGCGTGACGGAGAATCAATGAGCCGAGCCGGAAGAGGATGGTTCTCAGTGGCTGAGACAGACTGAGCACAGAGGCAGAGAACAGGAGCCCTGCCTCATTTGGGATGGTCAGGCAGAGGCTGCTGCAGGTGCTGGGGCAGTGGACACACTGCTGGGCAGGGACCAGCCAGGGAGACTGTGCCAGCTCTGGGGAGTCATGGTTTGGGGTCCAGGAATGGGTCAGAGAGGGCGCTGGGAAAAGCTCACAGGGTAACAGGCAGTTACCAAGAGACACATTCAGAAGAGACGGGTGACAGGGGTTGTGTTGAAAAGAGTCTGCTTGACCATGATGGAGAGGAGCCAAGTGGTCCACGAGAGAACTGACGAGTATAAATTATTTCTAAATGGCAGGTAGCGCCCTGGACCCTGGGCAGAAGTTAGTCTGTGTCCCTCGTGACCAGCTTCAGGGCAGACATGAAGGCCATTGCCATCTGAAAGATGAAGCGCTCAGGGCTCACAGAGGTGAAGTGACTTGTCCAAGTCCAGCAGCAGGGGACGGCAGGGGTGGAGCTGAGCGGGGCACCCTCTCTCCCTCCGGAGGTTGGAGGCACTCTTGGGTTCTGCTTAATGGGCGCAAGGGCAGGAGCTGCTATTGGCTGCCAAGGGAAAACAGAGGTAGGAGGACAGAGGTCCAGCCCCTTCCAGTCCCAGGGGGACTCAGGCTCATTCCTGTAGCAGCACAGGTTGGGCTGGGAGGGGCCTGGGGTAGTTTAAGCATGTCTTAGCAGACTCGAGACCTCCAGAACTAATGGTGGCAACTAGGAGCAGCCAGAGCCCAAGCAGGAGCCAGAGTTGGGTGGAGACAGAGCCTCGAGCAACACCCAACTCTAGCTGCTCTGACCCCAAGTAGCCACGGGTTCTGAGAGGCACTTACCAAGACAACAGCAAAATTAGTCTCTGAGTCCCAAAACATTGCAAGGGGACTTGGAGCCATTCCGTGGCTGAAACAATGAAGGTTCAAAAAGGGAAAGTGACCTGTCCACGGTTAAGTTGCAAGATGGTGGCCCCAGGATCCAGGTTCCTGCCATAGCCAAGAATCATCATGGCCACTTGCTTTCTGCTAGTCCCCTGGTGTTTGCCCTAATTAATTTGTCTTCCATATACATAAGAACACCCATGAACTCATAGCTCAATATGTTAGTATATTTTTCTAACATACATTAAAATAAAAATATGATTACTACAAGTGAAAGCCTGCCCATCCGTGTCCCCAAGGTACTCATGCACACTCCCAGGCAAACGCGGCCAGAAAGTGTGTGTGAAAGACTGGAGGGAGACTCCAACAGAACTGGCCTGCAGTCAATCATTGGGCACTGGGGGGAAGTGGCCCAATTTCTAGCCTGTAAGTGGGGGGATGATCCTGAACCCCAAGGGTTCTAGTGAGACTTTCAGAAGATCATATGAAGGACAATATTTGAAGCCCAAACAGGATCAATACACATGCTGTGCTCAGCCATACTGGTGCCTGAGGCAAGGGGAAAAATCAAAAACAGTGATTCTGTCTTTATTTAAAATGTAATTTTTTCCCCATGGACTTTTTTGGCATTGATTCTGATTTTTGAAAAAACATGCATTCAAATATTCCTCCTGTTTAGTGAGATTTGTGGCACCCCCTATAATTCATCATCACCCCTATTTCCTGCCCTGTTGACGTGGTCTAACCTAGGGCCAGGGGAAGCCCATCTTGGCAAGAAAATCAGTCCACAGGGCCCAGCTGGGTTGGTTCAGAGGTATCACAAGGTGAGGATCAGGTCACTCGGCAAGCACAGCAGGTTACCCGGCGGCGGAGCAAGAAGCGGGGTGGGGGGGAAGCGGGGGGGGGGGGTCCCTTCCCCCTCCTCTATCGCAGACAAGTTGCCGAGGCCCAGGGAGGGGAAGGGCTATCTAGGAAGACAGACACAGCCGAGCAGCCGGCCAGAAGTAGCTCCTAGGATCCCCATCCTCTCCAGGTCCCGACTGGAGGGTCCAGCACTCTGCCACACCCACTTCCACTGCAAGATCCACGGGAGCGGCCTGAGCCCCAGGGACAGAACTGGCTCCCCCCAGCACACCCTGGCTGGTGTCTCCCTGGGATCCCGCTGCCCACAGAGCCGCCACCAGAAACTGTGTCCTTGGCCAAGCCTGAGTGGCCCACCTCAGCCATAGCGGCCTGCAGTCTCTGGCCCTGACCACCTGCAGGGGCCTGTAGGGTCTGTACTGCACCAACAACCTCCTGGAACTGCTGCCAGGCACAGAGGGCCTCAGAGGACACGGGGCCTGCTAGTTGGCTGATTCCTGAAGAGGTGGCGAAGTGTGGCCGATTGTTCCGTCCCCATGACCCTGTCTTCTCCCAGCACGCCCACACCCAGATCCGGAGCTGCAGGTGGTGCATGCTCAGCTCAGCTGCCCTTTCCAGGCCCTGCCCCCCATGTGTGGCCGCGGGTCTCCTCTGAGTGGTCTGACAAGGGTCAGCTGGCCTCAGACACCCCTCCAACGCCAACCTTCAAGTCCTTCCCCCATGAACACACCAAGGCCCCTCCTTCCCTAGGTGCTCTGCTGTCCCCTGCAAGGCCACTCTCTGGCCAAGAAGCCCTGAGTCCTCACCCCACCAACCCCTGCCCGTGCTCCTCCCTCTGCTGCCTGCTTCCCCCCATCCTTGGGGCCACTCCCACTTCTGCACCTAAGCACAGCTGGGTGGTCTCCAGCTGGACCCAAGGGTCCATGCTTCCTTTGCCACTTTCCTTTGTGTGGGCTTTGGATGGGTTTTATTCCCTGTATTTTGGTTTCCTCCTCTCTAGAAAGGTTAAGAATTAGTGGTTTCTTTACACGTAAGAGGGGAGGGAAGTTTAAATAGATTATTCTGTGGAAAGTACTTTAATATCTGGCACAAGTAACTAAGCAGAGAAGGCCATCATTATCATGGCTACTAGAGCATGGTGGACTTGAAGCTGGCCAGACACTGAGAGACCAAGGAGAGTCAAGGAAAGAGCTAGGGAAAATACCATGGCTTGCCAGGCTGGATGTCCACACTGATTGTCTTTCAGATCAGCTACTCTGCAGACCCGGAGGGCTTACCTGGCCTTCCCCCACCCAGTCATGGGCATGAATATCCCCTGAACATACTGGCCCCGTGCAATGAGAAGGCCTCTCAGGCTCTGAGATTCACCTTTCATTTCACTACCCTCGTCCACTGTCCTCTTCCTCCACCCACCCCAGCCCTGCCCTGGTACAACCTTGCTGATCTCCTGCCCACACAGGCCCCATACCTTCTCCTTGGCCTTTCAGCCTCCAGAACACACGTCCTGAAAGCCCAGGGCTACGCTGAGCCTCCCCCCAGCCGCACACTTCCCATGACCGTGGGCAGCCAGGCCTTCCACGACCATCTATTTCTTGGAAGCCCACATGTACCCACTCTCTACCTGCCTCTCACAGGGAGGTAGTTTTAGATGAACTTTTGCAACTTTCTATGGAGGCAGAAGGACTTGTCTAGAATGAAACAATTACTGAGTGGAAGAGCTGGAACTAGATCCAGGCATCCCGACTCAAGCCCAGAGCTGTGCAACCACCCAGCAGAGAGCTCTCTCACCTGGGGAAGGGGTTGCCATCTTGCCAAACATCCTGCATCGCCAGCACTTCCTGCTAGAAATTGGAGCATGCCCTTAAGATGGGTTGTTTAGTTTTAAAGACTAATAAAAAATGAGTGCAGAAGCCAGGAAGGAGGTGCTTCTCTTTTCCCTCTGTGGGTCAATTAGCCTTTACTGGGTGAGCACCATTTTCCTGCTCAGCATTAGTGAGACCCAAGAGAACCTCAAAACTTTGTTCTTGATGTAAGGAGCCTGACATTCCAGATGAAGAGATAAGAGGAAGCAGCCCAGTTGGCCTCTCTGGGCTGAGCTTTGTAAATCCAGCTCCATGTGAAGCTGGATTTACAAAGGTGGTCCACGTGGGTGTGGGACCATAACAGCAGGGCCACTCAGTGAGGAGATACACCCCATCCTTCTCACTCCCAGGACCACGTGTGGATTTTGTAGAAGCAGCAGCCTGTGTGTGCTGGAGCCAGGGTTTGGCACACATCTGCCTGGTCCTTCAGATCAGATGGTCTTCCTGGTCTAGATGTTCCTTCACTTGTAATCCTTCAGACACAGAGAGCCAGGTCAGGTGGGGCGCAAGAACGTCCTTTAGACGTAACAGGTTTCTTCTCGAGCTGCATGCGGGGTGGGGGGGACCTTCTGTGGGGAGTTGGGAGTTATGAGGACAGATCAGGGCAGGTGAGGACTAAGCTTTACTACGGTTTGGATATTCTTATCCTCTGCAGAATTTGTGTTGGATTAAGACTGTGGTCTTGGGAAGTGTGGCCCCTGGGAGGTGATGAAGAGTCGGCTCTGCCCTCAGGAATGGGTTAGGTGACCTTGACCATGGGCTCAGTGGAGGGATTCTGCCAGTCTTGCCCTTTCACTTTCTGCCATGTGAGGACCCCAGGTTCTTCCTCTCCACAGGATGCGGCATACAAGGTCTGAGGCATCTTCTTGCAAGCAGACGCTGAACCTGCTGGGCTCTTGATTGTGGACTTCTCGGCCCCAGAACCACGAGAAACAAATGTGTGTTCCTTATAAATTGTCCTGCCTCAGGTATTCCTATAGAGCAGCACAAGAGACTGAGATAGGCCTCTTTTAAGACCAACCTGGAGCTGGGTATGGGGCACACACCTGTGGTCTCAGCACCTCAGAAGGCTGAACCAGGAGGATCACAAGTTTGAGGCCAACTTAGCCAGATCCAAATCATTTTTAAAGCCTGGGGATATAGCTCTATAGCAAAGCTCTTGCCAGCATGGTTTGATCTGCAGTGCCACAAAACAATCAGACCAACCCAGGGCAGAGTTCTCTGCTCACAGTCTCCTGAAAGAGCCTTCTGGGCCAAGGGGTGATGGTGGCAGAGGGCAAGGTTCCCCTGCCAAGCCAACATCTTGGATCCTTCAAGTTCATGACCAAAGAGAAAAAGCAAAGAAAGGGCGAACAAAGAAAGGAGCTTCTGTTACTGTGGTTTAAACCCAAGAAGGAACGTCCCTGCACAGGCAAGCCCCATGTAGGTGAGCTCACTTCCTCGCTTCAGAGCTGGAGACGTGGGGTCAGAGAGGACACATCCGTGAGGACAGGGCCTTCTCCCTTTTACAGAGCCAGGGAGCACGGATGCACACCCAGGCAAGGACGCTGTCCTCCGGGCAGCGGATTGCTCTCAAAGTGTTCTTGTGTTCCCTTTATTTCATGGCCCGTGATGGTCGTGGCAAGTCCCTGATCACCTGCGTTTGATGACAGTGCTTATGAGGATGCCCTTCGTGGATAGTGGATATTGCTGAACACACAGGATGAGCTTCAGACTGGCTTTGTGGGTTACGCCCAGGGCCTAGGTCCAGGGGCTGCACTGTCCACACCTTAGCAGAGGGCAATGGTGGGTATGGCCAGAAGCCAAGCTGTGCACGGAAGGTGCAGTTAAATAAATATCTCTGCCTTCAGCAACGTCTTGTCCTTGTGGGCAAAAGGACAACAGAACTCTCAACACACAGAGACATTGAAAAGATCAATGACAAGACAGAACAGAGTAATACAAGACAGAACTTGTGTAGGGAGACCGGGAAAATCCCTGAGGTTACGTTTGAGCTGAAACTTGGATGTTGAGAAGAAGACAGGCAGGCCAAGTTCTGTTGGGGAAACAGCATGTGAATAGGTCCTGTGGCAGGTCATGGCAGGTTGTATTTGAAGGATACTGAGTGGAGGGTCTGCAGGGGAGAACAACATTGAGATCAGAGAGAAAGGTCATAGGCCTTCAGTGACAGGATCAGGCTTGGATCTTATTCTCAGAGTAACTGCTGTGGTCTGAAGATTTCACGCCCCCTCCACCATTCATACATTGGAACCTAACCACCTAAGTGAGAGCACCAAACTCTGAGGCCTCCGGGAAGTGATTACCTGAGGATGAGTGCTCACCAATGGGATTCGTGTCCCATAAGAGAAGTCTTGTGTGCTGCCGGCCACTCTACACCATGTGAGGTTAAAGCCAGAAGAGGCCCTCAGCAGATACCAAGTCTGCCCACCCTTGACCTTGGACTTCCCAGCCCTCAGATCTGTGGGAAATAAATGTCTGATGCTCACAAGCCATCCTGTCTGTGGTAGATTGTTACAGCATCCTGAAAGGACTAAGAAATGGCACCTGTGTCCCTGCAAGAGCTGCCCTCTGCAACGTAGGCTCTCACTCCCAGAAAGAGAGCAATTCCCGGGGGTGGTCAAGAAGGAGGGGTCCAAAAATCCTTCAGCAAGAGCCAGCCAAGCAGGCGGAAGCCAGGCAGATCCAGAGAAGGGAGGCTTCCATGCAGCTGTGAAGGGGCAGCTGTGAAAGTCAGCGGGCGGAGGATGGAGACCTGGCCTCAGGCTTCAGGAGGTGGAATGATTCACAGTCACCGAGGCTCATTTCAGAGCAGTGATGGATATGGACCTAAGTGGGTCACTTGGGGATTCACTGGAAGTGAGGGTGTAGAGGCATTGGTGCCGAGAAGCCCTAAGGGACTTGCTGGGAAGAAAGGTGGTGGTACAGCTCTAAATGTTTGTGTGGACAAAGGATCTATATCTATCTAATCTACCCATCTATCATCATTTGTATATCTCTATCTATCTATCTATCCATCCATCCACCCATCCATCTCTAGGATCTAGGTTCCAGGAGCACAAATTTATTGCCTTCAATTTTCCAGTCTTGCTTTTGGCCTCATCCCCAAGGTGTGGCACCCTTCCTCCATATCACTGTCCATCAGGAGGGTTCCCCAACTTGCAGGACATGCCACCCATGGGTCCCTGGTTCACTGACTAGGACAACATGAAAGAGGTTGATGCACAGGATTTGATCTCTTGCAAGGTGAGGCAAAGAAGCTTTAGAAAAGAACATAGAGGCTGATGATGGAGGATTTAGATATGAGAATGCGACAATGTTTGTATAGCATTATATGTACTGATGGAAAGAAGCCAGGAAAACTTTTATAAGCAAGTAAGTGATGTTATTTGGTCCGTGTTTTAGAAAAGCAGCCCTTCCTTACCTGCTCAGGAAATAAAATAACAAGAGATTAAGAGTTGAGAGAGAAGGAAAAAGAGAATAAAAGCAAGGTAGCAGTTATTCTGAACACCAGGGAGGTTAGAAGGGAGGGGAGGCTTCTGTTTGGGGAGAAGAGCCAGGGAGGAAGAGAGCATTTGCCAGGACCTTTGCAAACCAGGTACAGGCAGCTGGGAGTGAGTACACGGGGCGTGAGCACCCCAAGAAACCAGCCACATTTCCCTCTGCAAGAACAAGTCTTACAGGCTTCATGCCAACTCTGTTAGCCAAGGACTTCTTGCTCTCTTCTCTTGCTGGTGTGACTTTTTGTCCCCAGCCTCTCAAGCACCACATAATCACAGTTCCCCAGTTGAGAGAGTTTTGTAAGAAGATAAATAGCATAATTACTTATGTGTCAATCCACATGACGTTATTGCACCGAGCAAACATTAACTTGAGCTGCTGCTGCTAAAACAAGATTAAAATCTAATCAAGATGTTCAAGAACTACTTGTCCTACCTTCAATTTGTGGTATGAATCATAGTTAATATTTCCTTTTTTCTCTCAATTGCTCATTATAACCTGTGCTGTTCACTTTAGAAATGCAATCATCTGCTGCACTAGCCCCACTTGTGAAGACCAAGTGATATTTCACACCTGGGTGAGTGGAGGGACGAAGAGTCTTCCTGTAGCTCCTGTTGAGAACCTTGACCTGGAGTCCAGGTCATCATGTAGGATGAAAATGCTCATCAAAGTCCGTGAGCAACCCATCCATCCAGGGCTGGCCCAGGAAGAACAGCAGGACCTGAACCAGGGTTAGGGTGGTGGAAGAAACATGAAGGGAGATGGTAGGTAGATAGGAAGCCAGAATGCTAAGCGGCCACCAGGGATCCCTTGATCTGAGAGGTCAGAGCCCAGGTATTAGTCAAAGCCCAGGGCTGGCAGGGAGGATGGGAGCTCTGACAAAGCCTGAAGTGAGTTTTTCTTCTGCAAAGGTTGACCCCATTCCTTCTCTGCATGATGACTTAGGTGTTGCAGATTCATGGACAAGTGGGGAAATTGTCCATGAAGGAGTTTATATTCCACAGAGCAGAAAATTCTGGAACAAGTTATTATTTTGAACATAACTTCTGAACAAGAAGTCATTCCTATACAGCTCAACTGTTCTTGATGCTCCTTTTCAAGACTCTAGGATCCCCTTTGTCTAACTAACTTTCAAATAATGTGTGGGTATTCCAGTTACACGGCGCCACCCGCATCATCTCTGCCACCCTTCATCTACCCCTGCTTGCAGACATGGGTGAAGCTCTTGCAAACTCCGACAGTGCTCCTATCTGAGCTGCAGGTGCCTGCCTCCTTCAGCCCTCCAAGTCACTTCTTCTGAGAACAATTTTAAAAATGTTTTTTATTAGTGAATTATAGTTATACATAAAGTGGGATTCATTTTGACATAATCAGACAAACATAGAATATAATTTGCTCCGTTCCAGTCCCCAGTCTTTCCTCTACCCTCCAACCTCTGGTCACCTTTTCTCTCCTCTACTGGTCTTCCATCTGTATATTTATTGTTTTTGAAATTGGTGCTTGATAGAGACCATAGAGGTAAGATTCATCGTGGTATATGCCAATATACACTCAGCATAATTCGGTCAATTTCATTCCACAGTCCCTCCCTTTATTCACCCCTCTTCTCTCTCCCTGAGTCCCCTTCCTCTGCTCTGATAATCTTATTTTCATGGGACCCCCACCCTTATTTTGCTTTGTTTCCTTCTTTTGCTCTCACTTCCATCTATGAGAGAAAAATGTCTACTCTTGATTTTCTGAGTCTGGCTTATTTCACTTAGCCTGATGTCCTCCAATTCCATCTATTTTCCAGAAAATGCCATGATTTTATTCTTCTTTAAGGCAGAGTAAAACTCCATTGTGTATACATACCACAATTTTTCAGTCCAGTGTGTTAAATGGATAAAGAGAAAGAGCAAGTCTACAGCCAAAGAATACACCTTTTTGTCTTGGCAGCCCACGTGATATGAGCCTCACATTGAGACAGATGTTAAACCGCACAGTCTTCTTAAGGACACCTTTAAAAAAATCTTGACCTAAAATGATTTGACAAGCTCTGGTTATATATTTTTATTGGGGAAAAAGAACCTGTAATTTCACACTTGCTTGCTATCATTTGCTGCCTTCTGAGGGCTTTTGCTGCTTGCATTGGAATTCTGGGTTTGTCATTGAGAGATGAGGTGAGATATTTCAAAGATGCCTGTGTTCTCACTGTGCACAGGCAGATTCTTCAGCCTAAGTCTCAGCTTCGACTTCCCATCTCACCAGCTCTGTGTCCTGTGGCCTCTCTCCACTACTGGCAAAGGCCCACGTGGCCAATGCCAATGCCATCCTCCACCTCTGTGTCATCACCTCTGCTGGCTTCCCTACTCCCCACCCTGCTTGCCGCCCCTCACTTCTTCACCTTTCCAAAATGTCCTTCTCCCTAGAGCCTCCACCACCAAGCTGAGTTGATGAGTCCTCCTGGAGGGCACTGTGGGTTGACCTTCCATCTCCTTTCCCATGTCCCCTACACAAACATCCATTCATTGTCTCACCATGTGGTGGATTTGTCAGTGAACACCCAGGACACAAAAGTGAATAAAACAGACAGGCTTCCCTCCAGTCGTGTATATGTAACACAGGATTTGGTTGGAGAAATAAGTGGATTATTAGATAACTACAGGTGTGTTGAGGGCTGCAAAGGAGGCCATAATGGTTTCACCAGTCAAAACAGGGAGACCATCCAAGAACTAGGTAGGTCTTTTCATCTTCTAAGGTCTTCTTTAATTTCTTTCTTTAGGGTTCTGTAATTTTCATTATATAGACCTTTCATCTCTTTACTCATCCAACTGCGTACACTCTTGATTAGACAGTCATTCACGAAGGAGGCGGGCACCCAGGAGATGCTCACACCACAACAAGTACTGTCGCCTCTGCCTTCACTTATTTCCAGAGCTGACCACTCCACCACACCTCCCACCACCCCCTGGATTCTGGCCACTTCATCTTCCGCAAATGTTCTGTGAACACCTGAAAAGAAGTTGTGTTCTTTTCTTTTTTTGAAGCTGTGGATGCTGAAAAGCACTTGATCTGTCTCATTTCCACTCCTGCCACCCAGACTGGTTGCTAAGAGTAGCTAAAAGAGATACTCACAACCTGGCCAGGTCACAGTCTCTTCTGCTCAAAGTTCTCCAGTAATTTAATGCCATCTGCAGATCAAAATCAGAGCTTCACCTTGACCCTCAGGGCCTCAGGGGCCTGGTTTGGCTGAGATCTCTGGTTATTATTCTCCACTCTTCCCCAGCCACACCCTGTCCTTGAACTATACCAACTTGCTGTCCTGTCTCTAGACTTCATTTTATTTTTCTATCTCTTTCCTCCACCCACCCTACCAGGACAATATCCCTGAAAACACTTGACTTAGTTCATTTTTCTTGAGGAGACTTACTGTCTCTCGAGAATACATGGCGTGTCTGTCTGTATCCCCTATAGCAACGTAAACCCCATGTGGACAGAGATGAGATCATGTCTGAGATATTAGAAATGCTCAGAAACTCTCCCAGGGAGAAGGAAAGAAGGCAGAGATGAGAGACATGGAGAAAAAGGAAATTGTTGCATATCCTCCCCCAGACCCCATGCCTGGCCCACCCTCTTCCACCTCCGTGGAGTCACAGAGGAAATGCTGCTATTTCTGTGAGCAAAACTACTGTCCCTGTCAGGGCTGTGATGTAGAAAGTGAGGCAACTTTAATGGTTAGAGGAGGGATAGGACTTTCCACAAGCACTTCAGAAAACCACAGGAGCTCTATGGAGGGGAAGGGCCGTGGGATACTGGCTGGAAGGCCTGACCGGTGTTCAAGACATGAACCTTGAACCTAGAGGACTCTGAGGCTGCACTATCAAGGGTTGGTGCCCAGAGTAGAGGAGAGGGTGGCCACCTCTTTCCAGAACCTCTAGGACACATTCAGTGAGAATTGTAAGGTGCTAGACCCAGTGTAAGATACCCTGTGTTGCTCTTTGTATATGGAGCCATTCTGCAATGGTGCAGGTAGGCAGGTGTAGGTAGGGTAACCACCTATTCTTGGAGGAGGGCTGGTTGCCTGGGGGACAGTGATGTACCTGCTTTTCACTGAAGCATCTCTGAGTATCATTTCCAAGAATGCATTTTGTGTATAAATAACGATAAATTCTGATTACTTGGAAAGAACAGGGAGATTTCTTGGAGCAGATGAGGCGAAGCATTGTCCTGAATCTTCTCACTTCTTCCATCTCTTGAATAAAGAAAAGAACACAACTTCTTTTCAGGTGTTCACAGAACAGTGATAAAAACCAACTATCTATTTAGCAATGGAGAAAAAATATTAAATATAGTCCCCCAAAGTAGAAATAGCAGACAAAACTCTCATAAAGATGCAACAAACTTTCATATTAACAGCAACACCATTTTAAGAAGTCTTTGCCATCTGCAAATGAAGAAGTACAACTACACAATTCTTGGGTCCAAGAGGAAATAAACATCAAAACAGATAAGTTTCTAGAAGAAATTGATAATAAAAAATTTAAACAAGAGAATTTGTGACATTCATCAAAACACTGTTCAGAGGAACATCAAAAGCCATAAATTAGTATGTCAGGGTTTTTTTTTAAGTTATAGAAAACTGGTAAAGCTAGTAAATAAATTCAAGATCCTAGACTAATAACACACACACTAGCTATTCTACTGGAGATGAAGAGAAAGAAATCACAATTCATAAGATTAAAAAAAATTCCTAGGAATAAAATTACTGTAGGAAGCAGAAGGCATCAAAAACAATAATGAGAATGATATTTTTAACTATATGGAAACACATTTGTACTTTGGATTAAATAGCTATTTTCCTAGAAAAAAATATGATTAATAAGTAGCAACTAGAAAATCAAGACACATCAGCTATCCTCAAGGCATAAAGATCATTTAATTTAATTCCATTTCAACTATTCCAGCAAATATAGAAAGGAAAAAAAATCCATTATTTTTATGGACTGTGACATTGAAAGCAGAACCTGACAAAATTGTATTTTAAGAGAAGGAACTGCATGAGTTACATAGAAAAATCAATTTAGAATCCTGAGCGAAAAGTCAGGCAATAGAATTCAGTGGCCCCTTAAAATAATAATAGTACATCATGATATGCTCAAGTTCATTTCAGAAGACAGAAATGGATTAATGTTTACTGATACATGTATCTTACTATTAGAACAGAGTGATTAAAGTGATATGACCTTCTCTATAAATTGTAAATATGTTTTTGACAAAATTTGTCATGAATACTTGATAACAGTCAATAAAATGATAATTCTTTAAACATAATGTTATATTACATAGGAGAAATTCTCCAATGGCATTTGAAAAGAGGTCTAAATTAGGGGAGTGATATCTGGAAGAGAAGTAGCATGTTTATCATGATGTATAGGCAAGTGATTACATTATCTTATTATAGTATAAACCTGTCAATTTTCAGAGAATCAACAAAAATCACCACAAACAATGATTTCATTGAAAGTGAGTGCACAAAATTAACATTTAGGAAGCCAACACCTTTAAAAGCACAAGCAAGCATAACTGGGAAAGGTAGTGAAACATTTCCACTTACAATAAAGGAATAAAATACATTGAAATCAGTTTAGCAAGAAATGCATAAAACCTTTATGGTTAAAACCGTAAATGCTCCCAAAAGGCATAAACACAAACTCAGAAAATTATGACGCACTCCTGGAGAGGAAAGTCGACTTTGAATAGAGATTCTACCTCAGCCAATGCACGCATTCACCGTGGTTCTCATTAGAGAAGTCACTGGGTGTTGATGTAGGTTTTCACTGACTCAAGCAGGACATTGGTTCCTGGCATCTTTCCTCTGAGGCTCTGCAGAATAAGAACCAGGGGTGACGTTGATGGGGACCAAGAAGAGCAGCACAGCTCAAGTGCTGGAGGGCAAGGGGAGGAAGAGGAGGAGGAGGAGGAAGGGCCGGAGGGAAGGAGGAAGAGAGAAGGAAGGAAGAGGAATTGAGAGCCATCTGTGCATGCTAACAACAAACAAACAGAACTACGTAGGCTACACCAGGGTCTTTTATGACATGTCTTTTCTGTCACCATAATGCTTATCCTCCCCACAATTTTATAGGTGTGTTACAGCTACACACATCGATGGAACTTGTACATGCACAGCACACAACAGACCTGTATCATATCTATGGTGGTTCCCTTAGTCTTTTAAGAAACCTCCAAATACATTTCCATAGTGTTGTACTAATTCACAATCCCACCAACAGAGTAGAATCGTTTCTTTTTCTCCATATCCTCTCCAGATTATGCCTGTTTTCAAATGAAAACCAAAGGACAGGGTAGCAGGATTAAGTGGGTTGTTTGGAGTCATGCAAATGAGGAGGAGCAGACCCATAAGAGGAGAGCACCTATTTGCTGAGCCAGGATGACTCTGCATGCAAACATGCAGGACTGGGCTTCTGCTCCACAAAGTAAGACTCTCCAGCTAGTTTTTCTAGAAATACCTGGGGGTGTAAGGACTGGAGATACCTGGAAATAAAAAGAGTGAAAACCCCTGGAGGTATAAAGATGGGAAATACTTGGAGATGTTAGCAATGGGAATACCTGGCAGTATGAGGCCGGGAGAGGATATACAAGGACTGGACATCCGTTTTTCATTCGCTACCCTGGCTTGATTTGAACCCAACGTAGAGAACTATAATTGTAACATAATAACAGAGTCCTTCTGAGGCAATGATGAATGATGCCGGGTGACAGCCCACTCAATGAATGCCTGTGTGTGTGTGTGTGTATGTGTGTGTGTGTGTGTGAGTGTGTATTGGGGGTGGTGACCCAGTGTGGAGCTCATTGCCTACCAGGCAGCAAACAGAAATACCAGATTGCCCATCATTTTTAAGAGAATCAGGAATTTTTATAATTTCAGATCAAGAACTTCTCAAAATATTTTGTGGGTCAAACAAAAGATATAGCCCCTGAGAACCAGTTTTTGACATCAGATTTCAGCCTAGTAACCCCTCTGTCAGTTTCCACGTAAGGAAGTCCAGGGTGAAAGGGTTGGCTCAGCTCTCATGGTGGAGAGTGGCAAAGTGGTGACAGAACCGGGGACCCCAGCACTGTGCCCTGAACTCCCTGGAAACATCAGACTGTTTCTGAAAGCAGGAGGCACCTCTCCCAGGAGCTGGAGATGGCTTGTGTGGCATGACACAGAGACACCCTAGCTAGACCAAGAAACCTGGGGTCATTAGTCCAGCTTTGTGTTTGGGGACATCCAGCTCAGGACTTGCCCGCAGTCTCCCAGAGAAGGACTTCTCTGCAACTGGCCCTTGCTACTTGTTCAACTCAGAGGGACCAAGCTGAATTTCAGGGGCCATGTGGATGACCATGACCATGAGATAGCACGAGGGAGTGCTGATAGTAGGCCCGCCCTGGCCCCTGGGGACTCAACCCCCAGTTCTTTGTTATGCATGTCAATGTGGCCAGCTCACAAGGCCATGATGCAGGCTTGCGGTTCCCTGTTTATCTGCCTCGCACATATGTGTCTCGGGAACATCTTGACCTGTTCGAGCCTCCTGATAGGGGATGGTGACGTGACGGTAACCCAAGGACGCAATTATTACTCTTCCCTCCTCACTTTTGAGTAATTTCCCGCAGCTGTTAAAAAGATATATAAGGGGAACAAATCTGGCAATAAAGCGTGCGCGCACACGCTCCCTCCTGGATGAAGAACCTTGGTGTCCTGTGTATTTTTTAACCCCGACGTCCCTTGCCGGACTCGGCTCCGTTAGCCGGACGCGGCAGGGAGCAACCATTATCTGCTCTGTGGCACCTGAGCCACACGGGGGCACCTCTCCAGAGTTCACTCCATCCCCACAACACAAGAGGTTTCTGTTACTTAGTCCACATTATACAGAATTAATCTGCATCTCAGAGAATTCAAAGGCAAGTACTCAAAGCCAGAAAGCTGCTATATGTGGATTTACTCCAGATAGGATTATGGTCACATACATTCTCTAAAATTTATCATTTCAAATTTAGTGAAAAGCAACATGAGCATGTTCAGACCCACCTGGGTGGGGGCACCTTAGCAGACTGCCTCGATCATTTTCCTGGAGTGCATTTGTGTTTGTATTAGTGCTGCCATTGGCACCTAAGTCATAGGATCTAGAATTACAGGCAGTATTTTTCCCACTGGGGTATGGGGATCATGGAAATTAGTAGATATTTTCTGAGGGGTCTAAGAGTTCCTCAAATTTGAGGAGCTAGTTTTCATTTCATCTTTGTTTTTTAAATTTATTAAAATAAAAACTGAATATACTTATAGTGTAAAATATATGACTAAACCAAACTGATTAATGTATCCCTTTCCTCATATTCTAGGTGACATCATGTAAAGTCTACTTTTTTATACAATAGTGTACAAACTAGCCACCATGATATTCAACACATCTGTTGACTTACTTCTACCATCTAACTGAAATTTTAAATTCTTTGACCAATATATTTCCATATCTTTCATGACCAACCTCTGATCACCATCATTCTACTCTCTATTGTTTCGAGACTGTTTTAGATTCGGCATCACTGTGGGATCGAGTGGCACTTGTCTTTCTGAACCTGGTTTATTTCATTAGTATCATGCCTTCCAGGTCATTCATGTTGTTCCAGAACATGGGATTTCCTTCTTTGTTAAGGTGGAGAACTATTCCATTATGCTTGTTGTTAAGGTTTAAAAATGAGGTGTCGCCCAAAAGCTCATCTGCAAGAAAGTTTAGAGGTGGAGCGTTGGGTTATGCGAACCTTAACCCAATCCGTGCATTAAACCTCTCATATGGACTAACTTGGTGGTAACTGTAGGCGGGCAGGGTGTGGCTGGTAGAGGCAGGTCACTGCCCTTGGGGTATATATTTTGAACCCCATGGGCAGAGTCTCTCCCTGCTCCCTGATGGCCATGTTGTGAGCTACTTTCCTCCACTAAATCATTCATCCGTGATGTCTTACCTCCCCTTGGACTCAGAACTATGGAGTTGGCTGGCCATGGACTGAACCTGTGAAACTTTGAGACAAAATGAACTTTTTCCTCCTCTAAGTTGTTCTTTTTTTTTTTTTTTAAGAGAGAGAGAGAGAGAGAGAGAGAGAGAATTTTTTTAATATTTATTTTTTAGTTTTCGGCGGACACAACATCTTTGTTTGTATGTGGTGCTGAGGATCGAACCCGGGCCGCACGCATGCCAGGCGAACGCGCTACCGCTTGAGCCACATCCCCAGCCCCTCTAAGTTGTTCTTGTCAGGCATTTTGGCCACAGAGATGCAAAGCTGACTAAAACAGAAATTAACCCTTTATTAGACGTATGTTTACAAATACTTTCTCCCATTCAGTCAGTTGTGTCTTCTCTCGATTTATAGTTCCCTGCACAGAGCTTTCTAAAATTGATGCAATCTCTTTGTCTATTTTTGCTTTTGTTGCCTGTGCTTTTGGGATCATATCAAGAATTTTTTCCCCAGAATGATGGCAAAAGTTTTGCATTTATATTTTCTCCTAGTAGTTTCATAGTTTCGACCTTGTTTAAATTTTTAATCCACTTTGAGCTGATTTTTGTGTAGACTGAGATAATGGTTCTTTTTTTTTTTCTCTTATTTGTGGATATCCAGTTGTCCCATCATCATTTAGTGAAAAGGCTGTCATTTCCCCAGTGCATGTTCTTGGCACCTTTGTGGATGGGTCTTTGGGTCCTGCATTCTGTTGTGGTGGTCCAGATGTCTGTTTTGTGCTAGAACCATGCTTCTTTGATCTCTGTAGCTTTGCAGTAGACTGGGAGGTCTGCTGGCACAATATTTCCAGCTTTATTCTTTTTGTTCAAGAATGCATGAGCTTCTCAAAAATAACTTGAGCTTCCTAATACATCTTAGGAGTATTTTTCTATTTCTATGAAAAAGGTATTAAAATTTTGAAAGGGATTGTATTGAATTTGCAAGTCACCTTGGGTATGATGGACATTTTAACAAGAAAGACTCATTCAAGCCAGAAATGGAGGCACCTACCTGTAACCCCAGATACTTGGTTGGCTGAGGCAAGAGGATTACAATTTTTGAGGCCAGCCTGGGCAATGCTGCGAGACTCTGTTTCAAAATAAAAATCATATTAAAAGAGCTGGGGGTTTATCTCAGTGGTAGAGTTCCCTGGGTTCAATAAAACTCTTTGGATCTTTGATTATAAGGTGTCTTTTCATTTATGGTAAAGTTGCAGGATACAGAATCAACATAGAAAAATCCATGACATTTCTAGGCACTAATAACAAACTATCAAATCCTGAGTCAAGAAAACAATTCTATTTACAACAGCATAAACCCATTTAGGAATAAATTCAACCAAAGAGCCTTTTATTCTCCTGAAGTCTGAACTTTTTGTTCCTGCCAACCCTTTGGACTCTCTGAACACAGTGGGGGGTCCAGTGGGTTCCTGTGTGGTGGGTGCAGCTTCCTTCCCAATCCTAGGGAGCTTTGAAATATAAAACCACGTTTCCCAGAATCCCCTCCTCGGCTTTGTTCTCTTTCAGGGCTGACCTTGAGAGAAATCTCCACGGGATTTGGAAGGAGGCAGTGAGGGTGAGGCCTTTTTAATGCTCTGGGGGTTAGTGTGGAGCGCCAGGTCCCGTGGCAACTGCTCACATCACCAGAGATATCCTGGAGGTGGAACCCAGGCCCAAGACTCCCCCAGCTCCCACCAGGTCATGCTCTGAAGCTTTGGAGTCTTGGGACAGATCCGTGTGTAGCTCCCTGGCCAAGCTCTCCTGCTGGTCATGAACTCACTGGGCTTGGACACATGTCCTTGTGGATTCCAGTTCACCCTCACAATTCAGTTGTTCTGTGCTACATTGGCCTAGATTTTACCTCCAGCTATGGGCCTGAACAGCTATGGTGACACTGGAAAAGCCAGGGGGTGATTCTGTCACCAGCTCTTAGGGTGATGTCACAGCTAATCCCATAACACACTCTGTAATATCTCTCACTGAACATTGTCCTGCTCCTCTGACCAAACTTGAAATAGAGAAGATCCCTGACTCACATTTATAGCGTTAAGGCTGTAGTTCACAACACGCCCAAACCCATGAGTTTATAAAGTGGCTAACTAAACTAGATCAAACAAATAATGGCTTTATAAGTCTATGTGTAGTTGATCCTGCTATGATGTAATTCACACGTTCCTAGGAATGACCATATTACATTGTTAAATTGTGAGCATGTACAAACATGTAACAACAAAGTTCACTATATGTTTAATTTTAATGTACCGATAACAATAAATAAATTAGTGAAAAAAAAATCACTGTACTACTCAAAATCATAGAACACAACCCAAAAGACTTCTAGGAACATGCAGGGTAAGAGGCACAACACTTGAAAACTTCAACAGTGATGCATTAAAATAAGAAATTAACTTTAAGTGGTAGTGCAGTTTAATACATGCTTAATGGTTAAGGTCAGCATCTACAGCTTAGGAGTTGGTGGAAGTTCAGCAGGCTTGTCTGATAGGAGACGGGAGTTCCCAGCCAGATGTCCCTATCCGCAACCTCCAGTGAAGTCAAGCCCATGAGTATGGACCAGAAAGGAGGTCATTGTCATAACCCAGATGGGACACAATACTCACTCATTTCAGGGTGGTGGCTGCAGGGGAGGTGAGATGTAATGGAGTTGTGGATGTGCTTGGCAGAGGGTGGGTTTGTTGAGAAATCACACTTGGATTGCAGTAGAAAAGACAGAGTTGAGGGTAATGGGAATGACAGGGAGAGGGAGGGATTTTAAGGGACTTTTGCACTTGTTAATCTCTAACACGGCTCACCAAGCTCAGAGGGGGATGGGTTTAGGATATAGCCCTGGCATGGAAGATGCCATATGGCAAAGCTGTTGAACAGGCGAGCATTGGAGTCAGGCAGATCTGGTCTTTAAACACCAGGTCTGAATAATCTGGGACAACCCACTCCATGTCTGTGAGAATCTCTTTGGGGCTATTATATTTCCCTCCTCTTAAGATTTTGACAAACATGAAAGGAACAGTGCACCAAAGTCCCCAGTACTGTGGCCTGCGCACAGACACTAGGCCAAGCACCCATGTCATGAAGACTACAGGACTCACATTTTTGTTTGGATCATTCTGAGTGGGCCATAGAATCTGGCTATTAAAAACAAGGAGGGGGGGGTGTCTGGCAAAAGCACAGCACCAAACAAGGTACCAGGAAACTGGGCTTCCACCTTGACTCTGCCAAGACAGTGAGTGTGTTTCTCAGGGGGCAGCATCATCTGCAAATGAATTAGGGTCTCCATCACAAAGGGTTGTGGGGGACCACAAAGTAAAGTCCTACCCAAATGACCAGCCCGAGCCTGGTGTACCCCTCTGGGTGGGTGCGAGTTGACTTTCAAACTGAATGGGTGGATTCTTTGGCACTAGTCCGGAGCTTTTCTGTGGTTTAATGAGGGGAATATCTTAAACAGGATTTAAAAATCTGCTCATTGCCAACCTTTTCCAGGAAACCACAGCTAATGACTCTGGCCTTGCATCTCCCAGAGCCACAGCTCTCCTGGGGTGGGAAGAAGTCATATTAAAGAAGTGGCCAGCAGACTTTAGTACGTTTATTTTCAAAGTCTTCAGGCTGCCTAGCAACCACTGAAATTTCTATCCTTTAAATTTTTTTTCTTCCAAATGTGACTCGGTCACTAAAGCATGTTCCACCCCAATTGAGAAAAATGAGCATCTAGTCGTCAAGATGCTGTCACGGCTTCTGTCCCCCTTTCTACTAGGGAACCAAAGTCCTGCCAGAGAGGACGCCTTGGTCTAGCAGGTCTCCCTCTGAACACGTCTATTTCATCTCTGCCACACGCCCTCTCCATGCATCGATGATTTCTTCTGCTTCCTAGGGTGATCTCTGAATGGCCCTGGGGGAATATATCAGGTGCAAAAGCCAAAGAAACCAACCCTGAATTTCATTCTCACCTCATTCATCTCATCCTGTGGCACCAAGGCAGAGAGGGTGTTCCCAGGGTAGCTGCTGGCTTACACTGAGCCCCAGAGATCAGTGGGCAAACACCGAGATCCAGTGCCAGCCCAGGGTCAGCATGCACACCTCTGATTTCTAATTCGCTGCATTTCTGTGAGCTGTGGTACGGAGGGGGTGTGCACAGCATTTGGAGAACCTCAGTCTTAGACACATTTGACCACAGAAGCTCTGTGCACAAAGAAAGGTCAGGGAGGACCTGAGAGATACAAGATCTAAGGTACAAGAGACAGGGAGGATAAGCGCCACAAGATTGGGGAGCAGCTCTCATTCACCTTAATGCAATACAGATAGATATGAGATGGAGCGTGTCTGCAGCTGGCCAGGGGCGATTGTCCTGGCAGTCCAAATTCCACAGCATTCGGAAGTCCAAAACCGCCCTCAGTTTTATGCAAATAGATGAAGAGTGTTGTTTTCCTCTTCCTCGCCCTTCTCTTAACCTTGAGCTCTACTTCCTGTTCCCAGGTCTGGTTCTCCATGATACTGCTTCAGATGTCACTTCAGCTCCTCAGTGTGTCTTCTTAGGCAACAAAGACACCCCAAATTCAACTCACATTAAACTTTTAAAAGAACTAATAGGTGGAGCAGGGAGGTGCAGGACAATACATCATAAACAACTTAATGGTATATATTTGAGTTCTCAAGTATTATATTGGAGCATTCATTTCCCTTTAGGAATTCCTCCATAGTTCATCCTTCCCCAAGCAAGATAGAATATTTCTTTGAGGCCACTTAAGGCCAAACACTAGGAGCTAAGTACACAGTAAAGAACAAAATAGGCATGATTGTTCTTTTCAGGAAAGTTACAACATATCTTTAGAGGACAGATATATTTAAATAATATAAATTGACATGCACCTGTAATTGTTTGCTCTGGTTTGAGTAGGACTTGTTCCTCAAAGGTCCCTGTGCTGGTCAGCACTGTGACAGGCAGTGGGACTTTAAGAGGTGGGGCTTAATGGGAGTTGATAGGGTGATGACCACCCTCAGGATGGGATTGATGCTGGGTTAGGTCTCTCAGCAGTGGATTAGATCTCATAAGAGCCACTTGTTACAACAAAGTGAGTGGAGAGCCTGTCTGTCACCTCCTGGACCTCTGGCTCCCGCCCTGGCCATGTGACCTCTCTCTTGCACACACTCCTGCTGTGTGGCGCTGTCTGCCATGAGACCCTCATCAGAGGCCACTGCTGGTCCCATTCTCTGAGGCCTCCGGATCTGTGAGCTAAGCAAACCTGTCTTCTTTATAAAGTGCTCAGCATTGGAACTTTCTTAAAGTAACACACTGTGGACCAGGACAGAGCTGGGGAGAACTCCAAGTGACAGGAGTGCGTGCGACCTCTTCAAGAGGAGGTTCAGAGTGGCCCGGTGTGGTCACCTCATTCTGTTGGCCAAAGCAGGTTGTGAGATTAGCTCTTGTTTGAGGGGTAGCTGAAAAGTGTTTAGCTGAGTCCCGTTGCCGGGCTGTGGCTACGGGAAGGGAGGGGGACTTGATGGATGCCCTGTAGAGCAGCGTCTTCCTCACCCAAACCAAAGATGGGCACCCTCAGAGAGCCACTCACATAAGGGGGGCACTGTGGGGGATCTGTCATGGGAGGGAATGTGTGGCCTCCCAGTGGGAAACTCATGTCCACTGTGCTTGTCTGTGTGGCTGATCTTGGAGCAGGCAACACAGCCTTGGGGAAGGTTGGCCTGGTAGCAAGTTCAGGCAGACAAAGGCTTGAAGGCCAAGCTCCTGTTGGTGTTCCCACACTCTGGAGTTACAGGAACGGCCTCAGCACACTCAGATCTGTGATGGCCAGAGGCCATCCGGTGCAGATGGCCAGAGGTTTGGGGCTGGACCTGGGGCCTCCCACAGGGAGCTAAGGTGCTCGCAGCAGCAGAACTGGCAGTGTCCGGAGGGTGGGCCAGGGAGGGCAAGCAGGAAGACCATCCTGTTGGGATGGCGCCCCTTACAAAGAGGCACAGAGAAGCCGCTGTCCCCCAGCCCCTCCAACCTGGCCCCCCTCCTCAGTCACTGCTGAAGCTCTCTTCCCCTAAATCAGGGGCCAAGCCTAGAAAGGAGGTGAGGACACGGCACTCCTATTCTCCCCACCTGCTTCTCTTGTCACCAATTAGGTACCAATGAGCTCCCCTAGGGAGGGCGGGGGCAGGCTGGGGAGGTCGGAGGCCTTGAGAGGAGTAAGGAAGAGAGGATAAAGGAGCAGCGAGCAGAGTCTTAGTGCTGGAAGACAGCTCCGGTGACTGAGAGCAACTAAAAAGAAATTCACCGAGTCTGACTTAGATCTCACAAAGGCCACTGCCCAGGGAGGATTTAACTGCAAAAAGGAAAAGCACTTCTTGTTCCCCCTCCAGGTTTCTTAGGCTCCTCCTGAAAACAGCAGCTTAATGATTCTGATATCAACTGTGATTATAATAGATGGCAAGAAGCTCTTTTGGGTAATATCACTTTTTTTTTTCTTTTGAAAGTATCTCTAAATTTATCCTACGTCTGTAGCTGCAGGTGACAGGGAATGGCTTAGGACTTTTAAATGGAGTTTTATTCTTTCTGCTTATATTTCTGCTGTAAGTTTAAAGTTATCACAAAGTAGTAGTCTAAAATATCTTTCTTTTTGACTGTTTATTATTAAACACATGATCCATGATTGTCCTCCTGGAGAGAAGAGGAGGAAAGATATTCATTTCCCAGCAGAAGGAGAAATTAATGGAAAGTGGATGAATGTCAAGGGGGATATTAGTTCTGGTGGAAACCACAATTCAAAACATCCATTTCAGAGACAGATGCAGACAAAATGCAGCCCAGGCGCTCCTTGGCCATGCGGTTCTCACAAAGGACTCAAACCAGAGAAGGAGAAGTGGGTGTCCTTAATGAATTCACCACTTCTCGTTCATTAAAAATTTAAAGTTGATAAAAACAACACAGTTGAAGTTATAAGTGAAATTCATTATACATAATAAACTGGTACTTGAATACTTGATGTGTATTGAATCTGGCTGGCTGGCACTGATTTTCTATAAATACCAAAATTTAGTGATTGTCCCTGAGCTATTCATTAAACTTCAAAAGCCAATGAATAATGAATAAGAAATCCATTTGTTCATTAACTTATAAAATGAAAAATATTTCCCTCCTGGTTATGTATCTGATGAATTTGGCCTTGAGACAAGTTAGCAGGTCTATAAACATTCCCCCAGGGCTGTGTCTGGCCCAGGAACCTCCTCCATTCCCAGGAGGGGGAAGCCTGTCTACAGTTTGCTCCGGTGCAGGTGGGCTGCCCAGGCTTCATCCAAGTGTGTTTTGCTCGAGAGGAGAGCTGGGATCATCTTAAAACCTAGCTTCAGACTGTGCCCTGTAAGCAAGTTTTAGTGGAAGCTGGTCACATTTTCAGACACCATCTCTTGCTGTCAAGGTTCTCCAATAGCTGAAATCCACACTCAGGCAGGGTGCAGGAAGGTATTTTAGCTGCAGGCAACAGAATTCCAATCTGTGGACTCTTTTTCTATTCATTTCTATTCATTGCTGTAAGACACGCTGTCATAACATTGACCTCCATTTATGCATTGATTCACTGGCCCATCCATGCATCTGTTCATCCGTTCAATAACAGTGAATGCTTTGATACTGGTGGAGAGATGCTTTGTGCAGATGTTATTCTCAGTGTGACAGGAAGAGCCAGAGACAAGGCAGGCAATGTCTTTGCCTCAAGGAACTTGAGTTGTAGTGGGGACAAGTGACCAAAGAAATAAGTCAGATGATTTCAGCAGCCGATGGCCCAGAACTTGAGGCATTCTGTGGAAGAGCTAGAAGCCCAGACTTCTTCAGCCAAGCTATAGGGCTGTAGAAACGGAGGTGGTGGGGGGATGAGAGAGTTGGAGGGAGCAACAAAGTCACTGGGGGAAGCCAAAAGCAGAAATGAAAGACAAAAGAAGACAGGAGAACCATTACTGAAAGTCTTTTATGATTAAGCACTTAACATGAGAGATGCCACTTAACTTTTAAAAACTAGAGCCTAGAAAGTTAAATCTCAGAGAGAAGAAGTTGTTGCTCGTGATGGGACAAGGAGGAAAGAACCAAAATGTGAAATGTTCTTCAAAGGCAGGTAAAAAGGCGAAGTAGGAAGAGAGAGAAGGAGAAGGGAGGGGAAGGAGTGGCCAGTAGGCAAGATGTGCTGGAGGAGGAGGAGGGGGGAGGAAGGGGGAGCTTGCCTTGACAAAGCAGCTTCCCTGACTAGTCCGGAGGTGCATGCCTGCCATACCAGCAGCTAGAGAGGGTGAGGCAGGAGGATCACAAGTTAGAGGACAGTCTTGGCAACTTAGCGAGACCCCGTATCAAAATAAAAAATAATGATAAAATTAAAAGGGCTGGGGATGCAGTTCAGTGGTAGAGCACCCCTGGGTTCAATCTCCAGTACCAAAAACAAAAAACAAAGATAAAGCCAGATAGAAAGAGGCAGCTTCCCTGACATCTGCTGCTCATGGTTTTGGAGGTTTCCATCTGTGGTTGGCTGGCACCATGGTTTTGGGACTGAGGCAAGGCAGAACATCATGGCAGAAGGATGTGGTGTAGGAGAATTGCTCATCTCCTGGCAGCCAGAGTAGGGGGCAGGGAGAGAGAGAGGAGAGAGCAAGCAGTGGCCCAGGGAAGATAAATACCCTTCCAGGACATGCCCTAGTGACCACTTCCTGTAACAAGGACCTGGCTCCTCAAGAGTCAGCTACCTCCCAGGAGTGCTATCAAATCATGAATCTATCAATGGATTAATCCACTGTGGAGCCACGGCCGTCATGATCCAGTCACTTTCCAAAAGCCCATCTCTGAAACTTGCTGTAGTGCGGACCAAGCCTTTTGCACATTACCCTTTGGGGGACATTCCACATCCAAATCATAACAGGATCCAAAAAGATATTATGATTCAAACGCCTGTCGCAGTATCTGGCACATTCGAGGAGCTCGACAGAGCGAGGCAGCCATAGCAGTTCAAAATCTGATCTGCACCAAGAACTTGAGCAGGTTTAGGGAGTACTGCTGCCTGTGATGGTTTGAATCTGAAATGCCCCTCCGAGGCTCATGCATTGAAGGCTTGGTCTCTGCAGCAGAGTCCAGAGGAGGGGCCATTGCGGGGTGATGGGATCGTGAAGGTTTTCATGAACACCTAACTTAATGGGCTACTGGGAGGTAGAAACCATGGAATGTGGTTCTAGATAGAGGAGTAGGTCATCTGGGCATGACCTTGAAGGGTACATTTCGTCTTGGCTCCTTCTTCTGTCTTGCTCTCCTTGCCTCCTGGCCATCGTGAGGTGAGCAGCTTAGCTTCCCCTTGCACTTCCTGCCATGATGTTTTGCCTGGTCATGGATGCAAAGTGACAGAGCCAAAGCACCATGGTTTGAAGCTGTGAGCCAGAATAAATCTTTCCTCTTTAGTAGTTTTTCTCAAGCATTTTGTCACAGTGACAGAAAGTTGACTAACATACCATCCCTGTTTTACCTAAGAATAAAATTAAGCCCAGAGAGGTGAGGAATCTTGTCCAAGGTTACTGGCTCACCAGCAAATGGAGGGCGAGATAGGCCTTTTTATTTTCAGATCTGCTGCAATAAATCTTGCCTTAGATTCTGGGGCAGCATCAAAAGAAAGTTGCGAATGACAAAGCAGTTTCTGGCTTTTAAGAAATGGCAACAAAGCCCCCATCGTGTCTCTCGCTGGGCCATGCCAAAGCGCTAATGGAAGGCATCAGTCATATTGAAACAGGCTGTTCTCATTAACCACAGAGCAAACCTCATTTCACACCCAGATGGAAAGCATCCCATGGTTCTAGCCCAACCCTGCTTCTCCTGCCTGCAGTCTCTCAGATTCCTCCCCTACTCTTTCCTCCTAGGGCATGGGATGCTGACCCACCAAGGACACCCAGTGTGAGTGTTGGAGGTGATGGGGGCCCACAGTGGGGTGAGTGTGAGTTCCCAGGGCACTGTCGGTGGTGATGGCAAATTCTTGGAAGGGTTTGGAGCATGGGTGACATGTGCACAGCTGGACTGAGGGAACAGATGTTTGCCAACGGTGGGATAGATGAAGGCACCCCTCCCCTACTGTGGTACACATTGGGAAGGAGAAGAGACAGAACCAGAGTTCTCTGGCTGACATTCTGACGGCCATAATGGGAGCTGAGGAGGGGATATGGGAGGTTGGGGCTAGTCTTGGCCCTTGAGGACCTGACAGGTCAGTGGGCTGGTGACTGTGCACATAGAGAAGCTGGCCCCAAAGGGAGGGCCATGCAGAGGATGGCCAGAAGTTGGTTCTGTGTGTAGGTCAGGGGTGGAAGGGGAGGAAAGCAGGGAAGTTGGCTAGTTCCAGTGGCCTTCTGTAGTAAGTGAGGCCACCTGAATCCAAGGTCCTCAACCATGCTGGCAGTAAGTACCTGCAACATAGAGAAAGGTAATGGCTGGAGTGATGTTGAGTTTACCCTCTCTAGACTCTTGGGGACCTAGAGGCCAGGACCCTTTTCCATCTCGTTGTTCTAGTTCTCAGAGTTGGCCATGTAGTGGACACTCAATACGTTTCTCAAATCAGGGAGTAAAATGAACCCATTTGCAGGCAATAGAAAGCTGACCACAGGCCAAGGATTTCCTGAATTTTGAAAGAAAACCCAAGTGCAAAGATGTTTAATCTATCATTACTGAGCAATAAAAAGTGGAAACAACTTAATGGTGGTGGCTAAATGGAAAGGCACACACACTTGAGTTGTTTTGCAGGTTGTGAGAATCATGCTCAAAAATCTAAAAAAAAGATGGAGAAATAGTTATCTCATGAAGTGAGCAAAATTTGAAATTCTAAGTCTTATATACCATGTTATCACTGCTGTGTAAAAAAATACAGTTTGTTTTTTAAATCTATAAAGAGAAAAGCAAACTCTAAAGGATAATATATCAAGATGTTGATGGTGTATGTTTCTGGTTGTCAGGTGAGTAATTTTCTTCCTCTGGCTTTGATGTAATTTCTAAATCCTTTTGAGTAAGCATATATTACTTTTGGAATGGAACAAATAACCCATTTAAATCTTTGAAGTGTGTGCTATGGCGTGTGCTGGGAATGTGTTCTTTATGCTCTTCAAACTAGGTGTTCATCTTCTCTGACTCATTGAAGATTGTACCTCCTTCACCAAGAAACCCAGTCTACTTCATGCCAAGGAGTCCTAACCACTCCGCCAGCTTCTGATCACTAATATTTGTTTACCACCTTAGGAGAGATGCTCTAGCTTGAGTCATAATAACCCTGTGGGGTTAGCTTCTTTTAGGAACTTGATAACAGCCTCATTCTGAGTCTTCTCGTGTCCCAGGTCTTGTACTAAGATTGTTTATAAAGGATTCATCTGTTTCCTACAATAAACATGACTTACAGAGCCCAGAAAGGGTGCTCACAGAAACTAAGTGACAGGGTTAAGCTCATTTTTAATTGTGGGCCCAAGATTTGGATTCACCATTTAATGGACCGGCCTTCCTTCCTCCCATTCCTTTCCTTTCTCTCTTTTCTCCCTTTCTGTCACTTTTGCACTCTAAGATTGATTGTTGTGTATATGAGAAAGTGGGGGGCATGCTGTGGTGGCAGGGCTTGTCTTTTGGCCCAGCCCCTCTCTTCTCAGCTGGTGGTTAGGATGTGGAATAGCCTAACAGCAAGATTGCAAACCACTGGTCAGTCGTGAAGAGCCCACCTTGGCACCCTCAGTGTCTGAAGGCCCTGAGCACTCCTTACCTTTCCTGAGCCTTGGTCTGCTCATCTGTTGTGTGGATGTGGCCATGTCACATCATGTGGTTGCTGGGGTGCTAAGGAGGTCTTGTGTATGTGGCTCTTGGAAAGGTGTCTAGCACGAGCAGGTCCTTAATACATGCTCCCCCATCCCCGTGTGTATTCTAACTCCATTCCTGTTCTTCCCTCTCCCTTCAAAGCCAAAATGCAGCTCCTCAAGATGTGTGTGATATGCAACTGCAGAATGGGCTTCTCTCCAGTTTTCCAGTCAAGGGTCGGCTGGCTTGGAAAGGCCTCTTCACTCTCCATGGAGGACAGCGTGGGTACCAGATCAGCCCGGGGCAGGGAGATCGGGTGCTGGACATAGCACATCAGCCATGGGGTTTCCCAAACCCCAGGTGTCAGCAAGGGTGTTTGGCCCCGTCTGAGCATGGGGTCTCTCCAACAGATTTCTGGGAAGCTCGCTCAGCCTTGCTACAAGGAGCCCTCCAGGGACTCACGTTGTTCCCTAAGTGTGGAGCCAGCCCGGCCACTTGTTTGTGAGAAATCCCAGAGACCTAGTTTGCTTTGGGAGAAAGGATGCTAACCACTTTCAGAAGAAGTCAAGGCCTTTGCCCTGCCCCTGCTGAAAATCAGAAGGGGAGAGACATCATTTCAAATTTCATTTTTTTTTCTTCATGATGGACTCACTGCACTGAACACCACACTAAATAGTGCTTTGTATGATCTTTTCCTCTCAATCAGAAGTGAGCTGGAAATTGAGTTTCCATTTTAGCCAGAGCTGAACTAGTGGTGAATAAGGAACACGTGAATTTCTCGAGAAGCTCAAGATCTACCCAGCTGCAGAGAAGCCCCACTGGCCTTCCCCTCCTCCATTAGCTATGTCCCACTCTCCAGGACAGTGTTGGTCTTCAGGACATGAGCGGGACATAGCATCATGGATCTGATCATCAAGAGTTAGTTGGTGTGACATATCCAAGATGGCCAGTTCTGTTGGTTGCCCATCTTTGTATTCTCTGTACTTAGCAGTGTTGACGTTGATGCCAGGATTCTCATGCCAGGTCACACAGGCTGAACACTGCCAACTCCAGCAGTTGCCATTCATTACATTGATCAGGCACAGGGGCCCCTTCAAAGATGGGCATGTCACAAGCTCCATGGCTGTGCTGAGGCTCCCAGAGGAAGGCGTAACTCTTGTCTCCTCATTACCAGTGGCTGATGATGCCTTGGGCTGGGCTGCGGAATCTGAACTGCAATGTGGCTTGGCTGAGATGTCAGTGCTGATGGCAATGTCACTGTGATCTACCCTGACCCCCTCCACCATTTACTTGGATCTGAGCTCAGGGTCCAGTCCCATCTTAGTGTGAGTGGAGTGCAGGAGGATGTGTGGTGATTTCCCATTGCTTCTCTAACATGTACCATGCATTCAGTGGCTCAAAACCACAGAAATTCATTTTCTTACAGTTCTGGAAATCCAAAACGCATCAGCAGGACTGTGCTGCTTCTGAGCCCATGGGGAGAGCCTGCTCCGAGCCTTTGGAGGTGACCTCCTCCAGATATCCTGCAGGTTTGGGCTCATGACCCACATTGGTTTGACCTCTGCTTCCTTTACATCCTCTGATTTGATTCGGACCATCCTGCTCCTCTTATAAGACACCAGAGAGTTAGAGATAATCCTCCTGACTCAACACCCTTTCCTTAATCACATCCAAATGGTACCTTTTGCCATGCAAGGTGATGTAGGCACAGATTCCAGGAATTCATATTTGGACATCTTTAGGAGGAGGCATTATATATCCAAAGGTAATTCCCCTTGACCCTCGGGGGGGGGGGGGGGGGGCTTTTCTTTGTTTCCTATATTCAACTTCAATTTACACTTTGTTTAAAGAAAATTTTGTTCTCTAAGGCAAAAAGCAAGTTCTTTGTGTCAGTTACATGTCAGTCTGAGCTACCTACCTCTCTGAGATTGCAGAATTCTCTTTGATTCAGAGACTCAAGACAGACTCTCCCTTAAAGTCTTCTGTAGACTGAGTACTCTCTCCCGCCAGGCCCCTTCTCTTAGATTAAAGATGCAGTTCAGCACGTCTGGGACAGGCCATGCTGGTTCACATTTTTAGCTAATACCCAACGGGGTTCTTAGTCCCAGGGGAGTATGGAGGATGCCTCTCTCCATACCCTGCCTCCACCTCTTGGAGCCCCACCATCTAGCACAGAACTTCTTACAAGAAAAAGGGGCAGGGATGTGGAGATGCGTTTGCTAGGAGCCTAGGGGGTGTTGGAAACCGTGCCATATACAAATAACCTGAAATACTGACGTTGTCATCTCCACTGGCAGAGGGGAGACTGGAGGTCCCTGATAGGAATCAAAAAGACACAAATGGGAGTGCACGAGGTTAAAGGAATAATCCTATAAACGAGGCCCACCATGCTGACCTCCACGCAGTTTCCTTTTTTAAATGCAATTTACCTCCAGCCCTGCCTGGCTTCTTTCCCCAGCCAACTACTTATTAACTAGGACAAATGCAAGCCCCAAATTTTCAGAACACAAGTTAGCCTGAAGTGGGGGACCTTTATGATCAGATCCTAGAACCCAGGAAGATAAAGATAATTCCCCCTAACTTTAAAATGTGTAAGAAAAAGTTCTAATTAGAACAGGTCAGCATGGGGCAAGGTGACCTAGAGTCTGATGTCATTCTGCTGTCATCCAAAAGTCATGAAGCACACCTGGGCAGAATTCTCTGGAAACTTCCCTGGGATCCCCAATAAAACTGGAAGGCAGGAGGCCGGTGCTATCCTTCTGGTCTCTGAGAGGACGCACTCTCTCCCCTGAGAACATCCCTTTCCCTTTTTCTATCCCTTCTAATAAACTCATGCCTGTCATTCTGAGTGACATGTCTGAAATCTTTCTGACATGATCGAAAGAATCGGGGTTTGAAGGTGTTACCGCTGTTGACCGGTGACGAGTCCTTGCTTCCCCAATGTTGAAGAATAACACCAAAGAAGCACGCCTAGGCAAGGCCAGAGTAGAAATTAGAAGTTTATTAAAGGACAGCAGAAAAGACTTCTCCTGGAGGAAGAAGGGGACCCAAGAGGTGGAACCCGTAGAAGTGTGGTTGTTTCCCCTTTTTATAGTTTTGGTGATGGAATGTAGGTTGGAAGGCCCCGAGGGGTGGGACACAGGTGGGCCAAAGAAGTAATCTGGTCAGGAAGGACTTCTGAGTCAGCACCTTTTTGCTGGGGGCTGTTCATTAACATTTCTTTGAGGTGGACTTGGCCTAGGGCCTTTTCGGGACTTCATTAACATTCCATGAGTTGTCCTGTGTTTTCCCTGAGTCATTCTCCGCATGGCCTCCATTTTAGATCTCACTCGATATTAGACCCGATTTACCTAACTACACTGACTACCTAACTTTAAATCTGGCTTCAAAGGGAGCCTCTGCAGATGCCTCAGCTTCTCTCAGGCTGATGCCCTGTAACAGTCCTGAGATATACTTTCCTGACCCAGCCAGTAAAGGATGCAACTGGGATTAGACCTGGTCTGTCCAACATAAATCATGCTCTGTTTCTCCACAGAAAATGTGGCAAAGATTTCAATGGAATCCATTCTTAGACAAATACACACTAACTGAGACTCGTGTCACCTGCATTAAAATCTCTGGCTTGGGAACCCATTAGGGGATCTATGAATTAAGTCGACAGGGGGATGAGATTGCCCCACATCATGGCCCATTTGTATAATGTCTGCTGAAAAATGCATTGTTTCCGACTTAATTGTTGTTTTCCTTTTAGCCCAAATTTTCCGTATAATTGTGTCAATTTTCCATTTTAATCATTGTGTTTAAACATAACCATGGCTTGCTGTTGCTCTCAAAGGAAAACTGCGCAACAAACAACCACGTGGAGATTGGACCAGTCATTATTTAGAGAAATGGAGGGGCTGGAAAATTGTATAATTTCATCCAAACCCAAGGCCTCAATTTCCATTCAGAGTGAAGCAGCTTAATTGAAGAGCATTATTTGCAAATGGACAAAGAGGGAGCAATAGGTAGGAGCCTGATTAGAAATAATGGCAGGGAGTGGAGTTCCTTAACCATGTGTTCTCAATGTGCTTGTGTTTTCTTAGAAAATTAAGGGGACAAATGGCATAATAATGTACCTACAAACTAGCAGTTACAAGGATTTGGATGGATTTCCAAAGAAGCCCTAGCATAATAAAACTGTCAATTAAAGCTCATCCAAACCAGGAGTATGCTTAAAAAACAATTTTGCAATACTTATAAATTAGCAAAGAATGTCTGCATGTCCTTCAATGTCCTACTGGATAATTGTGTCAATTTTCCACTTTATCTTAAAAACAATGGGTGGACATCACCAAACAGGAACACACAGGAATACTTAATTCTCGGAATTCCTCTGGCTTACTAGTCACTATTGAGCAGCATCACATTCTGAGTATGCATGTCAATGTGAAGTTAGCATTCAGTAGAAATTTAAGTAAATAATTTCTGGTGAAGAAGGTAACCCACAAAGTTTATTGACCGGGAGCATATAGACTAGTTTTATTTCTAACTTGACAAACTTACACCATATGAAATAAGTTTGTTTGCAAACACACACAGAGGAAATGTTCTTATTAGATCACACACACACACACACACACACACACACACACACACACACCTTTTCCTGGTTTTTGTTTTTCATTTGAAGTAACTTTACCATCTTGCAGTTTCCACATTAATGAGTCAAACACATCTTTGACACATGTTTTTCTGTGGATGGGATTCATGTTCCATCTTTTGGAGAATTCTGTTTTGTAGGTAGGAAACCTGTAAATGTACGTAGTAGGTAGGAGAGTAAATGCAGGAAGTCGGGTGCTAGAACCCCGAGAATGGTGGCCTTGGAAGGGCGGTGCAGAGGTCATTTGCAGCCTCACAGTCAGCCACCTGCCAGCTCCAGCCCATGGTTGCCAAGGAGGCCTGCATTCAAATACTAACACATCTCATTTTTTTTCAAGAGAAGACAAAGATCTGAATTTTTATGTGAAATTTCCTTTTAAATCCAAAACTCTGTCAGTCAGTTTGCAGAATCCGTGCCGTGATCCACCAGTGTGGAACCTCCCGTGGCATCTTGCTGTGCCAGCTAAATGCTTTCCCTTGCCTGTCTCCAGGGGCACCCTCCCAGGTGGGCTCACACCTCTAGCTCTGCTGCAGGCACCTGCTTCCTATGGGTATAGCCAAAATCGACCTTGGCCTCTTCCAATCCATTCCTCATAAGAGACAAACTGCCATTTCAAAGGGCAAATCTAGTCTTTTCCCCGTTCTGAATCAGGTTTAAAACCCTGAATGCCATCCCATTGTTTTTAGGATAAAGAATAAAACTCCTTGATCCTAAAGGGCAGTCTTCTGTGTACTTCATGCCCCCTCCTGGAGGCTGTGTTCTGCAGAGGCCCCTACCCCCTGAGAGCTCCTCCACCTTGGGAAGCCCCAGCCCCGTGGGAGGCATTTGCGGGGGTCCACCATTGTCTGGAATTTTCTATCCCCACGCCCGGGCTCCCTGACTTAGCAACTCCTTGGGTTTTAGAACCTCAGGGTAATAATCATTTGGTCCATGTGTCTCCTTCACTTGCTAATGTGGCCATAGAGTGGTGACACCACAGGACTGTTAACAGAGCCTTACCTAAACTTCCAGTTGAAGCAGAAGCCCCAGTTTTCACTGGAAGTTCATGAGAAAATCTGAAAGGACAAAGATGCTAAGCCATCGGCCATTTTCCATTGTTTAGAAAGAGAAACACTTAGAGATAGTAAAGTCAGAAGCTTAGTCTGCATCTGGTTGTCTTAACATTTAATTTCTGCCTGTTTTCTAACAGAAAGAAGAACTTTCTGTCATATTCCAAGATTTAGTCTTAGAATCGTCCTCAGACCTATTGGCTTCTAACTAAATAATTATGGGATTTATGTTGTATCTTTATTTAATATAAGCTAAATTTGTCAAAAGAGGTTAAATTTGCCATAGTTCTTGCAATAATTAGCCTGCTCAGCCTGTACCCACTGATCTTATTACTCAACACATACGATTTACTTGAAATTGGCATGCTGACGTTATTTGAGAGGATTCTTTCTGGCATAAGGACTAACTAGTAAAAAGTAAAGGCCACTAAAGGGTTAGTAACCAGCTCTTCCTGTTCTCCACTGACTGGGTTCCCCTTTCACAGTTCTCACTGTGCTTACACTTCCTGTTATAATGTTGTGATTGATAAGAAAACACACCCAAGGCTTGAGCGGAGACCAAGAGCCCAGAATGAGTCCTCACAATGTCAGAACAGGCATCCTTCACTACGGCACCCAAGGCTTATTGAAATCAGGAAATTAGCTTTCCTTTGAACTTTGATATTTAAGGCATCAAATTCTGCATTCCATTTCCTGTCCACCTGTTGACCTGTTTTGGGTAATGAAGCAAATGATTTCTGCCCAGTGGAAAAGAGAGCCCCAAAGCCTGTGGATTGTCGTCTGGTGAAGACTGACCACTTGTGTTGAGACTGTGCAGAGAGTTTGGTCCTGGCAGGACTCCTCAGGGACCATTTTGCTTACATACAGGGGGAAGGTTTCTGATGAATGTGGTCAAACAGAGACAAAGGAAACCAAATCGGGATTAGGTCTTCTCTGGCCTTCTGAAGATTTCCCAGTTACAGGGATCAATACATTTCCATTTACTTATTCTTTGTTATTACTTTTCACATTTTTCCTTCTCTGATTAAGTTGGGTGTCAGACATCAGGACTTTAGCCTTTCACTGTGAACAGTGAGTTTTGGTTCAGCTTTTCAGCAAGAGGAGTTATCAGCCACTTCTCAGTTGTCATCTCAGAGAAAAGTAACCTTGAATCAGATCTTCATTGTTTTGCAAAGAATCTCTTGAATGTTCTCTTGGTCACAGAAATGTAAATGGAGTGCGCGTCTCTGTTGCAGGAGAAAGGATGCAGAGCTGACTGCTGGGGAGAAGCATGCTTGCATGTGAAAGCAGTGCATGGGAACAAGCTTGGAGAAAGGCAGAGGCCAGTCTTCCTCCCAGGTCTTTGACAAGGCTCCACAGGAGGGTCCTGAGGGGTCGACTGCATGTTGCTCCCAACACGCACACACCTCCCTGAAAGTCTTCCCTGTGGTGTGTTCCTCTGCGTGCAATCTGGATTTGGCCATGTGCCTTGCTCTGGAGAAAAGAACAGTACCCAGCGAGGCATTAGCAGGACCAAGAAGCCACCTGGGACTTGCTCCTTATTGCTCTCAGAACCCTACTGTCATGGGGAGGAGCTCAGCCAGTGTAACTTGTTGGGAGATCCCGGACAAATGGTCCAGTTGACCCTAATAATCCCAGGGCCCTTATAATTGCCTTGGTCTTCAAACTCCCAGAAGCAGAGCTTTGCCATGGATCTGATTACAGATGCATAAGTGAAGGCCAGACAAGTAGAAGAATTACTCAGCTGAGTCTGACTTCACAAAACTACAGACTCACTGTGGCTTTAAAGCCCTGAGTCGGTGGATCTTCTATTATGCAGAAAAAGCTAACTTTTTCTCCCTATCAGACACCCTGCCCCAAAGCTCTGCCTTGGTTAACACTAATGGTGAGCAATAACCTTGGGACCTGAGACACCAAATGGCCTAGACAGGGGTCTGACTCAGAAAGTGAACCCCGGCAACAATGGATGGTTGGTCTCCTGGGTGGTGCAGGTCCTGATTTTCTCTGCTCCATTGTGTATTAGCGCAAATAGTTGTAGGCCAGATCTTAGTTACTTCTCCATGTGACGGTAAAATGAAAGTTACAAAATATTTTTGAACTAAGTGAACACATGGGTATCTGGAATATTCAACTCTGAATGAGTTTCTGACGAGATGTGCAAGTATCTGAGCAATAACTGAAAAATATAAGCAATGCAGCCGCCTCTTTTCCCTAAGTATTTGTAGAGTATCACACTTGCCCCATGCACTCTTATTCTGTTTTTTACTTTGTAAATGAATCAGGGTGAGACAAAAGGGGAGATGAAGCAAAGGCTAGGAGAAGCTTTACCTGTGGATGAGAAACCAGGGGGAGGAAGAATGAGAGTTTCAGTGTTGGCGATTAATACCAGCTGTTTGCCTAGAGACGGGCGGAGCTGTTTATAAACAGCTTGAAACCTTGGAAATACAGGGAGATAGGTATTTAGAAGGTGGTGGGTGCAGTGGAAAAAATAGAGGGATTTAGATTCAAGCCCATGCCTGCCATTGTCTACTATGTGCTATGGGAAAGACGATCAATTGATCTGCATCTCCAGTTTCTCATTTGTAAAATGGATTTCAAATACCTCAATTATAGCAAGATGACATGTTTAGAGAAAATATATGGGAAAGTGTCACCTGCAGAGTGTGGGGTAGAGCAGTTACACAGCAGGTTTTGTTTGGAGCTGCTGATGAAGGCAGTTGCATGAGGCATTTCTGCAGCAGAGAAGGGACAGGGTCCCAGTGCTTAGGGAGACCATCCCCTACACATAGGAGAGAGGTGAGTTGGGGTTGCTGGCCAAAAGCCAGGGACTAGAAAATCAGTCATTATGCAAATGGAAAATGTATTCAAGAGGTATGAAATATACAAGTCAGATCAGAGGAAGGCCAGCCTAAAGGAAGACTTTAAGATCAGAGGTCCACGGTGGGCAGAATGTAGAGGTCCTCCATGATCCCTGCCTTCTGGTCCTGATGAGTGGGTGCAGAACCCTGGATTTGCCCCTTACCAAGGGGATTACAGCCAAGGGATGAGGACCACGTAAGCCATGATTACATGTTTATGGTAACAGTGTGGGAAGTTGCAAGGTCTGCTTCTCTTGCAGGAGACTTGCTCCCTCTTGCTGGTGGTAAAGACCATGTTATGTTGTGAGCTGCCCTTGGAGAAGACCATGTAGCAAGGTCCTGAGGGCAGTTTCCAGCCAGAGAAGGGTGAGAAACAGACACCCTCAGTCTGAACATCTGAAAACACTGAACACTTCCATCAGTGCCCCGAGCTTGAAGCAAGTCTTCCCAGGCCCAACTCCCATGAGACAGGAGACCTGGCCGAGGACTTCATTATAACCTCGTGAGACCCTGGAGAAGAGCACTCTGCTGAGCTGTCCTGGACTCCTGTCCCCACAGAAACTGTGAGATCAGTGTGTCTGTTTTAATCTATTATAGATGTGATCATATCGTTAGGTAACAACAGATCAAAAATGAGTGGCCAAGATCTGGAAGTGGGTTGGTCTAACTGGACCTGCGATGGAAGTGGCTGTGGAACCAAGCAGTGGGTGGGAAAGGAAGACTTTTGTCATGTGGTGCTGAGGATCGAACCCGGGCCGCACGCATGCCAGGCGAGCGCGCTACCGCTTGAGCCACATCCGCAGCCTCACAAAGGAAGACTTTTGGAGAACATGATGCAGAAGGTCATGGATAATTTCTTTTTAATTATAAACAAAAAATAACATAATCGCACTTGGCCAGGAAAGGACTCTGGGCTCATGTTGGTGACCTTTTCCTAGAATGTGGAAGTTAATGTACCCCATCTAACAACTGACTTGTTGAAGGCAAACATCTCACACTGAAATACTTGTGTACAGGGTTTTAAAAAGTGTTATTATGAAAAAATGATAGAAATGTATGTAAAATGCATCAGACACCATGGCACCTACCACTTAGAATAGTCATGACAGTTCCAATAGCTAAAGCTGTCATCTCCTACATGCAACCACGTTCTAAATGTGTCATTGTCATGTGTCATTCTCAGGTGTGTTTTGGGACTTCTACCACATCAATGTTTAGCTACAAGCAACCTCAAATGTTGGCTGATGAATCTGAAAGGTCTACATAAATGGCCTTTACAATTTCTTCTTTTCCAATCAATAGCAAACGATCTACATCGATCATTTTAGTATCATTTTTATCATTTATAAATAAATTACAGTTGATCCATTCCTTGACTAATTTCCTCCTGTTGCCAGCGCTGCTTAAATCAATATCCTCACGCTCTTTTGCAAGGCTGGAAGTAGTGTTAAAGAGCTCACTACTCTGGGAGCCTGTATGATGCTCTATCCCAAATGGTCCCCCAGTCTACTTGTGGATGTCCTCATGTGTCCCCAGAGGGCTTTAATCTCTTGCAAGATTATCCTTGGAAAGCGTGGATTGAATAATTCCCCAGAGGTGTACCAGAGGGTTCTCTTTCTTCCATTCCTCAGCCTCCTTTTCTCCGATCCCTCCCTTCTTTCCTTGCTGCCATTTTTTCAATCCTCAGTGGAAAATAAGATGCAGACAAAAGCTTCCAGCACCTTGAGCAGTCGACAGTGGAGGAAACTGAAAGTCAGAGAAGGAAAGAAACTTGCCCCAAGACACAAAGGATGCAAAGCTCATCAATAGTCCATGCATACCTCACGCCTCCATGGCCAAGACTGGAAGCCCAGGCTTGGTCCACTGTCCCTTGGTTTATCTTTCAAAGAAATTCCTGAAGAGCTGGCTTGCTGTACATTTTCAGCAAATACTATACCCCAGCCCTTTAATTTATTTATTTTTTAAAATTCTTTTTATCTTGAGACATGGTCTTGCTAAGTTGCTGAGACTGGTCTTGAACTTGTGATCCTCCTCCTTGGCCTCCTGAATCACTGGTATTCAGCAAGTGTACCATATGTTGGCATGACACATTATATGCTATTTATACATTTTTGATGTAGATATGCAGGCATATGTGTGTATACACATGTATGTATAGATCTTGTTATGAAATGTTCCGAATCTATTTTAGGTTAAATTATTTTAGTAGGTACATTACTCTCTTGTTTCAGTTCTTTTTTTTTAAGAAAAATACTGCAGCATTTTATTGAGGAGACAGGAATAAATGCTATTAACTGTTTTGGGTTTTCCAGTTCTTTGCATGATCCCAAGGAATTTAACACTATACTATTGGCCTCTCATAATTTGTTTAATAGGGACTTGTAGTGTGAAACTGCTCAAACTAGGTAGAGGAGGTGCCACTTCTAGACCCTCCCCTTGGGAAAGGTGCCAAACCTCCCCTCCCCCATTCACATATCCACATACTCTCTGATGTTCCCTTTTGAATCACTTGTAGCATAAGGTGAGTGCAGTAACGTGATCCACTAGCTGGAATGCACAAGGCCACTTGCACATTCACAGCACAAAGGTCACTCACAGGCCAAGTTGTTACTTTTCAATCAATCTTCTGAGGTCATCATAAAATTGAAATAATCATACGGAGCCAGTAGCAACATATCATTGTTTTCTTCATTATTAAATATGAAATAAAATCTTTGTCACAGAGTCATTTTGTATGTGCACAAGACCCATGAGGTTTCCTTTTTAAAAGTAGTATCCTTTTCCAGTGGGAAAGTTCATCCACTGAGCTCTATGGATGTTTGAGTGCCATCTGCCAGAGGCAGGCCAGAGGTGCCAGAGCTGACTGGTCATGCTCAGGAGCATCTTTTCTTGACGACAGTGTGAGTTCCGAGTGGCTGTAGGACTCGGATCACTCTGTCTTGTGGCTCGCCCTACTAACTTTGTGTGTTGTTTTTGATTCATTGACTTCAATGACTGCCCCTTGGTGGCAGCAAGGATCGGGGGTTTGGTTTATGACCTGACCATTTTTCAGTCTCTGTAAATGGCTTTCTGGAGCATAGACATCTAGTCTGTTAGGTGAGAAATGACAGAGAATTTGGGTTTTAGGGTTTTTTGCTTGCATCTCTATTTGTCTACTTGTGTTCAAATCAGATTGAGAATTTCATGGCCCCTGGCCAAGACAACTGGTCTTTGACATCTGGATTTGTGATATTTTTGTGTTTGTCTCTTGATCTTTGGCTGAAGTTGAAGTTCAAATCTGTCTCTATGTCTACGTCTATAGTTCAAAAAGATGAGAGGGTGCTGTGTTTCCGTGTCCAGAGGGTGTTAATAAACTAGACTATGAAGCCTCCTGGATAAAGAAAGGTGCTCTGTTCTGATGGGTTTGCTGAAATGAAGTGGAGCTGATAGAAATTGAGTATTCCTAAAATTCTCAGCATACAAGAAAACTGAACTTGATAAAAAATTAAATGTCCTACACTAAAAAACAAATATTTTGGAGCTAACTCAGAAATGTTTTAAGAATTTAGGAAAAGACATAGTTTACCATGAATCACCATCTACATTGTGAGCTTTGATTTTTCCACAATCTACATCTCATTAAATATTTTGGAAAACATCAACAATTCCTTAAAGTATATTAGTGGAATTTGATTTATAGTTTAACTAAGAATAATATTTTTTGATTTATTAATTGTCCCACATCTGGAGGAATTGTCACCTTCAAAATAAAACTCAAATAGAAACATCTAATAACAACTTGAAATGTAGATCCCATTGGCCAAATAACAACTTGGTCATGAAAGAAATAAATTTTGATAGGTTTTCATACTACTTGTCTCTAAATGGTGTCTTCCATTTAGTGGGGCATCTTTTATTTAGTTTGGCGAACACTAAGTATTTGAGAATTTAATGCAAGATGTCACCTAGCATGAGAACTAACTACAAGGAGCAAAGCTTTGAACCAAACCAGCTTAGAACAAAGGAGCCTCCATAGGGTCCTGGATGTGAAGTCCAGGAGATGACTCTGGCTTCAGACATAGTTCAGTCCAGGTCTGAATTATGTCACAAGTGTCCCTCTTCATTCTCAGATATGATTGCAGAATGCCCCAGAATTCTAGGCTTTGGTGTCCGGTTGGGGTTCTAAATCTCAGAGGACAGTTGGAAGTCTTTGCAGATCATTCTTATAACAGACCAGAGGTGACTGTCTGGGTGTAGGTCATGTGCCCTGTTCTGGGGACTGGAGGAGTCTCAAACAACTGCATAGACTGAATGGGATAACAAGGGTGGAGGAGAGTAGCATCTCACCGGAAAGAAGCCTCGCAGATCCGATGTCTAGAAGTCTGTGTCTGGCACGCCTCACACCTTCAGACACAGCTAAATGCCCCGTTCCCCTGGGTCCCCATCCAACCGCATCATCTGCTCACTGCTTTGTGATTATGAAGTCATCTATCTTTTTCCATGAACAGAAAATGTGGATGGAGTCAGAGAAGCCAGCCAGCTTTTGGTAAATGTTATTTTGCCGAAGTGGTTACATTATTTAAATTGACCCCTAAAACAACATTGCATGAATGTACTATTATACCCATTTTCAGGGTCAATGACAGGTGACAGGGCTCATGAGTGGCAAACACCAGCATATGAAACCTGGTCACAAGGCAGCCAGTGGGGCTGTGGCTCACTCATCTTCGTAGCCATGCTGCAAGGGGCCTGTCACTCCAGAGGTCAATACGTACTGAAGGGGAAGAAGAGGGCAAGCAGCAGGAAGGTAATTTTTTCTTTCCAGAGTATTCTTATTTTTCCCCTTTGCTGAGGACAGCCCAAGGGATTATGTGGTGTTTGTGTCCCTTGAATCCCAGCATTGTTCATACTGCTCTGTCACTGATCTTCCGCATGGTTCTCTGTCACACACACTCAAAATGGGGGTCAGCTCATATTGACGTGCAAACTGGCCATGAGGTTCTGTGTCTGGGCTGTGTGCAGAGCACCTGCAGCCCCAGGGCAAGCACAGCCAGCTGCAGGTGGTGGGGGGCTGTTGCTTTGAGGTGCCCAAGGGCCCATTTGTAGGGAGACAGACTATGTCACTTGGAGTTTTTTGTCCCTCTGGAATAGATAACCAGATAAAATTCAGAACACTTCAGTTAAACATGAATTGCAGAGAACTTTCATTTCTGTGCAGTCTTAGGGACATATTTATGTTAAAAAAGAAAAGCAAATTGTCTTTTGCCTGAATTTCAGATTGAAGGAGCCATCCTTAATCTTATTGGTTATAGTTGGCAATCTTATTCTTTTGAGAAGTCTGGATTCTGAGGTTCTTTGGGGTCATCCTTTGGCTCCATTCCAATGCCATCCCCACAGCCAGCCCATCTCAGAACCCCGTGGTAATGACTCCTGAAATCTGCCCATGCCACTGCCCTGGGCAGGACCCTGGCTAGCATGCGTGTGGGGGATAGAACAGTTCTGAGGGGTCTCCTGCCTCCCCATCTCTACTGTGCTCCTGATCCCCAAGGACAGATATGGACAAAGCCCAGAGCGTCTTGTGGAGGGCTCAGTGTTCCCTCCCAGGAAGGAGCACTTTGTCCCGGCCTGCTTCTTCAGGCACATGTCCGTGTAGTAACCAGCTCCCCTGGACAACACAGTGAACCTCCTGTGCTCTTTGCCTCCCTGTAGGATACCCCACTGTCTTTAGCCCACACACTGCTCCATCCTTCCCAGTCTTCTCGGGATGACCCTGTCCTATTGCTCTGATGTTGTTCCTACCAGGAACATTGTGAGGTTTTCTTCTTTGTAACTCATGTGGAAGGCAACTGTATAAATCAGTGTGTTATTCAACTTTTCATTGCCATGACAAATTACCTGAGATAAACAACTTAAGAGGAGGAAAGGTTTGTTTTGACTCAGTCTCGGAAGTTTCAATCACTGTCAACTGGCTCTGTTGCTTGGAGGGAAGAGTGGGTGGAGGAAAGCTACTCGTCTAAGGCAGCTAGAAGGAGAAAGAGAGAGAGACTAAAGGGTGGTGGACAAGATGTACCCATCAAGGACATGCCCCTAGTGACCTCTTCATCCAACTAGACCCCACCTCTGAGAGTTTCTACTCTATCTACTCTCTTACTTTATCCATCCTTCAATGGATTAACCCACTGATGATTTCAGAGCCCTCAAGGTCAAAAAGCCCACCTCTGAACACTACTGCATTAAAAACTAAGCCTTCAACACATGAGCCTCGGAGCTGTTCTAGGTCCAAACTCCAACAAGCGGTAAGTGGATGTTTCAAACTGGAAGATTCTCTTCTTGATCCTATAACCCGTGTTCAGGAAGGTGGATGTGTATTGCTGAGGCTTGGATTCTTATGTGTCGATGCCCTCCCGACAGTGCTCTGCTGTGGATTAAACAGCAGGGTAAGTTTGGGCCATAGTTGGTCCCTATGGCTCCCCTTTCATTTTGCTCATTTTTCTCTTTCCTCATTTCAGTGGAAAGTCTTTTCTGCTGCAGATCTTAATCTAGATTGTATTAGAATACTCTGTGTGCTAGTCTCATGAATTCTGAGCTTTATTGTGATGAGGGGTTCTCCCTAAAGATTGCAAACTCTCCAACAATCTCTTCTTGCATACAGCACATGCTTAATAATGGAGAATTTCAATTGTATATTTCCATACAATCTTAGCTAAATAGCAGTCCTCTTGCTTTCAAAAAGAAGCATGGAACAATCTGTCACGTGGTGTCAAATCTGTTCCACACACTCCATAGGAGATGCAATGATGTGTCAATTAAGTGGCTGATTATGCAATGAATATATAATTTTCATATTCATAAAGCAATCATCCATTATTAAGATTTCTTCTCTATTTAAATGAAAAGGATCCTTTATGTAGGGTGTTAGTAAATTACTTTATCAGAAGAGATGGCATGCATTTTATTTTAGACATCAAAATCTTAATTGGAGCCTTCACGGCTTCCAAAGGTGCATTTATGCGAAACTGTTGTTTAGGGAATGGTTTGGGTTTTTTCAAAATGAAGTGGGTAAGCGTGAAGCCTGCCTGGATAATGACAATCACAGGTCTCTCACACGCAGGGAGTGGGCTGCATTTGTTAGTCCTTTTGCTGCTTAAAAAATCCCCCAAATGCAGGCAAAACTAAGGCCATTGTCCTCACTTACAGATGGAACTGAGGGCAGGGGCCAGCAATTCCTCAGAGGTGGGGGTGCCCGCCAATGAGGGGCCTGCTTCCCAAGCCCTCTTCTAGCAGTCTTCCAACTGGCGTCCACCGTTTCCTGGTTCTCAGCACAGGAGTTACCTTGAATCCCGCTCGGCATGCCTGTGGTGCACTCCTCCCACATCCTGTCTTGCACCCCAGTCTGCTCCTGGCTGCAGCAAGTTTGGTGCCGTCCAACTTGCTGCAGCAGAGCAGAGCAGGTGGTGGGTGCCTGTCCACTTCATGCAGGTCTCAGTGTAGAAGGGACTTCCACAGTCCATGAACCCCCACTCCACATCTGCAAATCCCCAGTCCTCCTCTGCTTCTGTTACATCCCTGGTGACCATGAGCACAGCCAGCATCATAAGATATACCATTTTTCCTAGGCTGTCTGGCTGGATGACTATTATAATATATAAACTCCATAATACATAAATTCGGGTCATTTGAGTCAAGGTAATTAAAAATAATTAAAGCACATTTATTTTGCCTGATAACAAACAGAATAATATCTCATAGAATATTGAGAAATTATATACATGTGTATACATATAGGAAAGAGTTAAAATCACCTGTACTCTCATTCCCATACCCTATCTTGATTTTATATATCTTCATGTCATTATGTTTTTTTCTAGTTTTGTATAATGATAGGATCACACCATAAAACTGTTTTTAGCTTCAATTTTCCATTTAATTGAACATTGTTCTTTATTTTTAAACACATGTAAAGAATAACTTGAGTAGTTGGCTAGTAGGTTTTCATGTTTTCTTTAATTCATCTAGCCTCCTCTATTATTGAACACTAGGATGACTTCCCTCTCCCTTGTCTGTGTTACTGTAACAAATACAGGACATACTCACATTGCAAGAAAAGGCTTACCTGTGGGCTCACAACTCTGCCCTTCACTCTGACTATTTGCAGGAAGAATCACAAGAAGACCCAGCTATGGGGCCGTTCCACCTACTGGATTATCAGAAACAGGCATCTTGAGAAGAGACCAATTTGGTCCTTCCTGACTTTGCTGAAGTGTGTCTGTGGAGGAGAGGGAAGCTATGTTCCCAGCTTTGTGTTGGGCACACACAGTGCATGCAGGGTGACATGGATTTCAGTTCTGACAGAGAAGCAGGTAAGGGGCAGGTGCCCCAGGCGAGGGAGCAGCGTAGAGGTGTGGCCAGGTGCAGCTGGTGTGGGATGCTTGCATGCCTGGATTCTGCAGCCCAGGGTGACTGCAGGTGACAACCCTGAGTCTGATTGTCAGCTGCTGTGATAGTCATGCTAAGCAATTTGAACTTTGTCACATTCCAGAGCAAACACCTTCTAATTGATAATTAGCATTTATAATGCAATTCACAGTTTATGGAGTGCTTCCTAAGCTCTTGGCATTCTCCCAACCATGCCTTGTGGAAGGGCTTATCAGGGGTTACCCAGCATGTACTTGACTCAAGCCCCCTCTTCTGAAATGCTTTGATGGACCTGGGCCCAGGGCACTATCCTCTGGAGGGCTCCTCTGAGCAGGTGTATCTGTGACCTTATGCCCCCACTGTATGCATGACAATGTGTTCATGGTTGGCACCCTGTCCTCAAAGATAGGATTCCCTGTGTTCTCAGGGCTCTCACGGTGCAGGGGTCACTGCATCAAACCCTATGTTTGATACAGAATAAACAAACGTGTGGCCATGGTATTTCCTCCTGCATCCTCTATACTGAAACCCCTGCCTCTACCCCAACACACTCACTGAAATCAGCCAAATTCCTCCCCATCCACCATTCCCCCAGGGACACGGGTGAGTTGCCTACAGGGGTGTTGGTTCTGCTATAATGTGAGTGTGCAAGGAACGGGTAGGGGGTTCCTGTGCATGCCCCAGAGGTAGGGTCCCCAGACTGACCAGCAGAGTGTCAGAGCTGGGAAGGACTGGAGCATTGCTTTATTCTGTCCTCTGGTTCACTGGCATGCCCAGTGTCACAAAGTCCCTGCTCTTGGGAGGCAGCCACAGTCCTGGTTGGGAACTCCAACTCCTCAGGCAGAGCCCCTCCTCCCAGGATGGAATGGGAGGTGTGCTATGGTGTCCTGGCCATTCCCCTTACAGTGAAGAAGTGTGCTGCCTGGACAGGAGGTACAGTTGGCTTTGGGGTGAGGGAAAGGGCAAAGGTACTGGAAAATGGGCGGAAGGGGATGAAATGAATCCAAGGACTGTACATGACATAGTCAAGGGAGGGGCATAGATAACAATCAAAATCAACTCTGGTCTCTTGGTCTCTGCAGAGAGTGTCTCCACCACTAGGCTATGTGGTGCTTGATGCCAGGTGGAGAACTGTCTCATGCCCCATCCAGAGGGGAGGTGCCCACATGCCCCTCAATTTGCCTTTGACCCTACACTGATGCTATACCCAAGTCCAGTGGCCAGGGTGGTAGGTCTGACTTTGCTCCATGCTCATAATGCCAGCTTATTCTTCAAGAGCACGGATAAACCCAGAAGACATTGTGCTGAGTGAAATAAGCTGGTCAAGGAGGATAAATCCAGTACCTATCCAATGAAATGAGGGCCCTAAAATACTCAGACTCACAGGGCGGAGAGCAGAGAGCGCTCGCCAGACTCCCAGCCTCTCAGGAAGATGAAATGGGGCATTGGTTTTCTATGGGTACAAATTTTCTGCTATGTAAAATGAATAAATTTTAGAGATGTGTTATCCAGCATGGATCATAACTGGATAACATTGATCATGGATCAATACAGTTCATAAAACTGTATTGTGCACTTTAGAATATGGTAGAAGAGAAGACCATATTTTAGGTGTTCTAGGGGAAAAAGAGCACAAAAAGCATAAGAAAGTTCTTGGATGTGATGGATATAGTTAGTACTCTGGTCATGGTGGTATTATGAGTGCCTGCATTCGCCCATACACAAGCCGTGTACATGAAATGTATGCAAGTTGTTTTATTTATTTATTTTTTTTGTATATCAACTACAGCTTACATGATGGCTAATTTTAACTGTCAACTTGACTCGATTAAGGTATATCCAGATGGCTGGTAAAGCATTATTTCTGGGCTTGTTTATTTCAGAAAGAAATTGCCATTCAAAGCATTGGATTGAGTGAGGAGGATTCATGCTCCTCCAATGTGGGCGGGAGCCTCCAACTGGCCGAGGGCATGGATAGAACAGGTGAGTTGTTGGTGTTTCTCTCTCTCTCTCTCTCTCCCTCTCTCCACCCCCTGCCCCTCCAGGACATTCATCTGTGGGTACACAGGGAAGATCAAGCAAGAGCCCTGGGAAGGAACCAGTCCAACACCTTCATCTTGGACTTCTGGTCTCCAGAATGATGACAAAGTGAATTTCCATTTTTAAGCTGCTCAGTCTGTGGTATACTGTCACTGTAGCCCTAGAAAAATATCACCCCAATTCATCCTCAGGGGGAGGGGGGGCGGGGATAAAAAACAAGACATGGATGGATGGGCAAACTTGGAAATTCTCAGGGCCTGTTTTCACATCTGTTCAAATGACGTCCATGAAAACAATTATTGTTGTAAATGACAATTACAGAATGCTTATATTTGAGGAACATTTGCTGCCATAACCCTACCTAGCAGAAATGATATAAAGAATATCTAACAAGGAAACTGAGGCACAGCGAGGGTCTTGCTTCCCAGCCAAGAGAACAGGGCTAGAAAGCAGATAGGCAGGTTAGTCCAGACGTTCCACACGGAGCTGGGGGAGCTGGTGGTGGGTCCAGCCTGCTGCCAGGTTCCAGGGCTCTGAGCTGATGTCCACAAGCTCTGCCCCTGCTCCCATGTCCCTCTGTGTCCTGAGGGAGGCGAGCCCCCTATCACTGAGTCACTCTAACATGGAGACCTACAAGTAGAAAAACTGAGGAGGGGAAGCTGAGGGGAGGTACTGCACGGGCAAGGCCGCGAGACCCTGGGTTCAATTCCCAGCACTGCAAATAGAGAAATATAAATGAATAAATAAAAGATCCCCAAAGCCAGAGTCCTGCTGGGCCACTCCAGCCTTTGCTGCTTCCAGGCGCGGAGCAAGGGGCATGTCTTCTCTGCCAGTGGAAATAGCAGGGCTTTTCTGTCTGGGTTTAGCAGGAATAAATTGGAGATATGGATACAAAGAAGGCAGTGCATTACTTCTTTTTTAAATAAAAGCTCTACATCACGTTGAGTCAAATAAGCCAGACTCAGATTGTCCAGGGTTGTGTGTTTTCTCTCACGTGTGGAAGCTAGAGAGGGAAAAGGAAGAGAAAGATGTGTGTGTATGGTGGTGGTGGTGTCTCATGGAAGTCACAGGGAGATGGGTGCAGTAGAGGAAAAGGACCAGGAGGGGAAAAGGGGAGGGGAAGGGAGATACGATTCTGGGGAACAAAATTAACCAAATCATGTTGTTATAACATGTGTGGTATGAACATGAAACAATGAATCCCACTGTTCTGTGTAATTACAGTGCACCAAAAAACAAATGAATGAAGTTTTTTAAAATTTAAAAAGCTCTATAATTACAAGGGATATTTACACCTAGTGAAATCTCTTGATCTCCCTGTGCCTAAGTTTTGTAGCATGTAGATTGGGAACAATGTCTCCCTCATGGTGGCAATGGGGACCAGGGAGGAATCCGAATGTGAAATGCCTCATTCGGTTCTCTGGCCTGTGCTGGGAACTGAGAAGTAGATAGTGGGTAGGGGAAGAGGAAGAGGAAGGGGGAGCCTTGCATTGTGCACAAAGACACGGAAGACGCCACCACCCCTACAGATCCCATTTACCACTGTGACCTGCATTTTAGAGGGTTTGAGGAACACCCACTCACCAAGAATGCCTTCATTTGGTCCATGAGAATGCTCAGGGCCAGGGTCCTGGGACGGTGGAGTTATTAGTGCCACTTAGTGGTGGGATGAGGAGAACCCACCAGCTGCTGGCTGGGTCACCTCAACCAGGTCAGAGAACGCTGCCCTAGTGGCCAGGTGTTCATTCCCACCTCTCCAGAACACAGCCCAGAACTGGAAACTTCCCTTCCCTGCCACATTTGGGGACCGCCATCCTCTCAGAGAATGTTTTCCTCACCTCCTCTTGGCGGCCACCCCTCCTCCAGCATGTCTTCTGAGCCTGCAAACATCGCCTCCTCCCTGAAGCCTGTGGGCAATGCCAGCACCACCTCCCCGCCCCCATGGCTCTGCTCGTTCCCCTAGGCTCTTTACACTTCAGGTGACCCTGACCGGTCCTGTAACATAGTGTGCCACTCCCTGCAAGTTCCCCATATCTGTCACCCACTCCTCCTCACAAAAGCCTTGGTGTTCCAGCAGCAGGACACTCTTCTTAGGTTTTGAGGGGTGCACACAAAAGAATGAAGTTCCTGTCTGGAATCCCACTGTGCTTCCCTGGAAAGGCTCATGTTTCAAGTCCAAATTCAGATGCAACCTTCTCTGAGGCTCCTCTCTTGACCTCTTGGGGCAGCCTCCCATTGTATCTGGTCTTACACACCTTCGCAGTTCACCATTGCATGACAATCTCATGTTCGCCTTGTGGTGAGTACTCATCTAGGGGCTTGAGTTGTGTTTGAATGACAAGACCAGCACTCAGAGCTCCTCAGGACGGGGATCACGCACAGACAGCCGCCTCCCCCTGCAGGCTCCTGTCCATGACCATCTCAAGGGATTAGCTCTGGCTCCAGTCCCCCACCATGGTTCTCCGTGAACTCCAGCTCTGCTCCCATGTGCAGAGAAGGTTCCTGGACTCTGTCATCTGTTTCTCCCATCTGACACCCGTCTTTGCTTTGGCATCTTCTGGCTTAGAACTCCCTCTCCTGCTCTCTTTCTGGGAGGTTTTGATGACCCAGGAATGACTGGCCCAACTCCCTAGCCTCTCTCTCGTGTGGGACGGTGTTTAGGTGTGAAAACTTTGGAATTGGAAGGATCTGGAATGAAAGCCCATCTCAGTAGCTGAGCACGGTGCTCCATCCATCTGGGCACTGGTTCTTTATCCGTAAGCCAGAGATAATAGGAGCCACTTCATTGTCCAGTTGTGAGGACTTCGGTTACTGGATGTGTAATGCTTCACAAAATAAAGAAAACTACCCTGCAGTTGGTTCACACAGCTCTGGCTCCACACTCCTAACCACGGGGGGGTCTCCTTCCATTTCCCTTCCTGTGACGTCAGGGCTGACCCCAGGACAAAGCCAACCCCAAGCCCCAGAACACTTCACTCTTCAGACAGACTCTTTCTGAGCACAATGCCTGTCTTTCTGCTTCCTCTTTCCCTCCCACTCTCCCACCATTTTGTGTTTTACCTTCCCACATGTATTCAGTTCCCAGTTCCTTTCCCCTCTCTCAGTCTCTCATGGTCCATCTCTTCAACCCACATCCTGTAATCCCCCTGAATTCACAGACGGCCAAGCTGTCTCCATCTCAGTCCTGCTAGAACCCCTGGAGATCCAAGCTGCCCTCCATGACCCGCATTTGCCCCTTCACAGCAAACTGATACCATGTCCTGCTCTGGTTTCTCACACGGATCCATGTTCACCATTTCATCAAAAGCTCATCCCGACTCGTCCTCTCTGGGCAGGCAAGCCCTCTTTCTACCTCTCAAATAAAATCCCACCCCGCCAGGCACCGGAGACCCTCCTGCCCTTAGGGACTGCCCTCTGCTCCCTTCCTGAGTCTCTCATCTCACCCTCCATGATGCTTTCTTCTCAGCTTATAAACAAGCTCAAGTTGCTTCCACCCCAAGAAACTGTTTCATCTCTGGAAATTTGTTCCTTTTTTCCAATTAGCAACTGAGTCAATAATTCAAACACTTCCTACCAAGAAAATGTTAGCCTTCCCCACGATTGTCAAATACATTAAAGAAACAGATGTTCATGTTATACAAAATAATGTGAAGAAGTAAAATTGAAGGAAGACTGCACAACTTAATTCAAGAGGGCAACACAACTGATTCTACAACCAAACAAGTTTTCCAGAGTAAAGGAAAATTATGTCCAAACCTCATTCATAAACAAAACAGCTCTCTAAATAAAACACGGGCAGCCTGAATAGAACACAGTTTGCAAAAAGATAGAGCTTACCACCAATTAGTTTTCATTCCAAGAGCACATCAACATTATAGGACATGTTAATATATTATTAATACAATATTTCATTAATACAGGTGAGGAGAGAAATAGCTGTCTTGTCTTAATAATTGATATAGAAAAAGTTTTTGATAAAATGTCAAGGATCATTTATTATTTTAAAGGCTCAGTAACAGAAAAAATTAAAACCTTCCTTAAACTGATAATTAATGAACATATATAAACAAAATAATGAAATGATATACACAATATTGACTTGTTCAAAAGCATTCTCTTTAAAATAAAGATCAAGGCAAGACTGCTCATTACCACTTCCTCTAAGCTATGTTTGGCCAGGGAACAAGAACATCAAAGAGAAATAATATGTGTAAAATATAAAAAGGAAGACTGGCAACTACTATTATTCACGGATAACTGTTTACATAAGAAACCGAACAATCTATGAACACATTATTAGAATTAATAGGAAATTACAGGAACAGGATTTCTGTTGTCTAAATGCTCCCCACCCCCAATTCATGGGTTGAAACCCAATCCTCCGTGTGGAGGTATTAAGGGCCTTCCAGCATGAATAGGCCAGGAAGGAGATTAATGCCCTGGATTACAGAGGCCCAGGGGATTTGCTTGCCTCTTTCCTGCTGTGAGCACAGACTGAGAAGTCTCCATCAAGGAAGCCAACAGCCCTCACCAGACACCCAATCTGCTGGTGCCTTGATCTTCAATTTCCCAGGCTCTGAAATTTTAAGATCTAAATCTCTGTTCGTTCATAAACCACCTAGTTTGTGGTAATTTTGTTATGGCATCCCACACAAACTAAGAAAAGGGTCAATAAAAGCAACTACTCTTGTCAATTGCACTTCTACCAAAGATTGGAAAAGAGGATGTACCCGGGAATGAAATGGAGCAAGTTATGTTACGGGCATTTGTGAATGTCACCATGAGCCCCATTCTTATGCAAAATCATAATACCTTAATGAAAAAGAGAAATTTTTGTTTTCAATGGGATATTTAAAATGGCATCAAAAATATGCATGGTACCTAAGTTTAAATCAAACAAAATGTTTGCAAGTGCTTTAAGTAGAAAATTTTGAAATTATATTACTGCATAAAAGGCTGAGATAAATATATAATCTTTCTTCATAAATACGCCAGTCATTCCCAAATTTATCTATAGAGTCAATGCAATTCCACAGCAAACCTAAGTAATATTGTCACAAAAATTAACAAACTTAGTAAAAAATTCAAAGGGAGAAAGGAATCACAGTCTCATTCCTTCCTTAATTCCTACAGTCTGCTCTTGTCAAGAATAGCTGATGGACTTCCAAAGAAGGATGAGGTGTATGGTGTCACCCTGATAGATAACACGTTGCACTGTAAACGGGAGAATTATAAACAGTGGTGTGTTGCACTCGAGAGGGAAAAATAAAGCCCACCATACTAATGGAGCCACAGAGCAAGCCCAGGGTGAGTCCCCTCCGCATCTGAAAGGCTCTTCCCTAATAGAGTTGGTGTTGCGGGTTATAGGCAGAAGGGTTGCAGGACAGTGGATAGTGCTGGATAGCTAGATAGAATGAGGGTTAGGTTTGGATTTGGAGTGTCCCTCAACAGCTTGTTTTGAAAGTGTGATCCTGAAGCAGCACAGTTCAGATGTGGGATGATTGGAATATTCAATGATTAGAATACAGGGCTCTGTCCTCATCAATGGATTAATTCACTGTGGCTGAATGAACGACTGGGAAGTGGGGCCCTATTGGAGGAAGTAGGTCACTGGTGGTGTGCCCTTGGCAGGGCTTATCTTCCACTGGCCCCTTCTCCTCTCTCCTTCTGCTCTCTATCTGTCAAGAGCTGAGAAGGTTTCCTGTGACACACACTTCTGCCATGATGTTCCTGCCTTGGAGCCCGTCAGCCATGAACTGAACCTCTGAAACCATGACCCCAGATAAACTCTCCCTCTTGACTTGTTCTTTCCAGATATTTGGTCACAGTGGTGAAAAGCTGACTAAAACACAGACTTAAATGTAAAAAGCAGAGATTTACAATTATATATATATATATATATATATATATATATATATATATATATATATATATATATATATAAAATATACGTAATGTAGTAAAATATATAATATGCAAGTTATATATATCTATCTATCTATATATATATAGATATATATATATAGATAGATAGATATATGTGGATTTTAATGGCCTGAAAATATAAAAATGCCCCTAAAGAGAACCCAAAAATATATTAAGATAAATGACATAAACACCAATTTCTATTAATTAAGACACCATGGAAATGAGACCCACAGTGTCTGAGATGATATTTGAACAGACAGAAGCTAAGAAATACTATGAAATAAAAAGAATTCCTACAAATACAAAAGTTAAGTGATCCAAAAATAAAAATGGGTAAAACAGCAAAGAATAGGCAACATGAATGGCCAGTGAGCATAGATAGAGGCCTGATTGTCATTTATAATCAGCAAAATGCAAATAAAAACCATTTCTGGGTCAAATGCCATTTCCCATTCATTAGATTAGCAATGTCAGAGCCTGACCTAAGGGGTGAGGGGAAGACATTGTGCCATGGGAAGCCACGCCCCCTGCTAAAGTGAATTTGAGCGGTGCATAAAGCTGTGGCATTACCCAGGAAATATGGTGGTGAGTGTGTTCTGTAACTTGGAAATTGTCATCCTAAGTGTAGAGGAAAGACGGGCCTATCTGTGTCAGGAGATGTACAAGGGGTACTCACAGCCACTCCCTTGGAAACTTTGAACACACCTGTACACGCACACACACACAGAGGGCACAAATGTATTCTTATACTGGAATATTATGCAGTGATAGCAACGAGCTTCCTCTGTCATAGTCAATGAGACACAGCTTCCTACATCAACAGAATGCTTCTAAAAACCATGTTTAGGCAAAAGGAAAAACAATATCTGAATAATGTGCATGATTTGGGCTGGGGTTGTGGCTCAGTGGTAGAGTGCATGCCTGGCACTTGTGAGGCACTGGGTTTCATCCTCAGCACACATAAAAATAAATAAAATAATGGTATTGTGTCCATCTATAAAATATTTGAAAAAGAATGCACATAATTTAATTCTGTCTGCTCAATTATTTTAAAAAATGCATTGTATATGGCATAGATATGGCAAAATGTAAAATATGATACATAACAAAACATGGAGAAGGAACCACAGCCTGCTTCTCTCCCTCTTCCTCTTGCAATCTATCTTCTCTTATCTGGTCTATTTCGTAATTTTCAAAAGCCTCTTAGAACAATAGAGAATGCATTTAATCACATTTTATTAAAAAAGCATTGATACCACAGAAGATTAATTTACTTGAGGGGGGTTTTGTGTTGAACTTGTATTGTTTCCATCCAGGGCAGTAAGGCATGGGTGGACAGGGAAACAGATTGTGGGACGACATCTGGAATGTCCAATCAAGCCCTGCCCACCATGGGGAATAGGAAACAGCAGCTCAGAGGGTCTGAGTGGTTTTCCCAAGATTCAGATTCAGTACTAAAGCAAGACTTAGGCCTCCTCATTACTCCCAAGAATACCACGCAGCCCGGGCAGCCCAGGAGGTGACGTGACTGCAGGGATCTGGAAGAAATAGGCCTCTGGGGAAAAAAGAATACTTCAGCTGGCACCTACATGCCACAGTGCCCTTTGGTACCCTGGACCACCCTACTTAGGTGGGGCTCATGTTCTATTACACAGAGGAAGAATTTTGTCTCGGAGAGCAGGGGCAAGCAGCAGCATGCTCAAGATGAATTCTTCCCCCTTTGTAGCTCACCAAGTGCAGGCCTTGGAATGGCGCCTGGATTTCTGCAGACAGGAATGATATTGAAGCCCCAAACATTTCCATCAAGAAAAGCGAGAGTGCCCTGCCAACTCCCCAGGCTGTGTTCCTTACAAAAGGAAGAATTTGTCCCCAAAGTATGTAGTCATTTAATGTAATGATTCATCAACTTTGAAGGATGGATATATATGTTTTTATCTTTACTGAGCTGAAAAATAGTATGTTTTCACAATTTAACAAGGGCATTTTTTTTTTTTTTGGTACCAGGGATTGAACCCAGAGGTGCTTAACCACTGAACCACTGAGTCATATCCTTAGCACCCTCATATAATTTTTTTTTAAAGACAGGGTCTTGCTAAGTTGCTGAGGCTGGCTTTGAACTTGCAATTCTCCTGCCTCAGCCTCCTGAGCTTCTGGGATTACAGGCGTGCACCACTGCACCCAGCAGGGCATTTGGTTTTAATGCCATCATGCTATCAACTCAATAGACTCCTCTTTTATTCTTTTTTTTTTTCCTTCAAAGTTCCTGACATTCTTAAAGATAAAAGTGATTGTTTTGTTATCAACTAACCTCTTTTTTTTGTGGGGGGGGGGAGGAGTAGTGATACTTTCTCGGCATAAAAGAAATGGGTGTCATTAATTGTGATAAGTAATATAAATTCTGTGCTTTGAATTATCAGTCACTGATTACTCAAACCTGTATTGAGGCGTCTGAGGAGAAGTGCAGTGTGTAGATCCAGGGACCAAGACTACACAGGGCCAAACCCTGGCTCTGCATCTTCCCAGCGTGGGGGAGTCCTATTAGTCAGCTATGCCTCCATTTCCTCACCTATGAAGGGACTGGCTGATAACAGCACCTATCCTGTTTGTAGTCATGTGGAATCTGGGAGTGGATTCTGAGATTGCCTAGTAGTTTGAAAATCTGTGGCTTTCGACTGATGACAGATAGAACAGGCCATTCTCTGCAAAAATTTCAGCTGCACCCAGAAAGCTTGGTGAGGTAAAAGGAGAGCTAATTTCTTGCCCATCACAGTCTGATGAAGGTCAGGCAGTTGCCATAAGGAGCTTCAAGGTCAGTTCAGGGCCTGACCTACCCCATTTTAAAACTTGCCTTTTGTTTTTTCTTACTTTTGTTGTTGTTGTTGTTCAGTTTCAAATATAGAATAGAGGGGTGTGTGAGTGAGAGAGGCCCGTGCTTTCTTTCCCAACACAGGAATGACCTCTCTTTTCTGCTCATTTGACTGTGGGTGAGGACTCAGTCAGAGTAGTGGTTCTCAGTTGGAGCAATGCTGCCCCCAGGGACATTAGTCAATGTCTGGAGATCGCTTTGGTCATCACAGGTCACAACTGAGCAGGGAGGCTTCTCCTGAGTCTAGCAGGGTAAGGTCAGGGGTGCTGTGCACAGGGCAGCCCCTCAGGACAAGGAGCTGCCCAATCCCCATTAGTAGTATGCTCAGACAGAGTCACTGAACTAGGTAATAACAGCAAGACATCTGTGCAATTTATAGATATAAACCTCACAGAAGAGGGACCAAGGAGAACACACAGGGAGTGATGACATGGACTGACCCACCCCTTCCCAGCTCAGCTCCCTGTAGCTGTGTGGATTTAGTCAACACCCTCACCTTGGTTACTACGGTCCCTGTGAAGGTGAAATCCATTCTGATGTACAGTGTTTAGGGTGCCTAGTAAGAACTCTACCAGCTCAGAGCTTGCTGTGGTCACTGACACATGTGGCCCAAATAAAGCACTGACCAGACCCTCTGGGAAAACAAACAGGTGGCGTGCTCTGGGCTGAACGGCAGTGCTGCAAAAGAACCATCTCAAAGCTGAACAAAGTCCACTTCTCCTAAGGTCCTTCCCACCCCTGTGCCAATCAACCCAGCTCTTGAGTAAACAGACCCATCATTTCATCACTTTGTTTGTTTGCTTATTTATTTACATTGATGGGGATTGAACCCACATATGCTGTATTACTGAGTTACATTGCCAGTCATTTCTAAACTTTTTATTGTAAGACAGGGTCACACACACAAAAAAAGATAGGATCTCACTAAGTTGCTGAGGCTGGTCTTGAACTTGCTGTCCTCCTGCATCAGCCTCTGGAGTAGCGGCATTCCAGGTGTGCACAACTGCCACCAGCTCAGTCAGTCAAATTAAATACAGCAATTGAGCATCTATTGTAAGTACAAAGATGTTCGAAACAAACTTTTGATTTTGAGTTTTCAGGCAAGACAAGACAAACATGAGAAGAAAATAAGCCCCAAATGCATTTTTAAAATCAATTTTTAAGATGTATTGAACACCTTCTATATGTTCCAGATGCTGGGCTACCAGTTGAGGAAAGAAAAGCCCAAGCTTTTCCAGGTCTGCATTGAAAGACTCCTCAGCCTATAGTAGCAAATGCATTCGAGTCTGAATAATAGCACTCCTGATCTCTGAGCATGCGTGAGGCTCGCAAGCAGCTCAGTGCAAGCAAGGGTTAACTCTCACACAGGTCTGAGGCCACTTCATAAAGAAAGTCCTGTGCAGAAAAAGGCTTGGAGGATGAATAAGGATTCCAGGATGTGCCAGAGCAGGATGCAGAAACTAGACTCATCTGAATGCCAGGCCTGGAATTCGGAGCCTTTCCTGAAAGTGCAGAATCCCTCCTGAAGGATCTTAAGAGGAAAAGAGGAGGATCAAAGTGGCAATTCTAAAAATCAATATGGTGTGAAGGGAGATGGCTCTTAAGAAATTACTCTATTTCAGATAAGGAATAGGATGACCCTGGGCCAACTGGGTGGCTTAGTGAGTGGTCAGAATGGAAAGTGTGAGCAATGAACACAGCACTCTGCTATTTCTCCAACTCATCCTAACACTTAAATATAATCAGAGCTCTCACGTGCATAGCCCCGTGTTCTGTGTTATCCAGTTCTTGCACCCACAACAAGCCTGTGAGGTGCATTTTATTCTCCTCGTTTGAGAGAACGGAAAATTGAGATATGACTAGATGGAGTCCATCTTCAAGGACAGTCCATAGAGATCAGTGGTGCCAGATTTCACAATCAGCCAAGTTGCCCTGGTCTGAGTTCTTCCATTAGAGGATGAGAAGTTTCCTGCCTCTGTGGAAGTCTTGCCTCCTAAACTGACCCAAACCCATGGGGATGCATGGTCCCCAGGGGAGGCTATTCTAAACCTGCCCCTGCTGCAGCCCCAGAAATGTAGAGTGTGCGGAGTCTGAAAGCCTTTCCTTACAGTTACTTCTTGCTGCCACAGGATGTCACCATTGAAAACTTGCCTCCCACAGAAGAAATGTGGCCCTCTGTGCTGGGATTTTTGGTTCACCCTGAAAAGGCTCCAGCCCCATAGATCTCTGCAGAAGAGCCATCTTGCTCCACACCCCAGAGCCACACTCCAGAGCCAGAGTGTCCCCTGATTAGCTTCCCGGGTGTGTCTCGCAGTGTGCCCCTCTTTCAAATGGGCTATCATCTTCCAGCCCTGGGGCTGCATCTGTTCAGTATCTTTCCCAGAACCCCAATCCTCCTGTCCTATCTGTCACTATTTATCTCAAAACATCAAGTTAAGATTACACCCATTTCCTTAGACACACCATCACTCACAAGGGCCTCTAGATGGAAAAAAAACAGACCTCTCCTGGGGGCCCTGTTATGGGTAACTTGGAATGCTATTCACATGGTTGAATGAGAGTTGGTATTTAATTAGATGTTTAAGATGAGAGGTGCAGAGAGAATGAGAGGGAAGGAAGCCTAGGATGGATGACCTTAGGGTTCTGGTCCTGCTATTCGATGGACCGCCTCATTCCCTGGGAGGGGGCATAAGAGTCAAGTGTTGTTTCTGCACTTGAGATGCTTCTTCTAGGCTCACCAAGGGCAAGGCAGGGGCAGGGGCTTTCCCTTCTACACCTTTTGCAGCCCCTTAGCTTCTCAGGGGCTCACTCTACCAGGCTGGGGATGTATCAGGTGGGGACAAGGCATTGAGTTGTCCCCTTCTAGGAGAGGGCATTGGGTTAGGGAATCTCTGGGCTTAAAAGCCATCATCCCAGCTGGAAGTCTGATGGGTGTCCTGCTGGTCTATCCATGAGCAGCATTTGGAGAGGAAGACATCACAGTAAGAATTTGTAATACCGTTGTATGCAGGACAGGGCAGGAGGTTCTGGGACAAAGTCAATCATGCTATCTCAAGGTTCGTTGAGAGCCTAGTCACAAATTTATATGTACATATGTATAAAATGTATGTATATTACATATATGTACACATAGACACACCCAAACATATATCTGTATGCTTTTTTCATTCAAAAATAAAAAATGTATGATAGACATGTACATGAAATTCTCATTCCTGTGCCAAATTTTTCCACTCAGTTCCACCCCACCCAGTCCCCCAAATTAAGACATTTCTCCAAGGTCTTTTACAGCCTTCTAGCACATTTCCATGCCAGTGCAAATATATGTTTACATGTATGTTTGTCTCCTTGTTTCACAAAATGATTTTGCTTTAAACATGTTCTGAACTTTTGCTTTTAAGTTACTACATCATGGATTACTTTCATTCAGATAAATGAAACCCATTCTATTGCAAGAGAACCAAGATCCTAGATCATCTCCTCTACAAGAGACTAGGAAACGTAGAGGAAAACTTGTGGGGGGAGGGGGGCAGAACTTGAATTGACTTTCAAAAATGAGTGTGAATAAAAATGCAATGTCAATGTTAAAATAAACATTGTATGATTTTTTTTTAGTTGTAGCTGGACACAATAACTTTATTTAATCTATGTATTTGCATGTGGTGCTGAGGATGGAACCCAATACCTCACACATGCAAGGCAAGTGGTCCACCACTGAGCTACAACTGCAGCCCCAACATCATATGACTTTGATCACATTTTTATAAGTTTAAATTAAAGGTATGTATTTTCTTTTTGGAAAAACAAGTTCATTTATTCATTTATTTCCCATTCACCAAACATTCCTGTTCCCGTCTTGACTGAGTGCTATGCGGAGAATAAGCAAAGCACAGACCAGGGACATAACCTGCCCAGGCCCCGTGGCAATGGTCTCCTCGCAATGCCCTTTTCTGCAGCTTAGCACCCATCCTGTCCACTGCCACAGTGGTCAATCTGGATGACCTTGCCAACATTCTGATCCAGCCTTTCTCCTGCTGAAATTCCTTCAATGTCCTCACTGTCCTCAGCATCAAGTCCCACCTTCTTACTTGAATCCCAGTGCTCCTGATGGGTGCAGCCGCTCTTGCCTGGCCTCTCCTGGCATGCTCTGCCCCAGGTATGCTGGGTGTGCATGCAGTGTGGATGAAACCACCCAGCTGGCCTGGCTGGGCTCAGGCCTCTGCCTGCCTGTCCTCAGGCTCTAAAATGAGTAATCTCCTACACCAGTCACCTCTCCCATTGCCTACTTTCAAGTGTCTTTCCCTTATTCCTTATAACCACCCCCCAACTGGATTGGAGGTCACTCACACTGATGGCAATATAACCTGTGTCTCTGACTGGGTGAGAGTGAGTGTAGCCCAGTGTAATGGAGTGAGCACTGGCCTTCCAGGTCCCAATCTTAGTTCCACCTCTAAGGTTATCTTGTCATTGTGACTGACATGCCATGGGAACACAGGGATGTGAGAATTAAGGTGTCCCCGTATCAAACGCCCCCTGAAGGAAGCTCGGTAGATGGGAGTTAGCTTAGCCTCCCAGCGTTCTCTTCTCTTTCTTCGGAACCCCTCACATCCTTACGCCTCCATGTTCCCCTTAAAGTAAAGAGACCAGCACATGATGGGTGAGTTAGCTGGTTGCGGCCCCGCTGACGTCGTGGTGAAGGTATGGACTGATTGCCCAGGCGATCTCACAGGGTGCCCAGGCGATCTCACACGGTGCCCAGGCGATCTCACGCCTTGCCCCGGCCTCGACTTGTTGCCCTGGGATCCACTTCCAGGTTTAACTCCCCGCTGCTGGGGTCTGCAAAGGACCCCCTCTTTCAGTTGCATCCCCGTCTTCCAGCTCGGGAGGGCAACCCCGACGTGGAGACTGAGCATGCTCGCGGCCGCAGGGCTGTGAGGGCCGGACGTCTGTCCAGCGGCTGGCGCCCTCCTCAGGCCGGGCGGGCGGGCGGGCGGGGTTGGTCCGCTGGGCAGCCTGCCCGGCCGGAGGCTCCGAGCTAGGAATCGCGGGGGAGAGGGACAGAGGTGGGGCAGCGCGAGCGGCGCCTCCCAGCCACCAGTCGCGCAGCCTCCCGGCGGTGCGCTGCGGCTGCGGGAGCCGAGCCAGCGGGAGCGGCGGGCGGGCTCTCCAGGCCGCGAGGGCGCGCTGCGCGGCGCGGGGGTCTGGCCGCGTCCCGGCGGGGAAGGAGAGGAGCAAGGGCGCCGGAGGTGAGCAGAGCCCGCGGGACGCGAGCCCTGGGCGCCCGCGCAGCCTCTCGGTCCTTTCTCCCGGCAGTGGCGGCGGCCGAATCCCCTTAACCGTATTCGCACTCTGGCCTCCCGGCGCCTTTCCTGGGGCTGTCCGGAGGCCGTGGCCGGGCAGCTGTTGCACCGAGAGGGGGCAGCTGCGGAGTTCCATAACCATAGCAACCGCATCAGCACCACGGCGGCGGCAGCGGCGCGAGGGCAGCATCCTCTCGCTCCTCCTCCAGGCAGCCTCGCCTTGGGGACCTGAGACCCAGCTCGCAGGTGCCGCGGACTCCTCCGTCCGCCACCGCTGCTGCAAGTGTTGGCGGCTGGAGAAGGCAAAAAGAGGAGGGTGACAGGCCCCGAGCCAGCCGAGCTGGGCCCTAGGAGGTGAGAGAGGGGAGCCCTGCAGTAGGAGACAGGTAGGTGAGAGCGCTCCGGGGTCTGCAGCTGCAAACTCTCTGTGGCAGTGACGTTTCTGGAAGCGTGGTCGCTAGTTGGATGGCTTTCTATTACTGAACGGGGATTCTGCCGCGAAATGTGGTTGATCTTCTATTTCCTCCAATCTTTCTGTCCTTTGATCTTGCCACACATCTGGGCAGGTGTTCCAGCGGACACGAAGGGGCTTCGTGGTGATGGGTGAGGAGATGCTAAGTTAATGAGGTCGTCTCCACAGAAGTCTCAGGTAGTGCCTGAGGGGGCACATCCGGACCCCTGTCCACCCAGTTCCTCTGAGCTGAAGAAGACCATGTTGGGGCAGAGGGGGCAGTGGTAGCCACTTTGTGGTGGTCCAGGCTGACTCAGAAACCTGTTCTTTCCTGTGGCTTGGTTTGGGGCAGAGGTTGGGGGCAGGCACTGCAGCTCAGCTATGACATGGAAGGGGACCAGAGCATACACCAGCTCTTCATCCATAAAGACAGCTTCAAATCCAGCCACTGGAGGGGATGTGCAGACAAGGAAAATAGTAACTCTTACCATTTGGACACCAGGGGTATCCCTGGAGTTTTTCATGCTGTTGGCATTGACTCTTGGCCATGGGGTGGGAGTAGAAACACATCCTTAAGCTAGCAGTCAAGATTGCCCTCTCCCCTTCTCTTTACCTAATTTCTTTAAGCTTCCTCCTTACTGCCAGTTAAACCAGAAGTGCATGGAGCACAGTGTCGCCTTTGCCCCTTGGCCATTGGCAAACTGGCCCACTTTCTGAAAATCAAAAAAATCCCACTTCAGTTCTCCTTTTGAACTGGGGTGGGGGATTATTTTCTATCAGGTTGGAATGCTCTTGATGTTCAGTGATATTTCACAGCCCAGAGGCACCTGGGCTATCCATACTGCATGATGGAGCGTTGACTACATCTGTAGGCCAGAGGTTAGAACATAATTCCAAACGGAGCTCAGCTGGGAACAGGGCCCCAGAAGAATGTAAGAGCAGGGAGGTTTGGTTAGGTGAGTAATTTGGGTCTGAAAGCTCTTTCATATAGGTAAGTAGGTCTCTGGGTAATTTCCAACATGGACAGCCGTTGACTTTGAAAGGGTTCTCTCTTTATATCCTGGCCTCAGGAGACTGTGGTAAGTCCCAGTTAAAAGGCTATGTTCTTTAATTGGGCTTTTAATTTATGATGTAGTTATATTACCTGAGGGGATGTGAGTTGGACAGCATTTCATCTGGGGATTCATGTCATAATGAGGACAATATTATCATATCGTAGCAGATGGTAAGATATAGAGGAAAAAGAACAGGATTTAGAAGTCAGAAAACAGGGGTTTGAATTTTAATTTCACCACACACTTGCTGTATGACCTTGAGTTGTTCCAGTTGCTCAGATTTCTTTCTCTCATCTGTGGAATGGGATGCTAAGACTCGTTGCAGTTCACCAGTCTCTTGTAACTATCAAGTGGGATGATAGAGAGGGTGGATGGAAAGGACTTTTAAAAACCTAATGCCTTGTGCAAGTCAAATGTATTAACGTCATCTTACAAAGAAATCACCTTTCTCAGATCAGCAAATCATGTAACAGTTGTGGGAAGGCAGTGGCTATATTATTCAGTCACTCATGGTTGAAACACTGTAGTCTGGTCCAAGATACACTCAGGGCCATATAAAGAGGGCTTTATTGGGGGAATATGCTGCATGTCATCCTTCTTGCTTACAAGAGCTGAAGGTCAAGAGTTTTGCCATCATGTGCAGTACTTGTCTAGTTTGACACAGTGAGGTCTGCTTACCCCAGAGTGGAAATAAGCAGCTGATCATGTAAAAAGACTTGCACAGAGTGGGATCTCACTTAAATGTTGGTTAGATGGATACATTGGATACGTTGTAGGCTTCTTTTAGGCAGGTTCCCTTCATCCAACTCTGCTCTGTAATGCCAGAGCAGAGTTTACCAAATGTTTGCCTATTTTGGTGAAATTGAACACTTGCCCCTTGATTTCCTTGCTGGGGGAACTGTAATTTCTGGAAGGAGCCTATGCTGTGTTATATCATTCCCTGATCTTTTCTACTCCTTTGTTTGCTCGTGCTGGTCCCTGCAGAGATAGACCATTTCTTTCTTCTTCCCACCCTCAATGACCTGATTCAGAGCCTCCCTCCTGTGGGACACCTTTCCAGGGTCTCTCTCATGTGCTTCTACGACACTTTGGATCTGTTTTGAGACAGGTTGTGCTGTGTCATTGCTTGCATTCATCCTGGTCCTCTCTCTAAATTCTGTGCTTCCTGAGGGCAGGGGCCTCCCCCTATCCTACCTTGGCTGTGCCAAGCACCTGGTGCAGCAAATACCATGGAGAATGAGCTGCGTGATGGTCGGATCTTACCTGCAGCCTGACCACCTGTACAGGAAGACCATTACGAAGGCTGTCCCTGGCTGCTCTCCCTGTCATGTGCAGAATGCCTGGGTTATTGGGCATTATTTAGGGTCAATCTACTGAAGCGGAGCCAAGGAGAACAGAAACACATACTTTGCCTGAAAATGCTCATTTTTTTTCAAGTGGGCACTTTAGAATAGCTGTAATCTGGTGTTGAATGGCCTTCATATAACATTTGCTGAAAATCTCCAATAGAATATTTTAGACTTAAAATGTGTTTCTCTCCCTTCAATTTCTTTCCTTGATTTCAACTCCTATAAATGGGAAAACTTATAAATTGAACTTAAAAGGTCTAGATTTGAATCTGTTCCAAAAGAATGTGGAACTAGGGCACTTGATCTCCTTGTGCCTCAGTTTCCTCACTTATAAAAATGTGATTATTAATGCCAATCTCACAAAGAGACTAAGCACTTGGAGTGAGTTAAAAGTAGGATCGTAGAAGCTTTTAATAAACTGTAAAATATTCTACCCCAATATATTTTTTTCTTTTCCTTAACTTTTGTTCTAGAAAATGAGCAAAATCCCTCTGCCTAATTATGTAGCATCAGACAAAATGAGCTTCAAATCCAGGCTTCTCCTCTCATTAGCTCTGTATGACCTTCAGGAGATCATTTTGCTCTCTCAGCCATTTGCTCTATCTGCATAGTATTATGATGACAGCTACCTTTCCAGGTAGGTTGGGGACATACACACTAAGAAAACAGGCATGTAATTTCCAAATGATAGGTACAATTGCCCATAACAGAAAATTCCAGAATATTTTGAAATTGTCAGAATACATTTTTTCCCTGAACTTCATCTACCTTTACTAAGGAAATAGATAACAGTACCCCTCACCCCGCACAGAGTCTCCTTTTTGTTAGGTGTATAAGGTTCTGTGAGGAGTAAGGTAAGCTAAAGATTCAGATCCAGGCACTGAGTCCCCCTGTGACAGTGACTGCCTAGCTCTATATCAGTGTTCATCTCTGCTGATCTATGTCCTCCTCACCCAGGTGACATCTGTGGCTCTCTATCTAGCCTTTACTTAGAGGCTCTTAGTTTTACACTTCAGTGTGCTCTATACCCATACCTCCATCACCAAATTTCTCTCCTTTTTGAATTTTCCCAGCTAGATGTTTCCAGAGTGTCCAAAGCGATCCTGAGCCTTAGAGAGTTGTTGAACACCCACCTCCATCTCTCCAGCCCAAGATCCATTCTTGTCTACCTCCAGGCAAGAAGTTTGGCTGCTGTATCCAGCCTGGAAGGTCTTTATTCAACACAAGCACCTGTCTTACCTGAGAGGGCTGGTGGAAATTCATGACATTGCTAATATCAGCTGAGCTTGCCAGACACTGGGTGCTCAGCAATGTCAAGTGTTTCTGCTCAAACATGAATTTTTTCTAGGTGGCTGCACAGCCATGTCAGGAGTGCTTGTGGATGGGGGGCTCAGATCTCAAAGGAAACTGGATCTGTGAGCACAGGCTCTGTGACCCTCTGCTCTGGTGTGGATGGAGTGGCACTCTGACATGTGGGGTACGGGAAATGTGCCTAAGTGACCTGCCTTGTGCCACTCATCATGCCAGACCCTGGGAGTCACTCACGAACAAGGCAAGGTCCTTGCTTTTCAAGGGGTAAGAGGGATGTCCTTGGGGGATCAGAGATGAAAACTGATGAGAAGGAACCAGATGGTGCTCAGAGTGTGGCATGTGGAGTCAAGACAAGGACTTCTGATCCCTTTCCTGGGAGGGGTGGTCAAGGATGGCTTCCCAGAACAGGAGTCTAAGCTGATGTCTTGAACTTCCCCATGGAGAACAGAGGAAGAGAAAGCCAGCGGAGGGGGTACCATGCAGGAGCTAGAGGCAAGAGCACTCGGGAGGGCCCTGAGGAGCAGCTGAGGCGGGAGGGCCACGTGAGGCTGGGAGAGGAACAGGGCTGGTCTCCCAGAGTTCCCTGAGCCAGTCTGCAGGCTCCTCCCCTCACCAGGAGCCACGCAAAGGCTTGGAGTTGGGCGGAAGGTGCTTCCAGCTGCACAGTGGAGGCCAGACTGGGGGAGCTGGATGGAGCAAAGAGCCTCTTTGCTGATCAGAGGTCCCTGAATTCAGGGACGAGAGCTGGGACGAGGAGAGGGGATGCACAGGAAATGGTGTGGGAGGGAACGTGAGGGAGGGAGGAAAGGAAGTGAGCACACTGCGTCACCTCTCGGGAGGATGTCCTGGGACACTCTAGGGACTTGGTACCAGTGATGCGGGCCAGGGGGGGCTCACAGGCGGCACTGTCACAGGTGGCACTGGGCGTTACTTTCCATCCTCTTCACGCTCTCTCTGGCTCTCTCAGGCCCCACAAGCCAGGCTTTGACCCAACCTCCCCACCTGGCCCTGCGCTCTGCCTGGGGCAGCCAGGGAGACTGCAGGGAACCAGAACCGCGTCACCTTCATCTGCTCCAAGCCCTGCATGGCTCCCTTCCCAGGCTGCGGGCTGCTGCACCCTGCAGGACCTCAGCCCTTCCACCCCAAGTGCTGCCATGGCTCTCCCTCCTTCTCCCAGACCTGCCTGCTGTCCCCACTCTGGCCTCCTTCCCACCACTTCCTCCTGGGATGCCTCCTCTCCAGTAACCACATGGTTATGCCCACTTTATTCTGGCTGTGGCTCAAAGGTAGCCTTATCAGAACATTAGCCCACCCTGGACCTGCTTCTAAAGCAGCTGTTACATCCTTTGACCTACCTTTCTTTATAGTACTTATCAATATATAAAGCTCACTGCAGAACTCCCTCTGGTAGAACACATCCTTTCCTGTCATATGTGTTCAATGCATGTTTGTTGAGTGAATGAATGAATGTAGGATTAGCTTGAGTCTAGGGGAGGTGCTCTTCCCAGCACAGACAGGGATGATTTGGGGGAGAAACAAAGACATGTTCTGAACAGTGGATTGAAAATTTAAGCGATTGCTTACTATATTCGTCCAATGTTTCAGGCATGAGTAAGCAGTTAGATAGATACCAAGACTACCAATGATAAATCTCTTATGAAACCTTTCTTGGGACACTGAGAACTGCAGTTTCACTCATAGAAGAGCCCCGAGCGAGGGGTGGGGAACCCTGAGCTGCATGAGATCTGACACTCGTTTTTATGTCACTTTAGACCTATTCCTTCCACTCCTCTTTGATGGCTCGCCCTATGTGTTAATTGAAGGTACAGCTCTTTCATTTGGCTTCATCATACAGAAAAGATGTTTCTCTTTGAAAGCTTGTTTCTAATTCTGTTTGACTTAGGCAGATGTTGAAGTGACGTCATAGCCTCTGAGCTCAGCCTTCAGCTACGGGGGGATGGGCCAGAACAGAGGGTGAGTGTCATCCCCAGGGGGTGGAGAAGAGGGAAAGGCAGTGACCACCGGTGTGTGAACATTCCAGAGGGAGCCCCTGGTGTCCCCCTCTGAGGGGGCATCTTCCTGGCACAGTGCTTCCATCAGGAGGTTCTTATGTGAGCTCTGGTTGGAATGGCAGGGGTGGCCCTTGCCTGTTGGTCTTTCTCAGACATGGCTGCCTCTCCTGGACACACCCTCTGCTGTGTCCAGCACTGGCCTCACAGCCCCCATGGTGCTTCCACGGACACCCAGCCCCTCAGTTCCTCCCAACACTCAGTGCCTGCCGTGTTTTAGTATCTGCTTCTGGGTGCTAGGTCTTGAGTCCTGCTGGTGCAGCTTTGTGAGCTTCAGAGCTGGGTTTAGTTTATATAAGAAGCCTGAGGTCTGGGAGGAAAATTGTATGAAGATCTAAGACAGATGCTGTAGGGTTAACTCTAAAATGAGTGATCTGTGTTCTCTAAGCAGCCACTTAAACTCCCTGGGGTCATTTTCTTAACTGGGCAGTTGAAGGGCTTTGACTGAGTGCAGCTGATCTCCTCAACACACATTTCCTCAGTGCCTCATTCTGTTCTGGGAGCCCAGGAGGTGAAGAAGACAATGTTGATTTCCTTAAGAATGATGAAGCTTGCAAATAAGACAACTAAGTAAACAAGCAGCTACAATATTCCACAACCAGGGCAAACCATAATAGAGAGCAGGAGCCCAGCTGGGCAAAGAGGCATCTGAGACAAAAATGAGATCGAGGAGTTAGATAGACAAACAAGGTAGAAGGAAACCAGTGTGAAGGCACGGAGTCGGGGCAGAGCCCTGCACACAGAAGGACTTGCAGACGTGAAGTTTCTTGAGAGAGAGCTTAAGACAAGGGTGGGAAATGAAAAGACTGAAGAGGTACCCAGAAGGGGGGGCCACGCAGGGGCTTGGGCATCTCCTGCAGGATTTCGTTCTTCATCTGGAAGCTAACGGGCATCGTGGGAGGACTGTGAACTAGGTAGAGACAGATACACACATGCCCTTTGGAACTGTCCATTCTGGCTGCGGTGTAGAGGATGCGTTGAGGGAGACGCTGGCAGACGTGGAGACTCTGTGGGACCACAGGTATCTGGAGGTAGAGATGGCCCAAACCTAGGGGAAGACAGTAGGGACAGAGACAGAAGAACAAACTTGAGACATTTGAAGTCACTAGAATCTTGGGACAAGTTCAATGACTTGACACAGGGTGGAGGCGTGGAGAGGGATGAAGGATGACAGTCGGTTCTGTGACATGGTCTGATGGATTGTCCCTGCTGCTATTCAGTGGCCAGAGACACAGTGGAAAGAACAGTTTTTAAGGGGGAATGATGAGTTCTGTTTTGAAAGGTAATTTTAGGTCTCTGAGGACGTCCATGTACCTTTTAGGCAATCATAGAGACATCAGTCAAGCTCAGAAAAGTTCTTGGCTGAATCTATAGGTTTAGGAAATCATCAGCACATGCTAATTGAGGGCCTGGGAGGAGAAGCCATTGCCCCAGGGAAGTGTATAAAATGAGGAAATGAAAACATTCTTCTGGACCCACAAGGTCTATACCTTTGCACATCCCAAGCTAAAACAAACAAAAACCCCACACACTGTGCCGTTTCCTTTGCCTTGGAGACTTGACTGTGTCCCCACGTGAGTGGGACATCACTCCTGCTGTTCCTAGGGCTGGCTCCTTCCCCTTGTCCATGCCCCTTCTTTGCAAGGGTCTCTCTGGGTCAGGCTACTCTATCCCCTTCTAGTTTATAGGAGCCCAGGAGGTGAAGAAGACAATGTTCATTTCCTTCATTTCCTTTATTTTTCTTCATAGAATCGTTTTTGTGTTACTCTCTGACTTGTTGTTACAGATATATTGGTTTCTATTTTCTGTTGCCCATCTCTGCAAGGGGGTGCACCATCCATGGTGCCAGGACTCTCGGTGTTTATATCGCACCAAACAGAACAGTTCCTGATACTCAATAAGCATGCAATAAATATGTATCAAAAAACAAATGGAAGAATTAATACCAGAAATCTTCAATAGAGAAATAATACTTTTTGGTTTTTCAAGACCACAGACCTGTTTAAGCACCCTTTAGTATCTCTGGTCGGAAGGTGGACATCGAGCTCAAGACACAATGAAGCTTGGTCGCGGCTGTTGCTCCTTCTCCCGGGGTGGCTTGCCCATTTGTCTCAGACAGATGTCTTTCTAGTTTCTAACAGAAGAGAAAGTCCCCACCTCAGGACTAGGGTGAGAGCAGGGTGAGCCATGCAGCTGATGATTCACCCATGAAGCTCCAGAGGATGCAGGGCTGGGTGTTGGCCACTTCCTAGGGACCAGCTCTTCAGGATATATCTTACCCCACTGTTCTACTTAATCCAGAGACAAAAGCCATGATCTCCTGGACAATTGCTCAAGTTAGGGATCCCCTGAAGTCTTCCTGTGAACTCCGGCTAAGTATGCACGTTCTAGGAGAAGTCAGGAGCTGCCTGGGAGCCTGCAGATATCCCTGCACGGGCACCACGTGGTGGCTGCACTCTCTGGTGAAAGCCCACACAAGGGGCCTCCTGAGTGGACCCGAGGGTCAGGGTTGTGGTAGTGAGAGCACAAACTTCAGCAGGCGACAGATTTGGGGTTGAATCCCAGCTATGACCAGAGTGACCAGCTTGTTACCCTTTTCCTAGGACTGATCCAATTTGGAAATCAAAAATCCCCCATCCTTGGAGCCCCTGTAGCCCTAGACAGCCCCCGTGGATTGGTCACCCTTCTTCCGACCCTCGTTCTCCTAATGAGCCTGGGCAGTTACTTGGTCTCTGTAGAGTAGTGCTGCTTCCTCCCCATCTTAGGCCAGGGTTCTTGTATGTGGAGCCAGAGATGGGGATTCACGAGGGAGTGCCCTCAGCTGGGAGTGCCCAGGCTGGTTACACAGGAGGATCTGGGCCCACAATGTCCCCAACTCAAGGCAGAGGTCCAGGACTTTGTCACTGCAGTGTGCCTGGCTTTGGCAGCTTATCTTCCCTGGTATTTCTGGGAAGAGCAGCTCCTGTCAGCCAAGGCCATTTGCAGAAGACCAGGCTGACTAAGGGCTGTTATCAGCTCCCAGAGCTGTTGAGTGATGTGTGCACCCCCAGGGGACCAGAATGGGACACCCACAGCATCCATTTCATTCCAACTAATGTTTCCATTAGAGGCCCCCAAGCCTTCCGGTAAGACAAATCAGTTCCTCAAGGTCACTGCTGTGATGCTCATGAGATGCAGCCATACCACCCTTGGAGCCTCTTAGAATGTCTGCACCTGAGGGTAAGAGCCTTGAAGACATAATAAAATGGTCTCCCTAAGCCCCTCCATGCTAGGAAGCCCTACTGTGGACTCCCTCCCCAATTTAGCTAAACCTTCTGTTCACCTCTAAAAAGCATCAATGCAAGTTGGTGCTACATTGGTGCCTAACCACCTTTGGCTGCACTAGTGTGTCATTCAGCTTTTTATTGCTGTGACCAAAATACCTGATAAGAACAACTTAGCAGAGGAAAGATTTATTTTGGTTCATAGTTTCAGAGGATTTGGTCCATTGTCAACTGGCTCCAAGGCAGAAGCAACACAGCAGGAGGGTGTGGTGGAGGAAAGCTACTCAGCTCAGGGCAAGCGGGATGCAGACACAGAGCAGGAGGGGAAGGGGTCAGGGACAGGTACAGTCCCCAAGCCATGCCTCTGGTGACCTGCTTCCTTCCACCTCTGAACCTTGATGCACGGGGGACCATATTTTCAACTGAGCTTTGGGGGGCATTCCAGATGGAGTTACAGTTAGCTGTCTTCTCATGTGCTGCCCCCAACTCCAGTAACTTAAGTAGCTGAAATGTGGTTCCTTCACCATCTGAGTTGACCTTTATTTTAGGTGGCTTCCATGTCCTGGCAGATGACCATGGTGCCATCCTGCCCTCACCTTCTCAGCTCAGGCAGCTTTTCCACAAGCCTGCTCAGCTGCACCTCACTCACCCAGTGCTGTTAGACCTGCTCCACGCCCCAGATGAGCTATTGACACAGCCTCCCCTCCTGGCTTGCTTGCTGAACTCCTGTGTGGCTGCCATTCTGTGATTTTGTGGGTATCTCCAGCCAACTCTTTCTCCTCTTTCTCTCAACACATTAGCCTTCTCTTTCTGTGACCCTGTTCCTTCCCCACATAGCTTTCAGGAATACAGTTTCAGCCACACTCTTCCCAATAACCTCACTGTAATCTCAACTTCTCTTTAGAATATGGTTAGACTTCAGTCATGTGACTTTATCTGTATTGCCCTTAAAATAACATGGAATTAAATTTGAAAGTTATATGAAAAAATAAAATAAATAAAACTGAACAACTCCTATGGTAATATTTGAGATGCTGAAGGAAGTCAGAGTTTATTCTGATTACAGACTGATCTGAATACTTTCATATCACCCAGGAGGATGGAGGAACTGGCATCTCGCCATGAAAACCAAGGCACTTGATGGGCTCCTTCCTTGATGGGAACTCTGTATGGGATTGGTCAAGGAAAAACTGTTACAGGTCCTTGGGACTCTGAGTGAGGGCCATTAGGGCTGGCTGCCCCTTAGGGGTCTTAGAAGCCATCTACCTATGACAGCACAAAGCAATAATTTATGTTCAGAAGTGTGGCTGTGAGTCACCAAAGAAAAGCTAAATTACAGTCTGTAAACTCTGCTGGAGTAAGACAGAGCAGGAGAATTTCTAAAATAGGTTACATTCGAAATTGCTGAAATTTAATATAAAAGTATTTGAGGTTTAAAAGGTTTGGTATAAGTTATTTGGAAATTAATTTCTGGGGCATGCAACTTCACAGCTGAGGAGTCACTGCAGGGGAAGAGAAGCCAACTGAACTCATGGCTTTTGTGAAACATTGTTGACTTTAAATAAGAATATAAAATGCACCAGAGAATAAATTGCCATTTTTAGTTTGTTTAAAGAAAATGTATAAAGATAAGATTATCCTTGGAATCCTGTGCCCACAGTAGAATTCATCAAGCTTGGTATTTTAACATGCTGGCTTCTGTTGGCCTTTTGGGAGAATAAAATGAATAATAATATAATTGCTTCTGAATTCTAAAATGAGATTTCCCCTAGTGCTGCCCCCCCACCTTGAAAGCATGTGATTATTGGAAACAAAGAATGAATGATTCTAGCATCATCTTTAAGTGACAGACAAGCACTGAGTTATGACCTGGTGCAGATGAGAGGGAGAAGGAAGTGCTAAGCTTCCATTGTGGGCTAGGGTTGGAAGAACGTGTGTTTGGAGGAGATATTTCTACTTAATCTTCATGTGGGAGCTATTAGCCCTAGTTAAAGCCCAGGAGAACCGGCACAGAGAGGACAAAAAACCTGCTCACAGTCACACAGCTAAGCTAGAGTGGAAGCCAGAACCTGACCCCAAATTGGTTTGACCCCAAGACTTGTTTCTTCCCATCACTCTGCAAATGTTGCTTATGAAATTTATTTAAAATTCAGCTATAGATCATAAAGGCAGATCCAAAGAAAGAGCACCCCCAAGCCCTCCAAACCAAAATAAAACCTCAAAAACTTCTAGGTAACCAAGATCTTTGACTTTTAACCGCCCATCCATGTGAGTATGGAAAGTGGAAGGACTCCTGTTTAACTTGGAGGGGGTCCTGTGCTTAGGGCTTCTTGGATGAGTGCTGGTGCCAAGTCTGTCCCCAGCACATTCAGCCCCAGGAGCACGGGAAACACGGCAAACGAGCTCGCTAAGAAAGATGCTTGATAGAATGAGGAGCTGCTCAGGTTAAAAAATAACCCTCTTGAATCTAATGTATGAAATATGATATGTCAAGAGTTTTGTAGTGTTTTGAACAACCAATAAAATAAATAAATAAATAAATAAAAATAAAAAGATTAAAACAAAAATGCAAAGGCAATCTGTGTCCGCCCCACTTATTCAGTCAAGAAGTCAAACGTTTAGTAGCTCAGTTTTTTAATACTTTATTTATATATATTTCTTTTTTTATTAGTTGTTCAAAACATTACAAAGCTCTTGACATATCATATTTCATACATTTGATTCAAGCAGATTATGAACTCCCATTTTTACCCCGTATACATATTGCAGATTCATATCGGTTACACATCCACTTCCACTTTTTTACATACTGCCATACTAGTGTCTGTTGTATTCTGCTGCCCTTTATTTATCGATCTACTTATTTATTTTGGACTGGGGGTTGAACCCAGAGGCGCTTAACCCCTGAGCCACATCCCCAGCCTTTTTTGTATTTTATTTTGAGACAGGGTCTTGCTGAGTGGCTTAGGGCCTCACTTAGTTGCTGAGGCTGGCTTTGAATTCTTGATCCTCCTGCCTCAACCTCCCGAGCGGCTGGAATTATAGGTGTGCACCACCAGGCCTGGCTTCAATACTTTATTGACTACCTTGAGCCAAAATGAAAAAAAAAATGCATGCGCTTAAATTGCAGCTGTGCCCTTTCTTCTTTGTTGATATGGTTTAATTCAGTGTTCCTCTGGATATTTTTATTCAGAAGTTGGTGATTAATGTACGTGCCCAAACTTCAGAGATGTTAGTGGAATGCACTGCACACACCTAGACTTGAGTCAGTGTTCTGCTCTGAGGTGCATCCCATTTCAGGTGGGTGCCACCAGTGGCAGGTAGCCAGAGGCTTGTCTGGAGTCCCTGGGTCTCTGCAGGAGCAGAGAATGTGCCCTGGCCTGGGGGATACCCCTGCAGAAATTCTGGGGTACTGAGTATGAGGGGGCAGAACGTGAAGCATCTGCTAGAATAGGCTAGTGGACCCATTTGCAATTTTAGCCTAATGCGTTCCTGCCTCTCCCCATGCCCCACCCACCAGCTTCATCTGGACGTGCTCCTCATTGGTGCAGGTGTCCAGACTCACTTTATTGTCATGGATTCTGCCAAGCCCGCCCCACCCCTCAGGCATCTCACTGCAGTGGGGCTCAGGTAGACCAAGGCAGCAAATTGTTTGTGGGAGCACCACTTCTCACCACCTGCCTCCTATCCTGGTTAGCTGTGCTCCCCTGGAAAGATGATTCAACCTCTCTGCACTTCAGTTTCTTCATTTATAAGATTGGGGTTACATAGATGCCTTATTCCAATTTTGGTAGCATTAAAAAATCATACAGAAGTGTAGTGAGGAACAGTGCCTGGTCCACAGCAAGACACAGTAAATGCCACCTTTGATGCTTTAAGCACTGACTGGAGTCTGTTTGGTGGCTGTCCATCAAACTGCACGAATTCACACCCTCCTCCTCCGGCTGTCACCTCCTCCAGCGGAGGTCCTTGACTCGCTACCTTTGGACCCCTGTCCAATGCTGACTCCTCCAGCCCTCTCTTCACCCCTGTCCTTGGCACTGGCAGATGCCCGGTCCCATGGGAGGTCTTGGCTCCTGGAGCTGGTCACTGTGGAAGCTTCCTGAAGCAGCTGGGAGAGAGCAGGTGACTGGACATGGATTGGACAGGACGCAGTAGGAAGGGCGGGCTGTCATCCAGCGCAGAGTAGAGCAGGAGCAGGACTGGCAGTGGGAGTCACCCTCCAGGGACTGGACTCCAGGACTACTCTGAAGTGGGCCCTGTCCCCACAGTGGTTCAGCCAAGGAACAGCCCTGGGTTCTTTCTCAGATCCTGCCCTGCTGGGTTAGCTCAGCCGCTCTCTGCCCTGGTACCCCAGCGGCAAGGTGCGAGCAGTGGGCCTAGATGAGGCCCGCAGAGTCCTTGTATAACAGAGGTCCTGCCCCGGTTTCATCTCTGCCCGCCCTGGCTCTGATTTGGAAACATGTGTAACTTCTCTGAATCTGTGTCCTCATCTGTAAAACGAGGATAACAAGACCAGTTTTGTCCTCAGTGGCCTGGACAAGCAAAAGATACAACCACTGCTACATGCGTGGCCTTAGCCAACGGCCAGACACAGACACACAGAGCAAAAGGCTTGAGAAAGAATAGCCACTTACTAGTAAAGGAGTCTTAAGTGTAGTAGGTGCCAAGCACCGTGCCACGTGCTGCAGATGCTGTGAGCAGGCATACTTGAGTTCCATCTTCTAGAAATTAAATTGTCCCAGTGGGGAGAGTAAAGAAGCCAAAAATAACAGACAGTGGTGTCTTTTTTTTTTTTCCTCTTTCCAAATATGCACTTAAACACATATTCATTCAACAAACACGGATTTTTCTCATGTGATCTTCCCTACAGTTTCATAAGATAAAAGAATTCCTTGTCGTTTTTTCATGAAAGAAGATTCTGAAGTTCAGAGTGATTGGATGCCTTGTGCCAAATCATGCACATTTGGTCCCAGAACCCAAATTCCAATTTAGGGCCCTCTGAATCCAGTGGTTTTGCAGGAAGCTGAGTTACAGAGAGGGAAGTGCTCACACAGCACTGTGGCCTTGCTCAGAGTGACTTGCTTCTCTAAGGCTTAGTTTCCCCACTTTTTAAGTGACTCGAGATATGGAGGTGATTCCTAGCGTTCTTTCCCAGAGGCTTTCTGCCACCGCAGAGTAATTTCTTTGAATTTGTTCCTTCTCTGAGACTTTTTCATGTTTTTGCTTATTTCTCTCACATATTTTTTTTGTTTCCTTTCACCCTTTCAGTGGAGGTATTAATCAAGTTATATTGTTATACCGTGTGCCTGTATCAATGTGTAACAATAAATCCATTCTTATGTGTAATTATTAGGCACCAACAAAAATCAAAATATAGAAAAAATATTAATTAAAGTAGTTAGGTGTCAAAACAGCAACACGATTTCATGTTGGACTGTCAGCAGTGGGAAGGTTGGACCTATTTGTTAGTCTACCTTTCTCACAATGCTTTCACAACACAGGTGCACGTTCAATGTCAATATAATCTAGTAGTGTAATCCAGATTCTGTTGTACAACCAGATGACAGCAGCTACAGAAAGAGTGATCTCATTATGTCAAGGAACAGATGATTTGGAACCCTGTTAGAACTAGTGAGGTCCTGACGTTCCCCTGAACTGCAGCCCAGGCTGAGACCTGGTCACCCAGCCATGCTCTCCTGAGCTGACCTCTGATTGTGACAGGCTGCTCCCTTCTCTGCAGTCCTCACTTGTCCAAGGGAGTCCCATGGAGTTTGTATGAGAAGATTAAATTGTCAAGCATGGTGGAGCCAGAGCTGCATTCCCAGAGGCCCAGAGACAACCGGATCCAAGGGACAGTTGCATTGTTCAGCGGTATTTGTTATTGGTCCAATCCTGCCAGCACAATTGGCCCCACTGAGGACCTCCCCAGAAAGTTCCTTCCCAGGATTCCAATGTGCTCAGAAACAGCCTGTCTCAAACAGCCTCCGAGCCTGCCTAATGGTGCAGGCTCCAGGGAATAAACCTCAGGAGGGATTGTGGTGGAAAATAAGGAACACAGGGATACCATTCCATTCCGTGTCACTTTTTTGTACTAAGACTTCAAAGTGCTTTATAATTTAGAACCAAGAATAAAAGACCTGAATTTAATTTCTTTTATTCATTCAGAGTAAATCACAGAGCAACTACCTTAGGCCAAGTCCAGTGCCGAGGATAGAAAAATACCACCGCTGCATCCACCACCATCCCAAAGAGCTTGTGTTTGTCGAACACATTTTAGCAGGCGTTAGGTTAAGCACTTTGAAGGCATTATTTGTTTATTCTGTGGGGTGCTAACTTCCAGAGGTATATGGCTTTGTGATGTACTAAGAAATAGGCATTTTGGTCTCAGTCCGCAGATGGCTGCCCAGAGTTCCTAAAACTCCTCATATCCCGCCTGATAGGAGCAATAAGGGTGAAATGAGCACCTTTGGTTACTCTCGGCTACATCTGAGTTGACCTTAACAAGGCCACTTATGGCAGGTCCCTAGAGTTGGGACCTGATTGCCAAGGGATGGACCATGAGCTTAGAGAGTTGGAACTCTCAGACCCCACCCAACCTCAGGAGAGGAGACGGGGGGCTGGAGAATAACTTATTCACAATGGCCAGCGACCTCATCTTCCATGCCCCCATAATCAAGCCTCCAGGAAAACCCCAAAGCTCTGGTTCTGGAGAGCTTGAGGGCTGGTCAACACAGGGGAGGGGATGCTGGCTGCCTGCACAGGGCCTGGGAGCTCTGTGCCCACTCGTGTGCTTGTCCAGTACATCTCTTCCTCCGGGCGATGCCTTTAGAATAAACCAATAGGATAAATACATGTTTTCCAGGGTTTTGTGAGCTGTTCTTGTAAGTTATTGAACATGTTTTTTGTAAATTAGTGAACCTGAGGATTGGGTCACAGGAGTCTCTGACTTATAGCTGATCATCAGTAAGTTCAAACTGGAACTTGGATGGGCAGTTGACATCTGAATGTGTGTGTGTGTGTGTATGTGTGTGTGTGTGTGTGTGTGCACGCGTGCATGTGCGTGCATGCATGTTGGGGGCTGTTATGATTTGGATGGATGTGAGGCGCCCCCCATAAGCTCATATGTGAGAAAATGCAAGAAGGTTCAGAGGAGAAATAATTGGGTTATGAGAGCCTTAACCCAATCTGTGTCTTAATCCCCTGGTGGGATTTATTGAGTAGTAACTGAAGGCAGATAGGGTGTGGTTGGAGGAGGTGGGTCACTGGGGGGTGTGCCTTTGGGGTACATATTTTGTATCTGGTGAGTGAGGTTTCTCTGTGCTACCTAACTACCATGTGAGCTGCTTCCCTTCAACACTCTCTTCTGTCATGATATTCGGCCTCACCTTGAGCCCTGAGGAATGGATAATCCTGTCTGTGGACTGAGACCTCGGAGACCATGAGCCCCCAGATAAACTTTTCCTCCTCTACAACCATTCTGGTTGGGTCTTTTAGTCACAGAAGCAATAAGCTGATTAAAACGGGGCAGTCTTGTGGAACTGAGCCCTTACCTTGGGGGTCAGTGCTCACCTCCGGTGGTCAGTGTCAGCTTTGGTGTAGAAAACAAGCATATTTGGTGCCAGAAGTGTCTGCTCTGTGCTTAGAAAAATGATTTGTTTTCTCCTTAGGGTGTCATTATGACTTCTAGATGCACCTGAGGTGGGGCACTTGGTACATGCAGTGTCCCTTCAGTTGTGTTACACAGCAACCTAGGACTCTATTTCACAAAGATGTAGAGGATTTAGAAGTTGTTCATAACCTTGGTTGATGGAGGCATTGCTTTAGCAGCATCCTCCAGAGCTGGGTTTCAAGCCTGATAAGGCAAGACCACTTCTCTCTGGGGTTTCAGAGTTTGGAGGAGTCTGCACCACAGTTGATTTACTCCTCCACCTACTGAGAGACATCTTGATAGCTTCCGAGTCTTGAAAATTATGAATACAATGCTGTAAGTTCTGTAGAATCTGCTGTGTGCAGATTCTTGTGTGGACATAAATCTTCAACTTGGGTGGATACCAAGAGGCACGATTCGTAGATTGTATGCTAAGAGTATTCTTAGGTTTACAAAAATGGCCAAACTGTCCTTTCAAAGTGGCTGTCCCTTTTTTGCACTCCCTTCAGCAGTGAAAAGAACTTCCTGCTTCTCCACATAGCAACATTTGTATTGTTAATGTTTTGTTTTCAAGATAAGAATTGGCGAGGGCCTGAACTAAGGAGGTGGCAGTGAAGAATTGTTAGCAAGTCCTAGAACTATTACAGATCTAGAACTATTACAGATCTAACAATAGTTCTAGAACTATCAAGATCACTAGTTATTGGTGTACTTAAATCACCCAGTTTGACTTTGGATTGATTTGGGGTGTCAAGGGAATATGATGAATCTTGGATGATTCTGAGGTTCTGGTTTGGATGCAAAGATAGTGATGCTACTTGGAAACAGGATAATGAGTGATGGAAGTTGAAGCCTGAAGCTTCAGTATGAGACCTCATTAGGAGCTATCCATAGCCTGTGGATTTGGAGAGAGATCTGGGTTGGAAGCAGAAAGACAGGTGTTGCCAATGTGAAGGTTGCAGTTGGATTTATGAACTATTATGTATGTGACTCCCCAGGTAGAGCATTGGATTTATTCCTGTAGAAAAATAAAAGAAGGGGCAGGAGTCAGAATTGTGAGTGGTGAAGAAATCAACTTCCATGGGGTCTTAGGAAAGGAAAGCTTAAAAAAACCAACTATGTCTTACACAAGTTTTCGTGTATCAATAAATAATTGCCAAGCTGAATTACACAATTACTTTTGGGTCTCTGTTGTTCTTAGCAAACTTAAGTTACGGCTTTTAAGCTGTATATTTTCCACTAACAGCAATTAGAAAATGCAATGTGAATTTTGCACAACTTGGTAATAGCATAAGGTGGCACCAGTTCTTGTCCCCAGTGAGTGCTTCTGAGAATCTGTGCACAGAATGGTCTGGAAACACATCCCACGAGAGGCTGAGGATGAGCTGAGCTGAGTGGTTAGGAATTAGCAATGTGTGATTTATTCTATTCACATATTACTGGCAAATATCCTAGTACTTACTATGGGATGGACGCTGTTCAACACATTGGAAATACAGAGCAAAAAAACAGACCAAATCTACAATCCCCAGAACCCCAGATCTGGTGGAGTGAATTGAACAATACATAAATTTAAGAACAAATACAATAGGAAGCAATATGTATTATGCAGGAATTTACAACATGGGAGAGAGGAGACAAAAAAAAAAAAAACAACAACTGATGTTTCAGATGGAGCTCACAAGCACATCCTCTCTGATAGGAGTTGTTTGAGCAAAGACCTGGAAAATTAGGAGGAAAGTCATGTGACTAGGAGGAAGACATTTCACTGTCCAGGAGCTCCCAAGGTGGCCTCTGGATGCTTGTGTGACATTGTGCCTTGACTCTCTCTGAGATCTTTTTTTATATCTGGCACAACAGGCATCAAACCGGCTTGGAATGAGGGAACTGTTATCCAGCTCCTGCTAGGTGCTGGCACATTTTATTTAGCACATAGCTTTTCTTATTTGTCCCTTACAGCAATAGGTAGCATTATTATCCCAATTGGCAGGAGAGAAAATAAGGCTCATAGAGTAAATAATTTGCCCCAGGGCACACAGTCAATGGGTGGCAGAACTGGAATGATCACTGCAGTCTGTCTGGCTTCAAAGATTTGCCGTTTGCTCAGCCACCCACCCCATCCTGCATGCATGGCCCAGCCAGCACTGTGGACTGTGCTCACAGAGCAGATGAGCCCTCTCTGCACTGCAAAGAAGGAACCGGGGCTATATTTGTTTTCGGTTGACCAGCTGGCTTTTTACAATGGATTTGCAAACCTCAGATAGAATCACTGAATCTATTTTTAAGTTTTGCCTGAGACACATTTATATAGTCAAATAAAATATGGAATACTGATCTTTATGTAGAGTGCAAACGAAATCTATCCCAAGGCCCTCATTGTGCCAAGGGCCCCAGGGGTGGCTTATGTTTGAGGAAGCCCATGATGTTTCTAGTTTTATGCACATTTACACAATGCTAATAATAATACAATTAGAAAATAATATTATAATTAGAAAAGATCTCTCTCCCTTTCTCCTCCTCCCTCTCCAATTTCAGTCTCCCTGTCTCTCTCCTTCTCTTTCTCCCTCTCCCTTTCCCTCAACATAATAGTTTAAAAGGCAATATAGACATGATTACCAATAGATCAAGCATTTTTCACTATTGCATTTTAAGCCTTCTGTGACTGGGCCCATCTCTGGTTGTGTATTCATGAGTCATTGGACAAAAGGCTACCTTCAGACTTCTGAGGCTCCTCAGGAAATGTGTCAAGGGGGCAGGATGGATCTGGCTGGAGAAATGGCTTTTACTCCTTATGGTTCATATTTCAAGAACGCCATCTCCTACAAGTTATAAAGAAAATGGCCTTGAGGTTTAGAACCCTCCAAGGTGTCCGTTTCTGTGTTCTAAGCTTCTAGGGTCTGTGTGGGAAGGGACAGAAGTAGAGGCTGGAGAAGAGGAAGGATCCTGTCCCTTGGTCCGAAAGGGTTGAACAAGGCATTCCAAGGATTCTGTGCTTGACCCTAGGAGCATGGTGGATCTTTCAAGGCCTTTTCAGCAAAGGAAGGGCAGAGCAAATTTTAGGACTTTCATGGATTGTTCTCTGGCCATGAGAACATGGCTGTGTGTTGGGCCAGAGTGGACACTGGGTCAGCACTTTCTATTCTGAATGCTTAAAATTCTCTTTTATGCTGCTCTCTCTCATTATTAATGCAAAGCTGTGAATCGCCCAGAGGAAAGCTGGTCACATGGTCGCAGTCTTAGATGGAATGAAAGGTGAATACTTTTTGAGTTGAGAAGAATTTAGTTCATTTCAGTTTATTCTTATTTTTTTCAAATATATTAATTTATATGAATGGCCATGCATCCAGATAGTTTCCGATGCCCATGTGCTGTATCTCCTCTAGATAACATGTGCCATTGGTGAGGGGAGACACGGTGGCACTCACCCTCACATCTGTGTTAACAGACCAGTCAGCAGGATGAACCCTAGTAGCCACTGGGCAGCACCAGGCTGACCCTCCCTGTGTGTGCCCCCCCCCCCCCCCCGGCAAGTTTCACTGGAGCTGCCCAGGAAGCCACATACACGCTGTGGGATGGCGACATTTAAGTCCTAAAATGAGCCAGGTTCTTCACCTTGCCTGGGGAGCCCTTCCACACCGCCGTAATCTCTCCTCCACCTTCCCTTTCCCTCATGGAATTTCAGCAGTTGGAAATGTTCCACATCACAGCCTCCTTGTGCTGCCTGTCTTCCTCAACCCTTCCTCACACTGGGAGGAGCGGACTCCACCTCCTCCCTGCAGTAAGAAAGCAAATGAAACACCCCCACAGGGGGAAGTCCCTCCTTAATCCCCCTGTTCTGGCACATGTCACTCCATCTGTGTGCAGCCTTCCCTGAAGAGAGTGGGCCTCCTGCTCTGTGCAGACCCTCCCTACCCATCCCACCCTGGCTCCCAGCCTCTTCCACTTCTTCCCAGAGCTTGCTCCCTGTGACATTCCCTCTTACTTCAAAATGGTCAGCCTCGCCCTGCCTCCTGGCCCCAGTTATTAGCTTGTCAGCTTGTGTATAGGATGGACGTTTCTCTCCCTTGTCAAACTCAGGCCACCCCCACATCCTGATACGCACTGTGTCCCTTCCACTCCTCTCTCTCCTCCTGCACGGCCAGGTTCCACAAGGTGGCTAAACGTGCTGAATTCATTTCCTTGATTTCTATTTATTCTTTTCCCACTCTTTGTCACAACAGTGCAGATTACCCATCTTCTGATGGCCAGACTCTACTGTCTTTGGAGAGGGAGTTCTAGGATGACCATGTCTCCGCTCTATGAGCCACTGGTGTCCTCCAGCTTCATTCTTTTCTCACCTTCCTCCTTCCTGGCATACATTTTCCTGCCTTCCTTTACCATATCACCTTAAATTTTTGGCTTGCCGTCCACATGCTGTATTTCTCTGGGCTTTGGTCCTTTGATGTTTTCATGGTAACTACAAATCCTAGGTGGTCTTATAGACCCTGGAGGCTTCCGTCACTTCCTGCAGCCTCTGTTCTCAAGGCTGGCTTGTTCACTCTGCTAGGCTTAGTCCAGAAGTGCATGTCAAATCACCCTCACCTCAACAAGTGCGACGGGGCTCTTGATAGTACCCCCCTCCCGCCTCCCGGCCGAGATTCCTGTCCAGTGGGTAAGGGGTGCTTCATCCGTGTTTCCCTGAGCCAGAGGCAGACACCATCCTTCTCTGTATGATGCCCCCGCCCCCAGTCACCTGTCCCTCTCTTGTCCTAGCCTCCCTCCGTCTTCACTTTCTCACTGTGACTCTGGAGACGCCACTCTCAGCTCACAGCTCTGCCATCTCAGTCTTCCACCCGATTTCCCTGCAGAACCCAGCCACACCCTTCCCCAGCCAGCAGAGGATCCGATAGTCTCAAAAATGGGCATGAGATCCTGTTATTCCCACCATTCCCTGGAACTCTCCGGAGGAGGCTTGGAGGAACCAGGAAGCCTCTGCTTCAGTGTCTGCTGTGTGCCTGTGGCCTGTCTGTCCCTCACCCCACGAGACCCCTTAGTCTCTGCACTGCAGTTTCCTCTAACAGGGATTTGGGGAGTAAGAGGCGGGTATTCCAGGGAATGCTTAGGAGAGTTAGCTGGCACACAAACAGAAGATGCTAGAACTTTTACCTATATTGGTTTTGTAATCATAAAAATAAGAAAAAAAAAAAGGGCTTCAGTATTTAGTATTCTGCATATTGGTGCTCCCTCAGTCCAGGCGTCAGGTGGTCAGATGTGGAAGGGCAAGCAACCTAAGGGGAAGGGGGCTCCTGCAAGGCAGGTGAGTGGTGTCCTCAGACATCCTTTCTGTTTTAGTGTGCTGTGACAATATATCATCTACAGGGCCTCATTATGTAGATTTGTGCATTATGGTATTTAGCTTTAATTAAACAGTCCTCACAAAACAAGCAGGTGATTTTAATAGACTCCTGCAAGGAAACCACAGATTGACGACAAGGCTGATAATCACACTTGGCATGGAAATCAAGGAGAAGCTTCCTCCAGTCACATTGCAGGTTAAAAAGCAAAGTTGATCTAATTAAGTTACATGATAAATTACGAGTATTATCACAAGGCCATCTGAAGTAGGGCTTCACACTTGTCCACATCCCTGAACCCTGGCCTCTAAATACGCAGAGACCTGAATGTCGTTTACCTCTAAGTACAAAGGCTACACAGCATCTGACAGGTGTCTGTGGACATGGGGCCTGTGGTTTCTGTTACCTGTGGTGACGTGTTTGCCAGACACTTGCTGAGGCTGTGCGTGTCCTCTTGTAGCAGGGCCTCTGCCTGAGGGACACGCTCCTCCCATTGTGTCTTTCCTATTCAGCCATTACTTCCTCCGTACTGCTGCCATCACCTTCGATCCGACATTGATGTCTATAATTAGTCCTTTGCCTCCTTCTCTAGCTGCGTGCTCCCAGTGGAGGAGGAGGCCCCTGCCCATGCGCACTGGCTCCACATCCTAAGTGTCGACTTGATAGCTATTGAATGAATAGCCGGTGCATACCCATCAGTTGCTGGGCTAGTTGCATTGCAGTTATTATATTTTCCAATTAATGCTGCTCATTGCAGAGTATGCTGGAAGCTCTGTGCTGGGAACTGTCATCTAAGTCTGCTAGAAAGCCAAGGATATAATCCCCACCCCCTCCTACCAATGATACTAATCCTTAGGTGGCATTAGCATACAGTTCAGAGAGTTGTGTCTGCTCATCCATTCCTGTGATTGTCCTGCTTCCTTGCGTCAAAGCAGGCTGTGACAGGGCTAACCGAGGGCCCTCCCACACTTGGCGTTCTAGGGCTTGGGGCTGCACACCCATCTCTGCTATCCCCTTGAGCCTGCTGTCTGTCGTGCGAAGTGGGCTCCTGTTCTCCAGTGTCCTGAGACTTTCCTTCCTCGATTTCACTGGTCCCTGATATCATGCAGACACACACTGCTTTCTCCGGTTCCCAATCAGTGTTTATATCAAATCATCGGCCACAGACAGTACTTGGGACTGTTTAGAGAAGTGCCTTGTCATGAGTTTTCTCACAAAAGGTCCCTTGTCTTCCCTTCCTAGGTTAATCATGCCTGTCCTTTTGATATCCTTGGTCACTGAGTTTGTTGATTCCAGGAGCCTGACTACCTTTTTATATTTTCTTCTCCTCTTCCTGACATGGGAAATTATTCTAATTTTCAATTCTTTATTTCCTTAGAATTTTTAAATCTTGAATTTTGGTGTTTAAGAGAAAACTCTCTCATTAGAGCTTGCTGAGTCAAAAGCAAGTTATGACAGACACAGGAGAGACCAGGTGCCTTGTATCTAACGGGCAATCATAAATGCTGTGTGTGAATGTCAACATCCTATTTGAAAAGAAAAAGAAAGAGTGGGAGCAGGCAAATAAAGACAGTCCAGTGGGATCTTAATAGAACGGTTTGGTTTGGGACTGGGAGACATATGTAGAAAATTTCATGTTAGTGGAATGTGCAGGCTTTCTTCCGTCCATAGATAATGAGTCACGAGGCGCTGACTGCTGATGAGTCAGAAGACACAGTAGGATTCTTCTCACTTCGTCTCCTTGACACACGTGTAAATAAAATGGCATTAGAGGAATGCAAGTGTTCCGGTCAGGTAGGGGAAGCAGAAAGGGCCTTCAAATGTAAACTGCCTATGAGTTTTGACACATATCTGGCTCTGTAAATTCCACCGGGATGTCCTGTCACAAATATTTTGTTATACAAATTTTCAAATGAATACCCGTAGTTTCTATAGCAGATTTCACAACTGCTAATGTTTTGTAATATTTGCCCGAGTGGCATAGAAATGTATGCATGATTTTCTAGATCATTTGAAAATAAGTTGCAGACTTCAAGGCAGTATAACCCAGATACTTCAGCGGGCTTCGAAGAAAAAGGTACTCTTCAATGAGATGCCAAGGATGTCACTTTACTAAAGAAAATTTCAACATTTCAAATAACATTTGATGCATGTTACACATTCATAATTCCTCAATTGTTCAGGAAATTCTTCTTAGAGATATTTTGAGAAGAATCCTACCAAAGCGTATGTGAGTATTTTGATGTTAAATATTTAAATACATCTATTTAAAATGTTTGTATATTTTAAGTCTAGAATAGTCTTTCAAATTTCCCTTACAACCCTCCACTCTTGACCTGCACTGATTGACACTGTAGATTAGCTGTCTTTTACAAATTCCCACTAGCAGGAGTTGTCTGTTTCTTTATGGTGTCATTTACCCTGGTTCTCTGTCCCCTGTATTTCAGAAACACTAGCAGGCAGGTCTAAGGCACTACTATCCAAAAGAACATTCTATGATGATGAAAGTATTTTATGTATATTGTTCAGCATGGTTGTGACTAGCGGCAATGAGGTTATTGGACCCTTGAAATGTGTCGAGTATGACTAAGGAGATGGATTTTTAATTTTATTTAATTAATTTAAGTGTAAGTAACCACATAGGGCTGGTCACTGCCAATCTGACACATGGGTCCAGAGCCTTGAAGAAACCCGAGTTAAATCATCCATCCATCCATTGTGCCTGAGGTTGCTTTGCCCTAAATTCTGGTGTCAAAGGCTGCCACTCTGCACATCCTCAGATAACACCAGGTTTACACTGAGCAGCGACCATTCTAGGGAAGCAGGTGGGCCCCAGATGGGGTTGTGCAATCCCCTGTGTGCATTCATAGCCCAGGTCACGAGCCGTCTTTTAACCCACCTCTGGGGGAACAATGCTGTTTGGACTCTTTGGTGGCCAGGCACCTGTTTGGAGTTTGCCTTCTGACCAGGAAGAGGGGCTCTGGGAGAACAACCAGGAGGGAGTATTTAGTCGCCCTGTAGTTGTGAGCTCAGGCTCTCTCTGTTCCTCTCACCTGTCACACAGATTCATGGTCAGCTTGGCAGTGGTGACACACTGCCTGGCCCTGAATCATCAAAGCCAGGTTTATATACATTTGCCACACCACACTTATTGGGGAAAGAACTTTTAACAACCGAAGTGATGCAAAACTTTTCTCTTCTGATGAGACATGAAGCAAATTAAACAGAACATCACAGCCTGACATATAGTTAACTACAAGCTTTAAAAATAGAAAGGTTTCCAATAAGCCACTCTCGCTGCATTGACACAGATATATTAATTTGCCCTCACCGCTTCTCTTGCGAGATGCAGCCTTATTCTTTTTTGAGTTCTGTTGTTTGGTCATTAATTCCTAGAGCAAGCATCAGGGGACCAGCTCCTGTGCTGGGCACCAGCTCTTCCCACAGCATCTGCCTGGGCACACTGTAGCTTCCTCTGCCCTGGGGATCTCAGCTCTGTCCCCACCAGCCCACCTGGTGGTGGGGTCCTTTGCAAAGCCTTTTTCCCACTCTTGTCACCTCATGGGCCATTTTCTAGTATCATCCCTGGGTTTGCTTCACTCTGAGCCTGATGCTGACCTACTTCTCCCTCCTGACCGAGATTCTGACCCACTCTTTTAACTGGGTCACAGCGCAGCCTCCCTTGCTCGCTTCCACCTGTCTTCGTTTCAGAGCCAGATAAGAGGTGTCAAGAGCACTCTGTCTTCTCCTTAACGTACAGGGGCTCAGCCCTCCACTGTGCCTCTTCCCAGGCCCTCTGCCCACAGGCAAGGCCTGTCACTCACTCAGCTAGAGGGAAACAAACCTAGGCTGAGGCCTAGGGTCAAGTTGAAGAAATCGGGTGATTCATGCAGCAGCACGTGGGGCCAGAAGGCAGCAGCCAGAGGAATGCAAGGGCTGAGCAGAGGCTTCACTGTTCTCAGGGGAGGCTCCTGCAACTCCTACCTGCTGCTAGCAGTGGCTTGACAGGGTGTCTGGCACACAGGCACGGGGTGCGGGGACAGCGGCAAGGCAGCTGAAGGGGTTAGGATGGGCTCATGGGCGCGAGAGGAATTTGGAGAGGCCTCTCAACAGCTTGAAGAGAACACGGTGTCTAGAATGGAACAGCCTGTACCCTCACCTTACTGTGTGACCTTAGGACAAGGAGATTGACCTTGAAACCCCAGGTACTTCACATGTAATTAGGGGGTGCAATGAACTCCTCACAGAAAGCTGAAGGTTTCCAGGTATGGCTTGTCTGAATGATTCTAGCCTTGGACTGGACACAAGGGGCACCTCTCAAACACCCACCAGAAAAAGGGTGGGGAGGGCCCTTGACTGTTCACCTTTCTGCTGTAAAACACCTGCTGTAAATATCGTCGATGAATGATGCTCTTGCCCCCATCCCCAAGACCTGCCTAAATCGCATCCCAATACCCAGTCGTAAACAGAAGAGCCAGGCCCCATTTGTGTATCCATTTCCCAGCTTTGACTTGACAGTTTTCTCCTGAAACTGCAGCCTCTAATTTTCTTAATTGCAAAATTGCCCTCAAGTCTGTGATTCCAGCTCTTTGCTTTTTCCTCATTAATTGTTCTCTAAACAACGAGTGTGGCCGATAGCTGTCCCCCGCCTCTGTGTGGTTTCTTCCACAACTGCAAAGAGTTCTTCTGTGGCCACTGGGCTCCACGTGCCAAGGTCCAGGGAGAGGCAGGGTCTGCTGTGCCACCTGCCACCTCAGAGCTGGAGGGAGGGTTTCTGGCGGGACACCTAGGGCAGCAGTCCAGGGGACTCATCTCCCATGAGGATGTGCGCTGCTGACTCGTTTTGGGTACTGAGTTCTGGGCAGTAGGCCCACTGCCCTCCAGACGCAAGTGTCTCTGTTGGGACAGGGGCAGAGTGTCCTGAAATCCTTCCGTTCTGTTTTTTTCCATCTTGGAATTTCACTGTGGCTTCAGCAGCCTCCTGTCTTCTCTCCCTCCTTTTCAGGGGGTCACCTCATCCAGGACTCTACAGATAACCCTTTATGGATTCAGAAGACAGAGACGGGGACTTGGTCTGAGGATGTCCCTGGGGCTGGTGGGCCCAGAGACACACCTTGGGCCCCTGCTTCAAGTGGGAGCTTGTTACTCTTTCTTGGTATCCTGTGTCCCATGCACAGAGGCTTTTGAGAAGGTCTGAGACGTGGAGGGCTGGATGTAAGAGGGGTTTACTTGGGGAGCCCTACCCCAAGAACTAACCAAGCAGACCAGGGAGATGTCCACTCCCATCTCCACAGAGGGAGGAACCCAGCCTGAGCTCCCTGCCCACGTCTCCTATCTGGGTAGCTGACCCCTGCTCAGTGGGGTCCCAGCTTCCCCGACCCTCCACACTAGACCACAGTCTTCTTGATGTCGAGGTCGGTCTCCATCTCCGTCTGTCTGTTATCCTGCAGTGTCTGGTGCACAGTTCTGACAGTCAACTCACATCTGATGCAGGCAAGAGGAACACAGTGAGGAGGCAAGTATTTACCCTATACTTTGGAAAGCAATTAAATGAGATCCTAGAACCCAAGCTAGGATAGACTTGAAGTTTTCAGTGCCCTGTTCATGTTTGTTATTTTAATAATGATAATTTCTAGCAGTATTACCCCTCAGTAGGTTTCTCTATAAGGAGCTAGGTGTTTGTGCATCCCTGTACGTTCACCCCAGGGATTGTGTGGCGTGAACCATGCCATGACGTCATCAAATCATCCCAAGGGTCCTTTACTTGGGGAGCTGAGGCAGACAGGCTGCAGCCAGGAGACGGTGGAGCTGGGCCTCGGCTTCCTGCTGTGTGAGGCTGCGGACTTCTGGTAATGGAGTCCTGCTCTGTCAGAAATGGCCTCCGCTGTCCTGATCTCATCCTGAGTCCTGCTCGAATCCCCTGACGCCTCGGTCTCCACCCTCCCCTCCCCAGCTCCTGGCTGGCCCTGTCTCTCCTTGCTCACTGCCCTCGCCACACATGCTGTCCCTTGAATTGTGATGCCTGGATAGTGGGCCTTTGCCCTGCACTCTGAGGAGCTTGGTGGTGGTGACCGTCCCTTCTCACTTTCCTCCAGCCTGTACCGCAGTAGACCCTGCTGTACAGTGTATGGCAGTGTATGGAGCAACAGAACTCAGTGCACGTTTTCACCAAAAATCCATCAGCAGAAACTTCCTCTGAGGGCTGAGATCTTTGGTATCTTCAACTTTACTCATTGACAAAGGTGCCTGTGAGCTGAGATCACAGGAAAAGTCGGGAGTTAGGTGTTCTTCTAGGCATCATCCATTATTATTTCTTACTCTCTTGATTATTTTAAAAATGCTATGTGAATGGTTTGCCATTAGTTCATTTTCCTATGAGATATAGAGGAAACCATAGACACGGGCCACTCACAGGCCCCAGAGAAGTGGTGGAGAAAGCCTGCCCAGAGAGCGGGCGGCCTGCCCCACTGACCCCACGACGGGCACCACGGCCCTCCTCTCTTCAACATCTCTCCTCACCCGCGTCTTCTTCTCTCACGCTGGTCTTGGCAGGATGGACAACTCCTGAGCATCCCCTTGACCGTCTGTGTGGAGAGGCACCGACCCCCTGTTTCCCAAATGAAGCTGAAAGTTGAACACACTCTGCAAGGAAATGAACTGAGGCGAGGAGAGCTACTGGGGCCAACTCAGGGCCCAGAGCTGCCCTGGTCCTCCTGGCTTCACACTACCCACCTTTCTCCTCTGCTTCTGGGCAGCTGTCAAGGGCCAGCAGGCTCCTGGGAGGAGGGTTGGAAACCCAAGCCCCAAAGTTCTGTCCTGGCTCTTGTTACAAATATGGGTCCTGCAGTAAAGCTGCCTCCCGTGGAGCCGCCTTAGTTTACAGCAGAATGCTAGGGCTTTAATCCCAGCTCTCCGCATCCTTGAAAGAACCTGGATGTGACCTTCTCTACCAAGTAGGAGAGTGTTCTGCAAGGTTACAAAAACGAAAATAAATGCAAAGAACAATAGGACAAAATGCATCATTCCTGGATAGCCTTTGGCATACGACCAAGTGGAAAGGAAGTGAATACACACACACACCCACACACACCCACACACACAATTTTTCTGTTTTTGAAAGCTTTTACATTAGATGGTTCCTTATCATAAGGATCAGTACCACAACCATCAACACCATCTTCATCACCATCACCAGTACCACCACCATCAATACCATCAACTTTACCATCACCACCACCACCACCACCACCACCACCATCACCATCACCATCATCTTTACCATCACCACCATCACCATCACCACCATCGCTACCATCACCACCATCACCACTATCACCATCACCACCATCACTACCATCACCACCACCACCACCACCACCATCACCATCATCATCATCTTTACCATCACCACCATCACCACTATCACCACTATCACCACCATCACTACCATCATCATCATCATCTTTACCATTATCACCATCACCACCATCACCACCATCATCACTATCACCATCACTACCATCACCACCATCACCGTCATCAATATCTATCAAGGTAACCTTGGATACTTGACTCAGCTGGTCTTAAATTTGACTCAAGCTTCTGAGAAAGGAATGACAACTCATCAGTGGCACCTGTGTCACTCAGGCAGGATGACAGTCACATGCGTCATGCTGCTCTAGGTGGGTGGTTATTAGCCACCCTCTCTCACCCTGGTGGGTTGGGTGCAATGGAGAGGAGATTGTCATTGTTGAGTTTGTGCTGGTTTTGAGAGGAAATGGATGGTATCAGTATGGCCATGGCCGAGAGAGGAACTCAGGCCTGGCCTTAGATCCCAGCATAATGACAGTTGGCTGTGAGAGCCTGAGGTGACTTGCTTAGCCTTTTGAACTCTGAGCTCCATCTTTTGTTCTTTTGTTATGTAGAGTTGTCCAGTTCATTTCATAATATTCTTATGCAGATTAATGAGATATGTCTAAGAAAGCTTTTAAAGATCATAAATATGGTAATCCTGTAGAACAGAGTATTGGTTAAAATTTCATTGATATACCTTTAATACAAACTTAAAACAGCAGAAGTCTGATGTCCATCCTGAGGCCATGTTTCTTCTCTATCATTTCACAGTACTGCTCAAATCCTCTGCAGTATTTCTTCATTTTACAAAATCATAACTTCTCAGAACCCAATGGACTTTACAGACATCTGATCCTGTTTCCTTGGTTTTCCAGTGAGGATTAGTATTCCAGAGAGGAGTGGATTCCTTGGGTCCACCGCCTGGCTCACCCCTGCAGTTTAGTGCTGCTTTGTGTGTCAGCCAGGCTTGCAGTCAGCACCGAGGAACACAGAACTTGACTAACGGTGGCTTCAGCTGCTACTTACATAACAATCCTAGAGTTGACCAGTTCCTGACTTTTCTTTCTCTGTTTTTCATACTTAAAGGAAGACATCAGCTCCCTGATTTTCAAATTCAGCTCTTTGCCATCCTTAGCTAGTATATCCTCTCTTTGCTATGATATAATGACCACAGCTCCAAACATCGCATCTCTATTCCAGGCAGAAGAAAAGGGGGCAGCAGCCCCAGCCCTTCTTCTCCCTTCTCCATACCTTTTTAAATAGGAAAACAAAACAAAAGAATAATAATAACAACATCAAAAAACAAACCACTTTCCTGATGCCTCCTAGAATATTTCCTGTTTTTTTCATTAGTTAAAGCATGGTCACACTAACATATAATCTAGGGAAAATTCTGGGAGGTGAACACCTGTTTTCTTTGTCCTGTCTTTATAGTCAGAAGCAGACAGAGAGGAGGGGCTGAGAGTGAATAGCCTATGGGTTAGACAGCCAACAGCACCTGTCATACCTGGGTGATTTCCTTTGGTATGAATTGCTCCAGAACATTCATGAGGTCCCTTTCACCCTTCACTTCCAGCTGTGAGTGGTTCACAGTCCCTGGGCTAGTGCTGGACCTGGAGGAAGGCTTTGGCTTTGGGCTGCAGGTGTCTCAGGCCCTGCAGTATAGTGCTGGGCGGTTTCAGGAGCTCTGAAGCCAGGCATCCCGTGGAATCTTCCATTCCTGGCTCTACTGCTTAACTGGTTGTGCACCTTTGAAAAATTAGGTCCCTTACCTGTGCCTCAATCTCCTCATCTGCAATAGTAGGATAATGCACCTGCTTATTGCAATCAATGCAATGAGGAATGAAAATGAATGTCATATTGGATGAAATGATTGAATAGCAGACAGACAATGAATGCAAAGTGCTGCACCATGTGCTACTCGCAAGGGCTTAGACTGCAAGTTAAGCAGATCACAGTACTACTTGCAGGAAGCCTACTATAGGCCCAGCCCCATCCAAAGGGCTTTTGTGTCAAATTATGTTAAATTAGTTATCTCTTCAACAAACTCAAGAGATAGGTTCTGTTGTTATATTCATTTTGTAGCTGAGGACACTAAGCACAGGCATGAGTAGAATCTATGTCAGGTCACCTAGATTCAAACCAAGGCAGTGTGGACACAGTGACCAAAGCACCACCATGTAGATGTTAAAGGGAGCCCAGTTATTATCTTCCCTGTTCCATCTGCTCTGGGTAGAAATAAAGAAGGAAAACCCGAGGCCTCTGAATCATGAGCTTTGGCTGTGGGACACCAGGGCCCATGCAGGGTTTCTCGGCCTGACCTCAGTCTGTCTTTGGAATAAGACCTGTGAAGAGCTGAGCTTCAGGGAGGAGATATCTTTCAAAAAATTGGAAAAGGCTGACCCCTGATTGCCATCCGCCAGATGGGAATGTCACACCAATGCCGTCTGTGTCTCTCGTGGTCTTCCTGGTCCTCAGGGAGACTAGTGACCAGGTACTGGAGGTGTCGGGGCTGTTGGTGAGCTGAGGGCAGCACTCTCTGATGGACGGTGGGCGAGGTCTTGGGGGATCTTTTGAAGAACTTGTACAATTTTATGATTTCAGGATCTTGTAGCCCTAGAGGTCCCAGTTGACCTTGCCACCAAGACCTTGTATCTTGTCTTGCCAATTCTGCCTTGTTTATCTGGCTTCCTCCTTTGTCCCGCCTCCACACCCGCTGTGGCCGTTATGTGAAGTGGCTCTGGAACAGTGTCAACAGGGTCCCTTAATGCCCAAGGACCTGTCCTTTTGGAGCCTGCTGATGCTAATGTCCTGGGTCCTGTGATATCCTTCTTTGACTCTCCCCTGAGCTATGTCTCCTCAAGAGTCCACAATGTTCTTCAGAGGCACTATCTATGGTCATGACCTTCTCCAGCTGACTTTGTGACTCTGTGGGCGGCTGAGCAGATTTAGAAGCCCGGCTTTACTTGTTTGCCTGGGCTTTTCTGTGAAAGGAATCCCACGCCACGTACTGTGTGGACACCAGTGCATTCTGGCAAGCTGCAAGTCAGGAATCCCACACTTCACTCTCCCTTTTCTTAAATTAGCCATGTCTGGTTGAGAAGCATCATTTGTCCCTCCTTCTGAACTCAGTGTAACTCCTAAAATGGCAGAGAATTAAATGAGCTCTGAAATCAGGGGTGGGCAAACATTTTTCTGAAAAGGGCCAGAAAGATAGTAAATGTTTTAGATTTTTCTGGACATATGGTCTCTGTCACAACGACTCGACTCTTCCTTGCAGTGAGAAACCAGAGACAGACAATACAGAAACAAGTGGCTGTGATTGTGTTCCAATAAAGCTTTATCGACACTGACAGGCAGGGGCCAGATTTACGGTAGGTTTGGAGCCAAGAAGGAATCTTGAAGTCCTCAGGATATAGCACTCTTTTGGCCTAATAGCCACCCCATCCATGTCCAGGATTCATTTGTTTCTGCTTCTCCTCCCCATAATAGCCTGACCATTTTGTTTCAGGCCACATCATCTTGCCTGGGTCATGCGGAGTTGGCTTCTTTGCCTCGGATTCCCCTCCTCACACCTGTCACTCAGACTCTCTTCAGACTGCGCTGCAGTGCGTGTTGCCCTCACCATTCAGTAGGGATGGAGTTCCAGCCACAGGAGGCTGCAAACCCCAGGAGAAGGTGTGGCGTCCTCTTTCATGGAGCTTAGTGTGCGGTGGAAATCCAATAGGCAGCCATCCCCGTGAGGGGACGCAACTTTAAATATGAAACGAACGCTCATTGCGTATCCTATAAAGCACAAAGGATGATGAAAATCCCTGTAAAATGAAACATGAGAGTCGGATTCTTGCTTTAAGCCCTTCAATGGCTCCCTGGTGCCTGCTGCGGGTCACTGGCTCAGAGCCCGAGCTGCCCATCTGTATTGTCTTGTTGATTCGCTCAGCCATAGGAAGGCTTTGGGATCTGAATTTTCAGCGACCATCTGTGTGGTGTTGGGGCAGTTGGCTCGAGGACTGCACTTGGAGAAGCTCTGGCCTGGACCTCAGGGTGGGAAGACGCTGCTGGGCTCCAGCACCTGGTCCTAGTGCCCATGCTCCCAGCTGCTCTGCTGTGGCTGTCACCTCGGCTCAGTGATGGGGAGCGGGGGCTCCTCACCCTGCCTTGGCACACCGCCAAGCCCTTCTCCCTGCCCCTGTGTGGCACACACCCGTCCCCTAGCCCCTGGCCTTTTTCTCTGGCTCCTGCTCCTCCTCGAGATCCAGATGCAGATTTGGCTGCAGTCCTCCCTCCTGTCCCTGCACAGGTGACCCAGCCTTTTACCTTCTGGGCTCCTCGTTCCACATTTAAAGTTTCCCTGTGTCCCTTTTACATCCTCTTTGTTGTCCCAGGTTCCCAGGATGATTTCCTGGCCCCCCACGTTTCATGTTCCCTGTCGCAGATGAGAGAAATGGGTGGAGGGAGAGAGGCAGCCGGGGCCAGGCCCCTGCAGCCAGGTCCCTTCATCTACCGAGGGCAGACGTGTGTCCGGCAGGGCGGCCAGTCCTCTGCTTTCACTCCCACAGCACGACCGTCCTCACTCATCTTCTCTCTGATGCATAAAATGTGCTGTGAGGGACACGGGGAAGCTGCCATTTGGCGTGTGTTCTCCTGAGGATGAAGGCCACAAGCACTTTAAAACAGTCAGGCCGTCTCCGCTGGATGCAGATGCGTAACTGTGACTTAGGAGGTGGCGGAACTGCCCAGAGCAGGCTCAGAGAAGCCCACCCCTCACAAGCTCAGGACCCTGAGGGCAGGAACGTCCCACAGAGGCACTCGGTGATGCCTCCTTCCTGACCTGGGTGCAAGGCTTACATAGAAACTGCAAAGAAGGGAACCCCTCGTCCTAACCTTGTGCTCCCTCAGAGGAAGGCTTTCCCCCGGCTCCCTGTAACCTCTTAGAAATGCACTTGTTTTGGGCAAACTGCAAATCTGCAATTTAAAGATACAGAGGATGAGGAAGATGACCTGACTTGGTGGATCCCAATTAGCTCCTTGAATGTAAGTAAAGGGAGAACATTTCTGTGACATATCCAATGACGCGGATATGGGTTTGACCCATAATTATGGAGATTTTCATGGTTTAGCTGCATTTGGGTGATTTTGTAGCTCTGGCCACAACACAAAGAAGACCCTGAATCCTGGTTTTGATGCAGATCTCTTCTCCATGAGGGATGCCAATGATACATTGTTGACTCTCTCGCTTATTCTTTCAACACACATTTGCTGAGCACCTACTAGGTGCCAGCATAATATTCGATCTTCTCACACCCTTCTAAGTAGAAAATTTATTTCTCCCATTTATTCTGGAATAGAAGTCGAGGCTCAAAGACGTCACATGCAAAGGCAAATGGCATGTAGAGGTGGAGCTGGCATGTGGAAGGGTGCGCCTGACTTCAGAACCAGCTCTCGCAGTCACTGTTCTGGCCTCACCAAAACCTCCAGTAACCAGAGTTATCCATGTGTGAATTGTGGATTGCCTTGGATATGGAGGCTGCAGCTCCATGCTACCCCGATTAGTTTGCTCCTGTCTCTTGTCTTCCGATCTTCCGATTCTTTCATTCATCCACCCATCCACCAGTGCATCTGCTCATCCAACCACCTACCCGTCCATTCACAAAGAGAATAATGCCAGGCAAGAGGAGGCCGAGTCAGGATTTAGAAGTAGTTGGTCTAGTGGACTGAGAAGTTTCTCTCTTACTTAGTTACCTCCTCTGTAAAATAGGTATTATTTTAGTAACAGTAAGAACCTACATGTTACGTTACAATAAGGATTAAATGGGGTAGTGTGAGGATCTCAGAACAATGGCTAGAATTTTGTAATTGCTAAGTCATTACTATTTATTATTTAAACTGTTATGCTAATTTGGGTAGAATCTTAAGACAGGCTGTGAGGCCAAGTGCTGGAAATTTAAAGAATAGGAAGCCCTGGTTAATTTGGATGTCCATGACCTTGAAATCTGTGACAACTGTGCAGACCAAGGCCCCCATCCCTGGGGAAGGAGTCTACACGGGCAGAGTCCACGAAACTGCTTGGGGACATTAAATCTCTGAAGCACTTCAGAAGGACCTATGTACCAACAGTGGTGTATTGGTTGGATTTGAAGCATCTTATTTCTACATTAAAAAAAAAAAAAAGTCTCCTGAGGACTTCCTCTCTCCAAAGCCCACAGATTTCATCATGTCACTCATACCCTGAGTGACGTGATGAAATCTTTCAATGAATCTGAGCCTTGGTTTTCTCATCTATAACTTAGTACTCATTTGTTATTTTAGGATTTAAGTGAGATGGCTCGTGATCGGATGCCTGTTCCCTGCCCAGCCCTGGGCTGAGAAGAGAAACAGGACAGAGCTCTGGTGTCCATGGGGTGTGCAGTCCTGGGTAGCACAGGTAGCAAAGGAGCCATCCCACGGCGAGTCCAGTCACCCTCTGTTCCCACCCCTTCTGCGTTCAGTGGGACTCTCTATCTCTGGAGCCACAATAGCACCAAAGTGCTTGATCATCATAAAAAAAAAGTGGACTCAACAGGAGTTTTGTGCAGCATTAAGTTATGACATGGATTAAATGAGATGATGCGTGAAGTTCCCCTCTAGATGGACTGAAGAGGAATCTGTGGTTGCAGCAACCCCTCCCTTTTTATTTAGGGCTGAGTGACAGGAGGAATGGGCTCCTGGTCCGACCCTGGCCCCTGTCCTGGATCTGCACTTACTGACCTGGAATATCAAGACAATCTTACAATAGGTCTGGCCTCTGTGTCTTCCTCTCTTTAGAAGGTGATTCAAACAGATAAACTCCCAGGGCCCTTCCAAGAGAAAAACGCTGTCCTTGACGGTCATCTCATAATCCCTGTCAGTGGCTCAAAGACTATAAATCCCTTAAAGGCCTCACTCGAGGGAGGCATTTAGGACAGTCATTTTCCACTTGATGGATGGTGGAGAAAATGGGTCCCTAAAACATGGCTGTGATCCATTAATCCACTTACCTGTACCTGAGCCCGTTTCCCGGCTTGGAGGGCTGGCCTTTGAAGAGAACCTTGGCCAACTCAACGGCTTCAGTGCTTAGGATGCTTGCCCAAAAGGCATTTTCAAAATTATGCCTTTCCATTTTAAAAGCAGTGGACTTAAAAGAAATCCGTGAGCAAGTGCCTTCCCTCCCCCCTGCCTCTGTCTCTTCTGCTGCTGCGTCTGGACCGGCGCAGCCCAGCCTGGTCCTGGCGGTGAGCTCTGCCATCTGTGTTACTGTGGGACCCCCCACACCTTCCCTGGGAATCGGATTCTTCTTTAGGGAAATGGAGAGAGTGGGAGGAATGTAGCAAAGACCCGCATACTTTACAGGGATTAGTTCCTGCCCTCTCTGGATCTTGAATGTCCTCCAAAGGCACCTATGCTGAAGACTTAGTCCCCAGCCTGTGGCACTATGGGGAGGTGGTGGAGCCTTGGGCCAGGTGGATGGAAGTTAGATCCTGGGAAGCACCCTGGAAGGATCTGTGACTTTCTCTTTCTGCTTCCCAGCAAACAGCCTCCTCTCCACTCACTCCTGCTAAGATATTGTGCTGCCACAGGCCACGAAGCAAGGGAGCCAAGCCACCATGGGCCGAAACCTCTCAAGTCCTGATTCAAAGTAAACCTTCCCTCTTTTTAAGTTGACTCAGCTCAGACATTTGTTACAATAAGGGAGAGCTGACTCACCTAGTACCTGATTTCATTTCCACCTCATCTGATGGAGCCAGCACGATTATCATCTCCACTGCACATATACTGAAGCCGAGGCTCATGGGTTTCAGTGACCCGGACGCTCTCACCAGGAGAGTACCTGGATTGCTCACTTCTAAGCCCAGAAAGTCTGGCTCCCTGGCTTTCTCTCTGGATCACCACCTTCCACTGCTCTGAAAAGAGAGCTCAGAATGGCACAGGACCTTACCTTGCTGGTCTTGTGGAGTGACCTTTACTCTGCCCCGTAGCCATAGGTGGCTCCCTGGCTTTTGCTCATCTTGTAGTCTGACCTTCACCATTCTGCTAAAAGAGTAAATCTTCAGCCGCAGCTGGAAACTTCTTTTGCTTGTGGAGCTGAGAGGCCGGCAGACAATAGGAAATGAGCACACCTTCTCCTACACAATGGGGAGGAGCGTCCGCCTATTTTGTGGTTGTTTTTGTTGTTTTTTTCACTTGGACCTATCTGAAGAAGTTGGAGGGGGGTAATTAGAGTGCTTGTGTTCTCTAATTAATTCTTGTGTGAAGGGGGCTATTTTAGACGTGGGCCCTTTGTGGATAATCTCCCAGCACTGTACCAAAAGAAACACCTGTTCCTACTCAGGCTTTTCATATGTGAGATTCCCAACGTAAGTAAAAGCAGACTGATGTCCGCCAAGGAGCAATTTCATGAGATGATGGGAGCAGGCCTGGGGTCTCTTGGCTTTCTGTCCCGCAGATGTGCACCTTTCCTCTGCCTCATGTTTGGCTTCTGACTGGCATTCTTATGGTACCCAGGCTTCAAGATGGTTCTCGGTGGTACCTGACTTTTACGTTCTGTTCCTGTGCTTATGCCGTCTTCTCATACTAGCCTGCAAGACCATCAGGGCACTGGAAGTGGTGGCAGAGCTGAACCTATGAGGGAGGTCATAAAAGACATAGGAGCTGCCCCTTCCTCTCTTGAACCATTTGCTCCAGGAAAACTGCCTTTTGTGTCACGGGGACACTCAAGGAGCCCTGTGGAAACAATATGGGGAAAAGCTGAGGCCCTGCCCACCACCAGCACTAACTTACCAGGCCTGTGGGTGAATCATCTGGGGCATGAATTCTCCAGCCCCAGCTGAGCCTTAGATTAGGGCCAACTGACACTTGGGCTTAAATTTTCATGAGGGACCCTGGACCAGAAAATTCCACTGATCCAGTCCTGAATTCCAGGTTTGCAGTGAATGTGAGATAGTGGGTGTTTGCTGTTTTTAACGGCTGAATCTTGAGGTCATTTGTCCCATAGCATAGGTGACAAATGACACACCCCTCTTTACTATAGTGCAACAGCAAGAAAGACCAGGGAATTCTAGTTAGGAGACGGGCACTAAGATCACTCTCCATCTCTTGTTGTGAACACCATTCACATTCCTGGGCTTCTCATTCCTCGTTTTATTCCATGGACTATGGCCATCTCCACTCTGAAAGGTAGGTAATATGGATGAAACAAGAAATAGTTCATATTAAATAGAAGTCATATTTTAAAAAATTATGCCTCTAAATCAATACTTCCTTTTTTGATACATATTTGCTTCTGTCTCTCAATGTAATTCATATTGTACAAACTATGACCAACACAGGAAAGAAGGAAGGAGAAGCAGGAACTGTGTCATTTCTTTCCTATGCCTTTAGTGTCAGGGACTATACCAGAACACCCTGACAAAGATCCCGCTGATGCGCTCTTCCACCGTTGCCGTTGGTCCTTCTTTCTCAGGACCAATGTGGAGACACATTGAAGAATGACACCTTCACCGGGGGGTCCAGAAGGCAGTATCTCTAGTGAGCGGGGAGGAGGGGTCCTTAGAAGGGGAGTCAGGGTGTTCACAGCACAATGTTTTACCCCAGTTGATGGAGGGGTCAGCTACCCTTTGGCTGAACTCCCCACACCTCTGTGCGGCCCTCCTGGTTCCCGGATTTCTCACGTGCAGCCAGGAAGTTCTGCGGCGTGGGGTTGGGCCCTGCTCTGAGTGCCCTCTGCGATTGCAGCTACTTTGCTTCCTTCTCATCCTCAAGACCTCCTCCATTCAGGGCCCCTGGCAGACCTCTTCCTTCTGTCCTAGAGGTCACTCTTTAAACAACATGGGGTGTGCAGAGAGATGGGTGCTAGTGGCCATAAAAAACAAGATCTCCCTGTGACCATCTTCAATAATAAGGGAATGCAGTGGAAGGGCTTTAAGAAGTTTCAGAACTAGTAAAATGGCAGAGATTTAGTCCCCAAAATGATCAGAGGCTGGGTAGCCCTAGAGCTGTGGGGCAGGGTTGGCAGTAAGGTCTCCAGGGGATGAGCAGGGTCTGGGTGCTGTTCTGAGCCCCCCTTTTAGAGCAGGGGCTGTGTGGTCCACAGAGCAGATCCCACAGCCAGACTGCCCGGGTATGGACCCCAGCACTCCAACTATTTGTTTTGTAATATTCTCCAAGTTACTTAAACCTCATGAGCCTTGGTATTAGTATTTATCCAGTGGAGGTAATAAAGCTCTATGTTCACTGGGTGAAGGTTAGATTAATTCAGAGGTCCCCTGTGGCATGTGCAGCACAGAGCCTGGCACAGGGAAGCACCCGGCAAAGGTCTGTGGTGGCTGCAACCTCCCTGCGGTATTGAGCACAGGATCGGCTGCGCCGGAGTCAAATGCCATGAGGGTGGTTGCCAAGTGGACCGAGAGGAGGGTGTTTGGTTCCATGTTGAAAGTCGGCTGAGTGGTCACCAACACCACTAGAACTTACAGCAGTGGCAAAATCTTCAAAAGGAACAGAAGAGGTGAGAGCTGAAGCTAGATTCTAAGCATCATTTAAATGAAATAAAATGACCACTGTAGTTGAAATCTTTGTTAATCAATATTTTCTTTCTTGAATTTTCAACTTACAAACGATTTCTGCCTGAGCCAGTGCTGCATTTCCTCATTCAAAAGGGAATGGATCACCCCTCCCTGGACCTCATCATGACCAGCGAGGTTAGGCAGGCTGTGAGGTAATGGCACAGGATACTGGGTCGGTAACTCAAGAACGGTCTCAGAGAATGTGGGCTTTACCCTAAAAGCAATAGGGCTTCATTACAGAGTTTTAGCAAGAGAGTGAGGTGATCAGATGGACGTGAGGCTCCCGGAGGATGCATCTGGTAGAAAAGTGAAAAGAGATGACTATCCTGGTGAGGAGCTGGTTATGATGGTCCAGGCAGGAAATAAAGGAGAGTCAAGGATCACCAACTTTGGGAAAGGAGAACCATGCATTTAAAAAAAGATTCTGGAGATAAGTGGATGGAATTTCATGGCCAATTACATAGGATATATAAGGACTTGGGGACATCCAAGTTGATTTTCATTTTCTCAAAACATCGAAGTTAAGAATACAAACTCTGAGTCAGCTGATGTGCATTTGAACCCTAGTTCCACCATGTTTACATAATATACTGGTGGATGAAATGACTATTTGAGTCTCCATTTTTCTTGCCTGTAAAGTGTGGTCATAAGCTCTCCTCCCCAAAGGCTGGAGAGTGGAATGAGGTCAGGCACAGTGCCTCTGTGTGGTGGGCAGCTGGCAAATGTGAGCTGCTATTATGATTAGTTAATGGACCTCCCAAGGCCCTGGTCCTCAGAACCACACATTCTAATTCAGGTGTCACCCTTGCCTCTCTCGCTGCCCCCTACTTCATATTTAATCACCAGGCCCTTTGATTATTCCTCCTACGTATTTCTAACTTGGGTTCACTTGTCTTTATTTTCCACCTCTACCACCATCCCCCCCCCCCATTACAATCTAAACCACCATTATTTCTCACCTGGACTTCAGTTAGAGCTTCCAAAAAGGTCTCCCAGCACCCGTCCTTGCCACCATCAAGTGCATATACCCCCTACATCCAGAGAGCAGACTTCAAACCACAATTTGTGTAACAAGGTTGCAGGATGCAAGACTAATACATAGAAGTCAACTACTTTCCTACATACCATCAGTGAACAAGTGAAATTCTAAAATAATTCATAAAACTAATTACATTAATACTTCCAAAAATACAACACTTAGGTTAAAAACTCATAATCTATAAGATATGTATGAGAAAACTACAAATCTCTGGTGAAAGAAGTCAAAGAACTCAATAACTGGGGAAACATTCCATGTTCATAGTAGAAAAATTCAATATCGTCAAGATTCTCAGTTCTTTCACCTGGATCTATAGAATTAATGCAATCCCAATAAAATCCCAACAACTTATCTTTTGATTATTGGAAAACTGATTCTAAAGTTTATGTGGAACCAAAAACCCAGAGAAACTGGTGGAATATTAAAGAAGAGTATCAAGGCTGGAAGGCTGACCCCACCTGACTTCAAGACAGTAATCAAGACTGTGTGCTTATGGTGAAAGAACAGACTAATAGATCAGTGCAGCAGAACAGGGATCCAAGAAATTGTCTACACCATGTGGTCGATTATTTCTGACAGAGGAGCAAAGGCAATAAAATGAAAAAAAAAAAAAAAAACAGATCTTTTCAACAAATGATGTTGTGACAGTTGGACCTCCACGTAGAAAAGAAAAAAGTGGAACTAAACACAAACATTACACACTTTGCAAACAAAAACTTGAAAATGGTTATGAGACCTAAATCTTATAGGAAAAATTGCAAAACTCATAGGAGATAACATAGGGGAAAGTAGAGTTGAGTTTCTGTTTGGATATGACTGGGTAGTTTGTTATCAAAAGCACCATCCACGAAGAAGATAATCAATAAGCTGTACTCCGTTAACATTAAACATTCCTGCTCTGCAAAAGAAAAGGACACTGTGAAAAGATTGGAAAGACGAGCCACAAATTGGGCGGAAATATTTGCAATAGACACATCTGACGAAAGACTATCACATAAAACACGGGAAATCTCACACTCCATGATCAGGAAAGAAATTGCTGCATTAAAGATGGACCCAAAAGCTTAACCGACAGCTCCCCAAAGAAGATACACAAACACAAATTAAGATTATCAAGGAAATCATCTTTAACAAATGTTCCACATCCTGTGGCATCAGGAAAATATAAATGGAGGCCAATACAAGATTCCAAAATCTAGAAGGTGACCCCCCCAGGAAGCTGGTGAGGAAGAGAAACAGCCCAGGCTCTCATTCACTGGGGTGGGATGCGGAATGGTCTGCCACTGTGGAAGACAGTTTGGCACTTTCTTATAAAACAGAAACCAGGTGACTGTGAAACCCAACAAATGTGCTCCCTGCTATTTGCTGAAGGAGCTGAAAACTTATGTCCACGCAAAAACTTGAACACAGATGTTTTTACTAACTGCCCAATCTCAGAAGGCACCGAGATGGCCTTCAGCAGGTGAATGAGTAAATAAACCGGGGTCCATGCAGACAATGGAACGTGACTCCAGGCTGACAAAACTGAGCGGTCAGGCTCTGAGAAGATGTGGAGGAAACTTAATGAATATTGCTTAGGGGAGAAGCCAGGCTGAAGGGCCACACAATGCAGGCTTCCAGCTGAAGGCCCCCTGGGAAAGGCTGACCATGAGGACTGTAAACTCCCGCTGGTTGCCAGAGGTCGTGGAGCAGGAGGGATGGGTAGGCTGAGCAAAGCACAGTTTCAGGGCAGTGAGACTACTCTGTGTGGTATTTTAATGGTGGATGCACATCATTATCCGTTTGTCCAAGCCCCCAGGAAGTACAGCACCAGGAGCGGACCCTAGTGTGAACCGTGACTTTGAGTCCTAATGACTTGTCAGTGCAGGTTCACTGACTGTGACAAATGGTCTACTCTAGGGGGGATGTTGATAATGTGGGGACACAGGGGGCATGGGATATCTGTGCTTGCTTCTTCTTTTGCTGTGATCAATCTGAGCAGATTCCTCCCTACCTTAACAGGCCAGTGACTCCCAATGTTGAGTTGACTCAGCAGAGTCTGAATCTGGAAGGTTCTCTTGGTCCTGAGTGAAGGGCCTCTGATTCTTCCCAAGGTTTCACCCAGACCACTGCCCGCCTCCTGTCACTTCCTGCTCCCCCCTCAGCCCCTCAACAGTCCTTTGTACACCACCTGCCAGCTCCTGCCCCACCCTGAGCCAGGCCTTGTCTCTCCTGCAGGGTCCTCTCCTGGCCTGCTCCTTCCCTCAGGTCCCAGCTGTAATCCGGACCAGCATGACCCCATCACAGCACCCGGGAGAAGGGCATCTTCCAGAAGAAGTTCTGATAGTGCCTGCCTTTGCCTTTTATCCCACCTACTCCAACTCTAGTAGAATGCTTCTGTGAGCTGTTGAATGGTTTTCTCACCAACTCATGACTTCCTTTTTATCAAGTACCGTTGGTGGTTGGCACATATCAGATACTTAGATAACAATTTTGTATTGTGAATACACCTGGGTTTCAAGAGGCCTCAATTCATTTGCAGTAAATGTAACAAATAATTGTATCAAAGAAGTGACAATTGGGCCATTGCAGCAACAAATGGGAGAATATGACATGTGTTTAGTCTTTTAGGAAGTGTTGCCCAGACAAAGATGGGTGTGTGAGGAGAGGTTCTCTCTAAAAGTAAAGGAAATCATCTTTCAAATCCCAAGACCTGCAGTCACTGAGCTGGGGTCTAGGGAGGCAGCCAGGGATGTAGCTCCAGTCCAAGGGCAGGCAGCCTTGAGATCCAGGAAGAGCTGGTATTTCAGGCTTAGTCCCAAGGTTAGAAATAACTCTTGTCCCAGCTGGATGGCAGCCAGGCAGGACGGGCCCACCCTGACTCTGGGGAGAGTCAGCTCTTTTGGTCTTTGCATGCCTTCAACTGATTGGATGAGACCTACCTGAAGCAGGAAGGGCAATTTGTCTGTCTCATCCAAAACACCATCACAGAAACACTGAGAGGAATGTTCCACCAAATATGTGGGCTTGCCATGGTCCAGTTGAGTTGACTCAGCAAATTAACTAACCGAAAGGCATCCCAACACTACCCCCAAGTACGTTTTGGTGGCTTTCTGACTTCCTTCCCCATCTTGCTGTTCTTTGACGTGTAGTTTCTCAGCACTCCTATTTCTTCCTTAGATTTGTGGGAGACCCTAGCTCAGTTCACCAACTGGGTCACAGGTGGACTCCTCCTCTTGGCAGTGTGGGAGGGTTTGTGTGGAGACTTGGTTGTTGCATGTGGGCTGTAGGATGCTCTGTGATTGCTGGTACTCAGAACAGCTCTGCCAGCACTCTGTCCCCTGCTCTTCTTTGTCTTCGGGTGACCTGGGGCTTACCTGATGTGCTGTAATTCTTTATATTCATACATTTAAGAGGGCGTCATGCCTGTGTACCATCTGCATCCATTGCTTTCCTTCCAGTCTCTTGGACAGGGCTCGTCCCGACTGTGGTATTTAGCAAATCCTGCAGGAAGAATGAACTCACCGATGGCAATGGATGGATGGATGGATGGAAGAATGACAGTTTTGACAATAGAGATGTCTTGGAGTGACTACTTAGTTCTGTTCGTGTGAGGGCTGCCTTCCAGGTGTGACAGGAGGTCTGGGGAGAGGGCACAATGTCTTTCTTAGGTTGCTTTTGTTTCCAGTTTGCCAGTGAGTGCCCATGCGTGACGCTCAGAGAATGAATGGAGCTCAGCTTTTCTGGCTCTGGTTTAGAGAACTTGTTTGGAACCAACAGAAAAAGAAAAAAAAAATAAAAAGAAAGTATCTGAATTGGATAGACTAGATTTCACTTTCCGTCTCAATTACTTATTATTTCTGGAACATTAGTTTCCTATTCTATTTTGGGGGGGGGGTTGACAAGATCTGCTTCACCCAGATCTGATGAAAAATGAGGCTATTACTTCCTGGCAGTAGGGTAGATAATGGACCATATCTCTCCACCACACATAACTCACCAACACAGTCCTGCCTGGAGACGGGGCCTTGGAGGGGTTCCCACGGTCCATTCAAATCAAGCCTCAAGGTGAATCCTGAGTCATCTGCAGGAGAAGCCGAGGTGGGCTGCAATCCCCTAGCTCAAAGGACACCCGTCCTCACACACAGGCTGGGGTGGCTCCCTCGTGTTCTCCTGAGAACCATCAGCGTCCTTCCAGACTCATGGGTGGCATTACACTAAGATCCACCCACTTGCCAAACCCCACTGCTGTCCTCATCTTATTGAATCACAGACTCAGCTGCAGCACATCCTCCCATCCCCCTGGGGGTGGGAACTCCCAGCACAGTCAGGCTCTTGGATGCAACATGGTTTGCCTGGAATTCATTTCTCGAGGCTTGGGAACTGAAGATCTATTACTTTGTACATTCTGCTTCCTATGGAGTGCCTGGCCCAATGTCTTGGCTGTGCTCCAGAATCTTTTTGATTGTTTTTGTAGTTCACCCTCTCTCTCTCTCTCTCTCTCTCTCTCTCTCTCTCTCTCTCTCTCTCTCCTCTGTTTTCTTTTGCTTTGTGTTTGGTAGTGAAGGTCAGATGAAGATAATACAGTGAAAAAAAATATCAGTCCTAGAAGCTGAAAGGCAGAACCTAAGTCCAGGAATGTCAATGAGCTTGGCCTTTTTAAATTGTTGAAAGGGGCAGTGTGGGAGGGTTGGTTTGGAGACTCGGTTGTTGCATGTGGACTGTAGGATGCTCTGTGATTGCTGGTACTCAGAACAGCTCTGCCAGCACTCTGTCCCCTCCTTTGCCCTCCTTTGTCTTCGGGTGACCTGGGGCTTACCTGATGTGCTGTATTTCTTTATATTCATACATTTAAGAGGGCGTCATGCCTGTGTGCCATCTGCATCCATTGCTCTCCTTCCATTCTCTTGGACAGGGCTCATCCCAACCGTGGTATTTAGCAAATCCTGCAGGAAGAATGAACTCACTGAGTATCCACTTATAGTATCCACTCTAAGGGATGCTGCATGTGCCTGGCATGTAGTAGGTGCTCACCAAGTGTGTCATGCAAAGGAAACATTAAACAGAGAAACACCCCCCCCCCCCCCGCGTTATGCCTGTAGAGAGATGTTCAACTGTCAGGAGTTTTATAATTCCCCAATTCTTCTTCATATTACAGTCAGCCTTCCATGTACACAGGTTCTGCACAACTGCATGACAAAATATTCAAAAAGTCCGTCTCTACTAAACAGGCCCAGACATTTTTCCTTGTCTTTATCAGGTATTATAAGTAAGCTAGAAATGACTTAAAGTGCCTAGGAGGAAGTATTTGAGTTAGATGCATATTAACCCATTTCATCCAAGGGGCTGGAGGATCGCAGATTTTGATATCCCAGGGGCCCTAGAACCAGTCTCCCCCAGATACTGTGGGACCCTTGTCTTTCTAAATTGAAGCAACCAGACTAGGAGAAGCTGGACTCTCATCCCGTTGGCACACACCATGAACAGGTCATGTTATATTTTATGACCTCTACTTTCTCTTTGAAGTCGAGAGGGAGGAGAAAGCTAAGCAACCTTTCCATCCTTTGTCTTCAGCGTTGAGACTCACCTGTCCACCCTGACACATAAGCTCTTAACCCTGCTCCCAGCCGCACCTCTGCTGCGGTGTGCCTATTCAGATGCATGTGGGTTTCCCGGTCCTCAGTTTTTCTCCCCCCACCTTCCTCCTCCCCATTCCCCCAACTCCTCTTTCCTTTGCTAGGTAATTCTTTATTTGGTGTCTGCTCTGTGCACTCTCTAGGTCGTGGATAAAGAAAAAAAAATTCCTTGTTGTTTAAGAATATATGTAGCTGGGTCAAATGGTGGTTCCATTCCCAGCTATCCAAGGAATCTACATATGTCAAGATCATTGTATTGTCTTGAACAACTAATAATAAAAAAAAAGAATATATGTAGCAACGGAGGAAAATTTAAAAAAACTAGAACAGCATGTCAGGCTGTGTTGAGGGCAGCGTGTCAAACTCTTTATGTCACCATCATGATGCAGATGACGATAGAGACTCCATTTGTTCTTACTCTGGTCACGAGTCCCCTTCACGGTATCAGTGCCCCACTCTGCCCTAATGTTCACCTCAGGGACTCCTTGTGATTCCGCAGCCTGCGTAAATAAGTTGCAGTCTTGAATTTTAGCCATATCTGCCCTGTGGCCATGAGAAGTAAGAGGTCCTCTGAGGGCTGCCCAGCAGTGCCCTACGCTCTCATTGGAGCCGAGGCCCAGACCTTCTCACTTCCTCTCTGGGACCCCTTCCGCATGGTGAGCACTGTCCCTGCCACCCAGTGTCTGTGGAGTCCTCATCAATGTGCAGCCAAGCACAGTAGCCACTTGGTCCTCTGAGGAGCTTGCCGGAATGGTGCTTCCTCCCCACCCAGGGCTGTGGGTCCCAGGTGGTTTTTCTGCCACGTGGGGCCTTGGTGCTGGGTGTTAGCTGTCTCTCGAGTTCCCTCAGGTCTCTGTTTAGTGTCTAGTCACCGCTTCCTGACAGAGTGGCAGGAGCACTCCAGAGGGCAAAAGTAGAAACGAGGCTCTGGAACTCACACAGGGTCACTTTGGGGGCCTTCAACTATGCAAAGTGGGCCACGGGGAGCTGGGACCCCTTGGGTGGAAACTGTCTACACCCATCTTGGGAGATAGCAGAGCCATGGTTCTGGTCAGCCAGGGGAGGCCGGCAGCATGAGCCCAGCTCGGAGGCTGGGTGAGGAGGATGCTCTAGTACGTGGGACGGACGTAATGCAGTGGGTCAGCACTTCTAGGCATTGTTTTATAGATATTTAACAAAGCTCTCATTTTACCTTCATGGATCTCTGTGTTTTCCAGAGAGCATAGTCCCATCCACCTTCTTCCTGGACATGTGTCCCTCTCTAGCTCTGACTTCTTCTTCCCAATAGTACCCAGTTCTTCATCTAGACGAATTGTCTCTTGAATGCGTGGTCTTGGTTGGAAGTAAATTCAGGCAGATGACTGAATCGCAGTGGCTTGAGGGGCCAGGAAGAGCCGTTGACCACAGCCCTGCCCTTGCTGACCAGCATAGCCAAGGCTGGGCTGGTGGCCTGAGCGTGCTCCTGAGGGTTCAGGTCTTCAGTGGGCTGAGTCAACTACAGAGAAATCCTTACATTTCCTGCAGCTCAGCGCTCAGCGGTGGGAGTCTGGAGAGTGGGACAAGGAGTTCCCACCTGTGAGAGTCTCAGGAGGATCTTGATGATTTTTGATTCTGAGCCTGGCTCTCTGATGGCTTCATTATGATCCTTACACCTTCTTCATTACCCAAAGTCACTCCTCTGGCCTAGGTAAGCCAGCACTAGTGATCTCATCCCAAGAAGTATGATTGATTCAGCCACATAATCCATGACTTGTAGAAGCACCTGGAGGAATGGGAGACACTTGGCTGCTGAGCTGTGAAGAACTGAGTTCAAGTCTCAGATGTGACTTTTTTTAGCTATGTTGTAACCATGGACGGTCACCTTCCTGGGTGCTAATTTCCCCATAAGTCATGTGGGACACACCAATGCAGACCTATCAGAGGAGTTAGGCCTAAATCAGAGAGCAACCGTGGAGACCCTGGAGGAGAAATCGGCATATGGTGGGAGCTTGAATAGCGTTAATCAGTTATCAATATGCGCCACCCCTATTCACAGAACTTGGGGATCCCTGGTTACTCCAGGCAAGGGAAACCCAGACTGTTTCGTCCCCCTAGGTTACATCCGCCTGCTATGCACAGCGGCGTGCGGAACACTCCAGGGGACAGAAGATGAGCCTTGTGCTCCGTTTCCAGTGAGGACACTGGAAGCCAAGTGAGGTGACGTGGGGTAGTGGATTGAGCTTGGGGTCTGGAGCAGGGCATCCTGGGCTCATGCCTGGTTCATATTTCACCCCCAGACCTCATTTGTCGTTGACCCTTCATGCCAACGACACAGGGCCAGTCCACGATGACAACTGATGATGTATGAGAAGGTGCTTTGGACCTGGAAGAACTCCATTTCTGTGCTTGGGTCTCAGCAACAATTTTCAAGGCTACAGGCACGAGACCTGTGCATTGTGCAGCTCCCTGTGGATAAATGAAGGCCTTCAAGTGGGCAGGAAATAATCCAATTTCCATGAAAGTTAATTGAGACCTGTGTTTTCTGAGGCTCATGGCCTGGTGAGAGATGTCCTGTGTGGAGTAATAGGATGACCCACTTGTTCTTCCAGGTACCAATTATCAGGCAGAAGTCACATCCGTCTCTGCTAACCTGTTGGCAGTGACCTCTCCCATCCCACCCACAAGGTTTCCATGGCAATTACAGGGCAAGAAAATCACCCAATCAGAAGACAAAGTGAAATGCAGCCCTGTGAAAGCCTTTGTGTCAGTCGTTGCAACATTTGATGACAGAGCTGAAGCCCTGCTGGCGAAGGGTTCTCCGAGTGGCACCAGGCTGGGCCCAGGCTCAAGGAGAAGCACCGTGGCCTCTAGGCTTGCAGGTCTTGCCTTTTCACTGGGGGTGATTTAAACCAAAATATCCGTGAGTAGTTGAAGAATAGCCACAGTCCAATATGAGGCGTGTGTGAAATGAGGATTGGACATCATCTAGGGAACTTCTAGCTCTATTGGTGTCCCTGATGAGTGCCGGCTGTTTAGGATAAAGTGTAGATCACACACACACACACACACACACACACACACACACACACCCCACATGTGGATACATATATACACTCCTACATAATGTGTATGGGTGCATCGTATACACACACACACACACACACATCCACACACAGATGCTTGCCTGTTGTCATGTTCTTCTGTTTTTTGTGGGTCTCTGTGATTTAGTGTAAGCCCTTGTCTTTCCTTCACTGTGTCCCCAGGTGCTCCCTATATACACAGTGATGGAACTAAAGGTCCCCAGCCCCGGGACCTCTTCTTGGAGGTAAGGTAGTGGGTTAGCCTGGGTTGCACTTTGATAGCAGCCCTTTGGCCACCGGCTTAATTTCCTTGAGCCTCCATTTTCTTGTCTGGAGTCAGTATTACAGTGGCTGCCTGGGATGGGGCGCATGGAAAGGAGGTGTGGGGACATATGCCCAGCCATGACAATGAGGAGCCCAAACAGAGGTGGCTGTTTTCATGCCCTCCCGTGGCTCTTCTTTGCACATCGAAACCAACGGCCAACCCAATAGCTTGACATTCAACGTGTACCTGCACCCTGTACTTCTGATCTCCTGCAGTACCACCCTGGTCCATGCCACCACCACCATTTACTTGGTTCACTAGAATAGCCTTTTAACTAGTAACCTTCATTCCAACTTTGCTCCCATATAGTCTGTCCTCTATAGACTGGTGAGAGGGATCTGTTGAAATGCAAATAAGGTCGCACCATCTCAAGACTTTCCAATGTCCCCTCTGGAGTCACACTGTATTCCAGAGCTCTTACCTTAGTCTACAAGGTCCCACATGAGTTGTCCCTGGCCCTCTCTGACCTTGTCTCCTGGCTCTCTGGCACCTTAGTCTGCTCCAGCCACATCCACCCTATTGATGTCTCTTCAGAACTCTAAGCCCTGACAATTTGCTCTTTCTTCTCTATGAGAATCTGCCAAAGATGACCGAAGGGCACACTCTCTTACTTCACTTTATCTCTTCAAATATCCCCTTGGAGAGCTCTTCTCTGGCCACCTTGTCTAGAGCATCCTCTTCCTACCCATTCCGTCCCGTGGTTTCTTGTCCCACTTGTTCCTTTAGAAGGATCACAACCTCAAACATGGAACATTCATTTTCAATCTCATGTCACTAGAGTGAGACCCCTGAGAACAGGAATTTTGTCCCTTTTGGTCACATTTTTCATGCCTAAATGATAGCCTGGTGGGTAGTAGGAGCTCACGTGTGTGTGTTAGATATTTCAAAACCCTGTGCACGGGGGTGATGATGTTCCTTTAGTCTTGCACATTATACCCGATCCTCAGCCCAGAACACTCTAATTTATTCTCCAAGGCATAACTCGTGTGCTGTCTCCTCTAACAAGTCCCCTCAACCCTCTGGATGAATAGGTTTCTCTGGCTTCCTGAACATCAATAATAATTAGTTTTCTTGCCTGCCGGTCTCTTAACTCCTCAAGGGCAGATGAGGCTGTTCTTATTTTTATGAACTCAGTGCCTAGCCCAGAGACCAACACGTAGATATGTTCAACATACATCTAAAGACAAAAGATAGATTTATGGTGATAGCTACAGATTTTCCACGGAGAGGCAACTTCTTGATACCTAGATCAACAGATCAGGAGTTGGGGGAGAAGATGAGAGCAGGAAGCAAGGTTTACAAAGATCCCAATAAAGGGTCTCAATAGCTGAGACAGAATGACAGAAACCGATTTCTCACACAAGCAATGAAACTGACAATGAATATAAAACAGAAAGCTGATAATTTATTTAGGTCAAGTCTGTGGTCCTGGAACTATGTGTGAAACATAATAAGTGCTTAATAATTACCTGTCAGTTGACTTATTAATGATTACAGTATGTTAGCTGTCTCCCAGCTCCAAATAGCTAATCTATCCGAAGATTTTGTCCCCAGATAAATATAATTTTCCCATAAATATTATCTTTCTGTGATAAAAACTTTTCACCCCTTAAGATTCTTCATTTAGTTCTTATTTGATTTTCTCCCTTCTTGTTTTTTGGTGGGGATCAAGCCCAGGCTGTCACACATGCTAGGTCAGTGCTCCACCACTGAGCCTGAGCCACACCCTAGGCCCTTCATTTTTCATTGGAAATCCAAGGGACATGAAAGTTTTGTAGCTGATTTTCTGTTGCTATTAGCACTGTGTCATCGAGGAGAGTTATAATGTCTTCAGATGCCAATATGTAAAGCTGGGTGCCCAGACACAGCCTCTAGTCCTAGCTACTGGGGAGGCTGAAGCTTGAGCCTGGGAGTTGAGGGCCAACCTGGGCAACACAGTCAGCCATGTCTCCAAAAATGATTCCGTTATCTAGATGATCTGCAGTCAGTCTCTACTGACTGTGTCACCCAGACAGGTGGCTCTAGAGTCACCTCTCCTTGGCTTCCTGGAGCCTCATCTCTGAAGTGCCCAGTGTGCTGTCTGGGGAGATTGATTGGAGTTTGTGCATCAAGCACCTCATTTGGAGTGAGTCAGAGATCTGTGTTGCTCCTCTGTCAGGGTCTTTCCTTTCTAGGTTCCTCCCTCATTTTACAGAAGCCAGAGTTACTCTGGATTCTGTCCTCTGGTCCTTCAGCTTTTGTAGGAATGGCACCCTGGCCCATGCTGAAATCTCTATGAGCAGAAACTGACCATGTCCTCCCCGCTCCCCCAAGTCAGTTCTCCCTGGGAACCATCTGCTTTTTTCCACGCTGCATTGGCTGTGGGAACTTGCTTTTCCTACCATCCAGTGCTGTTAAATATGCTCTGTGGGAGGGCTTGTCCTGGTGCCATTAAGCCCCAAGGAAGGATGACTCTGTCACCATCTCCAGTGCTTGCATTCTCTGCCCACTATTACAGAAGTCTAGATTTTGAGATCATAAAAAAGCACATCCCTTATCACATCATGATTTAGAAAGAATCACCTCTTAAAGCAACCCAGAGTAGTGAATGACGCCAAGGTCAAGCGCTTTCATTTACCGAGCACCCGTTGATTGCCCATGAAAATGCATATGCACATTTCCTAAGACGTAGATGAGTATCTTATTCTATAGATGAGGAGACTGACACCCAGGCAGTCTCCAAAGCCTGCCTTATTTTTATTATAGAAAGGAAGAGGATTGATGCAGTGGCAAGACAGGAAGGGCAGGCCATCACATTCCCAAGAAGGGAGAAGGAGGGGGACTGGTCATTGATGTTGTGGTGGGAGCAGGGGTCAAGGGCGCCCTGGACACAGCGGGACCATCCTTGTTTTGTGTGTGTGAATTTGAATTGCCTTTGAAATATCCAAACGAGTGTGTCTGGAGCTGACAAAGACTCTTTGCCCAGCGGAGCTTAGTCAGGCTCTTGAACCTCCTCCTATGCCACCTGTGCATTTCCTTGTAAAACAGTTTCAGCTCTGTTAGTTCATCAAGTGTCTGGCCACCCTCACTATCTGACCTGGTTTCTCATCCCACCATTTCCCAAGTGGTGGCTGGTCACCTTCACCTGCCTTTAGCAAGATTCCTGCCAGTCCCATTTATCCAGAGACTCCTTCATTCCTTACGTTCCTTCTTAGTGATTATTTAAATCTATTACCCAAACCTGCTCCTTGGCTATAAATTCTCACTTGCCCTTATTGTATGCAGAATTGAACCCAATATTACATCGAGGTTTCCCTTGCCATCGTCCAGAATAGAATCTGTTTCTATTTTTTTCCATTTCACTGTCTGTCTCTGGTTTTGCTTTGATAGAGCTCAAAAGTGCAATTGAACTTGATTTGCAGATTTATGAGGAATCATCATTGAGCTGGTGTTGGAAGGTGCTCAAATTTTACCTCCTTTTAGTTCTCTCTTTTATGGTAGTTTCTGATTGTGCCCATATTTTTGCTGAAGAAGTAGGGTCACAAGAACTCTCAGGGAGTTCCTGAGAACCTGGCTCTCAAGGGGGCACCACGTGGTTTCTCCTAGATGAAAGGGGTAGAACTTGAGGACTCTGTCTTGCTTGAGAGCCCCTTGAGGAATGATCATAAAAATGATGTTATAATAAAACTGTGCATTTAAATTGCCTCTTATTCTTAGAATGACAAAGTGCTTTACAAACATAAATTGCTAGAAACCTTTTAGGTTAATTAAAATGAACAGGTTCCCCTGTGAAAGAGGGTAAATGGCTTTCTTTCTCCATTCCCCCTCACCTTTGGGTGTTTTAACAGGTGAATGAATTGAGGCACAAGTGTGTTCTTTGACTAATCAGAAGCATTCTAAGAATAGGCAAATTCAGTATTAGCTGATTTGGCAACCACATTGCAAATATCATTCATTGATCCTTTCATTAATGATAATAATAACAACAGCAATAATAATTTAATGATCTGTGAGTGCTGACATTCACGTCAAGAGCATTTGTACTGTTTGTGCTCCCCTTTATTGAATGGCTGCAGTAAGTCACGCGTTATGCCTGGTGCTTGCTTTGCAGTAGCACATGTGTCCCTGCAATGCCACTGTAAGATGGGCCTTATCTCCCTCTACACTACTGCAGGGTAACGTTCATCTTCACTTTACTGCCTCTGAATCTAAGATTCAAAGCAGTTTGTTACATGGTCCTGCTGCTGAAGGGGTGGGAATGGTGTTTTAATCCAGGTTTGTTATACAGTTTTCTGAATTCTTCTTCTCTACCATTATTATTGCCAAACTGTATTGTTCTTTTCTTCTCTATTTTAAACTCCTGATCACTATGGCACTTCTGGCCATTTCCATCAGAAATAGCAGTGCCTCATAGATGGGCAGCCTTGGCTTGGGATGTCCTAATGACAGCTGGGGGAGGTGAAGGAGGTGAAGCCAGCTGCTGGTGGAGCTCAGATGCAGGGCCTTGAGAAGCCGCACAAGGCATTTGACTTTTCTCTGTATATGTATCATCCTGCATATCAGTACTAATATAAAGCTTGCAGGTCCAAGGGGCTGGGGAAGGAAGCCTTATTCTGTTTGGACGTCATTTATCATTGCTGCAGGAGAGACGTTGCTAAATGTTGTTCTCAAAACAACTCCACGAGGCAGGTTTTCATCTTCATTTTACAGAGGAGGAAGCTAAGATGCAGGAAGGCTAAAGGATTTGCTCAAGGTTGCATATCCCTTGAAAAATGTCCCTAAGTCATTTAACCCTAAGACCTGTTCCTTCCATTCTCATACTGTCTGAAAAGTCGGATCATATTTGATGGCCGATCAGCCTGAATCAAATCTTCCACCGACGTTGGCCTGCTGTGTAAGGATTTCCTGTTCAATACGGACACACGATGCCAAGTTTGCATTAGAGACTATTGTGATTCTCCAACCTGGCCAGACCAGCAAGACAGCAGAGCATCTCTTTCATCCTGTTCACACCTCATAGGATATCCACAGAAGGCTTTGCCCAGATGGAAGCCCAGGGTGCACCTTTGTGTCCTGTTGTACCATTGATGATGAGGTTTGGATTCCCTCTGGTGACTTGGGGTGTTAGATTGCAGGAGTCAGCCTATGGGAGCACAGGGCATTTCACAGTAGGCTATACTCCAAACGTGGTGTCCAGTGGCAAAACAAGCACCTTTGATACCTGATGTGACCTAAAACATTTCTACAAATAGCCCTACAGGGCCAGCCCTTCATATCACCACCACCTCCTCTCTCTACAGGGACAGCACACATCATACACAGTCGGGGTATTTTCCAGGGAAGTGTTTGGAGTGACCACAAATGTGTGACCTTTTCATCAATCCATATACCTCGAACCGACTAAGTTCTTCCCAATGGCTGTCTCCTCTTGCTCTCCAGGTTTTCTTACCCGTTTGTCACCAAAAACATTGCTTGGTCCCATGTCTCCCCCCACCCACCACTTCCTGATTAGCCCGTGTAAGGTTAGCATTACTCACATGCTCCCTGAAGTTCACCTTGTGTGAAGGTGAAGGCTTGCCTCACGAAGACACTGTGTTATAAAGTGAAAGCACCAGAGCCCTCGTCGACAATGGGGCCCACAGGGGTCTCAGGCGGCACAGTCTGGCCATTAGGAAAGGCAGACTGGCATTGCCCTTGTCAACAAGGCAAAGAGAACAAGGTGATTGAGAAATATCTGCTGAATCCAGTCTTACATAGATGACTGTGGACTTCAATGCCACTGAGTAATCCCATTTGATGTCTCCTCTATGATTTTTTAAGCAAAAGGGTGATATGATTAAAACTGCAATTTAGAAAGGTCATTTTGAGTAGACCAAAGGAAGTTTGTGATTTTCAAATATGTGTCTGGATTCATTTGTTTTGATTTATTTAGAAATGTTTACTGTGAACCTAATTTTTTAGGAATGTTGAGACCTGATGAGTTGATACAGTGGAAAACAGTGAAAAGTTCTAAAATTCTATACACAATTTATCAATACTGCTATTCCATTTGGTAATATCATTAATACAGCTAATGCATTTTAATCAATGACAAGGTTCAACACAATAGGATTGCAACTGCATCCCATGACAGTAGTGATGCTGCATTATAATGCCGTATTGGTAGCTGTGTGGACTTTCAGTTCCCTCACCAGTAAGATGATGGTAATGCTCCAAGCCTGGCCCTGTGCAGGTGTCAGTGAGATGACATGTACCAGCACAGAGCCTAGAGTATGGCTTCAGCCACTCTTGGGGGCTGAAAGTTTCCTACGTCTGAGAGAAGAGCAGGTTGGTCCTAGGCCAGAGGCTTGTGGTTGGTGGCAGGAAGGTGGGACTGCCCAGGAAGCATCTGACTGAAGTCACTTCTAGTATTTAGGCAACACTGGCTTGGAACCCCGTGTCCTTGACCTTGTGCTTCACAGCAGCTCCAGGATCCAGGTTTGCTTGGTCTGCCTACTTCACGCACTGCCCACAGCTTCAGGGACTGCTCTGTAGGGAGATGGCAGTGGACCACAAGGGCACAGCCACGCTGGAGAGGGAGCTGGACATCATCTCCAAGACAGCAACAGAAGCACAGATTCCTTAAAGTCCAGCAGCCTGCTACCATTTCTACTGTGACCAGACCAGCTAGGGCAGGGCGCTGGCCCCTCGTGTCTAACATAACTGCACTGGAATTCTAGCTTCTGCTGCCCACAGCATGAGACCCAGGCCAGCAGGTTGCTGAGAGGAGCCTCAGGTTCCTCATCTTTAGAATGGGAACACTCACACCTACCTTGACTTTGAAAAGTCAATCACAGACAAATACTCAATAGATGTATTCTCTTCCTCCTCCTCCTCCTCCTCCTTCTTTTAAACTTTCCTAATTATTCTCACTCTCCCCTAAAATGAAGGTTCAGAATTGAATAAATCAAAGAGATTCAGAAACAACATTAGATTCATATTTAGGCAGCAATTGATTTCTTTCCTTGGGTAAGAAAAATTATACATCTGTTTCTAAAATATGAAGAGTGGTGGTTATGATTCATGCACCCATGATTCACAGAGAAAGCTGGAGCAGAAACACAGCTAAACTAATAATATTCCATCCTTGTGACTACAGCTCCTCTAAGCTTAGAATGTGCACCCGGAGTCAGAGCAAGGATCCCAAGGGCAATCTTGATGCTGCTTTTAAGGGGCACAAGCAGAAATGATGGTGGTTTCCCCGTCACCCTCCTCCCAAGCTGGCCGGTCCATATGCAGCGGCTGCACCCTCCATGCACTTAGTTCCCGAGTGCGTTGGTTTCTGGTAGCGATGCACAGCACGGGCTTCATCTTCTATCCTAGACTACAGCAGCCGTTTCCAGTTAGTGCCCCAACCTCCAGTATCGCTCCTTCTCCTACAAACCCATCCTCTCTTCCCACTGGGGTAAACTCCTTAAATCTTTGGTCAGAGGTCAACTGTGTGGCTGAGAAGAAAGTGACGTACTTGAGCACTAAGGAGATTTGGGTGGAATTCTGAATCTGCTGTCTTCTCACCACATGACCCTTAAGCACTTGACCTTGCTGAGCGCAAAGTTCATCATTTTTGAAATAGACTTTGCATCTATTTAGCAGTCTCCAAGAGGATAAAGCATACCCCCACCCCCACTACTTGACACAGTTTCTGAAATGCAGTAGGTCATCAGTAAGTCCATATACTCTTTGTGGCTCTCCACTGCAGACCTTCTAAGCCATCCATGTGTGCCCTGTACCCCTTGCTATCTTTGTGCCGTGGACTACCCTTCTGCTCCCTGCCTCACTGTTCTGCATTTCTTTATATTCTACCATCCGTGTCCTCTGGGAACTGATTGGAGGATGGACACCACTCCGTTGCCATTCCTTCTCACTGTCTTTCTGTGGGCACCTGGACTGCCCCCAAGAACATCAAGGCTTTCTGGGATTTCATCACCCACAACAAACTGAAGCAAGCAGAGCCAGAGATGGAGGTCATCATGTCCCTGTCACAGACCATCTGGAGCAGGCACTGTGTGCTCACACTGTGCCAGTTTTTTTGTCATGGTGGATACAGACCTGAGTAAGCTGAGGTCACTGGCCTTAAGGAGTTCACGGCTTAATAGGAAGTGGGAAGGCAAAACTAACTGCCCACAAATGTAAACCAAGCAGAGTGAGAAACCCACAGAGATGAGTTGGTAGGGGATTGCATGCATCAGAAGGAAGCACACCTGGTTCCGAGGGCATGTGCAAGACTGTGAAGGAGTCTGTGCTGTTTGAGTGGAGGTTGGTCAGCTGAGGCTTGGGGCAGTAGAGGCCATGTGCTGTGGGTTTGAGCTGGCCTCCAGGATTAGTGTGATTGACACTAGCCAATCACATCTGCCTGACTGAAGGGAGGCACTGAGTTCTGGGCACTGAGGTAGAGAGAGCGTTGCTGGAGAACTCTGAGAAGGATGTTTCATTTTGATCCCCCTCAGGAGAGTCATTCCAGGGGTATTTATCTCTTCTGCCCTTTGCATCAGTATAACCTGTGATACGTGCATCTCTCTTGCAGACTTGCAGAGACCCAGTCTTGGGTAAAGCTGCAGCTTCGAGGGCTCAGGATAGGAATTTGGGAGGACCCTGAGTCCCTCCTGCAGCAGTGTTCCTGGGCACAGCTCCTTCCCCCAGGAAGCCTTCAGTGGAGGGGGACAGATTTTTCTCCACTGTTTAAGCCTGGGATGGGAACCTTTGTGTGTAAAGGGCTAGATGGAAATTTTTTTAAAAATTTTATTGGTTGTTCTTAGTTATACATAAAAATAGGATTCATTTTGATATGATTATAAAAGCGAGCAATAGAATTTGTTCCAGTTCAGTCCCTAGAACTTCCCCTTTTCCTTCCCTCCTCCCTTCCCTGTTCACTTCCCTCTACTCTATTAATCTTTCTGCTATTATAGTTTTTTTTTTTAAATCAGTGTTCTGTGGATGTACATGATGATGAGAGTCACTGTGGTATATTTGTCTATGTACATAGCAAAGTAGGTCAGATGCATTCCACTGTCTTTCTCTACCCCACCCTCCTCTCTTGCATTTATAGGAAGTACTTTAAGCTTCATGAGCCCTACTATCTGTTGAAAGTGCTCAATCCTGAGATCATGACATGGAAGTTGCCATAAGGAACCTATAAACCAGGGAGTGTGTCTGTGTTTCAATAAAAACAGTCACATGTGTCAGACCAGGCCCATGGCTGGGGTGCATGCATCTCTGGTTAAGCCTTTTGAATCAGGATTATTTCTTTCAGGCAACTATGCCACAAACATATTCTCTCTTCCTTTGCATTGATTCATTTACTCAAGGAACACATTGTAAGAAGCGTATCACTTGCATATTATAGTGTCCATGTCACTAGACTAAAAGTCCCAAACCAGCAGGACATGCATCCTCTTGAGCAATGCCTGGCCCAGAAGCAGAGCTCCCTGAGTGTATGAGAGAGTGTGAGTGAGGGGTGGACTCGGACAAGCTAATTCATCTTTGTTTCATTTTGCAGTTGATTCCCCCCGTTTACATCAGCTAATGGTGATATTAGCTAGATGTGAACATGAGTCTCTATGCACACTTATTGCACTAACTAAATTACTTCAAGTGGCCAATCCCCTTTCTCTCCGAGGTACCCAGATTTGTTTAGTGAAGTAAAGGTCACTCTAGTAACAACAGCAGCTGGCAGAGCCTCCCAGTTGGGCATGGTGTTCACCTCATTTTATAAACTCCCTTAAGGAATCCTGTGGGGTAACTGCCATTATCCCATCTTAGAGATGAGGAACCGGGAGCTCTGGGAGACAGAATAAGCCATCCACAGACACAGGTGTTGGCATAGCTGAGATGTCCAACTCCAAGAACCTCATCCTCACCACTGTACTCTGACAGATGCCTATGATGACATCTCCTATCCAGTTTCTCTTTTACAAGTTGACTTCATCACTCTCCCATTGAAAGTTAGAACCTCCTTCCCCTCCATCCAACCTGGGCCAGATCTGTGCCTGGTTTGAACAATAGAATGTGGTAGAAGGGATGCCATTCACCTTCCAAAGTGCGCTTTTGGGATTCTCAGGTCCCCCCCTCATCTTCGTGAGTGCTTCCTCTTGGAGGAAACAGCATCATCTTGAACTCTGCCCAGGAGGAGAGAGGCCACATTCACGAGGCACATCCCAGCCGCAGCTCTGAGGCTAACATGGAGTCACCCAGCTGAGATCTGCTCAAATTCCTGCTCCTGCAGAATGGGGAGCAGAGAGAGTGGTTCTCACTTTAAGCCACCCATGAGCTTCAGAGTGATTTGTGTCCAGCTAGTATTTGAAATACACTCTGTCCTTGCATGTTCTGCCGAGCTTTGGAGGGTGTGCATGCCAAGGAACTTCTTGGGTGTGGCTCACGATGCAATCAATAAGTAATGGCTGCCGTTACCAGTGCAGATTGCAATGGAGACAGCAGGAACACAAGGTGTTTGTGAAAGAGCTCAAGAGGGCAGCTCATTTCAGAGTAAGCTAAAGACAGGGGTGGAAAGATGGCCAAGGGATTGAACACCGTGTGGTTGGGGAGGGTGGTTTACCTGAATGTATAGCCCTTCTCTAGACAGTGCACCTCCACTGCAATTTCATATTTTAGGTGCGCTCTTAAAAGAACTGGGGGCAGTAGGTGAAGGAAGAAGCCCACAAATCTGGGGCCCCACATCTCAATTTTGTCCCTCTCGGTGTATGATCTGACGTTTATTTTCTCAGGCCTCAGTCAGTCCCTTGTTCGTTATGGTGGACACACAGGATTGGTGAAAGGGGCCCTGCCCGATGGAAAAAAAGACAAAACCAGAATCTGGTTCTGAAAGTCAGAGGTCCGAGGAGCACGTCCCGGGAGCTCTTTGGCCTCTGCCGTGGCCCTGCTGGCTGCACCTTCCCCGCTGCTGTTCTGCTTATGAGCTCGCGTGTTAACCAGGCTTAATGCAAAACAGAACCGCCAAATTGGATTTGTGGGTTGTCATTACCAGAAAGCCACAGCCTGGGAAGCTGCTGCAACGGAGCTGGAGAAGCTCCGAGAGCAAAGCACTTTTCCCAGTGGCAGTTAGGGTGGCCCGATTTCTCGTTTCTTTTGTCACCAACAAATTGTTGTTTTGTTCTTGAGGCGCAAAGGGGGAGCAGGTAGAGCTCACCCCAGGGCCTGTGTTCACACAGACACCTCCCACATTCTTCCTCAGTCATAGTGGCAGCCACGCGATGGAAGGAATAATGGCCAGAGAACAAAATCCAACTCAAGACAGATTTGTTGGTGGCCTGTAATCTGTCATGCAGGTTTTCTGGCACATGGGATCAAGGTGTGGATAAGGCATGATCCTGCCCTTGAGCTACTCATGAAGTAAGAGGAAAATAAATTATAGCACAGGGGGATGAGTCCAAGTGCAGAGAACAGACAGTGCCAGGTTCATTATCTGCCCGGGCACCTGGAAGCCTCCCTGACCTCCCGGACTAGCTCCAGTGCCCACTAGACTGTCAAAGCTCTGGTATTTCATTCATAACGTTCACCACAGTTGGAAATTGCATTTGAGAGGGACCAATGTGGGCACAGCCCTACTGTAAGCTCCAGAAGAACAAAGACTATGACTTCTATTCTTGTGGAATCCCCAGCACCGTAACTGCCTCCTGCATGATAGGTCCCCAGGGGCCACTCGCGGTATGAAATAGCAGAGAAGAAGGTCTGAAAAGACTTTTCAGAGAATGAGAGTGGAATTAGGTTTTGAAGGGTGAATAGAAGCCTGCATCCAAAATAGCAGGGACAAAATAAGTCTTAAAATAATGTCAATTTGAAAGGAAAGTTGGCACCTCTTGGGCCCTATGGAATTAGCAATCTCCCATACTAAAGCTCACAGACACTCACATCTTTAAGAAGGTAGGTTTTGTGGTGGAAAGAACTCAGCTTAAAAGGATTAATAGTCACTACTACACCCAGTCCCTGCTGCTACTTTCTGGGTAGTCTTGAATACGTTGCATGATCTCTGATCCAGTGTTAACACTTCTGCACATTGAAAATACTGTTTCTCCTCTCAGAACCAGGTGAGCCAGCACAGGTGATTTTGTTGGCCGCTGTAGATGATGCTCTAGACATTCATGCCTCCAACTTTATTATCCTTCCATTACTCAAGTTGCCTAGGTTCCCTGGCCCTGCTCTAAGTGGACAAGTCACAATTGTGTTGCAGGCAGAGAGCCTCGTGTCAGGATCTACTGTGTCATTCCATCATCTCAGGATCCAATGGCAAGGAGGGAAGTCTGGGACAGAGCGCTCAGCACTGCAGACTGCCAGCGCTGGGTTTGAATCCCAAGTCCTCTGGTTCCCTCATGTGTAGGAGAGCTCTGTCACTCAGCCTTGGTTCCCTTATATTTGAAGTAGGTTAATAATACCTCATGTCTATGGCTCTTATTTATCTATTTCATAATTCCACATTTAAAAAATCAAGAATGTATCCATATGACTTCAGAAATGATTGGATTATAAGTTGAGATAAAACATTTACCCAAGAGCTTGACACTTGGTTGGCACCCAATTAATGGGAGTCCATCCTGGTGGTGCTATCACTGCAACTGGAGAAATAAGGTACAATGAGAATTAAAAAGAGGGGGAGGCCTTGGGGTGGGGGTTGCATATGGCATAGGCCGTAGGAGAATAGTCCTGCTTTGGATGGGTAGGATGAGGATTTCAAGCAGATGGAACGATTTGGGTTGAGACCAGATGCAGAAACTTGTGGAGTGTGTTTTGGATACGTTGAGAGTTGGTTATAGAAAGAATTAAGGTGCATCAGGGGTGTGCAAGGCAATAGAAATTGAAGCATGGGAAAATATCAAGGGTGGTGCCTCTCTGCAATGCCTTCCTTCTGGGGCTGGACAAGTCTGGCCGTGTCATGGGACACTGCTGCATGGCCTCCCAGACTGTGAGCAGCTCATGCTGACAGGTGGTGGTGAGGTAAGACTCCCTCCCTGTCACTGCCAGCATTTGCTGTGCCAGAGACTTGTTGCAGTGTGAGCTCACCAATGTCATCCTCTCATCCACTTTGTAAAATTGGACACACAATTCTGCCTCATAGGTCAAGGATCAGATCATTTAAATTGTATCTTTGAAATTTAGTCTTTGCTTCCAGACAAAACATAGTAATTATGGGAGAAAGTGAGTTAAAAGACACATCTAAAAATATCAGTGCCATGAAGAAGTTTTTTAAATTTCTTATTAAAAAGTACATTTTATTGAAGTGTACATGCAAAGCATGTGTGTGTGCATGTGCATGCATGCGTGCAATGTGCATGTGAGTGTAATCTTGATGGTTTTTCCCACACACAATGATCCAGTTAGCCAGACCCCAGATCAGGATGCGAAACACAATTCTCACCCTCTCAATCCCAGGGTACCCCTTTCAGCTACTTCCCACCCCTAAAGGTAGCTGCTCTCCTCAATTCTAAGAGCTTAAGTTGGTTTCGACTGGTCTTCAACAGATCTGTATGAATGGCATTGGGGTAGGAGTTCTTTGTGGCTGGCTTCTTTGCTCAGACACTATTTTTCTGTTCGTCCGTATTGCTGTGTGTACAGCAGCACCTCATTTCCCACCACATCGTGTGGCACAAAGTATGGACACATGGCAATTCGTCACTCTTCTAATGAGAAGTGTGCCATTTCCAGCACTGGAGCACCAGGTAATGGTAGTCACATCCATAAGTTTTTAATGCATAAACGCGGGCATTTCTGGTGAGTCCTTACCATGAATGGCACAGCCATGTAGCATGGATGTTCACGTCTGATTTTAGTAGATGCCACTCACTGGTTTTCCAAAGCACCTGTACCAGTGTACTCTTACTTCAGAGCCCTTAAAAGTATAAATATGCCACATCTATACCTCCACTTGATGTGCCTGCTTTTTAAATAGTAGTCATTCTGGTCCAAGTGGTCAGAAGTAGTATCATATCATGATTTTAATGTGCATTTACCAGTTACAAATGAAGTTGGAGTTTTATGTAATTACTAACTCTTGGTGTCCTATTTTGATGTACAATTCGAGGCTTACTTTTCTTCTCGCTGTTCTGTACTAACATTTTCCAGTTCCTATGAACTCCTTGATGGTGCAAACTGAGTCTCATTCCTTTGCAAGTTTCAGCACCTGGGACAGCAGCACCGCAGGAGCCGCTGCTTGACTGCAGCTTGGTGGAACTCTGGATCCTCACTGAGTGAGAGGTGGAGCCAGGATGGAAAGCCAGGCCCCTTGATGCAGAGTCCTGCTGCTCTCAGGAGGGTGAACGAGGTTTAGCTCACACTTCCTTCTCCATTGTGCCAGAATCATTCCAAACGGAATGTTTGATTAAGCTAGTGTGGGGCCAGGCTATGAACAATGGGCATTCTAATATGGCCATTCTAGGGAGCACAACTTCAAGGGCCAGGACTTCATTCTCTGAATGGATTTGTGAGTACAGGATGAGGCTCTGTCCCACTCCCTCCCCAACCACATCCCACTGGTGAGGAGCCTGGCTCACTGGTTGGGTGTCTTCCCATCAACAGCACTTGAGGTTTCTAAGCATGTTCTCATGGCTGAAATATACCTAAAACATGTGGCTTTGGGATCCTGTGTTGCTTCCCATTCAGTTTTGAACCTTGGCAAGGCTGCCTGTGCTCTCTGTAATGTTGGAGTACTCTCACCCACCTCCAAGGCTGCTGTGTGGATCACATGTGTCCATGTGGGTAAAATACTGTGGAGCATTCCCGGCAAATAGTGAATTCTTACTCAACACCAGCTCTGCTCGTTGGTAGCAATGCTTGAAACACATGGGATTGAAATTAAGTAAAAGATATTGATAAGCATGTTATGGGTGCAAGGGGCCTTGAGATGCACTAGCAAAAGGCATGTTTTGAAATGAAAGACAAATCAGGGGAGTGGAAAATGGATAATTAAGCTGTGTAGAGATTAAATGGTACCACTGTATTTTTTAATATCTTATTTTGTTTATTTAGTTTTTTTTATGTGGTCCTGGGGATTGAACTCAGGGCCTCATGCATGCTAGGCAAGTGCTCTACCACTGAGCCACAACCCCGGCCTGGAACCATTATATTTTAAGTTTACTGTGAGAAGCCACTGGAGAAATAATAATATAATATAATATAATAATATTCATAAAATTCAAAGTGATGTGTGGTTCAAAAAATGTCACGGGTTCCAATTTTAGAAAGCACATCAAAAATGGAATCCTGCCTATTTCTTTCCCTCTTTTTAATATTTAACCCATCCATGTATTAACATAGACAATGATTGAATATCCTTGAGGACAGGCACCAGAGTCTAGTGGAAAGGAGAGGAGTTTGGGGTTGGGCTTCCCTAACTGGGCTTCCTAGTGCTATTGATTCCAACCTATGGATCCCTGAACAAATCACTTACTCCAATAGGGCTTCACTTACTCCAATAGGGCCATCATTATCTAAAATTGAAAAGATCACTGGGAAGTCATATATATTTACAGAAATAATGCATAGAAATATCTTAGTGTAATGTTTAACACTGAGAAACAGATAATTTCATCAAGACAATTAAAATAAAAAAAAAAAAACCCACCTCATTTTGTGTAGCTCAGTGAGGAAGAATCTGGAAAGACAGTAAAGGTGATCAGGGCTACATGTGTTCCCCCACATGCGAAATGAGGCTGCTGAGAACAGGAATTGTATGGTGTGTAAATTCGGTATTGCTGGTGTGTGGAAGACTGACATACACTGATACTTCATGAACTGAACGTAGATCTGACCCTCCTCATTTACCTGAAGCAGAGAAAGGAGAGAGACTAAAATGCGGCTGAAACAAGGTCAGAAGTGAGATATTTAATGTAATTACGCATACAGCCCTATTTTATTTCAGCTACGGTAGAGTGAAGGGAACCAAACAGGTGCTGGACAGTGTCCTGAGCAGTGCAGGTTCTGTGTGTCATGAAAGTCACTTGCCTTTAGAAGATGATGAAATTACATTTTGATTTACAAATTCAAAGATTCAAAGATGTTAGGGATTTTTTTCCAGGATTATGTAACTAAAAGATGGCCGGTGGGTTGGACTCGAGCCCCTGTGCTGGCCTCTCCTGGGCTCCACTATGCTCTGCCCTTCATCACGTGCTCAGGAAGTACAGGGAAGGACAAAATGTGCCCACCTTCTACACTGCATCTTACAGGCTGGGGGCAAAGGGGAGAGAGCATCGCACACTGGGCACATGCTTGAAGACCAGGCACGGTGGGGCCCTGGGAAGGAGGAGGGTGCTATGGAACTGCAGGGAGGCCAACCAGAAAGGCCTGGAGTGCCATGCCAGAGAATTTGTACTGGAGTTTCTGGACACTGGGAAGCCATGGAGATATGGATGGAGAGGTGACTACGGAAGGCATTTCTCAGGAAAGGGGCCTGTGGGGATGGAGGGTTAGTGCAAGTTACTTACTAGGTCACTGTCACTCATCCTGGGGCTCTGGAGAATGACAGGATTGCCTTTGAGGTCATAACCCCTTAGTTCTTCATGCTGATTGAGTACCACACAAAACCTCTGTTGTGACTTAGCCACCCAAATCACGGACGCTCTCTTATGCGTGATCTTCACCTCTGCTCTTTGGGAAGACTTGGGGAATGGAAGGACTGGTGGCAGGGATTCAACAGACCTGTCCCCCTATCTCTGATGCACTTTGGTATGCCCAGTCTATCTCTTCCCCTTCATTCCCAACCCCAAATTGAGGCAGCTGACCTGAAAAGTTCCCTCCTGGGCAAAGATCTGTGATGGAATCTGTTGTCATTGTCACCACTGATAGCCACACTTGGATCTGCGGGAGCAGGTGGGGAAGTCAAGGTCAGTGTCTAGTCACAGGAGGGGGCTGTGGCTTACTAGACTCCTGTCCTGAACCAGAGACTCTAGATTCCTTCACTGGAGGAGCCATAGCTCAGCAACTGAGATTTGTAAGAATGTAGCTGAGTTGAGACTCCTATCTGCTTTAAACATCAGACTATAGGCAAAAGCAATGGAAAAATCCAGAATTTCTGCTCATTTTTCTGGGGGATGGAAGCTAAGTTCTCAGTTTACAGAGAGCCACAACCTTGAAGATGGGGCTCAAGAATGATCGAGCGTGTGTTGGCCTGACAATTACCTGGCTAAACCAGCATCTGTAGAGTTTTGTATCTTCCCACAGGAACCTCAGCTGTTAGACTCTCACCCCAACCCAAGACCTCCACTTGTGCATCCCAAGGCCTTTGTGGTCCCTTGGTTGGAAACTAGTGGAGAACTCAAAAGACTTCCGTGTCCTCAGCTGCTCTGTGCACAGGGCTTCCTCAAGTCATTTCATTCATTCTTTCTAATAAAGACACTGAGCTGGCCTGTTAGAGGGAACCCATCAGTGTGACCGCCATGTCCACTCTTCTTTTAACTCCCTCAAATTGCCCTAGGCCCTTCAGACCTTACCTTCGTTTTAAGTTAGGAAAAGGAGAAGGACCAATGTCTTAACAATGTGCTCTATCTGTTGTTGTTACCCAGATTTCTAGGGCTTTTGAAACTCCAAATTAAATGCTATTAAGTTACAATCTTTCTTATTAAATTCAAAAGTCTCTTTTGAAGCAGACCGACCTTTCCGTGTTCTAACGTGCCATCTGTCCTGGGTTGTGGGGAATGCAAGGTGGTCCATGGCCCCAAAAGGACTGTCATGGAGGGACAACAGTCTGTACTGAAGAAAGCATCTGTTCCTACTCTAGAGCTTCCCTCCATTCATGTGGTGATCCTCACTGCCGTTCTCTGAAGGCCCATGATGGCTTCAGTCGTACCCTTGAGGAAACAGGCTTGCTGAGTTAGTTGAGTGGCTCATCCTAGGAAAGGGTGTATCAAAAATCCTCTATCTCCATTAATTAGATAGAAACACTGAAATGTCTTGAGTGGTAATATGCTTCCCGAATTGGTGTGTGTGTGTGTGTGTGTGTGTGTGTGTGTGTGTGTATACTCAAGGGTGTTGAGTGGATTACATGATTTCAGTAACACAGAAGTTCTTTAGCTTTTAAAGTCATTGACCTCTAGACATTTCTTACATTCACTTATCTTGTATTCTTGCTCTTGAAAATAAAGTCAGCATTCTAGGTGGGCTGTTGCAGCTGAGGGTTGTTGGACAAGCTGAGGATAGAGGGAAGGGAAAGCAATTGCTGCCTGCACTCCTCGGTCGGCTCTGTAGGCTATATTTTGTGTCCCATAAGATCTCAGGTGCTCCACAAGGTGGTGGGTGGCTTTGCTGGACTCCATCATAGCATCCAGCCAGGGGCTGGGCATGGAAGTGGGTGAAGGAGGGTGTTTCGGTTCCAGTTTCGCCCTCTTCCAATGGAGGCAAGTGGCTTTCAGGTCTATGTGAAATTGTCAATGCTGTGTTCCAGGGGAAAATTAATTAGTTTTTTCCAATCTTCTTCCTTCATTGGATTCATTCAAGGAAGAGTAATAAGAGTAATTCAACAGTGAGAAGAGCAAGATGAATACAATACGGTCCTCGTTCCAGCTGGGTTTAGTGTTTTTAACACAACTGAATAATTTAGGCATTCATATGCTTGAAGTTCTTCAGGCATCGCAGAGAAGGGACATGTAGACCAAAAAAGGGGGCCTACAGGGAAGGTTTCCTTGATAACTGGAAGGACCATCCTTAAGGTGTACCATTAAAAATGCTTAAGAATTAACCATAAGGGCCGGGCATAGTAGTGCATGCCTGTAAATCCAGCAGCTTGGGAGGCTGAGGTAGGAGGATAACAAGTTCAAAGCCAGCCTCAGCAACTTAGTGAGGCCCTGTCTCTAAATAAAATATAAAAAAGGGCTGGAGATGTGGCTCCATGGTTACGTGCCCTGAGTTCAATCTTCTGTACCACAGGGAAAAAATAATTAAAAAAAAAAAAAAAAGAATTAACCAGAAGACGGGAAGCTGTTCAGGGCAAGGAAACAGATGAGCAAAAACTTGGAAGCAGGAGACAGGTGGCGGGACTGGGGGTCTGAGCGGGAAAGTGACCGTGCAGCAAGGAGGCTAAAGGCAGGAGGGCCGGAGGAGCCGCAGACGCAGGAGACAGGGAGGGGCTGCTAAAGGGCTCCTCCTCAGCATGACCCCAAACCTGGCCATCCGACAGCTACTGTGTATCTCCTCCTCTCTGTGGCATGGTGAAGATGAGGGGCTACAAGAACAAAACAAAAATACTCGAAATTATCTTCAAATGAAAAGGGACACTGCAGGTTCACCCAGCCAGAGAGCAGGGACTGGGTAGTTGCCACCCCTGGCACACACAGGATGGCCGAGACAGCCTACAGGTCACCCTAAAGCAGGGCTTGAGACAAATCAGTATGTGCACGCAGTAATGAGAAAGGCATGGTCCCAGGGAGCAGGAGGAGGGCCAGGGATCAAAGCCCAGGAGAGAGAGCCAGTATGGGTGACATCTAGGTGGCCATCTCTGTGGCTGCTGGGCAATACTTCTGCAGTTACCAGAGAACAGTGCCTAAGAAGCAGTTGGAGTGCATTGCAGGACGCCAACCCCAGGGGTAGGAAAGGGGAAATCACTTACCATTGCTCCTGTTCCTTTCTTCCCTTGGTCAAAATTTGCTCCAGAGCAAGTTAAGTTCCCTGCAAAACAGACATGCATGTGTCCAAGGCAGGTAGGTGAGAGCAATGCCCCAAAGAACTGATCACTGCAAAGATGATGGGAATTGGAGCTGGATGAGGCCAAGAGGATCCAAAACAGTACATAGAAAGTTGTTGATTTGCACTGCATTAGTTAATCTCTGCCACATAACAAATCACCCCAAGGTTAGCAGCCTACAACAATCAACATCTTGATGTCTCTGGCAGGAATTGTGCTGTGGCTTAGCTCAGTGATCTGGCCTGGGTCTCACCATGCTGCATTTGAGGTGTTGCAGGGTTGTAGTCCTCTAAAGGGAGATCCACTTCCAAGTTCATGCAAATGGCTATTGACAAAATTCAATTGCCACAAGCTGTTGGCTGAGAGCCTCCCTCAGTTTCTTTCTGCGGGGAAGCTTATAACATGATACCTGGCTTTTCTCAGAGCTAGCAAGAGATTGAGCAAGGCAGGAACCAGAATTCCTGTAATTTCGGGAGAGGACTACACAAAAGTGTAGATATCAGGAGTCAGGGGTCAACGGGGCCACCTTAGAGTCAATCCTCCATGCACACAGTGCCTAATAGGACACATTCCTTTTATACAACTGTGGAAATCAACCCAGTCTTTCCAACCTCTCCTCCAAAAGCCCTTCCCGAAAATCTCTGAGCCCCTCTTGGAGAGAGGTCTGCTTTCTCTGATTTGGTGTTGCCTAGAGGAAGCTCCATACACCACCTAGTGTATTCCATCCTTGGTCCTCTGCTTGTGATGCAGCAGAACCTTCTACACCCACCACCGTATGAAGTGCTGATGGTGTGGTGTTCAGTCTGAAGGGCAGTCTCACTCAACACTTCAGGGTGTGGCACCTGAGGCTGGGCTTCTGTGTTTGCGTTCCAGCTTTGTGCCCTTGAGATACTGAAATAAACTCTCAGACTCCTCTTTCCTCCTCTTAAGTGGAATAGTAATATCACCAATATCATGGGACTGTTTTGAAAGTTGGCTAATTGTGTATGAAAAAGTACTCAAAACAGTGCAAGATTAGCTATAATTTTCTCTTATATCCTTTCTCGGGGTTTCTCCTCCTCTGTACTGTGGCTGAGGCGGGACTGTCCTGTGTGAGGCAGGATGTTTGGCCACTGCTTTGGCCTCTACCCTCTGAATGCCAGTGACATTCTACAGTGGTGAAAACCAAAAGTGTCTTCACACATTGCCAGAAAAATCATCCCCACCCCAGCTGACAAAGCCTTGGAAATTTGGTTGACCCTAACACTGGGTAGATAGACAGTGGGTCTCTTTGCGGGAGGGGATCAGACAGAGAAAGATCCAGAGGAACATGTAGCATGAGACAAGCTTTCAGAGCCTCCCTCCGCCCGGAGCACAGGTCAGGTCCCCACCCAGCCCTCTACGGGTGCGGGGAGACCACTTCAGTTCTCTCTCTCAGTTGGCTCATCTGTAGCACAGAGATGAAAATTGCTATTTTCTGGATCACGGTAAGGATGAAATCAAAGGAGCCCCATGAAACCACGGGGAGAAACTTCATTCTCCGTGGCAGCAGCAGGCTCCTCACTGTCTGAAGAGCTCTGCATTCTTGGGTCAACATTAGACCATGCATTTGAACGAGGCCTCCCAGATATGTGACTCTGATACCATGCGTGGTCTTGGGCTGTGCTCCCTGGAGGGCAGAAGTGGCTATCCACAGGGCCATTTCAGCCCAGTGGAGCATGTGGGTGGAAGGCCAGAGGGATTATGTGGACATGTGAAAGGTTGGATGCAAAGAGGAATTGGAGGGCAGCATGTGCCAACATGCCCCATGGGATCCTTATTTCATTTTGCTGTACAGTGAATCAGATAAAGCACTTTGCTATCCTGGTGGGTTTGCGCTACTATAACAAACTCCATAGAGAGAATGGCTTAACAAACACTCTTAGTTGTGGAAGCTGAGAAGTTTAATGTCAAGATGTGGGCAGATTCAGTGTCTGGTGAGGACCGGCTTAGTTTGCAGACTGCCCTCTTCTCCTTCCTGTTCAGGTGAGGAGAGATCTCATCTCTCCTGTCTCTTCTCCCAAGTCACTGATCCAATCTGTGGAAGCTCTACCCTCGTGACTCACCTCTCAAAGGCTGCACCTCCAAATGCCGTCCTGTCGGGGGAGGGTCTGCTGTGAACTGGGAAACAGACCTTCCACCCTAGCCCACATTCCCTGCATGCTCCAGGCTGGCCTGCGTCATTCACTCTGACACCAGGAGCAGAGTGTTCGTGCCTGAGAGCAGCAGCTCGGGGACACACTGCTTTGGTGGGTTCAGCACTGTCCTGTCCTGTGGTGGGCCTTGGGCAAGTAGCTTCCTCTCCTTGTGCTTTGGTCTCCGTATCTTCGGTCAGGTGCACCTGCCACCCTGGGTGGAGTGATTGACAAGAGGGATCACTGAGCTCCAGGTGTGGCCCCGGGTGAGTGCTCTGAGTGTCATGCTTATCACTATTAATTGAAGATGTGTATTCTGTTTCCTGAGAAAAATAAGAAATTGCTTATCAGTAAGTGCCTACTTGACAGTATTTGCACCTAGTATCATGGTGCAAATACTCAGTGTTTCTGGGAAGGAAGGCTTGAATCAGTCTGTAAAAGAATGTTCTAGATACTCTTATGTCTGCAGGTGTCTAAGGCCCCACGGAGTTAGGAAGTGACCCTTAACTGAGCTTTCTCCTTGTTCTTTCTGCACAACAGCCCCTATTATCTGGAGAGCATCTATACTACACACACACACACACACACCAGGGACAGGCGCACAGCAGGCAGTGGGTAGCCCTTTATAGGCTGCTGGACTGGTGGGAGGATTATAAGCATCTCTGGGGAGTGGGGCCTGCCCAGGTGAATGACACCTGTATTCCTGAGCTGATTCTTCCTGTGAAGATCCACTTGAGCCTGAGGATTTTCAGAACTGATGGGCTGATTCTGCTGTCGGTTCTCCTCTAAGATGTTCTGTCCAGGGTGATATTGCGTACCTCTGGGTCACACGTGTCACCTGGCTCATGAGAGAGGAAATCTGAAGGAAGAATTTAAACAGAAGGACTCATCCCAGGTACTGTTGCCCAATTGGCCAAGGGTAAAGGCCACTCTTCTTCCCTTTGTCAAAGGCAAGGAACACAGATGTGGGAGGGCCCCTGAGACTGACACTGGGCTCCAAGCCTGGGCTGTGAACAAGTGGGTTCTTTTCAAGCTCGTGGCTGTCAGTCACTTTGCAAGAAGAGCAACACATCACCATGCGCTCTTGTGTGTCTGCCGTGGGTCACGTAGCTATGACCCAGTGTCCTTAGCTGTGACATAGGAGTGGCGGAATAGGCCACCGAGGCTCAGAAGGTTTCAGTGACTCACACAAGGCTGCCTAGGTGGCAGGGAGCTTTCCTCAGAGAGTGTGGCGTGGGATACCAGGACAGGGGACAAGTCATGTAAGAATTCCATAAGCGGGAGGGTAGGGCTGCATCGTCCTAGAGCTGCTTGGAGGGGGGGGGGGGTCCTCGCTCGCACAGTGCAGCGAGCCACAGGTTGCGAGAGCTGCAACGTCGGCCTCTGAAGCTGAGGTGTCCCACGTTGGGTTGAACATCAGAGCCTTTCTTGTCATAAAACCCAATCATATTTTATATGAAAACATGTCAAGGTTCACTCCTAAAATAAATGCTGAATTAGAGGATCCCTAAGGGATTTGCCTTTGAACCCCAAACATTTTGTGGATTTCCTGGACTTCCAAGGTGCTCACTGAGCACATTGCCCTGGGCAGGTCCATCAGAAGTCTTGAAATGGCTGATGGCCCGGTTTCTGCAGAGTCACCAAACTTCAGGAAACAGATTGCAAATAGTTGTCAGAGTTTTCAACCCTTTCTCTGAGGTGGTCCTTCTCAGAACTCGGGTTGGTTGAAACATGAACTGTGTACAGGGGTCTTGGAGCGTAGGATTGGGGTTATTTCAGACAAGGGGACGAGCTCACTCCTCATCAGGGTGGAGACAGGCTGTGGGAAGTCCGGGGGCAGCCTTGGGGTGGTTCCCTGCCTTGGTGGGCTTAGCGAAGGCTGGGCAGTGCGTGTGGAGGGAACGGGGATCCCTCGGCTTGCACCAGGCAGTCCCTCCTCTCTAGGTTGCTGCCAGAGAGTGGGAGTCTGACCTACTTTTCCCTGAGTCATCTCTCCCGGCCCTCCTCCTCTCCTTCCCTTCTTCCCACTTCTTCCAGCAGTGGTGGGTGGAGGGTGAGGTGAGATGAACTGGGGAGACACTGGGGCATTATCCTTGCAGGAATGACCAGGCTTCAGGTCGAGCACAGGGTCTGTGACCTGAACTCATCCTGAACTCTGCATCCTACCCCAGCCATTTCAGAATGGAAGCTCGGTAGCAAGTCACTCTAGCAGGCCAGGGATAGGTGGCAGAGATTTTTGTCTTCTATCAGCTGGGCTGGGACACCCAATGCCCACCACCCTACACATCTCGGTCCATTTTATATTGCTCTAACAAATAACACAGACTGCATAAAATGATAACCCTGAGAAGCTGATTTGGCTGATGGTTCTGGAGGCTGGGAAGGCCAATACCAAGGCACTGGCACCATCAAGGGCCTTCTTGTTGTGTCGTGACATGGTGGAATCATCCTACAGTGCCACACAGGAAGCAGACAAATTTGGGTCTCTCTTTCTCTCCTTATAAACCCACTAATCGCCTAAGCCCACCAAGGTATATCTTGCAGGGTTGCAGTGGTAGGATGATCATAGAATGTATTATGCAAACCCAGATTAGCTATAGCGGATCCTAATTATTTCTCAAAGGTTTTACCTCCAAATACCAAAGACATGAATTTGGGGATTAAGTTTCCAACACATGGAACATTTGAAGGGCAAAAACTGTAGCACCCTCTGAGCTGGGGTACCTCAGCTGGGGTAGGAACCTGCCTTCCCTAGGATCTCAGACAGAATCTCAGCCTAAGGTTGCTTGCTTCCAGGATCTCCCAAACCCAGGTTCCAAAGAGATCTGGCTCCAGGACCTCCTTACCCTAAACATCCATCACCTAGCCAATAGGTTTTGTCTTTTATACAGTGACGACTACTCTTCAGGAGTTTTGGGGAATAGATCTGAATAAAATAGTGAGGAATTATCTGTGCACCAGATAAGCACTAAGGATGTACACAGGGATGGGAGAACAGGCAATGCTTGCCAATCAGGAACTAATTTGAGAAGGAAATAAAAAGCCTATGGTTTGCTAGATGGTTCCAAAAATGATGACATACATTGATGGGTCCTCCTTACTTTTTCCCATATTTTTTATTGGTGCATTATCGGGGTATATATTGGGGGATTCACTGTTACGTATTTATACATGCACACAATATTACAATATAATTTGACCAATATTGTTCCCCAGCACTTCCCCTTCCTCTTTTCCTCCCTCCTACCTGGTCCCTTCTATCTATTCTCCTGATCTCACTCCAATTTTCATGAGATCTCCCAACACCTTCCTTTTCCTTCGTCCTCTCTAGCTTCCACATATGTTACAAAACATGATACTTAACCTTCTCAGTTTGACTTATTTCACTTAACATAATCACCACAAGTCATCCTTTTTCCTGCAAAGGATATAATCCATTTTTCTTCATGGCTTAATAAAACTCCATTGTGTCTATATACCCCATTTTCTTGATCCATTCATCTGTTGGTGATACCGAGGCTGGTTGCATAGTTCTGCTATTGTGAGTTGTGCTGCTATAAACATGGGTATGCACGTGTCCTCGTAGTGTGATGACTTTAGTTCTTCAGAGTAAATGTTGAGGAGTGGTATAGCTGGGTCATATGCAGGTGCCATGCCTCATCTTTCAAGAATATGGTTCCTCTTTATGACCTTGACCTTCCAAGGGTGTATTTTTACCCTAAGGTTAAGTAAGCTCAAGGATTCCTTCTGTAATTGTGGGTTTTTTGTTGAATTTTACCTTGATATGCTTTGAAATTGGAGTTGGGTGGATGTGACATGAATGGTCATGGATTTTGACATGAGCATAATTGCTCACCAGGAACCTGCATCATTCATTTGTAAAGTATTCCTCAGCTGGGGGGTGGGGTGGGGGGATTAGGTGGTGAGGACGGTTCAGGCTTTCATTCAATGGGCATTGTTCAATGGGCATTGTTCAATGGGCATTGTTCTAGGCCCTGATAATACAGTGTTCTAACATTGGGCTTTTATTTATTTACATTTTTTTTTGTGTGTGTGTGTGTGTGTGATGCTGGGGATGGAACCCAGGGCCTTCCATGTGCTAGGCAAGCGCTCTACCACCAGCCCTTTTGATTTTACTTTAAGACAGGGTCTTGCTATGTTGCACAGGCTGTCCTTGTGGTTCTCCTGTTTCAGCCTTGCTGGGATTATAGGCATATGACACTGAACCCGACTTCCAAAGGAACTCTTGCAGAGATCCCTATGCCATCTATAAATCTGTGGAAGGGGCTTGGACTGTGGACAGAGGAGGGTAGGACCTCCAGCCCCAGTCATTTGGCTTCCCCATCCCCTTCAGGGCATCCTCAGGGATGCCTCTGCTCTGTTCTGGGACTTGAGAAACAGCAGTTAAAACTCACTTAATGGAAAAGAATGGTTGGTAGAGAGGAGCAAGCACAGCCTCCATTCTGCATGGGCTGGATCGGAGTACTGCTCTGGCTCTGAGCTGAAAAAATTATCATAAGCATGAAGTGTTTGGTTGTGAAAGGTGCTGATAATAAGGCATATCTTGCAGGGTTGCAGTGGTAGGATGATCATAGAATGTATTATGCAAACCCAGAGACTCTGAGAATGCACAGGGATGCAATTCACATTTCATCCAGGGCACTAGACCTTGGCTGGGAGTGTCAGAGGAAAATGAGGACATGCAGAGTAAATAAAACGATGCTCTGCAGCAGTGGCCCTAAAGTGGAGGTCTAAAACACTATTATTGCTATTATTATTCCTGCTGTTATTTTATTTGTAATGAGATTGAGGCTAAATACGACACAAGCCAGTGCTGTGGTAGAATGAGCCCTGCTCTAGAGTCCTGGGGGGCTGGATCCAAGTCCAGCTAATGAATGTGTGCTTTTCTCCTGGTGTCTTCTACTAGTCTGTCAAAGAACATACCCGACTTAGAGCCTGGGGTGAGAAGAGAGGTCTGGAGACAAACACAGGAAAGACAAAGCATTTACCACCTTATCCTCTGGTCTCACCATGATGTCCCAGTGGCTGCTGCAAACATTTTTTCATCATAGGCTTAAAAGAGTTGCCTGGACATGCTGCCTTAAAAGTAATAAGTGGCCCTCACTCCCAGCCCTCACTCCTGGGAAATGCACGTCACCATTTCCTGCTCCCTACCCAACCTCCTGCCCCACCCAGGGAGCTTCCATTTGCATCCTATCCAAATCAAAATGGGCACCCTGGATTGAGTCTGCTGCTTGATGGGCTGGACCATCCCACCAGGCACTCTGAATGAGGCTGATTTGTGTTAACACCTGTGGCTCACCCTGCCTTGCCCTGTGTGCACCTGGTTCCTGAGACCCACAGGGATGGGAAGGAAAGGAAACAAGGCTTTGACTTGTAAATTGAGCAGATTTAATATGAAATCATCCATGGAACATGCTATATTTAGTAGCATCCTTTTGGCATAGAAACATTCTTATACTCCTCTCGGAGTTGGCACTTCCTCTTCCCTTAGGTCCTTTAACTTGTGCTTCCTGAAGGAGCCCCACTGGGTGTCAGACACCATGCTGCAGAATCCCCAGCACTGGCCCTGACCCCTCCAGGATGACCTGATGGTGCTGGGTTCACAGCATTTGGGAAGCAGCTCACTCAAGGTCACACAGTCCTTGAATTGAGGAGCTGAGCTATAGAATGGTGGCCTCCTTCAGGGCTGCATTGATGGGAGTTGGAGGGAGGGGAGCCAATCCAAGTTCACCTCCAGGAGATCTCCCACTTCCCTAGCCTAGGGCGTGGGCCTCAGCTGGAGGCTGCAGTGCATTTCCTTAGGCTGTAAGGCTAGATCCAGTGTCCAGGCCAGGGAGTGACTGCCCTGGCCAGCCAGGTAGCTCCCAGAGACCAGGCAGCCTCTCTCTCAGGCACTCCAGGGCTGTGATGGGCAAGGTTGGCAGTGCCTCCTTCTCCAAAGCTGGCGACCTGAGCATGGGTGGTCTCCAGAGGAAGGGGCAGCAGGAACATGAGCTTGGACTTCATACCCTGGAGCTCACTGGGAAGGAGGCCCAATCTGTGGACTCTAACCCAAGAAGTGGAACCCAAGAAGAGACAGGGAACCATAAAGTCAGAGCCAAGACACAAACTGAAATAATAATGGCTAATTGTTTTTGGAATCTATAACAATTTAATTATTTCCATTGAGCTCTTGGATAGGTATGTAGCATAATGCAAGCATACATAATATTGGAGATTGTATGTTTTTAACTGAGGTAGAACTCACATAACAAAATCAGCCATTATAAAGCCCAAGTTGTTGACATTTAGCACATTCTCCATGTTGTGCACCTGCCTCCTCTGTCTCAATGTCACTCCCATCACCTCAAATGGGAGCTCATACCATGAAGCAGCCACCCCTACCCTACCCCTGCACAGTTCAGGGAATCCACAAACCCGCATCTGTGTGGGCTGACCCACCCTGGATATTTCAACAATGGAATCTTACAGTGTGTGACCCTGTGTCTGGCCTCTTTCACCTGGCATGCTGTTTTTAAAGTCCCTCTATGTTGCGGGGTGTTTTTGCACCCGGCCATCTGGCTCCAGGGGAGTGTGAGACATTTCACCTCTCATAGAACCTGCTGCATGGAGGATCCCAGATGGGCCTGGAGTCTGAACCTGCTGAAGCCGCTTAAGGACCGAGCTAAGCACCGGGTCAGGGATGGATTGCATGGCTCCGCAGCCTAAGGCAGCACCCTCTGGACAGGTGCCAGCGGAGGCCTTGGCAAAGTAGTCCAAAAAAAAAAAAAAACACAAAAAACCTGTTTTGACATATTTTTAGCTTGCCTCCTTGAATTCTCCAGTTATGTGACTGAGGGAGCCACATCTGTCCTGTGGATAAATGCCTAGGGGCACGAGTGTCTTAAAGCAGAATAGGTGCTACCTGGGGTGGGTATAGAGGGAAGGAAACCAAATGGGCCTCTTGCTCTGCAAAGCTGTGAGCTGCTCTTTGGTCGGTCCTGAGTGAGGTCTGTCTACGTGGGGTAAAGTGGACAGACTGAATGTTGGCAGGGAGGCCTACCTCCTGCACACGGCCTCTCCTCAGCTATGGGGCAGGTTCCTTTTCAGCTGCGGGTCTCAGTTTTCCCACCTTTAATAGTTGTTGTCATGTACAAAGTTGCTGTGGAAGTTTAAATGAATAAGTGGGTGCACCCATGGACTGGTGTCTCCTGGGCATCCACTAGTGGCCTCTAAGGGCTATGTCGATGCTGGGAGAGAGGACAGAAACTAGCGACTCTGTGCTGAGGATGCAGTCAATCAGGTGGAGCCTGCATGCGAGCTGTCTCTTGTGGGCTGTCCTATGAGGCTGTGAAGCTCTGAAGCTTCTCCCTCCATTTCTTCCCCTCCTGTCCACTCTAAATGTCATGTCTCCAGTCATATTCTTGCCAATGTGTTTGCTCCAGAGACACATGACCAAGGGTGTGGCCAGGGCTGAGGGTTCAGTGGGGAGATGGAGAGAGAGTCCTCAGAGGCACCATACTCCCAGGCCTCGGGGCCAGGAAGCGGCAGTGCCAGCTTTCCTCCAAGTCTAACCCCAAGCCAGGTCCTTTGCAGGGAGCAGTGATGCCCCTTCCTTGGTCAGATAGGTAGACTGAGGCCCATACACAGGAAAACACGTGGCATAAATCTCTCTCCAGGAGAGCCCAATGACTGGGATCATGACCCTGGTGTCCTGAGTCCTGTTTGTTGGACATCAACTGAAAAGTGGCACCAGTTTGTTAATGGAGACTGAAACCCACGGGCTATGCTAGGGGTTTTGGATACTATTTGAATCATCCGACATATTATTCTCATTTTGCAGATATAAGTGAAGGGCCACTGTCTGCCTAATGTCATATCTATGCTAAGCAGCAGTAAAGTGGTTAAAATGAAGTCTTCAGGAGTAGAGGATTTTTTTTTTCTTTCTGTCCTCCAAGTGCAGAGATGGGCTATTCTCTTTCCTCTGTGAATGCTCAGGGCCCAGAATATTATTGGTATACAATATGTGCTCAATAAACCTCATGAGACATCCATGCCCAAGGAGACTCACCTGGGAACCAGAAAGATCAGATTCATCTAGTACCGGCCTAGGCAGGGCGCCTAATCTAGTAGGATAGACACTCTCAGAAGCTAGAGGATGGCACCTAGCCACCCAGGTGGTCAGTAGTACAGCATGTGTGCAGCTGAGAGTGTCTGACCCTCAGTTGCCCCTTCCTCCAGAGCTCCCTCTTTCTCTCAAGGGTGCTATTGTCGTGGATAGGCCATCTGCAATGCAAACTAGCCGACCTTCAGGCTAACCAGGCAGGTGCATCTGGAGTTTCTATCCATTCCCAGGCTGGCAGATCTGCTGGGAATTCCTCTGAGGACCCAGCGGCTGGGAGAGAGCTAGAGAGCAGAGAGGGCGGCAGGGCTGCCCCGGCACACTTATTGTGTAAGTGGAGACATTTGAATATAATGACTGTCACTGCAGTCTCATTAGATAAGTAGCTCTTGGGACTGAGGACAAGTTTCCCTCATGGCAATGGCTGTGGGGAGGACAGCGAGATGACAGCTCACCGCACTGGCAGCGGCCCATGGGCCCAGTCATGGGGTGGCCAAGAAGTGCTGCGTGGAGAAGTGCCCAGAATGGAGGGAGATGGGGGTTCAAAGGTGGGACCTAGAAGTGCCCATTAATAACCAGCCTCAAGTGGCCCCAGGTGCTCCGCTCTCTGCTCCCCAGCGTCTCTTGGGATGGTGCCTGCTGGTGTGTGCACAGCGTGTGTGACCCTGCGTCCTCGACCCTGCGTCCTCGCTGCACACGGCTGTGGCCTCCCTCCAGTGGACTGTTTCGCTGCTCAGACCTGAGATGGGATCTGCTCATCAGTCAGTAACAGTGAGTCCTGGGACGTCATGAGCAGTCTGAACCTGTGTCCCCAGCAGTAAAATAGGAGCAGGCCCCCTCACAGGGCTGCTGTGGGTGGGCTGGGAGCCTGTGCCAAGGACTCCTAAAGTGGGAGGGACTTGATGAGCACATGGCGTTCAGGGAAGGAAGGTCTCCAGGTCCTGCCTCCTTCTGCAGGCACCCTCAAATATCTGTCTGGGGAGCAGCAGGAGATGCATGTTCTTGTTTATGTCTGTGGAATCAAGCATCGGGCCAGCCTGGATCCAAATCCGGGCTCCAGATCTCTTCTCTGACCATGGCTATGTTCCTTAGTCTTCCTGAGCCTTTTTCCTCAGCCTTGAAATAGGGATAGTGATGGAGACTCTGCCCAGGATTACTGGGAGACGGAATAAGATGGTGTGTGGTAAAGCACATGGCCTGAGTCCTGGTACAGGGAAACTCTAATAAACATTGACTCAGAATGATTGGGTGCACAACTAAGGACCTGGCGGGTCATGGGACCAACACACTGCACAGACAAGTTGGTCTGGACCTCAGGTATTTCCGACAGGTACTAAATTCCCTTCCGACAATTGAAGTTAGAAGATGTCTGCCTAGCAAATGGGTTTTGGGTCTTCTTTGGGGAAGTGTTTCTGGCAGCCCCTACTTGGCTAAGGACTGGAGACCCTCGGACTTAGGGTTGGGTCCTCTTGGACAAGGCAGTGATTCCCTAGCCTGTCATTGACCCCCCAGTGTCCCATGTGCTCATAATACCACCTGCTTGGCTCCAGTCTAGCCTGACTTTCCACTTCATACATGAAGAACCTGAGGCCCAGAGGGTGCGTGGTGTGCTCAGAGAAGACCTGGGGTCCAGGTATGGGTATGATAACCCCTTGATCAGAATGGTCGTCCTCACATCATGTCATCTGTCTGTCCGCTCATCCACTCCACAGGCATTGCATGGATGCTTCTCACACTGCCCTGCTCCACAGGACAGCAGAATCGAGGAGAGACACAGGGGGGAATGTAAATGAATGAAGGATGAGCTGGTGGGGGGCAAAGCCTGAGTTCAGTGTGGGCTACAAAGCAAATAGCCTGATGTTCCAGCCTGCGCTCCCTGAGGTCACAATTCCATTCAATTCATATTAAATCCTCACCACTGGGGTCAGGCTCAGCGCTTTTCTGCTTGTACCTCTGCCCTGAAACCTGAAGCTGAGTCAGGAGGCACGCTTACTCTGTGCAGAGAGGACCTGGCCTCATCCAGGGACATAGGGCTATGGCTCCACAGGTTCTTTAGCTCCTGTAGGATAGAAATCAAGCACAGACATCAAAGAGGGTCAGAAAGAATCATTACTGCATTGATTATGGCAAGATGGCCACCCTATAGCCAGAGTAGCAGGCATCCAAGGGACCACCCCACGCAGTGGCAAGGAAGTTAGAAGGTCTAAGGCCAGGAATTTGTATATTTGTATGTTAGGTGGTAATGATCATGACTAGGTTGCCATTTCTTAGTGTGCCTGCCCCTGCCATTTTGCACATGGTCAAAAATGTGTCCAAAACTGTACCCTCCTGAGTGTATGTGTCTTTTAATAGGGAGACACAGTGACATACATTTCAACGAGGGTCCTGGTTACCTTTGCCATTTCTTGTCTATCAGTTTGATATTTTCGAGTCAGTTATCTGAACAAGGGGTAGAGCTGGGAGGCCTTCTTACTCATCTTAATTGTAAATCACCCAGTTTCTTAGCATCACCAGCCTGTCTCAAGAGCACACTCGTAAGATGTGATTTTTCTACCTTGGAGGTTGCCAACCAATGGGGCCCTATCGGAGTCCCCTGTTGGATCAGCGATTAACTCTGCTAGGTTTGGAGATTCCAAGACTTATTCAACCAAGAGAATCTTTGGAAATAAACACCTGTCAGAGAATGTTCTCGGAATGCAGTCAGGAGGCTGTTTCTGATTCCTAACTCAGAGGCTGGTGGTGGTGAGCAGAAGCAGGGGGCAGAGGGACCAGCAGAGGAAAGGGAAGCCATAGGCAGCTCGCTGTCACCTGCTCCTGCCAGGACTCAGCTAGACCTATCTAACTCTGTGTTCTGGACAGTTCAGAGATGACGACTTACAAGCTCAGGAGACATTGCATTGCCTGACTCTGGTCAAAAAGCTGGAAATCAGAGGGTTGACACTCTGGTCTAATTCTAGAACAGTGTTCTTTTTTTCATCTTGACCCAGAGGGACCGCAGTAATATAGCTAGGCTAGGAGACGTAGAGGAGAAGGTGAGCGTGGGCAGGGGGATGGGCCGATTGGGAGTTTCTGTGGTGACCCCACATTTCAGAAGGAACTGCAGTGGGTGTCGGAGACAGCCCACAAACAGGATTTATTCTTCTCTGCTTTAAAACACTTGCCCCTCCCAGCTCCTCTTCAGCTTGAGGCTGCTTTCACACTTTAGTGTGAATTACTCTAATTAGCTAATACCTTCACAGGTAGCAAAGTGCCAGTTAGTCTTGTGCCCGACATGGTTGCCCAAAGCGGGGCTGGAGCTACACGTGGGGAGTAGAAGCCAGATGTGGATGGAGGGCCTCCTGGGCCAGGGACCAGAAGGTGCGAAAGCAGTTTGCAAGGTAGTCCTGCATTCATCTGGGATGGTTCGCCTTATTTGAATATGCAACATCCCCCTCCAAGGCCTTTTCCATATGTGATTCAGTCCCCTTCAATCACTGAGCTAATGTCCAGTCCCACCAGCCTGGCTTGGCTAGGTGCCAGGGTGGTGACTATGGGAGACTCACCCTCTTCCCCCGGGCAGTGCTTACCTGGAGTTGCCTGATGGTGGCGAGGAGCTGGGGAGTACAGCCCGGCTTCCCTGGTTCTAATCCAGTTTTGCTATGGATTTAGCTGTGTGACCCTCAGGCAAGTTGCTCAACCTGTCTGTGCCTGGCCTGTAAAATGGAGTGGAGGATAACAGTGTGTACCACATCAAGTTCTGGGTATGGTTAAATTAATCCTATAAAAGGAGCCCATTGAGGTCTGGCTGCCTCCCCGCCTCAATCTGCCCTCTCTTTTCACTCCCTCAGCCCAATGGGATATTACAGGGCCACAGAGAAATTCCTGATGAACGATGGCTTCTTCATTGTGAGCTCATGGATGTTGGACCCACCATTATTTATTAGTTCAATTTTCTCTAAATATTTTTTCTGCACCTACTCTGAGCTTTTGGAATACAGTATGACAGGGATGACAGATAAAGTATAGCATGCTCAGTGAAATTTGAATTTCAGACAGACATATTTGATATTTTTGATACAAATATGCCACCAATAGTGCATTATGCATTTTATTCTTACTCGCTGGGTCTGGCAATCCTAACCGGTGAACCAGAGAAGCCAGCTTTGTTCCGGTGGGTGTCAACTTGCAATAAGGAAGAAATAAAGACATACACAGGTAAAGAAGCGTGCGGTGAGGTGGTTACAGGGGGACCGCTCAGCCTGCCGCTACTCGTGGGGCCCCCAGTGGCTGTGCGTCCACTTGTTCCAGGAGGGAAATTGCAGAAGAGGGCAGGAGGCAGGGCTTGGTTTGGTGTCCTTTGTGTTTCTCGAGGTGACAGTGAGCTACACATAACACACAATGTACCATCTTACCCAGTTTGAAGTGAGCGATTCAGGGGCTTTCAGCCGGCCTGCTGTGTGGGCTCTGGCCCCGCCTGGCCCGCAGCATTTCCATGGCCTCTGCAGGAACTCCACATCCATCCGCAGGCACACCCCACTTCCCCTTCTCCCCCAGCCTGGGGCAACCACTGATTTGCCTTCTCTCTCTCTCTCTCTCTCTCTCTCTCTCTCTCTCTCTCTCTCTCTCTCTCTCCCCCCCCCTGGGTTTGCCTTGATCTGGATATTGTTTTATAAGGGAATCATGCAACATCTGTCCTTTATGTCGGCCCTGTTCACTTAGCATGCTGTTGCAAGGTTCCTGCGGGTTGTAGCATGCATCAGAATTTCATTCCTCTATCTATTCGAGTCTATTCCATTGTGTGGACAAACCCACTTGGTTTCATCCATTCATCCGTTGGTAGCTGGTAGTTTATTTCCACATTTTTCTGTTATGGATAATACTGATGTGAGCATCCATATGCAAGTTTTTGCTTGAACAAAGGTTACCAGGATTGGGATTGCTAGGTCATGTGGCAATGCTATGTTTAACTCCTTGAGAAATCTTCAAACTGTTCTCCACATCGACTGCTCCATGTTATATTAGAGGGCTCTAATTTCCCTATCTCCTTGTCAGCACTTGTTTTCTTATGTATTTTTTAAAAATTATAGCTATCCTAGTGGATATAAGATAATATCTCACTGTATATGTGTTTGTGTGTGTGTGCGCGTATGTGTGCGTGTGTGTGCGCGTATGTGTGTATGTGTGTGTGCATGTGTGTGTGTGCATGTGTGTGTGTGTGTGTGTGTTGATAGACTTTACTTTTCAGAATAGTTTTAGGTTTATAGCAAAATAAGGTGGAAAACACAGAGATTCTCCATTTACCCCCTGACCCCACACATACACAGCCCCCCAGTTGTCCACGCCCTCACCAGAGCAGGACATGTGTGTTACAACTGATAACCATACCTGGGCACTCTGTTCTCACCCCAAGTGCATACTTTCCATTAGGGTTCTGTCTGGATTCTGTACATTTTGTGGGTCTTCACAGATGTATAGTGATGTAGCCCCACTGCTGTGGTATCTCACAGCATTCTCACTGCCCCCTAAATCCTCCACGCTCTGCCTGTTCATGCTCCCTGCCCGAGACCCTGGACAGCCACCAGGCCTTTACCTGTGTCCACAGTTTTGCCTTCCATGCTGGCACATGGTTAGAGTCATGTGAAGTGCAGCCTCTCAGACTGACTTCTTTCCCTTAGTAATGCACCTGTGGACTCTTCCGTGTGTCTCCGTGGACTGCGGCCCTCTGTCTCTAGTCCTAGCCAACGTCTATGGTCTGGATATAGGAACGTGTATTCCTCCTCCTGTTCAAGGGCAAACTTGCTGCTTCCATAATTAGGAACAAGCTGCTGAAAACACCTGGGTTCAGGATTCTGTGTGGAGATAAGTTTTCAGCTTCTTTGAGTAGATACCAAGGAGCATGGTGGCTGATCTTGCTATGAAAGTAGCTTTGGTTGCGCAGGAGAACTGATTTCTTTCAAAATGGCTGCACCCTTTTGCATTTCCATAATTAATGAATGGGATTCCCGTTGCCCTACATTCTCTCAGCTCTGGTGTTGGCAGGCTCTAGACTGGACTGTTCTCATGGGTGTGTGGTAGTATGCCATTGTTATTTCAATTCACATTTCTCTGATGTCAGGTGACTTGGAGCATCTTTTATACTTATTTGCCCTCTGTGTAGCTCTTCTTTGCTGAGATGCCTGTTACAGTCTTTGACCTATTCTTTTCCCGGGTTTCTCAGTGTGGTTTTGGTTTGTATTTCCCTAATGACTCACGATGCTGAGTCTCTTGTCCTGTACTTCTTGGCCATTTGCACATCTTTGGAGGATCTCGATTTTGTTTAGAAGGTAATATGAAGCCGATCGATGGGAGTTTGCAACCAGGAATTCCATGGTTTGATCCTCTGGCTTCTGGCTGGAGACTGGAGGAAGCAAGGACACCAGTATGAAGGGACTCAGGATAGGAGAGATGGCTGGGCCTCTAGAGGTAGTGGTTTATGACTTTGTCACTCTCTCTCTCTGGTACTGGGCACCTGGGTGCATGAGGCCAGCTGGTGCCTCACTGGCCCTCTGAGGAGTGGAGTGAAGCACCATCGTCACGAGTGTAGGACCAAGGAGAGCCATGGCCTAGGAGAGCCCTCCCAGGTCTGGCCTGTGGTGGGAACCTGGGGAATGGCAGTGCCCCCTACCAGCAGCAGCCAGCCTCCATGTGGACAGTTTCAATGTCTACTGGGAAAATATGAGGTTGTGGTCTCCTATTCCTTCTCCGTCCTCTCCTTGCTGGGTTGGGGGAGAGGGAGCAAAAGGGGGCAAGAGAGGGACCAGGAGTGGAGAGGTGGGCTCATCTGAGGTGCTTTTCCTCCCTCCCTCTGCCTCTGTCCTTCCTCTTGAGTGGACTCCCCACCCCTGGTCCACAGAGCCTCACGGAGACCTGAGCCTCCAGGGATTCTCATGGTGTGGGAGGGGTGGCTGCAGGGGGCTACAGGAAGGTGCTGATCCCGTGAGTCCTGAGCCCTGGGCCAGGTGGGGCCTTCAGGGGCAGAACTTGGAAAGTTCAGTCTGTCCTCGTCTCTTCCCTCCCTGCTCAGCTGGCCCCACGGTGGGGGCTGGGCCAGGAGCTGCATTGTCACTGCAGTTGTGTAATGAAATATCTACCATCCACCTTTGCTTCTCCAAAGGTCCAATAACATTTTGTCTATGGTCAAAAATGTCAGAGTAAGTGGACCCTAAGTTTTTCACCTGCTCAGCTTCCACAGGGAGCAGGTCCTTAAGGCCGTCTCCACATCCCTCTGCCTCTGAAGGAATGACTAGGCCCCCTGCTTGATCCATTCGTGTAGCTCTCAAGTTCCCTGGTGCTCTCCTGGTAGGGTGTGATGACAGCCTGGTGAGGTGTCTCCCTGCCCCAGACGCCTGTCTTATCATGCACAGTTCCCTAGCCCCCATCGAGGCTCTGACACACTCTGGGCCCTTAGTGGGTATTGATATCTGCTGAATGGTTGAACGAACCAGTGGTCTGGTCACCACCAGGGACGTGCTGTGCAGCCTACACAGAGACATTTACATGGGATGGTTCTTGGTAAAACGCAAAAAGCGTAAGTTCACGATTAATCCATTCCCCGGATATGTTGTCCCTTTGTGATGATGGATGTCTAAGCTGGTATGAAGTTCCCAACTTTCGATTCATTTTGCGCCACAGTTGGAGGCAGCTGCCAAGACCCTCAGCACCGGCAGCCCTTCCCCTGTCCTTCTCCTTACTTGGCTCCCAGTAGCCCCTGCAAATCTCCATGACTCCCCCTCGCATCTTCTGAGACTTTCACTGTCCCTTCCCCTCACTGATCAAAGGACTCGTAGCTCAGTCCACTCTGTGGTGGAGCCACCCAGCTGTTTATTACCAGGTGGCCTAAGGTAGCTGTGGCTGCCGTCCTTGGTGTCAATTTCTTTACACAAAGACGTGGAGATGTTGTGATGATGTGGTAGGTTGGGTTCTGAAGATTCAATGAAGTGAGTTGTTGAAGTATTCAGGTATTACCCACTTCCCTCCATGTGTCCCTTGTCCCCTTGGCTATAAGTATGTTTTCTATCAACCTGGAGCTCCTGAATCCTACATTTTCTTCAGGACTTTGCTCCATTTCAACCTTGAGTTCATTCAACAAATATTCCTGGGCCGCTGAGCCCTGTGCTGCCCACCTAGGGCACAGCAGTCCATGAAGAGAGGAGGGGCTGTTCCCACAAGAGGTGGAGATCAAGCAAGCAGGTGATTCCATAGAATCGTTGGTACTCAGACTACAATACAGCAAGGCGATATCTAGAGGGGAACCTCAGGGAGAGTGTTTATAGTCATCATGAATATAATGCCAATAAAAGGCAAGTGGAGGAAATGGTCTTGGAGCAGAAACCAGGCGCAAACTTCAGGACCGTCTCTGAACAGCCTTGGAAAGGGCCTCGGAGGCAAGTGTGAGATCCAGGCAAAAGCCTCAGGCACATCTGAGATGGACAGACTTGAGGAACCCCGAGGGGCCCTGTGTGCAGGGCATCTTAAGTGAAGGGGAGGAGGTCATGTTGGACAGTGTTGGCTCCTGTTGGCCTAGGAGAGGGTCTGCAGCTTATCGACCCAGGGCATGGGAGGCCACTGGAGGTAAGATGATTATTAGCTGCTTATTAGAGAGGCCTCACCCTCTGCTGCCCAGTGGAAAAGGGACTATGGAAGGAGGAGCAAAAAGAGAAGCAGAAAAACTGTGGAGACTTGTACCCTTCAAACGAGAATTGAGGATGACAGCAGGACAGGAGGTGACCACTCACCAACCTCTAAGTAGATTTGGGGGCTAAAAATGCCAGGGCTTCCTTACATTTCTCCATCTGCCCCCACAGTCTACACACACATGCACACACTCATACACACACACACACATGCACACACCTTGTTTTAGTCAGTTTTTCCACAACTGTGACCAAAAGACTTGTTAAAAACAATTTTAGAGGAGGAAAATTTTTATTTTGGCTCAGGGTTTTAGAGGTATCAGTCCATAGACAGCTGGCTCCACAGCTCTGGACCCAAGGTGAAGTAGAACATCATGGTGGAAAAGTGTGGCGGAGGAAAGCGGCTCAGGACGTGGCCCTCAGGAAGCAGAAAGAGAGTCTCACTCACCAGGGACAAAATGTGTACCCCAAATGTCCCACGTCCTCCAGCCACACCTACCTGCCCATAGTCACCCTCCAGTTAATCCCTGTCAGTGAATCACTGCACTGAGGAGGTTACATCATAATCTGATCATTTCACCTCTGATCGTCCTCATATTGTCTCACACATGAGCTTTTAGGGGACAACTACCATCTGAACCATAATGCACCCTTTACCTGGCAAAATCAAATGGAGAGCCGTTGGTCTTTCTCCCATTACAGCCCACGCGCCTAGCTGCAACAGAGCCCTGCCTTTGTGTATCTCTGGAGGTAGCTAATTGTAGCTCATCCTATGTGGACAAATCCGAGGCTCCATTTTGAAAACCCAGCACTCAGTGGGCCTTCAATGCACCTGGTCAGTAAATAATGAAATAAATAAGGGACTGGAAGTATGAGGGCTTGGGTTACCACTAGCAGGTAAGCCTCTCAGGAAGAGGTGGAAGCCTCCTTGATGGGTGCACAGCCACCTTGGTCAGGCCTGGCTCATTGTGAGGCTCAGTCCTCAATCTCAGGCCACATGTAGTAAGTGGGAACATGTCAGTGCAGACGTGCGTGCTGTGAGCTGGGCCTCTGGCTGGGTGAGGGCTGAGACCAGGTCCCAGTTCCGGGTGCAGAGTCTTATGCGTTCTGACCATCAGCGCTCATTGGTTCCCAACCAGGGGAGGGAGGACAGGCTGAGCAATGGTGTCTGGGAAGCTTGGCACATAGGTGGGTCTGTGGGTGGCTGGGAAGAGGTCAAGAGGGAGAGAGCAGGATGACCATGGTCTCCATTGTCCACATGAGCCCAGCATGACTGGAACAGAGTTTATACATCAGTGGGCAGAGCCTCAAAGAAGGAAGAAGCAAACCCCAAATCCTATCTACTACTTTTTAAGAAATAAATATCATAATTTCAAAAAGAATCATGCAAGAATTGGGTCACAGGAGTGTCTTCCTCAACATCGATAACCTCTCTCAGAAAGAGAAAAGATAGAAAATAGGTGTTTCTTTGATGACCTCCAGGTTGAGTTTTGAAGCTCCAGTAGAATCCATGTTGGTGTGTCTGGTATCACTGTGTCTGAGGGTCTGTGCCTCCCCTCCACCCTTTACTCTAATAGTCTCACTGTCATAGTACTGACTTAATACGGCCAAACGGGGAAACAGAAATACAGACAGGATGCTCAGGACGCACCAGCTCATGCAAGAGACCCCCACACGCCAGACTCCATGGATATCTTCTGAGTCTTCACTTTTCCCACTGGACACGTGTATTTCCCCAGATAAGGGAAACTGAGCCCCACGGTATTGAATTGTAAGCACAGAAACACTCATCGGAGCCAAGATTCAAACCAAAACATATCCGGCTTTAAAAACGCTGATGGAAAGTCCACGAAGCAGAGTGACTCTGGGTGCCTCTCAGCTTCAGAGCTTCTGTACCCAGGAAGTGCTGATTCTGGAGCTGAAGGCCATCAGTGTCCCTGGCATCAAGATGAGTAGTTGACTGTGTAGAAAAAGGCACTTTAGTGGCTGCAATTGGTGGACACATGATATGTGATGTTCATATGGGTGGATTTTGTCCAGCCAGTGATTCAGTCTGGTTCCTTTCCCTGTGGACATGTCCAGGCCAGCCTAATGCCTGTGACCACCCTCATCTCCACCCTCTCCATCTCGCTTCTCTCTGTCACCATGGAGTGACTTTTTTTCCAGTAAGAACATGTCTATAGGGCAGGTTTGGGGGAAAATGTTCACTATGAATTGCAACCCCACCATACTTTCTTCTTTTCTTTCTTTTACTTTTGGTATCAGGGATTGAACCCACGGTGCTCTACTACTGAGCTAGATCCTAGTCATTTTTTTTTTAAATTTCAGACAGGCTCTAGCTAAGTTGCCCAGGCTGGCCTCCAACTTGCAGTCCTCCATCCTCAGCCTCCCAGTCGGGTGGTCAGTGTGGGAATGCAGGAGTGACCACCATGCCTCCATTCATTTTAAAGAGGGACAGTTTCTAACCCACTTTCAATGAAAGTGCTATTGCTTTTCTAAATTGCTATTCAGAGTGTCCACTGTCATCACAAATACAGTGCTAAGGAAAGTAGCAACTACTCGAAGTGTTTCCTGTCTTCTGGATTTCATGTATACTTTACATATATGTCCTTTGACTTCTGCATGAAGGGCCCTGTTAGCCCCTGTTCACAGATGAGAGGATAGAGAAACAGGAGCTCCTGCACAGCATCAGGAATGAAAAGGACAGGGTTCCTGGCCGGGGCAGTGTGACGCGGAGCTTCGCAGCTCCCCCTGCACTGAGTTGTGGTCTCAATTTTCTTTGTGCAAAAGGTGGGCATTGGGCTTCCTCACTTCCAAAGGCCCCCCAGCTCTGCGGGACTCTGGGTACAACTGAAGCTACAAGAGAGACCTGCCCCAGTGTGGTCTGCACCCCTGGAAGTGAGGAGGAGCCTGCGGTGCATCTCATATTAACCAGAACACAAGCAAGACTGTGCTCCCTTCCTCTGGGCTCCCAGGACATTCCAGAAAACATGGTGTAGCACTGTCTGTAAAGGCCTCCACAGTTTGCTGTCTGTTTTGGCTGGGAGGAGGGCAGGCCTGGGAGTGTGTAGAAGGTGGGAATGGGGGTTTGCGGATCTGGTGGGTGGTCAGTGTGGGAATGCGCTGACGCAGGCTGAGTCACGGCTGCACTTGTGAGTCTAATGACAGATGCTAAACAAAATTGGATCCCACACCACCAAACCCAGGGCACAAACAGATAGCACTTCTGAAATGCCAGCCTGACTCACTGGTGGGGGCCTGGCGTCTTGCGCTGACCTCCTCTCCTGTTTATGCTGTGGCTTTGGGGGATGGACGGGCTTCTTCCTGTGCAGACACCGCATCCCTCCCCTGCTGGCTCCTCTGTGGGACCCTCTCAGGCCTGATGGATGGTGCACACCTTCCTTCTCTTCTCAGCAGACACTGAGGACAAAGGGAGCTCAGGGGATAATTATTTTGGTCACCAAGTTCTAAGTTAGGGCTGTTTCCAAGGGTCCCAGAAAACTACATCGCATTGGAGAGAAGAGTAATCAACCTGTCCCTTCAGTCATGGGTGCCTTTTCTCTTGCATTGGTTTAGCTTTTCATTCCTTCCCTTGTTTGTCCCCCAAATGTCATTCCATGCCAATGTTTCTGCTGCGTTTCTTATTCAATTCAGGGGAAGACTCTTCTTTTAAGTAGCTCAAATCTAACTGGAAAGATAGACATGCTCCAGAGTGTAACATGGGCAGGGTTGGGTTGGCATGCACAAGGCAGGTGGGGAACTTGTGTTGGGGAGGGTGTTGGGGTGGCCATTCAGGAAGGACTCCCCAGGGAAGCTGGACATAGCACTTAAGGATGGGAGGCATGTCAAGTCAGGGTGAAAGGTGGGCCATCCAGGTGGAGATGACCGTTTGAACAATCAGGGACAGTGGAGCACTCTGATGAGGATATTTGGAGAGAATTCACCTGGGGAGGATGGTGACATAGTGACATGAGAATGGACCAGCATTTGAAGAACCACAATAAAGGTTCAAGCTCTGCTTGATGCTGGGCAGCACCTGTAGCACAGGTATGTCTGTCTGTGCCATCTTACACTCGCGACCATCAAAGGACCCAGATATTCGAGGTGCAGTCATGGCTTTTCTCTCAGATGCTGCTTATGGCCCAGAGCTATCCAGATGTTGTTTCCTCAGTCCTAATGTGAGGGGGCTAAGCTGCATGATCCCCGAGTTCAATACCAGGTCTAGAGTCCCAGGATCCTGAAGAATCTCAGTGCATTCCCTTCCTTCCACATTACCGTGTGTGTGTGTGTGTGTGTGTGTGTGTGTGTGTGTGTGTGAGAGAGAGAGAGAGAGAGAGAGAGAGCTCTGTTCCCTTTACCTCTTGGGGTTCCTTTTGTGATCAGATGAAGTCGTGGGTGTGACAACTTCTACCACTAGGACCATAAAGGTCACTGGACTAGGTTGGGAGGCAGCAGTCCTTAGTCACATGCTCTGTGACCCTGGGCAGTCCAGTTTCCTCCCCAAGCCTCACATGCATTACCTGTGTGAAGAGGGCGAGGTGACCCTAGGGTCCACCGAGTCTCCATCCTTTGATGCATGAGGCTTCAATACCTGTAGAGTGCTGATGACCTCCCAGGGTTCAACAGACACCTCTGATGCTAAGCCTGCTGACGTCTTCATGTGACTCAACTCAAATTGGGTGCTGTCACTCTGCAGAGGAAATGCCCATAAAACATTTATAGCCATTAATGAATGCAGAACCTTAAAATTAGATGCTGTGATATTCATAGACTCTCAAAGCTGTCAGGAAGCACAGAGAATGTCTACTTGAAGCTTCATCCCCAAACAGGAATCCCCTCTTTAGCTTCTGGGGCAGACGACATCTGCCGGCATTCTTTTGGAGATGGGGAATCTGTGTCTTTCAAGGCAGGTGTGTGTGGCACCTGTTATTTCTGACTCAAGTTATTTCTGTCGTTGTTCTGAAAGCTCCCAACCCTAATGACTGCAACATGTAGTTATGGCCTCCCTGTCTTGGGTTTCTCCAGGAGGAGGGAGGAAGCTTCTGTTTCCCCAGGACCCAGAGAACACAAGAACCTGAGTCTGAACCCCTCGTCCGTGGACCTGGCCTGGGCACCTAGTGTGCTTGGTCCAGCACAAGGTCCTGGCTCATGGGTTCTGCACACTGCTTACCCAGGTCTTTACTGGCTCCTTACTCCAGGGAGTTCTGCTTGCCCACCTGCCCGTCCAGTGGATTTCTTTGTGCATCAAAGCTCAAATTTGTCCTGCTGAGTTTTTAATTGCATAGCACCCATATTTACTGCTATCATAGTGATTCAACTATTAGCATGATTCACTATTTATTGAATAGCCATAATGTTGCTGAAAAACAACATTATATTAATTTTCAAAAGGGTAACTCACTGCCAGGTAGATGTTATACCATGGTAGGGCTACAGCTGCAGAACCCAGGGCTGACACTTGATGGGTAGGCGACTGTGGAGTGGTTGGGAGGTGACCAGGTTACATTTCTTGACTGCCTCTGCCTCTGCAGGAAGCAAGCTCACAGTGTGCCTTTTTACGAGGGTACAGCACACACTTAGGGATGTGTGTGTGTGCATTTTAGGGGTGGAAGGAGCGACAGGGTGCCACCCATTATGGTCACAAGCTTAATTTGGTGAGCAGCCCTGCAGCTTCCAGCACTGTCAGAAAAGGAGTCAGCTCCTTGCCTAATAGGTGAAGGCGGTGCTGGCTGTCAGCCTTAGTGGCACTGCCTTGTCTTTGGCTATAGAGGCCACAGCCTCTATGTGAGTGAGTTGTCCTTCTAGGAGGCTGTGAAATCTTATATGCCTTCATGCTTTGATTTTCACATGCAGCCTAAGATGAGGGGCATAGAATCTTAAGGGAAACAGGAAGCTGTCAGTGTGTGGGATCCTTCCATTTGCACTGTCTTCAGGTAGGAAACATGGACATGCAGAGCCCACATTGATTTCTGCACCAATGGAAAGAACACTTTTTAAACATCAGGGGCTGAGAGCCTGGGACAGCATTTGCATAATGGGTGAGTGTCAGAGTCCTGAGTCCTGGCTTCCCCCTGCCCCACCCAGCTGGGTGGGAAGCTTTCAGCCCTCCAGGTAGAGGTACCTTGTCAGGGAGGAAAGTATCATATTTCCCCTTCCACCTCCATAAAACCATTTCCCTCCTTGTGGTGATGGCTTGCGCCTATTACACATTTACTACATGCCAGGCTCCAACATAGTGTGCATTTGAAATTTGAAACTGAGTCACAGAGAGATTAAGATCTTTGTTCTGTTGCTGGGGGAGTTGACCTCTGTGCTGCTCTGGTGCGCTGGGCTAAGGTAGGGTGACCTTGTGCATCACGGCGGTCACCACCAGGTGCTGCTGCCTTCTCTGCACCCTGATGTCAGGATACTTGTCCCTGGGACACAGCTGAGACTTGATGTATCTCCTCTGTCTGTGTCTGCTGATTATCTACAGATATGTGTCCAGTTCTTTGAGCAGTTCTAGGTGTGGGACCCCAGTATGTTGCAAAAAAAGAGCACATCTGGAGAGGCTCCTCATGACCAGCAGGCCCATCCACTTGTGATGGATCCTAGCCACCTACTGAGAGGCCAGGGTTGTCCCAGATGAGAACGTTGAGGCTTGGAGATCTCGTGTGACTTGTCCAAGGTGCCACATAGAGGTGAAACCCAGGGCTGATACTCACTGGGAGTAGATGAAATGCTGTCACAAAGAGAAAGAAGGGGACTTTAGGGAACCCCCTCAAGGATGAAGAAATGCTAGTTTTCCCTCTCCTAATGAGATGATTTGCCTGGCAAGGGGCAAGTTCCCCTGATGTGGTCATGCCAGGAAGGAAACTAGAAGAATTTACTTCATTTGCAGGCTGCCTGGAGATGTGGGGGGAGGATGTGCCCTGAAGATTGTCTCTCCTGCTCCTCTCAGACCCCAGAGCAAGGGCAGCATGTTTTGGCAGGTCTGGGTGCGAGTGTGGACCTCCCATGGCTTGCTGGGTCACACCTGGGTCCCCTGTCTGCACTCACAGTTCTCTGCAGCAAGACAGGTCCTGCCCTGGGCCGTCCTCCTCCCATGTTGGAATTCCTGCTTTCATCATTTCAGCACATTCACGAACACATGTGCCCTTTCCACAAGGTAAATGCTGCTGTGTGTGAAGGTCGACATCCTCTTTTGCGTTCGTTTAAAATGTCAAAGGCCACACACTTTGAATATTGAAGTTTCAAAAAAAATTACCTTTAAAGGAAACCATGTTGGTAACAGAATTTTTTTCCCCTAATCTCTTCTCTGGTATCTAATGAGGTACCAGAGTCATGGTATTTTCCAAAATAGTATTAATGTTTATCGAATTTCCTCAGAGGCAACTGAGAAGGCTCTAAAACATTTTGGAAAGTGTAAATAACTAATTAAACAGTTTAGCCAGAAAATAGACAATTACTCAGTGTTAACTGACAGGAAGCCCAGGCTCCCAGGGACTCCAAAGCCTGCACGGTGAAGAGGGAGGCCCAGTTCTTTGGATCTGGATGGCATGAAAGACCGTTTGAATTCCTGCCAATTGCATCGAAGGCAGAAATAGCATTAGTAATTGCTGCTGTTGACGAACATGCGGATCTGCCAGGCGGTGAGTGACTGCAGCTCTCCACGTCCGAGGTCGTATTTAACCATCAGGAACATCCTCGTGCATGGGTTCTCTCTGGCATCCTTGCAGAATCGGAGTCCTCGAAAGGTCCCATGATGTAGAACCTGAGGCAGCAGGTTAGCGCTCAGAGGTGGCATGGGACGAGGGGGATGGTGCCGTGCCTGGAAATGGACGGAGCCTGAGCACCTCTGGAGTCATGCTGAGGGCAAAGAGGACCCAGTGCAGGCTTTTGGAAGGTGCGGAACATGAGCTGCTTGGTGGTCTAGAAAGGTCGCTGTAGCGAGAAGGTGGAGAATATGCTAAGGTGTTAAGGCCACGCAGAGATTGGCCTGAAAGAGGGGGTGATCAGGCAAGAGGGTGGGGACTCGCCCTCCTATGTGGGTGGCTTTGGAGACGTTGAAGAGGGGCTGGACTTGAAGAACTAAAGATGGTGACAATTAACAGCTCGTTGTCTTTGGGGGTAAGAGCGCGAGACAACTAGGTAAGTGGGGGCAATATTGTGCAGATTTGGGGTCCAGAGGCCTCCATTGCAAGGAAGGGCTTCTGCTGTCCCCCCTAATGGAGACAGAGCTGCAGGCCGTTTTTGTGATGGGAGCAAGAGCTCTCCCCCTTCCCTACCATGTTGCCTGATTCGGAATGGCTTTGTGTATACCAGTCCGGATGACAATGACGAAATACGGGAAGGAAACACACAGAGAGAACAGGCTTGAAGAAATCGGATGATGGGACAAATAAAGAAAGTTCAAATAAAGCCTTCCTACAGTTAATTAGATGCATCTTGGTGGCTTAAGCTTTATGTGTTCTGGGTGGGCTGAGACTGACGTGTATTGTCAACCTCCACGTTCTCCCCTGGGGATGTTTGCTGTCTTAGCTTTACAGAGGAGGAACCTGAGGATTGGTACATTTTAGACACTGAACCAAGTTATAAAATAGGTCTCTGAATCCTGGTTGGTTTTCCCAAGACCTAAGATGGACACAGATACCCACACCCAACACACACGATCATGGAGACCCTGCCTCGGCCCCTGACTGCACTTTGCATGGTGGTTTAGAGATCCAGACAGTTTATACAATGCCCAAAGAATACTAATTGGATTCCTAGAAGAGAAGCATGAATATTCCTTCCAAATGGTGCCTTCTTGCCTCCGTGGGTCGTACCAGTGGGAGATAGATACATGGCTCTGGTCCTGGCACAGCTCTAGGCTCCACACAGGTGTCCCTGTGGGAGGTGGCAGCAGAACAGCTGCAGGGAGAGTGAACGTCGGTGTCCGTGTTCCCAGATCCCTCCTGGAGGGGGAGAGCTAGGTGCAGACTGCAAGAATCTGACTCGTTCTTTCCTCCTCTTTTCCTCCCTCCCTTCCCCACACACACTGGATAGTTCTGCTGGCGGTTCTTCTGTGGGAGGCCCGTGGAGGGACCTCGGGAGCTGTGCAGGGAGAGTGCAGAACTCGCTGCCCATCTTGAGCCCCTCAGTCTGACTTTTGCCTTCTCAGAACCTTGCCAGGCCTCAGTCCTGGACAGTCCAAAAAGGGCCAGCCCCAAGCCTCTCTGTAGGTAGCTCTGATGACAAAGAGCTTGCTTCCTTCCACCACAAATCATGTCATTTTCCCAACTCTGAAGCGATCCGGCTCTGATCAGCGTGGCTGCTTTTCCGTTAGCTTCACGGCCTCCCGTGCCCACACCCTAGCCTCAGCTCTCTCTCTTTTTTCAATCTCTTGATCTCACACGTGATTGTGAACTGCTGCTGGTTGCCAGATGCTGTGTGGGGCCTGAGGAAACATAGGAAATCTCCTTATTTCCTAGGACTTTCCACCCAACCGTCTCCTTCCTCGAAGGAGAAGGGGGAACACTCTATGTTCCCCAAGTACTTTTTGTCTGTTACTTTAATGAAACCCTGTTAATAATGAAAACATTTGAATACTTCACAGATATCTGCTTCATGGATTACCATTGCATGACATTCTCGGGGGTGGGAAGTACATTTCTCTGGACCCTCAGAAGCAGAAGCCCAGGCCCTGGGGCAGGGTGTGTGAGGTGGAGTCCAGATAGGAAATGAGGCTCCCCACCTGGCTCACTGCTCCTTCCTCAGCCTCTAGGATCAATCTTTGCTGATTAAAGATAGACATAGCCTTCCTGGGGACAATATCATCGTACAACCTCTTGGGCAAAAGGCAATTTTATTGTCGTTTATACTCAAGGTGGGAGCCCAACATCCCAGAACTGGGACCCCGTGCTTTGCCTGGACCCCCCAGTGACAGTTCATTGTTTCACAAGATGGCTTCTACCATCATTGGACAGTGGGGTGGCTGACCATCGTTGGACAGTGGGGTGGCTGGGAAGTGCCCAGCGCAGAGCAGGACTGCAGGGGCACTCAGCCAAAGTACTTTTAAACTCACCACTCAAGATTATGTTGAAGGAAACCAAACGGGACTATAAATTCACTACATCTTCTTCTACCTTTTTTCCACTTCTGTCTTCTGAAGCAGAACTAAAAATAGTCTGTTTGCTGGGATTCATGATATGCCAGGCTGTCCTAAAAGCCTCGCGTGAATTAGCATTTTTAATTCTTACAATAACCCCGGGAAGAAGGCATTGCTATTCCACTTCACAGATGAGGAAATGGGGCCAGGAGGTGAGTGTGAGCCTGAGGTCACCTCGGGGCACCAGGACCTGAGGTGTCTGACGCTAGAGCTTCCGGTCAATTGCAGGGCCCCAGGACCCCAGGGACCTTGCACAGCTCGGGAGGAAGCACCAAGGGCAGGTGTGCTGGCTGCAGGCCGACAGAGGTTGTGAGCCTGCTGAGGGCACCCACCTGACCTCTGGACAGGGACACTGGCATGCATGACCTGGGCTGAGCTGTGCAGAGGCCTCCTCACTCAGAATTCAGCCTCCCAGGGAGGCCCTGCTGCCCCCAAGTCCCACACCCTCCCTCTCTGCCCTGGGAGTCACTTCCCAGCAGTCACCTGATCACCCTGGCACTGCTGTTGCTTTAGCCAGCTTTTGTGTCATCGGTGTGACCAGAGGAGCTGACAAGGACAATTTTAGAGGAGGAAAGTTTCTTTGGTCTTCATGGTTCAGAAATCCATGGCATTTCCCTGGCAGAACATTACGGTGGAAGATTGTGGGGAAGGAAAACAGGAAGGAGAGAGAGAGAGAGAGAGAGAGAGAGCAAGCAAGCGAGCACATGTGCATTCTGTTCCCCAGGGACAAAATATAAATCCCAAAGACATCCTCCCAGTGACCCACCTCCTCCGGCCACACCCTATCTGCCTACCTTACTCCCCCTAGTTGATCCCTATAAGGGGATTAATCCACTGATTAGGTCATGCCTCCCATAATCTGATCTCTCCACCTCTGAAGTTCTGGCATGGGCTTGCACATGAGCTTTGGGGCACACCTCATGTACAAACCACCGCAGTCATTGAGCATCTCGAGGGCAAGGCTGTTTGCCTTTAAGGTCCTTCATGAACATGGGAAGCTTTTCCGTCTTCTACATTGTAAAGGTCTTTCACCTCTTTTTTTAGATTGATGCCTAAGTTGGGTTTTTTTTTTTTTTGAGGGGCCATTGTGAATGGGGTAGCTTTCCCGGTTTCTCTCTCAGCTGATTCATCAGTGGTGTACAGGAACACAGTTGATTCATGGGTGTTAATTTTATATCCTGAATTCATTGATGAGTTCTGGAAGTTTTCTAGTGGAGTTTTTTGGGTCTTTTAAGTATAGGATCATGTTGTCAGCAAATATGGATAGTTTGAGCTCTTCTTTTCCTATTCATATCCCTTTATTTTTTTTTCTTTTGCCTAATTGCTCTGGCTAGAGTTTCAAGGACTATGTTGAATAGAAGTAGTGAAAGAAGGCATCCCTGTCTTGTTCCAGTTTTTAGAGTGAATGCTTTCAACTTTTCCCCATTTAGAATGATGTTGACCTTGGGTTTAATGTATATAGCTTTTATAATGTTAAAGTGTCTTTCTACTATGCCTCATTTTTCTAGTGTTTTGAACATGAATGGATGCTATATTTTGCCAAATGATTTTTATGCATCTATTGAGATAATTACAGGATTTCTGTCTTTAAGTCTGTTGATGTAATGAATTATGTTTATTGATTTCCATATGTTGAACCAACTTGCATCCTTGGGATGAAATCCACTTGATTGTGGTGCACTTTCTTTTAACATGTTTTTGTTTGTGATTTGCCAGTATTTTATTAAGAATATTTGCATCTAGGTTCATCAGAGATATTAGTCTGACATTTTCTTTCCTTGATGTGTCTTTTTGGTATCTGGGATGATACAGCATCAGAGAATTTTATAAGGGTTCTCTCCTTTTCTATTTCATGGGATAACTTGAGGATGATTGGTGTTATTTCTTCTTTGAAAGTCTTTTAAACCTTAGCTGAGAATCCTGGCCTTCTTTGTTGGTGGATTTTGATGGCCTCTTCAATTTAATTGCTTGAAATTGATCTGTTTAAATTTTCTGTGTTGTCCTGATTCAATTTGGGTAGGTCATATGTCTATATATATTTGTTGATGTCTTCAAGTTCAAGATTTTCTTTCTTTCTTTTTTGGAGTATACATTTCAAAATGTCTCTGAAATTGAAGATGGAAAGATCTTCCATGCTCCTGGATAGGCAGAATTAATATTGTCAAAATGGCAATACTACCAAAAGCACTATACAGATTTAATGCCAGTCCTATTACAATTCCAATGACATTCTTCAGAGAAAAAAAAAAAAAAACAGTCATGAAATTCATTTGAAAAAAATAAGATAGTCAAAGCAATCCTTAGCAAGAAAAGTGAAGCAAGAGTCATCACAATACCAGACCTTAAATTATACAATGGAGCTATAGTAACAAAACAGCACATTATTGGCATAAAAATAGACATGAAGACCAATGGAACATAATAGAAGACACAGAGACAAACCTACATATATAAAGTTGTCTCATACTAGACAAAGGTGCCATAAACATACACTGGAGAAAAGATAGCCTCTTCAGAAATCTGGGGAAACTTGAAATCCATATGTAGCAGAATGAAATTGAACCCTATCTCACACCCTGCTCAAAACTCAACTCAAAGTGAATCAAGGACCTAGGCATTAGGTCAGAGACCCTGTGCCTAATGCAAGGAAATGCAAGCCCAACTCCATATCATGCTAGCTTAGGAACCAGCTTCCCCAACAAGACTCCTAAAGTGCAAGATGTAAAATCAAGAACCAATAAATGGGATGGTATAAAACTAAAATGTTATTCAAGCAAAGGAAACAAGAATGTGAAGAGAGAGATTACAGAACAGGAGAAAATCTTTGCCACCTGTACCTCAGAACATTAATCTCCATGATATATAAAGAACTAAAAAACTTAACACCAAAAACCAAATAACCCATTCAATAAATGAGCAAAGGAACTAAACAGATACTTCACAGAAGAAGAAATGGTCAATAAACATATAAAAAATCGATCAACATCTCTAGCAATTAGAGGTACACAAATTAAAACTACACTGAGACTTCATCTCACTCCAGCCAGAATGGCAGTTATCAAGAATACAAGCAATAACAAATATTGCCGAGGACATGGGAAAAAGAATACACTGATATATTGCTGGTGGGACTGTAAATTTGTTCTGTCACTCTGGAATGCAGTATGGAGATTCCTCAAAAAACTAGGAATGGAACCTCCATTTGACCCAGTTATCCCACTCCTAGGTATATACCCAAAGGACTTAAAATTAGCATACTACAGTGATGCAGCCACATCAACATTTATAGCAACTCAACTCACAATAGCCAAGCTATGGAACCAACTCAGGTGTCCTTCAACAGATGAACAGATAAATAAAATGTTATACACACACACACACAGGAATATTCCTCACCCATAAAATATGACTTTGTGACTTTTGCCAGTAAATAAATGGATTAGGAGACTACCATGCTAAGTGAAATAAGCCGATCCCAAAAAACCAAAGGTCAAATGTTCTGTCTGATATGTTATGTCTATAACAAAGGGTGGGAGAGATAGAAATTCATTGGATTAGACAAAGGGGAGTGAAGGAAAGGGGAGGGGGAAAGAATAGGAAAGGTAGTGGAATGAATAATTCCATAATTCATTCCATTATTATGAATAATGACATAATTTTCCTGGGCACATATATGAATTCACCACAGTGAATCTCCACATCCTGTACAGCCACAAGAATGGGATCCTAATTAGAAGAAGAGGCTGCTCCATGTATATTTTATATGTCAAAATATACTTTTGTCATGTATATCTACAAGAAAAACAGCTCCTCCCTTTGCACAGCGCCTGGATGTGTGTCTTTCAGCAAATGCAAGTTTCAAGTGGAACATCTCAGAGTGTAGGTGGCTCTGGGTGTAGTAGGAAGTTGGTGGAGAGAAGTATGTGGTATGTGAGGTGTGTGTGTGTGTGTTTGGTGTATGTGTGTAGATTTATTGTGGGTTGGGTGTATTGGTTGTGTGTGCTGTTTAAGTGCTTGCTGGGTGTGAGTCAAGGTGTGTTTGTGTTGGGCATATGCTAGGCATGTGTCCTGGACATCTTGTGTGTGTGATGAATGTTGTGTGTTATATGTCTACCTTATCTGTCTGTGACATGTGTGTCTGTGTTTGGTGTGTATTAGGTATGTGGTACATGCGTGTGTGGTGTGCATACTTGTGTGTGTTAGGTCAGTGTCACGTATCTTCTGCATGTACATGTCAAACGCCTGTTTCTACAAAGTGCCAGACACTATATTAACCATGTCACATACTTTATCTCAACCACAAAGATGACCATATGGGTGAGGTGCTCTTGATGGCCCCCTTTGGTGATGAGGAAACTGAGGAACAGGGATTAAATGATGAGCAGTGGTCACGCAGCTCACAAGGAACCTGGTCAGCTCAGGTCCATTCCAAACCCCTGGTCTCGGAGCCAGCAGTTCTCAGGCTAGTGTTTGCCCTGGAATCCCTGTGGACTTGTTAGAGCCCAGATCCCTGAGCCAGTCCCTGGTGACTTCTGATTCAGCAGGGCAGGAGGGGGACTCAAGATTTATCCTTTTTTAACCAAGGGATGCTGATGCTGTCAGTCTGAGGACCACACCTGAAAACCACTGCTCTAGGCACTGTCTCAAGAGAGGGCTGCGGCCAAGGAAGCGCTGCTGGGGTGCTGAACACACAGAGCCCTGTGTGGGTCCCAGCAAAGCCAACGGCGAGTTCTGAAGTTGGTGTTTTACGTGGAAGCTCATCCTCCTCCCTGGGCGATTGGGGGCTTGAATCTAGCAAATCACATGTTATTGAAAAGGCAAAGGCAGCTTTCCTCTAAGGAACTGTATTATGACAAGTTGTGGAACTCTGTCCTGTTAGCAGTGCTGAACAACAGGGTGGGAAGCCGCGTTTTCTAAGGAGGGAACAACACACTGTCTGGTGTTCTCCAGGACCGAGTATCTTTTCTTCTGTATTTATTCCCCAGAACAGACTGACTCAGTCATTTTGCCTATATGTTCTGGAGCTGGAAGATCAAGGTCACTGGGCTCCCCAGTCCTTACACTTCCATTGAATGGCGTCTGTGCCTGTGTGAATCTGAGTCAATACTGCCTGAGGCAGGATTTGAGGGCTGGGTGGAATGGCGTGTGGACATGCCCGGGTGCAGCGTGGCTGATGGAGGCCATTGGTGCTGTGTGCTCTTCTTGCTCCCCTTCATTTCTTTTCGGTGTGTTCTCCCTACCAGGATCAGAGAACAGGACAGAGGCTGGGGTCACTGAACGCTGACAGCTAGAGGCAAGGAGTCAGCTCTTTGAGGACTGAGGCTGGCTGGGGGTGAGGAAATGGGGAGGAGTGCAGATGTTGTTCTTAATGCACTAATGAAATGAAGCGAAGTGGCTTCTATTTGCTGGCCGCTGCATCCGGCTTTCATTATGAATGCCTCAGGATTGAAATCCAGTGGTGTTGGTGACCTGGATTGGCCACAGGCCTCAGGCAGGAGCATGATTCTCCCACAGGTTTGCAGCACGTTTTATCCATCAGGACTTCAGGTCTGCCAGGTGGAAATCCCATGTTGCAGAATTTAGAGACGTGGCTCCCAGAAGCCGCTGCCTTTCCACTTGCTGAGCGGCAGCTCTGCACTATCAGAAGCAGGGCCGCGGAAGAACGTTGCCAGAGCTGAGAGCTGAGCTCGGGCTCAGTTCATCCCCCGTGCTGTTATTCTTGGGAAGCAGCCTCACACGGCGCTGCTAAGTGCAGTGAGGCAGCTGTCAACCGCAGAGACGGGCTGACGCTTGAAGCATGTTGGGGCAGAAAGGAGAAGGGCTTGGAAGGAGACCCCAGGACTCCACTTTCCACCCAGAAATTCTAAGGGTTCTCTTACATTGTCTCCTCCTCCCTCCCTCCCACTCCCCCTCTATCCCAGACGTCATGCAGCCAGAACAGCTGGGGGCCAGGTACATTGCCTGCTGTCCTACTGGGAATCCTACTGGGTGACTGGCATTGTCCCCATGGTGGTAAACTGAGGCTCAGGAAAGAGAAGAGAATGCAGCGCTAGAACATTCTACAGTCGAAGAGTGGCTGCAAATCAGAACCTTTTCTGATCATTTTATCTGCACAACGAGGCATGGATCTTCATCAGAAATTTCCTTTTGGAAAAAACTGGAAGTCATATATCAAATACTGTATGCAGCACCAAGAATATAGGGGTGCTTAGTAAATTCAATTTCTTTTCCTGCCTTCAAATCCCTAGCTGATCTCATGTACTTAGAAAAATCCAGCCTGCCTGATCTCCTTCTGAGTTTTCTCTCATCCCAGACCTGGACTATTTTAATTTCACTCCCGCCTGTCTTGTCACTCAACTCTCTTGTCTTGGGCTGGAAAAATGAGCACCGTGTGTAGCTGGGCTCAGCATCTGCCTGAACAGCAGCCACTGGCTCTCTTCCCGTGGTTGCTAGAACACACATTTTCCTTGCCACTCCCTCCACTGGGATTCACAATACGGTGTTATCAGTGGTTATTAATCATATTAATGGTAGCTAGTACACGTGGAGTGTGCGCTGGGTGTCGGGACTCTGCGGTGCGGTGCACAGCGTGGAGGGTTTACCTAATCTTCCCATCGTCCACCACCGCCGTGTACTAGTACCGGTCCCCATGTTGCAGAAGTTCAGTGACTTGCTTAAGGTCACATGGCTAGAAAGCAGGGGAGTGGGGACTGGAGTCATGAAGGAGGGGCTTGCTGCCACTGTCCTGACAGGGAAGGGCAGTGGACCTGCCTAGCTTTGGGGTCAGCACACCCGAGTCTGAGTAGAAGCCCTTCCAGGTGTGAGCTTCATGACATTCGCCAAGTCACTGCAATTCTCTGTGCTGTCTCTTATAATAGGAGCCCCAAGTGGTGACACTGAGCAGAGACATGGAGCTCTCTCGGTCCACGAGTCACATGTGACTTTCTTCTGGGGCTGCTGGGTTCTCCTTGTGGGACCAATGTCATCTCAAGCTATTAATTTCTCTCTTTGTTTTCCAGGTAATGAACCAAAAAGATCATGTCTGAAGTTCAAGGAACGGTTGAGTTTTCTGTAGAGCTACATAAATTCTATAATGTGGATCTCTTTCAGAGAGGGTGAGTATACTGCACAATCTGTGTGTGTGTGTGTGAGTGTGTGTGTGTGTGAGAGAGAGAATGTGTATGAGTGTGAGTGTGTGTGTGAAAGTATATGTGTGACTGTGAATGTGTGTGTGCATTTTTTCTGAAAGGGGGTGGGGAGGGAAGGTTATATACTGGGAATTAATGAGGAAAGGATTTTCATTATTTTTTCCTGCAAATTGAAAAATTCAAACTTCTAGTTCATCTGAAAATAAATCATTTGCTGACCAATCCTAGAAAATGCTAATTTATCCTCCCCACACCGCTTTCTATCTTACTTATTTTCAATTCCTTTTTAGATATGTAAATTTTAAAGAAAAGTGAGTCTATGGGGAGTGAAACTTGTTTGTGTACCACTGATAAATGTGTTTGCTACTTGTTGGGCCATCTCTCCTGAGCTACATATTCTAAGATATTTAAAAAACTGAGACTGTTTGTATGTAATAATGTCCCTTTAAGGATGTAACAAACATACAGTTGCTTTCATTTTGGGGGGACATGGTCTGACTATGACATTTTACATGTGAACCTACAAGGTCTTCATGATAGACTCCCTCTCAGGATCATGAAATGGTTACTATGTTGGTCCGCTTTTCACCACTGTGTCAAAATACCTGAGGAAAACAATTTAGAGAGAGGAAAGGTTTATGTTGGTCCTGTTTTCTGTCCATGGTAAGCTGGTTTATTGCTGAGCCTGTGGGAGGCAGAGCACCATGGCAGAGAGGTCATGTAGAGTGTGGTTCCTCATGGCAGCCAGGAAGCAGAGGGAAGAAGGGCGTGGAGCCAAGATCTACCCTTCCAGAGCATGTCCCCAGGGGTCTACTCCTCCAACCACCCTACCTCCACAGTCTAACAGTCCATTCCCTTAGGGACCCATTGGAGGATTAGCCCACGGATGAGGTCAGAACCCTCATGATCCAGTCCCTTCCCCAAAGCTACGTCTCTGAACACTGTGGCCTTAGGGACAAAACCTGTAACACATGAACCTGAGTGTGTACTCCAGACCCAAACCCTGACGTTGCAGAAGGCAGCTAACACAGACTGGAGCTGTATATGCATTCACAATGGCCACAGCTGATGTTCCCCACATTAGTGACAAAGAAATCAAAGTCTATACAACCCGAATTTGTTTGATGCTCATGTTAACAGCAGACGAGAGTTCAAAATGATGGGTATCTATCCATTTGCTTTTGCTCCATAAAAACCTCCCCTAAATGTAGGAGCCTGAAACAACAAGTCCATCTCCTGACTTTAAGGGTAAGCACTTTGGGCTGAGCTTGGCAAGGTGGTCTTGCTCAACTGGACCAGGCTTGGCATGTCTCAGCTGGGCTCCTGCAAGGTCTGGGGCTCTGGGCTGGGAGGCTGCTGGTTCTCCCCCTCCAGCAGGGCAGCCTGGCCTGGTTCCAAGAGCCAGAGCGGAGGCAACACAAACTCGTTTTTCTTTACTTTAAAGATTCTTACACATCTATGGGGTGCAGTGTGCTATTTCAATGCGTGTGCATGGTGTGTGATGGGCAGGTCAGGGTGGCTGGGACGTCCCTCGCCTCAAGCACTTACCATTTCTTTATGTTGGGAATGTTCACAATCCTCTCCTCTGGTTATTGTGAAATACAGAATTGGTGGTTGTCAGTTAGCCCGCATTATTATCATGATCATCCAAATGTCAGAAGTCATTCCTCCAATCTAATTGTCCCCCTTATCGTCCGGCCACCTTCGCTCTCTTCCTTCCTCCCCACAACTCTTCCGAGGCTCTGACAACCATTAGTCTATTCTCTATTTCCCTGAGATCAACTCTTTAGCTTCCACATATACAGTGAGAGTATGTGGTAATTGTCTCTCTGTACCTGGTTTATTTTACTTATTATAAAGTCTTCAAGGCTCATCCATGCTCTCACCGATTATGGGGTTTCATTATTCTCTATGGGCACATAGTATTTCTGTGTGTGTGTGTGTGTGTGTGTGACTATTTATCCAGTTTTTTCATCTATGGACATATGGACATCTAGGTTGATTCCATATGTTGGCTATTGTGAAGAGCGTCTCCTTGACATACTGATTTCCTTTCGCTACACACACAGTACTGGAATTGCTGGATATGGTAGTTGGTTCTATTTTAAGTTTTTTGAAGGACATCTTCAGTCTTCCTAATGGCCATCCTAATTTTTGGTACCACCAGCAATGCATGAGAGTTTCCCTTTGTATTAGCCATATCTCATTGTTTTAATTGCATTTCCCTGATGATTAATGATGTTGAGCAGTTTTTCATATGCGTGTTGGACATTTGTATGTCTTCTTTTGAGAAATACTTATTTAGATCATTTGCCCATCCTGTTGACGCCTAGCCTTGGAATTTTCATAAGGTTATTTTTCATGAATTCTGTTGGCTACAGAAAGTCAAAAAGCTTGTACAGATTCAGAGAAAGAGATACTATCTCTTGAGAAAAGAGGAAGAACCCATGCACACTTCCACGATCTACCACCAAGGTTAGACTCCAGTTTCAAAATGATAGTTATGAAATTAGTGCCTTCTGTGTGCCATGGTCCCTTCTTACAGAAGGGTGAAATTCAGTGGTTTGGGAAGGTGACCTGAACCAGGCCGTGTAGTGTGAGAGATGGGGAGTGATTCTGGGATCAGCTTTCTGTTCCAGGAAAGGAGGCCCACAAGGCCTTCAGATGGGCTCAGGAGCTGGGCTTAATGAGGCAGAGCTCTGTGCTTCCCCCTGGAAGCTCCTCTTGGTTAGAAGTTTCCTGCAACAGAGATGACAGCCCTGAGCTGGGGACCAAGATGCCAAAGCCGCTCTGCTCCTGCCTCTGTGTGGTTCGTGGGTACGTCCCTCTGCTCCTCATGTTCCACATTTAGGAGGGAAGGAAGGAAGCAGCTTTGATGATGTTGTGTGTCATCCTGGTGTTTGACACTTTTCTATTCATTATCTCCTGGCTCTTTGTGACCAACTACAGAAGGAAGACATATGATATTCAATTTTGATAGGCAATTTGGAGTCAAGGAGAAGAGCAGCCCAGGCCTTCACATAGCCAGGTGGGGAGAGGCTGTGGCTAAGTCTCCCTCACTCAAAATCTTGAGTTCTTTTCTATTATTTAAGGCTAACCTCCAAAGTGGGCGGTATTCTCTCCAGGGTACACAGAACAGCCATCAGGAAATGGAAAGGAAATATTAGAACTTCTGCTTGCAATTGTGTAAGCCCACAAGAAGAAAGAATGAAGCTTCACTGATAAATAGAATCCAGTCTGGTCCTTGAAACCTTACTTGTTCATAGGTCAGACAGTTGGTGAGTCCCTTCCTGTGACTCAGAGACCAAGAACAAAGAGTGCAGCCAGAGCACAGCCCGGCTGAGGCCACCCTCACGTTGTATGAATCTGTAAATTGTTTTCTGCCTCCAACTACAAAAAGCCCCTTAGAACTCTGAGGGGATCGTGAGCTAAGGGGATATTAACAAGGAAGAATGCAATCACCAGGAAACCACAGAATGATGTTGATCCAACTCCTTGCAAAAATCTCTTGATACACACACTAAGATTAAAAATGACAAGCTAACCAGCTCCAACAGTAAGTGGGCCGAGAGGTCTGGAGTTCTTCATTCTTATATATTCGTGCTCCTGAGCATCATTGCCTGCAAACCTCAGCCTACCTGGGTGTTGGGCCTTGAGGTCTTGGCAGGCCTGTGTGAAAAAATCTCCATTAGAAAACATTTCAAGTGACACATCCAAGACACCAGTGAACCCCTGTGGATTTGCCAAGGAGGAGAAAAACTGAGTACGGGCATCATGACTCTTCACCAGGCCTTGATAGTCTCTTTCTAGAGCTGCATGTTTGTGGGGGGCAGCTTGTTTAGCTGAGCTCACTGATAAAAGGTAATATTAAATTATGCTAAACTAGAGCCAGGGCTTGCAATCACTGTAATATGTATATATTTTTTAATAAGAAAAGGTGAGGTCTTCTCATATAAGAACTCTATTTTTATTTATTTATTTATTTATTTATTTATTCTAATTTGTTTATATGACAGCAGAATGCATAGTACACATATAGAGCACAATTTTTAGTACACATATAGAGCACAATTCATAGTACACATATAGAGCATAATTTTTCATATCTCTGGTTGTATTCAAAGTATGTTCACACCATTTGTGTCTTCATTCATGTACTTAGGGTATTGATGTCCATCTCATTCCACTGTCTTTCCTACCCCCCTTTCCCCTCCCTTTCCCTCCTTCCCCTTTGCCCTATCTAGAGTTTATCTAATCTTCCCTTGACCCCACCCTCCACCCCTTTATGAATCATCATCCTTAAATCAGAGAAAACATTCAGCATTTGTTTTTTGGGGGGATTGGATAACTTGCTTAGCATTATAGTCTCCAACTCCATCCATTTACCTGCAAATGCCATGATTTTATTCTCTTTTAATGCTGACTAATATTTCATTGTGTATATATACCACATTTTCTTTATCCATTCATCTACTGAAGGCCATCTAGGTTGCTTCCACAGTTTAGCTATTGTGAGTTGTGCTGCTATAAACATTGATGTGGCTGCATCACTGTAATGTTCTGCTTTTAAGTCCTTTGTATGTAGACCAAAGAGTGGGATAGCAGGGTCAAATGGTTTTCCAAGGACTCTCCATACTGCTTTCCATATTGGCTGCACCAATTTGCAGTCCCACCAGCAATGTAGGAGTGTGCCTTTTCCCCCACATCCTCACCAACACTTGTTGTTTGTATACTTAATAGCTGCCATTCTGACTGGAGTGAGGTGAAATCTTGGAGGAGTTTTGATTTGCATTTCTCTAATTGCTAGAGATGTTGAAAATTTGTTCATATATTTGTTGATTGATTGTATATCATCTTCTGAGAAGTGTCTGTTCATAATAGGTTACTGTATTCTTTCTTCTAAAAGACGTTTTCTATATTTCTGATGCATGTTGTATATAGTATATATACATGTTCATGATGTATGAATAAATATAGAGATATTGGGGTTGCATGCTCAAAAATGTTATTCTTCCTAAGCATGCACATCATTAAGAGTTGGAGATTAAAAACAGAAGAGAGACCAGGAGGGTAGAGGAAAGAGACCAGGGGGAGGGACAAGGAGAGGAAAGGGGCACACTGGAAAAGATCTTGACCAAATCCTATTGTCATATACTGTGCTTGTATAAATGTGCAACAATGAATCCCTCCATTAGTGTAGTTACATTGAACTGACAAGAAAATGGGAGATAATCCTATGGTCTCATAACCACTCCCTCCAAGGGGGAAAAGAAAACAGTTGGAGACACTCGTCCAGCAGATCAGGAAGACTTTCCCCAGCTCCCAGCTCTCCATGCCAGCTTCCTGTGGTTCCCAGCAGTGGGCACTTTGGGCACAGGCTTAAGATGTGGGTAAGAGAGAGATCATATAATTGAACATGTGTAAGGGTGGGCTTCATGGCAGCTGCTTCTGTGGACAGGCCTAGGTGTGATTCGGGGGAAGGAATTAGACCTCTTAGGGGGATGGCGTGAGTTCTAGTATCTACAACTCCTATCAGCAGTAAGGCCTTGAAGTTAGTAACCACCAGCCCTCTGAATCCGGATCCTTCCTCCAGGGAACTATGGACAGGCTGGGTGTGATGATACCATGATGTGCATCTGCCAGGCCGCCCCTGACAGGCATGGCCCCTGATGGCTAAGAGTTAAAGATTTCATGCTATGAACCCCATAGGGCCCAAGCTTAAAGTGGAACCTAATTGCTCTCCCAGTGAGGGCTCCACAGAGAAGGGATGGCTGCAGACCAAGCATGGTGGGCAAGATAGGCCCTTGGGAAGCTTAAGAAGGACAGTGAATGAACCCTATAGGAAGGAAAGAGATAAAATGTAGGGTTTAGGGAAGCTGGGTCATTTTGGGGTAAAAGGATAAATGATTATATATTTTCTCTTTAGAGCCATAAGGATGGTGTGCCAGTCAGTTTTCCACCACTATAACAAATACCTGAGATAATCAACTATAAAGAGAAAAGGTTGGAGCTGGGGTTGTGACTTAGCGGTACAGCGCTCATCTAGCACGTATGAGGCACAGGGTTCGATCCTCAGCAACACATAAAATAAATAAATAAACGTCCAACTACAACTAATAAACCATATGTGTGTGTATATATATATATATATATATATATATATATATAGAGAGAGAGAGAGAGAGAGAGAGAGAGAGAGAGAGAGAAAGTATCTTTTGGCTTAGAATTTTGAAGGTTTCAGACCATGATCGATTGGCCCCATTTCTTTAGACCTGTGGCCAGGCAGCACATCATAGAAGGATATGGTGGAACAACACCTCTCATCTCATGGCTGGGAAGTAAAAAAAAGAAAGAGGAAGAGACCAGGGTCCCACAATCCATGTTGAGGTTATTAGGTGATGATCTAGAGACTTTCCTCTAGGCCCCACTCTTTCCTCTAGTCCCACCACCTCCCAGTAGCACAAAGGTGGAAAGTAACCGATGAACCCGTGGCCCTGTGAGCAACCTTCCAGATCCAAATTACGGCACTCCATCCCTGGCCCCAAAGGTGTATGTCCATCTCACAATGTGAAGTGCATTCATTCTAACCCCAGAGTCTCAAAGTCCTGACCTTACAGCATGGTTCAAATGTCCGAGTCCAAAGTCTCTGAGCCCCTGTAAAAATCAACAAGAAATTCATATACTTCCAAGATACAGTTGTGGGACGGACACAGGCGAGCATTCTTATTTCAAATGGAAGAAGCAGGAAAATAGCAGGGGGGAATTGGATCAAGGCAAGAGCAAAATCCAGTAGGGGATCATCCGTGTCCAGCATCCAGGCACATTGTGGCGGGATCAGGGCACCAAGGGCTTGGGAAGCTCCACCCCTAGAGCCTCGCTGGTTGCAGCCCATGCCCGTGGCCACTCCCTCCGGGAGGTGTGTTGTGGTGCCCACATCATCTTCCCTCAACATGCATTCCACATTCCTGGTGTCTCTTCCTTCCTGGGCTCTCCTTTGCCACTTCTCCTTCACTCTCACAGCTCCGGGCATTGCCCTGTTGTGGGCTGCCTCCAGGAGCTCTCATCCTGCAACACACCACATGGATTTGCTCTGAAATCTCAGTGGAAGCCTCCAGATGTCTCAGTTCTTGCAGTCTGCACGTCTGCAAAGCCAGCTCCACATGGGTGATTCCAGGGCCCACTGCCAGGGCGGGCTGCTTCTGGGCAGCCTTGCTGGCTTAGGGTGCCCCAGGGCTCTCCTCCAAAGACAGCCCTGGAAAGTACTGGAAGCAAATCTGCATTTGTACCTCCACATCCAGAGGGCTGTGGCCTTGCCAATTCACTTCCAAGATGCCCTCAGGGCAGTTTCCTATCCTTCTGGTGCAAAGCACAGGGTTATTAACCCCACACTGCTTGGCTGAAAATGTACATACACTACTTTTTAGCCAGGATTGCAATTTTTTTTCACTCTTCCTACTTTGTTCCTTTTTGCTCCCAATTCTCACTATTAGTTGAGCTAAAAGCAGCCAGTAATGCCCCTGCTGCTGCCTGCCTGTATCCCTGCCTTGGCGTTTGCTCCACCGATAGATAGCCTGTCACAGTTGAGCACTGCCTCCCACAAGGTCTCAGGACGCGGGCAAAGCGCAGCCGTGTCATTACCTTGGGGGTGATCGAGTGCGTGCCCTACTCTACCTGTGGGTGGGGCCCGTTCTCCTCTGGAGCTTCCCCATCTTGGCTTTTACTCTCTGCCTTCCTGTCCACGTTCTCCTCTCTGAGCCCCCTCAGAACTGCCCATCATGCTGCACCTACAGTGCCCTTGGCTTTCTCCAGCTCCTCCACTTCCCAAAACCATCCTGAAGGCTTTTCCACACCATCAGATACCTAGTAATGGTAGAGGCCCGGCTTCTTGGTATGGATTTTCTGTGTTAAAAACCTGGGATGATGGACACAGAAAGAATAAGGTCTGTTCTGGCTCACAGTGTTGGAGGTCTGAGTGCATGACCAACTGGCCTGGTGGCTTTGGGCTGTGCTGAGGCAGCACATCGTGATACAAGCACCTGGCCGAGCCCGTGGCTTACTTCATGCCTGAAAGGGAGGGGAAAAGAACAGGAGAAGGAATGAGAGAAGGGAAGGGGAAGGAGAAGGGGTGAGAGGAAGAGGAGGAAGAGGAGGAGAGGACGGGGGCCTGCAATCCCCTTCAAGAGCCTGTGGTGACTTGGAGACCTCCCACCAGGCCCTGACTCTGAGACTTCCCACTACTTCCCAAGTGTGCTAGTTGGGGACCTAACCTTAGCACCTGAGCCTTTAGGGGGGGAATTCCGGATCCGAACTAGAGCAGGAGAAAATGAGGGCTGGGGTTTGCAAGAGGGGGGTGTACTTCCTCAGACCCAGTGTGCCCATGGCCACCCAGGCTCCCCTCTTTCTCCAGTTGATCAGAGTGGGGCTTGTCCCTCCATCCTGGGGTCCCAGCTCCTGGTTCCTTCATCTAGACACAAAGCAACCTGGTCTCAGGGTTTCATGAGATGCTGAGTTGGAGGCCCAGGGGACAGAGCTCAGCATACTGCCTGGGAGTTCTCCCTGAATGGGGAGCCACTTGCACACTCACACTGTGGACCTTTTACCAGGTCTGGAGCACACACTGCCTCCTGAGGATGTTTGCTCTGAGCAAACAGTCAACTTGCATTTATCCAAAGTCTATATTGACTGAGGCAAATTCTCAGAGGGAAAACTTGTCCTCAAAGCAGCCAACAAATATCATAGGGTGCCACTCCTATGCTCAGCAGTAATACTTGTGCTGACAAAAAGGGAGGGGCAGAGAGGGGCTGGGGACCTGGCTTTGGAAATCAGACATGAACGTGAAGCTACACTCTTCCACTTAGGAGCTGGGAGAACTTGGGAAAACACATAGAAGCAACATTTTATGGCCTGTCAAATGGTGATAACAGAGTCCATCTCACGGGTGCAATATGAAAGGTCATGCCGTTCATGCATGCAGATAAGCTAGCACGGTACCTGGCATCTAGTAGATGTTGTGTAAACGGTCACAATTACTGGAGCACACCCGCCTTTAACCTGTTCTTAATACCATCCATGCAGTTCCTACCCCAAATGGTGTATGTGATCACCTTACTTTCCTCTGAAAAATTCTCTATTTCCTGTTGCTCTCACTCCTTTACCTTGTGCTCAAAAGCTGAATGATTTGGCCTAAACTTCAACTTAATCATCAGTGCTCAGGTCCTCCTTGGTCCTCCCCCTAGGCTCCCCTTGAAAACCACCCTGTGCAAGTTGCAGCTGGACTCTGTCCTCTGCAGACCATTCCTGCAGAGTGCTGTCCAGCCTGCGTTTCATGCATCCTCATCCATCCCTGAGGCTTAGCTCTTCAACAAGGTGCTCTGCGCCGTCATCTACTCCCAGTTCATCACCATGGACACTAGCAAGCATCAGAAAAGATGGAACCCCTGCCCTCAAGGTGTTTACCAGCTGATGAGGGAGACAGATATAAGCCCACAGGAAATGGCCATGATGTGTGACAGGTTCTGTCACCACAACAGACCTGTTGCACTGTGAAGAGTCACAGAAGGGGGTATCCAATCTGTAGGCAGAGACAGAAAAACACCCCGGAGTGAAGCAGCAGAGGTGTTGTTGAAGGACGGAGGGAGGTCAGCCCTGCCGAGGACCTGGAAAAGCAGAAGCCGGTGACTCAGTGACGTCAGGAAGCAGAGGCCACCCAAAAGACCAAAGATGGGGCAGGAAGGGATGGAAGGTGAGGGAATGATGACTTATTTATTTATAACAACATATTTGTGGTTGACTTAGGGCTGCAGAGCAGCTAAGGGTTGTTGGTGTTTGGTGCAGTGAGTTTTCTCTTCTGCAGATGGGAGCTCGTTAAGCGTGAGGATTTGGGCTTATTTGCTTTATGTTGCCAGAGCCCAGCCCAGAACTGGTGCATACTGGAAGCTAAACAATAGCTTATAATTGATTGCCTTAAACTTTGCCATTCTACAAATTCATCAATATAGTGTATCATTCTATCAATAGAAGATGAGTCCTGATTTCTAAAGTATGGTTTAAACCATTGCTACTCAAAATATAGCCTGTGGACCAGGGCACCATCCCTGGGAGATTGTTAGGAATGCAGATTCTTGGCTACTGTCTAAGACCTGCTAAGTGTGAATCTCAGGAGACCATGTTTTAACCTATTCTCCTGGGGATTGGAGCACAGGAAGCCCTGCTGAAGGTTTTTTGGTGAAAAGCTCCACTTTGGTCATATACTGGAATTACCTGGAGACACCTACAGACAGAGGCAATAAGAAGTGTGCACAGAGGGACCAAGGTGCCAGCACTTATCAAAGTTCCTCAGGCAGTTCCCAGGCTGCAAGTGCCTGGATTCAGATGAACTGAGGATTCCACATGCCGGGGAGTCTCAGCCTTTCTTTGCTGATCACTTCATCATAAAGAAAGCGAGATCCCAATTCATTCTGTGTGGTGGGACTGGGCCATCATTCCCTTTGCATGTCTTTATTCTGTAGACACTACAGATGTAGCCCTAGCTTTTCAGCATGGTGCTAGGGTAGGAGAGCAGGAGGAAGATCTATTTAATATACAGTTTGACAATTTTCTCATACAGAAATACTTTTTAGCTGAATGATTAATTATAAATTTCTCTACATGCATATTTGTTCATCATCAATATATACTCATAGCCCATGTGTCTATTTAAGAGAGCATAAACCTTCATTTCTAATGCTGTTAGTTGACATGGAGCTAACATTTGTCCTGAACATAAGTTTGAATTTGGCTTTAAATCTTAATTCAATCAAGGCTGTAAATCAAGCTGGTTTCCAAGAGAAGTTTTTCTTCCTTTGATATTCAAATTCATCTCCTGTCTTTCTTCTACTTGTTTGTAGTCTCATGAATTTCTGCCCAAAGGTTTTAGATGATTTCACAGAAAACCCTGTCCACAGAATAGCCTCACAGAAGGACCTATGATCAGTTTGATCAGATATGGTATAAAGTTCAAATTCTCACAGAAATGTTAGGATTAAACCACCCTTGGAGCAGATGCACCTGCCTTTTCTCTGCGGGAATGAACAGTGGAGTCCTAGGTCAGGTGACTCCCGCACTGTCTTGTGCTTCTACCCAGTGGTTGCCATCCCTGCCTAACGCCCAGTGACAGCCGGCTCCCCTGTGAAATCAGCTAACCAGCCCTGATGTGCCCTAATAGACTCTCAAATACAATTATCTTTGCTTGCCAGAGATCAATTAATTGATTTGTCTGGTTCTGTCAAAAGCAATTTTTTATTACTTCCTTTATTAATATATGTTGAGATCCTTTTCATTTCTCCCCATGCTTTGGAAAAGGAGTGGGGATTATAACTGTTTGAGAGACCCCTTGAGTGTCAGGTTTTTCAGGACAAAGAAGAGGCCCTGGTAGAGCTAGGAGGGCAGGAGGAGGTGACCATGCGAGGTTGGAGTGGCCTGGGTTCCCACAGAGAGGCTCTGTAAAGGCTGTGTCCAGCATGATGGACGGTTGCCAGGTAGGACTTGGACACACCTGAGAAGAGAAGGATTTGATACATTGTTTCAGTCCAATGCCTTTTCAATTATGCCAAACAGTACATTCCCTTTATTTTTACATTAATAGATATTTATTTAAATGTTTTATTTGATTTAAATAAATCAAATTATTAATTTGACTTAGGGTATTTATTGCTGAAAGTCAGGACTTTCTCTAACACCAAGAGAGCACATACACTTGATGACCTCTCAGTCTTTCATTCTCTAGCATTTCATAATTATTGTTTTAATAAATATTTAACATTTATTAAATGACATGTCATTGTTATCATTATTCTTGTGAGTTGTGAATAGATTTTGGTTACCCAAGTGTTTATGTGCGTGGATATTATAGATTATTTTTCTAGCAAATCCACATTCATATAACGATTTCCCTGCCCCACTTTTAGTTCATTTGCCTTTTAATCTGTGACTTCATGAGTCCGCCGCTGCTTTGAGCCTTTTATCCTCTTAACCCCTGGCTGAGGACATGCTCAGCAGGTGCACAAGGAAAAGGCCTCTCCAGGGAGCTGGTGTCACCCTGCAGAGATGTAACATGCCTCTGCAGCTCAGAGCCACCCAGGGCCTCCCCTCCTGTCGGGGGGATCAAGGGCAGAGCAGACTGCCTCTGGGTAGTGTGGGCACCCATGGCTCTCAGCCAGGTCTCTGGAGATGAGTGGAGCACACCGCCATGAAGGGAGTGCCCTGGAAACCTCAGACAGCAGGCGCCAACCTTGACTCGAGCTCCATTCTCCTATTACCAGCTGGGGATCCGTGGGCAAGTTTCTAAGGTTCTCAGATCCCATTTTCTTCATTGGTTTTGCAACAACTTCATTAGATATTGATGAGGTAATACTTGTAAAGCACCCAGTAAAACTGTCCAGTACTTTACCGAGGTGGCCAGAGCCCACTGTTGCCTCTCTCTCATTGCCTATAACCAGAACTGTCCAAACCACCTGTCTGGTCAGGTCTGAACTTGGGCTCTTTGCTGTATTGCAAGCAGTGCTTCATACTACTGCCAATCCATCAGGAAAGGGTCTCCTCCCCAGGGACAGCATGATGGGCTTTGGGTTGGTTCTCACCAGCTTCAGTGGGATGAGTCAAGCTTCCTGTTCTCTTATTGGTTCTGACCTGGAGATCCTGGACGGGACACTGAGAAAGACTCAGATGTGGACTCGAGTTGTTCACAATGTCCCGTGGGAGAGAGATGGGAGAAAGCAGTGTCAGCAGTGAAGGGGCAGGGCACAGTCCTGGGACGCTCAGCTGCTCCTACCAGTGGGTCAAGTAGCCAGTAAAATTGGGGGAGGCTAGGTGGCATGGTCTCAGGAGGTCAAGGCAGCCCTGGCCAGAACTATTTTACATGTGATCATGTTTGTGTGACAATACCATTTTGCCGACGGGTGGTGTAGAATAGATTGGGTCAGGGTCCAGAAGCACTGGGATGTCTTGTGCTTCTGCTCTTGAGGCCAGCTGGAGTCTGGGATGAGATTCCTCAGCCTGGCTCAGCACCCACCAGGCTCTGTGAGCTCAGAGTGTGTCCAGGACTTCTACCGCTCCCACTCACTGGATGCTCCTGCCAGCCCTATGAGCTAGGCTTTATGATTTTATGGATTTTATGGATGAGTGTACCAAGGCCAAGGTCACCTACTACTGCCTAACAGGGTCGGGGTTTGAATTTATAAATGTTGTTTCTCAAGAGTCAATAGCATCAGCACTGCTTTTTATTTTGTTGGTGAGGCCACACTCCAAAGAGTAAATTCACAACTTAAATACATTTAAAAGTGGAGAAACTTGCAAAAGAGTCAGCTCTATCTGTTGGGGAGATGCAAGGAGAAATAGGGTGAAGAAGTTGTAGCAACCAAGGATGTGAGAGCTGGGGAGGAGCATTCCTGGCACAAGTGTCACAGAGGAGCCAAGGGCTCAAGCACCCAAAGGTATTTACCACCTTAAGTTTGGCCTCAGGAGGTCAAAGCTAGCCTTTGCCAGGACAACCTGTGCTATGAAAGTGACTGCAAATATGGACGTGAGCTGGTGCTGCAGAGAATCTCACTGTGGGCTGGGCACACCAGACATGTAGCTAGGTTTTCCATCCACTGTGATGGGAGTCAACGTGGAGCTAATGGGCATAGTCATTTGCCACTCGACGCTCTCTCTGATTGACACTGCCAGTGGAAGGAACAGAGGGAAGGCTTCTCAGAGGAAGGGGAAAGGCCCACAGAGGCACTTAGACTTTCTCTTCCAGGGACACTGCAGGAAGGTTGAGTATGGATGTCTCTCTGGTTAGATGAATGTCCCCAAAGTCCATGTGTTTTAACCTAGGTCTCCAGAGTGGTGCTATTCAGAGCTGAACCTTTGGGAGGTGGAGCCTTGTGGGAGGTCCTTAGGTAATTGGAAAGATGTCCCCAAAGGGGATTTGGGGGACTCAGCTTGGTTCAGTCCTTCTCTTTTATGTCTTGGTTTCTGATGTAGGCATTTTGCTCTGTCACACACTCTACACCCTCCCCATCCAGTAGCCCCAGCTGGAACTCAAAGCAATGGGTGCTCCTGACCTTGGGCTAGAATCTCTAGAACTATGTGAGCCAGATAAACCTTTTCTCTTATGAGCTAATGATCTCAAGGGTTTTGTTATAGTGACAGAAAGCTGACTAATGCAGATTTTTGCTGAAGGGTGGAGAATAGATTGTGTCAGGGTAAGACAGTGCCCGCCTGTCCATAGCTGGTATTCACATATCTGAATTCATGTCACTTAGGTGGCAACACAAAGAAGACACTTACTAAGCAGTGTGACACAGAAGTTTCTCATTGCACTCCAAGCCCAATTGATTAGCACTTTCTGAGAAATTGGGTTCACATTAGTAAGCTCAAATATCGTTACTGATTTCTCTCTTCTCATGAATTCATGAGCAGTAGAACCACAGGAAAGAGTATAACAAAACTGGAGCAATGTGCTTTATCTATAACTGGGAAAGTTTCTAGCACTCTCTTATTTCAGGACATGGAGGAAGAAAAATGATAGAGTAATAAGGATTGGGCAAGGGTGCCAAATGGGACTCCTTTCTCTTTTTCTCCTCCCTCCTGTGTGGAGACAGAGGGAGAGGAAGGTGGGAAGGAGAGAAGATGAATGGATACCTGGCTCCCAGGGAGAGCCCAGGGTCCATCCCCCAAGCTGTCCTCAATAAATACAAGGGGAAAAACCTAACCATGAGACCAAGCATCTTTCTTTATATTTAAACAATGTAACAGTGTCTACTAGTGAGATGGTGAGGGTCAATGTCTCCACCTTTAACCTATCAAACTGGCGGAGTTTCTCCATCTAACTGACCGGCTTACCCGGCCCCGTGGGTTTAAGCCCCATCCTTGTGCCAATGACTTCCCACTTCACGTAACCAGCTCAGGCTTCATGTAGTCCCTTGTCCTGTACAGGGTCCCATCCAAGATAAGTGGGGAAAAGTGCATCGTTGATAACACAAAACGGCTTTGCTGGCGAGGGGGCGTCGGTGCTGCTTGGTCCCCGGGGCTTGCTGTAACAAAGCTCAAAACCCTGGGCGTTCGAGGCAAGAGCAGGTGTCCTCTCCTAGATCCAATGTCTGGAAGTCTGAGGGAAGGTGTGGCTGGTCCCTTTCCAGGGCTGTGGGGGCTCTGTTCCCTGCCTCGCCCCTGGCTTCTGGCGGTTTCCTGGAGGTCTTTAATGTCCTTGGCCTTAAGCCCATCGCTCTGTCCCCCTTTGCCTTTGCTGGGTCCACCTGTCTTCATACAGTCTTCCCTCTGGGCACGTCTGCCTCTTTGTCCCAATTTCTCCTCTCATGAGGACCCCAGTCCCCTTGGGTTAGGACCCTCCCTGATGACTTCATTTTAACTCCATCAGCTCTGTAAAGACCCCCAACGTCATATTCTGAGCTGCTGGGATTAAGACTTCAGCATCTCTCTTGTGTGGGGACACAAATTAATCCTCACAGGTAGTGTCACCGGTGCGTGTGGACAGAACAGAATTCACAGAAGCGTGAGAAAACATGAGCTGTGTGTGAAGTGACCGAGTCGTGGGCAGTCTGCCTGCATTAGCTCAGGACTGAAGGGGGTTCCTGGAAAAGTCCTGTGCCAAATGGCAATGTGCGGGTCACCCCATGGGGACCGAGGTGAAGCAGCACCTGGTGAGTGACAGCCCTGGGGAGCTAAGCAGCTGCCACTGTTCTGACTTTGGAGGGGAAGCCCTGGCTGTGACCTGGTGGAGGGCTAGCACCCCGGAGCTCAAAGTGGATGAGTAAGAGAGCATGTGGGGCAAAGTGGGACGGTTCATGGAGCTCGTAAACAGCTCCGCTCAGCTTCCCTGACATGTGAGCCTAGAACCAGGCCAGGAAAGGGTCCTTTTTATCAGCAGGCAAATAGCTGGGTGGTGGAGAATGCTCTCAGGATCTCAGCTCTCCTGATTCCTAAGCAAGGCCTTTTTTCGCTCACAACTAAAACACGCCCAAGGGTGCTCAGAGGGTGCTCAGCCCTTGAATGTAGCCCCATCCTCCCTCTCTTGGGATTGATCCGGCAGCAGCACTTTCCATCTCGTTGTGCCATAGATATGTGCACGTGTGTGTCTCTGTGTAGAGAATCCAGTAAGAGCTCCTGCTAGGAGAGTTCCAAAGGGCCCCTTGTGGAGACTGGCTTTGCTCCTCAGGCTGCCTCCGTCTCCTCCATCAAAAGGACAGATCTGCAAACTGCACTGAGTTGGATTGATGAGCTGGCTGGAGAGTCAGACAGCTCGGTGTCCTTGCTGTCCTGCTGCCTTCTTTTGAGTACTAAGGACACATGCACGTTGACAGAGGTGAAGGTTGGAAGGGGGATTGCACTGAGCACTTTCTGTTTACAGTACTACTTCATGGGGCAGGCTCTATTTTGAATATTTGAAATGTGAAAGCAAGAAGCTTTCTCAGGTGGGCGCAAAGGGGATTCAATGCTCAGTGTCTGAGCTGTGGCTCAGAGTGCTGAGTTTGAGTTTGATCACAAGACCTTTGAGCTGTATGGCCAGGGCAAACTACCTCACTGCTCCTGGGCTGAAAACAGAGATAAGGACAGCACTTGCCTCAGGGAGTTTTGTGGACAAAAAGAGAAGCCCGCGTATTGCTCTTGCTACTGTTGGCTCCATGATTGCTATTTATCCGCTTCCCCCTCTTAGTTGCTCTGCACTTTCTGCGAGGGAGCATTACTCTAGTGTGTGGTTGGCCTGCATCTGGTTCACCGCGAAGCGTACGTACTTTGGACTTTGCATTTCTGGCTCTGCTTTGCTCAGCGGAGCCTGAGGTAGGGATACCTGAGCAAGCCACAGGCTGTCTCTATGGGGAGATTGTTCACCCATCTGCGTGTCTCCTCCCCTCGTTCATCCGTGCCACATTCCTCTCACCATGCCTATAAGAACAGCAGGATGGTAAACAGCGGGGAATTAAAGACAAGAGGAAGGAAAGAAAGGGAAAAAAAAGAACCGCACTGTGCTTAGTCCTTCTCGGTCCTAGGGCTGTGCCAGGCATTTTATCTACATCACTTCATTTAATTATCCTTGAGAGGCAGATCTCATCTTTCTGTTTTACGCATGAGCAAACAGTCTTCAACCAAGAATAAAGCAAAATTACTCACAGGAAGCCATGTGGGCCCCTTGGGAAGGTCCATGGTCCTCTCCTAGGAGTGTCTCACTCCCAAGCCCACTGTCTCAGGAGTTTGCTGCTTTCTTCCCCAAACCCACATCCTGGGTCCCCACCCTGAAGCTCTTCCAAACTGTGTCAGCCAGCTGAGGAAAGAGGAAGCTTGGTGGGCGCCCCCTTGGCCTTTGCAGCAGTTATCCACAGGGGGCCTCCCTCCAGTGAGCCTGGGAGTGTCTGCCTGCCTCTCCTTGGCGTGCCCTGTTCAGTGCTGGGGCCAGCGAGCCCTGGCATGACATTTCTGCTGGTTGGATCTCTGGGGCTCTGTGTTCCCTGTGTGTCAATCACAGGCCCTAGAAGTGTGTTGACAGAGTGGAGCCCGCCCAACCTGGTGAATTGATTCCTAACTATGTCCCCAAAAGGAGTGGTGGCGAGGATTCAGAACCGCAAGAGCACCCATTTGTCATCGGTGATGGTGTCCTGGGAAAGTCTCTGTGTGTGGCCCATGGTTTCTCTGAAGGCCAGAACAAAGACCCTGGGATAGAAGGAGGGCAGGGTTTTTTTTACACTCAGCATCTGAAAATGAGCCATAATGGATCTGCCCTCAGTGCAGGGGGTTGCTGGACAAAGTGAGGTTAAGATGGTTACCTCCCACAGAGCTACCCACTGGGCAGGAACAAGGTGGTGAAGGGTAAGTTAGAAGTTGGGAATCTTCAGGTGACATTGTTTCTCAAGGTCAACTTTTTATCAGGTTGAATCTCACAGAACAGCCAAATAGGTACAGGGGACAATGGAGCCAGCCTGGTTGACATTTCACTGGGAGACCACCTTGGAGGCCACTCCTTAGACCCTGAGGGACATCAGTTTACACATTTCAGCACTGGAATTTGGAAGGGGAAGTGGTGACCACAGAATTAGCCAACAACTTCCAGCACTCACCATGAGCCTGGGTCTCTAGGCTTTCTACCTATTATCTCACTTAATTCTTAACTGCAGGAAATCGGGACTCTGATGCCTTTGCCATTTTGTAGAAAAGGACCACAAAAATTATGTGAATTGCAAGGTGGCACTGCTAAGAGGTTGCTGCATGTCACTAGAACAGATTGGAGAGTGTCCTGGGTGGATTCAGAGACTTGTGATTCTCCCCAAAATGGTGTGCTCTCTGCCCCAACTCACCACCCCTGGAGATCCACAAATGAAGTGGATGGGCTGACTGGGGACAAAACTAAAATCTCCAGAGATCCAAGAGGCCTGTCAATCATGAAAGAGCAGGCTGTCTTTCTCTGGACTCCCCTCCTAACAGAGCACCGGGTTTGTTTTTTTTTTTGCCAGGGTGGGGGTGGGGTGGATATTCTTCTGTGGTCCCTCTGTGACCTGGGTTCCCAGGCACAGTGCTGATGCAGGAATGACCTGCAGAACTCTGAAGCCTCCCTGTGGCAGGTTCTGATGTTGGGGCAAGGCTCCCAGGCTCCCTGAAAGCACGTGCATCCCTCTTATTGTCTAACCTTGAGCCTGTCGAGGGCCATAGACTATGGATGCTGCCGGAACTGAGGGCTTGTGTTCCGAAGTGCTGGGCTCCATTTGCACTCTTGTCCAGGAAGTACCCTGATGCTGCTTCTGAAGGTCCCCATGGATGTTGGCCAGCCACTCCATGGGAGAGATGTCATTCTACTCAGACCTGTCCTCACCCCTCTCTCTCCACTCACTCTCTTTTTTTTTTGGGCGGGGGAGGGGGTACCAGGGATTGAACTCAGGGGCGCTCAACCACTGAACTGCTTCCCCAGCTCTATTTTGTATTTTGTTTAGAGACAGGATCTCACTGCGTTGCTTAGCACCTCACCATTTCTAAGGCTGGTTTTGAACTCTTGATCATCCTCCTGCCTCAGCCTCCCGAGCTGCTGGGATGACAGGTGAGAGCCACAGTGCCAGCTTCTCTCTCTCTTTTGCTCACTCATTTATGTACTTAGCAAACTGGACTCAATACCTATGTACCTCCCAGGGTGCTAGAAATCAGGGACCCAGAAGTGATACACATATCCCTTGAGCTACTAAAGCCTCGTGGTAGAAACAGGCACAGAATAGCTCAGTGTAGCCATGACAGGTACCTGTGAGCCCTGCTACCTGCCAGCCCTCTGCTGAGCACTTTATCTGCATGGGAGCTGAGGCAACCCAGCTTCTGTGGTGGGGACACTGAGGCACCGAGAGCATGCGCGATGCTGTGGGGGTCTTCTCCAGCCGCATCTAGCTGGCCCTTGGTGGACTATGGAAAGACTGAGAACAAAGATTGGGTCCCCTCCCTCCTGGATTTGGGAATGTCAGCTGTTATTTAGCTGGGTGACTCTGTGGCTTGGGACATGAGTGGCTCTGAAGAGAGCTGACTGGGTTAATCCCGGGTCAGAGTCCTCAGAGTCCAGGCTGATCAGGTTGTGGAGAAGGGATGGAGGGCACCATGTGAAGCCACGCGTTTCTGTTGTGATTTTGCGAGCTGACTCTCAGGCAGTCTCCTGTGCACCCCAAACTTGCCAGGGTCTGTGCGTTCTGCTGCCTCCCAGCTCTCCACCTGCCCAGCGGTGGCTAGAAGCACCCTTTCCACCTACAGCATGGCCCTGCTGCCTCCTGCTTCTGATTTCTGTTTCTTCTCACATATAACCTATTTTGGAAAACTTCCTGGTGCCTTGTCCTGGGTGACAGCCTCCCCAGCTGTCCTCTGTCCTACGTCTTAGGCTAAGCGCTTCCCTGTCACCCTGGAAGCCAGCCTCACACATCCTGTGTCTCCCAGGCAGGGTTGGCACTCAGTGGGCTCAGGCAGGGCTTTTTGATGAAAGAGTGATTTGGTTGAAATATGTTGACCATCCTCATCTGTTTATCTGCCATAAAACAGTACTTCCCAAGCGTCTGCTGTGTGGCAGATACAGTGCCAATGTCTCGGTCATGGTTATGACGCAGGCAGCACAGCCCCTGCCCTTGGTACACAGATCCAGTGGGAGAACAATCATTCAGTCCAAAGTCTCTTTTTCAAGTAGTCTGTGCCATTTGGACGACGCGCTGCAATGCAGGTGCCACAGGAAGCCTGGCAGCAGGCTCCTACGCTAGACTGAGGGCTCAGCAAAGGCTTTTTGAGGAAGGAACATGTAAGAGGAGGCACGGAGGTTAATTAAATGATAGCCAAGTGCAGGTGGGAGCACAGAGGCCAGGTGAGGCAGGCAGGCAGGGGGCTCTAGAGCAGGAGCAGTGAGTTCTGGTGCCAGGGGGCACATGGCCATGATGTCATATTAAGGATCTTTAATTGCACTGCATTGGACAGCCGGCCCTGGAGAGCTACAGGCAGCTATTCAGGACACAACCTCAGAGTCATACTTAACACCGTTCTTCCTCACTTCACAATTTACACACACATACACACACACACACATTATCATTCATGAGATATCCCCAATTCCCCACTCTCCTCACCATCCTCACTGTGGCCATCTCTCTTCTCTTACCTGATGCCTGCTCCTGCCTCCACCTGCTCCCTGTTTCCTCCTGTCCCCACTCTGATCAGGAGACCAGCCAGAGAGTGTCCTCAGACTTAATCCAGAGAGAGTCACTTCCCTGCTCACAGCCTCTCAAGGAGTCCTCGGTTCACTCAGAACAAAAGCCCAAGATCTCATACAGCCTGCTCAGCCCACCCCTGACTTGCTGGGCCATGTCCTCCTCCCCTCCCGAGCTCTGTCCCTCACAGCATCTCAGCCCCCTGGATGCCTTCATGCACCTTCAGCATGGTCCCCAGAGCCTGTGCCACGTCTGTTCCCCATACCTGGAGCTGTTCCCTGTGTGTCTACAGGCACAGGCTTCCCCCCCATCAGCCTTTGCTCATGTCTCCCTCCCTGACTACATCCCACACTGCTTCGTCCCCCAGTGGGTGCCCTTCTTCACGCGTCACCTCTTTCCACATACCAGGAAATGACGCACGTACCCTGGGTTTGATATTTGAGATTCCTGCTAACATGAAAGCACACAGAGGCAGGAATCTGCAGGCGTTCTCTTCTCTCTGCAGCTCAGCACGAAGGCTGCTAACACATGAGGAAGGCACAGTCCCCGTTCAACCAACTGAATGAGCGAAGCCTGGTCCAGCTAGCCTGGAGCCTGTTAGATGGGACGCCCCTGCACTTTCCCTGCAAACAGACCCCGGTTCTCTGTACCCAGACCTTCTCCCTCATTCCTTTCCAAGAAGGAAGCCAGGGGTCTTGCCTCTATCTGAAGCCAGCTGTGTAGGGATTAAGGATTCTGACAAGATCAGACCCCTGGCTTATCGAACCAGTAAACTGGAGAGAGAGGAAGTTTTGGTCCATGGATGATGTGGGAATGAGTGGTTTGGGGATGTTGATCTAGGGGTCATTGTCCACTGACGTTCTCCGGTCTCCACAATCCATTCTCCTTTTTACTGACATCCTGAAAACATGGTGGAAACATTAGATGTCAGTGCTTCCCACTGATCCATCCCTGATGTGGCACCTGGCTGTGGGGAAGCATAGAGCAGAGTGGGGAGAGTGGGGGCACTTCAGGAGGCAGGCTACAGGGCTGACCATAAGAAACACAGTAGCTGAAACATGATCCAGTTGGCTTGTCAAATCTGAAGAAAGACCACCTAGCCAGGTAATGTATGTGTGATCATCTAGGATTTTAAAAATATGTGCAGAATATAGCTTGACTCTTTTCATTTACATTTAAAAAACTATAGAAGATGCAGCTGGACTGCAGGTGAGGGGACTAAGATTCAAGTACCAAATGTGGCCAAGTCTCCCCCCAACTCCACAGGACTCTGAAAACCGATCCATTCCCTGTCACTTGAAGAGACTTTTCACAGTGCTAAGCCACAGAGTCACAAGGTTCTCATGCGGCTGATGTCTCCTTTCTTTGGTCCACACATGATTGTACCTGGGCTCAGTACTGGGAGGTCGAGCAAGGATGCCAGCCGGGATTCATAGCTGTGGAGAGCTGCTTCATCTCATTACGAGGCCCCTTTTCTGGACCATGACACTGGGAATCAGCAAAGCCAGGAGTCCTCTAAAAGAAGCAGAGCTGGCTTTGGATCCCCTGAACCAGTCTCATCTCCTTTCATAATCTGTGCTCTAGGTCACGTCTAGGACTCTATCACAGAGCAGAGACATCAGTCCTGTTGAACAAAATTCATCTCCACTTACACAAATTGGAAAATGCAGGATAAAAATCATGTTCCTCAAAATGATTTCTAAACTTTTAAAAAACTGAGATTGATCTTCTGCATGAATAGAGATCATATGCACTCATGTATTTAAAAAAATCAGATTTTCTTGTGAATATCAAATCCCTTTTCTCCTGATAATTTATTTGCACTTAAACAAATGGCTATTTGCTAAGGAGATCTATAGCCACTGGCTGTAGGACAAAGTCTGAGTGATAGCCAAATTTAAAAATACTGCCAAAGCAAGGATTTCTATATTGCCCTGCTATGTTGGGTCAATAAGAGAGAGACAGAGGTCAGGGCCAAGGTCCAAAGTCAGGTTCTGGCCACTAGAATGGCTTCGGGACTGAGTCATCTGCTCTTTCACAGGATGGTGTTCTGGAGCAGTCTGGAGATATCAGCAAGGCCTGAGTTTTAGCAAGCTCACAGTGTGGGTCGGGATCTCGGGTTGGTTAAGCAGATATTAATTCTCAACATCTTACTAGTGCTCTCCTAGCCCTTGCCTTCAGGATTGTCTGTGTACAGACATTGTGCTGGGACTTGGGGTGTAAGCAGGAAGGAACACAATACGGTTGTGAAAGATTTCCTAGAAGGCAAACAATGGTGACGTGGTGCCTCAGGAATGGGGGTCAGTCCCAGGCACTTAGATGGCTGAGGCTGGACAGTGAGCTGTGTGTGCTGCAGCCAGAGGTCCTTCTTGGGGATCAAGGAGGGAACCTTTGAGAGGAGTGCCAGGTGCAAGGGTGTGGAAGAGCAGGATGCACTTGTAGAGCAACAGCACCATACACCAGGCTCACAGGAAATAGGAAGAAGGTTGTCTGGAAGATGTCAAGAAAGGAAGAGGCCCCACCTCAGAGAGGGAGTTGGGCAAGAGGCAGATACCCCATGCAAAACAAATGAGGTCCAAATTCAACTGCCCCAAGGCACGCATTTGAGTGCTCTTGGGATTCTCTTTGCTGCAGTATCTGGTTTTGAGGTAAATACCCCCAACTGAGCAGAAGGTCCCTGACTGTTTCTTTATCTCTTCATAAGTCATTATGCTGATCACCTTTGGTTCGGTCATATTTTGAATATTATTTTTCTCTACATAGTTTAAGGTTTGTCGAAACACAGATATTCTAAAATAAAAGTGTGTGTGTGTGTACGTGTGTATGTGTGTGAGTGTGTACGTGTGTGAGTGTGTGTACGTGTGTGTGTGTGTGTGTGTTTCTTTCCAAGGCTGTGCTCTTATAGGACTTGGTGTTTGCTGTCCCCAAAACTCAAGGACAGGGACAGCACTGGGAAGGGGTTGGTTTCCATCTGCCAGAGGCTGGCATGGCCCCAACTACTGAGCATGCAGCCAGCACCTTCAACTTGTGACACCTGATTACAGATGAAGGAGAGACGCTGAGAACAGGAGCCCATGAGGTGAACCTGAGTGGGCAGCACCCAACTTGTTCAGAGAAGGGAGTGAGTGTGAGAAGATGTGTAGCTCTGTGTGTGTGTGTGTGTGTGTGTGTGTGTGTGTGTGAGAGAGAGAGAGAGAGAGAGAGAGAGAGAGAGAGAGGGGTGGGGAGACTAAGCAGGAGCAAGCCATCAGTCAACGGGTCACCCACACCCATCCGTGTGAGCTTTATCAAGAGGTTTCTGCACCTTCCTCTGAAGCATTCAGGGCTTTCTCCATTTTTCCATCTGTTCAACTCCATATTTATGTAGTGGCATCAGGCTGTTAAACTTCCTGGCCCGTCTTTTCCCAGTGAGCCCAGGAATGATAGTATGATCTTATTCATGTTAGCAACTGTGACCAGAGTGCCTAGCTTTGCGGGGCCTGGTGCTGCCTTCCCCCAGCCATCTTCTCATTTAATCCTAACAGCTTTATTGTGGGCTGAGCCTACAGCACCCCTGCTTGACCCCGGAACCCCTGCTCCGCTCAGCCCCTCTCTGGCAGGCACAGCGTTCCGCAGGATCACTTGCCTCATGCGTGGTCTCTTGGTTAAATCACCCGCCTCCACTGGAATTTCAGAACATGTCTCTTAGTCACATGGAATGAAGGGGCATTTTGTTGTTGTTGTGTTTTTGTCTGAACAGCTTTGCAGAAATGATGATTCGATTGATGAGGAAATGGAAATTTTTACACAAACAAGGAGATCCCTTGACAGTTCAAGAATGTCTTCAGGCACCTGGTAGTTCTCATATCAAAAGATATGAAAGAGACAAGGGTATAAGGAGAGGAAAATAAGCCAGAGTTGTTACAGTATCTTTGTGTAAGAGGCATTTTATGATGGAAGGAGATATTGGTCAGAGGAACAATTGGCAAGTGTGTTTATTTGTTCCTCTATCATCTTTCTACTTATCCATCCATCCATCCACCCATCATCCATCCATTTATCCATTTTTTCTCTTCCCCTTTCTCCCTCAATGATCTATCTACCTCTTCTTTTACATAGCTTTTAGTGGTAGCATATATATGAACTATGACTTATTCTAGACAACTTGTGTCTGAGTGTGTATGTGTGTGCATGCATGTGTCCTTTTAGGAAGGAGGCAGTGTGGAAGGTGATGTCATCCAGAAGGATGTTTTCTGCTTACACACACTATGCATGGTCTTTTCCCATATAACCTCATTCATGTTCCACAACAGACCTACCAGATAAGTGTTTTTACCCCTCTTGGACAGACGAGAAAACTGAGGCTTGAAGAGGTGAAATGGCACTGAAATGTCACATACCTGGTAGGTGGCAGAGCCAGGATTTATACTCAGGTCTGACTCCAAAGACCATAACTACTCCTGGAAGCACCATTCTCTAACTTCAATTTCCTTTATGAGGAGAATAATGGTAATAGTAATGTTAGTCCTTGGAATTATCACCAAAGTCTTATTCTGGACTGTGCTAAATTTGGCACATGACACCCTCACTAAACCCTATGATTCTGGGTCTAACTGTTTATCTCTATGATACAAGTGAGAAAAGAAGAGTTTAGAAAGGTTAAGTAATGTTCCCAGGCCACACAGCTTGGAGGAAATGAATGTGATAGTCAGATAGAGCTCTGATTTTGCAGTTGATGCCCTTAGCTGCTTCACTTGCACCCTACGGTAGGAGGTATCTTGGGCCATCTATTTATATAGTTACAAATGCCAGAGTAAATGTTTGCAAAAGAAATATCTATTTGTCGTTTCTCACTTCCCATCCTGTACTCCTGCCAAACTCAGCTTCCCGGGACTCCACACATGCGCACCGGCAGGCACCCCTGTACCTTTTCCAAGCTGTTTCTCTACCTTTAAGGACTTTCCTCCCTTTCCACCCGGGTTCCAACCTGCCCGTTTTTAAAGGACGAGCTGAGATGGCATGTAAGCCTCATTATATTAATTTACACTTGTGAAATGGGTCAACCCTGAACGACTCAGGAGAACTCTTGTGTAAAAATTCTCAATAGGCAGGCAATTTCAGTTGTCCCTGGGTCAAAGCCTGCCTGGCAATAGTGGGACTCACTGGGGAATATGGAAGTGTTGAACAGTTTCCTTCTAGTTCTCTGAGGGCAGCATTCCGGCAAAGCCCCAAGGAAACCTGGTGACATGGGCTGTATTTCTTTCTTCTCCAGCCTCTTACTGTCTTCATTAGTCTTGAGCTCTTAGCTCACGCCATTATTTCTTTTCTTTTTGTATTGGTGCATTACAGTTGTAAGTACTGATGGGATACGTTGTTACACACTCACACATAAGCATAATATAGCAACAGAACATGGCCAATATCACTCCCTAGTACTTCCCACTTCCCACCCGGCTCCCACCCCTTGGTGTCCCCTTCCCTTACTGATCTCCCTTTGATTTTCATGAGACTTATCCCCACCTTTGTTTTCCTTTGTCATGTCTTGCTTCTGCACAGGAGAAGAAACATGACCTTTGGGGCTTCTGTGTTTGACTAATTTCTCTTAACACAATGGTCTTTTGTTCCATCCGTTTTCCTACAAATGACAAGATTTTGTTTGTCTCGCTGAAGAAAACTCCATTGTGTATATACATCACATTTTCTTTATCCATTCATCTGTTGATGGACACCTGGGCTGGTCCTATAGTATGACTGTTGTGAATTGTGCTGCTATAAACATGAGTATGCAAGTGTCACTGTGATAAGATGACTCTGATTCTTTAGGCTAAATACTGAGAAGTCACACCATTATTTCTTAAAATACAAAGTCGACCCCTTGTTTTTCACTATCTTCTAGTGACTTTTATTGTTCAGTTTCCCTGCTACCTTGAAGCCATGTGGCCTTGCCAAAGCCACACTTCCCCGCTTGGGTACTTCCCTGTGTCCTCAGCTGCTCTTGTACCTCCTTGCTACCAATGGTCAATTTTCAATGACCATAATCAAGAAGCAAGCACATGAGTCATGTGGACATGAAGCTTGTGATGGTTTTCTGCTTTACCTTAATGGGAATGACATTTTGTTTGTTTGTTTGTACTTGGGACCAAACCCCAGGTGTTCCACCATTGAGCTCCATCCCAGCCCTTTTTAGTTTTTATTTTGAGATACGGTCTTACTAAGTGGCTGAGGCTGGCCCTGAACTTGCAGTACTCCTGCCTCAACCTCCTAAGTCACTGGGATTGCAGGCACACACCACCACACCCAGCTCTGGCATTGGCTTTTTTAATGCTTGGGCTTTTCATGATATTTTGGACCTTCACTGTGCCCTGGTGACATTTCAGCTACTCCTCACTATGCGTGAGTTGACCCCAATTTAAAAGGATACTTTTGAAGTTTCATAGACATGATCTTGCATCTCGATTCTTCTTTTTGCTTTGAACTTCATGCTTCTCATAGGAATAGTAGAGGAGGCAATGGCCATCTTTGAGGTCAATGTTCAATTAGAACTGTCTGTCACACAAGGTTGTCTTGCAAGAACCAGCAGTTACCATTATTCTTACCCTAATATTGTGGTTATTCTTGTTGCCATTGATAGAGCATCTGAAAGCAACAAGAAGACAACCGATCTTCATTCTTGTAGAAGGAATTTTTTAAATCACTTAATATCCATATGCGCATATTCAATCTTGTACAAATGTATTGGACAATGGAGCAAGACTGGACCCTAGCGTGGTCTCTGCAAATCTTTAAGGCACTTCTTCCCCTGCTCTGTGTCTACTTCCCACAAGCAACATATGAATGAGTCATACTTAGAACGATGACTGTTCTTGCAGTTGTGTCTTGTGCACAGTGCAGGGTCTCTCTGTGTTGTTGTTCCTCACAACAATTGATTTTAAGATGATGAATCCTATGATAAAAGGTAACAGGAACAACTCAAGGACACGTGTCATCAGTAAAGTGACAAATCCAGCATTTAAAACTGGGTCGATTTGAAGACATAGCTGGAGTGCTGGGGTTCCAAGTGTACCTTCATTTCATGCTTTTGGTCCCTCTGCATTAAAGCCATGTGAGTTGTGTTTGCTTCTTGAACCTTCCCACACCCTCTGGCTGCTTGGAACCAGTTGTAGGTTCTGGTCTTGCCATTTAGAAGGCTCCTCTCTGCAGAGACCACGGCATGGTATGATATTGCACAGCGGATTTTCTGGTCTGAGATTTTAAATTACTCGTGTCATTTCAAGCTGTGTGAGTTGCTGGAAGGCCTGCTTTCTCCCAAGCTCATTTAATCAAGCATCACAAATGTGAAGAAAATCAAATGCTGCCTCGCTCTGGAAGGGAAGAGAGCAGACGCCTGCTGAGCATGCACCTTGCGCCAGGCATCTTGGAAGAAAGGAGCTTTTGATTTACCTGCAAATGGTGCTTTTCTGGATGACACAGGGACTGGTGCCAGTCACTGTTTCAGAGCAAACTTGACCTATGTCCACCCACGCAAATTAGAACCTGTGTCTGGGTTGACTCTTTAAGTAGGAACAACAGGTCCTTAGCCAAAGGGAATAAAAACAACAGAGAGAGAGGAGGGCTAGGTGGGGGCACTTCCCGATCTTCCTGCAGCCTGGAAATCTTTTTTTTTTAATACACAGTAACTCCAACTAAGCTCCTTTTGTTGCTGACTCAGATTCCTTCAGGGTCCTGCTCTTACAGATACAGACATTTGTTTCTGAACATATTGGTGTTATAGGCAAGAATAACCATTAGCTGTAACAAGGCCCACCATGTAACTGATACCCATTTTGCCTGGCCTATGTATCTCGATGTCCATATCATCAACTGGGGAAGACAACGGGAATCTTCACTGGCAAAGAGAGGAGCTGAAGCTCCTAGGGTTGCTCCCAGCAGAGGGTTCTCCAGGAGAACATCAGTGTTGTTACCCCTGCAGTTGTTTTGATTTAATATGAATGAGAAAAGGAGGCACAGGGCCAAGTTAGAGACCTGCCCTTCAGAAGTCCAAGTCCTTGTGTCACAGGTGGTGGGGGTCATTGCTTTCTCCAGCTTGTAGGAGAATCACCCAGGAGCCTCATCCATATTGCTTTATTCACTGAGATTTCTCTGAGCAATAAAATGTGTTTTTCCTGAAGGCTCAACTGTGGATTTCTTAGAATTGTTCCAGATTGCTCCTTTATTTGCTCTGCTTGGGTTTTGTATTTCTTTTGATTGGAAGGATAGAGTGGTGGCAGGATGGAAGATGGGGGAACAGTGGTATGCTGATAAATGTTTAAAAACTGGCTCTTAAAAAAAAGATTGATAACATGTGTCTGTTTCCATGCTGTGAATCCTCCCACATGGTCCATTCCAAGACGCCAACTTGAAGTCACACCCACGAGGTTATGTGCCATCAACCTACCACTGCCTGGTGGGGGAAAACCACTTAGCAATGCAATCACTCTGTTAATGGCCTTCACTAGAAATTCAGTGTGAAAACAATTTGAACAAATGTTTATTAAGTGCCTACAACTCAGATATGCCAGCAAATGCTGAGATGTTGGCCATAGAACTTACATTTTCTGAGATTTTTTTCTGTTTTGCTTTTGTTTTTTTTCTTAGAAATATTTTAATTGCTGCATTATAGTTATACATAACAGTGGGGCTCATTCTGACATATTCACATATGTGTGGAATGTGATTTACTCTATCTACTTTGATCTCCAGTACTTCCTCTTTCTCTTCCTTCTTCCCTCTTTCTATTCCCCATCCTCTGTCCCGCGGGTATTTTTCCATTTATTCACTGTTTTAAAAAAATGACTTTATTTATTTTTTATGTGGTGCTGAGGATCAAACTCAGTACCCCGCATGTACTCGGTAAGTGCTCTACCCTTTTTCACTGTTTTTTTTAATTGGTGCTTTAAAGATAGACATGAAGGTGGGGTTCACTGTAGCATATTCATATATGCATATAGCACAATTTGGTCAATTTCGGTCCACAGTTCCTCCTTTTTCTCATCCCCCTCCCTTCCCCTCAATGCCCTTCCTCTGCTCCATTTTCATGAGACAACCCCTCCCCCCACGCCCCCCATTTAACTCTAGCTTCTACATGAGAGAAAGCATTAGACTCTTGACTTTCTGTTTTGTTTTTAATCGCCTAAGGGGATGAATGATCTCTAGGGACTCCTTCAGTCCCAAACAAAAAATACAATGTCCAAAACAAGAAAGAAAGAAGAAGACATACTTAGAAGTCAGACTGTCTGTGTTTAAATCCCGAGTACAGCTTGTCCTGGGATGGTTATCTAAACAACTCTGTGATTTAATTTTCTAATATGTAAATTATAAAATAACGGTCCTCCACTCAAATAGTGTTTGCCAGCATTAAATGTGTTGTTATGTGTAAGTTGTGGAGAATAAACCTAGCACACACTGAGAATCAATACAAATGATAACAATATTAACAACATCAAAAATTACCCCAACAGAGCTGTCAGCAGTGTGGTGAGAGAAGCCATGCAGAGGCTCTGAGATAGAAGGGGACAGGGGAGGATCTAGTTTGCCTACAATAGCTGATGCTGATGGAGACCAATAGAGAGCATCCTCTAACTTAGATTTGGACCATGCTAGAAGCTTTGAGTGCCAAATAGACTTCACACTTGGTTGGAGAGATACTGGGAGCATTGGGGGTTTTCCATCTTTTTGCGTTTTAACCTATTGCACCTTTATAGTGAAAGTGGACTTGGTTTCCTTAGCTGTGGATAGTTAGTACAATCTACCAATCACTGACTTCCAGTTGCAGTATTTGCATCACGTGAGTCTCCATAGGATTGAGCTCAGGTCTACCATCTTGCTGTTCATTCCTTTTCTCTTTGTCTTCCATTTCCACTTTTTCTTGCCATTGAAGAATGATTGTGCAAGTTTCATTTTATTATTTTCACTGTTGGCGTCTGTGTTGTGGGCTGTGGTTCTCTGCTCAGTGGTCAGGAGGGGATGTGCGTTCCTCACGGCTGCCCATCATAGAGCATCAACCCCTTCACTTAGGGTGCGAACACCTCGCACCCATGTGCCCAATCACCACCTGCTCCTCCATGCTCTCCTTGTCCTGCATTTTCCTTCTACGTCTGCTGTAACCTCACCATCTCTCAGAGTCTTTTTTTTTGAGAAATTAATTATTTTAATAAGATTTTTAAAAATTATCTCTCACTTCTGTTCGTCTTGACTTTTGCGTAGATGTAAATCTTCATCTGGCACTGCTCCCCTCTCTGAGGAACCTCCTTTACCTTTTCTAGACTTACTGTGAAGAGCCCAGTGGTCTGAGGCACACCCCACTGAGGATATCTCTGGGAGTGGGTTCTCTTTCTCTCAGATTTGCCCATCTGAAAACACCTTCATTTTTGGAAGATATATTCATGGAATACAGAATTATGTGGAAACATCTCCCCTGGAAGACTGAAGCTGTTTCTCCATTATTTTCTGGATACCAGATTCTGATGAGAGTCACTATCAGTTATCCTTTTTCTTTTTTTTTTTAATGTATGGCAGTTGCTTTTCTCTGTTCTTATGTGTGTGTTTTGAATTTCTGCTTACCATATTTATTAGGCCATTTGAGTTTGACGGGTCTCAGTTTAATTTTCATAGTATTTGCAGAATTCATGGAACCTGTGAGTTTATAATTTCATCAAATTTTTAAAAAATGTAAACACATTTATTAAATTAATTTGTTGGCTTGGCCCCCTTATCTCTGGGACTCATCCATATGTTAGATGCCTAATTCATCCCTCAGCTCACTACAGTTCTTCCTTTCATCAGTCTTTTTGTTTGATTGTTTGTTTTTCCTTTCTCTTGTGCTTCATTTTAAATAATTTTCATTACTATACCTGTAAAGAGACTTTCTTCCCCTGTTTTTCTGTCTGATGTGCAGTATATCTGGTACATTTTAAATTTCAATCCTATTTTCATTTTTTATTTCTAGAAGTTCAACTTGGGCTCTTTGAATGTCATTTATTTTTCTATTCATCATATTTAAGATAATATGTACTTTCTAGGATATATACAGTAGATTACTAATAGTTTTGTTCTTGGGGATCAGAGAGGTTGGTGTGCATCAAACCCAGGGCCTCTAGGATAAACTCTTTTAATGTTCTTTCTGCCATTTTTATCATGCATATCATTTTTGGTTCTTTTAATCAATATTTATTCATTGCTGGTCATATTTTCTGTTTCTTCACATACATTGTATTATTTGCTGGGATTTTTTTTGTACTCCTAGTGTTACTGGGTTTTGTACCAGAATGAAATTAAGTCATTTAGAACCAGCAGAATCATTTTGAGGATTATTCTTTGGTTCCAAGTGGTCTTTAATGTCTCCTAATTTGTCCCCATTCCTAATGTGTCCTCTGAACAGTCTACGCACTGCCCTATGCTTTATGAGTTCCTTCATTAACGACTATCCCCAGCCCTTTGTGGCATTCTGGCATTGGCCCCATCTCAGAAGCACCGGGGGCACTGTCCCGTAGTCCTAGTCTTCCCATTAAACAGCTATGTCACTTGGAACAAATGTCCCAATTATTTTGCTTTTCAGAGACTTCGTAGATAAAGCCAGGACTTTTAAGGCCTTGGTTCTGCAGGCAGGATGGGCGGTCAGTGGTCAGGGCGGTACACTAGGATGTCATGTTTCTAGGTTTCTCCTTGGCTCTGCGATTTCACGTTGTAGAGCCTTACAGAATGGTTATGCTCCACGACTTCGCCTCGTGTTTAACACACTGTGACTGTGAGCGTCTCCCCACGTGGGGACTCTGATGGCCAGCTGAGATGATCTGTGGATGTGCTTGAGGCAGCACTTGGAGAGCAACATTAGAAGTCAAAGTGACTGACGGTTGTCACTGTTGCTTCAGTTCTGTGAACTCTGGGAGAACACTAGTCAATATTCCTACACAGTTCTGTGGGGAGAAGGAGGGAGTTTGTTTAGGTTTTATGACTTCCTGAAAATGATAGCTAGAGATGGTCGCTTTATTTTAAGGAATAAAGGTAACTCTGAGGAGTGGAATGGGACTCTGTGCTTGATTTAGGAGTCACGTGACCTTGGGATTTTTGAAAACTCTTATTTATTACCTATAAATGGAAATGACAACAAGTAATTCGTAGAGTTTTCATGAAAATTAAAATTGATCATTTTTGGTGAGAATGCTAAATAGTTCCAGACAAAACCAATATGGAATAAGAGCAGAGGCTGCAGTTGGTTTCCCGTTGCCTGGGACACAAAGGTTTGCAGTTTCTGCTCGACCCCTTGCTTGCCTTGAGTCTTTAGGACAGGTAGTGCTCACAGGGCTGGCAAGAGCACTTTACTGTCACCTGGGGCTCTCGCTGCAATCCCTATTGGAGAGTGCCAGTAGGTCAGGTTCAGCCACATGAGGAAACCTTTCTCCTCCATTAAGTAACCTTCCACCGTGGCCATCAAGAAAACCTGCTGCATTCACCCATCAAATCCCAACCTGGATTCTTAAATTTTAGAGGCTCTCATGCAAGGAAAACCTACGTTTTTCACTGCCAGACCAACAAAGAGAAACAAGGGGTGGGTAGGAGAAGTTAGACTGCCTATCTCACTACTTCTGAGTTTTTTCCTACACAAAACATGGCCCAGGAGAATCCTAGAATCAGATTCCATCAGAAAGGAAAGGGTTCTGTTTGGCTTTTCAGATAATCAGATACTTGATGAACTCCAGCTCAAATATCACAAGATGCCACAGAAATCCAGGAGTAGACAACACCCAAGTGTTTACCAGTGGGTGGAATCAGGGTGAAGTATTGTAGTTATTAGGGTCTGACAACGTCCAAATGTCCAGATGAGTTCTACTAAAAGGTTAGTGGTCTTTTCTCAAAAAAAAAAAAAAAAAAAAAAAAGAATTCAGTATTGGTTTTTGGTTTTGGAGGTAAACAGAACCTAACAGAAGGTTTGTAATCCTGCAGTGGTGAGCAGATATGCACAGAGCAGCCGGCTCAGTCCTGGAGAATAGATTGTATAGTGGAAACTACATGTAGCTTCCGGGGTCCTTTCCTTTAGTGCATTGGAACACCAGGGCCTCTTCCTGGCAGCACCTCCCTGCTGGGGAACTTCACCTGAGTTTCAGGGCATGTTCTACTCTCAGCCAAGGTCAGATATGAGAGACTGTGTTTCCCAGCAGTACCAGGTGCCTTCTGGGAACTCTACTCTGGCAAGTACAGGATAGTGGCATAGAACTTAGACATAGCAAACAGCAATTCCTGATAACACGGAGGCAGCAGAGTTCATGTTTACATGACTAGAAGGGAGGTTGCTGCACACTCCAGTATTTATATATTCCCAGGCAGTTTCCCTACAGATGACCAGCCTTACTTAGATCACAGGCCACTGCATTTTCTTCTTTTTAAATTTTTTTTACTTTGTTTTAATTAGTTATACATGACAGTAGAATGCATTTATGTACTTTGATATATCATACATAGGTGAGATATAATTTCTCATTTTTCTGAGTGTACATGTTGCAGAATCACATTGGTCATGAGTCACATATACACGTACAGTAATAATGTCTGTTTCATTCTACTATCTCTCCTATCCCCACATCTCCTCCCTTCCCCTCCCATCCCCTTCCTCTACCTAATCTAAGGTAACGCTGTTCTAAATCATCACACATAAATGAAATGCATTCCTACACATCGGTGATGAATCTACTGAAAGAGAAATTAGGAAAACTACCCCCTTCACAGTAGCCTCAAAAAATAAAATAAAATACCTGAGAATCAATCTAACAAAAGAGGTGAAAGATTTCTACAATGGAAACTACAGAACACTAAAGAAAGAAGTTGAAAAAAACCTGAGAAGATGGAAAGATGTCCCATGCTCTTGGATAGGCAGAATCAATATTGTCAAATGGCCACACTACCAAAAGCATTATACAGATTTCCCTGACTATGTCAGTGTGGGTTCTGTCATGGCAGGTGGCTGTCAGGGTGAGGCCTAGGAGAGGACCAGCAGTGCTTTGCATGGGATTCTGGAAGCCCCATGGGAAACCCTATGTGAAGCCATGCATAGGGACCCATGTCACCAAGAGGGTCACCTCCCCATCCAGAGGAAGCTCCCCAAGTCCTGTAACCTCTGCCCTCTCACCACATGTTCCTAAGGAAGCCCCACAGTTGTCCAGTGGAGGTCACAGAGCCATTCCAAGTCTTACACAAATGTGATCATGCCTTACAGGGAGCGGTGGCAGTGGTTGCCAGTTACAGGGTCCTTGGCACATACAATGTGATGTCTCTCTCTTTAAATATGACATTCATGTTTCAGTGTTTACTGTAAATGCAAGGAAGCTGGGCCTCTGTAAGTACAGGGTCTTTGGGAGTTTGAACCTAGGGCTGTGGGACTGTGGAGTCCTTTCTGCCTATTCCCTCCTGGGGCTCAGGCAGAGCAGACCCAGTTCAGAATAGTCATGCCCACACTTTCCAGTGACCTTGGCTGACACCATGTGCTTGGCTCTCTCGCCATCCTCAAGTTACCAGCAAAGACATTTCACCTGTTCCTAGGGTCCTCGTCATTGGAGTGAACATTCAGACAGGGAAGGGAACAATTCTATTACCCTGGGATGAGAGGCTGGAAGCCTGCAGTACTTTCAGGAAATGATCTCCCTTATTTTTATTATTGTTCTGCAAACACTCACTTAGACTTCCCATTTTCCATGTACCTTTCACATATCAATCATTTAATTTTCACAGTGGCATTATGAGTGCGTTACTATCATTGCTATCCTCATTCATACAAAGAGGCAGTTCAGCAGAGGGACATTAGATACTTTAGTCAAGATCACACTGAGAACAACAGGATAGAGAACCTTTATCTAGCTCTGTGGGCATAGCCATGTCATGACAGAACATTTCCTCTTGAGTCTGACATTTTGTCTGGTCAGGTACTGGGTGCCGTGGGCCTCCCTGAGCCTTGTTCCATTCAGATAATCAGCTCCTCCATCAGCTTCACCCCAGCTGTGAGGTTGGAGGATAGATGGGGGAATCACAGCTGTGGGAGGTTTCACTCGTTTCAGGTAATAGTAACAAAGATAAGCTAGGCACAGTGGTATATACCTGTAATTGCGGTGACCTTGGAGCTGAGACAGGATTCCAAGTTCAAAGCCAACCTCAGCAACTTAGTGAGGCCTTAGGCAACCTATTGAGACCATGTTAAAAACATAAAAAGGGCTGGGGATGTGGCTCAGAGTTTAAGTGTCCCTGGGTACAATCCCTGGTACCAAAATAAAACAAAGCAAAAATAAATTAACAAAAACCCCACAGACATCATTTCATTGATGGAACATGGGGTTGGATATCACACACTACCTGTGTTTTATATGGACTCTCCTACCCTCACCCCATCATGTTTATGAAAGGCTGGCACAGGTATGGGTTTTCTCATCTGGGGGAGACGGAGGCATGGAGCTAGCTTGAGCTTGCCTACTTGGCTTTGGGACCTATGAGTTGCAACACCAGAGCGTAAGGTTTTTTTTTTTTTTTTAATTTTTTATTGTGGGTTGTTCAAAACATTACAAATTTCTTGACATATCATATTCCACACTTTGATTCAAGTGGGTTATGAACTCCCACCTTCACCCCATACACAGATTGCAGAATCACATCAGTTACACATCCACTGATTTACAAATTGCCATACTAGTGTCTGTTGTGCTCCGCTGCCTTTCCCATCCTCCCCCCTCCCCCCTCCCCACCTCTCCCCTCCCCTCCCCTCCTCTCTCTCTACCCCCTCCACTGTATAACCCTGAGGGTCTCCTTCCATTATCATGCAATTTCCCTTCTCTCTCCCTTTCCCTCCCACCTCTCATCCCTGTTAAATGTTAATCTTCTTCTCCGTCCCTACTCTGTTCTTAGTTACTCTCCTTATATCAAAGAAGACATTTGGCATTTGTTTTTTAGGGATTGGCTAGCTTCACTTAGCATAATCTGCTCTAATGCCATCCATTTCCCTGTAAATTCTATGATTTTGTCATTTTTTAATGCAGAGTAATACTCCATTGTGTATAAATGCCACATTTTTTTTTTATCCATTCGTCTATTGAAGGGCATCTAGGTTGGTTCCACAGTCTTGCTATTGTGAACTGTGCTGCTATGAACATCGATGTAGCAGTGTCCCTGTAGCATGCTCTTTTTAGGTCTTTAGGGAATAGACCAAGAAGGGGAATAGCTGGGTCAAATGGTGGCTCCATTCCCAGCTTTCCAAGAAATCTCCATACTGCTTTCCAAATTGGCTGCACCAATCTGCAGTCCCACCAGCAATGTACAAGTGTACCCTTTTCCCCACATCCTCGCCAGCACTTGTTGTTGTTTGACTTCCTAATGGCTGCCAATCTTACTGGAGTGAGATGGTATCTTAGGGTGGTTTTGATTTGCATTTCTCTGACAGCTAGAGATGTTGAGCATTTTTTCATGTACTTGTTGATTGACTGTATGTCCTCCTCTGAGAAGTGTCTGTTCAGGTCCTTGGCCCATTTGTTGATTGGGTTGTTTGTTCTCTTATTGTCTAATTTTTTGAGTTCTTTGTATACTCTGGATATTAGGGCTCTATCTGAAGTGTGAGGAGTAAAGATTTGTTCCCAGGGTGTAGGCTCCCTATTTACCTCTCTTATTGTTTCTTTTGCTGAAAAAAAACTTTTTAGTTTGAGTAAGTCCCATTTGTTGATTCTAGTTATTTACTTTTGTGCTATGGGTGTCCTATTGAGGAATTTGGAGCCCGACCCCACCGACTGTAGATCGTAGCCAACTTTTTCTTCTATCAGACGGCGCGTCTCTGATTTGATATCAAGCTCCTTGATCCATTTTGAATTCACTTTTGTGCATGGCGAGAGAAAGGGATTCAGTTTCATTTTGTTGCATATGGATTTCCAGTTTTCCCAGCACCATTTGTTGAAGATGCTATCCTTCCTCCATTGCATGCTTTTAGCCCCTTTATCAAATATAAGATAGTTGTAGTTTTGTGGATTGGTTTCTGTGTCCTCTATTCTGTACCATTGGTCCACCCGCCTGTTTTGGTACCAGTACCATGCTGTTTTTGTTACTATTGCTCTGTAGTATAGTTTGAAGTCTGGTATTGCTATACCGCCTGATTCACACTTCCTGCTTAGCATTGTTTTTGCTATTCTGGGTCTTTTATTTTTCCATATGAATTTCATGATTGCTTTCTCTATTTCTACAAGAAATGCTGTTGGGATTTTGATTGGCATTGCATTAAACCTATATAGAACTTTTGGTAATATCGCCATTTTGATGATGTTAGTTCTGCCTATCCATGAACAGGGTATATTTTTCCATCTTCTAAGATCTTCTTCTATTTCTCTCTTTAGGGTTCTGTAGTTTTCATTGTATAAGTCTTTCACCTCTTTTGTTAGGTTGATTCCCAAGTATTTTATTTTTTTTGAAGATATTTTGAATGGAGTGGTTGTCCTCATTTCCATTTCAGAGGATTTGTCGCTGATATACAGGAATGCCTTTGATTTATGCGTGTTGATTTTATATCCTGCCACTTTGCTGAATTCATTTATTAGCTCTAATAGTTTCTTTGTAGAGCCTTTTGGGTCTGCTAGGTATAGAATCATATCATCTGCAAATAGTGATAATTTAAGTTCTTCTTTTCCTATTTTTATGCCTTTAATTTCTTTCGTCTGTCTAATTGCTCTGGCCAGTGTTTCGAGAACTATGTTGAACAGAAGTGGAGAGAGAGGGCATCCCTGTCTTGTTCCAGATTTTAGAGGGAATGCCTTCAGTTTTTCTCCATTCAGAATGATGCTAGCCTGAGGCTTAGCATAGATTGCTTTTACAATATTGAGGTATGTTCCTGTTATCCCTAGTTTTTCTAGAGTTTTGAACATAAAGGGATGCTGTACTTTGTCGAATGCTTTTTCCGCATCTATCGAGATGATCATATGGTTCTTATTTTTAAGTCTATTGATGTGGTGAATAACATTTATTGATTTCCGTGTATTGAACCAGCCTTGCATCCCAGGGATGAATCCTACTTGATCATGGTGTACAATTTTTTTGATATGTTTTTGTATCTGATTCGCCAGAATTTTATTGAGGATTTTTGCATCTAGGTTCATTAGAGATATTGGTCTGTAGTTTTCTTTCTTTGAAGTGTCTTTGTCTGGTTTAGGTATCAGGGTGATGTTGGCCTCATAGAATGAATTTGGAAGTTCTCCCTCCTTTTCTATTTCCTGAAGTAGCTTGAAAAGTATTGGTATTAGTTCTTCTTTAAAGGTTTTGTAAAATTCTGCTGTAAACCAATCCGGACCTGGGCTTTTCTTAGTTGGTAGTCTTTTTATGGTTTCTTCTATTTCCTCAATTGATATTGGTCTGTTTAGGTTTTCTATATCCTCCTGACTCAATCTGGGCAGATCATATGACTTAAGAAATTTATCTATGCCTTCACTATCTTCTAATTTATTGGAGTATAAGGATTCAAAATAGTTTTTGATTATCTTCTGTATTTCTAAAGTGTCTGTTGTGATATTGCCTTTTTCATCCCGTATGCTGGTAATTTGAGTTCTCTCTCTTCTTCTCTTCGCTAGCATCTCTAAGGGTCTGTCGATTTTGTTTATTTTTTCAAAGAACCAACTTTTAGTTTTGTCAATTTTTTCAATTGTTTCTTTTGTTTCGATTTCATTAATTTCAGCTCTGATTTTAATTATTTCTTGCCTTCTACTTCTTTTGCTGTTGTTTTGCTCTTCTTTTTCAAGGATTTTGAGATGAAGTATGAGATCATTTATTTGTTGGTTTTTTCTTTTTTTAAGGAATGAACTCCAAGCAATGAATTTTCCTCTTAGAACTGCTTTCAATGTGTCCCATAGATTCCGATATGTTGTGTCTGTGTTTTCATTTATCTCTAAGAATTTTTTAATTTCCTTCTTGATGTCTTCTATAACCCATTGATCATTCAGTAACCTATTGTTCATTCTCCAAGTGATGTATGCTTTTTCCTTCCTTCTTTTATCATTGATTTTCAGTTTCATTCCATTATGATCAGATAAGATGCATGGTATTATCTCTACTCCTTTATATTGTCTAAGAGTTGCCCTGTGACATAATATATGATCTATTTTTGAGAAGGATCCATGTGCTGCTGAGAAAAAAGTGTAACTGCTTGATGTTGGGTGGTATACTCTATATATGTCAATTAGGTCTAGGTTATTAATAGTGTTATTGAGTTCTATAGTTTCCTTATTCAACTTTTGTTTGGAAGATCTGTCCAGTGGCGAGAGAGGTGTGTTGAAGTCTCCCATGATTATGGTATGGTGGTCTATTAGACTCTTGAACTTGAGAAGAGTTTGTTTGACGAACATAGCTGCACCATTGTTTGGGGCATAAATATTTATGATTGTTATGTCTTGTTGGTGTATGGTTCCCTTAAGCAGTATGTAGTGTCCCTCTTTATCTCTTTTGATTAACTTTGGCTTGAAATCTATTTTATTTGATATGAGTATGGACACTCCTGCTTGTTTCCGAAGTCCATATGAGTGATATGATTTTTCCCAACCTTTCACCTTCAGCCTACGTATGTCTTTTCCTATCAAATGCGTCTCCTGTAGGCAGCATATTGTTGGGTCTTGTTTTGTGATCCATTCTACTAGCCTGTGTCTCTTAATTGGTGAGTTTAAGCCATTAACATTTAGGGTTATTATTGAGATATGGGTTGTTCTTCCAGCCATATTTGTTTATTTTTGTTACTAAACATGGTTTGTTTTCCTCTTTGATTATTCCCACCCCCCTTTACTGTCCTACCTCCCACAGTTGGTTTTCATTGTTATTTTCCATTTCCTCTTCCTGTAATGCTTTGGCGAGGATGTTTTGAAGAGATGGTTTTCTAGCTGTGAATTCTTTAAACTTTTGTTTATCGTGGAAGGTTTTAATTTCATCCTCCATCCTGAAGCTTAATTTCGCTGGATACACAATTCTTGGTTGGAACCCATTTTCTTTCAGTGTTTGAAATATGTTATTCCAGGATCTTCTAGCTTTCAGAGTCTGTGTTGAAAGATCAGCTGTTATCCTGATTGGCTTACCCCTAAATGTAATCTGCTTCCTTTCTCTTGTAGCTTTTAAAATTCTCTCCTTATTCTGTATGTTGGGCATCTTCATTATAATGTGTCTAGGTGTGGATCTCTTATGATTTTGCACATTCGGCGTCCTGTAGGCTTCTAGGATTTGGGATTCTGTCTCATTCTTCAAGTCTGGGAAGTTTTCTTGTATTATTTCATTGAATAGACTGCTCATTCCTTTGGTTTGGAGCTCTGTACCTTCCTGTATCCCAATGACTCTTAAATTTGGTCTCTTAATGTTATCCCATATTTCTTGGATGTTCTGCTCATGGTTTCTTAACAGTCTTGCTGAGCTGTCTATGTTCTTTTCCAGTTGAAATACTTTGTCTTCATTGTCTGATGTTCTATCTTCTAAGTGTTCTATTCTGCTGGTAGTATTCTCCATTGAGTTTTTAAGTTGGTTTATTGCTTCCTGCATTTCTAGGATTTCTGATTGTTTGTTTTTTATAACCTGTATCTCCCTGTATAGTTGATCCTTTGCTTCCTGGATTTGTTTGCGTAATTCATTGTCGAAGTGATCTTTCATTGTCTGATTTTGCTGTTTAATGTCTTCCTTGATACTCCAGATCATCTGAAGCATGTATATCCTGAATTCTTTATCTGACATTCCATCTGCTGCAGCTGTTATCTCTTCTAAAGTTGCGTTGACCTGCATTGCTTGTGGTCCTTTCTTTCCTTGGCTTTTCATACTGCTTGCGTATCTTTCCTGCAGGTGTGGGCGGCGGCTCTGCTCTCTCCTTATTCCAATTGGGGTTTCGTGGCTACCACGCCGGCAGGTCACTGGGCCTGTTCTGGGAGCTGGCGGCGGCTCTGTTCTGCCCCTACTCCAATTGGGGTGACGAGTGTACCACGCCGGCAGGCCACCGGGCCTGATCCGCCGGTCGGTTGCAGGTTTGCCTACCCTGCAGGCGCGGGCGGCGGCTCTACTCTGCCCCTACTCCAAATGGGGTGACGTGTCTGTCGTACTGGCAGGCCACTGGGCCTGTCCCACTGGTCGGTCGCAGATCTGCCCACCTTTCGGGCATGGGTGGAGGCTCTGCTCTGCCCCTACTCCAATTGGGGTGTCGTGACTACCCCGCCTGCAGGACGCTGGGCCTGTTCCTGGCACGGGCGGCGACTCTGCTCTGCCACTACTCCAATTAGGGTGGTGTTTGTACCATGCCGGCAGGCTCCTGGGCCTGATCCAGCGGTCTGTTGTAGGTCTGCCTACCTTGGAGGCGCGGGCGGCGGATCTGCCCTGCCCCTCCTACCACGCCTGCGGACCCCTGGGCCTGATCTGCAGGTTGATCACTGGTCTGCTCACCCTGCGGGCACGGGTGGCGGTTCCGCTCCGCCCCCACTCCAGTTGGGGTCTCGTGACCACCACACCGGCAGGGCCTGATCCGGGCGTGGGAGAAGGATCTGCTCTGCCCCTACTCCAGTTGGGGTGACGTGTGTACCACACTGGCAGGCCACTGGGCCTGACCCGCCAGGCTGTCACAGGTCTGTTTACCTTGCAAGCGCGAACGGCGGCTCTGCCCTGCCCCTCCTACCACGCCCATGTACCACTGGGTCGCGGGTCTGCTCACCTTGCGGGTGCGGGTGGCGGCTCCGCTCCGCCCCCTCTCCAATTGGGGTCACGTGGTCACCACGCTGGCGAGCCGCTGGGCCTGCTCCGGGCGCTGGCGGCGGCCCGGCTCCTCCCCTCTGGCTCGACAACAAATTGAGGAGACTCGGGTGACTGTGCCTCACCCCCCCTACCAGGAGACCAACTGCTTATGTCACCGCTGGTATTGATGAAGTTCTCTCCTCCGCCGCTTTCTGCTGACATCAGATCTCTGCCATGTTGGTATCCTATGCGAATGGCAGCATTTCGTTCCCCTTGCCAGGCAACCAAAGCAACGGGTGAGTCCTGACCGGCCCTCAGCAGGACCCGGACCGAGAAGCAGTTTCCGCGGGCTCCTAGCCCCGGGCCAGGGAAGTTCCGGGAGCCGGAACTCGGCCGCCCCGCGCTCGGTGTTCGCTCCGATAAGATCAGGTTCTAAGAAGCACCCAGGCGCTGAACCCTAGCAATCTGTCTGCAAGCCGCAGGCGAATTGCAGCCTGAAATTACCTGTTCTATGGCTGAATGAGCTGCAGTCAGTCAAAAACAGGGATGGTGACGTCAGTTTACCAACATGGTGGCTGCTGGCCTCCTCTGTGGTCTGACCGGTGTGGAGAACCGAGATGGACCGCTTCCTTCCCCCGTCTCGAACCCAGATTTCAGCCCTGAGTACGGTGCTTGCGCGGCTGGCAGAAACTGCAGCGCTGTAACCCTGCGTCTCTATCCCAGCGCGCGCTGCAGACTCTAGTCGCGGGGCGATTTGCTGAATAAGCAGTGTTACCCTCCGTGCGACAAACCTCTCGCGTTTGAGTCCCCGTAGCCGATCCTCGTGCGATGGAAATCCTTCCTCCAGGTTCCGGAGCACCCCACTATTGCTGGAAATTCCTAACAAGATATCCTTTAGCCGTCCTGACTTGTCATACTCCCACACAGTGAAGCAGCGCACGGGGGCAATGCACTCCCCTCGCCGCCATCTTCCTTCTCCGGAATAAATTATTTCAAACAATCCTCCGAGATTTGAATAAACAAATGCCTTGAAAATCTGGAGTTGGCATCTCTGTTCCCCACTCACGTGACCTTGGACAAGTCACTTGATCTCTCAGCCTCAGTTTTCTCATCGTCACATGTGGATGTGCCGGTGATTGAATTAGTCCCTGCTTCCCCTTCTAGACATTCCGTTGCTTCAGTTGGAGAAACAGAGTCTGTTTGGCTGATCCTGAGCCTCTCACCAAGCCTGAAGCCCGCCTGCACTCCAGGGCAGAGCGTTTTTGACCTTTGCACAAAAGTGATTTATATTCCAGGTCATGTCAAATGTCCCTGGGTCAGAGGGGCTAATTCATAATACACTGAAATGAAAGTGATTATGACAAAATAGAGTTCAGTGTGGCTATTGCAGGTGAATACTTTCTGGTTTTATCAGCCTTATGAAAACTGTGGGGTTTTATGTGGGTTCTGAGTCACTTGCAAAGTTGTAGAAGTCAGGATCGAGTTGTACAGCCCTGCTATTTACTGAGGGAATCTCCCTCTTCTGTCCACTCACTTGGCATCTGTTGAATGACCACTCAAGGCTACATCCCAAATGACCTAACTTCCTCCAATTACACCCCACCTCCTAAAATGCCATCATCTCCCATTGGCATACAAGCTGGTGGCCAAGTCTTCAACATCTGGCCTTTGGGGGACATTCAAGATCCAAACTACAGCAACTAGCTCTGTGACTATGGGCAAATTCTCTGTCCTCTCTGAACCATGTTTTGAGTATTGTTAGCGTGGGGATAATCACTCCTACCATTTGTCTCATGGGGAGGAAATTTGAAAACCTGTGTACATTCATGGCACTGTTGTAACAAATTCCTATGATCTTCATGGCGTTAAATCTTGCATTTGTTGTCTTAGAGGTCTGGAGGTGAGAACTCTGAAACGTGCCTCACTGAGCTAAGATCAGGGTGTCCGAAGGCCTGCATGCTGCTCTGAGTCTCTGGGAGAATCCATTTCCTGAGCCTGCTACCTCCCTTCCAGCTTCAGAGCCATCCATAGTGGAGGAATCTTCCCCTTATGAGGAGCCCTGTGATTTTACTGGGTGTGTCCTGGTCATTCAGAATGCTCTCCAGACCTCTAGGCCATCTGGTTAGAGGCCTTACCTTTTTCAGCAACTTTAGACTCTTTTTTGCCTAATGTAGTCACAGATTCTAGAGAACAGGACTCAGCTATCGTGGGGGCAAGATAGTATTCTGCCTACCACATTATGGAAAAGGTGGAGTTTCATGTCACTTTTACAGATGGAAGGAAAGAAAGGATGGGTATATTTCCAAAAAGGAATTCTGAGCAAGTCCAGACAGTGGGTCACATGGGCATGATCTCCCAAGTCTTCCTGTTCCTGGCTCTTCTGTGCCTGATGACTGGAACCATCACCCCTTCTCTAAGCAGAGTCCCAAGGACTCAAGCTAATGCTCTCCTCATCACAGAATCTTCTTTCAAGGATCCTGGCTAGAAAGAGATGGCTCTGAGATGGTTAATAGGGACCCTCATATGAAATAGTAAGGTTGCTCTTCAAGATTTGTCTACCTTATGCACTACATGAACTTGAACACATTTCTCTCCAGATGTTGATTTTCTTATTCAGATGTTAACATCATCCAGATGTTGATTTTATTCTCTTTAGTATAGAAATCATGGTGAGTACATCACATATATTCTGTAGTGATCAAATGATATCATCCATGTGTGGTTTATAGATATATGAACGGGCAGAAATTCCTAATGAAACAAAAGAAAATTACTAAAGGAGCTTCAGCATCCGTTTACTTAGAAAATAGCCACATGGTTCAACTTACTTGGAACTAACTTCTTTCAATGTTTGCCCATACAGTTTGTGAACTTCAGGATGATGATTAATTTCTCAAAGTGAGATTCAGTAGGGTCAAGTACATTTAAGAAGAAAGAATTCTAGAGGGCTTTGGCATTGGTTATAAAAGGTTACACACAAAAAAATGTGATTCTGATGAGGTGTAGTGGGACAAAAAGGTATACATTCATCCCAGAGTTAGAGTCCTGCATCCCTTTTCCTAGCTCTGTGGCTGTTACGAGGGGCTCGATCTCTCCAGGGCTCCATTTCTTTTGGAGTTAACACCTGAGATGGAGCTATTTTTTACAGAGGATTTCTGGGAAACCAAATAAGATGGTGTAAGTGGAAATTCCTAGTGCTGGTCCTGACACAGAGAGGCTTCATAAATCTCGAATGCAGCTGTTCTGCTGTGAGAGCATTCTGAGGAAAGTAACGCACTGCCCCTGGCAATGATCTAACTGTCATGTGTTCACAGAAGAAGTCATCAGGATGTGACAATTGGTGGTGATGCCCATGAGATTTGTGCCCATTCTCCTGGTGATGGAGATATTGAGATGCACAGATAAAAGCAGCATCTTGTATTTTATCCATGGGGTTTGGCGATTGTCGGCCGGCCACTGGGCTTCGCCTGCAGTCTGTTGACACCCGGCTGTCCTGCTGATGCTGTGGCTATGGTTGCTGCTCTTAGCTGTTTTTTCTGATGCTGTGTTGTCATTGCCACTCATTTACAAACTAACACTTAACATTTTATAAAAGGTTTACTTAAAAAAAATCTGTCTTTCCCTGAAAAACAGAAAGATCTAGCATCACACCATCAACAATTTTTCCCAGTGGTGACAGTCACTGCTAAGTCACAGTGGCCCCTGTGGATGGGGTGGCCACCTTCTGCTGCCACAGTGCCCTCTTAGATGCAGTTGGGGCTATTACTGGGATTTCCTTATGGTGGTTGTCTTAGTCTGTTTTCTGTTGGGATAGCAGAATACCTGAGACTGGGTAATGTGTAAGCAACAGGAAGTTATTTGGAGACTGGGATGTCCAATGTGGCGGGGCCATCTCTGGTGAGGGCCTTCTTACTGATGGGGACTCAGCAAAGTTCTGAAACAGTATGGGGCATCCCATGGTGAGGGGCAGATGTAGGACTCAGGGTCAGAACCACCCTCAAGATAACCCATTCACCCAATTAATCCATCAACCTACTTATGACCTAGTCACCTCTCAAAGGTCCCCCGGTCTTGCCTCTGAATAACTCACAATGAGGACTAAATGGCGACATGTCTCCATGGGGACATTTGTACCATGGAAGTAGTACCCACATTTCCATCAACAGTGAAAAAAGAAAAGCTAGATTAAGTGGGATCTAGAGTATCTTTTTAGATTTTCTTTCACTTATTTTCCTGGCCCCTGTGGACATCTGAGTTTGCTCAGTCACTGATTCTGCTGTTGAACTCTACAGGTGCTTTAATTTTTATTTTTTTCAATGAAAATTTGGATTTTGAGATGCTTACAGATTCACGGGCAGTTTTAGCAAAGAATAGAAAGACATCCTATGTACTCTTCCCCACTCTCCTCTATGGCAGCATCTGACAAAGTGGTAGCACAGTGTGACGAGTATTGTCCCAAGTGGCTGTGCCATCTACCATTACACACACACACATACACACACACACACACACGTGTGTGAGTGATCCAGTTTTTCTGTGCAGTTGCCAGCCTTGCGTTTTGTCCCTGTTTTTCATCGTACATTCTGATAGACGTGTAGTAGTACTTCCTTGTGGTTTTGATTTGCACTTTGTCTAATGAAGTCAAACATTTTTTTTTTTTTTAAATCTTTCATGGCCCATGTCCGGGGTGCCTCAACACCCCCACTGCAGTGCAGGGATCCCTACAGGCAAGCAAGTCGCAGATCCGCCGGCTTCCTTCGTTACCCATTTTTAATTTTTATATCTTGTGGTGAGCACACCTAAAAGCTACTCTCTTAGCAAATCTTCACCACACAATACAATGTCCTCGCCTCTAGCCCTCCTGCTGCCCGCTAGATCTTAGGCTTATTCATCCTATGAGCTTGGAAATTTATATCCTTTGATCTGCGTTTCTTCCCTCCCTCCTCACCACCGGTAACCAGCACTGGACTCTCTATTTCCATGCCTTTGACACTTTCTTTAGACGTTCCCCATCTGTCGGATGATGTAGTATTTTTTTATTTCTGAATCTGGCTTATTTCATTTAGCATCCTGTCCTTCAGCTTCATCTGTGTTGTTGCAAATGGCAGTATCTCCTTTTTGAAGAATGACGCCCTGGAGAGATGTAGATCTCACTGTGAGATCTCAAGGAGGAGCTTGCCTAGCCCCCTTCAGTTCATCCAGCAGAGGGGTCACACGCACAGCTGTGCTCCCACCTCTTGGAGGGTTCTCTCTGTCACTGTACCTAATGGCTTAGCGGTTTCCATCCCCGCTTTGGTGATAATCATCCTAACAGGTGGCAGATGATGTCTCGTCATGCTTCTGATGTGCTTTTCCCTGAGGATCAATGGTGTTGAGCACCTTTTCAGGCACATGGTGGTGTTTTGAAAAAATAGTCTAGTCAAGTTTTTTAATTGGGTTCTTTGTTTTTCTTGCTATTGAGTTCTGTGAGTTCCTTATGTATTTTGGATCCTACCTCCTTCTCAGCTATATGGTTGGCAAATGTTTCCTCCCATCTGTAGGCTGCCCCTCGTCCCATTGGGCATTTGCTGTGTGCATTGATGTAATCTGCTTGTTCCGTTTTGGTTTTGTTGCTGTGCTTTCTGTGCCACATCCAAAACATCATGGCAAAGACAATATCAAGGAGATCTTCCTCCATGTTTTTTTCCTCTTGGAGTCTTATGGTTGGAGACTCACCTTTAGGTGTTAATACCTTTCACATTTCTTCTTGTGCGTGGTATTAGAGGGAAGTGGTTTTCCGTCCCCTTGCCTGTGGCCAGCCGTTCCCCCCATCATTCTTTGGTGACTCTTCTTTCACCATCGTGCATTCCTGAGGTCCTGGTCCCACACTGGTAGTCTGTGTACTCTGGGGCTTACTGCTGGGCTTTCTTCTCTTCCCGGGGAATATGTCTAGTTCTATACCAGCACCATGTTGTCTTGATCACTGTAACTTTGTAATGTGATTGGAAATAAGGCTATCGGATGCCTGAAGCTTTGTCAATCTTTCTATTACTATTTTTTTACTATTAAGAATATTTGTGACTTCATTTGTGTTTATGATTCTCTATTTCTGTGAAAAAAAAAACTGTAACTGGAATTTTGATGGGAGTGTGCTGAATACCTTGCTGGGTGTGGAGAGAGTATTCCAACATCTTTTCATGAGCTTATCTGCCCCTGTGGGTCCTCCTTTGGGAAAGTTTTTTTCTTGTGTTTGCCCACTTTTACTTTGTTTGTTTGTTATCATGAAGATTTGTGAGTTATGTGTTTTTTCTAGGTAATGGTCCTTTGTCATGTCAATTCTCATGTTCAAGGGCGTAATGTTCTAAAATGCCTCCATGAATTAGCAAACACTGAGCTACTGCTCCCAGGGTACACATGCAGGCAGGTTCCCCTGAGCCTCTGGTCCCGTTTCCATCAACTGACCAACACAACATGCAGCTGTGCTTCATGTGTGTTTCTCTCAAAGACATTTTGCTTAACATGTATTGCTGATTTGTTAACCTTGATCTCTGCCAATAGTACCCTACCTCATACCTCAATACAGTTTATCTAACACACAGTATTTTCTCTGCCCTTCCCTTGGGAACACTAATTAACACTCAGCTGAATGCATGGGGCTATTTTAAATAGCAGAATTGTCAGTAAAATCCACAAAAACATACACACAAAAAAAAATGTGCCATGAAACAGACTGCAAAGAGGACCCTTGTTTGCACAGTTGTTCAGGCTGATTTGGGGCCTGTAGATTAGATGACTGGATTTTTTTGCCACAATGCTCAAGCCTTTGAATGACCATGAGGGTGCTACTAATATTGCATTTGGGTTAACAGATTTTAACAAATAGACAAATCCACAAATAAGGAATACACAAATACTGAATATCAGCTGCATACTATTTGCAAATATTTTTCTACACTGCAGCTTGTATTATAATCCTCTTAACAGCATCTGTCACAGAAAAATAAAAGGGCTAGTGAAATCAAATTTATCAATATTTTCTTTTATAGATCATGGTTTGGTGGTAAGCCTAAGATTTTTTCTTAACTCTGTATTTACAAAATATTTAGAAGCTTTTTCTCTTTGTCTAAAAATGCTACAATTTTCTGTTTCTCATTTAAGCCTGAGATCCTTTTTGAGTTAGTTCTCATGTAAGGTGTGACATTAAATCTGAGGTTGGTTTGTTAGTGCTGTTTTACCTACGAATGTCCAGTTGCTTCAGGGAAATTTATTTTCCTTGTTTGTAAAGAGTCACAGGCATATTTATGCCCTTGTCACTACTAGCTGGCAGGTGGAGGCTGGGCTCCTTCTACGGTCTCCCTTAACGTGTACTCAGTGGGTTCAGTGGGTTCCCCATACTGTCTGGGAAGAAAGTCTGGCTCCCTCCTGCAGACCTCCTCTAGGACGCCTGGAGGTGAAGATGGTGCTTCCTTGCAGCCTGGCCTGGGGGTGTGGGTGGAAGTGGGATGCCTGCTCCTGTGTTGCTCAGCTGGGGACAACAGCTATTGTTGGAGAGTGTCTTTCTTCCAGGCTGCCCACCCTACTGTCCTTTGGGTTCAGGGGAAGGCCAATTGTGTGGGGCTTTGTCTGTGGATCCTAGCCTCCCTGACCCGCTGGCTTCTCCAGTCCCCAGTATGGGGTTAGGAGGCAAGAAAATGCAGAGAACTTACCACCCTAGTTTTCCTTGTTTTTTGAGGTCCCTGGTTTGTCTCTATTCCCTAAGAATCTTCTGTTGCTTGTTCTGTTGTTATCTAGAGTATGTACTTGTGCTTAGTGGCATGAATAGGGAAAAGTAGGTCTACTCCATCTTTCTAGAAGCAAAAGTCATGGCAGATAGGTATCGTTTTTATCCCATTTTAAAGATAAAGGAACAAACTCAGAAAAGTTACACAGTAGAGTCACACAGCTCACAAGTGACACCCAACTATGGTCACAAATCCAAGGCTGTGCTTTCTACTCAATATCCTCTTCGTTTGTCACATACACATCAAAACAGACATGAGCCCACCAACAGAAGCATCCTGTGTGTGCGCTGCCCCTGAGTCACTGGCAGGGGACTCTCCCTGCTAAGAGCACAGTGAGCCATGGGACGGATGCTGATGGCTCATGGTCCATTCTCCTTGGAGTTCACTTTGTTTTATTCACAGTCTGTTTCATAATGGGCTTGAATCAGCAGCCGGGGAGCACAATTATGACGTCAGAAATGTTCCCAAGTGCTTATAAGCAAAAGGGTCATTAATTGCAAAGCACAGAACTTCAAAAAGATGCGTCTGCACTTGTCACAAAAAGAGGGCACATGAGAGAGTTTACGTAGAGCATGAGAGACTGCAGTGTCCCCAGATGACAGGATTTGGAAATGGGAGTGATGAGTTGAAAACAAGCAAAGATAAATACACTGGGGCACATGTTTGGCAGTATCTCCAGAGATGACAGCCACTCTGTGTGTGTGTGTGTGTGTGTTACAACATAAGAAAGCTCAGTTTATATTATATGTGAGTTTTTCACCATTTTTATACTGACTATTTTCTTGTAGTGATGAATTTTCCTGACTAAAGAGAGACCACACCTCTTAATGTAACTGTGTCACGTGACTCGTCTATTCTTTTTCTATTTCTGTCACTTCCAACTTTGTTCAGTCTTGTATGATTTCAAAAGAATTCAACTTCCTGCCTCTGACTGTGACCCACCCCTTTGCCTTTCAGCTCTGCAGATGCAACGCACTTCTCTTTGCTATGGGATAATGGTGCATGCTGCCCAGAAAGCTCCATGGTTTCCAGTGACCTTCTGTTTAGAGGTCACACTGAGAAGTCAAACCTTCAACCACCTCTCATTTGCTCTCTTCTTAGGTATTACCAGATCCGAATGACCTTGAAGGTGTCCTCCAGGATCCCTCACAGACTGAGTGCTTCCATCGTGGGACAGGCAGGTGAGCAGAGGGAGGCGCAGGGCTTGCCTGGGTGCTAAACCTTCATTCATCTCCCCCAGTGCTCCAGGGCACGGTGGGTGCAGGGCATGGAGGCATTCAGGAAGTCACTGTCAGGTGTCACTGGATGGATGCCTGCTGGAAGTGAAGGCTTGTGGTTGAAAGTGGCTTTGTGTATACCTTGTTGCAAGGGGGACCTGACTGAAGGAAAACACACTCTTCTAAGGATTTCTGGTACCTGAGGGTAAACTGGCTGTGGAGGGTGGGTTAAGGTTAAGTCAGAGACAAAATGGGTGGGAGATGGCATCTGCATGCAGGTAAGGAGAAGCCTATTGGTAAAGAGTGCCTGGAAGTCAGCTAGGTCCACAGCACTGGGTAAGTGGACAGTCAGGATGGCACTTTTCATGTACCATCAGGGGTCCCAAAGCCCTGCAGCCAGCAGGGGAGGCTGCCAAGGACAGCTCAGGCCCCATCGAAAGGGGGTTTGAAGATTAAGTGGTGACCAAGGCTCTGAGCAGACACTCTGCAAGAGTCGAGTCAGAAATACGGAACTCAGTGCACAAGAAATAAGGACAAGCAAAGATGAATCAGTGGAGACCCAAGGAGGCTATGTTAGTGAACTTGGGAACACTGTGTGGACTCGCACTTCTTGTTCACATGAGGAAGGCTTAGGGGTGGAGGAGAGAAAGTGAGCAGATGAAAAGTCAGAGCTGCACAAAAGCTGGTTAATTTTAAAAGAGTAGCCAAGAATATCATAGGAATCAAATCCAGCAGAGCTACGTGTGGGGTCAGAGCTCTTCCTTATAGAGTTCTCTAGGAACTGACGTGATATGGTGAGTGAAATCCTGTGCTATTGAGTTCCAGCAAGTTCCGTGTGCAGATGTGCTGTTCTGCTTAGGCTCACCTTGCAGAGGTGGGGGCCGCGGACAAAAACCATCCTCCATCAAGTTTTTAATTTATAGCTTATAAATGAAAAGCACATTTTATAGAAATCATAAATGTCAATGAACCAGGACAGGAACAGTGAGTGGCCATGTGCCGGCAGTGGGAGGCAGGGTCCTCATCTCAGCGTCAGGGTAAAAGTCCAGTGAGATCCTGGAGGCCAGGAGAAAGACAGCCCGGCTGACCAGGGGAGCGCCATCCACCGGCTGCCACCAGGGATGGCACCTCTTCCCTGAGACTCTGGGAATAGGAGCTCTGCTCCCTCATTGGCTGAGGACCTGAAGACAGCAGGGCATCCAGGGATGGCAGAGCCCAGCAGCAGCCTGGGAAAGAGAAGGACATAGGATAGTGCTGCGGAGAAACAGTGAAAGTAAAACAAAATGTGATTCAGGGGAAAGTTCTTCTCTTATTTGGTCTGGCTTGGCAGGAAAGTCACCGTGATGCAGGTGGCAAGCCCCTGTGCCGCGTGCCCCAGGCTATTGTGAACAGAGGCCAGCCATCGTTTACCACCTGGCCCTTCCTGGGAGGTGCCGTCTGTGTGTCCGTGTCAGGAGGACGTTGGCAGTCATGTTTGCAGATAAGCATCCAAACACATTCTCCATGACAGGTGTGTATTTCTGGAGAGAAAATAAAAATATGTTTTGGAAACAGAGTAGGATATTTTGGAAAAGAAGCAGGGAGCCTTTAAGCAGAACCTAATAACGTCTTCAAGACTCCTTTAGTTGAACTGTCTTGTCGGAGCAGATTCTTTAATTTGGGTTTTTCCCCACTTGGCTTTAAATGGATGTTGAAAAGAGCCTCTGGCTCTGGAGAGGAGAATTCAGGAGCAGTGAGGGCCACAGGCTCGTGCTCCCAGGTTCCCATCCATCTCATTTGGAAGGTACCTCACCAACTTGCTTTTCAGGTCCTCATCTATCCAGGAGGATGCAGGTCGTACTTGTCTCAGAGGCTTGTGGTCAGGGTGAAATTAATTAAGTAAGAAACATGATAGGAAGCCACTGGGCACTCAGAAAGCCCAGGGTCACGTCACTGTCAGAGGCTTTGCTAGGATGCAAAGGGGTGTTATCTTTGTCACAGCGTTCTCCTATGCCCATCCTGGGGACAAAGCCCTAGGCACAGGAGGCTGCCTTTTCTGCCCTGGAGGGGCACTGGGTCATCTCAGGAGGTGGAAGTGGTCCAATGAGTACAGAGTGTGATGGCATCAGGTGAAGCAGTGGGTCCATTCAGGACGGCCTAAGATGAGGGCCAGGCATCTTGGTAGAGGAAGGGGGTACTCACTGAGGCTAGGAAGGATGAGAATTTGGTCTCACAGACAAGGCCAGGAATGGGCGCTCCAGGCAGAGGTGACAGAGTGACCAGTACCACTGGAAAGTGACCAGTACCAGAGGAAAGCTGTTCATGGACTGACGAGACACCCAGATCGGCCACTGACAGGACCATCCTGAGAGGAGAAGCGGAGCTGGGGTCCGACCGGGAGTGGTGCCCAGCCAACTGGGGAGATCAGTTCCATTCCACGGGCAGAGTCAGGTGAATGTGGCACTGTGAGAGCAGAACCCGGCACTGCGCGACACGGGGCTGTCTTATCAATCAGGGACAGAATCATGCTTTTGTCTTCTCGAATGTCAGTCCTCTAACAGCCACATTCTACGGAAACATATTTCAATTCTGTAGACGCTTTATGAACAGATTGTTTAGATGGGAAACAATGTCTTATTGAATTTCACAAGCTCTCTGTTTACGATTAGATCCTGCGACTGCACTTTGCTTTGTTACACTGTTTTAAATGGTAACTTGCTGAAGGTTTCTCTGGAAAACTGATGGCTTGTTCCTGAGTTAGCTGTACATGTCAGAGTCGACTATGACAGGGTAGGAACAACCAGGCCCTTGGGCATTCTGGAAAGATCCCAGCATCACAGAAGTGACAGGTACATGAACAGATGACAACTCTAACAGTTCATGCTCATGGGCCCAGGTGCAGGGTACAAAGGGAGCAGCTTCTATGGATGGGGGACCACTGCAGGCTTTGGCCCTGGGATTCCAGATGAATCTAAGACTCACAGGGTCTCTATTACTACCAGAAGAGGCAAGTATAAATAGCAGGTGATTTTCTAAGGACTAACCAACCAACCCCAGGACACCCCTGAACTATTCCAAAACACACAAGAAAAGCCATCACAATATCTGTCTGTTGTTCTACTTTAAATTCAGCTGAAATTGGGAAATGGTTATGGTTAGATGAAAAGATCTGATTCTTGGGGAAGCAGGTCCTGCAGTCGACGGGGCCTGGACTCATGTTAAATCCCACTTGACCACCCGAGGGCTGTCTTTGAGCAGAGAAAGCCCTTCACCCTCTGAGCCCTAATTTCTTTTACTAGAGCAGGGCTAATGATAACTCCCACACAGAGTTGCTGACGGGGGTTGAGCGCAGGATGGGGAAGGCCCTAGGATAGTGCTTGGTGCATAATGAAAAAATACAGTGTAACTCTGATTAAAATCAGTTAATGAAGAGAGGGGATTTGATGTGAAACAGAGGCACCCTGCAGGCAGATGAAGTAAGGCCAAGGTGGGACAGGGGTGCCATGGACATCCCGACTGAACAATTCAGGCTGTGACGGGATTTTCCTATCATTGCTGTGTCCGTGTTTGTACTTAGAGACTGGGTCTAAGCATGCAAGCCACAGCCAGGCTGTGCCTGAGTTCCTGAAATTGCTAAAATGAGGCCTGACAACAGGGCGTAGCTTACCCACAACTGCAGAGACACTGCAGAGACAGAACTGACGCATACGGGGTCACACTTTTCCTTTACATGTGATGGGGACTCTCAGAAATGTCATTGGGTTTCTCAGTACTCAGATTGGTATTTCTATGTACATATATGTTTATGCATATAAATACATGTGTATGTATAGTGTGCCTAATTAAATTCGAATAGTCTGTTTGTTGCTAAAGTAGACACTAAACTTATATTTGTCAGTCAGGTGTGTGACACTTTGATTCAAATCAATACTTACCAAAATTTTCAGATGCATCTTACAAATTAGAAAACATATCATGCCCTGAGCAAGACAGAGATGAATGATGGATTAATTGAAATGTGAGAGTTAAGGATTAGAGGAAGAGGACCTAGATGGAAAAAAAAAAATTTAAATTATAATTACATTATTTCAAAGCCTTGTTTTCTCTTTTCTTCTGAGTTCAGAATTATAAATAATTGACAGGTCCCTGACTGTGAAGAAATGTTAAGTATACTTAACCTTGGCTATTTCTTTCCACCAAAGGGTTTTATTTAATAGCAATTGTAGTCCCTTCCTCTCTGGAGATGGTAAAAGGAAAAAAAAAAAAAAAAGACAACCCTTGGGGAGCTGATCAATCAGGGCAGAGGTGGGGGAGGGGACTGTCCAAGTAAATCAAGCTACCATGGACGATGAGGCATAATGTAGGCATGTGCGAGTCTTTGCTCATCAAAGTAGGAGAAAAGATGGCACAGTGAATTGTGGAAATGTATAAAAATTGCCATGATTAGTTTTAGTAATGTTTTGAGAGGTAATTTCCATTTCCATTAAGTGGAAGCATTTAAGAGCTTTGCTATGTAGGGGGCGGGGGAGAGACATTTATTCTTCAAATGAATCAATCTAATTTCTTTTCAGGGTCCATTAAAGTGCACCTACATATCAAATATGCCTGTTTTCATGGAGAATGCTAAGCAGGCAAAACACTCCAGCCGGTGGGGCGGGGGGCAGTCTCAGTTCCTGCCTGGGACCAAGGAGAACCGGCCTCTGGCTGGCAGAAAGGGTGCCCTGCCTGGCACAACCTTCCAGGAGGCTCTTCATTGACTTGGCTTCTGCCAAGTCACAGCTCCCAGCTCAGACAGTGATGGTTCCTCCCTCCCCATGTAGAACCCACAGGAAGTTGCTCTGCCAGCTGGCCAGGGAGCCAGCTTCCCCTAGGTCAAGCCAGGCATTCACCCTCTTTTGTCCTTGAGACTTCACCTTGAAGCTGCTTGACCTCAGGACCCCTTCATGAAGTTCTCTTTCCTCTCCTGTAGCCTCGTGTGCTTTCCTTCCTCTCTGATCCTGCTGTCCCTTCCCCTTGGATGCCCCTCTCTTCCTTTCCCCTGCTCCACGTCTCTTGTCCCACTGGACTGGCAGGAAGACTGCAAGTGGTCTTCCACTAAGGACCAGGTTGCCCAGCGGCCATCTCCTACCCCATCAGAATTAACAATTCCTCCTCTGAGCCTCTATGACAAGATTTGGATCCACGCAGCCTGGATCTCTCCCATGCAAGCCCTGCTCCTGCTCCTGTGCCTCTCCTACCCTGTTGTACTGTTTGCAGTTACCAGAAGCTGGAACCTCACTTTGGAGGACCACCTCCAAGCTATAGGATGCACTTTATCCTGAAGTTGAACTTGCCTGAGAGTTTGAATCCCACTGTCCCCCTTCCTACCCGCAGCCCCTGAGGAGGACCAGTGATGACTAATTGAAGGGCATGGAAGTTCAGCTCCCTTGTCTCAGGATGGGACAATGCTCCAGAGTGTCCCACAGGGTCAGGCTGAAGAGCTCTGCTCAGGGCCTCTAGGACATGCCAGGCCTGTCTCCCTTTCCCTTCCCCACCCATGTGGTCTCATGGAGGGCAAACTCACCACAAATTCCTGGCACATGCATCCTTGACTGCTGCCTTGCCATGTGTCCAGAAACCTCCAGATGTAGTCCAGCAGTTGGGAAATAGCCCTGGGACTTAGCCAGACCTGAGTCACCTGGCTCCTTTCACCGGTTGCCAGTGGTCTTAGTGCTACTCTCTGCAAAAGGAGTTACTTGTGATAAGAAAGATCCACAGAGCTGTCTGGGGGTTGGCTCGGGGAATGTATGCCAGATTTAATAGATTTCCTGGGGTGCTGGGAGCCCACACATGCTGGGTTCACAAGCATACATGTGCACGCTGGGATATCACATCAGTGTACCACCCTCCTACCGCCTCCGCAGGAGTGATCCTTAGTCTACCCCGTGTGTGATGTGAATTCTGTTGAGATATCCTCATGGGATCAAATTCCTGGTTCCTGGAAGTCAGTCCTGCGACCTCAAAACTTGATGGCTGACTTGTGGCCTCATGGAGCTCAAAGGCTGGGTGTGGTAGCAGAGGGAGGGGCGTGGCGGTCATGCTGTGAGTGGCGGAAGCTCAGGAGGAGGATATGTGGGGTGCACAGGCTCAGGAAGGCTGCTCTCTTCCTGCCTCTGGGTGTCCTGGGTCACATCACTGTAGGTCTGCTTCTGTTCCGAAAATAAGACAGTCCCCCAGCAGGTCTCCAGGACTTCAGTTCACTAGAATGGCATCCCTGCTGTGGCCATGTCCCCACAGAGGAAGTCTCCCACGGCCTGCCCTCCCCCAGGCAGCTGCACTAACCCCTGCACCTGTAGGCAGGCAGCTTGCATGTGTAGGCCAGGTTTTAGGCAAAGGAACCCAGAGATCCAGGTGAGGGCAAGGAGCAGGGCCCCTGAGGTCTGTGTCCAGAGGGTAGCACGAGGCCTCACGCCTTCCCGTGGATGGGGAGAGCAGCCGCCTCCAGAGCAGAGAGAGGCACCAGCACAGACCCATCACTGACCCTGGTGACCCCCTGGACTCCTTGCCAAGCTCCTAGGCCTCATTCTCTGTAAAATAGAAGAACAACAACACTGTCTTGATGCAGTTGTCTTAGGAATGGAGAACGTCAGCACGTCTAAGCCCCAGCACCATGAGCTGTCAGTCAGTGCTGGCTGTTCAGTCTACTTCTGAAGCCAGAGTTGATGGGCAGGAGGGAAAGCTCTGGGGCTGAAATTAGTCCAGGGGGCCTTGTGCTTGCTCGTGCTTCCTGCAGCCACCTGAGCTCTGGGCACTGGTCTTGGAGGCCTCTGAGCCCAGTTGCCTAGCCATGGGAATTGACTTCTGTGGCAGGGACCCTCCCACTGCTGGTTTCCAGGTGAAGTGGAGGGTATGAAATTGTGTGGGTGTGTTAAGGATTGTTTGGACCTGTTACAGTTGGCATATGAGGTGTCTCCCAAGCTCCTCTGTTCATACTCAGAGGAGAAGTGATGATGTTATGTGACCTAATCGGTCCATCCTAGTTTGAAGGGAGTGACTGGGTGGTAACTATAGGCAGGTGGGTGTGGCTGGATGGGTGGGCCACTGGGCTGCCCTGGAAGTGTGCCTCTTCCCTGTGGCCCCCTCCCTGTCCCTGCTTCCTGGCTGCCATGAGCAGAGCAGCATTGCTCTGTCATGCCCTTTGTCCACGATGTGTTGCTCTCCTCAGACTCAGAGCCATGGAGGCTGCCGTTCACAGACAGAACTCTGAAGCTCTGATCCTAAAGTAAACTTTTTCCCCTCTAAGTTGTTCTTGTCAGCTATTTTGGTCACAGCAACAAAAAACTGACTAACACAGGTCTGTACAGACATAAATCTCACTGCTCGGAATCTGGGTGTTATATAATTCTGCTAGGCATTTTTATTTCCTGAAAGATCAGGAATCAATGGCACTCTTGTTTTTTATAGCAGGCCTTTGATTCATTGTACTATTTAAGTGTGCCAATAAAAAATTAGGAACATACTACCTCAGGCAATCTAACAGAGCTAAATTTTCCCACAGAGGTCCAACAATCTGAACAATGAAACACAACTTAAACCGAAGTAGAATTGCCCTGGGGAGTACTGTTAGAAGACCAGCCTCCCACAGACCAGCTTTCAGTACATCTGGAGAATGCCCTTTCTTGCTGACGGCAGCCAAAAAGGGAGGATGGTCGTATGTTACAACTTCTCATGCAAGAAAATGAGCAGGAAACATTTACCTTACTTTTTATATCCATATTGTGTTTGGACCATCACGAGAGATTGTTCCCCATTTTGACTTATTAGCTAATTGGAGAGAGGAGGAAGGACATCTCTGGAGAGTGTAGTCTGTACTCAGGATGCTCTTGAAGGAAGAGCGCTCGAGTTCTGTTCGTCTTACTTTTTGCTTGTTTGGTTTGGGTACAGCACATCTACTTTAGTAGGTGGTGATTTTTTTTGAAGCCTTTACTTGTCTTGACCCAGCACCCGTACATTCTCAGGGAAACTTGAAATCCAGGTGCACAGAGCCATCCAGCCTGAGAAGGCGGTTCCTCCAGGTGTGCCAGGTGCAGCCTCTCCAGCCCTCTGGAGAGTTTGCTTGTTGTGTAGCCACTGCTACAGGAAGACCAACCCCTGTCACTTCTTCACAAAGCCAGACGGATAGAGGTAATGAAGATGATGTTGGGCCTCTACTCAGAGAATAAGTTTGTTTTTTCTTTCCTCCTTCTCCTCTTTCTCTTCCTGTTCTTTGGGTCACAACAGTAGCAGTGGCAGCCAATGTCTATGCAGGGCTCACTCCACAAACATGCCCCAGCTGCTCTTCCGACCCCATTACATATACCCTCATGCACTGCTCAGGGATGGGAATATGTTCTCAGAAATGTGTTGTAGGTAATTTCTACCATCATGCAAACATTGTGGGCGTTCTTATACAGACTAAGACAGCTATGACATTGCCAGCTGACATCGTCTCACAAGGCCACCATGGTGTGTGGTGTTGACTGAAATATCATGTGGCTCTTTGGACTTATCAACTCTCACAGCAGCTCTGTGGGGTGTGTGCTGTGGCTACCCTTGACTTACAGGCCAGCATGATGATGCACACTCTTGGTGAGAGGTAGGCCCAGAGTCCAGGCTGGCTTGGCTCTGGACTGCAGCAGGTTGCTTCTGTGCACCCTGAAGCTGCATCCTCAGCAGGTTTGCAGTCTCTGGTCTCTGACTCCCTGGACTCATACTCTGCTACTTTGACTCTTTCTAGAGTGCACCATGTGGACTTCCAACTCAGGATCCCTCTACCTGGAATTTGGTGGTTCTTCTTTCAAAATTTGTGTAGTAGTCTCTCAATCAATTCAGAGTGTTATGGTTTAGATATAAGGTGCCCCTAAAATCTCCTGTTTGAGACAATGCAAGAAAGAGTGAAACATTTGCATTATGAGAACCTTAACCAAATCAGTGCATTAATCCGCTTGAGTGGATTAACTGGGTGGTGACTATGGACAGGCAGGGTGTGGCTGAAGAAGGTGGCTTGCTGGAGGCATGCCTTTGGGTTTATATTGTGTCCTTGTTGAGCAGAGCTCTCTCTCTCTCCCTCCTGGTTCCGTGTTCTCAGCTGTTTCCCTCCACCACACTCTTCCACCATGATGTCCTGCCTCACCTTGGGCCCCAAGGAATGGAGCAACTGTCTGTGGGCTGAGACCTCTGAAACCCTGAGCCCCCAAATAAACTTTTTCTCCTCTAAAATTGTTCTTGTCAGGTCTTTTGGTCACAGCAGTGAAAAAGCTGACTAAAACACACGGTAAACTCAAATGTTGACATTCTTGCCCAGTTTAAGAAAAAAATTAATGGATTTCTGCTTTACTTGTTGTCACATGCTTCCTTACTCTTCAGACAATTTCAGTTAATTTTATTATATATTTGTTTACTTATTTGGTGTTCGCTTTTCCTTTTGAATTTAAAAATAATACTATTTTCAGCAAAGCATTTGAGCACTTTATACCTGTGAGTCTATTTAAATAGTCATACCTTGCCCATGTGAGAGGAATAGTTCTCTTCTCACAGAAGAGAAAACTCAGCAATAGAGACCCTCATTGGCCTCCCAAGATGCCCAGCCAGTGGGTTGTGGAAAGAGGATTCAAGTTCAGTTAACCTGGCTGCAGGGGCTGGTGGGACTTGTGTATTCCCTACTGCCTGCGCTGAGAGAGCAGGACCTTTAGCAAGCAGGGGATGAGGGAATCGTTCAGGCCTGTGAATAGGCAGCCTGCCACACAGCTGGTCCGGTAAGGTGCACCTGAGCTTCAACCTGAACTGCCCTCACCACCGACGGAAGGGACATCAAGTCCTATCGGTTGGGTCTTTCTACTCCTCCTCAGCTCTCGGCTCCAGTGCATGCCAGATGCATTGCTCTTGCCCAGGTCCATATTCTTCTCTCCTAGAATCAGCCTCCTGAGCAACCTCAGTCCAATGCCCCAGCCCTCATCAGACATTCACAGTGACTCTGTTTGGTTCTGTGGATGTGCTACTAGGGTGCTGTACACAGTACCTTGTTCCAATTTACTTTTTACACTTTGAATCAATGCAATGAATTAAATGTTCATGTTAGTGTTTTTGTTAGTATTTATACATGGAAGACCTACTTTAATAGTGTAATTTCCAGCATCTGTCTGTGTTCAGATCCTGGCTCCACCTTTCTGAAATAGTGAGACTCTGGACAATACCACGTGCATCAGTTTCTACATGTGAAAATGATGGCCAGAGCAGACCCTGCCACCTGGGTCCTTTTGGGGGTTCAGTTAGGAGGCAGGTCCTCATCACTGTGGCAGTTCTGGAACAGCTACTTCTCTGCCCCCATCTCTGTGCCCGGTCTCTGGGTGGGCTTCTGGTTCCCACTGTCACTGTGAGAGGAATCAGTATGCACAGGTGACAGTGCAAGCAGACACACAGCATCTGGACACCAGCCACGTGGGCCTCATATGAAAGAAAGCATATGGGACCAGGTAGTGATAATATGGTTACCTATGGTTCTTTATGGTTCCCACTCTCGCTTCCTGAGCTGCTTATTTAACTTTCATATTCATGAGGAAGAGTGTGGACACTTTTTAGAATTAGATATGGAACTTAGAAACAACACTGGATTCCCTTTTCTTAATCAATTTTGGAGTTATTGAAGAGTATCAAAGGCAATAGTGACCTTGGGAGGTAAAAATGAAGACAAGAAAAAAATGGAAATGAAAGAATCAAATATGAAATAAACAAAATACGTATACACTTACAATGGTTATCCTAAATGTTACATATGCTGTCTCTTGTGCTGCCAAGGAAAGCAACGATGATCTAAGCTCCATAGCTTCTGATTTCAAACTTGCTTGACAATCAGAATTGCCTTACAGCTTCCTTAATTTGTCTCAGAAAATATTCTACATCTGAACTATGTGAACTAAATTATATTCATAAAATCATGTTTGCATGTTTTCTAAATTGGACTTTGACGTAAGATTGATTTGGAGGCTTGGGGAAGAAAGAGCTCCATTAGAGAAAAGTAATGATAATAATGTGTTAAGTGCCAGGCCCTGGGGCCCCAGAGCTGGTCTCCAGGAAGACCGCAGCAGAGGCCAGTTCCTGTGGACTCACCAGCAAACACACAGGTGCTGACCAGAGGTGAGCGTGAGACCACACATGGCGCATCTGTGGATTTTGGAGAGAAGGCAGCCAGGCCTTCAGAGTCAGCCTGAACCCCAGGGTGGGCAGGGAGAACCAGACAGGGGGGCCCAGCAATGGGCAGCCCAGAACAAGAGAACAAGACGGAGCGGCAGGGAAGTTCAAAGAGGAATCTCAGTCCATAGTACCAAGAGTTACAGAGGGGCTTTGATATAGACTAGAAAGCACTCATTAGCAGCAAATTTCTAAACCTTATCTTCAAAGCCTTTGAAATAAAACTTTTCTTCCTTTTTTTCTCTCCGTCTTTTTGGTGTGGTGCTAGGTGTTGAATTCAGGGCCTCACACCTGCTCGGCAAGGGCTCTGCCTCGAAGCTGCACCGCAGCCCTCTTTATTTTTTGTTTTCAGACAGGCTCTGGCTAAGTTGCTGAGGCTAGCCTAGAATTTTTGATCCTCCTGCCTCTGCCTCCTGAGTAGCTGGCAAAATAAAACTTTCCAAGTTATCCCCTGGCACGTGCCCTCCACTCAGGCCGGACCACATGCCGGGTGTCAGGAAGCGGTTGCCCATGCATGTTCCACACCAGTTGACTGACTTCCCCCTGCTCTTCTGTGTCCTCCTCCCACCAGATCATCCAGTGCCCCAGTACAATTTCCCTTCCTCCCGTACACACAACCTTTAATCCTCCAGGTAACAATAATTGTGCCTGTTTTTGAAATTTTATTTATTCACTTTTCAGTGCATTGTAGTTACATATGGTATTGGGGTTTATTTTGACATAATTATACAACAGCCCTCTATTTCAGTCCCCAGTACTTATCCTTTCTTTCCCCTCCTCTCTTCCCCTCTTCTTTTCCTCTACTCGGCTGGTCTCCCTTCTGTTTTCATGAGATCCCCTATTTTTCCCCTTATTTTTGTCTAGCTTCTGCACATGAGAGAAAATACACATTGCTTGTTTTTCTGAGTCTGGATTATTTCACTAACACGATGTTCTCCAGTTCCATCCATTTACCAGCAAATGCCATAATTCCCTTCTTCTTTATGGTTGAGTACAACTCCATTAGGTTTATATACCACATCCTCTTCAACCTAGATAACCCATAAAACTCTACCAGAAGACTTCCACAGCTGATACACAAATTCAGCAAAGTAGCAGGATACAAGATCAACACACATAAATCACTCCTGTATACTTCAATAATGAATCTGCTGAAAAAGAAATTGGAAAAGTTATCCCATTCATGATCACCTCATAAAATAAAATAAAGTACTTGGGAATAAATGTAGCCTAGGAGATGAAAGACCTCTATGATGAAAACTGTAGATCATGAAAGAAAGAAATTGAGAAAGACCTTAGAAGATGGAAAAAAAAAAAAAACCATGTTCTTGGATAGGCAGAATTAATATCATTAAATGACCATACTACCAAAAGCATCATACAGATTCAATGCAATCCCTATCAAAATACCAATGACATTCTTTAAAGGGCTAGAAAACAGATTTAAAAATTCATTTGGAATAAGAGATTCAGAATAACCAAAGCAATCCTGAGCAAGAAAAGCAATGCAATGCTGGAGACATCACAATACTGATCTCAGATTATGCTACAAAACCTTAGTAACAAAAACAGTATCGTGGCTCATGCCTATAATCCCAGCTGCCCAGAAGGCTGAGGCAGGAGGATCACAAGTTTAAAGCCAGCCTCAGCAATTTAGCAAAGCCATAAGCAACTCAGTGAGACCCCATCTCTAAATAAAATATATTTGAAAAGGGGCTGGGAATGTGGCTCAGTGGTTAAGCAACCCTGGAGTCAATCCCCAGTACCCAAAAACAACCCAGCATAATATCAACACCAAAATAGTCATGAAGACCAATGGAATAGAAGTCCCAGAGACAAACCCACATAAATACAGCCATTTGATGATTGACATAGGTTCCAAAACCTATGTTGGAAAAAAGATAGCCTTTTAAACAAAGAGAAAATTGGATATCCTTATGTAGAATGAAACTAGACCCCTAACTCTCACCCTGCACAAAAGTCAACTCAAAGTGAATCAAAGATCTCGGAATTTGACCAGACACTCTGCAAGTACTAGAAGAAAATGTAGGCTCAACACTCTAACATATTGGCACAGCTTTCAACACCCTTAACAAGATTCCTAAAGTGCAAGGAATAAAACCAGGAACCAATCGGTGAGAAGACTTGAAATCACAGAGATTCTGCACAGCAAAGGAAAGAGCATGGAGAGAGCCTGCAAAAGAGCCTATGGGTCTTTTCCACCTGCTTCTCAGACGTGGGATTAATATCTATAATATATAAAGTACTCAAAACACTTACCACCAAAAAATCAAATAGCCCACAGACACTTCTCAAAAGAAGAAATACAAATGGCCAACAAATATATAAAAAATGACCAACATCTGCAGCAAAAAGGGAAATGCAAATCAAAACTATATAGAGATTTCATCTTACCCTAGTTAGAATGGCAATTATCAAGAGTATAAATAATGATAAATGCTGGCAAGCATTTTGGGGGAAAAGGTACACTTTTACATTGTATAACCACTCTGGAAAGCAGTATGGAGATTCCTTAGAAGATTAGGAATGGAGCCACCGTGTGAGCCACTTTTGGTATTTATGCAAAAGATCTAGCACCAGCATACTATAGCCATACAGCCCCTCCAGTGTTTACAGCAGCACAGTTCACAGTAGCCAAGCTATGGAATCAGCCCAGAGGCCCATCAACAGACAAATGGATAACTGTACTTTTAAAATATTTCCATAACACTCCTCCTGAACATCCCTTATGAGTCTCAGCTTTATCACCATGTGTCTCATAGGACATAGACTGTGATGCCACACCCGGTGGTGTCACACCCAGGAGACAGGACGCTTGTCCCCTCTGCCTTTCCCCTGCCTTTATCTCTTCCCACCTACTCTGCCTTCAGATCTCTGCCCACAGGTTGCTGCCCCAGGAACTCTCCCCAGCCTGGCTGAATGGCAGGCACCTTTGCTTTATGTCAACCATCCCTGTGTGGGTGCAATTATTCATGTGACTAAAGGTCCTGTTCCTCCCTTGGTCATCACAGGTTCAAGCTCGGTGAAGGCAGGGACCACGTTTTCCTTCTCTTGATTCTTGGCACATGATCTAGTGGGTAGACATGCGTTGGCCAGCCTGCATGTGCCTCCGTGTACAGCGGGTAATTTTGGACTATAGCAAGCTGTAGCCCACAGGACTCGGTGCCAAAGCCACGGTGAGATTTGCACCAGGTTCCCCCAGCGCCTTCCTTCCCAGATGAGGCTGCCACTTTCTGTGGGAGGACGAGTTGAAGAATCTGTCCCTTGAGGCCTGTCCAGAGCTGAGTGTTGGCCGTCCTTGGGCTCATGCATTGAGAAACGTGGGTGAAGGGGTCTCTAACCAAAGGAATGAGCCAGCAAGGGTGAGATGTGAGAAACAAGGCAGGAGTGTGTGCGGAACTCTCAAGATCCCACTCTAGGCTAGTTTGCTCTCACGAGAACAGACTCTGAAGATCCTTGACTCCAAAGCTCTGAAACAGGAGCCAGAGAACAGACTGTGGAAAATGAAGTAATGCTTTGAGACCAGAAAGTATTTAAAGACTGAGTGGAGGCCTTGTAGACACAGAGTCAGGAAGTGAATTAATTAAGGTCACTGGTCTGTGGCAAATCTGGGCTCCAACTCAGCCACATGAAATCTAGTGGACACTGTCCACCTTAGCAGTTTTTTGTTTGTGTGTTTGTTTCATCATGACAAAGGCCCTCTGTTTCTTTGCAGTTTGAATGGTCGGAATTTGTGTAAGGTGGCCAAGATAATTAAGCAGTTAACATAATTTTGATTTTGTTATCATGAATGTGTTGATGTTCGGTCATGACAGTAGAAATGAAGCTTTTCATTTGCCCCATTGTTTTCTTTTTAATGCATTTCATAGGATTCACTTAACTACTCCCTTTATGTTGAGTGCTTTGATTTCAGTATCACTTCTTGTGATGATATAGTAGTTTTTTTTTAAATTTTTCATTTCTTCTGGCTTTATTTGCGTGTACTTACAAAGAATTAGGGAATATAATGGAGTGAATGGATATGCATAGTACTTCACAGTTATTACCATCATCATCAGGTGGTACACCTGCAGCCTTCTGTAGCTGCCTTTCTTCTGTGTGTGGTAAGAGTGTTTGAAGTCTACTCTTAGTGAATTTCAAGTGTGCACCACGGAATTGTTGGCTGTGTTCAGCTTGCTGGATGTTATCTTCCCAGAGCTGCTGGATCTGATAACTCAACGTTTCTCCTGTGACCCACTCACCCCTATTGCCCCTCTACCCAGGCCCTGGCCACCGCTCCTCTGCTCTCCTATGGCTTCGTCCTTTTACTTGGTCCCCGTACCAGTGAGTCAGGCAGTATTTCACCTAGCACAATGCCCTCATTCTTCATCCCTGCTCTTGCAACTGTCCTTTTCCCTCTTCTTTTTATAACTGAATACCATCCCATTGTGGATACCACATTTCTTTATCCATTCATCCACCAGTGGACATAGATGGCTTCGCTGCCTTCCTACCATGAATAGTACTGTGATGAGCACCTAGAGCAGATATTACTTCAAGACAGCGATTTGGTTTCCTTGGGATGTGCGCCCAGAAGTGGGATGCTGGATCATATGGTTCTTCTATTTTTAATACTTTGAGGAGCCTCCCTGTTGTTTTGCATAAAGGCCTTGAGAATTTGCACTATCACCAACAATGCAGAAGATTTCCTTATCTCCACATTCTCACCAACAGCTTTTTTCTTTTGACTTTTTTGGGGGGGCGGGGGTGGGGTAGGAATTGAAGTCAGATGCACCCAATCACTGAGCCACATCGCCAGCCCTATTTTGTATTTTATTTAGAGACAGGGTCTCACTGAGTTGCTTAGCACCTCGCTTTTGCTGAGGGTGCTTTGAACTCACAATCCTCCCAAGCTACTGGGATTACAGGCTTGTACCATCAAGTTGGCTCTTTTGACCTTTTGATAATAGCCAGTCTAGTAGGTAAGAAGTGATATCTCAATGAGGCTGATTTACATTTATCTGATAATAATATTGGGGATTTTTTCATATACCTGCTGGTCATTTGTAGGACTTCTTTAGAGAATTTTCTGTTTACATTTTTTCCCATATTTAAATTGAATTATTAGATTGTTGGATTATGATTTTTCTTTTTGCTATTAGGTTTAGAAATATCTAAATATTTTTAAATCTATCTCTTATTTGATGTATAGTTTACAAGTATTTTCTCCCATTTCCTCAGTTGTCTCTTCACTTCTTTGATTCCTTTGCTGTGCAGAAGCTTTTTAGTTTGATGTTACTTTTATTGATTTTTCTTCTGTTTCCTGTGGTTTGAGGAACATGTCTAAAGTATTTGCCCAAGCCAATGTTATGGAGCTTTTTTTCTAATAGATTTATAGTTTCAGATCTTAAGATTCAAATCTTTTGTCTATTTTAGTTGATTCTTGCCTATGGCATGAAAGATATAATTTAATTCTTATGCACGTGAAAGTCCAGTTTTCCCAACACCACTTATTGACAAGGCAGTCCTTTTCCTGTTCTGCACTCTTGACATCTTTGTATAAAATCAATTCCCCATAGATGCATGGATTTATTTCTGAGCTCTCTCTTCTGTTCCAATGGTCCATGTTTCTTTTTTTATGCCAATACCATGCTGTTGTAATCCTATATCTTTTGTAATATACTTTGAAATAAGGCACCATGATAGCTTAAGCTTTTCTCTTCTTGCTAAAGATTGCTTTAGCTATTCATGTTGCTTTATAGTTTCATATGAATTTTATGATATTTTTTCTATTTCTGTGAAAAAAAGTAATATTGATATTTTGATAGAGGTTGCATTGAATCTACAGATTGCTTTGGGTAGTGTGGACATTTTAATAATATTAATTCTTACAATCCATAAAGATAGAGTTTGTGTCTTTTTTCAATTTATTTCACTCATGTGTTATAGCATATAGTTCTTTCACTTCCTTGGGTAAGTCTATCCTTAGATATTTTATTTATTTATTTTTTTCTATCATGAGTGGGATTTTTTTTCTTGATTTCTGGTGCAATAATTTGTTGATAGTGCATAGATTCACAAATGATTTCTGTATACTAATTTTGTGTCCTGCATTTTTGTTGAATTTTAAAAGTATTTCTAACAGTGTTTCATGATGTCTGCAGCAGTGATGGTCTCTACCTACTCCTTCCTGATTCCGATGCCTTTTCTTGCCTAACGGTTCTGGCTGGTCCACCAGCTCCATGTTCCAGGGAGGATTGCAAGTGTCACCTGGTGTTCTCCCTCCCTTAGGGGGAGGGCTTCTGGCTCCTCACTGATGAGAGGAGGCAGGCTGTGGGCTTGTGACATACAGCCTTCCCTGTGTTAGGACGTGTCCCTTCTATTCCCAGTTTGCTGAGAGTTTAACATGGAAAGATGTTGAGCTTTGTCAAATGTCCTGACTGCATTGATCAAGATGTCCCCATGTCTCTGTCCTCATTCTTTAGATCTGATGTGTCATGTTTATATATTGGTCTATGCCGAGCCATCCTAGTTAGTCATGGTGGATGATCATTTCAATGGGCTGCTGAAGCCAATTTGCTAATAATTTGTTGAAAATTTTTGTACCTATGATTATCAGAGATATTTAATTGTAATCTCCTTTTCTTTTAGTGGCCTTGTCTGTATTTGGGGTCTGGGTGATGCTGGCCTTATGAAATGAATTTGGAAGTATTACCTCCTCTTTCAGTGTTTGGAAGAGTTTGAGAAGGACTGACATTTGATCTTCCTTGAATGTTTGTGTGGTGACATCTTGGGCCTAAGCTTTGTCAGTGTCTCTGTCTCTTGCCTGAGAAATATCTTCCATCAGTCAGATGCTGGTCAATGGGTATGCATGTAGATGACCTTCTGTGGTCCCGATATTTCACCAGCACGTGCCATTTTCTCAGTCTAATTTTGTCTATCTCTGTCCAGTCAGTTTTCATTCAACTTGTTTGTTCAGATTCAGGCTATTGTCAGGTGGCTCTGCATGTGGCATTTTGGGAACATTCCAAACAAGAAACAGCTGACATTCGATAAATTTTGCAATCATGAGCACTTAAATCGGGATACAGAGATGGAGAAAGTCCAGCTGGCGGACACCGAGCCCCTCATCATCTAACCTATGACATGCAGCATGGCTTGATGAGACGTGGGTTGGAGGCAGGAGAAGCTGAGTCTCTATGGTTAATGATGCAGTCTGCTCCCCACCTGGATTTTGGGCTTTATGGGAACAAAGGTGAGGGGGACCTTTGACCACTTGCTTTCGGTCTCTGCCTGTCTCTTCTTGCCATGCTAAACTCAACTTCTTGCATCAATATTAGCAACAATATGCTCCCTCCCTTAGGTTTTTAGCACCCCACCCCAAGACCTCTGTGAACAAATCTTTGCAGTGGATCTCTCTGCTCCAAACATCTAGTTCTGTTTTTCCAGACCAGACACTGCTATAATGACACCATAAGCCATTAGATGTAAAAGATCAACAGAAATAATGTACAGCAGAAACAATTTGGAGTTCCAAAACCAAGTTTGATATTTTTTTTTTCTTTGCAGTGCTGGGGATAGAACCCAGGGCCTCATGCATACTAGAAAAGTGCTCCTCTACTGAGTTGCACCCTGTCTCTACAGTTTCATTTCTTAAATGGGCCCTTTCCCCATTGAAATCAGCAGATAAAACCTTGGTTCAATGGATTTTTTAAAAAAAGGCGAAATTCAGAGTTATGAATGCTGGGTTCTCATTCTGAAGAATCAAAATCTGGGTATTCACAGCTCATAAGGGAATGAGAGATGTCAAGAGAGGGACTTCAGTGGCTTACTTCTCTGCTGTTTTAAATCCAACTCACCTCTAAGCCTGTTACCTGCTCAGAGTCACATAGTGTGGCCACCTACCAGGCACCTTAGACCAGGCACGTACCCCTTAGCTCCACCTGACCTGCCTCAAGCATGTGGATTCTGAATCTCATAAGCACCTAGCACATAGGAGGGTCTCATCAATACCTGACGGGGCCTTGTGCAAGGTTGTGGACTGTTCTAAGGATCTCCCACTGGGAGGCATCACAGTGTCTTTAAGCCCTGGTCTCAAGCCTCCAGACACTGTCCTCCTGACGCAGTGTGTAGGCTCATGTTTGCCTGGGTGATGCTTCAACCATCTCCGCTGTCTGATGCGCTCCTCTTCCCTCCACATGGGGACAACAGGTCACGTCTCAGCAGCTCTGATGGTGCTCCTCATGGTGCCACTTGCATATTGGGTAATCACTACATGAGCTGAACAAAAAGATAAAAAGAATGAAACCCCAACTCTTTCTGGCATTTAAAAAAGGCATCTGACGAACTCAGGATGACTGAGGTGGACAGGACACGTGGGAGACATGCAGTGCGCTGGCAGCTGCTGAGGGGCGCGGCCTCCCAGGTGAGCCGGAACTGAGATAGAAGTGGACACATGCAGATTCCAAGGGGCGGTCTAGAAACAGGAGTTGAGCCTGATGGTTGCACAGGTGCCCGACATGGAAGGGTTGATTGTAATGCACTCAGGTGCCTGTGGAGAAATGGAGTTTTCCTCCTTGTCCTAAGAGGTCCAGAGAAGACACTGCAGGGCTGGAGGAGTCCCGAGGACTGCCCGGGGACAAGGATGCTCTGGACAAGGCTGGTGGAACTGGAGTGCACCTGTGCAACCTTGAGCAGAACACGGTGCCTATTCCTTGAACAAGGAGATGAGTCACTGGTCATCAAGTTGCTCTACTGGTCAGTGATTAGACGTCCCTCAACAGAGCTGAGGGGAGAAGATAAGACAGATGTGAGAAGGAGATTCCCTGTGATTCCGAGACAAGGAGACTTCTGTTAGGTGAGGTTTCATGGCAACTGGACATTCGTGCATCCTGATTGTGGAGGCTCGCACAGCTGCCTGCAAGGACCTATCTCCTTTGACAGGCGATACCTGAGTTTTACCTGACAGCTGGAAAAGCCCTGATATTGGTGGCTATGCTGATGGTATATTTGGGGAAAAAATGATAAAGGAGCAGATTTTATCCACAGAGAAACTGGACATGTAGCCAGGGATATGAAGTGAAATGTCCAGAGGAAAATCAGACCACTAGTAATACAAGACCGGCTTGTCAGGAAGGTGTGGAAAAGACAGGTGAGCGCATGCTCACGACTGTTCTCAGGGACTTGTCTGGTCAGGACCTCTGCTTTAGGTGCAAGTTCAGAGAGAAGTTAGGTTTCATGTACCAAAATACAGCCAGAGAGGAGGACTTGCCATCACGAGATCATCTTGAACACATGCCGTATACAATGATCTTAGCAGACTTTGTTGCATGGGGTTGGTTTTCAAGGAATTTTATCTTCTTCCTTTCTGTCTCTATTTTGTAATATATATATATATATATATATATATATATATATATATATATATATATATATTTAGTTGACCCAATATTTAATTTGAGTTATGGGGTATGGTATGATAATTTGATAACATATATCAATGTAATACACAATGTGCAATGGACAGATCAGGGTAGTTGGCATTTCCACCTCCTCAAATGTTTATCGTTTCCATGTGTTGGGATCCTTTGACTCTTCTAGCTTTTTCTGAAATACGTCATAAATTGCTGGAGCCTGGTGTTGCCCTACTATGCTCTGTGGCACAGACACTTTGCACTTCCTTCGTGATGGCACGCCCTCTTCTCTGGCTGTATCTTGGTACGTGGAATCTAACTTCTCTCTGAACTTGCATCTCCAGCCCCCACCCCAGTCTCCAATGATCACTATTCGAGCCTCTTCTCTGAGATTTTTAGCTTCCAGAAATGAGAGAGAACATGGAATACTAAACTCATCTTTTTACTTTCATTCTCCGTCAGGAAAATATGTTGGGGCTCACCATGCTCCTGGCTGACAGCGCTGCCCCAGCCAGTGCTGTCCGCCTTCCTGGCCTCAGCTAGCCCTGCTCAGTCCACCCTTCTGACACCCACTTCCTCAGATGCTCCTGCTCACTCCTGTTGTGCGACCCAACAGCAGCAGCCCCTCAAGGGGCTGCTCCCTGTCTCTGCTCTCCCTCTGCCCCCACCTCTCCTCCCTCTGGATCCTTTAGGAGGTTTTATTCATCTAGAAGGGCTTCTCTGGCCTTCGAACCCTGCCATGTGGACTTACCTCACTCACAGCACCCCAGATGTCCCCAGTGTCACATCTGCTGTGGGCCCCCGTTGTTCTCTCTTCCTCAGTTAAACTTCACGCTAGCACAATGGAAATTGCTCATGAGTCTCTGCTTCTCCAGTGACAGCCTGCGAAATCTGCCCGTCAGGGAGCAGGACGTGCATCCTCTGCACGGCCATCTTCTCCTGCAGGGCTCAGCATTATGGTGCACTGAAAATTTGCTTTACGAAGGGATGAACAAGCTTGATTTGTTTTGGTCAGTGTGCACAAGAGCTGGCGATGGGAGGTGGGGTAATCAAAGAACAATGTAGGTTGGCTATTTCATTAGCTTTACTTTTTCATTACTTTTTCTACATAAGTAATACAGCTATGTTCTTTCAATAATTTCATTATTTTCCTAAGTTTGTTACACAATTCTCTATTCTCCTTGAGAACATTACTTAAAACAAACTGAGATGGGCTGGGGATGTGGCTCAAGCGGTAGCGTGCTCGCCTGGCATGCGTGTGGCCTGGGTTCAATCCTCAGCACCACATACAAACAAAGATGTCGTGTCTGCCAAAAACTAAAAAATAAATATTAAAAAAATTCTCTCTCTCTCTCTCTCTCTCTCTCTCTCTTTAAAAAAAAAAAAACTGAGAGAGAGATGTCTTAGATGACTACTTCAAAGAAGCCCTCCCTGGTGTGTTGATATATATTATCTGTATTACTTTCTGTGCTCTTCCCACCAATAGGTCACAAGTAGATTTTGTTTTTTGTCACTTTCATGAAGTTTCATCCTGTGTACTCTTAAGGACAGTGGTGTGTTGTAATCAGAGTGTGCCAGAGTGTGGTCATGGACACATTTTCCTGTTTTGTGACTTTGCCTGGGCAGCTTGAAACTGGCCATGGGTAGGACCGTGTGCACCATGAGATCAGCAAATATTACAACTCTGGTCTGTTCTTGGGAAGCCAGCCAAGCAGAAGTAGCGCGTCACTGTTCAGAGGACTTCTACAAATGAGGGCGATTCACTAAATATTTCTGTACCAGCCTCCTTGTCCAAGTGCATGAACAGCTTCTCTAGGGAGAGCCCAGGAATTTGGTTTCATAATCAGTCACGGGGTATGCAGACTCAAATATTTTTGAAAAAAACTGCCTAACTGTACTTCAAAGTGTCCTTTTAAACAGAACATTTATTTCTGCAAACTAATCCAGAAGGGTGAAATGTAGTTATCTTGCTTTAGTTGGCATTTCCCTAATTACAAAGGGGGTTGGCTGTCTTTCCATGTGTTTTAGTCAGCTTTCTCAACGCTGTGACCAAAAGACCCAACAAGAATGATTTTAGAGGAGGAAAATTTATTTGGCACTCAGGTTTCAGAGGTCTCAGTCTGTAAGTAGTCCACAGCTCTGGGCCAAGGTGAAGTAGACCATGTTTGTGGAAGGGTGTGGCAGAGAAAAACAACTCAGACCTTGGCAATAGGAAGGAGAAAGAGTGGGGGGAGTGCACAAGAGCACGCTCCTTACCAAGGACAAGATATAAACCCCAATGGCCCATTCCCAATAACCCACCTTCTCTGGCCACACCCCACCTGCCTACTGCTATCACCCACTTCATCTATTCAAGTGGATAAATTCATTGATTAGCTTAAGGCTTTCATAACCCAGTCACTGAACCCCAAAACTTTCTTTTATTTTCTCATACATGAGCTTTTGTGGGATACCGCATACTGAAACACAACACCATGTAATTTATTAGCTATTTTTATTTCCCCTTTTAAGAATTTTCCATTTCAATTTTTGCCACTTATTCTTTAATTTGTTTTTTAAATAATTTTGTTTCATACTTACTTCCAAATATCTTTGATAATCAGTTTTGACATGATATAGAATGTGTGTTCTGGTCTATAGCTTTCTTTTCACTTTCTTTTAGGTCATTTGTTTTTATTATACAGACATTTTAAATGTTGAAGTTTAAGCATCAAAGTTTTTGCCCACTAGATTATTTAAGATGGACTTTCCTCCTCATGCAAACACTCTTCCCAGCAACCTGATTCTGTGACACCAATCCCTTTTACTGTTGGAGAGACTGAGGTTTGGGCAGTGAAATGATTGGGTATTTGTTCCCAGATCCATTTGGCTCTGAGATCATGGTGTTTCCGAGACATAGTTCCATGTGGCTACTGGGGGCAACATCAGGAGTTTGTCATGAGTGACGCTCTAGCAGCTCCCTGGTGGCTCAGCCTGTCCTGGATTTCCATCTTGCAACAGGATGTTTCGTCCCCACAGGCATTTCCTGCCCAAGTCTTGGACAGCCTTTAAAAGGGCACCAGGATGACTCTACTCCCCATGTGTCCCCCTCTGGTCCATGAGCCATGGTTTTGTGCCTCAACGAATTCTGAACATCATCACTTATCCCAATGCATTGGTTCCGCCTTGCTGCCTGGCATTGCCTAACTTTCTGAGAATGAAATATGCATGGCCCTGTGGTCTCCAGATTGGGCATTGTGAACTCCAAGTGCACCATCCACACTTGGTTTAAGGGAGGTGATGCGTCCTTTCTCCTTCTATTGGAGTTGGTGTGGAGACTGCAGAGCAACAGCTTTCTAAAAAATAAATAGATAAATAAACATATGTACACACACACACACACACACACACACACACCCCCCTCCAAAATCGTTTTCTCCCTTTCTATCTGACACCACGTCACCCTGACCTCATCTGACAGGGAGTTCAGTTGCCGTCTGCTTGGTGATGGGTTCTGCTGTGACTCTTCTCCCCCACATGGGTTTTCAGTGTCTGTTCTGACCTCTGTCAAGCTCCAGTTGTAATGACCTGTGGAAATACTTGTTTTCACTTTCAGATTATAAATTTCTTCACCCACAAATTAAGGGTGCTGTATTCCCTTCAGTTTTCATTTGTATAACATCCGTGACGTTATAGTCAAATGCTTATGTGAGCATTTTCTTGAAGTTGTTTCTTTTCCTGTAGAGTCATCCTATGAGGTCAGAAACTCTGTCTTGTCCTGGCCGTGACAACCTTGTCCATCTTGGTTCTACTCAATACTTCAGTTTTGTGTCCAAAAGTTGATGGTAGATGACACGGTGAGCAGATGAGTGACAAGAACTTCACGTGGCTTCCAGCATCCCCTGGAGACCCTCTTCCCTTTCCCCTGAATCCTGTTTGAAAGCCCCACCTGAGAACACATTTGCAGGGATTGGTGGTTTGGTTTACAGCAATTCAGATCGACATTGTTAAAGTTTAAGGCATAATAAACGTCATGGCTCCTGGAAGCTAAAGCTCCTGGTCATTTCCCTGAAGTGCATGTGCTTTGCCTGGGTCTTCTAAAATAATGCCCGTGTGGGCCCAGTTTTGCAGGGATTGGTAGTAATGGCACTAATAAACTTCTATCAGCTGCACAACTGAAAATACCAAGCACTGGCGAGGTTTATTGTGGGTGTTACTTTACATATCTTCATCACTGTTTTGAAAAAAAGTTTCTCTTCCAGTTTTTCAAAGGAGGATCCTGAATCTCAGAGAATTAAAAAAATGAGTAGGGCCAAGGAGTGAGGTGTTTCTGAATTATTGCTGCAGTGTGATTGTGAATTTCATTTCCTCAAGTGAATAAATTGATGTGAAGCACTTGCCATGTCAAGTGAGAAAAAAATAAATAGGCTGATGGGTTAGTTCTTTTAGACTCCTCTTCAGGCCATTACTGTATTTTTAAAGTTGCATATTGAGCACTCTCTGTGAAGCAGCTGTGTAATATATTACATTCTATGTAATATGTTGGGTCTGTCTGAGCAAGAGGAGCCCAGCTCTCACAGAGTACAGGCCATTGCTATGTGAATAATCACGTGGAGGAATTCTACACCAACTAATGTCACAAAGCCAGAAGAGAGGCTTGGCCAGAGGGGGGGATAGAGGAGGCTTTCTGGGGGAAGAGAAGCCTGAACTGAGGGATGAGCTGAAGTCAACTCTGTCCCCAGCGAGGGGAAGCACCATTCCATGCAGAGGGAGCAGCATAGGCCAAGGTGACATGGGGACAGGAAGGGACTGACCTGCCAGTGTGGCTGGAGAAAGTGAGCAGGGACCCAGAGTGTTCTGAGAAATGAAGGGGTGTGGAGGGAAACATGAGCTCTGACGACTGTATAGGACATTTTTTTTCTCTTTATCCTAAGATGTATGGAAAGATCCAGAAAGGTTTTGATCTACTTTGCATATCAAACAGATTGTTCTCAGGCAAAACTGTGCAGAGATCATCTGCACAAGAGTCCAGCTAAGCAGAGGAGGTCATCAAGGGTCCAGGTAGAGGCAAGGTGGTGTGCACAGTCTATTGGTGATTGAGATGGAGGGAAGTGGGGGCACTACTCAGGGAGCACACAGGGAAAGTGAGGCTACAGGAGGATCCCGGTGACTTGGACATCTGCCTTCCACTGAGGCTAGGGTATAGAGATGCTCACCCAACTGAACACTGTTGGAGCAGAAACACGCTTTTTTCTTAATTTCCCTTTTACTGATGGTATGGGGAGATGATTTATTTATTAGAGCTCTTATCATTTGCAGTGGTTTTAGGTTGACTTCAAAACTGAGAGAAAAGCCCTAAGATAGTCCGTTGCCTGTTTTATCCCTGACACAACGGCTTCCCATTGATCCACCTGCCCCATAAGAGTGGCTCATGAATTTTAATCGATGAACCAACACTGGTATGTCATTGGCACTGGGCTCACTCTTGGTGCTGCACATTCTATGAGTACAGACAAAACTGAGCACCCCTGTAGTATTTTACAGAGTGTTTAAGAATCTTTGTGTGCACCACCTATCTACCCCTCCCTCCCCTTGGAGTCTGGCAATCACTCATGTTTCCATGGTTTTGACTTTTCTGGAATGCCACGTAGTTGGAGTCATTCAGTGTGTAGCCTTTGAAAATTGGCTTCTTTCCCCTAGTAATATGCTTTATGGTTTCTTTCATGGCTTTTCATGGCTTGATGACTTGTTGCTTTTTATCCCTGAATAATAATCTATTGCTGGGATATACCCCAGGTTATTTGTCCATCCTTCCACTGAATCTTAGTTAGGTTCAACCTTTATCTTAGTTAGGTTCAATTTTAGCAGTTAGGAATGCAGCTGACATGAACATTTGTGTGAGTTTGTATGTAGACTTGCTTTCAGTGCCTTTGGTAAATACCGAGAAATACAATGGCTGCACCTTGTGGTAAGAAGATGACGATTTTTGAAAGAGAATAGCCATTGACTTTCCCAAGCCCCCTCCCCACTTTGCGTTCCCATCATGAGCCAACCATGGTTCCTATGGCTCTGAATCCTTTCCAGCATGTGCTCCTGTTCGGGTTTTGGATTCCAGCCATTTTAATAGGTGTGTAGTAGTATTTCATTGCTTTAGTTTGCATTTTCCTCATGACGTATCTGTGGAACATTTTTTTCTTATGCTCAGTTGCCATCTGTATAGACTCTTTGGTGAGGTGTCTGTGAAGAGCTTAGGCCTATTTTTAAATTGCGTTGTTTATTTTCTTATTCATGAGTTTTAAGAGTTGCTAACCAAATTATGTTGCGTGCATATACACATATGTAAAAACAAACCCCACTATGGTGTATAATTTTAACATACCAATAAAAATTAAAGTAAAAAGTTATTGGTATATTTTGGATAATAGTCTTTTATCAGATAGGTATTTTGCAAATATTTTCTCCCAGTCTGTGGCTTATCTTTCAATTCTCTTGGCGGCATCTGTCTCATTGTAGAAAATTTTAAGTTTTTTAGAAAAACATTTTAATTTTCATTAGGTCCAGCTTAGCAATTTTTCTTACATGTGTGATAGTTTTGTTACATAGTGCCAGAACAAGGGCACTTAGATATTTCTCCTATGCTATCTTTGAAGAAGACAGTTCTTTTTGAAACATGTCACACACATGTCACCTTTGGGAATCTAAGCAAAAAGAATTCAAGTTGGCACCTTAACATTCAGGTCTTAATCTAGAGGAGAGATCTGAGCTAGAAATGTGAATTTCATGCAGGGCCTATGTTCTGATGCCATTTCATCACAGGACTTGGGGAATGCACAAAACAGACACCTTGCTGCTGTCATAGAGCATACACTCTGGTGTAATAGAAGAGTCGATATACCAGTGGCATTATGTACTGTGAAGAGAGATAAGCCATAGATAGCATGGGGCTGAGGAGTGAGCTGGGCTGGGGGCAGGCAGGTAAGTCACGGGGCAGGGGCTGAGGAGGAGGCAGTGAACAGGGGCCAGAGAGTGCAGAGGAAGAGGAGAGTAGCTGCCCCACAGCACCAAGGGGAGAGGGCGTCGGGGGAGGCTGTGAGGCTGCAGCATGCAGTGAGGATTCAGGACCCACATGCACCAAGGGTCCCTGGACTTTAGACAGATAGGGCACCCATTGCCTGGACAGACGTTTTAGTGGTAGAAAGAGAACAGAGACTAGATTCTGGGTATTCAAGAACAAGTAGATTAGTGAAAAAGGGCATGGCAGGGGACAGGTGCTCCAGGACGTGGGACAGTGGGGACAGGGATGGGCAGAGGGCAGGTGCTCCAGGAGGTGGGGCAGTGGGGACAGGGCCCGGTCAGCAGAACCATCCTTTAGGTACTGTCAGAGCTGCCCATGGTGCAGAGTGGGTTTCTAGTGAGAGAATATTGAAAACAGTCAGCAACAGTGGGAAGGATGTGATCCAGGTGCGAAGGTTGAATGTCTTACATGGAGCAGGAAGAATAGTCAAACAAAACCTTGGGGTAATTAATAAGAGTTTGCTTTTCTTAGGCCTAGGACTGACTCCCATGGCACTGGGGTAAATGGCATAACTGGACCCAAGGGACGCCCACCCACGTGCCAATGCATGATTACCAGGTGGCGAGTGATCCTGAGGGAGGTAGAGCAATGAGGTGTGACAGCTCAGCAGTGGGGTGGACTGGCCTTCCCTGGAGACGTCCAGGGTATTCAACCAAGGGTGAGCTGTCCTCTGATCTTGGTCCCATAATTTTCTGGACAGAGGCCATGGTGTCTAAAACAGCAAGCTCAGATGCTGGTCTTTGTGCCAAGGTGATGGTGCGAAGGGACTTGAGCCTGGGGGAACAGGCCCCTGATAGCGGACTCTGCAGCTGCAGCGATTGCTTCTGAGAACGTGCGTACATGTGCATTGATTCTGGAGGCAAGTGGCCCAGCCTGGGCTGGAACCCAGACAGGCATTGCTGTGACCTCCAGATGGTGGTTGTAGAATTGGCCCCTACACCATGGGTTGAACGTGTCTTGGGGTTAGTCCCTTCATGCCCGGGTGACTGTCCAGAGCCAGGTAAGCGAGCAGGAAGACCTGGACTTGCAGGTGGATTTGGGCTTCTCTGTTGCCCCTGGGACTGAGTAATCCATCTCTCCAAGCCTCCAGTTCCTATGTGTGAACTGTGTTTCTGTGTGACTTTCCTCTAGCTGTCGCTTCCCCTGTTGGATGAATCCTCAGATGTAGGATAGTGGCTCAGAGGTGAAAATACAGACCTGGTTCCCAACCTTCTTTGGGGGATAATCAAGGCTCCCAGGCCAACATGCAGCACTTGTTTGACAACTCTTTTTTGAGCATCTCTTCATGGGGGAGAGACCATTGTTGGTGTCCTTAAGTTGCTTATAGAACCGAGAATGGGAGGGGAGAGGGGTGTGGGTCTAGGGGAGTGGGAGATGGGAGAGTAACAGGTAGACTATGTGGTGCATACCAAAAATGTCAAGATTGGACATGGTCAGGGCAAATGTGTTTTTCCTGAAGACAATGCCATCCATCATTGCTATATTTATGGCCATGGGTTTGTTATGAACAACACCAGACTCACAGAGCATACGTGATATGCAGGTGCATGGAGCCCAAACTGGAATCAAGACTTACCTTGTTACAAGAGCCCATGCTGCTTGGGACTGCATTTAGTGCTACAGTAAATGCTGCTTTCCTGCTGGGAAAATCTTTATGGAAGAGGGAGCATGAGAGGCCACTGAGAATCAGGCAGGATTTTGAGGCCAAGGCTATCAATTAATTTTAAAAAGTGCCAATCACACACCTCCCATACCGAGCACCTTGGTGGAAGCCAAGAACACCCTGGAGAGGAATGTAGCTGCCAGTGTGGGGGACGCCCTTGGTCCAGTGACAGAAAGACACACAGAACTGTGGGTCCCAGTGACAGGCATCCTAACAAAGCGGGTGCAGGTTGACGTGGCAGAGGGAGCAGTCATCCTGCCTGTAGCACGAGGGCAGGACAGCTAGAGAAGGGGAAATCAGCAGGATCTTCATGGGTGAGAAGAAAGGTTGGTGAGAAAAACATGTCAGGAAATAGAATCTTCAAAGAATATTTTCATGTTGCCCACTGTCAGGAAAGCTTGTGCTAGGACTGCTGAAAATCCTCATCAAGAAACTAGATAACATTTTTCTAATAAGGAAGAAACTTGCATTGAGGCACTCTGGAATCCCAGGGATTCTGGAGGCTGAGGCAGGAGGATTGAAAATGTGAGGCCAGCTTGGGTATCTTAGGGAGACTCTGTCTCAAAATCATAAGCTGGAGATGTAGCTCAGTGGTAGGGTGCCCCAGGGTTCTATCTCCATACTGAAGTGGGGGACATGGGGTAGGGAGGAGGATGGAAATTAAGGAAGTAATTAGAACATTTTAGAACATTGCACAATAGCATTCTTGTATAGTAAACTGTAAACATTCATTTTCTTTGTCTGGTTGTATACTCATAACCACCCTGTAATTAGAGATTATAAACTCCATTTTATAAAAAAAAACAAGAGGATTTAAAAAAAAAATCATTCCTTATTATAAGGAAAAAATGAAGGCACTAACCCAGGTCTCTCATTTCTCCCAGTGTCCCAGCAGCCTAAAGCAGTTCAGGGACATTCTGTAGTCATCTTGCCATATCTGCATACTTGATCAGACGCAGGTTCATCACCTACTATGTGTTTGAAGGACAAAATTCCATAGGCATTACTGTTGAGAAATCATAACATTCACTCAAGGAAAGAATAATACTGGGCCTTGGAGGAGGAGTATCTGGGTCAGCAGATCCTGCACATTCCATAGATTCTTGATTAATTTATTTGAAGCCCAGCATGTGTGTATGGCAGGGGGACCGAATACATAGAGGGCACCTTCTGAATGCTGAATGGTGTGGAGTGACGGAAGCATAGGACCCACGGTGGAAGACACACACTCCGAGCTAGGAGAGAAAGCTTGCTGAAAGGAGGACCTTGGGAATAGAGCAGAAACACAGGAAGGAACAGAGCCTGCCTGGATCTCTCAAGCCCCAAGAGAGTGTGAGTCCAGGCACTCTGGCTCTTTCTGGGACTGCACAAAGCTGAGATAGGAAGTGTAAAAGTTCAGTATCCTGGAAGAAGTATCCTGGAACATTCTATTCTGCATTCAGTGTGTGCAGAGTGAAAAGCTAATGACTTGGCTCAGCAAGGCCAGGTGTGAGTCAAGGTGACCCATTGGAAGCCAGGTCACCCACTGCAATGGGACTTTAAGGCTTCATCTTGGGGTCTATCTTTTGAAAACTCTGCTCCCTCTATGGATGCACATACAACCCTGGCATATGCCCTAATGCACAGGTACCCTAATGCAGGCTGATGGGAAGAGCTCCAGATCAAGGGACAGAGAAGGTGTGAGCTGCAGAGGGGATAGCTGGCCCTGGTGGAACTTCCAGGTCCAACCTCGATCAGCTGTGTACCTGTGGCCTTTGCTGTTGGTGTACCTGCAGTGGGAGAAGTTGCTGATTAAGGAGGAGGTAGATGTTTGGTGAAAGACCTCAGTGTCCTGGAGGACAGGAGCTCAGGTCTCCCTGGAGTTTAGAGGAGAGAGCCTGAGAGGAGAAGGCAAGGAGCTGACTCATGAGAAGACAGCTCCAGCTGCAGGGACCTGACCTGCACGTGGCATGCACACACCTGGTTCATTTTAACCAGGTGCCCCATTCAGCCGTGGCATCAGGCATGAACACTTGCCCAAACAGCCACTGTCCTGAGCTTTCTCAGTGCTCCTGTCCTCACCACAGAGGCCAAGTGCCATGACCCTCCCTGACACCTTCGAGTTCTCTACAGTTCATGAATAAAGGACTTATGGCAGGGCAGCAGATGACCTGCAGGTCCCTGCTCCCCACCACACCTGACATGCATTCTGATGGACTGATGTCTGTGCTTCATCTTGTGGTCTATCTTTTGAATACTCTGCTCCCTTTATGGATGCTCATATAACCCTGGCATATGCCCTAATGCACAGATGAGAGGGCACCAGGAGAAGAGAATTAAAGAGATAGCAGGGGAGAGAGAATCTAGGTGTGTGCAGTTGGGACAGCTAATTCAAGGCTTGCACTGAGGAGGGAAAGGCTCAGCCTATGCAAAGAGCTGGAGGCTCCCGATCCCTTTCTGGGCAGGCCAGGCTTGGCTCAGACGCTGGCAGTGGGGCCGGCCCTTCCTGCATGACTCTGCATTGCAGTGGAAGACAAAGGCAGGACAGCCACCTGGTCTTGCCTACTCAGCTGTGGCTCCGAGGCCCCCTGCTATTTTGGTAGCAACTCACAGCTTTCCCTTGCATTCTGTGGCCTCAAACTAAGGCCAAGGTCATCGTGGGCTACAGAACAGCTCTGTGCTTCTTGGAACATTCTGGGGACCATGACTGGGCGGGGATACTGCAGCTCTTACAAATATTTGATTAGTTGCAATTGTAGCTAAACTTGGTTCTCCTTGGGAAGCATATGGCTCAGGCAGATGGCTCGGGAAAGCCTGATCACATAAACAGGCTCTTGGCCTCCCATTTGCTCAATCTCCTCATGACTTATTAACAGGATGGCTTCAGACTGGAAGATGGAGTCGTCGTTAGACTCTTCTCAGAAAGTCCATGTTGTGCATTTCAGGCCTTCTTCATGCCTGCTGTTTGCAAGGGAACACAGATCGATTTGGAGGTGGGTCACTGTGAGGACTTAGCAGGACACAGAGATGGCCTCAGTGAGCTGGCTTCTTCACCTAAGATGCAGTTCACTACCACAAATGTTAAGAATTGCTGCCAAATTCTCAGTGCTCAGGTCACTGGGAGCTTTGGTTCGTGGTGCATTCTATAAATATTTGCCCAGCCTGGAACTGCACAGAGGACCTCACAATGTCTGCAGCTCTCCTGCTGATCCCTCAGGGCCAATTAAACCATAGCGAAGAAGAATTCTGATTTGTTCTAAGTGCAACAGGGGTTAATAATATCTAGTTTATACTCTCTATAAATAGAATAGAATGGTTGGTAAGAATGGAAGTAGAAAGTAAGTTTTCAATAAGTAATATTGAAAGAAAAACATTTTTAAAGTATTAGATTCATCAGAACCATATTGTGAATGTGAACCTACAGAATTGCTGATGATTTGTAGAGGAAGTGAGAGGAAAAGAAAGTTCAAAATGAGCAGAAAGGCTGTTATTACTATTATGGTAAGATGGTGAGGTTATTTGGAAGTATAAGGTTCTATCTTGGACATATTAGGTTTATGTTCTATCTTTGATAACAAAGGAATGATGTCAGGGGTATCAGATTATGACCAGCTGGGAGAAAAGGCACCGGAGCTCTCTGTTTTAAAGGGAACAGATAGCTAGCCTTGGAGATGGCTCAGCTTCCCTAGGAGGGATCCCAGCTTATGAAGGAGAAGGCAATTGTGATAGTGACCTGGGTGCAGGTGGAAGGGAGAAGGGGCAGCAGTGTGGTGAGAGAGAAGCCCTGTACGTAGCGCTGTCCATGAGTGCCAGGCAGAGTGTGAAGGGCTCTCCTGATACCAGCAGTCATGATGTTATGCCAATGTCTCATTTGAAAGAAGTGAGGCTGGAAGAAACTAAAGTTCCACCCAAAGTGGAAATGCCCCGTCTCAATAGGGAGATTCCCTACATTCCATCCAGGCAGTGCCCACTGCCCTGGACCAAGCCTGCCCTCCTCGCAGTGTCAAAGGACAGACATTAAAGATCTCACACACCAACACAGTAGTCACACTACGACTTCTACTAGTAGCTTGTAACAGTCTGTGGTAGATAATTGTTAGTGGTCACGTTATCTACACACTCCTGTGTACCTAGCAGCATTATCTATGCACTGCCATTTCCCTGACCACCCATTGTGAGTTACTTCCAGCCTCAAGTACTGTCCTAGGTCATGTCAGTCATTCTTTCCAACTCTGGACTGGGTATCACTCTCCCATCCCCAGTTCACAGTTGGGGAAACCAAGGCATAGACCCCTGAGTGCATGTTCACAGGTACACAGAGGGTGAATGTCGGAACCAAGAGCAAGCTCACAGCTGTTAATTCAGATCCATTTGCTGCCCTCACAAAATCATGAGGCAAGACCCTGCACTGGACTCATTGGAAATCAAATTGCAGTACCTGGGATGGCTCAGCCCTTGGGATCAATCTGCAGGAAACCTGATTGAGGAAGCACTGGGCGACCAGAGTGCTCCAGGACACACGCTGGCCTTTTGCTTTGCGTTTATAGAGCAATGCACATTATTAGCTAATAAAGTGTTATCAAGTGCTGAATTTACCAGGCTCAATCTAATAGGGAGGTCACAATGGCTTATAATTAAGTAATTAGGCCCACTCAGTGTTAGGAGAATGCTTGATGCTGAATTGTAGCATTAGCCCTGGCTCATTGTCAGTAGAGAAATGGTGCTTTTAACTGGGCTCTTTGATTTGGTATATGAATTTCATATCATATGATATGATATGATATCATATCATATGTAATTATGTAATGCGGATATCTGCCAGGCCATGGTAGCTGTTTTTAATTTGAGTGTTGCTGCAGAGTAGATTAGGACTCAGCAATCCTGGGTCCTGGGACCATCAACTATCTTCCACTGCCATATGGCTCCAGCAAGCCATCTCCCTGCACCCTGTGTTCATTAATGATGAACTGACTGGTTGACAGCTTCACTGTATTCATTGTTGAGTAACTGTGGTTTCTGCAGAATCTGTTAGAACTTGCATTATTTTCCTAAACTGATGAAGTCATGCAAGTGAATTGAATAGAGAATGAGGAGAGAAAAATCTTTGAAAATGATGTAGTAAATGTTGAAGAATATTTCTTGTCAGATTCTCACCAGAGGCTGTATTCTGCCTGACACATAGTCCATGTGGTCATTTAAATAGTGGATGATTAGATACACAAATTAAGGAATGGAAGAATTTATAAAAATAAGTTTTGGAGTTACCATATTCTACTATAACAGTTGTCATTTGGGATCACAGATACCTTGATATTGGGCTTCCCAGCCTCCAAAATGGAGCTGCGAACATTTGTTCATCGTATACCCAGTCTGTGGTGGTGTGTGACAGCATTCAGAAGGTCATTGAGTTTCCTCATGATTCAAATGAAAACTTACATATCATGGTCATACCCAGTGGCATAAGGAATATAAAATATCTGAAACTCAGGTCAGCCATTCCAAGGTTGACTCTTGCATATAATTTTGCAATTAATATAGTCATTTTGTACTTACATTACAGAAAAGTAATTTTTTTTCCAAATCATATAGTACATAAATATCCAACTCAGTTTGTCATACATAATTTACCACCTCAATTAAAAGTTTCAAATTAGCCTGTGTGAGATGTTTCAAATAACTGCAACATAGGAGAGATGGGACGACCATCTGTACAAGGAGATGTCTGTGGGACTAGTCATTCCTTGTTCCATGGACACAAGTGTGACACAGACACACCCCATGGTGAAGCCTGATTGCCAAAGCTGAACACCAGCGCTCTGCTCAGAACCTGGCATACAGCGGATGATTGATAAATATTTAATTAATAAATGGATGAATATATTTTGTAGCAAAAATCATATAAATATATTAACCTGGAATTATGGGTAAGACAGACTTACAGCATGTACTTTAAAGCGAAATATTCACTATTCCATATACAGTAGGGCAGTCTAAGTAGAAAGGAAAAACATTCACTGAAATGGCATTAAAATGACTTCACTTTATTGATGTGTCACCAATGTGATGTGCTTCAAAAAATGAAGGGACAAGTAGATTTACACTGCTTTAATTTCCAGATAAGTGCCTGTGTGTCTCAATATCTTCTTAGCAGAAAGGACAGCCCCTTCCTAATCACACATTGCTCAAGAAGCCCTGGGCTTACGTAATGAAATGGGGCCCTGTTCTGAAAGCCACACTAGGAGAGAACAGAATCACCTCAGTCCTTGGCTGCTGGGGCCCACCCCTGGCACACAGGATCTCTGTTGAAGTGTGATCTGTGAAGACTCTACAGCTTTAATGGTGAACTGCATGCTGGTCCAGGTGTCTGCACAGGCCACGGGCCCCCACTGTGTGCTCATGGTTTATAACTCATTAGTCAACTCCTGTGACTCCAACATGTGTCCCTTCCAAAACCCACACTGACATTTAATTGCCAAGGTAACACTATCATGAGGTGGGACCTTTAAGAGATGGTAGGGCTGTGGGGACTTCTGGGTGTGATGACTATCACTACAAAAGGCACATTCAGCCCCTTCAGTCTCTTGGTTCTTCTGCAATGCAGCAGAGCAGCAAAAGGGCCGTCACAGTTGCAGACACCTTGATGTTGGGCTTCCCAGCCTCCAGAATGGAGCTGCGAACCTTTGTTCATTGTACACCCAGTCTGTGGTGGTGTGTGACAGCATTCAGAAGGTCTTTGCTCTTCAAAGCACAGCCTTTATGTTGGGCTAGTGGTCCCACAGGACTTGCCTGCTCACAATGAAACCAACGACTCATCTACCCGTAAAGGTTTGGCTCTGTGAGATGTCCGAGTCCCCATCCTGGGCTCCACATTTACTCCCAGGAATGAGTTGTCCGTGCCTGTTCCACACGGTATGCTGATACCTCCATGGCAGGGAAAGTTCAGTCCCCATCTAAAAGCTCCCTAAATTTCAAACTCAGAAAGAAGGAGGAGGAGGACAAGGAGGAGGAGGAACCTCAAGCCTCAAGACCATGATTCCTTCCTCCATGGGTCCTTCTTTCCCAGGAGCTCCTGGTTTCTTACTCAGGTTGTTCCAGCAACAGCGTCTCCAGCATGGAGCCACAGCGGGCAGCCTTCTACACCCTGGCAGCAGTGCTCCTGCCCCGCCAGCTGGCAGGCTCACCTGACCACAGGAAGTCCCTCTGTCCTTCTCTGGAAACACAGTGAACGTCTGTTTCAAAGTGGCTTTCTCTTCCACCTCTTCCTGGAAGTGGTGACAAGAAATAATGAAGCTTGGCTTCAAGGTGACTTTCTGGCCTTCCTGTTCCTGGAAACAGCCGGGAAATTACCTGGGTAAAGAGCCATCGTTATTTGCACCCTTATCTTATCAGGAAGCTGATTTGGGTTTTGAGAGTTTTACAGTTAAAACCATACTTCTTTGCTCATCCATATTTTATTTTTATTATGGAAATTGAACAGGTCTTAATTCTTGTTTCATTTGAGCTCAGATTTACTGGTCAATCCAAGGACACACAGTTGGAAAGTACAGGGGGCCAATCTAGAGCTCTCTAAAGGAGATTGGATTCTGAGCAACATTTTATATGCAGTCCAAGATCCTGACCTAGTCCCACTTTAGACTGCACTGACCTCTAGGAGGGGTCTTTCATGGTGCTTTTAACTGGGCTCTTTGGTTTGGTATATGGTATATGGTTTGGTGTGGCCTCGGTTTGAAGAGATTCATTGATGTCTTCTGGGTGTTTCATTTACATTTTACATTCCAGCCCTCATTTGGCTGGCCCTTGCCCTGGGGAGCCGAGGGACTAGCTTTCAGGTTTTGGTTGTTGAGCACAGAACTGATTTGGGCGGGGGGTGGCTCCTATGTGCAGGCAGAGCCATTAGCACTTCTTGGAATTAGGATTGGGGTTCAGTCGTCAGCTCAGTGCTGGTGAGAGTGTGTTGGCTCAGGCCCTGAGGTGCAGGGCCCATGTCAGGTGAGAAGCTCCTGCACTTGCAACCCACATTGGTGCTGCAGGGGACTCAGGGGACAGGGGGCTCATCATTGGAATTTTAAACATTCAGAGATTCCTGAACATGCTAAATACTCACGTCACTCATTTTTGGGGGAGGAAGGAGGAAATATCAAGACCTAAAACTATTTTTACTCTTGTCCTCTGGCTTGAAATTCCAGATTACATTGTTTAAAACACACTCCTGGTTCAATGGAGACTGCTGAAGAGCTCTTCTTCCCTCCTCCACCCCATTCTCTGTCCTCTACTCCCCTCCTCTTTTTCCCCATCCTCTTCTCCCTCTGCCAAACCTTCTTTCCATCTTTCACTTTATTCTCCTAAAGCTCCAACTCTCCTTAAGTGAGGGCCCAACACAGACAGGACAGGGAGAAGACAGACATTTGGGAAGACTTGCATCTACACCTTATGGGACACACTGGAACAGATCTGGTTGTCAGATAATAAGTAAAAATGCCCTGGAGAGAAATGTGGTCCTTCACCCTCAGACAGGAGAGGACAGCATTGCAAGTGTGCATTAGGTCTTGAAGGGTAAGAAAGGACACTTCTCTCTGGGTGCCCGGTGCCTTGTTTCCGGAGAAGAAGGGGAAGTGCAGATGATGCAGATGGGTCCCTTCCATCGACAGGGAAGGCTGTGACAAAGGAGCAGGGAGCCTGTACAGTGCACCCTGGGTGTGGCTTGCTGAGTAGAGGACATCAGCGATTCCCACAGAATGTCAGAAAGAAGGAGCAAGGACAGGGGCAGGTGTCCAAATGTGGACTGTCGTTGCTGGAGAGCAGAGATCCCACAGGTGACCGCGGCTTCAGCGAGTTCTGCAGTCTGATGGGTGTCCCATAGGTGAGCCTTCCCTAGCAAAGAGACTCCTGCTTTAGGTTCTATTTAATAGGATGGGAAAACGACATAGAAAATCCCCCAGGGCATGAATAGGGCCTCATCCTGGGCTTCACATTTAGCCTTGACATTTAGCAATTTTCAGTCACTATGGCTTGAGCCCTGGGGTCCCCTTTGCCAATCTGCTCAAAACCAGAAATGTTTCCCTTCCCTAAAAGATGTGGATGATGGAAATACATTCACCAGCAAGTTCTCAGAATGTTCTTGAAAACACAGTTAAAAAGCGGTAGCCTTGGATATGGCAGGTCTGTGTGCCAGGTCAGAGGATCTCGATCCGCTTCTCCCATTTCTGTCCACAGAAATCCCAGGAGGTCAGTGTGGACATGCCCATTTTTCACATGGAAAGCTTCTGTTATAAGAGGTGATGTCACTTGCCCAAAAAGGCAGGTGATTGACCTGTTTTCCTGGCTTTCCTTTGGGCAGCAGATGGCCCGTGCTGCTCTGACCTTCAAAGTCTTTACCTCATCCATCCCCTGCCATGTTGTCAGGCTGGCTTATAGATCAACTAGGCCCTGACGGTGACAGAGAAAGGGCTGGGACAGCAAACAAAAATGGGATTCTGTGCAGAGTTCTTTCTATTTAAAAGCACCTGCCTCTGAATCCAGCAGGACTCAACAGGGCTCCACCGTGCAGTGCAGACCAGAGCAGGCACCTCTTGGCACCCTTGAGATCACCCTTGGATGCTGCGTGTAGCTGAACAGGTGCCACTTAGATGTCACTGTGTGTTGGGAGGTGACAGAGAGCCCTGCTTCCTAGGCATGCTTTAAGCCATGGGGTATGCTGCACGAGGTCGTAGGGCAGGTTTTCTTTTTTGGTTGGACTGATTTTCTTGTAATTTTTGACACCTTTACCTACCATGCTATTTCTTTCTTTCTGCTGTGCTTTATCAAGTGCCTACCTTTTGCTAGAACATTAGATAAATGTCCTCATTCACCTAGAGTTTATTGACTCAGTTCTTAAATAGGTCGATATAGGATGAGTCCACACAGTGCCTCATCAGAGAATAATGTCTTAGCTCAGGTTACTGTGACAGGTGCCATAAGTTGGGTGGCATATAAGTAACAGAAATTCACTTCTCATAGTTTTGGAGAGTGGAGGCCTGAGGTCAGGGTGCCAGCACCATGGGGTTCTGGTGAGGACCCTCTTCTGGACTTGTGGATGGATGACTTCTCCCTGCATTCTCTCATGATGGAATGAAGGGTTAATTCTCTGATCTCTTATCAAAAGGGCACTAATCCCATTCATAAGGACATCACCCTGTGACCTCATCCCTCCCAAAGGCCCTCCCTCCAAACACTGTCACACTGGAAATTAGATTCTAACATAAGAACTCCAGGGAAACACAGCACTCAGTTCATAACAAGGAAGTGTTAAGACATCTGTGTCTCAGTTTTTGAGCCTCAGTTTTTTTATCTGTAGTGAAGCTTACCCTAGGAATTTACTAAGAGGGTTAAAGTGAGTAACACTTATAAAGCACTTTTGGAAGCTCTAAATGCCACCCAGTAGGTCATTGTTTTGAGTAAGTAATTATTCCTTTATGCAAATTTAATGTTATTTTAGAATACTTACATATTTTTCTGACAGTATATTGTACGTATTAAGTTTATGGAGGAATTCACCTGTGTATCCCATTGTAACCCTGGCCAGTGGATGCAGTAAAGTCTCTTAACCTCATTATCTTTCTGAAATTCAGCTTAACATTGAAAATAGTATTCAGGGATTGTGGCATATAAAAAAAACATTGGAGCAAACACACCCAGATGAGTTCTTCACATCATATGTGATATGCAAACATCTTTCAGGAGAGATGGGTCTGTGGGTTTCTACCCCTCTCATTCCCTATCTTTCTTGATTCCAGGATGGGGGAAGTATGGGAAGACTCACAGAGGAGGGGACAAGTGACTGGGTGAGGAATTTAGCAGGCCAGGTACTAAATCCCAGCCAGGAACACTGCCCAGAGCATAAGTGGCCTGTTGAGGTCAGATGGCTTCTAAGGCATTGAATTTCTCCCAATGAAACCAGAGTTTGAGATGAAGTTCGATTCCCCATTTCTCCTGGTGTGGGGTCCTGTGTAAGCTGCTGGCCTCTGTAGCTGAGAAAGCCCCATTTTAGTGTTAGCAGCTAATCACAGCGGGGATGCCTACTGGCATCAGCTTTGAGGGTCACAGCTAGCAAAGCTCAATTCTTTTCCAGGGCTGTGGAGTGGCATATTGAAGCTCTTGGTGTTACCACTCTAAATGGTGCACTATGCCCTCCAGTGTTGCAACAGACCCCAGCAGCTCACCACCAACTTCTTTCCTGGTTCTTATCTCCTAAATCTAAAGAATGAAACTCCCAGACAATGGAAGGCAAGAGTAGAGGAGTAACATTTATCCCAATGTTAATAGAAATAGAACTCTGGGAAGGGCAAGAGGGAACCCCAATAGGGCTTGCCACCTGAGCGTACTAGTCTAGGGCTTCCTATTGCACTTGGTCAATGCTAGTGGTGCCAAGTTAGGCTAATCAGGGTTTGGAAAAGTACCAATGTTATTAGCTGACCCTTAAGTCTGAACTTCCATTCAGGTCTGCCCCACTTATATTTTCTTACTGTAGGAAGTAGGAGGCTGAGGTCATTGGACAGTGGATGATGGGGGTTCAGAGCTTCGGAGAAATGGGTGTAGTGGGTGTCCACACCAGGCCTGGGCCAGGTTACCACAAGGTAACAGGTTGGCATGCCCTGGCTTGCCACGGCCCTCGCTTGCTGCACATCAGGCCCACGCCACCTATGCTCTAGCCCTCCCAGGTTTCCACTCCATAGCTCCAGGACAAGGACTTGGCTTCCCTGAGATACCAGCCCCACTGGATAACCACATGTGTGGGGGTGTCATTCATGCATGCTTTTAAGCTTTGGAAATTGCAATGCAGTTTGGGGTTTGGGATTGTTACTTTCCTAAAGTGACACCTGATGGGGCTGAAGGCACAGGGTGGCGTTGGAGTTCATGAGCACCTTCTGATTCTTGTTTTGCAGAGAGCAGCACTCTGCATTCCGCCTGTGTCCATGAGAGCACTGTGCACAGCCGGGTCTTCCAGATCTTATACAGGAATGAAGAGGTGCCCATAAATGATGCCATGATCTTTCGAGCTCATTTGCTCCTTGACGGTGAAAGGGTAAGTCGTGAATCAACCACCAGCCCAAGACGCTACTCTCCCTCTTGACCAGTTCCTCTCATTGCTAGGTAAATGGTAAGTGAAGGTGAAGCCAGAGACCAAGTCTGGAATCTGACAGATGGGAACTCATGATGTTAGGGCATTCATGCACTTGCTTACCGATGCATACTTTACTCATCCTTTCATTCACGGGCTTGCTCATCTCATGAGGTCTCAGGGGCAAGCATCTCCATTGTCTCTCTTCCATTCCTCACTTGTCTGTCTGTGCATCCATTCAGGCACTCTGTCATGAATCAGTCAGCATAGGCTTTTGAGTATCTTCTTCTTGCAAAGCCTGTGTTGGGCTCTTGGATGAGAGACAGAGATGAAGAAGGCAGCAGGACCTCAGCCTTTCAGGGGTGAGTTCTTCAGTAGGGACAAAGATGTTTAAACAAGCATCTTGGTAAATGATGTGCACTATGCTAGCTACGTAGGAAAGAATAAAGGGAATCCAAGGGTGGAGAACTGAGCTCTGGGACCACAAAGCTGCTGCTCATCAACCCCTTCACAAAGGAGATGGCTTTCAGACCTACCTGCTAAGAGTCTATCAGACGGAGACAGAGAAAGAACATCCCAGGAAAGGGAATGGCAGGAATGACAGCGGAGAGACCTTGGCTCGCCATTGAAAATTCCTCACGCATCAAATTAACACATTTCAAAGGAGGATATGGAGTCCAAACCATTGCTCTCACTCCCTAGCCCCCCTCAAATCCCTGGTGCCACATTCCTGTTGATTATTTCTTGATAGAATCCCTTTCAGGATGTGGAAAAGTGCTCCTATTTTAGGAAAACTTAATTAGAGTCGTCCTGCTTCATTCCCATGTGGTGTGCATAGCAGCTTCTCTGGCCACGTGTTTCTCCTGTCCCTCAGCTTTTGGTCCAACTTTTGTGCTCTAGGTAGTGACCAGGATTTCCTGTGTGGCTAAAAGTAAGTGCTGCCACTTGTTTCCCATTTATCCACCCATCTCTCTATTTCTCCAAGATTCACTGACCCTCTCACTAAGTATGTCCCATACTGGAGATAAATAGGGAAAGAGAACACCTGGTGTTTGGTGCTTCTATTTCAATTTTACCTCTTGGCATTATTTCATTTTAATTTTCTGTTTCTTGATACGGCCCTTACAAATTTAAAGCCTTTTGAGTTGAACCTCATGAGATCCTAAAACATCCCAAGGTTAAATGGGAGCCTGTTTCATAGGATATATTGGGTTTTTTTTTCTCCATGTCAAATTATTTACCTATATAAAATAATAATTCATTATTGTTAGCGGTAATCCATATGGCAGCAAACAATGTTGCAACCAATCATTATATCCAAATCAGTGATAATTAAAGTTAATTGGATATGTCTGAAAACCTGTGTATTCGGAATGCATGCATGGATTCTTTTCCAGTGCATATCTATCTGCTTGTGACAGCCAAAATACTGCTTACAGCCTGCGGCTGGGTAAGACAGAGGATATGTCCAGGAATGAATGCATCCGTCTCTATGAACAACAGACATCGGTACAGTGGATGCTTGTCCGGCAGGCATATCTTGCCACGAGCCATGGGGAATTCCCACATGGAGAGGATTCAGTGCGCACAGTGAGGCTGCAGAGGAGTTCAAGGGATGGCCAGGGAGAGAACTAGTCCATCACAGTTAAGAAATGTGATGAGATGTTTCAATAGAACTTGCAAAGAGCAAGTGTGGAGGTAGTGTGTGTGTGTGTGCGTGTTGTATATAAATGCTGTGGAAACCCACAGAAGTTTGAGGAAGGCTTACAACATACATGGATTGGTAAAAGGGGACAAAAAAATAAAAGCAATGGAATGAGCCAGAGTAGAGGACAAACACAGAAAGGGAGAGAAGGCCTGGGGTAAATATAGCAGAACAAAATGCACACACATCCTCTGGACCTTGGCTAATGGCAGCCCACACATGGAGCACAGACTCCCAACTGGCAAAATGAAGAAGAAGACACAATTACAATGATAAGATGCCTGATGCTCTGAGGAGGAAGAAGAACAGATTGCTTCAATGTGTGTGTGTGTGTGTGTGTGTGTGAACAATATTGCATTATATGGGTTTAAAAAGAAAAGCATTCCCCAAAGTGGGATTCCAGGGAGTACCCACATCATAGTTCTTTGGTAGAACTTGCACAAAATGCAGATCCTACAGGCCACCGCGGCCTGGTGATTTAACAGAGCATTATGATTTGCAGGATGGGTTACTGGGTTGATTCAGAGTTTGGGAATGGAGGCACAGGTGGGATTTCCCTACCAACCAGTTAAGCACTTCTGAGACACAGGACAGAAGGACAGTGAGGAGTAAAACAGGGCAGATTTGAGGAAGAGAGCGTCATGGCTTGTGGCACAGAAGGCACCACAGACACGGATCTGGAAAGGAAGGTTAAGAAGAGCATGGGGGTCACAGGGACCCCACTGAAGTCCACCTGTTCACCTTGGTCTAAAGGCAGGAGGATTTCCAGACTCAGTGGGAGGAGGGTTTGCACAGGTCATTCCTGCACAAATATGGGAAATGGGGCTCAGGAGACTAAGGGTATAGAAGCTGTCACTGCTGTTGCCCACATAAGAGTTGCAAGTGTCAAGGTAGAGGTTGGACAGGTGACCAGCAATAGGATGGACAGAAACCGTGCTGACGGATGGCCCAGCACAGCCCATGGAAGAGGATCAGGTTAAGTCCAGAGATGGAGGACTTCACACAGAGATGACAACCAGTGATGTGGCCCTACTCTGTGGCATGAAGTTGCTGTCCAGGGTAGTTGGGAGAGGCAGAGATTCTACTGAAAGGTGATAGGCATCCAGGTTGTGTGGGAATAACCATCATGATGACTTTAACAGTAATGGTATCTTACATTTATTAGCGGGTACTGTGTGGCAGGCATTGTGTGGAGTATTCTCTTTGATTCACTGAAACATCATTGTGTTTTATTACTCCTGTCTTATGGATGAAGATCCTGAGATTAAGAGATGTTAAGTTATTGTCCTAAAGTCACCCCACCAGGAAGGAAAGGGGTAGAAAGAGGCTTCCAGCCCAGGTAGTCTAATCCCTGTGGGTAGGACCACTGTGGGGTTGGTGGCCCAGAACTAAAGAGGAAATAATCGGAATAATAACAACTAATATTTTTTTGAGAACTGTCAACCCCTTGTGTACATTATCATATTTAGTTCACACAACAACAACCCTATGGAGTAAACATAATTTACTTCCATTTTACAGATGGAAATCAGTGGAGAGGTGGGCTCAATGATAGCATCAGAATTGGCACCTATGTAGCCTGCCTTCAGAAGCTCCCTCCTTAGCCACCAGTCCAAGTGAGGATTGGGGGACAAGGGAAAACTGATGAGTCATTGTCATGAGTAGATTTGAAGCCAACAGGGAGAGGAGGTATAGCCTAGAACACAGGTTTGACCATGAGGATCAGAGCCCAGGGCAGAACCGGGCACATAAGACTCGCTCAAGGACCAAGCTTGGGAAAGCGACTTGACCATGCAGAGCCTCAGTTTTCTCACTTGTAAATGGGGGACAATATTTCTTCATTCATAGTTTAATCTACATCAGGTAAGGTCTGCCACATAGCAACTTTTTCATAAGTATTAACTTCTTTTATTATTTCCATTATCATGCAAAAATACCTCAGGTCTTGTGAACCTAACCCTTGAAAGGAGATGTCTTTAGCTGAGAAAAGACAGGGTTAGGGAACGACGTGTATGCTGTGTAGTGTGTTTGTGTGCATACATATGTGTTGGAGGGGCGGGTAACAGCCCTTCATGAAATGAATGGTCACATAAGGTAATGACTTCATTTGGAATTAAGACTTATTGTGGTGTCAGTGAAGTCACAGCCAGGCTCAATCCAGCCACAGCTCCTAGGGAACTGCAGTGAGTTTAAAGCTGGAGCTCACAGGGAGTTTTCATTACCAAGGCAAATGCAGCTTGGAAGGTGGCTGGGGCCTTGCTTTGCCAGTCTTACTTCCAAGGAACTGGTGGCAAGAGGCTGCGTTGCTTTCATTGTGTGTGTGAAGTGAGGCTCGTGATTATGCAAAACAAATCTAGGAGAAGTTATTTATAGCATTTGGATTCAGCAAAATGTTAGCTTTCAAATGCTTTTTTTTAAACAACAATTTTTAAAACCCTAAGGACCTAAAGATAAATTCCATCCATATGTCTCTGCCTGAATTATGCTTAACCAGGAAGACGTTTCCCAAGAGGCCTTTGGATAGGAGATTTTTGTCCCTGCAGGATGAGCACATTCTTGCAAAGAAACAATCCCCACAAAAAAAGGTGGGATGGGAAGGGCTTTATTCCTTGAAGATGCACAGACACTTTCTTTGTAGCAGGCCCTATTCCTTGAGCTTGAGGTCCAGAAGTATGAAGAGCAGTGTCCCTTTAATGATAAGATTAGGAGGAACATCCAGCAAGAAAGTAGGCGGGGGGGCTTAGCCACAGGCCAGACAGGCATCAGCAGTCAATGGTGAAGCAGTGGTAGGTGCAAGAAGAATTGCTTGATCCAAACCAACGCCAGCTCTGCACTGCCAGATCCAGGGATTTTATTTTTCCAGAACCTAGAAACCTGCAATTCGAATGGGAAAATTGCCTGAATTTTAAATGTTTGCAACTTGTTCAAAACATTTTTTAAAATACCATGGGGATTAAACAAAACACGTTCACAGATAACATTTGGTTCCTGAGCTTCCAGCTATAAACCTGAAACAAACAATTCTAATACGAAGTACTAAAAGCTAAGAGAAAAGAAGCAGGGTTCTGCGGGGTACCAAGGAGGACACACCCGGCCCAGGGATGGGGGCTGAGTCCTGTCACCTGTGTGCAATGCTGGTGCTGGGAAGGCCAGCTGAGTAGAGGGACTGGGACATCTGGAAGTTAGTGTGAGACTCCCTTTTGACCAGGGGTGATGATTTTGAGCATGAGAAAAGAAAAATTGGGATACCGGTGTATGTGGGAAGCACAGACTTGCTAAAAATGAAAGGACACAAAATGCTAAAAAGAAGTGTCTTGAAATTGAAATGGTTACATGTAAGGATCCTCAAGATGACAATGAAGAGCTTCTTTCTTGTGGACTTGAGCCTCCTGGGGAAATGACTTCGCATTCCTGGGTGTGGACTTCCTCCTCTGCACATGTGGACACATCCCTGCCATGCAAGGGAACTTGGGGTTGGAGAAGACTTTATCACTGATTTATCCCATCACTAGCCAAGTTAGATTTCACTGTAAGTTCGCTTTTCCATCCTTCTCAAAGGAGGTGCTACTGAACATCTCATCCAGCCTGAAAGGACTCCAGATCTAATCCACAGGGAAATGAGGCCTCCAGGGGTCCTACCCTCAGGAAACGTGTTTAGCGGTTTTGGCACAGAGGCTTTCGCCAGCCAGCTACGTAAATGCTCTCCTTCCACTTTCCACAGGACTCACCCAGGGACCTTGTTCATCCAGAGTACCACAGAACTTGCAGGGAGAACCTGCTTTAAGCAATAGTGACTTTCATTTTGTGCTGGAATTCTCTACTGTTTCTCTAATTTAGGAAATAGAACAGCTGAGTATTTCAAGCGGGCCAGAGTCGGTTTCTGAATCCCTCGGACTTTATTTCTTTTGCAGGTGGAAGACGCGCTGAGCGGAGTCGAGTTTCAGCTCAAGGCGGACCTGCACTTTACCGACAGTGAAGAGCAGTGAGTTGCGCTGGCCCTGCGGCTTCCCCGCCCTGTCCCCACCCTGGGGCATCCCCAAGGCTCAGTCCTCACAACACCTTTCAGAAACCCAGTTCCTGGAAGCTGCCAGGTCCCCACTAGTCACAGCTGACCAGGAACGGCCAAGAAGGTCTGTGTGGGCATTTCAAACTGTGCATTTGAGGCAGGTGGCTCCGGTTCTGTGTGCACAGAAATCTCCCCACTTCTCAGCTGCACTGGCTGATGCCTTCTGTACTCAGTACCTTTTCACTGCGGTAGTAATTGGTGGTTTTAGAATAACGACCCTGTGAGGCCGTAAAATTCAAAGCCTCTTCTGAATCAGAGGAAATTTTGCCAGGACTCTGCATCTTTGTGCAATGGATAAGCCTCACCCTGGGAAAACCACCTTCGTGATCATGGTACCTCCCCTGCCAGGTGACTCTGCATCTTTGTACTGAATACCTTCTGTTGTGTTTCAACTCTCTGAAAATTGAAAATCCATTTATGTATAACCTGCTGATTGAATCACTGGGAAGTGACTCTCTTCCTTCTCATGGTTGCTTCCTTTAATTCTTTTCTGTGGCCTCTGCCTTCAGCCCTGAGTGAACTGTCATCTCATTTAGCACAGTGGAGTCTTCCAGGTCATAAGTAAATCATCCTTTACCTCGGAATTGAAAACTCCAAGCAGGAATGTCAAAACTCTAAACTCTCGTCCCGGTTATAACTTCCACCTGCCTTCTTATCCCACCCTGGATCCAGGTTCCCGGGGTGAGGACGCCCAGTGCAGAGGCAGGGCATGGGTGGGGCTTTGTATTTCTTCCCCAGCTTTCTTCTCCACTGTGGTTTTGGGGACAGGCCGTGAGGAGGGAGAAGATGGAGAAAATGGCATGAAACGAAATTGGGTTGGTGGAAGGTAGGGCCCGTTTTGTGGCAGTTGCTGAATCCGCCTCAGAGCGTTCTTGTTAATTCCTTGGAGATCCACTCATTAGACCCCCAGCCACCTCCCCAGCCACCTCTGTGGTTCTCTGATCCAGTGGGGCCTTTTCCAGCCAGGTGACGGTGTCGTGCAGCACATTCTCGGAGGCAGTGTGTTAGTCAGCTCTCCATCGCTGTGAACAAAATGCCTGACAAGAACAACCTGGAGGAGGACAAGCTTATTTTGCTTCAGAGTTTCAGCCCATGGTTAACTACCACCATTGCCCTGGCCTAAGGTAAGGCAGAGCTTCATGGTGGAAGGGTGGGGCAGAGGGAAGTTACTACACTCAGGGCAGCCAGGAAGAAGAGGGAGAGAGGAGTGAAGGTGTCATAGAGAAGATGAGCCCTTCCTGGGTACGCCCCTAGTGACATGACACACCTCCCCCAACCGTGCCCCACCTGCCCATCACCTAGACCATTCAAACTAGGATGGCTGATTAGGTTACAGTTCTCGTAGTCCAATCATTTCACCTCTGAACGATCTTGCATTAAGGGGATACCTCACAACCATAACCATGACATTCTGTCCCTGTTCCCAAGAGCTCATGTCTATCTCACAAGGAAAAACACATGTAGCCCTTTCCACAGAACTCACCCAGGGACCTTGTTCATCCAGAATACCACAGAACTTGCAGGGAGAACCATTATTGCTTTAAGCAATAATGACTTTCATTTTGTGCTGGAATTCTCTATGGTCTTAACAGTTCCAGCATTGCCCACAAGTTCAAATCCAAGTCTCCTCTGATACTTAAGGCAAACTCTTGGCTGTGAGCCTTGCAAAAAGTTACATACATCCAACACATAATGGCAGAGACTAATCATTCCCATTCCAAAAAGGAAAGATAGGAACATTGCAAGAAGGGATGGGGCCAAAGCAAGACTGAAACCTAGCTGAGCAAACGTTTCCCGTGGCTCTGCCTCTAGCATCTGGTGCACATGGTAGCAAGTTGTTGTCTCCGCAGGGCTGGGTGGCCTGCCTCTGTGACCGTGCCAGGCGAAGCCCACATGGCCCCTCTTCTAGCCTGGCTCTATCCTCAGACAGTAGTGTCCTGGCAGACAGTCCATGTTGCTGGCATGTTCCTGGAGCTTTGGGGGGATACCTCATATCCAAACACAACAGGCAGACACTCCTCCAAGGATCCCACATCTAGTTCCTGGGAAATATACAAAGTCACTTGAACCCCCATCTCACATTCATGGAGAATCACCCCCCCCATGGCTCTTCTCTCTCCCTCAGACTAGTCCAGACTCATCCAGCTGCTCAGCGGAGAGCCTTAGAAGGATGAGGTAGTCACCAGGACCTATTTGCACAGTTCTAGGGGATGCAGGCCAGAGTGTAGTAACTTCCCTCCGCCCCACCCTTCCACCGTGATGCTGTGCCTTATCTCAGGTCAGGACAATGGTGGAGTTAACCATGGGCTGAAACTCTGAGGCAAAATAAACTTTTCCTCCTCCAGGTTGGTCTTGTCAGCTCACTTGGGGACCCTTCCTCTGCTGGCAGACGGTGATAAGGAGCAAACTTCCTCTCACCACTGTCCTCTGGAGAACCTCAGATACACTGACCACTTTACAGAAATTAAAATCAATCCTCACATCTGGTCTTGCCTTTTTCTTTGGCAAATGAGGACTAGGAGGCTGACAGTCCAGTATTTGAAGGCCTCCATCCCTTCAAAATTCTGACTTCCTCCAAGGACTTTCTCTCAGTTCTCACGGATCCAGTCCCTGAAATCTACCTAGTAGTGGTGGGTATTTTCATAACATGGGCAGATGAGTCTGGATTGCGGGTGGGATCTGAACCAAAGAGAGGCCTGATTGGGTCTGGGCATTGGAGAATGGACCTGTGTTGATGTGGCTGGGCTTTCCTGGTCTCTGGGCTCTCACAGTGTCTGTCCAGGGTCCTGATCCATGTCTGGGCTCAACATTGTGGACTCCTCCTTCTTGTCTTTATCAGGACCCCCTAGACATCTGCTTCTCTCCTTACATCTGCTTCCCACTTTGTGGGAAAGTGGAGGCTTAAGAAATCCTGTGTATATTCTCAGAATCAAACCATTGCTTCCATTGTTCACATGCCCCCCTCCACCATCTGAGGTCTCTATCATTCACTCCTCTGATAACCCACCAATGCCCTATGTCCCCGTGTCCACTTCCTCCAGAGTTTTCATCCATGGCTCTCTGGTAGGCATTCCCAGTTAACCATAGAAACCTACCATTGATTCCAACCCCAGCCTGGAAATCGCTCCCCGATATTCCCTTTAAGAAGCTCTAATGTAAGTCATAGTGGACACAGTAAATGACACTTTCCTTCCAGAAGAAGTCATTGATGGTGAGCCTGTGCACAGGAGGTTGAGTGAATCCTTGTATAAGATGCAGCCATTGGGGTTTAGTTCTCATTAACTCTGAAATATTGGGAGAGTCCCTGTGTTTTTCCAAATCTTAGTAGCCCTGTTTATAAAATAGGCATTATTATTGGGTCTGTTATGCGGATTAAGAGGGACAATACATATAGCAGTCCCAGTGCATGGCCTGCTGAACAGGTGACTGCTTTTATGGCTTTAGAGATGAAAGTAAGGTCAGGCTTCAATGTGTTGCTTCCTCTGTGCAATATGAAGCTCTTAATAACAATCTGAACGGGGCTTGCATGAAGTACAAGATTAGCTAAGGGGAACAGGAAGCCAGCAGCTGGGGAAGATTGGAAATGCCATAGATTTTCATTTTCTTAAATTGGGTTTAAGGATGCTAAGGCATCTGTAGCACATCCCGGGGGAAGACATTAGACTTTGAAGCATCACCAGGTCAGCTGGCTTCTTTGGCCCCAGGTAGAAAACAAACAAATAGCAATCAAATGGAGCAGGTTGGAAGAGCACTTGAAGCCCATCTCATCCACTGGCTCCAATAAAGGTGGGATAAAGCTGGCCCCTGGGGACATTTGTCCTTGTCCAGAGACACAGGGGTGAGAGGGATATTGGAATCTGGTGGGTATAGGCCAGAGATGCTGTGCAGACTCACAGTGCACAGGACAGCCCCGATCCCAGCAAAGTCTCTTCAGGCCCCAGAGTCAACATCCCTGAGACTGAGGCACCCTGCTCTGGCCTAACTGCACCCTATACCTGCCTGCAGAGATCTTCCACACCTCTGGCCTCAGGCCAGGGAGCACACGCCTTGTAGTCATATCCCTTTCTGTCCCCAAACTGCTCTGCTGCCCAGGAGATTCTTTCCTTGAAGGGGCAGTCCATTCTTATGTCCTTCCTTAATTTGATTCTTCTTACATAAAGAACACTCTCAGTGTGGATGGCTGTTCGGCTCAGGAGACCTCTCCAAGCCACCTCTTCATCTCCAGGCTACACCCTGGGCTCTCTCCCTGCCGATCTGCTTCTTTGTTATTGTCTTTACTTGCTTTTTGTTCATTGGCCTTGGGTCATTTATAAGGACCCAGGCATTCTCCCCTGCCTGGGTGCTGTTGAGTTTATCTCTGTCTTTTCTAAGTTGAGATAGCCCCAGCATCTGCGTTTGGTCTCCAGGAACTGGCTCTACTCATCTCAGGGCACCGAAGGGCAGTCAACTCCCACTTTCTTCATTGGTGACTCTGATCAAAGTGGCTTAAATTCGTGCTAACGTTTTTACACCTGTGCTACCCTGTGACTTGTTTAACCACCTGTTAAACCTCCTCTTAAACGGCCTGTTGGTCAGGCCCTAAGAATGTGTCTGTGACTTGCAGGAGCCTGGGTCTGAACAGACTCAGGGCAGTGTTAAAGTAACTCGGAACAGACGTGCAGTCAGAAGGACATGGTCTGACCTTTCCATTTTGCTTGTGACTTTGAGCAAGTTAATTACCTCACTTGGCCTTTTTTCCTCTTCAGTAAGTGGAATAACATTAGTAAATACCTCCTATGAGTATATATAGAGGAAGGGAAAAGCAGTGTGTTCGATACCTAGACAGGCCTCATGAATTATCAGCTTGGAATTAAGTGCAATGCTAATGACTCTCTGAGCTCCTGGGTAGAGACTCCATCCCATCCTCATGCGAGTTCTTCCTGGTCACTTGCAGCTTATTTATGGAGTTGCACGGGGCCTGTGGTTTCAGCTCTGTCACAAGGCCTCCATTGGCCCAGGAGCATCAAGGACTGCAATGGACAGCTGTTGGGGGCTGTGGGCGGCTGCTCCCTTGACTCCAGTGCCTTGCCTCACCTCCTCACCTGTGGAGGAAGGAAAAGCTTCTCTCTTGACTCAGTCCTAGAAGACACTCCTCCAGTGTTCTCACATGCTCGGGCTCAGCACAGCTCACAGAGCCTGAGGGACTGGAGGTCAGTGCTGGTCCTCCTGAGGTCCACTGTATCTGGTGTTATTTTTAGAGGAGACTCAAGCTCCCTTTATAAGCAAAGGTACCGCTGGGTCTTTCCTTCCAGTTGATTACCTCTGAGCATCCGGTGCACACCTGTCATGACGTGTCAGAACAAAGGTGGGGGCCTGCACGAAACCGCTCAGACCCATTGGCCATGCGCTCCGGGTCCATTCTTGCTTTTGCTCAATCAGTCATCCACCTCAATAAGCACACTGTGCAACTTCTACTCTTGCCAGGCCTACTTGGGTGTCGGGGCTGGAAAGACGGAGTCGTGGCAGCTCCTGTCCTTGGAGTAGAAATGTGACTGAAGGTGCAGGTTCTGAAGTGGATCAGCACAGTAAGCTCAGTGCTGCAGTTGGTGGAGCATCGAGAGAGGAAGGGAAAGACAGCCAGGAGGCTGTGGCATTGAGAGGAGCAGTGAGGGAGTTGGGCATCTTGGTCACCTGAAGTGTGGGTGTGGTGTCCCTGACAGAGCATGAGTTCCAGATCTGCCGTGTAGCTTTAGCTCCTTCACTTGCTGATCATGAAGAAAATGATTCCTACCAGGCAGAGTTGTGCAGATTTTAAGATGAGCGTGCCCTGTGTTTGGCCTGTGGACCATTGGACCACAGCAGGGAAAACCTCATCACTAATATGAGCCACTTGCATGTTTTCCAGGTTAAGGGACGTGGCCGGGGCACCAATGATCAGCAGCCGCACACTCGGCCTGCACTTCCACCCCCGGAGAGGTCTGCACCACCAGGTCCCTGTCATGTTCGACTACTTCCACCTGTCAGTGATCTCTGTGACCGTTCACGCTGCCCTGGTGGCTCTGCAGCAGCCCCTGATCAGGTATGAAGTTAGAGGTGGCCCTGAGTCATGGAGAGTCACCTCCCATCACAGGTGTGGCTGGAGGCATGGAGCTTGCCCAGGGAGGTCAGTTCCGAGCAGAGAAGCTGCCTCCAGGCTGTGGGTGTAGGTTTGGGCCTCACTAAGAGACACAGAAGAGCTAGAGGAGCCGTGTGGAGGGACCACCAGGAGGCAGAGGGGCACAGGGTGGAGTCCAGGGGCTAAAAATCTGCAAACTGTGGCTCCCACCAGGGAAGGCCTGGAGTCTTCACCTGCCTCACTTTTATGTGTCTTATTTGACAAGTCATCTTATGTCCTGAGTCCCATGAGCTTCAGCTCTAAGGCAGGAGTGCTAACGGGTGCCATCTACATGCGTTGTAGTGACTCCCAGATGACAGGGCCAGCCACGTGGCAAGAGTTCCATGCTCTCTCTCCTCCTTGGTGGCTATTTGTTCAAATGCGGGTGACCACGTGTACGATTGCTCCTTCGCGGTTCCTCTTCAGTGGCTTTCCTGGGACAGCCTCCAAGTTCCCGGGGAGCACTAAGGCAGAGCAGAGACAAAGCTGACCATAGCAAGTTCACTGTGCTGCACATGACCTCTTTGAACGCCCCAGCATGGCTGACCATGGGCCTCTAAATCATCTCACAATATCTCACGTGCATGTAGACTAAAGGTGCAAATGTGTACGATGAGCTATTTAGGGGTAGAATCTTGTAACACAGATTTTTGGAAAGGGAATTGTCCCAATTTCCTTTTCCTGGATGGTTTCTCAGTGCCAAGAGTAAGTGGGGCTCACAGGGAATGTGAGGTGGATTCTGAGAGGAAAAAAGTGAATCACTTTTTGGAGGGTTTGCAGTAGTGTGGGCTTTGGGCACAGAGGGCAATCGTGCCTGGGAGCTAAAGTCAGAGCACATGGCAGAACCCAAGAGAATAGGGAATTGAGGGGTGCCGACAGCTGGTGAGCAGCAGCCCCCAAGCCTGGGGCCACATGGCCCACAGTGCTCTGCTGAGAAGCCCTTAACCTTGACTGAGCTGTTTGATAGGAGCTGTGCTCTGAAGATTAAGGAGGCACTTGGGTCAGGGAGTCTGTGGGGCTGTTCGTTCTCCTTGCATCATGAGCACTTGCTGAGCACCTGGTGTGCTAGAGAAGGCATCAGGTTCTGCCCTGCACATCCTACTGTGGGATCCTCAGGGTCCTCGAAACAGACCTTTCCTTCAAGGAGCTCACTCGCAGAGGAGCCGGCCAATCTGCATGTGTGGAAATATAATATGGTATGCGTTGTTGCAGTGGAGCTTGGTGGAAAGTGTTCTAGGATTTATCATCTTAGGAACACAGGGATGCGGACCTGGACTTGGAAAATCACTGGAAAAGTAGGCTCCAGAAGCAGCAGAGTGTTGTTGTTCTGTGAAGCAAGTTCCCCAGCCCTGAAGTTGCTTTGAGGATTGGCAGATGGGGCCTGGTGCAGAGTTCAGGGTCATCTCTGTGTCAGTGAGGTGAGACCGGTGTCCTGAGATCAGCCGTTGTGCCAAAGGCAGGTGACAGCCTGGGGGAGGAAGGGCAGAGCTCTCTCTGTGATTCCAGCTCCTCAAGAGTGGGTCATCCTCCTTAGATGCAGTCACCGCCATCTCATTGTCCAGTCTACCAGTTAGTTCCTGGGGGTCCCTAGGCAGGTGACCTAAACTCCCTCAACACCTGTTTCAACATATAAACAATGATGAATAAGGAATTTCTTTCAGATGGAGGTGAGATTGAGCCAACAGAGAAGATGGGGATGCCTTGGAACAAGTAGAGGGCCTCCCCCTTGGGGAAAATGTCCTTGGCTCAGGGCTTGGTTTGCTGTGCTTGAACCACTCACAGCTTGAACCTGGAAGCTCTGAGATGAGCAGATCAGACTCCCCAAACCCAGAAGGTGCAGAGCCTGGCAGAGATCCCCATAAGCAGTGAGTCCCGATTCAGAGTGACGCCAGTTAAACTGAGGGGTGTGCCCAGTATCCAGAGAGCCCCTATAGGGTAGGGTTAAAAGTAAGGGCTTTAGGGTCAGAAGGGCCAGGTGGCAATCCTGAGTGCCTGCTTGCCAGTAGTGTTGATTTGAGCACGTGGGAAAGAGAGTATATATACAGCCCTTGGCCATGCATCCAGTAGGTTAACTGTTACTGAGAATCAACCACATTCCAAGCTCTGATCTAGACCAAATGAATACGGGCTTAATAACTGGCAGGTGACTTTGAGAGTGGCAAGAAGCAGTTCTGCTTGAAACCCAAAGGAAAGCTTTGCAGAAGAAATGGGCTTGGTGTTCCGTGTGGTGGTGAGATGGATTCAGGAGGGTGAATTAGAGCCAGATTTTAACAGTGTGATTAGAGACATGCTAAGGAATTGAAAGTCCAGTTACTCTGTAAAGTAACCTGAAGGTTTGAGCAGAGCAGCCTGGTAGAGCTGTGTTTTGTAGAGATCCCTCTGGCTGGCTGGAGAGAGGTTCCATCAAGAGGGGGCAGGAGCAAAGACAGACTGCGGGAATGTTCACATCACCTTAAGTGGCAGTGTGAGCAGGGCTTTCCCTCTGTGCCGCTGGCAGCCCTGATGCTATTCTAATGAGGACTGGGCATCTGTGGACTCTTGGTAGAAAATGTACCCCCGTCAGGAATGGTGTCTGCCAGGTTTGCCTTGAGGACCTTCCGGAGAAGGATGCAGATAAATCCACAGTGGGAGCTTATACTTCTCCGGAGATGAAGGTAAAAATAGGACTGTCTTCCGTTCCCTGGATTTTGCAGGAAGAATTTCTATCTTGGCTCATGGTAGCTGAGAACAAAGGGAACCCTTTAAGATTGTGGGAAATACCTGTCAAATAGGACAAGCACTAGCTTTTCTAGAAAAGCAATTTTAAACAGCATCAGTCAGATCCAATAAGTATGAAGGAGGTGTGAAATTAAAACTTAACCTCAAAAGACCCTTAACCTTCAATGAGAGACTGAAGAAAAGAATTCAAGTTTTAACCCTCAAATGGGGCAGGTGGACTTCTTCTGAGGTGTTCCCATCCTTCACAAAGACAAAACAAGGGCAACACTTAAATGAATACTGTTTTGCTATATGCACACCTATAGGTACATCTATTCTACTTTTCTTCTGGAAAGTTCCTTCCACCCATCTTCTAGCTGAATGGGAAACTTGCCTCAACTCTCAACTCAAATCAGAATCATGCTGATATTACATTAGACAGCTGTGCCTCCATACAGGGTGGGGCTTGTTTCCAGGACCCCCACAGATACCAAAACCCATGGATGTTCAATGCCAGTATATAAAATGGTGTGATTTGCACACAGCCTACACACATCCTCCAGAAACTTTAAGTCATCTCTGGATCACCTTCAATGTCTAATAGAATGTAAATGCTGTGTGGAGCGTTGATATGCTGTATTGTGTAGGGAATGGTTATAAGGAAAGTGTCTGTACATGTTCAGTTTAGATGCTATTTTTTTTTCTGAATATTTTCAATCCTTGAGTGGTCAAGTCTGTGGAACTGGAGGGCATGGAAGGGGGATTATAATAGTCCTGCCTTTAGACACGACTAGTATGGATACGCAGATAGAACTAGGCTGATGGTTGCATCATCATTAAGAGTTACTGACTTTTTGTGGATCTTCACTATTGGCTAGACGCTGTGCTTAAAGCCACCTTGGCTGATCTCAGGGAGTCCTGGCAGTGACTCTGCGGTTCCAGTGTGATCATCAACCCTTCTGACCCATGGAGAGACAAGGCAGAGGAGGTTAAATCTGACCCTGGCACATAGTGTGCTGGTGATGCTTCTGGGACTTGTCCCCTGGCAGATAGGCTTTATGGCCAGCTGCTCATTTAGACACATGTATTAGGCAGCAAGTCCCTGCCTGAACATCCATCCTGGTCACCCACTGTGTTTCAAGAACTACCTTTCCCTGCTTGCAGGCCTCAATGTAGTTCCACTGCATTCTCCAGGGACTGGTTTGCCCACCTCCCTCCCTTTCTCTATACCATTAGTAAGGTGAGCACCACCTCAGCTGCCTGGCACATGGTGTGAGACTATTCAGATTTGAATAAGTGGATTAAGCCAAAATAGAATGTCAACTTTTTTCTCTGTCAGTATTTTGAGTGGGAACGTGGGTCTCTTGGAGGAAACCCTGCACGATTCTTTTGAGCACCTATGATAAAGATGATGCCACCTGCTTATCACGAAGACCCTCTGCCCTCATAGACCTGCAGTCTCCCTGTGCAGTGTTTATCACACGGACGATAAGAAATAATGTAGTGTTAGGGTATCTAGTAGGTGAGATCTGAAGGCCGACCTGCATCAGTACATTAATTGATGAACGTCACAAAGGACAAGGTAGGTGAGGCGATCCCAAAGGCTAGCTAGTAAGATGAGGAGCAACGATCACCCTGCCTCCCTCCCTCCTTGATTCTAGAGTTGATCAGACCCACCACACCACGACAGTTGATCTCCACGGGGAATCAGAGTGGGCCAGGTCTGTGTTTGTCAGCTGAGCAGATTACAGTCCTGCTAGCTACCGTGGACTCGGGGAGGGCTCTATTATTGGCATTGTCTTGGACACTGACTGTTCTCTTGCTTGGCTCAAGGAGGTGGATATTCTTTTATATTCTTCTACCAAAGAGCAGGCAAAGCCTCAGGAGGAGGCTCACTTCAGGTGACAGCACTGGGGAGCCGTGTGAGCAGGGCTGCCCTTCTGCCCCTGGCCAGGCGCCCGTCCACCTGCTGCTCGGGGTGGTGTGGCCTAGACCTCAGTCTCCCTCAGCTGGCATGCTCATGGCATCTCAGGCAGGCATTTCTTTGCTAGTTTCTGGATGTGTGTCATCTATGGCTGCCAAGTATACATGCCAGTTGACCCCTTTGTCCTCCCAACATCCCCAAATGTCCTGTCCAGACCCTGTGAGGGGGGGATCTCCTTCTAAGTGACCTGCCTGTGGGCTCCCAGCAGTGCCCCTCAAGGGTGCTGAATTAAGGCCACCATCACCTTCTTTACCTGAGGTTTCTCCTTCACTGTGTTCCTTTTAGTTTTGCTCGTCCGGGAAGAGGCTCCTGGCTTGGTAAAGGCGGCCCAGACGTGGGAACAGAACAGTCCATCATTTCTCTGGAGAACTTGGTCTTTGGAGCTGGATATTGCAAGCCGACTTCCTCAGAGGTAAGGTCAGCCCTGGGGCCATGGACCTGTACCTGCCAACTGTGTTCGCAGAGTGTGTGTTCTGTGAGAATCCTGCATCTTTCAAAGTCCTCCTAGAGATGCTTTGCTCTGCTGATCCCTTCCCCTGGCTGTCCATCCATCCTCCTCTTTATTACTGCAACATTTATTAGACACATCCTCATGCCAAGCCCTGTGGTGGGCTCAGGTGATATGGCCCTCAGAAGGTACCATTATGCATTGCCCCTTAGAGAGAGAGGTCTCTGGAGGCCAGGCTGCTGTGTGGTGAGGGGCTTCTCTCAGATGGTGTGTGGACGCTGAAAGGCTCTTGGCGTTGAGTCATGCCTGGCCTCAAAGGCTGGCTCCATCCTTCATTTCTTCATTCTTTGAGTGTAACTTTCCCCAGCTGTGGAGTGGAACCAGGAAGAGGTAGTCTGTCATGGAGGATCAGGTGTGCCAACACTGCCATGAATGTGAAGTCCTCAGCACCATTCCTGGTGCTCAGTGGTCACTCAATCATTATGCATCTCCCGTCCTTTCCCTTGCTCCTTCTCTCCCAGAAACATGTGCTACTACTTTCCTGTGATGTGCAGGGTTTGGCTGCAAATGTACGACTATCCATATTTCTCCTGAGCTGGTATGTGATGTGTTTCTATTAGTGATCTGCTCAGAAATAACCAGCTTTTATTATTCAGGATTGTCAGGAAAAACAGGACCCATAGGACCATTCCTTGTTTTGCATAAGAACTAAAAAATCATAGATCAAGGAGAGTGAGAGAGAGAACATGCTCTCTCACTGACTCTCTCATTTGTTCTATTCAGACCTTCAGTGAATTAGATAAGCACAGTATACAGTGGTGAGGGCAATCTGTTTTACTCAGTCTACCAGTTCGCATGTTAATCGCATTCAGAAGCATCCTCACAGTCATCCAGAGGCCTTCTAAGCTCGGCCACTTCCCAGGAGTGCTCTATCCTCCTGTGCAGATGGACTCTATGCTCAGACTGTCCTGAGTAACAGCACCATGTTGGCTCACTCACCTCCAACATCACCTCTCCCAGCTCTGAGACCTGGCTGGGAGATCAGCCTGCAGCATTTGCCCATCGCAGATCCACGTGGCTCTGGCTGCTGTGTCCAGTGTTCTCAAGATCCTGAGAAGCAGAGAGAAGGGCTACCAAGGTCTTCCTGAGGGACAGGGAAGTAGAAGCAGCACGGGACTTGGTGTGCTGTGGAGCAGATGTTAGAGCCACATGGGATCAGTTTGCAGGTGAATCCCATAATGTATAGATGCAGGACCTCGGGTGACCACTGATATTCCAGAACCTGGTGTCCCCAGCATCAACACAGGGTCACCGAGTGACTGGGGAACTGACTAGAAAGCAGTGAGCCTCCCAGCATGGAGGGGGCTCTCTTTACTACATCACACACATGAGAGGGCCCCCCACCTGGGATGGGCCACAAGGAGAAGCCTGATCTTCCTGTCTACACCCTGAAGGTCTACAGCAGAATGTCCAGGCCGAGGTGTAGCCCTAGTTGTCCCCCAGTTTCCCTGCCGCTGGAGCACTGATGGCCGACTCTGTGGGACCAGTGGCTCTGCAAAGATCCTCAGGCCTTGGCTGAAGTGTTGTGAATATATCACAGTTTAAGTTTTCCCTGCAACCAGTCCTACCCCACCAGTAACACGTGCTGTACCCTAGAGCTCTCTAGCAGGCCTCCCACCTAAAATCTTCAGCTCAGACTGCTTTCTAGGGAACATGGCCTGGGATATCAGTGACCCAATAGTCACAGCTCAATTGGAAACATTTTAAACACTTGCTTCCCAAGTTGAGGTCCTTAGTCGGTTCCACAAAAGCAGATGAAAACGATACGATCAGCCCTTTTCCCTGAAGGCCCTCTGCTCCCTGCATGTGCTCAGGGCCTGCTCAGAGGTCAGCACGGCATGAGGCACTCGGACTTCCTAGGATGAACACCTTCTCCCCAGGGCTGTAGAAGTCTCAGTCTCCTTCCCTGGGGCTCAGAGTGGTGGTAATAGAGACCATCTCATTAGCTGACCATCCCCAGGGCCAAGCACCAGGCCTGGGACTGGCTTCTTCTAAAGGAAGCACCTGTCTAATTCCCCCAGCGGAGGATGCGATCTGTGCTTGAGCAAGGGGGGAGGAGTGAATGGCACAAGTGTATGGTCACAGTCATGTGGAGAACTGGACAGTCTAGTCTGTGGGCCACTCAGACCCATCCTGGCTGTGTATGGTAGCAGACGTGATCCTAATGGGAAGGAGCTGAAGGGTGATGAACATCTCCATGGACATCTGAGGGCCTTGTGCAGCTGCCCTGGGTGATGGAGGGCACCCTAGGGCTGCCATGTGATGCACATTGTGGGTGGTTTCAGCCCACTGAACTCTTACAGATGACATGTCTGAGCATGGCCTCGTCCAGTCTTCAACTTGGACACTGTCTTAATATGGTTCAGAGAAGATTCTGGGGCAGATGCCAGCTATGATCAGTGCTGTGGGACTTTGGGAGCTAATTCATTCCTGCGGAAACTCAGTTTTCTCAACTGTGAAATGGAATAATGTCTTTTCTTCAGAGAAGATTTCAGAGTTAACATGTGTAAAAACATTACAGAAATAGCTGTGTGTGGTAGCCCACGCCTGTAATCTCAGCAACTCGGGAGGCTGAGGCAGGAGGATAGTGAGTTCAAAGCCAGCCTCGGCAAAAGCGAGATGCTAAGCAACTCAGTGAGACCCTGTCTCTAAATTAAATACAAAATACGCTGGGGAAGTGGCTCAGTGGTTGAGTGCCCCTGAGTTCAATCCCCAGTACCTCCCCAAAATATAAAGAAAAGAAAAGAAAACAACAACAAAATACATTACAGCAATAGACTTACCAGGCTCCAAATACAGTACAGATACGGTATAGTGTTGTTGTTGTTTCCTATTCTTGGCTCTTTCTGGGGATGTGTGTCAAAGCTGACAGGACTGTCTTTTGTAAGAGTCAGGTAGAATGGCTTATTTGTGGGTGCTTGGCATTGAATTTGCCCATGGAACTTAGCTCAATGGGTTATTTTCAGGACTTGGTTCTTTTCCTGAGCACTTTCCATCTGGGTCCCCTCCAACTATAATTCAGTGCTGTGCACCCACCCTGAGCCTTCCCACATGGCAAAGGCTGCCAAGCAGAGAATGAAATCCACCCCGCACTCCCCTGGGAGCCATGCACCAAATCCTCGAGAAGCCCAGAACATTAGCAAATAGCGCTGGAATCTGCACAGATTGCAGCCTCCGCTGGAGGATTAGACAGGGGCTTCCTTCAGAAGAAGCCAGTCCCAGCAGAGGTGTTTGCAAAACTAGTTTTGCAGCAAAACGTGCTGATTGGCAAGGCATCATGAGAGGTGATGATGCTGTGCCCCTCTGGTTAGCACAGACCTTCTCCTGATGGCTGCTCTTTGCTGCTGCACCCTCTGTGTTAAACCCTTTGTGTTCAGAGTTGCTGGAGCAGGGCTCCTGTTCCTCCCACCTCCAGCTGTCAGCTTTGCACCAGAGGAAGCACTGACCCTCTCTGCCTCACAGCGTATCTGCCAATGCGGATACTCATGCAGGCCTTGAAGGGTTGAGAGAAGATTAAGTGGAGTCACCTTATAAGGGCCTTGAGAACATAGACCCTGGCACAAAAATTCCCAAGAAATGCTCTGCTGATATTGTTTCCTTATTATTTATCCATATAATTAAATAAACTCTTACTGCAACAGCCCCAGCCCCAGTGTGGTCTTGTGGGCAGGACCTTGAATCAAGCATCTTAAATGCCGTTTTGTTCTTGGCTTCTGCGTTAGCTTGCTGTGTGAGCTCCAGCCCCTTGCCCTCTCTGACTCTCAGTTTCCCAAGGTGTAGAAAGAGAGCTGGATGGAATCTTCCAGGAGCCTCCCTCCTGCTCTTTGCTGCTTTTACTGAAATCCCCCTGGAACTGCTATGTACAGCTTGGGCAGTTGGTCCACAGCAGCAGACCCCAGAGGATGTCATGCTCCCCACCACTGTGTGTGCGTGTGTGTGTGTGTGTGTGTGTGTGTGTGAGAGAGAGAGAGAGAGAGAGAGAGAGAGAATATCAATCTCCAGTTAAAGCTACAGTTTTAATTCAGGGAGTGTGATGCCATCTCTTTCCACCCCCATAGGGAGAAAGATATTTATTTTAAGATTTAGCTCATGCAGTTGTAGAGGCTGGCAAGTCCAGAATCTTTGGGGTAGGCTGGTAGGCAGGAGACCCAGGAAAGAGCTGCTTTCAAATCCAAAGGCGTTCTACTGGCAAAATTCCTCCTGCTTTGGGGGAGGTCAGTCTTCCTTCTACCAGGGCCTGTGACTGGGATAAGGCCCACCTATATTGTGGGAGTTCATCTGCTTTATTCAAAGTCTGATGACTTCAGTGTTAATCTTCTACCAAATGTCCTCAGAGAAACACTTGAAATGTTTGGCCAAATAGCAGGGTACCACAGCTGGGCCAAGTTAACACACAGCCACCCACACATATGATAAATCCCCTGTTCTGACAGGCCCTTATTGGAGATCCAGAGTCAAGTGACAGGTCAGGAGAATCCCATTCTCCCTGCAGGGTCTGAAGTAAGTAAGGTTCCACTGTGCAGAGGGAGGCGTGGCCTGGTGCAGAGGCACCACTAGGGGAACCCTGGGAAGGGCCCAGAAGAGCATGAGCCAATGCTAATCCCCCATGGGGTGCTGCAGAGCCGTGGGGAGGAGTGGGCCCTGGGATCCAGAGTGAGACAGCATAATGATTAGAAGATCAGATCTTACAAGGGTGCAAAGTTTGATGATGATCATTTTGGAGCACACCTTTAAATGCCTCCTCTCCCTCAAGGTCCCTGCTAAGCTATCTGTGCATATGGACTCCTTTGGTTCACACAGTGACCTTTGTGTTCCTTCTGCGGATGCGGAACTGGAGTCACAGAGAGGCTGGGTCAGGTCTCTGCAGGCACACAACTGAGGGGGACCAAGCTGGTGGCTTGACCTGGGGAATGTGATGCAATCTCCCAACCCCAGTCATTGGCTGCCAGGTTAATGGAGAACCTGATAAAAGATGAGCCCATCTCTCCAGCCTCTGAGACCCTAAGGCAGGGCAGGCTTCATCTCCTGTGTGCCGCTGACTAGTGCGGCTAGAGCTGACCCTGAAGTGAAATCCCCTGTCCTCTGCTCGGCTTGGAAGGCTTTTTCCCACACACAGGAGTAAACATCATTGACATCGTTCACGGTCACTCTTCTGAGGTCATTTTCCTTTTATGTTGAACTGCAGAAAATTGCAGAACAATAACATTCTGGAGGGAATAATGCTCGTGCCCTGCTTACCTGGTGAGCTTAGCGTAGCCTCACAAAGCCCCTTCCATTCCGAGCCCTGTGTCACGATGGCCCATGCCCCATTGCCAGGAGGGTACCTGTGGTGGGACAGGCCCAGGAGGGAAACTGAGGGACAGGGCTGACTCCCAGGCAGGAATGTCCCCTCTCCCAGGAGTGATCTCCTTTTTACCCTTTTACCCCTGTTTTATGGGTTCAGAGTCCTTTGCCCTTGCTTGGGATAGATGTTAGCCTGTTATTGTGTATCCTGGATCCCTCCCATGAGGTCTTGAGTGGCACAGGTAAGACACACACTTCCATGTGCCTGTTAAACATGTCACTGTGTGGCTTCTGGCCTGTGACATCTCTGAAAGTAGAGACACCATCTTTACTTCCTTCACTAATGGGTGATAAGCAAGCATCAGCTGTGTCTGGGACCCAGGATGTAGCAGTATCAGGAAGACCTGCAATCCTGGAGCCTGGGGGGGCAGAGGGGCAGAGGGGCTGGCACAGGCAGGCCTCCCTTGGCGATGGATGCCACAGAGGTGGGAGGGATGCACTTGCTTCCCCTTCACCTGGGGACTCACCATAGCCACTTAGCATCAGGCACAAGAGTCACAATGCCCAGGGAACAACAGTTTTAGGGGCTAAGAGAATATTTTAATGTTTTTCACTCATGAGACAAAAGACAAATATGATCCAACCTAATCTACATATCCTTACACCAACCCTTTTAAAAGAAGCTTTTAAAATATATTTGTTTTATGGATGAAGAAGCCCACCAAGATCAAAGTACCTGGGACCCAGGAGAGTCACAATTCAGGCCTGGGAGAGGATTATCACTCCTCGTTATTGACTCCTGTTTGTAGAAATAACCATCAGCCTTGATGGTTTCACCAAGGTAGGGAGATGTGAACCTGGAACTCGGTCCCCCATCTGGCCCTAGGTTCTGACATGGCTCCTGGCATGGCATGACCAGGGAGAGCACTGCTTGAGCGTTCCTGTGTGGAGGAGGCGGCTGAGTGTAAGATATGTACTGTTTGAAATTTGTGAAAAACATGTTTCATGGTTGGCACCCAGGGAAGGTCAGGGGTCATAGGAGGATGTCCTTCAGGGTCATCGTGTTGCTTTATGTGGCAGGACTGCTTTCATTTGTAAGGCTGGATGATATTCCATTTTATCTGTGATGTGTGTCACCTTTACCCATCTTTTGATGAGCACCGAGGTCATTTTCGTGTCTTGAATATTGTGAATGATGTGGCAATAAACTTGGGAGTACAGAGATCTCCTTGAAATATTCACTGAAATCATTTTTGGATATATACTCAGAAGAGGTGTTACTGGCCAGGTGCAGTGGCATATACCGGTAATCCCAGTGGCTCACTACGCCAAGGTAAGAGGATCACAATTTCAAAGTCAGCCTTAGCAAGTTAATGAGACCCTAATAAACTTAACGACTTAGTGATACTCTGTCCTCTGTCTCTAACACACACACACACACACACACACACACACACATATATATATGGTATTCACTACCCCCCAAAAAAGAGGAGGTGTTGCTGGATCACACACCTGTTCTTAGTTTTTTTTTTTTTTTTTTTTTTTTGAGGAACCTCTGTATTATTTCTGATAGTAGCTGCACCAACTTAGAGCCCCACCAACAGTGCCCAGGATTCCAGTCGCTTCGCATTCTTGGTCACACTTAGTGTCTTTTTCTTTTCTTCCCTTCCATCTCTCTTCTTTGTGCCCAGCTAACAGCCCTGCCACACGTGGGGTCCAAGGTGGTTTATTAATTCCACTATGATTAGTGGCGTCGGGCATCTTTCCGTTGCAGGCCATTTGTGTGTATCCACTTTGGAGCAAGGTCTGTTTAGTTCCTCGGCCCACCTTCAGAATCTATTAAGCGGTCTGAGCTCCTCCTGGGTTTTTGGATAGTCACTCGCTGTCAGGTATGTGGCCTGCAGGTGCCGTCCCCGCTCCGCAGGTTCCTCTGGCTCTGGCGACTGTCGCCCTTGCTGTGCAGACAGTGCTAGCTGGCTGTGATCCCGTTTGACTGTGTTTGCTTCTGTTGCTTGTGCATTCAAGGTCACAGCCAAGAAACTTCCTCCACGATGACTGTCACAGAGCTTTCCTCACGTTTTCTTCAGGCAGTTTTGCAGCTTGGGTCTTATGTGTAGTTCTGTAAGCCACTTCAGACCTGCTTTTGTGTGTGGTGTGGGATCTGAGTCCAGTACGATTCCTTTGCTTGTGCATATCCAGTTTTGCAGTCATTATTTGTTGAAGAAACTATTCTTTCCAAATGGTGTGTCCCTGGTACCCCATCAAAAAAATCATTCGACTGTATAGGAGCAGTTTTATTCCTTGGCTTTTTACTATTTTAAAAATCACGTTATTGAGGTTTGATTCTTGGGAAAAGAGCTATCCATGTGCTGCACATACCGAATGTGTGCACATTAATGATTTTGGCGGGGCTTGCCATTCTGCACAGTTGGTCTCCTGTCCGTCTGTGCCAATACCATGCTGTTCTAGCTACTGCCGCTGTGGAATGTACTTTGAAATTCGCAGGTGTGATGTTTTCAGCTTTGCAGGTCACGGGCGATTAAGGCAGTTTTCAGTAATGAAAAAGGTGATACATAAATAAGCAGTACACTTTTGCATGAGAAGCCTATTTTCACTGATTTATGTGGCTCTTTAGGAAATGACCTGTGGAATTATGTTGAATTCATATGGAAATTAATGGGAACTACTATAGATTCAAAGACCACCACAGCCTGTGCACCATATAGAAACTTGCTATTGATTTTGTAGGATTTTATTAAATCACAATCACTTTAATGAGAAAATTTAAACCATTTATTGTAATGGGAAAAGCACCATAGTGCTTGCCATCTTATTTCTTAAAATCTAACAAAAATGATTAAATATAAAGCTTTTTTAAATCTAACATTTTTTTTCTTTAAATAACTTGTGTTTTAATGCTTTTCTGGTAGTGTCTATTTTTCAAATTCTTTGACACTTCTGGTAAGAAGACTTAATTTGAGATCTACCATTTTAACACGACCTTAACTGCCCAGAACGTGCTAGGTGAAGACTCAGTGCTGGGCAGCGGGTCATGGCTGGCCCGGTCCACCTTGCAGAAGTGAAACTTCAGTCCTTGAGCAGCAGCGTCCACTCGCCCCAGCCCTCCTGCCCCAGCAGTCACATAGTGGCAGAACCAGGTAGTGTCCCTTGTTGTGGGGCTGGCTTAGGTCACTCCACATAATCCCACGATTCACAGGATCCACAGGATGCCCCTAAAAGCCCAAGGAATCTTGAAAATGGGGACCCTATAAACCAGATTAACCACACACAGGTTATCTGATTCTTCTTCTTAATGCTTGGAAGCAAGTGAGGAGTGGGGCAGAGACAAGGTGCAAAGCTGTTGCCCTGGCCCGAGAGTGGTGAAGTGGATCTGGTAGTTTTCTGTCAAGGGCTGCGAGCTTTCTAATAAGGACAGTTGGCAAACCTGATTCACAATGAAGTGTGAATGGCTGAAAGCTCCTTTTGGATGGATGACCCTCATTAGGCATTTACATCTTCTGACCTCTCCCATCACCCTGTCCGCCTGAAGAGCGCCTCTGTCCTTCAGAACCCACTGTGGTCACCCCCTCTTGGGGAGGCTTTTTGGAAAGCCGAGGCACTCTTTGATACTCCATCTGCTCTCTGTGATGCTTCTGCAGTCTCCGCTGAGCCTGCTGACTGCTCCCTGTGCTGCACCTGGGAGCATCCCTGGAGGATGTGATTATGCCTTTCAATATTCCCCATGAAGTCGCCTGGAGGGGGTTTTCTCTCCTTTCCTGGGGTGAGCCAGCACCACCGCTCGCTCAAGGCAGCAAACGGATGACAAGCTTGGTCACAACCAGAGTTTTAATCAGAAAATGGATGAGGGGTGCTGGGAGTGAGACAGCGAGTTTTCCTGCCACGTCCATTGTCCTGTGTGGATGTTGCAACAGGAAGTGGGAATCAAGAGTAGGGACCAAAAGAGCCAGAGTCTGCTTGGAGGGCCTGGAAAAGCTGGCCTCTGGGGAAAGTCCCCCATCTCATGCCATCTCAGCCAGGACACTCGGAGAACCGTCTCTGTCATGGACTTGCTCAAGAACCAGTATGCATGACGTCAGCAGAGAAGGAGGCCGGCAGAGGAGAAAACCCAGAGATTCCAGAGCCAGCTGTCCCTGTGTGGAGGCTGCCCACAGCATCTCCCTCAGGTTTGAGCCTTCTTTGTCCAAGCACTGATGGAGCCATCTCTGCACCTGCGCCATGTGCCACAACTCAGGAATTTAGCTGGAAGCAAAACAAGAAAAGGAGTTTTCTGGCTCCTTTCCTCCTGTTGCCAGGGAGGAAAGGAGCCAGAAAACTCAAGTTCTTACCTAATACTCATTGTCCTGAGCACAGAGCTGTGACTACAGGGAACTGTCTGGTCTGCGAGACACAGGGGAGCACCTCAGGAAGAAGAATTAGGCTGTAGCCTGGAGAATGAGTGAGAAGTGTCTAAGCGAAGGAGGGGCTGGGCGGTCACGTTCGGCAGCAAGGATCCTGGCAGAGCAGAGGAGCAGGGGCTGAAATCCTGCCCAGTCTGCATGACCAAACTGTGCATCAATAGGGCTGGGTCCGCTGAGGAGGGACCCTGGTTTCCAATCCATCCACCTGAGAGGGAAACCTCTTTCTGGCTAGTACAAAGACAAACTAGGGGTTTGCTGGGACTCTGGAGGAGGGAGAGTGAGGCCAAGAGATCCCTGAAGCAAAGGAGAAAGAGGTGGAGGACGCACAGGCAGAGGGGCCAGGCCCTCATGACCAGGAGGGTGAGGGAAGGACAGGAGGCTGCTGTGGTGGACAGGAGCTGCCTCCTGCAGGACCCTGAAGTCTGGGCACCATAGATAGGAGGACGGCTGACCCTGGGGCTCCCGTGACAGCCAGGCACAGCTCAGCAGCCAGATTCCAGCAGCCTCTTCTCCACGCGGTCTTACAGGGCTCCAGTCGCCATCCCACACACAGGTGTTTGTGACAATGGCTCAATAAGGAGTCCACTTAGAGGCTGGCAAGGAGGGGCTGCCTGAGGACAGGATGGTTCTTCTCCACACGGGTGTTTGGGTGGACAGAGAGGAGAGCACGGGATTGACTGTCATTTCAGACTGGGACTGTGCTGTGTCCTAAGCCTGCATAAGGGGGCAGGTGGGAATCTGGGAAGTGGTTCACCACATACCTTCCCTGTATGTGGAGACAGCGTGCTGCACAGGTGTGCGTGCTGTCCCTGTAGGCTCAGTGTTGTGCAGATCTGCAAATACTCCATGAGCACAGAAGTTTCACTGCTGGTGGCTTTGTGGGAACCAGAGTCTCTCTTCCTGCTGAAGGCAGTACCTAGTCCTGATTTTGAATGGAAAGCTGGTTCTCCATGTGGTTCTTCTCGCCCCCCAGCTGTGGCGTGCTCCCAGGGTGTGTTTGGTGGCAAAGGAGAGGGCCTTTTCTATTTAACAAGGTCTCAGTGGAAGGGACACCAATGAGGGAGGCAGGATTTTGAGGTTCCCAAACCCTGTTCCTGTGTTTCTGTGCCGTGTGGTTGCAGCAAGGAGCTCGACATGCAGAAGGGGCCTTGACTGCTGAGCCTCGGAACTGGGGTAGGCAGGAGGGACACTGGCGAGACAGTCCCCAGGTCCATCCACTCCTATACCTGAGAACCACGTCTCCAGACACACATTCAATTAGGTTTGAGCTGTGGGACCAGATTCTGGCAAATAATGAGGGCGAAGTGACACAAGCCTCTCCCAGTCCATGCTTGATCCTCTGGTCTCTCTTTCCCTTTACTGGACCTCAGGAGTCATGCATTTCTGTTGGTAGTTGCAGAAAGGAAGAGAGCCTGGCCTGGAGATACCACTGGGGAGATCCGCTCATGAAATGCACAGACCTGGGTTAGACTTTGCAAAAAAACAGAAGGAAAAACAACAACAACAAAAACAACTCTTGCATTAAGTTTTCACCTTCTCCATACCTTATGATGGGGTTTAAATTTCAACACACAAACCAAGCACAGTGAGAGTGACGTGGACCCCACCCCACTGCCTACCCTCTCACTTGGCTGCAGCCCACTGCCATTTCTTTTCATTTCTTCTCTTCTTTTTATTTATTTATTGTGTGTGTGTGTGTGTGTGTGTGTGTGTGTGTACCAGGGTTAGAACCCAGGGGTGCATAGCACTGGGCCACATCCCCAATCCTTTCTATATTTTATTTTGAGACAGGGTCTTGATAAGTTGCTTAGGGCCCTGCTAAGTTGCTGAGGCTGGCTTTGAACTTGCAATCCTCCTGCCTCAGCCTCCTGAGCTGCTGGGATAACAGGTGTACGGCACCATACCTAAGAGGCTAGGAGGCAGAAAAATCAGAGAAATTAGCCAAATGTCAGAACTTTTCATGTGTTTAACAAAATATGGAAGAAGCCAGAAGCAAATAGATTGAGGGTTACTTAGTGTTTTAGTAAATTATACGAAGAGACCACCAGCTTGGAACTATAAAAACATTTGACTCTCCGGAGCTGATGAGCTTTTAGTGCTACAGATCTAGAGATGGGTTTTGAAGGCTGTGGTGTTCTTGGGTTGGTACTTGCCACTACAACAGAATGTCTGAGATACCTGTAGAGGTAAAGAGGCTATTTTGGTTCATGATTTTAGAGTTTCCAGTGCATGATCAGTTGGACCCATTGTTTTTAGACCCCTGGTGGAGGGATTGCTGGGCAGCCCCCCAAAAGATTGCATTAACTACTGCCCATCCTAGAGTAGGCCAGGAGAGTAAGAAAAATCACAACGAGTAGTCTCCTGGCAGGGGGACCCAGGGGACCCAGTGACATGAGTCTAGGTTGTGGACCAAGAAGTCCTACCAGCACTGAATTTGTGTATAACCAAGAGACCTGCTGTGGTTTGTTGTGGTTTGAGGGGGTTCCCCAAGGGTTTGTGTGTTGAAATTTAAACTCCATCATAAGGTTTAGAGAAGGTGGAAACTTAATCTTTCTATGGAGTTTAGGTGGCTTTGGGGACATGGTTAGGACCAGATAAAGTCCTTTCCCCTGTTCAAATCCTGGTGGCTTTATAAGAAGAGGGACATAAGAGGCACAGACACCCATGTGCTTCTTTCTCCTGCCCTGTGATCCCTTATGGGCTCCACAGCAATGAGGCCTTCACCAGATGTTGTCCTTGACCTGGGATCTCCAGAACCATGAGCCCAGATGGACCTCTTTTCTTTAACATCACCAGGGTGTGGGGTGCTGCTCTTGGTAGCAGAGCAATGCAGCCCTTCCAAGTCTGGCTGGAGGCCTTGGCTTTGCCCAGCTCCGGGGCAGCCCTGCTGTGTGCCAGAGCTGCTGCTGCTGGCTCCCTTCATTTCCCCTTCTCCAGTTATGCACTTCTCTTCTACTCTCATGCTGGGAAGGGCAGTGAAGTCTGCTGGATGTAAAAGAGTCACATACAAAATCATGTCGAGACTGCTGACCCTGGGAACCGTGCAGTCCAATGTGATTCAGAGAAGGCCTGAGCTGAAGGCTGCTCCCCTCGCACGAGGGCCTCTGGGTCTGGGAGAAGAGGGGCGTAGGAGGCAATGGGAACAGCCACGGTGGCAGAGTGTCACATATTCATGCACACTTGAAGGCACATTTCCCAGCCTCCCATGCAGTCGTCTTGGGATCCTATATCTGGGCCTCAGCTTAAATATGTAAGTCTTTCCCCTTTAAATACATAAGGTTTTGCCTGAGGATCCAGGCTTCCTACCCCCTTCTGTGAAGGGTGGCACCATCTCAAGATGGAAGGCTCCTGCAGTCCTGGTCCCCGCTTTTCCTAAAACTGCCCATGAAGGCTGCTGATCCCTGTTGGTCTTTGCCACAGTGACAACTCAGAGTGCACAGTGTCACATACCAAGTGCTCAGGGAATATCTGTCAATGCAGCATCTTCTAGCTCCCTTTGACAGTAACTGAGGCCATCTGGGAACAGGTACCCTACATGAAAGGACCATACTTAGGAAAGGCTGGAAGTCTTATGTGCAAAACCAGATTTTTCTGGGGTGTGGTTTTGAGGTTTACTGTGCCTGGAGGGGCTTGGTGGAAAATGAGCTCGGTCATGGGAGTCTCCAGTGCCAGGACCACACGTCCTTTGATGTGGTTTTTTCCTGACTCAGTTTCTAGCAGGCCCACTGCAGGAATAGAAGGACATAGCAGGGGTAGAGCATGAAGGGAGCAATGACACGAGGCTATGACTGTGACCCTTAAATGCCTCCCCAATAATGAAAACACCTAGTGGTTATTTGGTGTCAGGGTCACCCATGTCTGTGTGAGTGTGGTGGGCGTGTGTGTGTGTGTTCATTTAGGTCACACAGCTGTTTGCTGGAGGATAAATTAAGCCCTACATGAGTAGCTGTGTTCAGGTTTGAAGCCAGTCAGCAGACTCTCAAGTCAGTACACAGTTATTTTCTAGAGGCCCCTCCGCTCCATCCTCAGTCCAAGAACTTCCTGGGATCACAAAGGGCACTTGCTGCCATGGGAGGGCTGCAGAGATTCCTGGGAGCCAGGGGACCTCAGGACCTGCACTGTGGGCAGCACTTACAAGCCTGGAAGTTCCTTCCCTCCCTCCACCTCTTCCTAGGTCTCTTGCTGGCCTTAGGTCACATGCAACTTCCATCAGTGATGAGATGGCTCAGGGAAGTCTCTTGCTCAGCTGAGCTGGTGGAACCCACCTCAGCAAACCCAGGTCTACCCTCACCAACCCATGTCTGTCAAGCTCCATGACCTGCAGTCCCTCAGTATCTTCTCTAACATAAACATAGATCTGAGAGGTCCAACAACTTTTTACCTCTTAGTAGCAAATGGCAGCTTTATGGTAATTCGTTAGAACATGAGACTAGGCCACAGGCAGAGAGTGCCATCCCTTGGGGTTGCCTGGAAGTTAGGGGTAATGAATAGTTATTAACCAGAAATGGATATCAGAATCTCTGGGGAGTCTTTTAAAAAATACTATGCATATTTTGTTCATTTCTTTAAAGATTCTCATTCATCCTGGCTACTGGGAAAGTTGAATAGAAATACATATTTTTAAAACCTTCCCTCTGATTCTGAGTTGTACCTCCACTTGAAGTCTCCTGGAATGGTCAGGAGGTACAGATTTAGGAGTTGGACATGTGTTTTCACACCTTGAATCTGTCACTCCAGTTCTCAATCTCATCTCCTGAACCTTTCTGAGCTGGAGATGATGTGCACATAAAGTGCCCACTTAGGTTCAGCGCTCAGTAGCGTCCAAGGCTCTCCTGGAGATGTTTTCCTATGTCCATGAAAAAGGCTGCAGGTGTTGTAATGCGTAAGCTTCTGCATATGCTATTAGGTTTTGCTGCTTGCAGGATTAAGGATTTATTGCAGAGACATGACAATGAGGAGTTATTTTTCACAGGGTATATGCAAGATGAACACATCCTAGAGATCTGCTGTAAAATGTAGTGCCTATAGTTAGCAATATCTATATTGTGCATTAAAAACTGTTGAGTGTAGATCTCATGTTAAGTAAACTTTCCAGAACAAAGCCAAAACAACAAACAAAATAAAATACACCAGAGAGGCGCGGGAAAACTTTTGGAGTTGATATACAGGACTGTGACCTTGATTGTGGTTTCATGCGTGTATGCACATGCCCAAACTCACCAAGCTGTAGATACTAAACACGGGGAGATGTGTGTATGTCAATTGTGCCTTATAGAGCTGTTAAAAATGACAAATTGAGAAAAACAATAGGCGATAGGATTCTTATAGGATGGCTAAGGTAGGAGAAATAGAATGAAGTGAGAAATTCTGGATCCACAAGGGGTGCTTGCACAGCTAGAGAGGGGCGTGATCGTGTGTGTCTGTGCCAGTGTGCCCCTGTCAGCTGCCTGGGCTGCCCTTGCATTGCAGGTTCACTTTGCATTTCCTTCCCTCTTTCCTTCACTTCCAAACAGCTGACTTTCCCCCTATTACTCAGAACAAGTCTCAAAGAAGAGAACTGTCCAAAGATGGGCATCTCTATGTGAGCAGGGATTTTAGCCACAGCCACATCAGAGGTCACTGGACATCCTAGGAGTCTGCTGTGTTCTGATCCATTGTGGGCCTGACAAATGGGGCCACATCTATATGACCAGGTCTCATAGGTGTTTCCGTTCATCGCAGTATCACTGGGACTTATTGTAGTGTTCGGTGCAAAATGAGTGTTCAGTGTTTGTTTGCAGAATAAATGAAAAAGCTCTCTCTCTCTCTCTCTCCTCTCTCTCTCTCTCTCTCTCTCTCTCTCTCTCTCTCTATATATATATATATATATATATATATTTTTTTTTTTTCCCTCTTTCACACACAAACACACTCATGCTTACACACACATCCAATGTAGCACCTGAGGGCTGAAAATTTTTTAACACATTTTTGCAACAATAGTACCCAATGCTTTCAGCAACATCTCTGAGATTGCAGAATTCTAAATGAATGGAGTCATGGCCACCTCTACCCCACATCTGGGTCCTGGGTATCTCTGCACTTTGACCCTTCCTCACTCTTTTGCAGGCTGCCTCTCTGCCAGAGGCACCCTCCAGCATCTTCCGTCTGGCTAATTCCCATTTCTCCTTCTACACTCCACACCAGTATTCTTTCCTCCAAAATCCAACTGAACTTCCCATGTCTCCTCTGGCTCCTGGCTATGTTAGGAGGCTCTTCATTGGAATCTAAATTGTTCTTGCTCATTCCTGTCATCACAACCATTGTATTTCAGTGTTATGCTTATTTTCTTGGCAATGGCTCACTAGATTTTGAGCTCCTAGGCCAGGGCAGTTGGGGGAAGCACCTTCTTCTTCACTGCATTCCCCACCAGCAGGGATCCTGCAAACAGACCTGGGTGAATAACCATCGCCATGTGGCTCTCCATTCTTTCCTGTTGAACCCCACGGGGACCAGCTGAGAGGCACATCACACCCACATTTTGGACACATGATATTTGAGGCTCAGAGACGTGAATAAACTGGTCAAGGTAACACAAGTAGAAAGGCTTCAGAGGAGAACTGGGAGTGGCAGACTCTAGCCAACCCCTGCACACACATCCTGGAGCCTGCGCATGGAAAGGTGCAGTCTGTGTGGGGACCCTGAGTCCCTGTGGCCTCCCACTCAGCCAAGCCTTGTTCCTTCCATTCTCCCCCCTCCCTGCTGTATGGCAGAAGTGCTCCTGAACCCGTCTGTACTCAGAACTGTCCCAAATGGCAATACACACACCATTATTTAAGAGAAACTGTTCCTTGAACAGTTAGTGATTTATCACTAGTTGCTGAAAGTAGACTTTTAAAAAAAAGCTTAATTTGTGTTTCTGGTTCCTAGAAAAGTCCTAGGAAATACACACCCCTACTTAAATCGAACCCCACTATCTATTGGCTTTTGTCCTTGAGCACGATACTGAATTTCTTGAGACTCAGTAGTCTCTGGTCAGTGAAATAACAGGAATACTTGCTTCTTTTCTTTTTAAATGTACCCTGAAACTTCCTCCACCCCACTGCAGCCAGTGCACGGTGCTAATCATTGGTGGCACTGTAGTCATTGACACCGATTCCCTCTCCTCGGGGGAGTTGTATTTTGAGTAGTATGTAGATTAATCTCATCAATAGTTTGATTGGAGCTCAAAGTTGTGGTAAAAGTTATGAAGAAGTAGAGCAGGACATTGCTGTGTCCCCTCCTGTCTGTCTGGCCTTCTCCCTCAGCATCTCTCTGCACGTCTCTCTCACACACTGGCTCTGCTCAGTCTCACTTCCTACTTTATCTCTCCCTCTGCTTGTCTTCCTCTCTCTTTCGTTCTTCCCCCCATCCACCTTTCTCTCTTGCTAGGAGTCTCAGTCTGTGTTGTCTCTCCTGATTGTTGGCATGCCTGGTAGCTTTTTATTCAGTGCCAGGCATTGCCATCGTACCATTTTCAGTGCTGGATATTTGTGTGTTTGTTTAAGGGTACTCCTGAGCATTGTTATGGGATGCAGGGTAAGTTATTTGGAATTGGTTTGATCTTTCTGAGTCTTGCATTCAAAGTGAAGAGAGAAGCCTTTCCTTCAGGACAGATCTTGTCCAATTACCGAGATAATGCTCTTCTGACTTCTCTAACCAATCAATGCCCGTGAGCTGTGAGGTTTTCCATTCTGTTGTGGGTACCTCAGTTATTTCTGGTTCTGCATGGGCTCTGGGAATGTTTTCTTCAGCTCTCTGCTCTGGCACTTTGTCTTATGAAGTCTTCCCCCTTGTCCACCACTGCCCTGTGCTATTTTCCACTTCTCAAAGGAGGGAGCCCACCGGGGCTTGCCCCAGGTCCATATTCCTGCCTCAGAGTCTGGATTAGAACAGTTGGGTTCCCTTGATTTTTAGTCTATACCGCCTGGTGTCAGATGACTGCGTCCCTTGTTTCATAGGTTTTTTCTGGGTTGTAGTTATTTCAGATGGTGAGCAAATCTGTTCTCTGTCCTTACTGGTTACAGCAATAGTCCGCCCCTCTCTGTCCCCTTTTCCCCATCGATATGTGGCAGTTATTTGTTGCTGAATTTCCCATTTCCTAATATCCCACTAGCCGACATCCACATTGTCACTGTGAACCAACGTCTTTTGAAAATGCGTTTTCTTAGAATTCTCTTTGGGATGGAGTTGGGAACAAAGCTATTTTCAATTCAGTAGCAGCAGCAGCAGCACCACTGTCATTATCACACACTTGCTAAGCACTTACAGTATGCCAGATGCACCTCTGGAAGTCCTTTACGTTCATCTACTCACTTAATTATAATGACAACTTATGAGGAAGGTTATTAATAATCTCATGTTTAAAATGAGGAAATAGAAGCAAAGAAAACTTAAGGAAGCCAGCTGATGAGCAGCGGCCTGCTGCCCTGGCTTTGCAGCCCAGTGTCCAGGCCCAGCCACTGGGCCCCTCACTAGTAGCTGGTCCCAGAAGGGCCTTTCCAGGTGCCCCAGAGGAACAGTGGCACTTGAGATGCTGCTTGGGATGACGTATGAAGTACACTTGTCCTGATCTCTGAAGAAATTATCAGCTCTGCTCTGGACCACAGGCTTGAAGGATGACCCAACCATGTGCCACTGGGCTTTTGTTGGAGGATGACCCCCTCCACGCAACCAAGCATTTAAAATTATGTACCTCTGCGAGTATCTATTACGTCCCGGTTGTGGACTCTGGTTCCAGACTGCTTATATTCTCCTCTCAACTCTGCCACTTTCTGTTCACAAGTGGGTATGAGCACACAAGCATGAATATGCATGTGTGTGTGTGTGTGTGTGTGTGTGAGTGTGCGTGTGTGCGTGCGCACACAATTTTAGGCAAGTCACTTGTCCTCTCCCTACTTCAGTCAAACTCATTCGCAAAATAGAAATACATAATGTTAATAAGAACAACTCAGGTGTGGGCTGAGAGCTAAATGAGTGGATATGTTCAAACACATCAGAATGTCCAAGGCACAAGGTCAGCCTTCTGCACCTTTGGGTATGGAATGGCTTACAGGCATTCACCACCACGTGCCCCACCTGTGTCCCCCCGGGAGGCTGAGCTCCTAGAGGGAGCTAAGCTAAGCACTTACAGTGTGCCAGATGCACCTCTGAAAGTCCTCCCTAGAGGGAGGCGACAGAACAAACAGAACGCCCTTAACATAATCAGGGAGAGAACTGATCCATTCTGATGGCATCAGGAATGGGACAGGACAAGAGTGTGTCACAGGGAGGGAAGAAGGAGGCCTGGGTGAGAGAAAGTCCAAGGGTGACTGGTGTTCTGCATTCATGGATTGGAGGATGGTGTGGCCTTCCCATTTGTCACTGTGAGCTGTGTTTTCTCACTGTCCGTCACCAATATGTGTGGGGACTGTATGATCTGTATGTGTGATTGCTGAGGGCCCTGCCAAGAGCCCAGAGTTCTGAGCATGGGTATCTAATGGCTTCTGTAAAATAAAAGACAAGAAATCAGCTGCCTGTGATGAAAGCCAGCAGGGGCAGGTGCCAGGCTTAGCAATTCTGGGAGTTACGTGAGAAGGGAAAATTTCAATGCTTTCCCCAAAGTTTCAGTGTCTTCTTACCTCCCTGAAAAGTATGCATGACCAAAGGAATATTCTAAACCCCATGCTTTCTATCTCCATGTTATACATAATTGAATATATTTGATAGTTCCTATCATCTTGAAAAATCACTTTTCAAATATTGAAATAATAAAAGATCCATCCAGGAACAGTGGTGTGATATTACCTTCTGTTCCCATGGAGACCAACTTGCTCGTGAACTGCTGAGTGGTTATTAATGGCGGTTGCTGATAGGCCAGGCGGACCATGGCCTGGTAAATAAGCATTTGGTATTTGTCACCACCTGCCAATGGGCTCCACTTATTCCAGTTCATGTTTATTGTTGAAGTTTTAGAAATAGTTTGATTTTCTAGTTTTGGTACAATTTAATTTCTCAAAGAGCACACTGGTATGCCAGGTAAGCAGTGTCTTCAGCCATGTTGCTGTTTGTGTGTCTGTGTGTGTGTGTGTATACGTGCACACATGTGTTTAGAGGGAAGTGGGGCAAGGTACAGTCTCTGCAGAGTGAACTCAGTGGCTGTAGCATACTTTGGAAAGTTATTTATAGAACAAATTTCCTTGTGTCCTTCACAGTGTTCAGTCCTTGCAAACAGCATCTCTTCTGAGTTTTCTAACATCCAGGAACATGAGTATGAGCCCCACTCTACAGAAGAGTAAACTAAGGATCAAGAAGCCAGACTTCTTTTTCTAAGAATGTCTTTTGAGCTCTAACAAACTATATAACAACTTGTTCATGAATATGAAGTGCTTGTTCTTTGCACTGCACAAATTAATAGTGACTGTGAACAGAACTCACTGCTAGCCTCATAGGAGTCTCAGGGTTCTTTCATGACTAAAGCTTTTAGAGTGACTGACACATAGTCATCCTTACACTATTGTAATTTTTTCTCATTACTTCAAGTATATCTACAATTAGAGACAATAGAAGCAGAATTATTACTATTTTTTCTCATGTGCACATATGATATTTAGTTAATTAAAGAACTACATTTATGTAGATTCGGTTTTTATTTTTCCTCCAGAGTCTCATTGCTTATGTATTTGGAAGTAATCTGAGTTGTTATGTTTCCATAAATACTAAATTTTCCTTTAATAAAGTCTACCCATTGTACTGAGAATGGAAAGGGAGGGCCACATATGTCTTCATCATTTGGAAGAGCAAGGTAATGTTTTTATAGAAATGAGAATTATTTAAATTTCAAAGCCTCCATAAAATAAATCCCAAGTCCTTGTCTTCTTCCCATGCTTTTTCACTCAGCTTCACTCTCTCAGTTTATCTTCTCTGCTGCAAAGGCTCTGTGAAGGAAGGGACCATGCATCTCCTGAAGATTGGTTTATCCCCAGTGCTTCAGACACAGGGAAACTCACTAAATGTTGTTGTATGAAGTAATGCATGAGGGAGCCAGGTATGTCAGGAGCAAGCTGGAGACCAGGGACATTTTATACAGTATAAATCAGTTCTTCCAACTTGTAAGATAAGAGCTCTTTGAACTATGCTATTTTTTGGTCTAGATGTGACTATTTAGAATTATATAAGTGATTCTAGCCATAAAATATTTTCCATTTATCTACTGTTTTTATAAATGTAAGTTGCAGATGACATTTCCAGACTCTTGACCTAATGGAATTAAGTCAATTCCTATCTGGAATTTTTCAGATTCTAGATAGTAAAGATGATGATGGTAATGATTATGATAATGGTAGTGATGATGATGGTGGTGATGGTGATTATGATGATGATAGTGATGATGATGATGACAACAATGGAGGTTATGTGCTGAGGTTGATGATGGTGGTGATGATGATGGGGATGACAATGATGGTAATATGCTGAGCGTGATGATGGTAATGATAATGATGGTGATGGTAATGATGGTGGTGATGTGCCGATGGTGAGATGTTGCTGATGATGATGGTGATGATTATGATAATGACCATATTGATGGTGAGGGTGATAATGATGGTGATGATTATGATCATGATGGTGGTGATGAAGGTGGTGATTATTATGATGGTGATGGTGGTGATATGATGGTGATGGTGATTGATCATGATGGTGATGATGGTGGTGATGATGATGAGGATGACAGTGTTGGCACTGGTACTGGTGATTGTGATGATGATGATGGTGATGGTGTTGATAACCACGATGATAATGGTGGTGATGATGATGGGGATGGTGATGGTGATCATGATAATGATGCGATGATGATAGTGATGGTGACGAACAGAACTTATGTAGATTATCTCATTTAACCCTCACAACAGCTATATGGTTATTATTATTATACCATCATACACATCTGGAAACTAAGGCAATTAGAGTTTGTGTTACTTGTCTAAGGTCACACGTTGAAGAGTAAAGGAGATGGAAGACTTCATAGCTCAAGGGCCTGGTAAAGTTGTGCCATCTACTAGTTATGTATCCTTGTGCCTTAGTTTCCCCCTTGTAAGATGGTTAGGACTGTAGCACTCTTCTAAGAATATGCCCTAAACTTGACTCAGCATGGTCATAGCATCTGAGTCATTCTCAGGTGGGATACAGGGTGAGAGACTGGAGAGTTCCTGCAAACCTCCCAAGTTATGTTAGTTGTTCTTTCTGAGAATTATCAATGAGACTGTGAGCAAATGCATCATGACTTTGGGGTTCTGTGGTGTTGTCTATGTCCCAAAGCATTTTTATCCTCTTCTTTTATTTAAGGTTCATAACACCTCTGGAATTTCTTTGCCTATGTCAGAGAATGGGAACCTGGCACCCAGAGCGGGGTAGTGGCTTGCTTAGGATTGTCCAGATAGTAAAGATTGGGTGCTTAACTTAAGACTCCAAGTCTAGTCTTCTGTTTGCTACATGAAAATTGTCCACAGTGATCATGGCAGTGAACTTGTAGAAACCTTAATCCCATAGATATTATTAAGACCAGACTCCATCTTTCAATCAATTAGTTAAATAATATTAGTAAAATATTACATTACGTCATTACTGTTCTCTGTCCCTGTATTAAGCCTTTGCACACATCATCTGAGTTACTTCTCTAGCATCCTATGTGGAAACTATTCCTTTATTTTACAGCTATAACTCAGGCCTGGAGAGAGGAGTAGATGGTCCAAGGGCAGGCAGATGTGAATGGTGGTGTGGGGATTTGAGCCCAGGCAGCTGGCCATCAGGATTTAATCTTAGCACATCTGTTTAGCTGGACCCATCTGTTCAGGACCTAAGATGTTTTTATCTGTATTGCTTATGAAATGACTCAACAGAAAGCTCAGAATCATCTTTGATCCCCTTTTCTCTCTTTCATCAACATCAGTGGCTGATTCTTAGAAACACAAATCTTTGTTTTGTGCTGGGCCCCTCCCTGGCCCCTGCCTGGGTGTATATCCTAACTGTTTCTTGTCTGGATACACAGCTTCCCCACTCCTGGCTCTTCTTCTGAACCCTTTTCCTGCTCCATCCCAACCTTTGGCCAATTTGAAGTGATGGATCTTATATCTACCATCAGGACAACGCACAGAGGCCTTCCTACTGTCTGACACCTCAAAGTGTAGCCTCCACTGCAATCTTATCCCCACATGGACTTTCTCCTAAAATTGTGTCACTTTTATTTTCTACTCTACAAAAGGTTTTTCTTTCATTTGTCTTTACCTATGTGACTGGAATTTTCTTCCTCCTGTCGTTATCTGGCTATTTCTTTTACACGGTCTGGACATTTTTTATATGTCATTTCCCTTGAGTTGCCCCAGAATGATACTGTTGGCTTTCTTTGTGCTGCAGTAACATCTGTGGATTGGTGGATCATAGCACTTACCACACTGTACTGAAATCGTTCATCTATGTGCTCCATCACATAGATGAACGATTTCAGTACAGTGTGGTAAGTGCTATGATCTAAACTAAGAGAGTCTTGAATGCAGAAATCATGTACAGGCAGCTATTTCATTTCCTAACAGTGCTCTTGCTTAGCACCTAGCTCAGATATAGCTCTCAATAAATACTTCTTGAAAAAATGCATTCACACACCATGCTGAGCATACTCTGTATGTGTATTCTACTCCATTCTGATGGTCACTCTTGATAGAATGACTCAAGCCTTGGTGTGCAAGTGTTAATCAAAATGGCTTTGAGCTGGGGCAATGGAGCAGCAGCTCAAGATGAGATCAAAGCTCCTTGACTAGAATCCCTTTTGAGAAGTGTGGGGCCATCGCCTGGCGGGCGGTGGCAGGACTTGGTAAGCAGAAGGAAGGTGAGGAGGACAGGTGCAGCCAGGCTGAGACAAGAGACTGGCTGGGGACAGCCTAGGCTGGTGTAGGGGAAATGAAGGTCAGGGCAAGGAGAGGCACAGGGAGGATGCCTGGGCCCTGGCCTTAGGGTTAGAAAGGCCTCCATAGGAAGCCATCCAGAACACCACTGGGTGCTTCAATAGTCACTTTGAGGCAGTTGAGAGGGGATTTCCAGCCAGAGATCTCTGGGGTGTGGAAGGGTTCCTATCCACCAGTCCCTTCTCGTCCTTCGGTGGAGCTTCTCGCTCCCTCTCCACTGCTAGTGAGTTGGTTCCTTCCCCATTTAAACAGGCCCCAGTCCATTCCCATGTATTTTCACCCCTTGCCCCATCTCTTGCTTAAATCCACAAATAGATAGCTGTAAGGGAGCTACACTTCTTCCACAGTTGATCAGTAATAAGCCAAATCCCATCTTCAAAATACGTTTCTTCCAAATTTGGGAGCTAAGTCCTGAAGCAATAAAAGAACAACAGGCATCATGTAAATGAGAGAGAGAAGAAAGAAACTGCATAGGTTTAGAATATCCCAGGGAGCCTGACCATTACCCTTACCCACTCCCTGTCTGTCTCCTCTAACTGGTGAGTGTGACCTACTTATAAGGAAAAAGGAGATGACATGCTAACATTATAGTGGCATTAGTAAAAATTAGTAAAAAACTGGACTATGATAATTGTAATTGTTATTTAATTTGCTGTAGTCCCTGTTTGTGGATCAGCCCTAGGTTACACTTAACACGTATGTATCAGGCATTTGATTTATTCTGTAAATTAATCCTATCAACACTTGTACACAGTCAGCTGTAGCTTATTTCAAAACTCTTTTTCCAAAGAGTCAGCGTTTCCACATGAGCAGTGGAGGACTGAGCCATCCCCTCTCTTGCCATGGAGTTGACCATGTAGAAGCCCATGTTGAATGCAGGTTGACCCTGTGGTCATAACATACAAAATCCTACCTTTCTAAAATATCATGCATAGCAAACATTTGACTGTTTTTTCAGAAACATATATACATCAGATTGAAGAAGAGCAATTTTGTCTTTAAATCAGAACTTTCTTTAAAGAAGACCATAAAAAGGAAGACATTCATCAGAAAGATTATCTGTGACCTTGTGGTGATGTGACACCTTAATCACTTGTTCTGTTCGAGTTTGTAATGTTTTCTCAATTAGATTAAATATTAAGAATGCAAGTTGCCAACTGCTAACAAGTTTGCTGAATGCTATGCCGTGTGGGGAATGGCTCTTAATGAAGCCTGAATGGGAGTAAATGCTAGAACATGGAAAGGCCAGAGCTGAGAATGTGTCAATAGACAGGGGCAGCGTTTTCGGCTACGGAGTGCTGAGTGTCTTCTGCACTGGAAGGATGTATCCACGTCAGGATTGATAAACCCAGTGGTGACATGGCCTCTGCATACCAGCTGGGGGCTCCATCCGACTACTGAAGGGCAAAAGAGGCTTGTGTTTGGGAGACTACTGAAACGGGGTTCCAGATCTCCCTCTCTCCCTCCTTCTGTGCCCGGTCTCTCCAGGCAGCTAAAGAGGGCAGGATTCCTGCAGGGTTGTCGTCTGGAGGTGGGTCTGATGACGAGCCCATTACTCTGCTGCTGGGCCCCTTCAGTGGCCACGTGTTTAACAACTGATCTTAAACCCCAAGCAAATGCAGCTACTGAAACCACATGGCAAGACTTGGATGCAACGTGGTCATCAACAGGATAGAAATTTTACTAAAAAATCATTCAGGTTATTTTTGGTCTACTAATTTTGATAAATTAATTTGATAATTAATATTTTTTATAGAAAGCACTTGATTCCTGACACTATCTAAGAGATCAGTCACTGTTTCTCCATCCATATAATGAGACTAAAAATGATACAAACCTTATAGAATTGATTTAAAAGCTGTAGGTAAACTATGGCTTTTCACATAAGTATCATGATCTTGGTTTCTATGATTGCTAGGATTATTTCAGTAAAAGCCAGACCTACCGTATGCTGGTTTTCTATACAAGTTTTCTATGAAAGCCTTCCCTGTGACCTAGTCTCAGAACATCCCAAGAGGTGGCCAAGGTTATCACTGAGCACCTTCATGGCAAGGTCGTGCTGGGAGGGGGTAGGCATGCGGACTCAGATTGGCACATCTCATTCAAGTCACAGCTGTGTGCCACAGTGATTGTCCAGGCCTGAGCACAGATGGGCCACTTCTGCCCCACCCCATGTCACCCCACCCTGTACATACTGCCTAGTGCTCAGTCTCAGGGAGCTTACGAGGAGGCGCATGGGAGTGTATATGTTTGGTATCAGAATGTAGATTGTGTTTGCAGTGCCAGTGTGCCCAGGAAGCCTGTTGAGAGTCCTAGGAGAAACAAAGGGCAAATTCACGGAGACCGCAGAACTCAGCACTGGGTACCATGGATCCTGACTCAGTGCTGACTCCAGAGTCAATTGGAGGAATGAATGTCTTTCACAATTAAAAATACAACACATCAGATTTGAATCTATTTTTTAAATTTTTTTATTTGTTTTAATTAGTTATACATGACAGTAGAATGCACATATGCACTTTGATATATCATACATAGAAGGGATGTAATACTTCATTTTTCTGAGGGTACATGTTGTGGAATCACATTGGTCATGCAGTCACATGTACACATACAGTAATAATGTCTGTTTTGTTCTACTGTCCTTCCTATCCCCACATCCCCTCCCAGCCCCTCCCTTCACTTCCCTCTATCTAATCTAAGGTAACTCTATTCTTCTATAGTGTCCCACTCCCCTTGTTGTGAATTAACATCTGCATATTACAGAAAACATTTTGCCTTTGGCTTTTGGGGATTGGCTTATTTCTCTTAGCATGATATTATCCAACATCAACCATTTGCTGGTAAATTCCATTCTTCTTTAAAGCTGAGCAATATTCCATTGAATATATATACCACATTTTCTATATTCATTAATCTATTGAAGGACACCTAGGTAGGTTCCATAGTTTAGATATTGTGAATTGAGCTGCTATAAACATTGATGTGGCTGCATTACTGTACTATGCTGATTTTAAGTCCTTTGGGTATAAACTGAGGAGTGGGATAGCTGGGTCAAATGGAGGTTCCATTCCAAGTTTTCTGAGGAATCTTCATAATGCTTTCCATAGTGGTTGAACCAATTTTCAGTCCCATCAGCAATGTACGAGCATACCTCTTCACCCACATCCTCGCCAATACTTAATGTTGCCTGTATTCTTGATGATTGTCCTTGTGACAGGAGTGATATGAAATCTTAGTATAATTTTGATTTTCATTTCTCTAGTTGCCAGAGATATTGACCACTTTTTTTATATATTTTTTGATTGATTATATTTCTTCTTCTGTGAAGTGTCTATTCAGTTCCTTAGCCCATTTATTGATTGGGTTATTTGTTTTATTGGTGTTAAGTTTTTTAAGTTCTTAATATATTTTAGAGATTAATGCTTTATTGGAAGTGTATTTGGTAAAGATTTTCTCTCAATCTGTAGGCTCTCTTCTCACATTATTGTTTTCTTTGCTGAAAAGAAGCTTTTGAATTTGAATCCATCTCATTTATTGATCCTTGATTTTTATTTCTTGCACTTTAGGAGTCTTATTAAGGAAGTCAGATCCTAGGCTGACATGGTCAAGATTTGGGCTTGTTTTTTTCTTCTATTAGGTGCAGGGTCTTTGTTCTAGTGCCTAAGTCTTTGATCCACTTTGAGCTGATTTTTGTGCAGGATGAGAGATAGAGGTTTAATTTTATTTTGCTACATATGGATTTCCAGTTTTGCCAGCACCATTTGTTGAATAAGCTATCTTTTCTCCAGTGAAGTTTTTTGGCATCTTTGTCTAGTATGACATAAATGTATTTATGTGGGTTTGTCTCTGTGTCCTCTATTCTGTACCATTGGTCTACCAGTCTATTTTGGTGCCAATGCTGGTTTTGTTACTATAGCTCTATAGTATAATTTAAGGTCTGGTATTGTGATGCTTTCTGCTTCATTTTTCTTGCTAAGGATTGCTTTGGCTATTCTGCGTCTCTTATTTTTTTCAAATAAATTTCATGATTGCATTTTCTATTTTTATGAAGAATGTCACTGGGATTTTATTAGGAATTGCATTAAATCAGTATAACATTTTTGATAGTATGGCTATTTTGACAATATTAATCTTGCCTATCCAGGAGCATGGAAGATATTTCCATCTTCTGAGGTTTTCTTCAGTTTCTTTCTTTAGTGTCCTATAGTTTTCATTGTAGAGATCTTTCACCTCTTTTGTTAGATTGATTCCTAGTTTGTTTGTTTGTTTGTTTTTTTGAGGCTATTGTGAATGGGGTAGTTTTCCGAATTTCTCTTTCAGTGAATTCATCGATGATGTATAGGAATGCATTTGATTTATGGGTGTTGATTTTATATCCTGCTACTTTACTGAATTCATTTATTAGTTCTACAAGTTTTCTGTTGGAAATTTTTGGGTCTTATAGATATAGAATCATATCATCATCAAATAGTGATAGTTTGAGTTCTTTACCTATTTGTATCCCTTTAAATTTTTTTCTTTTCTCTAATTGCTCTGGCTAGAGTTTCAAGGGTGATGTTGAATCCTTGCCTTGTTTCAGTTTTTAAGAGGAATGTCTTGAATTTTTCTCCATTTAGCATGATGTTGGCTTTGGTTTAGCATATATAGCTTTTACAATGTTGAAGTATGTTCCTACGATCCCTAGTTTTTCTAGTGTTTTAAATAGGGAGGTGTGCTGTATTTTGTCAAATGCTTTTTCTTCATCTATTAAGATGATCATATGATTCTTATTCTTAAGTCTATTAATATGATTAAGCTTATTGATTTCTGTATGTTGAACCAACTCTGCATTTTTGGAATGAACCCCACTTAATCATGACACTATCTTTTAAATATGTTTGTGAATGCAATTTGCCAGAGTTGTATTGAAAATTTTTGTGTCTATGTTCATCAGGTATAATGGTCTGAAGTTTTCTTTAATGTGTCTTTTTCTGGTTTTGGTCTCAGGGGATATTAGCCTCATAGAATGAGTTTGAAAGGGTCCCTCCTTTTCTATTTCATGGAATACTTTGAGGAATATTGGTGTTAATTCTTCTTTGAAAGTTTTGTAGAATTTGGCTGAGAATCCATCTGGTCCTGGGCTTTTCTTGGTTAGTAGACTTTTGATGAAGTTTTCTATTTCATTACTTGAAATTGATCTGTTTAAATAGTTTATGACCTCCTCATTCAGTTTGGGTAGGTCATATGTCTCTAGAAATTTGTCGATTTCTTTGATATTTTCTATTTTGTTGGAATATAGATTTTCAAAATAGTTTCTTGTTATCTTCTGTATTTCAGATATGTCCATTGTGATATTTTTCTTTTTCGTCTTGTATTTTAGTAATTTGAGTTTTCTCTCTTTTTCTCTTCATTAGCATGACCAGGGTTTTATCTATTTTATTTATTTTTTTAAAGAACCAATTTTTTTGTTTTGACATTTTTTTCAATTGTTTGTTTTGATTTCAACTCTGATTTTAATTATTTCCTTTCTTCTACAGCATTTGATCTTGATTTGTTCTTCTTTTTCTAGGGCTTTGATGTAGTGTGAGGTCATTTATTTGTTGCCCTTTTCTTTTAATGAATGTGCTCAGTGCAATAAACTTTCCTCTTAGTATTGCCTTCATAGTGTTCCAGAGATATTGATATGTTTTATTAGAGTTCTCATTTACCTCTAAGAATTTTAATATTTCATCCTTGATTTCTTCTATTATCATTCATCATTCAATAGTATATCATTTAGTCTCCATTTGTGAGAGTTAACTTCTATTTTTTACTTTATCATTGATTTCTAATTTCATTCCATTGTGATTTGATAGAATGCAAGGTATTATCTCTGTTATTGTTGTTGTTTTTGTATTTACTAAGAGTTGCTTTATGACATATGATATGTCCTATTTTAGAGAAGGAGCCATGTGCTGCTGAGAAGAAAGTAAATTCGCTCATCGATGGATGAAATATTCTATATATGTCTGTTAAATCTAAATTATTGATTGTATTATTTAATTCTATAGTTTTTTAATTTAGTTTTTGTTTGGAAGGTCTGTCCAGTAGTGAAAGAGGTGTGTCAAAGTCACCCAGTGTTATTGTGTTGTGGTCTATTTGACTCTTTGAATTGAGAAGGGTTTGTTTGATGCACATAGATGCTCCATTGTTTGGGGCATAAATATTCATAATTATTATGTCCTGCTCATATATACTTCCCTTAAGAAGTATGAAATGTCCTCCTTTGTCTCTTCTGGTTAACTTTGGTTTGAAGTCTACTTTATCTGAGGTGAGGATGACGGCCCCCTGCTTGTTTACACAATCCGTATGAGTGATAGGTTTTCTCCCATCCTTTCACCTTCAGCCTGTGGATGTCTTTGCCCATGAGGTGAGACTCTTGAAGACAGCATATTGTTATGTCTCATCTTTAATCCAATCTGCCAGTCTATGCCTTTTGATTGATGAGTTTAGGCCATTAACATTCAAGGTTATTATTGAGATGTGATTTGTATTCCCTGCCATTTTGACTTATTTTTGTTTTTAATTTGACTTAGTGTTTCTCATTTGGTTAAATGTCCCTTTAGTGTAGATCCTCCTTTTGCTGGTTTTCACTTTTTTTATTCACTTCATCCTCATGGAATATTTTGTTGAGAATTTTCTGTAGTGTAGGCTTTCTAGTTATGAATTTGCTTAATTTTTATTTATCATAGAATGTTTTAATTTCATCTTCAAATCTGAAACTTCATTTTGCTGGATACATAATTCTTGGTTGACATCCATTTTCTTTCAGAGCTTGAAATATATTATTCCAGGACCTCCTAGCTTTGGGTCTGGGTTGAGAAATCCATCGAGATCCAAATTAGTTTCCCCATAAGTAATTTGATTTTTTTTTTCTCTCATAGCCTTTAAGATTTTATCTTTATTCTCTGTGTTAGTCACTCTCATTATAATGTGTCTTGATGTGGGTCTGCTGTCATTTTGTACATTGGGGGGTCCTGTAAGCCTCTTATATTTGATTTTCCAATCCATTCTTTAGGTTTGAGAATTTTTCTGCTATTTTGTCACTGAAAAGATTTGCATTCCTTTGGTTTGTATCTCTGCTCCTTCATCTATTCTGAAAACTCTTAAATTTGGACTTTTCAGGTTTTCCTATAATTCTTGGATGTTCTGTTCATGGTTTCTTACCATCTCCTCCACATGGTCAACTCTACTTTCAAGATCACGTATTTTGTCTTCATTGTCTAAAGGGCATCACAGCAAACCTGCAACTTTCAAAGTAAAACCAGACACTGTGGTCTCAAGGGCACAGGCACCAAGTGGAACTCACTGTTCTTGAGGTCCATGAGTGAGCCCTGTGGATAACAGTTGCTTCCTCTTGCTCCTGCTGTTTCCGTTATCTCTATTCACACTTCCTCCCCCTCAGTTGAGAAGCAACTTAGGGTTGATTCTGGTGAAGGTAGAGTTTTGTACCAAGAGCTTGACCTTCAAGTCAGGCTCTGCTGCTTTGGAATTAGAGGCTTGACAGTTCCACTGTGGAACTGGGGTCAGTTATTCGCCTGTCCAGGCCTATTCTACTTCATGAGTTTGCATCATGATTCTAACCTTCCCAGGAACTGGAGAGACCAACAGCCTTGACTATGGAAGCCAGAGTCACAGAGAGAGTTGGAGTCCACTGCCATCACTTTTTCCTACTGCTCCACGCTGTCACCTGTTTGCACATTGACTGTGTGTCCTGATGAATGTGATTTCTCCATGACTGACTGCAGCTTGTCTGACTGGCGTTATGTCCTGCTTTTCTGTACCAGACACATTCACTTTAGCTGCACACTGACTTCCTATCTTCCTGCACTTTGTTTCTTTACTCTGTGGCTTTCGTTGGAATGGTCCTTGTGCCTGAAAGACACCCCTCCCTGCCTTCCTCACCTTCCAGCTCAACGGTGGCATCATCTCTCTCAGGGGGCCATTCCCACCCCATGCACTCACCACCCTCAGCCCCCTGAGGCTGCCTCCAGTGCCACACTTACCATGGTGCACAGCGAGGATGTGTTCGTGTCCTTTCTTACTCCAGCTTGAGTGGACGCCCTGCCAGGCAGGGTCAGTATTTATTAACCTCTGGAACTCAAGTGCTCAGCATGGTGATGAGCACACAGGAAGCACCCTATAAAGAGCAATTAGGATCCTGATGATAAATTAAATGGAACTGCCCTGCTCACTTACAGAGGGGTATAAAGATAACTGATCATAATGCTGATGATATGTGAACAGTTCTCTCAGGTCAAACAGTTTAATAGCACAACTTATATATTCATGCAAAGTGCACATAGGTATGAAGGGAATTTGTAAGATGGCTATGAATTATTCATCATCAATATGTCAACTTGTGTAATTACTAATTAGCTACAATTTTTAAAGTTCTAAGTCGGTCAAAATCTCTTGATGATTATAGGCAGTGACCAATTTATTTAAAAAAATGTATTAACTCTAGTATATCAATGGAAGGCTTTATCTGGCACTCCTACCGATAATAATCACGATAAGAAGATAGATTGCAAGTTCATCGTCTTTTATGGATAGTAAGAACCATCTGGCTCACTCTTTCTTGCCTTTGGAGGGCAGCTAAGTTTCCTGTCCAATTGCAGAAGCAAGTCCTTATTCATAGTGAGTAGAAAATCCTAAACTTGACCTCTTGATCCTAGGTAAAAGCTCTAATTCCAAGTTCACTGAATACTGCTTTTCACACACAAATGGAAGTTTTTTTGTACCTTGCAGTGGCTTGGGAATAAACTGATCAAAAACCACATTTTAGTTGCTGTTTAAAACAAACTTTTATAAGCAGACAGGAAAGGGCAATATTTAGAAATCAGAAATGAAAACAATGAGCAGCACAGATTGAGGTCTGATTTTCAGGCACATAGTTTGTGTTCACCTCTGAGCCACCGTAGAACTGACTCCTCTGGGGGCATTGGTTTAATCAAGTGATTTTCAGGATTTTACTTTTAATCAATGAATTCCTTTCTCAGACAACTTCCTATATAGACCACAGCATCTCAATCTGCCATGGACAGGAAAGCGCTGCCGAGGAGAAAGCCCAGCCACTCTTACCCTCCTTGATGCTTGTGGCACCCCATGATTTCCCCAAACATTGAGTGCATACCACTGGTCTATTTCCATCCTCTACTTAACGTGGACTCTCTCCTGTGTGAACCCCGTCCCCTAGCACCAGAGGCCTGTGTGGGGGACACCTTTGCAGCTGTCTTTCTCTACAGAGGATGATGAGTGATGTCATCAAAGGAGATGGGACCTGCTTCTGGCTGTAAGGGGCACTGAGAAACAATGCATTCTTGTCCAGAGCTGAGTGCAGCTCAGCCTACCAGGCCTACCCGGCTGAGGAGGCCGCCTCTGTGGGAGGACAGGGAGAGCCCAGTGTCTTATCCAGAACTCTCCATTTCCTCGGCACATGGGTAGACAGAAGCCAAGATTATTAAGCTGAATTAGAAGTAGAGGATTAAGAACGGGGAACTGGTGTTCTCACCCCACTCCTGCCCTCCCACAGCCTCCAATGGCTGTAGCTGTGCTGGGTAGGACCTGTGTGGGGATCCATTCCTCAGGAGCACTAGAAAGCTGGGGGAACCTCTCCGCTGCACAGAGACCTCGTGTTTTTAAAGTATTATTTCAACCAATGGCACGGGAGGAGCTGAGAAGGTGAAGAGCATCCTCGCCCTGACTTCCACGAGGGGCACAATGTGCAACAGCTGTATATAGAGAGAGACACAGGACCAGGCTACTTCTCTATGGCCGTGAGATCTCTGGTGATGGCTCAACTGTCATTTGTAGGATCCCTGGGTAGAGGAGCTATGAGAGGGCAGAGGGAAGGACGTATGTTCAGTCCTCTCTTGGTGCCTACAGTGGAGTCCTTGCAGGACCTCACCCAACATAGACATTGAAATCCAAGGATGTTCAAGTTCCTTCTGTAAAGTGAAACAAGCCTTGCTTATAATCTGCATGTCACACCTTCCTGTACACTTTAAATCATCTTTAGGTTACTTGTAATACCTAATACAATGTAAGTGCTATATGAATAGCGGTTATACTGTGTTATTTAGTGAATAAGGACAAGAAAAAAAATCTGTACATGTTCAGTACTGATGAGGATTTTTTAGTATTTTGGACTTGTGGTTAGGGGAACACACAGAAGTAGAACCCACAGGCAGGGTGGGCAGGCTACGTATACAGAGTGGGGCAGATGCCTGGGGCAGGCCATGAGCAGACACAGGGCAGGTGCCTGACTTCCCCACCTCATGCCCACCATGCAGCCCTGGCCTGGCAACTATTGCTATCAGCTCTGTGAGATGTCATCAAGGGGATAGAACATGATTCCAAATCAAATTGTACTAATAGAAAGATCATTTGCAATTTTTATATTTTAAATTTTGACTCCTATTTTTAACTTATAGTTCATCTCATGCCTGGTTAACCCAGGCAGAGCCCTGGGACACAGAGTTGAGCAATTACTGAACAAGACCTCAGCGGTTTGTGTTTGAAGAGCAGGTACTAAAGGCTGGGAAGGAAAGTGAGTTCCCAAGTCACAGCTAGCTAGCAGCAAGCTGAGGCTAGTTATCACAGGGTTTACTCTCTTGCTCCCTAAAGGAGCTGCTTTCCTTTCTAATGGGTCCTGACCTGAGTTAGAAACTCAACTCTATCGCTTCCTAGATGTGTGGACACAGGCAACGTATTTAAACTGTGTGAAACTAGTGCAAAGAGGAAGGTCAGAGTTCAGACTGAGAGTGTGCAAGCTTCCAGTGCCTTGAGTGGCCTCTTGCCAGAAGACCTGAAAACAAGTATGTACCATCCTGAGGTTCAGTTTCCTACTCCACAATTTGGGTGCAAATAATCAGACTTATTTCACAGGGGCAGCATGAGAACTAAGCACTTGAACCATGCCTGCCATTCAACAGGGTCAAATCATAAATGCCAATTTTTATTGTTTTTATGATCAAGATTATTTTCTTATCAGTACAAATGGGATAATAGTTTAAAGACACTGAACCACCAAGAGGAGAAACACAAAGACAAAACATAGTACCAGGCAACCGCAGCCACATAAGGAATGGTAGCTGTAGTAATAGTGCTCTAGATATTGAGGTCTGACAGTGCTTACATTTCTTTTTCAAATAAATATCTAGAATACTAAAAATCAATTCTATTTATGCATTCGCCCATAATTTTAACATAAAATGTATTGATATTTTTTGACAAAAGATATGCCTTGCTTTTATGGGCAAGGTTGAATTATTTTATGAATTATAGCCATTCATCATATGCCAAGTAAAACAAAGATTGCATTATATATTCCGTATGAACAAGTGAATAAACATAAGTGTCTACAGCATGATTGTAGTGGTAATCTTGGAAATCCTAATCCAGATCCCAAATAGTGTGAAAGCCCACAATTCTGAAATAGGAAGAGGCAAGGATAAGGTGGCCTTCAATGTGCATATGTTGGTCCAGTCTGCAGCGTTCTAGTTGCAGTGACCTGTAGGACAATGCTACATTTGTCCCTGCACTTTGTCTACCTCTGTGCATTCAGTGACTGCCTATGCACTAGGTGTTCCAGGTTCAGACACATGCAGCACGCTGCACCTACCCTGCAGGTGTTCAGGCTGCAAGGAAAGAGTTTGGATAATTGGTCTGATGAGGCATGCATGAGGTGTCACAGAGTAGGGGTGGCTGTACAAGTGCCCAGAGATGACATCTGCTCTGAGTCTCAGTGGTGCACAGGAAGTAATTCCAAAAGACTGACAGAGGGCCTCTCAGGAAGAAGCAGCACAGGCTTTTAAGAGGAGAAATGCACCTAAAGGTCTGGAGAGAAGTGGAGGCAGCATCCAAATGTGGAAACATGGCTGGAGTTTAGGGTGCAGAGGACTCAAATGCCACACCCAGGAATCTGGAATTGTCTTGTCAGTGGTGAGTGATGGTGTGAACCGGCTTGCATGGACTAAGGCACCAGACCACTGGAGACCAGAACTGTGAGGCCCATGAGAAGGACGGTTTGAATAATTCAAGTAACCAGTGAAGACAAGTCACTCTGGGGCGAGTGAAAAGAATATCAAATGTGAAATCCCAGACTTGATAGCAGATTCTTGAGGTGACAAAGTCAGGAGCCCAAGAGAACTCCCTGGCTCTAGGGTGTTAGGAAATGGGATCCGTAAGTGAAGACCAGAGGGAAGTGAGATCAGGTCAGGGGGACAAATAATCTCCTTTAAGAAGGTTTTGTGGCAAATAGGCAAGCTATTCAATCAGAAGTTTGGAATTTAGAGATCTGGAGACCAGGGCAGGGATTGGATTTAAAGATGAAGTTTTGAGAGGTTCATATATAAAGAAAGGGTCCACATCAAACTTAGCTATGCTCAATTTGTATATACTGTGGTAGAGAAAGAAAAAGAAATAAAAACTAAAGGTTCTTAATTAGCAGTTAGTACATACTTAACTATATATCAAACACTTTCCTAAGCACCTAACTCCATTGTTATCCTGACCTTCCATGTTGAAACTGGTGCTGTAAGGGGTTGGCTCAGTCACATGGTAGTTGAAGGGCAGATCGGTCAGCAGGTTCTGTATTCAAACGGAACCACACCCCTGCAGAGCTCCTACTGGACATCTGTTGAGTTAAGATGCAGCTACAAGGTTTTTGGTGGGTCACTGTTGATTCTTATGCTGTACCACCCATAGACATGTTGACAGAGGCCATCAATGTGCATATCCTTGATGCACAAACATGCCTTTCCGTTTGCTCCCATTCTCCATTAGAACATTGCATCAGTCCGCATTTTTCCAGAATGATTTCATTTATTCTTTAACAGCAGCTACGATGGTCCCCTCTTTACAGATGGTGCATCTGCAGGGCAGGGATAGGATGAACTGCCCAAAGCCACGTTGGTAAGAAGAAGCAAAGCAAGAACTCAAACATGAGTTTGAGTTCCAAAACTAAAACAATGTTGGCTGGAGCCGGTGCTGCAGACTCGATGCTTTACTCCAATCAGACAAGTCTTTTCCCACTTACACTTGTCTTAGTTCACCCTCAGGAAGGGAGAGACACTCCCTTGGTGTGCCCCAGTGTGGGTTGGACCCTGGCAAGAGCCCTCTCCTGTGGGTTCATGTGCAGCCTAATGGTATGTCTGGCCTGCTGGAGTCCTGTTTCATTATTTAGGGTTTTTATCCCAGACTTTGAAAAGTAGGTTGCTAGAGTGTTCTTTCTCTGTGCCAGGGAGATTGTGCAAGGATTTTCAATCCGATTCCAGCAGGTGCTCATTGGCTTTTCCACACTGACATGGGCTCTGCAGGCCTGGAGGGCTGGCTAATGGGATTTTCTGTGATGTATTACTCACTTTCCAAAAGTCATGCTGGTGAGTAGTTTATGGAAAATGGAGGTTTCTCTTTTCTTTCTTTCTCCTTTTTCTTTTTTGTCTGCTATAACAATCTTTACCCATATATTTTTCAGGTTCTCTCTTTGGATTATCATTTTGACATTTATTACTTCAATAATCATACGGAATCAGCTTTATGAAGGTTCCCTAAAGTACTCTTTGTATCTTTCTGGAAACATTCATGATATTAGGATTGAGATCCCCCCTCCTCTCTTTTCCTTTTTTGGTATTAGGGATTCAATTTATGGTCTCACACACTCTACATCTAGGCAAGTGCTTTACCACTGAGCTGCACCCTTAGTCCTTTTCATTTTATTCTGAGTCCTTTTATTTTTGCTAAGTTGCTGCAGCTGGCTTCAGACTTGCAGTCCTCCTGCTTCAGCCTCCTGAGTAGCTGGGATTATAGCCACAGGGTCTAGCTTTAAATGTGAAATTTAATAACAGGCTTCATAGCTTCCTTGCCTTCTTCACTGGGGTCTGAAGCACTTTAAAAACAAGGTCATGGTGATAAGAAAATGGAGTTATGAGCAGAAGGCAGCACAGAAAACAGGATTCCCAGGGCTGCTTGAAGCTGACTAACTGGGGACGCGTGACCGCGGGTGTGGTGCCTTCATAAGGCCCTTTGTATAGTCCCGTCTGCTTAGTCACAGCTAATGGAGACACGGCAGGACTTAAATTAATGCCTCTGTCAAAGGAGGCAGACCTTTGTGGAGCATCTGTTCTCTGCCAGGCGCGGTTTTCAGAGGCGCGTGCTGCATGCTGAGGGAGGACTGCCCGGCTTTGGCACCTGAGCTTCCAGGATCATTTCTGCAGCTGCCAAGAAGAGGAACCAGCGCTAACCATTCAGCTCTCTGAGCCAGTCTTTCCATCCAGGAAGTGGAAACAGGTGTTCCAAATGCTTTCTTTACTGTTCCATAGGATCAGAGGGAATCTGAGACCTGTTAAGAGATTTTTTTTTTTAAAAAAAGGACTGAGAAATGACAGGAGCATTCCCTAACTCATGCGTATATCTGTGTATGAATTTGGAATATGCATATACATTGTGAGAACACACATGCAAAAACAGAGGTACACACGGGTATGGAAGAGTTCTAGAAGACCCACAAGAAATCATTGCACTTGAGAATGGGGCACTTTACTTTGTGTTGTGTTTTCTTTGGTGACACTGAGTTTTTCTCTTTAAACAGCTACATTCTATTTTGAAAAGCAACATTAGTGCTGGTGGAAGCACTGACGGTGCTTGTTGCAGGTTGGTGATGGAACTGTCCATATGGTCTATGAACAGTGGTTTCCTTTCTGCTCTGCAGGCCTGGGGACTCTCATGAGCTCCCTCTTCTGTGCAAGCTCTGCTGGTCTTTCCACAGCTGCACTGGCTTCTCTGTATTTTGATTTTAATAATAGGAAAGAAGGGAAATGGCAGTGTGTGCATTGGCCTGAGTTCTGGGGGACACAGACATTCCAGGGGCTGAATTTTCTGGTTGTGAAATGAGCACGTCCTTTGACTGCAAACCTTGTTGAATGTCTCTCTTAAATTCAAATCAAAAGGGACCTGGAATCTTTATAATCCAAAGCTAGGATTCAGAACTGAGGAAAGTGAGGCCCTGAGGAGAAGAGGTGGCAGCAGAGGGTGTCTCCAGCAGACATGGGTGGGTCTGCCACCCAGAACCTTCCCTGGGCTGCAGGCACCCCTTCCTCACACTGCCAGGAAGCTGGGGGCCAAGAGCAATCAGCTGAGTGTGCGGATTGCCTGTCTAGAGACAGCTGCTCCCATCCGCCCTGGGTGGCCCTCACCCAGTGCTGGTCAATGGCTGGGTCCAAAGACAGGGTCCGTGCTGTGAGGCCAGGCCTCTCTGCAAGTCCAGAGCCCAAGCCATCAGTGAGCCTCTGGGAGGCCTCCGAGAGAGTGCAGTGCCCTGCTCCACCTGTGCACTTCCCGCCCTCACATTTAGTGACCCTGAAAGCACACCAGTGACCTCTCTGTCTTGGAACCAGGTGATGACATTCCTGAGATTTTTATCTGGTCTGATGCATACTGCCTTGCAGCCCATGTTACCCAGTCATCAAGACAAGTGGGGACAAAGGGTGTCATCAGTCCCATCGTCGCCTGCTCACAACTGGGAGCACAGATGGAGTGCCGATGGCCGTTGGCCTCATCAGACCTGTTCTGCCCCCACTGGACCAGTTATGCCCTCGCAGGTGGCAGCAAGGGAAAAGGAGAAAAACTGGAGCACAAGGCTGCCAGAGTCACCCGCCATGTAGACCAAGGCTCAGAGCCAGGAGAGTAGACCGACCCGTTGCCCGGCTGTTCAACAGGACACAGAGACACTGATTCCTCCCACCCGGCCATGTGGGCAACAGAGGGACACAGGTCCTCACTCCACCATCTTCCAGCCCTCTGCCCAGCGGCTTCCCTTCTCCCCATCTGAGCACTTCCCTGTGGGACTCCTTTCTCTGCCCTCAGAACACATCTCTCCAACATTGACCTCAGGATGTCCTTGTCTCTTGGGTTGACAAGAAAGTCAAAGTTGTCCCAGAGGCTCAGGAGACTGAGGCAGGAAGATCAGGAGTTCAAAGCCAGCCTCAGCAAAAGCAAGATGCTAAGCAACTCAGTGAGACCCTGTCTCTAAATAAAATTTTAAAAAAGGAGGGTGCTGGGGATGTGGTCAGTGGTCAAGTGCCCCTGAGTTCAATCCCTGGTACCAAAGGAAAAAAAAAAAAGAGTCAAAATTGTCCCATTTCTTCCTTTTTGTCACGTCTAGGTCTCCAAGTTCTTTGTGGATGTAAGCATCATTTTCTCATTTGACAAAACACTTTGTAATTCTACCAGTGTCATCGGTTCTATGTCCACCAACTACATATGTAACACAGAGCACTCTGACACGTGTGCCCACATCCAGAGCTCCCCAGGGGGCGTGTTCCACACAGGTTAGGCAACTCCTCAGCACCTCATTCTTCTTACAAGACAGTTTCCCTCCTTTTAAGCAATAGCTGCTACTCCTCCGACTGCCACGAGGGTCTTTCAAATTCTTTTTATCACTCTGTGCCAATAGGCCTGCCTGCCTTTGTCCCTGCCTCTTCTTAGCGTGGACCCTGGCACAGTCAGTGGAAGGGGACCTTAAGTGGGCCCCACTCAGTTTCACAAACCTGCCATGTCAGGGCATCTTTGCCATCACCATCATCATCAACATTGTCACTAGTCACCTTTTTCATTAATCATCACCATCATCAACACAATGTCACCATTACCACCACCATTGCCAGCATCATTCACCATCATCACCACCATCATCACAATTAGCAACACCACCATCATCTCCATCACAATTATCATCACCACCTTCAGCAACCACCACCATCAGCATCAACACATATCAACATCAACACCTCCACCATCGTCACCATCAACACCATCAACATCATTATCACCATCACCATTAGCATCACCATTATTACCGTCTTCAGCATTCACCATCATCGTCAACACCATGTCACCATCAACAACTCCACCATCATCACCATCACCATTATCATCACCATCATCATCATCTTCAGCAATCACCACCATCATCAACACCATATCACCATCAATGCCTCCACCATCATCTGCATCACTATTATCATCACCATCTTCAACAATCACCACCATATAATCATCAATACCACCACCATCATCACCATCAACACCATTATTACCATCACCATTATTATTACCATCATTATTATTATCACCATCTTTAGCAATCACCATCATCATCAATACCATATCACCATCACGACCACCATTATCACCATCATCACCACCACCACCACCACAATCATCATCATCATCATCATCATCATTATTATATTATTATTATCATTTTAATTTGAACATGGCAAAACAGGAGTATTTTGGATTCCGTTATTTTTCCCACATAGAGGGACAAAGAAGACATGGGAACTCAGGTCTCTCTCTTCCACACAGTCCTTGATGGTTGACACAGCAGGTGGAGGGAAGGATCCCTGTGCTACTAGCCCAGGCATGACATTCCTCAGCTTTGTTTCTGTTCCACCCACAGGGAAGCTTCTATGTCCCCTCAGAGAACTGCATGCAGCATGCCCACAAGTGGCACCGCGACCTGTGTCTCCTGCTCCTACAAGCCTACCGGGGCCTCCGCCTCTACTTCCTACTCATCATGAGGGACATCCCAGAGCTGCCACACATGGAGCTGGGTAAGGGGCCAAGGGCAGGGAAAAGACCAGAAGCTAATGTTGCCCCTTGGTCACTGGGCTGGAGAAAGGGTATCATGCTTTGCTAAGTGTCATGGTAACATCTATTGTTCAGGGAGGGTTAGTGTGCCCTACCTCATTCTAGAAGGAGGCAGTATTCAAAGGGCAATGTGTAAGTCTAGATATTAGTGTCTAAGAGTATACTCATCCACTCATTCACTTATCCACCAAACACAGAACACGTAGTGCATACCTGCCTGATACATAATGTTATGCTGCCTTCTAGGGGAGAATGTGGGTTTAGAGTCTTTCCTTAACTATGCAGTAATACAGAATTGCAGCTTCAGAGTGGAAAACAATCCTAATAAAGAGCTACATGTCCATAGTAAAGAATGATATGCACAGCCGCATACACCCATTCATATATGTTTGTATATGTAAATATTAAATACTTATAATTAATCTGGATGATTACAGAAACCTACTAATATCCATCAGATTTAGCTGTCTTGAGACAAATAGATTCTTGCACATGGATTTTCTGAAGGTTAGACATCATAGAGATTATTAAGCCTAAATCCCTCTTGATTGACAGATGATGGCACAGAGAGGTAGAAGGGGCAGGGTCGCACAGCCCTGTGTGTGACAGAACCATGGCAAGGCTCGGAGTCCCTGTACTGACCCCTGGAAGGTCTTATGTCATCCTCAGTTACAGTAGGGCTTGCGTTGCAGTTCTGCTCATCGGCCTCTAGAGCAGCGTCTGAGCCCTTAACCTGAAATTCAGGGTTAACACCTGTTCTAGTGTCAGAGACCTTAACTTCCCCATCTATACCCCTGGGAATCAACGGCTACGAAACCATGGCAGAGGTGTGTCCACGTCTTACCCAGTGTCCATCATGGCAATGAACACAGGTGTAATGATGCATTTGCATGTTCCCATTCCCCAGCAGTCTTGAGGTCTTTGAGAGCAGTCGCTCCTCAGATCCCTTATCCACTCCCCCGACACGGGCCTGAAGGAGAACGTATGGAGTTGTGGTATTAGGATTGAATGCCGAAGCCTCTTGCCATCCATCACTATCAGCTCTGACACCCCAGTCAAATCCTGTGCTCAAGCACTACTCTTTGAATAAGGCAATCCTCAAAATGTTTTTCAGGTGTCAATCTTATGCACGCTATAAAGACATGCAGAGAATCGGTGCGATTCACATCACTCAGAGAGAAAATGGATATCATTCAGCTGCATTTGTCTTTCTGATGTAGCATTTTTTTTAACCCAAAGGAACCAAGTTTCTTTATACCAACTCATCATATTTGTATTGACACATAGCACCTACTGTGTGCAGGAGTTGTGCTAGACATTGGGGATGCAGACAAAACCAATATGACAAAGCTCTGTTTTGCTTGGGTTGGGGACCTTGCAGACCTGAGGTCAGCAGTCAGGTGGAGAGGTTTGTGCTACTTGTGTTTCAGGAAGGATCCCAGGTGCTAAGGGATGGCTCACACTCACCTGGGAAACAGTGCATCTACCACAGCCACGTGCAGATGGCACTGTGAAACTAGGGAATAACTCCAAAAAGTAACGACCATGAACATTACATCCCTGAGAGCTGCACCACTGGTCCATGCTGCCACAGTGACATTGCAGGGACCATGTTGGCATGGAAAGTTAGGTGTTCACTAGTGTCCTAGTCCCTGGAGCCCGCAGAGGACTCAGATCTGCCACCCCACTTCTCTAGGCTTCTGATCTTTCATGGGTGAGATGGAGATGCAAATCCATGCTCTTTATGTCTTGGAAAGATATATCTGTGTTGTGTGTATCCATGTGCCTCAAAAAGTGGAAATAAAAATGGAATCACTCTGGGTGCAGTGGCACATGCCAGCAATCCCAGCAGCTCTGGAGGCTGAGGCAGGAGCATCTTGAGTTCCATGTCAGCCTCAGGGACTTAGTGAGTCCCTAAGCAACTTGGCAAGCCTCTGTCTCTAATAAAATACAAAAAAGGGATGGGTTTGTGGCTCAGTGGTTAAGTGCCCCTGGGTTCAATCCCCAGTACCTAAAGAAAAAAATCACTTTGACCCAAAAAAGCTCTATACAGTTTAGGAGGACCTACTTTTATATAAATGCATTGATGAGAGGACTTTGGTCTTTACCTAGGGCTTAGCCCTTGGTTCCAAATCAGGTTTATTCTGTCTGTAAGCACGGTGCCTCCAGCTGGTTAGGAATGCATGGAGAGGAGCCTTCATCAATCGTGTTTGTTCCTGTGATTTTAATGAGAACTTGAAACTTGTTCTTCTTTTAATTGACAGCATCTTCATTTCCGTGCATGTCCGTTTAACTGTATGGTATTTGCTTCTTTCTTCCTAGAGGCCCTTGCTGTTGAAGAAACGCTCTCCCAGCTATGCTCAGAGCTCCAGGTAACTAGAGGGCTGACCCTGTGGGTCTGATGGAAAGAAGTCATGTCCACAGGGCATTAAGCCTGTCACGGAAGCTACCAGGTTTACAAAAGAGAAAGTTAGCTCACAGGTGCCAATGCCATGGAGATGGAGGAGGAGCCTCAAATCTGGGGTTCAGGTATCTTTATGGGGCAAAGAAGCGGGGTGGTCTGAGGTGTGGGAAAGGTGACTGGAGGTCAGCAAAAGTGAAGTAGCAGGTGGTCATTGTCTTCACAGGAAGCATGTCCAGAAACCAGCAGCCTCTGCATGATGTGTGAGTGGAATTGAGACCCCTGCCATCAAAAGGACGCCCATGGGACACTTGTGCAGGCCCAGTGAAGGGGTCAAGGGGTCAGCTACTTCAGCCCATTTGAGCTAGATTAGGTTACCCCAAATTCCTGAAAGATCCCCTCCAGGCATCCCTGCTCGGGCTGTGAGCTGTGGGCAGTCAGCCAGTCCACTCCTTCCCTGCTCAGCTGGGCGACTTCCGAAGCAAGGAGCGGGAAGGCAGTGCACCTGGCAGGCCACCGCAGGCTACCCGCCCCCACTGTTTTTTACACAGCAGGCTACCCCCCCCCCCCCGTTTTAAAACCCTCTGGCTTTTAAACTTCAGGGAAAGACAATGGCTCACATCACTTACAAGAGGAAACAAAAAATAGATATGAATTTTGTCCTGGGGACTCTGTTGCGGTTTTGTGAGGCTGTGTGCATTAAGAGCATGTCTTTAACAAACCTGGCGATGCACACGACTGTGTGGTACAGTCTCTGGGACACTTCCACCTCCCCGGGGCATTGCACGGCCCCCTGAGTGAGATCCCAGGTTGAGGCTGGAAGGAAGCCCATGAGTCAGGGCGAGGGGAAGGCCAACCAGTACTTTCGTGGTGCTTGGTTTTCCCATCTGTAAAGTGGAGCCAGAAGTCATCAGGATTTTACTGATGACATCGTTTTGTCTTAGCCAATTAGTGTAGTGCACACTCGCAAGTTACCCGGTCTGTATTTTATGTGCCTTGTGTGCATTTGTTCATTTATTCAACTGAACGGTTCTATAAAATAAGCAATCCTGTTATATTCAGTGGATGGGTTCTCAGTGGCGACCCATTCCCTCCTGGAGCACACAGCTTAGGAAAGTGGCTTGTGTACTCTTGGGCCACCACTGCTTGCTGCTCGGAGGACTCCTGGCACCTGGTAAGCTCCTAATAAATGCTGGAGTGAGCCGGTAAACAAAGGCACTGAGGGCTGGTCAGGCTTTTAAAGGTGAGGAAGAAGCTGATCCTGGAGTGGTTAATGCTGCTTCCTGAGACCCTTGGCTCATTTGCCTATCAATCTGCAGACCCATCTGTCCTGGGTCATGTACCTCGTGTGAGTAAAGGGCAGAGGCCCTCTGACCTAATAACAGGGTGTGGTCCTCCACCTCTGGACAAGCATTGGGCAGGTCTTTTCCCCTCTTGGTGGCTGTTTTCCTGTGTGCGATGCACTTGTTCTATGGGGATGAAATGAGGTCACCTGGCTGCAGTGTGGAGGACAGAGCCTGGCATGCAGCACTGCCCTAAGCCATTACTTCTGTCCTTGTCATCTTGCCTACTATGCATGAGCCTGGCAAGGGATGAGGACACAGGCACTCTACCTGGTTGTGGGACCTCAGGTGGATGGTGTCACTAAGTTTACTCAGGAGGAGGTAGGCCCTAGTGGACCCCAGAGAGGAAGCTGTTTTGGAGCCTGGCTTTGAGCCTTGTGGTTTTGCAGGAGTGCAGCCCATGGACCCCAGAGGTAGGAGGGCCTGGCGCAAGGCTGTGCTGCTAGAACAGTCAGAAGGGCCTGGGAACGGGTCACGTGCGATGACTGAGGCTTTGGGGAGGGAGCCCAGGCAAGTGACCAAGAGGCCTGGGTGCCCCCTGCACCAGGGTGCCTGGACAAATCTCTAGATCATAGGGAGCCAAGAAGGAGGATTCACGTCCTTAGGGGGCTATGTGGGCAAAGGGACACTTAAGAGTTGTCTCCGGCACGAAACACTTTGCCATCAGGTGGTACCTCACGCACACTGTCCTTTCTCTGACCCTAGCCAGATGTGGGCTGTCCACTTTGTTATAAAGCATGTCAGAAAGGATGCAGACAGACTGCCAGGTGAATACATAGGACATAGGGCAAGTCCTGCAAGGGCGTCCCAAGGGTGGCACTTCAGTTGGGTATACTCACCAACCTAGAAGCTGTCAGGCCCCATCTATTAAGGTTTCTACAGGTACTCCAGTGCATGGCCTCACGGCCAAGGTGACCACTGGCCCTCCACAAGATCCCCAGCTCCTCTCCCTTCCCCAGAGGCCTGGAGAGAAAATTCCAACCTCCTGACCCCTTGGTTTTTCAGACAGCCAGCCTCTCCCCTGAGGCTGTCTAGGGGTCTGTCAAGGGTCTCCACATTAGCATAAACTCAACGTAGAATAAGAAAAGATGCTTCTAAGCTCCTGGAATTCCGAGGGCTTTAGAGACTGGTTGCCAGGAACAGAGACTAAGCTGCATCTCACAGAATCACAGAGAGCAGCGGGGGCAGGAAAGGGTGTTTGGGTGGTGAAGTTAAAACAAAGGAATAGCAAAGGCCCCGCCCAGAGGGAGGCTGGCTCCCTGCCCACTGGTCTCTGTGCACTGTGCCTGCAGCAGCCCTGGGCTCTGGGGGGAGTGCTCACAGGTCCATGTTTATTTCATGGTAAGTGGACACAGAGGAGCGGGTCTTCCTTAAGGTGCGTGAGTCAGAGGGGTGAGCTGCGAGGGTCTGAGCCCAGGCCCCGCCTCCTGCTGAGGTTCCTCCACATCTGCTGCCTGCTCTGGTTCAGGTGAGAGACTCGGAGGTTAGGACAGAGCCTGCCAAAGCATTTATCGAGCGTATTTCACAAAGGCCGACTGCTGCCTCCTCCTTTTCGCAGTGTCCCAGACTGCAGGGATGCTGCCTCTTGGGTTCCTATGGTCCCTGTTGCCACAGACTTTATTTTATAACCAAATTTTGTTGAAAATTTTTATTATGCAACTGCTGTAGAGAGTGGCTTGGTGACAAAGGTGGAAAGGGTGATGTGCTGGCCATCAGTCTGCTCCTTGGTTTGCTGAAGGGCTGGCCTGTGGTTGGAGTAGAAGCAGCACCCCACTTCCCCAGAAGCCCCCCATATTAAGCTCACAGCCTGCAGAGCTGTTTAGAGACAGCACATTGCCACCTTGTGGCCAATGACAAACAGCAGTGAAGGTTTCCATCTGGATGGCCTGCCACTGGTAGAGAGGGTTGGAGGCTTCCGGTGACTCCAGAGGATTGGAAAGCTAGGTCTCTGCAGCAGTGGAGTGTGGGTGCCTCTGTGCTTCAGCAAATCATGAAGTTTTACTAAGCATCCGCTGAGCACCAGCCACTTGGATATCTGTTAGGAATAGGTAGAAGAGGCCATTGGGAATTGCAGCCTAGTGAAAAACAGATTTGTTTCCACAGACAGCAGAATCTCCTGAGGCGGCCACACTAGAACCAGAGAGTGCGAGGCAGGGTGGTGGGCCAGGAGAGGGGAGGGCCTGGTTCTCTCTGGGGAGGTGGGGATGCTCCATAGGGGCTGTTGCCAGGGAGCAGGAGGGAGTGCATCAGGGACGGAGGGGCATTCCAGCAGAGGAACAGCAGCCCTGTGGGGCCCAGGGCACCAGCACTGGAGCACCACGGGAGAGGGGCCAGCATGGCTGCAATGCTGTGTTCCTGAAGCCCTGCTGTAGAGCCGAGCTGGAAAGATGGGCTGGAGCAGGCCGTGAGGGTCCTTGCTGAGCACTGGTCAGGAAGAAAATGTGCTCTCTGCAGAGGGATGGTTCTGCCCACACTCAGCCAGGTGCGTTGGACAGCAAACATTCGGAAACTTGCTGGGGAGCTACTAAGAGGTGACACTTTTTGGCTGGTTGTTCTTTAATACAGCAACAGGATTTTCTGGATACAAAAAAATCATTCCCTTCTTGACCCCCATAACTTATGGGAGATGCTGAAGTGCCTAATAGTCTTTCCCAGAGCTGCACCTCCTAGTGGGACCTGGGAAACAAGCTCAGCTGGCAACTGTGAGCAGTTGGTGGCTGCTTGGGGCAGCCCCTCTGCATGGTTTTGGGGGGTTTTGTTATTGTTTATTTTGTGTGCTTCTTTGTTTTGACTAGTCCACCTGCCTGAGGGTTTCATTTAAGCCTGGAAATATCCTCCAGGAGGTCAACAATGCTCAGTTTCTCAAGACCCTGCTATGGAGGAGCTAACCTCAAACTCAAGGAGGCACAGTGGTACACAACAGGGCCCCAGACCACATTCCATTTACTTTCCAATAACAAACCAAAGAATGTAGTTGGTGCAAACTGAGCACCTGCTGTGTGCTTTCCTCCTACTTCCTGTGCTAATTCTGAAAGGCAACTCAGCTTGGATGGCTTAGAGCTTGCTTGGGGCAGTCAGGGGCACAGAGCTCAGCTGGCAACTGGTTTGAGTAACAGCATCCATTTCTCCCTCTGTTCTAGAATGTTCAAACTTTAATATGCTTATGAATTACCTGGGGGTCCATTAAAATGTAGATTCTAATTCATTTGGCCTGGGGTGGAGCAGGAGGTTCTTTAACAAGTTCCCTCAAGTAAAGGTTCTCAACTTTAAAAGGCCACGGGGGTGGGAGAGTTGGGGGCTGCCCTGTGTGGAGAGCACTAGGCCTTAGTGGTCTGCTCCTTCCCTCTGCCACTCCACGAGGCCAAGCACAGGCTCTGATCTTCTCAGGCTGGCTCCTCCCTACAGCATGTTGTCCCAGCTCCGCCGTCCTGGGCTGCACTCCAGAGCATCTCTCTTGGGGACAGCAATGCCCAGCTTGACTTCCTAGGGCCCTTCCCCTAGAATGCAGAGTCACAGACCTCACCACATTGGAAGATAGCTGTTTCCAAGGCCTCTTGGTGACCAAGAGCCCCTTTGTGGTGGGGACCTCATGGGACTCAGCCCTTGCTCCACACAGCATTCCCAAGCAGAATACGCAGAGGGTCAGGCTGTGTGCATGGACACCTGCCCAGCCCCAGATCTCACTATGCTGACTGAAAGCCCTAGTGGTTGCTGGCTACCCATGGCATAAGGATCTGACTGCTTAGCATGGAAGTCAATGCCAGGGCACATGATGCCCCCTCCCCTGTCCCTCAGCCCTAAGCTCCTCCAGGGCTGAGAAGCTGGGCTCTGCAACCCAGCGCCACTATGTACTCTCACCTCTGCTTGGGCTGTCCCATGTCACCCTGTTTTATTCCTGACACAATCCCCATCTGCAAGATCCAAGCCAGCTGCTCACTTTTCCGGGAACCATCTGAGATCCTGGGATCCAAGAGTCCCCTGTGGGCTACTGTCTCTTGGCGATGTGCTCTATTCCAACTACTTCTTGGTATCATGATTTGTGTTACTTTTCTCCCCTCCACCAAGCTGTGAAGGCCCTGAGTCCTTTCTATATTGCTGCCTGATACCAAAACATACGAGGTACTTATGAATTTCCAGTTAGAAAGACGATAGCCCCCAAAGTAATTGCCATCCTGATCTTACTTTAATCCCTCAGACTGATAGGATGAAAGTCTCCCTAAGAGAAGAGCTTTCTCCCTTCACGTCCCCCTGGTCCTGAGTCAAGTGGGGGTGGGGTGGGAGGGCTTGTAAAACCACCACCTGCATATTGCTGTGGAAAGAGGAGTGAGCTTCTGAGGAGGAGGGAAAAGGCCAAGGCAGTGGGCATTCAGAGAGTTCCCGGCTGCACACTTCTGGGTATCCACGAGCTTCCAGAGTCTGGCAGGACAGGTTGCAGAAGGGCCCTCCTGACTTCTGTAGATACACAATGAAGTGTAGTGTCAGTGGAGGGTTGAGCAGGCACAGGAGCATGCTGACATCCTGTGGACAGAAGGAGGGAGTGACCAGGGGATCTGCCTGGGACATGGAGGGATGTATGGGGGACAGTATGACATGGTGAGCAGCAGATCCAGGAGCTGGACCGCACGGGCCACACATGTACCAGCTTAGGCATATTACTACACGTGCTGGTGTCCTCTACCCCAAGCATAAAGCAGGGTTGATGGTGATCAGGACCAACTCTTGGGACTGGCTTAAGGACCATGGGATTCCACCCCTACAAAGTGCTTACCCACAGTGCCCAGCAACTCTGGGTTGGCATTGCTGCTGCTGCTGCTGGGGGTCCACCTCTCCTGTATTTGGGAAGGACTCCTGGTTGCATGGCATTCAACCGAGGTCTGAACCCTGAGTGAACACTGCTGGCAGTGTGAGCATGTGGCTGTGTATACGTGCACAGGTACATGTGCATGTGCAGCATGGGAGGGATTTTGTCAAGGATGAGAACACACACGACAACAGGGGTTCTGTTCAAGCAGAAATTTGCAGCGCTGGATGCACATTGGAGTCATCCAGGCTGCTAAGCTCACACTTTAAAAATTCTCGTGCCTGGTGGCACCCCAGAGATTGAGAGGGCTGTAGCTGTGAGGACTCAGGGAGTCTGACCTGCAGCCGGGATGTTGTCAGAGAGCTCGGCTGTTCAGGGAACGTGAGGGAGGCCGCTCTGATGCCTGCCTCACCTGAAGATGCAGTGGGGCCCCACCTCCTCCGGGAAGCCTGCTGCGGCCCGCCACGGCTCTCAGTGTCCATCTCTTTCATAGTCCTTTGTCCGTATATCATAACTACCTAAGGATGTCACGTTGATGAAACCAAATGCCTCTTTTGGGACCGTGTGTATTTACATTTGGGTCCTTGAACACCTGAACTCACAGATCAGACACTCAATGAGCAGAACCAGGGGACAGGGGAGTAGAGAGAAGCTCATGGGCAGAGCCCAGATGAGGAGGGTGGGAGGCTGAGCCTCTTCTCAGGGAGCTTCACCCATGCAGACGGGGCCGGGATCGCCTGCTGGTGTCAGGAGGGCCCTCCACCCCTGTCACCTGGGCTTGTGCAGGCCCAGGTGTCTGTGAGCTTGGAAAGTCCTCCTGTGGCTTAATTAGAAGCTTTATAAACCTTACCTTAAACCCTTTCTATAACCAACTAGGGGAAAAATAATTCTCCCAAAGGTACATTTCATTAATAGCTTGTCCTTTTTTTTCCATTTCTCATTGTGGTGGCTGAGCTCAGAGTTCATGCGGTGTTTGCCCAGACCATGGTGGTACAGGGGCACTGTCATGGTTGGGTGACAGAAGAAGCAGCCTAGGAAGGCAGGTCTGTGTGACTGAGGCACAGGGCACCTCCCAGCCATGCCAGGTCACCTGCATAGTGAATCCAGGCTGCTAAGTTCACACTATCATCAGCCAGTGTGCTGGGCACTAGAAACACTGAGGGCCAGAGCTCAGAATGCAGGCAAGAGGGCATGTTGGAGGTAAAACAGGCCACATGTGGCTGGAGGTGGCATGGGAAATGGGTGGGTCCTTTATGGAGCTGGTGGTCAGTCTTACACTTGGAGCTCAGTGGAGTTTCAAAGGAGCAAGCAGAAACGAGGGGACACAGAACTGTCTCCGTCAAGGTTCCCTGGAGAGAGTAGACAAGGCCAAGGTGGAGAGGAGAAGAAGAGAAATGGAAGGGGGGGGGGGGGCACTCCAGACAGAGGGTGCAGCTCGACCTGGTGCTGGTGGGCAGGCCCAGTGGCTGGAGCAATGGGCATGCTCAGGCCAGGAGGGGAGGTGTCCATGGTAAGGTGGGGATTGTTTTCAGGGGCAAATGGTGCCAAGTGTTGACACAGGAGTTTGGCTGTCATCAGTGAGTCATGCTGGTTGGAGAATTCAAATCTGAGCAACTTCTAGTCCATCCAAAGCCACACTCTCCACCTGGAGGATTTTCAGTGGCTGCGTTTTCCCCAGAGCCCCCCACCTGACCTTTGTCTTCCGTCTCTTAACCCTGGTGTCTGCAACACAGCCAAGAGTGGTCACCAAATACTGACCTTGCCTCTTGGAAGAAGCAGCTCTGAGTAGAATTTTTAAATAAAATCTTGTGTTTGGAAGCTAATCATTAATTGTAAAGTAATAATATTCAAAATTTATAGTGTTATTGTGCATCAAACTTCTCCTTTCCTCTTTCTTTTACTGTTAGACTCCTCACGCCACCTGCTCTGCCTTCATCTAGCATCAGCCTTCAGTCCAAGGACAACAAAAGGCTGTTGGTGATTCAAGCACTGGACTTAGATCCTCCCATGTATCATTGCGTTCGAATGGAATCACTTACTGAGCGTGTCCTTTCAGGAAACTGAGGCACAGGATAAATGATGGAAGCAGGGTTTGGAAGGGCTGTGGCTGTGTGCCCATTTCATCATGTGTGGTAGAGGGTGCCACACCAGTCTTTCTTGCACATCCACATCCCTATCTCCACCACCGAGTGAGGCAGAGGCCCTCTCCAACTCCTCCTGGAAATGTCTTACACCTTTGATGTTTGCTCTTTCCCCTTGGGTCCAATGGCTTCAACACATGTGCTTCAGACCCACACGATGCCCTCACATGCTTGTTGTATAAATGACTAAGCCTAGAGATTGGTGTCAGGATTTGAGGACTGGCTGCCTCACACTCCTCAAAGACACCGTCTCTCTTCTCACTTTTCTGGAATCTATTTGAATTCTCCAACCAGCATGCTTCTTGGGAAGATGGCTATCCCATATCAAGTGACAGCGATCCAAAGTATTTCTGTTCCTGGGGTCTTCCCAAAAGGCTCTGGGCCCACTCTAGTCCAACTCCTAGCTTTAAAAGCAACCTGCAACCCTCCTTAAGGAATGGTGGTAGGCCAGGGCTAGGGAGCCCCCGCCATGTGCAGTTCTCCCGGCTAATTAAGTGCTATGAGGTCATGGACTCTCTTCTCTCTGGAGGTCTCTACCCCTGTACTGTGGTGTGGGGATGTGGCTTTGTGGTCCCACAGTTCTTCAGTTCAATCCCAGCTTGGTGTGGACTTGTGTACTCTCGCTACTTATTCACTCTCATTTTAGATTTTTGAAATAGCCATTCACCTTTATGTGACACTTGTATTCAGATCAAGTAGGAGAACTGAATACAGTGAACACAGTGAATTGACTTTTTTTTTTTTTTTTTGGTGGTGCTGGGGATTGAACCCAGGGCCTTGTGCATGCGAGGGAGGCACTCAATCAACTGAGCTATATCCTCAGCCCTTCATTTTAGATTTTTGTAGAAGAATGTTTACGATGCCTCCACCACAGAGTAACTGTAGGGATTACATGGGAAAACTATGCAAAATACTCAGCACACTACCTGCCAAACGATGGGTATTAATGAGTGGAAGCCTTCATGACTACGAAGACTGAGTTTACAATCTCAGGACAGAGTGGAGTGCAGTGTAAGGATCTGCAGTGCTGGGGGGGGTGGGGAGGGGTGGGGGGGTGTTGGGAGGATGGGATGGAGGGTTTTCAGCTGGATGGTTGTGAAGCCAAGGTTCACAGAGGAGAAGTCACTGGATCTGGGCACCGATAGGAAGCATAAACTGTGGAAAGGGTTGAGTAGAGAAGTTGAAAGAAGAAGCCATTGGACCCAAGGGGAAAGAGAAAACATCAAAGGTGCAAGACATTTCCAGAAATCCAGGATTGGGTTGGGCTTAAAATAGACACAAAGACAAGACAAAGCGGGGAGAGACTGAGCTAGGCCATTGGTGATCTCTCATGCGAGACTAGGCCAGGATGTTGGTTTGTAGACAGGGACTACAAATAATTTATCACCACCTTGACTATTTTAAGTCCCGCCTCCAAAGTGACTTGATATGTGATCCCCAGAGTCTCAGGATGGTTTAATATCATTCCACCGATGGGCAGATGTTCACCAAGAGCACAGGAGTCAGTGGAGATGGCAGGAGCCCAGGGAGCGGGGGCCTGACCACTGCATTTTTTGCCTCCAGATGCTGAACAATCCAGAGAAGATAGCTGAGCAGATAAGTAAGGATCTCGCCTGGCTTGCTTCCCACCTGATGGCTCTGTGGACACAGTTCCTGGATACGGTGACACTCCACTCCCAAGTGACTACTTATCTCACCCAGGAGCACCACAGCCTGAGGGTAAATTGTCTCATGGCATAAACTTCCTACATGCACTTAATGTCCTGAGGAAGTTTGGCAAGTGTCAGTTCCCTGAACTGAGTAAGAATTGGGACTGTCCTGAGCTCTAGATTGGAGCACTGATCCTGGCCCCACCCTGAACAAGCAGTGTGACATCAGGAGCTTATTTAGCCACGCAAGCCTTTGCTCCATCCTTCATAAAACACCACCCTTACCCTTATCATAGGGGTACTCCAAGTACTTTTAAAAAGTATTTGAGGGGCTGGGAATAGAGATGGGTGGTAGAGTACCAGCATCATATGAGCAAGGCCCCTGGTTAGATCCAGGGCACTTCAAATAAACAATCAAAACAACATTTGAAAAATTAATTTGGAAGGGAAGGCATTGCTTTTAGTATGTTTTTGGCCACAAGCTTGGGTACATTTGGGTTGGTACTAATGCATAGTGAAAGACATTGGTCTTCTCATTTAGAGCAAGAAGAGCAAATATCTGAGGATTAGATTCACCAAATGCTTAGCAAGCACACTCACAAGGCTGGATTTGGAAATTCTGTTTATTCTGCATTTATTCATGGTGACTGTTTGCAAAGATCTCATACTCCAGTAGGAGGAATAAAACCTACATATAAAAATGATAAAAAGCAATGTAAGAACAGATTCATAAACATGTACTAAACTGTGTCTATAAACCAGGGTTGGGCTAAGAGCTTTGATTCAGACCTCTGGGTGAAGGACAAGCTTTCCTTCTCTTAGTGCATCACACTTATCTCCATGACCCTCAATTCTAAACAGAGGAGGCCACAGCCACCTAAAGAAGTCAGCCATTTACTCTGTTTTATTCCTCAGGTCCGAAGGTTTTCTGAGGCCTTTTTTTATATGGAGCACCAAAAACTTGCTGTCTTGACGTTTCAGGAAAATCTGTGAGTAATGAATCGCATGCCTACCCTGCCAGATAAAGTAGTCCCCCCTCCCCCAGGACAGTCCACCTCTTTTCTTTGTTCAAGCTGCCCTTTCACTTTCTGGATCCCCTCGCCTCTGCACCTCCAGTCCAAAGCGCCAGGCAAGCGGACGATTTAGACAGTGCCCAGTGGGAGAGGTCAGCGAGCTGAGGTTTCCTTTGTTGAGAGTCATTATGCTTCTAGAGACAGAATCAAGTCTCCCAAGTCCTGCAAGACATCTGTGCTGAATCCTGGCAGAGTGAAGTCGAAGCAGGTGGTGTGGCCATAGGCTACGTCAGAAAACACACAATCTGCTACTAGATGCTGCAGTAACTAAAAAATGCATTTAGCGTAGTAATTAAGGCTGAGCTCCCTAATTAGGAGGACTGGTGAATTTCTGAGTTGGCCACCTTCTAGTACTCAAGAAAGTCAGAGGGTTCATGGGCCATGAGGCCATTGTCCCTCGGGGATAGCCCTGGTGAAGAGGGGCAGAGATCCCTCCAGGGTCTTTTGGCTTTTGCTACGCACATCCACATTCTCCTGTTGATTGTGAGCAACACCTCACCTCAAAACATAAAGGTGGGTGAAACAATGTTGGGGATGCCAAGTGAATCCACCAGGAGCAGAGCTTGACGTTCCGCTTTGCACAGGATGGACACGGGAGCTCTCACACCCTTCTATAAGCTTGTTTTCTCCTCGGGCTTCCTTATATTTGCAAAGTACGGTGACATTTACAGTTTGCCTCAGGGGTTCTGGAAGTGACCTGGGGCTCCTAGAAAACACAACTGCATGTGGAATCCACTTGTCTAGAGATCCTGAGAGTCTTCCACTCAGCCTTTTATTCGTTCCCTCATTCCAGGCTCCAGCCAGAACTGGGAGAACATACTTTCCAAAACTAACTTCAGAAGAGCTAGTCTGACAAGGGTAAACACAGCTTTGGGGGCCACAGCACAAAATTATAAATCAGAATGGCTGCAGGAAATGGTCTCCCAGAGTCACTAGGAGGTTAGCCTCAGATGGGCTCCAGGAATGCCCACTTGCGGAGGTGACAGACACAGGCCAGGACCCTCCCCTCAAAGAGCCCGGCTTGAATGGCAGCCTCTTGTGCCAAGGGCAAAGATTCAGAAACTAGTGGGGTGACAGCTTGAGTTTCAGACCCTGCTCCTCCCCAAAGGATGAGAAAAAGTCTTTCTGCAGATGTGACACTTGATCGCAGGCTGGGGTTAGAGCAGGTCATGCAGTGACGAGCTGGTGAGACAAAAACAGAACATCTTTGAAAAGCAGCAACAAGATCAGTGCAGTTAGAATGGAGTGCAGGAGCAGGTAAGAGCAGGGAAATTCAGAGCAACAGGAGGAACAGACCGGGTGGGGCCTTGAGGGCCGGGGGATAAGGAGGACCTAGAGTAATTTCTGCTTTTTTACCTGCAAATGAATATGGACCTCAGCATTTCAAATTTCATTACACGTCTTAAAATACTGATTTTGCAACTTACAATACTTGTGGCAGGCATCCTACTAGTTACTGAATCTTTCTTACCTGGTTTCTTAGACGTAAAAAAAGGAGATTACTTCTTTCAAGAAACAACTATTTAGCATGGAGCACATGTCAGACGCTGTTTCAACTATTGGCTACTCTATCAGTGAACCAGAAACAAATTCCTTACTTCATGGGGCTTGTATTTTAGTGGTGGAAGGCACATAATAAATATGATCTGCCCAATGGTGATGTGCATGGTGAAATAGTTCTCAGTGTGAGGGGAATAGATGAGACTAGTTTAAGGAGCTGTCAGAGAAGGTCTTCCTAGGAAGCTGGCATTAGGGAAGAGAACCAGGTACAAAATTGGGCCCTGCAAATACCTTGGTCCTAAAATGTAGCTGTCAGGTTAGAGCAGTTTTTAAGGATTCAATTAGGAGTAGACATTAACGTAAGGCAGAGATTAGGAAGGGCTCCTGCTCAGAAGGAAAGAAACTTTTAGCTAGGCCCTCCAGGGTAAAACCGTAGAACAGAGAGGGAGAGTTCATTGCAGATGGAGAAAATTGCAGAGAAAAGGCCCAGGGTCCTGTGAGCAGGAGTGAGGTTTGGATGAGGTGGTGCACAGGGATCAGAGAACCAGGAACTGTGCATGAGAAGGGTGGGCTCCCATGGAGGGTGGTTCTGGGGAGAGGACGGAGCCTCAGCGAGGCTGCCCTGTTGACACAGGAGGCTGAACTGTGCAGACATGTGGAAATGTCAGGCTGCCCGGTGAGCTCTTTATTGTTGAAGCATGCACTAGATTGTGTTTCTCCAACCAGAGGTCGCTACCGCTTAACGGACTGTGAGGTGAGCTGGGTGGGCTGGGAGCAGCACTTGCGAGATGGCGGAGGCTAGGATAGGACAGGAGGAGATGGAAGGGGTAGCAGCAGCTTGGAGTGCTTGTGGAGACCTTTTGTTCCACGCCACACTCCTGGGTGTGCACAGCTGTCCCTGGTGCCATGGAGAGGAAGACCTCTGGCCCCAGGTTGTGGTCTTGAAGGTATGTTCAAGAAGCGATTAGGATGAGACCTAGCAAGTGTGTGCTTCATGGTCCTGCTCTCTGTACCACCAAAGTCTCCCCAGTGCTTTTCACACAGGTTGGTGCTACGGGAAGTTTGTTTATGACCAAATGTGAATAGAAACAATGAGGCACAGGGAGACCTACACTGGTGTATTGATTGTCGTAATGTGATCATTGAGATATGCCTTTGACTTCTCTATACTCTGTGTCTGTACCTGTACCTCAGTATTGTTTTATTAAACATCCATGCAACAGGGTTGAACTCAACAGGTATTTGCCTGCCTTCAGGTGCTCACAACTGTTGAGATTTTTCTAGTAAGAAGCTGTCCAGGTGTTTTTCCATGCCTTGGCTTATTCAATGTTCTTATTTGCCTATAAGGTAGACACTATTCTTCTATAAAGAAGAAACCTGGTCTGAGAGAGGTGAAGTGATTTGTTGTAGAGCATATAGCAAAAGAGACAGAAATGGGGCTCTGTTGGAGGCCAGAGGCCACACTTCTAGCCCCTGTCCTGTGGATCCTATGGATGGTATTGAGCCACTTTCCTAAAGAAATAAATCAAAAGAGGGGCTTTCAGCTTCTAAAGCAGAAGTATCTGTAGGCTTGGGCTGTACAGCTGGAGTGAGGGGAAACCTGCACTGACATCGGTAGGCAATGCCCCAGACCATCGTCCACAGGACTCCTCCCTGTTTGCTGCTCAGCATGGCCAGAGGGAAACCCAGGGGCACCTGCTGAGTGCACAACATGTGGGTGCCCCTGGCACCACACAGACAGATGGACTTGCATGCCCAGTGGCCCTGAGTGTCATGCAGACAGGGAGGAAGGGACCAGGCTCTGATCGCCGGCCATGTGCAGAGTCTGTGTGCTCACACACAGGAGGGCAAGGCCAACCCCAGCAGGGCTCATTCCAAGTTGGTTTCTTCCACTGTGGCTTCCACAGTGGGTGTGCGGCAGAGACGTGGAGGGAGGGGACTTCACCCCCCATCTCCAAATTCCTTTGCTGCTGCTTCCCAGCATCCCTGCAGGTCTCCAGAGAGGGTCTGGGAATATGTGGCCCTCCAGTTTCCTTGCATATACCTTGTTGATTAACTAACTCATTCAGCACATACTGTGTGTGTGTGTGTGTTTTTTTTTTTTCAATTAGAGCTTTGTAGTTCTGCATAGTAGTGGGGTTCATCCCAACAAACTCATACAGACATGAAAACTGATTTCAGTTCATGATCCCCCCTTTTCCCTCCCATTATTCCTCCCCTTCCCTATTCTCCTTCTTCTACTCTGCTAGACTTCCTTTCACTCATCTATTAACTTGTATTTGATTGATTCCTTCCACCTATGCATATATATGAATTTCTCTGTCCTATATTTATATATGCATATAACATGATTTTTAAGAATTCATTCTGGGGCTGGGGATGTGGCTCAGTGATAGAGCATTGCCTAGCGTGTGTGAGGCACTGGGTTCAATCCTCAGCACCACATATACAAAAATAAATAATTAAGATATAATTTTTTTAAAAAGAGTGGAAAAAAAGAATTCATTCTGTGTTGCCTCCCCTTACCCAACCCTCCACTCTGTCTCTTGATCTCCTTCTTGTGCACTACTGATATTCCCTTTATTTTTATGTTTTCTTATCCTTCCTTCCCTTTTCCTTTATTTTACTCTAGTTTATGCATATGTGAGAAAACATTTGACCTTTGATTTTCTGAGATTTAGCTTATTTCATTTAGCATGATATTCTCCATTTTCATACATTTATCAGCAAATGCCATAATTTCATTCTTTTTTATGGCTGAGTAGAACTCCATTGTGTGTGTGTATATATATATTTCTTTATCCATTCATCCATTGATTGGATTCTGGGTTGATTCAATAATTGAGCTATTGTGAATCATGCTGCTATAAACAATGAGGTGGCTATATTACTGTAGTATGTCAATTTTAGATCTTTGGGGGAAAATAGCAAGGAGTGGGATAGCTGGGTCATATGGTGGCTCCATCCCAAGTCTTTTGAGGAATCTCCATGGTGTTTTCCAGAGCAGTGTACTAGTCTCCAGCCCCACCAACAATGTTCAAGGGCACCTTTTCCCCCACAACCTCACTAGCATTTATTATTGTTTGTATTCTTTATCGTTGCCATTCTGACTGGAGTGAGATGAAATCTTATTGTAGTTCTGATTCGCACTTCCCTGATTGATAATGATGTTGATCATTTTTTCACGTATCTGTTGGCCTTTGTGTTTCTCCTTTTGAGAAGTTTCTCACAGGTACTTTTGATTGCTCACTGTATGGAGGCATTGCTCAAAGCACTCAGGATGCCTCAGTGAACAAAACAGACACTCATGTTGGGAGATAAGTATTCAACAATAAGCATGATAAATCCACGGATTATATAGTATGTTAGAAGGTGATGGTCTTGTAAAAAATAGATCAGGCAGGGGCATCGGAAGTGCTTCTGTTTGGAGGAGGGGGCAAGGGCAGTGTTCCGTGTTTGGTGGACACTGTGGAGGAGTGAGGGGCCATGCCGGGAAGGCTTCTCTCCCATTGGCTGCAGTCAAGTAATTCCTAAGGGCCTTTGAGTTAGGGGTCTCCAGAGAGACAGAAAAGAGGGGTGCATACATAGGGAGGTGTATAGAAAGGGGTTTGCTAGAGGAATTGAGTGGCTCCATTTGGAGGCTAAGAAGTGCCACCATAGTCCCTGTGCAAGCTGGAGGACCAGGGAAGGTGAGAGCAAGGCTCAGCCCATGTCTGAAAACCTCAGGCCCCAATGGAAGCAATGATTAAGAATAAGCATGCTTGCTGGTTGCAGTGGCACATGGCTGTAATCTCAACGGCTCAGGTGGCTGAGACAGGAGGCTTGCAAATTCAAATCCAGCCTTAGCCAAAGAGAGGCACTAAGGAGACCCTGTCTCTAAATAAAATATAAAATAGGGCTGGGGATGTGGCTCAGTAGTTGAGTGTCCTTGAGTTCAGTCCCTTATAACCCTCGCCCCACCCCCTAAAAAAAAGAATAAGCATGCTTTACCAGCTCTCTGGGTATTCTTGATTCTCTCAAGTTGGCACCCCAAAACAACCATCACCAGTCCACCATTTTTCAGCTAGACACCCTTATGCACCTCTTCAAACCAATCTTGATAAAGAGGATGACAAAGCTGTGGTCCCATCGCACGCTACTACTGTCCTGCCAGTTCCTCCAGGGAGTTTTCATGCTGTGAACCAAGCCCGAGGAGGGCAGGGCAGCTCCCCCGAGCTCACCTGTGGCTGAGCCTGAAGATAGCACGCACCATCTTGGCTGAGACACTTCTCAGAGCCTCTGGTCAGAGAGTGGCACTGACTCTCTTGTGCCCCTTGGCAGTGTCACCACTTCTCAGCACATGCTGAGCATTGCTTTAGGTACTTGGTCACATCCACAAGCCCCACACTCAAGAAGCAGCATTCCCGCAGGAGCGGGCATCTGCTCCACGTGGCTCAGAGCAGACACCCCTCACCTGTGCTGCTGTGCTCTTACTTTCTTACTTTCTTCATGACCATGAGATGCACACCTAGATGCACGTCCAGCCCCAGTGGTCCACATCATCCCGAGTGCCCTAGAGCCCAATCTATGTCTTCATGAATTAAAAACTGGTTGGAGGTTCCAGATTTAGATGGTGTTGCAAAGCACAGGGGTGGCTAAAAAGATCCCATCTAAATATTAAGAGAGGAATATTTAAAGCATTAAATATTTAAAGAGTTAGGAAGTTACAGCAGCCTTCAGGGCTTTGAGGAAGAGAAAAAAATTCCCTCCTTTACTTTTGTGGGTAAAAATCCAATTGAAAAGTAAGAAGAAAATAAAATACACATATTTAATTTTTCTTAAACTGATGTGTGTATTAAGTAATATTCACTGTGCACGGATAATACGCGTTATATGACGTATCTGTACACTAGGTGTGTTTCCGTGTGTGTGTTCATCTCACTGTGCCTGCCAGTGAAGGTTCAGGTTGGAGAAGCTGCTTTGGGCCTAGGCAGAGCTGCACAGCTATACAGCTGGTCTACGGGCCCATGTTCTGCACATCTGCAAACAAGATGGGGGCTTCCTGGGTTCAGGCTGCTTCAAAGAGAGCCACAGACAGACAACAACTAGCAATGCAGGCCCTTCTCCCAAACTCACCAATCCCTTGAGGACCCCCTGTTATCTCATGGAAAAGAGATTGAGTTGTTATGGAAAAAAATAGTGAAACTTTAATCTTTTTCTTTCATGAGAAAAAATAAACTTTCTCTCTTCCCCCAGGGACTTAAGGAGAAGGGGATGAATATTTTGTAACATCCTAGCATTTTAATTTAAAAAAAATGATTAATTATTAATAATAATTTCTATTGGTGGAAGGATGTTTGTGTCATGAAAAGATATGAGCATTTTAAAATCCTACATAGAGGAATGAAAAAATAGGGCTCCTGACTAGGGAAACTTACGTCCTTGTCAAGGATGCCAATACACACATAGTAATCGATAAAAAGCTATTTTGGATGGTCTTCAAGTGAAACCTACCACAATATGGCTCAGATTCAAAGTGGCACAAGGTAGAGAAGCAAGGATAAAGGTTTCCCTCCAAGGCACTAACTGGAGCTCACTGGCCATTCAGAAACCCAGCCAGCATCCCTCCAGCAGGGTCTTCATTTCCTCCCCCAAATGTCACGCGATAGACCTCTGTGTTTCACCTAATCCTACTGTTCATGACCTCTAACCCCAGCACCTGGACCAGTTCCCAAACAAAGCAGACTATGGTTCTGGGGGCTGAATAGGTGGGAGGGAAGAAAGGAAGACCATTGATTGCCAGAGTCCATCACAGCTCTTCTGAATGTCCCTGGGATTAGGGGTGCCACAGCGATTAGGGGCGCCACAGCTCTTTCAAAGCTTCCAGTCCTCCTTGGATGCTCACACTGTCCTTGTGCTCCTCAGCATACAGATGCACAGCCAGCTATCTCTGGACATCCGGAATTCGGAGTACCTCACCAGTATGCCCCCGCTGCCCGCAGAGTGCCTGGACATCGATGGTGACTGGAACACCCTGCCAGTCATCTTTGAGGACAGATATGTGGACTGCCCTGCAATAGGTTTGTCTTCTGTTGTCCTGGAAAGACTCAAGGCTTTCCACAGGGTCCTGGCAGTCTCTCTGTTTCTATCCCAACAACAGTGGGACCAAGTTAACACAGGGTTTGTTCAGCTCATCCAGGGGAACAGAATTAAAGTGGAACTAATCGAAATGACTTTATTCAGGAACACTGATAAATCAATCTAACAAAGGAGCAATTACAGTAAAAAACTCTCTCCACAGTTCTCTGGGGAAGAGTTTAACCTGTCTATTTTCACCCACAGAACAAGAATCCCTCCACTCTGCTATGCACACACCAGTGTGACTTGGAAATACAGGAAGGTCCTTTCTTATTTCAAATGTGCAATTTAAACATAAAGACACTTTTGATTGAACTTTAATGGCTTTGGGTTCAAATTCTCAGCAATGTCTGCTTCATGTCATGAGTCAGGCAAAGCACTCAAGACTCATGAGTCTGTATCGTTAGGCAGCATTACTAATGATACAGATTCATGAATTAACCACTCATAACAGAAAGAAGAGAAAATACGTTTGTCCTCAGTTTTGGTATGTGTGTGTCCAGATTGGCTGGTGAGGAAGTTTGTCAATGAACTCACACATCAATGGGGAAAAGTGGAGGTGGGGGGTGCACCTAGATAGCACAGTGAATGTCTGTTCTCTGACCCCTCCCTCAGCCCTGAATGGAGACCCCAAAAGCTAATAGACTTGTAATCCCTTCAAGGTCCCAGAACTGCCAGGCCCACCTTATGCTGAGGTTTCAGGGCTCTATCTCCTTAATCCTGTAAATGACCTTGGGGACTCTATTTAAGGACAAAAAATGAGGCAGGAAGACTATGAGCATCTTTTAAAGACCATGTGGCTTTAAGCCAACATTCAAACCCACTCCCTGGATTCCAAAGCTCATGTCCTGCCTTACAATCTCCCCTGGAGGGTTATTATTAGGCTCAGCATTTACATGAAGGGCAAAGGGGCTAAATTTCACAGGTGCTACAATCTGAGACTTGTTGGATGTCTATAAATTTAGGTGACTTCTAAGGACAGTGCTACCTTACAAGTACATAAATCTGGTTCTCAGTTGTACTCTGACATCTAGTGTTACCCAGGTGTATGGCAGCTGAAATGCACACCAGGCTGGAACTGGAAACATTTACACATGTGTATCTACACTGATGTGTATGTACCTGTGTGTGTGTATGTATTCATGCAAGTTCATTGTCCTTATTGTTACATTATCTATAGAAACTTTGAAGTTAAGTTAGAAATTAACTAAGCACTCATCATCCGAGGCTCTGACATCAACATTCTCAGGGTTCATTGTGAATTGTCTTCCAGTCATTTTTCCTACACATACTAATCCATTTCCTAGTGATTATAAATCTCAGTCCTCAACTCACATGTGCCATTTATCACATATCTTTGTTTTCTACAAATCAGCTTTGCTTTATCTCCTAGCCTCCATCCTGCAGCACTGGCTGGAAAGTCAACCTCAATCTTTTGGGGCTTCCTTGGACACCCATCGTCTCCCTCCATCTTGCCTATCAGCACCCTTGAGCCTTAAACAGCCACAAGACCTGGCTGGGGGAGGTATCTCTAGGAGCATCTGCCCATGCAGGTCCCTCTAAGCTGTCCATTGTCCACACCTATGTGCTACCTTAGGACCAGCGTGTCTTTGTAGCTTCTCTAAAGTGCCAAAGGCCGGCTCCATCACACTCATCTCATCTTCCTAGAAGGACCACAGGCAGGTACCCTGCACTCGGCTGTCCCCCAGAGCTTCGTTCCACATGACCTCAAATTGATGTACACCCATCCCCTATACCAGTTGGTCAGCCTATGTCCCCATGCAAAACCCAAGGCTGGGCTTGGCCTTCTTGTCCCTTCACAGAACTTCAGCACAAAGAACTACATCCTCTTTCCTCTAGAACTTGGGGGCCTTGTTATTTATTCCTTGTCCTGAGATTGCCAGAGACATTTGCAGTCATCCTTTGGGTGTGGTATGAAAGGGGAATTAAAGAGTTTCATTTCCATTTAAAATAATGGCATTGGCTCATGATTTCCGCACAGCGTCATGGCTTGCCTATCTTCTGGGTACCACAGACTCAGCAAATCTGTCCTTACTATCTGTTGTCCCCCCACTGCCCTCCTAGACCCCTGCCCAAGGCCATTGAATGGTTTGCTCAAAGCCTCAAGAGTTGGACAGACTTTCTGAATCGAGTCTTTTCCCCAAGGAAGTTACCTGCATGAAGTTGGGGAAAAGGGGTAGTGATTGTACTCCAGTGTTACTGTGAACAATGGGCAGATCCATCCACAAGACAGTTTTTTAAAAGTGACAGGCACAGAACAAAGACGAATTCAAGTTTCTACTCTCATTTGTTGGTGTCTGATTATAAATCCATTCTCTTGGAATTTGAACCCTTTGCCCTCTCCTTTTCTGGGAGAGTTGTGAGGGTGAAGCTACATTGTTGCCATCTTTGCAACCCACTTCCTCACTGAACCTCCTGTATCCAGTCTTAATTATCTGTGGCAAATCTGAGAAACACTTTTTATTCCAAGAATCTACAACCTGTGAAGTCAACTCTGATTCCGTGTCCACGCTGGGCTTGCGAGTTGATCACCCTGAAGGTCCTCTCCACCTGCCTCAACCCAGTCCCCCTTCTCTCTTCACCTTGGCTCCAACCACAAGGGAGCTCCTCATGTCCAGCCAAACTGCAGCCCACAAAACCTCTGCCCATGATGTCCCCTGACCAGGGTGACTTACCTCCTTTTCTGAACAGGTCAATTGCATTCCCCAGAATACTGCCCACATTCAGTTCTGTTTGCTTTCATTTCCTTTTTAACAACTCATTTTGTAGTGATTTTAGGTTCCCAGCCAAAGAAGGATGAAGCAAAAGGTGTAGAGATACCCCATGCGTCCCCTGCCCTGTTAGGTACATAGCACCTCCCTGTCAGCAGAATATTAGTTGGAGTCAGGACATCTACACTAGCTCAGCATTGTCACCGGGAGTCACTGGATACCAGGTCACTCTGGGCTTTTCTCTGGGTTTGGATAAATGTATAAGGCCACGTGTCCACCATGACAGTATCATGCAGAGAGTTTCAGTGCCCCGACTCCACATGCTCTGCTTGCGTGGCCCTCCTCCTCCCCTTCCCTAGAGACCAAACGTCCGTTCACTGTCCCCATAGCTTTGCTGCAGTCTGTGCAGTTTCAGAAGCAGAGAATTCACTCTTTAAACAGATGCCCAATCCCTCTCCCTAACCAGTTGTGTGTCCAGGGATTTCTCACACTGGGCATATCTGTATCATTCGTGGTACCCAATGACATTGAGGTGATTTTTTTGAAGCCATTATAATCGATAAGCATAATATCATTGTCACTATATTTCTGTTCTAGTCTCAATTTGTTTTATACATTGACCATGTCCTAGCCACAATCCTGGCCTTGGGGCTCTAGAGAGTCACATAAGATCAACTTCCCTGGGACAGAGACAAGATGCACAGAGAGGACATGGTCTGAGGGTGGGGGACGTGCTGCACCTCACCTGTGTGGAAGGGATGCAGGGTTTGCAGCAGAGAGTATGGGACTGGCTATGGGCCAAGGGAAGGCCTCAAGGGAAGGCCTCAGGGGAAGGCGAGGTCCTCACAGTCTCTCCAGAGGCTTAGCTGTGTCCAGGTGAAGGCGATTTTCACTCTTCCCTTGATCAGTCATAAGTTTCATGGAGACCCAGGTGATGAGGTCTCGATGTCTCACAGGATTTTCAAGAAGTGTCTGGATGATTCACTCCATGACAATTTCCAGAACGAGATGGAGAATGCATGTTTTAAAAAGAAAATGAAAACCTGGGCTCCCTTTCTCTGCTTGGTCTATATGGAAACTGAGTACCATCACAGGCTTTATCACAGCTGTGATGAGGGTAGACAGAGAGGGACTCCTGTCCAGCTATTAATTCTTAGGAGAGGAGGAGAGAGATGAAGACCGAGAGGCAAAGAGACAGAGGTGAGGAGGAGGAGAGGAGGTTGAGAAAGGGAAGGGAGGGAACGCTGGGAGAGGGAATAGTGTACACTAAAGAAAAAAAGAAAGAAAAAGACCATATTCGGGCTCCCTGCCACCTGCCTGTGTGGTTCTGGAAGTTTCCTATGCTATGACACACATGGGGTAATTAACCTAGTTGCAGAGTTCAAACCTGACAGCGTTTTTCTGGACAACGTGGAAGTCTTCTTCCCTGTGTCTCCTTGGTTGGTGCTGTGACTCCTCACTGAGTCACGTGGCTCTGCCTCCCTAGGGCGGAGGAGGTAAGCAGTGCCACCAGGAGCTTCCGAGACTCCGTGGTTGTCTGGGGCCTCCAGGCTGGAAAATGGCCACCTCAGGAGGAAAATAGATCTTCTGGCTCCAGGGATGTCGCTCCTTCTGAAAATAGGAAGCAGGGAAATGCCTCTGTGTTCCCCCCTGAGAACCATTAAACACGGTTTCATAAGTGGAAAGTGAATGAAAGCGATGCTCAGATACTGCATCAGCACCACGCACACCAGACACGGCCAGAGTCAGGTCACACTTCACCCTGAAGCACGGTCCCCACAAGCTCGACTTCACCCCAGGTGCATTCCCAGGCTGAGGGGCACAGGCCACCCACACTTCTACCCAAGCAGCTGTGAATTCTGGGTTCCCTTAGCCCCCTCAATCTAATAATTTGTTGGAATAAGCAGAACTCGGGAAGGGACTATACTTACAATTACATTCTTATTGTAAACAATACAAATAAGTACCAGCTGTAAACAAAAGACAAAAACACAAACATAAACAAACCCAGGGGTCCAGAGGCTGAGGTCTGCTGGTGCCAGGTAAGAAGTTCTGGTGTTCTCAGGACTAGTCTCCCTCCTGGAACATCTCTCCTGAGCCAGTGTATCTAGACTTCCTATTGGAGCTTCATTATTTGGGAAGGATAGATTGAACCACTGGGGCCACAGGGCTAACTTCACCTCTCTCTACGGGTCAGACTGATGTGACTTTTCAGCTCTAGACCCTAAGCCTCTCTTTGCTTGGTTGGTCCTTCTGCCAGAGCCAGACCCATCCTGATTCAGCTCATTAGCATGAACTATTTAGAAACTCAGCATGAGTTAGCAGGTGAGCATAAACTCTCTGGATGCCTCTGGGGTAAAAAGACTTCTATGTCCTGGGAAATTCTAAGAATCTCCGGGAAAGTATTTTCTTAGAAAAGAAATGAAGGACTGAAAAATTATTATTATTGTTTTACACAATTAGCTATTTGAGAGTAACTTGTGAACATAGATTTGCAAACTGTAATATAATTTTTTTTTCTTTGTAGGACCCAATTTGAGTGTTTATCCTAATTTCAAAGTTCCAACTGTAAGTCCCTCAATAATGAATCTAAAAGAAAAAGAAGAGAACCATGTTATAAATAGGAAATCATCTTTTAGGGGAGACTTTGTCTTATCTACCAGGAAACCACCTCAAGTGGACACTAATGAGGAGGTTACTAGGTGTCCAGGGCCAGACAAGAATGTAACCCCAGCAGATCACGTGGACGTGTGCTCCGAATCTCAGGTGTATCTGACAATCGGTGAATTCCAGAATAAAGCAGGTGTGCCCGAAGATGAATGTGGGTCTGGCCAAATGTCTGACGTCAGAACCCATCCACTGGCAGATGTGGACAGCCCCAGGAGGAGTCCAGGCCCAGAGGATGGACAGTCTACAGTGTTGACCTACATTGAGGTAAAATCCAGTAATCAGAACCTCCACAAAGCTGAGCCCATGGAACTCTCTAGTGAGAGTGGCAGCCCTAGGGACAGTTACAGGACAGTATCAAGTAAAGTGGTAGCGGGTGGATATCACCAAAATGCCATCTCTTCAGACAAAGCACCTATCACCGAGTTAAGTCCTTCAGGAAAGGGAACAGAACCAGAGGGTCAGCCAGTGCTGCTGAGCCTGAGACTCGCCCCCACCGAGACCCCGCTAAGTGCTACTCTGACGGAGCCTTTGGATCCTAGGTGTTCCTTCCAGGACCCTCATGTGGAAGAGCAGGAGGAGCTGTCCACGCTGTCTGGGGCCATCAAGCGGTCTTCTTCCCTCATATCTGACTCAGGCATTGAGAGTGAGCCAAGCTCTGTTGCCTGGTCAGAGGCCCGAAGCAGGGCCGTGGAGTTAGCCAGTGATCGGGAAGTCCTGCACCAGTTGGTTAGAAGACATGCACTCCACAGGAATTCCCTGGAGGGTGGACACACAGAAAGCAACACCAGCTTGCCCAGTGGCATCCAGGCCTCTCTCACCTCCATCAGCTCTCTGCCTTTTGAAGAGGAGGAACGTGAGCTGGCACTCACCAAGCTGACCAAATCTGCATCTGCACCCCAAATCAGCAGCCCAGAAGACGCAACTGAAGGTGCAGACGCCATGGAACAAAAAGGAGACTTCCCTGAAGCTGCAGAAATGCAGAAGAGCAAAGGTTCCCCTGAGCGTAGCTCTCAACCAAGTGGAAGGTCCAGAGCCCAGGATGCCAGGGCAGTCCAGTCCTTTGGGGAAACAGTTTCACCTGCTGACAAACATCAAGACCCTGGTTACATGGACATCCCCCAAGGTAAAGAGAGCCAGGTGGAGCCTCGAGGCCACTATCGTCTGGATGGCAGGACTGAGAACACTCCAGATAGCGAAACCAAAGGTCTTAACTTAAAAATACCACGTATCATAGCGCTTGAAAATCCCAGGACCCGGTCATTGCATAGAGCACTCATGGAACCCCCCAAGGGCAGGCCTAAAGACTCGCACGTGGGCAAACACATTCTCTCCAACAGCAGTATCTCAGAGGTCGGGGAAGTGTCCCACCACAAGGTGCCTGAGTTCAGCTGTACATCAGCTTCTGATGCCACCACCCTGAATCCTGAGCACAGTGGTGCGCCTGGCGCTGTGGGCCACGTGGTGTTGCATAGAGAACCTGATGCCTTCCTAGAGGATGAACACGAAGCAGGCACTGTGTGCCACGCTCTGACTCCCCCCATCCCTTCCCAAATTCTGAGAAACCAAGAGCTGAGGACAGGGGCTTCCATCATGGGTCCCCCGCTGGCCTCTGCAGAGACCTTTTCTCTGGAGAGCCTGAAGACCGTGGAGGTGGTCAACTTGTCCGTGTCTTGCACTGCCACCTGTCTCCCTTTCTCATCTGTGCCCAAGGAGACCCCTGCCAGGGCTGGGTTCTCTTCCAGACAGACCCCAGTTCCCATCACTCATCAGCCTCTGGGGTCCTTTGGAGTTGTTTCTACCCATTCCAGCAAGTTGGAGGAAGATGTCGGTGAAAGGATGTTCAGGTGAGCTTGCTGACGGGATACCTGGCCCCACCCTTTGGATTTTTCCACAGAATTCTCAATTTCACACACACTCTTTAAAAGTTGAGATGTTTGTTTCCTGATTTAAATGGTCAAATGCATGTCATACAAGTAAAAGAGGTTGAATAGTGTAAGGAAGTAAAAATTACCAATAAGCCCACCTCCCAACATAACAACTGTGTAGGCTCTTCCGCAGTTTACTAGGTGCCTCTCTATCCATGTCTGCTTTTAATGCAAAAGCTGGATTGTTCTGTCAGTTCCTGCATATGTTTTACTCAACCTAATAATATATTGGAAATCTTTCTATGTTTATAGTTTCATTTTATTTCCTCATGTTGATGTTGTCACAGTACCCCAGAATGTGAACAAAATCCTTGACAGGTAGACATTTAAATTTTGTTCAAGTTTTATTATGATGCACATCTCCCTTGTGAACACCATTGTCACTCTATCTTTGCACATTTTGAAGGGCATTTTAAGAGCCTTTGAGGGTTGGAAATTCTTAACCAGATTGGTCTCATAAGCCTCCTTTAAGATTGTAAATTTCTTAAGTTCATGGATCCTTCTGCAACACCAGAATCCCCTCCTTCATCCTATGGAGATTTCTATTCCCATTTTCCCCTACTTATAAACTATTTGTTGATAAGGTATAGAGTCATTTTATCAATGTAGCTCATCTTATTTACTGTTTTGCAAAATATTATTTCATATTTTCTATTAAGTCCTAAGTTTTAAATTCTGTGAATATTCAACAAAATGGACACAGGTGCATTAAAATGGGCTGAAAACCATGATCTAGAGTTTATACGTATTGTTTATGCACATGTTCATATAGAGATGAAACATCTGTATCTGTGTTTTACATGCTCTAATCATTTACCTATTACTTTTCTTAAACCAACGGAACTCCCAAAACATTTTATTTATTTCAAGTGACCATAGTAGCATATTGGTTGCTGACTTATTTTTCATAGGTGTCTTATATATAGGATAACTTGACATAATGGGATAATGATTTTCCCCCCAAGTGAAACTGCACAGTCAGGTCAAATCCGAACTTTTGTTCAGTAAAGAATACTAAATACCTATCATATGACACTTGTCATCAACTCAACAAGTATGTAGCAGACATCTGATTGGGTAAACATGATGATGTGCAGAGCCAGAAGGATAAGGATCTAACTTGTCTGAGGGCAATGGCTACCAATAGAAAGGTGACCAGGGGAAGTGTCTCAAAGAAGACACCTGCACTGGGGGAAAATATTCCGAGGATGATAATGATGACCGCGACAATGATGATATGCCTGGTAGGCAGCTCAAACATCCCTAATATGAAAGCCCAAATCCAACATGCTCCAAAATTCAAATTTATTTATTTGTTTGTTTGTTATGAGGGATAGAAACCAGGCATTGCATGTGCTCTGTAAGTGTTCTACCCCTGAGCCACATCCTTCACGGAGGGAGACTCTTTAAGATTCCAAGCTTTTTGAGCACTGACATCATGCCTCAAATAGAAGATTTCATATCATGGAACTGTTTCATGACCCAAATTATTTAAAATATTGCACAGAACTACCTTTGGGTTTTGTGTATAGGACAGATATGAAACAATAATGAGTTTCATATTTCATATTTAGACTTGGGTCCCATCCCCAAGATATCAGATTATATATATGCAAATATCCCAGAATAAAAGAAAAATCCTAAAGTCCCAAGATTTTCTGGTTCCTAGCACTACAGATGAGAGACAGACTGCCAGGAACAATAGGTGTCAACACCAAGATTCTGATGTTGGCACGCTGGTTCCTAAGTCCACGCTCTTAACCACCTAGATAGTCAGGAAACCACACAAAGGGCATCACAGCAAAGTGGGAAGGCATTGCAGACACACAACTGCATGAAGACACATGTGAAGACAAGCCACAGAGCTTGTGTGTGAGTCTAGGGGTGGGAGTGGTGGCAGAGGATGTTGGAGAAGCAGGTGGAGGCCAGGCCGTGGTGCACTTGCATGTCAAGGGAGGGACCTTTCACTCCTGGGGCATCATTCTAAAGATTGCCTAAATTCTTGGAGCTGGATAGAATCTTAGAAGTCCTATTACCTGGTTCAAAGCAGGAACCATAAGGAAATCTGTACAACTCACACCCTTTGGTTTCCTGGGGTGGTTTCCTGCCTTCTTGTTCAGAACAAAGCTTTGCTCATCAGTATCTCCCCTGAGGTCTCATGCTCAGCATTTGCCGCTCAGCAGACACTTGGCTTAGGGATGCTCATCACTCCTACATATAGCCCAACTCATTTCCTGCTCAACATGGAATACACAGCTTGGCTTGTGATTAATTAGTGTATTCTCCAGTTTTTATCAGGCCAAAGAAAAATTTAAAAAAGAACTGAAGATTGAAGGATTTCTGTACAGTGACTTATCTGTACTAGCTTCTGATATACCATATTTCCCACCAGAGGAAGAGGAAGAAAACTTGGAAGATGGGATTCACCTGGTTGTCTGTGTCCATGGCCTGGACGGTGAGTTCCAATGTTCCCTCCTCAAAGGGCTCTAGTGAATGCAATTTGTAATAGCTATGAATCCACTTAGATTGGGTATCTATTAAAAATGTAGCCACCATGGGATGGATTACTACAGTAAGTCTAGGAAGATGTCAAAGCCTTGTTCTAAAAGAAAATATCTCTGTGGCACAAGAAACCTGTTGAGGAAAAAAAATACATAAATGAATGAATCCAGTGAAGGAATTAATTGAATAAATCAGTGGTACATAAAGAGAATGTTTGAGAAAATGGATAACTAATGGGATGAAAGAATGAAAGAAGAAGTGAAGTGAATGAATAGATGAAGTACTGGGCTGAGTACATTAGTGCAGTTCAGGAATCGATGGACCCCCAAGTTAAGACAATGGTACAAACAAAGGAAGAAATGGAATAGAACGAATAAAGGATTCCTCGAGGAGCTTGGGCAGTGGTCAGTACCGTCGCTGCCTGTTTTTACTCACCTCTTACCTTCAGGGCACCCTTGTATGCCAGACACTTTGCTGAGTTCTGGGGTTGGCAGGGACAAAGAATAAATTTCTCACTCATTCGTTCAACATCACGCATGACTGGCGTGTACCTCTCACTTAGGCTACGTTAAGTCACGAGGAGGCAAGAGTCTCAATTTCTTTGTTAAAATGAGAAATCTGGTTGGGCAATGGGCTGTTCCCTTGTTGTGACCAAGCACAGGGAACACAGGCATGCTCTAAAGGTAGAGCAGCTACTGTACTCTGTCAGAGCTGCCGCCGTCAATTCTGCTATCACCTGGGCAATGGGTCATTGGGAAGCCAGGGTGATATGTAAGCCAGGTTTCATTGGAAGGTGACTTCTGTAGTTCAGAGTGCATTGTCCAGACTCTTTGGAATTCTATAGGTTCTGTTTTTTGAAATTTGATTTGCAAGTGTATAGTTATATAGACAGAGGACTGATACGCAGATAACAGTCCTGGCTGCTTACACACCTTCCGCAGTGCAAAAGGCCCCAAATTCCTGCTCTTGTAAGGGTTCTCAGTTTAGCACCTCATGAAATCAGATTTTCTGACAATGCTTTAAGTTTCAGAATGTTCCTTCTCCATTAATAGCTGTAGGAAAGGGGAACATTTTAATCCTTTTAATTCCTTATACTAAATATAGGTGCTTGAGACATTTATTTTTAAGGATGCATCCTTGGAATGCCAAACAAAGGTGACAGTGAGACCAAAGATCACAAGGTTACTGACAGAATTGAAGGAAGGGATGGATAATATTTAATCTCATAACATGTTTCTCAAAATAACATGCCATTTTTGATGATGGTTCTACAGGCATGGGTGTGTACTGTGATAGGTCACCAAAACAGGTGGCATCTGGGCCATCTGGGCATATCCATCCTTAAAGAAGAGGGGTCCTCCCAGGCCTGGGGTTCCTCTGGGCACTGTAGCCCTCCTTTGAATCACTGGGTATTTTCATAAGGAATGATGTGAAACTATTTGAGACCTTGACCTGTGGGGTTTGTTCACGTGCAGGGCAGAGAATCTAAGTATCCAAGTGAGTAGCTCCTGGCCTTTTGCTGCATAGGCCTTCCAGCTGAGGAATGGGCCAAACTTTGATTTAGATGCAACAAGACCCCTGTGACCTGCATGAAATTTATGCCTAAGAATGTATTGTTGTATAAAATCTGTTTTCCACATGACTTTGAACTCAGGAGTGCACTCCCTGCCTTTTGTGTCTCTGATATTAGCGACAGCCTCAAGTTCTACGTCTATTCTTCCTCTCCTCCTGATGTGCTATTGAGCATCATGGAGGTTGCTCCTCCAAGACTGTGCTGTCTGAGGGAGATTCTTATTCTATTTAGATATCTCTGCCATGGTTGACCCTTTATGGGGGCTACTAACTGCCTATAAATGACAGAGCTGGACAGTCTTTGTATTAAGCAAGTAATTCAAGTGGGGCTTGTTGGCGTCACATTGTGCCACATCAGCTATTAGGTGGCACCACTTACAAAACATCCTGGGCAGGGAGAATTTGACAAGGAAAAAGAAGAGGTGGTGTTTCCAGCCATCCCTGCCTAGAGCATTTACAAACCACATGGTAGAAGATGAGGGAATGACTCCATTGAGGTAGGATGTCTCTGAAGGAGCAGCCTCTGTGTGTGTGCAAGGGGAGGAAGAAAGGAACTTGGTTTAGTTGTTTTTATGATCTAATTAAAATATAATGGGGAAAATCCAATGGGAATGGAGGAAATGGAGGAAGGAGTTCCTTGTTCCACCTTGTATATGATTAACTATGGGAATGGGGTGGGGGCTTATCTGTCATTTTTAGGGAACAGTGCAGACCTCCGGCTGGTAAAGACTTTCATAGAGCTGGGGCTCCCTGGAGGAAAACTGGACTTCCTCATGTCTGAAAAGAATCAGGTATGACAACAAAAACATCAGAACTGAAGGAGCAGGGCTCCTGCTACAGGCACCATGATGGTCTCTGTACACACAGATGGGAGAGAATCTAGCAAAAGAACACTGGCCAACCCTGGGACATTTGGAGAGAAAACACGTGTTGTTCTTTGGGAGGGTTGGGAAAGAGTAAGAAATGAAAACGGGAGTCAGTTGACCTGTGCCCTTCAGCCTCACAGGGCATTCAGGTGGATGTCAATTATTTGGAGATCTGTATCCATGCCAGGAAGGAAGGGCATTTAATTTGCATCTGAATAACTAAAGAAGCTGTGTCCAGGCAGCTGTGCAGTACAAGTGACCTGTGAGGTCTTTGCCATTTCAAGGTAGATGAAGCCTGGCCCTAATGAGATGTGTTCATCATTGAGAACTTACTCAATATATGACCAGAGCTGGTACTGTCTGGAAGTGTTGTTGTTGATTGCCACCCACCATGGAACTTGAGTATCCTTTGGAGGAATAGAACTGTTTATGCCTGAAGGGTCCCATAACCACTGGGGATGGTAATTGTGCAGAGGACCACCAGCTAGCAAACCCTGGGAGGTCATGTCTCACTCCCCAACTGTTAGTGCTCAATCTGTTGCCTTTCCTTGTACCTCCTATATTCAAGGCCACACCACATGCAGGGCAAAGAGGTATAGCATAAGGAAGGGTAAAGAGAACCATTATTTGAGCACTTATTATGTACAGGGTGTTCTGTCCCTGTTGCCTCCTTCCATCTTCACAGCAGTTTCCTTACTTGTCAGTACCACCCTCTGCTTTCAGAAGGGTAGCAGAGACTCTGGGAGTTAGGCAGGCTCCATCGTCAGTCTAAGCTAGAGAGGAAGACGCCATTCATGATGTGTGCACTTGCATGACTTCCAGAAGATCATGCATGTGCACACATGGCTTTAACATGTGCCCAAGTATGATCTGGTCCTAACAGAGGTTACCCAGGGCCTCAGAGGTGAATGAGATGCTCTTCTCAGGAAGATGCATATGTTGAGTGAGGGAAGTCTGCCCTTCAGTGTGTGTCCACTGTTCTATGATTAAGTCCCAGGATAGCTGGGCTCCACCTGGATTCCCCAGGAGCCTGGGGGCCCACAGGATCTCTCTCTCCCTCATCTAGAGGAGTTGATCACCTTGCACTAATTATTTCCAAGATGCACTGTTTATTATATGACAAAAATCATATAAGCTGGCCTGTTTGCCATATACTTCTTTTTAAACACCTTGGTTGGTTCTGTTTTTAAACCTGATGAAATTTCCAGAGCATTTCTCATCATAGTCCATTTCAATCTCATAATTACAACCAACTTATTTTTAAATAAATAATATGCTAAAGCAGAAATGTACAAGTGAAGAAACAATACCTAAAAGGCTGGGGGTAATAATAATAACCTTATCTGAGCCCTACTACTTATATTTTAATCAATCTTTAAAGTGATGCTAAAAAATAGGCCACATTCTCGCCCTTTAAGAGATCAGGTCTGGGTAAAGAGATTGACCACATTATAAGCATGTGGGAATACATCATAATGAATCCCAGTATACTGTATAATTCTAATGCATCAATATACAAAAAAAGAGAGAGAGAGAGATTAGAAGACTTAGGTTCAGTCCAAGGCCCAGATTCCCTGGGGAGAGGAGCTGCAAACCTGCATCTTCTTATCCCATGGCACCTCACCAGTGTGCTCCCCTCCTCTCGTGCCTCCAGGCTCACTCACGGGCAGGTGACAGGGAACGCAAAGGCCTTCTGTTCGTTATCTCTTTCTCTGGATACGCTCTCTCCTCTGACACCCTGGTGTATGTTCGTGAGACCTCTTGTCCATGTTTTCAGGCCTGGAGCTCGATACAGCTCCAGGGAGCCCAAGACATTGGTCAGCTCCACTTCTGAGGGACTTTAGTCTGTTTGTTTATAGACATTAACCCTCAATCTTCCCTGTGGCTTCCATCCATATTTCCAAAACTTATTCATTGAAGTTAGGAAAACCAATTGAACACATCTTCTTCCCCTTCAAGTGCCTGCCTTTCAAATGATCAAAGGCCTGTGTGTCATTTCCCTTCTTCCTTTGATCCTCCTGTGTCATTGGACCATGTTTCCTAGGACATGGATGGCTTTATGAGCCTTCCCAAAGCTGCTCTCTGCCCTCTGGACAGGGCCTTGGAGCTTTACCTAAAGCCATGTTGGGGGAAGGGTGGGGGGCTTTGGAGTCAAGCATGTCCTCGGGAGGATCCTGGATCACTCCAGGTGCGTGAGTGGCCTTCCTCTCCCAGCCTGTCTCCTCCTCTGGGAACCAGTGGGCATGTGTGAGATACCAGGCACGTGCCGTGACAGTGGACTTCACTACTTCAGCTTTTCCACCTCCCCTTCCAGGCTCCTAAGTGAAGATCCCAAGTTTCTTCATCACAGCACCAATCTGTGGGCCCTTTATCCAAAGTCCAATCTCAACATCAGCTTAGGCATGTTCCCAGATTGCATCTCAACGTTTAATAGAAGAAGATGCTTAGGTGGAGAGTCCTCATCCAGGACTTCTCCCAACACCTGTTTTCCTCTCTCTTCCAGACAGACACGTTTGCAGATTTTGATACCATGACGGATCGATTACTGGATGAAATCATTCAGCACATTCAGTTGTACAACCTCTCCATATCCCGAATTAGGTAAAAGGAAACCACAGGTAGCTAATGCTAAGGGAAAGGGTGGGAACTTTTTTTTTTTTTTTTTTTTTTTTGCATAGTGTGCATCTTCCATGTTTGGAATGATGCCTTCTGAAAACCACTGGGATAACTTAACCTGGTTTTTAATGGGGTTAATTATCTTTAGAAAGGAGCAACAGGGATGATTGACACACTCATCTTCCATAGTTGTGTTGGGGAGTACACATGTGTTCACTTAGTGTAAAGAGTATTGGACTTAACACAGAAGTCCCTGGGTGTGATTTCCTGTTCTAACACATACTAGTTTGAATCCTGACTCTCACGCATAGCAGGTGTGTAACCTTTGCAAGCCTTCTCTTCTGCTAATTGGCCTAGGGCTGAGAAGACCTGTGGAAAAGCGAAAGGCATTGCCTGCCCAATGCCAGGGCTTTATGGGTGCTAATTTTATTCTCACCCCATAACTTGAGCATGTGGATTTCTAGATAGAGGGCTAAGCCATCAGTGTCTCCCTATTTAGTCTTCAGAGAGCAGCTATCATTTCTTTATCCCACCATGAGTATTGGGAGGCTGTGGTATTCTGAGGACGGGTGAGAATAGAAGGTCACAACTGACCAATGCCATCTCCTCAACTAACATGCTCATATTTGCTGGTTTTGTGCTTCTTGTGAGGTGAGGTGGCATGGTGTACTCTCACATATCAGAGCTTCAAATAAGTATTTATCTACGTGACCAAGTAAGAATGTGTTGACTCTAAGGTCCGTGGTCATGCTGGACTTGAGCACAGCATGCAAGAGGGTGGCAAGCACAACAGGCACGGGGAGCAGGCGTAGGAGAAGAGGAAGGGGGCAGACCTGGAGAGGCAGTCCGCGGCCAGCTAGGACGGGTCACGCAGGCCAGGCTTAGGGTTAGGATTTCATCCTGTAAATGGCCAGGAGAGTTCAATGCTCAGCTGCATGTTTCAGAAAGAGGGCTCCCTGGCCTCAGTGAACTGAGCAGGGCTGTGGGGGCCAGCCATCAAGGGAGGCTGCTGAAATGACACAGAGCTGGGCCACATTGTCCTGTGACCACACTGGCACAGAGCTCCCCCTCCCGAGGACCCTGATCATCTCTCTGAATGTGGCACGAGTTTGGATCCCTGTTGAGGAGGAACGGGCAGCCCCGTTGTTTTGCCAGTTTCCCTGCGTCCAGTGAGGGGGCAGGACACTAAGGCCTCAGAGATCCTGGCACTGTTCCCCCCAGCAGCTGGCCCTTGCTGACGTACTCACGTGCACACTTCATCTCTCGACAGCTTCATTGGCCATTCTCTTGGCAACATTATCATCCGATCTGTCCTCACCCGGCCCCGGTTCCGGTATTACCTCAACAAACTCCACACGTTCCTGTCACTGTCTGGGCCTCACCTGGGGACCTTGTACAACAACAGCACCCTGGTTAGTACAGGTAAGGCTTTCCTCAACATTAATATGGGACATAAAAGTGGAAGCAGAACTTCTTGCAGCTTTGGGGCCTCTTCAGGCATGGGAGGAAGAAAGAGACCAGGGCTTAGAAACATGGCCTTGATTGTCAGGTCTATGGGGTTAGACTAGATGGTTTCCAAAATCATGTCTGCCTTCAGATTTCTGTGGACAAAAAGGTCATGTCCCCATGGTCTTTTCGGAATAGGTAGATGAGGCATGACGTCATGATGTGGAGAACACGTCACTGCCAGGAGAAGCGTCTGGTCAAGTTCTGAGTCAGATATTTTGTGGAGGCTCTGGCTAAGACATTTGGTCCTATGCAATTTAGATTATTTACTGTAAAATGGAGATCATGGTTGCATGTATGTATGTTTATGTGTATGTGTCTATTGTTTATGAATATGTATATATATATATATATGTATATGTATATACACACACACATACACATATATATATATATGCATGTACGTGAAACATGCATGTATAAACATGTGTATAAAATATATGTGTGCATGTATAGGCATCCCTCAGTATCTGTAGCAAATTGATTCCATGACCCCAACAGATACCAAAAGCCAAGGGATGCTCAAGTTCCTTATCTAAAATGACAGCATATTTGCAACACCTATGCATATCCTCCTGCATGCTTTAATGATCTCCGGACTACTTTTAATGCCTAATACACTGTGGATGTCCTACAAGCAGTTGTTATACTATATTGTTTAGGAAACAAAGACAATAAAAATGCACATGTTCATTACAGACACACTTTTGTTCCAAATAATTTTGAGCCTGCAGTTGGTTGAATCTGCAGATGCAGAGCTCACAGGCACAGAGGGCTGGCTGCATCTGTAGTGTGTGAGGGGTTGTGTGCACGTGTGTCTCAGAGACTCGTAGAGAATTAAGGAGGAGGTGGAAAGAAAGAGGTTGGAGAAGGAGCAGAGCTTCCAGGGCAGGAAGTGGCTGGGAGAGTGTTCTGGGAGGCAGACACCATGTACATGACAACATAGAAGCATGGCAGAATCAGCAAACTGCTAGAAATCATTTGTGACAGAAATACAGCCTTCTCTGGGGTGGGCCTTGGGAGATGATAGATGGAGTGCCCAGCTAGAGCCCCAGATGAAGGCCTTTGCATGACACGGCAGGATAGTGCTAATGTTTTTTTTTTTTAAAGAATTTATTCTTATTAGTTATGCATGATATTAGAATATATTTTGATATATTATATGTATATGGAATACAACTTCTTATTTTTCCGGTTGTACCTGATGTAGAATTCCACTGGTCCTGTAATCATATATGCATGTAGGATAGTGATGTCTGATTCATCCTACAATTGTTCTTATTCCCATTTCCCTTCCCTTCTTCATCCCCTTTGTCTAATCCAAAGTACCTCTATTCATCCGTTAGGTCCCCCTCCACCACTTATTGTCAATTAGCATCCAAATATCAGAAAATAATGGGGGTTTTAACTGAGGAAACAGCATGGTTTGGTGTATGGAAGTCACTGAGTCTTATATAATGATAAATAATGTATTAAACCATATTCCTGATGAACACTCCATAGTTCCTGATTATCTAAACCCATTAAGTGGCATTAGGGACACCTCTAATGGCCTCCCTCCCTGCCAATCTGCTGCCCACTGCCACACTGGCCTGTGCTGTCCATATACTCCAATGTTTTCCTCTTGGAACTTTTGCTTTGAAGCTGCTTTGAGGACCCTACCTATGAGCATGAGCTATTCGACACTTTGATACGTACCACAAAGTCCTTTCCTCTGCCACTCTGGCTTTTCTTTGCAAATCTGGGAAACCAGCTTCCAATAATCGCCCCACACCAGGGAGTCTAGAGTGGTCTCCTGCAGTCTGTACTACTTCGTCCCCAGGCAAGTCCTGTAGTGGCTGTTGAGATACGGAGGCACTTCGTGAATTACTCATTTCCTTGGGTTGTTGTCAGTTTGTGTGTTTGCTGTGGTGACAGCGCTGACCCTCATCAGTGTTAGTGTGTGCCTAAGCAGAGCCGAATGGATGGGCTCTGAAATGGAATGTTTCTTATAGTTTTCCAAGAATCTAAACAGCTTGTAAGGAATATTCTATGTACTTTGCATGTTGGGACTCTTTCTTTGGCTTCCTTTTCAGAAGGAGGTTGAAAGAGTTCTTTGACAGCTCCGTGACTCTAGAAGCCCATTGCCATATTGTTTTGCAGGATGATTTTATGGCTGCCAGTTTATAAGAAGACAAATTTGCCTCTGTAACTTCCCAACTCTTGGCTAAAATGCCTATTGCTTTCTTCTCTTAAGTTAACTGTTTTTTTTTTTTTTTTTTTCTGCTTTGTTTGGTCTTACATTTTGTTTTCTTTTGTTTTTATCTTCTAGGCTTGTGGCTCATGCAGAAATTAAAGAAATCCGGGTCACTTCTGCAGCTGACCTTCAGGGATAATGCTGATTTACGCAAATGCTTCCTGTACCAACTAAGCCAAAAAACAGGTGGGTGTTTCCCTCAGCAGCTGCGGATCCTCCTCCTGAGATACACATTAGCTTTGATGCTGTGTCATTGCATGAGAGCCTCTGTTCTGAGGCTAAACCATGCACAGCCCCAGGCAGAGGCCTGGTAGGACCCTACAGAAAGCTGAGAATGCACTGGGGCTGGCCCAAATTGGATATGGTGAGGAGATCCAGGGAGCTAAGCCTCTTTACCCTGGAAGCCATAGTTACCAGGAGCTCAGCTTCCCTTGCCCCTCCCCTCCCCATGTGGCACATGAGAGAGGAGAGCCACAGAGTGTGCAGGGTCACTGCAACACACAGAAGTGCCAGCTTCTGTTTCCCATCAGCCCTTGAGTATTGTAAGTGCACAGGTCCAGGGTCTGTGTGCCAGCCACACTCAGGTACAGATCAACCTACAAAAAGAGCAGACAGGACACCGCGCATGCGTGGTGACTGAGTCCTGGGAGAGGACTGTCACACAGGCCTGACGTTACACCTCCACCCACTGTGTCACAGGAAGCAGAAAGGCATTGAAACTCTGCCAGCACATGGGAATGACCACAGAGGACAGGGCTGATGGTGGCTGTGTGTCCAGTAAGGAGTGGAGCCACTGATGGGTCAGCCTGCCCCATGAGGGCCTGCTAGCTGACCTTGCCCAGGGTCAGCTCCAGGTACCCTGTCCTCCACCCTCTGTGTACCCCTGTGGGGACTGCTGCGCCTCCAGGAATGTGAATCCAGAAGGCCCAGGCTGATGTGTAGCCGGGGCAAGTTTCTTTCCTCCTTCCTTCCTCAGTGCTTCAAGCTGAATGTTGTTATCCCTGTGGGGGAGACAGGACTGGCCAGAGGAGAAGTGGGACTGTGTGTGGTCACCACGAGGTTTCAGCTTGTCCCAACCATGGAGAGCTGAGGTGACCCCACAGAGCTGTCCTGAAGTTAGGTGAGGGGTCAGCCAAATCCTCCCTGCTTCCAATCTTCCAGCCATTGATGGAGGCCACGCCCAGTGTGTGCTCCTGGGGTGTGATTCAGCGACCCACTCGTGGAGGGATACTGAGAGCCATCAACATCCTCCTGCACAGCAGCAGCTGGGGTGAGAAGGGCCCTGTGCTGACCAGGACCTGGGCTGTGCACACACTCCCTGGACCCCGGGATAGGCTCTGGCAACTGCAGGATGTGCTGTGGTGACCTAGGTCTCCACGTGAGGACAGATCAGCAGAGCAGGCTGGGGAGAGGGCTTAGTTGGCCGATTATTTCCCTAAAGCAAGTGACATAATGAGCTGAAATCACAGGGCTGCTGTGGATGGAGAGGAGGAGAAGCAGAAAACTCAGACGTTCTCACAAAATCCTTAGTACTCCTGCCCTACAGAGGCTCTTTCTTTCTTTCTTTCTTTCTTTCTTTCTTTCTTTCTTTCTTTCTTTCTTTCTTTCTTTCTTTCTTTCTTTCTTTCTTTCTTTCTCTCTCTCTTTCTTTCCTTCTTTCTTATCACATACATGCTTCTTTTTTCTTACTGTTGCTTGATATATGTCTCCTAAGTTTCTGTGGCTAAGATACCTTCCCTCCAAGGGCAAAAGCCCCAGTGCATTCTCAATTTCCTGTAGGGTTCTACAAGGCCTCTGCCCTGGGCTGTGCACGGTTCAGCCTCAGAAAAGAGGCTCTCATGCAATGACCCCAGGGCCTTGTATCTCCTCATCTGTCCCCTCTGGATAAGTCTGTACAATGTGTGCAAACGGAGGGTAAGTGGAAGCTACCTGGGTCAGGCACTCACCCAGCTCCTTGTTACAGGGCTGCAGTATTTTAAAAACGTTGTGCTGGTTGCTTCCCCCCAAGACCGCTATGTGCCATTTCATTCAGCCAGGATTGAGATGTGCAAAACCGCCCTCAAAGACAGACACACAGGTAAGCATCCTTGAATTCCTTTAAGGGTTTTCTGATTTAAAAAGCAAAAATAAATTCATAAAGTTGACTATTCTTATCAGGGACAGCAGGGCTCTGGCTTATCCTGGAACAGAATACTGGTACAGAGTAGACTTGGGTGCGGGGCAGAATCAGGGAGGACCCATGGAGGTGGCCCTTGGGCTGGATGTTAAAGGAAAGGCCTTGCAGGCCACCAGGAGAGGGGGTGGGCTGGCGTTCCTGGTTTCCTTCGATATGGTTTATTCTATGTCAGACATTTGGATTGTTTTTATTTTCAAGTAAGTGATATTTTTGTCTTATTGTATGACGTTTAAAAAAATTGTCTGCCAAAGGTCCCAAGATTTGGCACTAACTGTAAATCAATCAGTGAACATTTCTACTGGGACCTAGGAAAACCAACGGGAATTTTGATGACAAATATTTGAAATGCAATTTGACGTGCAAAATAACATTGTTTTTTTCATGTGTGATATATGCACCTGAATGTAACTTGAGGCACATCACCAAATGATGCTGTCTTTTTGGAAAATGTTCATTTATAGAACATTTGGAGAAATGGAATCTATTTCAACAAATCAGGATCATATCTAATGGTACCTGTGCCACGACTCACATTTCATGTATTTCTGAAAGTCTCATTTTGTATGTTTGTCGTATTAAAAGTCAAAATTTTGCATCATGACTCAGTTTAACGTGATGTCCTCTTCATTTTTCTGTATTAACAATACCACACACATAAGCACATTTTCATAATTGGCTTTATCTATGAATATATTATAATTAACAATTTCCTCATCTTTGGACATATAGGTTGGTCATATAGGTTCCAGAAGAATTAAAAAATTTACTAGAAAGTGCAGTGTGGCAAAAGCCTCTGTGTGTGTTTGTTACACATCTAAATATGGCATTAGGGTGGACTCCCAGTCCTGGTGTCATTGAGGGAAAGACATTAACGAGCCAAATCTCTTTAAGATGTCTGCCAAGTTGTCTTCAAAGTTGTACATTCAGTGTCTGTTACTATCTATCTCACTCTCCTACCTCTGCGATTAAGTATTAAAGGTATTTGATAATAATTTTTCAACCTAAACTTTCAGGTATTGCTACTTTTCTCGCACATACTTTTTTCCTTTCTTATTTTTTCTAATTGCCCACGGGACACCCTTGTGCTCACTGCCTGTGTCCTATTCCCAGTGCAGACCTGATCAAACACAGTCATGGGCAGAAATCTCTGGACTTGTCCTCATGAGGGTACTTGCTAAGTTTTCCTGCCTACTTTCAGAGCTCCCTACCATAGAGAAGCAGCTCTGGGGACACCTGAAACCTGGTAAAGCCTTGAGGAGGGCTCCCCAAGTCCTCACACTGCGCCAAACCTGACCCGGTTCCCAGTTTTTGTAAATACAGTTTGCATTGCTGCCTTCTTGCTACAGAGTTAAGCTGAGTGGTCATGACGTGGTGTGCCTGGGAGGCCTTAGGTGCACTGGGAATGTCCACCCTGGCTTGAGTAGCAAACTGCACCCTTGGTCACCATATGCCGCACACCCCTGTCCATGGTTCAGCTCATGCAGTCTTCACAATGGCCTTTGTTGAGGGTATCCTCGCTCCAGATTTACAGATGAGAAGGCCAAGGTCTCCGGAGGGTGAGAGCAGGGAGTTCTGTAGCTGGCACAAAGGTACCACGACTAAGACGAACCTTGACGTCTCTACGCTCCACTTGGAAGTAGTTCATTGAGGTTGACAGAATTCCGTATTCTCAAAGGATGCTAATAGACGTCTTAAACACTCTACCTAAGTTCACATTTTCTGTTATGCTTTTAAGTAAGCATCAAATAAATGAAGCTTAATTGGCAAATTAAAAATTAGCACACGATTTTACGTAGAATTTAATTCATGTTCGGTTGTTGATGTCGTTGCTTTTTTTGAAGTACAACTATTTCTATTTTTCAAAAGTTCTGAAATAAAATGCTTCCCAGCTTTGGCAGTGTCTGTGTGTCACCACTCAACTCATCGGCTAAACTGCCGTATAGACGATTCACACCTCTCCCAGAAGTCAGTCCAGTGCTTCCCTGGAGAAAGAGTCATGAATGGCCTGCTGTGTATGTTTCAAAAGTTCCCAAGGAATTCCTCAGGTGTTACTATCTGAGCAGAAAATTATCTGGTTGATAACCACTACATTTTGAGTGACTTTTTTTCTGTTTTTTAAATCGACCTCAGGCCTTCACTGCTTGTACAGTTTAATCAAATTACGATATTGATGTAATGATAATGCACTTTCATTTTCATCTATCAAAACCTGCATGGATTCTTTTTGTTACTCCCTGGTATTCATAGACATCATTTTAAAGGGCACAGAATTATTTAGCTGGCCAGTGAAGTGTGGTTTTCTTAAACATTCCTTCATGATAAGGAAGTTTTGATTGACTTCCACTTTCTCTCTGAAAGGAACACTTTACTCACTAAAGTATATGACATGGTACTTTGACAGCCTTTCATTAACTACCGTAATGCCTACTGTTCTAAAACAGTAATGGCATCTTGCAAAGGATTATACCCTTTATTTTAACCCCTAATATTTTTCAGGTCAAGATAAGATGAGGACAGAGATTTCACAACCAAATCCCTAGTTATTTTTAATTTACATTTCAACATCTCCTACTTTGAAGTTCCTCCAAAAATCCAAAGAAGGTGATGGGAGGAGGAAATAAACAATGTTTTTTATGTGTGAAGGGTCCACTGCCCTTCCCAGACTGAGAAAGCAGAGCTCTAAATGGTGTCCCTTGCTGAAAATAGTCTGAACTTTCACATGGGGGAAGAGATGGAGGACAGGGTCAGGGGAGTTTCTGGAGTGGGGCTGGTGGCTGTTAGACTCAGTGTAAGATGGTCCCTCTCAGTGCACACCCTGAGGTGCCACACTAGACCTGGAGGCCATGTCTAAGCCTCTGGGCATTGCCTCTCTTGTGTGTCAAAATTAAGGCATCTTAGCACTCGGGATTACCCCAAAGGGTGCATTGCATCATATAAAAGTGGTCATGAACAGCATCGCAGTCAGGAGAACAGGGCTAGGTGTGCGTTGTGGACAGGTGTGCAAATGTGCTCAATGGTCATCATCACTGGACAGCACTGTGGGTCCCACCGACTGATGCAAAGCTGCTACTGAGTGACGTTTTAGACACAGACACAGATGATTCTGACTTCCAATTATCAAGATAAGACAAGCCCCAACCACCAACCATCCAGAGCCCCTGCATCGCCCTCTTCTCCCAGGCCCTCAGCATCAGGATAGACGGCACAATGCCAGATGGCTTGTATGAGGTGTGACCTGCTTCCAGCCTCTGTTGGGATGTGTCTCCCTTCGCTGGGTCTCCAGGAAAGGAGTTTGAGTCTCTGAGGGTCCTCCTTGGTGTAGCTCCTTTCCTGTCCCTGTAGAGAGGACAGCCATCCACTGAAAACCCCTCCCACTTCTGCTGATTTTGGTTCACGGGCCCACAGAGCACTGCCTGGAGCTCTCTTCTCATCCTTTGCTATTATTTCATATTTATTTCACAAACTTTTAGAGCAGCAATAAGATCCTGACCCAGGCGCACACAGTCAGTGCCCTGTAGATTCCACTGCCAACTTCTCCACCGGCTTCATCTGTTTCTTTCCTTCTTCCAGGGCCAGTTTATGCGGAAATGATCAACAACCTTTTGGGCCCTCTGATTGAAGCCAAGGACTGCACTTTAATCAGGCACAACGTGTTCCACGCCCTGCCCAACACTGCCAACACCCTGATCGGCCGAGCCGCTCACATCGCGGTGCTGGATTCGGAACTTTTCCTAGAGAAGTTTTTCTTGGTGGCAGGACTCAACTATTTCAAGTAGTGGCTGTGAGGGAGCAGGCCTGGGGTAGCCCTCCAGAAGTGTTAAGGTGAACTGAGTGCTTTTGCTGGGGCACATGCCCCCTCTGCCATGCCAGGATGGAGTAGCAGGAGAGGTGTGGGGATGGGGCTGGGTAGAACTGAACCCTAGTGGTGCTTCTGTTTAGAGATCTGGGAACACAGAGTGTAAAAGACAACAATCTTTGCTTGAATTTGTCTAGCCACATGGAGTCTCTTTTAAGATGCTTTCTAGGAAAAATAGGGGAAAATAAAGAAAAAAACGCTTGGAGTAGGAGAGAGCCCCCCTTCTTCACCCTCACGGCTCGCAGACAGGTTGCTCCAGTTGAACTGTCCAACATGTTACTAGCTCATAGCTTTATCATTTTGATTAAATTAAGTGCACACAAGCATTTCAGAACTCAGGTTAACCTCTGTGCAGAAGTGCAACATATTTGTGTAAATAGAACCCTTACTAGATTCCAATGTGCCACTTATTTAAACAAAATGTGATACCCGCACTCTTGTTCTTTCTTCATGTTCTCCAAACAAGGGGCAAAGGAATGTGTGGCACAACCCCATTATGTTCTGTGACAGCAGTAGGTGGAGTGACAATGTAAGAAGGAGCAGAGGTGATGCTCTTAGTAAATACAAGTTTGTTACAAACAAAAATAACCATAGGAAAGTTACTCCACCTACTTCCTCGAACTCTCTATGCATAGCCTGATCCAAAATTTATTTTTGTGATTGCTTCAATCTCTGGGGGGAGGGAAAACTGAGAGAGATTCTAGCTGCAGGAGGGGGCACTTGAGCTAGATGCATGCCTGCGAAGCTCCTGCTGAAACACTTCCAAAGAAATGCTGAGTCAGCACTGGATACAGTTGCAAAAAAAAATAAGACCATTAACATGGCCGGTTGTTTCTCCTCTCCCTGAAGGAGAAAGACGTCCAAATGGAGGAGTGCTGGATAAAAACCTCAGGGGAGCTCTCGGAAGGGTGCTGGATAACTTTCAGTTGAAATGACTTCTTGCCTTAGGAAAATAAAGGGCTAGGAAGGTCAACACTGATAAATGACAGGGGCCAAAGTAAGATCAGGCTGGAGAACAAAAGCCAGACTGAAGACTCCACTTAAACTGTCATTGGTAAGTGACTTACAGGGAACTTTTGAAAATAACCAGGAGGGTTAATATGGTCCCAAAGACTGAGTGCACCCTATGGGCTAAGGCAAGGTCCATGAATCATTCAGTCATGTAGAAGGAACGCATGAGCCAGGAGAGTAGAGACAGGAGACATGGAGACCACCTCAGGAGACGAAAGCTCGTAGTTCTGCACAATGCGGAGACTCCTCTGGTCCAAGCACCTGGACTGTGGCTCCAGGTCAGAGATGCCAAGTGGACCTGGTTTCATGTAGGCATTGTAGATCCTCCCAAGTTAAACCAAATGCAGACCCTGGGAAAAGAGTTCAGAAAGGCAACTTGCAGGAGAGAGGCATTCTGCATTTCTTAAAAACAGAAGTCGTGGGCCAGACAGGGTCAAATGTTTTGCAAAGACAGAATTCCACACAGCAAACTTAGGATCTTTATGAATTTTCATTATATCCTGTGAAACTTGTGTTTGTTAACCCCCTGGGGATTTTCCTGAGTTCCCGTGCTGGTGCTGGCATAGACTCTGGCTGCTCACGAGCAACCATGCTTTTGTTCTAAAACCCAGGAGACAAGCATTTCCTGGTCATGCAGCCCATGACAGGGTGTCTCCTGACCCAGACAAGTGCTCGTGCTCAGCGCAGATTGGAGGTTTGTAGCACCTTCTCTCTGGCCATATGAGGAGTCTGGCTCCTTGGAGGAGTGCATTTCATGTCCTGTTTCCGTCATTCCCTGGTCACTCGAAAGACTGTGTAGCCAGCAGTTATTGGAGCCAGGATGAATCTGATGACCATTGTCTTTTCCAATAGCCAGATGCCATTTTTAACTTCCACATGCTGTCTGGACACCGTGAGAACTAATGGCAATAAGCGTCCAGCTGCATGGGGCACCTCTTTTTTATAGAGGTGTCCTGCTGTCTTTGTAAACCCCCTCTGGCCTCTGTGCATCTTATACTTGTGTAGAAAGTACATCTCTATATTGTAAATAAGAATGTCGAGTGTTGTGTGTTGTGCCTCATTTGAAAAGGCTTTTTTATGTCTCTTTCTATTGAAGTATAGATACCTAATATATATGCATAATATATATATATATATATACATATGTATAATGTAAAGCAGGGACATTCTATTATTGATTATAAAAAATTATAAACAAAACGCCTGCCAACATAATGGTCTAGTATGTCTTCATTCTCAGCATAATATTTTTGGTTGTTTGTATGGTTTGTTAAGTTTCCCCAAACTAGTTAGAAATAAAATTCACTGATAATGAGATTATTCAGAATTTCTTGTTCATGAGCCAAATAAACACAGAGAAGCAGGTATGAGCCTGAGGTCATGTTGGAGCAGAATGCAAACCTTGGTGGCAGGTTGGAAGCAGGTAGGGTGCTTTGAACCTGTGGGGAGGTGGAGAGAGAAAAGCCTCTTGTTAGTGTATGCCTAGAATTCACAAGACTGAGGAATTTCAGCCTGTTCCAGATGGGAGCATAGAGGTAAAACATAGAGCCCTGCTCTCAGGTAACGTCGTCCAGGATGGGATATATCCCAAGCTTCTGTTGGAGACTTGGACAGATGCCGCGGGTCCAGAAATCCAGTCTTCCTTGCTGCGGAAGGCCCAGCAGGCAGCCTGAAAGGCTAGACTATGGGCCCTACACTGCCAGCTACCATTACACATTCTGCCATTAGCACATCCATTCATTCCCAGATCTGCACTGAGGGCCTGCTCTAGCTAGGGATGTGTTGGTTGGTGCACTAGCTCATGGTCTAGCAGGAGCACAGCCAATCAAATGGGAATTATGTGGGGGTCATTATGAGTGGCCATGGGAGAAGGTCTTGCTTGCACCAGAAATGCAGGCTACTGGTGGCAGGAAAGGCCTCGTGGGAGACTTGACATGGAAGCAAGACATGGAGGCTGCACAGGAGGGGGCCCAGTTAGGATGGATTGTAGGGAATCTCTTGGAAAGAGGGGAGAGAATAAGCAAAGGACTTCAAGTGAGAGAGAGAGAAGGAGACAGAGACAGAGACAAAGAGCAAGCCATCTGAACAGCGGACACAGAACACCTCTGATGGAAGAAGTGCAAGATGTCAGACCCCTGCAAGATTTTCTTAGGTCAGGAGGAAGTCTCCATTGCTGACATGGGTGGGAACTTTTCCACTTGGGACTGAGATTGCTAGGAGTGGGTGATTCCTGCCTATCATTGGGCCAATCCTCTGGGCTGGCTCTGGGGACCTGACTCCTTCTGTCCTATGAGAAGCCCAGGCCGCATCAATTCTGAACTTCCCTTTGAAAAGCATCATTGAGCTGTCTGCTGGAGGAACACTGCAGCAAATGGAATCAGATAAATAGGCCAAGAAGACGGGCACATGGTTTGGATAAAGTGATTTATATTTTTCTTTTAATAATTGGAAGCAATCAAGTAAAATTCCTATATTGATATTTGAAGGGACCACATTAAATACTCTTGGATCCAACAATTTATGCAAAAAAAAAAAAAAAAAGAAAGCTTCTTTAATCCTTAGTTTATATGTGAGCAATCTGCAGCCTCATAAGACTCGGGTAATATAGTCAGATCCACTGTCCTTCATCAGGGCAAAAATATTTCCTGATGGCCTGCCATGAGCCAGATGTTGGTCATAAAACAAAGAAAACGATCGTCCATCCTGTCCTGATGGAGTGTGTGTGTGAGGGGTTGGAGGTCGTAACATGGGATCCCAGGAGCAGTGGCAGCAGCAAAAGCCAGATCCAGAAGGAGCCCTCTGAGGAGCCAAGGGGGAATCTTCCACATAGCACCTGGATGGCAAGGAATCAACTAGAAATAATAGCAGGCAACTCAGGATTTTCCTTAGAGAAGAAAACCATCTGAAAGTACCAGGACCCAAGGGAAGTGTGTCGCCAGCGCTCACTGTTGGAGGCTGGTGGCATCTCTCTTTAAACAGGAAGCTGTTAGGTTAAAGTTTGCATTTGTACATTGGCCTTTCCTGCCACCAGTAGCCACTTTGAATTTTAGTCACACTGTTTGGTTCATTTTTAGTGTTGATTTCTGAGAATTTTCCACAATCAGGGATGCTGGGTACATTTGTTCAGATGGTGTAAAAAAGGAGAGACCAGGACAAAGAAGACACAGAAGTAGGGTGATGCTTTCTCCTGTTGTCTTTGCAAGGCATCCATCCCTGTATCCTTAGGAAGGATGACGTTGTTCTCCAAATGGCAGTTAACAGCATTTGCTAGTATCTAGATCAATCTTTTTGTTGTTGCTGCTGTTCACTCAGTTACTCTTTCCTTGTTTTATTGAGCATCTATTTTGCGCTGGGTACTGGGCTAGGCTATGGAGATATTAACATAAAACATAATCTACTAAAAGGATCTGGGAGGATGGTAAACATTTTGTGTTTTATTTTTAACCATTAATGTTTCATGTGAAATCACAGGATCTCAGAAACAGAAAAGGGGAAATTAATTGTTGAATTCTGATTCTACCTGGTGTTTAGCAGCCTGGACTTAAAGCTTTTCTTCCATCTCACCAATCAGGTCTCATCTGTGTACAAAGTATGAGTCATTGCAGTGACATTAAGGACACTAGGGCATGTACGTGCTTCTTCACAGATATAAAGAACTTAAAGAAGAGTTTTCAAAACCTTTCAGATGCCTTCCCACGTTGCTTCCCTTCCTCATTTCTCTATCTTTTTTTTTCAGTCCTGGGGATTGATCCCAAGGGTGCTTAACCACTAAGCCACATCCCCAGTCCTTTTTTATTTTGAGGCAGTGTCTCACTAAGTTACTGAGGTTGGCTTTGAGCTTGCAATCCTCCCCCCTCAGCCTCCCAAGCCATTGAGATTATGGGTGTGCACCTCCACACCTGGCCCTCATTCTTTAAGAAGAAAAACAAAACAAAACAAACTTTTTTCTATATTCTATCTACTTTCTTTACTTTTTTTCCCCCTTAAACATTTTCCCCAGCACTAGGGCACTAGGCACAATATTGGTGGTGTAACCAAAGAAAACTGTGGGCAATCCAGAGAAGAAAAGCCAAGCCCCGCCCCCAGGGCCTCTTCCATGGTGAACAGGAACAATAGACTGCTGTGGAGCAGTTCCAGGTGCCAAAATTTATAAACCAACTGTAGTTTGGGGGAAAACAGTCCCAGCAATTTCAGTCACATAATTAAATGCCCTGGATGCAGAGACCTAGCCTCTAGACAGATGTAAATGTATGCGTGTTGCTGGATAGTGCTTTGCCCATCACCAAACTGGTTATTACCCTATATTTTGTCTTTCTTTCATGACCCATTATGTGGTTTTAAGCCAAAGTACTCAAACCCCAAATTTCAGGACTGATCACACTCAGAGACATTGAAAGAAAAACTAAATGTGGACTCCTGTTTATCTCATGGTCAAGGAATGGAATTAATACGCAAAGGTCAATTTCTGTTTGCTGGGTTTTGCATACATGATTGAACTAATCCTTAAATCCCATACACACCACACAAATGCACCAGAGAGGAGCAAAGTGGCTTGCCTACGGTCACACCGCTCAGCGTGGAAGAGAAAAGCTCGCACCCTGAGCCTCTGATGCATTTCCTCTAATGCAGAGAAGTCACTTAATCATACAAGTCATGCATCTTGCTTAAATTGAAGCCAGAGTTCAAGGCTATGAAGCTTTAAGAAATTCTATTACAACCTAGTACTATATGAGGAACCAACTTGAAAATAAAGGAACACCAGAAAAAGTTCCTCAGTGACAAAGTGGCTTTATGAAGCATGGTCCACAGAGTAACCAGGCAACCGGCTGCCCTGCTGAATCTACGTGTTTCTCTGTCTCTCCTTCTCCTCCCAAAGTCTCTTTCCACAGCCCAGGATGCTTTTCTTCCCCTAGCTTCCACCTACAGTTTCCATCTCTTTCTACTGTTTCTACATGGGGATGACTGATCGTATTCTCCAGGAACCAAGTTCTTTAAAACAGGTTTGAAGTTGCACTAAATTGTTCTCGGTTTGTGGATTCCTGCTTCAGGATGTACCTGAGTCCATGTCATGCCATTAGAGCCCAGTTTTCTCAGGGTCCCACAAGCCCTCTCCTCTCTCATTCCTTATCCCATCCTCCCCTGTATCCTTGTAGGTTTCCCACTGGGCATATCTGTCTCTAATTCATCCCTGGAAACCTGGTGCTCTGAGCCTCTGCAAGAAGCCCCTTCCCCGGGTAGCACATTGTCAGTCTGCACCCTGACGGTACAGAATAGGTGTTCAACAGATACTTGCTGGAAAGAGTCAGTTTCTTGAAGCTCCTGTTTTCTTTTGTTGGCCCCTCATCTTATCCACAGCAAGTGATTCTGAAGCAAATGCAGTTTGACATTGGCTCATATTTGTTCTCTAAGCCTCTAAATTTGCAAGAAGAGAGTGGTTTTAGGAGGTGAGACTTCACTGTGGAGTTTTGCTCTGGAAAGGACCTGTTCCCTCATCCAATGAAAATGCCCATAAAGTGTGGACAGAAGGGGGTGTGGCCAAGACAGGATGGGGGAGCTCCGGAACAGCATGTGCTGTAGAGTTGGTATTTGAAAAACCAGGAGGGCTAGCTTAGGAATAGTTTCTACCAAGAGAGTGGCTAAGGCAAGTTGCTCCATAAGAAAGTATGGCATTTTCTACGTGGCTTCGAAGTGAATTCTGCACAATGGCTTGAGGGAAGTTACCTTGACTGGAGTTTCAGGCTCAACATCTTGGGACCACAGGAGCCTTGGAACTGGTGTTGTATGATTGGAAGATCTGTGTGCTAAAACTGCCTTCCTGCTCAGGTGTATTGTAAGGCATTGTTAGGTGGAGAGCTGAGGAAAGGCCACAGCTTGACCTATAGCTAGGAAGAGTATTATGTCTGATTTAAGGTGTTTGAAGCTGAAATCTATAAATGTCACTCCATTCTTTCATATTGCATCAAACTGCAAAGACATCCTGAAAATGTTCTTTAGCCCAGGGACAAACATACCACATATGGCAAAATACCTTGTCCATCCTTCAGGTCCTGAGGGAGTTTAATAAGAACCAAGGTTCTTCGTCTTAGTGGATGCCTTTGTCTTCATGAAAGGGTGTTTTTGCTTCATTCATGATTTTCCCATAACCCATCCTTGAACACATCTCTTTTGTAAACAGTATTTGTTCACTCTCTGCTTGACTCTGTGCTAAGTATTGGTGACCACAGAAGTCCATCAGATGTGACCCTGGCAGTTAGTCTAGTGGTAGGAAAGAATGTCCCAGACAGGATGAGGCACGAGAGCAGGTGGGAGCATTGACAGTAATATCATTCTGTGACTTTAAAGCAAAGCAGCCCCCCACACCCTGTTACTGGGCTTTTGATGTCCCACGTGGGTTTCCACACAGAAAACTAGCCCAGGTGAGTGGCTCATGTGGACCATGCCACTCTGGTAGGATTTTGATGCTTCTTGCAGCTGTCATCCCAGGATTAGTGTCAAGGTCTTAGATCTGTAAAGGTGAGGAGGTGAAAGATACATGGCCCAACTTAGCCTGCCAAGAAGCCCCTCCCCCGGGCAGCACATTGCCTGTCTGTCATACAGAGTCTATGAATGGCCTGTGAATAAGCTTGCCTTTCTTTTCAAATTAATACAAAAAAATAGATGACCAAATAAATAAAAGTGTCTGATGGTGTCCACCAGCATTGCCAGGCTTAGATTTGGCCAAGGAAACCACTGTGTAACTTATGTTTATTGATGGCATAGGGCAGGGCTCTGGAATTTATTTATTTATTTATTTATTTATTTATTTATTTATTTTGTATTTAAAATGTGACCTCCTACATTATAGATGGTAAAGAGAGGCAGAGTCTTTTTTTTTTCATGGTCCTTTCCTCAGAAACAAAACATGAATGTATAGCTTGATGCCACTGTGAATCCTAATGCACATTTATTCTGGTGACAATATCTGTGTACAATAATTGCAGTTTCCTGCACACTCTTGCAAATTGTCTGTGAAACAACCATCCTAATAATAACAAAGTCATTAGTGCTGATATAGGTCTACTATTTTTCTACAGTTGCTTCTTGGTTGGCTTTTGTGTAAACTGTGATGTGTATAAATGATAAATAACAATAATAATAATAAAAAAAGATCCTTTAACTTTCTTTTTCTGGAAATTTGTGTGTATGTAAATGCACAGTAGCCACTCTTTGGAATGCAGTCAGGGGTGAAGGAGTTATTTGTGCCTTTGGTCAGAAGGCACATGGAGCAGGGGTATTATTTCTTGAGTATTACCTCAGCTGCCTGAGGTATCCGAGGTGGCTGCCAGGATAATAGAAAACTACTAGCTGGACCCCAGGAGACCTGGTCAGGGAATAGCATATGCCCTTCAGAAACTGAAGACTCAGACCTTCTCCTCCACAGCCAATACACTGGATTACTCAGACTCTACCCTACAGAGCTGCTCACTCCAAGTGCATCTAGAAGCAGGTGCCCTGGTCCCTGGGAAGTGTGTCTTGATGGCTAGAGCATCAAGTGGTGGGAATGGGAGCCCAGCCAATGTTCCCTGCTCTTCTGAAAGACCACACATAATGATGTCATTCCACTGTCCATTTCCAGGGGAAGCCATCTATGACAGAGCCCCACAGGGAAAGGAGGTGCCAGGCAGAACTGAAGTCCATTTGACACGCTGTCCACACATGTCTACCTTCACCTCAGCCCCACCGACTCAGCTCAGCTGACCAGAGAGCACAACTGAGCTAAAGACAGAGCTTCCATGTGGTAACGACCTGACTTGGACAGTCAGACAGAGGGAGTGTAAGGTTTAACCATGAGGTGTGCCCCAAAGCTCCCGTGTTAATGCAAAAGTATTTAGAGGGCAAGTGATTAGAGTGTGGGCGCTGTAGTGTAGTCAGGCCGTCCCAGTTGAATGAACTGACTGAATGGTAACTGGGCAGATGGGCCGTGGCTGGAGGAAGTGTGTCACTGGGCATGTGCCCCTAAATGGTGCATCTTCCCAGTGGCTCCCCCCCCCCACTTCCTGGCTGCCAGTGATAGACAGAACAGTGCTTCCTGCCACACATTCCCCCATGATGCTCTGCCTCATCTTGGGACCCAGAGGAATTGGGTCAGAATTCCATGTACTGAAAACTCTGAAATCATGAGCTCAAAATAAACTTTTCCTCCTCTAAGTTGTTTTTCTTGGATATTTTGGTCACAGTTATAAAAAGCAGACTAGCACTGAGATAGAGCAGGGATGGGGAGACTGTTCAAGCTACGCAGGATATACCCAGAATATAAGCTGCAGAATGCAGTGAGCATCAGGCCTGTGTAGCTAAGAGGAGCAAAATGAGACCAGCCTGGGCCCTGCCAAGGGGGACGTAAGTAGGCAGATGTTCTGTTACCCTGTCACCAGCTCCTGCAGCTGCCCCAGGTTCCCAACACCCATCTCTGTGAGAGGATGAGAGACCTAGCTCTCTCTTTCTCAAGTGACAATAGGATTCTGCATTTGAGTTATATGCCCAGTTCTTGAAAATGGAGAGTTCGAAATTATGTGAGCTACAGTAAGAGCTGTAAGACTATATATCAAATTAAACTTATTTTCTTACCAATTCTATGTTCCATAGTTTAAAATTCTTTCACTTATTACAGTCAAGTCAATGAAATAAGGAAGATCTTCAAATATTATTTCCCCAATTTAAACAGAAGGAAGCTGAGATCCTGTGAGGCTTAAGGAATTAACTCTGTTTTCAAGGTAATCAAGACTTAGCTCTAATTTTACCCAAATATTTTGCCAGTCACTGGAACCTGAAATTGATGCATAAACTAGAAAGTTCTGGGGCAAAGCCACGTGGAGTCTATGATTACAAATGGTGCTCAGGTCCCTTTTTCGACTGAGTTCTTTTCAAGCTCTGTGAGAGGGGTCGTCTGGTGGGTGAGGTTCAGAGTTGAAGCGTCTGATGAAGATTCTGTCACTAATAAATAGAAGCCCCAGCATTCCATCTCTAATCTCCCCCTCTAGGTCAGGCTGTCCTGTCCATCAATATGCTAGTGGCAACACGCTGGAGGAACTGTGACAGTGGCTGACATCTCTATGAATAGCATCCCCAGTCAGTCTGGCAGGGGAAGCCGCAGGGAGCCCGGGCACGGCATGAATCGAAGACAGGTGTGGAGAACAAGCTAATCCAATTTCACAATTTGCCTCAGGCCTTCTATTTCAGAAGCCCTTGAGCCTCTGAGAAAATGTGATATGCAGGGACACGTGCAGGGGCCGACAGGGACCGCAGTGCTCACCGGGCAACCATTCTTCCCTGGCAGCTGGCCTGGCTCCATCCAAATCCCACAAGCCCATGTGGTTATCCAGAGCTCAGGGCGGAGGGGATCCTGTTCAAGCCACTGCGGAGGGCATGCTGGAAGTGGGCCAGGACTCTGAGACCATTCTCCCCCTTCTGATGCCTACGGGGCCTTCTGCTTCTGACTCTTGGTAACCTCCCCTCCCCTTCCCCTTCTCTCTCCTGCCTCTGACGGCAGCTTCCAAGTCTTCAGCCTCAAGGCTTTGGGCAGCCATTCCCTTTTCCCCATGCTCCAGAGAAGGGAAGCCTTGCTCCTTCCCTTCCTCCTGGCTTTTATTCCAAAGCCACATTCTCAGCCAGGCTTTCCTAAAATCTTACCGCTGGCCGTCTAGGCCCACCTGGGAAACCTCACAGCCAGCCGGGGTCTGCTTCCCGCTTGTCTTTCCCCTTCAGCCTTCACACTGTCTAGCCTGCTTCCTGTTTTCCTTACTCATCTGGCAGACCATCTTTCCTCACTAGAACGCCCTCTTCACGAAGGCAGGGGATTTGTTCTTTTGGCTTGCTTTTCCCTTTCTGAATTTCAGTGCCCAGGCACAGAGTAGGCCCTTAAAAAAACTTCTAGGAGGGATTGAATTCCTATGTCTGACTCACCACATGCTTAATGGATATTGACTAACAAGTCCCAAAGACTGAGCTGTCGCCTCCCTGAGGCACCTCAGACCACTTCTGTCCAGGCATCCGATCCTCTCCCGGGCTCTCTCCTCAGAAGCATCTCTATGAATATGCTCCTCCACCCTGAGGAAACCTGCAGCCCCAGAGGCAAATGCAGCTTTCAGGGAGCTGCCTCCTGGTTACATACCTGGAGCGGTTTCTGATGGCAGAGACTGAGATTCCTGTAGCCTGCAGAGGGCGCCTCAAGTCCAGCAAATAGCCGCGCTCCCTGAAGTCTGGAGGTTGAGTTCTTTTTTTCAAATGTTGGCTTGGAATCCGAGCAAGAAAAAGATAAATGGAATTTGGTTTTGAAAACAAAACAAAACAAAAAAAAGGAGCATGGGAGTCAAGAATTTAGAATTATCAAGGAGTAGCATGACCTTTCAGGATTTGCACCCAGGATTAATGTGACAGATGGTTTAATCTAAGTCTGTTACCCAAGCCATTGTGCTGGATAACAGGACTCCATTCCTACCTGATCCTGGTGTGTTATCAGCTAGAACTTTGCCTTTTCAAAATGAGATTCCGGATTCCCTCTGAAAGGGGTTACTCATTAGTTACATTTAAAAGTAATTCTCTTGCTGCCTATGAAGGCAGGGCAGGATTTTGAGGAGATTGGTAGAATCTGCTCATTCTTTTATTTCATAATATGGAGAACCTATAAAGTACTAGGTGTGTGTGTGTGTGTGTGTGTGTGTGTGTGTGTGTGTAGTACTGGGGTTGAACCCAGGGGCACTTTACCACTGAGCTAATCCCCAGTCCCCTTTATCTTCTGAGACAGAGTCTTGCTAAATTATCCAGGCTGACCTCCAACTTGCAATCCTACTGCCTCAGCCTCCCAAGTTAACTGGGGTTATAGGATTGAGCCACTCTGCCCGGCCCAGGCTCTATTATAAGCATCCTAGAGAATCAGCTACCAAAGCAGACAAGCTCCTGGCTTTAAGGAAGCTTCCCTGATGGTGAGGGGGTTGCTCAATGACAACACACATGATAAAGGGAGAAAACTGGTGTCTTTGTCATGACTTCCTCCTCCTCCAGAAGGTGCTCCCTGCCAGAGTTGATTCTTCCTTTCTTAGTTGGATTCTCCATCTCGCTCCCAGTCCCCACCATGCTGGTCCTACTTACATTATTGATGCCTGCTTATTTTATGAATAATCTCACTTTTTCCCTGTCAGATTGAAATAGCAAGGGATGATGATTGGACTAGAGATGAGACTAAGACAGGGGCTGACTTTTCCAGGGTTCTGATTTCCTCCTCTGAGGTCCAGTACAGTAACTGTGCATGCTGCATGAGGTTGCAGGAACCCAGTTCCCCCTTCCTTCGCTGGATGATGTTGGCCCTCATCTTTCTTTAGTTTTCATTCTGAGGCCATGCTGATCTGTCCCCTGTGAGATCCCCACAGGGAGCTCAGAGCATCTATCCTGCTGCTCCCAGAATATGAACAGGGACAGAGACTGATGAAGAAAGAAAAAAAAAATAAGCAACTAAGACTTGTTTAAAAGGGCTGTATAGATTCAATGCAATTCCATTAAAATATCAGTGAAATTCTTGCCAAACTGGAAAAAGCAACATTAAGGTTCACATGGAAGAATAAAAGACCTAGAAGAGTCAAGACAATTCTTAGCAAAAAAAAAAAAAAAAAAAAAAAAAGTAAAGCTGGAAGCATCACTATACCTGACTCTCAAGTATACCACAGAGCCATGGTAACAAAAACCTGGTACTGTCACAGAAAAGGGCCAGGAAGACCAATGGGACAAACCAACATGGCTACAGTCTTCTGATTCTTGACTAAAGTACAAAAAAACATAAAGACAGATAAAGATAAAGACAGTCTCTTTAACAAATGGTGTTAGGGAATCTGGGTATCCTAAGTGAAAAATGAAAAGTAAACCCCTTTCTATCATCTTGCACAAAAGTCAACTAAGTGAATCAAAGGCCTAGGGATTAGACCATAAACTCTGCAACTTCTAGAAAGAAAAAGCACAGGGGAAATACTCTGATATGAAAGCATAAGCTGGGACTTCTGCAGTACGGCCCTTATAGCTCAGGAAATAATACCAAGCGTCAGGAAGTGGGGTGGCATCTAACTGAAAAGCTCACAGCAAAAGATGTGATTAAGAACACAAAGAGAGAGCCTACAGCATGGGAGAAAATCTATGCCAGTTACTCCTCTGTCAGAAGATTAATATCTAGAACACATAAAGAACTCCAAGTACTTTATATCCATAAAATAAATCGCCCAATCAATAAATGGGCAAATGAACTAAACAGACGCTTCTCAGAAGAGAAAATACAAATGGTCAAAAACTATACGAAAATATGTCTGACACCTTTAGCCATTAGGGAAATGCACATCAAACTATGGATATTTCACCTGACTCCAGTTAGAAGGGCAATAATCAAGAAAACAAATAATAACTGCTGGGGAAGACGGAAGGGATGGAAGAGAAATTCTTGCACACAGTTAGGATTATAAATTAGTACAGCCATGATGGAAATCAGATTCCTCCAAAGACTAGGCATGGAGCCACCACATGACCTGGCTATCCCACTCCTCAGTATCTGTTCTAAAGAATGAAAGCTAGTATACTTCAGTGATGAGCGCATCCCCGTGTGTATAGTAGCACAATTCACAATAGCCAAGTTATGGAACCAACCTTGGTGCCCAGCAACATTTGTTTTACTGATGAATAAGAAAGTGGGGTATGTATATCTTTTGTAGGAAAATGGATGGAACTGAAGAACATCATGTTAAGTTAAATAAGCCAGGCTCAAGGTCAACAGCCATGTGTTTCTCATATGTGGGAAAAGGGACCTCACAAAAATCAAAGGAAGACCATCAGAGTGTAAAAAGGGAGTCAGTCGGAAGGAATAGGGTAGGGTGAGGGAGATCCTGGGAAACTAAATTGATCAAATTATGTGCATGTGCCAATATGCTACAGTGAAACCCACCATCCGTATAACTATTATGCACTGATAAACAACTGTAAAAGAAAAAAATTAAGGAAGTATTTTGTCACCAAATCTGCCTACTCCACACTTTTATTTTTCCCCCATTAAAAAAAAAAATTCTATGTCATTTAAAACTCAGGACAACTGTGGGTCAACCTAGCAGAACATTGGGCAAACATGATCTCTCAGGCCAGCACACACTTGCACTGAGGTGGGAAAGTGCCACCTTCATGCTGGTACGTCACACACTGCAAGTTGAAGAAGGAGCCCCTTCCCTGGCGCAGTCCTTCTCACCAGGGGAACTGGATCCAGCTGAAGAATTGGCAGTGCCCTGCCGCACAGGGATGCTTTCCAGGCCCCAAACCACCATCCCCACGCAGGCAAGTTTTTAAAGTCTTTTCCTGCCTAAAGCATTGCTGACATTCTTGCCTCCTGCGGGACTCTGTCGATATGAGTGCTCTCTCCTTCCTTTCTAATTGTTCATGTAGCGGGATAAACTCAGACTCGAAGATAACATGAGGCCATACATTGTGCAGAGGGCAGAAGGACATAGATGTACAGAAGACCAATGCTTCTCAGAGAATGAGGGGTGGGGATACTTTGTACTGAAGGTGGGATTTTCCTGGATTGTGGGCAAATATCCAGAACTTTCCGGGTGGAGTAAACAGCTTACAGTGGTGTGCAAGCAGGGGTTTGTGCCAGGGGTTGATGAGAGCTGTCATCTGACGTGAGAGAGGGGAGGGTCTGGGGTGGGTCTGCTGGAGGGGAAGCAGGAAGAGCATCAGGAATGCAACATTTTGAGCTGGTTGAGGGAATGCATGGATACTCTCTGTGGGCAACAGACCCTTAAGGAACAAAGCTCCTGCTATAAATGTGCTTGCTACAAAAAGCTCAAAATAGCACAGCAACTAGAGGCAGGAATCTAAGTCACAGTGGAGGCCATCAGGTCATCGACCTGACGGTAGCTGGGTCAGTGCTGATGGCCACATGTGGGTGTGCTAGATGCCAGCTCCCATAGCAGGTGCGTTGCCAGGACACTTGGTACAACTTTGTGAGCAATGACAATGTAGGGTCTAATTTTCTTTGTATATATATATTAAGAGAGATTAGTTACACTAATGACTATTACTATGCTCCTGGAACTCCGCCTAATTCCTTACAAGTAACCCAGTTGGCTGACAGAAGCCCACCTTTTACCAGCAAAGCTGTCCGATGACATAATGCCAGGTGGAGAGCATGGTGTGTGCCATCTCTGGCCGGGTGCCCCCAACCAAGAATGACTCCAAACACTAAGGGCTTTTGCTTAACTGAAGTGGGACAAATATGGTGCACAGGGGCCTCTAAAGGATGTACTCCACTCCTCTCCACTGACCTTCATCTCCAGAGCTTTGATTCTGTGCTGGATGAGGCTCCCCACTCCAAGTAACACTTTACATTGATACTTTTTCCTCCTTTAGTCATTTTAAAAACTAAACACAGGCTTTATATCCTTCCATCCTCAGAATCCTGAGAAATATGCTTTATTATTTCTGTTTTATTGATGCAGAAGTAGAAGCATGGAGAGTAATTTGGCAACAACACCCCATTATTTGATAGACAGATGGGGATCCCCGCATTTGGCTTCAGCGTTTCCAAGTTCCTAGTGTCAGCTCATGGAGACCTATGCAGGGCACCTCACTTCTCATTTCCTGCCTTTTTATCTTTTTTGGGGGAAGGATATTGGGGATTGAACTCAGGGGCACTCAACCACTGAGCCATATCCCCAGCCCTATTTTGTATTTTATTTAGAGACAGAGTCTCAGTGAGTTGCTTAGCACCTCACCATTGCTGAGGCTGGTTTGAACTCATGAGACTCCTGCCTCAACCTCCCAAGCCACTGGGATTGTAGGTGTGCACCACCAAGCCCAGCTCTTTCTATCTTTTTGTTTTTGTCCTTTATTTGCTTTTGTATTCATTATTATTGTTGTTGTTTTATTTTTATTATTGTTAAGTACTGGGGATTGAACTCAGGGGTTCTTTACTCCTTAGTTACACCCCAGTCCTTTTTAATTCTTTTTATTTTGAGACAGGGTCTTACTAAGTTTCTGAGGTTGGTCTCAAACCTGTGATCCTCCTGTCTCAGCCTCCTGACTTACCAGGATCACAGGTGTCAGCCACCATGTCTGTCTTTTATTTGCTTCTATGTTCAACAAAATAGTTTATTCCAAAGAGAATATTGAAGACCTGGCATCTCTTATAGTTTAGATGAGGTGTCCCCCAAAAGCTCATATGTGAGACAATGCAAGAAGGTTTGGAGGAGAAATGATTGGGTTATAGCCTTAACCTAATCAGTGAATTAATTCCTGGTGGGATTTACGGAGTGGAGACTGGAGGCAGGTAGGGTGTGGCTAGAGGAGGTGATTCACTGGGGCATGGTTGGGGCATACATTTCGTACCTGGTAAGTGGAGTCTCTCTCTCTCTCTGCTTCCTGATCATTATGTGAGCTGCTTCCCTCTGCCACACTCTCTGTCATGCTGTCCTGCCTCACCCCGAGCCCCAAGGAACGGAGCTGGCCTATTATGGACTAAGACATCTGAAACCCTGAGCCCTGTAAAAGTGAACTTTCCTCCTCGATAGCTGTTCTGTTTGGTTCTTTAGTCACAGCAGCAAAAAAGCTGACTAGAACAGCATCTTTCAGGTGGGCTGACGGAGGGGATGGCAGGACTGTGAGGTAAGACCTGCTGCTCAATATTCCAGAAATGGACAGGACCCTCTGAGGTCCCCCGCAGTCCAGTGCCCATGCCATGCTGATGCCCCTTCCCTCCTCTCGTCAGGCAGGCTGTTGGCGTTTCTCGGACAGGACTTCCTCTTAAGTCATGCTTCCAGCACTTCAGTTTACCTGAGCATCTCTCTGGGACCTGGTTCAGCACGGCCTGGTCCACGCTGGCCCTGCTGCCGTCTGTGTCCCTCTGTACGTGTCCCTCTGACTGGCCCTTCCAAGCCTGAGTTGCAGGCGGGCTCCCCCCTCAGAGGGCCAATACGTGCAGGGAGTCCCCGGGCTGGCTTTTAAAGCGTGAGTTCCAAATTTTCCTTCCTCTATCCCGTCTCTTAAAATAAACAAACGAAATAAGTGAATAAATAATGTCTGGCTGAAGAGCAGAGTGGCTTTTCCTCATATTTTAACCAACAGGCCCCTGTAAGCCCTTTGAATGTGAGACGGGCTGTGGACTCTGAGTCCTGGCCTGTAGCTCGAGCATGACTTTTTGCTTTTCGGCTTCGTTTCACCTTCAGTCCTTCCAGAATATGTTTCCAATCATGAAATGGAAAAGGGCTTTTGGCCACACATTCCTTCCAGGCCCTTTCCAGTCCCGCCCACACTGCCCCTGCCTTCCCAGGGCCCCTCAGCCCAAACTCCTTGGGAAGCCTGATGATTAGGGATGACTGGGAGGGACTGGGAAAGGACGGTGGACTGAGAACGTCAAAGGGGGAAAGCCAGTGTTTTCATTTATAAAAAGCTCACTCCACAGAGTCATCACATCAGGACACAAGTGCAGTGTGTCTTCTCCCACATCAAAACTCCTCCAAGGCTCCTCTTGCTCTTTGGGCAGATGCTACATTTTTCCCAGCCCTGATGTGACTGGGCTTGCTGTAAGTTCTTTCTCCTGCTCACCATCAAACCTCTAGAGCCCAGTGCAGTGTCTGGATAGTGCCCGATTCATCCCCCACCGTGCTCTGTGAGCTCACTCTGTGATGGGCTTTCAGGATGGAGGGACACAGCATTGGAGGCTGTCACTCAAGGGGGGAGCATGGAGTCCCAGAGGTGAGACATTGAAGTGGTGAGTAAGGACTTTCTCATCAGCAACACAACAATCTATCTGTAAAAACTGTGAAGAAAACACTATTTAATGTGTCAAAATTTCATTGGATCAAATTAAATGGGCAGGGGCGATTTTGTTCAAGGCTATTGGACTGGGGAAATAGCAGAACCCAGCCTGGGCTGAGCTCCACAAACACAAAGTCCAGGACAGTCTTCAGATACTGAGGAGAGAGGGGGATCATGGTCTTTCTGTCTTTGTTAGTTGGTTTTACTAAAACTGGGAAGAGAAAACCTGTCACATTAGGACAGGAGGTGATTTTGCCACCTGAAGCAAGCTGCCTCCAAACCTCGCTCCGTCTTTCCAGCAGAGACTGGGAGGCAGGACGCGGTCTTCATTGATGCTCACTGCAAAGGGAGACCTCCTAGGCCGAGAGGACACCCTTAGTGGTGAAACTGGAGAAAGACTTTGTAAGAGATTTAAATCTCAAAGGGACAAAGAAAGGAAGCAGAAGTCTGTGGTATTTGAACTGACAACGGAATTACTGCCCAATCCCATTTCTGTGCTGAAAAACCTCTATTCTGGGTAAGTGCAGCCAAGAAGTCAGGGGCTCCCTCTCCTCAGCTCCCAGTCTGAGTCTGTGGCATTAGGGTGAGAGGGGCAGGCTGCTGGCCCTTCTCATCTCGCCTGCCTCAATCTCATCAGGTGGAGGCTCTAGTCCTGAGAGGACCAGACCTTTCTTCTCCACCCCGGGCAGCGCGGCAGGTCCTACCTGGGCAGCAACACTGAGAATACTGGGGCCCCAGTGCCCCACCCCAGATCACTCACAGGCTTTAGGTTCCAAGCCAAGGTGTCCAAGGAGTGCCACCCCGTGTACCCTTGCCTACCCATACCACCTGTTGGGCAGTACAGCCCTCCAGGGACAGCAGATGGTCATTGCCAGTCTGGAGCTCAGCTGCAGAGCTCCTCCGAAGGGAAGAGACCTCATAGAGAACAAGGGTCCTGCAGATCTCCATCATGGAGTGCCTGTTTCTAGAAGAGAGTGGGGAACTCTGTCTAAGGAGGTTGTTGAAACTGATGAAGACCTTGGGGGAGATCAGTTAAGAGGAAACTGCTAAGTTTGTAATAAAATAAAACAAAATGACAACAACAAAAACCTATCAGAGCAACCAGGAGTTCAATGGAGAAAATCAGAGAAAGAGACAGTCAAGATCCCTGCGGGGGTCACACGCAAGTCCAGGAGTGCTGTGCGTTTGTGCCAGGCTGCTCCCACCGGGTAGCAACTAAATCTGAGAGTGGGCGGATGAAGGAGACACACAAAGCCACACAGGCATATGGCCACACAAGGTACACACTGTCTTGGTTTAGCCTCTTGGTCTATTTTCTGTTGCTGGAACCAAAGACCAGAGTCTGCACACTTTATACAGAAATCACTTACAGGAACAGAGGGTCATGGGGGAGATGTATCCAGCTTGACTCTCCGACAATAACCTATCAATCCATAAAGGATTAATCTGTTCTGCGGACACAGCCTTCTTGATCCAGTTCTCTTCTGACGCTCCCACCTCTCAACCTGTCACGATGGGTCTCAGTGTCAGAGGAGATAAACCATAACAGGCCTGTCAGGGTCTGGCTGGATCTGAGTGTTCCCTGTGGCTTCCTGGTTGAAATCGAAGCCCTAGGAGCCTGGAGAATCAATGTGACCTACCAGGACTAGATTAGCTCACTAGGGTAGAGCCCCAGGATTGCATCTTGTGGCCTTAATAGAGACACAGACATATGTCTGCTCCCCGTCTTTTGCTGCTCTATGTCCTGCTCTCCTTGGAAATCTGCCAGCAGCGAGGCCATCATCAGATGCAGACCTTGGGCCTCCAGAACTATGAGCCAAAACAGAACTTGTTTTCTTTTTAAATATGGTTAGCCTGCCCCTGGCATTCCATTATAAGACACAAGGCCCTCACCTCGAACCAGGCACGAACTGAACAATATGCCACCGTAACAGAGAGGTCGGCCCTGAAAGACAGACTCAAAATATTCTCAACCCAGTCTGCATCTGGAAGGATGTGCTTGTGCCCAGGAGGGCACTGTCTCGGGGCCACAAGGGAACTTCATCTACACACCCTTGACTGAAAGTGCTACAGTAGAACCTATAAATGTCTCCAACTGTGATGTCAGCATCCACTCTACAGAGACGTCCAGTGGTTAAGGGTCAGCAGGAACTGGCCCAGAAGGGTAAGCACAACCACGGACCAGGGAGGGGCTTGTGCTGCTGTCCAGCTCAAGGGTGACTCCAAGACAACCTGACTATGAAGACAACTGAGCAGGGACAGAGATCTGATGTACTGCAGGGAACATGGACTGGGAATTAGTTCAGTCGTGTCACTAAGAACCCAACAAATGACAAAGAAAGCAACCACCACCACCTGGGAAGAGATGTCAGCCCCCAGAGAGGCGAACGCTATGACCTGAAATAATCAGTTTTAAGTTAAAATAGTGTGAAGTGTAGAAAGGAAGAAGAAAGTATGTTCTGTGCACGGGGAGGAGAAAAAGAGAAGGCAGGTTTCCCTGAGCAGACACGAAATTCAGAGCAGCTCGTAGATACATTAAAATAGCCAAGAAAACTGTGGCTAAAGTCTTAAGGAAGGGTGTGGTGGCCATGTCTCATCAGATTGGCCCTGTCAACACAGAGAAGGACACTGTTAAAAAGAACCAAATGGAAATCTATTTGAGTTGAAAATACAATTTAAAAGGAGAAAAAAAATCAATAGAGATTCAACAATAGATTCGAGCTGGCAGTAAGGAAAGTTGGCAAATTTTAGATGAATCAATAATGATTTTACAATCCAAAGAAGCAAGAGAAAATAAAAGCACATACACTAAAAACGGCAAAAATTAAAGATCTAAAAAAAATGAAAGACATGTACATGGATATTAAGATACAGCTTCTATCCAAAGTGATTTATTGATTGAACACAATCCTAATCAAAACCTAGAACAGCCAGAAAAATCCTGAGTACGGAACAAAACCAAAGAGTCATATGTCCTAATTTGGAAGCCTATTATAAAGTGCATGAGTCAGCGCAGTGACACTGGTCTAAGGACAGATGTACAGAAGAGTGGAATAGAATTCAAAGTCCAGAAATAAATCACACTTTTATGGACACTTACTTTTGATGAGGATGCTGAGAGATAATCCAATGGGGTGGTATCATTGATAAACTTTACTGGAACAACCACACAGTCAGATAAAATGAAACAGAATTGGACTTCTACCACACACCAGGCACAAAAGTGGACTCAAATAAATACAGATTGAAATGTAAGAAATAAATCTATAAAACTCCTAGAAGGAAATTTACTCTCAGGAGTAAATCTCTGTGGCTTTGGATTTGGCAAAGGAGTCTTGCATGTGATGCAGAGCACAAACAAGAAAAGATCAACAATGTGGTTTAGGCCTCACCAAAACCTGAATGCTTCAAAGGACACCATTGAGACACTGAGAGATAATCCACAGAATAGGAAAACGTTCGGCCAGTCTCATATGGGATAAGGGCAGGTCAGGTGGGTAATCTGACTCTACCTGTGACAGCCCCTCCTGGCAGGGGGACAGTTCAGCTCTACCTTATCCACCAGTATCTGCTATTAAACAAGGCAGGGGGTGGTTTTGAAGCACATCAAAGCCCTCAGGCTCTCTGACCCAGCCTGTGTGAACCCCAGCTGGGCAGCACAGTGACCACGCATCCTAGGGCAGGGAATCGACCTCTGTGAGCCTCATCTGATAAGGGAGCCACTGACTCCTACTTAGCTGAACTCTAGCTGGATCAAGTCTTAGTGCTTGGTGCTCAGCAGTGGCTCAATTAGTGACTTCTTTGTCCTCTCCCTAGGGCAAGCGGAGCAGCAGCACCCTCCAGTCCACTCAGTGCCCACATCACAAATACTTTCTCTGATGCTTGCAAAAGTTTTGGTGGTGGCAAAGTCAGGCTGGTTACTGCTAACTGTTAAATGGATAATAGGGGAGGGAAACAAGACTCAGAGAAGCACAGAGACTTGTCTAAGGCAGCATCTCCACATTCTGGGGAGAATGTGGAATGTGGAATTTTGTTGAGCTCGGAGTTGCACCACCATATGATCCAGCTACACCACTCCTTGGTATTTATCCAAGAGAATTACAGTCAGCATGCTACTTCGATACATGCTTATCCATGTTTATAGCAGCACAAGCCACAATAGCTACATTATGGAACCCATCCAAGTGCCTGACAACAGATAAATGGATAAAGCAAATGTGATATACACACACAATGGAGGTTTTATTGGGACATCAAGAATGGAATCATGGCATTTTCAGGAAAATAAATGGAACTGGGAACATCATGTTAAGGAAAATAAGCCAGACTCAGAAAAAAAACAAAACAAAAAAACACTGATTGTATGTTTTCTCTCATGTGCAGATGCTACAGAGCAAACAAGGGAAAGGGGAGAGAAGAGGGAAGAGAAAAGAAGAGGTGTGGGGAGTGGACGTAAGCATGTCATATACCTGCATATACACCATTATGTATAACATCCCTCCATTATGTATAACTAGAATGCAACAAGAAAAAAAAATTCTTGAAATCTACAAAATGTTGACTTCCTGGTAACAGGCATCCCTGGGGGTGAGGATCGCTCAGATGAATTTTGGACAGAAAATTTCTACATTTGAAAAATTAAAAATTAACTTCTTATAGCACAAACACACTAATCTCTCTTTCACAGCCACTAAAAAAAAAGATGGTGAATAAGAAAATCAGAAAAATAAAATAAATCACCATAATCCATGCATTTAATTTAGATTTTAAGAGCTACTGGTCTGCACTGCTTATAGTCAGAAGAGCTCTGAGGCACTCCACTGGTCTTGGTAGCATATTTGGTGAAATGAATTTAAAATAGCATTGTACATCTTGCACATAAACAAAGAAGTGCATTTGGAGAAATTGAGATGATGAGGCTAAGAGCAAAACCGGACCTGGGGAGAGTTCCACCTTTGCCTCAGGCTGAGTGACCACATGGCTACCCATAATAGAGCTTGGTGAGACAGCAGGAACGGCCCTGCCAGCCAGAGTGAAAGCTGACACGGTACTCAATAGCTGTTTGTTTGTCTGAACTATAATGTTTATCCAGCACAACACATTTTAGAAAACGTCTTTCTGATCAGCATGAATTTTGCTTTTTCTGTGTGTTCTGCCTGCAACAGCCATGCCTGCTTACCAGATCAGAATTCTTCATTCTCCCTGCCTGGGAATTGCTCCTGCAGGAGATGATCCCTTGTCCAGTAAGGGGCACCCTCACACCCGTGGATACTCCAGCCCCAACCCAGGCTGAGCCTGCCTGCCTCCTTTCCCTCACTTTAAAAGTCCTCCAGCTCCTCCGTCACAGACCTCTCTTCTTCCAGGGGCCATCTTGTAGGCTCGTACCAGGCAAGGCCTCTGAACTCTTCTCCACTGACCTTGACGGATCCCATTCTACATTCTCCCCCAGAAGGTCATACCCACCCTCCCCCTCCCCAAACCCTCGAATGTCAGCACATTTTGGCTGGCCTATCTCCTGATCCTGGCTTTGTGGGTGAGGCACGATCTGTTCCCATTCACTGTGCTGACTTCCCCCCATCTTCCCCTGGCTTCAGCCACAGAGAGCATCCCCAAACCATTCCCACCAGGAATTCTGCCTGGAACACAGGACCTGTGTGGCAGGCTCCTCTTTGGCACTCAGATTCTGCTTTACCTTCATCTCAGAGAAGCACCCCTGACCACCCTCCTTCAGTCTGTGCCCGCCTGGGGCCATTCTCCACCTCACACTGATCATTGCGAGGATCTTTTTGGTTTATACTTTCATCACTGTCTCTCTCTTCTAACTAGAATGTGAGTTTCATGAAACCCAAGATCTCCTTCTGATTATCTCTATTCAAACCATTTATAAAAGTATGTAGTGTCCAGTCTGTGTATAGTCCATTTTTGCAGAGTGACCTACTTGATAAAGTCAAGCCAAACTTCAGTGCCTCCACAAAGCACTCTAAGGTACTCTGCGATGAGAAATGAACCAACTGCTCATTCTCCCCTTGAAAGACACTAACCCTGAACAAGGTTAATCTGAGATCTCTACTATGTACGTTGTTTCTGTAATCAGATCTTTACCCACAAGAGGAAAATCTGTTAGTTTAAAAAATCACTTATACTCCGAGCTGCCTAGCACAGTGCCCTGGACAGTGCAAGGGCAGGCGCTTGGGCAGTGAGCCACCATCCACGAAGGGCTGCTGGCATCCACATGACAAAGGTCATTATACAACCTGACCCCATGCCTGCCAAGTTGGACACTGAAAAAACAAAACTACTGAAAGCAAAGCAAACAAAAGCCCCACCAAGCCAGAACACTCATACTCTCTTCAATACTCTGCTTAAAACAAGCTATCAGAGGAATAAGATGTTAAGAACAGATAAGCATATTTTTGGTGTACACATTTTACATGAATTGCAAATTGGTGACTCCCAGTTTCTACTAAATAAATTTTAAACAAACATTTAAAGACTGTCAGTTTGAAGAGCATCAAATTATTGTCCTCTTTAGGGCACCTGCTGTAAGGAAATATAAAAGAGACCCAGAGACAAGATGCAGAGGCAGGAAAGATGGCTGCTCCTCCAAGCAGCCACATTTATTTATACCAATAGGCTACATTAGGTCATTAGTGCCGTCACGACATTATTGTTTATTGTATCAGTAAGGATGCTTGTTCCACAGTTACATTCTACAGTTACAATATGCAGTGTTAAGAGCTTTGTGCAGCTCTCCAGAAAGTCCCTTGTCTGAAGTTACTGTTAGGCAGGCAGGTCCAGGAGAGCACCGGGTCTTGGTGAAACCCTGTAGTTATCTGCCAAGCAAATTCCTTTATTCCCAGGAGCTATGTGCCTGAGATCAAGGTCGATGCTGATAAGACTCTAGCACAGAGCCTCCTCATGCAGGGCACTGCCACAGCAGCTAGACATTGCATATGTATTAGCTGTCTAACTAGTTCCTAGGAGAAACTGCAGAGCATTCTAAGTGTGGGAAACAGGGTATGTTACTCCCCCAGGAGTTTGCTCACCAGAGGAATGTTGCCCTGTATTTCCATAGTCAGAATCCCTACAACCTCCTTTATACTGTCCAGCTCCGCCTCTCCACTGCACCTCTGGGTGGGGCCACGGGGTTCTTCCTTCCCTCAACACCCTGGAAACATGCAGCCTGTGGCTACCCCCAGGGGAACCTCGTCCTGCAGCAGGAGATAATGAACCGGCTGCCTCTCCTGTGGGTTGGTGGTTCTCAACCTGCTGCAAGATCAGAATGAACTGGTGTTTTGTTTTGTTTTTTAATAAACTTTCTTGGATTATTTAAATATCCCACATAAGTCTGTAGTATTGTCTCCTGTATAAAGCAACTGGGTCCAAATATAAATATCTGTCTCTAACCAAGTGATGCTCAAAAACCTTAAAAATCATCAGGGAGCTATTAAAACCCCCCATGGCCCTTCCTCATCTCAAATCACTTCCACTGGAATTCACCATGGAACTATGTTTTTCAATCTCCACAGTGATTCTAGTCCACGCCTGGGGCTGAGAACTGCGTCTGATCCTCAGGATGGTCGCTGGGATTTCCACCATTCATTCTCATTCATCCCAAATGCTTCTCAGTCAGACGTTAGTTACACTGTGACACCTCGGGCAGGTAACTGAGCACCTCTGAATTTCAGCTGCCTTATGTCCACTTTGGGGACAAAGCCACATGCTAAGCTGTCATGAGGGTAAATTGATATAACATGTAAGAAGCAATTGATAAATAATAAATGCTCAATAAATGATGTGTATTAAATTATTGATTTATACTAAAAAACACGCTGGGCACCCTCTAGGTGCCAGGACCTCTGCTAGGTTTTGTAGTTTTAGTAACCAGTTCTCTAGGAAGGTGTCCCTCAGTCAGATCATCAGCAACTTCAAACGTGCTGCTGATGGAACAGTGTCCCCCAGAAAATGTCATTCCCTACAGCTGAAGGGAGATCCAGTCAGACCCGTGGAGGATTCTACTCGTCAAGGTGTAGAACAATCATCAAATTGGTTGGTGTGTGCAGATCCTGTCCAGATGCCCAGGGCTGCTATGCAAGGCCATGGGGTGGGCTGTAATTGGACCAAGGCAACACTGGAAGAATGTGCCTTGGGGTTGCAGAACTCTAGCCAAACAGACAGCCTTCCAGATCATCCCTCAGAGGGAACTGGGCAGAGAGGAGGTGAGACAGCAGTTGACCCGAGGACCCCAGCACAGTAAAGGTGTATAAATGAAGGCTGAGGGGCCCCCGGGGAGAGGGAGGCTCCCACCTCCTCCACTGTGGGGAAAAGAGCTCAGGGTGGCCAGATCGTTGGTATTTTAAAGGAAATTATCGATATAGATTGTTACGTAAAAACCTCTCATTTTCCAACTGTTGATGCAGAGTTTAAAAATCACACCACGGCAAAACCCCTGTGGGCACCTAAGGCCAGTGGATCACCATTCTGTAAACTCTTCGAAATACAAATTCTCTCAAGAACTCAGAGCAAGTTTGGAAGAATAGCAGAGATATCACCAGTATATTAGCCCCACACTGTACGCAGTCCATGAAGAAATGGCCACAGCTATGTGCAGGCCACTCCCCTTGGTGGGCATCCTGCACCCAGAGGGAAGCGATCAGAGCAAACAGCAGGGACAATTGTGTATCACGCTGTAGGAGGACCTCCCACATCTGGCTCATGGGAACATGTGGCCTCCTGCCTGTCTCACAAACCTCCCTTGCTGAATTAAGTATGCACAGTAGCCACATCACAAGGTGACCACTTTCTGGCATTTCTCTTAATTGGGGTATTTATGTCCCAGAAATACTTTCTTGAATAATTTCAAACCAGCATTTGTGAATTTATCAACCACAGATCTTAGCCTTTGCCAAGTCTCTTTTACCTTCCAGTTAATATTTTCTATGATGACTCTTGGGACCCTCTGTCTCTTCTTCTAAACCTGTGCTAGAGTTAAGTCAGCTTTTCCTTAACCCTGCAGTAACTAACTCCTGAAGGCAGTCTTGCCAGGGCGGGGGGCGGGGGGTGCACAGTCTTCTCTGTGTTCCTGACCTGTCACACTGTATTCTGAGGGATTGGCACATTAGCTATTCACAGACCTCAGAGGTAGGAGCTCTCACCAGCCAGCCTCTGTGTCCTCTCATTGGGCTACTTCCCTGCCCTCCTTGGCCCTCTCCTTGACACGGCCCCTTTCACTTGACCCCAGTTCATCTGGCCCCATGTGGGGTTCTGCACAGAGAGGCCACGTGACTCCACCTGCCCTTCTTCAGGAGGCCTCCGAGTGTCCACCTCAATGCCGAGACGTCTCCTCCCCAGGTCCCAGTGATGTCTTCTCTCGGGTCAGCCATGATGCCAGGCTGTTCCAGCGTAGCCCTCGCGTCCTCCTTGACACACGGACTCTGTGTCATGCACCTCAGCTTACGCCCACGAAAGCCAGCCGTGAGCAGCTGACACACCCCACGGGGCCTCCCTCCTGCTTCTTAGTGACACAAGGGGCACAGGGACCCAGTGAGGAGGGGCGACAGTTCTTTGCTGTGGGGGCTGCCTTGCACATTTTAAAATGTTTAAAAACATCGTGGGCCACTGCAAGAGTGGCAGGCCCTATTCAGGATCAGCCGAGGCCACTCCCCTCAGGCTACCCTCCAAGGTGCCCCTGCCCCTCACACAGCGGGCGCTCGGTGGTCCACTCTCCCACTCACCTATCCACTGCCAGTGTCCCTAGTAAGAGCCACTTTGTGGACAAGTGCTATGACAGGTGTCGGAGACACCGAAACAAATAAGCCCTGCGCCTGGTCTTAAAGGGGCTTGGGCTTGGGCTGGCAGAGATCAGATCCACCTGGGGAAGAAGAGTTACCTGGCACGTGACCCATACAGTGAGGGCAGTCCAAGGCCAGGAAGCAGGCAGCAGAGTGGGTAGGACTCCTGTCTGCAGCAGCAAGGGGCGTCTCGGAACTGAAGCTCCAGGAGTGACTGAGATGGAGGGTCTGGGGGTTCACAGAGACAGAAGGACACATTGCTGGGGTGCGGTGGCCTGGGCCAGCCCTGCTTCTCCTGTGAATGCAGTTGGTACTTGTGTGTTGAGCATCTGGGGAGAGAGCAGTGCACTGCCCAGGAAAAAAAAAACACCCCATCCTTACGGAATTTGCACATTTATAACATCAGGGGCATTACCATCAGAGCCGGACCAGGGAGGAACAACATAAAAGACCAAGGTCTTAAATAGGGCTCTGCATCTAGAGCCAGAGCACAGAAGGTTTTGAGTCACAGTTTGAAATTTTGGTACCATTCTGCATAACAGGATCCTCAGTCTTGCCACCATAAGCAAACCTGGCTGGATAACCAGTTCTTCACTGTGTGAGCTGACCTGTGCCATGGGGGACAGTCCGCAGCAACCTTGGCTTCCACCCATGCCAGTTACACACTCTTGCTCAGTAGTGACAGCAAAATCATCCCTAGACTTCACCAATGTACTGCAGGGGACAAAACCACCCCCCCACCCGCCCCCTGGAGAACCCCTGCTGTGTAGGGAGCTTATGTAAAAGCACTCCACACGCACACTAATGTATTTATGTGTTTCTAGATAAATGTGACAGGAGCTATTCTAGAACATTCAAATCTTCCTTTGAGGAAGGGAATAGTCACATCATCATTTCCACATTTTGTGCAGCAAAACTGCCAGATTCTCCTAGGCAGGGGCCTTCAAGGTCAGGGTTTACTCCGTGAAAGCTACACTGTTTGCTGGCATGGAGGGGGTCAGGAGCAGAGAGAATGGGGGCCTTGCTTTAAATAAGGCCATTCCTCTGCTCTGAATAAGGGTGAGAGATGCAAGTTCTGAGCCCCTTGTCAGAAAACAAGGCTCTTCGTTGCCTTGTGGACGGAATCTCACAGGTGAAGATGAAAATATATATGCAAAAAATGAAAACCAAAAGCACTTTGTAGACACATTCATGGGTCTTTGAAAGCCTAACCTCTATCAGGATCCTTTCAAAGGTCTACAAAAACTACAACAAACACTCATCACTGTGACTTCATTTCCCCAGAAGTAGAAAATACAGCATCAGCAAGAAAGGTGAAAACATAAAAGTTTAACGTGGTGTGAATTTATCCACAGCTTTCAGGTCTCCTTACTAATGTGATCAGTGATGAGTAAGGCTTTCTCCCAGATTCTTGAGTCTCTCGGATATCACCGCATGCCAATCAGCTTGCGTGCCCTGCAACATCCCATAACGTTCCACTGGGAGCCCTCTTCAGGGTCATCTCCTTCAACGTGAATAATGAAGCCAGTTAGAAAGCAGTCAACTCTAGTGCACCCCCCAAGTCACTAAGCTGGTCTCACCACCAAACCCATAGTCATCCCAGCCTAGAACGCGTGCCCCAAAGGGAGACCTGTATTCACAACTGCCCTGGTGGGCTTCAAAGTGGCTTCAACGACATGCATTCTTAGCTTTCTCCTTGGTCCCCACATGTCTGGTTTACCTCTTGAAGCTTACCCAGACTCCATAATGGTCAGCAATCCATCCAGTTCTGAACCTGAAAACCTTTGCGTCACCTTTGACAGCCCCTTCCCTCGTACTCTCTGTGCCTCTCCATCACCGAGGACTCTGCTATGGCCTTCTTCACATCTCCTGAGTCGACATTCATGCTTCATACGACCTTTGACTTCCCACTAGGTTCTCAGTGCTCAGCTAGTGCTTGGCACAGGTAAGACAATAGGTATTAACAAGTAGGTGTGACACAAACTCATCCCTCTAGGGCAAACTGCACCCTAGTTATGTCTTCAAGTTGCAAGGAAAGTGAGAAATGGGTGGGTCTAGAGCTCCAATGTTCAGTAAGTTGCCAACCAGATGTTTATCTATGGGGTATTTGTCTCAGGAGTCCTGAAGGATACCACAATTTGCAGACCCCTGAGTCCCTCATATAAGTCAGCATAGTACTCGCTTAGAACTATGTGCATCCCCCATATAACAGCATTTCTTGGCTACTTATAATACCTAGTTCAATGGAAACACTATGCAAAAATTATGATACTTTATTATTTAGGAAATCATTATAAGGAAAATGTCTGTGTATGTTCAGTGCAGATGAAAATATTTTCTAGACATGTTTGATCCCCATGATTTGACTCCATGAATAAAGAGAATCAACTGTATACGTCTAACGAATAACCTGAGGCCTGTGCCTACCTGTTTTTCCAATGTCAGCTGCTGCCCCATCTCCTGCAGGAGCCATCTTACCCTGTTAACTGGACTGGTCCACCTGTGCTCAAGGAGGCCTCTGGTCACAATGTGGTTCAACTGGAAGAAAACCAGTGTTTCACACGCCCCCACAACGAGGTCCTCTTGTAGTCTCCCATGCTCTCTGACCACACAGGAAGAACAGGTGAGAAAACCCATTCAAAGAGATAAAAAGTGCAGTGAAAAAATCTAAGTTTTGAATGGCACCTGGGGATAGACACATGTCCTCTTGATTCCCAGGGATGCCAGGAGCCATGGAGAAGGGAAAGGCTTGACCTCCACAAGCCCTAGCTCAAGGTAAAACTTACACCAGGTGGGGTAGAAAGTGTTGTTCAAAGCCTTGTAGAGGTTGTTAGAGCTGGAGAAGGATGGACACACCTGCTACCAAGTCATGACGTTCCCATGTATTTTATCCTGATCTGCCTGTGATGGGGATGGGACTACCCAGGTCCCTACCTATTGCATCCCAAGGGTGCCCAAGTGTTAGCTGTCTCCCACTCCAATACGATAAGAAACCCAATTTGCACGTTACCATGCTCTCAGCAACATCACGGAGGGTTCACATTCTTGCTCCTACAATTGCTTCATCCGGATCATCATGGGTGGGGGTTGCAGAAAGGGCTGAGAGCAGGTGGAGACTTTTCTCTACTTGTTGAAATTTACAAAAGTATCACTTCTTTGAGTCCTTTAACTCTGGGACTCAGGATATGCTGGGAGGAAGAGAAACTGGGGGGTATAACATTAAAGATTAAAACAAACGATTCAAATCCACCAACAACTCTCTGTACACCTCCTCTGTGCAGAGCACTGTGGCAGGCCCTCAAGCTGGCAGCACAGTGAATGGGTAGAACAGTGGGACACCCCCTAGTTGAAAAGAGGCATGGCAGACCATGGTGGTGACAGAGAGGCCACAGATATCTTTGATTAAGCTGCAGGTGACATTTGGGGCAAATTTCCCAACCTCAGCACTATGGAGATTTTGCACTAGACAATTCTTTGCTGTGGGGGCTGCCTTGAACATTATAAAAGGTTTAAAAACATCTTGGGCCTCAAACCGTAAGAAAACCTGCCCCAGTGTGACAACCAGGAACGTCTCCAGTCACTGCTGAATGTCCTAGCAGAGCAGGGTAGGAGGAAGCACAGGGCTCAGAGGAGACTAATTCTAACTGATATAGAACACTGGATTTGAACTTGACCTAGAAAGCTTCTGCAGGTACATCCGGAAGGGAAGAGCCCATCTGGGAGGGATGGTCTCTTGAGGAAGAGCCTGGTGGGTGAAGGGTTTGTGCAGAGAGGTATTCACAAGCTGGTGCAGCTGTGGGGATCCCTTGGGTCCAAACATGAGGCAGAAATACAAAGTCTATGACTCTGAATTTCATTTGGTCCTCATAACTGCAACATGATAGATTTTATCTTCCAAGTTCTCAAAAACAAACCTTGGTGAGTAGAAAAGATGTGCCTCTCCTAAGGCGTAGAGGTAACAGTGGGCTTCTCTAATGTCTCTTGTGTTTGGGAACAGAATAGTTGGATTTGACTGGAACACATGAGCTCCTGCATCAAGTGAGTGTCTAGCCAGGTAACAGAAATGTGAGGTGACCCCACAAGAGCTAAATAATTTATGATGTAATAACATAGCAAAAATCTCTTATGATTTTTGCTCGCACATAATTGGGGAAAAGGACTTTTGTGGAATGGCTCAGGGTCTCAAAGCACCCTTTGACATCCCCCAGCATCTGTAGAACAGACATTTAGAGAGTGAAAAAGGTTGGGAGGGAAAAAGAGGACTCATTTTTACAAAGCTTTATTTTTCCAAATGTCTCCATAGGATGCACATACTGCAACTATCTAATGAGGCACAGATTGAAAATGGCTAAAGACTCTTGTCATGAACCAGGGTGATGGTACCCAGAGGCGCTGTGAGAAAATTCCTCTAATTGCAATTTTTAGTTATTATCAACATGGTCCCCGTGCTTCAGGGATAACTGCCAGAGATCTGTGTTCACTTTTCTCTGCAATCTCCAGGTCTTTTAGAAAACCAGGATATTTGGAGCCAATACATCAGGACCAGTTCAGATTTTCTTCAGAATTTTAGTGCCTCTCTTAAATATTTATGTGCATGCATTTTTAAAAAGTGATCAATATAAGCTAGGCTTTGGGATAAAATGATGCCTGATTTAGTTTTTTAGTGATATAATATAATAATGAATATTAACATCGATTTCTTTCCACATGCTAGTTACTGTCATAGCTATTTAATATGCATTAGCTAATATTTAGTAACTTGGGATATATTTCATGTCACACACTGTGTTGCTATAAACCTTAAATACGTTACTTAATTTAATTATTTCAATAGTTACATGATGTAAATATTGCCAAACCCTACGTACAGATAAAATCCAGGCTTGGAGGTGTTGAATGATTTTCCCCGAGTCACGACCATGAAGACTGAAATTAAAACTTCAAAATCTAGTCTTTTTACATAAAATCCTGTGCTAATAAACCTCCGAGGCTGAAGAAAAAGGCTTGTGTGTTTTGATGCACCATTAACAAACGCACACAGAGATCCACATCGTGAGTGCAATGAAAGTTTACATTTTATATTTTTTCCAAAAACTTTTTATGAGTTTTTTTACACCTCTGCCGTAAACTCAGACCAGGAAACAGAAGAGAAAATCTTATCTCTTCGCCATCACTGTCTGCTCCTGAAGTAATGGCTGGACTATCTCCGTTGATCAGCTTTCCCTGCTTTTGTCCTTTACATAAATACTTACTCCTGATTTGGGCTGCCTTTGGGCTGGATGACATTTATGAAATGCATCCCTATGGTGTAATATGAAAAACTAATCATTTTATCACACTACACTGCATGAAATATGGAAATTCTGCATGTCTTTACACTCTGCTTTCTGCCATTTTGAATATTAACAACAGCATCGTGGGGCTCAAGGTCCAGTTCACTCAGGGATAGAGAGCTTGGCCGGCATTTGGGAGGCCCTGGGCTCCACCTCAGTACTGCAACAACAACAACAACAACAAAATGTTGCTATAGACATTTCTTCACATGTCTTTTGGTGCCCATCTGTGTGTTTTTCTGTGGGCACACCCTGGGTCAAGGGCAAGTGTTTCCAACTCTGGCAGACACTGCCAATAGATTCACAATTTGCTTGTACCAATTTGCACTCTCTAGTAGTACCTGAAGGTCCTAATTATTACCTCACTGACACTTGGTGGTGTCAATGTTGTTGTTGTTGTTTATTTGTTCTTACTTTAGGAACTCTAGTGTTAATAATGCTATCTCACTATGGTTTCAGTTTGACTTGCTCTGGGTGACCAGTGATGTTGACCATCTTTTCATGGATTTATGGGTCACTTACTTTAACATTCTCTTTTCTACTTTGCATCTTTAAAATTGTGTTGACTTTTTTCCTCATTGATTTGAATAAGTTTTATACTTTATAAATATAATTTATAATATAAATATGATTTTTCAGGAGTTTATTATCCATTTTAAACTGTGTCCACATTCTCATGATACCATTTGGTGAAATCCAACTTATATTTTATGGCTATCATTTATGGTGTCCTATTTGAGAAATCTTTATCTTATCCCAATAATATTAAGTTATTTTGTTGTTTTCTTCTAAATTGTACTCACTTTCACAGAGAACTTTAAACTTGATTTAAATGAATTTATGTGGGTCACGAGATTAAAGTAAATTTTTAAATTTTTTTTTCCTTTTGGATAACTTTGGACAGTATGATTTATTAAAAAACACACCCACCGTTCATTGTGCCAGATTTTTATGACTCAAGTAGTCATGCATGTGCTAGTCTCTAAACTCTGTGTTGTTCTCTAGGTTAAACTGTGCCATAACCCAGTATTGCAATGGTTGAGATTAACCATCTGCTAATGTCAACCAACTTTGCTCTTGTTCACATGTACATTAGTTTTGTTTTCCCTTTGCATTTCCATATACATTTTAGAATTAACTTATCAAATTTCCATTAACACACAAAACCAGAAACTTTAGGGATTTGATTAGAATTGCCATGAATCTATAACTCAATTTAGGTGAAATCTGTATGTTCTTATAATAATCCATCTTCTGGCCTATTTTTAGGACATAGGCCTCCTTTTATATAGTTTATTCAATTTTTCTCCTTTGTGACTTGTAGTGTTAATATACATGTAGTATGTATTGCTAAATATCTGATATTTTAATATTACTCTTAAATGTGTTTTAAAATGTATTATTGATGTAAAAATAACGGAATATGGGAATACCAGTGAATTTTATGTATTGATCTGCATTCAGCAGTTTCGCTAATTCAGTTATTAATTCTAAAGGGAGACTGGACAATTGGTTATGTCTTTTCCTTTTTTCATTTGTACCATTTGTACCATCTGCAGATAATAACACTTCAATAATATTTAATTAAGTAAGCTTATTTCTATTCTTTGTTAAATACTTTTTTCATAGTGTAATGATGTTGACATTCATAAAGTAATTTTATTTCATTTATTCTGATATTGATTTGATGACTCTCCTTTATTTTGTTAATATTATAAATAATATGGATTAATTTGCAATTAGTAAGCCATTCCTTAAATAATCTTAAGTTGATTAAAAATTACATATCCCCATTTTATTACATGTCAATCAGATATCAATTTAATGTTAGTCGTTCTGAATTTTGTTTTTGAGAGATAATGGTCAATTTCACTTTTGGTAATTATATTTTCAAGTTTTCTGTATCGAGGTTTTGCTTTATGCCTCTTCAAACAATCTGGAGAATTATTCTATTTTTCTATTTTCCTATTCTATGGAGAAATAACAAAAACAAAAACAAAAACAAATTATAACATCATGTTATTTCTTTTTTCAAATACTTGGAAGAGTTTACTGATGAAGCCATCTGTTCCCTCAAATCCTCTGGGTGCATGTTTGAGGTATTTCATATATGATCATGCAGATTCTATTTCACTTTGTTTCAGTCTTTGGAAAGATGCTTTTTGTAGGGATTTGTCCACTTATTAAAATTTTCAAATGTTCAACTTCTATATGTTAACAGCTTATGCATTGTGGGGTTTAGCTATGAAGTGTCTCCCAAAAGCTATGTGTGAGACAATGCAGGGAAGTTCAGAGAGGAAATGATTGTGTTATGAAAGCATTAACATAGTCAGTGCTTTTATCTCCTAATAGGGATTAACTGGGTCGTAACTGAAGGTATGGTGTGGCTGGATGAGGTGGGCCATTGGGGTGTGCTTTTGGGGTTTATATTTTGTCCTTGGTGAGAGCAGAAGCCTCTCTCTGGTGCCATGTCTTGAGCCCTTTCCTCCACCACACCCTTCTGCCAAATGTTCTGCCTCCCCTTGGGCCCGGATCAATGGAGTCAGCCATCTATGGACTGAGACCTTTGAATCTGTGATTACCAAGCAAACTTTCCTTCCTTTGAAATTGTTCTTGTCAGATCTTTTGGTCACAGCAGCAGAAAAGATGGCTCAAACATCCATTGTGGTAAATTTGGGTATAGACAGAGTGGGATTTGGTTGACTTCTTTCCCCAGTGCTTCCTGTACCCTCCCTTTCTCCCTCCCTCCCTCCATCCTCCCTCCCTATTTCCTGAACCCTAGAGGTCTTCCTTCTAATTTCATGAGATCCTTATTTTTTTTCTTTCTGTAGCTTTCATATATGATAGAAAATATTGAATTCTTTCCTTTTGGAGCCTGAACTATTTATAATTTAGCAGGATGTTCTCTAGCCCCAGCCGTTTACCAGCAGATGGCTTGATTTCATTCTTTATGCCTGAGTAAACTCCATTGTGCAAATATACCCCATTTTCTTTATCCATCCATCTCTTGATGGACACCTAAGCTGCTTCCATAACTTGGCTACTATGAATTGTGCTGCTATAGAGGTTGATATCCATCTATCACTAAACTATGCTGATTTCAGTTCTTTTGAATAAATATGGGGATTTCATTCCTACTCTTTTAAGGAACCTCCACACTGATTTCAAGGTTGTACTAATTTGCTGTACTCCAACCTGTAGAAGTGTAATTTTTCCTCCTGTACCCTTGTCAACATGTAGTGTTTATAGTTAAAATACACTAATTTAATGAAATGATGACAGTAGAAAGACCAGTAAAGGAAGGGGGTCACAGTAGAGAGAGTGAGGAGGGGAAGGGGAGATTGTGGGGAAGGAGGCTGATCAAATTATGTGATAGGCAGGTACAAACATGTCACGATGACTGTCTATTATGTAGAATTGTAATGCAACAATAAAACCATGAAAACTTTATTCACGTATATTTTGAGATCTATAGAATTTTAAATGTTGCCCCCTTTTATTTTTTTAATTTTCTTGATATTCTTTGCATACCTGTGTCTCACATTATTCTAACTGGGGTGTTTTACTTATAATAATCTTTTAAAATTACCAACTATTGACTTTTGTCATGGAAATGTTGCTCCCTATTTTATTAAATTGTGGTCTTATGTCAATCATTTTCTTTCCTTCATGTTCTTTGGGTATAATCTGCTATTCTTTTTTTTTTTTCAGTTTGTTTTTTTTTAAATGTTGTATTTGTTCTCATTAGTTATATATGACAGTAGAATACATTTTGACACATCATACATAAATAGAATATAACTTCTCATTTTTCTGGTTTCCTTCCTACCCCCATACCCCATCCCCTCCCTTCATCTCCTCTGCCTAATCCAAAGTACCTCTATTTTTCCCTAGCCCCCCACTTCATGTGAATTAGCATATGCATGTCAGAGAAAACATTTGGCCTTTGGTTCTTTGGGATTGGCTTATTTCACTTAGCATACTATTCTCCAGTTCCATCCAAAAATGCCATATCCCATTTTTCTTTAAAGCTGAGTAATATTCCATTGTGTGTGTGTGTTTATATATATATAATCTATTACATTTTTTATCCATTCATCTGTTGAAGGAAGGACACTGAAGTTGGTTCCATAGTTTAGCTATCATGAATTGAGCTACTATACACATTGATGTGGCTGCATCACTGTACTATGCTGATTTTAAGTCCTTTGTGTATAAACCTAGGAGTGGGATAGCTGGGTCAAATGGTGGTTCCACTCTAAGTTTTCTGAGGAATCTCCAAACTGCTTTCCAGAGTGATAGCACCACTTTGCAGTCCCTCCAGCAATGTATGAGTGCACCCTTCTCCCCATAACCTCACCAACATTTATTGTTGCTTATGATCTTGATAATTGCCATTTTGACTGGAGTAAGATGGAAGCTCAGTGTAGTTTTGATTTACATTTCTCTAACTGCTAGAGATGTTGGACATTTTTTCATATATTTGTCAATCAATTGTATTTCTTCTCCTTTGAAGTGTTTGTTTGATTCCTTAGCACATTTATTGATTGATTCATTTGGTTTTTGGTTGTTAAGTTTTTTGAGTTCGTTATATATCCTGGAGATGAATGCTCTGTCTGATGTACATGTGGTAATGATTTTCTCCCATTCTACAGGCTCTCTCTTCATGTTATTGTTTACTTTGCTGTGAAGAAGCTTTTTAGTTCGATTCCATCCCATGTATTGATTCTTGATTTTACTTCTTATGCTTTAAGAGTCTTAAACCCCTATCTCTCACCCTATGCAAAAAATCAACTCAACATGGATCAGGGACTTAGGCATTAGAACAGAGATCCTACACCTAATAGAAGAAAATCTCCACTATATCAGCTTAGGAACTGACTTCCTTAACAAGACTCCTAAAGTGCAAGAAGTAAAATCAAGAAGCAATAAATGGGATGGAATGCAATTCTTTTTCTAAATTCTGGGAATGGATATTTAAATCAGTGATTTTTAATATTCCTTTTTGACACCCCTTTAATTACAAATTCAATTATATTGATAGATATGGGTCTATTCCATAATCTATCATTTCTTGATCTTGAAGTTTATGCCCTTTAAGGAATTTTGTGTATTTTGCCTATGTTGTTTAAGAGATAACTTTTTGTCTGGAACCGTAGCAAAAACCTTTAATCCCAGCTGCTTGGCAGGCTGAAGCAGGAGGATTGCAAGTTCAAAGCCAGCTCGCAACTTATGGAGGCCTGAAGCAACTTAGTGAGGCCCTGCCTCGAAATAGAATATAAAACTGGCTGTGGATGTGGCTCAATGGTAGAGCAACCCTAGGTTTAATTCCTGGTATCAAAAAAAAAAAAGATAACTTTGTCAGTTCCTTATTATCCTCCCTGTATCTGAAGGATCTACATGGTTGTGTTCTCTCTCATTTGGGACATGGGCACCTTTACCATGTCTCTTTCCTCCCGTATTTTTCTTAAGTATAGGTTGTAGACAATGGCTTTACTGATTTTCAAAAGGAACAACTTTTCCTCAAATGATTTTCCATGTTTTCACCTTTATAATTTCATTGACTTCTACTTTTTATTGTTTTTTTCTGCTTTATATGTTTTTTCTTTCTCTCTTTCTTTTTTTTTTCCTAGTTCCATAAGTTGGATCCTTAGATCACTGATGTGGAAACATTTTTCCTTTTGAAGGTAAGTAGTTAATGCTATAAAAGTTCCTTTACATTCTGTTTCAGCTGCATCTCACACATTTTATTATGTCATATTTCAAATTCAATTTAATGTATTTTCTAAATTTCCTTTCCACCTTATATTCAGTCCTTGAACTATTTGCAAGAATTGTCCAATTCCCAAATATTTGAGGGATTTTCTTCCTGATATATTTATGTGATCATTTTCTTATTCAACTTATTCATGTTGTCTTAAGTGTACTCTTTACTGTCTTATTCATGTTGTCAAAAGTGTACTCTTTACTTCCCCACACCCACTCCAGAGATGGTCTTTTTTGGTGAATGATTCCAGCGCACAAGGAGAACATCTGCGTTCTTGGATCCATGAATCTCAAGTAGGTCAAATTGGATGACTACGTGCTGTGTTATTCTGTGTGCTTACTGATTTTCTGTTTTGTTCTATTCATCATGAAAGTGGGGGCTGCAAGGTCCAATAATCACGGATTTGTCTGTTTTTAAGTTTAGAGCTGTTACTTTGATTCATGTATTTTGAAGCTGTGTTGACAGAAGGATATAGATTTAGGTCTATGTGTCTTCTCACGACACATGTCCTTTATCATTTCATAAAACCCCTGGTTACCAAGGCTTCTGTGTTTGTGCATGCTGCTGAGCTCACGTGCCATGAGTGAGCGCAGATTTACAATAACGGGGCATATTAAGTGGACGGTCCTGAGAGACGGTTGCCCCTTCGGTGATTGAAGGGCATTCCCCACTATAAACCCTTATATATCTCTGAAAGTTCATCTTCAGAGAAATGGTGCATGCTCAATACACACATCTTTGTTTTACCAAGGCTTTTACTAATGGGACAATCAGCTGGGCTTTCTTCAGATAACTCCTTTGCCTTGACTAGGCTCCTGTAAATGACTGACCAGTTATAACAACTACAGAACAGGGTCTCTCAAGGAACCTGATGGAAAGCACTGAACACCACTCGCTGTGATTTGCTCAAGGAATCTCAAATCTATTGAAATAAAACCTCATACAACATATTGCTTTCTTAACAAAGAGATTGTTCTAAAGGGAGAGGAAAAGTCATTCCGGTAGTACTTCAGAGCTAGAATAAGGGAAGGTTTGTGATCCCCATGTCAGATTCACTATTGCTTTGAGATGAAGTTTCCAACACATGTTTTTTGGAGGGGACACATTCCTATCATGGTGGTTGTCCATATGCACCCTCAGATAAAATAGGTGAAGAAAAACAAGCAGACACATACACAAAAGATACCTTTCCTTCCAACACCAAAATTCAATTCCATTCAAACACATGGAATACTCCATTTCTGTCATTTATCCTGTTCTTGCTCCTCCTGTGACAGTCTGGACAGTTCTGGTTCATGGTGGCAAGGATGGCCTTCAGCCGTTCAGGAGCTGCGATGATAGCAGCTATCTCACTGTCCTTGTTCGACTTCAGTGTTGTCCTATATGTTCGTAACAGGTGGCCAGAGGGAGCGAGAGCACGGAGGAGGATCCAGTGAGCTCCTACATGCAAGGAAGTCCTGGAAGAACATCTGCTGCTTCTGCCAAGAGCCCAGTGCCCAGGACCCAGACTCAGTGGTTCTTTAGGGCTGAGTCAAAGCTGGCAGCATCTCAAGCAGACTTTGCTCAGGTGTGTGTTACCTGCTGCTGGTGTATCACCCCAGTGCCTCCTCCAACAGCCCAGCAGGAAAGGTTACCGTGCAAGTGGGCATGAAGTCTAGAAACCCAGATGAGACAAGTGGTTGTCTTTAGGGGTAAACTTGACCTTAAGGGGGGAGGACATGTAACAGTATTTCCAGAACCCTGGAAGCCTAGGCAGGCAGTGTGGGGAACAGCGGGCAGGCCTGGCTTGAGAGCACATTTCTTCCCACCCAGGGGCAGGGTAGAAACTCTATCCTGCTGGTAGATTAAGGAGCATGTTCTAGCCTGGCCCAGGAAAATCCAGAGAAACCATCTTGAGAGAGTTATAAGTGAAAACCAGCCAAAGGACAAAGAAGTCGAGGAATTCATCAATTTGCTTCATCAAGGAAACTTTTAAGGAATTGTAAAAATCTACCTGAGCAAGTCAAGTCGTGATTGTCAAGTTGACCGTTTTCAGCTTTGTGGATAGCTCTCAGGTGGGAAAACGTGGTCTCGTGGTGTAAATGGCCAAGGAAACCCAAAACCCTTTTCTAGAGGAAAGACAGGTGGCGTGGAAACCCACACAAGGCTGTGCCCTCTGTCCCTGCCGGGTGCCCAGAGCTTCTCTGCTGGCCTCCTCTGCTTTATGAGAGCAGCATCCCTCCCCTGAAGGACAGAGCTCGCAGTCAGCAGATGACAAGAAGACGACCTTCAGTGCCTGTCAGCCACATCCTCAGACCCTGGAAGTCACAGCGATGTCCATCTTGCTTCCATCCTGATCACTAACCGAGCACCCCAGCCACCCAAGAGCTACTCACTTGGCTTCAGTCCCCTGAGACCCTGCCTTCAGCTGGTGGCAATGACCACACCCTCTTTGCATGACTTTGGCCTCTGACCTTATCTACCATCAAGGGCGTGTCTCATCTTTCAGCAAACCTCCAGCAGCTTTCACTTACTGCCATATTTGTGACCCTATCCCTGTCCATGAGTTAAGGGTCGAAGGATGAGTTCACCACGTACTGGTGGCTCAAAGGCCATTTTGTTCCTTTCCATTCGTCTTATCCAATCTCTTTCAGTTTTGCCATTAGGAAAAAAAAGTGTTTGACTTTCCTCTGGAATCGATTAAACCTGCGCTTGATGGCTGGTGAACAATGAGCACCTCTCAGTGTTTTTAGCTGCTGCTGCTGAGAGTCCCCTCTAGAGGAGCGAGTGGGAAGGAGGGGAACACTGTGGGAGGAGACCTTCAACCTGAGGAAGGCTGCAGGAGCCGGTTGTGGTCTGAGCCTTCTGGAGTGCCCTCCCAAGCCACACTGCAGAGCTGGCCCTCCAGGGCCACTGCCTTTATCAAGTGTCACTGTGGACTTTATCAAGAGCCACCGCGGACTGTGTATGGAACAAATTGGCATGGAAGCCCATTGAATAGGAAAATCTGGTATTTAGGAACTTCTCGCTGGTAAAGACTACCCAGATACATGTGACCTGCTGTTGTCACACAGTCTCTCTGAGATGGGTGTAGCCTGCTAAGATGCCAGTCAATGGGGTTGACTGCAAGACATCACAAAGCAAGATTCCACCCCTAAAACCTTATCCCTGCCTTTGATGTACCCCCTTCAATAAACCACCAGTGTGGGCTGGACCTACCAGACACTCTGCTTTAAAACCTATTCTTTGACTCTTTTATTTCTTCACTAATTATTTCAGACTCTGTGTTCTCAGGTGGCTTATCTCCTCCTGGGCAGGAGAAATTACCCCAGCGAGGTACTGGCAGCCATCGAAAACCAAGAGCAGACATTGCTGAACCAAGAATCCCCATCTCACCCCCAGGCTCCAGAACTAAACTGATCACAATCCTGGCATGGTAGTCAGATCCTTGTAAGTCCTGCCCCTCTCTCCACGAGGGGATTCTAAGTCAAGCCTCACACAGACACTGGTGTCCCTGAGTTGAAGATGAGATTCAGCCTCACAACTAGAACATCTGGGAATGCAGTTTTCAACTTTTCTCCCTTTGAAAACCAGGCGAGCTTTGGGATGAGCACTGAGTCCATGCACCGCGCCTCTGTATTCTGAGGAATGAATTTGCTTTTGACAAATCTCTTGGCTCCTCTTAGCCTTCATCTCCTTGTCTAAAGTTAGATCTTAATCCTGTGCTGCTTTCCACCCAGGGCGGTGGTGAGAATGAGAGGCTGCATGTTAATGTCCTTTGGAAACAGCAACCAATATCTGCACTTTGTACAGATATTTAAGAATATGCCACCAAAACGTGGAGATTATTTCCAAAATGGAAAGCTGTATGCTGCCTTACAAGTGTTAGTAGGAAGGAAACAACCTGAAATGTATCCAATACACACCGTGTGCCAGCAACTTTCACAGATGACTTCATCCCATCTCCTATTCCTGAATCCCAAGGAGGCGGGGGATGAGAAGCAAACCCTCCCCCACCAGGAGCAGTGGGTTCTGCTGCATGTGATAGCAGGAGGGGGTGGCCACCAGATGTATGCCATTGTTCTGCGAGAGAATTGGATAGTCTGTTTTTACAAAGTATCCAGGACTCTATTTAGTGAGAGGAAAAATGAACAATGGTTTTCAAGATGCAAAGAGGAATATCTTATGCTGACTCCTGAAGCTCTTCTGTTTGAATATCGTCTGTTGCTTTGCTCTGTGCTGCTCTCTTAAAAGGGAGCCTGAAGTCTGTGTGAAGTTTAAAGACCAGAGAGAGAACTCCGGCTGGAGGCCATCCCATACTGGAACATTGCAGTGGTTAATGCTGAAAGAGATGGGAGAAGCATGGTTCTCGATAAACTCCACACAAATTGTTTAGAGGGAATTCCAAGTTTGCCAACTGAATTTTTAAAAAGGCACACACAGTTTTACCTTGTGCTATTCTTTCTCTACCCCCAAATATAAATAAGAATATTGAAAGATGGAACATGTATGACACAAACACTATGAATTCTGATTCCTCAGTTTTTTCTTTTTATATCGGTAGATGGTTGATCAAAATCCAGGTCATGGTAGGCAGCTGCTCCCCCTCCTCTGTGTGCTTCTGGGTTTTGATCTGTCATCAAGGCATAAAGAACTTTAGTAGTCTGGTGGCAGATAGCAGGGTCCCTGGTACAAAGGTTGAGTTTAAGGGAAGATTGCAGCCGCTAGGCGAGGAATAAGCATGAGAATATAACAAGCAATGAGTTGGAGGGAGAGGTCTGTTGCACTGTTAGTCAATTCCCCAGAGAAACTATTGTACATGAGGAAAAAAAAAAAAAAAGGAAATGCTGACATCCATCACTGGAATCTCAGAAGAGTTCCCTTATCAGGACAGGATACATGCTCAGGGCTGGGTGAACAGCCAAGGAGACAGGGAGCTGAATTCCAGTAGAACTGATGGGACCTCCTGTGGTCTATGTCAGGTGGGCCCAGCAGGTATGTGCTACAAGCTAGGCCTGACCCAGAAGTCTCTGGTAAGATGAAAATGTAAAGGAAAAAAGTCCACTCATCCCCCTTCTAGAGAACACCAAAGTCATTTCTCACTGACCTAAAAACTTGTATTTGGACTTGGAAGATCCACTTTAGATGCCTGATCCCCCATTTCTTAAGTAGCCATTCAGTATGTAGAATACTCCATGCTCATCCTGTGGTTGTATGGACCCAGTGTGGTGTTCAGGAGGAGAGACTGAGCCGTAGTTACAATTTGCTCAAACTCTGAACTGTAAAACACGGCTGCAATATACAATGACTGCACATCTGTATGTTGAGGTTGGGCTTCTCTGTGAGTGTGCAGTGCACTGGGTTTCAAAGGCAGAGTGTCAAAAAAACATAATTTTTATATCGATCACAAGTTGAAAATAATGTTTTAGATATGCTGAGTTAAATAAATATATGATTGAAATCAAATTTACTTTTTCATTTTGCTTTTTAAAACGTGGCTACTAGAGAAGTTTAAATTACGTATGTGACTCATGTTATCTTTCTTTGTAGGTTGCTGTTCTGGACAGTTGTTCTTCTTCTTCAGGCAGCATCTCTGGTTTTTATTTGAGAACTCACTCCTGATCTAATGGCATGGTAGATGACTAACCGTATCTTATTATCCTGTGATCAATTCAGGAGTGAATCTTGATTTCATCCAATCCAGCAAAAAGAGTGTAAATACAATGGCAATGTAGGGTTTAATTTCCACCACCACTTTGATGATGTGGAGTCTGTACTTCCAGAGCATGAAGTCAATAGGAGGAAGCAAAGCCAAAGTGAGATCCACACACCTAGTTTATTTCTGCATCCAGATCTACGTTGTGTATTTTCCAGTCACATGAGCAATCACACCTTCTTTCTATGTCACTTCAAATCAGATTTTTTTTTCTTATAATTTATTTGCAACATAAAGAATCCCACCCCTTCTCTAGGACTTTCCAGCTATGGAAGCACCTTCATGTACACTGACAGTTCTCATCCTTTCTGCTGGGGAAGACAAAAGCTCAGGGATGTGCAGTGACTTGTCCAAAGGCACAGTGTAGAAAGCTCAGGTTCTGAACCAGCAAGTGAGTCTCCCTACTCCCAGGGTGTAAATGACCCTGACACACTCTCACTAGAGTGAGGGCAAGTGATGCACAACAGCACAGCACCTGGTGCACACACAGAGCCTGGCTCCCCTTTCTTTCATCCCTCCTGCTCTCCCAAGTCTGTGCAGGGCAGGGCTGGCCAGCCCTGGCTCTGAGCCCGTCCCTCCAGGTCACTGCTCATTATGCATAAAACCTTTCAGCCGCCAGCCAATATATCTCAAAATACTTCCATTTTCCAAACCCAAACTCAGTTGTCTGTTGAAGGACACTTGGATACTGTAATCATAGTATACAGACTTCTCTTAAGCCTCGATTGTTGGCTAAGTGCTTGGGTTTTCTTACGCTGGTCAATGGCATTTTGCACTTTTACAATGGGCAGGGGGGAGGATGTGGAGAGGGATGTTACACTAAATGACCCTCCACAGGGAATCATGCAGGGAATGAACAATTGTTCCTACTCACTGGAAAGATAGTTTTCTTCTGATATAACCCCGTAGCTGCTGGTTTAGGTGGCATTTTGATAGCAACTTCAGAATTTTCTCTGTGAACCACAGTAAACTCTTCTAGATAATTTCCTAGAAAAATAAATTTTTATGATTTTCTGTATCCCTAATTTGCTTTCATGTCTTTGAAAGAGGGTATTATAGAGAGGTGCACAGAAGTCCAGGACTGGCTTTCCTGTGAGCTCATTTGACACTTCAGTCACAGGCAGCAGGCTGGATTGGCAAACGCATATCACCTCATCACCCCAGTGAAAAACTGCTGCTGGAGCGATGCTGAAAAAGTAACCACCCTGTGACATTTGGGGGAAGGTCTAAGTGTCTGTACTTTCTGAACCATAATTGAAAGTCGCACATAATGGCCGTTGTGGAGCCGCTGAACCTGATGTGGGAGCTCTGAATGTCAGAGGACCCCTGTTCCAGCTGCACCTTCCGTCCCTCTCCTGTGATGCACTTACATTTGCACAGTCGAGGGGGCAAAGGGGCACCCCCTCATTTCCCTCAGAGCTGCCCGCATAGCCCCGTGGCTGTGGTTTTGTTGCGCTGGATGTATGTTCAGCATGAAAAGCACCAACACTCCCCAAGATTAGCAGGAAGAGGTCCCTGTAGATAGATGGGTGTTTTGCTTCCTTGTTTCTACATTATTGCATGTTTTAATGGTTCCCTAAGAAAATGTTGATGATAAAAAGACAGAAGGGTAAATAATGTCTTCCCGCCTTTTTTTCTTTTAATTTGGGAGTTATCTGTGGCGAGAACAAAAGCCCTGTATAGTGACCTCTGCAGCCAGATCAGCTCATAGTCCAGCGTCCTTCTTGTGTGCATTCTCGTCTCACAGCGGTTGTGAACTGAAGACTTGACTTGTTTTTGAGAAGTGATGGAGAGCACTTTCAGGAGGTGTTTCCCCTGAATACTGAGGTAAGGCAGAAGGCACCTATTTGTCATATGCTGGTCATGGTCCAGCTCTGCGTCTGGTACTGGGGCAGGCTTCCCCACTTGCAGGCCACCTTCTGATCCCAGGCTTCAGGTCCTCCAATGGGCGGTGGCAGCTGCTGAACTGGTTCTGCAGGGAGGTTTGTGGTGCTCTCCTGGAAGCAGTAGGTGCTGTCTCTTTGACTTTTCTGATAATGTCCTATGGGCAGCGGGAAAACTCTTCCTATAGGCGTGGGCATGACAAGGAGTCTCTACCAGGATGTACAGGGAAGCTGCTCAGGGGAAATGCTGCCAGGGAAACTTTCTTAAAGCAATTTCTCATGCCCAGTTGCATAGAAAGAAACCAACTTTCAAAAATGCCTAGGTAATCTCTGGGCCAGGAAATACACCACAAAAACATTTGTCTGTTTCTTTAAAGATTTATTAACTAAGAAGGCAAAGAACTGAATTTAGGTCTAAGTGCTATTTTTTTAAATAGTCACATCAAATAGCAAAGGCTGACCCAATTTGAGTGCATGGATGAAGGGACTTTTGAGTCAGAAGAACTGAGTTTAGCACAGTGGTTTGCCAAATCAGGTTAAGTGGCCTTGGACCTCAGTGCACCAGAGAGTCCTTATGTGTGTAGACAGCACTGCAGCTTCTCCCCCAGCATCAGCAGTGGTGGCTATGAACCTGCCAACCTTTGCCCCTTGTCTTCACTCCTGATTTACATGGGATGTGACTCCTAGGTCACCTCTGATTTGGTTTCTATAAAATTCACCTGTCCCTAACTTAAAGCAGATTGCATACAATAGCATGATTTTTAAAATAATGCAAATTTCAACTCCTATACTTTCAGTGTCCATGTTATGCAGCAAACTTGCCAGACTTGTTGAATTTAATTGATACAGCTCCTTCACTCCACCCCTAAAAAGATAGACATTTCCTGTTCACAAAGGACAGAATGAGTGAGACCTCTGTGACCTGGACTTGTCAGGGACTAGAAGGAAATTTTCCTTCAAAGAATAGCCTGAAAGACCCCTGGGAGACATCCTGCAGCTACCTATCTCCCTGGAACATCCTGCGGTTATCAGGATCATCAGACATCTTGCAGCTGGCAGTTTTACCACCCACATCCAGCAATTGCTGATTAGAGAGCTTCCCCATCCCCAGCATATAAATACCCCTGTGTGAACAATAAAAGTTTGCAGCTTGATCAGAATTCCTGTCTTGCTGTCACCTTTCGTGTCTCTTGTCCCTTCATTCCTCCCCATCTAGGTTCGCTGCCCACATTGATGTGTCCTGCCGGTGGGGACATGGACTGGGTCATCCAAGTGGCTGAATAAAGGCTTCAATTTGGAGCTCTGTTGAATACCATTCCGTGAGCTTCTATTACATACATTTTTATTCTTCCTTCATTCAACAAACCATTTTTTTCCTGTGCCACAGTCTCCAGAAAGGCACAATTTACCATCTGGCAGATGGGACAGAACACACATTTCCTACTTCCTAAAATAGTTCACTGTCAAAACTTCCATTCTTCCTGCTCAGGAAGCAGAGAAAGCCATCTGGTGACGTGCAAGCTCCTCTTAACACTGGTATTTGCATATATATCTTCTTTTATTCTTTATTCTTAAGAATGGGCTTGTTAACCCAAGTCAGCCTCTGAAGTCAGAGACTGTTTTTGCACTGCAGGATATTAAAAGTGACCCTATGAGAAAGGGAACAGTCCTATTTCAGGTGTCCTCATGGGACAGAGTTGGTGCTGGTAGTCGAGTCGCACGTATACTTTCCAGGTCTGAACCCATCTGGCTCCATGTGGCTGGGACTGAGATAAGGGATGGTGGCCTGCTGGTGTCCGGGACACTCTGAAGAAGGGGATGGTGGGTGACTCAGTGCTCTCCAGTTGGGGGCTCTCCAACACGCCTGCAGCCCCCTCATCCTCCTCACAGGAGACAGAGGAGTGGTCCAGGGGAATTGGAAAAAAATTTTTCCAAGGTGACAAGTAGTTTAAAAGAAGAGCTTAGACTCTTGATTACGGTAGTTCCAACAAGGCGTTGGGATGAGTATTAGCCACTGGCGGGCACAATTGTCAGAACTCCCTCTCAAGCCGACTGACAGCCTGCTCCCTGGCTCCCAGCTGCCGCCAGGGCTTCCTCCCAGTGCAGCCTCTCAACTCCATTTCTCCACCGTCCTCTGCACCCTCCTGTCCATTCCTGGGATTGCCCCTTCTCTTACCTCTGAGAAATGGAAGCTCAGGCAGAACTGCTCCTTCACCTCTCCACGTGGTGTTGGGCTTGGTGTTGACACACCTCCACTTCCTTCCCTTCCAAACGCAGAGGCAATTGAGAGAAAGAGAGGGACAAAAGCCAGGGGAATAGTAGGGCAGCTTCCTTAGCAACAGGCTATTTGGACAATAGGTTCCATGTGTGGGACCAAAAGGGCTCAGCACAACCCCCTCCACGATCCCTCCCCTGTCCCTGAGTGACAGAGTCTAGAAGGAAGGGCTCCCAGCCTAGGAGAAGCCTGGGTCAGAAAACAGGCACACAGGAGTCCTGCGACCAGTGACCGCCAGCCCCCAAATAGCTACTTTTCTCCCCTTCTTTGGCAAGAACTGAGTGAGAGGTTGGGCGAGAAGAAGGTAGCACCCCTGGAAACAAGGCCCAGAGACTCTTCCCCACGACTATCTGGCCCTACAAGTCCCTGGGATCCCCAGGTCAGACCTGCAGTTTAACCCTGATTTATTCTCTTCACCAGGCACCTCAAGTTTAACTAAAGGATAAGAATTTTTCTAATTTCCTTCTGAATATATACATGGGAATTTGAGAGAAAATATTCTAGTCAATACTTGGCCAATATTTAAAGGAGAAATTCTTAAAATCAGAGATCTTCTCTAAAGACATTTCCATGTTTTACTGGATGCTTCTTTAAACGTTATCATCCATTTCTTCTTGGGAAGTGCATGACAACTCTGGCACTGCGCTGGGATAGAAAACTTTGGTGCCTCAAAGATCAATCAGTGTGCACAGTGGTGAAACAGGAGACGTCTAAACAGGTAGAAATTTGAGATCTTAAAAGGCAGAAAGGGAAAATGGCTGGGTCCGCTCCCTGCCAGGGTGTAGGCTCACCCGACACTCACTGTGGTTCATGCGCAGAGACCTTGGCTCTGACCACGTGGGAGTGAGCATCCTTCTCCTGAGGAGCAGTGGAGAATTTGAGAGATTTCTTCTTTTCCAGAGACTGGACTTCTCTAACCTGTGTTCTAGGCTGAACAAAGCAAGAGTCTCAAGTTTCGGATGTGGAATGAGATTCAGATCAGAGTCATATTCAGCTCTCTTGCAGTCCCCACAACAAATCCTTACGATCTAGCAAACTTTGAAGACCACTAGAGACTCAGCCAGTTTCATTTAAAGGGCAGACTCTAGGTGTGGAAGATTCTCCATGCCTAGATTGGAGAGTTGTGTGAAATTCCCCTTCAGCCTCTCTGAGTTTTCTCTGCTGTGCCTTATCAGCAAGTAGAAAGGGAGCAGAGAAATTCCTGAAGACCACTGGTCCAACCAAATCCAAAGGGAGTGAGCATACAAGGATTGGGTCTCAGTGTGTCTCATACAGCTGAAATATTTTGAAGTTTACAAAATTGATTTATAGTCTAATTTAAACCTCACAATAGTTTGGATTAGATAAGACACCATTGAAAGTCATCCTGTGTACCCCCTTAGAGAGTTTCCCCAATGGTAACATTTCACAAAACTAGAGTGTAATGTCACACCACCAGAGACTCAGCCAGTCATTCAAAAGGCAGGATCTAGGTGTGGAAGATTCTCCATGACATTCACCTCACCCATCAATCTTAATCAGATTTCCCGGGTCCCACTTGCATTATTTGTGTGTCTGTGTGCGTGTGTGTATTTAGTAACTACGGTTGTACCACACAGGTAGGTGCATGTATTCACTGCTACATTAAAGATACAGAACAGTAACTTTGCCACAAGAACCCTTGGCTTGCATTTTTATGATCATACATATCCCTCTACTCACCAGTTTGCTTATCCCTGACAGCCCATAACATTCTCTCCATTTTTGATATCTTGACATTTCAAAAAATCACAAGTGAAATCACTCAGTATGGGATGTTAAGAGATTTTTTTTAACTCAACAAATTCCTGATGTCTCATCCAACTTTTTGCATCTATCAATAGTTGGTTTCTTCTTATAGATACATAGAATTCCATGGTATAAATACAAAAGTTTATTTGATGGTTTATTGAATCATTTACCTGCTGAAAGACACCTGGCTATTTCCAGTTGGGGGTTATTAAATAAAATTGCTCTGAAGGATCATATGTAGATTTTTGTGTGATCGTATATTTTTATTTTTTAGGATAAACGTCCAAGATTGGAGCTATCAACTTAAAGGTCATTGTGCACTTTGCTTGAGTGTGCCGAGCCGCATTCTAGACATGGCGGGTTCTCTCCAGCAGTGTAGGAGGGACCCACTTTTCCTTTGTTTTTGCCAGCCTTTGCCCGTATTTGATATTGTAACTTTTTCTTTTCACTTCAGGCCTCCTGATGGGTATGTAGAGGTAGCCCCTTGTGACTTTAATTTGTGTTTTCCTGATAAGGAACAGTATTGGATTTATTTCCATGTAGTTATGTCCCATCTGTTCATTCTCTTCTGTAAAGTATCTGTTAAAGTTTCTTTATTCATTTTATTATCTTGAAGTTTTGAGAGTTTTTTCCCCCCTTCAAATCATATATCCTAGTGTTTTTATTAGGTGGTGTGTAAATGTTCACACCTGTTTTAAGTTTGTCCTTTCATCCTGAGTCTGATGAGTTCTAGTTTATCAAGTTTCCTTTCCCAAGTGTGTTTGTACCAAGATGAAGAACTGTTTGTCTAGCCCAAGAACTTGAAGATGTTCTCGTAGGTATTTTAAGAAAGTTTGGTACTTTAATGTTTTACCTTGGAGTATGTGATGGATTCTGACTTGATGCTGTTATAAGGTCTGAGGTTTTTATGGAACTCATCCGCAAACAGGGACAATCCTATTTCTTTCTTCATCAGCAATCTGCCTTTCTTTCTCTCTCTCTCTCTCTCTCTCTCTCTCTCTCTCTCTCTCTCTCTCTTTCCTGCAGCTAGAACTCTCAGTGATATGTTAAATAAAAGTGTGATAGTGGGCATCTGTGCATTACTGATGATATTACAGAAAGGATTCTGTCTTTCACCATTATATTAAATGTAGATTTTTAAGTTTTTTAAAGGAATTCAGGTGACTCATCTCTATTCTAACTCTCTGAAAATTTTTATCATGGAGTTGAATTCTATCAAATTCCTTTCTGTATCAATTAAGTCATCCTAAGACTATACTCTCTTTAACTTGAAAATATACTGGAGTGCATCAATGGATTTTTAAATGTTTAACCATTCTTGTATATCTGAAATAAATTTCAGTCAAGAATATCATCTAATACATTTTATACATTGCTAGATCAATTAAAATATGATTTATTTAATGTTATGGGAATACTCAGATTGGATATTTTATGTTAGTTGAATTTTGGTTTCTTAAGTTTTATGAGAAATTGTTCCATTTATTTTAGGCTGTTGAATATATAAGCATAAATCTATTCATAATTGTTTAAGTTTCCAAGGTTTGCCATAATAAATTTCCATAAACTTGGGGCTTAAAACATGGTGCATTTATTTTCTGGTAGTTCTGGAGGCCAGGGATCCTAATTAAGGTGCTAAGAAGAGGTGATTCTCTCTGGAATATTTATTCCCACTGGAGTATTTGCCCCTTGTATCCCCCAGGTTTGGGCAGTCATGAGCAACCTTGTCATTCTTTGACGTGAGGCTACATGACTTTAATCTCTGCTTCATCTTCACCTCGCAACTCAGCGTTTCTCCATATCTTGATTAAAGTTTTTTTTCATTTATAATGACAACTGTGTTTAAATATCCTTGGCTTAGACACAGCTTATTTTCAAGTAAGATTATATTCCCAGAAACTGGGTTTAGGACTTGGACACTTCTTTTGGGACACCATTCAGCTTACTGTAGTAGTTTTCCATTTTTCTATCTTTAATTAGTCTTCGAAGTGGTCTACTCTGTTTAATTATAAACATTGGAGATTCGTGTCTTTTGTATTTTTATTTTTGCCATTCTTGATAGAGGTTTATCAATTTTGTATTTGTATTTAAAGAACCCCATTTTATGTTGTTGTTTCATCCTGGGATGGGGCTCATGGGATGCCAAACGTGCTCGTCTTCTCCTTAGCACCTTTCCTTATTATCCTTTGGCTGCTGCTTTTATTCCTTTCAGGGTTTAGAGAGTAGTTCTCCTTTTCTACAGCAGAGACTTTCCAAGAGCCCCTGTGGACATCTGAAACTTCAGAGAGTAGCGGATCTTATATATTTTTTTCTAATATAAACACGCTGATAATAAATTATAATTTATAAATTAGGCACAGCAAACTATTAAGAATAATAACTAATAAGAAAACAGAACAATTATAACCATGCACCTTAAATTTGCATGCTTCATGACTCTTGGGCTCTATGGCCATATTATTAAGTAAAATAAGAGTTACTTGGACACAAGCATGCTGTGCCCTCAGTCCAATAACAAAGCAGCTGCTGAGTGATTGACATACAGCTACCATGACCTGTGTGGATTCAGGACACAAAGGGGTGATTCATGTCCCAGGTGGGGTGAAGGTGAGGGCAGGATGGTGTAAAATTTTATTATACCGCTCAGAATGGCAAGTGATTTAATACACATGAATAGTGTATTTCTGGAATTTTCCATTTAATATTTTCAGGCTTTGGGGGAACTGAAGCCACAGAAAGTGAGATTAGGGATTGAGGGAGACTCCATAATTAGCAAGGAGGATCAGGGAAAGTACAGTGTTGTTAAGTGCAGAATGGGAGGAAGTACGTTCTCTTTTTTAATGATGAGAGAACAAACGTTGGTATATTGAAAACACTTTCCACTTCTTTGCAGGTGTTAAGTGGGCCATCTGAATCCAAGTCTTCTTTTTCAACATCATCCCACATTTCTCCTGTATCCATGCAGAAAATGCATCTCTTCTCCACGGCTAGTGTTCACAACCCGCATTTCCAGGAAGGAAGAGGCGGCTGGAGAGAAAGAGGCATCACAGCCAGGACTTGTGTGGGAACCTCCCCAGGTGAGACTGTGACTTCCCCAGGGGCAGTACTGTCGGCTTCTTACAGATATGCACATGGGGAGGACACAATCTTAAGTCTTCATTCTTCATTTGTAGTGAAAATACTGCATTCTCATCTTTCCATAAAGCACAGGTTGGGTAAGGAGTCTGTCTGTCTGCTTGGTTTCTAGGTGTTCTGGGCTTTTCTATCACCCCTCCTCATGATGCAGGCATTTCTTCCTGGGTCTGGAATTGTTGATCCTTTCTCTTCCTCCTCCATCACATCAGGTATGACTCCACTTTTTATGTCCTCACTGGAAGGTTATTGTGTTGATTTTTCCTACGAATTATACAAGAGATGCTGCCTCTGAAAATCCAGGTCAATATTTGGTTGTGAATGAAACAGGAAGGAAGCCGTGGAATACAGCAGCTTGCTAGGAGCAGGAGCTTGGGGAACGCTGCTGCCGCCCTGTTTCTAGGCTGCCCACAGAGACACCACAGTAGCATCTCTGGGCCTAGTTTTCTCCTGCAAGACAGGGATAATCACCATCCTCCTCCCACTTGTTTTCTTTCTCAAAAGCATTCAAGAGTCCATTGGAACCTCTGAAATGGTTTTGAAAGAAGCTGAGACTGGTGGAATGAGGTCTCCTAATCCCTGTACCTTCTTGTCCCCACTTCCTGAGTCACCCAGTCCCTCCTGCTGCCTCTGGGTGCCCTGCACTTCACCCCACCATGGTGCTCCACCCTCCCCTCAGGGCTTCTGCCTGTCTTCCTCCTCCACCTTCTGGCTTTCCTACCCCTTCCTTCTCCTCCTCCCTTCTTCCTTCTTTACTTTTTTTCTTCCTGCCTCCTTACTTCTCCCTTTAAAAATTTTTAATTATTTAATTTTTTATTTGTTAATAATGAAAAATGAATGTTTTCAGAAGTACCACCTGATGGTTTGCTATCCATAGACATAGTGAAATAATTACTCCAGGCAAGCTAATTAGCATATTCATCTCCTCATATGGTGACCTTTGGTATGTGTGTTGTGAGCCCATGAAACCTGCTGCTTTAGTAATTTCCAATATACAATACGGTGCTACTAACTGTAGCCTTCCTGGTGGGGAACACATCTCCCTCCATGAACTCAATATGGCGTCCTCTGACCAACATTCACCGGTTACCTCTCTTACCCATCTTGATGACCATTCTACTCCTAAGTATCATCTCCTACTTATTAGGGTGGTAATTATTAAAAAGAAAAGAATAGCAAGGGGTTGTGAGGGTAGGCAGAGATGGGAATTCTTATGTGCTGCTGGCGGCGTGAATATAAATTGGCATAGACGTTATGAAACATTATGGAGGTTCCCCAGAATTTTCAAATAGAATGACCACATGACCCAGTAGTCCCCCTCTGCTTATATCCCCAAAGGAAATGAAAGCAATGCTTCAAAGAGATACTTGACTCCCAGATTCACTGCAGCACTGTTCACAGCGGCCAAGATATGGGAACAGTCTATGCATGCAATGACTGATGAATGGGTAAAATTCAATTGATACAGATGATATGTATCAAGGAAGTATACAAAAGTATATGAAGTATTTGTTAATATTTTTACTCTTGTTTTTATTGAGGCTTTAAACACAAACACTTCCAACCATCAGAGACAACAGTGATGAAATGGAAGACATAATGCTATGTGAAGCAGGACAGAAGGACAAACCAAGGTGGTTTCACGTGGACTAGGAGATGAGTATCTTCTTGCTCTTCCCTCCCCTCCTCTCACCTTTTGCTCTTTGCCTTCCCCTCCTATTCTTCCCCTCCTCGTTGTTTTTCCACACTGTTGAGTGTTCATCGTGACCGTGTCCATGACCTAAGACAGAGAAAAACTGAGTCCAGCCTTATTCCCAAATCATGTCACTCAAGGTAAGAAAGCATTTCCCACAAAAAAGGAGCTACGCCCAACCACCACCTCGTTATCAGCCCTATTCCTAAATAAGGCCATCAAAGGCAAAGTGGCTGGGACTGACCATGGCAAGATACTGGGCGTCATTTGGTAACGGCATAAGCAAACATTGGTGTGTACGGGCAGAGCTGGACTGAGGCTTGTGGTCAGCCCGGAGGAAGTCCTAAATTGATCTCCTTTCCAAACACTCATCTGTATTTTCATTCGAAGTAGAAGGTGAGGACTTTGTGGGAGAAGAGTTGAAAGAGGGACCCCCAGTGTCAGGGAGCTGTCCTGTGGGGAAAAATGTAATTTTACAAAAATTACAGATTTGTTGAGAAAATGCTACGTTAAATAATCAAAATCAGCACATTCATTCATTTATTTTTAAGTATCTATTTTTGGGGGGTCTGATATGTGCCTGCCATATGATACTTCCAGGCCCTGAGAAGATGGCTATTAAGAAAATCAAGGCCCCGGCCCTGGTGGAGCACCCCCCTGGTTGTGAAGACACAGCAGACCAACCTGCAATAGTGATAATAATCCACGATCGTGACAGGTCCCTTGAGAATGGAGCGACAGCAGGGAATGGGGATACAGTGAGGGAAGGTGCCCTTGTAGACATGGAGGGCAGGAGGGCCAGTACCCGCACCACCCTGGAGTGGCATGGAGAGCGAAATATCAAAATATCCAGGAAAGGAGCATCACAGGCAGGTATCTAGGCAAAAATAAACAACCCCGGGATAGGAGAGCACTTGGTACCTCTGAGAAAGAGGAAGGAGGAAGAGCTGGGAGATACTTGATAGGGAATTCAGTGGGAGGACTAGCAAGGGGCCAAACAATATAGGTCTTTGAAGTCCAGGGTGAGAATTTCAGATACCATTACAGATATAAATAACAAAAACAACAACAACAACAAAACTAGACAATTGAAGAGTCTCATCAGTGAAGGAAGGTTCTGCTCTGTCATACATTCTAGAAAAGTCTGAGTTCCAGGTAAAAAACATGTGAAATTGGGTCAAGACCAGGGTTGGGGGTGTGGCTCAGGTGTACAGCCCTTTTCTAGAATGTACCAGGTCCTGGGGTTCATCCCCATTGTGCCCCAGAACCAGAAGAAGGTGGAACATTTAGAAGTCACTTTAATCACACAGACTAGGCTGTGGGTAAGTCGGCCAGTGCGGTTGCAGGAGGAAGAAGGGATCGGGAATCTGTCTTGCATGTGTGGAGTGGCAGGATCCGGTGACTGCTGGAGTGTCTATTTCTGAAAAGGTCAGTTGAGGGTAGAATAGACATGTGCCCTGAGCCCCTGGGAGAAGTCGTTGCTGATCAGGAAGAAGTCAAGGTAGATCAAGTATCAGAGAAGACAGGATCAAAAGTCATGTCGTTTTGTGTTCCACCTGAGATCTTGTTAAATATTTAAAAGAGATATTGAGTCTGATACAGACTCATAGTTTATAGAGAATATCATCCATGTACATTTTATTGCCAGCTTATTTAAAGCCTAAGAAGTCGTGCAGCCAAACAAACTGCTAGATCATCACTTAGACCAGAGAGTCCCAAAGCAACTTCCCTAAGAAACATTGATCTTTTAAGATATATTTTGAGGATATATTTTGAGATATGCTGGCAGATAAATCATAGAATAGAGATGTAATCATGTGTCTTGAAAATTCACTGCTGATTTTTTATTTATTTATTTATTTTTATTAGCTGTTCAAAACATTACAAAGTTCTTGACATATCATATTTCATACATTTGATTCAAGCGGATTATGAACTCCCATTTTTACCCTATATACATAATGCAGATTCACATCAGTTACACATCCACTTTTTAACCTACTGCCCTACTAGTGTCTGTTGTATTCTGCTGCCTGATTTTTTTTTTTTAAAGAAAAGAAATTGTCCTTGGTACATACAGAAAGGGCTGTATGGGATTGATGCTGACACAGGGTTTCTCCTCATTATGTTTATCATATTAAAATCATTTCTCTCTGGCTGGGGGGAGCGGTTCATATGAGGAATCTGTTGGAGGAAAATTTGCTTCAATACAATGGAGGCTGGACTACATTCAGATCTTCACCTGCCATCATATAAATATATCAAAACTCTCAGGGACTGAAGCAATTTATTCTGGAAGTGGGAGTGGATTAGCAAGAGAACATTTGGCAGGCTCTCTCAATCTTGCATGCTGATGTAGGTATAAAGCATATGTGTGGTGTACTCGGCAGGATTATTCAAATGAAGAGCAAAAACACATTAGCATTCCTTCCTTGTGTGTTTAATAAGTTGGAAAGGCTGCTTTGAATGCAGGAGACCAAAACGCCATGACATAAACGTTTAGATTTAACATGAGCATATACAATTCAGAACACTTCCAAGTTAAGAAGGTTGAATATCATTTCCTATATTTTTATTTCTGGTGTGTGTGTTAATGTGTATGTGTGCACATGTGTGTCTAAACCAAAATATTTTGTTACTGATAATGTTATACAATATTATGAGGGTCTTGGCCAATATATTTAAAAATTAAGAAGGATCACTTTATTCATGATTTAAAAGATAGGATATGGTTGTATAATAAGGTTACAGAAACCTATGGTTGGGGGTGTCCACACCCAAGAGTGTGCAGTGGTGTCCATATCAGGAACTCATACTCCATCATTGGGTTTTGCTCATTCTCTGCTTTGAGTAGTCCCTAAACAGATCCCATTCTCTATAACCCTACTGCTTTCCCTTAGCCCTGGCCACCTTCTAATCTGAACCTCATACTTAAAAGAAAGAAAGAAAGAAAGCAAATTGAAGTGTCTCAATAGCTGCACAGTTGTTCTTTCTTATTTCATTCTTGACCCCTCCATCCATCCTCCAGGTACCTTTGCAAATGTAAACACTATAGGACTTTCTCCTTCACTAGCTTCTCCTCAGCTTTAAGATGTAGCTCAAAACACAGCCTGACAAAAACACCCTGGGGTCTCCCTCCCTATGGTCTCCCTAGTCTTCGGTGATCCCCCTGCAGTTCATCCCATGCTCTTCCTGCTTCCTCCTGCTCATGTCCTTTTGCTCTGCTAACTGCCTGTACCTGTCATGTTCAGAACTATTAATTTTAAGGTAATTACGGCTACGTAGGGTGTGTAATGGGATTGCACCTTGATTTATTCACAGTACTCTGAGTGTATTGCTGTGATTAGTCATTTAGTGTTTTTTCCTGGTAATTACCACAGGAATGCTGAGCTTATTGGAGTCTACCAATACTTTGGCATCTTAACACTTTGATTGGAGGAAACTTACTCTCATTTTACCATCCCAACTTTTAAAGTAACATTGTGATAAGTGTTTCTCCTGGGTATATTGAGCAACCCAGCCAATGGTGGCATGATTTCTGCTTTAGCTGTAATATATTATTTAAGAACCTCATGAGGAGAAAAGTGCTCAATTGTTTTTACCATTCCAATGTCCTTCCAAACAAAACATTTCAAAACATTTTTCTCTTAACATTTCCCTTCTGTTTAGAAAGTTTCCATTGGGTTTTCTCTAAGAGTATACTTGCACACAAATTGTTCTGAGTTTATTTTATCAAAGAATGTCTTTGTTTTGTTTTCCTTCCTGGATGGTAGAATTCACAGTTGATAGTTCTTTTATGTTTTATGTTGGCACTTGGAAAAACATCAGGCCATTTCTCTCTGGCTGGGGGAGCGGTTCATATGAGGAATCTGCTGACATCTGTTTTGCATCCTTTGTAAATGCTTCATTTATCTCTGGCTGCTTTCAGTTTTGCTTTCTTTGTTTTAGTTTCAGAAGTTTGATTATGATGTATGTCTTTGTGTTTTTTTGTTTGGGATTTCCCAGCTTTTTGAGTCTGTATGTGGGTGTCTCTTGTCAAGTTTGGGACGTGTGAAGCCCCTGTGTGCTCAATGCCTTGGTCATTCTCTCCTCTGATTGTTACAGGGCTGGGTCCTTCTAAGAAACTGAGGCAGCACAAAGACCCTCTCTTCAAACCCCTGTTCTTGCAATCAAGTCATAAAGATCTCAGAAGTATTGCTCAGGCTAACAGGAGTAATTTAGTGAAAAGATAGGAAAAGGAAATGGGGATACTCTCAAGGAAAAGAGTGGGTCCTCTCAGAGAAGAGAGGAGAGGGACAATATGCCTCTCCTGCACGCCAGTTTTATTGGGGATCCCAAACCCAGGTCCACCTATTGACTTTTGACTGACAGCATGTTGACAGTTTTTTAAGTCCCCATTGAAATAAAAATTCTGTGTCACCTTGGCTCGTGCTGACTTGTTCTAATTGGATTCTTTATCATTTTTACAGGTTTTATGATTAAGAGGAATTATCTTTATCTTCTGCGATCTGGTCTGTGAAAAGGGTCACAAATGTCTCTCCCTTCAAAGTAACTTGGGCTCCTCTTTTCAATGTGATTTTCTGCCTGAGTTTCCTTGCAGATAGCAGGTAGTTTGCTGAGGAATGTCACATATCCTGTCCACTTAGGCCAGGAAGAGCTTCAGGTATATTGCTTTTTGGAAAAGAAAGCATGTGGGGGTCAGCACAGTGGCCCATCTTATAGAATTATTCTCCTAACCTCATGTCCCACCATCCTCATCTCTATGTCCCCTAACATGATGACACTCCAATCATACAAATGTTAGCTCTTTTGCAACTGTTTTGCACACTCTGAGACTGCTCAATTGTTTTCACAGTTTATTTCCTCTCTATTGTGTAGATTTTGTGGAGTCTACTAATCTGTCTTCAAGTTCACTGATTCTAAACTCTTGTCATCTCCACCCTATCCTAGACCTCACTCAGCAAATTTTTAGTTTCTTTTTTAAAAATACACATTTCTATCCTACAATTTCTATCTTATTCTTTCTAAAACATTCTGTGTCTGTGCTGAAATTTTCTATTTTTCATTTGTTTCAAGAGATTTTTTGTAATTACATGTTGAAACTTTTTTCTGATATCTTTTTTGAAATATTTATCAGATAATTCTAATAACAGATTGATTTCAGTACTTCTGTTGATGATCTTTTCTTATTCAAGTTGAATTTTTTCAGATTTTTTGTATAAGTGACTTTCTAATTGTGTTCTTGGCATTTAGGGCTTTACATTAGGAGACTCTAGAGCTCATTTAATCTTTTTTTGGCAACTATTTCTCATGTTGATATGAGGCGTGAAGTCTAGGTCCAAACTCAACTTCCCCTTGGTATTGTTAAGCTGAAATAAGGTTGATAGACCCAACCTGATCTTTTCTTAAAACTGGGCATCTCGCCACAAAACCATGAAAAGATAATTTCGGCTTTACTATAAATTACTGCAAATTCTGAACCTGCTTGGAATGCCTGCCTGTGCCTTGAACTCACCCATTCCTGGCTCTCTGACCAGATAGCAGCCCTCTCTGAAACTTAGTGACACCTCATAAATATTGGCCTTCCCTGGCCAGACAACGACCCTCTCTGAGGCTCTAATGGTCCTCATAAATTCTGATGTTGGGGCCAGCAAAAAATGTAAACTACAGTTCTGTTATCTGTAACCCCGCTTTGTGTAACATTCTGGGCTATAAAGCTGGGCTGCAGGAAAGCTGGGTGCTGTCTTGTTCCCGCTGTTTTGGGAGGGAGAGGCAGCCCGGCCGGTCGAAATAATAACCTTGCTTTAATTTGATTTTAATTGGAGTCAGTGGTCTTACCTTGTGTCCTGGTCTAACAAAGGTAAGCCTGCCTCTGTACCTGGGTGATGTATTTTGACTCAAATATGCTTCCATACATAGGAAACCCTAACAGAACTCCATGTGGGAGTATCCTTGTCACTAAGCAACTGAGTCTAAGCCAATCATAGCAATTAAACCTCTGTCAATCAAAGGCTGCCACTGATCAGATCATGTCCATATATGGCAGCCGCTGGATATAGTCAATCAGGTTGTTTCTGTAGATCACTTACTTTGGCTATAAATACAAGCTGCACAGGTGGTTGGGGTGGGCATTCTGAACCTTTGTTTGGTCAGCAATGCTGCCCATTTCTGTGGAATTTTTCCTGTTCAGGTAACCTTTGTCAAATTTAACTTGTCTCAGTTTTGCTTTTAACAGGACCCATAACCCTAGCGCCTCAGAACTGGAGTGCTGACTCATCCTTGTTCCTGGCAGACTGGTAGGGTGGACCTTCAGCCCCTCCCTGTTCTCCACTCACACCATGCCATTCGCAGCCGGTGGCACCGCCTTGCCTCTGTGTGATAGGGTAAGCTCTCTCTCCCCTGGGCCTGCTGACAAGGGAAGGGAAGGAAAGCAAAAGGAGTATTAGTACCACTGTGCTGAAGGGCGGGGCAGGTGGCCTGGTTCTCCTCTGGTCCCAGTTAGTGCCAGGGAAGGGGAGGGAAGAGTGAGAAGCTGAGTCACTTCCTCTTAGCTTATCAGCCTGCCTTCCTGTTAGTGCAGGTGCAGGCCCAGCTACCCTGGATCTCTTGATGCTTAATGGGACATCCAGCAGATCTGCGCCCAGGCCTGTCCCACATTCCTCCTGGGTGGGGGTCAAGGCACAGCTCCCTACTGTGCCATACTGGTACTACGCTGGCAGGGCACTCAGAGCCTGATCGGCTTCTCCTGGGCAGGAAACAGAGATCCGTGCTCCGGTTGCTTGAAACACCCCAGCAGAGGAATCAGGGGCACTTCCTGCTCTTGCTAGGTGGAGGTTATGGGTTTAAGTCCATGCTCAGTCATCGACTCCATACCAACATACCAACAGAAGAGAAATACGCCTGCTCTGTAAGATTTGCTCTCTGCTGGTTCTTCTCAATGCCTTTTGTGGAAGAATAGGGGTGTTGCTATCAGTCTACTCCTGCAGGTACGTGTGTGCCCGCGCGTGCGCTTTGGAAGGGTGTTTAGTAGTCTATTGATTTCTGATTGCCAAAATGGTTTTCTGCTTTGTTAGACCATAGTTTTTTTTTCAGTCCTTTGTGTGTCAGGGGAATGAGGAAGAGGACCTTTCATTGCCTGTATCAGTTGGTTCTAGGTGAGAGTCTTCTGTTGGGCTCTATCTAGGGTACTTGGTAGGCCTATCCACAGAGAAACTACCATTGCATGGTTTCTCAAACTCCAAGGTCACTGAAAGTCTACCTTTTTGCACATTTCAGTCCACCTATGATGATGTGAGGTACAGGGTTTTGGCTTGGGAGGGAAGCCCTTGGAGCAATGGGTCTGCTTTCTATTGATCTAAGCTGGGAGTCTTGCGTGGACTTTTTAATGTTTTCCCATTTACGATTATGAATCAATATTCATTTATTTTGGCAGTGATTATGTTTAGGGTTAGGAATCAGGTGATCTGTGGTACCAATAGTTTAATTTGCAGTTTTGATGCTTATTTTGTTCTTCTTCATCTATTTGACATTAGTGGGTGGCCAATGGTTCTCTCTGGTGTTGCCTAAGGGTTGGGAAGATGTGTTCTCCAGTCAGGAGACGAGATGTCTCTGATGAGGAAATTCTCAGGTTATGAGGACCAAAAGGCCATTTGCTGTAACTGGGTTCCTTAGATGCTCTACTCTCTTATTACTGTGTCTCCAGGGAGTTAAGGAAAATTCCAGAAATAATAATAATTCCTAGCCCAACATTTGCTATGGTAGGATGCACCTGTCTGTGAGCACATAGAACACCTTTGCAGCCAGGTGCTTGATGTGAGGGGCCCCTCCACTGTGCCGCCCTACTGACCCTGGGCAGAGAAAGGAGTCTCAGGCCTTCAGGACAAAGGTGCATCCTTGGCCAGGCAATGCACTGTGGCTGGACCCCTCTTGATGGTTCTTCTCTCCTTTCCCACTCTCACTCTCAGTGAGGGAGGGGGTATAGCCTAGAAATAGATACCATCGTACTCACCAAGTAGCTGTAATAAATAACAAGCATTGGCATGAACACTGAGAAATTTGAATCTTCACATATTGCTGGTGTAAATGTAAAATGGCACAGCCACTTTGGGAAATATGTTAGCAGTTTCAAAAAATATTAAACAAATAGAATTACCATATGACCCACCCATTTAACTCTTAGGTATATGCTCAATAGAAATATGAACACATGTCCACACAAAGTTCGTTCATAAGTGTTTATGGCATTATTATGCACACTAATACAGCACTGAAAAAATGAAATATGCTCCATCCCTATGTTTGAACACTACTTGGCATTAAAAAGGAATGAAGTTTAAGTGCATGCTACAATGTGCGTGGATCTTGGAAACATTATCATAAATGAAAGAAGTAACAGAAGGCTCCATGTTGCTTTATTTCATTTCAATCAAATTCCCAGAATTGGAAAAACTACAGAGAACTGGCAAAATTATAGTTGTCAAAGGCCAGCACTGGTGTGAAGGAGCTTGGTTGGGAGTAAACACTATATTCTCGGGTTTTGTTTTTTGTTGTTTTTTAAGTGATAAAAGTGTTCTAAAATTAGAAAGGCAAAGTTCTCATAGTGCATTAAATACACTGAACAACTTTGGATTTTACATCTTGAGAATGTGACTCTATGGTTCATGAAATATACTTAGTAATGCTGTTTAAAAAAGCAGGGAGGCATTTGGTTTTTTTGGGATTAGCTAACTTCATTTAGCATTATCTTCTCTAACTCCATCCATTTACCTGCAAATGCCATGATTTTATTTTCTTTTATTGCTGAGTAATATTCCATTGTGAATATATGCCACATTTTTTTTTATCCATTCATCTATCTAAGGGCATCTAGGCTGGTTCCACAATTTAGCTATTGTGAATTGTGCTGCTATAAACATTGATGTTTATCAATGTCTCTGTAGTATGCTGTTTTTAAATCCTTTGTGTATAGACTGAGGAGAGGGACAGCTGGGTCAAATGGTGGTTCCATTCCCAATTTTCTAAGAAATCTCCATGCTGTTTTCCATATTGGCTGCACCAATTTGCAGTCCCACCATCAATGTATGAGTGTGCCTTTTCCCCACATCCTCGCCAACACTTATTGTTTGTCTTCATAATAGCTGCCATTCTGACTGGAGTGAGATGAAATCTTAGAGTAGTTTTGATTTGCGTTTCTCTAATTGCTAGTGATGATGATTTTTTTCATGTGTTTGTTGATTGATTGTCATCATCTTCTGAGAAGTATCTCTTCAGGTCCTTGACCCATTTATTGATTGGGTTATTTGTTTTTTTGGTGTCTAGCTTTTTGAGTTCTTTATATACCTTAGTGATTAGTGTTCTATCTGAGGTGTGAGGGGGAAAGATTTGCTCCCAGGATATAGGCTCTCTATTCACCTCAAAGATTGTTTCTTTTGCTGAGAAGAAACTTTTTAGTTTGAGTCCATCCCATTCATTGATTCTTGAATGCCGATTTTTTTTTTTTTTTTTTTACATATAAGGAGGCTGATTCATAGTGGGATAGGGAGGGGGAGATGGGAGGAATAGAGGAACTCTAGATAGGGCAGAGGGGTGGGAGGGGAAAGGAGGGGGCATGGGGTAATTAATGATGGTTGAATGTGATGATCATTATTATCCAAAGTACGTGTATGAGGACACAAATTGGTGTGAATATACTATGTATACAACCAGAGATATGAAAAATTGAGCTCTATATATGTAATAAGAATTGTAATGAATTCCACTTTTATATATATATAAAAGCAGTGAGGTTCCGTTGGTTGCTGTTTTTGTTCAGTCTTTCTATATTTCTGCTACTTTTCTGTTTCACATGATTTTGATTGCTGAAAGGGTGGTTGAAGGTCCCCAGTTATGACTTTAGATTTTTCTGTTTTCCCTTTCTGCACCTTCTGTTTTTGTTTCATTATTAGTTTTATTGAGTGCTATGAACATATTCAGAATCCAGACTTGGGATCAGGATGTGATGTGCTCATTGCCTTGGTAATCATTTTTGATCTGATGAAAACTTTATGTGATACTAATATCCTTTATACATATTTCCTTAGGTTAACATTTATAGGGCATGTCTTTTCTACTTTTTTAACTTTAACTCTGTTATTATCTTTGAAGTTAGTGTCTTGAGACATTGTATAAATAAATCATGCCCTTTAATTCTTCACATTGACCATTTTTCCCTTCAGTTGATTGGTTTAGCTTTTACATGTAATGTGGCCATTGACCTGCTGGGCTTTAAGTATGTCATTTGATTATTTCCTTTTTCTTTTCTGTTTTTTGTGTCTCCTTCCTATTTTTCTACCATTTTTACGGTAATTTCATATATATATATATATATTTTTTTTTAGTTTTCTGTTTTGGTTTATGTAATGTTCTAGAGTATTTTATTTATCTATTTTGGTTGTTTCACCAAGTATTTCTTACACATATAAAACTTACCAGGCTACTTCTATCACTGTTTTACCATTTTGAGTGGAATATAGAAACTTCACCACTATTTAGGTTCTATAATAGCTCTATTATCAATCCATCTTTATGGTATAGTTATCTTAAACCATATCTCTATTACATTTAAACAATATTTTAGGTGACACCTTGTATTTTTGATACCAAATGTTTTCCCCAATAATCCTCATATCCATTCCACTAAATAGCTATTGACATTATTATGCCATCCATAGAGATGGCTATTAATATAGTTTTTTGCTATTTTTATGATGTGGAAGCTTGGGTTTGGAGACTTTAAATGTTTTACCTAAAGTTATGCAACTGAATGTTGGTGTCGAGATGCCATTCATTCTCTGTATGGATTCATTTACCTTAATGTGATCATTACACATGTGAACATGTTTTAAAACATCATATTGTGCAATATAAGTACATGCAATATCAATGCAAAACATTGATAAAAATGTTTTTCAAGTATAGGATCTTAGTTATTTCCTATTGCTGCTTTCAATATAAACCCATTTGAGGATGCTGGGACAATGGCTAAAGACTAATGTTACTGGGCCAGGAGACAGAGATACCTCAGGTTCGGACACATCTTTGCACCAATCTGGGGCTCAATCTTATCTAAAATGGCAATATGAGCTCAGGAACTATGAGATAAATTGTGGTAGCACATATTAGTTATAAAAATACGATAGAGATATTTTAAAGTTTAGGTGATAAAATCCAGTTAGGCTCTTATGTAAGGGTCACTAGTGGGTTCCAGGAAAAGTAACCACCTAAAATATTCTGTAGATAGTAGTAGGGAGGGTTCTTGCTGTCAGTGCCCTTGGGAGACATCAGTCCCCTTTGGAGATTCAAAGCGGCCCACTCACAGCATCCTGGAAATAACAATCTGCTTCTATCGGCATTAATCCACATTGGAGTCCATTTTTTACAATATTCGTACCCTCCTACGCTTTGAGAAGTCTTGAAGTAGCTTTACCTAGTTGGAATGCAGTGGCCTGGAGATGCGCTGGCTTCACCTGCTCACCCTGCCCAGTTCTCTAAGGAAGACATGAGGGGCAGCGCTGCTGGGCGGCTGCCTCGTGCCAGCTCCTTCACTTCATGGGAGGAGACGCCCATCCTCTGTGTAATGGATGGCCATCAACTAGGGACCCCTTCTGACCTTCCATCAGAATGTGCTTCATTCTGTTTCAGTGAATGAGAGTCTTCTGTGGAAACCTACTACGTGCAGAGCCAAATGCAAATAAAAACTGGAGCGAGTGAACCACAGACACATTCATTTAAGAAGTGTAACACGCGGGCCTCCTTTCTAGCTTCAGAACATGAGCTTTTTTTTGTCGCCTCTAACACGGGAATTACTTAGGTGCTTTCACATTAGTAGAAGTACGCCAGCTTCAGTGACACTACCAGCCATGGTCTGCAGCTGTCCTTGGCATGGCGTGTGGGGGCACTAAGAGCCAGGATGACGTGCAACTCTTCAAGCTCCTGCTGTCCTGGAAATAAATAGTGTATCATTTCTGGTGGCTTCGGCTCATGCATATGCTAGGAAAATGTTCTAAAAAGTGTACAGAAGCAATTTTAGTATTTTTCCTGTCAACAGGGCAGGGTGCATAGAGGAGACAGGGGCTTTCATTGTGTTGGTGGCGTCAGCACCATACCTCTGTGTGCCTGAGACCTGGTCACTGAGGAAGCGTTTGGATTATTCTGGTGCCAGATAGTGACCCATGGTCAGCAGGAAAGTCCATGTGTCTAAGGACCTTCTCAGGCTGTTTCAGTGTGGGGTGCATCCTGCTGTTGTGCACACCCTTCCAGCAGCCCAGGGGGGACTCCTTCTACTTACAAATGTCTAAGCCTTGCCCAGTGCTCCAGACCTGGCTCAGGGCGTGCCTCCTTTCTAAAGCATCCCAAGATCACTCCAGCAGCGGCATCTCACTCATCACCCTCAGAGACTGGTTCACAACCTTATTTATGTCTGAGCTACTTTCTTCCTACCGTGCCATCTGCTTATTGGTGGCACATCTTGTTCCTTCCTATAATCCACATCTAGGTGCATGACAAAAATTCATGGAGCAGTTAATGTGGGCCATATATCACTCCTGCATTTAGGGATATGGCTGGGGAAAGTACAGTCCCTTCTCGTGCAGAGCTGGTGCTCTTGTCGGCAAGGGTGGCGATTAAAAGCAGAGAGTGCAAAGGATTTTCAGAAACACTGGGGGCTTTAAAGCAGGCCAAAGAGGACCAGGGGATGGTGGAGGAAGGGAAGGGGGAGCCTGCTTACAGAGGTGGGAGGCTCAGGAAATGTCTTTCAGAATTACAATTTGAACTGTAAGCCAACAGGAAGACAGAGATCTGTGGGGAGGAACTTTCTGCCAAGAAGGAAGAGGTAAGAGGGAGGTGGAAACGAGCGTGGAGCTGGCGAGGCCAGCCCAGCACCCCAGGGCGGCAGTCACAGTGGGTCAGGAAGAGTGAGGTGCAGGGGATTGCTGGGACCTCCTAACAGGAGAGGGTACTGCGTCCTGGCTCACTGGCTGCCACAGAGGCAGGAGGCAAGGGAGGAGACAGGTGGCAGTGGCTTGGAGTCAGGAGGGGACAGACGTGTGAAAGTTCAGTCCTTGTCACCTCACCACAGTCCTCCACCCCCACTGTCTCTCACGAATAGCTGAGTCCTCTTAACTGGTCTTCTGTCCCCTTCCTCTGCCATCTCTTGCCCACACAGGGCACAGGAATGATTCATTGTGAACTTTCTATCAGCAGATGATAAAGTCCTCCTGCATTAAGCACACAGCCTGACGCAGCTTTACATACTGCACCCTCAGTGTAACCAGAGTGCAGAGGCAGAGCCAGGCCCTGTCTCACAGCAGCCCAGCATGACTTCTGCAGGCACAGGCGGGTTCACCCTCTTTTCTACCCTGTAACGATGGAGCACTCCATGTTTTCTTTTGTGCCTGGCTTTCCTCGCTCTCCATTGTGTTTGTGAGATTGGTGAATACTGTAGTACGTGAGGTTCTTCAGGAAACACTCAGGCCAGGTTACTCCCTGCTCAGCTTCCCTCCCGCTGTCTATCGGATCCTGCCCTGGTGCCAGGTGCTCACCTCTTCCAGGGCCTGCCCTACTTGTCTCCCTCTCTTGCTCCTTTGATGCCGTACCCAGAAGGCATCTGGCATTGTGAAGTCCCGAGGCTGAGTTTCTGGTGATGCTCAGTTTCTAAGGGTGACTTGACTTCCTTCACTGAACTCAGGTCAAGCCTATGTCCAGCCTAAGTCTCTCCTAATGAGAGCTCTTTTCCTCCCTGTGCCTGTCCTGTGTCCCGGGCACTTGACATTCTACTAAACCTCCCACTTCCCTGCTCCCCTGCACTCCTTCCTTGAAAGCTAGTGGCACAAGCCCCTTTCTGACAGCCTCCTTTTCTCTCTGTTGACCTCCATTTCTACAGCCACAGTTGGCCCATTGTCAGGGGAACACCCAGCCCCCTAGACACAAAGGGCACCACTGCACCCACAGCTGCTTCAACTTGGTCTTGAAAAGTTCTGTCCAGTGACCAAGTCTCTGTTGAATGAAAGGAGTTTCCTCATATGGGACCAGGGAATTTAGATTCTAGTCTTCAGTAGGCGCTTTGATTCTCTCATTTGAAACCACTGTTCCCCTGGTCGTCTCTACCGCCTGCAGCTGAGTTAGAGTTTGGGATCCAGGCCCTGGATGTGAAGGCCAGCTTTCCACATGTGCACGTGTTTCTGTGAAGAAGAGACCAGTGAACACCCAGAGGAGTTAGAAGGATGCCGCCCCCCCCCCCCCCCCCCCCCCGCCACACACACACACACCCCCCAGCGTGCAGAGCTGCACCTGCTGTTACTGGGATCTGCAATTCCTCTGGGAAGGCTGCCCTGGAAGACTCACGGGGCCTCGCCTTGCTTTTCATTTAGTTGTGGCCTTGCACATCTCTCCAAGGAAATGCTTTACTTGTTGAAGTCAGGAAGGGGTTTTTGAATCTTCTGTGACTAGCAGACAGGAGATATTTTGTTTGAATTTTATAATATAGAAGAAAAAAGAAAGGAGAGAGGGAAGAAAGGACAGGAACTCTGAAGTCGGCCACAAGATGGAGCTACAAGTCCACGGTCACAGTGAACAGTGACTCTCCACAGAGGAGGGGAGTGCAGGCTAGGAGAGCCCTGGAGGACTGTGCCAGTGACACCAGCTGCTTGGGGACACCTGAGACCCTGTTCTAGGCTTCACGGAGCTCTTCTCCTGGGGCCTGGGATTGGAACGTACACTGCTCAACCATTTCTCCCTCTACATTGTGCTCTTATTGTCAATCAAGTTTTCTTTTCAGATATTAGGAAAAATTCATAAAGAAACTTTTTTTTTTATTGAATACCAACAATAAGATCTTCTGTGCATTTATGTCTTCTCATTTTATGTTTTAAGTTAATGAATACTACTTATAGTTAGTCACTTTGCAAAGCATGCATTACTATCCCTGTTTTATCAAGGGCAAACCAAGGATCCAGGAGGTTGAGTTTCTGGCCAAAGCTCACCTCTAACACTCTCTTAAGTCTGTCAAGTGCGGATTCAAACGTGCTTCTCCTAAATTCTCAGTCTACATTGATTTTCATGTCAACATGATCTCAACTGAAATCCAGTGCCCTCCCCTTTCATAAACTGCCAGTGTGACTTGAATGTCCTGCCCACCTATACCTGGCTATAGTGTTGCTTCCCTGTAAAGAGGTGCTGTCCCTAAGGGAAGTGGATGATGGCGTCACACACACAGGTTGGCCCTCCGTGAATCTGTCTAGAACTTCTGGGAGCTACCATCACAGCTTTCTTACCTAGCACCTGCTGCTGTGTGCTCTGAGCAGCCTCCTATGCCATGCAGAGTAGAGGGACCGCCTCTTTAAGGGAGCCATTAGTTTCCTGCAGGCCGGTTCCTTGCAGGCAAAGGCCTGCTAGGCTCAGAGGTTGTGCCATGGTCTCTTTTTCTCCCAAATTTGTTAGGCGACCCTAGAGAAAACGTCACCTCCTTGGAGTCTCGATTTTTTGACATCTGAGTAGTTAGGCTGGTGGGAAGATCTCTTTTTTCTGGACATTATACGTTTTGTTTTTTCTTAAAAATAAACAGACCACTTTGTCGGGACATCCCGTGACACAGCACTCAAAGTGTCTATCATCCCTCCATTACAGGTCAACTGGAGTGTCCACAGATTTTATTCATTCAAAAACTTTGACTAGGCATACTATACACAGGGGTGGAAATACCACACCAAAACTCATTAATACATGCAATTGATGCATGTTAATAAAAAAATAAAAAAGAAAAACGTTTCTTCCAACTGGCACTAAACTGGGGAGTGGAGACAGGTGACTGAGGTCTCCCTCTGTGCTCTGGAAGGCAGTGTGTGCAGGCCCTCTCCGTGCACCTGCTCAGGTCTCAGTGCCTGCATTCGGGCTTCTGTGGGACAGGGAGCTGGCTGACACAGCCCTTGGTTCTGGGCCAGGCCTGTTCTCAGAGGCAGATGGTGGCAGAGCTTGTCCTCAGCCTGACAGCCCAGCGCTGCACACCAACCGTGTCTGGGCAGACGGAGAAGAGCTCCCTTGACGGCTTTTATCACTCACCTGGATTAGTGTTCAGTTATGACTGTAACAAATTACCACACACTTGGAGTTTAAAACAACACTACAGGTTATTTGGGAGTTCTTTAAGTCAGAAACCTGGCATGGGATCACAGAGCTGAAATCACAGTGTCAGACAGACTGTATTCCTTCATGGAGGCTACGGAGAAAACAGGTTGCTTTGTCTTTTCCAGCTTTGGAGGCCACCTGTATTCCTTGGTTCATGCCATCCTTCCCAAAGCCAGTAGCATTTCACCTCTCCAGCCATTATCCCTGATCGCCTTTATCTCTGACCACATATATGAAAGTTCTTCTGTTTTAAAGATTCATGGGACTAGATTGGGGCAACCTTCATACTCCAGGATAGTCCCCCAACTCAAGTTCTTAACGCCTGCGAAGTTCCTTCTACATAAGGCAGGAAGGCCACAGGGTCTAGGGATTAAGACACTGATGTCTCCAGAGGACTCTACTTCTACTTATCACAAGAGGAGACGGTGGGATTGTGGAGAATTCCTTGTTTAATTTCCTTTTGCCGTTTTTGGAGTTAAAGACACAAATCTGTCCCTAAACTATATAGAAATATGGACTTCAAGCAAGGGAACTAACTAAAGAGTTAGAGCAACACTCATTTTTCTTTAATTCAAATATGCACATATTTTAAGAGAAAGGTCATTGTGAAGTTAGCCTGCCTTGCTGTTAATATTGCCTAATATTAATCTATTAATATTGCCGAAGAAGAAGAAGAAAAATCCCACAGGGCAGGAGACAGGGACTTTGGGAACATTTGGAGAAAATTTACCAAAATGATTATATATTATCTCAGGTGGCATCTGATTTTCAAACAGTAGCTCTCTGCCTCTAGGTCCCCAGGCAAACTGCAAATCAGTAATGATAATGAAGGTCCTTGTTAAATACGGAGTTCTCACTGATGAAGTTGGATAGCCCCCAGGATGCACACGCTCTCGCACACTCTTCTGTATGGATACTTCAGTAGGAAAGCTGAGCCCTCCCTGAGAGGAAGACAAATAGTCATGGAGAATCTGCAGGAGGCATGGAGCACACCGGGAAGAGTGTATGTGAGGAGGAAACGTGTTTTCCCTTCTTATGGTTTATGGTATAGCATGGAAGACAGAATTCAGGAATAACACACTCCAAAAGATAGGCTCAATTAGGCTGATGGTTAGGGAAGTAAAGGGGCCACGGAGAGATGTGTTTATTAGAAAATCCTCATCAGTAGCCTGGAGCAGTAGACAGGGCACTGGGGGAGACATTGGGCTGAATCCTGGTCCAGATTCCACCACTGACGTGCTGAGCAGTTTGCTCACACCCAAGACCGACCTCTGTGATGGTTCTCCCTCTTGCTTTGGGGAACCTTCCTCCTCAGGAAAGGATTAGGCAAAGGGACCTTGGCTTTTCCTTCTGATGTTAAAATGGGGGGCGGGGGTTCTAGCTCTGCAGGGTTGGCTGAGGCTGAGTGTCCTCCAGGAGAGCAGCTGTCCCTGAGGCAGACATTGGTCCAGCCAGTGATGGCAAGCCCCGGCTCCATGTTTACCTGCTGGAAATGATGAAGCACTTTCTGTGAAACACATGTGATTGTTTCCCTCCCTCCCTCCCTCCCTCCCTTCCTTCCTTCCTTCCTTCCTAGTTTTGAGGATTGAAGCCAGGCCTTCCCACAGACCACACAACCAAGCTACCTCCCACCCCATGTCACTAGTTTTCTCTTCTGAACCCCCTGGAATCATCTCACAGCAATTCTGAGTGTTAAGGTAAAAGAAGAGAAAGTGCAGTGTGCTCCTTCCTACCTGCTCTGCAGCCGTGGTCTGGAAATGAAGCCTCTCATGCAGTGGTCCCCAAACCAGTTATCAGGGGAACAGAGAGCAGAGAAGGAAAGACTTGGGGAAATGAGGGACGCTTAAGAGGATCATTGAAAATAGACTTTCATCAAAGTGCCACTATTTCAATGAAAAACTATAAAAAGGATATAAACCAAACTATAATCGTCCAACAACGTTCAACAAAATGAGGTGGAGAACACGTGACAGAAATTTCTCCAGGAGACAGGTATAGAGTTGGGTGACCACCTCCTCTGCCTCAGAGAGGTCGCAGTCTGATTAGAGAAGCAGACAGCATCTTAGGAACGCAGGCCAGTGAGAAGTGCAAGGCGAGCCCGGACGACAGGAGGTGGGAGAGGTCATTGAAACCCAATGGGAGAGACATTCTGCTGAAGGGATGAGGGGAGCTCTTCTGAGGCTTGACATGAGCTGTGAAAGACCTGGAGGGGGACGTCACAGGGAGTGAAGGCAGAAGGTCCATCTGGCCCTGAGAGCAGCACGTGAAGACCAGAGGAGCCCGAGGATGAGATGCACGTTTGGTTTGGGTACAGATGTCTGGCCATATGTGGACCTGGGTGGAGTTTTGATATGGAGTAGGACATGTGGATGTAAGTTTGCATAAAGCACACGGTGCTCAGTGGGCCCACAGTTCAGTTTGGGAGACTGACTGGAGAGACCAGCCCACCTTGCTACTGCGAGAGGTCAAGTGAGGCTCCAGGGAGGGGGGCCCATGCAAGCCAGGATGGTACTTATCACTCATGGCCGTGGGGAAGTGCCAACTCAGCTCTTCTGTAGACTTTCCATGCCCCAGCAATTGGCATGGACACAGCTACGTAACAGAAAGGCAAATGTAAGCTGTCAATACCGTTTGAAGACCTGCTTTATTAACCCTTTATGGGTTTTAGATATTAGGGGGAAAAAAGGAGGTATTTTAGGGATTTATTATGCATCCAACCATTTAATAGACACAATTTCAAGCATTATTTAAAACAATGGCATTATCTCCGTGCTCCTATATACAGAAATTTAGTCTCCGGGAAGATAAATCTCATTCTCAAGGTCACAGAACAAGTCATTAGCGATCTGAGATTTGAATCTAGGTATACCTTACCCAAGGTTGGTATTCTTTCAGCCCTCTTCTTTTAATTGTTTAATTTAATTTAACTTTCTCAACCTCTGCACTGGTGACATTCAACCCTGGATAATTATTTATTGGACCAAATGGATGTTTTGAAGCATCTTGGTCCTCTGCCCTATTCCTACTAGATGCCAGTAGCAACCTGCAACCAAGTCGTCTCTAGACACTGTTAAACATCCCCTGATCTGGGGGAATCCAGTTGCTCCTGTTGGAGAACACACAATGGAGAACCTCTGTTCTAGAGTGAACTTTAGTCTCTCTCTTTTTGTCTTTCTCACTCTTTCTCCCTTTACACACACAGAAACACCACACACACACACACACACACACACACACACACACACAGAGTTCCCTGCAGAGCTAAATATTTCAATTCGATAGTTCCCCAGGCACTCATTATATTTTCCTCTAAATCTTTTTCTGTCATATAATATATTCTTTACAACAACACTATTATCCATCCATCACCCAAAATAGAAACTTGGGCAACATCATCTTAGACTCCTCCTTCTGACTTTACAACACATAACCCTGTTGCTTCTGAACAGCTCTTGGATTGTTCCTTTTCTCCCAGCCACACCATTCAGGTCTTCAGACCCAGCACCCACCACCCAAGGACCACTGAAGCCCCTTCACCCCTTGAAGCACTTTGTGTTCTTGCAGATGAAAGGGCTTCCTCCTGCTCCCCAAGGTCTTCTCCACCCCAAACAGACACACTTCCTTTTCTGCTTCAGTTGTTCTAAGCACAGTCCCCTGGACAAACGGTGGTTCTAACTGGTCCACAGTAAAGGACACAGGCAGGTCCATTTGGACCTTTTGAAAATTATTGATTCCTCCATTGATATTAGGTTATTTCCATCTTTTAACTTTTTTTTCTTGTTCCTTTCTCTTTTTCTTTCTTCCTTCCTTTTTTTTTTAGAGGAGTAAGAAAGTTTTATTTTCTTTGACAAACTCTTTCATTTGTTGATCGTATTATCCTATTCTTTAACTATTCTAGTATAAGATTGAAAAAATAAGGCAAAAAAATCCAATGATATATTGCTACTGCTTGATTTATCAACCTGTGAAATTGCATTTTTAACTCTCCTCTTTTCTCTGCCTTGGTTTGGGATTCCCTAGGAAGTCCAAGTGCGGCTAGTTGGTACATGCCACAGTCTGAGTGTGCGAGGTGTGTGCAGAAGGGGATCCATGGTATATTCTGAGTGAGGGCGTAACACAGACATGAGAAGGTAGCCGGCAGTGTGCAGGGCTGAGCTCCCCCAGGGAACAGGCCCGCATGCTCAGGAGAAGGCTGAGAGCTCATCAGGGCAGTCCCACAGTCCTGCCTGTGATTGGCAGAGCTGCTTTGTCCTCCAGAGCGCACTTCAGCTAATCACCCAGAGAGGACTCCCGACCAGCACAGCCACCAGCCACGCTCTGGCCTAATTGCACATCTTGGTCCCCCATGGTGATGTAAAGCTCTCCAAGGACACAGACATTGCCTTCCTTGTTTTTCATCCTCAGAGTCTCCCCAGAACCCTGTCAGTGGAAAGCATTCCTCAAATGTCAATTGAGTAAGTTCCCGCACGTCCTGAGTAGGAGGAGGAGAGCTAGTTACTGTTAAATGCTTATTTAATGGAAAGCCTGTGGCTGCACTTGAAGTTGTGAGGCTTCACGAGGAGTGGGAGTCAAGGGGAGACTACTGAAGGAGTGTGCCACCCCCCAGCTCTTCTGAATGTGTGTTTATTTGTCCCAGGTAGCTGTGTGCCCACTGAGGTCACAGCTGGGCCTGACTTTTCACATACTTATTCCAGAGTAGGTACTGAAGAATGACAAGTGATTTAATGGCCTATTGGACATTAACCATAACAAAATTAAGTTAATTAGATGTTTAATTAATTAACATTATTACATTTATTTCTATTTTTACTATAATATTTTGAAGGACACTAGTGAGCTCATAGAGTGAGAAACTACAGTTCAAGATGGCTTCATGGCTTCAATCAGTAGATGATAGAGATGAAGATTAGGAGAACATTGACGGATCACTGAGGCACACTCGATGCAAACCACAGGGAGCCCTGGGTGGAATTAAAGCTGAAGAAAGACCATGAACCACTAAGAGACCACCTAACCCGTCGCCAGAACACTTGCAGAAAACTGAAAGTGAAAAGACAAGCAATAAAGGTGACCTCTAGTGACGAAGGACAGCAACCAAGCACGGTGACACTGGCGGAGCCTCCATGGGCTCCAGTGGGCGGCTGGCTGCTGCCTGGGGTGTGGGATGGACACCTTCCTGAGGTCATGCTTGGTGGTTATAGAAGAAGAGCAGTGACTGACAGGGCTGAAGGGCGTAGGCAACCCACGAACGGGATCAGCACCTGCAAGCACCCAGGGGTGGGAGGGACCTGCCACCCTGGGGGGTGGCCGGAGTTAGCATGGGACTTGCTGTAGCCAAGGGAATGGGGACAGGCTGGCCCTGCTTTTGGGGGGATCTAGAAGCCTAGAGGTCATGGCACAATCATCTCAATGACAATGGGGAGACGCTGCCCAGGTTTCAGATATTGAGATTCGAGTGAGGAGTGCAGAGGATGATGACCGAGGACAGTCACAGTGGAGTGACTGGGAGTGGACCAAGGTAGGGTGGGTGAGGGAAGGGGCTGCAGATTTGGGGGAGAGATGAGAGCTTGAGTTCTGAACACACTTGGGGCCATCCATGATGGCCATGTCTCTTTCCACGCGGAGATCTCAGGACCCCAACTGTATCGAAGTTGTAAGGGAGTGAGGTCAGAGATGGCGACACACTTGGGACCTGGATGACCAGAGCTCGGTATTTGTGGGATGACTGTCCTGTTTTATCCCTTTACTTGCACTGGAGGAATAAAGCTCCTCAGCTGCTGAACTTACAGGGGATACAGTTCACTCTTCTCAATCCCATGCTCCAGTCTCTGGAAATATGCCCCCAAGTTCACCCCATAGGCACTATGTTTTTAATTCTGAAATCACACACTGCGAGAGGTTGTCCTTCAATTTAATTTGATTCAATCAATATTTACCAAAGGTCAGTCAGGTTAATGCATTTAATATAGTGGACTCCACAGAGAAGAACACTGGAAATGAGAGGTTGGGCTTTTTGGCTTTTAATAGTTTGCAATCTAATTGGAGCCCAAAATAAAGGCAGTGCAAAGAATATATATCTTAGTTGAAAGTATTGACTGTATGTGAAACATGAAAAAGAACCCCGATTTTAGTTTATAGATTTCAAAGGTTCTAGTTAATCTATATGAAGTGGATATGATTTTACTATGGATTTCCATTATAAATGACAGACATGTGCCATTGGGGGAGGGATTCTTATTAGAGCCAAAAATGTTCAGGAAGGGGGGTGTTAGGATGCTGCTGATGGTTTGTCTCTTTGGGGTCAGACATCTTCTCCAGGACAGCTCTTCCAGGCCTTCTCTGGGGGAATCTCTCAGACTCTGACAGATCTTACCATGTGTGCTGTTCCATGTGGGCTGCCAAGTTTGACATGCGTCACTGAGAGCAGGACAGGCACAGTGTCCCTCACCCGCAGTGGATACAGAGCCAAGCTAAGCACCCATGTTCTAGACCTCAGAGACATTCAAGTCAAAACCAACTGATTTCAATGTCCATGATCCAGTGAGGATGTGTTTGTTCATTCTTGCTGAGGAGGGAAATAACACTGACCGTTCCTTCTGTGACCTTTCTCATCTAGGATCCCAAAGGTCAAGTTTCAAAGGCAGCTGTCTCTGGGTCCAGAGATGCCAATGTTTGAATTAGTGATGGACAGAGCTAAGATTTCATAGGCATCAGCACAGAAGATCCCATAACCAAAAAAGCCAGATTTGCCTTTCTCCCCACTAATGAGGACTAATCTTGCACATGTGGGTCATGGGCAATTTTTATTTCTGCCATAAGTGAATCTCCTCGTGGAGCAGATCAGGGCAGGGGAGGCATCTTGTCCACTCATGTCCATGTGGAGAAGGGAGAACCAGCAGGGGCAGCACTCCCTTGAAGCAGAGCTCAGAAGTGTCTGTGAGGAGGACCTGGGATGCTAGAAATGGGATACTTCTATATGGAGTGACCAAAACTGCTTTGTATATTTGTCTGTTTTGAGATACGTGTAAGAAGAAATGTGACCTTTGAATTAGAAAAGCACCATTGAGCCCTCGGGTGTATTTGAGGAGGAGACCAAAGAAGAAGAACATGTGTCTTCCAACCATCAGTGGAACTGAGACAAGGATCCTGACAAAGGGATATGTAAGGGATATGGGGCTTTTATTTTGCACCAGACTCTGGTGAAGATGGCCTCTCTGATTATGCCTGTCAATTTGCTTGACTCAAACAGTGTTGAAAGTGTGGCAGCCACCGAATCTAGGCCCAGAACAAAGGTGCCCCTCTGTGAGGGAGGGCCAGCCCTGCAGAATGGCATGGGCAGTCACAGAGGTGCTCCACCAACCCGGTGGCCAGCAGGGGTCCAATCAGGACTGTGCTCCTCCTGTACTTTTCAGTCTGATTGTCCTTCTTACTTTTTGTTCTTGTTTAATCCATCAGTTCAGCACATCCGGGACTCTATCTAGCATTATCTGCCAAGCAGAGAAAACCTCTGGGCAATGTAAGGTGGTCAGAGCAAAGCGCACAACCCCACTTCATCTTCCTGGGGTTGTCCCAGGGTCACCAGGGTCACGCTGTACTTGAAACTTCAGATTAACTTTTTAGTTAGATGACATGTCAGTGCTCACCGGAATACTAAGCTGAAAAGCCTGTTTTCAGTTTAAACACTACTTTATATTTGGGGAAGAAGACCCTCAGCCATAGGTAGATGATTTGACTATTATCACCCCCCACCCCACACACCAAAAAAAAAGAGAATCAGTTAGTAATGCTTTCAGATCCAGGATTCAGCATGATGCCATGTGAAATAAGTCAGGATGTAGAAAATACATTATTTTAACTGCAGTAGCCCAATAATTTGTGACTTTTTCATCATTTTTAATGAAAAGAGGGGATTATCAGCAATGCAATATTTGAAATTTGAAAAATACCTCCATTTGGGTTCACCTATACAAATAGGTTTAATTGTCATGGGGGATATCCATGTACCCATGTTGGAGTCCAACTTTCTATTGCTGAATTTTCTGTCTTCAAATTATATTAAGGTTCTCTTTAAAACAAGCAGTTTTGAAAGAAAAATATCCGGGTAGTCGGGAAATGACATTAAATGTGCACGTGTAAAACCATCAGAGAACAGTCATTTTAGTCCCTTGCTGTGCACACTCTTGGTAAGCCAGGGTCTCCACCCAGGTCCTAGAGGTGGCCAAACACATGTGCATGGGGTCATAGCCATCTACACTCACAGCCCAGGGGAGGAGGACCACAGGGCGGGTACAATTGAGAACAGGGTGCACCCCCGGAAGCTGCTGGAGACAGGTTTTGTATCCTTGCTAGAGTGGGATGTCCTCTCTTGCCAGGGGAGGACGGGGTTGGCTTGTTTCCATCATCCCATAGGATGGCAGGGGAAGGAACCAGTTACTCAATCCTAAGCAAACACATGCCTTGTTCCTTTATACAGAGGGTGTTTGGCAAGGGAGCCTTGTCCCTGGGAACAGAACATAGGGGCAGATGGGTCCTGAGGTCATTTCAGCAGGTGTTGGGGCAGCATGTCAGGTTGAGCCTTTTTTGAGGTCTGACACCTGCAATTGTGGATGTTGGTGATTTCTAGCCCTTCTCTACTGTTGATGTTCTCATCCCACGAGAAATGGCAGCTACTCTTTAAGAACATTCAAAGTCTCTTTCTTTTTATGTATCTCTGATCCAAATTCCATCGTTATAAGACTCTCTACATTACTAGTTTTCACTAAATATTTCAGCCCAAATCAGAAATCCTGGGTGTGTAATCTTTTATCTAGTTCTGGGTGTACATACTGGTTAGACTGGCATGTGGACTGGCAGCCCCATCCACCTCCTTCAGAGGGCCTCCAACCCCATAAGGTGGAGTCATTACCAGCATCGCTACTCACCAGCCTCTATTGCCTCCAACTCTGTTGTGGAAGTGGGCGGTATATCAATTTTTCAGGAGAACCCGAATCTCAAGGAGTGGGTTGGATTGCCCAGGCAGCTCGACTGGTAAGGGATCCTCCAGGGTGGTTCACATTAAAGTCGAAATTTTAAATGCAGACTCTTAAATGGGTTGTTTACACCTTATTTCTGGCAACAGACTGCACCATATTCTGTTTTGTATTGATTTCAGTGGCTTCATGGTTGGGAAAAACAGATATCTAATGAAATGAAGTTAAATTTCACGGTAATAACACTGGAAAGTGTCACCTTTAGGGAGGAGTGAAGACAGCGAATCGCTGACTTACGGCATGGTGAAGTAAGGTGCGGGGAGGTACTGAGCAGCTCCTTTGTGCCCCTGGAGACCCTACCCTCCTGTCCTTCTTAGAGCCGTGGGAAGTTGGGTGGTTCAGTGGTTCAGTCTCACTGACTCCAAGGGCCAAAATAGAGAGAAGCGTCTTTTTGGATAGGTTGTACTGGAGCTTGAAAAGAAGACTCACGTGCCTGTGGAGAGACCCAGGCCCACAGTCCAACAGGGCAGACTCACCTGCTTCCCAAAGGGGCCACCCCCAGAGTGGAGGGTGACAGGAACATGAGCCAGGGCCGTGCCACCCGTCCAAGGCAAGAACTCTGGGTAGAACAGGGCCACTGCGAGGGGCTGAGGCAAACTGCTCCCTAGATCCTCCCAGAAGCCCTCTCAGGAATGCCAAGTCTTGTCTTCCATGGACCAAGGTCACTGTGGATTTGTGGGTAACCCAAAGGTGGCCTGGAACCTCACCTCCCTGGCGTGCCTGCAATGAGGAGCCTGATAAGACCAAGTGTGTGTTCATGGGGGGCTGCTGAGGTGGCTGGCAACATCCCTCTCCAGATTCTGGGGTCAGGCCAGGACCCCGTGTCCTCGCCTTTCTTCCTGGGGCCACAGCACTTGGTGAGGCCGGGGGCTGGTGTCGGAGGCTCACCCACTAGGAGGCATTTGTCACAATGTCTCCCCGCCTGACAATTTAATTGGGGCAAATTTTGGAACTTGCAGAAAGATTATTGAAGAGGTTTTAAATGTCTCACAGGAGAGCCGATAATAGCTTTGCCAAATGGCAGGGAAATGAGCAAGCAAGGTGGTCTTTCCACAGGTGACATATTCAGAGCCCCTCCCATCCCCAAACCCTTCACATTTTAACATAAATGACAGACTTCAGCTTCCCAATTAAACATTAAAAAACAGCCTGCTCTATCAAAGATGAGCTCCAAATGATCTAACTAGCAGAAATTTTCCATCCTAAATTAACCGCCTACATGCTTCAGGTTCCGCATTCATTTCAATTTCGAGGGGGCATTGTGCCCACCATAACAGGCCCTTTGCATGGCTACCTCAGGAAAAGTGACAGGAGTTTTCCTTTTAGACCAGAGAGCAGAGGGGGAAAATACGAGCTGGAGATATGAAATACCTTTTTGCCTCTGGAACTTCCCTAAACAAAAGACAAATTACCCTCTACCCAGCTCAGGGAAAAATAAAAGAGTTATTTTAAAAGGTCCCCAAATTAAGACTGTCACCTCTCCTGAAAGATCGACCATGCTCTGGTTTCTTTGATTAAAATAAGATGGAAATTTCAGAACAGCCAAGGGACAGAAGCTGACCAAAGTACTTGATTTCCTGGAAAAGGTGGTGCCCTTCAGTAGATAAGCATCCCCTGGTGACAGCTGTCTACCACAGGTGGACTTGGCCACCACACGGGAGCCCTGATTCTCAGAGATTGTCTGCTTCTTTAGAGGTGGAAGGTGAGGGAGAGGGATCTGTACCTGGACTAGAATCCAGACTTCCTGCAAGTCCCAACTAGTGTGCATATTTTCAAGTAGAAGGCATTTCTGATCCTTCTTTTAGTTACATCATTTGCTGTCTAGGATGAGACTCGTGGCCTGTGATGATGTCCACTCGGAACTCTTCTGTGCCTTGCTCATGACCCTTCTCTCATCTATTCAAGGGACATGGAACAACAACAACAACAAAAAGTGAACACACAGAGTTCCATAGACGTAAACATATGTCCATGGACTCCAGGTATGGGGGCACACGCCCGGATTCCCAGCAACTCAGGAGGCGAGTGAGACGGGAGAATCATTAAGTTCAAGGTCAGCATGGGCAACTCAGTGAGACCTTGTCTCAAAATAAAAATAAATAAGTAGGGGCTGGGGTTGTGGCTCAGTGGTAGAGTGCTTGCCTAGCATGTGTGAGGTCCTGGGTTCGATCCTCAGCAACACATAAAATAAAATAAAGATATTATGTCCATCTACAACTAAAAAATAAATATTATAAATAAGTAAAAAAAAAAAAAAGACTGGAGATGTAGCTCAATGATAATGCAGCCCTGCATTCGATACCCAGTATCAAGAACAACACATGTAAATAATAAAGTGCACAGGAGTTGGACGTGGCAGGTAGTCCTAGCCTTATCAGGACATGCAGAAAGGATGTGCACTGTACATCCAGAAAAGGAACACGGGCTGTGTCCAGCTTACACAGGTATGATGGGATCAGTCACTAAGCCTCATCTGTTCCTATGACAACGGCAAAACATGGTGGTTTGGCCGTACCTGGTGGCCTTTAGGGATTTTCTAAGGGAGATTGTATGTAAGATGAAGATGGCCATATAGTGGCACCAACCACTTACCTCCCTTCTAAACAAGGGGCAAATTGTCTACAAATTTGAGTAGACTCTCCTTTCTAAGACAACTGCTCTCACCTGTCCCACCCTCCCTGGGCCCAGTGCAAGGACTCAGGAGGCTGGAGTCCTTTCCTGGATGCAGTCTGCACCAGCCCTTCTCATCACTCACCAGTTTCCATTTTGAAATGTGCTCAGGAACCTCCGAGGGCAGCTACATATTACACAACTATTTTTAGAAAGCCCTCTGTTCTTGCTCCGTTTTAAGCACGGGATTGAGATTGGTAAGTACGGCCAGGAGGCAGCAAGGATGGGCAACAAAGTGGGGTGGTGGTGGAGGGGTCGTGTGGGGAACCAGCCCTGCTGGAGGCCCTGGGGCGATTCCCAGGAGCAATGCTACCGCCTCCCCAGTCGGCTCTGGGTTCTCCTTTTCCCGGGACAGAACCTGAAGCTCTGAGTTGGTAGGTTTCTGAGGGCACCTGGAGGGAGCAGAATTACACAAGCAAGGAGGAGCCATTGTAGACCAGAGAGCGTGTTGGGGATGACTTGCTTCCTTAAGGGATCTCTCCTGGGACGTTTCATCACGGACTCTGACTTCTTCCTTGGAGACTCTATTTTTAATAGGAAAGATGGATCCCAGGAAGAGTTGTAACTGACTCTAATAAAAAGAGCATGCTACAGGGACACTGCTACATCGATGTTCATAGCAGCACAATTCACAATAGCAAGACTGTGGAACCAACCTAGATGCCCTTCAATAGATGAATGGATAAAAAAAAATGTGGCATTTATACATAATGGAGTATTACTCTGCATTAAAAAATGACAAAATCATAGAATTTGCAGGGAAATGGATGGCATTAGAGCAGATTATGCTAAGTGAAGCTAGCCAATCCCTAAAAAACAAATGCCAAATGTCTTCTTTGATATAAGGAGAGTAACTGGGAACAGAGTAGGGACGAAGAGCATGAGAAGAAGATTAACATTAAACAGGGATGAGAGGTGGGAGGGAAAGGGAGAGAGAAGGGAAATTGCATGGAAATGGAAGGAGACCCTCAGGGTTATACAAAATTACATACAAGAGGAAGTGAGGGGAAAGGGGAAAAATAATACAAGGGGGAGAAATGAATGAGAGTAGAGGGGGCAGAGAGAGAAGAGGGGAGGGGAGGGGAGGGGAGGGGGGATAGTAGAGGATAGGAAAGGCAGCAGAATACAACAGACACTAGTATGGCAATATGTAAATCAATGGATGTGTAACTGATGTGATTCTGCAATCTGTATACGGGGTAAAAATGGGAGTTCATAACCCACTTGAATCAAAGTGTGAAATATGATATGTCAAGAACTATGTAATGTTTTGAACAACCAACAATAAAAAATTTAAAAAAAATAAAATAAAATAAATAAAAGACATCAAAGAATGAAAAAAAAAAACAAGAGTTCCCTTCCAGGAGCCTCAAAGCAATTCCACACCTCCCCATTGCCGGTGAATCTGTCCGTGGCTGCAGGACTCTGTTCCTTTCTCCGGGGGAAGTGTAGTTAGAACCCTCTCTGCTCCTGGAGCCCCACGCACTTCCACCATCGCAGCCCCCATCTGTTTTATTGTGGTGGCCGACTTCATGAAATTCTGTGTCCTTTGCTGATCCTAGAAGGGAGTGACCAGTGTCCATATTTATAGCCATCGTTGCCTCAGGGATCAGCATCATCACTGTTCAACAGAGACTTGTTAAGGGACTACCATGCTCTCTCCACTGTATAGATGGAAAACCCAATACCCGGGAGAGTCAGGCATCAGAGCCCAAATCTCACAGCAGGTAACTGAGAGAAGGAGGATAGAAATCCTTTGACACCTGTGCATCGCGCCAAAATAACCCTGTCAAGTTGATACTGCTCTGTTCTCAACATGGATCAGGTAATTTGTCAGCTGTATCTATGTGGCTGGGGGTAGTACACGTGTAACCACGTGAGCATGATCATGTATGTGTGAGAAGCAGGGCCCAGCACCATGGAGACCCAGTGGTCACCCTGCCGAGGGCCAGGATGCCCCTGCTCCTGGAGACTCCTCTGGAGAGTCAGGATGGACTGCACGCTGCGACTGCCTTCCCAGAAGCCGACCAGTGTGGGAGCCTCGGTAGTTTGGCTTTGTTGCTTCCCTGATGTGCCATGGCATAGTGCCTGTCACAAACTGGAAAGGAGACCTGCAGGGTACAAAGGGCTGCCCACCCCCCACCATTGCATTTCAGCCAGATGAGCAAGGAGAGGCTGAGAGACCCAGTTTCCCTCTCAACTTGGGTGGCTTTTTGGGAGAGTAGTTTAATCATTTTGGGCTGAGGTTAAAAAGACACCACAGAGAAAGACACTGCAAGGGGTGACAGAAGTCGCCGTGTTCCAGCTTTTGTAATTTTATATACCTAGCGGGTGCGTTTGTGGAAGAGCCATGTGGCATTTCTTAGAGTGGAAGCTGGTTGCTAATCGCCTTGATAAAGAGTAAAATCACAAAGAAACTGGCAAAACTGATTGCCTTAAAAGCAAGAAACTTATTTACCAGGTGGGGAGGAAAGTTATTTTTCCACTCTATTTATTTTGTATTGAAATTGTTTCCCTCTTATATGAATTATTATCTATTGTGAGTACACAATATTAATATAAATTATTTTGAGGAAAAAAATGGCTTCTATTCATGAAAGTGGCTACTAAAGTGGGAACACCCATGGCCATGTATTTCTCACATCTAAGGTCCACTCTCACATGCACAAATCTAGATTTAATTGAGGCCCCTCACTGCAGGGCTTTTGATGATGCTGTCGATTAGCAACCACACTCCTGTAAGTCCCGACCCCACAGGCTGGTGCAGACCCTCTGCAGTTCTTTGCTATAAGAAACATCTCCAGACCCTCAGGGCACTTGGCAATAGGAGTGTTTGCTCATCTGTCTGGGGGCTGCTGGGTTGGACTGGGGCTCAGTTGATTGACTGAGCTGTCTTGGAGGAGCAGGGTTGGTTGCTGGCACTGGATGAGGCTCCCCCTGGCTGAGGCAAGGGCTTGAGCCAACTCTACTCCTGCCATTTTCCCGTCACCATGCTACTCCCAGAATGTCCTCATGGCAACGAGTGACCTCAAAATAGGGGCTGCCAAGCCGTGGTGTTCAAGCAGCTTTCACAACTCTGCATCACATCCATGAACAGCCCTTGGCCATATCCATGGCCAAAGCTGGTCAAACCCAGAGGTCAGGAGCTGCACTCGGTAAGGATTTCTCAGTTTAGAAATTTGAAAGGCTTCAGCAGACTCCATAGAGCACATTCATGTGAGGCTTTGTTTAAAGGCAAAGGATATAGAACATTAAGAGGAAGGGGTGCAGGCAGGCAGCAGGAGTCCGAGAGACCCCCCAGACGTGCTCCTGAGACCTCTATTCTGCAAGCCTCTATTCTGCCCATCCCAGTAGGCCCAAGGGCTGGCACAAAGAGTTCTGAGCTGCAGGAAGTTGTAGTTTGCTGGGATGAGAATGTCCAGTTCCTTATTGTGAGTTAGTTTCCACATAGCAAAGAAAACATTCAGACTTTGGTTTTTTGGGATTGGTGTCTTTCACTCAGCATAACATATGTATAATATGTCAAAATACATTCTACTATCATGTATAATCAAGAAGACCTAACTAACTAACTAACGAAATAAATAAAATGCCCAGTTCCCAAGGATGAAATCAGATAGAGGGGGAAAAGAAATAGAAAACAATGTATGCATACTTTTAGGATGAGTGTTTCTTCAAGATTTGGGGACTCCTTTTCCTTTCAGAAATTCATGAAATCTCTGAACTTGTCTCCCCCATAAAAATGTATGTATTAATAAGCACATACTTGATATGTAACTTAAATTTTTTCTGAAGTTTTGATTCCAATTCATAGACTTCTGTGGGGGGTTCTGCAACTCAGATTAGCAACTGCTGAGTGCAGTTTTGCTCCCTGGAAACCCTGGAGAGGAGCTCTGCAAGTCAGCTTCCGTCTGTCTTCGCCAGTGGTCTGTCCTCCTTCAGCGTCTGGAGGACAGTGGCAGCTCTCTAACATCAAACCACAGTTAGTTCACTTTTTTCTCACCTAGCATCAGAATCCCTCTGATCCATATGCATAGTTACCCCTCCCATTCCCTCCTGCATCTCTTAAGGTAGAAAGAATGGGGTTTCTGTTCCTTTCCTTCCGATTGGTTCGGAGGAATGCATTGCACCTCCCGGCGGGAGCTCCAGTTGGTTGTGATCACCAGCTGACCCTGGTGTCTGTATTGAATCCCTCAGCGCCCACCCTCTCAGCCCCCAGCACACGCCCATCTTACTAACACTCATTATTCCATCTGCGGTGGGCTGCCAGGGCCCACAGAGCTAGGGCCGGACCTGTGGGGTCTGGCTCATGCACAAGGGTTTCTGCTGTCCTTTGTCATGGTCAGTAAGACACTGCTTGTTTTCAGTAAAGAAGCACAGTGGAAGATTTGAGTGTGAGGTCCAGGAACTAGACTGCTTATAAAACGAACTTTGCTCTGCAATGTCTGTGGACAAAGCCGAGGTCTTTATAGTCTTATAATTTCCAAATTGTCCTTGATGCCAATGTCCAACCCTACTGTCCTTTCAACTAGTTGAACACAGCGGTTGGCTTTTCTCCACTGAAGCAATTAAAGTGATTATCAGGAACATGTTGCTGCATGTGGAAAGTGAAGTGTGTTCGTAACTGTCCAGAGGTTCCTGCACCCACCCCTCCTCTCCTCACCCTCTGTGGTTCCTGATCTGGAGCGTCTTATCCCAGTTACAGCCCTGTTCCTGCCTTGGCAGGAACTGACCTCCCCACCTCAACACTAACTTCCTGGAGGAAATGAATAAAACGGACTTCATCTCAGATGAGCACAAGACACCCAGGCCCTCCTGAATTTTGTTAATCTTCCAGAGAGTTTGGGCATTTGAACCACCCTTGTATGGGTTGCATCTTGCCTTGACTACTTTTTTTGTTGTTTGCATTTGGACAAGTCACTTAAGTACGCTGAGCTCACTCCTCTTCCCTGTGAAATGTCACTTATTAATTCTGACCTGGAGCAGAATATTTAACTGGTGAGTCTCAGTCTCTTCACCTGTGTCCATTTCCTAGATTTGGTGTGAAAGCTGAGGGAATCAAAACACATAAAATGCTTAGCATACCACTCGGGACAATAAATGTCCAATACCTGTCAATTTTGGTGGTCATTGGGCATAGATAAGATGCTCATTCCTTTATGCCTAAGAGCAGGAGATCAGGGAACAGCTAACACTTAAACAATTTCAGAAATGACTCTGGAATTGAAAGGGGAAGAAATGACTGTTTTAAGTATCAAGAGGCTGTAACCCTTCGAGGCCTGGGCTCAAGATGCTGATTTGGTATATTAGGCTCTGGAAGACTTGTTCCCATTCCTCATCCTAATATTCCAGTAGGAACACATCTGCTCTGAGGTTTACACCTTCCCCAATCACTCAAACCTGCAAAGGATGCCAAGTCTCCCTTTTGTTTTTCAGAATTAATTTGCTTGAATTGGTAACAGATTGGGTTTGGGGGGGACAGAGAAGAAAGTCACTTTAAGAGGTTCTTTAGGATTCTCAGTTGAGCTACTTGATGCCTGGTAGTTCATTTAGTGGAATGTCTGCTCAGAGAAGAAGAATCAATGAATAGAGCCTAAACAACTTTCCCACCTCTAAAAGAGGGCAGAGGAGAACAAGTATATTTTTAAAAAGGAGTTTTAAAAAAGATTCAAGTATCTTTTAAAAAATTTTAGATTTTAAATTTATTTATTTATTTATTAGTTACACATGACTGTAGAATGTGTTTCGACATATTATACAGACATGGTGTGTAACTTCCTATTCTTGTGGTTGTACATGCTGTGGTTACTCCGGTCGTGTATCATATCTGAACATAGGAAGTTATGTCCGATTCATTCTACTGTCTTTCCTATTCCCAGTCCCCTCCCTTCCCCTCATTCCCCTTTGTCTAATACAATGAACTTCCATTCTTCTGTCCCTCTCCCCCTATTGTGTGCTAGCATCCACATATCAGAGATAACATTTAGCCTTTCATTTTTGGGGACTGGCTTATTTTACTTAGCTTGGTAGTCTCCAGTTTTATCCGTTTACCAGCAAATGGCATAATTTCATTCTTCTTTATGGCTGAGTAATATTCCATTGTGTATAAATACCACTTTTTCTTTATCCATTCATCTGTAAAGGGCACCTAGGTTGGTTCCATAGCTTAGCTATTGTAAATTGAGCTGCTATAAACATTAATGTGTTTGTGTCACTATAGTCTGCTGGTTTTAAGTCCTTTGGGTATATGCCAAGGAGTAGGATAACTGGAATCAAATGGTAGTTCCATTCCAAGTCACTTTGAATGATGCAAATTCAAATCCAACAGTTAGAGTCATGAGGTTGATGGCGGAGCTTGAAGGTTGTATCCTGCAAGACTGTCTACCACTCTTCAGAAGGTTCAGGTGAGGCATATCTTCAAAGTGAAGTGTGCCTTGTGTTGGTGGGGAGCACGGTGAAGGAAGGGGGTGAAATGTTGGAAGACAGGAGAAGTCTGTGCTAACCTAGGTGTGGAGGCAAGATCCTGGGGTGATTGTGGGAGCAGAGGCTTGAGCAAAGTGGAGGAACTGGATATCAAGACTCGAGGCAGATTGGCCTGGCTACTAAAAATCAAGATGATAGTGGCAGGCGGTCAGGAAGTGCCCAGGAAGGGGCTCCCATCTTTAGGGCATCCGAGGGAGGCCCAGACTGCTACACCCTCCCCTGGAGGGAACACCCCACACCTCCTGAGTGTGCCTCCCAGGTACCAGGCCTTTGCCACACCCTGTTCCCTGCAGAGCCTTCCCTGCTTCCCACCCAGGACTCCGCCCTCTCCAGCTGTGCCGTCCTGTTTCAAGTCTTCCTTCTGACCTCCTTGCTTCAGGTGGCTCCACTCAGATCAGCTCTTTCAAAAGAAGGTGGAAACACAACTTCACAGCAGTTTCTTCAGTGATTCTTGGGTTCCAGAGATCAAAGAGAGGCCTCCGCAGCCTGAGTGCAGTCATGAGCTTACAGGAGCAGGCAAGCAGGGCATAACCTGGCTCTAAAGGAGAGCCGTGCCCCACAGTGAGGGAGCCTGCAGTGGAGCCATTAAGGGTGGCACTGGGGACAGGAGAGTTCTGATCCTGGCTTTGCTGCTTTTTGTCCAAATGACTTCAGGGTGAAAAAAAAAAGACCACTTCACAGCTCTGAACTTCAGTTCACCACAGGAAGTGGCGCTGCTTCTGGGTTCCCTTCCACTTTCAAGTTCCTCCTTTGGAGACGGGCACCATAGTGAAGAGGATGTGATTCTTATCATCTGGATTCAAGAACAGGTGCTTGCATTTCATACCCACCATGGATGGTGCCGTGAGGTTATCAGCAAGTCCTTAAACATCTCAGCAAATGCCCCTCTCATTTGCAAAATAAGGGTAATTCACATTTTCTAGTTATTCTGATGATTAAATGAAATTTCTTGGAACAGGTTAATTTGAAGTCCACAGAAAGTGCCTGATTAGGGAGAAGTTTCCCGCATGCTTCTTATGGATGTGTGTGATGGGTAAGAAGAATCGGGAATGTTTTATAATATGGCTTTCCTTGTGTATGCACGGTCTAAGCATATATGGACCCAGAAAAGGGGGTTAATAAAGATATAAATTAATTTAAGTATTGATTTCTCTCAAAAATATTCCCAGCAACTTTCTACATAAATGATTAAAATTCTACCATCAAAGTCACAGTTCTTTGAGGTCTGTGGGAAACTGCTTCAATGAAATATCCTGAGTGGGAAGAGACTGAGAGGCCCAATACCCACCTCTTAGGGGGATGTTATTATAAAGGCAGCAGAAATGGCCCACAGGCTCTGGCCAGCCTGGGGTCACAGAGAAACAGCCCTTGTTCCTTCTTGTCCACAAACTCACCTGCACAGGCAGCTGTTTTCACAAGGAAACCTGATGGATTTCTGTTTAATTACAAAAACTCTATGTGTACTTACTGCTTACACATTACCATAATAAGAAAACTGGGTACTTGCAATATTTCAATCCATATAAAAACATTTTAAAAATACTTGAGTCTTAATTTACTTTATGCAATCTAAGTAGAAAGGCAGAAGGCCATTTTTAAGGGTTCAGCTACATATTCCAACCCCTTGAAGGGGCTTTGTAATGTGTATAAATGCAAAGGCTGTCGGACCATAGCTTTCAAGAAAGTTTAGCAAATGGTAAGAAATCACTGGAAATCAACATTTTTTGTTAAAAAAAAAATATTCCTTGCAAAATGTGAGGCTCTCTATTGTTTACCCTTGTTTTTTATTTTTACTTTACTTTTTAACTGACATATAGAAACATAATTTGTATTGGATAATGGGGTGTCAAGTGGTGTTCAACAGATATGTACATTGTGTCAGGCTTGAGTCAGGGGGGACTTATCTGTCTCCTTGATCATCTAGCATTTCTTCATGGTGAAAAGTTCCAATCCCTTTTTCCAGATTTTTTCCATGTGCATTGTTTCCATCTAGATTGGTCTCGTCCCTCCACCCTCCCAGCTGGGAAAAGGAAGAGGTTGTGTTCCTCCAAGAGGAAAGTGCAGAGAGCAAAGGAAAGTTCAGTGATGATGTGGAGTGCCAGACACCACTCTAATTGCTCAATTTTATTTTCTCTGTGTTTAACATAGACATGGTTATTCCCTGTGGTGGTGGAGGAAACCCTAAGAGCATCCAGCCACAGACAGGCTCGGACAGGATTCAACCTCAGTGTGCTGGTGTTCAAGCCTAACCCTCAACCTCACTTAGGGATCCATGGGTCCTGGGTGTGGCTTCCTCCTCCAGCCTTCCCCCTGAACTTTGGATCAGGCTTGGTGAGCTCAGAGCTACAGATTAAACTTGCATCTCTTTGTTGTTAGAGTTACAGTTGCTGGAATGCAAAATTGCCGTCCTTTGGTCCATATCTCCAGGTGTCCCTGAGCCCACAAAGGGCTTGTGTCACCCTTCCTCACTGCCCTCACTGTCCTGTTAGTGGTGGGACATAGGGTCAGGCCTCAAGTTCACCCAGGTCTTTCTCAGCAGCTCCTCTCGGTGGCTTCAGCACCACACAGGGACATGCTACTCTAACCAGGTAGCCTGAGCAGCCTCTGGAGAAAGAATGGGCAACCCTGACACTCTTGGCCCCATGACGAAAACTACTGAGATGATCCGAGTCACTCCCTTGCTCTGAAGGCAGGCTCCTCACCACACATCCCTGTCCCATTATGTGAGGTGAATTTCACCTGAGTTATCAAAATAAAGGTGTGTGTTGCAGGTGGTGTCCTTCATGGGCGGCCAAGGAAGGGCTGTGAGGAGGCAGCAGTGAGGCTCAGATGGGAACAATGAAAACACGGAGTAACTTGAAGACCAGGGAGGAAGTCTCTGAACCTGGGATATCCAGCGCAGGCTCCCCCAGAGGTGAGCCAGTGTCAGAGCCTGGCTAGTGGACCGCAGTGATGACCGGGGAGGGCCGAGAGCAGAGTCCTGGGGCCTCTGAGCCTGTTGTGAAGTCTGACATTCTTTTCATGATTTTTTTAATTGTAGACGGAAACAATTTTGTTTATTTATTTTTGAGGATGGAACCCAGTACCTTATATATGCGAGGCCAGCATTCTACTGCTGAGCCACCACCCAGCCCCCGACTTACGCTTGATCAAACACAAAAGTAAGCAGAAGAATAGAATGCATTCAACGATGACCGTAAGGTGCACTGTAGAGATGTTACAAGACGAAAATTAATATTTCTTAAAATCTTGAATATCTTATGTTTTAAGAGAAGATTCTGTACTATGTAGAGAAAAGGTTGGGTGACATATCAAGGAGAAGAGTTAGCACAGCCTCTTGTTCTGACCCCATGAACACTTGAATGTTGTGTGGAATGTGGTTCTTGGAGAGCAGGGGGGACCTTAGCCCTCCCCCTGCGAAGGGGGACTCTGTGTGTCCATCCACACTCACATTCGTCCACACTCACGTTCGTCCATACCCCGGACTTCTGCACAGATGGGGTAGGAGCACGCGTGCCAATGTTACTGCAAGCAGAACAAACTCATGATATAGCTGTCAAGCAGACTCGGAGAAGCTGTGTGAAGGTTCTGAAATGAAGCAGGCTGGACGTTCTTCAGATAAAAGCAGAAATTCTCCCAGTTACCTAACAAACTGCAGCTTCCCAGTTAGGGGTTTATCCTCTCTTCTGTATCTCTTGTAACTTGACCTTAAATCATAGGATTTTTTTTGCCACCACCCCAGCCCAGCCTACACACCTTGTCCCACATGATTTATTACGTGTCTTTGAAAGCATTCACCTAAGGTTAACTTCAGGGTTATGTTTTACTTTGGATTTGGAAGAGTAGCCATTTCAGTGCTTCTTTGTACCTTGAAATTAACAGTAGTTCAGTTTTGACCAAGAGAATATTACTCAGTTTCATGGGCATGGGAATTAACAAAGACTTTGTAACTGGAACACAGGGGAGAAGTCTACGCTCCATCTACCTGAATGGATTAGCTCTTTCCTACCTGTTACTTGGAAAAAATACCAGGAGGATGTACCATGAATGACACAATTCATAGGTTGTAAGGGACTTAATTTTTAAGAACATTTCCAAAGACTACAAGTTTCTCCCCCTGCTTCTAGAACTTATTTTTCAAATTCTACTTTACACTTTCAGAGCATGTACTCAGACTTCTTAATGTTAACAGAGAAACACAACCCCTCTTTATTCTAATTTCAGCTTAAAATAATGTAATGTGAGAGCGATATGTGAAATACATCACATCCGATGAAGAAATGGCAATTTCAAAAGGCAGTTATGCTTGACAGAGCTGTGCTTCAGAAGAAAACGAATAGTAATCAAACACCTGCTATGAAGAAATAACATGTATGTACTACATCACTTAATTTTGACCACAAAATTATGAAATGGCTAACACAAAACCTGTTTCAGAACTCTGGGAGAAGGCTCTGGCACTAATCAATCCTCCAGGTCTTGGTGAGAGTGAGCACAGTGGGAGTGAATCCTTGGTCCTTGTGACGCTCTTGAGTTTCAGAGTTCTTTCTAAGCAAGCACCTTGCCACTGCCTTGTTGGGACACCTGCTGTGAGGAACTGAACTGTGTCCCCCCAACTCACATGTTGAAAATGAAGCCCCTGATGAGACTGAATTTTGAGGAGATATGGCATGAGTTCACAAGAAGACCCTAATTCAATAAAAGACTAGTGTCCTACAAGAAGAGGAGGACAGCTATCATGGAGAACAGTGTGGCGGGTTCTAAAAGCATGAAAAATAGAGAACCCTCTGAGCAGCAATCACACCCTTGGGTATGTATCCAAAGGGCATGGATTAGTATGCGAAAGAGACACCCACACCCCTGTGTTTATTGGGGTGCTATTCACAATAGCCAACAAATGGAAACAACCTAATGTCCCTTAAGTGATGAATGGATAAGGAAAATGTGGTGTGTTACACAGTTAATTACTGTTCAGCTATAAAAGAGAATGAAACACAGTCCTTCATGGCAACGTGGATGGAACTGGAGATGGCTATATAATGTGGAATAAGCCAGACACAGACAAGATCCACAGAACCCCACTCATGTTGAATATGATAAAGTTGATCTTATGAAATAGAGAGTAGAATGCTGGTTACCAGAGGCTGGGGGAGTAGAGGGCAGGGCAGGATGGGAGAAGGTTGATCAACAGGTGCTACACTGCAGTTGGCTGGGAGCAGAGGTTCGGGTCTGCTACTGCACTGTGGGGGACTGCAGCTAGCCACTGGGGCTAGTATCTCAACAGCCTAGAAGGGAGGGTCTCCAGTGTTTTCACCACTAAAAAAGTGATAAATGTCTGAGGAAGTCAATTCAATTAAGCTGATTACACAATGTATGCATGTATCAAAACATTACACGGTACCTCACTAATGTATATAATTTTATGTTTTTATATTATCAGTTAAAAATAATTTAAATTAGAAAATAAAAATTTGAAGAAGAACAAGAGGCATGTTTTATCTCTGAGATCCATCTCTCTCTTTCATGCACAAAAAGAGAGAATTTTGTGAGGACATAGCCCAAAGGTGCCGTCTGCGAGCCAGGAAGAGAGCCCACACCAGGAACTAACGTGCTGCCACCTTGACCTTGAACTTTCAGCCTTGGAGCTCTGGAAAATAAGTGTCTGTTGCTTATGTCACCCACTCTGCTATTTTGTTAGAATAGCACTAGCAAACCCAGACACATGGGCAACCCAACATTCTGACCCAGATATCATAAAGCAAGGCTTGCTCAAAAGTCTTGTGATTACTGCTCAGATACTTGGGGATACTTGACTAGTATTTATTCAATTAATTAATTTGCAGGTTGAGGGATGCAGCTCAGTGGAAGCATGTATGTTTAATGGGCATGAAACCCTGGGTTCAATCCCCAGCACTGCAACAAACACACAAAAATGTATTATTATTTAATCTAATATGATTTTTAAGAGTTTAATTTTTTATTTTGTCCAAACAACAGGAAATATTATTTTGGCTGAAAAATCTACAATACACTGTATTACTTTACATTTGTCATTTGATTTTCACCAAAGCCCTGAATGCTAGGTAAAAGCAATATCCATTTTACAATTTGGGAAGGTCCATTTAGAGAAGTTAAGCTACTTGCCTGGCAGCCCCTGACACTGAGCCCTGGGGTTATCCCACCTGGGCTTCCTGCATATACCTTCTCCTGTGGCGGAGATCTCATTCAGTGTTTCTCTTCCAGGCTCATAATGAGAAAAGATAAAGAGGGATTAATTTCCAAGGGGTTTGGTGACAGTGCGACCCAGCTATCAAGTCTGGTGTTTAGCCACAGGTGCTCAGTGCTGGTACCAGTAATCTTTATTTCTGCTGTTTCTTCTCCTACTTTTTATCTCCAAAATATAGTGTTCTCTTGATAGAAAATTTTTAGGCATTATGTTCTTAATTGAATTTCCAAGAATATTTTTTTTTACAATTCTTACATATAAATTCAATGCTAAATAGAAATAGCTTTATTCAGGGAAACACTATTCTAGAGTAAGAGTGGTAAACCAATATAAAGCATGTCATGAGGATAGATCTTACATAATATACCGGGATGCTTAGTTATTAATACATAAATAGGTATAAATATATTTATGAGCACATCTAGGCTACTAGTATATTTTATGCTAAAATAATTATAGTCAGTATATTTAGTTTATTCTTGACTCTCTACTAAGTAACATGCTACTAAGTAACATATTTACATGTTTATTGAGTCATCTTTATAATATGTCTTATATACTGCCTGATATGTACTTCAAAATTAATAATGTATTTTTAATTTCTTTTCAATATGTAAGATAGGAAAGGCAAGAGTTGTCAAGTTTCAAATAAATCAAAATAAGGTAAAATATGTAAAGTATAAACTACTTTAATTCTAAGCCTTATTATTGCTCTTCCTTGAAGTAGATTAGATGATTAAAATGTAAAATATCCTAGAGGAAGAAGTGAAAATCTCCTTGAAACAAAGAAAGAAACCTTTCCCTACCTGGTATTGGGTACAGGGGCACAGGCGAAAAGTTACTATATAATGAACATGATTTGTCAAAAGGGTAGGTCACTTAACCTGGGTGCCGGGTTTGTAAGCACTGATCTAGGCATGATGTGAGGAACATCCACATACAGAATACCTAAGAATACCTAGCATCTTTTTTTTTTTTTTTTTGCAAAGTTTTACAGTTGCCTTTTGGGATTAGTAGAGGTTGATTGGTGCATGGACTTGGGAGACCAGATTGATGGGGTTGGGTAAATCAGGCAGTGGAAGTTTTCAAGTGATCCATTACAGGACTTGGACTGATGCTACAATGAAAGGGAAATTAATGGAATTAATTAATTTTAAGTAGAGACACAATAGTCTTTTAGCTGTCCAAATAAAGGAGACAGTTTTTCTTCAGTGCAAAAGAGCATCCTGTGTTTTTTTCAGGAAAGGCAGCTGGGGGAACAGAGATGGACTATAGGTATGCGAAGGGGTTTGGAAGAGATGGGGAGCCTGCAGATTCTGGGCATGAAATGTAGACTCCAGAGGTGGAGGTTCTGAGAGGAGTTTGGACAGACATGAAGACTAATGCCCACAATCTCTTCTGGAAGAAATTACGGCACAGTATGAGTGTCCAGGAAATGTTTCTGCAGGTCTCCTGAAGACATTGGATATATATAAGCCATCTTTGGATCTTCACTTTGGTGGGTTCTTTAAGATTAGGTAAGGAGGGGCTGGGGTTGTGGCTCAGCAGTAGACCACTCACCTAGAATGTGCAAGGCCCTGGGTTCAATCCTCAGCACCACGTAAAAATAAATAAATAAAATAAATATATTGTGCCCATCTACAGCTAAAAATATATTTTAAAATATTTTTAAAAAAGATTATGTAAGGAATAAATGCGAAGCAGTGAAGGATTCTTCAAAATGGAGATTAGGGGTTCTTTTCTCATCCTACCTGCGCATACTTTCTAAGGCACCGTGGCCTGTGGCATGTCAGTCACTTGGAAGCATCTCACTTCCAGGTTGCTCTATACATCCATCTGTTTTGCAGGGTCCCAGGTGGCCCTGCAGTAGGGTGGATGTTCCCAGTGGTGCAGAGCAAATGTTAAATGACAGAGTTGATGTGATGCAACTGTGTCAAGGGGAACAAATGGGATGCATCCAGGTGGGTAACTGTGGCAGCTCTACCTCTGCTCCTGGGACCAATGCAGTGTGAAGATGTAAATGCACCAGGGGCTTCCAGATCACTGAGAATATCCTTCTTTGTTGTTAAAGGACACCAAAATCAAAGGAATTCTTTGAGCACCACTGTCCACATGTGGGCATCCGGTGAGAGTTCTTTATACATAATTAACTGATTAAAGGAATAGTTTGCAACATGGCAAAATATTCATATATAGTGTGAAGAAAAGGTAGCATTTGGATCTATGATTCCTTCTGACTTCATTTTTGTATATGATTTAAATATTCATTTTTTGCATATGGATATTGATTATTCTAGCATAGGATGTTGTAAAGACTGCTCTTTCTCCACTAAAATGTTTCAGATTCTCTCATGAAAATTAGTTGTGCATAGATTTGTTTTTTTTTCTTGGATTATTATTATTATTTTTTCGTTCCAATGTTCTATGTGTCACTCTTTATACCAATATCAAATTGTCTTTGAATAATGCAAATATATGAAACCTCTTAATAGGCTAGCTTTATTGTTCCCTTTTCCAATTTTTTTTGGGGGGTTATTTTATATGTTTTGCATTTTTAAATGCATTTGATAATAAAGTATTTTGATAATGATAGTATTTAATGAATTGGGGGAAACAGAGTATACAAAGAACTCAAAAAGCTAAACTCTAAATAAATAAATAAATAAATAAATAAATAAATAAATAAATAAATAAAAACCCAATCAATAAATGGACCAAGGAACTGAACAGACACTTCTCTGAAGAGGATATACAATCTGTCAACAAATATATGGAAAAATGTTCAACATCTCTAGCAATTAGAGAAATGCAAATCAAAACTACTCTAATATTTCATTTCCCTCCAGTCAGAATGCAGCTATTAAGAATATAAACAACAGTAAATATTGGTGAGGATGTGAGGAAAGAGGCACACTTATACACTGCTGTTGGGACTGCAAAATTGTGCAGCCAATATGGAAAGGAGTATCCAGACTCCTTGGAAAACTGTGAATGGAGCCACCTTTGACCCAGTTATCCCACTCCTCGGTTTATACCCAACAGACTATAAAATCAGCATAGTATAGTAATGCAGCCACATCAATGTTTATAGAAGATCAATTCACAATAATTCCTCCCAAATGTGACATTTTAATAAGCAGAAGCTCAGACATTTTACTTTTGCTCTTTCCTTTCCTATTCATTTCAGATAATATCTATTTTTTCTTTTAATTCCCTCTAATCCATTAATGTTGAGTGTTGAGTTCCTCTCTCTCATATATATATATATATATATATATATATATATATATATATATATATATATATATATTTGGGGGGGATACTCCACACCCCTCTCTATTACTAACCTTTAATTTAATTACATTTGGTTTAGGAAATATTTTTTGTATTCTTTGAATACTTTAAATTCATATAGGATTATCTTATGTCCCTTAATAAGGTTTATCTTTTTTTTTTTTCTTAAAGAGAGAGAGAGAATTTTTTTTAATATTTATTTTTTAGTGTTTGGTGGACACAACATCTTTATTTTATTTTTATGTGGTGCTGAGGATGGAACCCAGTGCCCCGCGCATGCCAGGTGAGCGCGCTACCACTTGAGCCACATCCTCAGCCCTAAGGTTTATCTTGATAAATATGTACTTCAATAAAACAATTTTTAATTGCTTTTGAGTGAATACTTCTGCAAGTGTCAAATAGATCAAATTATCTATTTTGTATTTCTCATATATTTTCTACGTACTCACTCCATCAGCTTTTGAGAAAAGGGTACCAAAATCTCTTACTATAATTATGGCTTTGTCTATTTTTCCTTGCATTTCTGTTGTTTTTCCTTCATGTATTTTGAAGTTATCTTGTTATTTAGATCATTATTCAAGACTTTTGTGTCCTCTTCATAAAATGACACTTTAATTTTGGGGGGGAGTGGTTGTGCTGGGGAGTGAATCCTGGGGTGCTTAACCACTGAGCCACATCCCCAGCCATTTTTCATATTTTATTTAGAGACAAGGTCTTGCTGAGTTACTTAGTGCCTTGTTAAGTTGCTGATACTGGCTTTGAACTTTCAGTTCTCCTGCCTCAGCCTCCCACTCCACTGGAATTATAAGCATGAGCCACTGTGCCAGGATACTTTAATCAAATAGCCTTATTTGTGGTGATGGCTTGTTGCTTTTTAACTAGACATTCAATTTACACGTTAAAACATGACATTGTTATTATTTATACAAGTAGTAAATTATCACTTAATGCTATTTATTTATTTATTTATTTATTTATTTTAACATTTTTTTTTTAATTTTTTATTGTGGGTTGTTCAAAACATTACAAATTTCTTGACATATCATATTCCACACTTTGATTCAAGTGGGTTATGAACTCCCACCTTCACCCCATACCCAGATTGCAGAATCACATCAGTTACACATCCATTGATTTACAAATTGCCATACTAGTGTCTGTTGTGCTCCGCTGCCTTTCCCGTCCTCCCCCCTCCCCCCTCCCCACCTCTCCCCTCCCCTCCCCTCCTCTCTCTCTACCTCCTCCACTGTATAACCCTGAGGGTCTCCTTCCATTACCATGCAATTTCCCTTCTCTCTCCCTTTCCCTCCCACCTCTCATCCCTGCTAAATGTTAATCTTCTTCTCCTGCTCTTCGTCCCTACTCTGTTCTTAGTTACTCTCCTTATATCAAAGAAGACATTTGGCATTTGTTTTTTAGGGATTGGCTAGCTTCACTTAGCATAATCTGCTCTAATGCCATCCATTTCCCTGTAAATTCTATGATTTTGTCATTTTTTAATGCAGAGTAATACTCCATTGTGTATAAATGCCACATTTTTTTTATCCATTCGTCTATTGAAGGGCATCTAGGTTGGTTCCACAGTCTTGCTATTGTGAACTGTGCTGCTATGAACATCGATGTAGCAGTGTCCCTGTAGCATGCCCTTTTTAGGTCTTTAGGGAATAGACCAAGAAGGGGAATAGCTGGGTCAAATGGTGGCTCCATTCCCAACTTTCCAAGAAATCTCCATACTGCTTTCCAAATTGGCTGCACCGATCTGCAGTCCCACCAGCAATGTACAAGTGTACCCTTTTCCCCACATCCTCGCCAGCACTTGTTGTTGTTTGACTTCTTAATGGCTGCCAATCTTACTGGAGTGAGATGGTATCTTAGGGTGGTTTTGATTTGCATTTTGATTTGCTAGAGATGTTGAGCATTTTTTCATGTACTTGTTGATTGACTGTATGTCCTCCTCTGAGAAGTGTCTGTTCAGGTCCTTGGCCCATTTGTTGATTGGGTTGTTTGTTCTCTTATTGTCTAATTTTTTGAGTTCTTTGTATACTCTGGATATTAGGGCTCTATCTGAAGTGTGAGGAGTAAAGATTTGTTCCCAGGGTGTAGGCTCCCTATTTACCTCTCTTATTGTTTCTTTTGCTGAGAAAAAACTTTTTAGTTTGATTAAGTCCCATTTGTTGATTCTAGTTATTAACTTTTGTGCTATGGGTGTCCTATTGAGGAATTTGGAGCCCGACCCCACCGACTGTAGATCGTAGCCAACTTTTTCTTCTATCAGACGGCACGTCTCTGATTTGATATCAAGCTCCTTAATCCATTTTGAATTCACTTTTGTGCATGGCGAGAGAAAGGGATTCAGTTTCATTTTATTGCATATGGATTTCCAGTTTTCCCAGCACCATTTGTTGAAGATGCTATCCTTCCTCCATTGCATGTTTTTAGCTCCTTTATCAAATATAAGAAAGTTGTAGTTTTGTGGATTGGTTTCTGTGTCCTCTATTCTGTACCATTGGTCCACCCGTCTGTTTTGGTACCAGTACCATGCTGTTTTTGTTACTATTGCTCTGTAGTATAGTTTGAAGTCTGGTATCACTATACCGCCTGATTCACACTTCCTGCTTAGCATTGTTTTTGCTATTCTGGGTCTTTTATTTTTCCATATGAATTTCATGATTGCTTTCTCTATTTCTACAAGAAATGCCGTTGGGATTTTGATTGGCATTGCATTAAACCTATAGAGAACTTTTGGTAATATCGCCATTTTGATGATGTTAGTTCTGCCTATCCATGAACAGGGTATATTTTTCCATCTTCTAAGATCTTCTTCTATTTCTCTCTTTAGGGTTCTGTAGTTTTCATTGTATAAGTCTTTCACCTCTTTTGTTAGGTTGATTCCCAAGTATTTTATTTTTTTTGAAGATATTGTGAATGGAGTGGTTGTCCTCATTTCCATTTCAGAGGATTTGTTGCTGATATACAGGAATGCCTTTGATTTATGCGTGTTGATTTTATATCCTGCCACTTTGCTGAATTCATTTATTAGCTCTAATAGTTTCTTTGTAGACCCTTTTGGGTCTGCTAGGTATAGAATCATATCATCTGCAAATAGTGATAATTTAAGTTCTTCTTTTCCTATTTTTATGCCTTTAATTTCTTTCGTCTGTCTAATTGCTCTGGCCAATGTTTCGAGAACTATGTTGAACAGAAGTGGTGAGAGAGGGCATCCCTGTCTTGTTCCAGATTTTAGAGGGAATGCCTTCAGTTTTTCTCCATTCAGAATGATGCTAGCCTGAGGCTTAGCATAGATTGCTTTTACAATATTGAGGTAGGTTCCTGTTATCCCTAGTTTTTCTAGAGTTTTGAACATAAAGGGATGCTGTACTTTGTCGAATGCTTTTTCCGCATCTATCGAGATGATCATATGGTTCTTATTTTTAAGTCTATTGATGTGGTGAATAACATATATTGATTTCCGTATATTGAACCAGCCTTGCATCCCAGGGATGAATCCTACTTGATCATGGTGTACAATTTTTTTGATATGTTTTTGTATCCGATTCGCCAGAATTTTATTGAGGATTTTTGCATCTAGGTTCATTAGAGATATTGGTCTGTAGTTTTCTTTCTTTGAAGTGTCTTTGTCTGGTTTAGGTATCAGGGTGATGTTGGCCTCATAGAATGAATTTGGAAGTTCTCCCTCCTTTTCTATTTCCTGAAGTAGCTTGAAAAGTATTGGTATTAGTTCTTCTTTAAAGGTTTTGTAAAATTCTGCTGTATACCCATCTGGACCTGGGCTTTTCTTAGTTGGTAGTCTTTTTATGGTTTCTTCTATTTCCTCAATTGATATTGGTCTGTTTAGGTTTTCTATATCCTCCTGACTCAATCTGGGCAGATCATATGACTTAAGAAATTTATCTATGCCTTCACTATCTTCTAATTTGTTGGAGTATAAGGATTCAAAATAGTTTTTGATTATCTTCTGTATTTCTGAAGTGTCTGTTGTGATATTGCCTTTTTCATCCCGTATGCTAGTAATTTGAGTTCTCTCTCTTCTTCTCTTCACTAGCATGGCTAAGGGTCTGTCGATTTTGTTTATTTTTTCAAAGAACCAACTTTTAGTTTTGTCAATTTTTTCAATTGTTTCTTTTGTTTCAATTTCATTAATTTCAGCTCTGATTTTAATTATTTCTTGCCTTCTACTTCTTTTGCTGTTGTTTTGCTCTTCTTTTTCAAGGATTTTGAGATGAAGTATGAGATCATTTATTTGTTGGTTTTTTCTTTTTTTAAGGAATGAACTCCAAGCAATGAATTTTCCTCTTAGAACTGCTTTCAATGTGTCCCATAGATTCCGATATGTTGTGTCTGTGTTTTCATTAATCTCTAAGAATTTTTTAATTTCCTCCTTGATGTCTTCTATAACCCATTGATCATTCAGTAACCTATTGTTCATTCTCCAAGTGATGTATGCTTTTTCCTTCCTTCTTTTATCGTTGATTTTCAGTTTCATTCCATTATGATCAGATAAGATGCATGGTATTATCTCTACTCCTTTATATTGTCTAAGAGTTGCCCTGTGACATAATATATGATCTATTTTAGAGAAGGATCCATGTGCTGCTGAGAAAAAAGTGTAACTGCTTGATGTTGGGTGGTATACTCTATATATGTCAATTAGGTCTAGGTTATTAATAGTGTTATTGAGTTCTATAGTTTCCTTATTCAACTTTTGTTTGGAAGATCTGTCCAGTGGCGAGAGAGGTGTGTTGAAGTCTCCCATGATTATGGTATGGTGGTCTATTAGACTCTTGAACTTGAGAAGAGTTTGTTTGACGAACATAGCTGCACCATTGTTTGGGGCATAAATATTTATGATTGTTATGTCTTGTTGTTGTATGGTTCCCTTAAGCAGTATGTAGTGTCCCTCTTTATCTCTTTTGATTAACTTTGGCTTGAAATCTATTTTATTTGATATGAGTATGGACACTCCTGCTTGTTTCCGAAGTCCATATGAGTGATATGATTTTTCCCAACCTTTCACCTTCAGCCTATGTATGTCTTTTCCTATCAAATGCGTCTCCTGTAGGCAGCATATTGTTGGGTCTTGTTTTGTGATCCATTCTACTAGCCTGTGTCTCTTAATTGGTGAGTTTAAGCCATTAACATTTAGGGTTATTATTGAGATATGGGTTGTTCTTCCAGCCATATTTGTTTATTTCTGTTACTAAACATGGTTTGTTTTCCTCTTTGATTATTTCCCCCCCCCTTTACTGTCCTACCTCCCACTGTTGGTTTTCATTGTTATTTTCCATTTCCTCTTCCTGTAATGCTTTGGCGAGGATGTTTTGAAGAGATGGTTTTCTAGCTGCGAATTCTTTAAACTTTTGTTTATCGTGGAAGGTTTTAATTTCATCTTCCATCCTGAAGCTTAATTTCGCTGGATACACAATTCTTGGTTGGAACCCATTTTCTTTCAGTGTTTGAAATATGTTATTCCAGGATCTTCTAGCTTTCAGAGTCTGTGTTGAAAGATCAGCTGTTATCCTAATTGGCTTACCCCTAAATGTAATCTGCTTCCTTTCTCTTGTAGCTTTTAAAATTCTCTCCTTATTCTGTATGTTGGGCATCTTCATTATAATGTGTCTAGGTGTGGATCTCTTGTGATTTTGCACATTCGGCGTCCTGTAGGCTTCTAGGATTTGGGATTCTGTCTCATTCTTCAAGTCTGGGAAGTTTTCTTGTATTATTTCATTGAATAGACTTCTCATTCCTTTGGTTTGGAGCTCTGTACCTTCCTGTATCCCAATGACTCTTAAGTTTGGTCTCTTAATGTTATCCCATATTTCTTGGATGTTCTGCTCATGGTTCCTTAACAGTCTTGCTGAGCTGTCTATGTTCTTTTCCAGTTGAAATACTTTGTCTTCATTGTCTGATGTTCTATCTTCTAAGTGTTCTACTCTGCTGGTAGTATTCTCCATTGAGTTTTTAAGTTGGTTTATTGCTTCCTGCATTTCTAGGATTTCTGTTTGTTTGTTTTTTATAACCTCTATCTCCCTGTATAGTTGATCCTTTGCTTCCTGGATTTGTTTGCGTAATTCGTTGTCGAAGTGATCTTTCATTGTCTGATTTTGCTGTTTAATGTCTTCCTTGATACTCCAGATCATTTGAAGCATGTATATCCTGAATTCTTGATCTGACATTCCATCTGCTGCAGCTGTTACCTCTTCTAAAGTTGCATTGACCTGCATTGCTTGTGGTCCTTTCTTTCCTTGTCTTTTCATACTGCTTGCGTATCTTTCCTGCAGGTGCGGGCAGCGGCTCTGCTCTCTCCTTATTCCAATTGGGGTTTCGTGGCTACCACGCCGGCAGGTCACTGGGCCTGTTCTGGGAGCTGGCGGCGGCTCTGTTCTGCCCCTGCTCCGATTGGGGTGACGAGTGTACCACACCGGCAGGCCACCGGGCCTGATCCGCCGGTCGGTTGCAGGTTTGCCTACCCTGCAGGCGCGGGCGGCGGCTCTACTCTGCCCCTACTCCAAATGGGGTGACGTGTCTGTCGAACCGGCAGGCCACTGGGCCTGTCCCGCTGGTCGATCACAGATCTGCCCACCTTTCAGGCACGGGTGGAGGCTCTGCTCTGCCCCTACTCCAATTGGGGTGTCGTGACTACCCCGCCTGCAGGACGCTGGGCCTGTTCCTGGCACGGGCGGCGACTCTACTCTGCCACTACTCCAATTAGGGTGGTGTTTGTACCACGCCGGCAGGCTCCTGGGCCTGATCCGCCGGTCTGTTGTAGGTCTGCCTACCTTGGAGGCGCGGGCGGCGGATCTGCCCTGCCCCTCCTACCACGCCTGCGGACCCCTGGGCCTGATCTGCAGGTTGATCACTGGTCTGCTCACCCTGCGGGCACGGGTGGCGGTTCCGCTCCGCCCCCACTCCAATTGGGGTCACGTGACCACCACACCGGCAGGGCCTGATCCGGGCGTGGCAGAAGGATCTGCTCTGCCCCTACTCCAGTTGGGGTGACGTGTGTACCACACTGGCAGGCCACTGGGCCTGACCCGCCAGGCTGTCACAGGTCTGTTTACCTTGCCAGTGCGAACGGCGGCTCTGCCCTGCCCCTCCTACCACGCCCATGTACCACTGGGTCGCGGGTCTGCCCACCTTGCGGGTGCGGGTGGCGGCTCCGCTCCGCCCCCTCTCCAATTGGGGTCACGCGGTCACCACGCTGGCGAGCCGCTGGGCCTGCTCTGGGCGCTGGCGGCGGCCTGGCTCCTCCCCTCTGGCTCGACGACAAATTGAGGAGACTCGGGTGACTGTGCCTCACCCCCCCTACCAGGAGACCAACTGCTTATGTCACCGCTGGTATTGATGAAGTTCTCTCCTCCGCCGCTTTCTGCTGACATCAGATCTCTGCCATGTTGGTATCCTATGCGAATGGCAGCATTTCGTTCCCCTTGCCAGGCAACCAAAGCAACGGATGAGTCCTGACCGGCCCTCAGCAGGACCCGGACCGAGAAGCAGTTTCCGCGGGCTCCTAGCCCCTGGCCAGGGAAGTTCCGGGAGCCGGAACTCGGCCGCTCCGTGCTCGGTGTAAGCTCCTATAAGTGTAAGCTCCAAGAAGCAGTCCCGCGGGCTCAGTTCCGGGAGCCGGAATTCGGCTGCTTAGTGCTTGGTGTATGCTCTGATAGGCGCAGGGTCCAAGAAGCAGCCTCCGCAGGCTCCGCAGCCCTGGGCCAGGGTGGTTCCAGGACGGTTCCGGGAGCCGGAACTCGGCCGCCCCGCGCTTGGTGTTCGCTCCGATAGGATCAGGTTCTAAGAAGCACCCAGGCGCTGAACCCTAGCAATCTGTCTGCAAGCCGCAGGCGAATTGCAGCCTGAAATTACCTGATCTATGGCTGAATGAGCTGCGGTCAGTCGAAAACAGGGGTGGTGACGTCAGTTTACCAACATGGTGGCTGCTGGCCTCCTCTGTGGTCTGACCGGTGTGGAGAACCGAGATGGACCGCTTCCTTCCCCCCGTCTCGAACCCAGAATTCAGCCCTGAGTACGGTGCTTGCGCGGCTGGCAGAAACTGCAGCGCTGTAACCCTGCGTCTCTATCCCAGCACGCTCTGCAGACTTTAGCCGCGGGGCGATTTGCTGAATAAGCAGTGTTACCCTCCGTGCAACAAACCTCTCGCGTTTGAGTCCCCGTAGCCGATCCTCGTGAGATGGAAATCCTTCCTCCAGGTTCCGGAGCACCCCACTATTGCTGGAAATTCCCAGACGCCGCCGCGGCGGCGGGCTGGCTTCTCTAACTTAATGCTATTTAAATGATAGAAACAGATTTCTCATATTTATCTAAGTAGTTACTATTTTCAATGGTTTTCATTTCTTTGTAAAAAAACCCAAATTTCTGGTATAGTTTCCTTCTATTGAAGAACCTATAGTTCAGCTCTGGTGGCATAAAACATTTCCTTCCTCCTTTCTTCTGCTCCCTTGCTTTCTCTCTCCCACCCTCCTTCCTTCCTTCTCCCTTCCTTCCTTTTTAGATTTCTTTCCTATATATTAATCTTATGCATTTGATTTTGAATATGAACATTTAACTCCAGGTGGACTTTTTTCAATTTTATTCAGTCCTATGGAAATAATGTTCTACTAACTTCTCATTTACATTTTCCTGGTGAAACACACTGCCATTCTTATTTTTCTTTTTCTGTATGTAATGTGGATTTTTCTCTAGCTGCTTTTGTAATTTTCAGTTAATTACTGGTTTTGATGAGTAGACTGTAAAACAAGTGCACCTGTCCTCATTCTTCTTAATTTTTTTAGCATTCTGAATAACTTGAACCTGTGTGTTTCTAGTTGTTAGCAATTAAGAAAAAAAATGCCATTGTTTCTTCAAATATTTTCTCTATATGTTTTTATGCTCTTCCTTTCTCTGAAGTCTCTACTCCGACATACACTAGACAGCTTGATGAAACTCATAGCTCAATGATTCTGTTTATTGATTTCATTATTACTGTTATGTCTTTTCTGCCTACATTTCATTTGGATAGTTCAGATTTTTATGACTTTGGATTCACAAATATTTCTGTTCTACAACATTCAATCTGTTTTTAATCTCATCCAGTATATTTTCATCTCTAGAAATTAGATTTAAATCTCACATGTCACTGCCTAAACTTTTGAACATTATAATAACTATCTTTATGAGCTTTTCTACTGACTGTAACATTGCTCGATTATGAGTGAGGTTTGGTTGACTTTTCATCTAATTATGGGTCATAATTTTCTGCATATTTGTGTGAATGGTAGTTTTGACTAGATTTTATCAGAGATTTGGTCTCTATGTTAAATATTTTCCTATTACTATAAATATTCTTCTAAAACACACTCTTTTGAAAAACAAATGCATCTCCCTGGGAGTTGCCATTTAAGATTTGTTGTGCATGGACAGAACAGTACCTGCTCTGTGCTGTCTGGCCCTCCCCACTGGACCAGGCAGTCTCTGTTCCTTCCCCAGTGCTGGTCACTCCTGAAGTGCACGCCTGGCTTCTTGCAGCCACATCCTCCCTTATGAATTGTGAGCCCCATGAACTTTCCTTCCTTCCCTTTTGGTGATCTCTTACCCTCAGTGGGCTCCCCCACGTGTGGTCACTGGCTGGTGTTCATCTGAGCAGTGGCGGGCCCTGTCCCTCCCATTCTCCCCTCTATGGTGCTCTGTGCTCTGCCGCCAGCTGCCTGTCTCCCTGTGCTCCCCTCTCCCTCTGCTCAACTCCAGGTGTCCGCATGCCTGGCATTTGTCCCCTCTTTCTGCACTGCAGTCTGGAAACTCTTGAAGGATGGGACAAGACATGATCTTGGGGACGTGTCCTCTGTTCCCCGGAAGAATCACTTCCTGGCATGGCTTGAAAGCAGACGCCTTGCCCACCACCCTGTCAGGTGTCCTCTGAGTTTAGGTTGTCCTCGGGAGAGGCTAAGCACTGCCCCTGTCACTCCCTCTTGGCTAGAAGCAGGGATTCTTCTTTGTTCTCTCTCCCTTTAGTCAGAAGGCTGGGTGGTCCTTCTTCAGCGGGAGTCCTTAGGACTGCACGTGAACATATTTATGTTGTTTCAAATCACCATTAATGACTTAAAATGCCATTGGGATAAACAAGAAAATATTATAAAAATATTGGCATAAACTCCCCAAGGTCCTTTCAGGATTTTTAAAAGACAGGCCAGAGACAGGCCTCACTCTTCATTACCTGTGCATCAAACTCCTTGCTCTAAGGATGGTGTGTGGGGTGCATGCGTGGGTATAAATGCTTTGATCAGTTTCTCCTTCAACCTGATCCCCCACTGGGCACCACCTGGGCTTGGCTCTCCCTGCACTTCAGGAGCGGGGGAGCTGCACGTTCCCAAGCTCCCTCACAAACCATGACTACAGTCACAGCTCTTCCCATTACAGCCCAAGAGCCCTGCCAGCCTTCCTCTCCCTTGACCCTCCTCAGTGGATTCTGTCCTCTGTGCAGTTGCTTTCCCCTCACCTCCCTGATCCTGCCCTCTGACTTTTAGGTTACATTTTTGGCAGAAAACATTTTAAATTCTGAATCTTCAAATCTGTCCTTTTTTGCTTGGTAACTTTTTTCGGCTTTTGAAACTCAAAATACCAACTCTGTCTCCAGGGATCTGGTAAGTCTTCAATTCTATTTTATTTATTTTTTCTATGAATTACTGTGTAGAATTTTAACTGCGATTGTTGTTTTACCTGCAAATTTAGATCCAAGGGAAGGTAAGCACATAATATAATTATATGTTCCCTAAATAATTAATCAGTTTTTTCCTAATATCTTTTATAATTGACTTTTTCTCATGTTTTCATATTGTTATTCTCTTATAAAAGAGTTTTCACCTATTTCACTTCGCAATTATATACTTTAATATTTATTTATTTATTGGTAGATACTGGGATTGAACCCAGGGGTACTTAACCACTGAGGCACATCCATGTCCCCAGACCTTTTTATGTTTTTGTTTTGAGACAGGGTCTCACTAAACTGCTTAAGGCCTCACTAAGTTGCTGAGGTTAGATTTGAACTTGTGATCCTCCTGCCTCTGAACCCTGGGATTATAGGCCTGTTCCACCACACCTGGTTATTCCTTAATTTAAAGGGGTCACTCTCTCCATCATAGTTTATTTTTCTTTGAATTGATCTTATTAGGGACAGAATCTGTGGTATTTATTTTTTCCTTTGGTGGTACTGGGGATGGAACCCGGTGCCTTGTACATGCTAGGCAAGCACTCTACCAATTGAGCTATATCCCCAGCCCCCTATAGTTTATTTTTTAAAGGTCTCAGAACTCACCAGAAAAGGTCTGACTTTAATCGGTTCCCTGGGAAGCCCTCCATATTCACTATTTATGAAAGTATTCCTATAAGATGGTCGATCAGCTACAACTTGGTAAGCTGTAAAGGCTACACTGTGGGCATGCCTGCTTACTGTATCACCAACACATGAGTTACCCTCAAACAGCATGTCAATGTTACATTCAGAGCAGAGCACTGTGCATTCCCAGGTGCTTATAGGTAGATCTAATTGAATCAGGTTCACTTCCTGGTTTTGAATCTCAGCTCTTTTATTCATTACTGTGGCAAATTAACTTAATTGGGATTCAATTTCCCTCATCTATAAAAATGAGTATAATAAGACTAACTATCTCACAGGATTGTTCTAAGGATTAAATGAAATAATAAAGTAACATCTCTGAGAAAGCAACATGTAAGCCCAATCCAACTGTCAAGTTTTAATATCAAGCCAGCTATCCCGGCTACAGATGAGCTGATGAAACCAGATTGGTCCAATACAAAAGTAACAAAAGCAGGTGGTGGTAATGAGATTGATCAATTATATTATGTGCATACAAAAAGTTAACACAATGTATCCCACTATTATGTATAATTATAATGTATTAATAAATTCCTTGTAAAATAGGAGGGGAAACAGTGACTTAGATGAAAATCTACCATCTTTTGCCATATATTGTTAATAAGTATAGGTAATTCTGGAACGTCATAGAGTAGGTCTGAAACCTCTGATAGATGCTCAAATGTCTGGAATATGTCTCCCAGATAGGGAAGAGACAGATGTAGGTGGTGAGAACATGATGTTAAGGGAATAGTTCTATAAAATAGACCCACTGTGCTGATCCCCACAAGCTTTCTTCTTTTAAAAAAGCAATTTAGCTGGAGCCCTGCCTTCTTAAGTCAACAGGATATGTTGTATTCCTCAGCATCGACCTGTTATCTGCAGGAGAAATGCAGGTCTGAAATGCCAAGAAAAAGAACACAAGTTACCCTGGTGGAGGGTGGGGTCAGGATTTTGTGACCCTTTCACAGACCAGATTTCAGAACTCAAGGATGTAAGTATAATTCCCTCTAAACATAACATCTGTAAGAACAGGTTCCAATTAGAACTGATCAGCATAGGCCAAAGTGACCTAGAGTCTGACATCACTCTGTTGTCAATCAAAAGTCAAATGGTAGACATGGGCAGGACTCTGAAAAGTTCCCTGGGACCCCCAATAAAATGGGAGGGCAGGAGGTGTGTGGCACCCTTCTCCTCTCTGAGAGGGCACTCTCTCCCTTAAAAGTGTCCCCTTTGACATTTTCCTATCCCTCCAATAAACTCTGAGATATATGTCTGAAATTTTTTTTGGCATGATTGCAAGAATTGGGGTGAGCTGAGGCTCTACAGCTGCTTCATCTTCATAGCTGGCCGTGGCTTGGTATCATCCCCAGCTCTCTGTTCAGGGTTAAATCTGCTAATTTCCTTTTGATTTTGTATTTATTTAATTAGTTCAGGTCATTATTACCTTTTCCTGAGAAACCAAATGCTACACTTTTTCCCCAAACTGCAACCATTCCCCCAAACCTGTCACCCAAATACTTGAAGATCAGGTGAAGGGTATACTGTCGGCCCCAGACTTTTCCATCATATTCATTAGAAATGCCCCATGAAAACATCCCCAATTCAGGTCATCATGCTGGCACCCGAGTTCTTTTCCTGAATACTCACCCACCTCCTGAAGGCAGCCACTCATGTGAGCATTGCAGAGATAGGGAAGCTGCAGCACCTCATAAGCTTCAGGTCAGAACCAGGGCCTATGTGGGGAGTCACTGCCAGTGATTTTACCATGGAGTTGCCACAGGCCCTTAATCATCTGAGGGTCCCTCCCAGCCGAGGGACCAAGCAAAGACCCTCCTCCCAGCTGCCAGCTGATCTGCTCATGCAGGGACAACTGCCCCTACATCCTGAGGCTCTACCATAGCATGAAAGCTCCCTACCCTACCATAAAAGGGCTCTCTGGGGTCCAGGTCGTGAAACTAGAGGTGCTGACATCTTCAAATCCTCAAGAGCTCTTCTATTAGAAGAGCACGCATGTATGTGCACGCGTACACACACACACACACACACACACACACACAGGTCCCATGGGTGCTCCAGGCATGTCAGATTGAGGCCACAGCTCCACATGGCAGTGTCTCTTTGGCTGGGGCTCAGACTGCCTGCCCAGGACTGGCCATAAGTTTACTGAAGCATTCATAAGATAGGTGACCAAGTTGATTGTGCCCTTTGATTTTTTAACTCCACCTTTCGATGAGTTTTGGTGAATGCAACCTCTGCCACCTCCACCACAATCACCTTTAGACAGTTCCTTCATGGAATCTTGACTTGATTATCCTCCCAGAAACACTGATTTTTTTTTTTTTTTTTGTGGTTGTTGTTTGTTTGTTTCCATTCTCCTTTTAACTCTGGGCCATTTTTAAACCCAAGTTTCTAGACCATTTGTGATTGATTCGCCCCCCACCCCCAACCCATCCACCTACGTTCTTTTCCTTTCTTTGGTGCAAGCAGCTAACAGCCCTGCCTGGTTCTGGCCTGGGCTCTGCTGAGGGGTGCAGACCTGAAAGTCAGCGTCTAGCCTGTGCTCTCCATTGCAGACCCTGCTGTACTGGAAGCTGTGGTTACTGCAGGACCAAGGCAGTGACCCGCCCTATGATATTCTGTAACATCTATAGTTAGTGTGGGGAACTTTTGCAGCATAAAATATCAGCTTTGTCGATACCAAGCCTATCCAGGAGGAGAGGACTAGAGAGGGGTGATTCTTAGACCAGAAATCAGCAGTGGTGGCCCTGATCTATATGGGCCCTTGGTTGTGCTTCCAACTCTGTCAGAGATTTGGGGCTTTTTGTTATCCTTACCTATTGTGTGGCTTATAGAGAGCAGGAAGCAGGTTGGGTGACACGTGAATAAAAGGCAGTACCTGGGAGCTGGGCTTCCCTTTGCAGTTAGAGGGTTATTCCCCAAGGATACAGAATGTGCAGAAAAGCACTTCCCCAATACAGCCAAAACAGCCCAGTGCTGAGTCAGGCCCAGTACAGAGGTTGTCACCCGTGGCTACACTTTTTATCCTTATAGTAGTATGTCATATTTTAGTCATTGTGTCATTTTAGGTTCGTGGGAAATCCATTCTCTTAGATGAATAGACTGTCCCCAGTCATGCTATAATCACCCTTGAGGGCCAGGCCCCAAATCAGGCAGTGCTGAACTCAAAGCATGGCTGCCTTCTTACACCCTCTGCCTCTAAGCCAAAGGAACGAGCTTAACAGATGTGCCTAACGGACGTGCTTGATGGACGTGGAAGTCAGCTCCATGATCCTTGCATGTGTGTGTCTCTTGCTTACTTCACTTATGTTTTTAAATGATCATTACATTCTTTCAGTTTCTTTTACCTATACCAAGAGAACCGAAGGAAGGAGATTCTTATGAACCAGAGCACTGAGTATATATATGTATATATATATATATATATATATATATATATATATATATATATATTCTCTATCAAACAAAGAACACCAACAAAAAGCCCTGTGGCTCTATTTGGGTATGAGGCAAAGTCAGTGAAATGTTTTGGAAAACATGTAGGAAAATTGGTCCTCTGCTACAGAGGTTTAAAAGGCCTTTCATATCTCTGAGAGATTAAGTGTTCGATGCAAAATAAGCTAAGCAAAACTGGATGTCAAAGAGCTGATGATAAAAGGAATTACGTTTGTGAAGCCAGAGAACATGTAGGAAGATCAAGTAGCTCTAGTGCTGTGTCTTAAAGGCTGATAGAATGTTTAAGATAGCAGCCAGATGATCTCCCAGCAGGGAATACAGCAGTGTCAAGTGTGAGTGGAGGGAGTGCTGAGGAGCCCTTCGAGGATCCAGCTCAGTGGGACATGCGGGGTCCTCAATCAAGGTGCCTGTGCTGGCCATCTAAGTCACAGGAAGTGAGAAATAGTTTTGATATAAGAGTTTAGAGTTAATAATGATTTGTGTCTGGTGCTCATTCTGAACCAGACACTGTTCTAAGCAAATTAGATAAATTAACCCACTTAATCCTTACAACACTTAGATGGAATAGATGCTATGAGTCCCTCTATTTCTTTATAGTTAAAGAGATTGAGTAGTCTACCTTGGCCAAAGTTTTATAAAATTAGGTGGCAGCAGCAGGTGCTGGACTCTGAGATTCTGGCCCCAGGTTCAGGAGCCCTTAATCCTTCAGCCTTTGTCCCCTCTGGCTCCTCTGATCATGGGAACAGGAGTGTGGGTGAGGAGGGGTCTATTTGGTATGCTGTGACACATTCACCTCCCTCCAATTGCAGTGGCCAAGAACAGGATTTTTTTGAGTAGGAATCTCACAGCACATGCTTCAGGGAGCACAGGAGGAGTGCAATTTGCCAAAAGCTAATTTCTTCTGCATAGTGCATTTTTGCTCCTCTTCTTTCCTGTAAGTCTTCCTGGTGTTCTTTGGAAAATTATTCAAGCAAAATTAAGCGAGATTTCATCTGTGAGGGTTTGGGCATTTCCTTACTGTCATCTCAGATCTCTTTCGTGTCTGGTGTAACCTTGATCCATTAAGACAGATCAGATTAGAAAATGTTAGCTCTAAGAAAATGATCATTTCCAACCTGCTGCTTTTGCCAATTTATGGAAAATAGCCAGACAAGGAAGGCAGGCTGACATCTGGCTCTGTGGTGTCTGTGGGGATTGATGTGAGGTTCTGCCCGGACAAATACACCCGGGTGCAGATGGGAGCGCTGATGTGTCTGAGGTGTCCGTGTGGAGGGCAGCAGTTTCTAGGCCACTACAGTTTATTATTTCCAGTGTCTCTGCAGTTAACCTAGGTTATCCAACTTGCAGAGAGATTTTAATACATAATCCCAAAATTATATTTGTATTTCCACTTCTGTTAAGGTTTGGATATATGGTGTCTCACCCCCAACCAAAATGCATTTGTGAAGCAATGCAAAAGGCAAAATGATCAGGTTATGAGAAGTGCGACACAGTCAATTGCTTAATCCACTGATATGGATTAACTGGGTGGTGGTAACTCTAGACAGATGGGGTGTGGCTGGAGGAAGTGGGTCACTGGGGTGTGCCCTTGCCTTTTGTCCTTGACAGGGAGCTCTCTCTGCCCCCTGCCTTTCACGTCCTGAGCTGCTTTCCTCCACCACACCCTTCTTCCTTGATGCTCTGCCTCACCTCAGGTCCAGTGCTATAACATTGGCCAACTGTGAGCTGAACCTCTAAAACTAGGAGCCAAAATAAAACCTTTCCTTCTCTTAAGATTTTATTGTTGGGTCTTTTGGTCACAGAAACACAAAGCTGACTAAAACAACCTCTAACTTGCATTTGTGCGCCTAGTTCTTATTACATGTGAGTTTTAATGTTACTTGAAGGAAGAGACTCAGTTTAACCCCAGGGACTGGAAACTATACCCCGTGGTTCAAATCCTACTGACCAACTGTTTTTGTTTTGTTGGACTGTGGATGAAGAATGCTTTTTTAAATTTCTTTTAATTTTAAATGGTTGAACTAAAACAAAAACCATCATAAAGTGGTTTCATGTGTCCCTCCTGACATGTGAAAATCATGTAAATTTCAATTTCAGTGTTGATGAAGGGACATTAGGACATTGCCATATTCTCTCACTTAATATTGACAAGTGGTTTTGTAGGGCTGGCATGGGGTCCAGTCTGTTGATTATGAAGGAGAACTTATAGTCCTAATACCTGTAGCATTTATTATCCAGTCCTTTACAGAAAAATAAAACATTGCCTTTCATGGTACCTGGTGCCATATGGTACAGAGAGACTTGGTGGTGAGTAAATTCTGTTGAACTTTTCTCTGTTTCTGTCAAGGATGGTCTTTCCAACTCTTAACTCCCACTAGGACTCTCTTGTGCCTATAAGGATGCTCTTGGCTCACTGTCTCAATCACAAGTTTTAGTGATTTTATATCCAAGTGTATGGTCTCTGATACCCTACTCTCAGTCACTTGTCTCTCATACATGACCTAGTACTTGACCTTTTCCCATTCCCAGGTCCCATTGTGCAACATAAGGGAGACTGCATGAGTAGAGAAGGGAAAAGAGACATTCCTAGCAATATAATCCTGGCAATGCTTATTCATCTAGGAAGTGGCAGTGCTTTTTCACAGGAGCATCTGATTGCAAAATGTGGAAATCATAGAGCAGAGGGTGAAATGGTGGTTATGGTGGTTACAGAGCATGGAAGAGGGAGATGTTGGTGAGAAGAAGCAGAGGCTCAGTTAGACAGGTGTTAGAGTCTGTAAACAAGTCAAGATGGCGCCTGACATTTTGCCAGGGGGAGTGGTTTGTGAAGTAACAGCAGGGAGCCATTAAGTGTGGAGATTCCTTATTGGTTGACTGCTGTATCTACTTTATGTTAATTAAGATAAGCTGTGTATAATGTATACATACCCCTCCTGTCCTACAATAAACGGCTCCCACTCCTGCTGTATCAATGTACACAAGTTGCTCGCCCCCCCCCCCCCCCCCCCGGGTTATTTTGCTGCAGCCGGACTGCGGCAAATGGTGGCTTGTTACGGGGAGCCCCGGGACACTCGGGGGTAAGTGATGAAAAAAAAAAGCTGCCTGCCCCTAGATAGGACGGGAGCAAATCTGCTCGTCCCTAGGCAGATAGGGCGAGAGGAAAAATGGCCATTTTGAGAAAATGGAGAAGATTGATACAGTATGTTTGTGTCTTGTTTTGTCTTGAAATGTTGTATTGTCTTTGTGACGAAAATATGGAAGGGGTGAGAAGTAAAGTGCCTACTAAGGGAAGGAGGCACCCCAGTGGAACCAAGAGCAGTTAGGGCATGTGTTGATAAAAGCCCAGGAACTCTAGTCAGAAAGAAAAAGAAAGTTCAGAAGAAGAAGGATTATCAGGAAAAAAGTTGCAGCAAAAAGCTATTACTGAATACTTTTCGTTACTGGAGGGTGCGTGAATCAGCGCGGCGGCTGCCATGTGCACGAGCCAGTCATGGCGCAGCAAGGACTTTCCAAGCAGGGGCAGCAGGCTCTTCCCCGCCCCCCCCTCCCACCCGGGGAGTGGGACGCCACTGTGAGAGCCCAAATCCACACCTGACCTGGAGGCACAGTCTCTCCAAGCTTTGCTCCCTATGCCTGGTGGCAGTTTGAGTCCGGAACACTCCTGGACTCTCCCTGGGGCCATCTGGGGCTGCCCAGGATGCTGCAGGTGGAAGATGGCCCACGTCCCTGAAGTTTGATCATTTCCAAGGCCAGTCACTACAATGGTTCTCCCACACCTGGAAGCTAATGAGTAATGAGCACTATTAAGGCTTATTTCAAATGTAAAAAACCTTGAGATAATGTACTAAATTGTTCAGAAGGTTGTTTTCTTAGTGCCTGCTGGAATACTACAGGATTTTCTTTAGCATCATTGCTGGAGTTCCTGCCTTCGTCCCAGTGCCGGTGAGGACGAGGGTGGAAGAATTTCTAGTGTTGCTGAGAACTGGAGGAGACTTCGGATCAAGCTAGCTGCCTGCAGAACTTACCTGGACTGTGATTTAAGCTAGCTGCCTGCAGAATTTACCTGGACTGTGATTTACCTGGACTGTGAGTTAATCTATTGAGACACTGCTTTACCTGGACTGAGACAACAAACTGTAATCTACAACAAATTGTAACTCAGTATCTTTGCTAACGGTGTCATAGCTGTTATAATTTTTCCAAGGGCTTCTTGCACGGAGCCATCAATTGGCTTGGTATTGTGACATTTTGCATCCTCCCCTTCTGCTTGTAGCAGATTATTTATGGTGTTTGTGTAAAAACCACTATGGTCGTTATTTAAATTAAACAAAAGGGGGAAATGTTAGAGTCTGTAAACAAGTCAAGATGGCGCCTGACATTTTGCCAGGGGGAGTGGTTTGTGAAGTAAAGCCAGCGAGCCATTAAGTGTGGAGATTCCTTATTGGTTGACTGCTGTATCTAGTTTATGTTAATTAAGATAAGCTGTGTGTAATGTATATATACCCCTCCGGTCCTACAATAAACGGCTCCCACTCCTGCTGTATCAATGTACACAAGTTGCTTGTCACCCCCCCCCCCACCCCCCCACCCCCCCGGTTATTTTGCTGCAGCCGGACTGTGGCAGACAGGAAAAATGATTCAGGAGGTAAATCATAGAACATGGTGAGTATAGTTAATAGCAATGCATGTAGCCTTGAAATTAGTGAGGCAAGTAGATTTAAAAGTTCTCATTGTAGAGCATGGTGTGTGTTGAGTGTGTGAAGTAATGTATATGTTAATATATGTTAATAAGTTTGACTCAACACTTCACAATATTGAGTCAAACTAATACATAATTTTATACTCCATAGATACAATTTTATCTGTAAATTAACAAAATGGCAATTTTTCAAACACAGACATATCCAGCTGTCAGCTCTATCGAGTCTCGCCGAAGATGCCAATAGCAGCTGGCCACCATATTTTTTTTGTGTGTTGTTTTTTGGTTGATGAACGTTTATTTTATTTATTTATATGTGGTGCTGAGAATTGAACCCGGTGCATCACACATGTCAGGGAAGTGCTCTATTACTGAGTCACAGCCCCAGCCCCCATCATACTTTTTTGAAAGACTGAGACCCAGTGAAGGAGACCTTATAGTCCTCATACCTGAGCATTTATTATCCTTCTCTGAGCTTACAGATAAGGAAGCAACACCAAGAGTCCCTTCTCCAGGCTTCTAAAATTATCCTTTCTCGACCATCCAAGAGGGGACAGCAGCATCCTTTGTCCTCTGAGACACTTTAGTGTTCTCTTTTCTCCGTTTCAGTTGCTAAATAGCTAATCAATGATGTTCTTTATCAAATTTTCCCTGTTTACGTGTTTGGTGGGCTTATCTCCTGACTGGACATGAATGACAGCAGCACTTCAAAGATGATCATTCCCTCTACCTCTAAGTGCCAGCAAACTTGTTGTGCAGTCACCCTGGGTCGACTCTGCTATCCATTTCATCTTAGCCTTTCTCTTTTAGATTCTCCTTTCCCTCCCTACCACAAAGCCCACCAGGTCTCAGGACACACACCTCACTGTATTTCTCTCCTCTATCTACACCTGCTACCTTGATGCTTTCATATGATATCATGACTTTAAATACTAAGTGCTGATAAACCTCACATTTCTATCTCCAGTAAGAACAATCCAGACTTGTAGATCCAGCTGCCATGTATGTGTCTAACTGAAATATCAGATGTCCCCAACCAATCTCTGGAGCTCCTCTTCACATCTATCCTTCCTGTGCCCACATGCACCTGTCTTAAATGGCTGCCACATTTTCCTTCTGATAACCTAGTGTGGCAAATCAGCTAGATGGAGCACATGTCCCTTTCAGGAAAGCCTCTTTTGGTGCATGTTATATGGGTTTTGTGTTATTCTTGGACAATATGATTTTTCCCTCTCCTTTCCTCTTCACTCTCATTCTATGCCTCATTTTTACAATTGGAGTTGTTTCATAATAGTGAAATTGGTGGGGACTGAAGACAAGTTTACCTTATCTTAAGCCAGAGACCCAACGTGAGCATGCCTAGTGCTTAGTTCAAAAGGTTTACAGCAGTAAGCTGAGCAATTATCATTTTGTTTCCTCTTGGCAGGGCGACTGATATTTGTTGTCATTGCCACTATTTTATCTCATATTATCCTTTTTATCTTTTAACACTTATTCATCAAATTTATTATATAAAATTATTTCCATAAGAATTGCTAATTCGATTTCTGTTAGTTGGCCTGACCCATAATTTATTTGGCCAGGGATAGGACCCAGGTTTCCTGAAGCTCAGTGCTGTACTTTCTCTAATTGCTGGGAAGCATTTTCCATGTGCATAGTTTTCCTTCATCTGCTGCAATTTGATTCCCCATAAGGTCAACACAAATTTACATTTCTTTTATGCTTCACAGCATAGCTTAAATATTCTTTAATTGAATTGACAAAAAGTATCACTCTTCCAAAAAAAGTTGTTTAATTAACAGCTTTGACCCAATGCCAGGCTCTCCTGGTATGCAGGCATGTGGATTTTTGTCTCTGCATGTGTGCAGTGGTGTGTATGTAGGGTGTGTGTGTGTGTGTGTGTGTGTGTGTGTGTGTGTGGTGGAGTGTGTATTTGAGGTAGGAGAGCTTATAACTGCATTGAGATGTGCAGCAAAGAGCGAAGGACAAAAGCCACTTGAATTCCGCGCTCCCAAATTCCGATTTTCATAATTCACTCTCGTATTTCAGGTTCACAGTAAAATATTAGTCAAAATGTGTAGTCGGGGTTGAGAACGCTATTTCTAAATATATAATTGAAGTGCAGCAGATTGCTTACTGAGACTAATGAGGAGCTGAGGGGACTGAGAGCAAGTCACAGTTGTGTTGTGTTCAGGGGAGGAGGAAACTTGCAAGCAGAAAATGAATGCGAGCAGTGGGTGGCAGGTGCAGCCAATGTGGGGTGAATAATGAAACAATAGACCATGTAATTGGATGATGCCCTCTCCTTGTTGGCTGGAGATTATTGCTGCAGGCCCCACAACGCACCCAGCCGAAGCAGCCCGCTGTGCAGGAAGAGGAGGCAGGTGCAATATGCCTCAGTTTAGGGGTACTGAAAGGACTTTCACTTCCCCCAAAATATCTCTGTCAGCAGCTTAGTTCTGTTGCTTGAAATACTTTCCTTATAATCTTTCTATTTTCAATCTAAGAAACAATTATGAATGGGAGAGGTACTCAGAATTTGAGGTAACTCTAAGGGGTAAATGAGTATACTTGTTAAGATTTTTTTTTTTTTTTAAAGCATGAGATACAATACAACAAAAATGAACTTAAGACAAACTCAGAATCATTTAAAAGCAGTCAGCGTTTTCATGTGACCCAAAAATGGGAATGCAGATGAGTTTCGGGAACCAGGTAACTCAGGGACCCGGATCTGTCCAAACTCTCTCCTGAGCACATCTCATTTCCTAACACTCTTTCCTCATCTCTTTGTGTCTCTTTGCATAATCTCTCCCAGATGGTTTCTTCCAAGTTTCACATTAATTTTAGATATTTTTGCCCATAAACAGCAATTGAGCTATATGTGTTGCAGTTTCAGACACTCAATTCATGAATTCTACCCATTTTCAGTTGCAAAATTATTTATCCTGTGTATCAAGAGTGGCCCTGGAGGTCACAGTGTGATACCTGCAAAGAAGGAGTGTGTGCAGTAACCATGGTGTGGTGTGGTGTGGGGTAATTCCAAGGAAACAGAAGTTCCTGAGAACTATGAGAACACCCATGTTTATTTTGCTGTGAGTGGCAAATTTGCACAATGTGTCATAGGGCTCTTGTGCCTGGGAATTTGCAGTTGACAGTGGACTCACCACTCGATGGTGCAGTGTGTTGGCCATGCTGAACCTTGTTGGCCAACGACAGTGTGAAGATCTCAGAGGTAGAAGCTCCACTCTCCTGAAGCTTGTAATTTGGGGTGAAAAGGGTCCTCAGCCTCATATTCCTAGGCAAAACTCACCTTGGAAAGTCTCAGTTTCCTTATTTGTCCCCCAAATATGGTGCAAATATCCTCTGCTAGTCCCTCAACTTTCCTTTTCAACTCGTTAATCAACCTGACTTTCAGACATTCTTTACCTAATGAATAACATGCCACTTCAGACGTCATATATTTGATTGATATGAATTTCCTATCTTTTCCCATAAAGCTGTGTTTTTAATTTATAAAATAAGTTACAAGTGTGGACATCACTTGTCTTTGTTCTGCTAGTCTCTGCCTTTAGTTAAAATGTTTAGTTCATTATATTTAATATTATTGCTAATATGGCTAGACTTAAGTCTATTATTTTATTATTTATTTCACTTTGCTCTATTTTTTGCCTTCATGTTCTGTACTTATTTTTTTGAGTAATTTTACTATTCTTCAAAATTTTAATTTAATTTAACTTATATTTGTAGCAATGACATTTTGCATTATTTTGAAGTGGGTGCTTTATAGATTATGGTATACTTGCTTAAAAATCTTCATTATCTACTTAATGTTAACATTTTACTGCTTCATATAAAATGTAGAAACCTTACAAGTAATACTTTTTTTCTCCCTCTCCATTTATTATGGTTTAGATGTGAGGTGTCCCCCAAAACCTCATGTGTGAGCCACAGCAAAAAAGTTCAGAGGTGAAATGAGCTGATCATGAAAATGTCAACCTAATTAGTTCATTAGTCAGGAATTAATTCATCCCCTACCAGGGATGAATGCAGGTAGGGTGGCTGGAGGAGGTGGGTCACTGTGGGCTGCCTGTGGTGTTCATATTTTGTCCTGGTTGAGCAGAGTGGTCTATTTTCTCTCTGCTCCTTGGTGTGATGTCCTGAGCCACTTTTCTCTACTGTGATGTTCTGCCTCACCCTGGCTGTCTATGGACCAAGACCTCTGAAACCATTAGCCCCCAACAAGGCAACATGAAGCTAAAGATGGTGCACCCTCTTCTTTGAAAATTCTTCTTCTCAGGTCTTTTGGTTACAGCAGTGAAAAAGCTGACTAAAACACCATTTCTTATTCTACAGACCTTGATTTTTAGAACAATTATAGATTGAGAGGGAAACTGAAAAGAAAGTATGGGATGTTTTTCCATATTCCTCAACACATGCATAGCTACCCCCATTAGCAGCATCTCCAATGATGACCCTATATTTCTATGTCATGATCATCCAAAGGTCCCAATTTACATTGGGGGTCAGTTTGGCTGGTGTTCCTTCTATAAGTTTGGTCAAACGTCCACCAACAACAAACTTGAGGGGCTATTGAAAGTTCTGCTTTGGAAATTTCATGTCTGAGAATTTAACTAGCCACATCAGAGCGCATCGGGTCAGCATTAGAGAGTTCAGGGGAGCATTGAGATCTGGAGTTAAAACCATAAAGCTTTGCCACACAGAGTCACAAAGATGGAGTTAAAATTATGGGACTGGATGAACTCGACTATGAAAAATATTTAGTCTGAGGAGGGCTTAGACAGGATGTATGTCATTCTAACAACTAAAGGTCTAACAGGGCAAGAAGAGGAAATTCTGACACAGGAGTCCTGGGGGTGTAGTCAGAGAGTTGCAAAGAAACCAGGAGAGTGGTGTCACCCAAAGCAAGAGGACACCACCTGCACATTGGTTAAATGACAGTGGAAGAGTTTGTGAAGGAAAAAATGTGACCAGTATGAGAAAAGAGAAATGGCAGTCTATGGATAGAATGTTCTGGAGAAAAGCTGGGTTTAATGAGTGAAGAAAGGATCAGGAGGGAAATCAAGACTCATTTGAAGACAAATGAACCAGAATAGAATACAACTAAAGGAAGTCAAACACACACACACCCATACCCACCCCCCCAACACACACACACAAACACACACACACACGGGTTCAAGGAGAGAGCACCCTATGGCAAATCCAACAGAGGGGTCAAGTAGACCAGCAAAACAGACATTGGACATGACCATTGGGTCCTTGATAACTTGAGTGATGTCACTGTTAGAAAACCCTCGAGGTGTATGGGATTGGAGTGCCATGTCTCTGAGGAAGGAAGAGGAGGGCAGGATGAGGAGACAGCTCCCCAAATAGAATACATCTTGTCTTTCTGTACCCCATGGTTGTAGAGGGTGCACCATCTTTAGCTTCATGTTGCCTCCTCAGTTGCTGCTCAGACAAACATTTTGATCTATGGACACAGGTTCATAACCTGTAAAGATTATTCTGGGGTAGATCTGCTAGTTGCTGCTACTTTGCTTTGCATATAATAATGATTAACTATATAGAAGGAAATCTTCTTTGTACCTTTCTGTCCTTGTCTGGGTAATGGGCACCATACTGCCCAACTTGCAATTGTTATGCAGACTTACTGTTATTAAGCATTTACAAATACATCATAAGCATTAGATGAGTGTTCATTAAACAAATTCTAAAGCTTACTGTTAACAGAGTTATTCTGTTAGATCAAGCATTACGGAGCAAATATGAACCCTAGAACAATACATATAAGAGGATATTAGGGTACAAGATTGCTCAGGGAAGCAGAAAAACATAATTAGATCATTATAAGTTCATTGGTAGCTCAGGGCAGGCCAGGAGACTTGTTAATGACCTCTCTGTTCCCCTGAATGTCCTTTCACCAACACTGTGGTTACATCATTGCCTAGCACGACAAAAGCTTTCCTGGTTCCCCAAGGCCTGGATGTCAGGCAGCTCCCAGAGAGGGTGCCCAGGAGGTGCTGGGTCAGGGCTTGCTCTCTCCTGTCTTACAAAGGCACCATCTGAGCATGAGGGGGAAGGAAGGCACAGAGAGGATGCACTGAGCTCATGACTACCTCAGCATCCCCTGTCCTCAAGGAGTGAAATGGCCCCAACCTAAGTGTGTGGAGTACTGAGAAGTGTAGCAGAAGCCACAGATATGTTGTGCGTATGAACTCTGTGTCCTACATTTCTACTCAGATTTTCTTCTGACCATCCATTACCATTTGTTCCCCGGACGACACAGTGAAGCAAACAAGGACTGAAGGGAGGAAGAAATGGTGCTCTGTACCCCTTTCCAAGACAAGGAGCCTTGACTCATGGGTTGAAATCCCCATGAACAGGTGTGGGATGTCACTGCATCTCTTGTCCAGAAGAGCTTTGGATTGGAGGACATGGGCCAGAACAGAAAGCTAATGACAGAGTTCTCTCCTTGCTCTTTCAAGTTTTCTTCTCTTGGAAGCAGATGGAGTAGCATGTTGTAACAGGCCATCGCCAGAAGGACACACTGGAGTTGCACAGTAGTACCTGGAACACGTAACTGCTCACTTATGGGTGCATCTGGGAGGGAGAACGTAAAAGTTGACCAACATTACAGAAGCAAGGTTTTAGGGATAAGCAATGGGAGGTGGGCAAAAGGCAGGAAGGAATCAATGGGTCTTAGGAAAATCCAAACCCATGTTCCAGGTAGGTGAAATAGAATCAGCTGGAAGGGTGTAGAGGGATGGGGAAGGGGTTGGGCAAGGGGAGGCGCAGGAGGAAATGGGGAGCTGGGAGCACTTCAGCAATCGCCTTCATTTCTGCCTAGTTTATATCTCACATGACTCCAGGCTTCTGAACTAATGCAAAAAGTCAAACCAAACCAAAGCACAACAGAAAAACCCAGTTGTGCTACTTGTTCATGCTCCTTTAAAAAAATGTCTGAAGAAAGAAATAAAGTAGAGAGAGAGAGGGAGTGTGTGTGTGGGGAGAGGAGAGAGAGAGAGAGAGAGAGAGAGAGAGAGAGAGAGAGAGAGAGAGAAAGGGAGGGAGGGAGGGAGGAAGGAAGGAAGGAAGGAAGGAAGGAAGGAAGGAAGGAAGGAAGGAAGGAAGGAAGAGGAAGGAAGGAATTGTGTCCTGAACCCACCCACAGAAACTCTGGGATAATATGCTGTTTTAGTCAGGAGGTAAGAGCTGGCACGGGGCTGATAACTTGGGATTTGTTCTTTCTCAAACCAACACTTACAGAGCAAGGAAGGAAACTGTTTAGGAAGAAGGGCAGATTTCCCACTGGGCGACTCCTACCAAGGACCGAGCACACCCCAACACTCTCCACTAATGACTCATTTGTTCATTTACACATAATATTTGGAACCTTCTGTATTTTAAGCCCTTGGTATGCACTCTGGGTATATGGTTAAGCAGATACACATGACCTCTGCCCTCACAGGACCCAAGGATTAAGACAAATATTGAGCAAAAGATTTCTAATACACTAAAAGGTAAGTTATGCAACAGCATTGGGTTTAACAATATCATGATTAGTAGTAAAAATATTAAAACAAACCAATTTGTTTGGGTTTGAAACTTACTAAACCAAGTGTGATGGAGAGCCGTGGGGTCCTCCATGATCCCATTTCATAGTATTCAGGCCTTTGTACAATTGCCTCCTGAGAAATAAGACTTAGGATTTGCTTCTAATTAATAGAATGGGCAAAGGTTTCTGGGAGAGGTACTTCTGTGATTCCCTTTTGTTATATAAAACTCTATCATTTTAGCAGATTCTCTCTGGAGTCTCCATCTTGTTATTTAAAGAAAGCTAACCTGAGTCTTCCAGCTACAAGATGAATTCTACCAACAACCTGAGGAAGGTTGAATGCAGATCCTTGCTCTGGTGAGTTTCTGAAGCAAACACAGCCTAGGGTGGTCCCTTGATCAGAGCCTAGTGGGAACCAGGGCAGAGGACTTGAGGAGCCCCGTGGTTCTGAATTCCCAAATCACAGAAACTTTGAGATAATATGTTGTTTCAGTCAGTTTTTGTATCTCAGTGACCAATATCCCTGACAAGAGCAATTTTGAGGAGGAAAAGTTCATTTTAGCTCATGGTTTCAGAGTTTCAGTGCATAGTCTGCCAATCCCATAGCTCCAGGCCCAAAATTATGCAGAGCATCATGGAGGGGGCATGTGGTGGAGGAAAACAGCTCAGGACATGGCAACCAGGACATAGAGACAGAGGTTCTCCACTCACCAGGGACAAAATAGAAACCCCAAAGGCACATCTCCAGTGTCCTAAGTCCTCCAGCCACTGCCTGCCTGCCTACTGTTACCACCCTGCTAATCCATCATTGGATTAATCCACTGATTAGGTCGCATCTTTCATAATCAAATCATTTCACCTCTGAGAATTCTTGCATTGTCTCACACATGAGCTTTTGGAGGACACCTCACATCTACACCACGACATATGTGCTATTTTAAGCTACAAAATCTGTGGCACTCTGTTATTTAGCCACAGACAAGTAATACACAATACTTTAAATGTCTAAGTCCAGGCTTGGAACTGCAGGAGGTTCCAGGAGACAGCAATGGAACTCAGGGTTCTACACTCCCCCAAATTTCAGCCCCGTGTCTTGCTAGGGGCCTTGTGCCAAGACAGTGTAAGAAGTGTGGTTGTGTAAGAGCAGCTCAGAGAGGGCAGCGGCCAGTGCTGCTCTGTGGGGCTCAGGCAGGATTGTGCTGCAGTAGATAGGAGTGAAACTCAGAGGGCCAGGACGCTGTGCTTACCAGAAACTGCAGGGCAGGGAGGGGTTACAGCAGATGGCATGGCATTTGAAAAGTCTCAGAGTGTCCAAGACTGTGCACACTGGTCTACTGTCTGAGGGCAGGAAGGGACCCTAGAGATTCTGAGAATAAAGATGAAACCCATCGGCCTCTATGGGAAGAGGCTCTTTTGTATTAAAAACAGGTAAAACTACCTGATTATTCTCCATTCCAGTCTTGCTCCCTTCTCTGAGTTATATACCTTAGGCCAATTTATGACAGTGTCAACCGAGTTATTATCTAGCTAAAATTACCACCACCCACAATGGGGATCTCTGCTGTAGTAAAACAAAGCTGGTGCCAAGGTGGGGGAGAGCGTGGGGGAGAAGGCCTTGGGCATCTCTTTTCCTGACAATGTTCTTTTTATGCTAATATCTCATAGTTTCCTACCTTAATGGCTCCATTAAATGCCATGAGAGTATTTGCAAGAGAAAAGTGTACCTGGAGATGAAGATGTAAAGTTACTAAGTGCATTTTGAGGAACAGAGAAGATTTCTCAGTAACGGAGTTAATGTTCCGAAGAAAGCTTTGTTTATCCGACAGACTTTATGGCTGTGCTGTTTTCTTCACTCAGCGCCTTAATTCTCAGCTACCATAAGGCTGTCCAGATGTTTAAAATAAAAAGCCCATTTGGGTATTATCGGAGATTACTGGGAAGAGATAGACAGACATGATGTTTAGCTATGCAACATAAATTCCCGGAGTATGTGCCATCCAGCACACTCAATATTCTCGGCCTGCTGAAAGACTGAGCTAATAAATCATAAAAACGAGACACAGAGCCCCAAACACAATTTACCTCTAGCCAGCTGCCATCACTGGGCGGAAGGAAAGGAGGTGGGGATGAAGAATGTAATCGTGTTTCCCTCCCAGAAGCCCGGTGGGCCGAATTTTCCATAAGCTACCTTGGAGAACCTCTGCTCTGTCCCTGACCTTCCCCTTTAGGATCAACACCCACTTTGATGAGATGCATATTCTGTCCCCATCGTCTTGCCAATTTATCCATTCCTTGTCATTCCTTCTGTCATGACCTTCTGTCACTCCTATGCCTTAATGTATTCCATTCATTTTCCTCACTACTCCTGGCTTCCCTTCCTGTCAAATTCTACTTATCCTTCAAGGTCTTGCTGGGGACCTTATTCTTCTTGAAGCCCTCTTGATTCAGACCCTCTAAACACCTCTTTATGTCCCCATGGTATTCAGCTGAACTCTCAACAAACCTCTTTACTCCTCATCAACATTCTATTTCTTGAGAATAAAAACCATGTCTTTTATTTTGTGCTGCTTGCAGAATGATACCAACCATCTTTCACTCATTTGCCTATCACAGGGACTGCCTGTGAGCCTACATTCAAATATTCACCCTATTGGTGCTTTGATAGATCGTTTGGCATATTATAATCATCACTGTGAGTCTAAGAAGTAAATGCTGTTTTTGTTTTCCAGATAAGAAGGTTTAAATTGTATGTATTAAGTGTCTTACCCAGAGTCTCACAGCTAGTGAAAAGCAGGGCAGGGGCTTTAGAGCACAATACTACTCCATGAACACTGTGTCATAAGATCTCCCAAACCTAACACTGCCTTGCACATGGCGGATGTTGGAACACTTCCATGAAATGATGGAGGGCATATGTAGGCACAAGTGAATGTACAACTTGAAAACTTCACTCACCTCTGGGGATACCCATTGTCCTGTCACTCAATGGTGTTGTCAGTGCCTGGACTACTTGCCCCTGTGGACAAGTGAGTTCTCCACATAACTGTACCCTGGGTTGGATTCTGGCTCTATTTCCTTGGGTGATCCATTCAACTGCTTTGGGTTTCCAGCTTTCTCATCTGCATAGGCATTGCTTGGCTGACAGTCAATGCACATGGATGTCAATAGCAATGTCATGGCCAGTGACATGAGAAGCGCTGGGAAAATGTCAAGGGAGGAAAATGAAAGTGGGAGATACACAGTTCCTGATGCTCACTGAAGAAAGGTTTCGTTTCTTCTAGGAGCAGAACAGAGGGATTTATTATCAATCATAATACTGCTCTCCAGAAAGCTTGGCAGTGAGTCTGGTCTCTTGATACTTGGTTGGCTTACTCTCAAAGTTGGCTTCATGATTAGCTGTCCATCATTTATGAATGACCCAATGGACATAGACCTGTGTGGGCATTTGGGAGGGAAGAATTGTAGAAAGGAAAATAAATTTCAAGTAAGGTGGCTGAAAAAATGGGCTCCTAGACCAGATATATTATTAACCAGCTCTGTGACCTGGTAATCAGAGTCATCATTTCACCAAAGCTCTGCTTTCCGAACTAGTATTCTGTGTATGTGTGCATTTGCCACTGGATTCCTAGGAATTTTGCTATTGATACTTTACAAACAGATGGCCACTAATGAGAATGTTCCCGTCCCTTACCTGTAATTCCTAATTATACAGCATAAATACAAATTTAGCTTTAATTCAATTAAGTGGTAATGAGGTGAGGAAATAATACTTGAGCTTATTATGCAGTTCAGGTCAGTAAGCAATGGGCAATAATATTTGTGTTCCATTAGATTCTATGAGGCATTTTCAAAAATCTTCTAAAATGTCCTCGAAATACTCTTGCTCAAAGAGCCTGTTAAAAGCAGAGGCAAGGACTCGAGAAAAACAAATTAAGCATCTTAGAGAAATGTAAATTTAAGTCACTTTTTGAGCCCCAAGGCACCAAAAAAATTTTATATGTATATAAAACTGTGGAGACTTTATCCTTACTTTTCTGAAACTCATTTGCATTACCTATAAAGTAAGTAATATACAATACAATTTTTAGAATATTTTTCCCCTTCATAGCATGAACATATAACCAACTCCAACTTTCTACAGTAGCCTGGAGGACCTGATTTAGTTTGAGTATGTGTCCCCTCAAAAATTCAAGTTCCTCAATGCAATTGCAATGGTTTTATGAGGTGTGGCTGAGAGAAGGCAATTGTCATGAGGTCTCCACTCTCCTAAATGGGATTAAACCTTGTGAATGGGACGTGGGGTACAGCTCAGTGGTAAAGTGCATACTTAGCATGGGCCAAGCCCTGGGTCAAATCCATAGCACCAAAATGAAATAAAATACATTTAAAAGGGAGTGGAGGTTGAATGGAGCCTCTTTTGCCTTCTTGCTCTTGCTTTATATAAGGACACACCATTAGTCCCTCTGGAAGAAGCAGTAGCAAGGCGCCATCTTGAAAGCAGAAGGGAACCTTCTCCTGAAAACTGTTGGCAACTGGACTTGTCGCCCTCAGACACATGAGCACTGCATTTGTGTTGTCCAAAGATCACCCAGTCTGTGGTGTTCTGCTTTGGCAGCACAAGGGCACTAAGAAAGGTGCCAGTTAAACCCCAGGATAGAGTTCTGAGTGATCTTTTGCTTATGTTCTCTCTGCCTTTAGTCTAGTGTCTGTGCTCACAGTAGATCCAAGGGGCATAGAAGGCTGCCCCTTTTAGGGTGTGTGTGTGTCTCTTATTGAGTTAAGGTGAACATGGCATCTGTCTGGAAAACCTAGCTGGCATAGCTATTACAACATCCATTGAAATTTATTCTTCATATGAATAGTGAGATCATATCTTACCTTTGAGTGAGGCCTAGCAAAACTGCATGCTAAGTGCCTTGCACAAATTAGGTGTTCAATTAACAATCACCACCATTGGGTTGAATTAGTAAATAAGCAATGCAAAGAACCCCAGACAAGTGAAGCGCAGATGAATGGACTGAATTTAGTTTTCCCCAAATTCACAGGTTGAAGTCCTAAGTTCACATGAGACTGTATTTGGAGACTGAGCCTTTGAAAAGACAATTAAGATTTAATGAGGTCATAAGAGTACAGAATTAACCCAATAGGCCTAGAGTCTTTTGAAGAAGAGAAATGATACTCAGGAGAAAGGCCACAATGGAACAAGAGGAGGGCTGCTATCTGTGAGCCAATGGTAATGGCCAGAAGAGAAACCAAGTAAGCAGAGACCTTGACCTTGAACTTGGACTTCTATTTTCTAGAACTGAGAAAATAAATGCCTATTGTTAAATCCATAGCACCAAAATGAAAGAGTCAATCTGTGGTGTTCTGTAGCCACAGACTTAGAATCTACCACATGAGATAATGGACTGGGATGAGTATGGTTTGTTAATAGAATCTGCCAAGTTAAAAGAGGGGAGAAGAAAGGAACATGTCAGTGCTACTTCTAAAAGCCTGCTTAGTGACTCAGTTTAAATCCAGATGCAATTCATGCATTAATTTATTCAAGAAAGAGTTACTGTGCATAAGTGGTAGGGGAACTCCCGAATGGAGTTCTTGAGGTAAGCACCTGCCAGACCTTGTGACGCTGTCCTCCTGCTGGCCCTCTGCAGACCCACCGTCTGAGTGCAGATGTTCCTCATGTCCTCCTCCCAAAGGACATCAGTGCCCACATCCCACCTTCACATTCCTGGGCTTCCTCAGCGCCTGTGGTCTGTGTTTCCATTTGTTTTTAGTTACACTGTCCCCTCTGCATGTTAAAATCTGTTATCTAGAGCTACGGATTACTAAAGCATTAAACACATCTCCCCACCAGAGAGTGAGCTCCTTTGCAGCCCAGCCCCTCTCTTACTAGAAGAACAATGAGGCACTCAATTTTATCATTTCTCCTGGATTTCCTCCTATGATGCCCTCTCTTACACTCTTTCCCTCCTTCCTGACTCGAAGGTCAGTAACAAAACAACTTTGGGGTTAATACCTCAGTGGCTGCTGGAGAAGATAATGAAATTCTAGACAGAGATGCCAAACAAAGTCACAGCACCGATACCTTGTAATATTTTCATAAGTACATTATATTGGTACATAGTAACAGGGTTCATTTTGACAGATTCAGGTGTGCATGCAATAAAATTTGCTCCATTTCAATTCCCAGAATTTCCACTTTCCCTCCCTTCCTTCTGCCCCTGCTCTCCTTCTTCTAATCTAATGATCTTCCTTCTATTGACTTAGTTTTTTTTAAATTGATACTTTATAAACATAAAAGTGAAATTCATCGTGATATACTCATGCATGTAGATACCATCTTATTATGTCTTCAAAGTTACATGTTGGAGGCAGCTGCTGTTTTCTCTAAGGATTCTTAACAATGCTTTGGAAATTTCTTCAAGTGAGAAGAGCCACAGTGAATAAGATGAGTCACTTTTTCTCTTGCTCCCTCATCCAGTCCACAGAAAGTTCTAGAAATCTCCCTTTCATCTTTCCTTATTAATATCAGCTTTTCTACACTATGGGTCATCTTCTGCTGGAATACTGTAGCATTTTCCCAACTCATCTTCCTGTTTCCACCCTTGTCTCCAGGTATGTACTGTACCAAGCAGCAGTAGGAGAGACACCACTGAGCAAGATGGCGGCCACTTCTCTGCTGCCTCCTTCTCATTCCAGTGCCTTCCTGTTATACCACCCATGAGGTGTTTTCCTCTGGTCTAAGAACCCTAAATTTCTTCATGATTGGCTCCCAGTCTATTCCTTAATGAACATATTCTTCATTATTACCTCCACTGCTTATTTTTTGTCTGAAGTTTTCAATTTACTCAATGTTTTTATCTTTCTTGTTTAAGGGAAATTATTGCCACCTCTCTGCCTACAAATGCCACTTCCTTCATCTTTCCCTGGCCTGTTCTTTCCCGTTTGAATCTCTGCTCACATGTTACTTCTAGAGAGAATTCCTCCCCGACCACCCTATTTCAGTTGCCTTTTACCCTGATATTCCTGACCTCAATCTACCTTTGTTCTCATATACTGTGCTATCGATTCAGTTTCCTGTTTTAAGTTTTTATCAGTAAATATAAAATTCCAAAACATTGGGAAATTTTTTTCTTACTCATTTTTATATTCCCTGTGTGCAATATCACAACTAGGCCACTTACTGAATGAGTAAGGGAGGGGAAGGAGAAGAGAGGGGAGGAAAGGAGGGCGTGTCAGTGAACCAAAGGAGAGGAGGAAAAGATGGAGAAGGCAGAAAAGGGAAAAGAGGAACAGGAAAAGGAGGGGGAGAAAGAGTAAAGGAGGAGAGAGTGGGGAGGAGGAGGAAGAGGTGGAGGATGAAGGTGAGAGGCAGGGTGGAAAGAGGGAAGAAAACCTTCATCTTGTGGATAAAGATGAGGACACTTGATAGAAGAGAAATGGAATAATTTATTTCCCAGCAAGATAACAATAACAAAAAACATTAATGGATTTTGCTCCATTGGTGTTTCAAAAAGAATGACTTGGATATTTGCGACAGGAGGCCTTCAGATAACCTTTATTAGCTCACACAGCAGGAAGATACCTCTGCTCAAAGCTGGGTTATTCTTGAGTGATGCCCTTGGTCAGGATCACCCCAGGCCAGAACACACAGCAAAGTGACAGAAGTCAAGCTGGGCTGCACCACTGGGGAATGAGGTCAATGCCCACATCTGGCTGTACATCTTTGTCTCAGTACACCTGCTCTCTCCTCTCGCTGCCGTCCAGATGGGCTCACATGAATTAATGAATTATCTCAGTGCTAACTTTTTTCTTTTTCTGTTTTTTTTTTTTTTTTTTTTTTTTTTACCAACTGATGCAAAGCCATGATTAAAGCCTGGGATAAATGTGTTCGTGCATTTAAAGCATAAGCTCTGTAGTGTTTTAGTTGCTATAAATGTATTGAGGGAGGGGAGGGAAAGAGAGAGACAGAGAATGGGAACTGGGTCTTGCAGTTACAGAGATTGAGAAGTCCCAGGTTCTGCTGTCTGCAAGCTGGAGAAGCGGAATTCCAGAGTCCAAAGGCCTGAGAACCAGATGAGAGCTGAGGACACCATCCCAGTCCTCTTCAGAAGGACTGGACAACTGGCAAACAGATGTTCCAGATCAAACAGTGAGAGCAAATGGACCCTCCTCAACCCTTATTGTTTCATCTGGTCCTCAGTGGATTGGATGATGCTCACCTCCATTGGTGAGAGTTGATTCAATTTACTGATTGAGATGTGACCTTCTTCCTGAAACTCTCTCACGTACTCAGGAGGGACTTTCTTTAGGCCAGTTGACATATAAAATCTGCCATCCAAACCGAACCATAAGCTCTTGCCTCAATCTCTCTTTCTGTCCCCCTTACCCAGATGGAGGGCCTTAGAAACATCTTATTTCACTTAATATCAGGCTTCCTCTTACAAGGAGATGCAGGTAGACACTCACTGCCTTGTGAAATTAGCTTCATTAACTTTCAGTCTCGCCATATGCCAAGACAGAAGATTTGCTTATAAGAGATTGCTACTGTGTTTGCTGTCAGTGGAATAAATCACTGTTGGCCTTTAGACTTTAAAGAATTTAATGAACTTAGGCGTGGAAGTAACCCACAGCAGTCACAACTGTAACCTTGCCTTCTGTAGGTAAAGCCCATGGTCATTCATGTTCCTTCTTTGACTTGATGGAATCACTGTTAACAGCTCAGACCAAGGTAGAAAACCTGTTGGAATAAAATCTAACTGACCCCAGTTTCATGTCAAACAGAAATTATAAATGAAAATTCCATGCAGATAGGAAGATGCAGAGTGATCAAATGATACAGATTCTTCTATGTATAAACGTGGCTGTATGACCAAGGTGATCCTGCAATATGTACACGTGGAAAAAAAAGATTACGTACCCCATTTGAATCAAATGTATGATATGTCAAGATCTTTGTAATGTTTTGAGAAACTAATAAAAATATTTAAAAAAATGATACAGATTCTTGGTGGACTGGTGTGAAATAACATTTATTATAGGATCACTGTTCTTTAGTCAGTATACATTAGGAATGTGATCTATTTAATCAGTATTGTATATCTGTAGGTTAGAGTCACTATCCTTATATTAGAGATAAGGAGACTAACATTCAAAATATTTAGAAGAAAAAACCCAATATTTCTATAACAAATAATTTACCTAACAGTCCTTTTTCACTTACCAAAGGCCTGTGGTAGCCTAGGAGCCACAGATTTAGTAAAACATGATGGATGTCCTACTTTCTAGATGCTGGAGAAAGCCCCATAGCTGGTCAGTGGTCACAGGTGGACTTTGTCCCCTTTGTATTCAGCCAACTGAGTCCTAATCTGAGACGTCCAGAAACTGAATTGTCTAGAGTCTGTCACTTTGTTGCTGTGAACTTGAAAGGACTTCATAGTTCTTCTTAACTGCAAGTCCCTTAAATTATATGAGAAAGCTTGATTTGTGCAATTTTTGTGGGGTTCTTCCAGTGAATCACAGAGACACAATCAGGTGGACAGGATCTCCTTGGTCAAGTATTCATGCACAGTGTCGTGGGCTCTTCTGTTTTTCAGGGATCCCTGCTGACTAGAGTTAGGCCAGAGAATCATGAGTTTAAGCAGTTATAACACATGGACCATATTTTACTCCTTCTCCAAAAAGGCTGAGGAAGCTTATATCTCTGGGCATTATCATCCCAGACCTGGCTTCCTGCATGGGAGTAGATGGCTGTAGAATCCCAAGACGAGCTCTTACGGGGTCAGTTTGCTCACCCTGATCCATCGGTGTGTTCCAGGTGAACAGATGCATGGTAGAAATCCAAGCCTTTTTTCTTTCTTTCTTTCTTTCTTTCTTTCTTTCTTTCTTTCTTTCTTTCTTTCTTTCTTTCTTTCTTTCTTTTATCCCAAACGAAAGCTTATGCAGAGGCTGCTGATCTGTGTTTTGAATAGAAGTTTTGGGTGAAAAAACAGAAAGCATATTATCTTCTTCAAATGTCTTTTACAAAAATAGAGCATCCTCTTCCTGGGGAAAGGTGTTTTGGAAGCTTGCCCTGACTCCAGCTTATGAGGGCATGGACTCCAAGTGTGTCTGACAATGAAGCAATTCTAGTTCCCCTCACACTATTTCCTTTTCACAGATATTTGAAATCTAACATGTGTTTAGAGGACAAGCCTGGGTGGCCAGTGACTAGGTTTCAGGGTCATGAGTAGGTTACTCATTTTCTACAAATCTTCATGTTTTTTTTATTTAAAATGGGGATGATATACTTACTTTTAAAAGTTGAAGGAAAGATTGAAAGTAATTCATTAAACATCTTTGGTTTCATGACTGTATAAATCAAATAAATTTTTTTAAAAAAATAAAAACAGCAGCTGTTTTATTCTTATTTTATTATTTATTGTGGGGTTTATTACGTTCACTTTTATTTTACTTGATACTTTTATTCTGGTAAAAATCTTCCCCGTTCACTGATGGGGGCTCAGGTGCTCACTCTTAGGAGGAGGGTGCACTCAACACACTTCTGTGTAAGTAAAAGGCCAGGTGTGGAGGAGTCTCTGTTCCACTCTCCATCTTACCCTCTCCTGACCTGTGCTCTCCCCTCAGAAGGAGACCCCAGCTTCATCGGAACTCTTTGCACCAAGTGTTGTTCATGGTTAGTCAGACAAGGGTGCCTGTGTAGGTTCTGGCCTGTGCACTGGGCACAGAGCCCTGCAGGTGTTCTGCAGTCTACCTGGAAGGACTGGAGCATCCATCTGCTCCTCTCCTTTCTCCTGATGCATATGCAGAACTTGGATAAGATAGCTTGGCCTGCACCTGCCCTCTCAGATGGCAGGGCTTGGGGGAGCCTGGGTCCCTCATGTTCACTGCCTACCCCTGGGCCTGTTGTACATGAGAAGGAAACCAGTGCCCATCTTGTTTGCTGTTTTTCCCAGATGTGACATAGTGACATAATCCATTTCTGTGTGGTGCCCCTCCCAGCAAGTGGATGGCCCCTGCTCCACCCTCTTAAGGCAGGACCAGCTCACTCAGCTATTGCCCATCAGGGGCAGTGGAGAGCTGAACCATCTGCACTACTCACAGCTGATGCAGTTACTTAGTAACTAGCTATTTCCTTGAATTTCTTTTGTTCTACACAAAATACTGCCAACAACAACAAAAAAATACTGCCAACATTTTGTTCATACACAACCTTTCACCATGTGAAAACAGGCATGGCAACAATACACAAGCAATGTGCTCACAACGACCCACTAATCTTCCCATGATTGTGATCTTAAATCTAATAAGTATAAAAACAAATTACTAGTGTAAAAATTAGATTTCTAGAAATTTTGGTATGCAGGTACATATCACTTTTACAATATGTTCACATGTGGAATAAATTAGAAAAATCTAGGGAATTGATATTAACCTTTTCCAAAATAAGAGGTCTACATGGAATATCTTTAAAGTCCTGCAAACAACAAACTCCCTTAGTGTTTTTTCCTAATTATTCACCTTCCTTGGATTTAAAAAAAAAATGTATCTTAGTGTCTACCCCAAAATTTATTATCTCAGAATAATAGACATTTAATTTGCTGAAAATCATTCTAGAAATTTGGGCTGGGTGCAGCTTCTTGCAGATTGCTTCCTGGTCTAGCTTGTGATCACTTATTTTTCTGTAGCTTTCTGGGGACTAAACTGAGGTAGTATTGTCCCTGATGGTCTTGCCTATGTCTGATGGTGGATGCAGGCTCTGGGGTGGGACATCTGTGTTCTCCTCCATGTGGCTCCTCTAGAAAGTTGGCTCAGACTTGTTCACGTTCACTGGGCAGCAAAGGAGCTAGCCCAGAGGCAGCCACGGCCCTGAGGCCCAGATTCAGAACACCAACCATGACACTCCTGCCATGATTCTATTAGAGCAAATCCAAAGGTCAGGCCAGGTCCAAGGGAAGGAAGACAGAGATTCTGCCTTTCCACTGGAGGAGCCACATGTCACCTTGCAGGTGACAATTCACAAGAAATGTGATCACAGGGTACGTAGAGGAAATGTAATTTTTATAGTCCTTCTGTCTTATGATTCCATCATATTCATTTCCTGATATGAAACTTAAGCTTCTCTAAGGGTCAGGTGGCTAGAATTCAGGGTCTTACGGTCCGCATGGTTGACTGGGATGAGGCTTCTGTGTTGATCCTTTTTGTGATCCAGACACCTGCTAAATAAAGCACAAATTATGTGCCCACTCTCAAAATAGAATGGGAGAAGGGATAAAATACAGACGCTCCTATTAGAACAGTGGGAGCAGGAAGCACCTGGCAATCACGGGTCCATCTCTGTTCTCAAATCCCGATGGGCCCGTGCTGTCACACTCCCTTCTCTGAGGGCATGGACAGGTCTCCTGCTCCATGTTATCATTGGCTCTCAGCCCCTCTATTTGGGCTCTGAGTTCTACCTTCTGGACAATTGGCTCTTCCCTTTGCCCCCCCTTTTCCAAAACATCCCATTTCCTTCCTAAGAAGAGTTGGCAGCAGGGGGTCTTTTTTTAAATTTTGAAATATATCAGTCCCATTCGTCCAAGCCACTGGTGCTTTCCTTGATTAAACACTCTTTAAAAAGATGTGGGTTTCCTAAGAATTATATCACATGGTTGTTGCCCTGCTGGACTTGGAGTTTGTTTTGAATGAGTGACTCCTTTTTTACTTTCATTTTATCTTTTTTTGGAAACAGAATTCTGTCCTGTGGTGACCTATCCTTGTGTTTTGGAAGCGTACAACCTGTCTTTTAATTTGATGATCCACACAAAGAAAGGAATTTTCCCATTGTACCTGGCATCTCACTCACTAGAATGATTTTGGTGACATTTGATACCTAGGAGTTGATGAAATTTAAATGAGATTTTGAATTTACAGTTAATGCTGCTGTAAGTTAAAGGTTTTGGTGACATTGGGAGGAGGTGAATGTATTTTTCACATGGGATGGATATAAATTTTGGGGAGACCAGATTGTAGATTAATTAGTGTCCTTAAAAATTAATGTTCTCTTAGAGTCTCAGAATGTGACTCTAGAAACTGAATCTTTGCCTTTGCAATTGTTTAAGTTAAGGTTATACTGAATTAGACTACACCTTAAACCCAATGACTGTTCTTTTAGAAGAGGAATGACACACAGAGATGTCTAGACAGAGAAGGGGCACATTTGAACACAAAGGCAGAGACTGGAGTGCTACGTCTACAAAGACAAGCAGAACAAAGCATTGATGGGAGCCCCTAGAAGCTGGGAGGAGGCATGGAAGACTCTCCTCTATAGACTCGGGAGGGAGCAAGGCCGGGCTAAAACATTAATGTGGGACTTGACGCTTCTAGATTCATAGAAGAATGGATTCCTTTTGTTTAAAACTGTAAAGTTTTGCTTATTTTCTATGTCAGGCCCAAGAACCCAACGTGTATGTTAACTGCTGGTCTCATGCTAATGTTCAGTCAAGGCCTCTGGTCATGATGGCAGGGCCTTTCCCTTAGATACTGGCCAACTCTAAACTGGGAATCACGCTCATAGGCGGCTTCTATCCTTGCTGTTACTCTGCTCCTACCATTCATCTCAGGTTGAAATTGATACCTCTTTAAGGTTCATAATACTGTGTGAACCTACCTCTGGTTTGCCACATTATGGAATCCCCGTCAATGCCTCCCTGCCCAGGTCTGAGCTGGCTGGTGAAGTAATACCCTGCAGAGTGATTGTGAACAAGATCTCTGTAGCCACAATGCTCAGGAGGGCATTACTTATTTCAAAATGACTTGGACAAATACTCATCCTTTCAAGGTATCACCCTTCCCATTCCTTTTCCTTTCTTGTTCTTCTTTTTAAAATGGACTTCGCTTGTTCTAGTAGCTGTAGGTTCATAGCAACATTGAGTGCATGGTATGGAAATTTTCACTGCTCCCAAATGCACATAACCTCACTTACCATTAAAACCCCACACCAGACTGGAACTTCTGTTGTGATTGATGAACATAAGTTTGTGCATTGCTGTAACCAATGTCTGTAGCGTGTCTGAGGGTCACTCTTGGAGCTGGACATTCTATGAGCTGAAAAAAGTGCATGATGCACCCCCATGACAGTGCCCACACATGCTTCCCCTGCCCTGCAAGTCTGTGCTATGCCTACTTACACTTCCTTCCCACTGACTCCTGACAACCACTCATCATTTTACTGTCTCCAGAATTTTCTGCTTTTCCAAGAATGTCCTCTGGTTGGCCTCTTACAATGTGCAGCCCTTTCAGGTGGCCTGCTCTCACTTAGCAAAACACTTGCATTTCCTCCAGATGGTTTCATAGCTCGAGAGCTCACTTCTTTTTAGTACCAAATAACATCTCATTGTCTGGATGTACCTCAGTTTGTCCTCTCACCTGCTGAAGGGCTGCTTGGTGGATTTCAAGTTTGGGGAATTACAAATCAAGTGGCCTGACATCTCTGGAGGTTTTGTGTGAATATACATTTCCAACTCCTTTGGGTAAACACCAAGGAACTTGATTCTGAATCACCTGGTAAGAGTCTGTTTAGTTTTATAAAAAAGAAAGAAAAAAATCCTGCCAACGTGTCTTCCAAAGTGTCCACGCCATTTTAAACCCCCACAAACAACAGGTAAGAGCTTGACTGCCCCACACCCCTGCCTGGGTTGGTGGTGCTGGTGCTTTGGATTTGGGATGTTCTAGTAGAAGGGTAGAGGGTAGGTAGTGGTATCTTACTGTTGTCTTAACAGCCCCTTCTTTTTTTTTTTTTTAAACTGGAGTTAAGGTTCAATTCTGAAAATGTTGACAGGAGAATTAAAGATCATTCACAAGTCATTTAGAAGTACATCTGATACTTAGTAATTGCTCCATGAATGGTACCAGCGACGACTGTTTATTACCTGGAAACACTGTAGCTGTGTCCAAGTCCTCCAGATGCTGCCCCTTTCCTTTCCGACTTCTTCCCTTGGCATCCGTGCAGGTAACGTTGCTGTTACTCTCTGCCCGGCTCCTGCCCTGTCCCAGGCCTGGCATGCCACTTCTTCTATTTGTGTTGCTAACAGCGAGCCTTGGTTTATGACAGGAAAGTGCACCCTCCTGGAGCAAGCCTTCAGGGAGCCTGCTGTCTGCACTGTGTTACGAGCCCTCTGCACTCCACGGTCACCCTATTACTGCCATTTTCACCAGGAAAATGCATGGCCGATGCCTGCCCCTTGGGTTTTCCCTGGACAGCTTGAGGATGGGGAGGAAATCTCTCCTTGGGCACTTTCCTGTCTCCAGCTTTGGGGAAGACCTAGTACCTTTCAGGTACTAAATGACATTTGTGATTTCTCAAGCATGTGGGGGGCGATGAGAAAAAGGGGAGTGCGGAGAAATAACAGTAAAAATGATGGAAATGTAAGATAGAAAAGAGGATGAACAAAGGAACACTTGGAAAAGTTTAAAATAGAGAAATGAGACAGATCTGAGAAGGAGTGCTCTCCAGGAGCCATGTGGAAATGGATGGGGAGAAAACTCACGGTGGTAATGCACAACTGTCACAGGACATAAAATGAGGAAGGTACATGGTGACACTGTCTGTCAATTGCCTATAGAATCTGAGGCCCTACTGTACAACTGTAGATGTGGGTACAGGGACAAGAAATTTCCTCCCATTTCTCAAGAGATCACGGATTCTTCGAGAGACAAATAAAAAAAGTGACAGCCTTGGCAGTGTCACGTGTGCCATGATAACATTGGCACTGGGAATCCCAGCAGTCCAGAGGTATTGAAGAGGAGGGAGGAAGAGCAAGGTCTTACTCAACCCAGCAATGTAGGGGTTTGCCTTCAGGTTTAGGTAGACCATTTGCTGAGCCTTAAAATAAGGGCAGGAGTTAATTAAGTTCAAAACAGGAAATAGTGTCATACAGGAGCAGGGGACAAGTACAGAGTCCATGAAATGACAGGATTTTTAATGGAAAAATAAGTTTGTATGACTAAAGAGGATGTTGGCCAGACCCCAAATACATCTTCCTAAGGAGACTAATCCTGCAAGAAAGAGAAACCACCGGTGGATTTTGAAGCCACAGAAACATTTTAGGAAGGAAGAAAATAGTGTTGAGATTATATTTTTAAAAAGTCACTTAGACAGCAGTGTGAGGAATAGAATTGAGAGGATAAAAACTGGAGACCATTAAGAACCATCAAATAATCTAAAAAGACCAGTGACAGCCTATGAGAGTGAGTTGTGATGTGAGACCAATATCTGGTACACAGATAATTTTAAAACATTTTGAAAGTTTTTTTCACATAATATGCAAAAGACATTTCGAAATAAATTTCACCCAAATATTGCAACTGTTATCAGAAAAGAAGACCTTGTATGAGGATGTTTAAGGTCACTAAACTGTGATATCTCGTGTAAGACAGTTCTAGTCGGGAAGACTACCTTCCTACAACATAGGTGTCATCTGGCTCAGAGGGTTGCACATTGTAGATTTCAGAAAATATCTTTTGGTTCGTACCATGTTTAAAAATATAGGCTGTGAGAACGTATTGGTGGTGCATGCCTATAATCCCAGTGACTTGGGAGGCTGAGGCAGGAGGGTTGCAAATTCAAGGCCAGCCTGGGGAACTCAGTGAGACACTAAGCAAGGCTCTGTCTCAAGATAAAATTTAATAAACAAATAAAAAGGAATAAGAATTGTGGCTCAATGGTAGAGCACCCCTGTTTAATCCCTAGTACCCCCCACCCCCAACCAAATAAATCAAAAATAAAGCATGGGTTCTGGAGTCTATTCTTCCTCCTTCTAGCCCTGGTTCTTGTGCCTCCCCACACTGTACCCTCAAGAAGGATCCTTAGCTTCTTTGTGACAGTTTCTTCAGCATACAGTGGAGATAATAATAGCATCTACCTGATAGCACTCTTGTGAGGGTTAAATAATGTGCCATATGTCAGGCAGTTAGTGTAATGCATGGCAGATGGTAAATATTCCATAAATGTTAGCTATTTTTATAATAAATGGGTGCATTGATGAATTAATTATGCTGGCAGGGGCTGGGAACGTGGAGTGCAGTTGCCAGGTTGTAGAGTCACATTTGAAGAGTTGAGGTGAGTGAAATGAAGTACATCAATATGCCCTTGGGGCAAAGCGCCCAGGAGGAAGGCACAGTATCTAAGCCATGATTGCTGAAGGGATCGCATCGACAGGGGAAATGTGTGTCAACACACACCTGCACACGGAGATGGCCTGACTCCAAGGAGGTATAAATCCCCAGTTTTTGAAGCTGAAACACTGTGCATCATGTGTCTCTACATTCTGTCAATTTCTAGGTTCTTCTCTCAGAAAAAGGAGATTTGTGCACATGATATGAAGAGGAGGCTGGAGTTGTTCCACGGGCTGACATAAGGTGACAGTTCAGTTAGAACGCCACTCCCCAGCAAGTGTTTGGCTCAAAATGTGGGACTTGGAGCAGTGGGAGGTCAACCCAAGCATCACATCTTTGCAAACACATCTATCCCACCTTGGTAAAAGGGCTGAATTCTCCAGAACTCACTCGCTGCGTATTCCTTTGCAAACCTTCCTGGGCATCTGTATGAAGCAGGTATTCTGCAAGGTGCTGGATTACCAAATGAGTCAGTCTTGTGATTTCTGCCCCTAAGGAACTCATAAGCTAGACTCGGAGCCAAATTAATTTAATTAACACCAATGCATTGAAAGTAAGTAAGTATGTACCAGGGAAGAAGAAACCAAAAAATTATCCATTTATTTGACAATAAAATATTGCAAGGTCTAAAGCTCAGTTGCTAAGAATCTGGGCTATGGCCAGAAATGGGCAGAATTCCGAGGACAATTCAAATAGATCTTAATTTTTTCCTAATGATTTCTATTCCAAAAATCTATACTAAATGCACACACATATGCACACACACACGCACATACACATAGATGTACACAACTATTTGTCTAGAAAGAACTTTAGTCTAGAGTTTTTCATTTACAAAACTGAAAACTTTATGCCCAACAATATTGCTGAATTATTGAATACATTAAGGAGACAGATAAAATAACTAATAAAAATTATGTGATAGAATAAATGATGGTATCAGAAAAAAAAATTAATCATATGCTTTTAAGTAAGAAAAGGAAGATTATGAAGCAATCAGTAAAATTTTATCCCAACTGATATAGACGAAATATTTTTCTCTCCCAAATTTTATACATTATATACCATCCTCCAATGTGATAGTACCAGGGCTTTTCCTGGGTGGGTAAGCATGAGGGCAATCCTTCATTAATGGGATTAGTGCCCTTATGAGAGACTCTGAAGAGTTCTCTTGCCCCTTCCACAATGTGAGGTTGTCGGGAGAAGACAGAGATGCATGAACACAGAGTAGGCCCTCGCCAGACACTGAACCTGCCAGTGTCTTGGCTTTGAACTTTCTAGCTCCTGAACTGTGAGCAAGGTTTCTGGTGATTATAAAGTCCTAATTCTAAAGCAATTTGTTATAGCAGCTCAGATGGAGTAAGACATCAATATTATGGAAAAGTATACACACATCATCTAGAGACAAATATCAAAATGTGAGCTGATCATTTTGGGTACTATGTTTATTGCCACAGCACAGTAAATGTGTTCTTTGGAGCAGAAAGAAAGAATTTGGGGAAGTGATTTTTAACTGGGGCTTGTAGGGTAAACAGACCAAAGAAGTTGAAGAACTGATCAAATGCAGAGTGGAAAATCTGTTCCCAGTATTCAGTACCACATTCCAAAACATTCCATTTCACTAGGGTCAGGGCTTGAGATTCAGGCAGAAGCACATTTGAGTCCTGGCTGCATCCTTTAGTTGTGTGACACGGGGAGATTACTTAAACCCTAGCCTTGAAAGCTGGAAGTGGAGGGTTATCTCGTTTACTTGCTGTGGTGATTAAATGATGGAGTATTTGAAGTTGCCCGCATACTTCCAGCACAGAGCACCTGGTCAATGAATCTTCATAGTTACCTCTAGAGCACCCTGGATAGTAATATAGACCCTGGGGTCTGGATACGGTTCCAACTTCCCCATTTACTAGCTCTGTGCTCTTGGGCCATTCACTTAACCCCTGTTTCTTTTCTGTAAAATGGAAGTAATAAATTGTATCTACCTTATGCAGTTGATCATAAATACAGGGCAATGATACATGTCAATACCCAGAACCTGCCACTTATGAGTGCTTAATCAACATTAGCAATGGCTATTGTTATCAAAAGTTTCTGTTCACTGATCTTTGATAATGACATAGATATAAATGGTTTTATAAGAACTACCAGGCAGCAGAGTTTGGGAAGTACCAGACCCCTAATATGGACTCTCCAGGAGTGACCGGCCTTCATGTCAGGTCACACATAGCTCTTTCATTAAATGACATCTCCTAGGAACAAACTAATCCCCTCTAGGCACAGTGTTAGGTGTCCTTGGGGATACTCAGGAGTTCCCCTATTCCCAAGGAGCTCACAACTTTTCAGGACACCAACTCATACTGGTAAATGCATAATTTGGGGACAATAGGGAGTTCTGTGGTAAGATGGTAAAGGGGGAATTTGTCCCCTCTGTGGAACTGGGGATGCCTAGCCAAGCCAATATGTTCACAGGTATCAACAGGAGGCAGCAGGCTGCTCGCCTGTTGGATAAGTTGCATGAAAGCTTAGAGGTCCTCTGTGTGACCTCTGCATGGTGTGCACATACCCTGTAGCAAAGCCTCCTTCTACATGGGGTGAAGTGCTCATGACATCCGACACTCCCAGTTGATGATCCCTTACTTTGGTAAAACTTTCTGACTTTTAGAAGGTCCTTTATTCTGAGTCAAGAACCCGTTGACTCTGTTTTATTCCTTTGCAGTTTATGTTTTCTCTCCAAAATCAGCCTTCAGATGCAGCTCTTCCATATCTCTGCCTGAGAAAACATTTTTCCTTTAGGCCGAAATTCTCCATCTTCCTTTATTTGCCAAAAATGTGTTTCCTGGGCTGAGCAGGAACCAGTGATTAAGAGTGGACACCTGAGCAGACTGCCTGGTCCCAACCCTGGCTGTGCTCCTTCCAAGCCATGCCGGCTCCTTCATCGGCACCATGAGCATAGCCCGGCAGCCACTGTATAGCAAGCCGTGAGAGGTATCCCATAATGCCCCCACAGCTCCTGCAGGGAGGGCACGGGGTGCAGGGTGAATGAGACTGTTGTTATTGGGTGCCTAGCTCTGGTGGCCTCTGGGGTGTATAGGCCAGAAAGACCCCGTCTTACTCATACCCTGGGGAAAGTGGACGAGGAGCCTGTGGAGAGTGAACTGCAAGCTGAGCATGAAGCTCCTGTGTTTTAGGGCAGAGGACTTCGGCAGATTGGGCAGGAAGAGACACTGTTCTCTTCCAAAGAAAGGTGGGGCTGGACTGATTATTGGAAACAGGTCTGTTTTGTGACACTCTGGTCAATCTTTTATCCTATATCCCTTATCATGTCATGATAAGGCAGGTGTTTTCTGCTGGCCAGTTCTCCTCCTAAGGCCACACTTGTAATTAAGTAAAATGTAAGGGTACAGGGACAGAACAGTGAGCTGGCAGGAGGAGGTGATAAACCAGATGATTATAACTAATGCTGTAGAATGTCATGTTGCTGCCCAGCTCTTACAAAAGATCTTCCATTTCCAAGGAAACAGATGCAAATTCATGGCGGGGTGGATGATAACGGGAGTGAACACACATTTGTGTCGCAGGTGCCTCTGTTCATTTCAAACTGGGTGTTGTCAGCCAGGAGAGTGCTGGCACGGCACTGCCCTTGCCTGCCTGCCCCATGTGCACAGGTGCCAGGTCTTCAGATGGAGGAGGTTTGTTATAGCTGGACGCGCCAGCAGAGGTGGAGCTGGGAGGGGAGGAAGGACAGGGATGCCAAGATAGACACGCTGATGCCCTGCTAAAGAGGGGTCAGTGCTGCAAACAGCTTCTGCTGCCAGTCTCTGCAGCTCTTTGTGGGATTTTGGGTGAAGTCCAGCTAAAAAGAGCACCCCCGCCAGGAGGCCCGGTCCGGTTTTCCAGCACATGCAAATGCTTTCCTATGTGTGAGTCCTCTCTCAGGTCCCTCAGTCCCTGGGGAAATGACAGATGAGAGCATTTTACTCTAAGACACTTTGCCTGGAAGTCGAGTTTCTCAGCCATGCACTCTGTCTGGAGCCTGACCTCCTTGCCTCCTACCTGTGCAGCTCAAATTTCTGAACATTTTTGTCCTTTCTTTATGAACAAAAAATGGGAATAGCCTTTTAATTTATTTTACTTTTTTGGGTAATGCAGGTACTTTTCCAAGAAGACTCACTTGCACTTTATTTTCCCAACTAGGCAGTACATTTTTGAAGAAGCCCTATTATTCTCACATCATATAGTAAAGAGAAATGAGTACAATCCCAGAACCCTGCCCAACTCCCAAGAGATGCAGTGAATGCTTGTCCATTGACCACCTGCATGAATGGGTGGGTGACAGACGCCTCCTTCTTGAACACTGAGTGGGTGAAATGACATCCGACTTCCATGATGGAGCTGGTGAGATTCCATGTCTCCTAAGTCTGTCCTCATTTTACTTTCCACAGAATAATAAAAGCAAGTGGAGATACTATAAATGCTATTTACTGAGGTAAGTCTCGACCGGAGGGCTTTTGCAGCAGGTGGGCATCTTGGGATAGATATTTCAAACATCCCTCTTGTGGAATTGTAAACTGGAATGCTGAGAAGCATAGTGACAATGAACCGTGACTCAGTCCATGATAGGACCTGTCTTCTCACCCAGATACCACACACAGACGCCCTTGCAGGAGAGGACTCCTGGCAAGAGCATGTTCAAATGAGAGCAAGGGTCATCATCTGGGAAAAGACTCAGGTCCAGATTGTGAATCTGCTGCTTATTAGCAATTGAAACTTAGGCCATTCCATTATTCTTGGTGAGTCTTAAAGTGCTTTTAAAAATTTTTTTTAATCTAAAAATACATTTATATAAATTTAAATATTCCTCTTTCTTGATGCAGAGAAATTTCTTTGTTTAGCTTCCCTCTGAAGGAGCGTGTGTGCTGAGGCTGGGTTGGAGGTTGGCCTGCATGTAGTCATGTCTGAGTCAGCCCTGGTGGTGTGTTGCCCCTCAGGACACCCCTCACCCTTCTCAATGTGGGGTGCTTCTCTCCTGCAGGAGGGCTGCTTCTCTGAAGGCAGGCACACTGTGTGCTTTGTCCACCTGCCCGTCCCCAGAGCAAACCAACTGCTTGGCTTCAAGTAGATGCTTAATAACATGTGCTGGTTCAACACTAGAAGTTTATGCCACCACCATCCCCCTCCAGGCTTATGTAGGATGGACACAGAATGGAATCAGCACAGGTCTGGCTAGCTTCCCTGTGTTACCTACTGTGTGGCTGTGCAAGTGTTGCGTATGGATTGAGGGGTGTTAGGCCCTTGTCTCTGACAGATGATAACAATGCCAGACCTACTTTCCTTTAGTGGTACTAGGTGCAAAGAGGGCTCATTACCTGTGGGAAGAAGATGCCGACTGGCAGGCTGTCCTGCACATTGTGCAAGATTGACAATATGATAGGCACTAAAGTTTTTAAATTAAAATAAATAGACATGATCTCTCAAGCTATCTATCTGTCTATCTACTTGTTTTATGTTGCTGAACATCAATGCCAGGGCCTTGTGAATGCTAGGCAAGTGTTCCACCACTGAAATGCTATACTCCATCCCTCTTTATTTAACAACAACAACAAAAAAATCACTGCTTATTAAACAATGAAGTCTATTGCATTGGCAAAGAAGGCTGGTACTGGATTCTTAACTTTAATAATTTTTATAGAAAAGTTCCTAGAACAAACCCCTTGGATCAAGGGGTACCTGCTGTAAGAGTTCATTCTTAATTTGGTCACATGCTGCTAGAGTTTATTCTTTAACTTGGTGTCATTTCCAACAGACTGAATCCTCTTTAAGAGAAAACACCAACCTTTCCATATTCTTTTGGGGCTTAGCACAATACTTTGTTCATAGTACTCAATAAACTGGACGAACCTGATGAATGGAAACACAAAAAGATAATAGACACACAAGGTCAGGGAATGCATGCCCTGTGACAAACCCTTGAAGCCTGATTGCTGCAGAGAAGACCTGCTGCATTTCTCCCCACCCTCAGGAAGGCTGTCTCCATGGCCCAGGCTAGAAACTCCACAAACACTTGCTGTTGCACTTCAACAAGAGCCTGGCCCTTGGGTCTTTGTCCTGGCAGCCTTAGCACCAGCTGCTTTGGGGACACCTTCCCAGGTTGGGCATGGGGTTCCTGTTTTGACTTTGCCTTCACCCATCCTAAATGGACTTAGGAAACTCTTAAAAAAAAAAAGTCATTCTAGATGTTAGGAGCTCAGTTCCACCCAATGTTCTGAAATAAGAAATTAAAGGAAATCTTGCAAACCACTCTGAGGGACAGAATGTCAGGAAGGCCAGCTAAGCTGGACCCAGGACAGGGGATACCTCTCCTCCCTGATCTCCCTTAGCTCTTGTTCCCCCAGGGTCTCTGCCATGAGGCTAAATGCAAATTCTGGTTTCATCTATGAAATGTGACTTTAGGAAAATAATCCTGGAACTTGATTTTCTTTAAAATAAATGGAAATAATACTTCAATTATTTTAAAATTCCATTTTATTGTATATTTTAATACTCAGCTTAGGATCAGAAATGGGATAGAAGCTCTCCTCTCTTTCCAACTACTCTCTCCCACCTCCCAAAGAGTTATGCTTTCACTTTTAAGTATGCTTTCACTTTGAAGTAGAGGAAGCGTTACTGGCCCCATTTCACAGCTTGGTGACACTCAGACATGGAAAAGTGTTTTATTCATCGAACCATTCATGTATTCATGAAGTTTTAACTTTAGGTTGTTGGATGTACGAAGATCAACAAGACTATGTCCTTCCAACAAGACTATGTTCTTCCAGTTTATTGAGTACTATGAACAAAGTATTCTGCTAAGCCCCAAAAGAATATGGAAAGGTTGGTGTTTTCTCTTGAAGAGGTTTCAGTCTGTTGGAAATGACCAAGGAACAAGTGAAGGCAAAATCTGCACTTGAAGGGAATACAGAGATGCTGCCTCCTAATCCTGTGTCTTTCCACCCTCCTGTATACTAATATTGATGACATACATGAAGTTTTCCCTCTTGGGGGATGGTCTAAGAAGTCAATAAGAACAACCCGAGAAGTACACACAATGGATACAATGGCTTTTTAGAAGTTATTACAATTGCACAAAATTGTATCTGATTATTTAAGGAGACTCTAGATTTTAAAATTGAATAATGAAATATATAATTTAGAAATACATGTCATTTAAACATATGATTTAGAACTGAGGCTTACTAGGGCATATTAAAAGTCAGTATAGTTAAAGGCTGTGCGAAAAACCTGAGTTGCTGCACATCTGTACTAGGATTCAATGTCTGTGTACCTTAAATCATAGACATCATTGCCTGATTCCACTTTATTCTCACGAGGGTTAGGACCATTGGCTCTGTCAGTGGAACCCCACGATTCTTCAGACTGTGGAAGAAGATGGATGCCTCCAGATCCTGAGGAGTACATGAAGTTCCTCCTGCCACGTCTGTTGTCTCCTAGTAACTCTCTGCCTGCTGCCTGACCCAGTGCTGTTGGGTGGCCAGTTGGGGTGCTCGACAGTAACTTCCAGGGCTGGAGCAGTCTGTAGAAGGCAGGATCTACATGTTGATGAAGTTCCCTGTGTGGAGCCCCACACCAGGGACAAGAAGAGTTTCCTTTCCAATCCTGACATGCTGAGGACAGAGCCCTAGTCCATGCCCCCACAGGCGTGGACCAGAGAGATAGGAATGCCCAAGAGGGATGGCACTGCTGCGGTTTTCGATTCCTAGCACACCCCAGTCTGTGCAAAGCATTTAATCTGGGAACCCCCTGTACTCCTCAGTGTGGCCTGAGAGTAGATGAGAGACTTTCATCAATTATGATGTTCACATTCTTAAAAAATGCCAAAGATATTTAAGGTTCTTCATGCAGAAGAGTCTCTGCTGGTGGCTGGTATCTTGGTGCCCTTTACCTGTGTGTTCACTGGTTCTCTTTCCCACCCCCTCACTGGTTGGAGGTTCATTGTGCTCTAGATGTGGCATTTTTGTCCTCTTAACTCTCTTTCCTCAGGAAGATGGGGTGTGACTGCGAACATCATTAGATGTGAGTAAAACACAAAAGACTGGAAAAGACCTGGGGCTGATCTGCACTAGAGGTGGGCAGGTCTTGTGACATATCTTGGGTTACAGAAGATGATTCCGTAGCTTTGATTAAAAGTTTTCACTGTCTTCACATGGAAAAAATGTTCACTGTGATTTTGAATAATGATGAATGAGAAGTCACATTTACAAACATGTCATTTTCTTTCTCCAACTCTCGATCAGTTAGTTTATCCATATTAAATATTTTGGACCTCATTTTGGACAAAAGAGGGGGATCCAAAGAATCCCAAGGACATGAGTTATTTCTAACTCACTTCTACTTATTTCAATCAGACTCACAGGTAAGTTAGTTTTTCACGGTTGTGATCACACTACCCAGCAAGCACATTTGAGAGGAGGGGAAGTTCGGCTCTTGGGTTCCGAGTTGTCTTCCATGGTGGGCTGACCTCTTGCTCAGGGCCCCAGGGGGGGCAGAGCAGCAGGGCAGAGGAGCTGCTCTCATGGCAGCAGGAACCCGAGAGGGAAAGGGAAAGGGCCACAGGGAGGAAAAGCCCTTCCAGGGTAGCCTGCGGTGACCTTCGACCTCCAGACATGGCCCACCTGCCACCCGTTAGGATGGACTGATTGGGTCACAGCTCTCATAATCTAATCAATTCACCTTCAAACATTCCTGTGTAACACAGGAACTTTGCAGGGACACTTTGTATCCAAACCATAACAATTCACCAAGCACCTAGAAATCAATGGATGAGCCCACTGTAGCCCACTAGGATGGAGGCCTTCGCTGTCTGGTTCATCACTGAATCCGTGTCAAGGGCACCTGGCATGTGCTGAGTGTGGTTGGTAGGGAGCCTTGGAATGCTCTTCCTCCACTACCTCCCATTTAGTACATAGCTTCAGTGTCTGCTCTAGATTCCGGTCAGTCCTCATTCTTCAGACCCACCACCACTCAGTACCACACTGGTTGGTACTCAGGTTTCTCACATATGAGATGTATTACTCTGAATATCTTGTGAGTAATATGTAAACATTTCAGGTGGGAGATTTTCTTTTTTAAGTTCATATTAGTCAAAATCCAAGCAGAGTGAAGAAACACAGGGCTCAGGGCTCAGTAAGAAGCATGTCCTCACCCTAAAATGCTCAGGGTCTTGCTGACCATAGTCACTCTAATAAAACAAAATGGCATCACAACCAGTCTGTTTTCAAAACTCCCTGAATGGTAACTTTTCTGTATTTCCAATACTTTTGGCTAAGTTTCAGAAGAGTGAATCATAACCATGTTCCAAGAAGCAGCAGAGCTAGTTGCCATGAACAATTTCATGTGTGAAACTAGAAATGGATGTGCTCTGATATTTTTCAAACATTGAGGTGAGAAATGAACATAACAGTTTGGAATGTGGAGGCAGATTCTGAGAAGTGAAGGACTGAAATGAAAAGTAAAGCCCAAACACCTTTGCCCACGTTAGAACAGACTGTGCAGCCAAGTTTGTTTTGCTCAGGAAGAGGGGAGCGGTGTGGAAATGAGGACCGTCCTTCCTGGGACTTCAATGTGTGATCGCAGTTGTAAAGGGTCAAGCTTCCCCCGATTTCTTCTAGCCCAAACCTTAGGACAATCACCGCTGATTTGAGTGTCTACTCCCCATGTTCTTGTGTGTACAGGTTGACTGCCTGGCTCTATTTCCTAGTTTTATAATAATCATTTGATATAAGGAAACTGAAGCTAAGAAACTGAAAGTGTAGAGCACTTGACTTTTATTCATACACTGCATAATTTGCAGCTCATTAGAATAATACAATAAAATGATATAATGATGTAATACAATATAAATGATGCCTCTGAGCTAACTGTAGATAACAATGAGTTATCTGTAGAGAGGAGGTGGGAACTGGGCAATGGATGCCCCTTGGTGGAGCCATAGGCTGTGGGCTCATTGGAGGTGATAGAGGATGTATGACAATGCTGGGCTGAAATTCTTGTCCATAATTATTTTCAGTTTACTTTTTTTGTGTGTGTGCTTTGGACAAAACGAGAGCCTTGTAGTAGGTTGGAAGGGAAACTTGATGCTTTCCTTTCCTCTCTTCATTTATCCATTAAGACTATGTGTTTCTTAGGAACAAGGGATCTCTGACATTTAAGGGAAACCTCAAATAAGTATCTGAAATCATGTAAATGCCAGGTTTCTGCTGGTGTGATTGCAATTCTGTTGGACTCTGCTGTGCACTTTGGTCTTCTGTTATGAGGAACCGCTTCAGAAAACACTCTAAGTCCCAATTCAAATCAATGAGAGCTTTATTTGCCTGGCCAGGGATTTCACCCACCCATAGGGACTGAAGCTCTGTGGGAGAACAGCAACTTCCTGGCCTGTGTCCTGGGAACTTAAAGATGAAAACCATAACTCAGGGCCTTTCCTTAGCGTCATGCAAGCAAGCCAATCACGGAAGCTAGAAAAAAGCAGTCAGCTATGAAACTCAGTTAACCACATCTTAGTCTGAGCAGGTGTTAAACAACTGTATCCCGAGTTCCAGCAAGTTGTTAGCAGGGGCAAGAATCTACTTCCAAGTTTTGGGTCACCAAGACCACCATAACTTGGATTGAGTACTTTTTGTGGGGTACAAAGTATAGAAAACAATATAAGAAAACATCTTTCATTTCGGTTTCTCAGAAGCAGCTCTTGTAACAGTTTTTTTTACAGAAGGAAGCAAGTGGAGTCTTAGCCTTCTCTATGACGGTTCTTGCTTTATGATTGTCTTACCTCACTTATCATATCTATAAGCTATATTTTTTACTAATCTATAACCTATAACTTACACTCCTACTGATTGCATTTATTAGTTCACACCACGACACTTCACTACTGTGAATCTGCCATCGTCCTCGTGTGTCTTGTGCTGTTTGTTTGTATCGTGGCTTTGCTCAGACTGTGCTGTACTCCTAGAGTCTCTTTTGGAACATGTTCATTGAAATCAAAACCTACTCACATTTCAGATTCAGACAAGGTCTTTGCCACTGCTTCTGCACCTTCTGACCTGCCTAACTCTGTAGACCTCCCAGGACATACCAAAGCAGGCTGCCGTAGAATCTGCTTCCCAGGAGACTGGATGCTCTTTCACACCATGGACCTGATCATATTAGCCTCTGTGTCCCCAGCACCACCACAATGCCTGACCCCTAGTAAGCTCTCTGTAATGCTTTACTGAATGCATAAAATAAATAACAAATCCAGGGCTTCTGTCTTCAAGGATACTCTGCTTCCCATCATACTATTCTCCCTCAGTGTGTTCTTACTTTCTGCCAGGCCCCTCCTGCCATGATTGATGGATTCCACAGTCAAAACTCCCTAGGCTCACACAGGGGTCTGGGCACAGTGATCCAGGTGGCTGTCTCCCCCACTCTGTCACCTCCACTCGTTCCTTTCTCCCTCTTCTCAAGACAACCACCACCTAGTGTCCTTCTCCTACTTCATCTCTAAAGCTAAATTGTCAGGCTGAGAGTCCCCAAGCTCTTGCCTGTATTTTTCTAGTTGTGTTACTCTGTCTCTATCTTCATTTTATGATTTCTCACCTTGAGGGAAAAACAGAAAGAGCTATTTTTTTCCTCTGCCCTGCAGGGGGTAGAGCGGATTCTGAACAGTATGAAATGATCTTGCCAGGGGCTGAAGTCATTCTCAAGTTGTAACCATCCATCTGGGTATTCAGGGAAACAGAGGGGCTAAGTGTTTCTTCTTCCTGTCAGCAGAACACAGTGTCTTATTTAGGTTCATTGGGAAAAGGAAAAAGAAAAAAAAAAAAAGAAAGTAGACAGAAAGTGTCAGAACTGGGGAAGGTTTATGTCTGAGGGTCATTTCAGCCTGACAGACTTGACCAGAGGCAAGTCTAGTAAATGGAGCAGGAATTCCCTTGACCTCACTCCAAGTTTTCTCCACTAACAACCCCTCACATTTGCATAATCCTTTTTATTTTGCACAGTGGAGCTGAATCCAATAACTCATCTAATTCTTTGAATTCCCCAGTAGAATCTGTAAAATAAAAATTATTCCTGAAATTAACAGGAGGAGACCAAGGCTTGGCCAGAGCGTTCATCTAAGGACAGACAATGGGCTCATGGCCAAGAGACAGGGCACTGAACAGTGGCCCCTACTGTCCAAACCCTCTCCTGCATTCCTCCCCCTTTCCACATGACATTTTGAAATGAATGAGACCAGTGTTAACGTGACACATTTGAGTTATTTATTTCATTGTTATTAAGAGAAAAATGCACAATTTTCAAGACATTTTTGTTTTCTGATTTTTAGGTTTACAAATTTTTAACATTTAAGTTTTCTTATCCAGAACCATAAGGTAGAACATTTCATAGTCTATAGGGTGATGAGAATGACTCAAGGTTTAGAGTTTTCTGGCTCCCCATGGTCTTCACTGGGGAGCACACTGTTATTGCCATAGCTTGTTGTTTCCTGAGAACTTTCTCCAGTGGAGGTTCAGTCCCACCTTCAAACACATTCATGACACACATACCACATGCTAGGTACATGCAGATGCATAAATTTACATGAATATCATTCATTAATTATTATGCAAAAGACAATAATGGCAGCAGCACTTATAGAACACTTCCTGTATACATGGTACACAGTTTAAGTACTAGTCCTATAGTGACTCTATTAAGTAGGTCCTACTATTATTTCCATTTTATATATGGGAAATCTGAAGCATAATGGTGTAAAACAATTTGTCCATGATCACATCATTAGAGAGGGAAAAACAAGCAATTATGCTGAGTCTCACCATCTCCACACTTAATAAGCTGCCTCTCAAAGTCCTATATAATGAACTTGCACAGAATTATGAACCAGTTCAATCATTGGGACAACAGGAGGGGCACTGCCATCAGCATGGATGCAAGTATGTCGGGTAGAGGAGTGGGACCCATCCAGGGAACTTCAGGACACATGGAGCATTAGAAGAGGTGGTGGTAGTAAGTAAATTCATAGAGGAAGTCAGGGCACAAAGGTTGCAACATCATGTTAAAAATCTAGGGCTTTTCCTAGAAGCAGTAGGTGATCATCAGAAGGTCTTATAGCAAAGAAGCAAGAGAATTAGCATTCATGGGTTGAAGGTGGATGAGGAAATGGAGGTTCTCAGGGCAGATGGCAGTAAGGCTGTGTTTTGGTGGAGGTGGAAGGAGGACAGGATTCTTACCAGGTAGCTGGAATGGGGCAGTCACACTTCATCCCTTCCTAGGCAAGTGTCAGCTGTGTCACCCGGAGCACAGTGGTTTTGCCATCCCATGGGAAACAATAGTGGTGTGTTCTTATTGACATCATCACCATTACCATCACCATCAGCATCCCTGGCACTTTCATTAGCTCCATTATAGAAAATGCACACTGCTCTTGACTCAGTCACTCCACATTCAGAATCTCTCTTTCAGATATACAAGTGTGAGAACATAAGACAGATGCACAAAGCTGTGCATCACTGAGATTTTGGAATAGTAACAATTTTCACAATGGGGTATCTTTCAAAATCCAAATACTAAGCTGTAGAAAACCCAAGCCATGGGTAGAATTGTAATCGATAAATCTGTTTAATAAATGGGATTTTACTAAAATTATGCAATTATCACTTGTTATTTGCAAAGGATTGGTTTCAGGATCACTGCAGATACCCAGATCCATGGATGCTCATGTCCTTTATGTAAATATATGTAGTATTTGCATATAACCCCCACACATCCTCTCCTATATTTTAAATCACCTCTAATGATACATAATGTATTGTAAGTGTATAAATAGTTGTTACCCTGTATTGTCTAGGAAATAGTGACAAGAAAACTTTGTATGTGTTCAATAGAGAGGCAATTTTTTTTCTGAATAATTTCTGTATACAGTTGGTTGGGTCCAATGCAGAACCCATAGTTTTGGAGGCTGATGTACATACATAAGCAGGGAGCTTTCAGACTTCTGGAAACATAGGAAAAGGACAAAGACAAAGAATTTGTCATTGAGGCTTCAGCACCACACAGGGACATGCTACTCTATCTAACCAGGTAGCCTGAGCAGCCTCTGGAGAAAGAATGGGCAACCCTGACACTCTTGGCCCCATGACGAAAACTACTGAGATGATCCAACTAACTCCCTTGCTCTGAAGGCAGGCTCCTCACCAAACATCCCTGTGGTAAAACGTGGCTTCATGTGTGGACTATGGGACAGGGGAGAATGCACTGATCAGCCACATCAGAGCTCCAGTGGGGTCACTGCCATTGTGATTTTTCAGTGTAAGTAATTAAATTGGGATTTGATTTCTTCATCTGCCCTGTAAAGCTTGAGTTGAAGGCTTTGGAATGCTCACTTCTGCATGTTTGTCAACATTAAGATTTAGTATCCAAAGGGAAAGCAATGCATGAGTAGGATCTGCTGCAGTGGTTTTGATAGAGAGGTCTTCCAGAAAACATCTGTCAATGCCTGTGGAAAGCTAGGTTGTCTCGACTGGGGGTTTATTGCCTGTCTCTGCTGCTAAGCATCCCGAAAAGTGCATGGTGGACCCCAATCCATACTCTGCAAAGAAATATCTGGGCTAAAGTGTCAATACTACCGAATTTGAGAAATCCTGATCTATTGCCTGTCATCCTTAGGTCCTCATATGAACACTATGGGCCATTTTCTCTGGAATCACTTTGAAGTTTTAATAAAAGCAAGGTCTTTTGCACATCCCCATTCCCAAATTTATCTTCCTCTGCTGGCATCTTCCTGTGTAAGGAAGGCTCCCCAGCTCCACCTCCAGATGCCCTGACCTTGGAAAAGATGCCATGGTACTTGTTCAAACATTTTCCTATAAATTAATAATCACAGTGTGTTAGAGTCTGTAAACAAGTCAGGATGGTGCCAGGCAAATGTTAGAGTCTGTAAACAAGTCTGGATGGCGCCTGGCAAAATGCCAGAGGGAGTGGTTTGAGAAGTAATGCCAGCGAGCCATTAAGTGTGGAGATTCCTTATTGGTTGACTGATGTATCTAGTTTATGCTAATTAGATAAGCTGTGTGGAATGTATATATACCGCTCCGGTTCTACAATAAAGGGCTCCCACTCCTGCTGTATCAATCTACGCAAGTTCCTGGTCACCACCACCACCACCACCACCACCACCACCCCCCACCCCGCCCTGTTATTTTGCTGCAGCCGGACTGCGGCAACAGTGTGGGCTGGACCTAGGTTTGAGCTCCTTTATCCTATTATTTTCTCCCCATGGTCAGACAATTTGAACACCAACCTTTTTCGTCAGCGCTATCTAAATGAGCTCTATTTTTTGGTGCCTTCACTGCTTCAACAGAGTATTATTTGTAAAACATGTCAAACTTTTCCTGCCAACACCATACCTTAGAAAGAACAAAAAAAGAAAACAACTCACTCAATGTCTGAGAATCCACCGTAGTTTATGTATTCTCCAGTCTCATTTGCATATAATTTGATACTTATCTTGTGGTACAAAAATGTTAGTCTCCTAGATCAGCAACGATACAGCTGAGGATTCCAGCCATCTGCTGAACAATTCCCTAGTTTTCTGCTTTTACCTCTGATTTATTTAATGTGAATGAGACACCACTGCTGTGGGGAGGGAGGGTGAGTGAACTCTGCTGCAAATGCCAGGAGTACAAATTGCAGGCAAAGTGGGGCATGTTCGTCTCTAAGGTGAACGGCAGACGGCTCAGCAGCCCGGGGTCTGAGGACGGGTGGGATGCGCAGCTGTGCAGCGACTCCTCCCCAGTGTAGTCAGTTCCCAGGGTTCTGAGCATAACGGCAATGAGACTGGTGCTCAGTTCTACAACATGTAACTGACAGAGTAAGGAATTCTGCACAGGAGCTCTATCTACCCCATTCCTGCACCTCTGGGGTGTCAGAGATGGCATGGTCTTTAAGGATTGCCTGTAAAATACTCTGATTTTAGCAGTTCATGAAAAGGCATGCATTGGTGGGAAGTGAAATTTTGATTTTTATAAGAACAACTGGGCATTATCAGAAAAACTGCTATTAGATCTTTTTTGATTTTATCTTGAATTTTCCTTAAACTATTAGTATTTTCATATTTTATAAACATGATTAATATAAATCCTTTGCAATAAAGGAAATAACCGCATCTGAAGGAAAAGTTTGAAATTTGAGCATTGTATTTTCATTCCCTAAATCTTTATTATTATTACCATTATTGCCTCTAGTATTCCTTTTTTCTTTCTTTTTGGGCTGGGGACCAGGCATTGAACTCAGGGGATCTCACCCACTGAGCCACATCCCCAGCTCTGTTGTGTATTTTACTTACAGACAGGGTCTCACTGAGTTGCTTAGCGCCTTACTTTTGCTTAGATTAGCTTTGAACTTGTGATCCTCCTGCCTCAGCCTCCTGAGCCATTGGGATCAGGCGTGCACTACCACACTGTTACCATTAGTATTTCTAAGGTCTCTTGTTGGATCTGGGGTGCCAAGGCATTTGACATTCAGATCCTGCCCTCATGGAGCTTATGCAAACTGCTGAAACAGAACTCTGAATGGGTCACTTTGGAACTGAAAATGGGGAAGTCAGTTGCTCAGGGGCTCAGTAACTCTTCCTGGTCAAGATGCATGATTGAAGGATGAATTTCCCAGGTGCAAAGAGGCGCTGAGTGTGTTCTCACAACAGCTTCAGGGGTGCATATCTGGGTTCTTTTAGTGCCTGATGTGTCATAGAAATGCTGAAAACTTAGATGAGATTATTTGAGAAAATAGGAGATGATCATGCTGTTTATTTTATTTCATTTATTTGTGGTCATTCTTCTCATTATTTAATGGGAAATCCAAGGAATTAAGACACATATTTGTCCTGTTCACTGCTGTACTATCAGTGCCCAAGAAAGTATGATATTGTGACAAAAAATACATAAACACTTTAACAACTGTATATCAGTAGGGTTATTTTCATCTGTAAAATCAGCTAAACAATGCTGCAATTACAAATATTTCCTTGTGTTAGTCAGCTCTTCCTCACTGTGACCAAAATACCTGAGTAGAGCAACTCAGAGGAGCAATTGTTTATTTCTTCGTGTCAAGATTTCTGAAGTTCTTTCCATGATTGGTCAGCTCAAGGCAAAAACAAAAAAAGTCCAAGGTCTAGATCTGCGTCTTCCGTCCATGCCTTACCTCCTTACAATTAGCAGCCAGTGTTCCATTCAGCTATCAATGAATTAATCCAGCAAATGCATTAATGTGCTGAGGAGATCAGAGTCCTCATCACTGCCTAAAAGCCCCACCCTGAACCCTGCTGAATTGGGGACCATGCTTTCAACACATGAGCTTTACGGGAGAATATTCCAGATCCAAACCAAAACAGTCTTGCAACTCTGTAAATTTCAGTAAGATTAGTTTCACACTCATGCACCCTGTCTATCATGGCTCAGATGTGGTTCAGCTCTGTGAACATTTGGGGTCCTAGGACCAAAAGAGCAAGATTCACTTGCCAATTGCAGAGACAGGCAAAAGAGAAACTGGTAGGACCACAGAATTATTCTTGAAGATTCCACATGGAAATAGCACTTCTCACATCTCCTGGTATTACACTGGTCAAAGCAAAGCACCCGCCTCAGTCCGCTATCACGAGGTTGCAGTTGGATGGCCATTCACAGGGAAGCACAATTTTATTCTACTACTTTTTTATTGTATTATAGGCAAGCCGAGAATATGAGATCACATAAGATGCTTTATGTCTTGAGACTGGCAAATCCTAAAGCTTGGACTTAATCTGGGCATTTCCATGGTCTCTATTCTACCTTCAATCATCAAGAATACTAAATGATGGCTTAGAATTATTAGCATTATTTCATTAGGAATTTCGGTGATAGTACAAGAAACATTTTGCTTCACCTGGCTTTCAAAGAGGTCTGTGTCATTGACTTAAGAGTATTCTGGAGTAATCCAATCCACAAATCTGGTTTCAGCAGGCTGGCTGCAGCAGTGAATATTTTCTTGTCGGTGCCTGAGTGAGATCCCAGGGCCAGGCTATGAGGAAACACAGACAGGGAAGACTTCCATCAGGAATCACTCTGCGCCTTGCAATCTGTCTCTGATTTCTCTGGGCAGTTTTTCCAAGGGCTGTCCAACAAAGTTTTGAGATCACTTGCCCACCTTGTGAAGGCTGATGAACTTCTATTAGCTCATCTGAGAAATGGAAATGAAGTCTCTATGCACGTCTTGCTGTTACAACTACATAAGACAACGTGAACCAGCAGGATGGCCTTGTCACTGCATTTCCATGTTTTTTGCCCTTATGGGTCCACCTGACTGAGCTGAAGGAAAGGTATTCATAGTGAGAAAAGGCCAGGGTGGAAATGCAGGAGTTCTCAGTCTCACCCTGACCATGCCACTGTGTGGTCCAGGGCACGTCTACCTTGTTTGCCTGTTTTATTGAATTGTCTGTCAACTCCAATTCATCCGCCAATGTGTTCTCTGTGATGACAGAATGGTTCCTGTAAGAATTTTTCTTTTGCAGACAGCATGATGCTACACCTTCTCAGTAAAGGCTATTTAAGGGACACTGAAGGAGAGAGAGGCTTCTCCTGCAGTTGGCGTAGATGCTGTGCATGTGAGGGCATCTCTGGGGGCACACTGCAGCAGCCCAGCAACCAATGCACAGTCTTTTGCTGACCTCCCAGCCCCGATCTGGCCTGGTGTTCACCTCTCGATGGCCTTCGACAGGCCTTTCCCTGACCAACACCCCATTACCTCTGCCCACCCAGCCCTCCAGAGGTTTGCCTTCTGGGGCCTCCTCTCAGAAAACAGGTACTCCAGCTCTTGTCCACAGTGGCACCTCATCTTGTCCACACCCCCATACCTGCCCTCCATCTGCTTGTCCACTCCCTATAGACATGTGCTGGCCTGGGCAGCCCAGGACCTTTGGATCCACCCCTGGTGCAGCCAGGCCTTCTGCAGCGGGCTCTGCATGCCACGCGTGGGGAAGGCTGCCTTCCACGCCTTCCCCTATGGCTTTCTCTCAACCCGAGGCTCATACTGTAGAGGTATTTTTAATTATTATCATGGACTTATAAGTATTTATTTACCTCTTCTCTTATTGAAGTTATTGTGTAGTTTCTGTCACCCAATTTGTCCCTGATTGATGTATCTTTGAATCTAAATTTTATTTTCTTCAACAAAAAGAAATTGTATAAAATCTGTTCTGATTGTTCTCTCTTCTTACATTTTAGAGATTATAATATAGTTTGACGTTTTTAAGATTCAGTGTGCTTAGTGTAGTTATTGCTTAAAATCTGAATAAAGCTTCTAGTTTTATCCAACAAGAAAAAAAATGGACATTATCTAATTTCCATCCCTGATATATACTCTAAGGATATAATTTTTAATGGGAATTAAAATTCATTGAACATAGTTGTACAGTCGTAAAACATTTTTACTTCTTTTAGTAACACGTTTTGTGTGTAGAATATTTCAGAAAGTGAACAACTGGTATTAATAACTTTAAAACGTGTGAATGATCAACAAATTACAGCCCCTGTGCTAAGAAAATGGGCTCACAGTAAAATACCCATTGAGTGCAAACGCTCTGGATGCCAAGAAGGGTCATCCTCTGCTCTGAGTCTCCTGGTGGAAAGCAAGTTGCAGAGTACAGTGTCTGTCAACAGGGGGCAGCATCTGGAGTCAGGCTTCTCATATTTAAAATGTTCATTGAGTACAAAACATATAAACAGATGTCTGCCTATATTTTATTTGAGCTTGTTTCAGCTGCTGTGAAAGTTTTACCCTTGTTTAGTGAAAGAATTCATATTATCCTGCAGAAAAGTCCTTGTCTTAGTATGTTCAGGATACTTTAACAAAATACCATAAACTGGGTGGCTTATAAACACAAATATTTTCTAAAACCTATGGAGACAAAGCAGTCCAAGATCAAGGCACCACTGACCCACTGTCTGGAAGGAACTTTCCTCTTTTCTCTTGTGAAGAACTTGTGACTTCACAAGGTGTTACAGAGCAAGGCCATTCTCTAAGATCCCTAGAGGGACCTTAATCACATTCCTGAACCCCAGTCCCCAAGAGCTATCAACTCCCAGAAGCCACACCTAATTGTATAACATTGGTGATTAGGTTCTCAACCTAAGAATTTTGAGAGGACCCAAACATTTAGACATGAGTCTTATTTAGTTTGAAATAAATCTAAATATTTAGGATCTAATCTGGGCCAATTTGTCAATTGATGAACTTGCTCTCTTTTGCCCTAAGAGTATGTCCAATTCTTTAGAGAGAAAGGATGGGAGAGGAGGAGAGGAGTAGGGAGGATAGGAAGGACAGCAGAATAGAATAGACAATATGATTGATGGATGTACATTCCATGTATGTATTATATGTCAAAATACATTCTGCTGTCATGTATGACTAAAAAAAATAAAAAAATTCTTCTGAGTTACTTTTAATAATCAAAAATTATTTGTGTCATCGCTAAGTATGTGTAGCAGAAGCATATCTATATGTTATAGTACATTTAACAACTTCCTTGTCTAACTATCCTATAAATAATTTCAGGGTCACAATTGGTACAAGTTAATATGGTTATATAAATATGGTTACAAAGAAAACCTGTTAATGCTATATTTGTTCAATAAATTTCATCCTGCCTGATGAAAAACAAAACGAAACAAAAAAAAGAGTATGTCCAATTCTTGAAAGAATTTGTAACTTATTAATTTATTAGCACAGTCATTTGCATATGAAACCTTTGTCAACTTACTCCTTTATTTTTGACCGATTTGTCCAGTTTCATCCATCATCAGTCAAGCGTTCCTCCCTTCCTGTACAGAATGGGCATTTAGTCAACCCCACCCTCGCACTGCACAGGGGAATCACCAATGTGGGGATTGGCACAGCATGCATGGTTATCCCTCTTCCATTGGAGGCTCATGGGACTGAACGGGGTCATTCTGGATAACACTCAACTCGTGGCAAAGGAGGAGGAACATGTGCTCTGGAGGGCAGGACGAAGTCTCGTGGTCGGTCAGTGTCTCTGAGAGCACAGTCTACACAGGCATGGACAGCAGGGCAAGGGGGCAGGCTGGACCTAAGCCAGGGTTCACAGTGAAGGAGGGTGAGTGCTGAGCAGGGAAACTCGAATCCAAGGCAGAGAAAACAGTGCATAAGAGCATCGGAGCTAGGAGTCTGCAGCCACAGGAGACTGTGTGGAAAAGCAGGGAGGAGGGGGGAGGTGACAGTTCTGTCACCAGTCTGGGTACACAGGCCTTTAGAGTGGCATGCACTCTCACTGGTCTGCCGTGGAAAGGAGTAGTGGGAAAAGGCCACCCAGAACATGTCCTTGGATGTGATGGTGGATCTGTTCCTTCCACTTGACTGGGTGAAGGAAACACTATTTCTGGATGCATCATGAGGCTGTTTCCAGAGGAGAGTGGCATAAAGACCATCTGCCCACCCAGTGCCCTTCCTAGGTCAGCAACTTTACAGTGACTCACATGGTGAACTGGCATATGGGACTCCCTGCAGCAGCCCAGCCTCTAGAGAGGGTGTCAGAGGGTGACATATCCCTAGCCCTGGGAAAATCAGAATTAAAAATTCAAAGTCTAGCATCTCCTGACTGTGTATTGGTTTTTCATCACCATGAAGTCAAAAAGATGATGAGTCAGAGGCTGTGTGTGTGTATCTGTGTGGATGTGTCTGTGTATTTCTGTGTGTCTGTGTGGGTGTGCTGTCTGTGTGTGTGTGTCTATGTATGTGTCCTATCTGTGTGTGTCTGTGTGTCCTGTTCTGTTGTGTGTCTGTGTGTCCTGTCCTGTGTGCGTGTATGTGTGTGTGGTATCTGTTCTTTTTCTGGGGGTCCCTGTCTAATACAAAGGGATCTTTTCTGCAGTACTTTCTTAAATAACAGGAATTGCTCTCTTTTGAGGCTGGATGCCAGAATTCTGCATTCCAGGTGCCACCATTGGGTTCCCCTTGGGGCAGCATCTTGGATGTCTGTTCCCTCCACGTGCTCCTCCTTCCTGAGTGTCCATGTCTTCTTTCCTGTGTTTTCTCAGGATACTCTTTGCTGAATTCGACTTCACATTCCCATAGAATGATCTGATTTTGACATCCTGAATCATATCTTATTATTTATAAATAATCTTATAACTTATTATTTGCAAATAACTTCATATTCCCAGGTTCTGAGTGAATAAACCTTCCCGGGGCCACCACTCAACAAATGTCAACACACCAAGAGCCTAAAACATAAGCCAGATTTGAAATAAAAAAAAAAAATAAGCTAGAATCCATCCGGGAAGTTCCAGCGTATATCCAGCAACCATGACCCAGAGGCCCTGTGGGCTTAGGAGTGAATGGAATTCCTTGTGATGGATGACAGAAGGGCATGTCCTAGTCACAGAACTAGACCAGAAACTAAATTTTAAGTTCAATAAATTGCTTATTGAACAGGGGATGCTAAAAGTCACCCACAAGAGACTAAGGAGTTTGGCAAGAGAGGAAGGAAGTCCACAGAGGTGAGTATGAGACAAATAGCACTGTGTGCTGGAGCTTCACCCCATGGGGAATCCTGGACTAGGAGTGCAGCCCCTGAGGGGCCCACCTGCTGAGGGAGAGGGGACGCGGCAGGTGGGTGTGTCTGCGGGTCTCCCATCAGTCACCAGTTAGAAAGTGCTGCATTAACCCCATGCCACCATGGGCCTATCACTCAGGTTGGCAAAGTGGATCGGACAGCTAAAGACACCCCACAGGGAGGGATGCAGATACTGTGGGCTGGAGGTTGGTCACTGTCATGTAGGGAGTGTGAGCCAGTCACCAAGAGCACCTTCTATACCCATTCGTGACATATTTGCAATAACGATCAGTTATTATTTTGTAAATACAGCACAAGGGGTATGATTAGGCAGGAGCTATTAGAAAATTCATTTGCAGATTGCATCAAACATAGTAGGAGCTCAGCAAATGTTAGTTTTATCTTTCTGTTTTTTCCTCTTTACAAGTTAAATGATAATTATTCATTTACATGTCAGTTGTTCCCAGTGGCTTAAGAACTCTGGGGGTGTAATATGCAGAGGCTCTCAGAAGACTGTTTGACACATAGCAGGGGCCCAGTACGACTTATGGTCAGTTCTTCCACCCTCGTTCCCTGCTTAAAGCCAAATAATATGTGGGAAATGAGGGCCAAAGAGGCCCAGGAAATTAGGACTATGGTATTGGTTATCAAATGGCTTTCTTGCTAAAAGTCCATTATTCCAGCCCAGGGCAGGTATTTTCCTGAAAGGTTCTGGATACAATTTAATTTCTATTTGAGATGTTCCTAGATGAAGACACCTGGGTGAAGTCCAGCCAGCCACCACCTCATCAATATATACTCTGGCCACTTGCAAATATCTACTGCCTCAGCCTGTAGCACTCCAAAGGGAGTTTCTATTACTGAGATGAGTTACACTGAGGGTGACAATCTTTTTCGTGTCATTAGGGTAAATGAGGTGGTAATGGAAGTGCAGATTATAGCAACTTCAATAATTTATTTCACACTCCCCCATCAGGGTAGCTTTTACAAACAGCCAGCGTCCTTAATTGAAATGTAAATGAATGATAAATTATGAAAAATGTATTATGAAAAGTAAAACATGGCCCAAATAAAAGATCAGAAATGAAAGGTTTTCTGAAGTTGAGAAAATGAGTTTGAAATGTTAATTGCTTGGCAGGGAAGAGCTCCCACTGCCATCAGGAGGGAGGGAGGGAGGGGAGAAGTCATGTCCCCACAGTCCCCGGAATGGGTCACTGTCTTTCCCTTTCTGCTGTGGAAGGAGCAGAGCTTGTGGATGGAGCCTGCCATCTTGCCCTCCTGGAGATTCAATCCCAGGGAAAGACAAGGAAGGTCGAATTGCAGCTTCATGGATTCATAAACATACCACAGTGAGACCCACCATTCCCCACGGTTAGGATGCATCCATTTACAAAAGAAGAAAAGGAAGTGGATAAAGGAAAGGAAGGGACTGGGGAGCTGGGAGGGACGCTCTGGGGGCTACCAGGACAGGGTGCCCTTTGAACGTCAGTCCTCTGGATGGCTGGAAATCATTTTGAAGTAGACACGAGGTCCTCCGACTCCATCTTGCACCTTCCCATGGTAACGGTGTCAACATAAGGGCAGGGAACCTGTCCTGTGCTGTATAGGAAGGAAGTCATTTCTTTCCCTTAGAATTCCATGGTTTTTAGCTGTCATTAGGCTCAGCAGTTTGCTCGTAAGGGGAGCGTGTCAGCTTCCCCTTGCTACTGTCACAGATCTCTACCGACACAGGGGCTGAAAACAACAAAATTAACTTGTCTTAAAATTCTGGAGACCAGCGTCCACATCTGTCAGAGGAGACTGAAGTCCAGGCGTGGACAGAGCTGGTCCCTTCTGGTAGCTCCAGGGGAGAATCGGTGCCCTCACCATCTCCACTGCTGGAGACTCCCTGCGTCCTGTTCTTTCCTCAGGTCCTCTCACCCACCCACTTCCTCCCATCTCCCACTCTTTCACCCTGACACCCCACACTTCTCTCTTAACAAGTCGCTTGTGATCACACTGTGGTCACCTGACATTGAGAGTCATCTCTGATCTCGAGATTCTTAAGCTGATCCCTGGACATCGCCAGGGCCTTTATTCCTAAGGCCTACCGCAGGAAGTTATTGAAATGTCTTCTCCAATGGGACTGGTCTCCAGGGAGATGCTGAGGTATCTGTTGGTTGGTGGGCCTGACCTTGGACCCTCATGGAGGATGCTTATCTTGCTCATCGTACAGCAGGGAAGTCCTAACAGAGAACCTTATGTTTTGGGACAAAGTGCTGTCAGAACACTGGCAAGCACCATTTCTTTGTTCCCTTGACAAGAAGTTATTCCCTTGTTGGTGCAAGGTCAGCCTACGTGGCAGTTTCTGAACTCTTGGTGTCTGGACTCCCATAAGATGATATGTTGTGTGTCACCTCTGGCCTATTGTGACTGTTATATGTAAATTGGCACATACCCACTATAAAAGCTAAATTTGCTGTGCAATACAGCAGACACTGTTCTCTGAAACCAGCTTCAGAGGGGTTTTTCTGTGCCCTCAAGCTCCGCATGGTTGATGCTGAAAGGGCAAGCCCCCAGCATCTGTTCATTCACACAATTGTCTGAGGCCGTGAAAAAGAAAGGCAAGGCAATTCTGCAAATGCATACTCACAGGACTTCTCCAGGGTGACTTCTGCTGAGAGGGTGAAGGAGGAACAGGGTCCAGAGCCCCGAATGTGCTTGTCCCAGTTATTTGGCCTCCTGATTATCAACCCCAGACAACTGCACAGTTATGGACTGCATGCTAAAAAATAAACAGGTGAGTCCAGAAGGCCCCTACCTCCAAGAAGCATGGGGATAAGAGGAAAAGTCAGAGATTAACGAATGTCCTTCATTGGAGGTTGTTCGGTTGATCTCCACTGAAGTCCTCCCCAGGACACAGAATGCTCTGAGACAGTAAAACTGTCTTAATTTGGGAGCAGGTGATTTTTTTTCTGAGTGTGAATTTTGTTACTCACTGACCCTGTGATATGGGGTGAATGGCCTCACCTCTCTGCCTCTATGATTTCCCAGGTGTGAAATGGAATTGTTTAAAAGAGAACATAACTCTATCAGTAGAAATACCGATTTTTTTTTTCATAGTCAGCTTCAAAGCACCAGCTAATATGGGTTTATGATTGTTTTTGCTGTAGTTATCAAAAATTCCTGCTTTTGAGACAAAGCAATAAAGGGGAATAAAGACTGAAGAGCATGAGCAAGTGTCAGATTCTTGGCAGGACCGTAGGGCAACAACTTCAGCAGTGGAGGTGTTTGTTTCTATGGAGAAGGAGGTGGCCCAAGTGTCTGAAGCCAACATCAAAGGGAGTTTCCAGAGTGTGGGACCTGCCTGCCCAATTGAGCTGAGACAGTCCTTCTCATCCTGGTCATCAAAGCACAAGTTACCCACCCCATCAGCTCCCCTGGACCTCAGGGCCTTTAGATTTGCACTAAATTATACCTCCGGCTCTCTCGCCTTCCTCAGCCTCCAATTGCATGTGAGCCAATCCCATAGTAAAACCCTCTATGTATGGATGAATAGATTGATGACTGATTGATTGATTGGTTCTATTTTCTGGAAAATCCTAATAGAGTGGCCAATAAGATTTCCTTCTTTCCTCCCTCCCTCCCTCCTTTCCTTCCTTCCTTGATGAAGACAAGTTAATCTGCTTGCTTAATTGCATTTTCCTTTCAGTGTAACCATCAGTCTGTTAAAGCAATCTGAACCAAATAGACAAGAAAGAGCAAAATATTTTCCTTGGGTAATTAATGAGTAGAAACAGAAATGTTCATCTGCTGCACATTTTTGAAGTATTTTCCTCGCTATGCTTGCATGTGAGACTTCTTGTCACTTTAATCTTTTTGAACTTTTATTGTCTCTCTCCTTTACCAAAGTTTTTGTATGATCCCTTGCTTCATTTCTCATTTGGTGTATCAGAAAAAGCCCACAACGTCTATGTAAGTCTCAGAGAAAATAAACCAAGACAAAAATCAATGAACGGGCAAATAAGGCTATTTGTGCTCTTGATATTGCATCGATATGACAATCTGTCACCATGCCTATTTGAAGGCTCCCTTGCACTTACAGTTGGAGGTGAAGCCTGCGACTCATGATGAGAGTGATGTGATTGAGATTGTCTTACCTGCTGCACCCAGACCTGCAGGTGCAGCACTTCCCAATCCACAGTCACAAACTTGGCTTTTGCTTTCTATGCAGTGAAGTCCACGCATCGTCTACTGTTGAGGCCTGCCGATTCTTCTGTGCTGCATCTGGATGTCCATAAATATTTTGCCTGTGAAGTTTCTGTTCATTCTTTTTGAATACTTATAAAATCCCCACTATAAAAACCTATATAAAAAATAGGGAAGATATAATTCACATATCATAAAATTCACCATTTATGATGTTCAACTTAGTAAATGTTGGTATATTTTCAAAATAGTACAACCTTCCTCATGATCTACTTCTAAGCATTTTTATTGTTTTCAAAGAAACCTATTACTCATCAAAAATCACTTCTCATTCTCCCCTCCTCCCACTTTCTGGTAGTTAATAATCTATTTTTTTTTTTTTTGTCTGTACAAATCTTCCTATTGGGGAAATTTAATAGAAGTTGAATCATACAATATGGTCTTGTGTACCTGGCTTCTTTCGGTTGGCATCATGTTTTTAAGATGTCTCATAATGCAGTATGCTCCCATTTCATTTTTACTCCTGCCTGGATGATATTCTGTCACCTGGATGTACCACATTCTGTTCATTCATAGGTGCCATTTTGTTTTTTGAAATAGAAAAAGCAGTCATGAAATTTATTTGAAGAAAACAAGAGGCCTAGAATAGCCAAAGCAATCCCCAGTGAGAAAAGTAGAACTGGAGGCATCACAATGCCAGACCCCAAATTATACACAGGTGGCATTTTGAGTGCTCCTCAGTTTATTGTAAATCATGTGTTAGAGTCTGTAAACAAGTCAGGATGGCGCCTGGCATTTTGCCAGAGGGAGTGGTTTGTGAAGTAACACCAGCGAGCCATTAAGTGTGGAGATTCCTTATTGGTTGACTGCTGTATCTAGTTTATGCTAATTAAGATAAGCTGTGTGGAATGTATAAATACCTCTGTTGTCCTACAATAAACGGCTTCCACTCCTGCTGTATCAATCTACACAAGTTGTTCGTCACCCCCAGGTTATTTTGCTGCAGCCGGCCTGTGGCAATCATGCACCATGATAGCTCATGTGTGTAATTTCTGGGCCAAAGGATAAATCTATTAATCTTTGAGGAAAAGAGGTTTTTCTGAGCAGCCCTTCAAGTTCTGCAAGGCTCAGGAGTCAGGCTGGCCAGGGTTCCTGTGGAGGCTCCAGTTTAGAACACAGAATCTGAAAATGACTCATAAATACACAGCTTGCTACTGATTCTCTGTCTTGGCCTCATCTTTGTCTAGAAGATTTCCCCCACCCCTCAGGGGAGGATATATTTTCAAAACAATGCAGACAACAAATCCAATAGAAAAATGTGATCTCTAGCCAGAGATGAACCCTAAAACCTGGCTCACTGGACTCCTGGGGCCAGTAGAGGAGTCCTCAAGAATCTTATACCCTACATGAAGACTTTGTAAATCTCATTTTATTACAAATCTTGATATAAGGAGGGGTGCACCATCAACACAACCACTTTTGAATCCAGGATTGTCTTGTAACTTTATAACCCATCCTCATTTTGACAGTGATGTCATCGAGAATTGTCTCCACTGCCATTGACTCAAGAAATTGAATATGTAGCTAGATTAATGAGATTCTGACACAGTGTAGGAATGCCAGTTTTGAACATGGTGGGAAACCCATTCACTCCATAGAATACAGGCCAAGCAGACCCAGCAGGGAGAAGAAGAGTTTTCCTCTAACAAACATCACTTGTCTGGATGCCTTTGTGTTGTTGCTCAGAGTTGTATCAGTTTGTACTTTTATTTACTTTATATTAACACTTTACATTCTATGAATAAGTCTATTTTGCTTGTACAGAAGCAAAATAGCTAGAAACATAAAAAATGCATTTAAATGTTTTGTTTGAAAATAATTAACATTTTTAAATTGACACATTTTTTCTCTTTAAAATGGAGCTGGAGATTTCTTAAATAGTTTAGATAGTTTGAGAAATTACTATAAAGATTGTTATTGACATATCTGTTTCTGCTACAAATAATAAATAAATTTAAGGGGGAAAAAAGAAGATGAGATTCAAATTTTCACATGCAGTCATTGTTCAAGGGAATAAACACCCAGGCATTGAAGATAATAATTCATCTATTAAATTTATCAGGGATTTCTAATATGTGTCCTAAAAATACAGGCAGGTTATATAAATGAATGAAAAGGAATGAATATATTTCTTTGGTTGTTGGAAAATAACTGTGTAAGTCGATGATAAATCGACTTGACACCTGGCTCAGAGGCAGAGAGACAACACAGTGGGATGTGCTGTGGGTAGCAAGGCTGTGCATAGCCCATCTCCCTGGTTTGTTCTGGTACTTGATGCTGGGGGTTGAACCAGGGCCTTGCACTTGCTAAGCACATGCTCTTCCACTGAGCTACACCCTGGCCTCTGACAGCCCGTCTTAAGAAGGCAAGTGATGAGCTACTACTGTCTAGCATGTTTAAATAGCAATGTTGGCTTTGTCTCCCAGATGTCACATGATGCTTTCTATGGAAACCAGACAAATCAACCATATTTTCTATAATCCTTTTAGATTTTTGGAACACTTTGGCTCGAGAAAACATTTTTTTTTTTTGAGTTTTGAGAGTCCATATAAAAAACATCCACATACCGGAGTCAGCCTGGGGGCCACCAGCCTGAAAGTCTGGGATAGACACTCTTTGCATGGCCAGTGGGGACAGGATACTACTTTCCCCCAGCTGATGGGACAGTCTTCCACTTGCAATAGAAGGAATGTTAATTAAACAAGCTCTAAGCTCTATGTTCTCACTAGCACCAACAGGTCCCTTCCCTAGATATACAGGCTCCTGTTGTTGGCAGAACAGCAGTTTTCATAGGGGGTCTGTACAAGACCCTCGCAGGAATTGGCTTCCACATTAATAAAGATTTACCCACAAGAATGTCTCAGAGTGGCAGGAATGCTGGATTTAACAAAATCGATTTTATGCAAAGGTCTAGGTATGCACTTCACCTGTGTCTTTACGCATCTAAAATTAATTTTTGACCCATTTTCTTAGGGACCAAATATTTACAGAATTCTAAGAAATAGGTATAAGTCAGTGTGCCTGTTTTGACAATGAAGACATTTCTGAATCTGAGGTAGATCCATATGCCTACAAGGTTGTAAAGGTGTTGTCACCTTTATCACATGGGGAGGCTACTGCGGCAGCCAGGTTCCTCCTGGTTCCCAATAAGGGCCGCCGTCATCAGGCCTCCAGCTCTGTGGATGCCATGGTAGTGAGGGTAGGTGGGATGATTTCAAAACAGCTGTCAGAGGAGTGTTAATAGCAAGATCAATTAACGGATAAATTCAAGGAGAATGGGCCATGAGAAGCAGGCTCCCATGTGTAGCGTCTGTTTTGGAATTCATACCAAGATCCCTTCCTTAAAATTCTCAGCAAGTTTACTTAGTTCCCTGAATCCTAAATTCCAAATGAAAGCAGTCAAGAAATTGGACAAGAAAAAAAAATGATAATTCTCTTATGAGATTTAAAGTTTAATCACCAACCTGCAGACTTTGGATATTTAAAGTAGTACAATGTCATCAAGTCAAAATCGGAAGAAAGAAACACTTCTAATCAACGGTCAAGGTCCACCCTCCGTCCAGTTTACACTGACAGCTGCATAGGAAAGAGAAATGGGCACAGTCTGGGGACTTGGTGCAGTTTGTCACTGCTGCTTCCATATTGTAAAAGTGGGTGTGTGACCCTGAAAGGTAAATCTTGCAAGTAAAATAAATATGAGTAAGCTCATATGCACACTGGGCGTTATGCACATACAATATGTGGTGTTCCAGGAAACAAAGACCTTTGCAAGAGAAACTAGTCTTTAAGTTAGTAATTTTGACACACAATTCTATGTGGTGCCATTTTTCTCTCCGAAAGTCTTCTTTATTCAGAAAATACCTGACCATGTTCAGCAATGTTTTCCAGAGTTTAATATTTGTGATAGGATACATGTTTTTGTACATGCTACTAAATTCAAGTTATCTATGAAGCACTGTTTTCTAGACATCAGTAATAGTGAATAAGGTTTATAAGCATCTTAGAGATTTTTAAAGAATAACTTATAATTTTAGAGATTCCTGAGAATGTCCCAGGATTCTGACTCCTCACTTCTGAATCTCAAAGGTGAATTTTTGTTGAGAGTTTGGAAGCTCTGGACCCTGATGAAGAGAGTCAGGAAAATCCACCAAGAGTGAGGCTAGGAGATGCTGGAGAGAAAAGCCATCATGACAGGAATGTGGAATGCCAAGTGGAGGGGGGCCTCCTGGGTTTTCTAAATGCCCTGAATAGAGACCCTGGGGCTGCTGCCTGCTGTGGGTTGTCACAACCTCATCACACATTGTGAGTGAGGACTGCTCCCATTCAGAAACCAGAAAGAAAGCTGGAGGTTGGTGCAGGACTCTGATCGTCACTGTTTACTCTACTGGATTCCACAGTTAGACAACACTCGCTAGTGCTGAAAGGCCCTTGAATCCAGTCTCAATTCCTTGGCTGTATTTAAGCAGCCCCAGACTCTTTATGGTTATCAGGTTTGGACTTATCAATCTCACAATATTCTTGAAGGAATTTAGTGAAACTTCTTTAAGAATGTACAGATTTTAAATTGTTATCTCTGTGAAAAGGAGACCGTGGATTTGAGTTTCCAGATGGTTCATATGGCATGAAATGTAGAGGTTCAATCAGCTGACTTCCTTTGTGATAGTTTCTTCCTCTATTACACGGGGATGACACACACTTGTATGGTAGGATTTTTGAACTTAGTAAATGTGATAACGTGTGTAGTGGTCTCCAACCAGTAATTGATATTACTACCATATTGTAGATGCCCAGTTACCTACTGCTCAGTAATGACCACTTGACACTTAGTAGCTGTGGACAGCCGTGTTCCCTGCCTGAGGCTGTGGGTTGGCGGTTTAGTTGGGATCTGCAGGGTGATTCTTCTGCTCTGGCTGCTGCCAGAGCTGGATGGCTGGAGGAGGCCTCACTACACCTCTGACATCTGCTGCTGACTCAGTCTTAACTAGAGCTTCTGTCATGTCCTCGGGCAAAAGAAGGTGTGGGTGAGGATTGAAAGTCCTGCAGAGGCCTAGGCTCAGGAAATCCCATGAGAATAAATGGACAGAGGAAGGCACACATAGCAAAGAAGACTGTGGTGGGAAGTGGCAAGTCCTTCGACACCACAGTCACCAAGTCTTCTTCTTCATTTTTATTTAAAGCATAGAAAGGGGATGGTCCATGTTCAGTGGCAGTGGTGACTTCCCAGTGACTCTGGGAACCTGCCTTTGCTGCAGCACCCTTTTGGATCACAGGGTGACTGGCTGTGCTGTGAGGCACTACTCTCATTTTCACACCTTTTGAGTTGCCGTGGTGGGCTCTGCAATGGTAACTTAAGGTTATTTAAGCTTCTTATTTTTGCAGCAATAAAAATTAGGGTTAGGGTTAGTGTTTTGGCCATCATGCCTTCATTCACAAATAAACTTTCGTTTGGGCAAATTTTCCAAATCAGAAATTTAACATTTAGAAAAATGTCATGGATCCATATTCGGAAGCACTGTTGAAATACTCGTGAGATATTTAAATATATTGTTTTTCCAGGTTAAAGCAAACAAACAAAAAAAAAGAGTCAATAAAACAAACAAAAATAACAATAACAAAAGTTAATGTCTCTGAGCATCCAGGATCCCAGCCAAGAGAAAAAAAAAACTCACAGGAATATAAATATAAATATATATAATATATATTTTACCAAGTTCATGTGATGTTGTTCCTACTTTGAAGATACTGGATGCTGAGGAAGTCATTTTCAGGATTTTTGTAGTCATGCCTTTGTGAACAGCTTGGTCCTTGGAATTCCCCCTTTATGGAATTACCAAGCTACAGAACCCCTACTTCAAGGTCTGCCTCTTTCCCTAAAATGTCTTGCCTCCAAATTCAAAGATGTGCAGTTAAGAGAGTAGAAGTTACAGTAGTTCCACGCCCACTAGTGCTAGAGGTCATCTCTGATTAGTAATGAATCCAGAAAATTGCTTTGGACAAATTTTACATCCTTCCTTGGTACTGTGGAGTTATAGCATAACAACTCTCTTTGGCAAAAGAATAACTAAGGGAGAGTCTTTTTTTCTTCACTTTTTTTTTTTTTTTGTGGTACTAGGGCCTTGCACAACTGGGCAAGCATTCTACCACTGAGCTTCACCCTCAGGCCCCAGGATTAACAGAGGGAAGAGGAAGAAAGGAACAGAATCCACTGGGCTGTGGATCACTTCTCACCCACAGACAGGCTGTGCTCTTGGGGAGGCCTTGTGGATGGACCTAGTGAAGGTCCAGAGGAAGGAGTTCTGCCCACTCACCACCTGCAATGCTGCTGAGTTTTACCCAGGTCTCCATGAGACTCCACTGCATCCACCTGCCAGGGTCAGCACAGCCACATATTGAGTACGGAGGCCTGGAGGGACAAAGTTAGGAAGGTTGGTGGGAAAAGGCATGGAATCTGCTGCCAGGATCCGTGCTAGGGAAGCAGGTTCATAAGCATTCACACAACACACGCCTCAGTCCTCAAGATAGTGATTTTAATAATTTTCCCACATTTTTACTATTTTCTTCTATCGTACCATGAATCTTAGATATATTTTGAAGCTCAAACTATTCTCCCTGTGCTCTTAATTCCCTTTCATGCTTTCCATCCTTTCCATTATAGATGTGTAGTATAGCATCTACACATCTTCACACATTCTACTCTACATAGATAGACCTACAGAGGTCTCCCGGTAATATATGTGCAACTATATATAACACACTGCATATAATATGTGTTAGTAGATAGTGTAATTTAGACATGTACCATCTGTAGCACTATAGATTCATACCATATATAACACCATACACTCTAACATATCTAAAACATTTCATAGATGTTATATTGTATTCTATATTATACAGTATATATATGTTCTATATAACATACTAATTGTATAAAATATACTGGCTATATGTGTGTAAACAAACATAATATTCTGAAAATTTTTACAATTAAAAATTCTAAAACTCATTCAATTCTCTTTAATGAAATTAAATATGCTAATTATGCTTACTATGGAAATAACTGTACCAACTTATTTCAATGGCTTTACTTCTCAGTTCTGCCATTTCTGTTTGGTTCTTATTTATTTATTCCACAACTGAAATTGCTGTTCCCTCCTATGTCTTTCAGAATTCAAAGCCTACTATTTTGAAGCCCTTTGGATCCACCCTAGGAGTGCTAGGGAGCAGGACTGCTTCCTGTGGTGCTTTTGGAGTTCACATGCTCTGGGACACACACACACCCATGTCTGTAGCAAGGAGCTGTGCTCCTCCCTCATGTCCCCGTGTCTCAGGATTAGATTGTTCCTGGCTAACCTCCTCATAGATGGAGTTAAGTTCTTCCCCGTAACCCTGGCTCTTGGCTGTAACCCCGCTGCACGTTGGATCTTGACATTCCTGGCCTCCCTAATGCGCTGCATTGTGCAAGACCAGACTGCCTCATGGAGCTGTGTTCTCTCCTGGGGAGGGGAGGGAGCAGTGAGTCTCCAGGTGGATTTAAATCTGGGTTAGCGCTTTCTATCCCCGAGCGCATCAAGTGAAACCTTGCTGTTCTCAGGAAGGAAGCACACGCAGCCAATCCAAGGACTGAATGCCCAGCTCTCCTGCAGCTGGGGGAAAGAAGAATACCAGAGCATCATCATCATCATCATCATTATTGTTGTCATTAGTGTTTTTGGAGGATGAACTATTAGGACTTGGGCCTGACAGTGAGGGTGGGAATCCGGAGAGCACTTGCTGGCACGTTACCTGTTGATAAAGTATGGGAACACCTCTGAACTGCCCGCAGCCTCTCAGAGGGCTGAGATTCCACTCCTCTAAGCCCTCCCTCCTGATAACTCCCAGAAGCATCCTCCTTTCCACCTCATATCAACAAAGGACTGAGGCCTCCTCTTGGTCCTGTCCTGCTTGAGCCCTGTGTTTGGGTTTGGAATCCTGCTCCGTGGATTAAGAGCCACCTGAAGGACTGTTCTTCCTGCTTCTAGGTTGGAGGTAGGGGAAGAAGGGCTTTTATTGATAATTTCTTGTAATTGTTTCAACCCAATGGAAGGGTGGCTATGGGACCCCGTGATGGATGTCCCTCATTGGCTTCCTATTTGCCATCGTCATGCACCCGTTTCTCAGAGGCGACAGCGGCAGAGGGCTGCACAGGCAAGGGTCACACTTTCTCCCCAGACCCAAGAGGCCTCCCTTGCTTCTGATCAGGAATCACCCTCACCCACACAGGCAGCCGTGTGTGCAGGAGTGAGGGGCCCAGCCTTGCTCTCAGAGTCACCGTGTCCACCTGCCCACTCCGCTGCTTTTCTCTCTAAAGTCTCCTTATTTCCCAAGGTGTCACCTGCAGACACGGCCATTCCCAGGCACCAGCTCTGGCAGGGCCTCCACACTGGACGTGCAGAGGGGAAGCATTTGAGACGGGAGATCAGGACAGCGAGCCTAATCAAGTTTCTGTTTGTTGTTTTTTTTCTAATTTCTTTAAACAGAGAAATCAATAAGGGCTCTGGCACGTTTAATAGAGATTAAGTGACTAGAAACAGGCTTAGGCTTACTTGGAGGCTGAGGGTGGGTTTGGGGTTAATCTCATACCCATGCTGCCCGTGGCCTCTTTGCACTGGACTGATTCGGGGTGGACCACCAGTTTCTCCTGGTGCTACTTGTGAGGAAAAGGACACTGGTGCCACCGGCTTCTCCCTGGATTCTCTCCCTGGAAGCCCCCTCAGCCCTGTCGGCTCACAGGCTGTCTCCTTCCCGTGGACACCTCCACGATGCCAGCTGAGCCCCGGGCTTCCACCAGCTGTGCCTGCCTTGCCTTCCCCAGAGCCCTCCTTGGGGCTTTTCCCACCCCCTCTCATCCCTGCTCAAAGGCTACTGCTTTTGAAAAGCTTCTCTTTGTTATTAGAACACAAGCCACTGTCGCCTCATCACCCAGCCCCTTAAATTAGCAAAACGTTTGTCCAGTCTCCACCTCCCCCACTTGATAAGCAAAGCTTGGGCATGCACAAGTGTTTCCCTGCCACCCATCAGAGGGCCGGGACATAGGTGGTGCTCAGAGGTGTTCATGGAGGGAGTGATGTTGATTTCTTCAAGTAGCTTTGCAGCAAAGAAACCAACATTCACAGAAAGGAACTAACATTTTAACACTCAGTGAACTGTTCAGACCTAAGAATGTCATTTTTCCTTATTAGGCACACATGACATCCACACAGGTTTACTTTCATTCCTATTAAAGCCCCTCTAGAAAGACCCCCACCATGCCAGTCTCTTTTCACGGAAGTATTTCTCATGTTTTTGGGCAAAAATTGCACTGTAACACCTTCCAAGAAGGTTTGTCTTAACTAAGCTCCAGGAAGAGGTTTTGGGGGACGAATATATAACCCATGGGCCAGGAGCCTCCTGCCCGACTCTTCATCTTGGAATTTCCCCAACCTGCTGGTAGGTGCCAGCTGTCAGAGGATGAGTGACAGATGGGTACTGACCTGAGCTGTGTCCTTCTATGTTTTCTTCTGTGGAACTCACTTGTGTGGAAGTTCAAGTGGACCATGGTATGCAGCTGCAGTAAAAACCTACAAACTTCAGAGGAATGGATGACTATAGCTTGCTACCAAGGCCAAGTGTCAGAGAGTTCCAGCTAGTCATCAGAGAGGCAAGAATAAAGCAGAGACACAGGCAGACCAGGCCCAAGAAGAAAAGAGAGCTGTCTAGTTTGTAGTGACCAAGCTGCCAAAAAGAGACCCCCTTTAAGGGGATGCTAAAAATGGGGTTTTCTTTCATGTTGAGCCTCTGACATGAGGGCACCATGTAAGAAGACTAAAGAAATGGTGAGCCGTGGGCCCTGGAGAATGAAGAGTGATTAAATTCAAACTGGTTCCCCAAACCATGAGTCATGGGGTCAAGATATCAAGGTCAGAAAGGGCATCTTCCAAGGATTCTTAACTTCCCTGGAGTCTTAGCTCCTTCTCCTCCCCAGGAGGAGGGTGTGGCCCTTGCTTCCTACCTCAGACCAGGTAGAAGGGGCTTCATCAGGACCAGAGGCAAGCTCAGAATGTGCCCCAGGGATGGAGCCAGTCATGCTTGGCTCTTAGCTGGCAAGTATGAAGGACATGAGCAGGCTGACATGCTGCATTGATGACGGTGTGTGGGAAGGTCACTAGTATGTTGGGATCAGGCTTTGCCCCAGGAGATTCCTCAGGCAAAGAGCTGTAGGCCACCAGCACACAGAGGCCACCATGGGATGGTGGGATGCTTAGCTCCCGGACAACAGGGTGGAGAAATGGAGTCATCAGAGGAGGAGCTGATGTTGACCATGAGGTTTCTCGGGGTTGAGGAGTGGTCAGTCCCCACAAAAGAGAATGCATTTACCCAAGTCAAGGGACTTGACAAGACACCTTAAACTTTAGGGTTCCAATAATTGTGTAGCACATGAGAGCACATCAGTGGCGCTAAGCAGCCCAGCCCAGAGAGCAAAGGCGGGCTCAGGATGGTGCCATTGAAATGAGAGCACCCTCCCCTTTGATCCTCATCCCCCATCACCAAGTGCCTTCATGCAATCTTAGGGAGAGTTTAAAAGCAGCAGGAGCACCTGGAGGGGTAGTGAGCAAGAGGAAGACAAGTCCAGCTGTATCCTGAACCCAAGAGGCAGGAGCTTCCCTCCCAGTCCTCGGGAGGCAGAGCAAAGCCCTGCGCGGTCAGTTACCCAGCTGTGCTTGTGATCAGCTCTCCAGCGTCTCTCACACCATGCTCCAAACCGCTTCTGCTTTCTGCAAGCAAACGGTTCTGACGAATGTGTTGCTCATCCCTCCTAAAACACCTGCAATTTCATTACTGTTTGATGCCTTTAAAAAAAATTATGGAGGATGATTAGTACTAGACATCAGAACTCATCCAAAATCTGATTTTGGATCAGTCCCAGAACCTGTAGGTCTAATGGGGTCAGGGAAGAGATGGACTCCTCACATGATCATGGAGAGGAGGAGAGCCAGGGAGATACCCAGCTCATCCTGCCCTAAGCTATGAAGCAGGCACAGTGCAGGAGACACTGGTGTTCCCGTGTCCATGAGCACGGCTCCCACCCACATGCTCTTCCCCAGTGCTTGGCACCCACTGAGGAATGTATGACAAACATTTCTCAAGACTGTGCCTATGTAGCAACAGCAGCCAAAGTAGGTATCAGTGTTATTATTTCTATTCAAATGAGGAGGCTAAATAATTATATAAATGATTATTTACGTATGTATATATGCATGTATAATATCTATATATAATTATATTACTTATATACATGCATGCACACACATATAAAACGTGTTATTATATATACAATAGTATTAAAATGTTATATAATTAATTATTATGTGATTATAATTGCATTATTAAAATGCAATAAATAGTTACAATATCTTATTATAATATAATTATATATTAACATAATAAAATAGGTCCTATATGACTTGTTTTGCTTTTAGTTATTATTCTTATCTGTTCTCAGTGAACAAAGCCAACATGTGGTAGAAATTGAATTCAAATCTAGGTAGTTTGATACTAAGGCCCATTTAAAAAAAATATGATCCTTTTCTGCCTATTTGTATTATATTAACAAATCTTGAAAACAACACCAAAATCTTCAATACTGTTATTCCCAGGAAACAGGTAGTAAACCCTGCCCTAAGTCACATTGTTAGGAGCTGGTAATTCAAGATTCATCCCCAGACATCCCAAGCCCCAAAGTCTCAACCTCTCTACAGTGCAGACTGGAGCCCCTGTGCCCAGGGGAGGCCAGTCCCCCGTGAGAACAAGGAACATGGACATCAGTGCCACCTGTGTGTTTGTGCTTTAGCTGACGCTGACAGGTGGACCACACCAACCCTCAGGACTTTAATCTTCCTTTTCATAAAGCCAACACCCATCTGTCTCTTGATCAATGCTGCCTTTTTATGTGAATAACATTTATCTTTGTCATTTTCTCTGGAGTAATTATTATGATTTCTCATCTCTAAAAAGCTATTAATGTCAGTCTGCAGCAAAAGAAATAATTAAATAGAAATATTTCAAAAAATGTCACAACTGATTGTACTTCTAATTGTACTTGTTCCCAAGTTTAGTATGACATTGCACATTACTGAGTAGAAACAAACCATAAATTACTGTATTTATGACTTGCATTGCAGTACAGAACTGCATGCCAATTCTTATAACAGGCATAAAAGAATCATCCAGAAATACTGCTCTGTTTGCTGCCAAATTCAGTGATAATTTATAGCTGCCTGAATTTTCACACCTGCCACAAGTTCTCTTGGGTCCTCAAGTTTTACTGACTCCCCAGTGGTGGGATTTGAAGAGCATCATTTACATGGGGGAAAATCATGACTCCTTCACTATGGACTTCATTACAAGGAACTGAAAATCTCAAATGGGCCTTTGCCAAGATTTGACAAGGGCCCCGTGGACACGGGTCTCATTTTCCTGTGTCCTGGGAAGTTGCTGAGCTATCCAGGATAGAAGTGTGCTTCTTCCACTATTCTATGGCAAATGGGGATTTGAAAAACACTCAGAGTTTGAGCAGTGAGAAAACGGGAACCCGTCTGTGGCAGAGTTGACTTACAGCCAGTATTCTTATAGGTATAAACTTAGTTTCAAAACAATAAAGGCATTATTTCTTGAGCTCAGTAATTTGGTTCTTTGTTTCTCCCAATAATAATGTAGTAATCATTATAGTAATTGTTTTATATGATTTACTAATGACCTATTGTGTTCCAATTTTTTTCTAGTATATCTTATACCCTCATTGTAATTCTGTAAAGCTGATAGCATTTGACTCTGTCTTTTTTTTTTGGTTGGGGGAGGTGGGGTGTTCTAAGATTCTGTAAGATTATGATACGTTTCCCAGGTTTATGGCTAATGAGAAAAAGTTAACACTGATTGTCTAGTGTCTCTTCTAATCCTGTGAAGTGGTTACTATTATTCCCCCATTTTACAAATAAAAATCCAAAGCACAGGGAAATGACTTAATTCATCACAATTATCACAGCTGTTCCTTGTCGCTTGGAGTTGTCATTGAAATCCTACCCTTCATATTTTGCATAAACTGGGTGATATAGCTTGGAGAACACCATTTGGGGCTGCCCAGTCAAGCTGTCCTCTGTGACGGATGGAGCCCTCCATATTCCTTCTAGGAGATGTGCCGTCACCCAGACACACAGTACTGGGGGAATGTGGGTCCAGGTGCCCATCCTATCATGGCCAGGGGGTGGGGTTATGATCCAAGGGGCAGTTGATTGTCCTGCTAATACTAGGACATCGGATTGTAATGCCAGGAAGAGGACACTTACAATTAACATTACAGTTGTTATTTAACCTCTGCTCTGGACAGCCAACAGCTGTCCTGGCTTTCACCCTTTTGCTCATTCATTCATTTGCTAACACCTCCACAGCCCTTCCCAAATTCCAGCTGCCATTTAGCTGCCTTGTATCTTTTCTTCATTCCTTCCTTGTTGGAACTGACCCTCTCTTCCCCTTACAATTTCCCAAGCTGGTGTCTTGTCACCGGCGACTAAATAATCACATTTAAAGGTAAATAAACTGGCACACTGAAATTGATCTGTGCACCTCTTTTTATCCCTACCATTTCAATCATCTTGAAACAGAGACACAAAGGATAGGGGAAAAAGTCAGGCACTGGTGCAGACGAACCACAGATTGGCAGAGCTGGCTGAGCCCAGGAAGGGAGCTGGGCTCCACAGCCACTGTTTACCCAGTGTGCACAGCTGGTCTGCACTGGTGTGGGCCACAGGGCAGAGCCTTGACCCTGCATCAGCTGGACGAAACTCAAACCAGTTTGGTTAATTCTGCGACAATAGATCTGGGAGTAAGAACTCAGCTCAGTGAAATAAATGAGTAAAAAGGGACCGAGGATTTGGCTAAGCCTGGATCCTGGTACCTGAGTCTACCAGGAAACTCACTTCATTTCCCTCGCTGCAGAATGAAAGCAGTTGGGGTCTTCACTTATGGCCTATGATACTATGATTTCACGATTTTTATTTCAAGAAAAAGTAGATACATTAGAGAAGTGAGGGCCAATGTGATTCACTGTGGATCTGGACATCTATTTAGTATTTTATGTTTTACAAACCCCTCCTCATGAACCACATTATGATGGCCTTGTGACCCTCTGGGGTCCCCAAATCATGGAGCAAATTGATTGTCGTTGATGAAATAATAGACCATAGTAAGCTTTCAAGGAGTGTTTCTTTCCTTTCAAGTGCACAGTATCTGAGAAGAAGAGCAGGAGTTCTGGGGAAGAAGTGTGGAGGGGCTTACCTTACAAAGCGCAGATCTTTATACCTATGTCAAGGCCCACAGAGCGGCATGTACCACAGGAAGCACTGGAAGACCTAGAGGGCAGGATACACAACCCCAGTGGATGCTGACCACCGTTGCTCTTAGCAATCCTTAGGTTGTCATGTAGGGTTCCAAACACAGTGTAGCCCTGGTGACAGGAATGAGCCAACAGCATGGGTTCCCTGGCTACAGCAAATGTAGCACCAGCTGCTACTGAATTCTTCATCTTTCAGAGACCAAGTCTGAGCCCCAGGTATGGTGCAGTGATGAGGGGTCCCAGTGAGGTACTTGGGACAAGTTGATTATACACCTTATGGATCATCGCAATAGTTTTCCTTTTACACTGAGTGGAGTAGAAAGCCTTTTGGGGTTTGGAGCAAGGAAGTTAACAATCTGACATGTTTTGGAGGGATGCATCTTAGCTGATTTGTTAAGTGTAGATTATAGGAAATAGCATTGAATGAAGAAAAGTAGTGAAGAGGTTCCTGACATGATTTGGGTAGATATTTAGGGTTGTGAATTAGTGGTGGAAATGGTAATATCATATTCTGTATATATTTTGAAGATAAAGAGGAATTGTTGTCAGATAAGTTTGGGGATTTGAAAATAAGAGATAAATTAGTGATGATTTGATTTTTATTTCTGGCTTGATTTCATAGAAGAATGTAATTGCCATCAAACTGGATGGGAATCTAAAGAAGAGACAGCTTTAAAAAATAAATAAAAAAGTTTAATTTTAGGCTGATTAAGTGTGTGATGCCTCTTAGACATGGTTGGAGATGCCGAGTGGCCAGTGGAAGTATGATCAGTAATTCAGGGCAAGGTCTAAAATGAGGATATGATTTTAGGGAGATCAGCATTTAAAATACCCAAATCCATGATAATGGCATTAGGAGTAATAATATAATTTTTAAATTCAAATGGATAAGAACACTGGGAGATGTGATACTCCAATACTTTAAGACTATGAAATAAGAGGAAACCCAGGGTGTAAAAATAGAGTGTCCAGGGAGGTAGAAGGTAAGCCAGGGAAGTGTGATGTTGGGGAAATTAAATGCATGCAGTGTTTTAAAGGGCCAGATATTGCTGAGAGGGCAACTAAGGTGAAGACTGAGCCTTTAGCCAATGGGTTTAACAAAGTGGAAATCGCTGTGAACATTGAGAAGAACAGGTTGGTAGAGAAGGGGAAAAGGCTGATTGCAGTAGATTAGGAAAGTATGAGAGGAGATAAGATCTTACTGCAAAGCGGAAGAGATGGGGTGAGTTGCAGGTTGATAAGAACAGCACTGAGGGTTTCTACTTCGAGACAGGGGAGATGAGAATACTTTCATGTGGTAGATATGATTCATTAGGATCATTGGAAAGTAGGAAAAAATACTGAGGATGAGTAGATGATAATTGCTGGAACAATGCCTTCGAATAAGTAATGCAAAACTTTTCTGTTTTTTAATGCATCAAATTCGATGAATGGTGCTTCTGTGGCACATCAAATTCTCCTGCGTTGGCTACACAGTGTCTCCCACTCTGCAACGTTTTTGCAGTTTGATTTTTTAACCACTGATCCAGAGATGAAGCCCATCATGCGGTTTCTGTGCTTTCTTTGACCAGTGGTACACAGCGGAAGTCACACTCAGTCCCAGACAGTCCTTAATTAGACTGGCAGTATCCACACCCTGCCTCTTGGAACATTTGTTCTTAGGAAGTTCCAGCTCAGAACCCAGCCTTTCTATGGCCAGAAGCTCCAGCGCATCCAAGCTGACCATTCAGCAGACCTTGCTTAGTTGAAGCCAGCAGCCGGTGACAACTGCCAGCACAGAACAAATGACATTCCAGGTTCAGCCACGAAGCCATCAGAAGACTCCAGCTAGTATATATATATAAGCAACAAGGCATGAAAGGCCCAATGCAAACCAAATTTGCCAGAGCTCAGGTGGCCTACCTGATCATGAGAAAGACAAAAATCATGATTTTAAGCCACTAGGTTTGGGGTGCTTTGTACACAACGATAGTTGATGGCACTGAAGGTGAAAGGAGACACTGGGGCAACAGGAACTTCAAACAGGCAGATGTGGATTCAGGACTGGGTGGAAGGTCTGCAGACTGGCCACTAGTGTGGCCTGGAAGGCAGTGAGATGATTGCAGTAGTGGCTGGGACAGCACAGTATTGGGTCCTGGAAGGTGGAGGAATACTCTGCTCATGCCATCATGAAGCACACACCACAGGAACAGTGATGGATTGTTCAGCTGACAGACCAGGAGACAGGAAGCATCAAGTCTTTGAGTCACACATAAGGCACAGGCCAACAGGAATTAAAAAGAGCTGTTCAGTTTTCAAACAGCATTTAGAAGGAACCCAAAGGTCCCAGGACATGCCAAATTCAAAAACAAAACTGTTTTCTTAACTAGCTCTTTGCAGAGCACAAAACACTACAAAGACAGAAACGGCTGCTAGTAGAGATCCTCTCAAGTGTATGACTACAAAATCCTTGTCAGCATTAAAAGAAAGTACAGAAATTATTCACCGGACCCTCAACCAAAAATACATCCTTCTAATAATTTAAAGTTATTTTTTATAGCACGCTAATTTTAAGACCAAGGCAGGAAGAGGAGTCTAACAGGGGAGTATTTGTGTGGATGGACTCTTTCTAACAGATTGAACTAGAATAAATTCATTGTGAACACACAATGATCATGAGACATATCCTTATTATGCCATCATAAACTCTCTTGAGATGACCAATTCACAGAAGTAACCCAGAATGGAAAGAAGTTTCTAGGCCTTGGACATCATCTGACAGGCAAGAGGCTGGAAAAAATGCTCAGCTGAGTTGAACGCTATTTCTTGTGGAGGATGCATGGGTGGCTCAGAGAGTGGAGCCAAGGCCCATAGAGCAACCTGGGCACTGGGTCTAGTCTCCCATCAAATCCCTAACAACAGGTGTCCAGCTAGATTTCAGAACTGCCATAGACCAGTGACTGCCAACCTCCCAGTGCATATCCTCTTCACCAGGATGTTCGGGGAAGGCGTTCTCCCTCCCCCTGAGAGTTAGATGACTTATGCCTGTGCTTCTCAATTCTTCAGATGTAGAGAGGCTGTGCTCCCAAAGTTGATTTAATACTCTCCCCTGGTGACTTGTGAATCAGCTGGTACTGATGAGACCCTGTACTTCAGGGTAATGGGACTACCCGGGACCCGGATTCCTTGGAGAAGCAGCAAGCACAGTTTACATGTGGAAGACACGTGAGTGGTAGAGGACGGTGGTATTTTCTCCCCATGGTGACAGCAGCATGTCCCACCTGTGTTGTCACAACATGGTGTCCATGTGCTGTCTCATGGAGTCTGAACTAGCCAGAGGGTTGTTTTGGCCAACAAAACTCAGGAGAGCAGCAGTAGACCAGACCCAGTGGACTCCCTTAAGAGGCCTAGCGTCTTGCACCCCCTTCCTCATGCTGGGTCACATTCTTCCTAGACCCAGACATCGTGCTGTAAGAAGCCCCAGTTGCTTGAAAATGCCTTGCACAGGTATGTGACGCTACAGCGGCCGGCCATCCACAAGAACCCACGTGGGAATGAGTCTCCCTGGGCATCGGTCCAGTTTAGATCCTCAGAGGACTCTACCCAACTTCCGTCTCACTGTCACCACATGAGAGTCCCTATGAGGACCCTCCAGTCAAGCCCAGTCAATGTACGATGGTGATGGAAAAGCAATGTTGTGTCAGCCAATAAGTTTAGGGGTAGTAGGTACACTTCCTCTTGATGACAGAAAGGAGACTCCAGCTGTTGATGACAGAAAACGGAGATTTAGCTTCCTTGCTATAAGCAGAGTTTCATTAATAGAAATTAACTCTGTATAATAATTCAGTACAGTCCACAAATGGGACCTATTGTTGTCCCACAGCACAGCAGGAGATAACTGAACAGTCGCCGCACTGTGTCACACAGGCAGTTGGTGAGCGAACAGATGCTCCTGTCCTGACACAAACTCAACACAGAGCAATAAATCCATTCTTTCCTCTTCAGTTCAGGTAGAGTTGAGTTGAAAGAAAACCAAGTGTGATATTGGAAAGGCCTTGATGATGTACATTTCTTTTTTAATATCTAGCTTCTGCTCGATGAAAAATTTCCCATTCTAGCAATTAAAAGAGAAATGGGAATAAAGTTCTCCCATGTCTCTTGAAGGTGCCACACCTCATGACTCACTCAGCCGTGCGTCACCGTCACTTATGATGGGTTCTTTAATGAGGTATTCAATATCATGCACTCTGAGGTACTCTCAGGACACATGGGAAATGTTACATTCAATGGAAAATAAACACTGGAACAAAAATAAATCTACTTAATACCAGAAAGGAAACTTTCAGTTGTGCGCTGTATTTATTAAAGACTGAGATTCAGGTTTCTTGTTATAAGTATGGCTTATTTATAGAAAGTAAAAAGTTCACTCAAATATTTATAATAATTTAATGCAATTTGCAAATAAGACCTTTGGTGGACAGTTCCGTCCACTCATTAACTCTTCACTGTTAAGTACTTATCACCCTAAGATCAAACACCGAGTGTGTGATGAGTTTACCATCCATACCCTGCACCGCAGAGCAAGATTCAAGTTCTGAAAAGCACTAGTGCAAACAATCAATGGATCCTTTCTATTTGCAGCTGTTTTTTGCTCAAGCTCAGGGGAAGTGTCTTCATTGCTTGCACGTCTGCATGCTGAAAATCTGCATAAGCTCATGTAGACCAGGGTCCATATGTGCGAGGGGCCTCCTACCACCTCTCCAAGCTGATGCAGTATGCCCTCACTTCTGGGCAAAAGTGTCTGATGAAACCACACTGGTTCAACCTGGGGCTCCTGGTTACTGTCAGTAATTATGGTGGAGATTGAGCTCAGCTCTGCGGTATTGGGATGCTCCCTAGCATGCAAGCCACTGGGGGGCAGCAGAGGGCCGTGATCCTGAGCAGGCAGCCGGCAGCGCTGTCCTGAATTTCCACTCTCATTTATCTTTGCCCCTCTTGGTGTCTGGATATCAGGTTGGAGCAATTCCTTGTCTGATCCAGTCTGTAGTTCTCAGGATTTCTCCTTTTACCTCAATTTAGTCTGTTTTTGAATAGACTTGTCCCGTTTTGTTTCTCCATTCATTCTTGATGTACCTACCTTCTGTGTTCTGGGCACTAGAACACAGAATGTGAATGTGACTAGAATGTGACTAGGAAACACATTTGACTGAGTCCTTTCCTGTAAATCCCTGCTAGGCTAGTTGTGAAGGCTATGTGACTTATAGGAAAGGCACGTGTAGAAGATCAAGTCCCACTGTGCCCAGCCATGCCTGATGGCATCACTGACCCAGCTCTATGACACTGAGCATGTCATCTCTCGCAAGTTTGAACTCCGGAACATCCAAGGTCCGTACACTGCCTACTTCCTGCCTGCATGTGCTCTCATCAGCATCCAGCAGTGGCCACGGTCAGGTTTCTAAGGCTTCTGAGGCCAGGGTGGGGGATGCTTACCACACTTGTTCATCAACAGTAGGAGCTTCTCTCTGCTTTTAGTTGTAGGACTTCCTAAAGTGCCCACTGTGTGCCAGACCTGGATCCAGGTGCTGACCGAGGCAACGGAGGACCTGCCCTGATGACAGCTGGATTCTAGACTGATGAGGACAATTCCAAGTGCAGGTGAGTGGGCCAGGTGACATGTGCTGTGAACAGAGCAGAGTCAGGAAGACAGAGCAGAGAGGAAACTTCTAATCACTGTAGCTAAAATTTTACAAGCTTATCTGAATCCACAATTCATTATAATCAACAGAATGGTGCATAAATAGGGCTGGGTTTCCCTGCTACCCCCAAACCACAGGGTAAATATGTGAGTCTTTCCAAACAGGACAGAGTGCAGGTGAGTGGGGGATGCTCAAACAGACTTTGAAATTGACTTTCCAAGTAGTAGGAATCTGCTGTGCAGAGATTGAAGCAAGGTGAAGGTATGGTCTCTGAGCAGCTGGGCTGGCAGGGACGTGTGAGAGCCCAGTTTTCCTTCACAATGGCTGTGGTCTGATAGGGAGGGGATGAAGCCCACCCTGTGAGAGCCAGCCATGTGTGCCATTCACAGTGGGCACTGTGCTGCCTGTTTCACACCCCAACTCATTGGAGGCTGCTCTTGGCTTCATAAGGTGGATGTTGTCTAAATTTCAGGAGCCTTTGATTTTATGTGTAATAAAATATAAAAGATATTGATTATCCCTCCTTAACAGGAATGACTGCTAATGCCTTCTTCAGAGGAAGATGTATCGTGAGCTTGGTTGTATCATGCTGTCCAGGTAATGATCGCCCATGTGGCATGATTGGTATTCCTCAATATTTCTGTAGGCTCCTTGCAGTCTCTCTTGCCCACCTTAACTCAGGCCAGAGAACCTTTTAGATAACACCCACCTGGCCTGGTTGGTGCCACTCCAGGGTCCCCTGACATATCCCCTGGCTCAGTCTCCACTTGCAGCTAATCTTCAAAGCTTCCTCTGATGCTTTTCCTGCAAAGAGAATTTTAAGGAAGGAGCACACTTGGTTTCATTGTGCAGAGCACGGAGCACGTGCTTCAGCAGCAGGAAGAGGAGACGTCTTCCAGAGAGCATCCAGCCAGGTAGAACATGACACAAGAGGACTGGCCTGGTGACTTCCTGATGCGCACACTTGTTAATCATATGTGTGTTCCTTCATGAGGTAGCATTTGTGTAGCCCCCAGGAACACTGAGACAAAGGGACATATCATATTTTCTGTCTTGAAGAATTCAAAATCTGCCTGCAGAAATAGCAGGTAAATAGATAATTATGAATTCTGCTGGATAACATTTTTTTAAAATTTAGCATTTATGTAAAATTTGATTATGTTGCTTTGGGAAATTTATTTTGCATCTTTGTGCCTCAGTTTGCTTTACTGCAACAATGGAGAAAACAGTAGTGGCTACTTCAAAAGATTATTATTAACATTAAACAAGATAATACAAATGAAACATTGGACTGACTTTAATACATGGCTGGGGCAAAAGGACTATGATGATTATTATTGATGGTTTGTTCTCTCTCTCTCACACACACACACACACGCTCCAGAAGTCTAGAATTATAGAAGATGTGAGAGAGCAACTTCATGGTAACCATTTTCTCTGAGGACAAAGGGAGAGGAAGAGGCTTGGGAGGAATTCCAATCAAATATATCTGTAATATTTATTTTTTTAATGAAAAGTTCTGCAGTAAATGAGGTCACGTCGTCAACAGCTGCTAACCTGACATGACAGGTGCAAGAGTGTTAATTATAGAATTATATCTGTCCCGTTCTGCATGTTTAAATTTTCTTTAAGTTTTAAAAAATACACAAAAGAATGATGCTGGGATGTTGTAGTTGTGGTGCTTCATAGCCAGGTCAGCCTGGATTACAGCAGGGCTGACCGAATGCAGATATAGGAAATGTGCATCTGGAAGAAGGGAGCACGTCACAATTTAACTCCTCTTCCATGCAGTGTACAGTGCTGGTCTCTTTTTTGTTTGAACTTAATTTAACTTAAATAAAAACTATTGCAAAGGTGGAAAAACATGCACAGCACGAATGTCTATTCAACCAGTTCTTGTGGCATGGACTTCATAGCCAGCCAGGGGTGATCAGATGAGGGAGATTTTGCACCTTAGGGCAAAGTTGAGACTCTTGGTTTTCGCAGCCTAGGGGAAGGGTGCTACTGACCTCTAGTAAGAAGAGGTCATAGGTGCTGCTGCTCCAATCCAGCACCACACAGGACAACCCACTCTGTAGGACTGTCCAGCCCCAAAGCCAATAGTGCTGGAGTTGAGAAGCTCTAATATCCAGCAGCACTCAGTCAAGATGTAGGGTGCCAGGGACTCAATAACAGCCCACATTTCTCTTCCAAAGCACCAAACCTCTCTTGACTGTCCTCCTCCGCCCACTCCCAGGCTGACTTCACTGTGGATTCCATTCTTACTTTTCTTTGGTGTTCCCCCACCTTAGTCTATACACCTACCTGTCTAAATCTGATCTAGACTCTTCTGCCAACACACCAGGTGGTCTTGGACCAGTCCCTTCGGCTCTCCATGGGATCGGCTTCTTCTGTGAAGTGGGGACACTGACAGTGCTCACCTCTTGGCACCAGTGTCATCTGTTCAGCCCCGTCAGTGGCAGACCCATGGGAGTCTCCTGTCTTCACTGAGAGTGTGCCACCGGGATGTCTATCAGGAGAGAGAACCATAGCTCCGTGTGTGGGCTACTGGCCCGGCTTGCCGTTATCAGTGCTGAGAGAGCTGTCTCTCTACAGTTTCAGAACACCGAGCTGGCCCATTGGAAGGATCCGGAAGACCCAGCCTGCCTGGTGCACACTGTACCATGCTGGCTGTGGTTCTATTGCTGAGCCTGTCTCCCTGGTTGCACTCCCGGGGGCAATCAGCCTCCCTGACCAGCATTGCCTCTCTCTCCTATGCCATGATGGATGTGGGCTTTTCAATTCATTGGGCTTTTTTGTCAGAAAGAGGGCAGATAACAAATTGGATCAACTGAAACAGGCTCTCCATCATGCAGGAGATTTTGACCCCAAGGTGGCCCCTCCACACCTCCTCTTGGTCTGCCACAGCAGGGTCTTTCTTCTTGCACTCTCCCTCAAGGGCTACAAAGACACATGGGGCATCGTCTGTCCTTAACACCAGAACCTCTTTCCACTTTTCGATGTTACTGCCCTGCCTCTGCCTGCTGGTGGGAGTACATGGGCTTTCTCTCAGTCCTCTAAGCCATCAACTTTATGCAAGTAGAAAACACGTTTTATTAAAAGGGATTGGCGGTGACCAGGGTCATGTTTTATGAGGTGACTCCCCAAGTGACGTGCAATGGGAATGCCTTGGGTGACTGGCCTTTTTCTCCTGGGAAACTCAATCCTTTGCCCTCACCTCCATACTCCTCACCCAGATGATGCCTGCTCACTGCCTAGAGGCTCTCCGGGGACCTCTCCAGGTGTAAAATCGAGTGTGAAGGAGGCTGTGGCTCCTGTGGGTGGCACCTGCTCACCACGTGTGGCTGAGTGCTTTCCTGGAAACCACACTTTCCCCAGGGGAACTGTGGCACCTGATGGCATGTCCCTTTCCCAGCAGTGACCCCTACCAGTGGACAGCTGTGGGGAGTATACAGAAGTCCTTGTCCTTGCCTCACATTCAGACAACAATACAGTCCATCCGGGCTGCTCAACGCCCTCATGATCAGCATTGGTCTGTAGCCACGGCTCCTGGTTCCATTTCTGCTTCCTTTCCTCACGTCCGTGCCCTGGGGAGCTCTTCACCCGCACTTCCTCCAGGCAGACCCAGCTACCAGGGGAACTCACAGAATCAGTCAAGGAAGCAGATCAAAATGGAACTTGGAACTGGATCATCTGGGGCAGGAAGTGCAGATCACATGGCAGTTATGGGGGAGTATGACTAGCCCCTGAGATTCAGGATCTTTCCTATAACTGCCACCCGTGTGAACTGAGGTGGGGAAGCACTAAAATACCAAGAGGGGATGTACCAGCAGGTGGGACATCTCAGGGGTTGGGGAGATGGGGGTTGGAAATGAACAATTAAGCATGGGAAACTCTAGTCAGAGACCATGAAAACCTGAGCCGATTAGCCACTAATTGAACACTGAACGTGAGATGTCCTCCTTGGAAACCTGTATGGACACTTATTCTCTAAGTTTAAGGGCATGAAAGTGGGGAGGTCCAGGGGTTCATTGTAAGGGTGACTGTCCTCCAGAATGACTATATTCTCAATTTCAGCAGAACTGTGAGGTCAAAGTCAGGGTCCTCACTGAGAAGAAGGAGGACTCTGAGACTCGGGGTGGTAACATTTAAATCAACACAGTGAAAGATGAACCCATGGATGTCTATGAACTCTCTTGTCCTGAGACAGGACCCAGCCCTTTCTGCTCTGTATAGCTTGAAGGCATGCAGATGCTTCATCTTGAAGACAGTATGTAGCTCCCCCAGGGCACAGCTTGCCAATTCTGGGAATAAGCCCCAAAGCAAAAATCAAATCATAGTGCACACACCTGGTGAAAGTGCTGGGTCCATTGTCCAGGTGGAGATCAACCGAGAGGGGCCATAAGGCATAGCCAGCATGTGCCTGCAGGACCTGGGAGAACACATCGGGATGTCTGGAGGCACTGCATGGAGGTGGGCAGGAGCTGCAGGCTTGATAAGGGAGAGTTTGGCCACGTGGGGGCATGTCTGTGGCACAGAATGCTCATGGGCTGCAAGGGTCCTCTGAGACACTATGTGCAGGTGTCACTACTGCCACTATAGGGATCAGTGCTGAAACCCAGCATGGTGCCATCCCTTAGGGACACCAGGCAGCTACTTGGTAGAAAGTGGGTGAGGTCAGAGTTGGAAGTGCCACAGGTTTCTTGTGGAATAACTGAAGGGAAAGTTTAAGGAAGAGGGTAGTGGAGAAGCCATGCATCTGTGGGCAGGGCCAGCCAATGGGCATGCTGGCTGCAGGTGGACTGCAGAGAAGCCTTCCCTGGGAATCACCCTCACCTGGGGTTGCTCTTTATTAAGCTCCTCCCTCTTCAGAGACGACCTGTTCCAAATGATTGCTCCAGCAATGGAGGAAATAAATCCTAGCCCCCATGTCTTAACCTGGGAAAATCTGAAGATTGGTCCCATCTGCAGGCCCCCCTGAGATCATCCAAGATCTATTTATCACCAAAGTTCCCTTCAGCCTTTCCTTCCTCCCAGTCCTCCTTCCTCCATTCCTCTACCCGTTTGAGTCCTAAGAGCTCTTCCTGCCTTCTCTCCTGTTCACTAAGCTCCCCCTCAGAGCCTCTGCCCTAAATGCACATTAAGCTCAGGGAATCGAGACCTAGGCTGTCAGGGTCCGGTTCAGCTCTGCCACTTACTGAGAGACAGAGACAGTGATGCCCCCTGGCTGCCTCTTGTCCCTCATCTCCTAGATGGAGATAATTTACCTTCCTCATTGCATCACTATCAAAATCAGGGGACATGCGACTAAGAAGATAGGAGAGTCCCTGCCACACACTGCGCCTGATGAAACTCTTCTCTGTTTTTATTATTGTTATTGTCATGGCTCTGGGACAGACTCTGATAAGAATGGAGCTGGATCAATTCACAACATGTAAGTTGTGGAGCCAACCTAGGTGCCGTTAAAGAGATGAATGGATCAAGACAATGTGGTATGTACACAACAGAATAAAAGCCATACAGCATGGAATTATGGCATTTGCAGGTAAATGGATAAGTGAAATAAGCCAATCCCCCCAAACCAAAGGCCAAATGTTCTCTCTGGTATATGGATGCTAACACAAAGTAAGGCAGGGAGAATCAAAGTCCATTTGATTAGACCAAGGGGAATGAAGGGAAAGGAGGGGTGGGAATAGGAAAGAAAATAGAATGAGTTGGACATACTTTCCTGTGTCCATAGATGAACCATGGCCAGTGTAACTCCACAACATGTACAACCACAATAATGGGAAGTTATACTCCATGTATGCATGATATGTCAAAATGTACTCTATTGTCACATATAACTAAAACGAACAAATAATTTTGTTTTTTAAAAAAAAAGCAGGGAGCTGAGCAGTCAGACTTGGTTTGCTGCTAGGACTGCTTCACTAGCCTCACACTGTGAACTGGAGACAGTAAAGGTGCTTGCAGAATAAATTATATGAGGGTAATTCATTGGGGTGGTTTTTTGTTTGTTTGTGTGTTTGCTTGTTTTAAGGAAAACAATTCTTGACCAATGGCCTAGCCCACTGGCCCATGCTGGCTATAAGAGGAATAGTAAAAGCTAGCACACATGGAACAATTATTATAAGCCAGGCAGCATGCACCTGATTTAACTCTTATAATATCTCCATTTGATATATAATCTGCCCCAAATTCTCTGTGCTGCATACTGAAATTGAAATCCATACGTTGTAAACCAGTTACATCATTGGTGCTCTATGGTCCTGATTCTAGGAACCTGTCAATGAGGGATGCCCACTCCTCCCTCTCCACACACCCCCTGCACATGTGTAAAGGGTTTTCCTGTCTTCCTGCTGCTTTCGTATCACCTTCACTATGTTGGGATTTATTGATTTTAATTCTTCCCATGGGATTTTATGTAGTTTCCTCTTCCAGGGTAAAGTCTCCATAATATTTGGTGTTGGGTGTCCAGTTCTGCCCTGGCACAGAGTAAACATTCTACAGTATTTGTTGAATCACTGTGAATTCAATAGAATTGCATTTTATCCCCCAGATGTAAACCTAACTCTTGTTTTATGCACACTTCTGAGCTCTCTTTAGGACATCCTGCTGTGTCCTCTTCCTTATGAATGTCACTCGCAGTAGTACCTATTCTTATTAATTTGTCTCACATAGACTGGGGTCATGGTTAAGCCCCTTCCCCCAACCAACACCTACCACAGAAACTCTTTCTTTGAACTCGGGAGGCAGCCTTCCCCCAATGCACCATCCAGAAGGGTTTCCATGGCAACCACCACCACTTCAAAGGAGCAGGACTGTCCCTCCTACATTTGACATTCTCCCTCCCAGTATGTCATTCAGGGGTCACCAAACAGTTGGAAAGAGTCTCAGGTCACCTTGCCAAATGGCTCACAGCTGGCAGGAGCAGGTGCACCTATTAAATAAATTACGGCAGCTACATAGAAGCTGGTGCATAATCTTCTTGCAACTCCAAAGATAGGACTGCTGTCATCAGCTCTCAATGATGAGAAGGCCCTGAGCCCAATGACAAGGGGCATGGTGCATGGGTGGTGCTCAATACCTATTAGCCAATGGACCAGTGCATGTGTACATCTTTTTCTTTTTTCAATTGTTCAGTTCTTTAGGATGTATTCTATATCTGAGTCAATGGGTGTAGTTTGAATGCAACATATGACAACATGAGATACAGCCTCAAGTTCTTATAGTCAAGATTGAGCTCCTAAGGTATAGCTACCTCTCATAACCTGTTGAAGGAAGAGAGTTATTTTGAATGTGTTAATCCTTTCATTATGACATTCCTCACTCAGGAAGGCAATATCCCCACATTGTTCATCATACCAAACACTGAAGACTCGAGAGCTAAAGGTTGACAGTTCCTGAAGGCTCATGCACCCACGGGTTGCAGGGCAGTTCCTCTGGTGTTGGCTAATCCAGTTCCCCCGTCTGTGCTTCCTGTGGGTTACACATGCCCTTTGCTAGTGCTGGAGACCTAGGCTCTGAGCTAATCTGTGCTGGTCTTGGTTTTTCTAGTCACTTTCCAGCCCTCCAGCCAACTTCCCTAGGCTTGTTCTCCAGCATGATAGGGGGTATAATGAACAGATGTAGAGGTGTGCATGTACTTTGTTAAGCTTTTGCTCACTTGCATTTGCTGCAAGACCCACAGCCAGTTCAGAGGCAGGGTAAGAGACACTCTCAAAAGACAGGATCATGAAGAGCTAAGCTAAATGAGGGATCCATGCAATCAAGCTATCACCATGTGGCTGTCCACAGAGCCACGCTATATTCCAAGCTCTTGGGATGAGATTAAGTACTTGGAATTTATGGCCCAGAATCTGGTGCATTTTTTAAACTGTGGTGAGCTTTGCTTTACTTTGTTTAATTCCACAAGTAATTGAGAATTGTTTTTCAGTACTGGGAATTAAACCCAGGGGTGCTTTGCCACTGAGCTACTTCCCCAGTCCTTTCTATATTTTATTTTCAGACAACATTTCCTAAATTGCGGAGGTTGGCCTTGAACTTTCAGTATTCATGCCTCCGACTTCTGAGACACTGGGATCACAGGTATGCATTGTTGTGCCCAGCGAGAATGATGTCTAGTGTCAAATAGTTAGAACAGGCTTCTTTACTGTACAACAAATTTTATCCAGCTTTATTCACTGCTTGTTTGCTTTACATTGCAAATAACTGAGAGATGTATATTGAGATTTTTCACTACATTGGGATTTATTAATTTTAATTCTTATTAATTTTTATTCTTAAGGGCTACCTTATTAGGAGTTTGCAGGTTTAGAATTAAATTTAACCATCTGTATTAATAACAATTCTTTGGATCTAAAAGCTGTTTTCTATAACATTTATAAAATAAGCCAGGCATATTCCAATTATTATTGGCCTGGCATACTTTTCTCAGTTTTAACATTCAGTATGTGTAGGTTGTATCTATTATAAATAGGAAGTAGGCTTGGTTATATTTTGCTGCAGTCTGGCTGGGCACAAAATCACGAGCCACTCACAACCTTGTAGATTCAAACAGCAATTCTTTATTCCAGAACTGTCACTGGCACTCTAAGGCTGCCACGTGCCGAGCTGGTCATGGCGCAGCAAGGACTTTCGAAGCAGTGGCAACTGGCTCTTCCCTGCCCCCCGCCCCCCCCCCCCCAGCAGGACGCCACTGCGAGAGCCCAAATCCAGACCTGACTGACCTGGAGGCACAGTCTCGCAGGCTCTTGCTCCCTGTGCCCGGAAGCAGTTTGAGTCCAGAACACTCCCCCGGACTCTCCCTGGGGCTATCTGGGGCTTCCAGGGATGCTGCAGGTGGAAGACGCTGGAGTCCCTGAAGTTTGATCATTTCCAAGGCCAGTAACTACAATGGTTCTTCCACATCTGGAAGCTAATGAGTAATGAGCACTATTAAGGCCTATTTCAAATGTAAAAAACCTTGAGATAATGTACTAAATTGTTCAAAAGGTTGTTTTCTTAGTGGAATGCTACAGGATTTTCTTTAGCCATCCGGAGTTCCTGCCTTCCTCCCAGTGCCAGTGAAGAGGAAGGTGGAAGAATTTCCAGTGTTGCTGAAAACCGGACGAGACTTCGGATCAAGCTAGCTGCCTGCAGAACTTACCTGGACTGTGATTTACCTGGACTGTGAGTTAATCTATTGAGACACTGCTTTACCTGGACTGAGACAACAAACTGTAATCTACAACAAATTGTAACTCAGTATCTTTGCTAACAGTGTCATTGCTGGTATAATTTTTCCAAGGGCTTCTTGCACAGAGCCATCAAGTGGCTTGGTATTGTGACATTTTGTATCCTCCCCTTCTGCTTGTAGCAGATTATTTATGGTGTTTGTGTAAAAACCACTATGGTCATTATTTAAATTAAACAAAAGGGGGAAATGTTAGGGTCTGTAAACAAGTCTGGATGGCGCCTGGCATTTTGCCAGGGGGAGTGGTTTGTGAAGTAACGCCAGCGAGCCATTAAGTGTGGAGATTCCTGATTGGTTGACTGCTGTATCTACTTTATGTTAATTAGATAAGCTGTGTGGAATGTATATATACCCCTCCTGTCCTACAATCAACGGCTCCCACTCCTGCTGTATCCATGTACACAAGTTGCTGGTCACCCCCCCCACCCCCCCCACCCCCGTTATTTTGCTGCAGCCAGACTGCGGCAATATTTTAAATAGTATTTGAAAATATTTTAAGTGAAGAGTTTGGCCTACTTACATTATTTAGAACATTTGGATTTATTTTCACTTTATTTTTCTACTCTATTAATAAGCTTTCATGCTTCTTTTTTCTTAAGCTTCAACTACCCCCTTTTCCTTCTTTTGAACTGATTTATTTTATTTATTTTCTGATTGCTTTCATTGTTCTTATTTTGTCATCCTAAATTTTAAGTTGGTACAACTTATTTATGTTCTTTCAAATATTGCCATTGGATTTTTACATTTGGTGATCTTACTTTTTCAACAAGAGAAAATTTATTACTTTCATCCTGATTTCCATGTGATAGAGTTCTTGAAAATTTTTGTTTGCACTTATTGTAAAAATAATAAAATTGAAAATGTTATTATTGTGCGGTTTTTATTTAGATATTGTCTATTTATGTTTAGACACACTTGCAAACTTCTTGCTGTTTCTATCTATTGCTTTTGACTCTTTTGGAGTTCTTTCATTTTTCAAAAATAAATACTTCAGAAATACTTTAGAGACCTTCTATGAAGGATAGACTCTGGCTTTCTTTTTTTGCTTGTATACTTTAAAACGCCTTTATTATTCAGACAGTGTTTTATTGACTATCTAATTTCATACATCTAGTTATTTTCTTACTTCTTTGAAAACAGTGTTTCATGTTCTTTTTAATTTTCTGGTGAAAGGTTGGTCTCAGTATCGTTCCTACTAAATGATTTGTCTCTGCTCCTGCCATTCCTTAGTTGGTCTCTTTGTTCTTGTTCTTCCTCCACCTCCTGACAACAGGTCGAGGGTTGGATTTCTTTCATTTAACCTACTTGGCATACCTTATAAAAGCCTGAGCATTTATCTAAAAATATAGCTGCACATATGGCATGTTTTCTGTTATTTCTGCTTTGAGAAGGCTGAGTATATTAGACTTACATGAGATAATCCATATCCTCAATGTCTACTGACTCCCTTTTATAATTTCTGTCTCCTCCTATCATTATTAAGCATTCTTTTGCATTTCCTTTGGACTCTGTCCTTTATTCTAACCCTACCTTCTCCTGTATTTAATTTGCTGTGTAGCTCCCTCCACTGAGTTTTCTGGGTGGCCCACTCACTGAGATCCACATTGAGAACAGCAATCTGCTTTGCCCCATCTACCCAATGAAATGTTAGTCTCACCCAGACACACCTTCTTAGGTGTACTATAATATGCTTAATCAAATGTCTGGGCCCTCTATGGCACAGTCACGTTGACACATAAGATTTGTCATTATAGGCACACACTACTCCAGTATTACCTCATGTCCACTAATTATATCTATAATGACTGTTTCCAAACAAGGTCATATTCTGAGGTGCCAGAGGTCAGGACTTCAACAAAACAAGGAATTTGGGGGAGAGGGAGCAAAAACAACCTATGACAGAAATTAAAAAAAAAAAAGAAAAGAAAAAGAAGAAAATTTTCAGTTCCGTTTTTTTTATTCTTAAAAGAATTTATAAGTTATTTTATATTCTTTATGTGTCACTCCTAATATCTGAAGGCATAGGAATCAGTAGAGTTTTCTTAAATTGTTCTTATTTCTTTCAATACTTTTCTTGAATAATTGGTGATTTGTTTTTGGTATTGTTTCTAAAATTGTACTTTAAATTTCTAAATTTAAATTAAATTTTAAACTAAATTTAAGTTAAATTTAATTTTAAAATTAAATTTCTAAAACTTAATCTATGAGATTCTTGAAGACCTGCATTTGGGGTGCTTTTCCTACAGAGAGGATTTGCATTTGCTTCCAGGGACTGCTTCCTGGGACACCCTTAGGGTGAGTTTAATCCACATCCCCAGGGTTCTTGAGCAATACCAAAGTCAGCCTCTGTGCCCTCTCCTGTTGTCCAGGCAGAATTCCACTCAAGCTTCTGTTTGTCTCGGATGTCTAGAAGTGGACCTCTCTGCAGTGGTGCTCGGTAAGGGTGCTTGAGAATCCTGAATGCTTTCTCTCCTGAATGGGACCTTCAGTTCAGAACTGCAAGAACAGCATAGCATTGTGTTTTCTTTTCTTCCCCGTTGTGGCTTAGGTATTGGGTTCCCCAAAAAAAGCTCATTGTGAGACAGTGAGAGAAAGTTTAGAAGTGAACTGATTGGGTTGTGAGACCCTGAACCTAATCACTGCCTTAACTCCCTGATAGGGATTAAGGGGGTGATAACTGTAGGCAGTTGTGTGGGTGTGGCTGGAGAGGGCATGCCTCTGGGGGTTATATTTTGTTCTTGGTGAGCTAAGCTCTTCCTTTGCTTCCTAGTTTCATATTTTGAGCTGCTTTCCTCCTCCATGCCTTCCACCGTGATGTTCTGCCTCACTTTTGGCCCAGAACAATAGAGCACCCACTGTTGATGGACTGACACCTCTGAAACCATGAGTAAAAGAAACGTTTCCTCATCTAACATCGTTCTTGTCAGATCTTTTGGTCACAGTAGCAATAATGCCATCTAAAACCCTCCCACTGGTCCCGTTTCCCTGGGAGGTATCACAGGTCTGTTTGGAAGTCCTGGGCAAGGCATTGGCATATAATCACTTCTTTTGAGGGAACTGGCCTTAGGGTGGGGAATGGCTTTCTATTTTGTTTTTATCAGCTCACTTCTCATACCTTCAGTGTCACCCTTCAAAGAAGGCATGTTGGAGGTGTGAACTCAACTGGGCTCAAACACTGCAGAATACAAGGCACTTCACAAGGTGGCTTGGGTCCTACTTAATTACCCCTTAATCCAGAGAATATTTTCTTGAGTTCCATATTGACCCCAAATCCTTTTTTTTTTAAGGTGAAGTGCATTGAACACATTTGGAAATCACACCTGACTTTTAAAGATTGCAATATGATGTTTCTATTAGGATGTGTGATGTTTTCTTTTTTGAAAAACACCTTTTGATTCCAGTGAGTAGAGAGGGTATGGATGGAAACACCAATGAGCTGTGCCTGTAAAAAGGCCAGCAAGTATGGAAATCTCACCCCAGAGGAGCTCCCACTGCACAGCAACAACACCAGGGAGACAGAATTGAGGAGGAGGGCAGTTGTCAGAGGGTAATAGGGAAGGTTTGCTGATGCTTCTGTGAAAAGAGCTCCAAAAGTAGAAATCCACCTACTTCACAAAAAGTATTTGGGTAAATTTGGGAGGATAGACATGGATAAACAGTCCACATAACTTGTTACTTCTCAGACTACAGATCTACATCAATGTGCTTAGAGGTAGTGGGTATAATCTACAAAGTTTAGATCATCTCAGAAATTGAATAAGAACTGACCATTTGGTATCAACAGCTAGTACAATTCCATAAATCAGGCAATGCTCCCAGCTGTGTTAAGTCTCTAGTTCTGGTCTCAAGGAGCTAGGAATCGCACAGTGGTCATCGGAAGAATTAGAGATGGCATCAAATTGTCAAATACTGACAGGTAATTATTACAATTCAATACGTATTAAGATAAGTTTACAAGTAACCAATTTTAATTCTAACCAGCTAAGAGGTTATGTAGGATGTAGCAAAAGCACCATATGTACCAGGTCTTGTTTCTCAGTGCCCTTAAACACACTCTATTCTTCTGCAGGTTAATCCCACCCTGAATTTTATAACTCTACTCACTGGAATCAAAAGGTGTTCTTGTTTGCCTTTCAAAGTATATCTATTATGGGCCTAGGAAATTAGAATCACTTTTACCTGTCTGCTTATTATGTATTAAGGACAAGTTAGATCTATAAATTAATGTCCCCCAAGATCAACTGTCTCCCTGTGGCAGTAAACTTGTTTTGTTTTTTTCTAGTGGAGATGGAAGGAGGGTGAATGAACAGGATTCTGAGAACATGAGTATAAAGTTTCCTGTTTTATTTTGTGACTTTCCAATTCTCTGCCCTACATCTAGTTTACTCCAATTTTTTTTCCCATCTCAGACTCCTAATAATAGACCTATTCATACAATTTTAATTTGTTAAAACAAAGCACAGCTGGTTCAAGAAAAAAATGTTCTGAGAAAGTAGCTTGCCTATAAATCCATTTGCTTCATAATAATTAATCTGAACACACTCCAAATATATGCTTTAATAACTTTTCAGATCCCAATTAGGGCCAAATAAATGACTTCCATTTATGACAGAACCAGTCCGATTAGGGTTCTTGTTTGGTACACTAGAAGCCTGCAAAATATCTACCCTGGGGGCAGCCCACAAATTCCAAAACTTCACATTTCCTTAACCACAAATGCATATTTATAAATTGCAACAGACTTTCCTAATTAATTTTTCATCATGCTAATGATTTTGCTCTGTAACAACTGGTTATATTGGGATCCCAGCCAGATCTAGAGCCACTGGCAGTCATTGGCAGTTTGGAGAAAAAATGAAAGGAAACTACAAAGGAAGTAACTTTCAGGGCCATGGTTCTAGCTAGGTAACTACTGATTCCTCCAAACACCCATCATGCCAATTAAATCCATAACCATCTTTTCTCAAGACTCACTACTTTGGCCATTTTGCAGCTAGATTTCCTTGCCACTGAAATGTTTTCTGCTGAAGAAAATGATTTTTGCAAATAGATGTCCATGCTGGGTGTGGGAGAATATCAAACCACTGCAGATTTTGAGAAAGAAAAGTGATGACCACGGATGATCCAGCCAAATACTATGTCATGAAATAAGCACTGCACCAAGAGGGAATTGATCCAGGTTCCTGCATACTTCTGCCTCTAAGGTTGCAGAGTGACTCAGAGCTGGTCCACAGGAGGTGCTAGAGTAAGCCAGAGGAAAGGGGCAGGGGCTGGAATGAGGGCAGGGGGAAACTCAGGGAGGAAGCAATGGCGGAGCTGAGTGGATGAGGAGGGGTGGGCAGAGGGCTGGGCTGGGTTGCTGGTGGAGAGAAGGGGCAGAGGTGAGTCGGGAAGGTAGAGCTGCTCTGGGTCTTACTGTCATCCACTGGGATGGAGCCCTCGGTTTTTGTTAGATGCTGAGTGAAATAATTCAGGCACAGAAAAACAAGTACCGCATGATCTGTCATATGTAAAAGCTAAGAAAAAAGTCAAGCCAAATGTAGAGTAGTGGTGACTAGAAATTGGGAAGGGGAGAGTGGATAGAGGGAGGCTGAATATGATCATTGCACATATTGAGGGATCACACCAAACCCTATTAACACGTACGATTAACACAAGTCAATCAAAAACCAAACACAATTTTAAAAAGGCTCTTGGAATGCCTTGTGCTTATTCTTTTGGTTAGTTAGGGAGATAAGTCAGCAGTATCCAAAGGGGCTCTAACTGAAAGTCTCCACATTTTCATGCATCCATGACTAAAAGAAGAGTCTGGAGCTGAGGGAAGGATGCTGAATTTCTAAGCCATGACTCCTCTGAGTTGAAATAGGGTCATCTAATCTCCGTCACTTGTGTCGTGGTGTTTCTCTGCAAGATGTTGGATAGAATTACAAAGACAAAAAAGCAAGCAAGAAATAAACACATCCTGGCTTGTCGATGAAAGTCACGGATTTTAGGTGAAAATTGTGCTTTGGAAATCCCTTCTAATTGAATGATGGCACCTGGGCGGAGGCTTGGAAATCAGAAAGTCCACTGTCATTTCCCAAAAGGGCATTGCAGAGCAGAATCTGAAGGTTGAGATTCAATAAGTCGAACTGGAGATTAACAGACATGGGACATGTTTCCCGAGTCATCTGTTTATTTGAAGGCAGGTCTGATCAGGAGGACTTCAAGTTGAGGCTTGGCGGAATCATGGAATAGAAAAAGAAACAAGCAAACAGATTTTAAGTGATTTGGTGAGTGTGTAAGTTAATATTTTCTGAGTGTGTGCTTTAGTAACCTGATTTGGTTTGTTTAAGGAGAAAAGACATTGATTTCATGGCTAAGAGAACTCCTCACGGTACCTAGGGACAGGGCTGCCCCTGAGCTTTAGACAACGGCTAAAATGAAGGACCAGCCCCACCCCACCCCCCACTATCAGGGAGTTTTTCTTTGAGATCAGCCAGTGGCAAAAGCAGTGACCATCATTCATGTAGTGCTAATGATCACTTGGTAGGACATTGCAACTGTCTGCAATCAGTTAGTTCAATTTCTGATTGACTGGGTCAGAAATCTGTTTCCAGGTTGTCCACTGTGGCAGTGGGCAGCAGGTAAGAAAAGAGGCACTTTTTCCCATGGTTCTTTTCATGTAAACCACAAGGTCTGGAGGGATGTGGCAGTGACCTCTGGGAAGTCATGGGCAGGGGCAGGTCTACAAAGCAGTGGGTGCTCTCTACACACAGAGTCAATGTCACTGGATGAGGACCTTGTATTCCAGAGACAAGTGTTAGTCAAAAGATATAAAGTGTCAATTACACAAGAGGAGGAAGTCCTAGGGTTCTTAAAGTACGGCTCTTTTTAACAGTATTCTGTGCCTATGGCTAGCAAAACTGTGTAGTGTACTCAAAAATTGCTTGAGAGGGTAGACCGTAAGTAAGTGATCTTGTACCACACACAATAATAATGATAAATCAAGAGAGCAGGAGGGAACGTCTGGAGGAGATGGTTGTGTTCACGCAGGATTATGGGGATAGTTTCATGGATGTCCTCTTTGAGCCTGTTGAGTCATTTATATTATATATCTTAAAAGTAATTCAACCTGTAAGTCTAATCACTTTAAAAGAGTTACAATTCTTTTTAGATATGTACAGATTTTTGCATGTCAATTATGCTTCCATAGAGTGGGTTAAAAATGAAAGGCTACGGGGCTTAATAATCATTATTATTTGAAGAGAGCAGTAATTTGGTGTGTAAATTGGAGCCACTCTGGAAACGTGGGTGGTGGACTCTGAGCTGGCTCTCTGGAGCTGAATTCTCAGCTGCAACCTAGCAGCTGGATTTGATTTCCTTTCCTTACATCCTGCACAGTTCAGGGATTAGAGGGAGTGTCCCAACCTCCTGTCTTTCACCTCTGCCTCCTGATGACTTTTTTTTCTCTGATCCTCAAAAAAAAAAAAAAAAAAACTGGGAGAAAAGATACACCTTAGAGGGTGTGATGATGAGAACCAGGTCGTGAATTAAGTTATTTAATTAGTGTGAGGTCAGTGCTTACTAGGGATTAAGTACACAGCATGAACAATCATGAGAAGCCTTAGAATTGTTCTCTCTCTCTCTCTCTCTCTCTCTCTCTCTCTCTCTATATATATATATATATATATATATATATATATATATATACCTTCAAAGTTACATAACATAGAGGTCTGGTCACATCAAAAAAGCCACAAACTTTTTTTGGAACATAAATACCATAGCTTGAATGTGCCTCATGTGTTTGGAGTAATTCTCACCGAAGCAAGCTGGTTTTATATTCAGGACAAGCATTTTCAATTTTAATATGTTTGCTTACATGAGATGCAGATTGTAATTTAATGGCAGCCTGTTTAATTATGCCTTCATTTGTATAAACTGTAATGTTGCTGCTGAATAAATGAAATAAAAATCTCTTTAATTTCCTTCTCAATATTTAATTTAAATCAATGATAAACAGTGGCCGTCTCTTTGAAACAATGTTAATTAATATTCAGAAGACTAAATTTGCTTTTGGATGTATGGTACGTGCAGCATGTTTGTTTCATAATTGAACCAGAAATAAGATTGATAGAGTTAAATAACTTCTAAGGAGGAAAAAAAACTGTATAATTCTCCTCAATGTATTTGTGGCAATAGGAAAACATACAACATGAGCTTTATAGTTTCAAATGGTTCATACAATTGTTACCCAATATCTAGTTCAGGCTTTAGTTTTTGAAATATTTTATACATATACTCCAAATTATTTCAATTTTGAAACATCAATTTTTCTCTCAAGTGTATGTATCTGGCCCATTTGCACTTTCTATTAAAGAAGTAATCAGGTGAAGAGTGGAGTACAGACAACGATTTTGTTAAACTGCATGTACCAGGCATTATATCTACTTCCAGGGATATAGGTGGATAAAACCAGAAAACAAGCTTGGGAGAATGCATCTTTTAACAAAAGTGTAGCCAAACAATAGACAGCTTTAATCCTTAACAAAATGGGAAGCGGCTTCCTAGAGAGTAATGCAAAGTTAGGGGCACGGACAGGCCTGGGGCACAGTCCATGTGTCCAAGTCAGCCTGATCAAGGCCACCAGTGGTCCACCCTGTTCCTGTCAGCCTGATCAAGGCCATCAGTGGTTCATTCACCCTGTCCCAGTCAGCACCATTAAGGCCACCGGTGGTCCACACTGTCTCAGTCAGCTTCGACAAGGTCATTAGTGGCACTGTCTTCCTTGCTAATATTCGTTGGGTACTGAGATGTCACTCTGTGGCAAACTGTGTTTTTGGGATTCGCATGAGCTCACTTAGTTCTTATGTGTCCTAGCATGGAAGCTAAGGTCAGAGATCCCTAAGAATACAGAGCTAACAGGCAGTGCACATAGGTCCCAGCACAGTTGACGCCCGCTCCCTTCCATTGAAAGCTTTACGAAGTGAGGGTCGGATGTGCAGTGACAAGGTATAGGCTACTAGGTTTTAAAGGGGCAGATGTGACAGGAGCTTATTGCTGAAGGCCACACCATAAACACAGGTGGACAGTGTACAACACAAGCCAAAGGGGACCTACCAACATGGGTCAGGAATAGCTCCATGGACAGCGAGAGCAGTACAAGAGGGGTCCTCAAAGGGTGTCCCTTGTGAAGCCATCAAGTTGGAAGACATCTAGGGTCAGCAGGGCACTGGAAGGACCTATCTGTTTGAGAGAAGCACTCACGGAGCCTTGGCTGGGCAAGGAGTCGGAGACCACCTAGGGAAGAGGATGGCATGCTTACAGTCCCCAAGGAGGGTTTGGGCCTGCAAGAAAGGAGTCGGCAGGGGATTGAGTAGGGCCATCGTGAGAGTGGTCAGAACAAACTGCACTGGCTAAGCCAGTGAGGGGATGGTGGCAGCACTGGATATGAGCTCACCATAGATCATCTGGTGCAGTAAGCCAGGGTCTGATAGCAGAAGAGAACTGAGTGAGTGACATGTGACTTGCAACTGGGCTCAGCCACTTTGAGCATCAGAGAATCGAGATCACCTAAGGAGTGAGGAACAGCCTAGGACACAGTCCATGTGTCCAGGTCAGCATGATCAAGGCCATCAGCGGTCCACACTGTCCCTATCAACATGATCAACCCTGACAGGTTCTTATCCATAACTGAATACCAGAGCATGCTGGGAGATTTGCTCCGCGTGGCCCCTGGTAACCCTGCACATACACATCGCCACACAGGCAACGGCTTCACCTGCACTTGCTCTCAGGCTTAGGAGCACATTTTGAGGTCCTCCTAGGCCCATAGAGGACAGGGTGCTTTCATAGAGCTGCCACAAGCATGTCCCCTGTCACTCCATTTGTCTTTCCCCAGGAAAGTGTCAAATCACAGTTTCTTACCCACCCATCCAGGGTTCTCATGAAGTAGAAACAGTGGCAGAACACAGAGCCACTCAGCCATAATCCAGAATAGACTTCTCAGAAATGGGGTGTGCTGGTTTCTTAGGGCTGCCATGACAGATTACTGACTTTAGGTCATAGGATTTATTCCCTTACCGGCTGGCTGGAGGAGTCAGCATTGCCGACCTCCTGCAGAGACACTGGAGGGTGCTCCTTCCTCACCACTTCCGGCTCCTGGATGGATCAGTGTCCTCACTCCTGTCTCTGTTTCAGTCTTCAAGTCGTCTTTGCCTCTGCATGTCTTTCTGTGTCCTCTTCTAGTGCTGTAAGGACACTAATCATTGGAACTAGGTTCCCCTTGAAAGCCATCATCATTTGAGCTCAAAATTTTTCACTAATTACATATGCAAAGACCCTATTTCCAAACAAGGTCACATTCTCATGCTCTGGAGAGATACGATTTTGGGGAAAAACTACTCAGCCCACTACATAGGGCACCTTGTGATTTGTATGGCAGCTACCCAGCCCCTCTTGTTTCTGTGTGCAATTTGATGCACAGGACAAAGGCCTCAAGGAGCTGACACTTTTGCTTGATCTTTTGTTCAGTATGTTTAATCTAAAGTGGCTCCATGTGGTTTTCCTTGACAATCCAGCCAGGTCCTGTTCTTGGCTGATCTTGTCTTTACACACAAGACCATCACCCAACAAAAAAATTCAAACACAAACCCAATGAACTCCTCCCTCCAAAGCCCAGTTTCAAACAACCACCCTGTTCCACCAGCTCTGTCACTTTTCCATCTCTGATCTGAGCCATGCTCGTACTCTCCACTGTTCTTTCGTTGTCCCACATCTTTTCACAAGAACTAAATGTGGCGATGAGCTTGCCACATAGAAGACATGCGACAAAAGCTGTTTTCTTTCCCGTAGCTGTCTTACCCAGCCATGGATCTTCCCGGTAGTTGCTATTCATTATGTTTGTAGATGAGTTGTTGAAACAATCAAGACTTCCATATCCTTTTTGGAAGCAATCACCATAAATTAGCTTTATAATTCTTAAAATAGCTAAATGTCAACAGCAAGTTTATTCTATTTTTTTCTCATGTAATTACCCTGTATCTTCCTCCTATTTTGAAAGTACTTTCCTTTTTTTTTTTTTTCCTCCTTGGAATTCTGGATAAAATACTGCAGCTCCCTGAGTTGTCTCCTTGTCCTCCTCTTTCTTGTTTTCATTTTTCCCTTCCTTTCCCACTTGAAAAATAAAAATTATTAATGAGCATATGGGCCATCAAAACCACCTCCCGCCCGCAGTACCGGCTCTCTCTAGAAGGCAGGATGTCCATCCATTTGAGAGCATCAGGAGTAAACTTACAAGCACATGTGTGAAGCTCTCAGATGGTCAGCCGCTGAGCTGGGTGCTCTGCATTGGGCACCAAGTGAGGGATTTTTTTTACCCTGGCAGCCTGCTCCGCCTTTGATCTTCTTTCCTGCCATTTTTACTTCTCACACAAGCCTTCATGGAGTTCTTTAATAATTCTGGATTTTTTTTTTCTTCTTGAAGAATGATTTAACCTTCCAAGATCAAGCTTATATGCCATCTGTGTCTGATGCCTGTCCAGCAGAATAAACCACCCACCACCAGGGTTCCACTGCGTGCCTTGGACACTTCTGTTTCACAGAGACATTGCTGACTGCATCGTGTTGTCTGCCATGGGTATCTCAGAAGCCGGGGTTCCTTAATAGCACATGCTCCACTTCCAAGAAGTATCTGTCTTTTCCTTCTCATGCCAGACCAGCTCACAGAGCATGACCCTAGACTTCAAGGAGGGCCATGAGCATCTCTCCATCAACTCACAGAGGAAATGAAGAAGGACTGCTAAAGGAATTGCCAACAGCCTCAGAAACTTTCTGTAGGAGAGATGCCTGTCCCCAAAGAGGAATAGCAGTCTGCTTTGGAATGAGTCATCCTGACTTGTTGGACTGAAACACATTGTGATGAAGCACTGAGATACATTCTCAAGGCAGGTCTGATGTCAGGGTCAGGGAGGAAGAGCAGGACCCTGGAGAGTGTGTGCTCAAGGAATGCCTGGGAGCAGCATCTCTAGCACAAGCTGTCACTAGGCTCCCTGGGAAGCCCTGGTGTGGTTTTAGGTGGTATTATTTTAGTGATTATTGAAATCATTGCACTAATAAGGGGTTTGGCTGTCCTTGGTTGGGCTAGAACGGAAGCTTTCTCTGAGTGGTTTCTGTATTCATATTCACAGTTGGGAAATAACCATGGCATGGCCCGCCACATAGTTCAAACATGACCGCTGCCAAAACAGGGTAGCATGGAGAAGAGAGTCTCAGGCCAGAAGAAAGGATCAGGCAGGGGCTCTGCAGGGCCAGGGTTGCTTCCATATAGGATGCTGACCCCAAGTGCACTGTAGTTAGTATTCAGTTCTGCTCAGGGGATCAGGTTGCATTTTTGAGATCCTGCCTCCTCCCAGGGTTACTTGATACCTGGCTATGAGCCTCAGAGGAAAGAGGAATTCTAGGCCCCAGATCCTACGGAAATGGAATGGCTGACACACAACTGGTTGTAGGGGTGACTTCTCTCCTTGTTGTGCGAGGGGCTTTCTTTAGAGTAGAACCAGTCTTTCTCTGTTGTTTTAAGAAAAGAACAGGTGTTCTGATTGGGGACTTCCAGTAAAAGGCCTTAGCCTTTTGCTTCCTCTGTGCTATCAGCTCCTCTGCAGCAGGAAGCACAAACTTACCTGTGGTCAGCTGTTTGTCAGCTGACCCATGAGAGGAAATGCAGGTCTCCAAGCACCAGTAGTACCAGTAACTTGAATTCAGGGGTACACTTTAAGTTGTCCTCTTAGCTAGCAGTCCTAAACCCCAGTCTCCAATAATGCTTGATCAATAATAAAGATGATATTTTGGTCCCTGCCTATTGAAAATATCTTTCACTTCTTCTAAGAAAAGGACCATCACTGTTTAGGCCTCTAAAATCATAATGCCTATTACGGCTCACCTCAAAGTTATCCCTGTCAACTTATTTTCTTCATTTACTCTTCCCATTGCCTATGTACAGCGTCATCTCTCACAACAGATGCTTAAGACTTGTCATTAACTCATTGCAAATTGAAACTCACAGCTTCTTGGATCCTCCCTTCTTCAGCCTTTAACTGGTATCGAAGTAACTACCTTAATGATGATCCCTGGGATTGAACACCACATGCAAAGTCTTACACAGACCCTGATGGACAGAAGGCTCATGTGGAATGAGGGATTCCTTCCCTCTTGATTTCTTTCCTCCTTCCCTCTGCTACTGAAGATGCCATCCTGGGTCAAGTGTGGGCATTTAATTATGGAACAAACACAGAATCTAATGTGACTCTGAAATAGAGGTTGGGGATATTTGTATTTAAGGGGTATGTGGTAATATTTTAGGTTATGTGGCCAGTTAGACTCTACCCAAATATCTAAATGTATTTTGTAATAAAAACAGCTGAGAACAATGCAGGAACAAATCAATGTGGTTGTGCTTCAAATCAACTTTATGAAAAAAGCTGTCAGCTCACATATGCTGAACCCTGCTGTGCAGTGCTGTCAAAAGGTTACTTTGTTTCCCCAAAGCTGCCTCCTGAAGTGTCCATGAGAGGGCAGAGGATGGAAATCAAGCAAGAGCCACCTGCCAGTGGCAAGGATGAAGTCTTACAGCAGTCCCAGAGCAATCTAATTTTATTGAATTTATTTTAGTTTGTCCAGGTGTGATGGAAATATTTTTCAAAAGTAAATAAGAATAATATCTAATAATATTTTTCTAATATGCATTAATGCTTCTAATAACTTAATTAAGGATATCTTTCCCTATTCTCCTGGGGGTTTTGGATACCAATTTTACTCTGGCAAAATCTGAAGGGGTTCACCCTTGGAGGCTTTGGGGCATATGAAGTGGAATATTGTACAAAGTGGCCTTTAGAAGAATGCTCCCTACATCTGAAGGAATTGCTATAGCTCACATGGCAATTGCCTGGTGAACCCAGACCTGTAGCTCTAAGCCCTGCCTGCTGTCACCTTTGGCACCAAGATCATTCTCAATGTGCTTTGACGTTTTCTGAAACATAACCTCTGAATTTGACCTCTAATTTTTAAGGATGTCTGTTATATTAGGAAAAAGTCATGTCAGGATTTGAAGACTATCAAAGCTTCTACTGCAATGAACCCCTAGAGAGAAAAGTAAATTTTCCTTTCCATTTTAATATATTTTGGGAGAAAGGAAGTTATTGTGGCAGTACTCAGGATTTGAAGTCAGAGAGTCCTAAATTTGAACCCTGAAACCACCCTTTGGCAGCACTGTTCAGTCTTTTAAACTCTAACATAAGTTACTTTATCTTTAAATTGGGGGTAAAAAAATCTATTTTTAGTTTTTATGAAATAAGTGATAATCCATTTGTAATGACCATTACATAATAGGTGCTTGATAAATTGCAGTTATTAAAAATATTTTAATATTTCTAATAAAGCAAAATTAGAATCATCTGTATTGTTTAGTCTGAGTTGGAGCACGAGTGAATTTGTTTCCATGCAACATGTCAAAACTCTTTCCATAGAGTGATTGATGCTGCATTTGCTTCAATATTGCCAATCATAGACTACTTACGTGTGTACAAATATGCATATGCATTTATATATGTGTGTGTGTATTAGATGTATGTGGTTGTATATATGTGTGTATGTTCATATATATGTGCATATATATAGTAGATTTATTAAAATTAACCTGATTCTATTGTAATTTCAGGATCATTGCACACTCACCAGCAGTGTTTCCAGCAATTTCCACTGCAGACACTAGAAAAATGACTGAGTTGGTACTGAAAAATAAAAACATCAGCAATGGATCCATTTTTATGAACATTCAGTGGGAGGGAAGATGACAGCCTTCCAGTATCTACCTGGAAAATTAGTATGGAGCCTGCAAAGTCCCCCTCAACTCATTCTTCTCACTTTATCCATTGTTGGACTTCATTCATCTTCTTCACAGCTGTGTGTCTTTTGCCTCTGTGCTCCCACTTCTGCCTTAACTAAGTTCTCATCATCTTTATCTGGAAAATGATGACCATCTCCTATCTGGATTTCTCTTTGCCATTTTGTGCCATCTGATCTGTTGACAGGTTGTTTTAAAATGAAAACTCAATTCTGTGGCTCTTCCTTTGAATGCTTTGGGTCTTCCTGTTGGGCACATGGGGTCCACTTGACAGCAGGCAGTCACTCTCTCCTGCCCACACTCCTGTGACACCACAATCTACCGTTTTGCCACCTCCCCTCTCTCGTTCAGGCTGACTTCCTCATACCACCCCCCACACTGAGAGTCCTCAGTCCCTCTGAGAAACAGCTAATGCTCCTCCTGGACAGCTCCAGTGCATTTCCCTACTGTCTGCCCTGACTGTCCTCCCTCCTCATAACAGCCACTCCCCCTCCCCCTCCTTTGGGTTCTGTAAAACAGACTTCTCCCTTTATTACCTGAGGTTCTCTACAGCAGAGCAGCTCCACACTGGGTCATGGCTCTTTTTGCCCCCCCTACCCCCCGCTGTGGCTCTTTCAGGGGATGTACTGTGTGATGAGCTTTATAACTCCAGTTCTCTTTCTTTCCTGCTGCAACTTGACCTCTTTTCAGTCTTAAGATGTACTTCTTCAGCTTGTTCTCACAGAAGCCCGGCATTTCTTTATCAAATCCTGACCATCGGCAGAGACAACCTGCCTCCTGTCTCCCCAAGGAAGACAATCTAAGAGGACTGCCCCATGAGTCCCCTGAATTCCTGTCTTCAGGCTACTGTACATTTCCTCCCCTGGAGGGGCTGCCTCACCTCACTCCCCAGGGTGACCAGCTGTTTACACATGCACCTCCTAAAAGAAGCTTCCAAATTCCCACCTCTAGCTATGGTGTGTGCTCAGGAAGTTCTGTTCTTTCAAATGAAGATGAACTTTTTATTGTAAATCTGTAAGATATCAATGTCCAAAACAATCATTCAAAAATAGCCTAAACTCAAAACCACAAACCTCCCACAACAGTAGTATGAAGTCTGAAACAATACAAAGAAAGGGGAAATAAATAGCTAAATACCCCAGTCAGGCAGCTTTATATAGCTTTGTCTTCTAAACTTGAAGACAAAGGAAGGTTGGACACTTTGAAACCTGAGGTAGGAAGGAGTAAGTGTGAATGCCTGCCGCGCTCAGGGCTGGGAGCTGCTGCACTCCCCTTGTACCTTGCCACCCGGGCAGCCTTAGGTCACTGTCTGGCAGGGTGAGTGGCCTGCTTCCTCCGTGGGCCCCGCGGGAAGAGGTTGTATCTGTCGTGCCTTATTCAACTGGGGGCTCTGAGACACAACCCTACCCAGTTCCAGACTCCGCCTGGCCTTTGCATTCCATGAAATGAAGGTCAAAAGCGCCTGTCACCTTTCCCAGAATTCCTCTTGCTCCCTGGACAAGGACTGGGAACCTCCAAACAAACCTCAGTGACACAGAAATGGCTTGTACAACTTTACCAACCTAGATAAAAATGAAGGTTGCTAACTTAAACAGGAAAGGGCTTTCTGAAAGTAAGTCAGAGAACTGACTGAAACCATGGAAAATTGGGACAATCAAGCTGGTGCAAAGGACCAAAAATTTCAACTGATAAGGAACCAAGAACATAGCCAAGATCCAAATGCAGAGTGAATTGATTAGGAGCTTACATCTGTGGGTTTGCCTCTATCTGCGAATTACTTTCTGTTCCTTTTCTCCCATTATTTCCAAATGAAGAATAAAGGATGGGGCTGTTTATTAACAGAACATTGGTCACATGACTGAGGGCTGTGCCCTAGCTTGCAGCAGACAGGGAAACTTGGTCCTCCTGTTGGACTCTCTGCCATCCACTGGGACTCAGACTCTGGTACTAAGCAGAATTTCTGTGCTGGGTGTAAAATACGGAGCAGGCAACAATAAAATATCTTTTGTTTGTGCCTGGTGTAGTTCTGTCCCCTTTGCTTCCAGCCCAACTTTGGAGGACAAAGCGTGTCTTCCAGAGATCCTTGGGCCGCTCCGTAAGGTGCTCTTGCTTTAGAGACATGAAAGATGACAGTGTCAAAAAGATGAGGCTTGTCCTGTGTGGCCTGCAGGAGTACAACCAAGACTATTGGGAAGCCCTTCCCAATGAAAGGAGCCCCCGCAGCAGCCAGAGAGTCGCCAGAAGATGGAGTGCTGGCCTGGAGTCTGCAAGCTGAGGCTGCAGCATGGCCAAGCAGAAGACCCTAGACCCACAGAGCACAATCCAGGAGCCCAAATGCCAACTTACATCAACTCAGTTCAAAAATGAAATCCCCCAGAAATACCAGCTGTGTTTCCAGTGCTCCTTAGCCACAGGTGTGTGTACCCTGCTCGGCTGCACAACGGTGGGCATTTCCTTACAGCATGTTCCCGTGACCAGGGCTACTGTGGAGTCTGCAGCATAGCCACACTGCAGTGAGGCCATCCTGACACCTGGCAGTCAGAGCAGCACCAGGGAAACAGCAGAACTTAGGGCGGATAGCACAGGGACTGTTCAGGAGAGGACAAAGGAACAGAGCAGGTGCCATCAGCAGTGCTCCCTGCAGAAGGACACTGACTGTGCCCCAAAACAGGAACAGCAAGCTAGAGGGACAGACAGGAAACATGTTGATCTACAAAGTCCCTGTCATAGATACTCAGCTGCACTACAGCACAGGAACACACATGTGACTGTGTTCCAAGAAGCTGTGTTTACACACACCAGCGTGAGTGTATAAATGTTAACATAATTTTTGCATGTTACACAAGACTTTTCTTTTGATTCTTCTTCAAACATTTAAAATGTAAAAAATTCACAATTTGCTATTCCCTTACCTAAAAGGCTTCTCTTGTTTGGAATGATTAGGAAAAAAAAAAAAGCTCCCATCCACTGACCAATCCTCTGTAATTGTTACAATTGCCTAAACATCTGGCATCTAAGCTGTGGTTACTGCAGTAAGGCTGCATATCAATGCAATGACTAACCACTGCCCTAAGCTGTATTCCACCACCGCAGATGTGCTTGAAAATCAACAAGGCTTAGCAATTACCAGCACAGACTAAGCAACTGAACAGACGTACTAATGAATATTAGCCTTGCCAATTATTAGTGATTAATTTGATCAATTTACTGATTGATTTTGGTTTTTGTTTTGCTGTTACTGTTGCTATTTTTAATTGTAAAATTTCACAATATCACAAAATAACTCCTAAGGTTATTCTGAGAATTAAATGTGATATTCTGGGTAGAGCCTTTGGGAAATAGATGTCAGCTAAGTATTCCAAATAAAACATGTACCCATATCATAGAATACAATAATCAGTGAAAAATGGTTGAATTGCTGTCAAGTTTGCAAAGGAAATGAGACAATATTGGTATTGACACATAGAAGAAATAAGCTCTATCAAAACCAGGTACTTTGTAGAATTTTGTTTCTCATGCCAAGATTCCTTCCCAAAAGGGATAATTTTGAGGGTGATCCCAACTGCTAAATGTCACATAACACCAGGAAACTTAACTCTTAAGGGAACATTTGATTGCAACAGCATTTCCTTCGATTGGCAGGAAACTATGATTGCTTTCCTGCAAATGAAGCTCTAATTGGACCCACTCTGAGCTGATGAGCAGATCACGGGGCTACATCTCGTGTCTCACAGGAAGATTGGGTCGTGCCTGGCGAAGAATCGAGGTTGGTCTGTGGCTTGGCTGTGTTCCCACTGGCCCACTCTCATGAGGGGCTGGGGAATGGAAGGAATGCTGTTTACCGTTTCCTAATTTAAGGACAAAACTCCTTCAAATTATCCAAATTACAAAAGAAAAGCCCTTTGTTATTCTTCCTGCATGTGTCCATCTCCTTTTGGGTATTAAATATTAAAGTGTCAGTTTTCATTCTTAATAAAACATTTTTGTATAAGCATGCAAATGTAAATTAGACCACACCAAAATTAATCACAATAAATTGCAATTTAAAATTAGCCAGTTTCTTGTTATTTTTATAATTTTATTTATAAAAGTATAAATATAAATAAATGTAAAAATATAAATTATTAATTTCACATTCTGGAGAGAAATATGCACTGTGAACCTCTATACATGACTCAGCGTAGGCCCAACTCCCAAGGGGTTCACTGTCTACAATGAAAAAAACAACATGAACAATATGACTTTAGGGATGAGTGAGCAAGTGTGGCATCAAGTTAGGGACCTCTGCTGCCTCTGAGTAACATTTGACAGCTCAGGGCCATGGGGTACCCTTTCCTGGTTCCAGTCCCTCCCTGTGGTGACTGGGGTGCAGCCAGCCCCAACTGCCCAGGCCCTGCCCAAGGTCTAAGCACAGTGGAGGAAGGAACACTTCTTTCTGCAGAAGCTCAGTGCATTTATCTATATTTTTCCTCATTCTAGGGAAAAAGAAAAGGAAAGGCAGAAGGGAAAGAAAACCCAGTATTGGGAAGCAAGGAAAGAGGAATGGCAAGGAAATGCACGTGGGCGTGGCTGCATTCCAGCGTCCTTTACCTGCCAAGAAGGCAGCTACTCTACAGGCTGCAATTGGTGACTCCCAATCCAACCCCCTGTCTCCAGCCAAAGGACTGGACATCGTAGCACTTCTGCCATCCTCTGCCAGGTCCTCCATTCTTTCATGTACATCATCTTGTTCAATTCTCAAAAGAGCCCCCTGAAAAGGCCCCACTTTCCTCTTCACTAATGAAGAAGCTGAGCCTTGGAGACATTAAGGTCCAGGAAGCTCTTCCAGTAAGAGAGACTGCATCTGCGGATGCTTTATTACATCTTCAGGCACGGTATGCTCTCTAGCTTTCTGAAGGTGTAGCAGGTCCTCCACACAATAGTGTAGAAAGTGGGCATCTCAGAAAAATCAGTCAACATACTCGGGCTCTTCAGTGAACTGAGCCAGAGTTGGAAGGAGGACAGAGGCTGCACTCCTGCTCCCTTTCTCTGCCCATGCTCTGCTCCATCTCTCTCAGAGTTTGCCACATGCCTCAGCGTGTCCGTGTGAGCCACCTTCCCAGACAGGCTACCTGATTGCATTATTTGATATTATTTAAAATGTGAAGTTTTAATCTAACTTTTTAAGCTAAGGAAAACACATTTTTTTTCCTGAGCTGTTGAAATCAAATGACTGCTTTGAATATTGCAAGAAGCTGGCCTCGTGCCAGACAGAACAATGCAATACTAATTTGGTGGGTTTTCAAGTTTTCTTATGTAGATCACTGGGGGGAAGATGCCGTATTTTTCTTTTCTTTTCAAGCATGAAGTGCATATTTGCCTCCTGAGACTATGGTTTTAGCAATTTGAGATCAGTTCATCTCCAAATACACCTAATTTTCAGTATCATCCAAAGTCACAATCCATTCGTTCTGACCATTAAATCAAATGCCCAAGAACAATGAGCTTCACTGTGGAGCATAGGAAAGTGCCCGCCTGATCGGAAGGGGGCACTGCTATACAGCTGCTGGGTCTTCCCTTCACTGTGTGGGGAGGTGTGAAAATGAAAAGGAATCGAGACAAAGTAGACAAGGACTGGCAGGGGGATGCCCAGACCCAACTGAGAAAGAGGCACATTTGATCTTCAGCGCAGCCCTGTTTTCCAGCCAGTTAGGATCAATTTGATCCCTTCTATTAAATCCAATGCTGTACTGGAGTGAGTGTCTGCCACCATGTCCCTGACACTTCTGTACTGAGACTGTGAGAGACTGACTGACTTCATCTGATCAATCCTCTTCCCAGGGTAGTCATAATACAAAAGCAGTCCCATCTTCCTCCTGTGAACCACCTCTGAGTATGAGATTACATATTCCCACATCATAGATGAGGCAATCATGTCACCAAGAGGGCAAATAGCTTTCTCCAAGTTCTTTGCCAGTGAGTGGAAGGGCCTGGGAAGAACAGTCTCTTACACTGGGCCCACCGCTCAGCTTATTACAAAACAGTACTGTTTGATAAACTCAGGGAACTGAAATCCATTGCCTGAACTATCTCAATTCCCAAAAGAGGTTAAGATAATGCAAAGACCTGGGGCTTTGGCCAGTAAAATCTGAGATCAAGCCCAGATCTGTCAATAACTATCTTAGAAAAAGCTTAGTTTTTAAGAATTTAAAATTTAAGAGTTTAAAAGATAGTGGGCTGAAGATATAGCTCAGTTAGTAGAGTGCTTGCCTCACATGCACAAGGGTCTGGGTTTAATTCCCAGCACCACACATACACACACACACACACAAAAAAAAAAAAAAGAAGACAAAAAATTAAAATTTTAAAAAAGGTTTTGCCCAATTTCATCTGTAAAGTGGTGATTAAAATGCTCAATTTTAAAGGTTGTTAGAATTCAGTGAGTAACATTTCTTATAGTTCCTCCCCTCTTTTTCAAGGAACAAATGAAATAAAATTTGTAGCTCAGTAGTATTACGGCTTTATAAGGCTGATGTCAGCAAAGCCAAAATTCTGATCTCAATTATCATGACCGATGGATCATATAATGGTAATAATAATAATGTTAATGATAATGGTGCTAAAATTGTAATAAAAATCTTTAATCAAGTGAAGGAGTTTTCCCTATGGAATTACAAATGTTTATTTTACTACATACAATTCAACATTTATTTGCATTTCATCTCCTACAGATGTCATAACAATCTCAGCTAACAATTTTAAGGTCATTTATATACCTAGTCTTGTGTTTAATTCAGCTTATATTTTATTTCTCCTTCAATAAGCCTATCAATTCCTGTATGTTGCTCATTTTACAGATGATGAAGTTGAAGCACAGAGAAGGCAGGTGGCTTATTCAAAGTCATCTCTTTGGTGCAAAGGCCTGTATTCTTGAGTTTCACAGTGTGCCTGATGAGAATGGATTAGCTCTGTTTCGTGTTCATTAAGTGCCGTATCTTATGTGCAAGCAATCCTCAGTCAAGTGTTCTAAGCTGTCCAAGTGCCCTCTAATCTCCAAAAGAAGTCCCTTGTTGCAAGTGGGTTCTTGGGTCACAGTGCCCAGATATCAAGGCAGTAATTGAGTGAACGTGCCTTATCAGTAGAGGATTCAGATCTGATGTCTTCTGAGCAAAACAGAAGACATCAACTTTTCATAGTGCAACAGGTAACAGATAAATACATTTTAAATCAATACTTAGTCATTGATGATAGTCAACATTTCTGTTTTGTTTTTTTTTCCTCTCTCAAATTAGAGATATTAAGAGTAAAAATAGACAAAAACAATTGAATGTTTTTCTCTGCTTTGATAAATGATCCATATGAACATAAAACTAATTTCTCTAGTAGTGATATAAGCACTATTTATTCAACATGCATTTGACAAGTGCTTAAGAGATACAGATCATATGGTCTGACAACTCTAATATCAAGTGTCTTCTGTTTCCAAGAGGAGCTGGTTCTAAATGAGTGGGTATTTGCAGGTCCATAGATTTGTAAATGGGATGAGATGTATTTCCCAAAGATCAAAATACTTTCACTATAAGCTTTGCAGTGAATCTCATCAGGCCAAAATATTAGAGATATTTCCTATTGATTATCTCTATTACAAAATTAGTTCTTCTTGTCCCAAATACTGGTCTGGTTTTAGGTTCCTTAACAAATCATTATAATTAGTTCTATCCAAGAAATTTTCCAACATATGCCTATTTTCTTGCTACAAGCACTATCATTGTTCCAATGTCTATATACTCTTTTTTGGATGCTATTCTTCCTCCACATCCCTGATCTGGCATAGTGATGAAAGCAATACTGGTCCCCAGTGTGTGTTCAGGCAGTCTCAGATGATTCGCATGCATTATCTTGTTTGGTTGTAAAGGAGACCTTGCAGGTAATTGTATTATCATGTGATACATTAAAAGAGCATACAAATCAATGAGCATTTAAGGCTTAAAAATGTTACAAGACTTCTGCATGGCCAGGTGTCCTCAAGAGTCACAGCTAAAGGTTTCTGTTGGGCTGTCTTCCTCTATTTCTCAGCAAGGTAGCCTGTAGTATTTATGGTAGAAATGGTTTTAGGAAGAAATTTTTCATTATTTCAAATGAAGGCACTTGTAATTTTATAGGTCCGATTTAAGATATGGCCATGAATCAACTGAGCAGTGGAAAGTTCATGGATTTGGGAGTGAGATAGACCTGGGAGCAAATGCCCATTATTCTTTCTAAGCTATGTAATCTCAGACAGTCCTTAGCTTTTAGTGCCCAGTTCTTCCTCTTTCAAAATGGCCAGTGGTGTCTATTTGGGGATTCACAGGAGGGTGTAGTAGCTTAACTACAGGGAGCTCCCAGGGGAGCATCAGGGCTGCAGTCACTCTCAATCCCCTGAATATGAGTGTTAAGAACCAATTCAAATCCTCTTTGCTTCTCAATAAAAGTTTCTCTGATGGGAAAGAGTATTTAATTCTCATTCTTTTCTCTGACTTAAATAGAGCTGCTGATTTGCACTACACTTTTTAAACACATCTTCAATTACTTTGTATTTAACCCTTTACACAGTAAGAATCAGGAAGCCCTGGCCATAGGAATCACCTGTCTGACCAGCAGTAGCTCAAGCTACATACCTTGTTGCTTTTGGAAATATTGTTCTGGAGGAAATTTGTTCCACTGTGAAAGCTCATGACAAACCATATGTTTACGAGGAGCACAGGCTGATGCTTGTGGCCCTGAGGCTGGTGGAGGAGGTCAGGACCTCTCAAAAGGAAGCCTCTTCTTGATCATTCACAAGAGGGCATGCCATGGCCCTGCTTTCTCCTTTAGTAAGACCAGTTCTCTGCCACAGGAGTGGCCCACTACAAAAAGACAATTAGGGAGACAGTTCCTGCAGAGGTCTTGCCCAAAGACTTGGAGTATTTAATGCAGGTCAGTGTACTGAGGCGAAGAAAGAGGGCCTGGATTTGAGAGATGTTTGGGATGCAGAGTAATCTCTCCTGAAATTTTTTTCTTATATTTTTCCTCTTCAAGATAAAATCATTTCCTCTCTCCTCTCATTCATCTAGAACCATTATTCTCTTGCATGAGCTTCAGCCCTCCATGAAGAGTCCATGCAGGATCTGCCACCTCACAGGGGAGATGGAGGACAGAGACAGCCTCGTGCACGGCCCTGTCTCTCCAGTGGGCAATAATGAGAGAGTTTTATAATGTTTTATAAATGAAGTCAAAAAGAGCTTAAAGTGAGTTTTGGCATTTTCTAATATTTTCTCATCTTTTTCTGTCTCTCTTGGGAGAAAAGAGATCTGCTGGCAGAAACCCAGAGCTTGGCCATATTCTTTGAACTGGGTGCTCAAACGTTTCACCGCTCAGGGCAGTAAGTGTCCCGTGGTGGTGTCTCCTTCTTCCCTCATCTTCACAGTAAGCTCCTGGTCTGGAGTGTTGAGAACATGCTGCTCTGCCTCTGAAGGCAGCCAGCTCTAATATATTTGGTCAGAGAGACACGAGTACTTCCTGCGATCCTGAGACTCGGTGCTCCAGAAAATTTTAGACACAGATTCAATACTGTAAAATAACTCTGCAGGGAAAATGATTTCTGTGGCTTCACCTGTGGACAGTGCATGGCCTCTGGCCCACATGGAGCTATTTATTTATTTACTTATTATGTTTCGACAGATCAGATCATTGCAGAGACACCCTTAGCACTCATCTGTAACCTTCCAAAAAGACCATTTCCAGTCAATGGCAAGAGCTAGCTGTGAAATTAAGAAATATTAAAAAGGAGGAAGGCTGGAGGGAAGCGGACAGGTAGTCAGAGTGTGCCACAGTCTGGCTGGGCACAAATGCCGCAGTCTGGCTGGGCACACAATCACGAGCCACCACACAGCTTGTAGATTCAAACAGCAACTCTTTATTCCCGAACTCACACCAGCTGTCTACAATCACGTTCTGGGGAAATCCACGTTCTCTGCCCAAATCCACACCCACTGGGCTTCTGTCTCCCAAAATATACTGTCTGAATCCCGTGAGAAACTCAAGGGGAACTCAGGCAGCAGGATACGCCCTATTCCCAGGAGGAATAATCTTAAACCTTAAACCTGGAACCTAAACTGGGAACGCCCTAAACACGATTATCTTAAAACCGGGAACACCCTAATCTGCCTTGGTCCTTGAGCAAGGTCACCTACATTCAATGTCGCTGCAACATGTCAGCAACATGGGGTACGCTGGCAAGGAAATTGTCATACCTACTTGGCTAATGGCTCCCAGCATCTCCCCCCTTCTGATTAATTAAACAACAAGCAATGTGGCTTAAGGACCGTGCCTGGTAGGTTGTCCAATTCAACATATGGTTCTTACCCGTCATCGGAAAACTGACCTTTAGGCGTCAGCCTCCTGTCTTAGGTTGATACCACTGCAATTGGATCATACCCGTCACTGACTACCGGTCCAGCTCCCAGCAAGAGTGCAGAATGCTGGGGCGAGCCTGACAGCAGTCAATAAACTATTGGCATAACTCTGACACGTGGGGCGTCATCACTAGGAGTGTCTCTGGGTTGTGTATATGTGGAGGGGACAGTGACAAAGAAACCATTAAAAGAGGATGAGAAGGAAAAAGAGAAGAGAGGGAAGGGAAGGAGAAGAGGACTGGGCAGCGGAGAGAAGATGGAAAACAAAATGGAGAGAGGGAGTTTCCCGCCGGGTAAGGGAGGAGTTTTGCATTCCACTCTGGTCTTCTACCCGCTGGTGTTTCTCGGCTAGATGATCTTAAGTCATGGCAATCTGGCTCTCAAGTACATTTTTTTTTTTTTTTTTGCAAAATGAGATAATGCATGCACGTTCTCTCTGCTCTAGTGAGTCATCACAAATAGCAAGTAATTGAGTGAATGTCAAGTTGTTTTACAGCTCAGGCTACCACGTCGTAGAGATTCAAAAGGACTACAGCTATTTGTAGCTAGCACGGCTCCTCTCCCCTAGGCTCAGTGATGTCCCCACACTGGGGAATACACACACACACACACACACACATGTATTTTATATATATATATATATATATATATATATATATATATATATATATATATATACACACACATATCTTAATTTATATTTAGATATCCTATATATTTGAGCTTTTAAAAAATCTTCCTACCTCGTTTTGGGGTGTATAGTTGTGATTATCTTTACTTAGATGAAACATAAACACACCATTAATATATCGGTGTTCTGCAACACAGATAGTGCTCTTTAGAAACAGTTTATAGATAGCTAAATAATTTATAGATGATCACTCTGCACAGCTTATATAAAATTCTGCCAATAAAGTTGATAACAGACAGCAGTTATTCAAACATGGCTTATTTTATGAAATCATGATATATTAATATATTTCAAGCAGAATGACTTTGTATGTTAGAGTAAATGAACTTTTCTGCTCTTTATCTATATGCAGCATATATTTTATTTCCTGTCATAAAGTAAGAGGTCCCCAGGGTCTCTATGCTGTGACAGCCACTTACCACTGAGCTCTTACCACTTCAGATACTCTTACTCTTTGAGCTTGGTTCTTTCCTACAAGTGTTGCTGCTTGTGTCCAGCCCGCAGGTTCTAAGATCATTTTACTTAGGCCATATCTAAGTGGTAAGAATGCAGCTGGAATCCTGTTCCTGCTGGACAAACAGCAGCCTGTCTGCTATAAAAGAAGTAGGTTCCCCTAACCCACTGTTCCTCGGCTGTGAAGCAGACCCACTGCAAGGGCACTGCTCAGCTGGACTGTCCTATGCTTCCCTCCCAGGGGACTTGGGAGCAATGGGCGCCAAGGACAATATGAGATGATACTTTTGCTTGATCTACTACAGGTGATGAGCTTCTCTGTATCTAAAAGAAACTTCTTTCAAATACATGGAGAAGTAACAGGCTGACTCTAGTAAATAGGACAAAATGACATTTCAAAGCCAATTTTCTGTTGGGATGAAGTAATACAGGGGGACTTTTGGCCTAGCCAGAAGGCATGGACAAAGTTAGCATTCATCTTGGAGGACACTGCTCAGCTAAAAGTCATGCTCAGCACGGGGCACAGCTGATGTGTGGGCTAGACTGACAGAAGTGGCCTGTTTTTATACACACACCGTGGTCTTCAAATATCTTAATTGCTATGTTGTAATATCTTCCATCATTGTGAACTAAAGACAGTAACTGTAGGAACTATGTGAACATCATAGCTTCCTTTGATTTTCATAGCTCCCAGGACCACTTTTTCACTGAGAACAGCAGTGGAATCTCTAAAGTCCAGAAAGCCTGGAGGAGGCCCCGGGAAGCTCCGGAGGAACGGTGGGAAGGAGGAGAGCAGGGAAAGGGGCCTAGAGGTCAGCCTCCCCTGCATCTTCTGGCTTGTGCTGGTGAATCTGACCTGATGGAGTTTCCAAGTTAGCCCTGGGGTCAGGATGACCACAGCATTTGCTTGGAGTGATGGCATTAGCATTTTGTTCTTATTATTTCTCTACAGATAACCTTTGACATCATTGTCACCTTCTTACACGTTTAAAGGTCAAGGAATCTAGTGATAGAATCCTGGATTTTGGCTTAATCGTGTTATTTGATAACTAATAACTCAGGAAAACTTATCTTTCCCCTTTAAATCTCTTTTTTTAAACCTGCGAATGAGGAAGATAATACTCAAAGGATGTCTAGGAAACTGGGAGGTAACGCACCACAAACCCCGACGTGGATGTGCTCCAAGCTGGAGAAGGTCTGTCTTGCGGTTACGGTTGGCCCTGGTCACATTGTTGAATGCTCTTATTTCCTGAGCTCTTGCCACTTCAGATACTCTTACTGACTTCCAACTAACAGTGACTTAAATCCTTTTGGAGAGCAATCTTCCCATGCGCATGGCAGCTGCCCCAGCAGCCGAAGCAAGAATTGTTGGAAGTTGGCCCATAAAAGACTGCATTGCTTTGCCCTCAGGTATAATAGCTCTAAGATGATTCCCAGAGACTCCCCCCAGGAGTAAGCTCCAGTCACCCATAGTGACTTAGTAAGTGTTAGCTTTTCATCACTGTGACCAAAATACTTGACAAGAGCAAATTAAACTATGAAAAGTATATGCTGGGCTCATAGTTCCAGAGGTTCAGCCCGTGGTCAGCAAGACATATCACTCTTAGCCTGAGGTGAGGCAGAAAATCATGGTGGAAGAAGGCTGCTCAGGTCATGGTGGCCAGGAAGAGGGGGAGGGAGGGAAGGAGCCACAAGGAAGATGAACTCTTTCAGGACACATCCCTAGTGACCCACCTCCTCCAGCTGTGTCCCTTCTACCTAGAGTGACCACCCAGTACAATAGTACTTTTATATTTATTAACTAGTGAAATGGATTAATCCACTGATTAGATAATAGCTTTCATAACCTAATCTTTTCACCTCTGAACATTCCTGCATAAACACAGGAGCTTTTGAGGGCACATCACATCCAAATCATAAGAGTAACACTTGCTTCTACTGCCTGTCTATTCAACTTCCAAATAAACTCCTTGCACCTGGGTCTCTGCCTTGATATCTAATGGGAGAATCCAAACTCTTATGCTCCTTTGGAATTTTTTTTCTTCCACAACAACATACTTTTAATAGCAAGTAGGTCCAAAACAGCCATTTGACCCCCTCCACCAAACTTGGAGATGTCCTTTTTCTCTATCCCCAAGTATGTCAATAGTCACTTGCATGACAAGGTTGGAGTCCCAAAGAGATGGCTGTGTTCTGTTAGTAGGAACAGCCAATCTTCAAGTTGGACCAGGAGACAGAACCTTCTAGCAGAGTTGGTTCTGGATCCTTTTGGATTTATGTCATACATCTGTTGCATTAAAGAACAAAGGGTAGTTTCTAAGAATGTAAAGTAATATCTGGGAGGATTTATAGACTGGGATTCATTTTTGGTAACCTGCTCTCCCTGGTGTTTCCTGAGTTGCATTGTTTCCTTTAAGTGCAGAAGGAAACTTCATTGAGAAGCAGTGAGGGACTGCTTCTGCCATTGCTACCTCTTTTCTTCTTTTATGATGTTGGTATCAGAAAGTGGGAAAGGATTCTCTGAATGAAAGAGAGTCTAACTAATCATGCAGAGGTAAAAGTCCTGGTGACATAGGAGCATATCAGGCTTAAAGCACTAGATGTCAAAAATTATTGGTGGAGTTAGATTGTAGCAGGTTATCAACAGAATTATTAAGGACATGGACCAACTCAGAAAATAGTAAACTTTAATTTGAAGATGCTTAATATAGTTCATTGATCTGTCATCTAATTTGACTTCGGGAATCAGATGATATTCAAGATCAAGAATTAATCAAAGGGACATATTTTCACAAAGTTGAATTCTTGACAGCGCAGTATGCTTCTCAGTTCTTTATAATTTCAATAATGTCACATTTCAATTGCAAACTGTATTACCAAAACCTAATGTGCTTGATGCTCATCTTGCATGTGCTATTTCCTCTTTTGATAGATGGTTCATTATTTTAAAAGCATCATTATAAGATTTCTCTGTCATGCTTCAATTCTCCTAGAATACCTAGACATCATGCAACTCTGCCACTTGAGATTGTCCCTGTCTACATATTCTTCCTCATAATATGCTGTAACTGACCCTGAGCAAAGATGAGCCTGAACCTCTGGGATCTTGAAGCCACGAGGCTTAGCACAAAAGCAACTGTGCCAATGGGGCGTTCATAGCTCATTGCACTCCTTCACAGTTTACCTTGCTATCAGAAATTCCCTTTTTATCTCTTATTTATCCAGTAATTACATCCTTGAAAACTAAATATACTCATTATAAATGTAAGCCAGGAGATACCTTCAAGTAATATATATTTTTTAATATCAGCAAAATCCTTCAATGGCTGTTTTAACGGACTCTCCCAATGACACCATGCTGTGCCCTAGTTTTAAAAATCAAATAAAGCCCAGTGAACCCAAATGAACATCTCCAGCCCCTGCATTATCTTAAAGTTTAGCACAGAGAAAATGCTCAATAAGTAGTTGTTGAATAAAGGGATAAATGGACGAATGTGAACAGTGAACCACTTGGGGTAAAGATGTGAATAAAAAAATCAAGGAACAATCCAAATGTTAGAAATGTGTGCTCACGACAGTTACATCTGACTTCTACATCCCCTACGCACTCTCTTTCATCACATGTTTCTCTGTAATCCTCTGATGACCAAGGATATTTCAGATTGACACTTGGACTCAAAGCCTTTGTCACATGTCATTCTGATGGACCTTTCTGAAGAGTGAGGAACGTGGTCTCCTATGAGAAGCCTGTCTTTTCCCAGGGTGGCAGGTAACCTCCTTACTAACTGTGAAGGGAAGAACCTCTGAGAGTCCTCCTGGCATGCTAAGGATCTTCTCCAGAGATCAGGAGAGTAAACGCACAGCTCTGCACACCACTCTGCCAGGTAGCAATGAGGAGGTAGCGGTGAGCAGGAGAGGGATCTTGGACCTGTCACACCCTCCAGACACTTGGTGGGCAATGAAAAGCATGGTCCAATCAACACATCTGCACATTAACAGAGTGAAAGATGGAAACCAAGAAGTGCCACAGGAGGGGCAGCATGGGCACTAGCACCTTGGCATGCATTAAAAGTCACCAACTGCCTGTAACAAACACCCCCAAGGTAAGATGGAGTTTGTACATTTCTATATTATTTCAAAAACGGCCTAACCTCCCTTTCTTCAACTAGAACTATATTAAGTTGGAGTTGCTGAGGGGACCTAAGTTGTGTTCCGAAGCTGGCTGATTAATTTCTAAGGTTCCTACGTCGTCACTCATCTCCACATTTTGTTGCTTGGGGGCATGTGGTATTGCAAATGAAATGCTAGGAAGTTGGCTCTATCTTGATACTTTTCCAGAATCTTTTTCAGATGCTTCAGGCCTTGACCAAGGCCAGAGAAATAGTTTTTGAATGATAAGTATAATTCTATCTTCTCTGGCCATGTTATCGATGCCGTATATAAAATAGCAGAGACGTGTCAGAGAAATAGCCGGGTTTCAAGTCCAAGTTTCTGTCTTTTCCATTCTTCCAGTCCCATCCTTCTTTGTGCTTCACTTTCTTTTTCCAGATACAATATTTGTATCTTCTTTTTCTTCCTTCCACCTTCTTTCTTGCCTGACTTCTTCTTATTGTCACAAATTCACTCACTTTTAATTACTCTGAATTTGCAGCACGCTGCATCATTAGCCTTACTTTCCTACTGTTGTGTTTGCTAGCTCTAAACTTGTGATTCTTAACTCACATGCCTTTAGCCATTTCTCTCTGTGCCTTCCTCCTCAGGGAGCTCCCGTATCGCTGATCTTGGTCAAGGTAAGAATCAGCTCTGGGTTTGGACTTTAACCATCTCAGCTCTACATCAGAACCTCAGACTGTCAGACGACTCACTCAAGACCTGGTCTTCTCTCCACCTCTGAGCCCAGCGTCTTGACCCTCTCTGAGCCACAGGAAGGAGGTGTGCTCTTGCTCTTAGCCAGAGGAAGGGTGTGAGCTCAGGTTTCCGGTCCTCATTCACGATTCTCATCTTCACCGTGATCCTGGTTTTCCTTTAATTTTGATTTCCTTACTCTCTCTATTCTATTTTATTCTCTATGACTTTTCCTTTATCCATCTTTTTTATTTACATATTTTGCTTTTTGTGACTTTCTTTTTTTACATGGTTTTTTTAGTTGTCAATGGATCTTTTATTTTACTTATTTATTCATATGAGGCGCTGAGAGATCCAACCCACTGAGCCACAACTCCAACCCTTTTTGTGACTTTTAATCACTGTGTATTTGTTTCTTTCCTCCTGCATTGCATTCCTCTATTTCTTTCTTTTCTTTCTTGATTACATTTTTTTTGTGATTCGTTTTTCTCAAAGCGTCTTCGTTCCTCCTCATCGTCTCCTTTCTCCCTTTCTCTCCTCTTCTTTCCCACCCTTTGCCTTTCTCACTGGGGCCTTGGTCCACCCTCTCTCCTCTCCTCCCTATCTCATTTTTTAATGTGGTTTCAATCAGTTTGAATGTCTCCTTTGTTTCCTATTGTGCATGGGTTTCTGTAGACTCTCTGCTTCCTTTCTTTTTACTTTACCTCAACTAGTTTATGATTTTAGATTTCACCCAACCCTAGGCACTTCTCTCGATTCTCCTGCAGAGCGTGGAAGGGGGTCTGCTTCCCTCTGCTCTCTCTGCACAGGACGTGTGTTCAACAGGAGGAGAGAAGCCAGGGCAGTGTCTGGCCACCCTCCCTTCTTGGTCAGAAGAAGCAGGGCAGAGGCACAGACCCTCAGCCCCAGACCTTAGGCAATTGAGGGTTGGAGAAGAGACATTCGTTCTGCTGTGTTTGAAACTGCCGCTGCTGCCTTAGTAAAAAGGAGGAGGGAGGTAGGAAGAAGCCCTTCATGGAAGACCTTCCACTTCCCACTGATCCTGGGTATGTGGTGCGTTTCTCCTGTGGTAGGAGGCCCCACACTGACAGAGACACCTGAGGAGGGAGCAGGAGGACATCACCCTCATTCCTGAAACCTGGAAGGTTTTGAGGGTGGGGGTGGGCAGAAAGCTTTAAAGCTTAGAATTCCAAAGACAGAGCCCTGGAGAGAGCCAGGGACACAGCCCAGGGGCAGGGGAGAAATCACTACCATCTGGAGCTCGTAAGAACTCGTCTGGATTAGATCCTGGTGATGACCACTTTCAGGTGCAGAGGGCCTAAGAGTTTATAGGAAACACTGATGCAAATTACAGTTAATTTATCAAAATTGCTCAAATCTATAGCTACTGTAACAGACGCTTTTCAAAAGAATACTATGCAGAGTACAGTGGTCATCAAAAAGAGAAAAGGAAGGACAGATCCTTGTCCTCAGGAGCTTCATTCCAGTTGGGGGAGGAGAGAGCAGAAACAACTGCAAACTGTGATGTCACAGGGAAGTGGGCCATGTGATGAGGGGCAGCAGGACATGCAGGTGGAGAGAGCTGTGTGCTCCTTCCTCAGGGCAGCCAGTGAAGCTATCTGATAGGAGCCACTGAGGTCTGTAGGTAGGAGATGAACCACATAGTGTCTCTCTGTGGGCCTCAGTGTGTGTATTCTGAGGTGGGGGAGCAAGGTTGGGGGCTTATAACAGACCCAGGACAGCAGGGGTCAGTGTTGCCTAGGAGAGTGAGAGCATGGGGGAGCTGCAGGGTAAGAGGTGGAGGACCCTGTGCCTGGCCACAGGGGCCTGAGTCCCTGCAACAACTTCAGCTGGGATGAAAACATTCTTAGAAGAGTTGGAGTAAAAGTGAGGTATGATATGACCTTCATAAATCAGGGAATGCCATAGGGCCATTAGGGGTAGAACAGTTGGGGAGGCAGAAGAGGAAGCAGGTAGCCCAGGGAAGAGGCTATTGAACAGATAGATTCAGATAACAGCCAGCAATTGAAACTCAGGCGCTCAGCATGAAGACAGAATTGAGAACAGGTTAGATTCTGGGTGTGGTTTGAAGGTGGAGTGGCAAGGATTTGTTAGTAGATCGATTAAGGCGTGGAGTTAGGGGGCAAAGAAAGGAATCTGGGATGATTTTAAGATATGGGGGTCGAGTATGAAGGAGGATGGAGTTCCCAGTAGTGGAAATGGTGAATGGAGCAGGGTAGGAGAAGCCAAGTAGTGCTGGATCCAGATCCCACAGGGCCTGACATTTGTACAAATTGGCAGCTTCTCTTTAAAAAAAAAAAAAAAAAGAACTCTCAATTAGCTTCTGGGGATTGGAAGAAACCAGTGCAGCTGAGGACCCAAAGCTCAGTCTCAGCCTCGTTATCTCTACACTAGAAGTGTCTCCTCGGCAGCAGTGGTCTCAGGTCTGGGCCGTGTGATCCCACATTAGTATTAATTGTCCAAGTACAGATGCTGCCCGGCAATGCTTCACAGGAATTAGGTTAGTGAATGTTCTCGTCTTCTGTATGTCTTAAAATTGTGGCAATAAAGGGAGCGTGCATGAGGAAGAAGCCAGAGTGGAGAGTCATCAGCCTTTCCAGGTTTAGATGTCAGGAAAATGAAGAAGTGCAGCCATCGAGGTAGCGGAGAATGGATAACCTCTGTTTTTGGTAAACCCAAAGATCAGATCTGAGCTCTGAGAAGGATGTGGCCACTAACAGAAAGGAGGTAAGTCCTCGCTGGTGGGCATCATTGTTCCTTGGACCCATCCGCACCACGCACCTCCTTGGAGTGCTTCAGCTTCCCAAACACTTTATTGGCCATTTGCTTTCTTTAGATCATTGGCTCTGCCTCCTCTAAAATCATCCAGTGTTGGAGGGGCCGGTGCTCGGATCTGAGCCTCTGCCTTTTCACCATTCCTCTCTTGGGTGACGGTGTCCAGTCCTGCAGATTAAGGTCGTATCTGCATGGGCTCCAGACTCCCAGGTCTCTCTGGGGCCCAGGCCACTCTCCTGAAGCTCATTTACACAACCACTTTCCTGATGATTGTGCGCAATGGATAAATTCACTTCAAACTTCAAAGGCTCAAGGTAGAATGTCTGATTTCCCTCCCTAACACTCTTCTTTTCCCTTCTTCTATGGTGAACTGCTTTAGTATTCTCCTAATTAGCCAGAGAAAAAGCCCAGGAGACTTCCTTGAGCATTCTCTATGCTGCACCCCAAACACCATCCTGCCAGCAAGTCCTACCTGTCTGTTTCTTTCCAACGCTCCTGTCGACCTGCTGCTCCACCTCAACATCTGATACAGGGTGTCCTGCTTCCGCCTTCCCCCTGAGCTGCCTTGAACGCCGTGCTCCATCAGAAGCCCTGGGGATGATACAGGCTATGCCACCCCCTGGCCACCCCCCAGCTGCTTTCATTCATTATACCTTCAAATGACTAGTCTGGCTGAGAATCCATAGCCTAATTTGCGATCCCTCTCACTTCCTTTGGTTTCTTCCAGACATTCCAGCTGCCTGCCTTCCACTACCTGGCTTTATTCTCTATTTTTAATAAGTCTTGCTGTCTTTTTCTTGTCTTGTCATTCCCTGGTCCGAAAGGCTTTGCTCCCAGATTCCAGAGAGGATGTACCAGGTTGAGCAGGGGTCTCACATACCATCCTGTCTAATGTGGCTTTTCCTTCTTGTCCCCATCCATCTGTCCAGCCATTCTGTTGACAGCCCCTTTTCCATTCCTGTCCTTTAGTAATGGGCTTCTCATTTGCTTGCTTATGTCAGACCCATGCTCCTCTCCCTCTGAGATAAGTTTCATGGAGATGATGCATGTCTGCTTTCCTCTGTGCAGAGATAAACCTCTGTTGACACAAAATAAGTATTGAAAATGGTTATTTAAGAAGTGGTCAGCTATTTCACACAGGGCTTGGAAGGAATCCGAATGGCATATTTAACACTTGATAATGTCATGGATGATTTACAGGGGGCTGGAGTTACATTGAAACAGAACCAGTTGCTCACCTCCATTATCTTAGAGTTAAAGCTGAAGAAACACCGATCTAAATTGGCCAGAACAATCCAGTTCATTAACTGCAGAAGAAAGAAAGAAAGAAAGAAAGAAAAGGTAGTGTGGAAGCACAGAACGATTATTCAGTCTTGGAAATCCCGGGGAAGTTTCAGGCTACTTTGGAGTTGAGACCCCAGGATAAGCATGCATCTCAGAAAAAGGTGCTTCACTGATTCAAAGGCAGAACTGATCTGAGAACAGATCACCCAGAGTCCTGGGTGTGACAGGGCAGTTGACACGTACCCACACATTTCTCATGGTGTCTGAAGAGGGGTCCCCATCAGAGGTCAGTTCCAAGGAGATGCGTCTAACATGTCAGGCTAACCAGGAGAGTGGGGAAATGAAATCGTAACAGTAGAGAGCAGAGTCCAGAGATGCAGGCAACTCAGGCAGGTGCAAAAGGGAAGATCGGTAGGAGGGAGGGGGAAGCCTGTAAAGGAGAGCAGAGATCAGGTGAGACAGGAGTGGCGCAGGGTTTAGGGCAAAGCTTTCAATGCACATCAAAGTGTCCCTTCTACTTATGGGCATATCTCCATGGCAGGTGATGGTTTTCTGCCTTGAGGAACCTTTCTAAGGATCTGCAGGAATCAGGAGGCTAAAGTGACTTTATTATAGTGGGCTCAGCAAAACCAAACTGGAATTAATAGTGTTATAAGGAGCACAGCAAGCCGTGTCTGGGGGTTCAGTCCTGGTTCTGCCTCAGTTGGGAACTTCAAAATCTCAATTGTGCCCCTGGCAGCTTTCTGAGCTTGTCGAGCATGAAGTTCGTAGACAGCCATGTTACTACAATTGGAAGAAGAATTTATAGAATTTGTGACAGGTAAGCACTTCAGAAACACTTTATAGTGTTATTTTGTGCTGTTCTTTACAGCAGAAGGGGTGCAAGAGCTAATAATCAGGAACAAGGTCTTGAAGTCAGGGAGAAGGAGATATAAGTACCAGGGGTGGGGATTGCTAGCCTATCTCTGATTGAGTCCATGATCTAGGACTCATACCCAGGTCTTCACTGGATCCCAGTCCTGAGCATGAAATGAAGCTCGGACACACATATGCTCCAAGCTCCTTTCTGGTAGTCTAGTAACCAAAGTAAAATGTCCAGTTGTTATGGGAACATGAGCCTGTGGTTGATTCCCCACCTACTGGGGAAGAGCTGCCTCCTTCCTTGCCAGACAGGAAGAGCTCAGTGTCCAGGCTCTCAGAGGTGTTGCAGTTTGTCACTAGGCAAACTGTTCGGATCACAGTATCCCAAAAGCTTTTCAAAATGTTTTGTTTTGTTTCTCCACTGATTCCAGCATCCGTCAGTTTCTAGTTGGGGCAAAATAAAACACTAAGGGGTCAAAAATAAGAAAATTACCTTCAGTTGTTAAGGGCAGGGTATCACCATAAGTAGCCTTCTCCAGGAAGTCTGGCAAGAGTAATTGACAACAAGAAGCATTTAGCATCACCTTCTAGGCGTCTAGTTCTAGCTAGACACAAAAGTGACAACATGAGCTACCACGGAAGAGGCAAACTAGCAGAAAAGAGCCTGATAAGTATGAAGAGAAACATAAGCATGACCCAGGTGGATTCGAAATGGTCCTTAGTTTAGTTTGAGGTTTATATTGTCTGTCAAAGTATCTCCAAAGAATCATGACTGACATGTGGATTATGAGGAAGTTTACAGAAGTGCTATAAAAATGTATGATTTGGGACATAGTCCTAATCAATTTCTTTGATATCAAATTTGAAAATTTCCTCAAAACATGTGAAGTATGTGAACACATTGCTAAAGCCCTTCTAAGATGTTGAAATGTGCACTTGCAGAAGAGGTGATCTAGAATGTCAGTTTTACTACCTCCTTTATAGTTTTCAAGGTTCAGCGCAAAAGGGCTGAATAACTTAAAGGGCTGAAGCAAAACTAAAATATGAGGCCTCTGACTCTAAAAGCATCAAAGCAACTGTGAATGCACCCAAACTGCAACATCAGAAAAGACCCATGAAGACATTAAATCTGTGTCCATGGGTAATGACAGGCGCATGTGGCATGAATTTTACAGTGGACAGATTCTTCTTTTAGCTAGCCATCAATGACAAACTTTCCAAAGTAGATACAGGAGTGGAAAAGCATCTGGAGTTTGGCATGCACTTAACATGACCTTGATGTTCGTCATCATCTTTACAAGTGCCGTGCTGTCTGAATGTTTGCCCTCCTCCTCATCCTGGTTTGAACCCTTCCTCTCCAACTCCCTCCTTCTGTCACAGCTATAAGGAGACTAGAACATGCCAAGCACTAACCCAAGTTAGGACCTGTGGGGATGAAAGAATGTTGGGCCCTCAGTGACAAGGCAGGGGACAGCAGGAATCCTCCAGTCAGTTAACCACAGGTACTCCATCAGAGGTGGGAAGTCTAGGAAGAATCCCAGGTGGAGAAAATGGGAAGCAGGTTATATACTAGCAAAAGATCTGCTACAAAGTCACATTCCTTATAAACAAGTTTTTTGAGAGTTCAGCACCTAAAATGGAAACTTCTGAAATACTTCCTGAATCGCAGCTGATTGGATTAAAAATGTGGCCAGGTAAATGGATGTTAGTCAACCCAGTTTTAGACAGCTGGTTAATGCAAAGCCAGGAGATGAGGCACGGACTGCAAGCATTAAACTAGAATAACCCTGTGGATGAGCGATGAGTCTGGCTGATCAGCTCTTCCTCCCAAGAGACCTGCAGACCTTGATTTGAATCCTGACTTAACAAATTTTACCCTGTGAAATATGTGCTAAATAATCTTTCTGTAGGCTTGGGGTATTTTATTTATAAAGCAATGACAACAAGCTGGCTTATCCTTTCTGGGTTAGGTTTACCCCTAAGCAAAACTTGGAACTAAAGCTCAAGTTACACTTTCTTTGGAACAAACACAGGTTAAGCATAGGACCAGAGCTGTGGGGGAGAAAAGACCCAGTCAAAGATGCATTGTGGGGCTCAGGGATGAATCTTAAGCCCATGTTACCTCTCTAAGGGCCTTAATAGTTGCTTTACAAATCCACTCGTCTGAGTGTTTGCCCTCTTCCTCATCCATACATAGAAATCTTAACCCTCAAAGCGATGATAATTAAGAAGGGGACACCTTGAATATTGTTAAGCCATAGGGCTCCACCCTCAGGAATGGGACTAGTTCCTTTATAAAAGGACCGGTTTGCCCTCTGCCAGGTGAGAACACAGGGTTGGTGCCAGCTCTGAAGGTCCTCACCAGGCACCAGACCTGAGGGTGACTTACTTTCCCATTTCCCAGCCTGAAGAATGGTGAGCAATAAAGTTCTCTTCTTTATATATTACCCAGCCCGCGGTGTTGTCAGAGCAGCAGGCACGGACAGACAAAACCCCATCGACAAAGTTGCTTAACCTACAGAGATTTGTTGCTCACAGTTTGGAGGCTGAGAGGTTGAACTTCCAGCTGCTGAACAATTTGTTTGCTGGGAGGGCTCTCCCCTGGATTTCAGCTGGCTTCTTGCTTTGTCCTCACATGACAGAGAGAGAGAAAAAGAGAGACAGATGGCATGTCTTCATAAACACACCCCTTCATGAGGGTTCCACTGTCTCAACCTCATCTAAACTTGATTATCTCTGGGGACCCCACCTCATCTAAACCTGGTTATCTGTCTCCCGGGACCCACCTCACATTGCCATGACTTTCGAGTTAGGCCTCCAACATATGAGTTTAAGGGACATAAACACTCAGTCCATAGCAGCCCCTGATCATCCCTGCCCAAAGCTTGCTCCTTGGGATGCTGAGTGTCCTGCCTTTCCAGTCTGCATGCAGATGAGCTCCTGTGGATTCCTAGGGTGTCCCCTATAGCAGTGTCAACCAGGAACCCAGGAGATATTCAGGACTGGAAGGGATCTGAGGCAGGGCTCTATCAATATGATTTTCTGCAGATGTAGATGAAATAAGGGAAAGGCAAGGCTGAGGCCCAAAATGCTACACAACCATAGCACCTAGATGTGGGTTTATCTGAGTATTAATTTTCAAAAACAGAGACACAGAGCAAGAACAGCCCTTAGAATCTGTCCTCAGGTCTTTACAGATGATGGAGCCAGAGCTGGATATACTTACATGCCCTACACAGTTTATCTTTCTTTAAAAAGTTTTTAAAGAAAGCAGATTGACACATCTGCTGAGTCTTAATAATTTTCCAATAGCTGTCACCCCAGGAGCCTGTATTAATGCCATATCATAGCCAGCTCATCCTCATGAACATTCCACCTCAGCGAGATGCCTTCAATCCAATCAGTCTGTGCCTTTTAATAAATTTTCAATGAAAATTACTGGGGTTTAACTGAATTCAATTAGGCACAAATAAATAAAAATCAATTCCAAATGATTAGCCTCAACATTCATCAATAGAATTAAATTAAAATGAGCATTGAAAGCATGTACCTGGATGGCTGACATGTTTCTAAAATTTACTTTGGGTCAGTAAGGAATCAGGTTGTTGACAGGTGCTTTGTCGGTTACATATTGACTCCTGATGGGCCATGTCATTATTGGAGACAGAGAAGAATTTATGAAAACGAAATGCATACAGATGGCACTGTGAAATTTTAAACAGTGTCACAATCAGATGGTTCATCTTCCCAATACACAGAACAAGTAAATCAGATTGACTTTATCTCCCAAGGTGAGACTGACTCTGAGTTGATTTTGGGTGACTTTGCTATGGCTCTCAAGGGTGTGGAGGCCACATCTGATGGCACAGTAACAACTCCACTTCCTACAAACCTTGGGAGCTATCTCTCTGATTCTGCGTTTGTTCTCCTGCTCTCTCTTCTCAACAGAACGCCAAGGTGATCCTTTCTACAACATGCCATTGCTGTAGTCGGCTTTCACCACTGTGATGAAAACACCTGATGAGAACAACCTCAAGGAGAAAGTTTATTTGGACTGTGGTTTCAGAGGTTCAGTCCACGGATGGCTGACGGCTGCTCTGGGCCTGAGGTGAAGCAGAACATCATAATGGAGGGGGGCGGCATGGTGAAGGAAAGCTACTCAGCTAATGACAGCTGGAAAGCAGAGAGAGAGAGAGAGACCAAGCAGCCAGGGAGACGAGATCTAGTCCAAAGCTACTCCTCTTCCAGCCCCAATTCACCTGCCAATGGTTACCACCCAGTAGTGCATTTGAATTTATAATATATGAAATTAATCTACTGAGAGAGGGAACCTGGAGAGGCAAGCAGGCAGTTCTGCATGAAGAAACCTTCCTTGAACATTCTTATAGATGACAGTCAACTCTCTACCTTGGAGACTTTCTATGTCAACAGGCTGAGATGGTGAATAGAAACCTTTTGCAGAGCTCTGCTGTGACATAGTTATTTTTTATTGCTCTGCTGATTCACTCTTTGTTTTCTTTCCTCCCATTGGACCTTGAATCCCTGGGGAAGTGAGTGCTTCTCTTTGGCTTGTGACTTAGTGTCTAGATCAGTGATCTGCATTGGAACAGTCCTTCACACAGGGTTCTTGAACTTATGTATGAAGGTTTGGAAAGAGCAATCAGGGGATGGGTGGGACACATGTCCATTTATTTTTTAGATAAAGTAAAGCAACATTGACAGAATGCATCAGCACTCTTCAGAAATCTGAAGACAGAAGTCCCCACATTCCAGAGGCAAGCACCGCCCCCAGGTGCCCAAGCTGCAGTGTTCTGGAGTCAGCCCTGCTCCTGCCTGGTGCCCTGCCTTCAAATGACAAGCCACTTCACTGAATCAAAGGGACCTTAGTAACTGTTTTAGTTTGTTTTCTGTTGTCACAGAACACGTGGGGCTGGGAGAATGATATGGCCTGCAGGCTTATTTTCACACACAGTTTTGGAGCCAGTCCAAGAGTGTGGTTTCAGCATCTGTTGGCTTCTGCGAGGCCTCGTGGTGTTTCAACTCATGGCATAAAGTGGAAGGGAGGCTGAATAGATGTGGAAGAGACAAACAGGAGGGGCAGCGCCACTCCATGGCACCCTCTACAGTTACCTAATGCAGGTCCAGCCGAGGGGAAGCTCACTCCAGAGAGACGGCATCACTGCCTTGGTGAAGGCAGGGCCTCCAAGACCCAGACACTTCCCCTTAGGCCCCGCCTCCTGCCGCAGCTCCACTGGGGCCAGCCGCCAATCCTGCGGGACATAGTCAACCACAGCCGTGGCTCTGCAGAGAAATGAGTCTCAAACTTGTGAATTTTAATCACTTGGGAATTTTGTTTAAAATGCTAATTCCCAGGTTCCACCTCAAGAACTTCTGTTACCCAGATCCACTGTGGGTCTTGGAAAGTACCCAATTTTTTAAGCTCCCCTAAATGATTCTGGAATGGATGGTCAACAGACAACATTTCAGGAAGTGCTGATGTGGCCCATTATCCCTCTCCCTGCTAGATCCCCTCTGTACCTTGCCTTTGGCAACCCAGCTTCTTTCAGGGGAAGCCGTCTCACCAAGCTCCGCAGTGGTCATTCTCAGGCTTGCTTTTTGTGATATTGACTCAGAAGTCGATGCCAAAATTCTTTCACATGCATTTTTATTTTCTTATTTGCATATTCTGCTAATTTCCAATTTCTTAATTAATAGGGTTTCAGAGAAAAGGTGGTGGGGGTTTAAAATAAAAAATAAGGGATGCATGTTGGGGAGATGTTGGACAAAGGGCACAAAATTTCATTTAGAAGAAAGAAATTCAAGAATTCTCTTCCATAACAAGGTAAATATAGTTAATAACACTGTATTATATTCTTGAAAATTTCTAAGTGAGGCTAGTGTATGTATTCTCACCAAATGAAGAATGATTATGTAAAGTGATGCACAAGTTAACTAGCTCAATTTAAAGAACAGTGCAGTGCACATGTATTTCAGAATATGTTTTGATAGGTTCATTCTCTAGCATTCCCTATCCTACAAGAGAAAAAAAATACATAAAATTAAAATGAGAACTGGGCATCAGAGGTTCAGAACAATAAAAGAATACATGGAGCCCAAGAACATGATTAATGAGGATTTTAGAGGAAGGTGTTTGTGATCATGCCTGAAAAGTAGCCTATTTTTCAGCTTGGAAAGATGTAACTTTGAAAGATCTTCCTCATTAATTCCTTTGTTCATTCAAAGGATTCAAGATACAGTGAAATATTAAATGCAGCCACATCAATGTTTATAGCAGCTCAACTCACAATAGCTAATCTGTGGAACCAACCTAGGTGTCCTTCAATAGATGAATGGATAAAGAAAACGTGGTATATATATTCAATGGAATATTACTCAGCTTTAAAGAAGAATAAAATTAAGGCATTTGTGGGTAAATGGATAGAGTTGGAGAATATAAAAGTGAAATAAGCCAATCCCAGAAAACTAAAGGCTGAATGTTTTCTCTAATATGCAGATGCTAATTCACAGTACAGGGGGGTGGGGCACTAGAGAATAATAAAGTTATCTTGGATTAGGTAGAGGAAAGTGAAAGGAGGGGAAAAGAGTGGATGTGGGCATAGGAAGGTTAGTAGAATGAAAGACATTATTACTTTATATATATTTATGACATGTTTCTCTCTCTCTCTCTCTCTCTCTCTCTATATATATATATATATATATATATATATATATATATATGACTGCATGAACAATGTGATTCTACATCATGTACACTCAGAAAAAGGAGAAATTGTATCCCATCTATGTGTAATATATCAAAATGCATAAATGCATTCTACTATCATGTATAACTAATTTAAACAAGTGAAAAGTTGAAAATTAAAAAAGAACTCCATCCAGACAAGGTAGAGTAAACAGATTAGTTTCCCTCTAACATCCATTATTAAAAAAAAAAATTAGCTCTCTAGAACTATCCATGATGTGTAGGATTTTCTAAATGTTTTATAATTCTTGAAGAAGAGAGTATTTAAGTAGAAGTTATAAGCACATATTCAAATTACATCTTTGTCTTCATTCTGCAGTGTGACCCAGGAAGCCATGTCATTGGTGGGTGTCTCTGAACACAGGACATGCTGACATATGTCTCTCAGTTTCAGATAAGGACAGATTAGATAGCTTTATGACTGACAAAGTGAAATGTGCTATATGTGTGCAAGGTGACTAGAAAAATTATCATTTTTCTGTGATTGCTGAGGCTTCAAAGTACTGGATATGATACAAGAAATATATTATTAGAGAATAGTTATTAAGTCAAAGTAGTATTATTGAACTTTCTAACATCTGAATTGGCTGGTTAATGGGTTGTGCTATCTCAAAAACAGATGAACACTTCATTATATGAATATATAAAATAGACATGTTTGTCCAGATATACATAGTGTAGTCATTATTTCATATAATTCCATAATATATATTGCTTATAATTTTTATGATATACCTTATTAGAGGTGATGTCATACTGGCTTTTAAACAATAATATTTAATCAGCTTTTTTTTTCCTTCTTGAGATTGAACTCAGGGCTTTCTACCACTCTAGAGGCAAGCGCTCTACCACTGTCCTACATCCCAGCTCTATGAGCTTAATGTTTTAAACAGTTAAGTTGAATATTTTAAGGAGGTAATAAATAGGTTTTGAACATGAGTTGAACTCAATATGTTGATATCAAGCATATGGAGGCTTCTGGTATCATTGACTGGTTAATGTGGCCGATAGTTTTTATTTGAAGAAAAAAGAAGGGGATTCTAGGCTCAAGAGGTAAACATGACTTTATGTGAAAAAGACATCTGAGCTCATGTGAAAAAATCGAAAGGAAAAGGTGGAAACAGCAGCTGAAATTCCAGGTAATTATCTGCAGGGCTTAAGGATGGGGCCACATATCAACACCACACATGTAAATATCCAGGTTCCTGCACTATGCAGTGGGAAATGGTCTACAAGAGCCAAGGATGAGTACAGGTGATACGCTGAGAAAATGGATACTATGCGCTGTGCTTGCTGCTACGGTTACAGATTGTGGATGGAGAAGTATGTCCGTCATCTGACACTGTAATGGTAATGGAGATTTAATTGATGAGGTATGTGATATTTCATGTGCGAAGTAAGACGTTTGGATCTGGGACATCTGTGCATATATCACAGTACTCTAATGTCATGCCAGATCATGGAAGCTACGACAGATCTAGAATGCCTTTTTTTATATATATTTTTATTTAGAGAGGGATTTGCTAAGTTGCTTCTGGCCTAGCTAATTTGCTAAGGCTGGCTTTGGACTCACCATCCTTCTGCCTCAGCCTCCCACGCTGCTGGAGTTGCAGTCATGCACCACCGGTGGCCTGAGGAAGTCTTAAATTATGAAAATTTACATTCCAAGCTGACTCTTCCTAAGCCTCTGCTGGAAACACAGTGTAAAGTGACATCCAAGGTCAGGGATTTATCATCCAGTGCCACTGTTCACCAGATGCTTATCACAAAGGAAACTTCCTTGTTCACTGAGGACTTTGGTTTCCTCACCTATCAAACTGATGGAATAGTGGAGTAATTTACTATGATGGAAAGATCATGGGAGTGGGGTAAGTAACAGGGGTAAGATGACATGAAGGGCTTGAAGACAATGTTTTTCTAATTTTAGTAGAGAAGGGACACTTACACCTGGTTTGAGTTAGTTGCATAACATGGATATTGAATGGAAACGTCTTTCTGAGAAATGTTGATGTGGGACTGAGATAATTCTAGCAATGAGTGAGACATGACTAGTCTTGGAGAAAGAGGGGAGATGTCAGAGGAAAGCTCTCCTAGGTAAATGGGGGGAGAATACAGGAGGCCAAATGCAGGTTGATTGGGAGGCCATGGATGAAAGTTTCAATACTTCTTTTTTTTTTCTTCCATTATAACAATGACTGAGACAGAGAACATGGATCCAGATACAAAGACCTTTGTCAATGTAGCAAAAGGACAAAGGGTGAACGGTCATTTTTTGAATGGTGGATTGTGGGAAGTGGCTGGGTGGCTGAAGTGGAGTGGGAAAGAATGCTTGTGGTTTGAATGGGAGCTGGATGTGTGTCTCACCCTCTGGAGGAGGAAAAAAACAAACCCAGGATCTATTTGGCAGACAATGTGAGGTGGGTATTGATGCTGGGGTACAGTTCTGTGTCATTCTCGAATGATACTTGCCAAAGTGCAGACACAAAGAAGGTCGATTGTTGGGTTGGAGCTTCAGCGTGGGAGAAGAGCAAGGAGATGAGGATTTGGAAAGGATTTGTTATAGCAAATAGATTCCTGTGTCTATGGATGGGTGAAGTTCAGGCAGGGTGAGATGAGACAGAGTGACAAAGCACTCATGTCTGTAAACCACAGGTCTTATGAGACACAAAAAGTGTTGTCCTTGATTTTCAAGAGGTAGAGATCATTGTAGGGAGACAGTGGTTATAAAGTAGGCGGTTAGAGGAGAGATGGCCTCGTCATTGCTCCTCTTGTGATGATAAGATCTACATTCATTTGACTAAAACAAGTCTCATGTAAATTTATAATTCACATAATACATCATGTACTCCTACAGATGTACAATAGCAGCATCCACCACTATTTGGATGGCTTAATTTCTATGTCCATTCTTTAAATTCACTGACTGGTTGTTCCCCTACTCTGTCCAACACACTTTTGATCCAACCCAGTGAATTCTTCATTTCAAATATTGTACTAACTATAGCGAATGGTTCTAAAATTTGGCTTCTTTTTACTAATTTCTATTTGTGTCAATATTTCCAACTCATTCATTCATCATGACCATATTTGTAATCTATGTCCTTAAAAATACCTGTCTTTGGGGTTTTGACACCATTTTTTTTCTTTTTTCTTGTTTTGGTGCTGTCATTGAAGGCAGGGTTGCCTAACCACTGAGTCACATCCCCAGACCTACTAATTATTTTATTTTTTACTTTTTTTTATTTGTTCTTTTTAGATATATATGACAGTAGAGTGTATTTGACATATTATACATACGTAGCAAAAGGGCATATTATACATACATAGCAAAAGGAGTATAACTTATTCCAATTAGAATCCCACTCTTGTGGTTGCACATGATGTGAAGATCCACTGTGGTGTATTCATATATGAGCATAAGAAAGTGATGTCCAATTCATTTTACTCTGTTTCCTATTCCCATCCCTCCTTCCTTTGTTTATTCCACTGAACTTCTGGGTCTCAATAAGTTCCTAAGCCCTTGCTAAGTTACTGAGGCTGGCCTCAGACTTTCAATCTTTCTGCCTCAGCCTCCCAAGCTGCAAGGATTGCAGGTGTAGCCACTACACCAGGCTTTAACATCCTTTCTTGCTCATCCCAGTATCTAGAACTTATGAGGGCTTTTTATTGACTAATCCCCAGAATATATAAATAGCTTCTACATTTTGGGGGAAAACAACTTAATAAAATAATTGCTACTGATAGGAAATAATGATATAAATATGAATGTCAGACACTCAACATAATAAAAATGTACTAGAAATCAAGGGTATCCAAATTACAGGAACTATTAGATACATTTTCAACCCATTAGATTAATGAAAAACATCAAAACAATCACATTATTGAGGGGAAATACATGTACTAACATATGAAGATAGGAATATCAATTTCAGAAGTGATTTTATAAAGCAGTGTGGGAGCATATTTTAAATTCAAAATGTGCTTATCATCGAATCCGTAAATCCTTGTTCATAGTAGCTGCATTTGACAAACGCCAAGACATCCCTCCTCCGACAGGCATCTCCACTCCCTGTGTTCTCATTGAGAGGGAAGAGATATAAAAAGGTTGAAAATTGTTCCTAGTTTCCTTTGAAGGGAAATAACACAATCCCTGAGAGAAGGATTGTTCTGTTGCACAAACTGTAATCTGCACTTGAAATGGAAGCCTGTGTGTCAGGCTCTGTCTTTTATGTTTATTTCCACTAGTCTGAGGTGTGCTGAGCCACTGTTAATAGACGGTGTCAGTTGCTCCTCTGAAGAATTTTATGCGGTCCACTACCTCTCTGTGATCTGTTGTTGGCATGCATAATACTACCTGTTGGACTAATTAGTTGTGCTCCTTTGGTATAATTAATAAGCAATAACCATACTTTTGTTTGAGGATGCTAAAATTTTAATGTCCTCTTGTTATCTGTCTCACTTGAATACTGAGGAACCTAATGGCCCCACAGAGTCATAAAGTAGTCAGGACCCTTTTTAACTTTATTGTTATTGCCAAAGCCAGCCTATTTTTGACTGTAGCATTAAACTATTTCCCGTAATTGAGATAGTTCCAGGCGCTGGGTAAGAAGCAGTGAGTGCATGAATGTGAGTGCAAGGTGATTACATCTGCCGCTTGTGTCTTCACTGTTAGAATGCATGTTCAGGGATTAGGGATTGCCCCTGGCTCCGATGTCTGTGGTTTTATAAGCTAACTCAGTAGTCAAAGAATCCTGAAGTTTAGGTGGGTCTTCACTAGCTGACTAATCAGGGTGGGGTGCTTCCTGATATGCCAGCTCCCTGGTTCCTTGAACACAGAGGTCCCATGCTCTCCCTCAATGTCTAACTCTGAGGACACAGTGTCATGTGCTGGCCCCATCCTGAGACTCAAGGACATGTTCTTTCCCTCCATATGGCTTGCCAAGATATTCACAGATGCTAACTTGGAGTTTATATTGAAAGCTTTCTAGTTCAATTTTTCATTGAATGCTTGAATCACAGACCCTGTTGGGGTTCAAGGTTGTTATCTCTTCTAATTTTTTCAGCTTAGAATTCGACATCTCAAGTGTTAGAGAATTTTTTTGTGCTACTTTAGTCCAATCTAATTTTTGTGCCGCTTGGATCATTAAAAAATGTTTTTGATATATATATATTTAGTTGTTGATGAACCTTTATTTATTTATATGTGGTGCTGATAATCGAACCCAGTGCCTCACACATACATGCTAGGCAAGCGCTCTACCATTGATCCACAAACCCAGCCCACTAACAAATATTTTATTTACTACACTGTTCTTTGTTTGAGCTTACAGAAGTGTGGGGGCATTACAAAAAGCCCGCCTGCTCTTTCACAGGGGAATGTCCCTTTATCACTTGAATGTGGGTTTCCCATCCCTGGTGGTGCTCCTGTTCATCACACAATATAATTTGGGTTCCCTCAGGGCTCTTCCTGTCTGGTTCTATATGATCTGTGAGTCTGTGTTGCTTTTAAAGTCTGTTGCCTAAAATGGAATTAATCTGCCTTGGCAGCACCTTGAACAGAGGGAGGGATTTTTAAACTGTGGTGATCACATCCCTACAGAGGAGGTTATTGAGGTTTAACCATCACATCCCTATCCTTTATTTTCAATGGAAACAAAGTTCACATGAGAATCAAAGGAAAAAAAAATCAATATATAGACCCTGTCACATGGGCAGTGGTCTGGCAAGGGAATCTCCTCACCTGTTCCCTGAGGAGGGTTTTTGAGTATCATTCATTTTGAGAACAGGGGTGGGCACCTTGTTGGGTGTTAGGGGTGTCTTCCCTGAAGAATTCAGGTTATCTGGGCCTTAACAATTAGATTCCTCTATAAACAGTGATTGTAAAGAGCAGGGAGCTTGGGGAAAATGTCAATACAAAAGATAAAAATGGAAAGGCTACTTTGAATTATCCCAAGAGACAAATAATCAAAGGATGCATCATGACACATGGAGACTCCTTGTGTTTCAGAAGGTTGCAGGCTACCAGTAAAGGAGGCACAGGGAGGTCCAGCTGAGAGCAAAAACCGGGCAAAGAGGACTGGCCACTGCTCTTGTGTCAGCACTGAGCTATGGGCTGTTAAGTATTCCTTTGGGGAGCCACTTCCCCAAAATGAAAAACAATCCCCATAGAGTCAAAATATATTGCATATTTATATTTTGCCAGCATTGTTCTAAGAGCAACCAGATTGTTTCTTATGCCCTGTTTAGACTCTAATAAGGAGGAATTATTTCTGCCACTACTTTATAGATAAGGGAAATTGGGGATTTAGGGAGGTGCGTAATTTACCAGGTCCTCATTGAAAGCAAGTGGCATAACATGGTGAGACCCAGATAGTGGGACCCCAAAGCATGCAGCCACTACAACATGACACTAATCCTGTGTTATGCATGGCCAATCAATAACCAGTGGTTTATGTGATTGCCATTAGCTTTCAATTTAGCTGAAATTAGTTTTGACATTGAGTTATGGCTTTAGGCCATCTGGGGGTTTTCATCCAACAAAAATAAAATTCCTCCAGACGCCGGCCAAGTGCTTTTATGTTGCCTGTCTTGCTCTCCTGGCTAAAGAACCTTGGTCCGCAGTTCTGTGGGAATCCTGAGTAGCATGTCCTGGGACCTTGTTGGAAATGCAGAGCCCTGGCCCCACCCCACATGTGCTGAATCAGATCTTTCACTTAATGAGGTCAGCGGGTGTTGCATATGCACACTGTTGGAGGAGCACTGCTCCAGAGCACATGTGGGAAGGCACAGACTGCCCGCTTCTGCTGATGCACAGGGACAGAATGCTGCCCCCCAGCTTCAGCTCCACAGGTTTACATCCTAAGTAATAAGCCAGGCTACCAAGAAGCATAGAGCTAAAGACATCATGGTTTAATTTGACTTTACAGAACCAGTACTGGCACTAAGACTGCAAGTACTGGAACTGGACAAGCACAGGTGATCTTGTCATTCAATGGTTATGCTCCAACCCATAGTGTGTGCTGGGATGGAGGGATGAGTTAGACTGCTCTCCGCCATCAAGGAGACATCAAGGAGACAAGTGGGAAGGCAACACCTACGATGGCAATGCCTGGTTTGCTTCTGCTCTCCAAGGATTCAGAGTGAAGATGGTAAAATAGAGAAGGCTCACTCTGGTTCACAGGCATCAGGGGTGGTTTCAGAGAGATGCCATTGGAACTTGAAGGTGAAGGATGAGGAGTCAGTGGTGACACTGGGAACTCCCAGCCTCACTGATGTGCTGAGCTAGTCCTTCCTCTTCCTTCCTCCCTCCCACCCTCTTTCTCTTCCTCACCTCTCTTGCTCCCTCTCACCTTCCCTTCTTTCTTCCTTCTCTCCCTACTTCCTGTTTTGGTCTTTTTTTTTTTTTGTCACTGTGACCAAAAGATATGACAAGAAAAGTTAGAGAGGACATGTTATTTCTGCCCATGGTTTCAGAGGCTCAGTCCCTGGCAGGCTGACTCACCAGCTCTGGGCCTGAGGTGACGCAGAACATCACCGCAGAAGAGCGTGGTGAAGGCAGGCTGCCCAGAACACGAGACCCAGGAAGCAGAGAGAGCCCTGCTCACTACGGACAAAATATAAACCCCGAAGGCACACCCTACGAGCCACCTCCTCCAGCCACATCCCACCTGCCCAGTTAGCACCCAGTTAACTCATATGGTTAGATGAGGTCACAACTTTCACAATCTATCATTTCCCCTCTGAATGTTCTTGCACTGCCTCATGCCTGAGATGACAGGGGACAGTTCCTATCTGAACCATCACACTTCATGCCAGTTCTCCTTCCTCCTGCAGATTTTATTACATCCTGCAAGACTCATTCAATCATAGTATAGGCAAAATTCTATTGTAGATACCTGTATCAAGAGGAAGATAAAAACATTACATTTGCAACCTAATAAGGGTGACAATAAATAAAATATGAACACAGCAATGAATATACAATAATAAATTGTCATGTGTGATAAGAAGGAAACAAATAGTTTGCTACAAGGGAGAAAAGCTTCGGGTGCTTATTTAGGTAGGATGGATGGCATGAGTGACATTTAAAGTGAGAAAACGAGATGTAAAGATCTAGCTATATGAAAAGTAGGGCAAAGAGTACCCTAGGCAAAGAAAAGGCAGAGGCCAATGCCCGAGATGGAAAAGAATCAGAAAACTGAAAGGATTCCTTGGGAGGCTATTGCACAGTATTAGGAAGACAACTTTAGAAAGTCAGGCAGAGAACACCATATTTTGAATGATTTTCTGAAGTTTAAAGTATGGAAATCATTTGCATTTTGTTCTATGTTCAATAGAAAAACCATTGAAGAAGTTTAAGGGGAAAAAAACACATTTTCTATTTTAAAATGGCCCCAAGTTTTCACTTTGCTGACTGAATAGGAGGGAGAGTCAGGGAGGAAATCAGGAATAGTATCCATAAGAGTCTCATTTGGTCTTGGAAACTACTTTGTCTTCCCCTAGAGTTCACCTAGTTGCTACACCAAGTAACTGTGGTCCCTAGGACTGTGCCTCTACTATGAAACCTGAGTCTTCTCCTCAGGTTGTGGGGCATGAACTCAGTACAGTGGTTCCTTGAGTCTGGGTCTGGCTTCCCCTCTCCTGCCCCAGGGAGAGTCTTTCTGTGCATGTCCTGATAGACCCGAGGATACAGGGACACCTGAATCTCCTAGCTACAGACCTTACCCAGAACTTCCCATTGCCACATTTCACCCAGCTGTAGGTGCTGGAGGATAATGTGAAATGGTATTACTCAAGATGGCAAACCCTTAATCTCGAACAACTATTTACCTGCTGATCTGACTCCCAAGAGAGCTATACAAAGAAACTGGTTTGGTCAAATGTGCAGAGGTCTTTGGTCTCAACCCCTGTGTGAACCCCTAACTTGGTGGGCTGGAATGAAATTGTCTCAGTGAGTTTCGAAAACGTTTCCAGTGTAGTTCAGAGATGGCCACAGGGATGCTCCATTTTCCTAAACTCAATGCTAGTTTCTTCTGACCTTTTCAGAAGGCTGGGAAAAGAATTGTTTCAATTCAATGGGGTAGAAAATAGAGTGATATAAACTCACTGATTTTTCTAGGTCATAAAAACAAAACATATTAACATGAATAGATACAGATTAAAAGTTATCCTAGGCATATCAACGCTATCTAGAATTATGGACAAATTATGTTTAGCTTATGTTAGAACTGATTTGTTTAGCAAATGATTGTTAGAAGAATATATTCTATGTACTCATTTGATGGGAGACATGTTAAGTTTGAGGGCTGTGGTAAGTACTTGGACTAAATCTGAAGGTAAAACACCCTCCCTGTCCTTGTCTTGTGCTCTGGTGGTGTGGAATAAAGGGAGGCTGGAGAAGCTTTGAGATAACACGGAAGCTGGTGCTGTCTGAACATTTCTTCTTCCATTAGAGAGAAGAGGAGCTTGTGTTTGTGAATTTTTTTTCTCCTTTTACCCTATTCCACAACTTGCTCTCATCTGCTTTCTTTGTGAGAGAGGAACACTGCAGATGTGATTGATTGAAGAGGCCCGTTTCTCTAATGCATGCCTTAAAAGCAGGAAACAGGCATTCTCCTCCTTGTTTTGCACCATTTACTTGTTCACTGTAAGTGCTTCCTACCGTCTACGATGTGCCAGACCCTAGGAACCCTGGAGACTGCCAAGAACACAATCTTATGAGAGTGGATGAGTTCTCACCATGAGGGAGTGTAGGTAGAGAAATGGGCTCCAGACTGCATCTCAGAGTATTTACAGACTGAAAAAAAAAAAAAAAATCAGGCAAAAAGAAGAGAAGAACTGGCCAGAAAGGAGGACATCAGAAGACTGTGTGTTCTGGGAATCATGGGGAGAATATGTTTAAAGCAAGTGGCTTTTCCAGCTGTGCCTTGTGTAGCTAAATCACTGAGTGAGTCGGGACAGAGGAATGCCCCTTGGGTTTGGAAAAGTGGAGCACACTGATTGTTTGGCCAGGATGGTTTAGTTGAAGGGATGGGAAAACACATTTGGCCAGAGGGGTTAAATAGAGGACAGAAGGCGAGGAAGTGGGACAGACACAGGTCTTGGGAGAAGTCTGGCTTTAAAGAGAAGCGGTGAAATGCAACTAGTCAGAGAGAGAATCTGAGCTCCAAATAGAATGTTAAACTGAGAGATAATGAGTGAATGTGGTGCTGCGTAGATGCACCAATATCCCTGCATATGAATCCTAGGGAGGGGGACACCTGTGACACAGGAGAGAGAACCACAAAAGGAAGACTTGAGTTCTATGGGGCGGACGTAGTGTCCAGTGCCTGGGAGACCAGGCCTCCATGGAGTCTGGATTATCTGTTGTTTAAGGAGGCTGGAATGACAGCGGAATGGAGTCCACAGGTGCCTCTGTCATGGCCTCTGAGGGTTGTGGTGAGGATGATGACATCCTCTCCGGAGGGTAGATGGGCAGCTGTGGTGGGCAGAATAATGGGCCCTCCAAAACAAAAAAATGTCTACATCCTACTCTTTATATGTCCTTCTATTTTCTATTTTAGGTGAGTTTCAGACTTACAGCAAACTTGAAAGTACAAAATTGCCTTTCCATATCTCCCTGCCACATGCAGGAATGTACCTTTTTAGAAAAAAATAGGGTGGACAGACTAGTTCCAAACTAGGTATTAGGCAATAATTAAGTTTCCTCCCTACCTATGTACTAATTTCCCCCAGTGTCAGAGTAGTGCAATACAAAGGGGCTTGGTGAGGAGGAGGCTGTGGGGACTCTCCTGTGCCTCAGGTCTACCAGGAGCCTGACACCTCCCTGTGCTCCAAGTGCTTTCTATAGAAAGGGCGCAGGCTTATGTAGTTCGCCAGGATTGGTTTCCACTGAACTGGAAGTTAGAACCACAGAACTGTGGTGTCAGAAATAGAGATTTTAACTAAGAAAATCTGGACATTGAATTGACTGGTCAAGGATTTGAGGATACTTATCCTTGACCAAATTCTGTCTTGCCAAACCCGCACAGCATGTGACTTCTGCTGCATGAGGGCTTGACCTTCCTGCCCTGGCTTAGGGTTTCCGTACAGCTTGGCTTTATGATCCTGGCCCCATTTAATTTTGGAAGGCTCCTTTTCCTAAAGTGCTCATATGACTTCTGGTTTTGGAATCCCTTGCCTTTGAATGCCATTTCATTCATTATAGTTACCAACTATTTATTTTTGTGAAGCATAATTCTAATTTATAAATACACTCAATTCTCTCCATGACTCCACAAGTTAGGCCTTCTCAATATTACAATGTTAGGGATAAGGGGATCTCAAGAGGCTACGTCCTACAAGGTAACACTAATGCCCAGTGTTCTGATTCCATAGCTGATGCTTCAAATGAACCACGGTGTTAACTGCAAAGGTCTAAAACTGTAGCATCTCTGAATCTTTAAAGGTGCACATGTATCACAGAGAGCGAGACTGGGATCAGCTCAGGACCAAAGCACTTATTTACTCTCCAAGATCATTCTCTCCAAGTTTGTATTACTATCTTGAGGTTTTGGAGGAAAGAAAGATATAAGGTGTCATGAGCCACCCTAGGATTCTCAATGACTAAGGAGTGCAGTGATCATTATTCTGTTGTCTTTTGATTTTACTCCCTTACTTTCCAAGGATTTTCACAGGCATCTCCACAGATGAAGCTTCCACTATCTCGGGAGGCACATATGGTGGAGATGACTGTACCCATTAGACTGAGGATCCCACTGATGCCAGGGACGTTATGGGGTACGGGCGTCATGGTGATTATTTTTACAGAGATGACAAATAAGTAAATCTTGGGCTGCCACATGCTACCTTCATCACATCTCCTCCCCATGTCCCTGGCAGACATTAGTCGTTCATCAAAGAATCCTCTGCTGAGCCCAGATGCAGCTTCCAAACTATGTATTGTGTTCCTGTTGAGTATTTTACATGAACAATGTTATTTAAGCCTCATGCTAGTTACATAAGTAGTAAAAGTACAATCTGGACCTTTTAGTCTTTGATTCCAGTGTTCTTTCCTAAGGAATGGCAAGGACGAACCTCTGTTAGGAGGAAACATCCACTCAGGAGCTCAGGGGCTCCCATGGGCACCTGATGTATGGAAGAGGAATGCTCATCTACTACCAAAATGTGTACTTTAGTCAGCTTGTTTGCTGCAGTGACTAAAAGACCTGTCAAGAACAATTTTAAGGAGGAAAAGTTTATCTGGGGGCTCACAGTTTCAGAGGTCTTAGTCCATGTAGAGCCAACCCCATTCCTCCAGTCTCTGGGTCAGGCTGAACATCATGGCAGAAGATGGTGCTGGAGGGAAGCAGCTCACAGGATGATGATCAGAAAGCAGAGAGAGAGGGAGACTAAGCTCAGCTCACCCAAGCCATGCCCCAGGGACCCACCTCCTCCAGACACACCCTAGAAGCCTAAGCTACCCTTCAGTTAATCCCAGGGATTAATTCACTGATTGGTTAAGGCTTTCATAGCCCAGTCATTTCACCTCTAAATATTCTTGCACTGACTCACACATGAGTTCTTGGGAGACAACTAATATGCAAACCATAACAAGGTGTACTAATTAATATACTTTCTCAAATTGTATAATTCTTAGTAATCACATAAAATACTATGTATTGGACTCAGGTTTTTAAATGTGGAGTACTATGATTCTCTAATTGAAAGACCAGCAGATTTTAGATGGTGGCCAGGTGCATATGTCAGTGCAGCTTAAGGAGACACACTGTCCTCAGGTACTCAGAGAAGTGTCTTCCAGGGAGACATGGCCCACAGCTTTTCAGAAACAGAAGAGGCACCTTAACTGAAATCTGCCTTTGGTAGCTGTGGTCTAGGCTGGGAGCCAAGGCAGCTCTGTTGAGATCTGTCTCAGTCTCCAGTATTGTGAAGGTCATGGGGAAGGACTAACCAGTACCTTGGCACTGGTCATCTAGCAAGCACTGTACTGTCACTGAGCTGTGACTCACTTCTCAGGGACCAAGAACAGACAGTTCATAGGAAGCTCAGAGACCACAGGTGTCCTGAGCTCGGGTGTGTACCCACATGCAATGTCTGTGTTTCCTTACAAGGAGGAACAGAGACTGACCAAGTAACAGTCCTTAGTAACAGGTGGCTCACTTACTAAAGCAGTTTCATTGTCTCTCAGAGAGTGGAGGTTTGTGCTACTTTTGCTTTGATTTTAATTGGAATCATAGAGCATCACCTTTCTTTCCACACAGTATTAGAAAAACATCATAACTTTTATGTTCTTCGCCATGTCATTTCTCATCCCAATCTATCTTCTTTCAATCCCTTTGAAAATAGTCTCCATAAGCCTTCCTTACCCACCTATTTTCCGTTTCCCCTCTTCCTTTAGTGTTAACAGTAATCAAGTTATGACGGAAAATCTGCCACTAAATTCTAGTCAAAAATGCCAACATCATACCTTCTATTGGCATTGTCATGCACACTTATTAACATTCATAATATATATATATATATATATATATATATATATATATATATATTTCCATTTATTTTGTGATTGTTCATTAGTTTACTTCTGGTCTCATTCTTTGCTACCTTATAACTTTTGTGAAAACATCTATTTTTATTCATGTTTTTCCTAAATGTCTAGTAGAGTGCCTGACACATAGTACACAGTCATTCTTTGTTCTAATTAAAAACAAGGTACTATTTTATAGCTAAGGAAATAGGCTACTGCAATTGCATAGCTTTCTATCAAAGAATCCATAAGTGGCAGAGACCAGTTTAGAATCTGTTTTGCCTCACTTGGAAAGCCCTCTTCTCTTTTCCTTTACATGAATATGCCTTCACACCATGTGTAGGGAGGAAAAACACCCTTCACCAGGACCTGTGTGCTGGTTCCAGGAAGCAAAGACACTACCGGGTGCCTCTTGCTAGAGTTCACCTCTGGGTCCTTTATTTTCAGTTCCTGATCCTCAGGCACCCTGTCTTTCTGGGCATCTGCGGAGTCAATACTCCCAGCTTCTTGCAGGAAGGCCTTGACTGTGCGGCTCAGGTTAGTCGAGTGGAAATGATGTTCCCGCTTCCAGACCAGGCCCTAAAGTGCCCTTGCAGACTCCCACATTCTCTGTCATGCCTGTGCTGCTGCAAACACATCCCTCGAAGATGGTGACACTACTTAAAGGAAGGAGGTGGGGTCACTTCCTCACCATTTAGCTCAGCCCCCTCAGAGAGCGTCCAAGTGCGACACTGTGAAATGGGAGGAGCTGAACTACTCAGCTTGCAGGCCCAAGTTGTTCCTGCTTAGAGTCACTCACTCCAACAAATCTACACAGACCTCATAGGAGAGTCACAGATGAGACTTGGTTAAAAGATCCTTAAGAATCATAAAAGATCAACATATTAAGAAACAAGATTGAAAACATTACCAGTGGTGTTTAATTGCCTACTGATAATCCACTATTTTTGGACATATAGGTGTTGTGGGGGGGAGTTCAAACCTTTTCAATTTTGAAGGAAGTTTGTGGAATGCTTTTTGACCATTTAGGTATAGATAATGGGAGGTCTGCTGTGAGCACCAGGGTGGACTCCTTTGTGCATTTTTTCCCCAGCATTGAGGAGCAAACCAGGGGCACTTTACATTTACAGCATTTTCTATTTGAGACAGGTCTCACTAAGTTGCTCAGGCTGGCTCCCAACTTGCAATCCTCCTGCCTCAGCCTCCTGAGACATTGGTGTTACAGGCGTGAGCTAGGATACCTGGCATAGAGTGCATCTTAAGCATAAGATTTTCTTTCAAAATGAACATTTTTGTTTTGGCTCAATAAGCCCATTATCTTCTGAATGGGAGATTTCTGAATGTGGAAGAAACTTTAGCATCCCCATAGACATATGGACATATAAATCTGGGAGGAACATGGGGAAAATCTTTACAGATTCTATATATTCTGACTTTGTGTTGGGCGTTTAACCAGATATAGAGAAACCATTTTTTCAAAGTCATGGAGAAAGTAAATAACATATGTTGTGGGCCACAGCTGAGTTGGGATGACGCATGGCATTTTTGCCAGAAGTAGTGGTTGAGAGGTGACGCCAGTGAGCCATTAAGATGATGACTTTTGAGTTCTCGTGAAGTTCCCGTTGAGTTCCGGTTGAGCTCTCGCGGGGATTCCTGAAGAGTTCGCATTGATTGGGGAAGTGCTGGAGGAGGGATTTTCCGGTTGGTGCTTCCTGGAGGAGCCGCGTGGCGTTCGGGAGAGTTCCTGGGGAGCGTGTGTGGAGTGTGCTGGTGGAGTTCAGAAATAAAGTTTGTTCCTCTTGAGTGGCTCGTGATTTGTGCCCAACCAGACTGCGGCAAACATATGTAGGAATTAAAGAACATGGTCCTTTGACTTCGTTTACTATATATTAAAATGAAATGAAAGAAACAAAGCTTACTGAGAACTTCTGTATAAAGCATTGGCAGAAATGATGACAGCCAGTATATTCAAAATAATTTCTTCTTCATCAAAATAGACTTTAACTATCAATGCAAGTAGAGTCATTCATTAACTACATATTAAGAGTTGCTTAATGGAGGAATGAGTCAAGTTGGCAAAGTTGAAATAACAAGTAATAAGGTTGGAGGAAAACTCAGGCTTGTCTAACCTGCAAATGTGAGCGATGTCCACTGCCCAGAAGAGCTTAGACACTAGTTGGGGGTAAACATAATAAGACACATTTTAAAATCTAATGGAGGGGCAACTGAGGCATGTGATAAAAATACCTGCAAAATTTTTGCCCTGTCCTAGGCCCCTCCTCTCACCAGGGCTGTGATGTGGGGATCTAAGCAAACTCCATGACTCACTTCCTCTTGTGGAGTCTGGAGACAACACCTCCCTCCTGGCAATATTGAGAGGGATGCTTTGCAATGCCCCTCTGGGCTGCCCTGTGAGTACCCCTGCTGATAGCCTGCTGGCCTCTGACCTAGGGCCTCGGAATCAATAGTTCTGGCCACAGAATTACCAACATTGATATAACTTTGCCAGAAGGCATCGACTGCTGCATTTAAGAGCTGCCACGTGGAAAGGGTGTGCGAAAGCCGTGGACCCTTCTTGTCATCTCACTACCGTGCTTCAGGCATTGACTGTTCTAATGCAAAATGGTCCAAGTCATGACTCTTAGTCAATAAAGTTATAGCCCTCTGGGCCTGAAGTCCCATGTCAGGAAGTCGTATTTCCTTTCAGCTGTTTCAGGTCTGCCACGTGCCCAATCTGGCACCCTGTGGTGTAGTACAGCCGACAGCCCCAGAAGCCCGACATCATTTATGTAGATCCCTGTTACCTTGCTCCCGACATCCCAGCCTCTGATGTGATGAGGCCTCAAGGTGCAGCAGGAGATATTTTAATTCAATGCTGCACAACTGCATAGGAGGTGACTTTCTTTCTGGCCTGGAGTGTCAGTTTCCCTGTGTTGCATAACAAATCACCTGGATAAGCAGCTCAGAGCAGCACACACTCATCATCTCGCCTTTCAGGGGAGTGGACCCCAGCGAGGCAATGCTGGAGTCTCTTCTCTGGGTCTCACAAGTTTGAAGTTGACCGAGGCTGCAGTTCTCACCTGAGTCTCAAGTTCTTTCAAGCTCACTGTTTATTGGCAAAATGATTTTCTTCAGTCCCTACTCTGCCTCTGGACAGTGACTTTATCCTGGATCCTAAAGCCCACCCCTCTTCCTGGTACAGGGCCGCCACAGAAGCTCAGAACTCACAACTCACAACCCTCACATGCTTCTTGTCTTCTAGACATCTCTCTGGCTTTGCTTCCTGGCAATATCCTGAGGAAACTGCTGCTTTCAAAGGGCCAGTCCACCCGGGTATTCTCCCATTTTAAGCTCAGCCTTTGAAACTTAAATCTGCAAAATCTCTCTTCATAGTAGCTAGGTTGGTGTTCAGTTGAATAACAAGGAGAGAAGAAGAAGGTTGTGTCAAGGGCCAGGAATCTTGGGGGCCATTCAGGAATTCTGCCTATCATAACTGGAAATACTGGATACCTATTGCCTGGTATCTACTTCTACAGGAGCGAAATCTCAATCTTTTGGGTTTGATACTTGTGGGGTTTCAGTCACTCTACCTGTGAAGTTCAGTTTCAGTTGGGAAGGTTTGGAGTTGCAAGTGACATAATATTCAAACAGGGCTGGAAGCAGCTAGTGTGATAACCATATGCAGTCAGAGGATTTCTCAGGGTAGGTGGCATTTATTTATTAGATAATTTATCAGGCAGTTATTAAATCAGGTGTGTAACTGCCAGGGCAGAAGAGACACTTGAATTATAACCCCCGAGACAGAGCATGTCCCACCTTCCCCAAGGGACAGCGCACCTGGAGACGTGAGTGTGAGGTCTGATTTCGCTTTCACAGGAGAGCTGAGTCAAGGCGAAATCAAATACGACTACTAACAGGTCTGCAGAAACTCCCCAAGCTCCCCCAGTGCAAGGCACCCCATCAGGTTGTGCAGGACAGCAGAGCTAACACAAGGCAAGGAAAAGGAGGTGAGTGGTGTCCAATGCCCAATGCTATGAGAACTTCATCTGGGTTTTGGATAACAGCCACTAGAGATGATAAAGAAGAAGGCAGGGGCCCTGGAGCCTGTGCCTCCAGATATTTGATGTGAAAATATTAATAACTAGACCTTCATAACCTCTTCTGTAAGACTGCAGAAGACGTGTGGGACAGTCTAGGAGGAGGTGAGATTTTTAAAGGAGAATTAATCACAATAGGTATGGGAAGCCTGTTTTTACACCATGAACTCAACAAGTTTCTATCCCTGTTTTGATTACAGATCCATCAAGATGAAGGAATATGTGCTTAGATTTGGAACCAAACAGGGGCAGGGTGTGGAGGATAGAGTTTGAATCTTTTCTCAGCTACTCGTGTCTTTCCTGACCTGCTGTTTAATTTCTAGGGGGCTTGGTGTTCTCCTAAGTGAAGGAGGGGTGGAACACTGTCAGTCTCCATCTTGAAGTATTTATGTAGATTAGCGTCGAGGGGTTCATTCAGAAAGCACTAGTTCAGAGTCTGTCACATGGTTCTTACTATCCTTTATCAAATACTCAGCAAATCTCTGCCCTGTATCTTGTAGGTCCCTTGCTTGTGAACTGGAGCTGCCTATAATGACCTCACTCAGCTTTGATTAGTTAATGTGATGAGAAGACACTTTGGAACAGGTGGAAAGTCTCAAACAGAGAAGGGAGCCTAACAGAAATAGTGAATGGAACCCTCATTCATCACTGTCATTGGGACCTTCCTGCAAAATGGAGTGACAAGGTGGATCAGTGAGATATAGATTTTATTGCCTCTTATAATCATCTTATTATGAACACAAAAACAAAGAAATGTGTTTCCCCCTGTGAAGTTCAGCTTCAGTTGGGAAGATTTGGAACTGTGAGGTTTGGAGCTGCAGTATGGATGGGTGCAAGTTTAATTCAAGGCTAGAGTAACTTTTCACACATCCAGAATTGTATCCTAATAGAATCACCTAGCAAAGCTGAGAGAGGCGGGTTTGATGCCACAGGTCACCCTTTGTGTTCCTTTGGTTATTTCCCAGAAGACTCTGCAGCCAGCAGGATGAAGATCTTGTTTCTGGTTTCAGATTGTTTTATGCTTGATCTCTACTTTCTTATCAAAGAGTTACAAATTAGATAAAATGTGAATAAAGTATTTAACATTTCTGGAAACCCCACTTTAAAATTCTTTGAATGTCTTGGGAACTCCACTCACATTTGTGAGTGCTCTTGACTCTCTCATGGGCATTCAGAGGTGTGTAGGCATGAATAACATGAAGGGCTTCTCACTGATTGTGAACCACCAAAGACGTGCTTGCAGGCAGCCATTTCCCACCTCTCAGATATCAGAACCTGCTCCCTCAAGTCACCCAGGGCTTTCTTACATTTATTCCTCTCTGCAGTTCAAACTGACCAGTACTAACTAGGCTCTCACTGCCTGCTTAGTACTTGGCTCAGAAAGAAGATGTGGTCTGAAGCCAGACAAAGCTGCAATCATACCTTCTGTGCTGCAACTCCATGACCCTCATGGGTCTGGAGAGACTGGCGGTAACCTCTATAGCAGAGCCCAGCCAACAGCTTACACCTGGCTTGAGGCATGAAACTTATTTTGTAAAGGCTTTGGTGCACACCAGTCACTATTTTTATTTCCAAAATCCACAGACCAGTCCTTCTGAATGATGCTTTTCCCTAATGTGATCTTTCTGCTTATTGACCTTCTCCCCTCTTTGGACACCCCATGTCCACCTCCATCATCATTTTCAATCCCCTGGAACTCAATTTCCAAATCTATACCATCAATTATTTTACTAAGTTCTTCTAATCCTCTTCTATATTCCACCAAGAGAATACATGTTAGTGCACACACACATAGATGCACATGCAAAGTTATAGCTTTCTTGAAAACTATATTTTGGCACTTTATTTTGTATGAATTTATTAATGTGTTCATTTATTTAAGATTTACAAATATTTGTTATGTAGTGTATTGGAGACAATAGTGATAAATAAGAATTGAAGATTCTTTCCCACACAAAACATGAAGAACAATAGGAGATAGTCACTAAGCAAGAAGTATTAGAGTGTCTAATTAATTCAAATTTCAGTAACTTCTAGACATTGGAAGTACAGGATACCGGAAGACTAATAGAAGATACTAATAGAAGACTATTATACAAGACTGTTAAACAGCACACCTTCCTGGACATGATATGTGGCTCCTTAGATCTAAGAGACAATTAGGTGCTTGTTCTTTACAGGACTGACCATGTTCAGGACCACAGGCCAGGGCATGAAGGACACTGAATCAGAAGATGCAACAGAGGAGCTGAAATCAGAGTACCCCAGCTATCTGGTGTGTGTGTGTGTGGCGGGAGGAGAGGTGTATGTGGATGTGTGTGTGTGTGTGTGTGTGTGTGTGTGTGTGTGAGAGAGAGAGAGAGAGAGAGAGAGAGAGAGAGAGAAAGAAAGAATGAAACAGAAATAGTGTGGGATGAATAGAGAATAGCTTGAAAATACTGGAAAAGAGCAAGACCAGTTGGAGATTCTGGGAAAGACCAAATATTCCCAACTTTGTTCAAAAGCAATGATAATACACTGACAGTTTCTTAGAAGTGTCTTCACCATGGTGAGGTTGGTGGCTGCAGTTTGGGAAATGTACCAATGTTTGAGGAGAGACAGTATTGGTGAGAAGGAAGAAAAAGATGGGAGAAGTGGATTTGCAGTGGTTTAGCAAGACCAATCCAAGAGGTTCCCTGGATATATGTAATAAGTGGTTTTTAGGAATGTGTATAACTCAGTAGGACCTGGCAATTGGTGGGGTAAGAAATCTCAGTGAAACCCCTGCAGGAGCCCACGCCCAGGTCAGGCCCAGCATGGGAGCACAGGCTTAGCCCACCTCCATCTTGGGACACTACAGCTATTACCATAGAACTCCCCTTACAGTAGCCTCTACCTTGTGGCAATATATAGGACCTAGAAGCAGCTGCATCTTGGAACAGGCAGTCCAAAGCCATTGTAAGGCCCACCCTTTTAGTCCCATCTCTGAAAGTGGTTGTATCCATCTTGGGACACCCCACTGCTATCTTGAGTTACCTCCACTATTGCCACCACCACCTTCAGTTTCAGTAGTATCCATTGTGAGACACCAGCAGGAACTGGAAGCCCAACACCAAGGTGAGGTACAGGTAATATGCATGATCACTACAACATTATAGGGTGGAAACTGTAATACCTTAGATCCACACTACAAGAAAAGGAGACGTTAACACAATATGAAAAAACAAGGGAAGAAAGTGCCCCAAACAAATCAGGATACTACAATAATAGAATCCATGAACAGAGTTGATGAAACACTGGAGAAGGATGCACATAATTAAAATGATCTATGAATTAAAGAATCACCTAAGTGAGCAAATACAGGCAAAAATTGATCACTCCAATGAAGAGATAATAGAGCAAATACAGGTAAACATTGATCACACCAACAAAGAGATAAAGGAGCAAATACAGGTATCAAAAGATTATTTCAAGAAAGATGTAGAGAGTCTGGAATAAAAACCAATCAGAAATCCTTGAAATGGAGGAAACAATAAACCAAATAAAAAACTCATTAGAAAGCATCACTAACAGATTAGATTACTTGGAAGACAGAACGTCAGATAATGAAGATGGAGTATACAATCTTCAAAATAAAGTTGACTGCACAGTGAAGATAAGAAACCATGAACAGAACATCGAAGAATTATGGGATAGCATCAAAAGACCAAATCTAAGATTTATTGGGATAGAGAAAGACACAGAGATTCAAACCAAAGGTATGCACAATCTCTCCAATGCAACAATATCAGAAAATTTTCCAAACATGAAGAAATTGGAAAATCAAATACAAGAGACTTATAGGACACCAATTGTACAATATTGCAACAGATATACACAAAGGCACATTATAATGAAAATGCCTAGCACACCGAATAAGGATAGAATTTTAAGAGCTGCAAGAGAGAGAAATCAGATCACATATAGGGGGAGGCTAATTCATATCTAAGCAGATTTTTCAACTCAGACCCTCAAAGCCAGGAGATTCTAGAATGACATACAACAATCTCTGAAAGAAAATGGATGCCAATTAAGAATCTTATATCCAGCAAAATTGCTTCAGATTTGATGATGAATTGAAAACCTTTCATGATAAACAAGAGTTAAAAGAATTTACAGCGAGAAAGCCTGCACTATAGAACATCCTCAGCAAAATATTCTAAGAGGAAGAAATGAAAAACAACAATGAAAATCAGCAAAGGGAGGTATTACACTAAAGGAAGAACTAATCAAAGAAGAAACCAAGTCAATAACCAAAAATAAACCAAAATGTCCTGGAATACAAATCATATATCAATAATAACCCTGAATGTAAATGGCCTAAACTCGTCAATTAAAAGACATAGACTGACAGATTGCATTTTTTTTTTTTTAAAAAGGCCCAACAATATGTTGCCTTCAAGAGACTCATCTCCCAGGAAACAACATCCACAGACTGAAGGTGAAAGGGTGGGGAAAAAAATCTAACATTCGCATGAACCATGTAAACAAGTAGGGGGTTCCATCCTCATATCAGATAAAGTAGACTTCAAACCAAAGCTAGTGAAAGGGATAAAGAAGGACATTTCATACTGCTTAAGGGACTCATACATCAACAAAACATAACAATCATTAATATCTATGCCCCAAACAATGAGGCATCTATGTATGTCAAACAAACCTTCTCAACTGCAATAACCAAATAAAACATAACAGAATAATACTGGGTGACTTAAATACACCTCTATCATCACTAAATAGATCTTCCAAACAAAAACTAAACAAAGGAAACTATAGAACTCAATAATACAAATCAATAATTTGGACTTCACAGACATATATAGAAAATTCATCAGTGAGTGATTAAACTGTATTCTCAGCAGCACAAGGATCCTTTTCCAAAATAGACAATATGTTATGCCTCAAAGCAAGTCTTAGCAAATACATAAAAATAGAGATACTACCCTATATTCTACATGATCATAATGGAATGAAATTCGAAGTCAATGATAAAATTAAAAAGAGAATCTAATCCAACACCTGGAGACTAAACAATACACTATTGAATGATGCATGGATAACAGAAGACATCAGGAAGGAGATAAAACAAAATTCTTAGAGGTAAATGAGAACTCTGATACAACTTATCAAAATCACTGGGACACTATGAAGGCAGTGCTAATAGGAAAGTTTATTGCATTGAGCTCACTTATTAAAAGAATAAAAAGTCAACTAATAAACAAATTCACATTAAATCTCAAAGTCCTAGAAAAGGAAGAAAAAAAACAACCTCAAAATACAAGTAGAAGATCGGAAATAATTAAAATCAGGGTGGAAATCAATTAAATTGAAACAAAAGAAACAATTCAAAAAATTGACAAATCAAAAAGCTGTTTCTTTGAAAAAGTAAATAAAACTGACAAACCCTTAGCATCCTAATGAAAAGAGAGAAAACTCAAATTAATAAAATTTGTGATGAAAAGGGAAATATAACTAAAGACATTATTGAAATACAGAACACAATTAGAAACTATTTTGAAAATTCATACTCCAAGCAAATAGAAAACCTTGAAGACGCTGACAAATTTCTAAGGCATGTGATCAACGCAAACTGAGTCAAGAAGACATACACAATTTAAACAGATCAGTTTCAAGCAAGGAAATAAAGACATCATCAAAGCCTACTAACCAAGAAAAGCCCAGGGCCAGATGAATTCACAGCTGAGTTCTACAAGACCTACAAAGAAGAATTAATACCAATACTCCTCAAATTATTCCATGAAATAGAAAAGGAAGGGACCCTTCCAAACTCATTACATGAAGCTAGTATCATCCTGATACCAAAACCAGGCAGAGACACATCTAAGAAAGAAAATTTCAGATCAATATCCCTGATGAACATTGATGCAAAATTCTCAAAAAATTCTGGCAAATCCCATATAAAAAAGTACTAAAAAAATAGTGCATCATGATCATGTGGGGTTCATTCCAGGGATGAAAGGTTAGTTCAACATACAGAAAGCAATAAATATAATTCATCACATCAATAGACTTAAAGGTAAGAATCATATGATTTTATCAATTGATGCAGAGAAAGCGTTTGACAAAATACAGCATACCTTCATGTTCCAAACACTAGAAAAACTAGGGATAGTAGAAACATACCTCAACATTGTAAAAGCTGTCTATGCTAATCCAAAGCCAACATCATTCTACATGGAGAAAAATTGGAAGCATTCCCTCTAAAAACTGGAAAAAGATAGAGATGCTCTTTTTCACCACTTCTATTCAATATAGTCCTTGAAACTCTAGCCAGAGCAATTAGACAGATGAAAGAAATTAAAGGGATACAAATAGGAAAAGAAGAAATCAAACTATCATTATTTGCTGGTGACAAGATTCTATACTTTGAGGATTCAAAAAACTCCATCAGAAAAGTTCTAGAATTAATAAATGAAAAGTAGCAAGATATAAAATTAATACCCATAAATAAAATGCATTTCTACACATTAGTGATGAATCCTCTGAAAGAAAAATTATAAAAACTACCCCATTCACAATAACCTCAAAAAAATAAAATAAAATACTTGAGAATCAACTTAACAAAAGAGCTGAAAGACTACTACAATGAAAACTATAGAATATTAAAAAAAGAAATAGAAGAAGACCTTAGAAGATAGAAAGATCTCCCATGCTCTTGGATAGGCAATATTAATATTGTCAAAATGGCCATACTATCTAAAGCACTATACAGATTCAGTAAGTTTCCAATTAAAATCCCATGGTAATTCCTTATAGAAATACAAAAAGTAATCATGAAATTCATTTGGAAATATAAGAGACCTAGAATAGCCAAAGCGATTCTTATCAAGAAGAGTGAAGCAGGACGTATCACAATATCAACTCTCAAACTATACTACAGAACTATAGTAACAAAAACAGCACGGTATGGCACCCAAGATAAACTTGTGGACCAATGATACAGAATAGAAGACAAGAGACAAACCCACATAAATACAGTTATCTTATACTAGAAAAAGGCACCAAAACATGCATTGGAGAAAAGATAGTCTCTTCAATAAATGGTGCTGGGAAAACTGGAAATCCATATGCAGCAAAATGAAATTAAACCTCTATCTCTCACCATGCACAAAACTCAACTTAAAGTGGACCAAGGACCTAGGAATTAGATCAGAGACCCTGTGCCTAATAGAAGAAAGAGTAGGCCCAGATCTTCATCACATTGGATTAGGCCCCAACTTCCTTAACAAGACTCCTAAACTATTAGAAATAAAATCAAGAATTAATAAATGGGATGAACTCAAACTAAAGAGCTTCTTCTCAGAAAAAAAAAATCACTGAGGTAAAGAGGGAGCCTACATTTGGGAGCAAATTTTTGCCACACACATGTCAAATAGAGCACTAATCTCCAGAATAAATAAAGAACACAAAAAACATAACATAATAAAAGCAAACAACCCAATCAATAAATGGACTGAGGAGCTGAACACACACTTCTGAGAATATATACATTTGAGCAAAAATATATGAGAAAATGTTTAACATCTCTAATAATTAGAAAAATGCAAATCAAAACAACTCTAAGATTTCATCTCAGACCAGTTAGAATGGCAGCTATCAATAATAAAGTCCACCATAATGTTGGCAAGAATGTGGGGGGGAAAGCAAACTCATACATTGATAGTGGAACAGCAAATTGGTGCAACAACTCTGGAAAGCAGGATGGAGATTTCTTAGAAAACTTGGAAGGAGACCACCATTTGACTCCACTATACCACTCCTCAATCTTTACCCAAAGGATTTAAAATCAGCGTAACATAGTAATTCAGCCACATCAATGTTTATAAGAGCTCAATTCACAACAGATAAACTGTGGAACCAACATAAATGCTCTTCAATAGAGGAATGGATAAAGAAACTGTGGTACATATACACAATGAAATATTACTCAGCATTAAAAATATTACTCAGCATTTGCAGGTAAATGGATGGAGTTGGAGAATATCATGCTAAGCAAAGGGAGCCAATCCCAAAAAATCAAAGCCCAAATGTTTTCTCTGACAAGTGGATGCTGATCCATAATGGAGGGGGCATGTGAAAAGTAAAGAAACTGTGATTGGGCAATGGGGAGGGAGAGATGAGAGGGGGCATGGGGGCAGGAAAGATGGTGGAATGAGATGGACATCATTACCCTAGGTACTTGTATGCCTGCACATATGGTGTGATGCTACATCATGTACAACCAGAGAAATGAAAAGTTGTGTGTGCTGCAATTGTGTACAGTGAATCAATGTGCATTCTGCTGTCATATATACCTAATAAATAATTAATCAATTATTTTTAATTTAATAGATAATTAATTTTTAAAAAAAGAAATCTCAGGGAGCAGGTGTGGTAGATACAGAGTGATCTCCAGACTCTGACATGTAGGATTTGTCATCCTGAGGAAGCACACACTGCGATGAGATAAGCAACCTGGGACAGGAGTTTGGGGAGAATGGCAATGGGTCTCATTCCAGAAAATGGATGTAAGGTGCTGAGGTAGTCCCCTTTACAAAGACTGCAAGAGCGCACCACTGGAGCTCATAAGGAAAATTTGAATTCTAGGGGGAAAAAAATAAAGATGCTGAAAGATTAAGAGAGATTAAAAACCCAGTAGCAATATGTGGTACACATTTTTAGCGTCTTTAACATGAGGAAGGCTGCATTCCTCACCTCCTTTTACTAAGGTGATCCCCTGGAAATGATACCCTGCAATGCATCTCATTATGAAATGTGTGCCACCCCAGGCTGAAGTATTTAAAGACTGGTGCCCGCCATCCTTCCTCGGGTTTTTTTGTTTGTTTTGTCTTGCTTTTTTTATGATGGTTGGGATGGAAGAGCCAAATTGAAGTGCCCTCTCTCACAAGTCCAACATGAGCAGGAAGCTTGATTGCAGATTGACTGGACCTCAACACACACTGTGAGCCCTTGAGCCCAACTTTTGTGGTATTCGAGCATTGGAGTTCAGAGGCATGTGTGATTTGGGGACAGCTTAGACTCTCCTGGCTGCTAAAACAGGTCTCAATGATGGAGGTACATTAACCTCAAGACAAGGGGGACTTCAAAACTGTGCATCAGGTTACCTGCACTGTGAAGGCAAGTACAGCTTCCGATTGTCTTCCCAGAACTGGCCAAAAGGCAGGCACTGCAAATGCTAGCGGGAGGGATGAGTGGGTGCAGCTGTTCATGGTGACTGGATGCATCTAGCACAGAAGGACCCCCCCTGGGGAATTCCCAGAGGTGTCTGCTTTTCACAGAGTGGGTTGTTCTCACACTGGATTAGAAAGTTCAGAAACTTCTGGAACAGCCCAGTCCTTGGTGGGGCAGAACCCTGAGGAACTGCATCTATTTGCCAAGAGGGAGGAGAGTAGCCCACAAGTCGGAGGACAGCTTCCAAGAAGAGGAGGTTCCCAGGAGAGCACTTTGGGTAGATAATTAATTTGTAGCTATACACACAGATTTGAATACTGTGATTCAAATTATATTTTTAGAGCACTTTAAAGCACTTGTTTCTCTGCTTTTTTTTTTTTTATGAAACAAATCTCTTTTGCCTCAGTTCATCTTAAACATTTAATATCCTGGGATTTTGCCCTGAATCTCTTTTTCTGTCCTAAATTGTTCCTAACTCTTTCGTGCAGATGCTATGATGACCTCTTAAGCCTTTCCTTTGAAGACTCAGGGGAGCTGGGCCTAAGCTAATGGCTTCCCTTTCCTGTACCCCTCATTCCTTTCTATTTTCTTTCTTACAAGGGCGTATCATTGCTGCTGGGGTCTGGCCTGTCAGGGAGATGTGTATGTTTCCTTGCCCAGTAAATCACACTTGGATTTCAAAAGCCCCACAGGATCATTCTACTCAAAGAGCTACAATTCATTCCTGTGATTAAGTCCTCTCTGAAATTCGTCTGCCTCTTCTGGTGATTGGGACTGTAAAGGTGAACTTTTAAAGCTCCATTAGCCATCTTGCTATGAGGGTAGATGAAAACGAGCCTTAGGAGATCCTTCCCCGGCCTTCCCCAGCACATTCTCATTTACTAGATTTCCTACTGGTTTAGGTCACTCCTGGGCTTAAGTTTTGCTGGTTCAGTGCCCTACCCACCCACCCTCCCTGGCTTCCTCAGTCCTTTTCCTGAGTGTCCACCCTGTGCCCCACTCCTACAGGAAGCTTGGCAGCAAAGGAGCTGGAATGAGTTCCCTCACGTTGTGCACATGTGTGTCTCATACAGTGAGAGATAAGACGTAGGTCCAGGGAGACTGGAGATCAAGTGCAGGGTGAGGGCAGGTTCTGCTAGAAGTGAGGAGGGAATGGCCACTCAGAACTGAAGGCAATCACAAGTGTCCTGTGGGCAGTAGGAGATGTCCTCCCGAGAGCCTAAGCTTGTAGAGGTGAGGGCAAGCAAGAGGGAGCAGATGCTGTCTGCCCTCCCTTGGCCTCAAGCTGGACAGCGGTTTACAAAGTCCAGAGGTGTCCGCCTGGGACAAGGAAGGCTAGCCACACTAAGGGCACTGCCGGACTGTCGTGGACCTGGAGATGGAGGTGGAGGGGTCTGTAAGGATGAGCTCACTAACGGCCTTCAGCTGGTACTGGTTGCCTTTCTGCAAAGTCCTCTGCTGTTCTTGTCACTTCTCCCAACTGTGAATTAGAATTCAGTGCTCTCTTTGACAACTGCTCATCCCGGGCTGTCTCCAGGTGTACCCGAGAAACACAGGCCAATCAACTTCTGTTGGCTTCTCTATCTACCTATCTGATCTGATCTGTCTTCTATAACAGGGTCCTTCCAACCAGGTGGGAGGGTGGACATTCTGCCCAGAACATCCTTTATAGAAGAAGAAAGGAGACAGGCAGACGGCGGAAGTCCTTGCTAATTCTTTTTTACCTTCAAAAAACACATTCATCTTCTCTAAACAATCCTGAGATAATGAGCAAAGAAAAAAGGTAGGAGCCAAAGTGAGGGTCCGTCCTTACTACAGGAGAGGGCTTTTGCCTCTGGAGTTGTCCTAGTGAGGAAGGACACTGAGTGGGTGGCCACTGCTCCCCAGCCATTATTTGTAGCCAACTGTACGGTATCATTTAATGGAAAATGTCCCAACCCATATGGAGAAGCTCCTGTTAATTGGATATGATTTCACTGATGGTTAACATCGTGTAAAATTAGTTACTTGGTGTCCTTTCCATTCTGTTTTAGCCAAATTTACATTTTTTCTCTGTGTGAAAAATATTTCAGAACTGCAGGCACATATTTGCATAACACACACAGGGGAAACCTTGAAAGACAAGCACAACAAAAAACTTAAGAGAAATTCAATAAGACTAAAATTTCCTTATGAAAGTGTTAAATAAGAGACATAAAAACACTAAAAACACAATCTCCTGGAGAGGAACAAATGCATCCATATGTCCTTGAGTACAAGAAAATGACAGGCTAATTTACAAGGGTGAAGGTTGGGTACTTGAAAGACAGGGAATTTAGGTAAAAATGAGGTAAAAGCAAAAGGAAGAAAATCTGTCATTCAGAATCCAGTACTGGAATGTGCCAGAAGCTGAGGAATGTCAGAACACCTGCTGCTAGTGGTGATGGAGCAGGACTATTGGCACAGAGGCTTATGTGGATTAATATGAGTCAACGGTATTTAACGGACACGTGCTAAATGGTGGACTCTAAATCATAGGCAGACTATTACAGTGAACAGGAATGTTTGTTTCCAACCTCATGGAATTTATGTTCTTCTCAGAAGTGAAGCATAGTATGTGGGTGAAGTTCAAGATAGAAAGAGAATGTGTCCTGAGGGCCACAGACATTCTACGTGGTCAGAGTGAGTCCTCTCCAACAACAAGACCAAAAAGCACTGGAGTTTTTTTTTTTTTTTTTTGGGGGGGGGGGAGCGGGTGGGTACCAAAGATTGAATCCAGGGTTACTTAACCACTGAGCCACATCCCCAGTCTTTTTTTTTTTTTTTAATATTTTGTTTAGAGACAGAGTCTCACTTAGTTGCTTAGGTCTCCCTAAATTGCTGAGACTGGCTTTGAACTTGCTGTCCTCCTCCCTCAGTCTCCCAAACAACTGGAATTATAGGCATACACCATCATGCCCGGCCAAGAACCTGGACTTTGATAAGAATGATTGGGAGTGGGGTGGGGCATCAGGAGCCTGGGGATGAGGGGAAGAAGAATGCAAACATGCTTATGGATTTAGAAGTAGAGGACTGGGTCCTTGCAGAGATATGCACACTCTCTGGGACATTTTCCAAACTGTATCCTAAACTTTGTATCAGCAACACCATATGGTAATGAATTTGTGTTCATATCTATATCTATCTATCTATATCTATCTCTATCTATATCTATATGTCTATATCTATGTATCTATATATCTCTATCTCTATATCTCTATATATCTATCTCTATATATCTGTATCTATAAATCTATATCTATATATCTATCTATCTATCTATATATATATATTTAAACTCGAGAGTAATGCACCATGACAGTGGATGTTGAGCCTCTATGGAAAATAATGAAGTGCTATTTCTACAGCATCTCAAGATATTTAAGTCCAGAGAGGCCAAAGCAGAAGGAATGGCATCTACATCGCATGCTCCAGCTCTGGAGGGAGAAAGTCACATGACAGACAAGCCGGAAGGCAGTTGAGGACTTGAGGGAGCTTCCTCAGGTGAGGGTTCAGATGAGTGAACCCTCCTGCTTGGTGGTTTCCCATGAGTGTTGGTTTTGACCATTAAGGGACCATGTCATGTGAGCTTTTTGATAGCCATCTGGAGACACTGGCCATTACCAACAGCAAGTCAAATGGGGCTCTAACAGATTTGTGGGATGGCTGTTTTGCTGTTTTTCCAATCTTCTGCTTATTCTTTAGTTGAACTTTCTCTCCATCTCAGTGGGGATGGATGTGATTGCCATCTGCCTTTTGCAATCCCACAATGTATTAAACAGTGACGTGACATGGACTGTCCCGCTACAGCTCTGCAGAAGAGGGACATAAAAGTCCTGGATCACTGACTCTGGGTTGGGAATATTTCCTTACAGAAACCTGAAAGGTACATAATATTATTTGTATTTTAGAAGGAAGAAAACCAGGATTTGAGAGGTATGAGAAACATCCAGATTCCTACATGTATATTCTGGAAAGCACAATTGCAAAACCAAGTCGTTTGACCTTGAACTTGCATGATTACCATTTAAAACTACACCTATTTTCCCATATTCTCTGTTGTTGCTTATATTCAGAAAGTATTCTGATCTATTCAAGCAAAGAGCACAGGTAATAGTAATAGTCACAACTGATACAGTGTTTACTATGCCCCAAGCATAGTTCTGAGAAAACATATAGGTTTTTTTTTTTTTCTTTCTTTTTGTAAATTATTCAGTTCTCACTTGGACCCTAATGCATTGACCCTTGGCACCACCCTTAGAGGAGGAGGGAGGTGAGTTGTAGGGAGTTAACTGGCGACTAAGTCACCTTCCTAGAAAAAGAGCAGGCAGGGGAGCCCTGCTAGCCTCTGCACCAGGTGCTGAGCCCTGTTTCCTCTGCACAAGCCTGTTCTATGGAGGTTGGAGCATGCTCTGTTCAGGGACCCTGAAATGCCACCCAACACACCAGGCGTGAGAGATGCTGAGGGAAGCACTGTCCCCCTGGCTCGCCCTCCAGAGCAGGACTCCCAGAGGCAGCTCCCATGGCTGAAGGAGGGGTCCTGGGCAGCACTCTCACCTCTCTTCCTTTCACCCAGTTCAGAAAAACCAAGGGTAGTGTTAGAAAGGTTCGGGTTTGTTGGTCTGTTGTGAAGCCATTGCGGTCTGATTGGGGATCACACACTGCTTTTCACACATCAGCCCCATAACAACGGGCAAATCACTTCTCTCTGATTCTTGGATTCCCATGAGTAAAGTGGGTACCATTTTGTTCTCTGGAGTGGAGAGGACTCAGGGAGCTGGCACTCCCTGAGCATGTGGAAGGGCCCTTGGTGCCATGAACATGCCACATGTAGGTTTCCTCTTCTCTTCTTCTCTGGGACTGAACCGTAGCCTCATCTCTCTCTGCTCTCCTCTCAGAGACCGACATTTCTCTTTTCCTTCAGTGGCCAGGAGTTTGTCCTGAGAGAGGTCCTGGGACAGACTCAGTCACAGGCTTAGTAAGGCACCCTGCCAAGAGATCAATGCGGTTTCCTAAGGAAGCATCTGGAAGCTTGTGCATGTACTGTCTTTCAGGCCTCCTCAACATGCTGCCCCAAGAGCACGTGGAAGGGCTGCATTTCTCACAGCAGCCGGCTGCTGTGCATTCTAAGAAACACCACCTTCTGCGTCTGGGCAGCCAAGGCACTGCTTCTTACCTTGACATTGTTCTCCAGTCACCAAGGTGCACCTCTCAGTTTTCCCCACACCCACACCCGTGGCTACTTTACCTTGCCCAGGGCCCTCCCCGCAGTCGGCCCTGAGAAGCCTGTCTAGTGGGGTGGGGCCTCCCAGAGGGACTGGACGAGCTGCTTCCCCAGGGGCTGGCTCAGGGCACTGGGCAAGTCACTCCATCCCTCTACACACTTTGTGGACTCAACTGGAAAAGGAAGGATATCCGTCCTTCATCCCGCTCAGGGTCTTTTAGGGGGTCTGAAGACTTTCAAAAGTTGTTGAAAAAAAGATAATGAAGTTTGCATGTGAAGCTCTTTACTCCTCATTGAAGGAGCACACTTCTGTGAATCCTATCTTTTAACTTTTAACAATTACCTAGAACACTCAAGACACAGTTAAAAGAACACAAAATGGGCTGCCTTCCCTTAGGAATTGCACGATTGTTGTTGGGGGTCCATAACATTAACCTCACTCCAGTTTCTCCTCAAAAGTTCAACTCAAATATCATCAGCTACATTTCACCCTCATGATCATTTCAAGAACAGTCATTTTTCCTACTCCTAACACCATAAATCCATCCTGATATCTTCCACATTCTTCCTTAAAAATTTGCTTTGGGTTTCTGTGCTTTGATTTTTTATTATTATTATTATTATTAGTAGTAGTAGTAGTAGTAGTATATAAACTCTTCATTATTAACAGGACAGGCCTGCAGACTCATTTCTTCTTGGACATTCCATGGTGTGACCTTGGCGCCCAGTGGTCTTAGTGTACTGGCCTTGGACACAAAAGTTCCAGAAGTGGCACAGCCCCCTAAGGACCCTAATCTTCCTCCCAGAGCTTGTTGTCTAGACCATTGGCCAGAACCTGGCTGTATTGTCCATCCTTTACATTTTTCTGTCTGTTTAGGAACCATTCTGGGACCTGTACTCTTGTGGATTCTGCATAATGGTGGTCACAGGTTCAACCTCATCCTCAGTGAGTTCTCCAGTCCTCTTGGTGAGGTCAGTGTCTGCTTTCCTCAAGACCACATGAGCATACCTTCGCCCCATAGCCTTAATGGCAGTGATGGCAAAGGCTATTTTCCACCGTCCATCCATGTTTGTGTTGAGTACTCACAAAATGTGCTGGAACTTCTCAGGAATCACTAGAGACATAGCAGTCTTCAGAGCACACACAATGCTAAGGGCACAGCCCAGAGGAAGAGAAGAACAGGAAACGAGATAAGAAGAAGCATTGGAAGAGCCCTACACCTTGCAGACTAAGGCCATTTGAAAGGAAGAACAGGGGCAACAGTTAAACACAGCGCATGCCCTACTGCTTCCCAGTCTAGGAAATCAACGTTTCCACAGTAGATCATCAAAGGAAAGACTCAGAGTATTTCAGTAATGGAATACAACTTAGCAATGAGGAAGCCCTCTTACTGGACAGTTAGGTAATGCAAGCAGGGCACAGAAATGTCAAGGGCTTCTCTAGGAAAGCATGCAGCGGCCCACTTCAGACCCAGGCAAAGGAAGGGATCTCTAGTTTCCCCACCCAGAGTTCATTTACTGTGAAAATATGTTCTTAATATTCTGCATGCACAGTTGAGACAGGATACCTAAAGTAATACCTGATTTACCTATGGGTAATTTTCTCAGGACTTTGCCAGGTCAAAGCGATTACAGGCACTAGGCACAAGTGGACTTAAGGAATCCAGATGCTTGTAGCTCAAATTGCTTCAAGCTGTTTTTTCTTACCATTGCAACCAGAGGGAGTTCTAGTTATGGACAATTATCTCCCCCTTTGTGACATCTGTCTGATCTCTCGTAGAAACTCTCCACAGTGCTCACCAGCTGCTTTATCAGGTGGGCTGTGGCATGACTCAGGTGGTATGGCAGTGCAGCAAGGCATGCATAAATGAAGCAGTGAATTAGAAACAGGCTGTCCATCTTTTCACTGAGAACCATGTCATGGGGGGGTTGGCACCTGCAGGGCTCCCACCAATCACTGATTTCTACACACAGCACCCTCTCACCACATGGTGACATGAACAGTTTAACAAGCTGACAGGAAATCTCATTTACACCTATGACTGGTATTATGGCTGCTTTCTTAATATGTTAGGGAAATTGCCCATACTATACCTGCCACAGGTGAAAACTGCATGCACATGCATAATTCATAAACCTCCAATCCCAAAGAGAATTGCAAAGGTTGTTGTTATTCAGCTGCCAGTTTTTATGGCAACATCTCAGATATAATTGAAGACTGTGGAAAGGGGACTTGTGGGAAGGGGTTCTCTGTTTAGTCGGTGTCTGCTGTTAGGACATGAGTAATTTGTAGACATAACAAATGATAACTCTCATACCTATGCATATTCCAAAATGTGGATAAGTCACATTACAAGTTTTGGCCTTTACAATGTTCTCACTGTCTGAAAAGTTCTTCTCTTACCCCCCTCTGTACATTTTAAATATGACTATATCTTTAAGTTTCTAATTTTGTTTTCATTGACTAAAAATAAATCTAACATGAAAGAAATACACTACCACATTGCAAACATGTAAAATATTTACATGCTATAGAAATATATACAGCCATAAATTATAAAATATTTAGACATTATAGAAATACATATTCCCCTCCTCATATTAACCACCAGTAAATTCATATGTGCATGCACTTCTAGGCCCTTTCTGTATGTATTTGTATATACATATGTCACAGATACACATGAAGTTTACCATATAAGTCATATTGGATAAATTATTGTTCTTATTATTTGTCCCCTTTCATGATTTAAGCAAACATTTCATTTAAAAAGAGCTTTATATGCACAGAAAAGTGACAAGGAGAATAGCATCTTCAAATGTCCCCTTCCCTGTCCCCTGCTGTGAATACCTTGCTGCTTCATTTGTCACAACTAGTGAGCCAGAATCAGCACATTAGGACTCACTGGTTTATATCTGGCTTAGGCATCCTTACTTTTTCCTGATGTACTGTTCTCTCCCAGTCTGTGCCAGACCTCCTGGGTTCTTCTATAGCACACCCTTAGGTTATTAGCTGCACTGTGTCTGTGCACGAGTACCACCCTGCAGAATGTTAAATGATTGTGGTGGTGGGCATGACAGCAGTGCCTGGTGTTAAGTAAAGGTTGGGTATAAACATACTGTCTTAACAAAAGTACTCCCTCAATAATTTTTGTGTCCTGGGAAGGCACCTCTGTTGTTCCATACATAAAATACGGAGCATACCCCCTAAATGGCAATGGCCTTGCATACAACCAGCTGAAGGCGGCCGTTGGCTGAAAGGACTTTGAGACAGTAAAACTTTCTTGAAACTATATGAACTCTAAGATTTTGTGGGAAATTCTGGAAAATATTATATTCATTTTATCTTTGAGTAAGATTTGGACAAATATTGCTAAAATGATCACCTTTTGGTGCATTTCTGATGTTGCTTCTCATCAACACCATATTTCTTATGTGCCTTCTGTGCATCATTAACATGGGATGGAAAGGGAAAACAGACGGCGCCCTGCTTTCTATAAAACCTGATCATCGTGGAGGAAGTCCTTCTACAGACCATGTCAGAGACGAGCACAAAGAGGAGGTGAAGTGTGAGAGCCAGCACATTCCCAGGGTCAGCAGAGGGAACGGAGCAGCAGGAGTTAATGGGAGTGCTGTGGAGTGGCAGCCAGGCCCCAGCTGCAGGGGCTGGGAGGCACACTGAGGACACCTGTCCTAGGTGAGTCAAGGCTTCCTTCTGAAGCAGTCGCTGTTGAGGCTATGAGGCTCTGGGTGAAGAGCGTCCCTGGACGGACACAGCCTCTGACCTCCAGATTGACAGAGCAGAGGGCATGGTGGAGTTTGCCTGTTGTATGAGTACAGGCCCAGAGCTGATTCCAGGGAAGAGCGGACCAGGGGCTACAAAATGCACCCTGAGGATCTGCCTGGTTTTAGCACCTCCACCTTGTCTACAAAATCTGGGGGTTGGCTTCCTCAATCCCAACACTGATTCAAAACATGAAAGTCTACTATGACTTACTTGTAATCTGAGGTGGAAATGTCACCCAGGCTTGTGGCACTCTCCAAGCCAATACCCACTGTATGTGTTGCAAAGCTCTCTTCTTTTTATCAGAGCAGGTAGAAACCTCAGGGTTCTGTTTAACATTCTACTTTCCACAAAGCATGCATTAAATTAGACCATGTCATCTCGAAGTCTCTCTGACGTTAGTGGTGAACATCATTTCCAATTTGTCATTTGACATCTGTCCAGCATGTCAATCTTCTTAAATTGAATTTAATGCACTTTGAGTTGTGTAGCATAAGAAGGAAACCACATTAACTACTCCCAGCTCTGTGTGTGTTTGTGTGTGTGTCTATGTGAATGCCACAGAGTGAGAGAAAGTGAGAGAGCAACTTACAGTGTCATGTTACATAGAACAGATAAACACAACCAAAAATATAGCGTGGGGGGAAAAGAACAGATATGAAATTGGATATAACTTTTTTTCTGTTCCCACACTTCAAGCAGTCTCTTTAATCTTTCTGAACATTAGAGTTTTTCATCAATATAATGGAAATAAAGTGATCTACTGAACTGAAGGATTATATGAAGTAATTGATATTTTTAAATTTGTACATAGCAGATCCTTCGTTAATTATAAAATATTTTCTTTTTTTGTTATATGTCAGATTGTCAACAGTTTTCTCTTGATGTTTTCAATATGACTTATTTCAATATGTAAGATGCTATTCTTATATTTCCTTTCTGAGATCCTAGGAGTTTGCAATGATATTCATTTTCATAACAAAAGTGTTGTAGATGACTGGAATATGGTGAATAATAAATGTTTGGAAAATTATATTACTACTGTTTATAATGATTTTGTATTTAAATTGCTCTTAATTACTTGAAATAAATGCATACATTTTGTTCCTAAATTGTGTCACCAGTCTGTGAGCTTTGACTTTTAGCTTTAGTATGCAGATGAAGAAACTAAGACTGAGAAAGGAAGGTTGACTCTTGGCCCAGTGCACACAACTAGCAAGAAAGACAGTCTGATTTAGAGCCCGGTTTATATGCTGGTGCTTGCACTGCCTCTCTTCTTTAGGCAACTGCACACAGAAATAGGCATTATCATAGGAAATCAGCATCCAAAATTAAGCTATTGCATTTGATAAATTCAGCACTAGCTATTGCTGAGGGTCAGGGATGTACAGGACGGCCAGCCATCACCATGAATGAGTTAATCTCAAGAGACAGTATCGCTCATAATCACTATCAACCCGAGTGAGCCAGGCACTCTGAAGGGCACAGCTGGGGAAGGAGGGACAGACGGCACAGGAAGCTTGGTTTGATTTTGTCAGGAAACTCATAAATGTTTCATAAGGCCTCCACGGAAGATAAAACCTCCCCAAATGACCTCTTTTGATTGTTCCATAATGGGGAGATTAGAAACCCAGATGAAACATTAGACCAGAACGAAGACCTGCTTTCTGAAAACCCCCAAACGCCTTGTCAAAATCCATTTCCCCCTATCTGATCTTGCGTGCCCTGCTTCTCTCTGAACTTGAAGAGGAAGGAGGTTATCAGTTTATCACAGCAAGGGAAGCCATGGACTCACCCAGAAAGGAAACTCCGCTTCCTCACTGTGGTTGGCTTGGTGGATCCGCTCTCTGCACAGTGGGTCTGGCCTGAGCCAGACTCCTCCATGGCTCTGGGTCCTTCCTTGAAGTACGACACCCACTAGCGCCATGGCCATGAGATGTGCTGAGACTGCTTGTAAGTGGCGCACCTCAGGAGATACATTCCTTTTAAAAACACACTTTCCTATTTGTTTTATTGGTAACGATTTTTATAGAAAGAAATGAGAATAAGCAAAAAGCAAAAAAAAAAAAAAAAAAGCATTTTCTCAAGAAGTGGAGATAATCTGTGTGTTGTAACAGAGTATCTTCCCAGTACAGATGTTTTTAGGGAGCAGCTTATATTTCTCTCCGAAACTCTTTTCTCCAAGTGATTTTAGTACTCTTTATTACAAGATGAATGGCATCCTCTTACTGTACTTCTATCTATTTCTATGTATATGTGGATATAGATATTGAACTTTATGTCAGTGCATAATATTTATATGTGTAAATTGCATGTATCCTATATTTGTTCATATTTTATTATATATACACACACATATACACTTACATGTATATGAGTATTGCAAAAGATTTATGTGTAATTATGCACATACACAGAATTTTCACTGTACAGAGGCCAGTGTGCTTGCACTTTCTGTTGTATTCCTAACCTTACCCACCATTCTATTTTGCTTAAATATGAAGGGGTATGCATATGCACAGAAATCTTGCTAAATGGTCAATGAGCATTAATGCCCTCCATGCTGCTTCTTATTTCAAATTCACCATGTACGTATCTGATCTGTCTTGTGATGTATGAAGTCTTTCATGATTATCTCCATCTTTCTATCTTTGGGTTTTGCCAGCTATAGGAACCTTCCACTTCTTCTCGTGAATCTCATTCTATCCTCAGAGATCAGGCCTGAGTCCCACCTCCTTCTTGAGGCTTCTTTGAATTTTCTAGACAGTGAATACCCCATTTCTTTAGACACGTAGGAACATGAACTTTTTGGATGTAATACTACATTTCCTTCTGATTATACTTACATAAGATTAAATGCATATACGTATTATCTTTCCAACTACTCAAATTTAAAGGGAGAAATCATAAAGCTATATGATAATATTAGCATAGTACCAAGGAGAGAGGGAGAGCGAGAGAGAGAGCAAGAGAGAGACAGAGACAGAGAATCTTCAACTGTTTTATAATGGATGCATAGAATTGAACATTCTTATGTTGTATAGTATGCTATTTTTATATGTGTATACATTGTATAATGATCAAATCAAGGGTATTAATATATCATTGTTTCAATATTTTATATTTTTTTTGTGTTGGGAATAAAGACCTTTCATATATTTCGAAACACCTAGAATTGTTAATTATAGTCACTAAAATTATATGATACTAGGAAGTATTCTTGTAAAATAATTTTATAATTATTTTATGTAAACATACAAAATTCAGTAGTATTTATATACACCAATAATAAAGTAGCTAAAAAATTCTATTCCATTTAAAACAGCAAAATAAAATAAAACAAACACCTAGGAGTAAATTTAACCAAGAAGGCGTAAATGTCCACAATGAAAACAATAAAGCATTAATCAAAGAATTTGAAGAGAACACATGCAAACAATAGCTATCTCATGTTCATGGATTGGAACAATCAATACTGTTAAAAATGTTCTTACCAGCCTCTATGATCTATAGATTCACTGCAATCCCTATGAAAATACTGATGACTAACCTAAAATGTATACAAAAAAACACACAAGTTTGCAAAAAGTAAAACATTCCTGGAGGCATTACAATAACCGATTCAAAATGTTCTACAATGCCTTATTTACTAACGTAGTTTTGTGTTGGCATAAAAACTGACACATGACCAGTGGAACAGGGAAGCCATAAATAAACCCATGAATCTATAGTTAGCTGGCTTTGGACAAAGCCAGGAATATGCGTTGAAGGAATCAGAGTACCTTTACCATGTGGCGCCGGGAAACTGTACATCCATAAGCAGAATAATAAAATTAGAGTCTCATCTCCACAAATGCAAAAACAACAAAGAAAAAAGCACAATTCAAAGTGGACCCGGCACTTGAGTATAAGGCTCTGAACTTTGAATCTAACAGAAGCAAAACACAGGGTAAAGACTTTCGAACATTGACAAGGGGAACTGGGCACAGATGTTTTGATTATGCTGTGTGTGTGTGTGTGTGTGTGTTTCCCCCTTTCTGGGTTTGGTTGGGGCAACAACAACAACAACAAAATCACTGGTGCTTAGGCTGTGACAACATCAGAAATGTAGGACACTTGCTGTGGGGATGTTCACTGGTCACTAACTGCTGTCTCAATGTGCAAAGCAAAGTGTAGAGATGCAAACAGGTTCTCCTGCCACTCAGTGCTGTATGCAGAGAACCACTTCAGTATTACCCAATATTATCCAAATGAATCCAAGGTATTGTCTTCCCACGATTTTCAGCATGCGATACAGCTCATGTTTGAGAAGTCCTGGGCTTGTAATTCTCCACAACTCCCCTTTCAACCTAAGCTCTCACCATGCTCTCCACAGCGGGTCTCTTGGCCACAGACACAGACCAAGGTATTGTCCTGGTAGATCTCTGTACTCAAAGATCAACTCATTCTCCATTCAGTTTTTTTTTTTTCTTTTCAAGGCTACCATGTCTATCTGTTCAAATGTTCAGGAGTCCAGTATCTTCCATAAATGATTTGCTAATGGGTTTTACTGTATACCTTTGTTGTAAAGGAAGTGGCACAGGAGGATGGTGGCTAAAATAAGATCATGCGAAAGGACAAAAGAGACTATTTTTGACTCCAATAAGATATCAGGAAAATAGAGATGTTAGTGATCCATCAAGAAGTGGATATAATTTAAAAAGCCCTGGAGTTAATTTCTGCCACAAAAAAAAAAAATTTGTGAGTTTTAAAAAATTACATTACTATAATTCAGCTCTTAGAGAAAGTCTGTAATGGGCTATATTTACCAAAGGGGCTGAGTCATAACCCAAAGGTGGTAATGAACCCCACAGTGGCTGTGAAGAATTCCCTTTCACAGAGGCACTTGGAGCTCCACTGGGTTACAAACACTGTAATCAGAGTTACCAAGATGGCTTTATAAAAGTTATAGTTTTTTATTTAAAAGGAAACTTTTACTCCCTTTAAGAAACAACAAATAGTACAATGTCAAATAAAACTGGTTCTTTCTTTTGGCCCTGGGCCATTCCTACCAGGAGATTCTGTGCTGTGTTTTCATGGCTTCAGTCATGCCCAGCAACCCACCAGGCAAGGTTCCAAAGAGAGGGGACGATGCTACTGAGCTGAGGACCAGTCATGGAGATGGCTCATATCTGACTGGTCTTAGCACTTTATGAGAACATGTGTGTTGGTACTGAGCTTAGAATCCATAACATTAAGAAGCATCTGTTAGAGACTTGTTCTACTCCTCTTCCTCTAGACCTTTTGATTTATGGTTGCCAGATTTAGTAAATATAAATAATTCACTTTCCAACTGGAATTTCATATAAACAAGAACACACACACACACACACACACATACACCCGTTGAGTGTATACATATCTACATATGTTTATATGCACATGTATACATTTTGTTAGAGTTTATAGCACAAAGTACTCAAGATAGTAAATAAATGTTGTTAATCTGAAGTCTAGATTTAATGAGTGTTCATGATTTCAACTGAAAACCGTATTCTGGGTCCCACTTCCCTTGGCTGGGCTAATCTGAGTTTCCACCCCACTCTAACGGTGCCCTGAGCCCCACTCCAGGTCAGAACAGGACACCACTGCATGACTGCAGGAGAAGGCTGTTTGTCCCAAGTTCATGGAGTCTTGATCTTGGTCTCACCTCTATGTTGACCTCATTCCAGAATGTTCTGAAGCCTCAGAGGCCCCTGAGGAACAATCTGGCACTGCACCACTATACCTCTCCCACTCTTGGGATCCGTCATTCATGTCCTCACCTGTCACCAGTATGACCACTGGAGCCTTCAGCTCCTGCAGGTACCTCCTCCTCCACATCTGAGCATCACTCCGGGAACTGAGTACATTTTCTTCATTTTTACCAGCAGAAAAATATCTGCCCCCTGTGTAGCCTTCACTTTTTTTTTCATTGTTAGCAAGTACTCCTTCATCCAGCACTCACATATCATTTTTAAGAACATTTTCTGAGCCTTGTGCTTGGGTTCCTTCATTATATTCTTCTTCCTGTTTTTTTGTTGATTTTTTTTTTCACTTTCATTGTTCTTGGGCTTTGCTAAGGGATCTTAGCTAAATTAAATAGTATAATTAAAATCCTCAGGAGCATTATTCTTGCCAAGAAGAATAAAACAGAATCACTTCTCTACTGCCCCCTCAGATATCCAAAAAAAAAAAAAAAAAAAAATTGCTGTAGAATAGTATCTCAAATTACTATCAGAAAACTTTGCATATGGGAGAATTTTATAGTTAGGGCAACCTGAAAAATATCCAAATCAAAGTTCAGAACATAGGAAATATGAAATTCTCCTCCTTTACTGTCTCATTAAAAAAAGAAGAACTAAAAGTATAAATAGAACATATTCTGCTATCCAGGGGTTTTGATATCATGCCCAGCCAGACCTGCAACACACACATGCACACACGCACACACTCACAAAATTTTAAAGACAGTGTTTGAAAATATGTAGAAAAAGTGTCTCAATTTTTGGTTGATAGATTCACTACATGACATTGATCAAGCATAAGATTGTAGACAAGAAGCAGAAAACAGATTAAGATTTTATGTCACTAAAGAACAAACTGCTCACTAAACACTGTCCTTGAATTCCCAGCTGCCTGTCCCAGCTGCCTTTGTGGTTAGTTAAGGCCATAGGCCTCACAGTGAGAATGTCCAGGGCAAGGGGATGCAGTGGAGGTGTTCCTCCAGGTCTGCCCAGTAATGCACCCCACATTGAGCTCCTCCGTTTTGTTTTCTGTGGGATGAATGGAGGGAACTCTGGGAATCTAGATGGGAAACCACAAGATAGAGACTGAGCCCTGATGGAGGGAAGTCATCTAGAGGGGATCTCTTGTCCTGGAACACCGACACTGGGTACAACATTAGTGGGAAACAACTGTTTCTTGAATAAAGCGTTTATGTTGTTGTTGTTGTTACTGTTGTTGTTTTTTACAGGAAGCTACCCTTCTAGAATAATAGAAGATACATTGTTCTTAATTTATTCATTCATTCAGGAAGTACACATAGTTTCTCAGATATGTGCCAAGAGTCTACTATGTTATAGAGACTCCGCAAGTTAAATATATTGGCAAACATATGTGGACAAGTGTCTGCCACCATGGAGCTTGCAATTTCCTGAGGATAAGGGACAATAAGGAAAATGGGGTTATTGTGAAGGCAGCAAGTGAAGAAGATTGTTCCTGTTGCTAAACACCTCTCTCTCTCTCTAATCATATGTATATGATTATATATATCATAGTCAACTTCTTGGAATAGAAACAGGTATCACCCAAGCTGTGACTGATGAGAAGCCTTTCCAAACAGAGCCAGGGAGGGGAGCTTCAGGTGAAGGGAGCATCAGCAGCCTTTGAAGAGGGAAATGGAATTATGGGTAAAGAAACCCTTACTGCGGAACCACAGGAAGCGAATTGAGGAATGGGCAACTGGAAAAGTCAGCAAGGAGCAGGCTGTGAGGTGCAGGACTCTCATAAGGACTTGTGAATTAAGTTTAAGTGCAAATGTTTGTTTAGTCCTTGAAGGAATTTAGTAGGTATAAAAAGACTGATATTTTTTAAATGTCTGCATTGTTGAACGTAATTTTGATTATGAGGAGGGAAAGTATCTATAAACCAGCAGGACAGTTCAGTGGTAGAGGTACATTAGTGAACAGATGTAAGACATGCTTTGGAGGTGCAATCAGCTGACTGAAGGAGAGTGTGTAGGTGCAGAGAGGAGATTAAGACTGATTTTCAAGTTTGCATCTTGGTCGCATAGTTCAAATGAAATATGATTTCCTTGATTGAAAATCAGTTGGTAAAGGCAGATATAAAGGAAAGACAAGGCTTCAGAGTTACCCTAGAGATCATTTTTGGACTTCAGTTCAAGGTGCTGGTGAGATGAGAAACAGGTAGCCCATAGGCATAAAGAATGAAGTTCAGGGAGAGATACAACAGGAGATGGAAATGTGGGCACAGTCAACACAGACACATATTTAAAACATGAGAAAAATAGGTCATTGAAGAAGAGACTATAGGGACATTAGGGTGCTAAGGACTGGTCCCTGGAGCAAGTTGGTGTGAGCTGAATTCTAGTGGTGTAAATATCTGCCTCTTTTCAGTTTCCCTGATCAGCTGTGCTCCCCTGTGTAATATACTTCTTTATTTTCACCCCCAGCATTGGCTGTGCTGCTTTTCACCCCACAGGCTCTCCACAGGTGACAGGAGGAAGGAAGGACTGACCACAAGACACTCACGATCTCAGCAATCTCAGTTATGACACACCTTTACTAAATTAAGAAATCCTAAAGAGAGTCTGAAATGGCAGGTACCAATGCCTAGCCGTGGAGACAGATGCACAAGCTGGGCTCCGTCCTCTGTAGTCATTCCGGAAACTCAAAGCGAGACATTCTTAAGACTGGTGTATCTGAAACGGGCCCAAGAAGTTCTTTGGCATTCTAGAGAATTCCAAATTGCTCATTACTATTCTCCACTTTTAGTGCCATAAAATTTTTAGTAACGTTCAGGGAAATACACTTCCTGGAGCACTAATTGTGTGTTAAGGGAAGAGTGGCTCTATCTGCTTTAAGGCTGAATTATTAGAATTAAAGCATCCATTATAACCCCTGAGTAAGTCCTGTAGGGTGAAGCACACTCTGGTTACCTCTGCTCAAATAGTTCACTGGAGCAGGGAAGGAACACTGCCTAGTTTATGACTTTTGTTGTAAACATCACCCTGGAGGGAAATAAATGTTTTCTCTAGTCTCTTTCCCTGGATATTGTGTCTCTATCGGCCTCACTTTCTCTCTCTGGAGGCTAGCAACAAACTATTATTTATTTCCTTTGTGGATAATCTACAGATCCTTCCCCTACTGACTGAGCTGTGAACAGAACATTAAAAGTTTATTGAAATGAATAAACTTTAAGGCTCCTCCTCTATGCAGATGCTGTGCTAGAGGTTGGAGGTAATTGGAAATCAAAATCTAGTCATCCAGAGACAAAAAAATACACATGGAGAAGTGGGAGTGTGATGACATTTTGGAGGGAGAGGAACACTGAGGATTAGCCTAGGATGTTTTGCTTACCTGCCTGGGAATGCAGTGTAGTTGGACATAGACTAGGGACATGCTTTGACTATCATGGACATATTTATTTGGGGTATATTAAGAAGTAGCAAGATGTATGTGTCTTTTGGGCAGTCATGTACTTGGTCTGGAGTTTGAGAACATATTAAATATAGAGATAAATCTGCCACTATGTGTGTCCCTTAGTAGAACTGAACCAACATCTCTTGGTTCAACATTACCTAAAACAAAAGGGTAAGAACAGTGGAGACAGATGACACATGCTAAGCACCTGACTTCATGCAGTATCTCAAGGTGATCCTCCTGTGAGACCAAGGCGTTATATGAACATTTGCCCAATGAACAAAGAAGCTGAGGTTCCGGGTATGGAGGGACCTGCTCTGCTGGCACTCATTCTTTCTTCTGATGTAACTGAAACTCATGTGTTTGTACTCTTTAGGGACTAGGGATGTCCATCAAGGAGTCACTTGATGTCTGACATCCTATGAAATACCTTAATCTTAGGCTGCAGGGCAAATACTTTAGAGGCATTATTTGACTTTGGATCATTCTCCTTGCATAGAGAAGGAGTTCAGATGTTTGCTAAATGAGTATATAGAAAAAGGAATTAATGAGAAAAGATTATTCCACTTAAAATCACTTGAAAAATATATGAAATTTTTTAAAATATGAATGTGAACACATTGTACCAATGCCCATTAAAAGTTTCCTATATCAATGAAAGAAGAGGCACAGAATATTTAAAATAAACTTTTCAACCCAGCCCAACATCTATCTCCAGATTGCACCCCAGAATTCCTGCTTATTTGCCTGATTGTCATTTGGAACCACCACTATTGCCATAGACTAGCTTGCATTGACTGTTCTGCCTTGAAGATTTGGAAACAAATTCCCTCTTTCTTTTAGGCTCACTGAAAAAATAGAATGGGTGGGCTGGAGAAAGTGAAAGAAGATGCAGGAAAAAAACAGAGCAAGGTTGATTCATTGAGCTAGTTCAGGGCAATTAGTGGTAAATGCCCATGGGGCTGTATGAGCAAGCCTGGGAATACACCTCAGAGAGAACTAGGGGAACCGTGGAGGAGGGGCGCTTGTCCATGGAATTCCATGCCCCCTTTGTCAAGGCCATCCCAAGGGCATTAATCCCCTCACTTTTCCTGACTGCAGAGCTTTTGTGGAAGGAGACTGCAGGTCAAAACAAGATGAGGATGGCCAGACTGACGCCAAGAACCAAAGGCTTTGTTAAGGTGCAGCTGGTTGATATGAAGAAAACTGCAGCAGAGAGGAGGAGCAGGAGACAGGGAGACAGTAAATAAATATTTCCAGCACAGTCCACCAGGGTGAGCATGTTCTTCCCACAGCAGTGTGACATAATGGAATGAACACTATATTTTGAACAAAAAGACTTAAGTTTGTATCATAATTTGGAAAAATACCAGATACCTCATGGCAAATGGGATCCTTTCAGTATTATTTTACAGAGGACAAAGGGTAGTCTGATTGGGAATGATTTCCTCATCAGGGCTCCATACGGTCCTCTTCTTGCTAGTGACTCATGTACTTCCTGTTTCGTCATCAGTCAAGGGTTCTCATATTCCACCTTGACATATGACTTAAAATTCTCCACGTGTGCAAGCTCCTATACAATGTAAGAGGCAGCTCTGCACTTTAAGAAGTGAATCAGAACGCCCAAGATTTAGGTTTGCTCTGCTACCTGCTAAGTGCTGTGACCTTGGTCTGACCCATTGTCCTCTCTGATCCCCTTTTCCTGTTTTGTATATGAGAAGACTTTCATAGACTCTGCCCTCCAGAGTAAATATGGCAGCATGATTATGGAGGTCAAGAGAAGCTGTACCCACACCCCTGTTCCTGCATGAGTAGTTCTATAGTATTATTCAGATCCTAATCCCTGGTGTGAATGAGTCTGGCAAGCTGCCCCCAAGCTCCTTAATGCAGTCCCTTTCAAGAGGAAAAACATTTTCACACATTAAAACAGGAAATGCAAATGACTCATTCCCTCCCTGGTGACCAGAATGTTTATTCAGTAAACATTTCCCCCAGAAGCCCCTTTTAGAGTCCCCCCCCCCCCCCGCTGTGAGTTAACATTCAATATCTTATTAGGCAAAGTCTGAGCAGCTATGACTCTGGACTAATGGGGTCACAGCCAATCTATTTTGAGGATGGATTCATTAGAGGCTAATTGCACCAAGAGTGTCCAAGTTAATTCCCACCTCTTCTGTTTCTATAATCCTTGGCTCTATGCAGTAATAGCTCAACCCATCTATCTCCATAGAAACAGAAGTTATAAAGGACCAACAGAGCTCCACTATGCTGGACAGAGAGTATGTAAGCAGAAAATAGATGCATTTAAAGAAGTCTCCTGTCAGTTCTCAGGAAAGGAGCTTCGCATTAGCAAGAGCAGGTCTGGGAGGACAGTGGGCATATATCCCAGGGGTCTGGCAGCCACTAAAGGACTCACAAGTGAACAGTTAGGAAGATTATAGGCCAGGCAAGTGGTACCTTGTCAGTTACATCAAAACAGCTGCTGAAACTCGATTTCAGGAAAGGCAATGAGAAGCTTAGGTGGCATCCACTCATTCAGCCAGGAAATCCTGTGAATTGCTCATTACTTACCTATAACTGCAACCTGGGGCTGAAATAGCAAGCAAGATGGGCATGGAACAGGGTCCAGTCCCCACGAAGATGGCATTCTATCAGAGGAGAAAAGATATCAACATATGAACAGCTGCCCAGAAATATGACTAAACAACACAGCAGGCAATGAATTAATTTGACAAACCAAAATTTGGCATAGGTACACAGGGGTGTAGCTTGAATTTATTAAGTGAATATTAACTTCATAAAATATTTGGCTCCCAAAGTGAAACGACAACTTTTAAAAAATGTTGCCATTTCTCTTGCAGATGTTTAATTTCCTTGACTTGTTCGTTTTTAGTGGAAAAAAAAAATCATTATCTTCTTTTCAAATCATTTTATAATGATTACATTTCCTGCCAGATTCTAAAGTGTATCTATAATCCATTTATTTGGCAAAAGAACAATTGAGCTTTCAGTCTTTGATTAGCAAAGGGAGAAGACTTTAAATTCAGGATTAATATTGAGAAGGTAGGAGAAATCCTAAGTATTGAACAATAGCTCACACAATGGAACTTTCTCTGAATAATAATTAAAGCATTCAAGAAACTTTGTCTTCTGCCCCAGATTTTCTATGAATTACTCAAAGCATTGTAAAATTCACATCCATTTTCTGGTTTTTGTATTCTCAGCACGCTGTTCACCAGTAATGAGAGAATATTTATTGAAAAAAGGAAAAGGGGAGGGAGATTGGATTGAGGGACACAGATTTGAAAACTTCCCTGTTGTTCTAGTCACAAAAAAATCCTATTTATTTTCATACTGGGACTATGGTCACTTTGTTAATGAGAGCTCCATAGAGGAAAACTGTGGCAGGAAAGTATATTTAAAACCATTAGCATAAGTAACTTCAATCAACCTTTCCACACTGAATCCTAGAACCCTCACAGACCCAGGTGAAGCGACATTAAATCTTATATGAGTTTGAAGCTGAAAAACCACCTCCTTGCTGTGTTATTTCAGTTGCAGTTTAACTCTCACCCGGGTACAGGGAGACCCTCCTATTCCACAGCCTCCTTCATTCGTCTTTTGTTTGGGGTCTGTCTTGCTATGTCCCCCAGTTGATCAAGCCGACAGCATGCTGCAGATATGATGTAGAGATATTAGTGCTTCAGGGAAGTCTGTGAGCGATTACAACCCACAATTTATGCCATACCTTAAAGGGTAATAACTATGATTCATTTCAGAAATGGGTGTTATAATCCAGCCATTAAAATTCCATAACAAACTTCTCTACGCAACCATTAAACTAGAACAGTGCATGTTTTGAAGATTTTTTTTTTTATAGTGAAAATTGTTCTGTTAGCTATTTGCTTTGTTGAAAGAACATTAAGCCTTACTGTGACAGGTTCCAAGGGAGACAAGTTTCTCTAAGGTCGTAGTTTAATCAAATATGTGCTAATGGAAATTACTGAAGACATATAACTTTCTTAATTAAAAGTCTTATTGAAGACATAAAGAATGTACCAAAGTACAGATTAACATATAAAATAAATTGACCAAAGTTGATTGGTCTAAGAATCTTCATTACAGTGACACAAGGAAGTATTCTCATTTAATACCAGAAATAGAACTAAGTATGATGTCCAGGAAGCAAAGAGACAACTTAACAGGAGACTAAATTAGGTTCCCCAGTGTTGGAAACCTCAGTTTAGCCTTGGAGCAATGCCTGTGTTTCTGGAACTCACATCTCTCACCTACAAGCTGAAGTGGTTAGACTGTGCATTCAATGAGGTAGTTCTAGATCTAAAGGCACCGACATACAATTACATAGTTAATAATGTTAATGAAAATATGATATGTGTTTTATCTTCCAATCGAACTCAAATTCTAGTGTATCCATGTTGTACCCCAAATCAATTCAATTGATTTAATTGATGATTAACTTAATTTAATGTCAGCATAAAGCTAATGTCCTTCCTGGATAAGTGTAGCTCTCCACATAGCTGGAAGATATAGGAAAAGAAAATGCAAATGTATACGAATCGTCTCAAGAGCCAGGAGTGCATTGAGCAGATTCTTTATCATCTGTAATTCTCACTGCTATCATCTGAACATTGGGATAGTTGTGTCCTGTTTGAAGATTTCTTTGGTGAGGAAAAATGCAGAATATGGAAATACTCTGCATGGTGTTGATGCTTGTAAGTAGTAGCTGGATATGGTATGGTAATAAGTTTAATAGTATGAGAGATTATAGTGCTATTTGCATGTATTCAGTCAATTCAGTCACTGAAGATATTTGTCTAGCAGTGATTGCCAGGACATATTATATGGATCAAATTTTTTAGGTACAGTGAGAAGTTTGTTGTTGCATGTAATTGTGAAGGGCAAGAACACAGCTGGAGGCAGCCTGACGAGGGATGTCCTGCCACCTGGAATGAGGTGCCCTCCTTCATCCTGACATGGGTCTCTTCATTGTCTTCGCTGTCTGCTTTCTCTACTTGACAGGATTTGACCACCACCAGCTTCCAGGCTCAGGCCTTTACATGTCCTATCTAGAAATACATGGAGCTTATGAAGCTTGGGTACAACTGGAGTAGTTCTGAAGAATAATCCAGATGAATCGAGCATGGGTCATATGTCTACCCTGAAAACAATCACTGCACTTACTAATGCAGCAAGATCTAGATGACACTTCTCAACCTAGTGTAGTAGCAGGGATCCCTTCCATCTGAAGGACTGAAGAGTCTGATTTGCATTCACCCTCAAAAATTGGGGTTTGCAAAGACAGAGTCTTTGGATGCAAGTCCTCAAGAATTTCTGTGGTGTCCACTAAGCCTATTCAAAGATTAGCAACTTAAATTTAGAGAGTTCCAAACTCAGTCTTTGCAGGTGTTCCCAGCTGCATCTTTCCAAAGGCTCATGACCCCTCATTTTCAGTAAAACTAGAATACTTCTTCCTTCAGCCCTTCACACACAGCACTGTGAGCGAGCACAGGAGCTGAACATTTCACAGGGCAACACAGCACCTGCGCTCTATGATTCTAGTCAGGCTTGCCTCTCCCTCACGAGAGGGTCTTAGAGACGTTGAGTCATCTTTTGAGCCTTAGTTTTCATGTATATAAAAGCAGAAGTCTACAGCATAGGGCCTTTCCAATTTTATTTTGTCTAAACTTTATATACTTGTTCAATTCAATGATATATTCTAGAGTTTTTCATTGACACAAATTTTTCAGACATCATCCTTTTTTTTTTTCTGATTGGGACATACTTTTTTAGATTTCAGGGAATTTTAGACTTTATGCTTAATATCTGAGCTATCTGAGGCCATGACTGGTTGCTATCATTTTCCAAGAAAAGCAATTTGCTTTCTTTTGAAACTCCTGGGACAGGCATGGAATGAATCCCCATGCTTCTTCAGACTTCATTCCGTCAGTCTTTAGAGCCCTGCTTCTTTTCTGTTTTTGTCCCATCCATGTGTAGAATAGTCTTTAAAAATTTCAATTTTCAAGGAATTTTTATGATTTCCACTATTCTCTCAGAATTCAAATTTGACACAGGCACTTGCTTTGGATTCTCAGATGGCTTGTGTTTCTACTATAAACAAACACTGAAAACAAGCCCAGAGGGCACAGTCTGCATCTATGCTTTACTAGGTACTTTTAGATTAGGAGTAGTTCAAGAAAATCTTAGAGAATCTGAGACCTGCTGTAGCAAAAGTTGTACCATGCTCCTACTTACAGACTTCCTAGCCAAAGAAAAATATTTGAGAAATTCTGAAGGTGGGTTGATTTTGACTTTTTCTTATGCTTTCATTCCCTTTGAAACATTCTGAAGGCAGAGACCATGCCTCACTTGTTGAGAGCCACAGCCAAGTCGGGATGGCACCTGGCATTTTGCCAGAAGGAGTGGTTGGGAGGTGATGCCAGCGAGCCATTGGGATGATGGTGATTAAATTAAGCTGTGTATAATTATTAAGATAAAGACTGATTGCTGTAACTGGATGATGCTAAATTGAAACAAGCTGTGTATTCAGTTGTGTATATAAACCTCTGCTGTCCGGCAATAGGGCAGCTCCTGCTACCTCGGGTGCCCGCTACTTTTGAGTTCTCGCGGGGTTCCCATTGAGTTCCCGTTGGTTCTCGCAGAGTTTCCATGGAGTTCTAGAAAGTTCCCATGGGGTTCTGGCAATAAAGTAGTTCCTGTTTGAACCTAAAAGTGGCTCGTGACCTCTCGGTTATTTTGTGCCCAGCCAGACTGCGGCACTCACTAGTGCTCAGTTGCTTCCTGAGCCTAGCAGGGCTGTGCACATAGCAGATGCCAAAAAACATGCATCAGAAGAGAGGAAAGCCAACACCATTGCTTTGTAGATGTTGGAAGGCAAATATGCTGCTTTCCCCAGTCAAAAATCCTTGTACCACTTCAGTGGCATTTCCTATGCAGCTTGCCTCTGTGAGGAAGAACGGAGCAGGCCCATGGATTGCAGGAAGTTGGAAAGCCACTAGAGCAATTTGGAACAGGTATAATCAAAGTTCTTTGCTGTTGCTACTATCTCCTCTCTATTCCATGAATGCTTCATATTCCAGGGTGGGAGTGCCCTGCTCCTCACTCCTGAACACTCACTCATGGGATAGTAACTGCTTTGGTTTAGACGTGGTATCCCTCATAAGCTCACATGTGAGACAATGCAAGAGGGTTCAGAGGAGAAATGATTGGGTTGTGAGAGTCTTAACCCAATCAGTGAATTAATCCCCTGAGAGGGATTAACTGAGTAATTGAAGTGGTGGGGTGTGGCTGAAGGAGGTGGGAATTGGGGTGTAGCTTTGGGGCATATGTTTGTATCTGACAAGTAGAGTCTCTCTTTGCTTGGTGATCATCATGTGAGCTGCTTCCCTCTGCCACACTCTTCTACCATGATGTTCTGCCTCACCTACAGCCCTAAGGAATGGAGCCAGCCTTCTATGAACTGAGAACTCTGGAACTATGAACCCTCAAATAAGCCTTTCTTTCCCTAAAATTGTTCTGGTCAGATCCTTAAGTCACAGTGGTGAAAAACCGGATTGAAACAGTAACTGTCCTGGAAAGTCCCTGGGAACAGTACTCTGTTGGGTAGCAGAGGCTCCTGCCTCCCGAGGATGGGGAGCATCCCTTGCTGCTGCTTTCAGTCATCACCTTCAGCAGCATCACCCTCTTTCTGTGACAGTAAGAGCACATGTTGCTCAGACCCTCTGCCTTCTGCCCCGGAATGGTCAGAGCAGTCTCCACCAGTTAGTGGCTATCCCCTGTTGTGTGCCGGACTCTGTTCTGTGGGTCCGCTTGTGTAGTCCCAGTGAGAGTCCTGTGAGGTGGGTGTCTTATTGCTAGTGCAGAGGAATTCACGGAGACCTAAAAAAGGAGAGGGTCAGAGAGCCCCAGCCACACACCTGATGGGTGGAAGAAGTGGGTGACAACTTTCAACAGGTGACTCATATTTTCTGCTGTGCAAATTCCTCATTGAAGCAAATCTCACTGACATGTGTCACAGGTCTTGATCATGCACTCAACACCCACAGTGTATGGGGTCTTCCTTTTAATCTCACAAGAACCCAATGATACTGGTGTGCTTTTCCCATCTTACCCATCAAAGAACCTGGGAATGCAGTCGCTCAGTACCTTGATAGAGTCAGTAAGGAGCAGAGCTCTGATTTGAACTCAAGCTGTCTGAACGTGAACCAAGCTCCTACCTGTCCTGAAAAATTGCTTCTTGAATCTAGAGGCTCGAAGGGCAGCTATGTTGGGGGAGAGAAAAAGCCAGACACCCTTGTGAGATCACCACAGTCTGAGTCACTGTTTAGATGGTGACTTTGCCAAGAGTCAGTACCTAAAACATCCTTTGCCCTCAAACTGTGACTCTGCAGAGCCTCTTGGAGGTCCTGCCCGGGGGCTCTCCAAAATGGCTCACACTCCCTTAGCCAGAGTTGGATTGGCCTTGCCCATGCCCTCCCCACAAATTCCTCCTTGGGCTTTGGTCCTTCCTTAAGACATAGGTCAACTGAAACAGGCCCCCTTAGGCGTCTCATGTCTTACAGTAGCCCGTGAGGAGACAGCGGCAGGAGGGTTGGGCTATACCATATTTTTTTCTTCCTGCCTCCCTTCTTCTTTTTCCTTCTCTCTCTCTCTCTCTCTCTCTCTCTCTCTCTCTCTCTCTCTCTCTCTCTCAATAGGGAGTGTAGTTCTTGGAAATAGAAATGTATCCATAGAGATGTCCCCTTGGTTTTATTTTCTCTTTCCTAGAGAAAGGGCCAGTGATGAGAACACACAGCACACATTCACACAGGATGAAGTTTTCTTATTGGTCCTGCAGAAAATATTTCCATTGCTTTTAATAATTTCTCTCATCTTCAAAGTAATTACATGGCATCAAAAACAAAAAAAAAAATGTATCATTATCTTCATTTCTTTCCTGGAAACTGAGATTGTAAAACTCTGAATAGTGCAAATAGCAAAAGCTCATTTGAGACTCCTAGCTGGCACTCCCCAGGCCTGGTCCAGCGTCCTTCACGCCTCACTTAGTCATGCAGGAAACAGTTCCAGACCACTCTGCCAGAGCCACCTTGCCAGTATGGAGCTCTCTCTGCAATTTAGATTGTACCATGAAGATTTTAAATCAGGGTCTAGAAAATTGCTTTATTTTTCATTGTTGAAACTGTTCCCATATTTAAAATACATCAGATTCAAATTGAAATAAGATCATTATTTAGTATTTCATGCAAACTGATTTAAAATAATAGGCATATATGTATTCAATCAAACAATTTCTATTATCCTTATAAAGTTGGGAAATATTTTAATAAGCCACGAAGGGTAAACTATAACAGAGGGAAAATTAATTTTCTGGTAACCATGTCAATTTTACCAACATGCATATTAGAATGTGGATAGAAAATGTCAGAGAGAGACATATGCACTATATCAATTTTTACTTGAGTCATAATTAAGGCTATAAAATGTGGCATGCTGAAAAATTTGGAATAATGAAATATGATAGAAAAATTGACATCTGTGATATCAATGACATAGCGTGAAGGAGACAATGAGTGCCAAGGAAACCTTATTTTATGGACATTTCTACAAGTGTATCTGTATTAACTGCTCTTTATATCAGATAAGTCAAATCACATATTTCAATCACCAGCAAAGTTGCTGCTTTGAGTATCTCCTAAAATGGGAATTTTCAAGGTATATAAAAAATAGACACTAACAAAAATTCAAAATAAAGTGTGCTTCAAACACCCTCCCCCAAGTATTTCTGCTTATGCAAATTACTGATCCTTCTGTGGGTTTTCTACAGTGATCAGCATTTGCATCTGAATGGAGTGGGGAGGGAGCTGGGAGCAGCTCTTGACAGAGCTGGTATTTCTGATCTTAGCAAACATCCACATTTACCAGGAAAATGCATTATTTATGAATTCATGGCATATGATGGGGAAACTACTGCTGTGAGCATGTTATTTTTCCTATGTGTGTATTTCGTTTTGTTTTCCCTCAGGAAAATGGAATAATAAAAAGATGGTAAACTGCATTCAATGTGTTCACATCTATTTGAATCCATGTCCCCTGAACTTCCCACTGGGACTGATTTCTCAGAATGAGGTTATTTATTGAGACCAAACAGTAATTGTGTAAGTTGACCACAGTAGATTCTTGCAGAATTCAAGGACATCTTCTTTAATTTCTTTCTCATTAGCAGTTGGCTGCTTGCATACCCTATCATACATGCAGTTCTCTTTTATTGAAGTGTTTGTCTTTCTGTAGGTCCTGTCCATGGTGACACTGACACTGAGGAATATTCATCCTAGATTTGATCCTCCCTTTCCCCACCTCCATGTGTTCCGTTTATTAAGCACTTATTATATTGAAACTTATTTTACTTTTATACTGTGACATGATTAACATAACAACGTTCATCAATCTAAAGTGTATCCTTCAGTGGGTTTTAGTGTGGTCACAAAATTATGCAACCGTCACCACCAATAACAGAATATTTTATCAGTACACCCACAAAAAATATATGACTTAAACCTCATTCCTTTTCTGCCCCCAATCCTAAAAACACAGCTATATATTCTATTGTGGATTTGACTATTATAGATATTCATACAAATGGAGTTGTATCATTTGTTGTCTTTGTGCATCACTTATTTTAGTTTTCCATAATAATTTTGAATTCTTGATGTTCTTTATGTCATAACACATAGCAATACTTCATTCAATGTTACACACACACACACACACACACACACACACACACACAGAGACTGAACCCCCAGGGCACTGAGCTTCATCTCCAGACCTTCCTTTAATTTTCATTTTGAGACTGAATCTTGCAAAGTTGAACTTGCCATCTTCTCCTGCCTCAGCCTCCCTAGTAACTGAGATTACAAGCGTATACCACTGCTACCAGATGGTTGAATAATTTGATTTCTGTATTTACCTGTTGATAGATATTTGGTTTGTATCCATTTTGTGACTACTATGAATATCACTGCTGTGCACATTCCTCTATACACTTTTTAAATTTTTTTTTATTTTTTTTAGTTGTTTTCATGTGGTGGTGAGGATTGAACCCAGTTACTCACACATGCGAGGCAAGAGCTCCACCACTGTCCCACAAAACCAGCCCTCCTCTCTATATGTTTATGTGAATATAAACTTTTGGTTCTCTTAGGTACTTGGATGTGGGGCTTCCTGAATCATATGGCAACACAGGTTTAATTTATTGGGAAATCAGTCAGAATATTCTCCAAAGTGCCTGGACCATTGTATATTTACTTCATAGTTTTTTTTTTTTTTTTTCCCCTGATCCTGAAGGAAAGCTTCTTTCCTTCACCATTAAGTATGATATAACTGTAGACATTGCATAGATGCTCTTTTAAAGACTTTCCTTCTGTTACTAGTTATTTACATATTTTTACCCTGAAAGATATTGGCAATATTTTTGCTATTTTCATTGAGATGAGTGTCTTTTGTTTTGTCTTATTCAAAAAATATTGTATATTGCATTGATTGATGATCATATATTAAAGCACCTTTGCCTGTTATAAATCTCACATAATCATGTTGTGTAAAATATATATGTGTGTGTGAATGTATATGCATACATATGTATTGTTTGCTAATATTGTATTGAATAATTTTATGTCCATATCACAATACATATTATTCTATACATTTTTGTAATATCTCACTTGATATAGCATCAAGTCAATACTTTTATGATAGAATGAGCTAAGACTTTTACAGGAAGATAGTGTGAAGTTTATTCTATGTTGGGGTAATTCTTCTTTAAGTATTTGATAGAATTTTTCAATGAAGGCATTCTGAGCTTTCCTTTATTAAACGTTTTTGATGACTAACTCTCTCATATACTCTCTCATATACTTGTTGAAGTATTACCCAGATAGTAGTTCCACATTTTTATTGGTGCACTACAGTTCTACATAATGGTGGGATTTGTTGTTACATATGTGTGCATGCATACATTATAATGATATAATTTGGCAAATATGATTCCAAAGTATTTTCCCTTTTCCTTCTTTCTTCCATCCCCTGGTCTTTTTCCTCAACTTTAATAATTTCCATTAAATTTTTATGAGAATCCTCCTCCCCAAAATATTTATTTTCCTGTTTCTCCTTTAGATTCCAAAAATGAGGGGAAAAAAAAATATGACTTTTGACTTTCTGCTTTTGGCTTATTGCCATTAGCATAATGTTCTCAGTTCCCATCAACTTTCCAGCAAATGGCATAATTTCATTCTTCTTTATGGAAGAATAAAACTTCTTTGTGTGTGTGTGTGTGTGTGTATGTGTGTATACAAATGTATCACATTTTCTTCATATATATATGTGATATATATTTCACATATATATGTCTTTCACATTTATGTGATACACACACACACACACACACACACACACACACATATATATATATATATATATATGATGTGAGATATATGTATCTCACATTTTCTTCATCCATTGGGACACCTAGGCTATAGTTTGGCTATTGTGAATTGTGAAGTTATAAACATGGGGTATGCACATATCACTGTAGTAGTATGATGACTTTGATTCTGGAGAATAAATACCAAAGAGGGGTACAGCTGGGTCCTATTTTGGTTCTATGCCTAGTTTGTAGAGGAAACTCTACTGATTTCAATAGTGGTTGTACCAATTTACAATCCCACCAAGAATGTGAAAGTGTTCTGTTTCTCCACGTCCTCTCCAGCATTTATTATTATATATAATTTTGATGGCTGCCATTCTCACTTGCATGAGATGAAATTTCAGTGTGGTTTTTATTTGTATTTTCCTAATTGCTAATGATATTGAACATTTTTTTGTACATTTATTGACCCTTTGTATTTCTTCTTTTGAGAAGTGTTTTTTAGTTCATTTCCCTTTATTTACATAAACTCAGTATTAATCCTCAGGAGCTAGCAAAGATTTTCTCCTATTCTGTAGGTTCTTGTTTCATGTTCTTTTGCTTTCTTTGCTGTGCCTGAACCTTTTTAATTTGATGCTATTCTGTTGATTAACTCTTGACATTGTTTCCCAAACTTTAGAAGTCCTGTTGAAAAAGTTGTTGCATGCTGAAGTGTTAACTCTATGTTTCCCTCTAGGAGTTGCATGCTTTCTGACCTAATTCCTAGGTCTTTGATCCATTTACAGTTGATTTTTGTGCAGGATGAGAGATAAGGGTCTAGTTTCATTCTTCTACATATAGATAACCAGTTTTCCCAACAACATTTGTTTAGAAAGGCTGCTTTGTCTCCAATGTATGCTTTTAACATTTCTGTCAAAGATCAGATGACTATAAATATGTGAGTTTGTCTCTTTGTCTTCTATTATGTACCATTGGTCTCTGTGTTTTTATGTCAATACCATGCAGATTTTGTAATTTGTAGTAAAATTTGAAGTCAGGTATTGTGATGTCATCAGGGTTGCTTCTTTGGCTTAGAATTGCTTTGGTTATTTTAGGTATTTTATCCTTCCAAATGAATTCTGTGACTATTCCTTTTTTGTTTTGTTTTGTTTTGCAAAGACTATCATTGTTATGTTGATGGGGATTGCACTGAATCTGCATATTTTTTTGTAGCATGGCCATTTTTACCCTACTAATTCTGCCTATCCATGAACATGGGAGGTTTTTTCATCTTCTTGGATCTTTTTCAATTTCTTTCTTCAGTTTTGAAGAGTTATCTAGATTTCATTGTACAGGACTTCGACCTATTTTAATTGCTGTTGTTGTTTTGTTTTTATTTTTGTTTTTGGTTACTGTGAATGAAAAAAAAAAGTGAACGGGATTGTTTTTCTGATTTCTTTCTTATCAGGTTCATTTTGGCTTATGGGAAAGTTTTTAGTTTTGTAGATTGATTTAGGAACTTGCTTCTTTTCTGAATTTGCTTATTAGCTCTAGAATTTTTCTGTTGTAGCTTCTTGGATCTTCTAAGTATAGGATCATCTCTTCAACAAACAGTGATAATTTGACTTCTTCTTTTTCTATTTTTATCACTTTTCTTTTCTTGACTTGCTTAATCGCTCCAGTTAGAATTCCTAGTATTATATTGAATAGGAGTAGTGTGAGTAGATATCTTGTTCTGCATTTTAAAGGAAGTGTTTCAGTTTTTGCCCACTTACTATGAGGCTGATTTTGGTTTTATCATATATGAGCTTTATAATGTTTAGGTAGGTTCCTTTAACCCTGGTGTATATATTGTTTTTATTATGAATGGGTGCTGAATTTTCTTGAAGTTTTTCTCTGCGTCTATTGAGATTACTATGTAGTTTTTGTTTTTAATTCCACATGTGTGTTGAATTACATTTATTAATGTTTGTGTGTTAAGTCATCCTACCAAATTAACTTGGCCCTGATATATAATTCTGTTAATATGTTGTTGAATATAATTTGCTAATAGGTTATTAAGAATTTTTACATCCAAATTCATCAGGGATATTGGTCTGTGGTTTTCTTTCCTTGATGTGTCCTTATCAGGTTTTGGAATGAGGGTGGTACTTGTATCATAGAATGAATCTGGATGTATTCCATCCCTTTTTTATTTTATGGAATAATTTGAGAAATATTGGCACCAGTTCTTCTTTAAATGTCTGGTAGAATTCAGCAGAGACTCTGTATGTTCCTGTGTTTTTATTTGTTTCCAGGTTTTTTATTACTGCTTCTATCACATTGCTAGTTATTGTTCTGTTTAGAATTTCTATGTCCTCTTGACTCAATTTTGACAGGTCATACATGTTTAGAAACACATCCATTTCTTCTAGGTTTTCCAATTTATTGGAGCATGTGTTTTCAAATAGTCCCTAAAGATCCTCTAGATTTCTATAAAGTCTGTGCTGATACCTTTTTCATCTCTAATTTTATTAGAGTCTGCTTTTTTGTTGTTTGGTTAGATTGATGAACAGTTTAATCAATCTTAGTTATTTCTTCAGAGAACCAGATCTTCATTTTATTGGTCCTTTGTATTGTGTCTTTTTTCTTTTTTTCATTAATTTCAAATCCAATCTTAACTATTTCCTTCCTTCCACTGGCTTTGGTTTGCTCTTGCCTTTTAAGAGCATTGAGTTATATCATTAGGTTGTTTATTTGGGATCTTTCTGATTTTTTTTTTTTTAGCACTTTTTTTTTAGCACTCCTTGCTATAAAATTTTATCTTAGAACTGCCTTCAAAGTGCTAGCAGAGATACTGATATGTTGTATGAATATCCTCATTTGAGTCTAAGAATATTTAAATTACCCCCCTGAGTTCTTCTATCACCTATTCATCCTGCAAGAGTATAGGTCAATACTCTTGTGTTTTTATAGTTCATGTAGCCTTCTTTACCCATCAGGTTAATCTGTTCTGCTAGTCTATGTCTTTTAATTGGAGAGTTGAGAATATTTACATTGAATATTATAGAGAAATGTTTTTAATTCCTGATATGTTGATTTATTTCTAATATTAAATTTGTTCCTGTTTTTAAATTTACTTTTCTATTCTTTAAATGAAACTTGTCCATTTGTGAGCTCTGGGTTGCTTTTGATGTCTTCTTTGTGTCCTTTCTTTCTTTCTTTTTTTTTCAGTAATGCCTGAAGTGTGGACTTAATAGACATGAATTCTTTTAGTTTCTTAATATTTTGGAAGATTTTGGGTTTTTTTTCAATCTGAAGGGTAGCTTTTTCAGGTATTGCAATATTGTTTGGCAATAACTTTCTTTTTTTATTGATTTTATTATTTTCTTAAAATACACGACAAAAATGGAATGCATTACAGTTCTTAATACACATGTAGAGCACAATTTTCTTTCAGGGTTTGAAACACATCATTCCAAGCCCTTGTGAAGTTTTGCAGTTTATGTTGAGAAATTAGATAATTATCACCTTTCCTCTTAATGTGACCTGATATTTTTTTCTTGACAACTTTTTTTCAATATGTTAGGCATTTAAATTATGATATGTTGTAAAGCGTTCTTTATTGATTTAATCTATTTGAATTTCTGAATGCCTCATGTGTTTGGAGATCCTTCTCCTTCTCAATGTTTGGAAATTCTTTAGTTATTATTCTCTGAAGAGGTTATTTGTGCCATTAACCTGCTTCTCAAAAACCTTCTATATTTCAAATATTCTTAATTTTTGTTTCTTAATATTGTCCTCAATTTCTTGTATATTGTGGTCATTTTCTTCATTACTTATCTTCTTTATTAGTGCCTCAATGTTCAAGTTCAGTCACTGTTTTCCAGCTCTAAGAATCTGTTTTCAACATGGTTTATACTATTAGAGAGACTTCCAACTAAACATGTTTATGTGATTTATTGTGTCTTTCGTTTCCCGAATTTCTGTTTGGTTCTTTTTTCAATATCTCCATCTTATTGAATTTTTCACTTATATCCTATATTAAATTTCTTATTTCATTCAGTTGTTTTTCTGTATTCTCTTGCAATTCATTGATCAATTTTATAATTATTCTTTTGAATTCTTTGGTATTTCATCAACTTTAATGATTGAATTTGGTTACTGGCGAAGCATGAACTTTAGGAGACATAAAGTTACCTTCTTTTTTTTCATATTTCTCATATTACTGTGTTGAGTTTTATCCATTTATTAGGAAGGATTTTTCTTCCGCTCTTATGTGTGGGATTTTGTGAGTACATCTTTCTTTCCTAAAGTGTTCTGAGATATCAGGATGTTGTATATAGTTCAGTATATTTCAGGAAGGGATTTAGAGTATAGTTTCTCTGCTAATATATTGGTTATAATTAGTGTATTTATATACAGGGTATATTTTGTCAGTGCTTGAGGAGTCTATTTTTCCAGAGTCTCAAAAGACTAGCATCCTCCCTGTAAATCTCTCAATGTCTGTATGGAGCTGATTGTGTGGGGTACATTTTCTGCCATTGATCTTATTAATTTAACAACTCTGCATATTCTAAAGGCATATGGGAGTGGTCTAAATTGAGACCCCTCACATTTGTGTTGTTTACATACTTTGTATTCTTTGCTTTTGTTATAGGAGTGGATGTCCATGAATGGGAACTGAGAGTCTACCCTAAGTGTTCCTACTTGGGGACTGGTCATTAGTTTAGGGTTTCTTTTGTATTAAAGAATCCCTGATGTTTGAGCAGGGTTAATCTGCATGAGGAGCAAGGTGTGCTGTCTCTTGACAGGGTTTAGGTCAGGAGCAGAGTGCTTTCCCTCTAAAATTGCAGTCTCAGTAGATTCCCAGAACCTCACATAAAAGGGGAAAACAATACCAACAATAGAAGCCAACAATATACAAAATTAAAATAAATGTCTGGTACACAATGCAACATCTGCAACCCTATTTACAACAAAAAAAAACGGGAATGGTGGGTCAACAATTACCAACATCAAAGATAAAAAATACCCATGAACTAGTTCTGACAATGAAGTAAACAGCAGGTGTCAATTATGCCATCCATGATACTAATAGATGCAGCAAAATGAACAGTGCAAAGTAAATAGTTCAAAACGATTATCAAATATGTTAAAGTTAAATGTTAATCAGTAGTAAAGAAAAAAATGATAGGAATGTAAAGAAAATTTAGAGTGTTCAAAATAAACAGCAGAAGATGCGTAGAGAGCGATGGATTTATAAGGAGAAAAGTAGAGGAGAAAAAAATGAATAAAATAAACAGAGCATGTAAAAGAAGGGAAGAGAGAACAAGGGAATTTGACCATTAGAAGGAAAAGAAAGAAGATAAACAAAAACACAGAAACAAAACAAATAATTAAAAACCCCTAACCCTGAAACAACAAAGAACAGAAAAAGTAACAGTAAAAAAAATGCTAACAATGAGGAAAAACAGAAACAAATGTGCATATGTCTGTATATCCACAACACAACCCCACCTCAGGGCTGCTCAGATGCTGATCTCTGCTGAGATTCTGGATCTCAGGAGAGTCCCAAGGATTCTACTCACTGAGAACCAACCCTCCACAGGTTTCACGCATTCTGCTACCCCTGAATATGAGCTTCCCAGCCAGTGTAATCAAGGCTGCCTGTTCAGTTTCCAAGCCCTCCTCAGATGGCTATCTGAGCTGCCCGACTCTAAGAGAAAGCAAATTGTACTCCATCCCATATTTCTGACTTGAATGCCTCCGTGATGAGCTTCCCTGGGCCTGTTTCACCCATATTCTGCTAGGTACACCCTTGGCCACACTGTAGATTTGTGTCTTGATGTCTATGTCTTATTTACCAATTTATCCTCAATCTTAGTTAAATGTGCAACATCGAATGGACACTGGATATAATTTGGAAAATAATGGACATATTAATAAACGAATGAATGAGCTGAATGGAATTCCAATTTTCATTAGGGATCAGGAATCCAGAATTCAAATTAATCCACACGTGTGCATACACACACAAACAGTTTCACACCATTTTCTAAGCAAAATAAAAATGACAAAATGGATTTTTCTCTTGTTCTGGTTGAAATGATTCTATTCTTGTCATTCCTACTTTTGTTAAGATGCAACCAGCTATCCCAATAAAAACTTAAACTTGAATGATTTTTTTTTTTTAACCAATGAATATTTTGCTTGAACACAAGAAGCATACCCACTCACTTTATTTATGTTTGACTTTATTTAGTGACTTGACATTTCTGTCCAGGGTGTCTAATGAAGACAATTTCTGAAACAACTGAAAGAGGGGAAAAAAAAAAGTCTGGCACTTCATCATGATAAGTGATTTTGAAACTTAAGTAGCAGATGGCACTATTACTCATGTGGATGGATACAATGTGGTGTCACAGATGTGGCTGACTGACTGCCTCACGTCCATGGTCATGCAGGGCTAAATTCCATGTCATTTTTTTCAATACATTATTTTGATGACCATGATCAGAATGATTCTTCAGCTTGTTTGGAAGTGAAAGCTGTTTGTTGAATAGATAGGGTATTTTATTCCTGAGATACAAGCATCAAAACGCCATTAAAAATGAACACTTTATCAAAAAATTAATCAATTTCCAATTAAATCACCTCTCTTATTATATCGTACCTCAGTTCATATCCTTAGACATGTAAGAAAGTAAACCCTTGAATAGAATTGCATGCTTCAATGAGTATGTGGACTATAAACATTGTACAGAACATATGAAGAGTATGAGAAAAAAATCCAGGAAAGGATACTGTATTGATTTTATTTTCTTCTCCTGAATCTTCAATATTCAAATATTAGCTTCTCTTATTTTTTCTCCTCCAATCAATAATTCTCCTCACCAATTGATTCTGAAACACTTCAAAATTAACAGTTGCTAAAGTAAATTTCATAATTTAAATAAAAATGATTATTAGACAGGATACCTATCACCTATTTGGAGCCAATTCAGAATTACTAAGGTGGCTTTTTAATGCATAGTGATATTTATTGCTTTTGGTTTTATAACTTCAAAGGGCATAGTGTATAATTTATAAACATTTTATAAATGCTTTAAAATTTTATATGCCCCCAATTTTAGCTTTGTTATCAATATGTATAGCTTTATTAAGCTTGAAATAATGATAACCAAAGGGTACATTGTTGTTTGCATCTCTCAACATATTCCATCCCTGAATCAGTCCCTCTACTTCTCTTTCTCTCTTTTTCTTTCACCTTTTCTCTGTCCAATAGTATAGTTAAGTATGATATTTAATTTTATGTGTCTATTTCATTGGGCTAAAAGTTATCAGATTGCTGGTAAAACATTATTTCTGGGTGTGTCTGAGTTCACAAGAGATTAGCATTTGATTTATGAGTAAAACAGATTCACCTCACTGGTGTGTGTGGGGCATTATGCAATCCATTGATGTCCAAACAGAAGCAAAGGGTGGTGGATGGTCACATTTCCTACTCAAAACCCTGCTTTCTGCTCAGGCCTTCAGCTTTGGATGCAAAGTTACACATGTGTTCCCTCATTTCTCTGGCATTCAGATTTGGACTGAACCACACCACAGAATTTCCTGGTTATCCAGCTTTCTCACAGCATATTAAGTCGATTTGGAGCCTCCATAATTGTATGGGATAATTCCCCTCATAAGTCTGTTCTTATCTATATATACATGTCCTGTGGTTCTTTTTCTTTGGGGAAGCCTAATTGAATAAACCAAGTTTTTCTTTCTTTCTTTCTTGTTATCACTTCTTTTTGTCTCTCTTGTAAACACATGACAATCCAGACTCTATTTTCCCAGGTCTAAGAATGAGGATCTTATTGCTAATTGGAGTAACAAATTTAATTTTTGAACAGCTCTGAAAATAAATCTAAAACATTCTATTTTTTATCCCTTGTAGCCCATGCTATATAATTGTGAGATAATCTCAGATTTGCTCCATAGTTTTCAGAAATAATAAACATTAGAAAGCAATAAGATGCAATAAATTGATGGCTATTTAATCTTTCTAATGGAAAACCAAGGAGCTGAACATTTCTTCTTTTACATGAAAGCATTTTTCTTTCCTTTATAGTTAAGTAAATACCAGAGTCCATTACTTCAATCAATTACCCAATCTGTTATTTCTTTTGTCCTGCTTAAATAGTAAAGGCAAGAAAAGACTATTTCACATTTGGCTTCTCTTTGCATGTATTCCTGACAGCTATAAAAATCAGTCTTTTGAAGTGCGGTGCTCGCTGGGAAAAGATGTATAATTTAGGTTGCATAATTTGATAATAAAAATAAAAAGTCCATTTACCGATGTGCAGCCTTTGTTACTGGGATACATTCTCCAGCAATGATTGCAAGTTTTGGTGCTGAATGATCTTCGTGTACCTCTCTTTTATGTAAATCTAAGAAAGAAAAATGTCTTAACATCTCAAACATATTCACCATACTTCTCCTGGGTTCTACATTCTCAGTGCTAGAGCTATTTACTCTGAAATAATAGAAAAAGAAATAGTGCAGCTCTATTTGGTTAAAATATGCTGTGCAGGTTTTCCTCTTAGCATTGAGCAAATTATAAACATATCTTGCTATAGCATTAATTACTGCCATTCTAAGGAAAATTCTTCGCCTTTGTGGGCTCCAGTTTCAGCTCTGCCCATCTCAGATATAATACCAGTGAAAACTGATAAAATATGCAGATTATCAGAGGCAAAATCACAGCATGGATATAGGCTCCTCTTTCCAGCAATTAGTACTTAGAATGTACAACGCTGTGTCCAGGGTCCCAGCTGGTCATAAAGTTCCACTGTCCATATGTGGCTGAGGATTTGTCATAGGAGACTACTACTTAGATCTCCTTTGAGAAAGAACTTCTGAATTTATCTCCCATCCAAGATGGCATGACAGGAAGCATTTTATTCTTTTTAGAAAATATCATTGATGAAATGTATGAGAGTGTGTGCTTTTAAAAGTAGTAGACCTCAGACAAGTAAGACAAGGATCCCTTCAAGATGGGAAAACACCACAGTGAAGTTCTCCTTTACCTCTATCCATAGAGTACTAATTAAAAAAAAAAAAAAACAACTATGAATACATAAGTAAAAATAAGACTGAAAAGTAGAGGAAAGAGCAGGAGAGGAATAAAGGGAGAAAAAATGGAAGTGGGGACTGAAGTGGAACAAATTACACTCCATGCATGTATGATTGCATCAAAATGAACCTAATATTATGCATAACTATAATGTACTAATAAATACATTTTCTTAAAGATGGAAGAAAAATGAAGTCATCATTGCCTCAGTTTACTGCTTTGAGTGCTTCACAGGTAGGGAAGACTCCATTGTTAGAAGAGATAGTACAGCGTTTCAGAGAGGAGATAGCTGAACAGAGAGAGAGAGGGTGAGTACAGAAAGGGGGGGAGGGGAGAGAGAGAGAGAGAGAGAGAGATTTAAATACCTGTAGAGTTTCTCCTTTGAATCTTCATCTGAGGACTGATAGCCACAATGAAAGAATGAATCAAGGAATGAGAGGGAATGGTTCTTAAGTTTGAATGGAAATGACTGTAAGTGTTGCCACTAGGAAGACCATTAAACCTAACAACTCCAGGGAACCAAGTAGAAGATATAGAAAATTTTTGCCTTGGTATTGACACCACTTTAGTTCTGGACTTGATTATGCTTTTGTCCTGCCTAATGAAACATAAAAGAATCAAAGGGATCTAAATATCAAAAAATGAATTAGCTGAGATCCAGAACAAATCTCAACAATGTTCATAATCATGAAAAAAATATCCAGAACACAAAATAAATTTCACAAATGCCATCCAATAAAAGTATTATTCATACTTCGTAGCAGAAAAATGTGAGACACAATATGGAGAAATATCCATCAAGTGAAACCAACCCAGAGATGACACAGATGATAGAACTGGTGGATAAGGACTTTGAAATCATTGATCTACATGGATTTCTTGTGTTCAGGTAGGTAGATGGCAAAGTGAGCATATTGAGTAGACCAAGAAAAAATAATCAGAACTACTAGATGAAAAATCACATTAATCCCAAATGATTTAAAACCATCATTTAAAAGTGGAGACTGTCTCACTGAATAAGAGAAACAGGAACTCACCACTTTCTAGCTGCAAAACACCCACTTTATGCTATGAGGACATATACAGATAAAGAAAAACTATTTGAAAAGTTTCATTATGCTTCCATTAAAATATTAGGTATATTTTTATCAGGCCTATACGTTTCAGACTAAGGGATGTGATCTTCAATAAAGGGGGCATAAATATAATGAAGAGGCCATAAATATAAACTTTTTATTAATCTCATGAATAGATTTAAAATATGTTAAGGAAAATTCATAGACTTGCAATAAAATAAAAAAAAAGACTAATTGATTATTTTAACACCTCCTCAGTCATTGAATATACCACTAGACAAAAAAAGGAAAGTAATGTCATATGAAAACATGAACAAAATAAATATCACATAGCTTATATTTAAATAAAGAGAAAATACATCCTTTCTAGGATGCGGGAAACACTGACAATGTTGGACACATATTTGAAGCCATAAATAATTCTCAAAGAATTTTAAAATATCACGATCATACAAACCATCATCTCTAATAATAGTAAAATTAAATTAGGAATAAATACAAAAGGAGATCTAAAAGCCCTAAGAAATATCAAACACTTATAAATATACACATCTAAATAATCAAAGGGTTAAAAACTCCTGGAAAGTGTGATGGACAGAATAAAATGTAAATACACATAGAAACTGAGGAGCTGCATAAACAGGATTTAGAGACATATTTTCAGTATCAAGGACCAATCTCATAAAAGAGGGAAAGACTCGAGTCAGTGGGTTGATCTTCCAGTTTACACTGTTGCAAATAAGACACAAAAGAAAAACAAAATTAGGGCAAGGAAAAAAAAACATCAAAATTGAAATTAATAAAATAGATTAAAAATAAGAGAAATAAATAAGACAACAAACTTGACTTTCTAAAAGAACAATAAAATTGATAAACCTCTGGCCACACAAATGAGAATAAAAGTAATAAATGATCAATAACAAGAGAGATGACATCCCCGTAGAATCTACACCTAACAAAAAGGTGGAAAGATATGGACCATATTATCCTGGTAAATGTAAAAATTAAAAATAAATGGATGTTGCTTCCTCTGATTCTGCTGCTGCCAGCCTGAGGTCTCCTGGAGGTCCTCTTTCTGGGTTGCTGCAGAAGCCACTGCCTTGCTGGAAGTCTCTCTCTGGGCCTCACATACCTCCGAGGGGAATTCCAAGGTTACCTCCCTGGTCGCTGCTGCTGAACGGGAAGTCTCCTATCAATCAACTGCCAACTGCAGGCTACCACCCTTGCTGCTGCCTCTGATTCTGCTGCTGCCAGCCTGGGGTCTCCTGGAGGTCCTCTTTCTGGGTGCCTCTGCCACAGAAGAAACTGCTGCCCTGGATGCAAATGAAGCCCACACTGCTGCCTACCCTCAGAGATCTCCTGGTGACACTGCCCCCACAGCTGTGGCTCCTGCAGGCCTGCTGCCTACTGCCAACAACCAACACTACCACAGAGAACTGCTCCGGGGGAGACTCCAGGTTTGGTTGCATGTGTTTTGCACCCATTTTGGGACACCAGCCAGGGCCTGGGGCCTGAGTGCTAGCAGGTTTACCACCACAAGAGCCTCTGGGGACTCCGGCTGGGACCTGCAGGTCCAGTGTGGGGGTGCCTGCGGGTTTGGAGGAGCCTGGAGAACTCCTGCTGAGAGTGCTAGTGGCCCTTGTCTTGCAGCTGCATCTCGGGGTTGCTCCTTTGCATGGGTGTACCCCTGGTGGTCTCTCTGCAAGTAGGAGTAGCACTGAGATCTTGGGATGGCAGTGTGGCCAATCCTGAGGTATCTGAGGCCCAGATGGGTGGTATAGAGACTGGGTTTGTGAGGGCTGCTCTGGACTGAGAGATATCAGAGACAAGGCTGAGAAACTGTTGAACACTAACAGAAACAGTTCAGCTTTCCAGCAAGATTTATTTTATTTTTTGATTCACTAATCTCTCTACCACATTTGGAACAGGATGTTTTTTATGCATCAGTGTGTGGAGGACAATGATATATGAATGGTGTTTTGCATTTTTCTTGTATTCTTATGTCTTTATTTTTTTTCTGTTTGTTTGTATTCTTTCTCTCTTTCTATTGTCTTGGATTTTCTTTCCAACTTTTCTGCAACCAACAGCCAATCTCTGTCAGCTCATCTTCCACTCTTCCTCTGAGTTTTTACTTCTACATTTTCTCCTCCTCCCTCCTGAATACTGCATACTATATACACTACCTCTGATCTCTCATCCACAATTGGAAATTCTAAACCATGTTAACAAACATTCTGTTTGTACTATAGATAGTTACTGAAGTCATCATTTTGGTTTAATGTGAGAAAGCAGTAGATACCTTAGTGGGAGCTATTAGGTTTAAGGCTATATATTGTCTGCACTGGGTGCTCTTGATATTGGTCTCACCAGTAAAGGTGAAGCACTGGAAACCTTCAGGGACACTATAAGTCTACAGGGAAGAATTTATCCTGCCTTAGATCCATACTTTTAGATGGGAAAACACACTAACAACATGAAAAAACAAGGGAATAAAGCACCCCAAACAAACCAAGATGCTTCAACAACAGAAGCCATGATAACACAGTAGAAGAAATGTCCAAGTAGGAGTTCAGATTGTACATAGTTAAATTGATTAAAGAAGTAAAGGATAGTATAAGGAGTGAAGTCAAAGAAAAAACACAGGAAGTGAAAGACCACTTCAATAAAGAGTTAGAGATCGTGGAAAAAAAAAAAAAAAAACAAACAAGCAGAAATCCTCGAAATGAAGGAATCAGTAAACCAAATTATAAATTCAACAGAAAGCATCACCAACAGACTAGACCACTTGGAAGACTGAAATTCAGACAATGAAGACAAAATATATAATCTTGAAAGTAAAGTTGAATGTGCAGAGAAGATGGTAAGAAACCATGAACAGAATGACCAAGAATTGTGGGATAACATGAAAAGACCAAATTTAAGAGTTATTGGAATAGATGAAGGAGCAGAGATACAAACCAAAGAAATGCACAATCTTTTCAATGATATAATAGCAGAAAATTTCCCAAATGTAAAGAATGGAATGGAAAATCAAATACAAGAGGCTTACAGGACCCCATTCAAGGAATTCTTCATCTTGTATTTTAGTAGTTTGGGTTTTCTCTCTTTTTCTCTTTGTTAGCATGGCCATGGGTTTATCTATTTTATTTATTTTCTCAAAGAACCAATTTTTGTTTTGTCAATTTTTTAAAAATTATTTATTTTGTTTCTCTAATCTGAAAATACTCAGATTTATAATAGAATTCAGTATCTTGAGTTCAAGTATGGGTGATTTTTTCCGTCTTTTAAAGTAGTATTTGGAACCCAAAGACACTGCAAAAATTATATTTCTTAGCAAAATGGATTTACTTTTTAAAAATACATTATCTATTGCATTGACTAGGAGAAACATTATGGTAGGAACGTGTTAATGTTGCTTCATCCCATCTTTCTCTTTCCCATTTGTCTGTTTGTCTTAGAGAAAATCCTAATATAACAACTTGGAAACAGATGGTTTCCATGTGAGATGATTCCAGAGAAGGAGCTGGAAAATGATAGTGGAGAGAGAACAGAGGGTGGAGTGGTGCCCTGATGGAAGGGTCACCACCCTGAACAGCTGGAACCCAGACCCACAGAGGTTTCTGTGGGAAACTCTGGAATTTCTCTACCAAAGTCAGGAGGAACTGAGGCCATTGATCCACTGGCTCTCAACCCGCAGCAGTTGAACATTGACCCTGGTGGGATGAGTTGCCCCATGCTTTTTGGTTGGACTTGCAAGGTAGACCAAGCCTGAGAGACTAGAGCTAGCCCTCAGGCAAGGAGTTGGAGAGAGGAGTCATGGTTTTCTGGCTGGTAACTGTTCACCAGAGCTGCAGGTGTACTCACAGTGGATGAATGGATGTAGATTAGAAGGGACACCTCCTGCTCTGCCACCAATTTATGCATATGTTGGATGTAAATCTTTGGCATCAATGAAAGAAGAGGGTATTTAATGTAAAGATGAGAGTGAGTACATAAGTGAGAGCTGTATAATTTTCTAAGACAATAAAACCCTCAACTTTAAATAAGCACCTTCTCTTTTTTCTTATAGTTGATGTAGAGTTTGCATTTGTGGCCAAAGGCAGAGTTAACAGAAAAAAGGATTTTAACCTCAGGAGGACAGGGATTATTCCCCACCTAGGGCCACTGCTTAGGTGCACCCTAAAATCCCCCATGCCACATGTTAGGTGAAAACTCCAGACCTTTGTCAGTTGCCAAGTGTCTTTCTTCAGCTTTCTATGTCCAAGAGGATGGGTTTACGCTGTCACGTCAATGTTTATTAAACTGTTAGTTCTTGAGTACTATTTTAGTGAACCAATGGACATTCTCTAGAATTTAGGTACAAAACGTGAGGCAAATGTATGTTGGATAAAGTCCAACAGGATAACAATAAAATATGCTCAAGGTCCATTGTCTAAAACTTGAGGCCAATTGGGTTTGGGTATAAGGACTTTTCAAGATTCAGAAAAAAATATGTGATTCTTAGGAAAATATTATGTAATTCACCTAATGTAGTCTAAAGACTCACCCTATAAAAGAACATACTAATATCTATGAAAAATAAATTAATATTCACATTGAGAAAATCAACTATACATAACCCTTGTGTGGGTTCTATGTTACTGCATATCAAAGTCCCACAAAACTCAGGCTTAAAAAACAATGACTCAATACATTTATTACATCTTTTGCATGTGTAATGGGTGCATCACTTGTCTCCAATTTTGTACAGTGGTTTTCCATTTCACAAATTGGTTGAGCCAGAGGGTTAGATAAAGTCAAACATGATAAAACATTACTGGGGATTGAACCCAGGACATTGCACATGCCAGGCAAGCACTTTACCACTAAGGCAGAGTTCTGAGGTAGAACCTATTCCCCTGAGATAGTTTTATTTATAAGTCTGGTACCCTGGTTGTGGATCCAGGAAACTGGTTCCATCTCAAGAACTAGAGAAGCTATGTGAGGGCTCTTCTGCAGACATGGCTTCAGGTTGATCAGACTTCTTAGAGGGTGGTTTCAGGATCTGAGAAATATTGTTGGGAGAAGCATCCTTAAATATTTTAGAACATCATTTTCTCCACCCTCCTGAACAAGCAGGTCATCAAGGTCAGGCCAGTATAAATGGGAGAGAAATGTGTTCTTATCTACTAAAGAGAAAAGTAAAAACAAACAAACAAACAAAAATGTGTTCTCCAGTGTTCTTCCATAGTTCACCCAATGCTCACAAATTATTTAAATTCCTCAACTTGAAGAGCATATTTATCCACTCCTCCATTTTTTCAAATTCTCATGGAGTGAGCTCAAGTACAGTAGCCATACCATTTAAATCAGGTCCAGACTTGGATGAGCATCCCTAGGTGCACTTCCTTAGGTAGAATTGTGGAATACAGTTTCTTTAACTTTGAGAATCTGCAAACTGAGAGACACATATCTACCCCCACCAGAGCCAATGTACTGTGGTGATTCAAGGATCTGATAGTTAAAGTTCACAGACTCAGTTAAATTGTGGGAAAATGAAAACAGATTAATGTCACTATTCCAGAGCAATTTGGAAACTCAGTTGTCAGACATTGCAGTCCTTTCATTAAGATCCAGTCCTGCTCCTTAGAGTTGATTCTGCAGCTCTTGGTGTTAGCTCCTGAGGGTCTTCAGTCTGCCTTCTGCATTGGCTCTCTGTTCCCATGTTGGTAGTTAGGTCACCTTATCAATCTATTTTCTGCCAAGAGAAGTTCAAAGATCCTGAATTTTTGAGTGTTTATATTGTTTGGTTCAATTATAAGATGCTTCTGCTTCTTTAGTCCAAGCTGAGTGGGCTTCAACCAACACAGTGGTCCTAAACATCACTTGGTGGGCTTTCTCTGTTTCTTATTGAGATTCATTCCATTAGATCAAGGTTACCCCAGGAATATCTTCATGAGAGAATTCTCCATGGCATGGATGAAGATCCACATGTTGTGCAGAATAATTTCAAGGCTCTTAGATATCTATTTGTCCAGGTGAGAGTGTCTATATGGCCACATTCAAATCTTTCTGAAGTCTGGTTGAATCTGGCCTGCCAAATGTTTGTGTAAATAAAATGCTATTGGTATGTCCATTCAATTTCCTCTTTAGCATTAAGTTTTCAGCATTGAATAATTTCAATACAGACCACATAGCAAGAAAGTCACTCTGACACTTAGTACAAAGTTGGCCCATACTGGCTTTAAGTTATCTTAATCCTGCAGCAATGAGTCGGAATGACGCATGGCATTTTTTTTTTAATTTTTTATTGTTGGTTGTTCAAAACATTACATAGTTCTTGATATATCATATTTCACACTTTGATTCAAGTGGGTTATGAACTCCCATTTTTACCCCGTATACAAATTGCAGAATCACATCAGTTACACATCCATTGATTTACATATTGCCATACTAGTGTCTGTTGTATTCTGCTGCCTTTCCTATCCTCTACTATCCCCCCTCCCCTCCCCTCCCCTCTTCTCTCTCTACCCCCTCTACTGTCATTCATTTCTCCCCCTTGTATTATTTTCCCCTTTCCCCTCACTTCCTCTTGTATGAAATTTTGTATAACCTTGAGGGTCTCCTTCCATTTCCATGCAATTTCCCTTCTCTCTCCCTTTCCCTCCCACCTCTCATCCCAGTTTAATATTAATCTTGTTCTCATGCTCTTCGTCCCTACTCTGTTCTTAGTTACACTCCTTATATCAAAGAAGACATTTGGCATTTGTTTTTTAGGGATTGGCTAGCTTCACTTAGCATAATCTGCTCTAATGCCATCCATTTCCCTGCAAATTCTATGATTTTGTCACTTTTTAATGCAGAGTAATACTCCATTGTGTATAAATGCCACATTTTTTTTATCCATTCATCTATTGAAGGGCATCTAGGTTGGTTCCACAGTCTTGCTATTGTGAATTGTGCTGCTATGAACATCGATGTAACAGTGTCCCTGTAGCATGCTCTTTTTAGGTCTTTAGGGAATAGACCTAGAAGGGGAATAGCTGGGTCAAATGGTGGTTCCATTCCCAGCTTTCCAAGAAATCTCCATACTGCTTTCCAAATTGGCTGCACCAATTTGCAGTCCCACCAGCAATGTACAAGTGTACCCTTTTCCCCACATCCTCGCCAGCACTTGTTGTTTGACTTCATAATGGCTGCTAACCAGACAAAGACACTTCAAAGAAAGAAAACTACAGACCAATATCTCTAATGAACCTAGATGCAAAAATCCTCAATAAAATTCTGGCGAATCGGATACAAAAACATATCAAAAAAATTGTGCACCATGATCAAGTAGGATTCATCCCTGGGATGCAAGGCTGGTTCAATACATGGAAATCAATAAATGTTATTCACCACATCAATAGACTTAAAAATAAGAACCATATGATCATCTCGATAGATGTGGAAAAAGCATTCGACAAAGTACAGCATCCCTTTATGTTCAAAACTCTAGAAAAACTAGGGATAACAGGAACATACCTCAATATTGTAAAAGCAATCTATGCTAAGCCTCAGGCTAGCATCATTCTGAATGGAGAAAAATTGAAGGCATTCCCTCTAAAATCTGGAACAAGACAGGGATGCCCTCTCTCACCACTTCTGTTCAACATAGTTCTCGAAACACTGACCAGAGCAATTAGACAGACGAAAGAAATTAAAGGCATAAAAATAGGAAAAGAAGAACTTAAATTATCACTATTTGCAGGTGACATGATTATATACCTAGCAGACCCAAAAGGGTCTACAAAGAAACTATTAGAGCTAATAAATGAATTCAGCAAAGTGGCAGGATATAAAATCAACACGCATAAATCAAAGGCATTCCTGTATATCAGCGACAAATCCTCTGAAATGGAAATGAGGACAACCACTCCATTGCCATGGCATTTTTGCCAGAACAGAGTGATTGAGAGGTGATGCCAGCAAGCCATTGAGATGATAATGTTTATGTTAAGCTGTGTATTCAATTGCATATTAGACCCCTGCTGTCCGCCTAGGCCTGGTACTTTGGAGTTCTCAGGGGGATTCCCGGAGAGTTCCCCATTGATTGGGGAAGTGCCGGAGGAGGGATTTGGGTTGGTGTGTGATGTGTCCAGGGAGAAGGCCGCATGCATGGCGTTCAGGGGAGTGCGGAGAATAAAGGAGTTCCTGTTTTGAACCTACAAGGCTGTGTGGCGGCTCGGTTATTTTGTGCCCAGCCAGACTGCAGCAATTTACTTTCTAATTTTTCTTGAGAAAGGAGAAGTTGGTTGTTTTGTTTTTGTTGTTGTTTTTAAGCTTCTCTTTCTTTATTCACATCTTGTGACATATGGCCATAAACCTAAACAGAAACTAAACATAAATTAAAATAAACACAATTCCCTGTCTCAGCGTGAACTCCATGCCTCTTTTCCCAGATCTACCAGCTCATTAAGTGTGTTTTCTATTTTCTACGTGATCACGGGTACCAATACCTCTAGATTTCAACTTCTATGCAAAGTTGTTTTTCTTTTTAAACTGTCTGCAGTAGTATTTTCCTTTCCATTCTTCCTGTTTTATCAGACTCTTTTTACTTTCACTAAAACCCTCCAAAAGAGTCATCAATGCCATTTTTTAAATACAGAGATGTGACTTAAATCAGAGCTAGAGGATAACCAAGGACTAGGAATCAGATTACTGTTTGATCTAAGACATTTGTGATGCTTCTATAGTATTGCACCTGCTGCTACTACCACTCTGGTCTCAACTACTACTAAGCTTATTTGCCCTCTTTCTACAATATTCACACTGAATTTGTACGCAAATTTTGGAGACATAGCCAACAGCGTTTTATAAAGTAAATCATGGAGATTGAAGTGAGGTTACAGAAAGGAAAATAGTACAGAGAATTGACTCTACCATAAAAACAAGAAGAAAAATTAAAAAAATTAGTCAAGTCCTTTCTATTCCTCTGAGATTTGGATAGCCATTCTTTTCAAATGCACTCATATTAACCCAAAATCCCCACTAGACAGATGGACCCTGCGAAAATCCAAAATGCCCCTTAGAGAAATAAAAAGACTCCACATCCCCATTAGATCAATGATCCAGAAAGTCAAAGGTCTGTGGTTTTTGTCATTTGATTGATAAGACTAATGTGCTCGGTATTTCCAACTGTGCTGATAAGTTGATATTTGAATTTTTCAGAAAAAAAAAAAATACAAAAGGATTTTTCTTTTTGTGGAGGAAAAAAAAACAACCAGCTGTTTTCCTATCTGCTAAAAGAAATTACAGTATTTCCCATTACCAGCACATGCTTTATGGGTCTGGGTTATTTATTGACCCACAAAATCTCAGTTCAGATGCACCATCTGGTTGCTCAATGAAGTCTTACATTGTACACAATTTTCCACCTGGACTCCCCAGAAAATACAAATCTAGACTTGATATAAATGTCAACCACTGTTTTATGTCAGATTAATTTATTTCCAAACTTTTATAAAACTGTTAGACTGCCAAGATTCTCTACAATAGGTTACCAGCCCAACACCTGCATCCCACCTTACCCTCATCCTGATGTGGATTTGACCATCAACTTGCAACGGACAGGAGGGCAAAGGGGCAAATGTGCAACAAGGAGCAGAGAGCAAGGTGCAGGCAACACAGTGGTATCATCTTCCTGTGCCCTGTTCGCCCTCTCCTCCATTTTTTTTTACCATTGAGCTCACTTATACTGGAATGTAGGCAGTGCACCCCACATACAAAATTTTCAGCCATTATGTGTGTGTGTGTGTGTGTGTGTGTGAGAGAGAGAGAGGGTATGTGTGAGGGAGTCCTAAGGTGCCATTGGCTCAGAATCTGACTCTTAAGTATGTGCCTGGCACAGTAAGCCCACGTGATTTATTTGATTGAAGTGAATAGTGAGGTGTGGATTTGACATTTGATTGATAGTGAGGCTCAATAGTCTTCATCCTCATCAGACTTAAAGCTCTGCAAGGGCAGCAAGGTGTCTGTTTTGCTGACCACTGAGCCACAGTATTTGATACAGTGCCTACAAATACAAGATGTGGAATCAACTTAACAGAAATGCTTTTTTTTTTTTTATTGTAGAGCAATGAGAGGAGGTAGGATCCACCTCCTTCCCTAATTTTGTATACTCCCCTCATCTTCCAAGCCCTGAGTTTAAATCCCAGTTTGTAATTTGTACACAAATGACATTCTCAGTCCTTCATGTCATCCCCAAATGGGGAAAGTTTTGCTGTTCTGGGTTCTTCCAGTGTAAGACACCTTGTGTATGCAGAATCAGTCCAGCTCAAGACCTGTAAGATAAGCACTTTCCTGAGGTGACTTGATGCTGGATCCTCCGCCCCCAGCAGCTAGTTCAGCCCATGAGAGTTGCTCTCCTCTGGCTCTGGAAGGACTGCAGATCTCAGGCTCTTACAGTTTACCACTTCCCTAACTCACCCTTCCCCTTTACCTGAAAGACACGCCTATCAGCTTTCACAGGTGAGGTCAGAGTCATTTACAGGATACCACTCTCACGTGGCAGATGATTAATGTGAGGTAATCCTTTAAGGACTAAAATCCAATAATTAATAAAATGGCTGCCTAAGTCCGGAAGCAGATATGTGTTAGTTAGATCTTGAACTGTGTTACTTAAATCCATTGGAGTTTAAATTCGCTCAAAAGAAAACATGAGGTCTGGGGAAAGATACATAATTACCAAGTGTAAAAATTGAAAATTTAATTCCTTTTTCTGGTCATATTTTTAGAGGCATCCAAAGTCTTCTACTCAAATACCCCAAAAGTAATCACCTGATTCTCATAACCTGGGGAAGTATCATTTTTAATAAAACAAAATTATGTGAGGCTATCATTAATTAAACTTTTAAAAGTTTTGAGATGTTTATAAATTCACGCACAGTTGTACAAAATAATATAGAAAAAGGTCATGAAAAGCTGGAAAATCTTGCAAAACTCTAGAGCAATCTCACAACCAGGATGTTGACATTGACGTGATGGAGATAATTTTCATCCTCACAAGGCTGCATCCTATTATCCCCTCCTATCTGTGCCCACTTCACCTGCCTCCATGCATAACCCTGAAAACATGAATCTCTTCTCCATCTCTAGAATTCTGACATTTCAATCATGTAGACAAACAAAACCACACAGTATGTAAGCTTTTGTGATCCTGTGTTCTTTTTTCATTCAGATTTGTTTGGACAGTCATCTGATTCTTTCCGGTGTGAATGCTTTTGAGCATGTCCTCTCATGTAGTGTTTTATTTAACAACTATGCCATACTCTCTCTCACTCTACAGACGATTCCTCCACTGGCTTCATCTGGGCTTATTTATATAGTTGACGTCAAGGGCCTGAGATCTCCTGGGATTGCTGTGTGTCTGTACCTCCTGCCCTTCATCCTGGGCTTCTCTGCAGGGCAGTACCTGGGAGCAATCCCTGAGAACACAAATGGATGCTAAAAAACATTAGCTCTGAAGTCACACAATGTTGTTTCCACCTTATATTAGTGGTTGAAGTTTTGTCAAAATCAGGAGATTTCAGATGTATAACAAGGAAGACGGATTCTACCATTTTATGGAATAAGCTGTAGGGAATTGTGTCTGTATTTAGTCGACTGAAAGATCTGGGAGGTTAGTTTTTAGAGTATTCGCCATATGTACCCAAATTGACGTTTCACCAGAGCAAGGGAAAGGAGAAAAACGGTCTTGCCTGCACTCATACTCCTCTGTCCTGCCCTACTGGTGTCATACCTTAAATGTGTTCTGCATGTGCATTGTAACCCCCTCAGGCAGTGCTAGTATGTTAGACTTCACATGCACCTTCAGACAGAGCTCAGAAAACTCCAGAGGAAGCCGGAAAGCTATATTTTCTCATAATTCTGTTTCCTGTGTTCTTCTTCCTTCATTATGTCCCAGTTCTTCTTTATCATATGTTTCTACTTAAGAGCTTCCTTTAATAATCCCCTAAAATTAAGTCTGGTGGTGACAAATCATCTTGTTTTCTTTTTTTTTTTTTTTATTTTTTTATTTTATTTTTTTTTTTTTTTTTATTGTATATAAACATTTTGTAACATTTATTTATTTTTTTTTTTATTTTTTTTTTATTTTTTATTGTTGGCTGTTCAAAACATTACATAGTTCTTGATATATCATATTTCACAATTTGATTCAAGTGGGTTATGAGCTCCCATTTTTACCCCATATACAGATTGCAGAATCACATCAGTTACACATCCATTGATTTACATATTGCCATACTAGTGTCTGTTGTATTCTGCTGTCTTTCCTATCCTCTACTATCCCCCCTCCCCTCCCCTCCCCTCCCCTCTTCTCTCTCTGCCCCCTTTACTGACATTCGTTTGTCCCCCTTGTATTATTTTTCCCCTTCCCCTCACTTCCTCTTGTATGTACTTTTGTATACCTCTGAGGGTCTCCTTCCATTTCCATGCATTTTCCCTTCTCTCTCCCTTTCCCTCTACAGGGACACTGCTACATCGATGTTCATAGCAGCACAATTCACAATAGCTAGACTGTGGAACCAACCTAGATGCCCTTCAATGGATGAATGGATAAAAAAAATGTGGCATTTATACACAATGGAGTATTACTCTGCATTAAAAAATGACAAAATCATAGAATTTACAGGGAAATGGATGGCATTAGAGCAGATTATGCTAAGTGAAGCTAGCCAATCCCTAAAAAACAAATGTCAAATGTCTTCTTTGATATAAGGAGAGTAGCTAAGAACAGAGTAGGGTCGAAGAGCATGAGAAGAAGATTAACATCATCTTGTTTTCTTTTGCCTATGAACATCTTGATTTTCCCTTCACTATTGACCAATATTATGAGATATAGGATTCGGAGTTCACATTTCTCATCATTCAGCACTAAGAAAAGATCCCGCCCATTCATTCTAGCTTCTGTAGTTTCTAATGACAAAACTGCTATGATTAAAAACGTTTTTCCTATAGGTAAAATTTCATTTATTTATCACTGATTCCACAATTTTCCCCGAGTCTTTAGCTTACAGAAATTTGCGGGTCATGGGGCTGCCTTTAGGTCTTTCCTGTTTGAGCTTTGCTCAGCTTCAGAAATATTACATCTGTCTTTGTTAAATCGGTTGTTTAAGTGCCTGTTAAGCCCTCCTTTTATTCCCATTTTTTTTTCCTCTCTGTTGTTCAGATCAGGTGATTTCTATTATTTTCAATTAGAGTTCACTGATTATCTCCTCTATTCTTTAAGATTCTTTTAACCTAATTCTAAATCTCTATCAGGATGGGGTTGCCGTTCTGTTGACTATCATTTTATAAAGCGAGTTGAGATATTTCTGGTTCTTGGTAGGGTTAGTTACTTTTTATTTCAGATTTTTTTTTTTTTTTATTGAAGAATGTCTACTTTGAGAACCACCCACCAGACTCTGGAACTTCCTTAACCCTCTGTTTCACTGACTCCCCCAACCTCACTCCAGCAGGAAAGTGTCAGCTGTGGCCAGATGGGAAAAGTGTACAGCTTCTCTTCTTGGCCTCCACTGATACCAACATGGACAGAATTCCTATTAATGCTGGACTTAGGTTGCAGCCACAGCTTCCTGTAGGTTGGCATTGGAGGATACCAGCAGGGCTAAAGGGGCAAAGCCATAGCCTTACAGCTCCTGAGAGGACCCCTAATGGCAGACCACAGGAGCAGCTGCTCCATTACCACTCTTTACTAGAACTCACCTGACATGAGTCCAGCATGTGGGGAGAGGGACGCTTGCTGCTTCTGCCAGATAAAGGAATCTTAGACTCTTTACATGGTCTCCACTGGCACTGTGTCGGGTGGTGGTTACCACCCAGAAAGGAAGACAGTTTAAGATCCCTACCTGACCTTCTGCTCATCACGCAGGAGGGGGACGTGGGTTTCCAGGTGCCTCATTCCTAATAGCAGGAGGCCAGGCTCCTGCTCATGGATTAAGTTGCAGGTAAGGACAGCCCCACAACTTTTCCGCAGAGCTGTCATGGAAGAGGGGTCATTGTGGAACAGGTTTTGTCTCAGTTTTAGTTACCTTTTTACTGCGGAGACTAAAAGACCTGACAAAAACGACTACAGGAGGAAAAGTTTATTTGGGTCTTAGAGTTTCAGAGGTCCATAGAGAGCCAGCTCCATTCCTCAGGGCCCAATGTGAGGAAGGACATCACATCACGATGGAAGAGTGTTGAGGAGGAAAGGGGCTCTGAACAGGACACCAGGAAGCAGCGGGAGAGCTCTGATCAAAAGGACAAAATATAGACCCCAAGGCAAGCCCTCAGTGACCCACCTCCTGCAGTCCCACCCACCTACAGTTAGGACCCAGTTAATCCCTATTTGTGGATTAGGTTAAGGCTCTCATAACCCAATCATTGCACCTCTGGGAATGATTGCCTTGTCTCATGCATGAGCTTTTAGGGAACATCTCACATATTGAAACTTTGACCGCCATGCTGAGCTGCCCTCTCCTCACCACTTGGCTGGAAAGAGTAGGCTTTGGAATTGTTCATACCCACTGGCATTTCTGTATACTGGCTTCTTCTGCTTTGAACCTGAGACACATGATATGAAACAAAACCCAGAGAACTTACTGCTCTGCTGTTACTTGGGTTCCAAAGCCCCAACCCAGCCTGACTTCTGCTCTTCAGCTTTCAGAGCTGTCTCCTGTTTGCTTCCTCTGTAATGTCAAGCTATCTAGTTGTGATGAGCAAAGGGATGAGGGAAGTCCCACATACCCACCCTTCCACAAGCTGAATTATAAGCACAATTTTTAAAATAATAAGAAGATTATTTACATAAATAATTTCTTCTAAATTTTCTCAAAGGAAATTAATGGTACTATGATGCAGATCATTAGGGTCCATAGTTTAATGAGTATGTATTACCCTGAGTATGATTTGCACTGGCACATACATTAGATGCCCTAACTCTATTCCTTAGCAGATATACCAGCATTCCCATTTCAAAAGATGAAGGGTATGATTCTTAAAGAGGTACAATAATGCATTTAAGGGAAACTTACTGCCTACTTAAAATCTTTCCCTATTAACATTTTTTTCCACAGGTGAAAATTGACCCTCCATCGTGTAGCATTCAATACTATTACGGTCTATATATGAGGTTCAGATACAAGGTGTCACCCAAAGCTCATGTGTGAGACAGTGCAAGAATTTTCAAAGATTAAATGATTCCAAAATGAAAGGTGTAAGCTTATCAGTGGATTAATCCTCTGATGTGAAATAACTGGGCCATAACTATAGGCAGTTAGGGTGTGGCTGAAAGATGCAGGTCACTGGGGGCAGGGCTTTGGGGTTTATACTTTGTCCCTGGTGAGTGGAGTTCTCTCTGCTTCCTGGTGGCTGTGCCCTGAGCTGCTTTCTTCTGCCATGAGGTTCTGCCTCACCTCTGGCCCAGAGCTATGGACTTGGCCAGCCATAGACCGAACCTCTGAAACTGTGAGTCAGAATAAATTCTAAACTCCAAACTCCTCTAAAATTGTTCTTGTCAGATCTTTTGCTCATAATGATGCACAAGAACATGTGCAAGATGACTAAAATAAATATATTTTACAGTCTGAGTCACGTTCTATCTTCCTAGTCTCTATATAAGTTATACGTTATCATCTGATCAACAAAGAGCTACTTGTTTTTTTTTTAAAATAGGAAGATTGTCTTTCCACTTTTTCTGTACTCTGTTTACTTGTATATCATGTGACTATCTTCTTTAACCTTCTCAGTTTCCAACCAAAGTCAATGACTATGATTTATTCAGAGTACAAAATTCAATGGTGAGCAGGTTAAAAAGCATATTGCTAAATGAATCAATGAGTTATATAAAAAAAAGGCTTATGAAAAATATAATAATAACCCAGGAGGAAAGTTATGGATTCTTAATAAACTCATCTTGACAGAGTCATAAAGTGTAATAATTCTAGGGCACAAAATAACCTAGCCACCACAAAGCCTTGTAGATTCAAACAGCAACTCTTTATTCCCGAACTCTCACCGGCACTCTACACGCACGCACGTTCTGGGAAAAATACACTCCCTCCACCAGGCTCTGCTTACCAATTCTCTCAGAACCCTGCGAGAACTCAATGGGAACTCAAGGAGCGGGCGCCTGAGGCAGCAGGATACGCCCTATTCCCAGCAGGATCCACCCTAAACCTGGAGCCACCCTAATCCAGCAGGATCCACCCTAAACCTGAAGCCACCCTAATCCCTGAGCAGGGTCACCTTTCAACCAAAAATGCCATGCGTCATTCCTACTTGGCTATGGCTCTCAGCAAATATTAAAGACAAGGATAATTTTGGATTGCATGATTGTTGAACTCTATAAAGAGCTTCAACATGGATAATTTCATTTGATTCTCACATTATACTCTAAGGTAGATAAGAAGTAGTTATTATTTTTTGTTTTCAGACAAGCAGCTTTGTTTTATAAAGTGGCTCCTTTTCTAAGTATACTAGTGCCTACATAGCATTACCAGATCATTGATCCCTACCTCAGGCACTTTTCTATCTATAGGAGACCATTCTGAAGAAACACTGCAGTGGTGGACATACACTCCTCCCACACAGTCACTCTGCATTTGCATCCCAGCTCTGCATGTGCTAGTTTCTTTTCATCTTCTTGTACAGGACAACATCTGTGCATCTAGCTCAGAGGGCAGTTTCAGGAATTAAGATTCTTATCATATCATATTTGGCATAAAGTAATTTGACCTCTATTATAAACCAGACTTCTTATATATAAACCAAAAACTTTGTAAATAGGAACCTTGAACCTAGGAGCCAAATGCTCATACCAATATAATAGCAGATTCCTGCTTGATTGGCATGTGAGGTGCAACTGCCAAGGAGTCTCTAGATCCTAGATCAGGAAAGCTGCGGTGATAAGTTGAGTAGGTGCCCCTAGTGTCCAATGGGAAGACAAAAAGGGCCAGTGGAAAGATTCAAATGATGATATCATGATGAAATAGGTAGTTTTTAAAAGATCATTTTTTCACAAGTAAATGTGGGAAATGCATCTGAGGCAGAGAACTCTGACTTTCCAAGCCAATCAAAGTCTACAAATCTGACACTGACATCTCTTTGATTCATTTTTCATAAGAGCTCTTGTATAGATCACTTTTAATAAAATCAAGCTAAATTTTCAAATAGCATACATATTAGGTTTAAGAATTCTTTGTTCATTGCAAATAGAAGCAATAAGAAGATTAATTTCAACAACTCCATGTATATGGTTGTAATGTGTTCCCTTGAAGCATGATTTTATATCGTATTGCCGAAGGAGAACAAATTGAACTCAATTATTTCATTCTCTCAACTTATTACTGAAATATTAAGGCACAACAAAGATACTTTCTACCTTAATCGCCTTATCTCTAGCCTCTGGCACATGGCTGAGCCTCAACATTTTGAATATTGATGTTGAAGCGACAATCTCTATTTCTATCCCACAAGCAAGTGTCAGAAATAAAGAAATTTCAAGAGAAAGCACATTTCATGTCAAGAAATATCCTGCCACTGCACTTCCTTACCAGAAACAAACATTGGTCAAGAAATGAGAAATACAGGTGCTGGGATCTGAAATGAGCCTGGGCGTTGGGCTGTGGGCTCATCTATCACAACAGGCAATCAGGACCTTCTGGGTGGCCGCGAAAGATCAGTAGTGATTTGCAGGCTGCCACTTTGCCTCTGTGCAGAGCCTGAGATCAGCAAAATCTTCCCCCTAATATATTTCACAATGCCCAAGTAGAAATAAAAATTGAAAGAAATCACCTGTGCATGTTCTCAGATCAGTTTTTTTTAACACTTCATAATGCCACATGACCCAGGGGTGTTTATAAACATGAATGAGGAAACAGAGGAAAGGACAAGTCGAGAAAGGGGAGCAAGAAAAAGAGAAGAAGAAGAAAGGCAAAACACACTTTTGATTATTCATGCTGGTCTTTCCTGGTTTCTCAGGTTATTGTGAGACTGTTCATGGACTGATAGTGTCTGATGCTTGTGGCCCTTATAAGTAATTGGCTATATTTCTCTAGTGTCACTTAAAAATTTTATATCCATAATTTCATTTCACTGTCCAGCAATGATGAAATAAGCATTACCAGTAGCTGAATGTAGATGTGCTAACTGAGCTTAAAGAAACTATCTTTCCAAGGTAAATTATGGTGCTAATACTTTGCAAACTTGTCCCTCGGATCGGTGTCCTGGTTCAAAATACAATACGTTTTTGCTACTTGTGTCACCCAGATAAATGAATTGTCTGAAACAGAAGAGCACAAGTAACAGCAGTGTTGATGTGTGTAATCAAGGTGAGATGATTCCCAATTCTGTGACTCTTATTCCATTGATAAGCTGTCCCTCTCCTATCAAGATTTCTCTTCACCTCTAAGAAACTCATTCCACTTTTTAAGGATGAGCACAGACTTCTGGATTTTTCAATGCAATGCACTGCAACATTTTTCTTATAATTTTGTTGATTACAATTCTGTTGATCTTTGAATTGTTCTATTTGGTTGTGGTTTGAACTTCTCTGATTCCTGTCTACTTGATATGCTCCCAGCCACCTTCAGTATTTTCTGCATTTTCGGGCACATGATGTCCCAGGCTTGCCTTATGCTTTTCCTGATTCATTTGTGATAAAAGCCATTTGTCTAAGAAGCTCTCATTTATTTTCATGATAGGTAATATTTACAAATCAAGAACTGGGTAGGTAGCTTAGTAGGCTTATTAGTACTGGGCTATCCTTGTAGTGCCAAATAAATTTCAAAGCAGTGCTTTGTTCTTCACATTTCTCTCCTCCCTATTCCTATGGATCCATGCACTGCCTAACAACATTTCAAGCAATGATGGACTGTATAGATGATGGTGTGCCAGAAGATTATAATGGAGCTGAAATAGTCTATCTCCTTGTCACATTGTGACCATCATAATTTCATAGTGCAATATTACTTACTTGTCCGGAGTGACACTGGTGTAAATAAACCTATTGTGCCGCCATTCACATAAAAGTGCAGCACACACAATTATGTACACACATAATGCTTGATGATAATGAATGGCCATGTTACTGGTTTGTTAATTGCTATACTACATTTTATCACTACTTTATCTTCCTGTTATAAGAGGAAAAACATTTACTCTAAGTCAGTAAGCAGTGCTATAGCTGCAACAGCCTTAGATTCTGTGTTGAACATGGCTCTTGATTCAATCAAGAGACCACATTAGGTAGTTGACCTGTGCCTTCTAGATTTGAGTAAATACATTCTACAATGTTTGCATGTTGATCACCATTTTCCAGAATGTAACCCCCAGTTGTGGAACACGACTGTGTCTTTTTCCTCAGGATTAGAAACCAGTGTCTAAGAACATCAGTAGATTTACTCATTTCATCTATTCCACAGGTTTAGTGCACAAATGCCACTCTATCAACTATGGTGTTGATACAGTTCAAGATTTTTTTGATTTTTTTTTTTTTTTTAAATCATCATCTGTTAGTCGCCTCAGCTTAGACCCAGTGTAAGTAGGAGCACCCTAGATCACTTACTTCTGGCCAACTGATCACAGACTAGAGGAACTTCCCACATAACCTACAGATTTAAGAGAACTGGCAATAGTTTCAATCACTATTATCATTTTATAAGTTAAGCCACGTCTTTTGTGGAAGCCGTTCTTCGTACACTAGAGTGCTGTGACATATTAACATGGACAGATTGATCGACATTTCACAAAATATTTTTTCTGATATGTTTTCTATTAGAATGGGCCACATGGGAGTTTCTTGCAGGATCTGGAAGGTAGAGAAATAAAACATTAGCAATTTCAGAACTGAAATACATTTTCTCTGATTCACTCACTCTACTGTCATGAACCAGCCTTGGAGCCTGCACTTTCCCTGTTCCCTGGATTCCTCTTCAGTTTTAAGCCTCTTTTGTCAGACATGTGTATTTAGCTCTGTGACAAATGGCCCTGGTTTTTGTAGGGTACCCAGGTTACCAGAGTCAGAGCCAACAATAAGAGATATAGATTTCAGTCTGTCTTCATGGAATTTCAGCTCCTGCTTGTGGGATACAGTCTACTCCTACTATTCCCCTCCTGACTGGCTCCTTAGGAATTCACATTCCAGCCTCAGGCTAGGAGACACAGCTGTTCAGAGACTGTTCCTTCCCCCTCCTCGTAAACCAACTCCTCTATAGACTCCTTTTATATACCCTCCTAGTTCTGCTTCTCTGGTTGTGCCCTGACAGACGCACACAGCAATAGATAGTTAATACAAAAGACTAAGCGGATTCCAGGGTCCCACACAACTGGGCTTATTATGGGAGGTTCTAAGGGGAGAAAAGACACATATGCACAGTGTTCTCAAGAATTTCCAAATTTAGAAAGTTAAAAGGGAGGTTTTCCATGCCCAGGCAGGGCACACCCTGAGATGAATTCTAGAAGTAAACAAACTACCTCATGGATACAGCACACAACAATGACAAAGTTGGGTTGAAGCCTGCTTCCTTTCAAATTGTGGCTATATAAAATGGAATTTCTTATTCTCCAATGCAGCAGGAAACCACAGATATATTCTTGCCTTCTATCTTTTGGAAAACTGAGGTAATTCAATTGGTAATAGAATCTATAAATATTATAATCTCTAGAATGAGGTGGCCAATCACAGGTAAAAAGGTCAGATTTCCAATAGCAACTATAGTTCAGTTAAATTGCTTGGGACCCTTAGGGCAGTTAATTCCAGATAATGGTCTGTTTCAGGTCTTTTATAATTAAATGTTGATCTTTTTCTTTATTATGACATTATCATTATTATTACTACTACCACTACTATTTAATGCTGGCAATGTACAGCTATCTGAAGAAAAAAAAAGTATCAAAGATTCTGAAGTGCAAAGAGATATTTGGAACTAATCCACCATTCTTAATTACAGCATCACTCATTTTTAATCTTTTATAGATGATTTATCTTTTATGTCTTTAACCTTTTGTATTTTTAAAGCCCGACAAAATCAACTCTTCATATTAGAATATAGGTGTAGGATAAATACGGAGACTAATTACCCTGAAAGACCACATTAGGAATCTACTACCAGGTCATTAACTGGAGCCTCCGATCCTGGCAGTATAAAATGGATTCAAATGAAGTGAACAGACTCCCAGGAATAATAAACAGATTCTTCCTCCTGGTGGTTTCTTTTAGGGAGCACATCAGCAAACTCATACAACCATTTATCAACATCAAGGGTGTGTCCTCCTTAAATTCCAGTGGAGTCCCATCTAGTGAGACGCTGTTTGATTTCCACTGGTCAGGTTGAGCATGTTCCTTATCCAGCCGAGAAGAAGCCTTGTACCCCAAATCAGAAGCTTCTCATCAGTGTCTTTTAAACTGTGGACTGTTAGGATTTTTAATCAGCCAGTTCAGGGTACTCTTTCTCAATCTGGGATTGAGAATTTTGGAGTAAATATAAAATTCCTGGGGGTGAGTCTAAAGTATGTCTAATCCTATTGGTAAGCTTAGTGTTGGCGTGTCACATCAGCCAAAATATTTGTCCCTGCCAGGATTTGACCAGGTAAATGCATTTTTGCCAATAAGCACAACTCCAGTGTCCTTGTCTATCCCCAGCCGCACCACTGCTGGGAATATGGCTATGTCCACAGTTCTGACAGTCTGCGAGACATGGACATCTCACAAGGAAAAAGAACACGCACTCCTTGGGGACTTCTGTAAGGATAATTGGGTACAATGCCACCAAAGTCCCCCCGGTGACTGCCTGAGCACCACAGAGGTACACACAGTGGAACTGTTGTGAAGGAGAGGCGCCTGCTATTTCCCACCTGTGCTCAGTCCCTGCAACCCCCGAGGCCCCTCCCAGTCCTTACCCTGAGAGTGGGAACGAGGTGGCCCCGGGTCTCCCTCTTCATGCACTTACTGTTACATGACATGCTCCCATTTACATGGATATCCTGACTCGCTTGTGATCTGCTTTGACTTTTATCTTGTTTTGATTCTCCTATTATCTTTGTACCAACGTGAGTGTTGGGCCTGGCTACATTGAGCCCTTTTTGACTATGGTTTGAATTTTGTGTTCAAATTCCATGATACAAATCTCTCCTGAGCAGGGTTGGCTCTCCCAGTCTCACATTCCTTCGTTAGCTAGCTGCCTACAGGCCTTGTCCTATCTCGGTTTGCATGAGCCTTGCACACAGCACCTGGAAAGACTTCCAACGCACTGGAGATCTGTCTTACTATGAACTGCTCGGCTGTGGTGCCCTTAAAGTACCCCACATTGCCTGCCTGTACCTTACTCTCTGACCAGGACCTTCCATCTACTATTCAGCTGTTTCCTTGGGAGGGCATGGCTTCATACTGCAGCCAGTCTTTGCTAACCTCCTGACTTTACATGCCACAAATAAATACTGCAAGATACATTATAGACTTGTCCCCATTGATTCTAACAGCATCTCTCCAATCTGTGCTAGGCAGGCACTGACACTGTCACTAACATATATATATACACACATGCAAATAATCACATTTATATATATATTCAAACACATATATTATGTATGTATATATATTGATAACACACACACACTCATACATACATATATACACACACATATGTTGTATAGATTTATGAGCAAGATAAATCCCTGAGCAGAAAGCCTCAATAAGTGAAGTGCAGAGAGTCCTCCAGGCATTATGGGGGAAGTTCACATGCAAAGAAAACGAGAGGAGATTTTAATAAATAACATAAACTACATACAAAGAGCACATAGCTGGATTTTAAGCCCTGGGAAGCAGGGTCATGTGACATTAATGTGGCAAGATGGAGTGCAACCTGGAGACCTCCACCACTCCCTGCACCCTGCAGAGGACGTTCTTCCTCACCATGGCCATGGCCCTGCTTGGTCAGTGGAAGGAGCGGACCATTCGGGGGCATCTTCTGCCATCACTTAGATGCACCCTGTATTCCTGCTCATCTCCCCAGAGGCTTCCCACCTTTTCATGTGAACAATATGCTCAGGTAACAACTGCAACTTCAGGCTGGGTTTCAGAATGACCACATGTGGTGGCACTGCTGTCTTGATCCAAGAGAAGGTGACAAACAGCCTAATCAACTCACCCGCCAACCTCAGTACCTATGAGCAAAGAATCAGTAGCTGTTGGAGGTTGCCACTGAGATTGTTGAATTAGTTTGCTACCAGAATTAGCTTACTAATTCACCAGCTTATAGAGAAAAAGAGCTTCTTATTTTATATCCTTGATATATGTTAGCTATCTTGTTCTTCTAACAACCCCATGGAGATCTATTGTCTCTGTTTTTGGAGAGGAAGCTAAAGCACTGATGGTTAAGTGGCCTGCTGCAGTCTCCCAGCAGGGGTTCCAGATTCTAGCCAGCAAGGTCAAAAGCAGTGGTATTAAAAATGCTGTTCAGGCTGGATAATTCTCATCTTCACCCAAAGTATGAAGACTGAAGTTTACCTCTGAGTTTGTGAAACACTGAAGAAATTTTAACAGGTGAGTGTTTTGATTAGACTTGGTTTTATAAGCATTCTTTAAACACTATGTAAAGCATGAATTAAAGGAAGGAAGGAAGGTTCCAGGTAGAAACAAGAGACTGACTCAGTCTTAGTGAGGCAGAACTAGAGAGGACAAATAAATATACTTGTGAAGATTAATTTAAGGTGATAGCTATTTGATAGAGCAGAATCAAAGATGATCTCAGATTTTGGGAGTGAAATAGGGATGCAAATAAAGAGGACCCTGGGAACAGGATGGCCAGGTAGATGTGAACCATGTGAAATGCTTCTGAGCATGTCCAATAGGCAGTCTGAAAAATTGTCTTGGTGCTATGGCCTGAGTCTCAGCAGAATATCTATCTTATCATAATAGAAGTGAGATTGCCTGGGGAAAATGTGTGGAGTGATGAGAAGGCCTAGAACAGGGCCCGATGTCAAAACTTTCATATTCTGCTAGTGTCTTAACAATATCTAGGTGCAAGAGTCCTAGATGCACTTTCACATCACAGAGGTCATTGGTGACATGGAGATGTTTCAAAATAAACTTTCCATCCCATCTCATAGCTCTCTCCCTCTCTGCTCAACCATCTTTAATGAAGTAAAGGCTCAAATGTGCTTTGCTGTCTCTTGCCTTTCCTCAAGGCTTCTGTCAAGGGTATACGGTCTGTACCCTAGCAATGGCTCTCACACTCAGATGGAAACCAATATTTATTTAATGCCTGGCTGTAAGACATCATAGGAGTTTTAATAATTTTCTCTTTGAACTTGTGTTTTGTAGGTGGAATCTGGAGAAGCAACGTGTTTGCCTGTGCGTAGAGATGGTGGGTGTAATATGCATGACCAGTGCTCCTAGATTTCCCAATTGCATATGGCCCAATGCCTCATAGGTATGGAGGTCTGGTGAGCAGGATGCATGGGGATTCATCAAGACTCAAAAACATTCACTCAGTAAGTACCCTTGGACTGAGTAAGTAGAAGTGCTGGGTCCCTGAAACGCCACACTGTTCTTTATATCCAGAATTTACTGAAAACAATAACTTGGGAAGAAAGGGAACAATAGGATAGGAAAGCTATAGGTCCTTTTCCTTTAAGTTCTTTTATTTTTAACTCATCACTAAGTTGAAGGTAGATTGTGTTTAGAGAGTGTATCTGCTTCAAGAAGTGAAATGAACACTGTTTGAGTTCATTTTGTGCAGGATTTCCACTGTTCTGAGAAATATGAAATACACAATCATCTATGAACAGTTGGATACCAATTGTGAAATGCCAACGCCAGTCCAGTGATTTTTTATGAGTTAAATACTTTTATACTTGCAATTAAACTTGGTTATCGTTATGGTTTTGATATGAGGTGTCCCCCAAAAGCTCATGGGGACAATGCGATGAAATTTAGAGGTGAAACGATTGGGTTCAGGCTCTCCTAATGCTAGAGGTGCATTAATCCCTTGATAGGGATTAACTGAGTGGTGACTGCAGGCAGGTGAGGTGTGGTTGGAGGAGGTGGGTCATTGGGAGTGTGACTTTGGGATTTATAGTTTGTCCCAGGTGAGAGGAGAGGTGTCTGCTTCCTGGAGCCATGTCCTGAGCCGTTTTCCTTTACCACACCCATTGGTCATGATGTACTGCCTCATCAAAGGCACAGAGCAAGGAGATTTGACCATCTCCAGAGTAAGAGCTCTGAAACTTTGAGCCCCAAATAAAGTTTTCCTCTTTTAAAACTGTTCTTGTCAGATCTCTTGGTCATAAAGGAAAACAAAACAAAACAAAAATCTGACCAGAGTACTTACACAATATAAATGTAATGAATCAATCCATAATGATAACTTATTTTTTTTCTTTTCTTTAGATAGAATAGTATTAAGAAGAAAATAAAAACGGTGAAAATTTGAAAGAGACACCATAAGAGACAGGAGAGTTTTGGAGCTTGATACCTGTGTCACCACCTCCTCCTGCTGTTTGAGTAAGGGATTCTGCATTTCCATTTTGCTCTGTACCTCTCATCTTGTGGGGCTGACTCTACCTCTTCGTCTGTGATTGCAATGATTCTGCACATGTTAGGTATCACATGACCTCCCCCAGGAAACCTGTCCAGGAAGTTTACACCCATGATGTTTTCTCTTTCTTTGTGGTCCCCTGACATGCAGTGTGTATTTCTCCCCTTACAGATACCAGGTATAAATTACATCTATTTATGGCTCTCTCTTCTCTTTTCAAATACAAACTTGCCAAAAGCAAAGGTGATGTCATTTTCAGTCTTATATTCCCAGTTGGAAATTGCCTCTACTCCTCCAACATTTTATAGAGTAAATTAAGTATGATATATTTCTCAAGAAAGAAGTTCTAATTTTATCTTATTTTTAAAAGAAGGCAATCCTGGGGCTGGAGTAATGGCTCAGCAGTAGAGCGTTTGACTAGCCCGCGGGAGGCCCTGGGTTCAGTCCTCAGCACCACATTTTAAAAAAATAAAATAAATAAAGGTATTGTGTCCAACTACAACTAAAAAAAAAAAAAAACATTTTTAAAAAGAGAAGGAAATCCTGGAGCAATATAAGTGGTCTTTGGAAGTTCATTTGAATTTGGAAAGATGTATACTGAGATAATATGACCAAATTAGCTGGAGGCAGGTTTAGGAGAATGGTGCGTGGTAGGCTATTCAGTGTTTGCTTCTATCTTGTTTTTCAAGGATTTTTAAGAAAAAATATAATAACTTTTCAACAATTGTACCAGAACTGAATGCCATGCTTTCCTTGTGATTATTTCAATGAATAAAGAAACATAAAGAAATATAACTTCCGTGTTTTCTCAAACACCTTGTAATCAGATGAGCTACACAGAAATTTTCAAGGTAGTGTTCCAACATAGGAATGTGTATTTATAGTTTTACACTTCCCCAGAATTATAACGCACAAATATTAATAATGTAATAGAGTCTTCTTCTATTTTTGTGCATAATAAGTTGTCAGCTGGTAATGATACAGCACTATTCACTCCTTGGGCATCTCAGAGTTGGCATAGAACACAAAGAATCACTCCACAACCCACCAGGAAGGGGGATGGATCTTCTCATTAAACCAAACTCTCACATGTGCCAAAAACAGAAAAAAGGGAGCTCTGAAGACTGCAGAGCAAGACAAATCTAGTCCATGAAAGGAAATATTTTTATAGGTACATCAATAGCAATTCCAACACAGTTGTCAGGGAACAATGCATGGGAATTGAGACCTCAGACTGAATTATGTAAGATGAGAGTTATGTATAATTATGTGGCTTTTATAAAACTTTGTTAGCTAAATGCTTCTCCATTCTCACTGAATTTCTCAAGAGATAAAATGACAGCCTGGGCTCCTGTGTGGAATCACTCATTTGCAGAAATGATAACAAGAAGTGATATCGCAGTCATGGCGTGAGGATAGGTAGAAACTGGTTTTTGGAGAATCAGGCAGATTTATCAGTTGTGGTATAAAATCAGGGTCATGGAGGAAATGAGGTTGACACGACTGCTTGTTAGGAGCTTCAGTATCTGCCATCTTTGATTCATCTACAATCATGTTCTTTAATCAAGCCACTTTCCTGATCTTTCATGTGGCATTTTTCACTATTAACAATCTATCTTCTCTGATGGCTTCACCTGCACCACAGGAAGCTGAGTGTCCACACTTCTGTAACTGAATTAGAGCTTTGCCCAGGCTGTACTCCTCTTCTCCCTAGGTTACAGAACAGGGGCACCACTTGGGCTCCACAGCCCAATGCTCCATCTCCTCCCCTGCCGCTTATTCCCCAGACACCCATGACCCAATCTTTTCCCCTCTAACAGCTCTCCCTTTTTAATTCCTTCCCCATTCCTATGGATACTAGATGTTTTCTGGATCTCATGCATTTTTGTTGGCTTAAATTATAAACTCTTCTTCTCAGGTCTTTATCTTTAATTTCTCTCCTTTTAATAAACCCTCTTTCCTAAGGAGAAATGATGATCCAGTTATCTTTTTTTTTTTTTTTCTGAAGCTTAGAATTTCTTGAGCATTTGCCACTGATTGAGACTCAAGGCCTGTGGACCTCACAGCTCCGCTCTCAGCTCATGCAAATAGACATTTAAGTACAGTGCTGGGAAGCTCACACACTAGAATCAAAGGGTCTTACTTTCTAAACTGGATTTTAGGCTTTTCTTAAACTGAATGTCCCACAGGTTTCACACATATGTGATGTGGGATGATGGAAATTAATAATACAACATACTTATAAGATCCTGAGGAGGATTTATAATTAACACTTGCAGAATTTAGCACATTGCTTGACTAATTGTGAAGTGCTCAAAGGCTAAATTATTTTTGCTTTTAACTATTCTCCTATGTTCATCCTTGTATTCCTCAATTTACCTTATTTATCATGCATTTGCAGATTTGCAAATGTATTTTCCTTTACCAAGAAATCAATCTTATCCTCCTTTACAATCTCAGTCTAAGTGACTCTTTACTGAGTCTGATTTATTAGCTCTGCCCTTACCCCCCCCCCCCCCAGACATTTTTGTTCTTTTTCTTGAATTTGTTTCTGAGTCCTTGTGAATGCTTACTGCATGGTACACATTCTATGTATCTATTAAATGAATTGAATCAAAAAGGAGTTGTGAAATGGCCCTGGTGAAGAATAAAACAGATAATGAAAACCTGAAGAAGGAAATATTTCATTTAGTTGGGTGGCCAAGGGGTCTAGGGGTTCAAAAAAGCTCTGGAGGTCCTCAGAGGGGAGAGTATCTTCCTCAGTCTCCAACTGTACCCGAACTGAGGAGCCAACAAACTCAGAGACAGAGGAAAGTACAGAGAAATTGGGAAGGCAGAGGAGGAAGAGGAAATGAGAGAAGGTGTGGTGAACTAGGGCAGATTCCCCCAAACCTAACACAAGGCCAGAGGCTCAAAACACCAAGAAGACACAAGGTATTGAGAGTAGTTCTGTCCAGCCAGCAGCGGGGGGATTGCCTGTGTGAAGCAGGTCCATTATATCAGCTAAGGATGCAGGCCACGGCAGAAGTCGGGAGAACCAGCTGCCTGCACTTTCAGTCTCAGAAAGAGAAGTCAAATGGAGTGTTCCAGTTGAACCTAGCCTTGTGTCTGTGCACGTTTGAGGATAGTATCTTGTTACTCTTGACGCACATTGAGGTTTAGACTCTTCCCAATTCAACACTGAGGGGTAACTGTTGTAACTATCCTTCACCTCACTTTTCTAATTGGAATTGGAATATGCTTCTTGGTGGCTTTGGGATGTGTCTCTCAGTCAGGTTGACCCTCAACTTTCTCAGAGTCCTATTTCTTGCATATTTTCACTTCAGCTGCAACACAGGTGAAATTCCTTGGAGATCTGGGGGACAGAAAAGAAGTGACAATCTTTGATAAACCCCCGTTTTGTTGTTGATCTTCAGACCTACCTCACTGGTATGAAGCGGTGACATCTCTGTCTTGCTCTGTCCTCTTCAGTGTCTCCAATTCTTGAGTCTGGTGTGCGTGGGTTGGGGTCTGTGGTAAGGGCTCTAGATCCTGCAGGGTACACAAGTTACCTAGGACAGCACAACAGCAACCAACAGAGGTCATGGTGCGTCCTCGTGGTCTTCCACCTGGTGTTTGTAGATTTGGGCCGGGCTTTCCTTTCCCCTACTTTACATATTTCCTCCCTTCCTGATAATGTCTCCAGTGGACTGTCTCCTGTGAACTCAGCACCATCCAAGACACTCCTCCTTACAGAACACAGACTTCCTAACACCTCACAATTGTATTAGGCACGGATCCATCGCTCTCCCTTCCTCTGTCCCTACCCACACAAGTGTGTGCCAATGCAGAAAGTGACTCTGCTTCTCTTGTTTGAGTTTGTCAGGTTCAACTTTTGTTCTTCTATTTGCTTATTTAAATTGTATCTTGTATCTAGAATCATCTTCAGATGATTACAGTTCAGTCACATGTTCATATTTGTATTAAATGGAGATTTTTTCACTATATGGTCTAAGAGTTTTTATACTTTCCCCTAAACAAATGCACTATTTAAGGAAGAATGTTGGGTCAATTAAAAAGCTGCACTATGGATTACGTTACCCATCTCTAGAAACTCCCTTTCCATAGAGACTGAGTTATCTGGGTAATCACTAAACCTTGGATGTGGATCTATTTAACTCCCTCGTCCTCCACAATAGTATCTTACACTTGACTGCAGTGGCATATCCATAGTCCCAGATGCACACAGAGCTGAGGCAGGAGGATTGTCTGAGACCAGAAAAAGTAATTAGAGAATAAGCGTTTGGAGGAAACCCATAACTTATAGCTCATAAGAAAGCGTGTCCACTGTGTTTTATTCACTAACTGAAAACCCAGTCCCCATGCTGATTTGAAATGTCATAACTTGCGTTTAGTGGTTCAGGTGCTTCCATCTGAACTATGAAAGAATAACCTGCTTTTTCTAATCCTTCAGAAAACTCAGAGCCATAATTATGTTCCTCTTTGCCATGCATTCTCTAGGTTAAATATCCTTTGGCTTATCTATGTACTTAGTTGAATGCATAGGATTATTTTCAGAACTTTCTTCTCAACATGATAAGTCGTGTTTAAAAACCCCCTTCTAGGATATGCCTAAAAAGATATCAGGATTATGTGAACATACCACTCAGAAAACAGAATATTGGCACCCTGTGGCTTTATAACACATTATTGTAATGCTTGGAAGAATGTATTCAAACCGCGGCTCTTAGTAACTCTGACATTATGGTAGTTTATCTGTGGTGTACTTTGAAATTAAGTTAGGAATGTGATATGATCATGTAAGCTCCTAGGCTGGTCATAAAGAACTGTGACAGCTACTTGGAGAGGCCCTACATTGATTTGTGGCAACCTTCTTGAGTTGCTTAGTTGGGATTATAAATAATAAACTCCCCAAACATAATGAAGTAGTAAATGACAATAGAAAATCAATAATGCATGAAAACACGCCTGTGATTTACTGGTATTTAAGCCATCTCCACACGCAAGGTTCAAAGATTGCTTAAAGCCACTTTCAAGGACCAAGAAGTGATTGCATATAAGATACCATTGTGGAGGACGGGGGTATTAAATAAACTCACATTCATGGCTTAATAATAATTACCTAAATGGCTCAATTCCCATGGGATGGAGAGTTAATAGAGATGGATCCATTAATTTATGGTATAGTTTTTTAATTGTGCCAATATTCTTCTTCTTTAAATAGTGCCGTTGTTAATGGGAAAGTACAAGTAAAGGAAATAGCTTGCTTGGCCTTTGTCTTTGCTGATAGGAGAGAGAAAATCTCACAAGTTATCTTTTCGAGTGAGCAGCTCACAGGGAAAAGAAGGATGGCCAGCATCACTTACTAAAGTGACAGGTGACACAATGCCTTAGAGAAAGAAGAGAATTCATCCTTGTCTTAGAGTCCCTTGCATCACGGTGAAGACCTGACATGAACAACGTAGAGGAGGAAAAGCTTATGTTGGCTCATAGATTCAGAGGCTCAGTCCAGCGTGCTCCAGGTGAGGCAGCACATCATGGCGGACAGACTCATGGCCCAAGGAAGCAGCTCAGGACAGGGCAACCAGGGAGCAGAGAGAGCTGTTCACCAGGGATAAAACAGAGACCCCAAGCACACCCCCAGTGGCCAACTCCCTCCAGCCATACGCTACAATTACTGTCCCATTAAATTCAAATGAGTAGATTGATTCACTGGTTAGGTTACACCTCTGTCATCATGTCACCTCTGAAAACTCTTCATTGTCTCACAGATGAGTTTTGGGGGGACACCTCATATCCAACCCATAAAAACCTTGAACAGGGGGCACAAAGGGACTGTATAAATGATTTACGACATAAAAAGTTTGAAGAAGGGTGGGGATCTCATGGGAGACTGAAAGGAACTGTTGGAAGGTTAAGTTAGAAAAACACACCAGCTAATTTTTTTTTCCCATCACCAATGCAAAAGGTTTTCAGGTGCCTCAGCCCCGCTCTCTATTTCCACAGTCTTTTGATCATCCTTTTGCCCTCCTTGAACCACTATTGAGTGTAGTGTGATTTCTCACTGGATGTCATTGTGCCCTTTCTCTGTGGCATTCGTGTCTTTTTCCTTCTGGATTTTATGGGGGGAAATCTCACCTTCCTGCCATTCTGTGACTGAACCTTGGTGGCCAATGTAATGGAGCCCCTGCGTCCACATAACCCAGAGGGGTTCCACAGCCAGCATCTTGGCCCACTCTCCACGGTGATTCCCCCCACATCCTCACCACTGTCCTTGGACCTCTTGTGGCTCTCTTTCTTTCCAGAATCACCTTAGGACATTAAGTTCAATTCACAGGGAAAATACAGCTACACTCCAGTGACCATATGGCTCCTTGCCAAAAATATCTTCTATCTTCAGGGACTCTGCTTTAACTTTCTGAGTTCAGATATCGAAATACCCTAGGGCCCATGTCCCACATTCCCGTTCTCTTTCAGGAGGGTGAAATGGTTAAGGATCGCTGTTCCCTCTTGTCTTTTCCTTCCTCCAGTGTTTTGAATATTACCACATTCTACTTTCTCGATGACCTAGACTGCTTCCTTGCTACACTCCACATTTATAGGGATTTGTTTTAATGATGTCTCTTATTAGCATCAAATAATCACATGCACACACACATGCACACAAATGCCAGTCTCAACCCCATGTCTCCCAGGTCCTTTTTTACTCTCTCATAGCTGTTCTTGACAGAATTGTATGAACTCTGCTCCATTTTGAATTCTTTCACCACAGTTTTCAAGTGGACTACTAGGAATCTATCTTAAATATATATTTACCTGACACACTGTAGGTGTTTCATTAGCAATATTTATAACAGATAGAAGTGTATGCAATTTAAGTTATTTACAACTTGAGTTTAGGCAATTACTTTGTTCTAGAGTTGTCTTTGCAAGCCATGTAATTGTCTAATACAGCATGTAATGCTCTCAGAAATCAGTGTGGATAAAGGAGCTAATAATAATATAGTATTATTAGAAAATAATGTAGAGCTTGTATCTGATGTGGTCAGAACTGTGCATTTATGTGTACCTAGAAAACCTGAAAGAAACCATATCACAAGCAATCAACAAGTGTCAAACACCTGAAAAAGGGACTGTGCCCTGGGATTTTCTCAGAGCTCTCCTGGTTCCAAGTAAGTGTATATGGGGGCCAAGGAGAGAGGCCCATCTGGAGACTCTCCCCAATAATGTCTTAGTTACCAAGGACACCAGAAGTTCTCTTCACCAAGAAATGGTCTAGAGACAGCTGTTTTGGAACCTGTGAATGTGGATTTGCAGGCTGGATGGAGTGGAGGGGACGCATGCTGGTGTGAAGTCTCCTGTGGGCATCAGGGGATGGGACCACACTGCCATGGCCAGAGTAGAAACTCTAAGGACCCTGAGATTTTAATGTTTGAACTTAAACTTCCAAGTCATTCTTAAGATATTTTTGTCAAGGTAGAAGAAAAGGAAAAAAAAAAAAAAAAAAAACAACCCTACTGAATTGTCAATATGTTTTCTGAGCACACAGTTTTTAAAGGTATAGATGTGTAGGATCTGGGCACCCGTGGTGTGCACTTAGGGCACAGCCTGACCACTGTCTAAGATGGCAAGAGTCACACATCTCTGCATGAGTGAGGTTGATTATTTTTTCCTTCTCCCTGTCTTCTTTCTTTCCTTTCTTCCTCCCTTCCCCTTCTTTTTCTTTTTGTGTATTTCTAAATTTTTACTATTAGAATTTCTAATTTGTTTATTATGTAAGTTTAAAAAGCAGTAAAATAAACTTTAAAAATATTCAGTTATCAACAGATCAGATACAAAATGCATTTTAAAATAGGCATGCCGGTGAGAAACTCAATAAGTATTTTGTACAAGAGGAGACAGAGAAACCCGTCTGGAAACACATAAATCAATAAAAACAAAGCTCAGGCAAGTGTTCGTATTGAGAAAACCTCGCTCTGCTAGGCCTGGCGATTTTCTATTTCAAACCGAAAGTACAAATCCTGAAACAGCAAAGGACATGGGGAAAATGCCTTAGATTAACATATACCAAAATATTGCTGTGAAGGTGGTTAGAAAGCTTTGTCAAGGTTCTTTCCCAAATAAATATGATTGACGTGGAAGCGTTCACAATAGCAACGGGACCCTGGCTTTTTGAGGTCACTGATCCCCTAATGCTGGGACAATGCTGAAGGAATGGGAAATATAATAACTTCAATTGACTTATCCCAACACTACCTTTTATCGTGTCTCATCTTTTATCTTTTAGCCAAATGAATTTCTCCAATAAAAGCATTCTAAGAGATTCATACAGGCATGAAGTTAGATATGAAAGGGGTTTCTCTTTTCTTAAAATTGCTGCCTGACTTCTGACTGAAACGTGGGAGGTGCAGTGAGAAGCAAATGGGGCAGCATTCAGAGCCTGGTCCTGGGAGTAGCTTAGGGCATGGTCAGGGAACAGGTGTGCTCAGTTGCTGGGATGGATCAAGAGCTCAGCAGTGTCCACTGGAAGGAGGCCATCTGGTTCAGAGGCACTTGAGCTCTCTGCCCTCTGTCTGCAATAAGGAGCCCTCACCCTGTTTCCTGTTTTGAAGGGTTTTGTTTTTGTTTTTTTAAGATACTGGTAGATCTCACTAAATCTTCTTCCTTATTCTGGGGTTTTCTTTATCCAATATACCCTTCTAAAACAGAAATATGATTTATCCATTTCCTGGATTAAAAATGTGTTCAGTTTCCTAGTTGCTATAATTCTAAACTCTCTCACCTGGTCAGAAACCTCTTCATCATCAGACACCCTACTCATCTCTCACTGTTCTTTTCAGGTTTGAACTGAGTAAAACCTGGAGTAGCTCCATCCACCCAGATGTACATGGAGCCTGGTGTGCTGCCTGGGCGGGCCTCTGCCTGGGCCCAGCCCTGCCTCCCTGCGGCCTCCACAGCTCCTTTCCTGTAAGGATGGGTCCCCTCTGATGTTGACTCCTCTGTGCACCTGCTCAGCCACCTCCACCTTTGTGTCACTAGCCCTTTGGAAGACATAGTAGTGTATGGTTTCCCTCTACCCTGATTAGAAAAATTCCACTTTTGCATTACTAAGTGTGCTCCAAAATAGGAGTAATATTTGTTGAAATAGTCCAGTGGTATCCTTCCTATGGTCTGATAGTTTCCTGGTGAGTCCTAAAGACTCACGTGAATAGAGACCTGTAACTCAATGTTAAGACGAGAGCTGGGATATTTTATAACATCAGTACATGCCTCCTCCATAGAGTCCTCAGACTCTTGAACTGTATAGGGAGCTCCCTAATCACGGGAGGAATATCTATTTGATGAAAATATACATAAATGGATATAATCTGAGGGGCAGATGTAGGTGAAAATTCTTCAAAATAAACCACTGTTTATTTTACTTGTTTAAAGGAGTAATGCACGGATGTAGTTAAAAATCCAAAACAATGCCAGGAAGTCATGAGTGGAATAAATTCTCTCGTTCCCATTTCTCTCTAGCAATGTGGTTTCTTCCCACTTCCATTCAGGCACCCACAGTATTAGTCTTCCCTGTATTCTGGCAATATCTCTTCATGAAAACGTAGGCATATGAGAGCGTATATTCTGGTTGCCCTCTAGTTTATGCTGAAGGTAGCAATTTACACACACCATACCGGGCCTTGCTTTTTCACTTAACCATATATTTTACAATATTTTCTATGAGGTATGCTTTGTCATCCTCTTCAAATGGATTGCATTGATTGCTTTTAACAGATGCATAGTGAAAGTTGTGTGGCTGTTTATTTCCGTGGTCCTGTGCAGAGAGGCATTAAGGCGGATGCTGGTACTTGGATTATAAGGAATGATGAAATGAGAAAACTGAAAACATACCTGCGTGCACAGGTGTGCCTGTGAGATAATGTCAGAGTAATGAGACTACAGGGTCAGGTGCAAATAAAATTTTGATAGATGCTTCAAACTAGCCCCTCAGAGCATTAAACCCTCATGGCATTAAACCACTTTGTGTTCTTGCCAGGTGTATCATAGAGTGCTAATCTCTTCACAGAGTTGCCCCAAAGATGATTTTCAATGTTTTGGATTTTTTCAGATCTTATACTTGAGAAAGTTCTCAATGCTCCCTTTTTTAAGCTTTTTTATTTTTAATTTTTTTTGATCTTGATGGACCTTTATTTCATTCATTTATTTATATGCTGGGCTGAGAATTGAACCCAGTACCTCACTCATGCTAGGCAAATGCTCTACCACTGAGCTACAACCCCAACCCTCAATGAACTTTTATTTAGAAAAACATTTTCATAATTTCAATATTTAGTGACAGTTCAGTGTGTGTGTGTGTGTGTGTCCTTGTTTATGGGCTTATCCTGAGTTGTATGTTTTTCTAATTGCTTTCTAGCTCATAGAAGGCAAGAATATAATCTCAGTTCAATCTGAATTAAATATATTTGGTAAATTTTTAATTGGTATTTTGATGTTGCTCATGGAAAATTTTTCGTTTGGCATTGAATATTGTTTTTATCAATGAAATTAAATTTTACAATTTTAACAAAAGATATTTTGAATTAGCTTAAGAAAGGTCTTTTTTACCCCAAAATTATGAGAGTTCACCATTTATTCTAGTGCCTATTTATTTTCATATTTAACAATTATATTTTTATCTATTTAAAATTGTATTGATAGGCCATGTTAGGTTTTGTTAGTATGATTGTTTAGTTGCCCAATTTCAATTGTTAAAAATTCTGTTCTTTGCATTCTAATTTGAGAAGTCAAATTTGTCATGTACTCCAACTCCTGATTTTCCATTTTTCTTCTTTGAGCTTTATAATATAATATGTTTTATTAACTAATCAAGCTGTATTTCCCTTTGTAGTTCTCAATCTCTTTTTCCATGATCTGTTATTTCCTGTTTTTATATAAATCCAGTAGCACTCTCTATGTAATATACCTGTGCAAGCATTTCAGATGCCTAATTTATACTATTGTTTTCTTTTTTATATATACATACATACATACTTTAAATAGAGGATTTCTGATATTTTTTCTGTGATGATACATTTAAAATTGAATCATTGAGTATGATAGTTCTTTATGAAATGGAACCCCAAATAAAGTGATAGATTTGAAAGATGTGGGATGGGTCTGTCTGTGGTAGACAGATGGGAGGGGGCAGACATGGGCAGGGCTAGCTTGTGGCCCGTGCAGGGGCTGCAGGAGAATTGAGTCCTGGAGACTCAGTGAGGGGGGGATTTTGGCTTGCTAATGGACAGGATTATGGATGACCTGGGGCAGGAACACCACTGACCATGGTGTGAAGATACTCAAGTACCCAAGGGGGGGCACCAATTGCCACGAACTGTGCAAGCATTTCAGATGCCTTCCAGAGCTCTGCTGGTAGTCATCTCAGCAGTAGAACCCCCAGCCCTGTCAATCACCCTGTGACAACAGCTAGAACTGACATTTTGATGGCAGCCTCATGAGAAACTCAGTTAGACCACCCAGCTAAGCCACACTCACATCTTGCACTCACAGGAATAATAATTCTTTCTTGTTTTAAGGTACTGCATTGTGGTATAACTTTTTTCCATTCTATTTTCTTGGGTGTGGTTTGTTTATGTGAGGGCTATGGAGTTGTATGTATTTTATTGTCTGCTATCTTAGTTAATTATTTTATTGTTTTAAACAGCTTCTCTTTTTGCCCACTTAAGTACTTTTCAATAATATAATTATGTCATATTCAAATTGTGATGGTTTTATTGACTTTTTTTTACACCCTTCAGTTATTTTTCTTCTCAAATTGCATTGGCTAATTCCTCTAGAGCAATAACAGTGGTAGTATAGGAGAGCTCTTGGCTTACCCTAGCTTTTAATGGAAGTGCTCCCTCTGTTTTTGGTACCAAAGCACAAGTCTTAGAAACAGTTTCTCATGTTCATATCCTAAGTTTTCCAAAACATTTCATCTCCATCCTCCCCACAAGGTTTAGGGACAGTTCATAAAAGAGCATGGGGAACTGTCACAATCTTGTTCAAATGCCATGGGAAACACGATGATGAAGAGCAATTCTATTTTTTGAGAAAACACTGATGTATATTTTTGTGTGTTATTATTCTAATAAAAATTAATCCGATTAAAATCTACTGTTTTTTCCACTTTTCGAATCATTAAAACTTGAAATTTATTAGCTTCCATCTGACTATAGATTGTAGGTCTGATTTCTGTTTGTGGCCAATATTCCATAAGACAATTCTGCTTCATTGTTCCACAAGTGATGAGCACTAAGGAGTCCCATGAAAATGCCCTGGGAAGTAGGAGAAGAGAGCACCTCCTTAACCTCACACTCTTACCATTAAGATGAACATAATCTGCTGACAATGCTTTGAAAACTCAATTTTGTACTAATGAAAGTCTCCAGACTTATAGTTACCTCTTTTCTGTTTATGTTTCTCTGGCATTCCTGTTACCACACACTTCACTTTGTCATTTCCCAATCACCTCCATGTTATCATCAGATTCACCTTTCATATATGTAAATGATGTCATCATTTCTTTATTTATACATTTTTAGTAGACCCTCCACACCTCATAGTGAATCTGGGCTATTAAAAGGCTAGCATGGGTGCTGTGTGGGAGGTCTCCCCCTCCCTTGCAGGTATCTCCTAACTCCTCTTTCCTCAGGCAATGCTCTCCTCTCCTCTGGCTTCTTCAAGTCCCATTTCTGCTCCTTGCATCCCTCTTACCCTTCTGGAGTCACTAGCTAAGTTGACTAACACCGGTGTCACTTCCTTCCTTTGGCCCAGTTGAAGCAACAATTCCTAGGCATTTCTCTATGTGCCATGGAGCTTGTTTGGGGAAATTTGATGGGAACGGTAGTGAGGGACGTGCTTTCAGGTCAGCCTCTAACACCATCTCTCAACATGCAGGATCCAGGGGAAGGGGCCAGTGATGCCCAGGGGAAGTCGGAGGTGGGAAGGTGCCTGAGTGTGATTCCTGGGTGGAGCTGATCCACAGCCCAGCCCTCTCCATCTGACCTGCGGATGAGGTTGAATGTGAAGTGGTCAAGAAGTAAACCTTTGTGCCAAGCCTCTGAGATTAAAGTGCAATTTAGAGGAGCTGGATTTTCTTGCTGAGAAGTGCATCCTCACTTCCTTCCACCAGATGCCCAAGGCATGGCGTGTCACCTCCTGCACTAGGCAGCGTCTCCTGGTCTCTCCTCAGCGGCAGTCCCTTGCTCTGGCTCCTGTGTATCTACCACAGCCACTCTGGCCTTTCTTATAACAATCTTTTTCTTAAAATTTTTCTCCACAAATGCCCCACTACCTGGAGAGGACAGGAATGGTCTCTCTGTTCCATTATACCCTGGAAGCACTGCATAGAAGTCAAACAACTTTCAGTCAACGCTGAAGAGGTCAGTGAAAGAAGCAGATATTTAAACAGGCTCACACACAACGGAAGAGTGGGACAGCATCTCCAAATCTGCAGAGACAGGGCTATGTTATCAAATTCATTCCTGTAGCAACAGGTAATCTCAGTCATTGCTTAAGGAACCAAATTTGTGGCTTCAGCATATACAATTTTAATTTCAAATCCTAGTTTAACTTTATATTACTTGATAAAGTATTTTAGTCCAAGATAAAATTACCTTTGCCATGCAAGAGGTTTACAACTCAATGGTATCTAATAAACTGAGAAAAAAATACAGAATTAGATTACTTTTGATCACTCTTATAAAAGATAAACTACTCTAAGGATAGCTATTTGGAAACCTGGGGTGTTCTTTTGCATTGGTCTTCTGTTTATGTGAGTGAATTACAATTTCAAAAACGCTGTTGCTTTATAGCAGTGATGGGGTTTGTGAAATGTTCTCAGGTCCTGGAAACATACCCAGGAGGAAGCTGTTTTGATATATGCCTCAACTGTTGGAGGAAAACACACAGAAGCAGATGGGCTTGGAGCATTATATAGCGTTTACGGTGGTGTAATTATAATTCACTACAAACAGGAAGGTCAATTATTTATTTATTCTCAAGTTTTTTTATTATCTATCTATCTATCTATCTATCTATATATATATACATAGATATGCATATATACATATATATATATATATATATATGTGTGTATGTATTTGTGTATATATATATATATAATTATGTTAATGATAAAGGAGAGCAATATAAGCTTGCCCCAACTAGATAACTAGATGTCAAGATTAAGGGAATTATACTGAATGTTTTAAATGTACCTTAACAAAGTAGAGGCCATATATGACCAAATTACAGCTAACACACTTGTATTAGTCCATTTGCTATTGATACAACAAAATATTTGAGGCTAGGTACTTTATAAAGCAAAGAAGATTATTTAGCTCACAGTTTTGCAGCTGAAGATCATGATGAGGACCTCATGGTAGAAGGCAGCACCCAGCGATGGAAATTTGAGCAGAAGGAAATCCCTTGTTAAGGAAAGAAGCTAGAGAGTAAGAGAGGCCTATCATTCTTTTGTACAAAAAAATTGTTCTCCTTAAAACTAACTCCATCCTGCAATGACTACCTCAGTTCCTTCCCAAGGAAGCATCCCCAAATGACTGGATCACCTCTCACTGTGCCTCACCCCTTGGTAATTCTTTTTAACATTACCATCCTGGAAACAAATCTTCCAGCAAACATACCATTGGGGAGCACACCCTAAGCACATCCAAACAATGGCCATAACACTGCAAAGTTGAAATCTATTCCTTTAATATTCAGAACAAGAAAATGATGCCTGTTACTCTCCCTTACATTCAACATATTACTGGAAGTCCTAGCCAGAGCAATTAAGCAAGAGGAAGAAATAAGAGGTCTCCACATTGGAAAAAAAAACAAAATTGAATTACCTCTGTTTGTAGATGATGTATATGGGAGACAGGCTTATTTATAAAACCTTACAACAGATCAGTGGCTGAGTTCTGTGGTGATAGGTGGACAGATAGCACTCATCCACCATGGTTATTTGCCAAGCAGAGCCTCCTGTCCCTCACTGTGGCTTGTCCATTGGCAGCCATCTGGATGAGTGACACATACTCTTTTCCATAGTGGCCCCTGGTCTGCCCCGCCCCCACTGAGGGAGAGGTTTTGTAGCCTAGGTTGCAGAAGCAGTGATATGCTTGGCACCAGCTGCTTAGTTAGCTTGCATGGCCAGCCTTCTGGGAGCAGCTGTCCTGGTGTGCATGCAACAAAGTAGCTGTCTGCAGAAGACACCATTTACCCTAAATCCCAGTGCATGACCAAACACCAGTGTCCTTTCAGTTGGCACCTAGCTGGGCTTCTTGGCCCAGACTTGCGCTCATTTATTCCCTAAACTTAGATAGGTTTTGGGGGAACAGAAGGGGGCATTCAGGCACATGGAGCTTTACTGTCCCGCTTTACTTAAGTAATGCTACACCTTCAGAGCTGGCTTTCAAAACCATTTTTTTTTTCCTTCAACTGAGGTTTGTTTGTTTCTTGTTTTTTTTTTTTTTTTTTTTTGGTTTTGTTTTGTTTAGAAGTTATGTTCATAATATTTTGTTTCTTGGTGAAAAGATCAACAAGAAGCAATTTTATTATTCACTTTTGTTGTCTTAAAGTGTCCAGAACATTTGAATCACTTTTTGCTTTGAAAAATCGGTACATATAGCTTCATTTTTCCTTCATTATTGAGGACCTCAACCTCTGCAGAGCATAATGGTGATTTTATAGTCATTTCAGAGTTAATTCTTCAGCTTTGACAAGATATCTCTAGGAATTTTTCTTTAAGACTGAATCGATAATAACCATTTTTTTTTATTCTGTGATTTAGCTGCTCCCACACATTTTCTGTCTGTGAATGACTTTGTGGGTGTGTGCTTGAGCTGGCTGTATAACTGCCTAATTTAGCTGCATCTCAGAGGAGAAGCTGGACACAGGTCTTGCCCCAGGATTCTGTGGGCAACAGCTTAGGCTCTGCTATGAGAGTCCCCAGTGGGGGTGGGCAGAGCAGGTAAAGAGGGCAAAGAAAAAAATAGAGAAAAGACGAAAAGCACAGAGGCCACATCCTCATGATCCAAAAGACTGCACCTTCCTGAGAAACACGCTAAGCAGAACATGTGTTCATGCTACGAGGCTTTGCACTGAAGTTTCCACTCTGCCTGGGCTGGGTTCCCTAGAAGAGAGAAGGCTGCCTTTGGACTATAGTGGAAGCAAATATAATGGCCCCTGCTTGGCTCCATCCTGGCTCTGCCCTTGGTCCATCTGAGTTCACACTGTGTAGGGAATTCCTGACAAGTGAGGGTCATCTGAGGAATGCAACCTCCTCACAGAGGTGATAAGGACAGGGATTCCAAGTTAAAGACGAACATTTAAAAAGGCCCTCTCCTCCAAACTGGACGCTACAACTGTAGTCCACTGTCCTTCATCCTGCAAGGTCCGTCTTGACCTTGCCCTATGCTCCTTAACATTCTCTTTTCCACTGAAGGCAGAGCGGAAGACACGGCTCTTGTCCCTCAGTTCTCCCTGAGGGACATCATGGTGCAGTCATACATGGACAAGTGAATAGGCCTGTGAGTTCATAGGTAGGGCAAGTCACAGCAGAGGTCGACTGTTACATGATGCATACACATGATGCAAAATGTTGCCTGAGTGAACATCTGTTAGTTCAATTTAATTAGGGGACTGCATGGGAAGGGTGTGTGTGTGTGAGTGGATGCGTGTGTTTGGATACTAACGTGCTTGGGACTCTTCAACAATGGACAAAGCATTATCCAAACGAATCTGAAATGTGAACATCTGTGACAGAAATTTCCATGGACCAGAGAACTCTTTTCTCCCACCACTACGACTTTATGGTGGCAGATGTCATCCCTCTCCAGAAACAATGGGGTGACCACCTGGCCTGAATGACAACAGAATAAGGATGTGCCATTAAAGACACCAGGCTAATCATCTCTCAAAAGGCATCACCCACAATCTTGGGGAATTTCCTTCCATGGACTCCCCTCATGGTTTGGAATTATAAGCCCCTTAACTTTTATGGAACAAAACACCCAGGCACTAATGGTGCCAACATCAAGAATTAATCCATCCTCCCTTATGAAAAGGTAACAGTAATTTAAAATGATTGGAGTCAGACATTAGAACCTACTTAATAAAGAAAGAAACCAGGGCTGGGGACGTTGCTCAGTGGTATATCACCTGCTTAGCATGTACAAGGGGTGCATTCTGTCCCCAGTTCTGCAAAGAAAGGGAAAAGAAACTTAAAACCAAGTGAAAATACCATTAATAGAGAAACCACCCTTCACTGCCAAGCGCCTCTCGTACATCCTCATTTGTGCTCCATGATGATTCCATGACCATCGACTCCCACCCTCTGCCCCAGCTGGCTCTCCTTCGGCTCCGTCTCCACCGCAGCGTGGAAGTGACCTTACACACTGCACACCTGCTTATTGTGCTCCCCGAAACATCTCTCAATCACCTTGAAGGAGAAAATTCAACTCCTTACCTTAACACAAAAGCTCTTGGATCCCATTCGGAGTACTTCATTTAGAAAGGAATTTGAAAGCAAGAGGACCATGTCAAGGTTTATAGAAGATCTAAAACTCCTGACAGAACAGACGTCTTGCCCTGTGAATGGGACGCAGGAAAGAAGGTTGGCTGTGCTGGGTGGAGGTGGGCATCAGCACCTCCTCAGTGGAGGACAGAGGATACAGGGGCGTGGGACTGCCCCTCTGAGGGGCAAGGTGCCCAAGCTCAAGCCTTCTACCTGAGGACTTTCAGGGGAGATTTCAAAATCTGAGCTTCAGTTTGCATACCTCTTGTCGTTATATATATATATATATATATATATATATATATCTTTTTTTTAAATTTTATTTTTTCACTACTGTGGAATGAACCCAGGGCCTTGCACTCTATAATTAGACAGTACTGGTCTGGTACTGGTCCCACGGCTGCTGTCCCATTATCTTCAAAAGGAGCATTGCAGGAATGACGCAAACTACCTTGGAAAACATCAAGTTGCCTGATGTGGGAAAATAAGACATCTCTGGCTTCCTTGGTTTTCCCTAAACAGCCTGGGTCCTCAATGTGGAAACAGCCATGACGTGGAGATCAAGAACTTTGCTGGACATATTTCACACCTCGAGCACCATCAGAGTTACCACCGCAGCCATTTTCCTAGGTAATCCCTCTGACCCCAGAGGGCTCAAATATTACATCCCAACTAGGCAGGCAGTTAGCCTGGAGGTCCTGGGAAGATTGGAGCGCCATGTCTCCTGCTGTCCACACTTAAAAAGGTGCCAAGTTCAGACAGGAGACATATGAGGCCTTAAAGACAGATGTCTGGAGTAACCTGATCTTTATGAAAGGCAAATTTATATTCCAAAATGTTAGGGTGAGGGACAGGATCCCATCTCTTATGTCTCAGTAGGACAAAGTGTGTTTGTTTGCTTGTTTGCTTATTTATTTTTTCTTTCTTTCTTTGCTGGAAGAGAATGGGTCAGTGCTCTGTGTTCTGCATATTAAGGGTGAAACTCCATTGTTCCTCCTCTTCCCCTTTGGAATGAGCTGCCCTCCTGGAAGTTGTCCTCTGGCTTTCATCTCCTCCCCTGCAGCAAGAGGAGCCACAGTGCTTATTATTTAGTGTAAGGTAAATTAATAAGAAACCCATCTGTGGTTCAGAGCGCAGTGTGCATGCAGGATAAAATTAATAACAATGAATATTAAACATCCAACGTGTGCTGGTGATGAAGGAAGATCCGTGTTGTACTAATCGTGGAGTTGCAGGAGGACTATTAATTTTATGAAGCACCGGTCCAGAGGAGGCCTGGCAGAACTGTGTGGAGCTGTGAACTCCATGTTCCACGCAGGCTGTCCTCTGTAGGGAAAGGGACAGTTGTTCCTGGTTGGTGGGGTAACTTTTGTCATAAGAGGGCACACAGACAGGACTTTCAGAGGATAGCAGGTAATGACACTAGGGCTTCAAAGCTTGGCCTGGACACGGTGTTGTCACGGATGCAGGCTGTGGTTGTCCTAACATTCTGGAAACTGGGTCGCTCACCTGGAGCTTTCTGTTTAGGTGCGTAACTCTATGAGGTAAGGTCAGTGGGATCTGGTGCAGTGGAGGGGCCTGGACGCGAGATTCTAGAGGACGTGGCTCCTGTCCAGCAAGCAGGATGCTGTCCCCCAGGCCCCCCACATCAAGGCTTTGAGCAAACAGGCTTCCTTCTGCCTGTCCTCTGATATTAGGACAGTCCACTCATTCCTCAGGCCTGATGCTCACAGTGAGTGCTTAGAGAGGCAAAAAGAGAGAGAGAGAGAGAGAGAGAGAGAGAGAGAGAGAAACAACAACAAAACTAACCTTTGCTGGACTTTTAAATATATCTTAAGTTTCAAATTTAAAATCCATCCATAGAGTCAAGTATAAAGTTTATAAAATATAAACAAGTAAATTTAAAAAAACAGTAGAGTAGGATGGAAATATAGTGTTCAACACCCTGAAAACCAACAGCACAAGAGCAAAACAAACAGATTCATAGGATGATCTTGAAAAAGAAAACATCCCTGAAATATAACTGCAGAACAGAGTCCTAAGACCAAACATCTAGACAGATTAGAAGGTTCTGGAAATCCTGTCATCAAAAGTAAAAATGAAATTTAAATTATTTGACAGTTTAGATGTGGAAAATGCATTGGAGAGATGCTTTACACATTTTATAGGGATATTTTATCCCAGGGATAATGTAAAATTCGATAATATGAGGAACTTGATAATAGTACATTACTTGACTGAGCTGTGTGTTTTTCATGGTCAACATACAGAAATAAGCAAACATGGTTAAAACCTTTGAAATATATTTATTTTGGGATTTGGTAGTGTGCAAGAGGAGTACAGATGAGCTAACATTTTAAAAGTGACAGGTAGTTAGTAAACTTAAGCAGATTTTTTTTAAAAGCAGTATAAGCAACATGAAACTAAAAGAGAGGAAATTTGACCCAGAGAATAGGAGAGTGGAAAAAATTGCTTCTTTAATCTGTTGTTTCAGAAGCCTTTAGCACTGATTGCCATGTTTATTATTGTTGTTGTTATTATTATTATTATTATCATTATTATTTTTGTTGGTACTGGGAATTGAACTCGGGGGCACTCAAACACTGAGTCAAATCCCCAGCCCTATTTTGTATTTTATTTAGAGACAGGGTTTGCCTGAGTTGCTTAGGGCCTCACTAAATTGCTGAGGCTGGCTTTGAACTTATGGTCCTCCTGCTTCAGCCTCCTGAGCTGCTGGGATTGCAGGTGTGCAACACTGTGGCCCACCATGTTTATTTTTGTATGTAATTTGATAACAAATAAAATTACTCTTTAAATAAATTCCATGTAAATATCCCAATTAATCCAACAATGTATCTTCTACTCGGGACCCTCCATTGTTTCCTCTGTGTCCTCAGTACTGGGGGCATCTCCCAGACAGCAAGCATAGTTAGCACCTAAGCTTTCCCATAAGGCAGGAAGAAGAAAGAGGGATCCATTGGAAGCACATGGTCCATCCCATGCACACCTAGAATCGTCCTCCTTGGTCCTAGGGAAACTTCTGAGCAGGAGCTTCCGCATTTCTCCCAGAAAAGTCTGGGACTTGGAATATGGTATATATCCTACATAGCCTGCTTTAAAGAAAACTTGAATTGCATTTTCTTTGGAAGAAGTAATTACCTTTAAAACAGACTACCAGAGGCCACAATTCCTGTTCTTCCCACTTTATTGAAAAATTCATGTTGAATAGGGGAGCAGTAAATAACTGTGTTTAGAAACTCCAGATTCTATCACATTGATTGTTTATTAAGTGATTTGATTAATGAATAGAAACAAAGTAATCAAGGAATGACTTCTTCCACATCACAGGTGCAAAACAAGACTTTGAAACTTACCTTATGTGGATCCTAAACCTATGAGAGGGCAGGTGCTTCTTGGTGCCAAAGTTCTGATGAGGCAGAAAAGTATAATAGTCCATCCGGAGTACAGATTTTTCTGAACAGAATGGAGGATTTTAGTTAACTTACTTTCTTGAGTTAAGTTGCCATCCAACATTTCATGAATGTGAAGAAAAGACAACAGGTCCCATATTTCAATCCCACATTCCCAGGTATGACAAGGCTGTCCACCCTCCTGTCACCCTGTGCATTTGATGATGCTCCTCCATACAGTCCTTGGTGAGAAACTAAAGACATTTCCCTCCTGCAGATGAAGCTCGAACTATCCCAAGGTCAAGGTCAAGTGTTCCCATTTGAAAGAAAAAAGGTGGGAACTGAGATTTTTGTTTTCCTATGTTTTAAACTAAGTTAAAAACATGAGGACCCCCATATGATAGAGGAAACCAAGATGTAAGGGCAAGGGTGCTGGATGTGGAGCCCTAAGAGGAGATTGCCAGCCTGGTGTCTTGGGTACTTTACCCCTTCAGTTCCTGTTTCTAAATCTGTCTAGAGAGCACAATGATTTTTGGCTCAAAGAATGGCTGTGGAGATTAATGAAGTGTGTAATCACCAGATTTTCAATTCAATATTGAATATTAAACAAGTATTTTTATGGAATCTGCTAAGAACCAAGCTCCAGCCTCCCTGTACCTGTATGACGTAGGCCAACCTGATGTGGATACCAGAATGGAGTGATTCCTCAGCTTGTGTCAGTGGATGTATAAGGGGTGGGCAAAAATGGGCTTTTCTAGTAAAAGGAATTTCTCTCTGCAGAGCATCATGTTAGAAGAGGATTGTTAGTGTCTTTTTTATCTTTTTGTAATTCAGAATCTCCATAGAGATTGAGGAAGAGTTTACGGGGAACAGAGTGGGAACAGGAGAGAGAGACTCAGAGAGAGGAAGAGTTGAACTGAGATTCTAAAAGTACAGTCTGGAAAGAGAGGGACAGACTTCAGAGAGAGAAGGAAGCACCACTTTGAATAGCAATTGTTAGTCCTGGATTTGCCTTAACTAAATACCACAAATAGGCTCCTTAGGACCTGATTCAAAACGCCCACCACTAAATTTGCATCTATAGCCTTTCAATTCCAGGAATTCCCTCACCATTCTGCAGAAACACTACAGAGTTTTGTTTATTGTTGCTTGTTTTTGCTGAGGCTGGCTTTGAACTCACAATCCTCCTGCCTCAGCCTCCCAAGCTGCTGGGATTACAGGCTTGTGCCACTGAACCCAGCTAGGTTTCTGTCTTTGCATCCGCCTGAGGCCTTGACTCATAAGACTGGCTCTCAGTAGAAGTCCATTGGGTTTCACAATGGGGGATGGAGGGGAGGGAGGACAGGAGAGACAGTAGAATGAATCGGACATCACTTTCCCATGTTCATATATGAGTACACCACCAGGGTGACTCCACGTCATGTACAACACAAGAACAGGAAGTTGTACTCCATGCATGTATAATATGCCAAAATGTAAACTACTACATGATCAACTAAAAAGAACAAATAAAAAATGCAAAAAGAAGAATCTCTTGGAGATTCTTGAAAGGAATGACTCATTTCTATCTTACTGCTTTCAAGATTTTTTGTCTGTGCTTTTCCATAGTTTGATTATGATATGTCACGGTGTGTGTTTGTTTGTGGCTATCTCCCTTGAAGTTTGTTGACCTGCTCGGGTGTATAGATTTATGTCTTACCTTAAATTTCATATATTTAATAACTAGGTCTATAATACATTTTCATTTAACTTCTGTGAAGAGTACATGGCCTGTATCTAGGTAAGTTTGCATGTCCACATGTACCTGCACCATGATTTCTCTTCTTTCCATAATTTGTCTTCATTCCTTTCTCTAAGATTTGTTGATGATATTTATGTGGATTCATCTCTGGACCATCAAGCCTGTTTCATTGATCTATTTCTCTATTCGTTTGCCAATGCCACACGATTATTGCAGCTTTACAATTACTCTTGAGGTCAGGTAGTGTTAGTCCTCCAACTTTTCTCACTCAACATTAAGTTGGCTGTTCTGGAGCTCTCATCTCTCCATGTAAACATTGGAATCAGTTTGTTGATATACACAAAATAAATTATTGAGATTTGAAATGGGATTGTATTGTGTATGTAGTTTGGAAGAGGAAGACTCAGCATTTTAATGATATGCAATCTTCTTATTCATGAACATGGAGTATCTCTGCATTATTTAGTTCCTCTTTAATTTTCAAATTTGTAGATTTCTCCATAAGTATCTTGTACATGTTTTTATTGGATTTGAATTTAAATATTTCATCTTTGCTTGCCCTAAACTGATAATGCATTTTTTAAAATTTAGATTTATACTTGTTCACTTATGACTTATGGTACATAGAAAAGAAATTCACTTTTACACTAACCTTCATCCTGAAGCCTTGCCATACTTGCTTATTGGTTCTTGGAATAATTCAGTTTTATTTCACATTTTCTGATTGTTACTGATGTTGAGCCATTTGTATGTACTCTTTTATAAAATATATATTGTAGTTTTTCCTATTTACCATCATCCTGCCTCTTTTTAAAATTTAATTTATAGGAACACTACATATATTCTGGTTACAACTCCTTTGACTGATATATGTGTGTTGCAAATATTTTCTATTGCATGGTAGTTTATTATTTTATACTGTTATGTTTTCTTATTGAGTAAAGTTCTTAATTTTAAAAAAATTTAAAAAAATAAAATAAAAAAGGGTTGGCAATCAAGTGGTTTCACAGTGACATATTTTCATTTCAAATTGTCCTCAAATCTTAGCAAAATAAGTAACTATTGGAAGGAACATGGCCAGTGATGGCAGAAAGCTGGGGATAATCTGGTGGGTCTGGTCAAGTCAAGTCACACCAACTGGTCAGCGGCCTACTTAACCTTTGATCAATTGACTGTGGGTAGAAGAGCACCCCATGATATATGGTTGCCCCCAAATTTTTAAGCCACAATACTATACCGTTAGCTAAGGCATGAAGTCACACAGGTGGCTTCTACAATGTGTATATGTATTGTGCAACTGTAAATTTACACCCAATGATCACCTCCCCAACTCCCCGCCCCTGATCACTAATCTGTATTTTGCTTTTACTAATTATTATGGTGGCGGGGGGTGGGGTGGCTGACAAAATTTGAATGAGGTCAGGATCTACAGATAAGTTTAGATTCTCATGAGGGCAAGTTTAGATCCTGATAAAAGTAGCAATACAAAGGATTTTTTTGAAAAAGTAAAATAATTCTTAAAAAATTGAAATAGTCAAGAAAGCACTGACCATACTTATCCTATGTCTAACCCTTAAATTTCCATCCTTGTTGAGCTGAATTTTACATACGGTAGAAATGGGGGTCAGTGTGACTGTCCTGCTTGTGGATGTCTAGGCTTCCCAGCACCATTTACTGAATAAACTTTCCTTGTTTTTTAAAAGTGTAGTTATGTCATAATACGCCATATTGCTTCTTAATTTCCTTTTCAGGAAATATAGTAGTTTTTAGAAAAAAAACCCTATTTTTTCTTGATTTTGTAACCTGAAAATTCACTGAATTTATTTATAATTTCCAACTGTTCTTTGATAGTCTTTAGGATTTTCTATATGTAAGATTATGTCACCAATCAACAGACTTTATTTTTCTTTTCTTGTAGAGTTGCCTTTTATTTATTTTTCAACATAATTGCTGTTGCTTGAATTCTCAGAGCTATATTAATAGAAATGGTGATACTGGGCATCCTGACTTAATCCTGATCTTAAAGGAAAATTAACTCTTCATCATTGAGCATGATGTTAGATGCAGGGTTATCCTATGTGACCTTTGTTGTGCTGAGGTACATGCCTTCTATACTATTTAATTTATTTTTATTATGAATTGATGTTGAATTTTGTGTTTTCATTTGTTAACATAGTGTGTCATATTTATTGATTTCTTCATATTGAAACATTCTTGCATCCTTGGGATAAATCTCACTGAATCATATCGAATATTCTCATTCATACACTATTGAATTTAGTTTTCTAGTACTTGGTGGAGGATTTGGGTATCTGTGTTTATCAGGAATATTGTACTTTAGTTTTCTTTTCTTGAAGTGTCCTTCTCTGGCTTAGGTATCAGGGTAACATGTTTTAAAATATTTCCCTCTCAACAAATACAGAAATATACTGTGCGAATGCATGAAAATAAAAAGTTTCTGCATAGCAAAAGGAATTATAGGATAAAGATACAACTCACTGATAGGAAGAAAGTCTTCATAAACAATATATCTGATATAAATTAAGTTTCAAAAAATATGTAAGCTATTCAAGCAACTTAATAGCTATGTATATATATATATATATATATATATATATATATATATAGCTATTCAAGCAACTTAATGGCTATATATATATATATATATATATATATATATATATAATTCAAAATTGGAAAAAGGGACTGAACAGATATTATTTTTTGAAAGAGATAAAATGTTTCAACAGGTATATGAAAAATGTCCAACATCTATAATCATCAGGTATGCAAATTAAAATTAGATCTCACTTCACATCTCTTGGAATGACTATGATCAGAAAAAATGACAGATAAAAAGTGTTATGAAGAATGTGAAAAAACGGGACCCTGAACATTGTTCATGGAAATGTAAATTAATGCAGCTGTCTTCAGCATATTAAAAATAGCAGCACACTATGATCCAGCCACACAACTTTTGGCTCCAGGGGAACTGATATCAGCATATCAGAGTGATATCCAAAGTCTCAGGTATAGTGCATCATTATTCACAATAGTCATGGTATTAAAACAATTCAAGAATGCTTCATTGGATGAATATATAAAGAAAATGTGATATATAGATAATGAGATATAATATAGCCTAAGAAGAACAAAACCCCAGACACAGAAAAAGAGGTACTGTATGTTCTGACTTATGTATGGAATCTACAGAAGTTGATTATTGAAATAGAAAATTGAGATATCGTTATATATCTCAATTATTATTCCTCTCCCAGAGGCTGAGAGGAATGAGAAATGGGAAAGAGAATGTGGATGGAAGGGTATAAAGTTTCCATTTGACTGTAGGAAGAAGTTTTAGTGAGGTATTGAATTATGTGGTGACCAGGTTAGTAAGGATGTGACTTTCAAAATTACCATAAAAATAAAATCTTAACATTCTTACTACAAACAAAGAAGTGGATGAGATGATAGATTTGTTAATTAGTTTGAGTGAATCTTTCTATAATCTATACATAGACAAAAAGTCACATTGTTCCCCTTAAGTGGACACCATCATTATGTCAATCAGTTTTAAAAGACAATAATCATGAATTCCTCACAAAATTTTGGTTACATGTTTTAAGAAATTTGAGATAAGCAACATGAGCTGATTTCAATTACTTATGAACCACATAAAATCCATCTTCAGAATATTACAATTTACAAAATAAAGATCTATTTGCTAACTAAAGACATGAGATTGTAAAAAATTAGTCATAAGAATGACTCTCTCATTATAAAGTGAAGGATATTAAACTTAGGATGGATGAGAAAAAACAAACACCTTGAATTCTGTGTCTTAATGAATGGTGATCTTGGAACATGATACTCCCTTTCTTCTGACAGTTTGAGGACATTTCTAGAAAAATGGGACCTAATTTTAATTTTAGTTAGTCTTAGAAATGTTTCATTTAAATACCATGACAGAAAGTCTAGTATTTAATTTTACAAAATATGCTTTTAAGTATAGAAGTGATTTTATACACTAAGTTTAAAGACAATGTATTTTGTCTCTTACATGCTTCCTAATAAGGCTTCAAGATCAACTTTCATTAAGATATGGGGGTTGGAAACACACTGGCATTTATGCAGAGTGATACACACATGCAATTACAAAAACTAAAAAAAAAAAAGACAAATAAGTAGCAAGCAAATCATATAATTCAACCAAGAGACATACTTATACTAAACATAAAATAATCAATGAGAAGCAGCATTTAGTGACGCCTAATGAGAATTACATGACCCTGATAAACCAAACTTAATTAATTTGTTTTTCAGATTTCTAGGTTCAGTTGAATTGATTTTAAATCTAAGGTCAGAGTGGCTGAACCTCTAATAAGAGGAATAATGGTAGAGAAAGAAAAAGGAAGTGGTTCTTTGATATGGAAGGTTAAACATGGGCATCATGAGTAGTAACATGAGACAAGAAATCAGAGATAAAAATTTAAAACTAACCTTGAGTTCAAGCTTGGATGATAAACAGAAAGGAGAGCTCAGGATTTAGGTCAGACTTTCAGAGTACTCCTTGGACCTTGCACCAATCACTGTTTCATTTTTCGGCTAGGAAACTTGGCCTTGACTGTGCCAACAGTGAGGGTGGTTTTGGAGCAACCGAAAGATGAGTGATGCCATTTTCTGGTCAATAGAAGATCCACTAGCAGAGTTGTCATTTGTCCCTTGAGGAGTCAGGTGTTTCAAGGGAGGGAAGCACAGTGAGACCAGTGGCAGTGGGTCACGGGGGTCGTGGACAAATGGCCCTCTGGGTCTTTACTGGCCGAGGAGAGTGCCCAAGAATTCCACCTTTACTGCCTCGAGCACCAGGGATGTCAAACTCGCCCCTGGATGGTTTTCAGCAGAAAAGTGACATGTCTAAGACATTTCAAACGGTTTGTGTGTGGACCAAAGCCGCATGCTGGGCATTCAGAGGAGGACCCATCCTGCATTCTCAGGGGGAACTGGTGGTTTCCTTGCACTGACCCTAGATTCTTGATCCCGGAATTCCTTGTGATGTGGAAGCAAAAATAATTTGAAGGTATTTTAGAAAACGAGTGAATCCATTCTTTTTGTCTTAGTCTCCTGCTTCCCAGCCTCTTCTTCCTACCTCTCTTCTTCTTCCTCTTTGTCTTCTTTTTACAGCTATACACCTTCTTGACTCCAGAGAGATTAGAAAGGGCCTCCAAACGTGAGGGACATCTGATATGAGGTTGTGGAAGGAGACACATATTAACCAGAGAAAGAGGGAGAAAGAAACGATTCTTGGGGAGATAATGTGAGCTCAGCGATGAGAAATTGAGGAACTAGAGTAGATCAGAATGACAGTGCGAGAGTGAAACTGTGCAAAAGGAGTTAGAAGCAACCCCAATGCTGCCCTGAGGGATGCCTTCCAGCAGCCCCACCCCAATCTGCCAATCCCCAGGAACCTGATGTTTACGGGGAGTTACTTGGTAAGATGTGACTGCTTTCTTGGAGGAGTAACTGGCAATGTTGTAAGGAGATGATGGACGGACGAGACTGGGTCGCACTATGGATGAGAAGGTCCCTGTCCCCCAAGTCCTGTGTCCGCCTTGCTGCTTCGAGGTGCAGTTGCCTAGTGAGCGTCCTGTCCCCCAGGGTCTGCAGCTCGGGCTCTATGAGACGTAACTCCACTGATGTGGTTTTCTCACTGAGAAGCCTACCTGCTCCAGGAGACCTGTGCTTGAGGATCACCCGACCTGGAACCCTCTGCAGTGCTCTGTGGCCTACACGCTGTGTAATGCTGGACACTTCACATAAACTTGCCATGGTCTCATGGGCAAGGGGAAGAAGGCCAGCCTCAAATGGATCTTAGCAAAAACTGGACAATGCACAGATGTGCAGAGTTCAGTGCCCAACACAGTAAACGTAAGACACCTTGGGGCTGCATTTAGCAGCAAAGAGGTAGATTCTTACTCATCCCGAAAAACATACCCACTGTCTCCTTCACTGGGAGCCCTGCCTGAACCCAATTGAGGGGATTCACTCCCTTGTCCACACTCCAGAGCATCACCATTATGGTTCTGGCCTCTGTCAGACCCCTGCTTTTTCTCAGGTGTTATAGGTACACACTCCATGGGGTGGTAGCAACTGCTGAATGAGCCTTTCAGCTGCCCAGCTTCTTCAGATCCTTGTAACATATGCCGCCTGATTTCTTCCTATCATCTTCACTTGGATGCTTCTTTCTCCCTCCCTGCATGGCCACACATCTTCCTTCCCAGTGCCTCTTTTCCTGCTCCTTCCCTTCCTCTCTTCTCTCTTCCCCTCCCACTAACAAGGTACATCAATAAAATGAGGCCATGTGTCAGCGATCTTGACAAGTGGGTAGTGGTGGTAGGAAGCCGCTATTTCCCACACACTGCCCCTAGCATGTGTGATTAATCAACAGCTCTTGACTGCAGGAAGAATGCAGTTCATGCCCAAATATGCTTGAATTCAGCAGAAACATCAACAGAAAGTCTACAGTGCTCATTTGCATAATAAAGAGTTATGTTTGGGTGAGATTAAAAAATGCATCTATTTAAAAATTCTGTCATGAGACCCCCAGTTAACTAGACACCATCTTAATAATAACAAAGGAGAGCAATGTTTTTGAATCTGTGTGGATCCTCTTAGCAACTCCTCACCTGATGCTTGGAGCTGGGCTTCCATCAGGCAGCTTGGGGATGCCCAAAGGTTGGGAGGCCCTCATTAAGGGAGCACATTTGATTCCATCAGGGCAGAGAATGGAAACTGGTGTTTTCAATGAAGTTCTCAGAGCAGGCATGGTCCACAAATAAAATTCTTGAAGTATTTTAAGGATATGAACTTTTAATAAAGACCAATTGTACATAGGGCCATACTAGTGTCTATTGTATTGTACTAAACGTGGCTGTATAACCAATGTGATCCTGAAATCTGTACACATGGAAAAATAAGATTAAGATTACGTACCCCATTTGAATCAAATGTATGGTATGTCAAGATCGTTGTAATGTTTTGAGCAACTAATAAAAAAATTTTTAAAAAAAGCAAAAAATAAAAAATAAAGACCAATTGTGCGAAAGGTCAGCATGGAGCTAGCAGAAAGAGGGGCATACTTTATGCAAGAGAACAAAAGAAAGACATCTTGTTAAAGTTGTCTTCATTGCGTCAGGTTCCACCTCATGCCACTCTGGAAACACTGGACCTGCATGATTGACAACAGAGCATCTTCAGTGACATCTAGCTGGGTCCAGGTTCTGGTACACCAGGGAAGACTTCTGAGCAGTGGGCCCCTGAGCATCAGATTCCCCCCTGAGTAACAAATGTCCTGAGGAGGGTGGACTCCCTTGATCCTACTGTCTTACTTGCTGTTTCCAGGTCCTCACTAAGAAACTAGAGTCCTAGCCCAATCCCAGGCTGATGACTATTGAATTGCACTTGAACAGATCTTGTGGTTTTTATCTTTCTGCTACACAGCAGGTGGTGGCAGCTTGAGCCCTGCACAAGTTATTAAGACCAAATGACCTCCTTTGATGCACACCATAAATAATCTCCACTGTATGTGTGCATGTATGTGCATGCACGTGCACGTGCTAGAGAAAGAGACAGGGACACAGATAGAGACAGAACAACGGAGGGGTGGGGTAGGCCCAGGAGATGCTGAAACTACTACACTTTTTGAGTCATAGAACCTAAGATGACTAGTTTCACATTAATGGTGTACCCACTTCATATCATACCTGGAAAAATCCTAGTGTAAACCATTCTTTTGTTTTCTCTTTGATGATTATAATATGCTCTGATGATTCTTTATCTTTTACTTTTTACATCTCTAATATTTTTATAACGTGATAGTTGGAAATATTTTTCTTAAAAACAAATCTAAGGAGACTCTCATTGTCTTGGCAGACCACTGATGTGATATTATCATCTATGTGATTTGGAGCAGCGTTCTCATGCCTCCATGTATGTTTCCCTTCACAAATTTGTAAAATGGAGGCTAGGGTACTCTTCATTCCAAATGGCAGAGGTGACAACTAAATGAGTCAAATATAAAGTACTTCAGGCACAGAGTAAAGACTTAGTAAATATCAATTATCATCATCTTCTTATCATTATCATCATAATTCAAAGTCATTATTATATCCAAAATCAAATCCAAGCCTAGTATCTCAGTCCTTCATGAGCTTGCTCCAAAAATTCCTCATTAAGTTCCAATTACCAATGCTTCTTTAACCTGTTTTCTACCTAAAGATATTTACACATACTGTTTCTTCTGCCTGGAGGCCACTTTTCCCAACTATTCTCATAGTTATAACCTCCTGAGATGTCACAGATCAAATAACACCTCCTCAGAGACATCCAATTTATTCCACTGATTTCTATATTATTCTGAGTTGTTTTATTATAATTATGATTTGTAAGTATAATTTCTTTTGCTTTTTAAAATTCTTCATTTTTGATCATTTCTCCTTATTTATGAAATGTCTTCAGTGTCCCTTCCCAGCAAATTTCCACTTGACAACACTGCATGCTTCACCCCTGTTGTTTTCTCACCAGTTCCTGTATATACCACTCCCAATTGCTCCATGGTATTCCTTCTGCAAGCAAATCCTTCCCTCCACTTTTCTGATATTAAAACCCTATCTTTCTTCCCTGTTTCATTTTATTGCACGGTGAGATACTTTTAGACTATGTAAATGCCTCGTTTATTGGAGATGGTATATCTTAGTTGGGTTCCAATTGTAGGATCTGATATCATTGTGGTTTTGAAAATTGATTACTTATTACTTCTATTAGTTATAGAAGTAATAATTATAAAGTGGGGAAATATAGGGAGAGGGAGGGAAGATTTTGGACAACATGAAAGAATTTTGGATTTTCCCGCTCTGTGGTGGCCCTGTGGAGGTAGGCACCTAGTCAGCAGGGAATGTAGAGTTAGGACACACTGTGCTGCCCAGTCTCTCTACCATTCAGACACTCTGGTCTGACACTCAGACATTACTCCCTGTTTATCTTGTCAGGCTGTGTCACATGATGCTGGCCTCTGGCACTGTCTTGTGATGTCAAGGGCTCTGGTTATTATGGAACCAGGGCTAGTGCCCAGGGGCAACAACAGTTCTTGTCCCTCCTGCTGAGAGTTCATGAACTAACATAAAGAAATTCTTGGACACTTGGATTTTGGTGGCTCGAAGAAAGGTAAAGACACAGAGCTAAGAGTCTTTTAAAAAATTATTAATTCATTTTAATTAGGTATATATGACAGCAAATGCATTTTGATTCATGGTACACAATTGCAGCACAACTTTTCATTTCTCTGGTTGTATAAAATGTAGCATCACACCATATGTGCAATCATACACGTACCAAGGGTAATGATGTCCATATAATTCCACCATCTTTCTGTTCCCATACTCCCTTCCCTCCATCCCTCCCTCCCCTTTGCCCAATCAAAGTTCCTCAATTTTACCCATGCCCCACCCCACCTCCACCATTACGGATCAGCATCCATTTATCAGAGAGAACGTTTGGCCTTTGTTTTTTGGGGATTGGCTAACTTCTCTTAGCTTGATATTCTCCAACTCCATCCATTTGTCTGAAAATGCCAGATTTTTTTTTCTTTTTTAATGCTGAATAATATTTCATTATGTATATATGTCCCAGTTTCTTTATCCATTCATCTGATCCATAAATAAAAAAGTAAGGAAGGAATTATACTTCAAATATCTCTCTAAATCTTCTTTCCTTCCTTCCCTCCTTCTCTCACTCACTTACTCAGCAAATATACATTGGTCATCTCCTTCATGTTGAGCACTGGGCTGAGCTCAATGGATGTACCAATGAATATGACATAGGACTCTGTTCTACAGATAGTATAAGCAGAAAGAATGGCAATACAAAAGCAAAAGGGCATACATGTACATTTAAAGTCAAAACCATTTTTCAGCTTAGATACATGCCAAGCTTAAGGATTCCAGTGAAATGGGCTGTACAGAGTCCTGGTCTTCTCCACAGACCCCTTGGCCTGCTATGGCAATGTGGGAGACTTTGTGCTGATGGGAAGTTCCATTTTGAAAATAATGAGTGATGATACGAAAGTCCTGGTGCTTTTATTTCACTGTTTACTAGTTTTATTTATTTTTATTTACAAATAATATCACACATAATATTTAGAAATCTGGGGAAAATCAGAAAAGCATAAAGAAGAAAACAAGGGGCTGGGGATGTGGCTCAAGCCATATTATGACATCATCACCTTATACAATTCCTATATTTTATATATATATATATATATATATATATATATATATATATATATATATATATATATAGTGGCAGATATCCCAAGAGAGGCACAGACTTATCCAAGGTGATACGAAAGGTGGTAGAGAACTTTGTACCAAGACAGAAGTTTCCAGAGCTGAAGGCCAGAAGCCTCTAAAGCCATCTCAGGGTGTGCATATATGCATAAACACACACACACACACACACACACACACGCACATGTATATATATATACATGCATACATATGCAAAAGTATATATCTATAATATAGTATTAAGCGTATCTTAATAATATCTACACATGCATACATATGCAAAAGTATATATCTATAATATAGTATTAAGCATAAAAGGCTGATTCTAAACTATAGGACAGGACACTAAATATGTAAAGTGTAATGATGTAAATATAAACCTCAAATGTATAGATAAACACCAGAATAATATAATCTAGGACATTGTCCAAAGTTCTTTCTATTCCATACAGGTAAAAAGAAAACAATTCAGTTTTGTTTTCTTCTTCTTCTTTTTTTTTTTAAGAGAGAGAGAGTTTTTAAAATATTTATCTTTTAGTTTTCGATGGACACAACATCTTTATTTTATTTTTATGTGGTGCTGAGGATTGAAGCCAGCGCCCTGCGCATGCCAGGTGAGTGCGTTACCGCTTGAGCCACATCCCAAGCCCCTTGTTTTCTTCTTTATGCTTTTCTGATTTTCCCCAAATTTCTAAATATTATGTGTGATATTATTTGTAAATAAAATTAGTAAACAGTGAAGTAAAAGCACCAGGACTTTCGTATCATCACTCATTATTTTCAAAATGGAATGCAACCCATGACAAACCATTTCCTCAGGAGCATTGTCTTAGCTTGTGCTAACATTTTCAAGAAAAATATTTCAAAGGCATTTTTGTCTCTAAACTGCTGCTCTGTATGTTTTATTTTTTAATATTCTGGAACATAAATAGCTTTCTAACTTTTTCTAAATTTAGATTATATATTCTATGTTTATAACGGATAGTCACCGGTGTTCTATTAATTCCCAACAGTGAGTGAGTCAATGAATGAAGATGGACATCTAACAGGGGTCTTGGACAAAGTAGGCATCAATAACTCTTCTTAAAAAGAAAGGAGGAAGGGAGGGAGGGAGGGAGGGAGGTGGGGGAGAATGCATGGATTCAGTGAATATGTGAGATATCAGCATGACAATGTGGACGCTAACCACAAAACTGCCCAATAGGCCGGAATGTCCATGCTTCATAAAACTTGATTTCAAGTCCAAGTGTAGGCATGAAATCAACAATAACAAACTGGGAAAGTCACTGACCATTTTGAATCTGTTTTTTTGTTGTTGTTTTTGTTGTTGTTGTGGTGGTGGTTCTTGATGAAATGCAGATGATGATATTAAGAACAATTTAATAGATGTTGTATGACTACCAAGTCATGAGAATGCTCTTTCTGTAAATTATACTGTGTTAATATTAAGAATGCCATCTACCTGAGTCCCTTTAGTGCAATGCCTAGTATAGAGTACATATGTCCTCAATCCACATAAAGTAAATAAATTATTGACTGGGTGAATGAGAAATAAAGTGATAGAATACTTAGTTGTATTATTAAAATAATTAGATACTAAAATTCAGACGCCCTGCCTAGAGATTCATTGAATCTCTCCTGTGTTTAAATTTGTGATCTGTTTCCATATTTCTCCGGACCCTTTGCTGATTAAGCCTTTCCTCTCATGGGAACATTAAATAAACACAAGAAAAAAAAAAGATTCAAACGCACAATTTTTGTGTTCAGCCAGTCTTTTTAATTTCTGTCCAAATTCAAGTTCAAGCTCGTTTCAAGTCAGAACAGGCCAAGCAGCATCACTTATGGGGTTTTCTGTGCGTAACAGTTCACAGTGCAGTGTGACACTAGCAATGTCCTGTAGGTATTGTGTCCACACAGATAAAAGCTGCAACAGCACGAAGACTTCCCTCAGTCTACTGGGGTTATGCCAGATCAATTTGTAAGTCTTTTCACCCGTGTTGACTAGTTTTTGTGGAGTATGATCATAAAAATTCCTTTTAAGAAATATTGATTGAGCACTTAACAAGTTCCAGATACAAGGCGGGAGCACAAAGATGAGAAAGGTGACATTTGACACACTTCAATCCACTGAGAGAAGAGACCTATAGATAAAAAGGTGTTATAAATTGTTATAAACATAGTCATAGAAGTGATTTAGGAACAGAAAATAGCGAGACCCAGCACACACGGGAACTCTGCCTCTGGAGACCTGGGGTGGGTTTGTACATCTTTGATGGAGAGATGAACAGGGAAGGATTTCTGGGATGACATGATCTGAGTTGAGTCTTGCAGGGTTTATAAAGACGACATAGCTAAATAAAGATCAGCAAACAATTCTATGAAACTTCAGTCCACACTCTGAGTAAGATGCTTCAAAGAACACCGGGGGTCACTATCACAAGAGCTAAAAGCTGAGGATGGAAGTGATAGAAGAGAAGCAGAACACAGGAAGATGCCTCTGCTCCATGAAGAGTAGATTGGATAAAGCAGAAAGGAGGCTAAGCCCGGAATCGGATCTTGTGGTACATTTGCTCACTCTATGGACACAGAAAAACCTGCAATTCCATAAGTGTCAATCACATGTGCAGCGATTATTCCTTCCAATTTCAAGACGTACAAAAGCTTTAGATATCAAGATTGAATCTTTCCAAACACATCCGTGGATATTTTGTCAGCAGTCCAGGTGCTGTTATAGGGAGGATCGTGAGCACAGATGCAAAAAGCAAGAAGGCAAGTCTGGTTCCCGGGGCTTCTAATTCAGATTCCAGCCTTCCTAAATTCTGGTTTAAATATTTCTGATTTTTTAAAACGTTTGTAGCCTTCTTTTCACCTTTGTGGTCTTCATCACCCCACTTAACTCGCCATGGCATGTGGACTGGGCCATTATTTGTGATGTGAACACACTAGTATTCCAACTTAGTGCTGATGAAACTTCCAAAGATGTAAACTCACACTTCTGATGATTGTTTTTTGTTTTGTTTTGTTTTACATTTGAAATAACTCCTGCTTGTCAACCTCATAAGAATGGATTGCATTGTGAGTTATACACAGTGGCTGTGAAAGTCTCTAAAATATAAATGTGAGAAACACAAAGGATTCCACATCCTGCACAGCATGCAGTCTTGTTCAGACCTGGCCTCTCACATCTACCCGTCATCTGGTGACACTGCGACCCACGTTTTCAGCAGACACGGGTCTCGGTGTCTTTGGCCTTTTGCTCCCCTCTTGGACTGCCCTCTATTTCTCTTGCTCCTGGGGTTCACAGTCATCTCTCTGGTTTGTGTGTTGTGAGAAGATACCTTTCTCATCCACCTGTATAGCCAGTCTCTTTATCCTCACACAGCACTGTAAATGTAAAGTGTGTGTCTTAGTTTCTCGACTTTGCTGGTAAGGACCCAGAGGCAGAAAGGTGAAGGAACTGGTATAAAGTGATCTGCTAGTGAGAATGTGGGCTTTAGCCTCCTGGCTATAATCTGAGTTGGTATGAATATTGGCAACTTGCTTCCTAGAGTCTGAGCATCTGAACCCTGGTTATGGCACATGAAGAAGACCCCTTCTCTGTGAAACCTATTCCCCACCTCTCCTCTCACACCAGCTGCCAGGCAGAGCACCACTTAGCCCTATTAAATATCTACACTATTCTGGTAGCACATACACAGGAGATCACATCAGCATGACCAGGCTGATGTCACTGCAGAAGGTGGCTGCCAGGAAACTATGTGGACATCAGACAGAGGGTCAGGTCACAGTGTGAAGCAGCTGCACTCATCCCTATCCCATCAGGATCAGATTAGATGAATGAAGGTAAGACAGAGATGAGGTATGTGTTTATTCTAAAACCATTATCTTAAGAGCAGAAGCATAGACGTTGGAAATGTCCACTGTAGGACCATTAGAGAAGAGGCACCTTTGTGAGGGTAAGAAATCCAAATTTATCCCCTACATTTGTGTCCCATGTAGGCAAACATCAGACAGTTCTAGCAACTGATGTCTTACTGTGTTTATGGCCAATTTTCTAGCACCCTTGCAGCAATAGCTTTTAAAAGTGACTAATATTTGATATTTTTAAACTAAAATTACTGCATAAGTAGAGTTTACTGGAGATTCTAATTTAGTATTCTAACAGAAAAAAAAATTGGTTGCCATGCAACACTTTGTCTGAAGCACTACAAACTTCCTACTGTGCATACATAATCAGAGATAATTGGGATTCTCATAATTTTGTTCTGAAGTGCGTCATCTGTCATCTGCTCTGTCTCAGGCTGGTCGAGAATTCTGATTGCTGCTATTTTGGTAGTCATTAATATATAGGTTGGATTGCATTTAGGTGTAATTTCGCTGATCATTTTGTTCTTGTGTAATTACTATTTTTCTATGATTCTCAGTCCTATTTGTTCTTTTTCTATGTCATTATTGAGTTACTTTTTTTTTTTCTTACATCAAAATTAGAACAGGATAGAAAAAGTGATCATGGGATCTTACAGTGGCCTAAGAGGGCTGTAGTCAAAACAGTCTGACATCACTGCACCAAAGACAAAGGCATTCCAAACAGCAGGACCAGAGTGAGTCAATTTATTGAAAATATGCAATACATTGCAAGACAGGAGCAGAAACACAAGAGAGTCAAAAGAGTGGAGTTTTGTGATTTTATTTTATTTTTATTTTTTTTATTATTAGTTGTTCAAAACATTACAAAGTGCTTGACATATCATATGAGTTTTGTGATTTTAGATCTATGTGGGTTATGATCTTGCGGCATCTTGTTTTACAGTGGATGTGTCATTGTGTCTACTTGGGAAACGGGACTGTGTGGTGGTAGGAAGCCTGGCACCCAGCCCTGGTCCTGCTGCCCAGGGTCTCTGGGACTGGCAGATGACCTCCCCATTCTCCGTCTCCTTTATTTCAGATATGGATAGTACCAAGACTAGCTGCAGAGGGTATTAAGGGGATTGTCTTGGGCTGTCCAGTGCTGATTCAACAAAATGGTGCAGAGTAGGTGATTTGTAAAGAACAGAAATGTCTTTTCTTAGAGTTCTGGAGGCTGGGAGTCCAAGATCAAGGTGCTGTAGAGTCAGTGACTGGCTGAGGCTGCTCTCTCCTTCCAGGATGGCACCATTTTGTGGCATCTTCCAGAGGGGCCCTCACATGATGAACATGGAAGGGGAAGCTAGCTGCCTTCTACACGAAGCCTCTTTGCACAAGGGCCTAATTCCACTCACAGAGGAGGAACCTTGATGGCCTAGCAGGTTCCCGTGCTAGTGACAGCATGGCCCAGAGACTTTATGGCCTAGTGACTTCATGGCCTAGAATCCTCAAGGTCTAGTGACTGCATGATCCATTGTCCTCATGGTCTAGAGACTCATGCTTAGTGACCTCAAGGCCTGGTGACCTCCTGGCCTAGTGACTTCATGAACTAGTCATCTCTTAATAAGGACACACTGGCAACACCTGAATTTTACGGAAGATACAATTAAACCCTAGCAATGAGGAAATGAGTCAATATTATAGAACTATCAGGTCTATTGTCCTTCATTTCCTCAAATAGGAAAGTAGCTTCACATTCCTAACCTGTGCCTGCTATTCATGCATCATTTTTAACAAGTGTTCTTTGTATGCTAGGAAACATATGAAGTGAGCTGCTTACATAAGGAGGGGTGGGGTTGGTGAAAAGGCAGAAAGAGTTGCACGCCTGAGAAAACGCCAGGTATGCGCACTGGAAGAACTCACCACTGTGTACAAATACAAATGATTCCATGCCACACATTTTTTTTTCTCTAAATTTCAGAGGTTCCAGGGGGTAAGAGCCTTGCATATCTTGCCAAGTGTGTTTTGTGTATCTTGTAAGTAGTGGACAACCTTGGGGAGGTGTAGGCAGGAGATGGCTTTTTATTCTATACATAGTACATTCCTGGTGACTTGTGCCGAGTAGGTTTGCAGCCACCAGGTGTATCTCTGAAAAACATTTTGAAGTGTTGGGAGGAGGTTAGTGGAAGAAAACCAATGTGGGGTAATGAAGATGGAGTGAGGTTACTGAGACTTTGTTAACTTGGTTGATTCTGATATCTCAAACACAGAGAATCCAGAATGAAAGGAGGGCGGGACGGGAGGAAGAAAAAATTTCACTGGGAATACAGTACGTTTAGTGGAAACCACAATTCAAAGTGGAGCCTGCAAATAATCAATGATCCACTTTCTTAAAAGCTGACATGTTTACAGTCATCAATGCAAAGATGACACATGAATTCATGAGAATGGGCAGGGCCCTTGAGATATAAGAGGTCTACACAGTACACAGATATTATCTGAAAATACCGCATGATAAAGCCAGACAAAGGAACAGAAGCCCAAGGAGGAAAGGCTCTAGAATTAAGCAGAAAGATTGAAAAAGTGTCCCCATTATATATTAACTGTTTGGACATCACTTGAAGTCAATTAATGCATTTAACAGTTTTAAAGAGAATTAGGAAAAAAGAAAGAAAACATATCAATATGCCACACTATTGTATGTTTTCTTGAGTCTATGAATAGCATGCCTTGCAATTTGATAAGCATCTTCCAGTAATATAATATGATTACCACACGACAGTACATTACAGAGGAATGATAGTCGCTTAATAGCTTCTTTTAAGGGAACTTAACTTTTATTTTTTCACCTCTGCTACTAATAATTTGGGCACCCTAACCATAACACGGGTTATTCAGAGTGAATTGCCAGAAGTCTGTTCACTGTATAGAACTGAAGGGTTGCTACAGAGGTACAAAGGTGGGTTGATTCAGTGACCCCTTACTCTGACCCTTCACACCACTTCACCATCTTAGGAATGATTTCCCCTCTGAAAACTGTTAACTCAATTGCAGGCACACACTGTGCTATGTTTTCTTTCTTTTTTCAGTTTGCTTAGCTTGTCCCCGACATGGCTTCTGGAATGCACTGTTCCTCGTGCCGATGTGAGGACTTATGTCAGTCAGAGGCATTTGGCCAGGTTTGAAGTTGGTACTAGATATGGCAAGAGCTTGTCCCTTCTGAGAACAAGGTCTGAAGAGCCTTGTGGAGGGAGGAGAGCTGAGGAAAGGAAGCTGAGGTCAAGAGAGGCAGAAGTGACAGGGGTGGAGGTCACCCTCGAGGCACTGCCCTTGCTGCACCCCTGCCCTCTAGGGGGCTAGGGACAAGGGTCTCATTTTGGCCCATGCTAATTCTTAGTGATTCTCCATCATATGTATCCCAAAGAACTCCCAAGTAGGTGTGATTGTTCTTTAATAGAGCCAAGAAATCAAAAGGTGATCTCTTGAGAGTGTTGTCTCTCCAGAACCTCAGGCTGCTCTATTCTCCACGGAATTCTGTCTTCTGGTAAGGTTCTCTCCCGCATTTGCTTCCCGCTAACCCAGGGGCCCTCTCCACCCGCTTGCCCCAGGCCAGCTGTGCAGTGGCCTCTGAAGAGTCATCACACTGGCAAGGATTCACGGAAGGGGTGAAAAGATTTTAGAACGTGCATCATTTGAGAACAGGCAGCTTATTGGATGCACTTTGAAATGTTTCCCTCGTCTTTGGATGGAAAGGAGGATAAAGCACAATAAACTCTTCACTTAAGACACTAAACACTGTTTTTAATGTCACCCTGCTCTTTTGGGAGACCTCCATAGGAAGCACCATGGAGATTCATGGCGACCCAGGGGATCCAGACCCCTGTCAAAGCGCCACCACCCTCCTTTCTGGCTCTACATCTCACGTCTCAGGCAGGAAGTCCTTTTCTGTGATCCCAGAACATGGTTTCCCTACCTGGATGCTCTGATGTTGTCATTGGTTCAAAGGTACTACGACAGCCAGAAAACTTCTTAGTTTCATGTGTGATTTGTTTCTGTGCAGCCTTGGCCCTGACTCTACCTTCTGAGAGAAGATGGGGCTAGTCTGCACGAGCCTGCTCTTGAGTTTCTCCATAGGGTGGAGCACACCGTCCTTCCTGACAGCCTATCTCCCAGGTCTTATCTTTTCCAGCCTGAGGATCTCCTTTATTCTTTTTATCAGTGGTTCCCAGCTAAAGACAACCAATAATCTCCAAAAATCTCCCATTTATAAGGATATGTAAATGCACATACTTATCCTAGTTCCTCAGATGCTGATTTACTATGTTTAAGAAACATCCCTGGGTGGTTCTGGCTGTGCCTTACCAAGGACAGGCTGCCATGACAAATGCTGAGTACACTGATCCACTAATTTTCTTTGGCCTGATTTCTTTGGGATGAGGTGTCTGCTAACTCTTGCAGCCCACGGAGGCAATGACTGTTTCCTGGTATTGGGGATGGCATGTGTATCTTCAGCTGCTTGAGAGTCCAGAGTTTCACCTGCCATGTAAGAGCATTAGTGAGCACATCCTCTTTCTCCATGGCATTAGCAGAGGTTAGGACTTGGCTCACCATTTCTGCAAAGAACAGGTGCTGAAATGACTTTGCCCCATCGTGGCTGCTGATCTTCAGGAGAGCACAAGAGAGTTCTGGTCCTTCTTGCTGTGGCAAAAGTTCCACTATCTGAGAAGAAAAAGCCATCCCCCACCCCATCCCTGTCTTTGCGGCATTGTTTCTGGAAGGAAACCAAGTTGCGTAAACAAGGAGGGTGGAAGCCTGATTGAGCTCTTGCTGCCTGTTAGCCGTGGGGCTGTTTTATCCTTTTAACGTCCTTACATTCTCAGTCTTTACCATCCCTGAATGAAATAACTGCTATAAGAGTCCAAGAAAATGAGCCAAAGAGAGGGAAATACAACGATTTAAATCTGGGTCCCTCTGACTGTAGTGCCCAGGATGCATCTTTTACATAGTGACAAGAACTAACAGGCTAGGAATATCACCGTCCACCTTGTCCCATTCAGCACAGAAACGCTTGCTGAGCATCAACCTGGGCAGCGTCCATTTAAAAACTCATTTCAACTCTCGAGAAGTGTAATGGGCACGGAAGAGGTCAGTTAAGAGAACAGATGAGGCAAGTGTGGCCTGTGACATTAAGATGACAATTAATCACCCTTAATATCTCAACCATCTAAATATCGCAGGCATTTTTCTCCTCGTCCTTATCTAATTCTGATTTCTTCTCATAAAGAGATTCATTTTGAAAATGACCATTTCCTTAATGTAGTGGAAATACATTTTCAATTTTCTGCCTGCATCAAACATATCCCCAATGAGTCGGCGATTTAATGTAAGTAAGTTGCTGAATGGGGGGACCAAGAAGAATGGGTTGAAGAAGACGGCTCCTTCGTCATCCCTGTACTTTCCTTTAATTATTAGAATTAGTCAGGAGGTAACTTCACATACAGACACTTAATATGAGGAAAGATGTTCCAGGCCAAAAAGAAATCAGGCCAGGTATAAGGGGAGAAGCTCCCACAGTGGTTCCAGGGAAGGCGGTGCTGACAGTCAGAAACACATGCGTCCTGTCCAGCTGCCCCTCAGGCAATGCCCAGCCACAAATCTGAGTTTGCTGAGAGTTCACCCAGACTTCCGCCCTGGCTTCAAAAGCTCCCTCTGCAGGAAGCCAGCTCAGCTCATCGCTCCTCTGAACCCGGCACGCCGCCTGCTGCTCTAACTGTACCTGTTTGCCTGGAATTGATCTGGCCAGTCCTGCTCACCCATGCTACCAGTTCTCCTCCCACCATGGCAGCTTACAGATGGGAAGCCAGGGCTGTGTTGAGGACATAGCTGCGTGCTAGACCACTTGCCTTGCATGTGCAAAGCCCCAGGTTCTACCCTCAGCACCGAGAGGAAAAGAAAAACAATGAGATTTTTAAAAATGTGCTATTTGACTTTGTGGTCCTCAGACCTTAGTAGATCCCTTAGTTCTATCAGTGAGGGTTCAATTGGTGTGATCTGCTTCTTTCCACCCATCTGCCTTTCTAAGCCAGCCTGCAGACGGCATCTCTTGGGTCCTCCCCAAACGCAAACCAAATGAAAATGAGTGAAGGCAACCACAGCAACAGCAGGGAGAGGAGAGTGGAAATTAACAAACAAACAAAGAAAAACTACACTAGCTGTCTAGAACTACAGAACCAAGTGCCAAACCAGGATAGGCAAGCTTTTTCTGTCAAGGACCCAGAGAGTGAACTCTGTTGGCCTTGTGGGCATCATGCTCTTGGCTGAAGCGACGCAATGCTGCCTTTGAAGCCTGAAAGGAGCCACTGACAATTCCTAAACAATTAGGGGCGGCTGGATTCCAACAGAGCCTACTCACAAGAGCAGAGTGCCGGCCTGGCTTCCCCAGGGCCCGAGGTGTGCCAGCCCCGGCTTTTCAGTGCAGCCAGCTCAGCAGGATTGCCGTGGGGCCCCCCATTCCTCCACTTCGGTGTGTTCCGGTTCCATCGCATCGGTACAATACGAGGTGTGTGCTATGCACCTCTTGGCACTGGTCCCCAGCAGCCCACCTCACAGTGCGGTTCTTCCAGATCCCTCTGCCTGCTCAGCTCTCACTCCCTCGACTCCAAGCACAAAGGAGGGGATTCTTGAGAAGTCTCTCCAGTTTTGTTTTTTTTTTTTTAATCACATTAAAGAATAGTTTAAATAAACTTGAGTTCTCCTGAAGTCTTCTCCTGACTTCCCAGCCCTTCACAGGGTCCCATTACTTATCTCGAAGCACAGCCTCCTGGTGGCTGAGCCCTCAGAGGGGAGGCCCACTGCCTGCCGCTGGCAGACACTGAATATTTCTTGAATTCAGTCTTAACTGCTCTCCCTCCAGTAAGCTCACAAAGATGACTGTGTGTCTTTCTATTTGGGAGGAAGAAGGGCACTTTTTCTCAAATCCCTTGCGGTAGACTGTAGCTATTACAAAGCTTTGGGAGAGTTCCTGAAACTCTCATTTCTTCGTGGTGTTCAACCATTTAAACAGGCATATCCGCCCCTAGGTACTGTAGGTCTGCAAAAATAGATGCTCTGTGAATAGTTAACTGTTGCTTATAGAGTAAGAATCCTGGACACATTAAGTGAATCCATTTACATAAAGCACTTGGCCCACATGAAAGCACATAATATAGGCAAAATAAATGGTAATTATTATTAAACTTATTTTTAACTTCCCACCTGGAATACACTTCTACATCCTCTAAATGTCAAATCACTTTATCTGAACTTTGCTGCCTATCACTGTCTTTCTGGCATTTAAATCCCTCAATGACTTAAGGCAATTAAAGGCAGAATCTTTATTCTTCAGCATTTGGCTGATTTCAGTCACAGATTGTGGGCTCAGTAAATTGGTTTAGAAAAATTAACAATCAATAAATCTATCATTGTTTAAGCCCATCACCCAATTTCTAAGAAGAGGTGATTTTTGTCATGGGAATGATGCGCCTAAGAGTAATTCTGAAGAATCTCACACATGTGATGGTTCCTAAGTGTGCAATGCTGGGAACATGGAAACTCTGGATTTGTATGATTAGGTGAATTGCAGGAATCTCTGCAAATCAAACACGAACAGGCATCTTCACGTCTTTCATAATATCAATTGATGTTAAATATAACAACTCACCTTGAATTTGATGTCTAAATAATAGCTTTAAGTTTGTGAATTATGGTTATGTGACAATTCACTGGGGTCAGAGAGTAGGCAGAATACTTTGTATAAAGATAGATCACAAGACTAGGAATCCCAACAGCCAGACCCAGGCTAGAAATTAACCAAAGGAATTCAGTTTCTTTACTCATAAACTGAATTACTTTATAAAATTTGATGAATCCATCTAGCCTTAAGATTTCTAAAATTAAATGAAATAACAGTGATTTTCTCCACTGATATTGGCAAAAAAAAAAAGAAAGAAAAACAGTTTTGTGTATAAAATCCCCGCATATTGTTTGGCCACCCAGCAAGCACCACCCTGGATGCTTCTCTCTCCAGTCCTCTTCTCTCCCCTTGGCCTGCAGCTTAGCCTTCCTAAGATTTGCAAAGAGTGGCCACTCAAGTATTATGACAATCCTGTGAAATACTTGATGGTCTTAAAAGCAAATGTAGTTGTAAGGAGTTTTCAGAAAAGGGGATGGGCCCAACTGATTGAGCCCATGGTCAAGGGGTCAATGGTATGTTGGCTGCTCTGACGAGAGGCAAGGTGTTTGTGCAGTAGGGAGGCAGAGACCTGGGAACACAAGAAGGAACCATGGGGTAGTGGGGGGGTTCCACTTTTTTGAAAGGAAAATTGTTTGAAGTATGCTGACACTGCTCATCTGACCTACTTCACCAAGAGGACTGTTGGGGAGTTTGACTCAAGAAAATTTCAGTAAAAACCCTAGAGTATGGTCAAGAGGAACTGAAAATCAGGGCACAGAGAGCTTTGTAAAGAATAATGTGAAACCATAAATCTCTCCCAATAGTAGAATTTATAGTAAATGTGAAAGGGGAAGAGTTCATCTTTGCAACGAAGTCCTCTGGATTCTTAGTTTTCTTTTGCCCGTGACACCATACACAGAAGGAAGAAGTCATCAATGGGACTGAGAAGGGACAGATGAGCATTGGTGGCCCTGGAAAGCAAAGGTGTGTTCCGAATGGAGATCTCCTAAGCACAGGGGCTGGGCTTTGATCAACTCTGTTTTCTAAACTCTGAGCATCCTGCTAGACACGTTATTTGAATGAATGAATGAATGAGTAAGAGAATGAATATGGGAGAGACTAAGAGAATAAGCAATTGAATTCCCCTGCTCAAAAGAGATAGGTTGTGCAGAAGGATGAGTCTGACAATGTGCAGTCTCTCTCTCTTTCTCCCCTTCACAAGAGACACCCCAGATCTCCATCATTTCTATGTTCCTGTGGCCAGTGGATTAAAGGGCTCCAGATCACCTCAGCCAGTGATGGCAGCCTATTACCCTCCAGCAGGCCTTGATTCCACATGCACATCCATGGGCCTCCCTCTTCCTTCTGGAGGAACTGGCTGAACCACCTTCAGTCACTCACAGCCCTTCCCATGAATCCCTCCCAGCCCTGCTGCCCTTGGGTCTCTCCCCAGGATCCTCAGCTGCTCCATTCCCACACGCACTGAGCATCAGGGTGGGCAGATCTTCAGAGGGTACTCCCTGCTCAGCAGCTGTGCTGGAAAGAGACTGATCTAATGAGGCTTCAGGGAAGGTGAAAGGAACATGCAGATGCTGGAATAAAATACGATAAGAAACCAGTTACCGGAAGAAAAAGCAACTTGTGTGAACATTTAAAATCAGGCGCCTTTTTTCCTGACTCTAACAGAGGGCAGCCGATTGCCTTGGTGATGGGAAAACCTCCAGGAGACCATCTCACGACTGAACCAGGCAAGAATGTGAAATGGAGAACAGAGAGGAGAGGCCATCATTCTGCCACCTCCTTCTTGAACCCCTTTTTTTCCCTTCACTGACTGGGTCTTGCTCCTCCTTTTCCAGTAACGTCCTGTGCATGTTTCCTAGACATCAGCTGCCCATGTCCACCTCCAGTTCTTAGCAAGGGTCTTTAACTGGCTTCTTTCTCATCTCCCACATCATCTGCCGCAGTCCCGCTGCAGCAAAATAACCGGTGGGTGATGAGCAACTTGTGAAGACTGATACAGCAGGAGTAGGAGCCCTTTATTGTAGGACAACAGAGGTATTTATACATTCCACACAGCTTATCTAATTAGCATAAACTAGATACAGCAGTCAACCAATAAGGAATCTCCACACTTAATGGCTCGCTGGCGTTACTTCACAAACCACTCCCTCTGGCAAAATGCCAGGCGCCATCAGACTTGTTTACAGACTCTAACAATCGTCTCCCTGTGATCACCCCCTGAGATGGTCAAATTTGTCCTCAAAACCCAGCTATTTCTCCTCCCAAGCTCCACCCTCTCTCCACTAAGTGACAGGTAAGAGGGTGTCACAGTCTTAAATCTGGAGTCAATGTGCCCAAAGAGAACACAGCAGAACTTTAGCTAATGAGCACCAATGTGAAATCAAAATCAGAGGCACTGAAAATAAGATGGACCAGGCAAAATGTGGGACAAAGCAGGAGCGAGAAGTGATTCCCCGTGAAAACCACAGGCGAATTGCTGACCCTGTCTTCCTCTCTCAGAGGAATGTCATGGACACAAATAACAAAGCCATCCATGTGCCTCTTAGTGTTTCCTTCCTGGTAGGCAGCTTCATTCAGTTGGAGGCATTATCCGTCATTTCTGAGGCAAGTATCCCACACAATTATATAAGGCCTGGTATCACAGATACTCTGAAAGCAAACATTAATTTTCAAGAAAATGAAAAAAAAATGCTTGGGAAAAGAATTCAATCTCTCTATTATTTTAAGTACTCTTTGCACAAAACTGCCTCTGTGGAAAGCAGCCATGTACCAGAGAAGGACTCCACAGGTTGTGTTTCCAAACAGACTGCAGAATCCCAGGTGGACCCAAGGCTTGCTGAAGGAGCCTCTGGTGCCAATTTGTATAGATCAAGCAGGGAAACAGCTCTGCAGCCTTAGGCCTTTTCCATGCCTCCTTGGGAGTACGTACGTCTGGGCTTTTAAGCCAGTTCACATATCTTGAATGTTATGAATTACACTGACTCTATTTCTAAAGTCCATCATGCTCTTTAAAAACCCCTTAATTTCATCATTGACAGCTTATTTGTAACATTCATTAGGCTAATTAGGAAAACATCTGGTGTTGACCAGAGTAAAAGATTATTGGAACCCCTGGCTGCCATCTGTGCGTTGCATATTTATGAAGCAGATAAGTAATAGCTTCTGTGAATTAACTTCCTCACACACATGGCAGCGAGGGCCGGGCTGGAGGATTCTATGAAAGTTTCAGGCATCTTTGCACCCCTCCTGCCATTCTCTCTTGGCTTTTGGATGCTATCTCTGGATACTTTTTCTGTGCAGCTAAAAAATCTTCACTTGAAGTCACAGATTAATCTTTAAAGATTTTAAAGCACAGAGATTCTAGACTTACTCCCTCGGGTGAAAAATAACAACTTAGAGCTTTACAAGGATAGGGCTCAATTTTCTTTTCTAGGACAGTGCTGGAAAAAACAGATGCTAATACCATATGGTTTCTTCCTTAGTCAATCACCCTTTTGCATATAATTTTCTTACTTTCCCTTCTCATTGACGGGGGTTATAATTCTCAACTCTTATTGAGAAAGTAAGTATAAATGGAATGGAGAAGAGAGTCAATAAGTCCTGGCAAGAAACCGGAAGCACAACAAATCCAAAAGAGGTAATTGGAGATGTCTTTGGGGATGAAAATTGACACTGGGGAAGACATTCAGATTTGATCATTGTTAGAAAGATATTGCAGGCACCCTGTGTGCTAAAATGCACAACCACAGACCGTACACAGTCAAACTGACCAGGTTGTGGGGAAGCCAGACCAGGAACTATATGGTGCTCTCAGGACAGTGTTTGAGAGGTAAAATGCACCATGATGAGATCCCTGGAAGGTGTGTCTCCTCGGAGGGATTCAGGCTAATGAAGAAGAGATTGTACAAACAGAATATTACCATTTTGAAGACCTAGTTGATCAATGGGTGACCAACACGTGTTACTAACATCACAGGAAGAGAGATAATTAGGTATGCTGAGCCTCCTGGGTGAATCACATGAAACCCACCTTGAAGTCCTCTCATAAAATAATCAGATCTGAATTACATCAATCAACCGGTGATCTAGATCTGTTCATGGGTTTCTAGGAAACTTGGGGTGAGGAGAATGTGAGAGATGATACCTTTCTAGCTCTCTGTACTCCATCCACACTGTGAGCATCTCTAAACGGCAGGTGTTACAGGCTCTTCCACAAAATTATCATTGAAAGGGGAGGCCGGTATGGGAGGAACCCTAGAGAGGAAGAGAAGAGCACGTCAAGTAGGGATAACATGAGTACCTTAGTTATAATCTACTTTTAATAACCAAAGGTTAAAATAAAACTAGAGTGTTGTGGAAGAGATGGAATTTTCAATGACAGAGTGAACTTTTAAAAATGAATGTTGTGAACTGGACACTGTGATGCACACCTGTGATCCCAGTGACTCAGGAGGCTGAGGCAGGATTGTGAGTTCAAACCCAGCCTCAGCAACTTAGCAAGGCCTTAAGCAACTCAGCAAGACCCTGTCTCTAGTAAAATATAAAAAAGTGCTGGGGATGTGGCTGCACGGTTAAGCGCCCCTGGGTTCAATCCCTGGTAGCAAAAAAGAAAAGAAAAGAATGTTGTGGTTATATGTATATGAGTTCTTATTTTTTAAAGAAGCCTACTTAGGCAGTTAAAAATAAAATCCCATTAGGGCTGGGATTTGTTATAAAAAATATGAAATGAATAGAGGAAATTGGATTATTGATTGATAAATCCACAAGAATATTGGTTATCTTGTGGCATCTTGTGATCATTTTTAGAGTCAGTAGATAGGTCCGTTGGTTTTAATCTCTCTCACCTCTGCCTCTTTGTGTATGTACACACCTGTCCCTCTGGCCGGGGCTGAGACAGTCCAGGATCCCAGTGCAGGATTGCCTGGGCACTGGGTGAAGACCCCACTGATTACTGATGTGGTCTGAAAGCCAGCATGTGGGCTGTTGCCTGAATCCATCCACTTCCTGGAACTCAGAGAAGACAAAGAGGAGAACGTGTTAGCTGGACAGAAAGAGGGGCTTGGATGATGGTGGAGGGACGTGCAGCATGGATGGGATGAGCAGCATTGCCCCAGGCTTCCTGGAAGTGGGTGGTCTCCAGACCTATGGCCAGCGCTCATCCCAAGCACGTGTCTTTCCTGGATGCCCAACTGCCAGTGATCCTCACCTGTGTTGCAGTGAAACCTTCCTCAGCAGCCTGTGGGCACCTCAAACATGACTTTCTGGACTGTTCTCCACTAGACCAATGTCCTCTTACACTAGACACCCCTCGGAGCCCAGAAAGCAAAAATCCAAAGTCCTGAGCTCAGCACAGTTCCTCTCAAAGACAGTTTTAAGTGATCCACACACAATTTAGGTAACTGCCTACTTATACTGTTGGGTATTAGACCAGGATTGTAACAGGGTCAGTGATTCCATTAGGATTAGACTAAAAGAAGGGCACTGCCGTAAAAACATGAAGCAGACAAAGCAAGCGTTAACTTGAAGAAAATGTACTGGGTAGCTGCTACTGTGAGTATTTTAAAGATATAATATTTGTTTAACTACAATGTGGAAGGTGAAACTCTACTGTCACGGACAGTACTTCCTGCAGCTCTCTATGCTGGCCCCATCTAGGTGACCGCCCTAGACAGGCCTCAGAGAGTCTGTCGTCTTTGAGAGCACCTGCGCACATGCGTCTGTGCCCTTGGGCTTTCCTATCACAGTTCTCTGCTGACTTCTCTCATTGATGTAACGAGAAACCCCTGCTTGTCCTTTTCCACCTACTTTTCTTGTCCTTTTTCATCTCCTTTTCCCTCTTTCTCCTCAATGTCCATGTGAGTGACCCTGGATTCCTCCACAGCTCCATCCTTAGATGCCATCTGACTCTAGAGATGCCACTGACTTATTTGGGTGAATGAATACCAAGTCCATGACTGACGTGCAAAAGGTGAGAGGTGTTTCCAAAGTGCACCCACATTTGGGAGAGGAGGGTATGCTCTAGGGTCCCCATGGCTATCCTCTCTTCTCTATGCCTGGATTCTGCGAACCATCACCTCACCTGCCTGCAGCCCTGGCATCTTGTAAGACAGAGCTGCAGTGGAAACTCTTCAAGATGCTTCCCTGACCCACAGTGTCTGACCTGAAGGCCCCCGTTCCATGCACTTATCTCCAGGATATAAATTTTATGTTGTACATAGAAATGTGCTACTCTGTTTTACACCAGCATGCTGCAGGCTTCTTGGCAATACTTTTGCATCCTCAGAATACATTTTAGAGGCATGTGTCATCCCTACTTTTACTAGAGAAACCATAAAACCAGACACCATCGTTCATCAGGTGAATGGAAGTCTTCAATGAACAATGCTGCCGTTCACCTCCCAAGTGTCCAGCCTGGCTGACTGGCTTTCTTTCTCTGATAAGTATATCCTACATTAAGCAGGAAAGTCTAGAGCAAACCAGATTGTTAAATTACCCCACCTTTTCTACAGATAAGGATGGCCAATTGTATATAAGAAGACACCAGCTTCAGAGGTTTTCTGTTACACTCCTACAAGAAGGAGTGGTTTAACTGGAAGGAAGAAGTCTTTCTGTACTACAATTCTTGCCTTTCTTCTTATATAGAATGTGGACATAATGACTGGAGCTCCTGCATGCATACTTTAGATGTACCCATAAAGATGGACAATTAGAAAGAGGAGTGTGGGTTCCTGAAAATAAGGTCACCATGTCAGCCTTAGGCCATCTGACTCTGGACTTCATTGACATGATAGAAACAAGTTTTTTTGTTTGTTTGTTTAAACTGTTATAATTTCAGGTCCTGTTACAAAGAGCTAAAGCACAACCTTATCCACACAGCAAGCAATGCTGAGAACGGCCACAGCGTGCATTTGTTCAGTGAACCCCTTTATAACAACTGCTCAGCCAGGTGCTCTCAGTGAAAGCCATTTAAGGGAAATGTCTGAGGTTGGTGCAGAGAGGTAGATATTCACAGTTGCCCCAAAAGTTGCATTTTAGCTGCAAAGTGAAGTGAGAAGGGATAATCTCAGCTCCTGTGGGATTGCAAAAGTGGAGCATAGCTTGGTCAAACATGAAGGGGTCAGAGATACTTCAGAGAAGATGGTGGCAGAGCTGGAAATATCGGCTGGATACTGCCCTGTGGCAGAGAGGAGATCTGGAAACAGGGACAGCCTGTGTGCAATATGAGTGTAGCTGCTACTCAAGGGATGACCACATGACTTGGTTTGGAGAACAGACAGGGAGCATATGGACGGTACTGTCCAGTGGACACTGGTGAGGGAGGTTGAATGACTCAGAGATGGCCAGGGGGCCTTCTGGGAGGAGGTTTTGCAAATGCAGCTTCTGCTGCTCACATCCAAATGTTTTCGTACAGGAAAGGCCCATTATAAGAAAATCAAAGGGAAGCTCCTGTGCTGATAGGGACGGTGGCGGCCTCAAGCTGTGCCATTAGAGGACCCTGTCATGGAGAACAGGACCCCGCCCTATGGAACCCACTACAAGCATTGGAGTCAATGCTTGGGCCTCTAAAACTCTCCAGCGCACAGCTCATTTGGAGGCCAGCACCTCAAACCACACCATAAGCCTCCAGTGATGCTGTGCGTCCGCCTGCACCTCCCAGGATCACATTCTGTTCAATCAAGCTACACGGATCTGAAGGAGAGTCACACAGCTTTGTGGTTTGCTTGATTTGGGGGAAGAATGATGGTAGGGCAGAATTTGTGCTCTGGCCTTCTGGCCTCAGGGTGACATGATGTGACAACATTTAGAGAGGTGGGATGAGGCCCCCTGCAGCCTTCAGGCTTCCACCAGAGCCCTTCAAGGCTTCAGCCCTAATTGTGAGGCTTTGAAAACCAGGGGGATGCAGCAGCCACCCACAGTGACACTGCCAGGGCCACCCACAGTGACACTGGGGTGGGGTCAAGGTGATGCATTCTCCTTCAGCCTCCGTGTTTGCCTTAGGCCCTGTTATGGTGTGGATGGGAGAAGTCTCCCAAAAGCTCCATGTGACACAGTGCCAGAGGCTTCAGAGGAGAAATGAGTGGGTTGTGAGAGCCTTAACCCAATCTGTCAGTCAATCCCCTGATGGGGTTAGCTGGATGGGGACTGAGGTGGCAGGGTGTGGCTGGAGGAGGTGGGGACTGGGTGTGTGGCTTCCGGGTTATATTTGTTTCTGGCAAGTGGAGTCTCTCTCTCTCTCTCTTTGCCTCCTGATCACCATGTGATCCTCTGCCACACTCTCCCACCCTGTTGTCCTGCCTCAGCTCGAGCCCCGAGGAATGGAGCCAGTCTTCTATGGACTAAGACCTCAGAAACCATGAGTGCTCCAATAAACCTTTCCTCCTCTAAAATTGTTCTGATCAGGTCTTTTAGTCACAGCATCGAAAAAGCTGACTGACACAGGTGCTCTGTGTCCACAGCCAGTGTGGCGGGGTCTGTGCCAGGTGCAGGAAGCCAGCAGCGGCGGCATGAGCAGCACTGAGGCCTCCCCCACTGGCTCTCTGGAGAGTCTTCAGGAAATTGCTGCCCTGCTAGGGATCCACATCCCTGCATATACACTAGGTGTAATGGCAGGTGACAGCATGGCCTTGAGGTAGGGTCAAATGACAAAACGCTCCTGGAACTACTCTGTAAATTCGGAAGCACTGGGTGCACGTGTCTGCACTTCTTTCTTCTCTTAAGCCATGGGCTGGCATCCGTAAGGGGTGCCCTGGCTTGCCATGGAATGCTGGGACAGACTCCCATAATCCAGGTGCTCAGAACAGCACAAACTACTGACAATGTGGTGGTCAGATGTCCCAGGCAGATCTCAGGAGATTGAACTCCTGGCATCTGCAGGGTGGTGCCCTTCTGGAGGTGCCAAGGAAGGCGTCTTCGTGTCTTTTATAGTGTTTCGAGTTGACCCGGACCAGTTTCTGGAGTCCACCGGTATGATGGGAATTGTAGCCATATTCTTCACCTTCACAGGGAACAACTCAGTAAAGCCACACTCTCCCATCTCCCTGGTTCCCTCTCTTCCTCTCCAAAGAAAGTTGGGACTATATTGGACAAACCCAGATGACCTTAAAGTCAACTGATTGGTAACCTTAGTCTATCTGCAATACTACCTCCCCGTTGCCATGTAACCTAACATATTCCCCAGGGTTATCAGGAGGATGTGGGTAACTGGAGTGGTTACCATTCTACCTATCATAGGAGTGGTAGACACAGGTTATAAACAAAAGCGAGAATGTCTCCTGTCAATAAGAATCTCCTGGTCAATTGCATCCTGGTTCACTCTTTCAAGGAACCTTTCATATGCACCTCTTTATGTCTGTTTCCTCATCTGTTAAAGAATGGAATAACTGTAATGCCTATTTCCAGGATGGCTTCTGAGTTTAAATGTGTTAATCCAATGTTGAGTATCACTATTGGCCCCAGATAAATCATCAGTGGCTATCATTGCTGGTAGACATTGCATTTGTTGAATGAATGAATGCTTGTGACCCAGTGTTGTTATACTCCAAAGCCTACCTGGTTTTCCTCCTATTGAAAGATTAATATCATCACTGTGAAGGTTATTGTCATGTGCTGACATGGCCACGCTACAGTGCCCAATTGTTTGCCCCAACACGAGCCTCCATTGCTGCTCTGAAGGTACGTGTTAGATGCTTCACATTTGAATCAATAGATCTGGGGTAAAGCAGGCCACCGTCCCCAGAGTGTGGAATCCTCCATCATCTGACAACCTCAAGAGGATAACTGATATTTCTGGAAGAATGGATTCAGGTGTCCAGCCTCCAAACCTAATCTTACAACACAACCTTGAATTTCCATGCAGCCTGCCAAGCTGCCCGGCAGACTTCAGGCATGCCAGCACCTGCTACCGAATGAGGAAATGCTCTAATGGCTCTCTCTTTCTCTTGTGTTCTCTGGAGAACTCTGACTAATATACTCTGTGCATTTTATGTTCAAGTCATCAATGCAGGTATATATAGTTTGGATGAGATTTAATAAGTAAAAGAAAACCCCAAGAGATTAGCATTCCTTGGTAAAACATGCAGGACTTCTCAATCAGGGTACCACTTGCTGACCCTGCCTTTCTGTGTCCTGGTCTTCAGAAGGCCATTCAGTATCCTAATACACTCATCCCATGTAACCACATATCCCAGCCAATTTTAGAAAACAATTGACCTGATCTTAGAAATTGCCTTTACACTGCCGTGAAATCTTACCTAAACTCAGGATCCTTTTCATTGTTTAGTTAGTAGCCCCAGATGAAACCTTGAGAAAGTTCTAAAATCTGAGGGAAAGAAAGGGTCCATGGACTCATTATGCAGCTGACCTTGGGCTGGGGTTGTGGCTCAGTAGTAAAGAGCTTGTCTGGCATTTGTGAGGCACTGGGTTTGATCCTCAGCACCACATAAAAATGAATGCATGAATGAAATAGAGGTATAGTGTCCACAACTAAAGAATATTTTTTTAAAAAGAAGCTGACCTTTATTGCTAAGAGAACATTAGTGATCATCATTACCCCCATCCTCTCGATTTTTTTACACCTGAGTGATGGGGACCTGGAGAGCAAGTGACTAGGATAGGGTCACCCAGGGAATTGGCAGTGAGCAGAGCAGATGCCCACTCTGATTTTCTACCATGCTCTTTCAGTGTTCAGCCTTGAGAAATGCATCCACTTATTCTTCCTGCCAGAAGCACAGCATTTTATGTCAAGCTGCTCCCATGCTCAAGACTGGAAGCTTTCCAAAAAGAGTGAGCAGGAGGCCCTTTTAACAGAAGCAGGACATTTGCAGGAAATGCCAAGTGCAGATTTGTCTCCACACAGAACCCTGACCTGTGCCTTCCAAATGTCAGTAGCTCAGGGAAAGACAATGCCGAGTCGTACTAAGTCAAAATCCAACTCCGCAAACGGGAATCTCACCAGCAGTGTCTCTTATTGAAAATGACAGGTAAAGCCGATTGTATTTACTTACACTTATTTTTCTTTTTTTGAGGGGGAGGCAGGTGGTGATTTTTCCATAACTGGCTTCTTTGAAGGCTGGGTCTGCTCTGCCCCATGGGACCAGGTCACTGGCCACCACGAGTGCTGCTCTACTGAATCCAATAGCAGTCGCCTGCTCATCGTCTTAGAATCACTGCATCATTGTCTTAAGATCTGCTCCAGGAAACCCTGAACTTTTGGACTTTATAACAAGTCGCAGTTTTCATAAGACAGGTCTATAAAACTCTCAGCTACAGATATTTGGTTTACAAGTGGAGAAAGTGAGGCACCCAAAGTGAGAGCTGGACTCAGCACCCCCTCCCATGTCCTCCTGAGCTACACATCTTCAGCACATTCTTTTCTTCCTCCTGAGCCACCTACCAAGGGTGTGCACATTTACCTGCGAGAGGTTATGCATGTATGTGAAGTACCTTGGAGGTGTTCAGCACCCACCTCATGCCTCCAAACTGTAAAATAACTTTTGCCTATTCCATTTTGAAGTCCTTGTCAGAAAGAACCAGGCCCATGACTAGATGAGGTGTCCTGAACTCTCTTGCCTTGCCTCCTGTGAATTATAATTATAATATAATTTACAATTATAGACTTGCACATTGGGAGGAACTCCTTATATCCAAACAATTATATTCTTACCCTGGCCTTCAAAAGCTTATGTCCATCACACAATGCCTAAGGCATTCAGTTCGGCTCAAAGACTCTCCATATTCTTAACAGTTCCAGCATTTTCCAAGAGTCCAAATCCAAAGTCTCCAGGCCAACACACAACTGTTTTGAATGATCAAACAAACTACATATATCCAATACACAATGGAACAAAGTAAACATTTCTGTTATAAAAGGGAGGAATGGCGGTGTAGAAAGAAGGGATGGGGGAAAGCATGACCTAAATCCAACTAGGCAAATATTTCCTATAGTTTTGCCTCTAGCATCTGGGAAACATGGTGGTGAGATGTGATCTCTAAAGGGCTTGGGCAGATCCATGTCCTTTGGTCTTGCTGGGTGAAGCTCATTCATCCTCTCTTTAGCCTGGCTCTGTCCATAGCTGGCAGTTTTCCTTTGAAGGTGTCCCATCTTATTGGCCTCCCTTAATCCAGGGGCTTGCCACATCACCTACAGTTTTCTTTTCACAGCTTCACACATCACTCTCAGAGGCTACCCACAGGATTCAGACCCAATACACTTTGTCTTCCTTTGAAATCTCAATGGAAGCTGTAATGAACCTTGAATTCCCAAATCCTGTATTCCTGTAGAGTCAGAACAATGGGATGATGCTGAAGTCTGCCAAAATCTCAAGCCAGACCTGGACCCCCTGGGACCATGATTTCAGTGGTCTCTGAGTGCCTGAGCAGCCGAATATGATGAAATAAATCGTAGGGGAACAACTTCCTGCGTACCCCTGAGTGAGCAGGGCATCCCCGTGGTCTCTTAAACAAGCTTCATTTCTATACACTTGAGCTTGTAGAGGGTATGGTTTTGCAAGTTTCTGAGATGTCCTCAAGGCATCTCTCTTACTGTCTATGTGCAAAATACTTCTCTTTAGTGGTGGTAGTCTTTTTCAAGTCTTGTACTCTATTTTACGTGTACTTTTCTGGTCAAATTACAGGTTTCTAAAATCCTCCTTCTCTACTTTTCTGCTCCCATTTCTGTTAGTAAACCTGGCTTAGGCTGAAAGCAGTACTAATACCACTGCCTGAATGTTGTACTGCCTTGAAATTTTTTCTGCTAGATTAATTAGTCCATTACCTTTAAATTCAACCTCACAGAAAAATCTCTGAACATGGTTAAAATGTATACACGTTCTTTATGAGAATGTGACATGTGTGGCTTCTAATCCGATACTCAATTGAGCCTCCATTCCCCTCTGAAACCTCATGAGCACACCTTTACTGTGTGCATTTCTATGAGCACTCTGATATTCCGAGCCCACACCAGAATTGCTCATTAAGCTTTACTTAGAGCATACTAAGGCTTTTTCATCCTGCATCTCCAAAGATTTCCAAACTCCTCCTGAAAACCAGTTCCAAAGGCTTTTGAACCATATGCTCAAGTCAGTCACAACAACATATCCACTCCCAGTACCGATTTCTATGTTATCTGACTTTGCATTTCTGTGACCATTATATCTGATGAGAACAACTTAGAGGAGGAAAAGTTTATCTTGGATCATGGTTCAGAGGTTCAGTCCATACTTGACCAAGTGCTTACTCTGGGCTCAAGCAGAGACGGAGCATCATGGTGGAAGGGCATGACAGAAGAAAGCAGCATAGGAAATGGTAATCAGGAAGCACAGAAAGAGAGGGAGGAGTCCACAGGGAAGATAAACTCTGGCATTCCCCAGTGACCCAGCCATGCTCCACCCGCCTATACTTCCTGCCCAGTTAGTCCATTCAGGCTAGAATGATCATATCTCTCACAATCTACAATCTCACCTCTGAATATTTCAGCCTTAACACAGGAGCTTCTGGGGGACACCTCATGTCTGAATCATTACACTAAACTTCTGGGGCAGATAGGATCATTTGATTTTTTTATATTACTTTTGTTTTCACTTATACAACAAAGAAGCAATAATGTCATATATGGACAAACTAAAGATCAAATGAAAATTCAGTGTCACAAATATCAGTGAATACTTTACATTGCAGACCCATATGTGATGCTGAGGTACCACAATGACTAAGGCACAGCTAACAGTATATTTCATGTTATTTTTGAGCACAAACACATGTCATGTATGTAAAGACTTTCATAAACATGTGTTTAGTCATTGTTTTATTTTTCTGGCTTACTATTTAGTATTAAGTATATAGTGACCATCTACCATTGTTATTTTCCAATTTTTATATCATGCAATGTGTTTCCACACGAGTTACATAGATTGTGAAATTTCTACCCTCAGGGAAGCACAGATGAATGTGAACAACTTGCTGTCAGAAGACTTAAGGTTGGGACTGAAAAATAGCTTCTTAACACAGGTCCTTAACACAGAAACTTAAATATTATCTTTGTATAGCAAAATAGGAAGCCTGATTTCTATTTTTTAAAAACATTTTGAAGGAAACATTTTTTTTTTTTTTACATTTTTTAGGAATCACATTATTTTATTTGGGATTTTAGTTGTAATTCCCCTCCCCCAAATGGGCTATGATAAAAGAATGAAAATATTATTTTTCTATATTTAAATCAAGTAAAGTGATTTCATCTTTCAGAGCCTGTTTCTTTAACTGTCATGTAAGGATTGTTAACACCTCACAAGAGACTGTGTGAAATTAAATAAGATTTCACTTATTTAAGCCTGAGACAGCATCATGGCAGGCTGACAACCCCCACACATCCATTGGACCTTCTTGATGTGCATCATGGAATGCAGTAAAGTGAGTTTCTTTTAGACACTAATGTTTCTTTCCACTGTGACAATTGTGGATCTCAAATTAGAGCAAGCCGTACATCATCAGCGGGTAAACATGGACCATCAAGGACCATCATTTAGTCCAACAACAGAACTACTTGGTGCCTTTGAAGTGTTGAACATGCATTTTCTCATTGAATCCTCACATGAATGCAGAGAAGCAGCTATGATTTTATCCAGAGTTTTCAATTGGAAACTGGACACAGCGGGTTTAGGTGGTTGTAGAGATATGATGGTCTCTCTCCAGAGTAAAGGTGTATCACTGTCTATCTTGTTATTCCACACTGTTCCCATAATAGTTTAACCATATGTGGTGGCATTATTCGGGTATGGTTTGAGTGTGTCCACCAAAGCTGACTGTCGGGAGCCTGGTCCCCAGTCTGTTCATGTTAAGAGGTGGTCAGCCTTCCAGCTGTAGAGTTGCATAGAGGTTCCTGGGCACATTTCCCTTGGAAAGAATTGATGCAGTGGTCACAGTCCCACTTGGTTAGCTCTTGACCTAAGGTTGTTGTAAGAAATAACCTGCCCTCCCCCACTTTCTGGCTTCTTGTCTAGGAGTGTGATGTCTCCCTCTGGCACACACTTTTCCATGTGTGCCATGGTCCTGAAGGTGCTCACAGAGCTGAGGGGATGCCAGCACCATTCCTTTGAAATACCAGAACTATGAGCTAAGTGAACTCCTTCTCTTCTCAAAGTACTCACCCTTGAGCAAAACTGAGTGTATGCATGTGGGAAATGGAAGGTCAGCTTCAGAACCTTGATAGATATTGTCTTTTGGGTTGGGGCACAAAATGTAGAAAAATTAAAACCCAGCTGTGTCAGCTCATGGCACTGATGCTCACATTCTCCCCTCCTCTCTTCCCCTTAGCAGGCCTCTTTTGTTACATTTGCTCTCAGCAGTCAGAACCCTCTACTGTCTTTCTCACATACTATTGCAATAATCCACCTAGACTGGTGCATCCCTTTAAGGAAGAAGAATGCACTTTTGTTAGGGTCTCTAAACAAGTCAAGATGGCGCCTGGCATTTTGCCAGAGGGAGTGGTTTGTGAAGTAACGCCAGCGAGCCATTAAGTGTGGAGATTCCTGATTGGTTGACTGCTGTATCTAGTTTATGTTAATTAAGATAAGCTGTGTGGAATGTATATATACCCCTCCAGTCCTACAATAAACGGCTCCCACTCCTGCTGTCTCAATGTACACAAGTTGCTCGTCATCCTCCAGCTATTTTGCTGCAGCCGGACTGCGGCACACTTTGGGCATGTTCTCCAGCTTATCACCATGTAATCATCTTATTTTAAAATCCTTAAGGTTGCTTTCAGCTTTGGATGACGTAAGTAAGGCATTTAGCTCAGAGCCTGGTACTGAATCAACAGTTTGCCAAACCTTGGCCTTTTGGTATCCCAGTATTCACAGAGTGAACCAGTATGAGAGGAGTGGTGGGTGTGTGTTCACTAGTAGAGCAAAGGATACAAATGAAAGGAGGCCAAGGACAGTTGGCTGGGGTCAGAAGCTTTAAACAGAAGACCAGCAGTGTTCGTTGTGTCTGTCTGAAAGCATTCCTCCAGAATCTCCATGTTGTGTTGAGGGTATGCAATAGAGAGTGATAATTAGGGAAAACACCCCAATTTGGGGAAGAAAAACCTGCTAGTCTTAGCCCTGCTGGGATCACGTGGTTATTCCACCCCTACACCATGTAGTACCTACAGGGATTCTGAGTCTCCACCTAGTGAGGAGTGGGCCTGTCTTTATACACTGCTAGAAGGTAGATTTGGCAATGGCACAGCGAAAGCATCCATTTCCTGAGGTTGGCACACTCCACCAGCCAGCAGTAATCTGTCCCACTCTCATTCAATCACTTACCAAATGCACATCGTGACCCCTCAGTGTGTCAGGTGTAGAGGTGAAGTGGTGAGCAAGACCAGACATAATCTTCACTTTCCTGAGGACTTCAGTGTATTAGAAGAGTTCATTTGAATGAATAGTTCCACAAACAAAAGTACAGTCAGAACCGTATGACATGTTGCAATGAAGAGGTAGCTACAGAGTTGAGCACCAGGAGAAATGTCTGGGGCTGGGGCTCTCTAAGGAGTGGTAGTTCAGCTAAAGTATGAAAAACAGATCAATAGGCAGATGAAAGTGTGTGGGGGTAAGGGTGTGCATAGAGAGAGGTTGTGGGCAGGCAGGTGTATGCTGAGCCTTGCAGGTGCCTTGTCTGAGCCTGGCTCAGAGCAAGTTTCACATGAAGGTTGAATGAAGGAGAAAGGATCAGAGGTTCTGCTTTGTAAACACCTGCTTACATGGCAGCCTCTATCCTGGGAGTGAGCATCTTAATTCAAGGACTGCATTGAATGGCTGTTGGGTGGTATCTGGGGTTGGGCATGTTTATTAAGAGTTTACTGGTATGATGTTGAACACATTCTGGTAGTGATTTCCACTGACCTGTAGACAAAACTATGAGTGGGTATTTTACAGATCTGTGACTCAGAGTTTTTTGCTCTGGCCACCTTCTACCTGCTTCCCCAAACCACCTGGACATCAACTTTCTTCTAGTCATTGACACTGATGCAGACTGGAAGAACTTCCTTGTCTAGTTAGATATTATATTTCCTTTTCTGTTCCCTTTTGGTCACAAAGAGATTTCTTTTCTCCTAGAAATCCACAAGTAGGGATTTGGACAAGTACCTTATAGAATAACTGATAGATTAATTATGTGTCTAGTTAGAACAGTGCCTCTAACACAGCAAGGCAAGGAAAGAGGTGAAGGATGCAAAATGGAGGGAAGGAAGGGAGGGAGGAAAAAGAAAGGAAGAGAGGGAGGAAAGAAGGAAAGAAAGGAGGAAGGAAAGAAGAAAAATGTCCTCTAGCTGAAGGGCATTAGATTTTGATATTAGGAATGGACCTATTTTTTAACTTCATCTGTTAACCTTCTCAGGAGGAACTATCTATAAGTTTCTGTTATTTGGTGTCTGTGTACAACTGATTCTACATCTAGACTTTAAGTCTCTTGTAGGGGGAGGAATTTCCAACCATGCTGTTCAACTTCACAGCTCTAATTATTAACATAATGATTGTCATACACAGTGGGCTTTTAAATCAGACTTATTGCATTGACAATTACTTACATATTTGAGAGCGTGTTTCCTATAAGACTGACATCTTACATTTTTTCTTAACATTTTGTCAAAAGTGTTTTAAAATAGCATTTAATGTTTTTTTTTTTTTTGACACAGAAAGCAAACAAGTATCACCACTAAACCTATGATGTATTCAATTAGTTTCTGATGTTGAGGAATTTAAATATCTTCATTATTTTCAAAATTGCTAGTATTGATATAGGCATTGATATGTTTAAAAATAAACAAAGAGGGATAGTTGACTGACAGTGTTTGGAACTTAAATGCCATGTTTGACCTCTTGAGAAAGATTTTAGTATAGATGTCACTTCCTTTATTTTGAGGCCATTGATGGATGTTTCAAATTGCAATCTAGAAGTGATTCAAAGGTTCTCATATCTACCACCAGGTAAGAGGGTGGTCAACTCTATGTTTGCCCATCAACAACATTTATTTTATTTTTGCTAGTTCAGAGGAGACACATGATAGCACATTCTTATGTTCATATTTATTTTCATGAGGATGGGCTATTTACTTTCATTAAAATTCAACAGCAGGAGCAAGGTGCTTTGTAAAGAGGTAAACTGCTAACTGGACTTCAATTTCTTCATCGAACATGTCCCAGGTGTATGAGGATAAAAACATAATTGAAGTTGTACATTCATGTATCACAAACATGAAGAATAATCCTTTGCATATACCAAATGCTAAGTAAATATTTGCTGAACATGCTGCATTTAGAAACACTACTTACCACAAAATGTCTTCTATATCTCATGGTTACCTTGAGGCTTACATTTGGTGGTAGATGCATTGGAGACAGTGACCTGTTGCTCTAATTCTTGGAAGGCACTGCTCAATAAGCTATGCACCCTGCCAAGAGGAAGAATGCCAGAGAATGGGCTCATGGATGGTGGATCTCAGAGCATTGAAGATTTTTAAAAGATAGAGATAAGTTTAAAAAAATGGACTCAGAAAACTTTACTCAGTTTTTGCACATCCAGCACAAGTCCTGTAGTCTCATGCATTGCCCAGCCCACTCACCACAGTGAAAAGTGCACCGTTAAACACCTTTAAATAACAGAGCTAGACATTTGGATTTATGAAACCAGTGTTTAGTGAAATTGCACAGAATGCTTAAGTACACAATTTCCCAGAAACACTTTTGCATTTTAAAGTTTGTTGCAGTTTTACTCCTGTTTTGTCAATAAAGTTTCTCAAATGAATGCATTTTTATTTCCCCAGGTCACTATTCTATAGCATTAAATAAAATCTTAGCCAGAACAAATCTTTGAAGAAAGTAATCTCAGCTGCTTGGGTTTTTAATTATTCCACTTGCCATTTTATTTTGCTGAGCCTACATGGTTGGAAAAAATGGGAAAAAATGATGTATAGCATAATTGAACACAAATACATATTCAAAAACATATATTTTAAAAGAGCTCATATACACACGTACACAAAAATAATCACATTATGATTAACTCATACGTTCAAATTAGTGAGGATCTGGTGTTGATTTCTGTCCCTCCTGAATCCGGAAAATTGCTGTAAACCTAATTAAGTGTGATTGAGGAAAATATTGTAATCTTAATTTTTCCATACTCACTCCTGCTCTGCAGCATTCAATGTTCTGCAACATTGTCAGTTTCTTTCTATTGCGTGCTGTTCACATCTCCTAAGCATCCCTACTAGAAATCTGCTTCCGTCCTCCACCAACAGCACAACCTCTTTGAAGTGGCCCCTTAGAGATCCTGCCCTCCAAGTCCTGGCTTGCACTGTCAATGTTCTCCAAGATTCTTGGCCATTTAACAGGATGGATACTGGTGATCCAACAAGGAGCATTTGATTCAGCAATTGGACTAGGAGAATCTGACTTTTCCTCTCTTAGAAATGTGCAGTGGAAGGGGCCTGTGGGCAGAACACACATAAGATGGGCACAACATTAAGAGGGTCTGGAGATATTGGTGTTCTATTGCTGCTGTAACAAATGACCCCAGAATTAGGGTCTTAAAACAGCTTAAATCATAAAATTATGATTTCATAGATCTGCAAGAGAGATGTCAGACATAGGTCTCATTGGGTTAAATCAAGATGTTGACAGAGCTGCACCCCTCTTTGGGGCTCTGGGAAAGCTGCCTGCCAGGGGTTATGCTCTGCTTCTAAATGTCACCCACACTCCTTGAACTGTGGCCTTCGTGCATCTTCAAAGTCAGTTGTTGGCTTCTCACCACACTCCATGTTTTATCACTTCTATGTCTGCTTTATCTTTCTTTTCTCTCCTATTTCTGTATTTCTCTTACTTCAGCCAGAAATAATAAAAAAAAAAAAAGAATTATATGCTTATAAGGACTCAAGTGATTCAAGTAAGGCCAGATGGTAATTCAGCATTATATGCTCACTTTGTGGTTCCCGACCCTCATGATATTTTTGGACTCTCTTCACAGCAATACTTGCATTACTGTTTGACTGAATAACTAGGGGACTGGAACCTTTGGGGCACATCTTCAGAACACTGCCTACCACAGGAAGAAAGCATGAGAGAGTATCAGGAGGCAGAGGAGACAGAGGATGCTTAGAGGAGAAGGCTGCTTCCTGGCCACACTTCAGTCCTCGGTTCAAATCCTTCCCCAGCCTGGATGTACTTTCTGCCAAGTCGTTCCAGTTAGGGTCTCTATATCCTTGTGAGTCATTCCTATCTGCTGAAACCAGTTTAAAGCGTCTCTAAACCGTCATGAACTGAGCAGCCTCCTCTGCTGAGACCTTCTGCTATGGTCTGCCTCACCTTAGGCCAGAGAAATGGAGTCAGCTGACCAGGGACTGAACCTGTAAAACCACATCAAGCAGCTGAAAGAAAAGTTCCAAAAATATATGATGTAAGAGCTGACTCTTCAGAAGAGGTCACCTGATTGAATATTGTGCTTTTTCTTTTTACACAGATTAAACAGAAAACATCCCCCAAGTAAACAAAATGTCCTCCAAGACTTATTGACATAATTAAAAACTCCCAATATGAAATGCCCATATAGCATTTAAGAAAGTTCAGTGCAGTGTACTCAGATTAAGGTGTCGCTTTATATGCTGGATTCTGGATTTCTCAGAGTCTCAGTTCTCTTATCAAGAGATCAAGTGTATGAAACTCTTAGGCTTCTGGTAATGTCTACATAGGTTATGTGAGAAAGTATCACTACTGACAGCATCTAATAAGGGCTGAAATGAGTCTGAAATAAGGGCTAGTGAGTCTGTCAATTTCTAAGTTCATTTTCAAGTATTGCCTCACACTTGGCTAATAAGAGACCAACAGGCAAGTTTGGTTCCCCAGATTCTCCAAACAGATACCAGCACCCGAACACATTTTTATCATCCTTTTTTTTCTCTCTTTTTCAGACCCATTAGGCCATCACTGTCCCTCACAGGTGGGAATGGTCAGGCAAAAGTCTGCTAAGGAGCCAGGGCTTACGACACTACCGACATAATGGACAACACATTTGTTTAAATGAAAATGGGAATTAATTTTAGGCTTAGAAAGCAGTAGGATCCCAATTTATGATTTTCTTAAGCATTTTGGAAAATGGATTATTACAGAGAGTGAGTTATAGATGGGCCCCAGGAGAGCAGCTGCACAGGGGCCAGGGTGACACAAACGGCTATCTGCAGGCTGTTTGGAGAGAAGGAAGGTGCTCCTTTCTGGCAGAGGACATTTTGCCTGTGAAGCATGTGGCCAAACCAACCGGTGAAAATGCAGCAAAAGCGTGGAAAGTTGGTGGTCAGAGCATAAAGGGAGTGCAGCTCTGCAGAGGCACTGTCCAGAACAGCCCTGCTGCCCGGGGAATCCCACCAGGATGCCTGGTGGTGCTGACTGACAGACAGTACGGAGAATTCTGTGAAGGGAACCTAGTACCTGTCTGTCTCTCAGGGCCACGAGGAGGAAATAAGCACCCGCCCAGGGCAATAACAGTGTTTCCCAGTGGGGTCATGGTCGAGCTGGCACTAACGGGGGGAGACAGTCTGCCGGGTAAAGGAGGCAAAGAAGTGCCAGTGGAGGAAAAGCAAAATTGTCAGGAAAAATACTGGAAATGTCTAAATATATGCTCATGAATTCTTCCCTTTGGCTGATGTACATGGTCTCTGTCTGAAAATAGTTCAGTTCTCTCAGTGAAAAAAAATCACAGACCCAGCCTTCAACTAGGCTGGAGAACCCATGGACTGACCACGGGAATCACCTGCTCATGGCCTATAGCTCCTCCATCTCCTTAGCACTTCCAAAGGGGAGTGAACACCAGTGTACGCAGACAAACCCAGGTGTACACAGCTTGCAAGGCTTGGGAAGTCTGGTTCCAGAGAGCCTTTGTCTGTTCTTGTAGTTGGAGCTAATAAAAAAGATATAAATCAGAGTAATGGCTGCTCTCTAGTGGGTGCTTCAGAGATTAAATTAATGCTCAGGCAATATTTGCAGCCATTTATAAAAGGCTTTGAAGATGAAAACTGTCCTAACTTGTAAGCTTTATTGTTATGTAAAATAAGAAGATCCATTTCTTAGAGTCTTTGAGACAAGCTAAAATGAGGGAGGAGGCACAATTATTATTTTTAAATTACTCATATTGGATCAATAATATGATTCTATTTACTGCTTTATTTCAAGATTTATGGTATCCAAGCACACAAACTCAATGAAATGCAAATAAAATATTATTTTTCATTACTCCTTCTTCTCTCTATGCACACGGATATATACAGATAAATCAAGGAACTTTGCTTGATGTGCATGTGTTTTCCTGTAGATTTTATTCCCGTACATTTCCTACATGTGTTCATGAATGTGTGTGTGTGTGTGTGTGTGTGTGTGTGTGTGTGTATGTGGCATGAATACACAGATATATGCATACTTCTGAGAAACCTAGCTGAGAGCTCCTCTCACCAGCTCTGGGCCTTGGACACACTATTCAAAGAACAACTCAATGAAATAGAAATACTTTACCTACCTCAGGACAGAGGAATTATAAAGTACTGTATGGAAAATACCGAATATTTTGTAATTGATTGCTATCATTATCTTAATTTAATTATGCCTACACACATATTGGAAACAACAAAGTGTTACAGAAACAGGACTCAACATCTCTATAAGTGTTATAGCTATGTTTATTGCTTATTTTCTCCTCCTCATTTATTGCCATGATCCAAGCAGAGGCTAACAATTTTAGGTGGGAGCAGAGTTTAAATTAACATCATTCCATAGTCATATGCTCCCTGTATTAGGGCTTCAGCGTTTTCATGTAGACATTAGTGGTGAAAAGTGTGGCCTTTTCTGGACAACTTTGTTAGCCACTGTGCTCCAATTCAGTTTTGGCTTCCTATATGCTAACTGAATTCTCCCTATTATCTCTGGTTGAAAGCAAGAGAAGAAAGAATTGAGAAATGCCCCATCTCCCTCCTGAAGGACCACAGTTGGTTCAACATGAGGTGCCAGCTTTTCTGGTCAGTCCACTCGCCATGTCTCTGAGGCAGGTCCTCCTCTCTGACCTGCAGCCCAGGGTGCTAGCAGCCTCCTGTGGTTGTTGCTCTTGGGTGTCTCATGTTGTCCTGTTGGTCCCCTTAATTCTGACTATACTTTTCCTAGTATTATTTTTATCATTTATACTGTCTCATTAAGTGTGCCATTTATTTTCTGCAGAGATAGTGGATAACATAAGGACATTGGGATTCATTAGAACAAACAAATGAAAAAAACTCTCAGGTTGTCACTTTGTGTAGTAGCATATACTTAGGTTACAGAACCACACCAATCTGTTATCCCTCTTCACTTTCTAGCACTATTGCTTGAAAACAAAAGCAATAAAGAAGATGATAATCAGACTTGGCTACAATCATGCTGCCAACAGTCACAACACCTCAGTAGCAAACAGAAGTGCTTACTGCTGATATGTGCAGGGGTTCTGCAGGACGCTCTGCTGGTCTTGGCTGGGTTACCACATACGCCTCAGCCTCAGCTGTCTTTTGGTGGATCTGAAATGACCTTGGCTGAGACACTGTCAGTGGCTCAGTTCTCTCCTGGGAATCGGATGTTTTTCCTTGGATCATCCGGCTTGCGTAGGCTCGTCCTTCTTACCTGATGGAAGAGGGCAGGGAGAAAAATAGAAATTTCTGTATGTTTTTCAAACCTCTGCTTGTGAATACCTACTAACATCCCACTGGCCAAAACAAATCACAAGGTCAAGCCCAGAGTCAGAATGGAAAGATGTCACAAAGCTACAAAATCTGTAGGTGTGGATGGAAAGAGGGTGCCCCTAAGGTAATTGTAAAGTTATTCCTCCACAGGGTCAAACAAAATGCCACTTTGTCACAACTGTTACACACATCCTCGGAGCAAATAAAATAAATCCGCTTGAATATTCTTCAGATAATTTTTGATCTAACATGTCTCAATGACATTATTACATTCTTCTTCCAAAAGCACAGCCTGTTCTCTACTCTTTTCCTGTGTGGAATTGACATCACTATCCGCTCATCCCTAAATACGGGAAGCAGTGCATGACTCTCCACCCTTCCTCTCACTTTCACATTCTAGGAGTAGTGACTTGAGACTCCTCCCCTGTTTACTTCCTAAGTATTTTCCAGAACCCTCTAGTTTTTCAGTATTTATTTGTCTTAGCCAAGCTTGAAGTTGTCTTACCATTTTGCCACCCTACTGATCCAACATCTCAAGTTCCACTTACGTCTTTCGTTTCTGTCTCTAAAATGCACCTCCAGTTTACAAGCATTCAAAGCACCCCTAAGATGCAATGTTGAGGAAAGAAAAGGGAAGCCTCAACTTCTGGATGCACCACCTTCTACAGACTCCTGCACCTCTCCCTTCTGTCTCATCTGCTCACAGTCCAGCTGCATGGCCTTGACTTCATGAAATGTGTGCTGTGCTTGATACTCCTGTGTCTGTGCGTGATTCGTGATGGTCTTTGAGGTCTTCTACTTCCTGTTGTTTCTTTTCTAATCCCAGGTGATCTTTTACTTCCATGTCAGGAATCACCTCTTGGATTTAACTTTTGTTATCACATAATAGTCATCACTTTGTGTTTAAATTTCCTTCCCTGTGGTCGTATCTTCATTATTCTTCCCCAACCAAAGCCTCTGCCAGGTGCTGAAGACAGCAGCAGCTCTACAGCCCCAGCTTGTTGGGATCACTGTCCTGAAATCCTCACAGGAAGCTGTGATGAAGGAAGGAAGCTCACGCTATGCTATGCTGGACGTGATGTGATCTTGGGTGGCAATGCAGCAGTGTTCTGAGGGGAACCGTTAGATTATGAGAACTGTAACCCAATCAGTGGGTTGATCCTTTTGATAATTTGATAGTTTAAATAGATTACTGTGTGGTAACTGTAGGCAGGTAGGTATAGTTGGAGGTAGGAGATCACCGAGGGTGTGTCCTTGGGGACTATATTTTGTCTCTGGTCTCTCTCTCTCTCTCTCTCTCTCTCTCTCTCTCTCTTATATTCTCAGATTCTATGTGCCAAGTACTTTCACCTATCTTGTCCTCCTGTCTGATGTCCTGCCTCACCTCAGGCTCAGAAGAATGCAGCTGGCCAACCATGGACTCTAGAACCATGAGCCCCGGGGAGCTTTTGCTCCTTGAAGTCCTTCTTGTCAGGTCTGTGTCACAGCAACTCCAAGATGACTAACAGCTGACACACCTCCGGGCTATGGTTAATATCCCAGTCTTTGGGCTATAAGGTCTTTGATATGAAGCAATGTCACATTTGTTACTTGGCATGCATTATTAATTAGCTGGTAACTATTTATGGATGGTCGACTAGTGGTCTGGCTACTGTTCTTTGGCAGGAGTGGACCCACATAAGTTTAGTGAGTGACTGAGCTTCATGGAGCCTCCATTCCAGACAAGAAAGGTCCACTGAAGCACTTTTATGAGCAGGAGAGAATAAACATTTAAGAATGATTTTCAGAAACTGAGACATGAAACTCAGGTGACTGCTCAAAACTCACTGCTCAGCAAATTTATATTTTCTTCACAGGCACTGCCCATGATACTCAACTGCCCAAGAGTGTTGCTTTTTTAAAAAAAAAAAATTATTCATTTTAATTAGTTATCTTGGTCATGTATATAAGTGACAAGATGACCAAGAGCGTTGCTTTTTAAAGCTCATAACAGCCTCTCCTTTATGAAAATTACCATGTGTGTTTGTTGAATATGAATTATTATCTCTTTTTAGGGCTTACCTTTCTATTCCACTGCAAATGCTTTTTTTCCCCCTCCCAATAGAATATTAGTTAATGAATGTCCCTTAGGGATTAGAGTCACTGTTTAGTTATTATTCATCTCAGATCTTCAATCTGTAACTTAATCACTCTAAGCTATGGGCTTCTGTTTTTTATTATAGTATAATACTACTAAATTCCTTAAACTCACACTAATTTTATGAGGATTCTCAGAAGATAAATATTAATGATAATACATTGATTTAGGTTTAAATTTTACAAAGCACTTTCATGTACCCTATCTCATTTGATGGCACTGCTTCTTTTAATTATATTTTTACAGCGGTACAATTTAGAAATCTTGAAAGTTAAAATCGTTTACTATCGATATGTTGAGGAGATGTGAAGGAGGCTAAAATAAAATATGTAACATAAATTAGTAAATAAAACATACATAAACATTAATTGTAGTAAAAGGTAGATAAATAATGAATTTATTATTTATATTTGCAGCCAGTTGAAATTATATTTGGAAAAATAAGCAAAACTTGCCAGTAATCACAGAAAGGCAAAGTTATAGCAATGTGCCTTTTACAACCTAAAAGTAATCTAGTTTAACAATGTGAAGGTAGGTACTATTAATGAATGTAATGAAACATCAAGTAAATGTGCTGAATACAGGAAAGAACAAATGACCATAGAAAATTACTGTTAGGACTTAACGCTTGATACAATACAAATTTGGTAGGAAAACTCAAAATTTGAAATAAAAATGAATAAAATAATTATAAGAATATTCATACCTTTTAATCTTTGTTTCTTTCAATTTAACATAAGGACATAATCCAGATATATGAAACACTGTATTAGAATATTTATTATTTTTCTGTAAATGGCAGTAGTAAGCAAGGCTAAATTTTAAATTTATATGCATTATCATAATACATGATTCTGGTAAAACATTATAAAAAACATGAAAAAAATATAGTAATTACTATGCAGGTTCAAAGAAAGCTATCAGCATATAATGAGGAATAATAAAAGCAAGATTCAGTACTTCATTATGGAAAATGTCAAGTCTCGAATTGTCTGGATAAAGACAAGAATGTCATCCATGTGTACAACAATATCTACATTTGGGTGGTTGATTAATGAGTGACATATAAATCACACAGTTTTTGTTTTTGTGTAACAGATTATCTGTAATACAGTTTCTCTTCAATTTCTGATGAGGATGCACACTGACAAACCCACCATAAATTGAAAGTATTGTAAGTGAAAAGTCATTTAATGCAGCCAAACTGACAAACACCTGGCTTGGTGGCCCCATCAACTACAAAGTAGAGCTTGGTCACTCTCATGATTATGTGTCCACTGCCACCATCTCAGGAGAGGGTGGTGCTGTACATCTCCTGCTTGGGAAAAGATCAAACTTCAAAATTCAAAGTTTAGTTTTTTCTGACTACGTATCCCATTCACATCATTGCAAAGCCAAAAAATTATAAAGGTCCAATCACAAATCAGAGTGTATGTGTATAAACTAAAAGAAAAAGAGAACATTAATAAGATTAAAAGCATAAATATCAGGAAAATAATTTATTTCAAATATGAGATTATAATTTCTGAAGTCACATCTGCAGAAAATTGCTACATATAAAGAAGAATAGTCAGGCATTTTAAGCATGATTAATAAACATGATGTTTACTGTGAGATAAATTTAAAGAAGGATTTTGACATTACCATTCATTTAATAATTATATAAGCATCCTATTGGAAATCATGGTAAATAGTAATATATTTGTCTATCCTGATAAAATACAATATTCCACTTATAATTTAATAATACCTCATTCATACCAGGAATTACTGTTTCAGTCCATCACTTTAATGTCTTGTGGGTGATTTGCCATGGCAGTGATGAAAATGGGTGGGTGAGCAGGGCTGTATCTTAGTTCCATCTGCTGTGCACCTTACAGTCAGTGGCCTTCATTCTTGTTCCGAGGTCTCCTGCAATTTTTTTGTAATAAAAATACAGTTTTTCCTTACTGAATGCCCTACATGCTATTCTCAGGTCTGACCCCATGCTGTGCCCCCTCACTTGCTATTCTTTACATATTACTTAGAATGTGTATTCTAGGTCTTAGCATCCAAGGATACAGTGCCTGAACAATACTAGCTAATACATTGAATAATAATTACTAAGAAAACAGGTAATTAAAATATTCAAGATTGCAACAAAATGATCTCTTAGTAAGAATCTGAGGTACCAAGCAAAGTGCCAGAATTTGTGCCCGTGGCTATCCCACTCTCTGAAGTGTCCTTGTCTTCTTACCCAGGGTGCAGGCTCACAGGGTCACATACTCATGGTTGATCTCAATGCAGGTCCAACCTTAGGATAGTAAGCACATTATTTTTTTCTCTCCTTACCATAATGTCTAAACCAAAATCTCTGTAAAAGTAAATTAAGTATATTGGGAACTGATGGCATTATGTCATGGGGCAAAAGTGATCTTGGTTTGGAAGCAATATATTTTGAAAAGCATATATTTAACATTTATGTTTTCTTTCCTAATGGATATTTTCCATAACAAATTTTTACATGCAAAGTGATAAATAAGCACTATCTTAATCATTTGTGAATTCAAATTATTATTTCTGGTTACATTCAAAAGGAGAAAACACACAAAGAAAAAAGCAAAGCCTTTTTACTCTTTTGGAACTAACTTTTCTCTAACTGGATCAACCCTGAAGGCACCAATCCAAGTCTGTTCTGTGCCTTCATATTAATTTGGCCAGCAGTTCTTCGTGGTGCTGTGAACATGGGCTTTCACAGCAGGGCCACTGTGCAGGAGAAATGCAATGGCTTTGCAAGTTTCCTTCTGCAGCCCCAGAAGGCATAGGAGGAGGAATAGTCAAACCTGTCTGAGATGATTGGGTGGTCGGGCTAATTCAGGGCTTTGCTTTCCAGGACTCTGTCCCTTGCCACTTTGTGTGTATGTATGTGTGCGTGTGTGTGTGTGTGTATATATATATATATATAGTGGTCATCTTTCAAACTGGAGTTACATCTTAATTTTATAGGAAGGTACTATTGAACTTCAAATATTTTGTCCAGTACTGTTTCTGAAGGAGACCAACCTGCTTGGCCTTCTTCATCCAATCATTAGGAGAACAGAGGAAACTCAGAGATTTGATATAGGGATTGTTAGTGTACAAAGAGGGATAGGTGCTTATCATAGACTCCCAGAGCTCCCTCCTTCTGCCAGTCTTGATGCTAAGACTCCTCAAAGAACCTGAAATTTTCTTTTCCATTTTCTGCTGCATTCCTATTTGATATTAGAGATAGTTTGCTCTTGGGATTAAAATCACCTGATATTCATTCTCTAACTCAATGCAAGACACAATAGCAAACCTCAGCCCTCCCCTCCCCTGCCTTCTGACTGTTAAGTCTGTAAGTGCAGAGAGCAGGTTCACCTTGCTGAGGAGACTACTACCAAATCCTACGCTGCAGCATCCTGCAGAGTGCAGCAGTTCTAGCTGGTAATGGACTCCTGAGAGGATCAGCAAGCATTTCCAGGACTGGGATGACCCACTCCTTTCTCTGCATATATCACTAGGGGAGGTTACAAAGGGCCAGGTGAAGGCATTCAGATCATGGAAAGGGGCTTCCTCTCTGTTCCTAGCTGCTAATTTCAGGAGTAAGGTGGTATAGATAGTGATTTTTTTTTTTTTTTCTGATCATAACTGCTTCTAACTTTAACTCATGTTAGTTCATTTTTCTAGATTTTTAGGGGAGCCAAATGTGAAATTTGGCTTGCTCTTATCATTTAAGTATAAAAGTCATTTACTTTTTCTTTTTAAATTAAAGCAATATGATATAAATAGATGAAAGTTTTAAAAAAAACATAGTAATAGAGCCTGATGAATTTTCATAGACGTACCATCATTTGCCTAGGTCAGATATAACATTTCCTAAATTCAATTTGCCTTTGCACCCTCCAATGAGAATTTCACATACCTGTCTAAAATAGCCACAATCCCGAGTGTTTTTTCTGGTAGTGTAAGACTTCACATAAAGAGCAATATGTGACATGCACTTTATGGGAAAAACTATTTTAAAGCTAAGAATTAATTTATTATCTTTATAGATATATTATATCATTACATTCAAATGTAATGATATAATATAAATTACAAAATACATAACTGGACATAGATGTAGAATTTTGTAAAAATAAAAAGGAGAGATGGGATTGTAGAATTCTACCCTGACTAATCTTCTGATTTACTTCCAGATAAAAATATTGTTCAAAGACCTGAAAAAAAGTTCAAATATATGATGTCAAATATGTATTTGGCCAAAACAAAATGATTCAGGTTTCAAATGAACTGAAGCAAATAGTTTGTTGTGACTATAAAACAGTAAGATTATAAAGAATGCTCATTGTGTGAAAACTGAGAACCCTGTAACTGATACCACAGCATTCGTAATGAAGATAAAGCACAGTCTGCTACACTCCCTCATTCCCTGATTTGTTAAAGTGACTTATTCTAGGTTATTCTGGAAGGCAACACTAGGACCAGTGGCAGAAAGAAGTATAAAGAAGGGTATGTTTTCTCTCCTGGAGCAACATACTTATTAAATGCAATTGCTACATGATTAGCTGGGACTGGGCTTATGGCAGAGCACTTGTCTAGTGTATGTGAGGCACTGGGTTCAATTCTCAGCACTGCATATAAATAAATAAAACAAAGGTCCATTGACTACTAAAAATATTTTAAAAATGAAAAGAAATGATTAGGTGAAAGGAAGAAGAACTGTAGAACCACAAGTAATATCTGAGTCAGACATATTATCCTGCTATCCATATAGTACCTCATTGCCTGGAATAAGTTCAACCATAGTTTTAACATCTGTAATTAAAAATAACAAGGTGCTCTTAATCACTATGACTATATTAAAAGTCTCTCCACAGCTTAGTGCCTTTGAAGATCAATAGTAACATACCCTCTTTTGTGGATCCCAAGTTTCAGGCATTTGGGTGTGGCTGCTTTGAGGAGACTTACCTTGGGGTCTCAGTACTAAGGAAGGGGCTGGTGATAGAATCATCTCAAGGGCCACTTTGTTCACTCCTCTTCTGCAGGGTCTGGGAAGATTTGCAAAACTGATCCTGACATCCATGTCTGACTAATAGATCTGTGAGGACGGGTATATGACAGCAAGACCAAGGGAGACACAAAGATGGCAGGAGAGAGAACAAGGATACGAAATAGGATCTAAACCACTGTCACCTTCAGATGCAGCAGGTACTAAAAGCCCAATTCTTAGGCAGAGTATCATAAAACCTCACACTTTAGAGGACATTGATGATGTTCCTATTATCTAATACATCATGTCCAGCTTTCAAAAATAAAAGTAAAATGATCTATTGAAAAGCAAGAAGAGTCTAAAGCAGAAAAAGAAAATAGTCATTAGAAACAGACCCAGATATGACATCAAATTTAGAATTATCAAATATAGTTAATAAGTAGGAATGGATGGGTTGTCTCTGAAGAGAGACCAATAAGCTAAGAAAAAGGGTTTGGCATATATCTCAGTCTTAGAGCACTTGCTTAGCATGCACGAGGCCCTGGGCTCAATCCATAGCACTGAAAAATAATCTAGAAATATTTCAGAAGATATAATCCAAAGCAAAACCGCTACAATAGAAATAAAGACTGTTTTCAGGCTATGTGTGGTCATTTAAGGTGTGATGGCACATCCCTGTAATCCCAGGGGCTGAGGAGGTGGAGGCAGGAGGATCATGATTTCAAAGTCAGCCTCAGCAAAGCAAGGTGCTAAGCAACTCAGTGAGATCCTATCTCTAAATAAAATACAAAATAGAACTGGGGATATGGCTCAGTGGTTGAGTGCTCCAGGGTTCAATCCTCAGTACCTCCCCCGCAAAAAAAGAACTAGTAAACTCAAAAATATCCCAGTAGAAACGTCCAAATTTAAAAGAAAGTGACAAAAAATATTAAGGAAAATAAAAATATTCAAAAATTAAAGAAATTTTCAAAATATGTAACATGCATGTGATTGGTACTAAAGGGAATGAAAAAGAATGGAGAAGGAGGGATATTTGAAGGAACTAAGGCTGGGAATTTCACAAAATGAATGGTAAACAACATCTTCAGGAAGGTCAGAGATCAAAAAGCAACATAAATATCACAATGGCTTTTTTTTCCAAAATGGCTTTAATAAAAAATTACACCTAACCAATTATATTTACACTGTAAAAAAATTAAAGGGGGAAGAAATTGTTTAAACAAAAAAATACACAAAACTAACAATAACAACAATCAACCCTTACTTTAGAAACAAAGATAAGAATTACAGTGAGTTTATCTGAATCAAAAAAGTATATTGCAATACTTGAAGATTTTAAAAAAACAAAACAACACTGTAGAAAATATAGACCTGCAAGGATGGGTATATGATAGCAACTCATGTATAGTAAAACTATCCATAAAAAGTAATGATAAACACTTTTTCAGAAAAATAACTTAGAGAACGTTATTTTTTTTTCCAGCAATACTATCCTACAGTCCAGATTCTTCAGAGATAAGGAAAATGATGGTATTCAGTTCTTACTCTCGTTGACTAAACGGATCACTGTTGGATCACTGGCATACCAGCACACAAGTCCTATGGCAAGAGCAATAAAGAAATGGAATCATGCATTATAATTAAATTCAAATATGGCAGAAAAAGAAGGAAAGAAAAGGAAACAGACCACAGCAACCAAAGAAAACAGTTTCAAATATGGTAGATGTTTCCCCAACCACATCAATTATCACTTTAAAGATGAACAGCCTAAATGTTTTATATAACAAAGTAAAGTGAAAGAATAAATAAAAAAGCAAGACCCAGTTATATGCTATCTGTATATATTTATAAAGACTCACAGAAGTTTCAAGTGAAGGGATGGAAAAATACACACATTTTACTAATGGAATAAAAGCTAGAGAGATTATACTAATTTTAGACAATGCACACTTCAGTGCATGAAACTTATTGGGAGTAAAGAGGGTGTTATATAATATGAAGAGTGTCAATTTTCCAATAACATATGTGTGCATCCAAAAAAAGTGCTTTAAATTATACTAGGCAAGAGCTGATAGAGCAGTAAAAAGACACATGCTTGCTCTATTTGCAGGCTTATTTATCTATTTTCAGTAACTTATAGATCTAGCACACAAAACTCAGGAAGGATATAGCTCACCTACACAGCACTTTCAATTTTTCTGTTCTAATTGACATCTACACAATTTCCATTTCATCATTAATAGCAGGGCAACTTTTCTTCTAAGTTTGCAAAATCCTTAACCATTATAGAATAAATTATGTCATTAAACATACTAATTTAAAATGTTAGAATCATGTAAGGTATATATTTAGATCACAGTGAAATGAAATTAGGAAACTTTAACACAATAGAAGCTGGAAAACTCATGAAAAACTTTGAACTTTAACCAAAAATATCCCATTGCATATGGAAAAGAGAAATCGAAAAATAGATTTTAAAAATAGTTTAAATTAAATAAATATGAAAAAGCATCTGAGAAAAAAATATGAATGGCAGAGAATCCAGTACTTGTAGAGAATTTAGAACATCAAATACATATATATTTTTTTTAAAAATCTAAAAACAACAACCTATGTCCCATTTTAGAAGATTAGAGAAAAAAGAACAATTTAATTCTAAAATAAGAAGAAAAGAAATAATAAAAATTAGAGTAAAAAATTAATGAAATTGAAAATTGACAAAAACAGATAATTAGCCAAATTAACTTGGATATTTTTTTTAAAGAGAGAGTGAGAGAGGAAGAGAGAGAGAAAGATAATTTTAATATTTTATTTTATTTATTTATTTTTTTTAGTTACCAGCAGACACAACATCTTTGTTTGTATGTGGTGCTGAGGATCGAACCTGGGCTGCATGCATGCCAGGCAAGCGCACTACCGCTTGAGCCACATCCCCAGCCTAACTTGGATATTTTAAAAGGGTTAATAAAAGTAATAGATCTTCAGCTAAGTTAACAAAGAAAAAAGAAGAAATGAATTGCCAATAACATAAACAAAGAAGGTTCATAACTACTCATCTCAAGGACATTCAAATAATTATAAATGAAGAATGTAAACAACTCTGTGCCAACATGTTTGACTATTTGAATTGTAACTGACTGATGCCTTAGAAGAGTCAACCTACAAAACACCCTGCATTTGGTTCCTGTGGCCACTGTAACTCATTTTCAGAGATTAGAACACCTTGTGTTTGATGAGTCTGTTTTCAAAGCCTTTCATACTCATGCAGGAGAAATCAATCATCGGAATGAGTCCAATAAATCCTACAAACATCTAAAGGAGGAATGCTATCAATTATGTACAATCAATTACAAATTAGAAAGTAGAGAGAATATTTCCTCTTTCTCTGCAGCCAGTACTACCTTATTGCCAAAACCCAGCAAAAACTTAATAGAAAGAAAATCTGGAGGACTGACATGTCTTATTAACATAGATGCATATATACTCAGCAAAATGTTACCAAATCAAATCCAGTAATGGATACACCACAACCCCAAGAGATTTATTCCAGGGGTGAGTGATCTTAAAAACGTTTTGTGTGTAGCATGAGGAATTGATCAAATTTCTTTTGCTTTAGAAGTATGTATAAAGGAAAGGAGAGAGAGAGAGAGAGAGAGAGAGAGAGAGAGAGAGAGAGAGAGAGAGAGAGAAAGAAGGAGGAGGAGGAGGAGGAGGAGGAGGAGGAGGAGGAGGGGGAGGAGGGGGAAGAGGAGGAGGAGGGGAAAGTTATTTATTTCTTTCTATCACCTTATGAAAAATAGAACAACCACTTCCATGATGTGTATCTCTGGAAAATCCATTTTCTCACTCAACTTTTCTATTTTTCTATTTATATGTCAACACTACATGGTGAAGAATTCTTTGAGTAATCTCAGACTATTAGTCAGCTTTTATTTGCAGTGACCAAAATAACTGAGATAAACAAATGAGAAGAGGTTTTAAAATTTCCAGTCTGTAGTCTGTTGGTTCCAAGGCAGGGACGTGATGGCAGCAGGCCATGGTGGAATAGGGATCCTCAGCTCAGGGCACCTGGGAAGCAGAAAGAAAGAGAAGAAGCCAGGCACGTGGCAGATGCCTATAGTCCCAGTGGCTCAGGAGGCTGAGGTAGGAGGATCAAAAGTTCAAAGAGACCCTCAGCAAGTTAGCAAGGCCTAAGCAAGTTTTAGAAGATTTTGTCTGTAATAAAATATTTTAAAAGGGCTGTTGCTAAGTGGTTAAGCACCTTGGGTTCACTCCCTGGTACCAAAACAAATAAATAACAACAAAAAAAAAAAAAGAAAAGAAAAAGAAAAAAAGAAAGAAAGAAAGAAAGAGAGAGAAAGGAAGAGAGAGAGAAAGAAACAGAAGGAATACAGTGTCCAAGAGGGCATATCCCCAATGACCTATTCTTCCAGCCATATCCCACTGGTCTATTGTTTTCAAAATCTCCCAGTAAAGTTATTAATCCATTAAGCAGATTAATCCATGGATCATACTGGAGACCTCATGATTCCATTTATAATGCCCCGCCCATCTGTGGACACTGCTGCTCTGGTGACCATGCCTGCATCCCGTAAGACTCTGGGTACATTCCAGAACCCAACCATCATATGATAAAAATCATTGAAATTTATATTTTTCAATGTTTTGGCTGTGTAGATTTTTTGCTTTTATACATATATATTCAAATTAATTTTTAGACTTAAAAAAATACAGATGGCTTTTGCTGGGAGCTGTGGTGCACTCCCTTAATACCAACAACCCAGGAGGCTGAGGCAGGAGGATTGTGAGTTCAAAGCCAGCATCAAAAAAAAAGAAAAAACTGAAGTGATAAGTGAGACTCTTTCTCTAAATAAAATACAAAATAGGGCTAGGGATGAGTGTCAGTGGTTGAGTTCCTGAGTTCAATCCCTGATAACCTACCCCCCACCACCCTGGAAAAAAAAGAAAGATGGTTTTTTACTGGGATTACATTTATTGCATACATAAATTTTAGTGGAGTCAATATGTTACCAATATTGAGTCTTCCAAAATTTGATGTACATTGTTGTATTTAGGTCTTTATCAATTCATTTTAGTATTATTTATAGGTCTCATTACAGACATATTGCAAATGTTTTGTTAAATTTATTCCTAGGAATTTGGTATTTTGCTACTGTAAATGACTATTTCCAATTAATTTTCCAATTATTAGCCATTAGCATCTAGAAATATGGCTTATTGTATCTTTTGACCTTGACAAATTTATTTGTGTTATTATGTTTTTCTTTGTATGTAACTTATATGTAACTTACTTTCTTCATTGTCAACATTCAATATTTAGTTTCTTAGTTTTGCTCATTGAAAGGGCTAGACAATTACATAATTTAGCCATACAATACTTGATGGAAGTGTTATAGGGGGATTGGGATAAGGAAGAGAAAGTGGGAAAGCACATGTATATGTGTACATGTAAATAACTGAAAATGTCAAATACAGCCTAGAAAGAGAGACATTGTTAAGTAAACAGAATTATCAGTGAAGAGCACAAATCACTAGAAGTGTTGAGGAGATTAAATAAAGGCAGAAGAGTACTTTATGTATAATTTAATAATACAGTTTATACTAGAACAAATATAGAATATTTATTCAAAAATGTCAATATTGATTTGGCAATAGGTAGAAAACCTAAATATAATGGTAATTAGAAAAGTCAAATACAGCTAGAGTCAGAATAGTTTACATAAAAAATTCTCACAAATTTTCAATAAAAATTAATTTTGTCTGTAATTGGCCCAGAGGTCATAAAGGAAAGTTTCTGAACTAAATTTGTAAAGCTACTAGATTCTTTAGAGCACACCTAGCATTCAAAAGGAGCCCCCAAACCCACACAGGTACACTTTACAAGAGAATAAGCCACTTGATGATGCTGTGTTTGTTTGTCTTAACAAAAGACAACAAATTGAGTGGCTAGAATAAAAGAATAAGAGCATTGCCCAGGGAAGCTATAAGTTTGACATGAGGATGTTGCCAGTTTCTCTTCCTTTGGGATGTGAGGAAGAATCTGCTCTAAAACTTCCTCCTATCTCCTGGTGGTTTGCTGGAAGTCATTGGTGTTCCTTGCCTTGCAAAATGATCACCTCAGTGTCAGCCTTCATCCCCACATAACTTTTGCACTATGTGTGTCTTGAGTCCAAATTCTCTGCTTTGAGAAAGACACAAGACATACTGGATTAAAAGCCCAATGCAGCATGACCTTATCATAACTCTTTACACCTTTGATGACCCCATTCCCACACAAAGTCACAAATCAAAGATTAGGGAATTAGGACTTTTGAACATGTGGATTTTAGGCACACACAATTCAAACAATGACAGATGCTAAAGGACTTCCTATCTTAAATTATTTTAATTTTGTGCAATGAAATAGACAAATTGATTTGGAAACTATTGAATGTTATGCACTCTAGTATCTTCTAAAATTTGAAAGACAAAATACTAATACTTGCTTCCTTTAATAGTAGACCACTCATCTGCATGGGTGGTGGGATTCTTACCAGCAGAAACCAACTCCCTTTCCTTCCAAAGCTTATGTTCTCACCACCTCTGTGTATTCCAGGGTGTCTAAACCCACGTGGTTCTCCAATCCACAACTTCTGTTGCCTCAAAAGCATTTAATGATATATCTGTGGCAAAACTATGAAATTAAAATAATGTTCTAAATATGCCCAACTTACAAATCAAAATGGATTTCAAATGTATTTCTAAAAGGAATTAAGATCCTCAAACTTTAAGTTTGCTCATACTTTTTCATGTTTTAGCACCTATACCAGAAGACTGTGATTATCCTACACTGCAAGGGCATCCAGAGCAAAGTTACTATCCTTATTCCTTAGCATATACCAGTAAATAGGTAAGCAATTGCTGCATAAAGGATCAGGGAGGGAAAGGTCCACCTTCTCATCCCTCATGTTTGGAGAGCTTTTTGTTTCACAATCACATCCAATAACCTGGGCTGGTTTCAGAGAGTCTTATAGGCTACTTTCAATTCCTAGTATGGCTGCCAATGTCAGAGCATCCTGGCAATAGTACCTTCACCAATATAGACTCTGCAGTTTCCTTTTCTGAATTCTGACCAGATTCAACAGTGGCCCTCACTCTGGAATGGATGATGAGAATATTCAATAGTTAACAGTGCTTTACTAGCACTTCAATTATCAGAATGGCCCTTTTGTGCCCTATAAGGAGAGCAAGCTAAATGTTTGATAACAAGATTCTGAGTCAGTATCATTGATCTTCATATTGATATTGCTCTTCCTTTATAAAACACATTGCAGGGTCTACAAAGAGACAGCTCCATCCAATACAAAAGTCAATAAGCCCATGCCAGTTAGCTCTGTGGGTAATTGGGCTTGAGGGGCATCTCTTTCCCCTGTGATTCATAGGCCAGGCTACATGTTTGGATAGTCTAGGAAGCTTTCAGAAATAATGGTGGCTTTGGTTTAACATATTGCAATGAGTCCTAAATTTTGGTTCCCAGAAGGTCAGCATCAACATCTGCTGGGAAATTCTTATGAATGCAAGTTTTTAGGTACTGCTTTTATTCTCCAGATGAAATGTGATTATTGGATACACTAAAGATAGAGCAATATGTGTGTGTATGTGTATAACATATATGTATACATGATTATGTATATATGTATATAATATTAGCTATATGTATATTTTGTATTTGTTTCCATTTATAATTTCATAAAGTATATGTAATGGATATGAAGTAAAAAGATAATATATGTGTGTATATACATGTTTAATGTATATAAATACAGCAATGTGATTTTTATTCACACATACATCTCTCTATGCTGCATGGTCCTAAATAAATGGGCATTTCAATATTTATGTGACCTTTCTTTTTCTTATAATTTGCTGTTACACTGTTGTGATATGCATCTTTGTCCACATTCATCACCACATTCACTTCAGCAGCAGCACAGACTTCCCTAAAGAAAGTAGACTTTGAACACTCATATTTCTGGTGGGACTGAAAATTTGTGCAACCACTCTGGAAAGCAGTATGGAGATTGCTCAGAAACTTAGGAATGAAACCACCATTGACCCAGTTATTCCATTCCTCAGCATATATCCAAAAGATTTAAAATCAATATACTACAGAGACACAGCCACATCAATGTTGATAGCAGCACAATTCAGAATAGCTAAACTATGGTACCAACCTAGATTCCCTTCAACAGATGAATGGATAAAGTGAATATGGTATATGTACACAATGGAATATTACTCAATCATAAAGAAGAATGACTTTATGACATGTTCCAGTACATGGATGGATCTGGAGACTATCACGCTAAGTGAAATAAGTCAAACAAAACCCCAAAGATTGAATGTTTTTGATGATATGTAGAAGTCAAACCACAATAAAAGGGTAGGGGGAGAAGATAAGTTCAGTAGACTAGACATAGGGGAAGGGAGGGAGAATAGTAATAGGAAAGACAATAGAATAAATATAACATAATTTTCCTAAGTATACATCTGAAATTATCTAATGGAATCTGACCATTGTGCCTATCCACAAGAACAGGGTCCTAACTGGAGTAAGATACATACTAGGGTTATGATTTTATCAAAATGGATTATACTTCTATGTATAACCAAGAAGAACCAATACAACAAATTTTTTAAAAAATAATAAAAAATGTAGATTTTCTAGGTGTGTGGACTTAGAGGAATTCTTGCCCAGTGTCTTATTTGTGGCTTGCAGGGAAACAAAAGCATGGAATACCAAATGCCCAGAGCACCCAGCATGGTGGGAGGGGTGTGGTGCCTCTAATGATAGCCACAGGAGCATGTGACAACCCCCTTGCAGAGGTACATTGAAATTTTTATACCAGATGCACTTTAAGTGTATACCATGTATAAATATGTGCACATAACTGTGTAGGTGACAAGGTAAGAGGTGACAACTTCCCCAAAGGACAACCTGCAGGCTGTGGTTTTTCTTCCTCCCTCACCACAGTTCCTCCATAAATTACTGATGACCCCAAATGGTTTTGTTTTTGTTTTCTCCACTCAAAATGGTGAACATGTTGAGAGTGTGCTTTGGCACTAAGCTCTACTGTTATCCCAGGGCACATGGGAAAGTAGAGCAAATCATTAAAATGTCTTACACATAACAGTGGAAGAGACACTCATTTCAGCAGGTGTCTACAACTCCACATAGAAAAAGAAGAAACATGAGAAAACAAGATAATAAAGCATCACCAAAGTTCACAACTTTCCAGTGACTGAACCCAGAGTCATCGAAATGGAGGAAATGCCAAAGAATTCTAAAATTAATGGATAAAATGATTAATAAGCTAAAAGGAGAATTTAGGAATGAGCTAAAGAAGAAAATACAAGATACAGAAGACCATTTCAACAACAAAAGAAGATTCTGAAAAAGAATGAAACAGAAATCTTGGAAATAAAAAATTCAATCAATCAAGTGAAAACTTTGATTGTGAGTCACAACAATATACTAGATTAACAGAAAAAATACTATTAGGGTTCCAAGTCATGGTAAATTAACTGGAACATTCGAATTAAATAAAAATATAAGAAACTATGGGGCTGGGGATTTAGCTCAGTTGGTAGAGTGCTTGACTTGAACGCACAAGACATTCCTTGGAAATCTGGGAATGGAACCACCAGCTATCCCTCTTCTCAGTCTAAATCCCAAAGAATTAAAAACAGTATACTACAGGGACACAGCCACATCAATGTTTATAGCACAATTCACAATCGCTAAATTGTGCAGCCAACCTAGATGCCCTTCAGTAGATGAATGGATAAAAAATAGTTGCAGCAGTAGAGCAACAAGGGCTATATTACAGAATGTTGAGAAAAGGAATTAAAGAAGATCCTAGAAGATGGAAACACCTACATCTTTTGATGGAAAAAGTATTAATATTGTTAAAAGGGCCATATTAACCAACAGTGATCTATAGATTCAATGCAAACCCCATCAACATACCAGACATTCTTCACAGTACTAGAAAAAGAAATCCTAACTTTCATATGAAAGAATAAATGATTTAGAACAGTCAAAGCACTCCTGAGCAAAGTGAGCCATGCTGTGGGCATCATAATCCCAAACTTCAGATGATACTATAGAGCTACAGTAGCAATAAGAGCATCATGCTGCCATGGAAACAGACACGTGGAACAACGGGACAGAACAGAAAACAGAGACAAATCCACACAGCTGGATGGACAAAGGTACCAAAAATATATGCTAGGGAAAACTCAGTCTCCTTAGTAAATGATGCTGGGAAAACTTCTAAGTAAATAAAAGATGCAATCTTATTCATTGCCTTTCTATTTCCCATTCACTTATTTCTATCTGTATTTTTTATAATTCTCACAGTTTAATTTGTTCTGCCTTTTCTTATTTTATATATATATATATATATATATATATATATATATATATATATATATATATAAAATGTTACACTATTTCTTTGAGTCCTTTTATCCGTCTTTATTTAATTAATTAATTTATTTGTATTTTATTTTAGTTTTTGGTACTGAATTGAACTCAGGGGGTACTTAGCCACTGACCATACCCATTATTTATTTATTTTTTTAAATTTTAAGACAGGGTCTTGCTCCATTGCTGCGGCTGACCTCAAAGGTACCATCCTCCTGCCTCAGGCTCCTGAGCCTATGGGCTGACAGGTGTGTACCGACATGCCCAGCATTTCCTTCTTTTAGAATTCACATGTACAATAAAAAAGTTTTCTGAGTGTGGGTTTTGCTATATCCCTAACACTGTGGTAGGTTATTTATTCATTTTCATTTGTCCTAAAGAATTTCCTGAGTTTCTGTGTGATTTGTTATTTGATCCATTGATTATTTATCGATGTAATAGTTTTTACATCTATATAAATATTCTAAATTTGTTTTTGTTAATAATTTCTAAAGTTATATCACATTATTGTGACAATATAATTTGTGTTATTTCAATATTTTTTAAGTTTATTTAAACTTGTTTTTTACATAATCTAACAGGTAGCCTATTTTAAGTGCCCTTACGAGTGTTTTTCTGCAGTTGTTGGATGGGCTGCTTTACAGACATTGCTTAGGTTATTAGGGATATGGTGGTCAATCCCTCTCACTGATTTTCTGTTCAGTGGTTCTTTCTATCCATGATTTAAAGTGAGGTATTGAAGTCTCCAACTGTTATTGTCGATTAGTCTAGTTCTCTCTTCAGTTCAGCCAGCTTTATAATTTATTCATTTATTTGTTCATTCGTTTTTAATTTATGGTTCTGGTGCTTCAACCCAGGGAAAGCTAAAACTTTTCTTTCTTGATTACACTGGTTTTCTTCTCCCAGTATTGTTCTATGGGTTTAAGGAGTTTGTTGTCAGGACTGTATATATTTATAATTGCTGCATCTTCTTGATTTACTGGAAGTTTCATCGCAATATAATGTCTTTCTTCATTACTTAAGATGTTGTTAAAGCATATTTTCCTGATAACATAGTTACTTCATCTCTCTTTTAAGTATTGTTTGCAAGGATTTTTTTCATATACACTTTTGTTTTCAACCTATTTGTTTAATGGACTTTAAAGTGAATGTCTTATGAACAGCATGCAGTTGGGCCATTTTCCTACTATTCTTTCCATTTTGAATAGTTCTGTATATTTACAGCTAATACCAATAAAGAATGATATATTTCTTCAATTTTGTTATTTATTTTCAATATACTTATGGTCTTTTTGATCCTCAATTCTTCCCTTGCTGACTTTCTTATGTTAAATAGATATTTTCTTAAGAGATCCTTTTGATTCTCCAATCTTTTTATCTATATTTCCTGAGCTATTTTCTTAGTGTTCTTTAATTGTTTTATTATTTTCTTAATTTATAGCAATTTTATTTGTATTTATACAAACTTAACTTTAGTAACATACAAAAATATTGCTCCCAGGTATATCTACCCTTCAAAATCTATGCAGTTAAAATCACAGATCACATTTTTGCATGCAATTCGCTCATTAGCTTAGATTAATAATTTACATAATTTTCTTTCAAATCAGAAGGAAAAACACAAACAAGGATACGTTGGCCTTGCCTTTCACACTCACCATGCAGTTTGTCCCCAGGGTTAACTCTCTTGTGTCTTTTCTAGTGTCCAAGGGTTGTTTGGCCAGAGAGAGGATTTCTTGAGCTATTGTCTTCTGAATTCCAGAACTTCTCATGAAAATGTTGTTATTATTTGTTTGAGAATCTCTTGCACCTGGTTACTTACTTCCCTCTTGCTGCTTGCAAAATGTTTGTGTTTTCAATAATTTAAAATAATATGCTTCATGTCACTATTTTGCCCTACATGGAGTTCATTTAACTTTGTTCATATGTACATTGATGTTTTTAATCTAATTTAAGGCATCATTTCTTCCAAAGATTTATTTTGTTTTTATTCCTTCTCTTCTTTTGGATCATCTAGTGAGTAAATTTGTACAGGACAAATCCAAGATTTTGCTTGGCTAAGTTTCCAAGCTGCTTACTCTTCACTGACTCTCTGTTTGGTTTGATATCCTCCTCGTGCTATCTCTTAATTCTTTATACGTGATTCTGTATCTTTGAACATATGGTTATTTGTGTGGTGACTTTCAGAACTCACTCTGCTAAGACTGTACTTGTTGTGATCTGGCCCGGGAAGTCTTCCCTTCCATTAGCTTGACAGCCACTGACTAGTTGGAGAGATCCTGAATTCCTGGTGCCATAGACCCTCCAGTCTTCTCCTGGGCTGTGTACTAGGATGCACCTTCAGCACTCACCAGGTCATTCACAACTCTGCCCCACCTTTCACTTCCTGCTTCCAAAACACAACCATAACTGAAGGTGAGAGCAGAGGTTCTTGCCTGGCCTGCCCTGAGGAGGTTGTGCTTCTATGTTCCTGGAATACATTGGCAGTTTGTTAGTCTATTGTTATCCCATGTCATCTGTCCCCTAGGCAGGCACATTGGAACAGCAGCCTGTAATGATGCCACAAATAGTCCCATCCACCCCTGGAAGCCCCTTTCGGAAGCAGCGGGTCCACATTCTACCAAATGAAGATGATCTGATCAATGGACATCAGCCATCCTGACCGGGATCCTCAGGCCAGTCAGAACCAAGAACTCATGACAGATCTCTGTGAACAAGTGTGGCTCCTCTTGGTGGCAGAAGGAACACAGGAGGCTATGTCCAGGGATTCTCATGAACTGGGCTGAGGAGGACGGGATGGAAGGAAGTTAAAACACAACTAAGTACCATGTTCTCATCAGAAATTAGCCCTCTTTAATGAACTTAAGCCATAAAGGAGATAAGCCAAGAATCCGAGCTACGCTGCCTGTGAAAAGCACCATTATTTCCTTCCAGGTTCTCAGAGGCCATGGCTGACCAGGGCTGGCCCAGAGGGGCCTCTGCAAATAACCTAGTTTTCAACAATTTTCATTCTAGTTTTGATTAATGAATTTTATTATAATGTTTCAAAGGTCTGGCATAATTTCCTCCTTATAAAAATAATACAAACTCATTATTGAAAATCTGCAAGATGCACAAATTTGGAAAGGAATAGAATCACTTACACTGAATAATTAACTATGATTTCTAGTTAAGCACTATTCTTCCTATCCTTTTGTTTATATAACCATGACATTCTCTAGATAGAAGTTTGTATAATGCTAATTTTCACTTAAGAAAGTGTTAGCCAGAGTATTTTTCTATGTTAATGAGCTTGTTTAAAGTCTAGCTGATAGCTATGTATGATGTAATGTTACGTAGACATTGGTTTTCAGTTGTCATAAAAATGTATCAGTCCATATATTGTAACTATATAATATTTGATCTATGGATATAAGCATTTAATATTTCCATTATATTGTACACTTAGAATATTTCTATTATTTTAATTATGAAATGTGACATTGTTATAGACCAAATTGTGTCCTTACAAAATGTATAGGTTGAGGCCCTAACACGAGCACCCAGAAAGTGACTTATTAAATATATCATTAAGTTAAAACAAGGCCATTAGTGTGGCATTATTCTCACAAAACTGGTGTCCTTGTAAGATCAGCAAATCTGGATACACAAGGAGAACCTGGGGGTGTGAATTCAGACAGAGATTTTGTGAGGACACAGGAAAGCAGGCAGCCTCAAGTCAAGCAAAGAGGTGTCAGGACACCAAAGGAACTGATGCCTTGCTCTTGGAGGTCTAGCTGCCAGAACTTGGATAAAATAAATTTATGCTGTTCACACTGTTCAGTATGTGGTACTTCCACAAGGAAACCCTAGGAAACTTATACAGCCGTGTGATGGAGTCCTCTGTCCATTTGGATAGTCAGTGGTCCACTCATGATGCATAGTGATGACATTTTTGGTGTGAAATATGACCTCTGAAACCATTAGAAATGGCACTTACTAAAACACCTGTAATGTATCTTCATTACCCATGTTTCATATGATATCATGCTTGAAATCAATTACTTCACACAGTTCTTCCTGACACTCAGTAGAGAAGAACTTTAATGAATAACGGTAGTGAAAACTATCCCTGGTTCTAAGCAGTTCCAGTATCATGTTCGTTACCCCCAAATGCAGACAGGAGAGGGGCTCTTACTCCTGACAGGCATCCTCGGGGAGGCTGCATGCCACACCCTCTTTTCTGCCAAGGCACTCCCACACAAAGACCAGACCTGCTGCAATACAAAAGAAAAGTTGATTTTACATCTCTTTCGATCCTCCTGGGATGTTAAACATATCCTGACATATTTAACTTGGAAAATATTAACTGGTTGTACCAAACAGCAGACAGCATATTAGTTCAAGAGTGCATAATGAAAAAATAAATAAAAAATAAACAAAAAACATGTAATGGGAAAACCTTAAAGCAAACTGCATGCTAACAAGGCAGGAGACCTCATTGAAGATGTTGTCTCCAGCTCCACTTGTCCAGAACTGGAAAAGGGGAGTAAGACTCCAGAATACACCAAAAATTAGTTATTAAAAATAATCTTAAACTATATAACTCTGTAGGTAAGTGAAAAGAATAGGGAGAGAAGAAGAACCCAAAAGCCAGGAGGGAAGAAATACAGAAGAAGGAAAAGTGAGGTGAGAAAGACAAAGGGGGAAACTATAAAATGAGAAGGAAACAACAGATATTGATAATAAATCCAATTAACATAAAAATAGGTCAAATTGGGCTAAAGTTCGCAATATCTAATCATTGCGGAGGACTAAACCAATCAACATGGAAGACAATACTAGTGAAATCAAGAACAGTCTCAAAATAAAATAAAGAAAGGCCTGGGGATGTTGCTCAGTGGTTATGCACCCTTGGGTTAAAACCCTGGTGCCAAAAAGAAAATAGAACTAACATAAAAATCTTGGAATTGCTCAGGCTCCAGTGTTGGTCCAACAGCCTGGCCCAGCTCACCTCAGGGCAAGCACAGGCGGCTCTGACAGCTGGGTGACCCACCTGGCAGGACCACAGCCTTCTCATATGGCTCAGGGGGAGGGCTCTGGAATATTGCAGACCAGAGGCTGAACCTCGCCCAACCTTGGGCAGCAAGGTCTTGTGCTCATGTGGAGAAGAGCACACAGGGATCTCCATCCGGGTCCCCCTGCCCTTCTGCAGTGGAGGTAGCTCTGAAAGGGCACTTGAGAGCCCTCTGCTAGTTCAGTGCAGACTGCAGGGCTGGGAGGGTTTAATGATAAAGCTTCACTAATAATATTATGGTTACAACTAAAGAAGTAAAGTCAAATTTTTCCAATAATTATAGAATTAGCTACTGAAACATTTAGAATCCTGTCTGTTCCCTTTAGGATAGGTATCTTAAAATTACTTACATGAGTCTTAGTTTTAATTTCTCAGAAATATAGTTTGTCCAAATTTAGACTAGAATCAGAGGGCTCATGTACCTGGTTTCATTTCCAACCTGCAAAATTCAAAGACAGTGTGATGTTGTAGTGAGTTTCAGAGGCTGACATGGACCTGACACTTGGATCTGAGGAGAGGGTAGACATACTCTTGGAAAAACACCAAAATCGTGAGGTGCAAATACAAACCAGGTGGTGCTTTTAGGTCCAGGGCAATCGCCAGATACATTGCTCAAGTTATGGGCACCCATCTTCAGAGGTGAGTGGAAGAGGAACTGAACTTAGGAAGGAAAGAGCTTGCTGTCTCAGCTCAACTACCCTTCTTCCTCTCTGCTCCCCACCCAGGAGAAACGACCAGGCTGTGAGCCAGTGATCCAGCAGACCTGTTCCTTGTACTGCCAAACTGAATCTCCTAGTGATTTGACAAGGCCTTTGCCTTTGACAGGATCTGTGCCTGTGATATTGCAACTGGAAATTTCAAACCCAGTGCAGCGTTTATGGTATTCCCAAGGAGTTTCTAATTGGGTGCCATTTTAAAAAGCTTATCTAAATGAAGATTATCATAGTTTTTCTTTGTCTACACCTTCCTCTAACATATTGATATAAAAGAGTGTGAAAATGATATGTATTTTATTTTCTTAGTAATAGTTTCCTGCTAAATAGATTTGGGTAGGAATCACAGATGGTAAGTCTCCCACTGAGGAAATGCCACTCTCCCCAATCTGTGGGTGAGAAAAGCAGACATCTTGTGTCGGGCATCTAAGATGCTGCTGCTTTGAAAATACCCACGGCCCCATCTGGTTTTCATAGTAGTGATGTTGCACTCTCAATTTGAACAGATGGATTCTTGGATTAATAAATTAAAAGGACCAGCTGATGTGTTGGGTCCCAGTATTTTATCAACTGCAAGGTGTAAAGAATGGGAAGTAAGTGAGGCAATATTTCTGACCTAATTTTTATCACCTTCAAGGACACCGAAAGCATCAAGTAGCTCAAAGGAAATAATGAGAAACTTTCATTATACATCAAAAGTCAGCAAACTTTCCAAAGGCTAAGATAATTTTTCTGACTTATTTTAAGATGCTATGTTAAAAATTAAAAAGAGGTATTAAATAGTAGTAATAAAACAAAATACACTGTGTCCATGAAGAAAAATATAACTATGAAAATTAAAGAGTAGTGTTAATGTATAATCTGTCATCTGGTTGTTATTAAATCATTCATTTGTTCACTCAAAAAATGGTCATTGAACATCTGTTTACAAATCTTCCTCAAACACTCTCCCCACTTGACTCTTCATGAATTTATGTCCTATAATTTAACTACATTGAACTAATTACTGTCCTTGGAAATCACTATGCCCTTTTCGATTTCTAAATATTTAAGTATGTTTTAGTTTGGAATACTCATTTTCTCATCTAGCAATTTCTAATCATTTTTAGTATCTTGTTCAATCGCACATCTGTGACCTCATCTAAAGTTCCTTAAAGCACTGAGTGTGGCTTTTGCTATGTTTCTAAAAATAATCTACAAGTTAGCAAATGCAACTATGGTGGAGAGCTTCAGGAAGTCATGGAAGATACCCAGAGGCCAACCGAATCCTTACACATTGACAGTTGAAAAATTGAGGAGAGAAAAGTCTGTGGTGGAAAACTAAGCTTGGAGAAAGGGGAACTTCAAAAATCACAAAGAACTTACACATTCAAATTAGCGTCCTGGATGACTTTCAGGAGAACACTGCATCCATGAAAAAGAGACTTGGAATTCCCCCCAGAGGAAAAAGCAGGACTGGAGAGGCTGAGTCAAGATGCATGGGCAGGGCCCCGGGGGCAGGGAAGGGCGGGAGGCAGAGCTGCTTGCAGCATTTGAGCTAATAAAGCCTCTAACTACCTACATTATAGGCAGGTGATTCACAGCCACTGTACCTTTCAAGCCCATTAATGCCCTGTTTAAAACATCCAGGAGATGGATTACTGCCCTAACTACTTTGCACACTGGATTTACAGGGAGGATTTAGTGGAATATTCCCTTCTGCAATAAATCACACTATGAATATTGATTGTCCTGCCCTCTACTTATCTAAAAGTTTTATGTGGATTATAAAAAAAAACGCAGTGACTATTTCAGTGGAAGGGTTTGGAGGGGAAGGATCTTGTCGAGAAAACAAATCTGTGGACGTGTTCTAAAATATGCGAGGCCAGTGTTTATACAGTGAGGGATGAGGAGGAAACAAGGCGCTGCCGATTTGGGACCAATTTATTAGACACTGTTGAAGTGCTAAACTACCTTAAATCAATAGTATGCAAGACAGCAGAAGGTTGGGCGTAATAAGTCATCATCTTAATGAAATATAGATTATTCCAAAACTATTAAACAAGCAGTTGGTGTCAGGAAAATTGTTCACTTTTTCAGAGCTAAACAAAACCATCTATTTCAGAGGAGAGAAATCAATAGACATCCATGGCCTGCCATGTTGCTTGAAAATATAGATTAATCTATAGTTAAAACGCCTCATTGACAACTGGTTGGGTCATACTCGTCTTTGTGGCTACTTCTGAAAAATATGAACTTTCTCAGCTGAAGAAAAGTATAAAAGGAAATATTTCCCCCTTCCTCATCTTCATTTGTCTCCCCAGTTTTTCTCTTCTCCCTCTTTTCTGCCATTTATGGAGCACCTGTTATGTGATAATAGATACTGTCCTGGGTGATCTGTGAAGATGATCTTGGTTAATATTTTAGATGATGCTGAGCAAAGGGTGCTGTCATCTGTGACACTCACTAGGAAACAGCTGAGGTGGTGGGTGGCTCCTGGTCTCCAGCTTGCAGGTTTAGAACACGGAAATTAGCCGCCACAGTCGCCTGTGCCAGATGCATTGATAAATGTCCTCCTTATCTCAGTGTATCCTACTATTTCTCCTTCTCTGGGGGACACTGACTAGAGCAATAGAGGTTCAGAACAATCCTGTCATCAGGCTGATGTTCAACTTTGAGCAAGTGCAGAGTTGAGCTTGGAGGGCAGATCACTTCTGAATGGGCCATGTTTTGGGTTTGGAGATCTAGAGAGCATTGTTCCTCAGTGAGAACCAGCCCACTCACGTGGTCATCAAGATGTCATGCATCCAGGTCAACACCACATATTCTCCTGACTTCCTGGTATCACAAGGGACATTTTGAAGAGAAAGTTTGGAGACTTTTTTTTGTCTTAGTTTTAGCACAGGGCTTTTCACATAAACACTCAAAATGTGAATTTTTGCTAAGAGCACAGACACTGAAATCCACTATGAAAGTCTCACATCACTGAAAGGAACAGGAAGGACCTCCCAGTTCCTTTTCTTTGTCATTGGGGGTTTTCTTCCCAATACATTCTATTTTCTTGCTCACTTCTTGAAGGATTTTGCAGTAGACACCATTTCCATTACCTAGTTGATAGATGGTATAGACTTCCATACATACATTACTCAGGAACTGGGCAATATTCATTGAGTTCCTATAGGGTAGAAGACATAGTGCTCTTCTATCATGATGGCCACATTATAAAGTGTATTGCTTTATTAACACCTCCTTTCTGAGACAATCAAATAGCATTGCTTCTTGAATTCAAGTAAGGGGAAGTTCCAGAATTTGATTCAACTTCTTATGATTGAGACTTTGAATCTTTTTAAGGGGTTTCTTAAAGGTCCTGGTGAACTCACTTGGACCCTTGATAATTCTAACATTCCCTCCTATGACTAAGTTCACTTATTCATTGTTACAAAGGAGTTGACATTGCAACGATCTAGTTGTGTGGCCTCAGCCAAGGTACTCCTCCTCCTTTTTTATTCATCTCCTCTTTGCAAATGGAGACAACAGTAAGAACTGCAGAGTCATGAACTTGAAGCAGTCCAGTGACACTCAGGAGGCTGTCACCAGGAGATATACACTTACCACTTCAATAGTTTCTTCCCAGCTAAGTGATCCTAGAATTTTGTGACTCTAATAAAAAACATTAGTTGGCAAGGTTTAGTTTTCAGTCCTACCAGAACACAGAGGGGTAAGGTACAAATGAAATTTTCCCCTGATTTCTCAAGGCTGCTAAATAAAACCAGAAACAATGAGCAGCGGGACTTTTCACAAGTATTGGCAATACCTCAGCCCACATGTCTTTCCTAAAAAGCCACCGATCTCAGCTGTGTGGCACAGCTTCACGCTCAAAGTTTTGCACACAGCTGGAACCCCAAGGAAGGAAGAATCAAATGACTAACATTTAACATCCAGTGAACATCATAATTTTCAAAACTCCCTGCCTAGGAGGACTCAGACTCTGGATAATAAATGTAGGAAAGCAATTTGGCACTTCAAAAAAATCAATGAAAATAACCCCTTCAAGACCTAGTTTGTTTGGAAAAAGAACAGTTAGTGATTCAAGGAAGGTTTTAATTCCTCTGTTCTTCTCTGGGCAGGTTTTTCAATACAATCATTATCATCATGAACACCATTTTAAGAAAATTATGAAAATTTATTTTATGCAGAAACTCTGTATTTTAGTGCTTCTGACCTACTCTATGGAAACATAGGAAACTGACTGCTGATACGAGGATTTCAGGTAGTGAGTTTGCCTCCTGCCTTTGGACGTGCCATGAACCACATCTGCAATTCTTTCCCCCTCTTCCTAGCTTGCAAAAGCTCACCTTTCATGTCTTCTAAGAAGCCACCCAGAAGGCTTCTGCACAGACAAGCCAAAATTTTGCCCTCTGGTGTTTTATTTGCTTGTTTGTTTGTTTTTTATATCTACATTATTAATGATGAACTTTTGTTAAGAACTCAACATTTGCCAGGCATAATCCCAGTGCCTTAGGAGACTGAGGCAGGGGATCAAGAGTTCAAAGTCAGACTCTGCAAGTTAGCAAGGCACTAAGCAACCTGGGGAGACCCGGTCTCTGGACGAAAAGAAAGGAGAGGCTGGAGATGTGGTTCACTGGTTTAGCATCCGTGGGTTCAATTCCTGGCACAACACAACAAAACACATTTAGCATTTTCCTTACATTGTATAATTTAATCCTCACAAGAGCTAATGTGCTACCATCTCCATGGTACAATTGGGAAAGCCTAAGTGCCTTGACTTATTTGTCTAAAGTCACCTTGTGGAAGTGATAAACCAGATTTTAATCCAGAAATAACCCAGTCCCTAATTTGCCTCGGCACCTTTTCGCAGAGTTCCTTTTCCCCACTTGATGAGTGTTCATAGTTATTCAGACCTGCAGTAGTCCAAGAAGTTTGAGCTGAGACAGCAGTTGGTCCTATCAGATCACACACTGGCCATGTCGATGGAGATCACTAGATTGATACACTTGTAGGCATGTGTTGGAAGTTAGATTCTGTTCTATAGTTTTGCAGCCTTGAATAATTTAATTAAGCTTTGAAGTAGAATTTTCTTATCTGTAAAATCAAAACAAAACAAAATAACTGCTCACACATATACACGTTTTCCCTTACTGTTTTGTGAGGGTTAATTGGGATATCAAGGAAAAGTGACTGAGACTTCATCTTCATAGCTATAAGGATGATCATAGCTGTCCCTATTACCATTATAATTGCAAGAGATGTCAAAACTAAAAGACAAATCAATTAGGAAATCTGAGTCCAGCAAAATAGTCTAGTCACTTCCAGATTCCACATGATCTTCTTACATGTTATTCTTCTTAACTTTCATATTAGTGTCATGGTTCACTCATGACCAACATGTGCTAAGGGGCTACTATAGACCAGGTTCTAGTTGAATGAAGGGCTTGTCATTTTTTAGATTTTTCTTCCATCCTTTTGCTGACTACTGAATAAAACAGAGGTGTTCCTTATCACCTGCTTAGAACCATGCTTGTTTCCTTCCTATATATGTTTAAAATTATCTTGTCAGTTGATTACTTTGTCTCACTGTCCCCATGGATGACAGAAAACTCATCATGGTTGCTAGCATGTTAGTCATCCAATCAATATGTTAAAAAAAAATAGCATGACTTAAAAACTTACCAGATAAAAGGAACCATAATATTTAACCAAAATCAGAAGATGCATATGAACCATGAATTATTGCCTACAGAAAAGCTAAAAGAATCAGGTAAGAAAAAATGAAGGAGAAAGTTAAAATCGTAACACAAAACGTGTCCTCCCCCCAATGTTTATGGAAATCATCAAACTGTAGTGATATTATTTAGTAATGACAATTAGATAAGAGAGGACAGGGGCGTAGCTTAAAAGTAGAGCGCTTGCCTAGCAGAATCTAGGCCCTGGGATCAATCCTAGCACTGCAAAAAACCAAGTAAGTAAACAGGGAAAGGGCTGATGGCTGAAGTGGCTGAAGACAGTAACAGTCCACTCAGAAGGAGCAGGATGGGCCCACCTTCTGTGATTTCCCACCCCTTCAACACACCTCCTTCCCCACTAATGTTAAGTCACTGCCATGATGGCTCCTGACACTGCTGAGGTCACCTTTCAGTACTGTGGGTCACAGTAGTTTTTAAAAATCTCTTCATTATTATATGTTTTATTTTTTAATAACATCATTTTTATGAAAGAAGATACCTTTTTTAAATGAAAAATGTCTAGATTTCAAAGCTGATAAATTCTGAAAGCTAGGAATAAGCAGTACTGTCATATTCTTAATTGTAATTTTCTGTATTTTTTTTTTCAATTGAAAACCACAAAGTAAATGAAGTCTCTGAGGCAATTGAATGAAAGAGCCCCCGTGGTCTCCTGACTGTATTTACATGCCAGACACAGGGACAGATCAGGGGAAGTGAAGGTGGCTTGAAGCACTAGAACTCAGTCATACAGCCTGTGCAGTGACCCATTCCGCACTGGTGACCCAGCATTATGTCTGCATTTGTTTATGTGTCTCTCACACCAGGATCTGAAGCCCTCAGGACAGAGACGTCAGTCACCATATTTCACATTTTTAGTTGTGAAGACTCAGCCTTGCCATCTAATAGCACTGTGTCCTTCCTAATGAGAATGATTTCTATTCTTTCCCCATATGTAATATACCATGTTAAGCTCTGAAGTGTGAATCCTGTTTTCAGGTGACAGGAGATCCTCATGTACTTTCAGTCATCTGGGTATCCTGCAAAGAGAATCAGGGCTTCAGAATCTCGCCATATGCTTCACTTAATTACTTGCCAATTCACACGGCTGAGTTCCTCGTGGTGTTAATGGAGCCCTTGAGAAAGCTGAGGGAATGGTTTGAAATGTCTTGATATTTTAATAGGTTGGCAGTGGTGAGGGTTAGATGTAATTTAATCTATAGGAACTAATCGTTTCTGAAATAATGACACCTCTTCACCATCAACTGGAGAGCTATTCAGAGTGATTGGAACCTGTTTCAGCTCAGAAAAAGCTTGCTTATTTTGTGTTCTTGATTTAATACTGCAATGATTTGTTCACATTTTAATAACACCAGTGTGACACACAAAATGATGGCTAATTTACTTTCTTTTTAATATTATTATCATTATTTATTATTTGTTTTAATTAGTTATACATGACAGCAGGAACATTCGTGCACTTCAACATATCGTACATAGATGGGATATAATTTCTCATTATTCTGAGTGTACATGTTGCAGAATCACATTGGTCATGCAGTCACATATACACATACAGTAATAATGTCTGTTTCATTCTACTCTTTCCTATCCCCACAGCCCCTCTTCTCTCCTTCCATTACTTCCCTCTACCTAATCTAAGGTAATGCTATTCTTCCCTAGTGCCCTCCACCTTATTGTGAATTAGCATCTGCAAATTAGAGAAAACATTTGGCCTTTGGTTTTGTGGGTTGGTTTATTTTGCTTAGCATGATATTCTCTAACTCCAACCATTTACTGGCAAATGCCATAATTTCACTCTTCTTTAAAGTTGAGTAACAATCCATTAAGTATACATGCCTATTTTCTTTATCTATTCATCTATTGAGGGACACCTAGGTTGGTTCCATAGTCTAGCTATTGTGAATTGAACAATATAACATATATAAACAATATAACATCTATAAATAAGGATGTGCATGTATTACTGAAGTATGCTGATTTTAAGTCCTTTGAGTAGAAACCAAGGAGTGGAATAGCAGAATCAAATGGTGGTTCCATTCCCAGTTTTCTGAGGAATCTCCATACTGCTTTCCATAGAGGTTGCACCAATTTGCAGTCCCACCACCAATATAAGAGTGTACCCTTTTTCACCCCGTCCTCACCAACATTCATTGTTGCCTTTATTCTTGATGATTGCCATTCTGACAGGAGTGAGATGAAATCTTAGTTTTGATTTGCATTTCTCTGATTGCTAGAGACGCTGAATACTTTTTCATATATTTGTAGGTGGATTTTTTCTTCTGTGAAGTGTCTGCTAAGTTCCTTAGCCCATTTATTAATTGGTTAGTGTGTGTGTATGTGTGAAGATTTTTGAGTTCTTTATAGATCCTAGAGATAAATGCTTTATTGAAGGTGCATGTGGTGAAGATTTTCTCCTAATCTGCAGGCTCTCTCCTCATGTTACTAGTTGTTTCTTTTGCTGAAAAGAAGCTTTTTAATTTGAATCCATTCCATTTAATGATTCTTGATTCTACTTCTTGTGTTTTGGGAGTCTTGTTAAGGAAGTCAGATCCTAGGCTGACATGGTGAAGATTTGGAGCTATTTTTTTCTTTTATTAGGTGCAGGACTTCTGTTTTAGTGTCTAAGTCTTTGATCCACTTTGAGTTGATTTTTGTGCAGGGTGAGAGAGAGGTTTCATTTCATTTTGCTACATATGGATTTCCAGTTTTGCCAGTACCATTTGTTGAATAGGCTGTCTTTTCTCCAGTGAATGTTTTTAGCATCCTTGTCCAGTATGAGATAATTATATTTATGTGGGTTTGCCTCTGTGTCCTCTATTCTGTACCATTGGTCTACAAGTTTATTTTGATGCCAATACCAATCCATTTTTGTTACTATAGCTCTGTAATATAGTTTAAGGTCTGGTATTGTGATGCATTCTGCTTCACTTTTCTTGTTAAGGATTGCTTTAGCTATTCTTGTTCTCTTATTTTTCCAAATAAATTTCATGATTACTTTTTTATTTCTATGAATAATGTCATTGGAATTTTAATAGGATTTGCATTAAATCTGTGTAGTGCTTTTGGTAGAATGGCCATTTTGACAATATTAATTCTGCCTATCCAGGAGCATAGGAGATCTTTCCATCTTCTGAGGTTTCCTTCAATTTATTTCTTTAGTGTTCTAGAGTTTTTGTGGTAGAGGTCTTCCACCTCTTTTGTTAGATTGATTCCCATGTATTTTATTCTTTTTATTTTTATTTTTTTGAGGCTATGGAGTAGTTTTCCTAGTTTCTCTTTCAGTGGATTCATCGCTGATGTATAGGAATGCATTTGATTTATGGGAGTTGATTTATATCCTGCTACTTTGCTGAATTTATTTATTAGTTCTAGAAGTTTTCTGGAAGAATTTTTGGGATCTTCTAGATATAGAATCATGTCATCAGCAAATAGTGATAGTTTGAGTTCTTCTTGACCTATTTATATCCCTTTAATTTCTTCCTTCCTTCCTTCCTTCCTTCCTTTCTTCTTTCTTTCTTTCTTGTTCAATTGCTGTGGCTACAATTTCAAGGATGATGTTGAATAGAAGTGGTGAAAGAGAACATCCTTGTCTTCCTCCAGTTTTTAGCAGGAATGCTTTCATTTTTTCTCCATTTATAATGTTGCTGGCCTTGGGATTAGCATATATAGCTTTTACAATGTTGAAGTATGTTCCTACTATCTCTAGTTTTTCTAGTGCTTTAAACATGAAGATGTGCTGTATTTTGTCAAATGCTTTCTCTGCATCTATTGAGATGATCATATGATTCTTGTTTTTAAGAGTATTAATATGATGAGTTACATTTATTAATTTCTGTATGTTGAACCAACCCGGAATCCCTGGGATGAAACCCACTTGACCATGGTGTACCATCTTTTTAATATTTTTAATATGTTTTTGTATGCAATTTGCCAGAATTTTGTTGAGAATTTTTGCATCTATGTTTATCAGGGATATTGGTCTGAAGTTTTATTTCCATGATGTGTCTTTGCCTGGTTTTGGTATCAGGGTGATATTAGTCTCATAGAATGAGTTTGGAAGGATTCCCTCCTTTTCTATTTTATAAAATACTTTGAGGAGTATTGGTGTTAATTCTTTGAAAGTCTTCTAGAACTTGGCTGAGAATCCATCTGGTCCTGGGCTTTTCTTGGTTGGCAGGCTTTTGGTGGTGTTTTCTATTTTGTTACTTGAAATTGAGGCTAATTCACTTTCAAAAAAAATAGATACAAGTAAAGTTCTTTTGTGCAAACAGTCTTGCCACCTAATAGCGCTATTCTTCCTATATAAGAACACTTTTGGTTAGTTTTCCCAAATGTAACATAGTGACACACTTCCTGCTGTAGGCATATGTATTTGTATGTATATTTAGGTTTCATACATATCTTAATGTCTTTATTCATGTGTGTGTATATATATATATATATATATATATATATATATATATATATATATACATGTTTGTGTGTGTGTGATTACATTAAATGCTCTAAAAGTGAGAAAATGAAAAATGTGTTTGAGTGTTGTGATATTTTTTTGTGACAGAAAAGCAGACCAATTTTTAGATCCATATAATGAGATCACACACTCTGGGGACCACCCATAAAATAGAGGCTTGAATCGGGCTGTGTAGGATGCATTATGATTCTGCAACAGAGGGAGAGTTTTATACCTCTGGGCATCATGTCTTCTCCATCAAGCTATGGTGTCCCCAGCAGTCACAGTCAGACCTCTCTGCAGATGTGAAACTCTGCAATACTTCTGTAGCCCATTGTGTTCCCCTGTGCTCTGGCCTCATCTGCCAAGAACTTCTCCTGGAGTTCAGCACTGGACATTCAACCCAGCCTGGGATGGTTCCAGGAAGTTCTGGGATGAGGATGAAGGATAATTTGTTGTATTTGCTTGCTTCTGTGTTTCATTTTATTTAAACAACATTTATTGAATTCTATATTGTGCTAATGACAGGCTTATTGAGAGTGTCGAATATATATTAGCCATTACATTATTCATGTAACGGCTAATATATATTCATGATATCTTGAGAAACATGTAACATCTTACTAAAAACAATTTTTGAGTGTGTTCTATGTATATTCCAATTTACTATCCATTCTAAAGGTCCGTTATTGCATATCGGATATATATATATATTCTTTTCTATTCAACAAAATACTTACCTTAAGGCCCACTATTGAATTTCCAACACAAGGTAAAAACAAATTGAGGTCATTTCTACATATATGCATTTTCCTTCATTTAAAAATTTTTGACCAAAATATATGTTATGGTTTAGATATAAAGCACCTCCAAAAAACTCTAGTACTGATGCAGACATATTCAGATGTAAAATAATTGCATTATAAGATCCATGGCCTGAACAATCCATTTAGATTAAAATGGACTAACTGGGTGTTAACCATAGGCAAATGGGGCATGGCTAGAGATGGTAGGTCACACAGGTCATTCTCTGGAAAGGTATATCTTCCTCACACCCTCTTTCTCTTCCCCTCTCTGCTACTTGGCCACCATGAGGTGAGGAGCTTTCCTCCTCTGCCACCCTTATAACATGGTATTCCAATTCATTTTGGGCATAAATCAATTAGATGACTGCAGGCTGAAACTCTAAAACCATAAGCCAAAAATAAACTTTCCCCCTCTAAATTGTTCTTTCTGGGCATTTCGGTCCCAATGCTCTAAACCAGAATAACACCATGTGTTTTAAATTTGGGCCTGGCCTATACTCCTGGTATACATTGTTTTATTCTCCCAATTATAGCATGACCTCTGAATTATCCTAAGTGAGTTTGCTCTAGGCAACTACTAGAGGGAGAGAGAAATAAACATTGTTAAGTACGACAAAAATCCAACTATCAAATAGGTGTCAAAAAGACTCCACTTAAAAACTACACTATGAAATAATAGTTTCTGAGGATCTGTTCAAGGATTGGGTAAAGATATAAAAAAGCTATATAATTCAAAGAATTTTAACGTATTCAGATTCAAGGAGGAGAGGTTTAAAAAAATTATCTCTAAAATTTTTTGACAATCTTTCCATAAAAAGATTAAGACTAATTTTCTACTCTTCAGTGTGGGCTGGCCTTAGTGGCTTTCCTATAATGGCTGCTGAGGTGAAAGGATTGGTGTGACCTTCAGCTCTAAGTTGGAAAAGGAATACACCTTCCCTTTCTATGAACATGTCTTTAGAGCCCTGACACCTAGTATTTCAGTGAGCTTTGCCTTGCTGTGACCAAATGACCTGTCAGGAACACCTTAGAGGGGGAGAAGTTTATTTGGGCTCAGGGGTTCAGATGTTCAGTCCAAGGTCAGTTGTCTCCATAGCTCTGGTTCCAAGTGAGGCAGAGCATCCTGGTGGAAAGGTGTGGCCGAGAAAACCTGCTCAGGACATAACAACCAGGAAGCAGAGGAGAAACCTCCACTCACCAGGAATGAAATAGAAACCCCAAAGCACACCCCAGGGAGTCACATCCTGTCTATCCACAGTTACCATCCACTTAATCCCTATCAGTGGATTAAGCTACTGATTAGGTTGTGTCTCTCAGAGTCTCAACTTTTCACTTCTGAATGTCGTTGCATCATCTCACACATAAGGTTTTTTTGGGGAGATCTCATATTTAAAGCATTATACCAAGCATGCTAAAGAGAACCCATTGTACTGAGCCTGGAGGAGGAGTCCCAGGTGTCCTTGCCCCAGTTCAGCTGAGGTCAAATGAAACAGTGATACCCTTCACGATTCCTGTCAAAAGTCTGTATCCATGAACAAAATAAACACGGCTGCAATTGTATGAGAATAAGTGTAAGGGTCGTTGTTTATGCCAATTAAAAGGTCACAACGAATCTTCAGGGAGAAGGGAGATGCATGCTGGACAGTAGAAATAACCTTAGATCTCTGTGTTTCTAGAGTTGAATCAAATTTCCTTTCTAGCAGACTCAGTTTTTGACACTTATAGGTTTTGTTTAGCCCCACCTGGACCCCTTGCTCAATGGAGAACCCCATTGTGTCCCTACACACTCTATAACCACTGTATCTCTCAGCACACCTTCTGGAGAGGGTCAGAGTTCACTACAGGGGCAGCGCGAGCAGCTCCTGCAGCTCCTGTGCTCAGGTGTGATCCAGCAGGGTCCACAGTATCTGGGGTTCTCTCTGGCAATAATGATACCAAGTGAACACTGGTCATCATATGCTGCAATAGACTTCAGAGTTCAGGACCAGGGAGTGTTAACTAGAACAGCCAACGTGACTTTGCTGCTCAGAATCCATTAATCTGTTATTTAGTAACATTAACTCAAATTCACTTATTGTTCTCCAACTTGGAATGTAGGTAGGTTTTCTCCTACATTTTTGTAAATACCAAAAAAAAATTTTTTTTTGTAAATACCAAAAAAAATGTGTGTGTGTGTGTGTGTGTGTGTGTATATATATATATATATATATATATATATATATATATATATATATATATAAATTTTTTGGTAAATACCAAAAAAAATAGAAAAGTCTAGATCAAAGTTCCATAAAACCTCTACATTCCAAGTTGGTAAATGCCATACAAGATTATTCTGTAAACCTACAATAAAAATCTAAATAAAATCATGCCCACATTTTTTTTTCTGGAAAATGCACCTACTAATTTATCACAAGACACTGGATTGCTATGATGGCATTGACTGAGGAGTGGCTGAGCCTGGAGTTTATTGCAACATTGTACTTAAGGAAAGTTGTAATTATATTTTTATATATTCTTTTACAAAAAAAGTAATTTTGGGGGCTGGGGATGTGGCTCAAGCGGTAGCACGCTTGCCTAACATGCGCGTGGCACTGGGTTCGATCCTCAGCACCACATACAAATAAAGATGTTGTGTCCGCCGAAAACTAAACAATAAATATTTAAAAATTCTCTCTCTCTCTCTTTAAAAAAAAATACCTTTTTGGTATCTTAGTATTATTTTAGTGAATAAACAAAAGTGTTTTCATTAATAACAACTTCAGAAAAGTATAAATTCCTAGGGTCCAACATGGTCTAATAAGTTTTTTACATTACATATGATTTCAATAAAGTTATGCTAACAGAAATCCTATGTGAAAGTGAAAGGAAGAGTGAGGGAAAAAACATGAAAGAGAGAGACAGAGAGAATAGAGTATTGTATTGAAAGTTCAGCTTCTTATTCTGTTCAGAAACTCACTGGACTGGCAGGTCTATGACCTGAACTCTAAGTGACTTCTTTCAGGGAGAATAAAAAGCATATTCCATTATCTCCCCCACCCTCTCTTGCTCACACAGAACATGAATTTGTGTCTGGGAGAATGTCATTACTGTGCCTAAAGATCACCCTTTATCATCGTGACAGTGTGTGTGTGGCTATGATCATGGGAAGAGTCTAGTTTCCCAGGACAGAAGAAGGCCAACTGGGTAAGGGATTGCCACAATTTATTTAGAAGTGATTTCATTTCTGAGTATTCTTCCTTCTAATTCAGTAATCAAATGATCCTTGTTATGCCATCCAAATGATAATGAATTTACTAAATCCAGATACATAAATTTTCTGAAGTACAACCAAAATTCAAAATTTAATGTTGATGTCTAGGAAAGGATCTTAAATACTCTACTTTGACTAATAAACTTATTCCATGCTCTTTTCCTAGTAAAACCTGGAACTTTGTGAGTTGTCTTTCTCTTGCTCTCTTAGTATTTTTCTCACCATTCTGCTCCATTCTTTTTTTTTATTCATTTATCTATATGGACTACAGCTCATATGTGTCCTGCTTTTGAGTTACGTTATGATGAATAGAGCAGCAGCATTCAGTTTATAAAGCAGTAATATATATATATATATATATATATATATATATATATATATATATATATATATATATTTTTTTTTTTTTTTTTTTTTACACACACACACATATATATATGGGGACATATATGGGGACTCCTCATTTTGGGGCCTCAAAGAAGGAGTTGTTTTATTTGATGATCTAGTATATTTGATGAACTCATAGGGCTGGAGATTTTATATATATATATACACACACACACGCACACACACACATATATATATACACACACATACACACACATATACATATAGATATAGATATATAGATATATTTTCATGTGTCACACGTGTCTTCCTCTGAGTTATATCATGATGTATAGAAAAGCAGTGTTCAGGTTGCACTTAATCCTAAGTTACTCCAGTAACTCATAGGGCTGCAGATAATAGATAAGTTCAGCTTAGTGCTCCTATGACTCTTTATTTATATTTGCTTATTAACACATAGATAAGGGAAAGACTTTAAATCATCAGACATATCAGCTGTTTTTCTTTCTTCCTTCCACACATGTTGGAAAATATGCGTTCTAAAGGTTTTTGGAATATTCTGTGGTATAACAGTTGGTTTTTAGACCTCACAATTCCAGGGCTACATCAAGAATTAAGTTTTTTGCTTAAAATTCTGAGTGGGAATTTGATGATTGTCATCCCTCATCATGGGGCACTTTTGCATCTGCCTCAGGTGTGAATTCATCAGGAGACCAGAAGGTGTAGCTGATGGAAAAAATGAAGCCACACAAAACCGGGCAGGTTAGAACAAGTGCCCACCACAGATCACAGACAGGAAGAGCACAGCTAAAGTCAGCAGAGGTGTAACATGGCCTTTTGTCAAATTCATGAGTAAAGAAGTGACTCTTAAGCAATTCTGTTCTGGATGATGTTAAATGACAGCAGCTCTTGATAACAGCAATTGAAACCCAGAATTGCAAATGAACATAGCATGGGGCATTGGCTTCTATGAAGAATGGCAAAAAAAGGGAATAAGAAATGTAGGGGGAATCTCGTGAAAATCAAAGGCAGATCAGTAGCATAGAGGGAAGGGATGGGAGGGGAAAGGAAAGTGCTGGGGAAGGGTGTTGGTCAACTACACGGTTAGATTGTGGGCAGGTATGAATATGCAACAGCAAAACCCACAGTGATGAGAATGAGAATGCACCATAAAAATGTGGAAGAAAATAAATGTGGTATAAAATTTTATAAAGAGCTACATGTGTTCTATAATTCAAATTCTTATAATATTAAATTTTAAAAAATGGTGTAAAGAGACAGCCACTTTCTCTGTAAGGAGCCTGCCATTCTTGGGGTTCATCTTTAGGTTCCCTCTCCTATACTCAGGAGGCTCAGGGTACTCTGCCAAGAAGGTGCTGGAAAGTCCATAGGGAGGATCCCTGGGCACCTTGAAAGCCAGGAAATGGACTGGTAAAAGGTAGATCATTCTAGGCAATAACTCTCAACTCCCCAATAGCTTAGAAATGGAACTGAAAAACAGCTGACCAGAGAGGTGCATCTTAGAGTAAATGCTAAAGCTCAACCTGGAGCAGCCCGAGACTTGGAAGGACTTGAAATCTGCTTACTGGAGCAGACAATAAGAATTTCTTGATCCTGAACCCTGACCAGGGTGGGGTCGGGGAGAGCGAACAAAGTGAGAAAGAGGACAAGGAAAAGTCCATGAGCTTATTTACTTAGCAACAGTTCCATTATGGTATGCTTCTTATACTGGTAGCCTGCAAAATCCTTCTAGAAGGAATTTGTGGATGGATAGCTGCTAGCTCACTGTGAACAAGGGGAGTGGCATGGAGCAGACCTGAACACCAACCACCAAACTTTAGATAGCACTGATAAAAACCACCTCCAGGAGAGGAGAGAGGCTGCTTAGTGATTCTCAACCACAGACTGTAGGATCACAGATAAAGTCAGGTCAATGGATACCTTATTGCAGTAATGGTGAGAGGTAAAACTCCAGTGAGCTGCAACAACCAGGTAGAGAATTTTGTGCCACAGGTTGCTGCATTCACAGACCCCACAGTTGCAGACAGCCACCAAGTGCTTACATAGTGCTGCTAAGAAAATTCCCAGCAGAAGACAGTGGGCACTCAGCATTCCACAGCTGCCAGCAACAGCTCTGAGCCCTGTACCCTATGCCTCCAACCCAACAGAAACAGCCAACAGGCATCAGACCCTCTCAACACAACTGCATGGGCCTTTGGACTGACTAACAAGCACCAGCTGGCAAGAGAACAGTTGCAACCAAGAAAATAACTCCTGTGCCAAGCACCTTTCAGGGGGTTCACAGCTGCAAATCTCAGGGTCTCATTCAGATGCATAGGCCCATAGAAGGCACTTCCTGAGGGTAATACAAAGCAGCCAGGAGAGAGCCTCATACTTACACAACACACCACACTGCATAAAAATGCTTACAGAGGAGCATTCCTCACACATCAGTCACTGTCCAGTGTGCCCAGAAATGAGCCAATCAACCTGTGACCTGCACAATGTAGACAGAGCAGTAGGACCTACAATATTTCTCATGGGGCAACCAATACTGCTTCAACTATACCACACTATCTCTACCTGAGACTACCACAACCTGCACACTATGGAATAAACAAGGGGAACCCACATTGGATCTGACAGTGAAGCTTTTGTTTTTTCTTTAGAAGAGTTCTGTTTTTGTCTTCCTCTCCCGACAGGGAGCAGTATGGCTGCTACATCACAGATAATTAAAGTTATTCCTCTGAAGCATCAGAAATATAGCAGATACTTGGAAACCAAATATTAGAGGTAGCCTCCTATAATTGTATCAAAGGTGAATTTGCATGATCACTACTTTTATACCCAGGGAAACTTAGAGATATACACAAGGAATTATGGGCATCTTCAAAAGGTCCCCAAACCTGATAAAATCCAAACAAACAAGGCTTAGGAAATAGAAAAAGAGAGAGCACTTCCAAACTCGTTCTATGAAGCCAATATCACCATGATTCCAAAACCAGGCAAAGACACATCAAAAAAAAAAAGAAAAGAAAATGTCAGACCAATATCTCTAATAAACATAGATGCAAAAATTCTCAATACAATTATGGCAAATCTAACACAAAAACATATCAAAAAGATAGTACACCACGACCAAGTGGAGTTCATTCCAGGGATGGAAGGTTGGTTCAATATAAGGAAATCAATAAATGTAATTCATCATATCTTAAAGATAAGAACCATATGATCATCTCAATAGATGCATTAAAAAGCATTCAACAAAATACAGCACCCCTTCATATTTAAAACACTAGAAAAACTAGGGATAACAGGAACATATCTCAACATCATAAAGGCTATCTATGCTAAGCCCCAGAACAACATCATTCTAAATGGAGAAAAAAATTGAAAGCATCCCCTCAACAAACTGGAACAAGACAGGGATGTCCTCTTTCACCACTTCTATTTAACATAGTTCTTGAAACACTGCCCAGAGCAATTAGACGAAAGAAATTAAAGGGATACGTATAGGAAAAGAATAACTTAAATTAGCACTATTTGCTGATAATATGATTCTATACCTAGAAAACCCAACAAATTCCACCAGAAAACTTCTAGACCTAGTAAATGAATTCAGCAATGTAGCAGGATACAAAAATCAACACCCTCCCCTAAAAAAGGCATTTCTATATATCATTGACAAATCCTCTGAAAGGGAAATGAGGAAAACCACCTAATTTACAATAACATCAAAAAAAATAAAATATTTACAAATAAACTTAACAAAATAGATGAAATACTTCTACAACAAAATCTACAGAACACTAAAGAAAGAAATTAAAGAAGACCTTAGAAGATGGAACAATCTCACTTATTCTTGAATAGGCAGAATTAATATTGTCAAAATGACCATACTACCAAAAGCATTATACAGATTTAATGCAATTCCAATTAAAATCCCAATGACATTCCTCATAGAAATAGAAAAAGCAATCATGAAATTCATCTGGAAAAATAAGAGACTCAGAATAGCTAAAGCAATGCTTAGCAAGAAGAGTGAAGCAGGTGACATCACTATACCAGAACTAAACTATACTACAGAGCAATAGGAACAAAAACAGCATGATATTGGCACCAAAATAGACTAGTAGAACAATGGTAGAGAATAGAGGACACACAGAGACTAACCCACACAATTATAGTTATCTTATATTTGACAAAGGTGCCAAAAATATACATTGGAGAAAGGATAACCTCTTCAATAAATAGTGCTGGGAAAATTGGAAATCCATATACAACTAAATGAAATTAAATCCTTATCTCTCACCATGCACAAAACTCAATGCAAAATGGACAAATGCCTAAGAATTAAACCATGACGCTGTGTCTATTAGAAGAAAAAGTAGGCCCAAATCTCCAACATGTCAGATAAGGCCCCAAATTCCTTAATAAGACTCCTATAGCACAAGAATTAATATCAAGAATCACTAAATCAGATTTTTTTAAAAAAGCTTCTTCTCAGCAAAAGAAACAATCTGTGAGATGAATAGAGAGTCTACTAATTGGAAACATACTTTTACAACATGCATTTCAGATAGAACACTGATCTCTAGAATATATAAAGAACTCAAAAATCTGAACACCAAAAAAACAAATAACCCAATCAATAAATGGCCAAGGAAATAAACAGATGCTTCTCAGAAGAAGATATGCAATCAATAAACAAACATATGAAAAAAATGTTCAACATTTCTAGCAGTTAGAGAACTCAAATCAAAACAACTCTAAGATTTCATCTCACTCTAGTCAGAATGGCAGCTATTAAGAATACAAACAATAATAAGTGTTGGCGAGGATGTGGGGGAAAATGCACACTCATACATCGCTGGTGGGACTGCAAATTGGTGCAGCCAATATGGAAAGCAGTATGTAGATTCCTTGGAGAACTTGGAAATGGAACCACCATATGACCCAGCTATCTCATTCCTTGGTCTATATCCAAAGAACTTAAAAACAGCTTAATATAGGGACACAGACATATCAATGTTCATAGCAGCACAATTCACAATAGCTAAACTGTGGAACTAACCTAGATGCCTTCAGTAGATGAATGGATAAAGAAAATGTGGTATATATACACAATGGAATATTACTCAGCAGTGAAAGAGAATAAAATTATGGCATTTTCAGGTAAATGGATTGAGTTGCAGAATATAATGCTATGTGAAGTTAGCCAATACTCCAAAAAACAAATGCTGAATGTTTTCTGTGATTTAAGGCTGCTGATTCATAATGTGGTGGTGGTGGGAGGCATGGGAGGATTAGATAAACTCTAGATAGGGCAAAGGGGAAAAGAAGAGGGAAGGGAAGGGAGGGGGTATGGAGGCAGGAAAGACAATGGAATGATATGGACATCATTATCCTAAGCACATGTATGAAGACACAAATGGTGTGACTCTACTTTGTGTACAACTAGAGATATGAAAATTGTGCTTATATGTGTAATATGAATTGCAATGCATTCTGCTGTCATGTGTAACAAATTAAAATTTAAAAATATGAATTGACACTCAGGCTTCTGATTATTGATGTCTCAATTTTGCAATGTTAATCTTGTCTGCTCAGCTGTTATATCATGAAAAACCACCACACCGTTATCCTGGTAGCCAACTATGAAATTCATAGCCTTCTGCTTGAATATAAGTCCCTATATAATATGAAGGTTTACCAGCACCAATGGAGACCAGAGACAGAGTGACACCTGTGACTGTTCCCTTCACAGAGTGTGGGCCCAAGTCTGGTTCTAGCAAATGGCATTCACAGAAAATACAAAGTACTCAGGAAATGTATGAAACCATCACATGGCTGAGTGACTTGATTGCAGCTAAGGGACAATATTCTTTATGTAATGATATTCTGCTCTATTAAATTCAATAAGTCTCTTTTTGATAGAGAGCCAGGCTTTTGCTATTCTGACACCACTCATCCTCATGGCCCCTAAGAGGAGCGTTGATCTTTGAGGAGGTATTTCGTATGGCCATGAACCCTGATGCTTTTGACATCATGAACTAGTCCGTCAGATGTTCAAGGCTCTCCCGTCATTTTATCCTCCTCTCCCAGAGAAATCTAACTCCTTTTTGTTTTAAGCACCACTAATATGGGTACTAGGTCTACATAGCAAGTAAGTGTGCTTCCCCCACCACCAAGGCTTCCAATATTTCCCTTTCATTCATGATAGTTGTGCAGTGTATCTACCATCTAAGAACTCTGGGGACTTTAACTTAAAGGGGTATCCTATGCCCCCAAGGAGGGCATGTTCCAGTCAAAAACAGAGTTTCTATGATGAAACCAGAACAGTGTGGTTTACTATGAAATGGGGTGTTGTAAAGTTAAAATTGTCCTCAAAGGTTTGACTCTTCTGAATGATCAAGCCTCCATTGTGGGATTACCTCTTGCAGGGCACAATTCCTCAGCATCATCTGAAAATTTTGTTTTCAGAATGCACAGAACTGAAGAGCTGGAGAAGTAGATAGAATAGTAGATAGAGAGACAGAAACAAGTGCAGTGAGACATGGACCTGACTCGGCTCCGAGGAAAGTTCTGTGGAGATGAAAGGTGTGCCGGCCACTGTCCTCAAGATGTGCCATGACCACTGCTGTGATGCATCCTGGGATGCTTTCTGTGGGGCCTCTAGCAAGAACACCAGTTCCTACTGAGGAGGAAACAGCAAACAATCACCAGCACAGCATCTACTATTAGAGCAGGTGGCACAGGCCCACAGAGGGTATGTATTGTACCAACGCACAGCTCTGGATACAGAATACGTCTGGCTCCCTTAGGTTATTGGTTGTAGACAGGAGAAACTGGCCTCAACTGGCTCAAGAGAAATTTTGCCAGAAGCAAATCTGAGAAAAGAACACCAGACAGTGCACAGATTTGGGAGGAAAGTTTCAAATATTAGAGTTTCCAGATAATATACAAAACACTCATTGAAGTTTGAATTTAATGTAAACAACAAATAATATTTAAGTAAAATTATGTCCCAAGTAAAGCATCAGACCCACTTATACTAAAAACACAACAAAGTACAACAAGTAGAAGCAACAACAGAAAGTACTATTTAGTTGAAAATCAAATTTATCTGGGTGTCTTACATTTTCATTTTCTAACACTAAGAGCTAACAGTGAGGGCATGGTTGGATCCTTCAAGAGTATGCAAGAAGTTAATATGCTACAGCTCAAGGAGAAGCCAGGCTCAGCCTGACGTAGAGGACACCCTGTCTCAAAGAAAAGGCACTGAGCACTGTGGTGTACATCTGTTACCCAATTTCTAGACAGTCTGGGGCAGGAGGGTCACAAGTTCAAGAACAACCAAGGCTATTTGTAAGACCCTGTCTCAAAATCAAATTAACAAACAAATAAGCAAACCAACAAAAAAACAACAAACAAAGGCTGTCTCTCTATCTACTATTCTATCAGTCACAGAGCACTTTTGTATCTTATGTGAAGCTCTGGGTTTGAGCCCCACTGCTATGACAATAAGAAACAAAATAATGTTTATAAAATAATAAGAAGGTGGAGGACAAGGAGAAGGAGAAAGAGAAGGGGAAGAAGGACAAGGAGAAGAAAAAGAAGAGGAGGAGGAGGTGGATTTTGTACTCTTACTCCTGTGAGTCTGTCATTGAGGGTGGGTCTATATCCTGTGCAGCGCATAGAGAGAGGTAAAACTAAACTCTCAGTCACTTTTGGCTCTTTCTACCAGCTGGCTCTGTGGCATTTTGGAGATCACAGGTGTGATCAGTTAGTGTCAAATAACACAGAAGCTGAGGCACCAATGTACAGATACTGCAAAAGCGAGGGAAAGAGGGGCTCATGGCAGTCACTGTGCCCACTACAATCTCTTCATCACCATGCAGACTTACAGAAATGCCCTGGGCAGTTCAGCATGACCTCAAACTTGGAGACTCCAGTGATTCTGTCCTGGGGGTGAGGCCAACCAGTGGATTGCTGACAGAGGTGACACCTTTGGATCACTGTGGGCCACATCAACCACCACCGGGGTTATGGAGTCAAAGAATGGAGTCCTGATTTATGACTGGCTGGCCTGTCACATGTCTGCTGTCCCTGAGATGGCTATGTGCAGTGGCAAGTCTGGTGCCAGATGTCGGAAACTGAATGTTGATGAACACAACTATTCACTCCTGGTCACATTTGGCAATCATGCCTCAGGTCCCCAACAGCATTTTTCCACATTATAAGTGACAAAATTCAGAGAAAGAAATAAATCACTTATTTAATTATTTTCATCAAATATTCACCGAAGAACCATGATGTATCTAAGATTCTTCAGTATTGTCCAATTTCACCATTGTACATAGTATTCATACAGAATTTTTACTGGTATTCTCCAATAAATCATAAAGTTCTGATCAGAGATGTTCAACATGTTTCCATAGCATTTGGAATGAACTGCCAAGTCCCAACGTGCTCTTGAGGATTGTCATATACAACATCATGGCACATCGACTGTGCTTATTCTTGTGACTTCTGTGCTGCAGGTGACCTTGGAACATAGGAAGCGATTCCTATTCTACCCCATCATGTTTTCTCTGCCTGAAGCACTCTTCTTCAGTGTGTCCACATGACCCTGCTTTAGCCTTTCCCAGGCCCCTGCTGACCTTGCCTATCCACAGTGTCCTTCCCCACCTCCAGTAGTGAACAAGGTGCAAAAGACACCCCTACCTCCAGCACCTCTGTCCTCTGCCCTCTTTCACCTTCCTCACGGTTGATATCAATGGCACTAATATATATATATATATATACCTAAATTTATACCTACTCATAAAATCTGTGGGCTCCTTGCTGGATCTCAGCTATGAATAGATCTTGGCATGTAGGAGATGTTCAAAATTCTAGTTATATTAATTGCAATAAAGGAAGAAGGAAGGAAGGAAGAAAATAAAGAAAGAAAAGAAAAGGTCTTAGATTCTAGTTTAACAAATGTGGGAGAAGATGATGACAGGTCACAAGCCTCACTACAGCCTCCTGCTGTTTTCCATATGATCCCATCACCTCCCACTTGAATGAAACCTGACTCTCTCCTAACAAGGCTGCAGCCCTCAAGGGTGGAAGTGCCTCTTCTCTCACACTGTTTGCACCTTATCCCTAGGTGTGCTTGGACACATCCGTTATTATTGCTCTTCCTCCCTGAAACCACCTGCTCTGTACCCTGGAGTCGTACCCTCAGCCTGCCCTCCGCCATCCTGCTTGGCATGATGAGATCTTGAGCTCCGAAACTGGCACTTGGGCCCTAGTCTTCCTCTCCCACAAGCCTCATCCTTGTCCCATCAGCTCCACTTGCTTTCCTCGGCAACACAGCGTCAGCACACTCTCAAACGGGAGAGCTGTGGCCTGATGATACCTTAATAGAGGAAGGAATAGAACACTTGATCAAGGGGAGGGCAGATACGACCTCTGATTCACTGAGCCTCCTAGACCTTCGTGTGCAGTCCTGACTGACAATGAAGGACGTTATGAGCCATGTAATCCTGGCATCGAAGACCAGAACTCTGAAAATTGGAGGAGTAGCTAGAGCATTATATACATTTATAATATCATTACAATTTCTAGTGTATTAAATGGGCTATAAAAACCTGAATTCAGAAAAAGTTTGCTACATTGGGTTACAACAGTAATTAAATAAGTAGGATATATATTTTACACACTGAAGTTTGCTTTCCTATATCTTCTGTGAATTTAGGTTACTCAAAGGCTTTATTATGGATAAGATAGAGGTGTGCCCCCAAAGCTCATCTGTGAGATAATGCAATAAGGTTTAGAGGTAAAATGATTGGGTTATGAGAGCATTAACCTATCAGTGCATAAACCCCCTGGTAGGATTAACTCAGTGGTCACCATAGGAAGTTAGGGGGTGGCTGAAGGAGGTGAGTTACTGGGGGTGTCTCAGCATTTATTTTGTCCCTGGTGAGTGGAGTTCTCTGTGCTTCCTATTGTCATGTCCTAAGCTGTTTTCCTCCACTGGACTCTTACCCCATAATTTTCTGCCTCACATTGAGCTATGGAGTCAGCTGTCTGTGGACTGAGTCCTCTGAAACAATGAGCCCCGATTGATCTCTTTCTCCTCTATGTTGCTCTTGTCAGATCTTTTCGGTCTCAGCAACAGCAAAGCTGAATAGAACAGACTTTTACAGAGGTAAAACCAAAGCTAAGTGATGTGTTTCTTTCTTCCTTCATTGGTTTACCCAATGGATAATGCTCTAGAAGGTAATTGTTATAGTGGTCAGAGAGACTCACAGTGGTCACACATAAGACTGTCCCTTCTCATGTCTACTGAATTTAGGTACAATCACATGACTTCCATTTTGATGAATACTTGAAGAGCAACAGATAATTTATAAGACTCCTTTTACCTTGTTCACTTCTCACATTCTTTAGATGTATCCTCCATCTGCCTGGGTCATAAGTAAAATAGTAAAAGAATGCCCTTGTTGGCCTTGGATTGCTTTCTCATATCACTGTGTTGGGGGCTTATTTGTTACTGCAACATGAGCTAGTCCACCCTGACTAGTGCAGGCATATGCAGCCAAGGTCAAGAAAGAGAAGAATGGGAAACATTAGTTTTTTGGTATAGATTGCAAATTTCTAAGGTAGAGTCATGGAATGGTAAAGTATGAGTATCATCATACTCATGATTGAAGGATAGGGGTTAAACCTAAATAAGCAAGTTTGGTATAGAGGATGGTATAAATTAAAGAAGCATCGAGGCAGGGGATAGAACCCAGAAATCAGCAGTAACAGATGAAAATCTGGAATGTAAAAAGAACCAAATATCTATGTTTTTTGCTAAGTTCCCTGTGTTGCTTTTAAAATTCTCCTAAATTGGAGGAGGGACTGAGCTGGTATTTGCCTTGGTTAGTTTTAGTACACAATAAAAACCAATTGATCACTAAATCTATAAAAATGCTGATATTTGAATGTTGTGTTGAGTGCTTCTAAATTTCTAGCTCCCAGGAGACCATGGTTACTAAGTGAATTGATATGACTGTGAATTATATTACTAGTACTGATACCATGCAGCCCAGGGTTACTATATGGTCACAGGCATTAGGACTAAGGACACAGCAAAACTCTGTGTGAGAAAAATACCACTGGATGACATAGAACCAAGATAGTGTTGGCAAAGCCCATAAGTTCATTATTAAAATGCAAATCTTCAGTGAGAATTCTTCAGTGGAAATTTTTTAAAAAGCAACAGTCTTATGAGACTTGGTTAAGAGAACAGATTATTGAGGGAGACTCGCTGAGCTGAAATCCTAAAATAACCTCTTCCTACATGAATGATTTGGGGCAAGTTATTTAAATCCTCTTTATTTCAGTCTCTTCATTTTGAAATTTAGAAAAATTCCCATATGAATTACGGTATTTCCCAGTACAAGTAAGTTACCTATGTTCACAGAAATAACCTGTCCTGAGATCAGTGTGATAACCAGAAGTTCCAGAAAGGGCCTTAGAGCTGACCGACTTGTAAAGAGCTTCAGAGAGGAGGTCAGTGGGGACGGTAGGGAGGGAGGAACCCAGGCAGCGAGAGTCCTCCTCTTCAGATGAGGACTTCCTGGCTCTCATCCTGTGGACAAAGTTGTCCCTCTGTGTTCTTGTTAGAGTCTGTAAACAAGTCAGGATGGCGCCTGGCAAAAGGCCAGAGGGAGTGGTTTGTGAAGTAATGCCAGGGAGCCATTAAGTGTGGAGATTCCTGATTGGTTGACTGCTGTATCTAGTTTATGTTAATTAGATAAGCTGAGTGGAATGTATATATACCCCTCCTGCCCTACAATAAACGGCTCCCACTCCTGCTGTATCAATGTACACAAGTTGTTCATCACCCCCGGTTATTTTGCTGCAGCTGGACTCAGGCAGTTCTTTTCAGCAATGTTGGTTTCTAGAATCAATCACTGCTTTTTGTATTATTCCGAAGCAAGTGAAAATACCAGGATTAAATTTAAAATTGTTATAAAATTCAGTAAAGTATTTCTCATTTGAACTAACATCTGCGGTCACCAAACAGAAGCCCCATCCCTTGCAGTTCAGGTGGTCACTAGGGACAGGATTGTCGTGAACGCCTTTCCTTTTCTTTGTGCTTGCAATCTCTGGTATCCGATGAGTTGCTGTTGTAATGCATCACATGAGACAGAACCACGATCTACACCCAGAGAAAGTGCTCCCACAAGGAAGAGAGTCTTCACAAAGCCAATTCTCCATTGGTCATGGGCAGCGGGGTCATTGTTTGTGAGGAGCTGACTCTGACTGGAGATTCTAAGAATGGACCTCTGCAGCCAGTACTATGCCAATCAAAGTAAACTCATAAAAATGTGTTCATCTGAAGCAAGTGTGTGGGTCTGTACACTTAGATCTCATCAGTAGCTGCAGTAACTGTTTAAAATTGAATAAAAAAAGGTTGTTGTTTTGCTCAGTTTCAGGGAAGAGTATTTCATCACCAGCTTTGTTCAGGATTTCTGGTACGTGGAAATACAAATAGGAAGACTGATGCTGGTTGGCTTCATCATCGTTTCCACATTTCCACTGATAGCCACCTGGTCCCAGGGCAGGTTCCCCCTCTACCCCCACCCCTGCTGTCCCCCACTTTCCTCTCTGCAGGGTCACCACCCTGTCTGCATTCCCCACTGGTGGTGGGAGCCATTTCCCTCCCTCATTTAAAACCCTGTTAGGGTCTCTAAGCCATTGCTCAGATTCCTTCAGTAGTAGCTTCTGTGGTCCAAGGCCTGTGCCATGCAATCCAGGTCACCAGGAAGTGGCTGAAAGCTTAGGCCACATTGCTGGACCCTCCTTACTCTCTAGGTCCAGATCTGAGGACTGTCCTTACTTCCAGTTGCAGACCAAGTCTCCATGCAGGGGTGGAGACACACGCTGATTCAGCGTGTGCGTGCCTATTCAGCAGAGGGTGGATAGGAGATGACAGGGTTCTGATACTCCAGGAGTGGTCCTGTGACATTGCTATCATCACTTCACACCACCTGTGTGGGGAAAGCTGAGGGACTCCTCTAAATTGCCTGTATGTGTCCCTCCAGATATGCACAACCAAAACTTTGCTGCTTTGTCTTCCTGCCAAGATAATCAAATATCGGGATATTTAACAAGAAAACCATAGGAACAAACAGTAACACGAGAAATAGTGGGTTTAACCTCAGTGCTTTTGCCCTGTATGTGCACATCAGAGCACATGTCAGAACACAACAGCCACCAAGACGCCAGTGATGTCCTTGCCCTCCTGGTTCTCACTTGACACCTGCCTTCCTCTAAGGTCCCTTGCCTTCCAACCTCTCACGTTCCAGCAAAATTGACTGCAGTTGTGGAGTTTTTAAAGAAATGCCTTTTGGAAAATTTTTTTCATTAATTTATTTTTAGCCAAAGAGAAACAGGTGATAACCTTTAAAAATAAGCAAATGGAACTGCTAGAAAAAGAAACACAAGGGAATGAATTAATTATTTTCCTTTTATATCTCCCTGAGACTTTAGCATTTTTTTTCAATAATTTTTATTTTTTGTCTTGTTAAACATCATGAAAGGACATTGTGCCAATGCAGGAAAGGAACAGAGTTTTCATTAAACTTGGGGCACCTGAGGCAGTCTCTGGGGTGCTCGGGAGCACAAAGGACTGTCTACCTGAGACATGCTGCAAGACTAATAACTTGAACCGTAGTTCAAAATACCTCTTAGGGAACACATTTTAATTAAATTTCTCAGTATAACATTATTGAGAACCACCATGCGCTACGTCTTGTTTTAAAAATACGGAACATATTGTTGGAGATCTTTCTGTCTTGAAAAACAGTGGGATGGGATGGGGCTGAGAGAAGTGGTTTTCTGTGGAATATTCCATTTAATTCTCCTCACAATCTTATGTTGATGTTTATGTCCAGGTTCTGAAGTTGGCAGAAACTGAAATTCACAAACAGGAAATGAGGCCTGCAACACAAGCTTCTTTATGGTTAAACTTGGACTTAATGAGCCAAACAAAGCATGTGTTGATTGTTGTGGGCTTTCCAAGGAAGGACAGATACGATTTTACTACTGTGGGGAGAAAGCTTTGCGCATGAGCTGGTTTCTTAGACAAAACTCCAGTCGTGAAAGTGGGCTTGATCAGGAATCAAGGGAGGAAGATTTTCTAGTGAAGACCACAGCGTGGAGTGGAGGGGAGAGGAACGTGGCCCAGTCCCTCCTTCTGCTTACCTGCTTCTGCATACAGACGCAGCCCCAGAATGACAACTCCAAGTCCCATTCGGGAATTGCATCCTACCTGAAGTCCCAGCTCTCCAGGTCGACCTGCTTCAACACTGGGCTTGACTCTGTGGTCCTCAACCTGTGAACAGAAGAGCACATTTTGTCTGCCCCTACCTGACATGCAATGATAGGACAGGAAAAGGAAACTCATGCCTGAAGGGGAAACAGGAAATAAGGAGCAGTAGAGTCTCAGATAGTGTTGGGAAGGATGTTCAGGTGGGACATTCCCAGGAACTGGGGTCTTTTATTCAGGAGACATTCTTTTATTCTATGAGAGGAACTTGTCTGTGCAATGTTCAAGTTAGCCTTTTGCTCTGGGGCATATATTTTCTTATTCAGCCACATTTAAAGCTGTTTTTCAGGAATATTCCTTTCTTAAGAATCTTTATTGTCGATTCTGTGTTTCTGAATGGGTTGGACCCTGAGGATTGTTTCACAGTTTGAAAACTCAAAAGCAAAGCATTCCAAGCCTTAGTTTGTTTTCTTTGAAAACAAAGGCCCTTCAAACACACAGGATCATGGTCCCCTCCCTACCTTTCAGCCCAAAGCTTGGTTAAGCACAAACTTCTTTTCTGGGCAAGATTCTCAGATTTGGTTGCTTGTTTTATTTTATGATTTCACATCCTCTGTTTCCCCCCACCCCTCTCTCTTTCTCTCTCTGTTTCTCAGATTAAGGACAATGAGCATCTGGAGCAACAGGTGGAAAGGTTAGACCTTAATCACATGCTTGCCCAATTTGATCAGCTAACTTTAGTGGGACTTCATCCCTCAAAACCTTTTTCAGTATGACTCTGTGGCCCTCAGCTTCTGTTGTTCTTTATCATTTCTCCTACCTGCTTACAAATGAGCTAATTATGTCCCTATGTTCCACCAATCTTGATGACGAATGATCTATTTTCCAGCCATAGTTGTGCGGTATCCCTAAAGTGACCTGGTTCATGGTTTTTACCAGCTGTTTCTCTATGTCATAACAAGCGCCGGCTTCTTCCCAGCCTCTGGAGAGTCCTTGCTATCTGCTGCCCTGAATGCTGAAGATAGAAATGTTATGTTAGATTTTTTCCCAACATTCCATCTACAGGTAGCTTTCTGCACTGCATTAACACTAATTGCTGAAATAAATACAAATAAATCATTCATTTCACAAAAGAAAACTATCTGTAATGTCCCTGTGACAGTCTGTTTGATTCTTTGATCAGTGGCCTTCTCTGTGGTCACACTGGGGGCCTGGCCTTTGCATCTTATAACTCCACCTTTGTCTTGGGTCTTGTTAAAATTCCCCACATGCCTTTCGCATGCAAACCGTCAAAGAGCTGAGAGCCGGCCATTGGCCGCTCTCCCTAAAGGACATCATGTCTGTCCCTGTTCCTTGGTTAGAATCATAATCCCATGGAGATGTGAGAGGTCTGGAAAATATAGTCTTCTTGTTTGTTGTTGCCAAATGTAATCTGGTTCAGTGAGCACAGGGCCTTGGCTCTTCCTGGTGCAGAGGCAGAGAGCCTCAAAACTTCAAATCTGCAGGCACAGGGTTGACAGAGACCGCTAGCCCTTATCATTATTTTTCCCTACTTTTTAGGTACAAAGGCAGACTCATGCTCCAGCCCTCGTAAGATGGGCTATTCCTTGTAACTGAAAGGAAGCTTTGGGCTTAGCAGGGTCCCCACTGTGTGCTAAAAATGAGTTCAAAATCGAGAACTTGGAGCAGAAGATGCCATTGGCCCTCAGGGGAATTCAAATAACCACAGAAACGTCTGGTGTTTTAATACACAGGCAAATCTTACTTTGGGAGGACTTAAGCTAGTGTTATTTATAAAATGGGTGCATCAAGTGTGGGAAATAATTTTGCATCTTGGTTGAAGACTGAATTCTACTGTCAAATATAATTCTGCTCCCCAGCCTTACGTGTAGAGAACTAAAAACTACTGAGCCACTGCTGTGTATCAGGAGCTCACATGCTAAAGATGAAATGTGAAAGGCCAGATTATAAAGCTTTTCTTTTTAAATGAGGAAAGTGAGTTAAATTTCATGAGAAGTCAATGGTAATCTTATTCATTTTCTACTCCTATTTCCACATAACTTTAACTTTTAGACATTTTGTTTCCTAAGTTCTTTATGCATGTTTTACATTAAGCTGAGCTGTTGGTCACTGTGCTTATTTTTATGGATTCATTTTTTTTTCCTTTTTTTTATTGGTTCATATTATTTACACATGACATTATGATTCACTTTTATATTTATAAATGCATGAAATATAATTTGCTCTGATTCAGTTCCCAGTTCTCCCCCTTTCCTTTCCTTCCTCCTTCTCCCATTCCCTTCCCTTTACTCCACTGATCTTTCTGCTCTTTATGGTTTTCTTTTTGGTTAATTAGAGTCTTGTGGATATACATAAAGGTGAGATTCACCGTGGTTTATTCACATATGAACACAGAGGAGAGTTGGGTCACAGTCATTTGGAGGTCCCTTTTCTTTCCTCCCTATATGTAGAAGTGTTACCTGTCTGTATTCTTGCCCTGCCTGGTGGTGGGTTGGCACTCTCTCTCTTGCCCTGGGCTGTTGGATTTGGTTAGGGACTCACTTTGCCAATGGGCTGACGTAAGCTGGGGCTTTGGATATATTTGAGTTATTATAACTAAGCTTTCAGACTTCTGTCATTGCTACGTGAAATCATTTCTCCCATTTTGCCTTTTGACCTAAAAAAAATAGGACAGGCTACTTGGCAGCCCTGTTCACAATAGATCAACCACACCCCCGTGGACTCACCATTGTGAAAGGTGGCAGTAATAGGGGTCTTTTCTTGTGAAAGCCACTGGATTTGGTGGTGCGGAGCTTCTTGCTATAGAGATGTGGTCTGTCCACATGATTTTTCCCCAAAATAGCAGCTACCCTAAGAGAGCAAATTTTCTTTCTTCCTGCCTATGCAACTTCTTTCTTTGAGCAAATCTTTACCCAGTGAAGTAAAGGTTCCATGGATTGTACTAAGAGTAGAGAACCCAGAGATAGATGAGGACACAGGGCTGGGCTGTGGCTGTGGCTTTCTGGACTCTCAGAATCCCACAGGGACTTTGCATCTGCAGATATGTGCACACAAAGTTTCCCTTCCTCTGCTCTCAGTACCTCTTAGCATGAGGGCAATGAAAACAGCCTTAGGGATCCACTCACCCCATCATGAATCTTCAGGCTTCTTTGTTGCCCCCCAAGAGGGGACAAGGGTCAGCTGGAGTTGAGGTAGTCAGGACCCACTTCAGAGAAGCACACTTACCTCTGAAAGAGAAATGCAGGTGCCTGGTAAATTAGAACAGGAGCTAACACGTATCTCAGCTGTGAACGTGGATGAGAGTAATTGCGACCCAGCAGTGCATGAACATCTACAGTGCAATGCAGATGGACTGAAAAATTGGGTTGATGCTTACATCTTAACGAATACCAAGTCAAGCTGAAGAAACATGAAATGCATTTTCTGGAGGAAACTGTTTAATCAGCATCCTGGGCTTCCACTTCTGAGTGTGGGGCTCATGCAGCTACCTGGTTCCCATTGCCCACTCAGTTCTCCTTGAGCAGAGGGAGTCCACATGTACATGTCCACCACGCTTGGCTCCATACCTGGTGAGGAGCTGTCAAATACTTGAGCACCTCTATTAAATAATTCACCATAGTGTGTCTTATTTTGCCTATTTTAGACATCGACCTCTGTCCCCAGTGAATGTGCACACACATACACCCACAAACAGACATAATAATAATAATAATAATAATACCCTTTTCTAATATTTCACCTGCAACTAGCATTGTACAAATCATGTTAAAGATTGAAATAGATGATTTGTAAATAAATGCGTGAGTTAAAAAACATTCCTATAAAGGGTCTTTAGCTATAAGACTTGGGGGAAAGATACATTTATTTCAAAAAACAGCCTTCATTGCACTTGTATTGAAGTGGATTTCTTTTTGAATACAAAACACACTAAGACCAAAATGAATAGAAAATAACTAAATAATAAATGGATAAATAAGCGTTTTCAAATGCCATTATAAAGTAAGACTAATATCAAAATAAGCTGGAATTAATACAAGCTATGTTTCTCCTCTCCCTCTTATGTCTTCGAACTGTAAAGTAAATTACACAGTACACTTTAATCTCTGGCGTTGTCCAAACTGAGGTAAGCAATTCAGAAACGCTTATGCATAATTTATTCAAGAGTTCTCTGTGTAGTGGATTTGTCCTAATTCAATAACATCACAGCATTTTATTTTGACTCTTCATACATTATGGTTATTTAGTAAATTTTTAATTACTCTCAAAATTGCTTTTAAGCAGAATCAAAAATCCATTTTAATAACAGAACTGGACAAAAGAAAATCTTTTATGTCTCTGGCGCCTTTTGGAAAGTCTTTGGAAATCATTCTCAAGCACACACATTGGAACACACACACACATACACACACACACACACACACACTTCCAGAAGGTTTAAGAAGAGGGGGAAGGGAGGCTGGTGTCCAGGGGAGAGGAGGCCTGGGTGCGAGGGCAGAATCCGTCTGCTTCAGGAGTAACTGTGCATTTCATAGGAAACACTCAGCTTTTACTAAAGACATTGATATCCATGGGAAAACTTATGTTCTCCACAGATCAGTTTGTATTTTATACCAGGAAACAAAGCAAAGATGGAGATTTTTTTTCAAGATCACATGCTGCCAACAAATAGAATGATTCAAAGCACATCATTATAAGGCCCATTGTGTGTCCAGGTTCAGAAACTTAATGCTTTGTTTCCCAAATTCATACAGCAGTGGTGTTGTTTATAAATAACCATGTTTTTGAAGTACATAAATGTACTTCAAAAGTACATTTAACAAGAAGACACTGCACATTTTCTGAACGACCCAGGGAACTTCTACTCAGTGCTCAGGAAATAAAACTAAAATACATTTATGTACTTCATTTCAAAGGGTTTATTTATTGCTTTAGCACTCATCTTTGTAAAAACAGACAGCTCACCTCTGATTATAAGATGCATTCAGACTCCTTTTGGGCATCATCTGAGTCCTGGTTACTTTCGGCCACCTTCTACCCTCCCAGTTAATTCTCTAGGCACAGGAATAAACTCCTTTATTTCATTTTTCATGGTCATGTACTTTTACTCACGTTTTTCTGCCTAATAAAAAATCTATTGGTTTTTCCTATAATTCAAAGAAAAATGTCTCAGCACCTAGAGCTTTGACTGCACCCTTTGACAACATCTAGAAATTCAGCATCTGTGTGGTTGTAACGTTTTCAATATGACTCTCATAGTGGTTCCCATGCAGTGCCATGGTCCTCCCTGTGCAGGGAAAATACTGCCTTACCCACGGAGTTCCCTGAGGACGAGAGACATCACATTTGCATCAGCAGTGCCTAATATAGTACGTTTACATAGTAGTTACTTTATGAATACTCCTTGAATTGAAATTTAATATGGATATGCATATAAGTAGATATATGGGTATATTGATAAATACAGAACTGCAACATAAGATCCAAAAGTAGGTCTTCATATAAAGGCAAACATATAACTGATGACTTTGCCAAATAATTCAAAAAAAGTTGATTTTTGGAGAAGGGTCAAAGTTTAGTGATGTGACTCACAGGTGAGGTTCTAATCTTTTTTATTATTATTTAAAAAAAATCTCAAAGCTCTTCCCCAAATTTAGTTTAGGAGAAAATTTATAGTGATGCTGGCTAAAACTAAAAGAAAACCCTGTAGATCTAGCTCAAGGAAAGTAAAAAGGCAGGTCCTAGAAACTAGAGCTTATGGGGATAATTTTAGATGATTGATAAATGGAGAAATGGTCTGTTAAATCTGTGAATGAAACTGCAAAATTGACCAGGCTTATCTGTGGCCTCTGGCTGTGTGGGAGAGACCCAAATCCATGCAACCAAGGTTTCAGGAGTTGAATTGAGACTTGAATCAGACCTCAATCACAAATGAAGCCCAGAATTTCACATGCAGGGAAGAGAACTAAACCGATGTACTCAGGGCTCAAAGAACAAGTCTGCTGTCCAAGGTGACCACCTGTGTCTCTGGCCATCCTCTGAGTCTGACCCATAGCTACACAGCAATGCTGAAAGACTTGAATGAGGTTTGGCTCTCTCAGACAGTCTCCAAAATCAACCCAGACAGTCCTGAGCACCCAGAATTTGTGCTCAGGACTGTCTGGGTTGATTTTACCTCCTGCAAAACAGCATTGACCTTCTCCAGAGAATTACATGAAACAACATTCATAATTAATTAAAGTAAAAAATAGAAAAAATATAAGCACCAATTCTCAATTGAAAAAGCAATCCATAGATGCTAAAACTAGTCTGATCAGATACTGGAATTATCAAAAACCAGAAAAGACTGTAAATCAGATATTCTTACCATGCTCTGTGAGATAAACAGGGAAATACCAGGAGCATGTTCAGTGCAAGGAGATGGGGGTCTCAGGTCAGAAGTCAAAGCCATAAGCAAAGAGCAAAGTGAAAGTTTTGAATAGAAAAAAAAAAATAGAATCTGAAAAAAAGTTAATAGTATGAACTCCACAACAGAATAGCTAAGAGAAGAAAAGTCAATTTGAAGATAGATTGATAAGCATTATCAATTCTGAATAACAGAAAACATATTGTAAAGACAGTCAGGTCTGAGGGACCTGTGGGACATTTCCAAAATATTTGACATATCCACTGCTGAGATAATAGTGATGAAGAGAAAATGCATCAGTGCTGAAAACAAAATACTTTAAAATATTTTAAAGAATCGCTGGAAATTTCCCCAACTAGGGAGAGATTTAAATTCATCATTTTAAGGAGCTCAAGAAAACTCAAGCACAATAAACTGAAAGAGAACCATGTTTAGACATGTTACATTAAACTGTAAAAGTTAAATATGGAGACAAGTGGCCATGTCAAGAATGGTGTCTTTGGGAGGTAAAAAGCAGTGCATCAGGATGATAAGATGTGCACTGGCCGCTTCTCTACATATATAGATGTACACACATGGCCAGTGCACATATGATGTCCAGGGAATTCCTGTGAGAAAACAAGAGACCAGGAGATAGCGAAAACCCACTTTCCGATGCTCAGCCATACCAGAATGCCATGTCCAGCAAGGACGTCCTTCAAGAGCAAGAGTGAAAAAAGAGCATTCTCAGAAGGACAGGTGAAGGACACATCACCTGTAGGCTCCTTCGAAAAGGAATTCCAGGGGAATCGTTCAAGCTGATGGGAAATGTACCAGAGGGTAACATGGATCTTTGAAAATAAAGATAATGAAAAATGATAAACACCTGGATAAATAGGAACAGCAATTCTCTCTGTAATCTTTGAAGACACGTATGAGCCATATAGCCAGAATTCTAAGATTCTCCAGAGGGGTTTTAAAGGTGCATAGAAGTACACACACGGCAAGAATAAAGCAAATATCAGCCTAGAGGGGACTATCTCATACCTTGGTTTTGACACTGTATGTGAAGTGGTAAAATATTATCTCTAAGAAGACTAGGAGAAGATAACTATGCATAGTACAATCCCCAGAGCAACCAATAAAAAAGACAAACCAAAATGGCAACAAAAAAATTAAAATGGATTTAAATAACCCAATACTAAGGAGGTGATTGTGAACAAAGAATCCAAAACAGGGGCAAAATGAAGTCAAATGATAAAATGATGGATGAAAGTCCAACTCTCTCCATAATTAATCTCATCATGCATTTTATTTCAATTTTCTAAACGTTCTAAAGAAAAGAGAGGCTGAGATGAAAACAAAGTGATAACCAAAAGAAACAAAACAAAAAATGCTACTATCATCTGCCTACATGAGACCTACATTACATGGCACAGATGAAACAAAACTCATGAAGACTGTCATACCATGCAGGGTACGCACAAGAAACACCTGGTGTGGCAATTCTAACACCAGAGAACAATGGGATAGAGAACAGTGTCTTCAGGAGATAAAAAGCAGTGCATCGTGATGATAAGAGAGACCATCAGGAAGGCATAGCGATCATAATTGTCTCTGCACCTAGTAAAATCCACAAATTCAATAAAGCAAACCAGACAGAGTTAAATGGAAAAATAGGAGTCCACAATTGTCCTGACGGCATACGATTCCCTGCCAGTGATGGACATAACAAGGACAGAAAGTCAATAGTCACATCTGAACTCTGAAAATCAACATCAGCTGCCTTGAGACTAATTGGAATCTATGGATCACTGCACCCCACCAATGAAGGATGCAGATCCTTTACATGGTACATATGCCAAGCTAGTTGGTGTGAAAGGCCATGAAACAAGAGCCAAACACATTTAACCATCAAAATTAAAATCACTGATCACGATGGAATTAATTTCAGTAACAAAAAAGGATTTAGAAAATCCTCAAATATCTGCAAGTTAAATAGCACATTGATAAATGATTCATGGGTTCAAGATAAAATTACAAGGAAAATGGGAAAAATATTTAAGCTCAAAAACAATACAACAAAAGAGGTCAATAAATTATGTTTTAAAAATTTTATTGATTCATGTAATAGTGGGATTTGTGGTTACACATTTGTATGTGTTTACAATTGTAGATGTACACAGTAGAGCAATATAATTTAAATAGGTTCAAAATGTTCATGCTAAAAAAGAATTCACCATAGAGAAGCAAAAATTCAATTAGATTAAAAAGTCGCATAATTAAAAAGAAATAATTAAGATAAGAAACAGAAAACCAACAAAGAGAAAATAAAGTCAACAGCTCTTTGAAGATATTAAAAAAAATATCAAACTGAATTGATCACAAAATAGAGTACAAACTATCAATGTCAAGACTAAGAAAGGCACTGTGGTGTACTGTGAATCCTATGAACAACAAAGAGATAATAAGACATCAACAATATTATATTGGCATATTTGACATCTTAAATAATATAGATAACTTCTAGAAAATGCAACCTACCAAAACCAGCACAAGAAAAAAATAAAACACTTCAAGACATATCTATTGAAAAAGTTGAACTTGTTGTTAAAACTTTCCAAAAGTGATTCTGGAACAATTATTTTTCTCTGATAAAGTCTATTCGAGGATAGAGGGAGAATACCGAAAATAGAGAGGAAGAGCCATCATCCCCATCTCATTGTCAGACTTTGTGACCTAATACCAAATCGGACACAGACATTCCAAGAAGAGGAAAAGAAAGTCATTTACACACCATTATCCTTCATAATTAAAAGCTCAAAACAAAATGTTAGTAAAGAGAGCCTAACAATATGCTAACACATGATCGATTCCTCTGATTTCATAAACAAGCAGTTAAACCCTTTTCCCAGGTTTGGGAAGCAAACCCCCTTTCTAACCTTGCACTGGAATCCTAGGCATTCTAATAGTATAAGATGATAAAGGCTTGCAGAGGCCATGTTTTATTTTGCAAAAAATTTCTTATTTTGCAGAAATTTTGCATTACAATTTCTATGTAATGTGGTCCTTTTACCCCAAAAGTAAAAGTCCCTGGGAATCTCAAGTCAAAATAAAACACAAACAAAATATTAAAAAAAAAACTGTTAGAAATTATTTATAAAGGTAGACACACAGGTTAAAATTTTACAATCCATTACCAGTTTATATATTAGTATGGAACAACTGGAAAATAATATAAAATGTCATGGCTATTAAATTGTCCATGACATGCTGACATGTTGGGGGAGGAAATGAATAAATGATTGGTTTTCAAAAAATCATTTGTCTATTAACATGTTTTTTAAAAAATAGCAAAGTATTAAAAAGTCTGATATCCATAAGGAGACAGCTAAATATTATGAGAAATATATTTGAGTTCTTTTTTAATATTTTTATTCTTTAAAAAATCCCTGTGTGACAAGTGACAAGAGCTTATTAGGTCACTACAACAAGCTTGAACTCAAGCACATTGTGAATAGTGCTGAAAAGCACTGGATCAAAGTTCAGCCAGCCTGTGGCCTGGTCTCATTCCAAAACACATCCACTGTGCACCCTCAGGATGGAATTTTATTATTCTTGTCCTACATGTTCTTATCTGATAGTATGTGTACTAGGTAAAAATATGTTTTAAAAACACAAATACATTCAAAATTTTAAAGTTTAAAATATTTCAAATTATAACCTCTTCTTTTGTTGTAAAAACTCCATGTATGATAAACTGGTGAGTTCTGAAATATACCTTTTTCTTTCAACCTGTGACTTCCAATCTGCCCTCTTCTATCATATTCCCATCTTGAGACTTCTGTAACATCCTGGATAATTCCTGTACACACACACACACACACACACACACACATGCACAAACACACACACATATGCTTTCAAGTAAGACTATTTAAATACTTCAAAATGCCATCTAGACTTGATTATTAATTTTCAATAATAATAAATGTGCTGAAAATGACCCATTTAAATTACTGAACGAATATCCATGCCTGTCTTTCAAGACCCACCTCTAGTGAGGACCAAACTGATATGTAAACGTTGGAATAAATCATTCACCTCGAGTCACGTTCCATCTAAAAGAGCTAAGCATGCATCTTTCTTGAAAATGTCAGACATCTGCAAATAATTTATTTCAACAAAGTAAGCCCTTATGCATAAAGCACTTTCCACTTTTGTACATGTATTGATGCAGATCCTTCTGGTTGATGAACCATTTTTTTCTTTCCTCTGAAGAACATTGTAGTGTTGGTTTGCTTTTTTGTTTCCTGTTTTTTTTTTTTTAATACCTGAAAATAGCCTGGTGGTATTATGGTACGTGGAAGACATAAAGAAGATGTGAAATGAATCTGAAATATAAAGCAAGGACCACATTTAAGAACACCTGAGCTGAGTTCCAGGTAACAGGGACATGAAGAGTCCATTCACTCAGTAAAGCCCAGCAGCCTAGGGACACTCAGCCTGCTCCTGGGAAGGAAACCTCTCTTCCTCATTGCACTCCCCTAAGCCAGGTTTTCATAATATATTTGCAAAACGCCTTTAATGTCAAATGAGCCCCTGTACTCAACTTCATTATCATAAAAACGTCAGTTCTTCTGTAGTAAGGAAATCCAATTACTGTGACTAAGGTGTTTGGATGAAAATGACAAAATGAACAACTGCTAGTGGAAATAAGCATTGGCTATAATCTCACAGAGGTGTGGGTGCGAATATGAATATAGAAAAAGAAAACCGAGAGAGAGGAGGTTTTGCAAAGCTCAGACCCCACTCAGTCCTTTCTCTAATTCAGTTATTTGGCTTTCAAGAACATCAGAGGGAGATTATTGCTCATTGCTATTTTCTTTTGGATTAATTTGTCAGATTTGAAGGAAATTAACAAGGACCTAAAGTAGAGGTCAGCAACAGAGGGAACACTTTTTAGGAGAACTAATTCAGCCCGGGAGTTTTAGTGAGCAGATCACAGGGTTTGGAGTGGGTGCTGCTGCAGAGCAGAGGGGCCCTGATGCCTCTCCTTGGGCTTCAGGCTCCAGATCTCCCATCAGTGAGAAGAAGAAAATGACAGCCACTTCCAGGTGGCACTGTTAGGAAAACCAAACTAATCATTCGCTTGTTTGCTTTGGTGTCTGGGCTTGAACACAGGACCTGCTGAATGCGAAGTACCTCCTATAGGCAGAATTGAAATTACTAATCGACTCACCTGCTTAGAAACAACCCAGGAACCTGTTGAGAAAAGACTTTCAGCTGTTGCACCAAGATGGCACCCACCCAGAACTTCATATTTTAGACAAAATACTAATGGTAAGACAAATCTATGCTAAGATTCTGGGTCTACATTTGCTACTATTAGTTCTTGGACAGTTTACTTAAGTGTTCTGCACCTTGATTTTCTTGTCCAAAAAATAAAGATAAAAGTCTTTGTTTAGAGGTCGTCACGAATTACGTGAGACTGAATGAAACCACCGGTCACCATTAGTACCAAAAATTCAATTCACTCCTTTGTTCTCCAAGTTCCCTTTTCCATAAGCCGATCATAAGTTGATTTTGATAATTACAGTAAAAAAAAATTATGCAGTGAATAATACTCAGAAAGTGTCTCTTTAAAGGTAGAGCTCTTTAGTGTACGTGTGAGTTCCAATCTACCTCTTTCTGGGAAGACTAGTTATCCAAGTGCCCCTTTTTACCAATTCAAACAAAATAGCCCCTTACATTCTCCTGTATGGAGACAACAGGGTCACATGGGCAGGGAGCAGAGGCCCAGTGTGCAGTGTCCGCCAGCTGTGAATAGCTCAGCAAAGTGACCGCTAGGTGGCAGTGTTGCACCACATTCCAGGGCAAGGGACGCTCCCACAGGCACCCAGCCCACAATCCATGCAACAGGTAAATGAGTCATTTCTAAGCAGGTGAGTTAACTAGTAATTTCAATTCTAATAAGGAGGACAGACTTCTCAAAGACTATTGACCATGAAAATACCATCCTTTACCAAATGAAGCACAGGAATTTCCTTATGAGATTATTTTTTCCCCAAGAAATACCAGTAATTTATTTTGACATTTTTTATGATACTTTAATCTATTTCATGAAACATGGTATTCCAAAAGGTGTTCTACTTTTGGGCCTGTACATTGTTGTTAGCTTTAACTATAATCCTAAGCAGGGTTTTTAAAAGTCTGGGTTTCAGTTTCTGTATAAGTGAGTTTGGAATGTAGTTTTGCTAAAATGGTATCTAAACCTGAGGTGGTGTGGGTAGGTTTTAGGTTCCATGGTTGCCATCTCTTCACACCTGTCCCTGTACCAAGGACTGTGAGATACTGCATGGGGACATTCTAAATGACAAGATCAGAGGTCAAGGGGCTTGGTCAGCTGTGATCACCTAAGGAAAGTGGAATGTGGCTTTCATTTTGCAATAGGATTTGAACACCAATATAATGGAACCAGGACATGTAACTGAAAATTCTCTAGCAGTCATAGTTGAACAAAGTGGAAGGAAAGAGTAAATTAATTTTAATAATATTTCTGTGTAACTCCGTATATTTAAAACGCTGCCATTCCAACATATAATCAACATAAAAACATATTAATGAGACATTTTATTTGTATTAAATCTTAGAAATCAATGTGTATTTTGCACTTCTAATACATCTCCATCCATATGCCCTATTTTCATAGGAAACAAATGGTCACTTTTTAGGTTTCATTCAAGTTGCAGTAGCAAAAGTACTACCACACACTCAGGTGGTTGTGAGCATCATGAAAGAGGTTCCAGCAATGGACAAAGTATCAGGAATTTAAATATATATATATATATATATATATATATATATATATATATATAGTAAGTTAATTCCAATTAAACAAAACTAAAAATGCTGTTCTTCAGATGCACTTGCCACTTATTAAGTGCTCAATAACGGGAGAGGCTCAAGGCTGCTGTTTCAGGCCGACACACTGAAAATAAGCTCAGTGGGTCTTGCTATAAAAAAGCAGATAATTATTCCATAAAACCATGGGGAATTTCCTGAACTGAAAACAATTTTACCATTGCCATAACTCTTCTCCCCAATGCGGTGCGTAATGTTTTGAAAACAGGTATCTCAGCTTTATTAAGGTTTTATTTTGATGTATTATAGGACAATGCATGTATCACATCAGGAATTTGATGAATACTTGTCAATTTAAATTAAACAATGAATCTCTTTTCTGATATAAGATATTCTGTGAAAATTGATGAAATTCATTAATCATGATTAATATATTATTGGCATCTATCAAAGATGATTGCTAGTTAACTAGTATTGAGTGAAGGTCTCCCATGACCTAAATAACCCCTTATTCAATGGAGGGTCCAGAGATGACCAAAGTCAGTTCATTTACTATTGCTGAAGACATGAAAAAAAAAGAAACTTAAATTTTATTGCATTTATACTCTTCCCCTGACAATTATTGAATTTTACGAATCTCAACCTCATTACATTTGGAAAGGAGCCAATTGTCGTCAAGAAATGGTACTAAAATTAATGGTGGGGAATTGCTGGGGGAAAAAAGTGGTGGAAAGAAGACATATGGTTAATGATGACATATTATTGCAGAAAAATGCAGTAGTTTGCACAAGTACTGGTGACAGCAATCGGATGGGGGTTGGTGCTAACTTGAATGGGCAATGCTGGGAACTGTGCAGGTCCCTCAGAGCTGCTTTGTGGGACCACGCTTCCTCCATGATCATATTCGATATGCAACATTACTCCTGGTTGCTGAGGTTCAGCTCGTAATGGGGCTCTGTCATGAACGAAGACAACTGCAAAGAGAGGCATCTTTCTCTATTTCCTTTAAATGGAATCTAGCTGTGTCCAAATTCAGCACAAACATATGGATCATTTGAATACCCCTACATCCAGCTCACCACCATGTTGCTGAGATGGCAGCATTGCTAAGTGCCTTGCCATCATAATAACACGTGCTGCCTGTAGTCAAGAAATGATGGGATTTGGGTGGGAGGCATTTCCTCTTCTCCAACCTAGACATGGTGTCCACAGATCCTCATCCAAGGATTGCCCCCTCTGCATGCTGTTTGCAGGTACTTTGTTTGCTGGAATGTGGTTAAAGGCCATCATGAGTTGATTTTGTGGGAAGAAGATGAAAGAAATAGAGCTCAGCATGAGCACTGGAAGTTTTGACACCTTCCCACTCGCTTTGCCTTGCCTGTCTTCAGTTCCCTCTGAACCTCCAGAGAGCAACTTGTTCATTATCCCTTAACTATTAGTGGGATTTAAATTAATTTTGCCAAACCAAAGAAGAGGTTTGTAGGGACAAAAAGGATTATTCCAATTAAAGTGGAGTTAGGAAAATAGATTGCAGAAATAACTGTGATCCCTCCCAAATCCACAGTTAATCCTCCACGCAAGCTCCTGAAGGATGTGCCTAGCGCAGGAAGAATGTCGAATGTTTCAACAACAGCTTAGGGTCATCCAGGTTGGTGGCCAAACCTTGCAACTGAGGTTTGAGTCTCATACCTGATCAGGTCTTTTTTGAAAGCCTTCTAGATTCAGGTCTGGTTACCTCAAACTCAGAGTGAGTGGGTAGGAAAAAATCACATTGATCAGCACAGACACACACACAGACACACACACACACACACGTAACTTCTATCATTTATAAATATACCCAATCATTGCACAAGAATATAATCAATGAGAAAAAGAACCCCTGTGTGTCTACAAGATTGGTATGTGTAAGGGAAAGCGCTGGCAGAACCAAGTTCCTTTCATCCACCTTTTAATGAAAGTAACCAGAGTATCCCTCTTGATGTCTGCCCCTGACTAAATGAGTCAAGAGAATTCTGGGCCAGGCATCATTTACCTGTACAACACTCACACAAGCACAGTGTCTGGCACAAAAACTGCAAATGGAGCTACTGTTATTTGGCTACTCACCTCCAGCTGTTTTCTGTATATCTGTGACCACCCTGTACCAATCTTCTTCTCTGGTTTCTCCTCATATTTGCTCCTGAATTCCCAGGGGCCTGGGTATGTTCCATCATCCAATCTTTCTTCCATTCCAATCTCCTCCTGCAGCTTCAACACCCCGGGCATTGCCTCAGAGGTGTCTCTGGTCAAGATAGCCTTCCTGATCCCCAGCCTCATGCTTCTAGAAGCCATCTAGCCAACAAGGCAGGTACAAAATCTAATTCAGTATATTCCAAACCCTTGGTTCCAAGGTGGAAGAAAAAAATGAGAGATTGGAAGGAGAAGAAAAGCAAAAGAGAGAAACAGAGGAGGAGGAAGGGTAAAAAATAGTCAGTGTCTTCCTCTAAACAGACGGCTTCCCATCTCCTTCGAATTCTACGCACAAACCAAATATCTGAATATCTTCCTTCCTTTTTCCCTTTTAAAAATCTCTGCTACTTTGAATAGCCACTGAATTTTTAAATGTAGCCTTTTATATCATTTTCAAATTGCCCCCTTTCCTTTTTCCTGCTGCTTTTTAGTGCATAGTTTTCATCTCCCACTGAGCACCTGTTCTTTCTGTCACAGCCGCCCCCCCCCCACCCACCACCTGCCTGTTCCTGGGCTTCCTCATCTCTTGCATTCAGGACTCAGCAAGCTGTGGCCATGTACACATCTTGTTCCTCCATTACTCTAGCAGTCTTTAAGGATGGGCACTATGCACTATATACATTTTTATCTGCAGAAATTAGCAATATCCAGGACTTAGTAGGTGATCAACATATTTTGGTTGATAAAGTGAAACAAAATGATGAAATGCTTACTTTGCTTCTCCCTTCTTTTTGAACCAGGTAATAGTGGCTCTATTTGCAATAGATTATGTGTTGATTTTACAATTTAAAAAGAACATTTAAATCTATGTGATTAAATTCACACGTTATGAAAATCGTGTCTCTTGCCACTCTTATCAAAACAGAAAGTGTCATCTGCTAAAACTGATGTATCACCTTGAATGTTTTGATGAAACCAGCCATTTGCATTTGCAAAGTTGATGATGAAACCAGCCATTTGCAATTTGCAAAGTTGAGTTTTGTTGATTTCGGATGGCCTTTCTCTATTTGCAAAATTCTGACATCTGTGCTTGACATCACACACCAGGCCCATGAATGTTGCTGTGACAGAGTAGGAGGAAAAGCAGAAAGAATAAGTTGAAAAACATGTTATCATTATGAAGATTGTTATCTGCACTTCAAATTTTTGAATTGATGGTATTCTCCAGTTCCACTCTCTTATTATCAAACAAACTTTAGTGTTTACAAATTCTACTTTAGGTCATTCTAAAAAATTATCCCATTACAACTTTGAACAGACATTTACTTACTTATGTAGCTGCATGTGCCTTATTACAGAGTATAGAGTCCCTTTGACTAAAGTAGGTTGTCCCCATTTTCTAGATAAAATTATTAAGGCTTATTAATTTGTTCCGGTGGGAGATGAAGGATTTAAAATCGTATCTCCCTGTTTAGTCCTATGTATTCAAGGTTTATTTCTCTGGAATTGCAAGTAAATGGGAAAATGTATCAATATTTCATTCTAATTCACGAAGGTGGAAAGAAAAACAAAAGGAAATAAGACAATGGCTTTGAGGCAGGATGCTCTTAGATTAATTTCTGATGAAAACTGCTTACCAAACAAAACCCAGAATGCTCAAGGCCTCACAGCTTCACGGCCCCCTGGAGATATCATCAGAAGAAACAGAGACAGGGTGAGGTTGGAGGTGATTTGTGTTGTTGTGAGATTATGGTCAGCTCTCCTCATTTTATATTACTTTTTGCTTCTTTTTCCTTTAAGAAGAAGTTTTTAAAACATCAGGGGCCCCAGGATGTAGGACACTCATTTCCCAGCTGTTCTATCTAATGTGACAGCTGCTACTCATTGGTGATTATAGACAACAAAGTTTAAACTAATTAAAACAATCTTTGAAAACTCTGTTGCAATAGTCACAGCTTTGGAACTCAGTAACAAAATGGTCTTCATGGCTTTTCCAATCATCAGAGGAGGTCCCACTGAACAGTGCTGTTCCCGAACCAAAACCAGGAGTCTATTTTGTGGATACCTGGGCAAGCTCGGCACCAACAATTCAGCTACGCACCAGCAATTCAGTTCCAAATACGTAAAATCTCTTATTTATCTCAAAATAAATACATGGGCAAGAAATCCTTACTAGATTTGGAGATCCTGGTGCTACAAACCTCATTTCATTTGACTTTATTTTTTCAGAATGAGTACAAACATGATACGTGGGGGGGCTACCTGTGTACCTTGCTGAAAGAGTAAACAAACATGTGAAAATATTTGTTTTCCTTTTAGTGCTAGGATTTGTGAAATTTTTCCTGACAGTTCTATTCATGACTAGAAAATATATTCAGCCTCTAAGAAAAGCACCTAAAGAGCACTATCCAATCATTTATTATGCCCAAAGTCATGTTTATTTAGTTTTACTTCAGATAATGATCATATTGAAGAATATATCATTATATTATCCACCCTAAAATAATCAGCTAATGTTATTGTCAAAATAACGAGCTAATGTTATTATTTATGTATCAGGCTCACACTGAAGTCTCAGAAAGAAACCCTATGTTCTCAGCACGGCAGTGCCTTCCTCTGCAAGACTACGCACAATTCTGAGTGGACCAGGAACAACATGATGGTCTTACTCTAATATCATGGTTCATCGTTGTTGCTGAACATGTGCTGCTGATTCTTCTAGAAACTGAGTCCTCCCTGGATTGAGGTAGTCCATAGGATCCTTGTGTTTTCCAAACCTTTCTACTATACTCTCGGTATCTTCTTTATGGATTCTTCTTCCATGATCAGATTTTAAATGGGGTTACTCGTCACCTACATCTCTTCAAGTCCTTATCATGTCCCATCACAGCTTCCAAGATGATTTCCAAAATCCCCAGAAAAAAATCCTTCACACACATCATGTCAAGTCCATGGTATATGATCACCTCCCCTTCGTCACCAGCCTTCCGTCTATTCTCACCTTCATCTATGCATCTGTGTTCACACTGGGACTTCTCACTAAAATGCTCCTCCAGTATGATCTTAATTTCAAGCAGCCCACCCCTGATTATTTTCCTATGTCATTTCTCTTGGAACCTTAACTCCAACAATCACTTAACCCATTAGGTCATGAAGGTAGGGCTCCAGCTACAGGATTAATATGCCCATTAAAAAAGGAAGATATATAAAAGGGACAGTAAGCGTAGCTCAGTGGTGCACCAAGTGCTTAGCCCTGGGTCCCATCCCTGGCACTCATGATGGATTTCTCCTTTTCCATCTCTTCCCCTCTCCCCCTTTTTTACTTCTCTCCAAACCCCTACCTTTCTGCAAGAATAGGAGTCAAGCAAAGGCCATGTGAGCGCACCATGGGAAGGCTGCTGTCCACTGGCCAGGAGAGAGGCTCTCAGACGACAACAAATCTGCAGACACCTTGATCTTGGACTCCCTGGCCTCCAGACCTTAGAAAAATAAATTTCTGTAATTTAAAACAACCAAGCCTATGAATTTGTCACAGCAGCCTGAGCAGATTACGAGAGGGCCCTTAATAAATATCGGTTGAACTTGCAAGCAAATGAGCCAAATAATAGAGGAGATATACACAACTCAAGGCTTAAGGTTATCTTAAATAAAATTAATTCCAGTCTATTGATCTGATACTTGAATATAATCCATCACATTTTCTACAGCAGTCACTCAGCTTCCAGTGACAGGGGAGAGCTAAGCTTTTGTTTAGCAGGATGGTCTTGTCAAAGCACTTCTTCCACACATGTTCTTCCCACACCACTCTCTGCTCCTGAGCATCTTTCAAATGAGCCTCTTGCTTCTTCCACAAGGGAGTGTTTCCCTACATGAAGGAATAAAGTTCTCAGCCCTCCCCAACCTGAAGCTAAAGGGGACCTGGGCCTCAGATACCAGGTCCTAGGTCACTTAGGGCCCTTTCTGCATCTAAGGACAGATGGTTCCATGCAACCATACCAACCTCACATGCTGCACTGCCTGCGGACTTCCCAGGCTCCACCAGAGAAGAGGGTTCATCAGAAAGCTCCTGGACCTTGGTCCAAACCCACAGAGAGACACGTGTTAACATACAAGAAACTTTAACCATGATCCGTTTCACCCTCCCACACATGCCTGGTTCTGTGTCCAAAAGAATGAACAGAATTTAAATCTTAACCCTCCTGGTTGAATCTGACTTGCTCTTTGATTCCTACACTGTTTTGTGGTGACAAACTCCTGCTACACTTTTTACTTTATTTCTCATTCTAGGGCGCACTCATGTCCCTAGGATTAACATTTTTCCAGGTGACACATGCCACACTTTCTAAAAAATGGACATTCTTAAAAATAAATTTCTGTTTTCTGTTGTTGGGAGATAGATAGGTGATAATAGGAAGATGATAGACAATAGACAGGTAGTAGATAAGTAGGTACTTAGATAATGCACTTCTAGATTAATTACTGTCCAAATTGACCCAGCCTTGGACATGAAATCAGATTCTGGTATTAACTGTGTCCCCAATGGAATTTCCTTTGTCTTTGGAGAAGATATCAAGAATAAATTAATTTAAATTAGACCTAGGGGACGTTTTACTCCTTCAACAGCCTGCTGCTTTCTTCCCGGTTCACTCAAGCAGCCCCGTATCTCCTCTGTGTAAGGAGAAATGGTGCTGCAGGTCACCACTGGCCTTGAGGGAGACTCAAGTTGGCTCAGACATGCTTAATTCCTCAGCCTTCCCAGACCTTTCAAAATCATGCCTTTGCTTTTTTTGTTTCACCTTCTGATCCATTTTCCAACTTCTGCCAGCAGGATCTATTGAATATGTAATCAGAGCATGCCAGGCCTCCTCCTAAAAACTCTCCAATAAATCCTCATGGAGCTCATAATGAAGAGTTACTCCAACTCTTCAACACCATAGATCACTCCAGCCTCCCTCTCAAACGTCCTCCCCACCTGCCCTTGCTACCAGACTGTTCCTGTTAAGAGCCGCTGCTCCCCTATGCATTTCTGAATGGGCCCCTGCTGTCACAGACTCTAGATTGTCAGGAGGTGAGGCTCAGGACCATCTGGATGGAATGGATGGGGAGGGCTCTCTGATAATGTGACCACTAAACAGACCCTTCTTTAGGGTGATGGAGCAGACTTTGGAAATGTCAGAGCAGACTCTAAGCAGAAACAGAAGCGAGAGCAAAGGCCCCGAGGCACACTGGGCTTGTTGCTTCCTAGAGTAGCCTGGAGCTGGTGATGGTGGGCCAGACAAAACAAGGCGCAGGATGGTAGAGCAAGTCAAATTAGAGCAATAAAAGAAACTACAAAAAGGAGATCATATGTCAGGATTTGGGCAGAGCTATGAGGACTTTGAATTTCCCTTTGGATGGGAAAGGTCAACACAGGTGGGTTTGAGCAGTGGGATAAAGGATTCAAACCTCCATTTTTTAATTAAGCTTGGAAAGAAAGACCCGGAGTCTGGGAGGTAAATGGGTGGACGGGGCTCAATCTGGGCACAGCCGCACTCCCACAGGGTCTCCCAGAGTTGTTCTGGGTGCGATTTCAACAGGTGCCCTGGAAATTGCAGCTTCAGCACGGACAGATGTAGAAGTGCAGTGAGCACAACTTAGCAAGACCGGGCCGGAACAGCGATTCTCATGATGCCATATTTACCTTTTTAGAACTTTGTTTTAATTTTCTTCTTTGGGGCTTAACCTATCACTTAGAACAGATAAAAGGAGGAGTCTCCTTATGGCCATTTTCAGGGAGAACTGTAAAGAAACACGATTACATTTCCCCTGGGTCTAGCTTCCATCAGGCCTGGAACGTCCTCATCCAGATGCCCCAGATGATTCCCTTCTCACCCAGTTGAAGGCCTCTAGTTTCGCCCTTCAGGGCTGCAGAACTGCCCACCTGTCCAAAATATTTGTCTTTGTTGTGACTATCTCACTAGCTGAAGGCTTTATTTTATTTTACACTCTTGAGAATACAAAATAAATAAAGAGACTAAAAGCAACCAAGTCAGATACATCTTTCAAAAATTCTGCCAAGATCTGTCAACCTGAGCCTCTAAATAACGGGTGACAAATGTTGTGTTGACATATTCCTCCATTTCCCAGTGAATAATTAACAACAAATGTCAGGGGAGGCTGGTGTCATAATTCCAAACAAATACAAACCCACTTCCAACTCGTGTCAAGCTTCCATGGCCTCTTCATTCTAGACACAGCTCTGAAACAAAGAAAATCATTTGCAAAATGATCAGAAAACTGGGTGCCTTCGAGGCCTGGTGGGATGTTCTTCTCTCTCCATCATTGCCAGGGTGAGGATCAACAGTGGGGCAGTGCGAGAAGCAGCTGAGGACGCTTGGTGAGAGGCGTGGTTGATCTCTGTGGTCTAAGAGACCCTGGGATGTGACAGGAGAAGGTCCTAAAGTTAGGCTGGAACAGGTTCCGCTCTTGACACCAACACTTAATGGCACGTGAGGCTAGGCTCCCGAGTTCACATCTGAGCTTTGCTGACATCTGGGTAGTCACCCAGGCAGGTGGGGATAATGCATGCTTACCCTGCCAGGATCAATGTGAGGATCGAGCCACATTAGTGTGCATTGATGGAGGGGAGAGTTTCCATGGTTGAATGGACAGATCAATGGACAAATGCACTTGGTTCCTCTCATAGTGATATGCTCACAATGCGCACCCAGAAAAGTCGGCCTCCCTCCCCTTCCCATGGACACCTCTCCACTGGGCAGTCTGTGTGTCTTTCTGTCCTGGAGACCGTGGAACCCTGAGGGAGCTCCACGATGAAGCAACCGTCTGTTCTCATTGCTCATCTACACAACTGAGGCTTAGAATCCATTGCAGTGAGTACTTGGAAGAGTAAATATGATTTCAGGTAGAAGACTTCAGCATAATATCTGTTTGGAGAAGTCAATATATGTGATTTAAATTGAAATCACCCAAGACCCAAGTTTTTGCTTGATCACCTAATTTAGAGTTTGTTTTTCCTAGCAGGAAGAAAAGTTATATTTTTGAGTTCAACTTAAAACTTATAATGATATACAGTATTTTATAAATATACTTTTACCTTAGTAGATATTCATTTATTAATTTATTAATGACTTTTAAATTTCTTCCACAAATGAAGAGAAGAGATTAGCTATAAGGATTTAAATGAAAACATTATACTTACCTCCTAAGGCATATTCCATAAGAACCTGGGACTGTTCTTTACCTTTTAAGATTAAAATATTATATTTTAATTAAAAAGATGTTTAAAGGGTTTTTTTTTTCCTTCTTGATAAAATTCTATTAATTTTATAGCTAAATGAAGTATTTATTTTTGGAGAAGTATGTATGAAAATGTTTGTCTATCAATTTAAGAAATGTTTTGGTCATCAATAAAACTAGAAATAGATTTTTACTTGCTACCATTATCACCTTTCAGGTTTTAAAAACATATTTTATTTGTAATTTAGTTCTATTTTTAGACACCTCTATGTTTAAAGTGCAGTTAAAAATGCACCCTTCCATAGGTCCATAACTGTGGCCCACTAGCTAAATATAGCCTCCTATATTTTTGTATGACTATCCCAAGTTAATAATAACTTTAAAATTTTTAAATTGTTAAAAAAATTGAAGGATAAATATTTTGTGAGAGGTGAAATTTATACAATATTCAAAATTTAGTGTTCATAAATAAAAATTTTATTGGGACATAGTCATGATCATCTGTTTATCCATTCTCTATGACTGCTTTCCTACTATGTCAAATTTGAGTATCTATGATAGAGACTGTACACCCTGCAAAGACTAATACATTTGCTAAATGATCCTTTTCAGAAAAAGCTTGCCAATCACTTCTCTACAGTACTTTAAAAGGTTTCCATAACTCCATGCATAAATTATGAACCAGTTTTATAGCTGGAGCCCAGAAGAATTGGGCCTTATTGAAAGACACATCACTAATGAGTATGTGGCTTCCACTGAAAGCGGATCTTCCCACTTATAATTTGGTAATTAAGATATGTGGAAATGATGACATCATTATATCAACAATTTATTTACAAATTTTATGAGGAATTTATAAAAATTAAAACTTCTTAACCATGAATTTATTGTGAATGTCTCTAGACTGCTGTGCTTGACAAAAGATTCTTTTTCCAAATCCAAATCAAATTATTTTCTCCATTGTGGATTAAACATTCATGAGCTACATTTATTAGATCCTGAATCAGATTTTCACTTGCTGATACCAACACTTTATTGGCCAAGGGCTCTGTTTGAGTGACACATGCTCCTCTTCCCACCCCACCCACTTTTCCAATCTCCTTAGTTCCAGAACCCTCTTCATGGGTACACAAAAAATCCAAATCTCTGGATGTGGGGGGCGGGGAACATGGGGGCACCTCAGGAAGAGATCAGTTTCAGATTCAAGAAGGTGATGCAGTTTACAAAATTCTAGCCTAGAACAGAACATTCAATAGCTTTTCATCAAGTGACTTAGACTACCTTTTTGATTAATAGTCCACTTTATCCAGTACAATTCAGCTGTGAGACTAGAGTTTTGATATTTTTCTTTTCTTACTAATTTCTTCAGCAAAAGCAAGGTAAACACATGTTGTGTGCTCCTTCTGCTTGATATAATGGCCCACCAAAAAGTGTATATCTCAGAATTCTGTTGGTGGTGCCCCCATCTTTTTGATACCACAAGACAAGCCCAGCTGTGAAGGTGGAGAAGGATTAACCCTGGGCAATGTGCAGAAGATGACAACCTGACCCATGCAGACACCTTTGCTTCTTGACAAAGCCAATGATCACGAATGACCTAGAGGAAAAGTGGAGTCTCATCCAAGAAACAGGATCACAGAACTCCGGGGGACAGGAAATATGAATAATTTCAAGTAAACTTGTAACACGCAAAGCATTTAAACTTTTTGAATTCCTCACTTAAAAATGATATGAATAATGATGATGTCAATGTCTCTAGTCATCTCCTTTTAGGATTTTTGAGAAGGTTATATGAAATGGGTCCTTATTTTGCTACTGGTACGCCAAGAATGGCACATGACAGTCAGAATAAGGAAGAGTTCACTGAAAGTGCCAAACTACAATTGGTTTTTCCACCTCATCATGATCACAGGGGAGCCCATTCTAACCACAGATTTAGGGCATCTCAGTTGGCAAATAAAATAGCAAAATTAACTACATTATTAGTAGGTTAAATGGCAGGTAATTACAGAGTATAATTGAGAATAAACCCAGAACAGCAAAACAGTAAGATATCAATGATCCATGGGTGTATGTATCTGTGGCAAAGGAAAGAGAGAAGCTTGGTGGTCAGAACTGGACACCTCATTTCTTTCAGAGAAACAGCATAGATGTTTGGACATGATGTAAGAACCAGAGCTATGTAGTTAAAGCTGCTATTGCACAAGTATCAGCAGCTGTGGGTGATTGAGCAGAGCAGAGTCAAGCATCAGAACATAGAAGGAGCCAAAAGTAAATACACAAGCTTCTCACCTATTTCCTTCAGAAGTCTCAGGAAATTCTTCCATTTATATTTATATATTCAACCAATATTTACTGGCTAAAATAGATGGAGCATGGGAGACGTGTAATAAGTGCTAATTGAATAAATAAATGAATACATAAAATCAATATTGACTGTAAGGCATGCTGAAGTGTTAGAGATGTTTGGGTAAAGGAGACATTATCTCTCCACTTCAGGGGCTCACAGTTCCCTGGCTGAGCTGACATTTTAATGCAATCTAGCATGAGGCAAATGCTTCATGTAATTAATGTGGAGAAGGCACTGCGGAAATCCAGGATCTGCAAAGATCTTCCCTCATTTGATCTTCAAACTAATTTTGTGTAAAACATATCTTATTTCTAAGTGACAGTTGGGGAAACAAAAGTCTAATGAGGCAGTGACATTTTTAACCTCAGGTCTGGTAGATAATGAATGTAAGTGGCATGACAGGGTCTAACCCTCATCTTCTGCCTCTATCCCCAGTGTTCAGAATACACACTTTGCTGATATCTCCTTATCTTTTAACAATAATGCTCCAGATCGTCCACAGCATCAGCAGAACTTTCCCAGTTCAAAGGTGGTGCCTTTCCAGCTGGAAGGCGTTTTCATCGTCTGCAAACTAGGCAGTGATGCAGCTTAGATGGGAGCCTATGAGCTCCAATGCCCAGAGCCTAGATGTGTTCATCCACTGTGCACTGTATCCATACAGGTGAATTGGACAGGAAAGTGTTGGAAATCCATATCCACAGCAGAGTAAAGTGAAGATGGTCTTTAAGAAGCCCAGAACTTATATCTTACGACTTTAGTGTGAGATGGTTGATGTTTTAGCAAAGTTGGTGGGTCCACCATGGCCAGGTAGTTATTTAAACAGTGTTCTGTATTTCTTTGAAGATTTTTTTTTTGGATAAGATTACATTTAAGTTGGTGGACTTTGAGTAAAGTAGACAGACAGCCTTCCTTTATGTGACTGGGCTTCACCTAGTCAGTTGAAGGCTCAGAGAGAATGAAGAACTGATCTCCCTGAGCCAGAAGGAACTGGGCCAGCAGGCAGCCTGTGGCTTTGAACTGCAGCACTAGTTCTTTTGGGTTTCCAGTATTCTGGTCCACAGCTTCCCTAAACACATGAGCCAACTCTTAAAATAAATATCTTTCTAAAGGCAAACACATCCTATTGGTTCTGTTTCTCTGGAGAATCCTGACTAGTACAGACTCTTAAGTCTTTGAGAATAGCGATCTTCTCTGCCTGAGGCACAGTATTATCTGGTCTAAGGCTGTGCCTGGGTATAAACCAATTCTTGTAGGAGAGCACTAAGTCTCGGTAACACTAAAAGAAAGGGTATAACATAATGGAAAGAATCCTGGCCTCCCATTAGGGACCACTTGTCTAATACTCACCTGGCTTCTAGAATTTCAGGTTTAGCTGAAGAAGAAGCAATAAGGTAGGAGTGCCTGATGGTTGGTCTGGAAGGAGAAGAAGCAGAGGGGTCCTAGTTTAATTAGTGGTACCTGGACAGCTTCCATGTCCTTGAAGGGTTGAGGCCACTGAAGTCATCACCATATTTGGAATTTCCAACGCTATGACATACAAAAAGAGAGACTTATGTGAGATTATGCAGATTTCTGTGAAGGTAACCCACTCAGAGAAAGATAGAAGGAGGTGAAGAATAAATCTACTCCTCATATCTTGAGGTTGTAACATCTGTCATTCAAGATTCATAAAGAGGGTCAGAAATAAGGTCTTTGAGACAGACTTGTATTGTCTAGGATATAATGGTTCACTTCTGAGGCCATCCCTTCAGCAGGAGATTCACTCTCAAAGATGGGGCCAGCCGAAAAGAATTCAGTAACCTTTGGATCGGGATGATCAGTTGAGGGTAGTGTCTCAAAGGGGTCTGTTTCACTGAGCAAACAGCAGGAGTGGCTGGATCAAGATACACTTCACAGCTAAGCATATGGTATCGACCGGCTTCTATGTCCTGGAATCGTTTTTAGAGAGAATAAAGGGCCCATTTTACCCACTAGAACTGTGAGCCATGGGACAACAAACCCTTTAGATAGGGATCTCAGAAGGCTTTGCAAGTTAGAGCCCCAATCATGTTGGCTGTGATGGCGTAGACCTGTGACAGTGGGCAATTATAGTGCATGCTAAGATTCAATGAAGAGATCACACCTCTAAACAAGAACAAGGGAAGAATGTTGCCCTGTGTCAAATGCACACCTAACGTCTTACCACAAGCAAGCATGGACAAGACAGACAGACTATTGCCACATCTGCATTAAATTAGAGAAGAGTTTTAAAGACTCACAAACCAGGAAAGGATGAGTTCTTCCTGTAAGTTCTTCATTTTTGGAGGCTCCACTGAACTTCACCTAAGGCCTGCTGCAGACCAGTTAGCCTAGAGAGTGTCCACAGCAACATCTGTGCACTGCTCCCCTGGGGAATGATAAACACAAGTGTGGGATCACTCATGTATTCAATACAGGTAACAGGACATCTCTCATACATCACCTTTATGGCCTGGTGTTTTCCACTGAGATAGTCTTCTTTTCTCTCTGTGTCTCTGTAAGTCAGACATTCAAGAGCAGAGTTTAGAGAACAGTAATCTGGCTGACCTCATAATCAATACCTATCCGCAGTGGTTGATCAATCTTTAGAAAAGGGGAAATTAAAAATAAATCTTAAGATTCAAATTCCATTTTCCTAGTGTTTCTCGGTGTGGCTGTCATTTTGTTCTTTGATTTAGCAATTTATCAAATCCTAATTTGGAGACATAACTTCCCTCATCCATCCTGTATACCACTTCTGGGGAGACCACAGGCTCTTCCAAACTAAACCTTCTACATCTGTGGAATCAGAGAACACAGAGAATAGGAAAATGACCTTGTTGAAGTGCTTTATTTTGAAGATACTATTTTTGAAAAAATACAAGGAACTTTATGGAAGAAAATACTCTGTAATAAAGTCCAGGAAAAGGGAGACAGGTGTGCCCCTGAGGTCCAGAAAATCCGCGGGATGCCAACCCCAGAACGATCTCCACCTCCCATCCACTTTCCTTCACAACTGAGTGAGTGTAACACAGAGGACGGTCCAGGCCAGGAATCTGTGATGAGGGGGCTTCTGGCTTGCCTGGAAGATGTTTGAAATCTCTCCTATCCTTCAGGTGTACTACACAGACTCCTGGATTGTCTACTGTTCAACAAAGGGCTGAGAAGTAAGACTGAAAGGGCCTTCCAGCTGGAAGATGTAGCTTTGTCATCCTTACACAAGGCAGGGGATCATCGCCTTAGGGAAAAGTGAAGGGGAGCAAAAGACAGGGGAATCCCGGGGCTTCCCATTATCCTTTTGGATTCAAGTTTGATGCTCAAGTTGAATTGGAAATTATTATTCTTATTATTTTGTGTTCTGGGTATTGAGCCAGGGGTCTTAACCAGTGAGCCACATCTCCATCCTTTCTTCATTTTTACTGTTTTGATACAGAGTCTCACTAACTTGTCAGGTTCTCACTAGGTTGTTGAGGCTGGTCAATCCTCCTTTCTCAGCTTCCTGAGGTGCTGGGATTGCAGGAAAATTAAGAAATTTAATGTGACTTTATCTGGTCTAACCTGTCTATATGCTCCCATCCCTGGAAGCTAAGCCAGTGATTGTGACTATGTTGAGTGGTTGACAGCTTGTCACCAATGAAATTCTTTCTTCTAAGATGCCCTGTGACCTTGGCTGACCTCCTTATACACTCATAGGCACACTGATCTCATTTCCCTCGTGCATTCTAGACCTCTTCTCTCCCTCAGTAAATACTCACACACTCTCTCCCCAGCTCCTCACTTGAAGGAAGGATATGCAGATCACATCTGCCAACAGCCCCACCTTTGATAGGACAGCAGCCATGTCATTTTACACGGACACCCATGAGCCTGTTTGAGAATGTGTGCTTTATTATACTAACCACACTCCACGGTCACATCTTACAAGGAAACTTTAACATGAGCTTGTCATATATAAAAATTTTACATTTTATATCTCTGATAAAATAAATTTAAAGTTACCATAAAAAGCCTTAGATTACAAAATACATGAAACTCTTAATTTACAGATTTTATCTGGTTATCTTTTCCCAAATGAACAGGCAAACAATCAAACCAAACACTGAGAAACACTTCACTAGTGGAAATAGTGAATTGAACCAAAGGGGCCTGTGTCTCTCCTTCTCAGCTTGTGTCATGTACAATACAATAAATACACCTTTTTAATAGCCTTTACCCAGTCACCACCAGTTTGGTGGTAAGTCTCTCCCACTTTGGTTCAAGATGACCCTGTCGGGGGATTGCAGTCAGTACCTGCCTGTCTTCTCATTTCACCTCAGGCTTTACCTATGTGAGTGTGCACAGTCCAGCAAGGACTCCTCTCAGCTCTGAGCTCTGTGCTGCCAATGGTTTTGAAGTTGAAGTTCATGGATTAATCCTATTATCTCTGAATATTTTTACAAAGGAAAGCAATTAACTTTGAAATTCTTCAATGGGCTGTGATCCCTCTCACTTTTTCCTTTTTGCCTTTTCCTTGTTTTTGAAAGGCGTGGATATCTTAAGTTCTGGAAAACCCATGCAGCATTTTCAGAACATATTCATACTCTCCTGCAACAGGGAAGGAAAGAAGAGGTGACAGAGAGGTGGCATACAACCATTCAGAAGACCAGTCTGAGGATCAGACATCACTTTTTTAGCTTGGCTCAGGACAGGAAATCATCTTGGAAGAGAAAAAGGGAAAGGAGCCACCATTTGCATCCACTTTTCAGTTACTGAAATGCTGATTATCCTAATTGGCCCAACCAGTACCTTCAGTGTGGCACGTGTATTTGGATTCCTGCTTCGTGGAAGATGGAAGAAGGGGAGGGAGGAGAGAGAGCAGTGTACATTTCTCCCGAGACGCCACTCCATGCACTAACACCAACCCAGGGTTATGCCTGATAGACACCAGAAAGCTTTCAGAACATTCTTACTGTCTTCATTAGTGCTTTGTAGTTGTACATAATAGTGGGGTGCATCAAGACACAATCACAGATTCATGGAAAATAATTTCCTCCATTTTAATTCCCAGTGCTTCTTCCTTCTCCCTCCCGTTTTCCTTCCTCTACTCTCCTGGTCTTCCTCCTACTTGTTTATTGTTTTTAAAGAACTGCTTGTGACTTTTTCACTGCTGTGATTAAAAGACTTTACAGGAAAAATTACAGGAGGACATTTTTATTTGGGGGCTCACAGTTGCAGAATTCTCAGTTGACAGATGGCGGACTTCATTGTTCTGGGCACAAGGTGAGGCAGAACATCATGACAGAAGGAAAGAGGTAGAGGAAAGCAGCTTAGGACACGGCACCAGGAAGCAGAGAGAGATCCACTCACTCAGCAAAATAGATAAACCAAAAGCATGTCCCCCAGTGCCCTGCCTCCTCCAACTCCACCCTACCTGCCCACAGTCCCACTCAGTTTTCCCTATTGGGCATTACTTCACAGATTAGAATAAGGCTCTCATAACACAATCATTTCACCTCCAAACTTTCTTGCATTGACTCATACAAGAGTTTTGGGGGGATACCTCATATCTAAACCATAACTTGATCCTTTAGAGAGATGTATAAAGATGCAAGTCACTGGGGTCTGTTCATATATGTCATAGTTTAACCAATCTCATTCCACTTTTCCTCCCTTTTTCTACTTCTCCCCTCTCCCCATCAATCTACTTCATTTTATTTTCTGTCTTCATGGTACTCCTCACCCCACATTTTTTCCCTTATTTTGCTCTAGTTTCTGGATATGAAAGATGACATTCAACCTTCGACTTTCTGAATCTGGCTTATTTCACTTAGCATTATATTCTCTAGTTTCATCCATTCACCAGCCATAATTTCATTGTTCATTATGAAAAATCAGCTCCCAATCTTTATCATTGTAGCCATATGAGTCCAGTGTTTGGGTTTAGCATCTTCGTTGGCAGGTTCTCCTCACTTTTTAAGACATCATTATCATCTGGCTTCTACCTTTGCTCTTGTTTTTGCAAGGTAAGGCATCAGCATTACTGCTATCCTAATAAAGGAAGTGAATTTTTCCCAGGTGATTTTATGATTTTTCTCATTTAATTTAGTTTCAGTAGTTTGATTGCGCCACGTTCTCTGTTGTGGTTCCTCAGTAAAGATTTTTCATAAGCATCTTGAATTTGTAGGTTAGTGTTTTGTCATTTTTAAAACTATCTGGACATATCTTTTCAATTTTTTTTTCTTGTAACTGTGGTATACAAATGGATAAAAATACTGGAATGTTCAACTAAGCCTCATGTTTCTTTTAAAGTGTTCTTTTCTTTGTTTTCCTTTCAGTCTTTAAATTTTAAATTTTAAATGTTTAAATTTTTAAACATTTTTGAGGTATCTTTCTTGAATTTTAGCCCAAAATTTCTAATTTAAAGTATTAAAATTTTGGAGTCTGGAATATCTATTTGAATTTTCTATTAAAATAGTATTTTTGTGTTTGTATCATTTTAATGCTGTTTTAAAATCCTCTGTTTTTCAGTGGATAATAAATGGATCCACTTGAATGTCTTTTTTTCCCCCTCTCTCTTTATTATCAGCTACATTTTTCTGCTTCTATGAATGTCAGCCACTCCTGCATCTGAAGTCTTTGCTCAGCAGTTGAGATGCATTAGAGACACACAGCCTTGATCAATCAGTTCCATCCCTTGGGTTGCTGCAGCCCTTTCAATGGCCCTATCTTCGGAAATAAGCCTCATAGTGAAGCTGTGGCCTCAGGAATGACCCGTTATGTGCTAGAAAATGCACATCTGCTGGGAAAATCTTATTTCTGGCTCAGCTTATCATGAATCTTGAGTCTGCAGGTGTTGCAATCTCAAGATTTATGCATCTAAGAGTCGACTTACACTTCATTTCCTTTTATCTCTTCCCAGTGTGTTACCTTGACAGGATTCTGCATAATCTCATAGAAGTTTCTTTTGCAGTAGGTCTTTAAAATTTGGAAATTGTAGATATATATGTCTTTTCTCAGCATTGTGTACAAAAGAAACTCACATGGTAAAGATGATGCTGTTCCTCCAGAGAAAATTCATGATTCTGGTTTTCACAGATAAATAAGAGCATGCTCAGGAATTGTGCCAACCCCAAATTGCAGTCTTATGTACTCTGAACCTACCTCTAATTTTCCTTTGGGTCCAACTAGCCATGCCCACACAAGGCAACCTCAGAATCCCCACTGGCAAATCTTCCCCATACACTGTCCCCTACCTGTTTACCACAGTAAGCCCAGTAGTCAGCCCAAACTTGGCCAGCACACGAATATAACAGGGAGCCAGCACACTTAGGAAGAGTTCTTTCCGCAGTAGAAATTTTATCTATGTGGCTCAACTTCCACAAGTTTGCAGAAATTGCAAAACTACAAATTTGATAATCTGTCTATATTCCAATGCATTTACTGTATTTGTTACAGTCTGGGTGGTGGCCAGCCTACTCATAAGCAGAGGTCCAAAGGTATGGATTTGAATTCCACATCATATATTTATGGGCACTGAATGAGATCCTAGACAGCGCTTCCCTCTAATATCAATCTCTTAATATACAAAATGAGATCGACCTTCCATTCAGTGCATGACCTATGATGAAGGTATATGGTGATGTTTTGTTTTTCCAAACCTACAAGTTTTCATCTTTCTCCCACAAGATTTTGACCTTTTGTTATTAATTCAACAGTGACCTGCTTGTAGGTTTGTTTTCCTTGATAACAAATGCTATTTGTGTCACCTGCTATGCTGCAATGAAGGATTGCGAGCTTCTGGGCATGGTATTCTTAGTGCAGGGAATATGAAACTACAGTGACAGAGAAGCAAGGTGTGGAGCTCAAGAGCCAGCCCCACAGAGACCCGACCCATGCAGGTGGAACAGGAGCATGTTCATCATCCAGGGGAGTCCAAGCCAAGGAGTCCAGAGGAATGGACCATGCCTCCCTCCTCAAACAGCACACCTTCCAAATGCAGTTGTGTAGATTGAGCATCCGCAGGCATTTTAAGAGGGAGGAGCTAAGTTTTAAGGGAAGAGAAATGAGGAGGATTTTGATATCACAGGGTAAGAGCCAAATGAACAGAGACCAGAATAGAGAGCATGAAAGTCTGATATCAAAGACAGAGACTGAGATAATCATCCCTGAAGATTATACTCTCTCCACTCTACCAAGCCCAAGGCAGGAACAGGTTAAAAATGAACAAGTGAGAGGGGTTGAAGGGATGACAGGTGGAGAAAAGGGGGAGCACTGAGAAAGGGCTGTAAACGCCGGGCTCCCTTCCTCAGGACCATGTATGGTCTGCCTCTAAAAAGTAAGGCTTCCAAGTTGATTTATCCAGTGCAAGAACGTCTTCAAAGCAGAGCGTGGTCTTTTGTGTTCAGTCACTCTGATTTAGGGATGTGTACACCTAACTCACTAGAGCCAGTCGGAGATACAGCCTTTGCTTTCTAGCTACAGCTCAATGTCAGGTTGAATCAGAAGGCCACCCAGCACGCTCTCCTGGATTCCTGGGTGCTTCTTAGAGAAGGTTAAGACGTTTGCTGCAGGTACAAACAATCAAGCAAAAACAAGGGACAAATTATAAGACAACATGGGAGCAAGTAAGGGTCCAATGCATGTCACAAAGTCACAGATAGGAACAGAGGAAATCTGAGCTGAGGTGGGATCCAGGTGTTTCTGAAGGAGGACAAGCAGAGGGCATGCAGGGTGGCAGGACTGGGCAGTGGGAGGGGCTGGGAGAGACGGGAGCAATGGCAGCATCGGAGCCACACCATTCTTTGTCCACCGCTGTCACCCTGGTCTAGTGTCCCTTTTCTTTCACCTTTCCACCAGGTGACTGTCCTGTCTTCAGCCCACTCCTTCACTTCATCATGCCTCTGTGCCCTAGATTCATAGTGTTTGGGGAGAAGCCAGCTCAGTCCATGGCTCTGAGACATCAGATTTCCACTTGTTAGCCTGGCAGCAAACACACTTCCCAGTGGTGTGCCTTTAAGGAAAAGTAAAGGCCTCCCTCATCTCCTGTGTGTTCTGTTCACGCATGCTAGGTGTTAACGGAGTTTCCATTTTGCTAGAGCACAAATTTATCTTATGGTAGTAGCTAAGGACAAGATCAGAAGGATGGCCACAGTGTGGAATTGTCTGGAATTGAACTTCAAAATGAATTGAATGGATATTAGCATCACTGCAAGCTGGACACAGGTAAAGGGCCAGGACTGAGCTGTCTTCCTAGCCTGAAGTCACTGACTCCAGCGTCAGGAAAGTCTAAGCACTCCCTGGGGCTCTTCCATGGACGCAGAGGCTTCGTACGCATGCAGACATGGGTCACGACACCTGGTCCCATGGCCTGAGCTGTAATGTGCAGAAGAAGTGCAAGCTAAGGACCCGACGTGATAATCAGGTTCCACCTTCCACCTGCCTGACCCAGGCATTAGAGATTAGAGAGAAGGCCAAACACGCCTGACTCACCTGTGTTTCTCATTACCCATGTAGCATTAGAAAAATCACTTCAGTAGGACTCAATCATCAAATCTAGGAGAAAAATCTGGAGTAAAAATCAGTTAACAAAATATCATGAACACCTGAAGCCAACGCTGGGCTAACTTTACTGCCACAGAACTCAGCCCTGAGACTAGAGAGACTAGAGAGACCCTCCAATTTAATTAACTTCATCCTAACTGGCTGGAATTCCATGAGGTAGATCACAGTCACCTTCTTTCTTTAACACTCAGCTACTCTCAACTGGAATAAATCAGTAGCGAACTGGGCACAGGGGCCTAAATACATCTGTGTTTCATTCTTGTTAACAGTATGTGAGTGAGTGAGTGTGTGTATGTGTGTGTGTGAGAGAGAGAGAGAGAGAGAGAGAGAGAGAGAGAGAGAGAGAGAGATCAAATATGAAATGTTACCAAAGTAAGCTATTTAGAAAATATTTGCGTAAGTTATTTTGAAAGCCATCTCAACAACTAAGAGGATCTGTTAATAGGGGGTCCTGCGTCTTTCATCTGGGGAAAGGCTTTGCAAGAATGGAAGGAGTTGTCCAGCCTGCACCCCACTCACATAGTTTTGTTTATCTTTTGACCTGGTTTTTGGTTTCCAGCTTCCCGGGCACCCTGTCCAGCATCTGTACTCAAGATCTGCCTTGACCTCAAGGCTTCTAACTTGATAGCTGTTATCATGGTTTTGGGGAACTTTTTCCATTTTAAAATTTTGTGATTATAAGCCTAAGGCATGACCCCCCACCCTCAAGAAATGTATTATCAATCAATCAAGAACTTGATCTGAACAATACAGGATTGAGAGTATTGGATTAACAACCTTAGGTGATGTTTTTGTGATTACCTGCCAAGCAATGTTTTCCTCTCCTGCGTATTTTAAAATAAAGAACGCCTGCCTCAGCCCCCCTCGGCACTAATTCTATTCTTCATGTTAGTGTGACAGGTATGTAAAACTGCCACTGCAGAATCATTACAAGGGATTTCTTTATCACAGCTGAAGTTAAGAGGTCTGCTAATTGTTAATGGTAATAAAAATAGCTGCTATTACTTGGCTTTTAAAATACAATTACATGACAGGAATTCTCTGCCTCATTTTCCTTACAAAGCTCATGGAATCACCATATAACAGAATTAGAGATGGATGAAGCTTCAATGAAAAGGCAAACTTATCCTTTCAGGAAGTAGGATGTGTCCGAGGTTAAAAAACATAATCACTGCAAGCTTCTAATGGACTCAGGAAGAAATCTAGGAAAGCAGTGCTGAATCCCCACTGCATACGGAGCTTCATGAGGAAAACCAAGTCAGTGGTCTGTACTGTCCCCATGGAAAGCGCCTGAGGGGATTGTGCAGCCCTGCTGAGACTCCAGGAGTGTGAGTTTCCTCTCCACAAACATTCGCCTTTCCTGCTCACGGTCTTAGAAATATGGATGGATCTCCACTCAGTGGACAAAGAGAACTCGAAACACCCCCTTACCCATTTTTTTTTCTGGTAAAATCTCACACTGACTGAACCTGACACTCCACCTGCTTTACTCCTGCTTCTGCACAGCCGGATGAGGCTGAAGACACAGCCCATCACCATGCAGAGCCTCTGGGTCTCAGGTAGCAGGACAACAGCATCGAATTCACAACGTGGCCCCGACAGCTGTTTAACCCTGACCTCTCCTGAAATCAGTCCCCAGGGCTCTTCCACGGCTTCCCTTAGTTGATAACCTTCTTTCCCCCCAAAAGAAGCAATCAGAAGATAACCGCACCAAACCCCACCACTCCACTTTCCACTCACTGGCCTCCAGGACCACGGAGCTGCTGTCCCTCTGGTTGCTCAGGAAGACCCCTGGGAGCGCCCATCTGAAGCGGCTGCATGGCACAGACCTGCCCTTGCCCACCAAGTCAGGAACTGCCCTCTCTCCTCTGGCCTCGGTGTTCATTTCTGCACCAGACCATCGGTACCGGGACATAGAGACTGTCCTCAAAAACACGGGCCACGTGGTTTTTAAAAAGAAAGAAAATTTCATATCACATAATTCTACAAAGCCACTGTAGGCCTCCCGTCAGGGTAACAAGGCTTCACGGTGGCCCTGCGTGGCTCTCCTCCTCCAGTGGCACTGGCTTTCTGTTTGTGTCCCCCAGGACTCCAGGTGTGTGTCACCGCAGGGTTGCTCCCGCTCCCCATCCCTCGGCCTGGCCCCCCTCCTACAGGTACACACACAGGTCACCTCCTCCCCTCCTCAGGGCTGAGCTGGAGAGCAACCTTCTCTGGGAGCCTTTCCCAGCCCACCCCGGATGATAGAGACAAGTTTCCCTACTGTGTCCCTGCCGCCCTGCTCTGCTGACACTCGGGACATCCTGCTGCAAGGTGGTGGAACCTTCAGGAGGTGGGATCTGCTGGGGTCTTTATGTCATCAGAGTTATGCCCTCAAAGGAAATGTGGGACTCCAACCTCCTCTTTGCTCCCTCTTCATCCTGCCAGGAGGTGAGCAGTGTTGCTCTGACTTGCACTCTGGCCTTGAAGTTCCCACCTTCTTCCAGAGACCTTAAAGCAATTGATCCACCTCAGCATGAACTACAGCCTACAAACCTGTGAGACAAAGTAAACCTTTCATCTTCACAAGCTGATAGTCTCAGGTATTTTGTTTTAGTAGTTGAAAACTTAACTAATACAGATCACTTCACTCAGATGCTTCTTATAGCAGCCCTGCAAAGTGGACCTTCTATTCCCTCACCTGTCTTTTTTTTTTTTTTTTTTTATCTAGCTCTCTTTTCTCCTGTTCCTGCTTGATCCAGCACTTTCCCATGGGTGCTTAGTCAAACCAATGTGAACTGTTCTAGGGTTCACAGTTATGCACAAAAATAATTTATCTACCCAATATTAAAATATATTTTTATTTAGCCAAAACATGTCTTGAGTGCACACTACATGCCAGACACAGAAAGCAAAGCCCTTACTATTAATTGCTTCACATCTGGTATGTAGAGAAACTATAGAAAGATATCAAGCAGTGGTATGAAACTGTGTGTTACAGAACACTGAATCATTATAACATGGCCATCTCAATTTCCTGCACCAAAGAAAGCTTTTAACATGGGAAGGAAGACATCATAACCCCCGAAAGTACTCTATTCAACTCCAACAGCACGTTCTGAAAAACACTATAAACAAAAGGCTTAGTCATTTCCACAGAAGTTACAAGAGTGAAACTCAAATTTTCAATGAAGCAAAGGAAGGTAAAAGGCCCTGATGGTGATTTTCTCAACTGTAGGAGACTAGCATGGAGGTTTCTGTCTCTAGTTATTTTATGTCTAGCTCTTTAAGCAAGGGATTGCCTGGCTGCCTTTTTTTTCAGTAAGAATTGAGCATTTCACACACTGAGCATTGCTGACTGGGCTTGGGTGGTCTATGCTGAGGGACAGTTACATCAGCAGGTGCCCAAGGGGGTTCCTTCAACTCTGTCCACAGAACGTGAGGCAGCACCACAGCCCTGACATTCTGGATCCGGCCCTCTTGACTTAATGTAGCATTTCTTTTTAAACTCTTTAATGGTTTGCGGAATTTATCAGTGAAGCCATCAGGTCCTGGGCTTTTCTCTGTTCGGAGACTTTGAAGTACTCTTCCATTCTCAAAGATGTTAGGGGTCTGTGTAGGCTTTCTCTCTGTTCACAGTTCAGTTTTGATAGTTAGGTTGGTTCAGAAATTTGTCTATAGCTTTTAGGATTACAGTTTGTGGGTGTATAGTTTCTCTTCATAGCCCCTAATTGCCCTTTATATTTCTGTGGTATCAGTTACATTGTTTTATTTATTTGGCTCTTTCCCTTTTTATTTCTTTATTTACCCCCTGGTAATTCAAGAGCCATTTTTTTTAGTTTCAATAGATTTTTACAATTTCTGAAGTTCCTATCATTCATTTTTATTTTAATTCCATTTGTGCTCAAGAAAATACATTATTTTATTTTATTAAGCCTTATTATGTAACCTAGCATATATTCTCTCTTGCAAAATATTCCACACATTGATAAGAAAGTGGAATTTTGTAGTTGTTGGATGATCTATTCTTTAAGCATCTGTGAAGTCCTTTTAATATAAAGCACAGTCAAATGTTTGCTTGCTGATATTTGTCTAGATGATATGTCCTTCAATCAAAGTGAGGTGCTGAGGTACCTATCTATGTTTGTTTTGGAGTCTGTATCTCCTCCCAGATGATAATGTTTGCATTATGGAATTGGCTGCTGCAGCTTAGGGTGCACATGTGTTCACAATTGTTACACCCTCTCTTTGAATACCCCTTTAGTATTATGGTGACTTTGTCTCTTGTGACAGTTCTAGACTTAAGGTATTTTTTTAAATCTAAATATAGCTACTCCTGCCTGCTTTTGGTTTCATTAGTGTGGAGTGTCTCTTTTCAAGCTTTCAATTTTAGTCTTTGCGTGTTTGTACTGAAAACTGAGTTATTTGCACTCAGCATGTTGTTGGGTATTGTTTAAATACATTCAGTGAGTTTATATCTCTTGATTAGGAAATTTGGTCTAAACAAGGCTATTATAGATAAGAATGTAGTCTTGAGAGTTTGGAATTATTGGATGTAGTTTAGGTCCTTAGTGATGGAGTTGGATGAGCTTGTCTCTTGACTTTGTACGTCTGCTGTACTGTTGAATGCTCTTTTCAGACATCCTCAGCATCGTAGTCACCATCCTGTCACCTCCCAGTGTCGGACCCTGTAGGCATTTTTGGAGGGTTAGGCTAGTGATCTTAAATTTCCTCAGTTTGTGTTTGTCTTGGAAATTCTCCATCTCTTTTTCATTACTGAAGGCTAGCTTTTCTGGTTGATATTTGTGTTTGTTTTCTTTTTGTCTTTCAGAACTTTGAATATCTCCTCCCGCCCCTACCTAGCCTGTGAGGTTCCTGCAAGATAAATGCTGTTGATCTAGTGTGGGCTCTTACATGTGCATTGGCATTTTCCTCTGGCTGCTTTTAGAATTCTTCCTTTGTCTTGGACTTCCCATGTTTTGGCTGTATTATACAATGCAGAGAAGTGTTGGTGGTAGTATTTATGTTGTACCAGTGGTCCTTTGGGTTTCATGGACTTTATGTCCACAACTTTTCTATGAGAAGGCCATTTTCATTGAACATGTTTTCAGTAGCTTTTCCCTTCTCGTTGCTTCTGGAATCTCCACAGTTCACATATTTCTTTATTGTATGTGTTCCATAAGTCCCAAGGGATTTATTCATGCCTCTTTCTTTCTTTCTTTCTTTCTTTGTGTGTGTGTGTGTGTGTGTGTGTGTGTGTTCTGACTGGGATATTTCAAAGAATGTGTATTCAAGTTCAGAAATCCATTCTTCTGCCTACCCTAGTCTGTCTTTGATACCCTAAACAACATTTGTGTGATTTATTCAGTTCTTTAGTTCCAAGATTTATCTTCAGTATATTTTCATGATGTCTGCTTCTTTGTGGAATTCCCATTCACATTATGAACTGTTCTATAATTTCACTGAAGTGTCTGTCTCTATTGCCATGTATCTCATTTAGTTTCCTCAGAATTTTTTTTTAAATCAAAACTTCTATCACCTGCCTTTTATTGGGGGGTCAGCTGTTAGGAAGTTGTGTTCCCTTTCAGGGGTCAGTTACTTTTCTTTTTCTATGATTCAGGTCTCTGCATTGACAAGTGCATATCTAATAGATAGGTTGTCTCTGGCAGTTCTAGAGCATGGCTCCTGTAGAAGTCTTTTGTCAAACGCTTTCTCCTTAATATGTCTCTTGGGTGCTGGTCTAGTAAACTGCATGTTGAATTTGACTCCATTTGGGTGCTGTTGTCTGCCAACACGTAGCTTCTTCAGGTGTAATTGATGGCTTGTGGGCAGCACTGTTGGTGACAGGATCAGGAGCCCATTTGCCTCTGAGGGCCATGCAGGTATGGAGACATTCTAGTGGCCCAGCTGGGTGTGATGCATGATGAGACCACCCACTATGTGGCCAGTCTGTCAAAGGAAGTGATGGCCCTGGAATCATGCAGCTGGGTGGAAATTCCCTCAGGACCTGCTGGAAAGAGCTCTTCTGCCAACAACAGAGGCCTCCCGCATCAGAGCTCTGGGGACATGGATCTTGGTATGCTTTCCCAAAAGCTTCCTGGGCAACACTCGCGTCGGCAGTGTGGTATTGGGGTTGTGGACCATGGGGATCATGCTTCACAGCCCCTGCTTGGGCAAGTGCCACTAGAAGCCTCTTTACCTAATGAAAATATTTATTATATTTTTCTTTCCAATGGTCTGTGTGTCTGGCCTTTGTCCACTGGAGAGCAGCTATGCTACTCAGTTCAGTGGATTTTGGAGAGTTTTTCATTGAGAACATCACATCTCACTCTTTTCCATTCACCTAGGATGGGGGGGGGGAGCAAGAGGAGACAAAGAAAGTTCTCTTTATTTCTGGAATCAGAAGACATCACCACTCCCCTCCTGCTTGGAATCAGGGGGCTGATGGTCTGCTCTCTTTGCTTCCACAAGTTTAAGTTGGAATTATTTCACTCGTATCTAAATAATTCTAAATCATTTAATGATGTGAGATTATTTGTGTTCAAATTTAAGACAGAATAATGACAACTTTCTCCAGAATTGTTGTTAGAAAGAAATACTGAAAAATAAAGTAAAGAAAATGCTCATGAAATATCAAGTCCTGCATAACTATTGCATGTCATTGCCCTTATTGCTTATTGTGGAGTGGAACTCAGGACTTACCCATCACGCAGATCACATGTGGATTTAAGTATATAAGACGTCTGGTTAAGATGTTTCTGTACCAGTCACCCAATAAAAGGATCTGTAGAAAATAAAGGAAGCTGACCAACCCTCTTCCTTTTCTGTCCCCTAGAATCCTGAAGGTTATTAGCCAGGTTCTATGCCACCTGGCATCTGAAGTAAGAAGAAATTGATCCGTTCAGGCAGTATCTATGGACCTACCAAAAACTATAATCCTTTTTTTAAATTTGTTTTAGTTAGTTACACATGGCAGTACAATGATCTTGACACATCATATATTTGAATCAGATGGGGTATAGTTTCTCATTTTCTGAGTGTACAGGTTGCAGAATCACATTGGTCATGCAGTCACGTATATACATACAGCAACAATAATGTCTATTTTATTCTGCTGCCCCTCCTATCCCCCCTTCCCCTCCCCTCCCCTCCCATCACTTCTCTCTACTCAATCTAATGTGACACATTTCTTTTTTTTTTCCCCTCACATCATCATACATGTAATCTGTATAATGATGAGGGTCTCCTTCATCTTCTGTGCAATTCCCCTTCTCCCTCCCTTTCCCTCCCACCTCTCTTCCCTATTTAGTGGTAATCTTCTTCTCATGTTCTTCCTCCCAACCCCATTTTGAGTCACCCCCCTTATATCAGAGAAGACATTCGGCATTTGTTTTTTAGGGATTGGCTAACTTCACTTAGCATAATCTGCTCCAATGCCATCCATTTCCCTGCAAATGCCATGATCTTGTTATTTTTTAAGGCTGAGTAATATCCCATTGTGTATAAATGCCACATTTTTTATTCCTAAGGAGAATCTCTTTTAGTGGGTCCTGTGCAAGTGTCTAGTATTGTATTTCCAAGGCTTTTAATGCAAGAATATGACTTATTCACTGGTATTTATGAGCTGTTTACAGGGTGTTTGCTCTGTCAATTAATGGGGATGTTGAGAAGTAAGATTGACTAAGTTCTGTCCACACAGAGCACAGAATGCCCTGGATGTCTGAGCAGAGCAGAGAACAATTACTGAAAGCTCTACTACTTCAAACCTTTCTCCATGATTCACTAGTTAATTGGAACTGTGTCGCTTTAAATTCAAGCCATGGCTCACACCTCTAGGTTATATTAGCTGAGCCAGCTAAAATGACGTCTTTATTTAGTCCTATTGTATTTGTTATGCATGAGAACTTCTGGGGAACTAAACATGTCATCATACAGAATTTGAGGTTGTAGACATTTTGGATCAGTGTGCCAATAATCAGGAAATAATATTCCAGAGTAAGCAAAGGGCTCATTCCCTCTTGGGGGTTATTTGGAGTGGGATGGGAGACTGGAATGTCTTCATATCTTATGCTTTCCATCAGAGAGGTCTTGGCAGTGTGACTGCACCCTTTAATAGGACATCGCATCACGGACATCTGTGACTGAAGGGCAGACGTCCTTTCTCTAAGGGCCACAGTGAGTTGAGAACTTGCTCAGTAGGAGTAGTGTGTAAATAGCCTTAGTCATGGGCTGCCTGCAGGTGGGTTTGGAGGGACACGTGCTGAGTTAGAAGAGGCAGTTCAACCCGACTCCTCCATGCGGCAGAAGATTTCAGCGCCGGAATCTTCTTGAAAAAGTCATATTCATACCCCTCTCATGTTTTTTAACTTTCTGTGAGGAAGACAAAACCCTTGTCCTATGGTTCTTTTCATTTTATACCTTTCCAAGAAGTGTCTCTCTTCGTGCCCATCAGGACGGTGAGGAAGGCCAATCAGAGGAGTCAGGCACCTGGTAGCAGGTGCGGGCTCTCCACTCACTCCGTGTGTCCCTGAAATATTCATTTTTCAGTTCCAGTGGCGGGGGGATTTCATGAGGCCCTCCCCAGATCTCATCTGATTCCCTTTGCTTTGTGAGCCACGCAGTCTTTTTCTCATCAGTTATCTACATAAATTCTTTTCAAATTAATACCGCTATGGATGAAACGCTTCCATTCCTGTGTTCCAAGTCACCTGAAAAGCTGGCCACTGTTTTCCCTGAGTCCCCTTGGGAAATACTCCATTAGGTTGTCACAGACAAGGCCCAGGTTATATCCCTCATCAGCCACATGGGGTTCAGACTCTGCCTCTTTTAGATCCATAACAGGATGTCAGGAGTCATGAACCTCAGGTTTATCAAAGTGTTGCATAAGCACATACAAACCTACTTTTCCTTCCTACTTTGCCTTATTTTTCTTACCCAATTTCTCTTTTTAAGGTCTTCTAAAGGAATCCTTAAATCTTAGAAATGATGTCCTAATGTAAAAACAGTTTGGGAAAAATTACTTAGATAATGTTGCAACCTTATACCAATCATTTATTTCATGTTATTTGACTCATTTTTTTTAAAACTTTTGGAATGCTGGTTAGTTTTTATAAAATGCTTGCTGGATAATCAAAGAGTCAAGTATGTTTTTAAATGTATATAGTTTGACTTGTTTTGAACACAATTTATGCTGTCCCAGTTGTCTTCAGAATCAGCTTCTTTGAACTGTCATCAACAGGGAAGCAATCAACAGATCCTCCATACTGATGATGTCATTCTAGATAATGAACAAAGCATTGGTTTTCATAATATCATCATTAAGTATGGTTCACTTTAAAATACAGTCAGGCTGACTTTTATTAAAGTCAGAAGCAACTGCTCTGAAATACCAATTAATTAAATCAGTCTCAATGAATTGGTGGTTGTAAAATTCATGTTTTGAAATTTTAAAGCATGTCTAGCAAAGGTCTGCAGTCCCAGAACATGACATTTAGTTCTTTTCTTTTATATCATATTAATCCTGGGAAAATCACTAGAAAATTATAGAGAAGCTTTTATTTTCCTCAACCTCAATTTTTGTTGTCAAAATAAGAACGGATGGTCGGCATGCTATGTTGGTTGGTGGATTAGATGGGATCATGCAGGAGAAAACCCTCCTGAGCCATCACAACCTTCTCTCTAGGAAGGGCTCTTACCCCTCGGGCAGGCAAGAGCAGCTTGGCTGGGAGGGGTGCCCTCTGCGTCTTGCATTCCAAACACCAATCAAGTTACACAGAAGGTATTTATTAAATAATCCTGTGGGCCAGGAACTTTGCTAGACACTTTAGATAGATTAAGTAATTCTTATAAAAATATTTGAGAAAGATATTATAAGACTCACCTCACCAAAGCGATGAGAATCGATGAGGCTAAGTTTCTTGCTCAAGGTGACAAAGGTAATGAGTGACGGTGCCAGGGGTAGCACAACCACGGGTCCATGTCCTGGCACATTCTGGGACTGCAGACCTTTGCTACACATGCTTTAACATTTTAAAACATAAATTTTACTATCACCAATTCATTGAGATTGATGTAATTCATTGATATTTCAGAGCAGTTGCTTCATTTAATAAAAGTCAGCCAGACTGCACTTCAGTGTGAACTCTACTTAATGAAGATATTATGAAAATCAGTGCTTTTGTTCATTATCCAGAATGACAACATCAGTACAGAGGATCTGTTGGCTGCTTCCCTGTTGATTACCTTTGCTCCGTCTCCTTGGCTAACTCGCCTCATATTGGCCTCTGCTGGACCAGTTGGCTTTCTGAACTACTTCATCTGAGTCAGTATGTGAAAAAGGAATTCACAAAGAAAGCATGACTAGAGAAAGAAATCTGAGAGGGAGGTACCTATGCCTGGCCTGGAGCCGCTGAAAGGGATTTGGTGAGAAGACTCCAACTGCATCATCTCTACTTGGTTGGGCACAGCTTTGATTTCATGACCATGTCAGCATCTGTCATTCAAAGTCCACTGTAATGTTGGCCTGTCGTCAAAGGGCATAGAGCATTTTATCTAGCCCTGAGCAATTAATTTTAATTCTCATTTTTTACAAGGAGATGATAGATTTCAAAAACAAATAAAAATACGTTTTAATGGTGTGAACATCTGCACTGCCATGTTACCATGTACATAAGCCAGTTACAGCCCTCCTAAGCTGTGTAGGGAGCCATGTGTTTCAATATTCTGCACTGGACTCTAAGCTCTCAAGAACCATGATCACCTCTCCTTTTAGCATCAGAGAGGCACATGCCACGGACCCATCTCCAGCCCAGGTACATGGTGGCTGAGTAACAGCCAGCAGGGGACTTCACTGTTCTAGACATTAGTTTTCTCAATTCAAGGTGAGGCCAATAGCAAACTCTATTCATAGAATTTTCTTGGGAAAAATTAAATGAGATGACAACACCTGGTTTATGGATGTTCCCTGGAATATAAAGACTATTATTGTTTTAACAGTCCCAATAGTTAATAGTGTTTTAACTATTATTGAACCAACACTTGACAAGATACATGAGGCCATTCACTTTTAATTAATTTCATTTATTAACCAATTAATTAACCAACAAATTAATTGGTAGCTTGGTGATATGCAGAAAGGAAATAGCAAACGTCTCATCATTCATAAAAGAGTGACTATCCACTGGGTGAGCCCGTAACAAAATATTCTAACATGAAATGATATTTCAAAGTGCAGTTTCAACACTTCTCAGACTGTAGTGTCTATGATTCTGAGCTGAACACGGAATTCATCACCATTAGAGATGTTCTCTTGAGAGGTGATTCCATTGGTCTCCGAAATAATGGAACAGTGTAGTATTGATAGAATTTGCACTTGGGGATTGCATTAGCAAGAGGTTTATTTATAAACTAGAGCACATAGATTTGGAAATTTATATTTTCATATCCTCTGCTTCAAGGATCCTGTTAGAAGATATTTTCTAATCTCTCACTTTGCCAAGATGGTTGTGAAAGTAATATTCTCTGCTTAATTATTAATATTGCATTGATTTGTTTTCTCATGGTCCAAGCAACAAACAATTCATTAAGAAATATACACAGCAATGTTACAGATAAAACTTACAATTTATCTCAAGAGAGAAAAAAAATATTCAGCTGGATCTTGGTAATCTTTCAACTTTAATTTCCTTTCTTTTAAAAAGGAGAATGCAAAGAATAGATTCCCATTTTAGCAAACAATATGAACAGTGATATTGTGAATAACAGCTTTTATTTAAGACTTACTTTTACATACTCAGCATATTCACCTAATATACCTGTTATGGTTTAGATATGAGGTGTACCACAAAAGCTCGGGTTATAGAGCCTTAACTCAATCAGTGAATTAATCCCCTGGTAGAGATTAACTGCATGGTGAATGGTAAACTCTAAGCAGGTAGGGTAAGGCTGGAGGTTGCTAGGGGTTTGTCTTTGGGGCTATGTATTTGGCTGAGCTCTCTCTCTCTCTCTCTCTCTCTCTCTCTCTCTCTCTCTCTGTCTCTCCCTCCCTCCCTCCGTTTCCTTCAGATATCCTATGGTGAGGCGCTTTCCTCCGTCACACTCTTCTGCCATGATGTTCTGCCTCATCTCATGAGGAATGGAGATGGCCGCCTATGGACTGAGACCTCTGAAACCATGAGCCTCAAATAGACTTTTTCCCCTTCAAATCATTCTGGTCAGGTCTTTTGGTCACAGCTTCAAAAAAAGCTGATTAAAGCAATACTTCCCAAAGAATGTTCGTTGGTGCTTATTTGGCAGGTCAAGGCAAATTGAATTTCTTTGTCTGTTTTTCTTCTTTCTCTCTAGAAAACAACTGAGTAAAGGTCATCCGACTCCAAGGCTCTCTTCCCTCTTTTCTGCTGCTGTGGTTTGAATCATGGTCCTTTCCGATACCATGCCCTATCATCCCCCTGCTGTCGCTCATATTAAGCGTTTGTTGTGATCGGGTTGGTGGGGGCCAAGGTCCACAAACCCCACATGAAGTCACTGGGCTTTACAAGTGCAGCAGCGGGAAGGACACACCCCTCCTGGACTGTCCCAATGAAAACTCATAGGCAGTATGGGGGACCAGCTGAGAGGTCGGGAAGAGGGTCAGAGGGATGAATGGAGCCCTGGTGTTCAGCTCACCCATTTGTGGTGAGGCTGCTAATGATGTAACTAGATCCATCTTTCTCCACTGTGGGGCGATGGCAAGGCCTGGCTGGCATCCTTCCACGCCTTCCTCACAGTATCATGTGACCACATGCTAGAATCTCCACAAGGGAGTGTGTGCAGAAAGAACAATGTGTGCTGCAGGGGCCAGGCTGTCTAGAGAGGAGGTGCCTCCTCCGGGGATGCTTTTCCCTTCTCCACTGGCTGGGCCGGGAAAGAGACCTGAGGGAGAGTGAAATTCCCAGACACTTACTGATGTAAATACAGAACTGGGCAGCAGGACAGAGGAAAATGGACTTTGTATTGGTAATCAACGGTACTAAACCTTAGGCTGTTCTGATATGTTTGATCACATCTGAGTTCCTAGGAAATTTAGCCAATCTTTGTTAATTCTTATGTTTCTTTATTGTGTTTTTTTAAGCTCTGATTATTTTGTACCTATTGAATTTCTTCTTTTTTTCTCTCCCCTGTGGAATCTTTTCAAAAATTTTTGTACCGAATTGAACCCACAGTTGCTCTATTACTGAGCCACATCCCCAGCCCTTTTTTGTATTTAATTAAGAGACAGGGTCTTAGTGAGTTGGTTTATGACCTCAATAAGTTGCCTAGGCTGGCTTCGAACTCACAATCTTCCTGCCTGAGCCTCTGGAGCCACTGGAGTTATAGACATGTACCACTATGCCCAGCCTGTGTTGAATCTAGTCAGTGGTTTTCCCTTTCTATAGGTGGCATAGATCACAAAACATTGGCTATCACTGTCCAGTTTCTAGTAATGTGTGCTAGTTGTTTCATAATTTAAGTAATCTCAATGTGATAGGCAGAATACTGGACCACCACGTGTCCATGTCCTTGTTAGAGTCGGGCAAACGTCGGAGGAAAGGACCACCAAGAGACTGTCTCATGCAAAAGCAAAGGGGTTTACTGGACCAGCATGCTGGGGCTCAGAGTTCTCCTGAGAGAAGCTGGAGCCCTGAGCACAGCTTAAGCAGAGTTTTTATGCAGTGTTTAAACAGGGAAGTTCATATGGCAGTTAGGGTGCAAGGGTGGGATTGTTACAAAATAACCATTACAGAATAATCATGCGTTTTGTCAGGGGGTGTTGGGTCAGGGTACATTTTGACATAAGTAACTGTTTTTAACATAAGTTTCGGGTTCCAGGAAAACAGAACTTAACAGGAGAGCAAAACTTAAATTTAACCTTTACATCCTCATCTCAGAGATCTTTGGTATGTCATGTTATGCTGGATGGGACATTTAATGTTTGCAGGAGTTGCTGATCAGCTAATCTTGAGTTGGAAGTATATCCTGGAATATCTAACTGGGCCCCATGTAAATGCAAGGAAGAGTGGACAAGGAACAGGAGGGTGAAGGTCAGAGAGAGAGATCTGAAAACCCTACACTGTTGACTGAGGCTGGAAAAAGGGGTCATGTGCCAAAGAATGCAGATGGTACTGGAAGGTGGAGAACGTAAAGGAACAGACTCCTCCTAGAGTATGTGGGAGGAATAGGGCTGGTGATATTCAGGGTTAACCCAGAGAGACCCTTTCAGGCTTCTGACTGCAGGAGCTAGAAGATAGTACATTTATGTTGTCCTAAGGCATTAGCTTTATATTAACAATGGAAAATGATATATTCACTCTAAATTAGAAATTACTGGGGCTGGGGATGTGGCTCAAGCGGTAGCGCGCTCGCCTGGCATGCGTGCGGCCCGGATTCGATCCTCAGCACCACATACAAACAAAGATGTTGTGCCTGCTGAAAACTAAAAAATAAATATTAAAAAAAAAAGTTTGGGTCCCCAAACACACTTAAAAAAAAAAAAAAAGAAATTACTTGGATAAACACAAGGCAACTTCTTGGCACCTAGAGGATTACAAAGCCTACATGACCTTCATCCTTGGGCAGACTGAGAGGTACAATGTCCAGCATGGCTATCGAAAGTGGTCATTGAAAATCAAGGCAGAAATGATTTCCCATTATATTTCACCCAGCTGCACAGTAGAGCTTGTGCCAAATGATGTGAAAAACTGAATTGTCGCCGTTTAAGTAGCAGCTTCAGCGTGTACATATGCAGCCCAAATTAAACAAGACCTTTGAGGTGAACCTTGTCATATACAATCAAAATTTATGCAAGAATTTTAGCCAAATGCAGTGAAAAATACCAATAGACAGAGCTGGAAAAACCTGGAGAAAATGTACCTGTTGGATAATAGAAAATAAAAATCAGCTACAGGGTTCACGATGACCACTCTTATCAACACACCCACTGATGTCACAAATAGTGCCAAGCAACAAAGGGAGGCAAAGATATGAATTAAGGAGAACACAATATGGGGTGTCAGAGTGGGACACAGATTTATTAGAACACTGTGCGTTTTTACAGATATTGTTAAAAGGGACAAGCTATTGCTTACTCAACTTGTGTCGTTTTCTCCCTGAAAATAATGTGGAAGTGGCTTACATTTTATTCTTGTTATTAATATTACATGGAACAGTTATTGCAGTTCTAATAAAAAGAAATATTTTGTGCTTTTAATCGCTCCTTTTAGGAGAAGAATAAGCCTCTCTTGCAAGTCCAGAGGAAAGCATTTGCATCTTCATTTTATGAGTGTAATTAGCACGTTTGTCCATGCTGTCATTAATGATAATCAACATAATAATGACTCCTTATGTTTACGCAGCCATATAGCATCCACGGAGCACTTCCCATCCTTTATAACGTTAGACCCACCATCGTGCTGGGTTTTGTTAAAGATTTCTTGGAGAAGGCAGGGCAGGGAGGGATGTCCCCACATTCCTTTTATTTTATAAGGTTTGGGAATGAAGACTCAAAGAGGCTTGCAGCTAGGTCTGGGCTCAGGTCTGCAGCCTCTTGGATCACATGGTTCTGAGTTAGGTGAAGCCATGTGCAGGCCTCGCCCCTCAAATCTGTTCAGCTCTCGCTGTTGCTGTATTGCCCCTATTGCAGCTTCACGTCCCTGTCACTTTCTCTCCTACCGACCTTTTCATAATAAGGCACATCTATGGTGTGACTTGACCATCCAGAGAGCCCGAATCCTCTCTCCTCACTTACAGAACTCCCTCCTATGAAAGTTCTCCGCACCAAGGAGGCCTTCCAGACACATGCTTAATTAATATCACAGTGTGATTCAGGTAATGGACTCAGATCCCGCTGGTGTGAGGCGTTTATGGTGCAGACTGTCTTGCCAGCAGACCCTGGCGGAGAGAGCATGGAATCCGACGGACAGGGCTGGGAACCCACTGTTGCCTTTACCTTTTACCAAGAGGAGGTGATGACAGCACTTTATTTCCTAGTTGTGAAGCATTAAATTCAGTAACTTAAGACCTCACTGAGAAAAGTTTAATTAAATGTAACTATTATGGAATTATTACTATGTTGTTCATTTCCCTCAAATAGCAATCCAATTACTTTACACTCTGTTGTGTGGTCAAGTGTGCAAAGATAAGCGGCCTTGGTCTCTGCACTCTCAGTATCATTCCCCAGCTGTCTCCACATAGACCTGGAAGCACTAGGGTCTCTCTGCCCCTGAGGAGTGCCCTGGGAGTTCCACCTCCAGTGCTGTGGGAGCCGCTGACTCACAGAGGGCGCTGCTCACCGTCCTTGGCCTCTCCCAGCTCAGGGAAGAGTAAGAGTGGGCGTCCCAACTTGAGGGTACTCTCGGGTCAGAGAGTGGGCCAGGCAGATCAGGAGTTCCACAGACAGCCTGGCTCTGTCCCTTTAAAAGGGTAAGTGGATTGTATAGGGAGGCCAGGATTCTGCAGTAAGGGCCCTCAGGTCAGGAGGGCAGCCTGCCCCACAGAGGTCCTGGCCTCCTCTGCACCGTCCCTGAGACTGGTCTCCAACCCTGTCCTGGACAGCACCCACCTGTGACCCAGTCATGGCCTCAACCTCCCTCTGGACCTAGGGCGGTGGCTTTGTCTTGTTTGCTTTGATGATCACCCTGCTCAGGGCAGGACAACTGTCAAGAAATGGTTTTGCCTGTGTTGGTTTGAACAGAACTGGGACAATGAGCAATGACTACTGAGGCATTATAATTATGTTATCAAGTGGTCAAACACTGGGGACATGTCCACGTGCCTTATTCCTTTTTATTTATTCACATATAAATAAAATTGCATAATTTTATTAAATGAAACTTGTTAATGATAGCTGTCATAAGCATATCATTATTAAGAGGACAAGTGTCAGATACTTTGCCAAAATTACTTCATCTCTAATACTTTTATAATAATACACCCAAGAAAGTGCCATTAGCTATCTCTGTTCCTCTCTCCTACAGAAATTGAATATCAGAGAGGGTGAGTAACTGGCGCAAAGTAACACTGCTGATGTGAGCAGCTGGATTCTTATGTCTGCATGGGCTCCCTGGGTCCTGAGAACGGGCTGCTTGCCATTTCCCATCTGTAACATATTTTCGGGCACCTGGTGCTGGGACTCATTCCTACAGGTAACAGAAACACGGGAGGGGAAATCTGAAGCCCAGAGAAGTGCTTCTACTTCCAGCCCCAGCACCCACTTGGTTATTCTAATCACAGTTAGGACTATGTAAGAAAAAAAAAAATAAAAGGGAGAGGAATCAGCAGTGTGAACACAGCCAGAAGTTCACCTCACTGCTTCTAAACCTTAATTAAACCTAATTTGTAAATCTTAATTGAACCACACGTACAGGCATTAATGAAGCAGTATAATAACACTGCTCTCCCAATAAGACAACACACTAATACCAAATACTTATATTCCTGGAAAATGTACTCATGTGGGCCTCATCAAAGCATAATGGGGAAGTAGATAAACAATTAATCTCATTAATTGCAATCAAAGGACAGAAAGTACAAACCGGTTGCCTAGAGAAATCAGCTCTGCCAGACTTCCTCACAGGCAGACGCGAGGCTTGTGAAGTGACACGTGGAGCCAGAGAACGTCTGAGGAGCGCGGAACCCAGCCTGGAAAGTTAGGAGAAGGACACCATCCAGGACACTGCAGTCACAGGGGAAGGGCATGTGCAGGAACTGCTCTGGAGTCCCGCATCCGCGCCTTCTGCAAACACCTCTGACACCTGCTCTTCCAGCTGCCTTGGAGATGAAGGTTGGACACACCCCAAACATGCTGCTCGACGAGAAGGTGGAGAGCTGAGAGGGACTGGAGACCGTCTGGGGTCAACCATGTGCATACTGTTTCTCATTCAGTGTCTTGATTTCCACAACCTGAGAGATGAGTGTTACTGATCAAAATTAGGACAAACATATTTTGAAGTTCAGTAGTTTGATCAGATCACATAGTTTGGAAGAGGACAAGTGAGGACTTTTGTAACCTTTTGATCCCAAGGCCATGTGCCCAGCAAGACACATCTGCAGGCCCCTGGAAGGGCAGGTTAGTCCCTCCTTTGTCCAGTCCCTAGACTCTACACTACCACCCTGCTGCCCTTACTGAATGTTCCAGTGGCAATGCTGACCCTCCGGGCTCAGTGCTTACTGCAGCGCCACGTGACTTACCCTTGTCTCCATGCTCTTCCATCTGAATGCCACAGGGCAGCAACCGTCTTTCTATTGCTCCTTCCCTTGGTGTCCTCCTGGTCTACCTGGTATCCTCTTTCTAACAGTACGTCTGTGACCCTGAAACTGGAGTGTGATTTTTCCTTGTTCAGGGTCCACCAAGACTTGAATCCACCTGATCTTCAAACTTCACTGACTCATCAAAGCATGCCCTTCACAGATGCCCCTGCCCCTGACATCTTCTTTACCTTGAATGCCCTCCCTCACCGTAGAGAGCTCCAGATTTGTCCCTCAATGTTAGGTTCAAACAGTGCCTCCAGGAGGCCTCAGTTTCCTGCAAGAACAGGTACAACCTCCCAGGTTTGCACTGGGCGCATTTCTGTTAGTGGACTACAGCTCTGTTTTCCTGCATGGTGGATGTCCTCCTTGAAGAGTTCATGGTATTTATCTTGGCATCCTCATCCTCGGTATAGCACATGGGAAAATATTTCTGTTGAATGTTTGAAACATAAAAGGTCTGACACAGACTGGCATACGATTGCTGTAGCTGTTCCCCTGCCCGTGCTCCCCCGAGACGGAATAGGAGGCCACCCTTCCTGACTGTAAGCAGAGGGCATGAGAGAGGCGGCACTCAGCCTTGAGCTGGTGTGTATAGCCACTGGTGCCTCATGTTGATTCACATCTCCCAAGAAGGCGTCTACAGAAGGAGACACTGTTAATAAGGGATATCCCCACCTGCTTCAAGCACATGGGGCTCGCTCACCCTCGTACACTGCAACCCTGGTCAGACTTCTCTGGTCTGATGTCAACCTCACTTTGGCCTAGCACAGCTCATCTGGGTCCTTCTCAGTGATGGCACAACACTGAGTCTTGGGTCCCCTCAATCTGTGTTCCCGAGAGTTCTTCAGAGGATCTCTGAATCCAGCAAGCAAGCAAGCAATCAGATGTTGGAGACTGTTCTTTCCATAGCTGAAATGATTTATTGTTGCCTGGGATAAAACCCCAAACTATTTACAAGGTCCTGTATGGCCCTTCAGGATTCAGCTGCACCTGACCACCCATGGATCCCTTCTCTCCATCCTCTCCATCAATAGTATGCATTCTTACTAGTCATTAGTATGTCATATTCTCTAAACATTATCATCTCTAATCTTAGACTTGTTAAAAAATAGCAAGTGTTAATAGGGCACTTTTAGATGTACAGAAAAATTGAAGAGAAAAATGTAGTTTCCCCATATACCTTCTCACCCCAAGCCACAAATTTCCCGTTATCAACATTTGGCATTAGTGTAGTAACCCACAAGTGATGAGCCAAATATTAGTTCACTGTTATTAACTGAAATTCATAGTCTAGCAAGATTGTTCTGATCCCTGCAGTCCTTTGACCTTTAGCCCTGGCTTGTGTCTTTCCCTTGTGGTGACAGCACTGCTGCCTGTTTTCACTCAACTCACTTTTCCCTCAGATGCGCATTCAGAAGCCACCTCCCCAGGGAGTGGGCTCTGCTGATACTGCTGGAGAACAGGTGGGCGGGTGAGGATGCACCTCCTTTGGCTGGCAAGCTTCCTGTGCCCTCCAGCTGGCCCCTGGGTACCTGTATTGCAGCACACATCACAGTGAACTTTATGCCAGGCTTCCTCACTGTGATGTTCTCCAGGGTAGGGTTCTGTCCTGTGCACTCGTGCACGTCACAATGCCTGACAGGCCATCAGTAGATAGTATTTTCTACTGACTAGTAAACCTGTTGTCTTTCATTTTTCTCTCTGAGCATATGTGGAGTCTTTAACCGAATGGCATTGCTTCTGACTGAGGAGATTTACAGCAGAGCTTCCTAGATATGGTTGGAATGAAGTTCTTCAGTTAATGTATCTGCAGTGATCCATGCCCTTGGCTATCTGGACCCAGGGCCAGTAATAAATGAGTAAAGTGGGAAACTCATGAGCCTTCCTGGCCTACACTGCATCTCTTGTATGAAGGAGAAGAGTATTTTTTCTTGTCTTACTGTATTGTTGTGAGATTAACATTAAAAGAATAAAAAATGCTGCAGGATTGTATGAATTTTAAAGTCCCAGAGCAATCCTAGTGCATGGGAGTGTCTTCATCCTCCCAGCTCACTCTCCTTGGAAGGAGACAGCCCACGGGATCACGCTGGTATTGTCCCTGGGTCCCGCTGACCTGTGTATGGACAGCCCTGTGCTGGCAGGCCACTGGCATGTTCCCTGTACAGACCTTGCACACACGTGGCATCTTTTGTCATTCTCAGTGATCTGAGTGTGCAAAACTAGTGACGCCTTTGGCCACTGAACTTACTCTTGGCTGTGTGCCGTGCCTCATCTCAAAATTAATGAGCGTTGAAGGGAGAACATTGCATGTCAAAACATTAATCCATCTTCCAGGAGTTCATTGTCTTTTCCCTAAATTTTATTAACTATAGTATCTTAAAAAATAAACAAATACCTATGGCTTGGGAAATCTGACAGGGAAGGCAAAAGTGAAAGACACTACAAGTTAGAGAGGAGCCTATGCAAGGAAAAGCCGTGCAAAAGTCTATCAGTGAGATAGACCACACAAGGCAGAGGGCGGCAGGCCGGTGGGTATGGAGAGGAGAAGAGAGCAGGAGGCACGCCGAGCAAGAAGCGGGACTGTGTGCTTGAGATGGCATCCAGTGTTCAATTTTTCAAGCCACTGTGTGCCCTCCCCTCAGCAAAGCCAGCTCACTAAGCTGCCATGGTTAACGTTTATCATGAATCCAAGATTTGCTTTGGACCATCAGTGAGTAAGTTATTACATGGATTATTTCTCTAGTTTTTTCCCTCACATTCATGTCCTTTTTCTTATGGATGAGATCATTGTTCACACATGTTAATTAGCCTCCTGCATTGCCACACTATGTCAGGATTCAGCCCCATCTGTCTGAGTCTTGTCTGATCTTAACTCAGCTTCAGCCTCCCCTGGATGATGAGATTTTCTTTAGTTCTAAGTATTCACAGTTGCAAATTCTAAACCGTGACACAAAAGAGTCAGTAGTGGGGATCAGTATGCAATCTGTGTTCTGTTTCACTCCTCCTTTTAATAAGGCCAGATGATCAGTGCTGCCACTCCTACATCTGGCTTGCGAAACCTCCTCTCACCGGTGCTGTGCTCTGAACTCAAATCAGAAAACATTTTTGGAAGGAGCCAGACAGTAAATATGTAGGCTTTGGGGGTTAAATGATCTCTGATCTCAGCCACCCAGCTCCTGAATAAAGACACCAGAAGTAGCATATGTATGGAGGAAGGGGACTGGTCCCCATAAAACTTGATGTGCAAAATCAGGAACCAGGTGAGATGCCACCACTGCAGGGAAGAGTGACCATCCTGCCCCATGGCTTAAAAAGGAGAGTGTTGAAGACTAAACTGTCTTCATCGCAGCCCAGAAGGCAGCTACTGAAGGACACTATTCATTTGCAACCATATTGCTTATGAATAACCCCAGAGGTTCTCAGAAAATACTTCAATCTTTCTATTACTAATATTTAATTTTGAATATTATTTCAGTAGAAGAATAAAAAAATGCATTCCTAAATTAGTACATTGATTTCAGGATCCACTAAATTGGTCTTGATTAACAGTTAAAAAACCATAAAATATTATGAGGATTAAAGAAAAACAAAATCTGGATCATAGAAGATTCTTGTGGAAGATTCTAAATTACAGGAAGGAACAATGAATAAAAGAAAGTAGAATCTTAGATCTGAATTTGCCCTTAAAATCCCCAATCTAGTTGCTCATTCAATGGATAATTGATTGATTAAATGAAAGAAAGAGCGTCTTTCTACAAGGAAGAAATTACAAGATGTGATTCAAAGAAACTCATCACTTTGGGTGGAGTTTAGGTTTCAATATTGGTATGCAGAAAGCTTTGAGTAAGAAACTGTTATGGATTATGTATTAGGTGTCAAAAGCTCATGTGTGAGATAACTCAAGAACATGATTGGGTTATGAGAATCTTAACACAATCCGTGAATTAATTCCCTGATGGGATTAATTTTTGGGTGTTAACTGAGGATGAGTAGGGTGTCACTAGAGAAGGTGGGTCTCTGGGATATGCCTTTGGGATTCATATTTTGTATCTGGACATCAGAGTCTCTCTCTGCTCTCTTATCATCATGTGAGCTGCTTCCCCCTGCCACACTCTTCTGCCATGATTCAGCCTCACCTTGAGCCACTAGGAATGGAGCTGGCTGGCAATCGATCAAGACCTCTGAAACTGTGAGCCACCAAATCAACTGTTCCTCCTCTAAAATTGTTCTGGTCAAGGGTTTAGTCACAGCAGCAAAAAAACTAACCAAAACAGGATCCTTCCTGGGTTCTGCAAATGCAGTTATTTTATTCAACATCTGTCTGCGTGGTCTCCGTGTGGCAGAAACGATGCTGGGCCGTGAGGGACAAGGACCACAAACCCACCATGAGTGAGGGAGGGGTAAGTTCAGCCAACACAAAAGCCAGGAAACAAGGTGTTTGTGTCAGATGGGATACAGTTCCACAGCCACATGTATTTTCTCAATTTCTTTTTCCTAATATTAAGAGATCAGAGGAATAGTTTAAACCTTTTTCTTGGGGGGGGGGGTGGTGGTGTGTGTGCATCATTTGAAGGACAACTTTAAACACAGGAGAACAGGCTAGATGGAGCACTGTGTTCATCTCTCTTTCTGGGTTGACCAGAAACAAAGCTGAGTTAATACTCTGTTTTAGTCAACTGTATCACTGCTGTGACCAAAACACCTGACAAGAATAATTTTACAGGAGGAGAAGTTTATTTGCTTCTCATGGTTTCAGAGTTCTCAGTCCCTAGGTGGTCCACCCCATTAGACTGAGGTGAGGCAGGATGTCATGGCAGAAGACAGCAGCTGGACTCGTGGCACCAGGAAGCAGAAAGAGAGCCCCCCTGTGTCCCACCTCCTTCAGCCACACCCTACCTGCCTACAGCTCCTACCAAGTCAATCCCTGTCTGGGGGTTGATTCATTGATTAGGTGAAAGCTCTCATAAACCAATCACTTCACCTCTAAACTTCCTTGCATGAGCTTTTGGGAGATACTTCATATCTGAATCACCCCATACTCCAACTGAAGACGGTGAGAATTCCCAGGTTCAAGGCACATCTGCCTCTTTCCACTTCCAGATTGTTAGTCATTTCTACATCTACGTATTTATTCTTTCCACATATGAAATAAAATTAGCTAACCACATATGACTATACATATTTATATATATATAAATTATATTCATATGTTTAGCTACTTTTATATAACAATGTTGTAAACATGTATGTCTGTAACAGTCTCAAACACATGCACACACACAATCACAAACATCATTGTTATTTTTGTAACAGCTCTGCCCATATCATCGTCCTAAATCTGATTATTTTCAAGAGTGATTCAGGAACTTTGAAGAGGAGCACTTCAGAATAGTCATATGAAAGGATAATTGAATCTGTTTTTTTTTTTTTGTGGCACTTTTATTTCAGTTTCAAAATGCTTTCTTAGGTGAGAGAATTGTGCATCTGCCCAAGACTGTTTAGTTAGAAACTTGTAACTTGAGATCTTGTTCTGAGCCTTCTAACTCCACAAGCTGCTCACTTTTGCTTCAAGCCAGACCCTCATTGTGAAACCACAGCAGGAAATCACACATCCATTTCATCACCCTGCACAGGGACTGCCCCAGTTGGAAATTAAAATAGAGGCAGCCAGTCAACTTTAATGCCAGATGGATAGCAAAGAACATTTTATTATGAGTATCTCATATGCAATATTAGGGCCATATCTATCCTAAAAAAAAATCCATCATTTTTCTCAAGTTCAAATTTAACTAGATAACTGCACTTTGTCTGGTAATCCTTCTGGTAAGAAGCAACCCTGAATATGAAGATAAAAGGGCAATGCCTTTAAAGTAAGGGGCTCTTCGATATTCTTTCCAATAAATAAGATTCCCATGGTTTCAAGAGCTCTGATTTAAAAAAAAAAAAACACTTTTCATCTTTATTGAATATAATAGACAAATAAAACATGCAAATAATTAAGGTGTATGATGATATATGTTAGTCAGTTTTTCATTTCTGTGGCCAAAATACCTGAGAAGAACAATAGAGAGGAGGAAAAATTTATTTTGGTTCATGGTTTCAGTGCATGGTTGCTGGCTCCATTGGTGGAGACCTCAGGTGAGGCAGAGCATCATGGCAGGAGGGTGTGGTGGAGAAAAGCAGCTCAGTTTATGGCAGCCAAGAGGAGAAAGAGAGAGGGGGATAAAAGGAGAAGAGAAACTCTTCCAGGGCACCCCTCCAGTGGGCTACTTCCTCTAGCCATGTACCACCTGCCTACAATGACCACCAAGTAGTCCTTACAGCATTCAATGGATTAATCCAGAAAATGGATTGACAAGCCAGAGCCCTAGTCATTGCCTACAAGCTGACCTCTGAACCCTTCTGCATGGGGGATTATGCTTTCAAAACATAAGCTTTTGGGGGTATGTTCCAGATGCACATTTTACCAATGTGATTATTTGATGTTATATACACAAAGCCAAATTAGCACACCCATCACCACACATCATCACCAACATGTGTGTATAAGAGAGAAAAAGAGGGAGACTGAGACACTGAAGATCTGCTCTCTTAGCAGACTTAGACACAGTGTTACATATAGTCACATGCTGTCCATTAGATCCCAAGAAGTTAGTTATAATTAAAAATTAGCACCTTATAATACAAAACTCCCTGCTTCTACCTCACTCCAACCACCATCCTAATAGCTGCTTCTGCAAATTTGACTTTTTAGATCCCATGTGTGAGATCACATGGTATTTGTCTTTCTGTGCCTGTCTTATTTCCCTTGACACAATACCCTCCAAGATGTCATGAGCAGCAGAGTCCCTCCCTCCTTTCCCCTTCTTCCCTTTCTGTTTTCCTCCCTTCTTCCCTCCCTCCCTTCCTTCCTTCCTTTTGATTCTTGTTAAATTTATTGAAATTGACCTCCTTTTCTGTGAAGTTCACAAAGTTGTGCTTAAAAAATTATTGCTATAAAATTATTATTTCTCCATTCTTTGTTGTGCCCTGAATCTAACTTTATTATGAAATCTGCATATTAAAAACAAAACATGTTTTCTTTGTAGACGTCTGGGGTTTAAGGTTAGACAGGGCTGTGCTTTGTAAGAGGACCCTCATTACCATGGCTGAAGCCTGGGAGGCTGCCATTAGTTGCTCATTAGTCTCATCGTATTTAGTTTTGATCTCCTGATCCTTTGTGGGAAAGTGCTTAATATGCAACCTTCCCATTTCCTTTTCAGTTCATTAATTTGAACTATAATCTTATGATACATCCAACACTGAGCTTTACCAGGCCCTGCCTGGATGAGCTGTGTAGCCAATAAATCCAATGAAGTCATTTCCCCAGTGCAGAGATGTCCCCAAGGAGCCCATGGCCCTGGGGCGATGATGCACCTGGTGCTATTTAAGTTAGACACTGACAGGAATAAGGATCTTATTTTTAGCTTTCCTAATAAATATCTGAACACAGCAAGAAAGGCTGGTTGGAAACATCTTGTTTCTCCCAGGGGACTTGGGTTTTGAGAAATGGTATTCCTGTTTTGTCTGCTTGGGCTGTTATTACAAAGACATCACACATTGGTGACTTATGGACAAGGGGCATTGATGTTTCACAGTGCAGGAGGCTGAGAAAAGTCCAAGGTCATGGTGTTCACATCTTGTGAGTCGGGTGAATGCCTGCTTCTTCACAGTGTCTTCTCACTGTGACCTCCCATGGTTGAGGGAACATTTTACGTTCCCATTAAAAACTCGACTCCCAATGTTCCCACCTCCTATGGCCATCACCTCCAGGTTAGGGTTGCAACATATGAATTTCAGGGAATCAAAAGTGTTCAGATCATAGCAACTTTAATATATTTGAAAATAGTAATGTATTCCTATTGATAAATGCTCTCCTATTTGGAAAACCATCATCATAGGAGTATCAAAGTAATATTTGGGTAGATATTATTTTGAAAGCACATCCATGGACTGAAATTACAAGACAGTTAATTTGGAGTTTCCCAAGACCACGCTGTTGTCTGGTACCTGAAGCTTTCATTGTGAAACCACACAAAGCATATTGTCGATGTCAAAATCTGTCATTTTATTTTAAGTCATCACATTTCAGAATTTTACCCAAGTTTATGGTTAAAAAAAAAAGAGTCACATTCTAATTAGCTACATTTCTAAAAGAACTGAAGGGAGATAAAATTAATAACAATTGCCAGTTCCCCTTGATCAAATGTCTACAATAGTCCTACAGTCCATCAAGGACCTCAATTTTACTCAGGAGGAAGTAATCCAGTGACAAGAGTGAAGGGTGGAGCCACTTTCTGCTGCTCCCCCACACCTGTGTCCTCCTTCAGGGCTCCTGAAAAGTGTCTTGACTTAGGAATCGTGGAAGGGCGACATGGAGAGGCATGCTGAGAAACGTTCCTTTGTCTGGGGGCTCAAGGGTTATTGATTTAAAGAAGTGTTCCCAGTTTCACTGCACTTAGGTTCTGTGAATTAAAAAACTCTTGTCCTTTCCCTGGACATTGGATAGTCATCAGGACGGAGGGTATTAGACAGGAGGCAGCTTTCCTACATCATCATCAATATGCAGAAAGACAAACTTACTTAGACAAATGCATAACACTACTGTGGGTATTGGATCCAGTGTAGTCAGATCATCTACAATTTAAATGTGTTTCTAGAAAGAAGGCTGCAGTTCTACTTGTTTTCATTAGTTTACATAAAAGACTTTAGATGCTTAGAAAATATGGTTGGATCACTACTCCTACGATGTGAAATACAATGATTCAATGTATGTGTGTATGTTTAGTAAAAATTAAAATGACCATTAAATATGAATTTTCCCAAATACGTATTCCTATACCTTACTTAGTTCATTTAACCCTTTTGAGTCAAAATCCAATTGAAGCTTCCTGATGCCTGGACCAGACCATAATGGGAAGACGTGTCCAGACAGAACTGAAAATTGGTGACCAAAGATGACTTGGAGATCTTGACATATTTAATGACCCTTTGCAAAGACCAGGTCAGTGCATCTGCCTCTACCAGCTGTTATTTTCTCAAGGAAGGAAGAGTCCATTCAGTAGCTTCTCTGCTGAGGGTGAAGTAGGCTTGTGTAAGCTCATAGTTTTCCATCTCTCTCTATGGAACTGAACTATCATCTGTTCTTATCATCTGTGATATAAAAGCTGATGGGAAGGCTTCTCTGAGGAACCCTAATACACTTAAATTACAGAATCCAGCCTGAAACTGTGTTTCCCTGTCCAATTTTGGTAGTGCATAAGGCTTCATCTGTCAAACCCCCTGGTCTGTTACTGAGGTTTCAGATGAGCTGGGTGAACACCTGGGGCAGAGACAATACTACTCTCTACACTTTCTGTGTGACAAAGAGCTTGTGTCTCAAGAAAACAACCTGGAGGTGAGATTTAGGGAAATTATACCAAATGATCGAAATTAAAATGTTAAAGTGAAGGGATGAGGAAAAAATAAATAAATCCTGGGAGAATCTAGCAAGATAAAAGTCATCCCTCGACTCAAGACCAGAGAGAGGGTGAAGCCTCACAAGAGGAGAGAAAGACCCTAACTTTGTGAGCTTAGCATCCAAGGGAAGGAAGACGCGGGCAGTTCTGACCTCCACTTCGCTGGCTGTGTGCTCTGGAAAGGTCACTGTGCTTCTTAGCCCCATTACATTTCTGGTAACTGACATTTCAACAGCAGGTGCTTCCTTACCACGGGGTCACACTTTAAAGCATTTCATATGTGTTTTCTGATGATTGTCACAAGAACTCTAAGTGATAATTAGTATCTTATCTCTAATTTACATATGAGAGATCAAAGAACAGAGTTGCCTAGTTCCTTTTTCAAAGTTTCACATTCACTGGGTGGTGGGTTCTGTGTCCAAAGTGGGGACATCTGATTCCAGAGCCCAATTCTTTACAATCTTCCAGATTAGTCAACAGAAGATGGAAAATGAGGAATGACATTAGTACTTATCTCTGTTAAAAATATCGCTTCCCATTTTTCAAAGTCAAGTTGGAGGACTTGTTTTAATATCCCCCACTTCTTTCTCATCCTGTTTATTTTCCCATCATGTGCTCAAGGGCACAGAGCATGTGTATAAAAGGCATTTTCTGCCAACCCTGTAATCTCTGCTTTCCAGGTTACATTTTCCTGTTTTATTGCTAAGTGCCTTTTTACTGGCTGTAGGACCATGTGCCTTTTGCCTTTTGAGGCGTTTGGTTGTATTCTGCTGAAGAGTGCTTGTTCTCAATGCGATGGCATTGAGCAACTCATGTCCTCGTTAAGAGACTTTCAAGCTTTGCCTTTATGATGTTTTAGGGAAGATGAAGATTAGCTTTTACCCCAGAGCTTTATGCACCCCATGTATTAAGGGTTTCGGAGTCTCGTGTTTACCATTCCTGTTCATCCTATTTTCTGAATGTGTTTGACAGGAGTGTGAATCCAGATCATTTTACTCCTTCCTGAGTGGAAGCAGAACTTCCCCATTACCACTATGAATTTATAATCAGCTAGCATGTGGAATAGCTTTCTCAGGCTCATGTCCTGGGGTGGAGGCACGGAGGGAGAATTGAGGTTCTGGCCCATTCTGGCAGTTGTTGAGGGAGACAAACAAGACTTCCTGCAAGTGGTAGGCTTAAGCAAGGTCTCAAAAGGCAGAGGAGTTCTCAAATATTAACATGCCTTTGCTTTAATTAGCATGCCAAGTTTAAAGAGAGCATAAATGAGTGATTGAAATTGCTTGACTTAATGACGCCTTAATAATAACCCTAATTCAGTTTATTCGACATCTATCACTCATAGATGAATAGCTAATGCCTTTTCTAATAAAACAGTCATAATAAAATAAAAGAAGTCATAAAATATATTATTTTTATTATTTTAATCATACATTCTAAGTGGAGACACAGAATCCATTCAAATAGTTCTATAAAATGTGTTCTCTTTTTACATATTAAATTACTTTTACTTGATAATATAACAGGATACTAAAAACAGGTGTTGTATTCTTATCCTACTGATAATTAAGTGAAAATGAATTCCAGCCCCAAACCTATATATTACATACTGAAAAGTAACTCTGGTTGTATTTGGGGAAAACTGACATGGGGAATTACATGTTGATCCCTCTACAACTTCAGTTGGTGCAGTAGAGACTTGACAGCCTGTGCCTGAGATGGACACAAAAACTCTTCTCTCAGTTCTATGCACAGTCGTTAAGATGCTCTGGCATTTCTCAAAGTGATTGCTGAGAGAACAAGACGTGCTGCTATTACAGAAGGCACACACGGTACTAACTCATTCCATTTCCCCAACAGTGGCTTTCTCATTCCCCCACAGCTGCATATGTCAGCCCTTGAAATCCACATGCTGCTCACAGCGTCCTCCTTCACCATCTTATCTGGCTTTCTTAACAACTCCGAGATTATCTCCACATGATTGCTATAAACAAGCGTGTGCTCTGTCACCTGAAAACGGCCCCTCAGAAGCCTGGCCTTTTTAAAGTCAAGACCAACAGAGGGTAGGAAATTAAATTTACAGACTTCCCGAAACATATCAAGCATGATGCTCAGTATGCTAAAATGCAGTGACCCATTTGGTCTTTAACTAAACTCTGAGGGACATCCATTTTATCTCTGATCAGTGAGAAAGTGGACTACTCCAAGTGCCACAGTGAGTGAACGGCAGAACTGGATGTCAATTGCACCAGATCCATGCAGACCCCCCCCCCCAATACACACACTCACTTGGCCCAGTTTGTACACACTAAATTTTGTTTCTCCACTAGCATACGTGCATCACATCTATGGCTTTTTCTACAAGAATTATGCTTGTTCTTCATTCACTTATTCAACAAACCCTGAGATTCTGTTAAGGGTCACGCCCAGGGATACCCTCCTCAATATGCATTGTGAACAAACCCCTGACTCTCCATTTCAAATCTCACAAACCAGTAGCAAATGAAATGTTAGAGAAAATGTTTCACCAGTGTATGGGAGGTGAGGATCATGAGAGCATAAAGGAAACAGACTGAACCTATCTCAACTCTTGGAGATAGATCCTCTCTGTGAATGCATGTTAGGGTCATACCTTAAAAAATATATATAGATGAATAGACCTTACCAGACAAGTAGAACTTAGAAGCTTCCCAAGACAAAATTGGACTATCTTGGGGAAGAAATGAGCTCTGCTAATTCAGAAATTGATACATTTTAGTAGAGTTCCATGATTGGATCAGAGTTCAAAAGAAGGATCCAGTAGATGGATGGGTGTGAAGTCCTGGGGAGGATTGGTCTGGTTTCTGATGTTTGGTCCAACTGAGATGCTTTATTTATTCTCATCTTGTGGGCTTCAACTCGGTTTGCAGGATGACATGAGTACTGAGCCCTTTGCCCATGTTTCCTCTTTATGTGGTAGGTGTGTGCTGTGGGCCTCATCACCCAGTCAACAGTTGGTGTGCACTGTCCATCAGCCCCTCTGGACTGTGAGCTTTTCCAGGAAAGGAAGGGCGGTGTCTGGTTCAACTCCTATTTCTAGCTCTTAGAACAGTCATGATGGAGTCACAGGATCGACGTTTGATGGCTATTTGCCCAAAGTTCTAGTAAATGAGTTTCCTCTACTTGATGAGAGAAATGTAGTGATATGTTCCAATTTCTTGCCCCAAACTTTTAGAATTGTTTATGATCATTAAAGGTCAATACTGTATTTTTCTTTGCCCCACCCTTTTATATGTACCCTGGGAACGTTTGTTCTTTAGTGAATTTGTTCTTAAGCAATCTCATTTTGCTATTACCTGCTCGTCTCTAACCCCAAAGTCCATTTGTATCATGTTTCTCTTCACTCTGGTGCTTGCTGCATCTTATAATTTAGTATAATTTGTGAATTGCATTAACATGCTATTTATTCTCACTTGGAAATCTCATGTACTCTGCCTCCCTTCGTGTAGCTTATCACCAAGAATAATGTAGATGCCTAGCAAATTAAATGTGCCAATGCTATTTAATTTGGAGCAGTTATGAATATAAAAGGAGAAAAATAAAAATAGAGGATTGAATAGATTTTGAAAACAAACAGATACCTATAATGTATGATTCCTCACAGAAAAATATGCTGGAGAAAAACAGATAAAACAAATGTGCATGGAAGGTGTGGAATGAATAATTGGGAAATAATCATTTAGAAGAAAATGGTATAAATGTTAATAGATTATGCAGAAGCTGTATTATCAAAAAATAATGACACATCTACTTGAACACTAGAATACCGGAGCTGAAAGTCATTCTGAGGGTTCTTAAACCCCTCCGTCTCTTTTTATAGATAAGAAAAAAAATACACAGAGACTTGGCCAAGGTCATCACCCCTGTTGGATTTGGGCAAATCCAGATGCCAGGCTTCTGTTTCTTCTAACCAGCTGTTACCTCTTCTAAAGCACCAGCCTGTCACATTGGTGAGGCCTTGTGGGTAATAAACGATTGGCACACTTTTGATTTGTCTAATGCACTTGTTAAAATAAAGAGGGTAGCTGACATTTCCTTACCCAAAACATGCAAAACTCTGGGGCTTATGAGAGCAAAGACATAAGGACACATTTCCCACTGGTGGAGGCCAGATCTGAGGCTCTCCTTTCTCATTCCAGGATCATTGCTCTGGCACTGTGCCCCGCTGACCTCACACAATGACCATCACGGCACACTGGAGGGAACACAACCATGGACTAGCCCATCTTCAGTCCAAAGTCTGAAGAAACACAGTCACTGCTAAGGTGACAGAAAAACAGTTTCAGGAACTTACCGTCTGTTGCATCCTGGAGGTGGACAGACATTCACATTGTCTTCAGGCAGCCCAGCACTGTAGTTCAGCTTTGGAGACTCGGGATGTCTTGTCAGTGTCGTCAAGATGACCCACTTGAGGCAGGTCCCAGATAAACTGAATTGTCACTTAGGCAGGCCTACCCATCAAAACTGTGATTTTCTGGACCATGAAATAAGCTCGAGCCATTTGCTAATATTCAGAATGGGTCCCGGGAAGCAGTACTTGGCCTTCTCTGGTGAAGCTTCTCCATCTGTACGTAAGCATCAGATTCTGGGAACCAAGCACCAGGTCAATAGCACTAACACATAGATCTGAATTTCTGGAATAGCTACAGAAACAGCTGACAGATGAAAAGATTTCCAAATTTAGACAAGGAAAAAATAAGATGGGTTGTGTTGGCTTTGATCAGCAATAGGTATGGTTTTAAAATACTGTTCTCTTGAGTTGAATGTCTCTCACAGCACTTGATAAAAATGCACATTCAATGCAAATTTGACCATATTAGTGTTTAGGAACATGTATGCCATTCTTACACACATGATAGAAAATAAAATAAACATGCATTTTCATATTTATTGTCTTATATGTGGAAGTGGATGAACTCTGATGTAACTCCCCACTTATTATACACCCAACATATTCACATCACTAATTATGCATCGTTATGTATTTTCATAATAATAGACAAATACTTAAGGTCATAAGAATTGGATTTCCCTAGAAGGGTACCTGATATTCTTAACTAATTTCCTACAGTCCTTAGTACCAGTGTTCATTTTTCAGAACCTGTATTCTAAACCTCTAAAGAACAGAAATAACATTTGCCTTAATCCAATAAAGGTTTTTGTATCAGTGTAACCTGAGAATATATAATTATTTTATAAAAGACTAGAATTATTGAAAATGTCCATTAGACATTAGAGATATTGTAACCTTAATTGAACTGAAGTGAGAGTAACTATCTCCAGCATCAACATTTTGGATAGGAAATAGAGGTACATATTTCCAGCCAATGTTTATGTTCTGAATGAGGTGGCTTGCAAAGTCATGGTATTCTCAGTTTTAGCAGCCTCCACCCTTGCAAACACAGAGGTTCAACAGGTTTAGGCATGCCACATGGGGATGGGTAGGTTTCAGGGTCTCAAACAATAGAGCTCAAAGGGAAAAATCTGGAATTAAAAATACAGAGCCAAGGAAGAAGAACCCCCATGGTGGAAACTGTGGCAAAACAGGCATCTCTGAGCACAGGGACACCTTGGGTGCTGTCAACACCAGGAAGCCCAGGCTGGCCTCATGGGAAGCCAGATAAGCTCTAAGTGTTCATCCCAGTTGCACGGGCCACTGCGTGGGTTGGAATATGGAGTTCAAAGCAGATTAGCTGGGGAGGGTACAGGCTGAATATCTTCCCTGACAGGAAACTGAAAGTCATTTTGGAGAGATGAGTCAATGACCAAAGAACAAAAATCAAATAATCATCAGAAGGCAATGACTGTGAGAGGGGAAGACAGCTGTGGAGAGCAGGATGTCTGGGGCAGCAGCATGGCCCGAGGGCTGGGCAGTGGACCCAGAATGAGGCTGTTTGTGTCCAGGACATTATCGCTGCTTTGTGTGGCAGGTGCTCAGTACATGAGACCCATGAAAGGTAGAATAATAATCCCTCCCAGGGATGGCCATTTGGTGACAACTGGAGCCTGTGAATATGTTGTCTTACAGGACACAGGGGGCTTTTCACATCTCACTAAGGTAAGCATTAAAGCTGGGAGGATTACCCTGAGTATCTGGGAGGATACCCCAGGTCTATAATAATCACAGAAGTCTTTATGAAATGGAATGAAATGGAAAGGTTGGTGTCAATGAGGTGACGTGGCAATGCACATTGGGTTGCAGGAGGGCAGCTGGGAGCCAAGGAGAGGGGAGCCCTCGAAGTGGTGAGGGTGAGCATCAGATTCTCCCTGAGCCTCCAGAAGGAACACTGCCCTGCCCAAATCCTGATTTTAGCCTCATGTGATCCACTTCATACTTCTGACCCACCAAACTGTAAGACGATAAGTTCATGTTGTTCTAAGTTGTGAAATTCACAGTAGCTTGTTGCAGTAGCCACAGGAAACCTAAAGAAATGGATAAGTTCGATTTTAGGATTAAGTCAGTCAGGAAAAGGGCTCTCCTCAAGTAAGTAGCAAATTTAAAGAGAAACAGGAGCAGCTTAACAGGGAAGGGAGGGTAAGGGTGTGAAGCAGAGCTGCTTGGAAGGCCAACTCCAAGGGTAACCTGGAAGCCTTCATTTGTATTTATAGTCCCTGGATCGACCACTCTCTGAATGACCCAATGTATCTGAGCATGTGTAAAACAGTTGTTGACCGGGATACCTTCACTTATAAATCTGGAGCCCTGGTCTCTCAGCATGCTCCCACCTATGAGCTGTCAGCGAGCATGTAAGGAACACAAGGCCTGTGCCGTGGCCAGAGCCTGGCCCTGCTCTCCTGAGCCTGCTCTCTGGCAGATGGAGCCAGACTGGCAAGGGAAGAATGGGGCCACTGTGCAGGGCAGCAGGAGCCATCCTGAGCTTGATGTCAACTTGCCAGCGGCTTCACGGTTTAATGCAAAAGAAATGTTCAGAGAGGTTTACAGAGTTTGTAAGAAAGAGTGTTACAGTAGCACTATGTGTAAGTGTCAAAATGTTGAAAATTGCCAAAATAACTAATAAAAAAGTGAGTGTTTTTAAAAATTAGAATGCTTTCATAACACAAACTAATATAAGCCATTAAAATAGTGCTTTGTCATAGTCTTTATGGTATGTGAACGGCCTTATAAGTCAAAAATTATGGTATAAACTTATAAGACCCCAATTTTATACACTACATATTTATGATGAGGAAAAGGATTATGGAGATAATATAGTTGAAGCTAGCTTAATTTTTATTTCATTTGTGCTTTTTTCACTCAGAAACAGCTTATTTATTACATAAACAGCTCTGTGTGATGAGGGGTAAGGGGGAGCAGAGATTTTATTTTTTATTTTTATTTCTTTACTTAATGATTCTTTTTTTTAATTGTAGTTGTAGATGGACAGAATGCCTTTGTTATTTGTTTACTTTTATGTGATACTGAGGATCAAGCCCAGTGCGTCATACATGCTAGGTAAGCGCTCTGCCGCGGAGCTACGGTCCCAGGTCTAACGGTGTTTTATATAAGTGGTTTTTATTATTTGTGTTTATTGATCATTTAACAACTGCAACATATTGTTTTCTAAGCTTTAAAAATCAAATCCTTTCAGCAATTTATTTTGTACAGGTTCTCTTATTTACACTTTTCTCTATTTTGCAATTTAGGTACAATTTTCATCATTCAACTCAGAAACAGGAAAGGATTCTCAAAACTTCTGCCTTCCTCAGGCACCATTCCCAATCACTTGGCTTTGTAATCCTTTTATTTCTCCCTAGTTGATTGTCAACCCTCACACCAAGCTTCTGTCACGTGGCTTCTGTGTGGCCTGAGGCTTCTAACTGGCCCATAGCTAAACTCTTCTGAGTCTTTTTAGTTCATTATCGTTTTAGTCATGTCATCAGTTATATATGCTTTGGCCAGATAATGATAGTAAAATAGTGTATCATGCAATACCCAATTTAAAACCCTCCAATTTGGCTTGGAATACATAATAAAACCTTTGATCCTGCTTATCAGGCCCATTTGAGCTGACTTCGACCTACTTCCCAGCTTCATCTCTCATCATTCCCTGTGGAATGATCTGGCTTCCTTAGTTTTCAGCCAATGATATCCATCATCCTGATAGGCACAAGATGCCTTCCTGACACTGGGACCTCAGCTCAGAAGCTCGTCCTGAGAGGCCTTCCTGATCCCTCTGCATCATTCATGCCCCGTTCACATGCTGTCTGCATGCTGCATGCCACTCCCTGCCACTGTGGGAGAGTGGTGAAAATCTGTTTTCTCTTCTACACTCTAAGCTCTGTGAAGACCAGGCCCATGCATTGCAATGGTTTTATCCCCAAATCAAATGCTTTCTGGTGTAGAAGGAAGGTTTTCTAACAAATGGAAGTTTCAATACATGGATAAACAGTAGTAAATCATCTGATCTAATTGGGCTGTAGGAAAACTTAGAAGCGAAGGAAGCACAGTAGCCTACAATCTGCACAAGGCACTTAGTTCAGGCATTTTTTTCTGTGTCTGTTGTATGACCACTTTCCATCTCCATCATGTTTCAAATGCAGTCCAACTCTTGGGGTATCTTTATATGATCAATGACAAATCACTAAGGACACTTTTCACAATAATTAGCCATTTCCTATTTGTATACAAAATTTTTCTCCAGGTTCTCATCCCAGTAACAAATCAGAATCTTGGTAGCCTTGCTGGTTTCTGAGGTTCCTTTCTTACTTCTTTACACCAAGCTGTGTCTTCCTTCCTGAGTCCTTTGCAGTGGAAACTCAGCGTCCCACTTGCCAGGCTTCTGTAGCCGGTTTCTCCCAGGCACTATCCCTGTGTTTCCCATCTTAGCCCTCACGGTGCAGCCCATGAGGAGTCATGAGCAAGCCCACCTCTTGCTCTCTCTGTAGCATACACTCTGAAGAGGGCCAGAAACCCAGGGACTAGTTCCTAGTATGATGAGCATTTTGAACAAGTTTACTTCTTTAATCATCCCTTTGATTGATGACTTGCTCATACACAGTCTGGGTCTGGATTGGTACTGTCTCTGAGTATTATTTCCATGATTGTTCTTGGGATTTGATACAATATCATGGTATTTTATTTTTACATAAGCCTTTCTAAAATATAATGCTGAACATTTAAATACTGTGTTTCATGTACTTTTATAGACTCTGCAACACTTAACAATGGACTATGTATAGAAATTAATTAATTCTTGTTTAGTAGAACAAATTGCAGGTTGGGGATCCAAAAGATAACCAGGAAAGTTTAGAGTCATGTCATCAGTTATATATCAATGAGGTAGATGCTAGTACTGAAATTTGCCTTTGGAATTTTGTATGCCAGGAAAGGCAGATGGTTTCACTGCATCCTTTGACAATTTGAACATTTAACTTACAAATTCAGCTTCCATGTGATATCTTTGTTAGAAAACACCGGAAAGAGAAAAAAATTTTTTCTGCACAAGAGTGATATTGATGCAAGTTAAATGGCCAGCCTTGCAAAACATGTATTTAAGGGTTAGAAGAATGAGGAGAATAAAAACCAAACTAAATTTTAGTCTATCTAATTTAGGTATCTCTAATTCAGCAGCATGACCACTTTATTTTAATGGCAATATCTAATGTGGTATTGTCATTCTCTTGCCAAAAATTGATTAGATGAGCTCTTTGTAAAAATTATGATGACTGGAAAAATATGGGCAAGTTTAATTTCATCAATTCAAAAATATGATCTCCTTTCCTAATGGAGTGGAACTTAAAAAGAGGAAATAGAAGGCCAAGTCAGATGTGGTAATTAGGGAGCTGGCCAAGAAACTACAGTCGTGGTTACTTGAGATACATTTCCAGAGAAGTCTGACCACAAAAAGCCTCAATGTCACTGAGCTGGTAGCAGAGACCCAGTTTATTAAGGCATGAGTGCAAAATAGACAGAGGGCATTCTGACCGTGGTCTTAGCATTTATTAGTTAATAATGGATCTAGTGTTGCCAGGAGACGTCAATCCTTGTGTACTAATCTGATCAAGGATTTTCCTTTTCTAAGTTAGTGAATAGGTGAAAAATCCTTTGATAGGTTAAAGTCACAAATAACCTTAGTTAATTCTGTTTACAAACTGCTTAATTCTGACTCATTAGATATTTGAGAGTATTTGAAAGTATTTGAAATAGTGAAGAATTAGATCTGGGGAATATTAACTTTTAATTTCCCTATGAGGAATATCTAGAAGGGTGACTGATGTTTACACAAATAAATATTTAAAAGGCAGAAAGCCATTGTAAGAATTTGAAAATTTTCATTTCCTTGCTAAGATCTGATAGAGTTTAATAAGACTTATCAAATAGGTGAAATTTGCCTTGAAAATTAAATGACAGATTACAAATGCAGCAGATCCAGCCTCCCAAAGAGTTGGAAAGTTGGAACAACTTAAGTAGTATTTACAGAAGTCCTGAAATGGAAAGATGGTGTCCCAGCCTCAAGTTCTAAAGTCTAGGCTTCCCTTTGCTCCCCAGACACACAATAATTTGCTTGCATTTTAAGTAACAATATTATTAGCTTATTTTAAAATGTATATGATTTACAGTTATGAAGAATGAGTCCTGTACATTTGCTTCCATAGCACACGCAAAGAGTCATGTGAGTACATTGCTCGTGACAGGTCATGCATCTTGTTACTAGAGAAACCATTACCAACTTCTAATGGCTGCCTAGAGTGTGCAACAGTGTTTTCCTGACCCAGAAGATCTTTACTCCTACTCCTTACCAAATTAGATTAAGGAAGCAAACTAGATAAAGAAAGAGAGAAAACAAAAGAGAAAAGCGGACATGGCCCCAAGGCAGAGACTGTATTCAGGATTCATTCAGTCAGCAACACGTCCCTGTTATCAACTGTTGGCTATCACAGCATGTCCACCTTATGGCCTGTACCAGTCACCAAAACTCATACGTCCTGCACAGTAGTGCCCCTTGCCCACAAGGTCCCCGGTGGATGTCCAAAACCTCTGATGGGTTCACAAATATCAGCAGTCAATCTGATGTTAGCTCAGACTTCAGGACTGTCTCCTAAGGATGACAGATCAGCTCCTGAGGTTGATTGCTGCTCTTTTTTTAAATACTTGCATTGCTTAATTCAAAAGTTCTGTACATTTTCCAAACTCACTTGTTCTACTTTTGAAATACACAGTTGAGTTGTTATCAACCAAAGTTACCCTACTCACTATAGAACATCAGAAGTTATTTCTCCTGTCACTGCACCCCTCTACCCATTGACCATTTCCTCAGCTTTGTTAATGACTGTTGTGCTCGGCTTCTATGAAGTCAACTTTAGAGCGACCACATATAAGTGAACTTACAATATTTGGTTTTGGAGGCCTAATTTGTGTCTAATTCACTTAACATAATGTCCTCCAGTTCCATCCATGTTGGGGTGAAGGTCAGCATTTCATCCTTATGGCTGAAGAGCTTCCCACTGTGAACATGCACCACACATTGCTTCTCCATGTGTCCATCACTGGACACTCAGGTTGATCCCATATTTGGCTACTGTGTTCAGTGCTGCCATGAACCTGAGGGGGTGATGTCCCTAACATGCTGACATCATTTCCTCTGCATATAGATATAGTGGAAATGACACTCTTCCTCCATGGCCTTTGTCCACATAACTTACATCAGAAAAATCTCAAGAAGGTGTGCTACAAAAAATAAAACTGTCAAGGTCATTAAAACAAGAAGCATCTGAGGAACTGTCTATCACAATAAAGAGAAGCAGAGGAGAGATGGGGACTAAATGTCTTTAGTGTTCTGGACAGGTCCTGGGGCAGAGAAAGGATGCTGGGTTAAAACCTAAGGAAATATGAATGCACTAAAGGATTTGTTGATGATAATATGTGGATATTAGTTCATCAGTTGCAACAGATATGTCATAGTAAAACAAAACTAATAATAGAAGAGACTCGCTGTGAAATGCAGGAGGAAATCTTTGTAGGACCTACAACTTTTCTCCAACTCTGAAGCTAAGTTAAACTATATATTACTGTAAGGGATGGATATGTTCAGTGAGAGTAGTTTACAAAGTAACTCTGCTAAATACTGACTATGTAATCTTGGGGGCTCAAAGTTGCACTGAGATTCAACTCTCATATTTGGAAATAAGGAATAAAGATAAAATAACCCTGAAAAGTTATTATAGGGCTAAATGAGATGATCCAGGTGAACTGTGCACAGGTCCAAGTCCACAGAGGGAGAGGCATCACTGTTATTTGCTATTGATCACATGTCTTTGGTTTTGCTCTTCTTAATGGTGTTATTATCTCTCAAAGTTACAAAAGTTGGTTGGAGGTAGCTGTCTGAGCTCCATGGGTGCTCAGGTGGCAGTGGGACCAGGTGCTATGCTTGACTCAAGGTGCTCTCTAATGTTAGCTTGTGGGTCACAGGTGACACATCCAAACCAGCCATGTTGCTTCTGTGACTCAGAAGTTGGTTGATCTGAGAAAAAGAGGGAGGTTTCATTCACAGCAGGACCTCCGTGTCTCTGGGAAATGTTTCTGACTGACAGAGCAGGAACCTTTGGGGACGGTCTGAAACTCCTTGGAGATCCACTTTGGGGAATTCAATGTCTCTTCCTGCGCCGAGATTCCTCTGGAATGGGGGTTGTAGAATCTATGATTTTAATAATCATGAGCATCCACTTGAGGGTCAGTTCTCTCAGTAGCTTACAAAGACCCCTCTTGAGTCACCAAACCGTTTACCCCCTCTTGCAATGATATCACTCTAACCCCCTACCCTGATATTTTCTGATGCTGTACCTGTTCCTATACACTGCCCTGCTCTCTTGTTACAAGTTGAGATTTTTCTCTCTCACAGCTCTGGGAATTTTACCTCTGCCCCTAATACTCCCCTGGATTAATTTATGTGTGTTTCAATGACTTTGCCCCAAGGTCCACTAACACTTCAGACCTCCCGTCAAAATTTTGCTTTTCTATGAAAACAGGACTTGATATCCCAGACAGTCCTTCACTTGCTCCTGCCCCATGGGTGCTCATGTAGCTGGGAAGCACTGGCAGCACAGAAACTGTGCCGTGTGCATAACAAAGCACTCAGCACCCAGTGCACCATTAGGCTCCATCAGCTTCTGAACTGAGACAAAACACATGCAGGACAACATGCACAGATCTTAAGGATACACACTGATGTGAGCTTAACAGATAGAGATATGCTCATTAAACAACTTCCTGGGTAATAGGCAGAACATTTCCCTCGATTAGAAATTTCCCTTATGGCCTTATTCAGTGAATTTTCAAACCCCCAAAACTACTGTTTATATTTCTTTTTTTAAACAATTTAAATATTATAATTTTTGATGTATTTTTACATTTTTTAAATTAAGTAACATCAAAACATGTACACAGTAGAAATGTTAGAATTTCACAGGATTTAGTGTGAGAAGTAAACCTCATTGACACATCACCAAGGCAATTACTTACTTTTCCCATAGTGAACCATTATTATCTTTTTAAAAAAATTTTTATTTGTTTTAACTAGTTATACATGACAGTAGAATGCATTTATGCACTTTGACATATCATATATATAGATGGGATATAATTTCTCATTTTTTCTGAGTATACATGTTGCAGAATCATATTGGTCATGCAGTCACATATATACACATACAGTAATAACGTCTGTTTCATTCTACTCTCTTTCCTATCCCCACATCCTCTCCCCTCGGGTCCCATCACTTCCCTCTACCTAATCTAAGGTAACACTATTTTTTCCTAGTGCCCCCCGCCTTATTGTGAATTAGTATCCACATATTAGAAAAAACATTCAGCCTTTGGTTTGGGAGGATTGGTTTACTTTGCTTGGGATGATATTCTCCAACTTCAACCATTTACTGGCAAATTCCATAATTTTACTCTTTTATAAAGCTGAGTAATATTCCATTGAGTATATAGACCACATTTTCTTTATTTAGTCATCTATTGAGGGATACCTAGGTTGGTTCAATAGTGTAGCTATTGTGAATTGAGCTGCTATAAACATTGATGTGGCTGTGTCACTGTAGTATGCTGATTTTAAGTCCTTTGGGTATAAATCAAGGATTGGGATAGCTGGGTCAAATGGTGGTTCCATTCCCAATTTTCGGAGGAATCTCTACACTGCTTTCCGTAGTGGTTGCACCAATTTTTGTCGAGGACGTCGTGAAAAAGTGACACTCATACATTCCTGTTTATATTTCTATCAACCTAGTTTGACTCTTTTCTTGAGGCTTTAGAATCATATAATCAATATTTTTATGCTTGGCTTGTTTTCCATGTTTTTTTCTTTTTAAATTCATTTAATGCCATTGTAAGTATTGAAATGTCTCTTTTGTTGAGCAGTGTTATATAGTATCTATATGCCTCAAAAATTTAATCAGTTCTCCTGTTGATGAACAGTTGGGTTGATTCCAATTTTGGGCTATAATAAATAAAGCTAGTATAAAATTCATTGTGCATATTTTAATATATGCTTTCTTGTTGTCTGTCTCTATGCCTGTTGTGTCTACATGATAGGTATATGTTTAGCTTTGCATTAAAAGTAGAAGTGATCACTACCAACAAGGCTAGCACTATTATACTTTCTGCTCATCATCACAAACAGTTTACCCTCATCCTTGCCAGTCAGACCCTGCTGCCTGTGGCTCTGCTTGTGGAAACGAGGAGATGCTCTATGCTGCTTTGTCACTTATGCTGCTGGTGACTTTGAGCACCACCCCAGTATCTCCAGGTTCCTACCCATGTCTTCACTCATTATGTTTAATTTACTGCCTTTCTTCTTACAAAAGAATTGTCTGGCTTCCTTGTAAATTAATTATTTCACCTTTTTGAATCTTCTAGCTTATGCTTTGTCTTTTTACCTTTAGTGGCTTACTCTTTTCCATTCTTTTATTAAACTTGTGTAGTCACAAACTTAGATTTATTTCAGTAATTATTTTCTTTTTATTTTGAAACAATTTCAAGTTTTTCGAGAACAGCTGCAGGAATGGCAGGAGTATCTCCTTTCTTGAGCCCTCTGAGGATGCTTTGATGACTCATTCACTACCTGCTGTGCCTGGGATGGCTAGAGTGTGCCTAGGATTTTGTGTTGAAGTCTAATCCCCATTGTGAGGTGTGAGGAGGGTGTAGACTCAATCCCACTGTGGTGCAGAGGGGTAGCCTTTTGAAGAATGTTAGGTTTACATAGACCCATAGGTTGGAGCCCTATGTTTGAATCTTGGTGACATTATGAGGAAAAAAGAGAGAGATTATGAAAGAGAATTTACTAGATTGGCTTACAAAGCCAGGAGCTGGATATTCCCACCAGAGTTGTCTGTAGGATAGAGAAGGGAGGAACCAGTAGCTGGTCAGTCCAAGAAACTGGAGCCTCAGCAAAACAGGGATCAGTTATGTTATCACAGTCTGGGACCAAAGCCTTGGATACTCCCTGGTCAGTCAGTGGCGGAGTCCACTGTGGGGAAGTAAAAATGCTGGAGCCTGATGTCCTCAGGCACTCTAAGCAGTAATCAAGAGCCTGCTCAAGAAGAGCTGAGCTCGCAACTGCAGCTGCTTTCTCGTTCTTCCTAGTTTTGTTCCAGCCAAGCCCGGAACCTATCGGACTGTGCTGCCCAATATAGGGTGGGTCTTTGCTTCAATTTGTTATCATACGTGTCAAACATTCCTAGAAACACTCTCACTGAGACACTCAGAAGCCTCTTAATCTTAGGCATCTCTTAATCCAATCAAGTTGGTGATTCAGATGCACCAGCACATAAAATCTTTCCTCTACTTCAGAAGGACAACTATCTGAACAAGAAAATCAGTGCAGTGACATCCAACCAGATAACATACTCCCCATTAAAATTTTAATTTTATTTACCTCAGTAATATAACAAGAATGATACTGAATTCTTATCACATCTTCTCAGGTTGTAAAGATTGTCATTGGTCACTTCATTTAAGTTACATTTGTTATGTTTTTTTTTTTTTCATTAGAAAGTTACTTCTTGAAAATTAGTGATTTGTGATAGGTTGTTTTAAGACTCGGTAAATGTTTCTTACTTATGTGTAAAACTTAATATCTACTGATTTTTAGACAAAATAATTATTAATAAATAGTTTCCATATGATGATTTTTTAAACATTTAACAATTTCTCCTACTTTTAAAAAAATATTTTTTCCTGCTAACTCTCTGCAAGGACACTATGTTTTGTTCTGGCATGCTATTACATTGCTGGTATTTGATGTAGAATATATATTCTTTAATCCCAGACTGTAATTTTTATTTTATCATGAGTCCTTCACCCTCAAGTGCAATTTCTCTGACTGAAGTGCTCATGAGCATCCCCTCTGCTTCTCGGCCAGAAGTACAGTGTCTCTGAGCTCTTCAAGATCTTGCCCAGCTCTGTTCAGCTCTGCCCTGCACCCACCATTCTTCACCAAAGACTGGAAAGAACCTGCCAAGTCTGTGTCCCCACCAACAGCTCTCCCCTCTCCAGGGCCCAGCTCAGCTTATAACTGCTTCAGTGGTTGTTATAGGTTAGAAATGAGGGGTGTGTGACAATGAAGAATGCTCAGAGGTGAATTGATTGGACTGTGAGAGGTGTATCCTAGTTGGTGCATTATCCACTGATGGATTAAGATGGTGGTAAACTGTAGGAAGATAGTGTGTGGCTGAAGGAAATAGGTGAGTGGGCATATGCCCTCGGTGTTTGTATTCCATTTCTAGCCCCTCACTCTTGATCCTCTCTCCGCTTCCTTGTTGACATGTCCCGAGCTGCTTTCCCCCATGGTGCCCATCTGCCATGATGTTCTGCCTTAACTTGGACCCAGAGTAATGAGTCAGTCCACCACAAACTGAGTCTTAGAAAATGTGAGCCAAAATAAACTTCCTCCTCTACCTTACTGTTGCTCTTGTCAGGTCTTTTGGTGACTGTGATGCAAAGTCTGATTAAAACCACAGTTTTAGATTCCTGCCTGCCCATCAGCTCAGTGATGCAGCCATCGTCTCTATGGGTGTTGCCTGGTCACAGTCTGGAAAACACCCTCAGGGAAAAGGACAGGACAAAATGAGAATATGGAGGTGCCTCCAGGCTCTAAAGGGGCGCAGTGCTTTGCTGTTTTCCTGTGGTCCACAGCCTGAAATCTATTTCCTCCTCTGTTGCATCCAGTTCTATAATATTTATAGTTGAGGCTCCTCCAAGCTTGTAGTAGCTTCTTCATCCTGAGCAGAAAAGAACCTCATGAGTTAATCTAGGCAAAATATTTCAATACAGGAAGCATCCTCAAAGGCTCCCATAGAGGAATCATCACAGAATCTCATGGATTCTTGAGGTTGTCAGTGCATTCCTCGGAGGGTGTTTTAGTCATCTCAGGCTGCCATTAAAAATACCATCATCTGTGTGAGTGTGACGGGAATGTATTCTCTCAGACCTGAGAGGCTAGAGCTGACATCAGAAAGCCAGCATCATCAGATTCTGTTGAAACTTCAAACTTCTTTTCCAGATGACTATTTTCTGTCCTCACAAGGAAGAGACAGAGTCTGACACACACACACACACACACACACACACACACACACACACACATATCCCAGCATCTTACCTTAGGGCTAGACTCACAAAGGCCCAATCTCAATGCCCTCACTCGGAGGGCCAAGGCTTCAACATGTGAATGTCCAGTGGACACAACACCCAGTTCACAGCAGAGGACCCTGCTGCCAAGACAAGTGGAATACACAACCAAGTAGAAGATGTACCCGAGTTATCCAGTTCAAGTAGTACCAGAAGTTTAGCAAGTTTAGGGAAGCAGGTTCAGAGCATAAAATAAGATGGATAGATTCTGAGGAATACTTTAGGGAAGGCTTCATGTAATAGAATTCAAATTGCTTAAATGCACGCAAATCCTGCAGGAATATGAGGTCAGGCAGGGAAAGTAGGGGCAAGGGAATTACTGTCTAACATTTGAGGAAATTGAACCTCATGATGCCAATAGTTTTTTTTTTTTTTTTTCTGTTTTTAATTAACAATAAACATAGACTCCATTCCCCCTCTAATTTTTTGCTGGTTTGTAAAATCCTGTATTCAAATATTTACTCTTCCACAAGCTGAGGCTTACATTGTTCCTAAGGTTTTCTCAGAAACTGAGCATATTGATGTGAGTATATATACATGTGGGCTACCTTTGCACCTTGAATATCACAGGGTCTTAACTTTAAAACATACAAACACAGAATATATATTTAAACACCCAGTACACGTATAAACTGTGTATTGGATAAGGCTTGTGGATTTAGTGTATACAGCTAATTAATGATGTATATAAATTGAATGCATCGAGAATTGTAATTCAAGGTCATAGTTTTAAGAGGTATTATTCACAACTTGTGAATAATAGTACACATTTCCATTTACTTGGGAGAAATTACTCAGCTCTGACTGACCATCAGAAGATCCTGAGCTCTCAGGTTCTGCTACAACAGGCAAAATTTATGTGTGGAAAGCCCAGTGCCAGCTTTGTGTGCTTCTTTCTGCTGCTTCCTCAACACCTTTCTTTCCAGGAGATCATCATTGCCCATCATACTGCTCTGATGGGAAGTAGGACACTGTTTCCTTCCGGAATGTAAAAGTCTTAGTAGGATGTTGAACCAGCTCTCTGCAACACTCCAAAGCCACTGTGATCAGATTATAGCATTCAGGGCTCCCACACAGCAATATCTGATGGAAGAACCTTCCATACCTCACCTCCACCTGGCGCTCACAGGTGTGTGCAGTTTTGTGCTCTCTCTTCAGTTTCCCTCCTATGTCTCTGACTGTGATGAACCCCATCACCTGGGTCCCACCAGCCTCTCAGCTTCACACTTGTGTGAAGGTGTGTTCTTCCTTCCCACCTGATTCCTCATCCTGCTCAATTTATAACCTGTCACCTCCTCTATCGCATGAGCTCTGAAGTATGTGCTTCTGTTCTCCTCTGCATTGCTCTTCACCACTAGGCAATGCCATTTCTACTTCAGTTGAAGATTTTGCACCCCTTGACTATCACTAAAGACTCTCGGCTTCATTCCCTTTCCCTTTGGCTTATTCTAAGGACACAATCAGCTCGCAACAGCGATGGCAGCTGTGCAGTGAGAAGATGACCACATCAGAAGGTGGACATTCTGGCCTCAGTCCACAAAGAAGCTCCAAACCTTGAACTTTGATCATGCAAATTCTAAAGACCTCAGTTTCCCTTCTTGATAAAGTCATGTTTACTAGTTATTGATTTATTTTTGTTTACTGCATACAAAATATGCATTAGAATAAATGGAAAATATAGATGATATAAAAGAAATCATCTCATCGATACTTTGCTTTGTCAAAACTCTTTGGCATCTGGGAGTCTGGTGAGTAAAATAGGCTCCCCTTAACAGAAAGGCTACATGGGACGACGAAGTCAGGATCTTAGTAAACTCTCAAACCAATGATATTGCAAATACAGAGGTATAGAGTGAGGTGTGCAGTTAATGTGCTGTGATTATTTAGGCAAATAACCAAGAGTTGTTATAATCCTATATATAGTCAACAAATACTTTCAATATGTTCTATATACATATATACAATATATATCATAACAAATTATATGTAGTTTTTATCTTTTAACACTAATTTAAACAATTTCTCATTCCTTTAATTGCATCATAGCTCACTGTGTGCTCAGTTTCTAGAAGACAAATATATGGTATAAAACGGAACATTTATAATTGTTAAGTATTTATATAAATTTATGTATAAATATTTATACATAAATTTATATATTTATATAATGTCAGGATGTATTTGTCTTGCATGGATTTCTAAATGCATCTCCAAGTGACTCCCTAGTGTAGAGTGAAAAGAAGTTAATATTTTGAGACTCCAAATCTAATCTAGATTTGTGTTAACAGAAATATGACACAAATTACATATGTAATTTTAAGGTTCCTAGAGATCACACAAAGAAGTCGAAAGAAATAAGTGAGGTTAGTTGCAATAATTTTAACTTAACACATTAAAATATTTGTCATTTATTTCTATGTGTAGTTATCCTACAATTATTTTTTTAGAATTTCCATTATTATTGTGGGAAGTTCTCAAAATCAGATGAGCATTTCACTTTTAGATCAGACCAGAGTTTGTCTTGTGGCACCTCCAGGGCCCCATAGCCACAGGTGCAAGTAGAAGCCTAATGACACAGGGAGGTTTTAGACTGATTAGGCTTCATTGCAGACTGCTTCCTGAAGACCGTACATTTTGCCTCCCAATTCTGATAATGACTATGCCAAGAACTCATCTGAGCACAAAAACTGAAATATACTTCTGTAATTGAATGAATGAAAATTGGCAAGTTTCAGTTGTAATTTGTGAGAATTTCAAATCCTTCCTGCATAGTCAATGGACACTTTACTCTTGCAACTTTTTTTTTCCCCCAGCAGGAGAGTTAAATGCTGACAGGTCACTATTGCTTAACATTTTTATTCTTCTTTACACAATGTCCCTATAAGAGTTGACCATTTGCAGTTCTCATTTTGGTGACATTACACTTTCATTTCCAACTCTTTAATTGGAATATTTTTGGTTTGTAGAAAAAGTTATTTGTACTTTACACTTGTGTGCACCTGAATGTCTATCTATAAACCTGTCTTTCACCTTTTTTGTGTGGTGAAAGTTGTTGTGAATTTTAAAAAATTTACATTTGGTCATAAGGAGTTTTAGCTTATAAACCTTAAAATAATATTAAACATCTGAGAGTTTTCTATTCACTTTCCCCAATTATAGAAAATTAAGATTATTAGTTAAGATGTCCTTTTTTTGAGTAAGATTAACTTATATGAACACTGGATAAGTATAGTGAAATACATAGCAGATTCAAAGAATTTATTGAATTCTGAACTGTCTTCTGTCTTCCCACTGAAGATGTCAAAACATCATCTACTCCCCTTTACTCAAGTACCAATAACTCTTCTTCATTTCCAAAACCCTACTGTACACTTAAATCTGATTTTTCTGGTTCATAACTTTATTGCAGCCTTCATATAAGACACCATGTGAGACATGAATTTTTTTCAGGCAGAGCAAATAGTTCCTGCCCAATATTGGCCACTCTAATTCTGTGGTCCATTATCAGAGACCAAAACTACATTCACCTAAACTAGAAATGAGAGTTATGATGGATCCTTCCCTTCTCTCATACCCACTTTCACATCCCCTCTCTTCCATACCCCACATTCAATCTGTCAGTGTCTTAATCCCTTCTCTGTAGACATTGTTTCACCTCCTAGCCACCATCATTTCCCAGAAGGGTTACTGTAATGGTTCTCTTAAAATTTTCCCAGCTTAAACTCTTATGTGGCTTATAATAGTCCTCAAGATCACATCTTCTTCTATATTTGTAATCTCATTTCTTATGTTCTTTCTCACTTTACCTCAGTAGTTATAGAATTTTCCCAAGGTTATGTGGCTAGCCTCATTTACATCCAATATAGCTAAAGATCCATGCTCTTAACCAATAGAGCATGTGCCAGTTTCTTGAACCCCTGAACTTTGCTGGACATTGTTCCATTTTTCCTAATGTGCTTTTTCCCATGACTCTCTGCGGGCCTCAGCCTTTTACCTCAGTCCCGTCTATCTTCAGGGATAGCACTAGGCTGTATGTATCACACCCCAGGACCCAGTGCGTCCTTTATCAGAGTGGTCAGCGTGTTGCTTTGTGATTGTGCAATTGCTGTTGCCCCTCTTCAGACTGTGAGCCTCTAAAGCATGCTAGCCTGCAATTACTTACAGCCCAAGTACCTGGAACAGTAGCTGACCCAGCCTAAGAGCCCAGGAAATACATGATAGTAAACAAATGGATAAATGACACAGAAACCCTGCCACTCTGACTCCTCCCTGGCCCCTTTTGGAAATTCCCCATATCAGCTACTGACTCTAGTTTTGTCAGAAAATACTCACTTCCTTGCAAGATCTACTATGAGCCAATCCCATACCTCCTCCTCAGCACTAACCACTAACCACCTAGTTTAAATTCCTGAGCATCTAAATTAATTGAAAAAGTGAAGATGATTGTGGTGATAATAAAGACTTGACAGTAAAACAACTGTTGGAGTGATCGAGGAAGATGCTAGGTTAAAACCAAAGGGAAATGATTCTTATTTTTAAAACTGGCTCTACAAACTTGTTTAATGTGTTTTTGCCCCTATTCTATTTGGATAAGAAGTAAAGTTGTTTTCATGACTTACCTGGTCACTTTCAAATAAAATAAAGGGATTTCTTATCGCAAGAATAAACTGAGATCCATGAATAATATATCAATTTCGATTGGCATTCAAACTTTGAACTTCTTATATAGTCCTTGATTTGTTTCTTTCCCAGTCTTTTCCACCTGGGGAAAAAATGGCCTGCAATAGAAAAGAAAGACATATTTTGATCTTCTACAGGTTCAGACTAGAGGGTGTGAGAAGAGGAAAGCAAATGAGATGAAACCCATTCTCCTAGTGCTGAAATCAGACTACAGTGCCTAGAAGGCGCAGTTAAATAAATGTCTCTCTTGACTTGGAAGTGCTCAAAGCTAAGACTTTCCAAAGCACCTCTTTTATAGTGTGATTGGAGACTTGCATTGTTAGGGATTTCTCATTCCCAGTGATGAACACAGTGCCAACTGCGTAAAACCCCCTGTTCAATCCCTGGTAGTTGTTGCAACTGATGTAGGTTTCAACCAGGTCAGGGGGTCTGTGACCACACATACAGACACACATACATGCGTGCACACATGCATACACACACACACACATATGACAGGAAAAGTGACTCTCTATCCGCAGTCCATGGGGATTGCAGTTTTGGCCCACTATTTATGGCCACAGGCACTTTCAGATGCTTAGCTGGCATTTCTCAGGACTGAGCCCATCATAAGTCTACTTTCACTGCTTTGTTTGAGGGGACAGAGGGGACAATATATCAAGCCCTCTGAACAGTCTCCTTAGAATTTCTCTCACTTAACTTTGGATAATAGAATAGCTCCCTTCTTCATACCTCCTGAACATCAGTGGCGGGATTCAAAGTACTCCGGTAGCTCTCTCTATAGGAATTCTCTATATTTGAACTTTTTAAAAATTGGTTTTATTTTTTAAATACATATCAGCAGATTACATCACAATTCTTATTGCACATATAGAACAATTTTTCATATCTCTGTTTGTATATAATGTAGGTTGACACCCAATTTATGATTTCATTCATGCACTTTGGATAATGATGCCTATCATATTCCACCATCCTTGCTAATCCCCTGCCGCCTTCCTTTCCCTCCCACCCCTCTTCCCTACCTATAATTCATCTATTCCTCCCATGCTCCCCCTCCCTACCCCACTATGAGTCAGCCTCCTTATATCAGAGAAAATATTCGGCATGTTTTGGAGGGGATTGGCTAAATTCATTTAGCATTATCTTCTCCAACGCCATCCATTTAGCTGAAAATGCCATGATTTCATTCTCTTTTACTGCTGAGTAAAATTCCATTGTGTATATATGCCATAATTTTTTTATCCTTTCATCCACTAAAGGGCATCTAGGTTGGCTCCACAGTTTAGCTATTGTGAATTGTGCTGCTATAAACATTATGTGGCTATATCCCTGTAGTATGCTGTTTTTAAGTCCTTTGGGTATAGTCCAAGGAGAGGGATAGCTGGGTCAAATGGAGGTTCCATTCCCAGTTTTCCAAGGAATCTCTATTACTGCTTTCCATATTGGCTGCACCAATTTGCAGTCCCATAAACTATGTATGAGTGTTCCTTTTCCCCTACATCTTTGCCTACACTTATTGTTGTTTGTATGCATAATAGCTGCCATTCTGACTGGAGTGAGATGGTATTTTAGAGTAGTTTTGATTTGCATTTCTCTAATTGATAGAGATGATAAATTTTTTTTTCATATATTTATTTATTGATTGAATATTTTCTTCTGAGAAGTGTCTGTTCATGTCCTTGGCCCATTTTTTATTGGGTTATTTGTTTTATTTTGTTTGTTTGTTGGTTGGTTGGTTGGTTTTTTATTGGTTGTTCAAAACATTACAAAACTCTTGACATATCATATTTCATACATTAGATTCAAGTGGGTTATGAACTCCCATTTTTACCCCAAATACAGATTGCAGAATCACATCAGTTACACATCCACATTTTTACATAATGCCATATTAGTAACTGTTGTATTCTACTACCTTTCCTATCCTCTACTATCCCCCCTCCCCTCCCCTCCCATCCTCTCTCTCTACCCCATCTACTGTAATTCATTTCTCTCCTTGTTTTTTTTCCCATTCCCCTCATAACCTCTTATATGTAATTTTGCATAACAATGAGGGTCTCTTCCATTTCCATGCAATTTCCCTTTTCTTGGCTCGGGGCGCAGAGAGATCAAGTCTCTGACCTCTTTAGCTGCGCGGGCATAGGGAGTTGTGTTTGTTTGTTTTGGTGTTTAGCTTTTTGAGTTTTTTATATACCCTAGAAATTAGTGCTCTATCTGATATGTGAGGGATAAAAATTTGCTCCCAAGATGTAGGCTCTCTATTCACCTCAATGATTTTTTTTTTTCTGAGAAGAAACTTTTTAATTTGAGTCCATCCCATTTATTGATTCTTGGTTTTAATTCTTACACTAAAGGAGTCTCATTAAGGAATTTGGGGCCTAATCCCACATGATGAAGATTAGGGCCTACTTTTTCTTCTATTAGACACAGGGTTTCTGGTTGTTTTCCTGTTTTTGATCCATTTTGAGTTGAGTTTTGTGCATGGTGAGAAAGAAATATCATTTTGTTGAATATGGATTTCCAGGTTTCCCAGCACCATTTGTTGAAGAGGCTATCTTTTCCCCAATGTATGCTTTGGGCGCCTTTGTCTAGTACAAGATAATTGTAATTTTGTGGGTTGCTCTCTATGTCCTTTATTCTGTACCATTGATCTACCAGTCTGTTTTAGTGCCAGTAGCATGCTGTTTTTGTTACTATTGCTCTGTTGTATAGTTTAAGGTCTAGTATAGTGATGCCACCTGCTTCATTCTTCTTGACAAGTATTGCTTTAGCTATTCTGGGTCTCTTATTTTTCCAGATGAATTTCATGATTGCTTTTTCTATTTCTATGAGGAATACCATTGGGATTTTGATCAGAATTTCATTAAATCTCTATAGTGCTTTTGGAAGTATGGTCATTTTGATAATATTAATTCTGCCTATCCAAGAGCAAGGTAGATCTTTCCAACTTCTAAGGTCTTCTTTGATTTCTTTATGTAGTTTTCATTGTATAGATCTTTCAACTCTTTCGTTAAGTTGATTCCCAAGTATTTTATTTTATTTTTGAGGCTATTTTAAATGGGGTAGTTTTCCTTATTTCTGTCTCAGAGGATTTGTCACTGATATATAGAAATGCCTTTGATTTATGGGTATTAATTTTATAACCTGCTACTTTGCTGAATTCGTTTACTAGTTCTAGAAGTATTCTGGTGGAGCTTTTTGGGTCTTCTAGGTATAGAATCATATCGTCAGCAAATAGTGCTAATTTAAGTTCTTCTTTTCCTATAAGTATCCCTTTAATTTCTTTTGTTTGTCTAATTGCTCTGGTCAGTCTTTCAAGGACTATGTTAAATAGAAGTGGTGAAAGAGAACATCCCTGTCTTGTTCTAGTTTTTAGAGGGAATGCCTCCAATTTTTCCCCATTTAGAATGATGTTGGCTTGAGGCTTAGCGTAGATAGCCTTTACAATGTTGAAATATGTTATCTCCAGTTTTTCTAGTGTTCTGAACATGAAGGGGCACTGTATTTTGTCAAATGCTTTTTCTGCGTCTATTGAGATGATCATATGATTCTTATCTCTGAGTCTATTGATGTGATGAATTGCATTTATTGATTTCCTTATGTTGAACCAACCTTTCATATCTGGGATTAATCTCACTTGATCATGGTGCACGATCTTTTTGATATGTTTATGTATTTGATTTGCCAGAATTTTGTTGAGAATTTTTGCATCTATGTTCATTAGAGATATTTGTCTATAAAGATTTCTTTTTTTGATCTGTCTTTGCCTGGTTTTGGAATCAGGGTGATATTGGCCTCATAGAATGCATTTGGAAGTGCTGCCTCTTTTTCTAGTTCATGAAATAAATTGAAGAGTATTGGTATTAGTTCTTCTTTAAAGGCCTTGTAGAACTCAGCTGTGTATCCATCCAGACCTGGGCTTTTCTTGGTTGGTAGATTTCTGAGGGCATCTTCTATTTCATCACTTGATATTGGCCTGTTTAAATTGTGTATATCTTCCTGATTCAGTCTGGGCAAGTTGTATGACTTCAGAAATTTTTGATGCCTTCACTATCTTCTATTTTATTGGAGTATAATTTTTCAAAATAATTTCTAATTATCCTCTGAATTTCTGTAGTGTCTGTTGTAATATCTTTTTTTTTATCACATATGCTGGTAATTTGAGTTCTCTCTCTCCTTCTCTTCATTAGCATAGCTAAGAGTCTGTCAATTTTATTTATTTTTTCAAAGAACCGACTTTTTGTTTTGTCAATTTTTCAATTGATTGTTTCTATTTCATTGATCTCAGCTCTAATTTTAATTATTTATTTCCTTCTACTGCTTTTTCTAGGGCTTTGAGACATAAAGTGAGGTCATTTACTTGTTGACTTTTTCTTCTTTTAAGGAATGAACTCCATGCAATGAACTTTCCTCTTAGAACTGCTCCTTGTGGAAGTGATCTTTCACTGCCTGTATTTGCTCTCTTATATCCTCCTTGAGTTCACAGAACATTTTAACCATGTACATCCTAGATTCTTTATCTGTAATTTCTTCTGTTCTGCCTTCCAATGAGTCTAATGATGTGGTGTCTTGGTTTGTTTGGGGCATTTTCTTCCCTCTTCTTTTCATGTTGCTCATGTGTCTTCCTTTCCAGCTCTGTGGGCCTAGACTGCTATTGTTTTTACCTTACAGGTTTGTAGTGCTCTTGTAGGGTCCCAAGACCACTCCTTTGTGTGGAAGGACAATGTTAACAGATCCCAATATCAACAACATAAAACCTATTAACAATTTGTTGTTATTAAGACGTTTACAGTTTAGTCTGGATATACAGAAATGTTGGATTCAATTATTATCTAAAATATAATCAGTATTTTTGTAAAAATGTTTACAGTTTCTACAGTGGACAATAAACTGGGGGTGGGGCTCAGGACGATATGCTGAGGAGGTAGGATGTGAGGATATAGAGTTAATATATCTAAGGAAGTGTGAAGGAGAAATCTAGTGAAGGAGGTTAGTAGCAAGAGAATAGACAGGAAGTAATTCAGGGTGGGCAAGGACATAGGATGACAGTATAGTACATAAAACAAACACACATATGTATTTAAAAAATACAGATATTAAAACAGTAAAATTTGGAGGGGGAAAGAATAATGAAAAGGAATAAAAAGGAAAAAAAGGAATAAAAAGGAAAAGGAAAAAATGGTCATATACAACACCTCTGTATTATATTATTCAGAAGACTCAGTCCTCAAAGTCCTATTTCATGAGAAGTTCTTGGTTTCACATATGTTGAGGTTGGGAGGGCCGGAGGATGGAGGGGCCAAAGAGAAAAAACCAACCAACCAACCAACCAACCACCCAACAAATAAACAAAAAGCTCAAAGGAAGAGGCCAGCTTTAGAGATCCGTATCTTTCCTGCTTCTCTTCTCATCCAGTAGGTGGCCTCGTCTGTTGTAAACTGGTTTCTCCGGATGGTGGAGGCAACCCGGGTAAGAAGACTGGTCCTGCGCAGGGCGCCTGGATGCGAGGAGTGGAACCCACCAGTCCCTGCAGGAAGACTGCACCTCACAAGTCTCTTTTTTGGGACCGCTCCCTCCTATGACATGAGCAGCCGGTACTATGGTACTATCTCCCTCTCTTGCCTGGAGATTTCCCAAGTCCTGGTCTCTCCCTCCCGCCTAGCTGTTCCCAATTAAGGAAACCCTCACCCAGGGGCTCCTGTGGGCGGCTCCTTGGCGGCACTGCACACCTGTGTTGGGCAGCTACTGTGTTGAGTTACCGCACTGGGGAGGGGGGAAGGTTGGAATCCTGGTACCCGGCCACTGGAGATCCGACCTGGGAACTGTCCCCAGCTAAATGATGAGAATGTTGAGTCAAGATGGCGGTGGTCTGCTTTCAGCACCAAGGAGCCTGGTGAGGTGGGGGGAGCCAGGAGATGGCACTGTGCTGTGGGTAGGTAGCATCTGAGTGACTTGCAGGGGAGCAGCACGAAGCCTTGGCGACCTGCAGATGTGTTGACAGGGGATTCTGCTCAGATGCTTGCCAAGTCTTGTGTGGACTGGAACTTTGGGCCTTGGGTCCTGCTCCCACTGGGCATCCTACTCAAATGCTGAGGCCTGGAGCCCAGTGTGTGATTTCTGCGGAGAGCAGCTGGATAGGGGTCCTCTAACACTCTCAGAGGTGGAGTATTCCGATTAAGCGAGATCTGAGGGTCTGGAGGCACAGGGCACAGGGTGGCTCACTTCCTTCCCCCTGCAACATTTGAACTTCTTATTCTCAACATCAACCCATGTTTTGCCCTAAAATTAAGCACCAGGGAAGGAACACAATTTTTTCCTCAGCTATCTCCTCTGTAAGTTCTATCTAGAGGGTCTGCAGTGTTCCTGAATGACAAGATTTTTGTTTACTGTTTCCTTGCTCCTTTAGCTAAAAACTAGACTAACAATATCATTTCCTTGTCCTACTTCAGTAATACTGACATGCATATACTCTTGTTTATGTTTTCACTTTTCATGTAGTAAATCTGGGATTCAGAGATTTTGATTTCACTCCTCATTTTCCCCTAGGCCAATAGGTGATGAAGCTGAAAATGAGCCCAGATCTCTGATTCTCAGTTCCACACCCTTCTACCTAACTAAATGCCAAGTTACCATTGCAATACCACCAAGCAGGAGCCATGCAGAAAAGGTGTTGCCCCAGGACTGCAGGGGGCTGAGACTTGGATAGGACTCGTACATGGGATATGACAAAGAAGGTGACATATTGGGCAGTGAAGTCAGAATGATGTGTACAGTTCACATGGCCTCATCTTTTGGATTCCTTGGAGAGACTAAGAACGAGGTCTCAACATGCAATGGTAAGCTTTACTCTCAACTTAGGTTCATATTTAGTGAAAATAATTTCATCATGGAGATAACCTTTGGTACATTCCAAATGAGTTCTGAGTCACGATCTCCTTTCCTTTCCCTGTGACAGTTGAAGCCATGGTACCCTAGTGCCATCCCACACTTTTCTCCCTGGAGAGTATTTTGCTCAAAATGTTAGAAAAAGTAAAAACACTATAGAAGCTCCATAAACAAAAAGATAACAAAGAAGAGAGGTGAGAAGTGCTGAGGAGGGAAGAGAAGGTAAACAGGGAATGTGCTGGGTGGTACTGACCTAGTGACACATCCTCACCAACTTCCCTATCCTCACAGCCTTGATGGAGGGAAAAGTCCACCTCCACCCCTAATCATTCTACAGTACTCCTATGTAAAAACAAGATAAAGCAGGAGATTGAGAACAGATATACAAGTTTAAAAGCACATTCTTTACTCATTTAGGCCATACTAAACACTGCTATATTTCCAACACTAGACCAGGAAATGGGAATGCAAAGATTAGTAAGATGTTTTTATTGTTTCATAAGCATATGGGCTTAGTAGTTATGACACTTAAGTGAAGCCAGGGGTGAATGGGAGGGTCGCAAAGGATTTTTACAGCTGTCAAAACACTGTTGATACTATAATGATAAGTACATGTCAGTGAACATTTGTTGAAACCTATAGAATTCATAACACTAAGAGTGATTTTGGACATGGGATGATTAATATATGCCCATGTGAGTTCACAAATTGTAACAAATGTACCATTCTGCAGGGGTAGGGTGTTGATAATGAGGGAGACTATGCATATTAGTGAGATATATCAGTGTCTTAGTAAATTAATCAAGAACTACACATTTTTTTTTGCCCTACTAAATGCGACTTCATTATCTGAAAACAAGCACCAAACAAAACTACATTAGTAAAGTTTGTCATCTCAGATCCCAGAATAGTAACTTCAATAAATGTTACAAAAAGTGCTTGGTTATTCTTTTAGCTTATCTGTTTACAGTATAAAATGACCTTTAGGCTACATGTATACAGTGTATGTGAATTGTGAGTGTATTTTATGTTTAGACCTGGATTCCTTCCCTAAAGTATCCCATTGAGTACATAGAAATATTACAAAATAAAATAACACAAAATCTGAAACATTTCAGGTCCCATGAGTTTCAAATGAGGGATACTCCACCTGAATACCTAAGTTCAGGGTCACTGTAAAACTCATGAAGGAGAGGCGTTAGGAATATACTAAGGCAATGCAAGAGAATAGAAGGGAAGTGAGACCAAAGGAATATTGCTTATTTCAGGTGCCCCAGGCCTCTGAGAGGACCCTCAGACTTCAGCCAGATTCAAGCCAATAAGTTGTATGTTAGTGAAATTTCAGAGAGAGAATTTTAATTCCTACTCAGTTCATACTTTTAAGAATATAGGGACATCTCAAAATTCCACATGGCGACTTCATCCCATTATGCCCAAAATATCCAGAGAAGATGAAAACAGGTTGATATGAAACCAGATAGAATTTGGAACTGTGCCTCCCTCTGCCATTTCAACCAGGTCAGCCTTCTGACCCTGGCAAGGGAGAAGTTTTAAATCCACAAGGAAGCTTATGGCTGCAGTCCTGGGTAATCTACCACTTCAGTGCCACGCTGAGTATGGCAAAGAATGAAAAATTTAATGAGTAAGTTACAGTTTCTGAAAACTATCATAATAGATGAAGTTAGGCCAGTCTCTCAAGAGTGAGGAACTGATAATAAAATTGCCACGTGGCCAGTTTTGCTGACTGAGTATGTAGATTCAACGGCCATTGGGTACTCTATAATCCTTGGATCTCTATTGAGCCCTGCTTTGGGTTTAACTAACTATAAAATAAGAAGAAATAATCTCCAGCATTCAAATTTTATAGAATTCAAATTCCAAAGCCTAAAGGCTTCAAAAAGACATTTAAAAACAGATTTGAATTGAAGGACTGAATCTCCTGCCGTTCGGCCCCTGTGCAAGGAAGATCATCCTTCAGCTAATTAGCAGAAGAAATGAGCCTGCACTTTAACCTACTTACTTTTGGAATTAATCATCCTGAGTCTACCTATTTTAATTAAGTGTACTTAAAGTTTGCAAAAAGGGATTTAATTAGACTTAGATATTCTGCCAGGCTGGGAACCCCAGAAAGGGCACGAATGCCTTGTAACAGCAGATCATCATGGAGCAGAGTAGACCTCATGCCCTCTGAGATGCAAGCGCTGTGTTTACCCTAAAGACGTGGACATCCTAAAAATGTTCTTTTGTTTGCCTTTGCTATTTAATCACTTTCATAAATGATGTATCTGCCTTGGCTCAGCTAGAACTGTGCAATGAAATTTATCCCGTGCAGCTCCCTTAAAATTATAAGCTGCCTCAAAATTAGAATGCCCTCCATCAAAATACATCATTAGGAAAGTGAATGGACCAGTTACAGATGGAAAGAAATAATTCACAGCAGAAAAGATTCTGTATCCAAAATATAACAAGAACTCAAACTTGATAATGACGAGTATTCACAAAATAACTGACCTATCTATATGAACATATAGCTCACAAGTAAAGATATGTAAATGTCCAAAAAGCAGAAACAAACAAAAATTATAACATTCAAATAACTTGTAACAGATTTCAAATGAGAATCATAATGATATTCTAGTATACAACCAATACAAAGAATGCAATTAAAGGTCTGGCCACACAAATCTTGTTGATTATCACTTTTAGTTTGTAGATATTGCATTCTGTGCCTATTCTATGAAATTTTTATCTAAATAATAAATTAAATGATAATTATATCGTTTAGCGGTTTCTTTTAAAATCTTTGTAGTTTTTGTATAAAATAACAGTGTATGATCTTTTTCTAAATAATTTTTGCATATAGTTTAGAGTAGTGACCAAGGTTTTTTTTCTTTATCTCTCTTTTTTAAAAAATATGGGTAATTAGTTACTGAAAATTCTTTTCTTTCTCTGTTAATTCTGGTGTCAGTGTGTCAACTCTCAACTGACCATGTACTGTAGTCTTTGTACTGTGAATATTATGATTTTCTACTTTTCTTAGCAAAACCCACACCATCTTGAGCACCAAAGCTTTGTGGTAAGTCTTGAATTGGGCAGTTTATGTCCTCTGTATTTTCAAAGCTCTATGTTTTCTTCTATAATTTTTAAATTTAATTCTTAATTCTTCCAAAAATCAGGCCAGGGTTTAAGCTAAATTTGTGTTGAATGAATATTTTAATTTGGGAGATACATATACACATTTTTCAGAAACTTGCTGCTAAAATTCAGAAATACAGCAAATATTAACAAATTAATTTTCTATCCCAATGATTTGTTTAATTTAAAATTTGAATGTACTTTTATAAATCTCCTTGAAATTTCTATGGCAAACATTTTTTATTGAAGCTGGAGGCATGTTGACTTCTTCCTACCTAGTCTGCCTGATTCCTACAAAATTTACCTTAATACACTGGCTGGCATCAACCAGTGGGTAATAGGAAACAGAACTGACTTTCCTGTCTTTTTTTTTTTTTAATTTGCAAAGAAAACCTTTAATATTTTACCAAATAATTTGATGCTAGTGTGGGGGAGAGGCAATTTTAAAGATAAAAACGTACGCTTTGATTTTAGTTTTCTGATCTTCTTTTTCAGTCATCACTCATTGTTAAAATTTATAAAATACTTTTCTGGAAGTATTACATTTGAGATGCTTGAGATATCCACATGATACTTTTCTTTTATTCACCCATTATGATTAATTGCATTAGTTGATATTGTGTGTGTGTGTGTGTGTGTGCGTGTGTGTGTGTGGTGCTGGGAACTGAACATAAGACATCATGCAAACTAGGCAAGGGCTCATCTACTGAGCTTCACTGCAGACTGACTCCTAAGTGTTAGCCCAATGACAGGAGATGACTGGTCTAGGTTATTAGCCACGATAATAAACGTGCTCAGGGGTTGACTTTTCTCCAGTCTGAGGCAGTTGCTTCCCACTGCTGCCTCCCTGACTGTGACAAGGGATCTGTTCTGCAGCCTTGGTGAGGCAGGCAGGCCTACTGGAAAGCTCCTGCAGATACAGGTGGGAGAAGACAGTGCTGCTCGCTGCCATGGTAACACTGGTGGTGTTGTAGAGATGCTCTAAGAGGATGGGATTTTGATAAATGTGATATTAAATACAAACAAGAGCGGACTCCCTAGATTTTTAGTAACAATCAAGCACCTAATGGAACCACCAAAGAGGGAACTAAAGCAAGTGGAACTGTGGGCTTCAGAATTTTGTTAGATGTGCCAATCTTCAAGAAATGAAGAAGTTAGATACAGAATTGATGGAATCCTTGTTTTCTGTACTGCCTTGTAAAATATACAGGGGGAGGGAGGCTTCTCTTATTATCATTTTATCCCCAGTTTTTGCCAATATTAATTGAGTTTTGATATTAATATTACATATAACTATCACCCTGAGTGATTGTAATAGGACAAATGCTTTTTCAGGCTGTTTATCCTATATTAACTAGTTTAAGGGTCAGAACTACCCAATGTAATAGATCTTGCTACAATTGTGAGTAAACAGAGCTTGGAGTATCCAGACTTTAGAAAAGATAGAATATAGATGGGAAAAGAGGACACAAGAGTCAGGATCCCTCAAGTAATCCTGACAAAAGTTGATATAGGACCAAAGCAGGGAAGTAGCTGTAAGAATTGAGACGAGAAGAGCCATTGAGTATTGCTTACAAGATGGAAATGACAAGAGCCTGTAACTTGTTAGATATGGGTGGAAAGAATTCTGGTGATGAAATTTAAAAAAAAAAAAAAAGAGGTAGAGTAAAATAGTGAGGTTACTTTGCTGAATTTGTCCGAATTAGGGAAGCCCCAAAACAAAATGCAAACTATTCATGAATGCATGAAACTTCAGTTCAGAAGAGACAATGCAGGTATTCTCTTGTTATCATCTTATGTAAAAAAAATGAGAAGATAGAGACCCAAGCAGGCAAGTTACCAGGATATAGTCATAGGCAGATACAAACAGTCAATGCTTGGGATCTCCCAAGCATAAGGCTGCTCCACACACCATGCAGCACCTTGGGGCTCCTACTATGTGGGATACCTATGTACTGGGGTGTTTCATGGCTCATCAGAGTTATCCTAACAGCTTTCCTTTGATGGTGCCATTCCCTGAAGTTAATCTAGGTGTCCTGTTAAAATGATTTAGGGAGAACTTATTCATTCATTGTCTAAATACTGATGCTTTCCCAAACTTCAGAATGCATTATGTCTTGGTATTGTTCCCTGTGCCCTTAATGCTGTTGGTCAAAATTTCCCTGTTACTTTCTAGTGCAGGGCATTCTTCAAGGAATTTTCTTGTGGAGTGTGGGTTTCAATACCTGGATTCCACTTCAATCTACTCTTTCTATGAGGCAGAGAACTGTAAGGTGAGTACCATCTTTATTTTATTTTTTCAGTAATGCTTTGCTTTCTTTTTTTCTTCCGCCGCTTCCCTATCTTATGAGTTATAGCCAGCACCGGCTCGTTCTCTCTCATGCTTCCTCCTTTTTTCTTCCAGAAAAGGAGACTTTCTGTTTATATACCAGTGAAACTAATGAGTTCTTGGAAACAAAGTTTTTGGTAGACACTCGGGGAGTGACAGCATCCTGCAATAAAGGGATGCCTGGTCTGTGAGCATCACTGAGGGAGTCTCACGGACGGTACCCTGTCAGCTCTCATGGCTGGTTATTTACAGAGGAGAGCTGGCTATGGAGCCCTCCACAGACCTGAGAGGCCTCTGAGTAGCTGAAGCTGATTTTAATGGAAATTCCTAATGCCTTTACCAGGGCATCTCCCAGTCTTTAATCTGTTACCAATCTCTGATGAGGTAATTCTCTTACCATCAATGTAAGCAAAACTTAAGTTTTACGGAGAAGAAGATGGGGGGAAAGATTAAAAGCTAATGTTTTTGATAAACTATGTGCAAAGAACCTTTAACTACCTCCATAAAAGGGATGTGCAATTATTTGGAATGGGATTGTAATGATGATGCTAATGTCTATTTTTATAAGATCCTGTATCAGCATAACTACAGTCACCATAAACTTGTCAGATGTCAACAATACGGGGGCTGTAATCTAGTTCCCAGGTTTATTAACTGCTGTGCCCTGTGGCGTTTTCACAGAACCACTGTATAACATTGAGCCAGAGGCTGCTTTCACTTCTAACATAAATACAAGAACAACCTTAATAAAACAGATGAATTGCACTGCAGTGTAAATTAGACTGTTCTAATGGACTCCGCCGGCGAATGTAGTGAAATAGTAACCAATGTGATTAGGTTTACTACACCAAAGACAGTGACTGTAAATCATGAAAGGCTGCCAATTTTTATTTTATTTTATTTTACTCCATTTTATCGGTTTTCTCATTCACATCTCTCACCTCTTGAGGGAGCAATTGATTGGCCCATGGACCACAGCTCAGTCATCTGTAGTCCGGGAGCAGCTTTTTCAGGTCTTTGCTCGGAATCACGATACAAATGCAGAGCAAGTCCATAAAACCTGACTAGCACATGCATTCTGCAAGAGATTTAAGTCCAAACATGATGGGCCTGAACATCGCTTCTTCCAAGGCACCAGACAAGAGGTGTGAATAATTTATGCGTAGATGGTGCATTTGGAAGGTACCATGGGAACACACATTTTGAAAGTTGCTTTGTTTGTTCGCTCTAGAAGAAACAGACATAACTAAGAAAACTGAAGTCAACCCTCTAACAAAACTCGTCAGAGGTTTATTTTCAGGCATGGTTTTGGAGTCAAAGCCACATTCTCTATAGCAGTTGTATATGGAAGTAGAGGAGCACCAAGAAAAATCACCCCAAAAACGGCCATTTTGTATGGAAACAATATCCAACACGTTTGACCTAGCAGATGAAATAGATAATCCAGAGATAAAGTAAAAGAACAGGATAGGGAAGAGTCAAGTTCAAAGGAAAAAGTAATCATATGTGAACCTTCCTCGCAAGAGAACTCTTAGGAAAAAAGAAGCTAGCCATTTTCCCAGAAAAGAAACTTTGGTTCCTCAGGGAAAGAACTCACTGTAAGGGAAAGAGCGAGCAGGCTCTAGCAGCTCACCTCAGTGCATGTCTCAGGTTCCAGGGGAAGATGTTGTTTTGAGTAGATCACACCGCCAGGCATTTGTGTTTGGATGCTGGTTTAGTCTCTAGGGACTTCCTGTTGAAAGACAGAGCTGGGGAGAGAATGGAGATGAGTTGTTTCTCCAAAAACTCTCAGAGTCAAGGCCATGAGCTTTGAGAGTACAACAAAATCAGAGGAAGCTGACTTTTCGCCCCTTGCAGGTGTGGGCATAGCCTGGAGTAAGTCTTGTGGGATCTACCCAAGGGAAGAGCAATTATCTTTTTGTTTGGAAATGTCAGTACTCAGGCCTTCCACACCAGACTGGATACTACTGAGCGCAGGTCATTCCTTTCTCACTTGTGGGTATCATAGTGCAGAGCACAGAGGACGTGCTCAGTAGACACGGACCAGAACTTTGCTGCATAAAGAACCTAGGGAGCTGCAATGGTTGTAGGCAGCAATTTGGCCTTTGCTTACAAAGAAAAGGTTCTGTCCACATGCTGAGAGGTTAATAAATTCAGAGCGGGACTGTATAGTTTAGATATGAGGCATCCCCAAAAGCTCAAGGTGAGACAGCGCAAAAGGACATAGAGATGAAATGATTGGGTTATGACAGCTTTAACCAAATCTGTGCTTAATAGGGATTCACTGGGTGACGGCTGTAGACAGGTAGGATGTGGCTGGAGGAGGATGGTCATTAGGGATGAGATTTTGGAGTATAGATTTTGGTCTCTGATGAGAGGAACAGTCCCTCTTTCTCTCTCCTTCTGGGCTCCAAGTTCTGAGCCATGTTCCTCTGCTCCATTCTTTGGCAATGATGTTCTGCCATGTCTTGGGCCCAGAGCAATGGAGCCCCCTATGGACTGAGACCTCTGTAACAGTGAGCGGACAAATAAATTTTCCTTCTCTAAAATATTTCTTGTCAGGTCTTTTGGTCACAGCAACAAAAAGGCTGACTAAAACAAGGACACAAGAGAAGAGGATTGATATGAGAGGCAGTCCTTGCCAAACGGAATGGCCCTGTGACTAGATGGGTGCAACACATTTGGGTGTGACTCAGTGTCTGAAGTGGCAATTTTGCAAAGTGAGAGAACTTTGCATGGAAGGCCACATACTGTGACCAGTTTACAACAAACTGCATGGGCAAGAGTTTGCAGAAATTCATGCTGGTGACTTTGTGGCAGACCAGAAAGATCATTGAAGAGGAGAGGAGAGAAGAACAGGTTCCAGATGAGCCATGCAGTCAAGGAAGATGATAACATGACTGCTTTATTCCATGCGTAGAAGCTGACAAACATCTATATCAAAATCAGTCCTAGCATTGGAAGGTAAAGGAGATGTTTTCTAAAGCAGTGTTTTCTTGCTCTAGATGGGAAAACTTGGCCAAAGGTCAAATAACACGAAATTAATGGCAAGTTGGAAATCAAGTCCCCTGCGTTTCATTTATTTCTTAATTCATTAAATTTTGCATGATTTTTTTTCTTATGTTATACGTGAGTGCTACCAATTGAACCAAGAATTACAATTTATGCACACAAATTTCTTTCTAAGGTCTCATTAACTACTTTAGAAGCAAACTAAATTCTGATGAACATTAAATGCTTTTGCTTGACGAATATTACTCCATTTCAACTTTGACTCAGACCATGCCTTTCATGCTGAGGTTGTCACTGTGCTCAGTTTTCCCCCAATCTACCTGCAGATGTGCTTGCTTCTTTATGGATATAGAAAGAAGAAGAGATTGATGGATTCCACATAAAAACCCACATGCAATGCAATGTAAGCCCACTGCTAATTTCTGTACCATCCAAATAGAATAAAATCCTGCAGGATGCTTTTATTTATTTTTTTTTTTTGGGGGGGGGGTCCCTAATGAAATAAAAACTCAAGGGAAGAGTGGACAAGTGCTGTGTTATTGTTCTTGGTGAGCTCTTAACTCACTGTGCAGTTACTTCATGCTAAGCAGCCAGGTTAAAGGATTTCACCTTCAGGATCAAAAAGACAATTGGAAAGTTAGGAAAGGGAATTGTGGGTACTGAGGACGAAGTTGCTGACAAAGACCAAAGTTTAAATAAAACATGTACGGTGGAGATGAATCAATACTTTATTTGTTAAGGAGAAGTAAAAGTACAAAAAGGCTTGTACAACAGAGCATAAAAAAGTGAGAAATCAATTCTGCTTAATTCAGAATGCTTGAAGAGTCACCTATGCCATTATGTATGAATAATTCAGGAACAGAAATTTATTGCAGACACATATTGTTTGGTTTGGATTTAGCACTGCCCCTCATTTGACCTAAATCCTGTGAAGAATGATATCCGACTAATTGAAATAACATTTTTCAAGTAAGACAATGCCTCAGGAGTATTCCTAACAGGATTTGAAATAGAATTTGGATGATGAAGTATCAGATAAAATTTGTTTTAATGGTGCGATATTTTAGCATGTTAACTATGATGAGCAAAGACCCTCTTGTCAGTCCATTGTCACAGGTTAAAAATAAATTGGAGGCAGAGGAGTCCTCCACACAACTGCTCTTCCCACTGATGTCAATCATGCTCTAGAAATGTTCCTTATTATTTTCTGGTGCTTTTGGTGAGCCAAGTAGATACTGTCAGAAGCAGGACATTTAAACTAGGAAGGAGGCCCTTGTCACTGATGAGGGGTGCACTGCTATGCTTGTAACAGATCCACCCTTCTGGCATCCAGAAAACACAGGAGCACTCTGTCCAGCAGTGTGAATTTGGAAATGAGAAACATAAGGCTTATGAGCTGAAGTGACTTAACCACAGCCATTCATAGAATTGAGCCAGATGCAGGATTCTCTCCTACAGTCAAGGATCTCTCCAATATGCTCCTGTTCTTGAGCTTCGCTGGTGTTCCTGCACCTTCTGATAGCATCGTCTGTGCCTTGCATTACTAGTGGCTGTAGCACAATGGTTTTCTATATATATCAAGACCTGCCTTAAGATCGTGATTGGTCAAATTCTCAGAAATGAAGAATATGAAGTCTGGCTCAAAGGATAAGCTTGATGCCATGGAGCATATAGAATGCTAAGGCGCAGGTTCCCTTCACTAGTGCTTCTCATACAGGAACGTCACACCAAGCTCCTGCATGTTATTCCAATCTGTATTCTGATCCAATGGGCCTGGAGAAGGAGCTGAGAGTCTGCATTTACAGTGAGCTCCCAGGTAATGGTGACAGCGTCCATACTACAGCTAGAGGGAAAATGCATAAAACTGTTCTATCGATGTTACTAAATAATCCTTTGAAGAAAGTCTAGCAAATTCCTGAAATTATGCAATTATGAATATGCAACAAACAAAAAAATCACAAAAATAATGTAGGGTAGCTATATTACTTAAGTTTATTCAGGGAAACAGAAATAGTAAGGTACTTGTATATTGAACTATATCTGTATCTATGGCTCTATAATCCATCTATCTATCTATCTAAACTGTGCCTATTTATCTCTATAGATGTGGTGTGTGTGTGTGTGTGTGTGTGTGTGTGTGTGCACTCATGTGTGTGTATAGAAGAGAGAGAAAGGGACTCTCTAGGACAGCTCCCTCTATCTACCTGGACTTTGTTATTTCTTGTATGTAGAGACTGATAGTCACATATGGGTCTATAGATAGATAGAGCTATACATACCTGCCTAAAGAGAGTTATTATAAGGAATTGACACATATAATTATGGAGACTGACAAGTCCCTAGATATATGGGGTAAGTAAGAATGCTGGACACCTACATAGTTGATGTTTCAGTTCAGGTCAGAAAACAGGAAACAAGCCAATGAACAGGTGTCCCAGGTCAAAGACCATAAAGCAAGAAGACCTCCCTCTTTATCCCAAGAATAGTCAACCTTTTGGCTCTGCTCAATCTTTCAACTGATTAGATGAGGCCTACCCACCTTAGGAAGGGCAAAAGGGTGTACTTAGTCTGGATTTAAGCATTAATCTTATCCAAGAAACACCTTCACAGAAATGCTGAAAATGTTTAACCAAAAAAATGGGAATCCTGTGGCTCAGTCAAGTGGACACATAAAATTAAACATGACAGTTGTATCATTTTGATGTTCACAAATAGACTAGACGTACCCCGTGTCAATGGCTTTGTTATAATTGGATGAGATGTCTCCTAAAAGTTCCAGTGTTAGGCAAAAGTATTCAGAAGTGAATGATTAGATTGTGAGAGATGTGACTTAATCAGTCCATCTTAGTGAGAATGGACTGACTCGGGGTAACTATAGGCGGGTGGGGTCCAGCTGGAGGAGCAGGGCTATTCATGAGGTTCTGGTTCTACAGAAATGCAAGATGCTAAAAGTAAGGGGTCATGGAGACCTGCACTAAGACTGCAGAGAAGGACATGGGAGGCCAGGCAAAGTGCAGCAGGTTTGGGGTCACTATTGGCTGCCCCTGAGAGGTGGATGGGTGAAGCTGAAAGATGAAGCCAACGTTGGAAAGGAGACCCTAGGCCCTAAGAGAGTCAATAACGTGGACTGTCAAAAAAAGTTGTTGGCTGTGGAGAGAGCCCAGCTAAGAGAATCTAGGTGCACTGCCTCAGTAAAGAGGTCAGGCTGCCTAAGCCTTTTGGAGAGGACATCTCACAGCCATGTGTCCTAACACTGGTATGCGGAGTTAGGGGACCTATTTTTCTGGTTGGGTTTTAGTCTTACTTTAGTCCCATCCTTTTTTTTCTGTGCCTCTATTCCTCCCTTTGGAACAGGAGTGTTTACTCTGTACCACCGTACATTTCATAAATTTAAGTAGCTTTTGATTTTTGTGGGGGTCCACAGCCGACAGTTTGCCTTTAGTCTCGGAGGAGACCTGGGTGTTGGAATGTTGGACAATGCAAAACCTATTGAGACTATGGGATTTTTGTAAATGAACTAAATGCATTTTGCATTGTGAGATGGACATAGAGTTCTGGGGCTGTGTGGCATGTTATGGTTTGGATATGAGGTATGTACACAGAACTCCTGTGTTAGTGCAGGAATGTTCAGAGGTGAAATCATTGGACTGTGAGATCCGAAGCCTAATGGGTCCATTCTAGTTTGAAAGGACTGACTGGATGGTAGCTGTAGGCAGGAGGGGAGTGACTGGAGGAGGTGGGTCTCCAGGGCTGTGCCTTGGAAGGGTGCATGTTCCCTCTGACCCCTTCCCCTTGCCCCTCACTCTTAGTTTCCCGACCCTCCACAAGCTGAGCAGGTTTCCTGAGCTGCAGTCTCCTCCCATGATGTGCTGCCTCATCTGGGGCCCAGAGCAATGGAGTTGAACATCTACGAACTAAGACCTCTGAAGCCATTAGCCCCAAATAAACTTTCCCTCCTTTGAGTTGTTCTTGTCCAGTGTCATAGTCACAGCCACACAAAAGCTGATTAAGACAAGCTTCTATAGAGTTCTGAAGGTCTAGTTTTTCAGGCAGAATGTGCCTAGAACCCTCTGGGGTGGAACACATTGGTTTAAAATAAATGGGGGATTTTGTTAATACTCTATGGTTTTGGGGATTTCCAAGGGAACATGAGAGACTTCTCCAGGGGTGTTTACCTCCCTGTCTTCTACTTGACTTAGGAAGAATGGGCCAGGAAGGCATGGTAGACTTGGGGAACTCCCCTCCGCCACCCCAGTTTCCCGTGTGATACGACCATCTTTCACCTGAAGCTCACTCTGCCTTTCCTCACAGGTCTCCGGGGTGGTAGGAGCTCACTGGTAAGAGTTTTCTCGGATTTCTTCATTCTGCCCGCCAGAACACTGAAAATTGTTTATTGATTTATAAGATGAAGAGTTTCCATCCGTGTGAAGCAGCTCACCTGCTGGTACTGGTCTCCTTCCTCAGGGCTAGGCTGTGGTTCTTTCCTTGAGTGACGGCCTGCGGAAGAGAGACCAGGCGCCTCCGGAGTTTACCACAGCAGATTCACTATGCTTTCAGGTGACAGTGTTTGATTCTGAAATGCAAAGTCAAAAGACCTGGAGACAAATACACCCCAGGTTCTTCATGCTCCAGGAGTGTGATCTTGATTGTGTTCATGTTTATTTAACTTTTGACCTCAGGGTCCTCATGAAAATATTAGTAGCAACACAGGAGGGTTGTATTAAGTCTAGAAAATTAATCAAAGTAAAAGTCACAGTGTCTGTGTATAGTAGATGTCAAATAAGTTTTGTTGCTGTTTTACTTACTGTAAGGCATATAAATCCTGGTAAAAGTTGTATTGTATGCTAATTTTTTTAGTATAAAATTGATATTAGTAGGGCTGGGGAGATAGCTCAGTTGGTAGAGTGCTTGCCTCATATGCACAAAACCCTGGGTTCAATCCCCAGCACCATAAAAAAAACAAATGGTAAAAGTGATATTAGTTAGCTTCATGTTACTGCAATGAAACACCTGAGATAGCTTATGAAGAGATATTATTTATTTACTTCATGATTCTGGAGATCCCAGTCCCCAAAATTCAGGCATCAGATGGTTGGAGATTAAAACTTACATCATGAGTCAGGAAGCAGTGCAGGACAGAGAGAGATCCCATGGTCCCTCTTTTTTTCCGGTTCTTAGTTTGGAGCCTGGGGTCTTGCATGCTAGGAAAGCCCTCTATCACTGAGCTACAGCTGAGTCCCAGGGATCCTTTTTGAGAACACACCCCCTAGCACCTAAGCACTTTTCATAAGGCCCCACCTTTTAAGGGTTCAGTGCATCTCCCAATACCAACCCCTTGGGATCCAACACTTTATATGTAGACTTCTGAGAGAGAATATCTACAGTCAATCCAGAGCAAAGGTGGGTACGACATTAAATATCTGGACTCTGCAGGCTGGTTAAACATCCACAATGGTAGGTTTACTTTAAGGAGGTGTTTCATATCTAGATTTAGAGAATTGTAAAATCTTTTGGGTTAGACATTGCTTTGGTATCCATCACAAAATTCTGCACCTGTTTCTTAAAGAGAACAAAGATGGATTATATTGGAGTTTGGCTCAGAATCAGGTTTTAAAGATGTTCACATGTGCTGGGCATTGGCAAACTGTTTTCTTAAGAGCAGTTGAATTCTTTTTTTCTGGGAAAAGATGGAGATGGGGGGAGGTGGCTGAGGATGTAACAGTGTTTTTCAAATTTTCTTTACATTATTGCCCTCCTCAGGAGCCTTGTCAGATACCATTTTTCTCAAACACTCCTCCCACCTCATGAAAATTTAATATCACAGATGTCTTAGTCCATTTTCTGTTATAACAAAACACCATACAGGGTAATATATAAACAAGAGGAGATCGTTTTGCTCACAGCCTGGGAGACAGTCCAAGAGCGTGGAACCTGCACCCAGTCAGCATCTGCTGAAAGCCTTCCTTCTTGCTGCATCACAACCTGGTGGAAGTCATCTCATGGCCAGACACAGCACGTGTGCAAGTTTGGGCCTCTTCACCTTCTCATGAGCCAGAGATGTCATCATAGGGGCACGACCCTCATGACCTCCTCTTCTCTTAATTATTTCCCAAAGATCCCACTTCCAAATATCCTTAATGTGTAAATTTGGGGATTAGGTTCCTAACACTTGAACTTTGGGGAACACCTTATGAGCATAACAGATATACTGCACCTTCGTTTATACACTATATGCATATCTGTTTCTAATGCATTGAAGGAGAAATATTTATTCTACTCCTATGCCAGCACCATTTTTTTTTTCTTATTAAAGACAACACCGCTCCACTTCAGAAGGCAGAGTCCAAACTTGTGCTGATTCTTATCTCATTAGGACTGCAATGAGACAAGAAGCTACTTCCTGGAGCCAGCCATAGCAAACATGGTTGGCAATTTCCCTTCAGGAAATCTCTGGATTCTGGGAAGTCACTTCTTTCAGGATTTGTTAGAAAAGAAAAGGAAGCGCATAGGCTGATATTTCCTCAGGAAAAAGAGAGCAGGAAGGAAGTGCCAAGCCTGTACTACTCAATAGGGGGAGAGCCCTGTTCTCTATGAGAATTTTGTGCCATTGAACTCTGCAGGCTGTGAACAATCCCAAATGGCTGAAGATGAACTGTCCTTCCTCCTCTGTTGCAGTGTAACCAGTGCTACTGGCTTCTTTCTGTGACAGTGGGAACTGGGTTAGTGCAGGGGTCAGGGAAAGCTTCCCTGGACATTCTCATGAAGCTAGGAAGAGGCAGCAGATGAGGTGAGGGGAGCATGGGCCCAACAGCAGGACAAGCAAGGCCTGTGCTTCAGAGCTTCCCAACAGGAGGGTCTTGCAGACTGGGCTCGAATGGCTGAGGGACCCTGATGGTCAGGAAGATGGCGTGAATTGAGCAAGAGATGAGGTAGGGAAGCCGGGAGCTGTCGCCATGTTTGGGATTTTGGTCTTTATCCTCAGGGTGGTTTAAGCCACTGTTGGGTGTTAAGTCAGTGTGTGGGTTTGTGGTGTGATTAAATTCTTTTGGCTACCTTGTGGAGAACAGATGGAAATAGGGTGAGGGTGAGAAGGAGAGAGGACTAGGAAATTAGAGAAAGCAATGGGAATAGTCCAATTATGAGAAAAACGCAGCATCCAGATTAAGAAATGGTAAGGGGATTCACGTTGGTTTAGATACAGGAACAAATAAATATGAAAGTACTTAGGAAGTGAACCTAATAAAATTGCTCTGGAGATTGTATGGGGTGGAACTGGGGGAATGCCAGTGTATCTGTTGACTTAACTAAGTAGATGGAGGCAGCATTCCTTAAACATTGGAAGTGGAGCAGTTATCCAATAAAAAATGCTGAAATTGTTTTTAGATATCTTGAATTTTCCACAACTTTGTGATAACAGAGGGAAGAGCTGATGGAGAAACTTGGGAACATGTGCTGTGAACACAGGAAGAACATCTTGGCTAGATCAGCAAATGTGGCTTCAACCTGTGCACAAATGTTCATTAAGGTCACATTGTCAATGAAGTCACCCTGAGTAGGAAAAAGCCTGAGGTGGAATCTTCAGAGGCACTGGTATGTTAAAAGCTGTTGGAGAAGGATTAGATTGGGGCAAACAGAGGTAGCTTGATATCTGGGATAAAAACCAGGAAGCTGCCAAGAGCAGGAAGTGGTCAGTGGGCCAAGTCTTGCCATGGTTGAGTGCTTTGAGTGCCAGACAATTCATTTTCTAAGTGACCACATACCAGTCATTGGTAACCTTTCCAGAGCTGCTTAAATGAGTAATGGGAAGCAGCCCTGTTGGAATCAGACCCTGTCAGGGGAAGAAATGGTGTAGAATGATACAGATCCATTAAAAAACAACCAAGGGCTATGATGTGGAAGAGAGAGATCCTAGCTAGATGGGTAAGGAAAGCATTTTTAGATATTTCTGCCTCAATTGGGGAGATTTAATCATTTAAAGCCAATAGGAACATAAGGATGATAGTGGGAAGGGCTTGATAGAACAAAGGGAGTCTCTGAGGAGGCTGAAAGAAAAAGATCTCCAAAGCCTCGGGGAGATGTGTGGCTTTCTGTATACATAGGCAGCCTCTCTGTTGTCCCGGGTTGTGTGTAGAGTAGCTTAGGGGCAAGAAGCAGAGCACAGAACCCAATCTTGCAAATATTCTCAAGGTGGAATAAAAGAGATATCCTCTGTACTGTGAAGTGAAACCTCAATCCTGGGAAACAGATGAGGCCCGAACTTTTGGAGGGACTGAACCCCAGGCTAAAGGATTGCCCCTGCACCACTTGCCAGGACTCCTCAAAGCCCAGAGGCTCTGCATGTTACCAGTCAGCCACCACCCCAGTTGGCATAGAAACTCTGCAGGCCTGTGGCCACAGAAATAAAACACAAAATCAATATGAAAACATGTAGTGGTGATTTGAGGAAAATATGTTCTAGTGAACATAAGTGGTTTGAAAATTAAATTGTAATTATACCAAACTTTTAAATCGTTATCTTCTAGCTAAATCATTCAATGACTCATTAGCCAAAGCAGACTGACTGTTTGGTTTTTTTAACTTACGTCACAATTTTGAAAAACATTCTCCCTTTCACAGAAGACCTTGAATTCACCAAGAGTGTATCACATGGGGGGATGAAGGTTTGGTTTCAGAAAGATCGATCGAGGTTAAAATTTGTTATCACTCAATGTTTGTGTGATCATGACAAAACACTTAAACTCCTTTGAAACTTAGATTTTTGTTTATTTTAGTGCTGAGGATTGAACCCAGGGGCACTTTAGCTCCTAGATCCATTCCTAGACCTTTTCTGTTTATTTTGAAGCTGGTTCTTTTCCAGTTATCCATTCAGGTGGACTAATCCACTGCTGAGGATACAGTTCTCCTGATCTCCTCATTTATCAGAACATTCCACCATTGTCTTACACATGAGATTTTGGGAGACACCTCACATGTAAACCATAAAAACTCCAACATGATGGTTATACTGGCCATTCACAAGGAATTACCTAAGGTCTGTAGACTACAAAATCTGATATGCTCATTCTATCAAACCCAAGGTCTGTATATATTCGTCCTATGATCCCCATGTTCCTCCAAGAATAAAAACATCAAAATAAGGTAAATGCAGAATGAGTCTTGTAAAAGCTATTTGTCACTATGACCGGGTGGGAGGAAGCTGGAATCACCAGCAGGGGAATTTCCACGCTGGTACACTGCAGAGTCCTTTACAGGCAAGCCAGAGACTGTCTAGTCTCCAAGTATTTCCACAGCCCAGTTTCCAGAAGCCATATCCTGAATATTGCAAGGGCAGTGCTCCTGAGGCAGAGACCTTTGACAGGGTGCAGGGAAGGAGACAGGAGTGGCTGTGCTTTTCAATCACGTGGGAATGTGAAGGGTAGAGTGGGGAGATGTTCTGTGCATCTCAGAGGGGGCCCCAGGCTCACTCCTGGGATTGCCCCAGAGTCATCCTCAGCATCTGTCCACCAACCGCACCCTCCTGGTTGGTTGCTGCTCCTAAATAACACAAGTTGATTTTCTTTGTTGTCCTCTCACTTCTATTTCTCCACTATTTAAAATCTGCTACAGTGTATTTGGCTAATTTATCCAGGAGATTCTTTAACAATATGTATTTTGAAGTTTGGATTTCTTTTCTACCTTATGCTATGATATTGCTTTCATTGCTAACAGAAAACAAATTAGAGAAGGGGGTAAGAGTTCTGAAGCCACATGGATAGGATCTTTGGATTTTTATTTTTTGTCTTTTTTTTTTCATTTAGAATATTTGGAGGACAGTCAGGTGAGATAAATGGAATGCTGAGATTCCCACAGAGGACCAACAGCAGACAGTTTCTTGGGGAATTAGATTGGACTCAGTCATGGCTGGGGGAGATAACATAATCAAACCAGATGTTTTAAGACAATTTTCTCTATATACATCTCCAATTGCTAATTTATTTTATACAAAATTATGTCAGTCAATGATATAAATAGTATTAAAGTATTAAGTTTAACAATATTTGAAAATGATTTTGTAATTTTGTGCTGTTCACTCAGAGAATTCAATGGCTTAGAAATCATGGTGACTATGATTTTATAATCTCTCACACATCCATCTGAATTAGGTGTTATCATTAGTAGTAGTATGCTTCTTGTTGTTATTTCTATTTAAAAATTGATACCAGATGTGGGTGAAAGCACTTTTCCTCTGTTGTCTCCTAGCAACAAACACAGCAGGGGACAAACATTACCTCAGCCCAGGAGGAGGACAGGTGGCCTCTGTTGCTACCCTGTGATAATAGGAGCTCTCCCCACTCTCCTCCTGCATCCTAACCTACATCTACCAACAAAGCTGCTAAATGCTACCTTGTCAAGGGGCCATGGTATTACAAGAAAGTTCTAGTAAGTATGATCTGTACAGACACCTTTCACACCATCTCTAATTACAGGGATGGGTAGTGGAAAGTTGTATATATGTTCTAAGAATCAGATAAAGAGTTTATGGAACAATTGCATGAGCCAGCTGATTGACTAAAGGGGATCAATGCTTTCTGAAATGTTATTATTTGAGAAAGCAATGTCTGTTTTCAAATTTCTCCCCCAACCCCCACCCACCATAGTGCTGGATATCAAACGCAGGGCCAAGTGCTCTACCATTGAGCTACATTTATAGCCTCTACCAATTTACAAGTAAGCAAAATTATTGTGTAACTATTGTTAAAAAATTGTATTGCTAAAAAATAACTAAATCAGGTAACTTTGCTTGGGAAACAATTAATTATTAATGACTGAAGGAATAATTGTTGCATTAATTACAAAATATCCATTATTTATTTACCAGATTTTTAAAACATCTGTACTTCAGACCCTGCTTAGTGGGTGATTAATAAAATCGAAACAAAACATCAAAACCCCTTTTCTCATGGACATATTATCTAGTGAGTATTCAAATAGATGGACAGAGAGATCATTACAAATAGAGATGCCTAAAATCCTCATTTTTTGCCCCTTTATCATGTTGTACAGTTCACAGAGCCAGGGTTTAGATTCTATTTTTCTGTGAATTGGCACTTTGAACAGTGTAGTGGGTGGAACATAGAAGGTGCTAATTATATATATTTTAAATGAATGAATGCATGAATGGAGGGCTATTTCTGGATAGTACCCTGAGAACAGATCTCCCCTGGGCTGCTTAATAGCTGCTTCTTTCCACTTTAGACAGGATTCAACATGCTTCTGTTTGTTTGTTTTCACTTGAATGCACCAAATATTTAGCAAGACAATGAGAGATGTTTGGCAAAATGACTTCAACCTCTGTAATGCAGTCCAGAAAAACCAGCACAATTCATGCAGTGGGCAGAGTTGGAGCAGGTGACTATCTAGAGGAGGTGGAGGAGGAGCATGAGTGCCCTTGGAGATGGCTCCCTTGGCCCCCTGCATCTTTATGCTGGGCTGTTTCTCCTTGGCAATGTTCTTGAAGCCTCTGTGAGCCTCCTGTTTTCTCCTTTCCTTCAGCTTAAAGAGAATTCCAGAATTAAGCCATTTCTCTGTAACCAGATTGGCTTGCTCTTTGAAAGATCTATATATTCCACTGGGAAATCATGGAAGTTTAGCTTTTCTTCACTTTAAACATATTAACTCAGGCTGGGGATGTAGCTCGGGGTAGAGCAGTTGCCTAGCATTCTGGAGCCCCTGTGTTTGATACCCAGCACTGCCACAAAAAAATAAATAAACCTTTAAAAAGAAAAACACAAAGACCTAAAATAACATAGTTTTTGAGGTTTTCTTAACTCAGTGAACACCATTGTGACATGGTAGAGATCAATATGGATAAAGAAAAACAGAATACCATTTATGAATGGAGCATATGAAAGAATATGGCCAGAAATTTCACTTAAACAAACTCTTTTGTTTATCACGATTTATCCATGGATCAAATCACATGGAAATCAATTTAAAATGACCAGTAGTGATATACTATATCTACACACACACACATATTCATATATACTCACTCTTATTATTATTTGGTGATGTAGATCAAACCCAGGGCCTTTCCTATGGTAAGCAAGTGTTCTATCACTGAGGAACATCCCCATACCAGTGAATTTTTTTCTAAAGATATTTGATAATTATAACAAATGACCAGTTTAATCATAATCAATTTATATTTTTAAAATCTGTACTTACTCAATCCCTCCAAGAGTGAGAGAAGTTGGAACCATACATTTTTTTTACCCCAAACTATGTATAATATATAATAGTGATTAAATGTATTTGTGGCATTCAAGAACTTTATAGAATAGGAAAAAGACGATACAGAGAAAATTAAGTATTCTATGTTGGCTTGACATAGTTGATATCTAAGAAGAGAAAAATCTTTTTGATTCATAGGACCTTTGGTTTTAGGATAATTACCAGGGATAACAGCTTATTCTACAGGTCAGTGTGAGTCAGAGGTGCTGATGGGACGTCCATTTATTAATTAACTGAAAACTAAATTGTTAGTTAGAAACTATTTGCTTAAAATTTGTACAAAATGAAGGCACAGAAATAGAGATTTTAAAGTCCTAGACAACTTGGCGGTATCTAAGAGGAAAAGAAATTTCTCTGGACAAATAAGTGTAAATATAATTGAAAAGAAAAGGCAGGATTCATAGGATTCTTTTTCAAAGACACTGATGTTCTCAAAAAAGTGATATAAGATGGTGACTGAGAAGGAATATGAAGAGTTCAGACTCCTTGAAAATTAAGGGAAAGGACCAGATGGAAGCCAATAAACAGATGAGAATAAGGGATGTGGAGCCTGCAAGGAGATAATGTGTTCAAAAATATTTTTTAAAGTTAATATGTAATAAATCACATAGGTTTTCATATATTTCTGCCTTTAATGTGTGAATTTGCCATTAGGCATGTTAGATACTTGCTCATGAATAAAACTCTGAACTGACAGCCATCTCTTACACACCTCCCTGATGCACCCTCACTCTACTTCTGTGCACTTCATATACGTCAAGTGACCACCACTCGCTATTCTGCCTGCCTTCATATGTCACAGGTTTCTTTTCATTCCAGTTGAAAGATGAAAGGAATGAAGCCCAACAACTTGGAGAACAAATCAAAATTACTTTGTCATCTAAAGGGCCAAGAGAGGAATCCAGGCCTCTTTGAGACCCCCCCACCCCGCCTTCATACTCCTCTGATGGCATCAACTGACTCACAGGACACTTCTTCCCTCTGAGAGAAGCACGTGGCAAGAATTGCTGAGGATTGTATAGGAAAAAGAGAAGAAAAGAGTCAAAGGAGATTTTATTTGTGGTTTTCTTTTTTATCTATGAAACAGGATTCTAAACAGCATACATATTGCCTCCAGCTCTAAAATGAAATTATGAAAAGGAAAAACATGTATTTCATTAAAAATACATCATCAGTATCATGTTACCCTTCTAAACAAATGCAGTGCCCATGGTCCAAGGGACTCTAGAAGTGGCATTACCTTGGAAAGGTTTCCACAGGCATTTTCCGTAGGAAGGCATGCAATGTATGTGGACACATCTGGGCCCGTCAATACTAACCTTCAGACAGTGTGACAGGAAGCTCTGGACTTTCTACTTTTAAGAAATAGCACTCCCCTTGAAGTCAGTTTTAGTTGATGTTGAGTCCCCTCCCACCTGTCTCTCTCTCCCTGTGGCTTCAAGGAGTGGTACGAGTGGCACTCTCAGGCTAAAGTCCATGCATGAAACTGTTCTTTCCTAAAAGCAATTGTGCATTTAATCACTTGTAATATTTCCCATGGCCTGAGTAGGATGCAGTTACTGCTCTGCTTCACCTGATAGCTTTATTTAGCAGTGCATCATATTAGCTGTAAAAGGTAGTCAATAAGGCAGGTCAATATTTATGATGTAATTTATGAGATAGATGTACACACAAAACAGAAAATCTTTAAGCTGAAGATTGGGTACTAGGTACCTAAGAAAGATAGACTTCTACTAAGACATACCTTTGAAATGTAATCACGGTCTCAGGAAGCAACATTAAATATACTTGGACCATTTAGTCTTACAACTGTATGGATCTAAACCAATTTCCTCTACACACAGTCTTAGAAGACTATATGATGAGGCATTTGAGGCCTCAAAAGGTCTATTTTTTTCCTCCCTAAATCACCCCAGGATTTAGTCTTGAATTCTTCAATTCCAAGGCTTATGTTATTCCTATTTTACCCTATCAAGGACAGTATGAAATTAGTTACTATTGACTATTGTATAGAATTAAAACTTGGCTCATTTATATATTCTTTCTAGGGCACCTTTTGACTAAAGTCAACTACCAGCACACCCTGCTTTATGAACACAGTACTTGAAAGGTAATTGCACAGGTAGAAAAAAAAGAAAAAAAAATAAGAAGAAAATTAGTGCCAATGAAAGGTCACCTTCATTTTTACATTTATGACTATTTGTGGGCTGTAGTTACAGCAACAGCATTTTGATACTGTGAATAGATTTGCTAGAAAGAAATTGCCACAGGTAAAATGCTTCCCAGGATCAGATAAGAGGAAACATTTTTGATAGGCTAGTGGGGCCTGAAGGTTGAGTGTAATCTGCAGATGAATTTAACAAGGCAACTAATTTAGAGATAAGGAAATGCTTGTTTATCAAAAACAACAAAAATATATTTCAGAGGGCACGGGTGCTTTGTGGATTCTGACTGTCTTACATAGAAACATGCAAAATTGATAAATGTCAATGACCTTTCCAATAGCAGACGCTCATATTGAACGGGTTGGAAGAGGCAGCAAAATCTACTCATTCTCTGCTGCAGTCATTTTCCAATAAAACATAAAACAGAAACAAAGCAAACAAACTCTGCCCTAGTGTGTTACATGAGGACAGTTCACCCACAGCTCACCAGTGGATATGGGAATGGAGGCTTGTCCTGAATAGGTCCAAAATTAAATGGCATTCTGGAGTTAGTTCCAAAAACGAAAAGAAAAATAAAATCAACTTTCGTGATTTCTCAAGGTGAAATAGGTACCTTGAGTTGCAACTTACCCCTGAATCCATGCATGCTTGAGGCGTCCATTTCCAAGTCTGTCTCAAGTATCAGCTAAGAGCTCCTCTACAGAGGGAAGTTTGCTATCAGGAGCTGACATGGAGGAGAGCTGAAAATGAGTGACCACTGAGTGTCTGCAACATGTCAGGTAAAGGGCAGACGGAAACCACACGTCTCATGTTGCACCAGTTGACAGCAGAATTCACAATAGCCTTCGGGTTTTTAGTCACGTTTTCAAATTCTAAATCCAATCTTGTGAACTTGTGCAGCCTCATTACTCTCTATAATATTGGTTGGTCATGTCTAAAACAGTTATGAATGATGCCCAAGCTACATGGTAGGCACAGGCATTAAGCAGGATATTACATGCTTGGTGCCTAGCTAAAATTCTGTGTAATTGTATGCACCTATTATATGATTTTTTGTTACAAAATCTCATTTGGTAATGCTATCTCCTACGCTCCACCATCTAGACAGTCTCCTCACCTGTAAATGAGGAAAAAATTGCTTACCTCAGGAGTTCTTGTAATGAGTTTTAATATATAGAGCCCTGCAGTACACAGCCTGCCACATAATAAGCATGGTATCCAATGGCTAGCTATTGTTAATATGTTAAGACTTGTGTTTAGGGTGTCTATTAAGTTTAAAGAAAGGAACAGCAACCCCTAACAATCTGAAACAACAGACAGTGAATAACCACCCAGACCTTTAATTAGCACTGACCTCTAACATCCTAGAATAAATGAAGATTATAAGAACTTGGGCATTAAAAAAAAATGTAGATATCTTGACTGCAGACTTGAGGATCCCGGCCCTGAGAAAGAGCTATACTGGCCCAATCACACAGCCCAGGCTTCGTGATGCCGGGTGCAGCCTGCCTTCTCACCGGACAAGTTTTGTCCCTTTCCCCTCTCCCCAGGGTCCTCTGGCTTTGCTCCCCAGCACTGCCCTGATGCAGCCTGTGACCTCTTGACCCAGCACCTCTTTGGCAGTAGTCAGTCAGGTTTCTTTCACCTGGTTTCTCCAACATGCTTGATCATAAGAAAGCCAGGGGTGATACAGCTTCAGGCCCTCCCTGAAGATCTTACCTAGCCATGACCCTGGTCTTCTGAAGTTAAAACAAGTACCTTTGCCAGGCACTTCTGGAAATGCTGCTTTGAAACCCATGGGACATCCCTGCTAAGAGAGGCTGCCCTTGGCCCACAGCGCAGGCAGCTCCTAAGCATTTCTACGCCACGCCTTTCCCTGTTATCTCTCCTGCCCTTGCCCCTTCACTTTCCACCACCACCTCATTTGCCTCATCCGTTGGAATCATCTCTGATTAACTTGGAATCAAAAAGCCTCTAGTTCGACTGAGGGCAAGGTCGAGAGCTTCAATCAGTCCCTGGGACACTGATTTGCTATTTTACTCTTATACATTTCTATGTTTTCAAAAGCAATGGCATCTTAGCTTCCCAGAAATTAGCAAACTAATCATGATACAACGAATTGAAGGATCAATGATAGAAAGATCTTCACAAATGAAGGATTTTATGAAGTACCCTGGAGAGGTTTTCTTCCCCCCCCTCTTCTTGAAAAGGAACACATCGATTGAACAAATTATCTGCTTGGCAACTTACTCTTTTGATTGAAAGATGGACAGATATGAACAAGACAATGCTTTTAAGATGTTTAACCTAAATACATGGGGAGAATATTAAAATTAATCAATCTTTCTCAAATTAGGATCCTCATAACACAGAGGCCAAGATAGTAATTTGTATGCCAGAAACATATTTGGGATGGGTGTGCTCAGCCACCACAGCCTTCAGGAACAGATGGAAGATGAGAAAAGTTAAATTACCATACTGTTACAAAAATGCCTTGGGGGATCCCTCGGAGAGTCCACAAGCTAAGATTCACCCTCAAAATAATTTGAGTTGAATCAATTGGTCCAGGATTGTACCTGTCATCAATAAGTCTATGTGGGTACAGGTGGGTACAAGACCCCACTCTCCAAGGAGGGCTGTAAATGTGTGAGGTATCTCCTTGTGGCCATCAGTAGTGCTGGGGGAAGAGAATCTGCTCTGAGTCATCATCAGGACATTCTCTGGGCTGGGGATGGATGTCACACTCCTGGAGTGGGTATGGGAATCCCTTAAAGCACACCAGCAACCACTACAATCCACCTTTTGCACTAGCATCTACTTGCTTTAAAAATGCAGTCACCCACCAGGAAACATGGCCTTCAGAATTATGCTGGTCTCTTTCCAGGAAAAAAACTCAAGGGAAAGTCTAAAGGGATGAGCTACAGCCCCCACTGCTGCGTGCGCTCCTTTCTGCTCCCTGTTCAGGTATCCCTGGCTCCCACAGCAGCTGTACCATGCTAGGTGGCACGTGCCCTTTTCCTGAGTGTTTTGAGCTACTGACCATCATATCCTTAGTCTGTGGCTTTTGTCCATTATCAAAACTAGGCACAGAAACATCAAGAGACACAGCAGAGTGTCCTCTCCATGATAATTATATTATTGTCACCACCCCACGCTATGTGACAGTGGCCCTGTCTGTACCCAATAGTCAGAATCTATTAGAATCCATTACCTGTGCCTGCATCTCTCTTGGCCCTAGAAGCCCACAGAGCCCACAGGACAGCTTTAGCTTACAGCTTAACAATATTCAGACAGAGCTCCCTGAGAGAGAACCCCCTATAGGAACTCAGACCTTCAGACTCACAGAGTCAGCATTGTAGGGAGTGGAATGAACAAGTTCCCCCCAGCAGATGAGGCAGTGATGGTGGCCATTTCTACCTTTTGAGTGATTTCCCCATGTAGTCTATCTCTTGAGCAGTTAGTTAATAGCCCTATCTCCTAGTATGTGTGCTAATGTATAATGCCTCTTAGCTGCAGGCGGGACTCACAGATCTTAAGGAATAAATGAATAGAGCCGACTCTGTAGGTGGGATGTATTTTATGACATAAGGTTATAGAAAGACGCTGGTATCTGCCTCGGGTGCATGCTCTTTCTCAGGGACAACTTGCTTAGAAGGAAGAAAGCTGTCGTGTATTGACTACCCCCTGGCAGTTCTTTAGAGAGGCCCATAGGTTTAAAATCATAGAGAGACCCCCACGCTAATAGCCTAAAAGAAACTGGGCCTCGCAGACAGCCATGACAACCTTGTCATTCACGTAGGAGGGCTTACTCTAGGTGCACCCGGCATCTTTTCCCAGCAAAAGTATCCTAGTGATTGCAGGGCTAACTAACTGCAGGGCAGGGCCACAGACACCACAGCTCCCCTCTGAGCTGCATAACAGAAGCCCCACCTCCTCCTAGAGTCACTTCTCTTCATCAGGTTGTAGTGTCTTCCAGGTCATTCAGAGAATAGGCTGAAAGAATCTCAGAATTCCCCACCACCTGGAACCCCCATGTGGTCCACCAGGCAGTCTGTCTCCACCTTCATGGAGAGAAGCGTGAAATGCCATCATGTGAATTCCACCTAGGAGTAGGTGGCCCAGAACCAGACATGACTGGAGGGACACAAACTTTGCAGGTGCAACAGGTTCGAGACTCTGTAGCATTTCACCACCTGTTGGGATGCATGAGTCTTATGAAAACCTAAGGCATCACAGTAATGCATCAGATGAGCACCCTGGGTTTTGTTTCTTGCTCATCTGGTGCCATTAACATGATTCCTTTAATGCAATGGGAAAATGTAATTTTTTACAACATAATCCATTATTCTAGTGTTCTTCATTTGTTGTGACGGAGAATGGGAGTTGATATTGTCCTTGGGTAAGATGATAAACTGACATTTTTGCGGGCTCCATGTGAATATCAACTGCCTGCCTGAAGTTCATCATTATGGATAGGGGAAATCTTATTTACAAGATGAATGGCAGAATAGGGGGAGGTTGAGTGTGGATTAATATGCCTCAGGAAAGCCACCGTATCTGGCACAGAAGCTGCAATGGATGCATCCTCTCCTTTGTGAATGTGCAATAGTCCCTATTGCCCTGACTTCATTTTGCCTGTTTGTTTTGTTTTAATCAAATTATTTTTAGTCAGTTTTCATTACTGCAACAAATACCAGAGATACATTAATTTATAAAGATAAAAGGTTTGTTTTGGCTCCCAGTTTTGGAGGTTTCAATCCATAAATATAGTGGCATATTAAGTCAGGAGCTTGTGGTGTAACAAAAGTGACCCACTTGATGGCAGGGAATTGAAAGAGAGAGGAAGAGACAGGAGCTGAAGTCTCTGTATGGCACACCCCAGAAGACCTTAGGCCTCCCTTCTTAAATGTTCCCACACATTCTGATGCTACCAAGCTGGAACCAAGCCTTTAACCCACAGGCATTTGGAGCAGTCTAGATCCATATTACATCAATGAGAATGTGCAGAGGACTATGGCCCCTGCCAACACGAGGTCTTAAGAGCAGAGCTAATTGCCACCTTTTCTCCTAGGATATGACGTTATTTTTTGTTTACTATCTTGATTGGGAAGGGGCAGTGTCAGAATCTTTCCCTTGGCATTTCCTAGGACAATTAGTATTTATATCAAAGGCTGAGGAATCACTGTGGGGTTTCTGCCAGCCACCAAGCATGTCCATCCCAGTCATGTGTAGGGGTAGGTGAATGATCACTGGACAAGCCCATCCTGGGACATCCCCGGTGAGGCACAGCTTGGCCAGTGTTCTGTTTATCCCTGACCCTTGCACACCTCTCCTCTATCCAGGTATGTGATTACCGTACTGGGCTATCTGGCCTTTTATAGAAAGAATGCCCACTTCAGATCCTTATATCACTGGACTTTTACAAGAACAGTTCTGTGGATCGTCATTGACTCCAAGATTTCATGACCTCCCTGCCGGGTGTTAGCACTACCTGGAGACTTTGCCAGGGTTTGAACCCATATGTCCTGAGAGTGCTGGTGTGTGGTTAAGCTTTCTCATCTAAAACATGATGTTCTGCCCTCACCTCATCCTGCAGTTCAAGATCATGTCTGAAATACTCTCCCAGTAGCAGCAGGTCTGTGGTGCCCAGATTCCACACCCCATTCAGAATATAGTCTGTTTTCTCCCTTATCAGGTCTAGAACTTTTATGGTCAAATGATACAGGGAATTGGATCCTACTCACTGAGAGCACTAGGAGGACAAATGGGAGGTGGTCCTGTAAAGGCCTGTAGGCTCTTGTTACCTGGCCTCTAACCCAAGGACAGCACTGACCTGTGTCCACAAATGGAAAATCAATGGACTAGGAGCAGTCACAGTTTTTGAGAACTATAATCCAGACATTGTTTTAGTCAGAATTTTCACTGCTGTTACCAAAAGACCCTGCTAGAACAATTTGAGGGGAGGAAAAGTTCATTTGAGGGCTCATGGTTTTAGCCTCAGTCTACTGACAGCTGGCTCCATTCCTCGGGCTCCAGGTGAGGCAGGACATCATGCAGAAGAGTGTGGTGGAGGGAAGCAGCTCATGTGATGATCAGAAAGCAGAGAGAGAGGTCTCCACTTGCCAGATACAAATTATACAGCCCAAAGCCATGTCCCAGTGCCCACCTCCTCCAGCCACAAGCTATCTGCCTATGGTCACCACCCAGTTAATCCCATTAGGGGATTCATTCACTGATTGTGTTCAGATTCTTATGTCTCAAACATTTTTTTCTCTAAACCTTCTTACATGGTTTCACACATGAATTTTGGGGGAATATCGCACATCCAAACCATAACAGCGTGTCTATATCTATTCCCAAATAACCACCTATCTATTACTTTTCCCAATCAGGGGCCTGATATCAGCAGAGCAGCCTTACAGGGACTTAGAATTCAACATTCTTATCTCCATTGTTTTTTTACTGAAGTCCTTAACATAGTCATTTACTATGTCATTTACATTATTCTTGTATTCTGGCTGTAGGAGATGTGAGTTTCTGCATATGGTTCCAGAAGACTTTTTAGGTCTTCCATGCTTGTCCATAAATTATTGATTAATTATCATTAGACTTTAAATGTCCCAGTGTATCTGTAGCACTAAGCAAGAGGCATTTGGATGCATTTTCCTTATAATTACTCCTTCCATTGAATTCAAATGCCTAAGGGATCGCAGAGGCCAGATCCCTTCCATGGGATCCCACCCACTTTATATGCAATAAGTAGGCATTGGAGTAGCACAGCATTCAAGAGCCTATTGGTACCCCACCTCCCATCCGTGATAAAACACTTTTTGCTAGTCAGTCAACAAATAATCCAGCTTTAAATTCCATTTTATATTCCATTTCTTTGGTCCACTTCTGCTCCCAACTTTACTACTAGGTCACATTTCTCGGTGAGCAGACTGTGAGTTGGAGATTTGTATGCAAGACGTTTATTAGAGAGTATTCTCAGGAAAACTGCATCGAGTTAAAGAAGTGAAATGATGCAGAGAACCTGAAATGTCATCGAGCTGTCACACAGACAAGGTGGACCCTCAGGAGCTCTGGAATTGAATGAGCCTTTGAGATGTCTGAAGCTAATGCCTGGAGGCTGAGATACTGTGTCCTTGCACCATCTGGACACTGGCTGCAGCCTGACCTGTGCAAGAAGTGTAACCTTGGGTGAGACTTTTCCCTGCAACAGAAGTCCAGTTCCAGGGGAGAGGTTCAGCTGGGAGCCACTAACAGGCCACAGTCCTGGCAGCAAGAGAACTGGAGTCCTGTACTGAAAAGAAGAGGGAGGTCCTACAAGGTTCACAGGATGTTCACTGCAATACTCACAGTAGAGAACAAAGACACAAGCAAACCCCCACTGTTAAGGGCCATCTACAAAATGTCCTGAGCACATGCTGGCAGGCAGTTGACAAATACCTCTACAAGGGAGATAACAGCACTTTCAGCCTGAGAAAGGTTGGGATCTGAACCCTGAGTCTGCCACTAACCACACATTTACAGAGTCTGTTTTCCTTTTTCATAATGATGACTACCATACAGCATGAGTGGAAGTAAGGTCATATTCACAGCATACGTGATTGTATGCTGTGAATATGCCTGACAACATGATAAAAATATGATATAGCACAATTCTCTTAATGTCCACTTCAACTCTGTCAGGTAGCACAATGGTCAGCGAGGAAAAACACAGGGCACGTAGAGAATTACTACTCTTGCCTTGAAATTTTCCCGTTGCAGAACAGCCCCATGATGGACTTCATGCCAGCAGAAGGGAGCCTATGGGCTGTGCCTCGGACCCAGAAGAGGTGCAGCTAGTGCTCTCCCCTTCCCGGGCCTTCTTCACTTCTCCAATAGCATGCTCTGACATTTAAAGTGAGTTATTTATTTCCACAATTCCTTTAAATTCTCAGCTTTGAGTTCCCATCATCTATAAAATGAGGAAAATGAAATGAATTTAGCTGGGTTATTGAGAATCAAATAAGTCACACATGTGAACCTATTTTGTACACTCTGAAGGTTGCAGGGCTTTGTCATGAATGCTAACCACAAGGATGGTCCCCATACAGCACTGCACAGCTAAACCCCAGGCGCTGACAGTGGTAAATGCAAATTGCACTCCCAGGAAGATGCCTTTTGCCCTTGGTTTACATCATAGTATTTTGCCAGGATAATCACTTTCTCACTACCAGTTTACAAACATGTTCCCTCACGTGGAGTAGTTGATGGTAGAGTAGATTACAGGGACATCTCTTACATCACCTTGATATGTGACTGCAAACGAGCTTGCTGTCTCTACAAGCCTGTTTTCTCTGTAAAATAAGCAATTTTAAAAGCATCTTCCAGTTTTTATTTCAGAATAGTCCAGACCTGAGTTCTCTTGGTAGAGGATGTAAATTATATGTTCATGTAATGGAACATAATGATGCCATCAGTTCTAACTATCTTTAAAAAATCTTGGACAACTCTATTGAAAGCTCTGATCAGTGATGAAATAATCTTTGGATTATATGCTGTGAATATGCCTAACAACATGATAAAAATATGATATAGCACAATTCTCTTAATGTCCACTACAACTCTGTCAGGTAGGCATTATTTTTTCAATTAACAGATGAATGATTGAACCTCAGGGGGATTGATTAGATTGACTAATTCTATAAAAGTTGGAAGGAGGAGTGCTGTCCTCGTAACTTATCAGCTCTATGATTTGGCAAGCCAATTCACTAAATATATATTCATTTGACAAACTGAATCATAGGAAGCATCATCTCCATGAATTACTTGCAAAAGCCTGACAGATAATCCACATAAGCAGTGGTGTGCAGGTAGAAAAGCAGATGGAAATGGTCCACTCCTCTGAACATCTCCAAAAATGGCTGGTAAGTGGACATTAAGCCCCACATTTTCAAGACATGCTATTGTAAAGGAAGTAAAAACACTGGATCATTTTCATGAGGTAACCAATTTAAAAATTTTGACAACTAAATTTTTAAAAATAAATAAATAAGCCTTGCATATCCTGAGACAAAACACTTCCATGACTATTCTAGCCACTCATTAAAATACACAAATGCAGGCGAACACGTGTGCACGTGGGCACACACACACACACACACACATCAGAGCATTAAAAAACAGCAATAATACAAAACCCCTCAAAACAAACAACAAATACAAACCCCTTGGTCAGGTCTAGGACTGTATAAAATTCGATACTCAGACTTTACTTGCAGTCAAGAGGTCCCCCTTTGTCTTTAACCACAGCTCTGCCATGGCTACAAGACTGTACATGAAGTTATTAAATAAGTCATCTTCTCTAGTCCAGAGCTTTGAATTCCTTCTCCTCACTTGGCAACCCTGTGTTTGGCCCACGATAGGCAGAATCATGTCCTGCCAAATGCCAACATTCAAATGCTCAGAACCCACAGATATGTGAAATTACACTTGAAAGGGGAAATAAAACTTGTATTATGATCTTAAAATAAGGACATTATCTTGAATCATCCAGGGGATCAACATAATCACTTTCACCCTTAGAAGTTTAAGATGGAAGTAGAGGAAGAAGAATGAGAGGGAGAGAAACCTGAGAAAGTTGGCCAGTACTGCTGGTCTTTATGAAGGAGAAGGTAACCAAGACCACAGACACGGGTGGGCCCTGTTGGCTGGGAAACATAAGGAAGCTCATTACTCTCTAGAGCTCCCAAAAGGAATGCAGCCTGCCCACAGCTTCCTTTTGGTCTAGCGGGTCCCCTTTCAGAGTCCTAACTTCCCAAAGTAATAAGTAACAGATGGGTGCAGTGTTAGGCCATTAAGCTCATGGTAATCTATCCCCCCCCCCCAGGAACAGGAAACAGACACCTCCTGGGGAATCAGAAGATATTAAAAACTCCCAATGTTCTTTGGCTGTTATTGAAATGGTGACGTGATCCTTCCGAAGGCATGCAGTAAGCTTCCTAACTGGTCTCTTTGACTCACCTTTGGAGGAAAGTAGCATCTGTCTCTCTTACTCACAATGGAGCTCTCCTCCAAGAATTCTTCTTTAAATTCCATTTCTACCATTGTGAAAAAAAATTCTAGAAAAAAAAAAAAAAACTAATCTGTAGTGACAGTAGATGGTCAATAGTTGCCTGGAGATGGTTGGTAAAGACATAGAAACCAAGGATGGATAACCAAAGCCAAAGCCTAAGGAAACTGTTGGAGTTGATGAGTGCATGATACATGGAGTGTCCTGCTTTGGCTAATGGTTTTATAGGCAAATACATGTTGGGATCTGATCAAGTCATACACTTAAAAAGGTGCTGTCTATTGTGTGTCACTAACATCCCAATATGTTGATGCTTTGTGAGAGAAGCATTTATAATCATCTAACTAGTTCTCAGAAAATTAATTTGAAAAACCAATTGCATTTTTCATTTTGAAATTTGCCTCAAACAAAACTTTGATTTTTAATATCATAGGATAAACCAAGGCTGAGATTTCTATCCATGAATCAATTAACTGAGAAAAGAAAAAGAAAAACACAAAGAAAGGAAAAAAAAAAAGAGTCTCACCTGCACAATCTAGATAATTAGTGTACTTTCCCTGAGTTGTTCTATATAATTGCTTCACTGCTGCAGTCTTTCTGGATTTACTGAATTTCATGGTGATAACTGAGAACATGAAATTCCCCCCAGTGCTCCCCTGTTGGGATGGCTGTATTTTCCTATCACATTTTACCTAATGTTCACTTTAAGTAAAGTTAAGCAAAAGACTTTAAAATAGCTAAATTATCAATAAGCACTTAACAGTTTGCTCTAAGTTAAAAGTTAAAATTTTATAAACTTGTGATTATTATAGAGAGCTATAATAAGTCTTAAGATTTTTTGTTTGTGTAAGACACACACACACAGATGTTATACTGCAGTGTCAAGGCCAGGAATCTTCATTTCCTCTGAGAACTTTGAACTGATACATAATGTCCCTGAGCACTATTAGGAACACTTATCTTATTGGAGCCAGTATTCTTATTAGAATGTATTTTACATACATTTTAAAATTTATTTAATGTCACATTAATTGATAGGAATTTTTCACATGCAATCTAAAAGATTGACACAAACAAGTCTGTAATAAACACTCTCACCTCTGTGTAACATGTTCTAACTCTAAAATAACTGAATTTAAAAAAGAATTACAATGACTGAATCCAATGTGCAACATGCAAGTTGGGCATTGAGTCTCAAGAAAGGTAAGCATGCTTCATGGGGGCCAGACCTGACCTGTCCAAACAAATACTTTCTGACAGTAAAATCTGCTCACAATTGAACTCTCCTTTATAAGATACATTATTAGCCACTGAAAGGAAAAGACAGTTAGTGAAAGTATTTCCAGGAGAGTCAAGAAGTCACACATCCCTAGGGCTGATCCCTGTACAACATTCTGGAAGAACACTTCCAGCCTGTTCAGCAGCACTGAGCCAGATTTACATGGACATCTTAGTGCTCAGTTCCCTGATGATTGATAGCTACCAATTATTGCTGAAAAAAAAAAAAAACTGTATATATGCTTATTATCTAGAAAATAGTTGAAGCATCCTGAAACACTACGAAAACACATTTTGTTTAGTGGCTTGGTTTAATCAATAAGGAAATGCAAGCAGAGGAGCTACACCATGGCTTGATACAATAGCAAGAGTGACTTTGGACTCTGAAAGAATGAAGGAATGTATTTGTCAGGGTTCAGAGGAGAAACACAACCAATAAGATAACTAGACAGATAATGTATGTAAATAGATATAGATATAAAGGCATAGAGATATTCAGCAAGGCCTTCATTATGAAGTGTTGACTCATACAATTATGGACATTGAAAAATCATATAATCGGCTTCACAAGCTGTAGATGCTAGAAAACAGGTGGTGTGGTTTCATACCTAAGAGTCAGAGAGCTGATTGTGTTGATTATAGGCCAGGTTCAGGGCCTCACAAATGAAAAGTTCTGCTGGGCACAATAGCACGACCCTGTAATTCCAGCTGCTTGGGAAGCTGATGCAGGAGGGCTGAAAGTTCAAAGCCAGCATCAGCAAAAGTGAGGCACTAAGCAATACAGTGAGACCCTGTCTCTAAATAAAATACAAAATAGAGTTAAGGATGTGACTCAGTGGTCAAGTACCTCTGAGTTTACTCCCCAGTAAGCCCCCATCAAAAAAAAAAAAAAGAAAGAAAGAAAGAAAGAAAGTTCTGAGAACAGGAGAAGGTCAATATCCCATCTCAAAGGGTCAAAGTTAATTCAACTGTCCTCCACACTTTGGTCCAGGGTCATCAACAGATGGTGTGTTTCCTTCCCACCCACAATGGGCATCGGACTCCTGAATCCAGTGTTAATCTCTTTCAGACACACCCCGATAGACACATAAAGATATCATGCTTGACCAGATATCTGGGCACTCTGTGGCCTAGTCAAGTTGACATCCCAAAAACTGGCCACCTCAATGGACAACAGAAGAGTCATGGGTTAGGATTCAGTTAGTTAACATTAAAACCAAAAAGACTATTCTTACTTTCACAATCATCCTTCTTCTGCAGCGACAAGCCTTGCAAAGTAGAAAGTATGTAAATAGAAATGAGTAATGAGTGCTCTGATATAAGCACTTGACCTCCCTGGGAAGACTTTTCCTGGACAGTTTCTTAGGTTTAATACACAAACACTGTTTCCTTAAGTGCCTGCCTGATGATCAGCCAGAGTCTGCTTGGGAGTTATACGAACCAGAAGGTCCACATGTATCCCTTTGCCTGGACTTCCCCAGTATTTGGGTGCTGTCCTGGCCTCATTTTAAAACAGCTTTCCTTTTCACTCTAACACAACAACAAAACACCAAGGATGATGAAGAAGAAGAGGAAGAAGAGGAGGGGGAGAAAGAGGAGGGGGAGGAAGAGGAAAATCACAGTTTGAAGGAAAGATTATGCGAGGCACCATACTCAGTACCCAGATGAAACAAAAGGAAAGAAAGCAAGCTAGACTTGTCCTGACTTCTTGTGAGCACAGAATCAGGAGGTCAAATTGGAAGGACTGACATGAGCAGATGGCACATTGACATATGCTTACACACCTGTTCAGCACCAAGTCCCAATTATCATCTCAATCTGACCAATTAACTCTGATTTCCCATTTTTTAGGAAGAAGCAGAGTATTGGTAAGGAAGCTTCTGCCAAGTCTCAGTAACCATCAAAATTCTTGAGAATGCCTAGAGGGTGCCTGACATGTGCTTAGGAAACCAGCCTCCATAGGCTGAGTGACCCTAGCCTGGTTTCCTTTTATGTTAATTAGAAGAAGGAGAATGTTATTAAAGTCTCTGCATTGTTTTCCCCAAGATCTAATTCCTATTTCTACTTTTCTTCATTTTCCATTTTCCTTTCTAAGGGAATGCAACTACAACTGTGAGTCTTCTGAGAGCCCTGGAGCAAATTCCAGCCTCAGATCCTCTGAATCCATGGGTTTGTCCATTCTTAAAGCAGCAAAGATGGTTCTGGACTTTTCTCTCACTTCATTTAAAGGCTCTGCTGCCAGTGATTTCAACTTTGAAGCTCCCTTCCTTAGCAAAGGAATCTGCCATTGTTGGATGGCTTTTCTAATTGGTTTCCATGTCTTTGCTTTGTCCTCCCCCAGGTACCAGCAGCAGAGTATCCTGGCTTCTCACTGGGTCTTCACTGTCCTTTGGCTACACTCAGAGGATGTGAAACTTCTCTAGAAACCCTTCACTTTCAGCTGATGGATCTGTTTACATGTATGCACCAGAATGGCTGGAGCTGTCTAGGGACTCATTATACATATTTTGAGCAAATATCACTTGTCGGGCATTGTGGTTGGTGTTAGAGATCAGCTGGTGCCCAGGCAGACTCTGCCCCTCAAAGTCAACTGGGATGATGAAGTTCATGTGAGGGGAAAGTTCATGTGAGTTGATCAATCCAAAATTGGGGAGCAGCAGCTCAGGATTCGTAGGTTTTTCTCTAGAGCTATTCCATCACCACGGCCAATGAAAGACCTACTGTGTGCTAAGTCCCACTGTGTGCTAAGCAGATGTGTGCCAAGTGTTCACATGCCTTCAGTTGTTCCTCGCTGAGACTGTATACGCAAGCAAAAATGGGCAAAAGAATCAGTCAAGTTCAGGAGGAGATGTCAGGGCAGAAGTTTACATTTGTAATTTTCTTGAAAAATTTGTCATCTCTGATAGTTTCAGGGTAAGCGGGTAGAACAATAAATCTGAACCAGCCAAAGGTATTTTATTTCGAATATTTCCAATTTTGTAGATGTTATGATTTATATATGAGACACTGAAAAAGCTTGCTAAAACAGTAGATGAGCAAAATATTTTAAATTATTTTAAAATTTATGTTTGCTTTTTTAAGATAAATTGAAAACTGTTGATTTTTTATTATGCATTTTTACACTAGTCCATTTTTAAGTGTTTATATGTATATGTGTAATTCCTTTGCTCATTTTATTATTGGATAATTGCTTTTCTGATTTATTAAAGCCCTTTAAATACACCAACTGTATATCCTGCCTATGTGTTTGAAACATGTTTTTCTTAATCTGTTGTTGGTATTAAATATTTTATTATGTTATATGATATGCAACAATTTTATAGTTTTATTTTATCAAATCTATGTACATTTTTCTTTATGATTTTCCCCCATGGTATTATTCTTAGAGAGACATTTCTAATCCTTTGGTTAAAAATATTTATCTTCTTCATAGGGCTTTTAAAATTTTATTAGTAATATTTAAAATTAGAAGCTACATTAGCAGATACTTGAATTAAGCACCAGACTTACTTTTTAAAATTATTTTCCAGTCTTGTTGGCATTATTTATTAATAAACCCATCTCATTCCTCATATTTGAAATGGCACTTCTATTATAGAAACAATTTAGTGGTGTCCGTGGATATGTGCACCCACGCCCTGAGCTGATTCTGCCCTGCTCACTCCGCTTCTTCATTCTATCTGTATTCTGAAATGAGTCTCATACTCTTTGCCTATGCTTATGCTTTCATGATTTGTGGGTGATATTTTGTGATTTATCCTCATTTGTTTATTACTTGCTTGTTTTTGTAAATAGCGTGACTTTGGACATCGCTCTTAGAAACCTGTCCCTCTTTATGCAGGCCTTGATATCTGCTTTGGAGTTGGCATCTGGAAACTGAATGATGGGGTGAAGTCCTCCCTCCAGAGCATGATGGTGGCTAGATGTGAAGTCGGGGGGACCAGGAGCATGATGGGACTGAGGTTCTACCTTAAAGGACTGGATGCAGGAATGAGGGGTGCTGTGGCCTGGCCAGCTTCCACCCTGACAGCACACTGAAATCTACAGTACTCCTTTTTTTCTTTCCTAATGTCCCTAAGCTGTCAGTTTTCAGAATTATCATCATTATTAAAATTATAATGGTTTTAATGAAGGTGTCATCCAAACTGACACTTTGAAAATAAAGTGTGATGATGACTAAATTAGGGACTTGGAATGACCTTAGAAAAGTGCTCCAGGAAACTGAGACTGTCCCAGCTGCTTAGGGAAGTCTGAGTCAGCCATCTCACTCATTTGGTTCATTTGGTTAGCACTGTGCGATTTATATGGATTGACAGCAGTCAGCGCTCCATGCCCCCAGAAGGTTCCACCTCAGCCACCACTCTGTTCTCTGGAGAAGCAGCCAGATCAGAGTCCACAAATCCTGCTCCAAGGGCGTTCACTGTATTAGACAAACAGCATGCCCAGGCACCAGTTAAACTGTATGATGTTATTTATGTGACTGAAGAACACTTCAGACTAATTGTTCCCTGCCATTCAGAGAAGGTGGACAAGCTGAGTGGTGGGCCTGGCAAAATTTCAGCCTCTTTCTGACTTCCCTGCTTCTGCCAAAGTTTGTAGAGAATAAACACAGATCAGAAGAGTTGCATTCTTGGTTTAAATATGCAAAAGTGCTAACAGACTTCTAACTCAATTATTATTCAAGAAACATCCTTAAATAATTACATTCTGTTCCTGTGAGGCCTCCCTGCCCTCTTAGGAGGACAGTCACAAAGGGAGAAGTGCTTGGGCTCAAATACTAAAGCCACCATTGCCAAGTTTTCTCCTGCTACTTGGGTGACACCACCATGCCCAAACCAAGGTCACTTCTCAGGAATTAGGAACTGGAGTGACACAGTTCCTCAAAGATGGCTGGCTGTTCCCCTCACAGAACTCAGCGTCTCTGATAACCAACATGGGTCTACAGGGTGTAGCTGATAGCAGTGACCTGAGAGGTTTGCTCCACAAGGTTTGTGAGTGTATAAAAGGGAGGGAACCCCTCACCCTAGGGAACCCATTGGGATCTTGTAACCCTCCCAGAAATAAAGTCCACTGAGGCAGATTTAATAAAACAACTAAGAATTAAACAAAAGAGGGACATGCATTCATTTTCCTATTGCTGCTGTAACAAATCACTACTGATGAGTGGCCTAGAACCATTGAGATGGGTTATCTGCCAATTTTGTCTGTCACAAGTCTAAAATTAAGGTCACAGGCCTCCCCGAGGCTTTAGGGAAGAATTGGTTTCCTTGCCACTCTCCACTTCTAGAGCCACCTGCAGTCTTTGGCTTGCAGTGTCTGTGTCAGTCCTTCTGACCTTTAGCTTCGGCTGTCAGTCTCCTACAATTGACACTAACCCTCTTGCTGCGGTTCTCCAAGATTTACCAGATCTCATTGCAAGGTCCTCAACTGACTCACATCTGAACATCCCCTTACAGGTGAGGGCCATGATCACTGGTCCTGAGGATTAGTACATGTGATGTCCCTTAGCCTGTTCAAGCATTTTAGCCAGAGGATTAGAAATATTTCAAGGCATGAATAAACATTGTATGTTGTGAAACAGTAAGTGGATCTCGCCTGTAGTGTTAATCCTTTTTTTAAAAAACATATTTTTTAGTTGTGAGCCAGATTTTTTTCTTAATATATGCGGTGCTAAGGATTAAACCCAGGGCCTCACACATGCCAAGCAAGTGCTCTACACTGAGCCAGGAGTCCAGCCCCCTGCTACTTCCTTTTTGTTGCCAGCAAATTCCGGAGAGCCTGAGATGATTCAACTTCAGATCCATTTGCATTTCCATCTCACAAGATTTTACAGAATCCATGGCCCACGAGGCTCCAAAACATCCAGATTGCGAATACTTCATTTTAGATGTGAAAAAGGTACAGTGTTTAGGGAGGTAGCCTAGTTACCATTTTCTAGCTCATTCTCAGTTCAGTCCACACAAACAGCATGCCATTGTACAACGCGTCAGAGCATCGGCATGACCTGTCCACGGCTAGGTCATTGACCCCCTCCCTAGTATGTTCACACCTCCTCCCTCACCATTCCAGACATTGTGGACACTCTCAGTTGTACTCATGAATATGATGTACTCATTTATATTGATTTTCCAAAATGGCTCTAATAAACACTTAATATACACACGCTCAGACAAATTTAAATACGTTAAAGTTATATACAAGCTGAACATTCCAAACCCCAAAATCCAGCATCTGAAATGCTCCAAAACCTAAACTTTGTGCTCTGACTTGATGCTACAAGTGGAAAATTCCACAGTGAAACTCATGTGACAAGTCATGGTCAAAGTACCCGAAAAATAGATATGAAATTCCTATTGGCCAATGCCAAGCCTTCCAGTGGATTCTCCTGATCGCATGTGCAAATCAACACTGCTCACCCTGGCTTGAAAGTGGACACAGCGTGAGCCTTTCCATCTGGCCAGAATCACTTCCACAGCTTGCTCCCTCATTCCATACACACCATTAGTCTCTTCCTGTTTCTGTCTTAGGCTCTTTCTTTATAATAGTCTGTTTCACATAATGCACCATCTTTTTTTACAATATTATTCCCCATCTTTTATTGTTTACATAGGAGGTGTCCCCCAAAAAGCTCAGGTGTGAGATAATGCAAGAATGTTCAGAGGTGAAATGATTAAATTATGAGAGGTTCAACCCGGGCAGAACTGTAGGCAGGCAGGTGTGGCTGCAAGAGGTGGATCAATGGGGCTTGTCTTTGTTATATCTTGTCCCTGGTTAGTAGATCCTCCCCCCTGCTCCCTCCCTCCCTCCCTCCCTCTCTCCCTCCTTTCTGATCACCATGTTCTGAGCTGCTGTTCTGTGTCACTCCTTTCTGCCATGATGTTCTGCCTCATCTCAGGCCCAGAGATATGGAGTTGACCATCTATGGACTGAGACCTCTGAAACCAGGAATCAAAATAAACTTTTCTACTTTTAAGTTATTTTTTTTTGTCTTGTCTTTTGGCCACAGTAATGAAAACACTGACTAAAACACTGTCATTTGGATACAGTTGAACCTTTGTATTCTTTTTTTTTTTTTTTTTTTAAGATAGAGAGACAGAGAGAGCAAAAGAGAGAATTTTAATATTTATTTTATTTTTTTCAGCGGACACAACATCTTTGTTGGTATGTGGTGCTGAGGATCAAACCCGGGCAGCACGCATGCCAGGCGAGCGCGCTACCACTTGAGCCACATCCCCAGCCCGAACCTTTGTATTCTTGAGGAATTGCACGGATAATCCTTCCTAACTGAAGCAACTTACACTATCTCCCCACACAACAGATCACTCTGTACCTCGTGGCCATATTGGGCTTGTGTTATAAATATTAATTTCCATCTTAAATAGCTTATTTATTTATGATTAATTGGCTGGTTATCCGCTCCTTACCCCAGCACCTGGGCTGTGCACCAGTGCTTACAGGAATGGGTTCCCAGGAGGGACTCATTAAGCGTTTGTCCAACAGAGAAGGTGATCTTAAAAGGAGCATGCAGCCCCATTTTACAGATGACCAAATGGCATTATTCACCCTGACAAGGCTTAGAATTTTGTGCCGGTGGCCCTGCAGCTTCCTGTTCCTTCCATGTCTCTCTAGACTCATTATTCTCCATAATGGAAATGAGAGATAGCAGCAGTACGGCTTATTTATCCTAAGCCCAAGAGTAATTTTTAAGGTTTAAAATGTTATGTACAAATTTTATAGAAAAACAGGAGACAGATAGTCCAATGCTTAGGTTCGTGTCGGCGATGAGTGCCAGGGTCCTGGTGTTGTGCGTCACTATTATAGAGACCCCCATCCTTCTCTCTCTGGTCTTCTGTCCACTGCTCCCCACATTGTGCTGCTTATTTTCCTGTTTCTTTTTCCAGCAGGAATTCCCTTTCATCCATTCCACATCCTTTCCAGAACAGAGGCAGCTGCCTCTCACACCCACCCTCTGTATCAGCCTTGTGTTATTATTAAAAATGCTCATTCCCTTCCTAATCCCGAAATCACTAATCTCTCCTTGACACTCAAGACAAATAATGTAAATACCTGGGAAGTATTCTAAGTTTTTTGGTGCTGCTTTCATCTTCCTGTACCATTGCAGCACAGTCTCCCCACGCTGCTGTGGATTGGGAGGAATTTTCCCAAGGCCTTTTGCTAAAGCATCCATCCTGGTTTTGCTCCAGTCCTTTCTAGGCGAACTCAGACAGCACTCGACTTCTCCTCTGTTTGTGTCTGTGTCTGGCGATTCCTCGTGGGTGGATCATTTTATGATAAACATCCATGAAAAGTAATGGACTTACTTTTCCTTTATATTTCACTGTTTTTGAAAAACTGTGCTGAATTTCTTATAGCCATTTCTAAAACTGGACGTGAACTGTCTGTGCCTGCGAAAATCGAAGTGGAAAAGGGAAGAGGAAGGCAGGGAAAGCATGGTGATCAGCCTACGGTTAAAAAACTCTCAACAAGTTGGAATCTGTTCATTCTCATCCTGGTTTTTAAAATTCTACACTTTACAGAATCTAAACATAGAGAATCACCACGTTAATTTTCTCACAGTGTTTTCTTCTTTTTCTCTATCCCTCTCATTGCAAATTGCCAAGAGAAATAGAAAAAGAATACATAATGCTAATTATTACTAAAATTACAGTTAATGATTTGGAAGCTGTTAAGATTTGATTAAGTTAGGCACAGAAAAATGAGGGCTTTCAGTTTTTAGTTCAACTCCAGATTGCTTATAGGCTGTGTGTTGGCTCCAGGGGACTCAGTGGGAAATCATCCACAGATCCTCCTCCCCAACTATTTATCACTGCACAGGGACGTAGACAAAAGACACACAATGCCACCAGAAATTGCCACGTGCTACAAATGGAAGAGCACAGGGTATAAACAAACATCGAGTACAAAGGAATAATGGTCCATGTAGGATCCTAGGGGAAGTGGCACAAAGTTGAAAACTGAAGAACAGGGATTCAGCAGGAGGGGATAAGAGTAGGGATTAGGGGGTGGGAGCAGATCTAGGCAGAGAGAACTGTGTTTGCAAATGTCAAAAGGAATGAGAGCTGATTACAGCCGCAAGGAGGTCAACATGGTAGACTGTGGCTTTATCAGGTGGACAAAGAACGTCTGTATTTTCAGAAGTTAAGTAAGTTGCCAGATTGGAAAAGCTCTAAAGTCAGTTCCAGCAGTTGGGATCCACCCATCTGAGGGTGGTAGGAAGCCACTGAGAGGTCAAGCCAGGAGTGGCACAGGTCTTTCACAAGAGCTCTGGTGAAGGACAGGAAAATGAGTGTTCCTGAACTAAAACAAGGAGAATGCTGAGTTCCTCTGCCTCTCCAGCTCGAGGCCTTGCCATAGAGTCCAAAGCCCTGAAGATATGAAGGGAAGGCACTGGAGATGAATGAGGCACCGAGCACACCTATTCCTGGCGCAGTGTTCTTGACGCCCTTCCATCTGGCAGACGAGTGTAGTGATGAAAACACAGGCTTAGACTTAGAGGCAGATGGTTGGGGAATAAAGCCTCCTGGGTGTTGATGAGCAAATTGCTGTATCTCCATGTCTCAGGGTCTTCGTCTATTACAAAATGGGGCAGAGAATATAGTTCCAATTAAAAAAGTTCTGGAGCTGTCGAATCACACCATATTTTACATACCACAAGGAGTTCATGCATGGTGCATTCTGTGTGACTGAGCTTCCTAAGGACTAAACAGGCTGTTACATGTAAAGTGCCTGGGTGCCACTGTTACTGTTGCTAATGTACCTGGCTGCATTCCATAGAACTTCATCAAACCGCTACATTGTAAGTCAAGACACACCCTTTAGCCCATTCCTGATTCTCACTGGGGATGAGAAAAGAGCCCAGCTATAAGCCTTGGTCCAGTGCCTTCCCTGTGACCCCTAGCACCATCCGTCTTACAAGTAACCAGTGGGCACACCTGTGGCCCCGTCCTGCACACTCATGGTATATTCTCTCCAGCACAGCAGTCCAGTCCTTTGAGCTGCCCACCAAGCTGAAACACATGTCCTTCTGCAGGGTAGGATGTCTTTAGAAGGAATGATCCTTGGAGAGTCATTCAGGCTGGTCTGGAAGTAGGGTGAGGTCATTTATGAGTTTTAGAAACCCGAGTCTCCAGACAGTGGCTTAAAAGATGAGTTCTCAGTAGGTAGGAGATAAACTTGAACTTTACCACTAAGGTGGTTGCAGAGAAGGCACTGATGAGGTGGGGAGAACAAAATCACCAAACCCCAGCCCTCCTGGCCTCAGAGAAAGTCCCATATGAATGCAATCTCAATGCAAATGCATAGGCAGGAAACATTTATTTAAAAAAAATATATCTTTCTCCTCCACAATATCTTCTTTCCAGGAAAACACTGTTGGCCACTTTTACGTAGAACTACAAACTACACGAGCAAGATCAATTTCAGTTTAAATGCTCCTCATTAGTTAATGAGGCTTTGAGTAAATCAATTTTTCCAAGTCTCCGTTTCCTTAGCAGAGAAGAGTGGATATAAAAGCAAAATTTCTCAGCATTTCTGAAGAATACACATGCTCACGCATCTCGGCACCCAGCACAGTGTAATTAAAATTGGATTTTTTTTTCCCACTTCACGTTTTTCTTATCAGTAAAAGACAAATGAATTTGAGGACCCAAAGTATTTAATCCAGATGGCAAATTCCACGTGGACCTCCTGAACCACGGATCTTACCGTCTGTCTGTGTTAAATTGCTCCTTCCGTTTTTACCCCTCTTTAGTCACTCATTTGTAGATGCTCCCAAGACTTAGGTCCCACTTCACCTCACACCTACATTTGCCTGCTGGTGGTGCCTGGTGCCGTCTTGTCTTTGGGGCATCACATTCTTTAGAAAAGACACATCCAGACCCAGTGACAAACCTTAAATGTTTTGAGTCAGTAACAAAAGTTTCACTCCACCTTCTAGCATTTGACTTTAAAATGGGCACAAGCACAAATCTATTCAAAAGACACAGAGAGGCTTCAGGAGGTTCCCTTGACCTTTGAACTCTAGGCTATAATGTTCAGGCTGCAGGAATTTAGATACATTTTGTGATTTGTGCAATGACATTAAGCTGTGAAGGAACCATTGTATCATCTAGTAGCTGTGAGAGGATAGGCCTAGGGTAAAAGCCAAACTACCCAGAATGGTAGAGAGGACACATGAAAAGAGCCAAGCTTCTGGAATTCAACCCATGTTCGAAACAATCAAACTCTGCATTTGCAGAAAAATAAAACATTTTGGGCTCCAGATCAACATGCCCTGACTTTGATGATGCTCTTGCCACTAATGAAAACATCTCTGGGCCTTTCCTGGTCAGTGAGGCACAACTTATGTATTTAGTTCTGGTCTAGTTGTTTGTTTTTGTGTTTGTTTGTTTCTGCTATTTTCTGTTATCATCAATGGTCAGTCCAGGCTCCATTTAATGGGTTAGTTCTATTTCTACCCTCCAGTGGGGTGATGATTTTCCCCATTGTGAGACTCCATGGGAAGCCTTTGACATGCACTGGGCAGGGCTGTGGTCTCTGCACATTGGGGGCCTCATCTTACTCAGCTTCCTGTCAGCGCAAACCCAACAACTTCCCAAACAGAATTCCACCACAGCCAACTGGAGGTGGTTGAGCAAAAGGAAGGATTTTAATTTCACTAAACTGGGAAAGTATGGCCTCTCTCACTACAGGGCAACAGGGACAGCCTTGATCACTGGAAGTTGGAAGCCACCGCTCTGAACAGTGTTGACCTCCAGAAAGGGAGGTCCAGTCAGGCTACCTTTGGAGCAGTGATGTAAGTGAAGAGTAAGTTGCTATATTTATTTTTGTTGTTCATCTTCACAGACAGGATTTTGTCTTTGTCACTATTAAAAACTGAATCTTGAGCAGATTCATAGATTGATGGTTCATATCCATCCCCAGTGGCTTTTCCAAAATCAGTACCTTCACCGTGAAGTTTCAGGAGTGTTCCAGTCCAAACGTGGATGTGGGCTGCTGACCTGGCTCACTGATGAAGAAGTCCTCTAGACATGCGCAAGGCCATGGGTTCAGTCCCTCGCACACACCCACACACACAAAAGGACAGCAAATTGGGGTTTCTCCAGCTGTTTTACTTTTCTAATAAAAGTGTCATGAAGAGGATAAATAGATCAGGTGAGACTTTTCTGTGCCCTTTCCAGTGCTTTCTGGAATCAGTTTATTCACCATTTCTTTCAAGTCATGTGTCTGCCCCTCTTGAGTCATGGTTGCCATTGTCCTCTTCAGGATCAGCAGGCCTTTGGGTACAGGTCTTCCCAATATCTGCAATCTGATCCTTGTGATTTTTAGTAAAAGCAACACAGAACAAATGAAGCAAGTAACCTTCAGCAGTCTTGATGTCGACATGAACTTCATTCATGGTCTGTGGTTTTTTGACTCTGGAATATCTTTTGTCACAGGTGAGATACACATCATGGAAGTTAGGCAGGCAGTTCTCGCCTTGAACATTTTGTCATTAGCTCAAAATTTTAAAATGCAACTCCAACATCATGCAGATCAGGAAAGTCAATTTCAATTCTATGACTCTTAAAGTCATCAGATGCAATTTTGGTTCTTTGAGTGTGGTTAGGGTTTACACAATATTTCTTGTATTCAGAGTAGCCAGTGTTTTACATCATTCCAATCACTTTCAGAAAATGGATCAATCACTTTCTTCTTACCTCCCTGTCTGCCACCCTCTGTAAGGTGTTTGTTCTTACCATCTACCACAGTGCTGTTCAAAAAGCCAAAAGTGTAGAAGCCAAAAAGACTTGAATTTTTAGATGTTTAAAAAAAAATTCCATTTTTGTTTTCTACTGATTTAATAAGTAATTGAGATTCTTCAATTATCCAGTTTTCTTTCTCAATTCTAGGGTTACCTATAAGAAAAGAATGGAACTGGAAACTTATCAAGAAGAAAATATAATTAAATTGTGTTTGTTATAATGTATGTAGGAGTTAATAATGTATGTACGAGTTAATAATGGGGAGAGGAAGTGTGGGAGAGAGAAGTACAATTGTGGCCCACTTTATGCCCTGAATATAGCCCCTGCTGCTCTGCCACTGCAACTATTTTCTTTTAATTTTTTATATATGACAGCAGAATGCATTACAATTCTTATTACACATATAGAGCACAATTTTTCATATCTCTGGTTGTATACAAAGTATATTCACACCAATTCATGTCCTCATACATATACTTTGGATAATGATGTCCGTCACATTCCACCATCATGTCTAACCCCATGCCCCCTCCTTTTCCCTCCCACTCCTCTTCTTTTTCTAGAATTCATCTCTTTGTCCTATCTATCCCCACTATGAATCAGCCTCCTTATATCAGAGAAAACATTTGGCATTTGTTTTTTTGGGATTGGCTAGCTTCACTTAGCATTATCTTCTCCAACTGCATCCATTTACCTGCAAATGCCATGATTTTATTCTCTTGCTGAGTAAAATTCCATTGTGTAAATATGCCACATATTTTTTATCCATTCATCTACTGAAGGGAATCTAGGTTGGTTCCACAGTTTAGCTATTGTGGATTGTGTTGCTATAAACATTGATGTGGCTGTGTCCCTGAAGTATGCTGTTTTTAAGTCCTTTGGGTATAGACCCAGGAGAGGGATAGCTAGGTCAAATGGTGGTTCCATTCCCAGTTTTTAAGGAATCTCCATACTGCTTTCCATATTGGCTGCACCAATTTGTGGTCCTACCAGCAGTGTGCGAGTGTACCCTTTTCCCCATCCTCGCCAACACTTATTGTTTTTTGTATTCATCATAGCTGCCATTCTGACTGGAGTCAAATGAAATCTTAGAGTAGTTTTGTTTTGCATTTCTCTAATTGATAGAGATGATATTTTGTCGATTGATTGTATATCATCTTCTGAGAAGTGTCTGTTAGGTCGTTGGCCCATTTGTTGATTGGGTTATTTGTGGTTTTTTTTTTTTTTTTTTGGTGCTTAGCTTTTTGAGTTCTTTATATACCCTAGAGATTAATGTTCTATCTGATGTGTGAGGAGTAAAAATTTGCTCCCAAGATGTAGGCTCTCTGTTTACCTCACAGATTGTTGTTTCTTTTACTGAGAAGTTTTTTTTTTTTTTTTTTCTTTAAGGAAAAAAAAAACAAACACCTCTGTAAGTTTTTTTCTTTTCTTTCTTCTCTTCTGGTTCCTCCCTAATCTCTCCCCCTCTCTAATCTCAGGGGAACAGAATTACCTTTCTAAAATAAATCTTAGATTTATCTTTCCTTGAGCACACACCCACCATAGGAAGAAAGTAAACCAGACTTTGCATATGGCACCAGAAGATCTCAGAAATGACTTTCTTCAAACTTAACAAGTGAATTATAACTCCAACAGAGAACAAGTGGAATGTAGCCTTGGAATCACCCCTTTAAAAGCCCCCTATTCCTGCTGAGGAGCAGAATCAAAGCCTTTGGGACAAGAGTCCCCTGTGTTTGTCTTTTGCTACCAAAGCAATAAACCTTTTTCCTTTTCCTCAAAACCATGCCCAGGATATTAGATTGGCATGGAGACAAGGACCAAGCTATCGGTAACAGAAGTGGAGAGAGAGCTCAAAGCATTTAGACTACAAATTGATGAAAGAAGAAAAATGTGCTTTTACTTTTATGAATTCCTTTTTATTTTCTTTTATGTCCATTTTCCATTAGAAGACTGCATATTTAAACAGTAACTTTCTGGTCAAAAATGTAGCCAAGAGCAAGACTCCTTTTGATTCTAGCATGTCCCCAAAGTACAAACAATTCCAAAGAGCTTCAGGAGCATGGCTGTGCTATCCCCAAACAATCGCAGACAGGGAAGGGGGGTGAGGCTAAGAGGTCAACTCCCATCCAGAGCACATGCTCATGTCACTTGATGTAAGGATGTAAAACACTTGGATTTCAGCAGAACACACCCAGGTATGTGACTCTTTTAGGAAAGGTCTCAGTGTTTTCTTTGTTGTGTGTTCATCTTCCTTTCCCCTTCCTTGCTGTCTAAGGATGAGGTAATCTGGAGACAGCTCCAAGTTCATGGGGCCTCTGCCATTCTGTGTTCCTGCTTCAGCAAGGAACCCAAGAAGCAATTTGCATACTGCATGCATAATGCACTTCCAGGCAATATGCAACTGCTCTGCTCTCTTTGAAAGTGTTCTTGGCTTCCTTCTTGAACATTCCCTCTGAAGCATCAGAAGTCTGAGTCAAAATTGGGAAAGTGACAGCCTAGAATGCATTAGGAGTGCATATTTTTTTTCTTTCCAATTTTCCACTCTTGCAAGTGAAGCTTCATTCTGAGCGATTGGCGTTTCTGATGTCACTGCAGACTAGTCTGCTCAGGGGTTTTACAGGTGTCCCTAAATGCACTAGAACCACATTCTGGGCCTTTTTAAAAACTATAGGGACGATATAATATGCTACTTTAGGCAAAATAGATAAAAAAGTAAAACTGAAATTCAAATTAAAAAACATAATTTATTCAACATCTGGTGAGTTTGAGAATTAATTCTAACATTTTAATCCCGTAGATTTCAACATAAATATTTCAGAATAAAATAGTTGTTAAAATTGGCTTGAACTGAGATCAAGAAATCTTCAGAACATTATATCAATCTGTGAATGTGAAGATTTGTATTCTAATTTTAGATCAGCAAGTATGAACAGAATGTAAAGTTTCTGACTAATTCCTTGTCAAATAGTGAGCACATTTTTTTTCTCCTACACTACTCTCAAGTAGGTATTAGCGAACACTACCACCAAACATATTATCCTAATGGTCATCAAATATTTAATAAACGTGTATGGATATGGAGTTCTGTACCAGGTGCAGGCAAGGTGCTGTATGTTGCTGCCCTAATGGTTGTTGAAGTAGAATCCTATTCCAGAAATGTCCATGGCAACCTGAAGTCACACATGTTAGTATTTCTACAGAAATATTCTATTCCTCCAATGAAGCTGAACTAGTCCTTTGTATAGTTTATCATAGTTCACCTTTGCAAACACATACATATGCCACTTCCTACATCAGAGGACTCTCAACTTGGCACAGAGACAGGAGGAAGAAATGGTAGTTTTGTGTGTGCCCATTCAAGAAGGACAACATGCTTTCAGTTTTTATTCTGCTAACTTGCTTCCCTTATGTTGCAACATTTTGAGTAAATTCTATTATTCTTCTCTACTTTCTCTATTCCTTTTATTATTATCATTACTTAGCAGATGAAGAAAATAAGGTTAAGGGTCTCTACAAAGTGGCACAGCATGTAAATGATACAAACAAGATTTGGAATTAAGCTAATTTCATAGCTGTAATGTCCTTGCTTAGCATCTGGGTAGCCATCATAAGTGACAGCTGCCATTTTCCCACCCAAGGGTCTTTCCTGGAAAGGCTCACCACTTCCTCACACCAACCCCACCCTTAAGCAGCCCACATTAGGACCCACCAGGCTCTGATCCCTGAGCCTGGCCCATAAAAGCACCAAAATCCAAGCCTGTCCTTCTTCTCTCCGTCTATGGAGGGATGGCCTTTATTTGTCAGTTCTGACAAATAAACTCTTGTGTGTATCTCTGCCTGGTCTCCGTCTTTCATTTCTCACTTGCCTGTCTCCCATTTCCTCACTTTCCTTTCAATAGCCACCAGCAAAATATAAGGGTAGATCTGGCTAATTCCACTCATTATACTCTAGTCAGGCAGAAGAGCTTACAGAGGGAAAGAAAACTATTTCTCTAGCACATTCTGCATTCCGGACACATGTGTTGCTACTAGGTGGATATTACATGACACATGTTGTGTGTATTAATATTGTGTCCCCTGTCCTGGATACTCACCCATTAGACAGGTAAGAACACCCTGGGAGTCATTCAGCTCATGCAGGCGGTGCACCTTGCCAGAGGCTGGGATGTTGCCCTCTGTTTCCATGGCCCCCTGTGCCCTGCATTTTTCTACCAGTTGCTTCTCAAGAACAGGACAAGCAGGACACGAAGTAGTTAGGAATGATGCTCTGGAGAATGACTCACTTGTTCTTTGCTCTGTTTTGCAAACGCAAGCAAATCTCTCACCTTCCTCCTCCTGCCTGCTCATCTGTAAAGCAGAAGTAATCACACTGACCCCACCTCCCAGGGTCAAGGTACAAATGGGTTAGCTAATATTTGCAGATTGTTTTGGAAACCTTAAAGACAAAGGGTTTTCAAGACAGCACTATGTTGTAATAAAAGACATAAAACCAGAAAGCAGAACAGACCACACTTTGGAGCCCTTGGAAAAAATGATTAGAGGCAAAGAGATAAAAACACCATCATGGAGAGCGAGGTCGAGGAGGGCAAGGAGTGGCATCTTCCCTCTTGGGGCGGGGAGGCACTGAGCGTGGCTGACCAAATGGAAGGAGGCCTAGAAAGGAGACAGGCAGCTTCTACAGGGCGAGGAAGTCCCTGAGCCCAGCCCTGGGACTCCGGCTCTATCAGACACAAATTCAGCAAATGTTCTCATGCTAAACTACAGTGCAGTTCCTCCTCTGGGAATGGTGCCCAATTCTGTAAGTGCATTCTCTCTCTCCCTTTCTTTCTTCACTAGAAGTTCTACATAGGGACGTAGGAAAGCGAGGCCTAAAGGGGAAAAGTAGACTTGATGCTTTAAATCTGTTAGTAGGCTGTTTGAGAATAACATAATCTATGTATCTGGGGCATGGCATGCGAAGCACTCACAGCCCCACTCACCCTCTCCACCCTCTCCCCAGCCCTCAGCCCCTCTGCTCTCCCTGTGTGGTAGATGGGAGGCTCTGGGCTGTCTCTGTCCTTTCCTGATGCTCCTCCTCCTTGTCCACCCATTGTCCACTCACATGCAGCAGTGGACCTGGGTGGCACAGCACACGGGTGCCCACTAGGCATGCTCACTCCTTCTCAGCCACAGGAGTCATGCTCACCTTGTCCGTGAAGTGAGTGGTGGGGTCAGCACTATGTCCACAGGTTACTTTCTCAGTGAATGGATGCTGGGTTTTTTTTTTTTTTTTTTTTTTTTTTGATGTGTACATGTGTATGTGTTGTGTGTGTGTGTGTGTGTGTGTGTGTGTGTGTGTGTGTGTTCCACTCCTTAGTCTAGTCCCTGGCTCAGCTTTAAATAACGATTTGAATAAATGTTCAAGAATAGAAAAGAGAAAAGAAAGAAAAGAGTGGGGAAGATGGAAAGAAGAGAGAGTAGAATGGGCCAGGAGAAGGGTGTGGTGGAGGGAAGTTGCTCAGCTCATAGCTGACCAGAAACAGAGCCAGAGGGAGAAAGAGGCAAGGCAGAGGGAGAGCAGTGCCCAAGGGCCCACTGTCTTCCACCAGATCCCGCATTCCACAGCCTCCACCCCCCCCCCACTAGTCTGCTTAGCATCAATGGATGAGTCAGAGCCCTCACAGCCAATCACTTCCCCCAATCCCCACCTCTGAAAAGTGCTGCATTGAGAACTAACCCTTCAATGCCTGATTCTATGGGGGACATTTCAGACCCCAACTGTAACATGTACTTCCCCAGTGCTCCACGTCCAACTACACAACTGCAAAGAGAGGAAGAGGGCAGGAGGGAGGAGAATGGGAAGTAGGAGAGAGGAGATGAGAGCAGCCAGGGATCCCAGGACCTGAGGAAGAACATGGTGTTGTGGTGCCTGAGTTTTCTTTCTGCCTCATAAAAGCCCTAGTTTAGACAGAAAAAGCTGGCCTCCTGGAAATCCAACAGACCCACAAAGCCAATAAACTCTAAGGTGCAACACAGCAAGTCAGGAAAGATCACAGAGAAGTCTGAGGTCCCTCAAGCACCCACGTTAGCAAGGCCTCCTTATGGGTTGATCTGAACGTTGCCCACGGGCTCAGCCGTGTGCGGAAGTGGGGCCAGCCACCAGAACAACCAGGAGGCTCCCTTGAGCTGTCAACGGAGACTGAGATGGGACCCTGGACTTACTTCTGTTCCCATCTATTGGTAACTTTGCTGAAGTTGGGCCAATGGCTAAAGATGTAACAGAAGGACCGCTCAAAAACAAGTAAGATCCAGAATCCTGCCCATGACATGAAAATGTTGTTCTCAGTAGAAAATTCACTTGTTATACCAATAATAGAAAAAGTCTTAAAATGAATGAAAAAATAAAAAATAGAACAATCATCCATAAAAGCCAATGCCAACATGACTGAGGCTGGGACTGACAAAGGTTTCAAATGATCATGATAAAAGGGCTTCAGCATGCAGTTACAAGCACTGATGGAGAACCGCAAGGACAGGAAGGCATGAGCCAGAGTTAGATGGGCAGTGGAGTTCATCCAGAATCGCCCACCCAGTGGAAGAGCCAGGAGGATTGGAGGGTGACAGCCAGAGGAGTTCAGATGAAACAACATAGGAAGAGTCGGTCACAGAAGACATCCCTCTGTGGGTACAGGATGACTAACAGATGTTATCTGAACCAGGCATGGTTGGCAGGCCTGTGATCTCAGCAACTCAGGAGGCTGAGGCAAGAGGATTCTAAGTCTGGGGTCAGCCTCAGCAACACAGAAAGACCCTGTCTCATAAAACAGAAAGGACGGGGGTACAGCTTAGTGGTAGAAGACCACTGGGTTCCATCCCTACCACTGCAGAAAATAAAACAAAGTTAAAAATAATAGAAAACACACACACACAGGAAACAATAAAGAAGGAAGTAAGAAACAGCGTGAAGGAAACCGTAGCACGGAAAGCAAAAATATTGATAATTACGTTAGGTTTTGCTTCACCTTTGGGGTTTTCTAAATTTCAGAGAATGAGGTGGCTGAACCATCTGTAGAGGAAGTGTGAGTCAGTTCTGCTCTAAAGATACAAGAGTAAAGGGACGTAAAGTGGTAAAGTTTCTAAAATCCACTCAAACTCCCCAAATGGGCCGAGTGTGATGACCTGTGACCACACATGGATATACTGCGGGCGACATCCACAGGAACACCAGAGATAAACCAGAGCTCAGCTCCAGAATGATCAGGTAATCCACCAGAGGGCACAAAGAAGAAGAAAGCTCAGAAACAAAAGCCATGACACACAAGAAAAAAGGGGCAGACTAAAGCCCCAATCTAATCGTTAACTTGTCAAGTACCAGTGGTCTCAATACACCCCCCGAAAGAGATATTGGCAGATTAAATTTAAAGAAATGACCCAACTTATGTCATCTATAAGAAGGTCTCTCAAAATAGTCGAATACAGATGCAAAAAGCATGCAACCAGCTCTCAGCCTGGACTATCAAGCAAGGGGGGGGTTGTTATTGATAAAGTAGACTCAGAGCCAAGAGAGTCCTAGAGACAGAGAAGAGCAGCACAGTAATGATGAAAGGCTGAGCACACCCAGAGACTTAAGAACCCAACAGAGATGCCGACCATGGAAGCAGAGACTGAGGAAGCAGGAGCCCTCAAAAGGCAGAGCTGGAGACGACTCCCCTTCAACAGTGCAGGTGGACCATCATCCAGGACACAGGAGCCCAGCAGCAGCAGCCAGGGAGCTGGGAGGACAGGCTTAGAACAGTCCCTCCCCAGGGGAGTGAGCATGTCTCCTAGGGCCTGTGGCACACGGGCTCAGTCACTGCACCTGCTGTACTTAAAATGACCTTTTTAGTCATTTGTTCTTAGTTACCTTTGTTGCCCTGACATTGATTCCAGCTGGAACACTAGATTGAAGCACACGGATGGCTGTTCACAGTCCGAACCACCTCCTCTCAACAAATGAAGGCACTTAGACCTGATGTGTTCAAACTTGGTCCAAACATCTGACTCCAGCCTCTTTTTCCATTTGTCTCTTCTAAAATAATCACTTTTGAGTGACAAGACAACCGTGGCGTAGCTGACGTGTATCTTCTCCTTCTTTCCTGCTTTATCTTGCTAATTTGAAAACTATGTAAATTCCAGGTGTGTAGCATAGGCTCATTCTGAGAAATGTTGCATGTGAAAATAGAATGAAATAATGAAGAACTATGGGATTCTTCTAAATAATGATTCTGATTTTGACTTGGAAATAACAGTTCTAACTCACATTCTAATATGCCAGATATTCACTTGCTTGTATAGTTTATGGAATAAATGCATTATTTTTAAACAAAATTTAAAATGTGATGAGAACACTAAACTCAGTGTGTAGGCACAGTATTTTTTTCTCTTCTTTTCCTTCTCACAACAGTGCAATCTAGGTCAGCTTGATTTAAACAACACAGTGTCACTCTTCGCTTTGAGGAATGTGGGGATGGTGTCACTCACTGCAAAACATTCTTGATTGCCAGATAATTAAATGCTACGGTTGTAAGTGCTTTCTGACTATGGAATTGTTTTCAAATGGGAAGATGATGATGATGATGATGGTGATGGTGATGACAATGATAATGATAAAGAAAAATCAGTGTACACTTTTGTATTTTCCTTTAGGAGATAAGATAAAAGAGCCACAGTTGAAGGTGTCCACAGACAAGACGTTCATATGCAGAATACATTTTCCTCTTGTAATTTTTGTCGTTCAGGTTTTGCACTAAAGAAGTGAAATGATTATTTATCTAAATGTCTTTTGCCATATTTGGAAATTAACGGAGTTCAAACAAGAACAACAATAATCACAACACAGAAACAAACAAATGGACGATTTTTAGGTCTTCTGCAAAGGCTCATATTGTGTGCACCTGGGGACCATTGTAGTAGTGACATTTCCTCTCTTGAGAGTGCTCCTTCGTATTCTTTGGATAAACATTTCCTCCTCTGCATTGTCATGTGGTGGCATTTTCTATGTTTGCTGTTGCTTACTAGTTAATTTAGTATGCTGTGCTCTCTACCATCCCTAAATCCTCCATCCCTCAACCCCCAAACACACATCAATTCAACTTCAGGAAATCACATTTAGAAAAAAATAAAAAATAAGTACTTCCTCTTATTTCTCATAAAAATAAGCGAATAATAGATTCCTTGAGGAGGATTGAGCATCATTTGCAAGGCATCTACATTCATTATTCCATCTATATATCTTCTCTTTGAGAAGGAAAAGTTAGATACAGCCCTACTTACTAGGTGGAAAAACCAGGGCACAGAAATTGAAGACGCCCGTCTTCATATGCTTCTCGGAGGTAGAGCCAGGGTGGAACAGGGTTTTTCAGTCCTTTCAAGGGGTTATTCCTTTCTTAACCTTATGGGGCCCTTGGCCTTGGGGGTATTAAGGTCCTTTTAGATGGCTTTGGCATCAGGATGCAGCAGCTCTCAGGCCACTGGGTGTATTCTGGGTGGGAGTCTGGCCAGCCATCTGTCTTAGGATATTTGGAGAGATTCTAAACTGTTGCAAGAGGTCCAAACTGGGTTGAGCTTGAGACATAAGGAGACGCCCTCAAGGATCCTGCGTCAGAATGTGCTGAGCCATCCCCGGCACAGCCAGTTCCCCTGTTCTCTCAGTTCTTTGTCCATGAAAATGGGGGACCACACCTGGGTATCCTAAAGTCAGCAGTGAAAATTGCATCTGGAGTATGTGCTGATGAGAAAAGGGTGTCGCTGTGGCAGGCAGAGAAGAGCACCAAGGGCCATTGGTCTGGCGTTCCTGGCATAATGAAGAAATACAGGAGGGCTGTGGGCCATCAGTTGTGACAGCATCCTGCAGGTGACAGTGGGACACAGCTTGTGGTTCCCCTGTCAAGGTGGACAACCACACCCTAGGCCCTGCCCAGGCAGACACATTCCAGTGGGATAAAACATTCCCCTGAGTCCATCTCCCAGCCTTTCTGCAGAACTTGTGATCTACATAAAGAGGAAAAGATGGGAATCCTGCTATGGATGTGAACACTGAGGGAACTGAGATGGCCAATGGCTGTCTGATTGCCATGTTTCCTCACCTATGGGTGAAACCTACACGCCATTCATGTTGGGATGAGCTGTGTTTACATTCTGTTCTTTGGCAGTGGGCTGTTTTGAGTAGAGCAAACCCCCTGAAATATCTTCAGCAAACTTGCCAATAGGAAAAGCCTTTTATTTTTTTAGTGTCTATTGGAGATTTGAGAAGGCATGGAGGGAAGGACAGAAAGAAAATAAGCCAAGGAGGACAGAAGATGAGCAGAGTAGTGTGGAAGAGTCAGCAATGAGCAAGCACCAGTATTTGTGGGCTTTCTCCTACGTCTGCCTGTATATAATGGAAAACTTTGAGCAAGCCCTGTTGTAACTCTTAGCATGTAAAAATCTTCTCTGAAAAGGAGAGCACTGAGTCAAATTAATTCTTTCAGATTCATCACAGTATATCTCAAAAGGATAACACGGTGTTGAGTAGTGCTCGGTATTTCAGGTAGATCTTCAATGCTACAGTGGTTGCTAGAGAAAATAATGACATGAGCATGTGCCTGTGTGTAAGTGTGTGTGCATACGCACACAGGTAGGCCTGCATGGGTGGAGTGTGTTTGTATGAGATATCCCTGTTTCTCTGTCCTAGCTGATTAGCTTTGTGTCTAGCCCAGAAGATGATTCTGAGGATCCACACGTTCTCATGTTAAGAGCCACCTGGCTCTTAGAGGCTTAATCTCTCCTCTTCCTTGTTTCTGTGCATTCGCTAGCCAAATGTCAAGCCACATGCCAAGTCCTTTCCGAGATTTCTGTTGCATGTGTGAGGGTTCACAAAGGGTTAGTGTTCATATTCCAATCTCTACGTTCCCTGAAGAAACTCACTGCAATGATTTACAAAGCTGTTACCCCAGAGAGATGTTTCCAGCAATAAAGAATTGTCTTGTAGGCGTGTTCATTCTTTGCAGATTATTTACTGCTTCCCAGGGCAGCCTTTCTCCCACAATCTCCACACTAAATCAGGCCCCAGGGCCTGTTGATTCTCCCTCCCAAGCATCTCTCATAGCTGTCTCCCCAGCTGCAGCTCCTCTCCCGATGGCAAGGTGTTGATCCAGCCTTCATTCTTCCTGTCCTGGACGACTGCTAGCCACCCTAAATCCATCTCCACAGTGCCCCTTGCTACTCCCCACCCAGCTTCTGGCATGATCCTGTGTGTTGCTAAAATGAAAGGACCCTTCTGCATGACCTCTTTGTTTAAAATACCTCCATGTTTGCCAGTCGCCTTTTGGCAGTTAGGTATGCTGCCTGCCAACATGCTTAAATTCAAGATTAATAATGCTATTAATAGCAGCACAAATAGGAAGAGGTAATTAAGCACCAGTTCTTTCAGAGACCTGCATGCATTACCTTGCATAAGAACACCGAAGACAGACTCAGACTCCTGAGGACAAGTCCCAGCTACAGAAACTCTAAAAATTTCTCCATGGCCACACAGCCAGCAAGGGGGAGCCAAGCTTCAACCCAGGCCATGTGAATTCAGCCAGTGTTGGAAATCCCTCTACCATTTCGCCTCCCTGCCTCCATGGCAGAGTTCTGCCCCCCTCTCCAGCCCAGCGGTCCTAAACTCCTGCCACAGAACACAGCCACTCTCATATTTATGTCTGCGTGTGAGACACCGCATGTACCCACCTTGTTCTCTTTTACTGATTGTTCATGTCTTACTTTCCATTTCTAAAACTTGGACCTGATTTGCTGAATTATCTTGCCAATGCTCCTAGATTATGAACTTTTGGAGCTCTAAAAATCATCATTTCCTTGCAATGCTGGAAATCCACTCGGCACATAACAGATAACCAAGAAGTCCCAAGGACTGTCCATCCAAGTTACTGAAAATTATACAACATGCACCTGGATGATTGTTTACAAAGTCTAAAGAGACAAATCAAATTCTTGATCAGATTAAGCAAAAACCTATCATTTTGAGCACAATTAAGTGATTTTAATAAAAATATGCCAAATAAATCATTTCATATTTTCACTTTAATTTTTTACTTTGACAAAATACTGGAGATATGGTCTCAATATTTAATTAGTTTTTAATTTAGCAAAAAATTATTAATAAAGGAATGAAAAAAACATGTAAGATTAATAAATTTGAAACCAGCAGTGATATTTCACTGTAGGAATTTCTGGAAGCTGAATTGTAGCCACAACCTACCTAGCAATTTACTCTAATGACAGGTGTGTGATAGCACTGATAAACCTAAATAGTAGGCAGTCTCAAAAATTGATGCATTTAATTTTCTAAAACACAAATATGCATTCATTTCAACTATCACAGATTTTTATTTTATTTTTTTAGTATGTCACTCAATGACTACAAACTTAAATGCCTGTGGAATAAAAGAAGTCACAAAAAAAAAAATGTGAGCCTGGCCTGGGACAAGAAAATCCATGGAAGCTGCCAACTCTTAACCCAGGGTGGGGCAGTATTGTAGGGAGAGGAGGGATGAAAATCAGAAAGTGCACACTTCTCCATGGATAAAGCTGCTGGATTTAAAATGTAGAATTGGAGCTGAGATGGTAGAGCATGTGCTCAGCACCGGAGTCCCTGGATCCTATGCCCTCCCAGCAACACAGAAGGAAAAAAAAAATGTAGAATTTATTATTGTTCAGGTATCTTTAGGCCCATAGATCAAGAGAGAATTGTCACTGCAGGCTAATTTTTACTCAGAGCTCTCAGAAGGATAGGGCACATCACCACATCACGTCCCCACGGGTACACGTGCCCAAGCATCAGGAAAGAGGAGGAGGAGCAAGACTTTTTTGTGGGTGGCGGTTTCTGTGGGGAAGGCGGGCAAGGCAGGGAAGCTGGAATAGGAAACTCTGGTTTGAATAAATTCTGTGGGCTTTGGGGCATGTGGGGTGTCTCCATCACCTGGTACCTTGGCCCTGGGATGATTAGGGCAGATTGATGCTGGCTTCCACAGTGTTAGAGAAGTGTCAAAGGAGGCTCTAGACTAGATTGCATGTGGACATTATCCTGCCAGGCAACCTGATTCTAAGAATTGCTTCTCTATGCTTTGGCCACTCGTGGAAAGGACACTTTCTCAACGGGGAGATCATGTGGCAAGAGCAAGGAGAACACAGAATACAAGAAAGTACAACCAGCACACTCCTGTTTCTCTCCGGCTGTGTGCTTGAGAAGCAAGTCCGGAATTGATAGTCCTCCTGATGTTTCAAGGAAAGGGGAAATACACCTTCTATGCAGTAAACCCATGTTGGCAATGAATGAATTAAAAAATAGAAAAGCTGATCAAACATACTGATGTGCACTAACATGACATTGTCTCCACCTGGAATCCTCTGTTGTGTAGAAGTGCTCTCAGACAAACAGTGTCCAGACATGGCTTAAGAACCTATCAGGACACTGTCAATATGTAAGCCTTCATCTATGTTTTACCAGATGGTTCTACAAGGATTGAAATACACTTTGTCATGGCAACTAATATGCAGTTTGATTTAGCAGTCAATACAAATACATATTAGTCCACTTACCATGTCCCAGTACAACAGAGAATAAGAGGGTCTATTTAATACAATAATAAAGGGCAGAGAGTTTGAATGACATTAATATGGTATCACAGAACCAGGAGGTGGCAGAGCTGGACAAAACACAAACCAGGATTCCTGGTCCAAATCCAATTCAATGTCTACTTTACCATAGATGTTTCTCTTTCTTAAATAAAGACAATGAAATGAAAGTGAAGACTATTGTATTGCTAGCCTTGTGGAAACATGTCATGAATTGGTTGACTTGAGATTATTGGTGGAGGGAAATTCAGAAACTATGAAACCTGTAAGCCACACTAGTATTACCTAAAATGCCAAGCACTGCTTGAATATGAAAAACAACCCTGTACTATGATGCCATGCACTGCTTGAATGTGAAAAACAACCCTGTACTATGATGCAATATTCACCATATCAGCATTACTCTTTTCCAAACATATAATGAGTGAGGACCAGGATGCTCACCCTCATCACTTGAATGACAACTGGAGTATAGCCCCAGCCAGCATGATGAAGCAAGCAAGCAGGAATTACAATATGCCATGTCCAGGAAGGATGAAATAAAGCTGTGGCTTTTCTGCAGATATCATCACTGCTATACATGTAGAAAGCTGTGCATGCAGAAGGTTAGCGAACAACTAAGTGCTAGTACACAAAATCAGGAGCATTTTGATCTGCCACCAAGAAAAATAAAATTAAATTTTAAGAGAAACTATTTACAATCTCATCAAAACACCATACACATAGAAATATATTTGGCACAGTTGTGAAATCACTCTATGGGAAAGTTATAGTTTATTATTAATAGAAACCAAAAGCAACACAAACTAGCAGACTCAATTTTGTAAAGATATTAGTTCTCTAGATCTGTAGATAAAATTAATTTTAGCCCAAGTTACTTTAAAACAAATTGCCTATAGTGTGACTGACAAGATTATTTTAAAATTTAAATGGAATTTTAAAGAACCAATAAAATCAAAACAATCTTGAGGAAGAACAAAGTGGAAGAAGCTTTTCAACAAAACATTAAGGCTAACTATTGGACAGTTAACTTTATGATTTTGGAGATAAAATTGATAAATCAGTGTTCTAGAAACACAATCTCATACATTTATCCATTAACTTATAACAAAATTGGTAGCAAAAATAAGCAGGTAAAACAGAAACCTTTTAGTTATTGAAAGATGAGATACATAAATATCTCCCATTAAAAATATTATACCATGAAGACCTAGAAAAGCCCAAGCAATTCTAAGCCAAAAAGCAATACTGGAGGTATCACAAAACCCAACCTCAAATTCTTCTACAGGATTATAGTAACAAAAATTGCATGGTACTGACAAAAACAGACATACACACAGACCAATTGTACAGAATAAAGGACACGGAGACAAACCTACACAGATACAGTCATCTCATCCTTGACAAAGTTTCCAGAAATATACCTTGGAGACAAGACAGCCTTTTTTTTTAAAAAAAAAAAAAAGAGAGAGAGAGAGGGAGGGAGGGAGGGGAGAGAGAGAGAGAATTTTTGAATATATACATTTTTTTGTTTTATTTTTGGTGGACACAACATCTTTATTCTTATGTGGTGCTGAGGATCGAACCCAGCGCCCTGTGCATGCCAGGCGAGCGCATTACCGCTTGAGCCACCTCCCCAGCCCGACAGCCTTTTAATAAAAATGGTGCTGGGAAAACTGTTTATCCATATGGAGAAGAATGAAACTAGCCCTTATCTTTCCCCCTGCACACAAATCAATTCAAAATGGATCAAAGACCTAGAAACCATGTAACTCCTAGAAGAAAATGAAGGGTCAACACTCAAGCATACAGGTACAGGCAACAAATTTTAAAGCTCAGGAAATAATGCCAAGAGTTAATGAATGGGATGGCATCAAATTAAAAAGCTTCTGCAGAGCAAAGGAAATAAGACTGTAAAAAGATAACCTATAGAATGGGACATAATTTTTGCTAGATACACTACTGAAAGAGGATTAATATCCAGAATATATAAAGTACTCAAAACAACACCATGAAAACAAATAACCCAACTAATAGATAGGCACATGCACTTAATTTGACATTTTTTTTGAAAGAAGAAATACAAATGATCAACAAATATATGACAAAACATTGTTCAGAATCATTAGAAATTAGCGAAATGGAAATCAAGATTACACTAAAATTTGATCTCATACCAGTAGAATGGCGGTCACCATGAACACACACAGTAATGAATGCTGGAGAGGATGTGGAGAAAGACGAAGACTTTTACATTGTTGGTGGGATTATAAATTAGTACCATCATTGTGGAAATCAGTATGGAGGTTCCTCAAAATACTAGGAAGGGAGCCACCATATGATCCAGCTATACAACTCCTCAATATTTATCCTAAAGAATTAATCATCATAATATAGTGACTCATGCATATCCATGTTTATAACAACAAAGTTCATGATAGCCAAATTATGTAACCAGCCTAGATATCCATCAACAGATAAGTAGATAAAGAAATGTGGTTTAGATACAGATGGAGTTTTATTCAGCCATAAAGAAGAATGAAATTATGCCATTTAAAGGAAAATGGATAAAATTTGAGACTATATTGTTGAGCAAAGTAAGCCAAACTCAGAAGGTCAAAGGATAGTGTGCGTTCTCTAATATGTGAAAGCTAGAGAGGAAAAAGGAAAAGGAAATCAACACAATAGACAAAAAGGGACCAAGAGGTGGAAGGAGGGGAGGGAGGGGGAAAGGGCTGGGGGTGATAGTGACCAAATCAAATAGTCATATTCTGTGCATGTACAAATGTGCAACAGAGTGTACCATTATGATACAACCAAAAAGCACCAAAAAATGTAGAAAGAAGAAAGTGTCAAATGATTAGAAAACATTCTGCTATGTTGTATATCAAAAGTATAATTAATATCAGCACTAAATTAAAACATTAATCAATAAAGATGCTAAAAAGTTATCAAAGAATTCATTCATGACAAATGGCATAGGAAAATATTTCCTAAGTAAAATCTATGAAAGAATAAGGAAATGATGAACTAATATGACTAATGAAAAGCGGAATGTCTCTTAATCAAAAGCACCATTAAGAGAAATAAAACTTGTGCCACAGAAAGGAAAATGACATTTATAAGACATATACCTAGAAATAATACATCAATTCCTACAAATTAGTGAGGAAAAGACAATTCAATATGTTAATGTGCACTCCATACTGAGTAACCATGTGATGAAATAGAATATGCAAACGAACTTAAAAATGAAAGGCAACCAACCTTATTAGCTATTGCAAATACACAACATAGAATGACATGATCACTAACACATACCACTGTAATGGCTAAAATGTGAAAGACCAAATGTATCCAGTGTAGGTAAGAATATGGAATGGAGGAAAGTTCTCTTGATTCATAGAATCTGTTTTTTAATCTTGTCAGTATTTACACTCCTCAAAATATTGAACAATAATTTATATAGAGAAAATGTATGTTCAATGATATAAAAACTATTGAACATTTGATGGGGAACTGTTGCATTACCAGCCCCCACAGATTTTTTTCATGCTCCTTTTCCCCTATCTTAAGTCCAGCCTTGGAAAGGACTGATTTACACTTCTGTCTCTGATGGAGCATCGTCTAAATTGAATCCTATAGCATCCAACCTTCAGATCTGGCTTCTTTCATTCAGTATAATGCACTGAGATTCAGCTCTACTTCTGTGTGCGATGGTCGTCCCTGCAGCTGAGAGGTTCATTTCTTGGTTAATCCACAGTTGGTCCAATCACCAGCTTAAAGATATTCAGGTTGTTTCCAAGTTTTTATGTTTAGGAAAAAATAAACATTTCAAACACATATAAATTTGTCGGTGATTGTAATTTTTCATTTCTCACTGATGACTTCCTAGCACAGGGGCCTTGGGTGATATAATAGATCTACATTTAATACAAGAAATCACTACTCTGTTTTGTAAAAAGTCTTATCATTTCACATTCAGACCAATACTTCATATTGGATATTTCATTCTTTTTTTTCAAAATTTTCCCATTATAATTGGTATGAAGAGGTATCACATTATCGAACAAACTAATAGTCATTTCCTAATGCTGCTTCTACCGTATTTGTTTTCAATATATAAATCTGTTGGGTGAACTATCTGTTCAAATCTTTCACCTTCCTCACTTGTTGATAATAGCATTGAGATATGATTCACATGACATAAATTCACCACATAAAAGTTACTATTTGTTTTATTTTAATGAGCATGAGTGTTCTTTATATATTTGTAGGACAAGGTATTTGTAGTACAAGGTATTTGTAAACGTGTTTGCAGATACTTTCAGTTTGTAGCTTGACTTTTTAAATATAATGTTCTAAACAATACTCTTAACAGAATAGAAGCTTTTAGTGTTGTAGAAATTTAATTTCATTATCATTATCCTATTTATGGATCCTAGTTTTGATATATCTAAGAAATCTTTGCCTCATGTGACATCACACACACAATATCCTATCCTGTCTTTCTTCTTGTTGTGTAGTTTTAATATTTGGATTTAAAAATGTGATCCATTTTGAGTTGTGTTTTGTATAGATTTATGGGTCAATATTCATTTTTTTTTTTTTGCACGTGAAAAATCAATTCTTATAGCCAAGCTCCTTGAAAGTGCTCTCCTTCTTCCATTGAATCGCCTATGACCTTCTCTGGAAATCAGTTGATTTTATCAGAAAGTTGTGTTTCTCTATGATCTGGTCTCTTCCAGTGATCTATGTGTCTATGCTAAATCATTAATCCATTCTCATAGATTTGTACCTCACCAAATTATAATAGATCGTGAAATGTATTTTTAATTTATCATATCATTCTATTCAATTTCTTAATATTTTGCATAGATTTTCTTTTGGTTGTTGGCATTCATATTAATGAGGCATCTTTCTGTAGGTTTCGTTTCTTGTAAGACCTTTGGCTATTTTGGCTAACCATGATAATGGTGGTCTTTTTAAAATGAATAAATATATAAATTCTTGTTTCTGATATTTTTCTGGACAGGCTTGCACAAATTGATATTATTTCTCCTCAAGCATTTGTTATCATTTGCAAAGTGAAGATTGTTTTAGCCTAGAGTTTTTGTTTTCCATTTTTAAGGGATTTCATTTCTTAAACTGTTATAGGAACATGCAGGTTATCTATTTATACTTTATGGAGCTTTGTTATTTTACATTTTTAGTGGTTCACTTCAACATTAAGTAAGATTTCTGAAATATAATTATTTGAAGAGTTTCATGTTTTCTGTTTAGTGTATTTATAGACTCAGTGTTACTATCTGCAATGCTGGGACTAGCAATGTAGTATTACTTTCTTTTGGGGGGTCAGCCTAACTAAATATTTATCAATTTCATAATCTTCTAGAAAATGGCTCTTTAAATTTTTTTTCTTTTTTCCTGTTTTCAGTGGAGTTACAATTTGCTCTCATCCTTATTATTCCCTTTCTTCTGTCTTGTGTTTAATTTCCTTTTCTTCATCTAGCTTTTTTTTAAAATTAGAAATTGTGAATATTGATTTGTGAACTTTACTTGAATTTTCTTAAATAAACATCTGATGTCATTAATTTTAATCAAAATATTGTTTTAGTTACTTTCAACACATTTTGCTTTCTTGTACTTTTACTTCTATTCAATTAAAATATTTTCTAATTCTTCATATGACTTCCTCTTTTACAATGTTTAACTCCCAAATACTTAGATTTTTTTTCCCCCAGATTTCTTCATGCTATTGATTTCTAGTTTACTTCCACTTGGGTCAGAAAAAAAATATTATATGATTTAACATACTGCACATTTCTGTAAGTTTGTTTCTTAGTTCTTAATATGATCTTTTTGATGAATGCTTCATGAGTTCTTGAAAGAATGGTATTCTTTTTTTTATTGGTTGTTCAAAACATTACAAAGCTCTTGACATATCATATTTCAACCTTAGATTCAAGTGGGTTATGAACTCCCATTTTTACCCCAAATACAGATTGCAGAATCACATCGGTTACACATCCACATTTTTACATAATGCCATATTAGTAACTGTTGTATTCTGCTACCTTTCCTATCCTCTACTATCCCCCCTCTCCTCCCCTCCCATCTTCTCTCTCTACCCCATCTACTGTAATTCATTTCTCTCCTTGTTATTTTTCCCATTCCCCTCACAACCTCTTATATGTAATTTTGTATAACAATGAGGGTCTCCTTCCATTTCCATGCAATTTCCCTTCTCTCTCCCTTTCCCTCCCACCTCATGTCTCTGATTAATGTTAATCTTTTCCTCCTGCTCTTCCTCCCTGCTCTGTTCTTAGTTGCTCTCATTATATCAAAGAAGACATTTGGCATTTGTTTTTTAGGGATTGGCTAGCTTCACTTAGCATAATCTGCTCTAATGCCATCCATTTCCCTGCAAATTCCATGATTTTGTCATTTTTTAGTGCAGAGTAATACTCCATTGTGTATAAATGCTACATTTTTTTTTTATCCATTCATCTATTGAAGGACATCTAGGTTGGTTCCACAGTCTTGCTATTGTGAATTGTGCTGCTATGAACATCGATGTGGCAGTATCCCTGTAGTACTCTCTTTTAAGGTCTTCAGGGAATAGTCCGAGAAGGGCAATGGCTGGGTCAAGTGGTGGTTCCATTCCCAGCTTTCCCAGGAATCTCCATACTGCTTTCCAAATTGGCCGCACCAATTTTCAGTCCCACCAGCAATGTACAAGTGTACCCTTTTCCCCACATCCTTGCCAGCACTTGTTGTTGTTTGACTTCATAATGGCTGCCAATATTACTGGAGTGAGATGGTATCTTAGGGTGGTTTTGATTTGCATTTCTCTGACTGCTAGAGATGGTGAGCATTTTTTCATGTACTTGTTGATTGATTGTATGTCCTCCTCTGAGAAGTGTCTGTTCAGGTCCTTGGCCCATTTGTTGATTGGGTTATTTGTTATCCTATTGTTTAATTTTTTGAGTTCGTTATTCTGCTACTATTACCCCGAGTTTTCCATCAATGCCAATTAGGACAGTTAGTGGATCCTATTTTTCAGTTCTACTTCTGCTGAGTTCCAGAATTCTGTGCTCTATCCCTGGCAGGGCTGTGCTCAAAGTGCCCCCTGTGATTGCATCTGCCTGCACACTGTTCTTCTCTCAGTTCTAAGAGCCTTGCACATCATGCATAAGGCTGCTAAATGTTTGGGGTATTTTGCCTAGTTCTTTGCCTACCCACTCCTTTTATCATTATGTTGTGATCATGAATGTTGTCTTTACTCTCTTTACTCCCATACAAATGATGTTTTAGAGGTCTTTCTCTGGTATTAATATGTCTATTCCCACAAGATTCTCTAATATCCAAACTATGTTAACTTAAAGAAAATCTAAAAACTTAAAAAGATAAGACAAAATTGGAAAAAAATATATATATATGAAATAGACATATAAATCAAGTATGCAAAAAGCAACAGTGTGTACAAGTAATTTTTTAAAAGAAAAAAGAACCCCAAAGTGGGCGAAATTCATGAATTGGCATTTTGTAGAGGAGAAAGCTTGTTTTTGTGATGCTCACTGAAGACTCTGAAAGCTGCATTTCTGCTCATCTGCTGGCTTCCTGAGGTTAGGAGAGGCTTCAGAGGGACCTGAGGAACTGGAAGAGGACCAAAGGACAGGCTTCTTCCTGGTGTCTCCTGCTTCCTTCAGTGCCTCTTCCCGTGCCTCAACCCACCCATGTCCTTTCACTCCCAACACTGGGGTTCATGTGCAGCGGCAAACAAAGCTTAAACCTTGTTTGAAGTCACTTCATTTAGAGGTATTGGTTCCAGAAATCCTTTTCCCCACCTCTGTGACTGCACCCTGCTCCAGGGCCCCTTCTGCAAACTCAGAGACCCCACATGCTTGGACATTACCTCCCTAGAAGTCTGGGCCTTCACATGGGTTCAGAGTCCTGCATTGGCCATACCCCTGTTTAGGGGTCTGGGTCCCAGCCAAGGAGTCCCCTCCTCTGAGCTCAGAAATCTCACATTTTTAAACAGAAATTTATTCTCCTCCTCAGCCCCAGACAGCTGCAGAGCTCTGAGTTGCAATTTGGCAGGATTTTCAAGCTTTATTAATTCCAAAATCTTAACCATGTTTCCCCAGACAGAGGGATGGCATAAACCTCAGTGTTTTCTTTTCTACCTATTCAGTTACCTAAGTTGTACTCTTAATCCTAATTTATAACCATCTCTATTAAATTGTCTTTATTAAAATAACTTCTTATTTTTTCCTCCTGACTAATAATTATTAACATTATATTTTTTAAAGGAGGGAAAAACATATACAAATTCCATGACTCTATATTACTTGTATGGAAAACAATGGTCAAGGAAGTGGAGTTAAATGAAGGCTTTTGATAGTTTTCTAGTTCTTAACTAGAGCAGGGTATTCATTGGTATCTTAGTGTGTTTTGTAATGCTATGACAAAGTGTCTAAAATTGAGAACTTTAACAGGAAAAAGAAGTTTATCTCACAGTTCTGAAGCCCAAGGGCATTTTACCATCCTCTCTTGGGCTTTGGCTGGGCCTCACCGCAGATGGTTTCACAGGGCCATGAGGTCATGGTGAGAGATCTCATGGTAAGAGATCTCATGGTGAGAGATCTCACGGTGAGAGTTGGAGCAGTCAGAGTAGGGAAGGGCCAGGCTCATTCCTTTACAGTAGTTCACTCATGCAGGGACTAACCTGGTCCTTTGAGAACCACTTGACTCTCTTCTGAGAGTGTGCCCCATGACCCAACTGCCTTCCCCTGGGCCTCATCTCTTAGAGATCCACCACCTCTTAATATTGTCATCACTGGGAAACAAGCTTCCAACGTGTGAAAACTTAAAGGTTACACCATAGAAAGGTGGGTTTAGTTTAATATTATATTTTGTCATTTATTTTAAAGGATCAGTCAAATATGAGAATGTTCTAAAACTAAAATAAAACGAGCTGTGGGCCATTGAGAAGAAGCCAGTAACAGAAAATGAAGCCGAGTGCGAATAGGCAAAAGTGTGTTTCTGAGACTGTCAGGGTTAATATCTTCCAGGCGGCTCTTTTATTTTTTTATTTCCATAAAGCAGAAAGGTACTATAGATGGCTAAGAATATTGACTTAAATACTTTTCAACGTATAGGATAATAGTTCTGATTCTATCCTTGTCCTTCCAGACTGAAGCAAACCCTGGCATAAAGCGGCAATGCACTTTGAAAGTCTATTCATGATTATTCTAATCTTTCAAATTTGAACCTGATAATAATAAGATCACTGATAACAATAGCAATACTGCTAATAACTGCTAAATTTTGCTATCTTCTATGTGCTAGCAATAATTTCTTTACCTACATGATATCATGTTATCACCATAAGAATCCTCTGGGTTATATATTTTATATTAGTCTCATTTTATAGATTCTGTAAGCAAAAATTTGAGGATGCACCTCCTGGCTATCAAGATTCCATTTTCTTGGTTCCACAATGCACGATAACCTAGGTACTTCTAGAAAAGAATGCAGGAATGATCATATTGATCTTTTAGTTGGCAGTAGTATATAGAAAATATACAGATAAGCCTAATCTAATAAAAATGAACCTCTGAACATGGAATTTTCCTGAATGCAGTAGAAGAGGAAAACATAGAGGGCAGTCAGAGATGTCTGGAGCATACAGATGGAATGGTCTTCAGAAGACATGACAGGAGGATGATCTCACCTCAATCGGCAATCCCAAGAAACTCAATAGGGGTACCTCTGGGCATGGAAGGAAGGGCTTAACTGACTACTCCAGACAAGAGCATGGCCAGCCAAAGCCTTACTTTCAGCTTTGTAAGACTCTAAGCAGAGAATCCTACTGAGGCCACCCCAACTTCTGACCTACAAAACTAAGATTTAATAAACGGTTATGGCATCAAGCTGCTGTATTTGAGTATAAAACAGTAAAAAACAAAACAAAACAAAATAAAAAAAAAACCCTAATGTGCAGTTCAGGTAAATTGAACTTAAATAGACTATATGAATGAAACCATAAAGAGATACACATACACGTATATACATAGATATATGTATATACAGATTTTGCTATGCATTTTAGCTTCTTTCTCTTATCGAAACACCAAGTTTCCTTTTTGTCATCATTACCAAACTTTTATGCTCTTTTACATTTTCTGAAGTATCCAGCATCATCTAAGAACATGGATGGAGTGTGAGAAAGGAAAAGTCTCATTAAACTGATTTGAATACTCAAATCTGATGCATTTCATATCCCCCTCAGATCTCAGCTGAAAAAGATTTTAATGAAGCTTGCATAAATCAGAGTGGCATTACATGGTCTAATAGTTAACTAATCCTTAATTGTGCAGTACTTTGAAATTTAATGACCATTATAGAGAATTCCATCAGGATTAAAATGAAGCATGGAGAATTGTGCTAGAAGAATGAATTAGAAAAATGCACATTACTGAGGCCAAAAGTGGCATTTTTGTTGCTACCTTCCTTGGGGAGTCTATTGTTCAATTGCTTTTGATATTTTCTTTTCCTATTGTTTGTTGACTTGAACTGTCATTTGTTGATAAATGGGACAATAGGCATAAATCCATCAAGAGTTTTCTATATACAGGTACAATGAAGCTTGAAGACAAAGGTCGAGGGAAGAGAAGCAATGGGCGTGGGTTTCCTGACAGAGAGGCCTCCACACATTAAAAAGAGAAGACCAGGAGTATGTAAAATGGCAATCAGTGCAGAAGTGAGCTTAATAATTTCATTTCATATCGTGTGTTGCTTTAAAGTGCATGCAAACACTTAGAAATCCTAACCATATTTATCAATCACCTATGGAACTCTCCTGTATGTCAAACAATGAATGGTGTGTCCTGTTATCTGATTTCCTTTTCAATATTTCCATAGAACAAGAAGAAAATGTACTTTTTGTTTGCAATTTATAGATGAAAAAACGGTCACTCAATATGCTCAACTTTCTCAAATGTCAACAACTTATTTTAGCATGCTAGGGAAGGTAGAATTCCACCCAATGTCTGATATTTCAATGGCTACTTTCTTATATGCATGGAAATATTATAAAAGCACTAGAACTTAATGAAACCAATCTGCCCAAGAGAAGTAACCTTTACATGTCGAATAACTATAATAGACTCAAAATAAAAATACATGACAGAACAATGAGACAGAATGAAGTGAAATCTCAAGGACCCAGAACATGCCAAGAATGTGGTTCATAATCATGCATCCGTAGCTATGGTATGTGATGAAAATGAATAGCATCAGACATAATTCAGGGTTTGAAAAACAGAGGCAACTCATGTAGATATTCTGATATATAGAAAATTTAGTCACAAAAGTTGCAGTCTGGCACTGAGGCTGGAGATACAACAATTTATAGACTAATGATTCATTTTATATAAAAATAAAGATAATTTCAATTAGAAGACAGGAGGCCAAGATGAATTCAAATGACAGAATCAGATCTGCAGTGTTTTGCAATACTAGGAACAGGGTCATAATGACTCACAACTGACCCTATAGGACAAAGTCAAAAATGGCACCATTTCACTGAACCCTGCCCTGAATTCACACTCACCAGGCCAGAAGAAGTGTTAACCTGAACATTCTAAAAGCTAAATACATCAGCATAGCTTCCATGAGGATGTTTAATATTCCAACACAAAGAAATGATACACATTGGAGAACATAGCTAAGATTAACCTGATTTAAACATTAAGTAATAAATACAAGTATCAAAATAAAATGCTACTCCATTAACATAGATAATTTTTATATTTTTACTAGTTACAAATTAATTTTAAAAAAGAAATGTCACACTGTATCCCATAAATATACACAATTAATCAATTTTTTTTCAAAAAATCGTACTGGGCAAGTAGCTCACTGGTAGAGCTTGCCTACTGTATGGTTAATTTGAATTGTCAACTTGACTGGATTAAGATGTTGATGATTAAGAAGCTTCTGGGTGTGCCCGTGAGGGTCCATCTAGGAATGATTGGCATGTGGGATAGGAAACTGAAGTGCAGACGCTCCCTAAGTGCGGGCAGCATCATCCAATAGGCTGGAGTCTCGGATGGAATAAAAGTTGGGAGAACAAGGAAGTAGCAGAAGATGTAAGCTTGATTCTTCTTGAACAAGCTCTTGACTGCTGCTAGATCACCTGAGGACTTTAGACTCTTACTCCTTCACTCTTCCAAAGCAGACTCCACAAGTGATTCTCCAGGGAGTTTCCAGAAGCCTTCAGTATCTAACTGGGGTAGCATCATTGATCCCTCTTGTTCTAAAGAGTCAACCTCTTGGACTCTGCAGCTACTGATTTCTCCACTCTCAAGCCTACAGATGGCCATGGTGGACTGTCCATCTTCTGGTTGTGTAAGCCAATCTAATGAATCCCCGTTTTATAATCAGACTTCCTGTTGATTCTATTCTTCTAGAGATCCTGACTAATACAATTAGCATGAGAAAGACCATAGATTTGATCCCCAGAACTAAGGAAGGAAGGAATGAAGAGAGGGAAGGAGGAAAAGAGCAAAGGAGAGGAAAAAGGTAGAAAGATAGAAAAAAAATGACATTTAAAGAAATTTAGATAGAAAATTTAGAAAAAGCAAATAAAGATGGATTAATATTTAATATAGTTCTTTGTGTTACTCCTTTATAACAGGAACACAAGGAAGGAAAGGTGTTACTCAGTCCAAACCCATGCTGTGGTTGCCTAGCAGAAACAGTAGCGAGTGGGAAATACTAGGCTGTCATCCGAAGGTGCCTTAGTCTCGGCTGAGCTGAGTCCCATCTGACTCTTGCTGATGGGATGTAGTGGGTAGCTGGATCTGCAAAGCTGAACCTCAACCTTGTTCTTCCCCTGCCCTTTAGCCAATCACAGCCACAGTGCCATGTTTCCACTGACCCCTCAGAATTACTCAGGAAGTATCCCTCTGTCCCATTAGAGATGGACTTCATTGTTGTTTAGCAAATAGGACTCAGTGTATGTATGCATTCCTGTGCCAATGACCTTATACCTGGTGAGACTCTAATCAGCTAAGCCTTATATTCCAAGGTTAGGATGCTGTGAGTTTCTTGGAGCATTGCACTGGGAAGGGCTGTGACCAGGGAGGACACATGTGTCTCTGGTGTTGCTGCAGTCTGCCACAGCAACAGCAAGTTCTACGCAGCCAGTGCATATGCACAGTGAGACGTGTGGGCCAGAAATCAACCTTACCTGCAGCCTGGAGTCAGTTGGGGGACTCAGATCAGATCAGCACATCCAGGAAAGTAAATAGGTATTTTTTAGGGCCCCTGAGATAATTGTATTTGTTATATTACAAAAAACAAAAACAAAAATAAAAAGAGCAGGACTGATATACCCTGGTGTTTATTGCAAGGTTTTGGCCTTTCTACTTGATTTGATCTATTGCCGTTTAGTTTCCAGGCCTGCCAAGACCTGACCTCTGGGGTCAAATACATTCACATATCAGTTTCTATTTCTGTCTCCTGGACTTGGTTTTGTGCTGACCTTTCAGGAGTTTCATCCTAACCTTCCTGAGTGAACAAGTCTGTCTCTGGCATCTCAGGGCCCCGTCTTGCTTCTGATAGGAATCTTTCACCTTGTTTTCCATTTTCTGACGCTAAACCCCAGCGCTGTATCTGGAGGGCCTGCTTTGGCTCCCATACCTTAAGTTGAGCAAAGGAGAGGCCCTAGACTCCCTCGGTCCACCAACAGGAATTCAACAAGGTTGCCAGAGATAACCACCAGTCTCTACTTCTGTCAGTCCAGGTCAGGAGACACCTAGCAAAGGAGACAAATTCAGAAATCAGTGGACTCCAGAGCCCTAAAGGGACAAACTAGGAAGATGTGAGGCAGATCTCGTAAGATCCCCTTTTTTAGCTCATATTTACTTGTGTCTCCTATAAGTCCAAATAATCTTCAATTCAGTGGTCTGCTCAATTTCTTAAAAAAAAAGAAAAGAAAAGAAAAGAGAAAAAGAAAAAAATGTTTAATTTAGGTGAAGAGGAGCAAGCTACAGCTCCCCTTTCTGCCTCTGCCCCACCTCTGTCACTTACGCTGCATTTGCCAAGTCAAAATCTCAACTGAGAAGGTTGCTCTTTAGTGGGCTGACCCTGAGGATGATCCTATGAGGCTGTGGTTGCCTTATCTTGTAGGGCTGTGGTTGTCATAGTTACCTGTCTATAGTCAGCCATGGCTGTGAAGGAATAGGAATCACTTCAGGGAGATTCCTGAGAAAGACGCCTTCCTTCCTATCCCACTGGTTAAGCAACATGACAGGAGACCAAGAGCAACAGGTTAGTGGCCCTCACCAACACCTAACCTTGCCTTCCAGGCCCTCTTTGCACCCCAAATGACAGGATGCATGTGAGGTTTACAAAGAGAGGTTCTCTTTCAGTGCTGAGGAAAGCTGTTCGTTCTTGGGAACTAGAACTCTAATCAGCCAAGCCTTATGTGCCAAGGCTAGGAGCATATATTCCACAAAGGAGACACTGGAAGTCTGTTGAGAGGTGCCAATTCTATCTTGAGCACTGGGACAACGGAACCATGCTGTTTTTCTTGTAAAGCATGTATTAAATAAATGCATTGGTATGCACATGCAACCTCCTGGAATATACCACCCGAACCCTTTAATGTATTTTTGAGCTGACCACTTCCCATGAATTTGAAGTGCATTATAATCCTGCCTGTCTTTGCTATCCTTATTTTGTAAACTGGGGACCTGGGTCTGAGACAGTGTTGAGTGAGATTCTGTAATAATAGCATAGGTTTTCTCTAAGTCCTCAGCTGGTGGCATGGTAGAGAGACTGTAAGCAGGTAAGCAAACTCCATTTAGAAGTTCTGTCACCCAGAGTCTCTCCTTTAGCCCTGCACTCCCAATTTGGTCAAGGATTCATGAGAGCAAGTGTTAGTTCCACATCTTGTCATCAGGACAGGTGACAGTCGGGGTCCTTCATGCAGAACAGCCTGTGTCCTCCCTGGCTTCTACTGCAGGGGAGTGACATTTCCTGTTTGCATAGTACAGTGCAGAGCAGTGTAGAGAGCCTTTCCTGGAGTCTCCTGCTAAAGTCTGTGGCTGAGGTCTCTTGCCAAGCTCACCTGTGATGTGATATTACAGTTGGAATTGGTGAGAGAAAAACATCCAGGATGCTCTTAGAGCTTTCTGACCTGCATCCACTGCAAAGACCCCATAGCTCTCAGGCAAGGACGTGGCCCCATGACCCTAGCACTGTCCTCTATGCTCTTCCCCTGCGCGCTACAGGGGAGACACAGGTAAATGCCACATCCTGGCACTAGCAGGGGCAAGGGCTGTCTCTGAGGACAAACTCCAGATCCCTGCTTAGCCAGGCTTGCCATCAGGTCCCTTGGACTGGCTGCCCCTGGTTGATGGAAGGGTTTAGGTAACAGGTGAGGGGGAGTGGGGAGAAGGCCTGCCCTACCTCCCTCTAGGTTCCGTGGAGGGAGTGGGCAGAGGGAGGGTACTCTGATGGTGTCGTCATCCCATGCAGCACCCCCACTCTGCCCTTCTGGGATTCCCACTACCTGCCATTTTTTTAATGTTTTTTTTTAAATTTTAATTTGTTAACCATGACAACATAATTGCATTTCAATTCATAGTACACAGTTTTCATGCCTCTGATTATACACAAAGTAGAGTCACACTATTTGTGTCTTCATACGTGTACTTAAGGTAATGGTGTCATTTCCTTTTGTCATTCTAAGTAGCACATGCATGTGTGATGGGAAATTTTAGGTGTCACACTGAATGAATTAAAGGGACTGGTGACCTATTTCTGGGTCTGTGAGGGTGTTTCCAGAAGAGCCTGGTGTTTGAATGAATGGAATATGCTCTCTCCTTCCCACAGGAATCTCCAGTCTGAGGGCCCATAAGAGCAATAAGCCAGAGGGAAGTGAATTCTCTCTTGTTCTGAAGCCAGACACTTATTTTCTTTTGACTTTGAATTTCTGAACCTTAAGTTCAATGGTCTTCAGACTTCAGGACTTGCAACAAGTACCCTCCAATTCCTCCAGCTTGCACATAGTCTATTGTGAGATTACTTAACCTCTATAATTATATGAGAAAAATTCTGTGGTGGTGGTGGTGGTGGTGGTGGTGTGTGTGTGTGTGTGTGTGTGTGTGTGTGTGAAAGTGGCTCTTGTCTCCCAAGAGAACCCTGACTAATAGAGCATGCTTCACAGAACAATATTCATTCCAAATGTGAATGATAGATTCTATCTGCATCCGATTCCACTCAATTCTCCTATGTTCTAATCAATAACTACAGAAAAACAAACAGAACAAAACAAAACAAAACAAAAATACTCACCAAAACAACACACAAAACTTGTCTTAATATCCCTGAATCGATTTTCTGACACACACTAATGGATTACAGTCTGCGTATGTGGAGACTTTGAAACCCTTTCCTATCCTAAGGAGACTATACCTGTTTTTTCTTACAAAACAACCAGTAAGTGAAGAAATGGTGGTTCACGCTCAGATCTCTCACTAGCATCTATCTCCCCCTCCCCGAGGGCACCAAGCTCCAGGGCTGGGCTTGGCACTGGAGGATGCTCAGGAGACTGTTCCACAGGGAAAAGTGAGAGGAGTGGATTTAACTTTAGCAAATCATTCTCTTCACTGCAGGACCTTCTATTATCTCAGCGTGGAGGGGTCATAAATAAGGGGACACAGGCCAAATGTCCAATCCCAAGTGTGGCTGCTTTCCTTCCTGTCCTTCTCTATTGCTGTTTTCACTAAGCACTAAGAATCCCTCTGTTCACCAAAGAGGGCTCTGGCTGGGGACCCAATCCCAGCCAACAGTGAAAAGGATATGCAACTTTTTAAACTTCCCTGACAATACAAAACCAAGAGGGGACAGCTGACTACTTGACATTAGTCAGAACAATGCAAAATCTCTGCAGTTCATTTGGTTTATCCAAGGACAAAGTGAGAGCCCCAAGACTTCCACAGTGAGCTTCTTCCCCAGGTAACGTTGTCCTCCCCCAAGTGCCCTAGAACCCACCTCCTCACAGGTGTGTGGATTGACATGGTTAAAGTGCCACATTAGAAAGAGGAATGTAATTACAGGGAAGATTCTAAAATAATTACAATTTATGATCTAAAACATCTTTATTAAGATTGATTCTGCATCAAATCAGGACTTGGATATTACTTCAACAACTAACAGAGGTTTGAGTGATAATGAGGTTTACTAAAATCCCCTAACCAAATATGCTTTCTCTATTTTGTATTTCACCACAGCCATGGTGTTCAAAAGGTGATGTGGCCTGGAAGCTGGAACAATTAGTTTCATGGTAAGATAGCAAGATGACCCAAATTTAACCCATGGTATGTTTTAGAGAGTGCCGATTCCTCAATATAAAAATGTGCAGTACAATGAATAAATGAATGGATGAAAATGAACAAATGCATGTGCTATCAACTAAGATGGTGAGTGGTAGGTTAAAACAACACACCAAATGCTGAGTGTAGGGGATCTCGGAGATATTCAGAGGCTGTATTCAAGGACTGGGTATAAAAGCACTGATTCGTCAACATGGTTGAACATTCACTCTCCCTACCTTAACACAGTTTCTAGAAGCAAGTAATCTGGACTTGAGGACATGCACTTTAGCCAAAATATGAACTGGTTTTGTAGTGAAGTTGAAACACTATTTCTATAGCATTGCACAAAAATGATCACACCTTAGATTATCTAAACTTGATTTTGATACTGGTGATTTAATTGTCATTTTGCTAGTAATTTTATTCCAGTGTAAGCCATATGAGAAAATGTATGTATTTTCTCACTCTTTATAAAATTTTAAAATTCCCCCTGCCCTTTAATATTTTTCAAACTAATCTCTGCTATTCTGTTTAATATTTTCTTCTACTCTAAAAGTAAAACTTATTACTGAATATGAACTTTCAAACCTGCAAATAAAATATCTTGTGATGAATGTTCCTATAATTATTTGCTGGATAATCTTTCATTTAAATATTAGTAAATCGTTGACAATCTTTTTTGCATATTAATGAACTACCCATTGATAATTCTCTGTGGCTATGTTCTCAGTGCAAGTTTTAAAGTAAATAATGCTAGCTTATGAGCTGAAAAATATGCTGTGAAAATATTCCATCTGTCCTCTCTGAAAGGCAAGAGGTAATGAATCCCAGCAAGAGGATTATACAGACCACCTATTTCATTACGGTATTTTATTTCTAAGCTTGAGAGCAGTCAGCAGTGAGCTTAAATATTATATCATGGATCTTTTCATTAGCATCTATATTTTTACTCCTCATTCTAACCTACAGAGATTCAAACTGTATTTCAAGTTTAATTTTAAGAAAATGATCATCAAAGATGAAGCAGCTACTTGATTTCATTGCAATATTTCCTCTAGAGAGAAAGATGCTTATTATCATTAAGTTCATGGTGTACAGTAGTGAGGAAACATCTAAAGAAAACACCAAAGTACTGGTATACAGAATAATACACTTTCTTTTTGTTGTCAGCAACCTATATTTGAATGCCTGCTATGTGTAAGTTATTGTGCATTTGTATAGATACATGATATCTTTGTGTGTGAAGATATGTATACATTTACATAATAATATATGATATATGTACAGATGTGTGTCCCAGGCATGATGTGACACATACAATGACATATATGTATATATATTATATATATAATATATATTATATATTTGTATATACACACACATACACACGCACACACATATATATGTATGTATGTGTGTGTGTATATATATATATATATATATTTTTTTTTTTTTTTTTTTTTTTTTTACCAGCACAGTTGTTCAACTACAGTTGGTGTTTTCAAATTGGAATTCTTTGTCCCAACTCTGTCCTGTGCTAATCTTTAGGGTTAAATAGGCCACAGGAGCTTCTGACCCCAGCAGCAGATGCAAGGATGACATGCCAACATTAAGTAGAGAGAACAGAGACTTGGAACTGTTAGCTCCACAGGATTCCAAGCCAGCCATGGAATCCAGCAGATTAAGATGCTGTCAGCCTGTTCAGAAAATAGCAAGGCTCTGGTCCTGCATTGCTACTAATGGGAACTAGGTACTTTCCCTCTTTATATTGAACACAATAGTACTGTGATTGTCGTAACTACTCAGCAGGATAGCATTTTCTAAAGCAGACCAGATTGGAAATATGTCACCACCATGACCCTTTTAGCTTCCTTGCACAAGGTCTGTAGCTCTAGCAGTAATCTGACCTCCCCCCAAATACCGTGATGTCCCTGCTGTCTTCTTTCTTTGCCTTCTGTGTCTGTTTGAAATCCTCATTCAAATCACTTTCACATGTACTGCATCAATCCGCTGCCCCTTTTTCTTTGTCATAAAAATCTATTCCTAGATAAGCTAAATATCTGGGTCCTTCTAACAGAACAGCTGAACATCTCAGGAGAAAATCATGCAGTTGCACTCACCTTAACTCTGTGATTTCACATTCTTAACAGGCTTTCTGGCTGCCCAGAATACACATCACCCTGCTCTCAGAATCTTGCTTCCCTAGTTTCTGAGACAAGTGTTTCACCCTTCTCTTTTCTCTGGAAACTTCCTACTATAATTCCTCTCTCCACTCTCAGCAGGTGGTCTAATTCCATGCTTTCAAAACCAAAAGACTTTGCAGAAGAGCACTCATTTTTAGAGTATGGAGTATTTCTCTACATCTGGGCTGCAGAGTTGAGACTTTCACGGTTCCCAGCATTGCCAAATTCCTTTCCTCCTCCTCCATCTTACCTCTTGCAGTGTGTGTGTGTGTGCCTAGAGCTCTGTTTGGACCACTGGACTCCATCACAAGGGATCTCTACTCTTTATTAATTATGTGATGCTGACTCTTCAATTATAAAACATTTGTTTCTATTTTTTACTCCCCATATTTTTGTTTCTGAATCCAGAACTCAGGCACAGACCTCTGAGTGCTGAGATGGAACAGAGGAACAGAGCAGCGCATGGGAAGGGCCTCTGAGCTGTTTAGGCGGGATGAGAAGATGCCAGAGAAAGTTCAGAGGAGTAGTGAGAGATCTGACTTGAGGTACACTGTGACTGCCAGGTTGAATATAAACAGAGGAGGGGAGACCAGAGAGTTACCAGGGAACAGTTGGAAGAAAGCTGAAATAATGCAGGGGGAGAAAGAAAGAATGGGGCAGAGTCAGGAGGGTAACTGTGGAGCAGGTTACCAATGTCCAGATACTGAATGTATTGTATTCAGATTCATCCCTGAGGTAGACCCCACAGAACTTGCTGATGAGTTGACTATGGGTGATCAGAGAAGATCAAAAAATGGGTGAATCACTGTATAATTAACTAAGATATGGAAGACAGAAGGAGTGGATTAGAGATGAGGTACAGTCTTCCCAAGAGTCTCCCAAGCCAATTGCAGAGATCCGGTCTTGTTCTAAAGGCTTGAGAATCAGACGTATCCGTCACCCCAGCTGAAGAAGGGAGAATGAGTGTGCTTTTCTTCACCTTTCTATTCTATCTGGACACTTACTGGTCTGCATGGTGCTCTTACACATTGATGACAACAGTTTTCTTTAGTCAGTCTTCAGATTCAAGTATTGATCCCTCCTGGAAACACGCTCACAGTTCCATCCAGAAATGATGCTTTACTAGATAACCAAGTATCCCTCAGCCCAGGCAATGTGACACATAAAATTAACCATCACACATGTTTATATCCTGCAAATGAACCCCGTGATTTTGCATCTTGGTGAACGTGAAGTCAAAAGGAGCAACCAGGAGAGGATACATTACACAGATGAGGACAGCACAGGAGCTGTTGTAGAGCCATGATCTCCTTGCGGGAAGAGACGTGGGGATCGTATTCACGTGCATATGAACTTCATGTAGGAAAGCACATGTGGGCCAGAGTCATTTACGCACATGCTCAGTTTAAGGTCATAGCTGAAAAAAAGACACATTTCTGGGCATGCTCAGCTCAGGATCATCAAGGTCATGATTTTAAAGGGAAGATGGTGGATCTGAACACTTCTGGGCATGCTCAGTTCAACATTACTATGGATCAGGTTTCCTCTAGGTCCTTAAACAACTGTCCGAGTATCACGTCGGCCTGGGCTGGTTCTTTATGTTTTTCCGAAACAAAAAAAAAAAAAAATAGCTGAAAGAAAAAGAAAGGACACATCAAGTTGGGTTAGTGTAAGAGTTCATCACTGAAGGTAGCTCACTTTGTGTCTAACATCTCTAGGGATTAATTTTACAGTTTATAACAACTGAAATTTACCTAATTACAAGTGAACAAATACATGATGAACAGGTAAAAGAAACAATACAGAACTTCTGGAATTTGTTGTTCAATCATATTTTTTTGAAATTCAGCCTTGAAAATGTACACCTATCATTATGTATGTCAGTATCGTCTCAATAACGTAAAACTGTGAATCTTCCCATTTATAGATTTATTTCATTCATATTTATTAAACTGGTTGAGGGTCTACTAAGGAACTGCTCACTGATTTTATACGAAATAATTCACTGGAGGAAAGATCACTTTGTCGGAATGAAACAGATAGCTCTTTATTCCTTTTATTTCTTTAGATTAATGCACGAGATGGGAGAGAAATGTGCAGGACATAATCATCCAACATAATCTCTTGGTCTCACTACTTTGGGAGATTGCTCACACCTTCCAATTGCTCTCGCTGAAAGAGTGTTTTCATCAAGAGAGGTGGTTCCAATCTGGGACGCCAAGGGCAGATATCCTGGAGTCCATTATCAGGGGAGCTTGACCAAATAATTAGTTCCAGTCCCTACCATGGCAACCTCAGGCCAGTTGGATGCCAGTCTTGTTAGGAACAACAGAGTCATACATTTTGTGATAATTTGGGCTGCAGAATCTCATTCATCCTTAGTACTTTAGCCACACTTATTGACATTGATTCGTTTTGCTTCCCCTGGGGGTTCTCTTGCCATAATTATGTCCACCAGCTTTCACATCTATGCGGCTCTTCAAAAATTAAACATTGGTAAATGTTTTAAGGACGAAGAGGAAAGCTGTTTAGAGCTGACATGAAATTTTCTCTTGTTTCTTTAAAGCTTGCTTGCCAGGGAATGAAAAGCTACAATTATTTTAACTCGATCATGGGTTTTCACACCAAGGCTGAATGCACAACTACTCTTGGCCTCAGCAATGAGTTTGAAAAGGGAGACACAAAAAGGTAATCAGCTGGGTGTCTTTGGCAGACAAAAGGAGGATGATTCAGGAAGGATCAGAGGGCAGAGGAAATGGCTGCGGAAAACAAAGCATCATCCACAGTATGCTCAAGCTGCAGGTTCAACTATTTTCAGGTCTCTCTTCCCCTTATTATTGAATAGCTGATCGATTGGTGTGCTTTAGCATTAGATTTTCCATATCTCAGTTGGGAATATAAAAGAATCTGATTGGGTTTGAATCATGTCAGTATTTGCCTGGAATGTTTCTGAAAGGAGAACTAATTGTGGAGATTCCCAGCAGTCAGAGGCAACCACAAAGTGGTCTCAGACCTCCCTTTAGCTTTGGAAAAAAACAAAGTACCTTTCCTTCCTTGGATATTTTGGAGAGATTAATCTTTAAAAACAATCATAAGATTATTGGAGCCAAAATCAAACAATGTGCAACAAAAAAGTATTACACAGCATAATAATATCAATATATTTTATGGGAAATTAGAGTGGTGTAAATTAAGAGAATTCAGCTTTGAATCCAGACAGGATTCAGTTGGAGTGTACATTGTCCTTACCAGATGTGTGGTTCAGCAGGCAAGATTCTCTCTCTCTCTCTCTCTCAGAGAGAGAGAGAGAGAAAGAGAGAATTTTTTTAATATTTATTTTTTAGTTTTCGGTGGACACAACATCTTTATTTGTATATGGTTCTGAGGATCAAATCCAGCACAGCGTGCATGCCAGGCAAGCGCACTACCGCTTGAGCCACATCCTCAGCCCCCAAGATTCTCTCTTAAGGAAACTGAGTTAATAATGCTCATTTTATAGATCTGTCATGGGCATTAGGGAATTCATGTACAATATGCAGCATGTTTGTGGTAATAGTAGACAGTAGATGATACCTAAGCAAATACAGAACAGTTAGTACCCCAAAACTATGTTGTAGGCATACTTTCATCATGAATTTAGTGTGAGTTATATCATATATTCAAATCAATAAAATGTGCAAGATTTTTGTGTTGAATAGCCAGTAAGGAAAAAACAAAATGGGAAGGGCTATCCTCTGAGCCTCGTTCCTGTCTTTGTGTTTTCATTTCTCTATGCATCTGCTAATCCCATCCCTCCATCTCTTACCCAACTCCTACTTATCCTTTAAGGCTACCTAGTCTTACCAGAAAGAATAAAGGATAACTGTCTATGCAAAAAAGCCTAACCACAGAATTTCTCATGACAGGAGCCTCAAATACAGGAAGGGGATTGCCTGTATTTGAGGCTTCTGTCATGATAAATTTTTAGAAATGGTACCACAAGAGCCTGCACATTCCCTCATTTCAACTAAACTTTAGAAAGGGTCCTTCTTGATTCTAACTCCCTGCCTTCCCCTTTTTAGAGCACTGACTTTAGAAACATTTTAATTATAAATTATTTTTCTGCCCCTTTAGGATGCAAGCCTTTTAAAAAGACTCTCACCAGTTTTACAACCCAGGAATATATTTATCGGGAACCTGGAGGCATGTTTTTGAAATTTAATCCTCAAGGAAGATAGTGCCTCAAGCTCCCCTTCTCTGTGGGAGGGTAGAAGCCTCACTTTGATGGGAACCAATTAGCGCACAAGGATGGCCTGGTCAAAGAGGAAAGCACTTAATAACTCAGGAATAACCCAAAGTCCTGAACACATCCATCCTTCAGCCTCACTGAAGTCCTCTAGCCTCCTTCCCAAGCTCATTCTAGCCATCCCTTCTACAGTAGACCCCAGTAAAATCTCCATGCCTGTTTCCGTATGTCTGGTGTAATTTTTGTTTTGACAGTGGCATTTAACTGGCTTCAGAAGGCAGAGTTTCATCTCCACAAAATAGATAAGCATGGACTGTCTTTAATTTTTTTCCACTAAAAAATTAGCTTCACCAAAGTGGTGATGGCATGGAAAGCAACTTGTAGTTTTCTATCTTTGGTTTGCACACTGATATTATCCGCCCCCTGCAATGAATCCAGACTTATCCCCAAAAAGGATTCTTGATGAAGGCTGCTTTTATTGACTGAACACCAGGAGATATTCTATGCTTCTACAGCTTCATGTAATACACAAAAAAGTCACAATTAGTCAACAGGACAGCTTAGCTTCCATAGTCTTGAAGGTAGAGACAATGTCTAATTGATGCCATTGTCTCTAATTCTGAACACTTCTTAGGAAATAGTAAAAACTGAAATTACATATGGTGAAAAATTTAGTGGAATAATATGCCACATTTGAACAATAGAATCACCGGTATGTATTCCTACTTTTACAACACTGGCATATGGATTTGTGTAATACATGCTTACTTTGCTTCACAGATCCTGGGTGTGCAAACAACAGGGAAATCAAACAAGTCAATAATTGTCTTAATCCAGCAGAGATAGTTTTCTAAATGTACAATTGCTTACAACATGATAAGAATCATAAAGCACTTATGTATAAAAACTATAAAAGCACAGAACAATGGATTTTTACTAAAGAAATATTTTCCATATTTTTTTGATATTGAAAACTACTGGAAGCTTTTGCTTAAAATTCTAATTACCTTTGGCTCTTGTAGAGAGCCTGATGCAACAGTTTGGGATGCAATCTAGAGTCTGCAGGTCACTGGGGAGAAGGATTTGGGAAAGATTTGGGGGTAGTGGGAGGTTTTTCCTGGCCTTTCAATGCTGGAGGACTTCTGGGGAGAGAGTTGCAGAAAGACATGTTTGAGTAGAGGGACTGACAGGGCCAAGGTCAGAGGTGAGAGCCTGCAAGACACACCATGCAAGAGTGGAATGGTCAGAACAGAATCTGGAAAAAGGGAGAAATGGGCATAACACTGAATGTGATACACCTGCCATAATACCTGTGAACACATCTGTCCTGCGTGTATCAAGACAAAAGAGCAACACTCTCTGGGAGGATTGTCCATGATAAGCCACCTTATGGCTTGCTAAGCAATATAGCCACATGAGGGAGATCTCTCAGAGCAAAATTACCGTAGACATTTATTCTTTGCATTTCTTACAAGAAAAATCCTCGGGAGGATACAGCTCCCCCGTTAATGTGTCATGAACAGTAGCACTTGGTTTGAATGTGTCAATACTGCCTCTGAGTCTTCTGCTCAGTCTGACCCAGTGCACATCTGAATTCCTAGTGGTTTAAGTTTTCTCCAAATACCTCACACTTTTCTGTTCCCTGAAGCTTCAACGTCAGCCAGCAGTAAATGGTACAAGAATCTATTTTGTTGGTGATTTACCTGCAGGGAATCCTCCTTACTTTCTTATTTTACTTCCACATTGAATTTAAATGCTTTATATTTACTTTTCACCAGTAATCATAAGCCCGAGGCCAATGAATGAATCTTGAGTAAAAGAATAAATGAACTGGATTCATTCCAGAACCTAATTCATTTCCTATGAGCAAGTTGGGAGCTTAGAGAGTTAACTATTTCACATCAAGAGAGTATTTAATATCATAAAAGTCTGCTTTCTATTAGAATCAATTTGAAGACAAAAATATCTATGTATATATTTTTTTGTTGTTCCCAATCCCACACAGAGATGTTTCAGAAATAATACTATGATAGAATATTGAATTAGAGCTGCAAATACCATCACTTGGTGATTTTAATAGCCTCTCACTAAGATTTTTCTGCCTTAAATTGGTTTCTTAACCAATGATTTAATGTGGGTGTATGGGCACAGCTTTAAAGAGATATTGAATTATGTATGAGTAAGTTGTTTCTATTTTTAAGTTATATTTTAAGTTTTTCTGATCATAACAAATAGAAACTTTATCAAATAAGACTATCATCAGTTTATATTATCCTGTAATGAACTAAAGATTTTTAAAAAAATAACACATGTACAAGCTAAAGTAATCACTTCATATAAATTATTAACTATATATATATATATATATATATATATATATATATATATATATGTATATATATAGTATATAGATAGATAGATAGATGTACTTAAAGAGGAGTGGTTCATATTCATTTAATAACTAGAAGTTCATACGATTATAGCAAAAATTACAGAGGTCATACTGTAATAAGAGGCTTAAGAAATATTTAACCTCTCAATTCACAGAATGATATTTTTGTCAAATTCAACTTTGAATATGCCACAGTCATCCTAAAGGCTTCCCATTAAGAACCATCTTGATAAGTGATGGATCCATCTGGGGCTGCGTCTCTCCTCTCTAGTCCTCCGCATTAATCCCACAGCAAGCCCTACCTCCAAGACATGCCACCTTAGGTCTGGTGCTCTCGGTCCCTACAGCCCCCCACTCCCTCTGCTCCCACTAACTGACTCTGTTCTGGCTGTCCTCCACTCTAAGTCATTCTTGAAGAAGAATGGTCTTCCCAATTTACAAGTCCAATCAGCTCAGTCTCTGCTGAAGATCCTTCAGCTAGTGACAGCAACATATTTGAAATAAAATTTGTGGGAGAGAAAGTAAATTTAATTCCAGGTTTCAGAAACCTGAAGTCCTCAGGGCTCTGCTCACTTCTACAGCCTCATGGCCTGGGCTCCTGGCACTTTCTGGCACCCTGGCCTTCTTGCCTGGGTAGGTCTCCCGTGCACTCCAAGCCTCCGTGTGCCTGATGTGTCTACCTGTTCTCCCGGAGTACTCAGTGGTAGTGTCAATGCTATCTCTGGAGAGCCCAGCCCATTTGAAGGATTCGTAAAGGTCTCCTTGTGAAGTTTGTCTTATTTCATTCTTTTTTTATTTTCACTTTTCTGCACCAAGAGTTTAAAAGTACCTATGATGCAATAATTACCGTTTGATTCCCTTTAAGGACAGAGCCTGGACGACATCAGGTCTCAGGAAGTGAAGAGAGACTGCAGATGAATCTGATGTGAGGGTGCATGGAAGTCTGGCAGAGAGGAAGAGCTCAAGCTGGACTTCTAGGCAGGGGCAGGTATAAAACAGATTCAAGTTATTAAAGGGGATGGTCTCTTGAGCTAAGAAAAAAATCATGACCACATGCAACAAGAATCTTAACCACTTAAATAAAGAGGTACAACTATATGACAAGATACTTTCTGAGTGTAGCCCATTCAGAATCTGTTATTTCTGTAGAATCCACGAGAGTGTACAGAGTTTATAGATTTTTGTAATCTTCCCAAGAACCTTGGGAAAGAGGTCTCCAAACTTTGCTTTAAAAACAATCTCCTTGTTCTAAATTTACTTTGATACAATGAAAACAGGTCTCCTGCTGACCTAGAACCACATGAAGAACCAGGAAAAGACAGGGTGGGGAGGGAAGGAACTGAGGACCTTACTCAAGCCATCACCTTGGGACCTCGAAGCACAACTGTGCTAAGGGCTGAGCTCCCTTGGTCTCCTGTGCTGTCCACACACACCCACCTCTTGCTGTAACTTTCTTCGGTTGCAGACAGGCTTGAGGTCACAGATCTAAGACTCTTCCTCATCGTCTCGGCCTGTTTCATCTCTACTCACGCTACACACTGTCCTTCACTGACCTTGTTTTCATTGTCACTTCTGAGTTCCCAGTGTTTCCGCTGCTTCCTGCTGGGTCCCTGGAAAATTCTGGACCTAAACTGATGTTACCTGGCTGTGAAGTCAAGGGCTAAGGGATTCAAAGTTTTATTGTTCCAGAAAAGAAAAAGGGAAAAATTATAAAAACAGCTGTCTTTTGAACTGAATAATTCATTAGTCAGACCTCTTCCTGGTGTTTTAGCCGTATCTTCTTGCTGAATTCTCTCAACAAGTCTGGGGCTTAGCTCTTTTTATCTACAACTTACATTTGAGGAATGAAAGGTTAAGTTACTCAAATTCCTATAGTTTTTTTAAGGTAAAATTGAGTTTCTTCACTATCTTGAATGGTCACACTCACCTAATGAATTAGGTGAATGTGACAATTTCTTTGGTTCAAAATGCTATCGATGTGTTGAAGACCTTCTCATGTTTATCCCCCTCTCAGGATGAGCTCCAAGACCTTCAGTTCCAATGGCTGCTATCACTTGTTACTTGAGTTAGCAACGAGACCCCAGCCTCACTGTGCTAAATTAAGTGGTGTTCAATTCCCTCCTCATGGTCCAAACCTTGTGGAGTCTCCATCCCCATATGAGTATCCATCTTGCTTGCAGTTTCTCTCTCCCAGAGTCAATACATCCTGAACTCTCCAAAATTTATTCTAAATATCATGATTTACATGGTTACAAAGTAAGTCCACAACACAGTCATGTCTTGACAGTGGACTGCACTCTCGATTTCCTTTTTCATCTTCATAGTATTTTCTTCTCAGTTGTCTCAGGGTCTTTTCAAAATCATATGCATCAGGATATCACTTTCCCATGATGACATACAAATCCTCCTTAATCTAGCTTCTGCCAAACCTCCCATCACAGCCTTTGCTACCCTTCCCTCAAATTCCACCAATCTTTGTTTTGTGCCTTATGCAGTAAAATTCTCATCCCTAACGATCGCTGCTCTTCTTTCTTATCACATCATTTTCTATTTTCATAAATGCCTTCTTCTCATATTCAGGTCAGAACGTGGTGTCAACCACCTTTGAGGGTCTTTTCCAGTTCTCTTCCCCAACTCACAACACGCTTTGCTTTATTTAGTAGCAGGTTCCAGTGTCTTAAATCATCTTCCTTTCCTTTCTCCTCCCTCCTTTCTCCCTACATTTGTTCCTAACTTCCCATATTTCTTTCTTTGTTGTTCTTTATTTTCTTCTTCTATACTAAAATGTAAGCTCCAAAGGAGTAGAAAACCCAACTGTATCTTTGGATGCTATTTTGGACCAGGTTATATCCATGACACAAATGACGTGAAAAATACAAATGTACAAGATTTTTTTTCAGGGAAAATTTCTGAGCTGGAAGGCTCAAATGCTCTTTGAACTGTGAAGGAAGGCCAACCCTAAGGTAAGAGGGGAGAGAAGCTTGGGGGAAATGTCCTGGACTTCTGCGTAGTCTAAGAAAGTTTAGGAAAAGTCCTCAGGTTCTTAAGGCAAAACCATCTGGCAAAGGTTCCTGAATCTCCCGAAGATGGGCCTGTCCTGGCATCTATGTGGCTGGCTGTGGTTTGCATCAGCTGTGAGGTCTGGGGCAAAGGGGGCTGTTGGCCCACAGTTAGCAGTGGAGGCCTTCCCTAGTTCATTCCTGGGGGAGTCTGCTAGCAGGAGTACTGCTTACTCAAGACGAAAACCAACTCTTGACATCTCTAGCTGTTATTTACCACAGAGATTTATTTTTTTCCCTAAATAAATGGCTAAGATGGAGCAAATCAATAATATGTAAGACTTCATCTCATCCCCCCAAGCAGATGACAATAACAGAGATGACACCTAAAGCATTGCATTGAGGAAGAAAAGAGTAGGTCTAACTCCTTCTAGGGAGGGGACCAAGGGTGATCCATGGCAACACAGAGTCCCAACACTTGCCCAAAAGGAACATGTCCAGGATGTCTGCAGCTAGCTCTCCTTTGCTTGATGAGGTTGGAACAAGCTGTGTCCTAAGTATGTCTAGGAGCTCTGGGCATGTGGGTCTAAGCAGAATCTTCCCGTGCTATAGTGCACATGTCCAGACATTGAGAGGGGATACCTGTGATGCTTTAAATATGTGAGAGCACAGAGCCACATGTACAGGAAAAGCCAACTTTCCAACTGTTTTCAGCTACTTTTAAAGACACATAGTAAATGAGATCACATTGAGTGTGTGTCACTGTGGATTAGACCTCAACGGCACCTATCTAATAAAATGCCAGAATGACTCAGGGGTAACAGAAGCCAAAAAAGCAGCATAATCTAGACAGTTAACTGGAAAGTGGTGAGCTCAAAGTTGTGAAAGGAAGGACTGATTATCACATTTTACCTGGCTAGCATTCCATTGTTGAACAGCACTAGTACTAGAGAAGAGAGAAAATGCAACTCATTAGTTGATTGACAGGAGAGGCAGAAGTGGGAACTCAATCAAGAATATGTCAGCACTGGCTCTGCCCCAGCCTCTTTCTCAGAAAGGGGCTGCCCCTGGAAATCCCCAGGACTTCCTCAGCTCCAGGCAACCTCCCACCGTGGGTCGGAAACCACCCTTTCATGATACCTGTCATTGCTGCAAATCAGAGTCTATCCTTACCTCATAATCGAACACCATTTAACCCCTTCCTGCCATCTTTCTGCCTTTCTGCCAAGTGATGGATAGAGTGGAGAAAATCCCAGAGACTTGCTTTTGTTTCTGGACTGAGGAAATTATGTTGTACCAGGGAATAGTGGGCCACATGGATTAATAGTCTCATAGGTCCCCATCTGTTTACATCGTGGATCAAACTAAAAGTAACTCAGATGCAAATGGCCATAAAATTAATCATTTTCAAAGGTTGAGAACCCCTAAGTTTAAGAATTGTGTATACATTATTCACAGAATATACAAAAGTATGCTTCTGCATAAATCAGCTTGGTATTAGGTGCCAGCTTTTAGAAAGGAATAGGCAGATATATTTTCAGAAATGACAGTGCCATTGCTTAAATGAATAAAGAGCAGGGATTTACAGAGTACTGGAAAAGAGTAAAATGTGACATTAAGGCTTTTACTAATCCAGTAAAAATTCTACAGTTGACCCATGTACTGGGCACAAGCACCTAAAGGGAAAGATAACTCAGTACTTTGGCAAACACCTCTTGGCCTGAGTAGCCAGTTTCAGATTGCAGGGCCTATAAACCCTGCAAAAAAGCCTTGGATTTATTTGCTGGAGGTCCCAAGGCTTGAGGGAACATCTTGGCTCTATTTCATCAGTTTTGAGGGGCTCATTCTTCATTTTTTAGGAAAATGACTTTTGTAATCATTAGTACTAATAACACACATATAACTCTGAAGTCGGCCTGGCATCCAGACACCAAATAGATAGGCAGTTTCTCATGTGATCTGTGTAACAGACACATAGGATTTCAATCCTCTGAACATCCTGTGTCTACCTGCAGTTTTCCATTACATACGTACCTGACTCTCAGTTCCAAGATTTCCTCCAACTAGAGGAACTCACTGTGGGTCAGGGGCAGGAGGTCAGATGTTTGGGGCAGTTAACATGCTTCAAAGAAATTCCCTGTCCTTGGCAGTTAGGATATGGTAGATGAATACCCAAGTTTCTTCAACTCTCTGATTCGATGGTATGGAAGCGTGTCCTAACCAATTTCCTGCAAGTTCCCAGCAGGACTGGATCCCAATTTTCTATAGTTTCCTATTCTTCAATTCAGTCTCTCTCGGCTTGTTCTCCTTCCTTGTGTAGATCCACATGCCTCCATTTGTGCTTCCTAAGATGATTAACCAAATAAACTGCTGGCCTTTTATTCTGAAATCAGTCCCTTCCTTGGAAAAGTCCATTACAAGACACACAGTGTACAGGGCAAATGGTGCTGCACTCATATTAAATATGGAACCACCGCAAAAATTATGCAATTTGCTTGAGCTCACACTGTTATTAGCGGCAAGCACAGAACTGTGATCTTCTAAGAAATAAACTGTATTTATATCCCCCTGATATCTAAGTACTGAGAGGTCAAAGTATGAAATTCTCAGTGTAGAGCATAGTAAAATCCAATTTTTAGTTTGTTTACTTTGTAAACAGTGGTGATAATGATATTAAATATTTGTGGGCTTTGGAAATTTCTGTCTAAAATTATCTTGTTTCATAAAACATGACAGACAAGGAAGCACTTTTCTAGAATGGTTCATATTTGCCCAAGACATCTGATCATGTCAAGGAGATCCAAATCATATGAGGCACAGTGGCTCTGGATAACGAGGTCACGTTTCACTGATAGTCACTGAGCTGTACAAGGGTCTTAACAGTGCCAATTTCTCCTCAATCAATGGAAGGAACTAGAAAGTGTTGATGTCTCCATTTAACGCATATTTATTGATCATCTACTCTGTGGCAGGAGTAAATGTGAAATTCATGGTGCTGTTAACAGAAACAGTTTGAAGGCTGGTGCAGATCTGCAACCTCATTATATGTGTAGGACCTGGAAAACCACCAATGGTGCATGTCATTCAAAAGTGAATGTGATCATAATTCCTACCTCAAAGAGTTGTGGTGAGCAATCCATATCAGGGATCTGGGCTGCAGGGACTCCCAAACCATTGCACGCACCCTTGCATCTATCTCCCAGGAACTCAGGACTCATGTTTTCCAGTCCTCAGAAGAGCTGGAACTCACTGTCCCTTACTGGAATAATGGAGAGAGAGAATTTTGAATTCACTAGGGCGCAGTTGTAGGGTATGTTATAATTCATTGAGCTTAGTCCCCAATCTATGTTGCAGTCAGGGGTTAGTGCTTGATGCTAAGAATCCCAGAGGGTTAAAAGGATCATGCCCTGTAGTGCCCATGACCATGAGGAAACAAGGCTCAGAAAGACCCTGGAACATGCTCTCTGTTTGTCCTCAAAGAATGACTTTTCCAATCAGAGTCAAAAGTGGACCCGAAAATTGATTCAAAAAAAAAAAGTGGTCTTGTATAGACTAGAATGGTAATAAAAAGCCCTCTGATTCTCTTAAACCAAGTTATTAACCCAGAGCACACAAATGAGATTGAGCAGATACTGAACCCCTTGACCCAATTCTGAAATGCATTTTGCCTGTGTGCCTTTGCATAGGGAGGAGTAAAAGAAGAGATTATCCACATATGACATATTATCAAACAGATCCATGACTGCAAAGAGATGAGGAAATGCTATTAAGCAATCAATAAGGTACATCTTGGAGAAAAATGTACAGACTCTGCTGCCCCAGATAAAGGAGTAAAAAAAGCTCATAATTATAGACTTTAGCCATCTTAGATTTGCTTCTATCATGAAGAGTTCAGAGGTGGGTATTCTAGGATTGGCAGTGCTCCACCAACCTCAGCACACAGGATGTGTTTTTATATTCAGGTGCCAAATGCAGCTCCCACCATTGAACCTGTGTTACCTGTGAGAGGAAAGGTAAGGAGAGGGAAGGAGACAGGTGTCCAGTCAGCCTGAGGAAGGGTTGAGAAGTAGCCCACATCCCATTCATCAGAAGTCAGGCACAAGGGTACACAGAAACAAGTACATGTAAATTTAAACCCATCTAAAATGCAAAATTATTATGAAAGGGAAAACAGAGGGTTGTATGATAAATATGTGGACAATTAGCAGCCTTTGACATAGCCCCCACTACAGCATCCCTGCTATTTTCCTATCTAAGAATAAACCAATCTTTGGAATGGAGGCAGGTGGGAAACAAAAAGTCAGAAGAATAAAATATCCATTAGCTGGCTGAGAACCAAGCCTAGTCAACTGTATTTTCAGTCATATGATATGATTTTAAAGGAGATCCTGGGGACAAGAATAATAGTTGATGTCAGCCTCCTGTAACTCAGCCCACTTAAGGTCTATCTATAAGAGGCAGTTTAGTGGTTGGTGCCCAACACATATTTATTTATCTGGTGGGATTTCAGAACTTGTTAACCAACACCCACAATGTTTTTAAGAAGAACCCAGCTCAAAGGACACTAGATTAACTAGTACATGTACTTTACACTTTGGTTGCTGATTAAATATAGGATCCTACACAATTCTATTAACCTTACTGAGGCTTACATTCATCTCTAAAATCTGCAGACTTTTGATTTGAAGTTGGGATAAGACTATGGTAAAGAGATACATAGAAACATGTTTAATTATTTTATGTAAATTTGCATAAATAAAATAGTATTTCCATTGTTTTCCCAGAATTATCAAAAATAAAAGCCGAGGAAACATTGAAAAATGATGCATCATTTAACTGTTGCCACTCAGGGCACAAAGCAAAGCCTCTACTTTACAGTCAGTAATAAAGGCACCCAAAAACAGCTGCAAAATAACAAAGCACTTGGGTGAAGAACTGAAGAAAAGAAAAACAGATTGGTGACATGGTTCAGAATCAGCAAGCTTCAGAAACCGCAGCAAAGAAATCATTTCTAAAAAGAGCAAAGTAAATTCTTTTTATGGAACAATCTGAGTGAGATTAGGGATGATCAGCAAACAAAGAGGAACTATCATAGCCCTGGTTCAGTTTAAAGAATCAGAGCAGTTGCTGCTCCATCCACAGAAGCACAGGGGCGCCATATTGGCAGAAACTGGTCTGTGTCTCTGGCAGCAGAGAAAAGGAAATCCTTTGAACAATGGGCTGTTTCTATGTCTCAGGATGATCAAGGGCACTTCCCACATAAATGTCTAGCTCATTTAATTGATGGTATTAGAAAAGGAATGCTATAGGATTAGACCACCAACATAATTTGAAATGAAAACACAAGATTAGCAAACTTACTAGTATGAGACGTAAATAAAGTTTGTGGGGAAAATACTTTTTCATTTCTGGCATGTTTAATGCTTTTGTCTGTATTTTGAAATTTAAAGACAGCTTGCCTGGACCAAGATCTTTGGATTGCATATTAGTTATCTAAGGTGAGGAACAAATTCATCTAAAACCTGGAGACAGAAATAGCCCTACAAGTTTATCTTCCATCTCTCAGCCTCTGTGGATCAAGGATCAGGAGCAGCTGGGTGGAAAGCAAGCCCACATAGGAAGGAGAGATTTTCTTACCTACATTTTGGTGTGTTTTGAGCTATGAACCATGTGATGTCTTTAACATCCCAGACCAAGAAAGCAAGTTTGTTTTCCTGGAGCATAGAGGACCCAATGCAGTGTCTTCCTCCTGGGCCCTGGGACTCTCAGCTCCCTGATCAGGTGGCTGATGTAACACCTGATACTTGCCCCTGGTATGTGGTCAGTGCTTCACATCCTGGTAAGTCTCTTCATTTCATGGTCTCCCAGTGGGGTCCTGGGGTCTGTCCTGTTATTGTCTTTCTTTTAAATGTGAGACAAATGAGCCACAAAGGACCCAGGGAACAATTTAACCAGGAAATGTGCCCTCCCAAGGGAACCATCTGATTTGAATAGAGGCTTCCTGCCCCCCCCCCCCCCGTACCCCATACCATAATGCTAAAACTTCAAACAATGCCAGGGGGGGCAAGTTTTTATCAAACCACAAAGTTTAAAAAGTGGAATTCCCCATGGTTTATACAATTCTGCCAGGATGCCCCTCAACTGGAGAGTGACCTAACTTAGATTGCCTTGGGAGCCACTCGATTTGCCTTGGGCAGGTTGCCTGGCTTACAGCTCCTTAGTGTTATTTTTGTGGGGCAGAGGGAGGTATGAAGTGCTATAAAATTGACGATTTTATCTTTTCTGATATTTATTTATTTAGGGAGCTTGTTGTCCCTTAAAGGTGTTAATCTTCATTGCTTGTCATTTCTAATCAATTTATGGTGCTGAGGGTGAGCTGTGGACTGCTAAATCAATGCCAATTATAACTGAGTGCCTGCGTGGAGGCTCAATTGTGCGGAATCCTCCACCATCCTCAATTTATAGCCTCGTTACTAGAAAAAAATCTGAAATTCTTTTCTATGCTGTCTCCCTTAATTATAATCTCTCAGAGGCACTGGAGATAATGGCACCCATGTCTTTCAAACTAAATTGTTGAGTACAAGACAACTCTGCTAGCTTTTATAGGCCCTAGGCACACATGCGTCTGGCTGCACACCCTGTGAATCATCCACATCACAAGCGGTAGCGTGTCGTGTGCTATAAGAAATAGCACTCCACTACATAGAGGCTCATGCAAAGTGATGAAGAGGGAGGGGCACTTAACATTTTTAATAAATATCCTTGTGGTCCTAGTTGTTCTGACAATTTTTGCAGTAATATGAAGGATTTTGCTTTGCTTTGCTTTGCTTTGCTTGGACATGTATATATTTCAATACTGACTTTGAAATATATACTTTAAGGGGAAGCTTTACGTACTTGGAAGATGGCCTCTTGCTCTAAAATACCCTGCTTCTGCCAAAGCTCCTCATGGCCAATTCCTGCTGTTAGAGTGAGAAATAGTTAATCATTGCTTTATACAAATGGCACCCCCAAAGCTCTGCCATGGCTCGGAACTTCTCCAAAACAGGGCTGCATCCCAATCTTCCTTTATTTTAGGATTCTCATGCTGAGTCCCTTCCAAGGAATAAGGAAAAGGATAGGATTTTTCTGCCGCAGACACAGTATAAGGTGAACATACTCTTCCAGGAAAGGAGAGTGCTGGTGGGGAAACACATGTGAGGAGAGGAAAGAGATCAGTGGAGAGGATCCCTTCCCTACGGTCTCTGAGCCGGGTCAAGGAGCCCACAGTGAGAAACGCTTGGGGACTGGTGTTGTGGAGGGATTTGCAAGTACAGGAGCATCTACAATAGGCATGTAAACCTGGGCTTCTGCTGTGTTTTGTTGCCTTCCTCTTTGTTGGGTGGGTTGGTTTTAGAATTTCTGCAGGGCCCTCCCAGGTCTTTACCAAGCCCTTCTACAGTGGACAGCAGGGTTACTTGCCCACTGTGTTCCTTATGGGAAACCCAGGAGAAAGGGGAACTTCATCCTTTTCCTCTGTGGTGAGGGACACAGGTAACAAAGGAACCTGTAGGGAAGAGGAGTCCTGAGGATATCAGCTTTGATCCTTCTCAGCAGGGTCTGGAAGGCTTTGAAGGCCCAAGAAAGAGGGAAGAAGTATTTACAGGCTGTGCAATTTCCAGCTAATATTCTGGGATCTACAAGCAAGTGCATACATTTTGAAATTTACTATCATTTTTGAGATCAAAAGAATCCAGTCTTTGAAATTAATTAGACGCAAACTTCTAGTTCTTTCGGACTTCCTCTTGCTCAGTGTGTGACTCCGAATACAGCACATGAACCCTGAGGCTCCGAGTCCTCAGTTATACATGTCAGGATCTTACTCCAGTGTCCTTCAAGATGGTTAACAGAGAAACAGGTGTGGGCAGCAATGAGCCTACTCTTCTCTCTTTTTCCACTTTTTTCAGAATGTGGAAGAAAAAATCACATTTATTTAGAGAACTAACAGCCTCCCTTCTCCACATTGTAACACTCAATTCTTCTAAGTTTTACATTTGAAAGGTTTTTGAAACTGCAGACATGATTTCTAAGCATACCCAGACTGCTGTGCAGAACTGAGTATGATGTTGAAGTGTGAGACACGGGCCTGGGGTCACCAGGAGTTTGTAGTTTACTTGAGGGGAAAACTCCCTGCATAAATGAGACCCAAGTGGAAGGTTTTCTATTAAGCCCCCAGATGGGTGAGAAACCGCCATAGGTACTGATGACAGAAAGTGAGAGTGGATTAGAGAGGAGTCCTGGAAAAGGGAGAACTTAAATTTTTAGTCAGTTTCCAAGTCCAAAGTTTACAATATTCAAATCCCCCTCCCCAGGGTGTGGTGTTTGGCAATCTTATCCTCTTACTCAAAGATCCTGTGAAGGCCCTAGGCGTCCAGATTCAAGGGTGCCAGGCAGCAAGGTTTCCTGGTGGAAAACCTCTGAGGGTCGATGAATGCGATGATTTTAAGGCCTCCATCCCTTCAAGCCATGCTTGGAATGATTCCTCCCTTCCTAAGGATAAGGCACATCGAGCAAACCAGATGTATCAACACTTGTTTTTTAAGGACAGGTAACTGGATCTTGAAATTTCCCCTTCAGAAAAGGCCTAGAAACTCCATGAAATTTTTATGTTGTAGTTGGATGAAATATCTCAGAAAATAAAACTCTTCACATCTTTTATGCCAGTTTTTCATGGAATGCACTTATGAGCTCTGCAGAGATTTTATTATTTTCATTATTTTACAGATTTAAAAATAAATTTACTGCTTATGTGATTTTTTTTTTTTTCAGTTTGTTATGCCACCTTCACATGATGGTTGAATCTTTGAAGCACAGGAAGAATGTGTTTTGGAAATCTCATTGGAAAGAGCTTATGATAAGGGAGGAAAAATATGCAAGGTGTCAGGGTCTGTATTTCTGAATCCAGTGCCCATGTAGCTGTGAATTTCCTTGTGATCTTGAGCAGGCAATATCTAATCTGCTCTGTGAATCAGTTATTTTTTAATACTATCTTTACTTCTTACAGAATTTTTGGTTTTCATTGTGGGAATTCAATGATATAAGGCAAATTCATTTATTTGTCCAAAACCTGTTGAAGGCTCTAATGTGCCCAGTGGTGTTTTCACATCAGCCTCCAGAGGGAACAAACAAAAGGGCCTCCGTGCCTGTGAGGGGTCACAGCTGCACAGGGAGAAGGATTCAAAATCAAACCACTGTAGACCATAGACCACCGCAGACCACTGTGCATCGCTGGGCTGCAGACTCCATGCCAGGCTTGCAGGTCGAGAGGCCCAGCAGCCCGGATGAGGAAGAGCAAGACGGAGGAATCCTGGAGGAGCCAGGCTGAGCTGGGTTCCCCAGGCTGGGAAGGGTGAGCCATGGACAGCAGGGGAGGACTCTGAAGGAGGAAAGCAGAGTGAGTCCTCTGTAGGGAAAGATGGCAATTCCTCTGCCCAGAGGGCCACAGCGAGGGGCCATGGACACGTTTTCTCAACATTCTGGAGGCTGTTTCCAAGATCTTGACCCTGACATTGCATTCCTGTTGAAGATGCTGTCTCTGTGGGGATGGCCACCTCCTTACTGTGTCCCCACATGGCCTCCTCCCTGTGAGTGAAGGGAGAAAGGCCCAGTGGCCTGAAGTCCCAGGATTAGGGCCCCACCCTCTGTCCCAAGTGCTCCCTGCCTTACCAGTCACAAGGAGTTAAGGTTTCAACAAAGAAATTTGAAGGGAAGACAATTTAGTCCATAGCAGATACTTTGGTTCGGAAAATAGAGCAAAATTCAGGTCCCAAATAACCAGAGGCCTCAGCTATTTTAGAGTTTCGTGAAGAATCAAAGAAGAGCTCTGTGAAAATGAGTTGTCACAGGGGGGCATGCAATGTGCTGACTGTGTACGCCTGGGGGGACTGTGCCCATGGCCCCAAGCAGGGCAGAGCCTAAGGGTCTGTTGCAGTTCATCAAAATTCCAAAAGAAGTTAGAGCCAAGCAGATTAGAATGCTCACATACCCTGCAGGGCAACAGACGATGCCCAAGGCACAGTATGCATGAAATAAACTCTGCTGAAGGGAAAAGATTCATACCAACAACATTTTAATTACCCTTCCTTACAGTTAATGCCGTCTATGTCTCCCGCTGTGACTGTGTTAGTAATGGGTTGTACGACTTCTGTCCTCTGAGGAGAGAAAACTGAATGCAGCCTAGATTCTTCAGAACAAAGGCAGTAGCTTGGAGATGGCAAAAATGCCCTCGGATTTAGTCAGTTTGTGACTTTCAAGCCAAGAATAAAATTGAAAAATCAGACGAAGTAATAAATAGCCTCATTAAAAAAGCATGAATGCAGCGTCCCTGATGTAGTTCAGCTAGGCGATGGGATGGGAAGAGGATTACCGGAGAGGCGGAGGAAGTCAATGAAGCTCAGCAACTCCCTCCTCGTCTAACCCTGTAGGAATTTTTTAAACTCCAAGCCTCAGTTTCCCCATCTGTAATGTGGGGGATGATGGCATCTTGGTTACAATCTCTCTGAGACCGCACACACCATGTTCTTGGCAGAACTCTAGTCAACCTGGAAAGAAAGATCCTGGTACAAGCAGCTGCCAAGGTGGTGGTCTTAGAGGGTGGGGATTTGGGGAAGTGATCTGGTCATCAGGGCAGGGTTCCCACAGTGTCCCTTTAAAAGAGGCATGAGGGAGCTTGCTTTTGCCCCGCTGCCATGTGGGGACACACGGGAGATGCCATCTATGTGTAATGGGCCCTCACCAGTCACCAAATCTGCAGATACCATGATCTGGGGCTTCCAGCCTGCAGAACTGTGAGCTACTGATTTTTGTCACTTGTCAATGACTCAGTATGTAGCATTTTGGTACAGGAGCTTGAGTCAACTAAGGAACAAGGATTTTCATTTTATGAAGATACTTATATATTCTTCTTTGGGGAAAATGAGAATTAATTTGGAACATATAACTCTAACTTGGAACATATAACTCCAACAAGTGGAAGGTAGCTTCTTTATTACCTTTTATGAGTGGCTCAGCCATGGCATAAAGTTCAAAGAACAGATGTATGGATGTCCTCTTGACCAGCTCTTGTCATTCTTCACACGAGGTCTGGGAATTCAGATGAACCTTACCTGTGATGAGGCCGCGGTGGGAATGTTTTGAGTAAGCAGGGAAAGTCCCAGGTGAAATGGAGGAAGCAGCTTGCATTTTCTACAGGGAATTTTGACTTAGGTGAACCTTCAGGGGTTGGCTAGAGACGACCTTAAACATCTTAGAGCAGAGTGAACCTGTAATGACCTTAAAACAAAACACCAGTGTAAGAGAGGGAGAGCGAGATCTTCACCCAATTCAGTGTTGTAGGTTTTAAATATCAGTACTTCTTCCCAAATGAAATATTCCCCTGGTTCCAGAACTAATGATAATTGGATGAGACACCAAGGACTTTGCCTTGATGTCTGGGGAGCCACGATGCCAAGGACCATGGTCAGACACAGGGACTCAGGCAAAGCTCCAAAGCCACCTGGAAGTGAAGCGGCATCCAGGAAGAGGGAAGGGGCTGGGTGGGGCTGGAGCAAAGGAGATGAGCAGGGGCCCTCCGAGGAATCCTGCTGCTGTGACCAGTGAACCAGGGCTTATGTCTTGGGGGTATCCTTTCAAGGTGTCATCTGATTCACTGGGGAAACAGCAATGGCGCTCACTGAGGGCTGCTCCATTGGTGAGAGGTCCCTCATCATTTTCTGCACACCTTGCACTGGCGTGACCTGGTACCTTTTCCTATGCTGTTACTTCAACCCACAATGCTTTTCCTCCCAGTCTCAGGATGAGTAAGACCCATACCTTGAACTTCAATCTACAACACTGATTCCTCTTCCCCAGTCTCCAGTGCCTCAGAGGCAGAATGAAGGTCTTTCCACTCCAGATGTCCCTGGACCTTTGTGCCCTCTATGAGCCCTGCTCTTGTCTAATGACCTGTCATTGGAGTTTCCTTAACCTGTCTTTCAGCAGAGCAAGGGCATCCAGCCATTTGCAAACATGTAACGAGTAATCAACGTATCTATGCATTTATATGTTTGGATTTTTGACATGTTTGGCTTAAAGGGATTCTTGGCATTTACATCCTAAAGTTATTCGGGAGCTCAGAAATTTAGCAGCATGGCAACCTCTCTTGGCAGGAAGCAGGACCTGCATCCCTGGTTTGGGTTTCGACCCCCAATTTCTGTGTCTGGTGGGTCCATGGTAGACAGGCAAGAGTGTTTAAAAAATGGAAGCAGCATGGCAGTGCTCCTGAAAGTGGGGTTCTTGCATTCTCAGTAAATAAGACACACACCAAAACAAACAAATAATGAAACTCCGCTTTAGCACTTCAGATTCAGAGTCCTAAGGCAGAGGGTGGAGGGCCAGCACCTGGGAAGGCAGAGCAAAGCTAAAAGTCCACTCTCTCCCTCGCCCTGCTCTGCTTCATCTGCAGGAACCCAATGCCTGAAAATTGTATTTCCCGGGTTTCCTTTCCCATCAGTCTCCCCTTTTGTTCCAGCAGTGGGAGAAATTGAGGTGAGAGTGAAACGAGGTGGACTTTCTTGGTTTTGGAAACCAGGTCAGTGTCACCACAATTCCTGCTGCTCATACTTCCTTCTAGGGTCCAGGGTCCCCCAGGGACTCCTCCCCACAGGTTCTTGCTGTGAGCTGGCTCTGGCTCTGGTTCTGGTGAAACCACATTTGTGGTTTGGATATGAGTTGTCCCCAGAATGCTCCTGTGTGGGACAATAAAGGAATACTTAGAAGTGAAATGATTGGGTTATGAGAATGTGAACTCAGCTGATGCATTAATCCTTTAATAGTGATTAACTATGTGGTAACTGTAGGCAGGTAGGGTGTGGCTGGAGGAGGTGGGCATTGGGGGCGTGTCTTTGGGGTTTATATTTTGTGGTGATGAGGAAGAGCGCTCTCTCTCTCTCTCTCTCTCTCTCTCTCTCTCTCTCTCTCTCCCCTTCCTGGTGTGATGTCCTGAGACACTCTCCTCCACCACACTGTTCCACCATGATGTTCAGCCTCACCTCAGGTCCCAAGGAATAGACAGCTGTCTATGGACTTAGACCTCTGCAACCATGAGCCCCCAAGTGAACTTTTCCTCTTGTAATTGTTCTTGTCAGGTCTTTTGGTCACAGCACCAAACAACCACCCTCATGGTTCACTCCTCAGTCCTAGGGTTGTTGCCAATCCAGCTGTTATGATTTGAGTACTGTTTCTAATATATATATATATACATATATATATATATATATATATATATATATATATATATATATATATAGAAATGTAGTCACCACTGTCATAGTGATAGGAGGTAATTAAGTCAGGAGGCCTTGTCCTCAGGTTGGAGTAATAGCTTCCTAATACAAACAGGTTTGGCTCTCACAGATGCCCTCTGTCCTTCCCCTTCGGCAGTGTTATGAGCATCAAGAAGGCCTTTGCCTGATGCAGCCCTTCAATTCTAGATGTCCCAGTTTCCAAAGTTGTGAAAAATTCGTTTTGGGGGGTATTTTTGTACATTACTTGGTCTGTAGCACTCTGTTATAGAAGCAGAAAACAGAGTGAGACACTGTGTTTTAAGCTTTATCACTGTACCCACATCAGACTTTTTGTGCTGAATCTCCTGCTATGAGTTCTCATTCTCTGCCGGCACCCTGACAGATATATCTTAAACGGATTAAATTGGATAAGAAAACCAAGGCTCCTGACATGCTGGTACATGGCCGACCATCTAATATGGAAAGGCAGGAGTGGGATCGAGACCCTACCCAGGGGGAGACAACCTTTCCCATTAAAGGACCTCACTGTTCATATTTAGAATCCATGGGCTACAAAATCATAGCTGCTCAACTTTGCCTTTATACATTGGTACATTTTGCCTTTAGAGATGTTATGTTTAAAAATACAGTCTTGGCTGTATTGCAAATAAGACTTTACTTATAAAAACAGGTAATGCAATGGATTTGGTCCATGGGCTTGGGTTTGCTGGTCTTTGTGCTGAACAGAGCATGGCATTCCAGCAGCCATGTGGGTAGACACAGGTTTATCAGCTGCCGGTTCTGTCAGATCACATGATCCATTTCCTTTTTTTGCCACAGAAGTTCTGAAAAAAATTTAGCCTGAAAATAGCTAGAGGACTTCTGAGCCTTGGCCTCCAGAAACCCGAGTGGATGGTACCTTGCTAACCGTAAGTGATGCGACGCTGGGTCTGCATCCGACCTTCACCCTCTTTCCTCACACTTGTCAATCAAAGTGGAATCTCACATTCATAATAATTAGATTTTTGAGAATTAGAAATTAGAAGGTTTGTTTTTTGACAAATATCAGCAGCTCCATTTGGTGGAGCAACCTTTGGAACATCCAGCTAATACAAGTAGACAGAGATCTACCTTTTTATTCTTGCTCAGAGGAGAAATAGCGTTTCCCATGCAAGCACACATGTAGAAATTTTCTTTGACTCGCTGTCAAATTAAAAGTTAAAAGTCCCAGATTCTTGAAATGATTTTTCTGGAAGAATTTGGAAAATTCTCTTCTCTCCAGGCTTTAGTCATGACCTTCTAAGGTACTGCTGTACACCATGTCCACTCAACTCCTTTATAGAGCATCCTTTGACCCTTTTGGTGTCCAAGTTCAGTTCTCAGGGCCACAATGAACTAGGTAATGTTACCAGTTATGAGGGCTTATGGGAGAGCACAGGATCCTGAAACTGAGCCAATCTGCAGTGTTTGCCAGGTAAGCACAGGGCAACATAACCAGCAATTGTCTTGTGCATCACATTTAAAAATGAAAGCACAATTTAAACTTCCAGGAGATCCATTTCTGGACCTTCTAGAAGTGAAGAGATGACCTGCATATGGAGTGTACTAGGCAGTGGAAAGTCAGGGCCCATTCATGTAGAAGTGTTCCTTGCTATGGATCACTAAAGCCAGGCCCTCTGTGACAGGGTATGCAGCAGTTTAAATAGACCAATGCAACCTTGGTGCAGAAGTCTGCATGCCATGATAGAAACCTCCTGAGCTGGGAAATAGAAGCCACAGTTGAAGCCCTCCTTGCCACCTCCTAAGCATGGAGGCATCAACTAAAACATCGCTGCAGGTAGAGCCTGCCACCTTCAGATGAATGCTTATTTGCCCATTAAAAATTGTTTTGACAAAATGCCACTCACTTTTCATTCTAAAAACATAATAGGCTGTGGGTATGTGTACGGGAAGGTCAGGCACACTGTGGGTCTGAGAGTTTGGGAGAGAGCGTCCAGGCTGCAGTCTTTCCTCAGAATGCTTTCATGCCTGGGCTCTCCATGTTGGCTGCATTAATTTCCATCTTGATTGGAAGCTAAAGTGGGCTATTTAAATAAATAGCAGGGAACAAAGCACACATTTGTCTTTTAAGTATTTATTAATCATTTCTCATGGATTTTGAAGAGATGTCAGATAGGTATTGAATAAAAGATTTACTGTAAAATGAATCAGTTAATCTGGACTTTGCCTCCAGATCAGTGGACATACTTTCAAGTTGCATTTGAAAAATCACACACCAAGACACGTGACTGCACTCACTCATGTGCATGTCTCAATGTAGATGCCCTGCATACATTTATAACATGTTAAATATTTTTGAGTGGTTGCTATGCATGAGGCAGTGTGCTAGTGTGCATATCTATGTGTGCGTATATTTCCCTCTGTGTGTGTACATGAAGTGACTGATTATAATTTTTATAAAGATTAATTTTAAACTTGAAGGTCTAGAATGCAAATATTCTTACCAATGATTAGGTGATACATATCATGTGCACTAAACCATTATCGAACAAAGAAAAGCTTAACTCCAGGGACAGTTCCAAATCAAACATGATTGATTCAGTATCCTATGCATTTCATATAATTAAAGCCACTGAGGCTCCCTGCTGTATTTCTCAGGTGTCTCCCATACGACCAGCCCCGAGCACATGTCTGTGGATGGCCTCGTTAAACCTGGCATCTGATGAGGACCTGTATGTGCTCTGTTTCTCACTCCATCTCCTCATTATGATGTTCTGGATCAGGTGGGAGAGCCGACTTAGAAGTCACACTTTCCATGGGTGGTCAGTCTCCCCATTCTTCCTCATGGTTTTGGAGCACTCAAATTACTGGAGAAAGCAATTAAAGCTACTTACACAAAAGCTTATTGGACAAAGGCCAAGATGTTAATACAATGACAGGTACTTTTGAATTGGAAAAAAATCTAGTTATTGTAATTTATTAATTTAAAAAATTTAACGTTGCTGCTTATATTTGCTAAAAGAGAAAATGATCAATGCATACATAAAGTGTTATTTGTATTATGAAAGCCTCAGCTTTCTAGATCTAGACACTGAAAGTGCCTATCCAAATGTACACTTCATGTGCTGGGGATTTTTGTCTCTTTTGTCTATTGCTTTTTCTGAAAAGCTTAAAATACTGCTGGGCATTAGCAGGGCTAATTTTCCTTTATGTATTTATTTATTTATTACTGGGGATTGAACCCAGGGGTTCTTTACCACTGAGCCACATGCCCAGCCCCCTTTTTCCTTTTTTATTAAGACAGAGTCTCCCTAAGTTGCTTAGGGACTTACTGAGTTGCTGAAGCTGGTATTGAATTTGAGATCCTCTCCTCTCAGTCTCACAGTTGCTGGGATTACAGGCATGATGTTCCATGTGACTGGCTGGCAGGTCAATTTTTTTTTTTAAATTTTTATGTTGGTTGTTCAAAACATTACATAGTTCTTGACATATCATATTTCACACTTTGATTCAAGTGGGTTATGAACTCCCATTTTTACCCCGTATACAGATTGCAGAATCACATCGGTTACACATCCACGTTTTTACATATTGCCATACTAGTGTCTGTTGTATTCTGCTGCCTTTCCTATCCTCTACTATCCCCCCTCCCCTCCCCTCCCTTCTTCTCTCTCTACCCCATCTACTGTAATTCATTTCTCCCCCTTATTTTTTTTTTCCTTTTTCCCCTTTCCCCTCACTTCCTCTTGTATGTAATTTTGTATAACCATGAGGGTCTCCTTCCATTTCCATGCAATTTCCCTTCTCTCTTCTTTTCCCTCCCACCTCTCGTCCCTGTTTAATGTTAATCTTCTTCTCATGCTCTACCTCCCTACTCTGTTCTTAGTTACTCTCCTTATATCAAAGAAGGCATTTGGCATTTGTTTTTTAGGGATTGGCTAGCTTCACTTAGCATAATCTGCTCGAATGCCATCCATTTCCCTGCAAATTCCATGGTTTTGTCATTTTTTAATGCAGAGTAATACTCCATTGTGTATAAATGGCAGGTCAATTTTGAATGCCCCAGTTCCCATGGCATCCTGTCCTCTCGTCCAAGTTTTGCACTTGTGCAGAAAGGACCGCCACTACTGCCCTGGGAAGTCCTTGAGGGGAAAACAAACATGACATTGTGCTTGGCTGTTACTATGGTGATTTCGGACACATGAGGTACATAGGTACCGGGGATTGAACCCGGAGGTGCTTTACCACTGAGCCATGTGCCCACCCTCCTTTTTTATTGAGAGGAGGAGTCTCAATAAAATGTACAAAAATCCCCAGCACATGAAGTGTACATTTAATTAATCTTTTTTGGGTTCTTTTTAGTTACACATGACATTAAGATTCATTTTGATAAAATTTTAAAAGCATGGAATATACTTCTTTCTAATTCAGTCCCCAGTGTGTCCCTTTGCTCTCCCTTCCTGTCTCCCCCTGCTCCCTTCCATCTCCTCCACTGTTCTTTCTATTGTATACATATATTTAATTAGCGCATCATGGATGTACATGATGGTGAGATTCACTGTGGCCTATTCACATATGTACATAGGAAAGTTAGGTCAGATTCATTCTTAAAAGTCGATTTAGCTTCAGCAAAGTGACTCCATCTCTGAAGTGACCCTAATCAGTAATGAAACTGAAACCAGCGTGTCCAGGGCCTTTCATGCCTGGCCCCCGGCTCTGGCCATTCTCTCCCTCCTCCTGGGATTGGTGGCCCCCCCGGGTGTTTCCCCTGTGCTGCTTGGAGCTGAAGACGTTCCAGGAGCTGCCCCCGGGAGCCTCCACAGGGTCTTTTTTGGGGCACAGTTACCACTGGAGGAGCTCTGTTTTATTGAAGATCCTTTCCAAAGAAAACGGGCTCTGATTTTTGCTAAAACATATCTTCAAATCTCACAGTTCTGTGGAGGGATGAAAGGAAGAAGTGGGAGTGAAGCTGACTCAAGCTTCTCATCCAGGTTTTCTACTTCCCTAGATGTTCAACTCACCTTTGGGGAGAAGTTGTCCATGGCTCAGATGGGAAACAACTAGCCCAGAATAAGATAGACACTAGGACAGAGCCCTTCCGTCTGGCCTTCTGCTCCTGCCCACCTCGAACCTCTCATGCACCCCATGTGTCCGAAATCTCCATAGAAACAACCAAGCACAATGTCATGTTCCGTTTCCCCTCAAGGACTTCCCAGGGCAGTAGAGGTGGTCCTTTGTGCACAAGTGCAAAACTTGGATGAGAGGACGGGATCCATGGGGACTGGGGCAAGTGGAGCTAAGTATGGGATACTCCTCAGGGAGCACCTGAGGGAGGTGACCTGAGCGTGGAAATGAGCCACAGTGACTGATGTATTGGCATTAAACAAGTCACAGTGACTTAATTTCATACTCTGTGAACTGAGGGCAGTGAACTAAGTACTGATGCCTGGGTTAGAAAAGGTGGCGTTGAGTCCCAGCCGTTCCACTGCAGCTGTCTTTTAACGTTTCAAGTCTATGATTCCTTACATATAAATGTCTATGAAATATCATTGGTAAGAAGTAACAGTAAGTAAAGGAAAAGCCAGAATTTCTGAGTATTATTTGGGTGAATTTGGGTGTGAAAATGAGCCAATTTCAGAATTCCCCTGTGTCCTTGCAACCATGAATATTCCACTGCTTTGACTTGCTGCAGAATCAAAGTCTATCTTTAACAGTCACAGACACGGTAATAAAAACTCAAAGTTGGGATCCTGATGTTTTACCATATAATTTGAAGTATATTGAAAAAAAATAAGGGTTCTGGTCCTGGAAAATATTGCTATTTATTTCTGGAGAATGCACACACTGTTACCCTGAAACTGAACTTCTTGCTCCTTTCAGGGTCTTTTAGAGCCCATTACAGACACCTCCAGAACTTTCATCACAGCTGCTAAGCAACCAGCTTTTCCTTTCCACTCGCATCTTTTGATATTCTCTGTTCTTCATGGAACTCATTATACAGGCTGGGAATCAATATCATTCTTTTGATTCTCCTTTAATGGCACCATGAAATGGTTGATCAGTGAGTTTCATTTGGAATTGCAAGTTCCAAGTTAAGCAGGGGTTCAGTCAGTGGGAGGCCTCCTGCTTCCTGGACCGACATCCTTTTGACTCTCTGTAGAGTGGTGTTGGCCCTCTGAGCGCTCAGCTCCCCGAGTCTGGCGCAGAGGGGTGCTCCATGCTTCTGGCCTTCTCCCTCTGCCTGTCCAGGCTGTTGACCTTGGTCTCCAACTCTGCCTTGTGTGTTTCACCACCATGCTCAGAATGTACTCAGACTCTACTCTCCTCTGCCTACAGGATGGATTCCAACCCTTGGCCTAGGAAAACCATTCAGAAATGTCACTCTTATTATCCTCCTTTGTTACCTGGGTACATTTCTCCTACCCACCCTGTCAACCTCACAGGGATGTGAGTTGCACATGAGATCAAGAATGTGGTCTTCTTTCCTAAATATTATGATGCTAGTGTCTCTTCATATGTGTAGAGGGACAGGAAGGTGTGTCCTCCTTCCTCACTCATCATAAGGATTACAGTTGACCCTTCTATAGGAAAAGGTAGATTAATAACAAAAGCACAACAAACTTATTTAGTTGAAGTTTTATATGGACCAAGAACCTTCAGAAATGAATACTCAAAGATTCAGGGAAAGCTGTCTGTTTTTATTCTTTGTTTCAATGAAGACTGGACAGCCTTGTCGAAATGTGATTGAGGAAAAAGGTCTGATTTTTATGGCAATAGATTGATGGCAGGAATCCCCAAGATCTGACTGTGTATAATTCTTTCCGCAAGTTTGTATGGAAGGACACACTGAAAGAAGAAGAAAGAAGAGAGAAGATCAGAAAGTGATCTCTCAGGTTTTATGGCTTGCTTTGGGGGAGAGAAGACTGAGTTCCTATGACTTACTTTGGAGTAGTAGTGAAATTATTATTTCTATGAATATTTTTTTTTTTTTTTGGAAAGGAAAAGGGTGGGATAGACGAGGACAGGAGAAACATCAGGAAGACCTTGATTTCAGATCCTTCAATCTCCTTCAGTTCAAAGTTCTCAGCATGCCAAAGAACCATGATTTGAGGCTATTGTGTCCTGAATCCCAATGATATTGTGCTGTGGAAAGATTATTCATAAGAAAGTCACATTTTCATTCTGATGGCCAATACTAGAGGCTCCTTCAGCTACTACATCAGACATAGGGAGGATCTTCCAAGCAAAGCCTGGAATACCTTTAACTCAGGGTCCAGTATCCTGTGAAAATAAGCAAAGTACATCTTCCCTGAGCTGAGAACTTCTTTGTTTGCATGAGGAAACTATCTCCTTTTCTTATACTATTCCTGGTACTTAGGAGAGTGCTTGAGGCACATAGAAGACACACCGAGTCTTATTTTAGCAGGCAAATATTTTCTCCAAAACCAAAAATCTAATGGCAGGTGGATACTTTTGAAAGGGTTTATGTGACTTTACAAAATTAGGGTCTCTGTGCCAGGGACTATCTGAAGCTTTCTGTCATTGACATATGCTCTCCTGCATAGCTCACCCTTCATATTTATCTAAAAGCAAAAAGAAAATGGGTAGATATCAGCCTTCAGAAATACCCAAGTGGTCAGGTATAGTGGCTCATGCCTATAATACCAGTGACTTGGGAGGCAGGGCCAAGAGGATCACAAGTTCAAGGTCAGACTCAGCAACTTAGTGAGACTGTCTTATAATAAAAAAAATTAATAAACTGGGGATGGAGTTCAGTGGTAAATCACCCCTGAATTCAATCCCTAGAACCAAATAATAATATTAATAACAATTATTATTATAACAGAAATACCCAGTGGACTTTTACTTTTACTTACATTCAACATAGATGAAACTTGACATCATACCAAGGGAAAGAGTCAGTCATAAAAAGAAAAATACTCCATATTCTAATACAAACTCACTGGAGAAATCAACTGAATAGAAACAGACAGCAAATCCTTGGCTGCTGATCGGGGGAAGGAAGGAATCAGGGACTATTATGAAATAATACAGAGGTTCAATTGTGTAAGATGTTGTTGAATAGAACAGAGATGTGAACATGCATAGCACTCCTTAATTAGCATTGGGGGGCAGGGGTACCCCACCTGCTGCTGAAAGTCCTGAAATGCAGAGGGCACTCTCCAGGTCAGAGAACCGCTGAGAACAGTGCCTGGTACAGGTTATGCAGTGAAGAGATGGATGAGCTAAGATCAGGATGGAGGAGCAGCTTGGCAGGACTCCTGGCTTCTCCCTGTAAGTAAGTAAGTACTCATGGGTCCTCCATACCAAGCCAAAGCTATGGCCAGGCCCACCTGTTGTATTGGTGGCCCAGCTCCCTCCAACTAGGCTCTGTTTTACCTGAGGCCACTCCTACCTGGGATTGCCCACCATCAGAGCTGATGTGCTGTAGATTGCTGCAATTTCTCCCAACCTCTTTTTATTCATTTGTAAACAGGAGAGCAAAGTGTTTTCTAATTACATTGCACCAAACACAGAATAGAGTGAACAGCTTTCCTACTGTGTTCAAAAGTGAATTAAAAAATACACATTTATTTCATGTTTATTTTTTAATAATGACATTATATTGAAGAAAGTGATGAAAAGAACATTTAAAATAAATTTATTTAAGTAGCCACACACGGTGGTGTAGGCTTCTAATCCCAGTGACTCAGGAGGAGGCTGAGGCAGGAGGATCACAAACTGGAGACCAGACTCAGGAACTTAGCAAGGCCCATAGCAAGTTAGCAAGACCCTGTCTCAAAATCAAATATAAATTAAAAGCACTGGGAATGTAGCTCAGTCGTAAAGCACCCCTGGTTTTAAACCCCAGTACAAAAAATAAATTACTTAAGTAGAAAATTGCTTTGATATGAAAATATTATGCTAATATGGAAAACTTCTTGAAGATATTGAACAAATAGGGAACATTTCTAACACAACAATATAGAACAGGGATTAGCGACAGATAACCTTTTCTGCAAAGTGCCAGTGAAGTAACACTCTAGATAATACTCTAGATTTGCAAGCCCTGGGCATCTGTTGTAACATTTCTTCTCAACAGTAATAGGGGAAAGAGAGACTGTAGGTAAAAGACTAAGTATCCATGTTCCAATAAAACTATTTATGGACACTAAATTTTTAATAACATGTAATTTTCATGTTATAAAATAACTTTTTTGGCATTTTTTTCAAAACATTTAAATGTAAAAATATCCTTAGCTCCTGGATCATTCAAAAGCAAGCTGTGGGCCAGGTAAGGCCAGTGGGCCAAAGGTGCTAACACCTGCTGGGGAGGGGCGGGGAATTGCAAGTCAGGCTAAACTGGATGCAAATTCTGGGTGTGCTTCACATGTAGCTTTGTGATCCTGGCAACAGGGCCTCCTTCCCAACTCCCGGTTGCCTTTCTTAGCAAATTCAGTGCAGAATGAAAGTGCAAATAGGACCTAGATGTGAGCACAATCTGTCACATTCTGACTGAAAGTGAGTGCTTTTCCCTTCTTGCCCATCTTTTCCTCCCTTATACAGCAGTGCAAAATCAGAGTCAGAATATTAATTGAATTAAAAAGTGCCCTAAGGAGTAAATAAAATTGCTTCAAAAGTCCTGAAATGCAATGCAACATGCAAGACCCTTTTCGAGATGTGGCTGTTCACTGAACGCTTGCTTGTGACATTGTCCTGAAGTGAGAGCCTGCATTAACTCATGATCCTCAGGCCACATCTCCTTGTGAGAGGGAACTCTCCATTTGGGGGAACGGAAATGAGATAAAGAATGTTAAGGGCTTGTTCATGCCTGCATCAGTGAGCAGTTGTTCTCAGCCACCTTGGTTAATTCATTCTTGTTATCTGGACTCCAATAGATATGGACTTGAAAGTAATGCATTTCCTTACCAGTCTGTTTACTCTTTCTGGTCTTCTTTTGCAATCTGAAGACCAGAATAGTCATGGACTGAACCTGGTCCACAGGTTCAGACTCAGGGTCCAACACAGTGAAAAAAGGCCACCCTCCCCACTCTCACTGTGGAAGTGCAGCTCATGAGCTCTGCTGCAAGCCAGTCCAGGAAGGAGAGGCAGAGTTAATGAACGCTTGCAGTGTGAAAAGGAATTGGATCAATACTTCCTTCAACACCTGGAACACCCAGCTTAGCTTAGCAGAACCAGCCATTGAACGTATTCAAAGCAGGCGACCAAATGATAGGAGCAAAAATGGTCACAGATTCATCACTTGAAGAACCTTGCAAATGCTATTTATAGGTATGAAATGCATATATTCACAGAGGAAGTTAGGTGAATTCAAAGCTAGAGCAAGCAAATGACTGAATAAGGAACAGCCAGCTAATCACATATTCAAAGTCTTTTATTTCTGAAATCACACCATTTAGCCACTTCACTTGAGGACATCTGTAAGTTGGTTCTTTTAAGCCTTAAAGCTGGTTTACATAAGTACTAGGATAAACCTAAAATGGCTTCCATTCACACAACACACCTCTAAAAATAATTGGCTCCTTAGAGTGGTCTGTTTCATTTCTCCTTTTGTTGATAACAGACATCTCTGTTAGGATAAAATTGGTACTCAGATGGCTTTAGTTCCAACAGTGTTTTTTTGCATATTAATAGAAGAAATTTTTAAGGGTTAGTGACTCTGAATGAATTTGAATTTAATGAAAAAATACTCAGCATCCTTTTAAAAATTTTCTGTATATACAATTTGTTTTTCTCCCAGACTAATTCACCCTCTATTGCAAGATATAGTTCCATGAATCCACATCTCTATTTCGTCCCTGTAGGATGGCATCAGGACAGATAATTTATGGATCAAGGCACACACTGCATAAGAACAAAGAGACTTGATTTCACTCTAAATTACTATGATAATGTCATTATTAGTGTTATTTAAGAATCTAAAATCCTCTCACTTGTAACTGTTGTTAAGTTCAACAAGGACCATTCTACAAGAGACAAAAGTTGCGGGTCTGATCTAGAATCTAAGAATACACTGTTGTTTGTCAGAGACGCCTCTTTCTTTGAAAGATGAAAACACAAGGGTTTCTCTTCATCCTAAGCCTCCTGCATCAGGGTTCTTTCATGGACCACTCAGTGGAGAGTTTTCGAGCCTTTAATTATTGGCATATCCATTCCATTGTTTCTATGTGGTACAGGACGAGGAAACACAATTAGTGGAATATTGTAATTAACCTTCGTGGTCTGCGTGCTCTTCCAGATCTGAAGCACTGGCTGGAGACCATAAAATCCTTTGTATTACAAGGAGTGAGTCCTGGGACTCATCAGCAAGAATAATCAAGGTAATTTATTCTGAGGAGGGAAGCACGTTGTTTTCCACCTCCCCATCTCGCAGATGGGAGGGGTTTGATATGAAACATAAACCAAGCCTGGTCCTTCCTTAGTCCCTGTATCCTTCTTGTGTGCCCTTGTTTTTCTTCCCTTCTGCCTTCCTCCTCTGCTTCCTGCCATTCTTCTTCCTGTTTTAGACACTGGGATATCAATATGATTTAAACTCCTAGCTACAGGACTTTTTTGAACTACCAAATTAAATCACTTTTTTAGCAACTGTCACAATGTTAAAGTCACAAATGATCTCTTTTCCACAATAGTTATTTCAGGAAAGATTTTTCCTATAGAAAGTGGCATATTGAATGCTGAGGAGCTTAATGCATTTTTGCATATCTAAGCTCATGTGGAATCTATGCACTTGAAATGGGATGGGCCACACTCAAAAATTCTAACCCCACCAGGTCATTAAATGTATGAATATGTAAAAACTAGACACACAGGAAAACCCTTGGTTAAGGCTTTGCTTTATCACTTGTGTAAATGACTTTATAAACCTGCTTCACGGGAATAATCTCAGATAGTGCCTAGTAAAATTTCAAAATATTAGGTTTGTACTGTTTATCTTCCCCTTTCCAGACTTTTCCCAGACTGAAATACAAGCTGAGTATTTATTTGCTGTCCAGAAGAGAGGAGGATTACTATGATACTCCATTGGTTCGACACAAAGCACGGTATTAAAACTCATGGTTTTGAGTCAAGGTGATTTTAATATTGGCTGTTAAAAAATAAAGGAATGATTGAATTAATAATACTAATAATTAGCTGCAGTCAGTTCTGCCATAATGAGACATCTGTGTTCCTAAAAATCACTAATCATGTAAAATTGTGCGATAAAAACTGCTTCTTAGAAGTAAGAAGAATGGGAATGGGAACACAAGACTCCAAAACTTCATCAATGACTCATGTAAATAATAAAAGGAATTCTAATAAAAAGAGCAGCCTTTTTTTTTTTTTTTTAACAGATTTTGAATTGTGAAGCACAACAAATGTGGCACATTACCTTGAAAACTCCATGAACTTACTTTGAGCTGAGGACTTCAGCAAGGCTGCCCTTGGGCCATCATGAAGTGGTGGAAGATGGTTAACTGAAATCAGACAGAAAATGGCACCACATTGGTGGACAGATGTAGTTCATCACTGAGGTGGTGAAAAGAGGTCACTCAGCCTGTTTGTGGGGTGTGCATTCTGTGTTCTGATAGGGCTGGGTCCACAGGCTTTTGTCTCAATGACTAAATTCCATGTAATCAATAAGAGATTAGTGTTATTACCCTCAAATTGTTTCTTAATACAGCAGTAGCATCAGAACAAATTCAAGTCTCCACAACAAATAACATCTAAACTGCCATAATACTTACAAAATACTAGTACTGGAGCCATTGTTGCTTTATGATAACAAGCATCATATTGTTAAAATGACTAATTTATGTTCTAAACCTTATAATGAAGGGCATTATTAATAATAACACTGCAATAGCAAGATAAGCCAGCACTATCCCAGGAAAATTAGAATTTATATTTATTCAACCTATTGGAAGAAAATAAGCATCTTCTTTACTACTCAAAGAATTCATTGAGAAAATAGCTGCAGAGGGACTTACTTTACCAACTCTCAAGAAAGTAACCTATATATTAGAATTTTAAAGAAACACTTTTATAAATAATATTATTTATGATATATCATAGCTCATAGAATTCTGTCCACTACCAATTAAAATTAAAGCCCCAACAGTGCAGGAGATTTGACATTTGGGTTGAATGACATAGCTTAACTGAGGCTTGGATTGTCTTTGACAAATAATAATGATTGTTGAATGAATCAATCAATCAACTGATGGGTTGATGGCATGATAGAGAATGATAATGCTTGCCCAGCTGAAATTCCCCATGCCAGGCTTGGCTTGCATCCCTCAAGTCAAAGAGAGACAGGATCATGCTGAGACCCTGACATAAGCTGCTTAAAGGGCTTCTCCACAGGAGCCCTGACCAACTCTAGGCAAGGCTGTGAGGTGAGGTAAAAACAAAATTTGGTGACTGCTGCAACATCTCTAAATATTTTAGGAAAAAAAATCGTTTTCATTTTTTTTTTCTAAAACCATAGTACCTTCCTATGCTAGAGGAAGTACTGCACTAAGCAAAACAGCTGGCGCCACTATACCTACCTTCCACAGAAGGTCTGGAACTAGCTGGGAGAAAGTATGGAAAACTGGAGCAGAAACATTGTTTCTGGAGGCGAAAACCAGAGAAATAGTGTTTTGTGATGGAGATTAGAGACTGTGTTGACATGGTTGTGAAGGTGTCATTTGTCCTCTAAACTGGAAGAAGAAATGCAATTTCTATTATAACAAACATGAAACAGTGTGTGACATTTGCAAGATTTTTTTAAAAAAATAATTCTTATTGAGCAAATAAGAAGCTGTACTATGAATCACACTCACAAAGGCACCAATAGGTTCAAGTAAATTGAAGGAAAATGACATCACCTGTTACAGTGGTCCACAGTACCTGTAATCCCCTCAACACAAGAGCCTGCAGCTGAAGTCTGCAAGGCCAGCCTGCAAACTTGTGAGATCCTGTCTCAAAATAAAAAGCAAAAGTTTTGGGGATGTAGTTCAGTGGTAAAGCAGCCTGGTTTCAATCTCTAGTACCAAAAGGAAAAAAAAAAAATACATCCCAAAGAGGTAGTAAGGGGGAAAGTTTGGGCTTAAAATCCTTAAAATCTAACCTCCTGGAATATCAGTCTTTCTTTATACCAGTTTTCATTTGGGGAAAAAAAAATTTTTTTTCTTTTCTTTTTGAGAAAGAAACTTGCAACTAGAGACATACGAGCTACCATAGAAATTTAAGCAAGGTAAGAGCATCACTACCCAATATTGGGCCTGAATTTCAATGGAGAACTCAGAGCCAGCCTGTCTGCCCCACAGTATGCTTTCTTACTCACACCAGACTCATTCTGTCCACTCACATTCCTCTTTGCTGTCCCCAACACAAACTCTTTACCTTTTTTCTTCCCTTTGACCAGAATTCCTTTTTTAGAGGTATCTACAAGATTTATTTTTCTCAACAAAATCATCACAAGAACGCTTTCAGTAGCCAGGCCTGCCCTGACCCTCTCCTAGGGTCATAACTGGAGATTCTCTTCATCATCTGTCACCCTCCATTTTCCTTGAGAACATTGAAGATGACTTGATATTGTTATCTGATTTCTATGTTCATGTACTGCAAGTTTCTGGGTCTAGTGACCATAAAGAGCACCTCCCCAGGGAAGAGTGTCCAGAAAGAGAGAGCTCTAACTATAAGATGATCCTCTCATATGGCTGGACCTCCAAACCCTCAGCAATCTCCCTATGACTCACTGTCTTCCAGATGAGAATGCGAGTTGTCTTTTCATCTTGAAGGGATGCAGGAGCACAGGGAGTGAGGGGGAAATAGAGGAATTTTTTTTAAAAAAATATTTGGTCTTAGGAGCCTTAGAAACGTGACCTCAGCCCTCACAGCCCCAGCAGGACCCCCATCCCACTTCACCCTGACACTTCACATAGATAAGGAAGCTCAGAGGCAGAGCAGTCACTGGAACAAGCTGAAGGAAGCCAGATTTCAAAACCAGGTCTGTGTGATTCTAGAGAATCAGTGATCAACTACAAAGGCACACCTGCCTGACACCACCCAGGCCAGGAAGTCTCCCACCAGCACCTACAAAGCTTCCCATTTCAAGATTAACCCCTCCCTCCTTCTTCACCTGTAACCACTGCTGTTATGAGGGGTCCCTCATTGCTTTTCTTTATCACCATATCACCTATGCATGCAACTCTAAATGCTGCAATTTTGGTTTTTCTATTTTGGGAACTCTTTTTCAACAGAATGATAATGTGAGAATGCTTATGCATCTGTCTTACTTTGCTCCATATTTTTCTGTTTATGACATTCAGCTGTATATTTCTCAAGATGGCATATCCGTACATTAACATTGTCACATACAACTTCTTTGTGTAAATTTACTAATGCATCAATCTGCTGTACTGTATATTTGCATTGTCATGTAGGGATACTATGACTAATGGGAGAAAGAGTCTTATGCATGTGTGCTGGTTAGAGCATTTGTGCAATTTGTTGAGCAGACACCTAGGGTTAGGTGCTGGGGATTTCTTCTCTGCATATTTAGAATACACTTCCAAAACTTCTGGAGCAGGTACCATGTGTACTCCCCCTACACTGGATGAGGAGTCTCACTCATCTACCTCTTTACCTTCACTTAGAGTTCCAGTCTTCTTAAGTTTAACCAATGCTATTTTAATATTTATTATCTAAATTATTAATGAGTCAATCATCCTTCTGTCTCTAAAGAAGCCACTTAGCTTCCTGTTTTGTCAGGGGTTCTGTTGATTTTTATTTTTCATAGAACCCTGACTAATATATCATTCCAGGAATTCTTAATTTCAATGTAGTCAAATTTACAGTATATTTAATTATCTAGTGCTTTATATCCTCTGTCTAAATATTATTTAGCCTTGATATATTGAAGATAATTTGCTGTATCATATAGAAACTTTTTTTCTTTTGCTTTTTTACCATTCCTATTGACAATACCCTTGGAAAATAATTTGGTTTATGAAAAAAGATAAATGTCAACTTTCAATTTTTGCCTTGTATCGATTACCAGATTTTCCAGAAGTATTTCCTTAAAACCCCATTTCTTGCCTATTGTTTCCAAATATCATCTTTGCCATAAATAAAGTCTCCAAATACATCTGACTTTCTCCCTGCATGTTCTCTGCAGTTCCTCTTGTCTCTTTTCTACCACAGCATAGGTGGCTGCTGTGTTAGTCCTGTCTGGTGTTTGGCACTGACAACTGAGAACATAGCTGACAATATGCTCCACATACCACCTCACTGTGTGGTTCCCATGTCATTCAGAAAACAAGCCTTTGAAGTCCACACAAAGCATTGAACCTACCAATATGTTTAGGAAAAAAAATACCATTGTTAAAATATTTCCTCATCAAATTTACAAATACATCTCTAAATTTATTTAGACAACTTTTAATTTCTTGCAGAAATCTTTTAGATCTTTCTGAAAAGACACAGCATAATTTCGTTATATTTATATCTCTTTATTTGATTTTTTTATGAAATAGTAAAGGAGTTTTTGTTGTTGTTGTAGTTTGTTGGTTTGGTACTGGGGATTGAACCCATGGGTGCTTTCCAACTCTGCTATATCCCCAGTCCTTTTTACTTTTTATTTTTAGACAAGGTCTTCCTAAATTCCTGAGGCTAGTCTCAGATTTACAATCCTCCTGCCTCAGCCTCCAGAGTTGTAAGGATGACAGGCAAGTGTCACTGCATCCAGCCAAGGAGTTTTTGTTTGTTTGTTTGTTTTTGTTTTCTTAAACCTCAATTTCTAATTGTGTTAGTGCTGATTTTCACAAATATAATTGATATAATTGGAATTTTGTGTATTATATCCAATAATCTCTCAAATTTCATTTGTGAATTTTGCAACATATGTATTTCACATATTTTCTTTCTGCTAGTGTACTTCCTCCTAGGGTCTCCAGTACAAATTCAGAGAGATTGTGACACTGGCCAGGCTTTGCTTATTCCCTATTTCAGAAGAAAAAACATTGCCTAATTTTCAGATTAAGAAAATTTACTTCTTTTTAGTTCCCCAAGATAAATTTGGATCACAAGAGCTTGCTGAATTTTTATCTATTTTATTCTGAATCTACTGATATCATCAAATAATTTTATCCTTCATTTTGCCACGTGAGAAAAATGATTATTGCATGTTCTGCCAATACTGCTTTTCCAAAATAAACTCATGGGTGTGTGGGGGGGGGCATAATTCAGAGAGGGGGGGGGAGAGGGAGAGAGAGGGAGAGAAGGAGAGGAGTTTGCCTCTGTGTTTAAGAGAACAGCTTGTCATTTTCTCTTTTCTTAAGTTATTTCCAGTTTGCATTGTTAGCAAGATACTGGCTTCATAAACCTGGTTGGAAATTTTCACATATTCTACAAATGATTTTGAAAAGTCTTCCTGAGAACATTTTTCAATTATATACACATGATCTGCTATTGCTGCTGTTGCTCCTTTGCTTTTTCATGGTAGTGTTTGTGCATTGGGAAAATAAATATGCCAGGGTTTTGCAGAGATTATTAGATTTTGACCCTGATTTGATGGCAATCATAGTAGTAGAGCTAGATACTGTCAGATAACAGATGGACTGTGGCCCAAGTCCTTCTGCCAATAGGCCCAGAGAGGCTGTGGACCCAGCCGATCTTTGCAATTGTTGAAGTCCCCCATGGACTTCCTGACCCAGCCAGTCCAAGCTATTCTGCTATAAAGAGAAAAATGGGAGTAAAAGGAATTATTCTCTCTACCAAGACAGTCAGTAGAAAGCAATACTACATCCTGAGCAAACCTTGAAAAATGTGGGGTTGCATATTTCCATTATACTGATATTCATTCTCATACGTATTCTGCCTGATTTCCTGGAGTATGACTGTACATTTTTATAAACTTAATCAGAGTCAATAGAAATCACAGTTACCCATTTAGATGTGGGTATTTACTAAAACAAGTGAATATAGCCCTTTGCACTTGATCTTCAGCAACTGATATTGTAAATATGTGTTCCTCTATCAACTTGAAAAACTATCAAAAGGCATTGTTTTTACCTGTCAGGGAGAACAGGATCACTTTACCCACTAATCCTGATTATGCCAATTTTCTTGGTCCTTTTTGTTGTTGTCTGTAGGAATCTTGATTTAGCTAGCTTTCCACAAAGCATTTTAATGATGTGTGATGTTCAAACATCATACTGATTAGATCTGATGAATAGGAAACAGGAAGAAATGTAGGTGTTTTACTAAGATGGATGGGATGAGATATGTAAATAGGTGATTAACCATAGGAAAATCCCCGTGGTCCACATCTCACTGAAGAGTTTAGGAGTCTAGTAGTTGTAAGATGTTGGCATGATCCCTGTGAAGCCCAAGTAGTCTTATTGCACAATATACTGTCTTCCATTAAAACAATAACTGCTAAAGGTCTTGATGAATCCCTTTGGAATTGAGGTACCATCTATGCTCATTGAGTCTGGCACCCTAACCCGTTTTCTAAATTTCCCATAAGACTGAAAGTTTTCAATGAATTACAGAAAAGGAACATAATTAGGTCCAGGGTGATGTTTAAGCAACCATTCTACTTGGACACTATGATTTTATAGATTTAAGAAATTCAAAACAACTCTATAAAATGGATTTTTTGGTATTTCCCAACCAGAAAGACAATGATTACACTGTTATACAAAGCCACACTCTCTGTTTGAAGGTAACTATTATATTTTTAAAAAATAGCTTCTGATTTGTTATTTTATTTCAGAGAGATTGAATTTTTTACCATGGAATATTAGTGCCCATGTGATGTATGTTGCCCTTTATTATTTGTCAGACCACTGAGTCTAAAAATACTCAGTGGCCATTCTTCATTAACTATAAGAGATCACAGTTGTCTGTGGAGTAGTCACAATTAAGTTTCATATTTGCATAAACTGCTGGCTAACAATCCGACTGACTTCTATCTTATTTCATTTCTTTCTTAATTTTAATTCATGTTTATGACACTATGAACACAAGTTTGACTAAAAGAAAATCAAATACACAGTCCACAACAACAGTAAAAATCCTCTCTCCTGTACTTTATGGATGATTCAGATGTATGTGCTTGAGGCTATAAAAATATAGACTCAAAGTTTCAGTCCGTAGTCTCAAAGCTCCAATCAGTTGTGTCCTTGAAAGACCAGAATGATAAGAAATATTCTTAGTGGACAAATCTCTGGTCAACATAATTCTTCACTTCATTGGATGAAGTAGTTTAGATGTTCAGGGACCATTGATTTGTGAGTAGTTGCCTATGATTTGGTTGTATGGAGTTAGAGATAACCAATCAGAGTTCTAGAACAAGGAGGCCTGAAGTGGTGGGGCAGATAGCCTATTGGAGTGGCCACAAGAAATTAAAGATATTTGTGTGTGATGATGTCATTTCACACACAATAAACAGACATACAAGGTGGTATGTTCTGAATGTCAGCTACTTTCCTAGCCATCATTGTGTTTGCTTGCCAGAAACAAACTTGGCAACCATGGTAGAAGTGTCCCTCTGCATAGATTTAACAATAGGGAGTTAGTTCTACTTACAAGGGTGGCTTGGGATCTTTTGCAGTGGAAGGCCTGTTCTGCTAACAGGACAGACAAATAGTAGGTCCCCAGAATGCTCGTTGATTACTTTGGACCTCTATCATCATAATGAAGGCAACAAATTTTCTCACTGGCAAACACACAAATGACTGGTATGTATTTGCCCTCTCTGTTGCAATGTTCTTGCCAGGACCAACAATCTGTTGACTGATTCATAGTCACAAGTGTGATCCTAATTAAATTTAGATGATAACATTAGTCACTGCTGAAAAGGTGTTAATTAAGGATTATCTCTTTTGATAATTGTATTAATATAGTGAAAGTTAAATTTAAGTATTCCCCCCAAAAGAATTAGAATAAATGAAAATGTAATTTTGAATAAATTATATGAATCTAAAGTCACTGCTCCTTTTATGAGCTCATATGATTTTTGTAAGACTGAAAACCAATCCTGAAAAGACTTTGTTCAGAATTGTCTGAATTAGGGAATCACAAGCCAAAAATGACCAAATATCATATTTTTGAAGCAATTCAAGGAATAATTAGGGATCTTCTTTTAGATTATCATCAGTAACTGGAAGCCTTAGTTGGACAAGGAAGATCAGCAGGGCTTGCCTTTCTGAACTCAGAATCTATATATTTATAAATCTGAAAATATTTATAAACCACACCCAATCCATTTACAGCTGTCCTGACCATCATACCCCACACAAAATCAAATGATATTTCCCCTAAATCTGCACAGTGGAACAGATACAGGAGCAAAGATCAGAATTCCCTTCATTGCACAAAACCAGGCATCCTTTAGCTGTGTCAGAAGCCTGTTTTGAATACTTATCATCAATTTTTCAGTTTTTATTTTAAATATCTGGAGTGGTTATCTGACAACAAATTTATCTTTTTTATAAATTTACAATTATTCACTTAATCAACCTGTAAAAATACATAGTAAAGATGCTAAAACTAATTACATCTTCTAATGTTTTTAAATCAATAACAAATTTGCAATTTTATATGAATATAATTAATGTAACAATCTTTTAATTATACCAAAAACAACATATAATGTTTCAATGACCTATTGGACCCTGAAGCTAGGAATAATGACAGGAGGGGAGTCCAGTGTACAGGCAGCGAGTCAATGGGCTTCAGCCACCTGATGTTCACCCTCACTTCCCTGAGGCACTGCAGGTACTAAACACCCACCACCTCACAAAATATGAAGGTTCTTCTTTTTTTTTTCCAGATTTTGCAGAGGAAGAAGCTGAACCTCAGAAAAGCTAATTTTACTCAGATTTACTTTTACTTTACAAAGTCTAAGTACTGTGGCAGCCTGGGCCATGTGTAAGTTTCTGGTGGTGGTTTTTACATCCAGGGCCTTGAATAGTGCATTCAACAGAGCAGAATATTTTTTTTTCTTCAATGTTTCAAATATTTGAATTTCTGAGAAAAATAAAGATTGAAACATAAGCATGAACCCATCTGTCTCCTCACTGCCAATATCTCTGCATTTCCCTTATACTGGGAAGAGTTCCATGACAAACAAAAATATGATACATTTGAAAGTTGGCCCTGGGTGTGCAAATGCTGGGAGCCATTAGCCAAGTAGGTATGACAATTTCCTTGCCAGCGTACCCCATGTTGCTTAGTGGAAGGACTCGTGGAAATAGAACATTTTGCAGTAACATTGCATGTAGGTGACCTTGCTCAAGGACCAAGGTGGATCCGGGTTTAGGGTGTTCCGGGTTTAGGACTATCCGGGTTTAGGGTGGTTCCAGGTTTAAGGTTATTCCTGCTGGGAATAGGGCGTATCCTGCTGCCTGAGTTCCCCTTGAGTTCTCACGGGATTCAGACAGTATTTTTTGGGAGACAGAAGCCCAGTGGGGGTGGATTTTGGGCAGAGAACGTGGATTTCCCCAGAAAGTGATTGTAGAGTGCTGGTGTGAGTTCGGGAATAAAGAGTTGCTGTTTGAATCTACAAGCTGTGTGGTGGCTCGTGATTTTGTGCCAAGCCAGACTGCGGCATGCAAAAAATCTCAATTTATGTCCACTTAATTATGTTTGAATATAAAGACCCTCACTTTAATTTAAGGCAACATTCGTTTTTAAATTTGGGGATTTGAACTCAGGGGTACTCTATCGCTACATACCTAGCCCTTTTAATTTTTTTAATTTTATTTTTTGTTTTGAGAGAGGTCTTTCTAAATTGCTCAGTCTGGCTTCCAATTTGCAAGCCTCATGCCTCAGTCTCCTGAATAGCTTACAGGCATGCGCCACAGTTTGTGTTATGGAATGACTAGGTCAGTGATGTACCCTGAAGCCACCCTTGGAGGTCACTCTACTTTCATCAGTGGTGTGAATCTGCTTATTACTCATGTAGTCTCTGTGATGATCAAACTCTAATAAGAGTCAGTAATAATAATTCACATCTATTTCCAGAACTTTGAGGCATCTCAGAGCCTTTTATTTATTTTTTTCTTACTTCAGATTTTTTTAATTAATTTTCATGCCTAGGTAAGTTCAGAGTCTTGATTTGGTATTTTTAAGTTAGATGTTTGGGATGGTTTAAGGTAAGGCAGCAAATCATCTCCCACCTATGTATGAAAATACGTCTTATTGCAATGCCACTTTCCTTCATTTATGTTTTGTCTCTGGCTGCTTTAGAGCTACTTCAAAGTGGAGCTATTGAGAAAAAGATTGTATGGCCATAGAATCTGAAATAAGTATTTCCTGATCCTTTACAGGAAAAGCTTTCCAAGTTCAGATTTAAGAAGCAGAGATACTTTTGGAAGTATCAGATGGCCAGCTGGCTAAGCATTCCAGAACACCTCAGAGAGAATCACAGATACAGACGTACGTATGTGTGTGGAAAACAGACTCCAGTTCCATCTGCTCGGCATGCATGTTGGCCACCTGAAGTGGAATATCAGAATAGCAATGTCAAAAAGATGGTTCGCATAATACTGGAGGACCAAGAATGCTCACGTTAGCATTTTAAACCTCATCATTCTGAGGAGCTATTCTATGTGTTTGTGATATCAAAACTATGCCCCAGAAAAGAGATATCTGAAAACATATAAATGGACAATTCAGCTAAGTCATGGCTATTTAACTGTTTTAACCACTTTATTGCTTAAAAAATAAGTAGCATCTAACAACACTCTACTGTGTAATAGACATTGTGTTATGTAATTGTAAGCCCTTCATGTTTATGATAGCATAAACACAGCAGGTGCTATAATTATTTGCTTTTAAAGCTAAGACAATCTCTACATTTTCTTTCACCTCCCTGATAGGCCAAGTAATCACAAAGTCAGACTTTTAAACAGAGATGCTTCAAAGTAGGAAAAGCGGCGATAAAGAGTGATCTCCCATACATTCAAGTTGGGCGTGCTTCTGTCTTTGAAAGGATCAGCCTGGTCATGCCATCTTGTTCAGAACGGCAACTATTATGAAGACAACAATAAGTGTTAGCAAGGATGTGGGGAGATGTGGCCATCTTCAGAAAGTGTTGCCCTGTACCAACTAGATCCAGTCCTGCCTGCGACTGACTGCATTCTTGCTTCACATAAGCAGCAGAAGCCTCATTTACTAGAGGATAGTGGGGTTTGCAGTTGATTTTTTGTTTGTTTGTTTGTTTGTTTTTCCTGAGGAATGAGGTTTATGCCTCTGTTCTCGACACTTGTGTTATTTTGTACTCATGCTCAAAGTAGAATATATCCTAGGTCTATTTCAGGGCAAGTTCTGCGGTAGAAATGGATGCAGGGATACAGACATTTTGCACCATGTGCCCGTGCCCAAAAATAAATGGCTTGCCCAACTTGACTCCTTTGCTTTATCTCCATATTGATTTCATATCATCTGGAGAAAATTGCCCTGATTTTTTTTTTTTCTTTCTTGATCTCAGAAGCTGAACTGCAGAACATAGAGTCCCAGTATCCCAGTCCTGTTTATGTGACTGTCAACCTTTTGACAACAGGTACAGTCAGAGCCTGGCATCTTTTGGCCTGCTCTCCATGTGACTAGGTCATTCAGTGTGGTGCTCCATGACTGAGGTCTTCTCCTCCTAGTTCCCAGTGTTTCCCTCCCCATTTTCCCCACTGGTGAGGACCATCTAGCAGAATCTGACTTGGGGTTTTACATAGGAAACAGGAGGCCTGAAGGTCTTCTGAATAACTTTTTCCACTTCTTAAGAAATTTTATAATATTTTATCCAGTTTATGATGAGGTGCTAAGCAACTCAGTGAACCCTATCTCTAAGTAAAATTCAAAATAGGGCTGTGGATGTGGCTCAGTGGTCAAGTGACCCTGAGTTCAATATCAAGTACCAAAAAAAAAAAAAAAAAAAGAAAGAAATTTTAATTGTTTGGTTTGCATGATTTCATACCATATTTTAAATTTTCTTTCAATATTTTTATTGGTGTTAGTCTTTTAGATAATGGTGGTTTTTTAAAAATATTTGTACATGCATTTAATATAACAATGTAACTTGACCTATACCGTTCCCTGCACGTCCCCTTTCCCTTTCCTCCTCCCTCCCCCAGTCCCTTTCCTCTACTCTATTGATCTCTCTTTGATTTTCAGAGGATAACTTTATACTTAGATTAGGGAAGCAAGGAAAATGAAGAGGCAAATTCTGTGACAATAGTAGTCACAGGATTATGGTGGCATCGAGTCCCTCCTGCAGTACAGTTGGTCAAGTAGTTCCTGTCCTCCAGGAGGCTCCAATACACTAGGAACCACTGATGGTGTTGTCTGCCCATATGTTTTTCAAAACCATACTTTTTTTTTCACGAATATGTACAGAGATGTTCTAAGAACGGAAACGGAAACAGGCAAGCTATATAATTTTTTGAGTTGATGAAGGTAAAACCGGAATAAATTTATTCCCAACAACATTCTCCTCTCTAGACCAGAGAGACCGAGAGTTCTAAACTACAGCCACAGTCCCTGCCTGCCAGTCTTGGGGATAGCCAACAATGTCCAGAGTGCATCTGAGGGGAAAATCCATTTTATAATTATATTGATAAAATGCCATTTGTAAAGAATTTACACGAGAACATAAAAGAAGTTGAGCACCCAGTTAAACAGACAAAACAGATGCAGGGCTCACAGAGATGGCCTTGTGAGAATTGAAGCTCAAAGTGCATGTGTGGGCAAGTGGATCTGGACAATGCATGCTCTCATCCCAGTGGTATTAAAATTTGATGTTGAAGCTCACTTAGTTTGAAGAGGAGTGTGTACTTTTATAGGTTACAGTGTGATAATTCAGAACATGCATGGAGACACAAAGATCAAATCAGAATAATTAGCATTCTCATCTGCTTATCATTTCTTCAAGTCTTCAAGCTCCTTAATTCTATCTTCACAAAATGTACAGGGCCATAACAATTCTTGGGTATTGTTAGAAATTCTGATTTATCCCCTTGTTATTTTAAAAAATTTCTCCTAAACTGGTTTTTATGAGTCATCAAAATCTCCTCTATAGAAAGGAAGGGAGATAACCAAGTGGCTGGTGGTCCACACCACTAGTGTGCATGCTGACCTCCACGAACTGAAATTATCAAATGTCTTAGTTACAAATAATTTCATTCACTATCCTCATCCCCTTCACCTTAAAGTGGGAGTGGGAGGCATTCCTGATTAAGTGTGACTCTGTGAGTGGGTGGGCTGTCCAGTATCTACCTGGGTTGTGGAGGAATTGTCTGGGGAGTGCATCATCTTGTCTTAGCTCTCACCACATGCTCTGTGCTCTAGGCGGTCTATATCAGTGAGCAATGAGGTATGCCAACTCTCTGATTACTGAGTATCCACTAAGTGGAATTTCTCAGTTGATTCAGAAGTCGTGCAGGGAAACGATATTTTACTTACCATGCTCCATCAAATCAACAGACAGAACATCCATGAATATGCGAGCCATGGTTCTGATGGCCAGAAAGGGCATGACCAGGCCAGCGGCACCTTACCAGGATAACAGCTTCCATACCAAGGTAATATTAGCAAGCTCCATTTCTGTCTTTACTGCTGTTCATCACAGGATAGTTCCAAGCATTTTCCATTTAGTCAGCATACATTTTAATATTTTCTAAAGTCAAAGTTAAAAAAATATTTTCTTCATTGGAATAATAATGATTCTGATTGCAGAACTAATGAGTGTCAATTTAGATTTAATTAACTACAATTCTTCCTTTATTGGCTCCTTGTGGGTACACAGATTACGACTTAGAAATAAAGACATATTTTCACTTTGCTTTATGAATTTCCAGTGACAACCACAATTCTGACCCAATAAGAAGAAAGGTGTCTCTTCTCTGACCTACCCTTGAGCACCAGAAGCCCTGACAATGGTCTTTCTAATGCTACAAGGGACGTGAAATTTGTCCTATATTTAACTCACACTCCTGTTGTCTGGTGTGAAAATCCAATAAGCCTTTGTCTTTAGGAAGAAGTTATTTACAATGAGCTTTTGCATTACAGGGACACATTTACTGATTCTGTATCTAGAGTTCTGTGAAGGAAACATGGAGATTACATGTGGGAAACAATGGCAAAAAAAAAAAGGAATTAAATCAGATTGTGAGTTTGGGTTTTCTTATCCAGTCTATGGTGTGAAACCAAACTTTATTCTGTAAATGAGCAAGCAGAGAGTGAATGTCCTTCTGTAATAAAACCAATGTTAGGTTAAGCATTGCCTGTTAGCCAGTAAGGAGTAGTACAGAGGAGTGTTACCACTGTGGGTGAAGGGGAGCCACCATTATTTATTCAAAACAGAATGGAGCACCCACGAGCAGAAGTCTTGTGTCAGGTACTCAGGGTTTGAATGGCATATATGAAAAATCTGTGTAAGAATTTGGACATATATTAATCATAATTTCCATTAGAGAAGATGCAATCCAGACAACCAAAAAAGGGGAAAAAAGATTTGAATAAACTTATTAAGTAAAATTCTGATGTGTACTTATATAAACAGGCAGGTAGAGATTGGTATAAATAGACCAGACATAAGCACAGACTTAGACAAAGATACATTGATAAAGTCTCAAGAGTCTAGAGATTTTTTTCCCCTTTACTCAAGGTTGAGTCGTCTATCAGGCTATCAGAGATTTCTTGAGGGTAGGGCACTTGTAATGCTATAACTCTCAAGGACTTAAAGGTCATCCAGTCCTTCCCAAGACACATCAGTCCTCCCTGCTACAAGCCCTTTGGGTAGTCATTTTGAACACGTTAGCACATTCCAGGGACAGGGCACTTAAGATGGACAGAGAGAATCTCTCTTTGCTCCTGAGTAGCCCTGAATGGAAGAAGATTCATGAACAGCACAGGCACAGAGAAGGCCCACTCTTCCTGATCCCAGTGTGCATCCTGCAAGAAGGGAAGATGGCCGTCTTCACACGTCCCTTTTCTGCTCCCTTCTGCCACCATGATTACTTAGGCTGTGCATTCATGGGAGGCGTGAGCCTCCTGCAGGGCCTTCTTCATTAAGTTGGATGTATTTGTCTTCCCCTGATTTCTCTGGTCTCTTTCTCTGTTCTCTCAGAATCTCGAGATCTTGATCTCAGATCGACATCTTGGTCTTGGCATTTCTTCCCACTTCCATTATTGTTTGATCATGACCTTTTATCTCAAATAATATAAAGGTGAGCAGCTTGCCCAGACAAGCGGGGTCTACTGATGATTTTGAGGAGACTGCATTATTAGATTTTGAAAATTTAATGAATGAGGTCTGTGACAGTTCTCAGCTCAGGACCTAAGCTGATTCCATAGACTTTCAGTTCCCAGTGAATTCCCTTAAAATACTCTAACACTGTCCTTCCTCCAATGTGGCTTAGGCATTGGCTTCGAAACTCCCAGGCTCTGTGTTCCCATGGGCTGTAAGGGGTGTGGCATCAGTGATGAACAGTTAGATTGCCAGTGTCCATCTGTCCTTTTCACAGGCTGATAATGGTTGCCATTGGTTTTTGAGTCGTCTTCCCTTTGACACTCTGAACACCAACTCAAGGGTCTAAAGATGGAAAACCTATAGTGCTCTGAATTCTTATCCTCTTTCCTACTTTTCTGTGCTAAAGACAATCCCAAGAATTAATACAGAAAATTACATTTTTGTCTTTTTGACCTCAAGTGCCAAGGCTAATTGTGGCAGTTTCTCTTGGCTGCCTTTTATTTTAGCTCTTGATAGACCCCAAAAGTAGAAAGAAAGAAAAAATACCAAGGAAAATCCAAAAGTCCCCAGAAGCACTCAAGCCTTTATGATGATATAGCCACAGTCCAGGCTTCCCAAAATACAACTTCAGGTAAACAATCAAGAAAACTTTTACAGATCAGTTTCTCTTTCATAATTATAGTGAATCAATTTTTCCATGAAAGGGGTGCACCCTCACATGTTGTTATTTTTTATGTTTCAGCATTTGAATACTAGGTCCTTAGTTTCCTAATTTGGTGATATATCTTGATATTTTCTCTTCTCTGAATCAGAACTCAGAACCATCTAACTCATGGCTAAATATTGGCACAGAACATTGGAAATAAGATTATCCCTGAAATCTAGTTCTTGTCTTCACTGAATTTTGTTACATACTAATTTAGAATACATCATGCTGAACTTGCTTTGGTCTGTGATTGCCTCATGCCCCATCTCCACTTACACTTACATACTGTTGGGCCACCCCTTCCTAATAGGTGCCCCCCACTCAGATTTTCAGCTCCATGAAGAAAGATATCACACCCTCAGTTCTGTCCACTATGCATAGTGTAAATCTGTTAAATAAAGGAAAGCACAGAAATAGTGAGCACACATCTCATTCTATCCTCAGATTAAAAGATCCCTAAAAACATCTGTCTTCTTTTCTCTTGTGCCAGCACAGTGACAAATGTCTTCCATTTGATTCTTGCTGCATTGAATGGGAATGAAACTCTGGAGCATCCTTTGACTAACACTAATAATAATCTGTTTTGTTCTTACAGGCTTCTTTTGAGGATTATCTGAGAGAATGGTCTTGAAAGAGTATTATGAACTACAGAAGTATATAAGTCACAATGATTACATGGCAGTCACCATTATACAATGCTCTGTATTCTAAAAGATGTTGAGAATCCAGAGAACCAGTCTTCTCAATTGTGAGTGGCAGGAAGAAAATGGGAGGTTGGTTTTGGATTAGGTCACTATGTGCCAAGTCATCCCAGTGCTTAACATTATCCCCAGAAGGTAAGATTTGTGAAAATCGATGGGCCGGTTGGGCTTGGTTCTCAATGAATAGCTGATGCTTTCCGCCTCATTGAGGACTCTCCAGTGGCCACCTCACTAGTGGTAGGTGGAAATATCAAAACAGTCATTATTGTTGTAATGAGTTTTCATGTTTAATAGCTTCAAACATGAAGGATGGCTGGCTTTTCAGAGAGCCATCTATCCAGCAACATGGTTCACCACCCCTGAGGTAACCAAATCCCACAGACGCTGTCATTGCTGTCGGCTCAGATTGAATTGGGCATAATGTGTGTAGGTGTTTTTAATCAGAGCAGGCAGGTTAACCAAACAGCTGCCTAATAAATGGCTACTTCTCTTTGGCAGTGGAGTCCTTCAGCAAGGGCAACTGTAATATTTCACTGCAATTTATGTGCTTAGGAATCATACAAATAGTGGCAGAATCAGGCACCTTTAACAATGGGAATGCTTTCTGAAATTTTCTTATTGTGTGAATATCATAAAGTTTTCTCATGCAAGCCTAGATGGTAAAGGCTATCACACATCTGAGCTACCTGGTCTAGCCTATGGCTCCTAGGATGGTGGCCAACAGGACAATAGGAAATTGAATCAGACATATGATAAAATATTACAAAGAGCAGCATGCTGCACATAACATGTTGGAGGCTGTTACTGGTGCCACATGGCATGATGTTTTACAGTTTACCCCTTTTTTCTGAGTAGAGGGAATACACACTAAAATAATAATAAAATGTACAGTATAGTAAATGCATAAACCAATAACAGTTATCTATTACTATGATCAAGTTCTATATACTGTACTGTTGTGTGTGTCGTGTGTTCTATAAACTGTTGTGTGTGCCACACTTCCATATGGCTAGAGAATGGTAGGCTTGATGCACCAGCATCACCACAAACACAAACGAAGTCCCTTCCAATAGGACTTACGGTGGCTGTGATGTCAGGAAGGGACAGGAGATTTTCCCCACTGTGTGATTCTTTGTTATGTGGCACATGACTGTCCTAATCCATAACGAGGTAATGATAGTAGTAAGAACAACAGAAGGTATTTTTGTCTTTCTGGTGCTCTGGTAGATTTTACATATTTATTCCTTTTAATCCTTAATGCAAAACCATGCCATCCCTAAGATCACATTGCTTGTTAAAAAGAAAGTTGCATCATCATTTCTGAATAGCAAACCACACTTCTATAGCTTAGATCACGTGGCTGCTGTGAGTCTTCACACTGAATAAACGAGTTCGTGATCCTAGGGACAGAGGTCATGGCATGTGGGAAATCAGAGGCTGAGGTAGACCTCAGGCAAGGTAGCCTCGCTCTTTTCTAGACACAGGTGTCTTCTACTTTAAAATTTTCTTATTTCTTTATAAAGACATTTATATTTTAATCTTTATTAAATAATAATTGATAATTGTGTATAAAGCCACACATGCCCCTATTTAACACATACATGTTGATGAGTTGGATGTATGCGCAAGCTCAGGATACCATCACCACAACCAAGGTTTTTAACACACCCATTCTCTCCCCAAACTTGTTGTGTTGTTTGTTTGCTTGTTTTCTTTCTGTCAAGAAACTCTCATGTGACCTCTCGTCTGGACATATTTGAAAGTGCTCAATACCAGGTCATTACCAAGGGTACGGTGCTGCCCACAGATCCTTGGGATTCCTTTTGGAGTAGGGGTTTCATGATATTTCTCTGTGTTGAGTTGGTCCTCTACTCTCCAGTATCCCTGACTAAAGGATTTAGTCTTCCTCAGTGACCTCCCATTGGTTCCAAAACTAACGGGGCATTCCGTACCTTGATGACTTCCTTCTCCCTTATTAAAAATAATAGCAAGGCTTCAGGCGCTTTATCCATTTGCTCATCTCATCAAGGCGTCATTGCTTTCCACCACAGTCACAGAGAAGCTTAGAAACATAAAGAATATCTGTAAAGGTGATCAGAGGCACAGTCACTTCCCTTGGTGAGCTAGCATCCTCATTTCTCACTTGGAAAGTAGAAGCCCCATGGAACTGGATCCAAGACAGTGGCTCACCAGCATCCCGCTCCCCTGAAGATGCAAGGTACAGGGTCTCTTCTCGACCTTAATGCACCATTTCAATATTTACGGTTGAAAAGTCAATTTACCTAAAATCAATGTAATCAGTGCAAGTTTCTTAATCATTTGAGGAACAACAGAGAAAGTCATGTTCATAAGATGGGGCCCTGGTGGCTTTCAATAGAACCACAGTGGCCAAGGGTGCTGATGCTCACCAAGGTGGAGAGAGGGAGTGGAAAGGTGTGCACTGGCTGCTTGGGGTGGACTTCTTCACTGAGGCTCTGCAGAAGTTAACAGCCTTCCCCCGAGACAGGAGCCTTACTGTAGACCCACACTAGAGACAGGCGCCATTTAAGAACCTGAGGTTCTTAAAACAGATTTATTCAGAGACAGAGAAGGGCATCCAGCACATGTACATCAGCTCACACTTTGCATTGCACTGCTCAGGAACAGGTCCACTTGAACGCTAGGAATTCACAAGGGACAGGGATGCATCCTAAGGACAGAAAGATTGGCTCTTGTATCTTGTGGGCATTCTGTGTTCTGTGTTCAGAAATACCTTATCAAGCTCCCTTATAACCTGTAATTGGGGTAATTAATCTCCCTCCCCACTTCTCAGCATATGATCCTATTTGCATACTTTAACAGCATTTTAATAATTAAAGCATTTTCATAATTATCAAGAGTTAATCATTACATTTTGGGCAAAGCCCTGCCTTTTGGACATCATTCAGAATGGGGAAGAGGTTGACTATATGAAAAAGTAATAGCAAATGACTCCTGTTCAGCAGATAAGTAGCAAGCTGGCAAGCATCAGCCACACACTGATTTCTCTCAGAGGCCTACTCTATTAATTAACACGTATTGAGGTCAGAGAAGCTGAGTGCAGGAAAAGTTTAATAGGTGCACTGCATTCACCTTCTTCTCTCATTTACTCCTGGCAAAGGGCTTGGTGTAATCTTAAGGCAGAATAACCTTAAGGACAGGAATCATCATCGACATATCATACCCAATCTTGGATTTCCCGGCTATTTGTTAGTATAACTTTACAGACCCCCTCTTCTATTTCATTTACCATGCTTCAAAATAAACTCCCATGCTCTTTCTGAATGTCCTCTGTTATCTTCCAAAATGAAACACCTTCCTGAATTCCAGAAAGTCAAAGAAGGTACAGACCATCTGAAATGAAGGTGGTAGTACAGCAAAGGCAAGGCACATGACAGAAAGGAGATGAGGCTCTAAAAAGAGACCTCAATGTTCTCATCTCTGACATACATTCTTCTCAGTTCCCCTTTCTCTACTCTACTGGTCTTTTTCTTCACCCTCTCTCTCAAAGATAAGCATATCTATATATGCTTTATAGATAATCATGAAGCAGGAGTTCACTGTGGTCTGTTCCTGTAGGTACATTGCGTAAATTTCTTTCTACCATTGTCCCCTTTCCCGTCCCTCTGTCTCCCCCCTCAATCTCAGTCTCCTTCCCCTACTGTACTGATCTTTACTCTATTTGGGGGGATTTCCCTGCTCCCTTTTAAACCTTTATTTTATCTAGGTTTCACATTTATTTCAAAAGAAATACATTTATTTCAAAGGAAATACCGACCTTTGATTTTGTAGTCTGGCTTATTTCACTGATCCTGATGTTATCCCACATCATTCATTTACCAGAAGATGTCACGATTCCATTCTTCTTTAAGGCTGAGTAGAACTCCATTGTGAGATGTGCATTTTGAAGGAGGGCTATGTGCAACTAATTTTCAAGTGGGTTACAAGATGCTTCTTTGAAGTGAACTTTCTATTTTGGTTTATCCTATGGAAACCATTGGTCTCTTGAGAATAGAGAATATTTTAATGAAATCCATATTCATGATTATCTTTTCAATATTACCTCAAAGATGACCACAGTTGCTGGGAAAAGACTCTTGAATGTAGTCACAATGACAGTTATTTGTACAACACACAATTCTTCATAAGTTGTTTTTAAAATCATTCATTCCTAAGGGATGCAGCTCAGTGATAAGCACTTGACCATCATGTGTGAGGCCTGGGTCACCTACCCAGTACTGAAAAAAATTTATTCTTCTATTTGTCACATCATGTCCAGGAGCAACGTTTCCTTCCACATCTGAATGTATTTAAGGAGTCTGAGTAAGTTCCTTTTGTGTGGGTTTTGAGAGGTTCGTTGACACAAGACCTTGGGTCTGTTGGGCTCAGATCCTGGTCCCTCTAACTCTACTGTCCCTTCAATAGAGAGTGCCTCCTTTCAAGGACAGGGAATAATGGTAAATATCCTGAGATTAACGTCTGAACCAGTGGTCTTTTTTCCAGATTCCCAGCATACTGTGCTTCTCCTGTTATCACAGTTTTTATGTTGCTATCAGTACTGGCTTAATTCCACATCTTTCTTCAAGAAATGTAACATCCCAGCAAGTAGGAACCAGACCTGCCTTAGCACCCAGGAGCTTGTCTTCTACTTCAGGGAAACATTCAGAAAAAAACAAAAAAAAAAACAACACCACCAACAACAAATCTTACAATGATGAGAAATATTAAGGAGAAAACACAGTGGAGGGAGGGAGTCAGGAGATGATGAAGAACATTGAAAGTTTAAATCTCTTAGTCTCACTGAGAATGTGCCCTTTTAGTTAAAGCCTCGGCAGAAAAGGAAACAAAACCTGAGATTATTGAAGGCTGAAGGTAAGTGCAGAGGCTTGGAAGCAGGACACAGAAGGCTTGTGCCTCGTGGTGTGAGGCAGGAAATGTCAGTCAGGACATGCTAAGTGCAGAGCTGGAGTTCACGGGACCATAAGACCAACATCAGTAGTTACATGCCATTGCCCATGGTGATGGCCGAGGCTCAGGAACAGAAGAACACCACACCCCATCCGGATGACTAATTTTATGTCTCAGCTTGACTGGGCTACAGGATGCCCATCTATTTGGTTTGATATGACTCTGGTTCTGCCTGTGAGAGTTTCTGGATGAGATTAGCATATGAATCAGTAGACACAGTAACAGATTGCCCTCTCTGAGGTGGTTGGGCCTCACCCGGTGCACTGAGGGCCATGTGGGAGAAGGAAGAATTCATTCTCTGCCTAACTACCTGAACTGGGGCATATCTTCTCTTCTTGTACTAGGACTTCTTAAGCTATCAGCTTTCCTGCTTCTCAGGCATTCATATTCAAGATGACAATACACCACCAACCTTCTTGGATCTGTAGCCTCAGCCTGCATAAAAATTATATGCACCAATTTCTCATAATAAATTATTTTAGATAGAGGTATGGTGGATAGATGAAGACATCCAGCTAGAGATATGGAGGTATATTTATCTTCTTGTTCTATTTTTTGGGATACCTTCACTGATTCATACTAAAAGGGATGATGCTGGCCGGCCATTCTGTTGAGATCAGATGAGATATAAATGCTGGTTCAAGCAAATGATCTCCTAGAGAAGGTCTGGAATAGGCTTGGAATGGTCAGTTAATATTTTTTTTGAATGAATGAATCTGATAATCTTCTTTAAGCTGATACAATGTTCTTGGTCCCCTTCCCTCAACAGAAACACCATCTGTTTTAGTGACCATTCTTGTTGCTATGACCAAACAGACATGGAAAAAAAATTGAAGGAGGAAAAGTTTATTTGGGGCTCATAGTGTCAGAAGTCTTGGTCCATTCCATAGATAGCCAGCTCTTTTCTTCAGTGTCAGAGGTGAGGCAGAACATCATGGTGGAAGAGTCTGGTAAAGAAAAACAGCTGGGGACATGACCTTGGAAAGCAGAGAGAGGCTCTCCTCACCATGAACAAAATGAACACGCCAAAGTCACACTCTCAGTGATCCACCTCCTCCAGCCACACCCTGCCTGCCTATAGATACAATCCCATTAGTCCCTATCAGTGGATCCACACTGATTAGGTTAAGGTTCTCATAGTCCAGTCATTTCATCTCTAAGATTTCTTGCATTGCCTTGCACATGAGCTTCTGTGGATATCTAATACCTATACCTTACACCATTATTTGGAAAATGTCACTAAGTTTTTAGTAATGTGTAGGTGGAATCTAATTGGGAGTGTGTAAGTCTTCCAAGTAAGTTCTAACTATTATCACTAATAATCACATTATTATATTTATATTTACTATAATAAAGGGTATATTTTTAATAAAATCCTACATGGATTATTCCTAACCTCTGTCACAAAACAATCATTTCCATTATTTGCTTTTGCAAAATGAGAAAAAAATGGGCTTAACCATACACAATCTTTGAAAAGTTTAATAAGATAAAATAAGGAGAAAACTACAACAAGACTTATCATATAGGAAGTACTCAATAAACTGCAAGGGTATTTTCTTTGTTTATTTGTTTTTTGTTTTAATCAGGATCCAAAATGTATACTCTTAAAACTAATCAAATTCTGAGTTCAAATAGACTTTTTATATACTAAAATGCTTGATTTAAAATATCTTCGTCTTCTTTCACCTTCATCATTGAAAATTGAATAAAAAGAAACTCAAGGTAAACCCAAGACTTTAAAAATACTCAAAATTTCCATAAAGCAGATGAGTTATAAAATGTCACCTCTGTGGGACTAGGAAGAAGAATCAATATAAAAAGAAGATATATGACATTATTAGTTTTCTTTTCCAAAACACTATGGACACGTTCACCCTGAACAACATATTTTTCTATTTACATTTTTGAAACAGGATGGATTTTTCTCTTTCCCTGAGTTGAAATATAAACAACAAAGACAGAAACAAATGAACAGTGTCAATATTTCATCTATGAAAATTTCAGGTACTATATTGGGTTTGCTTACTCCTCTTTTGAAATTTTGAGGTTATTTAACTATGTGGCATTTTATGATTATTTTTCTTCCTTCTGCAATGAATAATATCTCAAGATGTAGCTCAAATGCCACCTCTGTGATTCACAGGACTAGGGATGACAGAAGTGGGGAATATCTGTAAGGTTTCCTAATTGTGCAGTCATTTTGTCCCAGGAATTTGTGGTGTGTTGGAGGCACACACATCTCAAATAACTTTGTTTTGTTAGACTTTTAGTTTCCTTCTGCCACCGTGCTCCTTCTTCACATATCCCTGAGAGCACTCCCCAAACACCTGTAAGCAGAAACAAAGAAGCAGAGAAACAGAAAGATCTCATTCTTGCTGAATGATCACATACTGTTACTCCCAGTAATTAAAGTTGTGGAGGCAGAAAAGGAAGATAGAAAGAAAGAGGATGAGAAGTCAGGAAAATACAGAGAGCAGAGCCCTCCAGGGAGAATAAGGGAAGTTAGAAGGTAGGAGAGAGTAGAGACCCAGCACAAAGCTCATTCCAACAGTGGCCACCCACACCATTGTATGAGACTTATAAATGACAGTCTAGAATCAGGGCACTTGCTAGCCCCATGGGGAGAATCTGAGGATATGCATATCCTACACAGACTTAGGAGGGTCAAGGGACAAGTTAGTTATGTGATATGTGTAAGAACTGTCTGGCCATCTCCCTTTCTATGATATCTCTATATATTGGATGAAACACCGGTATTTTTAGTTTGTTGATTGGTTTATTTAATTTAGTTTCTTGTAACTTCTTTCTAGGAATAAATGTAAAGACAATTTGGAAAATCATATATATATATATATATATTATATAATATTTCACACATACACACACACACACACACACACACACACACACACACACTCCTATGTGGAGATAGAGAGAGGGAGAGGCAAAAATACATTTATAGATGTATACCAGAGGAGATTACATTGAATAGCTAATTTCTTTTTTGACAATTTTCACCTGACAAATACTCAGGATACTGTCACTATATGCCAGGACATGCAGAAGTGGTTGCAATGATAGTGTGCTTGCCATTTCATGTCCAGCTTTTATTCAATTAACACATATACAAAGCTATATCCCAGAGAGAATATCCATCTCTCTGTTTTCGTTGTCATCTATTGTACCAATTCCCTCTTGTTAAGAATTTAGGTTGTTTCATTGTTTCACTATTATAGACAAATCTAAATGGGACCTGATTATGAATTAAATTTTGGCTGGATAGTCTAATTATTTAATGTTTGTACATTTCCATTGCTCCTTAATTATTAAATTGTCACTCTTGCTGCAGCTTTCAGAATTTTATCAAACGACTATTTACCATGAGCCTTATTATTCTAATTAGTTATACATGACAGCAGAATGCATTTCAACTCATTATAAACAAATGAAACCCAGCTTTTTGTTTCTCTGGTTGTTCATGATGCAGAGTCTCACCATTTGTGCAATCACACATGTACATAGAGTAATAACATCAGTCCTTCTGACCCCCATGCTCTCCTCTCCTCCCCTACTCCCTCTGCCCAATCCAAACTTCCCCTATTCTTTATTATCCCCCTCCCACCCATTACAGACCAGCATCCACATATCAGAGAAAGCATTTGGCCTTTGTTTTTTTCTTGAGATTGGCTTATTTCACTTAGCATGATATTCTCCAACTCCATCCATTTACTGGCAAATGTCATAATTTTATTCGGTTTTAATGATGACTAATATTTCATTGTGTATATATAGCACAGTTTCTTTATCCATTCATCTATTGAAGTACATCTAGTTGGTTCCACAGTTTAGCTATTGTGAATTGAGCTGCTATGAACATTGATGTGGCTGCATCATTATAGTGTGCTGATTTTAAGTACTTTGGGTATAGATCCAGGAGTAAGATAACTGGGACAAATGGTGGTTCCATTCCAAGTTTTCTAAGGAATTTTCATACTACTTTCCAGAGTGGTTGCACCAATTTGTAGTGCTACCAGCAATGAATTAGTGCACCTTTTCCCCCACATCCTCACCAACACTTATGTTTGCTTGTATTCATGATAATTGCCATTCTGACTGGAGTGACATGAGGTCTTAGGGTAGTTTTGATTTCCATTTCTCTAATAGCTAGAGATGTGGAACTTTTTTATATATATTTGTTGATGGATTTTATATCTTCTTCTGTGAAGTGTGTGCTCAATTATTAATTGGATTATTTTTTTTTTGGTGTTAAAGTTTTTTTTTTTTCAGTTCTTTTTATATCTAGAAGGTTAGTGCTCTATCTGATGCACTTGTGTAAAATTTTTTCCCCATTCTGTAGACTTTCTTTACCTCATAATTTTTTTTAAAAAATTATTTCTTGTTTTTTTGAAAAAAAAACCAATTTATTTCTTATTTTTTTGAAAAATTATTTCTCCTATTACTTTAGGAGTCTTGTTAAGAAAGTTGGGGCCCAATCCACCTTGACAAATATTTGGCCCTGCTTTTTCTTCTATTAGGTTCAGGGTCTCTGGTCTAATTCCTTGGTCTTTGATCCACTTTGAGTTGGATTTTGTGTATGGTGAAAGATAGTAGTTTAATTACATTTTGCTACATATGGATTTCCAGTTTTCCAAGCACCATTTGTTGAAGAGGCTATCTTTTTGCTTTTGGTGCCTTTTTCTAGTATGAGATAACTGAATTTATGTGAGTTTGTCTCTGTCTATATTCTGTACATTGATCTGTATGTCTATTTTGGTGCCAATGCCATGCCATTTTTGTTACTACACCAAAAGTAGTAGAAGACAGGAAATCATTAAAATCAAAGCAGAAATCAATGAAATTGAAACAAAAGAAACAATTCAAAAACATTGACAAACAAAAATTGGTTCTTTGAAAAAATAAATAAAATTGATAAAACCTTAGCTACACTAATGAAGAGAAGGAGAGAGAAAATTCAAATTACTAAAATTTGTGATGATAAATGAAATATCATGATGGGTAATATTGAAATGTAAAAGATAATTGTTGAGGGCCACAGCCGAGTCGGGATGACGCATGGCATTTTTGCCAGAAGTAGTGGTTGAGACGTGATGCCAGCGAGCCATTAAGATGATGACTTTTGAGTTCTCGCGGAGTTCCCGTTGAGTTCTGGTTGAGCTCTCGTGGGGATTCCTGAAGAGTTCACATTGGTTGGGGAAGTGCCGGAGGAGGGATTTCTGGTTGGTGGTTCCTGGAGGAGCCGTGTGGTGTTCAGGAGAGTTCCTGGGGAGCGTGTGTGGAGTGTGCTGGTGGGGTTCAGAAATAAAGTTTGTTCCTCTTGAGTGGCTCGTGATTTGTGCCCAGCCAGACTGCAGCAGATAATTAGAAGTTATTTTAAAAATTTATACTCCAATAAAATAGAAAATATTTTTAAAGACTTTCTGACAAATTTTTATAGACAAATGATCTATCCAAACTGAATCAGGATGTACACAATTTAAACAGATCAATTTTAAGCAATGAAATAGAAGCTGTCATCAAAAGCCTACCAACCAAGAAAAGCCCAAGACCAAATAGATTCTTAGTCAAATTCTACAAGACCTTCAAAGAAGAACGAATACCAAGACTCCTCACATTATTGCATGAAATAGAAAAGGAGGGAACCCTTCCAAAATCATTCTATGATGCTAGTATCAACCTGATACCGAAAACAAAGAACATCAAGAAAAGGAAACTTCCGACCAATATCCCTGATGAGCACAGTTGCAAAAATTCTCAATAAAATTCTGGCAAATCACATACAAGAACATATTAAAAAAATAGTGCACTATGATCAAGTGGGGTTCATTCCAGGGATGCAAGGTTGGTTCAACGCAGGGAAGTAAGTAAACATAATTCATCACAACAATAGACTTAATGATAAGAACCATATGATCATCTCAATACATGAGGAAAAAGCATTAAACAAAATAAATACCCCTTCATGTTCAAAACACTAGAAAAACTAAGGATAATAGAAATATACCTCAACATTTTAAAAGCTATCTATGCTAAGCTAAAGGCCAATATCATTCTAAAAGAAGAAAAATTGAAAGCATTCCTTCTAAAAACTGGAACAAGACAAGGATGCCTTCTTTCACCACTTCTATTCCACATAGTCCTTGAAACTCTACCATAGCAATTAGACAGATGAAAGAAATTAAAACAATAGGTAATAGGTTCAGGAACCTAATAAAAGAAAAAGTAGGCCAAATCTTTATCCTGTCGGATTAGGCCCTGACTTCCTTAACCAGACTCCTAAAGTGCAAGAAATAAAATCAAGAATCAATAAATGGTATGGATTCAAACTATAAAGCTTCTTCTCAGCAAAGAAAACAAACTAATGTGGAGAGCCTACGGAATGGGAGAATGTCTTTACTACATGCACATTAGATAGAGCACTAATTTCCAGGATATATAAAGAACACAAACACCAACAAAAAAATAAATAACCCAAATAATAAATGGGCTAAGAACTGAACAGACACTTCTCTGAAGAAGATATAGAATCAATCAACAAATATATAAAAAATGTTCAACATCTCTAGAAATTAGAGAATTGGAAATCAAAACTACTCTAAGATTTCATCTCACTCAATGAGAAGGTCAATTATTAAGAATACAAGCAATTATAAGTGTTTGATGAGGATGTGGGGGAAATGGTGCAACTTGGTGCAACTATTCTGGAAGTGGTGGAAGCAGTATGGAAATTCCTTCGAAAACTTGGAATGGAACCACCATTTGACCCAGCTATCCCACTCCTTGGTCTATCTCAAAGCACTTAAAATCAGCACACTATAATGATGCAGCCACATCAATGTTCATAGTAGCTCACAATTGGACTAAACTGTGGAAACAAATTAGATGCCCTTCAATAGATAAATGGATAAAGAAACTGTGTTATATATACACAATGAAATATTATTCATCATTAAAACAGAATAAAATTATGACATTTGCCAGTAAATGGATGGAGTTGGAGAATATCATGCTAAGCAAAATAAGCCAATCCCAAGAAAAAACAAAGGCCAAACGTTTTCTCTGATATGTGGATGCTGCTGATCCATAATTGACAGGGAGGAGCATGGGAATAATGGAGCAACTGTGGGCAAAGGGGAGGGAGGGAAGAGTAGGTGTTATGGGGGTAGGAAAGATTGTGGAATGAGATGGACATCAGTACTCTTGGCACTTGTATGAGTGCACATATGGTGTGATTCTATATCATGTACAACCAGAGAAATAAAAAGGTTTGTTCCATTTGTGTGCAATGAATCAAAATGCATCTGCTGTTATGTATTACTAATTAGAACAACAAAAAAATGGGAAATATGTTAAGACCTGGGAAGTCTATATCCATAAGGCCAATAAATATCATATCTTCAAGAAAACATAAATTAAACTCAAAAAGATTTGCTGCATGATGCTCCTATAAGGAAAGCTAAAATTAAAGAACACATTGTCAATATGTGATGTCTGATTAATTCTATTCCTGTAAACAGATAACCAAACAAAAACATCTGGCCACACTAATTTTGTGGTAGCATTCAAGATAATGGTTATTTGCAAAGGGCAGAGAGGTTGGTGATTGGAGGGCAGCAGGTCTAGCCTGAGGTGGACAATATTATAATTCTGGGCTATGTTAGTTATCAGCTCTGTTCACTTTGTGATATTGCTTTCAACTCTATATTTTAACATTGGTATTTCATTAAAACCCTAAAAAAATAAGAGTTAAAGAGATAATTATTTAAGAGTTGAAATTTATATCATAATATAATTCCATTAAAATAGCACAATATATTTAATAACTTTAGTGGAATTTTTTTTTTCAAAAAGTTAGAACCTTGTCTCAAAGAGAAATCAGAAGCCTGAATAAACAAATTATTCATTAAGGGAAGTAATATTTTAGACATAACAAAACAGCATTTGGACAATATTCTCAATTCTGATTTACTTACTCATTTATTTGAAAGACATTTATTAAGCAGGTTTTCAAAGTCAATAATTAAAAATTAATTTTAATTGGTATTTGTGTATCCATACCTATTTAGCCAGTGGTATAGTACATGGTAACATCTTGTAGGAGGGGGCGTGATCCTCCATATTTTACTACCTTAAATTTGAAGAGCTCATTTCATCTAAGCCACATGATAGTCTATAGTCCCGGCCTGGGTGGGATGGCTAACTACTATCTCTGTGGAAGAACAAAACACTATAGGCAAAGTGCTACCATAATGTTTTAAAAAGTTTGGTTTTGGGAATGAGATCAATCTGGGCACCAATCCTAGCTCTGAAGCATTTTAACAGGGAGGCCTTTTGCCAACTTATGTGAGAGAGGTACCTGGCCTTATAGTGCTTACTGAGCACCCAGTACTCTCCTAGGAAATGTCATAAACCTACTTGTTCTGTCCTTGCAGCAACAATTCTGAGTCATATGATAATTTTATTGGAAATTCACAAATGGTGTAACTGAAGCACAGGAAAGTTAACATTTTGCCTAAAGTTATAGAGACAACTTTGGAACTAAAATTTTAATGTTTACTGACTATTTACAGAGCACATAATCTTAATAATTAAATTATGTTGACTTTCTGTCTAGTTTAAACAACTTCAGGACTCCATTCCCTCACTTGAAAAGGTGGGATAATTTTATTCACACACTAATCTTGCTGTGGGGACTGCATTAAAAAGGTAGCAGATGCCATGCAGGGCACATAGCCATGTGCATTTGATAAATGTTTGTTGAACTTAGATGAAATAATTTTATCTGACTTCAGCTTGCCTGATATAGAAAATGATAATATGGTGGAGGGACTTCTTGTTCTTTACCAAAATATCAGCTTTTTAATAAACGAATGCTCAGTTGAACAAATCAGATGTGGGTCCAGATGTCAGAAGGCACATGAATGCAGACAGACATGAGCAGCCTGTCAGGAGGATTCTGTGATGGATTTCCAATGCCAGTCCATGAACAGAATGCCAGAACTCTCAAGTGGCACCTCTGGGCTCCTGTTGTGAGTTTGCTTCAGACTCCTGACGGCTCAGTTGCCTGAAGTCCTCTCTCTGCTCCTGGGGAAGTAGGCTGTGGAGCCTCCCCCTAGGCAAGCCCTCACGGGCATGTACAGATCTAGGTGGAGTCCTTAAACTTGGTGGCTGCAGTGGCCCAGGTTTATGTGAGGCTGATCACCTGTTTGAGTGTCATTTAGAAGGTGTGATTTCCATTTCCTCCTTTGTTCTTTAATTTTCCAAGTGCTAAATTAATATAGAGGGCTTTTAAAATCCAAAAATATCAGTTGAATTTTTTTAGATACCTTTCCTACCTTGCCTACTCATCATAAATAGACTATAACATCCAACTTGGAAGTCTCTAACTAGGCATATGTGCATCCAGATCATCCCATCAGATCAGGAGAGCCACTCATGGAAAGAGAAAAACAAATATTCATGGTCCCAAAATACCTGTACGTGGTAACCTGAGCAATGACAGGCTGGCATACCTCTGTTTCTGCCTTGTCACATTAATCAAGAGCTACCATTGACATCAGCTTTGCCATGGAATTTTGGTGAGAAGGTAGGCCTGCTTCTATAATCCCTAACGGACTCTGGGCCAGTACTTTGCCTGTGGTTCATAGACAGTATCCTCTTTACGAATTACAAGTATCTAGAGAAGGAAGAAGTCCATGGAGGTCTTGTTTTTGTTGAAAGGTCAACATTTGTTGAATGTCCCTTGTAGTCCAAGTAGTATATCAAGTGGTGCTGATGTAAACATCAGACCAATACACCTGCTGCCTTCAAGGAGCTCACCCTTATTTGACAAGAGAATCAGGCAATTTCTGTGCAGCATCACAGCAGTGCAATGTCAGGCTCAGGTATGATGAAGGCAAAGGTGAGTGGCACTAATCCCAGGAAGGAAATGAGAGTCCATAGACAGTAGGTTTTGGTGAGGTCGTATTAGAGCTATGACACTGAGGCACAGGTTTGAAGACATGGCTGGCTGACTACTCAGCGAGGTCTCCACATTCCTCCTGACTTGCTCCATCAAGCTGAAATGCCCTCCATTGGCAGTAATAACCACCTGTCCAGTTAGGTCATGACACCTGGCACAACTCCAGAAAGGAGACCTGAAGAAGTGTCTGGGGGAGGGGGAGGTTGGGGAAGGTTCTAATAAAAAGATTGAGGTGTGGAAGTTGACCCCAACCCCTCTTCCTAATCTTACACGCAGTCCCCAGGGAAACAGAATGCTCGGTGGTACTACAGCCCCCTTTGACAATGAGGGGAAAGAAAAGGAATCTCAGGGACTTCAGCCAGAAGCACTGACGACATCAATGAGCTGTGGTCCTGAAATTTAAAAATCTCTGGGATGTGAGATAAAAAGGTGCAGTTGTTCAAGCCACTTTAAGTCAGGCATTCTGCTTCTTAGACAATATTAAGGATGAAAGCTGAGTAAATAATGCATCTACGTGAAGGGTTGTGGGAACTGTGTGTGTTTCAGGTAGGTGATCTGCATGTGAGGTAGACAGAGGGTGGACAAGTTCATCACGTGAGAAAGATGAGAAATTCACTGGGAGTTGGGCTCAAGGTCAGAGAGAAAGCTAGAGACATAAAGGATCACTGCATCTGAACAAGCCCTGTGAGACCTTCCAGGAAGCTCAGGCAGAGACTGGAGAGAAGGGAGCCTATTCTGCTGGGTGCTCTGAGGTTCAGGAAGCACCTGTTTGGGGTGGTTTCAAGTAGAGCAAATGGAAACCCAGTTGGCAAAGTCCTTTTAGTCACAGAGGCAGGGTGTGTGATTATGAAGTTTGGCCTTTCAGCTTTAGTGGAGATAATCACTCAGAACAGAACAAAACTGTACACCAGTGCTGGCCCACATGGCAGCTGCCAGTCATGTGTGGCTGTTGATGACTTGAAACGTGTTACAATCTGAACTGCCATGCCACAGACGTAAACTGAAACCCACTTTTCAAATACTTATGAAATACGTAAATTATCTCATTAATTTATTTATATCAATGGCAGTATTGAGTCAAATAAAATATTATGTATATTAATTTTGTAAAATAACAGAACTAGCAGAAAATTGAAAGCTGTCCACATGGCTTCTGTCCCATTCCTACTGGACAACATCACTGGGGACAATGCTATCAGGACACTACCACAATAATCTGCAGGATATATGGTGGTCAGATAACTAACTGATAAAGTGAAATGGAAAGAAATATTGAGTAGATGCTCCAGAGTGAGGTGAAGTGATTAAATAAAAACATTAAGAAAAGACAGACTCTGAGAGTAGCATTTATTCAGTTGGGTGCTCACCATTTATATTGTGCTATTTCTTAAGTATGTTGATTGCTGGAACACTCCTAAATCTATTAACTTAACAAAATGTAAGCTTTGTTTTCCACCCGTCGGCAGCACAGAGCATCTACGGGTTGGCATTCTACTTGGTGACTCAGTTGCCAGTTTCACCCCATCTTGTGGTTCCACTGGCCCGGGGGCATCTGGATCTGAAACAACTGATCAGGAGTAGAAGAGAGAAGGTAGAGAATTATGCAGCTGACTGTTGTAGTAGTTGTTGTTGTTAATTTGATGAGCCAGTCACAAAAGCATTGTGTCAATTCTGTGTTCCTTTTAGCAGCCAGAGAAGTGACAGGTCCACCCCAAACTGTGAGAGAAGCTGGTGACAACCAAGCTGTCTCTCAGGAATTAAGAAGCATGGGATTGGTAGACAGTCAGCCCATCTCTTCATGGGTTGACATGGGTGATGTGCAAAGTCACTTCTATGGAGAGATAGGTCACACCTTTACACATGTCATTTTGAGACTGAGAGTCTGTGAGACATATAAGTGGACTTGGCTTTAACATGCCTGGTGGTACAGAATTAAATTTCAGGAGGGAGCTCATATTGGACATAGAGATAGAGACCTCATCAAGCCATAAATAATCACAAAGGGGAATGAAAGAAGTGACTTTGCTTCACTAGAAATGACCGTGGGACTCCGCGCTCCACCTGCATTGTCTAGGGGACCATCTCAAGCCATTTAGGAGAACTTTTGCATCTCAGCAAGGACACCACCATCCTTGATTTGCAGGGGGTGCATTGCTATGATTGTTCTGTGGGTTTCTCTGCCGATTTCTCAACTGGTAAAGTCAAGATTAAGATTCAACAGTGAGGTGGACATTTGAGAGAAACCCTCTGCCACTGCACTCAGGATGCCAGGAGAGTCTCAGAGCCTGGGCTGCATGTTGTAGAAGTGACTCCAGTTTGGTTTGCTGCCAATCTTGCCGGTCCTTTCCTTTTAAGTGCCCCATCTTTCCATCTAAACCTCGAGGCTTTTCAAAATGCCACACACTGAATGAGTCCACTTCTCCCCACTTTCCATCACACTTCAGCTGTGGAAGGCTGTGTCTCCTCTTGGCCACTGCCACTGAGAATGCTCTGGCTAGAATTGAAAATGGCCCTGAGCCAACTGTCAGGTGTGGAAGGAGGGTGGGGTTGTGAGTCTCTCTCCTCAGATGCAAAGTTTAAAGGGGACCTCCAAAGCATCAGTGGTCAAGATGACTGTTTTAGTGTAATACTACTAAAAATTAAAATTAAGAGAAAGAACTCATGTGGAACAAGACATACAAATTGAGAATTAATGATTTCTCATGGCAGATCCTTCCCAATGTGCTGGTGCTCTCTACCTTCTTGGTGTGTTGGTTGCTCTCTCTCCTGCCTTTGCTTTCTGCCTACCTTTTTCAGAGTCTCCCACTTGGGCCATCCTGTTCACAGAAAAGACTTCACTTCTGCATCATTTTCAACAACGTAGTTATTTTATGATGACCAAAATCACTCTTTTTAGGTCAGATATTCCCCTAAAATTTAGAGGCACACTTTTAACAGCCTCATGGACATCTCCATCTGAGCATTGCCTCCCCAGTAAGCCCTGAAATCTAATATGTCAAAAACCTGAATTTATTTTTTGTGTTTCCCCAGTGCTTTGGTCAGCTTTTCCACTACTGTGACTAAATGATCTAATCAAAAATTTTAGAGGAAGAAAAATTGAGGGCTGATGGTTTCAGAGGCCTTAGTCCATAGAAGGGTGGCTCCACTCCTTGGGGCTCAAGGTGAGGCTGAGCATCATGGCAGAAGAGTGTGGCTGAGGGAAGCTGATCACATGATGATCAGAAGCAGAGTCCACTCATCAGATACAGATTTATACACAAAGCCACGCCCTAATTCCCACCTCCTCCAGCCACATGATACCACTTCAGTTTCCACTCAGTTAGTCCCTATTGGGGAGTTAAATCACTGATTGGGTTAAGATGGTCAAAACCTAGTCATTTCTCCTCTGAACCTTCTTGCATTGTCTCACATGGGAGCTTTTGGGGGACACCACATCTAAACCATAATACCCAGAGAATTACTTCTCCTCATCCTCTGTTACAGCCAGGGATCCTAGCTGTCCCCCTTCACTCTGCACAATAAGTCACTCAACAGACTCTAGTATATTATGTCTGTATATTTCCTAAATCTACTTCATCTGCATGTTTAAGAATGTTGCCCTGACAAGAATATTATTATCATCTTTCCCCTTGTCCCCATGAAGCTCTTCTCTCTCCCTCCTCCCTCCACTTCTCCCCTCCCCCTCTCTTTACCCTTCTGTCATACACATATTCACAAACACATGGGCGGGCAAGAATGCATCATCTCAGTTCACCCAATGTGTAACTATGTGATATGTGTGCATTCACACATGTGAATAGAATGTTGAGGTAGGATAGTTAAAGGTATTAGGCATGATTCAAAACTGTTATCCTCATAGGATGTTGTTAATAGCACAGTCAGGTAAGGGTCGTCTGTCAAGGGAGGGTCCCAGGGGACTGAGACACTGGCTGAGAGAACTCACATGCCTTACTCTGAGCTAAGGGTTCAATAGCCGGAAAAGATGGTCCAAATACTAGTGAGTATTTCCTATGTCAAACTAATAAGCCTATTGAGCAAAAGGAAAACTGAGCCAGATACTTTAGGGTGAAATTTCTCAAACACTTCCCCCCCTAGAAATCTGTGAAGCATGCTGTGACCATCTGCTCACCCTTCCCAAGAGACCAAATGCTGGTCAGACCTGCCCTGCAACCTGTGGGCATCCATCTTGCCAGGAAGCCAAAGGATGCATGAAGACAGAAGCAGGACACAGGAATGTCCCTTTCCCCAACTTCTCTCCAGTTCATCCACAAAATAAAGTGACCAGTGGAAAGAATTTTCTTCTGTACAGAAAAGTAAGGACAACACTATTTGCCTTCGTCTTGTTGTCTCCCAGGGCCTGCCCAGTGGCTACGGCACAGCTTGAGGATGAGGAGAAGCAATTCTCTGGGTGTTATGGTTTAGACACGGTGTTCCCCAAAAGCTCCCATGTGAGACCATGCAAGTCTTTTTCAGGAGGTGGGTCATCAATCAGGTGTGGATTCCTCCTAGAATTTCCAGGAGGGTTAGTCACATGGAGTCTTTACCCTTTGGAATTTGCAACAAGAGTGACATACTGAGGGGTTCCGAGCGTAAAGGAAGGGATAATCTTTTCTCTTTTCTAAATTATATGAAGCTTCCAGGAGAGCAGGGAGCAGTACAGCCATAAATTTTTTGACCAAGGGGTGATTCTAGGTGTTACAGAGAAACCTCGGCTGTTTGGCTGCTCCTTCAACTCTGGTCTTATTTGGACCAAGTGCAGGTCACTAACACACTGGAAAAATATGTCCTATGGCAAAGAGGAGGGTAGCCAAAATGAGACAACATATTATGAGAATTAAGAGGCAGGAGGCTGATGTGTTGCTATGTCTTTCTTACATTAAAATAGAAATAGTTTTTCACCAAAATACCTGCCTTGTGTGTGTATTTATCACAAAAACCCAGAGGGAGTTTTGATGGCTCCATTTACAATGCCTCGGCCAGCCAGCTATTTTTCCTTTCTTTCCATTTTTTCCCTCTTCTATTGACAACAGTTTGGGGACAACGTGCTTTTTAGTCATTACTTTTCTTGTGCAGTCAGTATTGCCTTAAGAAAAAAAAAGAGAGAGAGAGAGAGAGAAGCACTCTGAATGTAACAAACCAGGTTTCATACTGGGTTTGTGATAGTTCAGGCAAAAGGGACAGAAAGAAAATTTGCACAGGTTTGGAATAGTTGCTAATGGATTTCCTGTCGAGTAAAATTAGAACAAATCCAGTGAGGCTGGGCATGAAGAAGGGGAGTCCAAGTGGACAAAACATCTGGACAAATATCCAGGGCAAATCGAAGGTAGTGCAAGGCCTTGGTAGTGCAAGGCCGGTCTTGGAGGCCCTGGCCGTTCCTGCTTTCCTGAGCAAAATACATTGTCACTTCACGTTGCCAAACTGAATCCCTCTAACTTCTGTTGCCCAAATGAATCCTATTTATAGTCCAAGATCCTGTTATTGCCATCAATTCTAGAAACACCACCTGACCCCTTGCAGGCTGACATCACCCTCCTCCCTGTCTCCTGGCTCTCTCTAGTCACAGTGAATAGCTCATTGAGGGAGGTCCCTGGAGACTGCTCCGTGTACCTGGCCAGGAACCACTGAGGATCCGGCCCAGGCATGTTGTCTCCAGAATCGCTTCTATCACATCACTGCTTGGTTTCATATCACCTCCACCTCACTTAACTGCCATGACACCTTATTGCTCCTTGGTTCCTGAAGAGAATTGTTTTGTGTGTGTGTGGCAGGGGATCAGGTCTCTCGCTGACAATCTTGCTCTTCAGTGACTAGGCTCAATCTGGCAATGCTCCATTATCTAACCACCTGGGGAGTGACGGCTCCAATTAAACTGGTCTCATTAACCTCTGGGCCTATTAGCATCCACTTTCTTCTTGGCATTTGTTCACATGATCAAAAGCACTGAATCTCCTTTGTCTTGCCTCCCAGTGCTCTCAGTGTCTGTGCCCACCACTGCTCTTGAGTCCCCCACTTGTTAGAAACACCACAGCATTCTGCTTTTAATCTGCTCCTACTTGATGTGATCCTGTTACTTTGTGTCCTTTATTTATACAAAAAAAGTGCAATGAGACTAATGATTATTAAACCTTCAAATAGTATTATGGTTGATAATAAATATCTGATACATGTTAACCAATATTTTTATTATTAGAAGAAAGTTTTATGTGTCTGCTTAGTATCACCTATATTTACATAGAGAATTGTAAACCTATTTAATCCGGTACATTTATTTTTATTTTATGTACTGAGGATTTAGCCCAGGGTCACTCTACCACTGAGCTACACTCTCAACCCTTTTAATTTTTATTTTTATATTGAGACAGAGGCTCACTAAGTTTTCCAGAGTGGCCTCAAACTTATGATCTTCCTGGCTCAGCCTCCCAAGTGGTGATGATTACAAGTGAGTGCCACCATGCCAACCTCTCATTTAATTTTTTGACAATATCAGAAGAATGTCCAGAGAGTGGAATGCACATTTTTAGTGTACAGATCAAGAGCTGCAGGACAGAACTAGGGGTCCAGAATGTCATCAGTCCAAGCCTCCTGCTTTCTCAAAAGCCATGTGTCTCTCCAGCCAGGATTTCCAACATAATTTCCTAATTGATTTGTCACATGCCATCAGAGTGCCTGTGCAGCTGAAATATCATTAATGATGCCCTTGACGTGCCGTCTGGGATAAGCCCACAATTAGGAACTTGGACACGGAAGAGCGTGACCACTGGGAGTGGGATTGAGAGCTGCCTTGGCGTGCTCAGGGAAGCCGAGGGGAACGTGGCATTGAAATCTCCTGTGTCGTTAAGCCCCTGATATCTATGCTGGATCAGGAACTTGTAAAAAGGCAATGTTAATCTTGCAAACATTCCATGAGAGCAAGTGGACAGCTGTTGGCAGAGGTCCCCCTCATCCCTAAGGAAAGCAAGGACAGCCGGAGGCACTCTAGGATCTCACAGGGATCCCGAGGGGAAGGTTTCATGGTAAAGAGTTAAAGTGAAATTCAGGGAGGCTCAAAACTTGTCAAAGTCACTCAGCTCTGAGGCTCCGGGCTCTGGCACAGGCAGGTCTGGCTGACATAGGACTATTCCATGAACCAATCGCACGCCTCAGTGGTTTCTTGAGCATATACCCCAAACCAGTCCTTCAAGTGATCCAAATTCCTTTCCTCGTGTGGCTGCTCCCCTATTACCTGCCCTGGGACCAGTTAAAACTAAAATCATGACCACTCCCAATTCTAACCTCTTCATCATCATAATAAGCCTTGACTCAATCAATGCCATTGGCACTTCTAGAGACTTCCTTTTCCCCAAAGTAGTAGATTATGAGATAATATTTAAGGACAGACAGATTTACTTTTCACATTTTATGGGAGCTACTGGTGAAAAAAGGAGAGAAGGTAAAAGAAAAATTTACATTTCTTACCCCAGATGATGGTGAGGGAAAGTAGAACAAGAAAGTTAAGGCCAGGACCTTCCTTCTCCCTCCCTCCTTCCTCCCTTCCTTCCCTCCCTCCCTCCCTGTCCTCTAGGATTCTCACCTTTCCTTGGGCATGGTGACCTGGAGGAGATGACCAGAGGGACAGCAGGATGATGGCCAGACAGAGCCTGGGGTCAGACTGAAGGTCTGTGGGGTGAAGAGTCTTTAAGATCAAGCAAATGCAGGTGTCTTGACCCCATCCTGGGTGCTAGGTGTGGGAGGCCAACCTTACGGGTGACTGAGCGCCTCAGCACCCAGCTGGGGAGTATAACTCAGTCACCCTTAAGGTTGGCCTCCCACAGCTAGGAGCTCATCACCAAAGGCTACTGCGGGATGTCATGTGCCTCTAGAGCAGAGAGGATACCTGAGCGTCCCTGCGTCAAGAGGTGCCAGCTCTGAGCTCCATGGATGACAAGTCTTCTTCCTCCAGAAGTGACAAGGCGGCGCCAAGGGAAAATGGAGTGAGGGTAGACTGTGAGAGCCTTCCCACTGAGAAACGACTCAAGGATGACTTCAATGGATTGGTTATTGGAATACATGAACTCTGAGTTATCCTCAGTTTCTCAAAAATATGAGACTTTTGAAAACAAAAACATGTGTATCTATTTATCCATGTGAGTAAATTGTGCATAGATGTGTGGCCCTGGTAGATTCATCGAGCACTATTTAGCTTTGAAATATCCATAAATGTATTTGTGGCAGTTGGTGCTCCTGCCTCCACCCTGGCCTACCAGGCTGCAGAGCCTCGAGGACAGAGGCAGCCCGAGGGGTGCATGGTCTGCTGGTGCATTAGCCATGTGTGGCACAGCACAGCCCAGGCCCATGCCCACGCCTGCTCCTGTGAAGGCTCAGTCATTAGAGTGGAGGTGATTAGACTGATCAGTGCCCCTCCCTACTGGGTGCTTGGAGCAGAGTCTTCAGCTGGGCTGGCCCGGCAGACTCAAGGCCCCTGCTCTGCCTGGGAACGCTCTGGTGGGGGTCAACCATCAGCATAGGCGACGTCCACCTAATTATCTGCAGAGTTGGACTGACTGACCCCCGCAACATATTGACCCCCCACACCACACACACATAGCACACAGGCCCCTGGTAATCCACTCTCAAGCTCATGAACTGTGCAATAAAAAAACATTCCTCAGAAGCAACAGTAATTGGAAGGTAGTGTACACTTTATAAACTGCTTTTTAATCTTCATCTGATTTTATCCTGTCACCTCCCACTGAGAATACAGGAGTGCTAACTGTGCCCTTTCTTATCCTGTTTTATGGGATAAGAAACTTTAGCAATTTATTTTTGTATCTAATTAAATCTGGAGCTGTGCACCGGCTAAGATCCAGTGCCCTCTGTATGACTTACTGGGCTCCCCACTACGGAACTGGAGGCTTTAAGACAGCAGGGACTTTGTTCGGTTCCTCAACCAACAAAGCACAGGCATGTGCTAAACTCGGCTTACCTTTGCGTGAACCAGTGGGTCGAGCGAAGCCATGCAGTTGAGAGAAAGTGCCTGTGTTTGCTCATAGCAATGTCAGGACCTGGCTCTTAGCAAGGAGAGGATTCAGCAGCGCCACTGAGGAGCCCAGGCAGGAATCAGCACAGAGGATGCAATGCTTTCCATGTGCAGGAGCCTGATGTGAGTGCTGCTCAGAAGCTGACAGGAAGAAGGTGGGCGACACTGGTTTTGTGAAGCTAAAAGGGCCTCTTCCAGGCACTGGGTGTCAGCTCACTTCATCAGAATTGCTCCAGTGAAAAATGAGAATTTTTGCCCTTTGATTTGATTTGCCCATGTTATTCTCATTCTAAAACAGAAAACACTGCAGGAGGGGCCCTAAAGCTCACGTGCTGGCCCCTCTGCTTCCCCTCAGCGTCATCAAACAGATGGATCATGCAAGGGAACGTGTTGAGACCGATTGAAACCCACAGAGAACTTCTCTGCTCTAAAGTTGTACTCTCAGTGTTCATAATATGGCTCATGGCATGGAGGCAGCTTCCTATCTAAGATTTTTACATCTACAGTGAATAACTTAGGATAGAGGTTTACCCAACTGTTTGGAACATGTGTTACATATTGAATGTCTGCTTCACACCAGGATCTCTGAGTTCTAGGAGTTGAGAACCCATCTGTGTGATGAGCAAACGCACGTGTCATGGTCAGTATTTCTGGGTTGTACTAACCACCAAACTTACTCTAGTTATTTCTTCTTACCTTCCACTAGGTTACACATTCCTCAAAAGCAGGCACATTTCTATGCATTTCTGTGTTTTATATTTTGGTCATTAACTCAGGAATGTGTGTATTGAAGAAAATGCATTTAATCCCCTACTTTCCAGTCACTGAAGAAAAAGAGAAACCCATGAAAATAGTATTATAACAATATGGATGTTGAACTGAGCCCTCACCGTGGGTGACAACTAGGATTTAATTTATCATTTCCACTGTTTTCTGCATGTGAAACCCAAGACTTCAGGTATCTGTGGAGTGTGCCTCAAAAACAAGTAGTAACTGCTGTGACCTGTGATCATGGGCATCCATGAGCACAGGGCTGGACCCTATGTAGTGACTTTTCAACACTGCCCTTGTAGGGAAGCTTACATCATTGATGAAACTGCATATCAGATATGGGAAAGTCCAAACTCTAGCAGAAAAAGAAGAAAACAGTAGGTTCAAAGAATCACCCTCGTCCTGGATGAGACTGTGTCCTGCCACATCCCACCACAGGCATTCAGGAGAGAACTTTTTCTCAAGCTCTTCCCTGTCGTCAATCTGGAGATTTTTTTTTTTTGTCTGCCTTCTCCGTCTGTGGCAGCTTTTTTCAAGAAATTTACAGTGATGTCAGTTTGCTTAAATGGATGACTGGAAAAAGCAAATGGATCTCAAACTCCCAGACAGCATCTCATGACCTAAAATAACTGTCACTTGGTTCTGCATTATGGATGAGACTCTAGTGTGACCTAGAGATGTGACCAATAGGTCAGGGGCCAAAGTCTGTCTGGGAAGCTGGCTGTTCAAGACCCATGCGTGTTGAGCAGCCGCCTGACCTGGACAGGCTTTCCTGTGTATTTTTTACCAAGGGGAACACATTTGCCTCTTCTTCCCAATCCCCATTCAGACTTCATTCTCTATTTCCAAATGTCATTGTTCAAATTATCACTCACATCATTGTTACCCCAGTTACCATACTTCAGAGATGTTGAAGCAGAGCAGAGACCCCACCTAGAAGACCCCCACCATAATTGTCAGCAAAGATGTCTGCAAAAGCCCTGAGTGTGGCTAGAACTTCCTATTTCCTGATTGCTCTATCTTGCAACAGCTGAGTTTGGCCATGGGCTTCATGATGATGTTACTCTGCTTTTGTGATAAAATGTAAAACCTCTGACTGTTCTAAAAATCGAGACAAGAAACACTTTCTGAGAACAAAAAGAAAAAAATTACTTTTATGTAGATGCCTACCAAAATGCAATTCTTCACACCCCACCTCTCACTAGGTATAAAGTTGAAAGAATTTCTAGACTCTTGCTCCAGAGAATAATCTGGACGGTGGCCCCTCTGGACTCTGGAGTCAATAAACCTACTTCCTGAAAATTCCTCAGGTGTCCAGCCCCTCTGTCCTATGTCAGTGTGTCTGTCCCCAATGCTCATCAATCTTGCACCTTGGTATTTTGGGTAATTTCCCTCAGGGAACTCAATCGTGAATGGTGGGGGTCTTCTAGGTGGGGTTTGCTAGCTTTATTTATTCCTCCATCTCTAAATTCCTCCCTTGTGCTGAGAATTCATGTGCATTTGTGTACACTCTCTCACACACACACACACACACACACACATACACACACACTTATGTATGCATTTCTATTCTTCTTTTCTTAGGGCCAGATATGTATATCTAGCTAATCGAAGTTCTAAACTGTGTACTCACTAGGAATCTGAACTTCATTAGGTCCAAAACTTAACCTTTGATGTGTCTGCCAAACCTATGAAGCCTTCAAAGCAAGGAAGGTCTGCCTCTGTTGCCTATAAGCTCTATCTTGAGCAAGCTACTAATATTTTATTTGCTTCAACATTAAGGCAGTGATAACAATACTCTTTCCCAAACTGTGAAGGCCTTGGTACAAAGTACAGCCTGCCCTGACATCAAGAGCAGGCAAGTTCCCCTTAACAGACGCTAGCCTCATTCCCAATAGCCAATACCTGCCCGGCCCTATGTGAAAACTCAAGGAAATATTTGTTTAATGATTTTACTTCTCTATCTGAAGGTGTCAAGAATTGGAGGAAGGGACCAATGATGACAAGAGCCAGGGAATCAAGGATGAGCGGGAAGACAGCCTGTCTTCGAAAACCACGGGCTCCTCCTCACCCAGGGATCTTCCAGTCCCCAGCACCATGGCTTCTGAAGAGGATGCTCTTTTCACTATCAGATTGCCATGATCATTATCAAGCCCAGTGTTTCCAAGGAAGTTCCCGCATGTGCACACATAGGGGTTTGATGCTGCCTTTCTTTCCTGACACCTGGTTCAGTCCTCCCACAAACACAAGGAAGTAAATTGCATCATTATTTCCATTTTACACTGGAAAACCAAAACTCAGAAAAATTACGTAACTTACCCAAAGTCACAATCTGAGATGGTGTCAAGAAACATAATAATCCTGAATCTCTCATCCTAACTAATACAATATAGTAGGTGAAAAATAAAAACAAGTGAGAGAGTTTTGGGAATAGCTGGAAGGGGTGATGTCCAATCCAATGGAGTCTGTAATCCTCCATGGATTCAATATGAAGCCCTGGGACCATTATCCCTGCAGGTGCGAACATCATTGCAGCAGCATCTAAGAGAGTTTCTGTGTTTTCAAGAAAAACACAGAATTTATTCTTTTTCTCTAAGTCAAATCTAATTGGCAACTGGATCACCGGGTCAAAACAGGAAAAAGGTAGACATAGCTTGTTTAAAATGAAGGACCTTTTTGAATGGATACTGGTGTCTCAAAGGCCCTTCATTTTCTGATGTGAGCTCTAATTGCAGATTTCAGATTAAAAATTGGAATTTTCCAAGGGAGCCTGGCCTTGAACCTGTGCAGTCATTGGATGTTATGAGTGCCTCAGGCTTGCCTTTCTTTGTTTAGGGGACTACATCATGCACGTGGAATCCCTGCTCAAGAATTTGTTAAATTGGCATGTCACAATAGACAACAGCAAAAGGATTTGTTCAAAATTAGCTTATGCCTTCTGAGAGAGCATCCACTATGATCTCCCCAGCACTTGAGCTGAGGTGGTTCATAGCCAGTGTTGTCTGTATTCTCCAAATGGATAAAAGAAACCATGCTTTCAGAAAATTCTCCTCCACTCTCTCACCTCCCAGTCTCCTGAACACTGAGGCAGGAGACATCAGGGCCTTAGATAATTGCTCCTCTGTTGAGTACAACAGAGACCAAGAATTTGACATTTCCCTGGGTGCAAGCCCACTCCACCTGCCCCTCCCTGCTGACCTCTTCCTCACTGCTGCACCCCTGTCCCCCTCACCACGATGTCCATCTGATCCCAACATAGTTACTGGATGATGTCTGACTCAAGACACAAAATTCCTTCCTCTCTATTAGTCATATCCACAGGAAAACTCTACCTCTCTCCCTTGATCTAGGTTTCAGATAAGGTATCACTGTCTGACCCAAATGGAGGGCAAGTACATTTACGAGCCTGAAATATGTGACATTCTAGGATAGATGTTTTAAAAGTGGTCATCCAACCAATGCATCATCCTGTCAATCAAACTGTTAGATCTAGAATGACTGGTGTTCCAACCCTGGGAGCACCAGGTGCAGAGAAGGGATTATGAAAATGCCTTAGTTCTCTTTCCTTCCATTACTTTTTCTATCAGTGTGGACATTGGCTTCCTACTCTTCTGTCTTACCTCAGTGTTTCAGGCCCAAATCATTGGAGTCTTTTCCATTTCTATAAATAGTGGACATTATTTTTTAGAATTCTTTTAGTTTTATGGGAAAAGTGAGACAATTGTACAGAGAGTTCCCCTACATAATCCTGTACCATCAGTTTCTACCATAACTAACATCTTGTATTAGTATAATAGATTTTTCTAAATTCATAGACCAATGCTGTTATGTTATTATCAACTAAAATCTATAGCTTAAATTCAGATGTTCTGTTTCGTAGTTTGATAGACTTTGACAATTGTGTGATTGTTCATATTCCTATCACTGTATCTTTCCTTTCCTATAACTCCTTCATACTCCACCTACTGAACCTCTCTCTCCCCTTGGATCTTTCTCCTCTCTCCATAGCTTGTTTGTTTGCTTGTTTTTCTGGTCATGGAAATTTAACCAAGGGCCTTGTGTTATGTTGGGCAAGCACTCTTTGTTAAGTTACATCCCCTGCCAGTCTCGGTAGTTTACAAAATTTCTAGGATGACACATAGTGGGAATTATATAGAATGTGTCCTTTTCAGACTCATTTTTTCACTTGCTGTATATACTTGAGAATCCTCCATGTAAATTTATGTATTGATAGTTGATTGCTTTTTAATCACTGAAATAATATTCCATTTTATAGATGTGCCACATCAAATATGTTATACATGTTTTGTAAGGATTCTCCTCCAGCCTGTTGCTTGTTAGGTCAACCTCTTAGCAACACTATAAGTGGGGACATTTCTTACCCTGTTTTAAGATCTAAAGTGCTAAATGATAATCTTTTGAAAATTCTTTTAAACACCATTTGCTTTCAGAAAAACCTGGTATGCATAAAGTATAGTTAGGTAATTAGCCTGATTAAGCATGGTGGCCTTTTTAATTTTTTTATTTTTTTTTTCAAAAAGTCAAAGCAGTCACATTTGGTATTGATGCTTTACAATAATAGTTTGTGAACATTTGAATCAATGATTATTCACTGTCTATAGAGCAGAGGTCATTCTGTAGGAATTTTGCTTGTGAGCTGATAAGAAGCCTAACATTTCTTACGCATTCTAAATAAATTCAAAATCATCTACCTACAAATCTGAGTGTTGTCTGTTTTCTGACAAAATGTCAAAAGATACAATCTTCATAAGTACTTTTTACATTAATAAAATAAGGGTCAGTCGTACATGAAAACAAAATGACACCCTGGGAAATACCTTTGGTTATAGAGATCCAGTTGTCCCTCAACTATGAAACCACGTAAATATCTTCTATTTATTGTTGCACTTATTATGCTTACACCGAAAGCAGTTTGCCTCTCCTTAAGCATTGGGAGAAGTGGTTCATTCCCTGGAGTATACCATAGAAATTTTCCTTATATTTCCCAAGTACACATGCTTACACACGTAAACCGCTAATAAAGCCAATAACCACTCGGCTGGCCAGCATGTGTCTGCCAAAGACCATCTGTGGAATTTTGATGAGATTATCTGAAACTGCAGGACCTGGCTGCTGCTGTGTCACCATTCGAACCACATTAGTTTAGAGCACTACTTGAGGAGTTCACAGAGCACACATCTGTGCTTAGGAAACTCTGCTTTAAAATCTGGGACACCAACCCCGCCCCCCAGTGGAGCTACTGTGTCTCTAGCAACTCTGCAGCTCCTGGTCCTAATACAGGTTCTCTGAGGTTGCTGAAAAGAAACTGCAAGCACATTGAAATACACCAAAACGTCACTCACAGAACACACACTGGGTCATCTTATATGAGACATCTTATATGAGGTGTAGTGGAAAATAACAAAGTTTACCAGGAGATGGGGAGGTGGCTGTTCAGTGGTAAATAATGACTGATACGAGGTAAGTTCCCAAGATATTCTAAATGTCTACAATAACAATAAGGAATCGTATACAATAATAATGCTAAGAAGATGGATTTCAGTTTAACCTTCTTAGCAAAAAGAAGAAGAAGAAGAAGGAGGAGGAGGAGGAGGAGGAGGAGAAGGAGGAGAAGGAGGAGGAGGAGGAAGGAAGAGAGGGAGAAGGGGAAAAAAGAGGAAGAACAAGGGAGGAAAGAAAGAATGAAGGAAGGAAGGAAAGAAAAGAAGAAAAAAGAAAAGAAGGACAAAGATTAAATACATACCAAGTTTTTTGGAGAAGACAGGTAAGTTTATTGCCTAGATTGTGCTAATGTAACATGAGTATATACATATGTCAAAACTCCCCAAATAGCATTTATTAATTTTATTCGGTTTTACGTAAGCTAATTATATCTCAATAAAGTCATGGACAAGAAGAAAGCTTGAGACTGGAAAATCTGACCTATTACTTAATAGCAGAAAACCTGGTTGAACCCCCAAATCACATGGACTGTAAAGTTCTTCCCTTGTCCTTCTTTCCTTTTCACAATCCAAAAACCTTATGGTCATATTCTGCATCCAGATATTAATGAGTTGATATTCAAAATTGAGTGTCCTTGCTGTCTTTCATGACACTCAGCAAGACTTGAATAATGTTATTATAATATAATGTGAAAAATAGACCAAGAGGAACTTAAGGTCTGCAGAATGAAATAAGTGCTAAACCAGAAAAGAAGAGTAATTGGTTCTCGTTACAGAATGAAAGAAGTATTGATTCAACCATCGCATGATCAGGACATGCATTTGTGTTTCTGAGTCCAGCTGTTACCACCACCTTAGGTACTAGGGTGGGAGAAGCTTATGTTACTTTAACAAATAATTCCTTGCTTTCAATGCTTACCACAAAGTACTACCCACCCCACTCATAAATTCTGTTGAAAGATGAATATGAAACTGTCTTCCAAATCAACTAATTGATCTGTTTTAGCCATTAGGGACCTTATTCTCACAGACTGTCACACTTACTGTCTTAGGGGAAAAAATATCCTGGGATATTACACATTGGAAGGGCCCTTTCCAGAGATTCAGCTCACGTAAAAAAGGTCACTTTTGCTCATATTTCAGTGGCCAGGATGAGTTGTGTGATCCCACCAAATTGCAGTGGAACATGGAAAAGCTGGTCCATGTGCCCAGGAATAGAACAGTGATAGAATGTGTTCAGCCCGCTACCTCAACCCTGCAGCAAATGCCTTCCTTGTATTGCTAAAGGTGCTATTCCACTGAGATTCTCTGAACATACCCAGGAACAATGTTGGTTTGTGGCTAGCGACTCAGCCAACTGGTGAAGCAGCAGTTTTCAGGGTTGGGGTTTTTGATAAGAGACTGGATCATAAGGACTCAGACCTCATCAGTGGATTAATCCATGGATGGTTGAATGGACCCCTGGAAGATGCTGAAAACTATAGGCAGGTGGAGCTGACTGGAGAAAGTAGGTCCCTGTGGTAGGTCTCTCTGCCCCACTCTGAGCAGCTTTCCTTTGACACCTCCTGCTGCCATCATGCTCTGTCTCACCTCATACTCAAAGCAATGGAGTCAGCTGAACATGAAATCTGTAAAAACAAAAGATAAAATCAGTCTTCCCTCTTTTAGGTTGTTTTTCTCATTTTTTCCCACAGCCTCAAAAAGCTGATTAACACAAATGTTTTGCCCTCCTTTAAAACATCTGTTCCCATGCTACTCTCTCTGAAGCCTTCCCTCACCATCTGGAAAAGCTGGATATTTCCACATTTGAGACCACCCAGAACATTCTACATGCTGGCTTTAGATCATGAAACGTAGAGTATATGCATCATGTCTTAACATCCTTTGTCTTTCTTAGGAGTGTATGAGTTTGCTGTAGGCAGGAAAGACAGCTTTCTGTTGCTTTGTTGCTTATTTGCTCTCCCTGCCTTTTCTTCTCAGCACTTGCAGGATATCTGATGCATAATAATGCTTAATTGAGGGCTGTTTAGTCAGATGGTTTATATCTGGTTTATAGCTGGTTTGTTTTCATTTTTATTTTTTCTTTATATTCATATTCATGTATAAGGTTAGGGCAACAAGGGTCATATTATCATCATTCTGTACATGCTGAAAGTGCATAATCTTCCACAGAAGAAGAGCACATTTATGGTCATTTCTCCACTTGACCATTATCTCCCTTTAACCATTATTAATGGGAGTGAGATAGGGAAACTCAATTAGGATAAGGAAGAGATGATATCTCTAGCCAGAATGAAACATCAAGAATAACTAAATTATGTTAAACTTTTATTCTCATGTCTCTAAGCTATAAAGAGCTCCACTCAATATATTTTTCCCTATTCTTAGCTTGAAAAATTACACTTAATTTCAATACCTAATTTAGTTTCATTTCAGATTTTCATTAAAATGCTGCAGATTCTCTTCCTCTATTAATGCAAATAGTAAGTCTAGACCCAAAATTATCCCCACCAGCACCTACTTGCTGCCAGACATTCTTTTCAACTACATAAATAGGCATTTTATAACAAATCATGTTATAGAAATATGTGATTTACGTAGGCAGAACATGGTGTTTCATTAAAATAAATTGGAAAAGTTTAGGCCTTGAGTTCATGCCAGGGTAATTACTTTGTTGTTACCTGGTCTACGGTTCTTCTGCAGCCAGTTGAATGCTGATTGGGTAATTCTCTGCTTCGTCTTCTTTGATGAAATTTATAGTGTCCATAAAATGGTTGTAGACTCTCTCATAAATGGCTCTCTTGCATGTGTGTTCTGTCTCCTCCACTTGAACGTGTGTTTAAGATGATAGCGGATATACTGAAATACAGGATGAAATAGAGTAAAGGTTTAGAATATTTGATACCTGGATTTAAATTCCTGTGTGAGTGTTTTCATGTTATTTACACTAATTTGGTGCCAACTTCCAAGACATGTTAGGTACAGGAGAAAAGGAGATGAGTAGACATTTCCCTGAACAAATGCTCCCAGGGAGAAGGAAAGAGATAAAGAAATATTGCAAATTAGTGTGAGGACTGCTGTATTGCAGGCCACAAAGTAGTTTCCAAGAGAGTATGAAATCAGCTTGTGGTAGTCAAGAGGGAAGAAGCATTGTAGGCTAGGAGCATGAAGTGAACCCGAATTTCTCAGCAGGGAGCAAGATAGTTCACAGTCAGACAAAGAACAAAGCTTGCACAGCTGATCTACTCTCCATTTTTGGACAGTCCCAGCTTCCTAGGGGAGAGAAAGAACAGGAAGAGCAATGCCAGACTTGTACTGTCCATGATGCTCCTATTCCTACTAATAGTGCCAGAGGAGGCCATTGATTTCTGCAAGCTCTTCCACAGCAGCAACACAAAAACACAGGTGAAGGGTAACATGTGAATATTTCCACGTGTGTGCAGGAGAGAGACAGGGCTTTCTCTTCCTTTTCTCTCTTTCCCTTCCGTGGTCTTTCTGATAGGCATACTTGTCCTCAACTTACTCATTTAACTTCTGCTGGCTAACTTGGATACGTTTCCTCCTCCTATGCCCAAAATTCTCCTTTTAGGCAATACTACTTATTCAGCAACTTCATAGATGTGGAAGAATAAACTCTAGTGATTATTCAAGGAAAGAAACACCAAGAATTCAGCTGGTTGGAGCATGGATTTCCCATCCAGAAGAGGTGAACATAAGCTAGAGACAAAGGGGATGGCGTTGCCTAGGTCTGGGGTACTAGGCCCAGTGGCTGCCTTATATCACAAACACTGGAGAGGAGCTGGAGGGGGTAAGTTGGGCAGGTGATTGACACATTGCCTTGGGAAGGAGCCTCCTATAGGCAGTGTGATGCATGGTCTGCACAGGATGGCCTGGACTCCAGAGGAGCCAACAGAAGTCTGTGGGAAAAGTCCAGTTGTCAAGAATGAACAGTAGGCCTTGGCAGTGGGACTGATGAGGAGACTGCTATGAATTACATAAATGCAGAATAGTCAAGATTAAGTATTTAAATATGTGAGGTAGTGCAAGCACCTCTATAGTACTTCTCTTCTCAGTCTTTTATGTAATCAGAAAATATTTGCTAGACCACAGGACAGTATAGGCACTAGTTAATGTTACTAAGGAGCAGAAACGGAAAAGACGGACTTGCACATGATGCCTGCACTTGCATGCAGTGAAAGCTGAAGTCCACGGTTGCCATTGTGGTTTTTCGCCTCCCTCTTCCATAAGAAAAAAGTGGAATAAAATCCCCCCTTGTCAACACCTTGAAGGATGGCTTGTGAAACAAGAGGAAGAAATCACACTTCAATTTCAAAGCAACTTTTGATGTTCAGGGCGAACTCTCCAAAACAGCCACTAGCAGTAGGCGTGGGGTCCTGAATCACAGGCTACAACAGAATGTCCCTGACACTTGCTGGAGCAGGCTTTAGAGACCTAGTCCTGGCACTCCTTTCTTCCAACCTCCTGCCCTAACAGACTTTGGATTAAGGAAAAAAAGGGCACTGCATTCCAGTAAGATGGAAACATTTTGATTGTACATGGGAGGCTGTAGGAATGCCACTTTTAGGAGATTTGGCAGGTCCCTGTGAGCTGCAGAGATTAAGTAGCCACAGTGGCTGAAGTATGTGTACAGATATGCAGCAGGGGAGTCCAGATGACGAGCAAAGATACCACTCCCATGTGTATTCATTAAATGGGGCATCATTTGAGAAGTGTTGATGAGGTCAAAGGCTCTGGAAAGCCCACTTCTCTTCTTTTAATTATTTGATATATTTTTGGCTGGAGTGGTGGATGGGGTCTTTCTATGTTGTCCAGACTGGTCTGGAACTCGGGGCTCAAGGGATCCTCTGCCTTAACCTCCTGAGAGCTGGAACTACAGGTGCCACCACCATGTCTGGTTTGTATACTCTTCTTGACCAACTTGGTGGTACTTAATAGCTGGAGGCATCATAGAACTTCTAGATCATGCTATCTAACTCTCTCTCTCTCTCTCTCTCTCTCTCTCTCTCTCTCTATACATATATATATATATATATATATATATATATATACTAAGATACAAGGCAGAAGCCAAAATAAATATCTCAAGTAAGTAGGGACACATGAGACCCTATAGTCTGCTTCCTTGTGCTATAGTATTTTATTGAATACTGGAGAATAAATAACAGATATTAAAAAAAACAACTTGGTGGGCTTTTGTTGTAGATTTGTTTGCTCTGTTTTCATCTCTGTATGCCTTGGTTTCCTCCCTGCCCTGCCTTTTTTCCTTCCTTCCTACCTTCACTCTCTGCAGAAGCAGATAATTTTCCGAAGTAAGATTTTCTTTAGGGAGATCTTATAATTATATAATAAATCACTATCAGAGGATTGGTAAAAAGTAAACAGCCAGCTGCAGTGGTACACACCCATAATTCCAGATGCTCCAGAGGTTGAGGCAAGTTCAAGACCAGCCTGCACAATGTAGCAAGACCGTTGGCAATTCCACAAGAACCTGTCTCAACGTAAAAAAATAAATTTGAAAAGTACTGAGGACGTGGTTCAGTGGTAAAGCACCCCTGGGTTCAATTCCCACTACCAACAAATAAATAAGGAAATAAAGAAAGAAATAAAGAAGAAAGAAAGAAAGAAAGAAAGAAAGAAAGAAAGAAAGAAAGAAAGAAAGAAAGAAAGAAAGAAAGAGGGAAAACAGTTTAGGTAGGAGAAATTGAGATGTAATGTGGTAATGTGGTCTCAATAGACTGCTCAGCTAATTCCTTGGGAGTATTAAATGTAAAATTATTCTTTAGAATTGTCTGAAGATGGGTTCAGGGGCCTAGCCATCATGCTCCCATGTCTGCAGCACAGGAAGCAAGCTGCTCTAGGCAGGGGAATGTCCCTGGACTTTCAGAGGAGAGTCTGCCTTCTTCTTGAAGGTTAAGTGCTGTGCCTGGCCTGTATGGTGTCTGGGTACTATTATTCCCATCTCTGGGAGTGCATTTTATTTGTAATGGCCTTTTTGTCCCAGCAGCACAACCTGCATAGGAAAGCCATCACAGACTTTTCCAGGTCTCTGATATGTCTCTTACTCATGCCGTTCTTAGTACTTTGGTAAGTGACTCACCCACCAGGCCCAACTATGTAACATAGCTCTAAGGGTGGACGGTTCTAGTCTTACACTCTGTTTCATGATGCCTACTTTTAGAATGCTTTTTGTCCTTCCTAGCACCGAATACAAAGCAATTCTAGCATTTCTACCCCATTCATGTAAGCCACCAGTTATCCCATGCTCTAGAACCACAGCATACATGTCCCCATGATCTCCTGGGAACTGGATTAGAACATTAATTCTATGTCCTGGGAAACTCCTAACAAAGTTGGAAATTTTCTCTGACCATATCCTCTTGATCAGGCACCCTCAGAACCCAAGCCTTTACCAGCTTCTTTCAGTGTATGTTGGTTAGTTCCTGAAATTTATCAATGCATGGCCCCTTTCTTTCTTCATCAGGCCCAGCATGCCAGAGGCTCTGTGGTGACTTTACTACTAGGTTAGTAGAAAAGAAAGAAAGAAGTTAGGACAGATCAAGGGGTGGCCTATCTTCTTTCAGGAAGAAGTTTCTGCATCATTTTCAAGCAATAAGAAGATGGGCACTTTGGAATATTCAGAGATTCAAAAGAAGTACATGTTCCTCAGGTGTCTTCTACCCATGTGTCACTGTCATCAGAGTCCTGGTATGACACAGACAATATTTCTGAGTTGGCAGTTTGTTTTTGAAGCTTGCCTACTCCTACAACTGGTACTTATCCAAGTCCTAGGCTTTCTCTGCCATTCAGCAGCAGGATATGAGGTCCTCCTCATATGCTCCAGGGAGACCCTCTACTTCTCACATTCAGCTTAATGAATTACTCTCACATCTGTGTTCTTTTTCTTGAGTGAGTCCTGAGCTTAGAGCTACACAGTTGCATTGTCTTTAGAATGCCTGAGTCCCGTGCTCTTCTCATGACATATATAATGTACCAGATGGTGGGTTGCTTTCCACTGGCACACACCCCATTTCAACACCATGAAAATTTAACACAGGCATTGCTACTTTGTATAAAATCCTCACTTATGGCGGATACAGCCTGCCAGCAAGGAGGCAGCTGCTGTTTTTTCCTCCTATCTTTTCCAGCACCAATTGCAGATTTCTGGGAAGCACACACTTAGAAATTAGCAGGCAGGGGAGCTATTAGGAAATGCTCCTGGGATGAACCTGAGTGGAAGGTAAGTAAGGAATCAGGATTGAACAAAGGGATGTGTGGCTGTGCTGTGGGCTTATTGGAGGCCTCAGGCTATGAGGATTCTCATGTTTGGATGACCTTTCAGAGTTGTTCCAACTTGGGAGGAGAAGGCTGTTCTTTTCGCCTTCCGTCCATCAATGATTAAATATGAGCTTCCCTGGGAAGTGGCATGACCTTGAGTAAACCTGTCCCCTTCACTTGAGTAGGCACACACAGTAGAGGACTTTACAGACAGTACTCTTGGTGACTGGGGACTCATTTTGTCATTCTTGAAAGGAAGGTCTGGGTGGCACATCAGTGTCCATAGCCACGTGCCAGCTGATGTTGAAAGTGTGGCTCAGTGAAAAGCAACTTCCAAGGTTGGGATGGCAAAGAAAATGACTAATGACAAAGATAATGACTCTTTTCCTCAGTGAGCAGCCATCAAATGTTGCCAAAGATATCTTTTTGGTATGTATAAAACCTTCCCTTTGAAAGCCAAAAATATTTATTTTCTTCATATGTACAAAACCTTCCCTTTGCAGTTTTGTTTTGTTTTAGCAGGTGATCTTGCCAATCTCCAATTGCATGGGATTTTCAGCAATGAGTTAATAAGAGGCCATCAGAATGTAATGCCATTTTTTGAATGTTTTTACCTAATATCACTGCCTCTTTCCCAAACCTCTTTGGTGCATCAGGGAAAGCCACCAAGCCATCCTTGTAGGGTGTTACTGAACTTACAAACTGAATACTCTCCTCTGTGTGTTTTTAAAAAACCACTTCCCCTTTTTGCTAAAGGATGAGATACTTTTCACATAGCCTACTTAGAATGATATGATTACATTCTTTGGGAACATTTATATATGAATATACTGTTCCATTTAATTCTTAAAACTTCTCAATGTAATTAATTCATAGATGAGAATTTGTCCCCCCTCCCCAGAAAGGCAACTTTTCCAAAGGTCTCTCGGCAAATTAATAGGTATTTGAGGAAGAGATAGAGTTATAAAAGAACAAATGTTTCAGTATTTGATCTGCATGAGGCTGTACAATGCTTAACACTTTGATGGATCTTGGAAGCCATAGACTGCTTCAATGGTACCCCCTCCAGCTCATAGCTCAAGGTCTCAGACAGCAGGGACCAGCGCCATATTCTAAAATATTGTTGCCCTCTCAATCACAATCCTTCCGGTTTTATAATAATTGAGGACACTGGTACACTTTCAGTCCATAAAATTTTAATTATAATCATTACCATGATTACAGCTCAAATGCATTGTGAATTCACCATGTGCCATGAGATACATGAGTGAGTCTTCCAGGGAAGAAGACATGGGACAACATCTCTCTTCTAGTTTATTGAATCTGGATGGGTTAGAAATCTCTTTTCTTTTAGAAATTGATGATTCCATGTGGGCAGATTATGCAGCAACATACCCTGATAAACCAAATTCTTAATCATTGAATTTCTGGCAGTTATGGTTTAGATATGAGGTGTCCCCCAAAAGTTCATGTGTAAGACAATGCAAGAGTGCTCAGAGGTGAAATGATTAGATTATGAGACCTGTAGCCTAATCAGTGTATTGATCCATAGATCTGGCTTACCTGGGTGGTAACTGTAGCAGATAGAGTGTGGCTGGAGGAAGTATGTGACTGAGGAGTTGTCTTTGGAGTTTACATTTTTTCCCTGGTGAGCAGTGCTCTCTTTCTGCTTCCTGGCTGTCATTATCTGAACAGTTTCCCTCTGCCTTTCCCCTCTACCATGATGCTCTGCCTCACCTCAGGCACAGAGCAATGGAGTTGGTGACCATGAACTGAGCCTCTGAAACCATGAATCAAAGTAAACTTTTTATCCACTAAGTTGTCCATGTCAGGTGTATTGGTCATAGCAACACAAAGTGAACTGTAACCCTAGTGGACATGCATGGTCACAAGTTAAGAGTGTTGCTACAAGGGACAACATGGCAACTGTAGGGCTAAGCAGTATCTCTATCTCTGCTTGTCTTTTCTGTCTCATGACTGTTAGGTGTTTCTTCAAAGAACAAAACTGTTAAAACTCTAATAACCTTGAAGTCAAGGTTATGATTGTAGGCAGCTGGAAAAGACCAATTTTTAAATTTCTTTTTTGGCATCAGGAACTGAACCCAGGGGCATGTCACCACTGAGCCACTTCTTGAACCCTTCTTTATATTTTATTTGGAGACAGGGTCTGACTAAGTTGCTTTGAAGTTTCATTCTTGCTGCCTCAAACTCCTAAGCCACTGGCATTACAGGTATGTACCTGACAGAAAAGACCAAATCTGTGTCCTTCTGAACCTCAGTGTCTTACATAAGCTAGAGATGTACATTTCCCAGAATACTCACACATAATTACTAATTAGTTTAGCATAAGAAGAGACAAGCTCTATGTGATTTTTCGCTATTTCATCACAACCTTTTAGCTTTTGATCCTGGGGCCACGTTTCTGGCCATCTGACCCTCGTCTTTGTTCTGTTGATAGTTGCCTGGCCGGTGCTCTGAGTCCCATGTCCATCCCCTTCTCACTCATCGTGGCCGCCCTTGCAAGCTTCCCATGTAGTGTCGCCTTCTCCCACAGGTGCTTGATATCAGTGCAGGTCATGTTCCTGATTTTAAGCCAGTCATCCCTACCAGTTAGGGATCAATTAGAGGAACAGAATGACCACTACTGTTGCTTGTGGAGTTCTAGGCGGGGGGCCTGAGCCTGTGAGTTCCACTGGGAACTACCATCCTCAGCCCTGTCTTCCAGGTTCTCCCGAGAGCACCAGGCTTACCACAGGGGAAGGAGCAGAGGGTGGAAGGCAAGAAATGTGCAGAGTCAAGCAATCTTGGCCAAACTGTGGTCTGGTTGAGCGTGACCTCAGATCTGGTTCTGTGGGTCTGGCTGATTGTCTAGAAGCTGTTATTGCTTAGGGGGTTCAGTTGGTTCCCACAGGAAATGACTACTCCTGCTAGGGGCAGCCTGAGTTCCCATGGTGGGGTGATTGCTCTTGTTAGGGAAACAGTCCCTTCACAGGGTGATCTGCTACAAGCCTCAAGGTTCCTAGAACCTTGAGAATATCATAGTGACTCTTACCTTGAAGAGGTTAAGGTTAGGTTAGGTAAATTTAGGACAAATCAATCTTAAATTAAGAGGTCTTAAACAGACACTCCTTAAATAATTGGCATGTCTATGTGCAGAGTTGAGCAGAAATCTGATCCAAAGTTTAAGACAGCAACAGAAGCAGGTAAGAAGTGACCGCAGAGATGCCAAGATTTATTCTACTTGAGTTCCTCATCAGACATTTGTAGGATAAAGTGAAGAGTTAGTTTTCATCAAAAACAGCCTCAGAGTCCCTGTTACACTATGACTGATAATAATAGTACCACTATGTTACTACTCTACCACTAATAACAGTAGTACCACTACAATTACTGCAACATGCACACACACTTATTAGTTACAACTAACTGGGCTTATGCTCTTGTGGAACTAATCATGCAGTCAATGTTGCAGTCTTCTAAACTTAATGTCCACAGTCAGGTAGGTTGAAAGGAATATTCCAAACGGGATGAAACCCTTTGAGTATAAATGGGTTTACATGGGGATAGACTGAAATGCCTGAAATGTGTGTCCATTCCTCTTACCTCTGATCTTGGTGACATTGGTGTCTTACAGATACCAGAACCCCACGTGGAGCTAGAGATGCATATCTCAGAAACAGAAAACCTGAAAAGCCATCCAGAGAAAGCAGAACAATCATGGACTGAGATACTGCTTCATGCCATTGAGGTCAATCAGAAGATCAGCAACAAAAATTGCAAAAAACTCCCCTATTCCAACCCAATTGAAAAGGACACTCTTGGATTTGTTATTTGGAATTCAACTGTGGTTGGCACATTACACACCCACATCATTCTACTTGATTTTCCATCAGCTTTCAGGGACTGCCTTTTATTCATTTCTATAAGAATTTTTCTAAAAGTGTAACTTAGCAATTATGTCCTGGCCCAAACTCTAGAAACTATGGTTCCTATGTCCTCATAGTGTTGCCCACCACTATCCTTGATCTTTTGTTCATTTATTCTGTGGTTTGATGGAATACTCACCACTTATCAGGCTTTATAAGTAATATGGGTTGGTACAAAGTGAATAAGTAAACTGGTTTGTAAGCTCACACACCTGATGTGTGATGTCCAGCCAATGTAAAAAAATGTGTGTATATATATATATATATATATATATATATATATATATATATATATAATTAATAATCAAACAAGCATTGCCTTTTGCTTCAGTAAAGAATAAAGCTGGGCTGCTTGTAGCTTCCAAGCTTTAAACTCTACCTGCATTCCTTATATACCTGTTCTTTGCACAAGTTTGAACTCTCTCTTCTGCTTGTAGTAGTAAACAAGAATTTTGGTGCAATTTACAAAAAGGGTAATGCTGTATATTTGACATCTGAAGAGAGGAAGACGAATCTTTGTTTGGAGTTTGTCAAATACATTGGTGAAATGACTAGCTTCTTTAGTCTTTGGGCACCTGGCTATTGCTCAGTTTGTGCTGCTGAATGGCTCCTGGCAGTTGAACTAGAAAGGTAATTGAGTGAAGTAATCTGGCTGCCTGAACAGGAGGCCTTTCCAATGCAAATAACAGTGAATCTCAGGGACTGATGCTCTTGGTTGCAGAGAGGGAGCACGTGGAAATTAATCCATCTCTGCTGGGTTGCATAGGGTCAACTCCTGGCTCTGTCATTTACTTGCAGTGTAATGAGCAAGCTGTATTACCTCGTGAACCTACCTCAAGAGGTATTATGAACACTGCATGAGAAAATACCTGCCACACAGAGGAAGCATCCATGTTACGTAGTGTATCCTCAGTAAAGAGTAGCTGCTCCTCATTTTTAGAGTATGTTCATGTAACACAGAGCAGAATTGTTTCTAGACTGGGGAAATTTATACCCTTTCCTTTGAGTGTTCCAAACAGCAGAACAGAAAATGACAAACTTTATTTCATATTCTTTATATTCTTAAAGATTAGGATTTCTGGACAAAATGTCCTAAAATTATGGCTGAGTATGAAGACAAATTCCCCATTATACATAAGATAACTGAGATCAAGGCAGGAAAAACAGAGCTGGTGAATAATGGGCTGGCTCAGAAAGGTCACTCGTGTCTGATTTCTTGCTATAAAACATAAAACCTAATGTCCAATTAGTTATAGTTGGTCTTAAGAGAGTCACACAGATGGGATATGGAGGCTTAGGGAGAGTGGGTGCGGTTCGAGGTCTGAGGACTGCAGATCTATTGGAGACAGAGCTGGAGTAGAAGCTGGCTTCCCCAGTGAGTTGGTTTGACCTTCTGGGAGTGAACCCAGCATCAGTTGCAGTAAGAAGGCAGAATCCAGCTTCAAATGCATGCATTATGCTTGATTTCAAGACATGCATTTTCCAAGCTCACAACTAATATTTTAGGGTTCACCACTCAGTCTGTCCTTGTGTATCACTCTCTCATGCTCCGTAGCCCATACCCACCAGCTGTTCTTGACATATTCCATTGAGTTCAGTCTGGGCTTTTTTAGTCAACAGTTTCTCCCAGTTGTCCCAAATCTTTAGCTGCAACACTCTGATCACTGCCTAAATGTACCCCTACTTAAGTCGCGGCTCAGTTCACCTCTCTTCTCTCCTTGACTTGATGCATTCTAAGAGGAATCATTTGCCCAATCCTAATCCTAATCCTAATCACTGGTTAACTCCTGACTGCAGTTCTATCATGTGATCCTGACATGAGGCCTACCTAGAATGCTCTGTCTTTGGCACCCATGTCACTAATATAATTTGCTTATTGAGTATCTAATTTTTTTTATTAATCTGAATCAAAGCCTGTCAATATTTAACATTATATTCTTTATTAATAAGATATAACATTCCCTATAAGTGTTTTCTCAGTTTACCTCTCTCCACACCCTAGATTTCCAACTCTGTGTGCTAGGGCACCTGACACCCAAATTACCAACAGCTCTTCCGAGAGCTCACTGTGGGGTTGTAGGGCACTACAGAGATCTTTCTGTCTAGAACTGGAATTTTAGAGTCAACCTCTTAGGGCACTGCTGATGGCTTCAACCTGTAGGCAGGAGACCAGGGATCTCACAGGGAAGTGAAGGAGACCTAGTCTTATTAACCATATGCCTTCCTGCCCCCAGAAGCCAACACTAGGCCTGGCTCCCAGGTGGTTTCTGAAGCTCTGGCAGAGGCTTCTTTAACACCAGATAAATTAAACAGTTGACTTCCCAGAGCTCAGAAGACCTGGTACCCTAGATAGGAAGGCCCATCTGGTTTCTGAATGACTTGTATATGGACAACATTCGGGGAGATTTTCCAGATGGGCCATATTGTAAGGCCAGCTTACTGAGGGAAGCTGGTCTAGTGTGGATTGGAGACTTTAAGCATGAATATTATGTGCATAGGTATTATACTATCTTAATGACATTTCTTCTTATTTAACTCAAATCTTAGTTAACTGTCTTTATTAAGAGTAAACTTTATAGTACCACTGTGAATGGTAAATCAGTATAATCTGCCATAAAATACTTAATTATGAAAATATGTAAGAATGTAATGAAATTAACAATTTTCATTTGAGAGATTTTTAATGTTGTTAGAATAATACTGCTATTGGCGGTACCTTCAAGACCCCCCAGTGAATTCCTAAAACAAACCACAGAGAGCAGTGGACTCTATGTAGGCTGTTTTGTCTTGTACTGACACATATTTATTCAATGCCTTTATCATGCACTATAGCTATAATTTTTTAAATTTGTGGTGTGACAGAAAAGCAACTCTAATTTCTTTTCTCTTCTTTGCAATTTCATTGTTCTAAGACTTCTCCATATCATAAATCTTAGCAACCTCAGCATACCACTTTTTCCTTCCTTATTAAGTCAAGAAATTTCATGTTTTCATGCAAAGACTTCTCCCTGGTATATCTGAATTGCCAGCATCTCTACTTTTGTTTTGAGGTCATTATTAAACAAAATAAGCTGCACATCATTTAGTAAAATAAGCACTGTGATAGCACAGCATACTGACTGATAACTCACTGTCCATCTGATAATCTAAGCTGCTTCTAAGTGGTGAATGGGTGGGTGGCGCATACAGTGGTTAATTTCAACATCGCACAAAATCACACAAAATGCAAAGAGCCTGGAATTTATTGCCCCCGTGCCTATGAGAAAAAGCTGAAAAATGATATTGAGCAACCTTTCCTGAACCCATCAATCAGAGAACTGCAGTTGCATGACAAACCAATCCTGAAATTCGCAAAGAGAGGCAAATTCAGTCATAGCTGAGAATGGCAGCCCTGAATAGAAGCTGCTGGAGCCCTAAGCTGTTCGAAACCCTAAGCAGCAACTTGGTAAATTTGTGAAGGCTGAGTTTGTGCTAATGTGAGAATGAGAGACTCCTGAGGGCATGCTTTGGGGAGAACACCTTTTCCTTGGTTTCAGCAAAGCTAACCTTGCTAGGTACTCATGCTGAAGATGTCAGGAAGATCTCTGGTGATTCCAGCAGAAAGTGAAGACTAATTCTGTGAAATCACCCATGGCACTCTCACTAACAACGTCCTCTTCCCAGGGGTAGAAGACCTTCCCAGAACCTGATCCCACCTGGACGACATAACAGGCTTTCAAACCTGAACTCCCTTGGGCTTCCCCAGACTGCCTAAAGATGGAAATGAAGACTGGGAACTGTGTGGGGGTCACCGCCCAGTGACTGTGCAGGCCCACTCAAACAGCACCATGTGATCGAAACATCATGCAACACTTTCCTCCCCATGGTTTTCCTCATACCCCGGGCTTCAGTAGATCTGCAGCAGAAAACAGTGGAAAGAACTACACAGCACAGACTCTAAGGAGGAGCTTATAGGAAAAGCACAGCATCAGTAGAAACGAATTAAAAACCTTCACTGGAGAAACCTAAAGGCTCAGCTCCCTCAATTGAAATAGAAAGTGAACATGGCCCAACTCCTAGGCAAATTCACAGACTTACTTAAAACCTCCACTAAGGCTAGGGAGGCAGCTCAGAGGTAAAACACTTGCCTAGCATGTGCTGAGCCCTGGGTTCCATTCCAGCACTGCAAACAAACAAGCAAAAACCCTCCACTAAAAGCCAAAGTACTTCATTTCCTAATAGCTGATACATCATGTTTAACTTTCAACAATAACAACAACAAAAAATTACAAGTCAGGTTCAAAGTAGGAAACAAAAGCATTCAAAGCGGCAAAGCAATCATCAGAACCAAAGTCAGATCTGGTATGGTACGGATACTGGAATGATCAGATAAGGGTATTTAAAATAACTAAGGATCCCTGTGCATTAATGATGAAGCTGTGAGGCTGGAGAGCATGCAGTAACAGGTGGGAAGTGTGAACAGAAACGGAAGATCCAAAACAATTCAAAGGAAAACTACTGCAGCACAAACTGCAAACTAACATCAAGGAAGAACGCATCTGATGGGTTCACCATTAGACAACATCACGGAGTAAAGTATCAGTGCACTAGAAGACAGACAGAATCCAAGGTGCTGAAAGCAAAGAGAGCAGAAAACAAATATGGAAATGCAACTGAACACCCAAGATTTGTGGAAGAACATCAAAACCTGTGTGATTGCAATGCCAGAAGAGGAAGAAGGGTGATGGAACAGAGGACAGGTTTGAAGTAATAATGGTGAGGAACTTGAGAAAATCAATGAAAGAAACCAAACTACAGACCCAGGAAGTTGAGAAAATACCAAATAAGATAAATTGAACCTAGGTATATCATATAGAAAATGCAGAAAAGCAAAAACGAAGGGAAATTTTTGTAAGGAACCAAAAATTGCAGGAAACACCTTGGAAGAGTTGCAGGAGGCTCCTTGTCAGAAACCATGCAGAGAAAGGAAGTTGATTGTAGTGCAGCCCTGAGCGCCAGAACAATGGTGTGCCAGGAACAGGGCCCTCTACAGCCATGGTCCCAGGAGTCTGTGTCTAGTGACACCATAATCAGCTAAGATGTCTTAAGTACACACGGTGATGACAACATCTGCTAATGACGTCTCTCTCAAAATGTGTCCTCTTTGTTAAGTGATGTACAACTATTGAAGCTGTTGAAAACAATAAAAAGTTCTTACCAATATAGAATTCTCTATCTAGTGAAATTATCCTTGAGAAGCAAACAGGAAATAAACACAGTTGCAAACAAACAGAATCTGAGGAACTCTGTCCACAGTCAATCCCTGCAGAATGACCAAAGGAAGATCTTCAGGGAGAAGGCAAAATGATACAGGCCAGAAACTGAGGTGTGAGCAAAGGAGGGTTGGGAAAGGAAATAACAAAGTCAACATCATGTGCTTTGTTTCTATTAGTCTTAGTTGATCTGAAAAAATGCTGGTTTGTTTAAAATAATAATGCACTTTGTGATTTTACCCAAAAGGTAAGTGAAGTACATGACAGCAATGTCACAAAAAGAAGGAGAAGGAACGTGGCATATTCCATTATATGGCTGTGCACCAGCATGACTGCAGTATGGTGGTGTTTGATGGACTGGAAGAGTGAAGATCCTGTGTAGGAAACACCAGGACAATGACTAAGCATTCAAAAAATAATAATTATTTATGGACTAAGAGGAGACACCATTATGTAAAGTCATGAGTCAAAACCAGAAGAATCAGAAAACAGAAGCAAAAATGTACAAATGTAATGCATAGAAAACAATTCCTATCATGGTAGGCATCAATCAATACAACTGTATCAATAGTCATTCTTATTGAAAATAATACCAATAAAAAATGTGGATGGTCAAAGCAAATAAAACAAGCAAACACACAACCATAACTATTTGTTGTCTGTAATAAACCCACTTTATGAAGACTCAGATTGAAAGTAATCAGATAAATAAAGATAATCCAGCCAACATTAATCGAAGAAAGCTGTAGTAACTATAAATTTCAAACAAAACATACTTACGAGAAGGAAAATTATACAAAGTAAGAGAAAGTGTGTTAATACAAATTTCTTTTATTCACAAAGCCTTTAAATGGCATATATAATGTTTTCTAATTGCCCATGCTGGTAACCTAGTGCACAGATAATTTAGCATTGCCTCAAAGGATTAAACCATCAGAGCCAGATCTTTAAGCCAGGATTCCTGTCTCCAACTTCCCCGCTCTTTCAGCTCTTACTTTGTGATCTTTACATTATTTTTCTTTTTAAATAAGGATGGACAATTTCCCTTTTCTGTCAGTACAACAGCATAATAATAACAATGGATTTATTATTATGGTATCAACCTCTATTTGATATAATCCCTCCACACAGGTCACTTGAGAGGAGAGTGAATGCTGTTGTGTATATGTTGTTGTTGTTTTTCCCATGAAACAGTATTAAAGTTGAGTATTAACTTATTTCCAATAAGAGATATTTCTTTTGTTAGTTTTTTACTGGATACATAAGAAACATAGAAACATATAGTACTGAGGGAACTTGATAGTTTTTTAGGCTGTTTTCCCTTAGGAAATAAATGTAATAAGTCCCAGATGAATAAACAGAACGAGGCATAAAATTCCTACTGTCAATCAGGAAAAAAAATGGAACTCAAGGTTATTCATATATTTTGAAGTTTTCATTTCCTTCTAAGAAATGGCATTAATAGCTCATAATGTGACAGATGAATATGATGAATACTACAATTGTCAAAGCTAACATGAAACTTTGCAAGGTCCAGAATAAATTGCATATTATCTTCAGAGTATCAATGGGGGTACTTATGTAATTTATTTGAATTATGCATTTGCAAGATGAAAATGGTAACATATTATCAAATACTTTTTGTGTAATTAGTTATTCGTGCCAGGGCACTGGGATGTGAAATGGTTTATTGCAACCAGCTAGGATTTAGAACCTCACAGAGGCTGCTGTGCCCTGGCCTGGCCATTCACCCTCTGACTGTGGAAGGAGAGGCAGGTCTCTTCACCAGCTTATCACCATAACTGGCATCAGCTTGGCATTTGCTTTAGTCCAAGCCTTTCTGTGATACAATCTTGCAATTAGTCTTTCCATCACCTCTTGATATGAAGGCAGTAAGATAAAATGAGTTTAAGTAACTTAATTAACATAGAACAAAACCGACATTATTACTTTATTTATATATGAGACTGCAAGACCAATGTGAATCTGTCTGCAATATGTTTACACGCAGAAAAATGAAAAAATTATATCCCATCTATGTATGATATATCAAAGTGCAAAAATGCATTCTAGTGTCATGTATAACTAATTAAACAAAAAATATTTTTAAAAAATTAAATTTTTTCAAAAATAAAAATAAAAAAACTACAGAGTACACATACAGCAGTGGCTTTATCTGCTTGTGTTTTGTTTCCAAACTCCAGTGTGAGCTATTCTAGATGAGACTAAAGTCATGCTTCTGATCCTGCTGCACATGGGTCACCAAGGCCAAGGCCAAACTCTGCCACTTCTCTCGCACATTTGCCCATCTGCTTGTCTGTCGAGCACCAAGGGTGGACTCTGTGCCTACCCAGCAAGCAGACCAGCACCTAAGGCCTTAATGTGAACCTCTGAGTGGAAATCCAGGGAAATCCAGTGCTGGATACCAAGAGTCAGACATGTGGTTGATTCAGTAGCCACACCAAAGTAGCCTGTAGTAGGTGCTGATCATACTGAAAGCGCTGTGCTTGGTGCTTTATGCATCCTGACCTGGACACACAGCACACCCAGTGAGGATCCTCGAAGGCTGACAGGTGGCAGCACTGAGACTCGGGGAGTAAACAGCATGAGCAAGTCCACAGTAAGTCACACCATAGAGAAGTGTATAAGGTTTCAGCCACTTCAGATTCTCACGAGGGCTGTTCTTCCACAATTCTGACACCAACAACCCTTGGAATCCCAGGTACAAGGCACTGTTCTCAAGAAGACTGCCCCCACTTCAGATGCCAGCTGTAACTGGGCATACCAGGACAATTGGACAGAAACCCAAGGTGGGCACTCAGCTTACCTCCATATCAATCACTCCCTAGAATGATTCACAGAACTCAAGAGTGCTGCCCACAGGGTTAGATTACTAATAGGATATGAACTAGAGCACGTCAAATGAGAAGCACCTAGCTGATGTCTGGGAGGGTGCAGCATACAGACCCTCTGTGCCCCGTTCCAGTGCAACCAGGCAGCACCACCTTCCTGGCATATCAGGTCGTTCACCAACCACAAAGCTCCACCAAGCTTCAGGGTGGAGCTGTACTTAACTGCGCATGATTGGTTGAATAATTTGCCACATTATTGCACTCAATCAGCAGCTGCTCTCCCCTCTGTGTGGCGGGGCTGGGTCAAACCCCTAACCCTCTGATGACATGCTTAGTTTCCATGGTGATGAGTGCCTTCCTGAGTCACCCCTTAGCATGATTTGGGGCTGGTCTAGAGGGCTCATGAATAGCAGAGAAAGTCCCATTACTCAGGCAATTCTAAGGAATTAGTCTCCCTTCCAGAAACCAGGGACAAAAGCCAATCAAATTCTGTATTATACAAATCGTTCCTCATGAAGACTCCACAGACAGAAATAGATCCTTCCCTCCAGCTGCCTCCTTTGACAGCATTAGGAGTCAGCAGAGCTTAATGAGATTCTCAGAATCACTCTGGGAGGCAGCCAGGGTCATTCTCATTAGGATGCAGCGGTCGCCTTTATACTTTCACTTCCTGTTTGGACTCATGAGTGCAGGGGGTGGGTGTGTGGCTAAGGGGTCCATTGGGTGAGGAAGGGGAGTGAAGGCTATTTTACTCTCTATGAGCTCAGGCTTGCCCCATTAAATCCGTGGGCCCCCAACTTCCCTGTCTCTGGAACCAGGCTGGGCCTAAGGCAGGGGCACAGGTGGGGAGCAGAGAGCCAGTGAGCTCAGGAGGTGAAGCTCCTGTAGCAGCCTCTGGGCGTGTGCCCAACATGGACGCACATTACCACCTGATGTCGGTGATGACCAAGGCCTTTCCTCTTACATGCTTTGAGGATGGTAATCATACCAGTGTTGGAGAGCAATGGCCCACAGGGCCAAAGCTTCCGTGACGGTCCTCAGTGGCCAGTTCTTGCAACCCCGAGGAAGAGCTTCCAGTGAGTGATACAGAATGAGAAGCAGGAGTTTATTAGAGAAGGTAAGACAAGTGAGGTGAACGCCCAGTTCTGGCTCTGATTGGCGGCCTCTAGGGACAATGGTGTGGCTCAGAGCCTGGGGTTTTAAGGACTGGAGTCCCTTTTGTCCTCTCCTCAGTGGCTCATCGCCCTTGTGTAGCGTATTTCCCCTCTGTATGGCCCTCAGCAAATTTTCTTTGTGAGGGTCATGATGACCTAGTCACAAAAGAAGGGTGCTCAGAACCCATTCCCAAGAGATTATTGTGCAATTGTCTTTAAATTGTAGTTCCCTTTGAGGGGTTCTAATTAACTGTGACTGGGGCAAGTTTGATAAACCAATTTCCAATTGCTCTATGCTTTGCTGCTTAGAGAAAGTTTTCTGTTATTCCCTGTTCTGTGGCCCCTGATTTCTCCTTGAAGCATGTGTCTGATGTTCTGCATTTAAGTTCCTCCCTCCTTGTCCTTCCCCGCCCACCTGCTCATGGCTTAGCTACCTACTTAGCGCCCTTACTAGTGCAGTAGGAGGGTATCTAAGTAATTGCCTCAGGTTCTCTCTGAGCATCAGTCACTGTTCTTGGCATGTCACTTGGTTCTCAGTGCATCACTAATTTAATTATCCAACTCTGCTGTAAGAAAAGTGCTTCAGTTTCCGTCAGAGTCACCGGGGAATTTAGCCTCTTGCCGAGGTTCAACATGAGGTAGCAAATGCTGAAAGAAGGGACTCAGGTGTGTCTGGCTCCAAGGCTTTCTCCGTGCCCAGTGGTCTCCGTAGGTCTCTCCTTGCTGAGCTTTATCATGTCCGACCAGTTGCCCCTCCTGACTGTGATTCTCTGGAGGGTGTGTGTGTGAGAGAAGCTTACTTAACTCATTTTGATATTAATTCAGAAATAGATTCATTTGTTAAAGATTGCTGAGCACTACTGAGCAGCCATTGTTCTAGATAGTAGGAAAACAGTGCTAAAGAAAACAGGAAATGCTGCTATGAACATCGATGTAGCAGTGTCCCTGTAGCATGCTCTTTTTAGGTCTTTAGGGAATAGACCGAGAAGGGGAATAGCTGGGTCAAATGGTGGCTCCATTCCCAGCTTTCCAAGAAATCTCCATACTGCTTTCCAAATTGGCTGCACCAATTCACAATAGCAAGACTGTGGAACCAATCTAGATGCCCTTCAATAGATGAATGGATAAAAAAAAATGTGGCATTTATACACAATGGAGTATTACTCTGCATTAAAAAATGACAAAATCATAGAATTTACAGGGAAATGGATGGCACTAGAGCAGATTATGCTAAGTGAAGCTAGCCAATCCCTAAAAAACAAATGCCAAATGTCTTCTTTGATATAAGGAGAGTAACTAAGAACAGAGTAGGATCGAAGAGCACAAGAAGAAGATTAACATTAAACAGGGATGAGAGGTGGGAGGGAAAGGGAGAGAGAAGGGAAATTGCATGGAAATGGAAGGTCCCTCAGAGTTATACAAAAGTACATACAAGAGGAAGTGAGGGGAAAGGGAAAAATAATACAAGGGGGACAAATGAATGTCAGTAGAGGGGGCAGAGAGAGAAGAGGGGAGGGGAGGGGAGGGGAGGGGGGATAGTAGAGAATAGGAAAGGCAGCAGAACACAACAGACACTAGTATGGCAATATGTAAATCAATGGATGTGTAACTGATGTGATTCTGCAATCTGTATATGGGGTAAAAATGGGAGTTCATAACCCACTTGAATCAAAGTGTGAAATATGATATATCAAGAACTATGTAATGTTTTGAACAGCCAACAATAAAAAAAAAATAAAATTAAAAAAAGAAAACAGGAAATGCTTGCAGGGCCTCCAGGAGGCCAGGAAGGAAGGGAGCCGAGCTGGCAGGGCTGGCGGCCAGTGGGAGAGGAAGGAGGCCAGGACCACCCTGTGGACGGTGGGTTCATTCCAGATACTGTAGAAGTCACAGAGGCTTCTGGGGAACGGTTTGACATGATCAAGTTCCCCATTTGGCTACTCTACGGAATAGACACTGAGGGGACACGGGGAGGGGGGTGTTGAGAAGGAGTGACCTTGGCTGGTTGGTGCAGGGTCCAGGTAGAAGGTGATAGTCACAGTGGTAGTGTTTGAGGGGACAAGAAGGGCTTGACTTTGGGGGGTGCATGACTGAGAGGGCTGAGGTAGGATTCAGATGTAGGGGGCCAGAGAAAGGAGGAAATCAAGGCACACTGGCGACTGTTGGCCTCAGCTACTGAATGAAGACTGCACATCAATGACGATGTGCACATTGATCTCCTAGGAGTCCATGCCTTAGGCATCCTCTGAAGTGGTCTCGGATATTGAAAACCGAGCTTAACTCTGAGCCACTATTCATTGTTCTTAAGAAGTCAAAGGCCACGGCTGCCTCTCAGATTGTGTTTACTCATGGGATCTTTCTGTGGAGCACAGAAGCTACAGGAAAACACATCAGAGTTACAGGGAGAGAAGGTAAGGCATGCTGTTGACCAAATGCTCCACAGGAGGGTGACGTTCAGACTGTGACTACAGAGATGTGTACCACATTGACCTCGCAGCCGTGGTGGCCAGGGAGCATGCACTGTGCCTGGGAGGGAGACCGTGCAGCAGTGTGGAAGGGAGGTGACTTGGGAGGGGATGACCCCGTCCAGGTGCCACTGAAGACGGACACAGAGGATCATTGGATGGAATCATCAAAAAGGAAACAGGTTGCCCCTTGTCTGCCTGGGACACAGCCCTGTGGGGCACATGGTGCTTCATTGCCCTGGGAGGGCGGGGGGGAGTAGCAGAAATTAGACAGGAATCATCAATTCTTTGCTGACTGGGATTTCTAGCCAACCTCAGACAGACTGAGGGATATGTATGCAAAACCTTTGGTGTAATAATAACAACCTTAGTGTGTTGAACCAGACCTCATGCCAGAAGTTGCTGGGCATTTTTATCTAGCCATTCTGGGGGCACCTTAAGGTAGGCTTTCTGCTCTGCAGGCTGCAATAGGTAATCAGAGGCACCAAGAGGTGAGCTATTTTGCCAAGTCACATGACTCCTTCCTGTACCAGGTGGGGTTGTAACTAGGCTCTTTGGCCCCCAGCCTCTGATTTTTCATTTCACCTGGCTGCCTCTCGGCCATTGCGGATGCTTGTTGGATTTTATCATGAACTCCTGACTTCCCCATTTGCTCCACCTTATCTCTCTCTCCTAATCACCCCTCCAGAAACCAAGCTGCTCAGCCTGGTGAAATGCAGGCCACTGGGTTTGATGAGAGCCAAGTCCAGAGGGGCCCTAAGGATGGGAAGTCACCCAAATCTTCCTCAAAGAGGATGTGAAAACCAGCCTTCTCCATTAATCATGTGGTGTCAGCGAATCCACAACCTCACATACCTCTGAGCCAAGCAAATTCCAAACACAGTTATCTCCACCAAGAGTAATTAGCAAGTCACACATTTAATATTGGGGAAGCATGTCAATGTCAGGGGTGAGCCATCCAGAGGCTTTGTTTTCTCTCTGCCCTGGGACAGGTGGAGAGGAGGCCTGTCCTCCCACAGAGTGCTTGGAAAGATACAAATTTTATTTCTCTGGAGGTCCTATACTCTTCTTTGCAACTGGCTTGCTGCCAGGAACACTAATCTGATTTCTCAGGCAAACTAATCCTATTTCTCCCTCAGGTGCAAACTTCCCCTCTCTAATCATCCCCCTCTTTGCACCGTTAATTAACAAGCTGCTGTGATCAAGCAATCAAACCTTTTAAGCCCACATTATTATTACAATTTAAATATCTGATGAAAGAACATATACAGTAAGGTATTAGCATATTTTTTCTTTGCACATCCTTAGGTTCACTAATGCATGGGGTGGGAAGTGACTTTGGGTCGGGGAGATACATGAGGGTTTTTTTTTTATTGTGTGTGTGTGTGTGTGTGTGTGAATTTTCATGATCCTTGGCTTAGAATGCACCCCCCTTCCATCCCTATGCCAACAAGCACCTACTTTCACTCTGCAGACTTTAGCATAAATTTCCCTTCCTCAGGTCCTTCCCAGAGCCCCCTGCAATCAGGGTCCTTTGCTGTGCATGATTTCTTAGGTCTAGGAGGGTTCTGCCATGGCAGTTGCCATATTCGCCCTCCGGTACTCTGTATTTATTCTAAATTGTTTGCTTGTTTCCTTAATGCCTGTTGCTCCCATAAAGTCTAACCTCCGGAGAGAGAGATATCTTGATGGTTCTTTTCTATCATTTTATTCCCAGTGCATAGCACAATATCCTGCATGTTGAGGATGTTCAATATCTTTTCACAGAATGATTTAATCTTTTTAAATAGGAAACCCATTATGCATATCTGCAGGTGCAGGTATTCAGGCTCAGAAAGGTAATAGAACTTGCCAAAGTTCTCTATTATTTGGTACTAGATACCATCAGCAAAAACAAATTCCACTTCTCTTATTTCCATACCATTGTTTACATATTGCTCAATACATACACACACACACACAGAGAGAGAGAGAGAGAGAGAGAGAGAGAGAGAGAGAGAGAGAGAGGGAGACTGAGACTAGTTTCCCTGATATTGAGAGAGAATGCACAATGGCCTAATCTGAGATTGTGCCTGGAGAAGAGAGAGATCTGAGTGTATTCTGTATAGTATACTGATGGCAGGGTATTGGAAAACCCTTGAAACTTTCTGGTTTCCAATGATTTGAAATATCAAAACAATTATATTAGTTATTATATATATTGTTTGTAGGAAGCAACCCCACCTTTATATTATCCTATATTATTGTCTGAGATAATGGATTTCACAGTATTTACAAGATGCATGTATTGTGACCTGAGGTCATCTTTTTATGTTTTTGTCCACATTATAATACTTGTCTCTCAGAGTCTGGCTTATTTTAGTTAACATAATGTCCTCTAGTTCCTGCAAATGACATGGTTTTCTTTTTTCTTTATGGTTGAATAACACTCCACCATTTCTATCTACCATATTTTCTTTAACCATTCTTCAGTGACTGGCTCCTGGGCTGATTCCCTGCATTAGTTCTTCTGAGTGTGTCATAATACCTATGGATATGCAGGTGTCTAGTCTGAATGCTGACTGCTCTTCTTTTTGATATACACTGAACAATGGGATAGGAGAGTCATAGGATAGTTGTATTTTAGGTTTCTGAGGAAGTTTTTGTCTTTTCCATTGTGGCTGATTCACATTTCCACCGAGAGCGTAAAGGTTCCCTTTATTTCCACATCTTTGCCAATGTGTATTTCTTCCTATCTTTGGTGACAGTCATTCTAATGGGGTCAGATGGAATCTCAATGTAGTTTTATTTTTCATTTTCCTGATGGCTATAGATTTTGGATATTTTTTTTACCTGTTTATAGACAACTTGTACTTTTGAGATGTGTCTGTTTGTCTCATTTGGCTGTTTTATATTGGAATATTGTTTTTTTTTTTTTTTAAGTCTTGTGAGTCCTTCATGTCTGGATACTAGTCCTCTGTCAGGTGGACGGCTGGAAGGACTTTCTCCTCTTCTCTGGGTTGCCCTGCAGCTCTTCAGATAGCTCCCTGGGTTGCACAGAAGCTTTCAATTTGATGTGATCCTGTTTATTAGTATTTGCTTCTGTTTCCTGAGTGACCTGGGTCCTAATGAGGAAATGGTGACCTCTGCAGAGGTTGGAGTATTTCTCAGGTGTTTTCATCCATTCGTTTCAAAGTTTCAAGTCTTAAAAATATATTTGAACCGTTTTAGTTGGTTTTTGTACAGGGTGATACAGAGGTGTCTGATGTCAGTCTTCTGCATGTGGATATCTGCTGGGCTTGCTTTGAGTGTTGGTTTTGTTCCACTGGTCTACATGTCTGTTTCTAGGGCAGTGACATGCTGTTTGTGTTATGATGGCTCTGCAGCCTGTTTTGTAATCAGGTATGGAGATCTTCCACGTTGCTCTTTGTTTTCAGGATTGCTTTGGCTACTCTTTTGTGCTTCCACAGGGATATTAGGAGTTTCTAGTGGTGGGAAGAATTTAATTGGTATTTTTTGGGATATTACATTGAATCTGTATGTTTTGGGGATAGTTTGCCTACTATAACAAGACTAATTCTTCCATCCTCTAGGTCTTCCCGTCTTCCAGTGTCTTCTTCAATTTAGTTCACTGTTTTGCAATTTTCATTTTAGAGGTCTTTCTCAACCTAGGTTAGGCTTATTTCTAATGTTTTTTGACTATTGTGAATGGGATTGCTTTCCAGATTTCTTTCTCACAGAGTTCATCATTAGTGTATAGGAAAGCTTTTCATATGTTGATTTTGTACTCTACTACTTTGCTAAATTTATCAATTTTAAGAGTCTTTTGGTGGTGTCTATCAGGTTTCCTAAGTAAATAGGTATATCATCTGCAAACAGGGGTAATTTGAATGTCAGGTTTGTTATGGATAGCCTTTATTATATTGAGGTATGATCCTTCTACACCTAATGTATTCAGTACTTTTGATGTTGAATTCTATCACAGTTTTTTTACATCTATTGAGATGATCTATAACAATATAGTTACCATTAATTCTATTTATATATTGTATTACATTTATTGATTTGAATTGGATGGACCATCCTTGCATCCCTGGATTGAAAACAAATTAATTATGAGGAATAATATTTTTAATATACTGGTGAAATCATTTTTCAATTTTTTGAGGAGTTTTGTATTTGTTTTCATCAAGGATATTGGTCATAGTTTCAGGTTTGTGCTGTATCAGTAACAGGTATTGGAAGACAGATAATATTTGGTTCGTTCCTTTCCTTTCTATATTATAGAATATTTTGAGGATCATTTGTTATTAGTCCTTCTTTAGCAGTCTGGTAAAATTCAGAAGTGGACTTGGGCTTTTCATTGTTTGGAAACTTTTTACCATTGTTTCAATCTCAATGTTTGTTATTGATCTATTTATTATTTTTGTGTTCTCTTGTTTTAATTTTAGTACATCATATTTATCCAAAATATTTGTTAATTTCTTCTTGGATTTCCAATTTATTGGCATGTAATTTTTCAACATATAACCTTAAAGATTCTTTAAATTTTGCTGGTATCTGTTCCAAAGGTTTGTTTTTTTTTAACCTCTGATTTTATTTATTTGGTTCTTTTCTGTCTTTATTTTTATCAGTTTCAACAAAGCTTCTCAATTTTGTTTATCTTTCCAAAGTACATGTTCTTTATTTCATTGATTCTTTATATTGTTCTTTCAATCCCTACTTCATTTATTTTTGTTCTGATTTTTATTATTTCTTCTCTTTTACTGATTTTAACTTTGATTGTTTTTTTAAGACTTTGATGGAAATCATCAGATTATTTAACATGCCTTATTTTAAAGCAACACACATTGCTATATACTTGCCTTTTATTACTGTTTGTTTTTTTTCTGTATTCCATGTGTTCTGGCATGTTGTAATTACATTTTCATTCAACTTTACATATTTTTAATCATTCTTTTACTGTTAAGTTCTATTTTATTTCATTGTTATCTGATAAGGTACAATAAATTATTTCAATTATTAAAGCTTTATTAACAATTATTTTATAGCTTAATACATGTTCTATTTTAGAAAAAGTTCATGTGCTGATAAAAAGAATGTATATCCCATAGCTTCTCTATAAAGTATTGTGTAGACATCTATTAAGTTGCTTTGATCTGTAGTATAATTCATCTCTGATATTTCTTTGTTAATTTTTTTGTCATGATGATATATCTATTAGTGAGAGTTTGGAATTGAAGTCACCAATTATTATTATATTGAGTCCTATCTCTCACATTATTTCTGGTAGTGTTGGTTTTTAAAATCGGGTGCTCTGATATTTAGTTTATATATATTTATAGCTATTACATTTTCTTGGTGAATTATTCCCTTGATCAGTATATAGTGACTTTCTTCACATCTTTAAACTGCTTTTGATTTAGGTCTATTTTGCAGAGGAGTAAAGGGGTCCTACTTGCTTTCTGCTTCCATTTGCTTGGAACATCATTTTCTGTTCTTTCATTTTCATCCTGTTTGTCATTCCAGCTGAGGTGAGTTTCTTGCAGGCAGTATACTGTTGGGTCCTAATTTTTAACCCAATCAACCAGTCTTCAACTTTAGAGAACTAAGACTACTAACAGTCAAGGTTATTATTGAAAATTATGTAGTTGTGCCTGTCATTTTGTTGATATTTTCCAATCATTTTGAATATTCTAGATTCATTTTTTTCTAATTTATCTTAGATGTTTGGTGGTTTACTATATTAATATTGTCTGATTCTTTCCCATTGCTTATTTCTGTTTATAGTCTTCTAGTGATATTTGACATTCTTCTTTGTTGTGATGGGGCTATGGATCCAGCAACAAAATTTGTCTTGAAAACTGACTCCATTTTATCATCTGCCAACATGTGGTTCTAGAGGAAATTGGAAGAATAGAGGAGAAAGCAGAAAGACCTCTGTTCCTGCTTATTATCTTTTCCTGGTCTGCTTCCCATGCTTGAAAGCATCAAAGAAGCAGTGGTGCTTCTCTGAGAGGGATCATTTTGTTCTAGTTTCAATAGTCACTCATTTTCCATGATCTAACCTCATGACCTGATCCAGAGAGGCTCACATTTGATACTAGCATACTCTCCTCAGCACCTTCAATCCCAGCTACATGAGGTACCTTCTCTGACCTCCTAAGCATTAATACGTCTGGTCATTTTTTTTCTCTTTTGTCTTTCCATATCTTCAGTTTGGTATTTATTTTTCTGTCTTAGAATAACTGGCATTATTTTTCTGTCCTACTTGGACTCTGACTGATAATATGGACATGAATAAATTCTACTGTATAAAGTTGTTGTGGAAATTAAATGACAATATATGCAAATTGTTTCTTAAATTAAGGATAGTGACATGGTTGTAGTTGTTATTTTTTTTTATCCTGTTAAATAAGCTCTTGTCATTGCATCTGTAACCTCAGATATGGAAACTATAATTAAGTTGTAAATGCTTCAGGGAGGCATCTGTCCTGCCCCCAAAAGCAAAGTTGTAATGGTTATATGTTATTCATAAAGGAAGATGATTCATTGTGATGTCACGATTGTGCTATCAGTGAAGAAATTCAAATCTCTATATAACTGCTTTAATTCTTTATGTGCTACATAAGAACTATGTATATTCTTTAGTTCAGACAATAGGTATTTAATACCTACTGTGGTGTTGCTGTATAAGGTGCTAAAAATAGTGAACATGACATACTTTGTGCATGTAAGAAGCTTAGACTTAGTGCAGGAGGCAGAAAATAATGCCAGCAGATGCAATACACTTGGCTGCTGTAGAGGCAGCTGAACATTGAAATGAGATCACACTGAGGAAGCACCCAACCCAGGGAGGTGCAGAGTAAAGCTAGGCAAGGAAGCTGCACATTCAGGAAACTAAGAGTGAAGGACCATCTGTGGGTACTGGTGGGTTAGAAGGTGAGTGGGACCAAGAGAGAAATGGCTAAGGGTGAATAAGTAGTGAGACATGAGCCTGAAAGTGAAACTGAGAAAGAACTGGGGGACTGCAATTTCTACACCTACCCCCCTACTCTAGTAAGCCTGGCTGGGTCCCAGCACGCCTCATGGCTAAGCTGCTCACATTGTGGTAATGAGGAAACTATACACAAGTGCATGTTAACACAGTACATTGAATTTGATTTTTCACTTAGACAAAAAAGAGCTAATCTTTATTTTCCTGATTTCCTCTTATTAGAAGAATTAGTAGAAATTACATAATCAGGGATGCTAAAGCATGACAAATGTATGATTCAGACTCTATTCTGAGAAAAGCTTTCTATGGAAATTTATAGCTCTGAGAGCAGAAAGCTGGAGGGGATCTATGGATTGCTCTGGTTAGGCAGATAATTCATATGTGAAGGAAGAGAGCTCCTTTAAATCTCAATGTTAAAATACGTATCACAATACCACACTGCTGGAATTGCATGCTTGTTTTTAAAAGCATTTTAATTATTGTGCATGCATTTTAGACTTGCATTTTAATGCAGAGTCTTTTGTGCTTCTTATCTTTCTGCTGTTGTGAGTTCATGTGATTTTCTGATTGTGCTAAGAAATCCAAGGGGATTTCAGATTCAGGAAAGGGGGCTTGGCTGGCACTCATGCTAATTACAATCAGGGCATCCTCACTGTTGAAAGTAAAATGGAACAGTTACATTTCAGGATCTGGTCTAATTCTCTGGAGCAGGCTAAACCCTTACAGAGGAGCAGGCTTCTGCAGGGAAGGCTGAGAGGAAAGCCTCTAAGTAGTAGAAGATGGTGGAAGGGACAAATGAGGTATGATGCAAACATTTCTGGAACAACAAAAATGCTAAATCTTTACATTTTCAACATTATTTCATATCCAAGTAAAGTACAGAATAAACTCCTTCAGCAGGAACCTGAGGCAAACTCCATCCTGGAGTCCTGTCTGATCTTTCATCCTGCTCACTCTTCATTAACCCAGAACAGCAGTAGTCTCAACAGCAGTGCTGTTCAGCTAGGTGTGGTTGGGGGTTAGAAACAACTCAGGGCAAACCACATTCACCTCTTTTGCTATCGTTTGCTATTTTCAAAATGTCTTAAAATAACCCACTAGAGGAAAACAAATAACTTTGAGGGTTTTGCCATTGCTATTTTAAGGGTTAAATAAGAGACAATAGTCAATATCAAAAAAGTTCAAAGTCAGCTGATGAATTTTTCCAATAAACAGGCGGAGGAAATCCACTGGGAACCCCTGAGCTGATGATAACTCCAGTAGTATGGATGATTGTAGGTGTGCAGTTCTTTCCTGAAGACCTGATTCTGGCCAAAGGCAGGGTTTGGGTTGTCAAGAGGGAAAATTATGATGTTAAAATTGAGTAAGAGATTTTTAATATGTGATGGGGAGGCAGAGTCAGGTACTCTAAGTGAGCATGTAGCTCACTGAGTGTTACAGGGGGCATTGAATTATCTGTCCTGGATCAGGAGACCCAAGGACTTTAAAGCTCTCAGGTTCTTCATCAGAATTTGTCTAGAAGCCAAGGAACGACTGTATTTCAGTGTAGGAATTAGCTGAATCTATCTCTGGGGGCAAGAAACAGCATACAAAATGATGAATGCACCTGTGATAATATTGGTCAAGGGTAAGCTTAAATGGTTCAAAATTATTGCTCAGCAAGGAAAGAAATAATACAGTCATTTAAGTCTGTGACATACACATGTCTACAAATGCATGTACATACACACATAACACAGGTACATATAGAATACACATAATACATATACATGGAAAACATGTCCATATACTCATGCTGCACACACAGCATATACAAAACCATGAATGCATATGTGCAATTTATGCACCTGTGTGTGTATGTACCTACATATTCACATCATTATGCAAATACATGTGTTCACATGCATATATTCATATGCATTCAGTATGCATGTCAAATGTGGTTTTATGAATCAAATTCCCTAAAACTTACAAATGTTCTCAGATACCCTACCTCATTTACCCAGATGATGTAGACCAAGCTCCTCTAGTATGCAATATAGTCGTCAAATCCTCTTTTGCATGGTTGTGTTGTGAGCCTGGTATGAAGCTGGCCAAGAGCACTTTCCACTTTCAGGGATCCGATTCAGCATGACTCCTTGAGTGATTAAAGAAGTCAGACCTTGGTCCAGGACAAAGGGCATGCCAGAAAAGCCAAATATGTCACTGGGTCCAATAAAACCATTACATAGAAATGGAGGTCATAAGACAGACAAGTAAAGAACGAGAGGAAAAGCAGGCAGACGGGCAGGCAGAGGCAGATTTACTGATTTCATGTTTAACCCCCACCCTGGGTTCTGATGGGCTTCATGGTGCCTGTTGTTTGGATTGGTAGTCATAAGATGGGTGTGTGCATGCATCAGAGCTGAAGACCTAGAATCTGGGACATGTACTGTTTTTCACCATTTGTCTTGATTAAAAATGAGAATCAGTGATGCCAGTTTCATGTGGATTCAGCTTTATGAGTCTAATGTGACACGTACAATTATAGCTAACCTTAATTTGAGCTAATATCTATTAGAATTTGAGTCTTAAAAGAGATTTTACTTAACATTTAACATGGTGAGCACCTTCCTTTCTCAGTTACTCTAGGGGCTGTTGCACTGAAGTTGTAGAAAGACAGAGATTGATCACTTTTACAAATAGTCATGGTTCATTAAGTATTGAAACTTGTATTACTGGTAAAATGCACACTGTACATCATCAGAGTGGAATAAATATTATTGGGAACTAGATAGAATAAAACATTTATGGGGGAAAATGAGCCATTCTGAAGAGATCACTTCTTGGCCAATATCCCTGTTTCCGTGGCTGAATTCAATATGGGACCATACAGACATCTAAGAACAAGACAGTGGTGGCTGGTCAACTCCCCTAATGCTGTCATTTTTAATCAGTGAGGAAACTGAGTTCCAGAGAGGACATGCAATCTACCTAAAGCTACAAGTTAAGTTAGCAGGGTAGCTCTGGCCAAAGTCAAGTTCTTACGGTTACCACGAGGAAGACAAGACTGTGCCTTTCTTCAAAGAATTAACTTAATTAAATACCATTATATTAAGAAATAAAAATATTTTCAGTGTCCATTTAAACACAGATCAAACTTTACTGGAGACCAAGATACAGCAGGGGCTGGATATCACTCGTGAGAGGCAGCATCTTTTCATTGTCTATGAGTGTCTCTCTCCTCTGCCTGCAGCCCTCAGAACTTCCACACATCAGGCAACTACATTTTTTTTTTGACATTCCATGGCATTTGACATGGTGGGTATATATCAGCCACATGAATACCTGCAAGTCCAATTCTCAGAGATTGTATTTATGTCCACAAAATTTAATTTCTTTCCTTCCCTACTTTCTTCAAAAGGTAACTTTAAAAAGTAGCAGGATGGTATGAAAACACTATAGTTTTCAGCTGCAAATAGCTTTAGCTCTAAAAAATGGCACCAATGCCTGCATACCAAAAGTCATGTCATTGCAGAGAGACCATCAGAGGGAGAATGTGTGGCCTAGTAACAGGAACCCAGAGAAATGCATGGGTGGAGGACCTGATTTAAAAAAAATGTAAAAGAAATCTCTAATGTTGGTGTTACTGAGCTGTGGGATGAACTCAGAAGTTAGCCTATTTGTTTGTTTGTTTGTTTTTCTGTTTTTGTTTTTGTTCTTGTTTTAGTGTTTGATCTTTAAGATGTTTAAATAAGTAGGACAAAGACAGATAAAGCACCCTGAAATAAGAATGGAGCTTAAGAGTAAGCAAAATAGTTGTGAAAGTCATAAAGACTTATTAATTCTAATAGAAGACAAAGGAGGTCTTCACACAGGAAGTGACAATTCTAATGTCTCAAAGATCCTAGACAATAAAAAAGAAAAATCTTTCAAGTCTCTGTGAACAGATGGTATAAAAGCCAGAAAGGAATGAAAATTTCTTGATCATCAGTCATAAGCAATGTGAAAGGAGACAAAATAAATATTTTGGGAACTCATGCAGAGATTTATTTATTTTTATTTGTACTTATTAGTTATACATGACATTAGAATGAATTTTGGCATATTAGACATATATGGAGTGTAACTTCCCATTCTCCTTGTTGTATATGAAATAGAATTCCATTGGTTCTGTAATCACATATGCATATAGGAAAGTAATGTCTGATTCATTCTTTCCTATTCACATCCCCAGTCACTTCCCTTCATTCTGCTTTGTCTAATCCAAAGTACTTCTGTTCTTCCCTACCCTGCCTTGTGAGTTAGTATCTGCATCCCAGAGAAAAACATTAGGCCTTTGGTGTGGGGGGATTGGCTTATTTAACATAGCATGAGATTTTCCAGTTCCATCCTTTTACCAGAAAATGCCATATTTCCTATATATACACCACATTTTCTTTATTCATTCAACTGGGCTAGTTCCATAGTTTAGCTATGGTGAACTGAGCTGCTATAAACATTGATATCGCTATATCATCATAGTCTGCTGATTTTAAGTCTTTTGGGTATAAATCAAGGAGTGGGATAACTGGGGTCAAATGGAGGTTCCATTCCAAGTTTTCTGAGGAATCTCCATACTGCTTTCCAAATTGGTTGCACCAATTTGCAGTCTCACCAGCAATCTGTGAGTGTGCATTTTCCCCCACATACTGGCCAGCATTTATTGTTACTTGTATTCTGGATAATTGTCATTCTGACTGGAGTGAGATGAAATCTTAGAGTAGTTTTAATTTGCATTTCCCTAACTGCTATAGAAGCAGAACACTTTTTTTCATATATTCATTAGCCAATCATTTTTCTTCTTCTGGGAATTGCCTGTTCAGTTCCTTTGCTTATTTATTAATTGGGTTCTTTGTGTTGTTTTGTTTTTGAGGTTAAATTTTTGAGTTCTTTATATATTTTACAGATTAATGCTCTGAGGTGTAAGTGGCAAAGATTTTTTTTCCCATTCTGTATCCTCTCTCATCACATTCTTGATTGTTTCTTTTTCATGTAGAGATTTAACTATTGGGCTAAAGATTCTAAAATTTATTCTTTTGCAGAATAAAGGAGATAATACTCTCTCTCAGCTTTAATCTCATGTGCTTATTGGAGTCTAAATGTCCATTCATCTTTTAGCAGATAAATTGTGACTCATTTTGAAGTACACTGTCCATTAAACAGGACGATGTCCATTTTTGAGATCATGTACCATTTCAGCCATTAACATGTGTAGACCTTCCCATCACCTTCTCTCCATTTTCTTCACACTTCTCTGTGACAGGCATTGTATTGGGCTGTAGAGATATGGATCCGAGTTTGAGAATTGACAGTTTTACCTCATGTATCTCCAGTCTCAAAGTGGACACAGCTGTGGAAATAAACTCAAGTAGGATTTTCTTTCCATGAACAGAGAATGTGTACTGTTTTTTTTTTTTTTTCAGGAAAGAGGAGACCAGATGCCTGGTTAAAGAAAGAATGGAATTCTGGGAGGAACTGAACCTAGGAGTGATGGTTTTTTGGAAGGAAAACCCTGCCAGACACATTTGACCCATTGTTGCAGGAGAATGAAGTAAACTAAGTTGACCTAAGAAGAAAATCTGATTTGTTCCCTAGGAAGTACCTGTGAGTAGGAGGCAAGGGTGGCAGATGTTTCAAAGGTCAAGGAAAAGTTTAACCTGGCCTTCTAGCCGCTGGCTGTCACACACATATTGTGATGAGCTCCCCTTCGAAGTCTAGGCCAGCTCTGCCTCCAAAGATACATTTCTCAGCGTTCAGCATTTGATGGCCCTTTATAACATGATCTTATAATTAGATGCCAAGAGAAAATTTAGGTAGGTGTCTTCCTTCCTGATTATCAGAATTACATAGCTTGATGTGTTTTACTCTTTGCCATGGCAACCAGACTGTGGAGACTAATTTGGGCTGAAGTAGCATATTTCATTCTTCCTGTTTTCCATAGGTCTGATTTCTATTTAAACTTGCTGTAATTTGTTTTATAGATCATATTATAATGTGCCAGATATTCTTCCTGTTATAATTTGCCACATGTGCACACACACACACACAGTCACACACACACACACACACACACACACACACACATACACACACAGAGAATGGGAATCTCTTCTAAAACATCAGCAGAGGATGCCCTATTATAATCCAACAAAATTCAGGTGAAGTGATTGAGAGAAAAGGACTCTCCGTTTGAACCTTTGACTAGACATTCAAACACTTATTAGTGCTCACTAAATTCCTACATTGCAGATATTGCTTCAGGACTTGAAGCCAAAGATTAATGAAAAAATTTCCTTGTTCTTGCAAAATGCACAGTTGAACAAACCAGAGAAGAAAATTTTGTTAACAGTTAATTGAGAGACAGCAGCATGAGAATAAAGGGATTGTAAAATCCATAGTGGAGCACCAATGGAGAGGATCCCAAAGTGAGCAGGGTTTTTGACCATTGTGATAGTTCTTCTTCAACCGCTGTCTCAGTACAATTCAAACTAAACCAAAAGGTGGAAACTGAGCATCAATTTAGGGACAACACCCTGGGAGTTTAGGTAACTACTCAAATAGAGTATGTGAGAGAGGCGGGGGGGGGAGAGAATATGCAAATTCAAACTTTTTGATGCCAAGGATGTTTTTTTCTTAATGTGTCTTAATCAAGTCAGATTCTGACCAGGAAAAGAAAACTGATTTTATTTTTGACACAACTTAGGCTTTAGATTTCAGCCATTGGTTGCAGATAGTCTTTGTCCTTTGTCAGGTCATACTCCATTGTATTGACTTGTCTTAGTTTCTAGCTTACAAACTAAGGTTTATTTTGAGGTTCAATAATGCATTTTGTGCAAAATATTAAGTATTAATCTCCTGCATAGGAATGATTCAATAAATAACACATTAAACAATAATTAACTGAATAAAGTGAGCTCACTAAGCAAAGTAAGTGTTACAGTTTAATATGATGTGACCCCAAAAGCTCATATGCAAGACAAATCAATAATTCTCAGAGGTGAAATGATTAGGTTATGAGAGGTGTAACTACTCAGTGGATTAATCCACTGATGTGGATTAATTAACTATAGCACTAATTAACTGTAGGCAGGTAGGGTGAGTCTAGAGGGAAGTCAGTCATTAGGAATGTGTCTTTGGGGTTTATATCTTGTTCTAGGTGAACAGAACACACTCTTTAATTCTGCCATGAGCTGAGTGGCTTCCCTCCACCATGCCTTTCCACCATGTTGTTCTTCCTCATATTGCGCCCAGAGCTGTGGAGCTGGTCATCTATGGACTGAGATCTCTGCAACTGTGAGCCAAAATAAGGTTTTGCTCTTCTAAGTTGTTTTTTCAGGTCTTTTGGACAATGACACAAAATGGACTAACACAGTAAAACAAAACTATTAGAAAAAGTAACTTCAAAACTACAAAATATGGTAGCTGTTCTAAAATCCCTACTAGGTTTTACAATATTTGTGCAAGTTGATCTAAATAACAAAACTACAGTTAAGAGATACTTTTGTGGCATATGTTGGAATAAGGATTTGACTTCAGGAAGAGGTTACTTTGTAGGAAAATTTATGTTAGGCTGTCTCCATCTCTCTTTTTCTTTTGATTGATATTTCCAGCCACTAATATTTTATGCCTTTTCTAAACCAAGGATCAGTTTTGCCATCTTAAGGTATTTCACTCTCCTAACCAAAATTACCATTGGCTCCCTGTTATTTAACCTGTGTCAATCATATTAATTCCTTCTAAATATGAAAACAATGCACATTACCAATGTTTCTTTATCACCCTATTTGCTATGCATCATGGTCACCCAGTGTCTAGGGATTAATTGGCAAATAGCCTGAATTTTAGGTGCACTGCTCAGGGATGACATAGTAGTTATACAACAGATGATTTGTGAATGAAATTGTGTTTTGCGCTTTCAGCCATTGTATATTTTTGTCCATACAATCTTGGAATACTAGCAGTCAGGGCTGATCTTTGATATCACTAATTTCTCTGTGCAGCCTGGCCATGGAGCCTTAACCAAGAAGGAATTGGACCCTAAGGAAGGTTCCAGAACTCTTTCTTCCCATGCTTGTTGCCCATGCTTCATACTTAGCACTAATGCGTTTTATAGTGGCTACATACTTAATGTTTCTTCTCTCTGATTGACTTCTATATCTTTTCACCACATTTTTTTAAAGGAGAGCTTCTTCTGAGGTGCAAGGCTGGTTATAAAGAATTGCATGAACTGCTATTAAATTGAAGACATTTTGGATTTTGAAGATTTCAATTTTAGTTGAATCCTTACTGCTTTCTGCAGATAAATAAATGATTAAAGACACAGACATTGTGTATACATACTGTTAGAAATCAGAGGTGCCACACAAAATCAAACACTTGCTCGGAAGCAGTGGGCAAAGCAAACTGTACTTCTGTCAGGAGGGCATGCTGCCGAACGTGGCTAGCCTCTGGGTAGGTAGTCTACCTGCACACAGGAGAAACAAAAATTTATCTTGAGAGAATGAGTTTACTTCAGTTACTGATTGAGTCTCATAATCAGAGATTTGGGGCTGTGGACAGCTTCCTTAGTGATTTGCTGTGGCAAGATTGGAACCTGCCTTCAGATATTTCAGCCCTGGACTGCAGATTGGTAAAGCTGCCTTCAAAGTGCCTTTGAACTTCCTCCCCACTTCCTGAGTTCACTCTCTGCTGCCTCCACTCTGCCCACACTGAGATGCCCTTGTCTGTCTAGAACTAGAAGGGGACATTGACAGGAATGTGTCTCGAATGTGCCAGGTGCTGGTTGAGGACTTTCATAATAGGCAACTTTGTTTCATGACCAGAACAAATCCCTGAGAGACGTACCATTATGTTAATTTGACTGTGAGGAAACTGATACTCAGGGTGTTAAACTCAGAGTTTCTACATCACCCTTCAGTGCAGAGATGAAGTGAATATTTAAAGTACCCTTGCTCTTCAAAGGACCTCAAATGTTTTGTCCACTCATACCTGATCCTTAACTCCATGAGCATCATCGGAGCCTCTATTAGTGTCTAAGTATTTTTGCACCTGCTCTGAGAGTCTCCAAGAGGAGGAAGTGGAGGAAAGCAAACAGACACCTAGGAAGTAAGTACCCTGGGAAGGCCCAGGTATATTCCCAAGAAGGGATTGCCTGAGAAGAGGAGAGACCACCATCAGTCAAGCACCTCCACACTACTCCTGCCTGTTAGAGGACAAGCTGTTAGAGTCAACACCTTTCAGGGCTGCCAATGTTCACAGCTCACACGCAGAGGATGACATCCTTCACATTGACACTGTATCTTCCCAGACAATCATTTTACGCCTTCAAGTTACTTTTCTTTTAATAACAAATTATAACTGGGTATTCTTCTCTTTCAGTAATATTGGCCACTTTCATAATGTTTAATGACACACATCAGGGATTTAATCTACGTCCTTCTCAGAGCATGTCAAATGCAACTAAATTGTAATGTTCTCAGAACACTGTGTATTGGACTTCAAGATAAAGCAGATTACAGTAAATATTAATCTTTTCAAATTGATAGAATGAAATATTAAACCATTTCAAACAAGAATTTTAATGTGGAAATTAAATCTTTGTTAATATTTCTAGTGTTCCAGCATCAAGGAGACCGGTGACAGGGTGATTATTCAAGGGTTATAGCTTATCTCATCGAGTTGCTGGTACGTTAAATTGTTAGTCTTCTCTACAGAATTACATGGGAAGAGCATTTCTCCATGAGAAACAACAGAAGCCAATTGATCAATTGAGATGGGTGATATTGGTTTTTAAGTTCCCACTTTTTTCTTTCTTTTTTTAGACTCTAGTTGTCTATCTTTAGTTGTGCAGACGCCCTACAACTTTTTAGTTCCTTAATCTATAACTTTAGAAAAAAAAAGTGAGCATTACTTAATTTAAAACGGTTCTTTTCCATAGTTTATTATGGGTACCAAGTTTATAATGCAAATACAATTTTAAAGAAGCATATGCCCTGGCAATTCTAGAGGGAGCTGTGGTGCAGTCCATATAAATGTCTATAAATTATGGGGAACATCCTAGTCCTTGTACCATGTCATGTGGAAAGGATTAGAGAGAGTAAAACCCACAGGATTAGAAGATTAATATCCTGGCTCTGCTACGTTAACCTTATACAAATAATTCTTATAAAATGAGGGTGAAATACTTTCTGATCTAACTCACGAGGTTGTTACAATGAGTAGATGAGGGACTTAGAAGATTGCATCAACTGAAGAATAAAATAACATCTAGAAAAATATTAGATACCAGCTATTCTTTGTGGTAAGACAATTTGAAACTCTTCTCACTTCAAGCTAATATATTTTTTCACCAGAAAAATAATAGCATATTTCATTTGAGTTTGTCTACTTAAAATTCAGACTCACTTTCCAAAGCCAGTTTACTTTCACGCAAATGCATCTGCACTTGCCTTAATTAAAATTAGGTTTTGTATTTGTCTGTCTCTGCACTGAGTGAATAATTATTTTAATTAAAAAAGAAATGCAATGTATTTTAAATTTGTATTGTCTCCTCCAAATTTGATAGTATGTTGATGCTTAATTAATGTGGATAATATTTTCAGCAGACTCTACACAATTTATTAAACAAATAGTTGTTTTTGTGTGCTTGCTTTGTAAGCTAGCCTGTATTTTAGGTGCCACGTGGGAACTCAGAATTGAATATTTCAATGAACTATTTTTGTTGTTTGTGTTTTTTGCCCTTAGAAACCTTGGTGCTGACTTTGATTCAGCCTTTCTCCTCTTCTTTATAAAATATATCAATGAGATATTAAAAATAAAATGATATTACATTTAAAAGGGAAGGCACAGAATACAGACTGTCATAACCCAGAACAATTAGGCAGATGGATATAATTATATTTGACACATTCATAGAAATAATTTTTAATACTATAGGGAAAGAAAAAGATAGACCTTCTTCAGTTTCTGATTATGGACCAAAGTCACTGAGTTGCAATCACATCAAGCAGAGGACTTCCTATTTCTCAGGCTTTGCTCAGGGGAGATCCAGCCTCTCCCTTAATCCACTGGACCCTCTTTCATTATAGGTGTACTTTTTGATAGAGGGCAGGGTGCAGGACAAGTAGACTGGTGAGGCTTCTTTGTTTTCTCTGGGGGAGATCCTAAAGAGAAACCCAGCCAGTAAGGACCACACAAGAGTACCTGTCTTCATGGGCTCCACAGGCTCTTGTTGACATGGAAGGAGAGTGGGGTTGAAAGTCGATGCCACATTAAGCAGAGTGCCCCTGGAATAGGGGTTGAGCTGAAGGCTAGACTTTTTTTTCTTTTTTGCATTTTTCATGAAATACCACTTATTTACTAAGAAAGGGGTAAGCAAGAGTGGGTGGGGACCTTAAATAATGGTTTGTAGTTTTCAGACTAAATGATAAAAGTGAGGGAAAACTGGCTACAACTCATAGTATACATATTCTTTTATTAATTGGATTTCCAGTGTTCATCATCAGGTTTGTTTTAAATGATATTATGGTATTATTTCATGAAAATGGATGAAAACTGTATGTCTTGATCAGATTTTCATTACTGTGACCAAAGCACCTGACATAAGCACATGAAGAAGGAGAGATGGACTTTGGCTCATGGTTTCAGAGATTGAAGTCTGTGGTTGGCCAGCTCCATTGTCTTAGGTCTGATAACAAAACATCATGGTGGAAGAGCCAGGTGAAGACAGCTACTCACCTCTTGGCAGCCAGAATCAGAGAGAGAGAGAGGATGCAGTTGGGGACAATATGGAATCCCCATGGGCATGCCTCTAAGGACCCCTTCCCTTCAACTAGAGTCCACTTTCTCCAGTTACCAACACCTGACAATAATCCATTCAGATGATGAATTTATTAATGGATTCATTCAGCTTTGAGGTTGGGGCCCTAATGATCCAATCACTTTCCCCAAAGCTCAACTCTGAACACTTCTGCCCTGGGGACCAAGCCTTCAACATATGAGTCTTGGGAGAACACTTTATATCTAAACAGTAACACTCTAGAAGATAACAACAACAACAACAATAAACTAAAAGTAGGAGACATAAAGTACTGCAAAAGCCTTCTACTTAATTCTCTTTTGAAGTTTTTAATTATTTTTTTTCAGATTTCTTTTCCTTCCTCTTTCTTTAGTTGCCCTTAAAAACAATTCCTACATAGCCATCATCTCCCTGATTTCCCTGATTCTTCCTTTTCAGAATTCAGTTCTTTGATGTTTTAATCTTGATCCTCCAAATCTGTTGTCGATAAGTTTTGTAATAACAAAGTGGCTAGGGATTTCTGCAACGCTTCAGATGGTCCTGATTCAGAGTTGCAGGACATTTCTCCAGAGAATACTTGAGTCGAAGATAAGGATGATGATGTCAATAACAACACCAGTTTCCCTTTATTGAAATATTGATGTGTGTCAAAACTGAACTAGTAAGAATTCATGTTTCCACTTATTCTTCAAAAGAGCCCCTTGAGATATGTGCAGTGCTCCTGTTCAGTGGAGGTACCCGCTTAGGTAAACTCCTGGTTTACACAACCAGAGAGTTGTAAAGTGACAGCTCAAGAAAGAACAATTTGAGAGAAAAGGTCACTACTGCTGCTGCGAATAATAATCTTAATAGTGTAATATCATCAAATAAGACATAGTGGTGAAGAGGAGGGAAAGGTAGAGTCCAAAAGGAAGAGACGAGTATAGGGAAAAGGAAGCATCACTCAAAGGACTTTCCCACTTCTTTTCCCGTTTAATCTTTGGCATTCTGCGACCTGCTCAGGACATGGCTCTCTTGGGTTAGGCACTTCTGGGCATGTTCATTTTGGGGTGGCCAGGATGTACTATGATAAGACAAAACCCCAGTGGTGGCAGTCTTGTCTAATCAGGACCACTGTGGGATGCTGCTCATCCAACATGCTGGAAGTACGTAGATTTGGAAGTGTTGAGCATGGGTGGAACTTAAAGCCATCCTACTCTCTGAACTTGGCAGTGAAGTCCTGTGCCTTTTACTAAGCACCCTGAAAGCAGATCCAGTGGCGAAGTCAACACTGATGGCAAGACTCAAGAGGACTGTGTAGCATCTCTTCTTTAGATGGTCATGTTTATTTAATAAAATGGGAAGAGGACAGACTGGAGGTATATTTATTAAAAGCAGCATTTACATACGAGACACTGAACTTTTCAGGGTTTCCCTACTGTGACAATAGGAGCAAACAACCGCCTCTCAATAACTTAATCCCCACCCCTCTCACAATGTCATATATAAAAGGAACTAATGATTGCAGGAGGGCACATGGGGAGAGTCTGATCATGTTCCTGAAGGATGCCATGTCATTTAACAGGAAAGGTTTGAAGTTCTCAAGAAATGGCTTCTGAGAAAAATCACCACTGCCTTGGTAATCCTGAGATCAGATTGCACAACTGTCAGCTGAGAAGGAAACAGGAAGAAAAATAAAGGGCTACGAGTCAAGCGGGGCCACCATCAGTCATTCCATCACCTCTGGACCACTGGTTTTTCAATGAGGCTTGAAGCAAACTTACCCATGACACGGGCTTGCTTCAGGGTGGGTGTTGCCTTGGTGGAAGGAGAGTGGGCTGGGAGGCAGAACTGCTCATTAGGAGACATTGCTAGAACATCAGCACAGATTATTAGCTCTCTGATCTTGAACTTGACACTGTAGACAAATTTATATCCCTTTATATGGAAATAACTAACAACAAAACTCATATAGAACTTAAGAACCATCGGACTATTGAGAGCTTATTGCACTCAACTTGTAAGAAAGATATAAAAGACAATAAGGGAACCCAACGTTTGCAGAGCACACTCCATCAGTGCAGGTCGAGGGCTTACATACTTCTGCCACTGGATCCTCAAAGCATATGTCATTTTTATCAGCATCTTGTCATAAGAGACTAGAAGCTTCAGTTGTTCAAAACTAGTCCATCTGTTTAGTACACTGGACCCACCAGCATCCTAAATAAGGCCTCATAAACCCTACAGCCTTCAGCATTAGTAGACACACTATGCATTTGAAAGGCTCAGTGCTGGATGCTGGAGGGACCTGAAGACTGTAGGGGAGAGAGCACTACTTATACACAGTCATGAGAAACCTACATCTGAAGAGATGGAAATGTTCTACTAAAGTGAAAAGAACAATATGCAAACAGCAGCTATTTATTTTTAGGTCTACTTTTTGTTCTGTCGAGAAGAGGGGTAAAATAGAAATTTTAATGCTTTTAATCAAAGATGTTGCTGCAAGGGCCATCAGACCACACAAGCTAGTAAACATTCACTGACAGTATGGCAAATATCTGCTCATTTACGGAGAGTTGAGACCAGTGGAAAATTTTTGTTGAGGGTCTCTCTTAATGCTTCTTGGGAAAGATCAACAGTCAATATGGGTAGGTCAGCAAATAGAGAAGGTCTGCTAACAGCAAGGTCACACTGCCTTCCATGGAGATTGCATGCCCTGTGTCCACAGGGGTCATTGTGGCAGTTTGGCTTGACTTTGAGATCACTAGGGCCATTCCACATGTCTGAGTGCATGAAGAAAACATTGGATCTGTGATGGTTTTCAATCGCATGGAAACCACGAGGGCACTTTCCAGCTGGGAGCAGAGTGGGGTCAGATGTAAACTGGGCTCTGACCATGTAGACTAGGTCTACTAGATCTAGGTCAAAATCAATGAAACCAGGACAAGTTTGCAGATAGAAAGTCATATGTTGGGCTGGGGATATGGCTCAAGCGGTAGTGTGCTCGCCTGGCATGCGTGCGGCCCGGGTTCGATCCTCAGCACCACATACAAACAAAGATGTTATGTCTGCCGAAAACTAAAAAATAAATATTAAAAAAAATTCTCTCTCTCTCTCTCTCTCTCTCTCTCTCTCTCTCTCTCTCTCAAAAAGAAAGTCATATGTCTTTCTTGGATATTTTGCAAAGTAACAGGTCCCTGAATCTTATCTACATCCATCCTTCTGTCCACTACAAGAAGGGAGAAAAAAGGAAAATCTTAGAATAGCCTTTAAATAATTCACTTTCCACTTCAACTACTTAGCAACCCAACCATCTATCTTTCATTTGTGCATTGATTTATTTATCAAGTATACATTTTGAGCTTGCTGGGTTAAGCTCTAGAAATAAAAATAAAGGGAAATTAACAATAAAAGGGTATATTGCTCTTTCTCAGCTCCTAGAAGATCCCGCTTTCTCTGTGTTCAACTTACTGCTTTATATCCTTGTCAAATGTAATTTTCATAACATATCTAGGGGATTGAACTTCCAAATTCACACTGGGATTTCACAAATGAGGCACCATTTAAGCCTAATGATGTTCTTACAAGAAAAACTAAGCCTAATCTCGTGCTGAATATAATGAACTCCTTCTTGTATTGTGATCTCTGCGGTCCATACCAGCCCTCCTTTGCCAACTCTCTTGGTTACCCATCTCAGTATTGTTTTTTTAGGCAACACATGAGCCCAAGGATCACGTAAATACTAGCTGGTTTGGGGAAATGTTAAACATTCTTGTTATTTCTCTTACATCACTTGCAGCTCACATGATTTAATTCTATCAATCAACATTTATAGATGTCAACTGCAAACCCGACACAGGTAAGCCCTGAGGAAACTGATAGACATAGATAAAGTAGTAAAGTCTGTGTCTTTGTTTAACTTATCATTTATTGCAGAAGACACACAATAATCCATAATTTTAAATATTAATTGATCAATCACCAGTGTACAGAGAGCTGCAAGGAAGCAGCAGGCAATCTCATGGTGGCGTTTCTTTCCCAGCCTCCAAATATTTGTTCTGCCACCTGTGATTTAATCCACTCCCCCACTGAACATTGACTTGGCTGTTTTCCCTGGGTTGGTACGGGATCACTACTTGGCTATTCCTATCTTGGAAACCTTCTAGTAGGATATCCCAGGACTAGATTTTTGCTGGGAGCTTCTATTATGGCCATCAGCTCTAGCCAATGGTGAAGCCCCACAGCTCTGCCATCCATGTGGCTGAGGGAAAATTAGAGTCTTCTCACCTTTAAGTCACTCATAGCCACATAGTCTGACAGCTACTAGAAATCGTATAATCAGTCTAATGGTACCCAGTCTGGGTTCCTAGACTTCCAGGGATTAGAAACACAGAGCAGTGTTCTTTATGTTCTTTATATTACTTCAGGTACTTTTAAAAATTATTGGTATTAAAAATGGTAATAATGATGACAGTTAGTTTTTGGCTTGGAACCATGACAAGTACTTTGCCAGTTTTGGTCACTTAATCTTTGCCAAACCTGGGAAGTTGGCACTAATAGACCACTGCTCATATGCAGGGGTCAACTGAGACATGGGTGATGAGGACATGGCCAAGGCCACACAGGGTCAGAGAAGGAGTTACAAATGGGGTACCTAAGCCCATAGCTTCAACTTTATGCTGTGAAATTGACCGAACTGTCTCAAATATGTAATAACTGTGCTTTGGAGTGGAACTATGTCAGCACAGCCCAGCACCTCTAATTTAAAAAGAACGGTCCTCACTGGCAGGGACATCTATTTATAGCTGCATACATAGAAAATTGTTCTGTTTAATAAATGATAGGGTCACTGAAGACATCAGTGTAAAACTTTGAGAAGAAATAATTATATGCATTTTCTGGAGTTAGAAATTGAGACCTAAATAATTACATAAACTACCCAAATGTGCACAGAAATCCAGAAAGCAGTCTCTGGGTTTTTTCCCTCAATTTCCATGGCAAACATTAAGAAAATAACTAGTATTTTAACAAAATTAAGACGTTGATTTATAGGAAGACTAAGACAACCATTTTTGGTTTAAGTGAGTGAAGCCTCAGACTTCAGTTCTGGAATATTCCATGACAGAAGTAGCAGGTGAACTGGTTCTGAACTCAGGTGCTGGATGGGCTATGTGGGGAAGGCAGTTCCCTTACAGCAGGACAGCAAAGCAAAAGGCTTGTCTGAGTCACATGCTCTGTCTGCTCACAGGTCCTGAGGGCTGCCAATGGGTTGAGTCAAGGCAAATGCTTGTGTATGGCCCAGCTGCTCTGGATTCCCTATTTAACACAGTGCTCGAAATAGTTTTGCCTTTATGAAGCATTCAAAATTTCCCAATGGTTTTCCAATATATTTTTAGGAAAATAAGCATCTTTCATGTCACTTGATGGAAATACAGATACAGCCATCAGATCCTTCAGAGTCAATTTATCACAAGACTATAACAGACTTTCCTCTGGGTATCTCTGAAAAGAAAGACTATGCTTCTTGTATAGAAATAATTCTTTCTCAAAGTGAGCTTTACACAGGAATAGGCTAATGGTATTAACTATCCTGAGCCTACTACCACTCTATGTGGGGCCAGATTTTATAGTCTTTTTATTTTGCTATTCAATCTTCAAAAAATATACAGATAATTAAATGAAACCAAAAGTGTGCCAAATACAACAACATCAGCAACAATAAAACATCTGATATATTGTCATAATGCCAATTTTAAATGAAAAAATGGAACTTTGTCAATTAATATGCAAATTGAGTTTTACAAAAATCAGATGTTAAATAACAATACTTTAATCCTACAGGGAATGGCTGGAAATATTAATTCTGAAGCCAGTGGTCCTTTCATTAATATATTACTGTCTTGAAATATTGCATGTCAACAAATAGAAGTTACATTTTCTGGGGAAATCCTAGGTATGCCTAATTAGATAAACACAGTGAGGATTTACGAAACATCTAGAAAAAGTCTGTTATTCATATATTTATTTTATTTATTAAAAAATTATTCCTTGAATAGGTCACAAGGACAAGCCTATTAAAACCTGAAGATCCTAAAGAGAAAAATTGATCTTTTAAATATGCAGTTACATTGTGTCCTTAAAAAAAAATATTTATCCTAGTGACTGCAGGGTGGATTGGGAAAGGTTGGCTATGGAAAGAAGAAATTCCAGTCAGGAGAACAACTGGGGATCAGCAGAGCACAGCGTGGTGTGTGTACTGGATGACGGAGGATTCAGGATTCACTATGCTGGGTCTTCATCCATCAAAGAGAAGCATCCATGAGACAAGCAGTGTAAAACAGGTCAGAGAGAGATGCAGGCATCAGCAATTGTGGGTTTTCCATAATAGAGTTCATTTGGCCAGGACCCTAATAGAACAGGCATATTATACACTTCATTTCATGTATCCAGCAATCAAGCACCCACCTAGAGGAAGCAAAATTGTCAGAAATGGAAGGATAAACACACATTCCATAATAATATGCATATGTATTTACATGTTCCATATTTTGTTAATGGATGGAACCAACAGGGAAAGACGAGGAAGAGAGCACTTGAACAACCACAAAGCAATTATTCTTTGACATCTACCTTTATTTCTTTACCCAATATGAGAAAAATACACACCCTTCCAAGTGCACACGGGGCACACTTCAAGGCAGGTCATGCGTGAGGCCATAAGTAAAACCTCAGTGAATTTGAAGAATTAAAGTCAAAAGCATCCTCTCATCTGAACGAAGTGAAACTAGAAGTTAGTACTGTAAGATACTTGAGAAGTTTAAACTATGTGGAAATTAATCAAGGCATTCTTTAGTAGGCGGGAGTCAAGAAGAATCAACAAGAAATGTTTTGAAGTGAGCACAAATGAAGATACAGAAGATACAACACTTAGTAGATGAAAAGACATTTTATGTTCATGTTTAGGAAGATGCGATGTTGTTAAAATGTTGAACTGCCCCAAACTGACCTATAGATCAGAAACAACCCCTAAAAAGACAGGGCCCTCTGTGAAAAACCAGACCCCTGAGGATTAAAATCCCTCCTCAAAAATAAGACAGCCAAGACACCTCTCATTCATTTATGAGGTTAGCAGCTGCACCAGAAAACTAGGAGTTGATCGCAGAGGCCCTGTGAATGAGATAACACGCCAGGAGACAGGAGACAGAAGGGTCAGCTCAGGGTTTGAGATCATGTGGTCATCAGGAGTGCCAAGAAACAGAAGTCAGACAAAGCAACATCACCAAGATAAAGCCACTAAGGGAGGACAATAGTCACCCATTCTGAAAATAATAATAGAGACCGTCCGTCCCCATGATAAGGTGCTAATTCCAGGAGTGGCAGATGTAGGCATTGACTAGTCACTGAACCTGTCTTTACCTTCATCTTATCCTCAGAGCAGCGCACACCTCCGCACAGAGACTGGAAATGGAGTGCATGGAGAAGCGCGGTGAGGAAGAGCCAGGGGACCAGAGATCCCCCGCTATGGGGGACATCAGGGACAAGGTTCCTGCTTACCTTAGATGCCGTGAAAGTTGTGCATCTTGTCCTTTGAGCCTGACACTCTCTGCCAGTGCTATCACCCTTCTGACTCAAGCAGGAGTCCCGATAAGGCTTTAACCATGCTTCAATTATTTTCAGATCCAGCTTCCATTTCTAGCGACTCTGGACCCAAGGGCCTGAGTTGGGTAACTCCAACCAAAATTCCCTGTGGTTTAAAAAACCAAAAACAGTGCCCGAGACTGAATCCAGACCCTGTGCACCCTGGGCAGGCGCTTCATCATCTACCACTGAGCTACGTCCCCAGTCCTACTCTGTGGGTTTTTATTGCAGAAACTGACCAAGTTATCCTAAATCCAAATGGAAATTTCTACCTATTGTTTAGAACAGTGAAATTCCCTCCATCCTCTTCAGTCCCGCTGCTGCTTATTACATCTTTGGAGAAGTCTTTAAGGAATCAGATTCTCAGTTGCCATCTGATTTCCCAGTTGAGCAGGACCCACACCTGTGACAGGTTTTCTCTGGCACCCAGTGCTGAGACCAAGCAGCCCCCAGGAAAGAATCTGTGTCTTGGTCCTTTGCTCATCACCATGGTCCGACTGGGTGAGCAGCTCATAGATCCAGATGTTAGCCTAGTTCCCCAGGATTGTATTCCAGCAGAAAGTTACAAAACTGCATTCTGCCTGAGAAAATATAGAAAGTTGCTGACAGTAATGTAAGATTCAATAAGTTTTATGACTATTTGTCAAAGAACTTTTAGTTTGTGTTTTTAAGCAGGTAAAACAATAACAAATACTGGAGGAATCAAGTTAATCTGTATTCAGAGCATTTTATCATATAAAAAGGAGGAAAAACCATATTGCAAGTCCTGTTAGCTTAAGCCAAATCCTGTTTACAGTGGCAGTTAACTTTGTAATGCTATATTAGAAAATATCTTTAAAAATGAGTGAAAGAAACTTTATAGCAGAGAAACAATGATGCTGTTAGCTTTAAGGATGACTGGGATTCTGAATGAGGAAGGTGAGAAGACTTTTTGCAGAGAAGTCTGTGATTTTTCAATGTATTCTGATGTCAACCTCTGCTAAAAAAATACTGAGTTAAGAATAAAATATTTCATTTTTATGTGTATGCAAGACATGCAATGAAAGAGAATGAATTTTCTGAAAATAAGCAGTTCATTCATATCTTTTCACAAATATTTGTGAGAAATTTGTTTGGGAACCGGCAATAGACCAGCCACTAGCATTACATTAATGAGCAGTGTATGCACACCCTAGATATCCCCTGGGCTCTAATGACCCATCCCCTTCTATACTGACAAGCTGAACATCACACTCTATGCATCTTATCATATTTAAAATGTGACCCAAATTTTATTCCTCTTCACAAATTACCTTCTAAATGTATTGTGATTATTTTTACTTTTTAAAACATGTCTGATCCCCATGATGAAAGGATCAAGGAGGACAGACACCTCCACTCCCTTCACTCCCTGGCTACACCCTTGTGTTCCTTGCAGGCACCCAGGGAATGTTTGATGAATCAAGGATCCCTGGCTTTGGCGAAGTTTCTAGAAATCAAAGCCAGTAAGTCTGATGACGGGTGAGGGTCACTGTGAAGCGGGGTGTGGTATAGGGTGAGCCCTGACAATTGTGGGGTGGCGAGGCCCACTGGGCAGGGTCAGGAGTTTTCCTGCTGGCTGGGAGCTCACAAGATGGCTTCAAGATGGGCTGCGTGCAGGGCTGTTTGCAGAGAGCGAGGGGCAGCAGGTGGAAGGCCTTCACTTCTGAAGAAAGGGTAGGGTCATTTCTTGGCATGAGCTCACTCACTTGCTGATTGACAAATTAATTCACGAATACTTTGGCTCTCGTCTGTGTAGCCATATAATGGGGAAATGGGAGTGCGATGGTCACCAAGAGAAGCAGAAGGTCCATCCCTTATGGAAATCTCCCAGAGTTCTCTTCTGACCACACAACCACATCATCCCAGTTGTCCCTTTGGACTCTTCAATTTTCATTTAATGGCCTCTGTTTTACCCTTAATCATTTTTCTGTATATTTCTGAACTTGAGTAGACAGAGCATTCAGTTTGCTTAGATAAACACCCTTCCTAAAATGGGACACTATTCTAATTCTGGTCTAGACCTTTCCTGCTCTGATGAACAGTTTCTGCTACCTTCTACTTAACTAAATTTCAGTCCCTCAAAAAACCCACCAGCATTACGTCTAACTTTTTGCTCAGACTACATCTTTCTCAATTTATGAGAGAGAAATAGATGAAATTAGAAAGACACACAATGTTGTGATTGACTTTATGTGTCAACTTGACTGAGCTACATGATGCCCAGATATTTGGTCACAGTTTATTGTAGCTGTTTGGGTAATGGTGCTTTTAGTTGTAATTAATTTTTAAATTAGCAGACTGAGTAAAGCAGATTGTCCTTTTCAGTGTGGCTGGGCTTCATCTAATCAATTCTAGTCTTAAATAAATAAAAAGACTGACCATCTCCCAAGATAATGGGGATTATTTCTGCCTAAAGACCTTTAAAATAAAACAGTTGTTGTTTTTTTTCCTGCCTTCAAATGCAAATTAAAATGTCAGCTCTTCCTTAGTTTCAGTCCTGTAGCCTTAATGCCGAAAATTATATCATTGCTTCTCCTGGACCTTCAAATTCAGATTGCTAGAAACCTCAGTTCTCCTGAGTTTCCAGTTGGCCAATTTGCCCCATAGATCTTGGAACTTCTCAGTTTCCATAACCATGTGAGACATTTTCTTATAAGAAAAGAAATCAATCTTTCTCCCCCTCCCTCTCTTTGTCTCTTCCCTTCCCTCTCTCTCTCTCTCCCCCTCCTTCTCCCTCTACCCCACCTCTCCATACATGTGTACATTATATATATTAATTGTATTTATTCTGATTTATACACATAATGAATGTAAAATGCAAATAAAATCTAAGCATCAAAAAAATCCACCAACTAATTAAACAGCAAAAGCTATTGTTTTCATGACTAACTCATTGGAATGAACTGATCACTCTTGCCCTTGCCTGCACTATTATGATGGTGATTGGCCATTTTGAAGCATAATGGAGAGGGGTCTGAGAAGACTGAAGCACTCCAGAGAAACTCACAGCCCTACTTTACCTGGCACTGAATCCCAAGGAAAGTCAACATGTTCTCATCAATTTCCCTCTAGAAACTTGTCTGCTTGTCTCCCAAGCACCCATCTGTTCACCCAAACATCCACCTGTCCATCCATCCATCTATTGTCAGTTATCTGTCCCCACATATATTCATTGTTTGTGCTGATTTATTTCACATCATTTATTTTGTATGTACATTTCATATGCTAGATGCTGATCTAAGTTCTGATGTATCACAAGTGAAATACATGACATTTATCCATAAACAGCCCCCACTTACTGGAAAGGTGACCCCCAAACCCTGCTGACACTGAACAAGGTAAAAATGCATGTTGGCTTCCTGACCCACTGCTGATAATCCAGGGGTGGTCCCCTCTGTATTCTAGAGCACAGCGTAAGATTTGATGTTATTTGACTGTATAAGGCCAGACCTTGCCTGAAATCTGTGTTCTCTGTTGTTATTTGATTTGGCCTACTGCATCTTAAAAAAAAAAAATGACAGGTCACATTATTGTGATTTTTTTTTTGAAAAGGACAGGTTCTATATTTTCACACACATTGCTCATAGCACAACCAATCTAGCATTGTGAGAAGTCAATAGCTTTGTGTGGCTAGTGATTCATATCATGTTAGATTACATTCAAGTGTGCATACCTTTCCTTCTCGGGTCTAATACTTCAATTTATTAATCAAGTGGCAGCGAGCCACATGTCAGAGCCTTGTGCTCAATAATGCACTTTGTATCTTGCGAACTTGGTTCTGCACAACCCATCACCCAGGGCTGAAGCACTTCAGGGCCTTCTCTAGTAACTGGGGGATGCCACCTCCCCAGATCCATTCCTGACAACTCAGGCATATTTGATTAAATCACACATCTCTCCTCCCTCTTCCTGTCCAAGAAATGCCGGGTGCTCAAATTGAAGAGATGTTGATTAAGATGATGTTGGACAATTAATCATGCACCATGATAACCTCTGACCTGTGCCAGTTCTTTCTGTTTTAATCAGTTGAGCCTCCAAATTAACAGATAATTACATTCTTGTGTTTTAATCAAGCCGTGGGCAGCAGGGAAAGAGTGAAGTACAGCTAAAGTAGAGAATTCATTTTGAGGTGATATTTTTTAAACTAGAGGTTTGAAAAGGATAATTATTTCAATTATTTTACTTTCATTACCCAGAGTTCTCTTAGAACAGGAGGTTTTGTGTGAAAGCACAATCTGAGATAGCACATGTGTTTGGGTATAAAAAGTACCGAATGTGTAGCAGACAGCGAGAAGAGTGAATTATATGTGTGCAGAGGAATCAGTGGGGAAAAAAATGTGAGCTTTGCCCAATACCTGCCCCAAGCGGTGAATCCCACTGGTTTGGAGCACAGATAAGAAAAAAGACACAGAGAAAATGACTTTAGAATTTTTTTTAATCAATAACCTGCCATCAAGTTGATATACAGAAAAAAAAATTCTAGTATGAATATGTTACTCCCAGCTTTATTTTGAAGAGTAAAACAAAAAAATCCATGGTAAAATTTGTGGAGAAAAAACTTGCCATAGAAAATGTTTAATTCGTGATACATTGCTTTGTAAAGTAATATACACTCATTTGAAAATAAATGCAATGAATTTTATTGGAACACACAACTTTTCATGTTACATAATCAAGTCCATGCAACATCACATTCATGCATAAGGAGCGGTATAGAGAGTCCTCAGAAGACCACTGGAGCACCACTATATGACCCAGTCATCCCATCCTTTGATATGTATCCAAAAAATCCTAGAATCAATGTGCTATAGTAAAACAGACACGACAGTATTTATAACAGCACAATTCACAATCGCCAAGTCATGAAACTAGCACAGGAGCCCATCAACAGATGAATGAATGGAGAAAGTGTGCTGTCTGTACACAGTGGAGTTTTGCTCGGCCATAAATAATAATGAAACTATGGCATCTGCTGGTGAATGGATGGAATCAGGACCACCATGCTAAGCAAAATAAACGAGGCTCAGAAAGTCAAGGGTGGAATGTCTTCTCTCATATGAGGAACCTAGAGTGACATGTGGAACATATGGGATGGGGGGAAGGTGTGGAAAGGTATTCCCTGAAAATAGAAGGGAGATCAGTTGGGTACAGGAAGAGAACAGAGAGGAAGAAAGGAGGGATGGGAAAAGGGAGAACTGCAGAATGAAATTGACCAAGTTATGCTATGTACATATGAATATACTAAGTGGATTTCACCTTCATGTGTATATACAAAAGCATCAGTTTGAAAAAAAAAAACTATAAGTAAATAGAAGTAATACCATTAAAGTAGAGGAAAGGGAAGGGGAAGGGAAGAGAGGTAGGAAGCCCTGGGAATTGAATTGGAGCAAATTGTATTCCATGCATGTATGATTATGCCAAAATGAACCCCACTTTCAAGTATAACTATAATGCACCAATAAAACCATTTAATAAGAATAAAACTACTGAAAGCTACAAAATCTCTATTTCTAATTAATGAGATCATAGATATTATTTCCTCTTTTTGTTTTTGTGTACTACCATAAAAGTATGTGCTTCTCATGGAATTCATTATAAATGGAAATTTTAGAGTCAGCTTAATATACTGGTTTTTAAGGAAGACAACCGGAAGTCTTTTGGCCAAAATAGAAATAATAACACTTATTTCATGTTATGAGGCCATCCTGACAGGTGATGACTAGTGACTTTTTGAATGTTTGCATTGAGAAGAAATGTGAGTCACTGCCAAGACAGGGCAGGAAAGAATCCCAGCTTGCAATATTAGCGTGGCCACATACAGAGAGAAGCCTCAGCAGCAGCATCCCTTGTGAATGATGCTGAGCTGGATGGTGGTGAAGGGCAGTGATTTAGAGTCACAGTGCTAGTCTAGCTCTCAGGCAGCTAGATGGCTGTTGAGGTGTCCATTACTTAATGTGTTTATCAGTGGTCCTGCAGAGGCTCTACTGAGAATGCAGACTCTCACATCCAACTCCAACTCTGTGAATCAGAATTGGCTTTATAATAAGACCCCAGCTAATTTACAGGAATAGTAATGTTTGAGCAGCTTTGTGCTGAATTAGCAGTTCATCATGTGTAAAAGGAATTCATAGCATCAAACTCCTAGGTTCATTTTCAGGAATAAAGGAGATACAGCATATGAAGGGCTCATCACAGTGCTTGAAACATATGAAACAATAGTAGATATTATATAATGGTCACAAGTCTCCAATATTTTTTGAAACCTCAACCATGTCATAAGTACATTGGGATTCTACCAGAGTCAGGTAGGTCCCTGGATATCTGCAGTGTAAACTCAAAAGAGACCTCCTAAAACATTTATATCAAATCAAATTCTCTATGGTGAACACTGATGAGCCATGATCTTAAAGAACTCAGACTCATTAAGCAAAACTGCAATCACGTTGGGTTGATGAAGGAAACTAAGGACTTGTGAATGTGCAATCATTCTGATGAGAACTGAAATGAAGAAGTTCATCGACAGAAAATCCAATTCTTCAGAGGCCAAATTCTCCTAAGTCTCAACAAAGTTCTCATTAGAATACACACACTTTGCCCCCATAGCCACCAAGCATTTGAATCCCATTCTTTCTTTTTATCCATATGCCAAGCCAATTACACTGCAGAATCTTTGGCAAGTTTTGATTCAGGGCTTTAAAAGAGAAACAATCCAGGGTAGAGACGAAGGGAGGTGCAGTCAGTTTTACAGAACAATAAGTATGCATGCATGGACTTCATAACTTCCTTCTCACTTATTTCACATGTTTAATATGAAATAAAATATCTATCTGGATATATCTATATAAACATAATGTGGGAAGCAAAAGGAGTAAAAAGTTAGCAAGAAAATAAATTAGTGTGCAATGTGATCAAGGCTTTTGTAGAAGGAAGTGATCTCTTTCTAGAGGATTCAGCAGCCACAGGTATTCTTCAAAGAGAAAACTTCTATCACACACATAACACTTGGATAATGATTTTAATTTCTGATAAACTCATTACAGTTTCAAGAGTATTAATAGGTTGAATTACCTCTGTCTTCTTTGATATAATTCATGAAATAATCTCTTTCCTCATCAATGCTCTGTAACTTTCATTCATGTCTGTGTTGTCCTGTACCCAAGTCATTTTCTTCTCAGTATAGGATGCAGAATAATGCAAGCTGAAGGAGTGGGAGGAGATGTATTGCTCTTTGTGCCATTATATCCGTAATGTCCTGGCTGAACAGACTCCGTTAGGTACACAGCCACACGTTATGGCTGACGGGGTGCCTTGTGACCCCTGCCACAGGGATTGATAGGCATCTATTCTTAGCATCCCACATTGTGCTTAGAGATGCTCCTTTAACTCACTGCCAGTCCTTGACACACTTTCCTTTGCCTTTGGGGCCCTAACTCTTCCTTTGAAGGGAATGGTCTGAGGCAGGACATGGTTATAAGGTTCTAAGGAATGCAGAGTCCCTTGCTTTCTGAATAGCAGGAAACATCATGCTGATTTAAATATGAGTCAAGAGCTTCATTTAAAAGCTAGTGTTTTTGTACTCCAGGATGCAAACAAAATTGCTTTGCCTCTCTGACCATTGGTTTTCTTTTCCAAAAAAGAGAGGAAATTGAATATAATCACTCTTGTGAATATATGCATTGTAATCAAACTTTCATTCAAATGACATCAAGTGGCATCTATGTTTAGATTCTAACTATAGAGCCTTCTGATTCAATTGATGTGTGTTTTTGTTTTGTTTCTCAGGTACAGAATGACAGCTTTAAGATTCTCTATAGCAATTTAAAAAGTTCATATCCTGCTCTGTAAAATTAGCCCCAAACTAGCAGAATATTATCTGTGGGAGTTAAGTAATTTGATAGCCTTTACTCTTCAAATCCTACAAATTCACTGATTTCATTTCCAGTATGTGTTTCTGTTTAAGGGCCCTGATCCCTTCTCTGAAATTTCATTCTTGCCCTTGTAAACCTGCAAGTTGTCACGAAAAAAAAAAAACAGTCAATTCTATCAACCAGGACACTTTATGTTGCAAATATGCAACAGAAGATCTGATCAAATTGACTTATGCAAATGATTTTATGGATTCTCATTATTGAGTAGCTCTGGTAGCAGCGGGAGCTCTAGGTGTGACTGAATCCACACGCACAACAGTTGTTATGTGGAGCTTGTGAGCTTTCTCTGCTTTTGTTGAGGATTGAATGGTGCCCCTCCAAACTTCACACACTAAAGCCTGACACCCCCTACCCCTCACTCTGCCAGTGTTTGCAGACAGGGACTTTGGGATGTAGTGAAGATAGAATGAAGTCATAAGCATGGAATTTTACGTTGATAGGACTGGAAGCCTCAGAAGAAGAAGAGAGATCTCTCTGGTCCACATTCATGCACGAAGTAAAGCACATGGCAAGAATCTGGGAACCAGAAAGAGTACCTTTGCCAGGAATCTATTCTGCTGGCCCCCAGACCTTGGACTCCCTGCTTCTGCATCTGTTAGAAAAGAATTGTTGTTGCATGGGTCATATGGTGTGTGGTTTTTCAACCCAGCTGCCCTAGCACCTGTGTGGTTTTTCATTATGTGTTTGTTCCATGTGACAGTTTAAAGACAGCTGCAAATTCCTTGTTGCCACCCACTCTGAGAGCTGGGGGAGAAGTTCTGTCCTCTTGAACAGAGATTAGTCTTGGTGACTTGCTTAGCAACAGAAGTGATGCTCTGGGACTCCTGAGACTAGGCCATGAGAAACCTGCAAGGGTCTCCTACCAGGGTCTCCTAGAACACTGGCTCTGGGGAATGTTAGCCACTCTGTAGGAAGCAAATGGTCCTGGTTCAGAAACAAAACAAAACAAAACCCTGCATTAGGGTTCTAGACCACAGAGAATACAGCCAGCCATTGTGATCAGGGGTCAGAATTGTGTGGTACCTAGTAACAGCAGTATTTAATAATGATTTCAGTGTTAATGCCCATCACACATTGACTCAAGTGACTTACACAGACAATGAGTTTAATTCACACAGATTTAAATATGAATTCGATATACAAATTTAAATAAACATAAACTTATAGACAGTTCTGGACTTATAATTCTTCAACTTGTGGTTTTTCAACTTTACAATGGCAGAATGTAGCATGCATTCAGTAGAAATCGTGTTTTGAGTTTTGAATTTCACCTTCTCCTGGGATAGGAATAGGAGGTAAGACACTCTTTTGTGATGCTGGCAGTGGCAGCAAGCTGCAGCCCCCAGCTAGCCACGAGATCCTGAGGATGGAGACTGATTCCGTGTGGCATGTTGTATGTAAGGTGTGTTCAGTGGGGTGGGAGTGTTCAGTAGGTATCACATGCCTTTTTTTAAAAAATATGGACAGAATGTCTTTATTTTATTTATTTATTTTTATGAACCCAGTGTGTCACACATGCTAGGTAAGCACTCTGCCACTAAACTACAACCTAGGCCATCACGTGCCTTTTAAGCTTAGAACATTTTGAACTTTTAGTGAGTTTATCAGGATGTAACCCCAACCTAAGTTGAGAGGCATCTCTACTAAAATGTCTTGCTAACACTCTATGATATAAAAATTATGATTTTGTCTACTTCAAAGAACTTTAGGCTTAAAGTTTAATGAACATAGCCATGGCCATTCATTTGAAAGACAAAAAAAAAAAATCTGGCTGATTCAAGAATCCTAGTTCTCACCCACTATATGGTTCTTCTCTCTGTTCATTCTTGCTCCACTGTTTTGTTAAACTACCGCCCACCATATCAGACTTCACTGGCAGCGAGTTTCATCTAATTCAACCTGAAATGGCAATTTTTTTCTGACAGTTTTCCATGTGACCTTGTACAATACATATGTGCATTGCCTAGGGCAGCAAAAAAGTTGTATAAAATTTAATATTATGTTCTATTTATTTAAACTGGGCATTTCAAAATAATGATTTTTATCTCCTCCCAGTGATTTTACAAAACAGAAATTTTAGTCTTCTTTTAGCAGAAGAGAGAGTCGAGTCTCAGCAAAGTGTGTCTTGGCAAACTATATGCAAGTTGGCCCCCGTGTCTCCTAGTTGTGGTTCTGAGGCACCTCCTTTGGTTGATCCCCCGACTCTCTTCTTCATCACTGTGTAAAGCTGCCAAACTTTTTAGCAAACCTTGGATGAGCTACAGATAGCTTCCCCACCTGGGCCTGCGAGTCTGGACAGGAACCCCTGGGAATGAAGTGTTTCATTTGTCCAATCCATCAAAGACCTGCCATAGCTCATACCATGCATTGAGCTACAAATGTCCTGGCCTTTGGTCTCCCAGGACAGCCTTCAGTTCAATCAAGATGGGAATGTTCAAGTGAAGGACCAAGTGAAGATAGAAGGCAGAAAGAAGGGTCATTTAATGTCAGTTTGCTTCATTGCTCCAGCCCAGATCAGCCAGATATATCAGGATTTATTAGCACAGACTTTCTCTGGTCTGATACTCTGAGAGCCTATGAGCTGGAAAGTGGGTTGAGAAAGTAGATTGCATACAGAAAGCAATTTCAAAACCACACTAGAAAATCTCTACTTCTATAGTCGTATCTTGCTTTGGGGATTGTTTGACCAAGATTTTTTAATTGGTCTTAAAATTCTACTTGGACATTTCAGACAACAAATCTATATTCTGTGATGGAAGCTTGCCATCCTGAAGGGATGAATCAGCAGTGAAGCAGGCAATGTGCCCATCAGAGCAGAGTCAGATACCCAGGCTGAAGACACGGCTCTGAAACTTATTAACTGTGAAATCTTGGATAAATGGGCCAACTTTCCTGAAGCTTGGTTTCCTTAGTCTTCAGTAGAGATGAAATGACTTGCTACATCAGGTAACCCACAGGGAAACTCTATAGAGACAAGGTATATGGATTATCTCATTATTTTTATGTTGTCTGAGTAAAGGGTTATTCTAATTTGCTAATGTAGTATTATTTTTGCTAGGATCCTTGAGTGACTTCAAAGTTGTATATTTCTATTCAAAATAACAGGAGTGATTATGATAGTATCATTGACTTCATACATAAAATATCTGTAATGCTTTCTTAGCTGTGCTAAATGTTAGAATATTTGCCTAATACACCATAGTGCATTTGTTTGTGTGTTGGTACATAGTGTGTATATAGAATCATCCCTCAATATCTGAGAGGGATCAGTTCCAAGGTCGCCCATCAATACCAAAGTCATAGGCCCAAGTCCCTTCTATAAAATGATGTAGTATTTGCATATAATATACTTATTATAATCACCTTTGTATTACTTATAATGTGCAATAAAATGGAAACACTATGGAAACAGTTATACTGTATTGTTTAGGAAATAATGACAAGAAAAAAAGGCTTTACATGTTTAGTACAGATGCTGTATTTTTCTAAATATTTTTGATATGTGTTTGGTTGAATCCATGAATGCAGAACCACATATACATAGTGCCAACTATATTTTACGTAGCTTATGGATGTAGGATAAACCCCTAAAATAGTTGTTTATTCATGTTTAGATCTTGATGTTTAATAGTCAATCTGGATACAAGAATTTTAAAATGAGGTTATGGCCTCATTGGCAACACCTGGGTTTAGGATCCACATTCTGCTCAAGCCCTTGTCCACCATGTATTTACTATGTTTCAGGAACACGTTTATTGTCCCTAAAGAAGCACAGGATTTGAGTGGAATATAGATAAGTCGCCTTTTGACTCCTGGGTCTCAATTTGCTCATTTGTAAGAGGTGGCAGAGGGGACGAAGGGAACATGGTTTTCTTGTTAATATTAAATGATAGAATATTTAGCAATTTTGAGCTTGTTAAGAACATGTTCCCAAATGAAGTAGCCATCATTTTATTATTAAAAGCCTTAGGCTGACCAAAATATATTAAATTAATTACAGTGTAACTAATGTAAGAAGACAAAGAATCTCCTGTTTGCTCATCAGCCTTCTAGATGTTTAGAAGTCACTTCATATAATGAATCAAGTAGAACTTTTACTTAGAAACATCAAAAGATAGAAACATCAGTCAAGAAAGAGCTACCAACCTGCTGGAGGTGAGCGGCTTGCCCCTTTCTCTCCAGAGCCCTGGGGAGCACCCCTTATGGGGGGAAATTGTGTTGGTGTGCTGCACTCTGCCTGCCTCACCAACCAAACCCCTGTCTGCAGGCACCTCACACTCTGGTCACTGGACCCACTTGACCTCAAAGGCACACCTGCCTCTTTTGGCACTTGGAGCTGCACACATTCACTTCTCTTCCTGGAGCGTCCCAGACTCCTGCGGCCACCTAGAAAACAACCCTGGCTCTGCAGTCTCTTCCTCTGGAAGCCTTATGGAAAGCCCTTCTCCAGGGGATCTGCCATCACCCCATGTCTGCCTTCTGGGACTTGTTATGTTGGTTACTGAAACTCTGTCACAATCATTTTTTAGTCATTTTAGTTTGAAATTTTTAATGTTTTAATTAGTGCAGTATAGTTATACATAACAGTGGGGTTCATTTTGCCATAATCATATATAGGTGGGATATAATTTTTTTTCTACTCCAGTCCCCAATACTACCTCTTTCCTTCCCCTTCTCCCTCTCCCTGCTCCCCTTCCTCTACTCCCCTGGTCTTCCTTTTATTAACTATTATTATTTTTTAACTGGTGCTTTATAGATATACATGAAGGTGGAATTTATTGGGGTATATTCAGACATGTTCAGTGCATGATTTGGTGAATTTTATTCCACACTTTCTCCCCCTTCCCTGCCCTCCATTCTTCCTCTCAATCCCCTTCCTCAACTCCATTAGTCTTCTTTCTATTTTGTGGGGTCCCTCTTTATTTCCCTTATTTTGCTCTAGCTTCCACATATGAGAAAAATCATTTGATCCTTAATTTTCTGAGATGGGTTTATTTTACTTACTGTGATGTACTTCAATTTCATTCATTTACCTTCTAATGCCTTCACTTCATTCTTAATCATGTCTAAATAAAATCCATTCTGTATATAATCCATTTTTTTAATATCAGAAATTGAACCTAGGGGCACTTAACCACTGAGTCACATCCTCAGTTCTTTTTTTATTTTTTATTTTTTTAATTTTGTAACAGGGTCCCTTAGAGCCTTGCTGAATCACTGAGGCTGGATTTGAACTTATGACTCTCCTGCCTCAACCTCCCTAGTTTCTGGGATTAAAGGCATGTGATACTGTGCCCAGCTACTGTGTTTTCTCAATCCATTTGTCTATTGACAGGCATATGGCTGGAATCATAAATTGGCTATTATGAATTTTACTGCTATAAAGTATGAAATATGATATGTCAAGAGCTTTGTAATGTTTTGAACAACCAATAAAAAATATTGATGTGCCTGTTTCACTATAGTATGCTGATTTTAATTCTTTGGGATAAATATCAAGGTGTGGAACATCTGGGTCTTATGGTGGTTCCATTTTTAGTCTTTTGAGGACCCTCCATACTGCTTTCCGAAGTGGTTGTACTAATTTGAGGTTTCACCAGCCATGTATGAGTGAACCCTTTTCCCCATATCCTTAGCAACTTTTATTATTATTTTTATTCTTGATGACTGATATTCTAACTGGAGTGAGATGAAATCTCAATATAGTTTTGATTTGCATTTCACTAATTTCTAAGGATGTTAAAAAAATTCCCTTTTATTTGTTGGCCAATTGTGTTTCTTCTTTTGAAAAATGTCTGTTTTGTTCTTTTTCCCATTTATTGATTGGTTATTTCTTTTTGGTGCTAAGCTTTGTGAGTTCTTTATATGTTATGAATATCACTACCTTCTAGAGAAATAGCTGGCAAAGATTTTCTTGATTCTGTAGGCTCTCTCTTAATACTCTTAGAAATACATATATTTTCAACTATCCAGTAATCTCCTCCTTCTATTTTGTCTTGAAATCTTTGATGTTTGCCCAACATTAAATATATACTTTCCCTGATGATAAAATGATATTTTTGTAATATTGTAAATGTTAAATCCCTTCCCTGACTTCTAATTAAACATTTTATAATTACCAAAAATGTGGATTTTAAAATTTTAACAAAGTTAATTGGTAATGAAACATTAAGGTTGCCTTTTTTATCATTGACTCATTGATAGTGATTAAACTAAGGGACCCAAAACTTTGCTGGAAAATAAAATTGAAGCTGAGGGTGATGTTGTTGAGGAAAAGCACATCAGCTCTATTCCAAACTAACTAAGGACTTAAAGTTTCAAGTTTTAAACTGCCATAGTGTTGATATTACTGATAAACCATGTCAGTAATATCTGACATGCCATCCGTATATTTAGGACTAACTAGAAATTGTGCTGTCATTTCAAATTTCAAAAGAGGAAACCATCTTTCTTACCCATAGCTTGGTTCCATAATTAAAATTTTATAATTTCTACCCAAATTTTACCAGGTAATAAGCAACATTGGGAGCAAGGTAGAATTCTTCTCTCTTTGAAGATCTGTTATTGGGCAGAGCATTGTTTGCTTGGGTGGTGGAAGGGGTGGGGCTGGATAGAAAACAATCCTATTGAAGACCTGGGATAGCAAATCTCTCACTTACATGAAAGTGAACGGAGAGGAACATGGCAGGATAGATGAGTTCATTTATGGAACGTGCCTCAGGTGGATACTCTGGAACAGGTCTTGATCCAGGTGACAGTAAGCAGTCTCATTAGGATGCCATTCCATTTCTCAGAACTCCTACAGTCTGGTGGGCAAGGCATTCAAATCTCCTGAAACTAAACATGCAGAATGGAAAGATGAAAGGAAGAATCAGGCACTATAAAAACAAGAAGGTTAATTTGCCTAATTAAACAGCAAGTTGAGAGTCAAACCCATGACTGTCTGACTGATGAGGGGCAGAAGGGAAAACTCATATTCATCAGACCATTTAAAAATTCTCATCTGATGTCAGCTCATATTCTATATTGTCTCTCCAATTTTCATAATAATTTTAGTTTTTTTCCTTCATGTACAAAACATTATCAAGGGCATAGAATCCACCACGAGTGCAATCCAATATCCAACAATTAGGGATCCACCTTCCTGGAGAAACAGTGATTCAAAATGCCAATGCAGTGGCAAGATAGTCACTCCTATGAGATGCTAACTGAACCATGGGAGAGAGAGACAGCTGTTTGTCAGAGCTGGGGAATGCAGATAGAGATGTAAACTTGACCAGAGACAGACTGTCAGTGTTGGAGATGGGACAGCTTGATCAAAGAAAGGGAATTAATGCCAGAGAAAACTTGCAACTGTCACACTCTTAAAATGAGAATATAAGATATCAAAAATAGAATCTTTCCCTCTGGTGCTCCTCCCATTGACAAAGAAAGTCTTTAAATACCTTCTGTGTTTCACATTCAAACCCTGACATTTCTAGGACTGAGAAAATAATGGTTCACGTCTCTCTCGTCCATGTTGGTCCCCCTTCTTTCCATTCTCCATCTTGAAGTGGAGCACTGCAACTGCTTAGCACAAAGCCCTTTATTTGTGCTAGAGGTTAGTATTTGATTCATGGTTTTTCAGAAAGAGGTAGTTATTTGCTTGGATAACCAGTAATGTAAAGAAGAAGGCAGAGGCACCAAACATAACTAAATAAAAATGCAAATTGGAGTTTAAAATCAACAGTGCTCAAAACCAAATAAGTTTCTGATTATGTTTGGGCTATGGAATACCAAAGCTATGATACCAGAAAGCTTGCAAAATTGATTGAAATTAGGAGGAGAATTTTTACATATCTCAAAACTCAAATGAAAGTAAGGATGAACCGGAAAGAGGACCCTTGCCAGCACCCACTTTTCACACACTGAGGCCTGTGTGCTCGGTCCCACCTGTCCCTGGGGATCTGCAAGCATCCCTGTAGCTCTCCTCTCCACAGTCCTCATCTTCATCCAGGAAAGGCCTTCCTCCAGACAACTAGCCCCTCCCCACCTCCCAACACAACCCCAGACCTCAGGGCTCCTGAGAAGTGTCCTGCCCCCACTCCCCAGGGCACAGTTCTCCCTCAGTCCCCTGTGCCATCCCAGCTTCTTGGTATCTACATTTGCTTATGCATCAGAATGACCTCATCTCCTCCTCCTGTGTCCCCACTGACTTAACAGCTTTTGGGGTCCAACACATTCAACATAGATAGGATTTCCTAGGAACAAAAGTGTCTTTCCAGAGTGGCTACTTTGCCTGTTGAAAATAAAGGCTCTTCAGAGCGGTTGTTTCTGCTGGCCTTGGGGAAGGTGAAGCACAGCCCGGGAGCACATGGGCCCTAAATATCAACGCAGATTACACTTGAGTATGCTGCACAAGTGGTCACTTCTCCACCTGAGGGCAGTGCATCGAGTTGGGTATGTCTTCGATAGTTTTCAGGCAATAGTTTTATCTGTTGGTTGTTAAGACTATAAAGTAGTTCAAAAACCAGGTCTCAAACATACTTCCTTAGGCATCCAGTATAGCCCCTCCCTCTCCAACCCAAACACAAGCTTGCCTTTGTGCTTCTGTCCTGATGTTAAAAACCCAACACTACATTGTTAAAAACTTAATTTTTTAAATAAATGAGTTGTGCTCTGTGTGTGAGTGTGGGTTCCATGTCAGAGTGGAAAGACCATGGGTACATACCTCTGCATTCACTCTTGATGTCTCAAAAGAAAATATTAACTATCCATGCCAACTACTCTTACCCATATCTTATTTTCATGAACCTGGACAGGAAATATGGTCCAAGCAGAAGTTCTATAAGTGGAGAGTTCATTATATCAATATAAAAATTCTCAATCTTGGCTGGGTACAGTGGCATATGCCTGTAATTCCAGCAGCTCAGGAGGCTGAGACAGGAGGAATGTGAGTTCTAAGGTAGCCTCAGCAACTGTGACGCACTAAGCAACTCAGTGAGACTCTGTCTCTAAATAAAATAAAACAGGGCTGGGGATAGGGCTTAGTGGCCGAGTGCCCCTGGGTTCCATTACTTGTATCCTCCGCAAAAAGAAGAAAAAAAAAAAAAGGTCTCAACTTAGCTTGAGATACAAATAAGATATAATCACATGAAAATTAAAGGAAAACATGGTAACTACATTGGGAAAAAATAGGTAGCTATTCATTTTTATAACCAGTTATTATGAAGGAAAAAGAAAACATTTAAAGAGATTCTCTTGCTAATGACATATCTTACATTCATTGAATTCAACTGATAGTTTTAGAAAATAAGTTGCTTTTCCTCCCACACCTCTTGCTCTAGAATTTGCTCTGGAGAACAAGGCTAGGAAAGAGAACAAGAAGACTGGACAAGATCTGCAATAGACTTATGCTGTTTGAAGATTAATATATTTTTTCTTTACCACAGAGTTATTATTAAGTTGGAAGACAGGATAATTAATTTAATTTAATTTTTAAATCAATTATAGGTCATATTTTGGCTTAATAAACTTTTATAGGATTATATGTAAAGGGAAATATATAAGGGTGAAGACAATATATTGAAAACATTTATTTTTTTCCTGACTAATAAAAAAAAAGTCCACCAGCAAGGGTGTGTTTAGATAAAAACTTGCTTTTCAACTAGATGACAGGCTTCATAGGCATTAGAGATATGACAGTTATAGAAACATTGCTTGAGGGTCTTCTGACACAGTCAAGGTATGACCACTTTAATAGGCAGAGATTCTTCTAAAATGGGCATGAAAAAAAGGTATTTTACTATTGACATTCAAAGAAAAGTGGGAATAAGGAAGGAACAAATACTATGGAATAATTAATGTTGAAAGTGATCAAATAGATAAGTTGATAAGTTATCTCTGGGTTAATTCATTCTATCATTCACTTAATAATCAATTCATCTATCTCATCATTAATTCATCATTAGTCATTCACGACCATGAGAATTCATTGCTAAAGCATGACATGCTGAAAGCCCCCTTACTCTTTACTGTCTTCCATGGGTTCTACCAGACCTCACCACGAGCATCTTTGGACTCGGTGAGATAGTCCACCCAGGGTCTGTCAGCATGCTTTGGGATGGAATGTGAGCCTTGAAGCTTGGGAAGCCCATCTCTATTCTAACTCTCTTTATTGAATTCCTATTCTAGTGAGCCACTGAGCCAGACACTGGGGACTCAGGGAAAATGTATGGAGTACCTACCCTGTTCACACCCACAGTTCAGGGACAGATGTGACCCAGTACGCATGGAGCAGCTGCCAGGGTCTTGGGGCTGAGGAGGTTGGATGCAGAGCATCCACCCAGCATCAAGGCAGGGGGAGGAATATTTTTCCTAGTGAAATACATCCTATTCCGTCCTGTAGCTGGGAGCATCTTCAAATCCTTGATTAAAGATACTGTGATTTCATTAGTCAGATCACTCTAAATAGGGCCTACAGCACTTCCCAATTAATAGATCAGCAGCAATCAGCCACTAATTACTCCCCTGACTGCAGTTCATTTTCCCTGAAGGTGGAGACTGAGCCAGTTGAGAGGTTGAGCTGCTGCGTGGTCACACCCTACAGGCCTCTCGGTCCAGGTCCAAGAGAGCCGAGGACCTGTGAAAGAAGAAAGAAGCTGGCCTGAGCCGGCCAGCAGGACCTGACCCGTGGAGTCCCAAATAGGGAACAAAGAACAGAATCACCGAAATCCAGGGCACTGGTCTTAGACAGGGTAGGTCCACTTTCTCACTAGAGAAGGCCTAAGTCACTGTACATAAACACACTAACTGACCTTGGGGAAATTCAGGAACTCACTTTTGCATTGTCCCAGATGGGTTCTACAGTTTGCTTTCCCTCAGCTTCCTAGCCCACTTTAAAAAGGGGGCGATGTAGTAAATGCCTCACGACCTGTTACAATGAGAAAATGACTGAAAAAACAGGAAGCCTTGGAAGAGTGCCTGACAAATAGTAAGTGGTGAATGTTAATTAAATATAAGTGTTTTGGGTCACCATTGTTATTGCTATTATTATTATTTCCTTTGTTCAGCTTCTGCTACGTGTGCCATTTCCATCTTCAACCCTAAGGCATGCTCATTCATTTTATAGATATTGCCCAGTTGCCTTCTCTGTGCCAATTTAGGAGTCACATCAAATTCCCACGGGGCCGTCACTGCCTACTAGAGAGACAGAAACTAGTAGCACAATGCCACTTGGGGAGGAAAGAGTAGGGAGGTTATGTTCTCTAATTCGAGTCACAGGAAGGGACAACGGGGGATGTTCAGTCATCAGAGCTGTGTGTCCATGATGCCAATGACCACACAGTTACTAAGCACAGGTACCAAGCAGCAGGAGGGACAATGTCAGGGCCACTTCTCAAGACCACTCTACTCAAGAGCCTCCTGAAAGGTGATGAGCCGACCTCATTGGAGATGAAGAATGAGGAAAGGGCACCAGAAATCAACTCTTCTTAACACATCTCTTCATGAAAATCAAAATTTAATCTCCACCAGAAAAAAAAAATTTTATCAGCTTTATGCTGCATCACTCTGAATTGGATTACAATTCATGAAATTCAGGTTCACTTAAAATGGCATCATTAACAAATTGTTTGGCAAATGTTAAAGGAAGGATAGGCACTTAAAAATCCTTCACCAGCCATTCCAAATGGAGCTTCATGAGCTTCATGCAAATTAACCGAATCAAAGTAAGTGAGAAAAGTGAAAGTCTCCAGGACCCTTGTCATTTATATTTGTAAATGACACCTATTTACGCAGAAATTGCTATATGCTTGTCACTATGCTGCATTCTCAAAATTGGCTCCCCCAACAAGCTGATGATATATGTAATATTACCCTCATTTTACTGATTGACAAAATCTGTTCAGAGGAGTCAGTAGCTTGGTAAACGTCACACAGGTAGGAAATTGATGAGCCAGGATTCAAATCAGGAAAGTATGAATCCAAGCTGTGTGATTGTTATTCTGTTCATCTTAAAAAAAAAAAATCAGCATTGAAATAGCTAGAACATATATAGATAGGAAAAGGACCTCTGTGACCCTAATTTGAATTAGCAGAGCAAGAAGCCAGAAGCTATATGGCTATAGTTCACATGGCTTTCTATCTTGGTAGATTCTGGAGGTCAAGGGCCATTTCCTATTTTATCTATCTATTTATCTATCATCTATCTATTTGCATCAATACGACTTGAAACCAGGGGTGCTCTGTTACTGATATACATCCATAGCCCTTTTTCATTTTTATTTTCAGACAGGATCTTGCTAAGTTGCTAAAACTGGACTCGAGTTTCCTATCCTCCTGTCTCAGCTGCCAGAATCTCTGGGATTACAGGCATGTACCAATGTGTCTGACTCTCATTATATTTTCTCATGTTCTATCTGCAATATAAAAGACAGTGGACTAGGAGGAAATGTATTTTGATTCCTGAGCAGGCATTCATTACATTTAGACTCACCTAGCCAATGTGTACCGAGCCACTATGATAGGCTGGCACTAACAATTTAGAAAGTTTCCTATGCATGGCTTTGTTTTGGTTATACAACAACCTTGCAATGGAATTGATATTAGTTCTGTTCCCTACATACAGTTACCTAATATTCTGACTGTAAGAATCCCTTTCTATTTCCATCTTTCAGTTTTTCCCATTTGTTACTTTCGTTACTTTTTAATTTTTAACTAAATTAACCTTTGAAATCTACTCACAGGACCTGCCTTAACATAAAACCAAGAAAGAAGAGAACATGAAGATATGGCAAAAGAACAAGGTTGAATCTGATGATTTTGCTTGAGTTCCTTATTCCTGGGCATTTCCAAGCACCACCGGGCTTTGAATGGTTGCCCTTTCTTTCCATAGAAACACTAAACCAAGAATAAGCCAGGTCTATAGCCTCACCACAGTTTGCCTCCTGGTTCGACCTGGGAATCCAGGAACACCTGTGTCACAAGAAGAGCACAGGGGAATGCTGCAGGGTGGTTAATCAAGCTTGGGGAAGTTTGTAGGGGCTGGTCCATTCCCTCTAACACTGGCCTCTCTACTCACTGCACACCAACACCAGCAGCTCCAAATCTCAGCTGCAAACTTGGGGTATATCTGACTGACCCCTGGATTGCTAGATGTCTAATAGCTGTGTTAGAATCCCTGGTTATTTTTTAGTCAATTTTTGATATTACAATAATCTAAAGGACTCTGGAATTCTTGAAAATTTTTAAACTCAGAAAATAAACTATTGCTCCCATTGAAGGGGAATAAAAAAATGAGTTAAAAAAAAAAGAAAAGAAGGATGCTCAGGAAATCCTAGGTCTAATCTTCATACCTGAAATTATGCCATGACTTTATTTGTCCCAGGGTAGGGGTTTACCTGACCCTTCTTGGAGATTTTCATTGGGCATTGTCAAATGTACTTGGTTTTGCAGCGGGTGTTGACTCTCTCAAAAAAAATTGTTCACCCACTGTTTATATTTATACATGTGTGTATAAATTTTGATTCATGTGTGCTCCTTCTCTGGGATGTCAATCTGAAGGGAGGAATCACCATTCTCTTCTGTGTGCCTCTCACCAACACAGATGGCCTTGATGGTCTCTGGAAACTGTTAGTCAAAAATGATTATTTATTAAATAATAGTAAGTAGACAAAGGCCTTTCCTATCACTGAAATCTTTTCTCTACTGTCTCTTTGGTGTGGTTTCTACCACTTTTCAATTACATTATACCTGCAAAACTATCTTGATAGACCAGGACTTATGTCACCAGATAACTGGGCACAGGGCTTTCCTCCCAGTCCTATCAGATTAATTTGTTCTTGGATTAGACCAGGGACTCTTCCCTGACTCATGCCTGTCCCGACAGACTGCACTGCCTCCTCTGCAGAGGACCTGGCAGAGGAGATCATTATGAAATGACTCTGAGAGTGTGACACATTGAAAGAGGACTTTCAGAGGCCCATGGCATTTGTAATGAGATGAAAAGGTTGTCGAGAAACTTACAAATCTTTTGGGGAAGTTCTGACACCAGTTGGTATCATTCAGGTGAAGCTGCCTGTCACTGCCCTTGACAGCCACATAATGGGAACAAAGGGTCCCTGCTCAGGGAGGGCGCAGGCTGGAGCTGCAGCTCTGGAGAGTGTCGTCTGCGGCAGACAGCCTGCTAGACGCTGGGGGGACTTGAACTGCCACGGGCGCCTCCTCAGTAAGCAGAGCCTTTTCCTTGATGTCGTTTCCAGCCGGGCTTCTTGTTAAGTGAGGAGTTGGGGTAACCATTGGCAGTGTAATGGATATGGCCACTCAGGCCTGCAGAGCCCCCTCAGTGGAACAGAAAGCCAGGTACAGTAGGGGTGAGTGTGAATGACACAGTCTCCAGGTGGCTGCTCCAGGCTCAATAAATAGTCACGTTTGACCATTTTCTAGTAGCATATGTGGTCTTTTGCAAAGGGCTTCACATACATTATCCGATTTATTCCACAAAATAACACTGTGAGATTAAAAAAATAATGACACTCTTATTATGACCTTATAAATTAGTCCCCTGAGATTTAGAGAATGAATGTCTTGTCCAAGGCTGAAGAGCTGGTCAGCAGGCAGGTGGCTGGAATGGAAGCTTTCTTGCCTTTGGGTCCATGATGATGTAGAATTCCCAAGGAAGACAGGTCAACACCATTGAGAGTCCGACTGAAATCCAGCGTCAAGTGCCATCTGGTGTTAGGTTACCTCTGTCCCCTCAGAGTGTCTTCAGTCTTAGCTGTCCAAATACATCTAATTTATCAATGAATTCTACACACAGTTGTTCATCAAAGACAACGTACAGGCGAGTCTACTTGAGGTTTCTCCATATCTGTTTTTAGACACTCTTTATGACATTCCTGTGAATTGATTCCTATTATCTGTATTGATCAAAGAGGACACTTAGAACCAAGGGAAACCTGGTTTAAACGCAGAAAGGCAACATAAATGCATAAGGTATGTGGGAGATGCGGGATCCGTGCCTGGAGCTCTAATCCAGCACGGCACGGTGGACACAGATAGGCCTCACAGGCAAATCTCAGGTAAGTCCTGCGCAGGCAAAGGAGGAGAGCGTGGGCTTTCCCAAGCACTCTCCACAGTGTGTGACACAGACAGCCACAAGTGGGGAGAACTCGGGCGAGGTCTTGCTTTCAGAGGAGCATGGCGAGCCTATCTCTAGCAATCTGCCATCTGAAGAAACTGACACAAAATCAGTGGCACACATATTTAAAAATTATATTTGCACGCACATACAAACACATACATGTGAACTTTGACCAGGGCAAGTCAGATTGCACAAGATAGATTGCATAGTATAAAACTCCATTTATGTAATATTCCAGAAAAAGCTCATTAATCTCTAGAGACAGCACAGGTGCATGGTTTCTGGATATAATGAGGTGCAAGAAGGTGTGGGATAAGGGAACAGGATGCTTTAGGGGTGATGGGTTCACAGTCTTGATTGTGGGGATGGTTTCATAGGTGTACACAGTGTCAAAACCTGACTAGTTGTACACTTGAAATTCAATTTCTGTAGTTTATTGTATTGTTCAATTCATAGATTGTTTAAACAGGAACATATGGTAGCATTTTTGAACTTGAACAATAATTATACATAAGTAATACAAACTTTTATTACAATTATTTAGAATACATTGACTATAGCAGGATAAGTGAATTACATGCCCCAGCTGGCCTCTAGATTGCCAAGCTACACTTACTGGAATGCTATATGCCAGAGCTCATGGAGTCTGTCCTGTCTCCAATGCTGTGTTTTTCTTGGTGGCCAGAGCTCTGCCAGGCTGAAATGTTGCTTCAACTTTTTCAACTGCAACAAAATGTATTTTTCCCAAATAAAAAGGTAAATTTCTCTTATTATTCATGTGCATACTTAGGTATTCATATGGACAATTTATACCTTATGCATTTATGTTCCCTTGTATGTTTATTTATATATGTATGTGATATATATATATATATATATATATATATATATGTGTATATATATACATATATATATGTATATGTATATATATGTATATATATGTATATGTATATATATATGTGTGTATATATATATGTGTGTATATATATACATATATATGTATATGTATATATATGTGTATATATATACATATATATATGTATATGTATATATATATATGTGTATATATATGTATATGTATATATATATATATATGTATATATATATATATATATATATATATATATATATACACATATATATAGTCTTTGTTCATGTACGTGTTTTTATTTGTAATGTTGACTTGACATCTAGGAAATGCATTTATGTTGGTCAAATTCTATGATGAAGTTAGTTTAGAGAAATTAGTTTTTCAATTCATAAAGTCAAGTTTCCAAATATGAAAAGAGATAAAATAATATCTATTTAAATATTTAATTGATAGTAAAAGTGTAGAAATAACTTCAATATGCAAAGCAGAAATAACATAGCAAATTACGATACACAAACTTGATGGACTTTTATGCAACCATTAAAATGATAATTATGAAGACAATAAAGCCAAATTTAATGTTATAAATATATCCAGTGACAAAGACAGAATGCATGATCATGACTCTGCCACACTTAGTTTTTGCCCAACTGATATTTATGGAGTCTACAGTGCAGTTTCCAGCACTTTCCTGAGTCATAGCAATATCTAAAAGATTTTCCATTGTTGTAGAAGCTCAGTCTTGGTGAGAGAAAAACAGGAAGCAAATGAGCACAACTACCCATAATATCTGCTATAACAATTATATAGAAAAAGTAGAAGTGGGTCAAGAGGAGGGGTAATAAAACTCATAAAGTGATCTAGGAAAACTTTCCAGAGTACTAGATATTTTTATGTCCCCTGGCCAGAGAGCTGCAATATCTGAGATTAAAATCCCTGTTACCTCTGAAAGACAAGATAAAGTCAATTAAGCCATTTTCTTAGTAGCTGGGATCTTTGGGTATGACCCACATGGACCAGTTCTCTTATTTGCTCCAATTCCTGCTTATCTACATCCCCTGCCCACAGATCTGTTGAGGGAAACCTCTTTCCACCTTTGGTCTGATTTGGGATTGCCATGATTTATGCTGATGTCTTCTCAATGTTTCCAAATGCACCCAAACCTCTGGGTATTTAAGGGCCACTTCTCTGAAATTTTGCTTAATTTGTCATTCCAGGATTCCAAACATTTTTGCTGGGTTGCAAATCCTCCATCCATCTAGAGGTACACTGAGGAAACAGAATTATTCTCCAGAGAAAATGCAGAGAAAGGTCAGTAACTGTCATCCATAAGTAAAGTCTGGCACACTGTCTTGTTACAACCTGTTCTTTAGCCTAAAGGTTTTTGCCTAGATGACTCATCTGTTGGGACTTAATCTTCAGTACAGTGGGGTTTTGAAGTGACTAAGTCAGAAGCTCAGAACCGTCTTTAAGGATTAATGACCTTATACAGGGAACCCCTAAGGATACAGATAACACCTAGAAGCCCAGAAGCAGGTCCTCCCAGAGCATTGAATCTGCTGGCATGTTTGTCTTGAATTTCACAGGCTCCAGAACTGTGAGGAGTAAGTTGCTGTTGCTCACATGGCCCCAGTTTATGGTGTTCTGTAATAGCAGTCCAATAAAACTATGAATCTGCAAACTAATAACAAACTTTACCTTACTGAGTGGTTGAAAAGAATCAAAAGAAGAATACTATTTCATAACCATGGCAATTACACATTTCAGTGTCCAGAAGAAGGTATTATTGGCTCTACCAGTGCCCTGCACCTGCTTTTGTGTGAGGTGGTGGAGTTGAGTCACTGATACAGGGGTCCCATGGGCTGCAAAACCTACACTAGCTGCCACTTTACAGAAAGCTCTCCTGACCCCAGGAATGGAGAACATCCTGAACACATTGCCATCATGGCTTGGCTGCTTGCTGTATCTATGATTATGTGCTTTTGCATTTTTTAGTAACACTTTCAATAAATCTTCTCAGGAACAAAGTGATAAAACATGTCAAGTACCATTTTGCTATATCAATTAAATTGATGATGCACTTGAGACTTTACCTTCCAGTATAGGTATCAACCTTAATAGTACTGACCACATTAAAACAATAAACATCAATCTTGCTGGCATCTATTTAAAATGTTGGAGATCATTTTAGCAAGTCTATGCCTAAAAATGACAATTTCATCTTGTGACTGTTTTGACCAATCTGACCAAAGCAGGAATTTTAAGATGGATTAAATACCACTTATTCAAAATTACCTATTTTCTTTTATTCTAATTTTCCTTGTGAAGTCTGAAAAGTAACAAAGAAGTTATTAATGTTTTGGCTTCAGTATTGAAGAAGAAACTTTTCAGAGTTAAATGATGGTTTTTAAATGACAGCATTAGTTGCCTCAAATATGGTATCTGTTAATTCTAATATGATTTCATTGTTTCTCGTCTAATTCATTAAACCAAATATATTTTCAGAAGTTTATTATGTAAAAATAACAACAATATAAATTAGTTGCTTTTGTAATGATAATATAAAAACAATTTTGGTGGAGCACATGATTGTGGTAAAAGCAAAGATCTTATTGAATTAAGAAATCACAGAGCTGAATGTGCTATCCAATCAAATATTTCCTCACAGAATGGAAATCGTGACTGGGTTGAAGAGACTCCATTTAGTCTACTAATATAATTGAAGTTATATTTGGCAAAATTCGTATATATTTATAAATAGATAATTAAAGTGAATGTGTTGCAAAATATTTACAAATGAATAATCTCAACTACAGAAACATTTGGAATGACTTTTGTGCTTTCCTCTTTTCTTTCAAGAATATATCACATTTCTTAAAAGTTTTTGACATTTTTGACTGCTGGGTGTACAAGTGGTATTATTTTTTTAGCATATGGTAATGTTCCAGTAAAGCCATCGGCTCTGCAACTCTGCCTGTTGGAGAGTTTCCAACTATGAATTCAGCATCTTGAATAGATGGAATTCCCCATGCAACTTGGTTCTTCTCCTGTGAGATTTGGTATTCTCTGTTTCCCATCAATTTTTCTATTTCACTTAAGTTGCCACATTTCATGCTTAAAGTTTCTATATGTTTTTTATTACCCTGCTAATATCTGAGAGTGCTTTACTACTGTTATTACTGTTCTCTTTCTCACGAGATTGGTAATGCAATCTTTTCTCTCCCTCCTTTTTTCTTGGTCAGACTGGCTAGAGGTTTATCAATTTTAATAATTGTGTTTATAAAATTTAATAATTTATTTTTTTTGTCTGTCTTAATTTTATTGGTTTTTTACTCTCATCTTTATTTCCTTTGTTCTACTTGCCTTGGGTTTAATTTGTTCTTCACTTGACAGTTTCTTAAGGTGAAACTTTATATTATTTATTTGCAAATAATACTTCCTAACATAAAAATTTCACTTGTGTATGTGTATGTGTGTGTTTGGTACTATGGACTAAACCTAGGTATGCTCTACCACATAGCTACATCTTCAGCCCCTTTTATTTATTTTTTATTATTATTATTTTTTATTTTGAGACAGATTCTCGCTATGTTGCCCGGGCTAGCTTCTATCTTGTGATCCTCCTGCCTGAATCTACCAAGTTACTGGAATTACAGGTGAGTGCCATTGTGCCAGGAAAAAAAAATCTGTTTTAGAAGTTTCTTAAACTTTTCAAACTACTTTAGCTACTCCATAATTTTTTGCGGGGAGAGGATCCTAGGTATTGAACTCAGGGGCACTCAACCACTACCACTGAGCCACATCCCCAACCCTATTTTATATTTCATTTAGACACAGAGTCTCACTGAGTTAACACCTTAATTTTTGCTGAGGCTAGCTTAGAATTCACGATCTTCCTGACTCAGCCTCCCAAACACTGGGATTATAGGTATGTGACACCATAACATAAAAATTTTGATGGTATTTTTTTTATTTTTACTAAGTTAAAAATATATTGCAGTTTTCTTTATGAATTCCTCTTTGCCCAGTGGGTTATTTTGAAAGGTAATATATTGATTTTCACATATTTTGTTTTTTTCTAGAAATCTTTCTGTTGTTGCTTTCAGCTTTATGTTTTAGAGTAATACATTATATGATTATACTTTTATTGAAAATATTAAGGTTTATGTTATGGTCCAGAATATGTTCTTTCTTGATAAATGTCCCATTTAGATTTGAAAATGATTTATTAAGGTCAATTTGGATGCGTTTGTAGTTCTGGTCTCAGTTTTCCATGACCCTTCCAATTTTCTTTCCATTTGTTCTGCAGATTATCTGGAGAAGAGGCACCATCCCAACTATAATTATGGATTCATATGTTTCTTCTACATTTCTATAAAGTGTTTTGTTTAATTTGTACCAGGTATTGAACCCAGGGGCCTTAAATACTGAGCTACTTTCTCAACCCTTATTGTTTTGGGGGGGACAGGATCCACTTAGTTGCCTGGAGCCTTGTTAAGTTGCTGAGGCTGCCTTTGAACTTTCCATCCTCCTGTCTCAGCCTCCTGATCTATTGAGATTACAGATGTGTGCACCACATCCAGGTCATTTCTATGAAGTTTTGATTCATGTATTTAGAATCCTGTTGGACTTTTTTATGTGTTTTGAGAACCATGGCTCTTTCATCCTCATGTCAATTTGTTATTTATTGCTGGTAACAATTTTCCTTCTGAAAAATAATTGTTCTTTTATTAATGTAATCTTCTACTTCTTTCTTTCTTTCTTTATTGTTAAGTGATTTATTTGATGATCTGTATTTTACCTCTGTTCATTCTTAATCTATATTATTATAATTAAAGATTTATTATAGATACACATTTGACTCTTAATCTGGCCTAATAATTTTATCTTCTAACTGCTCTATTGAGATCAGTTACTTTAGATTTCACAGTTGTTTTGTTTGTTATTTACATTTTTTCTTCCAGATTTTTTTAAATTTTTTAAATATTCTTTTTGGTTGACAGTGGACCTTTGTTGTTTAATTTATATATATATATATATGTGGTGCTGAGAATCAAACCCAGTGCCTCACACATGCTAGGCAAGTGCTCTACCACAGAGCCACAACCCCAGCCCCTCTTCTAGATTTTTGATCAGCTGAGTGTGACCTGAACCACGTGTGATCCACTCTTGATTTATCTATTGCATCTCTTTTTAAAGGAGTTATTTTACCCTAGCATTGTGTGTATGCACACTCATGCACTCAAATAAAAATATGATCATTATTACCACAATTCCCCTTAAAGTGGCTTCATGAGTAGAATGAGCTTATTAAAAGAAAACAAATCTCATTCAATTATGTGAATTCAAGCTGCAATATCTTTGTGCTTTTTACTGTAGTAAGAATGCATGGGATATACCTTCTTAGCAAATGTTTAAGTGTACAATTGTAAACTGTAGGTAAAATATTGTATAGCCATCCTCTAGAATATCTTGCACAATTGAAAATTTGTACCCATTGAATAGTTATCACTTTTAGTTGGTTAATGACCTGTTATAATGATACAAAAAATTGGTTAACATTCAAGAAATGACAAAATATGGAAAAATTTCATAATCCAGGGAATCAGTTTAGGTTTGGTTGATATTCAAACAAATAGCAGTGGTAGTTATGCAGAAATGTGTAAAAGAAAACAGAGGCATAGTCTTTGAAGAATAGCAACTTTCCGTTTTTGACATACTGTTACCCAACATGGATATTTTGGGATTGTGTGTGTGTGTGTGTGTGTGTGTGTGTGTGTGGTGCTAGGCACTGAACCCAAGGCTTTGCACATGTGAAGCAAGCACTTTGCCCCTAAGCTGCCTCCCCAGTCTGGGATTTTTCAACCAATGTTCATTTTTGTGGGGCTCCTTTTCATTCCTACCACAGGTCACTAATGCAGCTTCCACTGTAGGCATGATAGTATGCCGACCACAAGGAGGCTCAGATACAGCCCTGCCTAGGAGAATATCCCACCTGATATGAATGACTGGTGGTATACAGGCAACTCCAATGTAATTTTTTACATTGTTGGATGGAGGTGAAGATTGGTCTGAAGAAGCACAGGAGAGAACATTGACCCATTTGCAGAGGTTGCCAAGGTAGTCAGTCCTCTGTGAGAAGTAACCTCTGACTTGAGTCTTGAATAAGACACAGAATATTGCAGGTGGATGGATGGAGAAGATGGTGCATATCAGCAGTTTCACATTAAAATCATATGAGATTGCCTCTGATTTTCTTGTAATTAGAAATCACTATATTTGTGATTACATTAGGAGGTCCAAGTTCCAGAAAGGTCACACATTGAGAACTGTGGGAAGATTCCAGTGTAGTATGTGCTGATCTTTATGAAGCAAGGTCCAGGTCAGCCCAAGAATTCCACCTCCACAGATTCTTCATAAAGGACAAAAAGCAAACAAAAACAACAACAACAACAAAAACAACAACAACAACAACAAAAAAAAAAAAACTGGTGATACAGGGATCTGTAAATACAAGAAAGCAAAGTCTGCGCAAGTGTTGAACTACTTATGGTCAAGGATCCATTCTCTGGTTCTGAAGTATAGTCCCTAAAGTGTTTTTTGTTTGTGTTAAAGTATGTAAATATACAAGTGGGCCCAAGGGAATGTTCAGGGGCAATAATACTTTCACTGTCATCATAATGGTGATGGTTTCACAAGTATATACATGTGTCAAAACTTATATTGTATTGTGTAGTTGAAATATGTAGCTTATTATATGTCAGTTTTATGTCAATAAAGCTGTTTTAAAAATATGTCAAAAATTCAACTGATGCAGAAAGTCTAAACTGTGGATCCACTGACAGGTCAATGTTAACATCTGTCCAAACATGATCAGCTAAGAGTGTGCCCATCAGCATTAGGCCAATGATGGTGTAAGACACATTTATCAATGAATAAACTTCATCAATAAGTAATTGAATAAGTCAAATGGGGGATAAAATTTTTAATCCATTTAGTATTATCTGGATGACCACTGTACATGGACCTGGCGCTAAACTCTGAGAAAACAAAAAGCCAATAATACACAGACCAGCTCCGGAGGAACAGCAAGCAGGCTTACTCAGAAGGAAGGCAGGCGCATTGAGGCAGTAGGTGAGACTCAGGAGCAGCTACATGCTTGGTGCTGTGAGTCCCAGCACAGGGACCACACAACTCAGATAGGGGACTGTAAGAGTCGGTATTCAAAAGAGATGGCATTTGAAAATGAAATTCTGGCAGCAAAATAATCAAGACTTTATGTGCGATTATTATTTTGTTTTGCTGAGTTCAGAAAGAGCATTTAAAATACAGCATGATATTTTTACATTGACTATGTTTTAATTACTCTTTATTTACTGACTCTTATTCTGGGGATTTGGGATAAGACATGTGAGGAAAGCACTTTGATGAAAACTGGATCTTGGTGAATTTCAATAATTTCTTACATTGAGGTGGAGGAATGGTGAATTAAGCAATTTTAATTATCCCACAACAAACTACATGCATGAACCTGGGAATCCCATTTAAACTTTCTCAAAAGTGGGAAGGAAACTAATTTAGTCGACTTTATAGAATTACAAAGATATAATTAAGATTAATGCAAGTTATCTAGAGACTGATAGATGCTCAATACAATTTTCTTTTCTTTTTTTCCCATTAAAAGCAACTGAATAAAATTTATCTCTAAATTATATATGTATGTACATATATATGTTTGTGTGTATATATATATTTATATACACACACAAACATATGTGTAAAATTTTCTTGTGTAAATACTCATACATTCATATACACTGGGGAATATAAATGTATTTTGTTTATTACATTTGGGATTAAAGCACTCCAAGTTTCCAATTTTCTAAATCACAGAAGAATTTGATTTATTATTTGTCTGAGTTCAGTTTCTTTTCTTGGCTTTTTATAAGTATTATCTACTATTTTATACAAATCTATCAACTTCACCCCACCTGAACTCTTTTCCCCCTCACCGGCAGCTGGCTCTTTTTAATGCTTTGACATAAAACATGTGCATCCATACTGGGGTGTTATAAATTCCAACTTCAGTTACACAAGAGAAAACCGGTAATGCTTTAGCATCTGAATAATGAGTCTATAAAGAGGCTGTAGAGGAAAAAAAAGAAAAAAAGAAAAAAATCACCATTTTGACAGTCAAGAAAAACGTAACAAGTTACTTATCATTTTAATAGAATCCAAGGAAGAGGTTTAAATTTTAGCTCATTGTAAGATGATAGCAGAAGCATTGAGTTTCTTATTCAGAAACAGGCCAGACACTCTAGGATAGATGGTAACATAAGAGTCACTCTTTTTGGAGTGTGTCCTTGTCACCTTCCATCAAAGACCCACTATAAAACTCAAAAAGAGTGTCAGTTACTCTCACAAAGCAGAGGTAGCGCATGCCAAAGCCAGTGGACATGATGAACACACCAGTCCAAGGATTCCAAGACAGCCATGTGGTTGCAGCAGGACACACTCCTAAAGAAAGATGTTCACATCCTCTGTCCTCACCCTGTCACCAACACTCCTTGGGAACATGTTGGGAATATAGCCTTACTGTATGGACTCTGGCAATGCCTAGCCTACCATTAACATGGAGTTCTGGGGACTCATGCTCCAAGCCTGTCTTGGTCGACGTTTGCATGTGCTGAAGAGGGCTCTGTTAGAACACTCTCCAAGTACATCCCCACACCAGGGTCACTAATGCTGAAAAAAGCCATAGGTAGTGAAAAATAGCAACAAAAACAAAGTACTGTTAACTTTGGTAGTGAAAGCACTCAAGTTTAGATATAGTGGAAATTTTTCTCTTCATTTAATGCCCTGCTTTAAGACAATTTTCAACTGTTTTCAACTTCTAAAAAGAAAAAAGTAGATATTTAGCAGTTCTTAAGATGCACATATGCTAAGCCATCACATTGCTTTTAAATCTTTAACTGAAAAACAACTCCAAGAGATCCAAGCTGATTTTATTCAAATTCTTATGGAAAGTGATTCAGTTGTCAGGCTGAAACCAACCACTGTACAGTATAACAAAAACATTCACATACCTGATACGATCTTACAGTCGAGGACCTAAATATCTCCATTACCTCTAAAAATGTCCTTGTTTTCTTTTGTGTGTGTGGATGTGGGGTTTTGTTTGTTTTGTTGCTTTTGGTAAGAACACTTAGCATGAGAGCTGACTTCTAAACATATTTCACAGTGCACAGTTCTACATTATTAACTACAGTTACTCTGTTGAATGGTAGATCTCCAGAACTTGCCCTTCGGGCATAACTAAAACTTTAGACCTATTGAGTCACAATTTCCCATCCCCACCCCCCGACCCCCAGTCCTTGGAGGCTACCGTCTTATTTTCTGCTTCTATGAGATTAGGCATGTCTTGTAAGATACTTAATTGTTTTCTGTAACTGTTTTTTTTTTTTTTTCATATGGTATAATACCCCCTAAGTTCATCCAAGCTGGCAAAAACGGTAAGATTATCTTCCTTTAAATCTCATAGTGCCCCATCCTAAGGACATTGCACATTTTATTTATCCCTTCATCTGTTGATAGACATTTGGATTCTTTTTTCATTATTTCTGATCCTACATCTATTCATTTCTTCATTCCACTTTTGATTTTACTTTGTTCATCTTTATCCTAGTAAACAAGAACCTTCCATCATTAATTTTATAAAGGTTTTTTGTATGTAATATTAAAGCAGTAGGTTTTCATCTGAGTATGGATTCAAGGCCGAAACCAACCAGTTTGAATGTAACCCCCTCCTTAGGAATGACCTATCACTCCAGCCTGACCTGTTCCCGCCAATGAATGTACTAATCAAGTCTAGGAGTTGTTGTTTGATTTTCCCGCAGTGTAAGGTGATTTGTTAAAGGAGACTGTGATGTATGCAAGGCCTCCGCCCTCCCCAAAAAGTGTACTTAAGCATTGTTCAACCCCGGCTCTGGGCTCTGGGCTGTTCTCCTTTCTTGAGTGGGCACGGAGGCCCAGCATGCTGGATCAGTAAATCCCCTTCTGCCAATTGCATGAGTAGTCTCTTGGTGGTCTCTTCCTCCGATGCTTCGCCGGACCCTTACAGTTTTTGCTCACATGTAAATGACTTTATTTTGCCTTTATTATCAAAAACATCGATGAGATATGTTGGTTGAGAGTGTTTCCTTTGGTTTGGTTTTGTCTTCAGACTTGTGGCTTCATCTCTACTGCAATGCCTTCCTCCCGGTCCAAGCAACCCTTGACTTTCCTCTGGATCCTGTAGAAATCTACCTTTGATCTGTAACTTGGTTTATTTCTAGCTTTGAATTTATCTTCCTTAGGTTGAACTAAATTTCTTGCATATTTAAATTTATATTTCTCACTAATTCAAGAAAGTTTGGGAGCATTCATTTCTAGAAAAAAAAGTCTGACTCATTCTAATCTCCCGTCCACCTGGAAAACTACAACTACATGTGCATTGGATTATTTATATGGTTCTTCTCGTCTCCTGCATGGGCCATGTTTTCCTCCTTTTTCATGTATCTTATACTTTGAGTATTTTACAGTTGCATCCTGGATGGTGTGAATGATGTATTTGAGAGATTCTCTCTCAACACTATTAATGGTGTTTTGGTTATGTTTTATGCATTTTCTTCTTAAGTGGGCAGGTAATGTGCCTTAACTCAGGCCACAGAATTAAGGTGGGCAGTAGCTGTGTTGTGTGTGCATCCTTAGTTGCATTTTTTTAAACCCATCTCACACTATGCAGTGCAAATGAGGCACTTGGGTCCATTACACATATTTCTGAGCATTTTCTCTTAGCTGCCTCATTTCTGTTTACATTTTCCCACTTTCTAGATGTTGTGTTTGCCTGGAACTCTGCCGCACCTGCACCAGAAAGACTGCAAGTTTCTCTTCAGGTTCTGTTGGTCACTTCTGTCCCCACACTCATGTTCCCAGATGTGACTACTGTCAGTCCAAAAGTTATAAAAGTATGGGACAGCTCCTTCAGTTCTGGGTCTCCCTGGTTTCTCCTTATTGGTTGACTTCTGAGAGCCTTCATTTAGTTGTCACCTTGTGTTTTGAGTATGCATAGTTACCTACATTACAGTAAATATACTAGAAACCACTCCAGCACTACCAACCTTTCAATGTAATCCTAATTACATTTTTCTTAATATTAGCAAAGAAGCCATTATTTTATGTTCATTGACAAATTTATTTATTCTTCTCTGAACCATCTCTTCATATATTGCTCAAATTTTTAATACTGATGAATGATTATAATTTAAGAAATTCTTTACATTTTAGTTAAATATTCCTATAAATCTTATTTTTTTCAATTGGTTTCATATTTTGATTCACAGTTAGATGCAATGAATATAAATTCAAGAAATAAGGACATAAATAAATTGAGAAAAATATATGATATAGATTTTATGTTACCAGAAATCTACTAGAATCTTCAAGGGAAAGTTAATAGATCTTTAAAGTTAGTGGGTATGCTTAATTCTTGCAGTAAAATTTAGTTCCATTTATTACTGAACTAGAATTTTGGATTTTTGGATAAACTTAACCACAACACTGTATCTTAGTCCTAATGGTATACTTGTAAATTAAAAGTTAAGACTTTAATTTTCTGCCTGGATATTAATACACTCCTTAACATTTCTCTTGTATGTGTTTCCATTTTATTTTCTGATTTCTTAGAATGAGAATCTTAGAGAAAAATAATCTAATTAATGTCCATAATAAGAAGTCCACAGCATGAAGTAAAATATATACTTGGCAATAATCCCCTGGTCGATATTTTGTCCTTTCTTCTCAGTTTGTTTTCATAATTACACTTTCATCATTTCTAATGAGCTGTCAATTTCCTATGCAAATTAAGTGGAGCAGACATTAAAGGATTTATATGAGAATTGTAACAAGGGTGCCATGCTATAAAAGATGGCTGTGACTCAGGCAAGCTATTAACAAGGGGCCCATTCTGGGGACTGTTCTTTATTTTTATCAACTATGTATATCAGAAATTCATAAAGAAACTTTTAAATTTTACACAGCAATTTGGAAATTTCCCAATTTTTTCCTTTGTAAGGCTATGTAGCTGCTGCCAAAATTAGGTTGTTAAACACCGTAAACTGTAGTGTTCTGGTTACTAATCATAAAGCTGAGTAATGAACAGCACTCCCCCACGGCCCCATTTCTCAACTTTTCTAATAAGGAGTGTAAATATAGACAGGCAGGAGGGGGGCCCACAGGTGCCTTGGTTTGCCTTGGTTAGATCCTTGCCTGTGCTTTGCAGTCTACCTTAGTTCTCTGTTTCATTACCTGCTACTCCTGTCCCAAGTCCTGTAACCTACTGGCCTTAGCTGACTACCTCACCTCACTCTAGACCCACTAGATGGGGATCTCAAAGTCAGCAGTAACTTTACATTAACAGGTGAAGAAGTGGGGTGTGTGTTACACATGGCGAACACAAAGACCAAACCTCTGAGGTGGACAGGATGCCAACCTCTATTAGCTTATGATTCTGATGTGCATATGGTGTGGCATGGTGACATGTTTTAGTTTGTTTTTGAAAGGTACACTTTAACTTCTAGGACAGTCACAGCCCCAAGGAGCTTTGAAAAAAAACACTCAAAATAATATGTAGAAATTGTATGTTGCTGAAGACAGTGGCTTCTACTTATATGCTCAATAACATTACATTTAATTCTTTCCCAATATCACACACAATCTAACCAATGTGTGCACATTTGATTTTGGGGATGCTAAAAGCTGGCAGCTCTAGGGTTATGTTGAAAAACATCAGATGATGTGTGGAACTCACCTACTTATTAAGCTCTGTGTGGAGAAGATGACAACTTACTGTTACAAGTAAGAGATTTAGTGTAATTTCTAGCCAGAATCAAAAATGATTCACATTTGTATAATGGAACACCATCGAGGTGTTTGAAATGTCTGTTGAACAATCTAAACAGCATTTTAGTTCTTTCAAACAGTGTATGCATAACTATGCATTAGAGCATTGTAGATTTTGAGGGTCATTTATATGTTTAGGTAGGACTTCCATTTTAAATATTAATAATTTAATAACACGAATAACCCCTGAAGTGTTGCCTGAATAGTAATGTCTTAATGGGTGTCACAAATAAACTCCTGGAGCCACTAATGATGAGTTTGCTACATAGGCTTACTTTTTTGAGTGTGTGTGTGTGTGTGTGTGTGTGTGTGTGTTGGTAGCCTGTCTTGGACCCAGAGATGCTTAACCCCTGAGCCACATCTGTAGCCATTTTTTAATTTTTATTTTAAGTTCCTTAGGGACTGGCTTTGTACCTGCCATCTTCCTGCCTCAGCCTCTCAAGCCCCTGGAATTACAGGCATGGGCCACCACCCCTAGCTATCGGCCTACCTCTTGATAAAGCAGGTGATTCCTCACACCTGGGCTGATGGGTAGAGGGGAGAGCTTACTGCCGTGGAAGGCAGGGTGGAATGGAACTGACCAAGAGGGACGGTCAGTATGAGCAAGGCAGAGGACAGACAGCTCACAGTGGGTGGGTCAAAGCAAAGAACTCCGCAGCAGCAGCTGTGGGTGGGTGGGGTCTGCTGATGCCTGACTGGAGGGTTTAGACCTTGGGGGTTTATCCTGACAGCAATGAACAGCCTTAGAGATTAAGAAGATGAGTCAGTTGACAAGACAGGCATTTTTTAATCGGGAGACTTAAAGTGTTGGGGAAAACAATAGGTGAAAATGGAAGCCTTGGCATCAATTTTAATGGTCTTTTTGTCAAAACCCATGACCCAGTGCGATATAATTAATGCACGATTCAGGTACATTAAGTGAAACAGAGGCTACATATTAGGCAAACAAACAGCAGAGGATAACCTCTAGTTTCTTTCCTGGTTAAGACACTGATGCTAAGAAAATATATGTTGAGTATCTGGGGGATATATTATTAAGTGCCTAACTGTGACTTAGTGTTATTTACAAAGTCATAATAGTGTATTGAGTTCTAGACATCTGCATTATATAATAGAGTTGCCAAGCATAGGGTTGGGTTTGCATATTTGGGGTGAATTTTGAGATAAGCATAGCAATCTTGAAGTCTCTTAACAATAAAAAAAAAATAACTATATAGTGATTGGCAACTACCATGCATCTCAGAACGGCCTATAGAGAAACTGGACAGAGAAGACTTGCCTGCTTGTAAGATTAAACATCATGGAATCTTTTAATCCTATCCACGCTACACAAGTCTTAATGAATTATCTTTTCATCCATATATAGGAGCCCAAATATAAACAAAATATTTCCTACAAGTAACCTTTCATAGGAAATGAATGAACAACCATAATTTATGAGTCACAGAAATGTTCACTTTCTTAGTATGCAGGTAATGGCTTCTGGCTAGAGGAATAGGAACGGGGTTTATGAAGCACAGAAACTGGCAATTTGCTAGGGATATGTACGTTGCCTTCCAAGTGCTGTCAGGTAAATGATATACTTATTTCATAAATAGGGGACTAATTGTCAAAAAAGACAGCAGGAGACACAGGCAAGGTGATTAGACACAATGTAAACAAGAAAATAAGACACAACAAAAGTATTCTAAAGGACAAAGCAATTTTATAATTAGATACCTTGGCTACTAAATCACAACCTCAAAGAAGCATATGAAAATAAAAAGGCCATTTGACAAGCAAAACAAGTTGATAGGTTTGTGAGTTATAATAATCTATGTGTAACCTGCTTCTCTGAACAAAGGCAATAATGTATTCCTCATAAACAACATTGAAACCAAATAAAGAATGTTCTCTTAAGAATGATGATTGGGATTCAGAGATGGAGAATAATGGAGAAAGAAAGGCATATTAAATAATTAGTTTCTACCTGTTTGTGCAAATGATCAAGGAGTAGAAAGGAAATGTGCCCAAAAGAAAGGTTGCCCAGGATGGCCAAGAGAAGATGCACTAACCAGAGAAATGATAGAAGACAACAGGGGTCTGGAGAAGGTACTAGATTGATATAAAAGAAGGAATTTAATTTGGACTGGAGAATGAAATTGCCATTTCGCAAAACTCAGGCAAAGCTGGGATTATGGCTAAATTCATCCTTTGCAGGAAGAACTGAGGCTCCAGCTCCGCAAAGAGCAAGACCCCAAACCCTGAACTCAGTGCACAGCAATCTGGGGTATGACGTAGAAACCTCAACACTGAGCATTCTGCTACACACCTTGCTTCAATTATCTGATAACTTTTTGGTCCTCTTTATGGTTTTCTCATAAACTTAAATCACAATGATTCTTCTTCACATGGCTTTCATTGGATTTATATTGTCATCATCTTATGAAGTGTCTACAAAGATCAAAGAACAAAAGAGCCATGTTCTGAATTAAAATAACAATTGTTTCATAAACACTAAAATTATCAGCCATGAGCAATTGCTATTTAGGAAACTTGACCATTAAAATTATTAAATGATATTTTTTTAAAAAGGGGGGGGGAGTTGGGAGAGCCAATGGATTCAGTAAGACAAGTTTCAAGGAGGTATTTTGCTGAAGGAGGTAGAAAGAGAGGATCGATAGACCAGGTAAGAGAGGGCAGATAGATGACTATAATCTGGAACTTGAAGAACATTTTCTTTGACAGCTTGTCCAATTTATCCACCTTCATAAGGTATTCAGTTTTCCCATAATATTGCTGGGAGTTCAAGTTAAATATTGATGCATATCTTCCTTTATTCATTTAAGTAAGGTTTTGAAAACCTTCCAGTGAAAATCTACCGGATTATATATATCATATTTTATTTCATTATGTTGTACAGTATAGGGTACTGCAACAATTCATTTACTTCAGTATCATATCCAACCTGATCCAGAATGGTAGGCCTGTAGGGAGTACATTAATACCACAAATGTCTCTGACATAATGTGTCCTAGTAAGGTTGTGAGGGTTTTTGTGTATTCTCATCATCTGTGTTGTGTAACAGCATGATATCCTGGGATAAATTAATTGATATGATTATTTTTTCATAATATGCTAAGAAACAGGACATTAGAAATGACAAAGTCCTGAATAACAAAATGAAGAGGTGTGGTTGCCCTTGCCAGGTTAAGTTGGGCCATGTCCAATTGAATGAATTGATCAGTAATTGGGAAGCCAAATATTTGACAAGTCAGTTGGTAGCTACATGTTTGTTGCCAGGAGATATTTGACTCACTTGTGTAAAGAGGCCCACTCTGGAACCCAGTCTGCAATTATTGTTAACACCTGACCAAGTTTACTGTGATTCATAGTCATTCTCCAAACTTAAATTTGGCTCTTAACTCAACATGTCAAGGAATCAAAAGAGAGACCCTGACAGTTGCTAAGTGTCTGTATTCCAACTGCACATTGTAGAATGATAGACATTACCATAGAACGGTTCCATGGGCCCTTGGAGCCACTCTGTGACTGACTCAGACCAAGTTTCTCTGTATTGCCCTATATGTGTAAGCTCTCACTGTGATCATATAGGTATTTTGGGTTCTTAAAAGTTGATGTCAACTCAAAGCCCCATAGCTCTTTCTCTGGTACAACTTATCCACCTTCATCTTTTTAGATGACTTCAAATGTTTCTGGGGAAAACTAATGGTGGACATTGTAGGGAAGGTGATACGGTCCACCTTCATTTGACCCTGCCCTTCTCCTCATTCACTGGTCCATAGCTCTGTGACTTAATTTCCCATGGATTCTAGCATCTCAAATCAGGTTCCTGCTTATCAGACATGTGTTTCCATGGGTCAACAAATCCCTTAGTAGACTCAGAGACTTTGTCACCCCTACAGACACAGGATCAATCATTCACCATTATAGACCCCCAGGAATCAAAGTGTTGTTTATCAACCATCTCTGAAGTCTTCTGTGAGAACCTGCCAATTGTTCTCTCTTGGTTCCAACCTGCTATACACCCTGCCACCACAGATTCCTGTTAGTCTTATTGAAGTCATAAAGTCTATTTTCTTGCAAATTTTCCACATATCATTTACTGCCTACCCAAGACTATTAGCAGAGTTTTCAAGGCACTGGTGCTGGACCCGACCATGAGTGTTTTAGTGATCCTGTTTCTTCTGGAACTTTCCAGAGACTTGGTAGGATGCAACTGATTGGACTCTGTCCATCCAATCCAGTGTTCACTCCAACTCTCACTTCAGAGGACTTCTTTAAGATAGTAAACTTCTAGAACATGAAACTTGTAAAGATCACACTTCACCACTAATCTAGGTTCCTGTTAATCAATCAACCCACCTCTTACAAATATTTCTTGACCTTCAAGCCACACGCTGGATTTTAAATCTTGGTTGAGTGTATGTGCACCGATACCTTTTTGTTCCTGTCACGATCTATTCCCACACACACTTACCAACTTGTGCATGATGAAAGTTCTCAGGATTTTATGATTCCTTGATGTATATGTACACTCTGCACAGTGTACCCCTGGCAGTTATTTCCTAGACATACTGGAATTTCACTGTCCTTAGGTGTCTGAAAGAAAAAAGCAAATCACATTGATGGAAGCTAGTAAAAACAGTGGGAAAATGCTTATGAAGCAGCTTTTCTAGCTGAAGACCCTGCAGGCTTTTGTTTTGTTTAAATCAAAGGGGTGTGAGGTTTAATTCTACATAGGACATTAAGGCTAGTTTCAACTTCAAGCTTCTCAGCCTCTTCTGGGTCCAAACATCTGTCAGTCATCCTCCCCTCTCATCTGGTACCCACTTACGCAGAGACCTACTGAGGTGGTTCATGTAACTGGTGCTTCAGACCTACAAGTTCTGCATTCTGCCCAGTAGTACAACTGTGCTAAAACTACACGATACAAAGAATTATTTTGAAAATGCACAGACATCCTTTGGTACTCCAGGCTTTCTTTGTGTAGAAAGTTAAAAGTGTTTAGTGTATTTTCATGTTTTGTAAGTTTCCTGAACACTGAAAACCATCCACTGTATCCCACAAACTGTATGATCACTATAGTTTCAATAACCATGATGTTTAGTGATCCTTAATCACTTAAAGTTTTGATCTCCAAATGGAACTCAGTTATGCCTCATGTCTGGAGATAATCTGTGTAATAAGAAGACCACTTATGGCACAGGTCTTTAGGAATCCCATATCAGTTATAAGGGGATCATTTTTGCATCCAACAAACTTGCAGTTGCAATGCTGAGGGTCTTTTTCCTTGGATGATACCTACTGTTAACAACTTCATCAGGCAGAATTCTAGCAGAAAACAAGATGACATACCAATAATGATACTATACAGTCTGTGTAGTTTTGATGAAATCACTGTATTGAAGATATTATGGTACAGAGATGTGAATGGAGTTAAGGGAATCAGTCAGAAATTTGGAAACATGAAGAGATCAGCAACATCATAAGGCTAATACTACCACTGAGGGGTCAAGGTTGAAAGGAAGAATTAACAGTTATCAGAGTGTAGGGGTAACAGCATCTGTAGAGGATGAAGGCCACAGAAGGAGCTGTGATCTTAGAGAACACAGCTGGTGCCAGATTAAAGGCTTTAGAGCAAGGTGCAGGGAGGAATGCTCACAGCCCTGCCTGTGCACCCTCACCAGTTCTCACTGGTGTCTCCCAACTGACTGAAGACAGGGAAGTCCGGACAGCAAGGAGCATGAGCAGCACACACCCTTGAGATCAACCACTGGGGGCACACAGCAGAGCAAAGATGTGCAGACAGTGGATCTGTTAGTGAAACAGAAAAAGGCACAGGATAAGAAAGTAATAATCCCAGGGAGTTCATGCTGGTCAGGGAAGGGGTGAGCCAGTGGAGCTGGCAAGAATTCATGAGCTTCTACATGTAGTGTTAAAGGTTCAAAAGACTTGTGATGGATTATACATGCATACAAAGAAAAAGACATAAGAAATGGGGACAGGGAAATCTGTGGAGCAAACAAGCTCAGTTTGGACATATTAATGCTGGGATACCCCTGGTCATCAAGGCAGGAGGCCACTTAATATCATTAATCAACATTCATAACCGCCAAATAACTAGTGTAGAGTTTAAGTGACAATTGGTGTTCAGTAAATGCAGAGTTCTTATTTGTGTGGTCTTCGGAGAAAGTCTAAGATGCTATGTGACTACACAGCCCCTTCTAGCAGTAGCCTGGGACAGAGAACAAATGAGACAAAGCTAAAAGGAGCCAAACCCATGCGCAAAATATACAGTTAATAGGAAAAAAAAAAAAAAAACACATTGCAATAGATATAATTCTGAAAATCAGACAAACTACAGGGGTCTGTACTTCTTTGGAATAAAGTCGGGTTTATGTGTCACCTGATGGAGTCTCTGCAGTCTTTAACAAAACCTCACTGAGCATGAAATTGCCAGAAAGGTGGGAAGGAATTAAGCACTGTGAGTAATATCCTTTGTGATGTCTCACAGAGAAAGGTTAAAGAAATTTCATTTGCCATGAAGAAATGGAAATAATTTAGTTGAAGTCACCGTGGAAAATCAGAGAGGCAGGAGCAGATAGTGATAAAATCCAGGTAAAGCAATATGAGATTTTTTATAAATAGACATTTTAATCTATAGAATAATAAATGTGAGAACAAGTTTAAAAGAGATAACAGATTCAAAAAGCATAAAGATTTTCCAGCTTACATTACAAAGGACTGGTGTGTTCACAAGACAAGTCAATTGTTAGGAGTTTAAAAAATATATTTATTTATACATTATATGGTGATGAAAACAAATAAAGCACTCCCGGACACAGAACTATTATTGATATTCTGAGAAGACTGACGGTAAAAAAGAAAAGTTTGAGGTAGATTCCAGAAGCCCTTCCATGACTGCTGAAGCATTCACTCCAGGACCTGTCTGCCTGGGGCTTCTTCTTTATGAAAATGTGGGTATTGCTAACTATGAATGCATTACATAGTCATTGGCATTTAGCTTTCCATGTTAGTTACATGTTAGTAACTCTGTATTTACTGAACACCTATTGTCACTTTGTCTCCTTGCACCGGGAGAAGAATATGGATGTCTATATAAAATAGCCTGCAGGGTGGAGACAGGGACAGGTGAAGTGGAAGGCACGAGCACCTAGGCTTCAGAGGTACGTATCTGCGTTTTCAGAGATGAACCCAGGACTCACAGGGAAGAGCTAATGAGGTAAGGCAGATGGCTGGCGAATGCCTGATGTACAGGTATGGACTGCTAGAGATGGCAGTGGTCCTAGTGGGACTTACTGCCTGAGCACTTGTGAGACTTTGCCCTGGACTCCACCAAGTACTGTTATATTTTGGATATGAGGTGTCTTCCAGAAGCTCAGGTGAAACACAATGCAAGGAGGTTTAGAGGAGAAATGATTGGGTTTTGAGAGCCTTAACCCAGTCAGAGAATGAATCCCCTGATGGGATTAACTGGGTGGGGCCTGAAAGCGACTAGGGTGTGGCTGGAGGAGGTGGGCAATCAGGGTGTGGCTTTGGGGCGTATATTTTGTATCTGTTGATTAGCATTGTCTTTCTCTGCTTTCTGATCTTCCTGTGAGCTGCCTAGCATTGTCTTTCTCTGCTTTCTGATCTTCCTGTGAGCTGCCTACCTCCACCATATTCGGCTGCCATGAGATTCAGCCTCACCTCAAGCCATGAGAATGGAGCCAGCTGCCTATGGATTTAAACCTCTGAAAGCTTGAGTCCCCAAAATAAACTTTTCCTCCTCTACAGTTGTTCTGGTTGTATCTGAGACTAAAAGTCTCAGCAGAAAAAAAAAAAAAAAAGAAACTGACTAAAACATGCACAGTCTCAATATTATGGATCCAAGTTACATTCTGTGTCAATTATGACAAATTTGAGTGAATGTCACAGCACACCTCAAACTGGCTGGAATAATATAAATGGGTAACTGGATGCATTAGGCTATTACTATGAAGTATTAATTGGAGTAAACTTTGGTTTGAAATCAACTCAACACACCAGAAAGCCACTTAAAAAGCTGATTATTTCCTTCTATTCCCACGTCCTCCCTGGGAGTCAGCCTTGTCCTAACACTGGTTCACCACATTGGCCCACATGGCTGGCAACACTGGGGCAGCCCCTGCAGCAGGAGTGGGGAGTGCAGGAGCCCATTCTAGTCACTGAGCCCAAGGGGGAAGGTGCCACTAAGGAGTGCTAGGGAAAATGGAATGGGCTCCCAGGAGAAAACACAGCATCTGCCCTCCCTGAAGAGCCAAGACCCTTCTCTAAACTCAAAGGCAGGCTTTTTTGAAAAAAAGTCACAAAAATTACAGAGTTTATAAACAGAGGCCCCTTGCTAAAGAGGGCATACCTAAATTAAATTACAGAGCAGACCTAAACCCATCATAGTATTTTATAAACATTTCTAAAATTATGTACAAATGAAATTACTCATTGTTTCCCCTTCATTTCCCTACTTCCAATTATAATTTAAATGATATATTTTATTTTCCTTTCTTTCATGGATACCAAACCTAGACAGTACGGCAGCGTAGGAACAGGGACGGACGGAGTACACATTGTAGGACACTGACGCACTGAATCCTCCCTCTACTGGGTATTAAATTTCTTAGCAGCTTCAACTTGTAAGCTGGCTTCTATGACCAACTACTATCTGTAAATGAAGAAAGCAGCATTGTGTGCAGCTTAATACCACAGAGTTAAGACACAACTCTGGCAACTAGCAGCCAATTTTATACTCCTGATACTCTTTAAATGCCTCCATAAATGAATGAATGAATGAGCCAGTAATTACACTAACAAGTGAATGAATCAATTAATGAATGGACAATTAACAGAACAGAAATGTCTCTGCATACCATAAACTTACTCATGTTCTCCTCAGATACAATATGCCCCAAACTAGATTTTAAGAAATGTGATTTTAAGCTCAAGAATGTCTTTAACTTACAGCTAATCTGGGGCAATTTTCGAAGTACTCAGAGCCTTTGTCAATTCAACCATTAAATGTGCATTAAATTCTGCCCTTCTTAGGACTTTTACTTTTTTGTGGATATAAGAAGATGATATGTTGGAAGTAATCTTGAAACTTAAATGTATCATGCAGATATAAAGTATAAATCTAAGCAATGTAAAACTTTCCAGGTAAAAAAGTAGTTTCTCTGTGATTATCAAGCATTGATAAAGAATAGAAGGACACAGTGTTGGGTCATTAACCCAACAGTAAAGTCCTGCCCCAGCCATCAAAGTTGAGAATTTTAGACCTAGAGAGGCCAAAAGGTCATTTAATTGACCTCTAATTTTTTCCTCTTGAAGTTGTCCCAACGCCATCTTTCTATGGACCCTGGATGATCAATATAAAATGGTTCCTGTTTCCCTACTCATTTTTATTATGAGTGCAAAATTTGAATACTGGCTTATATCTTCAGGAATAGCAATATCATCATATTAAAAGCGTAGATTTATTATGTGTCAATCTGACACACATGTGTGCACTTGCATGTGCGTGTCTGAAGATAAGAATGTCTGGTTGCCATCAGAAGCTCTTGCATTATGAAGACCAAATATCTTTTTGAATTCAATGAGTGTGCAAAAAACTCTTATTCTTGAGTAACTTGTGATCTTTTGGAGACCAGGCAGCAGAACACTTGTCTCTTTCAGTTTTGCTTTTTTTCTGACACGTGCCTCTTTCTGGGTTAACTGAGAGCAGTTGCCCTCGGGACATGGCCTGCCAGGCAAGAGTCAGGCTCTCAGACATGTTCTTATCACTTTCTGGCTGACAAATCTGGTCGGTTCTCATAAGTTTCTTGGAGTTGTTAGCTCAATTAGACTATGACAGTGTTTTAGGTGTGTTGAATGTAGGAATGGAGTACAGGGATTGGTGCTGTATTAGCTACACCACAGCAGTGCTAAATAGCCAAAGACCCAAACTCAGTAGAAAACACTGTCTACCAGGCACACAGTTCAGCAGCCCATCTAAGGCCACTAATCATTCAGCTGCAGGACTGTGGACCAGGGTGAGTATCTCTGGTGATACAGGGTGAGAATTTCTGCTCATGCTTTATTTGGATCAAGAGGGATATTCAGGAGAAGATTCTTCTCAGGGTTATGACAGAGCTCCAAAGAGTACGACCATTATGTAGGGTAATCTTAGGCCTCTGCCAGCATCAGCTTGCTAACATCTCATTTAAAACAGATCATATATTTTAACCCGATTTAAATATTATGCAATATACAAGTGTATTCTATATTTCACAGTACCCTGCTAATATGGACAACTCTTAGGTTTTTATGTTCCACTTAAATATTAAAATTAAATTCTAAAATAAAAAATTGATAAAGCAAATGATGTATCCAAAACCCAAATCAAGAGATAGGGAAATAAACTCTAACAATGAGACCAGCATATGTGCCATGACCATCTGAATTTGCAGGAACTATGTAAAGTGAGGAGTAAAGTGAGTTCCCCAAATTTGTAACTTGAAGCTCTTACTCTCAATGGATATAGGACCTTAAAGGAGGTAATTAAGATTAAATCAAGTCACAGGGGTCTTAAATCCTGAGGACTGGCATTCTTGTAAGAAGCGGAAGAAACACCAGGAGCGGATAGACACAGAGGAAAGTAGCATGAGAACTCAGCCAGCAGGTGGCTGTCTAGAAAGGAACCAGAAAGGGACTAGCTGCCCTTAAACTTTGACCTTCAGCTTCCAGACCTGTGAGGAAGCACATTTCTGTAGTTTAAGCCAAGTGGCCTGTGGTATTCTGTTATGGCCTCTTAGCAGACTATGGCAGTGGCAAAATTTCACTTGAGGGGGGACTGGGAACATTAGCTGAGCAATGATCTATTTCACCACTGATCTGTATTTATTCTCCAACCCCTTTTGGGTCTTGCAGAAGTAAAGTCCAGAGGACTGCCACTTGCTCACCTTACATTCAGTAGGTGACAGAGAGGATCTTGAGTCAAAGACATCCTCATTTCAATCCTCTTTTCTTTGAATGGAATACTATAATTGTTTCACTTCTAAGTGGGATGCAGAGCAGTGTCCCTGGAAGTGGAGAGCCAGATGCAGGTGGAATGAGGGATCGCATCCTTCAGCGCTTAGATGGGGTGTTAAAGAATGGAAGTGACGTGAGATGCTGGAAGGAATATAAGCAGGACAAGCTGATTTAAAAGATGCCAAACTGTGTCCAGGGATCAGTTAATGAATCCATAGATTAACGTTCACTTATAAGTAGGATACGAGTATTTTATAGAGTGGTTGATATAATGCACATAAAAAGAAAGGAGCTCAATAAGTATTGCCTTAGTCAGCTTTTTCACTTATCTGAGCAAAAGAACTGCAAGAACAATTTTAGAGCAGAAAAAATTATTTGGGGCTCACAGATTCAGAGATCTCAGGCTATAGACAGCCAGCTCCATTGTGTGGGCCCAAGGTGAGGCAGACATCATGGCAGAGGGCATGATAGAGAACATCAGTGCAGGGTATGGCCAGCAAGAAGCAGAGAGAGAGAGAGAGAGTTCTGCTCACCAGAGACACAATATAGACAAAGTCATGCACAGTGACCCAGTTTCTCCTGACACATCCCACCTGCCTATCCTTACCACTCAGTTAATCCATATCAGTGGATAATGCATCAATTAGATCAAAGCTTTCATAAACAGATCATCTCACCTCTGAATTCTTTCACTGTCTTATTCATGAGTTTGGATGGACACCTCACACCAAAACCATAACACACGCGTACAGAAAAACACATTTTGATCAACTTTAGACCACAATAGTGCCTCTCAGCCTCCTCTTCCTCTTCTAGGGTACCTTCATTCTATCCTAACGGTCACACATCTATTTTCACGGTGTCTTTCTTTTCATTGATACCCACTGAATTCCACATATGAGGATATACTCACAATACTTCTCTCTTTGACTTATTTTGCTCAAAATTATGATCTCTAGTCTAGCCATTTTCCTGCAAATGACATAACTGCTTTCTTCTTTATGGCTTAATAAAACAACATTGTGTATATACACGACACTTTCTTTATCAAATCAACACACATCTACCACACAGGCCCCAGCACCCTCACTACCAGCCACACTAGCACACACACATGTGCACACATGAATGCATGCATAGTCATGTGCACAGGCACACACTTTATTTTTATCTCTACTTACACAACAACTGTCATACTTATGCTTTATTTTACTCATTATAGTCTCTGAAAGATTTCTGTGATCCCCATTATGTTCTTAGTATACCAGTTCATTTTGCATATGTTTTTATATGTCACATTGTTATTTGTTTTTATTTTTGCATTACCCCAAATGCAGACACTTGAATACTCATGGGACTGACTTTGTGCAATCAAGTTCTGTATACCTTATATTCCACACTATTCACCATCAGAAGTATACAGTAAACAAAGGCTGAAAATATTTAATTAAAAATATGGTAAATAATAAATGAATGTATTGCCAATTTCTTGTGAAATATTTTATTAATAATTTGTAATATAAGCTTAAGACATATATTCTACATCTATATAACAAAATATTGAGCTCCTCTAATTATAAAAGCAACAGGAATTAATTATAAGGATTGAAAAATAATACTAATGGATGCAAAAATATTTAAACTTCGTACCTTAAAATCACATTTGGAGTCAGACTCTGTTAATGTTTAATGATTTCCCTTCTAGTCTATAATTTGTAATTTTGCATTATACAGTGCTGAGATCACAGCACATATTTTAAAGCCTTCTGTTTTCAACTAATATTATATGGTGAATATTTTCCCATCATTAAAAATTTGTCAAATATGTTTATGCATGCATGTGTAAATCAATAATAAAGTGATTTAGGTACCTTAATGGAATCATGCAATGATAGGACTAGAATGAATATATTAACAGAACGTTCCTCCCATATGGATGCTTCCTTTAAGCCAAAACTGTTTATTACCAAATGACTGTTTGCTTAGTTAGTAAGCAGAAAGTTAGATATCCACAGAGGCTATTATCTTTATTGTAGAGATTAATGAAGTGGGGTACTTAATACCCCACAGAACTGTAAAGCTGATATATAACGTATGATGTAAATTCCATCCTGTAAAAGTTACGCTACTTTAATGTTCACTTAAGGTATTAATGGATGAGTAAAATAAGCTCACCCAAGACAAATGTTCTGCACCTGCAATATGAATGGCCACACATATACACATATGGAATAGTTGCACAATCATTCCAGGGCACCAGGCACAAGGTAGACAGGAAATGGTAGGTAGCAGGGTGTCGAGGTGGAAAGTCAGTCTGGAGAGGCCCAATTCGGAATGGCTTCCTGGAGAGGAGACTGCACTCTGAGTTCTGAGTAGTGGAGAATGGAGGTAGCACACTGTGTACCCACTGCCTGTCACATCCTAGTCCCCACTTCCGATCACCTTCACAATGTCTCTGTGGAACCAGCTGTGACGGTCCTACTTGACAGATGGGACTCAAGCACCATCTGAATCCAAATCTGTGCTCTTGAAAAGGCAGTGTTAATAGGACCTCTAGAAAATACTGGAGGACATTGGGGCGGGGCAGGGAAAAAGCAGGAGCCCAGGTGAGCAGAGGCCTGGCGGTGCAGTGAGCATAGGTAGGTCAGGTAGGTCAAAGTAGGTGAGGTGGGTGTGACATAACTCTGTTGATACTGTGGTGGGAGTAACCAAATAACAACAAGGCATTGTCCTTGAGGATACTCCATGACATTGATGTCACCTTGTGGTCCCATTAGCTTCCTGACTACAATTTGGTGACCAAAAGCTACTTAGAGAAACTGTCCACCTAGTTTAGAAATAAAATTGTGATTGTGTGTGTGTGAGTGTGTGTGTGTGTGTGTGTGTGTGCACGCGCACGCATGATCATGAAATCCCATCCTTTATTATTTCTCTAATTTATAATTAGAGAAAGTTGAAAGCCCTCTTTTGTTTTTTTTTTGGGGGGGTGGTGTTACCAGGAATGGAACTCAGGGGGCACTCAGCCATTGAGCCACAACCCTAGGATTATTTTGTATTTTATTTAGAGACATAGTCTCATTGAGTTGCTTAGCACTTCACTTTGGCTGAAGCTGGTTTTGAACTTGCAATCCTCCTGCCTCATCCTCCCAAGACACATGCCTGTGGGTAAACAGAAATGTGCCACTTCTTCCAGCTAAAAGAACTCCTTTTACATACATTAGTACTTGTACTCAAATGAGCTGTCTCATGTTTTATCTGATGACATCACATTGAAAGACGTGGCCCTTGCCCTCCTAGTGTGTAGAGTCCTTTAGGAGAGATAGGTTGCAGTGGGTGTTAGAAACAAGGGGTACATAGCACCTGAAGATGTGTGAAGTGGGAGTTGGTCTAGTCAGGGAGTTACAGGAGGCCTTCCACAAGGAAGTGTTGTCGGACTTGAGATCTCTAGGAAAACTGGGAAGAACTGGGCAAGTGGCGATGGAAGGGACATTCAGGCAGGGGAAATTACCTAACACACTGTCTGTGACAGGAAGAATGAAAGTTGACATTAGAAATAGGAAAGTCATAAGAGCTCAATCTCCAAAATATATAAAGAACTCAAAAACCTTAACACCAAAAAACCAAATAACCCAATCAATAACTGGGTCGAGGAACTAAACAGACATTTCTCAGAAGAAAATATACAATCGATCAACTAATATATGAAAAACTGTTCAACATCTCTAGTAATTAGAGAAATACAAATCAAAACTACTCCAAGATTTCATCTCACACCAGTCAGAATGACAGTTATCAAGAATACAAACAACAATAAGTGCTGGCGAGGATAAGGAGAAAAAGGCAAACTCATACATTGCTGATGGGACTGAAAATTGGAGCAACCACTGTGGAAAGCAGTATGGAAATTCCTTAGAAAACTTGGAGTGGAACCACCATTTGATCCAGCTATCCCACTCCTTGGTTTGTACCCAAAGGACTTCAAAACAGCATACTACAGTGACACAGCCACATAATGTCTATAGTAGCACAATCCACAATTGTTATGGAACCAACCTAGATGCCCTTCAATAGATGAGTGGATAAAGAAACTGTAGTACATATACAAAATAGAATATTACTCAGCCATAATAAAATTATAGCATTTTCAAGTAAATTGATGGAGTTGGAGAACATCATGCTAAGTGAAATAAGCCAATCCCCCCCAAACCAGTGACCAAAAGTTTTCTCTGATAAATGGATGCTAATCCATAATGGGGGGACATGGAATGAGTGGAGGAACTTTAAATGGGGCAAAGGGGTGGGGTAAAGGAAGCAAGAGGGTAGGAAAGATGGTGGAATGAGTTGCACATGATTACCCTAGGTACATGTACGATTGGTGCCCAAATGGTGTGACTCTACTTCATGTACGACCAGAGAAGTGAAAATTTCTGCAGAGAAGTGAAAATTTCTGCTCCATTTGTATACAATGAGTCAAAGAACTTTCTACTGTCATGTATAACTGATTAATACTTAAAAAAAAAAAGCAGAGCAGAGAACAAGAATCAACAGCAAGTTATAAGGCCTATAGGCTGGATCACACAAGGCTGGAAAGTCAAGGTAAAGACCTGGTCTTCAAATAAGGTGCAAGGAGGAGCCAGTGGTGGATTTTTAAGTCCTGATATGATCACAATTCAGGTGAAGTGATGAATTAGGGTGACAATAAGGGCTAGAAATTGAATACCAAGTGATCAAGGACCATGTGAAGATGACCAAGTGGAAAAATACCAGCAGTAATCCCTGTTAATGGCATGGCCTAACGTTGCAAGAAATCTGGGTTTGTACAAGGATACAGGAGAAATAAAAAAAAAAAAAATGCAGCTCCTATGTTCCCAACGACAGGGAAGTACTGTGCTTTCAACATGAATGCAGTGCAGAGACTGGATTAATTAGATTAAGATGAGTGGTTCTGAAGACAGTCAATCAAATTCAATTACAGGTCCTAGCACTTATCAGGGACAGAACAGCAAGTTACATAGTCGCTATAAGCTTCAACCTTTGCCTCCATGAAATGTGAATAATCATGACTCTTATCCTATAGTATCTGTGGAAGAATTAAATTACATGATATAGGTGCAATGCCAATCCAGAGCACATAATTGTCCAAATGTATTGGGTGTGGCTATTTTTTGAAAAGATATATTGCTGTTACTGTAATAATAACATTATAGATCCAATCACAATTGGGTTTTAAGAAGCTTAAATCATCATATTCTTTGGTAAAGTCAATTTCAAAGAAGATAAGGTGTTTGAGGTCGAGTTTACCAGGAGTCCTAAGGAAGAGCCAGCGATCAGAAATGAGAGCCTGCTCATTGGCTCTCAAACTGCAGGAGTTATTCAGAGCTAATCCTCAGAGTAGTCATGTGAAGTGGGTTCTACCATGATCCCCCTTCACCTGAGCAGAAAGCTTAGGTGTCAAGAGGCTAGGTAATATGCCAGGGAGCATTCAGGCAGCACATAGAGGAGCAGGAATTTGTCACCATCACTGAGTGGGCACACTTGGCCACCAGGCAACAATATCTCTGCTATTTCATGATGAACAGTGGTGAAGGCAGCTGGCATTAAATTATAGCTCTGAAGCCATTTGATGGATATCTGACTTCTTCATGGAATGGTATGGATATCATGCAAAGGGACCCTTTTTGTGACATGTTGCTTAGGAAACACATGGGCAGAGTCATGACACTAAAACTGTATTACCCCTTTTCCTTTCTTTAAAGTTTCCACCTTAGAGATGTCTTCTGGGTTCTGGATATTATGGGAATTCATGTGCTTTGCAATCAGCAACACTAACAAAGGAAAGCTGCATTTGCAGATGGATCATGTCTGCACTCAGCCTTGAATGAATTTCCTGTGTCCAGTAGAAGAAATGATATACTTGGTAATGCAGGGTTGATGTAGATGGATAGTTAGATTCCAGCGGCCATCTGAACACTCCCCAACAAAATGAGAAAGACTTGAGACACTATGCTTTTCTCAGGGAAGCACTGCTGCTCAAACTAGCCCACCATTATATGAATGTTTTTATACAATGCCGATGAAAAGTCATTGGAATGAGCAGGGGCATGTGAACCCTGAACACACATGCTGACCAAGACCAGATGAATGTCACTTCCTCCCAGACCACTGGAAGCAGAACAAGGGCTGAAGAAACACTTGCTAAACACATTTCCCATTTTAGAAACCATCACCATCTGTCAGAGTTATAGCTCTGATGCCTTCTCAGCAACACCAGTTCCTGGTTGCCAATTTTTTCTTACCCGAAGACCCTGAATGCATGTGAGAGATCGAGGAACCAACAAAATGAAGAGTGCAGCATGCTGTACCAATGTTTCCATGCTCAGCCTCTGCCTTCACCTGCTGTGTATAGAATAATACCTGTCCAATGCACAAATGTGCCTCTGCCTGCTGTCCCATGCCAACACCATTGCCATCCACTCCATCCATCACCTTGCCACAGATTGCCTTTGCCTTCCTTGATCCACTTCATGACATGCAGGGGATTAGATGGAAGGGGATGGGATTGGTTGAGGTGGGGTAGGACAATATTCAGACACATTCCTGCCCATGCTCCACTCTCCACTCCAGACCCTCCTACTGAGACCCTCTGCACCTCACCCTTAATCCATTCATGGTGTTTTGTCTTCTTTCTCTTGTGGTCATGCTTTCTTTCCCTCTAGTTGACTTTTCACTAGTCATTTTCCCTGCAGGTTACTACTCTGAACTACACAGCTCTGAACATTAGCGGCCAAGATTCATTTTCTTTCCCATGCTTTTCCCAGATGCTATGGAAATAAATGAATGTGGCTGATTCCATTGGAAGGCAATAAGGAGATTTGGCAGCTCCTGGAAAATTAAAATCACTAGTCCTGCATGCCTTTTCCTTCAAGATGGAGGGAAGAAGTTGGACCACCAATTTTATTGTTCAACAACTGCTTTGCTCACTAAATACCTAATATGTTCATGAAAATAATGAAAAAAAAATCACATAGCTTCTTCCTAGCAGAAAGGAACAGAGATATGAGGTCAGCTCACTCCATATGCCAGCAGGTCAGCTTATTTATTTTTTATCATTTATTATCCTATGATGGAAAATAAATAAGCTGATAGCTTCCCTGTTGCAAAACCAACACCACCATAAGTACCATAAGTGCCTCCCCCTTTCTCTCCACCCCCAGAAAAAAAAGAAGCTATATGCCATCCATCTGTTCATTCATCCATCCACCTGATTTTTTAAATTATTCCAATCATATTCATCATTTATTATGCACCAGGCTGTAATAGTCACTGAGAATATTATACGAGCAAAAATGAAATTGACCTTTACCCTCAAGAAGTCTCTATGTAGTCCAGTGGGAAAATAGTTGTCCATTAAATAATCAAATGTTTATAAGCAGCAGACACATGTAAGCTGGATGCATGATAAAATTGTTCATTAAATGTGTTCCTCCATTAAGGGCCATTGTTGGTCCCTGACTATGCATCCTGACAGTGCACCACACATCTCCCCAGGGTTTGGTGTGCTCTTCTACCCACCTCCAGGCTCCATCCCACATCCTTCTCTGTACCAGCACTGTGATCAGCCCGGGTGCATACCATGGTCTTCAGCATAACCATGGATCCAGGCACTGCCTTTCCTGCTGTATTGGTTGTGAATTTGATGATGCAGAAGCACCTGTGTTTCTTTTTGCTTAAGTAAAGTTCTTTATCTCCCGGACCCACGTGGCTGGAGGAAGACAGCAGATGAACAAAGTAGTTGGAACTCCTCTGAAGATTTTTCAAGGAAGAAAATGGAAGGCAATATCACTGGCTAAAAAGCTAAAAGTAACTTCAAACTAATGAGTTACCTGAAGGGAAAGTGAGGAATGAGAGACAGGTAAGAGAGAAATGAAAGAAGAAGACCCGGCAGAGATACACAAGAGTTTATTTGTCAGGGGTGACAAAAGGCTACCTCTCTATAGGAGAGAGAGGTAAAGGAGGCTTGGGTTCCAGGACTTGGCTGAGGCAGGCTCAGGAATCAGAGCTGAGCGGGTCCTAATGCAGGGTTAGGGGTTGGGTTGGTACGAGGGAGTGGTGAGCCTTTCTCAGAAATGCTGTTGGGCTGGAAAGTGAAACTTTTTCCTTAAAATGGTGGTTGACACTTAAGATGGCCATCCAGATGCTAAGCAAGGACCTTATATTCCCAAATAACTAATTTGTACTCCAAAGCTAAGAGACTTCTATCAACCATCAAAACAGAAAAATTGGCTAATACTGAATGTACACCTCATTGGCTTCATCTCTCCAATTTCCAAAGCCTGGGGATGGCAGCCATGTTGAAGATAGAACCCCACTGGAGCCAGAATTAGACAGTCATTCAGTATAGAGAGGTAAATCGAGTCAGGTCGGGTCAAGGAGGCCAATTTTGAGTGAGTATGGGAAGCTGGAGACTGTCCCCTAAGGTATTAAAATGCTAATTCCTTCAGAGCCCTTCCTCCACCCTTATCAAGAACATGTCCCTGCTCCATCTGTAGCTAAGGTGTCCTGTCCCAGGAATTGCCCTCCCTACAGGGAGCTATCCGGTTACTAATTAATGTGTCCTGGGCTGCTGCATTCTGCCCTTCCCCCTTCATCCCACCTGTTTCTCACCCTCTGGCCATCCCACCAAGCTCTCCTGGGCCTAGTCACATGTGCAGGAAGGAGAGAGACAAGGGGAAGAGAGCAGGAGAACAAGGGAAGCCTAGGACCCATAAACAGGCAGAACACCCTTGCTTCTGGGGATACCAGGATTCCAGCTATGGCCACTTCTCCCTCCCAGGAGAACTCTATGTCACCCCTTTTAAAGTAACCCCTGCTTTGTATGCTTGCCTCCGCGTGCTTTCCTAATGTTCAAACTTCTACATGTGAGGAAGCAGGACTCGTCACCCATTTCCAGCGGCATCACCGTTACAGCAGAGCTACTGAAATGCACTCCGTGGTGGCCGTGGTAAAGGGCTGTTGTTGCTCTTGTGGGAGTTTTCATTTATTCAGAAATAGATGAGAAGTATCTGGTATCGCCAGTAGATGTGTGATTCTTTCCATTCTTTAAAGAAAACCCCGTGTATTCTGAATGTCAATGCATAGCATTTGCATTAGTTATCTAGCGCTGTGGTAACAAGGTACTGTGGACGGGTGGATTCGGCAGCAGAGACCCTCTGCCTCTCAGTTCTGGAGGCTGAAAGATGGAGACCCGGGTGCAGGCAGGGTTGGTTCCTTCAGCAGGCTGTGAGGAACAATCAGTCCCACGCCTGTCTTTCAGCTTCTGCTAGACTCCAGTGTTGGCACTACTGCGCTTGCCAAGGCAGCATGGCTGTCCTGGGGCCTCATGGGGGTCTCCCTGTGGGCGTGTCTCTGGCCAAGTTCTTTCTATGGCACCCAATTAGAACTCACCGTATCAACATCATTAAGGATCATCTCCAAATAATGGAACACTCTGCGGCATGGGGATCAGAGCCCAAACACAGGAGACTTCAGGATGCATAGTAAAGTGTAAACAAATACATTTATAAAAATGGCAAATGATTCATAAATGGATTGTTGTCCTCATTTTATCCATACATGTCTCCCAAGGTTGCTATATAACTGCCCATGGCTCATGCACACACACATGTACACACACATACACTCATGGAAATCTGAGATTTTTGTAGAAGAAAAACAAACACTATTAGTAGCATCCCAAATTATGACCAATATGACAATTCTGCTCTTCTCCATGTAGGGATCTTTTTTTTTTTTTTTTTTTTTAACAGTTCAGTGAATAGTGACTTTGTCAGGTGGATTTGGCTTTGATAATTGAATCTATACATCATAACTGTATAACCTTGAGAATGACCTGATTTCTTCTTGTTTAGATTACCAATTCCATAAAATTAGGATGAAAATCTGCTTGTTTAATTATGGATGACATGTTGCCACTTGGTGCCAGCAGGGCAGGTGGTGGGTTTGGGGGCTGCAGAACCAGCAGCCCTCCACCACGACCTTGTCTATGGAGAAGAGAATGATACTCAAGCACTCCTGCAGCTCAGAGAACATAAGAGGATTAGTTTATCTTTTACTATGACTTTTAAAGCACCAAGTAGGGTTTTCAAATGTGAACTTTGTGTACATGTGGCTTGATCTGATTATGAGAGGACTTATCTCTTTTAAATGGGTTGGGATCCTAAAGCTGATTTTATTATTTAATCTGTGTGATTCTATTGTAAAATCAGTGGATAAAGTCACCAGGAGGCAAAGCAGTTAGAACAGACAAAAAAGCGTGCATTTAGAGAAGAAATGGGGCATCACCATGCTATAGCAGTGGAAGAAAGCTGGATGAGAGTTGTGGATTCCCTGCACTCTTCACACACACTTTTTAACACTCGAGTCCACGGTTTCTTTGGATAAAAACAGATGTAGCAGATTGACTTCCTCATAATGTTGTCATAGTCAAAGAAGAAAGGAGGAGAGAGGGTCCTGAGCAGAGCCGTCACTCACTCTCAGCCCCAGCTAGTGCAAGGGCCGCGTGCACAATGGAAGGCAGCTTCTTACCTCTGCACTATCTCTCGGAGAAAATCATGATGCATCTGTGTCTCAATGACAGAAGATTGGCTTGGATGGTTAATGAACATTGATGAAATACATGTTTATTTATAACTGAAAAGATACTAAAAAGGTTGTAAAAGATGTGTGCAGAAAAAAAAATAACTAGAACATGCTTCAGAATAAGGAGGAAGAGATTTGTTACCCACTTCCCGAAATTAAATTCATAACTAGAAAACATCTATATTGTTTTCGCCTTTTATCTGCTCAACTCCTTTCTCCTAAAAGGAGGAAACATGAATAGTGCTGACCAATCTCCATGATATACCCAGCTGTTAGCAATGCTTGATTTCTAAGTGTTTCCTCTACCAAAAAGTCAGCGGTTTTGTTAAAACGGCCATGTCCTATGTTTCAGTGCCATAGACCCAGGGCGACTCTGGAGTCACAAGGTGGGGACTGCTCCCAGACCCAAACTCACCCACCACATGTCCCTTGGCAAGTTCCTAAGGTTCCCTCAAACCTGTCCTGCTGAACTGAGGAAAGGAGGCTGACATTTGTCTTATACTTACAGAGATTTTTGTGGGGACCAGGGAAATTTAACAAGCTCAGAACTAAACCTGGCACTCCATGAGCAGACGGTTAGGAGCTAGTCATCGGCCTTTTTGACAGGGCCACCAAAACCTTCAAATCTGAAGTCCAGGTTCTTCACAGTCTTAGGTGCTCTGCAACTTTCTATCGTCCCCTCCTTGTTCCTTCACTCGTTTGTTTGCTCCTCCTTCTAGTGTGTACTGAGCACCTGCTGAGAATGTCCACGCTCTTAGCTGGGACCTCCATAGGTTCCGTTTCAGAGTGGATCACATTTCCTAAGTGTCCCCAGGTATTGCCCACCTTTGATTGTCCTGGATCCTGGGAAGACTGTGATGGATGTTCATTTGAATTGATGTTGAGTGTTACTTTAGAAAGCACATAATATCTAAGCAATTGTCTTTATCACTAAGATGACCTGGGCTTCAGGCCAAATACTCATAGGAAAATTTATGTTGAAAACAAACATTTCCAAAAGTAATTCTCCAAACTCATATTGTGTGTTGCTTTGTTATTCTCTCAGGGCACGTTGATACAAAGAGAGAGAAAAGAGAGCTCTTCTTCAAAAACTATTTCTTGGCTATTTTCAATTTTATAAATACTTTTTTTTTTTCTTATGGCAACAGCAAAATGAACAAGCACACAGCCCAGGAAGTAGACACAGTCCCATAAAACTGACTCAGGATGAGCACGGAGCAGCCTCGCTGAGACCAGGTATGCTTCATCAACAGGTACTGCTTTCCCCCAGAAGGGCCGGGCCAGCCCTGTGCCACTGAAGTGCTGGAGGAGCCATCTATTTAAAGAGGAGGTGAAGGCAGCACTCTGAGCCCTGCACACACGGCTGGCGTTGCTACGTGGAGGGTCCAGCAAGGGGCACTTCACTGCCAAGTCCTCCTTGTGCTCAGGCATGCAGATGCCTGCTTTACTTCTATCCCACTTCTCAGAGAGGGAGAGCCTTGGTAATGAGGCACCTTGGTCAACGGAACTGAAGTTGCTGAAAGACATACAAGAAAAAAGGAAATGAAGGGAAAGGAAACAGAACATCATGGATCCTGGGATGCTGTGTCCAAGATCACGCTCTAAGGGGTCTCCAGCTACAGGTGGACGTGGGCAGTGACTTCTGGTGCTGAAACCCTTCCCCGTGAGGCTTGAACAAAAGTGTGGCAGGAACACAGCCAATGACAGACTACAGGGGAAAATAATGCTCTAAAATGGCATAAATCAGTTTATCATCGTCTGTAAATACCTGGGCCTTAATTGTATTAGTACTAAGGTAAGACTGAAGAAAATTTAAATATTTGGAATAATTTTTTCTTATTATTAGTTTAGAAAAATTCTCTGCCAATATTACATATCATTCTTTGAGGGATTTTATGGCTACAAAGCTGGGGGAAAAGAATTTTAAAGAGACAGCTCGGGGGATAGTCCAGACCTAATTTATTATTAAAAGGGTATCCATATCTGAGACAATGAAGGAGAGATAGTTAAGAGTTCAAGATGTATAGGACTTAATTATGTGTATGGTATGGAAATTAAGGGAACATGAAGTTGTTTACAGTTTACCAGATATAAAATACAAATGAGTCCTCAGAAACTATCTTTTCTCTATTATTTTCTTTTACATTCTATTACAAATATTATTTAACTCACTAAAGGCAGACACTGTGTGGCAAATAGAAGTGTCCAAAGGCAGCTTCCCTGTTCCATCCCATCTTGGGTGTTCTTCCAACAATATGATGTTGAAATGCCCTATTCATCAATGAGATCTATATCCCCCACACACACACCCGAGCTGGAATTTGGGCTTGGGCCAGCCTTTCCTTCTGGGTATGATGACTATTCTGTGGCAGGAGTGAATATGTGTCACTCTTGAGATTAAAATGGTGACTCTCCTTGTTCCTGACCAGTTCACTCTCAGATACCAAAATCCAGCCACTACATTATAAGAAAGCCCAATCCATATAGGGAAACCATGTTCTGGTGTTCTGACCAATATTACCATCTTGGGCCTCAACCAGTAGCATCTCCTGGTGAACTTAGAAGTGACCGTTCACTTGACATCAGCCACCTCCATGATGCTGAGTCAGGCAGAGAGAGGCTGTCCCCACCGAGCCCCATCCACTATGCAGATGGCTCTGTAGAATGCATGATGTCTTTGCTGCAAACCACACTATATTTTAGGAAACATTAGCAATCACAGAAACCTCTATGACATCATAAAGTTAAAAGTTGAATAATGTTTATTCCTCAATAACATGTTCTCTTAAATTATGAATGGAAACACTAAATACTAATAAAGTAAGATTAGTACAAGATAAAAAATATTCAAAATAATAAAGTATAAGAGAAACATAGTCCACTTTCTCACTGATTGATGCCTATATCACATCCTCATTGCCTACCTATTCATTCAAAATCTTGGTATCCACCACACTTGATGCTCAGTATGATATGTACTAAGGGCCTCATGCCATGTGCTGGTAGATATGACCCCTCCTGACCAGCAGACCACCATTGTTGAGATGCTTCAATAGGAAATTATTTCTATATTTATAAATTATTTGCAAGATACCTTACAATTTTAACTCTTAGATACTTGTATAAGTAAAATAGACAATTTGGATATTTCTTGTTCCTAAAGTCCTATCAGCACATAACTTTAACAGTTCATCATCATGAGTGAGTGATGGATAGAGAACTCTCATGTTATGTATGGGCTTTCTGATGTGTAAATGAGCAGGTGCCATTTGTATGACAGCTCACCACTACTATAAAAACCAGAAAACAGATCTGAAAATGTTGTCAGAGCCTCTGGGGCCAGGGACCATATATATGTATATAACATTGCTGCTCTACTAGGGATCTGCCTTCAAGGTCATTTTCTTGCCTACATTTTGAGTGACAAATGTTGGACCACAGATATTTCTGTAGCAGTGATAGGACTTCATTTTCATAAATGTGTAGGTTTACAGTCATAGTAATTATTATTTTATTTTAAAGGCAATAAACTGGTTTAAGTAGAGTGGTTGCCCTAACTAGCTTTGCTGTGAGTGGGCACAAAGTGATATTACTTGATCTACCGTGGGAAAGAGCATGGATATTAGGATCTGAACCTAATCCTTAAAGCATCTGAGAGATTTAGTAGATGACATGAGTACATTTGGGTAGAGGAAATTGGTATTCTCAAATTGGATAATCAGACTCATTCTGATGGTCAATAATTCATTACCATGAATCAATTGGTTGAGCAGCCCAATACTCAGACTCCATGTCAGATAAACCTGGATTCAAGTTCACGTTCAGTCATTTACTTGTTTCCAAGTTATTTCACCTATAAAATGTTCATTCAATGCATTTAAAATTTGTAGCCCAGCTCCAGGCAAGTAAGAAGCTCTCAGTAAAGGACACTTGCTGTGGAACCAAGACTGTCAGTCCTGATTACACTATGAGAATATGGGCAACGGGGCTCTCGCTTCTGCCTTTTCTCTTTTCTGGACCGCTGGCAGCTTATCCAGATGTGATGTGAGGTCAGGATCTGTAACAGACATTGCAATTTAGGAGTAAGGATTGTAGGGGTAGAGTTAGAAAAAAGAGGAGAACCAGAAAACCCAGATGTTAAATTCAGGGAAATCTAGACATTAAAAAATAATCAATGACACAGAACCTCCAGGTGTGATGTGTGTAGGTGAGGTAGAAGAGGAAGGTGCAGAGGGCCTACCTATGTAGAAAGAGACAAACAAGGGGCTAAGCCACAGAGCCCCAAGCAGAGGCTGTTCTGCATGGAACTCTAGAAATAACCACACACATAATGCGGTGTTTTCCATCATCCATTCCAACTCACCTCACTCCTCACTTTCTCTGTGTCTGGGGACCTCTGCATTGAACGTGGAATATTTAGCCTGGCTAATAACAACCATGAAGCAGACAATTAATCCCTAATATATTGGAAAGTAACGACTTCCCAATAGGTAGATATTTCCCCCAATGAGTGGTAGAATAGTTCTCTTTTTCTCTAAGTCAGCAGTTGGAATGTTTTATCTTGGAATGTTGGAATCATTTATCTTGGAATGGATTCCTCCAGTGCAAGTTGCTTTCCTCCTTCCCTTAGTGACCGCTCTGTGACTAGGTGGGCCAGATTCAGAGAGAAGTCGGGATCCATTTGGAAAGAGGCATTTCCAAGATAGCCTGGTGGGTGGTTTCCACTGAGGTATCTTCTGAGGACTGACCTGCCCCAAAGGCCACTTTCATTCACTGCTTACTTGGAAGGAAGCCTTGTTGTGAGAGATATTCTAATCGGCATGCCTAATTACAAGGCCTCCTGAATGACTATGAAGGAGAAAGAGAAAATCTTACTTTCTATCAAAGACAAAAAGAAGGACAAGTGTCAATCACACCGCAGGACTAGGGTAAGATGAACTGGACTAGGTGGATTCCGCACAGTGGTTTAGGATACCTGTTTACCAAGTGTGAAAGTGGATGTTCAGAACTGGGTCCATTTATATTCCTCACTGCATCCTTTGCTGACAGAGATAGACCATAGGAAGGGAAACTAAAGTTGTATGCTTAGAATTTTATTAAAATATGGACTATGACAACCTGGCTTCCAGCTGCCTTTCACTATTTAGATAACCATTTACACAGGCTTGCCTTACCTCTGGACTTGGGCTTGTCCCCTCTAGTAGATGGGATGCACTAGTTCAGAAGCTGACAATTATTCTTAGGTAACTTTAGGTTTTAAAATAATTCCAATAAATCCTTAAACTGATTTGATTTGTGGGAAGCACCATGAACCAGTGGTCAACTGTGCCAGCCAGCGTTCTGGTCATTTCTACACAATGCTGCGTGCAGGGGGCCTCTGGGATTGAGTCTGCTCTGCTTCTCGCGGCCCATGCCTTTTTCCTTAACTCTACATTGGCGGCGATGATAAAGGTGACTTCTGCAAAATGTTATGAAGTTAAATGAAATGAAACTTGTTTAGCATCAGGGTCGGGGTCTGCCTCGGAGTGCACGTAAATGCTTGTTAGTGTGCATAAGTGAAGCCTCAAGTCCCACATGCTCATGAGAACACCATGACCTGAAGTCGGACCACAATTGCCAAGGTCACCAGGAAGAGTTTACATAAAATGAACTTCAGTCATTTATTTGTATCTCTCTCTGCTTCCAGTCTCCACGTGCTCTGCCTTTCACCAGCCTTGCCCTTGTGCTGAAATAAATGCAAACTATCCCACCATCTGGCCTGACAGAATTTACTTGAGTTTAATTATTTAACGACTTTTTATTTCTTATGAAAAAAAAAAAAGCGAACGCCTTTCTCCCCTCCTATATGGTGGAGTTCAAGAGGATCGCGGCTTCCCATCCAACCCATCGTCCACCCTTCCCTCTGCTTATTACACAATCACATCTCAACATCTTTCTCTCCTCTTTAGGAACCTAACCCCATTGCAGAATCCTGGGAATAGTCATCCTCACTCCTAGGTATCAAATACCCTCCACATACCTCTTAATCTGTTTCTAAGAGTCCCGTCTCCCAGTGCCCGTCTCATTGAGGTGCCTTGAGTGAAACTAGGTTTGCTATTGATGCCCAATTTCTTCTTTGATAAGCTCACAAGGATGAATCACAGAAATGAGTGTAACTTGGACTCATTTGGTATTCATTCAGTGGACAAATATTTATCAATTTCCAAGTAATAGAGATAGAGATAAATAAATGAATATGTACACATAGTCTTTTGTCTTATTTTCAGTGAAATTAGAGAAAAATCATAGTCTTCATAGTGATTTTATGTCTTCCAAATCAATCATTGAAGAGCTTGAGAAGATCTACAATATTTCTGCCAATACATTATACTCCTGCCGTCAAAGGGTGGATGGAATCCCCTCCACAGGAAAATGGGCAACGGATAGGGACTCACCAACAGGGAACAACAGCAGAGGTAAAGGAAGTGACATGGCATTGCACTTGATGCTGGGTCACAAAGGGCCACCCAGCTCTTACCATCATTCTTCAGGACATTTTCTAAAAACCCAGACATCATGGATAAAGAAGTCAAGGACTGGCCATTTTCTGGTATCCTATTTGACAGTCTTAGTTAAGATCCACCCAGCAGTCAGAATCAACCTGCAGATGCACGAAAATGCCATCTTTGCCAACCCATCCTTCCTGACACCCTCAGTGATGTCACGTGGAGTCCAAGGGAGACAGGCCTCTTTGAAGAGCTCTGGCCTAACAGAAGGTCACTGAGGAAATGTCCGTGGCTTCAAGCCGCTGTGTTATATGGTGGTCTACTAAAGCTTGCATCACAAATGTCCCCGAGTCTGGGGCGCTGTGGGAGGTGATGGGGCCTGTAGGATGCTGGGCCTAGTGAGGAAGTGCGGTCAGCCTGGAAGGATGCTTGCAGATGCTCTCAGCACCTGGTCTCACCTCCAGCTCCTGTGCTTCCTCACTGCCGTGAGGTGAGCGGCTTCCTCTCCCATGTGTCCCCACTGTTCTTCTCCATTTTCTGTCACTGGGACAAAATCCACGACAGATCATCTTGGACTGGGGTGATTTTGCCTTCCGTTTCAGAGGTTCCAGTGTACCGTCATGTGGCCCTGTTACTTGGGGGCCTGTGGTGAGGCAGGACGTCATGGCCGAAGGGTGTGGCACAACACCACCTCCCACCTCACGGGCTCCAGCAGCAGAGAGGAGAAAGAGAGAGAGGCAGGGCTGGGAAAACACATGGCCTTCAAGGGTCTGTCCCCAAAAGACCTGCTTCCTCCAGCGAGGCCCCTCCTCCTAAGTTTCTTCCACCTTCCAACGGCCTATTAAATTGTGACTCCCCTGATGAGGTCCGGTCATTCAGGACCCAGTCACCTCCCAAAGGGGCACCACCTCGGTACATGTCTGCCTTGGGGACCAAGCCTTCGATACATGCGCTTTTAGAGGACATTTTAGATCCAAACATAACACCCACCTTGATGGGCTGTCTCTCCACAGGTCCAAAAGCAATAGGGCCACCTGACGAAGCCCTGAAATCTACAAAACCGCAAGCCAAAATAAACCTTTCCTCTTTTTAATTTGATTATGTCAGGTATTTGTTACAATATCAGAGGGCTGACAAACAGGTTTGTTACCCAACAATAACTGGAGGCCCATGAAATTATTTTAAATGCTACTACGTTTCTAAACATGCATTAGTCCTCATCTCTTCTTTGAGGATCCTAGTTCCCTTCCCAATAAAGAGGCCACCCACAAAACAGCTTAAATATCTCCACCTACAAATGTTACATCCCTTTATTTAATAATAATAGAAAAGGACTTGAGAGGCTACATCTTTTTCACTACATACACTTTAGAGTTCTTCCCTTCCCAGTATGACCTTGGCTCAGTCTCTTCTCCCTAGAAGTTCTTGTCAGAGATTTCCACTGTGCTTCCCAATGGCAAGGACATTGCCCTGGGTGGGAATCACCCCCAGGAATCACTTGGAATCACCTTTATCATGTGTCTCTTAGTTTAATATTTCTAATATTTCAGATAAAAACTTTCTCAAATGGTATTCAGCAAATAGTGTACTTTAAAATGACATTTACTTGCTTGGTTTTTGGTGATTGTGGTGGTTGTTGCTTGTTTATTTTGTTTGCTTTTGGTGCTAGGCAGTGGACCCAGGGCCTTGTGTGCATAAGCCTCTGCTCTACCATGAAGCCCTTAACTCCAGCTCCACTAAATTGCTTTTAAAAGCTACTTTTAAAAGTGAAAAAGCGTGAGCTGGGGTTGTAGCTCAGTGGAAGAGTGGTTGCCTAGCATGTGTGAGGCACTGGTTTCGATTCGCAGCACAATATACAAATAAGTAAAATAAAGGTCCATCAACAACTAAATAATATTTAAAAAACTGAAAAGCATTACACAAATTTTAAATACTCATGTTGTTACTCAGGTTATAAATACCTTAGTGACAGGTTAGCTGTATCAAAGAAATACCTCAGGGCCAGTGATAAATCAATTTGGTAAGTAAAGAATTCAAAACAACCACTCTGTTGTAACTCTCAGAATCCAGCATAATACAGGTGCAAACCAACTGGTGAAAATAAACTTTATCCTCTATTAATATGCTTGCACGTTTTATTGATGCCTGTGAAAATAGATTTCTATTTTGGCTCAGAAACAGGTGATGAAATATATTTTGAAATAAGTTGAACAAGGCTTATTCATGAGGAGTTTAGCATCTTGTGACATCTGAAGTTAATATTGACCAAACTGAATTTCCATACCAGGCTCAAGTATTTGAAATACACAGTGATTCTAAAGGTGTCAGTAATTTAGTTATTATCATTAGCACAAGACTCTCTGGGACATTTTAATTGCAGATCATAATGACAGAACATTTATAACACTGTTCATTAATACATTATTTAATGCAAACCTATGAAAAATTTAATTGCTGTTAAATGAAGTGTACTAGATAACATTCCAAGAGTTTCAATTTGCAATAAAAAGAGGGTTGCTTAGTGTTTGGTGCTATGGAGCAGTCTCGGGAAATACTGCATATGGGAAGGTATTTTCTTTAATATAAAAATAGTTTTAGTACCAGAAGTTTGAGCTATTCATATCATAAAAAATCTTCTAGCACATTTAGTATGGCATAGTTTTACAAATACGGTTTTTGGAGGACAATTCCTCCCCATTAATTAGATGTATGCTCTGGGGCACGTTCGTTATTTAAACTGTCTGAGCCTGAGTCTCCTCATTTATAAAACAGAGTAACATATATTACCTACCTGTGACAGAGAATGCTAATGTTCCATATAGAGCTCTCTCCCTGCAGTAATCTCCTGTGGCTTCTTGACCCTGGACTGGTGAAGGACTGCTGATATTAGGGGTAATGAAACAACGTGTGGTTCTTGCTCCTGCTCCACATCCCCTGGAGGAGGCAGCAGCTCTGTGCAGGCCACTGGTCTCACTGTACCCTGAGGCCAGTCGGGGGTGCAGCTTGGAATATTGCTAGCTCTTACAACAGAGAGAAATGAGAAGATGACAAAGCAAGTGGTTATCAACGTCTCTCCCTAGAATGTCAACAAATTGCTTCAATCACATTTTGTTGGGCAAAACAAGTCATAAAACACAAGATTAGTGGGACAGAAAAAATGCATTCGTAACTAAATATTTTAGAACATTCCTTTTGAATCCCCAGATCCTCCACCTGCTGCACTAACCAAATCCCATTCTTATAGGATGTAAATACAACCAAGCTAAAATCGAAGACTCCCTTACTGCTGAATGCAGCTCCGTGCTCCCCAGCTCTGTTCTTGGGGAGAAAGGGCATTGTTTTCCCCTCACAGCCTGAAGTAAACTTTTCTTCTCACAAAGGCACCTGCTAGCAGAATGCCTGCTTCCTTCACGGATAACTCCACCTTGATTCATGGAGGGCCAAACCCCTTCTATCCCTCTCGAGAAAAGTTGCACAAGTGATCCAGGTATATCAATGGAACGCTCTTTTCTTACACTTCAAGTGGTGTGAGGTTAAGTACCAACTGGAAATGAAAGTCTGTGTTCATCAGTATGGCAGTCTAGCTAGTAATACAAATCATCCCTATAAAAATCTTCAATTCTGGATAAATACTAAAATACTTTGAATATATAAATGAGATTATAAGAAAAACAAACCCAAAGGAAATGGATAAAAAGATCATTGTCAGTCAAAGCACTGAACATTATAATTAATGCTCTAGTGGCCCTGCAGGGAGGGGTGGGAAATGAGATGAGGACTGGGAGTGCTGGGCCTACATTGTCTTCTAGCAGGAACAGGGTTTCTGTTCTAATTACTCCATCTTTTTAATCCATTTTGAGTTGAGTTTTGTGCAGGGTGAGAAATATGGATTGAATTTCATTCTACTACCTATGGATTTCTAGTTTTCCCAGCACCATTTGTTAAAAAGGCTATCTTTTCTCCAATGTATACTTTTGGCACCTTTGTCAAGTATGAGATATCTGTATTTATGTGGGTGTCTTTGAGTCTTCTATTCTGTTTCATTGGTCTACATGACTGTTTTGGTGCCAATGCCACACTGTCTTGTTACTGTAGCTCTGTAGTATAATTTGAGGTACAGTTATTTAGTTATTACCTTTCCGTAATATCAATGCTTAGTCTAACAAAGTAGGAGCAGAGATTACTGGATTAGATCAGAGTATCAATTAAAAAAAAAGAATTTAGAGATATCTCATACACTTTTCCTGGGTAGCAACAAGGAGTCCAAATTTGCCCATTGCTTTTTGCAAGGGTAAAGAAGAGACTTCAGTGAGAAAACGTAGCTCAGAACCTACACCAGGAAAAACCCACACTACTCCAAAGAAGCATGGTGATTAAGAAAAAAAAAGTTTCCATTCCATTCACAATTACATAAAAAGATATGTGGGAATAAATAATTGAACAAAATAAGTTTTATTTTTATGTGCTGCAAATAAAAACAAACATTTTGAAAGAAATTAAAGACATTCAAAATTTTTTAAAAAAACACATCCATAAAAATCAATCTGAGGCTTAATAGTGTTAAGATGGTGCAACTCCTCAGTCCTTCAATGATTTCACCCAATCTCTACCAGGGTCCCATTGGTTCATTTTGCAGAAATTGAACAGCTGACTCTGAAATTCATCTAGAAATTAAATGAACCAGAATACCTAAAATAGTCATGAGGAGGAAGAACAAATTTGCAGGATTTACACTTCTCTATTTAAAAACATATTTTAAAATTAGAGTACAAGGAAAAGGGTGATACTGGTATAATAGCAGAGAATTCTTATTTTCAGACCATTAATTTTCAATGGAAATGTCAAGAAAATCCAATGGAAGAAATTACTACCTTTTAAACAAATGATAGTTGAACCAATGGATACCCACTATGTATTTTATTTTTAAAATATAAATAAAAGATGCTAGTTCCTGAATCCACTTTTTTCAACCTTTGGCCACTATGAAATGGTGAGGAGAACAGGAAAACACAATGAAAGATTCCACAAAGGGTAGAAAGGAAACACCCAACACCACTATTACACAGCAACTGTGGAACCCTGTGGCTGCAACCTGTGTGACATCCTCTGCAGTTCATTATCTCTGTTTGGCCACACCAAAGTGGGTGCTGGGGACTGTGTTGTGAGCAGGGCTGGCACGGTAATAGATGGCCCACTGATGGAGAATGGATGTGTTAGAGGGGCAAGCCTTGTCCAAATCCTAGCTGAGAGTTTCCCTGGCATCCATCAACCTCGAAACCTAGCCACCTTTGGTTCTGTTGGCTTCCGACTGGGTGTCAGGAACACATCTTATTTTTTCTGTATACTTAGATCTCCCATCAGTTCTTTTCCTCCAAGTGCTTTTTCTTCCTTCCTTCTCATGTCAAAGCTTATTCACGTTTCTCTTTATCATTCTTTCTAGATATCATTTTACTCTTCAACCAAGACAACATTGAGGACAGAGGGGGCATCGATGACACTTGGAAACATGCATAATCAAGGTTATCAGAGCAAGCCAGGAACACACGCCAAACTAAGGCCATTTGAGGCCCTGCCTGAGGGGCCACATCCCTATTCTTATATTTGATTCAGAGCTGAGTCACTGTTCAAATCATGGATTACTAGTACTTCCAGATGTAAGCCCTCCTAAGTATGTTACTTTACAATCTGAAATCTAGAAGCCATGACCAAGTTCCTTTTCTTAATCTTTGAAAGACCAGGTTTCTGGACTGACTCTCTTTTCGTTTCCCTGTAGAATCTGGCCAGGTATCTACAACTACATCTCTTCCTTAATTCCTGTCTAGACCTGCGTACAGGAGCCAACACCTGCTAACACTTGTTCCATCCAGTCACTTCCTCTGGAGGCTGGGTTTCTGAGGACACATGACCTGCTTTCAAATTGTCATAGCTGACAGAGCCACTTGCCTCTTACATGTGACTCTCCAGTTTTCTCCACCATGATACCAGTCTTTTCATTCCTTACCACTTTACCATGGCATAAGTACCACTGATTTTAGGACTCAGTATGTCAGCTCCAGCACTAGGTAGGATTTCTGAAGAGGAAGGAGAAGGAAGAGGCTGGAGAGAGAAAGGAGGCAGAACAGGAAGACAAGATAGATAAGAAAGGAAAGGAGGAAATAACCACAAACTTCAGACTGTAAAAGAAAATATTACTAAATAGCACATTAGAAGTAAAAACAAATTAACAATCCACTTATTACGCACATAAGTGGAAAGATAATCCATACTGCTAAGAGAGAATATTGAATTGAACACAATACGATATCTGGATAAAGATACATAAAGCTATCATGAATATGAGATCATATTTGTAGATTCTAGAGAATATAAAATTAAATTATAGAATAATGAATTTTGCTTATAATTAAAGAAAAACATATTAACAAAATTAGAAGACAGTCCATATCAATCAATGGAAACATTTTAAAAAATCCATGACATCGGAGAAAAGGGGAGGGGAAGGGGGGAATGGAAGGACAGAAGAATAAAATAGACATTATTATTGCTGTGGGTATATACATAACTGCATGACCAATGTAATTCTGCAACCTGTACACTCAGAAAAATGAGAAATTATATCCCATCTGATTCAAATGTATGATATGACAAGATCATTGTACTGTCATGGGTAACTAATCAAAACAAACACACACACACACACACACACACACACACACACACACACAAATCCATGACATCCACCTGTTGCCCTCCACCCTGACTCTCTCCACACTGGTCCAGCCTCCTATGTGTTTTGTCTGCTCTGCTAATTATCATGTTCTTCTATTTTTTGTCCTTCTTTTTCTAATGTAGCAGCCAGATTACCTTATTCTAATTTAGATCCAGAGGTGTCTTTAAATCTCAGAAATCTTATGCTTAATAAAAGTGGATTCCCCATCCCATTCAGGTGAAAATCAAAATTCTTAAAACAACGGGCAAGCTCCCACTGCAACTCCTATTATTCTCTTCCTCTTTTTAGGTGCTTTCTTTCTTACTCAAAGCCACACGTGTATCTTGCTACATCAAAACCAAACTTACATCTCAGCTAACATGCTCTTCTTCCCTGGTCTTCCCTGCTTGCTCTGGGTAACTGAAACATGCTCCTGCATTCCTGTGCAGTTCTGCGAGTCTTTGCCTACACCTACTTTCCCAGTGAGAGCTTCCCTTAACAATTATTTTCCAAGTGCAGAATCTCCTCCACCTAGAACTTCCAATTGTTTTGTCTTGCCTTGTTTTTCTCTTCAACATTTATCAACTTTGAACACAGAAAAGTTTTGTTTATTTTGATTTTTGTGTCATTGCACCAAAATATAAGATCTATAGGAATCCAACTTTTTGTTTTCTATTGTTTCTGAGAAATTATTATTAGCCTGTAGGATACCAAGTATTTGCTGAATTGACCTAAATTGGGAAATAGTAATAAGAATTAATGGAAGTAGGGACCTGGCTTTATTGCTGATTGATACAGTGGTTGTTGAAACCACTCTGAAATGTGGTCTTGACATTGTCAGTTACAGTTTCAGTGTCTGTACTCAGTGGTTAGCAATCTTCTTCTAGAATGGAAATTGTGTACAAACAGGATACAAAAGCATTGCTACATCAAAAAGTAATAGTGAAAAGGACTGACCTTGCTCTTTAATATGGAAGCAAATAATTTAATTTATTTAAACATTATGTATCTATTAAAATGATGAAACTCAATCAGAAAAATCTACATATATTAAAATTCAAAAATAATTTTAAATAGAGAAAACTATTTGGAAAAATATACACCTGGCATAAAACCTTTACATAAACTTAAACACAATATAAAATTCATGTCCTTTAATAATACTTGTAGATAAAAATACATAGTAAAGCTAAAATAGAAAATCAAGAATGGAGATCATATAAACCAATGTCAAGATGAAGATTACTTCTGAAAAAGCACAACATAGTGAGGCTTTAGTTGTGTCTAAAGTGTTTCAATAAAATATATTTTAAGTAAAAACTAATGTCAAGCTCTTAAAACATCAAATCTGGTGACTATGAAAATATCTATTTTATTATTGTTTTAATACCATTATTTTATTTATTTATTTTTATGTGATGCTGAGGATCAAACCCAGTGCCTCGCACATGCTAGGTGAGCGCTCTACCACTGAGCCACAACCCCAGCCCCTCTATTTTATTATTTTGTGTAGTTTTTTAGGAGTTTGGGACTCTGTTACTGTAAACCAAATTGTGGAAACAGGGTGCCAGTGGTGTCGCCCAAGGGCAGCATCTCCACAGTGCTGTCTGTGGTACTCTGTTCCCGGGCCCCAGAGGCATCCTCCTGCTGACCTTCCTGCTACGGGGTCCTTCTCATTTCCCCTTCAGTCATTTTATATTCTCTTAGTATTGTTCCCACAATTTGCTGAGTGTGGACAGATTTTTGTTTTTCTTATACACACAAAAAAAAAACAATCTCTAAAAATGCCAGCAAGTTTAACACTCAGAAAAGGGCATTTGGGGGAGTGTTAATAAAGCCAAGAACAGAAATCCAATCAAGCAGAAGAGTCCCTGTCTCCTGCAACACTTATTAGCTTTGTGACCCTGGGACGCCCATTTTCCATCTCTGAACGTCCGATTCCTCAAATGTAAAATATGAAGATTGATCATGCCTGATTCATGTGACTAAAATGTCAAATCAATCAATACATTTAAAGAAAATTGCACATCAGAGGCAATAAGTCAATATTTATTTCCATTAATAACAGGAATTAATAATAACTGCCTTTGAGCTATTTTGTCTCATGAAGCCAGTTCCACTGAAGAGCAGGCATTCTCTCCACTCCACTGGGGCGGGGTGGCCTCTGACTCTGCTCACCTTCCTCTCGGCCTGGGTGGGCTGCAGGCACTGATTCAGTGGATGTCTCCTATCTCTTGCTGCTTGTGTCTACAGCAGGCCTCCTCAGCCTCTGTGGAGTGGCCCTTGACATTCACAAGAAAGCCACAGGGGAGATACAGATGCAGTTTTCAGGGGCCATGTGCCAGACCAGTTCTCTCAAGGAAGAGTTAATTGCCTCTCGGGTTCTTGGGGAGTTGTGGTGGTGTCAAGTGGGGAGTCTGATCTGAATGGAGTGCTCTCCTCACAACCACGAAGGGCTTCATCAGGCAGGACAAGAAGGATTGCAACAGGGGAGCCTGGCTTGAAAGCTTTTATGTTTGAAGAGTCAAATGCATGATTAAAGGACACTTGGTGTGACACAGAAACACTGGATGTGGAGTCAGAAAGCACGCTTCACAGATGAGTCCCTCAGACCCAGCTGGGCACCCCAGGGCCTTTCATCTCCATCTCTTCTATAAGAGGCAGGGCAGTCGCTAATGTGGAGCTTGCTTAGATGAGCATATGCTGAAACAGAGAGGAGTCATTTCAGAAAGGATATTGTCCTCCCCAATATTTAACTAATATTTAATTCTGGGTCTATGTAAATAGAAAATAAAAGAAGTTGAATACAGAAGAAAGAAGAAGCAGAAAAAAAAATCACTGTATAAGAAGGGGAAAAAAATGAGGTGGTTTGGGGCTGAGAGACGCTTTCTAGATCTTGGTACACATAGAGGACACCAAGGAGAGAACAATGACCTTATCGAATTAAAAATACAGGAGCAAGGGGCTGCAGAGGCAGAGGGGAGGCAGCCACAGAGAAGGAGCTGCTGCTGTCAGCAAGGGGCCATGTAGTGAGCAGTAAGCTGAGCACGGGTGGGCTGTAATCAGAAGGGCCAGGAGAAGGGAGATTTGGGAGACTCCAGTGCCACCAGTGGGATGCTGAGTCCTCCTTGAATGTCAGCACCTTCCACAGGGACCCACAAGGGATCTTTCCTCAGTCACAGAAAGAAGCAGGTCCAGAGTACAGCTTCCTCCCATTCACTCCAGCAAACCTCAACCCCCTGATGCACAGGTGACAGGCTGCCCCCCAGAACACTGTCCAACACTGAAGAAACAAAACACAATGCAGATGGGAAATGCAAAAGGAATCTTATCAATGTAAATTAACTGAGAAAAATGACAAATCAAAACAAACCAATTGACATACACGATGGAATTTTACTCAGCCATGCAGAAAAAGGAAGCATAGTAGAAACAGATAGATAGAGGACAGAGATAAAGAACTTAGTAGAAAATAATTTTTAAACATCTATATGAATAGATCCACTGATGTAAAAGAAAAAAAAATATTTAATCAAGTTGAATCAGGGCTCACTCTATGAACATACAAAAATATCACACTGAACTCCATTAGTTTGTACAACTAAGAAGTATTAATAAAATATTAACAAATGGTGTTTAAAAAAGAAATAAAAGACATGAAAAACATTCTAATTTTAAAGGATGGCTTTCTAAATGAAAATGTAATTGGATGGACTGAGAGAGTAGATACAGCAGAAGTTAGTATCAGTGACCTGGACGACATGGCAATAGAAACTCTCCATGCTGAAGGAGCAAGGGAAAAAGACAAAAAAATAAATAAAAATAATAAAACCCAATTGGCCAGAGCCTCATTAAGCTATGAGAATATATGAAATATTCTAACCTATGAATAACTGAGATTTCATAAAGAAAAGGAAAGTTGGAAAGTAAACAAAAATATTGATAAAATGAGGCAAAATTTTAATGAAAACTACAGACACCAGGGCTCAATTAAACATGACAAGGATAAAACCAAACAAAAAACAAACCAAGCAAATAATAATCAAATTGACAAAGAACAGTAAAAGATAGCATAAAGAAAAAAAAATACATAAACAAAAAATCAAAGACAATATGCCAAGGCTTTATAACAGATGGTATGGAATCAGTAAAACAATAAGATTGCCTCTCCAAAGTGATTTTGAAACAATGATTAAATAGCCTTTAAGAATAAAGAATAAAGGCTAAAAACCTTAAAATGAAGGCTTTACGAATAAAGGCTATTTAATCAAACTCCTTCAGAAGCACTAAAGCAGAGAAATCAGGAGTAAAGACCTACACACCAAAAGCATTTAGAAAAGGTTTTCTTAGCCTAAGAATATACACAGAGGAAAACTCAAATTTATCAGAGAACCAGGAATAATGCATACATGATGCATATATGCATGAATATTAAATATGTTTTTTTATGATTTAAAATGAAAATTTATTGCATAAAACTCAATTTAAAAATATTGTTTTTTGAGATTTATAATAAATCTAGAAGCAAAATATACAAATTCAAAAACACAAAGGAAGAGAATAAGAATTAAAAGCATTTTAAGTTGTATAATGTTATTTGAATATATATTAAGATTATTTAAAGATACATAGTTTGGACTTGACAGTAATCATTAAAAAATGAAATAATGTTTTGGCTAATATTCCAATGAGATTAAAATATATTTGGTTAATAAAAAAACATGGAGAGGACAAAGAAATAAACAATGAGAAAAAGTAAAAAGAAGAGAAAGCATAATAGATTTAGACCTAATCTGTAGATGATTACATTAAGAATAAATGGTCTAAATATTCTAATTAAAAGGTACAGTTATCGGACTTCCTGCAAAAGAAAGAACAATCTTAACACTGTGTTCAAAGTGTTAACTTAAAAGTACAAGGTTGGGAAAGCAGATAACAGTAAAATAGTAATAAAGTTACATAGTCACACCATTTCCTGAGGAAGAATTGTGTGAGTGCAGTCTCCATTACTCATCAAGGTGAGTGAGCAAGACCCACCACAAAATGGGCCCCACACAGCCTTCACGTGCCTCACATGATGCTCAGCATGGTTTTGATAAACAGGGAATGATGGTTGTGACAGTTGCCCCATGAGATTGTGATGGAGTGAAAGTCCTGTCCTCAGTGACACTGCAGCTCTGCCCATTGCTGATGTCTGTGGTGAGTCTGGTGCCAACGGGCCCCCTGCGCTCCAGCTGTAAGAAAATGCAGCAATGCTGACCCTAAAAACATACCTCTCCATGATGAACCATGTGGTGGGTTCATGTGTTCACTATACTATATTTCTATCATTATTTTACAGTGTGCTCCGTCTACTTATCAACAACAACAACAACAACAAAACTTCACAGTAAAACATGGTGCTGGGTTTTGCCAGACTTTTACTTGTGCCAAAAGGCCAGGTCAACTGGCGGGCCTATGCACCCAGGTTTGTGTAAATACACTCTACAGTGTTCCCCCAAAGACAAAACGGCTTACCAATGCCTTCCTCAGGACATGTCCCCATTGTTCAGTGATATGTGACTGTATGTAAAAGAATTGGAGTCAGAGTTATGTTCTGTGCTTAAAACCTAATTAAAATATAAATCAACAATAGAAATGTATCCAAAAATTTCCCGAATATTTAAAAGTTGAACACCCACAATACTAAATAACATATTGGTCAAGTAGGAAATCTCATCTAAAATTATTGAATATTTAAAAGTCATATGAAAGCAACACATCAACATTTGTGCAATAAAGTTACTATAATTTTTAGAGAAAATTATAGAGCTTTGAATGTTTATATTAGGGAATAATGAAGTCTTCAAATCAGTGATCTAAACTTCAAAATTAGGACAAAAATCAACATAAAATGCATCTAAAGTAACATTAGGAAGGTAATACTGATTTTGTAAAAGAAATCAGTTGCAGAGGGGGAAAAAAACAGAAAAACTGAAAGCAAAATTTTATTTTTTGAAAGAGCAATAAAACTAATAACTTTCTACATATAAAGATTAAAATGATACAAAAAGACTCAGATTCCAGATACCAAGAATAAAAAATAAGAAGTACTAGAAAATCCACAAATATTAGTGGAATATGATGACAGTTTTATCCCAGTGACTTTGACAGCTTACACAAAATGGACAAATTCTTCAAGAGGCCAAAGTTATTTAAGCTTTCTCAAGAAGAAGCTCTATATTTATCAAAGAAGTTTAGCTCAAAACCTTGCTACAAAGAAAATTCCTACCTAGATGGAGATAGCAATAATGTTGGTACTATCCACAGAGCAGGAGGGACACTCCTGACATTATTTTGTGGCCAGCATTGTTTTGCTGCCCAAACAAGAAAACATGGCTTTAAAAAGTTCAAGCATAGACCACTCTCTTTCGTGGACATAGCAACAAAATGTATAAACAAAATTTCAGACCAAAAACATAAGTAGATTAAAACATGCTGACCAATGAGACTTTCCAGGGGTTTCAGGCTTAGAGCAACCTTCAAAAATTGACAAATGTAATTGACCATATTTACATACTAAAAAAGAACCATGTGATAATACAAAAAAATGAAGATTGAATTTTCACAAAATTTGACATCCATTTAGCATAAAAGCTCTCAGGAAAATTGGAATCAAACAGAATTTTCTTAACCTAATAAAGGTCATCTCAATAAATAAGATAAATAGTATATTTCTTACAAAACCCTGACAATTTTCACTCCAAGATTAATAAAAGCAGAAGACAGCAAGAAACCTGCTTCTCTGCTCTTACTGATTATCTATTCTACTGGAAGTCCTTGCCATTATAATGACAAAACCCCAATTACCATTCCCAACCCCCCTCCAAAAAGAAAAAAAAAAGGAAAGTAAAAGAATGCTAACTGGAAAGAATGCAAGAAGTAAAACTGTCCAGTGACAGATGACATGAAAATTAAGATCCTATGGGAAAAAAATTAAGGCACTAAATTCTAGAGGTCTTGGGATTCAAGGTCAAAACCTTAAAGATATATTTCTATATGCCAAGAACATACAGTTTAAAAAAATGTAATGCCAATTGCAATAACAAATCATCAAACACTTGGGGATACATTTACAAAATACTTGAAGACTCCTACGGTGATAACTACAAAATGTTGCTGAGACAAATTAAAGAAGGCTTAAAGGAACAGAGATATACACCAAGTTAATTAACTGAAAGACTAATTGTTAAGATCTCTGCCAAATATGTCTACAGATTCGAGACAATCCCAATCAGAGTTCCTGCAGGATTTTTTGTAAACATTTAAACAATATTTCAAAATATTTGTGGATAGCAAAAAATTAAAGTAACTATGATCTTTATAAAACCTACCAAATCAGTGTGGTATTGTCACAGAGAAGGAAGGAAGTCTAAGAATATAACAAATAGATAGACAGATGATAGATTGGTAATGGACTTTTGTGAAAGGAGATAAAGTAACTCCACAGAGGAGAGAGAACCATTTTGACAAGTTACAGTCAAAGGATTTCCATTTGAATGAAATGAATAAATAGGCCTTTGTTCTTCACCCCACACCTAAAACTTTTCATAAAGTGTTAAAACAATAATTAATAAAAGTGAATCATAGACACAATTTTAAAGAAAAATCTATAAAACGTGGACAAAAATAAGGGTAACACTATGATTGTGGACATATTACACACAAAAAGTGATGAATGTTCTTTAGCTTATTCTTTGACATTATCTGTTTGCAATTTGTATAATAAAATTAATTTGGGCAATGGACATAATACTTGTTAACCACAAGTGGTCATGTATGATGTGTAATGAAATAATTAAGTCATGTCTGCATTTGGAAGATACTGCGGCACCCTTAGTGGAGGGCACTAAAGTGGCCGTTATTTCCTATCCATAGGGAGTAAAATGAAGAGCACATTGACAGCCATAACCTCTACAGTCTAAGATCGAACTTATCAGCACTCTTGTGTATATTGTTTAGTCTTTTTCCATATACATCCATTTATTTATTACTGTTTTAGTCAGGACCCATTTTCAAGTAAAACTGGACAACATCTTCAGATTTGGAAATAAGATGGACAAGGGATGGCAATAGTCTTCTCTAGGAAAAGAGCCAGAAGAACTACAAATTCTGCAGCAGGCACCTGACATTTCTGCCTCTGTTGCCTCAATTGGCAGAGTGGTAGTATTTGTAGAACTTACCTGTCTAGTTGTGTTGAGATCCAGATGCAATAAGCACCTAAAAGTTGGCCTATGCCCAGGTACAGAGTAAACACATAGAAATGAAATGGAAATATATATATATATATATATATATATATATATATATATATATATATATATATATATATATAATTATTTTCTTCTAACTTGCTGCCCTGCTGCTGGTTATATAGCAGGTCCCACCGACTTATTCTTCTGTTGAAGAGTACAGAACCTGCTCTGCTAAGGCTGGTAATGAGCTGTCCTTCTTTACCATCCAGGTCCCTGGTGGATAGTTAGCCATATGGTGCCTCTCTGCTTCCCCAGGAGGAGATGTCTGATGAACTTCCTGAGAACTATCTATGAATAGCAGCACACTGAAAATAATGTGGCTAGAATCACCTTGCAATTCCTATGACTCCTTGTATGTCGCAGGGAAGAGGAGCAAAAATTGATACTTTTGGGATTCTTCTCATAATTATTGGTTAGTCCATTAGAGCTTACAAAATCTTCTTGTCCCCTCCTCATCAATATGTTATTTAGTACGTATGCCACACAAAGGCACACAGCCAAACACACATATGCACACACACATTCCAGACTTTTAATCCTTAGAGGGGAGTCCACCCATAGCCCTTCTCATGTAAGAGCTGCTAATTCCATTTTTCCTTGTGTCAATCTTCCCTCTAGTTATAGCCTTGAGTTCTTTCTTAAAAATGTTCAGGTAAAAATTTTTCAGCTGTGTATCCCCAAACTGGTGTAGTAGAAGAAGATCTTGGGGTAGACCCATAATTCCTGTTCTGGAGATTGATGCCCTAATAATCTCTTCCCCCTGAGAGTGATTTGCTCCTAGTCACTAGCAGGTGCAAAGTCGGATAGCAGCATATATGGAGAGAGAGAGAGAGAGAGAGAGAGAGAGAGAGAGAGAGAGAGAGTTAGTTCAGGCAATACCAATGTTCTACTGGACTTTATAAAGCAAATTTCCATGCTGTGTATTTCCCATGGAGAAGGACACATGAAAAGAAGCTCTTGGACACTGGGACATTAGAACAGGCTCCAGCCCACAGCCAGAAGAAGCCTATTCATCCCATCTTACAGTTCCAAGAAAATGAGCTCTACCATTGCCTGAGTGAACATGGAAGATGTTTCCCAGTCTTCCCAGTTAGCCTCCAGATAAGAATGTGATCCAGTCAACACAATGAGCAAAGCCTGGGGGACTCTGATCACAGATTCCAGCTAGGTCACAACGAAACTCCTACAGGCCCAAAACTACAAGATCATCAGCAAATATTGCTTTAAACTGATAAGTTTGCTGTCATTTGTTTTATATAATAGAAATTTAATGTTCTCTTTACATCATCTATAAAAGGAACTGTAGATATATAGAAAGATAATTGTTTTTCTTTCCATAAAATCTTAGATTTCATTCTTCAGATGATAAAAATTATGACTTACAGTAAAGGGCATTTCTGATTCACGGGGACCTAACATACAGCAGAATAAACAAAGTGCAGTTTTCTCTTCTCACCATTTTACCCCCTAATGTACTTCTTAAATATTTGCTAATATCATTTCTGTTGTTATTGTCTCTATTAAGACAACATCTGAAAAAAGGAATGGATGTGTTTTCTAGTCTACTGTCTCCAGTTGCCAAAAATGTTTGGCTTCTCCAAGATACAAACAGAAATCCATTTTGTAAGAAGCTCGTGTATCTTCAGTTGCCCTAGGGAAACTTAAATAGCTGGATCCTCCTTAATGTTTCTCTCTGCACATAATGAGTTTATTAAGCAGCCCAGGCAGCCTCTAGCCTAGAAAAAAAAATCCCAAATGATAAGACTCAACTTTCTACTGCTCAGTTTGAGTAAGTCACCAAATCAGTTGCTGAATAAAAGGGCTTATGACGAGTTCTACACTGGACTAGTTCTTCTATTATCAGAGGCACAAAGATGGACAAATGTGACCCCAGTGGCCAGGGTGCTCACAAAAAAGTACAACTCTAATCTGTCAGGAAACATTAGGTCATAGGAGATGGTTGAAATTAAGAGGGATGGAGACTCAATTATTGAGTCCTTCCTTTGCACTCCATGGAGTTTTGTGACAACATCCAATTATTAGGATTTATCTTATTAGTTCAGGCAACAGGCAACAAAGACTCAAGGAACTGAAACCACTTCCCCAAGGTCATAGAGGTCACCATGCACAGACTTGGGATTCTTTCCCATCCACCAAGTGCAATGGCTTCTCCACCTCATCAGCATCATAGACTTGATTCTCAGAAGTAATGGTCTTCAACTTCCACAGTGCTGTAAGGGTCCTTTGTGGAAGTTTTCATGTGATTTTTTTCCCCTTTGAAAATCCTACTCACTTTTTATAGGCAGAACCAACATTCACAAGCTGTACCATTCTTTTCAAAGCTCCTGTCATGAGAGATCATTAATTTCTAACAATAAATTTCCCCTTAAGTAGGTCAAGTGGTGACCTACCCCATGGTTAAAGACTTGGCACTTTCAATTGTGTCTTTGAGGAAAAAGTTCTGATGTTTTCAACACGTGAGTGTCACCTGAATCTGCCCCTTGGATGAGTAAGGAAGACAGGATGACCAGGGGATGATGGGGTCGTTCCGTTGGCACTTCATCACCTGAATTCAGAGATGTCTCACAGATCTGTGGCAGTGACAGAAGCATGTGGACTGTTGGTGGCTGAATACCAAGACCCTAGGTAAGGAGCAACAGTCCCTGGTAGCCCAGGACAAGGAAAGAACAAGTCCTAACTTAGGTAAAGAGAGACTATTCAAAAGACTATTGCAATGGGGCAATATTGCAAACATGAGTTCCTCTGCATTTCTGAGTTCAAGCAGAAAGGACTTTCTTTTTGTAAAAAGGAGTAAATGAGACAGGAAAGAACCATGCATGGGGAAATGTGATGATCAGGAGGTCTGAGTGAGCAGAGGATGAATTTTCAGCCAGCCAATTCAATGTTTGTTTGTTTGTTTTTTAAAGGGAATTTCCATTTTCCAATACCAGCTTTGGCACCCACAATTTATTTAACACAGCAGAGGATCAACCTTCAGGGGCCTTTGGAAGGAGAGAAGCTTGGCTCAAGATTGTTTGCATCATATTAATGAATTAGTGGATGTTTTTACAGATTGGTCTGTGGGAACAAGTAGCTCAGCTGGTCATTTATGAAAGAACAAGGAGAATTTGGAGCCTTGTCATGGGTAAAGAAGATGTTCATTCTGAGTCTTATGTGTGTCATTTGAAGCCATTTCCCAGAACAGACAGAGCAGGGGAATTCTCTAGCTATTTCCAGGGACTGGGTTTAGATAAATTTAGCATCGTCAGCAAGCATGAGCCTGCTATGGAGGAGTGACACAGGCCCTTGGGATGAGTAGTGACAGCCTGTGGGGAGAGTGAGAACAGCTGTGGTAGATGAGCAGCATCAGCCTGTGGTAGCTGGTGACCACAGTGAACAGATGCATGCCTGCAGACCCTGGAGCCACAGGTGGCCTGAGTCTTGGGAACCCTGGAAGGACAGCACAGGTGTGCTGACCTGTGTGCCCAGCTGATTGCTTTAGTCTGCCTGTTCAATGTCCCTATGAATCAGCCTTATGGACATCTCCCATTTTCTAATAAACCACAGTCTCATACCTTGCAAACTGTCCATATCATTATAAATCAGTACTCCCATCTCCTACCAAGAAACTCCCTTTTGTCTTATGATCCCCTATTCCCACGGACTCTCTAAATACTGCTTATTCCGCTGGGTCATCCCAGTGGTCATCAGGGTTTTGAACTCAGGGATCTTATTACCTATGTCTGGTATGCATTAATTTGATCATGTGGGAGACATTCTGTGACTCTGACTCTTTTCCACTCAGTCTGGAGAGCCTTCTAAGGAGAAGCCCATCTCCACAGAGCCTAGCAACCCAGCTGAGCAGTGGCCCAATGAGATGCCTGTTTCAGGGGCTAAAGGGCATAGATTGCTGCCTGCCCTGCTCTGCTGGGCATTGTCCATGGTCTTTCCTCAGCAATTTTGCAGAAAGAATAGAAGGCATTATTCAGTCCCCGAGTTTCCCACTGGTCGTCTGGGTAACTTGGGGTCAGGACTTATTTGCTCTAGGATGCAGTTCCCTCATCTGTGTTCTAAGGGTAGTGCCATTCACCTGCCATGGTCAGGAACATGTGGCAACATTCCTCAAGTGATAGTGTGGGTAGTGAACACTAGGTATTTACCGAGATAGTGGACTGTCCCCATGCCTGGTGGCACTAGACTCTTGTGTGTCAGATCAGTTCAAACGTTCAGGAGACGGCATTCTTTGGGTAATAAAAGGACCAATACAGATGGGACTTTGTTAACGACCAAAAGGATAATTGTTCCTGCTCTATGTGTTCTTTACCATGTGATTCTTAGTCAACAAATGACCTAAGAAATATAAAGAAAACAAAGTCTAGTGCCACAATATGCGACTAAATCATTCAGGGTCACTACAGGTGAATTGGGCTGGCGCTAAATAACCACACAGACACAGAAAGTATCTTTTTCTTAGGGTTCAGTGACGGTTCCTCTGCCCCAGCTCCCACAAGGGAGGAAAGAGAGGCAGGAGAGAGGGGGAGGGGAGAGAGAGAGAGAGAATAGCTAAAACATCCTATTTATTGGGGGGGGGGGCATTCCAGAAAGTTCAACCCAAATAAGGCAAAATTGGGTTTCAGGGAGTTACTTGGTGATGTCTTACAGACAGCAGATTTGACTGACATCTTGGAAGGCCACGCCCATCTCAGGTGCTGTGTGAGGGAAAGGCAGAGTGAGGTAAAGGACGCATACATCACACAGCCCAGTCAGAGCAGCAAAGTCCATCCTGTCCCCTCATGTGCTCAAATGCACACAGCTCGCACACACAGCCCATGGCTGGGTCGCCATAGTCTACCTTGCTCTTTAAGCAATGTTAAGAGCATTAAATACATCGAAAGAGAATTTTATCTAGCTGAAATATGTTTATGTAAATATCTTTAATATTATTCTAAATCAGCAGGTAAATTCCTTATTTATGTTGACCCAATAACATTTGGTTTTTAACACCTAATTCTCTCTTTAAAAACAGCTTGTAATTTATGTGGGAAAAAAAATTATATGCTACTATCCCCTGATGGCTATTTGAACCAAAACATTGACTTTTCTTCCAATTGGCTAATTGATTTTAAGCAATTAGTCAGTGCAAGTAACATGTAACTAGTTAATTAGCTTACTATCTAGTGTACTCCCATGAGAGCCATTAGAATGTGGATTTACAGCCTTTGATGAATTAAAGGAGGAGTAGCACAAGGCCATGGAATTTATATTTTTAGAGAAAATAAAATTCCAGAAAAGAGAGCTTCAGCAAATGGATTCTGAGAACTTGTACTTCAGAAATAATTTGTTTTACTTATTTTAACTTTTTAAATAAATGTGTTAGGAACAAATCACCCTAGATAATTTTAAAACGTTAGTAATCTAATTCCCTATAGTCACTATTAATTATTTAAGGCATCCTGTTGTAAAACTTACATGTACACAATACACATATGAACACACAATTCACACATACACACAATCACAAATCCAAAATCTATTTGCATACACACCATGAGTCCAGCCCACTGGTGGCCACTGTGTCTCTTTGAAAACACCATATTTATAGCATGTGATTTGATTTGTTGGAAAGAACTGGGAAAGAAGAATATGAATTAGGTAATTCATCCAAATTGATGCATAATTACAAATAGATAACTGGCCTATCAGAAAATCACACATTAGTCTGAAATTGTATTACAAAGAATGCAAAGACTCATGGTATTAATAAACTTTCTTGAGTAGGCAGGACTCTGAACTGTTATCTGAATGAAGAAATGGTTTAACCTTCGAGGGGGGAAACAGTGAAGATGGATAAGTTTTGTAACACACCTGGTAGGCAGAAACCAGGTCATGGGGGTTCATGTTGACCATATTAAGACCGCAAGCCACGGGATCCACTAAAGTGTTCTCAGAGGGAGAGAGAAGCTCAATTTTGCAAGGTGGAAAGTACATTGGGAGTGATCACAATGACTGAGAATGACCAAACTCACAGTTGAGGAGAGTTAACAAGCATCTCCATTGATGGCTGATGAAGACAAGGAGACAAGGTGGGATGAACTGGAGAGATTATGAACACAATCACTAGGAACAATCTTGATCATTAAATGAACACAAGAAGAAGAAAGAGGAAAGAATGGGAGGTCGCCTTGGCTCTCACAGTATCTGGGCTGGGTGACATCCATAGGTTAATGTACCAGAGAGAGCCCAGACTACAGCCCAGGAGGACCACAGGATCGTCATTTAGTCTTGGATATGTTGGGGCAATGATGATGTTGAGTCTTCCTCTGTGTAAATTGACAAGTATGGTGTTGGATCTAAAGTGAGAAAGCAGGTTACAGATTCACTGTAAATGAAGGTAAGGAAGATGGGATTGATGAATTGGACATCATGAAAAGACAGGTTTTGAAAATATTGTATTAGTTTTATGACCTGGAAAAGAAAGAAAAAAGTTAAAAAGATATATAAAATAATGGACAAATAATATGACTGAGTTTTTAGCAAAAAAAAAAAATGATCAAATAATTAGGAGTATAATGACATGTTCTACTCCATAGTAATTTTAGGAAAGGAAAATAATTAAGTGAGCTACCTCTTTATACCTGTTATATTGTCAAATAGGTAGTGAGATAAAATCTAATGTTGGCAACAATCAGAGAGATAGAAATTTCCTTAGGATTTAGCTCAAGTATTTTTTTTACTGTCTGGTTCTACTCAATTAAATTGAGACGGCCCACGTTCCATACATGAGAAACTCTACTCTTGCACATATAGTATCTTCTTCAGAAATTCCACTATCCCAGTACAGCTCATTTATAAGAGAAGTACTCCATGAGCTTTTAGGGCAAGACCACTTGACGACCTGAGTCTTCATGGCTAGGGTGGACAGGAGTGAGATTAACAGAGCACACTATGGAAACCATGCTGCAGTCAGAACAGGCAACCAACTGTACATCTGGGCATGTGGATGTTGGATTAAATTTATGTGTGACAAAGAAATAATGTACATTAAAAAACAAACAATGTTCACAAAGGTCAACTACTCCTGAGAAGTGTAGTACTCTGAGGTTGGTAGCACACACAATGACTCTGGTGGCATAATCCATCTTCATATTTTCACCTCATTGGGAACCCTTTCAGTGCAGTTAGAGAGGCAGAAGTTAGAGTGCCTTGAGCAACAAGCTGAAGTAAGGAAATAAGCTCCAAGATTGAAGACTGCCCCTTTAAGCAATCTGTTTTTTTTTTTTTTTTGTCATAGCAAAATGTGAAGCCAAAGGCTATAGTGTTGTTTAACTTTTAAGACTCAAAATATTTAGATAAAAATTCATAAGGAAAGACCCACACAAGAAGAGGAGCTAGAGAAGAGGTTATAGAAGTATTTATATAAAAAGATTTCAGCAAGCTGTGGAGAAAGCATGACCCTCCAAAATTTGGTAAGTTGAATCCACACCCAGTTTTGATTTCATTGATAAAGTGATAGCAATTGGTTTTCATTTATCATTATTTATTTTGCCTCTGTATTTATTAATAAGCATATGGAAATGAGATGTGACTTAGATCCAATAAAGTGGTAAGTTTGTGGCTGAGGATGCAGGTCAGTGGTAGAGCAATTGCCTAGTATACCCAAAGCTCAACCTGCAATCCAGAGCAAGTGGCTGGGGGAGGTGGGTTCAAATGATGTCTTTCCATCTCTGACTAATGAGGATTTTTGACTTGAGAAAATATCTAACTTCTCTTATTTTACCTTCCTCCTTTATAAAATGGCACTAAAATGGCATCTTATGCACAGGATATTTGAGAAAATTATGTGAGTTAATGAATGTTAAAGACTTTGAAAAGTACTTTGAACATAGAACATAATGAATGCAATTTAGTTATAAAGAGCTCAACCAAAGAAGCGCCTGTTCCAACCTTAGGAAAAGTCTGCTCGTCATATTCCTACTGAATGTCAAAACTTCATTGGTTATTAATGAACTTTCAAGAACAATTTTGATAATGTATGCTTTTTTTAGACTTGCTAAATGTTCAAGTATTTACAGAGTTGCACATATTTTGACTTTTGGAAGTTGAATATGCACATATTTAAACTTATGTATTACTGCAAGATTTTTTCTCTTAACAAAATTGTAAATAAATACAGAATAAAGTTCATGCTAATTAAATGTGTATATCAATTGACTTTAAGATGTAAGGAAAAATGTGGTTAATTCTGATAAGGGGCCCTTATGGATAAGGAGGCATTGAAGGGTCTTGGAAGATGAGAAGGGATTAATCAGCAGAAGAAAGATTTCAGGCTACCCCTGCCATGCTTTATAGCTTCCTGTTCTTTCTGAGAAATTATTCTTCTGCATTGTAGAGCTAGGGAAGCCTCCATGAGATACACATCTCTGAGACTGATTTCTCCCACAACACTTTAACAAGTGTAAGTGGAAGAGGCGATTGGCCACAAGAGACATGATGTTGGGGGACAGGAATGAGAAGTGTCTCTAGGCTGGATGTTGCCTTTTGTTATGAGAATACAGATGAGGTCTAAGAGTCATCATGTAATGGAGAATATTGACAAGGATGAACCATCAATAAAAATTGCTCAGAATGAAGACACATCCTGAGAAGTACCAATCCTTTGAACTAGAGATGTAGGCTTTGATGAGATGGACTTCCAGCAGGTGAAATCAATTAATGAGTAGCCTTTATATGAGACTCAGTACACACACTTAGCTTTGTCTCTGGGTTCACAGGCCTACAGAATTGCTACTCTAATCAAGCCCTGACTCATCAAGCAGAAACAACTTCTTCAATGCATACCGAATTACTCATTACTGCTGACTGTTATTATTTAGGATTCATCCCATGGTTGAAAAATCCCATTATAATGAATGATGAAACAAAATAAATAATTACATCCTAGCCACCCTTGACAAAATATGTCTTCCAAGTGCATTTGGAAATCCAATATCCTAATTTTATTACTTATTAATTTGTACAAAGTCATTAGTTGTGATAGGTTTTCTTAAAATTAGTGTCATTTAATATGCCTAAACTGGATAATTTTATCGTTATTTTTTGAACTAGCTTAGGAAAGGGCTGAATTGCTGAATGCAGGCAAGATTTATGACCACGTGAATGTAAAGACACAGTGAGACAGCACAGTGTCCATTTTGTCTCCTGTATTTAAATAATTGTCTTTGTCACTTTTAAATTAATATCTACCTCTGTCAATGATGTGTAAGGTATGTGAGAAGGAAAAAACAAAAAACAGTTTTTTTTTTCTGTTTATTTGTTTTGCTCACATTTATGTCCCTATCTCTGGTATGCTATCAGGCAATGTGAATCTTTTCTGAAAAATTAATAAGAATAAAAATAAATTATTTTCAATAAGAGTTAAATTCTTGAGAAAAAGAGACAAGAGCGATAGGAGGGTGCGATTTCTCACAGGAGAATGCTCAGTCTGGGTTAGGGTAGGACCTTGAGGGATACACAACAGAGGATAATGGAACAGACACCTTGAAGGGTTTCCAGGTAAGAGTTCAAGCTTACGGTTGTTTGATTAAGACCCCAACACAAAGCTATGATGTACAAAAATAAACTAAGTGAAGTATTAAAAACACATGTCTTATTGTTGTTGTTGCTTCATAACTTTGGTTAAATACTCCACTATTTTCAGGAATGGTGTTGAGCCAAATAAACTATAAAATGTCAGCGGCTTATATAGTAGAATTTCATTTCTCTTTCACATATTCCTCCACTGTTATTTTGGGGGTTGTCAGGTGATTCTTCTCTCTATGGTGGCTCTGGAACCCTGGTGCCTCCATCCTGTGACCCTTCCTTCCAGAGCCCTGGAGCGCCATCCAGCCAGTGGGTGGAAGGGGCGGGAGTTGAAAGCCCTGCCTAGTTCCTAGACTCACAGTCACAGGCTCTCCCTCACGTTCCTGCACGTGGGTCTCATCCTCGTCACGCTGTCTGCAAGGGGAACTGAGATAGAGTTCACAGTGGGGGTGACTGCCACCTCACTTCACAGTAGGCACTGGGAGCCAGTTTAATGAGGAGCCAGCTTCTGTGGCTATGTGAGCTCATGATGATCAAAACTACAGTCCTTGCACATGCCTCTCGTAATCTTTAACAGCACTGTACTGTAAGAACCGCAGTGCACACATGAGACACACACACAGACACAGACACAGACACACCAGTTTATTTGTTTTGCTCATATTTATGTCCCAACAAAAATAACTTTCAAGGTGTTTCTTCATTAGATTTTCCAGTTGAAATTGAATACAGATCTTATGCCTGTGGGGATCTTCAAAGCCACTTGGTGAAGACAGCAGTGCCTCTGTGGACTGTGACTTGTAAAGAGCCCTGCAAAGGGCGCACACTTTTCTTGAATATTAAGTAAACAATAAGCCAAGTCCTTGGTCTATATGCATCTGGAATTTGGGATTTATTTATCGCTGCCCCTTGGCCTGTGAGATTCCCTAAAATCACGATGATGGAAGGCTAGACCATCTAGTGGTTGAGTCCTCCGTCTTGGAGGGAGATGTACCTCTCACTAGTTTGTCCAAGTGTAAACATTCATAAGCAAAAGAGTTGAGATCCAAACCCAGGTCTCTGCTAATCCTACTTGTCTGTATCACTGACTCTTGCGGGCCTTTAGCATCTCCTCTCCCATGATGTCCCTCAGGATACCTTCTTCGCCTTTCACTTTGCCATGGAGAAAAACTAAGGCTGCATTGATGATTTTAGTTGTTATGGGCAGAACAATGTTTAGTCTGGCTGTTCTTAATAGCAGGATTCTCTTTCCAAACTCCTTCAAAGGTCGGAGTGTGGGCAGCTGGCATATTTTATGTCCCTTCAATTTCATACACAATGGAAGAATTTCACTCCCACTGAGAAAGTTGGAGGGCATGCGGATAAGATTTATAGCTTTTGTTAAGCAAGTGCATAAATAGTAATTTTGCTAATAAATTGAAGTAGAAATGTAGTTTGAAAACTACAGGCCACCTTGAAATCAATGGTGTTTTTTGATTGGGCCCAATTACTGAATAAATAACCCATCATAGCCAATTTCTTTTATTAAGTCAATTAGGAAAATGAATGCAATTCCATTTGATTCAATAAATATTTATTCGGGATTCTTTAGGTAAGAGCATATGGAAGAGAAAAATTTGAATAAGAAATTTTTATGCTCAAAGAAACAAATTTGGGGAGCTGTCATAAGAATGACTTCAGCACATGCAGTTCCACTTGCAAGGGCGCTTAGAGGAGCAGAGATGGCAGCAGGGTGTGGGTGGAGTGGTGCACACCATCCTTCCCGAAGGAAGAAGCTAAACACAGATCTGGGAGCAGATGACAAGGTGACAGTGCTCCAGCACAAAGAGGAAGAGGATTCCAGGGGAAGGGGACAGCAAAGGCCATGGTGGGGTGAGAGGAGGGCAGGAGGCATGGCATGCCAGGGCTTGAGGGGCTGGCTGTCCAATGGAAGCTCGGCCACACTACGGGGCCAAAGGAGGTGGGCCTGTGAGGATGGAGGGGAGATCCATGGAGGAGGGAAAGAGAGTGACGGGGAGGAGGAGGGACAGGAAAGAGAGGATGGTGGACTGAGTTGGTCAAACATCCTATGTACATGTGTGACTACACCACAGTGGATTCCACCTTCATGTGTACTCACAAGGCATTAATCAAAAAACGGTAAATAAATAAACCAAAGGAAGACATTAGAGGAGAGGGAAGGGAACAGGGGGACAGAGGAGGAGAGAGAAAGGGGAGTTCCCGGGGACTGAATTGGAGCCAATGATATTTCATGCTTGTATAATTATGTTAGAGGAACTCCAATATTATGAATAAATATAATGCACTCATAACATTTTTTTTTAATATTAAAGGGAAATGGTGCTCATGGATTCCATTCTGAAATGTTCTGAATTTTAGTTTTGGTAGTCTAAAGGGTTTGTTTAGGGTATTGAGGATGGTTTCAGTGTCAATTGTAGTTTATGCATTGTATGTTCTTCTTATTTTATTGGTCGTCCCATATATGGAGATTGAACATAGAGGAAGGGAGATAAATCCGTGAAAATAAACTGAACACTATGTACTATAAAAAGATCACAAAACATAAGGGAAGATTTTCAAGACAAAGTTCATCATTTTGAAACCAGTCACTTCATCTCTGTAGAAATCATCTGTCACTCAGCCACTCCATGGATCCTGTGTTTTCTGCTACCAGAGAAGACTCAGTCTGGACGGTGGAGGGGGGACCTGTAAAACCTTTTAAATAGATGAAGATATCCAAGTTCTTCTTTCTAGATCTCTCCAGCCAGCCTTCTTACCATCCACTCTGGTAGGTGGCATCAGAGTTCAGTGACAAGCTGCAGGGATCTACCTAGAGGAAAGGAAAATAGCAAGAGCCTCCCTTCTCTTATGGCACCCTGGCCTCTGACACACTCCTCCATTCAGACGTGTCAACAGTGGGCTTGGGAGTCAGGCATGGTTTAGTTCTAAAAAAGACCTTCTCAGTTTTACATTCTGTTGTTCCAATGGAGAAGCAGGCACCTCTGGAAATGCAAGTCTTTAGACTTCTCTCCTATTTCGGGTTCCCTTTCATTGTTCAAGACAGGCCAATCCGTTCTCAACACATCTTTCACTTGTAATAACTGCCAAATATAATCAATAGAAAATATTACACAGCCTTACCTTCTAATTCCATTCCTTTTTTCCAGAGATAAAAGTTTACTAGGGATGAGAAACCTTATTGTAATCCTAGCATCAGGCTTCCAGTGTGAACACCACGGAATGAACCATTTTTCCGTGCCTCTGTGCTCAACTCAACTACAATCCATAGAAATGCCACAAGAGGAAACTGAAGGTTTCTAAAACGTGCCAAGAGAGTGAAGCTGTTTTGAGGCTCCAGGACCTGAAGAACAGCCCCCGTGTTTTCAGATCAGCTAGTCCACCACACAGGGCGGCCAGGCAGCTTGACCCTCTGACTGCAGCGGGCGAGTCCCACACCACCTGGAAAGCAGGAGCCTTTGGCATTACGCAGGTAGGTGTTTTCCTCCCTTGCTGGCCAAGGGCAGGGACAAGGCTCAGGGTGGCCGACAGCGCTGGAGGAAGAGACCCAGCCACATCAAATGCCCCAGTTCAGCAGCTTCTGGTTTTCAGAAGTCTGAGATGATGCTTCCCACAAGTTCCTGAGGCAGCAGAAGTGCCCACATGGAGACCCACCACAGCCCTCCCTGCACATGCGTCCATAAGACTCCCAGCTTTGACTGGAGTTAGCAGGAGTCAGAGGGAGCCCGAGTGGCATCAGGTAAGCCACGCAAGATAAGGTGACACTGCAGGGGCTCTGAAAACAAAATTGTCATTGGAACAGCAGCCCATAGAGTCAGGAAAAGACCTGTATGTGGAACTTAAACAGGGAGACTGAATATTAAAAAGAAAAATGTGAATAAACTCAGAGTCTCATACATTAAAATAGATAAAATGTTCAGGATACAATAAAAAACAACCAATTATATCAAAAACCAGGAAATTAAAACTTGAGTGACAAAAACATATCAACTGATACCAATGCTGGGATAAGTCAGATGATGGGCTTATCTAACAAGGGTCTGACAGGAGCATGAAAGGAGGGCTTGAACTATCCATGATGATGCTTTGAAGCAAATGACAAAAAGTATAAAAATCCCAGGGAAGAAAAAGAACCTTAAAAGATCATCCATGGAGCGGGGCGTGGTGGCGCACGCCTGTAATCCCAGGTGTGAGGGAAGCTGATACAGGAAGATCATGAGTTCAAAGCCAGCCTCAGCAAAAGCAAGGGATTAAGCAGCTCAGTGAGACCCTGTCTCTAAATAAAAGACAAAATAGGGCTGGGGATGTGGCTCAGTGGCTGAGTGCCCCTGAGTTAAATTCCTGGTTACCCCACTCCCCCCAAAAAATAAAATCAATGGAAATGCTTGAACTAAAAATAGTAAAATACCAAACCAAAACAAGCAATAAAAATTTAGGCTAGATTTCAGGGTAAAAGAAAGCTGACAGAAGATTCAGTCTGTGAACACGAGGACAAAGTGATACAGGGAATGGGAATCAATTAGTGAGCACAGCATCTGAGATCTGTGGGAAGACATCAAATATTTATATCATCAGAGTGCTGTGAGGAATGAGAAAAGGAGAGTGAGAGAGAATTTGAAAGAAAATAGTGTCTAAAATCTTCCCATTTGAAATAAACAGACCTACAGATTCAAGAAAGCAGACTTCAGGTGGGATAAATCTGTAGACTTTAATGGACACCTATGAAATGTGCATTCACAGAAAGGATGCATGAAACTCAGTCTCACAGCTGATAGGTAAGTAGGCAAATCCGAACGTAGAGCTGGAGTCTCCAATACACACCCCACAACTGATTGAGTTAATTACAATGGTATAGGAACTCTGAACATGCTGTACCAACAGTGGCTAGCTGGCTTATGTATGACACTACCCAACAAGAACAGCATACATCTTTTCAAATTCCTATGGAACATTAATCAAAATGGATCATTTTATTGATCATAATGCAAACCTCAAAATATTTAAAATCACTGAAATGTTGCAATGTGTTGACTTATGATAACAATAATGGAATCAAGGTAGAAACACATGGCATAAAGACAACATAAAATTCTCTAAATATATGAATATTAAACAACACACTCCAACATATTCCATTCGTTAAAAACATGATTCTTAATTGAAAAACATTGTAACCACAATAGTCACAAAGAAAAGGCTACCCTCTTTCAAAGTCCAGTTTGGTTGCCATATCCCCACCAAGGGCTTGAACTGTAGCTCATCCAATCTATGAATACAGTGTGGTTATGGAGTTTAGTTGACACATTATGACATAATTTGAGTCTATTTTCAAAAAAAAAAATTGCTATTTTTGCTTTATATCACTTAGCAAACTTTAAAAAGTCTCCTTGTCAATCAACTAATCAATTATAAAAACAGCAGACTCTGAACATAGTTTTTCATATTTTATTTCTATAGCTTTCATTTCACTAGGTTTATTTTCTAAATATCCACTTCTTCTGTATTAAGACCAGGCAGAGAACTTAGATCTAGTAACTTTGAGTCTATCATCTTCACATGTGGAGGAAAGAATACAGAACCACAAGAAAGATAGAAGGAGGAAAAGTGGAAACAGTTCCATATTGTGAACCAGATTTCTAAACAGTGTGTTATGAATGATGAATCCATACAATTCTTTTCAATTAGGAATAAACAAATAAAAAGTGAGAGAAGAAAGGAGGCTGTTACAGAAAAAAGCCTAATTTATATGGAAAAATATCTGTCTTTGAGACAATAATACTGTGGCATTGCTTGTCTAAAATTTCAAAAGTACAGTAAATTAAAAGAAAACAAAAAATTTCTAGCAATTAAAGAAATGCAAATAAAAACTACTCTAAGATTTCACCTCACTCCAGTCAGAATGGCAGCTATCAAGAATACAAAAAACAACAAGTGTTGGTGAGGATGTGGGGAAAAGGCACACTCATACATTGCTGGTGGGATTGCAAATTGGTGCAACCAATCTGGAAAACAGTATGGAGATTCCTTAGAAAACTTGGAATGGAACCACTTTTTGAGCTAGCTATTCCACCTCATGGTCTATACCAAAGGACTGAAAATCAGCATACTGTAGTAACACAGCTGCATCAATGTTTATAGCACCTCATTCAAAATAGCTAAACTGTGGAACCGACCTAGATGCCCTTCAATGGATGAATGGATAAAGAAGCTATGGTATATATACATAATGGAATATTAGTATTAAAAGAAAATAAAATTATGGCATTTGCAGGTAAATGAAGGGAGTTGAAGAATATCATGCTAAGCAAAGTAAGCCAATCCCCCCAAAACAAAGCAGAATGTTCTCTCTGATAAGTGAATGCTGATCTATATTGGGTGGGAGGCATGGGAAAAATGGAAGAACTTTGGGCAAAAGGGAGGGAGGAGAGGAGAAGGAGGCAAGAAAGACGGTGGAATGAGATGTAAATCATTACCCTAAGTACATGTATGACTGCACTCGTGGTGCGACACTATATCGTGTACAACCAGAGAAATGAAAAGTTTTGCTGCAAGTGTGTACAATGAATCAAAATACATTCTGCTGTCTATATACCTAATCAAAGTAAATAAATAAATAAAAATGAAAAAGAAGGTAAAAGGTATGAAGAATATATATTTAGCTATATTTGTCAGCACTACATTTCCTACGTGTGCTTTGGAAATTCTGTGCCTCTTTCGGTTTTCCAGCTAAGGCACTCCACAGTGCATGCTTTTGGTCTTTTTCGTACATCACGATGTGGCGGCACAAGGTGTCAATACATCCTTCACTCTCACCCGACTCCATGCTCCTTGTGTGGGGGCAATGCTCAACCCCCTTTGCAGCTGGACACCAGGCAGGTTGGAGTCACTGGTGGCAGTGTTTGAGAGCACACACTCCTCCTACCAGTGCTGGAAGACCAGCAGTAAGCCATGCCCAGAGGACCTGCAGCCACAGCCCAGCCCAGATTTTTGTGGATTTCTCGGTGTCTACATCTATCAGCTCCTCCTCCAGCCTCATACATCCCATTTGTCATCCTGTCCCTGGTTTTGTCATTAAATATATTCATTAAACATACAAACAGGATAGAGAGCACTGCACATAGAAGAAACCTAGTATTTCTTCTTCCATTGCATCCACGTTAAGAGAGAAATAAGAAATCACTTTTATGTGACAGATTTATAGCCTAATATTCTTTTTTTTTCTGAAAAATATTTTTGGGCAAAACAAGCTTCTTGTTTTGGAATCTTTGTTAATATGGAATCTTACAGTTACATACGGAAACAAAGTCAGTCAATGGTCAAATCGTCTCAGTAGGTGGGCACGGTGTGCTGGGAGGAGAACTCTAGGAATCCTCTTTGGATGGGTGAAGAGTAAGTATGATGCGACAACCGATTTCTTGGGTCTGGTGACTGACACGGTTCTCCTTGTCTTGCCTTCCCAGGGACAGACCCAGCCTGATCCCAATCATCATCCCTACTTGAAACCACAACCTGTGAATGAAGCTATAAAAGGTAAACAGGGTGAAAGGAAAGAGTTTGAAATTCCCAAGGCAGGTTATGATCGTAGGTCTTCCCTGGTGAAATAATAGCTGGCAATATTGTCTGGGATGCAGGTGGCAGTTGAGACTCAGGTGCCATGGGTATTTCTGGATAGGGGAGTGAACTAGCCTTCAAGGTACATAGTTAGGCTGGAGAGAATCCAGCAAAGGTTGTATTTTCAAAATAATAATAATTAACTACACATTACTATTGTCTTTCAAGAATTGTATCCAAAATGGTAAAGGATCTTTTAAAGTAAGATGGAATGAGTAGTCTAATTTAATTATTATGGTTTGTATCCATAATGTCCCTGGAAGCCCCTGGGTTCAAAGCTGGATCCCCAGCACATAGTGCTACCGGGAGATGGTAGAGCCTTCAAGATGTGGGAAGTTGAAGTTCTCTGGAGCACACTGTTGACGGGACTATGAGACCTAAGTGGATTGCTTCAGGCATTTTATTGCAGTAGTGAAAATCTAAAACAATAACTAATATTTGTATTATGAGAGTTCCATATCAGAAATGAAGAATAAAAAGATAAATGTAAGGAGAGATTATTTGAAGAATTAATGACTAAAACTTCCCCACATTTGAGAAAGACATCTATAAGGTGTCCAGGTACAAGATTCTCAAATATCATCAAATAGTTCAAATCCAAAGACATCATTCTTCACTACAGTTATTAATTTACAGGTAAATTAAATAAATTTTTAAATTAAAATATAAATTGGCTGAATGAACTGAGAAAAAAAAGAACCATTTAACTGCTGATTGCAAGAGATTCAGCTTTAAGGAGAGAAGAATGCTGAAAGTAAAGAGGTAAATAGAAGACATTGCAGGAAAATGGAAAGCAATGTTTCAGAAAGATGGATTTTCCATCAAATGTGTCCCAGAAACAAAAAAGTTCACTATGGAATTTTAGAGTGATTAAGATGTCAAGTGGATATAGCAGTTATAAATGTACATATAGACAGCAAACATTGGAGCACATAAATATTTAAAGCAAGCCTTAATAGAACTTAAAGAACAAAAACCAAAAAAATAGAAATATATTAGTAAGGGACTACAATATCCTACTTTCACCAACAGGTCAAGTCCACAGAAAATCAGTGAGGAAACCTCGAACTTGTATCACTACAGTCAAACTGGGCTGAACAGAGATACGCAGGACATTCCACCCAAAAGAGCAAGACTAAACCTTGTCTCTAAGCACATACAGCAATCTTATGGAGAGATTATGTGTGAGGCCACAAAAAAGTCTTAAAAAATTTAAAAGGATTGAAATAACATTAAGCATTTTTATGAAGACAATAATATGAAACTAGAAATAAATAAGGAGGGAAATGGAAAGTTTAAAAAGAGGTGATAATTAAGCAACATACTGAATCAAACCCGGGGTTGAAGAAGAATTCAAATAAGAAATAAAAAATGTCAGGATACTAATGAAAATAGAATTGCCACATTCCAAAACACATAGTGTAGCAAATGCAGTTCTAAAAAGGAATTTTATAGCAATGATCACCAATGTTAAGAAAAAAAATAACAAGATTGATTCTGTATGAAAACCTAACTTTATACCTCAAGGCAATGAAGAAGGAAGAATCTATGCCCAAAGTTAGCAGAAAGAAGGAAATGTAAAACATTAGAATACATCTGGAGTGAAATAGAATCTGGGAAAAACACAATGAACAATATCATCAAAACTAAGATTTGTTTTTATAAAAATAAAAATAAATAAAAACATGTCCCACACCCACAGATCTCACCTAGTTGGAACACTCCACCTCTGAGAGTGTTAGAGGACCCCTATCCAGCTGCTCTCCAGAGAAATCACCAGCACTGTGACACCAGCAGGGCTTCAGGCCTCAGGATTCCAGTAGGACGCCTGGCGTTGGAGCAGAACCCAAAGCCCGAAGTTCCAGTCCTCGCAAGAATCGCCCACCGCCTTAGCAGAATCACCTATGAACACATCTGCAGGTTGCCAAGACTTCACTCCACTCCCACACGAGTCACTCAGCTGCTACCTACCCACAGCACAGTGCCATCCCCTGGCTTCCCCCACCTCCCCAGGCTCCCCCCACCTCCCCAGGCTCCCCCCACCTCCCCAGGCTCCACCCACCTCACCAGGCTCCCCCCACCTCACCAGGCTCCCCCCACCTCACAAGTCTCCCCCCACCTCACCAGACATCAGGGAGCTGAAAGCACACCGCTGCCTTCTTGACTCTACATTCTCGCCATTCAGGTGAGGGCAGTTCCCAGATCGGATCTCCAGTGGCCAGGTACCAGGTTTCCAGCCTTCCCCCCTCCCCAGCAGTGGTGACCCAACACAGTAGCTGCCCAACACAGGTGTGCAGTGTGACCAGGGAGCCGCCCATGGGAGCCCCAGGGTTAGAGTTTCCTTACTTGGGAATTGCTAGGGGAAAGGGAAAGACCAGGACCTGGGAAATCTCCAGGCAAGAGAGGGAAATAGTACCAAGTGCTCACTTCATAAGAGCCAGCGGGCCCAAAAAGAGACCAATGAGGTGCAGTCTTTCTGCAGGGGACTAGTGGGTTCCACTTTGCGCATCCAGGTGCCCTGCACCAGAACCAGTCTTTCCACCCTAGTTACATCCACTATCCAGAGGGCAGAGACACCAGCTCATAACAGACGACGCCACCTACTGGATGAGAAAAGAAGCAGGAAAGAAACAGATGTCTAAAGCTAGCCACAAACCTGGTTTCTTCCTTAGCATTTTTTCTTTGTTTGTTTGTTGCTTGGTTAGTTGGTTGGTTTTTTATCTTCTGCCCCTCCATCCTCTGATCCTCACAACCTCAACATATGTGAAACCAAGAACTTTGCATGAAATAGGACTTTGAGAACTGAGTCATCTGAATAATATAATACAGAGGTGTTGTATATGACCATTTTTTCCTTTTCCTTGTTATTCTTTCATTTTTCTTTCCCCCTCCAAATTTTACTATTTTAACATCTGTATTTTCCTAAACACATATGTGTGTTTGTTTTCTGTACTCTGCTGTCATCCTACATATTTTCCCTACCCTAAATTACCTCCTGTCTATTCTCTTGCTACTAACCCTCTTCACTAGATTTCTCCTTCACACTTCCTTAGATATATTAACTCTATATCCTAACATCCTACCTCCTCAGCATATAGTCCTGAGCCCCACCCCCAGTTTATTGTCCACTGTCAGAAACTGCCAGCCTTTTTAAAAAACTACTGATTATATTTTAGATAATAATTGAATCCAATATTTCTGTACATTGAGACTAAAGTGTAAACGTCTTAGTAACAACAAATTGTTCATAGGTGGTATATTGTTGATATTGGTAACTGTTAACATTGTCCTTCCCCACAAAAGAGAGGTCTTGGAACCCTACAAGAGCACTACAAATGCATAGGGTAAGAACAATAGTAATCTAGACCCACAGGGCTAGAAAGGAAGTCACACAAGCAACATGAAAAGACAAGGGAAGAAAGTGCCCCAAACAAATGCAGACACCACAACATTAGAATCATTGGTAGCCACAGTAGAAGAAATTACAGAGAAGGAGTTTAGGATGTACATGGTTAAAATGTTCTGTGAACTCAAGGAAGATATTAGAGGCAAATACAGGCAGTAAAAGATCACTTCAACAAGGACTATAGAAACAAGTTCAAGAAGCAAAAGATCACCTCAACAAGGAGATAGAGTTTCTTAAAAAAAAAAAAAAAGAAAAGAAAAAGAACAAAAATCCTTGAAATAAAAGAAATAATAAACCAAATTAAAAGCTCAAATGAAAGCATGACTAACAGAGTAGACCACTTGGAAGATAGGACATCAGACAATGAACACAAAATATATAATCTTGAAAAGAACATAAACCACAAAGTGATAATGGTAAGAAACCATGAGCATAACATTCAAGAAATATGGAATAACATAAAAAGATCAAATTTAAGAGTGATTAGAATAGAGGAAGGCATAGAGGACCAAACTGAAGGAATAAACCATCTATTCAATGAAATACTATCAGAAAAATTTCCAAACATGAAGAATGAATTGTAAATCCAAATTCAAGAATCCTACAGGAAACTGAATGTACAAAATCACAACAGATCCACACCAAGGTACATTATGATGAAAATGCCCAACATACAGTATAAGGAGAGAATTTTAAAAGCCACAAGAGAAAGAAATCAGATTACATATAGGGGAAAACCAATTAAGATAATGGCAGATTTTTCAACACAGACCCTGAAAGCTAGAAGATCCTAGAACAACATATATCAAGCTCTGAAAGAAAATAGGTGCCAACCCAAATCTTGTCTCCAGCAAAATTAAGCTTTAGATTTGAAGATGAAATAAAAACCTTCCATGATAAACAAAAGTTAAAAGAATTTATAGCTTGAGAACTGACACTAAAAAACATCCTTGGAAAAAATATTCCATGAAGAGGAAACAAACAAACAAACAAACAAACAAAAAAAAAACACAATGAAAATCAGCAGAGGGAAGTAGTACCCTAAAGGAAAAAAACTAATCAAAAAAGAAAATCAAGTCAAGTTAAATTAAAAAAAAAAATAAACAAATATGCCTAGGAATACAAATCATGTCTCAATAGTAACCCTGAATGTTAATGGCTTAAACTCACCAATCAAAAGACATAGGCTAGCAGATTAGATTTTAAAAAGACCCAACAATATGCTGCCTCCAGTTGACTCATCTGATAGGAAAAGACATATATTGACTGACATTCAAGAAATATGGGATAGCACAAAAAGATCAAATTTAAGAGTTATTGGGTTAGAGGAAGGCATAGAGGACCAAACTGAAGGAATGAACAATCTATTCAATGAAATACTATCAGAAAAATTTCCAAACATGAAGAATGAATTGTAAATACAAATTCAAGTAGCCTACAGGACACTGAATGCACCAAATCACAACAGATCCACACCAAGGCACATTAAATTAATGTGACTGAAGGTGAAATGTTGGGAAAAATCATAACACTCACATGGACTGCAGAAGGAAGCAGGTGTTTCCATCATCATATCAAATAAAGCAGACTTCAAGCAAAAGTTAATCAAAAGGGATAAAGATGGACATTACATATTGCTCAAGGGAACCATACGCCAACAAGACATAACAATCATAAATATATATGCCCCAAACAATGGTGCAGCTATGTTCATCAAACAACTTCTCAAGTTCAAGAGTCAAATTGATCACAAAACAATAATCTTGGGTGACTTTAACACACCTCTCTCACCACTCGATAGATTTTCGAAACAAAAGTTGAATAAAGAATCTATAGAACTCAATAATAAATCAATAGCTTAGACTTAACTGACATATATAGACTATTTCAACCCATATCAAGTAGATAAAATTTTTTCTCAGCAGCACCTGGAGACTAAACAATATGCTACTGAATGAACAATGAGTTTTAGAAGACATCAAAGAAGAGATTTAAAAATTCCTAGTGGTAAATGAGAACATAGACAGAACATATTGAAATCTCTGTGACACTATAAAAGCAGTTCTAAAGAGGAAATTTCATTGCATGGATTTCATTCCTTAAAAGAAGAAAAAGTCAACAAATAAATGACCTCACTTTACATCTCAAAGCCCTAGAAAAAGAAAAACAAATCAACAGAAAAATCAGTAGAAGGCAAGAAATAATCAAAATAAGAGCTAAAATCAATGAAATTGATTTTAGAAACAATTGAAAAAAATTGACAAAAGAAAAAGTTGTTTCTTTGAAAAAATAAATAAAATTGACAGAATCTTAGCTTCAGAGAAGAAGAGAGAAAACTCAAATTACCAGCATATGAGATAAAAAAGGTAATATCACAACAGACACTACAGAAATACAGAGGATAATTAGAAATTATTTTGAAAACTTATATTCCAATAAAATAGAAAATAGTGAAGGCATTAACAAATTTCTTAAGTCATACAATGATTGAATCATGAAGATAAATACAATTTAAATAGACCAATATCAAGTGAAGCAATAGAAGACACCATCAGAAGCCTACCCACCAAGAAAAGCCCAGGTCTGGATAGATACACAGCTGAGTTCTACAAGGGCTTTAAAGAACAACTAACACATATACTCTTCAATTCATTTCAGGAACTAGAAAAAGAGGCAGCACTTCCAACTCATTCTGTGAGGCCAATATCACCCTGATTCCAAAACCAGGCAAAGACACATCAAAGAAAGAAAACTTTAGACCAATATCTCTAATGAACATAGATACAAAAATTCTCCACAACAGTGTTTATAGAAGCATAATTCACAATAGCTAAACTGTGGAACCAATCTAAATGCCGTTCTGTAGATGAATGGATTAAAAAACGTGGTGTATATACACAATGAAATATTACTCAGAAATAAAAGAGAATAAGATCATGGCATTTGCAGGTAAATGGATACAGTTGGAGAAGATAATGCAAATGTGAAGTTAGCCATTCCCCAAAATCAAATGGCGAATGTTTTCTCTGATATAAGGTGACTAACTCATAGTTGGTAGGGAGAGGGAACTTGGGAGGTATTGACAAACTCTAGATAGGGCAGAAGGGTGGGACGGGAAGGGAAGAGGAAAGGGGTTAGCAATGATGGAGGAATGTGATGAACATCATTATTCATAGTACATGTTTGAAGACATGAATTATTGTGAACATACTTTATATACAAACAGAGATGTGAAAAATTGTGTTCTATATGTGTAATAAGAATTTTGATGCATTCCACTGTCATGTATCTAAAAACTAAAAGCAATTAAAAAATAAATAAAGGAAAGTAGGAAAAATGAAAAAAAATTAAAATAATAAATACAAAATAATATTAGCCAATATTTAGCTTGACTGAGAAACAATGTGATCGAATTCAAATAATAAATCATAAATAAAAAAGAGACATTAGAACTATTACCCCAGAAATGCAGAAGAGTATTATAGATTACTTTGAAATATTACAAACTGACAAATTATATAAATTAATTTTAAGATTTATAAACTAACAAATTGTATAAATGAAAATAAATGGATAAATATCTGGAATATACAACTTACCAAGAGTAAATCAGGAAAAAAAAGAATATTAGAACAGATTCAATATTGTGAAAAAAGATGGAATCAAAATTCTCCCAGTAAAGAAAACCAGGACCAGATACCTTCACTGGAAATTCTACCAAATATGAAAGTATAATTAGTATCCTTCCTTTTTAATCTTTTCCAAAACAGTGAGGAAGAAGAAACACTTCAAACTCATCTCATGAGGCCAGAATTATGCCCATGTCAAAACAAGAGGAGGACCCTATGAAAAAGAAAATTAGTATCCAATATGCTAATATAAGTGTAAAAAATCAACAAAATACTAGAAAAAGAAGTTCAATAGCACATGAACAGGAGCATACACCATGATCAATTGGCTCTGTTACCAGGATACAAGAACAATTCAACATAGGCAAGTGAGTAGTTGTGGCACATCACAGAGGAAGGATGTAGTCATATGATAATTTCAATTCTTCACCATTTTATTATAAAACTCTCAAGAACCAATTCTTATAATTTCATTCTTCATGAAACTGAAATTCTTTAGCAGAACAATGGACAGAAAAAAAAAGATTTTCTGATAAAAAACTGTTACAATATCTCAACTCTTTTTGGAGATGACATGATCTTACATTAAAGACAACCTAAAGACTCCATTGGAAAATTTCAAAACTAATAAAAAAAATCACTTTAAGTATAGGACACCAAGTCACATTAAACTATCTTACATTTCTACACAATAAAATAAAAACTGTGTGAAAGGGAGATAATAAAATGATTTCATCCATATTAGCATCAAAACAAATGAAAGATAGGAACCCAGAGGGAAAGATCTGTACCTTGAAAAGTAGAAAATACTGAGGACAGAAGTCAAAACAGAGACAAGGTAATAGAAACACATCCTGTGTTCATGGATTGGAAGAACATATATTTTCAAATGTCTGAACTAACAAAGAGATCTCCAGATTTAATACAAATCCAATCAAAACCTAATTACTCTTTTCACAGAAATAGCACAAGTATTGAAATATTTGCAGAACCATAGAAAACCCCAAATAACCAAAACAATCGTTAATAAGAACAAAGCTGAGTGTGTGCACTTCCTGATTTCAGATTATATCACAAAGCTATAGCAGTCAAACCAGCATTGCCTGGGCATGCAAACTGGCCCACAGACCAGTGAAACAGAATAGAGAGCCCCAGAACACTCCCCAAGCACAATGAACTAATCATCAACAAAAATGCCAACAATATGCAAAGAAGAAACATCAGTATCTTCAATAAATGGTACTGCTAAAAACTGAATATCCAAAAGCAAAATAATTAAATTAGACTGCTATTTTATGACATACACAAAGATCAACTTAAAGTTAGTTAAACATTTAAGACCTGAAAACATATGATTTCTAGATGAAAATACAGAGAAAGATCTTGGATATTGGTCTTGACAATTATATTATTTAATATGATACCTAATGCACAGCCAATAAAAGGAAAAACAAATAAGCAGGAATGCATCAGACTAAAATTTTATAGACAACAATTAGAAAAAAAAACATGCAAAAAAAAAAAAAAAACAGAGATAACCCATGGAATGAGGGAAAATATTTACAAGCCATGATTTCCAATAATGTGTTAACTTCCAAATGATGCAAGGAAATCATTCAACTCAGTTATCAAGGAGGCAAATAACCTAATTATAAAAAATGTCCAAAGGTTCTGGACAGGAATTTTCCAAAGAACATATGCAAATGGCTGAAAGGTAACACTTAACATTACTGAACATCTAAATACCATAGAATAAAATCATATTTGATATAACCTCAAACCAGTTAGAATGGCTATTATCAGGAATACAGAAAAGTAAAAAAGTGTTCTTGGTGAAGAGAAAGGGGAACACTGTTCAGCATTGACCTAGTTATCAATAGGTACGATCATTATGGAAAGGAGCATAAAGTTGTTTTGAACAACTAAACTCTGTTGTAATCCAATAATCCTGCTTTGAGATACAAGATAAAATGACTCTATCAAGACGGCATCTACATGTTCACCTTCATTGCTCATTTTTTACAGTAGATAAGAGGAAACATGTGAACTGTCCATCAAGAGATGAATGGCATTGTGATGCCTCCTGCTTCACTTTTCTTGCTATGGATTGCTTTAGCAATTCTGGGTCTCTTATTTTTCCAAATAAATTTCATGATTGCTTTTTCTATTTCTATGAAGAGTGCAATTGGGATTTCAATAGAAATTGCATTAAATCTGTATAACACTTTGGTAATATGGCCATTTTGAAACTATTAATTCTAGCTATCCAGGAGCATGGGAGATCTTTCCATCTTCTGAGGTTTTCTTCAATTTATTTCTCTAGTGTTCTGTAATTTTCATTGTAGATGTATTTCACCTCTTTTTTTTTCAATTGATTCCCAAGTATTTTATTTTATTTTGTTTGAAGCTATTGTGAATGGAGTAGTTTTCCTAATTACATTTTCAGTGGATTCATCACTGATGTATAGGAATGCATTTGATTTCTGGGTGTTGATTTTATATCCTGCTACTTTGCTGAATTCATTTATTAGTTCTAGAAGTTTTCTGGTGGGGTAATTTAAATCTTTTACACATAGAACATGTCAGCAAATAGTGATAGTTTGAGTTCTTCTTTACTTATTTGTATCCCTTTAATTTCTTTCTTCTGTCTCATTGCTCTGGCTAGTTTTAAGGATGATGCTGAATAGAAGTGGTGAAAGAGGACATCCTTGTCTTATTCCAGTTTTTAACTCAAATGCTTTCACTTTTTCTCCATTTAGAATGATGCTGGCCTTGGGTTTAGCATATATAGCTTTTACAATGTTGAGGTGTGTTCCTACTATCCCTAGTTTGCCTAATTTTTTGAACATGATGGTGTGGTGTATTTTGTTAAACGCTTTTTCTTCCTCTATTGAGATAATCACAAGATCCTTGTTTTTAGGTATACTAATATGAGGAATTATGTTTATTGATTTCTTTATGTTGAACCAACATTGCATCTACAGAGCTATAGTAATAAAAACGGCATGGCATTGGCACCAAAATAGACTTGTAGACCAGTGGTACAGAATAGAAGACAAGGAGACAAACCCACATAAATACGGTCACTTCATACTAGATAAGGATGCCAAAAACATTCACTGGAAAAATGTTACCCTATTCAGCAAATGGTGCTGGCAAAACTGGAAATCCATATGTAGCAAAATTAAATTAAACCTCTATCTCTCACCCTGCACAAAAATCAATTTCAAGTGGATCAAAGGCTTAGGCACTAGAACAGAGACCCTGCGGTTGATAGAAGAAAAAATAGGCCCAAATCTTCACCACAACAGGCTAGGATCTGAATTCCTTAACAGGACTCCTAAATCACAAGAAGTAAAGTCAAGAATCAATAAATGGGATGGATTCAAATTAAAAAGCTTCTTCTCAGCAAAGGAAATAATCAATAAGGTAAGGAAAGAGCCTAGAGATTGGGAGAAAATCTTTAGAAAATCTGTCCTTTGCATGATTTTAGGCTTATCTTCTCATTTTCAGAAACTCATGGAACCACTTCACAGATTCCTAGGAAAGAAAAAGAAGAATGCACACATATAAATTTTCACATATATATAAATTTACATGCCACATGCACCTCCAATAAAGCGTTAATCTCTAGGATCTATAAAGAACTCAAAAACTTAACACCAGAGAAACAGATAACCCAATAACTAACCAGCTAAGGAATTGAACAGACACTTCACAGAAGAAGAGATAAAACTGATCAACAAATATATGAAAAAATGTTCACCATCTCTAGCAATTAGAGAAATGCAAATCAAAACTAGTGTAAGATTTCATCTCACTCCTGTCAGAATGGCAATCATCAAGAACACAGGCAACAATAAGTGTTGGCAAGGACGTGGAGAAAAAGGTACACTCATTCATTGCTGGTGGAACTGCAAAGTGGTGCAACCCCCCACCATGGAAAGCAGTATGGAGATTCCTCAGAAAACTGGGAATGGAACCGCCATTTGACCCAGCTATCCCACTCCTTAGTTTATACCCAAAGGACTTAAAATCAGCATACTTCAGTGATACAGCCACATCAATGTTTATAGCAGCTGAATTCATAATAGCTAGACTATGGAATCAACCTAGGTATCTCTAGGTGAATGGATAAAGAAAATGTGTTATATATAATCAATAGAATATTACTCAGCTTTAAAGAAGAGTGAAATCATGGCATTTGTCAGTAAATGGTTGGAGTTGGAGAACATCATGCTAAGCAAAATAAGCCAATCCCACAAAACCAAAGGCCAAATGTTTTCTCTAATATGTGAATGCTAATTCACAATAAGGTGGAGGGCACTAGGGAAGAATATCATTATTTTAGATTATGTAGAAGGAGGGGATGGGAGGAGAAGAGAGGGCATGTGAGGATAGGAAAGATAGCAGAATGAAACAGACATGATTACTGTATGTATATATGTCACTGCATGACAATGTGATTCTGCAACAAGTGTACTCAGAAAAATGAGAAATTATATCCCATCTATGCATGATATATCAAAGTGCATAAATGCATTCTTCTGTCATGTATAACTAATTAAAACAAATAAAAATACTTGAAAAATTTATTAAAAAAACAAGAGAGATGAATGGATGGGGATATGGCTCAGTGAGTCAGTGTCTTGCATTCCTGATGCTTTGGCTCAATCCCCAGGACTGAAAGAAAAGTGTAGAGTACAAAAGCTCATATATTATGTATACTATGAAAATATATACATATGGAATATCATATGAGAGTATAGGTATGAGTATATATGTATAAATAAATTTACAGATATACAAATTTGCATACATATAAATTTATATATTGATACATATCAACTCAAATATATAAAAGTGTAATTCAGCTTTAGAGGAAGGGCTACATGCAGCAGCATGATTAATTCTGGAGGACTTTAGGCAAAGTGAAATTAGTCAAATATATAAAATCATATACTGCATGATCACATTTATATGTGGGATCTCAAATGTAGTTGAATCTTTGTTGAGAGAAAAAAAAAAGGAGTGATATTTACCAGACTAGAGAGGGGAGGAATATTAAATATGTTGGTTAAAGGGTAGAAGTTGTCAGTCATGGAGTTAATTAATGTGGACAACATAACATGCGGCGTGAGACTCTAATCTGCACGTATTATGCATGCTATATAGCTTGATGGCAGTAGTCATGTCACAGTGTATATGTACATCAAGACATCACGTTGTTCACCTTAACTACAATTTTTATCAATCATTTCTCAAATTAAATACAACTAGTGTGACTGAGGAAGTGAATTTAATTTTCTTGAATCTTAATTTACTTACATCTGATCTTATTTTCAATTTAATTTTTGCTTTTAAGTCAGTATGTCTAGTAAGTATGGCATTTTGATGCTGGGAATCAAGCCCAGGGCTTTGGCCATGGTGAGCACACCCTGTATCACATGGCTACACCCTCAGCCATGACTACAGTATGGTATATCACAGGTACCAAGTGCTTGTATGAATGCAAGATTTTGTTCCACCATTTTTGTGTTGAGGGAAATTGACAAACATATACCTACTTATCTATAATATAGGACTATTTTGATAAAATCAACATTACTGATCTGTTGTGAAGAGTGAATAAAAACTTTACGAAGTAAAAATCACTTAATAAATGCTTAACAGGCATGAATTATTTCACAAAAAGTAATTGTTACAAATCTGTGGTTAAGAATATCATTACTCCACAAAGGGAAAACACAGTGTCCTTCAACACAGAAGTGTGAGATTCGGGAAGGTTTTTGGAAAGTGGTCTGTCCTTTGCATGATTTTAGGCTTATCTTGTCCTCATTTCCAGAAAATCATGGAACCACTTCAACAGATTCCTAGGAAAGACAAAGAAGAGTGCACATATTTTTACCTGGCAGTGCCGTAGGAAAGAATCAGACAACTTGGCCACGTCACATGCACCGTGTAATCATCTTTGCTTTACGGAGGCAGAGATGCAGAAGACCCAATTTGACTTGACTGAGATCACAGGCTCTGATTCACTGGGACATGAGCACACTTTTTGTATTCTGAGTGAGGAAATAAAAGTCTAAGAAGGGAACAATGCAGCAAAGTAAGAAGAAACGTACAATAAAATCCCTCCAAGTATTTGACCTTGGACTCTCTTATCATATTGCCTCAATTCCATCTAGATGATTCCAAAAGTGTGCTCCACCTCCTATCCATGGCTTCTCACTGAGGGCTTGGGAATGCATGATATTCAGTCCCAATTAGATATCTCAGAGAGTATTATAGGCCTATTAAGAAAAAAAGTGTTTTTTTTTAAAGGAAAAAATCCTGATCTAACAAAAGAGCTAGCCCTTCAAACTGCTGTGTCTTCTTTCTACAGTCTTCATCTGATGTTTTATTAATGTGGCAGCTGCATTTTAATTAACGGAATTCTTTATTGCACATGTGCCCTGAGGCTGCTTGAGAGATGACATGGTCTTAAAAGTCTACAGAGTAGACAAATAAGCAAATATTGCCTCAGACAACATCTCCCCACACGTACTGGTAATAGGTATTAATTACTGGTTGGGGTTTTACAGAGACAATCTAAGCCATCAGGACATTTACCCTCCTCTCCTCAGCATCAGGGTCAGAAAGATCATACTGGGAAGCACCAAAAGGGAAACAAGGAGCATTGGGGAATTTCATCAGCCTGTGTGTATGAAATATATGGAAATTAGAAAAAAAAAGTTGAGATTGCTCTCTCCCTTTGGATTCTCTCAAAAGCCAACTCTGAGACAAAGATTTGAGGGACAGAAGTGTATTTGAGAGTTAACCTCAAGTAGCACCAGTGAGGCAATGAAAAATTGGACAACAGCATTTGCAAAATTATCCAGTAGCCAGTATGAACAACTGGAGCAAAATCCCACTGGAGGACAGAGACAGGGCAGGGCACAGCTCAGGTATTGCAAACCAGCATGACTCTGATGCAGCGGCCCGCTGTGCCCCACAGGTCCTGGATGGAGGCTGCATTTCTCTGAAGGCTTTAATCCTCTGCCAGAGGAATGTTTTAAGGAAACTGCTGCTTTTTCTTGTGGATGGCGAATATTTTTTTTCTTTCTCTAGAGTCATAGGGAGTTCAGAAAAAATGATGAAATGAGACCTAGGTGGGTCATTGCTTCGAGTCAGCCAGCCTCTCTGGAATATAGGTCTGCTGTTTTGCAAAATTAACCAATAAAGGCAGCAAGTCTGTGGCCTCCAGGATATTGGAGTTGTAAAGGAAGGATAATTGAAGGTGATGAGAAAATATGGATGAGATAAATGCAAGAGGATTTCCCAGGTTCAGGTGACTGCCTCTCCAAGAGATGAGCATCAGACCCACCTCAGGTGTTCTTTACCTTAACCATGATTGGGTGTTTCAGGACCACTACCTTAAAACACAAATGTGACTCTGCAGAGTACAGAGCAGATTACTTTTTAAAAACAATTATACTCCCCAAAATAAGTCACTTGGGAGGGTTGACAATAGAACCTGATTCATGGAGAAGGACCCTGTAATGCCTGCCAGTCTAATTATTCAGAATCACATTTTGTACATTTGGTGTATGTTGTAAAAAACTTTCACATTTATGGTGGGTTGGTCCTTGAGGAATCTGAAATGGATACTATGATTGTTATTTCACATGTAGAGAGTGGGTCTCCAAGGTTCTTTAGACATATAGAAGAGAGAACTCAGTTTTAGGAATTTAATTTGGGCCAAGAGCAATACATAGAAAACTTGGTATAAAATCTCTAGTTAGAATGTCTCCAACAACCATGAAAGGCAGCAATAATCAATCTACTTTGCATGTGAGAAAAATGAACCAAAATTAAATCAGTTGTTTGACGTTTCAACACCATTCCCAATGCAGCTTTGACATATCCTGTTCCTGAGATTGCAATATTCTACCACGAGTATTTGGATTATATAGCTTTTGCTTTTACAATGTTGAAAGTACATTGATGCCAGTTCTTATTTACCTTAGCTTAACCAACACCTAAAACACAATAGTTTGCTACTTTACTGCATAGTAGAACAGTCATTGAAAATGCTGCTAAGTGCAATGATTAGGCTGTTTACATCACAATTCCTTGAGGAGCTGAAATGGCATTTCTTCAAATCTATTTAATGATTCTACTGCACAGCAAATATTAGAGCCACAGGTCTGTACCACAGAAAGTGTTCAGATGCATAAAGTCAGTTTTAACAAGGATCTTTCTCTCTCCATTCATAAAATTTGGAAAATGGTACCTCTATTTTAGGGAATCTCAAGAGTTAAATGGAATTTTAGAAATAAAATTGCTTAGTACACTTTTGGTGCATAGAAAAATAACAACTTGTAATTATTATCATTGTTCAGAGTACCTTTGCTGTCATTGCGAGTGGTATTTAGCTGTTGATTGAGCAGGTAGATTTTCTCCTAAGTTGTAACATCCTACCCCTGACAACATTAGGGTCCTATCAAAAATTCATTTTCCTCTTAACATTAGTTCTATGATGAATTAATCAGCAAATATGACGTCATTCCAGAACCTGCCTGACCTGAGTTTCTTCATTTGTTTGTGGACTGTCTGAGGATTGAAGGCAAATTCCAGACAGGACCACCTGCAGACAGAAGGCTTTCCCAGGGGCATGCTCAGGAGGCACGCAGCCCTGCCTATTCCACATGTCTTCCCATCAGGAAGGCAGGGTCCTCGGGATGTGCCAGGACACAGAGCCAACATTTCTGATTGAATTTGAGAATGCAAATGGATGCTCTCTAGATGGAAACTGAGGAGGAAAAGTATGGCAAACCATCTGGTTTAGTGTAGAGAAATTACAGTCCTCCAAGAGGTCAGAAGCAAAGGCCCATTTCTTAAATAAGATCAGAAATATGAGTAAATCAATACGAGTTGGCGACCCTATGAAAGTTTCAAACTGTTAACCTTCAAATAGGTGCTGATATTTTTCAAACCTCTCTTTAGTTCCAAAGCTGTAAATTGAGGATGTTGATATCATTCTCCTGACCTAGTAAAAATCTAGTAGGAAAGCAATCAAAGGAATCAACGAATTATGTGATAATTGTGTGGATCTACTTTGAACATCATAAATCTTGATGCAAATAGGAAGGGGTCACAACTAGCATCAGTGAATCTAGTTTAGCCTATGCTGTATTCAAAAAACAAAGCAAAACATTAAAAGGGTAGGGGGAAGTTCTAGACCCACGTGGTATTTTTCAGTCTCAGGAAGCAAGGCTGTGTAATCTGGACAGAAGTGCCACCAAAACTTCATCCTGCCACCTGAGTGAGAATTTATCACTGTCTCACTTGCAGATGTGGCCTGGACCAAAGGATTTCCTTCAAAAACATCACTTTCACTTTAGGTCAAAGTATTTTCAGGAGTGACTTTTTGCATAAAGCCATGGTTACTGTGTGGCCACTAAGTTCAATCCAACTCTTAGCCTAAAGGAATACTTCAGGCTTCTAGATAATTACAAACCAGTCACATTTCCACAAAACCATGATTAACTATTCAAATGTATAACAAGTGATTATATTCTAAGAGCAATTCAGCTAATTACATTGCATTAAAAAATTAGAAATAGATTAATTCTAAAAGCAAAGTATATACTCAGGATTTCTATGTAACAGCTTGTGCATAAATATTTAATGCATATGAAACCTTTGATGGGAGTGTTTGGCAAACATTCACTTGGGAAAGGAATCAACAAATTATGTGATAATTGCTTTTGTGTAGCTTGGCTCAAGAACTAGAGGAAAATAGAATTGAGAATTTAGGATTGGGTATATTCTCAGACCTAAATGCTCTAAAAACTTATCTATAAGTTTAGTAATGTTATGTATAGTAATTTTCCTCACAGATTTTATTTTCAACCTTTTTTAATTCTGATAATTTATTTCTTCATTGGTCATAAAAAGTGAATATATTTGCAGTGAGTGGTATAAACTTTAGATAACTTATACATTGTGAAATCCTTAAATCAAAGTAACATCCATTGTCTCGATACTCATGATTTTTGTGGGAGAACACTTAAAATGTTTCTCTTAGCATTTATTCATAATAAAATACATTGTTATTAACCTTTATTCACCCTTTTATACAATAGATCTCTTGAACTTTTTCCTCCTAAATGATATTTTGTATCCTTTGATAAACCACCTCTCAGGCCCTAGGAATACTATTGCACTCTCACACGTTTATCTTCCTCTTCCTCTACCTGGCAGGGAGATTTTTAATATAGAGAGATAGACAGTCATAGGATTTGGTCCCATGCCTTAGCTATTGTGAGCAATGCTGCCTTAAACAGAGGAGTGCAGATGTCCCCTGGACATAGGACCTCACTTCCATGGGACATATATGCAGAATTAGGATTGTTGAATCATATGATAGTTCTCATATTGAAAAACAAATAAAGTTTCAGGTAACGTTCTGGATCCTGGTCAGGTGAGTATGACCAAGGGTAACTTTGGGTAGTTAAACTCTCTGAATATCAATTGTTCTTTATTGTAGATTTCATTGGTTAATGTTTTGATTCTCAAGGTACATTTAGAGCATCTACTGTGTGGGAACCCTGTGATAGGCTCTGACATGCAGGAGGACACAAGGCAGTGTAGCCCCTGCTTGTGGGCATCAAGTTCTAGTGAGAGAGGGAGATGTTCAGGAAAATACTTTGCAAGTTACAAATGCAGTGTTACAGTTTAGATATTAGGTGACCCCCAAAAAACTTATGTGTAAGAAAATGCAAGAAGGTTTAGAGGTGAAATAGTTGGGTTCTGAGAGCCTTCATTCAATCAATGAATCCCTGATGGGATTGAGTGGTGAGTGAAGGCAGGTAGGGTGTGGCTGGAGGGAGTGGGCATTGGGGGCGTGCATTTGGGGTGCATATTTTGTGTCTAGGGAGTGGAGTCTCTCTCTTCTTCCTGGTGTGATGTACTGAGCTGCTTCCTCTGTCATTCCCTTCTGCCATGATGTTCTGCGTCACCTCCAGCCCTGAGGAATGGAGCCTGCTGTCTATGGACTGAGACCTCTGAAACCGTGAGCACCAAAATATACTTTTCCTCCTCTAAAATTGTTCTTGTGAGGTCTTGTAGTCACAGAAGTGGAAAAAGTCGACTAAGACATCCATAAAATTGGAATGAGGGTGGTGAGTGAGAGGCTCAGCTTGTGGTAAAGAAAGTGACACGTGTCCATCCCAGTGCAGGGGTCCAGGGAGACCTACACCAGTGGGACCCTATGGCAAATACTGAGATATATAAAATTTACATGAGAGAGGAAAGAAAGAGTGGAGGGGCAAGGAAGAAGTCAGTGACAAGAGGTGTTTTATGTGTCAAGAGCTAAGGTATCATCACGTAGAATATACTTTAATATGCATTTACTCTGAAATTCAAAATGCATAACATTTATCTTAAAATGATGAAATAGGAATAAAATGACAATCTACATTAGAAATTAGAATGAATGAGATAATTTTGAAAATTAAAATATGATTAAATTAACCTCAAATCATAAAGGTTGTTTGAAAATGAGTAGTAGGAGAAGCCTGAAAATTGCATATTACTTCATATTTATTTTCTATCCTGTGGTATTTCATAGAATTCTAACTTATTTAAGATTACTCAATTGATATATAATAAAAATAGAATTATTACCCTGTAACCTTTCCGCAGGATCTCAATAAAGAGAGGGTGCAAGCCGAATGAGTGAGTGAAAGGGTAAATGGCAGATTTGTACTAAGAAGAGAGGAAAGGGTGTAATCTATAGCAATTAAATATAAGAAGGACAATGCCCCATCCTGTGATTAATCCTCTGTTCTTGAACTAATTACTACATCCTTTATAGTGGTCATATTTTAGTCATCTGACTAATATTCCTAATGATTATTAACCTTAACATGCACAAAGCTACCCATTCATGGACACTTAAATTCCTTGAAACTTTTACATAAACTTTAAATTGTCAGAATTTTTTTTTTCAAATGGGACCCAGTAGATTATATAATTTATTATGTCTCAATAAAAATTTTAAGCCAGGCATAGTGGTGTGCCCCTGTAATCACAGTGACAGGGGCAAAGGTAAGAGAATCACAAGTCCAATGGCATCCTTAGCAACTTAGAGAGGTCCCAGGCAACTTAAAGAGACCCTGTCTCAAAATCAAAGATAGAGGGCCTAGGGATGCCACTCAGTGGTAAAGCATCCCTGGGTACCATCCCTAGTACAAAAATTAATAACTATTTAAATAATTGGAAATGTTAACTATCCTGATTTGATCATTACACACAGTATATGTATCAAATTAACACATGGCATCTCATGCTTTTGTATAATTAAAATAAATAATAATTAAAAACTAAGCTGAGGGCTGGGGATGTGGCTCAAGCCGTAGCGTGCTCGCCTGGCATGCGCGGGGTGCTGGGTTCGATCCTCAGCACCACATAAAAATAAAATAAAGATGTTGTGTCCACTGAAAAAACTAAAAATAAATATTAAAGAATTCTCTCTCTCTCTCCTTCTCTCTCTTAAAAAAAAAACTAAGCTAAGTGGCACATATTTCTCAGATTAGTAATCCAGTTTTATCCCAAATGAGCTAAAAACAAAATAGCAAACCAGGGGCCCATGGAATGCTCTATGTTCTTTCCTTCTTTCTTTCTTGGCTTTTAAATTTTTCTGATCTTATTATTCATTCACAAACACTTGTCCAAGCATATTTTTTGGCAGAAATGTAGAAATATTAAATCATAGTCATAATATAAATACAAAGAAAAGATAAAAATAGTACATAAATGATTTTTACACAGTTCTTTTTTGTAAGTAAATACTTTTATATTAAAACTAATGAAATGTATACTCTCTACACAGTGACAAGTATAGTCTGGCTTTCAGAGGGAAAGTTTTAAGAACTGTCATTTCCCGGTTGCAGAGATCCTCTCTAAGGAATTACTCAATGTTCAGAGTGGTTTGGTAAACCTCTCTGGACAATCAGATTTTGTTCTGGTCTATGAGTTTATCTGCTCCCAGAGGTCTAGAAGTAGAGGCTGATCCAAGGAAGACTTAGTTTTCCTAGCTAGATAGCATCTCTCCATAACATGTCATTTTATAATATACAGAATTCCTTATTAGAGATTTTCCAAGTGCAATTAAAAGTGCATGTGAAGTGGGGGTGACCATGTTTCCTGACTAGCTTAGGGTTGAGGTTGTCCCCTGGGCAATCTGGATGAGTTAGTCATTCTAAACTGAGGGAAAAACTTTCTTTTTCAGGCCTGTAGTTCCACATTAGAAATATTTTGCAAGTAGCAGAAGCTTTCCACTTTAAATAGCAAAGACTTAATTTAAACTTTAAATATTTTAAGTTAAAGAAATCAAACACTTCCATTCCTTCTTAAAGAGAACACAATTGAACTTTTTATTTCATGTTGCAAATTGAGCAATAAAATGATAGTCCCCATGGTTCCTTAACTTCAGTCAGGAATCATTCCAAATTTACGATTAGCAATCCTAGAACTATAATCTGAAACCCTTCTTTGGATTTTTGCTATTTGCAATCATTGGGATGTCTAATTGCTTCATTGAAGGATGTCCTGTTCCCCCTGCTCCTTATTTGCTGAGCTTCTTTAAATAGTATCCTTGTCTTGTCCATCTTTGTACTTCTCACCATGAGCCAGCTGTGAGAGAGAGAGAGAGAGAGAGAGAGAGAGAGAGAGAGAGAGAGAGAGACCTTTGTAGAGAATAGCTCAGAAACAAGGCAAAGCTCATTTCCTGCTCAGCATCCATCAACTAGTTGAACATCACTCTCTCAGTTTAGCCTATCAATGGTGGATTATTGATTAAGAATTTGATGTTAAGCATCTGTGACAAGCATTCTATATTTCACTTGTCTTAACACTACAATTTTTTGGTAATTAATTATTCAATGTCTAGTTCTCCACCTAGACTTTTAAGTACACATGGGCCAAGCTAGCTCTCTGCTGTATTCCCAGTGATGTGGCAGCAGCATTATCATAGTGTCTGGCATGTGTGATCACATAATCATTGAATTGGTGTAAATATATTAATAATGTGCTAACATTTATTAAGATATGATACTATCTGAACACATTGGGCATTTTGCCTACCTCTCTGCATTCTACCCAATCTTGACCTTCAGAGTAACCAAATTAATATCACATTTTGTTCTTTTATTTCCTGATATGCAGGTGATTGTTGGGATGGACTGGGGCACAAGTCTGTAAGTTTTAAACTCATTCTTCTTACATAAAGTTTTAGAGGCCTCCAGGTCTTCAGGGACTATCGACTGGGTGTATCAGTTCCCTGTCATGTGGTTCTTTCTATGGGGCAATTCAACTGGCTTTCCCCCAGAGTAAGGACTCTGAGAGGGAGCCTAAGGAAGGATACCCAGGACACAGTCCACATCTATCTGGTAACTTAGTTTAAAACATGACCTCCTGTACACCTGTGGACTAGTTATTAGAATTGAGTTAGTATGTTCAGGTCACACTCAAGGAGATAGGAGCACTATATGTTTGGGGCCATCCTAGGGTATATGCTGCACCATGCACACATAGAGGAATTGGATTTTGTTGTACAAAAAGTAGAGAAAAATTAAACTTGAATTTTGGAGAATAGATGAAAAAGAAGCTGGGACAAATGAATTTATCTGTACTACCATTGAGCCATGTAATTGAACTGAAAAAGGAAAAGACAGGAAATGACAAAGTAAAGGACAACATAACTGTTCAGGGACACAGAACCTAGTGAACTTATTTCTTGCAAAGGTATAGATTTTAACAATCTAAAACTGCATTATTTGCATAAAAAATGAACAAATAAATAAATATTGAAAGTTGGATTCAATTGTTGGGTGAGAATTTTTAAGTGAAAATATGAAGAGAGCTTGAACCCTGTGAGGCTGTATTAGAGAGAGATATATCAGTGCAACTCATGTTTGCTGTGAAAGATGCGAGAGATGAAAAATAACCCACTGTAGACACCTGTGTGTCCACAGGTTGACAGCTATCTCCACCCCAGCTTAGGCTACCCCCACAAGTTGTAAAGATAGCAATGCTGACATGGTGTCCCTCTGAAGCGATAAGAACACCTTACCTGTCTGGTATCCTTCCCCCAAACTCAGGACCCCAGACAAATCTTGTGAAAGTCTCAAACAAACCCAAATCTAGGGATACCCAGAAAAATACCTGACCAATAAGTCTAAAATTGACAAAGTCAGCAAGACAAATATCTGAGAAACTGGCAGGGTGGAAGAGACAGCATAAATGTGTATGGAGTCACCCATACTAGAATCTGGGCCATCGAAAAGGACTTTAGTGAAGAACTTATGAAAGGAAAAAAACATACTTCAGCTACTGTACTATGGTTATTTTTTGTAATTTTGATCACTATTCTATGGATGCATGTATTTTGATGAATATAGGGAATGTATCTCACTGTGTGTGCACTCTTGTTGTATTTACACATAGATCGCACACTGCCTCACTGGACCACTGGAGTTGTGCAACTATCATGCAGGTCATTACTAGCCACATCAGCATGTGCATCCTGAAACACATTCTCCTGCACAATTGTGATATTGTGTCATACACAACACAGGTGTCATTGTTATATAATGACAACAATGATATAACTTTGTTACCTAAAATAGTTTCCACACTCAGATATTTCCACGTATTCCAATCATACCTTTTACACCTCTTAATTTTTAATCCAGGGAAAAACCAAGGAGTAACTGAGGATCAAAACTTGACTTTAGTTATTTGTAACTATTTTATAAGCCTAAGACCTTCTCAAAAAAAGAAGTTAAGAAGGGAAAGACAGGGAAACAACCTTGTTGGGTCAGCTGATTTTCTTTAGCCATGTTTCCTTGGGGCCCTTTGTTGGTGTTGAGTTTGGACTGAAAATCAGGCTTAGTCCATGCTGAAAGATTCTATTGAGGTAAAGAGAAACCAGCAGTGCTTCAGGCAATTGTTGAAGGTGATTGAAAATTAGAAGCTAGAGAATCCTAAATGTAGTCTAATCCTTCTTATAGGGCAATTGGTAAATTATTCAGTGATGCAGGAACCCCAGGGGGACTCAGCCAGAGAGGCAGACTAGAGTTTCTGGAACTCTCATGGTTCTTGGAAGTGGGATCAGGTCTGAAATTAGCATAACTATCTATTCCCTTTAGATGACTGAGAAGTTTTCTCACTGTGGGGCTGGAGGCAAAGAGCCAGGGTAAAATTTCCTTAAGGCAGAACTTTTAGGGTTCAGCAGGCAAAAATCAACCACGCTCTTAATAAAAAGTTCAGGAGTACCTCACTTGAGGAATGAGCAAGGGGTGATGCGAATCTGATTAAAAATAAATGCCCATGCCAAATAAGACCCACCTCAAACCCTAGTGACATTGTGGGGTTGAGTCTCCCATCCTGTCTATCAGAAGAGAAGAACAAACCATCCATGTCCTGTGTGGTTCTTTCAGACATTTGTCTGGCAAATATAAACAGCATACTAGACATGTGAGGAGGCTAGATTATCCAAAGATATGAGGAGAATGAACAATCCAGTCATCCCACAGACATTCTAGATATCGGAATGATCATACAAGAACTTAAATAAATGTGTTGTGTGACAGTATCTAAAAGTTAAACTTTATTGAAAATGTTCATGAGCAAACTGAACACATCAAAAACCATGATTGGTGAATGTGAAGATAGTTCCAGAATATTAGACTGAAACATGAAAAGGAAAGAATAAATTCTCAGAGGGCAGAACTCAGTGATAGAGCCACGTCAGACAAATTATGTGGACCATAGACCTCCAGAAGGTGGGAGGGAAAGCACAGAGGAGGATGCCTTGCTAGAAGACATGATAGCCGGGTTTCCAAACTGAAGAAAGCCATCACCCCGCAGACTTGGGAGGCTTAGTTCTACATGGAAGTCCCATGCCACGTCCCCTGCTTTCTGACTCCAAGGTCGAACATGCATGGGACTCATCTGGCACTTAGCATTGCACAACCTGGAAGCAGAGGTGTTATTAATCCTGAGGAGCTACCCATGGCCACTCAGGCAACAGAACAGGACAGATAACAGGATATGCCTTTAACGACATGGAGCCTGAGTGGAGCAGAAAGATAAATTATGAAATCAAATGCACAATTAGAGTTTAAAAGAAAGTCTTCACAACAGGGTAGTAAAGGAGACACACTACTGTCCCCAAGGTCACCTGCAATTAGGTACACGGGACTCTGGATGTCGACAACTTTTGTGCTGTCTTTTGAAGAACAGCGAGAGATTATCACAGGAGAGGTTGAGGATGTGCTGATACAGTGAGATATTCTAAGCAGAATAACACTGAATTATCTTGGAAATTGTAATCCAATTTCTTCTGCCTTTGCAGTAATTGTGGGAGTCATAAAGATAATGATAAATATGCCACGGTTCCCATCTTTAATCAATTTAAATATTAGTGGAGGATAGGAGACCTCCCTGTTATTTTCTAGATATAAATACAAACACACAAATACTTTTATTTCACATAGCAATTGTGATTTCTTCAGGATGCTACTGAGGTTCAGTGATGATTTCTCTAACCCAGGGTCATGCAGTCAACATTTGGCAGAGCTAATGCAGTTCAAATTCAAGTTTTCTGTCTCCATACTTTACATAGACTACAAGGCACACTTAACCATAAGTAAGGAGAATGGGAAGAAAGACACAAATAACACTCCACAGGCTTTCAAAAGAAGGAAAAGGCTGCATAGGGATGCCATATTTAGGGACTGGGATTCTTTATAAATGCATACACCATCTAGGGTCATCGATCATATTCCTTTACAAGAATATAGAATATGGCTGTTTGTGTTAGTTTATAGAACATAATCCACAGAAAAACAGATGCTTTTTACCTCTCCTGGCCTGTGGTCAGGACTTGCAACTGATTTTTGAATATATATAATGTACACAGGAAGCTGTGCATTGGTTCACTTGAATATTTGCATTCTTTTGCCCACTTAACAACAGACCAGGATTTCTCCTTAAGGAAGTAGATTAACAATTGTTTTAAATGGAGAGAAAGATACATGTTTCAAATAATTAGGGGAAAAACTAAGCATATCAACAGCTAGGGCTTGTCAGTTTTTAATAAGCCAGAGTTATGATTAAGTTATAATTATGACATAAAATATTATGCAAAGCTGTAAGGAACAAATGTGAGACATGCTTATTGAATTAGACAGTGTAAATGATAAGTACTAGGGATAAGTACTAGGGATAAAAGAACACTTGCTTCATATTCAAGTAAAATATGTTCATTCTGTTATTTATTATTTAAAATACTGGAATGCAATTCTTCCAACACAAAGTATAAAATATTTAAAAATGTTTTATATATAATTGTCTTTTTCTATCACTGGGAGTTAATGTCAACCTCAAATAGAGAAGCATGGAGTCTTGGAAATCGCAAACCTGAGTTCAAACCTGGTCCATCGCATAACCTTTCATGACCCTGAGTGTGTATTCTCATGTTTCAGTTTTAATCTCTGTAAGCACAAAATAAAATTTTAAAAAATGATTTCTTTTGAACCTGGGGTCTATGTGGCTTAGAAATAATGTACGGATAGTTTTTGATACATAAGAAGGACAAAATGAGGCTGGTGAATAGTTCACCAGATTTCTATTTCAGTGTGACTTCAAATTGATCATGGCTTTTGGCAGCTTTATGTTCTGTGGGTTCTCACTAGGACTTGCTCTCCAGGGAATGAGTGCCCCAGTAGTGCAGGCCACGGGCAGCTCCACATCCCATAGGGCAGGCCCCACAGACACACAATGAGATGGTGTAAACTCTATCAGAGCATTTGGAGAAAAGGAAATCAATTCCTCACTAGTTTAATAAAAGTCTTTTGAAGTATGTGTCATTTTAAAAAATTGATAAGGTTTTATGAGTTTTTAAGAATATAAGGCAAGGTAAAATACTGAGGAGAGAACTTATACAACAAATTATTTCAGAAATGGATTCTACATGTAGAAATTTTTCTTCTAATATTTATCCATAAATTGTCTATTTCCTTGTGTCATCAAAGGAAATTTTGAATTTTTGATAGAAGTGTAATTTCATGATGCTTTTTCTATTTCTATGAAGAACATCATTGGAACCTTGATGAGAATTGCATTAAACCTGTATAGCCCTTTTGGTAGTATGACCATTTTGACAATATTAATTCTACCTATCCAAGAACATGGGAGATCCTTCGTCTTCTAAGGCTTTTCTCCTTTTTTTTTTTTTTTCCTTTAGTGTTCTGTAATTTTTATTGTAGAGGACTTTTATCTCTTTTGTTATATTGACACCCAGATTTTTTTAGAGGCTATTGTGAATAGGGTAGGTATCTTAATGGTTCTCTTTCAGTGGATTCATCACTGATGTATGGGTGTTTATTTTATATTGAAGGCATTTATTAGTTCTAGAAGTTTTTCTGGTGGACTTCCTTAATAAGACCCTTAAAGTACAATAAGTAAAAATCAATAATCAATAAATGTGATGGTATCAAGTTAAAAAGCTTCTTTACAGCAAAGTAAACAATCAAAAGTATGAAGTGAGAGCTAAATAATGGGGAACCTCTTTGTCACCTGTAACCCAGATAGTGCATTAATCTCCAGGATATATAAAGAACTCAAAAAATTTAACACCGAAATAAAGCCACATAACCAAATCAATAAATGAGAAAAGGAACTGAACAGACACTTCATAGGAGAATAAATACAAATGGTCAACAAATATATTTAAAAAAATTTCAAATCCTCTAGCAATTAGAGAAATGCAAATTAAAACTACACTGAGATTTCACCTCAGTCTAGTCAAGATGGCAATATCAAGAATATAAATAACAATAAATGGTGGAGAGGATGTGAGGAAAAGGTACACTCATATATTGCTGATAGGACTGCAAATAGGCGCAGCCACTATGGAATGCAGTATGGAGATTCCTCAGAAAACTCTGAATGGAACCACCATTTGACCCAGTTACCCTAGTCCTCAGTATATAGCCAAAGAAGTTAAAATGAGCACACTACAGTGGTACAGCCACATCACTGTTCATAGCAGCTCAATTCACAATAGCTAAGCTATGGAACCAATCTAGGTACTCTTCAATAGATTAATGGATAAAGAAAATGTGGTTTATATATACAGTGGAGTACTGCTCAGCCATAAGAAGAACGACTTCATGGCTTTTTCCAGCAAGTGGATGGATCTGGAGACTCTCATACTGCATGAAGTAAGCCAGTCTCAAGAAACCAAAGGTCAAATGTTTTCTCCGGTAGATGGAAGCTAACCCACAATAAGCGGAGTGGGGAGAAGTATAGAAGAGCAGCAGATTAGACAATGGGAAATGGAGAGAAGGGAGGGGGGATAAGAAAGGGGAGACAATAGAATGGATCTGACATACTTTTCCTATGTACATATATTAAAACCACACAGTGAATTTCACCACCATGTATATCCATCAGAATGAGACTCTAAATAGATATATTACATGCTTATATAATTATATCAAAATGGATTCTGCTGTCATATATACATATATATTGAAAATAATTTCAATCGAAAAAATAAGTATTTTTAAATATTCAGAAATAAAAAAAAGTCTAGCTGCAACATTCTTGTATGAATGATGGTGTCACTTTGCAGTTCTATAAACAACAACTCATTCAGTTAACATTCTCCTGATATCAACACATCTTAGTCAACTACAAGTCTGCATATGTGTGCATGTGAATACATGTGTGTGTGCACACCAGGAACAGTTCTTGGCACTGGTGACTCACTGCTGTTCAAGGATATTGATCCTCAAGGATGTAAAGTCTTATGTGAAATGGCAAAATTCAACCTGTAATTAAAGAAATGGACCCATGTAGTATTTTGAAATATATAAAATAAGATAATTCAATAAAACAGAGGACTACGGGAGCCTCTTAGAATGAGTGACATTCGAACTGAGAACAGAACGAAATATCTTAGTAACATGAAGTAGGTAGCTGTGCAGAGTTGCAGAGCACAGGCCTGGCAGGGTGTGAGGTCAAGGTGTAGAACCACTCTGTAGTCGTGAGGTAGTATGTTAAAGACTGTGGGGACACAGCCACATCAATGTTTATAGCAGCACAATTCACAATTGCTAAACTGTGGAGCCAACCTAGATGTCATTCAATACATGAATGGATAAAAAAAAAATGAGGCATATATACACAATGGAATATTACTTGGCAAGAAAAGAGAACAAAATCATGGAATTTGCAGATAAATGGATGGAATTAGAGAAGATGATGCTAAGTGAAGTTAGCCAATCCCCAAAAAACAAATGCCAAATGTTTTCTTTGATATAAGGAGGCCAATTCATAGTGGGATAAGGAGCAGGAGCATGGGAGGAATAGACAAACTCTAGACAGGGCATAGATGTTGGAAGGGAAGGGAGGGGGTATGGGGTTATTAATTATGGTGAAATGTGATGATCTTTATTATCTAAAGTACAGGTATGACTATACGAATTGGTGTGAATATACTGTGTATACAACCAGAGATATGAAAAATTGTGCTCTATATGTGTAATAGGAATTGTAATGCATTCTGCTGTCATATATAAATAAAAAATACAATTAAATTTCTTGAAAAAGGAAAAGACTGTGAAGCAGGACTGAGTCTGGGAAGAAGGAGGGTAGAAATGAGACCAACTAGAAAGTAATAAAGAAGGAGTGGGAAAGAAATTCACTAATTATAGTAAATAACAACAACTACCTTGTCTTGATTACCTACTAGGGTGACAGTGCATGACAGATTCACTGCATAACTAAGTAGTTCTTACTCTTCTCAAGAATCACAAATATAAGCATCTGTTTAACTCCATTTCCTAGAGGAAATGGAAGCTTGGTAAGGAGCTCTGCTTTTGACCTTCACTCTTGGCAATGTCTGTCATAGGCCTTAGCCCTTCCTTTCACTATCCTCTTTCCAAGGCCAGCCATTATAGAATTTCAGCCTATTACTTGTAGGGTGCTTATGTGAAATGGAGAAAGTATTTTGGGAGAAAGTCTACCACAATGCCAGTGATTCGTGATGTTACGTGTAGGATGGTTGTGATTTGGTTTTGGGGTTCTTGTCACTCCTACATCCAGTCCATGTCCTGTGGGAGGACAACCAGGAATTCTCTCTCACTAAGAAGGTTAGGTTCATGCAGTCGCCTAGACAAAGGCATCTTTTTGTATTCCTCTAAGATGCAGGTGTGAACAAGTGTAATGAAATGCCCACTAATGACTCAAAGACAGAGAACCCTGGTGCCAGGAAGAGTCCAGGAGAGGTTCTGTGCCCCTGAATTGACCTGTGAACTTGACTTGCAGCTATCTAATTGCCCTGACAGCCATTTGTCATTAGTTCCTTTCTTGGCTCTGCTGTGTTCTGATTGGGTGACTCCTAAGTGGAGGATTTTTGTTTGTTCACCTAATTTTTCACTTACTTCCACTTTCATGACAACAGCACCATGGATCAGATACCATCTTGGGCAGGAGGAATTAAAGACAAGGAACCTTAGAACTTGAACATGCCCCTGCAGCAGAGCAAGAAAGTATGGAAGAAGCTCAGAATGAATGGAGTTCAACAGACAGCCATTGGCTTCAACCATTCAGTGTTTAATACTTTATTCAGTTTGCAAAACCGGAGGAGGGATGTAGAAGAGCACAGCACAGACGTGAAAGTGATGGAATTTGTAGAGGTGTCACAATCTTGGGTTCAAATGTCATAGTGACTGGATTTAAATATTTTCTCAAAAAATATTAGCTCTGTAGTCTTCAGAAAATTCTTAACTCTTCTGTCTTTAGCGTCCTCAGTCAGGAAGAAATAATGGTAGCATAAGCTTCCCAATGGAGTCATGTGTGTTTTGGGCTCTCAGTATAATGCTGGGGAACCACTAGGTAGCCATGAGTGCTTCTGTCATTCATCCACCACGCTGCACAGTGCATCCGCATGCATGGTTCTCCTTTTCTACAAAGGATTTAACAATTGTGGTATGGATTTCAAAATTAATCCAGTGCCCTCCACATCCGCTTGTAATTGTATAGTTGTATGTACGTGTGTGTGTGTGTGTGTGTGTGTGTGTGTGTAATGACGACTTTATGTGACAGACTTTATTTGAGATCTATGACACAGACTGCTCCACCCGTGGCTGAGATTCCTAGAAAGTGAGAAGAAATTGGAGATGTATTGAGCACCCGCACATCTCATGCATTTTACATGTGTTTTCTCATTTAATCTCTCCAACAATCTATTGAAGGATATATTATTTTCCCCATTTAACCCAGAAGGAAATTGAGGATGAACATGATTTAAGTCATTCACTCAACACTACCGAGCCTGTAAGTAGTTCGACTGTCATCCTCACCTGGATTGATGTGCATTTTTCAGAGCCCGCATTGTCTCCTGGCCTGCAAGAGCTCCGTGTGTTCCATAGACGACATCAGCCCTGCATACTAGTGGGTTTAGTACTAGAGAAAAGGTTCATAAATGTCACAAAGAAGTATGCTGAAAATACTCTGGCAGATTAGATAAACATGGAAATGTTTTGTAGTTATGACTGTCAGTAAAAACTTCCTCTGTTGGTTATTTTTGTGCAGGCCAGTGCTCATACATTATATATACTTGTATTCTGTACTTTGAGCCTTTAAATTTGACACTTTTGTTGGCCCAAATCTGCTTTATACTCTCTGTTCTCCTCAGAATTCACTGTGGCATTTCTTACATAGCAACCACTCACTGGAGAATTAATCCAGTGTTGATGAATAGGAAAAAATGTACAAAACAAAGAGTTTTAAAAATATTCCACATTCCCATGGGGAATGTCTATTTAGCCACTATCCCTCTATAAAATATATGTGCGTTGGCCTATTAATGTGTTTATTTTTGAAATCAGGCTACTAAAAACACGGTCCATTTGTACACTTGTTCTCAGTGGGTTTGATAAGACACACAGACACAAAAGACTGCCAGGAAGGGAGGAGTTTTATTGTTCGACATCTCTGTAGAAACAGCACATCTGTAGGGCCTCCCAGGAAGTACCCAGTGGAGATGAAGAGCTTTCCCTGGGGCGAACAAAGCAGTGGACACCAGGACGCCATAGCTGGAATGACTGTGGTGGCCCTGGGCTGGGCTGTCTGGTCCCTGGCCCTGGAGTGCTCAGAGCAGAAGCAGTTTCCCTGCCTGAAGACTCAGATAAAGGGGGCAGGTGAAGGGCACGCGTTCTTCATCAGTCATTTGGTTGTCAAAGGAGTGTCCGGGCAGGAAAGTGGGTTAAATCTAGGGATTGCCTGGCCTTAGAGCACTAGTGCCTTGAGTTTTCAAGGCCTAGATGATCAGAGCATCAGGAACACAGAAAATAAGAAAATAAAGATAATGTACAGTCTTGAAGCACTTGCTTGGCGTTTATTCAGAGACAGCCTGAATCCCTTAGAAGGTGAGTCTATAGGATAATATCTGTATATATTAAAATATACAGGAGTGAAACTGCAGCTCATATACGCCCTGGGGCGTGTCTGTTTCAGGGTATTCTTCCTTTCTGGAGAATTTGTCAGCCACTTATTGAAAACAGCGTTACTTAGATCTGTACTCAGAATACTCCTTTTCATTCATTTTCTGAGAGTTCTGTGACCACATGTTCTTTGGCATTCTTTCTAATTAGCAACAGATGGGTGAAGAAACTTTAGATCCTGCACAGGATTCCATGCTGTTCGTGATGCTTTCCAAATGGCAAAACACACACACACAAAAAATGGCCAAGTAACCATCTCTTAAGCAAATTTAACTTCCCCTGAACTCTGCCTAATCATGGTCATTTTTGAGACTGGGTGTATAACTGTGAAGCACGGGGCTCTGGAGAAAATGGCAACTCAAGCCCACTGACTACCTCTGCAGCCACCCTCTCTCCTGAACACCTACAAGGATGAGAAAGAAGATCATCACCATGATCCCCTCAGTCTGAGGTTTCTGTCTGTTTATAGTCACCATGGCACACTAGGAAGCAGCCGGGAGCCTCAGGGTGGAGTCCCACTTGTGTGAGCCAAGGTTGGTTCCACAGATACTCTACTTTGCTCTAACCATGGAAGAGCATCCTAAGACAACTCTTCTTTCTACCCACTGTTTTCTAGACACAAGGAGGCAAAAGTGCCCAGGAGGCAGCATAGTTTGTCATTTAGAGGGATGCACATTCTGATTTTTACAATTAAGAGGCCACCACAACTTTATTGTCCTGTGTCCCATCATGACCATCGTCATCAGTAAGCAGGATTTTGTAACAGATGTTTAAAAGGTCAACCTTGACCCATGGAGAAATGCCAGTGGGCTGGTGAGGGCTGGTGCTGTGCATGGCTACCCACACATTCCTTGCAGCCTCTGTAAATTATGTTACTAAGAAATTCAATGCAATCGTCCTAAAGTTCCCCTGGAAACATGCACGGTGCACACTGTCCAGCATGGCCACTTCTGGGAGCCTTCCCACCCTCCTCCCCATCCATTCCAGAGACCTTGTGTCTCACTAACCAGAGAGCAGGGCTTCGCCATGCTCTTTGGTGTCTCCTAAGATGGTTTCACATCATTTCCTCAATCCTTTCTAGAACATTAAATTCTGTATTTCAGGAGAGGCCTCTCAAGTCAATAAATGTTTCCATCCAATTTTATGTCCTGTGCCCTTGTTTTCCAGGTCTGGACATTCTTCCCAGTCCTGCAAAAATATGTTGGCTAGGTCTTGAAACTCCTGGGAAATGCAGTGCTTTTCTTATCTGATCAGGCTGAAAAAAGCAATAAATGGGTTATGAGGAACTTAACTCTGGTTGTAGGCCTAGTGTTCATGGGAAGCCACATCAAGTGTGTGCTTAGCCACCTCTCTCTTCTACACCATCTTCCAGTGGAGGGGAAGGAACACAGGGCTCAGTGGGGATGGGTAGGTCACATAGATAAAGACTCAAAAATGTAGAGAAGTTTGTAGAGTCAAAATCTCTGGAGGGATAAATCCAAGTGTCCCCATACAATATATAAGGTGCCAGATTTTCCCACCAAGGCTCTGCCATTACCACAACATAGCTATTTAATTGGATGATTAACCATTTTCTCATTTAAAAATGTTGAGCAAGTTCTGTCTTTCTTCCCCATTTTTTCCACCCTTCCACCAATGGTGATAAGAGACTGCCTTCACATGCCTTTCACTTTGCTGCCATTTTTTTTTTTTTGAAACAGGGATTGAGCTCACATGTCCCCAGCCCCCCACATTGTATTTAGAGACAGGGTCTCATGGAGTTGCTTAGGGCCTCACTAAGTTGCTGAGACTGGCTTTGAACTTGCAAACTTCCTGCCTAAGCCTCCGGAGCCGCTGGGATTACAGGTGTGGGACATTGTGCTAGGCTCCCTTGGCTTTCTGTAGAGCAATCCATTTCACTAAGAAAGGGCTACCCGTTATGCTTGTAACTACAACTTTCTCCATACATGGCTGTTTAACAAGTGGATGGCCTCTGCTTGCAAGGTGAAAGGGTATTTGACCCTTCCAACAGTGACTTAATCTTCATTGACTGTCAGAGAGTTATACAACTCCAAAGCTTAATTTTATCACTTCCTTTCTCTGTTTTCCACACTGAGTTTGCATATTGAGTTGTCTGAAATCAGACAGGGAAATAGAGTTAGGGGTTACAAGACTTATGATCTGGTCATCAGTTGTGAGTGAAATATGGGGGAAACAGGATTGGACAGAGGAAGAAGTCACACTGTGAAATGGCCTGGCCCTTTGCAGGCAGCTCCATGTGAGGACTGCTCACTACAGTACCAGGCACTAAGCCCCCAGCGCAGGCGTTTATACCACACTGGGCTCTGCCACTGAGTGTGGGTCTCCTCTGGAAGGGAGGGGCCTCATGCCATGTGTCAGGGAGTTTTAGCAGCTGAGATAGAGCCTGAAGAAGCTGATGGCTAGAGATTGTTGGCTGTGTGGCTGGGCAGCAAGTCCTTCCTTGAAGAGGTGTTTAGAGGGCTCTGCAGTTGATAGACATACCTATAGAGCTACAGTATGACGGCCAAATCAGAAAGTGAACACATGCAGAATTCTAATATTTTAAGAGCACTCTGCATTCAAATGACACCAGTTGTTTTATTAATTCCCTTTACAACATTTTTTTTTTCTCCTCCAATTTCCTACTCAGGATTACCCATTGCATTTAGTTGCCATGTCTTTTATTTCTTTTTTAATCTGACACAGCTTTCAATTTTTCTCTTTCATGATACTGATTTTTTTGTAGGGCATCTTTTAATTTGGGTTTGCCAGCTATCTCCTTATGATTAAAATCACATTTTTAAGGAAATACTATATAAATAAAGTCCCCCCGTTAACTCAACAGATGATGTGCTATATTTTTTCTTTTCAAGACAGCAGAAAAGTTCTATTTTCCTCACTGTACGGATAAGAAAACTGAGGTAGAGAGAGGTTAAAATGATTCAACAGTCAGGGAGAAACAGCAATGTAATCCCATTTAGCCATTCTGAAGCCTGTTTTCTCTATAAAATGTCTCCATTTCAGAAAACTGGGACTTGTATCTTCAAACTTGCTTATCAGAGGGTCCTGGGGAGTTGGTTCCACACACACACACACACACACACACACACACACACAGCCCAAACTGTACCCGCAAACTGCTAAAGTTATGTGCTTGAGACTCTAGGGCAGACACCTGCAACCCTCCGCCTCTGAACCATAGTCAAGTCTGTGTGGATGTGCATAGGAGATGGCCCCAGGGGCTGAGCAGGTGGGGTTCTTGACTTTGGGTGAAGGGATGTGCATGCCTGGCTGCATTCTTCATTCCTGAAGAGCAATGAAGAGTCACTGCCAGACTGGAGGTTTCTGGAGGCAAAAGGACATAGATTGTGCTCCAGGTCTGGCTTGCCCTAGAAAGTACTCCACCCCCCTGAGCCTCAGTTTATCAGTTACCAGGGGTCACAGATGCCTGTCTCCTTTGCGATTTTGAATAATAGATTGGAGGTTGGCAATAAGAAGGCAAATAATTAATCTGAGAAACTCTTCCTGTGTCTGCTCCTGTTTTGTGTTTTCTCTATTTAAGTTTTTACATTTCACTCAGAAAGGCAAGGGACCCAAATGCACCTCTGTACCCTGCCAGTCGGCCTACCTTCATGCCCAACCCTGAGCCCTACTGTACAACATGTCCCTGACACAGCAGGCACCACTCTACCCAGTTTTCATGTTATCCAGCTACCCCTTTATGACTACAGAGAGCTTATTTATTTTCTTTATTGAATTATTGCACTCTCTCTAGAGAACCAATTGATTCTCCTACTATCTCCTACTGAATAAAAATTTAGAGATGCCTTTATTCTCAGTAAATAACACAGCACTAGCTATTGTGAGACAGACAGACAGGTAGGTTGATAGGTAGAGAGACATAGCATTTATTCTAAACTCCACATTCAATCACAAACTCCCTATGGGGAAAAACAGTCAAAATGCTATTTTCTGAGTACGAAAAGTTTGTGGTTTATCCTACACCCCCTATAGAGCTGGAAGCTTACCTCACAGCAGGCCTACCTTTGATGCTGATTTTAATTTTCTGTATAAATATCACAGGTGGGTGGCATTTCCTTCTGCATTTATCTCATGTTAAGGTTCCCTCAAAGTAATTCAGCAAGTAGTCCTGACTACATCTTCACACGGGGACCATGTGAGCTGTTTAAGAAGGGGTTTTAGGGGAAGAGGAGCATCCTTCCTGATATAGGCATCTAGGAACACCAACCAGGCCTTCACTAGCAACAGGGTGCAACAGAGAACACTGCAGCAGCATGCTCTTGCATGAGCTTCCAAGAGAACTACCCAGACTACACTCTGGACTAGGTTTGATGAGAACCCAGAGCATCAGCTAAAAGGCAGGATATTGTTTCCAGGGCCACCTCTGAATGCGCAGGTATGCAATCTGCCAACTCAACCTCTGGAAAAAAAAAGAATGAATTTAAAAATAATTATGGAGCCATTGAGCTAGTTTAAATTTTACAATTCTTATTGTTTTAAATTATATAATCATCTTTATCATAATATAATTTATTCAATGATGAGGATCATATTTTTTCTGATTCTACATAAAATCATAGGTATTTTAGACAATATTTTGAAACTCAAAGCTCTTCTATTTTCTAGGGATAAAAACTCTAAATATTGGCAGTATATCTCCTACTTTTAAAACAATGTTATTCCTAGATATATATCTATATCTATAATTGTACCTGTGTATAGTGATTTTTAATTTGTGCACAAAACTTCATGCCTGAATACTTCATCTATTTTTATATTACACACGTTTTCTTATGACTTTAAAAATTTGTTAGAAACTTCTTTTGGACATCTCCAGTATATCTAGCTTTAGTCTAACTTATATGGCCATTCTTTATATATATATATATATATATATATATATATATATATATATATATATATATATATATATATAAAGTTATTTTTATTTCTGAGTATTTTCTTCAAAACTCTTCCTGATTTAGTTCTTTTTCCCCTGAAATATTGCCTTTAATATGCTCAGGTGATTTCAATATAAAATTCATTATGATGAAATATTCTAAAATCAAGAAGGAAAGAAGGAAGGAGAGAAGGGAGGGAGGAAGGAAGGTCTGAGGAAGGAAGGGAGGAAGAAGATGAAGGGAGGGGGAAATGGTAGTTAAAATACTTCTGGACAATGTTTGATGCTGGATCACTTCTAAATCCATACGTATGATCACTCAACATCTCAATTGTATGGGGGATTTAAAAGCCCATGAAACACAGAGTTAATGGATATTTGCAAAGTCAAAGTCACATTCCCTCTACTTCTGGGCCAGGAGAAAGCACCTGACTAGCTGCTAAGGGTGATCCAGGCAATAGCAACCATATAATTTTTTGTACCTTCCTTTCACCTCAGCTCAAAGAGTCTTGGGAACAAGCCAATACAGATTTTGTTTGCATTTACATATTTACTCTTCTTCCTCAATTTTGTGTCTTATAAAATACGTTCTTGCATTGTGGCCACAGTTCGATGGTCTGGAAATTTTCCGCCATTCCTTAGTTAATTAAGGCTTTCATCCTTTCTGTTGGTGTGGTTCAATACAGATACTCCATAAATGTTAGGTGAATAGACAACAATGAATGACCAGGATTGAGGCTGCCTCATCATCACTCTGTTTGTTATAATAATATTTGACCCATGATGTTGCAATCAATACCAACTCTTAAGGGTACCATATATAGATCTCCTTTCTACTTGAATTAATATGTTATAAAACAGGGACTGGGAAGTTTTATTGATGTAGGCTGCTAATTCATAGGGGAATAAATGTCCACTGAAGGGTGAAATGACAAAGCAACTTGTTATAGTTAGTTTTTAAAGAGAAATATGTAGTTTTTGACTCACCTGGTTTCTTAAAATAAAATTATTCAAAAATTGGGCAGACATCTATTGATCATCTACTATATGCACAGAACTGTGCTATTTCAGGCTTCAAGAACCAATGCAAAGAGCTGAAAGGACCCACTGGCATTGGAAATGCACTTGTTCTAACTCTCCCAGAGGTGTCCTGGGTACAAGGTCTTAAGATGGAGGAAAAATTGCAATGGATAGTGCATGCATATTTAAAACTGAATGCAATATGCATAAATGTATAAATGTACATGTTTGCTTGCACACACACTGTAGTATGCACAAAGTGGGGAACTGATTATATGCTTATATATGATTATAACTTAGTTTTTATTCTTTTCAAATCATATAAATGAAATTAAAGCGCATATTGTTTTGAATTTTCTTTTCTTTTTCAATCTTGTTCTCATGAAACTGTCCATATCATTTCAGGAAGCAGCAGTTCCCTCTTCTCTACCCCTGTGGGGCAGCCCACCCATCATGCAGCTTCTCCTTCCTACTGCTGGTGGACATTAGGTCTGAGTCTTGTTTGGAGTTATCACATGTACACTGTTATGTGTGCTGAAGCATATGGGCACCATCCTGCTGAGTGCTTCACAGTGGATCAAGTGCACATAGACTATACAAGTCTTCATATTTCCTTGAAAATGCATAAAAGTGTCATAATGTGGCTGCATGAGATTACATTATTGGTGGATTATATGAATATTTCTGCTACTGCACATTTTCATTACACATGGGAGTATAAGACTGTTTAACTTTGTCATTGTGCTGAAAATATGGTTATAGATCAGTATGGTTCTAATTTACAATTTTCTGATACATAAAATTTAATACATAAAAATGAATCAAAAGAGTTTTTTTTTGTGTGTGTGTGTGTGTTTATTTATTATTCGAACAAATTATTTGCTAAATGTGTTTGCCCATTTAATGAACTGAACAGACACTTCCCTGAAGAACAAATACAAATGGCCAACAAGGATATGAAAAATGATCAACATCAGTAGATATTTAGGAAATGCAAACTAAACTCCATTGAGATTTCATCTCACTCCAGGCAGAAGGGGAAACTCAAGAATATAAATAATAATAAATGCCAGAGAGAATGTGGGAGAAAAGGAACACTTTTAAACTGCTAGTGGGATTGTAAATGAGTACATCCTTACCAACTTTAGGGATGTTTCTCAAATGACTGGACATGGAACCACCATATGACCCAGCTGTAGCACTCCTCAGTATTTAACTTCGAGAATTAGTCATCATCCTTCAGTGAAACATGCATGCCCACCATGATAGCAGCACAGTTCACAACAGCCCAATTATGGAATCAGCCTAGGTGTTCATCAGTGGATAAATGGATTACGAGGTTTGGGTAAATATGTACAGGGAAGTTTTACTTAGCCATAAAGAAGAATAAAATCATGTAATTTGCAGGAAAATGTATGGAACTTGAGAACATTTCATCAAGCAAAATAAACCAAACTCAGAAGTCAAGGATTGCCTTTTTCTCTTGTATGTGCTACAGAGGAAAAAAGGAAAAATGAAGTAGGAAGATTTCATGAAAGTAGAAGGGAAGCCAGTAGAATAGAGGCAAGTAAGGGGGCAGGGAGGAGAGGAAGGGAGGGAAAGTGAGGCATCAAATGGCATTGTCACTTTGTGTGCATATGAGACTATGTAGGGACTATGCCACTGTTAGGTATAATTATAATGCTCTGATAAAAGACACTTGCTAATTTATCTATTTTTTGTTTGTCTTCTGATAGATTAAAGGAAACCTGTATAGATTAATGAATCTAGCTCTTATTACTAAAATATGTATGTTATCTAACATGGTAGTTACCTTTATTTAGGTATAATTAATAAACAGGAATTGTGTGTATTTAAGACATACAAATTATTATTTTGATATATGTATACATTGAGAAATGATTACCATCACCGAGTTATTACCTATCCATCAATCACACAGTTATCTTTAAAGGTAGTTTTAATACATAAAAGATACAGGGTAACTTATTTTCCCAGCTCCACTCATTTTACTCTGGTATGTACCCAATTGTTCTTTGGTGACATTTCTTTAATATATCAGAGGTACATTCCTGCATGTGTTGAATTTGTGTCAAGGTTCTCATTTACTTTCCATTAGCTTATTTCAAAAATTGAATTATCCTAATTATTGTTAAATTTTGATACTTTCTAATGTCTATTCTACAAAGGCTTTCCATTGTTTTCCAACTGTATTTCTGCATTGACTTTAAACATCATTCAACAAATGATTATTAATCAATTATCCTATAGTAGGCACAATTATTATAGTTATTTGGGCTACATCAAACAACAAAACATACAAATTCTAGTCTTTTGGAGCTTATAATATTATGTATGGGAGTTAATAGTCCATAGTCATAAAATATATCACAAATGATATCAGAAGGTAAAGAGGGGTATTGATGTTATAGATAAAGAGTATGTGGTTGAGATGGAGTGTTAGAAATATTTGATTTTGAAATAATAGAGTGTAGGAGGCTTGTAATTGTCAAACTCTTGAAAATTACCTGATATTTTAATAAAGAGAAATAATTGAATATCAATATTAGGATAAAAGATTTTAACTCAATAGTCAATTTTAAATCTAGACTTATTTTTCTTCTTATTTGTGTTTTACGTTAGTACAATCAACATAGTTTTATTTTTTTTTCTGTGAGGGTCTCTTAGGTCTGTTATTCTTTGATACTTATTTTTTTAAAGAAACTAAACAATTTTGTTAATTTTTTTCTTCAATTATTATTGATATGTGAAAATATATTTGTTTTTCAATTATCTATCAATCTTGCTAAACTCTTAATAAACTATCAGTGTTTAAGTTGAAATAAAATTATGTAAACATCAGATACCATGTCCTGAATTTGTTTCAATTCAATTCTGACATCATTCCTTCATTTATTTATTCAGGGTTTCTCATGCTTCCTAAGACCTTCTATTAAGTTAAAAGTCAGTTTTAAGAGCACATGCCTACTTTCATTTCTAAAGTCTAACAGAAACATTTCAAGAGTTCATGTTAGATAACATGAATACTATACTTTTTTCAGCTTAAAATTTTACCTTTGATATAATCAGGGATCTTCAGAAAAACATAACAAATGCTCTCTTTCTCTCTCTGTTTGGAAAAATGGGGGGGGGGCAGGGAATGTTTAGAGATACTCTAAGGAATTTAAATGTATAATTATGGGGTCTTAGGAGTCTGATGAATGTAGGACAGACTAGCAACTGGAGACCTCTGGGACTTTGGTTTTACCATTCAAGTATAGAGGCAGAATTTTCTCTCTGTTCAGGGACTTCCGTCTTTTTTTCTTAATTCCTACAACTGACTGAGTGAATCCCATGCACCTTATAAAGAATAATCTGCTGTACTCAAACTTTACTGATTTAAATCATAATTACGTCTGTAAAAAAAAAAAATCCCAGCAACACCTAGACCTGTGTTTGACCCAAGTATCTGAGCACCATGACTTTACCAAGAATACACAGAAAATTGACCATCACGTCACTACCCCTAGTTGAGAATTGTTGTCATGAATGTATAAGGAACTTCATGAAATGCTTTTTCTGCATCTCTTTAGATAAGATTACATTTTTATTACTCTGAATATATGATAAATTTTGTTAATGTACTTTCTAATGCTAACTCAAAGTTGGATTCCAGGATAAACTCACATTGTTAATGAGAAAGGTAGATGGATACAGAGATTTGGCTTGCCAACATTTTAGCTTGGACTTTCGCCTCATATTTAATTAGTAGCATTTTCCAGTAAGATTTCATTTCTTATCTGTTCTTTTGGATTTTTACAAAAGGTAATATATAAAACTCATGAAATGAGATGAGAAATAGTAATACTTCAGTTTTTTTTCTTTCCTCTGGAAGTGTTTATATTAATTAATATATTTTCAAAAATCTGAGATAATTTTCTGATGGGGACATGCAGGTCTGGAGTTTCCTGCCTTGGAAGAATGTTAACTGCTCCTTCTCTTACCTCGGTATTATCATACTCTTGAAGTTTTATATTAAACATTGAGTTAAAATGTTATAATTTTACATTGATTTTCATTTTTGTTTCTATCTCATATGTATCCTAATTTATTGGCATGAGGTATTTTAATATTCCTGAAACATCGTGATTGGTTCTGTGACATTAGTAGAAAATTAGGTGATGACTAGATAAACTACATTGTTTCCCATCCCTCAATTGGTGGAAGAAAGATGGGGAGTCAATGCTGGGCTCCAGGTCTGGTGCAGTCCATTAATTCCATGAATGCCATGCCCTGACCTTCTCTCAGAGCCCTCTGGGAACAAACACTGAACTCGCTGTGCCACAACTAGTTTCCTCCCCCAGAGGAGCTCATTGTGATCATGAGAGCCTTCAATGAAGCTCCATGGGTTTAAAGTGAATTGGTTGAAACAGTTTCTTTTTCTGAAACTTATTTCAAAATCAGCTTTGGTTCCTTCTTCAAATTCTTTTGCCTCCCTGGGGTGCCTAAGAAGCTCCTGCAATTCTCCTCATTGGTGAGGGGCAGATGTCCATGGGCTGTGATTCCATGTTTTTTTTTTTTTTATTTAATTGATTTTACTTTTTTAAATACACGACAGCGGAATGCATTACAATTCTTATTACACATATAGAACGCAATTTTTCATATCTCTGTTTGTATATAAAGTAGGTTGACACCCAATTCGTGTCTTCATACATGTACTTTGGATAATGATGTCTATCACATCCCACCATCCTTGCTACTACCCTACCTCCTCCCTTTCTCTCCCTCCCCTCTTTTCTGTCTAGAATTCATCTATTCCTCCCATGTTCCCCCTCTCTACCCCACTATGAGTCAGCCTCCTTATATCAGAGAAAACATTCAGCATTTATTTTGGGGGGATTGGCTAACTTCACTTAACATTGTCTTCTCCAACGCCATCCATTTATCTGAAAATGCCATGATTTTATTCTCTTTTATTGTTGAGTAAAATTTCATTGTATATATATGCCACATTTTTTTATCCATTCATCCACTGAAGGGCATCTAGGTTGACTCCACAGTTTAGCTATTATTGTGAATTGTGCATGTTTCCCTGTTAAAGAAGAATGCATTTTCCAACCCCATCTGAATTTCCCTCAGTCCTCAAGCCTGCTGCCCTACAATAAGCATGGGGGCATCAAAGCTGGCATCCACTTTGCAGGAATTCTACAGCAGGCTCATCAAAGGGCTGGGTCAACATTCTCAATATCAGGGCTGGATTCTGTCTCGTTTGTTCTTCCTGCATAAGAGGAATGGACATAAGAGTGTCAGGGACGTAGAAGATACTTAACATATATTGAAGAAAGACGGAGGGCGTGGGCATGCCTCAGACACAGCATGAACCCCTTATGGGCCCACGGACATTGCTGAGAGGAAAGCTTCAGCAAGCTTCCTGATCTGGATTTTAGAGTAGTATTGAATCCAGACTGCCAGCAATGAAACAGAGGTGGGCTTGAATTTCTCCTGTCAGCCTTAGTGCGCATTTCTAGAATATTCAAAATCCAGAGAAAGGGGATTGATAGATTAATTTTTGTCCTCAAATACTAAAAAAATTCCAAGTTAGGCATGAAGGTCATAAAAGCAGGTGAATTCATTATGGCAAACCATGTGGCACATTTGGGACATAGAACAATGAAAGTCTGCTAGCCATTGGCTCAGGAAAGTCTTTCTCAAGCACATTGGTACTTGTTCTGGTATCAACACTGGTATCCTGAAAATCAGAATTAAGATCACAGGGCTATTTGGTATACAATTAAGACAAACAATTAACTGCATCTCACTCGTACTTTACCTTGTATGAACATTCACACAATTTTTTGAAAAGCATATATCTTATTATTGCTTATAAAAATAGTAACCCAGAAGGGGTCCATATTTCTCAAAAACCCAAACACAAAGCCTTAATCAGATAATTTCTGAGGCAGTGGCATAAACATTCTGTGGCCTGGAATGCAATAGAAAAGATACATACTCTGCAGCCTGTGGTGTGGACATTCTGCATGTGCATGCCAAATTCCCTGAATATGTAGTGTGTAACTTGGACAGTGTACCAAATATCTCCAGGCTTAGTTTTCACTTTTTTAATGCTTCAAATGTAACTCACCTCTTCCAGTGGAAATATCAGGGCTTAAAGTAATGAGCTAACTAACCCATGGTAAGAGTGCCGTATAGAGAACTCAGCAGGTGCAAGTGCATCTCGGGAGGATCTATGCAAATTCCATTCAGAAGTCACGTCTGACCTCTGTTTAAAGAAGAACTGAAGCACAGAGCCATGACAGGGAGTGAACCAAGGCACTGACAGGAGAGGTGACAAGCTCTCTATTTACCTGCTGACACTGTTTTTCCAAGGGTCATCCAAGCACCACTTGCACCCATCCGAACTACCTTTGGACAGTTAAAGATGAGTGAGTATCCTTAATCTCCTCTACATACCTCAAGCCTCCCACACAGAAAAGCTGAATATTTTCAGGAAAGTGTTCCATGTGATTGGAGCACACAGAGCACATGAGACTGCGGGGCTTCAATAGACACAAGGGCAACCTGTGTCATGACAGGGGAAGCTGGTTATCATACAAGACTTGGAGAGTTACCTAAGCTGTTCTGAAGTCAGGAGTGCAGGATTTTATGAAAATTCAGAATTGAGCAAAAGCATATTTAGGGACTCTGTGCATTCATAATAGAGTGAATAGAGTGATAATTCACTTAGATTACAAAGACAAGAAGCACATGTGCCCAGATACCCATGACAAAGGAAGTACCCTTGGCCGGGGCTTGTGTCCTGCATTTGTTTTATTTTCAGTTACAGTATGCAGGGCTCATTGGCTCAGTTAAACATACGGACCTGTATTGAATTCCAACAGGCAGCAGTTTCTCTTCTTGGCAGTGGAAATTGGAAAATTGAATTTTCCTCTGCATTCTAATCTGATTCAAAATTTATTTTGTGTTTTGGCCCTTTATATAATTATTGCCATCATCATTATTTAGCAACTGTTGCTTAATCTATTAATGAGTAATGGACATTCCCAATGCTGGTGCTCTGTGAGGTCTATTAAGGATAATTATGGCCAGATGTAGGTGCAGGGAACAGGAGCAAGGCTCCACACCTGCAGAACAGCCAGCTGGAGTTCCAAGACTCCAGCGCCTGCAGGGGGTGGGATAAAGAGGGCGACACCGGGTCAGGACCCTGAAGATCAGCGTGCTCAGTCTTGGTCTTTAATCTATGTAGCTGTATTACTTCAGAAAAGCCTTGGCTTTAGTTACCACATCTGCAGTATTCAGTCTTAGGAGCAACAAGAATCACATATCTTAACAGTCTCTTCCAGCTCAAATCCTCATAAACGTAACCAAACAGAACAGGATTTTTATAATAGTGAAATTTCCCTGGCCCGTGACTTTCTTGTGTGTGAGTGCCAGCAGGCTCCAGACTGAGCTTGCCTTTTAATTATTGTACTAACTCCTAGTGCTTCAGGGTCCCTAAATCTGTAGAGCCAAAATACATTGTGCAGATCTTCCAGTCCACGCTGCCCAAAATGAATAGAACTGACTTTGGAAAGCACCTATCCTTCTCTTTGGGACAGGATGCCCAATTAAGTTTGGATTTTTAGATTAAAAAAAATAATGAATGATATCTCAAGTTTTGCACAATCCATCGCAGATTTTATGAAGCCCTGTTCTTCTTATTTCCAAATAGAGTGATGGCCCCTAAAATCCCACCCTTGGCTTCCTTCTTCCGCCCACTTGTTTCTCCCCAGGAAAAAAAGGTCAGTCATTGGACTTATGCCTTTGAGACGAGGCACTGTTGATGGGGCACAACTTTTCTGGTGTCTCATGTGGGCTCCAGGCCCCAGTGCTCCCTGTTGTCTACCCACGTGGTTATCTTAGGGATGCAGACACTCTGCTGTGTAGCTCTATTGCCTGGCATGGACCTCGAAGTACTTAGAAGCAGTGCTTAGCAGCCTTTTTTAGGAACATTGTCCATTAATTCTTCTAATAAGAGAGTTTGCCACTTTTATGTTTATGTTTATTAAAACATTGATTTATGTTTACAAATCAGTGATTTGTTTTTTGTGGTATTTCCATACACGCATGTGAGATGCCTCGTCTTCCTCATCCTTACTACCCCCTCATATCACCTCCCCTCCCAACCTCCAATCCCTTGTGCTTTGCTAAAACTTCCCCTTTACCTTTCATGTTGTCTTTTCCTTTTTCTCTTCAGATTCCACAGAGGAGAGATGGCATATGACATTTGCCTTTTCTATTGTTTAACATGATGATCTCCAGTTCCTTCTGGTTTTTTGAAAGTAGCATGATTTCATTCTTCTTCTGGCTGAATAGTTCATACTGTGTAAATTTACCACAGTTTTTTTTCACCTGTTCATCTAGTGAGGAACATCTAGACCTATGGCTTAACTTGGCTATTGTGAGAGGCGCTGAGATACACATGCAGGTATTTCTCTTGTATGCTGACTTTGATTCCCTCAGGTATATACAGGAGCCATTTGGCTGGATCCTGGGGGGTGTTTTGTCTTGATTTTTTTTTTTTAGGAAACAAAATATTTGAATTTATCCTTCTTGGTGAGTTATTTGGAGACTGAAATGATATGAAACTTCATAAACTGAAATGAACAAGAAGCCAAATGCACCAGGCATGTCTCAGCTTTGCTTGTTTTGAATGCTATGTGTATTCAGGTGAACAAAGCATTTCTGTTTCATAAAATAAGACATGTAAAGCAGGACAATAAACCGTTGTGCTTTCCCAAGTGTAACATCTCTCAATAAATAAAGGGCTGAATTGAGCTGATAAACCACCCAGTGGCACAGAGTAGATGATGTATTCCATCACTAACATAATTGACACCATGATAGAACACATTAATACTTCTCAGGGCCTGGATATGCAGAAAAATATTTAAAATAGCCATTATTTGTTTGCTTTGGGGAATTCAATTAATTAACAAATAAATAAAAATGTTTCATTTAGGAAAATTGCTCTCTAATACAATAGTTACTCAAATGATTTATCTTGTACCTACTGAAAATTAAGTGACCAAGCTCACTTTGCCAAGGCAGGACCTCCATAATACTATCTTTATAACTGTCAATAAGGTCTGTGACTAAGATGGCCAAGCAAGCCATCCTGTACCCACTCCATACTCTCAAGTGCTTACCTGCCCCACCTGGCCCTGAGAGTGGGTACATCCTTATTACCTGTCCTGGTCCCCACTCCTGGCAAGGATCATGGGATGAAAATGTAAATTTTGACTCAAAATTTAATTTAAAATATGAAAACAAAACAAAAAATGCAATAAAATTTAAGTCAAAGTAAATATTTGATAGTCATGATTGTGATAGCTGAGATTTTCTTTTCATTACACTGATGAGCATTTCACAGTATTGAAAAGCATCTGGAAAATGTTTTCTAAAAAAATAAACTATAAAATCTTTCATTTGCTTTCTTTAATAATCATACCAATTTTATGCTTTTTGAGCCATTTGACATATTATTGATCATTCAAATTAGAAATAAAGGCTAATTTTATCCAAGCATTTACAAATTACTCAAAGCAAGAATACTTTTGCCATTATTCATCTATAGAAAGAAAGAGAAGAAAAAGAGGAAAGAAAGAGAGGAAGGGAGAGAAGGAGGTAGGGAAGAAAGATGGAAGAATGAAAAAAGGGTGCAGGAAGGAGAAAAGGAAAAATGAGAACAAAAGAGAAAGTAAAAAGAAAAAAGAGGAAGAGAGAAAGGAAAAGAGAAAGAGAACAAATGGTTAAACCGAAGAAAGGAGGAGAAAAGGGAGGAAAAGAGAAAGGAGAGAGAAAAAGATACATTCTTTAGTCTTTTAATACAGAGCCATAGTACTTTCATCCCCCAATGTAAACATTTTCATGAAGCCAATGCCCTTGTAAATGGTTACTGTTTTCCTTTATAGTTGGTGCTTGACCGTACTGTATGAAATAAATACTTCCTTCAAGGATAGTATTGGAGTGAGCCCTTGGTTTACAATGTGATGCCGTAAGAACTGGGACACAGGCCCGTCCTGTGGAACTTGCATTCTAGAGAGACAAAAAGATTAAAAGCAAGTAAACACATGTGCATTTTTATTATAATGTTGTGAGAAATGTTATCAAAGGCATAAACAGAATAATGTGATTGAAATGCATGTGGAAGGTCAGAATTGAAGACTGTTCAAGAGCACATCTGTGGAGGGAAACCTGAGGGATGAATGGTTCAGCCAGGGGACAGGAGAGAAGGGAGCTCTAGGCAGGAAGGACACCCATGCTGCCTGGAGCCTGGGCTGCAAGGGCTCAGTCGGCTCACCACAGAGGAAGATGGAAGCAGCCTGCAAGCCAGTGCATTGAAAGACCCTGGAGCTGGGTCAGAAACAAGCTGTGAAATACTTTTAGAGCAGTAAGTTTTATGTTACTTATTATATTGGAGAGTCTTTTAAATTATTCAAGTAGGGAGCACCACTATCAACTTTGCATTTAGGAAGAATGTTGATTAGAAATCATAAGACAATAGAAGAGAAAAAAGGAGAAGGGGTAGGAGACAAGCACAGTCCCAGGGAGGGTGTGGGCCACAGAAAGACAAGGACAAGGGTGAAACAGGAGCTCTTGGATCTCCCTTCATTCCAGATGAGTCCCACAGAGGCAGTGAGTCTAAGCTCTGTAGCCTGGGCTCCTGGTGGGCAGCCAGGAGAGGGCTGCTGCAGGATTCTGAATCCCAAAGGTCAAATTTCTCCTTATCCTTTCCAGCTAATAATATTTTGCATCACATTCTTGTAAATACATAACAACTCTTCTAATGATAAATATATTTTATAAATTGAGGAACATGCAAGAAAATTGAATACAAAGTTTGCAAACTGCAACACAACACATTTGAGTATATATCTTTTCCTTTCCCTGAGAATAAAAAGATGCTTAAACCAAGTATTATGCTCCATAAATAAATTCTGCCAAAGGTAAGTGTTGTTTTCATCTGAGTTCATAATTTCTTGATACAAGCCTGCCTTTCAGAAAATTCCATGTTTAATTTTGGTTTTATTTTATATTCATCATCATGTCCTATTATCTTTTAAATGTGGAATGAAAAGCAACACAATCACTAAGCTTCTGAATTTGAAATCATCAATTATCTAACCCTTTGTTCTCTTCAAGAGGGAGTTCACAGGAAAGGTAATGTGAGTGACAGGGACTGACTGTTCCAAAGTTACTCATTGCTACTTACCTGGTGACAGCAATGAGAGGTTCCAAGTTGATCAATGCAATGAACACATGAAAATTTAGGTAAGTGGCCAAGAATGAGCTTTGAAATAAGCTTTGCAACCTTCGTCAGCTTTGCTCAAACTTGAATGAGGATAGAATAACAAATTGAAGACATGTTTATAAGAAAATGTATGATCCCCCATAGACCAGCATCAGGGGCAAAAGAGAAATTGCAGACTATGAAGGTAGGAGACTAGGAATTTTGTTTTCTTAATCCTTTTCCTTTTAGAAGTTACTTAAACACAAATTGAAAGTTTAAATTATCAACACTTCAATGTTTCTTGTTTACTGTACACATTTATGAAGATGTTAACACGTAATAAAAGTGTGCATACCTCATATTCCACAGTAAGTGTTCAGTTCAGTCATTCTTTATTATGCCCTTTATTGTTCTCATAAAATCTGGAGGTTAAAGAACACACTACTTTGGAGGCGATTAGAGATAGGTGTGCTGTCATGTGGATGTATCTGACTGTCACAAATGAGATCAGATGAGGATGATAGAAACCTTGTAAAGACACATCTGGACACAGGCTGTTTTAGCGAGGCTAGTATCTGCCCAGAGTACATTCCATACATGGGAATCAGAGGGAAACAGAGATGGTATAAAAGGGTAGGCTCTTATTGAGGGTGGATCTTTATCAGCTATTAGACCATAAAATAACAACCACTCACTCACTTTTACCACCTGGGTCAAATTCCAAAGCAGGAAATATTAAAGAACACCGAGCCTCTGGGAGCCCAATTAGATGGTTTCAGGGGGTTTTATTTGTTAAGCAAGAATTAGGTAGGAGAGAGAAAAGGGAATAGTGTGTGTTAAATATCAACAATAAAACCACAACAGCCATTTTTCTTCAAAGAACCCGCTGCTGGATTTGTATGATGCTCAGAGGCTGAGCACCTGGGGCAGGGAGGGGTTAGCACTGGACTGTAATCTCTTTGGAGGATCCATCCATTGATGGCTTTATAACATGAATGAACTATTGGGAGGTGGTGGAAACTAGAGGTGGCCCTCGTTGAAGGGAGTGGGTCCTTGGGGGCATGCCTTAAAGGACTGTATCTTGTCCCCTGCCCCTTCCTTTTCTCTCTCTGCTTCCTGGCCACCATGGGTGAGAAACTTTGCCCTGACATGCCTTCCACCATGATATGCTGCCTCATCACCGCCCAGAAACAATGGGGCCAGCTGACCCTGGGTGGAAACCTCTGAAACTGGGAATAAAAGGAATCTTTTCTCCTGTATGTGTCTCAGGTATTTTGTCCTAGCAGCAGAAGCTGATTAACCCAAGTTGAACCCTGATCAACATAAGCAGGAAGGGTCCAGGGTTTTCCATGTTTTCCATGTAAGGAACATGTTTTCCATGTAAGGAACCAATTCCAAGCTTGGACTGACTATATAATTATGAAACCTGTAGTAAGGACACACTCATAGAACCAATGATGAAAGATGTAAATGGAGAAATAAAACTAAAAATTGATAGAATTTAAATTGATTCCTCATTAAAAATCTGCCATAAATCTGTAGCAAACAACATTACTTCATAATGAAATAATATAAATAAATAATATAAATATTTCTATTAAGTACAAGAACAAATGAGCATTTACATTACCAATAAAACTACCAAACATTTCACTGGAGACTGTGGGTAAAGTCGTGACATCAAGAAAAGAAATCCGAAGTACAAAACATTATTACACCTGCTCACATAATATCTTAGAGAATTAATTTAAGTAGGATAATACATAAAAAGATTTGGATTTCCCCAAACATAGATCTTGAAATAAGGACTAGAGTGCACACAGTTTAATTGGGAGGTGATCCCAAGAACTAGCTGCACAGGGAAGTCGAGAACACAATGTGAAGCTGTCAGAATGGCTGCTGCTAAGGTGGATGTGGGCTCCTTCCCGAGGGTTGTCTAGAATTAAGTTCCAAAGAGCCCACGCAGGAGACCAGAGCCTGGGTGCATCAACTCCCCTGTGTAGGTCAAGAGGTGCCCTGAAGTTGTTACCTGACATGCTGCCAAGACAGGTTGAAGCCATCCACCTTTGACTGGCAACACCGCATCTGAAGACTCCTGGATCTGCTTAGGATGGGTGAGCCTGGGGCAGGCAGCAGGAAGTGAGACCAATCCCACAGGAGACACTGCAAGGACAGATCCTCTGGGGTCTCACACAGTCCAAATGTCAGATGACTTTATTGGTCATGGTAGAGATTTGTCTATGAACAAAGATGGTATCTGCTGCTGTTGTTTCCTACACATCTGTTTTCTCCTCCTTACCAAGCTGTGGGAAATGCAATAGATTTCTTTACCTGAAGCAGTGTTTGCCCCACTCTCCCCATTCCTTTACCCCAAGGTGACGCTTTGCCTGGATAGATCCTAAACCCTACCCATGTTTTCAGGCTCCACACCAACTGTGCATTTCAGGATACCTTCATGTGTCCCCAATTGAAAGCCATGCTCCTGTCGATTGCTCTGACACGTGATACAGCTGGTCTCTCCACACTGTGCTAGAATGAGCTGTTCCCTTATTTATCAGAGGGACCGTTAGAAATTTTGGGACCAAGTCCTACATACTTCATTGTTATACAGCACTGGCTGAATAACTCTATGGTGCTGTTAAAAATGAAAATAGATGCAGAGCCCCTCTTTAAAAGTCAGGGGGAGTGCTGCTAATGACACTGGGGTCTGACTTTTTTTGTCATTTCCTTCCATGTTTCTGTCCGAATTTGTCATGCTCTTTTTTTTACTTGATCCTCAATACCATTATAAGTAAAGAAAAAGTGTAACATTGAATTATTACAATAGAATTATTATTTTTATATTGTGTGAATATCATGCTTAATGCAACTGTAAGAGCATTAATTTATATGTGTAATTTGTAAAATTGCACAATCTATATTTCCTGACTTGCACATACCCTGTAATTCATTCTTTTAAGAATGCTGTAACACAGCACAAAACAAACCCGACAGCTTTTATTCGACCTCACCTGCATACATTCTGCCAAAATTCTCAACATTGTAGCTTAGTGATGAGGAGGGAAGATGGGGAGAGAAGGTGGTGCTTTCCTTCCTCACGAATCCTCACGTCAGCTTAGTGGTTGGCTAATACAAGGAAGTGGCCGGGGAAGAAAGGAAGTGGTCCAGGTTCATGGTCATTTAGTGTTCTGGTGCTCTGCTGCCTTCTAATCCCTTAAGGCTTGGGTTTGAATGGAAAGCATGGCTTCTGGCTTGTCATCACATCACTGAGCCCAGAAGTAGGACTCTTGCCTTAGTCTTGCCCTGAGTCTTGCTGCACTCTGAAGGTTGGTGCCACTGAACATGATGCTAAGGGGCTTCATGGGCAGGACCATGAAGATAAAGCTTAGTTCCTGCTCATACACATGTTCCATTGTCCCTCCGACTTCACTCACAAAATGGAGCTCAAAGTTAAGCTTATTAACAACCTAGTACAGCCACAGCACCACAGTAAGCCCTTCACAGGCCCTTTGAGCAGAGGGAATAGTCCTTGAGGGCTCAGCGCTCTCGTTCCCATTCCCACTGGAGCCGTGTTTGACCAGGGCAGTTGTTCCTCTCTCACCTTGATTAGTGGGTGCTCTCTGTTATGGTAAGTGAAACTGGACACTTGCCTTTTTCCTCTTGTTTGCTTTTCCATATCTAAACAATTGGTATTTATTTTTTTTTTTTAATTTTTTATTGTGGGTTGTTCAAAACATTACAAATTTCTTGACATATCATATTCCACACTTTGATTCAAGTGGGTTATGAACTCCCACCTTCACCCCATACACAGATTGCAGAATCACATCAGTTACACATCCATTGATTTACAAATTGCCATACTAGTGTCTGTTGTGCTCCACTGTATTTAAATAGCCATTTTAACTTATCTCCAAAAAGCATTGGCAGAAATTGGCAGAGCTCATTAAGAAAGTCATCATTTTGTGAGATTTTCACAAAAGGGTTGCTCAATTGAACACAGAACTTGCTCAACCATTTCTGTATGTTTCTTTGTTCTTATATTGTTGCAGAACAATGTAAGTTTGGGACTTTCTATGTAATAATATGCAATTAAATTTATTTACCTTCAATTGAAAAATTATAAAGAATGATGCCCTAAAATATACCAAGTTCCTTCAATCTCTAAGCCTTCATCATCTTCTATATATTATGAGGATCTAATTAATACACATTTTAGAAAATGGCTATGATGATCACATTTCACACTATGAAAGCTACAAACTTAATGATTGACTCATGGAAAATGCTCACCTGGTAGGTGTGTGCAGGGATCATGGGGGAATGCAGAGTGAAATAGGCAGTGTCCTTACTCTTAAGTAGTTTCTAATTTCAAATCTGGCTAGTGAAAGTGATGGCATTAATTGTGTGGTGACCCGAAGCATCTGGAGTGAGTTGATATAGTTTTACACAAAGGGTTCATCCCTGAAAGTAGCTATGGTGTGTTTGTATATGGAAGTCTGCTCTGATGCCTCTTCTTGCCAGGCACTGTCTTAAGTACTGAGGGCACACGAGTGCAATAGAGAAATTCCCTGTCATCGTGTACAATAACTACATTATAGAAAGCATATTTATAATCTATAAAGCTAATAGAATAATATGTACTGCCCTCAGGTTTTCCCATGTAGTTAAATGAAATGTCTTGGGCAAAAACTCTTTATAAACTGATCTGTTTTCAAACGCTAATTGATCATTTACTATTTGTCTATCAACTATTTTGTAATTTAATACAATATGCTTCCCTTTAAGAGCTCAAATGCTGTGAACACAAAGGGTGAATATGTAAATAAAAAATTCCTGTAGAGTGAGATAAACAAAGTACCAAATGCATCGACAAGTTCAATAAAGGAATATCTAGTGTGTTCTAAAGGGAGTTGAATCCTGAAATGCTTGACAAAGTTTTTTGATATTTGAACAGAGCTTGGAGGAAGGTTTGCCCAAAGCACCAAAAGGGAAGTATCAGAGACAGAGGACACATTGTGAAGAAGGTTGTGTGTGTGTGTGTGTTGTGTGTGTGCGTGCACACAAATGCACACACATGCAGAGATTCCAGATAGAGCAGTACAGCAAAAACTGGAAAACTATTTTAAAAATAAAGAAAAAAGGAATCACTCTCCAAATGTGCTGAAAACCTATCCATGGGAAGAATGTTGCATTGTACAACTATCTCCTTATAAAATAAAATTGCTCTCTATCCTCTAATTTGACCAGCATTCGTTGAGCATCTAACACGTCAGAAGCCCTGTGGATGTTGGAGTACTGGGATAAATGAGCATTGATTTCAGCTACCCTAACATCTACCGGTGAGAGAAATAAACAATTAAAACGAAATGTGGCATTTTTGAAAATATTACATACATTGTTCAGATTAAAGAAGAGCAGAAAAGAGAGTGTCTTCAGAGAAAACTGGATCCAGGGTTTTGAAGATATCTCGAATCCACGCTCTGCTTCTTTTGAGGAATCATTTTACTTCTCTTCATCTTCCAGGAAGCAAGATTGTATAAGGAAAAAACAGATACTTTAATCAAACATCAGTTAGAAAGGCTTGGGGACATCTCTGGTCAGCTGAGTTTGAGCATCTGCAGAGATCAGCATCCACCACTGTGTCCATGGAGACATGGTCCCTGAGCCATGGGCCCTGCAGGTGTGAGGGGAAACATGGGAATCTCCCCATTCCCAGCAGATCTGGCACAGGTTCTACTAGGAGTGTGCTCAGGAGGACACTGGTTAAGGGAAGGATGAGGGTCAGTGAGATGGCTTTTAAACTAAGTTTTAAGTTTACCATGGACTTGAAACAAGGGAGGAGAGGGACAGGGAGAATGGGATGTAGGAAGAGAGAGCAGCGTGTACAGAAGGACAAAAGAGGACACACCGTGATCAGCTCCAACGACTGAAGTAGGGCCGGAAATAAGATGAAAACTTGTGCTGAGGACAAGCTGAGCAATTCCAGAATGAAGCATCGTGGGACATGATCAATGTGTCTCCCCCAAACTAATGCAGGATGAAGGTAAGATAGTAATGATGATATGGTTTATTAATATTGCCATTTCAAATATGCAATTTATTAGTATTTTACTAAATGCACTCTTCTCAAATATTAATCATATTTTATGGCAATGCCTTGATCTTAAATAGCAAAACTATTAAGAAAAGAAAGCTTATTAATATTAATCATGATTTGTTTTGGGCCTTGTGTGCATAGGATTACAAATTCCATCAGAGGATCTCATTCACGTGCCCTTTAGTTACAACTCATCCTCCTTGGATCACAGTGGGAGCAGAGCTGGGTATGGGTAATCGTCAGTGAAACACCTCCAACACTGCACAATGCCAGTCACAAGTCCTGGAGTTCTTCTCTTCTTTTCTCATCTTCCAACTCTGCTCCACTTTTCAGACCCAGTTCAAACTTATCCTCACTGTGAATTTAATCTTCGTGCTCTTCTCTAATCCTCAGGTAGAATAAGTGGCCCTTCCTCCTACACTTCCTTAGTGGTACTTACTGTGATGGTTTCTAATTCCTTAGGTGTATTTTATCACTGAGGAGAGCTTTCTGGACACTCTAGCCATGCTAATACATCTCTGGATCCTTAACAGGGCAGAATCTAGAATATATTTGCACAGTATCTAAATTTTTGAAAATTTATAATGAACAAAGGAATCAATTTTGTTCTGACTCTAATGATTTGAACACACACACGTGCATATACTATGTACAGAGTATGTTTATAGTTTGACAGAGGCAGCTTGAACTCCCACACCCTACACTGCTGTAAGTTGCAGAGCAGGCTGAATGAATGTGAGCTGCAGGGTAGCCTGGACACTTGACCCTCACCTATCTGGCTCCTTATCGCTTGTTTGCCTCAAGGCTGAACACTCAAACCCCACTCAAGTCTGAACACTCAAACCCCACCCAAGGCTGAACACTTGACCCCCACCCGGCTGGTGCAACGGAAACCCACATCTGACCCCTGCCCCGTCTGCCTGAAGGCAGAAGATGACACCCTTAGCAACCACTGTATGATCCAAACACTGTACGCCCACAAGGCAGCTTGCAGACCCAGAGACCCCATTAGATTTTGGCTATAAAAACTCTCTCCTGCACCCTCCCTCTCTCTTTTCTCTCTCTCACTCTTTCTTCTTTCTCTCTCACTCTCTTTTCTCTCTCTCTCACTCTCACTATCCCTCTCACTCTCTTTCTCTTTCTTCTCTTTCTCTCTCTTATGCATCCCCCCCTCTGTCTCTCTCGCTTTGACCCCCCACTCTCCCTCCCTCTCTGTTTCCCCGCTCTCTCTCTCTCTTGGTTTCTCTTGTCCTTCTCTGTTAATCAGACACTACCACAATAAAGATCTCTTGGTCACTCTGAGTGCCGTGGTCACTTTGCTCTCAACTCCTACTACCTCACTGTAGGTGGGAATGCAGCAGACTGTTCTCAGGGCTGTGAGATGACGAAACCACGCATGCCCCTGACAGATCCAGAGTTAGCCAGAAGGAGTGGAAGATGGGCTACCTCCAGCAAATCAGGGACAGAGTTGGTAGAAGCTGGTTTTCAGTTTTGCTGAAACTCTGTGTATCTCTGGCTGTCCCTCCTGCTGACTGATGCATCTCCCTCTAGGCCTTTTCAACCAGTACAATCACCAGATCCCCACCCTGGGCTGGGGGGCCTAAGGGAATATCAGATGACAGGCACCTCCTCAGGCAGTGAGCACTGTCACACCTCTAACCTGCTCCCTCTCCTGTCCTAAGCGGCTGCCTCTACTGGAGGAAGCCTGGATACTTTGTTTCTCACTTCCTGCATCTCAGCTCTGGTAGATGTTTCCAGGGAAAAGTGGGTCCTTCTGCTACTCAGAACCCATTCTGTGGTTCTGGCTCAGGTAGGCCCTGTTCATGCAGCCCCCTGATGTTTAAGAAGATGATTGTGCCTGTACCCACTTTTAATAGTTGCATGAAGCAACTTTCTCTACGCTGCAAACTCCTCTGCCCTACCTCTCAGGGACGCTCCCAAATAACATTTTGTAAGCTTTTGCAGATCTTAATAAGAACAATGCTTTTGTAGGTCAAAAAGAGGCCCCCATCAACCTGGCTAGACCAGGGCACAGGACAGCAAGGCAGTGCCTGAGGGTCTGTTTGCACTGACCTAGTAGGAGGAGGGAACCTGTCTTTCCCTTCCTGTCCCTCCTGTCAGTTCTGAGAGTGGCCCAGAGGAACTGCTTGGGGGTCTCTTATCTCACATGAAGACCTTCTTCAAGGCCAGGGTTACTTAGGTTGTCTGTGTCCCTCACTTCTCCAGGGACCTTACCCATCTACACTTAGAACAAACAACTGTCAATGGCAGGCTCTTAATAAAAACTGAATATGTCTGTACAGAAGAACCTGTTTTGGAAATCGCTTCATATGATCTTTGGTGAGCTTTGAGAATATCCGGACATTGACTTCCCACGACTGAAACTTCGTCTCCTGACTCCGTTCTTTTTCAGCCTGAAGTTCACATTTGCAAATCTGTCATCATGAGTCCCACAATGGCCACATTTCAGAGTTTCGTTTTGTTTTCTTTCTTTCTTTTAGACTATGATATCTGCAGCTCTTTCTGACAAGCTAAAACTGGAAGTGTTAATGAACTCAAAACTCTGTTCTTGTTAAGGTGGACATTTATAACTCCAGACACATTCGCAAGGAAAACAATAACCCTCTAATTTATTTTGATTTTCTTTTTTCTAACATGTCATGTTACTATATAAAAGTAATGATAATTATGTTGGGCTTTACAAAGTTTAAACAAATTTGAAAACAATTTAAAATTTTAATTAATCAGTGAGAGGTATACAGTAATTGTAATTTAGCACACAGTTCCTTCTAATATTTTACCAGTGTAATTTACTGTGTTTTTATTAAATACCTGCTAGGAAGGCATTTGGGATATATTAGTAAACAAAACAGACACAAATCCCTATCTTTTTGCAGCTTATATCCTATTGAAGGAGAAATACAATAAACATTTTATATATGTAAATATGGTCACATATTAAATTGTGATAAGTGCTATGGAAAATTTTGTAATTAAATTTCAGGGGATAGACCACTCTGTAGTGCTATGAACTGCCAAGAGGTCTGCATGGGAGGAAAGGAGGGTGGCTCTGAGTTCATGGCCAGCCAGGAACTGAGACCTTCTGTCCAACCACTTGAAGGAACTGGATCCTAGGACTGTCACATCGAATCAGGAAAAGTCCCCCAGTCCAGTACTCAGGTAAGACACTGGCCCTGTACCATACTTGTGCTGTAGAACTGGGAGGGATGATGAATAGATGTCCAGTTAGCCAGGCCTGACTTCTTATCCCACAGACACTGAGGGGATGACTGTGTGCTGCTTGAAGCTGCTGAGTGTTGTGGTAGCATTTAGTGCACCAGTAAACCAGTAAATAACTAATATATGCCCTTTCAATTTTTTCATGCAGTCATCAGTCAAAACATTTAATGCAATTATCTTTCTATTATTTAAAGTGTGTATTATATCACCAAATGTTTAAAAACCCATTGAAAAAAGTTCTCTATTAGATGCAATTGAAGAATTTAATAGCTATAAATATGTCTTATCCTTTTAAAACATTTCTTCAAGTGCCTCCTCTTGCACCATCGACCCTCTACTCTGCAGCCATGGAGGCAGACTGGTAGTACTTCCTATTGTCTCCATAGTCACAGGTGATATAGGATCTCCACAGTCAGCCAAGACACATACTCATACACACCCTATGGATCTAAGACTTCTTGCACTTCTATCAGAGTTATACCTCTGACCAGCCACAGGGTTTCTTACCAAAGCATTCCCTCCCATAACTAGATTATTCATTACCATAAGTAAAGAGATGAGATGTGAAGGGATCATTCAGGCCCCTTCCAAAAATACGTGCCTGTATGCCTGGAGCACCTTGAGAACTATTACAAACCAATAGTGCAGGACTAAGATAGAAGACCAACCTGCTTAGCACAGATTCTTCCATATAGAAAGCATTCAATGAAAGGTAGCTGGCAATATTTACTTTATTATTCTTACTGTTGCCACCATTATCATCCTTAGAGCGGTCTATTTGCAGAGCTAGACTACAAGATGGAATCCTCTCTCATTTATTTTAAATCTGCCCCAGAACTCAGCACAGGACCTCGAGCATACCCAACGGGTGTTTGCTAAATGTGTTTAAGGCTTTAAGACAACCCCCTCTGGAAACATCTCAAAAATCTGTGCACAACATGCCCACGTCTTCCTACAGGGCAATGATCAGCAGAACAACAGCTTGGGTGCAGTAGGACATTAATGACCTGTCTCCAAGGAAATACTGCCCTGCACTAAAATGACTCACCACCAAAAGGTGCGTTTTATAGTGTCATTTTTCTTCTGTGATATTTTGTGCCACATTAAATTTTATCCAAAGCAATTGAGATTCTAAATCCAAGCTTAAAGGCAGAAGGCCAGGGAGGGGGCTCTCATTACGGTGATAGTGGGAGTGAGGATTGCATTCAGCCATGGAAGGAGGATTCCACTTCAAGCTGGCACGTGGCATTTAATTGGGAGAAAGCTTCTTTCTGGCCCCAGGTGAAACAGTTAAATCCTGAGTCAAGATGCTACACCGGAGAGAGGATAGAATAAAAGTGCCTCCAGCTCTCTAATCTGTCACTTTAGCAAGTCACCTTTGTGAACTCAGTGCTTACTCTTAAAGGAACTTTAAGAGAGATTTGGTTTACTTCTGTGTTGGTTCACTTACCCATTCAACCATTTTATCTACACATAGATGTATATCCCTCCATCAAATCCATCTCCTATCCCTGGCCAGTTCTCCAAACTATCCCCTGGAGTGCCATGGGATGCATCATCAATAACCACACAACTCCAGTCCATGTGGACAGTGGGGGTGATCAATTAAGTTACGTGGACATACAGATATGATACAATGAAACCCACTGCAGGCTATAATTAATATGCTCTAACAAATGGTAAATAAATAAAAGGAAGAGCCACCCCCAGATCACCTCTGAGACCACACTGTAGCAGAGACAGGTGATTTCTTTGTTACTATTATTAATTCAAGAACATTTTTCCTCTCCCAGCCAAAAAAGACTGAATTTATACATTACTTCCTTCACTAGCTTTCTTGGCCCAGTCATATGGGTTCCAAGTGGCATCATTATTTTGTAACTGGTGGCATATTTCCAATTCCTTGAGGATTTAGGCCCCTGCCTACTCTGGCACCATTTTTGTTAATAATCACAGTAATTTTGGTAGCTCCATCAACAATTGCCCCAATGCTTCTGCTTTTTCCCTGTTGACATGTCCCGCCATGGAATTGTTCTCCACCCTACTTGAGTGACCCTGCAAAGCTCACACTTCAGGTCTTGTTATCACTGGTAACTATCTCGTTTATGTCACCCACATCCAAGCTCCCCTGATCCAGTTCTCTCACTCTTCTAGCAGGATGGGAACAATGACTCGACCCCATGTGTATGTCCATCTATTCCACTGATCCCCCACCTTTGCCTGTCCTCACTTCACTATGTATTCAGAGCTTACCCTGGAGCCTTCTTCAGAATCACGTGGTTTTAAGAACGCATTCAACACCCTTGCCCCCTCCTCCTTTATTAGACTCTCATAAGCAAATGTTTGATCCTTGTCAAATCCAGCTTTGTTTCCTCTGGATCCTCATCTGCACCGTTGAATGCAGCCAGATAAAAACAATCAGAGCAATAAAGTGAAGCTGAGAGGAAAATGATTAAAATGATGACCATTGAATAAGTAAATAAGGTAGAGGATAAAGGCAAGATAGAGAAACCCAGTGCAGACCAGGAGGGAGTGCCAACGCTCTCTAGTATAGCACACACTCAGAGTCAGACACTGACTTGAGTGATGCACATATTAACTTATTAAATTAACACACTTGCTTTATAGGAGGAGAAATAGACTTGCCCTCTGATTCTTCCTGTTCTATAAAAATAAGAGAATTCCTCCTCCTTACCCTTTTAAAGAGTTTTCATTTGGAAAATGTGTAAGTTTTTTCTCTGTGCCTGTTTGACCGTGAATCTTTTCAAAAGGTAACTAAGCCTTTTTGTCATGTGTGAACCCAGGAATGTCTGTGTTAGGGCTCTGGGAATCATCTCTTTGAAATGTAATTCATCCCAGTTCCCTTGGGACAGATGTTGTCTAAATCCAGAGGGAGCTGCCTAGCTCCAGTTTACAAAAGTGTCCCCTGTTATGAAGTTGTGAGAAGTTTACATTTCCTTTGAATCAACCAGTTAGATAAACCACCCCTCCACCACCAGAAGTATCTAATATGAACTTGTGACAAATTGCACCATCAAGGGTCCATTCTGGACTACTGGTTTTGCTTATGTGAGAACAGGCATGTAACTGATTCTTATCTCCTTGGCTATACCAAAGAATAAGAGTTCTTTCTTTCCTTGCAATTTTTTAGCTGATTGCATGAGATGCATGTCCTATTCTGGTACAATGATTATTCAACAACAAAATTATTTTCCCTTTCTTCTATTGTGGAAAGTTTTCTGGGTTGGGAGGGTATTTTGTTTTTAAATACATCTCCCCCACTCCAAAATAATAATGATAACAACAACAACAACAGCAACAAAAAGAAAGAACCACTGAAGAATGCAATATGATAGGATGAACAAGATTTTTGGTGTTGAATATTAGAAGCTCACTACATATTTTCACCATGCATACCCTCTAACCCCAAGGAATATAGGAACCCTGGAAGGTTTGACTTTAAATTTATGTATTTGTCAGCTAATTGATACTTAACAAAAGAAGATATGTTAAATATTTTAGAAACCATGCTGTTCAGGGTACTGTGAGAACATACAGAGAGAGAATAACTGAGTCCTGGAGAGTCAACCGGGGCCACTCACTAGCTGTTTTATCTAAACTGAAACCTGAAGGATCCATAAATGTTGGTAAGGAAAAGAGTATGGAAAGGGTTGCAAACCATATATCTAATCCAAAATATATAAAGAATTTATACAATTCAAAAACCACAAAGAATAACTATTTTTTTTTTAAAAAAAGAGTCAAGGACATAAATGGACATGTCTTAGACTAATGCATAGAAATGGCCAACAGGTATATGAAAAAATGTTCAGTATCACAAATCATCAGGAAAATACAAATCAAAACTGTAATGAGATGTCATCTTATAGGTGTGTCTCAGTCTATTTGTATTACTCTAACAGAGTGCCACAGGTTAGGCAAAGAAAAGACATTTACTTCTACAGTTCTGGAGGTTGGAAAGTACAGAATACCATGGTACCAGTGATTGGTAAGGTGTTCTTGTTGTGCTAGCCCATGGCAGAAGGTGAGAGGTGAGAAAGGGAGGGAGAGAGGGAGAGATGGAATTCGGAGTCCAAGTCCCTTTATAGCAGGCTTTAATCCACCCGCAGGGCAGGGATGCGCCCCATACCTAAGCCACTCCCATCAGTTCCTGCCTCCCACACTGCTGCACTGGGTGTGCCTTCCCAACCCTGGCCTTTTGTGGGACATATTTAAACCTCAGCAATTTCTTAGGATGGCTAGATCAAAGACAGAGGGCAAATGGTTTTAAAGATTTGGTGAAAATGGAAACCAGGAAAGCCATTTTGGAAAATAGTATGGAAGTTCCTCAAAAAATTAAAAACACAAGTACCACATGATCCTTCAATTCCATTTACAGAGCAAGGCAGGAAGGATTTTCTGCATGGGAGCAAGAACTGACTTTAAGTGCTTATAAACTTTTTTTTCCCCCCTGATCTTTAAAAATCCTAAACTTGGTGCCTAAAACAACCAGATTGTACAGTTCTGGAGGTCAAATATGTAAGATATATTAGCAGAACTGTACTACTTTGGAATCCTTAGAGGAAAATCCATTTTCTTTCCTGTTCCAGTGTCTAGAGGTTACTTGCATGCCTGATTCCTGGTCCTTTCATCTATCTTCCAAGACAGTAGTAGATCAGCTTTGAATCCCTCCCTCTCTCCAAGCCCTGCCCCCAGCATCTCCTCCCCTTCTCTGACCTTGACACCTTGATTTACTCAGATAAGGAACTATTTTGGAACTACTCTTAACATATAAAGCAATATTTGCATCTCATAATTATAAATTATGTGAAGCTGCTTTTGGCAAGTAATTTAATATATGGACAGGTTCTGGAGATTAGCATGTGCACATATTTGAGGGGGATTAATCTACTTAACACAGAAAGGTTGGGACTTAACGAAAAGTAGATTATGAATGTGGTAATAAAAAACATGGAAACAGCCAGACATGGTGGCTCATGTCTGAAACCCCAGCAGCTCAGGAGGCTTAGGTAGGAGGATCTCGAGTTCAAAACCAGCCTCAGCAAAAGCAAGGGCCTAAGCAACTCAGTGAGACCCTGTCTCTAAATAAAATACAGAATAGAGCTGGGGATGCGACTCAGTGGTTGAGTGCCTCTGAATTCAATCCCCAGTAGTCCCACTCCCCCCAACAAAAAAGAAAAACAAAACAAAACATGGAAACAAACAAGTAAAGGCACTGAGACTGTGAGCCTGAACTTGTAAATGATTTGAGAGATTGCTTTTAGTGCAGTGATGGAATTTTGGAGAGGAGGGAGTAGAAATAAGATGTCATAATTTCAAAGAAAAACCAAATCTTCTCGATTATGGAGTAGAACAGGACAGAAGGGCTTTCATGTCACTTCAACCACAGGTTTCAATATTTGCATGAAATTGTGAAAGCGACAGGAAATCTTCTTGGCTTACCTGGGGGTATAACAGACATAGCAGGAAGGAGCATGAGGCACTTTAAGAGCAGTTGTGACATTTGCAAAGAATTAAGTTTTCTCAGAATTGTGCAGGGAATTCTCTAGGAGTAGGTAAGCTCTCTATTTGGGGAACCATTAGTGTAAAACACTGGATATTAATCGTTATAATCAAAGCAGTTTTATAATGTAAAAGATGAGTTTTGCATCTGTATGATATGCTAGATTTCATCTTAGCATATTTAGTTTCCACATGTTTCTGTGTTAATCAGTTTTCCGTCACAATGAAAAAATGCCTGAAACAACCAACATATAAAGAGAGAAGTTTTAGTTTGGCTCAGTTTTGACTGGTTGGCCCTGTTGCTTTGGCCTAAGGCCGGTGGCACACTGTGGCCAGGGTGGATGGTGGAGTAGAGCCTCTTATATCACCACCTAGGAAGCAAGAAAAGAAGGAGGAACCGGCTGCGGTCCCACAGTCCCCTTCCTGGGCAAGCCCCATGACCTAAGGACATCCCACTGGCCACACCTATCAAAGATTCCATCACTTCCCCAAAAGCACCACCCTGGGAGCCAAACTTTAGCACATGGACCTTGTAGAACATTCAAGATGCAACAAATAGCAACAAGGTAGGCATTAATATCCATGTTTATCTGATGAAGGATGTGGACTCAGAGAAGCTGATCCTTCGTGATCACCATCAAATGTTCCTTCCTACATGGAGGCTTTTTTCTACTTCATAGGACTATTTGGACAGCAAATGATTGATTCAGAATGTGTCAGAGTCAGGCCAAATTTTATTTAAATGGAAGTCACATATTTTTCCTCTGAATTGATTTCAGTGTCCTACGGAGAAGGGAGGCTGTTTTTTTGTACATCTAAGAAGCCACCTTTCCCTGATTAGTAAGGTCAAATTTAGTCTACTTCATCCTGGGGGGGTCACATTTGAGTACATAAGTGGCCTTGAGGATGCCAATGTATTACAGAAAGCTCAAGCCAACATTACACAGACATGCACGTGTTCAGTCATTTTTGGAAAAATCTTATGGCATGATGGATGGGTAGTGACCTGGGCAGAGACCACACCACCTATTCCGAGCTTAGCACTGTGCAGAACTCTGAACCTGTGCCATTTGTTCCATAGAAACAATAGCCACCTTAAAGGATTATAGAGAGAGAACAAAACTCAAAAGCATGAAGCCCCAGGCACTAGGAACACAGTGAGCACATGTGTCTGTTCACCTCCTCTGTGCCTTCTCCAGGTGAAAAGGTGAATGAAATGTAGATCAAAAAGTCACTCTGTGTGGATCATTCTGACTTTTTGCAGTTTGCCACAGATTTAAGACTTTGTTTTAAGTGGATCCTGATACATGAATTTACTGCTTTCCCATTGTCACACTCCCATTCCTAACCTAGGACGTATTTTCTTTTCTCAGGCTCCCCTCTCACACTCTTACTCTGAGGCAGTGTCCCTGTTACTCTCAGCAGATGGCCACTGATGATCTGCGGGGCTCCCCTCAGACATTGCTCAGTTACATGGCTTTCTAACGCCCCTGATCAGGCTCCCTGCTAAGCCTCTCCAGAGGTGTGCTTTTTGCACTGACCCCTTATGCTGAGTGCAAGGTGTGATGCTCACAACCAGGCCAGGGCGCTGGGAGATCCAATGAACAGAACAAACATGATTCCTGCCTTTTAGGAGCTTACAGTCTAAAGGGGGTACAGGGAGGACATAAATACTGAGCGAGTCACAAGGAAATACAGATGTACAAAGGCAGCACGAATAGAACACTCCGAGAACACAGGGTGAAACCTTTATTTTGACAGGAGGGAAAACTGTCCCAGGAGAGCCAACATGGAGATCCACAGAGATGAAGCAAAGTCCTTTCATTCATATTAGGACAAAAGTGGATGAAGGCTTATACTGAAATGAACAAAAACATGGTGACCTATGTGAGAAGATGAAGGGTGGATAGCATTTGGGCAGTGGGGAGATGGCAGGATGGCCAACTCATGTTGGACAGACTGTGAATGTTTTTGAACTGTCTCTTGCTTCCCCTTTACCTTTCTTCTCTCTGCCCCTTTATATTCCCCCCAAGTTTTCTTCTCTTCACTTGTCTCTTCTGTTGCTCCTGACTTTGCAGGCAAGCAAGCAGAAGGAGGATTGTTTAGATGAAGAAGCAAAGTGGTTCAGGTGGAGGAAGGTGATGAGAAAAGTCATTTTACTTAGCTCATACATTTTATATTCAGGAAACCTATTTACCTTGGTATCTGCTGAGGGTTTTTCAGCTCAGAGATTATACAAAGAGCCTTCGACTGGGTCTAGGTCTTGATCTTAACTTGATAACATCTTGTAGTAGCAATTAAAACTGCAGTCACTATTTATATGAGGTTTTGGAGAAGAAGACTGGAATCTTCCTCTCAGCCAGGAACATGTTAAACTCCTCTGCTGCTGAGTCCAACAGGAGCCAAACTTACTTTGTAGCTAGCACTTCATAATAGTTATGTGCTCAATAAATGTCCACCCTGAATATGGATTTCACAAAAATGCCACACTATAGCCACCCCAGGGTTTATGATCCATAATTCATTTTGGAAAATGGCTTGATTCACTTGAAGCAGTAAAATCGGAAAACTTCATGGCTCATCATAATGTCCGAGGGAGCAATCTCCCTTGCTAACTGTGTGCAGAGAATTAAAACTGTGCTGTCTAAACACTGCACCAATCCTGTCCCCACACAAATCGGTGGCGGCCCCCCAACCACTCTCGTGAGTAATGATCAAGCCTGATTCATACTTCATCATCTGAAAACTGGACCATCAATATTGGACTGCCTCGGGGAGAGAGTCACTCAGGAAATGTGGGTTCGAGGGTCAGTGTTTAATTTTTTTTAACTTTGTGATCCTCATTGGGTTCCCATTAAGGTTCAACCTGTCTTTCAACCTCATTTCTTGATGCCTCCATCCCAATTCCATCTAATTTTTTTTCCAAATTAAATGATTTTTCCACTTTACCAGCTCATCTCTGAGCATGTCAACAAAAGGTTATTCCTGCCTAAACCCACCTTTCCACTCATCAGAGCCCAATGTGATGCTGCAATGCCCCTGTCTCCTGGAGCCCTTATCTTGTGCTGTAGTTGTTGTTGTTATTCTTGTTATTCCCTTGAAGTCAGGGGCTGTTTACTAAGCTAATGAGTGTGCAATAGTTGTGCATTTATATGTGTTTGTCTCTGTTTTGTCGGGGTGGTTAATGTGCTCTGAATATTAGACACATAGGTGATTTGATTTCATAGTGGTTTGAATGTTTGTCCCATCCAGAGACTGCTTCCTTGGACATTATTATGAGCTGTGAACTTTTCAGATTTTACTGTCACCATTTGATGGATTCAAAAGAGAAAAGAAAACTTAAAAGATTTTACCAAGATATTTGGAGGAAGGGGTACAGACAACCTGTCCACATCTTTTTGGAAGAATGCTTAAATGCCAGTTAATACTTAACTCTACCATACTATTTCATGTCCCTTTAAAAGAATAAAATGACACAACGTTGCAATGCATTTAGCAAGATCCTTGGCCCTTTTGTAAAGCATCCGGTTGGTGACACTCATTGTTTGCATGTTGTGTCACTGTCTTCACTGCTACTAGCCCAATAGTTAACCTATACTTCACATTTCATGTCTATTTTGCACAACATCACTACAAAGTAAATACTATTATCCTTAATTTACATACAAGATCACACAAGCTTTTTACTTTTGAAACCCTTGCAAGTTCACTCTGCTACATAGGCAGTGTTCAAACCTCATTAACTTTTATTATTTTTGCTCAAATATCCTTTCTCCCTCCCTCTTTCCCTCCCTCCCCTCTGCCTTGTCAATCCAAGGACAGTTTGGACTTGCCTTGTCTCTGGGGAGTTGTGGGGCCCTGCATTCTGTGACACTGTTGTCTTCTGAGGAAAGGAATAAGGCCTATGAATCAAGGAGCTCTGGCAGATCTTTAGACGAGAGCTGCTCCAGGGCACTGCATTTCTGTGAAAGAGCCCAGTTCCAGAGCAGGTCATTTATCTGGTTCTGGTTTTGATCAGTTTAATTATTCATGAAATGATTCATCATGGAAAAATGATAATTTATTACGATGGAGACATTCTCGGCACAAGGTGAAGCAACGTGTCACGTTTCATCAACTGCAGTTCCCCAGGCTGCATGCTGGTGGTGCTCCTGCAGCGCCACGGCAAGGAATGAGAGCTAGTGTCCCCTTTGGGTCAAATATTTTTCTCCGAATATTTGAGGGGAATCAGATGAGCTCTTCAACAAATATTTAGTGAGCACCTGCTAAGTAAAGCATATGGAATGCATGATGAATGATACAAAGCAATGAAATGCAAATCTCTTGCCCTCCAACTTGGAGCCCCTGGGAAGCTCAAGCACCAGGGGAGGGAATGTGATTTGTTATAATCAGTGGGGGAAAGTGGCAGTAAGCACTGAATCTAAGCATATATCTACCCTCTGGAGCAGCAATTGCACTCTTAGATACACACCCAAAAGCTATGAATCCATATGCTACCCAAAGGATTGTCCAAAGCAGCCTATTTATAATAGCCCAAAATGGGACAAAATACATCAACGTTGGAATGGGCAAATAAATTGTGATGTTCTCGTGTAGTGAGATAATAGCTAGCAACAACACAAAGGACAAACTACTGCTACATGAATCCACACGGATAATTCTCCAAAGAGAATATTGAGCCAAAGAAGCTAGACAGAAAGGGGCACAAATTTATGATTCCATTTATATGAAGTGGAAGGAAAAGAACAAATCAAGGAGATACAAGTCCAGGAAGTCAGGATAATAATTACCTCAGTGTGGTGAAGTATTATCTGGGAAGATGAAGAAAGGAGATTTCAAGGATAAACAAGTGCTGTGTGTCTGGTCTGGGTGCTGGAGACAGTATGCAAGCCTCCGTCTGCATGGATACAAATGTGTACACGAGGTTCAGCGAGCTGCACCGGAGCATCTGAACCTTTTTTCTGTGTGTATGTCATACCTTACTCAAAAATAAAAAGACTAAAAAAGAACACAAGGAACATGGAGTCTCCAGTTTCTTGCAAGATCAAAAACACTGAGATCCTGCAATTCCCTACACATTTCACACACAGGTTGAGCATCTCTAATGTAAATAAAAAACAAAACAAAACAAAAAAAAACAACCCAGAAATCTAAAATGCTCCAAAATACAAATCTTTCTGAATGCAAACATGATAGCACAAGTGGCAAATCCCACACCTGACTACAGGTGACATGTGTCATGGTCACTCTGAAGGGTCACCTTGATTGTACTATGAAATGCCTAAGATTAAGAGGCTGCTGGATGTCTCAGTGAGGATGTTTTTCAGAATGATTGACATGTTGACAGCAAACTGTAGGGGAGATCCACCCTAAATGCTGCACAGTCCAGCAGGTTGGGGGCCTAGATGGAACAAAAACATGAAGAATGCAGAAGCAGGAACAGAGGCAAGCTTGTGTCTTGAGCAGATGCTTCGACTGCTGCTGTGATCACCTGAGGACATCCAACTCCAGCTTCTTCCCTCCTGCAAGGTGGACTCTGACCACAACTCACTTCGGGTCTGAACTGGAACTGCATCATCGGTGAGGACCCAGCTTCTTGGAATGAATAGCTCCTAGTTCCTCCAGCTCTGCATCCTGTAGGAGGCCATTGTGGGACACTCCAGGTTCTTGGTGTGTAAGCCATTCTAATAAATCCCTTTTTTATATAATAATACCTATATGTACATCAGGCTGATTCTATGCCTCTAGAGAACCCTAATACCATGGGTCACAGCAGAAATGCAGGTCCACCTGACCATGTGTGATGGATCACAGCAGAAAGACAGATACACTAAAAAAAAATTATGTAATTACTTTCAGTCCATGAGCATAAGGTGCATGTGTAACAAAAATGAATTTCATATCTGGACTTGTATCTCCTTGATTTCACATTATGTATGTACAAGTATTCTAAAATTCAAAACAAAACAAACAACAAGAAACCTCAAACAATTTGAATCCCAAGCATTTCAGATAAGGGACACACAACTGTATTATAATTGTATCAAACTAATTATATGTATACAAGGAATGGCATTCCTTAATAATTGAGAGTTGTTTGTTCCATTTATTTAATTCTTCAAGTGCATATAGAAAGAACTGCACCATTGGAAGACAGATGAGGCTGTTACAAAGATACAAAAACAAACAACAACAAAAAAGTAGCCTCAAAATCACCAGAGGTGGAGGGAACACAAAATGTATCAGGGCCACAATACAAGTCCCCAATTTTAAGAAAATACTGGTGCTCAGTGACCTATTGCGATTTACTCAACACTGCAAAGATGATACTCTCCACCCAGATGAGTGTGCTTCTTTTGAAGCCAGAGGCCTCTAGACATTCTCTATCAGTGTCCCTGGTCCCAGGAGGCAGCCTGAGGAGTGGCAGTGTGGGGCTGGAGGGGAGCTTTTGGACTTGCAGTACTGGTGCTCGGCTCAGGCCTAGCGTAACTCTTATCACATGGCAACGTGACTCCTGAGCACCCTGAGCTACACTCTCTATAGCTGAAGAAGGACAGCAACAGGGCAGACAGAAGTGCTTCCCAGGACATGGAGCTATAAACCCAAACGTGCAGTGGTGATTGTGTGAATACTGGCAAGCTGCACCCCCTGCTCCAAGTTCTCAGCTGTGCTGCTCAGAGATGTGCTGAGGACTCACTGTGAAGCACATACCCTGATGCTGGAAATCCTGAAAAGCAAGAGAAGGAGCAATGTTCTGATGGAAGTAGATAGACAACAAATGAGAAAACAAACAAGACAATAATATGATTCCTGAAAGGACTAAGAGCTATTTTAAAACTCAAGGTTATGATAAAAGCACATAGAGATGGCTGATAGTATTTCAGGTTGGGAAGTTGAGGAAGTAGTATTTGAGCTGAGCTTCATGTGGACATACTGTGAGCCTTTCTTGCACACTCTTTGTCTAGCTCTTTAATAATAATCTCTAAAGAGCTGAAAATGGATGATTTTTTTTTTTTTTTTTTGCCTAAGCTATACCTTACATTTGTTGAATTCTCATCAGGGCTTCTTTGAAGTTGTAAGATGGCCTGTCTGTAGGGAAATATAAGATCCTCACCTATGTATCAACCTATAAAGAGAAAAAATTAGTACTCAGCACATTTTATAAACAATGTTTAATACTGATACTTTAATTTTGGGAAAATGAGAATATTTCTAGAGAAATACACACACTTATCTCTATAAATATAACAAACTTATTTTTTTAAATAGATCTAGTTTTCAGGATCAAACAATAACAAATACTTTTCCATCTTGACATTCATTGGTCAACAATTAGCATTACATTTGCCAATCACCATCTTGTAGGATAATGCCTGTCTTTGTTTTCAAATGTCCCCAATTTTGAATCACAGTATTCTCACTGTGTGTTCAAGTTATTTAAGCTCCCTGAGTCTTGGGTTTCCTCACCTGCATAATTGAGATAATGAAAATCAAATGAGGTACCTCATGAGTTCCCAAAGTGTAAATGAGAGAGCAGGTGCCCATCTTCAAGTGAGATATTTTTGACCTCACATCCCCAAAAGGAGTCACCAGAGAGGAGTCTGAATAAACTGACTTGGATACATTTTCCTAAACTGCATTATTCCTGGACCCAAGTCATTTTGCCACAGCTGTGGTTGGTTATGAGGACACCCATGTCACCCAGAAAAATGCCAAACCACAGGATGGAATGCTGAGTGGAAAGAAGCAAGTGCTGTTCACCATATGGAGGAGACCAGGTAATCAGATGTTTAACACACCCTCACTGGGCCACTATTATATGCCAGGATCTGTCCAGATTCCAGACCTATGTGGACCCCAGTGAAAATTCAGGCATTGACTTTAAGAACTTCATCCTAGTGCCATGAGAACAGGATCAATGTAAACAAGCAAAGTGAGCGTGTGTGGTTGGATAAGTTGTCCTCCATGACAAATGACCTGTCAGTGGTGAACAAGCCATAAAAAAAAGGACAGTTGTCTGAAATCCCAGAGGCTCAGGAGGATGAGGCAGGAGGATAGCAAGTTCAAAGGCAGCCTCAGCAACTTAGTAAGGCCCAGGCTCAAAATAAAAAATGAAAAGGCATGAGGATGTGTGGTCCAATCACTGGTTTAGAAAAAAAAAAAAAAAAAAACACAGTCATGAGCTCTTGGCATGCTCTAGAGTCAGATTAAAACTAGTGATGGAGCTGCAGCCAATCAAACAAGGCGAGCAAGAGGGAGATGATGGGTGGCTGTGGCTCCGTGGGACTCCGATTGCTACACAGGGGTTTGGACTTTATCCTCAGTACAGTGGGGATTTCTGGATGGTCGAGCCAGGGGAGAGTGGCAATGAGACTTACATTCTGAAATCAGGTTGGTAGATGGAGACTGGAGTAGTGGAGAAGGGAAGGGGGTAGGAAGATCTATCAGGAGGCCAAGACAGAAGTAGAATCTGCTGGTTGAGACACAATGGTGTAGCACTGAAGGAGGGAGATAAAGGACAATCCTGTGGATGAAAATGCAGCTGACCCACTTGAGAGACATATCAACATATTCTAACCTGGATATAGAATTAAACAAGCTAAATATTAGGTGCATATTCATATGTCTGTCTACACACACACACACACACACACACACACGGCTCAGTTCATCAGGGCTGTTATAACAAAATAACTAGACTGGGTAACCCATAAATGACAGAAATTTATTTCTCACTGTTCTAAAGGCTTCAGAGCTTAAAATCTAGAAGCCAGCAGTCTTCTTGTGAGGGGCTCTGTCTCTGCTTCATAGATGGCTCAGGCTCCTTACTGCTGTGTCCCCTCAGGGCAGAGCGTGTAAGGGCGCCCCTCAGCATCTTTTGTGAGAACACTAATCCTATTGTGGGATGCTGCCCTTGTGATCCAATCATCCCCCAGAGACACCACCCCTTACAACCAACACACAGGAGTTAGCCTTAGACTAGATTTCAACATAAACATTTTGGAAGAACACACACATTCACACCCATGACTATACACACCTTACCCACACAAGCACACATGCACATACATATGCTATTTATAAAAAAATGTGAACACTGCCTGAATATATGATTGCTTTTGCGATGTCAAAATGCCATTCTTGCAGTATTTTAAAACAAATACAAATATCTTTTAGGGAGATAAGCTGAAGTGCATGGTTGTTTTGTTTTTTTTTTTTTTTTTCCAGATAGAATAATATAATTCTGGGATTTGATTCAAAAGGAAGTATGAGGGGGAGAAATTATTGATAGGACAAAATTGGCCATTAAATTTTTATTTTTAAAGATGGGTGGGGCCAGAGTTGTAGCTCAGTGGTAGAGAACTTGCCTACCATGTGTGAAGCCCTGGTTCTATCCCCAGTACCACATAAAACTAAATAAACAAAATAAAGGTATTGCATCCATCGTCCATCTACACCTAAAAATATTTAAAAAATAAAGATGGGTGGTGGATACATTGAGGGTTTTTTTTTTTAATTGTTGTTGTTTTTCTATCCATTTTGGTATCTGTTTAATATTTTCCATGAGAGAGAGAGAGAGAGAGAGAGAGAGAGAGAGAGAGAGAGAGAGAGAGAGGTGTGTTGGTAAGCACATATGTGGCAGGGGCTATAAGGAGGTAGGTATAGGTTTTGACCCAATGGTGGCATCCAAAAGGAAGATAAAACACAGTCAATATCTAGAGTGTTCTAGAGGGAGAGTGAACAGGACCTGTTGGATATCTAGGCCCCTGAGAATTAGGGACACTGTTTTTTGTTTGTTTGTTTTAATTTATTTTTTATTCTGTAGGCAGTGTTGAACCACCAAAGGATGTTGGTCAAGAGGATTCTGTGATCAGTCGTGCTTTGGGCTACAGAAGACTGCATGGGATTGAAGCCAAGAGCTCCAGCACTTTTTCAATATGGATGAAACCTCTTGGAATCACTATACTTTTATTCTAAAAGTGTCTTGATCCCAACAGGCCAGAAGTGTGCACACCTCCATTATTCAGTCATGTTCCCAATTCATCATTCAAAATTGGCAATCTAGCAAGGACTGAGGAATCCAGCTTCTGAAATGAATATCAATGTGCTAAACTTGTGAGCAGCAGTGAGTTCTGTGGCCCATCAGGGCATTGAACAGGCACTCCCTACGTGTGCCTCCCCCCTTAACGCCCAGTGGGATCCAATTTTTAGATTCACTTACTCCAAGAATGTATGTAAAGTGTCCTAGACCTCAAAATGCTTTCCTAAGGAGTGCTAAGTGTCAGCTTTCTGCATTTGCTTATTTTGGAGCAACTTGAGCTTATTCTGGATAAACATCGAGAGAATGTGAAACCCAGGCATGTATTGCATTTTTCTTCTTTAATTTCTTAATAGTTCTCACAGGTGTTCTCATGACAGACTCCACTTATGTTCACAGAAGAGACCATTTGAACAATGAGTTGAGAAGCACCCCTTGCAGAGCCCACCTGTGTGTCTTCAATCACAACACATGCCATTCTGAGGTCCCTCTCCTGCGCCATCCAAGTGAAAAATCTCCTACTGCTTGAAAATTACCGTCAGTCTCTAGTCTCATTTCATGTCTCATTGAAATGAGACCACAGCGACTGCGCCTTCAACGAGCACTCTCAACAATCGTCAGTGAGAGACAGCCTTGGCCATGCTTTCTTCTTCTACCGTCAGGTCATGAAAAGCTTGAAGAGAGATAAGTGAACCAACTGGCTTGTATCTCGAGTGAAACGAGGTGAGTCTGAAATTAATGCTGCTCCTTATAAGTGCTGCAATAATAGGGCTTTTTCATTAGATTACATGATGTAAAATAATCATGAAAAACAACGTGTTAGTTAGAGCTGTTACTGTTACTGTTTTCTTACTTTATCAGTCCATATCACAACAGCACATGTGAGTGCCAACTACATGTTTGTTGGATTGCATCAAAATAATTAAGAACTACTTTAATTCTGATACGATTGCACGTCACAGAGGAGCTGCTTAACTTACCTTCCATCCATATTTCTCACAACCCCTGCTGATGTCATGTCCTCAGAAGGCATGTTGAGTAGCAAGAGCCCAGGTCATCAGCATTGTGGGCAATCATTTTAAATGTAAGGGATAGAAACTTCTGGAGGAGTAGAGTTGAAGCAGCTTATTATATGGAGTAAATACATGAGCAAATATTGCAGTGTCCTTTTTTTGATTAGCCAGGACATATGAGAACTAATAATAAAGTAGGGATAATATTTCTCTGGCATAATAAGGGAGGCGAGAAGGCAAAGAAGTTCAGGTAGAGCAGGTGGAATTCAGGGAAAACAAATTGGTGTGCAGTCATAGTGCTGGCTATGTCAGAGTTGGCCATCCATTAACCACTGGAGCTGACTTTTCTAGAAGCATCTAGAAGGTGTTTAGTATAAAATCTGTATTCTAGATGATGCTTCTGAAAGGTACTGTCATAGTTATTGAAAACGGCATCACTTAACAAATGCTGGCTTCCACTCATCTGTTCATGGTCCTATCTATCTCTGACTGTAGAAGTTCAAGGATTTTAGCACAATCTAAAGTATATCAATTATGTAAGGCAAAAGTCCATAAAGTAGAACATTAGTGAGGGGGAGAAAGGGAAGTCCACTATTGAGTCTTGCCTATTTCCACGTGTTGGAGAGGCAAAGCCCTGTCCTTGTCCTTGAATTCTGTGCTGCATGGTCAGCTTCTCCTTCTTATATCCCAGCAAGTCTGGGTCATGCCGTCCTTGGCAGAGACCCTCTCGGGGTCCTGGGGACCTTTGCCTTTCTCTCCTCCAGGGTTGAATTCAGAGTATCTCTAGACAAGATACGACAAAACAGACCTCTCTGACTTTTTCTATTTTGTTATTTATAGTCATTCAGTTTTTACTGAGTTTTTTTTTTTGATTCATGATTATAACATCAGTTCATATTTACTCTATAAAAGCAGAATTTAAAAAGTAAAAACCACTCACCTCTGAACTTGGACATATGGAAGGGTTGCCCTAATAAAAATGTGTACTTTCAACTCAGACAGACAGGAGCTTTACTCCTGCTCCATGACATTGTGCCTCTGCGACTGCGAAAGTTGAATAATATGTTTAAGCCACATGTTTAAGGATGTAAGAAAATGCTTTTTGGGCATTTTATAGAGATAATGACAGGTATCAAATTCAAATAAGTACTACCTATTGTTTTATTAACAGTTCCTCTATGGATGTATTTCTGATAGTTCTTTAAAAATAGCATTGTTATTTGTGTTATGACATTCTCTTCTGAGGAGATACCTGGTGCATAGTCAGTACCCTGTAAGTAATAGTTACAGAATAAATCAGTGTACAATAATTTACTTAAACATCAGTTTTAAAATCTGTCACAATCTTATAGCTGAAAATATTTTATATCAAATTTACTTCTTATTTCCATTTACATGGCGATTCCGTTTACTTGTCTCCCATAGTTGAGCTCATCTGAACAATGTGAATGCTTTGTCATAATGTCCATAACTATTCATATAATTATTTTCAAACATGCCCTGCAAGCATTTTCCACTTTCCTCTTTACCATTATTTTTGTGTGTATGTTGTTCTGGGGATCAAACCGAGGGCCTCATGCCTGCTGGTCAAGCACTCTAGGACAAAGCAATGTCCTCAGCCCCCTTCACTATTATTTTTTATTTGAACCTTTGTCTTTCTTGGTAGGTGTGAGAATCTATAAAGCTTAGGCTAGAAAAAATAATCTATAATAAAATATTTAATAATTTTACTTAAAACCTTGCTACTAAGTATGTATACCTAAAATCTATCTTCTCTTAGGGTGAAATTCTTCCTGTAAATCTCAGTAATTTTTTGCATAAGGCATTGGTGTAACCTCCCAGGCAAGGTTATATGTGGTCATTATTTTCCCTTGCTTACCATATACCATACTATATTGTTCAGGACAAGATAGGGTAAAGGTGTAGAAAGGTCACAAACAGCATTCTGCAATAACCCACTTATTATTCATGGATTCCCTGTTTTTTTTTTTTTATGTCAGGTCAAGTGTCATCATATACCTATATAACCATCTAGTATTTTTTCCCTTAAAACAAACAAAATATGTTGTTTCCACAAGGGACAAGCAAACACAATTTCCATGATGGACAACTACATTTTTAGTTTTAATTTATGTACCTGAGTTGTACCCTGCAAATAGAAAAACCAAATAAGTTATTTAAATATGGTTCAATGTTTTGATTTCCAACATAGCAAAAATAAGAGCTGCTCCTGTGACTGGTGGTCTATTCCTTTCCCAATCAAGGGTCACATTATTTTCTCCACAGTGGTTTTAGATGGATGCAAATGCATCTTAAAATTCTTTAGAAGATAAAAGAAGAAAAAAGAAGAATCACAAATAAAGAGGAAGAAATTGTTACTGTGACAAAAGAAACAAATTCAATAGATTTAACAACACAGGAAGTCAATAGTGAATAACAAAGAACAATTCTGTGTCATGGCACAAGAAAAACAAGCAAGAACTGAAAAGAAAGCATGTCTCCGTGATCTTTCCTTTTCTTTTTCTGTTCAACTTAATACCTTTTGATTCATTTCTTCTGAATCCGGGTGACCAAGTTGTGGCCATATATAAAACTGTATATAGTTTATACTTCTCATTATCAAGCCAGTCTTCTCTAGAGAAGCTTTGCTTAATCCTGCAGCCACCAGAGATGATCTAACTACATCAATACTTAATGCTACTTTCCAGAATCTCACTTCCACCTTGGGAATGCTCACAAAGATAGTGAACACGCATTAATTTTGTCATGCTGAATCAGAAATGTGGCAAAGGCATGAAACAAAGCTCTTGCTCTGATTCAGGGTCCTTGGATTTGGACCAAGTTGCTCCACTTACTGAGGTGTGTTAACTTGGGGTACCCCTAAAACATTTCATTAGGCAATCTCCCACGTGGAAAGGAGAGAAGAGACACTTAGCTCCTCTGCATGACCAAATGCATTATACACAACAATGTGTGTGTGTGTGTGTGTGTGTGATATATGATTAACATATTAACAAAATGATATGTAGCCTCATGTGGTGACACCTGTAATTTCAGCAACTCAGGAGACTAAGGCAGGACAATTGCAAGTTCGAGGCCAGCTTCAGCAAATTAGAGAGACTCTATCTCAAAATAAAAATAAATAAATACATAAAAAGGACTGGAGATGTAGTTCAGTGGTAAAATGCCCATGGGTATGATCCTCAGGACTAACAAAAACAAAAATATTTTATATCAAATTTACTTCATCTTTTCCTTGTGTGTGTGTGTGTATTATATAAATAGGCTAATTTTATGAATTCTACTGAGTTGAATCTATTTTTTTAAAAGAGAGAGAGAGAATTTTTTATTATTATTTTATTTTTATTTTTATTTTTTGGCGGACACAACATCTTTATTTGTATGTGCTACTGAGGATCGAACCCAGGCCGCACGCATGCCAGGCAAGCACACTACTGCTTGAGCCACATCTCCAGCCCCCTTGAATCTATTTTTAATTGCAGTTATCTGTTAAACTATCATCCTGGCTTTGTAGGTAGAGAAGAAACAGAGTTTGTATTACACCTTCCATGCCACATGGGGTTCAATGCCATAGTGTCTGTCAGAGTGACAGTACCTGTTGACCCTGTCCAGTAAATATATCAAATCTATGATTACATGAAAATACTTGCAGTCTCACAAAGGGAAAGGAACCTGCCTATAAATAATTATAGTATTCAATAGGCTTAGGAGTTACTTTCTTTCCCTTAGATCTAGGAACTTATTCTAAATGACATTCCTGCTAAGAGGTTAATATCCAAAATATATAAGGAACTCCTAAAACTCCCACAATGATAGAAAAAAATCCAATCAAAAAATTGGCAAAGGACTTGAGTAGGCATGTATTTCTTCAAAAATGACATACAAATGGCCAACAGGTCTATTAAAAGATGTTAACATCATCAGGGATAATTAGATCTAAACCACCATGAAATGTCTTCTTACATCTGTTTGGATAACTATTATTAGAAATAATAAGTGTTAGAAACAAAATAAAGAAATCAGAACTCCTGTAGACTATTGATGGGAGTATAAATTGGTGAAATCATTGTGAAAGATCATGTAAAGTTTCCTCAAAAAACTAAACACAATCTACATATAACCCAACCATCTAATTCCTGAGTATTTACCCAAAGCAATTGAAATAAAGACCTGGAAGTGATATTTGCGTTCTCAAGTTCATTGCAGAATCATTCATAACAATAGTCAACATACAGAAACACCTACATGTCTGTCAGTGAATGAGTCCCTAAGGGAAGTGGGAGACACACCTGCCATGAAATATTTCTTAGCCATAAAAGGGAAGGATCCTGACTTATGTGACCACATGGACAAACCTTCATGGATGAACCATAGGGCACGTGAAGTAAGCCAGTCACAAAGGACAGATACTGAATGATTTCATTCACATAAAAGCCATCAAGTTCACAGAAGTAGAGAGTAGAGGTGAATTCCAGGAGTTTCAGGGAGGGAGAAATGGGAGAATTGCTGTCCAAGAGGTGTGGAGTTTTAGTTTTGCAAGATGAATACGTTCTAGAGATCTGCTGTACAGCATGGTACCTATAGCTAAGAACAATATACCTGTACTTAACTTTTAAAATTTATATTATATATTTAATTTTTTTAAAAAATTAATAGGATGAATTAATAGGATGAGCGTGTTTTTACCAAAACAATAAAAAAAAAATGAAACAAAAGCAGGAAAATCGTGACTTGGTTGCAGTTGACAATTTTGAAATTAAACTATGCAGGAAAAGATAAAGAATAAAAAAAAAACAGGGAAGAAACATAAAACATTGCTTCCATGGAATTATAATAACGAGATATTTCTTGACAACCGTATTCTTAGTCAACTAGTCAAAGACAGCTGAGATGAGTGAGAAGAGGGTAGTATTAGAAATTATGGGCTTTTGAAAAGCAGATTCATAATATCTTAATGAGTACTTGTATTTCAAAAAGTAGAAGAATATGTCTTTATGAAAAATTTAGTTTTATTTACCCCATATCAGAAGCTATTTAAATGCATTCTAAAGAGGTTTGGAAAATTAAAAAAAAAATCCTCGGCCAGTACAAATGAAGAGTTATTATTTATTGCACTCAAGAAAGGACTCTGAGAAATTAAGAGAATCACAACCTGATAAAATTCTTCTACTCAAATCAGAATTTTTGTTCTTATTGCAAAAATGCTTTCCCAACCCTCAATAAATGTTTCAAAACAAATTTTCTTATTCTAAATGCAAGTGTTATCATTTTTATTTTTTAATGATCAGTTGTTTGATTTTGTTTTTATTTAAAAGGGAAAATATTCACAGTTTCTGCTAAATGGAAAAATCGCATGATCCACCCTCCTGTAACTATGTGCTTTTTGTTCCAGAGAGACCTATAGTCCAGCAAGAACAAAATATGAATACACTACTGTTTTGTCCTCTTCCGTACTCAAACAGAGCCTTTTGGTTTCTGTGTTAGTCAGCTTGCCACTGCTGTGAACCAGACACCTGATAAAACCAACTTAGAGGATGGATGGTTTGCTCTGGCTCAGTTTCAGAGCTTTCAGTCTATGGTCTGCTGGCTCCATTACTGTAGGTCGGAGGACAGTTAGAAAATCATGGTGGAAGGGCATAGAGAAGAGAGCACCCAAGCTCATGCTGGAAACCAGAGAGGAGGAAGATGAAGGGAAAGGGGCTAGAGAGAAGATAAACCAGAGGCACACTCCCACTAACCTCATTCCTTCTACAGGTCCCTCTTCCCACTACTCTCTTCAAGTTATTAATTCATTAAATGGATTAATCCACTGATACAATCTTTGCCTAAAAGCCTCATCTCTGGATATTGTTGCATTGGGGATCTAGCCTCTAAGTACATGAGCCTCTGGGGATGACTTAGACCAAACTGTAACAGGTTCATTCATTGTAGCTTTTTTATTGAAGTCATGTCATCGACTCCAGTCTTTTGCACATAAAATTATTATCACATGATTTTTGAGCAAGTAATTTGAGATTTTTCAATTAGATGGGCTTGGAATATATTTTCCATAAAATTTATCTTGTTGATTTTAGGGCAACTTAGGTTTGATAGCCAGAAATATTACATCATGGTGGCTAGAAATATGTTCAGTCTCTTAGGTATGATTTTATTTTAATTCAAAATGTATAATCCAAGTATGAGTTTTGAAGATTATGTGTTTTATTTCTCACCCTGTAGTTCTGTGATGCTTGGTGCATGCGTTTGTCTAACTATCCATCCCTTATGTCACAGTTGTTGGTTACTTCACAGGCTTTCATCATTGGTGAAAAAAATTTCATCTGTGAATCTCCAGGGATGAGAAGAGTTAACAATATGGTATATGTTTAACAAAATGTATTATATTAAATTGAGATAGAGATGATCATTTTTCATAATCTTTGCTCTGTAAGAAAAGAAAATGTTAGTTTTAAGAAAGGCATTTTTATGGATTACACTTGAAGTTGTTTCAAAGATAAATATCTTAAAAATACCACCATGGCTTCTTCATGAACAGCACATGTGACTGCATGGCTCAGGAAACAGTTCTGGGTCTCAGTTCCCCTACCTATGAGAGAATTTGATGATATAATCGTTTAAGTCCTTTCTGACTCTAAAATCAGATGGTCCTCAGAACAGCATGGAAACATCTGAATGGGACAGACTGCTAAAACTTGATAGCAATGCCACTGACAATAAAATGCCAACATGTGTCCCCAACAGGACAGAACTGTGGAGCAGTCATGTGTGGCACACAGGGGTCCTTTGACACAGATTCAGCGCAGACTCTAGTAGGACTCCGAGGTAAGCTGGCCTAAAGATGAGTGTGTGGCATTCAACGCACCAGTCCTATAAAGTGAGCTGTGTCTCACATCATCCAGGCCACTGCCCTCATCAGCTCACCTCTGGACTGGCAGTGTCTTTCCAGGGACACTCTCCCTGTCATGGGTAGGAAATAGCTATGCAAAGGGGTTTCAAAGGTGTAATATCAAAGGCTTCACAGTCAGCTTGCTGCTTCTTCAACCACTTGACAGCAATGCCACTGAGTGTGACTTTTCAGAGAGCTGTTTTTGGACCACAATATTGATAATGTTTATCCTGCATCTTAAACTTAGCAGATAACTGAGTTGGGGCAAATGACTTCCTCTCTGCACTTCAATGCAATGCTCTCTCAGATGAGAATAAGGAAAAGTCTCAGAAGGTTGTACAGATAAAATATAGTGAATGCAAATGCCCTCGGCATAGTTCAGATCTGAGTTTCCGTCAGTCACACACACATGCACACACAATAGCTCACAGGGATTTGGTTGGCTGTTTCCCATCTTCCCCTGATTCCTGGTGCATGCAATCTGTACTTATGATGGAGTGCTCAGTGGAGAAGGCTCTCTTTTCCACTCTCAAGTGCTTCCTCCTTCTTAACCACTACATGTGGAACTTCCCAAGGGACAGTGAGCCACGCCTTCTGTTTGTCTCCTCTTTTTTTTTTTGGATCGGGGAATGATAGCAGGGATTGAGTCCAGGTGCATTTAACCACCAAACCACACCCGCAGGATTTTTTATTTTTGTTTTAAGACAGGGTCTCTCTAAGTTTCTTAGGGCCTCATTAAGTTGCTGAGACTGGCATTGAACTTGCATTCCTCTTGCCTCAGCCTCCTGAGCTGCTGGGATTACAGGCGGGCACCCATGCCTCGCTGTTTGTCTCCACTTTCTTCCCTACCCTGCTGCTCCTGCCCCCAGTTTCCAGTTCCTGCAGTACTGCCACACTTTCCTGCTCCTGCAAGTTCCACTTATGACTTTGATCAAGTATCTCTCCCAACATTACCCTTGAAAGTCACCTCACACTTCCATGTACATGTGGCCTGTGTACTAAAATGGGACTTGGTTTTTTAAATAATATATTAGAGTAAATGAATGAATTTTATATGAATTTTAAGTATATTTAGTGAGCATGCACAATTATAAATAAATGTGGGAAACATTTTAAAACACAGAGAAGTTTTCACCTATTTTACCTCATCTCTGCCCCCTGGATTATTGACTGGTAAAGTAGATAGGGCATACAATAAGCACTTATATTCCAAGGTTAAAATTCAGTATAAAAATTTGTATTTATATGTAATTATTGTTGGATGCTAATGAAAGAAAGTGATTCTTATATCAAAGATTTTTGAGGTGGTGAAAATGTTCTGATTTCTCTGTTCTCCAACTGTGGTCACTGTGACCTCCCTGTGCACTCTCCCTTGACCGACCTTTTTAAACAGTTTCCCAGGAATAGACCCCAGTCCACAGAGAGCTCACTTCTGCCCACCATATCTAATGCTGTCCTGAAGGTATTACCAACACACTCTTGCCACAGGCCTTGAATCCATCTACACTCTGTCTTTAGATATCTTTATTTTATCATTTGCTAGACAACTTAGCTGTTGTTAGACCTTCAGGCCTTTCTTCATTAATGTGTTCAAAATTCATTTTGTATTCCCTTAACTTATTACTTTCTTGTTATCTATTTTGATTATTATCCTCCCATTAACACTCTCAGAAATATGGATGTTCCCTCAGACTTCTTTCATATAACCACCTTAAAAATCAGTAAGTGACTGCTAGTACTTTTTTAACTTAATACAATTCCTAGCTACCTTTTATCCACTTCATACCAAGGTCTTAGCTGGCGATTCCCATTTGTTTGGGTGATTGCATATCCTGGAACTGTCCTTCCTCTCTTAGCTGCCATATTCTTGAGTCCATTAAGCATGCTGATGGCAGAGGTCTATTACTAAACTGAAAAATCTGATTCAGCCATTTTCATGTTTGATATTTTGAAGGGCTCCTATTATTTTTGAAAATAAGCAAAGCACACGGTTCATAATGTTTTAGCAATCATTGGTTCCTGACACAAGCTAAGGTATAGGGTTATTTTTGTGTTATTATTTTCACTGTCTGAACTGTTACCATCCCCCCTTCACTTAATGAGCCCAATAATTTCTTTCCATGTGTGACAGCAAAGTTCTTGTGAAAGTGCAGCACCATCTCCAAGCAACATCTCGCATCATCATTTACATATGTATGTTTAATACAAATTTTTGTCATATATTTGTTTTATCAACTAGGCTGTTCATGACAAGACCGTCTCCTATTTCTTTTTTTTTTTTCACATTTTCTTTCACTGAGCACAATGTCTTTGTACAACAGAGACTAAAGAATGTGTTGGCTGCTTCTGTCGAACAGATAAACAAATGTGAGAGATGAGAACTCTGAACTCCTTCCTCAAGAACATTTGAACAGACGCAAAAGCCTATGTTTCAGGTAGTTTGAGCAAAGCTGTCTCTTGAGATCTTTGAGAGAAAATGAAAATGTATTTTTTCTTGATAAAACATGCACAAATTAAAATATAATGTTATTATTTTTATATTTTAAAATATCAATAGTAAATGAGTCAAGTGGAAATTTTGATCATTCCCCAACATGGTGTTATTATCTTTATTATCAATTGAACTTATAGTTAAGTAGCTCAATAACATGTTAGTTTCAGAAACTATTAATAGAGAACCACATATTTATTTGAACCAAATTAAATCAATAAATACATTTTTCTATAAGCCCCCCCCCCACAGTGTTTAAATAGAACTGACTTAAAAAAAGTAAACCAATAAAATAAAATAAAGAAAGACAAGAAAAATCTTAAAGCAAGTGGGATTTAATGAAGCGCTGGCTAGTCTCAGTTCACAGCGTTGTTGTAAAGAGGCCTCCAACTCCATATTAAAATTGAAGAAATGTTTGAGGCCAATAGGTTAAATTTTTGCTGTTAATTTATTTTGCTAATTAAGTTTATTCTCCTAAACTGATTGCAATTTAATAAGATAGCAAAATCCATTGAGTTATTTGTCTTTGTTATGAAGACATCTCACTAACAACCTCTGATCCAGAACCCTCAGGTGAAATATCACCTTTCTGAACCTGCTGGCTATTGCCATAACTCAAAGACACAAAAGGGACAAGGCAGAACGTCTCCACCTGTCTCTCTTAATATGCCTGTGTTGTCTGATGCAATTTTATAGAGAAATTTTATGAGAAATTTCAACATTACTTCCATGTGCAGGAAATGAAGGCATTCCCTTCACTCCTCCACAGGAGGGTGTTGGAACCGGTATTTCTCCGGGAGACTAGGAGGTAAAGCTGTGGGTCAGGGAAAAAAGAAGACAGGAGGAAAGAAGGGCTAAAAAAAAGGTTGTCTCTGCTTGTTTGTGCAAATCCGTGATGGGTGAGTATTCACATTCACAGATCTCAGTATGGAAAGGAAATCTAGTGAGTTAGAGAAGATGAACAGCACAGTTTAAGGCTGTGATAATGGGGTGGTCGGTATTATGGTATCATCGTAACCAAGGCTTGAGAGGAATAGCACCTTCTGAGTAATGTGGCATTCGTTCCCAGGTTGTAGAAGGGAAATAACAGGAGAGAGGAAGGTACAGACTGCCACTTGTGTCCCATGGGTGACCTTTGCGTCCGGGAACATTAGCATCTCTGCACTCTGGGCTGTGCATGAAGGCATGCTGTGGTGTCAGAGAAGGTCCACAAGGTAAGGAAGGGACGTGAGATGTGACCTTGAGTTATTACAGTGTCAATGCACTGCAGCCCTCAGCTATTTGTTGCAGCCATGGACAGCCTGACTGGGAAACCAACATGTGTGTCTGGGACTGTGCATAAGAGGCATGTGATGTAGTGTGCCTTGTGTCGCTCCTGAATGCCCTACTTTAGGTTCAATAAATCACCCAGTCGTCAAGGGGTGACAGCTCCTAATGTGTAAAAAGACCTAATAGAGGCAGGTTAATAAAACTACCTGCAGTCTCAACCAATGAAGGCTATAATTGAAATTCTTTATCTCTTTGTTATAGCCCATTGTATCATTCCTTAATTTTGTGCTAGAACTGCAATTTTGGGGGGCTACTTCACTGACCGGTGAAAAGCACCTTCCTTCTTGCTAACACTAATAACCTGACTGCCCTGCTCCTGCCTCCGTTGCCCACTCACCAATGGATTGTGCAGCTCCCCTGGCTGCACACAGTGCCTCACACCCTCCTGCAGAGTGGCACCCCAGCTCCTCAGAGGGATCATTTTCTGGTACCCATTTTGTATTCCACATCCTCAGGAAGGTATTGCACAGCCATGAGAACCCTAAAGTGACTCCACAGTAATGTGAAGCTCCAGATTCAGGGGCACCTTTGTCCTCTGCTGGTGGAAAGCTCACCTGCCAGAAACCCGGGCTCCTATCCAACCCAGAAAAGCCAAGGGCTGTGGGAAGGAACACTGCCACCAGTGTGGCCAAATTAGCAGGTTCGAGGTCATTCGAGAGCCCAGTGTCAGACACTGCTCTCCCATTGTCTATCACGGCTCTCCACACAGGCATTCCTTCCTCTGGTCATTCCCAGATTGATGGTTAGCTAAGTAGTGTGCCTTGTGTCACTCCTGTATGGGTCAAAAACTGTTTCATTATCATCAGACAGAAGTTAGATCATCCTTATCCTGCAACTGAAGCTCAGCCAAATCCCTTTACATGAAAACAATTTTTAAATTTTCCTTTTAGAATCTGTGGCTTTGTAGAGTGGAAGGATCTGATTGTTTCCTACCCTCAGCCTATTTTTGTTTGTTGGTTGGCTTGTTTCACTTTGCAAGTCTCTCAGGGAAGTGCACCCAAGCTGGGCAGCCTCAATGCCTGATGATTATCATTGCTTTACAGAGTTCAAAGAATAGGACTGCAACACAATTCAATGATGTCTCTTCTTCCTGAAGCTCATCTTGGTTCTGCCTCAAATGAGAGTTTTAATAAATGCAACGATGGACTGTACAGGTGGGGCTATCACTACGCGCTTGTTAACAAAGATGAGATTCACTGATGGTGAATCAGGTCGAGGAACCCCTCTGGGGACTGGCTTTCTAGGTCTGCTTCTAGAACCACCAGCCTCAGCCCAGATTCTCTCTGTAGGTAGAGCCTGGTCCATGTAATTAATTTGACAGCAGGAAACAGAATTCAGGGTCAGTCAGACGGTAAAGAGTACTAAACCTAAAGCACAGTTGGAACTATGGAGCTGGGGCCAGCAAAAGGGCAGGGGGTCCACAGAGAATCCTGAGTGCCTCCTCATTGTTCAATAATGAGATCAGCTGCTCTGTGAAAGGCTGCAGTACTCTGTGCACGCTATGGAAATAAGACTAATTTTGTCCCGGCCCTGAATTCCTGAGGACAAACGCTATACCTTATTTTATTTTGTAGTTCTTGTGTGCATTGGCACCTTTAAAATACATTATTCATATTTCTGAATGAATGAACATATGATGGAAAAGATTTAAGATGCACATGAAAATAACCCTATGATAGTTTGCTACTTTCTAATAACTTTGTCTGATGTTATGTGTTCCTGTCAGGATAGTCATCTAAGGACATGTGTTTTCTCAGACCCATTTTTAAGATGTTGAAACTGCTCTGAGGCACTCCCCATGATCATGAAACAGGGCTTCAATTAACCCCTCCAAGATTACTTAAAAAAGTAGTTAAATAAATAAAATTCACTGAAATAGAAGAAAAGACTTTGATGTGTTCAAAGAAGTATGAATTACTTGATGTTTCATTCTTTTTTTGCAGAGTGAGCTCAATTGGAAAGTGGTTGAAGGTTTAAGTCACAGTAAGATTTCTCAGAAAAGAGAGTATTGGGGATAGAATCATGGAGATGGAGAAAACTCCTTCCCTTTCAGCAGCGCTCAAATCTCTTATGAGATGTTAAAACTCAATTTCTCTAGGCTGAAGGAATAATGGTAAGAATACATTCTCTGCCTGACCCTAAATTCTAGTTACCATAACAACTTGAAATAATTCTATAAATGAAGTTGTGTTTATTGCATAATTTAGCATTGAGAAAGAGAGATATACTCAAATATACATTTTTCTTAGTGTACCATCTGTAATGTTGAATTCTGCAGATTTCTTTAATTAGCCTACATGTAAATACACTTGCTTTGAAGTACATTGGCCATAATTGCACTTCAATTTGCAAGGGTTTTCTGCGTTCCCAACAATAAAGGGCTTTACCCCAGCCTAGTATAGTACAGATATTTCTGCCTAGAATGAGCTGGCTAATAGCCTCTGCTCTCTCATTCATTGCCTCAGTAGAGACCTGACTAGGAGAAGAATCCTGGCAAAGGAAGCTCAGAGCCAGGAAGAGAGAGTTCTGAAACTCCACGAGACTGACAGGCCAGGACGCATTCCCTCTCAGTGCAATCAAAAAGCTTAGGATGAAATGACCATGGTATTTTTTTTCTCCTGTTTGATGCATCAGAAAAACCCTCTGTGGAAGAACTAAGAGATAAAGTCTCAGACCCAGCTTTTCTGAATCTTTTGACCATCCATAAAAATCTTATAGAATGAGTTGATCATGATGGTCACTATGCTAATTAATGAAGGTATATAACTCAGCTTTTTTTTCACCACTACGACCAAAATATCTGACAAGAGCAATTTAGAGGAGGGAAAGTTTATTTGGGGCTACAGTTTTGAGATCTCAGTTAGAAGACTGAGCCCATTTCCCCGGGACCCAGTGAGGCAGTGCATGATGTGAGAGGAGCCCAGCACAGGAACGTGTTCATCTCACTGCCAGATCCGGAAAGAGGGAAGGAAGGAGTCACCGTGAAGATGCACCCTTCCAGAGCAATGGTTTAAGATTTGTCAGAAACGAATCTGACAAAAGTGACCCACCATTTCCAGCCACACCCACCTGCCTACAGTTACCACCCAGTCAGTCCATTCAAACTAGGATGGACTGATTAGGTTGAAGCTCTAAGAATATGATAATTTTACCTCTGAATATGCTTGCCTTAAAAGGAACTTCTGGAGGACACCAAACCATAGCACAAGGTCAGTATTTTGCTGTTGCTCTAGCAACAAATTATAAAAGACTTGGTTTCTCGCTGTTGAGATGGGGCTCTGTGGCTCTGCATAATTGTTATCATCTGTTTTCACAAGTAGGAGGGACTCAACAGTTGAAGTACAAACTGCTCACATAATGCCTCTTTTGATTTTCACAGAAGCACCACTTTTACAAGCAAGGAAATAGCATGGGACCATGAAATTGTGGCAAGTATTCTATGCCAAGCAGAAGAAATATACTCCTCCACTTGACTGTGTTTCAGCTTTATAATGTTGGACCTGTACTTCCCGAGAGGCTTAGGCACATCTTCTGTGAAGTCAACTCATGAAATCTTGCTCAAAATCCTGGTGCAGATGACGGTCTTGCGTGAAGAATTGCTCTCTGAGGTGGGTTCTACTTTCAGTTTAGAATTCCTCAGCTTTTTCAGACTTCCTTAAATAGGAAACTGAGTCTCCTACCATGAGACTAGCCCACCGACACTTTGGATTTAGGATTCAGGCATATCCTCTTTTAAAGCACTCTACATCACTGGTAGCAAAGAAGAAAAAAGCCAGCTGTACAATTCTCTTGGGAACAACATGTGGCCAGATGTGCAGCCATGTGAGACCTGTGAATAAATGGGCATTCCAAAGAAGGACGGAGCTGTGAGAATTCTGGCAACAGAGAGGTTCTGTGTAAGTCAGGAACTTTAGCATGATGTTGAAGAACAGAGGAAACCTCAAGCACGATGTCACACCAACTTGTAGGAGAGGCTACTAGCAAATATAAATACTAAAAATAGCAACATTTACAAATAGAGCAAGATGCATAGCTGATTTCCAGAAAGAAGTTTTAGATGCCAGAAATTAACAATAGATAATCCATGGAAGCAATCCATGGAGATTATACAGTAATCCATGGAAATTTTACATACAGATATAGGTCTTTAGGAAAGATCTTTGAGATTTTCATACATACAGAAGACAGAAAGCCCTGGCTTTTATTCAAAAATAATGTCAAAAAACAGTGACAGTTTCAGCCCAATATCACATACAAGTACAGGGTTGAAGTACACATTCACTGCATTAAGCAAGGTGTAAATAACCTGGCTTCAAAAAATGAAAGCAATCCAGTATCTTTGAAAACCATAAGAGAAGGCTGGGAAAGCAGAAGATGGCGCTGCTTTAAAAGAACTGATTTACAAAGTAGGGCCCAGAGGAGCTCAAATATGAAATAACTCTAAAACTAGGGCACAATTGTAATTGCAAATGATTTTATGAAACAAAACCATCAAAATGTTAAAAAATGTAAAAATTCACAAAACAAGAGAATTAGCACTTTAAGAACTTAAAATTGTAAAATACAAGTGTTAATACATTAAAATGTTTGAAATAATTAGGAAGAAATATAAAACATAAGGCAAGAATTAAAGTCTACATACAGACACATCTATTTAGAAAAAAGACTTTTTCTCTGATTTAACAATCAGAGGAGAATTAGAAAACCATAAGGTACACTGGAGAAATTAACTCACTAGGCAACAGAGGAGAGAGAAATGTATCCAAAATATGAAAGTGAATTTTAAGAAACAAGGGAGGAAACTTAAGATGGCTTAATGCACATCCAATGGGTATTTGAGAGCAAAAGAACATTTATTTCCTGGAGAACTGAAGAAAGACCTGGATCCTCAGATTGGAGAATGATCCTGAATATTAAGCTATAGTAAAAATTAAACACTTTATAGTGAAAAAAAGAACTCAAATACAAATGGAGACAACTGGAAAAATTGGGAGAAAGAAGAAAGCAGATTCTTTCAAAGGAATGATGAGTATATAATGATAAATATTTCTCATCAGTAAAACAGAAATAGAAGGCACAGGGAAAATGTGCCTCAAGTATTGGATACAATCAAATATGAACCTAAAAATCTGGGCTCAAAATTATTTTTGGTCAACAATATGCTTAAAAATAAATTTCAATGAACAGTTATTAAGAAAGAAAAAAAAAAACTGAGTGAGCTCTCCCCCTGCAAGCTGTCACTGGCAAAATTAATTATTCAGTTTCAGAGGGAAGAAAGTTGAGAAGAGACGGAACTACCAGGAACTGGTACACGTACTGACAAATCTGAACAAGACGTAGGAGAACAACTAAGATAAACAGACAGCATCCATGCACAAACTGGAAGAGTACAAACAGCATCTCAGAACAGAAATCTTCAGAGGGAAGGAAGAAGCTCTCATATGCATGGAAAAAATACCGTGGTATTTTAATGGAAGCTCTCAGAGAACAGTAATAGATTCTTTAAAATGTTAGTAATAGTGCTCTGGAAGAAATTTCAAGAACAAGATGATATAATTTGAAATATTAAGAAACCTTTGCTGAAAATCAAATACAAGATAAAATGATATCACATAGAAAAGAAACATCAAAAGGAAACAAAAAATGAATGAGTGTATGGTAGAAACAATAATTTAACTTGCTCAAATGTTCTAAAAAAATCAAAATGAAATACAACCAATGCACATCACACATAATACAGAAAAAAAATGTTAAGTCTTCAAGAGGAAAAGAATCCGAAGTGAATGCTAAAATGAATTGAAAACATTTTTCTATGAAATTTCAAAATACCAAATTGATGGATATTCTTCTAAATGTCCCAGAGAGAAGGGAATAAAGTCAGGTTTCCCGAGCGTGTGAACAGGCCTTCTATAGGCAGCCCTGCAAGATGGAAATCTGCTAAGCAAGGTCCAATGTCCTGACAGACAACACAGAAAGAAGCTCACTCCCTATGAAACTATGTCCTCTATCAAAATATCAATATGGGGGAAATAAAGAAAACACACATGAAGCCACAAGGATGTATTTCATATGGTTTCAAACATTCTTAGAATATATATTGAGCCAAGATGGGTGAAACAGAGAAACCAAACACCCCAGGCGGGAAAAAGAATCAAACACATAGAGGAAAGGAGGGGCGGATAGAGGCTGGGCCAAACTCACAGCCTGAGAGCAGGTGGGAAGACTGGGTGGTGGGCCATGGCACAGGGGGTCACTGGCGATTACATCACACGAGGGTCCAGTGGGGAAAACTTTGGAATGCTGCAAAGAAATTTGAGGGAGTTTATGTATAATGATGTTTAGAGGGAGACTAAGAAAATAAGTATGCAAAGAAAAAGAAGCAATATACTAAATATTTTAAAATATATGTATGCATATGTATATCTATGAAATAAATGTGACTATAGTATGGCATGTGGCAGTTTATTGTGGTCATACTGTAAATAAACACATTGTAAATAGTCTTTAATGCAATTTGTGCAGCAGCAATGCACTGAAATATGAACAGCAGAGCTCAAATTCAAACTTTTATTGCTTCCTTTTTTTTAAGTTGTATCTTCCAGATTATGTTGTTTTTAATACCAATCCCATTGAAATTACATTCACAGAGAGGTTCAGACCTCATCCCCTCAGACCTACAAATGCTGTTTTCAGAGATATTGTGGAGGTTACAGCTTCTCCTGTTAATTCTCGGTTTCAGGATTTCATCTCAAATGATGATCGGCACCAAGCTGCCTGTTCCTTTCATACGCCTACCACCTCACTCTGAATTTTCTGTTACTATCTTCCACTTATTCATTAAAACCTGTACATCCCACTTAAGCAAGGTTCAGACAGGGCTATTGTCTTTATAGGAGAGCTGTGCTTCATACATATTTCCTCATGGAGATCATCAAAATGACCCTGTCTTTATTGAAAACTTTAATATTTGTTCATCACTAACTCTGTTGCTTTCACTTCGATTTTAAAAATATTGCATTAAAGTAATGCTCCTGATCATGCAGATTTTTAGTGGCCCTAAGTGTTGTCCCTGGGATGACTGCCTCATTGGTCATACACTGTCTTTACTTAGCTCTGTAGTGTTAGAAAGAAGTTGATGGAAACTCACTAGTATTACGGGCATATTTAGCATTCCTCTTTAAATAGAAAATTGATTGTGCTGTATTAGTCAAAGCCTCCCGTTATCACCTATACTACCCATAACTGTATTTTTAAAGCAGTATTCCCATATGATCTCAGGGGAGGAGACAGAGAAGGCAGAGTAAGAAGGTAGATACCAATGTGAGTTTGGGAATGTCACCTACCACCAAGGGGCACTAGATGGCATGGATTTAGGAAGGGTACGCTCCACTGTTGGCTCTCAGTATTAGCCACCACCAAAGCACGCAGTCCAAATGTTAGATGCTGTCAACTCCGGGCTGTTTGCTCAGTGTCTAAGAACCCTGCAAGGAATGTGCTCTAGTAACCCCTTGCAGGTCACAATTCAAGGAAAGAGAGGAGACTAAATCAACTGAAGCACACAGCCATGTGTTTAAGGACAGTCAATGTCAGAAAGACTGGTCCAGCACAGCTCACGGGGCATTACCTGAGTTTAGAGCCAAATCAGCAATTTTAAACACTGGAGATATTCAATAAGAACAATGTCCTTGGACTTGTGAGCACCCTAAACTGAAAAGGTAAATAAGAGCCAAGGTTATCAACTGTGTAAGGAAATGAATCAGACTGATGGGGAAGATAGATGGGTAATGATAGCAATAATCATCATCAGAGGCAGGGGAAGAAACCCAGACTGCAAGAGCAGCCGGAGTCCAGCTCCCAAGAGCAGAACGCCAGCTCTGCCATTTAGTACTGTGTGGTCTTAGCGAGTTATGTGACTATATTCAAATTCTTATCTTCACCAAAAGGGTGACATAGACTTCTAACAGACAGGAACATTGTAAGGATTAAGGTACAACAAGTAATGTTGTTAGTAAATATCTAGACACATGTATTCTTTCAATAAAAATATACTGTTTGTTATTGAGCAACTATAATTTTCCTGATGCTCTATGTTCTTTTTTCTTACTACAACCCTACAAAAACCCTGTTTCAGGTGAGGAGATGGTATTCTGGAGTTCAGAAGGAATTTGTCCAACCTAACATTCCCAGATGTAGCAGGAGCCAGCCACATCCACAGTTACACCTGTCTCCAAATCACACACACCTTGCTTTTTAGAAAGGTGTTAACACTGAACCACTGAGTCTACACATCCAAAGGATATAGAAAAGACATGTCACAAATATCTGCAAAGTAGCATACAATAAACAGATGAATATAATGTTGTCAAACATATTTCTGACAGGGCAATTTACTTGTGTACCATTATTGTTAAATTAAAATATGCTACATACACACTGAAAGAACAAATATAAGATTGACTAGTTTTAAAGCCAATATAAAAATAGAACATTTTTAATATCCTGAAATTTCCTCATACTTTTAACCAGTTAGTCTGCACAGTGATGAGACCACCAGACTTCTGCTTTGTATCAGCACACATTTGATTATCCTGTTTTAGAAATCCACAAGATACATTTTTTTGCTTCCATATTCTTTTATTCATATTATTTTATTCTTTTATTTATTTCACTTATGTTATTTCAGGTATCAACAATTCTATTTATCATCATTAATGAATCGTCTCCCATTATATAATACACAATGCTATTTTATCAATTCTCCTATTGATGGATAATTGGGTTACTTCCACCTGTAGGCCACCATGAACAAAGCTATTTAAATTGTGCTTTTATGCATCTTTACATGAAAATATTCTAATAGCATAACTGCCCAGTAGGAAGTTATGCATAGATATGTATATATTACATTGCAGAGATTATATATATGTGGATATATGTATATTTATGCAATATATATATATATATATATATATATATATAAACCGTTAATCATTTCCCAATGTGATTTTATAATTTTACACACCTACCAAAACTGTTAAAATTCAAGTCATTCCATGTGCTGCAAACTTTTAGTGTTCAGAGTACATAAATGTGTGAAGATTGTATCCAATACACCCATATACAGGGAAATACTTTGCATTTCCTGAATGGTAAGAATAAGAAACAGTTTTATTGATTTAGAGAACAATCTTTCTTTGTGAATGTTTTGTTAAAATATGTTGTCTATATTTTTTAGTGGGACCTGTTCTACTGTCTATATGGTGAAGTTCTTTGTGGCAGTTATCACATCCACACACCGTGAATATTTTTTCCAGGCTGTGGCTTGACTATTCATGTTTTTAGCAGTGAATTTGATGAACACAAGTATTACTTTATGAAGTCTACTTTATGTTTAAAGTCACTCAAATCCAAAACAGGAAATAATTGAGAAAATTGAAAAATCAATGAAATAAAAAAAAATGGCTGCTTCACGAGATCAACAAAATGGATAAGCCTATTGCCAGAATAATGAAGAGAGAAATGGGAAACACAAATTATGAAAATGAGAAATAAAATGAGGGCTATTAAAAAGATTAGGGACATCAAAACAACAATAAAAGAAAGCTATGAAAAACTCCATGCCCACAAATGAGATGACTCTGATGAAAAGGATCTGTTTCTTGAAAGATACAATCTGCCAAAACTCACCTAAGAAGTAAACAGCCTGAAAGTGCAAGTGTTGTGTTTTAAAACAATGGGTAAATAGTTAATAACATATGAAGACAGGTATTAATAGTCCCAGGCAGGTTTACTGGCAATATTCAAGCAAATATTTAAGGAGGAAATTGAATCAAATCTCTACAATTTTTCAAGAAGATAGAATTAGAGAGAGTTCTCTCCTTATATCAAAGAAGACATTTGGCATTTGTTTTTTAGGGATTGGCTAGCTTCACTTAGCATAATCTGCTCTAGTGCCATCCATTTCCCTGCAATTTCCATGATTTTGTCATTTTTTAATGCAGAGTAATACTCCATTGTGTATAAATGCCACATTTTTTTTATCCATTCATCTATTGAAGGGCATGTAGGTTGGTTCCACGGTCTAGCTATTGTGAATTGTGCTGCTATGAACATCGATGTAGCAGTGTCCCTGTAGTATGCTCTTTTTAGGTCTTTAGGGAATAGACCGAGAAGGGGAATAGCTGGGTCAAATGGTGGTTCCATTCCCAGCTTTCCAAGAAATCTCCATACTGCTTTTCAGATTGGCCGCACCAATTTGCAGAGTAGGGAGGAAGAGCATGAGAAGAAGATTAACATTAAACAGGGAAGAGAGGTAGGAGGGAAAGGGAGAGAGAAGGGAAATTGCGTGGAAATGGAAGGAGACCCTCATTGTATATGTACCTAATTTTGTATGTATACAAAATTACATACAAGAGGAAGTGAGGAGAAAGGGAAAAACAAAACAAGGGGGAGAAATGAACTACAGTAGATGGGGTAGAGAGAGAAGATGGGAGGGGAGGGGAGGGGAGGGGGGATAGTAGAGGATAGGAAAGGCAACAGAATACAACACACACTAGTATGGCAATATGTAAAAACGTGGATGTGTAACCGATGTGATTCTGCAATCTGTATACGGGGTAAAATGGGAGTTCATAACCCACTTGAATCAAAGTGTGAAATATGATATGTCAACAACTATGTAATGTTTTGAACAACCAACAATAAAAATTAAAAAATAAAATAAAAAAAATAAAAGCTACCTCTCAGATTTCAAAAAAAAAAAAAAACAATTAGAGTTCTCTCCAACTCATTCTCTGGACTCAAGGTTCTCATGTAATGTCTATTTTTAACCAAAAAAAAAATATATATAGATATTATGTGGAAAGTACAGGCCAAAATCTCTCCTGAGCACAGATTAAAAAATGTTCAATAAAATGTTCATTTCAATGCAGTTTCAATCCAAACCTACTTTGACCCACTCAATATTGCATATAAAAAAACTGTAGGCTCATCATATTTGGACTTTATTATGTTGAATTAAATTCTCTTTATAATTAATTTGCTGAGGTTTTATCATGAAAGTATGTTGGATTTTGCCAAATGCTTTTCTACACTTACTTTCACGCAGTGAACTTGATATAACCAACTCAGATTCATTGATGTTTTCTGCCACGTTCATATCTTGTACCACATTTATTTCTGTGTGATTTTTGTTATTTCTTTCTTGCTTCTATTTTTGGGTTTAGTTTGCTCTTATTTTCCTAGTTTTTAAGGTGTAAAGTTAGGCTTTTTCTTTTTGTCAGTGCCTGTGACTGAACCCAGGGCCTGGCGTATCTAGGCAAGGGTTCTACCACTGAGTTACATCAACAGCCCTAAAGGTGTACTCTCTGAGAAAATTTTGTTGTTGTTGTTTTATTCTTAGTGTGCTAGGCGCTATTCTTAGTGTATTTTTTAATCATAAATCTCACTCTTAGAACTGCTTGGCTGGCTCGTATATGCTCTAGTCTGGATATCAAAAGTCCCCCTGAGGCCATGTGTTAGAGACTGGTCTTCAGACTATGGTACTATGGAAGATGGTGGAGCCATTAGGTGGGGCCTAATGAAAGGAAATTGGGTCACTGGAGATGTGCCCTTGAAGGGGATTTTGGGACCCTGGCCCCTTTCTGCCTCTCTCCCTGTTATGGATATGAAGTGATGTACAAAGACTGAGTGTCGAGGCTTGGGCCCCAACACAACAATGCTCAGAGCTAGGGCTTTGGGGAGATTAGATCCTGAGGGCTCTGACCTCATCAGTGGATTAATCCATTGGTAGACAACCAGTCTATTGGAGGTGGTGGGAACTGCAGGAGATACGACCTGATTGAAGGAAGTAAGTCACAGGGGTCATGTGCTGGAAGGATCTTTCTTGCCCCTGCTCTGTCTCCTATTGCATTTATGTCTCTTGGTCTCTCTCATTCTCTGCTTCCTGGTCACCATGAGCTGAGAATCTTTCCTCTGCTACATCCTTCCGCCATGATGTTCTGCCTTACCTCAGACCCAGAGCAAAAGAGCCAGTCAACCATGCATTGAAATCTCTAATGGTATGAGCCAAAATATTTCCTGCTTGCAGTTCTTCTTGTCAGATATTTAGGTCACAGTGATGAAAAGCTGACTAGCACACTCTCTTTGCTTTCCAGCTGCCATGGGCAAGCAGCTTGCTGCACCATGTGCTCTCTCCATGACAGGCTGCCTAACCACAGGCCCAGAGGCAACACAGCCAATCAATCATGAGCTAGAACCTCCCACACTGTGAGTCAGAAGAGGCTTTTCATCTCTTTAAGCTGATATCTTAGCTGTTGGTTATAGCAATGGAAATATAAGTAACACACATAACTTTTAATATGTACTCTTTCCATTTTTTATCATGATATGTCTTCATTTTTCTTTGCTTGTTAGTGTTTCAGAAGAATGCTCTTTAATACCCTCATATTTGGGAGTTTTTCACATTTCTCCCTATTGATTTCTGGTTCTGTGCAATATTATTAGTAAAGATCCTTGATTTTGATTTCAATTTTCTTTAATTTATTGAGTTGTTTTGTGACCTAATGTATGATATTTTCTGATGAATGCTTTGTATGTGCATGAGAATGATTTATATTCTGCTGCTTCCTAAAGAAACGTTCTGAATGAATCTATTAGTGCTATAAAGACTAATTCCCTATTTTCTCATTGTTCTCTTGTGTGTATGCTCTGCCTATAACTGTGTGAAATATTAAATTCCATTCAATTATTTTTATTGCTATGCATGTATCCTTTCAATTCTATAAATAGTTTCATCAATTAATTACTTAGACGTTGATTTCATATATACTTGGCATCATTATCTCCTGCTGATTAATTGATCTCTTTATTATTATATAGTGACCTTCTTTGTTTCCTACTCCTGTTTTTAGTTGAAAATCTCTTTGGTTTAAAATAAGTATAGTTGTATCTCTTTTCATTCCTATATATATGCAATACTGTCTTTCCATTTATTTACATTGAATGTGTGTCTAAAAGCTAAAATTAGTTTATTTTAAGCAGGTTATAAAGGGACATTGTTTTGCTATGCATTCAACTGTTTTATTGAAAAATGTAATACATTACTTTTAAAATAATCATTGTTAGGCAAGGGCTTACTATTATCATTACATTCCTTGTTTTCTGACTCCTGGTTCTTTTGTTCCTTTTTTTCCCTCTGTTCTGTTCCTGTATAATTTGATAATTTTCCCTAGTCATGTGCTTTTGAGTCCTTTCTATTCATCTTTCATGTACCGACTACGGTTTTGGCTTAGTTGCTATTCTCGGGCTTAGAGAAAATGTTGTATAGTTATATTAGCTTATTTTAAGCTAACAGCTTATCTTCAAATGCACACATAAACCCCATGGTTCTGCTTTCCTCTCTAATATTATATGTTTTTGATGTCACAATTTACATCTTTTTTCAGACTATACAAATATGAATAAAATATTGTTTTTATAGTTATTTCAACCTGTTTCTGTTCACCACTAGTACAGTATCAGAGTATTCTGAATTTGACTATGTATTTACTTCACCAGGGAATTTTCATGTTTTCATGCTAGTAATTAGCATCCTTTCAGTTTAGTTTGGAGATTCCCTGTAGCATTTCTTCTAGGCAGAGGAAGTGATGATCAACTCTCTCAGCTTTTGTCTGCTTTGGCAGACATTTCCAAAGACAGCTTTGCCAGATAGAGTATTGTGGCTTGGAAGGGGGATCTTTCTTTGTTCCTTTCAGCACTTTGAATTTATCATCTCGTTTTCTCCTAGCCTACAAACTTTCTGCTAGAATTTGCTGATAGTTTCATGGGTTTTCTTTGTATTAAATGTGTCACTTTTCTCTTCCTGCTTTCACAATTTTATCTTTGCTCTTTTGAGTTTTGACATTTGAATATAATGCAGTTGGTGAAGATATATTTTGCTTAAATCTGTTTGAGGACTTTTGATCTGCATGGATCTGGATAACTATATCTCTCTATTTGGAGAGTTTCAGTCGTTATTTTTTCTAAGTAAGCTGACTCCCAAAATGTATATAAAAAGTTCACTTAATGGGTTCTCTTAATTTCCATAGACTTTCTTTGTTTCTTTTTTGTTTGTTTTGTTTTTTTTCCACTGAGTGACAATTTTGAAAAACTCGTCTTCCAGGGTTTTGATGCTTCTTTGTGCTTGATCAAGCAGTTGCTAAAGCTCTCCATTGTATTTTTCATTTGGTTTACTGTATTCTTTAACTCCAGTGCTTCTGTTTTATTATTTTTAAAGATTTCTCTTTTTGTTGGAATTCATGTTTGCTTCATGTATTGTTTTCCTGGTTTTCTTATTTTCAATTTGGTTGTTTTCTTTCTCTGTTCTCATATATCTCACTGATATTCCTTTAAAGATTATTTTGTGTTCTCTTTCAGGCAGTATGAAGATCTCCATTTATTTGGCATAAGTTCCTGAAAACATTACAGTGTTTCTTTAGTGGACTCACATTTTTTTTTAATGTTTAAGATGGGCTTCAGTTAATGTTTCACAGTCCAGGGAAGAGTCACCTCTTCCAGACACTATGGATTACCTTCAGTGAGTAAAGATTTTCCCTCGCCAATATGTGAGGGTGTGCATTGTATGTGCTGGCTGTGGTCAGGAGGGGTAGTCAGTCTGTGTCCTCTTATGTTATCTAAGATAGTATCAATGAAGATTAAAGTGTTCCTTGTTGGCTGTGGGTGTGTGATGTGGCTTGAGAGTTGCTGGGATCTCAATAGTGAGGCCTGCTAAGGTCATTCTCTTGTCTTTTCTTGCATAGTAGGATAGCCTACCTGAGGGTATCCCCATTATTCTGTGTCTGGCATTGATGACTAGGCAGCTGCAGTGGCATAAGGGAATAGGTTATCAGAGAAACAAGAGAGTCAGGATTTTGGGCTCAAAAACTGTGGAACTACTGTGGCACCAACGTCCTGGAAAACAGGTACATCTCTGTGGTAGTGGCTTTTGTGTCTAAGGCATGAATGTGGACAGATCAACCAAATATTGGGCTCTTTAACTCTGGGGCACATCTCAATGTCTCAGATTCATAGTGTACCATTGACTCTGGTCCCTGGTATGGCATGTTGCTCTGCTCATTCAGGCTTCCACCAGGGGGATCAATGATGTAGGTCCTGAGGTCTATGAGTTATAGTCACACAGGATTTGCAGAGGCAAAGGGGATGCACAGTAATGAGAGAATCTCTGATTTTGGAATTGTATATGGTGGCCTGGACCCCATGGAATTGCAGTTTGGCAAAGCATGTTGAATTTAAATAAACTTTGAACTGGTCACAAAAAGAAGTACAAAGATGAGGGCTACAATGGGTAGGTAAAGATAAAGACACAGATGCAATATACTTAGAAATATAGGTAGACGATGGTGCTGGTGAAGATGGTTGAGAGATAGACTATATATTTGTAATTCAGAGAATTCTCAAGGTAAGTATCATGATTGCTGTTATGACTAAATATATCATTAATTCTAAAGAAAAGATGGAATGAAAAAGAAGGAGTCTAAGATAATGCTGTGAAAAACTGCAACATTTATGGTATCTTAGAGAAAAAGAAGCAGTCCCAGCAGGTGGTGGAAACCATCATATGTGGTAATTTAAATATTAGGGAAATCGTGCTGCAACAATGTAGGAAATGTAGGAAATTTGAGGAATAGTTAATGCTTTTGAAAATTCAAATAAGAACTTCAAAATAATTTTGTCCATTTTTCCCCTCTGAAAAATGTAATGAACCAATGATTTCCAGACATAAAAAAGATGAAAAACCAACAAGGACAGTCTTTGCACTATTTTATTCTTAATAACAATAAGTGTGAGTATAGGACTTAATTCAGATTTATAAATTTCCAGAATTTCTGTATGTTAGTAGTGTCTTTAAAACATCATAATTTCATATGAAATTGAAGGAAACAAACATTTCTTGAGTTGATATCAGTTTTACATACTTCAAAATTACATTTGAGTGATCACCTCTACCCTGAGGTTCTGAAACCAATCTGACCTCACATCGATTGGCAGTTTTTAGCATTGTTTTAGTCAGCTTTTTCATCATTGTGACCCAAAGACCCACAAGAACAACATACAGGAGGGGAGTTTAGTTGAGGTTCTAGGTTTCAGAGGTACCAGTCCATAGACAGCTGACTCCTTGCTGTGGGCCTGAGGTGTGGCAGAGCATCATGGCGAAGGGCAGGGAAGGAAAAAGCAGCTCGAAAATGGCAGCAAGGAGCAAAGAGAGCTCTGCTGATCAGGGACAAATGTAAATCCCAAAGGTATTCCCTCTGTGACCTACCTCTGTAGGTCTCAACTCACTCTCCAATAGTTACCACCAAGTTAATCCATATCAGTGTATTGATCCACTGATAGGATACAAATCTTGTGATCCAATCATGAAAAAATGAATGAATGTTCTTGCATTATCTGACACTTGAGCTAATGGGGGGTTCCACATATCTAAACCATAGCAAGTATTATTCACCTGGATATGAGGCAAACTCTTTCCATTTCTACCAAAGGGAAACAATCAACCCACAAATTTCTTTGCATTGTACTTATTAATATGTAGTTTTCCCTGTGAATTAATCCAATCATCAAAATTTAAGTTTTCAATTTCTGCTTCCATTTAATTGTTATTTACCAAAGGATAACCCTGAAAGAAATAGTATTGTGGGTGATGGTAATTCAATGATGAATCTGAGTCTTAATTATTCCCAAGTTTTTCCTGGTCTGTTCAAAAGCAAAATATAGTTCATAAACTACATTTATATGATTTTATTATCATTATCTCTAATAGAGTATTATTTTTAATGTGTGCATCCACACTTTTAATTATAATGTGAGGTTCGTAACTTGGGTCATTGTTATCTGAGAAAAACTTGTATCGAGAGACATTGTGGTATCCTCACTGGCAGTTCCTTAATCAATGAGGAAACTGGTATGCAAACCCAAGTGAATGTACTTATTGTATTCTATCAGAGACAATCTCTTTGAATTATATATGCAAGTTATATACTGATAGATACCTAGATATCTTTGTGAAGACAGATCAGTAGACAAAGAGAAAATTATCCAAAAGCATTCTTCCCTATTAAAAATGTTTACGGGTTACCTGTCCACTTAATCACACACTATGACATGAAAAGGAAATGAAAACAGAAATCACTAGGCTATCAGTATTGGTTCCATAGCAACAAACAGGTCAGGTTTTGACTCTGCACTCCATCAGTGTAATCTGTCTTCAATCCCTGCTGCTTGGTCCATCCTCTCCTCCTCCTCCTCCTCCTCCTCCTCCTCCTCCTCCTCCTTCTTCTTCTTCCTTTTTAAAATTTTCAGACAAATGTTTTAATGATTAACTTATACAAAGTAAAATCTGAACACATTTAGAAAGTTCACTGACAATTCAAACCGGATTTTATCAGGGTAATGATATTCCCATCATCTATGTAGGAATCAGTCTTCCCAAATAGTATTATGTTAAGATAATGAGACAGTATGCATACATGAATTGTTCAAATCAAAAATTATGTTTCTGGACACATTAAACAGGAGATGGTAGATCTCATAATCATTTGACATATGTAATATTTTCCTTTATCTAGACAAATCAAGAAAGATATATTTAACCATCAGAACCTGATATGCTAATTATTTACTGAAAAAAGTGCAAGAAAAGATGTACTGCAATTTCAATTGACTTAGTTTACTTTATGGGAAATATAAAATGCTAGTCTTTTTTTGCAACTTTGATGTGAAATATCCACAAACCCTTTCTTCTGCCAACAGACCCCAGATGGCAACCTTGTAGAAGAACTGATCCCACCTGAAAAAGCTGACAGGATTCCACCTGGAGTCAGGCAGGTTTCCCTTCCCTTCCCTGCACTGCCCTGAACCAAGCTTTCTGCATTACTCTTGGTCTCCTTGGTTATAAGTTCAGTCCCAAGAAGCATTTCTTTATATCTGTCTGCATGCAAAATCTGTCTGGTCCACTCCTATCCCTTGGTCTACTGGGGTTATCTTTTGTTGTTGTTGTTAGTTAAATATGAGAGTAGAATACATTTTGACACATCATACATAAATGGATTATAACTTCTCATTCTTCTGATTGTACATGATGTAGGAACACACCTGTCATGTTGTCACATACACTCATGGGTTATTAATGTCCCATTCATTCTGCTATCCTTCCTGTCAGCCATCCTGTTCTTTTTATATTGGACATGGATGTTCACATACTACTCTCCCCGGTCTGGCTTTCCACTGAAGTAAATGGGTTTCAGGTCAGGTTTTGACTCTGCACTCCATCAGGTATCTTATTGGGTACCTGAGATGAATTAACCTCTGTGAGCTTCACTATCCTTGTCTACAGAATGAGAATACCACTTGCTTTACTGGATTCTTGTGGATTAAACAAGACAGCATTTGAAATGTTCCAAGCAAATTACCTCACAAATACTCATTAGCATATGATACTTTCCATTATATTACTTTGTAAACTGTAGAGACAATTATTGGTCAATCATGATAGTGATTCTTGGAGGAGCCATGTCTCCAGTGGCATCAGAATCTAGATTAAGCACACGGCATCATGGTGGTAGAAGTCATTGATTGATGTGAGTACTACCGCAGGAATCTTCTTTGGATACAAAGGGCTGTATTCTGTGGGTGCCAGAGAGCATTTTACCTAACTTTTCCATTAAATTTTACACTACCTGGTATAACTCTTTCTGATGATTTTGTTCTGGGAATATAGGTTGAATTAAAGAGTTGGTAGAAAATGAGTTTTAAAAGTATGACAAATTGCATTGCTAGAAGAAAATCTTCCATAATTGTTCAATTGTCTCATTGGGATAATTTTAGCTTCCTGGGATGAGTTTGCTGGCACAAGAAATACACCAGCAGCTGCAGTGTTTTCCTCGCTGATGCTCATCTCGGGGTAGCAGAAAAGCCACCTGTCTGATTGCTCAGCCGGTCCAGCAGCCTCAGCTTAGTTACCCTTGACTTGAGCAAGAAAAAGAATGCAGAAGAGGAAGCTGCCTCTGTAGAAGCCACTGGGATGATTATCATTAATTACTCAGGCTTTAGAACCAGCTGGTTAGAAAACAAAAACAAACAAAAAACTTCTTCTTGGTATAAGATGATATCTCTATTTGTGTGTTTAGAATTGGATTGGCTTACGAAAAAACATCAGAACTTTTCAACTTCTCCAATATGCTAAAGTGCTTTTTAATATTTAGTGAAGTATATGCTCCATTAGAATATAAGATGAGATACATCATGGCCATAATTGCTTTGTTTCTATTGTATTTCAATAGAACAACAGTAACTATTTTATTGTGGGCACACAATAATATTTATTGGATTAATAAATGAATAAAATTATTCATCTTTTTCAGGATTACTGCAATGAGTATTTTTTATCTGTTTTGCTTTTTGTTTGTTTGTTCACAGAACTGATTATGGAACACAGATCTTGTGCTTTCTGGGCAGTTGCTCTACCACTGAGCCCCTCCCTGAACCCTAAGGAATGAGTTTTTATTATCTGAACATCATAACACTAAAGACTAAATTTTCAAAAATAAAAACAGTAGTTTCTCACAAGAATGGATATACTGATGCTGGCCATCTCACACATTGCTGACAGTATATGAAGGTGCAATAGTTGTGGGAATACATCCTCAGAGTTTTTGAAAATGTTATACCTTCTGTCCCAGTAAAACTATTTTCACAAGTATAAATAATTCTGAACTTGAAGGAAAACTTATCACATACAGCTTTCATGTATATAAAAATATTTTATTGTACACAGACATAACACAAATTTAAAAAGCCAATGATGAAAACATGGCATATTGTACAGCTGTTAAAGCTGATGTGGTCTTGATCTGCACTGCCCTGGGATAGTGAGATTGGATATGTCAGAGGAGAACCTGTGACTCAAGCCCCACTTCCCTAAGCAGCTAATATAGACAAAAAGTTCTGAGAAGGGTGGTAAATAGGAGGCACTCTCTCAATTGTCTACCCCCACCCTACTGAACTCAGGTAGGACTCCAAGTCATAGTTCCAAAATGTGGACTGGGTACCTGAAGGGGGACAGGACAGATCTGTGTAGGTCAGACGACAGAATCAGCCAACACCACGGGGTATGCTGGGAGGGAATCAGAATTAGTCATATCCTCAGTGCAATGAACAGGGAAGAGAGGGACAACCAAATCTCAAGTGAGGGGTGAGGAAGAAGAGAAAAGATAAAACCGCAACATCTCCTTTGGTTACAAATAGAAATCAGTGCGCCTTGGGTGTACAGGAAAAGTCACACTATGGGGAGGGAAGGAACCAGTTTCCTTCCTTTCCTCTCCCTCCCTCCTCCTTTCCTCTCCCTCCCTCCTCCTTTCCTCTCTTCTCTCCCTCCTTGCTCCAGCCCTTCCACCTGAATTCACTCCAACCCTCTTTCCATAAGCATTTGTTAAGCTAGGTACTCCTGGAGGCACTGTATAAACACTGATAATACAAAACGAAACAGGGCCTGGGCTCCTGCCTCACAGAGCTTAACTTTTCCCCTAACAAAAATTCGACCAAGCAAAAATTAATATTTTGAAGGAAGACTAGAGAAAAAACATTCTAGGAACATCCCTGACACCAGGTGATGAAGAGGGAAGAAACACTGCTTTGAGCTGGATATTACTGGGGAAACAAGCACTACAGGGAAGAAGAAACAAAAAAGCCCTTGAAGGATTCCTGTGTCACTCATTTCCAAATACATAGAGCAAGGCACTACTAGCTTTGTCTCTCCTGTTTGCTCTGTTTATTAGTGATTATTTTTGTATATAACTGCCTTGCATTTAAGGGGAGGTTAGATACTTTGTGGGTCAAATCATGTATGGCATAAGAATCTGTATCATTGTATATTCAACTAGACATTTTTAACCCCATCAATAATGATGATTTTAAAGATATTGATAATGAACTGTATTGTATATTTTCACTTAAATTTTATAGCATGTTAAGAAATATTTTTTATTATTCATGTTACAAATGAAAAATAATAAACATGTATTTTAATTAGTTATAATAATATCCAATTTCCCTAGAGCTTTGCACTTTAGAGAGTGATTTTATGTTACTAGGAGCATCGTGATAATTACATTTTAATTAATGTCTAAAGAAGGTCCATTGGAGAAAGTGAATGAGATAATCCAAGATGGTGGCCGTCTGCAACTTGGATAATAATCCTGCAAGTTTTCAGTCAGTCTCCTTATGGCAGGAAGGCAGGGAGTGAGACATTGGCTCTGCCCGTGGTAACATAATCAAGGTAGATATCAGACTTGGGTTTTCAGGCTGAGTGGTGCCCCACGTGCTCCATACAGAAACATGGAAAGTACGGAAGCAAAAGTCCAGCTTGACTCCAGACCTCACACTCTACTCCTCTGGATAAGTTATTAGGCAATGGTTTTCCTAGGCGTGAAGAGCATCAGAAAACTCGTGTGAGAAGTGCAGGTAGTGATGGAGAGAGGCTGTGTGCCATCAACTACGCCCTGAGCTGGCACCACTAGACCACGGATGCAAAAGATGCAATTAAAAACGTGAACCATCTTACACGAAGAGCTGCTGTCTCGCATACTTTGTCTCCCCATTTCAGATTCTCTGATTTAAGAAGAAGCCCTAACTGAAGAAGGATGGAATGATGAATGTTCTTTCTCTTTTGTTGATTAATGTCGTCTTCCAAAAATAAATGATCTTGGCAATTCTTTTTACCCTTTCAACTCACAACAAGACAATCTTGTCAATTCCAATAGCATTTCAATACAGCAATGTGGACATACTAAATGGTCACACTAAGTGTTGCAGGAGCAAGCAATGCATGCTGTGGCATAGACCATTTGCAAACTGACTGCACATTCTCCATTATATACAAAATGCTTTCAATCTAGGTCAGATAGGCTGGATATGTGGGGGAACTAATCACTTCCAGCAGCCAAAGGATTTAATGGCTGAGAAAGTCTTCAATAACTTTTCTCTCTAGAGACAGTTTCCAAGATAAAATCTTGCGACTCATTATTACACCAGGCACTGGAGGACTGTGGTTTTGGGTGATTGAAGATGTTTATGGGCCACTGCTTGGTCATCATCTTTAATGATAACACTCCTGCCTCTTAATGTCTCCCTAGTTATTTTTTATGACCTGCTTGGATAATATTCTAATTGTTAATGCTCATTACTCCAGGGCAACATTGCTGAGTTTACCATCCTATGTGGAGATCAGTCTGGCTCATCTGTGGATGTATTTTAAGGAAAGAAATGGTCCAGTTGAGACCTGAGAAGACAATAAGACTTGGTATTTGTGAAGGTGTGAATGAATATAACTCTTCTGCATAATGTCTGTAGGACTGTATGAAGGCTACTCACCACTCAGCCTCATTTTACATATCTGAAGGCAGGTGATACATCCTGGTCTTCCTCTGCTGTGGCATCTTCTATGATGATGCATCCCTTCCCTGGTCCTTATGTGTCAGTATTACAGCCGCATTCATACTGTGCTTGATGCGGGTATCCCATTCAGGAAAAAATGTAAACACACACATACACACACACACACAAGCACACACACACACACATATATATTCTGCATCATAATTTTGTTGTTTGTTGCAAATGGGAATGCATTATTCCTCATAGCCAATATGAAAAAGTGATATTTTCTTTCAGAGGAGTAAGAACTTACCCATAGAGCTTCAACAAACCTCCCCTTTCATCAATTTGCTCCAAATTATTCCCTAAGGCATACGATTGCTATTAGACCAAGAAAGCCCACCATGGGGCTGGACCGACTCCTAAGACGCATGTCACTGGTGAAGGATTGTCTCCTCAACAGCTCTGGGGTTCTGTCCAGAGAGGAATGGGCAGTGCAGACAGCAGCTGCCACCATCCAAGCCCTTTGTAAGGAAACTGCCTCTGACTCTCAGACATTTCTCCAAAATCCTTGTGGACTCGCATGTTGTAATGACAGTGAGCCTAGACAGAACAGCAATTAGATGATGAGGGACCTCAGTACAGGGCTGGGATGGCAGATTACTGCTATGTGTGTCTCGTGCTGCTCAAAACTATAACGATTAGCTGTTCCATAGGTTCATGCTGATTGACTAACTGAAAGAGCAGCTCCAGTATGTTTTCCCTGGTCTTTGCTCACATTTCCCCAGGGGCATAAGAATGCTAGTAGGAAAAACACAAATGAGGAATAGAGATGTCCTTCAGAAAACCACCTAGAAGTCAGTTCTATTAAAATCATCAGTGCCTTTCCATTACTGCATGGACTTTGAACATCCCTCAGGTAAAAATGTCATTGCCACTCAACCATTTCCTGAAATGCATTCTTTCACCATTCCAGAAGCCTGTGTTTGATTTCAAACATCTGTGTTTCAACTGCTGCTTGTGTATGAATATGTGTTCCTATGACTAACAGAAACCCAGATGATTAAAATCAACCTCTTTTTTTCTTTTTTTTCTTTTTTTCAGTGCCAGGGATTGGATCCAGGATCTTGTGGTTCTACCACAGAGCTACACCTCCGACCCTTGATTTATGTATTTTCAATAACATTTACACCTTTGCATTGGGTAGTTATGTTTTCTAATGACTGGATCATTTAATTATTCAATTATCCAAAATATTTTTCTTCACTCCTGTGTTTTGGGAATAATTTAGGCAGAAGAGAAATAGTACTGATATCAGACAAAGCCCCTGATTTCACAGAGTTTACATTCATATGCAAGAAGCTAGTTATTAAATTGTGAAGACAAAATATATTCATGAACAGTAAGTGTGTTAGGGAAAAGGCAGGCAGGATGGGAGAAGAGAGAAGGATGAGGGGTCACTCAGCATGTGGTGGTACGGGGAGGCCTCTCAGGTGTGGGGACACTTGGTAGTCTAAAGGACCCTGTCTAAAATCACAAAGACTAGGCCATGCAGGTGTCTGATGGGGTTTGGTGCTCATGAGTGCAGAATCTTGATTCATGTGCCAGGGCCTAGCACAAGGCATTCAAGGAGCAGTTCAACAAATGCTTCCCAAATGCATGGAGCTCGTATAATTATTTCATAGCATGCTATTAAATAGCTGATCCCAAAGATTAGCTTTATTTTTTTTTCTAATGTCAGGACAAAGAAAGAACAAAAAGATGCCAATCTCTCCTCATACATGTCTTACATACTGGGATTAACCTGATCTTCGTTAATAGAAACAAAGCCATAGAGTGCATGTTGTTAACCAGTGATTTTCTCTACTTTCTAATGATTAATTCAAAGAACCTCTATATAGAACTGACCCCATTATAATTTCTCTTCTGCCGTTTGCCTCTGTGCTTTATGGCTTGAAGGAAGCAGTAACAAAGGTAATCATATCATACTGGCTCCAGGAATCACCAATCCTTCGATGTGCCCATTATAAAGCAAGTAATAAATATCTCTGCCATGTTGTGGAGGCTGCATAAATCTGTCTAGATAATATTTTTCTAAGATATATGCAGATTTTCCATATGAAGCATGTGGAAATCCACCTGCCCTGGAAACTCCCCTCCTTGGATGAACAGGCAATCTGAACTATTATGCAAATGTGACCTTCTGGGAAGTGGAGGAACAAAAACAGATGTCATCAGCTGTCCCAGAGTGTTTTGCAGACACTTCTTTTTCAAATAAAGAAGAAAATTTAAGCTATTGAGCTCAGTACAATAATCAAAATCATAGTTTTCTTTGTGTTGAGTAGGACTTGTGTGAAATGTACATTTCTATCATTTCACTTTCAGCCTTTTTGCATCCTTATAATTTAGATGATTTCTATAAAACAAAAAAATTCTATTCTGTTTTTGAGGTTGTTGTCCTTGTGTTATCTAGCCTGTAGATATTTGTATTTTTGAATAGAACATTTGATCTTAAATTTAAAATGATCAATTATACGTTTAAGTGTCCATTTGTTATCTTCTTTTGTCTTTGGTTATCTATCCATTTCATGATTCCTTTCTCGTTTTTCTCATTTATAATCATTTTTCTGTATCATTCTGCTTTTCTGTCTTATAGTGTTTGAGCTACCTGTTCTATTTTGAGCATTTTAGTGTCACCCAAACAATGACAATGTGTGTACCTAAGAGTACAATTCTGTACTACCCAGACCTCGCAAACTTCAGAACACTTTTCTTAAAATTTCGTCCCCTTCGGACAGATATTAATATGAATGTGTTCTTTATTCCATTTTGTGTGTTTGATCTCATGTTGTTTTCACGTTGTCGTGGTGAATGATCCGCAGGCCTCTTCACCATTTCTACCCTGTTCTCTGACTTCCTTATATGGTTGGAGCTGAGAGTCCTACACCACATTTCTGGGGCTTATTTATCAGCAAGGTTGCAGTTTAAATTCCACACCTGAGATGCCCCCTCCATAGTCCCAAGATCGCTGGAGAGGGCAGGTACTGGTTCTGGCTGACACAATGTAAGAGGCTTTAGAAGTGGCCTTCAGGCAGCTTCCCATCAACGGTCCCTTCTGGCTGCAGGCAACTGCAGCGATTGGCAAACAGGTCTAATACTTTCCCTATTTATGACCTACTTACCTCCATCAAGACGCTTCTCCAATGTTCACTAATCCTGCTCTTTGAAGTTTTCTATTAACCTCTATTTCTATTGATTTATATTCTTTCCTTTTTGAAATACCTCAAGTATTTTTCTCTTTCTGAATGTACCTTGACTCAAAAGGTATTCAGTACTCAAATTTCTTCTCTGAAACATTTTTTTTTCCTGAACGGGAACTAGTGATAGATGCTTAACTAGGTTGTATATGAAATGAAAAGCACATGCCACTGAACAATAGCATGGTAACACCCAGGGGTAAGAAAGTAACAGAAATTGTCATCTTCATGTACCTGGAAGGAAACACTTTTTTAAAAAAAATTTTTATTATCATCACTTTTTTAGATAAGGCTTTGGGACACCAGATTATAGTTGAAATAAAACAATATAAAAGTAATGAGGATTATAAAATTATGGAGGGATTATAATTACGAAGGCACCGGAGAATTTACACAAAGCAAGCAACAAATTCAGGGCTTCAACATCGGTGAGTAGTCACAGGCCTGGGGACCTCCCAAGATGGTCCTAATGGAAACTTCAACTGGCACCCTGTGTCCTAGAGTGGGTCCAGTCAGCCTCAGTCGGGTTTCCCTGGAAACAAATCACAAGCCAGAACACAGGGCAGATTGTCACCTGTGTGCCCCCAGGAAGCAGCAGCAAGAAGGAGAGAAGAAGGGGAGGGTCCCAGGGAGGAGTATGTTTCCAAACAGGTTCCTCCTGCGGAGCTCAACCCCACATCAGGGCAACTTCACGGCAACTCCTGGGACCAGTGGAGAGCACGCACGCAGCTCAGAGTTGCCCACCACACAATGGCTGAGGTGTGTTCATGGGCCAACCCCAATTGTTCATTATGGACGAAGTGCAGGGAGAGAAGCTTTCATTGTCCACATGTGTATTCTGCAGCCCCATGAATGTCGTGGACTTAATCCAGAGGACACTCCTAAGGTAAAGAGGCTGCTGCTCTGTGGAAGGCCACTCAGCAAGGTACCAGCGTCACTCCTCCATAGGACCTGGGCAGGGCAGCCAGGCATTGGCAGATGAAGGCGTCATAATGAAGATCTCATTTGTGGATTTCAGGGCATTAATTGGAGAAGAGGGGCATCTTGAAATTCACAGTGTGTCTTGTGTGAATTTCAATGAAACTTAATACTCTACATTGCAAATCTCACAGAACGCCTGCCAGACTCTTTCTCTCCCTTGGGGAATTTTTACATCAGTGAGCACTGTGTGAAGGGCTTACCATTGTGCTTTCAAGACACACCCACACCTCCCCTGGACTCTGAACACATAATGTCTTATATCCCCGTGGACACCCACGGCATAGACATGCTGTTCATTTGGTTTCATCCACATTTTACCACTTTTCATCCCCATGCTGGCTTCTCTCCTCCTACCTACATGTGTCACTCTCACAAGACCTCCCATGATTCTCTCTCTACCTAATCCACGATCTCTTGGCCATCTCACCACCCTTAACTTAAACATACCCAAATGTCCCTTTTGCCACGTATGGAAACATGATGACTGGTCTGGGGACTAGGACATGGACATCTTTGGTCAGTCACTGTTCAAACTTCCACAAGAAGTCAGAACTTCAGAAAGAAGAAAAATGCCCACTGAGGCATGTGTTCATTCTGCCACTATTTGTCAGGTGATTCCTATGGCCATAGCAGTAAAATCTCCATACTATGCGTCTTTTGGCAACTTCATTTTTCCCTTGTCCAAAGGTTAAAGTAAGAAACCATCAAGACATATATCTATATCTATATCTATATCTATATCTATATCTATCTATAGATATAGATAGATATTCCCACTATGTTTTATTATTCCCTATATGCTTCAATATTCCCTGTATGCTTCAATGCCTTTTCTTAAGTTGCCACATTTCAAAATTCAACTTCCCTTTAAAGATTTATTGCTTTATATGGCAAAATATTTCTATTATCTCTTTTTTCTTTCCTGTATTTCTTCTCCAACTAACACTTGGTTGCTATCTATTTTGTACTCTTAAATAGCACTGTTTATACCTCTACTATGGAACCTATTTTAAAATTTAATTGTGCTGAAATTTATCTCTTAATATATCTCCTTTCTCTTATGCTATAATCAAACTCAAGAAAATGGAATAAAGATGTCCATTAAGAAAGCATAAGTCTTGTAGTTTATAGTCACACATAGAAATCTAGACTGATTACCACTCTTAATTCCCAAGATGAAATATCTTCCTATTTCTGACATTCAGTAAATCTACAACTCTTAAAACTGTGTAAATTCTCTGATGCAGATACTAGTGGGGGGTGGTAAAAGTTTTACTTATGCACATGAATGAGTTTTAGAGATCTAAAATGTAGCAACATGACCACGGTTAACATTGTGTGATATGCTGTACTTGAAATTTATTAAGAGGAAGCCAGATTTTGCTTGAAAGAGAGAGAGACAAGGAAAACAAAAAATGAAAGAAAAAAAAGAAATAAAGAGAGAGATGGAGAGAGGGAGGAGAGAGAGAGAAGAAAGAATGAATGAAAGAAATAAAGGAAGAGAGAAAGAAAGGAAGGAAGGAAGGAAGGAAGAAAAAGAAGGAAGAAAGGGAGGAAGAAAGGAGAGGGAGGGAAAAAAGAAAATATTAACTATATACGTGATGCATGTGAATTAACTTGATTTTAGGTGACTATCTTACAATGTATATGATATCAAAGCATCAGGTTGAACACGTTAAATACAAATGATTTTAAATTTCGAACTATATCCCAATAGACTAGATAAAAATTAACTCTATGAGCTTCATTTTTTTTTCATTTGAGTATAGAGTAATTCTACATGTAAAACTTGTAGGTGTGTAAAATAAATGATTGGAAATTAAAAAGCAAAAAATTTGGTAATAGTTGCTTTTGTATTATTTGTGTGTTTCCAGTATTCTGTGAGACTCTGAATACATGCATTTGAATTAAAATTCTTCATTAAAGTCCTACACTGTGGAATTTGAATCTTGTTGCTATGCATTAAAAAATATTCATCATCTGACAGTTATCCCCCCAGAGGGAACCCCCGGAGCACTGGTAGGAGAAGAGCATAGAAACCGATAGAAGGAGAAGTAGAATCTGGTACTTGGATGTCTGGGCATTGTCCACTCCTTATTTCTCCTCCAAACCTGTATGAAAGAAACAGGGCAGAGAAGTGGGAAGTTCCCCTTTTAGATGTGCCTTCAAGCCGAGGAAGGAGGTGGGCTGTGAAGCAAATGTGAAACAAAACTTGGGAAAAATAGCACCAAGTTTAAAGCAAAGGACTAATGAAACTGATAAAGAGAAGAGTTAACTGCTATGAAAAGCAGCTGAGATATCATTAATCGATTTCCCCATAAACTATCTATGGAGCGAGACATACTTACTGAGGGAGTTACAGGAAACACAGTGGTTCACGTCTCTCTCACAAAGACAAGAGATCGTAATATGCCACTGATGGTTATTAGTGAGCACCTCCCTTAATGTGGTTGAACTGCCTTGGATGGCACCAGAGAGCTGGGGGTGTGCCCAGGTTCAGTGAACTGTGACAGATCATAAGGAATGTGGAGCACTCCCTGGACTGAGCCACCTTAAACTCCCTGGCTGTGCTTGTGCCTGTGGAAAGTTCTCTATAAAATCCTGGTTTATAAGAAAAAGAGCCCCAGGACCAAGAAGCAAGCTGGATTATTTTGTGTGCCTGGATCTGAACAAATGGAAAAATAATCATCCTTGGTTCCAGACAACAATTTTGTTTTAATGATTACATACAAAATGTTCTGATGCTGAAGCCCGTACAGTTCTATATTCACTAAAATAAAACAGCACCGAGACTGATGCACAAATTACAGGCACATTAGCAAAGTCTGCAGGTAGACAAAAGGAGAGCAGAATCACAATATCCTTTCTTTGAAAATCCATTTGTAGGAAATCATGGTAAAGGGGAAAATAATATACTATTTACATCAAATTTTAAGGAAACAGGGTTCAAGCTAAGTAAATTTCTTAGATAAATGAAGCATGTCTTTTCATTTCTATTTCAGAAACAGTTGTTTTGAAGGAAATACTTTCAAAATGATTGTGCCTTCTCCCCTCCTCCCCTTTTAATCTCAATGTACTCATCAGAATATAACCTTTCTTTCACCACACAGGGGCATCTGGGTATTTAAGAACTTTTCCTTATTCTAAAATTAATGTTTTGATCCATTTGTGTTTTTGTTCTTTTCATAATCAGCTTCATGAGCCACCGCTAATGCCCCTCACACTTTCATATCACTACTAACTCCCATGGGTGCTTGGCTAATGTTTCCTGTAAAAGGAGATTGCAGTGTTGATCTGAAACACCCTCCAAGGCCTGTGTGTTGAAGGCCTCTCCCCAGCACAACAGTGATGGTGGGTGGGGGGGAGTGATTGGATCGTGAGGGGTCTAATCACCTAGGGGTTTAGCTGAATGGACTAGTGGGAGACGGTGGACACTAGGAGACTCTGTCTGCCCCAGCTCCTTCCTCTCCTTCTGTTTCCTGGTTGTCAGGCTGTGAGCAGCTTGACCTCCTCACACCCTTCTTCCATTAGGTGTTGCCAGCACAGGAACAGAATGATGAAGCCAGCCAACCATGAAGCTTTAAAAACATGAGTCCAAATAAATCTTTCCTCCTCTAAGTTGATTTTTTTCAGTTATTTGTCAAAACAATGAAAAGTTGATTAACATAAATGAGAAGTGCTATATAAATGTGGTAATATTGATAGAAGAATAATGGTAAGAATCCCTGCTAATATTTGCCTATTTAATTTGTTTAAGTATCCAATTTTCTTCAAATAAAGATATTTGATTAAGGATGATTGACCTTGGGAAGTATGTCCAACCCCACTTTTTAGTCTTTCCCATAATCCCAAATCTGTCCCCTACATCCAGTCATCAGATATGTCTTGTTATTCTGTTACGGATCACATTATTTCCATTGACCAAAAGATCCAACTCCACTTTCTTAGCACTTTCTCAGTCCACTTATGATTCACGCCCAGGTCAGAGAAAGCATATTGTTTTCCCGTTTTTATAGCATGCTGATGATATTACAAATTCAAAATCGTTCACATTGAGTTGTGTCAGTTAAATATAAATTTAGTCTTATAAAGTGGCCCTGAGGAAAGGGATCCAGTCTTTCATATTCCTGTCCTCAGTGGGACAGGTGGCTGCCAAAGCCCATCTTGCTGAGGTGAATCATGGAGGAGCAGCCTCTTTCTCTCAGCTGTGTTAGCATGCACCGCCGGTCCACCCACCGGTGCCAGATGGCCCTGCTTTGCTCCCCAGGCACTTACTCCTCAGTCAATTAAAGGGGTTCAAACCCTTCTTAGGTTCCTGCTTGGTTCCTCTTTGTGCCCTCCCAGTTGGCACGAGGGGATCAGGGTGGGGACTGTAGGATTACATCAGAAGAGTGGGTGGCAGTCAAGACAACATTTTGGAAGCTCTCCCCTCAGAACTGAGCCAAGTGGTGAAGGAGAGGAAGGAGTGCTCCATTGTGTGTGTTGTTTTTCACAGCAATGCAAAAAGGAAAGGAGCAAAGAAAGACATTGGGCTCCAACAGCACCAGCTACCCCCAGTCTCCTCTGTTGCTTTCCAATCCAGCAGACCACATCGTGACTCTCATGGGTCTGAAGCACATTTGCCTGCCTGGCTCTCTTCCCCAATGAAAACACTCCTAATTTTATGCTATGCTACATTCACACCCAGGCCCAATCCTGCCTAGTCCCTAAGGCTACACTACGTTGGGGGCATTCAGGGTGGTATGATTGCCTACCCGTCATTCCTGTTCACAGGCACGCCAGGACACTCTGGGGAGAGTTGTGCTCTTGAGTCTGGTATGGAAGCCATCAGAGCTTCCACCCTCCTGCGTACATTCTTCCTGCTTAAATGCTCTCGCCTTGCCTCAGCTGTCAGGCAGTCATCCTTCAAACCTCAGCGTGAATCCAGAGACTTAGGCAGCACTTTCGGCAGCTCTGCCAGCACACTTCTAATCACCTGACCGCTTCTAAACCAAGTGCAGTCCTTTGTTCCGTTACCAGACTCAGAAGTTCATCCCATGGAAATAACAATGTCTGAGAGAAGAGTGTTGGGAGGAAAGAGAGGCATTACTCTGTGACCGAAGAAGGGACAAGAGGGAGGTTTGCTCACAAGTCAGCTTCTCGACTCCATCCCAATGCATAGCTGTCTCCCTGTAGCCTTACTACAGATAGCACCGTCAAAGTGTAGGCTATGATGTTCCGGTGGCCTAGGTGCCTCCTCGGGGACCTGAAGCTGCTCTGAGTGAAAACACTGAGTCTTAAGCTGGGCCTACAGGCGTAGAAAGGGGGAATGAGGTACAAATTCTTGGCATCTGTCTTCACACTGTGCCTGTCTCCTATGCCGTCTTAACCACTGGGGCAGAGTCTTCTCAGCTTTGCATTTATCCCTGTTGAACATTTAAGAAATATTTTGTCCAAAACCTTAGTACAGGGTTAACTTTACCTAGTCTTGCCAAGGTTACCCTGCTGCACCCTTTAGGGCTAAAGAAACCTACCAGCCATCATGACTGACTTGCCCAAACCCAAAAGGAGTGAGAAGGGGTGGCCCCTGAGTTCCTGAAAGATCTCCACCTACTCCCAGGAAGCTATGAGTTCTCCTTCTCTTTTTCACCTGTCCTCCTCCCTCATTATTCTTATCCTCTGTGAGTGTCCCCTCAACCCCCTGAGTGGAGAAGCTGATTTGTGAGCAAAGCTCCTTCTTCTACTTTCCTTGGCCACTGAATACAGCTTTCTTTCTCCCAGCACTCCTCTCTCAGGTGCTGGTTTTCCCATGGGATAAGCTTCTAAATGCATTCTGGCACAAGTCCAATATTCACCCTCTCTCTGGTAAGGGAGGGGGATAAAGATTAATATTTTCTTTTTTCCCTAGACTTATTAAGTTATACATAACTCATAAAATTTTCATATATTTAAGATTATACAATGTGACATCTTGTTCTATATGTATATGGTAAAATGATTACCGCAACCAGTTAAATGAGCATATCCAGAACCTCACAGAGTGCCCACTTGTTTCTGCACATGGGAGAATACTTGAGATCTTTCTTCAGAAGCCATCAATACTACACATTATTTCCGACTATAGTGCTTAGCAACTGCTCACCCCTGATGTGAGTCATCAAAATCACTTTTCTGTGTAAGTTATTTTTTACTTTAAGTTTGTTATGGTTTGGCTATTATGTGTCCCCCCAAAGCTCCTGTGTCATCGCAGGGATAGTCAGAAGAATATGACTGGATCATGAGATCCGTTACCTAATCAGTCCATTCATGCTACAATGTCTGAATGGACTTTAGGGTGTTCAGCGTAGGAAGGTGGGGTATAGCTGGATGAGGTCAGTCACTGGGGGTGTGCTCTGGAAGTGTGCATTTTCCTGGGGAGCCCCTTACTCTTCTCTGTTTCTCTCTCTGCTTCTTTTGTGAGCTGGGCAGCTTCTCTCTGCCATATCCTGCTGCCATGATGTCCTGCATCACCTCAGGCCTAGAGCAATGCAAGTGCCCATCTATGGACGGAGACATCTGAAACTGTGAGCCTCTAGTAAACGTTCCCTTCTCTAAGTTGGTCTTGTCAGGTATTTTGGACATAGCGACACAAAAGTCGTCTAAGGCAAAGGTCATCTCCTATGATGAACTATTCCTCTCCCAGAATTTAGGAGGGATACCCCATTTCTTTCCTATGGGCAATGTTTGCTGCCTTCTCTCCCATTGTTGAAAAGTGACACGTTGCAATCCTCTTTCTTCATCATAATTGGAAGAAATGTGAAAATTGTCCAAGTCCTTTGTATCGATCTTAACAAAAATAAATAAATAAAGCAGAGAGTTATTGAAGGAGGTGTTCTTACACATAATTGCTTGATTTTAACTATCACCAAAAAAAGCCTGCCCGGAGGCCTTTGCAGTCTTATACACAAAGCACTTCTACAGGAACGGCTGCTCAGTAGCTGTCTTTCAACATCAGACTGATGTCACTCTTGTCATTAATCACTGTGGCCAAGAATAACTGCTTCAAAACATCTGGTGCACTGGAGCCCTGCACACTTCTGCCTTAAAAATGTTTCCCTTGCCTAAAACTCCTTGAAAATGACTGATTTTACTACAAAGTACACTCCTACTGAAGGATTCTGATATTCCAGTGTAATGTTCTTCCCAAATAAATATCATTATTCTTTGGAGGCTTTCTCTCTGATTGTTTTCTGTTTGTTCTTTTTAAGTAGACAAAAATAAGGAATTGTTTGGTCCTTGGAGCCCAGATTCTTTGAAGATATTGTAACAACATGACAGGGGCCATATGAGGCAGTCTGAGGAAGAATATCGAGGGGCTCTGGTTAAGGTCATTATGAGACAGGACCTTGCTGTGCTGTCAGGCTGGTCTCCAACCCTTGGGCTCAAAGATCCTCTCCTCTGAGCCTCCAAAGTGGCTGGGACTACCGGTGTCACCTTGTCAGGCTCTAAGGCAATCAATGATTCCTGTCCCTCCATCTCCTGGGCATGCAAACAGAAGCCATTTGTTTCTGAAATTTACTTTTGTTTCTTTTCTTTTTCTTTCTTATCCTTTCTTTCTTTTTTTGTTTATTTTCAAAATGGAGATCCAAATAATTGAACAAAGCTATTTTAAGAACCAAATTAGGTACCCAAAGCATAAAAAGATGTGACAGTTTTCTGTGGGAACCACTGTAGGCCTCTTCTGGGTGAGTGGGGCTGCCAGCATCATGTCCCTGAGTCAACATGGGCCTCCCTAGGGTGGATTGTGGACTGCAGGGTGCCACTGTCAAGACAGACAAGAGCAGCAAATGCCATTGTTCACTGGGTCATTAGCAGAATGTGTTTGCAGATTCGTTGGAAGCAATCTGTCTCTCTGCCCTATCTGCCACTGGGCCCCTGTGACTTGCTCTGTGCTTGGGAATGACAATTCTCTTTCTGGTCTGAAGGGTCTGTGGTTCTCAGGAAGACCCCCAGTGTGTGCTTGTCTATTCCAGTTCCTGAGACAGGGCATGTGGAGGCAGCACTCTGAGCCTGGTGCCATCAGAAAGAAGCAGAGGCAAAGGGGTTGGGAGGAGTGACAGGCCCTGAAAACAGTGACTCCTATGGACTCCAGGTGATGTGTGCGTGGGGAAGGAGCACCATCAGGGGTGCACAAATAGGCTCAAGGGTGACAATTCCGGGCAGGCACATCACATGCTCCCCTGCCAGAGGCTGAAAGAACTGGATGCTTGGTCCCGCTTCCTGAGGTTACAGGAACAGAGGATTGTCTAAGATCAAGAATGACCTGCACTCAAGTCTCCAGCATCATTCCTGGATAAAAAAGGGGCTCTGCTGAGAAGATGGGGTTTTCTATCAGAAAAGGAGAGGCAAAGAGCTTTTCTTCTTCTTGGAAAGAAGGGAAAACATAACCGAAGAACAACTATGTTTCTGGCCTTGGCACACGTGACAAAAAAGAAAAAAAAATAGATGTATTTATCTGGGGTAATTATTTCAAACACTAGTGTCTCTGTTGACTAGGAAAACTGAAGTGTCTCCTGATCTTAAAGCACTTGTCAGCCCAAACCTAAAACAACCCCTTTTATTTTCAGAGCATTTTAGAATTCCTAAGCGGCACAACAAGGACTTATATCTTCATCTACAGTTGGTGGCTTTCTTCAGCACCCTCTTCACTCCATCCATCTTTCAAAGAATGACTCTCACTTTTGCATTCTGTGGCTGCACCAGTGTGAGCAATGGTATCGATGTAGTGTGAGAGGTCTGGAATACAGCAGGTATCCAGGGAAACCAAGCTCTGCCTTCTGGGACCTTCTGTCCCCGTGAGAGATGGCATCTGGCTGGCACACTCACTGACGAAGGACACACTGCCAGTGAGGGAGATACAGGCAGATGCTGAGCCAAGGGAGGAGGATGGAGAAGACCCTGCGAAGACAGTAACTCCAGCCAGGACCTGCGTCACATGGAGGAACACAACCCGGGACGTCTGAGGAGGAAGGGATGAGAAAATGAGTGTGGAGAAGGCAAAGGGGAGACATGCCTGATACAGGAAGAAGGAAAACCAGACTGGGGAGGACCAGCAGAGAGGGGTGGGGGAAGCCACAGCCAGGGGGCGCTGAAGTAGTTGCACTATTTGAATATTTCCCATCCCTGCACTCCTACGCCCACTGCTAAAGCCCACCCTACTTTAATCTTTGCATCACGCTGTTGACAAAATGTCTTCTTCTCTGTTATTTCATGAGCTTGAGGGGAAAGGGTTGCCTTTCAGTGAACATCAATGGCCTGGCCCTTGGCGGCTGCCCCTCTCATGAATTACCTCATTAAATCCTTTCTGCAGTCACGAACCTATATTTTCCAGTGGTAGCAGATGTCCCTTCTCCTCACACTGGTGAGCTTCTCCAATTTGCACATTCTTTCCTCACATCGTTAACAACCTACAGGTTGTGCTACGAAAAGGATACGTTCTTAGGAGTTAGTCAAATATAGAAATAAGTCATGTTGGGTCAAAAGAACAGAATGGGAAGGCTACACAAGATCAAAACTTAGGATGACAGCAGTATCCTGTGTTCCTATGTATGTGTTCATATGGTTAACAACCACCTTCCAAGAAATAGTATTTATGTCTAATAAATCATGCAGGTACAAAAATGTGTAGCATACAATTTAGGAATAATAAAATATGCAGTGCTATTCATAGTAAATTCTTGCTCTAGTTTGAATCTAAAATGTCCCCCAAATACCAATGTTTAGGGCTTGGTGTGGGTCCGTAGTGCTATTGGGAGGTGGAGGAACTTTGAGCACTTGGGGATGCTGGACTGAAGGTTGGTCACTGAGGCATACCTTTGACTGACATTGGACTGCCCTCTTGCTTCCAAGTTCCTCTGCCACGCACACCTGCCATGATGTACTCTGCCTCCACAGGCCCATAGGCCATGGGGCCAAATGGCCATAGACTGAAACTTCCGAAACTGTGAGCTGAAACAAACTTTCCTCTTATAAAGTGATTATTTCAGGTATTTTTTTACAGTGACCAAAAGATAACTAACACAATCCTGTGTACCTATAACTTCAGCATGACCTGCTCTTTCTTGCAAAATCTGTCAAAAATTAGGTGTCAGAATTTTACTTGTTCATCAATGAGTGATATGGATAACTTCTTTGCTTCAACAGGCAAATTGTCTAATATTCTTAATTCTTCAGTCTTCCACGATACCAAAATGTAATTGTTCCAAACTTGACGCACTAGTCACTTTCATCTTCATTGTTCACATTTCTCCAGATCTTTCTTAAGTTTAAAAACAGTCCACCAAGTAGTACAGGAAGCTGTGACCTGCAGCATTTGCCGATGTCTGTGGTGTGAATTCTCCCACGTGGGCTGCTCAAAGCTGCCACCATGACAGTGCTGAATCCAGAGCCGTTGCAGCAACCACCAACTTGCAGAATCTCCACCATGTAAACACTCAGTGGTATGGGAAATATTAAAATACACTAAAATTCTCCACAAGTGATTTCCTTGTTTTTTCACATAATTAATTAAGGTTTACATAATGCTAACTTTCTACAATGTTTAATAATAGCTATGTTCAACAACCAGTTTGCAAAATTCCTTGAATTTTAAACAGTAGCTTTTGTGAGCCAGCAAATGGATCAATGAAGGAAAGAGTAAAGCTGAAAAAGGAGAGTGGGAATACAGGATCTTCCAAAAAGGCAGATTCCAGGCTTTCGTACAAATGCTGATTTTCTTTAGTGCGTGTGCAGGTGTGTCTGTATGCATGTGTGTGCTAGGCAAAATATAAGTTCTTAGAATATAAGGGTTTTTACTGAACTTCTCTTATATTGAACTTAGTATAAAAAATATTTCTTCTAATATGGTGCTCCTTATATTTTGATCTGATTCTTTTTACCATTTTGAAGACTGCCTGATTTTCCACCTTAACTGTGCTTTCTAGCAATATAGGTGTCCCTGGGTATGCTCTTTCTTGTACTGCTCAGGAAGGAGGCTGTACTAAAAAAAATTCAGGGTGATTTCTAGGCCCAGGCCACAATGTTCGTGTATCTCAGAGATCATGAAAGACTGTGGTCAGTTTGAATATTTTTCTGCTGATTTTCCCCACATACAGAACTGTTTCTTCCTTGAACTCCCAAGTTTTGGCATCTGTCAGCTCTGGGAAAACTTGATGTCTGCTAAACAAGTTTATTTCTTTTATCAAGTAATTTAGCTTCTCTAAGAGGGCAAATGTTGAAGATTAAATTGGAATGAACTCTTATTACTGTTTTCAAATATAGAAGTAAATGATTCTTGAGGTCAGAGAGAAGGTCAATTTTACCCTCAGGACATTGCAGGCACCTTGATGCAATTCTGTCCCCAAAGTGTATCTCTGTGCACTCTGGCTGCCCCAGAGCCTATGACTCTCTTGGGACATTATCAGCCACTGTGGAGGGCTTAATGACCCGGAGAGTCTTTGGTGACTTCAGTGTGCCTCCTGTGTGCCTCTTGACATCTGGGTGTGAAATGTTCTCCAGGGGCTTGAGAGACAGTAAAATCTCCCAGATGACAGGCAGTTCAGAACACCCAATCCAACTTTCTTGCTTCACATATTATGGGACTTTTAAGGTTCCCAAAGGCATAGCTAGAGAGGCCAGAGGGTGGGAGCTGCACAAGAATCAGCCTCCCTACCCAGGGGGACTTGTTCTTACCCGGCAGCTTCTCCAGCAACCCTGGGGCTTTGCATGGTGTACAGTGAAAATGAAATTGTATTGTCAAGATCTAAATGTCCTGGTGTGTCAACGGAAGAAAATTCAAATGCAGAAATAATAGATAGATTAACATATATATTAGTATTAGCTGGGATTCTAATAGGGTCTAGGTCAGTAACACTAATAAACAAAGGTATAAACTGGGACACTAAGAGAGAGGACCACTTGGGGAGGAGAGATGGCCATAGGCCTTGAGTGGGTATTAGAGCATCCCTGCTGTCCTGCACAGTACGGGCAGTGACACCTTAACATGGTGTGCAATAGCCTTCGTGCAGTGTCATAATGGTCTATTATTTTTACCCAATTTACAGAGAGAGGCAATTGAGGCCCTAAGAAGTTCAACATATTTGGGTAAAATTACTCCTTTATTTTAGCAAAAACAATCAGACTTGTAACAAAATATATCCTGGATATCATTCCATTCCCAAATAAAAGCTTTGTCAAGTTATTCTTCCAGGTTTGTCTTTGATGAAAAGTTCTTATTTGAAGTCTATTTTTTTTTCTCTTTTGGATAATATATATATTGCTTTCCCAGAATTAAGAAATTTTTACCCCAAGTGTGTAAACATATTCTTCTGCATTTTTAAATAGATGCTTTACATTTTTAGCATTAAAAGCAGTCTCTGATACACCTTGCATTGCTTTCTATACATTATGTTGGAAATATTTTTTTCTCCATATGTGTTCATTTATTCTAGGCCCACTGTTGACAAAACTATAGTTTTAGACTTTAAAACATTAAAATCTTATTAGCTACTACTTTCTGTTTTTTTTTTTTTTTTCTGTTTATTTTCCACAATGTATTTACCCCAGTGTCAATTTATACAAAAATAGAATAATGTAATCATTTCTCATTAAACATAGACTTGAAATTAGGTAGATTAAATATTGCAAAATTTTTACTATTTTTTCAAGTGTTTTGATTATTCTAGGATTTTGTTTGTTTGTTTTTCAATTCTATGGTTATTTAGAAGACTATTAGAATTTTTATTTGGATTATTGTGTAGTTGAAAATCAATAAAGCAAAGGTTTAGAAATATTGACTCTTTCAATTCGTGTACATGACATCATTTATTTATTTAGGTAAGTTTTACTGATTCACAGCTATAGTGTTCAGATTTTCATCTAAATATTTTGATTACATGTCTTTGATGAAATGGAACTGAATTTTTTTTTTTAGTGTGAGGCTGGTATAAAAGGCAATTTTAAAATTTTAGTCTTAAATTGTTTAATAATTGTTGATTGTATATTGACACTGTATTCTGAACATTTTAAAATTCACTTATGGGATATTGTTTTTATTCATTTTCTTATACTTTATATTCCTTGTGATTTTATATGCATGCTGTTAATATAGTACATTACTCTGGCAGATTTTGAAAGTTAAACTGTCCTAAGATGGACCCAATTGGTCATGATAAATTATTCCTTCTCATATGTGGATGATTTTGATTTTTCAAGATTTTGTTTGGGATATTTGGCCCTATTTTCATAAGTGTATTGGTCTATAATATCCTTCAATTCTTTGTCTGCTTTGAGCTATTGCATATGTTTATATCTTATAATGAGCTAGGAAGGCTTTCTTTAATCTTTTTCAAGTTGAAATAAAATTTATGTTATTTCCTTCTTAAGTGATATTTGAATTCACCAATAAGGTTATTTCAGTATGGAGTTTTATTTTGCTGAATTTATTTGTAACTTTTGGTAATTTGGGCTGTTAAAAAATTTGTCTGTTACATCTAAGTTGTTCAATGTGTTGACAAAAGTTTGGTCTTCTTATGCCCTTGGTATATATTTAACAAACTTTAGATCTAAAGTGATTCTTTTTATGTTATTTATTATATTGATTTTTATGCTTTTTAATGCTCATTCTTTTTAAAGGTACATACTTCATATTTTTGACCAGTTGTCTATTTTTATTTTATTTTATCAATTGTATTTCCAAATGTGAATTATTTCCATTGGCCTACATTCTTTGAGTTTATTTTTCCTTCTTTCCTACTTTTTTAAAAGTTGCTGATATATTATTATTTTACCTCTGTGTATTAATATAATGATTTACAGTTACAAATTTCTAAGTATAACTTTAGGTATGTAACTTTAGGTATGTAAATTTTGACAGTTTGTGTCTTTATTATTTCTCAGCATAAAATATTGTGTCATCATTTCTTCTTTGTCCTAAGGATTACTTGAAATTATATTTTGTAAGTACTTAAAGATTTATCAGATATTATTTTGTTACTAATGATTTTTTAATTTAATTTGTTTTTATCAGAAAACACTATACGGTTACATTTACTTCACATACATTAAGTATTATTATATGGCCCAACATATGATATATTCTGATGGTCTTTCCATGTGCCCTTGAAAACAATGTATATGTTGAAATTGTAGGATATAAATTTCTATAAATAAGATTATTTTGCTTAATAATTTAGTTTGGATTTTCTAAACTCATTTATTTTTAATTTATTGTATAGATTTAAAATAATCTTATTGTAAGTTTTTTCTATTTCTACATCTATTTATAAAACTTTTGTGTTTCATGTATTATTAAGCTCTGTGATTATCATATTAAGATATATGTGGATCACTCTTTGGATTGCTTTATTGCATGTGGATGAATTATTTCTTTTATTATTATGAAATGACCATTTGCATCTCAGGTAATACTTTTTAATCTCAAAATTTACTTTTTCCATACTTAACATATTAAAGGAGCATCAGATTTTACACTTCATATATTTTCCATTCATATATTCAAGACTCTACATGTTTATAGTTAAAATGTACCTTTTGTAAACAGAAAATATTAGGTCTTCTTTTTTGTACATTCTGCCAGTTTCTGCTTTTCAAATGGAATTTTAGTCCATTTACATTTATTGTATGCATTTATTGATGTTGTGATTAAATTATTCATTTTTAATTTTTCTTCCCCTGCTCTACTTCTACTGGATTAGCTTTTGTATAAGATTTTTAAAAATTTCTTTTAATCTCTTCCTTTGGCTTTTTATGAATATTGATTATAATAGTCTTTGTCTTAATGTAAATTATATGTGTTACAACAGGAATTCTTACCTTATTATCATCTCCTATGTATTAACAGACCATTTCTTGCATGATTCAAGGATCTTCCAAAAGTGCACATCCACTTATATGCCTTCTGAACTTTATGCTATAATTTACATACATATTTTTACATATGTACTATACATTAAAAGGAATTTTTTCCTAGTTGTATTTTAAGAAACTGGGATAAGGATAAATATTATTTTCAATAATATGATCCAATTCTAGTGCTCTTTATTCCATTGGATAGAAACAAATTTCTATTTGACATCATTTCACCCCAGCCTAAAATGCTTTATTTTGCTCTAAGTTACTGAAAATCAAAAGGAAAGGTTATATATAATACAAAAATCTTTCCTTGTCCAGCTCTACTTTGTTGTTCTGCCTCAAGACTCATTCCAAAGTCTGGAGAAGCAATAACCTGAATTATATTTTACAATTTTAGTTGTAAAATACAATTGGTCAGTTTCACCAATTGTTCACTCATGTATATGTAGGCTGTGTTAGTTTTAGCACATGAAGTGGGCTCCTGATCAGAAGAATAGAAAGCATGGCAACTGACTATAGGTGTAGGAATGATACTGTGAAACTCATTGTTTAGTTTAAGAATAAACTTTTATTTTATAAAAATGATTGGTTTTTTATCCTTAAAGGGTGTCTGACCCTATGCTAATCATATTAAATGATTTATTTTTATCCTGCAAGAGAAGTACTATTATTCTTGATTTTATAAATGAAAGACCTGAGGATCAAAGAAATCAAATAACTGAATTCTCACAGCTTGGAAGGGTCAGGTTGATTTGAGAATGAGGAAGTCTGACCCTGAAGTCAATTCACCATATTGTGTCCACATATTATTATGAAGAAGTTTCTCCAGCAGAAAGATCATCTAGAAAATGTGCAAGTGGCATGTGATTCAATGTGCTGATGATTTGGAGCTAAAAGACTAGGATTTAAATACCCTTTGTCCTATCATTTAGTTAGTTTTCAAAGTTAGTTTTCTTGGCATTCCTGAGAATATCAAGTGACTGAAATGAAATGAGATTGTGTTTTATTTACACAAGTACAAATATATGTAACTGTTTTACTTTGAATCATTATGAAAATAAAACTGTTTGATTAGAGTGATAGGTGAAACTATGTTTGAATTATTTTAATGATCAATTTTCAAAGAAATTAATGTGCATTTGAAATAAGGTTCAAAACTTAGTAAGGCAAGGAATCCTTTGCAATTTATTTTAGTGCAAAATTTTAATTACCATATTAGTTGTTTTGTTAAAGTAAATATCACTAGGTTTCTTCAACAAAATAAGTAACTCATCTGCAGTGATATTTACTACAACAATTTATTCATACCATGCTTCTTGATTCCATACGACACATTATGGATGATCTTGGGCAGATAAATGGATATATGTCTGCCTCAGTTTCTTGAATTATTAAAATTAGGCAATGGAAATTCCTGTCATGGTCTAGCTGTGAGAAGAAAGGAAGATAAGGTATATTACAGTAAAAATCTCACGCTCTCTAGTACATCTTAGACCACATAAATTAATAGCAATTATAGCCAGTATACATCTACTCTGATCTCCTTTCATTCAAGTCTTAGTTTTGCCACATGCAAACTGTATGTATTTTGGGGACCTATTTAATGGGACATAAGAGTAAGCATGTGGACCCTCCTGTCCAAGTTCAAATCCAGATTCTGCCAATCATCAGTTATTGCATTATCAAGTAGCTTAATCTTTATGTGTATCAGATTTTCCAAATTGAGCAGCAAACAACAATATCTCTATTCAACTGTCATGAAGGTTGACACATGATGAGAATTCAGTTGCTATTAGTTGACCTTATCATCTTTACTAAGTCCATAGAATTATGCTTTGATTCTGGAAACTCATTTTTCTTTCATTCCTGTATTTGCATACATGTTAGTTGTTGAACATTGGCTCCACCACTTAGTTTTATTGTACCTTATTATTGTCTTCCATCAAATGCTAATACTGAAACATTCCTTAGATATCTAAACTGCTTTCAAGTATAAAAAGTGGGTCTCATTAAGTGAATCATGACCTTAGACCAACAAGGCCTTGCAGATCAATTGCCTTACCTTATATTTTCTGAATTAGTGCCTTTAGAATTTTTTATTTGTCCTGGAACTTGGGCATGTTCACACATAGGCACCAGCACTTCCCAAATATCATGATTTTCAAACTCACTTTTGAAACCACATCACACACGAAGGACTTTATATCTTAAAGCAGGGCAGATAGTTGTCAAATTAGCCCAAAACCATTGGTAATACATTTCAAGTTGAACAGGTAGAATCCACTACATTTTATACAGAGGAAGAACATATATAAAGGAATCATGGGTGTCTCAGGCACAGGGTGCTAGAAGGATCCTATTGTATATTTTGGACTTTTGTTGGGTGATTTGAGGAAAAAATAAAGAAAGTGGGAGTTTTCTTTGGATTAGATGCTACTAGAAATCTGGAGGTCAAGTATAAGGTATTTCAAAATGTCTATAGAGAGATCTGACTAAGTTAGGAAGTCATGGTCACTCATTTATGGCTGAGACAGAGGTTTATTTGATATTTGGTATTTTGTGGGTGGCTACTGACACTTTTTTTGTCTGTATTTACACAAAATTATGAAATAGAATTGCTTTTTCTCCCTGTATCATGGTCTTGGAGTATTATTAGCTGAAATTGGTGTTCTGTAAGATTGTTCAGGTGCAACAGGAGAACATGTGAATGTCAGCCAGCTTCAATGTGTCAGAAGTTATTCTGTTAGTGTTTCTCTGAGCAGAGCTATTGATATAACTACCCCATCTGCCATCAGTTAGATGGGATTTCTGAAGCCCCAGCATCTCATCTGTGAATTGGGGATGGTGTAAAGAATAAACTTGAGCATCAGTTTCTAGTGCCTTGCACAGTGGTTGTCTCTTGAAATGGGCTCAGTGACAGTGAGTTTGTGTCTGTCAGTCCCAGTGTACGATCAAATATAGCTCTTTGTGTGTTGCATGGTTTCACACAGGAGTGTTCTGATAGTTCTCAGATTCACTGTTTAATTACAGCATTCAAGTGATTGTCTCACTTCTTAGCCTGCATTATCTGTTCAAGAGAAAACCCTAGGAGAAACTCACAACCAAGAAACCCAGCTGTTATCCCAGGAGGGAAACAGACAAAACATAATATGCATAATATTTCTACTGGCATGAATCTCTTCTGTATTTTTTTTTTAATGTATCTAGTACTAGTGGGTCAGGTGTGAGAGCTGCCTTTCTGTTTTACTGAGAGGGTATCTGCTTTTCCAAATCTTCTCCCTGCATCATTGGCCTGCAGAGAATGTGGAAAGAATCGAATGCAGGCTGTTCCTGAATCCAGGGTTACACAGGCCTTTGTTCTGTTGTACTCAGAATTAGGAGACCCCATGGCTTTGGCAGAAATCCACACGGTGCATATCTACAAAGTGGCTGTGATGGTTATTTTATGTGTCAACATGACTGGGTTAAGGGTTGCCCAGATAATTGCTAAAACTTTATTTCTGGCTTTGGCTGTGGGGTATTTCAGGAATAGGTTAACATTAGAATCAGCAGACTGAGCGAGAAAAAAAAAATGTTCTCACCAAAGAAATCATTCAATTCCTTGAGATTCCCAAAAGAACAGAAGGGAAAGGGAGGGCAAATTCCCTCTGTCTCTCTTCTTGAGCTGGACAATCCATCTCCCATCCGCCATTGGACATAAGAGCTCTAGGTTTACAGACCTTCAGACTCTGGAACTGAAATCCTTGTCTCCCACGCCTTCTCTCTCCCTTGGCCCTCAGTCCTTTCCTTAGCCTGAGCTAGACCAGCAGCTTTCCTGTGTCTGCAACAGCACATTGTGGACTTCACAGCTCCCAGAATCCCATGAGCCAATCTTCACAATAAATTGCCTCCTATCTATCTAGCTGTGGGTCCAGTGGTTCTGTTTTCCTAGAGAACCCTGACCAATACATAACATACTTAGCTCAAAGGGAGAAAAGGAATAAAAAGAAATTGCATATTTGGATTTTTATATTCTTTGTTTACTCAATGTTTCATATACTTGGTACATGTTTAAGAGGTAAGATAAAACCTTGATAGAAACTGGGCAAACCACTTAATTACCATGCATCATAATGTCCTCTGGTGCATAATAGGGATCTAATATACACATATACAGTTTGGGTACTGAACAGATCTGATGAGATCATCTATATACAGCATCTAGGACTGTTACTAACAAATTTCTATTAATTCTAGTTATTTACTATTAACACGAGCTTTAACATGTTTTATTTTTATATCTCTTAGATTCTTCACTTGACAAACAGAATCCAAATTTCTAGTGTTTTATTTTTCCAAATTTGTTTGCTTTCTCTGCTGTTATTAAAAATTGAATTTATTTTAACTGATACATAAAAGTATAAAAATTGTACATACTAATAGAATATATTGCAATGTCTCAGTACATGCATATGTAGTGGGATGTTGCAATCAGTTTAAACATAACGATCTTCTCAAATATTGATCATTTCTTTATGGTGAAAACATTCAAAATCCTTCTAGATTTTTGAGAGGTACGCTACACATTTGTCATGGTACACCAGAACTTCTTACTCCTAAGAAGCTGTAACTAGTACTCATTGATCAACACCTTCCCTTCCCTCACTCCCCTCCACGGTCCCAGAAGCTGGCAGCCTCTCCTAATCCCCTCTTCTACAGCGTTTCACTCTTGTGGAAGAGGGCAAACATGTGATACTTGCATTTCTGAGCCTGACTTGTTTTGCTTAATCTAGAAATCTCCAGTTCCATCAGTATGGTCACAAATTGCAAGAATTCATTCTTTTTATGGCTGAATAGTACTCCACTGTGTAAATATGTCCCCCTTCCTTTTTCTGTTCATCGGTTGACGGGCATTTCAGTTGTTGGTTTCTTAGTTATTTAAATAGTGATGCAATAAGCATGGAAGTCCAGGAAAACCTTTGTTGTGCTGATTTCATCTCCTTTGAGATTATACTCAGGAATGGTACTGCTGGATCACATGGAGTTTCATTTTTTTAAATTTTTTGAGGAAACGCCATATCATTTTTCATAATGTTATACTTATGAAGTCCTAGTCCTTATTTACTGGCCATCTAGTCATAGACAAATTAGTTATCCTGAGCTTCAGTATCACATCCTTCAAGACAATTTATGAGTTAAAATCGTCTATATGAAATATCATGTACTATGCATAATACATAGTAGATTCTCAGAAAATGGTGATTTATTTCCATTTATCTTTCCTTCATGTTACTAAGATTGGACATCACACAGTGGTTTAGACGGGTCTCACGTGTCTTTAAGGTGAAAACCTATGGAAACTCACACAGTCCTTGGTTGGGCTCAACCTTTGGCCTAGCCAAGGGTCCCCATCTCCAAGAGGAAATCAACTGTCAACTATACTGATGTAGGTCTCATGCATCAATCAAGAGGGACTGGTTGGAGGCAGGAGGATCATGAGTTCAAAGCCAGTCTCATTAATGGCAAGGTACTAAGAATTCAGTGAGATCCTGTCTCTAAATAAAATAAAAAATAGGGCTGGGGATGTGGCTCTGTGGTCGAGTGCCCCTGAGTTCAATCCCCAGTACCCCACCCTCAAACAAAAGTGGATGGGTCAGATGTTCTCCTATCCCAGACTGGCTGTGAAAACACATCCTGGGTGAGGCTATGTTACTAAAGGAGAGCTTAAAAGGTCATACATTTTAGTAAAAGTTGCAAAAGTAAAGTATTTCCAGAGCCATCCATTTATATCCTCCTACCTTCCCTTCTGGCATCACCCCACCTCATCTGGGACAACTTTGAGGTTACAGTGAGCCTTTGAGTCTTCAGTGGAATACTTCTGTAGCTAACATTCCAGGGTAGGTTGCTATGAATCCTCCCCATGAGGACACATCTGATGTGCTGGACCCAGAGCATCCTGCAACAGGAGGTTCCCCTGGCATTCAGAGGCAGAGCACGTTAGGGAACCACGAGACCTCCTGTGCCACACTGAGTGGTGACTTCTTTCCCTCAGTGCACCCTAAAATGTTACTGCCAAATGCCCCCTCATTCGAGTCACATGAGATGATTTTATCTTTTCGCAAGAAGCAAATAGGTTTCAATTTTTAGTAAAACACTCCAAATCCTGCAACTTATGTAGGAATTGATAGATAGCAATGTATTTCTAAGCTATCAATTAATAATTACCAATAGGCTATGATGCTAGAGAAAGTGACTCAACCACATTTCTATATTTCCACTGAAAATTATAGTTAGGGCCAATGGAAAGATAGTCAAAATATACAACTAAAATAATGGGAAAAATTAATACATAATTATATTATGCTTTTTTGGGTGCAGTAATATTTGTAATCTTTGAGTAATTCCTTTTTAAAATTCTAATTAAATATTCACTTTGAACCTTATTTTTGTTCATGCTTTCTCTTCTTTCTTATGCATGGCAAACCCCAAACGTTTAGCACTTCCAAAGCCTACATCTACCACTGGATTAGAGGGCTTTGACATATAATCATTTTTAACAGCAGAGGGGACTGTGCTGTCACCTTGCTGCATATCTGCTAAACCTACTCATATAGAAATAGCAGTGGCTGGCAAGAATTAAGAAAAGGACATTAACACATATTTAACCAAAAAAAGTAAATCATAAATGGTGAACTATAATGAGGAAAAGACAGGGATAAAGATATTTGGAAAATCTGTCCCCTTTTCCCTATTTCCACTGAATAATTTATCACAGTCTGAGTGATTGTGGTAGTAGACTTCCTGTTTGCTCTCCTTCCAATGTCTTTCCATTTAACCCACGCTCCATTAGCTAAAAGACTCGTCTTTTTAAAATATTCATCGGACATATCCTTTATACCTGCTGAGGTTTGTTCAGGACCTTTGTTCTTTGTGAAAATGGCAAAAGGCACAATTACAGGCAGAGAGAGCCCCCACAAGCACAGAACTTAGCAAACATGCGTCAGCTTTCTAGGGAAAAAAACAATGTGTCAGGCTTAGGTCACAGGCCTGACATGACTTAGAGCTTGAATAACATTTTTGTTTCCGCTGCCCTTCAGCCAAGTGGCTCATTCATTTAACAAGTTGAAGAGGCACTGGGGACCCACCTGGGCTTACCTGGTTTGCAAGTGGATGCCAACTTCCTAAACATTACACATAACCTTCACCTGCCTGCCATCCTCCCTTCTGAACCCTGTGGTCTAGTCAAGAAGACGGACTGCTGATTTTCCATTGCATCTAGTTTTCTCCATATTTTGTTGCTGTGGCAAAGGTCTCATACCTTGTTATTGAATATCTCCAAGCTCTTCTTGACTAATTTATACCTAGCTTCCAATATGGGATCACACATCTCACTCTTAGACTAATCCACACTGTTCCCTTTGAGTGAGACATCCTTCTTTCTATCCCTAGGGCAGCCGTGCTATGGTAAGTAGCATATTTGGTCATAACTAGAGGTTGATTTACTGACTACGACAGCTGATTGTGAGACTCCTTGAGGCCAGGAGTTTTGTAGTTCACCCCTGCAGCCTTGGAGCCTCACAATACACTTGAAACAGGTTCACTTCCACCGCTCACCATGGTCATGCTCCTCTCTGTGACCTACTGTGGACATACAAAGTGCCTTTCTTACTCACAGGAGGCAAGGGCATCCACACATTTTCTTTTTCAATGCAGACTTTCCTCACAGTAGTTCCCAACACCACTCAATAATTTATCTAGACTTTAAGTATTGTATCGTTAATTGATAGAAGTAATTTTGGTGCTTTTTTAATATAGCAAATCTCTAGTGAGCAATAAAATCACTGGAGAGCATAAAATATGCAGACCCTTTTAATTTAACAGTAAGTTCAGAGCCAAGTTAAATGTGGAGTTGCAGGAAGAAGAGTCTGGTGAACTTTGGGTGAATTGTGACTTATTTATCATACTGCACCACTTCATGAAATGCATTAATTCATCCATTAAAGAAGGTGCTGCCTTGTAATGCTTAGAATTCAACACCTATTCCTGGACGTGCATGGCCCTTAACTGTGATTCTAAACCAGAACATGTCCCCCTCCTGGGGACAAGGAGGTGTTTCAGAAGGATACTAAGTCAGCCAATACACTTGGGCCAAAACTGTGGGCACCAATTCTCCTTAAAGATTTGGGGAAAACACCTTGTATTATAATTGACTCCAATGAACATCCCTGGCCACCAAATCCTTCACATTTAAAAGATGAAACATTATAATTCAAAGAAGTTTTCAACACACACCAAGTTTCTTTTTCCTAGATCACTAGATTCCCTTCTGTCCCCTTTATTTTTAGAGGCACCACAGTGGACAATGCAGAGTAGTGCAGACTTACCACTTACTATTACAATTTCTCACCTCAGTCTCTACAGTGTTTCGGGAGCTGGCCTCTGACTCCTTCCCAGTCTCATCTCCCACCATGCATTTCTTCATAAAATATGCAAACCTCGTCTTTGGGACTAAGCACCATGCATCAAGTACCAGCATGCTCACTCTTGAAACCAATCCAGCCATGCCTGCATCTGGATTTTCATAAAAATCTCAAGCACACCTTTAACATATATACTGAGACATCAGCACTCCTGAATAAAATTTGCATAAATACAAATAGAAGGCACCTTAAAATCTCTGGAGATCAGGTTTGTATTCCCTAAATGAAGCGTGAAGTTTGCATTTTTTTTTCTATTAACTATTCCTTTTCAAATTCCTTTCTGTGTAATGCTAGCTCTCCAATGGGAAAGGCATTCACCTGAGGAGAGTGCAATGATCCATGCGAGATTCAAGTGAATGGTATTTAAGATTGGGTGAGTCAATACACATCCTACCAGTGTAGAAGGTGGTATTTACAAAATTTGGGCCAGTTTCTTTTCTCATTATTTGAATACTTAATTCATTTCACTGTTTATCAAAGGCTTATACCTTGGCACCACCTAATTTTCTTAAAAGAAACGGTCTTTTCCCTATATCAATAATTATGGTCACAGTAACTCACATTTATTAATTAATGGATTAATTAACAATTTATGGATGTTGTTAATTGCTTTATTTGGTGATTCTATTAAGGAGCACACCCAGCCATAAGCAGACTCTTTCCTTGTAAGTCTGTCAAGTGAGGTAGATGTGCAAGGTCAACGGCTAGATCTCGGCTGAGCCGTGATCTCCACTTACATCCACCTGACTCTAGACCATGCTCCTCTCCTTTCTCTCTTACTTCCCTAATATCACTCCATCTAAGTCTATCATTTTTTTTTCAGATGAGAAAATGGAAGCCTAGGAAGAGGAGTGAATGATATCAAAACTATAGCTCACGTGTAGCAGAATGACAATCAGTGTCAATCTCCTGGAGACCATTACTCTCAGTGTCAAGTAGCACCAACTGTGGTTCCACCATGAGCTCTACTCTGTGATCCTCAAGGACAGTGCTCAGAAGTAACCAAGCCCTTCCCCTAAGAGAGTGTCCAGCCTCTCAATGGCTCTGTCCCCACCCGTTTCAACTGGAATACCAGAGTTTGAAGTCCCAACTAGTTAAATGATCATATGTTTGTCTTAAAAAGTGAAAAATCTTCCAATCCAGTTCTCAAAAATATTCCTTGGGAGAAAAAGATGAACATGAAATATAAGTGCAATTAATGGATCCTTCAGTAATTACTGCTCTGATCCATTGCATCATAGATCATGTTATATTTTGAGATGGGTATTTTTTATGTTGAACAAATTGGTATTGATAGTGATACTCTCAACAGCTGTCAAAATTATAATAAAATGTCCTTTTTTTATTAAAAAGTTTCATTACTAAAAGGATATTTCCAGTACTGGAGTTGGAACCAAGAATGCTCTACCTCTGGGCTACATCCATACCTACTTGAATAAAAAGGAAGAGGCATTTGCCCAAAGCACACAGCTTTCCAGTCTGTGTGTATTCTAGGAGCACCCTGCTGTTCTGGAGAGGAAACTGGAGATTTATTTTAATATTATGTTCCACTCCTAGAAACAAATTTGTGTCCAATTATTACTTAAATTAAATTTAAATGTGTGTGCCTCATGCTCTTCATGCTGATGGAAGTATTGGATGTGACTTGAATCAGACATGAAAGATGACACTGTGCACTTGACCATGTTATTAGAGACGCAAAGGACAGTTGTCTGGAGGGATGAGAGAAGTCTTCCTGTCATGGGGCAGCAGTCTACAGTAATGGGTGTTTCTAAAGTACAACATCAACATTTTTTCTTGAGTTGTTTTTGTGGGTGGGGAGAAAAAGCTCAGTTTCAGATATGGATAGTTTTAATGATTCCATTAACCAAATCCAGAGTCAAATTTGATTCCATCTTCTTCATCCCCCATAACCTTGTTTCTCAGTAGTCTTGAGATTTCATGAGGGTTTTACGAGTTCACCTCTCTCCTGGAATAACGTGTTACTGAGTAGTTTTGAAAATAATACTTAGAGAAACTAATATAAATGATCTGGCTTTATTCCTCTATGATAAAAACATGGAATGTGGTAATTATGAAGTTGTGATTTCCCTCAACTCTTTCCATTAGATGGTAGCAGAGTCAAAACTGAAGTTCACATTTCCTGGTTCCCAGTTTGAAGCTTATTTTACTACAATTCACCTTATCTGGGATGCCTTGCATATGTTCTCATGTACGATATAGAACCATCCTAAACCTCAGGGTAGTTGACCCAAAAAGCAATTCCTCCAATAAACAAACCCCTACAATTTTAAATAAATCCTAACTTTGAAAGCTATCTGCATGTATGCATGCCAGAAATTATACAAAGTTAACCTTGTGTTGCCTCGTTTATTTTAAAAGTTGGGAGCTTTGTGTTTTTCCAGTTTTATGAGATGAAATTTTCTGATTTTACGGATGAATAATTACAGTGCAGTTTTCAACATGAAGTCTGTCACTGGGCATCTCAATACTGACTCTTCTCTCTATGACTTCTTATGTCCATGTGTCACAGGGAAAAAGAGTGTTCAGGGATCCTGTGACCTTGTCATGTGAGACAGAATTAAAGAACTCAGAAGTATGAGATATGGCTTTACAAAGAAACAATTTCAGAGAGACAGCCATAAGTTTTTCAATATTAGGTGACTATAAACAGTATAATCAGGACCAGAGTGTCTACATTTTAGAGAGAAAAATTCTAGCTCAAATTAAGACAGGCATCAGGGAGATGGAGACAACTACTAGAGCTGCCCTCCTTGTTACCATAGGTTGCTTTCTCTCTCCGGGGCCATTTCCCACTATTCCCTTTCTCCTAGCCTCCCTTCCTCTCTTCCACATCATCACCATGATATCACTGTGTGCTGAGCACTAGGATTGTCCCTGAGAATTGAGAACTGTCACTTCTCAAGAGACCTCAATCCAGTGGTGGACACAGACCCACAGATACTTACAGTTGTAAAGTGGCAAATGTCAAGATAAAAATACACAGAGACATTAGGGACAGAGGGAAGAGGAGGATTCACAGAAGAGATCAAGTCAAAGCCAGAAAGAATGGACGAATAAGGGTCATGCAGTTGAAGGACACTGGTAGGAGCTGGGCAGTGCGAGACTCCCACTGGACCTGTAAAGGGTGTGCTCGAGGAAACTGACAAAATAGGTGCTGGACAGAAGCATTTATTTCTGTATTTACCAATGAATTCTTTGCCTTTGCTGATTTTGTTTTCCTTATTAGTACCCATGAGTTTTTCTTTGTTTGTTTGTTTGTTTTTTAGGACTTCTTCAACTGAGAATCAAACTAGGTTCAGGTGTAAAAAGGACAGGAATTCGTTTGTTCACTCATTTGTTTTTCACTCATCCATTCATTTGATGAATACACTTGGCCTCCATACATTGGGCACTTCACCTGGCCAAAGGTAAGTTGCACCTTCTTGGGGAAGAGGCCAGAGGAACAGATCAGTGTTATTCAGCAGAGTGGGTTTGGCCATAGAACACAGTCTGGCCTAGAGAAGAAGGGGCCATCTTCTGTGCTACCAGGTCAGGGTCTGGTCCGAGGCAGGTGTGTGAGGGTGAGAGGGCATCCACACAGCAGGGGTCGGTGAGCATTCCCTGTAATGCCGACTGCCACCTCAATAGTGGTGGGGCACTAGTTGAGGTCACATAAAACCTGGAGTCAGAGCCCCTTCTTTCCTCCTGCAGGCCTGCTCTTCTGCCCACACACCTGGTGCCCTCCCATCTTGGCTCCACATTTGCTTAATCTCTGATGGCAGCACCCTGTTATAATTCTGGATGAATGATCCTGATTTCTGGGTCCCTATCCTTGATCTGACCTTACTTAGCAATTAAGTAATCCACCCTTCTGGTTGCTTGTGTTTCCTCATTCACATTAAAAGAAAAATAATCATTTGGAGTTTATGGAATGCCTTATCCTACACTCAATTTAAACAAGCAAGCCAACAGAGCTATGAATTTTGTTATTCTATTCCATGTCATCATACATTATTCGATAAAACATTCATTGTTATTATTGATTCTGAAGCTGGGGAATTTAATTGCCAATATATTCCTGGAGGAAGATGGATTTTACGTGGAAGGATGATGGTGAGTGGCAATGGTGTGCCCAGTGATAAGATAAATGTCTTGCGTCAGTCTCTTCTCTCACTCCAACAATGAATCTCTTTGGTAGCTACGAGAATCCTCACTATGGATGTAGAAAATAAGGCCCAAGATATTTAAAATCTTCCCAAGACTAACAGAATTAGTAAAGGTTGAAAAAAGGATTTAAAACCATGGTTTATTACTCCAATAGTTGTTTCCTCCCTCCCCCCCCCCCCCAAAGGCCTGTCAAAGCACAGCTATAATGGTGGACTTCCTGCCTTCTGAATGATCACAGGGCCAGAGTGCCTGGGGGAATGACCACAAAAAGGGGACACTTTTTTAAATTTAAAAAGCTCACCTGGCAAAATAAATATGAACAGAGGTTCTGTGAGAGCCTTAAATTTTCATAAAATATCAGATGTCAGAGGAGAGGAGCAGTGGAACTGGTAATTGTCATCAGCTGTCTGAAACAGTATAACTCTCAATTAGTTTCCATTCAGGGTCATCAAGAGACTTGCCGTTCAAAGTTACAACTAAGTTCTTGGCAGTCCTTCCTAAGCAGATTCTTATGAGGAAAGGAAAGAACAAAAGAGAATTACTTGAGCGAGGGCATTCTAATTAGTGTGTTGTGTCTCTCAGCCTTCATGCAAATCCTCTTCTGAAATGGATTCCTGGAGGCTCAAAGATGACATGTCCTCCCGTGTATCAGTGCTTTCTACACACCTGGAGCTGGAAGCTATTTTGGTCTTCTCCAATTTTCTTTCCTGTTACTCTGCTGTCAAAGAAATATTCATCATTTTCAATATATCAGATGAGGTTAAGAGCTATGTGCATTTGACTTAAAGAACATGTCACATGATGTCTCAGTTACAGGATCACAGGTTTTAAGAATTCATCAGCTTACCGCTCCCAACCTCTTTCCTTCTGTAAATGAGAAAATAGTTTCAGAGAGAATACATACAAGATGTCAGTGAATAGTGACACTTGATCCTAGTTCCATCCATTTGTGTGCTAGTGTCTTGTTGTGTGCCAGAGTACTTGTATTGACGTGTTTGTGTGTGTGTGTGTGTGTGTGTGTGTGTGTGTGTGTGTGTGTGTCTAGGAGGCTTCTACATTTTACCAGGCTTCACAGAAACAGTTTCCATCAATGTAATCATATACCTCTGGATATACCTTATACATGCAGTTGTGTGCAGTGAGTGTGATGTGCAGATAACTCTGCAGAATCAGAGAAACATTCATATAAAAAATAAGGCTTGAGGAAGGGGGGTATGGGAAGAGGAAGGAAAGTAGAATGATTTGGACATTACTAATCTGTGTCCATATGATTACAGGACTGGTGTGATTCTACATCATGTACAATCAGAAGAATGAGAAGTTATACTCCATTTATGTATGATGTGTCAAAGTGCCTTCTACTGTCATGTATAATTAATTAGAACAAATTTTTAAAATTTTTTTAAAAAATAAGGCTTGAACTGAATCTTGAAGAACAATACTATTTAATGTAGAAAAGAGTGCATGTCATCTCTAATGGACTTTCATTTGCAAAGGTAGAAAGATTTCAAAAAGCTGGCTTGGGAGACCAGATCCCTAGATGATGACCAAATTCAACAAATGTTTATAAGAAGGGAAAAAAAAGTGGGTGAGTATGGGAAAGTTAGGAAGGATTTTAAGCGACAGGGAGAATTTGTGAATTAAATATAAAATCCACTTTAATCACAATTTCAAGGGAAATGGTTATAGTTTTGTTTTGTTTGTTCTTTGGAGTAAAAGGTATTGAACCCTGGATATTGCAGGTGCTAGGTGAATGCTCTACAACTGAGCCCCTGAATTCTCATGCTTTTATCAGAGTGAGTAAAACTCTTGATCTTTGCCTCTCTCTTTTACACTAAGGAATTTCACTGAATGAAAAGGAGCTTACAACTCTTCTCTCAACACGAAATCTACATGCACAGAGAAGTTCCCAGGCTAGGTGGCTCATGCTTCTCTTCAAGCCTTAGATCTGACACTTTGCCATCCCTGTCCCCACTCATCTGTACCCTAACTCATCAGTGCAGCTTCATTGGATAGCAGTTTGCACCATTCAGGCACGGCCTCTCACCTCACTGATTTCTTGGGCTTATTTGTTTATACTTATTTGCTCACCTAAATTCCACCAATACTCAACACAGCTGCACTTCTGGTGCAATAATGGTGTTGTAACTTTGGACAACGGAGGTCTCCCTTGCTGCTTGGCTAACAGAAAGGTGCCTTTGTGCTGTAACCTTGCATGACCTTCTTCTCTGTCTACATGCAATCTTGGTGCCTCTTCCTTTTCTTACAATAGGGACCCACACTGATGGCATCATTTACCCTAATCAATTCTTTCAAGGTTCTCAGTCCATACACAGTCTCACTGTGGGCGAGGCTCTGACCTATACATTTTGGAGAGCCCCAATTCAGTCTCTAACACTCTTTCTGGGATTAATCAAGGTTCTCTTATTTACAATATTCACCTGAACTCTTCTCTTACAGCCCTGATAACAGTATACAATGGCACTTTTAATCTTTTTACTAGTTAAAACCTTTAAGGGTTCTGGCAGCCCCCAGAACTCTAAAAGGCTTTAACTAAAAAAAAAAAAAAAAAAAAGACATTGACTTCAGATGCGATTTCCTCATTTTACATCTTTTCCTATGTCATTTATCAGTTAAGGATAATTTGAATATCAATTTATTCAATTAAATGTTTCTTCTGAAGGAAAGCATCATATTTTTTTCATCAATGCGTCACTTAGTGAGAGAGGGGAAAGGAAGTGACTTTTTTTTATAAACTACATGTCAGATATCTTGTATTTGTTTCTGGTTCTTATGAGTGACCTGAGAAGTGGGTGTTATTTTCTCAGGGACAAATAAGCAGTTAAGGTTCAGGAAGAAGGAAGTGGTGACTGAATATGCGCACACATTTGATTCAGCTCTGTACATCAACAGGTGGACTCGACCTCCCCCCACTCCTTAAACTGGGGTAAGTTTTTGAATTTCTTTGAACAGCGACTCTGTTCACTGACTTACAGTCTTTCTGAGAGATTGGGCTTCCCAGGGATTCTCCATTCCCAGCCCAACCCTTCAGACATCTGGGATCTCACAAGCCACCCGAGGGGAGGTCAGAAGAACTGTCCAGCTGAGCTCAGCCCTCACTGCGAAGTCAAAGAATCACAGTTGTTCTAAGCCAACACATCTTTGTGGTTTGTCATGCAGAGACCAAAACATTTAGAAGTTGGCAGAATGCACATGGGTCTCTAGGACCACGAGCCGCCACTATCACAAATGTTAAGTTTGACTGGATCTGTTCCACTCGAGTGTATTTTTGCTATGTTTGTGACAAGTTTTGAGAAGAGTTTGACTGTGACTTTTAACAAAATATGACTTGTTGTCTCTGTCCCTGCTTTTGCTTAAATAATCTCTACCAGTAGACGAGACGCTCCGTGATGATGGCAGCGCCCAGCTTTCTCATGGTTGAACCACTGGGCTCGGTCACTTGCTCAGCACTTACTATACACTTACATTATTGTTTTCAATTAAAGCTGAGTGAATAGTATCTGTAAAATTTTGAAGCCTTTGCAAGATCTGATGTGGGGAAGAAAATGATATGATTTATGCAGGTCTTTAGGAGCTCACTGAGGTGGCTAATATTCAGACTGGTTTAAACACAGCAGAGGGGACACAGGCATACACAAGCCTGGAGGACATGCGCTTTCAATAAAATGCCCATCCAGAGAGGCTCTGCATTTGTGGAGTACATGCAATTTGTGGAGACTTGTGTAATGTCTCCGGGGAAGAGAGTCTGGTTCTTTTTTCATCCGAGGATCATAATTGGCAACTATACAAAGAGAAAAAAAAAATTTGAATACTTAACAATTTTTTAAAAGGAAACCATTTTAGGTTCACCCAGAAATGTGCCTCTTTCCACCTGTACCCACCTGATAGCCATTTACTCCTGTACCCTGTACCCACTTACATCAGGACAAGACACCACGAGAAAAACGCCCAGAGTATTCAACACAGGAATGCCCTCCTGAAAGGGGCCAGTACTGTGTCCTTTCCCACTGGCCTCTAGGTGTTTGGAGAGCTATTGATTCGTCAATGTCAAATTCACAGCTAATCATACTTTTTCACAAGGGCATTGAAGGATTATTTTGAAGGGTCCTACATCACCCATGGAGAAAAGCACTTTCACGCTGGTTATCCCAGGGTTCCCAGAAATCTAACGTTGAGAGCCAGAAATAGGGAAAGAGATACACCACAGTGGCCTTCAGTTTGTTCCCCAATCCATCACCTCCTCTTCTTTAAAGGCAACCTTCTGCTGTTGTTTTTTCAGTTTAGAATCTTACTCCTCCTGGGCTTCAGGTTGACACTTCTCACTGTTAATGTTTAGGCAAAACGATAACTGATTCAGAGACACTGTCTCTTCTATCCTATCAAAAAGATTCCTTCACCCTACAACCATGGCTCAATCTTACTCAAATTACCTTATTTTCCACATGGTAAATGACACTGTAATTATTTTGACTCTTTATTTTTAACTTGTCTGTTTTCTCTATCATGTCACTGGAATCTCACTAGACCAGGGGCCCTTTTTCTGTATACTGCTGTATCTCAGGGCCAAAAATGGTGATTGTCACAGTACAGATATTTAGTAAATATTTGATATATAAGTAAATAGGTGCAAAATCTGGAAGCCAAGAAGGTTAACTCACACAGCTAATCATTTGCTGAAGTAGGACACAACATTTTTTTTTATTATAATTCCCGTATGCATCTCACTCCATCCTGGCTACCCACTACTCAGTTTTACGATTGGCAGACTGTACTATTAGGTTAGCAGATTGTTTTACGTAACATATACATATTATAATAATATAAATTCATAGATGCCACATGTACAACGAATGCAGATTTTAAAAAGATGCTGAGGTCAAGTGTTAACCCTCTGGTCATGAGGTCAGGGCTCAGCTGACAACTTTAAACACACCTCTCCCGTGTTCTTTGCTTTTGTAATTTCCAGGAAGGTACCAGCAGACTGCACTTCTAAATTATGGAGTATGAGAATAGTGAAAAATGAGATTCTTAAAATAAAACAAGAGTCGCTGTTTTGCAATTCAGGCTCTCTGTCTTTGTCTCTGCCTCTGACTTGCCTTTTTCTCACCTTCCATCTCCCTTCACCCAATTCTGAGAGTTGAGTGTTTTGTGTTCTGTGATTTAAAAAAAAAACTCTGTGATGGATGAGAGTCTGTGCGTGGAAGCACGCTGTCAGACTGGAGCCATTTGTCACCAGACGTGGGCACCATTCTTTGCTAAGTTGATGGGTCTGAGTCACATCTTTGCTTCTGACAAAATGTCAGTGTTGTTTGTCACCATCTAATATTTATGCCACATCAGATCGGCACTGCCTGCCATGGGTCAGAACCATGGGGTAGACAGGCATCTTCAATGATTCTATCACATCATTCCCCAAAACAGTCCCCAAGCTCTGCTCCACTCCCCAGGTAAAAGCAGCATCTTCATTATAATACTCAGCCTATGGCGATTGACGACAAGACCTGACTCAACCAACCTTGCCTCCAGGGACCATGGGCCTATCCTTGATCAGAACTGCTTTTAACCACAACCCTGTCAATTAATGCCTCTTTCCATTAAGTCCTCTCCAAGAGTTCTCAGTTTAAGACTATAAAGAGATTTCTTCAGAGATGTTTTAAGACCAGGAAATACAGAACACAGAGTGAGTCTACCTGAGGACTTCTATGGGACACGGAGAGGAAGTGCTTCCAAAAGGGATACAATTTCTTGTCGGTCATGGTCTCCAGGGTAGTATTCAGAAGTGTCACACTCTGATATCTAACATGTAAAGACTCTATTTGAAATCTTCCCAAGAGTGAGGATGTGGCGAGGGATGAGTGAAGCAAGATTGGCAAACACTGACCCAATTTGGGAATGGGTGGTGTGGACATCAAGACTCACTCTACGGTTTTCTCTATTTTGAATTCTTGAAAAGTCTCCAGAGTGAGAAGCTAAAAAAAAAAAAAAAATGCAGGAGAAACATTTCTTCCAAAAGGATAAATAAACAAAAAGGAAACTTTTTGCTAAGACTGCCACAGGTCCCCAGTGCACTCTGCAGACCTTCTGGCTGTCTCCATAGGTGACCCGCGCTGCAGATCCTTAGTGCAGCCGAAGGTCAGGAACAAGGTAGGCGAATCACAGTAGACTTCTGGAAAACAAAGGAATTTAGGAACTTATCCCAGAGGCAGAAACTAAGCAAAAGAAAGTATAGAGCAAGCCAGGGGACAGGGCACACAGGTACCAGGGGAATCAGGGGGAGCGCTGGGGCTGGCTGGCTTCCTGCTGTGCGCTCTTTCCTTCTGCTCCTCCTGGGGCTCTCTGCCTGCCTCTGGCACAAGGGTCAGTTCCCCTGCCTTCCTATGTCACCTTTTTCACTCAGAGCCTCACCAGTTTCTCCACCCAGCAGGTGGTCTCTCAGTACTCCTGTCTCTGGGGCTGGCCTCTCTGTGCTGAACATCACAGGTCTCAAGGGAAACATTTCTATCAGCCAAATAGAAACAAAACAAAAAGCCCAAGGAACAAACTGGCCGTTGAAGCTAGATGGATGTTCTTGACCCAGGGAACAAAGAGTTCTATTTTCATTAGCACCTTGAAGCTACATAGTTTCCCCTACTTTCCTAAATACTTCCATGCACTGTATATCTGTGGACAGTTTGGTCTGCGGAACGTGGCATGAACTTTTAATTAGTTAGATATTTGTTCAAATAAATATCTCCTTCCTCAACTTACAGCCTTGTCATAACTTTCCATTGTCATTCATATAAAATGGAAGTTCCTTGCTCTAGTCTATGAGACCCAGCATGATGCATTCTGTGAAGACTCCATCTGTCGAGCGCCAGGCACGGGGACCTTGTTCAGCCCCAGGTGTTAAGAGAGGCTTTTCATTCCAGGTTCCCCATCCTCAGCCCCCTCTAACTCTCCCTGCCTTCCTCAATGCCTCTTCTTCAGAGAGTTCTTCTAGAGCACCAGGCTAAGGCAGCCTTTCTTCCTTCCTTCATGCTTCACCAACCACCCAGTTGGAACCCATCTCAAGCACTCTGGGGAGCTCACATTACATTCCTCCCTTTTCCTCTTTCCCAATTCACTCTAAGCCTCTCAGAGAAGGATGTGTGTTGGGTGGACTTCCCAGGTGGTAGCAGTGCCAGGTTCAGAACAGAGGGAGATGACTATTCAGCGAATAAAGGGAGGAAGGCAGGGGAGGAGCTAACTAATCCAAAGTGGAGTCATCACTTACTAGCTGAGTGACAGTCATGGATAGATTTCTTCACATGTCTGATTTTTCCTCCTTTAAATGATGCCTTTTTGATTAAATTTAACATAAAAACTCAACACAATTTTTGTTGCTGTTACTCTGGTAATTTGTCTTTAGGATTCATTTTCATGCTACACTATCATGATTCAGGGCAACATTTGTGAAAAAAAAAAAAAAAACAAAAACAAAACCCTGCCTGCTATTTTTATCATATGTTTATTTAAAAGGCCATTAGTCAGAAAAATGCCAACTCATCTCTTTGGTTTAAAAAATGACAAAGAATTGAATGGCAGGTGTTTCCACACATTATCTGTTAGGCAGGTGACAACACAACGGTGGTCAAGCCCGAGAGCAGGGCATAGAACTTGATGAGTTTCATCTAAATGTGAACACCATCAATTATCTATCACCATGATTACATCTCTCTACTTCAATGTTTATGTGGAAACTGATTCCACTCTGTTATGTAGAAGGCATACGTGAAAATACTTAAAACTGCAAAGCAGAATTTTGTTTTCATTTTTACAAAATTTTTAAAAATTTTATAAAAGTGTTATAAAAAGTTATAAAAAAATCACACCTGCTTATTTTAACAAAAATAGAAGAAATGGTTTTAAATCAGAAAAGAAATGCCATCACAACATAAACTTTGAGAGGGAATGAACTACTACTCTCTAATTCCCTCCTGCATGTCCTGCCCGGCACCGTCCCTGGCATTGTGTAGATTGTCAATAGGTGTTGGTTGAGTGTGTGAGTTAACACTACCATCTAGTATGACCTCTGTCAGTCTGCAGCAGAATAGGTCTATGGAAGAGGGAAGGGTCTCTGTCTCTGATGGGGTTATGGGTTATGGACTAGAAGTGAGATAGGGCACCCAACATGTTCTGAGGACCCTCACAACATTGCAAGGTACTGACCAAGGAAGCTGTTGCCATGACCACTCATGATCTGCAGAACTATTCATGAAGTATCCACTAGGTATTGGACATGTCCCAAGTTTTTAGCAAGTAATCCAGAGACACAGATCTAGTCCTTGTGTCCTCAGTTTCACAGGAAGAACATAGACACAGCGGCAGTTCATGACCAGGCTCTGCCAGGCAATAGCAGCTTGTGACAGGGGCACTGCTCTGTCATTTCTCTAAGCTCCCTTTCTAAATGAAGACGGAGATAATGGAATAATGACTTCCAGGGGCATCTTTTGTCCCTACTCACACATTTCCAGGGCTTCCCCAGGGCCAGCCTCTAACTCTCACAGATCACTAGCAGAACCCCTTGTTTCCTGAGATCCCTTTCCTGCGCACTGCAGCCCTTATCTCGTTTTGATACACTTCCCTGTGTGAGATTCCTAGCTGATCGAATGCATTAGAGACCCAGGAAGACTTATTGAAAGAATGAGAGAGCACATCATCTTCAAAATGCAAGCCTTGTTTCAAAACAAGTGTGAAATAACGCTGAAAGGAAATAAGAGCCACCATTGTGTAATGCTGATTAAACCAACAAAGCAGAGAGAACACATTAGGATGACCTATGGCCTCACACTAGGATCACTCTGCACAGGAAAAACATCATCTCTTTATGTTGGACTTCATATTGCCACCCCCAAATGCAAGTCATTATCTCTCCATTAAACCCGGCAGTGTGACTCATTCTTCCAGTAATTGTGCATGAGCTGAGTTAATTTGAACCAGGATATATTGACACGAGCATCAGTGGTGAAGACTGAAACTGAGCAAATCTCCAGTTGCACCCCCAGCTCCAAAACATCCCTTGTTCTTTCTTTTCGAATATCCACTTGTCCCCTCCTCTCTAGCACATTAATATAATTAGCCAATAGAATTTTTTAAATGACAACTTATTCTTCTCAATTCTGCATGAATTTAGCAAATTCTTATAAGTCTATGATAAACATGCAGTTTATTCCCAAGGAAAAAAAATCATTTAGAGGTGAATTCATAAAAAATATAAAAAATTGGAAGACATTGTACGTGGGTCCTTGCCCAGCTCAACTGCTCAGGATGAAACGTTTTCTCGACCTCCTTGAACTTCAGTGTTCTCATCTGTCGAATGTGGTGAAGGGGATACAAACCTATCCCGCAGGAGGACTTGCTAGCATAAGTACTAAAAGCACACTTAAGAGTTTGGTGAACTGAAAACACCATCCAAAGGGCACATGAGTTAGGCAAGTCTAGCTCTTTAGCTTCAATCATTGTTTTGCTCAACAGTTTAAGCCTGGAAAATAAAGCCTCCGTGTTTGCCTTTCATAGGTGTAGAACACATGCCATACCTGGGGCTGCAGTTCTGCATGCTGCTCTTCCTACAAGTCCCAAACCTTTCTCATTGACACGGCTGGGGAACAAGGACATGTCGCTGAGCACCTCCCTCTACCTTCATCTCTTCATGTCTTCCTTTCCTCTTTCCCCCACCTTCCCCCACATTTCCTTATTTCGTTCCCCTTCTTCTTCCCTCCCCCTCCTCCTTTCCTTCCAAATATTTGAATATTTAATTTCAGAGATGTTTCCCCATCTTTACAATGTAATGGAATGTACTTTCCTTACAGCCTTACACTAGGATCCACTGAAGTGTGTAAAGCCCTTTAACACGATGGCTGGTACATCTCCACCTCTAACAGGGTTCCACACTTCTCTCCTTCCTCTCTGAATTTCTGTATTGTCCTCTATTTAAAACTCTATTTCCTTACTGTCCTCAGTTTCTTCTCCCCCTCTCTATTCTCTTCTTTATTCTCCTCTTTCTGACTTTCTGTCTCCCTCAATATAATCTGCTCTAATTACCACCCCAACTTAGTGCTGCCCCAGAGCGAATAGGAGTGAGGAGGTAAACCAAGCTTGTAGAGCACAACCATAGAGATGTTGTCTCTATCATTCCTCTTTCTTATTGCTTAATTAATTAGTTTTAAATATTGAGAATATATACAAAGACTTTTTATATATGTGTAATGTATAAAGAATGATAAAGAACATCTAAGTACACCAACCTCCAATATTTAAGAAGCGGTATATTGTATTTGACTCTGAATATTCCATTGACCTTCCCAAGTTACAGTTGCTTCATCTACTAGAGTTTTGTTTCTTTATTTTCTCTTTTCCTTATGGTTTTTCAGCTCAAGAAACCTTTATATTTAGTTGTTCATGTCTTGGAATTGTACATGAGAGGACCCTGAATACATTTTCTTCTGCGACTTAATAGTCGTACTCAGGATTTGTTCCTGAGAATCGCCCATGAGGCTTCATTGCATTTTACTCCTCCGTGTTCACTCCTGAACAACATCCCGTAGCTTGGTTTTTCCACAGTTCATTTAGGTCTCTAGTCTTCTTAGACGTTTTCTCTGACTGTTTGTTTTGTGTGAACATGCTTGGACAGGTTTCCTGGGATGCAGGGCAAGGCCTTCCCTGTGGTTCTCAGCAGCACAATGGTGGTTCACAGGAAGTACACCTTCAGCGTGACTGTGGGATGCAAATGTAATGGCAGGTACTGAGGCAGATTCCACCCCTATCAGCAAGATGCCTTTTCTTGCTCTCTGTCCTCAATATCATTTGTACTTACAGAGTCTGTCATTCTGTGGCTGGAAATTATGTCTAATTGTGGACATAATTAGATATATTTCATCTATGAATCATGGACATAAGATGATCATAATGAGGATGTTTTTCCATGTTCTCATTGCCATTCTTCTTTTCTCATGTTGAAAGTACTTGCTCTATTTATTTGTCCTATTTGAAGATTGGATTGTCATTTTTTTTTTTTTAATGATGGGAATGTTTTTGGTGTATCCCAAGCACAAGTATTTTCCAATCCTGTCTGAAACGTGGATCCTGTTGTACTCTTTTGCCTCATTGGATTGTACCCCAGCATCATGGCTGCTTCATGCTTCTTGTCGTGCTATGGAGGCTATATGACAATGCTTCCCCACACGTGATGAGGCAGGAAGACTCGGGGTTGTGATAACTCTTTTACCTAGGTGATGCCCTCGTCAGGGCTGGAGAACAGGTCCTCCTCACTCTGTCTTTTCATGACTCTTAACTCAATCTAGGAATTGAACCCTAAGAAGTGAAAATCAGGAGTAAGGAAAGAGTAAGCAAAGCCATCGTGGGGGATGATACAGGGCTCCGAGGGGTGACCAATAGCTTCATCTCAAGGAGCCTAATAAGCTGGATGTGTACATTGAAGTTGATGCATCATGTCTTATATGGCTTCCGAAAATTCAGAAATGTTAAAATCCCTTCCTTGTGTCAGATTAATGAGGTCACATCAGCAATTTTAGAGCTGTTGGTTAAGGTTACTCTTGTTGTCACCTTTTTGCTAATTAGAAAAGGCAGATACAAAGTATATAAGTAATATCCCAAAGCTCATGCAGATACCATGTTAAATTCACATTTAAAATTCACATTCTTGTTGTCAAGAATTCAAATCCCTTTCTTTTTTAAAATTTGTTTGTTTTAATTAGCTAAACATGACAGCAGAATGCATTTCAACTCACTGTACACAAATGGAGCACAACTTCTCATTTTTCTGGCTGTACAAAATGGAGACTTACATTCTTCTTGTAATCATACATGTACATAGAGTAATAATGTCTGTCTCATTCCACCATCTTTCCCACCCCGAAAGCCCCTCCTGTCTCCTCTCACTCCCCTCTTCCCAATCCAAAGTTTCTCCATTCCCCCCCCCCACCCCATTATGGATCAGCATCCATATATCAGATAAAACATTTGGCCTTTGGTCTTTGGGATTTGCCTTATTTCACTTAGTATGATATTCTCCAACTCAATCCATTTACTTGCAAATGCCATTTGTTCTTTATGGCTGAAATATATATATATATATATATATATATATATATATATATATATATATATATATATATATATTTCACATTTTCTTTATCATTCTGTTGAAGGGCATCTGGGTTGGTTCCATAGCTTAGCGATTGTGAATTGACATGTAAACTTTAATGTGGCTGTGTCATCGTAGTATGCTAATTTTAAGTCCTTTAGGTACAAACCGAGGAGTGAGATAGCTAGGTCAAATGATGGTTCCAGTCCAAGTTTTTTTTTTTTTTATGGAATCTCCATACTGCTTTCCAGAGTAGTTGCACCAATTTGCAGTCTTTACAGCAATGTATGAGTGTGCCTTTTCACCTGAATCCTCTCCAGCACTTATTTTTGCTGTATTCTTGATCATTGCCTTTCTTTTTTCTTTTTTGTTTTAAAAGAGAGAGAGAGAATTTTTTTTTTAGTTTTCGGCGGACACAACATCTTTGTTTGTATGTGGTGCTGAGGATCGAACCCGGGCCGCACACATGCCAGGCGAGCGCGCTACCGCTTGAGCCACATCCCCAACCCTGATCATTGCCTTTCTGACTAGCATGAGATGATATCTTAGAGTAGTTTTGATTTTCATTTCTCTAACTGCTAGACATGCTGAACATTTCTTAGATATTTGTTGATCGATTGTGTATCTTTCTTCTCTGAAGTAAGTGTCTGAGCCCATTTGTTGATTTTTTTTTGTGGTAATTGTTTGATTTCTTTATATATCCTGGAGATTAGTGGTCTTTCTGATGTGTGTGTGGTAAAAATTTTCTCCCATTATGTAGGCTTGGTCTATGCTGCAGTCGGGCTGGGCACAATAACCGGGAGGTGACAAGCGACTTGAAGGTTGAAAGGGGAACTGCTTTATTGCGGGAAAACTCAGCGGGAACTGAACGGGCACCCAAGGTAGCAGGAGCCGCTTTATTGCAGGACAGCAGAGATATATATGTCTAACTGATTACACACAGCTTGACTCAATTAGCATCATCCAGATACAGCAATCAGCCAATAAGGAATCCCCATCATATTAATGGCTCGGTGGTGTTGCTTCACAAACCACTCCTCCTGGCAAACTGCCAGGTGCCATCTTGACTTGATTTGCGGTCCCCAATAGGTCTTCATGTTATTGATTATTTCCTTTGCTGAAAAGAAGCTTTTTAGTTTGAATGCATCCCATTTTTGATTCTTGATTTTATTCCTTGAGCTTTAGGACTCTTGTTAAGTAAGTCAGGTCCTAAGCCAACATGAAGAAGATTTGGGCTAATTTTTTCTTCTGTTTGATGCAGGGTCTCTGGTCTAATGCATAGGTCCTTGGTGCACTTTTAGTTGTGTTTTGTTCAGGGTGAGCGATTCAGCAAAGTAGCAGGATATAAAATCAACACACATAAATCAAGTGCATTTCTAAACATCAGTGATGAATCCTCTGAAAGTGAAATTAGGAAAACTACCCTATTTGTAATAGCCTCAAAAAATCCTTGGGGATCAATCTAACAAAAGAGGTGAAACACCTCTACAATGAAAACTACAGAACACTGAAGAAAGATATTGAAGAAGACTTAGAAGATCAAAAGATATCCTATGTTCTTGGATAGGCAGAATTAATATTGTGAAAATGTCCATACTACTCAAAACAGTATAAATATTTAATGCAATTTCTATTAAAATCCCAATGTCATTATTCATAGAAATAGAAAAAACAATCATGAAATTCATTTGAAAAAATAAGAGACCCAGAATAGCCAAAGCAATCTTTAGCAAGAAGAGTGAAGCAAGAGGCATCACAATACCAGACCTCAACTACACTACAGAGCTATAGTAATGAAAACAGCATGATAGTGGCACCAAATAGACATGTAGACCAATGGTACAAAATAGAAGACACAGAGACAAACTCACATGAATAAAATAAAGGTACCAAAAACATACATTGGAGAAAAGATGCCCTCTTCAACAAATGGTGCTGGGAAAACTGCAAATCCCATTTTTAACACCATGCCTCAATCTACCTGGGTGACCTCAATATTCGATGTTATAAAGACATATACTTCAGTACAAAAACTAGAACTAAAACATGAATTTAAGGAAATCCAAGAGTTGAAAAATGCCTTTTTATATTATAAAAGACAAATTGTTGAATACTCAAGCACCATCGCACAGAAAATGGACAGGTATTTCTCGAAGAATGACACACGCACAAACACTTGCATGTATGTGTGTGTGTGTGTGTGAGTGTGTATATAAAATGAAATAGTGCACAAAATCCTGATGGAGATCTTTGCTTTGGTGTTGAAGGTAACTTACAAGGAATTATCAACCTTATAGTGATGAGCCTCTATGCAGGAAAGTCCAAATGAGAATCTCTCTTGTATTTTGCTATTTGGCATTCAGAAGACAATGTCTCATTTCTCCGAATTGTGACTCTAATTAACTTGCATTTGAAGAGTAGTTTCTGAGTCTAGAGTTGAAGGTACAATGTTTCAAAAGCAAAAAGTAGTTCTTATGGTTTTGACTTTAGAAATTCTTGTTCTCAGGAAGAAACAAATGGCAGGGAACCCCCTATAAATAGAACAATGACTTAATGGAGATTTTATGACAGTTGTTGATGATGGGCATCTCACTACATGAAGGCCCTTCCTCACAGCCTAGGACTCCCTCTGTGCAACTCTGACCCAGGTTTTTAACTTTAATATCTGAAAGTTGTAGCTTTCAGATGGAAGGAATAAAAATGACCGAGAATTGGTTCCCGAACATCAGATGGAGTTTTGTTGAGAACTATCTGTGTTTTCCTGAGAGTATACATACATATACTTCCTGGCATATGCCACTGGATGGATTGTGGCTTTGTGACCTTTTGAGTTGATATTATCATTTCTGGGCGGTTTAGTGACTATGTGGTCTTATGTTGTTGACAAAAGGTCAGCATATTCAAAATGGACTCAATTTGGGATCATTTACTTTATCACCATAAATAGTCCTGTGCTCATTTCTGCATGAGTCCTTTCATTTTTCAGGAAGGAATTCCAGCCTTAAAGCCATAAGCTCCTTGACCATATGTGACTTCAGCTACGCGATTAGTATCACCATACGTGAGTTTCCCAAGGTGCAGTAGGAACTGTTTCTTTTTTTCCCTATAGGATGTACAACCATGAGATGTACAGCCTTAAGTAAAAGGATGAGCCATCAGTAGGAGAAGAGCATGTTATTCCAGAAAACGAGGGACATCTGGCTGGATGGAAGAAGTATGTACTGAGCTCAGGGCAAGTCCTAGCCCTTGCTTTTCTACTATTCACCTGTCACCCCAGAAGAAATGCCACTGCCCTTCTCAGCTAATCCATGTGAAAAATAGGGACTGTTGTCTTCTAAAACTGTTGCATGAACTAAATGGAATATGTGGGAGGAGACCCTGAGCACAGGAGCAAGCGCTTATGTCACTTCCAGGTCTCTGGCACTTCTGGGGAGCTCTTCTGGGTCTGAATTGTGGACAGCAAAACTAAGAACAAAGAAAATGGACAGTTTGCCCTAAAAATCAAAAGAAGCTCCATGTAGGTCTGGCTGAGTGTGAAGTTATATGTTCTAATAGTCATGATGAGAAAGGGCAGTGTTTGTCTATAAAGAAATTGCACAGTTTGGGCCAGTTATCCAATTCCCAATGCTGAGAGCCTTCCTAGAGTCTCCTTCCTGGAGGCAGGAGAGAGGACATTCCAGGACCACCCGGGGCTCTCAGCTCCTCCTAGGACCCTTCAGCTCTGCCCACATTAGCTCCTGTATTCCTTCCTGAAAGAGAAACTTGGCCATCTTCCAGCTAAAGGGAGGAAGCTAGATGACCACTAGGAGAGTTCAAGACCCTGAAGGGGTAGTTCCCGTCTAGGGCAGGCCTGACAGCTGAGAGACCAGCCTAAAGTTAACCTGTCGCTGGTCAGTATATCATCAGCATTACGGTTTTGTCCGTATTTCTATGGTTTTCTGTGTATTTTCTGTGGGGTTGGAAAGGAGACTTACACATGGGCAATAGAGACTGTATGTCAACCCCAGCTCTACCCAGGGAGGAAGGGGAGAACCATCACAGCTTCACAAAAGGGGCCTTGAGTTACTTCACATCAGCTTGGCCCTCGCTGCTCTCCAGAGTGTTTCCTCTCCCTTTCAATAAGCCCTGCCTGGCCTGCCAACCTCTGGCGTCTTGCTCAGTTCTTTGCTTGGAATGCCAAGAACCTGAACCTGGGACCACCCTGGGAACCGCTGCCCTTGTGCTGTAACACTTTCTTCCTTGCAGTTATTTCTCCAGCTCATGCCTCGTGTGTCCCTAGTTTCTGGTGAACATCCTGAAGAAGTCTCCTACTCTGTCTCCCCTTCCCTCTTTCCTCACACTGAGCTCGACCCAACGCTTCCCTCATGCAATGCATCCTGCATATACAGGCAGATAACCAAAAGTCTTTGGTTTCCTGACAAATAGGTAATGAAAACCATTGAAAAGGACTTAGGACACAACAAGAAGGACATAGAATTAAAAAAAAAAAAACAAATAAAGAGGCCTACAAACAGATCCCTGTACCAATGAGATGTTACACTCAATTGAATTAAGAATCACAGTGAGTAATAAGACCTGGTAACAGTAATTGTATTAAGTAACCATATTATTTCAATAATAAAATAAACCCATTGAAACATATTATTTTATGGTAATTATTCAACAAATTTAGGTGCGGCAGTAGGATGGATGTCCTAATGTCTGCCTTTTATTATCTTCTTACTCTATCCAGCCAGAAAAACTCTGTCCCTGGCAATTGTACCTCTTTTGCATGTAGAGAGAATTTTCACTTGTTTTTCCAAAGTGTTTTAACAAGTGTATCTTGATTTAATCCTTATACAGAGATCTGGTTCTGGAGAACTTCTGGATCCCCAACTTGTGCCAGGTCACTTACCTTATCTCCCAGAGCACCTGTGCACAGGCATGCGTGGCTCTCCTTGAACCTGAAATCCTTTGAAGAACACATGGGCAAGGGCTGCACCTCCTTGCTGACTGCTGATGGCAGCATCAGGCACAGGATATGGCTCATGTCATTCTCAGAGCCTTCTAAAACTGTAGCATGAACTAAATGGAATATGTGGATAAGAGACCCTGAGCATGTGTAACATAGTGAACCTACAGGCTGGGCTCCTCCTGTCTGCATTGCAGTCAAGGGCAACGTGTCCCACTGTCATTACTCATGAGCCCGATTTACTCCTTTCTAAATGACAGGTGCTAGTTGTAAACACATTCTAGCAAAGTGCTGACTAGCTATATCCTTGGCTAATCTGCCTGCGCAGAGCTTAGCTTCTTCATGTAGAAGGTAATTATTCCAGATGTTTAAGAGTATGCACTGTGAGCCATACCACCTATGTACGAGTCCCATCTCTGCCATTTACTAACTGAGGGACTCTGGGTAAGTACTTAACCTAGCTCTGTACATAACCTTCGCTTATAAACTGTGACTAGTAAAAGTGCCCATTCTCAGAGTCCTTATTAGAATTTAATGAGCTAATACATGAAGCACTGATACAAGCATTAGCTATGTCCTGCTGCTACTGCCGTGTTGGTGTTGTTTCTATATAGATGAGAGATTATACGATGCTGGATACCATATTAACATGAGCTGGTGTAAGTAACACGTCCCACCCTGTTCAGAGGCAGAGGCAGCAAATGACCTTGGACACTGTTGTCACTGGCAGCAGTGGCAGAATGAGCAGCAATGGACCCACCTAATCCTGTAGCTTGCTAGATCACAGTCAGTCACCAAGAGAACAGGACGGACTCATAGGAGTAGCTTAGTGTTTTACACATACCAAGTCTTCAGATGGTAAGAACAGAAAAGCAGTTAAGCGAGCAGAGCCTGTTCTCAGAGCTCTGTGTGTTTTCTAACATTTCCTTTTCACTTGGATGTCACAAGCAACATTGTGAGTTTTCTTTCATTTCATTTTTTGCATTCACTATCAGATTTGGGGATGAATCATATATTTTGTTCCTCTTATTATCTTTTATTATTGTTTTTATTCTGCCTTTTTCCCCCCTAGATTTCTGGGTTGGTAATTTAATCTATTAACTTTGATCCTTTCAGTTTCATTGATGTAAGTATTTGTTTAAAACTATGAATCTTGGGCTGGGGATGTGGCTCAAGAGGTAGTGCGCTCGCCTGGCATGCGTGCGGCCCAGGTTCGATCCTCAGCACCACATACCAACAAAGATGTTGTGTCCACCAAGAACTAAAAAAAAAATATTAAAAATCTCTCTCTCTCTCTCTCTCTCTCTCTCTAAAAAAAAAAAAAAAAAAAAAAAAACTATGAATCTTCCAATGATGACTGCTTTACCAATATTCATAATCCTGAAAGTGGTATTTTACTGTCTCTAAGTTTTATACATACCATTCTTAATTGGTAGCTAGAAAATTATTCTACATTTACTTATTTAATTTTTTATTACTTTCCAGAATTTTTTACAACGTGGTTAAAAGCTGGATCACTCCTTACTTCTGAAGCTCACTGGTGCTTTCTCTGTGACCTCATATATGAATGAGTATGAAGAAGATTCCTTTGGGACAGTAAAAATATTTATCTACCATATTACCAGAGATTAAAATTTTATATCCATCCACAATTCAGCCTTTCAGATATCACTTATTTTTGTACTCTTTGTTTTGAAAGAAAAATGGTGCCCCCTTTTAATGTCCTCTTTTATATCTCATAGTATTAGCCTTTTATCAATGTGGTTGTTGTGCAAATTGCTACAGAAATATTTGTAACTATTGTAACTTCATTGTGAGTTGTGATTTTTAGAATAAAATATCCTGCATCTTTTCATATTTTATGATTTGAGCTTGAAATCTTAGTTCTTGGGAATGTTAGTGACCTTAGATAACTAAACCTGAGCTAGGAGACCGCCCTGGGAAGCTCAGCTGAGTCACTTCGAGGCTGTTGATGGAACCATTAAGGAGATACCACATTAGCCAGGTTTCCTGCATCTTCGTTGTAAGAATAGTCTTCCAAAATAGCAATCGTGCCTGAATGATTTCCTGTAAAAGGAAAATATATTTTAAGGGTCTGATGGGGAAAAAATGTATGTATTTGAGCAATGGAAAAAACATACCCCAAACTTGAGATCAAATCTGTCCTGAACAAATTCTCTCAGGTTTAAGGAAATAATCAAATTCACCCTAGCCTATGATTTTGATGAGTGGTGGTACCATGCAGTATGAGAGGTGTCCTGTTTCAAATAATTCACCATTTCTCATTAATGTCATTGTCCCCTATACCTTGTTCTTATATTTCACCCAGTCAAATTAATGTGTGCAACATTTTTAATTCTTGAGTTCAGAAGTGTGTATGATCTTGACGTCTCTCATTGTAGCATACCTTGTGACGGGCACATTGTTCTTCAGAAACAGATCAAGACTACAGACTATATTCGCTTGGGATGACATTACCTTATCCAGCTTCCAACATGGTACTTTTCTCACCCTTGGTTACCCAGGAACCAGCCCTTATTCTCATTGTGCACTGGACACCCATCTTAGCTAGCAACTTGGGGCTATTAAAATTCTTGGGAATCCAGACAATGTGCCTGGAAACACAGGTGCTACTTGTATTTCTTGGCAACAGGCATCTACCTTCTTCCTCAATACCCAAACTTGCAGTCAGTCCTTAGATTTGTCATTTCAGAAACAGCATAATAATGAACACTGGCCTTAGAAAAATTTAGAAAACTAGAGAGATTATACTTCATACACTCCACTGAGAGAGGCATATAAATGCAGACCAGGAATTTCTCACACATAAATTATTTGTCGCTTTTCCTTGCATTTCCAACTATTCTCCCAAATCGTTGACTGCTCCGTTCTTTCCAGTAGATCCAAACGTGTGAAAAGAAGATGCTGCAAAATGCTGTCCTGTGAATTGTTCCGATATTGCTTCCTCTGGGTGAAACTAGAGGCCTTCTTTCCTGCTGGTCTCATGCAGAGATGCTTCTCTCCAATAGTCATAAACAAAACTCCAGCAGATGTGAGGAACAAGAGAATAGCCAGGAGAGAGTCACCATGGCAACCACAGCCAGGGAAAGTCCTCTACACAGCCCTGCACCACCATCCACTCAGACAGTCAGAGCATCTGCTCTCTTAGGAATACAGAAAACAGAGCCAAAGAGCCTCGGTATGGTGGGAGGACATGAGCTCAGAGTTGGAACCAGCTCTTGTTGGAAGTCCCACTTCTCACCCAGGCCTGGGGCTGGCTCAATGCGGAATTATGAAAAGAGGCATTTTCTTTCCTGTGAGTATAATAGAGTGCAATCTTTAGTCTGGTCTTTGAGAGTCTTTGCAACCCACATTTTTTTTGGATTATTCATGACTCTTCTTAATGACACAGCTGCTCAAGTCACAATAGCATGACTCCTCTTCCCTGCAGATCTATAGATACAGAAGTAGAAATGGTTGTAGATACAGATGCAGATACATAACACATGCATCTCTAATGTGTATTCACATTGCACTGTTTGTTTCCCTCTGTGAAAGTATAGTTCTTCCAAAATTCACCCACCGAAATCCTGTTCTTCAATTTTTGAACTTCTATTTCGTTCATAAAGTCTTCCTCCAACCCCAGTAAATGACAATTACTTTTTGAAATGGGAAGAAAAAATCCATTGTATCATCTCTCAACTTGGATCAAACCAGGTGACCATAGATTTGACTTCTCACATATAGGATGATGATAATAAATGCCTTAAAAAACAAATGAAATAGTGCACAGGAATTAAGTGTGTAAGCAATACAAGGCAGTCATCCGTACTAATGTTATCATTTTTAACACCAATGTAAGTTTTCATTTTCCTAACTCTATATGCTCATGACATTTTCAGGCAAGTGTCAGCTGACACATTATAGGAGTTAAATGAGTGAAGACTGTGGAATTCAGGGGAAGAAAAGACAGCTGATCCTGCATTAGCACAAAAGAATGATATGAAAGAAGAAAGATTTAGAGGAAAATGCATACCTGTATTTTTTTCTCCATCATAAACCAACTTAAGTATTATCTTCTCTCAATTAAGCTATGTCTTCCCCATAACTAAGGATTCAATCACAATATTTGAGGCAACCAGTAAATCCATTTACTTAAAAAAATCCATTAGACATACTTTTTGGACTTATCAAAACTCAAGAAAACATAATCACAAATGCACATCATCTGAGTGAGCTGAAAAAATAGGCAGCCCTTGTTTTCTGAACTGAAGTCTACTTTTGTCTCAAAATCCCCTTAGCTGCAACCACTCCTCCAGAAATGTCCATGGGAATTCCCGGATGATTCATCCCATCTTGCTGCTCCCATTTTGTTTCTGACTCTACAAGTCAGTTCACCTAATATGAGAACATTCTTTTGACTTGATTACCATATCTTCTCTATTACTCTAGTTATTTTTATCCTGTGTCTCCTTCTTTGCACCAACTGTATCCATAATAAGAGCATGGTGCTCACTGCATACTCACTTGTCATTGCATGAATGGATTCATGCATGGCTAAAAGAGTGAATGAATTAATCGAAGCAAGTAGATGCCACAGTATGCAAGCATCTGGATAATGATTTCTCCAGAAAATTTTGAGATTTGAAAAATCAACATCGTCATATGATTCCATATAATATTTTGTTTTATTGAATTTATTTTCCAAGCTTTACTTACAAGTATTTATGTACTAGAGGTACATGCATTTTCCTATTTATAGTTACAAAATCAACTCATATATTTATTGTAGAACATCTAGCTAAGTGGATGTTAATGTACAGTGACCAAATTGAGTACAAGAAATAATCTAAAGAATTATCACATACAGGAAATAATTTAAAGAAAATGCATCTATGTTCAGTATCAGGGCAAAAAAATTCTTAATATATGTGGTTTAATTTGCACATAGTAGCTTCTAAACATTGATTTTGAACATGTAGGTATGTTTATTAATATCCAAATGAAGGAAATATTGGGAATAATTAGCCTAATCCATACTTACTGTGAAAGATAAATTTAGGCTACAACAGGAAAAAAATGCCTTTGTACTTAGTTTCAGAATGTGGAAAGTTAATGTATTCTTTAATTCTAGGTCTACTGTCCTTTCATGTAATCCATGTAGGCATTTGCAGTCTGCTTTTGAAATATTGTGTAATTTCCTCATCTCTACTTTTACAAGTGTAGCTTCAAATCAAATGTCACAAGAAGAACCGTGGCATATTCTTCTTGTCTCCAACAAATTGTTTTAAGAGAGTTTACTAATTTACTGGTAATTTATTAAAAGCTTTGGGGTTTTGAAAGAGTGAGCTGAGCCCAGGCAGAAGCTTATGGATGCCAAGTCTAATGTCGTTTTTATAATTATATAATTCCCAAGATGACCTAGTGATTTAATTATCTCATATTTTAAAAATATGGAGGTAGGAGTTGGAACCAGTGATGTCCACTTACTTTTAATTAAATTTCTGAAAGCAATGGGCCTTTATCACTGGGTGGCTGTTATCTGTGCCTTGTTGGTTTTAAATAAGGGACTTTTAGTATCTAATTTTATATTAATAGGAGAAAGCTTGACAATTTCTCTATAGTAGTAATTACATAAATATATTTTTATCTGGCATTTAGAGACATCATTGATGCAGAACTCTTTAATAAGGAGAAAGCAGTACTTTTATTTGAGAAGTAATTCAGAACTACCATCACATTAATCCTCTAAGTATAATTAGTCGTATGATGGAATAGAATCTGAACTGTAGTAATGAAGTAAAACTGGAAACCACTTATGGGAAAAAATAGCTATGGGAATATTTGTTGCTACACTTTGAGTTGCGTTTATATTATATTAAATTGCAAAAGTTATGGAAGAACAAAAATATAGAGTCCTTATCTTTGCAGACCATTGCATCAAAAATCCAAGCCTATGCATATAGACTTGAAGACCAGAAATGTGTGACCTCACAGTTCAGAGGCCAACAAGCCTCATAAAGATCCAGTAGTGTGGGTTACTTGTAGGAGCTCTCTTCCTGGTGTGCAGATGGCCATCTTCTCCTTTATTGTCTGGCGACTTTTCTTACAAGAACACTGATCTGATCCCAGAAGATTAGGATCCCAACCTTCTGTCCTCATTCAACCTGAGAAGTTCACTTCTGAAACAGTTACATTTGGAGTTACAGAGTTTCATTATATAAATTTCAGGGGACACAAATATTCAGTTCATATCAGTAGAGAAGAAACTAATGAAGATTTTTAAAAAAAGCAATAATTGCTCACTCACAAAATTTTGGGCACTGTGCTAAGCATTCTACAAGATAACACAGGCTCTTTCCTTATTCTTATTACCTAGTGCTGAGGATTTATAAGGATGCCATATAAATTAGGGTTAGTTGATAGCAATATTGGGAACAAACTTGCTGGTTTTCAAAGGAGGCATTACACACACACACACACACACACACACACGTTTTTATTCTTCCTTAAGGACAGTGAATAACAAGAGAGTTTTCATTAAAAATAAATAAATAAGGTGCAGTGGTGCATACCTGTAATCCCAGCAGCTTGGGAAGCTGAGGCAGGAGCACAAGTTCAAAGCCAGCCTCAAGAAAAGTGAGGTGGTAAGCAACTTAGTAAGACCCTGTCTCTAAATCGAATTCAAAATAGGGCTGGGGATGTGGCTGAATGTTCGAGTGTCTTAGGTTCAATCCCCAGTAAGCTCTCCACACACAAATAAAAAGCTGGTAGAGAAAAAGAACCCCAGCAGTTGACTTGGCTAGTTGGCAGGGACTACAACTACTCAAGTAATAAAGCGAATAGACTCCAGGTCTTCTTTCTTGTATTTTTGGGTTAACCTTTTATAGTTCAAATTCCCTGTAGTGTTAGGGGCAGGATTGTCCAAGAGGGACCCTTATATTACAATCACTTTGGATCACATGGATCAATACACACACACACATACACACTTACTTCACCCACCTAGTTAGAGCACTGTCCCAACGTTCTGTCTCTTCAGCATGGGTTGCATTTTCCAACTGTGTCAAATCCCATTGTTTCCTTGAGCTCCCTGATGTCTCCAAAACTCCTATTTTCTAACCTAACCAGAAGAAGTTGAACTCAAATTCTTAAAGAATGAGCAATTTTCCCTTCACTTAGTGAATTGACATCATTTCATTTTTCATGAGACTATTATAATAAAATTATAGAACATTTGAAATCTACAGCAAAGACCAAAAGGATCACTCAAAATTTCACCACATTAATATAACTTCCACCTTTTTTTCCCATGAATCTTCTTTGTTACTTGGCTACAGTTTTGGTATACAATCGACATTTTCATACATTATCTCTAATGAGAATATTTAAACAAATGGCTTTGCGTTACCACTCTGAATACTTAAAAATGTTATGTAACTTCCTTAAGTGTCAGTGAATCACCTGTGGGATTGATTATGTGTGTTGTGTGTGTGTGCGCGCATGTGCACATACCTGTGTGTATTCTACTTATGGGTAGAAAGTTAGACTAAGAGACCTACTGCAATTCAACTTGACCATGGATTTTATGATAATTAATTATCTTGCTATTTTCGCTCATTAATTATGATTGTGCCATATACAAGATCATGTTAAGTAAGCTATCTGGGGTATTAGTAAAAATAAAAACCTATCTTTACTTTTATTACTAGTGAACAAGAAGGTTAGAAAGAGATACGGTACAAAAGAGATGAAGGAAAAATGAAAGATAATGTCATCTGAGGCCACAAGTTTATGGAACACCAGTACTTCCTGTTTCTGGAGGCTATGGTTCATATTGTCAAAAGAAAAATGTTTGAACGACTACATTGTAAAATCGTCAATTTCTTTGTTTTCCCAAATGAATGATATATTTAACATTTATTAATGTCAAATATTTATGAAGCTCATAAGAATTTATTATCAAATAGAATAATTTTATTAGCTTTTGATTAAATTTGCTTGTGGTCCAGTTTTTTGGTTGCTCTTCAGATCACTTTCCACAGAAGTTTAGGAAAGATGACCTCTTGAAAGCCAAAAATCACAGGTAAGTTTATTTTCTGTATTATTTTTAACAAAATATTTTCAATTGATAAAAGCATATTTAAGCAGTAGTCAAAATATCAGAATGAGAACAGGGCCCTTGATCTGAAATAGTTTTTGCTATAAATATGATATGTTTGGAAAGAATTTTGAAGAAAATATGAAAAACTTATATTTCATTTGTTAATAGCTAAGAATTCAGAATTAAGCTTGATGTGAAATTGATTCATTAGTGAATCAACAGTAAAAATCACCTAAATATTAGTTATATTTACGAATGACATTTAAGGAACCTGATAGAATTAACAGAAGCTAAAGCTATCCTGTTACAGAAGAATAGTTGAAATTCCAAAATATAAGATAAGCTGAAAAATTGAAATCCATGTAACTTTTGGAAATTAGTGAAAGTTAATTAAGAATATTTAATCTTTAAAGGAAAATAAAATGCATAAAAAAATCGGAAATGGCTAAAAAAATCCAAACAGTCATAAAATCCAGAAATTTTGGTATCTAATAAGGAATGATTGGGATACGTAAACTTGGTACCAGTTTACAGAAAAGTCCAATAGGCTAAAGTCAACTTTGTAGTGTAGCAGGAAAAAGTGCATGCTGATTTAAATTGCTCTGATGTGTATCACCCCATATGAAGCAACTTATTGATCATAGATAGAAAATGGTAATGGAATTACTAAAATTATTTTTAAAAATCACAAACTTCAAGCAAAAACTGACATTAGCAACATCATGGTTTTCAAATCATAGCTTAATAAGCTAATGTCAAAATTTCTGATACAACCCTCTAGTAATGTTTACAAATACTGAACAAAATTCTTTTAAGAGGATTTGAAAGGAATTGGTCTAAACCGAAAAACTGAACTTTTGATGCTGACCTTTGGGAGCTGATAATGAAATATCATTTCTCAATGGTAGTACACCCTTAACAAGGTAACCACCCTATGATTCCTTGGCATCTGCCAGTAGAACATTTGAAAACTACTTTGATGACAACAAAATAATATACTACAGCTCACTCTGCCAAGAAATCTCCAGGGACAGCAAAATTTCCTCCATTTAATTGGCACAAAAATTATAATTTATTTTTGATATATTTGTAAGTGCTGTGTCTACAACACCTGGTAACCTGTAACTTGGTTGTTGGTAAAATGTTCCCTAATTGAAAGCATCCTAGTGGATGGCAGTGGATGGCACTTTCTCCTTGAGGACAGGAAGGACAATGGGAGACAGGTGCACAGTGTCCTCCACTGAATTAGCAGTTCTCCATTCTCTCTACAGTTGGCAAGGTGACGTTTTCTAAGAGAAGGGAGTCTGCAATATTCTGAATGGGGCCAGTGTCAGACGTCAAGTTAGATCTACTGAATTCAATCAGCATGCAGGTTTAATGAAAATGGAAAGCAGACAAGAAACGGAATTCAAGAATGAGTCTTTTATGTGATTACTTGAGCTTGTTTAGCTTCCTCAGGTTTGGTATATTTTATATATAATACCAGTTTTACTTTCTTGCTTCATGGTAATTAACATATAATTCAGGCAAAGACAAAGACTACAGAAACTCATGAGTTACTTGGGAGAAAGTCTATTTTATTTATATAGCACTTCCAGGACCCAGAAAAATTGTCTTAAATTAAGTAGGTGAAAGAATAAAAACTAATTTATTTAATAAATTAGTGCATACATGGACTGTGTACAAAGTGAGTTTGAATGATTCAAAAAATACTTGCCTTCTGGGGTAGGTCAGGGAGAGGACAGCTGGATATATTTCAACTTACTTTGAAGGCAGATTTCAGAGTGAAGGAATTGTGAAGGGCAGATTGGTGTGTGGACTGAAGTCAAAGAGAATAGATGACTAAATCCATGGAGTCTGAGATGGGGAAGAAGAGGGGCACTGGGAAGCAATCTGGGTTATAAAATGAGTCCCAAGTGAATCCTACAGTACTCCCAACCAAGCTTTGAAAAATGGCAAATTAAATTCCTCAAGAATTAGATGAGACCACAGATAAAAATATCCTCTCCAACCAGGGGACTCCAGAAAATTGATTCTTGATTTTGAAAGTAAAGCAATTTTTATTTGATTCAGAGGCATCTTCAGAGGGCAAGAAGAGTTTAATGTGTACAGGGTGTGTTTGAAGACTTTCCTAGGTCCAAGGAGCTCTCCTTTGGGTACTGTAACCTGGTTTATCGTCCATAATCTGTAACACAAAGATAATGAAAGACGAACAATGGTCTGTTCAGAAAACCCGCAGGAATTCCACTATTTGACAGCCATGATATATCTCAGTTAGTTTTTCCTGTGTAAAACCATCACAAATCATACGGCAGACAGCATGTTGGTTAAAGAGACTACACATTGGAATGATGGAGTTACTCATTTATCTTCATTGAAAGAGCTCAGACTGCACTCAGATAGCATAAATCTGCTCCAATAGATGATCCTCTCCCCTAATGGATTTTCCAAGCAGTTTGATTAAAATGTCTTTGTTTTCTAGTTTACACACTTTCCTGATTAGTCACTGAGACTTTCAACCCAATCTGTGCTGCTAACATCTAGAAAATGACAAGATGAGAGTAAAATGAAGGGGGTTGGTGCTCTGTGCATTATGGTAGCATGGAGGAGCATGGAAGTCAAATCCGCTTATAATTCACCTTTGTGTTTCTGATACCTCAATCAAAAGAAGTATCATTTCCTCCAAGACCATTTTCACAGACAGAGATCATCTGATTGATTTGAACACTTAATGTCAATTAAAAAAAATGTCAAATGGTGTGGAGTGAGAAGAAGCTTGCACAGTCAGGTTGGTAAATAATTGAGTTTTTAAATATGATTACGGCACAGGTCATCAGCATATTTTAAAAATAGTGAATATAAACACTATTTGGTGTAGATGTTGGAAGGGGAGATGAAAGAGAATGCCGACTTACAAGCACAAGGAAGGGAGAAGGAGGGAAGGAGACAGTAGGCTGGGGACATGGGCGAGGGAAGGGCAGGAGGGGAGAAAGAAATGGGGTGAAAAAGAGGGGAAAGAAGAGAGCATCGATAGAGAAGAAAAAAGGGTAAGGAAAGAAGAAAAGAGGTCAGATCAGCAACCCAGTGTTCACTGGGTATGTGCTTATGCCAAAGGCAGGGCTGTTCTAGGTGACTTCTTACACAAAATCCAGTTCAGTCCTGAATTTGCCACTGGATCTTGCTTCTTTTCTTTCTGCATTATGCTCAAGAAACTTTTTCTTTTAAAGGAAAAATGAAAACATTTCTCACGAAGAAAACCGGTGAAAAGATCATTTAATTTCTACATGTGTGAAATGTGCTTTCTACCATTCCACTTCTCTCTTCTTTTTCCTCCTTTAATATTCACTCCTGCGGAAGAGACAATCACCAGGTGCTGGAGGACTCCTGTATGCCACTCTGGAACCTCTCCTGAGACCCAGCTGCAGGCTGACATCTGACCTCTCCGTCTTTCTGGTCTGAGGTTGCTGTTTGTGACTCCCTACTGCCCCCCTGTTCAGAAAGCAAGCTTCCATGGCAGACGTGGCTCCCTTTTTACCTTCCCATCTGCTCCACTGCTTACCTCCTCACCCAACCTGAGCTCTCCCCAGTGAGGCCAGGAGGCCAGGGCAGCCTCCTGTCTGTGTCACGCCTACCTCGCTTCTCAGAAGGTCAGTCTCTCTCCCTTAGATCCGCTTCTCAGGGAAGCCACTAAAGACAATAAGAAATAAAAATTCCACCCAGGTAGCTCCTTAAGCTTCCTGCCCTCCTCATTCATTCCCTCCCTGAACAAAGCCAAAAGACAACATGCTTCGTGAACTCCTTCCAGTATGCCCCTTCTCCTCCTCTCCGAGGTCACCTGCCCTGTGGCTTCTGTCACCCCATGAAGCAAAACAGCCTCTGAGGTTAAGTTAAGGCACAGGAGAAAACTTTCCCTTCCTGCTGGCACATTCCATGGCATTCTTCAAAATCTTCAGCCTCACATGACCCCTGTCGTCTGACTCCATGGGCAACTAACTTACCTTTAAATGTACTTTATCACTCTCTTTGACAGTGCTGGTTGGCTCTCCAATTATTTTCCCTTGCTTCTTTAACCTTTGTGTTAGAATTTCCTATCTTGTGTTTTTTTGTTTGTTGTTTGTTTTTGTTTTTGTTTTTTCATTGTAAACTGGTGACCAAAAGAACAGGGGAAAGGAAAGTTTATTTGCAGGTTCATAGTTTCAGAGGTTTCTGTCCATAGATGCTGACTCTGTTTCTCTGGGCCTGAGATGAGGCAAGACATGATGGTGGAAGAAAGCAGCTTAGGATATAACCAGAGAGAAGAGAGAGAGAGAGAGAGAGAGAGAGAGAGAGAGAGAGAGAGAGAGAGAGAGAGAGAGAGACCTCCACTCACCAAGGACAAAATATAAACCCAAAGTCATGCCCCCAGTGACCTGTCTCCTCTAGCCACATCCTACTTGCTATTGTTACCACGCAACAGGTAACGTAACATAAACCTTAAATGCTGACGATTTCCAGGTCATCATCTGTGACTTGCTGACTCTTCAAAATTTTTGGTAGTTCATCTCTACTTTTTGCTTCAGCATCCACCTAAATAGTTTGAAGATTCTATGTGCATTCCATATGCCAACCTTTTGGCAATCATATCTATCTCAATGAACCAAAAGTATCGCTAACTGAACATACTTGAAAGCAATTGTTTTTTTCCTAATAAACATAAATATAATACCAGTCATATAGTTGAGTGGTAAGTCCCACTCTTAAGGCACTTGACCCAAGAGGAAGAGATGCAAAAGTGGTTGCTTTTTTCAGGGATTTTTATTATTAATTGTAAGAAGATAACAAACCTTTAAGGAGTGTGGGAGATGTGGATACAATCTGCATTCCATTTTGAAAGGCTTTGTAGCCCTAGTTCAGGGAATGGATGCAGGAAGGGGTTACAGTGCAAGACAGGAGACCACATGTCCAATGACAATAGCCCAGAGGATAGAAGCAGCGGGGCCTGGGGGAACACTGACCCTTGTGTCACTGCAATTCCTCATGCACTTTGGGTCACTCTCTGTGCTCTCTGAGCCTGAACACATTTGCAAGTGTTCCAACCTGGACACCTCTTCATGGATCACTCAAACTTAAGGCTTTTCTCGACCTGTTTTTTCCTGCCGCGTAAGTGGGTGAAACACTAACCCCTTAGGTTAAAGCCAGGTTTTGCTGTGTCCAATTATCCTTGAGTTCCAGAAAGCCAGGGGTGGACACTTCCCTTTTTGTTTTTGCTTGCTTCTGTTGGTTTTTATATTCATTACCCACCACAGATTCTGGTTGTATCAAAATTTAAACTTTCTATTGAACACCTAATAAATTGCATGTCTTTCCTTAGGTCATATAAATTAAGCTGAATAAATAATAAATAATGTTTGATAAAATGGATTAAGATAATAGCTAGGAGTTTATAGAGCAAAAAACAATGAGTTTATAACCAAACATCTTCCTGATGTCTGGATGTAGGATTCACTAACCTGTGAAATTCCCATGTGTCTTACCTATTTTGAGTTTTTCAATATTAAACAATTGGTTTGAAGTCTAGAAGACCAATGTGGGAGTGTTTGGAATTATCAGACTCGTCTATCTGTTGTTATTGTCTCAGCAAAGTATAGAAAAGTTTCAGACAATGTCTAAATAAAATGCAATTTTAGTTTGCTTTGAGTCAAAAAGAGAAAAACATCATAGAACAACATGAAACAAGCTCATGTCTTTTAGTCTGTTTTCTGCTATAAAACAAAAGACCTGAGACTGCAATTTAATAAGAAAGAAACTTTGGCTCATGATTCTGGAGGCTGGGAAGTCCAAACTCATGGCTGGCACTTGGCAAGGGCTTTCATGCTGGATGGCAGAAGGGTAACAGAGGGTGAGAACAAGACTAAGGGCGGGGGGGTGGGGGGTTGACCATGAAGTTGCATCAGAAGCCCCCTTCTGAGGTGACTGGCCCAACCTGTGACAGCAGCCTTAATCCATCCATGAGGGCTCGGCTTCAGGAATCACTTCTTGAATGTCCCACCTCTTCATAGCATCACAAAAGCAACTGATTTGAAGCTGAGATTTGGAGGTGACATTCAAGTCATAGCTGTGTGGGACAAACTTAAAAAGAGCAGAGGTGGCAATGGCAATAATAACACTAATGTCTAGAGAAAATTTAGATGCACCATGTCTACTTTTGTTAATTTATTTAATTTAAAAATGAACTCTGTGTGAGGCATTAATACATTATTAAAACCATTCAAAAGATAGGAACTTGTTTGCTCAACATGTCTTGACTAGCATAGCTAATATACCTCAATTTCCATAGACTCAGATGGCTAACGTGTCACCATATTAACTTGCTATACAAGGAACAACCCAAAACTTAGTGGTTCGAAATGGTGGATCCATTTATATTCCCTGGCATTTTCAAGTCAGCTGGGGGGAGTCCAGCTGGACTCGGCACAGTCTCAGACTCTGCCCACGTTTCCTCACATCTCACATGGCATTCTTCTGGCAGGAAGCCAGGCTGGTTCTTCAAGTAGCCTGTTGTAGAGAGCAAGCTGTGCCCTGTTCTGAGCTGCTCCATGATACATAGACTGTGCCTGACCTTGAGTTGTTTAAAAAGCAACAGTTTGCCACAAGCTACTCCTTCCTGTGTACAAGTGCCAAGTTAGACAGAATCCATACTGTTTCATACATGTAAACAACCCCTATCTGCACAGCAAAATCATAAGGCAAAAACTGACAGATTAACCGTGCTAATAGAAGTGGCCACCTGTGAATTTACTGAAGTCAATCAGAAGCACATGGATGCATAGGTGTATCAAACCTCTATCAGGAAATCCTGGTCCATGAACTTATCGGTCTCAGCAGCTGAAACACCCTCACCCAAACCCAAGAAGTGAGGCACCGAAGACCATCTTACAGAGGCACACACCAATCCCTCATCGGATGGGGAAGTGAACGAGTCACAAGGCCATGGGGCATGACTTAGTCCTCAGGGTTTCACGCAGATCCATCTTTTGCTTGGGGTGGCTCAGTTGGGAACCTGCCAGCCAAACTGCCTGCCTTCCAGACCTGGCCCAGAGCAAGTTCTGCTGTCTGAAACCTCTGTGCCCTGAACACTAACAATTGCTTCATCTCTTTCTTAATCTTATCTGACCACCTGCAGTGACTGCTTCTATATTTATATTTGCTCTCATCCTTTGTTCTTGGTGCAGTGCCCTGAACTCTGTGAAAACTTAACCTTCATATATATATATATATATATATATATATATATATATATATAGAGAGAGAGAGAGAGAGAGAGAGAGAGAGAAGTGTATATATAAATAAACATATATATATATATAGAGAGAGAGAAGTGTATATATAAATAAACATATATGTATATATAATATATATAGAAGTGTATATATAAATATATAAAATGAATACTTTATATTCTGTTGTGTGAAATATGATGTGTGACTTGAGTGTTATAGATATTTGTAAATCAAATTAGAATAAAAGAATCTGATTATCTCGTTTATGGCTCTCAAGTGACACATGAATACTCAATGAATTGCAACTGATGAAAGTGATGGGACTGTGAATCTATTGTCATCCAGTAAGTTCTGACATGTGGAAAGACAGGAACATTTCTGGTGTATGTCAATGGCAGAGCTCACTCACCACACCTATGTGTGCTAACTTGGAGATTATAGAGAAGCAAAAGCCAAAACATCTACTTGTGCAAGAAAGTAATAGAGTTGCCCACAAGTTTACCAGTTTCTGCTTATGTTATTTGTGCTAGTACTTGATTGACTGAAGCAAGTCACAGAGACAAACTGAGCTAAGGAAGGAGATACAACCTGATAGGGCAGAGAGTTAGCATACTGGAAGGCCATGATAGTGAGCTCAAATACTATACCTACATCTGTCTTCTGAACCCAACTATTCACGTTTCTCCATCATATAAAATGCCTTTAAACTTTCCCAAGATGTTGTGCAATCTAATTGAGTTGTGCCCTTAACCATTCTGGGGGAAGTTAACTCTAGAGAGAAGGTTGACCAGACACCGCAGAGCGTCAGAGGTTTTCTCAGAAAGTTGTCCTCAGCTGCTCCTGTCATTCACACTGAAGCCCTAGGATCTTGTCATGTCCATCACATCCAACATGACTCTTCTTGCTCCAGAAACCTAGGAAATAAAAAGCCAGGTTACCTCTTCCTACAGGCACAAGGTAATTCTAGGAAAAAGAGACAGAACAGCTGCAACTAGAATTTCCTTTCAGTTCTGGGAAGAGTAGGTACAATAGGTACTGGGCCATATATGTTTCAAAATTCACCTTGGCAATTATAAATTGCTAATTTGAATGATGTGAAAATTATTTTTCTGGGTTTTGGTGATGCTTCCTTAGTGGCTTTCCAATGAGTTCCTCATGACCCATTGCCTTGTTCCCTAGAGGACATGAACCTTTACCATGAACCTCAGTGTTCTCTCCTAAACAGACATGCCACTTAGCATGTTTTTCAACTCACCTCCTCCTTGTAGAATTGTCTACCAAGAGGTTTGTTCATGTGTTTATTTTTTCCAGTATCATGGCTAGAACCCAGAGCCTTGCACATGGTTGGAAAGCATTCCAACACTGAGCTATATCCCTGGCCCTCTAAGAGGTCTTTTTAATCTTAACCAGTTTCAATTCTTTTCAGTCTAGTCTTATGTCACCTTCACCTGTACAATTCTCTTACAAATTCTGTGGGCTTCCTATAAACTTGCCAAAATATATTTCATTTGAGAAAAGTTTCATCTGAAACATGTCTTTCACTCTAGACTTAATCATTCCTATTTTGAGAATGTCTTGTTACAGGAAAATGTCCATGATATTCCTGAAAGTTTTTTCGCCCAATTTTTGGTTCTGGGGATTGAAAACATGGCATGTAGGTATGTTAGTACTAAGTTGCAACCCCAGCCCTTTTAATTTTTTTTATTTTGAGACAGGGTCTGACTAAGAGCCTTGCTAAGCCATTGAGGCTGGCTTCAAATTTGAGATCCTCCTGTCTCAGTCAACATTCTATGAATTTCTTTCTTTTTTATTGAAACCTAAGAGGAGATTGCAGCCAGGAAAATTTAATGAAGAGTCACCTAGCAGTTTGGAGTTAGCAGGTGTGCAGCAGAGACTAGGATTCTGACCTTTGACCCCCAATTATGAAAAACTCCTAGAATGCTTAGCGGTTAAATCCAGGGGTCTGTACAAATGTTAAATCATGTTTTAAACTAAAATCTCCATAAAAGCTCCATAGTGAAGCTTGATAAATAATGTAAGGAGATTTTGTTTCTTTTGTGAGACTGTGACACATTTAACAACACATTTACAAAAAGCAAAACCAATATGTAACAAACAGAATAATTGTAAAAAAGACAATTATATGTTAACTACCCACAAGGTGTTACAATTAAGCAAGTATTGCTAATATAGACATTTTGCAAAAGTAACTTATTGTCTCATTAGAAAAGCCCAAAGGGGAAAAAAAAGGAAATTAATCCAAAATTAGATGTTAATTAGAAATGTGTGATGAATGACTTGTTGCAGATATATAGAGATATTAAACAGAAACTGTGGATGCTTTACAAGTTTTCCAGGGAAATATGTGCCTTTTATTTTCTTGGGTGGGAGGGAGAAAGTTGACGTATTAATTATAACTCATTTAAGGTTTTATTTTAAAAGAAAGCTGAATGGGCATAAAACAAAGATTTATGCAAACAACTGCTGTTCAACTGTCAGGAGGAAATGAGTTTCTTCAGAAATGTAAAGTAACTATCATTAAGGTACAGTAAAACAGAGACCAGAAGTGAAAATACCCAGAGCAAAGAAAACTGGTTAAGCCACATAAATGAAACTGGTTTGATTTTTTTTTAATGTAAGCAAAACTTTGGTTATTTTTTTCAAACACCACATATTACTTATAAAAAGACTCAAGTTACCATCCAAAAAGAGCAAAAGACAATCACCCTTAACTGTTGCCCCTTGGAGTAACCCCTCACTGTGAGACTAGGCATCTTCTTATTCTCACTTTAAAATAAACCATCTTGGAACCCAGGTCTCTGACCATTTTGGTTTGAAGTCTCTTGGACTGTGATTGTAGGAAGATAGATTTAAATTTTTTTTTCTGGGGGGAAGACCAGGGATTGAACTCAGAGGCACTTGATCCCACTGAGCCACATTCCCAGCCCTATTCTGTAGTTTATTTAAAGACAGGGTCTCACTGAGTTGCTTAGTGCATCACAGTTGCTGAGGCTGACTTTGAACTCTTAATTCTCCTGTTTCAGCCTCCTGAGCCGCTGGGATTACAGGAAGATTTTTAAATTTTCTGGCTCGTTTTTAAATAGAAAGTAAAGTAGACCTTACAGATAATATTTGAAATGGAAGAGGTAGCCAGAATTAGCAAGAAATAATTAAATAAAGGACTCTGAGATAAATTTCAGGTGACTTTTTAATTTTTTTAGTGTAAGTACAAACCATACAATATTTTGAAATACTTTAATTAAAAAACATTAATTAATGATCCAAATTAAAATTTAACCATGCATCCGTATTTTATGTAGCAATCCCAAATGTTGTCAAAAACAATGAACTTTCTCATGCAATCCCAGCTGATTTTATGTTTTATATTATTTCTTATTTGGGTGTGGATTGCCCAATGATTGCTCATGTGGTACAGACTGAGAAATATCTGTAGCCTAGGAATTCAAGGAAACTCTACGTGAAGGACATTTCTTGTTCCACCTCGCATTGCTGCTTCTCATTAACTTTTGTTTTAACTGTAGTTACTTTTTTCCTCTATTCTCCATACTCTGGCATCTGGGCTCACAACTGACCTGTGAGCTCATTTTCTTCATCAAATAAACCATTCAGATTCAAGATGCGCAACTGGCTCCTTTATTGAGCTATCTCAGGACACACTCTGCCCTAATCTCCTCAGGGTAAGGTATCAGACACCTGGAAACAGACCATGAATCCTAGAATCTACTAAAATTTTCAACCAGCCAGTCTTAAACCATCTCTTCTCTTTCTTCCCAAGAGAAAATAACATATCCTATTCATAATAACCTAAAAAAATTGTTGGGGATTTGTCTAACAAAAAAGTTGGAAGACCTCTGTGATGAAAACTATAGAAAAAAATTTTGAAGAAGACCTAGGAAGATAGAAAGAACTCCCGTGTTCACGGATAGGCAGAATTACCATTGTTAAAATGGCCCCATGACCAAAAGCGTTAAACAGATTCAATGCAATCCCCATCCAAGTACTAATGACATTCTTCACAGAACTAGAAAAAACAGTTCTAACATTTATTTGCAAGAATAAAATACCCAGAATAGCCAAAGCAATCTTGAGCAGGAAAAGCAATGCTGGAAGCATCATAATACCAGATGTCTAAATATACTACAGAGCTAGAGTAACAAAAACAGCAAGGTATTGGTATCCAAAGGACATGAAGACTAATGAAATGGAAGACACAGAGATGAGCCCATATAAAGACAGTTATCTGATACTAGACAAATGTGCCATATACACATTGGAGTAAAGATAGTCTTTTTAACAAATGGTACTGGAAAAACTGGATACCCATAAGTAGAAGAACAAAACTAGATGCCTTTCTCTCACACTGCACAAAAATCAACTCAAAGTGGATCAAAAACAGGAATTAGGCCAGAAAATCAAATAAAAATAAATAAATAAAAAAGAATTTGGGGCTGGAGTTATGGCTCAGCGGTAGAACGCTCACTTTGCATGTGCAAGGCCCTGAGTTCGATCCTCAGCACCACATATAAATAAATAAAATAAAGTTATTTTAAAAAAGCATTGAGATTTCATCTCACTATAGTCTGAATGGCAATTTTCCGGAACACAAATAATAAAACATGTTGGTAAGGATATGTGGAAAAAATGTAAGCTTATGCTTTTTGTTTTCTTTTTCTTTTGGTGGAACTGAAAATTAGTGCAACCACTCTGGAAAACAGTGTGGAGATTCCTCAAAAATCTAGGAATGAAACCACCATATGATAGCCCACTCCTTGGTAAATATCCCAAGGTTCTAAAATCAGCATACTATAGGACACAGCCAAATCAATATTAATACTGGCAAAATTCACAGTAGCCAAGCTATGGAACCAACCCAGGTGTCCATCAATAGATAAATGGATAAAGGAATTGTGGGCATATACATAATGGAATTCTACTCAGCCATAGGAAGAATAAAATTAGGCATTTGTCGATAAATGGATACAGTTGGGACCATCAAGCTAAGTGAAATAAGCCAGACTCAGAAAACTAAAGTTTGAATGTTTTCTCTGGTATGTGAAAGGTTGATCAAAACAGGAAAAAGAAAAATAAAAAAGAGGGTATTCATTCCATTAAAATAGATGAGAGGTAAGTGGAATAGAGGAAGAAGATGGAGCAATAGGGAGAGGGAAGAAGAATTTCTAGGAAACTCCGATGGAAGAACATCTGCTTTCATAGCGGTCATTCTTGTCTTGTGCCTCATTCACCATATACCCAATGAAAGCCAATCCTGTGTTCATTTCTTAAAGTGATTATATGGATAAAACAAAACTGAATTTTTTTTTTACAGTACTGAAAATGTTAACCCAGAAAAAAAAACTTACATCTTACTATTCATCAGTAAAGGGCTGCCTGTATTAAGTCATCAGGTGCAAAGAAGACCTGGGAGACCTGACCTCCAGCCCTGGCCCTGCAGTGCTGGCCCTGTGGTTTAGCAAGTCACATTTCTCCATCTCTATAACAGAGAAAACAGAACACAAGCAAGTACGCAGCAACATTAAGCAGAGCACACTGAGCATACAAAATATGTACAAGAGACTCCTTTTTTGCAAATTCCAGGCCTTTGCCTCTGACCTGGGTGGAGTGATCTTCCTGCTCACCAGTGCAGCTGGCCCCTGCGGAGCCTCCACATCATGGCGCTGCTGCGTTCCTCCCTGACATGCCAGAGCGCCCCCACCATGTGTCCACGTAATGTACCTTAATGTACGGGACTCTCCTGCTATTTTTGTGGCCATGACTCTTATAATTTCATGCCTAAGCAGTATGTCTTTCGGGTGTTATTGGAATTAAATTAATAGTACTGTATTTGCTTTCCACTGTCTCCTTAACATTCATGCAGGGAGAACGAGCCTTTTTTCTTGGCTTAATTAAAAAAAATTAAATGGGCAGATTTTATGCCTTTTTCTCCTTTAAGCTAATTCATTACCTTAAATTCATTTTAAGTCATAAAGCATTCCTGTTCTAATAATAAGAATGTCCAACCTTGTGTAAAAAACAAGAGATCTAAATCAATTTAAGACACCTATGTTCTCCCTATGCTCTGTGTCACAACCCATGCTCTGATGGCCTTTCCCTGCTCTGCAGATGGTAGGTAGGGGGTCTTGCTTTTCCTTGTTGACTTCTCATCTCTCCCTTCTTGTTCTAGTTGATCTCTATGAGGTCTGAGCAAGTTCTCACTGGATCATTCTTTGTATTCCCTGAGTAGGTACTGAAAGCTTTTTCTCTGATGACTTGTAGTTAGAAATGGCTCTCTTTGACTGGAAGTTTGTTTGTTTTTTACCTTAGTACTTGCATCATTTATTCAAGAAGGTGTTGCACACATCACTCCAGAACCTATTAGAAGCTGAGATTGATCTGTAGTTTCTGTTGGACTGGACACAGGTGACCCAGTTGCAACTTCAGTACATGGACCAAGGTGAATTCTTCCAGATTCCCAAAGAACACTCTGAAAGTGAACTTGGAGCCTAAGACAGATGCAGTTCTGCTGGCCCTTCCACAGGGTGGTTATTCTTCTCCTACCTGGGGATTTCATGGGCAGTCGTTTAACTCCTTTGCACTGAGCACCCCAAGTGCAGAGTCAGATATTTATCTTTCTTTTTTTTTTTGTTTTTGTTGTTGTTTTTTTGGACCAATACCTTTATTTTATTTATTTTTATGTGGTGCTGAGGATTGAAGCCAGGGCCTTGCATGTCATGATAGGCAAGTGCTCTACCACTGAGCCACAACCCCAGCCCCAGTGAGGTCTCCTTTTCCCTACATCACCAGCTGCATTGAGAAGCCAGACCTCAACTTGGGTTGACAGAATCCTACGTATTATAGAGGGCTACTGTGTGTAATGTATTTGCATATACATCAGACATGTTGAATACGTGCTTTTTAATTGATTAATCAATTTTGTAATCATTAATTATGATTTAGTAAATACCTAAGTTAAAACAAATTAACATATGAAAGGTTTACTTACAAAGTATCCCAATCAGCACACAGATTTTGCTGATTTAAAACTCAATAATACTTTTAGGGGTAAAAATATGGTGTTAAGAATGTTTTACGTAACAGCTATAAGATATCAGAAATATCACTAGGAAAAGTGGATCAAAAACATGATAAAACAATGCAATCATTATAGCATATACAGGAGTAACTCATATTGAAATGTTCAAATTAACTCTTTTGTTAAACATAATTCTAAATTTTAGAAAAAATGTCTTATTTCATGGACATTTTGTTAGTCAAAGTGTAGATTAATGAAAACTGACTGGGAACAAAATTTGCAATATAAATAGACACATAGCTCTGAATTTATAATTTACTTTTTATAATCTAGCCAAAATAATTCAGTAGAAATATCTTTTAATCAAATATTAATGTATGAGAATCCTTATTACAGTATAATGCATAAAAGACCAATAGTATCTTATCTATGTACTACATACTGGGTGACCTGTTCTATTCTATTCTATTCTATTCTATTCTATTCTATTCTATTATTTACCTAATCCTTTAGGTCAAGCATTGGATCCCTTGCATGGCTTAAGGAAGCACCTAACAATTAAGAGGTAAATCTGTAACTCAAGTCTCAGTCTCCATGTAAATATATTTGTGGTATTCTATGGGCTTTGGAATAAAATTGTTGTTTACTAATTCCTACTATGCTTAGTTTTCATATTAGTTATCAAGCACAGTCTCTGCCTACAGGTAGTTTTCTTAGGGAACAATGGCATGTGGTTAGTAGTTGCACTGCAGTTAAGTAAAGACAGTGCTTTTCCATTTGGAACAAGACAGAACGCTGTGCCAGAGAAAGAAGTCCTCAAATACATATCTTCTGTTTTAAGGTGCATCACTTTGGGCTAGCGTTGGGCACTGTGGGCTTTTGATTTTTTACACAGGGGATAACACTGGCCTAAGTAGGTGTTATGGTGATTGACAGCAGTCATCTGTATAATTAAACTAGCATCAAGGCTAGTTACAGGTGGGCAACAAATGCTATTACTTGTCCCTATGCCCTAGATTACAGAGTCCCCTACCATTTCCTGAGTCCACAAACCAATGAAGATATGTGAGGAAATCAAGGTTAAAATGGAGCACATCAGTCAAAGAAAATGACAAAGGGAATTATAAGCTATTATTCCACAACTGATTTAGTCTCCATTTATTTGATGGACTGGCACCATGTAAATATGTCACCTGTCATAATTGGGCTATCAGAACCATACCTTGGCCCCACACAAATGTCTCCCCTATACAGCCACCAGCAGTTTTTTTTTTCTTCTGCACATTCAGATATTGGATTTCTACCCAGTACTCTAGTGTGCCCTCTTGAGCATTGAGGGATTCTAGGTAGTCCAAGAAAACAGCTCCATTTCTTGAATTCACTTGGTATAATATTTTGTATACCTCCAAAAGGACCTATTTTTTTTTAGAATTTATTTTTAATTTAAAATTGTAAAATTGTGTATATCAATGGGGTACTATGTGATATTTCATTACATTTTGTAATGTTTAAGTTCAGTTAAACGTATCTTCTCAATTATATACTATTTCTTATGGTAGAAAGATTTAAATTTCTTTCTTTTACCTTTTTGAGGTATGCAATACATAATTGTTATCTATAGTCACCTTACTGTGCAACTCTACACCAGAGTTCCTTACCCCTATTTAAATATTTTTAACTTGCTATGGCTGATCAACCTTGCCAGTTCCCTACTCTCCCCACCTTCTGGAAATCCCTTTCCATTCTGTTTCTATGAGCCCAGATTTATATTCACACATGAGAGAGAGATCATGTGGTATTTGTCTTTCTATGCCTGGCTTATTTCACTTATAATGATTTTTAAAACAAGATTCCAAAACGCAGGAAACAAACCAAAAATAAACAAAGGGTATTTTACCCTACTAAAAAAATTCTGCACTGCAAAGGAAACAATCATCACAGTGAAGAGAAAACCCGGAGAATGGGAGAAATGTTTAGAAACAATACATCTGAACGGCATTTACTATTCAAAATAGATAAATAACTCAACAATTCAATAGCAAAAACCAAATAACTGGATTGTATAAATAGAAAATAGACCTAAAGTGACATTTGTCAAGAGAAGACATACAAATATTGTGATTTTTCTTGATCTTTCCCTAAGCATTTACCATGTCTGCATTTCCTGGGTTTCCCCATATCGCCTGGGCAAGATGAGATGAATCCACACACCTGTGGATACTTCTCCTACCCTGGTACCAATTAGGATGGCAAGGAAGATAGAAAGGATATAAAGATAGGAGTGAAATGTTTAAGAGGAGTATCCATATTCAAATCTTCAGAATGTTAACAAAGCAACAAAAGCTACCACTGCCCCTAAAGCTAAGTGGGTGGTAACATGTCACGGAAGCAATTGTAAGATTTCAACTTAGTTTGTTTTTCTTTTTCCTTGATAAGAGAGGTTTGTCAGGAAGGTAAGTGGAAGTGAATCAGAACATTTTTACTTCCACTTAGAGGGAACAGTGGAAGACAAATCACTTGTAGAATACATGAAGTCCCACCTGTCTGGGTGTCATGGTTGGTGTGATTTGGGGGAGTTGAGTCAGGTGTGACTGAAGGGCAACACTTGAGTAACATAGAAAGTGAATGAAAGTAGAAAGCAAAAGTGTCTGCATGAGACTGTAAAGTAAGTTTTTTTTTTTTTTTTTTTTTTCTGGACTACACTTTATTTAACACAGCAAGGACAATTAGAGCTAAATCACACTGTACAGAATGTCTTTGGTCTGAAGAATCTCAGCTTTGAGAGACAGAAGCAGTTTTGACTTTTTATGCCCATGTGCAGTGTGCCTAAACAGCTCAGTATTGGCCACATTAACTGTTGGCTAAAGTTCTTTTTAAAGATTTAGGTTTAGCACAAACTAGGGAAAGATAGAAAATCATCAGATCTAAGGAAATGCATTTTTTAAAACTATGATGTTTCTTTCTATGATTTTTTTATTTGTGTATTGTGACTATGCATAATAATGGGTTAATTGTGACATATTCTTATGTGCATAACATACTTTATTTATTTCGTAGTATTTCCCCTTTTCTCCTCTCCAACCTCTCCCTGCTCCTCTTATCTTTCTAAAGAAAAAAAAAAAACTCTTTGAAATTAAAAGTATTATTTTATTTCAAAAAAGATGAATGATTATTCAGAAATTTATTCTCAAAGATCTGTAGAATTCTCAACAGAAATGAAGAGTAAATTGTTTCCATGAAAATAGAGAAACTATTTATCAAAATGAAATTACTTAAAATCGGGAACAATTGTATGAGCTTTACATATTGGTGAGCTATTACTAATTTTAAGGCTATGAAAAAAAATATTGCATGCTGAACCCATTAGAAAACTTGCTAAAGTAAAACTTGTAGTTTTTCTGCCAAATTTAGACATAAAAATGGCTAGAGAATTGAATGTGCTATGAGAAAGAATAAGAGCTATAAATAAAAGAATTATGATACAGCAAACTGAGAAAACAATAAATAAAATATGATCAATGACTCAGAGTAAAAGAATATCTAGATTTTGACAAAGTAACTGATACAAGACTGTCTTATAGTAAAAACCTATAAAATGGGAAAATGATACATAAGGCAATAGCTTGTAGACAGTCGAAGGCAGACTATAATCCTTAGAGCAGAGAAAAGCGAATGAGGTGATGAGCCATCCTCTACCTGACACAAGGTCTCACTAATGCTGTAGGAAGTTTTATCCAGGAGAAGCATTAGAGTTCCCTGCAGGAAGCCTTCTGACCTTAGTGCAGTATAAATGGTGAGAGTCTGCAAAGCAGAAAAATAGAGACAAAGGAGTTGCTGAAGTTGAACAAAGTCCATGTTGATCCCTCATGAGTCTTTGGCTTGAGGGTTGGCTGAAGATGTCTTAGGCATGAATATATATGCTTACTAGAGAGCAGCTATAAGGTTGAGAGCAGAAAAGATATTGCAGGGTTTGAACAGCACTGTAAGATGTTCAGGTTCTGACTTCAGGAGAATAGAGATTTTATTAGGGCCAAATGTCACCCTGAGCCTCCAACTCCCTATCAAAAATGCCATGTCTTAAAGTAAGGCATGAGACTGTAAAGTAAGTTTTTTTTTTTTTTTTTTTTCTGGACACATCCTATCAAAGGCAAAGTTTAAGCTTTGAGAAGATACACAAGAGGGACAGACTCTGAAGGCATAGCTTAACTGAGTTGAATTTGGGAGCACTGGAAGGATCTTTTGCTTCCAGAAATGGGCCTCAGTAAATGGTGCAGCTAAGCTTGTTGCAAGTACCGTATGATCAATCCAAAGCACACATCAAAGGCTTGAGAAAGACAACAAAACCCAGAGTATTTGTAGTATATCAATCATAAAGTCCTAAATAAAAAATTATTAAACTCCCAAAGAAAAGCAAAAAAGGAGTTACGAATTAAAGAAAAAAAAGAAGTACCCAGAGGGAAAGAATCCTGAGCTATTTGTTGATTGCATTTATTATAGAATTTAAGAAGCTATGGCTGAAGAACTAAAGGGCGATATTCTTGTAGTAGTTACATATTGTTACAAAATTGTTACTCCAAAGCTCAGCAACTCAAAAGCAGGAAATTTTTTTCCTACTTTTCATCAGTCATTTTGGCAAAAATTAATTACCCTTCTGCTTCAGAAGGGTGGCTTTCAGGATTACAAATTATTGACTGGGGCCACAGTCCCACCTCAACAGCTGGTATAAGGTTGGTTTCTAAACTGCAGTGCTTCTTAGAGAATTCTTCTGCTGTGACCTGTTGTACTGATGTCTTGGGAGCCCTACTAGCTGCTGGCAGAGGGACATCTTAGTCTACCCCCACAACATAGGATTTCATCATCAAAACCAGAAGAACACAGTATTGATTAGTTGATGAAAATAACAACCTAATCTTAGAAATGGCATCTCATAACTTTCTTTAATTTACTGATAAGAAACAAGTTGTAAACTTAGCCTGTACTTAAAGGGGTGTCCTATGACAAAAGCATGAAGAATGAATTTTAAAAGATTGGGATAATTGGGCTTGGATGCCATCTATTAAGTCTATATAACATCAGTCATTTGTGCATGCAAATTAAACTCACAAGGAGATACCAGTTCACAATAGGTGAGGGTCTAAAATTAAAAACACAGTAAAACCCAAATGTTGGTGGGAATGTGGACTAGCTGCCACGTTGAAGATTGGTGCTGAGGAACTGAGCAAGAGAGAAACAGGACGCAGGGGACCCAGAGCTGGGGAAAGCTGAGGATGTTTATTTAAGCAACCCAGCCATTATATATCCCTTGTGTTAATCTTGAATTTCAGCAAGTTCTTTGAGGTTAACATAAGCAAGATACCAAGAATAACATTAAAATAATGCAATGTTCATAAGCCACTTCCTTAATCTCTTAGATCTAAGCCCAATGATTAAGCAAAATTCAAGTGAAACAAATTAGCAAGAATATTCCCCAAATAATTTTAACCACAGGGAATGCGTGAAGCAATTCTCAGTCTCGAGAGGAACTTGTGGCAAGTCTGACCATGTCAGCAGAGTGTATCCTGAGAACAGTGCCCTGTTCTTGCTTGCTCTAGTGTGCCTAGAGCATGGAGGACATTAACCCTTAGACAGCTCCAGAGCTTCCACAAGCCTCCAGAATTAAAGCACTCCATCACTACAACTCTCTTGCATTGTTGGTATACATAGGAAATTGTACTTCACTTTAGCAAAGAAATTGGATTGTGTCTTATAAAGTCAAATGAACAGTTATAATGTAACCCAGGAATCGAAATTTTAAGTACTTTCTTTTTTTTTTTATTTATTTATTTATTTTTTTTTTAATTTTTTATTGTTGGCTGTTCAAAACATTACATAGTTCTTGATATATCATATTTCACAATTTGATTCAAGTGGGTTATGAGCTCCCATTTTTACCCCATATACAGATTTAAGTACTTTCCTAAGAGAATTGAATATGCACAGAGTCTCTTAGAGCCGAGCACTAAACAATGACATTTTGTTCAATGATAAACTGCATAAATGACAATCAATGACAGTCCCATAAGACACTAATGGATCTGATGTTGTAACTGTTGCAACATCGTAACACACTGTATCACTCGCCAATTTATGGTATAAACAAACCTACTGCACTAGCCACCATATAAAAGTGAGGGCCTGGGTTTGATCCGCTGCACCAAATATAAATAAATAAATGAATAAATAAAAGATCCATTGACAACTAAACAAACTATTTAAAAAAAAAAGTAAGGCATGTCTGATGACACGCAGAGCACCAGTAGTGCATAATGCTTGGTTGTGATGACAAGTGGCTGCTCTTGGTTTATGTATTTACTATTCTGTATGTTTCATTTTTGTTTTGAAGTTTACTCTTACTTATTAACAAAAGGCAGGTTCTTTAGGAAGTGGGAGGTGTTCCAGTGGAAAGCCTAGTTGGCACAGCAGATGACAGTTCCAGCTCTCTTATTGTCCATGAAGAATTTCCAGTGAGACAGACGTGAAGGTGCAAAACAGAGGTATTGGTGACCATGATCCCGTGTCGACTTTGGCTCATGAATGAGTTGGTGTCTTAGTTTTTAACACAAAAATTTAAAGAGTAAAAAAAAATCAAAATAATTAAAACCATAGTATACATCTTAAAGAAGAAGAATATAAAGGAATTAAAATATTTTGTACATTTGTGTGATAAGTTTTAAGCTGAGTTATTATGAATGAGTAACAAGTGAAAAACAATCAAAAATTTATAAAATAGAAATGTTATAGTAAGTTAAAGTTGACTTATTATTAAGCAAAGAAGCTATTTTAATAAAGTGAGTGTAGCCTAAGTTTGTATTGTTAAAAAGTCTACAGCAGTAGACAGGAATGTCAAGGCCTTCACATTCACCTACCACTCACTGGCTCAGCTATGGAAATTTTTGGACCTGCAAGCTCTGTGCAGAGTAAAAGCCTTATGCAGGTGTGCTGATTTTCATATTTTATACCATATGTTTATTGTTCCTTTTCTATGTTTAGGTACATAAATTCTTACAATCATGTGCAATTACCTACAGAACTCAGTAAAATAACATGCTGTTCAGGCATGTAGGCTAAGAGAACCAGGGTGCCCCACAGAGCCTAACTGTCCAGGGCCTGCACCACCAGGTATGTGCAAGTCCACTCTGCGCTAGCCACACAATGATGAAAATACCCGATGATGCAGTTCTCAGAACATATCAATATTATGTAGCAATGTATGACTATATATGTATTCATTATATCAAAAACTAGAAATAATTCAAGTATCCATCAGTACAAAGAATGACATATCTAGAAGAACCCTAGTAAGCAATAACAAGGACAAACAGTTGATATCTGCAATTGTATCAATTAAACACACAGTCATGCTGAGTGAAAGAAGCAGACGCTAAAGGATACACACAATCAGTGCTTGCTGGGGACTCCACAAATTTATGTTGAAGTGACCACAGATATCACAAATACACGTTAAAAAACAGAGAGAAAAAACACCCTTTTAATTCTATTATACCTTAAGGAAAAGGTTTTTATCATTGTACATAGACATTTTGTTAAAATTTATGTAAATTTATTCAATAATTCTATTTTAATAATGTATCTTAGAAAAAGACAAGAAAATGGATTTATGTACTCTATAGCTAATTAAAGTGTTTTAATATAATTTTTAATTCATGGGAAATGCCTGTGGTGAAATGTTAAGAGGAGAAGGGCAGTAGGAAAAACACAGAGATGAGATCCTTCCAGTGAAGAACATATTTTAGGAAAAACATGGAAAGTGAAAGCCAAAGCACACCTTCATCATGTCTCAATGACTCATCATAGGGGACAAAGTCCCTGCTTCTTGGTGGTTTTTAGTAGTATCCTTCAATGACTAGCATTATGTTGACCTACAAAAAACATATTCAGATAAAAATTGTGGAAACACACCAAAAAGGCTTTTGTATTTTAAAAATCAACCACAACTTGAGATGTTTTTCAAAGGATAATTAAAATACCTATGGTTGAGCAAAACTGAGAATGAGAACAAGCACACCAGTATGTAGAGGTCATATCAAGAGTGGCTGTGGTGGCACATGACCACTTCTGGGACCTCGGATATGAGACTATGACTGCTTAAGGCTGGATTTATTACAGATTCTCTCTCTAGGCCAAATGCAAATAAGGCCTTCATGGTGTCATCTCATTACCAGATTACTAGTACTCCACTGAGCCTCCGGGTTAGTCAGCTTTCTACTGCTGTGACTAAAGCACCTGATGAGAAGAATTAGAGGAGGAAAGTCTATTTGGCTCCTGCTTTCAGAGGTCTCAGTCCATAGACGGTCAACTCCATCCCTCTGGGTGCAAGGGGAGGCAGAACATCTTGGCAGAAGTGGGTGGTGGGGGAAAGAAGCTAGAAATATGGTAGCAAGAAGGAGAGAGAGAGAGAGAGAGAGAGAGAGAGAGAGAGAGAGAGAGAGAGAGAGAGAGAAACTCTGCCCAACAGGGACAAAATACATACCTCAAGCCACACCCTACATGCTTATGGTTTACACCCAGGAATACCTATCAGTAGATTAATGCACAGACTAGCTTAGGGCTTTAAAGACCCAACCATTTCAGCTCTCATCCTTGCATTGTCTCACACTTGAACTTTGGGAGGACACCTCACATCTAAACCATAACACTGTCGCCATTCAAAGCCATCATTGCCTGGGATCCTTGGTGCTCTCTGCCTCCCCAGTCCACTCTGCTACGTCCCCTCTTCCCACCCTCCTTAAAGACCTTTTATGCTCAGACCTCCACGTTTCCAACCATTTTCTGAAACACTGTGTGCCTTCCCATTATTTTCTTTTGCTTGCTCCTGCTATCAAAACCAATTTAAAAATAAATAAAAGGGGCTAATTCAAACCCTGATTCTTCCCGGTATGCTTTCAAATCTCTTCCAATTGCATTTACTGTTTCCTTTCAGTGTGCTTCTGTATAACTTTACTTTTATCATAGTCGTAATCACAGAACGTTTTACATTAAAATCCTTTTTAGGTAAGCCCTTTTATCTGCTCACTGTAAGCTGTGGGAGAAAAGAGGCTATGTCATTAATCTTTGCATCCTTTGCCTGACTATCCTCATACCTTGAGCACAAAAAAAAAAAAAAAAAAAAAAAAAAGCTCAATAATGAGTTTTTTAAAAAAAAATTATAAAATATTCTATTCAGAAATTTGTGTACTTAACTCAATGAGTATCTGATGTACTCAATAATATGACAAGCCCTGTACTAGTTATAAAATTCATGAAGTAAGGAAGAATTATAAATTAAGGAGCTTAATGGCTATATATCACTTTTGCATGAAAGTAAACCACACTTTTTACTGATTAATAGGCAAAAAAAATATTTCTAGAATTTCATGTTTTCTGTGCAAGCTGAACCCTGTTTGCCAGTGATGCTGTTAACCTTGGCAATGATTGAAGTTGTCATCAATTAAAACCCTCCCCCCGCACACACACACACCCTTGTGAACATGCAGAAGAACAGGCAGGGAGAACGCCACAGAATTTGTCACCTCTGAGCCAGAAGTGATTATTTCTGTCCCCATCTCTCTGTGTGTAAGGTATGTGCAAGGTGTTCATATGTCACTTACTCAGTTTAGAGGTACGTCAACACAAAGGAAAGAAAAGGAAAGGAAATCACCAATTATTACACATGACTTTCCATCCAGAATAATTTTAAATGTGTTCATAGATCTTTCCAACTTCAGATCTTACCAACATTTTTTTAACAAATAAAGGAGAAAATCCAACTAAGAAAAATAAAACAACAGATAAATAAACCAACTTTTAAAATTCCCTAATTATAAGGCCCTTCAACAACTATGAATTCATGAAATATTCTTTTTTTTTTCAAGAAAAACTCCATATCAGATATGTCTCCTCAACTTTCCTCCCATTCCTCTTTCCAAGATCTATTTATTTGCCAAGCAGTTAGTAACTCGACTCACTGTGACAGCTGGAAAATCATTCTGCATCTAAGGACAGACACACTGTGTCCTCCTCTCAGGTAACCCAAGGTCCATCCTTTCCCTGTTGAGTGAAACATACTGTGCACTGTATGTTGGCTCTGCACTGGGGAAGGCTGAGCATCTTTCTTTGCTGTGGCCAAGAGATGAGCCTCTCCATGATTTCTTTTTTTTTCTTTTCTTTTTTTTTAAAAAAGAGAGAGAGAGAGAGAGAGAGAGAGAGAGAGAGAGAGAGAGAGAGAGAGGAGAGAAGAGAGAGAATTTTAATATTTATTTTTCAGCTTTTGGCGGACACAACATCATTGTTTGTATGTGGTGCTGAGGATCAAACCCGGGCCGCATGCATGCCAGGCGAGCGCGCTACCGCTTGAGCCACATCCCCAGCCCTCTCCATGATTTCTGTAGCTCTCACCAGGCTTCCCATGGGCTGGGACCTGTGGCATTGTGACCTTCTGAACCCACAGCAAATGGTTCAGTGTTTCCCTAACACAACACATTGCCATTGTTACAATTCACCAAAATCCAAGGACTTGAGGCTTATTTTCCATTCATCTTTAATCAAGGAGCCTAAGCCTCAGAGTAATTAAGATATTTGAACTATAACTTTTGTTCTTCATACTGTCTTTCACTGTGAATCATATCTAGTAGGCTACATAAATTAACATTTATTAAGGAAAAGCAGATGGAAAATGAGCACATGTTCAAAAATTCTCACCATTAAATTTTAAAGCATAAATTTGGAGTATCAAGGATTATTTAGCCCACGTCTTTCACATTCAAATAACAAAATGGAAAATAATAATTTCATTTATTCATCTGTTCAATTAATAGAAACATTGATAGACATTACTTTGTGGAAAGCTCTAGTCCTACCCAGTACTCACAGTCAGTATGTGTATATATGCCAATTCACTTAAAGATTTATTGAATGCCTAAGAGGTACCAGCTTCTGTTGTGACCTGCATATAAACTGATGAACACAAAGATGATTCTGTCCTCAGAGAAGGGATGTTTTACTGGAATCGACAGTTAACAAGCAAGTGAAGAAATGAGGCCATTAGAGATTTTTCAAGTGTAATGACAGTCACCTAGCAACGTAGTTTAGAGATTATGGAAATTGTTATGGTAGTGAAGGTTATAAGACGGTCCATGCTGACCCACCATCTATAAAATGAGTCAACCCTGTGAAGAAAGAATTTTAAGGGTGAATGTGAGAAAAATGTTTAGGGGCCAGGTCATTCATTCTTGTTTTCCAAGATTACTTTGAATTTTAGTCCAGGATTAATGGGGGAATATTAAAATTTTTTAATTATAAAAATGAAATTTTTTATTTCAAATTTTTATATAAATATTCTTATGGCTTTGTGGAAAGTTGTCTAGGAAGAGGAAAAGCTTAAAATCCATGGAGGCCAAGTAATGATGCTGCTACAGCTAATATTGCATTAAACCAAGTCTTGAAAGGAGCAGAAGTTATGGACTGATACCCGTTTGAAAGCTGAGGGAGAGAAATTAGAAGTAAAGTGCATGTGGGTTGGTAGTGAGTGGTAAGGAGAAAAGTAGGACTGAAAATGGCGTGAGGCACCGGAGGTACTTGAACTGGTGGCTAGTCAATGATGAAATTTCCACAAACAAGGTTGACTGGGAGAATCAGTATAAGGGACCATCAGGACCTTTCTTTATTTCAAATGTGTTCTCTCTAGGTATCATATTCCAACTAGCAATGCCAAATTGGGATTTGTATCTGTGTGTTGGAAGCTGGAGCAGAGTTTGACGTCTAGGTTAAAGGTTTGGAGTCGCTATGCACAGATGTCACCCAAACCCTGGGGCTTGAGGAAGTCACGTGAAGAAAGCATGTAACAAAGGAGACAAGGTACCGGGCTGCAAGAAAGTATGAAGACTTGCCAACATTCAGAGGCCAGGGGGAAGAAGGGATCAGAGGAGACCAAGAAGGAGTCATTGGTGGATGGATACAAGATGCTCAGATGACATGGGCCTGCAGAATCCTTGAGGGGACAGTTATTCAAGGAGGAAGTGGGGGAGTGCAGAAGAGGAGAGAGGGCAGCACTGGATTTGGAAACACAGTAACTACATCCTGAAAACCTCTGTGGAGTGCTGGATTTCAAAGCAAGCAGGAATTGATTGAAAATAGAACTGGAGGTGAGAAAGTGGGGACGACGTATAGAGGACTCCCTGTGTGTAGGGAGTAGAGCTGCGGGGTCCATTTTGGAGCAATATAGTGTGGGACTCACCCACAGCTAGATATTGGGAGAATATGGTGGTATAGATGACAGGGGGGTGAAAGAAAGGAGCATATTCTTGAAATAATTACAGGGGAGTTAGAAATGAGGATTTGTTTGAAGTTGCAGATCTAGCTGCTTATCCACCTAAAATGACTTATCATTCAAAATTCAGTATAAGATCACCTACTTTAAAAACACTTCCCTCGTCAGATTTAAATGTTCCAAACATTGCTTTATAGGTTATTAAGATGGAATTTTGAGTCTTCCAAGAGTTCTGAAACTTATTTTTGAGTATGGAATATCATATATAAGATGAAGGTAGCTCTACATATATACACACACACACACACACAAAAAAAAAAACCACTATTTGTGAAAGGTAGGCTGATGCAGAGGCTGAGTAGGTGGAACAGTTTGGAAAGGGCATTGGGGAATCTTCAGGGGATGATGGAAGAATTTCGATCTTTAATTTCGTAGTGGTTACACAACTCGATGTACTGGTCAAATCTTATAGAAGTATACAATAAAGGGATACTGGTGCTACACAAATCAGATAGCAAACACATCCGTTTTTAAAAGCTCTCAATGTGAGCTTCTCAGGTCATGTGTGGTAGTAAGATTCTTTTTGCATTCTTGTTTAAGAAGCAAATGCATCATCCTTGGCAAAAAGGAGGACAGTAAAATATCATGTTCCTGAAGTGCCCCTCTCCACTGCCCAAAACATAAGCAAGTTAAGGAAACAGTAAGAGGGAATATGGGCAGAATATACATTGAAGAACCCTGGCTTTCTTCCTATGTGCTGGGAATTAAGTGAATTCTTTGAAGGTGACCCTGCTCAAGCCAGCTAAGGCAAGAATGTCATTGCTTCTGTAGCCCAGTTCATAAATCCTTCTCCCTGTGGTTACCGGCATTGACCAGAGCATGCAGAGAGGACAGTGCTCACCAACTGCCTGCCACTGCACAAAGCTTCCTGGAGCCTGGAGTTTCCATTCTCTGGATGGCACCATGTCAACCAGCAGTGCACCCCTCCAGTCACCACCATGTGATCTTCTGTAGAGCATTTCTCAGTAGATGCTGTGTCTTATTTCCTGTCTCTGAGCACCTTCTCTGTTCACTTGACAGCTTACACCTCTGCCTTAACAGAATGGACTTGGATCTCATAGCTGACGAAGGGGATTCCTCCATCCTTTCTGCACTCTGGCATACAAATTGTCCTGCTCTGTGAACAACAGGAGAAAGAGGAGGGGTGTGTCCAGGGTTCGCACAATGGGCCTGGTTCCCTGTGCACTTCACCCATCACCCTCATCCTGACCTGAAAGCAGAGCAGCCCGGCAGTCCAGGGCTCAGAGGGGCAGGAAGGACAAGGAGGGGAGGCGAGAGAGGGGAATCAAAAAATAAGCGAAAATAAAAGCGATTTGGCTAGTTAGACACTGGAGATTGAATAAATATGCTGATCTTCCCCTCTCTATAAGTATTACTAAACTTCATCACCAAAACTATATTCAGAGAAGAAAAAAATATCACTGAATAAATACAAAGAAAATGGGGAAAATGGACACAGGAGAGGACATATGGGCATTTGTGCATAATTCAACAATAAAGAAACTAGAATTCAGAGCAGTTACGTTCTGTACATCTCAAAAAACAAAAAAGATTACGAATATTTGAACATATTCATACAGAAATGATGAATGTTTGAGGAGACAGATATAGTATGATTTAAACATTTCACAGTATACACCATATATCACATAGTACCCCATTAACCTAAATGATGTTTTTGTTTTTATGTACTGATTTGTAAATAAATTTAACTTTTCAAAGAAACTAGAGTTTCATATACAGCCAAACTGTCAGTTAATATGAAGGCTAAACAACAAACTTTTCAAAATATACTACCTTTTTACGTATTATTTGGAATATATTGTAGGTTCTTCTCCACCAAAATGAGAGATTCAGACAAGACAGAGGAAGGTCTGGAATTCTTCAAGGGCTCAAGACAAAGGGAATTCCTACAGAGGAGAGAGAGGGGGTGAGGACTAACCAGGAAAACCAACAGCAGAAGACACATCAGCATGGTGCACACATGCCTGCTCTGAAGAGAGGAATTATGCAATTAGGATGAATGAAGTAAAAATAAAAAGAAATAAAAATATAAGCTTATGAATAAAATTATGGTGAGAGGTACCAGAATTGTAACCCTAAAGACTGAGAGAGGCTTGTAAAATAACATCAAGAATGAAGTAGTAGAAGCCATGAACCTCTCTTTTTAGTCTCAATTTCTACACACTTTGAATTTGGAAGCAATGTACCTATATTGAATGATATTTTACAAAATCGTTTTTTAAAAATGTATGAGTGAATATAAAACCAAGATAACAAGAGATCACAGACACTTGCCTTGGAGCCCAGTGCTTGTCCATCAACTTCTCTGCCTCTTCTTTTGAGAGCTCTCAAGGCAAGGGCCCTGTTGTGTGGCCCTTCTGCACCCTCACAACTTGCACATGAAAAACACAGCATACACTCAGGTTCTCCTCCGTGTATTCAAGCAAATTGCCCAACAAAGGATGGATGGCTCATGGTTATTAAGAATTCACAAAACAGCAAAATATACACCAAAGCAAACCCAGGGGACAGCACAGACAACAGTGGGACTGACTCAGTTCTTCACAGCAAATTACAGCTTTGGGAACCTCCTGGGATGAGGACCCAAGGCTTCTCATCAAGATGGTCTCAGATTCACAAGTGCCTACCTCTCTGTCTAAAAGCAAATCGCCTCTTCATGTTTTCCCTGAAGTGTTTACCATCTTACAAGGCCATCCTCAGACGAACCACCTTCTTTGTCCTCTGTAATTTAGTTAATGGAACCATCACACAGCTGGAGACTAGCCCACTGTTATTCACAGCTTTCATCTTTAACATGTCTTTTTATAGATTGATCAGAAGTTAGCCTAGAAGTTAGTGCAATTCCAAAATTATTTTTTATAAAAACAGGAAAAAGAATGCACAATTTATTATATGCCCAAGGCATGGGAGTTTTAGCCTCCCCAAGATTCCTTTTTCAAAACATTTTAAGATGACTTTAGATTGTCATACAGATTTAAGAAATAATATGGAGAGATCCTATATTCCCTTTATCCCATTTTTCTCAGTGATAACAACTGCCATAACTAGAATGACATTATCAGAAACAGTAAAACAACATTGATGCAACCTATCATTCTTACTCAGATTTCACCAGATTTCCATGTACTCATCTGTGTGTATTCAGATTCCCTTTTTCTTCTTCATTTTTATCCATGGAGTTATGACCAGCATGCAAATCATGTCTCCATGTGAGGCTCTCATCAGATAAGTGGCCTTGGAAACACTTACTTACCCCAGAATCTATATTCAGGTAAAATATTGTTCAGTAGCTACAACATTTTAGACCCTTTTCTGAATAACATATATACTCTCATATTTAATATCCCTAACAACCACGTATAAAAGTCAAGAATCTTCATCACCCTAAGGATGAGAGTTTTGGAATTAGGAGAAGGGTAGCAATGTGCAGACTTCCATTTGCTTCTAAATGACACATGAGATTGACACCTTGTGTTAAAGCCAAAATTTTTCTAGAGTCCAAGGCAAAATTCTTAACTAGTTTTTATTTTGTAATAACTCATTATGACTTGGCTAACCCAATCAAATTTCCTCTTTCCACAGCTAGTCAAGTAAGGTTCTAAGAAAGGAAATGGTGATAAGCTTTGAAGAGAACAAAATTAGAGGGATGGGACAGTGCTCAGGAATTACAGGCACAAAGTGTGCTCCAGTGGCGTTCCACAGGTGGCGCTAGGCAGAGAAGCATCAAGAGGCAGGAGAGTGCTGGGCATGGTGGTGCACACCTGGAATCCCAGAGACTGGGGAGGCTGAGGCAGGAGGATTCAAAGTTTGAGGCCAGCCTCAGCAGCAACAAGATGCTAAGCAACTCAGTGAGACCCTGTCTCTAAATAAAATACAAAATAGGGCTGGGATGTGGCTCAATAGTTGAATGCCCCTGAGTTCAATCCCTGGTACCCTCCCTCCCCACAAAAAAGAGCCAGGACAGTAACAGTGAGCAGGCAAAGAAGACAAGGGAGACCCCATGACTGCTACTTCCCCAGTGCACAATGCTCTGGCCTTTTCAACCCATATGTGGCCCTGGTCTACTGGAAGCCTGAACCATGGAGCCAACCTGCACTGCCTCCCAAGCCCATCATTTCTGTGCATGGTGCAGGCTCTGAAACTTGGCCTTGAGATTCGCTGTGGTTACAAGATGACCTTCATGGAGGTGAAGTATGAAGGAAAAATGGTGGGAAAGCACCCAGTTTCCTTGCTCCCTTAAGGAAGATGCTGAGGAAAGTCCTACACTAAGGAGATCCACTTGCCCACAGTGACCCGTTGCTCAGTAACCCATTTTAACTGGCTTCCTTCCCTCTCTGGTCTCACCTCCCTCTTATCTTTCTGATTCTTTCTGGCTTCCCAAGCAAGCTACCTGGCCTCAAATTTTATCTCTGTGGCTGTTTCTGGGGGATTATGTATTTAAGAAGTATATGCAATGTGTCTTCCTGTGTCTCAACAGGTATATTTGATTCTTTGCTTTTCTTTAGCCAATTATTGGGCAAGCATTTATTAAGTACTTCTGTAGGCTGGCCACAATGTTCAATGGTAGGTACAGTCAGAGAATCAACACATGATTCAGTTCCCCAATGAATGAATATTTTATGGAAATATAACATTTTATATATATGTAAATAAATGTAACATAATTATTAGATTACCGTAGTTAAAAAGAAAATCTTATGGACATAAATGATTTAGAGATTCAATAGTTTTCTAATAGTTCCATATCAAGGCAGGGATTCAAAAGATGTAAATTTAATTCAAATTCCAGGAGAGGTGGCAACCACTGGGATAGAATGGAGAAACAAGGTTTAGCATATTTTGTTTGATAAATTTAGTTACAGGTAGGAGTTGTCATTCATTGTAGTAGATTATGGGAAAGGATTTTCAGGGGAAAAATGAGTAAAAATAGTCTATACTGCTAATTTTTATGTATTAGCATCCACTAGCCTCCCCTCAACTCACTATTAAGCAAATTTCTTCACATAGATATTCTTAACTCTAATACGAATCTCAAAAAATGTGATGGATGACCTTCAAAGGAAGTATATCTCATCTCTGGCATATCGTGATTTTTTTTTCTGACTTTTACTAGCCTAAAATGGAAATCTTCATATAAATATAAGCACTTGGGTCATTGAAACCCTCCTCTTATGATTAGCTGTAAAAATATGCCCATTTCAAATACTCCCTGAAATAGTAACAGAATCAGCATGTAGCTCATGCCCAAGAATTCCAGGAGTGTTTTTCCACTCTCGTTAAAATGTGCTGCAATGAGAAAATTATGTGAATATCATCTAAAAGCTTTACAAGGAAACTCTTTAAAATTGATAGTTATAAGTGTTTACAATACAAATTCAAGGTGATTACATGATGATTAGCACTTGCTTATATGTCTCTTTAAAAACCCACACAATCTGTTTTAAACAGCAATCTCTCTGAACACTTGACCTTGATGAGGTTGATGCTGATTTTGGTGATGAACTTTTAGAAACCAGGTTTTATTATTGGGCCATGTCTTGGCATTTTCTAATAGTTCCATATCAAGGCAGCAATAGAATGTCTACCATTGGCCAAGGTTTGGTTCCAGGTATTAGGAGGATACTTTCAGGGGTAACAGCAACAACGTCTTACTTTTGTTGAGTGCTTAGTATACTCCAGAAAACCTTATAAGTAGTTTTCCTGCAACTAATTTTATTTATTTTTGGAAGCAATTGTGTTCTGAAAAGCAAATCTGGGATCAAGTTTTGAATTGTCACTCCTAGCTGGTGGCCCCTCCTGATTTCTGCACAATTCCTTGTATTTAAATTCTGCATTTTAGCCAATAGAGGGTGATCGAGTCTTCATCTAAACCAAGTGGAAATATCACAGGGTTCAGGATGACGTCCAGATCAGTGTTTGTTGAGATGGGAAGTTGTCTTTGGTCCTTTTACAGAGAATGTTCCCTCGATTTATCCTCTTTTTCTTACAAATATTGGGATCAAGTAGGATCAGGGTAAGACCCAGAAGGACTGGGGCAGAGAAAGACCATAAGGACTTCCAGATGATAGTGCCAAATACATTTGAATTTTAGTGGTATGTCAGTATAGCTGCTGTTCTAATCATCACAAATTTTACTCACTTTCCTTCCCATGTTAGCACCCATCCTTTGTTCATCAATAAAAGTAATCAGAAATCATATCCATTTATGACATCAAGTCTTTTCATCAAAAGGTAGTCTGTATATCAGTACAGTTATGATTTAGAGATCTCTGAACTAATGGAACCAGTTATTTCCATCATGATTATTATGTAATCATAAATTCTTTAAAAAATGTCATCAAATTTCCTGAAGACAAGTAAAAATTCAATATGAGATATAGGACAGGGTTTTGGTAATGATTATAATTAATCCCATCTGGAAGGGGAACTGAGGCTAATGCAGATCAGATGCCACTCCATAGCAATTATGATATCCTTCCCACCTGTGCAGGGTGGAGTAAGAGCTTTGATCTGAGTTGAAATGCACTCATTGCCTGGAAGTACCCCTTTTCTGCTCTTCTTTGTGGCCTCTGTTCACTCCCAGGAAAAGGAACCATTTTTTATGATTGATTCCTTAGCAGCATCCGAAATGTGTACCAGACCACGTGGCTTTCTGGCTGCTGATAAAAAGCTTGGTTTCTGCTTCTAGAAGGTTACTGACACAGACTGGTTTTAATCTTAAATAATCATTTTCAATTTTCACCCAAACTGGTGCATCTTTGGGTGGCAAAACCCTCAGTCACTTAGTGGTCATTTTTTACTGGATTTAAATCCCATCAATTCTATATGACAGCCACAAACCATCCAATTCTTTGAGGCTTAATTCTGACATCTCTTATATTTAATTGTGTGCATTTTCTACCACTGGCCAGTAATCATCTGTTCAGCTCCACACGATTTCTCAAGCTTGTTGGCTGGGTAGGAAAGCCCCCCACTTCAGGCTGTCGCTGAGCTCTTTGGCTCATTTCAAAGGCTCTTCTGAGTGCCATCACCTTAACAGTCTCACAGTCCCATGATCAAGTGGCTCTGGCCTGAGGGCCAGGCTGACTTGTCTAGGGTGGTATAGTAAAATCAGCCATTGTGAGTGCCCCTTAAAAATCATGTGGCTGAGGAGCGAGGGTGAGAATGTACTGTAGGGAGGAGCGACAGCTCAGAGATGGCTTCCATTCACCCAAGGCCAACAGTAGCAAGACCGAACTACTCATTGGAGTGTTAGTTCTTGGTTTGGAGAATATGAGGGTGATAAAAAAAAATAATAATAATTTCTGCCATTTTGGAGATTATGTTTAATAAAGCAATAAAGAATCTTAGATCCAAACAGTATTTGGAGGTAGATTTGAAAAGCTTTCCCAGCAGATGGCAGATGTCGTAAGATCAGTGGGTTTCACTTCCTCAATGGAGGGGCGCAGCCTGCAGGAGCACCAGGCAGCTGGGTGCCTGTCTCACCCTCTGTCCACGCACAGAACCAGGCTCATTAGGACGGGTCCTCTGGGATTCCTCCAAATTGCAGGAAGTCCTCCCACAGCTCAATTTCCTCCCAGTCCTTTGACTTCATTCTGTTCCTCTCAGAATGTCAGAAGATTCTCATTTCCCTGCTAACCAGAAGGGAGGCCTTTGATGAAATGACAGTTTGTGAACTTTACGAATTGCAGGTAAACTTTTAATGGGCCATTATTTTGATTTTCCTTTCAAGTATAGGATCTTTGGCATTTGATCACCATATTCTTTTTCCTCTTCAAAATAGAATGTGGTCTTTCTGGTTATTCACAACGCTCAAAGGTAAATTAATGACTCTTGAAGGAGAAAGAGCAAGAGAAAAACAAAATTATACTGGAAAACGGCTAGGGAGATGGCTCTAATTGTACAGTTTTAGCATTTTTTTCTTCATTTATATTTTAAAAATCCCTGTAGAATTTACTGAAAAGTAAAGTACGTTTTTTCTTCTTAGAAAAATAGGAAAGCTTAGGCATGACATTACTTTTATATTCTTCCATCATTAAGATTCTTAAGGAGTTTTTCCTAGAATTATAAACCTTTTAATTGATATCCACTGATATTGAACACATTATGTTCTGGAGTATCTATGATATTTTAGAACACAATCTAGATTTTCAAGAAGGTTGTAGTTTGATATTTTCTGGAATAAAATTTAAGGAGTATTGTAGCTAATTGGTACATAATTTGCATTTGTCCAAAGAACTGGTAAGAATCTCTCTTCCTAAATAAAAATATGTCCATTTCTTTGACATGAAGGAAAAAGGAATTCTAAAGGTCTAGTTCTTGTAATTGATGGCCTTTTGCCCACTCAAAGTAACAGATGAAGAGTAGGGCCTGCCTCTGTGGGACTGAGCACTCAGAGTGCACATAGCTACTTAGCCACAGACCAAAATATTGTGTCTGTGTGTTGATCGTCCACTGTTCTTTCCTCTCCTTTTTCTATTTCCTTACTCTGGTTAAGTTATATTTGGATCAAGTTTAAAATCAAAATATTAATTCTCTTCTACCTTTGTTTTTCTTTCAAAAGACTCCTTTATTCTCTCCTCACTTTGTGGCCATGTTCCTAGAAATATTCTATTCTTACTGCACAATAACAGCTTCAATAAATATTCTAATAATAACAATTATGAATAATATTTATCTTTATTATTCTTATCATAACTAGATAGGGTCACTCTGCAGTCAGTACTAATTCCAGCACCTTCCTTCTTCAGTGCCTTTAGTAGGACAGACACTGGGAGTCCAAGATTTGTGATTGTGCTTTGTCAACCACTGACACACAAAGTTGATTAGGAAGACAGGTTAATAACAGACTAGATTTATGGCTGAGTAAAACTCCACTGTGTGTGTGTGTGTGTGTGTGTGTGTGTGTGTATCACATTTTCTTGACCCCTTCATCTATTGATGGACACCTCGTCTGATTTTGTAAGTTGGCTATTGAGAATTGTGCTGCTATAAACACTGATGTAGCCATATCTCTGTATGATACTGGTATTAATGCTTTTGGATAAATACCATGGAGTGGGATATCTAGTTTATATATTGATTCCCTTATGCCTAGTCTTTTGAGGAATCTCTATACTGCTTTCCAAATTGGATATACTAAATCGCAGTCCCAACAACAATGTATTAATGTGCATTTTCCCCTGCATCCTTGCCAGCAATTTTTATTTGTATTCTTGATGATTTCCATGCTAACTGGAGGGAGATGAAATCTCAATTGATTTGCATTTTCCTGACTTCTAGGATGTTGCACATTTGCTGGTAAATGGATGGAACTGGAGAACATCATGCTAAGTGAAATTAGCCAGACTTTGAAGTCAATGGTTGATTCTTTTCTCTTATGTGCAAATGTTAGAACAAAATAAGGAAAAAAAACACAGGGGGAATCCCATGAAAATACCAGGAAAAATCAGTGAAGTAGAGGGATGGACTTGAGGAGGAGTAGGGAGGCATGAGGAAAAGGAGGAACTGGGGAAAGGAATTGAACAAATCATGCTCTTCACATGTATGAATTATCACAGGGAATTGTTCTTTTATGTCTATCTAAATAGCACCGATTTAAAACACAGTAAATAAATGGAAGAGCCCTAGAGTTGAGGAGGAGGTACAGGGGAGGGAGGAGAGGAGGGAAAGAGGAATTCCTAGGAACTAAAATAGAGCAAATTATATTCCATGCATGGATGAGTCTATCAAAATGAACCCCACTATGATGTATAATGACAATGCATTAATAAAAACATTTTTAAAAGAGGGGACTGGACTTCTACTCTTTCTCTCAGTAATAGCAGTTGGAGACATTCTGTCTTCCTTAGGCAGTATCACACTATTTGAAACATGTCACTTGGTTTAGTTATTAAGATGCAGGAAATGAGGCTTCTATTCTGCTGGGACAAACCAGAGCAGGTACACCTGGTTCTAGACCTGCCAGCAATAGCAGCAGACTATAGGTGGAGGTTTGGTGGCTTGGAATTGGAGCAGGTATTTACAGAGATGGCCTCCCCTTTCTGCAGGTTCTCAGGTCATGGGAGAAGAGAGGCTTTCTTGATAGGCCTGTTCTCAAGTATGGTTTCAGGAACTATTTCTGAAGGCTATAACTAAAGTCTAGCTTTTTGGTTCTTTTGTTTTTTTAGCACAAAAAAATCCACTTAACAATCTGTAATAAATCCATCTGTGCTTAAAACAGCCAGACAGTTTATGTCTCTGCAGCTGAACTTTAACAAATTCATTTTGTATCACTTTTTGACTGTTTTAGTACTTGTCTTCCTGGCAACTCATGTTTGAGGGCAAAATTCATGCCTGCTTAATGCCACTATCATTTTTCCTTCCAGAGTTTTACAAATGTCAGGTGGCATCAGAGTCACAGAAGATGCTCACAAGTGATGTGCTAAAAGGTATAGACCTTTAATAAGTAAAACACAAAAAAAGGAAAAACACTCAACAGTTTCTTCTATGAAAGGAAGATAGCTTCTATCCAGAGATTATATGGAAGAACATGTTGTGTTTTTTATCCTTTACTTCCTTCAAATGTTTTCTACTTTCTCCCTACAATTTCCTTTTGATTGAAATGTGAGTGATAAGAAGGATTCACTTATAAAGTAGAAATACTTAATTCACAAGGGTATTGAGTGTTTAAAATAAATTACACAGTTGAGATTTTAAACTAAATTTTCATCTTGTTCTTTTTTCTTAATTCCTTATTTCCATCTTAGTTAAAGAGGGAAACCTTCAACATAGCAAATTTAGAAACATTCAAGATCATCAAAGACAACAACAGGACTCAATCAGTTGCTTTCTTGCAACTGAAGAATTCAGAAATTTAGAAAGATTATTTGAATGTTTTTACAATAGATATTACAACAAAAATTTTAAAATAACCCATCTCCAAATTCAATGTATAATTATAATTATATTTTTATTACTTTCTCTTATGTATAATAAATTCATTTTTATATACATATTTATATATTCACATGCACATATGGCATATATAAATTCATGTATAATTAAATTTATATTTAATGCATGCTAATTTTATATTATTTGTATTATAATGCGTATATATATATATATATATATATATATATATATATATAATATTATTTATCTCATTCTAATACCTGACTTGGAAATATTTTTAATTTTGGGAAAAAATATTTTGCCTCAATTTTAATTTTAAATAGAGGTATTATTAAAAATGCACTGGAAATTTTTCCAAACCAAATTGGTTTTGGTATCTGTGTATAGGTGGTATTTATTTCATTGTAATGCTTCAGATCAGAATTGTCTATTCTGACTATGGAAAAGTTCTATAGAAAAATGAGTTATAAAAATGCTAATGTTAAACAGATAATTAAAGATAAGAAATAATCATTACTATGTGATCCTAAATCCTAAAGTCCTGAAAACAAATTATCAAAATATAAATAGTAATCTGCAGGTAGTGAATATATTTTGAGTATTTATGTTTAGTTCTCCTTTGTAATGTCTTAATTTTTTCAAATATTGTCTAATTAATGCTTTTGCATTGTTTTGTTTTGCTTCTGTCCCAAATACCTATCACCTGACCTGAAATATAACTAGAAATTGATACATATTTCTTTAGTGGTTGAATGAATGAATAAATCACTCCTATATATGGCTTCCCACATGATTTTCCAAAACAGAGCATAATTCCTTAGGGGCACATTATATTTCTGTAGATCTGCACCCCAAACGATTCAATGTGTGTGGGGGGGAACCTTAATGATATTTAGGACTGAGTGGTAAAGCTAAGCATGACAGTAAGATTATAAAGTTTTCCAAGACTCTTCCTCTCTGGGATTTCATATATTAGAACAGCATTGTAAGTGTTGTGAAGTGGAAAATTGGTGAAGAAATGACTGGAATTTCAATATCCAGAAAATTAACAGAATTCAGCAAAGTGGATTCTGCAGTCAAGACCTTGAGTCTAACAAAGTGAAGGCTATGTGTGAACATGGAATTTTGATGCAGGTCATGTCTGAGATGTGAGCCTCATCATATGAGGTAAAGATATTCACATTGCCTGGACAGCAGCAAGGAGACGAGTAGAAAGGGATCTGCAGACTGGCATCACCAGAAAGCCAATTAGAAATGCAGAGACCTAGGCTGTATCTATCTCAGACATACTGAAACAAATATTTGAAGTTTGAGAGACATTATTTCCTCTAAACTAATGTGTCTGTGCTCTAGCCATACATGGGAAGTTTGTGGGGCATTATTGAATCACACTGAAGCTTGGGATCCACGCTGGAACATTAAATCAGAAGCCAAACAAGGTGGGAGCCAGGAAGCCCAGGTGATTCTTATTATAGAGGAGGGACACACACAGGTCAGTGGCTCTCCTTTTAAATTAGTAAAAAATTATCAAACACTCCAGTGGTGTTGCAAGTTTTGCTACCAATTACTATAATAGAAATTAAAATATAGGAATTATTAAATGTTTATTTTTTATTTAACTAATATTAGTGTCATTATATACTAGCATACTGAATATATTTACATGAAACATAACTCTGTTTTTCAGAACAAATCTAATGAAAATAGTATCATTTTATATTTTTGCATTTCTCTCTAATATCTGCCTTAATAGAAGTCTCGGATTCTCCTGGCTGCTTCTCCATTCACATTGTAGCTGTGTGTTTTGTTAAACTATAGAAAGGTAAACTGACCACATAAAGGTGTACAGCGAGGAAAACAAGGAGAATATTAATAGCCCTTTCAGAAATTGAGGATAATTTTTAACAGTATACCAAAACTTGAGGAGAAATATTTCCTTAAAGCTCAGTTAAGTGTCAAATGTAAAAGCAGTGGTGTACTTTTTGAACTGTTACATTTGAGTCCATTGGACTTTATCATCAAGATTTTGAAATGTGCACCTATAATTCAGAAAAGCATGCATTTACTGAATTATGAATTATTAGAAATGTTTTTATGCATCTTGTTATACAACAAAAATATATTGTTCATATCAGCACCATTCTCATCAGAATTGTTATAAACCTAATAAACAATTTGTTTTCCCAAATTCTGAGTTTCAGTTGAATGATCAGGTCTTTGACTAGGGCTATTTATTTACTTGAAGAAAGAGCTCATATATGTATATGTGTGTGTGTGCATGTGTGTGTGTGTATATATATATATATATATATATATATATATATATATATATATATATTTGTGTGTGTTAGGAAAATTGATCCCAGGGTCTCATGCATGCTCCAAAACCGTCTATGACTGAGCTATAGCTATATTTTAATATTACTTTGAAACTTTTCTATATCTGAAAGCACATTGGAGACCTCTGAGGGTCCACAGGCCACTTGGGTCTTGCTACTCTACTTCTCCATCAAGTTGAGACTTTAGTCACTTTTCGGTAGAATTTCAACAATTCCCATATGTTTGTGGTGCACATCTGAGCTATTTTTTTTGACCAAGTGTACCCTTATTTAATTTCAATCTGTTGAGATCTGACTCGTGCCCCACTGCATAAAAAGTCTCTAAAACACTATCAACATGGAGCCCTTAAAGAGCAAATATCTTTAATTGATAAATATAGACACTGTTAATTATGTAAGCAGTTACCAATAGTTCTTTCTAAAAGATAATTTTACAAAGAAAGCAGTTTTCAATTATTATTCTGTTCATAATTATTAAGCTAGTTTTCTGATTCATACATATGTACATATATAAAATCACAAAATAGAAATGAAACTGGAATTATTGTAACTCAATAACAAGAAGAGGCAATTTAAAAAATAAAAAAAAATAAAAAACTGCACTAAATATGTTTATTTCCTAAGACCATGAAATACTTACTTCCCATTGGCCATTTATTGGATATTTGGGGAGTTGCCCATCCAAATTTATGATGCCTTTTCTTTTTCTTATTTCATTAATTGAACTCAAGAAATAGGACTAAAAAGAACACATTTTGATGTTTTAAAGAAGAGAGAGAACAAACATCCACCTCTAGGCCTACTATATCAAGAAGTCCCAGACCAAGGAGCCCATGAATATTGTCCTTTTCTTGTAATTTTTATTATGATTTCTTTTCTCTTCTTTCAAGGAAGAGGAAGCACCTGTGGACTTCTCTATAAAACTTGGAATTTTTCCATTAATAGTTTTCACTTCTGCATTCAGTGTTAAGGAAACTAAGATACTCTATGCTGCATGACTAAACCATCAACATGGATGATAACTTACAGCTGTTCCTAAGTTCTCAACACCATTTTGTCAGAATATTTTTTAAATGCCTACTAAGGAAATTCATATGTAGGTGAATAAAGGCATAGCAGGCAAATTACTTTTAGAATAACTCAAACCACTGAAATTGTGTTCTTATTTTTGTTTTCAGATACACAGCCCAACTGTTTCAGGCCAAATGTCATCCTTCTTCTGTTTTAATCTTCTGACATAAATTTTTTAAGCCCCCTGAGAAAGTCATGAAAACTTTACTCCCTAAACATTCATTCAAAAAGCAAATGCAGTTAATTCTCAAAGTCAAATTTAGTGTAACTAGAGGAGCAGTTACCAAAGGTTCTCTGTAATTGATGTGTTTTACATAAAAACAGCAGTTCATCCATTCATGGGCTCCCAACATAAAAGACACTGCATTTGTGTGGAGAGTACAATTGCCTGGTAATTTTTCATCACAACTGGAGTCCTTTATCTTCTGTCAGTCAACACTGGGAAACAGGAGTTTTATGCACTCCAGTTAAGTAACAGAGAAGGGGGTCCAGAGCAGCCTGTAGAAAGGCAATGCCTAAAATGTCTGTATCTTCCTTCATAGGCCTTGTCTAAGCAAAAATGATTTCCCCAGTGGTGGACAATCTGGTATTATTATAAATAATTACACATTTAAAGCCATAAACGTGAGCTACTGTCATGTAGAAATCCCATTTTAATTGTACTTGTTCTAGTTTCACACTGAAATGTAATGGCAATTTAATTAACTTAACCAATCTACCAATAACCTTTGACTGCATTACATATTATTTCTTCATTAACATTCAGAGGGGAAAAATTGGGTGTTTCTATTCCTTATTCTGGAAGTGGTGATATGAGGCTTATGACAATACAAAATGCAAAACTTACACTGAATTTAAAAATTTGAAATTTTGACCCTTTCTTCTTTAGTTGTATAAAGTGATGTACCTGTGATTAGAATGAAGTTAATGTCCTTGTTTGTTGAGCATGTGATAAAATCAAAATGAACCACTCAAATGTCATTAAAACTTGGAAATTTTATGAGAGGATTTATTATTTCATTGAATAACACTGTTTTAGAGATAAGGAGTTTGAAGCACAGAGAGATTAGGCAGTTTCTCAATTTCCCCTATCATTATAATAGGAAGGAGGAAGTGGTAGAATAATAGCACAAAATATTTTTTCTTAAATATTATTTCAGTTTTATTATACATTGTTTTAAGTGCTTAATTTGCAAATAGAGATTACATATATTTAAAGTGCACAATGGAAGATTTAATACATATATGCATTGTGAAATGATTCCCACAATCAAATAAGTCAACATGTCTGTCACCACTCACTCTGTACATTAGCTCCCTTACTTTTTTGTCTTGTAAGTGAAATTTTGTGCCCTTTTACCAACATCTCTTAATTTCTCTCCCAACTGCTGATAACCACTGCTCTACTCCCTGTATCTATGAATTCAACTTTGTAAGGTTCTATCTGTAAGTGAGATAATAGTTTTTGTTTGTGTCTGATATGTGTCATTGAGCATAATGTCCTCCAGATTCAACCGTGTTATTGCAAATGATATGATTCCCTCCACTTACTTGGCTGGATAATATCCTCTGTGAATACATGCATACTTATACACACTTTCTTTATCCATGCATCTGTGAGTGAACACTTAGTTTGTTTCCCTATCTTGATTATTGTGAATACTATTGCAATAAATATGATGCTATGGATGTCTTTCTGAGATGCTAATTCCATTTATTTTGGATATAGAAGAAAAGTTTGCTGATTTTTGTGGTAGTTCTACTTTTAATTTGTTGAGGAAACTCTTTGCTGATTTCCATAATCACTGCACCAATTTACCTTTTTTCCAAGTGCATACAAGGGTACTCTTTTTTTCCAGAAAATCACTAATGACTATCTCTTATATTTTTGACAACAGCCATTCTAAGAGGCGAGAGGTGGTAGTTCATGTGGTTCTTATTTCGATTTGGTACTTGGTACCTGGGCCCCAGGCCCTGGCTGGTGTCCCAAAATGGGTGCAGCTACGTGCAGCCAACCCTGGAGTCTCCCCCAGAGCAGTCCTCTAGGCCGTGGTAGCCGTGATAGTGGTGGTTGTTGGCTGCAGGCAGTGGGTCAGCAGAAGTGTGGGCTGCAACTGTGGCTGTGAGGGCAGCGTCACCAGGCGATCTCCAGGGGTCAGGAGCAGTGTCAGCTTCAGTTGCATTTGGGGCAGTGCTTTCTTCTGGGGCAGCAGCACCCAGAAAGTAGACCTCCAGGCGACCTCAGGCTGGCAGCAGAGGAATCAGAGGCAGCAGCAATGGCGGGGGTGGTGCAGGCCGAGGCTGATTCTCCCATAATAACATTTTTAAGTGTATTTATTTGTTCTTTTGAGATATACTTGGCAGTTGATGCATTATACATCCAAGGAGCACAACCTGTTCTAATTAGGATCCCCTCCTGCAGGTGTACATGGGGTGGAGTCCTCTGGTTGTGTGTCTTCCTCTATGAACTTAGGAAAGTCACGGTGTGACAGGACCTTTCAGAGGAGGTGCATAGTGGCAGGTATCGGGTACCTGGAGGTTGGGTTGGTAGGACTTGGCCCCTTGTCACTTTTTTGACTTCTGGCCATGATGTCAGTGGTTTTGCTCTGCCACATATGCCCACCATGACGGGGTTCCCCCCTACAGTCCTGGAAGTAATGGGATTGACTGTTCGTGGACTGGAATCTCGGAACTGTAAGCCAAAATAAACCCTTTTCTTTACAAGGCCATTATCTCAGGTGTTTATAATAGTGATGGAGACCTGTCTCACATGATGAGAATACTGAATCAGAATTCAAAAACCTCCTAAAAAGAAAAGCCCAGGACCAGATGGCTTCACAGGGGAATTCCACAGTGTTTAAAGAAAAAATAATGCCAATCCTCCTCAACCTCTTCCAAAAATGAAAGACTAGGGAATATATCCAAAGTAATTTTACACTTACCTCATACCACAACCTGACAAGGGTGCTACAAGAAAATAAAATGACAGACTGATATCCTTAAAGAAGGAGGATGCAAAAATCTTCTACAAAATATTAGCAAATAATATTCAACAGCCTATCCACAGGATCATGTCATGTTCAAGTGGGATTTGCCCCTGGGAAACAAGGATGGTTCAACAACCATATTAATAAAGGTGAAAAGCCACATTAATAGAATGAAGGATAAAAATTACATGATCACCTCAATGCATGCAGATAAAACATTTGAGAAAACTAAACATGTTTTCATAAGAGAAACTCTCAACAAATTAGATTCAGATAGAATAGTTTAAAAAAAGATTATTCAGATAGCACTCTCTCCACTCTATCCTACCACAGTCTAAATAAATGAAGTTCTATAGGTATTTAATCTTCCCACCCATAGTATTAAAAATGAGCAAGAATTAAAAATGTGAAGCAGATAAAACCAATCATCAAATCAGAGTTTAAAACGTCTGTGATTCCACAGGCACATAAAAGAAGTGTGCTTTAAAGGCATTGGAGTTTTGGCTACAGGTTGGATGTTGAGCATCTAGGAGTTCAAACTGGACAAAGAGGACTGTTCCTGCTGAGCACTGCATGTTGTAGGTTATCACTTTCCCCTGAGTGCTGCAGGAAGTTACTTGTGTATCTTAAGCAAGAAGATGACATAAATATACATGGCCCATATGTGTGCACAGGTGTTCCTGCGTTTGTGTGTTAAGAACAACCTAGCAAGTGTATTTGGGGGCAGGGATTCTATAGTGTTGCAGAAAGACAAGGAGTTGTTCCCACTACCTTCAGGAGCATATATCAAAGTTAGAGTCAAAAACAGCAGGGAATCCAGAAAAGATACATTACCTTTGTATAATATTGGAAGAGTAACATTAACAGCATGAATTAAATGTCAGGGAAAAAAGAGGGAAATTTAGTAAGATTTCTCACATGGATAACTGGGATACGTAATCAATAACTGGGGCAAGGAATACATGCATCAGTGACTGTATTTGGGGGCAAAGGTCGTGAGTTCAGTTTGGAGCATGTCACGTGTATGGCATGTATAGAGTTGATGCCTGGTACACGATGATTAACTAAAAAACAATTACTTGGTGATATATGGCTATAGTGTCTGAGCTCCATATATAAATTTAATAAATACTGGAATCAGGAGGTTAGTGATAAGACGCTTCCAGCTAGGCTGTAAGAATAAGAAGGAAATAAAATTAATGTTCCTAAGACATGACAACTTACAAGTATTAGAAGATTAAGGCAGGGTCACAGAAATGAGAAAGAGAGATTTCTGGAAGCAGTCAAAGTTGCACAGATAGAGAATGGCATACCCAGGAAAATAATCCATGTATTCGGATACCTGGTTTACCTTATTTTCCTTTGCAATGAATGGTATTTTACTTTAGCCAGAATTTCAATAACTTTTCTCAGAAATACAATTTGTTCACTTGCCTACTCATTCATTCTTTTATCTGAGAAAGTTTTATCCCATATTTCCAAGGTTCTGAGGTCATAAGAATGATAAAAATCCAGAAGCTTTTATTAGCAAATGTTCTGTGACAAGCCACTAGATTTGATGAAGGATGTAAAATGAATATAAAGCTTAATGTTGCTGCTGCCTTTCTACTCACTGTTATCAATAACAGTGCAGAAACCTGAATCCTTCCATTCTCAGGATTCCCCACCTCTCAGAAGAGATCAATACAAAAGAAGAGTCTTCCTAGGTCAAAAATATTTTCCTACTACTACATGAAAAGTAGTAGTATTATTGATTGCTTGATTCTCAACATCTAGAAATGCAAAAGTAGAAACATCCTAATACTCTTGCTCAGCCAGATGCATCTTATAATCTTTGTCAGTGCAATCATTAATTTATTTTATTTGTTCAATCATCTGTTTTCTCATTCAACATACATACATTGATTTCCCTTTTGTATGCCATTGGTTATGCCAGTTTCTTGGAATAACTTTGAGGAACTGAAGAAGGACAAGGACATCTTGGAAGAAAGTGATCCTGGGTGTTAGTCTTGGAGCATGAGAAAGAAGTCACACTAAGGAAAGAGACCTAATTGGTACAAAAAAATAATTTGATGTCAACCATGTGTGAAACTAGAGCAAAAGCAAAGCCCTTGGCCCTCCACCAAAGGTCACTCTGTGGAGTTTAAGCCCAGGATGGGGAGAGATTTAAATTGACACCTGACGACCATCTGTCCAACATGGTGGGGGTCTGCTCACAGGCGATGCAGACTCAATGCAGACAGACCAGTTAGGATGTCAACTCTAATTTAATGACCTTGTCATTTATCCCAAGGGGTGAATTTCTTTGACTCATTATCATAAACATTTTTGTGAGACTCGTGATCACATTCTAATCAGTTTTGATTAAAGTGATGTTTTAAGCCTGAGTTCGTGGGTGGCTTCTCTTAAACATCCTGAACTTACACTCCTCTTGGCTTCCGAGTGATCTGCTTTACATCTCTTGGAAGACACAGTAAGCACAGCAGCACTTTTGACTTTCTTTCAGCAGATAATAATAAAACACAAATGATAAAGTACTAGGAAAGAGGCCTATGCCTCTAAGGTCCGAAAAGACATACTGCTATGTTGACATCAGTGTACCTTATAGAAGGTTGCCATCATGTGTTTATAATGTCAATGGCGAAGTTAATTCTCTTTCAATCCTAAAGAATATTCAATATTATGCAGAGAAAAGAAAGTGGATTTTGAATCCACCCATTGGAATGGCCACTGTGTGACTTACCTGCACTGGAGACTTGGATCCATCTGACTGATTGTGTTTAACTCTTCTCTGTGGCTCTCCCAGACCCTTTCACAGTTTCACATTTGTCACTCCTGGTTTATTCCTAGTTGGTAAATGGCTGGGGCATTAAACACCACATTGATACTGCTTTATTCAACAAACCTGGTGACACCAGAGCTCTGTTCTGTTCACCAGACCTGCCTTTATTCTCACCTTTGAGCAAGCCTGACTTCACATGGGTTTTATGTTCCAGTGTTATATTGTCATTGTCATACTCTTCCTGCCTCCATAGATCTCTGTATCCTTTTTGCATCTGTCTGTCACCTGAGTTTTCCCTTGTCCTCACATGGACAGCCTGTGGTTCTCAGCCTGGAGGGCTGGTGCCGCCAAGGGGTCTGCTTTTTATAATCAGACTGTTCTAAATCCAAACGGTGATTATGAGCAAACTATTATTTTGCAGCTTAAAAATGATCTGTGTATAATCTCAATGGATGTAAAAACCTATACTTAAGAAATTATTATGAACTTTACACAAACAAGGGATACATGGATGTGTGACTTAGAGCAGTGAAAGAGCTCAGCGAACAATGGCGTTCCTAGTGAGGGTGGGAAAGAGACTGATCTTCCACTGGCTAGTTTGGAAACCTTAGGAACACCTTCTCCCACAGAGACTGATTCCTCCATACAAGTGAATAGGTGACCTCCCGGCATGCTGCAGAGGGGCATACATTTGGATCAGATTGAATTAGATGGGAAAGTGATCACTACCCCCAAAGATCTACCCTCATCCCAGAAACTGTGCTTATGAACTTATTTAGAAAAAAGTTTATAGAGAGTTTTTAAAGATGTAATTAAACTAAAGTCCTCAAATTGAGATCATCAAGAATTATTTAAGTGGGCCCTAAATTCACCTGAAAAATGTTTTAAAAAGGAAAGCAGAGGGGAATTTGAGGTGAAGGAGATGAAGTCAGAGATAAGAGTGATGCGGTCACAAGCCAAGCCTGGAGCCTGGGCCCCGAAGCTGGAGCACAGAAAGTCTCCCTTGGAGACGCCAAAGTACAGCTCTGCTGTTCCCAAGACATTAGACTTCTGGACTCTGAAATATGGGAAAATGAATGTTCATTGTTTTAGGGCACCAGGTCTGCAGCACCTTGCTGCGACAGCTGACGCAAACTAATATGTAGAACTGCAGCTCGGGAGAGAAAGCTCAGGCAGGAGACAGAACCACGCAACTTATTGAGTAGATGCTAGTTACAGGCAGAATGCTGGATAGGATTTCACAGGAAGTGTGTGTGTGTGTGTGTGTGTGTGTGTGTGTGTGTACAGACATACAAATACAGGAGAAAGAGAGAAGAAATAAGATCAAAGGGTTGAGTTCTAGTGCAGAACAGTGTTTGGATGGGTCCGTAAATTGAAAAAGAGACTGAAATTAGGTAACCAGGAGAAAAAAGAAGCAGCAGAAGTGAAGAGGGACCCTTGAAAACACCAGTAGAAAGAACTTCTCAGAGGAAAGACTCAACTACCACATCAGATGCTGCTATGCGATTAGCTACCATGATGAATACGAGCGGTTCCCATAAAATTATACAGTAACCTGTCAAACAATGGATTCAAATAAAACACCCAGTTAGATTGAGCTTAGGCTCCAGAGATATTGTAAAGACAGATTATGGATTTTCAAAGACAGATAATGTATTTGGAAGTTATCCTATAAAATGGAAAAAAAAAATGTGACATATATACACAATAGAATTTTACTCAGCAATAAAAGAGAATAAAATCATGGCATTTGCAGGTAAATGGATGGCGCTGGAGAAGATAATGTTAAGTGAAGTTAGCCAATCCCCCCCCAAAAATGCCGAATGTTTTCTCTGATATAAGGAGGCTGAATCATAGTGGGGTAGAGAGGGGGAGCATGGGAGGAATAGATGAATTCTAGATAGGGAAGAGGGGTGGGAGGAAAAGGGAGGAGGCAGGGGGTTAGCAAGGATGGTGAAATGTGATGGACATCATTATCCAAAGTACATGTATGAAAACATGAATTGGTGTGTCAACCTACTTTATATACAGAGATATGAAAAATTGTGGTATATACATGTATTAAGAATTATAAGGCATTCCACTGTCATTTATGTTTTAAAACAAATAAATAAAAATAAAGAAAAAATAAAAATAAAAAATAAAATAGAAGCAGAGATAACATGTAAAAATAATCACCATATGTTTCACACAATTATTTCTCTGCTCCCACTTCTATATTTACAGTAATCAAGATCAAAGAATGTTAATATTTTTCTGATAAAGATCAAAGAGAAAAAGAAGATTCATGAGACAAAAAAAAAAAAAAGACCATTAACTAGTTGCATTGTGAACTCCCAAGTAGACACAACACTATGTTCACACATTCAGGCTTGTAACTGGGAATGGGCGAGGTCTCCATATACAGGCGAAGAGGCAGGGCATGTGGCATACTTGAAAATATGCTGGAGTATCTGGTGGTAGCAGACATGATAGCAATCATCTTATTTGCCTTTAACTTTTTAAAAAGTGATAAACAGCATGATTTAAAAATGCTTCAAAATGCATTTTTCACTTATTTACTAAAATTATACAGCAATATAACTATCAATCAGGACACACAAAAAACAAGATAATCCCAGAAGGCAGATTGGTGCTAAATCCTGATTGCTTCTCTCCTTCTCCTTTACAGTTGACCACTATCCTGATAAATGATACATATTTCCTAGCATTAATTTTCAGTTTTGCTAACTAAGCATGGATATGTGAATTAGATATTTTGGTTTGGGCTGCACATATTTAATATAATTCTCTCTTAATAGAATAAATGTACACAGGGTGGTGAGAGAAAGAAACAGAGACAGAAACGGAGAATGAACACTTTGTACCTTATTTTCAGAGATTTTGATAAATTCACTTATAACTGTAACTTCTTGAGTGACTTCTTAAGATTTCCTAGTACATTATCTTGGTGACTGTAAAATGAGAAAATTTTACTTCTTCCCATTTCTTGCTTTACTACAGTGACTGATAACCTCGATACAATGTTCATCAATGTCTCATGCTCAACAACTTGAAAACTATTGTTTTATATATTATGTTTAATTTTTTTTTGGTTGTTTCATGGGAAGGGAATACTGGTCTCTGTAGCTCCAATTTGGACAGAAGCAGCTGCTCCCTAAATTACGGTTCAAACCATTTGCCTCAACCTTCTGCATTTGCTAAAAATTCTGCATTCACTATTTCATAATTAAGAAAATGTTTACTCTGGAATATATGTATATATGCATATACATATATTTATCTTTAATTTAAAATGATATACTTTCCTATTAACTTATTAAGAGTCTTGACTTGATTTTGTATTCGACATTTTTCCTGCATCTATTAAAATTAACATTAACATCGTTATTATCCTTCATTCTATTAATATGGTGAATCATTAATTAAATTTCAAATGATTAAACTAGTCTTTTGCTCCTGGAATAAACCAAATTAATCAAGATTTATTAACATTTTAATATATTCCTGTATCACTGTAGCTAATATTTTGTTATAGACTTTATTTTAATGTCATCGGGTGACATTACTCTTGATTTCTTTTCTTCTTATACTGCCTGACCTGGTTTGGAATTAAGTTTTTGCTCATGACTAAAATAAATGTAAGTTTTGGTTTCTGGAAAAAAAGGTAAGTCTGGCAAAATTGAAATATTATTCCCTGTAACTGTTAACTTCATTATGTAGCTATTCAAATTTTGTTTGGAAAATCATCCTTATGTTAGCTGTGATGAAATGCATTATTTAAGAATTAATGTATTTTATAAATTTTCAAGACACAGTTGCCTACAGTGATTCACAATACTTCTTACTAGCATTTTAACATGATGCATGGGTTCTGTAGTGAAGTCTCTGCTTTTAAATGATTTGATGATGCTACTCTTGAAAATGGTCTTTGTAACTTCTTTTGCCTGAATATTTTAGAAAAGAGTTTTATTCTTTTATTAGTTTTTGCTAAGAAGCAGCTCTTTGAGTTTTTGGTCATATTTCTTGAACATGATTTTGTTGGTTTCCTTTCTGTTCTTATTTCTCTACCTCACTGTCATCATCATCATCATCATCATCATCATCATGTTGATTTTTGAAGTTGATAGTTTCTTTTTCTGATTTTCTGAAGTATATGCTTAAACCACTAATATTTTATTCTCTTATATTTGCCTTTAAAACTACATTTTTCATATAGTTTGAATTTGGTGCCCTCCACCTATTGATTTTTGGTTTTATTTGTTTTATTTCTTGTGCTTTAGGAGTCTTGTTAAGGAAGTTGATGCCTGTGCTGTGTTGGATTTGGGGGCCTGTGTTTTCTTCTGACAGTTGCAGAGTTCCTGATATAATTCCTAGGTGTAACCTACTTTCAGTTGACTTGTGCAGGGTGAGAGATAGGAGTTCAGCTTCATTTGCCCACATAGGAATACCCAGTTTTCCCAGCAGCATTTGTTAAAAAGACTATCTTTTCTCAAATGTATGTATGTGTCATCTTTATCTAGTAGCAGATAACTGTATTTATATGGGATATTTGTTGAAATAGAATAGAATTCTCTGTCTTCTATTCTATTCCAATGGTCTTCACGTCTGTTTTGATGCCAAAACCATGATGTTTTGGTTACTATAGCTCTATAGTATAATTTCAGGTCTGACATTGAGATGCCTTTAGCATCAATCTCTTTGCTTAGGATTGCTTTGATAATTCTGTGTCTCTTATTTTTCCAGATAAATTATAGTACTGCTTTTTCCAGTTCCGTGAAGAATGTCATTGGTACGTTAATGAGGATTTGGATGAAACTTTATAACACTTTTGGTAGCGTGGCCATAATTTTCATTGTGAAGGTTCTTCACATTCTTCATTATATTAATTTTCAGGTTATTATTTTTTGAGGATAAGAAATTAACAGCAAAAAAGCCCAATAAATAAAGGGTCAAAGAAAACCTAAACAGACACTTCTCAAAAGCAGAAATACAAATGGTCAACAAATATATGAAAAAACATTCAACCTCACTAGCAATCAGGGAAGGACAAATGAAAACTACATAGGGATTTTACCTCCTTCTGTTTAGAATAGAAATCACTATAGGTGTTGGCAAGAATATGGGATAAGGATCGTTCATATATTGTTGGTGGGAATGAAAACTAGTGCCACCACTCTAGAAGGCAGTATTGAGATTCCTGAAAGACTTGGAATGAAACTATTTTATCCCACTCCTAGGTATATGTCCAAAAGATCTAAAATTAGCATACTATAGGAATGCAGCCATATTAACATTCATAAGTGCACAATTCAAAATAACCACACTATGGAACCAATCTAGGTGACCTAGGTTACCTACAGATGAATGGATAAAGGAAATGTGGTATATATACACAAAGAAGTATTGCTTGACAATGAAAAACGAGGTTATGTCATTTGCTGGCAAATGGGTGGAACTGGAGATTACAATGCTGAGCAACATAAGCCAGACTTAGAAAGTCAAAGACAGAATGTTTAATCTGATGTGCAGAAACTAGTCTAAATGTAGGGGGCGGGGGGAGAGAGAGAGAGAGAGAGAGAGAGAGAGAGAGAGAATGAAAGAATGAATTGGAGAGGGATACCATTAAAATAAAACAAAGATCAAGTGTGTAAAAGGAGATTGAGGGGGAGGGAGAAGAGACATGATAAAGAAAAGAAATTGAAATTACTCTGACCTAGCTTTCTAGTGTACATACACGAATGTACTACAGTGAGTCTCACCATTATGTCTACAAGACAATTATTTTATAAAAAAATATATAAATAAATAGAACACTCTATAGAGAAAAGGGAATAGATGGGGAGAGAGCAAGGGGGAAGGTAAGAGTAAGTACTGAGGACTTAATTAAAACAAAATGTATTCCTTGATTTATACTTAAGTCAAAATAAACCCTAGTGTTATATATAATCATTATGAAACAATATAAAATGAAAATTTAAAAAATCCAACAACTATGTTTTTCTTTTGAATATAGCATGAAAGGAGGGGAGAAATAGAGACAGAGACAAAGAATAAGAGACACAAAGCTCAATGTGTTTTATTTGTTGGAACAATGTTTTTTGAAAATATTATTTATTAATTTCCAAATTTGGGTGTATATTTTCATTTTATTGATTATTAACTTAATTATGATATAATATAAAAGCATCCTCTGTAAGAATGGCAGCTCTTTAAACTTTCTTGATCTTTTTGTAAATTCCACCATGACTACATTTTTTAAAACATTTTGTTGTATTTGCAAATATAATAATGTAAGTAAAAGGGGCAGCATTTTTTTCAGTGTTCCTTAGGTATTGCATGCTAAATGCTAATCTTGGTTGTTTTGCTATTTCCTCTAGCATCTAAAGATTCCGTATGTTTTCATATTATTCTATTACTAAACAGGAGTATATTAAAATCTCTCACAATGACTGTGGCTGTGTTTCTTTCTTTTTGCATTTATGTTAGTGTTTAATCGGTTAGTTTGTAGCCCGTATTTAGAGAATTTGTAAAATATAGAATATTTTGCCTTCTTTGGAAAACAATAAATTTTATATCATGTCATGTTCCCCTGCATTAGTCAACTCCACAAAATTCCAAAGATAATTAACTTTTGCATAAGAAAAAGTTAAGTTAGCTCACCATTCTGAATGTTGCAGTCTAAGATGGCTCAGACCCATGGCTTTGAGCCGGTGGTAGGAGGGCCACATAGCAATGATGAAGAGGAATAGACCACACTGCTCATCAGATGGCCAGAGAGCCAAAGTGGCAACAGGAAAGGTCAGGATCCCACAGTCCCTTCCTAAGGTGTGCCTCCAGGGACCTCAGAGACTCTCATGAGGCCCCACCTGCTAGAGGTTTCAACATCTCCCCACAGCATCAACCTGGGGACCAAGTCTTTAGCACATGGGCCTTGGAGACACATTTAACATCCAATACGTAGCATCTTCCTTACATCTGTCAGTTCCTTTTGCTTTAAAGTCTAGTTGTAATTAACTTGGAGATGTTGTTATTACTTTTCAATGGCCTGTTTTTAAAATTTATTTATTTATTATAATTTGTTATACATAACCACAAAATACATTCCAATTAATACTACATATATAGAGCACAATTTTTCATGTCTAATTGTACACAAAGTAGAGTCCCATCATTCGTGTCTTCATAAATGTACTTAGGGTAATGATGTCCATCTCATTCCACCATCAAACTTACTCCCATCACCCCTCCCTTCTTCTCCCTCACCTTTTCCCTATCTAAAGTTCCTCCATTCCTCCCATACCCCTTCATCCCCATTATGGATCAGCATCCACATATTAGAGAGAATATTTGGCCTTTGTTTTTTGGGGATTGACTTACTTCACTTAGAATAATACTATCCAACTTCATCCATTTACTTGCAAATTTCATGAATTTATTCTCCTTTAATGCTGAGTAGTATTCCATATTTCCCAATATTTTCTTTACTATTCATCTACTGAAGGGCATCTAGGTTGGTTCCACAATTTAAGTATTGTTAATTGAGCTGCTATAAACATTGATGTGCCTGCATCCCTGTAGTATGCTGTTTTTAAGTCCTTTGGGTTTGAAGCAAGGAGTTGGATAACTGGGTCAAATGGTGGTTCCATTCCCAGTTTTCCAAGAAATCTCCATACTGTTTTCCATAGTGGTTGCACCAATTGCAGTCCCACCAGCAGTGTATTAGTGTGCCTTTTTCCCCACATCCTCATCAACACTTGTGTTGTCTGTATTCTTAATAGCTGCCATTCTCACTGGAATGAGATGAAATCTTAGAATAGTTTTGATTTGCATTTATCTAATTGCTAGAGATGTTGAAAATTTTTTCATATATTTATTGATTGATTGTATGTCATCTTCTGAGAAATGTCTGTTCTGTTTCTTGGCCCATTTATTGATTGGGTGATTTGTTCTTTTGGTGTTAAGATTTTTGAGTTCTTTATATATCCTAGAGATTATTGCTCTATTTGATATGCATGTGGTAAAAATTTGCTCCCATTCTGTAGACTTTCTATTCACCTCACTGATTGTTTATTTTATTTAGAAGTAGCTTTTTCCTTTGAATCCATTCCATTAATTGATTCTTGATTTTATTTCTTGCATTATAGGAATCCGTTGGCACCTAATATGACATGATGAAAATTTGTGCCTAAATTTTCTTCTATTAGGCACAGAGTCTCTGGTTTAATTCCTAGGTCCTTGATCCACTTTGAGTTGAGTTTTGTGCATGGTGAAAGATAGGGGCTTAATTTCATTTTGTTGCATATGGATTTCCAGTTTTTCCAGCACCTCTGTTAAAGAGGCTATCTTTTCAACAATATATGTTTTGGCACCATTGGTTAATTTGAGATAACCATATTTATGTGGGTTAGTCTCTATGACCTCTATTCTTTAACATTGGTCTATTAGTCTATTTTGGTGTCAATATCATGCCATTTTTGTTACTCTTGCTCTGTAGTATAGTTTAAGTTCTGATATAGTGATACTACCTGTTTCATTCTTCTTGCTAAGGATTGCTTTAGCTATTCTGGGTCTCTTATTTTTCCAGGTGAATGACTGTTTTTTCTATTATTTCTATGAGGAATGTCATTGGGATTTTGATTGGAATTGCATTAAATTTGTATAGTGCTTATGGTCATTTTGACTATATTAATTTTGCCTATCCAAGAACAAGGGAGATCTTTCTATCTTCTAAGGTCTTTTTAAATTAATTCTTTAGTGTTCTGAAGTTTTCATTATAGAGGTATTTCACCTCTTCCATTAAGTTGATTCCAATTTTTTTTGAGGCTATTGTAAATGGGGTAGTTTTCCTACTTTTTCTTTCAGAGGATTTGTCACTGATGTACAGAAATGCATTTGATTTATGGGTGTTGATTTTATATCTTGCTATTTTGCTGAGTTCATTCATTAGTTTGAAATTTCTAGTGGATTTTTTTTTTGGATCTTCTAGGTATAAAATCATGTCATCATGATAGTTTTATCTTTCTTAATAACTACCTTAATCCCAAACACTAATATTTTTAAAATCCTTCCATGACAACTTTGTTCTTATCATACACTCTAGAATTCCTACACCAAATGCTAACACAAAAATAATATATTTTCGGAATACCATGACAACTCACACCTTTTCCTCTCCATTATACCTCCTAAAAGAACAGGTAAGATTTGAGTCAATCTTTAGGAAATGGTTCACCCAGCCTCACCTTGTCCAATTTGTGAGAGTTGAGCATCTAGCTCAGTCACATTCATGGACTTTTCACAATCCCTCCAGCTGCAGGTGCTTTAATGGTGATGCTCACTGCTTTTCAAGTTGTATCTAACACATGGGTCCTTGAGAGGTTGGATTTGACAGCTTTGCTCACTGAACACATTAGTACAAATGCCAACTCTTTTTCCTTTTCCAAGTCACATGATTCAATGATTTATTTTATTTATTTTCTAATTATCGATTCATTTAGTTCTATGTTTGATATTATTTACTCTAAATATTTTCTTCAATTATTAGGAGGAAATTTATACACATATAATAATGACAGTAAAAATAAACTTCCAAGTTATACTTACATAAAATTCCCAATATGCTCAAGTCTAAGATGCCCAAAGAACAAATCCTGTTGTTTTTCTTCTTAACAATTACCATGCCTACAATTGGACATGCTAGTGGAATTGTTTCATTAGTGAAATATTACTTTGAAATGCATCTCATTACACTCGGCAAGGGATCTCACAAATCTCACTTAGCTCTTCCTCCATTGGTCAAAGAGTAAAAGCTATCATGACACTTTGTAGAGATGATGAGGATTATCAGTGATACTGAAATGGGTTTTCATTCTGAACAGGGGAACAGTTTTTGTAATAAACTGATCTGGTATCAAACAACCTATATTCAAATCTTATTCATATCTTATCATTCATGTGACAGAAACAAGACAAACCATTCTCTAACCTTCCTTTTTCTCTTTAAATATGCATATAATATGTCAACCCCAAACTGTTACTGTAAACAATATAAATAAGCCAATATATTCAAAGTGTTTGACATATATTGGGTCATCAATAAATGTTAGTTATCATCATTCACAAAGTGTTACTTGATTCTTAGGATGGCCATCTTCTTTCTTGTCTTCAAGTAGCTTAGAATTCAATGAGAGAATTTTACTCAAAAGGTAGACAAACCTGCATTGTAGAACAACATTAATGCTGTCTTGGAGAGAGGAGCTCAATGTTCAAGTTTGTAGTGAGCTTAACCAGCTGCTCCACTCCCTTGGTGCTCAATTAAACATGCCCATAGTGTCACATTGGGATCTGCATAAAGTCTGCTCAAGACTGAAGAATTGTATGGAGTAATGCTCCACTGCTCCAAAAGACACCATTTGCATGAGAAAAGGACAATTTGATTTTAAAGTGCCTGATTTTCTGAGAAGTGCTTTCATTAAACCTTTTCCTTGGTGTGTTTTTGCCTGGGTAGAAGTTTGTCACTTTACAAATACGTCTTGTAATCACATGACAACATAAAAGAGTGAAAGATTGCAGAAGAGTTTCTGGCCTTGAGTTATTTCCAGTGTAGGAAGATTATATCGTTGGTAGCATTCAAATATGTGTATCTGAATAAGTGTCAGTGGGCAAATTCTCATGGCCTGACTAAAGGGTGCAAGGTGAGAAAGCTCAGACACCTGCAGTGGAGTGTGTAGACACTTGGTCACCTTCACACTGCTCTGCAGAATGCCAGATGGACACTTGTAACCCAGGGGATATCCCTGTGAATCCTGATAGTGCCAGAAGCCCCCACATTATTACCTCACTCCTCCTGCCATGGTTCATCCTCACCTCTTCAGCCCCTGCTGCATGCCATGTAGGACTGCATTGCTGGTACACTTAGAATCTTTACATGGCTCCCACTACACCTAGCAAAATATACACAGTGGCCAGTTTTCTCTTGGTGCTCATCTCCTGCTAAAGGTACCATATTTGTTTATTTTTATTTATGCCCAGATTATATGCAAGTGTTTTAGGTTCACCACAAACATGATGCTATATCAATGACTTTGCTAAAACTGTGTCAGATGAGAGCCATTTTTGTCCTCCTTATCTGCTTCCCCCCTACCCAAGCAGTGCTGACTCCTGCATGCCAACTTTTCTTGATCTCAGTTTTAGAGTTTTTCCTAGCCCCAGTCTGTACTCTATGCAAATACTGTGTTTTCCTGTGCAACGCTAGAATAAAATCAGTTCTTCTTAAATCTGGTATGTTACAGATGTCTTGGGGTACAGAGATTTATTGGGGATCTCTCCTAAAATTCTACAAAAACTAAGCAAGGCAACCTCACTACTATACATATTGTAAGCAGTTTCAGAATATTTTTTGATGACTTTACAACTTCCCAGTGGATGCATTTTGGGGAATCTCTGCTCTGGGTTATGGGCTTCTTAGGCTCAGCAATGGTGATTTGCTATTATTGGATATAGCACAGTACTCAATTAGTAACAGTCTGTTCCCAAATTTTTTTTTGCAGCAGTGAATCAAATAAAATAAGCTAAGCAATAATGACTCAGTACCAATGTAAACCAATCATAGCATGTGAGTGAGTCTGAAGGCAGCAGGCTGAGACACATAACTCCATCATTTGCTCTGTCAAGATGCCACTTATCCTTCAGGTTTAAGTGGTGAATGAGGAACAGCCCTGTGCAGTAGTGGAGGGCAATCCATTCCCTAACTAGCCCTTCTCCACTCTTGTTTTATAAGTTCACCCTAAGCCATGCCATAAATCACTAGGGGTCAATGACTCTTTATGCCAATGTCACGTTTCTGGCTTCACCTTTCACTATTCTTTTGAGCTCCTGACCACCTGACACTTACTTTGATGTTTGAAAGACACCTTAAACTGGATATCTGAGAGCTCTATTATGTGCATAGTTGGCTATAGAAACTAGAAATTGACTCATTTTTTTATTGCCGTCTGTTTCACTCCCAGTAATTAATGCATTTAATATATTTGCGAGGTATAACTGGGTATGTGTAAAACCTTACCACTTCTTATAAAAAATTAACTCCTGTGAAATCAGTTTTACTCACTGATATATTTTAAGAGACTAATTCAGTGTCTGAACTATAAGAGGAAGAAAAAAGAGGAGAAAGAGGGATAGTAAGTAAATAAGTAAAAAAATAATCTGTTCAGGCCTCCCCCATCCATTTGGCCTCATGTTAGCTGGGATATAGATCTTATGGATGGACTGGAAAATGATCTTTAGCTAGGATCTGGAAGCTGCGAATTAAGGAAAATAGAGCCATTATATGAAAAGAACTGGATCCCTGATAACTATGGACCACCCATATTAGCTCTGGACAGCTATGTGCACCAAAACAAGAAACCACCCCTTGAAGTCATTTTCATTTTGAAGGTTCTATTTTTCAGAACCAACGTCAATGATATTTCATATGAATAAATTGTACATTCCTTATGGCATTTTCAGATATTCCAATTTCCTTTGCATCAATAAATGGTCATAATTCTCTGAGACAAGTTTTCTGGTTCTTTTGAAATATATTATATTTACTCTGACACGTCTCTAGATTTTTCATGGTGAGCTGACCCATTCTCCTGTTCTGTTCTTACATGCCATATATGCACTTTTTTGGGAAATGTACTTATATTCTATATCCTTATTTACCTAACTTTTCTCACAGAAACACAGTATGCTCAACAATGTTTATTAATTAAGTTAATTTGTTGACCAAGAACAAGCAAATGTTATAGTATAAATGTAGGTATTATTTCATGAAAGGAGATTTCACTTCCTGTTGGCTACAATATTAAGGAGAGACTCCATGGTGAATATTAAAGGTGACATGGTCTTGAAATATAGGAGAAAGTTAAAGAAACAAAGGAAGAAGACAAGCATTTGTTGATATTGTTTTATCTTTAGCTTTGGGAAAAATGAAGAGCGCACAAACCAAGAAACAATTTTGAAAGTGCAGAAGACGTTGCTAGTTTTCTTACAGCAGAGTTTCCATAACCAACTCTGATAGGACCTCAGCCACACCCGGGCACCAGTTCTTGGTTGCTGGTCTTAACCCATCCATCCTCACCCAAGCCTTTCCCTGGAAGCCACCCATCTCAAGTACCTACCTGGTGTTGCTACTGGTTTGTGCATAGCAAGCCATATGGTAAAGACAATGTTGAGGACATTAATATGTATCTGAGAAATACACAAATCTCAAAATCTTTCAGTACATCCAGGTTCCTAAATTTTAAGTTAGATAACTTAGGTTGAAGTCAAACTCTTATTAAAAGAAAAGACTGAGTATTTCCACTCTAAAGAAATGATAAATATTTGCAGTGACAGACTTATGGACACTAGTTTAAACATTACACAATGTATACATGTGTTGTGGTTAGGTACGAGGTGTCCCTCAAAGCTCATATGTGTGACAGTGCAAGGAGGTTCAGAGATAAGAGGATTGGGTTATAAGACCTTGACCTAATCAATGTGTTAATCCCCTGATGGGTATTACTAGGTGGTAACTGTAGGCAGATAGGATGTGGCTGGAGGAGTGGGTCACCGAGGGCATGCCTTTGGGGTATATATTTTGTCCTTGCTACACAGAGCTCTCTCTGCTTCCTGGTGTGATGTCTTGAGCTGCTTCCCTCCACCACCCTCTCCCACAATGAGGCTCTGCCTCACCTCGAGGCCTGAGGAATGCAGCCAGCTCTCTGTGGACTGAGAACTCTGAAACTCTGAGTTCTAGACAAACTTTTCTTCCTCTAAAATTGTTCTTGTTAGGTCTTTTACACACGGTAGGAAAAAGATGATAAAACAACATGTATGGAAACATTGTGCTCCTATACAGTCTATGTTTTATGTATCAGTTAAAAATAAATTCAAAAAATAAAGCTCTGTCATTTTTTCTTGTCATCTTGCCCATGTTGCTTGAGTTCCCAGGTCCTCAGTTACCTTAATAGATAATGGTAAATAACTCATGGTTTGACTCTTCATCAGATATTTTACAACCATACACTACATGTTCTTGCAAACAGAATGTGTGTTTAATTTTGATTTATGCTCAATTTCAAATTAAGCATTAAATATATGGTAGGCATTTCATTTGTGTTCAAGAAATTCATCTGCATTATATAAATTAATTTATTTTAAATAAATTAGTATGGCTTGTTGAAGGAGTAAGGCAGAGAAACAGGAAAGGAGGAGAACAAATTCATCATACTATTTCCATACATGATGTCTCCGCAGCCCCTTAGTGTTTACTAGCCATACCTCCACTTCCCACAGTAATATTTTATCAATCACAGAAGCCCCATGGTACTTTTGCTCCACCATAATATTGGCTCACAGGGCTCCGACTGGGGGGGATCGCTACCAGCTGTTTCCATTTCAACAATCATTTTCTAAAATTGTATTTCCTGGGAGAAGTCTGCCCTCCCTTTATCTAACATATATTTTAAGCAACATACTGTGACCATATCTTAGGCAACATTTAAATTCACAATTGCAAGGTTCCCTTACAAACTTTCAAAGAAGAATCAAAAAAGACCAACATCAGAAAAACTTTTACATATTTTTATAGAACTAAAGCTGAATTAAATGTGGCAGTAAGGAAACAGCATTAACTTTTTGCATTGCTAATGACAACCATTGGCTCAGCTTGAAATCCAATGCTTCTTGTAGAAATCGGTGCTTAATGACCAAAAATAAATAGATAAATAAATAAAAGTAATAGGATGCTATGTAGCACAGTGGATGCCCAGACTTCTCCTTTTTTCCTGACCATCCATGAAATTCCAAAAATTGCCTGTCTGGTTTGATCCTCTACTTTAAACAAATCCCAATATACCTATGTCCTATATGATTGGTATAATATGAGCAGCTGTTATTAATCACCAGGGTTCAAGGTCAAGTTACGGGGGAAGAAATATTGGAGAAAATATCTGCATTTTAAAAGATAAGCAGAATTATTAATTTTGCTTTTTTAAAAATTAATTTCCTAAGTAGAGCGATTATTTTGTTGACACACCATATGGACCCATTTTATTATATTTTTTTGTTCTAATTAGTTATGCATGAGAGTAGAATGAATTTTGACATATAATATATAAATGGAATATAATTTCTAATTTTTCTGGTTGTACATGATGTAGAATCACACCACTCATGTAGTTATATATGTACTTAGGATAATAATGTCAGATTAATTCTACTACCCTTCCTACCCCTAAGCCCCTCCCCTTCCTTTATTGTTCCCTAGTCCCACCCTCACCCCCATTATTGTGAATTAACATCCACATATCAGAGAAAACATTCAGCCTTTGAGTTTTTGGGATTGACTTATTTCACTTTCATTATATTCTTTAGCTCCATCAATTTTCTGGCAAATGTCATAATTTCATTCTTCTTTAAAGCTGAGCAACATTGCATTGTGTATATACACCATATTTTCTTTATCCATTCATCTGTTGAAGGACACCTAGGTTGGTTCCATAGTTTAGCTACTGTTAGTTGAGCTGCTATAAACATTGATGTGGCTGTGTCACTGTAGTACATTGATTTTAAGTCCTTTGGGTATAAACCGAGTATTGGGATAGATGGGTCATAGGGATCCTTTACATTGATCTCTGGTCTACTTTGATTCTTCAATTCTGATTTTTTTTTCTGTTATTTGGAAATCACTCACAACTTATTTTTGTGGCTCCTGCTTCCTCAGTTCCTTACAATTACTCCCTCTACTTTTTCTCTATTTTATTTTCTTACCCTAATCTGACTCCTAGGTACTAACTCCTTGATACCCATTTGCCAAATCCTTGTGATAACAGTAATAGACAAAAATGCATCAACAGCGTCAAAACAAAATTCTTCACCGAACAAAGTTAAACTGTCAAGGAAGATTTTACTCAATACATTGGAGAGATTTTACTCAAGATTTTACTCAATACATTGGAGAGATCAGAACAAAGTAAACCCAACCCTACTGAAACAATGAGTGGGGATACTTCAAGGGCTGGTTGAGCTAATGGAAAAGCACAGGAGAATGTGCAGAGGGAGGGTGTTGAATGACAAGCATTTAACAGGATTCACTCTGATGTGTGATTAAACTGTGCACATTTGCTAGTTAGCATCCACCCAGGCTAGGTGCCTACCCTTCCACAGAGACTGCAAGGCAGGGCCACTCTCTTCTTTGATGGCTACACTGCAAAAGGAAGGCTCCCGGGCTCTTGAGAAAGACAGTTCTTGGTAAAACTGGCAGGAGGTATAAATAATGTTCCTACGTTTCCATAGGGCTGGGACAGATACACAAGTTTTCTAAAGAAAATGCTGTAGAAAGAGAGACGAATGCCTAATGTCAAGAAAAAGCAAATCTAAAGTATCGTCCAGCGGAAGGGAAGGAGGAGGCCCATTGGTCAACAGAGAAGTCGACCAAGCAGGACTTGCTGGTCTCTACCAAGGCTCTTTGCGTGATTTTCTTTTTCTTCTCAGTGACTCCATACCCCATCTTCCTCAGTAATCTGTAGATGTTCCACTTAAAAAAAGTGTTCAATAATAAAAGATGTTGGAGATTGTAGAATTGGGCACAAAATAAATACATTTATTTCTGGGAAGACTTCTGATAGTCACATTATGCTGATGTGCTATGTGAAGTTCATAAAGAACATCGTAAAATGCAAGGTTGACCACGATGTTTTTAGTAGAAGCCAATATCCAGGTCTCATTTTTTTCTTTCTTTCTTTCTTTCTTTTTTTTTTTTGCAGTCAAATTTGAGAATTGTCACTCTGGAGCATACTGGTTTTCTGAAGTAAGTTGGGGGAAGCGACATGATTTCTTTGTCAAGATAGGAGGGAACAAATGATAAAGAAAGTAAGACAAATTTATTTGCCAAAAAGAAGATATTTAATTCACTCTTACTTATATTTGTCATATTTTGTGCTCATCATTCTATATAAGATACAAAATGCCAAAAAATGTATGCATAACAAAATAAATATATCTCATTAGTGTTGAATTCTGTGCTTTGAAGCAGGCATTAGCCAATAATTTAATGATTATAAAGTAAAAGTGTTTATAAATTATCCTATGAATCTTCAGTCTTAAATTTCACCTAGAGCAATTAAATCAAAATAAACTTCCATTTTTTTCTCTACCCAGTGTTAACCAAATAGCTGAAAAATGGCTGGGTAATTATAACTTCACTTAATGTCTAGGTAATGTCCATCATGTCTTCATCTGTTTAACTGCTATATGGATAAATTGAAACAACTTGTTTTTAAAGAGAAGTTTTCTACTCACCTTGTAGACAATATAGGACAAACATTGAACTTAATACATGAAGCAGTGTCCACAAAAGATTTGCGAATGTGATTCTCCTTTGTCACCAGGATGTATCATGTCAGGAGGGTGGACCTGGAGAGAGACAACAGCTGCCACAAGCAGCCCACTTGGAAGAAGCTTTATCAGTGTCAGGAGATGTCTAGCAGCCAGCCTGGTACATCCCTTCCTGCCTTCCCCCCAGGTGGAACCAGCATTCATAAATGGAATGTCCAGATGCCCAAACTGGGAAGAAACAAACAATTACAACAGCAATAAAAAATAAATAAATAGGTCAAAATAACATCACAAAGGCTCTGAAAAATCATTAAAATGGCAACTCTCAAAAGGGAACAGAACCTGCATCACAGAGAAGACTCATATCAGTTGGAATAGAAGTAACCATTTCACATAACCCCACACCAGTGCAGAATTACCTCAGCCTGATGCAGCGAGATCTACAAGTGTGCAGTCCACCTGGTATTTATTGGTGAGAGATTGAATACTCTCCTCCTGAGACCAAGAACAGGACAAAAAAGGCAAAGGTGACCTTTCTCAGCCATCTAGATTTTTTTCTCACATTTATAAAAAAAGGCAAGAGAAAAGAAATTAAAACTATGCAGATTGGAAAGGAAGAAATGAAACTCTCATTTTCAGTGACATATTTGCTTATGTAGAAATTTTAATAAATCTCCAAAGAAAGCCTTCCATTTTTTAATTACTTAATTAAGGTAACTTCAGGATATATAATTGATAAACAAAACAATCACATTTCTATATGTTAACAAACATGCAGAAACTGAAGTTTGACAAGCAGCATGATTTCAACCAATGAATAAAAATGGATGTGTAAGTTATTACTTAAAAGCAAATGTAATGTGTCTATATTACAGAATGTTATTAAGTAAATAAAAGAAGGACTAAATAGACTGAAAGAAATGGCATATTTCGAAACATTAAACATTTAAAAATATTTGTTCCTCTCCAAATGTATCTTCAGATTAAATGAATTAGGAAAAAAACTAAATTCCAGTAGGACTCTTCTTAGACATAAACAATGTTGTTCTAAAATGTGTATGGAAAGGTGCAGGTCTAGAAGAACTAAATCAGACTTTACAAAGAGCATCAAGTGTGGGGGAAGCACCACCTGCACAATCTCAAAGGCCCACCTGCATTGGGGGAAGAGCCTGGGAGTTTGGGATGCAGGACCCTGCGTCAGTGGAATGAATAGAGGGACACCGAAACAGCCACCCAAATGTGCTCAAGCAGTTGTTCTCAGGTTTTTGGTCTTTGGTAGTGTGTTATAGTTACACACAATATTGGGGTTCATTTTCATCTAGATATACAAGCATGGAGTATAATTGCTCACTTCAGTCCATAGTACTTCCTCTTTTCTTTCACTCTTTCCTCCTCAGATTTCTTCTTCTATTTTACTGATCTCTCTCTATTCACTGTAGTTTTTCTAGTCAGTGCAAGGTTCATGTATATAAAGGTGAAGTGCATTGTGGGGTATTCACACATGTTCATGGGAAAGTCTGGTGGGACTCATCCCACTGTTTCCTCCATTCTCCTGTCCTTCCTCCCTCACCCTCAGTCCACTTCCTCTACCCCACTGATCCCTCTTTAGTTTTCATGGGATGCCACCATCATATCTTCTCCCTTTTACTTATTTTGGTCTAGCTTTCACATATGAGGAAAAACATTTGACCTTAACTTTCTGGGTGTGGCTTATTTCACTTAGCATGATGCTCTCTAGTTTCATCTACTTACCAGCAAAGGCCATAATCTCATTTTTCTTTATGGCTGAATAATATTCCATCATGTGTATAGACTACATTTCCTTCATACATTTGTGTATTGACAGGCACCTGGGTTGACTCCTTAGCTTAGCAATTGTGAATTCAGCTGCTATAAACACAGGAGTGACTACATCACTGCAGTACACTGATTTTCACCATTTGGTTATACACAGAGGAGTGGGATATCTGGGTCATATGCTGGTATCATCCTAGTTTTTAGAGAAGTCCATGTACTTGTTAATAAATGTCACTGGGAGTCACTTATTATGAAACAAGACATAATTATCAATGGGTTAAAATACCTCTTAGAGTAAACATTTTAGCTCTGTTTTTATGCTTTATTGTACTGAGAAAATTTGTACTCAAGAATATGCATATGGATGGATTTTGTCCTAATAGCATCTCTCAATCTTTAAATTTCCAGCTAGTTTTATGCCAAAAATCAAATAGCACAGCCTTACCATTTTTAAACCACTTAACTGACAACTTGATTCAAATTGGTTTATTTGTTGAAATAGAGTAGAAATCTACTTGTCTTGCTAAATCATTATCATTAAACTCAGTACCTTGTCAGCTTCAACACTATCCTTAATACTAATGAATGTCTTCTGTTAATGAATTCAGATTTTATACTTATTTTCAGATCAGGAAAATGCAGAAGAAACAATGTGTTAAAAATCATGCAGCCAAGCCAGTGTGGTGGTGCCTACCTATGATCTCAATTCCTTGGGAGGCTGAGGCAGGAGGATCCCGAGTTCAAGGCCAGCCTGGGAAACTTAATGAGAGCCTTCCTCAAGAACAGACAAATAAATCATCAAGTCAGCAAGCTGCTGGATGATACTGGAAAAGAACTGGGCTTGAAGGATAATAGTTGAACCCACCCAGTATGCTTTGGAGGTATCCACACCACCTGGGCAATGCACTCCTTTAAATGCATGTACAGGTAAGAAACAAGCTTTTGTGGGGGTTGAAGGAACAACTGGGAAATGGCAGCTGGGGAAGGCAGGACTCCTCCACAGCCTCTATTGGGCAGATCAGTGTTGACCAAGAGGAAATTAGGAAGATTGTGGAATCAGCTCTGCTGAAAGAGTTCAGGGCACCTCATCCATCCTTGAGAGGCATGACCCAGACATGTCCCAGACAGGACACCTCTACAGAGATGGCCATCATGCCTCAAGAGCAGCTGGCTGCTTGGTGTGTGGGCACAAAGTATATAAAGACCTTGAGGCCAGACTGTGGCTCTTCTGGTCTACACCAAACTCACTGGTTATGTGTGCATACTTGTGTGCATATCTGCATTTAGCCATGATAACTCAGATACGAGCTAGACACACAACCTGACCAGGGTTCTTCATATTGAAGGTGGATCAACATCACAAATGGAGATTTACAAAATCCAACTACTGGATCTGACTCTTCTAGGTTTTTATTTATATATGTATTTCAGTTTATAAAGGACCTTTGTATGTCTAGCCAGAAAGATTGACCCTGCATAAAAAGTTTACCAAGAAGAAATGAATAGTCCAACCAGGACAAGGAGACACTCACAAGTTAAAGGAGGGAAGAGAGACATCCTTGAGCAGAAAATTTCCACCTGAGTTATGAGGACCACACAGAGTTTGAAGGTCCATACAACAGCCTGCTGTGCTCTTTGCCAGACTGACACTCTACCTCTTCCTATTCTCTCCCTGACACCTACCACTTCTTCAGGACCTCACATGTGACACAGGAGTGCTAAGCTTGGCACAGATGGAGCTTATTTAATCAAAAGCCATCCATGTGTACTTCCATGATGCTAGTGGCATCTTCATGCTGTCAGCTGAATACCAGTGGGATTCCTCCTGCCCCTGATTGCTTAGCTACAGTGATATTTACTGTGTATTACCATGCTCTAAAATACATTTCCTGTTTCATCTTTTTTTGTCCTGAATCATCAGTTGCCTCATCCTAGTGAGTGGCAATCTCAATGACCAGTTTGCATGTGGGCATTGAATTGACATTAGTTTAGGGTCTGCTCATCAGGAAACACACTGATGCATTGACTCTTTTATCAGTCACCCATTGAGCGCACTCTTTTTGTGACCTTGAGCTGTATGAGGCTCAGCATTGAGAGTTGAGGAAAAAAGGCCATAAACTCATTTTTCTTTATGGCTGAATAAGATTCCATCATGTGTATAGACGACATTTCCTTCATACATTTGTGCATTCACAGGCACCTGGGTTGACTCCTTAGCTTAGCAATTGTGAATTCAGCTGCAATAAACACAGGAGTGACTACATCACTGTAGTACACTGATTTTCACCATTTGGTTATACACAGAGGAGTGGGATATCTGGTTTGTATGCTGGTATCATCCTAGTTTTTAGAGAAGTCCATGTACTTGTTAATAAATGTCATTGGGAGTCACTAATTATGAAACAAGACATAATTATCAATGGGTTAAAATACCTCTTAGAGTAAACATTTTAGCTCTGTTTTTATGCTTTATTGTACTGAGAAAATTTGTACTCAAGAATATGCATATGGATGGATTTTGTCCTAATAGCATCTCTCAATCTTTAAATTTCCAGCTAGTTTTATGCCAAAAATCAAATAGCACAGCCTTACCATTTTTAAACCACTTAACTGACAACTTGATTCAAATTGGTTTATTTGTTGAAATAGAGTAGAAATCTACTTGTCTTGCTAAATCATTATCATTAAACTCAGTACCTTGTCAGCTTCAACACTATCCTTAATACTAATGAATGTCTTCTGTTAATGAATTCAGATTTTATACTTATTTTCAGATCAGGAAAATGCAGAAGAAACAATGTGTTAAAAATCATGCAGCCAAGCCAGTGTGGTGGTGCCTACCTATGATCTCAATTCCTTGGGAGGCTGAGGCAGGAGGATCCCGAGTTCAAGGCCAGCCTGGGAAACTTAATGAGAGCCTTCCTCAAGAACAGACAAATAAATCATCAAGTCAGCAAGCTGCTGGATGATACTGGAAAAGAACTGGGCTTGAAGGATAATAGTTGAACCCACCCAGTATGCTTTGGAGGTATCCACACCACCTGGGCAATGCACTCCTTTAAATGCATGTACAGGTAAGAAACAAGCTTTTGTGGGGGTTGAAGGAACAACTGGGAAATGGCAGCTGGGGAAGGCAGGACTCCTCCACAGCCTCTATTGGGCAGATCAGTGTTGACCAAGAGGAAATTAGGAAGATTGTGGAATCAGCTCTGCTGAAAGACTTCAGGGCACCTCATCCATCCTTGAGAGGCACCTGTCCAGACAGGACACCTCTACAGAGATGGCCATCATGCATCATGCATATGACACTTTCCCTGACTTGAAGAAAAGTCTAATCGAACAAAAAGTCTGTCCTCTCCTGTTAGAATTCTAAGGCTTAAAACAGTGGACTGATCTCCCAAAGTTACATAGCTCACCAACAGCCAAACAACAGGATGGTTTACATGTCTCTTCTTGTTCTGTCCCTTTGCCACATATTTACTTAATGGGTTATACTTGCATATTAATTAGCAACAAGATACCCAATGGCAGATTTGTATCATTTTTCCCATGCATACTGGAAATGCTGGTTATTAGATTTCCTTCTTAAAATGATCATGCCTTTATATTGTTTGAAATCCATGCACATTTTTTTAGAATTATTTAGGGCAAATTTTTTGATTACTTCTTATCTTAATTGTGTGACAATCACATTCTAACATCATTCCCTAGGCTGGCCTCTGCTTAGATTTCTGAACTTAAAATTTTCTTTGTTGTCCAATAAATTTGCATATCACAAAGTCACCGTACTCTTTTTCAATATTGTTCTTCTTAATAGATTCCCATTTCTCCCTCATTCCCAATAAAAAATACTAATACTCTTGAATCTCTCTCCAAGGCTCTTCTCTTACACTGCAGAGACAACCAGCCTCTCTACTGTGCCACACTCATCTCTTTAACATTGGGGAATGCCATTGCTCACAACTTTCCACATATATTTCTACAGAGAGTGGTTCAAGGAAAAGAAATTCCCAATTTCTTCTATTAATTTACTTGTTAATTAGCTAACATATTTGAGACAATCCTTGGAATATTTTTTTGTGTGTAAAATATATCCAAAATATAGAATGGTAAAAATGAAGGAAGTTTGGTTTTGCTCATACAAAAGTACCTGTGAGTGAGAAGGTCAACAGCATAGAGGTCTCCAATTCATATGATGGTCTTTGCCCTCTTGAGTACAAGGCTTTCAAGGGTAGCCTGGGTCATTTCTACTAAAGCCAGCCCTTGAAGATATATACACAGAGGAAACTGTATAAGGGTTTTAGAATTGAACAGTCAGTACTTTGACTTTCAAAGTTAAAATTCCTCAAATTGAATGCAAGGGAGTCTATCTGTGTCTCCTCAAGAATAAACACTTTTCAAAAACCCTAAGCTGGCAATCTCTTTTACAGTACAAACTTACATTCAGTAAATACTCATTTGCATGTTTCTTCCTGAACTGTAACACAATGGATCCTACTTGCTTAAGAGATTGCCCAGAATGACAGCTGGTTGCCATACAGAACCACAAGCCATCCTCTGCACAAGGCCCAGGTGTGGCTTCTCATGGGACACTATGATAAACAAAAGTCAACCATTATCACAGACCACACATATGCACACAAACATGCAGCTCAGCACATAATCAGAGAGAATATTAAAATAGCAATAGTATTAAACCATTTTTGAAAGAGAAAACTCTCATTAAGAAAAATTAAGACTACATGTAATACACCAAATTATGTTCACAAATTTTGTCTAGGAGTTTTATGGTTTCTGATCTTGCCTTTAAGTCTTTGATCCAATTGAAGTTAATTTTTTAAATATGAAATAAGACAAGGGTCCCACTCCTTCGCTTTGCATGTCAATTTCCAGTTTTCCTAACAGAATTTCTTGCAGAGACTTTCCTTTTCCCGTTGTGTGTTCCTAGTAACCTTGTCAAAGATCAGTTGACCATGCATGTGCATTATTTCTGGGCTCTCTGTGGTTTCATTGGTCAATGTGTCTGCTTTTACAACAGTACCTTACCATTTCGACTTATAGCCTTGTAGTATAGCTTGAAATCATGGAATGTAAAATTTTTATATTTGATTTAAGGTATTTTTCAATTTTTATATGGATGAGTTAAATTTGTGAAGCAAAATCTGAGGTCCAGTTACCTTCCTTTCCCAAGGTGATCATCTTCCTATTGCTCATTTGCAGGGTTTTTCATTTGGAGCTGACAATCTCTGACCCATCCTCCCTTTGTAATCACCCTCTCCCAGCTTTCCTGGCTCCTTCTTGCCATCCAGTTCTCTGAATTTAAATGTCATCTACTCTGGGCATCTGACCCATGGTCATCTAGAAGAACTCTATAAACCAACATCAAATTTACTTTAAAAATGTGTCTTCATCTAACATTAAGTCTTGCACATCTTTGCCTACACCTGTGTCTCTGCAGCTGAAGCACGCTGCAGGAGAACTAGGACTCTGTCTCATTCATTGCTTTTATACCCACCACCTGACCTGGTAACTGGTGTGTGCTTGACACATAGTCATATTTTCTTAATGCATAATTAATTATAATGACTCATTTCTCTGTATTTGGTCTCAGTGGCTCCACCGTGGCTATGTGCACTCATACCTTTAAACTGACCAGTCAAATACTGCGAAGTTTGCAAGCTAAGCTCTCTGAAGCACTGTAGAGGACTGGGGCAGGGAGCATTTTGTTGCCAGTTATTCAAGGGTTATATTGCCAGCTGTCATTTATTATGAGTGACCACAGGACAATTATTTAATCTTCCTAATTCTCATTGAACATATTTGTAAAATTGGAATAATTAAACAATAATATCCACAATGGGCTGTTACATGAAATCAGTTATAATGCAGATAAAGTACTTAGTTGTTCAATAAAGACTTCATTGTGCTGCCATCTATATTTCAAATTTTAGTACCTCTTGGTTCTCAGGATCTTTTTGCCTGAGAATATTGTTGACTGAATCAGAGAACAACAAGGATCCAGGCAGGAGCCAGGCATTACCATGCTCAGAACACTACGTTCATTGCTCTTTTCCGGCAGGTCAGTGGTTACCCATGAGTACTCTGCATTTTACTGAATTGACAAAGATATCCTTCACAGGAGCCTGCCAGATGTTCTCTACCTTCAGTACTATAGAACTATGAAAGGAGGGTGTTCTGTGTCATTAATTATGGGCTCAGTAATTACTTCCTATTGAAGTAATAACTAATTGTGCTAATAAGTTCAAATTGGAAGTGTGTTTAGTGAACCTCAGCATTTTATTATTGGCGCAGTTTCAAACTCCAATTTAGCTCTCAGGGAGGGAAAAAAGCAACTGATTTTGGTTTTGTTTGTGTATATATATATATATATATATATATATATATATTTTTTTTTTTTTTCTTTTTAATGTTGAAATGGCTGTTGGTCCTTTAGATCTAATTCTGAATTGTGCCTTATCCAGTCACTATTCACAGCGATCTCAGGCCATTTACGAGTCCTCCTTGAGACTTCATTTCCATATCTATAAAATGGCAGTGAAGTAGTTAACAAGAAAATCTTTTCATGAGCTCTCTCTGGGTAGGCATTCTTCTAAGGACTTTACATACATTTACTAATTTAAATTATGTAACAATGCCACAGTCATATCATTTCTTTTTTAAAATTTTTTTCTAGTTTTACATGATGGTAGAATGTATTTTGGCATATTATACATACATCAAGAATAACTTGTTCTAATTAGGACCATATTCTTGTAGTTATACATGATGTGGTATTACCCTGGTTGTGTATTCAAATACAAGGCTAGGAAAGTTATATCTGATTACTTCTACTGTCCTTCCTATTCCTATACTCCTCCCTTTCCCTTCCCTTTGTTTAATTCAATGAAATTTTATTCTTTCTCTCCGCCCCCGTCCCTTGTGATGGGTTAGTATCTATGTATCAGAGAGAACATTTGGCCATTGTTTTATGGGGATTCACTTATTTCACTTACTATGACATCCTCTAGCTCCAATCATTTACCAGCAAATGTCATGTCATTCTTCTTTATAGCTGGGTAACATTTCATTGTGTGTGTGTGTGTGTGTGTGTGTGTGTGTGTATATATATATATATATATATATATATATATATATACGCGTATATATTGCATTTTCTTTGTCCATTCATCCATTGAAGGACACCTAGGTTGGTTTCATACCTTGGCTATTATGAATTCAGCTGCTATAAATTGTTGTGGCTGCAACACTACTGTATGCTGATTTTAAGACCTTTGGGTATTTTGGGTATAGACTAAGAAGTGGGAAAATTGAATCAAATGGTAGTTCCATTCCAAGTTTTCTAAGGAATCTCCATACTGCTTTCAATAGTGATTGGACCAATTTGCAGTCCCACTAACAATGTATGTGACTACATTTCTCCCACATCCTTGACAACATTTATTGTGATTTGTAGTATTAATACTTGCCTTTCTGATTGGAGTGAGATGGAATCTCAGTGTAGTTTTAATTTGCATGTTTCTAATTTCTAGAGCTCTTGAAGAACATTTTTTTACCCTTCACAAAACTCAATTCAAAGTAGATTAAGGACGTAGGCATTAGGCCAGTGACCCTACGCCTCCTAGAAGGAAAAGTAGGCCCAACTCTTCATCATGTTGGCTTAGGAGCCAACTTTCTCAACAAGACTCCTAAAGCACAAGAAGTTAGATCAAAAATCAATAAATGGAATGGTATCACATTAAAAGTCTTCACTGCAAAGGAAATCATAAAATGTGAAGAGAGAGCCTACAGAATGGGAGAAAATCTTTACCACCTGCACCTCAGAGCATTAATCAAAGAACTCAAAAAACTTAACACAAAAGAATAATCCAATTAATAAATGGGCAGAGGAACTGAAGTGGCACTTCACAGAAGAAGAAATATGAATTATCATCACCTCCATTTTTTAAGTGAGCAAGTTGAATTACAAAGAATGAGCAACTTGTCCAAGATGGCCCAGTTGTCCAGGGTGAGCCAGCATTTGAGCCAGGCGATCCAGCTCTGGCAGCCGTGCTCTCAGCCACAGTGATGTAGTGCCTATGAAATTATGCATCTCTCCTCTGAAGGAAGCTTGAATCCTTGAGTCTCTGATTAAAGTCTCTTCTACTAAATTAGCTAGATGGGCTGTACAGTAACTGTGAGGCTGTGAAAATTCAAAGGTAAAGACACGTAAGTCATGCCTAGTTCAATATACAAGCTTAGTAAAGTTTTGTTTTCTTCACCTGTCTTTGCTCTATAAGTGAAGCAATTGAGTAGAAAATCAGAGGACTGTAGGAAAAACATTTTTATTTCCAGCCCCACGTCTAAGCTGTTGTGCAGTATCATGGTATCAGACAACTTCCCAGATACATCAAGACAATCATTTTGACAATTGGGTATTAGGTACTTATGAGAAGACATCTATCTCTTTGAAGTCCTTTCTTATCATGTGTTTTGGGTCAGGGAGCCATAAGTTTATTTAATTCTGCTGTTATCATACCATGGAGATCAAGAGCATGTTACATCAGAGTCTAGCTGTGCACACTGTGTGATCTCAAGGTCCTTGTTTATAGACATTGTCAGCATCTCTTGGTTCCCCTGGACCAGGACCACCTAAAACACAGGGCATCGGATCATTGTATCTGTGACACTGTGGGCATGTGATGCTCAGCTTACGCACCATGGCTACTATGCAAAACTCAGTCTTCCTGTAGCGTCTCTGTTCATTAATCCCTCCATCAACAGGCCATGGGAAACAACCCAGCACATGCAGGTAGTTTTACTTGTTAATTTGTACTTCTGAGGTTCTTTGTCGTGGTTTCATAGCAGCTCCTGACTTTCATCTCTTCTTTCCCTTGATGAAACGGAGATGTCTCAAACAACTACAAGTTAGGGAAAAGGAAAAAAAAATCCACCAAGAAAGGACTTGCTCTACTGTTTAACAACTGCTTAGCAACAGGCCAATATCAGATGTCTCAGGTGTTACCTAAGAGATGCGGACAGTAACAGAACCCCAGCTAGGAGATGCTGGGGTTCATGAGGAAGGTATAACTAGGTGATTTTCATATCATATTTGCTCAGTTGTTCCAAATATCCTCATGTGGGATTTATAAACATAGGTGGCACAAAACTGAATACAATATGTATATATATTTCCTCTTCAAACACTTTTTTCTCTCCTCCATCTAGCTTCCTATTATGGGCAGCTGGAGGACATACATGTAATCTTCCCCAATACCTATTGATCCTTACCCAATACCTATTGATTTAAATACCCAATACCTATTGATTTTCTCCACCTCCACTAACACTTCTTTACTTTAGAAATTTATCTTTCTGTCATAAAATGTTGAGCAATATAAAAATGGATATGTACATATGGAGCATTCAAGAAAATCCCTGCTCTACCACCCATTACCCCATGCAGGCCAGCAAAGGGCAAGCTGTATAAAATCAGGGAGACTCTCTTATGGAGGACCATCCTCCAGGGGCACAGCCCTTACAGCACTCAGCTTCTCCACACCAAGAGGTGACAGCCTCTTGGTTGAAAAAATAGGTTGCTGAATCATTTGACAATCCTTTAGATACCCAGCTGGGTATAAATATGAATAAAGCCAGCAGGCACTGGTGTCCCTTTAAGACCCATGCAACAATGCCTAAGTGGTTTCCAGGGAGGAAAGAGAGATGCCTTAAAATGCAACCCCAACATTTTAAACATGAAGGAACCCATAGAGTTCTCATTCCAGAGAAGCTGGTCCTAACTAGATAACAGGAAAAGTCAAGTAGAAAGGGCAGACACAGCTGGCACTCTCCAGTTGAAAACCAAGCATAGCAGTTAAAATGAATCCAAGAATTTTGAAGAGCCTATGGGATGATTATAGAGAACAAGGGACACCTGAGATTACTCATGAATCCATTGTATTCTAGCAGCTGATGCTGATATTTTGAGTAATAAATTAAATACTATATCTCAAAGTGTGTTTCAAGCATTGAAATATGCATTATGTTTATCCTTTTCCTCCCCCTTTTATTCTCCAACTTTTCTTCCTCCTCGGACCTTCCTCCTCCTCCTTCTGACCCTAACTAAAACTGCATCCTGTTCAATACACTGTCTACTTTATTTTATTAAAAACACATTCTACTAGAAAAACAAGTCATCCTGTACATCACATACTTCTTAAAAATAATGCATTGCATTTCAACTTTTCCAGGAAAATGAATTCATGAAACATAAGAACAAGTTTAATATTGAATGCAAAGTTATCACCACCCACAGATATTAACTGATTTGTTATTTTAAAGCATTTTATAGTATTCAAGCTGAAATGCATATATGTGTCATTTGTATCTCTCAACTGTCTACCTGTGGGTCTGTCTACCTGATTGTATGTGGTAGTGACTGCTCCAATTAGATGTGGGATAAAAAGCAGAGATGGCAGGCAAGGTTTGGTTCAAATTCTCTTTTTATCTACTTGATGCATCTTTTTCCAGATCTACTAAGTTCTCCAAGCAACACAGCAAGTGCAGTGTTCGAGGCCCAATGCACATCGGTGTTGGCTGCTAAGTACCTAAATGACTAGCCCTTTCGGGCACAAGGCCCGATTGTACTTCTAGATCTCTTGGCTCTGGGCATAGCTCAGTTTCCCAATGCATATTTCACTTAGTAGTTTAACAGTCTCCAGATTTCCCCTTTCTTGTGTTTTGGGTTCTTTAGCACATTCACTATCCAAGTTCTGTCAGTCTTAGCCTACTCTCATTTAAGGTGAACAAAATATTATGTCTGTTTAGGATGCAGACATCCTCCCTGTTGGTGGTGATCCTATGCTCAACACTCCCTCACACAGTCAGAGAGTGCTGCACCCAGCTCCGGGAGGAGGCCTGAAAGAGGAACCTGGCAGTCCTGATCACAGCACTTTCAACAACTGACCCATATGCAAGTTTGCTTGATGCTTCTGTTTAAAGGCATCTTATCTCATATAACACTGAGCTCACAGAGAACAGCACTGTTTCTCAAGATGGATGGAAGGTGATCTATGTCAAACATTTACTCCATAAGGCATATAGGCTTCTTGCTCTTAGGAGCACCAGATAATGCTATACCACTATCCTTGAGGGATATTTTAAAAGTCTAAAAATGTGAAAATATGATGTTAAGCACAGTCAAAATAGTGATTGTTTCCATTGGGAGAGCCAAAACAGGAGGGCAGTGCTCAGCCTTGTTTGACTGCCCTGGGAGCATGCCCATGGGGTGACTCAGCCTTTTGTGGTGTTTCACATGTTCATGAATGACCTCCGAAATGCCATAATGATATGAGGTTATGAGTAAATGTCAGCGAGTAGGCATGTTTGATGATACGGAATCCATAAATAATGAGGATTGAATGCACTCAGTTTTTTTTTCTGTTGTTGTTGTTAAATGCAGCACAACCTATCTTGTCACAACTAGTTAAATCCCATTTAACTTAAAAACAGCACACTACAGGGACACAGCCACATCCATGTTTACAGCAGCACAATTCACAATAGATAAACACTGGAGCCAACCTAGATGCCCTTTAGTAGATGAATGGATAAAAAATATATGGCATATATACACAGTGGAATTTTACGCAGCATTAAAAGAGAATAAAATCATGACATTTGCAGGTAAATGGATGGCACTGGAGAAGATAATGCGAAGTGAAGTTATCCAATCCCCAAAAAACAAATGCTGAATGTTTTCTCTGATATAAGGAGGCTGATTCATAGTGGGGTAGGGAGGGGGAGCATGGGAGGATTAGATGAACTCTAGGTAGGGAAGAGGGGTGGGAGGATAAGGAAGGGGGCAGGGGATTAGCAAGGATGGTGGAATGTGATGGACATCCTTATCCAAAGTAAATGTATGAAGACTCGAATTGAATGTCAACATACTTTATATAGAGAGATATGAAAAATTGTGGTATATATGTGTAATAAGAATTGTAATGCAAAAAAGTACATGGCATGAATTGGCATGAACATACTTTATAAAGATGAAAAATTGTACTCTATATGTGTAATAAGAATTGTAATGCATTCCACTGTTGTGAATTTAAAACAATAAAATCAATAATAAATAAGTAAATATATTGCCACAGTCCAGCTGGGCACAATAACCGGGAGGTGACAAGCGACTTGAAGGTTGAAACAGGAACTGCTTTATTGGGGGAAACTCAGCAGGAACTGAGCAGGAACTGAGCAGGAACTCAAGGTAGCGGGCACCCAAGGTAGCAGGAGCCGCTTTATTGTGGAGCAGCAGAGGTATAAATACCTTACTGATTACACACAACTTGTCTCAATTAGCATCATCTAGATACAGCAGTCAGCCAATAAGGAATCCCCACCATCTTAATGGCTCCGGGGCGTTGCCTCACAAACCACTCCTCCTGGCAAACTGCCAGGTGCCATCTTGACTTGATTTGTGGTCCCCAACAATATATAAATCCTTACAACATATATAATTCTTACAACAATACTGAGAGACAGGATTAAACAAGATAAGGAGATTAATCAACTGGGCATGATCTAGGCATAATGATGCATTACTGTAATAATCCCAGTGGCTTGGGAGGCTGAGGCAGGAGGATCACAATTTGAGGTCAGTCTTGACAATTTATCAAAGCCTACTCACAGAATAAAATTTAAAAAACCTGAGGATGTAGCTCCTAGATATAGTACTCCTGGGTTCAACCCCTGGTTCTGGAAAAAAAAATGTACATGATGATTCTATTTCAAAACTCAGGGCACATGCCTCTACCCAGATGCCTTCTGCATTTTCAGGTGGAATCATCTGTGTCTATGCTGATCCCAAACTGGAGATCCTGATCCCCTTGCCTCAGTCTGCACATTCTCTTCACATTGCCAGTGCAACAGTGAGTATCTGATGTAGTAGAAAATCCCTGACCACAAATTGATCTTCAAGGGCATTAATGAAATAGTGTTCATCAGAAGTGAAAATTCTAAACAAAAATGTATAATGTGGCTTCAATGATCTTCTCACCACACCACCAATACACCTAAGGTCATTCTTTGAGGTTGTTCAGCTGGCAGTTTCCAAGGTCTGCCCCACAGAGCCAAACATTAAAGGGTACTCTCAATTTGGAGGTGGGCATAGAGAAGTGTGTGATAGAGAATTACCCTCAGGAAATGCAATGATCTGAATGTTTCTCCTGGAGAGTGAGAGCATGCACCTTTGCCTTTCAAGTGCTTCTGTAAATCTTGTACAAAATAAATTTATTTAATTTAATATTTTCCAAAGGAGAACTTCATATATTCTCTCTCTCTCTCTCTCTCTCTCTCTCTCTCTCACACACACACACACACACACACACACACACACACACACACTAAACCATGGAGGTGGTTGTTAAATATAGAGGCACTGCTCAGGCACCAGTCCATGACACATTTTTTTCGAAATGAGGTTATATTGGTCTGATATCTGATGGAGGATATGAAAATCAGAAAGATGGAATGACTTGCCTACTTATAGCTACAAATTATTTAACAGCTAAACCAAGAACTGAATCCAGAATCTCTGAACAATAGCTCAGTGGGTATTTCTGTCACTTAAGCTTGTCTCTGTAGGTATCTCTCTCATCAGCTCTATATGTGTCTTGTAAGTGATTAGTAGATTTTAATTAAGAACATTTTCATGAGGGACCATAAGGTCACTGCATCCTTGGAGGTGGATGATCAGGCATCAAACATCAAATTTGGAGCAGAGCATGGGATAAACGCATACTAAATGCACCATATATTGATTTAGCTGCTTAATATATGTTATTTTAGATAATTTAAAAGTCAAGTCTGTGACAGACTTGATTAGCCTCAATGTACAAGCAAGAATACTAAGTTTCCAGCAGGTTAAACAATAGCACCGTTTCTCCCTGAAGGTAAGACAGAGTCTGACTCTCAACCATGGGTCCAAATGGTGATTCCGTAGAATGAAAAACAGAATCAATATAGGCTTTTGAATTTTCTCAGTGTTGGGTAAACTTCTGCAGAGAACAGGAAAGTAAAAGTTTTTTTTTTTTTTTTAGAAGGTGCTGATTTTTCCATCATTTTTTGTTTCTTGATTTCTCCCCATTTTAAAACTTCCCTTTCTATTTTTCTTATCTGCATATGACTGACAAAATGTTTCTTTCTCAGTTCTCAGTGGACACATCCATATCATTACCACTGTGAAGAAGTCTCTTGTGGTGACTCTACCAGTCACTACCTTCAAGTGTGTCTGGGCTGGGAGCTCAGCTGCCTTGTTCAATCACAGGACTGCTGGGGAAAAAATACAACATGAGGCTTTGGGCTCTTTCAGAATCTGCAAAACATCATCAGGTTGAGGCCCCAACCTCAACTTTTTCTCAATACCTATAGCATTAATTTCTGAGCTCAGATGCCTAGAGGGGAAATTGATGTTGCAAAGTGCAGTCAGCCATCTGTGTGACTTATTTTAGAGCTCAAGGAAAGACCCCCTCCACCCCTGTGCTTACTGGTTTTGTATCATAAACAATGTTTGATTTTGTTTCTTGAGCTTTTTGTTTTTTGCTAAATATCTTAGAATTTGTCTGGGTTCTTTCCTTCATTTATTCTGTGCTTTGGTCACATGAGGCCACTAGTGCATGCTGACACACACCAGGGGGTTTCTCACCTTTGTGCCATTCCCACTCCATCCTGTCTGTTAGAAGAAAGCATATGCTTTTGCAGTCTCTGTGGCCTGCATGCAATCACAGTTCCCTTCACCCTGTGAGTTCCCAGAGAACTTGGGCATCTAGACCATTTGCCTGGGCTCTCAAGAAGTCCCAGAGTACCAGTGACCGACTCGATACATGATTTTTGTCCTGGTGAATCTATCAATGGTGACCCACTTTCATAACTCAGAGTACATGGTTTGGCACGTGAATTTTGTCGACCCCTATCTTCCCTAGCTGGGGATACTGGCCTTTGCCCTTCCTGAGACGGTGAGCTCCTGGTAGGTCTTGAATCACATTCCATTCATTAGGGTTTCCCCCATGGCTACTGTTGTGTAGATTCAATAGACATGTGTAGAATGAAAAAAAGAAAACATATTTCCCAAGCTTCCTGGATCCATATTCCATGCTCTTTACAAAACATCACATTGGAAATGCAGGTGATTCCACAGACAATGGCTGCAATGGTCCTTTTCCTTCAATGCCCTTCAGCGAAGGTGCCCTCACTGAGAAGACCTTCCCATTCTCACTCAGACACACCGTTTCCCTCACCCGCCTTAGGATGGCACCCACCTGTGCACATTGGGTGCCCCCATCCCTCTCCTTAGAATTGCTTAGTTTGAAATGGCCTTGAATCAAACCAGGCTGCTTTTGTCACCAATGCCCACAGCACTTCAAATACTAATAATCACTAGTAGTGGCTGCCTGTTCTCTGTGTGCTGGGCGTGGTGCCAGGTGGTTCATAGGTCTTATTACCTTTAATCTGCTTAGCAACCTTATGAGTAGATAACATTATAACCAACTTTAATTTCAAGGAAACTGAGGCTTAAATGTTAACTTATCAGGTTTATAGTGCCAATAGATCTTGGGTTTGAAATTTAAAATTAGGTTTCTCTCATTCCATATCACACTGGTGCATTTTCTAAAGGATGAGACTCCTTATTTATTTGAATCAGGATTTTATTTTCTATTTCTATTTGTATTTATCTTCAGCTGCATTTTTCTAGATGTGTTTTTTCCCCAAACCAAAGCCCTGCTTCTACTGTCTTCTGAAAAAAGAATCAGCATTAATGTACAGCACAAGTGTCCTTTATCTTTCTAGCTCACAACCCTGAAAGGAGGCAGTTGGCAGTTTATTGAATGGCGTGTGCTTTCTTTGCCATTCTCTCTAGAGACACTCATTATCCACAGATCCAAACAAAAGGAGAGCCTAATACGAAAATGCTGCCCAGCCTTCAGCCCTGTGGAAGGAATTTAATTCTTGGCTTATTTCACAAAATCCACCAAGGCATCTTTCAATACTTTAAGCCAGAAACACGGCTGAAGAAATTGCTCACCATGGGTGTCTGAGCCACCTGGGAAGTGAAGTCCTAAATCCACTTATAAATTGTGTTTCACATCTTGCTTCATTAATGATGCTGACTAAGTGCAAAGAGCAATTCAACACGTTGCTCCAACAGGCATCTGTCAGCTTGGGACATACACACTGAGCGGTTCTCAGTTGCTGTGCATTATTCCCATTGATTTTGATGAAATAGGCAAGATAGAGATTATTTAGACTGTTTCCAGAAAAGAAAATCTAGGCTTAGGAAGTTAAATGAAGCAATGATGAGCTAATAAAGAACAGAAATGTCTTAATTCCAGTACCAGTTTTCTTTCTTCTCCTTTTGCTCTGCCATGCACATGTAGAAAACTCTGAATTAACCCAAAGTGAGACTATTTTGTAATCAGCTTATGTAGTATCCTGAAGATTTTAAATGCATCTTCCATTTATTGAAGCATACAACTTATGCATCTTAAAATATCAAAAATCAGTTCACACAGGGCAAGCCAACAAAAAGACATTTCAACCAAGTCAGTCTGAAAAGCCAGGCTGTAAGTTGCTTTCAAATTGAGAATCGTCTCACACCAAACCAGAATTTCACAGACTGGTTAATAACTGCTCTACAAAAATAGGGTTCCAGGGTCAAGTGCATTTTGTAAAATAAGGGTTCTACATTGTGTGCATGGAAATTCTACATTGAATTAAAATCTGAAAACCCACAGTAATTTTTCATTTAAAAACTCAATTGTAAAGTGGTCAGTTTTGTTATAAATTGTATTGGTGAAACATTTAAGTGAGTTTATTCATTCCATTTTGAGGCAGATAGATTGCTGTCTTTGGTGTACAGTCTGAGGTGACTTTCTTGAGACCCTTACCATTCATGAGTGCACCACATTCATCTTCATACCCCTATGACTTATTCTAGATTCATCTAGGCTGTGAAGTCTATCAATAGTGCGCTTTTGGAGCTGAGTGCTTTATTCATTATATTGCTATGTCACCATTTAATTGACATTTCAAGTAAATGAAAACCTTGGTTGTTTCCAGGTTTTTGCCTTTATGGAAATGCTAAAATAGATATTTGTTATTGTAACAGGAAATTGATGTGGGTTTTTATTTTTCTTGGATGACGGATCACAGGTATGAGACTGCAGAGTCATATGATATTGATTGTTAGCTATTTGGAACTGCCAGATAGTTGCAGGGTGGCTGGAATATTTTCCATTTTCACCAGCAATGTATGATTCATCTAGTTCCTCTGAATCCCTGTCAGCATTTGATGTTGTCATTTTAAAAAAATTAGCTATTATGATAGGTATGTAGTGATAGCTCACTGTAGTTTTAATTTTCATGTCTCCATGGTGAATATTTTTCCTGTGCATATTTGCCATCAGTGTATATCTTTAGTGAAATGCTTATTCATATATTTTGCCCATTTTATAGGTAGATATTTTACATCTTTTAAAAGTAATTAATTTTGAAGAATGACATTTTCTAGATATTATTTATCAGATATGGGATACTTCTCTCCCAGTCTATTGTTCAAATTTTGATTCTCTTAACAGAAATTTTGTTGACCTAAAGTTTTTAATGTTGTAATTTGATTTATACATTTTTTTATTATGAATTATATTTTTGACTAAAAACTATTTACTTTGCCATTAGTCTGTTAGATATTTTATATTTGTTTCTAAAAGGTTTTTAATTTTATATTTTGCATTTGTGCATGATTAGTTTTGACTCAAAATTATTTATATCATGAGACTACAAGTTTTTTGATTTGTTTGTTTTTGTTTCCTGTCAAAGTCCTTCAAACCAAGATCATTTATTGAAATGGCTGTCATCTCTTTATTAGATTTATTTTGCACTATAAATCAGTTGGACATATTCCTATAGTTCCCTCTATGAGTTCCTTCTTCTACTCCATTGGTCTGCACATCTATCCCTCTATCAGTGTGGTGAGACTTGATTGCTCCAGCTCTGTAAGTCGTGAAATGTAGAGTTACTCCTCTCCTTTTATCTTTTACATTTTGCCCCGTTTATCTTGTATTCTTCTGTCTTGCTGAATACACTTATTAGTTGTAGGCAACAGTGGCATTTGAAAACAGTCTCATTTCTATATTCCTATATTTCTTATTTCCATATTTCTGTATGTCCTTTATTTCCTTTTTGCCTTCCTATGCTGGCTAAGTTTCCCAATCTTAGAAAGAATGATGAGAGCTGAGATCTTTCCTCATTTTTTTGTTTTCTGTTTTATTCTATCTGGACTGATATAAGAATACGCCTTTTTCACCTAAAAACATGATGGAGTCCATCAATTATTGGACATGGAACTGACTCTGCACGTGGAGACTAAACCTACTATGTTTCTGAGGACATGATTCTGGTTAAGTATAGCTAAGTATTGTAAGTGAATGGTCGATGAAGAGTTTTCACATCTGTGTCCGTGAAGAACTTTGGTCTTAGGATTTTACAGACCAATTATCTTTGCTAGTGTTGACATTAGAGCACAAACTCTGGAAGTCAGTGGGGGAAAGGTTTCCTCTTCTATTTTCTGAAATGTGTTGTGTAGAATTGGTGTTTGGTTTTCTTTCTTTCTTTCTTTTCTTTCTTTCTTTCTTTCTCTCTCTCTCTCTCTCTCTTTCTTTCTTTCTTTTGTGTATTTCTTTAAACATTTGTCAGAGATCTCTAATAGAATTGTCAGGGCCTGAATGAATATTTTTTAAGAATTTTATAAAATTATAATTTCAATTTCCTTCATAGTTGCAGGGATGCTCAGTGCATGTACTTCATATGAGGTGGAACATGATTGTGTTTGCTAGGAACTGATGTAAATCCTCCCAATTATGTGTTCCCCATGTTTCATTAGGACCCTGTTAAAGTTTGGGGGGTCTGCAGTTGCAACCATGTTTTATTCCTGATCACATTAATTTGTATCTTTCTTTTTCTGTTTTTTTTTTTTTCTTTCTAATTTGGAGGTCTTGTTAGAAGCTATTAATTCTATTGTCTATTGATTTAATTATTTTTTAGAAAAGCAGCTCTTTGTTTCATTGATTGTTTTTACTGTTGTCTTTCTGTTTTCAATTTCTTGTTTTCTTTCTTGTGCTTAATTTTATTGTTTTCTTCTTTCTGCTTGTTTTGGACTTATTGTTTTTTTTTTTTTTCCTTTTTCAACACTCTGTGGTAAGAGGTTAGAATATTGCTCTGGACCATTTGTCCTGTTTTATTTCATGCATTTACCGCTAAAAATCTTCTCATCACTGCTTCATGTACACACATTTCAGCATTTCAGTATATTACATTGTAATGTTCATTCACTTAAAAAACAATGTTTTTTAAACATTTTGCTGAAGACTTTGTTTCTGATCCAAGATTTATTTAGAAAGTCTTGTTCCATTTCAATCGGGCGCTCATCAGACCTGGGAGATGTAATGGTGGATCAAAGCCACAAGGCAGAGATGAACCTTCTGCTCACTCAGGATGGGGTCAGCAGGGGCCTTAAGAGCAGGGAAAGGGCCAAGTCCCACTCCATGTTCCCTAGTGCAGTGCCATGCTGCTCTAGAGCCCAGGTTCTGCACAGATGTCCAGACCCTGTTGGGAGAGCTCCGGACAAAAGGCTCCAATAGTTTCATGGAGCCTGAGGTGTGGACAGGCAGAGCACTGATGACAGGGAGGGCCTGAAGCACAGAAGTGCCAGCCTCTGAGTGGGAGGGGAGCCGTCTTCAGGTTGTCCTTTCTGTTCCCATAAAGGGTTCCTGAAAGAGGCAGGTGTGTGAAGAGGACCTGGCCTAAGGAGCCAGATGAGGAGACGGAGGAATAAGTCACCTGAGCCAGGAATACCAATATGTGAAGACCATGCCTTCAACTGGACAGCAACTCCATCAGAGACTCTCATTCACTGACCCTGCACCGGGTCTGATGTGGGGGCAGCTTCCTCTTAACACCTGCCAGGTAAAGCCTTTGCATTGCCTAAGGTTGGGCCAAACAAAAACTTTTTTTTTTTTTTTAATACCAGGGATTGAACTCAGGGTACTCAACCACTGAGCTACATCTCCAGCCCTTTTGTTATTATTTTTATTTTAATTTTGAGACAGGGTCTAAGTTGCCTAAGGCATTGCTAAATTGCTGAGGATGGCCTTGAACTTGCCATCCTCCTATTTCAGCCTCCAAGCGACTAGGATTATAGGTGTGAGCCACCATGCTCAGCAGTTCTTTTTATTTCTTTGTTCTTTTCAATCATGAGATAGACATCTCAATCCCACTCTTACGTTTAAAGACCTTCATAAGAAACATCAGTTATCCTATTATAGGTCTGAATAGGTCAGATTTTGTGGATCTGAGTCAATAACCAGGTAACTAATGGGAGTCTACAGGAGACCAGGACCATTATCAAGATTCTAGCCAGAATCATGAGGTTTGCCTGGAGGACTGAACCAAATTGTGAATCCCAATATTCATCCAGCCAGGAAGAGATATCCCATAGCCCAGATGGGGCTACCATAGTGAGTCATGATCCATGTCCTTAAGTTTTGTATAGATCCTGTTTTCCTGGCATAAGTATCAGTTTAGGTACAGGATGGCTGTGGTCAGAAGCTGAAGATTACCTAAATCCTTCCAGGGCTGAGATGGGGTCATGATAGGGCCACAAAGTACACTAAGGTTTGCTACCAAGAAGTACAATCCAAGGTGCATGTGGTGCCCCAGAAACAAAGCACTTGCAATGTTAGGTTATCCCCCAAAAGATATGCATCCATGATGCAGTAGGGGGATTCTGATGGAGTGTCGTGTCTTGGGGTCTGCTGCACTCGGGCTCTTCCTCCAGTCTGGAAAACACTGCTCAACTCTGTTGTCTGATCCTCAAGCTGGTCAAGTGTGATCATAAGTGTTTGGGGATGTTCTGGTTATCTTTCTGTTATTGATTTCTGATTTGATTCTCTTCTAGTTGAAGAATATAGAGAACATAATTTCAAAAGAATGGTGTTTATATTGTTCTGTGTGTGTGAATCCAATAGAACTGGTAAATTCACTGAGAACTTCTAGCCTGAGCACAGGGCAGATATGAATTATTCACAGGTCCCCTAATTCACAGAAATGCTACAAATAAACTAGTTCATAATGTCAGCAAATCACCCTCCTGAATATTAAGTGTATATGGGGATCACTAGGATAGAGTCAGGACACGGTCAGAGATGAGACATAGAGACATTGGAAGATAAGCTGAGGAGAATCCCATAGGGTGAACTTTCCTAGAGCCTTTTAAATAAAGCCTGTTTTCTACATGTGACCTGCCCTGTAAGGACCTCGACACAGCCCATAGGACCAATTTTCATCTCCAATCTTGCTCTCTGAGAAGTTATTCCCCTAGCAATGATTTATAACAACAGTCCAGGGGCTAATGGGCAAGAATGCAAGGTGAATATGAAATCAGCAGTGGCCTGGAAGACCTGGTGGATAGACAGTCTGTGAACCACACTACCTGGGCAGGGGCTAGCTGAGAGACGGACCATACTGGCAATTATATGAGCTGAGACTCGGATGGTCATCCAAGAGTCACTGGTTCTGTAACACCTCACTACACCGAAGGGTCTCTGCCTCAGCTCCTGCAGCTTCTTCCCTTTTAGCTGCTTTTATTTGCCCTTTTAAGGAAGAAATGCCTTTCTCATGTAGATGACAGGCATCTTATATAGTCACCAGCCAAAGGAGACAGATTTTGGAAACCTGTGGTGATTTCATCATTCTTTTGTTTCTGTAAAAGTGAACATAATTAATGACCTAATTTACAAACTTCATAGTCATGAAGTCTTGTTCTCTATAGTCAGATAGTATAGATTTTTATTTCTTTTGGTTATTTTTAGTTGTACCTGACAATAGGATTCATTTTTACACAATATAAAGCATAGAATAGAATGTGTACTAATCCAATTCCCAGTACTTCCTCCTTCCTCCTTTCCTCCCACCCCCGTTTCCTTTCCTCGATCTACTGACTATTTGTGATCAATCATAAATATCCAGTTTACTCCGTATTTGACCATTACCATAGAATTATGGTGATAACGACCCTGTAACTAAGAAAGGGTGTTGCTTTTCTGTTATATAAGTGCATAGTGTTGAGTCAGGTACTGCATCTGTAAAGAATTCAACAGTGAGCAACAGAAATTGACTGGCTGATTTAGGCCAGATACATGAGGTATTGGAATGATAACTGGAAGTCACAGCATGGCTGGGTGTGCTGGAGTTCTAGGATCAGAAAATGAGCTGTGTATCCAAAGGATGCCGAGTTGCAGAGATCCGGTGCCGGCACCACCACCTCTGTCACTCTGGAACTCACAGCCATGGGCTGTCACCTCTCTACCTCACACAGTCACTGGCCTGGCAGCTCATCATCACTGGGGAAACCATTAGAACAGGCATGAGCATCCCCAACTGACTAGCTTGGAGGAGGAATTGATTTCCCCATAATATGGTATCCAGGGAGACATTCTCCCACCTAGGAAGGAACCCTGAATTCAAAATGCCCAACATGCAGTAGCAACTGAGAGCATTGTTATCATTAGGGCTCTATCATTGTTATCACTAGGACTCTATCCTGGTGATCCAAATCTTTCTGAGAAATCAGAAGATTAGGATTCCAATGGAGTTATGTCCAAATACAGAGCCGAGATCCTTAGCTCCTTTGCTGTTCTCTTCCCTCAAGTAATCTCTTCCCTGACAGAGGCAACTGACAGTGAAAACTGCTCCATGAGAAATGCAGTCCAAGTGCAAAGAATTCTTGCTCCTCACCAGATTTTCTAGATGCAAATGCATGAATGGTATCTCATCATGGATAGGGATACAGGTACTGACGTTGCTGCCTGGTTGGAAACCCTGACTCTGTTACTTGCCAGCTCTGTGATTTTAGAGAAGTTATTCAATTCCAAGTTCTTGGATTTCCATATATAAAACATAGGGATGAAAAATAGGATCTACTTTAGATGATTATGGAGAAGATTAAATAATTTATTATGTATCGAGTTGTAAATGCAACATACACATGAGATTTCATTAATGTCGGATGAGGATCAGAAGCATTGGGTTTTAAGCTTTTCCAGTGTCAGACACAAATAATAAAGTCAGAAGAAATATGTGGAGAAAAGGCAGCCCTTTGAACCAGGGAGAAGATACCAGGACTTTCAAGGCAAAGGGTCGTCTTGATAAAAGCAGATGAGAAATGAATCTGTATTCAGTCTCACTCCAGGAAGAGAAACTTCCCACTGGCTGTAGTTTTTAAGAGCCATCACTTTCCTCTAAAGTGAAATCAAACAAATAAAAAAGATAATTGATCCTCACTGGAAGAATTTCACAAAGGTTAGCAGATCATTTTCTTTTGTGATTCTAGTGACTAAAAACACATGAATCTACATAATTTAGTTTCAGTCCCCAACAGTGGCAGAAATGAGGCTGTTTCAAGATTAAAAATTAAAAAATGAGGTTGATTTTAAGGGGAATTATACAATTTTACTTTCTTTTTGACTTGGATACTTGGGGTATGGAATCATCATAAAAGAGCAAATGACTATTTTAAAAAGCAAAAATAGATATTTCCTGTCAAACATGGGAGTTACCTTAAATGTGAAATATCCTGTGACAGTCCTTGGGAAATAGGGACCATGATGCCCTGAGAGATGGTAAGGTATCCTGCAGCAATTCTGGAAACCTAACCCTTGGTCTGTGCTCACCCACTGGCCAGAAGTGACAACTCTGACAGCTTTGCCTGTCAGGAGATGGGTGCCAATTGAGCTCAAGGTCCCTGCTGTGCAGTACATGGTCGATGGTGATGGATGTGATTCTGTGAGGGGCTTCCTCATTTCTCCAGCCTACCATCATTTTCCTTTTCCAGTTGTCTCAACCCGACCTGGCAAGTTGATGGGATTCTCCACACTATCATAAGTGAACACACAATTTAATCAGAATATGAAACTCCTCTGGCCAGATCGTCTTGGCTGGGCCAAGTGATGTCTCTGGAAACTTTCTGCCACCGTGATAAACAAACCATCTTTATTTTCTTCTTCTTCTCCGCATATTTTTTGTAAGATGGATATTAAGAGTGGAACTTCCTGTGGACACCTTTGCCACCACTGTGAAAGGATGTTGCCTAGGAATGAAGATGTGGCTCCAGAGGAATTGTGTCCACACCTGGAGACACAGGTGGCCCTTTCCAGACTCATGAGTTAGCATTTTAGGTTACAATTGTTTTACCTACTCTCTGAAACTTTCACTCAAAACCACTTTTTCTACATCCTTCACCAACACTTATTGTTGCCTGTATTCTTGATGATTGCCATTCTGACTGGAGTGAGATGAATGAAATCTTAGAGTAGTTTTCATTTGCATTTCTCTAATTGCTGGAGATGATGAACGTTTTTTTCATATGCTTCTTGATCTATTGTATTTCTTCTTCAATGAAGTGTCTGTTCAGTTCCTTAGCCCATTTATTGATTGGTTTATTTATTAATTGATTGATTTATTTAGGTGTTAAGTTTTTTTAACTTCTTTTTATGTCCTAGAGATTAGTGCTCAATCTAAGTTGCATGTGGTAAAGATTTTCTCCCATTCTGCAGGCTCTCTCTTCATTTTATTGTCTCCTTTGTTGAGAAGAAGCTTTTTAGTTTGAATCCATCTCATTTATTGATTCTTGATTTTTTCCTCTTATGCTTTAGAGTCTTGTTAGGGAAATAGGTTCTAAGCTAACATGATGAAGATTTGAGCCTACATTTTCTTTCAATAGGCACAGTTTCTCTGTTGTAGTACCTAAGTCTTTCATCCACTCATACATTGCTGGTGGGAATGCAAATTGGTGCAACCACTATGGAAAGCAGTATGGAGATTCCTCAGAAAACTTGGAATAAAACCACAACTTGGCCCAGCTACCAACTCCTCATTTTATAGCTAAAGGACTTAAAATCCGCATACTACAGTTAAGCAGTCACATCGATGTTTATAGCAGCTCAATTCACAATTCACAATAGCTGAACTATGGAACCAAACTAGATGTCCTTCAACAGATGAATGGATAAAGAAAATGTAATAAATATACACAATGGAACATTACTTAACCTTAAAGAAGAAAGATATTATGGCATTTGCAGGTAAGTGGACAAAACTAGAGAATATCATGCTAAGTGAAATAAGCCAATCCCCCCAAAATACAAAAGCCAAATGTTTTCTCAGATGGGTGCTGATCATGGTGGGGAGAGGGGTTGGAAGAATGAAGGAACTTTGGATTGTACAGGGAGGAGTGAGGGGACAGGAGGAGTGTTTGGGTGGGAAGGATGGTAGAATGAGACAGACATTAGTACCTTATATGCATGTATAATTACACTACTGGAGTTACTCTGCACCATAACACATCCAGAGGAATGAGAAGTTGTGCTCCATTTGTGTACAATGTGTCAAAATGCATTCTATTCTCATGTATAATTAATCAGAAAAAAATCTAAAATAATTAAAAAAAAAAACACTTAACGTAATACTGTTGAATAACAAATTTAGCCTCCTGATAACCAGTAATTAAAAAAAAAAAGAGTGACCTAGGAGATCTTGGACAAATCATTTAAGGACAGAGATACTTGATTCCCATATTTTCTAATTATCTTGCAATATTTTTCTGAGTTATTTTAAAAGTGGTGGTGCTACATACTATTAGATTTCCAGTATTTAAGTTTATACCTAGTCTCCTCTATTGAACTGCAGTTTCTTAAAGAGAAGTGTCAGGAGCTGCCTCATAGGAACTGAGCTCCCCTTAGCCTTGAGCGATGAGAATGTGGATCTGGGACGAGCCAGCCATGGGCTGTGTGTGGGTGAACTAGGAGCATTGAGCGCACAGGGTGGCCTGAGCCCACGTTGCCCCTCTGTTTGGCCAGGCCTTGCTCTGGTCTTTTCACTTGCTCTGCCATGACCCCTACACAGCTCATGAGATGGGCGGGCCTCCCTGGATGTCATTCCACCTGCTGACAGCAGACATCACAAAGCTAGACTCACCCCCTGTAACCTGACCCCTTGCCTCATTTAAATGGCCTCTTCCCAATGAAAGGGTTCAGCACATGCTCCTCTCTCTCTTTCCAAGGACCCTTAAAGTCAGAGGAGCCATCACCGGACCCAAAGGAAAAGGTATTTTTCTGTCTCTGTGTGATTATTTTGTACAGCCCAGTTCACCTGGAGTGACCCTGAGTGTTTAGTCATGGAATGCGACAGAGAAGTTTATTTTTCTCTTAACATTAAATCTCTATAATGCTAGCATGATGCCTATCAACTGGCAGTGTAAGTAGAAGGAATTAGTATAATAAAAATCAACGTGCATTATTGGATTTTCCAGGGCTTTTTCACAGGCTCAATTATGTGATGAGGTGGCAATTGCCTACACTGAAATTATTTTAACATTTCCCCTCTTTGTTCCCTGGAGGATCCCATGGCCAGATACTGTGCTGTCTGCTGGTCTCAACTGCAGTGCAAACATTTCACATCAGTCTTGTTTTACTTGGCCAGAGTTTATTGTCAGTACAAAAAAAAAAAAAAATCACATAATACCTCTCAATATCCCTTTTATCTGGAAAACATCAGAATAATCAATCAATTAATGCAACACATTTCAATCACTCAGCCCTCCCTCCTGGTGAACGCTGGGTACAAGCCAAAGCCTCGCCAGGATTCTCGGTGTGACCCAGGTCAGTGCACTGCCTGCTGGAGAAAGATCAAGGGTCTCACACTCTTCCCATTACTGGAGCCCCAAAGGAGGGTGTCTTTGGTGTCATCTGCAGCACAATGTTGGCATCTGATGTCCCCTAGACCTCTGTTGAGTGAGAGCCATGCCACAGCTGTCACTCATGGAAGCTTCTTGGTTACAAGTTCCTCTCAAACAGATGATCTGGCAACTTGTTGAAGCTCCTCAGAGCAACAGGTGACAAGGGAGGGCACTGGACTGCCAGCATGTGTTACCAATCCCCAGATCAGAGGCAGACGGTAGGAATGCCACACCTGGGTGATATGCAGCCCTGGAAACCATGCCCTCTCCCTGAGAATACAGGGCCAGAGCCAGCGGAGTTGGAAGTGCTGAGACAGACAGTCAGGGCCTGGGGCAGCCAGGTCTGCACGTTGTGTCTGATCCTGTCACCAAGTGTGCTTCTGCAGATGCTCAGCTGAGGGAATCAGAAGGGTCGTGGTTACTACCAGAAGGCTGTTGGGTTCTTGATGGGTTCTCAAACTCTTCCCCTGGGAAAAGCAAGACTTCATGACAATTCCTAGAGGGCAGTGTGTGCGGTGGCATGTGACCGCAGGAGGACAGCTTTCCTCCTGTCAACAAAACATCTGGGATTGAAACCATGCACATGGAGATTTCTTGTCGGATTCCACATGCCACCACACAGTAGGGACAGTGCAGTTGGATGAGAGGTCGAAAGACATTCTTTAAGTCAAGTCAGGGACAGGAGGACAAGTGTCTTCTGATCATGATGTAGCTGATGCAGGACAGTGTGCAGAGCATCTATTCTGGAAGATTTCCACACACAGAGCACAGGGAGGAGGGCATGACCTTGAAGAAAGTACTTAAACGAGATGGGAAAGGCCCTGGGGGCTGAGGCCTGGGGTGGGTGGAGGGGAGGGCAGAGTAGGCACAGGGGCCATTAGCCCTGGGGGCACCATTTCTTCTCATAGGCAGTGCGGGGAGGGGCTGTCCACCCACCTCGGTGGCAGAGCCTAGCACAGGAAATTTCTGTAGCTTTTTGGTAATGACTTCTAAGACTCAAGTATTACCCATCCATGTTTTTTGGGTTCATTTGACCAAGATAAACCAAAATGTGTGTGTAAGTTGCTGAGGCAGCCAACGGACAGATTGCCATCTGGACTTGTTTCCAAGCAAGTTTTCTGTCTCATCACCCTTTTCTAACACAAACTGAAACAGCAGAATTTTGTTCTATATTTTCTCTCTCTCTCTCTCTCCCTCTCCCTCTCTCCCTCTCTCTCATTAGATCATTATAGTTATACATACTAACTGGCTTCATCCCAACACAATCATACGGCGTGGAATTCAATTTCAGCTCACAACCCTTGCCTTTTCTGTCTTCCTCACCCCTGTTCTCTTTCCTCCACTCTGCTAGACTTCCTTTCACTCCTCTATTTATTTATATTTGATTGGTTCTTTTTACTTATATATGAAAGTGCAGTTCCATGTGGTGATGTATATCTGCACATAGGTGATTTTTGAAGAGTTCATTCTACATTGCCTCCTTTCCTCCTTGCCTCTCAGTCTCCTTTTTCTACCCTGCTGATCTTCCCTGTATCTTTATCACAACCAATCCTTCCCTCCACCCTTTCTTTATTTTGCTCCAGCTTCCACATATGAGGGAAAATATTTGACCTTTTGGGTTCCTGAGTCTGGCTTACTTCACTTAGAATGATGCTTTCCATTTCCATCCATTTACCGGCAAATGCAATAATTTCATTCTTCTTCATGGCTGAGTAGAACTTCATTGAGTATATAAACAACATTTTCTTTATCCATTTATCTATGGACAGGTTTGCTTTTGTGAATTGTGCTGCTGTAAACATCGAGGTGGCTGTATCTCTACAGTATGCAGATTTCAGTTCTTTTTGAAAAGCACCAAGGAGAAGGATATCTGGATCATATGGGGGATCTCCGTTCTGACTTCCAGATGGTTGTACTGTCTGCAGTCCCACAATTACAAGTGTACCTTCGTCCCTACAATTATGGTCCATGTTGTTCATCATCACCATTCTGACTGGATTGAGATGAAATCTTAGTGTAGACTTTTTATTTTCCTTTCCCTGATTCCTAGAGATGTTGAACATTTTTTCCTATAGTTTTTGGCCATTTGTTTTTCTTCTTTTAAGAAATTTCTATCTAGTCATTTACCCATTTAATGATTAGGTTATATTTGTTGTGGTCAAGTTTTTTAACATATATTATGGATATTACTCTGCTATTTAATGAGTAGCTGGCCAAGATTTTCTCATATTTTCTCACATGAAGTTCTCTCTTCATGTTCTTAATCATGGCCTTTACTGTGCAGAAGCTTTTTAAGTTGATGGCACCTCACTTATTGTTTCTTGGTCTTTTTTCTTCTGTCTTGTTAGGGAAGTCTGTACCAGCACCTAGACCATGGAATGTTGACTCTATGTTTTCTTCCAGTTAGTTGCAAGCTTTCTGGTCTAATTTCTGATTTCTGATTCATTTTGATTTGAGTTTTATGCAGAGTAAGACAGACATAGCTATCCAGTTTTCTAAGCACCATTTGTTAAAAGCTCTGTCTTTCTCCAACATACATTTTGGAACCTTTGTCAAGTATCAGAAGAATATAATTACATGAATTTTTCTCTGTGTCTTCTATTCTCGTTCATTTGTCTTCATGTTTATTATTTATTTATTTATTGGCAGCGAGGGACAAGAATTGAACTCAGGAGCACTCACCACTGAGCCCCAGCCCTATGTTGCACTTTTATTTAGAGACAAGGTCTCACTGAGTTGCTTAGTGCCTGACCGTTGCTAAGGATGATTTGAAATCATGATCCTCAGCCTCCCAAGCTGCTGGTATTACAGGAGTGCTCTACCATGCCTGGCTTCATACCTACTTAGATTCTGATAACATAATATTTTTGTTACTACAGCTCTGTATTGTGATGCCCTCTGAATCACTGTTCTCAGTATTGTTTTGGCTTTTGCTATTCTGGATCTCTTAGTCTTCCAAAAGCATTAAAGAATTGCTTTTTAATAATTCTATGAAGAATGTCATTGGTATTTTGATGAGGATTGCACTAAATAAATACATTTTTTGCAGTATTGCCATTTTGACAATATTAATTCTGTCTCTCCAAGAACACTGGAGGTATTTACATCTTCTAAGGTCTTCAATTTCTTCTTCAGTGTTCATCATAGAGCTCTTTTATTTCCTTGTTTAGATTTAAGCTCCAAGATTTTTTTTTTTAGGTTATTGAGAATAGGACTGTTTTCCTGAATTCTTCCTTAGCTGACCCACTGTTGGAGTATAGGAAAGCTATTAATTTACATGTGTTAATCTTGTATCCTGCTATTTTGCTGAACTCATTTATAAGCTCTAGAAATTTTTTGGTGGAGATTTTCTGGGTCTTCTAGAAATATCATCAGCAAACGGAGATAGTTTGAATTCCATTCTTTTTTTTCTATTTCCTTCTCTTGTCTGGTTGCTGTGGCTAGTATTTCAAGTACCATATTGAATAGGAATGATGAGAGCAAGAAACTTTGTCTTGTGCCTGATTTTAGAGCAAATACTTTTAGTGTTTCTGCATTCAGTATGTTGGCAGCTTTGGTATTATCATAAATAGACTTTATGATGTTGAGGTAAGTGCCTTCCATCCCTAGCTTCTCCAGTGTTTTTAACATGAACTGGTGCTGGATTTTCTTCAAAGCTTTTTGTGAATCTATTGAGATGGTTATTTGATTCTTGTTCTTAATTGTTTAAGTGATGAATTACATTTATGATTTGCATATGTCATCCCTGGCATGATGCCCATTTGATCATGGTGTACCATCTTCTTAATATGTTTTCAAAGTTAGTTTGCTAATATTTTATTGAGGGTTTTTGCATTTATGTTCATCAGGGATATTGATCTATAGTTTTCTCTCCTTGATGTCTCTTTTTGGTTTTGCTATCAGGTTTATGCTGGCTTCATAGAATGTACTGGAGAATGTTCCCTCCCTTTCAATTTCATGGAATAATTTGAGAAAGCCTGGTGTTAGTTCTAAAGGTTTGGTAGAACTCAGGGGAGAATCCATCTGGTCCTGGGTTTCTCTTTATTGGAAGGCCTTTAATTGCTGTTTTGATCCCATTGCTTGATATTGGCCTATTTAGCTTTTCTATTTGTACCTGGTTCAATTGGAGCAGAACATATGTGTCTAGAAATTCATCAACATTTTCTAGATTTCCCAGTCTATTTGAGTATAAATTTTCAAAATAGTTTCTAATGATACTCTGGATATCAGAAGAATTTATGTTGTTTTCATCTCATTCATTCATGCTTCTTACTTTTTCTCCTTCTACCATGTCCACACTTAAAAAAAAAAATCCCTGATTGTTTCATCTTTCTTAAATATTAATTAAAAATAGAACTAAATATAAATATGTGTGTGTGTATTTAACTTATCAACTTTTATTTAGATATGTGTGTGACAATGCAAAGTTTTCCGGAGGTGAATGATAGGATTTTGAGAGGTATAGCCTAATCAGTGGAAGAATCCATTGATATGGATTAACTGGGTAGATTAACTGTAGGCAGGAGGCTGTTACTGGAGGAGGTGGGTCACTGAGGATGTGACTTTGGGGTTTATATTTTGTGCCTGGTACTCAGAGCCTCTGAAAGCCTCTGAAACTATGAGCCCCAAAGAAACTTTTCCCCTTTTCATTGTTCTTGCCACATCTTTTGTTCATAGCAACACAAAGCTGACCAAAACATCAACATCTCCAATTAAAATTATTTATGTGTAAATAATAAAGTCAACATTTTGAAAAATGAATATTTTTTCTTAGAAAACATAAGTTATTAAAAAAAATGGGATGAATGTATCCTACCATGGTAGATCATATGATTGAGACCCCACCCTTTTGTTAGGAAGGATGGGGCTGAGGAGAGAGATGGGCAAAGGGACACAACTGCAAGGTCAAAGGACAAGCCAGCCATGCAGACTTCAGCCTAGATTGACTGTGTTGAACGCACGGAGCTTCGGGCTGAGAGGAGCTCAGAGCATCCCTACGTCTCAACTTCCTCAGGAGTGTACTGGGGAACACCGGCATACCTCCTGGAGGTGGGCTTGGTGTGAGCTGTAATGAAGCAATACTTGTATGTCAAATGGGAAAACACTCCCGGATCGCTGAGCCTGTGAATGCTTTTGTTGTTGTTGTTGTTGTTTTGTGTGTGTGTGGTGCTGGGGATTGAACCCAGGGCCTTGTGCATGTGAGGCAAGCACTCTACCAACTGAGCTCTATCCCCAGCCCTGAGCCTGTGAATGTGTTACTTCACATTTGCAGACAGAATGGACCTGCACTCCAGAAGGCACCCAGGGCCCAATGCACACAGACCAGGGGCTGAGTCCACTGGTTTACTCCCAGAAAGTCTTGTGGAAAATCACTCACCTTTTAAAGCTTGAGGCCTCCTCTCATGATGAAGGCAAAGGTGCAGGTCCTGCTGGCTGCTGTGTGAAGTGTGTTTTCCCTTTCATAATGACACATTCTCCAGGCTCCTTCCCTAGATGCTTGATCCTGAGGAACAGACTCTCTGTGTGCCTCAGATATGGTTTCATGGGGCTTCATAATAGAGTTTTGTTCAATTCGCAGAAGGGTATGCAAGGTAGTATGAAACCAAAGAGAAGGGAAAGACTCATTCTTGCAGAAAGATGGGGCTGTGGGTATCATTCAGAGAACAGGATTTTGAGCCAGCTCAACATCAGACACATCTACATGTTTCTCTTAATGTGCCCTCCATTGTGAAGCAATATCAAAGAAAATAACTCTTGCTGACTGAGCATCCATGACGTCCCATTTGTCAATGCACTGTCTCTGGCCCTCAAAATCCTTACAATTTATCATGCTCATTTACATGAAAAGAAAGTGATTCACAGAGAATAGATAATGTCTGCACAGTCACATGATCCGTAAGCACCAGAGTCAGAATTCCATGTCAGCTCTGTCTCATTCCATCGGTGGTGTCTGGTTCCCTCTGATGTGGTCTCCTGGGGAGGGGGAGATGAGAGGTAAGTGCAAGTGCTATGTGTGACACTCTGTATGGTGCAGCCTCCTTCTCCAAGAGACGATGAGGTTATCAATGGGCAGAATGGCTATGCGGACATGTTCTCAGGTGGTGTCCATTTTCATAAAGCTTTCCGCTCCTTGCACTATCCTTTTCATCCTTTAGTGCCAGGCTCTGGGTTGAACTGTTGACTCCTGAGGAGGAACCTGCAATGTCCTCAGGCCCCAGCTGCTGGTCTGCCCTGAGCACAATACAAAGAAGCACACTCCTGAGTCTAAAGATGGCCTGCTTGCTCCCTCCTCTTTCCTGAGGCCAGACATGTGGGAGCACGTCTCTGGAACAGTTCCATCTTATAAACTAATAAGACCTTTCTTGGTATTCAAACTGTAGAGCATTCTAGAAAACGTCTAGGTGGAACTGTCTTACATCTTAAATTCAAGGGAAACCCATTTATCTTTGCTGTCAATCACGTCTGTTGTGCCCTCACCCAGAGAGGACATGACTCTTCTGCAGAAAACAATCCTGCTTATCTTTTATAAGCAACACATTAATTCAAGTTCTAAAAGCATTCTCTGTTGATTAATTAAATAGCTTGTGCTGTCAACGTTCTTTACATCATCTATAAGCCCCTGATTTTACAAAGGAGAAAATATAGATCATGAAGGGGCCCCATCAAGAACATCAAATCCAGGATCCCAGATTCCATATGCATGACCAGAAAGAGTGATAAGATCCTTCACTGTGCTATTCTTATGGAGCAAACTGGCCTTGAGCTAAGGTCCTGGGAGAGGCACGATACTCCAGCAGTATATGCAACCTTTTTCTTACATGGTTTATTTATGGTGAAGGAGTCCATCATCTATATCCTCAACTAGCAAAGACACTTCAACTGAAAACTCTGGCCATTTCCAGCCCTACTGTTATTTATCTGGGCCATCATTATTCACACTGTGTTGCACACACTCTGAAAGGGCTGAATCTAACTTATTGTCTTTAATCCAAATAACTACCACAACATTAGGCAATGTGTATTGGGTATTAATTTTGATTCAGATACCATGATAAAACTAAAATACTTAATCTCATCTAATCACCTCAAAAATGCTGCCAGTGAGAGATGATTTTACAGATGAGGAGGCTGAGGCTGAGGTCTAAGTGGCTTTTCAAGTTTATGATTCCAATGGCTGATTAGAAATGGTCCCCCTCCAGAGCCCCTTCTCTCCATCACGACGTATGTTATGAACATTTTCATGCATACTTCCCAAAGTAGTTCTCTGCACTGTTTTCATTTCATTATCACAGTGATCTCATGTGGTGGCTGCTGATTCTGTTATTTCTGGTTTATAGTAGGGGAAACTGACTCAGAAAATTTGAATGGATTCTTTTATGTCAAAATTCTTGTAAGTGACAGATTCATTATCAACTAGCATTTCAGCTCCTTCCTCTTCCTGGAAGATAATTTTATTTCCCCTCCTACCTGAAGTCCAACTTAGCTGAAGGAGTTGTTCTGGCTAAGGAAGCTTGAGGGCACCTGACCACCCAGTGTAGACCTCACCTCCGGCATTATCATCACCTCAGAACGTGGTGCCTGCGCCATCGGCTGAGACTTGGAATGAGCACAGTCAGAGTGCAGCAGAGTCACAGGTGACCCATCACAAACCTGCACTGTAAATAAGAAATAGACTTTTGGTGTTTTATGTGCCTGAGGTTTTTAGGTTGTTGGTGCCCACAGTACTACCTGTTCTATCTTCAAGTTAGATAGAATTGAAGTCTATGCAATTGGCCACCTGATGAATGATACCCTGAGTATACTGTGGACGTGATTGAACCACAGGGCAGAACAACATCCAGGAAACCTATTATTGTCTAGCTGAAATATACAAGAGGTGACAAGGTTTACCTCAGCTCCCTGTCCCCTCCTGTTTTAGTCAGGTTTTTAATTGCTGTGACCAAAACACCTGACAAGAACAATTTTTAGAGGAGGAAAAGTTTGGGGGCTCAGAGTTTCAGAGGTCTCATTCCATAGATGGCTGACTCCATGTCTTAGGACATGAAATGGGCAGAACATCATGGTAGAAGTGTGTGGCAGAGGAAAGCAGTTGGGGACATGGTACCAGGAAGCAGAGAAAACTCTGTTCAAGGACAAACTATGAACGCCAAAGGTATGTCCCCAGTGACCCACCTCCTTTAGCCACATCTTTTCTGCCGATAGTTACCATAAAGTTATCTCTATTAGGAGATAAATTCACTGATTGAATTAAGGTTCCCATAACCAAACCATTCCATCTCTAAGTTTTCTTTTTTTTTCTATGTTCAAACTATTTTTATTTTATTTTACATAGTTCTTGATATATCATATTTCACACTTTGATTCAAGTGAGTTATGAACTCCCATTTCACATGAGCTTTTGGGAGGCACCTAATATCCAAACCATACTGGTAGGTGTGATTGAATGAACTGTTCAAATGGAGAGAGGCAGGCATAAGGGGCAGAGTGGAGGTGAGGCTGCATTGCACCTCCTCACACACCAATGATTCTGGGGTGCCGAGCCCAGGTAGATCCTGAATCTTGGAAAGGAGCTCAGTGGTGTCCAGATGGCTCACACCAGGCCACTCCATCACTGAGCAATGCCAGGGGGCCAGGCAGCTGGGACAGTATCACAGACCATCCTTCAGAGGGTGAAGGATAAAAACCAAAGTTCCAAGATACACTGCCAGAATGGGGTGGGATGTCTTTGATGTCTTCCCATATGGGACCACGGGAGCCTGTCTGCCTGCACAGTCAGGCTCCACTATGTGAGCAGATGTCTTAGTGGCATTGTGGTCCTTTTCCCCACTGAACACATTCACAGACACCACAAGCACACAATGCCCCTCCATTTACACATGAAGACAATCATGATTGTCACTATGTCTTTTGTCACTATATTTTGATTTTAATGCAATAAAATATAAAATATAGCTTTTTAAAAAAATTATACAAAACAGTGAATTATCAAAAAATTTTATTCTGAAGTTATACTGAAAAACCTCACATATATTATAGTCCATAAAAACACATTCCCTTACTTAATACTTCTCAGTTCTTGGAAATGGAAATTAATTTAGGGAAATAGTTTTCACTAAACACACTGTACCTTGATAGAGCATTTGTTTGCTATACATAAGAAAGAATAGAAAGAAGTCCAATAGAAAGAATTTTCCACACTTTTCCATATCCCATTTTCAGGTAGATCTGTACCTTATCTTTCATACACTTTATGTAAGTTTTTCCTGACCCTATGCAAATCTTATTTTTGGTTTTCTTGACTTCCATAAGGAAAATATCCGGCTGTGGCTGTGTCCTTCTCGTCACTCTCCACCTGAGGATGTGGAAGCCACTTTAGAACCTTACCAGAAAAGGACATAAATGAGTTTCTCAGGCATCAGATACATAATCAGAGAGCAAAGAATTAGCACAGTGCTAAGGATTTCTCACTTCCTGAGGCTCTGATCTTCTGCTCTAATCTGGAAGATTTTCTATGTTAACCTATTTCAAAAGGTTTCAAGCAATCAACATGGTGCTAACACTATGAGAGAATACTGGGGTTCTAACCCACCACCATGATGACTCAGTGATAGATACACTGAAATTTGAGTATAATTCATACCTAATAAAATGAAAAGAATACAGAAAATTATTTTGGAAAACGTGGAAAGTGTTCATTCTATTCTCTCTGTTTATGATACCCTTTCTCTCATATTCATTCTCTCTCTCTCTCTCTCTCTGTATGATTGTGTGTGTGTTTTGTATACTTGAGACTAACATGCTTCATTTCTTTTTTGATTATACCCACTTCATGTTTTATTATGTACAATTAAATTTTTATATATATATATATATATATATATATATATATATAGAGAGAGAGAGAGAGAGAGAGAGAGAGAGAGAGAGAGAGAGAGAGAGCGAGCGCACTGTTGTGTGGCAGGAAAGAAGGTACCAGTGTGAGCAAGGTAGCCAGGCACACTCTGCAGACATATCAGATCCTCAGGGAGGGATGATGAAGCAGGATGGAAATGAGCTCGGGGGTACTCTGATAGGAGCACTGAAGAAACCCTAGGATGCTGAGCACCAGGCTGGCATCAGGATAGGTCAGGAAGGGAATGTTCTTCGGTCTTCAGGGCAATTGTAAAACTGGCTAGTCAATCCGGCTGTGCAGGCTGTGAGCTCCACCACAAGAGGCTGTGATGGAAGCACCTTCCCTACAGGGACACACTGTGTGGCCTTGCTCTGTGTGCACACAGTGGAGTGCTAGCTGTATGCCCAGGTTTTACTTAGGAGCCTATACATGCTCCTATAGGAAAGCACAGGGAGGAGCCAGCTTATTTCTGAGCATGCTCAGTTCAAAGTCATAATCACATGTTCAAAAAGGAAAGACCAACAGGTGTGCTTCTGCTCATGCTCAGTTCAGTATGAGCCTAAGTTACCCTAGATACCTAAAGTCATGGTTCAGAGTGACTTGGTGACCTTGGCTGGCTCCTGGTAAGTTTCTTCAAAGAGTTTCAGCTACAACAAAATAGAACAATGCTGAAGGTCTGTTAGTAGTCTTTTAAAAGGGCCAGCAACTTTCTCCACTGTGAGAATCGGAGTCTATTCTAAAAGGTGCCTGCGGGGCTTAGGGACAAACTCATTGAGCACTCCCACTTGGTCACTGGGAAGTGATGGAAGTGAAGGAGGCTATGTAGGAGGCAAAATTATGAAACTCCCCTGATTTCATGTGAGAAACTGAGCAGAGGAGAGGCCACAAATGTAGTTTACTGACCAAGGTGATCTAAGAGAAGGAGGATGGGGATGAGTTCACTCCGCTGGGTCTGAACCGTCCTGAAAAGGTCCAAGGAGAGACATTAATAAGTGAGCATTATAGTGGGAAAATAGGATTTAAGTGGAGGCAGCCTTCAAGATTCATTATAACTTAAATGATAATTAACACTCACCATTGAAGGAATCCCCCAGATTTAACTGTGGAGAGAAATAAGACAGACCTTCGGAAACACCATTATTTCAGAGGCCAAAAAGGCAGAACCTCTGAGAATAAACCTCTAAGAAATCATAGATGAATCCAGAAGAAAATTTAATCAATCCCACTTCCCAAAGATATCCATGGAAATAGATCCCTAAGGAAGTAGCAGGTGGTAGTCGCTTTTCAGAATCACAAATTGGATGATAATCTAACATGGCAGCTCTGTTTTAAAACAAGAGGAGTGGCCCAGGAGACAGCCATTGTCTCACTTCTGTATCCCCTTCCCCACACAAACACATTCACTGGAAGAGAATCCCTAGGACAAAAGTGTTATGGGCCAGGCTACATGGGCAAGGACCAAACAGACACCATTTAACCCTGAGAAATGCTTGTCCCACGGGAAAGCCCCACCTCTGGACCCATAACTAATTGCCTAGCACAGCATACTTGGCAACACAAAATAGCAGTTCTTATGCAATGTAAAATTGTTCTCTCTAATTCCCAATTTTAGTGGGCAATGTACCCTGTCAGAGATTGATTTTCTAGGTGTTAGTAACCATTCTCTAACTTGTACTCAACTAGTATCGTTTTGACCCACTTCCCTTCTGCTTGCTTGCTGCTATGCCAACCTGGAAAGTTCTGTGGGAAATACCAATGTACCTATTGCATTGTTTACCTAACTGCCCAATTCAGCTTCTGGACCCCCGCTCACTTACAGCTACGTAAACCTGGATGTGGTTTTTGCAGTTTTTACCTTTGAGTACCTTAAAATGTTGAAGCTCAAGGCTGTTTCCTGCAGAGAAAACCAGGTAGTCCTGGCTGGTCAGAATAAAGACTCTTCAATTTGGACCAAATGGGACTCGGTGTGTTTTCTGAGTGGCTTGCCCCACAGGAGAAGCTCCTTGGTATCTATCTTGTTCATCCAATACATAAGACCATGTCTGGTAAACATTTTATCAGGCACTTGGGAAGCAAAGAAGACGAATATAATAGAATGCTTTTCTAGGAATCTTGATTTCCAAGGCAGAGGCAGCCGGAATGTGTGATTGATGCGATTAATTTTAGGGCAAAGCTAATTCTGAAAAAGTATGGGATGACCAGAAAACAGCAATGTCTCAGTAAAGAAAAGTACACTCAGCCTAGCTTTGATGAGTTCTAAAATAAATTGAACAAGATAAAGCATTTCCAACTCTCTGCCAGAATATGCCCAAATCCATCTCTCTAAAGCAAGTCTTAATTACAGCCCAATTTTTTCTTAAAGTACATTAAGGTTATATAAGCCTCAGGGCTCCATTCAGCTGAGCAAGAACAAAACTCTTTCTGTCTTTTCCGAGTTCTTCTCCATTATCATCGCTGTTGAGTCATTAAGGGAACAAATCGTACATAAGCATGTTCCTGACAGGTCCTCATCTGCCTGGAAGCTGGAGAGAGAGAAGAACCTGTGTACCATGAGCTGATGGAGAACCAGCTCTGTTCCTAGGCTGTGGCACGTGTCCCCGCCTTCCTCCTCCGGTTTTGCTATGTCTGAGGCATGACTTGAGACTTGAGGGAGGTCAAGAGATGAGGCTTGATGACATCATCGTGCTTCAGCAAACGAATCACTGCTTTGCTCCTTCTGGTTTTCTTATTGCATGAAAAAAGGTAAACCCTTATCTGTTTAACCTATTCTTGGGTTTTGATCACTTGCATCAAAAAAATCTCTCCCAACCAAAAGAATATACTTTTGAACTTGGGTTCATATTCTCTCCGTTCCACATTTATTCCTCACATTTCAAGATCCTGTTCCAAATGTAATTTTCTTTCATCAAATGTTTTCCTGTGTCTTAAATTGGCATTAATATTAATATCTCTCTCTCTCTCACACACACACACACACATCTCTTTTGCCACATACCCCTCTATACATGTAACTTTCAAATGCTTGTATTAGTGTATACACAATTGCTTTACTGTCTGTTTATTAAATATAAAAGAATGACATTAATTTGGGTATCTTTTATAGCAAGGGTTAGCAGATATTTTTGATGAAGGGACAGAGATTAATAGTGTAGGTCCATAGGCTGCATGACCTCTGCTGTAGCTACTCAGTTCTGCCACCACAGCTTGACAGCAATGTGCTAATGGGTGAGCATGACAATATTCCTACCAAGCCATATTTACAAAAATCAAATGTCATGCTGAATATGATCCTTGGGCCATCATTTGCTAACCTCTGTAATAGAGACCTATAATATTCCCTTGAATAATCTGAAAACAATTTTTTATTAAATTAATGAAAAATGAGCATGATTGGACAGAAATAGACAATTCCTTTTCTCTGCTTTCATCAAGAATATGTCACATTTTGAACCTGAAATAATTAAACAATGTGCAAAGGAAGGCAGCAATGTGAATCACAGCACTTCTTAAAACATGGCATACCAACCATCCACAGTTCACAAGATGGATTTAGGTTGTAGGGAACTTGCATCAAGTGGCATAAATGAAGAGTTTAAATTAAAATCTCCATCCAGCACTCATCTCTCTTAAACACTAAATAATTTTTCTGTTCCAAAAGAAATAATCACCTGACAGATAGACCAGCAGTAAATGGAAGAAGTTTTTAAGAGAAGTATAGTGCCATTAATAACATTTAGTATCTCTGTTTAAAGATGGCCTTAAAAATACCAATCCATATCTAGTTTTCTTGTAAAAAGCACATATTTAACTCAAAATAATTAATGGACCTAGAAAAATCATAAATAAATGGCATGCAGACAAAGTAAAATATTGAGGAGATGCTAGGTGAGGGGCTGAGTTAGGGAACTGCAGTGGATGATGTCAGATTACTCTGCCATAAAATCAACTCGTTTAAGATCCCAGACTTGCCATTAATGAGCCCAATGATTTTAGAAAAATCTTATTTCTCACCTAAGGCTAAATTCTCTCATGTATGGAAAGAAAAAATAATTGAGAGGCTCAACCTACATAATGCATATAACAGTTCTTCATAAACCACAATAAAAAAATTTCAGTTATTAATGTCAATCCCCACTTATTCTGAGCAGAAGTTCTCAGCAGATTTTTCTAAATCATTAATATTTCTTTGCAGCCAGTGTCTGAGACAAAAACAATCAAGTGTTTTATTAAACATGAAGATATCAATATTCTATTTCAGAGTTAACGTACAGACATACTTGACTACCTATTAGTTTAAAGAAAAATGCAGGCATTAGCAACTCATTTTGGTTGTAAAATTGGTTATTTAACATATAACCACATTCTAATTTGCAACATGTTTATCACAATTTAGTGGCTTGTCGACAATTGCCTCCTTTCAGGAAATTTATTGCTGAGTTTTACTCTAGCTGTGTAATATTAGCAATAAATCTAAGAGCAATATTATGGCTTTTTTCGATTGATTAAACTGAAATCATGGATACAAATTAAATGTTGGTGATTACATTTCATTGCTGATTTGTAATACATAATTTATGTAGAATACATTTAAAATGGCCAAAGTATTTAGAATATCCAGAAAGAAGTAAATCCACAAGATGTCCCAGAATATTATTTCCAGTTTACATTTTAGATAGCTTCTCTCTGAAATATCATTGAACATTGATAAAAGGCTTTAGAAGGTGAATGAGCTCCAGAACAAGAGCAAGTCTGTTGTATTACTGGTGCCTGGCACATCCTATTTAATAATTGGTCAAGGTCTTTCATTGTTTCTTATGCCCTTGGAAATCCTGGTGCCTTAAAGCAACACATGTTTATTGTCTTGCAGCTATGGAAAACAGCTGTCCCTGGTGAGCCTCACTTGACTAAAACCTAGGTACCACTGGAGTGACATTCTCTCTGGAGGCTAGTGGGGGAGGTGGGGATGGGGAGGGAATCCCTTCCTTGCAGTTCCCAGTGTCTCAAGGCCCCTAGATAACCTGAAACCTTCCATCTTGAGGCCAGTAGCACATACCTTCCAAGGTGAGACCTCTGGTTCCATTGTTATGTCTCTTCTTTCATTCTGGCCCTTCAGTCTCCTGTTACAAGGACACTGTTATGATAACATTGTGTCCACTCGGATACTACAGGTTAGCATGCCTATCTCGAGGTGATTAATCTAATCACATCTACAAAATAACTTTCCCTGGTAAGGTAACATTTTTTATAATCCAGTGATTGAGATGTGGATGCCTGGTGGGGGATGGACATTTTTCTGCCTGTCTCACTTGATTCCCTGTGCAGACAGCATCTATGCACAAGAACAGGAAGTGAGGTACAGAGAGGTCTGTTGGACACAGCTCAGTGACGCCTGATGTTGAACCTGGTCTGAGCAGCTGACCCTCTGTGAGCCACTGAAATGGACTGGCTGCAACTCAGCTGTATGTTCAGGAAGGTGTTAAGGTTCTAGGTAGTTGGTGGAGCAAACTAGATTGCTGATTCTTCTGTAAGGACTCAAGAAGGGCAGTACATTTAGTTAAACTTAACATTAGTGAAATGAATTTGACTCCCAAAGCCATATTTGAATATAAAATGAAATGCATGTATTAAGTTTTCAAAAACATTTTTTGATTTCTGAGCAGAATCCTGAGGCATAGTATTTAAATTCGATTTACCAGCCTAAACCAGATATAAAGAATATTTTTTTTAAAAATCATCCTCTGACCCACTTTTATGACAATGTTTCAAGTAATTGTATCTGAACAAAAATGTTTGTTAACTTGGTGAGTTTTCATGGTCTCATGACAATTGTGCAGTGACCATTTGAGCTGGAAGACCATGAGTTATATTACCTGGAGCAGGTGACAAACTGTCAATCTAACAATCACATATGTACTGGCTTTGTATGGTTTAGATATCAGGTGGCCCTGAAAGTTTACATTTGTGAAAATGCGAGAAAGTTTAGAAGTTAAATGATTATACTGAGAGCCTTACCCTAATTAATGTGTTGTCTACTGATGTGGATTAACTGGGTGGTAACTGAAGGCAGCTAGGGTGTGACAAGAATAGGTAGATCACGGGGCTACGCCTGTAGGGTTTATATTTTGTCACCGGTGAGCAGAGCTCACCATCTGCTTCATGAGGGTCACATCCTAAGCGCCTTTCCTCTGCCCTGCCTTTGTGCCATGATGGTCTGTGTCACCTTGGGTCCAGAGCTACTGAGCTGGCAAAGTACAGAATGAGACCTCCAAAACCATGAGTCTCACACAAACCTTTCCACTGTGTGTTGTTCTCATCAGGACTCTTGGTCACGGTGATGGAGAAGCTGACTGAAACGGTGACACATTCAGAGGTGTGGTGCTGCCCCCCAGGATATAGCATGGGCGCACAGCCACCAGGCAGCATAGGCTTCCACTGGCTCAGTGGCAGCAGCTGCCACTATCACATGTCTGCTTCCATGCCACAAGAACAGTGGAACCTCATGGCTTTGTGTGATGGGAAGAGGTACAGTTAAAATGCCTGGGGTGGTGGCTCAGTGGTAAGGCACTAGCCCAGCACGTGCAAGGCCCTGAGTTCGATCCTCAGTACCACATAAAAATAAAACAATAAAATAAAGCTATTGTGTCCAACTAAAGCTAATATATATATGGATGAAAAAACAAACAACAATAATAAAAAGAAAAATCCAGAGGCCCGATTAGGGATCATTCTAGCATTCCATATTCGATAAATGAGTAACTACTGAGTACCTGGAAGTATAAGTCCCCCAGTGTCTCACAGGTAACCCTTGGGTCACAAGGTGGGAGGGATTGGTAGATAAATGATTCCTTCTGTTGTCCTAAGGAGCATTCAATTCTAGGGTTCACTCTACATGGTTTCTTAGGGGCTCACAGCAGTATTGAGCCCTAATTGAATAGGAAAAATGAAGTGAAAAATTCCATCAAGCACATGTGGTTTAAGTATTCAAAACTTAGAAATGGAAGTAAAATATCATTACCTATGTGTTTCATAACACAGCCTAGTTAGGAAATTCTAATTAGACAGTAATGAGCCTCAACAGGAAAAGAAAGAGAAGGCTTAGTATAGAGGACCACCTCAAGCCTGAGGCTGGGATGTCTTGAAGTACATCTCTTGGAGGGATGCCCTCCACCAAAAGCATGTTGAAACCAGCCATCGAGGAGTAGTTCACTGTGTGTGACCCCAGAAGATGAACACAGCAACTGTCTTCTATATATAGACTGCTTTCTGGTCACAGAATAGCTAAGTTGTTATCCAAACAAAACATCTCACTACCTCCCAAGGCTCTGAAAATTGGCTTAAAGCACTAATTCTTTACGCTGAAACTAGAACTCTGAGATTTCTCCTTCTAAACTGAATCTAGATTCAGTGGTTGCTCCTTGAGTGTGGCTTCTCTTAAACTTAAATCTGTGTATTAAAGGCATGTGTCATATGCCACTGTAATGGTGGCCCCCTCCTCCACCAATGCATCTTAATTAAGCTTCTCAAGAGACCCTCACCATAATGGTTCTATCAGCAAAAAATTCTGCAAAAGAGATCAGTGTCATTAGAACTTCCTATTTCCTGTTGTTCTGTCTTGCAAAAACTAAGTTTAATTATGAACTTGATGATTCTACTCCTACTTTTGTGATAAAACACGTAAAACTCTGATTGTTCTAAAAAATGGGCAGGAAAAGAAAACACTTTCTGAGAACTCAAAGAAAAAAAAAACTTTTATGTAGACTCCTGCAAAAATGTAACCCACCAAGCACACCCTGCCACTGGGTATACAATTCAAAGAATTTCTGTACTCCTGGTCCAGAGAATCTTTCAGTCATGAGCCACACTCTCTGGACCAGGTGCAGCCAATAAACCTGCTTCCTGAAAATCCCTCAGGTGTCCAGCTCTTCTGTCCTATATCATTACACACACACACACACACACACACACACACACACACACACACATGCAATATTCAGTGGTAAGACCAGTTATAGAAAGACTGGAATAGCTAACCTTCCTCAAATTAGGAGCATAGAAGTTGTGAAATGGTCAGTATTCTATTACGATTCTGATAATTCTGATTCCACCTGGACACAGGATTATTTTTTAAATTATTTATTTGTTTATTACTTAGGAATTGTGTCCTTGCAGCTCTTGCCCATACCTTCTAGGGTCTGGGGTTTACCCTCTGGTTCATCCCCCTTGTCCAAAATAATTATCCTATCTTTTTGAAGCTAAGTTGTTTTCTTATCCAGCTTCTTGCCCATAGTTAGGAATCCAAAGGTTTATTTATTATTTCAAAAACTATCTTTCACCCTTTTAATCTCAGCTGGTATGATACCTTGAAAAACCCCAAGGCATTCTGATATATCAAATACTGCTCCACTTCATTCACCACACCAGTACTTACACTTCACAACTCTGAACACCTGAAAAGCTACCATTAGATCACACCCTTACGTTCATTAGAGGTCTGTTGTTTGGTTGAGAGGGTGTAGAAATCTTGGCTATGAGACCCTGTGGTGCTTTTGCTGAGGTAGGTAGGTCCAACAAGTAACTCCTTAAATATCTCTTAGGTTACACCAAATGGTTTTACAGAGCGCCCTGGATGTGAATTGTACTAGGAAGCCACGGGCCAGGTTAGTGGTGACACCCTGACCTGGATCTGTGTTATCTTCTTGGCTCTGAGCTACAGGGAGGGAGGCTATTTCTTACTTTGAGAACCATTTGTTTCTTGAAAAGATTGTGGATGAATAATAGCTTTATTTTTCAAACCAGCTAAGTCCTGAATCATTTATGTTCCCTCTAAATTCTATTACAAATCAAACGGGGTTTTGTGGACTCATCTGTTTTCCCCTTTTCATGCACATCAAAGGTGACCGGCTCACACTTTGACCATTCTTTCAAACATCTTATTAGCCACTACAATCGTCCTTTGACACATTATCTTTGTTTGAAGTAACTACTTTTTAAATTACTACAGGTGGCAATTTTACTGAACTTTCTATTACTAAAATACACAGGTAATCTTTTCTCTTCCCTCCAATGAGATTTCCTTGTCCTGAAGCCCACCACAGCTCCAGCACACTGACCAGACCCATGGCACTGCCATATATTATGTTAAGGTAACATATTGATAAGAGGGACCAAGTTATGGTCTAATGCCATGCCATTTTAAAAACCTCAAAACTTAGTGGCTTAAAATAAGCCCTAACTTTCCTTATGATATACTGCTTAAGGTGTCAGAATGACTTGATGACCTCTGACGCTCAGAGGGTAGTTAGCATCCAAGGCTCCCGGGGCTGTGTTCAGGGTGGCTTTTTGTCTCAGGTACCTGTGTCTTGGTGGCCTTGCTCTCTCCTCTCTCTTTCCTCCCTCTGATCCTCCTCCAGAATCGCTTCTCATGGCTGGACTTTCTCACATCATGGCAGCCTCTGGACAGACCCGACTTGGGTCTAATGTTGGTTTCCCCACAGCAAGTCATCCAGGAGCACTCCAAAGGAAACCTTCAAGGAGACAGGAAGCTTCAGCTACTAGACTCTGAAGTCCCTGGCCAGTTCTAGCTGCATTGTTTCCTTCATATTTAATCATTCAAAGCATACATAGAGCCCACTTAGGTTCCAGGGAAGAGAACATAAATCCCAACCTGTAAGAGGAAGAGAGCCCCACATTTTAATCAAGCACATTTACTCTGTCCCATGTGACTCTGTATATGTTGTTTAAATTCTCTGGGCTTCAGTTTTCTCTGCTACTAAACGTAGGAGAAATAGATTATTTCATCATATTTTTAAGAGTATAATAAGAATTAAATGAGATATCAAGCATGCAGTGCCCCAAACAGCAGACATTGCACAGAGTAAAGCAATAAATACATTTTTTCTGTCGTAACTTATAATGGCATACAGAACATTTGAATTTGCTTATATTACCACATAAGCAGCTGATTTCACAGTATCTATTCTTAACAATTTTGATACAGTTATTTTCTGATGTTTGTTGCTGACAAGAAAATCCCATGTCAAAGAGATGAAAGGTCTATGCAGCTGTGGGTGGTCTACAAATCTCAGTTTCTTCCAGGATGCATGTGTATGCTTGCTATTCACTTCGTTTCTTTTTCATTAATATTAACACGGTTTGTAAAATCTCAGCTGGGGTTTATTAAGATATTGTTCATAGAGATGTGCTGCATAAATATGCCCCAAATTCCTAACCTAAGAAGAAAAGCCAATCAAAAGATATGAATTTCAAAAGACATCAATAGATCTGCTGCATACCTTGACACTCATGCATGCATGCACACACAGAGACACATACACACATACACAAACACACACACACACACACACACACACACACACACACCATAGATGTAGGAGACTAAGATAATAGAAAATCACCAGCAATGGCCATTTAAAACACATGTATGTAAGACACTCTTCTGGGATGATGTTATCCCTGGCTTTAAACTACAGAAAGCTCAACTTTCTGAAATGGTGGCCCTTCATCTTTGTCCCCAAAACATGCTCTCCTCTTGGATGCCACTATCTTAGGAAATATTGCTTGCAGGGGGAGGAGACACTCTCTGCTGTTCGTAACCATAATTATGGATTCAGATATGATATAATGATACTATGCTTAATGTACCATTAGAAGAGGTGGGATCAAAATCACAGGGTCTTACTGAAGATTTTGCTTGTTCTTTGCCCTTAATGCCATCATTCAAATAGTGTGATACGTGGGTCAGTGCATCACGGGAGGTACTAAATCACCACTGACTCTGCAGAGCTGCGTGGCCTTCAAGAACCCATACCAGCATCTCAATGGATATATTCAAACACTTTGTCTCTTTCTTGGTTTCTTTAGGGTTGTCTTGGTCTTAAGGCTGGCTTTGCTCCTAGAAATACATGACCAGCAGCAAATGAGACCCTGCTGAGAGTCCAAAGAATAGAGTAAGTTTTAGTTGTGGGTTAAAAGCAAGGGTTCTATTATTTATTCTGGAGAGCTCACAAATCAACCCCTCATAACAGCAGTAATGAAGCTCACATTTTAATGCCTTCTTACTATGTGTCAGGCACCATTGCAGCATTTAATTAGTGAGGTTTCATTTTTTGCCTTTTGAAAAACATGTGAAGTAGTGACTGTAATGATTCCCATTTCATAAATAAAGAAAATGCTTCACAGAGGTAATGAAATGCTAGAGCAAGACCAAGAAAGACACTTAGGTTGTGAAGGAGTGCAGGTCCAATCTGCACTGGATAAGCACCTTGCTCTGAGCCAGAAGCTCAGAGCAGGTGGCCTGGAGGAGACAGGGACTCCTTCTCAGGAGGGTACAGGCTGCATGTGGGAGGTGCTCACCTGAGCTTAAGTGCTGGCTGGATGTGGGAACAAGACCACTTGCCAGAGAACTTTTATTTAGAAAACTTGGTCAGTGTTCTCCGTGATTAGCTTCTTAGCCTCTGAAGGGCTTCCATGTGAAAGAGGAATGCTTTGAGCCAAAGTGCGAGGCATAAACTGTTAGGTGGCAGATTTCAGGTCAGTATGAGCAATTCCTGTTTTCTAGAAACAGAATCATTGGAAACAGACTCTCCAGAGGCTTTAAAAGGAGGCAGAAGGAACTTGAGATTTCCAAATTTCAAAATATGGTTTACATGTTGCACAAAATAAATTTCTATTGTTTATGTCCATTTTATTACCCTATTTTCCTAATTGACATTGAGAGTCTTGCTATTTTTTTAAAAAAAAAATAGGGCTATTTTATATCTAGAAGGGCTAAAAGACCCATCACTGCTGTGTGAGTTTCTATCTTGATATGAATGCATTCTCTTATTTGCTTTCACATACAGCTTTACATAATGTTCTAAGAATAAAATAGTTTTTGTAGAGAATAGGAAGTAATTTGTGTAAAACCAATAAAATGTTATTCAGGGTTGAGTACTAAGTACATGAAAATGCAATTCTTTTCTTTTCTCTCCCTGTCTTCCCCCATCTTCTTGATTTACCTTTTGCTATATTTCATGTACTCTCAAAAAAACTTGAATGGTTTCTTTATTCTAGGCCACTGTATCTTCAAAGCATCATTATCCATGACATTGTCACTACTTAAATTATAATGGGGCTTTCCGTTCAGTATCTTAAGGATTTCTAAGTCATATAGGTAAACAAATGACTCCTTATGGGACTAGAATTGTAGTGAAGAGTTCTGTAGATAGCACCTTCATAGTATGAGAGTAGCTTAGATTAGCACAGATTACTCTGGTCACCATATTCATATTTCCTAATACCTAGTATAGCAAGATTTCTACAAGTTCATAAAACAATGTGATCAACCAGAGAACAAATCAGTAAGTCATACTTCATCTATATCAAAACTCACCCCTCTTATAAAGATTAAGGAATAGACACAATCCCAACTGGGAGAAAATATTTGTAAAGCAGATATGATAAATGAGTCATATCTAGAATATATAAAAATATCTCAAGAACAAATAATAACAAAACAGACATAAGCTAAATATGTCTGTTTATGGCTAAAATGGGCATATGTTGACTGTGGTTGTTAGTAAATTAAGCTCCATATAATGTTATAAGATTGTATAGAATTAAAGATGTGCACATGCACGCAGACAAGAGGAGCACAAATAAAACTGGGAAAATTTAAACCAGATTAAATTTAGACCATTTATATTAATAAAGGGTATCAATTAAAACAGATCAATGGATAGTATCAATGTCAATACCCTGATTTTGAAATGATATATTTTTTTCAAGATGTCTCTATTAGAGGAAACCACGTTAAGAATGCACAGGATCTTTCTATATTACTTCTTATAACTGTGAACGAATTTAAAATTAAATCCCAAAACAATATTAATTAAAAACAAAACAAAATTTGATGCACAATCTGTAGAGGCATTTCACCAAGAAGGTATATCATGCCAAACAATTTCCTGAAAGAATGCTCAATATGAAGTGCTGGTGAGAATATTAAAAAAAATGGAAACAATTTTAACAGTTTCTGGTGGGAATATAAGATGGCAAAACTACTTGGGAAATTGGAAGTTTTCCAGAATGTCAATGTATACTTGCCATATGGTCTGGCCATTCCACTCCTGGGTTTGAACTCAAGATAAATGACAGCATATGTGCCCGCAAAGAATAGTACATGGATATTCATAGTATTTGTATTTATAACATCCACAAGCTGGAACCAACCCAAATGCCTACCAGCAAGTGGATGACTAAGCAAACTGGGGCCGCCATACAATGAAACAGCCCTCAGCAATAAAATTAAAAGAACTAGAGATACATGTTAAAACACAATGAATAGTAAAAGAGCCATGCTGAGCCAATTCAGTCACACCAAAACAGACTCTAAAAAGAGCACATGATGGGTAACTCCAAGTGTATACAATTTTGAAAAATGCAAACTAGTCTCTTGTAACAGGATGTAGGTCTGTCATTGCCAGAGGAAGGAAGGTGAGCAAGAAGGTAGGCATGGAGGGACCAAAAATGAGGAATTGTAAAGGGACTTGCTGGCACATTTAGAGTGATAGGTATGTTTGTTTTCCTGATTTTAGAAATGTTGCAAGTAGATAGAAATGTACATTTTATGTATAGTTCAAAATATGCTGACCGCCCTCAATAAAAATGTGATCCACCAAAGAACAAATCAGTAAGTCATACTTCATCTATATTAAAACTCACTCCTCTTCTAAAGATAAAGATTAAGGAATAGACACAATCCCGACTGGGAGAAAATATTTGTAAAGCAGATATGATAAATGATAAATAAATAAAGCTGTTGAAAATGAAGTAGAATACACACACATATACATACACAGATACCTATGCATATTTATGTGTGTATATATGTGTGTGTGTGTGTGTGTGTATATATATATATATATATATATATATATACACACACACACACATTCAAACATATGAATATCTTCAAGTGAGACAGAGCATACAGCGGCACATGAGTAAAATGGGCACTGCAACGTGCAGAAATAAAAGCACAGGTGGCATTTCTAGAAGGGAGTCATCGACTCTGTGACATGATGCCCGAACCCTGGAACGTGAGCTGTGGGAGCTGATGTTCCCTCAGCATGGAGCTGCTTCTATGGGACGGGGGCTGTGGCTCCTGGCTTTTGAGAATTTGAAGAGAGTGGGATGTGAGGAAGGGTGTGCAGGGGAGTCAGCAACTCTGCTGAGAAGAAGTAAGGAGAGCAGGGAGAGGCAGCAGCAGCTGGAGTGCATCAGTGGTTGGTCATTTGTTCTCTTTTATTTGCGCTGGTGCGGCCTGGTGATGAGCTGGTTCCTACAGGCTAAGAGGTAGGTACATTTGTAAGTTTGGTGGAGAATTTCTCACTTTCACTGTCTCAAAAATAGGAAGTACAAACAAATGATGGTCCCTGATTGAGTATGCAGGAAGCGAGGACAAAATTTGTAAATTAAGTATAAAATGGCCTGGGTAACATTGGACTGGGAAAGGATGTCTTGGGACAAGAGCCCAAAGCACAAGAAACAAAAGCAAAATAGACAGATTAAATGATATCAAACTAAAGGAAATAACCAACAGTATGAAGATATAACCCATTGAATGAGAGAAAATACTCATAAGCCATAGATATGATAAGAATTATGTGGAAAATTACATCACTACTCAATTCAATAGAAGAAAATGAATAACCTGATCCGAATAGATATTTCTCAAAAGAAAAGACACAAATGACCTGTGAGCATATTTTAAAAATTGCTCAATATCCTATTCATCAGGGAAATTCAAATCAAACCCATAATATGTCACCTATTGTGTGCTATAATCAAAAAGACAAAAGATGAGCATTGGCAAGGCTGAAGAGAAAGGGGAATCCTTGCACATTGTAGGTAGGAATGCAAATTAGTATGACTATTATGCAAAATGGTGTGGAGCTTCCTCAAAAAGTTAAAAATATAAAACTACCATATGATTCACCAATCGCACTACTGGGTTATAGTCAAAGGAAGTGAAATCTATATATCAGAGACATGTACACTCCCATGATCATTGCAGCACTGTTTACAATGGCCAACCATGGAAACAGCCAAACTGTCCATCAGCTACTGAATAAATGAAGAAAATTTAAAATAGACTACATATATGCACATACATATACATATGGGGGCGGGGGAGAGACATACACATGCAATACTAGTCATCCATGAAAGGAATGTAATAAAAGAATTTATAACCACAGGAATGAACCTAGAGTGAAAGGTGAAAAATGCCCCACATAGAAAGACAAACGCTGCACCCTTTCTCTCTGATTGGGATCTAAAGAAGATCTCACAGAAGGTTGGTCTGACATTGAAATGGCGATTACCAGTGGCTCAGGAGGTTAGTGGGAAAAGAGGGAGGATGTTAACTGAAGAATATACCACTGCAGTGAGGAGTAGGAAAGGTCCAAAATAGATAAACATATAGAAACGGAGTAGGCAGGTGTAGAGTAAAACATAGAAAGAGGGAAGACAGCTGGGGAATAGGGAGTTTCTTCCTTGTTAATAACAAGGCTAAACTTGATGGTGGTGATGCCTGCACAACCCATCTATTGTACACACACAATCAATGCTATAAATGAGTGAGTTATATGATATGTGAATCATATCTCTATAAATCTATTGGAGGGAAAAAAGAAAATGGTATGGTTAAATATAAGACAACATTACAAAGAGCAGGGCTTGTGTAACTTGTGAACTGAAATAAAGAGACACTGTTTGGTTGCTTCTTCTCTTGGGCTGCTCTAACAGAGACCACAGACAGGGTGGCTCAAACAATGGCTGCTCACTTCTCAGTTCTGAAGGCTGGGAGGTTCGTGTTAAGGCACTGGCAGATCAGGTGTCTAGTGAGGGTTGGCTTCCTGGATTGCAAAGGGTCATCTTCTTGCTGTATTCTTACATGGCCCCCAGCAAAGAGAGGAAAGAAGCTGTCCAGTGTCTTTTTCTTAGGGTGCTAATCCCCTTTCTGAGGGATCCACTCTCATGACTCACCACTTCCCAAAGGCTCCACCTCCCAAGGCCATCTCAGTGGGAGTTATTATCTCAACACATGGACTAGTGGGAACACAAGCATCCAGTCCATAATAGCGTTGGGAGAGTTTCCCTCCAGCCTAGTTAGGCACATGAGAAGGGTGCACATCTGGATGGATTAAGTGGGTTTTCTGTTTCCAGGAAATGCATTGCCAGTGCTTATGGGGAGAGCTTATGGGGTGATGCAGAATTCCATGGGTTCTGGAGAGCAGAGCTGTGCACAGGGAGTATGCCTATCCTTTTAGTTGCTCTGCACAGTTCTCTCAAAGTCGCTCCAAGTGCTTCTCCAGCATTTCTCTCTCCCTCCTTGTCTTTCTGTCCTACATTACTATGGCGTAAGGCTTGAATGGGTCTAAGCATTCCAGTTCAATGGAGAACATCACCTCTCCTGCAGCCCGAGCAGTTTACCTCGTGGACTTGCTTTGGATGCCACTACAGTTCTAGCACATAGGAGTGATAGATCCATGCTCGGGCACAGCAGGTGTGTGTGAGTGTGTTTTAGTGTAAGTGTTCCTTCGTTATAGAAGAGCCTTCACAGTGAACAGTTCCTTCCTTTCCAATCACAACAATTCAGGAAAAAAAATTATAGTTACAAGCAGTTTGTTCCCGGTTTTCAAGATTCAGGGCAGATTCCATTTTCAATAATTTACATTTTCCAGGTGTGCTGGACATTTATTAGAGCAAAATAATTTTCTATCCTTTGTAAAATTAATTTTCTAATACATTTATGATACAAATTAGGTGTGGGAAAGAAGTGATCATTACTCCTTGTCAAGTTGAGAAAGGACTTTTAAAAATGTATGAGTGTAAAGAAGTTAGAACCAGGCATTTGTTATCCTGAACAGTGGATGCTAGTTACTATTTATCTTAAGAGAGAAATAATTGCACTTCATTTTACTTTTGCTCCAGGACTGTGGTAGACATTAGCAGTACTAAGGTGGATTAGAAAATAATTCTCTTTTTCAAAATAATATTAATTGTAAAAATGACTGTTAATTAACAATAAAGAATAAAAACTATAATGATAGTGATGTTGAATGAAATGTTGGATTATTATTATTGTCATTATTGCCTGTTTCTAAAGTATACGTTCATAGACAAGAGAAATGACTCATGGGTTGGAATATAAGGAACAGCAATAAAGATGAAGATGTGTCTGTAAAGAGCAAACTGAGCATGATATGAGGCACCCCCCGCCCCCTCCCCCGTTGCCTGTCCCCTGTCCCCACACCTCATCTTCCCTTGTAGATAATCCACAGGGCACTTCCCTCCCAGAAGCACCAGAGGCATGACTGCGTTCTTCCTACTGCCTGGTCTGCCCCAAGTCATCTCCATTAGTGCTAAATGAAGTGGACCTGATGGATACCAGGGAATCACACCGTCCAGAGAGGCGGGTGGAGGAGTACTCTTAGAGTTATGATGCCTTTGAGGGGTGTAATAGTCACAATGACATCTTCTTAAAAAATCAACAGACAAATATACTAACAATAGTAGAATGGCATTTTTTTTTCTTAGATGACAGCTGGGTAGATACTTGGCTAAAATACCTGTTCCCTGAAGTAAGACTGAAAAATTACATTAGTGGCTTTCAGTATAACGCAGAGCTTAATTTCCAAATGTCTTTACTCTTCTCTAGTATTCTTAGTGGATAATTCAAATAAAAGTTATCCTCACTGGCATGTACCATTTAACTGTAATGATTTCATTATGGGAATACACAAGCAGATACCTGAAGTGTCAATTCAGTAGCCAATTAGTATCCGAGAGGCACCAGCTGGAGTGTTCTGATTCCTGTGGGCATGTTGAGTACGACAAGATCCTTCGACTTGAGTGTACTTGAGAGTCCAGGCTGTGCTACACATCTCTTCTGCTCCAGAACTTACATTTGACCTCATACTTCTCCCTCTTGCTCAAACACGTTCACTGTCTGTCCAAGGAAGTTAAAACCTGTAGCAGGGAAACATTTTTCCCTAGTATCATCTCCATTCCTGAACTGCCAGCATATTTCACAGTGCTGTTCCTCTCCATGGTACCCATGTCCCTTTCACAGTGGCCTCTTGCTTAGTTCCCTGCCCATGTGCTTCTGCCCCCATTCCTATTATATCTTGTTCTTTCCTAAGCATCCTTCAAGCCTTAGGCTCAATGAAACTTTTGTAGACCTTGGATTCATTGCTTAACCTTTATTAACAATTTCCGTCATTAATATTCTCAACAGTACTCTATAGTTTTAACATGTTTCACAGTTTTAATCTTGTCCATTACACTACAAGTTCCATAATAGCAGATAGGATATATGTTTTATTTTCTGTTTAAAATACAATTTTTAGCAAATTATCTACAACTTAGTATGTATTAAATAAGTATTTTTTGAAGATGAAAATAAGAGTAGGCCTACAGACCAATATTGTTTGTAATCTTAGGTGAAAAAAACTAATAATGGGATTATCAAATCATAGTTTCAATACAAAAAAAAGAAAAGTGCAAATGAATATGAATAACCTACTGCAAATTGAAACACCTTACAAATTATGGAAGTAGTAAGAACATGAGAAATGTATCCAAGTACTTACTTACAAGAAGTCATAGAAAAGAGGAATCAACAGCAAAATGGGAAAATCAAGAAACTATCCTCATTATTGTTCAACATTGTCTTGGAAGGTCTAGGCAATATAATATGAGAACAAAATTTGCAAATAAATATTATAGAGCTGAGGATTTAGCTTTGTGGAAGAGCATTTGCTGAGCAGGTGTTAGGCCCTGAGTTTTATCCTCAGTATTGTGAAATAGAAAGACAGAAACCAAGCGGACAATAAATATTATAAAGGAAGAGACAAATATGTCTTTCCTTCCAGTTGAAATCATTATATATGTAGAAAGCTTAGTATCCTCGATAAAAATAATTCAAATCAAACAAGAATTTTGTGATATAAACAGGTACAAATTTTAAAAAATCCAAGTTATAATAGTCAATATGTTAAGCTTATGTTGTGCCCTGGTGTGCTCTGTGTGATTTGAACTTGGCATGAATTTTTAGGGCTGTAGGAGATGAGGTTAAATAAATTAGTCTTATGACATTCTTTTATTGGATGCCAAATATCAGCCAAGCATATTGCAAATTGCTTAATAGCTATTACTTTATTTAATTAACATAACATTTTGACAGGAGTTATCTACCTTTTCCAATTCAGATACCAAGCTTGGAAATGTTTAAGTGACACACCCAGGATTACAAGACCCATAAGGCAAAGAGCTGGGATGCCTAGTTGTCTTAAAGCAAGAGGACTGTTTGTGGTGAAGTGAGATCCTGGGCAGAGACCGAGAGGGAACCGTGCTGGCTGTTGGAGGCTGCCAGGTTCCCAGAGCTTCGTGTCATGTTCTCTATTTGGCTAGGGCCAACTGGGTTCTGCTGGACATCTGTCTCACCCGGCCAGCCTCCCGGGGGCTCCATTACGCTTGACAGGAAAATCCAGTGCAGTGGTCAGAAGCCAGTCTTGCAGAAGCAAACTAACTAGGGCGTGGCTCATTAGCTGGACAGGCCACGTCAGCAGCAGCTGGCCTGGTACTGAAAAAAGAACTAAAACAGGGCATGTAATTTGGGAGTGGTTATTTGAATTTTGGGTTGTCTTCTGTTACCTCGATCTCCTTTGGCCAAGGGGATCCCAGGCTCCTCATGTGTCAGGGGTTCTGCTGTTCTCAGCTGGTCTTTGCTGGACGAGGCCTGCGGGGCACCTCCAGGCTGTGATTGAGGCCAGATCCACAGCACAGAGTTCCATTGTTCTGGTGCCACTGGCTGCGTGGCTGCTGCTCTTCCCAAGGTAGAAAGGCCACAGGGAAGAAACCAAGATGAGCCATGGTGGGGAGCGTTCCGAGAGTAAGTGAGCTGGGCCAGCCTGAAACCCACAGGAGAAGGTAGCTATCCCACCTGGAGACCATTGAGGCCCCGTGGCAGAAGAAGGGATTGAGAACTGGGAGCAGCAGCTGAATCCAACACTCCTGGTTCCGAGCAATGGCGTGCAGTTGCAGGAAGTTCCTTGGGTCTGTCCACCAAACAGACATGCATTTTCACCTACAGGACATCCCTCCAAATCCATACACCATCGATCCTATTATTTTGACTTTCTGTTTTGATTTTCATTGATCAAATTGAATACATAGAAATCTAGGTTAGAAGGGAGCTCTGTTTCACTGACTTAAGAGACCAAAGAAAGAATGTTTCACTCATCATTAATACAAAATCATTATAAAAAAAGACCTGATTTAAATTATTACAAGCCACTGCAGCTACCAAAGGTGCTGGATCGCTCATTGTTAAATATGTAATTAGTAAGAGCAAGAAGCTTAACATAAATCCCTCTCCTTGGAATGATCAGGAGAGTTTAGAAGACATGAGTGGCTGATGGACACTATTCTGATTTGTTCCATGATGTCACCATCTGGAGCTTGCACCTTAGAAAGCACTGTGCTAGGATGACTCCTTTGCTTCCATGGAGCATCTGGGGAAAATGAAATTAGAGAGACAAGGACAAGTTCCACGATTAGCACCAGTGACACAACTAAAGCACCATCTTTGTCCCAGGGCACAGCAAACAGTGTTAGACGGCCTCCAAGTATTGATGACATAAATTCACATAAAGAGGCGAGAATTACAAAAAAGAGGTGTCACAGCACCAGAGTGGGTAAGGGGTCCTCTGTGGGGCCAGGTGCTGTTTATGCGTCTGCTCTCCCCTTTCATAAACAGGAGGTAATGAACGGACCTTGCAGAGGTGATGTGGCAGGGGTGGTTGATAAGCTAATGTCTACCTGCTCTGGGCCACAGAGGGGAGCAGCCAGTGTGGAAATGCCTCCTGATATTGTCATCAGGAAGGCAGGAGATTGGGGGAGACCAAATAAGGGAGAGGAGAAGGAAGGAAAGAGGTGTGGAAAGAGAACAGGTGAAATAAAGTGAAACGGAGAGTGGGGCCCAAGGGAGAAAGGAACCAGAAGGGAAGACAAGAGGGAAAACCTGTGTAAGACGGGAGGGAGGGTGGAGTTAGAAACAGTGGGACGAAATTCACTGGGCGTGAGAAAATAAGGAAAAGACTTGGCTCTAGGCATTTGCTGTAGGACTCTCTGGATAAGACAATAGGGTAGACAGAGGCAGGACAGGCTCAACCCAGCTGTGGCTGGAACAGCAAATAATAGGAGGAGACTTTGCTCCCACCAGCATCACTTTGCTCTCTGGTCTCGGGTTTTGTCATGTATGAAAATAAAATATCGAAAAGTTTGGAGGTGTCTTTCCACTCTGAATTATGCATCATCACTAGGCTGCTAAAAAAATCCAAGAACAACAACAAAAAGGAGAAACAAGAAGCCAGCTGCTGAACGTGAAGTCACTTGACCATTTTTAGATTATGAACCTGGATTCTAAACACCTTCCATGCAGGAAAAAGTAACACCTTTAGAACCCCCAGGGAGAAAGACATTTTGTCAATTCACTGCCAAAATCTATACATCAAATGAGACAGGCAAAATAATGGGATCTCTCTCTCTCTCTCTCTCTCTCTCTCTCTCTCTCTTTCCTGTCTCCCCCAAATAAAAACGTAGTAATCTGTCATTCTCGATACATTTTAAATGTGCCTAAAACTAATTTATTCTTCATAAAAGCATTTCAGTATTACAAGAAACTAATGCGCTGGGAACCTATAGAAAACCCAAAGGAAGAAAGGGGGACATGAGAAAGAGATGAAGGAAGAAAAAAGAAAAGAATGAGGGAAGGAAAAGGGAAATTATGAAAGGAAGAACTCGTGTGCCTCTCGCGAAGCCGCCCACCCCTGCTCTCTCTTGAGAAAGCTGCAGGCATGGGTGGTGCTGAGTCGAAGAAACTTCTCTCCAAGGAGAGAGTTTAGGTCAAGGGAGAAGGAGAATCAGATCACAGCAGAGACCACGGCTCCCAGGATGGGCAGAGTCTCTGTTCATCCCCACCACCCGTGACTTCTGCCACGTTACTCAAAACTGTTTAGAACTCTTACCACTTTTCTTCAGAAACCTCACTGTTCTGAGGAGGAGGTCCATCTCTTGCCCTGCATCCTGGAGCGTCCCTCAGATCCAGTGTGACTGGAGCCTCCCTGGGGTACAGTCTCTCTGAGCTCAGGCCTGCAGGAAGTGTGTCTCTACCTCAGCACCTTCCAACAGCTATCCCTGGTGTGTACACCTGCAGGACCATCAGCTCAGACTGACCACCGAGTGTCATCTACCTACATCAACACAACTGCCCACTGCTCGAGAGTCTTGGCCATTTTAGGTTGAATTTCTCAACCCCCAGCCCAATTCCAACTACCTGCTGTGATTACATTATTGTCAATCTTTCTGTACATTAACTATCATGCCCTGCCTGCCAAACCAACTGAACACCAGGCACTAGCTCATTCTATAACCCTGGGTAAACTCTGGGTTATTGTGGTCAGTCATGGGAGTGTGCAGACTGCAGAGCCCCTTGAGAGAGAGGTGGTCACTCAGGATATAGTCCACTGATAGCCTTTGCAATTGTTGGAATGTTTGAACTGAAACCAGGTGAGCAAATAGGAGAGGCAGGTTTCATTGACTTGGGGATACTCAATACACCGGAAAGGAATTGAAGCTTAATGTAATCTATCTGTTAGAATTCACCTGGGAAGCTTGGGAAAGTGGTGGCCCATGAGGAATGAAGTTGAAATACTTAAATTTCAATAGTGAGTAGTTCAGGAATGGTGGGGAACTGGGTATGGATATGTTACATGGTGATAGAGCCTCGGAAAATCTTGTATTTTAATTTCTCATAAGAAAGCCCAGAGGACTCACCAGAAGGTGCTAGTGAGATAGGCAGGAGATAAATTGGAATCACAATGGTGGGAGGACATAGTCACAAACCTGGGCTCACGGTGGAGGAGCAAGATGGGACTGTGGTGCAGTAGAGGTAAGGTGGAATGGATTATCCACCAGATGTTTGGGTTCTAATCACGGTTATGTCCAGGAAAGTTGAAATAGCAGCCAGGAGGACTTGGTCTGCTGAGAGTTATAAAGAGGATAATGAAACATGGAAACCCAAGCAGCAAATGGAGTCAAAAGAGGTTGTCAGGAAGTCAGAAACTGCTTATTATATATGCTTTGTCTTATAAAGAATAGAAAGACAAGAGGCTAAAACCACACCAATCAAAACTGTATCAGTCAACTCTCTGTCACTGTGACAAAAATACCTGATCAGAAAAGCTTCAAAGACAAAAAGTTCATTTGGGGCTGATGGCTTCAGAGGTACAGTCTGTGGCCAGTCAATTCCACGTCTCTGGGCCTGAGGTGAGGGAAAACACCATGGCGGAAGAGTGTGGCAGAAGAAGCGGCTCACCTCAGGACAGGTGGGAAGCAGAGGGTAGAGAGGTGCCAGTGATAAAATATCAACCCCGAAGTCACTCCCCAGTGACCTTTTTTCCTCCAGCCACATCCGACCTTCCTTCACTTATCACAAAGTACAGCAGTTCTTTCAAATTATTAAGCCACCAAATGGATTAATCCACTAATTAAGTCATAACTTTTATAATCATGAGCTCTTGGGGGACACCTCATATCCAAACCATGTCAAAAAGCAAAGATCTAGTACCTGAGTCACATACTGAGCTGAGGTGGCATGCACACCTGGCGTCCCCTAAGGGAAGAGAGGACTGATTTCCCATGGGGAAGGACCAGCAAACAGCATGGAGAGTAACGACCTACCAAGAAGATCCTCCCAGTTCACTCTAAAGTGTCCTGAAAACATGTTCTCAGGCAGTTTTACACCAGGTAAATGGAGTATCAGACATTTCTAGAATAACAGATACACAGTCTGAATAGCTTTTGCTGTCACTGTTGGAACAGGATCACCCGGGGCCAGGGGGCCAGGGGGTAGATGGAATGCTGGCTAAAGACCATGTGGCACTGGGTTCCCACCCACAGAGTCATCCTCTTTCATTTCTCCTGTCACCACGTTCATCACTAGGATTTTTGTAATTGATAATTGGAATAAACACTTCATTTGCCCTTTGACCTATGAAATACAAAACCATCAGTGTTGTTTATAAAAGCAAAAATGGAAACAACACAAATGTCCATCATCAACATGATATGGAGTATCCATAAGAGAAAATATTCCTCAACAATAAAAAGAATAAAATGTTGATCTAAATTACAACATCACCAAATTTGGAAATCATGCTAGTAAGTAAAATAAGCAGGGAACAAAAGAATATATGTGTGATTCCATTTATATGAGATGTCCAAACCACAGGAATCTGTAGAAATGGAAAACAGACTGTGGCTGCCTGGTGCTGGGAATGGAAACCTGAGAATGATTTCAGGGTGTTTCTTTTGGATGTGGTGACAGATTTTGAAACTGAGCGTAGTGGTCATTGCAAAATGTTTTGAATATACTGAAAACAAATTGCAAAATAAAAATCTTAAGTGTGCCATAAAAAATTCCTAGTTTACAGTAATACTTTGCAAATAAGGGTCTGAAATGAACCTTATTTCAGAAGATGATTGTGGATTTTATAAAAATTAATTTCCTGATTATAGATTTTATGAAATTAAAGTCACTTAAATGGTCCTGCAGTTTAGAAAGACTATTTAAGTCTTCAACTGAGATTGTAAGAAAAATGGTTTCATCCCCTAGATCACTTCAGTGACAGTTTCCAGAAGTTAATCAATGATTAACTTTTTATTCAGCTAATTGAACCCACCATAGGGTAGAAAACTTCATGCATATAGGATTGTAGGTTCTGCAAAAACTTCACCAGTGCAGACTTTTTGAATTAGTTTTTTATTTGTTTTAATTAGTTATACATGAGAGCAGAATGCATTTATGTACTTTGATATACATAGATGGGATATAATTTCTCATTTTTCTGAGTGTACATGTTTTAGAATCGCATTGATCATGCAGTCACATATACACATACAATAATAATGTCTGTTTCATTCTACTATCTTTCCTATCCCCACATCCCCTCCTCTTCCCTCCCTTTACTTCCCTCTACCTAATCTAAGGTAACGCAATTCTTCTCTAGTGCCCCCGTTACCATATTATGAATTAGCATCCACATATTAGAGAAAACATTCAGCCTTTATTTATTTATTTATTTATTTATTTATTTATTTATTTATTTTTGAGATTGGCTTATTTCACTTAGCATGATACTCTCCAATTCCATCCACTTACTGGCAAATCCATAATTTCACTCTTCTTTAAAGCTGAGTAATATTCCATTGAATATATATACTACATTTTCTTTATCCGTTCATCTACTGAAGGACACCTAAGTTGGTTCCATAGTTTAGCTATTGTGAATTATGCTTCTATAAACATTGATGTGGCTGTATTACTGTAGTATGCTGATTTTAAGTCCTTTTGGGTATAAACCGAGGAGAGGGATAGCTGGTCAAGTGGTGGTTCCATTCCAAGTTTTCTGAGGAATCTCCATACTGCTTTCCATAGTATTTGCACCAATTTGCAGTCCCACCAGCAATGTATGAGTGTGCCTTTTCCCCACATCCTTGCCAACATTTATTCTTGATGATTGCCATTCTGACAGGAGTGAGATGAAATCTTAGGGTAGTTTTGATTTGCATTTTTCTAATATTTGCTGATCAATTGTATTTCTTCTTCTGTGAAGTGTCTGTTCCAGTACAGACTTGAATCCCATTTGTGTCCTGGTGGATCACCAGTTCTACAATGCAATGGGTTCTGTTTAAACTGCTTTGATGTCTCTAGTGGACTTAGGTTAAACACAAAAATTGTACATTAAGTTCAGAAAGGGAAAACATAAAAAAATGTATTCGATTGAAGAAGGCCAAGGGGAATTCTATGGAACTTCCTTGTTCCCACAGGACACAGAAAATATAAGGTAACACGCATTGAATCCTGGGCAGACGGGGCAGATGAGTGACTCCTAAAACTGTAGTAAGGATTCAGGTTGGTGGTACCATCTCATCTCCATTTAACTCGCTGCATGCCTCTACCGAAGCTGGCTCATCCTGAGCAGTAAGCTTGGATCACCAGAAGAGAATTCAAATGCTGTGGTGGGAAGAGTACTGCGAGGGCAGATTGAAGAGGCCTCTGTTGATGGCACGAGACTGGACGCGCATTCTCTTCTCTCTTAATTAAGAGTGAGGATCAACAACAATTCACACTCACACAGGATGGATGATATTCATTTCCAGCTTTGCCCCAAGGATAAGGTAACTGTCAGAACACCACATTGATTCATTACATAAATAAAGTCATGCTTACATGACACCGTGTAGAAGCAGGTGGCTTGCAAACTTGAAAACCTGGCAAACAACAACAACAAACCCCACAAAAACAAAAACAACAACAACAACAACAACAAAAAACCTGCTCCAGAAGGAGGGAAATAGACCTTATGAAAATTGAAGCACTGACCACTTCAATGAAGCTTTATTGGGTCAGTGGTAAGGTTAATGCTAAACATTCCTTTCAAATTAAAAAAAAGTTGCATTTTTTATCTTAAACTCCAATTAAGAAAGTATCACACTCAGTAGTAACCTCCAGTTTCACCACAACCTTACAAAATATTTGGCTCTCTGGTCTGAGAGTTGTCAGTGCTATTGCAAGAGGGAGAATAGATGCAATGTGCAGCTTATGTGAAGACACAGCGGGAAATCACATGCAGGTCCTTGGGGTTCCAGAGGAAGAACACTTTACCTGCACCTGAAAATCATAGGCCTCTGGGAAGTCTTCGACTGGCTACTCTGCTCTGGAAAACTAGAACGTTGATAATAGTGTAACTAATAACTGACCATGCCTCTGGAACTGTATCAATTCATGAAGTTGAGGAGTCCCAGCATCAATGAATGGTGATTTGGAAATGTTCACCTGGGACTAAAAATCGAAAAGTCATGAGTAAGCTTCATGAGAAAGTATCCCAGACTCATGTTACCCACCGTCATTTTACCAGCTCCCAGCTCTCAGATCTCTTCTACAACCACAGGAGAGGGATCTTCTTTGGCTAAAGAAAGAGGGAGAGGTCTTGGCTTGGTTTATGGCTGGAGTGATCCCACGTGTGGGTCACGATGTTATCCCCACACTTCAGGGTGGGTTTCAGTGCGTTTGAGGCTGGGGGAACTATATGGATATAACTCTATGTGTGCCCTGATGACCCGCCATCTGGACCTGAGAAGTATTCCAGAGGGAAATACGCATGGACTCAGGAGAAGTGGCTGTGAGTTGATCAGAGGCCTGGAAGGAAAAACAGAAGAATGGACAAGTGAGTCGGTGAGGTCCAAGGGTGGGGCAGGCACCTGGGAAGGCATGTGGATGGGAGTCTGAAGATCTTTATGTCACTTGCTATACCCATAAAAAACATCCACACAAAGAGTCATCAGCAACCACCCCAACAAAATAATTCAGCCAGTTGATGTTAGCAAACTCCATTGTCAACCACAGCACTAATGGGAGCTACATGCACCACCGGACCTGGTGGCAGAGCATGGAGAAGCCGCAGCTTCCAAGTGGACACAGCAACAGAGCAAGGACAAGCCTGAAGCAATACCCAGCCAATGGCCTGCAGGCACACCAAACAAGCCTGATCTAGCGCTGCCCAGGTCTGAGGTACCACAGGACAGTGCAGAGGCCAAAGTGGAGCTTTCATATATGTAACCAAGTCTTGACAGGACCACTTCACTTGGCAGCAATACAAACTCTTGGGTCCCTTCCTTCCCAGGAGGGCCCATATTTCATTCTCCCAGGGACAGGCACCTATTTCAGGAATGGGTTGCTTTGTGAGTTATCCTAGGCCTGAGGATCGGGTACTACATCCATCTCCAGATGTAAGTATTTTTTTCTTCCTGATGAAGGTTCAAATGAAGCTCAGCTTGGAGTCAACTAAGGATGAGGTTTATTCACTGAAGCACAATAACCATGTGGCACTGTGTCCTCAGAAGGAAGAATATCTGGTCTTGGACAGAGGAATGAACTGTATATCTATGTACTACAATTCCCAAAGACCTACTGGGGGGCTATCCTTTCCAATCCCATAACTCACGAATCTATAGGGAGAGTCCCTTACTCCCAAAATAATCTTCCTGGCAGGGGATACACCAAAAGTCCAGTTTGTCTATAAGCCCAGCTTGCTGCTTGTGCTTCTGAACATTCTGGAGTCCAGGCACCAGCAGAAAATCAATGGACTCCTCATTTTGGCATGAACAAATGGCCATGAAAAGCAGGAGGAAGCAGGATTGCTACTGCATAGTACGAACAGGAGGTGCTCGTTGGCAGTGGGTAATGTGGTCAGATAGCTGTCAGTGTTCCCTAAGCCCCAGCTGGTAATAAATAGGTGTGTGCAATGCCCCCACGTAGGGGTAGTATGGTTTTTTTTTATTAGTTGTTCAAAACATTACATAGCTCTTGACATATCATATTTCGTACATTTGATTCAAGTGGGTTATGAACTCCCATTTTTCCCTCGTATACAGATTGCAGAATCACATCGGTTACACATCCACGTTTTTACATACTGCCATACTATTGTCTGTTGTATTCTGCTGTCTTTCCTATCCTCTACTATCCCCCATCCCCTCCCCTCCCCTCCCATCTTCTCTCTCTACCCCATCTACTGTATTTCATTTCTCTCCCTTGTTTTGCCCCCTTTTCCCTTCACCTCCTCTTATATGTGGAGACCCTCATCGTTATACAAAATTACATATAAGAGGGGGTAGTATGGTTTTAAGGGGATCAGCTACCGCAGGAGTGAAAGTCGATTCATGTCACCAGGTAAACCAACAAAGCCTGCTACAGGAACATTTGAGGACAAGGGGAATTTGGAATGGACCCTGAGAGGAAGGGAACAGGCAAGGGGTCAGGAGCAACCCTATGAGGGCAGCTGAGGTTTACCCCAAGAATATCACTCTTAAGTTTCCTTCAGGATTAGAATCCCACTGGAATACTAGAGAAATCCTAGAAAATGTGTGACTTTTATTTTCCTCTATTATTTTTATTTTATGAGCATAATCAATTTTCTGCAGTATTTTTTATTTATCAATGAAAACAATATGTATCAAGCATCTATTATTCATTAAATGTTCTTCCAACAGATGAGAATACAATAAGGCATAGTACATCCTGACAGGGATCTATTCTTCTAGCTTTTCTGTGTTCAATATCAGTAGTTCTATATTTTATTTCTTGGATTTTTAATCAGTTGTTGTTCAAATCTTTCAACTCTTGATTACAATCTGCCTATTTTATACTTTTTTTCTTTATTTTATGAATCATATATCTTAATCTCTTTGAGACTGCAAGCATATTTACTATAAAATCACTTGATTGCATAAGTTTTTTTTTCTAAATAACTTAATTTCCTTACACATTTATCTCTTGCCTTTCTTATTTAATTTCCACTTGCAAACATATTTTGAGTAAGTATATGATTTTTCCTCCCTTATTTCTGGTTTGCTTCTGCGTATCAAATGTTTTATTGTTTCTTTCCAATCCCAGGGCCTCATTATACTTCTTCATTTTATAATGATTTCACTGAACCAATTTGGTCAGTCACATGACTGAGACTATGTGAGTTTCTCTGTTTTGATTTGTTTTTCCAATGTTCCAGCAGATATTCAGACTTAGACAAGCTATAACCACACTGCTTCTGTACTCATCCTTATCTCTCTTCTCTCACAACTTATGGACTGCTAATATCGTAGTTGAGGTGCAAGCTCCTGACTCCCTCTGCCTCTAAGAAGATGCAGAGCCCAACAGGTGGGTACCACCTCTGCCAGTTTCCTATCAAAGGTACGTTTTCTGTATAGTCTGTTGAGGCTTCGCTTAGTGTATAAATGTATCTGGCAGTATATGTTTATATTTATTTTTTAAATTTTCTTTATATTTGTCTTTTATATTTTATGCTATGTTATTTTTATGCCACTTCAAAGCATGAAATCATGTTAATATTTGAAGTTTATATTTGCATTATACTACTTTATCTGTTTCCAATAACTTAATCACTTAGTTTCTATGATTTTAAAATACTTGATTTTTCTTCTTACTGCTGAGAATGGAACCCAGGGCCTCATGCATATGAAGCAAGTGCTCTACAACTCTTACATCCTCAGCTTGATGATATGTTTTAAAAAAAAAAATATATATATATATATATATATATATATATATATATATATATTTATATAATTTTATTTGCTTTAATGAGTTATATATGACATTTTAATTAATTAATTAATTTTATTAAGTATATATGACAGCAGAATGCATTTTGATTCATTGTACACAATTGTGGCACGACTGTTTATTTCTCAGATTGTACATGGTGTAGCGCAAACCATATATGCAGTTATAATGTACGTAGGGTGATGGTGTCCATCTCATTCTACTATCTTTTCTGCCCCCATACCCCATCTACACCACACCCTCCCCTTTACCAAATAAAGTTGCTCCATTTTTCCCATGCCCCCCCACCCCATTATGGATCAGCATCCACTTATCAGAGAGAGTACTCGGCCTTTGGTTTTTTTGGGATTGACTTCTTTTCTTAGCATGATATTCCCCAACTTCATCCTTTTACCTGCAAATGTCATAATTTTATTTTCTTTTAACGCTGAGTAATATTCCATTATGTATATATACCACAGTTTCTTTATCCATTCATCTACTGAAGGGCATCTAGGTTGGTTCCACAGTTTAGCTATTGTGAATTATGCTGCTATAAACATTGATGTGGCTGTGTCACTATAATATGCTGATTTTAAGTCTTTTGGGTATAGCCCAAGGAGTGGAATAGATGGGTCAGATGGTGGTTCCATTCCAAGTTTTCTAAGTAATCCCCACACTGCTTACCAGATTGATTGCACCACTTCACAGTCCCACCAGCAATGTATGAGTGCGCCTTTACCCCACACCCTCGCCAACATTTATTGTTGTCTGTACTCTTGATAACTACCATTCTAACTGGCATGAGATGAAATCTTAAGAGTATTTTTGATTTGCATTTCTCTAATTACTAGAGATATTCAACATTTTTTCATATATTTGTTTAATTGACTTTTGAGAAGTGTCTGTTCAGTTTCTTAGCCCATTTATTGATTGGGTTATTTAGTTTTTTAATGTTAAGTTTTTAAAGTTCTTTATATATCCTGGAGATTAGTGTGCTATCTGACATGCATGTGGCAAAAGTTTGCTCCCAAAATGTAGGCTCTCTCTTCACCCCATTGATTGTTTCTTTTGCTGAGGAGAAACTTTTTAGTTTGGCTCCATCCAATTTATTCATTCTTGATTTTGTTTCTTGTTAAGGAAATCAGGACCTAATCTGATGTGATGAAGATTTGGGTCTACTTTTTCCTTAATTGGGCACAGGGTCTCTGAAATAATTCCTAGGTCTTTGATCCACTTTGAGTTGAGTTTTGTGCATTGCCAAAGCAATCCTTAGCAAGAAGAGTGAAGCAAGAGGCATCACAATACCAGACCTTAAACTATACAAAGGAATAGTAACAAAAACAGAATGGTATCGGCACTAAATAGACATGTAGACCAATGGTACAGAATGTAATATACAGGAACAAACCTACATAAATACAGTTATCTCATACTAGACAGGGGCACCAAAAACATAATATGTTTTTTAAATATTTGATAATATTGCAGCACGTGTGTGAGTGTGTGTGTGTGTGTGTGTGTGTGTGTGTGTGTGAGAGAGAGAGAGAGAGAGAGAGAAGATGTGCATGTGTCTATCAAGTTTGCTATAATTCACATAACCAAATCACAAAAGAAGGAAGTCCAGATCAATGAGTATGACACATTTTCAGTTACTTTTCTGAAGTACATGACAATTCAAAATTAGCAGCTAGAGGGGAATTGTTTCAGGGTTATGTGTAGCCAAGTGGCTGAGGAATTAAGCATGAACACAACAATTTGAGGGTCTGGTAGAAGGATGGAGTTGGGCTCCTTCATAAAGGAGGCAAATGACAGATGTATTAGACTCTCAATAAGAATAAACCAGAACTAGACCACACACTGTTTTTTTTCCTTAGTTTTACTTTTATTTGTGAATATTAATTATACAAATTGTTGAGTTACACTGTCGCAAATTCATATATGCACATAACACAATTTGGCCAGTTTTGCTTCTTATTACCACCTCCCACCCTCACCTCCTCCTTTCCTCTTAATCCTTTGTTCTACTCCAACCGTCTCTTAGGATGTCATGAAAGTTGACTTAAAACTCAACTTTAAAACTGCTCAATTTCTTACTGAATTAGTAAACTGTTCATCAAATGGGGAAAACACCAGTAAGAGATAGGAATTATTGGTTCATGTATTTCATTAAAAATGGAAAGCATTCTGTTGAAGATCAGGCATGCCACAAACAGGAAAAAAGACACACAGCAAGGGGAGAACAGTTGGACACCTGGGGCACATGTAGATATGACTAGAGAGGGTCTTAAGATGGCAAGTCTAATAAACTGACTAAGTACATAATGAGCTACGGCACTTTAATTTTTTTTTTTAGTTGTAGACACAATACTTTTATTTTATTTATTTTTATTTGGGGCTGAGGATCAAACCCAGCACCCTACATATGCAAGGCAAAGGCTGTACCCCTGAGCAACAACCCCAGCCCAATCCAGGGCACTTCTGAAAAGAACTACACAGGGAAAATGTAGATACAACAATGAGAATGTAACTCAACAGGAGGGATTAATGGTGGATAAGAACCAGGTAAAGAAAACAACTAACAAAGTGGAAATAATGTTACAGGAAAATAACAAGACTGAAGCAAATAGGAAAAAAAAAAACAAGGGTGTAAAATAGCGTGGAACACAATTATCAAGTATAGATAAGGAATTTTAATGTTTATTATGATTCAATAAAAAAATAGTCAAAGATAAAGAATAGGTGTACTTTACCTACTAGAGAGCACAGAGACTCTAGCTGACTCTTCAACACGGATGAAGGAAGATCACTACAAGAGCCAGGGGGTGGCATTTTTAAAATGCTGAATAAAAATAAGTGTCAAACTCAAAACCTGAACTTCAGAAAACACAACACTGAAATAGTGGTGCATTCGAGGTAGATAAAGGAGAAAACGAAGAGAGAAAAAATGGAAAGTACTGGAAATAACAAGGAATAATGGATAAAATAAGTCTAAGCTCAAAATATGTAAAAGCAATGATACATAGAAAAAGAGTGTTAAATATGATAAAAAGGTTGTATGGTTGTTTCATTGTCTGGATCATGGTAAAAACTAGTTTATTAACTAGTTTATTAATTAATTGATTTGAGTGAAAAATAATGAATGTTTTAATCTCTAATCATTTTTTAAAAAATAAAATGACATAAAATAATAAATTAGAGTTAGAGGGATGTGTTATTATATAAATACTTTGTCGCAAGGAAGATAAGGGTCAAGAGATTAAAACATCCAGATTTGATGTATGAAAAATAAATACTAATATGGCAATGTGTAAATATAAACTTCTCAGCAATTGCATTAAATATGACTGTATTGAAAATACACTGAAACCTTATTAAGAAATTTCAAATTTAAACAGCAGTGAAATAACTTTCTTTCACACCCACTAGAATGACTGAAGTCCAAAGACACAGATGGTGTTAAAGGCTGGTGAGGATTTGGAGCCACAGGAACTCTTTGTCATTGTTGTGGGAGGTGGAAATGATTCAGCTAATCTGGAAGATAGTTTGGCGCTTCCTTAGAAAACCGAACATTATCTTCCCATATGACCTGGCAATTATGCTCCTTGGTTTTTACCCACACAGGTTGAAAATATGTATTCACTCAAAATCCTACACACAAATGTACCAAGCACTTGTATTCACAATTACCCAAACTTGGAAGCATCGAAGAGGCCCTTGAATATGTGAATGGATGGATCAATAAAATGTGGTGAACTCTCTGAGGACATACTATGTAGTATAAGAAAGAAATGAGTTATAAATGTGCCAAATTATAGGAAGGAAACAAATGCATATTATTAGCTAAAAGGTGCCAATTGAAAAGTCTATAAGTATTATATCATTCCAACTTTATGACAATTTAAAAAAGGAAAAAATTATGGAGACAGTAAGCCCAGTGGCTACTGAGAGATTAGGAAGAGAGAAGGAAAATAGGTGAAACTCCTTGGCTTTTAGGTAGTGAAATTAGGCCATCAATGTTGGATTCATAACATTGGACATTCATAAAACCCACAGAACCTACGTCACCTAATGATGAGCCTTGATGTAAACTGGTGACTTGGGTGATGATCACATCTCATTGCTATGTCATCCAAGGTAACAAATGTACCGTTCAGGTGCAGAATGGTGACCTCAAGAGCTATATTGACTTGGGGGGTGTATGTGGGAATACTCTGTACTTGAAACTAACCCCGCTATACAAAAATCTACTGGGAAAAAAGGACTACTACTCTGATTATAAAGCAAAGAGAATAAAACTTGTTTAAACAAATAGCACCAATAAACTGTGATTTGTTTAAATGGGATATATATTAAAACAAAAGTTTAGGTAAGTTGAAAATAAAAGAATAGGAAAGGTTATATCATAAGAATTCTGATGAAAAGTGTGTTTTTTTTCTAATCTATTGTCCTAAAGACAAGGAGCATAAAATTAAATGTCATTACCATTATAATTGTCACTAATGAAAAATATAATACAATATTAATTTTGTTAGTCCATAAGCACATAGACTAACATAATAACAGCACATATTGATAGAACTGTAAGAATGAACAAATCTCTGTAATAGTAAACATTTTACAATTTTTAATTATAGATAAAGAATTTCCCAAAAGGTGATCATATAGTCCAAAGAAGGGATTAACAAAATCTGCCCTGTTTGAGTGTGTGTGTAGAGCAAGGGAAAGAGAGGACCAAGACCACAACACTGTGTTCTGAAGGATCCCTGGAGGTTCCTACGCTGAAACTAATCTCTTGGGGGACAGTGTGAAGAGGCAGGGAGTGATTTTCCTTAGGGTTATGGCCCTCATGGATGGAATGAGCGCCTTTATACTAGAGGCCCAAGGAGCAGACCTATCCATCTACCAGGACAACAGCAGCAGCAAGTCACGGTCTGGTCCACAAAGCTGAAAGGGGACTTCTCACCGGAAGCTGCCTGCTGCTGTCTTAACTGGGATGTCCCAACCCCACAATTGTGAACAATAAACTTCTGCTACTTATAAATTACCCACTCTAGGGTATTTTGTTTCTGTGGCATAAATGGAACAAGGCAAAAGACTAAAAATGCACTTGTATTTTCAAGTTCACTCAATATATCTTAGAGATTGTGCATATTCTGGGTCACAGAGCAAGCCTCAGAGCATTCAAAATGACTGAAATAATTTATAATATGTTATTTGACTGTTGTAGATTTAGGTTACAATTAACTAACAAAAATAATTAGGAAAATTTCCACATGTTATTTATTTAAACATTGAATGAAGATATTAAATAAATATTGGAATATATCCTTAGGTTAATAAAAATAAAAACATGATATTTTAAAATCTGTGTTGAAATGTAATGGTTTTCTTTAAAAAATACAATACCATAAATAGTTATACCAGAAAAAAATATTCAAAAGCTGAAATTCAAATATTATGACAATGTAAAAGCAAAATTAGGTACTGATTCAATAGAAAGCAAAAAGACCAAGTAGTATTCCATTGTGAATATCTGCCACATTTTCTTTATCCACTCGTCTGTTGATGTGCACCTAGATTGCCTCCATAATTTGACTATTGTGAATTGTGCTGCTAAAAGCTTTGTTGTGGCTACATCCTTGTAGTATGCTGATTTTATATCTTTTGGATGTGAAATTATGGCATTTGTTTGTAAATGAATGAAACTATAGGTCATCATGCCAAGTGAAATAAGTCAGACCCAGAAAGTCAAGGGTTAAATGTCTTCTTTCATATGCAGATCCTAGAGCAAAGTAAGGAGGAAAAATGCTGGGGATGGGGGAATCTCGTGAAAATAGTTAAGTAGAGAAGAATAAGTGTATTAAGGGACACAGGAGGAAGGGGAAAAGGAAAGAATGGTGGAATGAATCGGATTAAACTTTCCTAGGCACATATATGAATATATGACAGTGAATTTCACCTTTATGTATATCCATAAGCCATAATGTAAGAAAAACTGTGAATAAATAGAAGAAACACACATATACACACACATACACAGAGCTTTAAAACTTTACCATCCTCCCCAAAACAATATTACTTCAGTCCATGATTCTGTTTATGAACAATATTCTAAATACTCAGGGAAAAAGTGAATTCAATATTATACAATCTCTTTCACGAAATCTGAGCAAAACAAATTTATTCCATAATGCCATGATAACCTTGATACCAAAGCATGAAAAGGACACCACAAAATGGAAAGTTACCTGCAAATACCTTTAGTGAATATTGACTGAGGCTCTTTAACAAAACAAATTAGATAGACAAAAGAAAAAAATATGGCAAATCAAAAGCAAGTTGTTTATTCTAGCAATTGAAGTTGGTTACTTCTAGGGAATGAATGAAGGGACTGCCCTTAAAAGAAGAGAGAGAATTCTATCCTCTACAAAGAAACACAAGGAATCTGTGTTACAATTCAATATTAGTTCCTGTGGTTCACATCAAACCAGATAGTGCTATCATCTCCTGAGGAGTTAACAGAGACTGTGGGGTCCAAGATGGGTCTTCTAAAGCAGCAGCTCTGAGGTCCTGATGATTCAGGTGGCAAACACACCAGTCTGTGGGCTCAATTGTGTGACAGGTGTATGCAAGTACAGTGTCATCTAGACTAGCTGTTTAGTGCACTTTCAATGTATTCTAGTGGCCACAGCATGTAAGGCTGGTGGTTTTTATTTCCCTTTATCCAAGTAATGTCCAGGATCAGAATCTGGACCTTCCTTTGTAAGCCTTTCTCCCACGATGAAAAATATTATTTATTTCCAAATATTAGAACATACATCTCTTCTAATTTGCAAATTAGATGTTCTTCCAGTCCCCCTTCTCAACAACCTTGCCCCACCAGAATACACAGTGGCGATTTTTAAGACTTCAGTGGATGGAAAACACATTGATGGCAGTATTTAGAAAGTGAATTATTGCCCTATTTAGATAGTTCAGCACTTAAAAAATGGATGATCTAGATTTGAATCACTTCATTATAATTTTGGGTGATTCCTTAGAGTCCTAGTGAAACCTTCTTCTTTTACAGATGAGGACATTGATGTTAGGTGAGACTCTCAAGCAAGATTAATTATGACTAGCTTGGGCATGCACTTGGAAAGCTTGGCTCCCTCTAGCACTTTTCCCAATACAACAGGCTGATCTTTATTTCTCATAGAATTCACAAAATAGGTAATTATAAAATAAATCACACCTGTAAAACCTCAAATTAAATTAAGTGCAAATTAAAACATATGAAAACAGTGTAAGACTTCTTCTATTTGCTTTGCATTTAATGAATCCCTAGTGAATGGTAGTAAGTGCTTTGAGTTAAAAGGTTGGAAGGATTAAAGGGTACTCCAGGAAGGAAACCAAGCAACAAAAGCAAATGCAGATTGCAGAAAGCTGAGTAGATTGTACCAAATGTGAACACTCCATTAGGAAAAGTGTTCTAGGATTAAGGAAGTCCGAGATTCTGGCTTGAATGAGAACCTCTTTTGACACATGGTCACTCATGTCAGAGTTAAAATGACAGCATCGATGGGAAAAAATAAGAACACTGTTTTATGAAGATATCTCTTTCACTCATTCAATATCCACTTATTGGCAAAGGCAAGGAGAGAAGCACAAGCGAACACGTGTTGGAATGGAAGAGAATGAAAACCATAGACAGTGTAGGCTGCCCAGGGTTTGGATCTGATGCTGTTGGAAGTGTGACGTCACCTTCCCTCTGTTCTCTAACTAGAAATATCCAAGGTGGTAGCTGTTCTGCTATCCCAGATTTTTTGTGGCAATAGAGCAAGAAAAGACCTCCCATGACCCACGATGGAATAGTGAAAACTAAGATTTTCTTGTCACAAATCATAGAATTTTTTTTTTAAGTAGCTGCTAGCATGGTGTAACCCTTCCTGCTACACATAAGGTGCTTTAGTACTTGGAGCTACAAACTGTCCAGGGATTAAGTTAGTCGAGGCTCTAGTATGAAGTGGCCGGCATGGTCATGTGCCACTCAGACCCCATTTCAAGGAAGAACTTGTTGTCATGACAACAGACCACATCTATCAGCTACTTCAAGAGACCTTTCCCTGGATATCACAGCTATGGGCTGGGACAAAGTTTTAAAGCCTGAACATTTCAGACCCATGCCACACAACTCCAGAAATAAGCTTTCCTCCAGGGCCACCTTCGGGGACTGGCCCAGGTTGCTGTGTGACACTGTGAAGAAAAGCTGACCTACTTCTCTCTTCAAGCTCCTTCCGTCCTTCTCTCCACAGGTGTTGTCACCCAGAGCAATACAAAGTCAATGTGCTACATGATCAACTCTGCCCCTCAGAGTGCACAGCAGGAGAACTCAGTGCTGGGGTCTGAGAGAGCAGGTGTACTGCAGGTGGGTCACTGGCAATGGCAGCTCCATCAGCACTATAGGTGATGGGCAGTCAGTCCCTGTGTAAAGTGGGGGCCCAGTGGCTCAAACTTTCATTAGTGATCAATTGGGATATTATATTTGTGGAAACAACTGTAATCCCTGATGACATATTTAACTGATATCAGAAATACAAGGGTAGGAGCAGCCAGGAAAATAGAATCAAAAGGCTGCTGTGAGACCTCATGTACAGTATAGGGGAAAACCAAAAAAAAAAAAAAAAAAAAAAAGGAGAAAGAACAACTAAATCCATGTATGAAAGCTGTATTGATTGTAGTATGCAAAAAAGTTCCATTGTAAATATGCCTTTTTATTCTTCATTAGAAATGTAGAAGTCTAAGGCAGATACCAGAACTTAATTTATCAATCAACCTCCAAAAACTATTATATTTTAATAACAATGTATCCAACAGGGATCTCAAACACTTAGTGGCTACAGGAAGATTCAACTAGGTGAACAGTCAAGAAAAGACTCAGGGCCACCAACCCCTCCTAAGCTGCAGCAAAGCCTCTTTCCTGCATTTCTGTGCTGTGTCAAATAAGGGCTCTTTTTTGAGGGGGTGGGTACTAGGGATTGAACTCAGGGGCACTCAACCACTGAGCCTCATCCCCAGCCCCTTTTTGGTATTTTATTTAGAGACAGGGTCTCACTGAATTGCTTAGTGCCTAACCATTGCTGAGGCTGGCTTTGAACTTACCATCTTCCTGCCTCAACCTCCTGAGCCACTGGGATTACAGGTATGTGCCACAGCATAATGCTAAGACCTCTTTGTAAAGTGACAATGCAAAGAAGTTGAATTTGCTGTTCTTCTATGACAATACACAATCCATTGAGATCAGTACAAACCTAAAAACACAAAATAAATTATCAATCTGAATATTTCACAAATGTATATATACCCACAGTGGGTATTAGAACACATAGACCCACTCACCTATCATGGGTATAAGGACACATAGAATTTTAGATAATAAAACAGTATTTACTAACACCTTTATTTATCTGTATGTTAGTTTTATTATTGTTAATTTTATTAAGATCATTTACCATTTGATCTTAGAAATTACAATGTACATTAATAATAACAGTGTCTTTACAATAATATTTATGGTCACAAATATACTGTGAGTTATCACCGATAGTTTGAAATGCAAAGAATTTTGAAGTGTAAATACTGAATTAAAATATAAAATGCCTAAAATCATTTCAGTTTTCTAGGATATATTTGAAGTCCAAGTTACAAAGATATTTATGTACACAAAGATTTATAGGGTACCTAAACATCAGCTTTTTATGAAGAATAATAATAATACCTTAAAATTCTATTGTGTGACAAAAAAAAAAAATCCCAGATTTTATTTTTACCCAACTTGATATCCACTTTATAAACATTTCACAGGTTTTTAACTGCATATAACACTGAATATTTTTATATATTGATGAATATTTTAATTATTAAAGTCCAAAATAAAATCAACCAAATTGGAACAAAACAAAGAGAGAGAGGTCAATTTCAATGACTAAAGATGATGTTAAACACATTTGAACAGTCAGATGACCACTTAAGCAAGTTCTATTTTTCTCACAAAATAGAAGTAGCAGCTAGTCTTTAGTGTGACATTCAAAGTACCAGCTAACTTAGTACTTGGGAAAAGCAATGCCACTTTCAATACTTCTAATATACTAAATTCCTTTATGTTTATACATTTTTGAAAGCTTCTTTCAGAAACATTCAGACTGTTTAAAAATGAGAAATTTACTATAAAGTCAAAAACTTCAGTTTAAGCCGAACCTTTACACATTTTGCATCTGAATCAGAAGTCAAGATTTCCAGAAAGATGATCTTTCATGTTCAAAGTGCAAGAGCTTTCATTTCCTCTCCATTAACTGTGGCCATCAGGGTTGTATCCCAGGCAGAGCTAATAGGTTTCCTACCACGTGAACATTGTTGAGAGTAGACATTGCAGAGAAGGGAAGTTGACCTACGCTTGAAAAATAGCTCATAAGAGAGATGTTCTGTTGAAGAAAGGTACAAGATAGAAATGGTAGTGGGGCGGGTGGGGGGACACATATTTATCCCACAATGCCTAAGAAATCCAGAATCCGAGTTAGGTCAGGACTAGTACCTATGCTTATTATGTTCTCATCCATATTCTTTCCCTAACACTGCAACAGCATCCCAACTTCATCCAGGATTTCCTCTTAATTCTTTTTAATTCATTCTCAAATGGAGGCCACGTGATCTTTCAAAAATGCAAACATAGATGTGACATTTGTCCTGTTAAGACTTTCAAGGATCCCCTCTCTAAAGAAATGACCACAATGGTCCCTGTGGCCTGTAACATCCTGCCCAGTGCTGTGTACCTCCCCAGCCTCACATGCTTATAGAGTCCCACTTGTCCACTATTTCCCCAGCTGATTTTCCTCTACCCCTCCATGCTGGACAGGCAATTAACTGCACCACCTTCCCAAATGTATTATCTCTATGTATCTTTACATCTCAACTCAACTCTTAAATTCGTCTGGGAGGACCTCTGTGGGGTCCTCAGAGCTGACCATATCCCTGATACAGATTATTACCTCTATCTTTTCAGTTATAGCCCATCATTCCTTATCTCAGAGTTGTATACCTAGCTAATGAGACTCCACCAATAAACCACAGTGTCTATGAAGGCAGGGCATATATTTATTTTGTTTCCTTTTTGGTTTCTACATTCAGCACAGTAAATCTAAAAACAAAACAAAAAAGCTAAGTGATTGATCATTATGAATGATCAAATAAATTAAAAGAATGGATTCCTATTGAATACCTATTGAATCCAGCCCAGAATTGGTTCATCAAGGTTACCCTGATTATGAACTTCCTCTCTGTTTCCAAGAATGGATCTCAAAGTAGAGGCTCTTTAAATGAATAGATAAATAAAGTTGGGAGGGGAACTCCTGACCTGAGGACCAGTCCAGAGCCAGCACCATCTGCAATTCCGTGGAAGAGCACTTATAGGGTATGCAAATGTTGGCCCCTGAAATGGAGGATCCATAGTTAAAACTGCCCAAGAACACGGCTTTCATTCTACATTAATGGGCAAAATACTAGTAAATATTTTTGTTTTTAAATTCTGGAGATGTGGGTTTCCATACCCTATATTAATTGCTTAAGGGCTATTTTCTTGGGCCTTTCCTAACAGCAAGGCTAAGGGCTCATACATCACATATATTGAGGTAAAGTTTCACTTTGTTACGAAAATAGTCTCAAACTCCTGGGCTCCAATGACCGTCCTGCCTCAGCCTCCCAAGTGACTGGGACTCCAGGTGTGGACCACCACACACAGTAGAAAGCCTTCATGCTATTTCCCACCTCCCTGGGCCTAAGTCAGTGCATACATAAAAGCAGGATGGGTAAAAGAAGATATCAAGCTAAATAAGAAGGATTAAAGTTTACAGCGTAATCCAACCCAGGTGTGTGGAATGAAGCTGAAGTTGATAGTAGAGATGGGTTGGACTACTTTTTTTTTTTTTAAATAGAGGCTCCTCAAGGAGTCCTGTGCATATATTTTAAACATAAATTCTACCTGTGTGATTATACTCACACTTTGTCAGCTGGATTTATAGTTAAGGTACTCAGGCTTCAATGAAATTAGGGGCAAGTCTAGTAACCCCCCAAAAGGTTTTGTTATAAATTGGTATTTGGGGAGCCTCAACCCACAATGGAGTCTCAAAGGTATGCAGAGTGACAATGGGATGTGTCATGTGTCAGCAAGAGGGGCACAGCTGTAGGTGCGAAGGCCATATGTGGACTGAGGCATTTGCTTTTATCCATCACAGTAGCCATCGGCTAGGACACTAGAGGGACAGGACCTTCTCCTCCCCTTCTGCATCACTGTCATCATCTTACCTAAAATGTTCCTTTTACTTGGACCAGAATGCAATTCCATTTAGTGTATTGAGACTTCAGAATTTCCCTGGTAAAGGACTCAAAGCAAGACAAGTTTGATTTATAGGTTTGCAAGAACATTTCCATTCCCTTTGCTCCTGCCAGAATAATAGGTGTAGCAATTCCACATCTCAAACCACATGCCAAACCCAAGAGTCCTAGAAAGATTAGTGTAGGATTTAAGCCAATCTCAATTTAAGAATCTCCCTTCTACCTTTTCTCCACCATAGGAAAGAAAGTAATAATCTGACATTCAGACAAATTCTGTGCTCTGTGATGGTTCAGAGATGGTGGTATCTTCTGGAAAAAAAATACAAAATCTTTTCATAATGTAAGAATAACAGTTAAAGACATAAATAGTCATATTCATCTTGGTTCTCTCCCAGGGTGGGAAGAAAGACATTCGGTATGTGGTAGGTGTTGGGGGGCTTCAGAGTGACAAGGAGGATTTGAACAGGATCCCCAGGAGAAGCTCCTCATGTGGCCCTGTTTTCATCCTCCAGGTACCTGAAGCAGGTGCTACTCTACTTCTGTTCCACAAATAAAAGAACTGACCTGGGGTCACTAAGTGGAGGAATCAAGTTTCCAGGGCAAGAGCTCATGTTCCTTGCCACTATTCAAAACATAATCTCTCCTGTTATCAAGGATTTTTATTGTTATGTCAAAACTGTTCTGTAAGTAAATATAGTGGAATGAATTTTAAGAGAAATAACAGAGGGAGGTGAAGAACATATTTGAACATCAGCCACAGGGAAGAGACTGTCCATACCTATAATAGATCTAGTTTGAGAAGTCACCTGCAAATCTGGAGAATAAGAACTCTGATGCATGCAGCTGGGAAAGGACATGGGATGAATTTGGGAGAGGTTGCATTGGGAATGTTGCAAAAGATGAGATCATAAGGAATCGACTTTGGCAATGATTGAAAGACATCTCATGGGATCTAGGAAAATAAAATAGAGGTCAGCTCTTAAGAACTTTTCAGGAAATGCAAAACATAAAATTTCCCATATTCACATCGATTTTCCTATTCTATTAATTCACAAGTGGAAACTCCATTACCTTGAGGTATTGGAACAGAAAGAGTTCGTGTCTTCCAAGAGATTGACATGAATGAAAAACAAGTTACCAATCCTTATAGCAGCATTTGGGTCATCTATAATTCACCAGCTGGTAATGTGAATACCCTTCCAAAAGAACTGTCGTGTTTCTTGACTATCAGTTTATTTCTAATTGGAACATAGATGGCATTTAATTTATTGAGGTGTTACCAAATTTTCAGAACTTTGGTTCGTGTTATTACAGCAAACATTCTTGCCTTCATTTGTTTACATAAAACACTAACTTTTAATACTATGGTTTTGCACAGAATTTCACAGATATAAAAGAATATAAATTCAGAATATAAATTCAATATAAATAAATAAAGTCCCTGACAGTCTGCCCACTCCCACAGTATTCAAAGTTAGCGTGTTATCCTTTGGTGCTTCTGCTCCCATTACTCCTTCTTTGAGGGCTATTTCTCTTCTATATCAAACAGAAAAACACTTACTTATCTCACACAATTCAGTTTGAATATCTCTACTTGATTATGTGATCACATCTTGCTAATGCCCTGTAGGTTCCTGAAGGCAGGGTCCTGTTCTGATCTATTCTATGTCCCAACAAGGTGAAAACTATCTGAAGCCACTAGACACTTGGAACTTGACAGAAATATAAATGTAAGTAAATTATTTCCCCAGCCTCATGGAAAAGGGAGTACATTCTGTTTAGGTAGCTAGTTTCATGTGTTAATTGATAAAGCATTAACAGATAAGCTAAAGTAACACCAAAGATGGATCATCTGCCTAAGAAAACTGAACCATTCAGGAAAACTTTTCAGAGAAGGGGTCTATTTTGACCATGGGATGTGAAAGAGACCTCAGATTAATTGGACAAATAAGAGTAAAGAAATATCTGAACTGAATAAGAACTTCTGAAGATTGTTCTTGCACATATTTAGTATATCAGGACTTCAAAGACTGAATATCTGGTCTTCCCTTTCCACTCCTTTACTCCACCTCCAAATCAGCCACCCTTGGGTAGGTGAAGAATTATTACATGGATCAGGGGCCTCACCTTTCTGCTGGGTAGAGCATATGTGTCATCTTTAGTGGATTTAGTGGAGACTATAATGCTAAGTAAGCCAATCCCCACCAAACCAAATGCCAAAAGTTTTCTCTGAAATAAGGGTACTGATTCATAATGGGGATGGGGGTCATGGGAGGAATAGATGAACTCTAGATATAGAAAAGGGGAGTGAAGTTAAGGGAGGGGGCACGGGAGTAAGAAAGGCAGTGGAATGAGATGGACATCATTACTCTAAATATGTGTATGAAGATACGAATGGTGTGACTCTATGTTGCGTACAACCAGAGATACGAAAAATAGTGTTATATATGTGTAATATGAATTGAAATGCATTCTGTTGTCATATATAACAGATTAGAATAAATTTTTTAAAAGAAAGATGACACATAGATGATAGGTGATAGGTAGGTAGACTGGGAGATACAATAGACAACACAGGGATGGATAACAGTTTTTTAAAAATTCATATGCCAATTTCATATTTAGAAGTCAGAGACTTAGAAAAGATGAAACTCTTGACCAGGTGCAATAATTGGTAGATGATCACCCTGAAGTTTTTGTCTTTGTGTTACATATAAAGCAAATAAAACAAAGTACTATACAAATACTGTAAAAATACTTTGTATTATACTCTTAATACACTGTATTATGTATTCTAAATTGTATGTGTATAATAATACAGTATATACATAATAAAAAAACTTGCTATGCAAATGGACTAATCCAAAAAAGTTTCACGCATCTCCCTACTGCTTTGGAATATGAAAAGAATAAATTAACCTTTAATGCAGATGATAAAACCACTGAGAAAAAAAATAAAGAATGGTATTTAATAAGAACATCATGTCCTTATGAAAAGCAATCTCAAAATAATAAGCACTGTTTTCAATGAGGCATAATTTATGATTTGAAATGACCATCTTGAAGAAAAATATGATTCACTGTTAGAATTTTCAAAAATATGAAAATAAAACAATAACAATAGATAAAAAGACAATGTACCAGAAAGGATTCAACAATGTACTTAGAGGGGTGAGCAGAATGTCAAGGAAAAATGTTTCAGGGGATGTCATGGAGCAGATCAAGCTGATTGTCCATCAACCTCATCAGAAAATATTTACCTTCTCAAATAACTTCCATCTGGAATTCAGAAATGTGGGCTACTTCTGCGGTCAACACACTTCGCCATAGAACCGTTTCTTTTCATTCATATAAACTCCTATGTGGATAACTTTATTTCTCCAGGAAAATAGTTGAAGAAAATGCAAAGAAGAAAGTTCTCTTTTTTATTCACTGAATAAGATTATTAAAAATGATCAGGCTGTCAAGCTATAATGAGACCGTGCCCTGGCTCTGAATCACAATTATGTCAAGCTATGGCTGGAATTTGGGCACATTTATGGGAGTCAAAGTAGAACTATAATCCCCAGTCTACTCTGATTTGTGGAATTCATTTTATTTTTTGCTCTTAGCAAATTTATTCATAATAGTCCCAAATACAAAACCACTCAGATATCCATCAACAGGCTAATGACTAAATCAACTGTTTGACATATAGATATAAATGGATATTACTGAAGTCACTTTGCTGTTTGTTGTCTGAACAAGGATATTATACAGGCTTATTTATTTTAGTTCTTTTCTTTTCTCAGTAACAGAATATGAACTTTCCAAAGCTCAGTACACTTTTCTCTAAAGACAATCTTTTTTTTTAATTGACACAATAACTTTATTTATTAATTTTTATGTGGTGCTGAGGATCAAGCCCAGTGCATTCTAGGCAAGGCAATACCACTGAGCTACCACCCCAGCCCTCTAAAGACAATTTTGAGTGTCACTGAGATGCAAGAGGTCCAAGGCTTTCTCTGGGACTTTTACCTCAAAGGGAAGTCCCTATAATTTTCCATCTTCTGCCACATAAGACCTACCACCCTGCATCTGGCCCCCAGATTTGAATGTATTTATTCCCCAGACTGACAGAGGGACCAACTCTACTCTCAGTAGGAAAAGATATAAGCCTTCAAGTATCCTGTGTCCTATTTTACTTTAAACACACACACACTACATATTCATTAATCTTTATAATTATTTTTTCTCAGGTATTTATTATAATAAAGAACACAATATGACATTATTTTTCTCCATTAGTCTGCTGATTTTTGAGTTGTAGTAACTAGTGTTTTAATGTTGAACCATAATTTTATGCCTAAGAGAAATCCAAAAATCCCACTTGGCCATAGTATACACTATTTTTACATATCATATTATTCAATTTGTTAATATTTTACTGAGCATATTAAATGATATACATGACAGATGTGTTCTACACATTTTTTTTTTCTCATTACGTTTACAAATTTTCAGTATTAGTGTGATTTTGCCTTCATAGAATGAGCTAGGAAGTTGAGTTAATCAGCTTTCATTATTGTGTCCAAAATACCAGACAAAACAACTTGGAGAAGGAAAAGTTTATTTTTACTCAGGGTTTCAGAGGTTCAGTCCATGTTGAGCCAACTCCATTGCTCTGGTCCCAAGATGAGGACCCCAGTGAGTTACTTCCTTTCTGCACATTCCACCTTCCTGCAGTCACCACCCAGTCTCCATTCAAATGATAAATCCATCAAATGTATTAATTAATTCCCTGATGACTTCAATACCCTTATGATGCATTTTTTTCTTCAAAGCTCCACCTCTGGATGTTGCTCTATTTGGAATCATACCTTCAACACCTGAGCATTGGGAAGAGACATTCTCTTTCCAACCCATAACACAGCCCCAAAATTGAAATAACTGGTTCAAGATTTCCTTTGTCCACCTTCCACATTTCTTTTAGTTTATCCAGAATACTCTCTTTCTTTCATGTGTATATTCCTATCATCCACTCACCTTAAAGAAAAAAGAGAGCCACCATTATGGGTCAAGACCAATGCAAGATTACCAGATAGTATTAATTGTGATTTTAGGGTGGATATTCTGTTTGATTTTTCTCTTTTATATCACCTTGTCATATTTGTTTGCTGCACTTAATATCCATGTATTTGTTGTCATAAAATGGGTCTGTGTGCCTGAAGGTTGGAAGATGGTAAGAAGGGATAATTTCCATAGAACACTTAGTAATTTTTGTGAAGCATAAGCATTAAAGGATATCACTCTAGGTTATAAGGGAAAACAAACTTTATGTCACCTTGTTGCATGCCTTAGATTTGATTTCTTCTCCCTCCAACCCAAAGACATTTCATCTTTAATTGTATTAGTGACAGCATCTTTAGGACAAACATCGGGTTTTAAACTTGTAATAATTCCTGGTTTTATACAAGTTCATGTCTGCTTAGTCTATTCATGGCTGTTGACCAGTGGACAGAGAAAATACAGTCAGCAATACTTTTTAATGCTGCACAGGTGTGGTTGAACATGCAAGCCTTAAGTTGAAAACCAGGTATTACGACACTTTTTAAAAGGAATGGAAGGTGTGAAGGGAAGACATGTACCTCGTGCAGTACCCACAGTGTGACCCCTCTCTCTTCTTCATAGTGGTCAGAGACATAAGGACCACAAGGTACCAGAGAGGTCAGACCTCATTTGGAAAGCCCCTTGATAAAATCTCAAGAGTGAATAAAACCATTTGGGGGGGGGGGCACTCCCTCTGTTCCCTGAGGTGGATGTGTCCCCCCTCATTGGAGTGAAGGTTCACACAGTTGGTGCAGGGCTGTGAGAATTTGTAGAGAGACTTCCAGATGCTTCTGTTCAGGCCAGGCATGCTGTTCCAACCTTGGTGGAAGAGTAAGTTTCAACCACTGAAGAGCTCAAGAAAGTCTGGAGTCACACACTAGGACCTAACTATCAACACAGAGTGACTGTCTTACTCACCCATCTCTTTTCTTTGCAAGATTGATCTGGGTAACAATTCTAGCATCTTGTCATCTGCTTCCAAAAGTGCCATAAGTTCTAAGTTTCCAAGATTTTTTTTTCTTTGCATAAATTCTCTTTGTATCAGGATCAGAAACTGATCTCCTCATCATAGGTATTAGCAGATAATGTTCCCATTTTAGAAATTAGAAATGTGGGTCTGAGAGAAAACAAATTCCTTCTTTTCTCACCGGGAGGAAATAGTTAAACAAGAATTCAAACCATTCTTCCTGTCTATGCCACCTGAGAGTTTTCACATTTTTATTTTTGCAGGCCACAATTTATTTGATGACTCAGGAACCTCTAATTATTTTCCATATCCAGATGAAGTTCCCAAAATGTTATTCGCAAAGTAGAACTCTTGATTATGGATTTTAATATAGTTATTGACTTTATCACATCTTATTTTTTATGTATAGGAATGTGTAGTTTCAACCAATCCATTCTTTCAATTGAAACATGGTAGAGCCGGGCACTATGGTTCATGCCTGTAATCACAGCAACTCAGCAAGCTAAGGCAAGAGGATCACAACTTGGAGGCCAGTCTCAGCAACCTAGCGAGGCCCTAAGCAACTTAGTAAATCCTGTCTCAAAATATAAATAATAAATAAGTAAACAGGGCTGGGAATGTAGCTCGGTTGGCAAAATATACCTGAGTTCAATCCTCAGTAAGAAAACAAAGCAAACAATATATATACACACACACATTATTTATCAATGTCTGTATATACATATATATATATTTGGTAGAAAAAAAGATATTTATTTCTCATTGATTTTGCTCTATTAGGAAACAAAAGTTGAGTACACAAAATTTTAGAAAATGCAATTTAAGCCTTGTTTTTAAAGAATGGATGGGAATTTATTCCCTGTGTTTTTCTTTTAGAAACACTTTGGCATTTCAGAGGTATTTTCTTACTTTATTTGGAGCCCACAGGAAAGCTCTTACCCTCAAAGGCACGTGGAGATGAAAGGTTGGGTGCTTTGATTTGAATTATAATTTGTGGTGTCACAGCACCTTTCATCTGATAATTCAAAACCATCCTGAAGAAATTTGTATTCTGACCTGCTCTGAGTCAGCGAGCAGCTCCTTAGAGCCGAGATGCACAGGGACACACAGGGAGAGGACAGGATGGAGAGACTGTTAAACAGACAGAGCTGACGGTGAAACTCAGCTTCCCGTTCTGCTCTTGTCATAGGGCCCTGGCTCTGCCTGGAATGAGAAGGTAGTGAACGAAGAGGTGATTTCTCTAGCAGCTTTGCACTTAAAGACTCAGTTTCCTTGCCTGCCAATTATTCTGTGAAATCATGAGGAGGGAAGGAAGGGAGAGAAAGAGCCCATTTTTTAGACAGGTGCCATCAGTTTCTTAGAAGAAAAGAAGCAGGTTAGTAATGAGTTCCTTTGCAGTGAGCTTAGCTCCTAGTATCCAATGTTCAAGTAAAACTGTCCTTCAGATCTTCTTGGGAAGCTTCTTTCTGGTCCACCACAGGGGCATGCTTTCCCTCCGCCTGCTGTTAGCTTCCCAGTTGGTCTCCTTGCCCTGGGCTCTCTCCTCTCCAACCCAATTTTCACCTGTAGCTGAAGAGATTTTGCTAAGCATGCCTCTTTTCTCCTTGAATTATTTTATTGCACCACTATAGAACCAGCATGGGGCAAGCACTGTTGATTAAGACAGAGCCCCTATCAGCTAAAGAGGCCTCAACAAACATTTCTGTCTGCATCAACCCCTACTTCAAACCCAGGCTTCAAAGATTGTTATCAGATTAAACTCTTTCATCTTTTCAAGACTACCTATAGTTTTCACAATGGGCTTTCTTTTTCAACTCTAATGTCTTTAATGGCAATAAACCTCTTGGCTTTTTATCCTTGTGTGGATGTCAGTGCCTGGTACACACTACAGCCAGAATGAGTATGTGGATGTGCATGTGAATTTATGAATGCAGTTACTCAATAAGTACCTGTAAACAGCTCATTATCTTGGGAAACATGGACCAATACTAAATGTGTATATTGCGGGCACTGTCTGTGTCTGTTCATGTTTCAATATTGTGCTCTCCTACACTTCTACAGAATTCTACTGCAAGTACTTACAACTCCTGCAAGACATGATTCTTGGGTCATAACTGAATACTTAGTGTTTAGAATATCCTGACAAGGAGATGGCTCCGTCCGGAGAGACTTAAAGCCATCATGGCAGGGAGCTGCCTCAGGATGCTGCAACCTCCTGTACCATCCGCAGGAACGACACTAGGAACCACATTTCAAGCTTTGTCTCAGAGCCACTGTTTTCCAAAGCATCAACCTGATAACTAGTACACTCTGTATTGACTTTAATTCTATTGTGGTTTAAATTTGCTGTGTCACTTCCATGTCCCTCATGTTGAAATTTGATTCCCAATGTCATGTTATTGTCAGGGAATGGGGACTTTAATATGTGACTAGATTGTTAAACAGGTTTTATGCCCTTCTGTAAGGGTGAGTCCCCACTTTCATGGGATTGGATTAGCTAGCATGAAGGTGGGCTGTGATAAAGCTGGCCTGCCCCCCTAGGCAGGTGTTCACCTGCCCTGATGCTTTCCAGCATGAGTTGAAGCCACGTGAGGCCCTCGCCAGAAGCAGAGCAGATGCCAGCTCCTTGCTCCATGGACTTCTCAGCCCCCAGAACCAAGAGCAAAAATAAGCCTCTATTATTTTTCAACCATTCCATCTTAGGCATTCTGCTATAGCAACAGAAAATGGACTAAGATTTTTTCCTGTTTCTCACTCCCTTCCCTACTAGAAACGTCTAAGTTCCCCCATATAGTAACCACTTCCACTAAAAGTCATGTCTGGGAGAATGTGCCTGAGACAACTTGCCATTCTCAGTCCAAATGGTCCTCATCAAGTATCAATCCAAATGGCCAGGTCAATCTCACAGTGTTTGCTAAGAAGGTGTCATTTGCCATGTATGGGGAATCGTCTTTGATTTTAAACCTCAAGAAGGTTGTGACTCTTCTGATCTAGAGGATTATTAGATGTTTCTCTTCTTGCCATCATGAGCCAAATGTCATTCAGGAAACAACCCAGTGATGCAAGAAGATAGAAGCAACATACAGCAGATGTGCACTTTAAAGAGACAATTGTAGGGTCAAGTCAAAGGCACTCCTGGACTTCATAAGGACAGGAGGGGGCTAGCACTTTGCAGAACAAAGTGGAGTGGAGGGCAGAGAAACATTAATACAGTTCAGTTGGTAAAGAATGTTTCTTCTCAATTTGTTCAGTTAACATTCAGAGTCAGTCTTCTGAGGAAGAAAAACACAACCAGCCCAGTGAAGTTCAAAGCAAGCCTTTGAGTTGGCCAGTGGGGAAGCCCCGAAGGACATGGAAGCAGAATGCAGTGGCAGCCACACCTCAGAACCTGAAACCCTGACCGGCTCAGAGTTTGGTCTGCAAGAAGTGCAGGCAGTGAAGGGAGTCCATGTTGACCCAGGAAATAATCTGTCCTTGAAGCTAAAACAACTCATTCTGATTTGTCAAACCAAGCTACCTGGGACCGGCATCAGGATCACTGCAGAAATTAGGCCAAGGAACATTAACCAGGATCACTGAATATGAATTCCTCAGCAGTGACCCTGATAAAATAATGACTTAATCATTACAGCAAATTAATAGCTAATATTTACTGAATAATTATTAGCAAAGCACTGTCTTCATTACTTTATATGTATTAATTATTTAAAAAGCCATAAAATCTCCATGAAAATAGGAGCAACATGACCCCAGTTTGTCAATGGATCTCTTGCTGCAAATAATGATTAAAGGATTGTCCAGATTCATGCCACTATAGGAAAAATGCTGGGATTTGAAGCTGAGATGTCAGGTTTCATAAACCACACTAAAACCCAAACACCACATTCTCTCTCCCTTACAGTTATTCATTGCAATACCTAACCTCATTATGGCTGAGTGTGGTCTCCCAAGATATGTTATTTAAGACACAACTACTAACAAGCACATGTAAGGGAAATGAATTCCAGGAACCACTAAGAGTTACTAATTCTACTTGGGGTTTATTTATTAGAGATCAGAAACAAAAGTCAAGTAAGAGGCACAATGTTTGAAAACATCAATGATCATGATCACAGTAATGTGACCTATCTTCCTACTTATTATCATGTCCATAAAAGGTTCTTTTCTCTAATGTTGACAACTTCTTTTTTTAACTTTTTCTTTGAGTTATATATGACAGTATATTTTGACATATCTATACAATCATGAAGTATGTCTTATTCTAATTAGGAGCCCAGTCTTTTGAGTATACGTGGTGTAGGGATTTCACTGTAGTATATTCATATATGTACATAGGAAAGTTGTGTCAAATCCATTCCACTGTCTTTCCTATTTCTACATCCTCTCCCTTCCCCTAATTCTCCTTTCTCTAATCCACTATACTTCTGTTCTCCACTCCTTCTTGTGGGTTAGCAGCCACATATCAAAGAGTGCATTCAACCTTTGGTTTTATAGGGTGGGCTTATTTCAGTTAGCATGAGAGTCTCCACATCTTTTCATTTACCAGCAAATGTCCTAAACTCATTCTTTTTATGTATGAATAATATTTCATTGTGTATATATCCCACATTTTCTTTATTCATTCATCTGTTGAAGGGTACCTAGGTTGGTTCTATAGCTTAGCTATTGTGAATTGAGCTGCTATAAACACTGATATGACTGTGTTAATATAACACTGCAGTATGTTGATTTTAAGTCCTTTGGATGTTGTCTATTTCTTGATCTCTTGTCCAGCCTTAAAAATCACATAAGGCAGTATCATAATAATTCCCATGTTACACAAATTAAAACTGAGTCTCACTAAATTAAGCCACCTCTGTTATCTACCAGATGCTATGGGGTTGATCCATGACTCAAATTCACCTCTGATCTTTAGTCATTTTCCTATAATAGAATGGAAGAAATGAGTCAGTTGGCAAATGGGGGAAAATGGGAACATTCAGAAATTTAAGTTCATTGCTCTTGTCGAAAGGAAATGTGCTGATGGGCTCTTAGGGATGGCAAAGGGGCAAAGGGCCACAGGGATCAATGACAGAGCTTCTGACCTCTCTACCTGGTCATGTGTAAAATCACTCAGCCTCTGCAGTTTATTTATTTCACTGCAGTCTTGGTGCTGCAACTGATTCATGAAGTATACGAAAAAATGTTTTCAAAGTCAAAGGATCCAAGTTTTCAGGCGTTATGCCTTGTCAAATTCAAGTTTGAATCAGTATTAACTTGATAAGTATTCATTTAACAGTATCAATAATTATTAAGAATGCATTAACTTTAATAAGTTAACTGTAATACTAATAGTTAAAGCTTTAAAATTCTTGAAATTCTCAGCCGAATTTACTCTTACAAAGTATAGTATTCAAAGTTGGTAAACAAATTTTAAACTTTTGCAAAAGGGCAGAGAACCCCCCCCCCCCCATATATCAGATGGAAAGCCCCAGTGTGTTCTCCGGCATGCATTTTTAAAATGTAATATTCCCTTCCCTCCTCTCTCATCACTCATACACGTGCTCAGATATGCCGAAGTCCCTCTGGTTCCCAAACTTACCATCAATATTTATTATGCTGTATGAGCATCTCCTATTTCCCTCTCCAGGAAGAGTCTCGCTCTCTGTTTAGTCCATGTCGAGTTGTCCCTCAACAACTGGCTCTTAGATTACCCTTCCAAGACGCCTCCGCCCTGCTTATCTTCTCCCCTCTTTCCTCGTTTTCTCTGCTCAGGGGCTCCACAATGAATTTGAGTCAGCTTCCAGACCCAAATGATAGTGTTTTCTGCAAGCCCGATGCCATATTCTCCCGATGCCCATTAGTCCTTTGCTCACGTAAGTACAATCGTGAGTCAGCACCTGTCATTCTCATTCTCCATGTGCTCTGTGAGGGCAGGAGCTGGCTCTTGTTCACTCCTAATAGAGCTCCAGTGCAAGCTGATTGATGGGTGGAAGGTTCTCGGGTTGTGATTACCTCACACGAACTGCATACTGATACTGCATTTCTTTCCCTGCCTCTTTAATAAAGCCATTGGAGCTATGGTAATGCAGAGTTAGGAGGAGCTGTCAGCTCCCCTCTTCACTGACAAGAATCAGGCCAGTGTGTGATTTCCTCCGAGGATATTGTCCAAATGGAACTAATATTCAACAAATTGCTCACAAGCAAACCTTGCCCTGGTTTCCATGATGAATTCTGAGATGTATTTGCAGGAGGCTCTGCCATCCTGAAAGATGTGGGCTCACATAAACCACATGAACTGGGCCTCAGAGCTAATTCCAGAGAGGCGGGCCCAGTCTTTACTCACGTTCTCTGAATCTATAATTGTGGCTCCACTTTGCAGCTGCCCTGCGTTCTCCATCCACCTCTTCTCATCAAACTCCCAGGCATGATATTTCGGGCCCCAGAAAAGGATTACAAAGCATATTTGACTCTTACAATCATTTCTTAGAAGGTGAGGGTGGAAAATAAAGAGCTATTAAAACCTAAGTTCATCATGTGCCAGAGTCATACAGGACTAAAACTTCTGACTTTGTTTTGAGGGAAGGAATAGTTTACCTTTCACAGCATTGGATGGCTGCCTGCCAATCTTCATGCATGTGCAAAGCAAGGGCACCCTCACAGACATGCAAAACCACCAAGAGAGGAAATGACAGAGTGAAGCAGACAGGCAAGACACCAGGTGAATGTGGGTTCATGGCTAAATGAAGGGTGCATTTTTGTTGATGGCTCCCCCATTCAATTTTAAGAACTTCATGGGCTAAATGAAGAACATCAATGGACAGACAAATTCCTGAGTCATTGTTTTGCAACCGAAGACCAATTGGTCCACCTAAAGTATTTCATAAACTCTAAAATAAGAAAGAAAAGGTATTACATTTAAATGGTAAGATGTGATGAAAATAAGCCAAAGAAGTGTTTAAATAAATAAATGAATGAATTAAGATTCATATTAGGTCAACAAAAGGAAATAGACAAAGCAATAAAACCAGTAAGTGTTAGAAAAAAAATTGTAGTTTTTCCTGCTGCCTTTTTTGCTGGGGTTATATTTTTATTAATAACCAGGAGGAAAAATGAAAAATACACAAAATATTATTAAGTTACAGAAAATTATAAGACAAGCCATCATATGTGTATATATCTACATATATGAAGTCATTGATTTTAACACTCTATTTAGGCCTTTGTAAATTTAATTGTATTTCCTGTCCCTCAGAAATAAGTACTGTACTGAGATCACCACTTCACCTTGTGTCCATCAAACTTGCTTCGTATTCATCGTGCTTTCTTTGTGTTGTTAATCTTTCCATGGATGGTAGTGTGCCCCATGTGCTCCTTTTACAACATTCTTGGACCTGATGCCCCTGGTATTCAGCCATGCTCTTCAAGTACTTGCAGGTAATTATTTTCTCTGGATTGCTGTCCCCTCTGCACTACTCAGAACAGTACAGCTAAATTCATCTTGTACATGGCTATATGGCGCCTGGTGGATGTGTGTGGGAATTTCTCTGGGGTACCTTCCTGGCTGGGGCTGGAGGCAGGGGGACTGTGCAGTGACAGGTGTACCAGATGCTTCATGCAATCCAGCACAGACTCTTGGTGTCGCTTCTGACTCCAGCATTGGCACTGGTGAATATTTTCTTGCAAGTTGACCTGCTTTGTGTTGAGAAACACCTCACCTTACAGAAGCATAACACATCTGTTCTGCCCTGCTTCTGTGTATTGCAGAAGAATCCTCTAGAGACAGTGGCAAGAGGCTGCTCCCCCACACTATGTCATCCTGTCTGTGCCTTTCCTTAGGCCAGTTGCTATGAAAAACTGACTACACATGAAGGTAAACTCTTCAGTAGTCACTGAACCAATCTGCATTCTCACCAGCCCTGCCAGGGCATGCCACCCCGCCAAAGCAAGAGAGATCAAAATCCCTGTGCTTCAGCTTTACCATAATGACAATTGTGATATGGTATCTCAGTGAGATGTCAATGATTATTTCCTGAAAGAAAACTAAGGTTGATCACCTTTTTGCATATTTGATTACCATTTAGGATGCTTCCTCTGTGAAACTTCTGTTTTAGATATTTCTCTGTCCACTTTGTTGACTTTTTTATTGTAGAATTAATGTCACGCTTTATACATTTTTAAGGATGTGTTTTCAATTTTACACTCAGCCAAATCATCTTCTTATAGTTTGCACCTGTATTTTCCTTCTCTTAATGTGTTTGATGAGCAAGTGTATTTCATTTATAGCCATGAAAATTATTAATGTATTTTTTTGCTTTTAGAGTATTTGGGGTCTTCATTTAAAAGTCTCTTTTCCCCCTAACCTGAAGTCAAAATATAGTTTCTAAGGCATGCAAAAAAATAGCTTCTATATTACTTTCTCCAAGTTGAATAATTTTGTTCTTCACCTTTAGGCTGTTAATCCGCCTAGAATAAATCATTTTGCCCCTTGTGAAGTCAAGCTCTGATTTTATTTAATTTTAAATAAATAAAAGTTCAACCTGCCCAGTACCAATCAGACTATTGTTCTTTCTCCCACTCCTCTGATATGATGCCAGTTATTTCATGAACAAACCATGCAAACAACCCAGGATCTCTCTATATGCCTTGATTTTATTCCCTTCTGTGAATCTTTATTTCTGTTATATATCAGAGGTTTCATATCTTATTCTAGATTCAAAGCAATATTTGTTATATGGCAAGGGAAATCACTCATGCTTTTCATTTTCTACAAAAATGTCTTTAATAGTCTTGAAACTTTATATTTCTATAAGTAATTTCTAGTCATTTTGCCCAATTTAAAAATCTGTTGAGATTTATTCACAATTTTAAAATATACATATGATTTGATATGGAGAAATTGATAGTTTAAAATGTTAAATTTTAAGAAATGTAATTTCTCCATGAATGAATGTCTTCTTTGATTCCTTGAATAATATTTTATAATTTTTCTTGATAACTATGCAAAGGTTTGTTAGATTTATTTCTAAATTTTGATTATGTTGATGTCATTTTAAAGCCAGCATTTAAAAATAAAATTTAAAATATATTTGGTGAGGAAGAGACATATGATTAATTTTATGTATTAATATTTCCCCCAGTGAGTAGGCAATCTCTCATTAGCTACAATTGTGTATCTGTGGATTATATTCTATTAAGCAATCATAGCAGTTCTTAGGAATTCAATTTTTTTCTTTACATTGTTTTGAATATATTGCATTTGTTTTTCTATCTATATAAAGCTTGCTAGCACATCGGATCCATTGATAGTCAATGGATATGGAATGCATGCATATTTTTGTTTTTTTACTAATCTTAAAGGGAATGCATTCAACATTTTAACATATTGTGTGCTTATTTTTGTAGATTTTTTTTTTTTTTAGGTTAAAGAAACGTCATTAGCAGGGCATGGTGGTGCACGATTATAATCCCGATAGCTTGGAAGGTTGAGGCAGGAGGATCACGAGTTCAAAGCCAGCCTCAGCAAAATTGAGGCACTAAGCAACTCAATTAGACCCTGTCTTTAAATAAAATAGAAAATAGGGCTGGGATGTGTCTTGTTGGTCAAGTGCCCCTGAGTTTGATTGCCAGTCCCCCATCTACCCTGTCCACCGTGCTGAGAATAAAAGCAACCTGACTCCAGTCCTGTGCTAACTAGAACTTTATTTTTGCTTTGCTTTGTTTTTTGTCAATCCATGCCTATTAAATTTTATCAAATAATTGTACTATATTTATTGAGATAATTATATGATTTTTCTCAGTTTATGTGTGAATATGGTATTGATCCTTATCTGTATATAAAAATACTAACTTCCTGCTTGCACACAGCTAAACCTCCACTTCTCCGTCTCTCTTTCAAGAAATCACAGGCAGGTAGTTGATTGATTTTTAACTAACATCATGAGTAGAAATAAAACTTATTGCTCTGTGGCAGGCCTCTAGAAATCGCATGCTTTCTCCTGCATCAATCATTCTCATTTCTAGCAGGCGGGAATGCTAGCTGCCCTGGCATACTTGAAGCCAAGGGAGCAGAGATCATGTGGGGAAATAGTTTCCAAAATGACAAGGTGAAGCTCTCAGAAAAACCACACTTCAAAACTGAGGACCAAAGTGGAGCAGATCACTTCCATGCTTTTATGATTATGTCAAAATGAACCTCAATATTGTGTGTAACTATAATACACTAATAAAAACATAAAAAAGCAATAAGAACACTCTAAAATAAATTCACAAAATCAACTTTCCAGAATTCGGACAATTCAAAGACTTGGGAAAACTTGAGAAGCATCCAGTCAAGAAAAAGCCCTGAACCCCAGTAGAACAGTGAACTTGGAGGTGTTAAACTTTCCCTCATACCATCTGCCTCTCCTCAGCTCCACAGTCGTGGTGCAAACAAGCAGAGCCCTATTGTCTGTGAAAAGCAGAGGTGGGCAGGGAGGATGGATCAGAACTATCTCCAAATTCTCACCCCCAGACAAACCTGCCTGGTTGGTCAGATTGGCAACTCCCTGAGAAAACCTGTTATTTGGACCTGGTCTTATTTGACCTGAATTAGACCTTACTCAACGAAAATACTGTCCCCAAGATGTTTGTCAAAAACCTTTTGGAAGATCATTCAGTATCCTCACAGCCAGAGGTAGTAAATATTTTAGCATCAAATAAAAAGTTGACCAAAAACTAAAAGTGAAAATCTTCTGAGGTGTCCAAGGAGGCTATGAAAACCTTTGGCATATTACTGAAATCATGAAATTCATGACCAAGGATGCACCCGTGCCTAGGGAAGACCCAAGGAAAGACCCATTTTCTCACCTCATTCTGACCTTGGCACTATGCACAAGTCAAAGGGAAAACAGGATTGTAAACTGCCTAAAAAACATCAAAGGGGTATCTCAACAGAGTGCTGGGCAAAGGGTGAGGACCACGGTTCAGGTACTTAAGGATGTCAACGTCTACTCATTAGATGATCACCAGGCAAGTTGAGCAGATATATCGTGATATGTCTTTCCATTCATTTGTGTTCTCTTTCATTTCATTCCTTAATCTTTTAGAGTTTTCTTTGTAGAGATCTTTTATCCACTTGGTTAAGTTTATTCCTTGGTATTTTTGTAGTTATTCTAAATGGATTGCTTTTGTGAGTTTTTTTAAAGATGGTTTGCTATTGCCATATAGAAATGCTACTAATTTTTTATGCTGACTTCATATCCTGAATGAACCTAATTTGTTTATTAGTTCATACAGTTTTTTGATAATGCCTTTAGGGTTTTCTACACATGAGATCATGTCCTCTGTAAAAAGAAAAAAAAAATTGACTTCCTCCTTTCCAGTGTGGTTGCTCTTCATTTCTCTTTCCTGCCTTATTGCTCTGGCTACAACTTTTAGTACTAAGCTGAATAAAAGTAAAACAAATGAGCATCTCTGTCTCACTTTATAGGGAATGCTTTCAACTTTCTCTGTTGAGTCTGATGTTAATTATGGGTTTGTCATACCTGGCCTTCATGGTGTTGAGGCACAGTCCTTTCGTACTTAATTTGTTCTGAGTTTTTATCATGAAGGATGCTAAACTTTATGAAGTAAATGATCATGCACTTTTTGCCCTTCATTTCATATTATTGATTTGCCTGTGTTGAAACACCTACTTCTTTGAGTGAATAATACTTGATCTTGAGGAATGAGGTTTTCAATGTACCATTGAATTAGATTGTCTAGTATGGGTTGAGGAATTTTTCATATATGTTTATCAGAGATAGTAGTCTCTAGTTTTCTTTTTCATTGTATCCTTATCTGGTTTTGGAATTGCAGTAATGTTGGCCCCAAATAATGAGTTCAGAAGAATTTCCTCTCTGTAAATATTTTGGAATTTGAGAAAATTTTACTTCTTCTTGAAATATTTAGTACAATTTCACAGTGAATCCCTTGGGTCCTCAGTTTTTTGTTGTTGCTGCTTTTCTTCATGTAATATTTTATTATTTATGTACTCTCATTAATCATTGTTAGTCTGCTCAGATTTGCTATTTCAGTTTATTTTCTCAGTTCAGAAAAACAGGCAACACCAAACCTGAAGAGTTTAGTTATGATGATTTCAGAAGGTTAATAGATGTAGTGAGGTTGTCATTGGTGGGGGATGTGATGGTAGTGTCTTTGCTGGAATGATCAGGCATGCCAGGCCAATTTCTCTATGCCCCCTAATAATCACTGGATGCTGGGGAATGGGTGGCTTTCTCAGAGTGAGATTCTAGTCTGTGGAAGTAAGGAAGGGCATGGGACCAATATAAATAGCAATACTAGCAGACCATAGCAAAAGCAATAACAGTGGACATGTTCTTTATCAGTTCCAGTGATGCTGGATCACTCTGTTTATTCAACAGTTGCATAGTTGAAAATGTTGATTTTTTTTTCAAATATACCTTATTTCTTTCTCTCTCTTTTTAAACTAAATTTTTTTCTTTGTTAAAAAAGTATAAACTTTTAAAGTGCATATGGCATAAATAATACAATAATAATAATAATAATATAATTAAGTAATTATAACTAAACTAATGTTACAAGTGCAAGTCTTTATGGCTTACTGAATCCCAATATTTTGGCCTTCTAATATCCTTTTTTTACACTCAATACTATGTTTGTGGAATTTATTCTTGTTTGTTGTATGGAACTATGAATTGGTGATTTTTGTATTATGATTTTTTTTCACAGAGTATAGCATATTTTTCTGATCAGTAAGCAACACAAGCTATTTTCAGCTTTGTTATAATACCAATAACTGTGCTATGAGAACATTCCTCTAAGGCACGTTTGCAGTTTCCCCTCTTGGTTACAGGTAAGAACTGGAATGGCACAGATACAGTATATAAGCACTTGCATATTTAGCAAATGAGGCTATTTTCTAAAATATTTTAATGAAAACTTTCTATTATCATCAGTGTATAAGCACTTGTACTATTGCTGTTCTACATTAGTAAGAGTAGTACTGGGTGAACTTATTCATCTGTTTATTAGTTCATTTTTTAGTTTTCTGAGTTGATAGTGGCTTTTAAGTATATTTCTCTGATTGCTAATGAAGCTAAGCACTTTCTAACAGGTTTGTCTGCCATTTTCCTCTTCCATTTTGTGAAGTGTACCTTTTCCTAAAGAGTTTTCCATTGTTTCCTTATTGGTTCATACAAGGCAATTATACAATCTGTGTAAGAGCTATTGCTATTTTTTGGGTTATCTTCTGATAGACAGAAGCTTTTCATTTGATGAAGGCAGGTTTGGAAGTCATTTCCCCTATGGAAAGGTAGCACAGTTTGTGTTTTATGTATCAAGTCTACCCTTTCCTGGGGTCAGGGAGATATTTTCTTGAGGTCCCACTCATAACCAGTGGGTAAGCTAGGGGCACATCTGAATCTGAGTAGTTCCAAAGACTATGACCTTCCCACACTGCCAGCAATAACTGGTTCCTTCTGAAAACAAAGCAAAGAAGAGCAAAGCAAGAACTCCCATCCAACAAAATTGTACACACTGGAAATAGGGAGTGGGCGTTGTTAGAGTGGTGTAATGTACAGAGTGTGAATGAGCCATTTGTCATTTCTTATTAATGAGTCGGACCCAGCCTTAGACGAGCAAGGAGCAATAAACAAGCACATCAGAGCAGTGTGCTCAGCTGAGTGGAACAAATTCAGCAGCCTCGGGCACTGGGTAGTGTTCAGTAAATTATCTTTGCCCATGAACTAAATGGCCCCCCTTAAAGAGTTCATTCACCTCACATGGATGAGCAGTTTGCATCAGATAACAGATTCCTCACCTCCATGATCCTGCCTGCTGCTATTATCTCAAAGATTTGTCACTGTCCTTTCACTAACGCTTCTGGATCAGCCTGGGGAATTGCATGGCTTTGAAAACATAGACAGCTTTTCCTCTGCCAATCTTCCAGACATGAATGTGCATATGGTGACTGCTTGATGGGGATAAGAAAGATGGCTTAGAAAACGTTTTGAGGGATGGGAAGGACACATCATGTTCTCATCTTGTGAGGCATAGCACCATGCGGTGCTGAGATTTAGTTACTACTTACAATTAATATATTAGCTGCAGTCATTTCACTTGACGATGTTTACTGTCTTGTGGAACATATTTTTATATAGCTTTGTGCACAATGACGCTTTAGGATGAAAGTGGTCTATTTTTACATATCAAACATACACAACAAACATACCTCTGACACATACACATATACACACTTATGATAACTTGCTTAATGTTCAAGGAACAGATGATATAGACATATTTAGCCCAATTTTAAATTGAGTAGAAACTGAGATTTAGGAATATTAATCATGCTTGAATTTAAACAATTGGTAAGTGGCAGAAACAGACTTAAACCCACATTGATCTTAAGTCCCTGTTATCAAACACCACATTATAGACCTTAGAAATTTATACTTACTAGAATGAGAATAGAACTATGTCAGATGAAAAAGATTCAAGCAAAGGAACTGGATTTGATGCTTGGGAATTACATTTCAGGTAATGAAATTCAGGCGTAATAGCAAAATAAGGAAAATGATAATAAACCCTTTTTAACAAATGAAAAATGGGACCCAATCAATAAGTTGAACTAGTTATGGCTTGACTTAAACTAAAGACAAATGGACACTGAAATATTTTATGTCTTGGCAAAGCACCATTTTTGGTAAATTTTACAATGACAAATGTGTACGTGCTTGTGTGTGTCTGTGTTTGTATATATAATAGTAATGTATGGAACATTTTGGATTCTATCTTCACATACACATACATACATGAATAATGGGGTAGTAATTATAGTCCCCAATTTATATGTAAGTAAACCGAGGTAGAATGACTCTAAGGTAACTTCACAAGAGCATAACATTAACAACAGTCAACCCAGGATTTAAAACCAGGTTCAGTCAGTGCTGAATTCATTGATTTTTTTCCCTTTCTATCCTTGTCAAGGTGTTATAGTTTAGAAATGAGGTGCCGCCCCCCACTGAAATCCAAGGTGGATTACTGGTCTCAGTCCAGTAATCTATTGCTATGGATCAACTGGGCGGTAACTGTAGGCAGGCAGAGTGTGACTGGAGAAGGTAAGTCACAGGGTCTCTCCTCTTGAGGTTTACATTTTTGTCCCTGGTGACTGGAGTCCCTCTCTGCTTCCTGGTTGCCATTTTCTGAGCCACATTCCTTTGCCATAGTCTCTGCGGTGATCTTCTCCCTCATCTGTGGCCCAGAGCTAAGAAGCTGGCCAACCATGGACTGAACCTCTGACACCACGAGACAAAACATACTTTTCCTGCTCTAAATTTCTCTTGTTGGGACTTTTGTTCACAGAAATACAAAAGCTGACAAAATAGAAGGGGTGGCCACACTCACTAACTGTGAGACTCTCGGTGGATGACTGCATTTGTTTACATTTTAAATTCTTATTGTTTAATTCTCAGTATAAATGGTGAGGTATAGAACCCAAGGGCATAGAACCCAAGCCAGACATTTTGTTAGGTGTTGTTATGGTTTGGATGTGAGGTGCCCCCAGAAAACTCCTGTGTGAGACAATGCAAGAAGGTTCAGAAGAGAAACGACTGGAATGTGAGAATCTTGACCTAATCAGTGAATTAATCCCTGATGCGATTAACTGGCTGGTGACTGAAGTGGTGGGGTGTGGCTGGAGGACATGGGCTTTGGGACATGGCTTTTGAGTATACATTTGTGTCTGGTGAGCCGAGACTCTCTCTCTCTCTGCTTCCTGATCACCGTGTGAGAGGCTTCCCTCTGCCACTCTCTCCGTCATGAGGTTCAGTCTTACCTTGAGCCCTGAGGAATGCGGCTAGCCTTCTATGGAATAAGACCTATGAAAGCATGAGCCCTAAAATGAACTTTTCCTTCAAAAATTGTTCTGGTCAAATCTTTTAGACACAGCAGTGAAGAAGTGACTAAAGCAGGCCTGACATAAATCCTTGCTTCTCTCTCATGATTCAGCTCGGCTCATTCTCTGTGTGGCTTTCTACAAATCATCTAACCACCTCGGACCTCAAATGATGTTGCAGAGACTATGGAGCAAAATAGCTGCTGATTATTATTCTCTTTAGGGACACACCTCAGCATGGAGACAGAAGAAGGCCACTTGTGCAAAATTGTTTCCCCTTGAATAACACATGCAAACACACACACATGCAAACACACACTCACGTAACTGACTGAGTGCATCAGAATGGTGGAAACTCTCCGGGTCCTGCTCTACTGGACTTACTTCCCATGGACACTGGGGGAGGAGGCAGGAGTGCAGCAGGGCTATTAAAGCCAGAGCAGCCCTCCCTTAATACTCTCCCTTGGATTAAAGGGAGGTTACTGTTGACCTTGCATTGTCTTGGGACTGTGGTAGTTGAAAGCCTATCCTTCTTCCACGGTCATCATCGAGAATCAGATGAGGTCTGAGTGCATTTAGGGATTGCCTGATTGCTTCCTCTGCACTCTAAGTGAGTTGGGCTGGAGGGTCATGGCTGATGTGGGACTAGCAAATGGAGAGAGCTTCTCAGGATGTTCCTCACAGTGAATCATGCTGGCACTCTCTGTCACCCCGTGGTGTCTGCATTGATTGATACAGAAGGATTTATGAGTTGGAAAAAGATAACCAAAGATAAATGCCACAGCATCGATAATGAGGCAAGAGAGGGAGAAAGACCAACAAACTAATACCCTCTCAGAGTCCTTCATCTGAGGCGGCTCCTAGAAATGAAGGTCACACCATGATCAAGGCAAAATAATGGCAATATCTGAGTCAAAGTGTCCCTTGGGTTTAACTAGGGAAGGAGGAAAGAAAACTGCAGAGCAAGGGGACATCCCTCACAGCCCAGTCCCTCTCTTCTAAGATGGCAATGATCCTTTCAGCTGCAATGCTGGCACGGTGAAAGGGATGGAAGGAAGCGGGGTGGGTGGTGTTTCTGGTGATCTGTTCTGCATGGCATTATTACATCCCCCTCCAGCACCATCTGCCCAGGCTACTCCAAAGTGAGAAGGTCAGACACACACACAGAAAAGCAAATAGAACGCTGTGTCTTCAAGAGAGATTCACAGGAGAAGAGAGAGAGAGTGGATTCTCATTCTGTGTCTCTCTGCACATCTCTGACTGTGCCCTGGCCCTTGGCACCATCTGACTCATAAGCTGTTCATGTGCTTGCATTGCACTTCTGTTTGTGATTGTTTTCTGCTTTGTCTGAGCCACACAGACTTGTGGGTCTGCTCGTTCCACAGTGTGTACAAGCATGGTCCACAGCAAGTGGCAAAATGTTGCAAAAGGGGAAGAAAAAGGCTCGCCACATTGTAAGGTTGAAAAGCTGTAGCAGGTTGGGATGTGCTGAAAGAAACTGGGTTTTTTCCTTGAGACTGGAGGAGACACACAGAATCCAGGAGCACATGCCATGTTTGAGGAAGGAAGGGACAATATAGTGTTGTGGCTTAGGAGCAGGTTTTGTGTAAAAGACCAGAAATGTGGCATGAGAAGTGGGGAGTGGTAGTAAAACACAGCGGTAAATAACTCAAGATGTAGGTCAAGGTTGATCAAAGTGGATTGAGAAGAATTTGGTACAATTTGGAGCCTACATTTTCTCCCCAAGATTACCTGGAAACAGAATTCATCCCCAAAAGGCAGAGAAGCTATAAAGCAATATAAGGGCATGTAGCACAGGGTGAGGAGAGTCCCCTCCTGATGAAAGTTGTCATGAGGATCAGAGGCTGTCAGGCACAAAGACCTAGTTCCAAGAGGCATCAACAGAGATGAAGCAAAAGTCTAAAAATGAAGTCATCACAGTCTAAAGAACTAGGCATTTCAGAAGAGAGCAATATCAAACAGAAGGAGAGAAGCTTCTCAAGATGCCTGGGTGGGTAGGGAAATGTCACCAATCAGGCTTGAAGGGACCCTGGGTTGGACCATTGTTTATGTCTAGCCCAGCGAGGCAGGATGAATCCTGCATAACTATTGGGAATACAGTCCCCTGAACTATATATTTGTTATCCACAGAATGAAAATGATGACAGTACACAACCTCAAACATAAGTGTCAAAAAAATTAATGGAGGTGAGAAATTCTGCTAAGAGTTTTAAACGTTTGACATGAAGCACTTTACTATGTGCCATGCAGTATGTCCCATACAATTATCACATATATTTTTCCAAATCTTGGTGCTAGCTTTCCTTGCTAGTGTCCAGGAAAGTGAGCTCAGAAAGAATCTGGGTAGCTTGTTACAGTCACACAGCCAGTAATGGCAGACTGATCCAAGAGCTTCTTGTGTAGGATCTCAAGGTCATGCTACATTTGTGGACACTCCAGTTCTAACCCATGGCACTCTTGAGGCAGAAGGATCCTGCAGGAGGGTGGTCCAGATAAAGGGATGTTATGATTTAAAAGCTGATAGCCACACCGGATTTGTAAGACATCGGTCTGCACACACCTGTGATTTCTGGTTGACTTATTTTCCTTAGAGTATAAGGTCTTTTCACCAACATATACTTATTACCATAGCAAAAACTTGGATATATAAGGTTTTGTATTTCTTTTAATTGTGTGAAAGGCAACATTGAAAGGTTTCGTTTCTGGGCCATCATCATTCTCCTGGAATAGATACAAAGTAGAGTGGAATTGCTGCTGCTAATAATGATTTGCATCTATTTTACCAGTGCTTTGAGCTGATAGAGTCCAAAATTTTGTAGGTGGCCGTTGAGCCTAATTCCCATACATACTGAGAGTATGCAGAGTTAATGTTTACTGAACTATTACTACTATCCCTCAAAAATGTGTAAGAAAACAAATTTAAGTTTTGATTACTCCACTAACCAGGAACTTTGAAGTATTGTTATGCAGATATAATCAGATATTAGGTGTCCTCTGCCCTTAGCATTGCCCATGATGGGATCTAATGCCCAATGCTTTCTGCTTTCAATTCCCATGGCCTCAGCAGCAGACACTACGTAGCATGGATTTTGACACAAACACCCAAATATGGTCTGAGGTATGATAGCTCGTGCATGTACACAATCTAACACAAACTGACATGAATAATCACCTATTCCATGACTACAGAATCATGGATATGCATGTAGTTGAAGACATGTAGCTTCTTAGAAAAAGATACATCTCTGTCTGTCTTTTCCTTGTCTTTCAATGTTCTTTTTCAGCATTTTTCTCAATAGCTCCCTCATTCTCTAACCACTTTTTTTAAGCATTCTGTAAGGTACATTTGTTCATTCATGTATTTTTAAAAATCACATTCATTTGAGAACCCACCACTGACCAGGTTTTCTGTTGCACGCTGAGGCTAAAATCATAAACAAGTTAGACAAGTTTCCACTTTCATAAAGTTTGCATTTCAGTGTCAGGAGATGGAAACAACAAAAATAAGTAAACACTAGTGTGGAGTATGGAGGAGAAAAGGAAATTATCACTTTCAGATTGTATTTTTCAATGTTGCCTTTCACACAATTAAAAGAAATAGAAAACCTTATATATTTTTTAACCAATATTGAGCACTTATTATCTCCCGTGTGTATTCCTAGAGACCAGGAATAAAATAGAAAGAAAACATAGAATCTAATAGGGACAACTCACAATGGTCCAGGACATGGAGGAAGGGGTAGGTGACAAGCCTGTGAAGAGAGAAGATCCTTTCAAGGTCTTGGACTCATGCTGAGGAGGATGGCATTAAGGCACAGTGAGGGACTTGGTGCAGGAAGAGAATTACACTCCAGCTCATACTTTTGCATGTAGATCTACAGTTTCTCTAACACCTTTTATTGAAGAGACCATCTTCCTCTAGAGTGTGCTGTTGACACCCTGCCAAAGATCAGTTGACCATAACACAAGCCTGGGTTTATTCCTAGCACTCTGTTTTATTGCACCAGTCAATACATCTGTTTTTATGCCATTATCATATTGATTTAATTACTACAAATTTGCATTGTATTTAGAAATAAGAAAATGTAGTGTTTCCAGCTTTGTTTTTTCTCAGAATTGCTTCTGCTCTTCTTTATCTTCTGTGGTTTTATATGAACTTTAAGATTCTTTTACCATTTTTATAAAAAAATCATTATTATTACATTATTATTTCAAAATTATAGTTGTAAATGGCATCATTTTGATGGGCATAGTATTGAATCTGTACTTTGGGAAGTATGATCACATTAACAATATTAAAATTCCCAATCCATGAAGATGGGATATCTTTTTTATTAATTTGTTCTTTAATTTCTTTCATGAATGCTTTATAGTTTTCAGTTATATAGTTCTCACTTCCATTATTCCATGTCAATAACTATATATTACTACATATACAAGGTTTATTTTAATGTTATTGTAAATATAACTATCTTCTCAATTTCTTTTTAGAGAGTTTTTTTTTGTTGTTATTATACAGAAACACAATTGATTTTTGTATGCTTATTTTCTCTCCTGAAGCTTTGTTTTTGTTGTTGTTTCAGTGGTGGTTGTTTTTGTGTGTGTATTCTTTAGTGTTTTCAACTTATAGGATCATGTTTTTGGAATCATGCCTAATTCCAATTACATGCATTATCTACAATGGTCAAACTCGTAGAGGCAGAGAATAGAATAAGAGTTGCCAGACCCCGGGAGAAAGGAAAAATGGGGAGTCATTCAATGGCTATAAAGTTGTAGTAAGATGTAAGATGAACATGTTCTAGAAAGTTGCTAAATAACAGAGAGCCTATGGTAAACAAGACTGTATTATGCTCTTAAAATTTTGTTAATACTTCACTCTCATGTTAAGTGGTTTGCAATAGCAATAGTCAAATCAAAGTTAAAATTTAAAGAAAGAAGCACAAGAATCTTTTAGAGGTGACAGATAATGCCTATTGCCTTGATTGCTCCGAGGGTTTTATGACTGCATACATATGTCCAAGCTCATTGAATTGTAAATATCAAGTATATGCAGATTTTTGTGTACCTATTTTATCTTTAAAAAAAAGATCTGCTCTAAAGAAAACATAAGGAGGAAGAGGACGATAGATGAGTCAGTAGAGCTGTTAAAGCGAGGGGAGTGCTTGACACCACAGACTGACATGTGATTAGCAGCTCAAGTGGAGAGAAGGAGCACAAGCCACTCCTTCACGAAGTTGATGTTGGAAATGAATAAGTTGAATAGTGGATGTACGGACAGTCAATATGAAGGGATGTTTTCAGGGTTGTTACGATTTAATGTCAAGAGGGTGCAAATGAAGGAGGTACAGAAGTTGGGTATAAAGGACAGAGAAAGCAAGCAAGATGAAAAGGAGCTGACAGTGAAACGTTCAGGTTTTCAATAAGTGAAGTGATCCTCTTCCTAAGGATGGAAGCTAAGAACAAAGGATTTGTATGTTGTGCATTCATTCTAAAGACAAAGGGAAAGACATGGAGGGAAAATGAGCAACTGGCATTTCCTTTCTCTGAAAATTGTTGTATCATTAAGTGCATAAGACTTGGAGGCAGAGTTTTCAGGTATGGATTACTTCTCTGTCACCTAATATTTGTGTGATTAGAAGTTGATGCTACCTCTCTCTGCTTCCTGTTTCCTCATCTTCAAACTGGAAATATCGTGCCTTCTCAGACCAGTCTCATGAAGTTGGTGAAGTCAGGTACTATGACAGTGTGTGGAGTAGAGCAAACACATATTACTCCCTCTATTTTTATAGCTTGTATATACTTATTTATACATTTATTATGGCTAGAAAACTAAAAATATTGCTGAGCAACCCATGATGAACCTTTAACTCCATGTTCACCATCCATTTTCAAATTCCAAACTAGGCATCTATGACTTATATCAGAGCAATATGTACTTCCTATACTATAAGCACAAATTCTAAATTTAGCTCTGCCACTGAGACCTCTGTCCTTGAAACCCACGCAAGCTGTGCTTTTTGGCATTGCTAAGGCACAACATTATTAAAAAGACATGGAAAGCAGATTCACAACACCCTTCTGGTTTGATTTTTGGCAACTTGCTATTTCATATGGTACAAATAATCATAAAATTAAATAGCACACACTTATGATTTTATAGCAGTTGCTCACATCGCCTTTGCCAGGTTTCCTATAATAATTTCACATACAATTAGCATGTAATCTCCATTGGTCTAATTGGCCTGCAATCTGTAATTACATTTACAGGAAAGGTATATATATGTTTGAGTGTTACGTATGAATGAATTTAAGCAGTCTGAAAAATGCAACCATTTTACTAATAAAGAAAGGGATTCTGTGGATTTCATGCATCAACTATTTTCAGTGCTATTAAATAATAAATGAAATTAGATAAAATCTGTTTATTGAGTTACTATGTCTTCATTGTGTGAATGGCAATAACTATATTGACAAAAGAACAGTAAGCATGTAATACCCATTAGAGTGAGCAAGGCTGTTGTAAGCATGAGACCTGCAAAAATGAAGTGGCTCCTCGTTCTTTGGTATTCATATTCAACTTGGGAAGCCTAAGTAACATCACTATATGATCTAAGTATTATTCTAAAACTTTTATTCCAGATATGGAATAAGTGGTATGCTTGGAAATTGCTAAGTGGTATGCTTGGAAATTGCTAAGTTAATCAAAAACAAATAAGTGATGAGTTTGAATTTGAACTCAAAACTTTCAGAGTAAATCATATATTCTTGTGACACCACCATTCTAAAATTCTACTCCCACTATTTGGAAAGAAAACAATTAGGAAACACTGACCTAAGCAACCAAGAAATTAGCTGCTAGGTGTCAGGCCAAGTACACAGGAGGGGAAAGTAGCTAGCCAGATGAGTAAAGGGGAGAAGCAAAGGGGCATCAAAGGGTGGACACAGAACCATTTTTTTAAAGGTGCTTATAGAGAAATGCTAATAAAGGAAATGCAGGAAAAAAACAACATCTTTCTCATTGTATAAATGAGTCATCCTGCTGTCAATTAACAAAATTTGAGATATGAAAATCTACAGACAAAAAGGGTTAAGAAGAACTAAGCTTTACTAAAAAAGCCAGACAAGGACATCAAGAGAGGATAATGTGATTAAGACCCAGACAACATTAGGTTAGTTCCAGGCCTGTCCAGCTCCCGGTAGGATTCGGAAAAACATTTCTCTCCCAGAAACAGCATCTGTCCAACTTAAACCCTGATGCTGAGGGGGGCCAGGTTTTCCTCAGCTTTTCCGATGTCGACTTTTCCCATGCTTTGGGACATAATTGGATAGGATCATTTATTTGTTTGCAATTTTCTGGTTGTCATGATTGCTTGTGACCTTAAAATATGAATCTTGTTTATTAGAAGTTTAAATTTCAGCAAGAGCTTTAGCTGTGCAAGCCATGAGGATAGTCAGCAAATAATAAATTTTACTAAAATGAACCAAAATGAAGTTTAGCACCAGGGACACCTGGTGTTTTTTGTGTTAGATCACATGAACATGTCAAAAATAAGAAAAATATAGATATTTTCTCTCTGGGAGATGGTTGAAACATGCCAGAATATGAATAAAATTTATCTACATAATCAGTTAGTCAACAGACATTTTTGAGCACCTTCTATATATTTAGGGATTAAAACTAATAGTGACACTATAAATACCTGTCCTAACCACTGATACTAAATTCCATATTTAGGGTATGGTAGAAGCTTAAGAATAGATTGGATCATTGGTGTTGGGGATGTGACTCAAGCGGTAACACATTTGCCTGGCATGTGCAGGGTGCTGGGTTCGATCCTCAGCACCATGAGATACCATGTTTACACCTAACCTAAACATAAAAATAAAAGATGCTGTGTCCACCAAAAACTGAAAAATGAATATTAAAAAAATTCTCTCTCTCTCTCTCTCTCTCTCTCTCTCTCTCTCTCTTTCTGTCTCTCTCTTCTCTCTCTCTTAAAAAAAAAAGAATAGATTGGCTCATGGGACAATGACCAATAATAGATAGCAAAAGGATTTAAAGAAATGGGCAACTGAAATTCAGGTACCATCAACAGGAATTTCTAAATTGAAGTCACAGTACTCAAATTGAAAATGAAGATTGTTAAAAGAAGGAATTTTATGACAAGAAATTTAGGGAATCAGCAGGGAGCATTGCAAGTGGGGCGGGAGGATCTTTGAATAGAAAACAGGCCCATGAACTCAGATGTGCCAGGCAGTGTTTGATAGTAAAGGACAGAATTTAACTCAACCAACCTAAAATAGAGCCTCCAATGTCTGGAAGATTGCATTTAGGATTTATTTTAGTCTTAGAAGAATCATGGAACTCCAGTGATGTCCTTTTCAGTTTTGATGTTGATGTCCTCACTGTTGACTTTATTCTCAAGAAACTTTCTCAAAGGAAAACCAGCCACCAGGAACTCCAAGACTGTTTCCTTGGTTCCAGGTTTGCAGAAGAAGAAGGAAGAGTTTCCAAGAATTCAGCAACTCTTCCAGGCATGTCTTCTCTTGCCTCCACCTTGACTATGGTGCTTAACCCTTACTGTAGTCAGTAGGATGCAGTATCCAATGTTGATGGCTTGCCAAGTCCTCTACACCATATGGACTTGACATGGAGGGACCATGGCTCCTGCAAATGGGAGCCATTATCAGAAAGAGCCAAGGGTGCTGAGCAGGTAAATATATCCTCTCAGGGATCATCCAGCATTCCTCTCCCACATATGCACACACAAGTGCCTACACACACATACATGATTACAATTACAACTTCCTCATAATCACTTAGCAAAAAATGTTGGGGGCTCCAATAGGCAAGCTGTAAAAGGTTCGTGTAGGCAAAAGAAAATTAAAGACCTTATTGCATGTGGAAAGAAAATGTATTAAAAGGAATAAAAATGAGAGCAATAATGAGATACCATGTTTACACCTAACCTAAACATTCTTCTCTGTAATGAATAGCTGATATAGTGCAAATTATTGCCAGTTTCTTTGGAGCATTTTATTCTTCAGTCAGATCGATAGACTTAAATATATATTTTTTTATATTGATCCAATAGTATTGAATTTTTTAAACTAACCTAAGGGAGTAATTCAAGAGAAGAAAAAAAATATGTGAGGATTTTTTCATGAAAACAATTAGGAGCATGTGAAAAATCCACAGCAAAAAAACCTCGCTCTTTCAGAACATTAAAGTGTCAAGTTTTCTTGAGCAGATTATTTGATCTCTCTGAGCCCTATTTTTCTAATTTGGGAAACAAGAAAAATGTTGTTTGTTTAGTAGTTTTGTGAGTGTTTTAAGGAAGAATGAAGTGATAATGTGTGTAAACACAGTGCAGTAAGTGCAGTTGTTTGGCAAATGATAGCTGTATTATAACTAGAATCATAGTTAAAGTTTATACAGTACCAAGAAGAAATCCCATCACCTGATGTTACATAAGAATACATCAATAAAACCAATGCACATGAATAAAATATGTATGAATTTTTTATAATCATCACCATTGCATTAGGGAGCTGGTATGATTATAAATTATATGATTGCTCTTTTGGGGGGGGTATGTTTTTCTGTTTTTTTCAAATAGTCTATGGTCCTATATTTCTTTTTTCTGATTTTTGTTTGTTTTGTTTTGTTTGTTTTTTGTACCAGGCATTGAACCCAGGAGATGTTAGTCACATCCCCAGCTCTTTTTTATATTTTATTTAGAGACAGGGTCTCCCTAAAATGCTGAGGGCCTTACTAAATTGCTGAAGCTGGCTTTGAAATATATAAAAATATATATTTAAGTCTATTGATCTGGCTTTGAACTGGCAATCCTTCTGCCTCAGCCTCCTGACCCAGTGAATTACAGGTATGCCCCACCACACCTGGCTTGTAGTCCCATATTTATAATTCTTAGAAAAACTAATATATGTCAAAGTAATTTAAAAAATGAGTAATGCCCTCAAAGTAAGAGGGGGATGAGAGTGATTAATTCTATGATGCGAGATGAACGGAGACTGCCACACTGAATCATCAGTACTGAACAAACACAAGTTTTTCAAACATAAAATGTGCATTTCGAGAGTAGGGATGTCTTTCCCCAGAGGAAAGTGGTCTGAGAGTATCCATGGGGATCTACTATGTTCCAGAGTCTTTGGCAGGGCTGAGCAATGACTACACATCTTTATTTGGTCAAAGCCAGTTTAAAGCCATATTTTCAAGTCCAAGCCATAACCACATGGCACCTGATAGGGTAATGAATCTAAACAAGTTGAAGACTTCTTTAAGCCAGTGGGAATTCAAGTTTAAGGGGGAGAGGAAAGAGGAGAATCTGGGATTTGTGGGTAGTGTCTCTAGCTATTATTTGTTTTCTTTTGCACGTAGAGCTATAAAATAGATGAGCAGTGTTGGGATGCTGGGCTGTCATCAAGTGGTGGTCCCAGAGGGGTATAAATAAGTTAAGAAATTTAGTAGAACATCATCTTACAAACAAAGCAAATATCCTTCCTTTAGTGTGTGTATATGTGTGCATGACTGTGTTTGTGTTTATAGTTTTAAAATTCCATGAAAGGAATTCATAGTCCTTAGCTCCATAGTTCTTTTCAAAATATCCTTAAAACACATTTTTTTCCTTGGATACTTGAGACTTTCAACTTCAAGTCTTCACATATGCCTCTTTTACTTCCTACTATTTTTTTCATTCCTGATTTTCCCTCCCCAAAACTCCAAAATCAGTCTCATTAAGAAGAACTCTCCTGAAATTATGATTCTAGAAATGGATGGATGGGATATCTGGACTGGTATATATGTGTAAGTGCAATGTGTTAATGATTGGTGTAACTAGTGACTCAAATTAAGATTAATAATATTATTTTCTTGCCTTTTGACCAGCCCAGCTAGAACCCTGGGTTAAACTGTCCTGCTTGGTTTATTTGGTTAATACAATATGTTTTGATAAGCTTTAATAATGATTAAATAAAGTAGTCTATATGAGGTTCACAAAAGGCATATACTCATAATTCCCTTATGGGAAATTTACTTAAAAAGAAGCATAGGCTACATTTGAACTAGGAAATCAATGGCCTGTTGATAGTCAAAGCTCTTAATCAAATATTATTTCATTGCTTTGAGTAACTGAACATCCTTCCTCCCTTCTGTTTTGTTTAATTGAGAAAACAAGAATGAGTCACCTACCATGCAAAAAAAAAAAAAAAAAAAAAAAAAAAAACTGTGCTAAACTCTAGGGAATATGGGACTGAAATCCACACAGTTGCTCTAGATTTCCAGAATCATAGTTGGAACCTATGGGCAGTGAGATAATTTGAAGGTGACAGATACCTCCTTGGTGCCCACTGTCTCTTTACCCACATGCAGAGGTTGCAGGAGAGCCACAGAAAGTCTACACTCTCCACAATGCAGGCTCACCACACTTGATCACTAATGATCATCAACTTCCTGTGGACAGAAATAAAGCAAAGGCAGTCAGTGCTTTATCTCCATGGATCCCACATCTGAGGATTTAATCAACTAGAGATCAAAAAATATTTGGAAAAAATGTGTACTGAATACACACAGAACTTTTTTCCTAGCCATTATCTCCTAAATAACAAAGTGTAACAACATTTGATAGCATTTTCATTGCATCAGGTGTATAAGTGCACAAGATATGACTTAAAGTATAATGCAAGAGTGTACACAGCCTACCTGAACATACTGTACCATTTTGTATAAGGACTTGAGCATCCTGGGATTCTGATATCCTGCAGGGAGGAGGGCCCTGGAGACAATCCTCTGCAGATACCAAGGGATGATGGTACATTTTTATTTAACCTGAAAGCTTTAATTGGCTGTATATGAGCAATTGCTATCTGTAACTAAGGGTTTCCTTCAAGCATCTATAAGCTCCCAGTCTCAGGGTGAAGGGCAGGGATTCCAGAACAGATTATCTGTGCTTGTGTCAAACAGTACATTTTCTCAAGACACATTAACCAGTTATGTCACCTTTTGATGCCTCAGTTTGCTCTGATGGCTCAGAGTTGTAAAGATTAAATGAACTATTATATATAAGGTGGCTAAACCTGTGGTTTCCATAAACCATAACTATTAATGCTAGTGCTACTGGAACTTCACCAATAAAACCTGGTGATGCAACTTTCACAGATGGGACCCCGTCCTATAAATTCTTGAATTTGCTAGCTGTTTCTCCCCTCCAACCCTCATCCTTCCAGTACCTTAAATATGACTAATGATTCTGCCTTGGTTGTCATAGTCAAGGCAAATACCTCAACATTATGATATTGATAATAGTGGTAATTGTATTGAACACGGACTACAAACCAGGCACTGTGATAGATGAATTAAGTTGCATGGGTCTCAGTACAGTTTTTAGGTGACTAGTACCATTTATTATCCACATTTTGCAGATGAGACTTGAGGGTAGGATTAAGTTCAGCTGAAGCGTGCTGGACAGGTGATCAGTAACTCCATCCCTGGGTTTGATTCTCAAAACTATCACTGTCCATGAGAGTTCATCAGCTCTCGGAGGTAGACCCTGAATCCATTCTGAACATCATGGAGATCTCCTATGTGGACTCTGCCTCCACTCTGAACAAGTTACATTTTTCCAAAAGTGAATCTGACCCTGGCATGCCCCGTTTTAATGGTCTTTAATGAGGATCATTAACACATAAGGTCTAAGCTCCAATAGGTGACGTAATAAATCCTCCTATCTGGCCCTAGTGCCGCAGTCTGGCTGGGCACAAATCACAAGCCACTGAAGCAGGAACAAACTTTATTTCTGAACTTCACCAGCACACTCCACACACGCTCCCGGGAACTCCCCCGAATGCCACAGGGCTCCTCCAGGAACCAGCAACCGGAAATATCCCTCCTCCGGCACCTCCCCAACCAATGGGAACTCTCCGGGAATCCCCACGAGAGCTCAAGCAGAACTCAACAGGAACTCCGCAAGAACTCAAAAGTCATCATCTTAACGGCTCGCTAGCGTCACCTCTCAACCACTACTTCTGGAAAAAATGTCATGCGTCATCCCGACTCGGCTGTGGCCCTCAACACCCTAGACTAACTAGGGCACTCCCATCCCTTTCCTCCCTGCTCAGCCATATCCTCCACTTAATGAAATTCATGGCACTTCCAGAACATTCCATAGTATTTTATCATGCTATGTCCTCATCTATTTAGTTATCTTTTCTGAGTTTGTGCTGCAACACATTCTATCCAACCTGACTTACTTTTCCTCCTAGAAATTTTTTTTTCTCCATCTCTGAGGCTCAACTTCATCACCTGTGAAGATTTTGGTGACCTTGCCTTAATGACTGAGCCCTTCTTTGTACTTTCCTTCTTATAAAACCCAGACACCTTGGCCTGTGGGTGTCCTCTGAGTCTCTGTGTGGTTTAGTAGTTTTAGGATAGATGCGGTACTTTCTTTCTCTTGAGATCTTACCACAGGGTTTGGCACATGGCAAATGCTTAATAAATATGACTTCAATGAATCATGTATATGTAGGAAAAGGAGCTGAAACTGCCACTGCTGCTCTTAGGGCCATGCCAGACATGGGACTATCAAGAGCAGATGACTGAGAGCAGGAAAAAGCATACCATTCATAAGGGTTTTAATTTTGTAAGGAAAAGGCAAAGTCAATTTAACAGGAAGGACATGATTCTTCTATGTGGACAATATGAAAACTTACTGTGCAGACTAAATGAATTGTCCTACTAAAAATAAAATATTTTTAATGATGTAAAATTGTATCTCCCTTCCTAATTTTAGGAGGAAATTTGCTACTGTGTTCTGGTCAGGAAAAAACAGTTCAGTTGCTATGAAATAAGGAGGAGTTTAAGCAGAGTGAGACTCCATTCAACTGCCTCTTAATTGTATGTGTCCAACCATAACTAAAAAAAAAATATTAAAAACTATAGAATAATCGTCAAGTCCTAAGAAGGGGCCAGATCTAGATGTGCATTGCCTGGTGGAGAGCCATGGCAGGTACTGAACAAGAAAAACCAAGGGAAAGACCTGATAGTGGAGGAAGCCCAGCAAAGTGGTGGCTTCCAAGGAGTTCACTCTCCAAATGTTTGTAGTGAAGGGGGCATGTTAAATTAAGAAGTTGCTGGATACTTCTAAAATGAACTGTTCAAACCTCACAGTTTATTTAGACCTGTGAAGGTAGACAAGGAAAGGGACCATTCTGTGGTCATCTGATAAATACTACCTTGTAAATTATAAAGAAAGAGGCATGGTTGGGCTGATTCCAGGCAAAGACAGAAAAATGGATTCCTTTAATCTTGACTCATTATGTTAAAAAATCTTGAGAGGCACACCCGCAGGCTTTGAAGACCTGTGCTTGTGTACGGGCATCTTCCCTCTGGGTCACTTTCAATATGAAGGGTGGTATCTTTGCCCTTGATTTTCTTGTACTGTATACGTACAATCACTGATTTGACACATTGCACTGTATTATGGGAATTAAACATGCAAATATGTATGGTAAGACAAGGGGGTAAATACATGCATACATAACTATGTATAAATCTTTCTCAGATCCATCTAAAGCAGAGCAGAGAGAACTCAGGGGGAAATATTCCAGTCACAATTATGCCAAGAACTGCCCCACCAGACAATCCAACAAAACAACTTGCCTTGGCTGAAACACCAAGGTCTTTCTTCTTAGCATCTGTGGAGGGAACTGCCATCCATGACCCTAAGATGAGTCACATGCTACCTGCTACCATTCACCAGTCAGAGCTGGCCAGTTCCCTCAAGCATCTTGAGTAGAGTTCTCCATCTTTTTATAACCTCAACTCCTGCTTTGTTCTCCACCAGAGGCCACCCCAGCCCGTGCTCATGTGTCCCGGATGGCAATCTTATTCTTTATTTTCAAATAAAAATTCCACTTTTGGATATCATCTCTATATGCTCATTTGACCTAGACAGTGATAAAAATTAGATGATACAGATAAGAATATCTTCCACTTATTAATAGTCCCACAGGCCAATATCATGAGAATTTTATCACCACAATGCCTTCACTCTCTATAAGATGCTGCAAACATAAACTTTAGTATTTAAATTTTATAGGCTAATGGATTAGTTTAGAGCACATTAAGACATATATTCTCAAGGCTTACTTTTTTATGAAATGCGGGAGTTGATACATGCACCACAGTCTGTTAGATTCCAAAGGCCAACATTTCCTAAATAGAGTATCCTCCTAATATTAGGGTTTTCTCTGATAGTATCCATAAACTATAAATATGCACATTTATAAAATGTTAATGTAATTAATATGTGTGAATATAGTAATATAACATTATATATGCATATTCAAATATATATTACACATATGTATACATACATTTATATACATCCATGAATAAAGCAAACTGAGTGTAGCTCCGTGGTAGACTGCTTCCCTCATCCTATACAAGACCCTGGGTTCCATCCCTAGCACTGCAGAAAGAATAGAAAAAGAAAGAGATTGGTAGATGGATGAAAAAGGAAAGACAGAAAGTAAAGCAAAGGCAGGATTTAAAGTAAACAAATCAAAAGGGATAAATTTAAAAGTTTCTATCCAAAACCCCACGCTTCTAAACCAGATGCTTCCTAAGAATAAAAGGCCCAAAACAACTTGAGAGGATTTTCCACATGGTGAAGTAAGGTCTCCTAAAAATTCTCTGTTCTGTAAGTGTAAATCAAACATAAAAATAGACATTTTTAAACACCTCCTATGTAGTCGTATGCATTTCAGTTTTCAGAAAAAAACTGCATGGTCTTAAGTGGAGCCGTCAAAATGTACGGCCTAATCCCACTCAGTCATCACTAAGACAGGGTTTGGCTGGTGGAGCGCATCTGCTTCTTTGCCTTCACAGACAGAGCATTCCCCTCGCTGTCTTCTGATCCCAGACCCAGAGTGCCTCAAAGTTAGGGATCATGAGGACTTAGCAGCCCCAGGTCTAGGCTAGTGTCCATCAGGCAGCTGGTGTTGCTGAGTTTTCTAGTTTTCTGCTTCCAATCCCACCTCTGCAAGTCACTTGCTATATTTCTTAGAACAAGATACCTAATCACTTTATCTCTCTTTGTCTCAGTTGCCATATCTGAGTTCAAATATCAGTAACACTTGTATTCAAAATAATATAAAAATAGATAGCACAATGTTCAGATTTGTGTTGAAATACAGAAATGGTCAAGGGCTCGGGGGACATGCAGAAATGAATAACATGCTGTCCCTGATTTCTAGACATGTATAATCTAGCAGAAAGGAAAGTATTTTTAAAATGAGCTGGTACAATGGAACAATCTTTAAGGTCAGATATGTATGTGAAATCTGCGTTCACCCCTTATTGGGTGATCTTAGAGGGTTACTTAAAATCTCCACAACTCCTGGTCATAGGAAGTAAACAAAGACCACCACACTAATCAGAGAAAGGTTAGAGATATTGTGGGCTATGAAATTTGCAAAATGTGTGGCATATTGAAGATACAAAAACAGTAGGCATCGTCATCAATAGTAATTTAAACAGTATGAATTGGCAACACAGTAATCCAAGAACACATGTAGCAGATGCCATCTGGGGAGCACAGGTGCATATGTTGCTATGATGGGTTAGTGCAGGAGAGGCACATTTGTTTGGAGAGAGGAAGACATGAAAAATAGTGGGAAAAAATTCTGAGAACCCTATAGAACATGGAGACATATTCAAGGAGACAGAGCAACTTGAATAAAACCGTGTAACCCTGAACCTCAGCATGGACTTAGGTAACACTATTTTTTTTTTTTTAGCACAGTGTACAGAGTCAAAATGGAGGAGCTTGATGCTTTGGTTTAAAAGATGAGGTGACTTCATTTCTCTCAGAGGTCAAGAGAAATCACTAGAATTTGGGGAACAGGAAAATTTGGGAGTAGTTTAGAAAGGAAGGGATGGAAAGTTGCAAGAGTTGTTCAGATACCCAGTACAGGGAAATATATCAAGAATGAATAGAGTCAGCTGCAATCAAGAGTCCAGGGCAACATGTATGGGAATACGAAAAATGATTGAATTAAGAGTCCTTCACAGTGACTGGCAGGTTCCCGGTGTTTTATGTGTATTTTTTACATATTCACAACATATTTTAATCTGTATTTTACAAACAAAGAAAACTAAGGCTTGAAGAGTTTAAGATCCAAAGTCATACACCAGTCAAATCCATGCTGATCTTAGGATTTAAATGAAGCATGCTGATATCATGTCAAAATCCATGATCACACATATGCTTTCTAATTCCAGAAGAAGAGACAATTTAAAGCAAATGCATGAGGCTGTGCATAATTTCAAGACTTTTAAAATAACTGAACTATTTGTGCTTCCTTCTATCTCCTTGCCTTGAAGCATACAATTCTAAGAAGCTCAGCACACAATCACTTACTGCATAAAAAGTGCATGTGTTCATTGAATGTGTAAGTGAATGACTACCAGGCCTGTCACACGTGGGGACAGGGGCACCGACACACAGGCTCTCTCCCTTGACTAAGAATTCTCCTTTGACTGTGTATGGGGAGGTCACAGCACTGGCCTTGTTCTTAGAGAGTGGCACGCCAAATCTCCCACGTCTCTCTTGGTTCAAAGGTTAAGTTCCACAGCAGGTGCGAGGCAGAGGAGGCTCTCTGTGGTATGGACACCCATGGCCTTCAAACCTTGACCTGGTCTGCTTTTCACTTGTCCCTGGGCCTCATCCACTGACTTCTTTGCTGTCCCTGAGCTGTTCCATCCTATGTCATGTTTCTTAACTTTTCACACATCATTTGTTTGAGCCGGGGTGCTCTGACAGGTTTCCCCCAGTATTTACAAGGGAAATGAAGCATTCTTCCCCTGACGTCTTCCTTAGCACCTCTTCCTCAGGTCCTTTCCCAGCATGCTTGTCTCCTCCTTCCAGGCTTTTCTTTCACTGCACCCTGAGCATCCAGCACAAGGCTCTGCTCATGAAAGTCACACAGAAGATCAATTGAACAGAAACGCCTGCGCAGCCCTGAAAGTGCATCTTCAATGTATTCATTGACCTAAAGGCATTTCTCCATCAAACTGTACAATCGAAGGTAGGGAAAATGGGTTATCTGGCTTATGATCCAGCCATAATTTGCAGGTGCCTGGAACAATTTATTTGCTAAATGCATAATAACTACTCTGCTCTAAATTATAACTTTACTCTGATGATTCAAGTTTTTACTAATTCACTATATTTTTCCACCAGTATAATAGCTGTGACCATAACACCACCCTCAATACCACCCAACCATCCTCATCAGTATGACTTTGATTTGGAAGCTGAAGAGTACATGCTTTGCAGGATGGTATAATGAGATTGAAATCGTGGCCTGGCAGTCATTGGCTAGGTGATCCCAGGTAATTCTCTTATCTGTAAAGTAGCACGGCCATCCCAGTCTCATAGGACTGTGATAATCATTACATTTGGGCCGAAAGGACCAAGGATATAGTGAGGGGTGGTACGTGGTATTTACCTCCATCTTCCTCTGGCTCTATACACACCCTGTGTGCAAGGGGATGTCGCAGTTCCCTCTCCAGCAGTATGACAGGTCCTTGGTCACAGAGCCCCTCACTATAGATCTGAAAGAGGAAATACGTGAAGAGCCCAGTCCAGGTATGAGGCCCTGCTCAGGGATGGCTAAGAAGATGGATGTGTCACCGTCCTGCCTTCTGCTCAGGCTCAGAGAATGCAGACAATATGTGTGGGGTGCTCAACGAGACGGGCCTAAGTCCTTTCTTTAGCTTGAGGGTTTTTCCTCCTCATTGCAGAAGCCTGTGTGGCTGAAGTCACTTTCTTGTTGTGCCACCCAACAGTTGTACAGTTACAAGCCTTTCTCAGAGTCCAGTGTCGCAAATGGAAACCCTCAAGCATGAGAATCTATAAAGAGATGGAAAAAAAAAAAGAGAATACACATTTCTTTATGTTTAAGAACAAATCCCCTCCCCATCCCTTTGCATATGCTACTCCATTTAATCTTTCCAACCAACCGTCCCATTGTGGTCCTGTCACATTCCTGGTAGGACACACGGCTGAGAGGTCAAGGAACATAAGTCCCAAACCAAGCATGTCTGACTAAATCCTCTGCATTTTTCTTTCACCAAGAAAAGCAATAAATGGCCCAATGGTTTAGTCAATGTCAATGTGCCCCTGCCTCCCACTGAGAGAACAATCCCAAGCATTTTGATATTGGCCCTGAAAGCCCACCTCTAAGGCGTTAGTTAGTTTAAACAGCTGAAAAATGGGTTTGTGTAAGAAATAGAAAGGCTTGTCCATGTTCAGAAACAGTATTAAGCCTTAAACATAACATTGCTTGGGATGCAAGAAAGGCAGCGGGCAGGGGGAGAGGAGTGGAAAGTTACAAGCTGGTAACATAGGAGCATAATGATTCCCAGCCCCTTGACAAACAGGAGATGTGGGAGCAGGGGCCCAACCTGACCAATGAGGTTAACTGTGTATGTGCCAAAAGACACTCAACCCAAAGGGACTTTCCTGTTACAAGGGATCAAAGGGAAGTGGGGACAACGAAAGGTGCATATCTTTAAATAACCCAAAAAGAGACAGTAGAACCTACGTGGCATTCAGGAAGATTGTGCACCCCACAGTACTCAGCACATGAGGAACTAAGAGAGGGATCTTGTGCTCTAGGGGATAAAACACTAGTAGTTCCCAGTTTGTGGGTCCTTGACCACCAGGCACCCGATCTTGCAAGATCGTTATTAAAGTGACGCCCGGCCATTTGCTGCACCTTGTGTTTCTTAATCCACTCTTTGTCTTGGCAGGTGGGTATGTTTCTCCTGGTGTGCAATCCATTCTTCCACAAATTATTACTGTGAGGATAAAGTGGAATGACATGCACAAAACAACTTGATTTGCAACTTGTTTGGATATTATATTCCAGTTAGTAAATGATCGATATATGTTGCTGTTTTTAAAAAGCGTTTAAGTAAAAATCTAAAAGTAGAGTTCCTAGGACACAGAATAGGCTAAAGTTACCTTGTTTAGAGGGTGCCAAGCATTTTTTCCCAGAGGGTGTCCTTGTTACTGTCCCCCACATCCTCACCAACTCCACGCTGATACACTTTTTAATTTCAGCCTTTTCAGGAGAGGGGAAAGAACATTTCATTGTAATATCATCAACCATTTCCCTGGGGACTACAGATGTTCAGCTCTTCTTTACACACATCTTGATGATTCATTTAGCTTTTTCGAATAGTGTCTGTTCCAACTTTTGTCCAATGTTTGTCCGTATTTGTATGGTTGATTGTAAGAGGGCTTCAAATGTTCTTAATCTATGTTCCATTACTTTGTACTTTCTATTCCATTTTCTTAACAGTGATTTTTATTTAAAACAAGGTTTATACTGAGTGAAGTTAAATTTCTTTTTTTTTCTGATATTTTCAACTTATTTATTTGGTAATGGGAAGTGAAATTGGGGTGCTCAAACAATGAGCCACATCCCCAGCTGTTTTTAATTTTTTTAAATCTTTTTTTATTTATTCTAATTAGGAATATATGACAGCAGAATGCATTTTGATTCATTGTACACAACTGCAGTACAACTTTCTATTTTTCAATGGCTAAAGGGTTTTTTGTTTGTTTTGTTTTTATCCTGAGACAGCCTGGCCTACATGAAGCTGGTAATGATATTCTTCAGCATTTTCATCTTGAAAAACTCATTTCTAGCTTTGATGTTTAAATTGTGATGCATTCTGAATTTATTTTTCTGTACAGATTGAGACAGGATTTAAAATATTTACCCCAGATAATCAGAAATGTATGTTCACAAATAACTTGTGCAAGAATAGTGATAGCAGTAATTTTTAAAACAGCTAATTCCTGATAGAAAACACCCATCAACTCAGAAAGGAATGAATAAGCAAACCCTGGCATACATACAATGCAGTGCTACTCACCAATACCAAGAAATGAACTAGGAAAGCATACAGGGACCTGCTTGAGTCTGAAGAGCAGTATGTCAGATGAAAGAAGCCAGGCACAAAAAGAAACTCATGAATTATTCATTCATGTGGAGTTGCAGTTCTAGAAAACAGAAAATATTATGCTGAGGAACTAGAGTTAATTAACTGGAAAAGGTCAGGAGGAACTTTTGTTCTGGTTTTGAGCAGTGATTACGTGATTACTTATAATTATTGGTACCCACGAGCAATACCACATTGATGCATTAAGCCTCAAAGGTAAAGACTAAAACAAAAGTAAAAAGGAGGGCAGTGACTAGTTACCATGGTGTTCTGCATTGACCAGTCAGTGAGTAAGTGAACTTTTATTCAGATTCCAGATCTCAGAGTCTCCAACCTCCAGTCCTTTGGTGCCAACCAAGACCCTCTTTACTCTGGTCATCTCTAGGTCAACCCACCTGCCCTTTGGGCATGAAGCCAAGGTTTGGCTGCCCAAGACATTTTACCTGCCGTGTAAAGATGCACATTCTCGAAATCAAATGCCAGGGAACCTCAGGCCCTTGCCTCATAAGCTCACACTAACCACTTCCCACCTTACCTTCCAGAGAACATAAGAATGAGCTTACTTTATTCATGAATATGTCACTGAGGACACTGATGGTCAGAGAATTTGGGTGTCAATGCCAGAGAAATAACATTTGTAAGCACTAAAACTGAGGTCAGCATGGATCCAAAATTATCTGTTTCCACTCCATCACCAACAAAGAGAAGAGTACCCTGAGAGCTGTTGTACAAGAATGGACAGTACAGAGGGAGCCCTCCAGTAGGATTTGCTGTTTAAAAATAGAGCAAGCACTTTAAGCCTTCAGATTTCTACCTACATCGGTACTGAAAGTGAACTGATTCCTATCAGTCAGTGGTAAACTCATGAATTTATTATATATTTACTATTCTCTTGAATCTATAAAAAGCAGGGATTGGGTGTGTACAATTTCTTTTTGAGTTCAACTTAATTTTGTTATTATTATTATATATCCCTACTCAATAAGCAGTGGCCAATTCATTTAACTTGCACTAAACAGCTGAAGTGTGAAATCTCCGAGGTAAATAATACAGAGAGAAAATTATATGAAAATTATAATTTCATTATTTAGCACACATTTTGATGAACGCAGAATTTCTTCTTGTCTAAATACATTCAAAATATAAAGCAAGCTCTTTATATTTTAAATATTTACAATTGAGATTTTACAGATAAAAATATTTCCTTTTAATTTAGTTTGACAATTTTGCAATGTCTTGCAAACTTTGTGCATGGTTTCACTGTGGGTTACCAAAAGAAAAATTAAAAAAATAAAAGAAGGAAATCAAACAAAAAACAAACAAAATTATTGCTTCATTATTCAACAGAAATTTTAAACATAACTGAAGAAATTGGAAAAATATAATAGTAGAAAAAATAAAAACAGAAGTTATCTAATCCACAGAAAGATTTAAAACTTTCCTTAAACTTATTATAATTTCAAAACAAATATTTTTGTCATCCACTAGTGGTCTCCTCAAAGAGAGAAACTCTACATTACACAGTTTCATAGTTCTTAAATAATTAAGGAAAATAGTTGTTCAATAGAAAATAACAATTACAAACACACTACCTCCTAATAAAGAGAATATTGCACTGTAAGAGAAAAATATTGTAAATCATATTGGGAAGAGAGACTTTATAAATTAAGATTCTTCAAAAAGGTAGGGAACTAGCACCAAAGCATAGGCATTTTATAATAAAAAAAAAAAACACTTTATCTATGACTCACATCAATTCCAAATATGAATGAAAGGATTCTTCATTTTTCATTTCTTTAGATCACCTGAAAAATATGATAATTTATGATCACTTAACATCTGTATTCTGGCATTGGTGACAGCTATAAAGAGATGTTCTCCTTGCCATCACTGGGTTTTCAAACTCCACCATAACAGATGGCAGCTCTGGGATAACTGTAAGGACAAAAATGAAAATCAAAGACAGACAAAGGCCTCTACTCCCAGCGTTGGAGATTAGTTTGTAAAAGATTAATATTCATAAGAAGAACAAGTTAATGAACTTGGTGAACATTTTAAAAAACAAGGGCTTGAAGCCACCGTAGATCAACCAGCCTGAGAGCTTGAAGGGAAAGTTCCTAGAAAGAAGGAACCTGGAAAGAGATATTCTAATATAAGAACTGTTCCCACACAGAATGTCTCCCAATCCACTATCTAGCAGTAGATGCAAAGTCATGCAGCTGGGCAGAATTGGGTAAAAGACTGAAAATCTGAGATTATTCAGTAATCCATTAGTTTTACAAAGAAACATGTTGGAGGACAGGATCCTCCCAGAAGAGGATCTTTTATAAATACATAACCTCACAAAAGACTGCAGATGAGAAGAGTGCAAAATGGAAATGAACTAGCCCTCCCAAAGTCTGAATCCCACCTTCAGTTCAGACTAACACTAGCTGAATTGAGATAATCTGGTCATATTTAACTATTCAAGACAAGGAAAAATAAAATCTAAGTGAGAGAATATAGCACTGTTCAGACCTCAAATAGTTTGTAAAGAATTTTGTGATGCTGATTAAAAATTAGAATACATCAGAGACAAAAATAAAGTGATCTAAAATTAAAAACAAAACAACTGGCATCAGTGAAAACTCTCAGGAGAACCAAATATTGAAGTTACCAGACACAGGGAGTGAAATGAACGTGATGTTATGTTCAAGAGGATGGGTGATCTGATCTAGTGAACAATGCCAACAGAAAATAAGAATCACAAAAAACAGAAGTAGGCTGAAATTCTAGGACATAAAACAAAATAATCAAAGTTAAGAACTCCATACATGATATTAACAGATTAATATGACTATGGATGAACTTAAAGAACTAAAAATATAAGCCAATATATCAAACTAAGATGTGGAGAGTAAAATGGCTGAAAACATACAAGAAAAAAATCAGAAAACACCGGTGAGCTAGGCGTGGTGGTGCCCGCTTGTTATCTCAGCAACTTGGGAGGATGAAGCAGGAGGGTTACAAATTCAGTACCAGTCTCAGCAAATTAGTGAGGCCCTAAGGACTTTGTGAGACACTGTATTTAATAAAAACATTAAAAAAGAGCTGGGTATGTGGCTCAGTGGTTAAGTGACCCTGCATTCATTCCCTGGTATGCATAAATAAATAAATAAGATTTTAAAAGAAAAGTAAAAGTTTAAAAAAAAAAGAAAATGCATGTGTATATCTGTCCTATCAAGAATGATCATTCCGTAATAAAAGAGAGGAAAAAAGAAGAGATAGACATATTTGAAGATATGTTGGAAAGCCTTCAAAATCTGATGAAAAATATCAATACAGGGATTAAAAAATGTTAAAAATAATATAAGCTAATGAAATGAAAGGAAATTGCAACAAGAAATATCACAGAAAAACTACTAAGTAGCAAAGAAAGTAAAAATATTTTTGAAGTCATTGATTTAAATGGGTTGGTTGGTTTTGTTTTAAATATATGCTATTTTAAAAGGTAAATTAATTTATCTGTACAAAAAAATTCATCATTATTGAAATAAATTAAAAAACGTATGAAATCTGAGGATTTTGCTGCATTCACGAATTAGAAAGCTCAGTAAACAAAATTCACATTTTCCTAACCTGACCTTATTTTAAGTCAATGAGGTTCCAATCAAATTGTCTGCTATGAAAGCAAAAAAAAAAAAAAAAAAAAAAACAAGCAAATGAATACAAGTTTCAAGAACAATAAAGTTGCTAGACATATATTACCTGATAACAGCTATAGAACTTAAGACTCATAAATTAATGCAAACCCCCCCACACACACAAAGAATTTGGAAAAACAAAATATGGCATTTCCAATTGACAAGAATAAACTATATTGTAGGTAAAGATTCTTTCTCTGAAGTATGCTGTATATGTTGGTATTTGTTATGGAAAGAGTAAGAATCTGGATACAAGCAGGCACTTGTACAATAAAATTACTCAAAATGGATTTTAAATATAAACATGAAAGAAAAATTGGGGGAAAATGGACAGAATACAATGTTTGTAAATAGTAGAATATACAGATAAACTTTTGAACAATGAAATGTAAATAAATGTACTGTAATGTAAAACAATGTACTCTCACTACAATCATTATTATCAATAAATCTAATGAAAAATATGTTGTTACATATTTGCAGGGTGGTTACACAGGGGCATTTGCTTCAGAAAATAGATGTGTTTTTACATATAGTATATTGATAGTAATAGATAAAGTTACATACATGTGTTATATTTTAAAAGAATATTTATAAAAAACATATAAACCAAAGGTAAATTATGGAGAACTTCTGTTTGTGTTTCTTGCCTCCTCACACAAAAAGACTCACCCCATTGTACTTCAAATGAGTTCCTTTCCCTGGTCAGACAGAATAAAAGGGGATCAGTTATCTTTGAAATTAGGCAATATGAAGAGGAGCATTAACTTCAGTTTTGCACAAATGCAATATTTTCTATGTGTTCTCAATTTAAAAGTCATTAGAAAGCACTCCCCTTACTGTGAGCTTGTTTTTTGTTTGTTTGTTTATTTTTGCCTTTACAAGCGTGGCAGTTTTATTTCTATTCTGTTAACTTTTTATTTTTTTTTACTTTGTTTTAATTAGTTATACATGACAGTAGAATGCATTTATGCACTTTGATATATCACACATAGATGGGATATAATTTCTCATTTTTCTGAGTGTACACGGTACAGAATCATACTGGTCATGCAGTCATATATATGCATACAGTAATCATGTCTGTTGCATTCTACTATCTTTCCCTCATGCCCTACCCTTTCCTCCCTTTACTTCCCTCTCCTAATCTAAGGAAAATCTATTCTTTTCTAGTGTTTCCCCCCCCCCCCATTGTAAATTACCATCTTCATATTAGAGAAAACATTCAACCTTTGGTTTAGAGGGATTGGCTTATTTCTCTTATTATGATATTCTCCAACTCCATCCATTTACTGGCAAATCCATAATTTCATTCTTCTTTAAAGCTGAGTAGTATTCCATCATGTATATATGCTACATTTTCTTTATTCATTCATCTATTGAAGGACACCTAGGTTGGTTCCATAGTTTAGCTATTGTGAATTGAGCTGCTATAAACACTGACATGGCTGCATTACCATAGTATGCTGATTTTAACTCCTTTGGGTATAAACCAAGGAGTGAGCATCTTAAGGGAGAATCTAGCTTATTCTATTTTCAGCACTTAGGTCATCACTTGTCCAACAAGTTTCACTAAATATAACCATGATTTATTTAAATTAAGACAGAGACTAATTAATAGAAATAATGATATTTTAATTGCACATATATGAAAGACATTAAGAAAAAAATAATTTATTGTCTCAGAGATCTATGAAAGTCAAGTGAGAGTTGGCAACTGACCAAAAAAAAAAAAAAAATCCAGTTGTTAAAGTAGCATTCAGACATCCTTTTACTCTCTGGGTCTCTGGACTCTATTTATCTCAGTTTAGTTTTGCTTTGGTACAAATCATCTCCATATGCCAGACATAATATGGTCCCCTGATAGTCTTTTTCCCATGGATAGTATCCTCCTTAGGAAAGGATCTGATTGGACCTTGGTCTGTTTTGGAGCCAACCTGTTGAAAGAATTTAGTCTCTGTCTGAGCTGGCCTGGATACAGTCCTGTAGCTAGGGATGTGGCAGGCACAGGATGTTCTACTCTGAAACCACAAAAGAAGAGGTTCTAATATTCTTTAAACCGAACATGAAAAACCATCATCTGTTTTCATTAGCACAGAATGAAACCTGAGAAAATCACATCAAGAAAAAAATATTCAGTCATTATTGAGTTGAGAGATTAGGAGGAGAGAGACGATGGGAGGTAAAAGAATAACATATATATCCTTAAATGGAATTACTCCTGCAAGTTTTGCCACTGTTCATCTTACCCTAAGGACATGACAACAGGTGAAGGATTACCAATCAGGCACCTCACAACTGGTGAAGTGTCTACTTCCTCTTTAACATTCACAAAAAGCCATGGACATAAAATTCCTTTGAAATATAATATTGAATAATATGCATTTTATCATATTCTTTATACATAATAGAGCTTGTGTTTCCTTGAGTATTTTAAAGACTATTTCAACAAAACATCAAATAATCCTGTGAATAGGCTGCTCTTGCTGGGAAGATGGAAGGCACAGCATGTCCTTTCTTGTTCCTGTTAATACAATGGAGGAATCTGAATGCAAAACACAAGGCAAACGTTAAGGTTCTGAACCTGAGAGACACAGGTGTGGCCATTAGGGAAGTGAGGGCCTGTGGGATGATGTAGTGGAAAACTCACTGCAGTGGCCCCAGCCTTGGCGTGGAGGGAGTAGCAACCCAGAAGTACCAACTGCTCAGATGAGAAAGGAGAAAAGCTTCCTCTTCTCCCTTGCTAAATGGCCAGGGAAAGACACACCCTCCCACTCATACCCACCAAGCCAGAGCACACAGCTTGCATTTCCATGCCCCAAGCAAAAATTAGCATAGTCTACACCTTTAAGCCTATACAGCAGGTAACTGGAAGTGAAGTATGGAAGTAAAGTCAAAGTATGAAGCTCATAAGAAGTGAAACCAGAGAGAAAATAGAAGAAATAAAATATCACTTCAATAAGGAGATGGAGATTCTAAAGAACTGGAAATCCTCAAAATGAAGGAATCCATAAACCAAATTTAAAAACTCAATGAAAAGCATCACCAACAGACTAGACTAATTTGGATGCTTTCAAACAATATCATGTATGTACTGTTTACTGGTATTTGGTTGTATCCTGTCTATCTCAGTATGTATGTATGTATCCTGCCTCAGTATATATGTTCAGTCAAGACTGTGAAAATGATTTCTTTTGTTTTGTTGATAACTTTATTTTTTACACCAAAAAAAAGGGTGAAAATACTAAAGATAATAGCAGCTCAATTCACAATAGCTAGACTATGGAACCAACCTAGGTCTCCCTCAATAGATGAATGGATAAAGAAAGTTTTATATATATATATATATATATATATATATATATATATATATATATATATATTCAATTGAATTGAATATTACTCAGCTTTAAAGAAGAGTGAAATTACAGCATTTGACAGTAAATGGTTTGAGTTGGAAAATATCATATTAAGTGAAATAAGCCAATCCTACAAAACGAAATTCTGAATGTTTTCTCTAATATGTGGATGCTAATTCACAATAAGGCAGGAGGGGGCACAATGGAGGCCTCTGAACACAAAAAACAAGGCAAATGTTAAAATTCTGACACCCAGAGACACAGGTGTGGCCATTAGGGAAGTGGAAGCCTATGGGAAGAATAGCATTACCTTAGATTAGGTAGAGGAAAGTGATGGGAGGGAAGGGGAGGGGATATGAGGATAGTAAAGATAGTAGAATAAAACAGACATTATTACTGTAAGCATATATGTAACTGCATGACCAATATGATTCTACAACATGTACACTCAGAAAATGAAATTATATCCCATTTACATATGATATATCAAAGTGCATAAATGCATTATACTGTCATGTATAACTAATTAAAACAAGTTAAAAAATAAAAATACATGAGTTGGATGCAGAAATACATCACTAAACAATTGTTATATAACTTAGAAGTTCACCACTTACATGACTTAGAGGAGTTATGTAACCTCTGTGAGAGATTGTGTCTTGTCTAAATTGGGTGGAGGGGTAAAAATTTGCTCCCAATATGTAGGCTCTCTATTCACATCACAGATTATTTCTTTTACTAGGAAGAAACTTTTTGTTTGAGTCCATCCCATTGATTAATTCTTGGTTTTAATTCTTATTAAGGAAGTTGGGGCCTAATCCCACATGATGAAGATTAGGGCCTACTTTTTCTTCTATTAGATGGAGAGTATCTGGTTTAATTCTTAGGTCCTTGATCCACTTGCATTGAGTTTTGTGCATGGTAAGAGATAGGTGTTTAATTTCATTTCGTTGCATATGAATTTTCAGTTTTCCCAGCATCATTTGTTGAAGAGGCTATCTTTTCTCCAATGCATGTTTTTGGCACCTTTGTCTAACATAAGATAATTGTAATTTTGTGGGTTAATCTCTGTGTCTTCTATTCTGGAACATTGGTCTATCAGTCTGTTTTGTTGCCAATATCATGCTGTTTTTATTACTATTGTTCTGTAGTATGGTTTAAGGCCTGGTATAGTAATGTCACCTGCTTCACTCTTCTTGCTAAGGATTGCTTTAGCTATTCTGGATCTCTTATTTTTCCAGGTGAATTTCATGATTGTTTTTTCTATTTCTATGAGGAATGCCATTGCGATTTTGATCGGAATTGCATTAAATCAGTATAGTGCTTTTAGTAGTATGGTCATTTTGATAATATTAATTCTGCTTATCCAAGAGCAAGGTAGATCTTTCCATCTTCTAAGATATTCTTTGATTTCTTTCTTTAGGGTTTTGTAGTTTTCATTGTACAGAGCTTTCACCTCTTTCATTGATTCCCAAGTATTTTATCTTGGGAGCAAGTTTTTAACCCTTACACATCAGATAGAGCACTAATCTCTAGGGTATATAAAAAAATTCAAAAGCTAAGCACCAAAAAAAAAAAACAAAACAAAACAAAACAAATAACCCAATCAATAAATGGGCCAAGGACATGAACAGACACTTCTCAGAAGAGGATATTCAATCAATCAACAATTATATGAAAAAGTGTTCATCATCTCTAGCCATTAGAGAAATGCAAATCAAAAACTACTCTAAGATACCATCTCATTCCAATCAGAATGGCAGCTATCATGAAGACAAAGAATAATAAGTGTTGGTGAGGATGTGGGGAAAAAGGCACACTCATACCTTGCTGGCGGGACTGAAAATTGATACAGCCATTATAGAAAGCAGTATGGAGATTCCTTGGAAAACATGAAATGGTACCACCATTTGACCCTGCTATCCCTCTCCTTGGTCCCAAAGGACTTAAAAGCAGCATACTACAGGGACACAGCCACATCAATGTTTATAGCAGCATAATTCACAATAGCTAAACTGAGGAACCAACCTAGATGCCCTTCAGTAGATGAATGGATTAAAAATGTGGTATATATACACAATGAAATATTACTCAGGAATAAAAGAAAATAAAATTCTGGCATTTGCAGGTAAATACATGCAGTTGGAGAAGATAATGCTAAGTGAAGTTAACCAATACCCCCCCCCCAAAAAAAAAAAACAAATGGCACACATTTTCTCTGATATAAGGTGACTGATCCGCAGTGAGGTAGTGGAAGGAATAGATGAACTCTAGATAGGGCAGAGGGGTGGGAGTGAAAGAGAGAGGGCAGTGGGTTAGCAATAATGGTGGAATGTGGTGGATATCATTATCCAAAGTACATGTATGAAGGCATGAATTGGTGTGAACATACTTTATATACAAACAGAGATGAAAAATTGTGTTCTATATGTGTAATAAGAATTTGATGCTTTCTGCTCTCATGTATTTAAAATATAAAAGCAATAAAAACAGACATTATTACTGTGTGTATATATGTAAATACATGACCATATGATTCTGCAACATGTACACTCAGTAAAATGAAATTATATCCCATCTATGTATGATACATTAAAGTGCATAAATGCATTTTACTGTCATGTGTAACTAATTAAAACAAATAATTTTTTTTAAATTCTTTATCAAAAAAATTAAATAAATTGGGTGTAATACAACATTTCCCGAAACTCATGATGTTAATTTTATGATGTACTTTAAATTATAGATCAGACACAAATGATAGCTCTTTCCAGCTTCCTAAGGGTTTCACAGTTGAATCTTAGGAATATGAGAATAAGAAACAGTGGAGGAAAAAGAGGAGGAGGAAGAGAAAAAGAAGTGTGGCGGAGAAGGAGGAAAAGGGGGAGAAAAAAATCCCAAAGGCTAAAATCTGAAGACAAAAAGTAGACACAGGCAGTTCCTTGAACATGTCAACATCCATTAACTTATCCAGCCTCATAGAGCTAAATGAGAGGTCTGCCCAAGTCATGTCAGGGTTTTCACGAAACTTGACATGTGAACTCCGATAAATTACAGGGATGTTTAATACAAATGAGGCAGTTATTTGAGTGACAGGTAAGACCATTTTAAAAAGACAAAAGAGTAATCAGTCATTTCTTTGAGGAATCATGGTACCCTGACTGAACATTTTGACATAGAGGACAGCTAAAATCAGGACACCACAAATTGTCAAAGAATCCCTGTCTGGAGGGAAAGATTGACCCAATTTAGAGAGTGTTAACTTAGCTAGGAATCTGCATAAGTTGAGGTTTCACTTTGGTTGCATTTGACGGAAAAATAAAATAAAATTAAGATAGCAATAAACTAAAGATGATGGCATCCTCTCAGACCAAAATGTAGGCTAGGGTCTCATCAAATTGGCATGGAGCTCAGAATCCAAGGTCTCTGAATGTTTTGGGGACCTCTCAATTGAATCTGCACACATCAGATTCCTCACCAGCTAATTACCTTCAGGAGAAAAATCACTTTACGTTGGCTGCTTCTAGGCCTGATATTAAAATTTTTTCTAGAAATGCAAAATTCTCAAAAATTAGGGAAGTATCATTTTTTTATCTTTTTAATTATTTTGTGATATGATAATAGCCAAAGATGTCCTTTCATTCCTTTTAAATATGATGACTTTTTGTCTCTTTGTCATGAGCCTCTCTGTAGGTCCATTTCTCCATTTCTTACTTTCATGTTTCCATGTTTGGGGGGAAAAAAAAAGACTTGGATTGAAAACACAAATCCCCATTCAACTACTCCCTAAGTCTAGCAGGGAGCACTTGAAGAGTGTTGGAGGGTTGAGAAATATGCTTTAACTGCAACTGTGGTTGCTGCTATACAGAGATCCCTTGTGAATGTTTAAGTTTTATTAAAAACAATTATTTTTCAACCATATGATGCTTCAAATAATAAGACCCTTGGGGCATGCCTTTCAACTATATATTTTGTCCTGGGTGAGTAGATTCTCTCTCTCTCTCTCTGCTTCCTGCCACACCATGTCCCCAGCTGCTTCTTCCACCACACTCTCCCACCATGATGTTCTGCCTCACTCAGGCCCCCAGGAATGAAGCCTGCAATCTATAGACTGAGACCTCTGAAACCACGAGCCCCCAAATAAACTTTTCCTCCTTTAACTGTTTCTTGTCAGGTCTTTCTGGCCATAGCAGTGAGAAATATGACTAAATCACTGTGAGACTAAATTTTCTTCACATTCTTAAATTGTTAAAAACTTCAAAATGCATTAAATTCAGAAGCAAATATGAAAATCAAGCTAGGCATTGCAATTTGTCCAGGATCCAGGTACTACAATCTTTTTTTTTTTTTTTTGGTACTGGGGATTAAAACTAGGGGTGATTAACCACTGAGCAACACACATCCCCAAGCCTATATATATATATATATATATATATATATATATATATATATATATATATATATTTTTTTTTTTTTTTAGATAGAGGGTCTTTCTGAGTTGCCTAGGACGTCTGTAGGTTGCTGAGGCTGGCTTTGATTCTTCTGTCTCAACTGCCCAAACTGCTGGCATTACAGGTATGCACAACCATACCCAGCTAGGTAACACAATCTTAACATAGTTAACTAAATGTCACTAGTTAAATAAGTACTCTGTGTTTTAGAAAAATGAAAACATATAAGAATATTCTTAAAAATATTAACACATAAATATATAACATGATATTCATGTTAATTTGTAATATAATTAATATGGTTATTTTAAATAGTTATAAATATTGAAATATTTCTTAATTTTAAATTTAATATGCTTATTGTCAATTAATATAATTTATGATATAATGGGCATAAATATTACTGAACATTAATAAGATCCTGAGAAACAGTTCATAAATGTTAAAACAGTAAGGTAACACTTTTGCATTTTATCATGGTAATGGGTTTATGTTTAAGAAGAAATATCATTGACAAATAACAAATATCATAGGCAGACAACAAAATGCTAGAAGAAATTAAAATAAAAAATATATAAATCACATAGTATTTATTGAATTATATATTATTAGAGACTAAAATAATATATAAAATTATATATAAATATATATAGTTTATTATATATTATTCAATTAAATCGTATATTATTTTATTATAAAATTTTATATATTTATTGGGTTTGACAATTCATGGTCCATGGGCCAATAGACTACTGTTTATCACAGCTAGTAAAGCAGCAATGTGATGATAGCAAGCTCCATGTCTCCTAGAATGACTCAAGATTGTAAGACTGGCAAAAATGAGGAGCAACAGGTGATTGTTCATTTCTGGGGCAATGTCTGGTACAGACACTTTGAAAGACAACTTGGCAGTTTCTAACCTAAGAAAACATACTCTTACCCTGAGACACAGCAGACACACTCATTGGTATTTACCCAAATGACTTAAGAACTTATGTCTCTCTACAAAAAGCTACACACAAATATTTATTGTAGCTTCACTCTTAATTGTTCAACTTGGGAGCAACCAAGATGGCCTTTAGTATGCGAAAGGATAAATAAACTTTGATGCATCCACATAGTGGATAATTTTCAGTGCCAAAAAAGAAGAAGCTACTGAGCCAAAAGAAGATGTAGAGAAAGCAAAATGCACATTACTGGATGAAAGAAGGCAGGCTGCAAAGACCATGCTTTCTAATTCTAACTGTAGGAATCCTAGAAAGGGCAAGTACTACAGGGACAGTAAAAGGGATTCCTAGGGGCTAGGAAGTGTTTTAGCCATTTTTGTTTTCATTGCTGTGACCAAAAGTCCTGATGAGAACAATTACAGGAGGAAAAGTTTATTAAGGGGCTCACAGTTTCAGTGGTCTCAGTCCATAGACAGCCAGTTCCATCCCATGGGGATCAAGGTGAGGCAGAACATCATGTGGAAGACTGTGGCAGAGAAAGTGGCTCACATTATGATCAGAAGCAGGGAGACTCCACTCACCAGATACAAAATATATACCCAAAAGGTACACCCTCAATGCCCACCTCCTCTAGCCATGTCCTCCAAGTCTAGAGTCACCACTCAGTTAATCCCTGTTAGAGGGTTAACTCACTAGTTGGGTTGAGGCTCTCATAACCCAATCATTTCACCTTTGAATGTTCTTACATTGTCTCACACATGATCTTTTGGGGGACATATATAAACCATATTTGGGGGAAGAAGATTTTGTGGTCATGAAACTACATGATACTGCAGCGTTGGACACATGCTATTGTGCACCTGTGGAATGTACAACACAGAGTGAAATAATGAAATTATGCAGTTTGAGGGATAAAGATTTGCATGGTGGTAAATTTTATGATTAAATTTAAATGGCCATGGGTTTACCAGATATTTGAAGAAACACTATTTCTAAGAGTATGCATGAAAGTGCATTTTCTGATTTATCCTCCAACTTCTGACCCACCTTCTCTTGCCTTGACTGGCAGGGAGGACATGATGATACTAAAAGAGTGTGGATCCCCTTTAGTTCTCTGCAGGGAGTGTCTCACAGGTGCATGCATCATTAAAATGCAAGAAAGAAATGTAAAAAATATAAAAATAAAAAAAATAGAACTGCCTATAATTTAGTCTGCCTACTAATTAGCAAAATAATTAAAAACTTAGAGGCAAAGTTGACGGATCTATGGAATACTGACTTTATGCTCAGTGTCTTCCTGGGTGAAGTTGGCTGATTGACAGACTCTCCACAGACTCTTCTTTTGTTTTGAAAGCTCTGTGCTTTTGGGGGCTCTGGAAGAGACTTTTTTTTTTCTTTCTTCTTCTTTTTTTTTCCCATGGTAAATGCACAGAGCTCAATTCTGGCCCGGGAATTTCAGTCTCAGCAGTAATGCTTTCTGATGGTTGAGTAATTTGCAATCCATAAAAACTTATGTATGCAAATTCATCTCTCCCCACAGCCTTGTAAGATTGGCAGGGTATTTTTCCCCCATTTTACAGATGAGGAAATTACATTCTGTTGTAAATGGGTTGGGACCTAGATGAGAGCAAAGGTCATATTCTATTTGTATGTGAATCCACAGACACAGGAATCTGCCTGGGGAAGGAATAATTCAATTAGCGAGTACAGGCAGAAGGCCACAGGGCTCTCAGGGCTGGTCAAGGGCAGATGGGTGTGGAGAGTAACAGGCAGTATGGCAGAGTACTGCCACTGCTCAGCCCAGAGACCTTCAGCAAGTCATCCACTGTCTGATGAGGCCTTTGTAGTGATTTAATATAAAGTTCTTAGTAAAGTTGTTGGGGTGTATTAGTGCTCTTTGATGCCCATAGCCATTGTTTTCTGCTCTCTATGCCAGCTGCTCCCAGCACTCATGGTTTTCACTCAGCAACCATGGCAGTTTGGCAGGTTTAGGGCAGGAGTGAATGTGATGGTGAGATTGAAAAACCAGCCTCTACCTCAGAGCAAAGCCTGTCCAAGGAAGGGACATGACCTTTGTCCTTGGAAAAACCCACAGAGCGCTCCTGGACACATTCCCACCCTGCTAAGTGGTTTATCTACAAATAACAGGAGAGATCTGCTGCCCAGGTGTCCCTGACTCAGTCAGGCTAGGTGGGGACCCATAGCAACCCCCTAGCAGCCACCAATCAGCATGAGACAGGGAAATACCTGGGATGCCAGATGACCCTCCCAGTGGTTTATGGTGGTTGATAACAAGTTGGGAAACCATGTAGTTCAGCACGTACACCCCTCTTGGCTCAAACCAATCAGTTCAAACAAATACCCCTTTTGTACTGACCAATCACCCCTACCCAACTTGTTCCCGCCAGTGAATGTGCTAATCATGTTTTAGAGTTGTTATTTGATTTTCCCATGGTGTGTGATGATTTGCTAAAAGAGGCTATGATGTATGTGAAGACCCTGCCCTCTCCAAAGAATGTATAAAAATGCTGCAAACCCTGGGCTTGGGGCCTCTCAGCATCACCAGTTGCTGTGTGTGCGCACGGAGGACCTAGCTAGCTCGCAATAAACACCTCTTTGCTGCTTACATTGATCTTGGGTCTCTGGTGGTCTTTGGGGGTCCCGAATTCGAGCATAACAGAGATGTGGAACTATGCTGTCAGCAAAGAGAGGGATTTTGATTTAATAACTCATAGCGGTCCAGCACAATTATAGAATATATGCATTGTCTATAATATGTAAATGACCTTATTCAATTTAAAATTCAATATTTTAGAACTTTTCCTCATTTTGCATAAAAATGAAAAGATATATAGCTACAAAGAGCTAACATGTACAATAATTCTTTTTATATATATGCTGTCATTAAAACTTATCCCAGCCTGGAGAATAGGCATCAGCGACTCTAGATGGATATCAAGACTCAGAGAGAAAGGAGGTTTTATTTCCAAGGACAAAGTTACCAAATGGGGTTGACATCTAGTGGAAGATGTCTTTGTTCCTCAAGCTGATATGTGCACACCCCCAAACATAAAACATGTGTGTGCATAAACCCTGCCATGTGACAGTGCCTAATTTTAACTTTTTGTCATCTTTGGTTCAGTTATTGCAGGGGATATTTTACCCTATGATTTCTTAATTTTCTTCACTTGGTTATGTAAGGGTAAAAGAAATTGAAGTTAAAGTGTAAAAGTTAAAGGGTAAAAGACCGGGCATTGTAAAGTTTCTAAGCTGCGAGGCCTGAGTTAAAATGTAAAGGATTAGGTATTGTAAACCTGAAATACCTGTAGCTGTTGAGACAATGCTTGGAACCGCCCGGTAAATATTCCCCCTGACTGCTTGGTTGTCTAATAACTCAGGGCTCTGTATGATCTTGCACGTAGACATTGCAGGGCGTGGACCAATCAGTTTGAATATGTACCCCGTTTAGAACTGACCTATCACCCCCGCCAGACCTGTTCCCGCCAATGAATAAACTAATCATGTTTAGGAATTGTTGTTTGATTTTCCTGCGGTGTATGATGATTTGTTAAAGGAGACTGTGATGTATGTAAAATCCCTGCCCTCCCCCAAAAAAGTGTACTTAAGGAGTGCTCAGCCCCTGCTCCGGGCTCTGGGCTGTTCTCCCTTCTTGAGTGGGCACGGAGCCCCAGCATGCTGGTTCAATAAATCCCCTTCTGCCAATTGCATGAGTGGTCACTTGGTGGTCTCTTTCTCCGACGCTTTGCCGGACCCTTACAGGTTTCACATCTCATTTCTTCTAAAATGTATATATGGTCCTGTACCAAATAGATGAGAATATTTTAAGACAGTTCACTTTTATACAGGATGTCTGGTGGACTTGCCCGTACTTTCCAAAGAAGAGTCTTAAGAAGGATTGCATCTGAATTTCTCTGCACCCAAATTCTATGAAACTCTATCCCTAAGTCCTACTAAGTTGTCATCTATATAGTATGATCTAGGATAAGACTTAGATAGGTGCACTGCAGTCACAGAGTTTACATAGTTGGAGATTACAAATGCAGCCTTAAAAGATGGTCAGAAGTGGGAACAGAAAATCCAGGTAAGAAAGTGGAAGAGGAATCAAGCTTCCATACAGGTATTGAGAGATCTGGAAGCTTTTACCATGCCAATGCTACAGGATAAGGACCTGATTTCTGCTAAGGAAAATCAGATAAAGAGAAGAAAAATAACATACTTGGATTCTCAGAGCTAGGCAATGGGAAGGCCTCATGATGCAAGGGCTCAGTGCTCAGCTTCACTATTGCTTTCCAAGTTAGCCTCTTGCAGTAGTCTGATCTTGTCTTTCTATTTTTATAGCCTGGATGTCACCTCACAGTTCATCTAAAAGACTCTACTCTCTCTCCTTTTTTTCTTTGACATTCTATATACAGTTATTTGGGAAATCACATTGGTTTTCCTTCCAAAATATACCCAGAACCCTGTGACCCCTTTCCATCCCCACCCACTGATATCATGTTCAGCTTTGCCCTCCTGAGAGGTCATCTGCTTTCCCACAGTGGCCTCTGCACAGCCTCCCTGCTTCTAACCTTGCTCTTCTTCAGCAGTCAGGTAGAATCCCTTAACAACCAGATGCAGACTTGACTCTATCAAGCCCCTTCAACTTCTCTCCATTTCACTAAAATTTAAAAGCAAAATATATACATGAGCCACCAGCCTGTGATCTGCCTCCTCCCAATGCACATCCAATTCACTTTCCTACTGGCTCTTTCCTTGTTCGTTTGACTTCAGCATCTCTGTCCAAATCCATGCATGAGTTCACACCTTGCACTTGCTCTAGTCTGGGCTAGGGGTGGCTTCTTACTCTTCTTCCTACATGTCTTCAGTAAGCTTTCCCCTGGTAACCCTAACAGTAAGATGGATTTCTCTTTATTTTCTGTTGTTAAAAATTCCCACCTCCCTATCATCAACAGATATATGTTGAGCACCTACTATGTTGGATAAAACAATTTAAAAAAGGTATAAAAATCACTGTTCCCATGAAACTTACAGAGTTTTGGGGGGAGACAGACAATAAAAGAATTAAGTGCCTGCAGATGGAAATAGAACAGGAGAGAGGACCTGGAGTGCTAGGCGGGTAGCAGTTTAAAAAATGTAGTCAGTGGGAGGATGAAATTAAAATCATAATTCGAACAAAACTCAAGATGGAGTGGAATGTATCATTACCAACTTTTGGGCCTGTAGAAGAATTTTAGCTATTTTTTTAAGCTCATTTTATTAGAGCAGTTTTAGGGTCACAAAAAAAATTGACCAGAAAGTACATAAATTCAGTCCCCATCCACACACATATATACAGATATATATATACACACACACACTCTCTCCCACAAATATATAGTCTCTCTCTCTCTCTCTCTCTCTCTCTCTCTATATATATATATATATATATATATATATATATATATATATATAAATAAAATTTGATTGCTCATATAAATGAAAATTGAGCAATTAATTTAGAAAGTGGGCTTCCTTAAGTTGCCTGCTATGTTGAGAGCCATCTGAAGTTGATACAAGAACTGGCACACTGCTTCTATGGGTCTCATCCAAGTGATTTCCAATCAGATCATTTCAGAGATGATAAAAGTATTTGAATTAGGAGGTGGTGGAAAATGGTCCAGATATGTTTTGAATACAACCAATCCAATTTGCTCCAATAAGTTGTACTTTCTATTAACTAGAAAAGAAAAAAAAAAGATTGCAGAAATTAAAGGGTTTTTGTTTGTTTGTTTGTTTGTTTTTGGTATTGGGGATTGAACTCAGGGGCACTCAACCACTAAGCCACATCCCCAGCCCTATTTTGTATTTTATTTTGGAGATAGGGTCTCACTCAGTTGCTTAGTGCCTCACTTTTACTTAACCAGGCCTTGAAATTGTGATCCTCCTGCTTCAGCCTCCCAAGCCCACTGGGATTATGGGCGTGGAAGTTTTGAAACACAAAATTAGAAGCCATTTTTGGATATGTTAAATATAAGCAGATCAGTGTCCAAGTGGAGACCTTAAATAGGCTGCATGATTCTAAGTTTAGAAAAAGCATCTAATATGGTGTTATAAACTCGGAGTCACTATTGATGGAGGAGGAAAAAGTATCAACTGCTGAGTGTTGAGAACCCCACAGGAAAGCAAGGTCCTGCGGTCAGGAGGGGGAGCCACAGTGGGGCAGGAGAGAAGGCAGGACAGAGCAACATCCCCCAGAAGCGAGTCCGCCTAGGAGCAGAGGCTCAGTGCTGTTAAGTGCTGCTGATCCATTGAGAAGAAAGAGCATTTAAAATGCAGGTCCAGTTAACCAGCATGGACATCAGTGCGACCTCCATCACACACTGACCTTTATTTTTGGTCATTTTCCCTTCTCTTCTGATTCTTCTGAATTCTAGACATGCAATCTTAGACAGTTTTCTTTCATTTTCAAAGCTTTAGTTTCTTTTAGGGGATGATCATACTGAACCTGGTAATAATTTGAGGACTGGGTGATATAAACGAAAAGTTTACCATCAGGGTTGGCCCACATTAAATCCTTCTTAAGTGTTAGTCGGGCTTGTTGTCACTCTTGTTGGAGAGTAGGATGTTCACATTAGGTTGCTAATTTCTGTAGCCTAAGGTTCAGCAGCGTGCCCAGCACATAGGGCACATAGTAGGTACTTTATAATGAAAGACAGAACACATCAAATGTCTTCTATCTCCCACAATCTCTCTTCTTTTTTCTTAATTGACAAATAGAAATGGAGGAATCATAAAATTTAAAGAAGTGAGAGAATGTGTTTCAATGTCATTTTCATAGGGAGCCACAAAATCAGTAGTCATTTAAAATGAAGTTGTCATGTGAACCAGTAAAAAATGGGTGATATTCAATATTAGTAATTTAAGAGAATATATATATATATATATATATATATATATATATATATATATATAAAATCTCATTAAATCCTCATATTTGCTAGTAAGGATGCTAATCCTTCCCTTAGACATAACAAATCCAGTTCAGGTCATCCAGGATTGGATTACTTTCTGCTTAATAATTACTTGAATAAATATACTGTTATATTCTAAGAGTTAAACAACATAATTTTTACTTACTATATTTTGCTGAGTAGTCATGGGGAACTAATGCAGTTGTTTTAGGATTTTCCCTTTTTGTTCCTAAAGTAAAATAGGCAAAGTTTTCAGATTTTACTCAAATCCCACAGTTTTACATCGAAGTTAAGATGAGCAAAGTCAGAGTTCATAGTTTGCAGTTGTGTGGAGTTATCATTTCTCATCGGAAAGTCCTCAACCTCTTGAGATTCAGAAGGACCACAGAGGGATGGCAGAAAATTCACAAGATGCCAATATGCAGAGAGTAGGCCTGGGGTCCAGAGACAGGCTCACAGCTTGTCTTCAGTCCATCCAGAGACAGGGCATAGCCAGGTGGCTGGCATGAGGAGGATGTAAACACAATTAAAGGATAAACAAAGTATGGACCATAAGAGACCTAGGACATAACTCAAACTTGTAAGAACAGATTCTCTCTAGAGCCTGAGAAAGGTGCAGACACACACCAGCACTATTGCTTGTTGTCCTGAGATGTCCTGAGTCACAGCAGTGATGGGTGTCCTGTGTGGTGAGCTCTGCCAGGGGCTGCCATGCAGCTGTCTGTGGTAGCAACTCACGTCCTTCTCCTTCAAGGTAAGTATGTCTTTCCCTCCACTCCTTCTACTTAACCCATTGTAAAATAACTCCAAGGTCTCCAATCTAATCAAACACCAATCCCAGAGCCCTGTCCGTGATCAGCGACTGCCAGAGCAAAGGAACCCGCCCTGAGGCCAGGCTTCTGGTGCTGCTGCTGGGACCAGAACACTGCTGCTGAATGGGATCCCAGGGATCCACAGGAATGCTGTGCTCCTCAGCCCACTGCCAGGATGCTGAGGCTGATGCCACAGTCCCTGCAAGAGCCAGAGCTGCCTCAGGCAGTTGTTGTTCCTGATGCCAGAGGCACAGCCAGGAGACAGGAGAAAATCCCCTCTGCTTTCTCCAGCCCTGCCAATAGCTCCCACCCGCAGAACCTGGGGGTTGTATTTAAAAGCTTCAACTTCCCTGAAATTTAGAAATCACAGAAGTATGCAAAGGAAGCCAAAGATCACAGACTAATGGACCACAGTCCTTCAATGGGGCTGGTTGAATTCTTTAATGTAGGTAACATTTATTGATACTTTTAAAATACTTAACCTTTCAGTCTTGTGCTGTAGCTTGGCCAGATAACATGCAAGACATGGCATTAAATTTAAATTTCATATAAGCATGGGTAATGTTTTAGTATATGTAGTTCTCATTAAATATGTGTGTATTATAAACTGCATGAGAAATACATATATACATGCATATGAACTACAAATATTGCATGAGACAGGTATACCAAAAAAGAATTCATTGTTTGCCTGAAATTCAAATTTTTAACTGGGTGTCCTGTGTTTTCACTTGTTACATCTGAACCCTATCCTCTGCTTTCAAGGTCATCCATTGTGGCTGCAAAACAAAACACAACACAACACCTTAACCCCAAATCTATTCCCTTCTCCTTCCTCATCACTGCTTCAACTCCTAGCAAGAGCTCAGGGAATGATCATCGAAGGATTATTGAATAAGTGATTTGATGACAAAATCAATGATGTCTATAAATAAGAGACCATCACATAGTAAGAGCTCCATAATATTAACCCCATTCTGCTCGAAGAGCTTCTTGTAGAGGAATTTCCACCAAGTCAAGATTCTGTGTACATTTATCAATTCTGAAATTATCCATTTCAGGTTAAAAATAAAACCTAAGGGAAATGAATTTAAATCCATTTCTATGGAACTACAAACTGGATATTTATTGCTTCAAAGGAAAAATGCTATAGTATACAAAATCATTGTTACATACTTTGCACCTTTCCATTATCTCAAATATTCTGACATGCTCCTTTGGCACATCTGGTTACATTTAAGACACTCTGAGACTTTACAGAAATTCTTGTGAGTTGTCATGATATTATAATTCCAGGCCCACCTACAAATATCAGTGGCCAGATCATGTCTAAACTAGTTGCACTTGATGCAGTTGACCACATTTATCATCTTGGAACATTCTACTGGTTTTCACACTGTTCTGCCTGGATTATTTTGCCAAGTTACTGACAAACATAAGCCCTGAAAAATTCTTCAGTATTGGCATTTGTCTCTGAACGCCTTCTCCCGCTGCACATTCTCCCAGGAGGACTCTGTCCACACTCATGATTACACTGACCATATGCATTCCATAACTCACAAATCTTTACCAATAGCTCACATTCACTCCTACACCACATCTACTCATCTGATGTGTTGCTCTGTGTCTCCATGTATATCCTTTTTTTAAATTTTTTTTTAGTCATACATGACAGTAGAATGTATTTTGATATATAATACATACATGGAATGTGCATACATCAATCATATTGTCGATTCTATTCTTCTGTCCTTCCTATCCTCCCTATTCCTCCCCTCCTCTCCGATCCTTTCTCTCTATCCATGTCTATCCTTTTTTAAGTATCCTAATCTAATCCTGAGAAACTGATGTGACTCCATTTTTGAAAACAGCTTCTACCTCAAAGCCTGTCCAAGGAAGGGGTGACCCTTGTCCTTGGAAAAACCCATAGAGCACTCCTAGGCACATACCCACCCTGCTGAGTTGTTTGTCTGCAAATAACAGGAGAGATCTGCAGCGCCAGGTGTCCCTGACTCAGTTAGGCTAGGTGAGGACCCATAGCAACCCCCTAGCAACCACCAATCAGCATGAAACAAAGAAAATACCTGGGATGCCAGATGATCCCCCAGTAGTTTATAGTGGTTGATAATATGTTGGGATACCATGTAGTTTAGCATGTATACCCTTTGTGGCCTAAACCAATCAGTTCAAAGGAATACCCCTCTTGTACTAACAAATCACCCCTACCCAACTTGTTCCGGCCAGTGAACTCAATGTTAAGAGTTGTTGTTTGTCTTTCCCATGGTATGGAATGATTTGCTGTGTGATGTTGTGATGCATAGAGTATCCCCCTAAAACCTATAAAATTTCACTGGATAAAGGACCGGGACTCACTCCCTGGGACTGCTGCATCGGAAACAGTTGTGAGTCCAGGCTCGAGCTTGCAATAAAGACTCTTGTGTGATTGCTTCAGATTCAGCTCCTGGAGGTCTATTGGGGTCCCACGAGTCTGGCATTACAACCCAAATCCAATCTCTCCTCCTTCTATAACACAACTAGACCCTGCCCTCCATGCTTCGCTTCTTAAATGTATTAATTTCCAGATTTGTATACAATAAAAATATCATTCTGATGCTAATTTGCATGAGTTTTAAATTTCTATAGATTTATACAATCACAACCATGGTGAGCATGCAGAATAGTACAATGACCCCACCAACTTCTCATTCTGTTTCTCCTACTACACACCCTCCCAGGCTGCATTCTTCCTAGTTGATCCTAATCCAAGAATACCCAGTAGCTGCCTTTTCCATCATGTGTTAAGTCTAATCAGGCAGTATGTAACCTGTGAGGTCCATTTCTTTATCCCAAAATACTTCTTTGAGATTTATTCATGTATCAATAGCTTACTTGTCTTTAATGTTTTTAGAATTCAGTTATACATAGTTACCACAGTTAATTTCCTCATTCACCCACTAAAAGATATTTTAAAGGTTTACAGCTTTGGCAGTAAAAACAGAGCTACTACATTTTTTTTAGAAGATTTTGTGTACATATGGTTTTTCTTTTTCTTGAGTAAATCCCTAAGAAGTGGAATTGCTAGTCATGCAGAAAGTATCCACTGACGTGTACAAGAGAATGTCAGTTTTCCAAAATAATCTCCTCTTTTGCATCCCCACCAGTAATATATGAGAGTTCCAGCTGCTTCACATCCTTGCCAGTGTTTGATACTGTGACTTTAAATTCTTAATGTTTAAATTTACTATTTAATTATTTTGTCATTCTCTTTGGTGTGTAATAGAATCTATTTGGTTTTAAGTTGCATTTCCCTAGTGACTAATGAGGTGAGTATATTTTCCTATGCTTATTTACCACTGCTATATTTTCCTAGATAAACCATCCAGGATAAACAATTTTGCTGATTTTATTTTAATTGACTGGTTTATTATTTACTGTTGAATTTTCAAAATTCTTTACAAGTTGTAGATGCAATTCCATTGTCAGACATTTAATAAGGAAATATTTTCTCTTAGTAACTTGACTTTTCATTTTGTTCTCATTCTTTTGCAAAGCAAAGACTCATAATTTTGATGATGTCCAGTTTATCAAATTTTCCTTCATGACTTGTGAATTGCTTAAATTCTTAATTAATTTCTGAGTTTTTAGAGATTTTATAGTTACCTTTGTTATTGATTTCTTATTAATTTCAGTATGTACAATATACATTGGTGATCCTAGGTCTTCTACTTTTACTATTTTGTTTTATGACTTGGGATGTGGTCTTTCTTGATAAATAGTCAAAGTACTTTTACAGACTATGTATTTTGTCATCATTTGTTGGAATGCCATAGCTATTTGTTAGACCTGGGTTCTTGGTGTTGCTAGGTGTCCTGCCAGCCCACTTAGCATGTCTGTGTATTTTAATAACAATCAAGAAGGATGTGTTGAGGCCTTGAGATGCAGCTGTGGGCTTCCTGCTTTTCCTCTCAATACTATCTGTGGTCTCATCATCTGTTCTGAGTCTCTTTTTCTAATGTTGCATGGATATTGTGAGGCTGAAGGTTTAGGATTCTTTTGTACACTTAGCGAATTGCCTCTTTGTTCATTAGGTAACATTCATCTTCATTGCTCTTACTCCTCTTTCTCTGAAGTCTCCATTGTCTGATATTAACATAGAACATTCCACATTTCTTTTGATTAGTGCTTGTATCTTTTGCAATCTTTTTCATTTTATTTAACTTGCACACACAATTATAGATGAAGAAGTTTTCTTATAAATAGAATTTCCTCGGGTACTGTAGTTTTGCTTGTTTGTTTGTTTTAAATTTCCTTCTGATGATATCCAGATTTTAATTGGTGTATTTAACTGTTCATGTTTAATGAAGGTATCTACATGTTTGCGTTTATGCCTATAATTTACTATTTGTTTTCCCTCGGTTCTCTCTAATTTTAATTCCTGAGTAAAACCTTTTCTGCTTTTATCTTAATGATTTCAGTCACTATTAGCATTTTGTTTGAATGTATCTATTGTGTTTGTTACTATGCCATTGAATAAAAATAAAAAAAAAGAAACATTAGTGGGAATTTGCAATTTGCATTATATATTCAATTCTTCACAGTTGACTCAGAATTAACATTCCACTGTTTGACTGGAACACCCGTAGTTTGGTCACCTTTTTTGCTGTTGTGACTAAAATTTCTGACCAGAACAATTTTAGGGGAGGAAAATTTATTTGGGGCTCACGGTTTCATTGGTCTCTGGTCCATAAACAGCCAGCTTCATTCCTCAGGGATCCAGGTGGCAGGAACAATGCGGCAGAAGGAAGCAGCTCACATGGTGATCAGGAAGCAGAGAGAGAAAGCCCCCACGCTCCAGATACAAAATATATACCCCATAGCCACGCCCCCAATGAACCACTCCCTCCAGCCACAACCCACCTGCCTCCAATGACCACTCAGTTTGTCCCATCAGGGATTAATTAACTGACTGGTTAAGGCTCTCATAACCAATCATTTCTCCTCCAAACTTTCTTGCATTGTCTCTCACCTGAGCATCTGGGGGACACCACAGCTAAACCACTACAACCTGCCAGCACATAGGGGCCTCTCCCCCTCCCCTCCTTTCATTCTGGTTGTCTCATGTGCTTCTTCTACATACCCGTCAGAAAATATCATGCTCTCTTCTCTTTCTGGACACAAAGTTTAGACTTCTGGTGTTCATCTGCAGGACTCTGAGCTCTGTCCACTCTTTTCTTAAACTCTCTCTCTCTCTCTTTCTTTCTCCTCTAATCAGATAGTTTCAATTGCAATATCTTCAATGTGAAATCAAGGATATCATGAACACATTTTCTGAGACAGTTTAGTGGTGAAAGAATTAGACCAAAATCAAGCCCATAGTTTTGGAAGTGTGCAGTTGGAAGTGAGAGAGATGTCTAAAGGTGGACGTTGTCCTGAGTGTAGAAGAGTGCAAGGACTGAAGACCTCTGGGCACAGAGGACCTTCCCAGTCATGGGATGCTCACGGGAGAGCAGGAGACACAATGAGAGGACACTTGGGCCTGCCTCTTGAATTTTAGGCACTTACCCTGTAACATTTAATGTACGCAGAAGTTGCAACTAGACTTTTAGGTAGGGGAAAACACACACACAGACACAGACACACACACACACACACACACACACACAGAAATTAGAGAATGGCGGCATGGAAACTAGTAAAAGAAAATGTTCCAGAAATGAAGGAGGAATTCCCATTTGACTCACTATCTGGCCCTTCAGAGAGTACCCCGGCACTGATACCTACTCCACCTTCTTGGTTTAATAGAAATTTGCCCATAGTTAAAATTCCCATTCATACAGGTGGATCTATTGTTCTAGTCCACCTAAATTAATGCCAACCTTCAACTCAGGACTGTTTCCTAGATGGCCTCCATATGGATCCTTGGAGTGATGTTTTTCTGAGCTCATGCAGAACCTGGAAATGGAACTTTAAAGGGTGATTTTGCATTAATGAGGAAATTGGCCTTCATTGGAAAGCAAGTGGACTGAACAGCAGTGCCGAGGCGAACCCACCCTCCTCCCCATGCCTCTACTCCTCTCATCTTCTTGAGAGCTTGAGATTAGTCTCAAGGTTCTATTATTTCCACATAATTCATCAAACACAGCACTTTTCTTTCTGAGAGTGGTATGGTCTGAGCTGTGTTCAACTGATATTTGTATGTTGAAGTCTTAATCCTTAATACCTCAGAGGGTGACCATATTTGGAGACAGGCTGTTTAAAGAGGTAATTAAGTTAAAATGAGGTGATGAGGTGGGCTCTAACCCAATGTAACTATTGTCCTTGTAAGAACAGGCAATTAGGATACTGGGCGACAATATTGGACAAATTATATTGTCATAATGTGTGCACGTAACAATGAATCCTACTGATTGTGTACAATAATAATGCACCAATTTAAAAAAAGAAAAGACAATAATAATATAAAGAGGCCTTTAGGACACAGACCCATACAGAAGAAAGACCATGAGAACACAAGGTGAGAAGATGGCTTCTCTAAGCCCCGGAGGAAGACCTCTGAAGAAACCAGTCCTGGGGACACCTTAAGCTTGCACTTCCAGCCTCCAGAATTGTGAGAAAGCACATTTCTGGCATTGAACACACCAAGTCTTGCTGATTTGTCATTGAAGTCCTGGCAAACTCATACAGAGAGCAAGTTGCTAAAGATCTATCAGCACATCAGGACTAAAATCCTTTCAAAGGGCATTACAATGGCTCTCATGTATAGCTTTAAAAATATTTCACATTTATGGAAAGCTTCTCCTGAGCCAGTAGCTCTGCTGAATGTGCGTGAATCACAGGGAAGAGAGGTACCATGGGAAGTGCTGCTCCCCTCAGTGATGGCAGACGTGGGTGGACCTGTGGAGGGGAAGGACAGATGGACAGATGACTGATGGCAGATGCAGAAGAGAAATAAGATAGCTTCTCACCCTTTCTGCGCAACCCAAGACTCTTCATGACAGTCTCTGGTTCTCATTTTCCTCATCTATAAAATGGAATAGTGTGTTTCCACAAGGCTGATGCATGTTCCTGATATCATGTCCAGCTTATCCTTCTTTAAGATGTTGTCTGTGTGAACATAAACAAGCAGCAGCCTCGAGTAATGCCTAAACAGGCAAAAGGAGTGGTTACAGCCCTCATGGGGCTTACAGATAACAATCAAGGGAATAAGCAAAACTACTTAGGCCCACATGGTGGGAGGTAACAGTAAACACACAGACACAGAGAAAAGCAGCTTTGGAGGTCTTCTCCAGCACCCTTCACACAGCCAGCTCTCCTCCTCCATCATTAAACAAACAAGTGCTACTCAGAAGCCAGGAAGTCATTCTTTGACTCTCTTGAGAAACAGCACCATTGCATTTCTGCAGAACATTCTCCCAGAACAGTAGTTGCTGCCCATTCCACTCAAATGCAGCAAAATAGCCGATCTCCTCCCAACTGCAAGCACAACTCAGGCTCTGGGATCACCATGGTTCTCCAGAAGAAAGTGTTTCTTCAACTGCATGCCACTTTCCTAAACAGCCCTGCCTCGCAGTTTTATTCTGTAGATTATTTAAGAAATTGCCTGGTTAGGGTGCATACTATAGGTTTTATTTATTTTTGGTTTTTGCTCAACTTTTGTGTTGGTTGAGCCTGACTCTGAAATTTGTTTTTTTTTTTTGTTTGTTTGTTTTCCTTTAAGCTCCTAGAACTTCATCCAGAACTGTTTAGTTTCTTAAGACAATGACATCGGATTCCATTACTATAAGAACTCTCATTTCAGAATTTTTAGTATTTGTTTAAATTTCAAGTCAGATGTGCAAGACTTCTGAGAACAGTTTGTCTACTTGCAACAACTCTGTTTTAGCCCAGAAAAGAGCGACAAACAACCATTTCTTATGGAATGGACACAACGAGCCATGTATTCCATCTGCCCATCACCATTCTATCTTCCCATCTTTCTTTGCTTTCCCGCTGTGTACCAGTCACTGTTCTATGTCTTCATTCTACAAAAATAAATGTTCCCTATTGCTGCTTGCAAAGAAATCAAAGGCTATAGAAGTATTAGGTGTGCAAATGCCCACCTGTCCATAACACTTATGCACAAAAAGGAGCACATGCCATTTTATACCACATGATTCCTTATTTGTCCTTTGTGGATGAGCCAAGAAGGATGTCATACAAATGCATCTCTACTTAAAATAAGACAGTAGGATACATAGTATGACATCCTATTTTATAGATGAATGAATATATCATGGTGTAAAGATATGAAAATAACTGCAATGTCAAGAAGAACTGGGATCAAATCCCAACTCTGCAGTTTGCTAAAATAATATCTCTCGAATTATGTTACATCATTGGTAAGATCACTTTTCCTCCTGCAATACAGTAAGATGCCACATTCAGGGATGCTAGTCACAGACCACTCACCTCCTGTTGGTACTGCGGATATTGGAGGGTGAGTAACTGCCCTGCCGTGCTTCATTTGATTAGATTGATCTTCCCCCGGTTCAATTCACTCCACGTAACCTATCCCCATGTTCTGCCAGCACATTTTTTGGTCAGTAAAGTTTCTTTCTCATATCTGTTGAGAATGTGAGGGTATTTTGAGACCCGTTCATGTGATACCAGCATCAAGGCACTGGGAGAGCTGAGTCCTCACCTTTCCCCTCAACACTGTACCACGCAACATGCAAGGTCTTGCTGGCTCCAGGTTCCACCCCCTCCTTCTGCAGCCCTCGATGTGGGATTCTTGGTTTATCCCCACACAGTCCATTTCCCTATGCATCGATGATGGCGGAACACGTGGCTTAATTTGGCCAATGGTATGTTAGTAAACAAGGACTTGCATTAGCCCAAGGGCTGGCTGGCATGAAGCTCTAAACTACAAAGCATTAGTGAAAGTAAATAAGACCCAGGCACATGGGAAATACTTTGTGTTTAAGCTGAAAGGCTCAAAGTTGTGAGAATGTCATTAGATCTTTATATATATAAGTTCAAGACCTCACCCATAAAATTTATCAAGATGCTTTGTCAAATCTGACATGCTGATTGTGACATTTGTGCAGAAATGTAAAAACACAGATTAATAAAACTTATGAAAAACAACTATAAAGTGGAGGGCCTTATCTAATTTAAAAACTTACTACCCTAGTAAACAGATAATAATATAATAATAACTATAAAGTTGTTCTAGTGTCAATATAGACTTGTAGATAAAGGGAACAAAAAAATTAGAAGTGGGACAACACATCACAGTTAATGGATTTTTTTTTTTTTACTAAACTTTCATGTTAATTCAATAGGAAAAACAATCATCTTTTAAATAAAGGATTCCTTAGTGAGTGAATATATGGAGAAGGAAAACTTTCAGGTTTTAACTCACAACATACAGGAAAGAATGGATCAGAGAACCGAAGATAAAAGAGAACTATAAAATACAAAGATGCAAGCACAGAAGGACATCCACAAGCTGATGGGAAGAAGTAATTTCTTGTATAAAGCAGTAAAGTGGAGATCATATAAAATGGATGAATTGGATTTCATCAAAATTTAAAATCTCAGTGCTGCTAACATTCTGGTTAGAAAGTGAAAGATGATCTACAGTATGCAAGAAAATATATTCAATTCATATATATAATTGTAACTTCTGTCCAGAAATAAAGAACTCTTTCAACTCAATTAGAAGATAATCACCCAGTTAAAAAGAAGCCTAAATGGACACTTCTTTAAAACATATACTTATGGTAAAAAATCATTATGAGAAAAGTACTCAGAGTTATTGATCCTCAGGTAAATGCAAACTGAAATCACAAAGATATAAAGCTGTTCATCTCCAGAATGACTAAAATTTAAGACCAATGTTATCCATCCTGGTGTAATATAAAGCATTTGCAATGTTCACACATTGTTTTTTTGGTAGTAAAATGTTTCAGCCTCTCTTGAAAATGTCACTTGACTGTAAAAATTACGCATACCCCGAAGGTCTGACCACTACTCCGCATTGGAACTGAGTGCCTGGTACAGCCCTGTGCTGAGGAGCAGACCCATATCCTTGACTCCTGAGGACTTAAGTCAATACAACTGTGCAAGTAAAAGGTTATTTTCACTTGCTTTCTTGGCTCCTTTTCTTGCATATATTAAAAAGATAGAACAGCTGCTAATGGATGAATTAACATTAGCGATTTTTAAAAATCGCCAGTGAACAATGTGAACGTTTTAGCAAGCCTGAGAAAATGGATTCAATCTGGCCTCATGCCACTGAAAGTGCCAGGTATGTCTCAGTCTCCTAGTTTTATTTTGGAGCAAGAAATTCAAATTCAACTTTTGTCCTGTTTTGAGTTTCTGTTTTCTAAAAGGAATATGAATTTCCTGCTGAGTTGATTCCTGGCCTTCTCTTCTCCTCCTCGTCCTTCCTCTCTGCCTTGGTCTTAATGTTCTTCTTTATCACTTTCTCCTTCGTCTTCACCTCCATCTTCTTTAAGTAGTATTTAGTTTTCTTTTCTTGTTCTTTATTTTTTCATTGCTTATATTTCTTCGCACTTCTCTTGTCCACTAGGTTACTTCTCCATGTAAATTTCAACAACAAATCTTGCTCTGCCTTCTGTAGGCTTCATTTCTAAATGGAAGTAACATATTTCCCCTCTGAAGGAGAGCTCACAGTGCAGCCCTCACACACTGTAGAGAGAAGTCTCACACCTGTGTACCTACTGGGTCCCTCCATCTGCCTTTCCCACTGCTCAGAGCTTTCACTCAACATGTTCAAAGCAGAATTCATTGCTTACATCCCAGGAATCACTACTTTTCTACATATTTTTTGTTACTCAATTAGCATGACATACCCAGAATTATGTCAGGAAGCAAAAAAAATAATTGTTATTCATTAGGTAAACAAAAAACTTATTTTGTTATTGTTGTTGTAGTGAGTTATTGGAGCAAAAAGAATTTTTTATGTCATCACAAAGATGGTAAGTATTATATTAGAAGAAATGAGAAATAACAACTGTGACTTTGCCACAGTTCTCCCGGTGAACTGTTGGGCACCTTCATCTGTTGAGAGCCACAGCTGAAGGGGCCCCAGCAAACTTCCAGCTGCCAGCTGATTGGCTCCTCTGCGGTGATGCTCATTGGGCTGTTTCCCCGCCCTTTCAGACCATGGAGCTGCTCATTGGGGGACTCTTTTGGCTCCGCCCACGTGACCCAGCCAATCGGCCTCAAGAGCAGGAGGAAGGGGGGTTGAGAGGCTGGGGGAAGCCCCATGGTGGCAGTTGGACTCTGAGGGAATTCCTGAGGAGCTGTGTGGTGCAGCGTGTGTTCTAAAAATAAAGTTTATTTCTGCTTGACAAGTGGCTCCTGAATTGTGCCCAGCCAGACTGCGGCATTCATCCTCACTTCTCTGCGTCTTTCTAAGAGTACCATGATCTGCCCCACTCTCTGTGTCCCACCTGACTCAGAGGAGGCAAGTGTCTTCTCCAACATTGAATCCATCTAAACAGGACAAATCCATTGCTATGGTCCATAAGGTGATCAGGCCTGCAACTTAATCCTACAATGATCCATAGGATGTCCCCACAATTTCTAGATAAGGCCTCCATCTCTTATCTCTGGGGGCCTGTGGTCCTCTGTATGGACTCAGGGATGCACAGATGACACAGAATCTCTTAAAATAGAGACTAACTTCTTTATATTTTTGCTGCCCTCACTAATCACGACAACCTTGAAAAGAGCAACTTTTATTTTTTTTAGATATTGGGACTAGGACTTAGCATTATTTTTATAACTATAGAGCTTATGAATTAGAAAATCAGGGGTAGTAAATATGCCTGTGGATTTTATGTGATGCATCTGATAAATGCAATGGTATTTAGATCAAAGGTATCAAGACTGAATAACCCCAAACTTAACGTTTTACAGATTGTCTGGGTTTATATGTTGTTTAGAACTGTCCTATTTTACCTTTGAAGAAATCACTCAATCAGTATTTATTGACTGAAAATTATGTGCCTGGCAAAGAGCAAAGATCTTGAGAAAGTGATGTTGGACAAATACCTGGTATTTTTTACAGAGAAAACATGAATTGAGCAGTCACTAGATCATGGGTGTTGTTAAAAATGGACACGTGTAGGAGAGCATGAATGATGGTCCATTAACCTGGTGAAGGAGCTGGGAAGGATTCATGCATTGAGATTCTAATGGTGAGTAAGAATACCAAGTAGGCCAATAGGACCAGGGAAAATGTTCCAGAAAGACTTCCTTACAGAGAGGCCCTGGGGTCAGGGGAACTTGCTGAAAGTGGTTGTCTCACTGTTTCCCCTGTGGGCAGGAGGCCATATTAGAGGATGTGGTATGAAGTGGTGGAGGAGTGATAGCAAACATAGCTTCATTTCCTGGAGAAGGAAAAGAGGCCTGGCCTGGTAGAAGGGAGAAAGCTGGGGAGACTCAGAGCTCAAGACCGCCCCTGTCCTCTTACATTTGGAGTTTTTTCACTCCTAGCTGTTGTCTGTGAGGCTCTCGGCTCACCTCCCAAGGAATTCAGCATACAGTGGGAAACACATGTGCAAAACTAAAGGAGAGAGCTCGGTCTGCTTGACCATGGAGGGGTCAGCAGAGGAGCAGGGCCATCAGGCTGAAGGTGAGCAGAAAACTCACAAGAAGTCAAAGCTTGGTGATTTACATGGTCATTGAAGTTCTTTAATCAAAATCAAGACAATTGAAGGAAATGACCACAGGGTGAGTGGATCAAATGATGGTCACAGCCACTGGGGAACTAACTGTGAAACAGGCTCCTAGAGAAGAAACTCGACAATAGCTTTGAAGGACGTGTCCAAAAGAGAAGAGAGAAGAGGAACTCTGGAGGAAGACGTTGGTTTTCAGAACTAATATCTACAAGCAACTTCAAAGGTTCCATTTTCTCAATTAATGGGATCTCTTAAGGCAGGAGATATGAGGATAAAAAGCGAGAGAAAAGAAATATGGTTAATTAGGGAGTGATGAGACTCTTGCAAAAAATAGCAATGTCAAAAATTGGATTAAACACCGCGTCCTTGAGAAATAAGAACATATCCAGATGAGAATAGCCAAATGACAAGCCCTCAGTGGAGTAATTAAGAGAACGAGTTAATGCCATTACGGAGCATTTAATGTTACTTGGCAGATGTGTGGGATACCTATGTAATGCCAAAGACAGAGAAGAAAGAACAAGAACGAGTGCACCAAGCACACGTGTGCCCGTGTATGCAAATAGAAACACACTCCATTCCTCTCTCTGAGGTCAGTGGGCTGACAATTTGTGTCTCCATTTCATGAAGTCTGGGTTGTTGGCATCCCTTGATGATGAACTTCAGGAATAGCAGCAGATATTTTCCTTTTTTAAACAGTTTTTTATTTGCTTGTTTATCAAAATTGGAAATCAATTTACTCTCAGTTATTGCATAGCATAATTTCAGTGCTTTAAAAACAGATTTTGCTAATATTAAATGAGTTTTTCTGGGTTTTTTTTCATTTTTAAAGCAGAATTTATTGACCCCGATATTGAATTTCCTTTCTTTTCGTTTGTAAAGCTGAATATTTTCCCTAAGCTTGATTCCAGTATCTGTTAAATAAGTCACTTGCTAGAATGTGACATAGTCATTAAAGGTTTTGTTTTCAGTTTACAGTCTCAATACATCATGCATGATGACATTTTGCAAGTGTGGAGCAGGTTGGCAAGCCTGATAAAAAGAGACAATGAGAGACAGAGAGGGAGTGAATGAGGGCCAGATGCTGTTGGCAGGGAGGGGCAGATTTATTGTGTGTTGACCACATATTTCAGACCAGGTGTTCTCCATTGTTTGCCTTTTTTTAATGTGCAGCTGTTTTGAGTTGTTTGTGCTGCTATAACCAGACACCCAAGAATGGGTACTTTATAGAACATAGATTTATTTCTTATAGTTCTGAGTCTGAGGCTTTCAAGGTCAAGGGAGCCACATTGGGTGAAGGTCTTCTTGTGCATTATCCCATGGTGGGAGGCAGAAGGATACTGTAGCACATGCATGCGTGAGGAAGGAGCAAACTCATCCTTTAAAGAGGAACCCACTTCTCCATAACCAACTGCTGCTGTGATGACAGCATTAATCCATTTACAAGAGCTCATTGAAGGACCCACCTCTCAACACTGCTGTTTGGGGATCAAGTTTCCAACACATGAACTTTGAGAGGCATTTAAAACATAGCAGTAGCGTAGCTCAATAACGTAAGGATGATACAATTACCATCATTCCCATTTCACCCATGGCTAAAATTATTTCAGAAGTGTAAATTCATCATCCATAACAGAAGTAATACAAGCCAAAGCTGAATTTAGTAGGATAATTTGTATTCATTCTAGCAGCATGTTTTTAACAAAATTAAATGAATTTTTGTTTTATTAGTAATATTATTTTTTGAACATTAAAAACATAATCAGACTTACATACAGAATAATCTTTCAAATACTCTTCTTTTGCCTGCTTCTTCTATAATGTCTCATATCCTGCTTTGTGAGAAAAAAAAAATGGTTGAACTAGGTGATATTAAAGTTTCTTTCAATTCTAGAATTTTATGATAATGCCTTGGATTTTGGCACCCAGGATATAATCAAGTCAGCTATTAAGTACCAGATACCCAGGCTATCTGCCAGTTGCTAGGATATAAAGTTGAAAGTCAGTGTTACTGCGTCTCATGAGATCATACACTTAAGTTGGTGAGAGTCGTGCGGGAAAAGGAAACAGAAAGAGCAAGAAGCAAATGAAAATTCAAGTTGTCAAGGAAGCTCAGAGAAAAAAAGATCAAGACCTACCTTTAACCATGTTCAGATTTTCCATGAAGTTAAACACAATGATATCAGAAGAAGCAGGGCCCATAACCGTATGTCAGCTGCCTACTCTTCAACCCCAAACAGGAAAGTGCAGTTTTCCCTGGGTCATTGGATGTTCACCTTTGAAGGCTCTTGTGAGACCTAAAACTTTGACTAAATTATTTTTATGTTTCTTTTTTATTAATTTGTCTTCTGAAACACATGTGTCAGCCATGATCCTTATAAGGGATAAATTAAGATTTGGGGTTTTTTGTGCTTAAGCTACTTAAATTATCACAAAATTTCTACTCATCACATTTTTAAAAACTAAAACATTCGGAATTTAACTAATACAGTTTGCTTAAAGCAATATATTCAATTATTATCATTTAAACATGTAACCAATCCAAAATTGTTAATGAGGTATATGACATTATTCTCATCTTAGTATATATTTGAAATCCAGTGTTTTTTATACACCTCCACCTGTACTCACATTCCAAGGACTCAATGTCCATATGTATCTGCAAGGTTAAACAACACAACTCTAGAAGTTTGAAACTATATTCGCCCTAGAATGATAGAGCAATTCTGGTGTGAATATCTAATAGAGCATCATTTGTCCAATGCAATATTGGAACTTACCCTCTATTTTCCTCCAATAAAATATATATGTTCCCTTCCACTTTAATATACTTTTGCCTTCCACTTTAATAAGAATCAGGTGAGCATTATTAAAAACACATTTCCAGGGATGAGGTTGTGGCTCAGTGGTAGATTGATTGCTTAGCATGCGTGTTTGAGCCCCTGCAACACATAAAAATAAACAAATAAAAATAAAGGTATTGTGTCCATCTACAACTAAAAAAATATTTTTTAAAAATTCCAAACTTATGAAGAAGAAGATAATGTAATCTGAAGTCAGCAATACCTCCAACATGGTTGTCTTTAAGTCCTAATCCAACAGACACAGTGATAAACTAAACTGATGAACAGTTAATGGATCAAGTGTGCATTATGTAAGGAGCATACATCAGCTCCATACATCAACTCCAGCCTCCTTTTCTCTGCCCACCAGTATCTCCAGCGCCTGGTGTTGGGATATCCTCACAAGCCCTCCTGAGAGTTCAGAGCCAGCTGTGGTTGCCTCGAAGAGTACAGCCCTGTTCTACAATGTTCTGGTAGCCTCTCAACACCACCTATCTCCTGTGCTAGTGGACTGGATCTGACATGCAGTATTTCGTTATTAAGTGTAATATGCTACCATCACGCTCACTATGGCTCTTATCATTGTTATTACTATAGTAACGTGATGACATGGACATAAATTGGGAGAAACATCCTACAGAAATTGTAGACTGCTGGTAGCAAGATTTTTCCCCTCTTTGCTGCTTTCCCTAATGCTGCCTTGAATCTTTTACATTGTGCCTGGCCCATCACACAGAATTTTCTCTTGCTGACTAATAAGATTTGAATATGAAAACATATATCTTTATTTCCTCTCGAATTTGCAAGCATCCAAGAAACAAGACAGATAAAGATCTAATATCAGTTTTATTATTATCAAATAACCGTTTTTTCATAGACCTTGACCAAATTCGCCAACTCCTCCACCTGACCCTGGTCTGTCAGTCACCAACAGATGCTCACTGTGGGGCAGCCATAAAGTAGAAGTGTCTTGCTTTTGAGGAAAATATGAGCAAGCCGGTACAATTTCTTTCTAGACCCTGAATAATTGTCTGAAGCCTCATGCATCTCCTGTCCCAGCAACATTAGACAGCTTCAGAGCACCCCACTTCTCTTCCTCTTCTGAGCCTCACTCTGCTCTCTGCTCAGGACGTGAGCCCCGGAGTCACTGAGCTGGTTGTTGTCTCTGGTTCTACATTAGCCAATATCCTAGGATGTGTATGACTCACCACTCTTCCTCCTCATGAGCTGGTGGAGTGAGGGGGCACTAGGCTGGCTTAAATGTTTTCCATCACTGAATCAGAGAAAGAATTCTTTCTAATACACAGTGGTTTTTAGATTTCTGCTTGGAAATGACATGATACACTCTGCTACAAGCTCATGGACCAAAATAGTAGCCATATCCAGCACCAAAGGGACGAGAAATGCATCATCTAGGGCCCAGAGGAGCAGACCCCTGGATGCGTCTGGTGCCCAGAATTAACAACTAGCACAAGTGGCAAAGCAGAAATCATGTTCCACTACCTATGACCCCTCATCGTAATGGTTTAGGGGAATAGTATGGGGAACAAGGTAAAGAATGGCATTGGAACACACCTGGGCTCTTTTCTGTTTAGATTATACCACCTAGCAAGTTATTTAACAGATGGTTTCCAAAGCTCAAGTTTCAATTGATGGCTAATGAAATAAACTTTGAATTTAGAAGAAAGGTTATCTTCCTATCTTTGTTTCCTCTTCACTGTCAGTGAAACCTTAAGGTATTGCCTTAATTTTGTTCCCCTAGGATTTATAATTCAAGCCATAATCCATAATACAATGATATTTACAGGTATCAGCTCTAGGTGAGCTCTAGAAGATAAAGGTTCAGAGCAGCTCTTGAGGGTCGGACCCTTGTGATGGGATTAGTACCTCTATAAGACACACAGAGCATTCTATCCTACATGTGAGGACAGAGAGAGAAGGTAACTGCCTACAAGTAGGAAAGAAAGCTCTCACAAGGGAACTAAATCTGCAGGCATCTTGAGCTTAGACTCTACACTCTCCAAACTGTGAGAAAAGAATTCTTGTTATTTAAGCCACCTAGTCTCTGTCATGCTGCTGCTGAGTGGATGCTTGAAAGCATCTCTCCACTCTTAAGTCTCAGTTTTTATCATCTGTACATTGGACATTATCCTCTGCATTCTACCTTCCCCAAACGTTTTTTTTTTTTTTTGGACATTTTTTACACATGACAGTACAATGATCTTGACATATCATACATTTGAATCAGATGGGGTATAATTTCTCATTTTTCTGAGTGTACATGTTGCAGAATCACATTGGTTATGGAGTCACGTATATACATACAGCAATACTAGTTTCTATTTTATTCTGCTGCCCTTCCTATCCCCCTTTCCCCTCCCGTCCCCTCCATATCGTTTTAGGAAGGAATGAGAACCAAATGAAATCAGGTCCTAAAAAGTCCTCTGTGAGCTGTACAAAAGCTGAATGAATGAGGAGACTTTCTGTAAACAGTGCTTCAGAGTCCCTTATTTTCCATTTAAGGAATGTTCTTCTCTGTTTTGGCCATCTGCTGGTCCACAGCCAATAATAAGCAATGCTAGTGACATTAAGGACACATGATCAGTAGCAATGCCATAGATTAAACAGCTGCAGCAATACCTCTGAGAAGCCCTCTTTTCAATGCTGTTGCTTAGACTGAACCAGCATCCCCTGAGCAGTAGGAACACAGACGAGATTCCATCAGAATATCCATCAGTGGATAGGTTTGGCAGACCAAGGTCAGAAGAAGCTCCACATTGATAACCCTGCTTGGCCTTGGCCAAATCACTTAGCCTTTCTGCACTTGGGTGAAGAAAGCTGCTAAACTGTATGAATAAGATTTCTTATCTTACATGCCTGTTGTGAGGGGGAAAACTAGTTGTTCCAAAGCCTAAATGATTCATATGTCTCATGCTTAGGCCCAAGAACAATGCTATATCAGTGGAAAAGTGAGCAGGCACAAGTTAAGGCCATAGGGAGCATTCTAGAGCCAATGTCAGTGGACCCAAACTCAGAAGGATTTTGTCCCCTATCAGTGCATCATTAATTATTCTTTCAATATTATGAGTTCTTTATTGTGCTGCGGCTACAAAATACAAAATATAGAAGACCCCTGTCCTCATGAGAAAAAGGAAACTAATCAAATAAATATATCAAAGGTTTTATATATTCAGTTGCATATGGTCAAATAAGGTGGGGATCAAAATGATATGTGTGAGCAGAAACATGCTATTCATTAAGCAAATCAGAAATGTTGGTAATCAATTTCAGGCTTATTGACCTTGGGAGATTTTATAACAAATTTAAAATATTTTTTTTTGCTGAATTGTATATGTTATATCTGAATAGGATTTTGCCAGCATTACATGCAATGCTGCATGTGAGAGCTCACTGCATTCTGAAATTATGAGAACTATTTCAAGACACAAGAATTCAGCCAGACATGCCTCCTGCACCAGGTCAATTCCTTCCTGATGAAACAACCCACCAGCCACTCTTCTACCAGCACCACCCAAAGTCTTGGAAACACATTGCAAAAGTCTTGAATTCGACCCAACTTCTGCCTGACATTCGAAATGAACTAACAGGCACAAAGGTTTTGGAGGAGCACCAAGAACATCCAGGTCTGCTGCCCACTGCTCTTGTGAGCCACTCAGCACGAGGTTTGACTGAATCCTCAGCACCCTTGCTTTGGGCATCTGTACCTCAAGATGTGTGGAAATGTCTGTATTGTACATATGCCTTCACTCTTCTCCTTAGTGACACAAGAGAGGCAGAAGGAACAGTGGCATCTATAAATCAATGATATATGTAATATAAAAGTGTGAACTTCAAGAAAAAAAGCTTCTATGAACCTTCAACATATTCCAAGATCTCTAAACAAATGTATTCCTTAGAGAAAGAAAAGCAGATGATACTTGGAGGGAAAGGCGGGTAGATTAGTCCTCTCAGGCAGCCTGAACAAAATGCCATGGACTGGGCACTTTAAATACCAGAGACTCATTTTCTTACAGTTATGGGAGCTGGAAGTCCAAGGGCAAGGTGCAAATAGGCTGACGAGGGCTCTCCTGGGTCTGCAGGTGGACCTTCCTGCCCACTCCTTACATGGCCTCTCCTTTGTGAAGACCAACCTTACTACAAGAGGGCTCTGCCATTATGACCTCCGTTACAAGCTCTGTCTCTAAATAGAGTTACATTGGGGGCTGAGGCTTTAAAATATGGATTTTAGGGAGACAGAATTAACCCCTAACAGTTAACCTATACATATGCATAGAGAGCTAAACCAGAATGGCGTGATTGGTTTTGAAATAAGACCAAACTTATTTTTTTTTTCTTCTGGGAACATCATTTGCAAAATAGAAAGAAGGAGAAATCTTTCTACTGATATCTGCATGCTCACCATCAGTATGTACTGTTGATACATTAGATAATACATTTAAGGCATGGAAAAAATTTGAAAGTTTATTTTGACCTTAAAAATTGATATTTGATGTAGTAATATTACAGTATTAAAATCTTACCTTCTTGTGCTTTTACATTTATTATACAAATCATTTATTTTCTATTTATAAATCCAGAAAATATTAACAGCGCTTTTAAGTAAACTTTCCAACTTGAAAAAAGTCCATCATGTTTTAACTTTTATTTATGAATTTAATTTACTCATTTTACTTTATAAGTACTTCAATTTTCTTATAAGCTAAGCTTCCTGGGTACTTAACCAACTCCCACAAATCTAATAAACCAAAATTATAAGTATGTTATAATGCTTTTCACAGATATAGTAAAATTTCCTTAGACTATTCAACTTAGAATGACAAGCAAAATCAAATTTTCAATTCCACATTTTAAATTAGAATCAATTTAATCTGTTAGATACTCTACAATGTCAAATTATACTTTAATACGCCAAATTCTCCTAAGTTATAGGCGATTAAAATGTCAAATAATCTCAGGTTATTTCCAAACTTAATGCAAAAATATTAATGCTATGAGTTATAATTTACTGTATCACGTTATGAGTTAACTATATGATTTCCTGTGGTTAAGCTACTCACTCACTCGTCAATTCATCATACAACCTTGAGAGCCTACTATGTGCCCAGCACTATCTGTGATATGAGATCTAAAACAGGAGGAAAGAAGACCCAACCTCAGGAATTGCAAGCACAGGAGAGAACAAAGGCAGAGAGACTAACTGAGGACAAGAAATGAAACCATGTGATGTTCAGAAAGAGACTGTCATGGAGAAAGGAAGGATGGGCAGAGAGTTCCTGAGTTATAGGGTGGCATTTAGAAATAACATACTTGGGAAAGGACTCTGAGAATAAGTGACCACTGGGAAATCTAGAGGAGGTAAAGTGAGCCCTGCAGGTGTCTGGGTCAGGAGCAGTCCAGGAGAGGGAGAAGGCACAAAAGCAAGGAATGCATCTGGCACATTAGGAACAGCCCCCAGTCTGGGATGGCTGAGCAGGGGAGGCAGGAGAAGAGAGCAGGGAAGGAAGTGAGAAGGGAAGATGTCCAGGTGGCCTGGTCCACTTGGCCTTTTATTCTGAATGACAGGGAAACTTGGTGCATTGCGTGGAGCATGGGCATGACAGGAGGTGGCATGGAGAGGTGGAACATGTGGCAGGGTGACTCTAGCCACTCTGTTATGGAGACTGCATGAACGTGTTGGTGTGGTGGGGGGCTGCCGGGGCAGATGCTGGGAGAGCAATTATGGGACGGCAAAGTATTCCAGCTGAATGGGAATCATGTTGTGGCCAAGGTAGGTGTAGAGAGAAGAGGTGAGAATCTGAATCTAGGACAAGTGAGACCCAAAGAATTTACTGAAATTCTAATCTATTGGTGAATGATGTTTGGTTTGAGTCACTGGCAGATGAAGTGGAGAAGACTGTAGGAGAGGCCAGTCTAAAGGAATGGAGGGTGTTCAGCTAGAGACATGTGGTGTTTGGGAACTGAACTGAAGAATATCCTGTAGCGATATCAGGTAGGTGTCAGATATGTGATTCTGAACACAGAGAGTTCCATGTTAAGCAAACTCAATTACCTATTCACCAAGCAGCTGGGTTTTCATATCGACCAACAATTTTCATAGGAACATGAGAATTAGAACTGGAAATGGCCAGCATGTTTTTTTTCACTCACCATCTTTACATGGAGAAATACAAAGAAGATCTATAAGTCTAGGTCCTCCCAATGGAGACTTCAGAGCAGGACCCTCAGATTTGAATTATAGCACATCTAGTTATTAAGCCACTGCTTTTATTGCTATTGTTGGTATTGTTTTTAGTCACTTAACAGGATACAACTTATTTATTGTCAGAATTCTTTTTTTCATATTTCCTGTCTGACAGGGCTATGATTCCCATGGATATTTAAATAATTTGATCAAATACTATATCCAATATATTTTTCTTTCTTGATTACACTTAACACTAAAAGTAGTTCAGCAAAAATAAGCAACTTGAATGCTTCGTCTCTTTGGTTTTAGTTTCGAGTTTTTGGGGAAGCTCTGCTGGCTCCAGACTTGTCTGAAGATGCAGACACTGTGAGGAGGGACAATGAGGAGTAGGGGAGACTTGTCACACCTTCCTTTTTCTTGGTCTGAGAGAGTTAAAGTCACACACACACACGCACACACACATAAAATAAAAAAAAATAAAAACCTTTTGGCAAAAAAGTTAACAAAAGTGAACCATATGAGAAATGAGGTGTTCAAAGACCAACTTTTTCTAATTAATTGTGATGTTCTTGGCCTTGCAGGAGCACACTTTCCCAGACTTACCTGTAGGACGGAGACGCGCATCTTCTGTCAGAGCATAGCACCCAACCACCCCACTCATCTACATTCCCAAATAGGAAATAATGCTTCTTGAGGCATCCCAGCAGCTTTCTAAAGACCCATACATAAAGAGATGTGCGCTTTCTTTAAAATACTCCCCACTCCCAACTCCTTCATAAGGCTATCTTCCAAAGGCTTAAATTAATGCTCTGTAATTACAAGAGGGAAATTAGCTATCATCACAAGGGCTTTGGGAAGGAAGCAGTGAAATCTAAGCAGAAGCAGAAAGAGAAAATCTTACACATCAATGAAACTCAAATCAAAACCACAATGATCCAACATCTCACCCGGTAAAAATAGCTTTTATCAGAAAGACAAGATAATAAATGTAACTGAGGACGAGGAGAGAAAGGACTCCTGGTACCCTCTGGGTAGAAAAGTAAATTAGTATGATTCTTATGGAAAACTGTATGATTTTCTTCAAAAAAAAAATTAAAGAAAGAACTACAATACCATCCAGCAATCTCACTACTAGCTGTGTATCCAAAGGAAAGGAAATCATTGGGTCCAAGAGACATCTGCACGCCCATGCTCATCACAGCACTATTCACAAGAGCCAAGAAATGAAACTACCAAAATGTTCATCCACTAATGACTAGATAAAGAAAATGTGGTATACATACACAAGCAAATGCCATTTGGCCAATAAAAATAATTAAATTTTATTATTTGCAACAGTGTGGCTGAAATTAGAGATCAGTAGGTGAAGAAAATAAGAAAAGTACAGAAAGATGAGTAACTCATGAGCTTATTCATATGCGTAATAAAAAAAAAATCAACCTACTAGAAGTCCCAAGTAAAATGGTGATTACTAGAGACTGGGAGCGTGGAGAGGGAGAGATGGAGAAAGGTCCATCAGTGGGTGGCAAGTTACAGTGAAATAGGAGTAAGCGGGTATTCATGGATACCACGGCACAACTGTAATCCCAGCTACTGAGGAAGCTGAAGCAGAAGAATCTCAAGTTCAAAGCTGGCCTGGATAACAGCACAACCTTGCCTCAAAAACCAAGCAAACAAACAACTACAACAAAAAACAGAAGCAGCAGCTTCGAGAATACCTGGCTTATTATTGGGATAGGATGACTAGGGGTGACAATTATGCATGCACTGTTCATTTTCAAAAGTAGAAGAAAGGATTTCAAATGTTCATTATAAAAAAATGTTAAATGTTTGAGATTGCAGATATTTTTAATTTGGTTTAAATATTATATAATTATATATGTATCAAAACATCACATGGCATCCCATTAATATGTACAATAGTTATTTTTCTATATCAGTTAAAAATAAATGCATTTACAAAGTAACTTACACCCAAGATTCAATCATTTATAATTACAATCAGATACTAAATTGCTAAAGGACACCCCAATTCTATACGAATAATGAAATGGCAACTATTACCATTTACATAAGAAAGTGGATATGGTTCGACATATGCTATACACTAAAACACACTAGTAAATATCGCCAAGTGACAAGTTTTAACATTAAAATGGACATATTTCCAACAAAATAGGAAAACTATTTTCTGAGAATTCCAGATACCTAAATTTTTGGTATACAACATTATATTACATCATTATACATATACTTATTACATTACATCATTATACCCAAAAGAAAACTTCAAATCCACTTTCTTTACATCGAAGCCAGTCCAGGATGATTTTCAAGTCACACAGCTCGGTGACAGAGGAACCCTGGTTTAAAACTATGTTCAGGATTTAGTTTTCTTCTATCACACTTTGGGTTAAAATTTATCTTTCTTTTTATTCTTTTTAAAAATCACACTCTGATGTACTGCAATTCTCTAAGAGTAGCATCAACTGACATTTACCATTTTCTGTAATTCACTCTATGAAATATTCTGTTCTCATTTACTGATGACCCTGTTGATGTTTTATCTTTTGAGGATCACTTGCCTTGAAAGCAGCTTTGGACTTGATGTTTTGTCTCATCTTTACTGTACTCTAATTAACCAGACGGTTTCTTTTTGCTTTTGTGTTGAGCCCTAATTTTAGAAACTCTCTATACATGCACTCTTCACACACAGCTGCCTTCTCATTGGCTGGCTCTGCTGTGTTGCCTCCAATTTCGATTCTCACAAGTGAAGAGCTCAAAAGCATTATTTCTTTAAATGATGTGCAATGTGTTTTTATTTTGATCTTTTATTCTTCATATAAGATTGTTCTAATTTACAAATACATTTGGGTATTCCAGATATGTACAAAAAAATTGAAGAGGTTAGCATTATCCAGCATTCTTTTCTAATTTTTTGTATGAGAATTCTTATGTAGATATCAGTAAGATTCTTAATATCTATGAATATGACAATTTTCAAATATTCCACTTGACCTTATTTTAGGAAGCATTGTTCTAAAATATTTTTGTGTTCAGGCTTACAACAACCCCATGAAATAGAGATCATTACTATAACCAGGAAATTCAAACACCGCACACTAAATGGGAGAACAAAGAGAACAGCATATTTCTGCTACTCCAGTGTTCCCAGGCCAAGCCTTGTAACAATTATGCTCAGGAACTAAGCCTGGGAGGGCTGTATCTATGTGCAGTTAGTGGGTGAGACCTGTGGAGGGTTGGCTCCCTGTCCCAAGAGTAGATTCTTGGGAGGAGGTTCCTGAGATCCACACTCCCAACAGTGATTGGCAACTGCCTGGCCCTTGGGATGTGTTGATCTAATCTCTCCAGAGTAGATACCACTCAGTAAAGCTCTAAGACCTTATTAGAGCTAAGCCCCAGATGCCAGAACCCCCATCTTAGAACTCTGCAGCAACGCCAACCTGAGAGTACATCCATCTGGTCTGTCCACATAAAGCTCCAATCAACAGTGCTTTCCATTTCATCCTTCATACTGGTGAGAAGAGAAGCTGAGAGCTATTTTAACCAGGTTCACACCAGCTGGCAGCTCCATGAGCAATACAAAAAGAGGAAGGGGTTAATTAGCAATCTCCACCCCTCCCTCCCCTCCTCTTCTCTTTCCTTCCTTCCCTTCCCTCCTCTTCTTTCCCTCTCCACACCACCCCCATCTTTCTCCACAGAATCCAAGAAGAAACAGAAAGGACAGTCAGGCATGGATAGGGACCCTTCATCCTCACCAAGAGTTTTGAACACCTCAGTGGATACAACGCTTGCATTTTTCATTAAGAATCATTTTTCCTCTTTCTAGTTTTATAGTATCCCTGCTATGCTGATTGTTTTATTCCCTCTCATTTTTAACTATTTCATGATTGCTTTATTTCCTTGTCTTTTGAGGGGTAGAGTTTTGTTTGTTTATTTTTGCTTTGTTTTCATTTGTTTCTATTTCTCTTCTTTATTCTCCTTCATATACCAATTTTCTTATTTCTCTATCTCTCCCTTTCTTTTGTTTTCTATTTTTTTCTCCTTTGTAGTCATCACTTGTTTAATCTCTTCTGCTTTCTCTTTGTTCACATTTGAATATCTAAAATTTCTTTTACCTTACTATCACATTTTATTTCCGCTTAATAAAATTTTCATACATTTTCATCATATTTTAGATCTATTTGGTTTACATAACTCCTGAACCCTACCATTCAGGTTGTTGCAGTTATTAGTAATGTGGATGGCACTGTTGACATCTGCTCTTTACCTTAATGCCACATCTAGTGATTGGCAACTGCCTGACCCTTGGGATGTGTTAATATAATCTCTCCAGAGTAGATACCATTATCGTTTTTGCTAATGGCAGTTGCTGACCCCCCCACCAATTCTTTTCTATGCGTGTGTGTGTTAAATAGTGTTGTTTTTACCTTAATGCTATATATTGTTTGCTTCTGTTATTGTTATTGCTTGTTTCAGCCTTTTCTGTGAGATGCTGGGAATCTATGAGGACACTAAAAGAACATGGGGGAGAGACTGTGCTACTGAGCTAAATCTGAGCAAGAGAAAATGCAGCTTGCTTCACACACAATTAACCATACTTAAATTTTAGTGATAGTTTAATACAAAAAAAAGACAAAAGACAAAAATCCCAAATTAATGACCAGGCTCTAAGGGGGAATGACTAGAGCAGTCCTTGGATCCCACTCATGGACATCCATATCTGCAAAAAAACCAAAGAATTAACACAAAGACTATTGATACTGCACTACAAGGGCTCTCCATCTCAATTACTCTAGTCCACATTGGAAAGAGAAGCTGTGCCCTAAAAAAACCCACACATAAGAGTGGAAGTGAAATTCATTCCAAAGTATATATAAAATCCAACACAGGAATACAACAAATATAGAGAAATAATTTGATTCAACACCTCTTAAAGTTCATAATTCAGCAGCAACTAACTCCAAAGGTATGAAGTAGATGAAATACCAGATAAATAATTCAACAACATATCATGAAAATTATACTTCATGACCAAGTTACTTTTATCCCAAGTTTGCAAGGATAGCTTAACATACACAAATGAATAAATGTAATTCACCACATTAATAAAATAAGAACAAAGTCAATATCAATAGATTCAGAGACAGAATTCAACATAATTCAGCATCCATTCATGATAAAAAAAAAATATCCCAGAAACCAGGGATTAAAGGAACTTACCTCAATATCATAATCACTATATACAACATACTCAAAGCCAAAATCATAGTGAATGGAAAAAAACTGAAATAATTTTCTTTAAAATTTGGAGCAAGACAAGGATGTCCACTCTCACCACTCATATTCAATGTAGCACTGAAATTTCAAGCCAGAGCAAGTAGGCACTCAGCAAACTAGGAGGTTACAAAATTAATATACAAAAATCAATAGCTTTCCCATATGCCAATGAAAAAATTTGTAGAGAAATATCTGAAAAACATTCCCATTCCTAATAGCCTCAACAAAACAAAACAATATCTAGAAATAAATCTAACCAAGGTGCTAAAATATCTCTACAATGAAAACTATGGAACATTGAAGAAAAAAATTGAAAGAGACAAAATAAGATGGAAAGATCTCCCATGTTCATGGATAGGCAGAATTAATATTGTAGAGTGGTCATATTACTAAAAGCAATATACAATTCAATGCAATTCCCATCAAAATATCCCTGACATTCCTTACAGGAAAAAAGTCTTAAAATTTATTTGAAAGAATAAAACCCAGAATAGCCAAATAAATTTTAAACTAAAACAATAGAAAACTATTCTAGAGACATTATAATACCTGACCAAATTATACTATAGAGCTATAATAACAAAAACTGCATGGTCCTGATATCAAAACAGACATATTCTAATGTTATAGAATGAAGACTCAGAAACAAACTATTGTGATTTGAATGGGAGGTATTACTCAGCAGCTTATGTGTGAGAAAATGCAAAAAGATTCAGAGGTGAAATGATTGGGTTATGAGAGCCTTAATCCCCTGATACTATCAATTGAGTAGTAACTGAAGGCAGGTACCGAGTGGCTGGAGGAGGTGGATTCCTGGGGGTGTGCATTTGTGGTATAGATTTTGTATTCTGGTGAGTGGAGTCCCTCTCATTGCTGCTTGATCATCCTGTGAGCCAATCCCTCCACCACATTCTTCTGCCACGATGTTCTATCTCATCTCAAGCCTGAGGAATAGAGCCAGCTATCTATGAGTTGAGACCTCTGAATCCATGAGCCCCCATTTTTCCTCCTTTGCAATTGTTCTTGTCAGGTCTGTCAGTCACAGCAATAAGAAAGCTGACTAAAACACAAAAGCACAAAAATATAGGCATCTGATACTGGAAAAAGGTGTCAAAAACATACATTGGAGAAAAAATAGCCTTTTAAACAAATGGTGTATAGAAAACTGGTTATCCACATGTAAAAGAATGAGACTAGATTCTTATCTCTCACCCTGCAGAAAGGGAAACTCAAAAAAGATTGAAAACTTAGGAATTAGATCAGGAACTATTATACACATACAAGAAATGATAAAGTTAACATTCTAATATACATGCACAATCAATGACTTTCTCAGTACTTCCTAAATCAAAGGATATAATGCCAAGTTTTAATAAATGGAATCACATTGAACTTAAAAGCTTCTTCATGGCAATGAAAACAATTAAGAATGTGAAGAGAGAATCTACATAATGTAAGAAAAATTTTGTGAGCTACTATTCTGACAGAGGATTAATATACAGAATATGCTAAAAAAAACTTAAAATACTTAAAACCAAAAAAAGAAAAAAAAATGAATAAACTTGTTATTCATTATGGGAAAGAACTAAGCAAACAATTCTCAACAGAAGAGTAACAAATGGCCAACAAATACATGAAAAAAGTTTGAAATCGTTAGCAATTAAGGAAATACAGAGCAAAACTGCACTCAGATTTTATCTCACTACGGTTAAAATGGCAGCCATCAAAAATACAAACAATTTAAATGCTGGAGAGGATGTGAAAAATGGGAAAACTTTTATACTGTTGGTGAGGCTGTAAATTAATACAACCACTATGGAAATCAGTATGGAGGCTGCTCAAATGACTCGGCAGGGAACTACCATAAACCCAGGCATACCATTTTTCACTATTTATGCTGAAGAATTATACTACACCAAGAACATGGTCATGACCATGTTCTTAGTGGCACAATTCACAATAGCCAAACTGTGGAACCAGCCTAGGTGTTCATCAGTGGATGAATAAACAAAGAACATGGGGTGCATATACACAACAGAGATTTTTTTGAGCCATGAAGAAGAATGAAATTAGTCATTTGCAGGAAAATAACTAGAACTTGAGAACAACATGTTAAGCTAAATAAGCCAAACTCAGAAGGTCAAGGGCCTTGTATTTTCTCTCGCTTGGAAGCTAGACAGAAATAAGGCAAATAAACCTGCAGGGAGGGTCGCCTGAACATCAAAGGGAGATCAGTAGACTAGAGGAAAGGGACCCCCGGGAAGGGAGGACAGGGGGGAAGGGGGAAGTCCTGGGTATGATATGGGCCAAATTTCAGTGTTATACTGTGGGCATGTACAGATATGTAAAAATGAATCCCACCATGATACACAACTATGATGCACCAAATATGGGGGAAAAAGGAAATAAGAAAACATCAGGTTAGATATGCTGTGTAAGTCTTCCAAGTTCTCATAGATTATAAATTTCTAAATATATATAATGCCAAATCATTTTTCCTAATTTCACAAATGTTTTCATAATGATTTAAAAAAAAATAGATCAATATCTCAATCCTATGAGAGCACTTATCAGTTTGCTGATCTAGAAACTGAGATCAGAAGAGAAAAATCTAGCCAATGTCACAAAGCTGGTGAGCTAAGTGTGATACCATCAGCATTAGCGGCATTGGTAGCTTGCTGGACAACCCATGTCTAGACCCCACTCTGCAAAGACCAGGGATCTTCAGGTGACCTGCCTCTTGAGAACCAATTGAGGTATCTGGTTGGTGTGAATTCAATGGAAGATGTCAGGAAACTAGGATCCTACATGTTAACAATCTCAATTTAACATGTGCCCCAAACTGTTTCAGTGTAGTGTGTGTACTGATTATTCAAAACCTTGGAACACAGTGAAGAGACTCAACATGCTAGATTTAAGTATTGGAGGATCCCATAACTGAGATTCAGGACAAGACATGATTCATTGCACAAATCATAATTTTTCCTCTATCAAAAAGGTTGTAAAAGTTCGATGGAAGATGCTCTTGACACTGTGCTAATGGATGCTAATTGAAGTCCTGCTTTGGACAAAAGGAAACAGCTGAAAAAAGCAGAACACAATGGAAACTCACAGATGGCTCCTAGAACAAGCAAGGTGGGCTGAGAGGGCTTGCTGATTAAGACACAACACCATGGACCTTGGAGAAGCCCAAGCTGTTCCCTTACCTCCTGTGTACTCATCCAGCATGAAGGTAACTATTCATATGTAAATTTTGTCATATTTTCCCCTCTATCCTTTAAAAAAAAAGCCCTTATTCACAGTAAGTGCAAACTTTTAACAAATAAATTCAACTCAAGGTATTCTGTGGATTCTTCTTTATTTTCTTCTATTTTGTCTTTCTGTTTTTAACGACACTCTCCTTTTAGATGTGGCTTTGCAAATAAAAAAGCATGTAACATCTGGAACTGCTTAAAATCAATTTCTTTTCTCCTTTATTTTTCTGTTCTATAACTAAAAATGGACTTTCCAATTTGCATCATGCATTCGTCCTCTTTTTCCTCTATAAAATAAATAAATAAATGCCATCTGGCTGAACAGCTCAGTTGCCAATTATCAGCCCGAGGCAATCCAAAACTGCCAGATAGTCAACGCAGAAAATATGGTTTCAAGAAGAAATGCTAAAGGAGCCTTCACTATAGTCTGGCTCGGCACCCTGCCAAATGGCCACCCCATGCAAATACTGTCTTATCTCCCAGAGACTTCCAAGAAATCCTTGCAATCTGGGTTTTGGTACCTTAGCACCTTGAATGGTTCTAATGAAGACATCTTATAAACTCAACTGTTTCATAGTTAATGGAACATATTGACAGTCAGAAAATCAGATCAGCATTCTTCGGATGGAGCCACGAGTTTGCAAGGTAATGAATTTTCAATTTGTTCATTTTCCTGGTACCACGGTGGCTTTTGGTCACTGCCAACAAGGAACAGCAGCTTTCCCCTGTAGTATCAGCTGAACTAAAACCACTGAAGTCACCAGATGTCATCAGTCACTTAAATCAGTATCCCCAGGAAGGATCACTTGACCTGCATGACGTGGGTATTAGTTTGGTCACTTACTTCTGTTACAGCAATGGTAAGTTTAGAGTCATTAGGGACTCACTCCCTGTTATCTGTATGTTTAAAACATGTTAAGCCCTGGGAATTCCACTCTCAATACTGACCCCACTCCTTTCTGTCATCACAGTCATCGAGACACAACCTCTTAAGATCTTCATTCACATCACCTCCATGGCCTTTGATGGTCCATTCTCTCTTCATGGCCAGACTGTGTATGAAAATACAGACCGCATCACGTTACTCCTCCATCTAAAATACAGCAACGTTTTTCCCAGATCCTTAAAAATAGGCTTCAGGGGCTGGGGCTGTAGCTCAGTGGTAGAGCACTTGCCTAGCACATATGAGGCACTGGGTTTGATTCTCAGCACCACATAAAAATAAATAAAATAAATAAAGGTATTGTGTCCATCTACAACTAAAACTATTAAAAAAAAATAGGCTTCAGGCTCTGTATGAACTGACCTTGACTGCTTAGACTACTTTGATCTTTATGCAGTGTCTCCCCACAAATGGGTCTTTTGGGACCAAAAGAAGAGATGTCCTGTCTGCTCCATTCACCGTTCTCGACTTGTCACTTAACAGGGCCTGGTACACAGTAGTCACTTACAAATATTCTTTAAATTACTTCAGATCAAGTATTGGTTCCATCACTAGGATTGTAATTTTAGACAATCTGATAATTCCTAGCCTTGTTTTCCTCAGTTATGAGATAATTGCTTCAAAATTTTGCTTAGAAGATTAAAGGGGCATATGCTTATAAGGATCAATTGGTCCCACACAATTTTCTCGACTAAACTAACATTCTGAATATCATAAATATTTTAATGCTGGCTCTTACATCTACTACCCCCATGACATTAAACACATTCCCCAAACTTTTAAAGCTTCCTTGATCTCTAGGATGCTGTAATTATATCTTTTGAGGGGATCTGTTTCTGAGCATTAAATGAAAAACTTATTGGTAGAGAACAGACAACGGTTTACAATAAGTGTAGAATAAATGTTAAAACCACTGTTACAATATTATTGGTTTATGTCATAAGGATAAATTAAAATTTCATCTAATTTAAATAATTAAATTAAAGTTCCTTATGCGACTGGTTTCAGAAAATTTCATCCTATTGGGAAATTACCTTTCGTTGCATTTCTGACTCTCTGATCGTTAAGTGTGCAGGGCTGCAGGAGAAAATCTTCCCTGCCAAGGCGCCGAAGCCTCATGGGTGCCCGCATTTGTGTTTCCCATGGAATCTGCCTTCAGTTAGTCCACACAATCTGACTGGTTTTCTGTATCTCTCTGCCCTGCAACATATACTACTTACCCCAAATACCTTTTTCATACCTCCCATTTGCATTAAGCCCTTTCATCTGCAACCTATGCAACTTACCATTTCAGCTTTGCCTTTCTTCTAAGATTTCTCTTTAAATCATGCCCTCTATCATCATTGAAGTAACCTGTCCTTGAAGTCTCCCAAGCTGCATCTTCCCTCTATCCTGACAGGTATCACACCACATGAGTTTTGTCACTATGCTATTTTCCTTTTTGAGGATAAAGATCTTAACTCCCTTGTTCACCCAGCTCAATAACCACTGCATGACTCCTAAATCAATATATGTTCAAAGGGTAAATCCACAAGTTTAATACCTCACCCCCACTAGTATGGGAAGTCCCAGTCCTCTCTGAGCCAGTCTTTGTTAACCCACCCCAAGAGAAGTTTCATGTGAACAGTGAGATAACGTTTTTACATGGTAAAGTTATATACACTATCTTACAACTTTTAAAACAGAGGAAACCAGGTATGGTGGTGTATATCTGTAAACCCAGGTACTCAGGAGGCAGAGGCAGGTGGATTGCAAGTTCATGGTCAGCCTCAAAAATGTAGCTAAACCCTTAGCTACTTAGCAAGACTCTGTCTCAAAAATTTTTTAAAAAAAAGGATCTGGGAATGTAGCTCCGTGATAAAATGCCTCTGGATTCCATCCTTGTTACCTAAAAAAAAAAAAAATAAATAAATAACATAACATAAAAAGAAGGGGGGCAGAAATAATAGCAGAGAATACATAAAGCTGTACAGATTCAAACATTTATGAGGGACTTTAGAGAATTGTACACTGATTTTGTTCTTCCCTCTTATATTAGAATGTAAAGACAGTGTCTTACAAAAAGCTACAAAATATACCAGAAACTTTAAAATTTGACCTGATTTCCATGCCTGTTTTATATGGAATGAGTTTCCTCCTTTCTTTAAATGTAGTAAACTGTCTGCGCTCACAGAGAAATTCCTTGAGCCTTCAGGCATGAGACCTAACTACCCTTATTATCTTACTTTGCATAGGCAAAAATACTGTGCTCTTGAACTCAAACAGCTTTCTTTTCAACCCATTGACAATTATTGCATTCATAATTTAAAATAATTTAAAGGATAAAATGGAAATAGGATAGATTTGAAATAAATTCCAGTCAAAGGTTTTCATAGCCAGGTATTTTTATACTTCAGGTGTTTAAATGATATTCTTTTCATCAAGCAAAATAATAATTATATAATATGAACACTTGTATTAAATTGTTAATTTATTAGTCATCATTAAAAATTGTGGGTGTTTTTTCATTTCACAAGTCACCAAAAACTAAATTATTTATTTCTGTAAACACAAATTTTGCTTTGTCACTGTGATATTGTGACCTCATTAAAACAGTGCCTTCCTACGAGGCTAGCACATGACACACAGCACTATTTCACCCATTGACACTCAGCTAGAGAGAACATGTGCTAGAATTCTGAAAGATTTGAATGAAAAAAAAAATGGTGATATTTTATGTTCCACACCAGTTTTCATCTGCACTTTGAAAATTTTAACAAATGATTATTTCTTGAATACATTTTACGAATTTCTTTACTCATGAAAAAGTATGGACTCATTGATTTACAGTGGTTTTATGCACCTACTATCTGCCAGAACATAGAGATGAGTGAGTCATTTTTTTAAATTTCAATCATGAAATGTATTCTCTAGCTAAAAACAAATTGATAATAATATTAATTTGTGATGATTTCTGTAGGAGAGGTAAAATATAAGAGCTCTGAAATGTTAAAAAGAAAGGGGTGGGGGTGGCACACAGAGATCTGGCAGTGAGGGATTGAGGGAGGAAATGTTTGAGAAACAAAGGCAATATTTGGACTAAGTCTCAGGAGATAAGTGGAGGTATCAGGGCAAGTCTTAGGAGAGTGACAGGTGGGGTCAAAACATTTTATAAGTAAGAGGAAGAATAATTTGGAAGGTCAGATGTATCACTGTATGATTTTCAGGAAATTTCAAATCACCCCTCTGGCTGGAGTGATACGTGTGAGGTCTTGTGTGGCAAAAGTGGTGACCTGGTGAGTGTCTAACACAATACAGACTACTCGAAGGGCTTTGTGTGTGCAGACAGGAAGCAGGAACTTCTTCCCCAGACAAAAATGTCACTGAAGGATTTTCCACAGAGCTGAGCTGGTGTTGGATATCTCTTATTATATTTACTAGTTGGACAAACATGTGGCAGAAATCTTGGGGAGATGCACTGTGTGTCACAGCCTGATGGAGATGATGTTATTGTAATTCAGGTGAGAAATAAGTCTTTTCATAGGGATAAATGCATTGAGGAAAAAAGATTCCACATGAGTTGAACGGGAATGTGATGTGGAGGGATTCTGCAAGACTTGGGATTGGCAACTTTATGGATATTGTTACTAGTAAAAATGTGCTAAGTGGAGTGGATTTGGATCACAGAAATGAGCAGATTAAATATTGTATCAGAACACATATTTTATGCTAGTAATTATAGCTTTGTGTGTGTGTTTTTTAAACATGTTATATTCAACTTTAACTCCTCATGAAATCATTGAATTCTATATTAGTGATGTTTTATGTTTGTCATATAAAAGAATTAGTGACTTAAATGGATAGCCATCAGGTATTCCTCCTATTGTCTTTTATGGATAATCAATCAAACTAGGACTCAAAGACAGAAAACTATATGCAGTTTTCCTAACTCCTAAGACAGTCATCAAGGTTGCCACCAACTTAGGTCCTGACCAAGTGACCTATGAATCCAGTGTCCACTAGAGATCTGGGAATCCTGCTGCTTTCCTGATTCTTCAACTGTCCCTCGGTTCTGTGTGTCCACACCATTCATGGAGTCAGCTCTCTCCGTGTGTGTGTGTGTGTGTGTGTGTGTGTGTGTGAGTGTGAGGCTGGGGGTGAAACCCAGGGCCTTGTGCCTGCTGGGTAACTCTACCACTGAGGGGCATCCCTGGCCCTCTGGGAGCCTTCTCCAGGTTCTTGTGTCTTGGACACGATCTTGAAGGAAGCTGGGAAACTGAATCAAAATCAAACACAATTGTTGAACTTCCAAGTGAAAACCTGTCGGTGTCAGAGGGAGAAGTTCTACATGTGTTTTAGAAGCATCTGGGAGGACTTGTCTGTGACCTGGCCTTGCAGTTCCACCTCTTTAGGAGTGGGCCTTTTTTCTTGAATTTCAGTCACAGAGAGTTAACCTGTGGAGTGCTAAAGGTGCAGGCTGCAAGGTTCAAGAGATGGGGCTCTGCTCCCTGGGGGTGACCTTGGCTGGACACTCAACATCCTTGATTCTCAGTCTCCTTTTGCATAGAAGAATAATCAAGGTCACACACTTCAGGAAGTTCAAATGACATAGTATATGTGAAGAGATATGAACGTTGAACAAAGAAATCCCCTTGCTCTCTCACCTCAACCCTGATTATTCCATAACTTTTCATAATATTTTTGTTAAACAATGTTAATAATGTTGTTAAAACCCCCACATTTTCAACCCCTCCTTCTGTGTACCCCTTTATCACTCTCCACATCCCCCTACCCTGGCTCCTATGAGACACTTCAGCAGCTGTTAGAGGTGCTATCAGACTTCAGTCTAGTGGATAAACTTCAGCACTGAATGCCCTGATGACCACTGGACCTTTGGCTCTTTGTTTCCAAAAATCACCCCAAAGCCCCCATTTTACCCTGGTTATTCATGAAACTATCTTTTCCTTTAATACCTTACTTTCTAGATTCTTCCAGGTATGGTCTCTGGATGGTTGCCTGCTTGACCAAACCATAAATCACCACCATCCCCAGCATCTGCTATCACTGGGGTCATTCCAGGCACATCCAGGCATTCTGTGCTAGGGCCTGTGACAACATCGTATGTGTAACCCAAGCCCACCTGTGATCACCTATGATCTGGGCTCTCTTGAGCCATGTATAGTTTCCTGTGATTTGGGACACTTAGATTGCCAGGGTTGACTCAGTCAAAGTAGCCTTGGGGAATTCTGAGCTTCTGGGAGTCTTGTGTTTTCCCAAAAATGTCCAAGTCTGAAAGACCTGGTCTTTGGAATCAGAAACATTAAGGTTACAGCCCTTATGCAGATCATGTAATAGGACATGATTGACATTTGCTTTGTTTAAAAATACTAAAACATTTGAGTCCCAGTTACTACATCACAAAGTCATGGCAAGCACATGATATGAAGTTCCAAGTATGACCTGTATATTTATTTTCATCCATATTGCTTAAGACTAGTTCAAACCACCATCAAGGTAATATTAGACTCTTCCTTTTCCTCATGTATGCACCAAGTGGTCTCTCAGGTAATGTTCTTCATCCAGAATGCTTTAAAAATGTGAATCACGTTGCTTCATACCCACCTTTATAGAATTGTCTTTACATTGCACTTGGAATAAGAAACAAATGCAGTCATTCAACTCAAAACAATGTTTCAACTAACAACAGACTGTCTAATACAGCGGTGTTATAAGATCATACCACCTAGTGATGGAGTCATGTGAGTTAGTGCAGACACACTTTTGATATCCACACAATGATTAGAGCCCCCAAGGATGAACTTTGCAGAATATTTCTGGTCTTTAAGAGACCTGTGTCTACCCACCAGGTCCAGGCTTGTCTCCTGCCTCTGCTCAAGCCCTTCCTGGCCTCCCAACCTCACTAACCATGCTTGAGACACACTTTTCTTTCCCGATTCTCAAAACATTCATGCTCACGAGAGCCTTGGACACACTGGTGCTTGCTGTTTCCTCCATCAGGAAGGTGAAGCCCAGCTTTGAGGACTTTAAGGACCTCCTCTATTGCACAAGTGCCCAGAACTTCATTTCCAGTGCTTACCACTGTGTCTCCTGAAGTCATGCTCTGCAAATATCATCATTTTATGAATTATTAAATACTATGATATGCACATTTTATTTTCTTATTTGTCAATCATCTATTTCTTTTTCCTCATGTATATGCCACCTTCCTATGAGAAGGGGCCTTGTCTGTCACGTTCTGGGATAATGGGGTTATTGAGAACATTGATGGTGGAGTAAGTCATTCCGGGACTCATTCACAATCTTTCTTCTTTATGATTGTGTGGCTCTGAGTAATTTTCTTAACTTAGTTCTCTTCTCTAAAACTATCAATTAATTCTAAAGTCCCTAATTTCAGACAGTACATTCTACAAACAATAAGTTCTCCATGAATTTTTTTATCATAATTGTCGCTATTGCCTCCCACTCATAAGTAAATAGGTTTAAGCACAGTGCTTGTACCATTATTCACAAACCTTGCACTACAACACACACACAGGCATTTAAACAATCATCCTGTTCTCGTGGAGACTGGAGATATATGCTGATGAACATATAGGAAGTGATTCTCAATTCTTCCTATTGCAGACAATTTTTGCAAAGTAGGCACCAAATGAGTTGCCACTGGAATAGAAAGTAGGAATTTTTCAAGGAAAGAAGTAAGAAAGCAATTCCAGGATGGTAGAAGAGATTGCAATGACTCAAAAAATACAAGGGAACAGGGATTGTTAGGAGGAACAGCAGCAGTCATGAGGACATGCATCCCAGTCTGTGGGGTTCCCTTAGGCACAGAGGTCTGACTAGTAACCATAATGGTTCTGAGATTAAGTTTTATAAGAAAAGTCAATGGGGCAGTATTAAATGCTTCTAAATATGAAATTCAAGCAATCATACCTGTGTTAATTACATTGAATTAAAATAATAACTTTAATTAATTATAATTAACTGAACAAGAATAGTGCATTTCTCTTAGACAAGAAAGTCCAGGAAGAATATCGTTTTGGAGGCTTCTTTAACACCCATAGTTAGAACTGGGCTAAGGCTGCATCCACAAAGAAGATGAAAAGGGAGCAGGTTTTAGGAGATTTAGAACAGAGGGTTCTAATTTGGCTGCCTCAGAAATGTGGGTTTTGAGAGAGGAAAAATATGAAGATGCACTGATACATCTATTTTGGAAGATAATTTTTATGCAGTCATGCACATAGGAAATACAGGATTAGAAATAGATCAGTGGTATACAAGTCTGAATTTGGAAATATTTCTTTTGAGTTGTGGTAAGTTCTTCTATAAGTATTTAATTTGCCAGCAATTTGTTAACTGTTTCCTATGAAAAAATGTTTTTGCAAGAGTTTATGTGAAAACGGATCATATTGGTTTGGTTAGGACAGTCCTGTTTTTTTAACAAATATTCTACAATAATTATTAACACCAACTCCCTTTACACACAAAAAGGACCCTGGCTTGGATCAGAAACTGCATGTTAAGTCAAGTTATAAGGAAAACAAAGCTGAAGAATTGAGAACTCTCACCTCGATGAGAATTTATAATCTAGTGTAGGAGGTAGACATGTTTGAAAAAAATATGTTTAAAAATCGCTATCAGAGAAGAAGGAAAAAAGTGTCAAGTTTTGGAAGAGTCAGTTTTAACTCCTATCTTGGCTTCCCAAGTCACTGCAAGGCTGATGTCAAAACAGCAGAGGACACTTTTTGCAGGGGCTTCTTTAAATGTCACTTCAGGAGGGTGGCCTCCTGTAGGGGACAGTGCAATTCACTAGATATTCTGAGAATCCCTGGAAACCAGTGTGAGGAAGGTGTAATTATCACCACTTAGAGAGGAGGGACTCAAGAAGGAGAAAGAAAGTAGCTTGTCACATGGAGGCAGAATCTGAGTGCCTGTTGTCAAAAAGCTTTCTTCCGACTGTTCTCCTGCTTTAGGGGACACTGGGCAGACTGTTCAGGGAGACGCATGAACCCGGCCTCTCAGAGGAGGGTCTTGTATTCTGTCGTGCAGAAGGAAAGAGGCCTCTCATTAGGAAAGGCAATCACTGTTGAGCAAACAGGAGGAGACACACTCATAGCAGAGTCAGCTCAGCTGAAATAATATTCAGAGTCGTTGGGGAGGATGTTATAATCAGCCGTGTCAAAAGTGGCATTCAGATCAAGCGAAATTAAAATACTCAAACTGTCAGGTGCCAACTGCATTAATAAATCATTAAAAAGAAAATCTCAGACAAGAGCTGCCTCTGCTGTGGAGTGATACAAAGCTGGGTTCACATTATTCTCAGGGAGGCAAAGTCCTTCCTTCAAGACAGCTGATTGCCGCTGGCTGAGAAGGTCCTGGTCCAAAAAGGAACAGCTGCTATGTAAAGAAATGGCCACACTGAGCACAGCCAGTTGTTCCCTCAGACCCACCTGTGCTCTCCTAACGTGAGAAGATGAAAACCATCCCCTGAATCATCACTGTTGGTTTTGAATTCTGGTGAGCACTCTTAACAAGTAGTGTGTGCACAGAAATGGCTAAGACACAGCCCTGGTCCAAGGTACTTATGGCTCTGTGGCCTTGAACCTTTTTCTTATACTTAGTAAATAATGCTTAATATCAAAAAATAATATTTGATAAAATCAAGGCAAGATTAGATATGGCCACTGTTTGTAAGGCCCTCAAACTTCCTTTGAAGCAAATAGGAAGCAAAAAATGCCATTTTCTTAGAATATGCTTACACAGGATTATCCTCTGTTGGAAGGCCACATCGTTTATTACCCAATCTGGAATTTTAAGAAAGACAAAGGAACTTCTAATGATTCCATTTGGGCAGCAGATGTAAACTAGTGCTGTGTGGAGTAGATTGATAGGCTATCGCCTGTCCTCCTACCACTCAATGTGAGAGACCATGACTCTCCAGGAATCAGGGACAGCTTCTTGCGGACAAGATAGGTGAACAATACAGATGCCACATCTCAAGGATCTTTTCTTGGGCTAGGGATGTGGTTTAGTAGTAGAGCATTTGCCTGGCATATGTCAGGCCCTGGGTTTGACCATCAGTACTACAAAAACAATCAATCAAACAAACAAAAAAACAAAACAAAAAGCTATTCAGATATCTTTTTCTTTTCCTTTGACCTGCTGTTGTTACACGTAGATGAAATGTGGGTACTTTGCTCTTAAGTTAAAGGTCTTATACATTCGCTTCTAACTGTGACAGGACAGGAGCAAAAATCATTGGCATGTGTCTGCATCAATGACTTGATCCGCCTTTAGCTCTCAGTCATCACAAGCTCCCAGAAGGAACTTAAAAATTTGTTCAAAAAGATCACCAGCAGGTTCCGGTGCTGGCCCTCAGATGGTCAAGTAAATTCATTACATGTGTTTCATTTGATATTTTATGAAGATGTTTTAAAATATGGACTCCACGTCCTAGGCTCCTTCTACATTTTGCTTGGGCTAAAACTCCACAAAAAGAGAAGTGTGCTTGTGTGTCATGATTATCATAGCATATCTACTATCAATGTCATCGTGATAGGAGGAGATTATGGCTCTTCTGTTAGAACTGTCAGAGAAATCTCTGGGTGCATGGGACTTGAGCCTAAATCTAATGCAGGCATCAACTATGTAAAGGGTAGGCTCCAAATGAAGCAGGAAGTTCTGCTCCACTGAGGCCAAGTTAATCTGCTGTGGGACCCCATGGTACATAACCATGTAAAACTCTAGTGACTTGGATGTTTCCAAGAGTGCTACACTGAGTTTATCATCATGCCATGGTTGCAGGGACAATCGTTAACCAATTTTAAAAATTTTTATTTCTGTATCATTCATCAAATCTTATCTTGGAGATTTTAAACTTTCTTACCTGAGCTATGAATAAAGATTTAATAGCTCTTTTAAACTTTAAATAAATTCTTGTATTTTAAAAATGAAAACCTGTCAGTCAGAGGACCTGCAAGGTTTTACATGTCTTATGCATTCTGATTTCAATTATCTGGTCCCTTGTATGTCTGCACCAACCCCACAGTTAAAAGCTATTTCAGGGATCAAAACTCTGTGAATATGTCTTTCTGTTTGCGTTTCTGCCTCACTGTGCAACACCTGGGTCAAGGATCACAGGTAAGTCATCTCTGTAGGCCCAAGACTGATTGTGGTTGTCACACTCATTTGGAAAATTACAAGCCATAGCTGCTCAATAGCAGCCATGGTGTATCTGCACAGGGATTGGAGAGTTTTACTGGGTAGAAAGGATTCATACAAGGTTCAAATTACTTCAGCATCACATGAAGTTGCTCATCTTGAAGTGGAATTTCTAGTCTGGATGTGCCCACTGTATGGTTTTAAGTATAAAATCCTTTGACAGTAAGAACCTGAGAAACATTATCTGTCCTGGACTTGGCATGAAGGATGAGAACTTATTGACATCCTAAGACTGATGCTGTAATGAGATGGGACTTTTGAGGATCTCAGTAGGAAGAGGGTTAATGTGGGAGAAATGCAGATAATCTGTGGCCAGAGGAATGACTGTGGCCATCTTAAAGCATGGCCTCAAAATTGTTCCACATTCCCCTCTGAACAGGCAGATTATAGTTCTCCTCTTGAAACCAGGCCTGGGACTGAGTTCTCAACAGGATGCAGTAGAAGCCACACTGTTCCCTTTTTCAGAATAGGTCTCTGAGAACGCTCACTCTAAGAATCCAGCCTCCTTGCTGAGAGGAACCCCAAATGAGCCCAACAAGGGAGATGCCTAGGGAGGCCAAAGCAGGAGGTTGAAGCTAGTAGCCCCAGCTGACCACTTTGCTGGAAGCCAGAGTGAGGTACCAGCAAGAGAGAGATGTCTTCAGATACCCAGTCTGCAGCCTTTTAGTCTTCCTGCATTAAATTCAAAATTTGGGGGGCAGATATAAACCATACTTGCTGTGCCTTATCTGAATTCATAATCCAGAGAAAATACAGGAGATAATAAATTGTTGATTTATATCAATAAGTTTTAAGACTGTGAGTTGTACAAAAATAGATAAGCAAAATATCAATGTTTACCTATTTCCAAAGTCAATTATCTACCAGGAAAAGAATTCTATTATTTCTACCCTTTGGTTCTCAAAGCTCAAAAATACTTTTCTTTCTTCACTTTCTTAGTGTAGACATCCACTCCAACTCTGTGTAGATAGACAAATATGACTTTAAAGATATAAACCATTAATGTAGATCATTATATTTCCTTCCTTAGTCAATCATAATAATTGTTCGCAGGGAAAATAATCAATAAGGCTGTATTGAATAAATGAATGAATAAGTAACATGTGTTTTGAGCAATAGATCTGTGAAAATCCATTGTAAGAATAAAATGCAATATGAAATTTAAACATTCCCACCTATAATCCCCACCATTATATAAATACTAGGGTTATTCGTATTCTGTGGCTTCTTGACATGGAAGATCTCTACTTGAACATGCTTTAGGCCTGGTTCTTCAATTTACTTTTATCTTTAACACAGTTCCATAAATGTAACTGTGCCTTCTAGGCAGGTCTGTTGCTTTATGTTTTTCCTCTTGAGGTTTAAAGGGTCACCTCCATCAGAAAAAACTGAGCATGTACTTTTTATGTATATGGTTTATTTTTAAGTAATTTCCAACATTCAATTGTAAGAAATAATGGAGATAGATTTCATATACCTTTAACCCACGCTGGGGATATAGCTCAATTGGTAGAGTACTTGACTTGCGTGCACAAAGCCCTGGGTTCAATCCCCAGCACCACAAAACAAACAAAAACAACAACAACAAAAATCCCTTAATGAGTTTACCCTAATGATGATGTCTTCCAAAGTATGGTATGATATCACAACTAGGTTACTGACAGTGATCTAGTCTAAAATACAACATTTCCATCACCACAAAGACCTGCATACTGTCTTGTTATAATGCATCTACCTCCCTCCCAGCCCCATTCTAATTCCTAGAAACTATTAAGATGCTTTCCATTCCTATAATTCTGTCACTTGAAGAATATTCTATAAGTGGAATCATAAAGCATGTAAGGTTTGGATATGCACTTTTTATTCAATATATTCTCTGGAAATTCATGCAGGTTGTTGTGTGTGTTAATAACAAACTTTTTATTGAAGAACTTTATCCGTGGTTTAGATGTACCACCGTTTGTTCAACCACTCATCTAAATAAGGACATCTAGGTTGTTCCAACTTGGCAGTGTTAAAAATCCAACTGGTAAAACCATTTGTAGAAGGGCTTTAGCATGGATATACATTTTATTTCCATGGGATAAGGATTTCTATGGGATATCAATGTAGTTGCTGGATCATATGGTATTTACCTACTTAGTTTCTATTAAAAAAAAAAAAACCTGCCAAAATGTTTTCCATGGTGGATGGATTCAGTTACATTGCCACCAGCAATGAATGAGTGAGTCAGTTTTTCCAATCATACCCTAAGTTTGATGCTATTAGGAATTTTACTGTAGCCTTTCCAATATGTGTATAATAATAGCTTCTTATGATGTTAACTTGCATTTCCCTAAGGGTAATGATTTTTACCTTCTGTAATTCATCATTGATAACATATCCTTGTTTTGCACCTATTTGGATTATGCAAGTTTTTAACTGTTGAGATCTGAAAGTTCTTTATGTATTACTTAGATATGTACTTTGCAAATCTTCCCTCTTTCCCTCCAGCTTATCTTCCCCTGCTCGTCATAGGCTCCTCCACCATCAAACATTTTAAATTTTGATTAAGTCCAACTTTTCCTTTTATGAATTGTGCTTTGCTTATTGAGTGTAGAACTCAAGCTCTAGATCCTGAAGATTTGCTTCCGTGCTTTTTCTAAAAAGATGCATAGTATCAATTACGGTATACGTACATCCATAATCCATTTCTGAATTAATTTTTGTACACGTTTTAAGATATCAGAATCCACATCTGCATATGGATATCAGCACCCTCTGGAAACAGTTGTTGAAAATTCTACATTTATTCTATTGAATTTCTTTCCCAACTTTATGAAAAATCAAGTAGACGTGTTTGTGTGATCTGTACCTTGGTTCCCTGTCACAGTTTTTGAAAGCAGGTGGCGCACGGATGAGAGAGGCAGAGGCAGGAAGCAGACCTGGATCAACAAGCTCTTCTGTATTCAGAGGGGTTGGGGGTGGGGCGGGTGTCAATGGGTCAAACACTTGATGTGGCTCATCCCTGCTGGCCACCAAGAGGTCTGGGCTTCACAGGCAGCCTTAGCAGAGCCAGGCCATGGCAGGAGTCACTTTTGGCGGGAAGGACAGTGGGCAGGGCCAAGTCATGGGGGAAGACAGGGAAGGTAACCATATCCTTCAGTTTTGAGTACTATAAATCCATAATAAATCTTGAAATAATGTAGACGGATTCCTCCCGAGGTACACTTTTTCAAAAAGTAGTTTTGCTATTCTTACTTTTTTATTTCCAGATGAATTTTAATTTATATTTGCAAAAGGAAAGAATAAAATAAAATACTTGACTGGATTTTTATATACTTTGTATCAGGCTAATACATCTATTTTGGGAGAATACGCATCTTTAAGCCTGCTATGGTCTTAGTGAGTTTCTCTTTTTATTTGAACTTCTTTTCATTTCTTTCACCAGTTTTTTCAGCACATGTGCAAGTCTTTACAGGTCTATAAGGATCCTGTGCATGTTTTCATACCTTTATCCCTGGATACTTCATTTTTAAGTATTTGTAAGTGGTATTATATTTTCATTTTTGTGTTCATGTGACCATTATTAGTATAAAAAAATACAATGGATTATTTTTATTTTTATGTTTATCTTCCTAAATTCACTATTAGGTGTGGTTAATTATATCTTCTTTTGTATATCCTCTATAAATAATCATGACACCTTACAAATACAGACATTTTTATTTCTTCCTTCTCATCTGAAAAGATCTTTTAACTACATTTTTATTTCACTGATAAATTTCAAGAGACATATTGAATATGGGTTTTAGATGCAGACATTATTATTGCCTAATTCTGATATTAAAGATAGAGCATTAATCCTTTCATCATTAAGTATAATGTTAGATTAAATTTTTCATAAGTATTCTTTACTAAGGTGATGACGTCTCCTCTATGCCTATCTAACAATTATCATTGATGTGTTTTGAATTTTTATGATTTTTCTGTGTTAGTTGATATGACCATATGAGTTTCCTTCTTTAGTCTATTAACTAGGTGGATTATAGAGATTCATTTTCATGTACTCAGACAGCTTTCTTCCTTGGAATAAAGTCCAGTTGGCTTTAGTGTAAATTTGTTTTTATTTATTGGTGAGTTGTATTATATTTACTCATATATTGTTACAGATTTTTGCAAAGGATACTTGCTAATATTTTTTTTAAGAAATTTCGTTGCTAAGTATAAGGTAATATAACTGAAAGCTCAGTCCTTGTTCTCAATGCCCACCATGCCACTTTAATAATAAGGACATGGTTTTGAACGAAATGAAAAATAAGTTTTATTGCTTTGCTAACGAAAGATAAACACCGAGGTGTCCTTGAGGCTGAAATTCTGCCCATCAAGACATGTATGTATATATGTGACTGCATAACCATCAACATTGGTTATGCAGTCACATATACACATACAGTAATAATGTCTATTCTCTTCCCCTCCCCTACCATCACTTCCATCTACCTAATCTTAGGTAACGATATTCTTCCCTAGTGACCCCTGCTTCAGTGTGAACTAACATCTGCACATTAGAGAAAACATTTGGCCTTCAGTGTTTTGGGAATGACTTATTTCTCTTAGTTATATTCTCTAACTCCATCCATTTACTGGCAAATGCCATGATTTCACTCTTCTTTAAAGCTGAGTAATATTCCATTGAGTATATATAGCATATTTTCTTTATTCATTCATCTATTGAAGGACAATAGATTGGTTCCATCAATAAATGGGATGGATTCAAATTACAAAGCTTTTTCTCAGCAAAGGAAACAATTACTAAAGTGAGAAGAGAGATTGGGAGAAAATCTTTACCACATGAACCTCTGATAAAGCATTAATCTCTAGGATATATAAAGAACTTAAAAAACTTAACACCAAAAAGACAAATAAACCAATCAATAAATGGCTTAACTGAAATGAACACTTAACAGAAGAAGAAATACAATTGATCAACAAATATATGAAAAAGTGTTCAATATCTCTAGCAATTAGAGAAATGTAAATGAAAACCACTCTAAGATTTCACCTCACTCCTGTCAGAATGGCAATCATCAAGAATACAGGCAACAATAAGTGTTGGCAAGGATGTGGAGAAAAAGGTACACTCATACACTGCTGGTGGGACTGCTAATTGGTGCAACCAGTATGGAAAGCAGTATGGAGATTCCTTAGAAAACTGGGAATGGAACCACCATTTGACCCAGCTATCCCACTCCTTGGTTTATACCCAAAGGACTTACAATCAGCATAGTACAGTGACACAGCCACATCAATGTTTATAGCAGCTCAATTTACAATAGCTATACTATGAATTGTGAATTTTAAATAGTCTTCATTGGGCTATTTAGTCTTATCAAAGTTTGATCAGTGATGTTTGATTCCGAATATTTTAAGGAGTTCCTTGATTCCTACAGACTTAACAAAAAAAATTCTACCTTATCTAGTAATTAGGTCAGCACATTTTAAAATTAGGAGAAATGAATCCCCATTGAGATCAAGCCACTTTCTGAATCATCAGCATTATTTTACATACATTTATTTTATTTCTCAAATGACATTATAACTTTTCCAAAGGCATGGCTGTACATCATGTTATTTCTATATTCATGTTTACATTTTCATTTGTTATGTATGTAGCAGGTGCTTAGAAAGTATTCGTTTAATTAATAACTGAAATAACACTTATCTTCATATTATTACCACGTGTTTTTCACAAGGCCAATCTGTAATAATACCATGCCTGAAAGCCTCCATAGAAGCCTTGCAAGTGAAACTAGCCAGAGAGAGGATAACAGAGATTAAACTTAATCTCAACTGTCAGCATCTTGTGGGGACATAGGGGTTGACTCTGAGACTTCAGGAGTCCGACTCAGGCTTCGGGCCATGGTGCCCTCATTCTCCTTCCATAGTCCTCAGACAGCTCTGCCAAGGAAAGGAAGGACCTGCTTCCTCCCTGCTCTGCCTTAGAGTGCAGAATGCTGCGTGATCCCACCTGCAGAAGTTCATGTCCTAGAAGAGTCTTCAAGCAGAAGTAGCACCATCATGAGGATCCAGCGCAGACTTGATACATTTTGCCTCTTTATGACAACATATTTATAGTGCACTGCAGTCTTTAGAAAGGGAGGGCTGGGGTGCATTGTCTATTTCATTATCTCCTCACTTTAAGGAGCAAGCCAGCCATTTCCCCTCCCAGACTCCATTCCCTTATTCATGCTAACTTGATAATCATTGTTTCTACCTATGATTGTCCTGAGAATTGGATCCCTGTGAATCCTCAACACATAACAAACATTCAATAAACGTAATATATTGCTTGCAAGAAAGCCTTCCATTAATCTGGAATCGTTGAGGAATTCAAAACTAAAAACTGACTCAGACACATGTAAGCAAAAGGCATAAGTTATTGCTTCATCCCAACATGAAGTGACAAGATCAGGGTGACCTCCATCAGCACACTTTCAGATGCTTAGGAGACTGATTTTTCTCTGCTCGTTTCTCCACCAGTAGTCCAACGTGGCTCATGCAAGGTCCAGCTGTTTCTAATATGGCTCGTGTAAAGGAAAAAGCATTATCATTAAACATGTAACCCCTCCAAAAGAAGTGTAATACATATGTCTTCCCTAGAACCACGTGTCAGCCTATAGAGTTATGGGGCTCTCTGTTTGGAAGTGCATATCATATTCTTCCCAACCCTTACAGAGCGGAATGCTGAGACCTGTGTTTTACACCTGCTTGATGAAATCAGACAATTCCAAAAAGATACAGGCAATGGAGGAGGGTTATTATACTTGAATATATTAACGAAAAAATTGATAATGAAATAATTAGAAACATCCACCATATACCATCCATATCTCCTAGCATAAAGAATTATATAATTACATAATTATATACTTCTTTACAATTATATAATTTCTTAAATATCTACCTAGAGTAATGCCACCAGCTCATTAAAACTGAAAGTTTATCTATCCCCAGTGCAGACAGTACAAAGTTAGCATTGAAATCAAGGTTCACAATCTTTGGGGTATGTACATTGAATAACCCCATATCACACAAATAGTGGCAGGGAAGAATCAGGAAAAATCCCTAGTTGGACAAGGAGAGAAGAGGAGCTATGGTATGAAAGTTATGTCAGATTAATTCTACTGTCCTTTCTATTCCCCTCTTACCTCTTTTCCCTTTGTTCCATTTTGTCTAATTCAATGGACTTCTATTCTTCCTCTCTCCACCTTCCTTTGTTTGGGGTTAGCATATACCTACCAGAGAGAACTGCCTGTTTTTGGTTTAGGGGGCTTGGCTTATTTCCATTAGCATGATATTCTTCAGTTCTAATTATTTACCAGCAAATGTCATCATTTTATTCTTCTTTATGGCTGAGTAATATTCTGTTGTATATATGTACCACATTTTATTTATCTATTCATCTTCTGACGGGCACCTAGGTTGGTTCCATAATTTAGCTATTGTGAGTTGAGCTGCTATAAACTTTGCTGTGGTTGCATCACTGTAATATGCTGATTTTAAGTCCTTTGGGTATAAACCAAGGAGTGGGATAACTAGGTCAAGTGGTTATTCCAGTCCAAGTTTATAAGGAATCTCATGTGTATTCTTAGTAGCAAACTGGCCACATAAGTGTTTCTCCTTCATTCCTTAAGCCTTCTTAGCAAATTACTCAACTCCAGGTGAAAACTCTGGTGGTAGCTTATTGGTCAGAAGTCCTGATGACAACCACCTACTGTGATTAGAGTGAGTGGGTTGTCTTGTGGAACTGAATACTCATTGACTGAGATCTGGCACCACCACCAGGTAAATAGACTCAGAACCAAATTGATTTAAATGATCCTTGTTGGTATCAGTTGGAGAACTTTGGGGAATATGGTGGAAAGTTCCTATACATCTGGTCATAAAAAGTATTCTAAACTTAATGTGAGGGTTAAGGGAGAAAACGTTTTCCCATCAGACCTACAACCTTGGAAAGGTATAGGACTGAGCATTCACTAAAACACATACCTTGAAACTGTCAAATTCCACTTTCTGTTTATTTTGCCTATCCCATTGAGAAGTAATGACTTCAAAGGATCTTGCTAGAACATGGCCCTGGTACCAAGACCTCAGTACCTTGGTTTCCTGTCTTAGCATTAGACCAAGCCTTAGAACTGGCCTGACATTTCCCTCACATCCCACTGGTCAAAACAGTCATATGGCTAGCCTGGCTTCAAAGAACCGAGAAATAGATCTTATCTCTTAATGGGAAGAGTCTCTTCATACTGAAGAGATAATTGGATATAGGAGAAGAAGAACTATGAATCATTTTGCCAGTGAATTCCTACAGTACTAGCAGGGCCTGGCAGGTATTAGGTAATCAATAGGAGTCGCCTAATTTAAATTAAAGGTGATATTTGTTGTCATGCACTATGCCATGGTCTGCAAGTCAGAGGCCATTCATTCCCTTAGTCATTAGTTCACTCATTCAGAAATATTTCAGTGGTGCAGCATACTTAGGGGTTCAGAGCACTGACTCCAGAGTCAGCCAGCCTAGGGTTGAATTTTGCCTTGCTGTTTACTACCAAGGTGATCATGAGCAAGTAATGAAACCTCACGCCCCCCAGTTTCCATTGCAAAGAATAATTTGCCTGTCTCATAGGTTCCTTTGTTAGAACTGAGTAAATGCCTGTAAAACATTAAATATTGTTACCTGGACCAAAATAAGCACTGTCCATTCATAATTAAATACATAATATTTAAAATACATTATTAGATACTTATATGCCAGGAACAGAACTAGAACAATGAAAAAAATAAGTAATTGTGAATCTTGCTTCATAAATTTCTCAAAAGAAGAACTGACAGAAAACAGACAAGTAAACAAATGGACATTGACTTATGAAGTTAGTTACATAATATGATTGATGTCGTGTAAGGAATGAGGGAAGAAAGATCACAGAATCATGGAAGAGTCTGAGGAGCCTTGGTTAGCAATGTCGCTCAGGAGTGAAGGATGAGGGGCGCCAGAGCTGGAAAGAAGTAGGAAAAGAGGGCTCCAGGGGGGCATGAACGTGTCCTCCTCCTCTGGCACAAAGCATTTTTACTATTACTGGCTCTTTATTCTTCAATCCAAACTTTAAAGCTTTGTGTTTCTTTCACTTTCCTGTTTTCTTTCTTTCTCCCTGTCTCATTCTTTCTTTCTCCCACTTCAGAACATCTCTATAAGACAGCTGGAGTTTCCAGTGGATTTGTGGACTGCAATATCGCCCTTCCTTACTAATCCTCTTCCACATGACATTCCAGGACTTCTTTAAAAAACATCAGGGGCCATGCAGAGAGTGGCTTAATTAAAACACTTACACACGGTCACACCCTGGACTAAGAGCCGTCATTGTGTGACTGAGACAATAAGCACAGTGAAAGGATAAAAGAAATTTAAATTAAAATGTAAAGGACCAGGTTTTGAAAAGTTTCTAAGCTGCACTCAGAACCTGAAATTCCTGTGGCAGTTAAGATAATTCCCGGAACTTCCCATTAGATGTGTGTCGAAATCCAACCCCCTTGACCACCTAGTTGCTTAATGACCCGGACCCGTGCAGCTCAGCACATACGCACCCCTGGGCCTAAACCAATCAATTTGAATGTATACCCCGCCTTAGGACTGACCTATCACCCCTGCCCGACCTGTTCCCGCCAATGAATGTACTAATCATGTTTGAGAGTTGTTGTTTAATTTTTCCGCGGTGTATGATGATTTGTTAAAGGGGACTATGACGTGTGTAAAGTCCCTGCCCTCTCTAAAAAATGTATATAAACCCTGTACAAGTTGTTCTCGGGGCTCTTGGCCACTCTCCCTTCTTGAGTGAACACGGATCCCCAGCGCTCTGGATCTTCAATAAAGGATAGGCAAAATAAACAGAAAGTGGAATTTGACAGTTTCTCATGCTGTTGCATGAGATGGTCTCTTGGTGGTCTCTTCCTCTGTCGTTCGCAGGTCCCTTACAACAGGGCTTGCCCTCTGTTCTGAAGAGCTTTCTGAACATGTAAGCCACTCAGCCTTTCTGGGTATTGAAGTGGATGACACCATGAACAGTCCCCAGGACAAGCTAGGCCCACCTGCCCATGTCAAGGCAGAGACTACTGAAATAAGTGAAGTCACTCAGGTAAGGTTTCATGATTCTGCAAGAATCAAATAAGTATAGAGTTGATGTGCCAGAAACCAAATTGTCAGAGCAGAATATCTCCCAGAAAATTTTAAGTGGAAATGTATGGAAGTTGCTTGAAGGATTCCCTGTACCATCAATATTACCTCAGTGTCAGTGGATCAAAATAATCCAACTCAGAACTTTTTTGTCAAAAAAACATGGTTATTTCTCTTAGCATGACCCCACTACCCAACCAGCAAACCTTGTTACCGTGTGGTATACTTACTCCCCAAGAATCTTCATACTTAAAGTTTTTAATTACTTTTATTTGAAACTCCAAAATGGAACCTCAGAGTAGCTCTGAGATGGATGGAATGTGGAAAAATATATCCAAGGAAACCGGGGTCTAAACAGTTTACTCAAGGAAGCACCTTAGAAGGGATGATGCAGAATCTGAATGCTGTCAAAATCCCACTGCCATTACCCCACAGGTGTCTGAAGAAGGCATGAAAAGGGGTCGTAGAGTAAGAAAGATGGAGGTCTTCCTAACTAAAGGCTTTGCAAGAAAAATGTAGGCCTTATGCTGGGCACAAGATAAGAAAAAAATATGTCAAATAGAACAGAGAATGAAGGAAAGTAAAATAAGTAGAACAGTGGAGTACTGATTCCAACACCAAGTAATGAGTAAAATACCAGTTAAAATGATTTTGTTAAGTTTTTTAAATTCTTCAAGGATTGTACAACCCTGTGACCCTCTCTGGGGTCCCCAGGAAGTAGGATGTATGTAGTAGTAGGGTGACTGGCTTCTCCCAGTTGAACCATGTCTGGTATCCTGGGAACCCTTGTGTCCCATAGTGAAGATAGTGGACCTGCCTGTGTGGGAGAGGAAAAGAGGGAGGAGGGGTCCTCAAGCCCTATTACAAGCTCCTGAGAAGTCTAGCTTCTCTGATTTTGTCAAGTCACCTCTGGCTCATTTTCTTATTCGAATGTGGGTCCCTTTACCCAGTTCAGATGGTTTGTGAGTTAAATATGAGGTCATCTCTCTTGAGGAAGGCTTCCATCCCGGATGTTTTAACAAGCCCACCAACACATGGAGTGTCTGGGAGGTGACCGCTCATCTAGAGGGAGCATAAAGGCTCTTGAAGAGCTCTGTCCTGGGAGGGGAGGGGACACCGGTGGAGCCTACACATGACTTTGGTCATAGATTTAGGAACTATTGGGTCTGTGCGCCTCTTGCCGGTTGCATTCAGTGACAAGGTGGTTCCCTGACATGAGTGAGGACTTCACACAGACCCTGAGGCATCTGAGAGTGTTGCTGAGGCACTCCTGGGCCAGCACTTGAGGACCCAAGCACTTCATCACAGAGCACCAGAGTGGAAAGTTCCAGGAAGAAAGGCGTCCAGTAGTGACTGCAGACCACGCCCCTTTCCTGGGCCCAGGTATAGTCTTGTATCCCAGGGATGACCAGCATTCCCCATATGACAGGGTCATTGGCCACCCCCTTGATCAGAGGGGGCTGAGATTTAATTTGATTTAAAACATTCCCATTAGATAGATTTCCATACATTTAAACATTGTAAGAAAATTTATTGTCATGTCTTCAAAAAAAATATCAATATGGACCCACATATTCTTGCAAAATCATTTAAGAGAAAAAATATATATATACTGTCAGTTACTATGTAAGAAGTTAAAATGAGGCTAACCAATGAGAAGGGGCATGCATGGGGAGGTTTGAACCATCTGCATGTGAATTTCCATTCCAGGAGATGGGCAGAAAAGTTTGAAATCTCCTTTCTCTGGTTATACCTAGGACAGGCAACTTCTCTCAGATCAGGCAGGAGACTTAGATAGGAAAGACTTAGAATGCATTCAAAATATCATTTTTACCTATAATAAAGTAAACAGAAATAAATGAAAAGACATTCAATTCTTCTTCATGGCTCAGTTTCCACCAGACACATCTCACCTGCTCCTGTGGAGGAAAGGGGACAGTTCTCTTATAGATCTTTAAGTAAAATTTTGAAGCTACAAATCCTGATCTGAGGAATAAAAACAACTATAGACCTATCAAGTATTAGAGAACACTGCTTTGTTCCAATGGGCTGCCTTTAAACACATTTGTTATGATCTATTGCTAATTCCAAGAAGAGTGTAAGAATTAGCCTCCCCATAATTGACAATTGCAAAGAATCTGTCTCCCCAAGAAGCTTCCTTGCAGAGGAAGATTTAAAATTCTCTCAGTGACAATGTCAGCATTGTAGCCAAGAGGAGGTAGAGTTGGTCTGATCTTTTGTCTAAAATATTCAGCATAATTGATGAGAGAGAGAGAGAGAGAAAGAAAGAAAGGGAGGCATTAGTTGAATGATTGATAATGGAACCTTTCTAATTACATCAGCCCTTTCCAGAGGAGACAGGTCATGGAACTTATAGATCCACAGCTACAAGTTTAAGAGTTTTTGACAAATAACTATAATTTTAAATACAATTATTAAAAGATAAGACAGATGTGAACAGCTAGCTGCTTTTTTCATGTTGGAGTCAGATAGGGACAGGGAGACTCTGCTGCCATAATGGATCCGAGCATTACAACTCCAGAGACATGGCTTAGGGTTGGTAACATTAGATTACAAAGCACTAAAACAGTGAAATTGAGATTACCTTCAACTCCACAAGAGGGAAAATAAATGTCCTATGATTTTCCATTTTCTAGAGATAACATATTTCAAAATAATGTTTCTTTTTCTTTTTGTAAACAGCGTCCATGCTCCTGATAGAAGTTTAAAATAAAATAACAATATCATTCCCACTATCATGGTGTCCTTTTGCTGAAGTGTTTTTTGTCCCCCTCTGAATAGTTTTGAATAGCTCAAAGATAGGAATTAGATAAAGGGAGAGATCCTGAGTCTCAAAGGAAGTGTCCATCAGCCTTTGAAATGCAAGAGACACTCCTGCACCATTAACATTAACAAAGCACCCAAGAACAATGGTAAATCCTCAGCCAGGTACCCTCAGTCCGCATCCTTGACCCTGTTCTTTTAACTTCAGGGCAATGTGCAAGCACAAGGAAAACAGGTTGGAAATTGTGTGGCTCCTCTTCTAGTCCAGACTCTAGCAACCTTTCCTCTATAAATATTAACATCCCACACCTGTAGGTTGTTCTCTCCCCCTCAGGAGATGGCCCACATTCTCCCTTGAGTCTGTATTCCTTGATTTATTTACCCCTGTAAGGATGGTCTGGGGACTTAGCCTAAGCAACTCCATTTTAAAACTCCAGATCGAAACCCGCAGTCTCACCAGACACACCTACAGAGCCCTCCAGTATGGCCCTCAGGCACAAATAAGTCACTTCTCCTCACCCTGACAAACTCAGAGTGAAGTCTCTGGCATGTTGCCCCTGCCCAGATAAGAGCGAGAGGCAGGAAAATCAGGGTGGGGACCACCAGACCAGATGCTTTAACCTCAGGAAAGTGACAGCACTGAGAGGATGAAAGGGTGGTCAGAAGCCCCAAAAGTTAGTATAAATGATGGAGCAAATGAAGAGACATTCAGCCAGCCTACCTGGATGCACACAAGCCTCAGAGCCTGATGAGGACCTGGACTGACATCCCAACTCTTCTCATGTGCCTGAACCTCTGCATTGTTCTCACCACTCTAAAACTTTACAGCAGCCTCTTGACTCTGGTGAGAAAAGGACTTCTTCCTATGACCATCTCCTCAGCCGGCTGTCAGCTCCACCCCAGGAGAAGCCTGCTTTGGATCCTGATCTGATCACTAAGGTCTGAGTGAGTGGGCATCTGCTGGACTTAGAGCCTAAGGCTTGAGACTTTTGATCTGACAGTTGAACTTAGCATGCAGAGGGAATGTCATGAGCCTGTCATGATTAAGTGTGTTTGCAGTGCTTAGAATTAATCTAGAATTGTTTGCTGTGGATTATGTCTATTGCAGTGCCTAACATTAAGGATTGTCATTTTCTTGATTAAGAACCAATATAGTGAAGTTGTATCGAGTGATCTGAGTGAACAAAGCATTGAAAAGGGCAGAAGCGCAGGCACATTCTTTATTTCTCCCCCTCAACTGCATAAGTCACATCTTTTGTCTATTGCAACAACCCCAAAGATTTGTCTCTTGGGATTGCCCTATTCTCCCTCTAGTGTGTCTATGCCTCTGTCTATGCCCTTGACTGGCCTATTCTGAAATTTGTTTCCTGACCATATCCCAAGCACCTGGCTGATCTTGACTTGTGTTCCACCCTCTCTCTGGGTACTCCTCTGACCCTTCTTCATAGACACATAACCCAAGTAGAAAACTAATTTTATTCCTGTTTGTTATCTACATATATCTTATAATGCCATTGGATATGCTTTACACTTTTATTTTAATATTGCCACATTATCTTATTATGAAATTTGAATTTTCTGTTTTTAACTTAAATAAAAGAAACCAAAATTAACCAAGTCTATTTTCTAAGATTGCTCTGAGGAGTTTTGTGTAGTGATATATAAATAATCACCTGATGAATTAATTTTATTAGCTAACATCAGTGTTGCCAGATTGCTTTGAAAAATTCAGGTAACTGTTTTGTATCCTCACCACACCCCAATTAGTGAGAATTAATTCCATAGCAGAAGTCTTTCTGACTCAATACGTAAATTTTACAAAATCATATGATGATTCTTCAACCCAAGTCATTGATAAATTTACCATAAAGGTGAGTTACTAATTATCAAAGATATACTCAACTTTGTAAAGGTGTGTCTTTTCAATTCTACTGAGTTCATCCAGTTTTCTATTTTTTATTCTGTCACCTTCAAACTCCATTTTTCCTTAAAAGTCCTCCCACATCAAATGTAGAGGAAACAACAGCAGTCCTAAGCCATCAACGATGGTAGAGCTTTGCATGTTGGAAGGCTTTTATCTTTTCCCCAGTGTGTGTTGGTGGTTGTGTTCACTGTTGTACTGTTGGATAAATCATGACTGCTGGGGTTTGGGAATAGATATTTTCACTGGTATTTCTTTTGCTAATATTAATACAAATAATAACTAGTATGTGCCCAGGATTTACTATAGGCGAGTTGCAAAGCTGGTTTCTCCGACAAACTTGCTGTGGCTCAATTATCTCGGGTGAGACCCTGTACCTTTCTCTCTCCCTCAATTTCATGGCCTGGAAAATGGGGGGACATTACCTAATTTCTCATGAGTTATGAGGATTTTGTGAGATAATAGAAATTAAGATGTTTTATAAAGCATCGCAGCATGATAAATACTTGTTGGAAAGATAGACGGTCTGATTCCCTCATTTGGCTGATAAAAGACAGTGAACCATAGCATTTATTCTCACAAATGTGCACTGCACAGACTCTATCGTTTGAGCCTCATAGAGACTGGAGATTGGGATCCAAGGGGATGAGGTCATAAGCCCCTGTTCATACCTATAACTAAGTCAGCACACAAAGCCAGTCCCTGTTTTTGAAGACCCAAGCTCCCTACCAATGAGTCACTATGGCCTTTTATTTTTTGTGATTCTTTTTAAATGTTTTTATTAGATCATTTTAATTGTGCAGAATAATGGATTTCATTGTGTCAGGCTCCCACATGCCAATAATATCAAGGCACAGTGTCCTGCGCTAGGCTTCTTCTGATTCTTGGTTAGCCCACATCCTTAGATTTCTACTAGTTATATATTGTGACCACCTAATAGAAAATTTGTTTTCCTCCCAAATGCATACCTCCTTCCTCTGGAGCGAGGGCCCCTTGCTGATTCCAGCTGTGAAAGCATCCTCCTGTTCAGCTCATCCCCTCCTCACCCAAGATCTCAGCATAATGGAAAATCACGGTAGTTAAATCTCCCATGATGCACGGCACTCTGTCTCCAACCACAAATCACCCAGGGTAATTAAAGCATAATGAAATACCATAGTCAGTCAGAGCCTAATGGGGGTCTTTCCTGTAGTATTTACTTCCTACATTAATTCTCTAATTAGACAACTACACTTCATCTTCCCACAAGCCCAGTCCCATATGTTAAAATGAATTGATTACTTTAAATATATAGTATACTTTTGGAATTACAATAGTTGCTGTGGGTGAAGGGGCTCAAGATGCAGGAACAGGGAGAGAATTCTTACTCTACAAAATATTGAACTGCCCCTTTGGAGTATTTAGCCCAGGTCCCTAGGTAATATCTATATTCTTGCTAGTCTCCTTCAAATATTGCCTGGCGGTCGTCCAATACACTCAGGTTTCCACATCAGCCACTTCAGCAATAACCTGTCATCCACTAGGCATTCACCTGGTCAGTAAATAAACCCTGAATAGCTGCTGTGCCAGGCCCTGTTCTGAGTCCTCAGAATGTGTCAGAGAACAAAACAGACTCCCTTTCAAAGTTGATTTTCCTTTTTTTTTGTTTTGTTTTGAATATTTTTTACTCAGAGATGGACACAATAGCTTTATTTATTTATTTATTTTGTGTGGTGCTGAGAATCAAACCCAATGCCTCACACATGCGAGGCAAGCGCTCTGCCAGTGAGCCCCAGCCCCAGCCTTCAGAGCTGATTTTCTAACAGGGGAGGTGGACAGACAGTTGCCATCAAGTGTGACAAGTGTGTTGGCCACATACCTCTTTGGAGAGAATGAGGCCTTGATAGACCTGTGGATGGAGCAAGGCCATCAGTGGGGATGTGGAGCTGACAGCTGCACTGAGAGGGGGTGTGGGCCTAAGGAAAGGCTTGAGGGAACAGTCATGGCCATTAGAGAGCTGGACGGAAGGAGCACCTGGCGAAGGAAGACCTGGAGCAAAGGCCAAGAGTGTTGTGGAATTTCTAGAAACCACTGTGCCCGTACCTATGGGCACGTTTTAAGGACTATGGCATTTGTTGTATCTGACATGGGGAATCATTAAAGATTTTGGAGTAGAGGACCAATGGGAGCTGACTAGTTATTTATAATGAGAACTCCTAAATGCCGGGCCGCAAGGAACCAAGTATTGCTGTCCCGACAACCTATCTGTTGAAGCCTTCATCTATGGCTAGAGCAGCCCTGGCTGAGACTCAAGCCCTGGACTAGGTGATTTATATTAATTCTCAGCAAGTCTGTGGGCAAGTGACAGCAGCTCTATCCCACAGAGGTTCTGAGAGGTAGAATTCCCAAGGACAGAGGCCCAAGAAGTGACATGAGTAGGTCCCCAACTGCAGCAGAACCCCTGACAGGGACACCACACTGTGCTGGCTCCTCTCCAGGTACTTTTCTGTGTCTGTCCCCCGACTTCTCCACTCTCAGCTTTTCTTCTTCTTTTTTTTTTTTTTTTTTTGAATATTTCTCCCTTCTAAAGCTGAGCTTAAAATTATCCACCTTAGCAACACCAATCCTGCACATGCCACTCAGTACTGGAAATTGTCCCCACTCTAGGCAGATCACGGCCCCTGTTTTCTTGTAGTTCTTATCACAAGCTGTATCCACTCATTTACTTGCTCATTCTTCTTCTATCTGCTACACCAAATAAATGTAAGCTAAATCACCACAAGTGATTTATGAATATTGCAAACCTAGCTAGTGTCTGGTATTTTGTGGGTGTTAAGTAAATATTTATGGATAAAGAGGATGACAAACATTTAAAAAACAACATCAAAAACAAACAAATAAGTCATTTTCATTATTTTTACAAATAAAACAGAAATAGCTCCTTACTGCCTACACACTCCAAAGCTCCCTTCCTCCATACACATAAGCGTCTTCACAGTCTGGCCACAGTTTGCCTTTATAGGGTCATCGACCACCACATCCCTGACCTCCCCACTGGAAGGAAACTCAAGTACAGCTGCACCATTATTTATCTTCAACAACCAAAAAAAAGCCTATCATTCTTGATACAGTCATTTTGCCACTAAATTATTTCTCAGTGTTCATTTATAACTTCAAACTTTAGTAAGTCAATGTGCATAAAAAGGACTCAACATACACCCATGTGAAATATTGAACTGAAATATTTAAAATCATGACTGGGTCAGTACTGATTACCCATTCTCTTCTTTCACGACTTCAGGATGCTGGGCACTGCCATTGACTCTTCCTCCATGTGGAAGGAGGGGTACGCTGAAGCCAAGGAGGCCAAGCTGCTCGCCTAGCAAGCCTCAGTAGAGGTGCCAGGGAGGGTATTCGCACCAAGGTCACCAGTCATGATGGTCTGTGCTCCTCCTCATCACATGTGCTAGAAGGTACTGGTGTCTGTCTTCCAGATCTGTCTGTCTGTCAGGAATACACTTCCGTCCATGGCTCCACTAGGTTACAGAGTACCTCTGAGAATTGCGTGTTCTAGGATTCCCAACACCATTTTCAATGAAACTTCATCAACAAATCAAGGTGAGACACATGCCAGAGCTCCAGCCACATCTGCAAGAGCCAAAAGCCAATGGAAATGACCTCTGGGGGACTCCCATCAGAACTGGGATTTGCTGACCTGAAGGAGACCATGTGCTTAAGAATGAGGGCACTGGGAGAACCAGACACGGGGTGCTCCTCCCAAGGATGAGCCTCCCCTGCCAGCACTGGGATGCCAGGTCCTCCCACTCCAGTCCCTTCCTTCTGCCCCTCCTGAAGGATCCCAGCAGATGCAGACCCACTGGTTTGGTAGGAGGGCAAAGCTGAGCATCCTCGCTAAAGTGATGCTAAGGAGCCAGACTCATGCAAAATGTCAAGTGGCCCAGTTGAAAGGGAGACCTCACTTCTCTTACTTGATTATTATGATAATACTGACAGTTATAACAATCCCTGCCACAGAGCTGATGCTGGAGATTCAATAGAAATTGAATAATGCAGAGCAGTTTTTTGACATTGCTGCCCTGCTTAATGGAAGCAGCCTGTACGCACATACATAGACCCAGTTATGCCGGGCTGGCCCGGGAATTACGGCAAATGTGGAAAATCTAATGGTGTATTAAGGTCAGTGTCAGGCCTGAGAGGCACTGAGAGGTTTGAGGAAGCAGGATACCTCCAATGCCCCCATCTCTTCTCGTGTGAGAAATTTTATATGACAAGATCAACAATCGGTGTCAAGAACTTAATTCTGTCCTCCTACCCACAGTTCTCAGCTACTCCAGGGGACATCTGTGGCATTGGAACAGATATTTGTATACGCAGCATGGTCCATGATGAAAGACCTAAAGGAGTGCTTAGAATTGGGAACTATGGGAACACCAGGAGGAGAATGCATAGAGGGTCAACACTGGAAGGGGTCGTTGCCCAGCTGTTTTCAGTAGTGGAGCCTAATGTCAACTTTCTATTAAGCCCTTTTGTCAGGAATAGATTAAAATGCTAAAGGAGAAAACATGAAGTACCTCTCCTTGTGTGTGTGTGTGTGTGTGTGTGTGTTTTGTTTTGTTTTGTTTTGATACCAGGGATTAAACCCAAGGGTACTTAACTACTGAACCACATCCTAAGCCCTTTTCATTTTTAGACAGGATCTTGCTAAGTTGCTTAGGTCCTCTCTAAATTTCTTAGATTGTCCTTGAACTTGTCATCCTCCTGCTTCAAGTTCCCAAGTTACTGGGATTCCAGGAAGCATTACCATGCTCAGCCTCAAAGTCCCTTCTTTAAGAATATTAAGATATATAATGGACAGGGAGAAACACAAACATTTGCAATGTAGTATCTTCTGTGCAACACCAAATAATCTGTGGGTTCACAGAAGGAGCTCTTTTTTCTTCCTGAGAGAGGTAAAAATGAATCAGCAATAGAGAGAAGATACCAATTTCTAATAATTTGAATCAAAGACTAAGTCAAATAAAGAGGAATAATTTTTCCATGAATTGACATAGCTTATGAAGGAGAGACACAGATCACAAACACTGGCATGGTATAGGAGCATAAATGTGTTAGCTCTTATTACTGTGACTTTATTACCTGCCGCAGACTGGCTGCAGCAAAATAACCGGGGAGTGACGAACAACTTGTGTAGATTGATACAGCAGGAGTGGGAGCCGTTTATTATAGGACAACAGAGGTATTTATACATTTTACACAGCTTATTTAAATTAGCATAAACTAGATACATCAGTCAACCAATAAGGAATCTCCACACTTAATGGCTTGCTGGCTTTACTTCACAAACCACTCCCCCTGGCAAAATGCCAGGTGCCATCCAGACTTGTTTACAGACTCTAACATTTGCCAGGCGCCATCCCGACTTGTTTACAGACTCTAACAATTACCTGACCAGAGAAACTTAGAGGAGGAAAAAAATATTTTGCCTTATAGTTTCAGAGGTTCAGTCTGTGGATGGCAGACTCTATTGCTTTTGGGTGAGGTGAGGCAGAGCAGCATGGTAGAAAGACGTGGCTGAGGAAAGCTGCTGATATCAGGATAGCCAGGAAGCAGAGAGAAAAGTAGGAGCCAGGGACAAGATACAACCCCCAAAGGCAAACCCCTAATGACCTACTTCCCCCAGTTATACCCTACCAGTTGCCACCCAGTAGAGAAATTCTTTCAAATTATTAATCTACTGATTAAGTTGTAGCTATCATAACCTACCATTTCATCTCTGAAAATGTGTGTATTAATGCAGAGGCTTTTGGGGACACCTGACACCAAGCCATGATAATAAATTTGAGGGATATGGTTGGGGATTAGTCAAGAGATAATTCTGGAAGAGTGGTGGCCACTTGTGGAAGTCTTTATGTGGTTTTAGAAAGAGCCATTTTTTCAGCAGAGGATGTGGACCATCAAGGGGCAGAGAGAACAGACTGCTTCCGAAGGGGAAGTGGAAGACAATTCTTTTAATAAATGGAATATGGAATTTCATCTTACAGACATTCAAGCCTACTGATTATAAATATTAAGCATATCCCCCAAATATATTAACAGCTACATCTAAACTAGTGTTTGATTAAACTGGGTGCCATAGCCTAGCCAAGTCTACACAAAGTTAACCAGCATATATATTGATTGATATAGGGAGATATAGAGTGTTAAATGTACTTATTGTATATACCTATTTATACAATGATACAGATCTCTATATGTCTATATTTATCAATGTGTATTTAGAGAGAGATTTCCAGGTATATCTTCATTTATATAGATATGCAGAAAATATTTTATTATTATATTTATAACTGTATCTATTCATATTGCACAGATAGATTTTTTTTTTCTTTTTTTTGCAGTGCTGGGAGTGCAACCCATGGCTTCACATATGCTAGGCAAGCACTTTACCACCGAGCTACATCCCTGACCTTTTTGGTGTCGTACTCTTAATGACTACTCCTCTTTTCAAAATATGTGTATAGAATCAGGGTTTCTAGGTTCCTAGTTTCCAGTCAAAGCTGCTCTGGATGTTGAAGGGAGAGTTTGCTAACACAAGCTCAACTGGCCTGCAGTGTTTTGAAATGGCTGGGGAGCAGGGTTAAGTCTTGGCTTCTGAGAACAATGTCTGTCCAGAGGGTCCATCCAATGACAGTAGGTTAGAAGGTTAGATCAGCCCCCACTGTGGCCTCTTGTGTGCAGTAACCCCACAGTTTGCACAGTTATGAATCAAGGACTTAACTCTGCAGTCATCAACACCCCCAAAGACTTCTAAGTACTTTTTCATGAGATAATGAGTTGGCCAACAAATTTTAGAATTTAAAAGCTTTGCATCATGACCTACAATCTCATTAAGGGGACTGTGAAGTGTCTCCTGTTGGTATTGTTTTTATTAATGTCAACACTTTGATGACATGCTGTGGCACCTAAATATCTGTGTGTCAAAATTCCCTAAGTATAAGGTCAGGAGAGGTCTTCTGCACCCAGTTAGCCTTATGTAATTTCCACACTTTGTTTAGCAAGGCTAAAATGCTCAGTAACTATTTTTGTAGAATTATTAATATTTATTTTTATCAGTGTTTGATTAAAAATATAAATATGTCCTCCTATTCACTCCCGGCTGGCTGTAGAGAATTCTTACTTGTGGTACTTCACCATCCCAGCAAGGGAGCTTTGGCATTGAAGGGATGAAAAATGGTGATGCCTAAATGCCAGGAGCCATCTGTGATCTATGTGTGAACTAAATTGGCATGGAAGCCATTAGGTGGGAAAGTCTGCTATCTGGGAACTCACAGTGGCACTCGTGCTGGTGAGATCACCCAGGACTCGTGAATTCCTACCCAGCTCTGCCAGGTTCAACACTGCACTGGAGTTGGGGTGACCTGCTGCAGCCACATAGACACACAGCCTCTCAGAGATGAGTGTGGCTTGCCAAGATGCTAATCAACCTCTTTGTTCCAAGTCCCCTGCCACAGGGAGAAGGAAGACTCCTCCCACTGAAACCTTATCCCTGCCTTTGATGTACTCCCTTAAATAAAGGACCTGAACCACTTTCTACTTGCTGGGATCCAGCTCCTACCAGGGCTGGAGAACCTATCAGGTGCTCTGTTGCCCTTTTAAAACTATCTTCTGGCTCTGGCTCTTAATTCTTCACTAATTATTTCAGACTTTCTTTTTATCAGGTGGCTCAACCTCCTAAGCAGGAAAGTACCCTGGGGGTTGTTGGTTGTTCCACAATACCTGAGCGAGATGACAAGTGGTGACAAGGCAGCCAGTACAGACAGGCACAGGCAAACCCCAAAGACCTTTGCAATCCAGAAGGTTTGGGAGCGTGGGGTGGGGAGGGCTGTTAGGTTAGATTGGCTGTGCATTTTGTAATGTCACACTGGGCACAAGGTACATGTAAAGGACCCAGGAAAACTAAGTGGTGGAATCTAGGGTAAGACTAAGGAGTCCTCAGGAAGCCCCTGGGATGTACAGAACTTGGCATCACGAGGTGGCTGGATCTTACCTGTGTTTTGTAAACTGTTTCAAATGATGTAGTCCCAGACCCTCTGCATGTGGACTGTGCAGATGTCCTCACAGCACAATTTCCAAAGTTCCTTCAAGAAGAGCAGCTTCACCTTGGGACACGGGAACAGCACCCACCAGGGCTTGGGAAAGCACTCTGCTGGTGGCTTCTGCCTTGTCTTCTCCACTTGGAAGAGTATAGGGCCCACAGTGGGCTCAGGAGTTTCCAGGAACAATCCCAAGTCTGGCTGTGTCCTGTATTACCTTTGTGATCTTGGGTGTGGTGTTCCCTTCTCTGGTCCCGATTTTCTTTCCCTGGCATGCCCTACACAGCACAATAAATGTGAAATGAACCGGTGAATGATACAGCTATCACACTGTCTAGCACAGGAGGCCTGCTTCCTGCACTAGACCAATTCGCACTTCTTTCTTTAAATTTTGCTGATATTATATCTATAATCTCACATTGCAAGATTATAGAAAAGAAATATCAGAGGCTGCTCACACTGCACAAAAAGCAGACAATTGTTAAGAATTTCTAAAATTGCAAATTCCCATCTTAATTAAATGAAAATGTGCACGTTTATGCAAACTTAGCATTGGACTTAACCTGAAACTCATTGCCTCAGCCCAGAGAAGCAAACTAAGCAAATATATTTTTTAGACTTTATTGTAATTGCAACGAACTTCAATGTCAGCTTCTCAAAGTGACCTATGCTCTGAATTTTAAATGCAGAGTTTGATCATATAAAATTGTCATTTGTATAGATAAAAACAATTGCCTTTGGGCAGTATCATATGGCTTAACCTAATACCATGCTTGAGGTGGATTCTGACGTTTTTTTGGAACCTCAGAAAAAGAAATTTAAAAATTAAAAATGGACTCTCTCATTCCCTACATTCAGTGTATCAGTGACAACTATGAGCTAGAACACTGCATGTTTACTGTGAATAAAAAAATAAAAGTAGAAATGATTCTTCTTTTCGAATAATTTATAGTTTGTTTGCAGAACTATGAGTTACAGAAATGATCTCAGGGCACAGTAAGATCTCAGAACTCAGGTAAACTGAGGGAGACACTGAAGTGCGCAGTAGCAGCAGCCTATCCAGATAAACACCAGGGAGGCTGCTTTGGGGGGGTCAGTGCTGCAGCACAGCATCATGCCTTGAGTGTCAGCAGCGCTGTGGAGGGGACTTGTGCGGGGTTTTTGTTTTTGTTTTTAGTTTGCGTGGGTATGCATGCACATGCACAAAATTGTTTATTTATTTTCAGTAGAATACCTCATCCTTTAAATCTTAGTGGGAGAAAAACATGCCCCCCAATATGCAAGACAGATGGAAGAAATCTTCCTCTCCATTCCTTGTAGCAAGTGCATGGGCACAGTTCAGAAGCTTCCTGCTCAAGACTTGTTTGTCATCGAGCAACTGGCATAATGGCAAAGGGACAAGTTTGGAATTCACAGGGTGATCACAGCTTGCAGGCAGCGGTAGTGTTTTGGAGGAACACTGTCCTGCAGGGGCTGTTCAGCAGTAGCTGTCTAACAGTGGCTGTTTAAAATTAGGCATTTAAAACAGTCTATTGCAGATTTCTTCATGTGTTGGAAGGACCCTCACAGGTATAATACTAGCTTCATCATCTGATCAGACCTAATAGATTTCTCACAATACCTTAGAGATCACAAGTGATACAAGTTTCATGTCACAATGGATTTTACCAACTATGTGCTGTGGTTTGAAATTGTATCCTTTACTAATGGGATAGAATTAAAAAGAGATAGGGTTTTAAGAGGTTCTTAGGCCAGGAGGGTTCCTCCCTGGAATGGGATTAGGCTCCCATGAAAGACATTATTTCCCCCAGTCTTTGGCTCACTTGTCCTTTGCCTTCTGCCATGAGGGGACACAGCCCTCCTCCCCTCTGGAGCATGTGGCACCAAGGTGCCATCTTGGAGGGAGATACTGGATTCTCACCCGACACTAAACCCACCAGCAGCTTGATCTTACACTTTGCAGTCTCCAGAGATTTTGAGAAGACACCTTCCTCTTCTTTGGAAACTGCTCCATCTGTGGCATTTTGTTGTGACTGCACATTTGAACTACAGAAATTTTGCCATCCCATACGTACACAATCAGTAACATTTTCCCCTTGTTCTTATATTATTCAGGTGCACGTGCACATTTTCTTTAGAACACTTGATCACAATAAACTGCCATTGGTATACTGAAGTGTCTCCTGAGAATTTCCCAGGGAACAGCCTCATGTCCTGTGAAAGAGGCAGAAACTCTCAGGCACACGAGTCTCCTGCATAGCTGTACTTTCATTGAAGCCACAGGTGGGGTGGTTGCTGCACTGAGCACATCTGTCTCCAAGGATGACTCCAGCCACTGCTCTTCTGCCAATCAGAGGGGCCTACTCACCTCCTGCTCTGGGGACGAAATCCAGGTGGTCATTTTCATTTTGAAACCAATACTGCAAGTAGCATTCTAGGCCACAGGAATTCCAAACTGCTTTCTACAAGGTGAACATGTCTAGAAGTGGAATTCTCTGTTTTATTCCTGTTTTCTTCTAGCATATGCTTATTTGGGAGGGAGAAAGAAGGAGGAGAAGGAAAGGGGAAGAGAAAATCCAGAGAGAGAGGGAGAGAGAGAAGGAAATGTTGCCATCCTACTTTCAACTGTTCCTTCTGCTCTTGCCTCCGTGTAGCTTCCACAGATGCAGAGCACGTTCATCTCCAGAACTGACCCTCTTAATGTCCCTCTGACCCTCTTCCTATAGTTTCTTCTTTGGTGCAGTCAGAGCTGAGTTGGTGAGATCACACGATTCACGGAAGCAGAAATCTCCCTGGACTTCTAAACCAACACTGGTCTGTGGGATCTCTGCATGTGAATACCTGTGCACCTCCTTAAGAGAGCAACTCTTCGATTTCTGTCCTGCTATTATTTTCTGTGTCCAGAACTCCCTCATGAGCTCTGAAAGAAAGGTTCATCAGTAAATTGTGGCCATAAAGAAGTCCCCAAACAGCAAGCCAGACTCAGTGGCTTACAACAGCTCTCCCTGATTCCTGCTCACGTGTCTCCTGGTCAGCTCGCTGCCCTACTGCCCCGCCTCAGCTTCAGCCCAGGTACTCTGTGCTTCCTCCACGGCCAGGGTTCTGAGCATGTGTCCACATGGAGATGACAGAAGTGCGAGGAGGTGAGTGGTGATGCTGGATGCTGCCGCACGCCTAGGCTCAGGCTCAGACTGGGATCCCATGGAAGCCGGCACTACCAGGAGGGACTCCTTAACACTGATGAAACCACCTCAGAACGACAGGACCTGGCAAGGTGAGGAATTGGAGCAATAGTGCAGTCCCCCACGTGGAGAGTCAGAATTGCTAGTCAATAAGGATCTTGCCATAAATATCAACCACACTTCACCCCGTTTCCAAGATTAGTCACCCCATAAATGTAAATCCCTGCCATTCTTATCCTCACCAAACAAAAACCAAAAAAGTGGGGTAGATGAATAGATGGTGGTAAAAACTTGGCTACCTCTTAATTAGAACTTCCTTGAGGGTGGAAACTGGGCCCTACTCACTATCACAGCCCTAATGTTTTAATATCTATATTTGTTGAAAAAAAATGAATTAAAAACCAATTTGCTAAGGAGTTTCAATCTTTTCCTGAGCAGCTTTTCTTTTAAAGTGCCTAATGAGCAACATTATCGGATAAAATGGAACAATATATATTTTTTTCCAGCTGATACAGGTGATAATTGGTAATAAAATAAGGAAAACCTCCAGTGCGTTTGACTTGTGTAAGAAAGGATCTGAATAATACATCAGCTTGATAATCAGAAGCATCAGAAGAAGACTGCACAGTGTTCAATGAAAACTTCATAAAGGAAAATTAAACCTCTTTTGATTTGTTGGCAAGGGACCTGGAAACCATTAAAGGGAGATTAACGTCTTCAGAAATCTAAGTGTCTGCCTTGCTCAGAGTGTGCTTTGCTTTTCTGATCACTGTTTGAACTTCCTTGACAGATGAAGACCCTTTCTTAAGAAAAACAGACTTGGTGGGTAAGTAGGTCGTTCCCAGGAGAAGTAATTAGAGAATATAAACTGGGCATCACCACATTAAGAACAACAATGGGAAGACACAGTGTGAACAGAACAGTAAATGGACAGGGTCTCACCTGGACCCACCACCGTAGTTAGATTAAAAGTCGGGTCCAACAAAAACCTATTGGTCTGGGCAGAGAGATGGAGTTAAATTTACTATATGAACTGAGAATTAATTTTGCTGAAAATTGAACCTTGACGTTTTCATCTAAAACTTGTTTTTCTTCTTGTGTTCCTTAACTCATGGTGGACACTACCTTCTCCTGGGCCTGCCAGATAAAAATCTGAGAATTGTACTTGGAATTTCCTGTACCTCAAATCCATGACCAAGAAGTGTGTGTGTGTGTGTGTGTGTGTGTGTGTGTGTGGTGTCTGTGCACATGAATAGTTTCATGTATTCTTTGCTTCACCCTTACTAGTTACAGCTGGTGGTAGGAGGTTCTGCCGGACGTGGAGATCATGAGCCTCTGTTGAGTGAAGTGGGAGGGATCCACAAGATCTTGACTGAACAGAAGTGATGACCAAAAAGGCATGTCATGAGAGGTGGCAATGGTTCACTAAGGGAAGGTGGAGTGAGAGCCACCTGTGTTCAGCATGGGTGGAACAGAAGCCATTCCGTGCGCCCAGGGTAGGCCTTGCTGCTCTGTCACTGTGACTGAATTTAAACTAACATGGTTTTATTTTGATTTTTCTTTCTCTTCTCCCTTCTTTCTCCAGGGAGAAAGAAGACGAACTCTTTCCCATCCTAGGCCACATTATCTGTGCATGAGCTCATGTACCACAGGAAGGAAGGAATCCACACTTCAGGACCAGGGCTGGAAGATCTCAGAAACAGCTTGCTCTCTCTCAAAGCTACAAGTGGATTCTGACCCTTGATGGGCACAGCTGACATGAGAGGACTTTGAGTCACCTCTTTAAAAGCCCTCTGTTCCCTCTCACAGATAAAATCACAGCCTCCGGGACAGGAGTCCCCTGTGTTTCTCCTTTGCTAGCAAAGCAATAAGCCTTCTTTTTTCCTTTTTCTCAAAACCTTGCCTCATTATTGGATTGGCCTCAGGGACAAGGCCTGGGCTTTGGGTTACATGGATATGTGGCTTTTCAACCCCTGCAGGAGCATCCAGGCCCCTGTGCTGTGGCAGAGTAGGAAGACCCAGCATCCCAACATGTTTCCACAGGCCTCCACTGAGGGCAGGGCCAGCCAGGGAGGGGGTGATCAGGAGCCTTAGGGTTCTGCTTAGCTTGAGGAAACTTAAGGCAGCTCCTGTGCTGACTCCAGGCTCCTGACCTCCCTTTCCTCGGAAGACTTTTCTAGAGAACTTAAAATCCCATGCTCTCTGCCTACTTTGAGATGCAAAGGTTCTCAGTTTTTTGTTTATTTGTTTTTAATGTCATTTTTCAGTGCCAGGGATTGAACTCAGAACCTCACACAAAGCTTTCTAACAATGAGCAGCATCCCTTGGCCCCCTTTTATTACTTTACTTTGAAACGAGTGTCTTGCCAAGTTGCCCAGTCTGGCCTAGAATTTATAAGCCCCTGCCTCAAACTCCTGAGGCCCTGGGATTCTGCACAAGCAGCTCATATTTGCAGTTTTGCTGGATAGTAGTAATCTCTTTCCCAAGGGCCCAAGAAGACACCTCGTTGAAATGCGAACAGGCAAGGTGCCTGCCCCCTCTGTGTATTTGTGGGAAGATGGTGTTAGCAAACCCAGATGGCCTGAGTGGGTGGACCTCCTCCCTAAGTCATTCAATGTTTTTCCACTAGCTCATGCCAAAAGGCAATGATTAACTCTTGAGTGAAGTAAAGGAAGTAAATAAACTCAGAGATGAGATAAATGGTCTTTCAGTTACCAAGTGGAAGAACAAGTAGCTGACCATATCAATAAATAAAGGACACTTTGACTGGCATGGAGTTTGGACCTGTCCATTCCAGCTGAGAGACTGACTTATACACAGGATGCATCATGTATCCTTGGGTAAGGATTGGCTTTGACAGTGCAGAAAATGTACCAGATAAAGTTGGCATGGCCCCAGCAAATGCATGCCTTGATCAGAGTGCTTGCTCACCCCAGGTAATTGGAGCTCCTCAACTTCCCAGCAATCTCTGCTCCTCCTCCCACTGGGTCCTCCTAGTCCCCTCAGGTCATCTCCCTCAAGCAACTTCCCAGAGACAACTCCTCCCCCTCCTCTCCACTTGCCCTTCTCGTCCCTCTACAGCCTCACGGCAAGGCCAAGCCTGGGCAGTTAAACTCCTTCTCAAACTGGGTTTGTGGGTCTGAGGGACAGGTGAATGAAAAGTCAGTCATTTGAATTAATAATTCCAGCAGGTGTCCAGTGCCCTTGCCAGATAACTATTCCATAGCCAGGATAGTGCAAAGGATATGCCCCTTCCAATTTCTTGCATCTTCCTGGGGTTTGTAAACAGAGGCAGAACTTGGACTGACAGGAGACTGTGGCACCAAGGCTGTGGGTATAGTCATTTGCAAACATCCTATTTATTCTTCCACTTATCCCAAGAAGAAAAAATGATCTCAGTTCCAAAATGAAGAAAATCAGACTGCAAGGAATTAAGTAACTGGTTATAGGTCACAGGATTGTAGGATGCTGAGTCAGGATTTAAAATTAGGTACTGCAGACCCCAAAGTCAGTACATTTCCCAAGAACTTGTACTGCACAACTTTTCCCAGGGTAATTGCGTCCTCTATTGTATTCAGGTGGTGTTTTCTCTACTTCTGTCCCTGCCTCCCCAGAGGTACCTGGCTTCATTAGGATGCTGCACCTTTAGCTGCAGGTGACTCGTTAGGCATTCGAGCACCCTGCATTTGTCAGCAATTCAGGTTAACTTGCTCTTTCTAGTAAAATCCTTTCTAGCAAAATTCTTCCCTCTTGCAAAAATTCAATAAAAGCTGAAAGGCAGGGGAGCAAGATTAGAGAGACTGAGAAAGGAAACTAGATAACTAAGAAAGAACAGTCCCAATAAGCCCATATTTCTCTCTCATCAGAGAGTTGGTGAAAGGGCCAGATTGGCAGGAATGAAAAGGAAAATCCTTTTTTATTACACTTACCTGAATAGTATTATCTCTTCAGAGGTGTTTATGAAAACATTCATACACAGTAAAACTTGCCTCTGTAGGCCTACTTTTTATTGAATTTCTTCAGCTCTCCATCAAATTTTAAAATCCCTGTCTATTACTCCATCTCTACATAAATCATACCCCTTGTCCATCTGACTCTGGCTCAGGTGCAATCTCTCCAGCTCCTGGTAATCTGATATAAAACTGTGCACCACATAGAAGAAGCAGTTATGTCCTGGGCTTCCAAATCACCTAGGGATGCATGGAAATTACCTTGTTTCATTTCTTGAGGGTAAAAATGAACCAGAATCTAGAGCAAGAGACAAAAAGGCCACTGGAAATTTTATTGCTGCAGGCTCTCTATTATTCAGTTTCCAATGACCCATCCTCTGAGTTGAGTCCTGCTGCTCTCAGTTCTGAGACCCACACCAGGCCTCTGTGCTGCTGACCTGTCTGGAACCTATGGAAGGGGCAGGCAATATCACAGGAGGTGAGGGCTAGAGATCTCTGTCACCGTGAGTGAGGAATTCAAATGTAAGGGATGAAAGGAGCTAACCCTGTGGATTCCAGGAGTGAGAATTGAAGACAACCCTCCATCTTGCTCTCTAAGACTAAATCAGATTTTGTTTTGAAAGGCATTGATGGTGCACAATGGGCTGTTAGTCTTCGAAGTTTTGCAAATTGAAAAATGCTAGAGTATTCCCCATTCAGACCTACCATCTTCCTATGCCCCTTCACTCATTCATTGAAGTCCACTCCATCAGCTCGTCAATAGCACCAGCTTCAAGAAACAGTTGAGCATTCAAAGTCCCAGGGAATGCAGGTGTTGAGAGCATGTGGAGAACAAAATCCATATTTCTTGATACATGGATTTCGTACATAGTACATAAGCTCAGCACATGAATGTTATTCAGAATATCATAGGTAAGAGGAATATGAGAAATACGTTCAAAGATCTTATGTTCTAAAACATAATGGTGCATTTCCTTTCTTTGTGGTGTAGTAGCATTCTCACATGGGTGAGGTCACATGCTGGCATTTGGATTTGTTATTTCCACCAATGTGTCCTACAGACAAGGACATTACTGTATCGTGGCAGATAGACGTCAGCGTGTGAGAGTGTGAACTTCACAGTTCCCTTCTACCACCTGTTGTTACCATCAGAGGGAAGAGCTGACCTTCTGAGTAAAGTTGAGTAACTGATCCTGGAAGTCAAGTGCCCCGTCCTTCTTTCCTGGAAGGGTCCCTAGAGGTTTGCTCTCCTCCTCTTCCCTCTCTTCTGTGGTGTCCCCAGCCCAGGTGGTGGGAACATGTTTGTCAAAGGTGAACCCTTTGAAGCCAACAGTCACTCCCACTAAGTGTCCCCTCGGCCCTCAGAGGTTCTTTATCCCATGAATGAGTCCCTCCTTGGTCATCATGGTGACCCACTTCTGCTGTCGGTGTTTTGCATTTCCACACCATTCCGGGTCACCCTGACACCGCACGTTGCTGTCCCCGCTGGAACCGCCGCCTGCATCCTGAGCCCTGAGGCTGACCAGGAGCTCACTCCAGGCTCTTCCTCCTCACTTCCTGTCTGTGGCCTTACTGCTCCTTTCCACCCTTCCACCCTCAGGGAAGCCTTTTCCAGAAAACTGAAGAAGCGGAGGTACACTGTGACCCTCAGAGCCCTCCCCACAAAGGAGACAGATGGCCGCTGACATGTGAAGCACACGGTATGGAGAAGAGATAAGCCAAATACTGAAGCACCTCAAGAGCAGATCTTCTAAAAAAAATGTGGTTGCTGGGCTTAGAAGGCAAGATTTAGAGCTCCACTCTGCCAAATGGGATCCAGCCCTGCCCAAGCAACCACGTTTTTGAGCACAGAGGCCAAGAGCAGCTTGGTCAACCCGCGGGGATTTTGTGTTGCAAGGCAGGAATGCTCTCAAAGACTTCCAGAGGATGCGGCAGCAGGGTCTCTCAAAATCACCGTCTCTTGTTCTGTTTTGTGCTGCTATCACAGAATGAACCATAAAGACTGCGTGATTCATACAGCACAGACATTAATTTATTACAGTCTGCAGTCTAGTAGGTACGAGATCAAGGTGTTGCTGTCCGAGGAGAGCCTTCCCACCACGTCCTCTCAAAGCTGAGCCCAGAGGGGCAAGGAAGACACAAATGCTGTCCCCATGCACTGGTGGGGGGGGGGAAGCAGCATTCATTACTCTAATTGTGTGAGTTGATGTGAGTCAGTAGCCCCTCGGGATCTTGGGCTTGGTTCTTGTATTGAGAGTTCAGCATCACCCTCAGGGGTTCAGGCCTCATAACTTGAATGGAGCCATGCTATTGGTTTCCTGGTAGCTCCAGGTTGCAGACAGCATATCATGTCATGGAGCTACTCAGTCTCCAAAATCATACTGTGTGAGCCAATTCCTATCATGAAATCCTCTCATCTATTTACCTACCTTCAAATCTACCTATCTATTCATTCTCTCTCTCGTTTCCTATTTCTGTCTCTTTTAGAGCTGGGACTACAGTTTCCCTGGAGAACACTGACTTATATATTGTTTAACTTCTGGTAAACTAAATGTTAGTTTATTTATCTTCAGGATATATGCATAATGCATTCTTCATAAAGCATATGTGGAGATAAAATAAATCATGTGTGTAATATTACTGGCACAACAGTAGAACTCCAGAACTTCCAATTCCTTTTTGGTCTTCCCATGTTTTCCTCTGAATCACAAATGTTTACAGAGAACAGTATGTTACCTAAATAGCTCAGTCATGACCTAACCACCTTCCACTGGGAACTCCACCTCCAAATCCTGGTGCATGGGGACTGCGTTTCTAATACGTGAATTTTTGAAGATGCATTCGTGTTTTAATTCTATAATCACCAGGTGAATTAAATGAAAGTGTCATCTGTTGATTGCCATCATTCCCTAGAAAATTTCACATGCCGTATCTAATGTATCACTCACAACATCCCGTCAAACTAAACGACCTATTCCCATTTCACACATAGACTTCACTCAATAAGGGAAGCCAAAGGGGTTAAGCTACTTACCTATTAAGCCAAGTAAAACGCTTTGGATTTGAATTTAAGCTGTATCTTACCCCAAAGCCTGTACATTCACTCACTCACATCATCCCCGTCTCTTTATTTAGCACTTAATATGTTCTAGGAGATTTACAAATATCATCCCATTTACATTTAAATTTAAAGTTTATTATCAAAATAAAAAATACATAAAAAGTCAGAATAATACCCATTTATACATATGGAAGTAAAATCCAAAGAGTTTAACAAATGAATCTAAGTCATAGCAGTAATAAATGGAAGCCTAAATTTTCAATTTATCATACAGGGTTATAGAAAGTATTATCTTAGGTTGTACATGAAAAATACATTTTTATTAGTTAGACACATAGGAGGAACTCAATTATTGTCTGCTATTATTACTGCAGGTGTGCCCACATAAACATCTTCAAATTAAGTCACTTTTCTGAAATAACGATCATTCATCCTGCCTGTTTATTCCCTTCTCTTTCTCCTTAGTCTCAAGTTCTTGTAAGAAGTGTGGTTCACACTTGGAAAAGAAGTAAGGTCAAAAGACTAGAAATAGAATATTTCATATATCATATAAGCCCACCATCTCACTCCTTGGTATTTATCCAAAAGAAGTAAAGTCAGCATCCTGTAGTGATATATGCATACCAATGTTTACAACGGCACAATTGGCAATAGCCAAGTTATGAATCCAGTCTAGGTGCCTGTCAACAGACAATAAAGATGGATGAAGAAACTGTGGTATATATATACAACAAGGGTTTACTCATCCATAAAGAAGAAATTATGTCATTTGCTGGTGAATGGTTGGAACTAGAGAACATCCTGCTCAGTGAAATAAGCCAGATTTGGAAAGTCAAAGATCAGATGTTTTCTTTTATTTGTGGATGATAGAAAGAAAAGAAAAAAATGGAATAAAAAAGGGGGGATCTCACAAAAATAAAAGTAATCCATTAGAATAGAAGACAGAGATTGAGGGGAGGGAATGGGGAAGTTCTGAAGAACAAAATCTACCAAATTACACCATGTCCATGTGTAAATATACTGCAGTGGATATATATGTATATCTATGAATATATATTTATTCATTGAATACATATATGTATAAAATTTATAATACACTCAGTAATGATGATAATAATAATAGAAGGGAGGTCAGGAGAAGAGAACAAGCAGGGCAGGAGATCAAAGAAGAGAGGGATAGGGAAGGTGCTGGAGAATGAGGCTGATTAAGCTGTGTGCATGGATGATATGGCATAATGAATCCCAGTATTATGATAATTATAATTCACCAATGAACATTTTAAAAGGAACTGTGTTTCATTTAATGCAGTGAGGACCTAATCCTGAGGAGTGTGCAGCACTCAGCAGTGAGCAGAGTGTAGGTTTTGGGGCAATTTGGGTGGATATCCAGATTATATTCACCAACTGTGTCAACCTCAGTAACAACCAGAGGAAGATGCTCAGAAGAATAATGACATTTGCTTGGGGACAGCAGAGCATCCCAATGGGCACATGTGTGCCATAGTGAACTATATGGGTATTTTGATAGGCTGAAACAAAGGTGTCATGATCCAATCTGTTAAGGGCATGATCTGACATGAGGAGAGAGACAAGTATTTGAAGCAATAATGCTTGGCTAAAAGAATTTTAAAAAACTGAAGCTCTAGTCCAAGACTAAACAGAAATGGATTGGGCAGATGCCCCTGCAGACCTTCTGGGAACAGCGGTGGTGGTCTTTGTGCACCTTTGTGGTTCTGCTGTCTTTTGAGAACTGTTCTTGCCCTTGGACCCATGAGATTCTGTCCTTCACAGCCTCCTGGTCTGACCCACTTTTCTCTTTATTTATTTATTGCATAGGGTTCAACAATAGTGATTCCATTTTGATGTTGACAACTTTCACAGCTGTCTGGACTTAGGAAAAGCCTTGGACCTCTCTGAGTCATAGCAGATGTAAAATTAGAAACACTATCCATGTCACAGCAATGCTGAGAGTCTGAAATCCCAAAGCATGCTTGCTGCATAGTAGGCACTTGATACCTATTACTTCTGCTCTCAGTCTCATTCTCACTGGGATGTGATGGGCAGAGACAAAAGGCCAGTGCAGTAGACACTGGAGCCACAGTGATCATTACTCTACCTGTCGTTTCTAGTTCTCCTCCTGGGCACATGCATGGGGTGCTTTTCCCTGCTTGTGAAAGTTCCGTTAGCCCTACTTTTAATACCTCCAATACATGGTGGCCCACAGATCATGAACAGAATCTTCAGGTCAGATTCACTGCATCTCTGCATGGTGGTGACCTAAGTGTGCATCACGTTGGAGTCTTTGACAGCGGGTGCTTGAGCAACTGCAGTACATGGGTTCCTGGGCCAGCTGGGTTGATATGAGGCATGAAGAACGAGGCTTTGTTGTAATAAGCCACTGAAATTTTATTTAACCACCGCATAGCTTAAATATGCTGACTGATGCAAGCAACATCTACCTTGATTTTTCCTTCCATTTAATTTTTTCACCAAAGAGCCTGGTTTTAACTATTCCTTTCTGTTTGCTGAGAGGCCCAGAGGGGCTTGGAAGCAATCTGATCATGTAAGTGAATGATTTATCACTCCCTTTTGGCCTTAAGCAAGGATTTGCCCTGTACCATTCATCTCTCAAGATATAATTGGACTTAAAATTAAAACTGCATTACCTTCCAATTCATTGAGAGGAAACTGGTGGTTTTGACTTAAACAGCAGTTTCGAGCAAGGCATCTATTAGGAGACTGTGAAAAATTGTTGCAGCCTGTTATGCTGAAACTCAGCACAGGAAAAGAATCGTTTTTCTAACAATACCCTACTGAGTCTGAGGTCCTAAGGACAAACTTCATGGCCAGAGGTGGTTCTGACATCCTGAGCTCTGTGCTCCTCCTCCCTTTAGCCTAAGTTGCCCCATAAGATGTGTAGTCCTAGTACTTCATCCTTGATGTTATACATAAAACTCGTTGCTAATAAGAAAGAAAAGGGGGGTTGGAGTCCAGGAACTAGAGTCAGAGCAGGGTTCAGATGACCTGACTGTTGAGAGGAGGGATGATCAGGGCTCTCCTTGTCTTTGTTTCAAGCCCCTCTTCATCTGTATCAAGTTCAGGTAGAAGGCAAAGTAGAATGCAGTAGGGGGAGAAAAATTGCCTTTGGCTGCTTCAGATTTCTTAGTGTCCTTATAGCTCAACCTGTAGACTCTAGATGTGCTTCTGGGCCCTCCAGGAGGGGACTGCTACGTGGAGTCAGGGGTTCGAATGAGTAACACTTCTGAAAGGACCCGGGAGAGGCCAAGAGGTGGCAGAGATTTCAGAATACAATGTTAACCCAACTGGGAGTCCCACAGCAAACTCTCTGTACCCCAGAGTCTCCGCCATGAGTGAACATGCCCAGATCTTTGGCCATCACCATGCTCAGTCATGGAGTGGAGAACCACAATTCCATTTTGACGGTTGGAGTGCACTGTGAAGCCTCTTGTGCTGAAGCCAGCTCCTGGAAGTCCTTTGGTGCCTGAGCAGTGAGTCACTTGCCTCTACCTCCCCTGGGGCCTTGGCGAGTGCCTGCTGGAGGCCACCGATACCAGTTTAACGATATCCAGGGGGACTGCTTGCATTCGGGGTTTGAGAAGCGCAGGATTTTATTGGAGAAATGGATGGAGGGAGATAAAGTTCTATGGTCAATCAAGGGGAGCCAAGGTCCCTGGAAGTCATATCAGATTGAGACCTGCTAATAACATTGAGAGTACACTTGAACCACTGGAGGAACTGTCTAACATTACAATTCCCAGGCCTCATAGGCAAGAGAGCAGAGGTAGGAGAAAAGGCTGCAGGACAGACTCTTGGCTCTAAAAGGTGGCTTAGACTCTTTGTAGCTAAGTAACCATGGGCACGTGACTTGACTTCTGTGTCAAGGTATCCTTATGTAATAGCGAGACTGTCTCATGGGATTTTTCATGAATGTTAAAAGAGTGTATTTTGTGAATCATTCAGAATAATATATGGCAGTTGGAAAGCATTTGTTAAATAGTTTCTATGCCCACGGACATCCTTTCATTCAATGGTCTACATTTCAGCAATTGTAGATACACCCTTGGGAGTATTCCTGAGAAGAGGAATGCATTCATGTAATGCCAAATGAAGCCTAGGAAGACTCCCTATTCAGACTTGCAATGTCTAAGGACACACAAAAAAAATGTTAATTACTATTATTACTTAAATTTGATCCAGGAAGTTTGTCTGGCAGGTACATCATGGCACTCCACAAATGCAGGTTTCCTCTTCCCGATGTTCAGCACCCATTTTTCTCAATACCTATGCCTTGTGACGCCAGTGTTTTCTTGTTCCCACCATATGCCCGGTGCTGCATCCTCCTTCCATGACTTTGCTCCTGATGCCTGTCCACTTCTCAAGCTCTCACTTAAACTCGGTGAGAACAGCAGCCAGGAGCACTCTGGGAATCCCGCCAGAGCACTTGGGGGCTTCCACCTTCACAGTGCTAGCTGCGACATCCTAAGAGGTTCTCTTTCAGTGTCTGTGCTCACCCGTCTCCAGAGCATCAGAGTGCCATCATCTTTGCAGTTCCAGGAACTGGCACTGGACTGACATACAATAGTTACTCAGTAAATGTGGAATAGATGCTTGGATCTTATTTCAAACAAGGATGTGCCTCACTCTTACAAGCTCATCCCAAGCCAGCATTTTCAGCCCAGATTGCTGTGCTGTTTCCTCTCTCCCCTCTTCACAAAACCAGGCTTTCCTCAGAAGTGCAGTCTTATGGAGAAAAGTCTTACAACAAACCAGAAGCTATGTAAGACGTGGAATTTGCATTTCTGAATAAATAAGAAAGGAAGAAAGGAAGGAGGTAAGGGAGGAAGGAAGGAAGGAGGGAAGGAAGAAAGGAAGGAAGGAGGGAAGGAAGAAAAAGAAAAAAAGAAGAAAAAAGGTTCATCTACATTTTTGTGTAAAATATTAATTTAATTATATATTTGTATATAAATATATAAAAGTGGCAAATAGCAATATTAGAATGTCTAGCACAGTGTGAATATTGACATACCAATTGCAACACTGCCAAAAATGATTAACCACCCACTGAATTTCCATAACAGTGTCGGAGCACTGCTTTGTCTCCCAGTCCGAATGTTCATACTTCTCTGCATAGGTCAAAAACACCTCAGTCATAAGCATGATTCCCAACCAGCTTTTCCCAACCAGCTAATGCTGTGATGTGGCCCCCTGTTGTTCAGTCCTGTTAACATTATTTCCAATCTATTGGTCAAAATCCTTAGTTGCAGATAGCAGAATCTGCTCTAGCGACTTTGTGTGGCAAGGCTATGCTAAGAGACAGAGACACGACAGGGTGGAGAGAAGTCAGTGGGAATGACCTGCCCTAGGTAGGAGTACTATTTTATCACTGAGGTAACTCAAAATTATTTATATATGTTGATAATAAAAAGCAGATGGGCTTTTGGTTAATTTCCTTGTTAAATTATCTCAGCAACTTTGTCATGGAAACAATATCTTAGCTCCTAGTTCTTGGTACTTCCTGGTGGAAAACATTGTTAGTCTTTGTCTTTGCCATCATACTCATTGGCATATTCCTGTGCTATGGCATTTATTGCTGCATCAATATGGTTCCAGTACTAATGAATTCTTGTTTCTCTCATAGACCATCCATCACTCAAATGGCCCTCCAGCCTATTACTTCTCAATCAGACTTCTATCATGGACCACTCGATAGACCCGATATTTTTAAAGGGGGACTCCAAACTGCTTGCCCCACATCGTCCCTTTTCAGCCTGAAGAAGCCAGAAAGATCTTCTTCACCCCCCTTCCTTACAGCAGTAAGGAGTTCCCAAATTAGAGGGGGGAATGAAGCCAGATTTAAAGTTAGGTAGTCAGTGTAGTTAGATAAATCGGGTCTAATATGGAGTGAAATCTAAAATGGAGACCATGAGGAGAATGACTCAGGGAAAACACAGGACAACTCATGGAATGTTAATGAAGTCCCGAAAAGGCCCTAGGCCAAAGTCCATCCCAAAGAAGTGTTAATGAAGTCCTTCCTGCTCAGACTACTTCTTTGGCCCACCTGTGTCCCACCCCTCGGGACTTCCCACCTACATTCCATCACTGAAAGAAACTATAAAATGGAGAGACAACCACACTTCCACGGATTCCACCTCTTGGGTCCCCTTCTTCCTCAGGGAGAAGTCTTTTCTGCTGTCATTTAATAAACTTCTAATTTCTACTCTGAAAAAAAAAATCTCTTCTGCAAATAATATATCTCCTTATTTTCTGCACCTGGAAATAACTGTTCCTGCTATACCACCCATGACATGAGGCTGTTGAGGGATAGATGATAGACAGAATATCTGCATAGCATTAGGGATATATCTAACCTGAGACTCCAGAATTATCTGGTCTATAAGAATATTAGTGTATCCAAAACTCCAGTTGAGATCTCCTTCACCAAAGTAGGAAACTGAGCTGTGCCATCACCACCTCTATTCCCAGAGACTCTCTATTGTATGTTTGGTGTGCTAGCAGGTCAAAAAAAATCCATGTCCTATGTCCTCAGAGGGTTCACTTTCAAATCAAAGACTTATTGACAAGATTGAACTGAACAAATGACATTTCATGCCTCTACCCTGGTAGCATGTGGAGCTTAGAAGTATACACACTCATATACACACCAGAGGCAGTCCTTGCTTTGCATAACATTGTGTCAACTGAAACTTTTAAATACCAGAATCGTGTCTTCATGTTGTGGAGTTCCATGGTTATTGCATGTAATTGTGAAAAACATGATACATGTTTGATATGCATGCATTTCAATTAATGTACAGCATCTTGCAAAGATGAGGATTGGCTCTAGGTACAAATAGATAAGGAGTAAGATTCACAAGGTCCATCATTAATCAAATATGGAAAAAGTTGTGGAACATCTATAAATGATGGATTTCTCCCGAACCTTCTAAACCATCTTTTCCCCCCCATTATTTGTCCTATCATGCCCATTCCACCTCCAATCTCTTTCTTCCTGTGGCCTCATCCCATGGCAGAGGTCAGAGCCCTATCACTCATATATCTCACTTCATAGGAGCTCTCTGTCTTGACACTTCTTTGCCTCCGATCCCTGCACCTCTCCTTCCAGAGTAAAATAGTATGACCATGATGATACCATACTCTCAGTGGGCTACCCATATCTTCTGCATTAATTGTCCCTTCACTGTTAAGTTTCCTGTGGCTTTCTGAGTGGGATAAGCAGATATGTACATTGTTCTTCTAGAAGATCACACACTTTGTCCCAAGGCACTGCAACTGTTTGACTTCTCCACTAAAGTTTGTTCCCCTGTTTTAACTTAGTCATATCTGTACCTTCCAACATTTTGGCCATATCGATACCTGATGGGTGGACAAGAGGATTGACTGATAAATCAAATTGAATAGTAGCTGCTCAATAAATTCCCTTTTAATCATAGACTTATTTGTTAAATCTCAGGGATACTGGAATGATAGTTACCGTGCCTAGACTTTGCACTCTACCACTATTCAGTTGTAGATAAGTTACCTACAAGTTATATTTCCTTAGACAACTCCTTAGTATTCAATTAGATAGTTTATTGAATCTTCAAAATTAGATCGTTGTATTGAATCTTCTCTATAATTGGTATTTTAGGGATGGAAAAAATGAAAACATAAATACTAAGGAGTTTTCTAAGGACATATAACTTGTAGGTAACTTATCTACAACTGAATCCAGGTCTATTTGACTTCAAAGTGTGATTTGTCTCCATAATACTTCACTCTAAGAAGAACCATGAGTCTCCCCTAAAGAAAGGTGATGGTTAAGAACTGCAGTCTGTCTCAGACACTAAGCATGTCCACCAGAGGCAAAACATGGCCATCCATTTCAGCAAGTAATTGAATTGATTCACTGATTTAAAGCCAAGAAACCACATAGCACACCCAATAACTTGGACATCAAACACAAAGGAAGACCTGGTGTCTCCAGAAATGTTGCTATCGATCCATTTATTGCCACCCTGGGCTTAGAAACGCGTGGACACTATGTGTGAATACAGAGTCATCATGTTTCAAAAGATAATGCTATCAAGTCACTCAAGACTCTGGGTGTGATTGTGACATCGCCACACTTCCCGGTAGCCCCTGGCGGGCACTGGTGGTCTGTTTTGTGACTGAAGACTCACTTGGTTCCCAAGGCTTGTTCTTTCTCTTGTTTTCACTTCTTTAGGTGTCCTGTCTCCCCCTGGTTTCAAATAAACTCTAATCTCTTTTTTTTTTTTTTTAATCTTCTATTGTGTGTCATCAAAAGCCAGGAAGGCTATTGTTTCACAAAGTTATTTATTTATTTATCGCCAAGATGCTGCAAATGCCTGCTGTGCTCCAAGGAGTAGGAATCCAGGTGTCAAAATAAGAAAGCCTGCTTCTAAAATTTCTATGATAGGTTTTTGAAGTTTAATAGTCATGCAAGCATAACAAGTAAATTCTAGGGGAAAAAAATCCACAAATCAAATCAAACAAAAAATATGTGATTGCAATAGACTCTACATTTTAATAGAAAATTGGAACAAGTACCAATCAATAGGACTTACTACTCACACAAAGGAGGAACAGTCCCTACTCAGAGATGTGGGTGGAAAAGGTGAGTTTCATCTCCATGTCTCCAGGTGGTCAATGCTGTGGGAAGTGGCCTGGGGACAGTAAGGGCGCGAAGTCATCCAAAGGGCTTAGGCTCCAGGTCAGCATTGCCTAGAGCAGGTGCCATACTGTTCTGATAGCTGCATGAAGAAACAGCTTCAGCCAAGTAAGATGGCAGAAGCCAGGAGATTGGGTAGGAAGTGACCATGGTCAGTCCTTCTACTTACAAACAACAAAAGTGATCTGACAAATTGACTTATTAATGGACGCCAAAGTACCTAAAACATTTATGGAAGATTAAGAGACTTCAGTTTGGGTTTCTGCAGTTAGGAATAAAAGGTACCCACATGCCCTCAGACTCCCAATACTACTCAATCCAGATTGTCCCCAGTTTTAGAACTGAGAATCCCAAGTTCTGGGATGTCCCACAATCCCAGGAAAACACAAAAAGATGGTCATTCCACTCTTACAGGGGAACAGGTCATGGAGATACCCCAGCCTAGGTAAGTGGGCACAGAATTGCCTTTTGCCCAGCTGTGATTCCAGAGACTAGATCTGCCGCCAGAACCAGAGACAGTCATTCTTCTAGGAATGATGCAGACCTCACCAGCAGGTGTTGTCAGAGTCAGTCTGGCAGCAGTGCTACCTGTTCCAGATTGAGGGAGTCCATGTGTCTGGATCTAGACACATTACCTGGGATCTGTCAGTCAGAGAAGGTGGAGGAGAGCTTAAAAGCAACCTTCAGTTTAAGAGTAGGAAGATTCTATAAACACAGAGGGACATTCCAATGCCCTCAAACAAGGACAGCTCTCAAGTCCAGTGACTCGTACAAGCAATTCAGTGAAGAGATAGTGAAAAGCTGAAACGAAGCTTGAAAAAGGTGTGAATGATTTGAGAAACATTTAGAAGGAAATTGTAAGAAGTCAATAGGATATGCACAGCCAGGGAGAAGAACCAATTGTTACCCCGACACATCCAGATTACATATCCAGATTGATGTTGTTGCAACCTGCTAAAATCAAAACTCAGAGAAAGAGAGGATACAGGTAGGAAGGTAATGAGGTTAGTTTCCATCCAGTTGGAGACGCCTTTGGGGCATTCAGGTGGAAAAGCCCATCTAGCTGAAACTCAAAGAAGGGCTAAATTATTCCCAGTTTGTAGGTCTGAAGAGTGCAGCTAGAAGACAGTGCTTACTGTGCCCAAGGCAATAGAGGGCAAGACTATTCAAATGTGAGACTGATCCCAAGAGCTTGCTTTCTTCAGTGCTTCATACTACTAGGATGACCTAAACAGAACAAAACAAAACAGAAGGAAAAAAAAAGTAGAAGAAAATTTTATCATCTGTGTTCAGTGGTAGAAATATACATTCTCTTATTTTGGAAGAGAAGGAAATATAAAAATATTAATAATTGTCTTGGAAGTGACAATTCCCTATGGTAATCACCTGGAATGAATTCAGAAGAAATAGTCTTTATTTTGCACATGATGAAACGGAGGCTATGAGGGATTGATTTGCTCAGCGTTAAGCAGCTCATGAACTGAATCAGGTGAACTATGCTCACTCTTGAGTGTGGAGGTTCTGAAACTGAGCACAGAAGCATCAGCATCACCTGGGACCTTAACAGAAACACAATTTTCTGACCCCAACCACATTCCCTGAAAGGAAAACTCTGGCTGTGGTGCCTGGCGATCTGTTTTAACAAACCTTCAAATAATTCTGATACATGCCGAGGTTTGACACGAGTGCTCATTTTACATTCCTAGGTAGGATGAAAATCAAATTTTGTTCTTCCACTTTTGGGTAAGATAAATAATTTAAATGAGATGCTATTTATAAGTCCCATAAGAGAGTGTCAGCTACATATTATTTTCTCAATGACTCTAATTGAAATATGATAAGCTTACAGTTCAAATAGCAAGTCAGACTCCATCAAAGCCATTTCAGTATTCTTAGAGGTGAAAAAAATTGTTTAAATTATTAATATATATAAAATTATTATATATATATATATATAAAATTCCCCACTGCTGGGGAACAAAATGGGGCCTTGTGTGTGCTATGCAGACTGCATCCCTACTTCCCTGCCCCAGACTTATGCATTCTGATTCTCAGTTATTTTAAATAAAATTTTCATGACTTTACTAATTTGTAAGCATGACATTACTAAAAATTATGCGTCCTTAGGATTCCTTATGAAGTCATCTCTAAAAGCGTTAGGAAGCTGGACATCTGAAATGGACTCCACACCCTGGAGGTGTCTGGTCCTGTGCCCACTAAGATCCTGAGCCCAACACATGCTCTCATTTCTCTTGGTACTGGAAGTCTGGCTCTTGGAGGTTGTCTATTTGTGGTCACTGAAGATAATTAAGACAAAGCTTAATCCACACTTCATCCATAGTCCAGCTGTAACTCGTGAACTGAGTAGAAGGAAGCACCAGACACTTACACGTCTCCTCCAAACTTGAGATTCTGGTTCTCAGCGAGGTATGTGACGGAGCCATGGTGGGGGGGTGAGGCCCATGCCCCACAGTGCTTCCTGCCACTTGCTGAGCTGGGTTCTGCTGAACTACCTGGGAAACTGTGGGACGATAGCCAGGCGTCCTTGCTCCTCGGAGTCTTCCTTTATCAAATGAAGTACTTAGGCAGTAGGCTGATGGAGATTCCTACCAGTGCTGGCAGGATGCTGAAAAAGAAAGATTTACCAAATAATAAAGAAATATTACCTAAGCAGAGAGAGAAAAATCCAATCACTCGTGTGTTGTGCTTTACGGAAAAGTATAAATTGTTCCCCTGCAGATGCAGATGTTATTCATTACCCTGTAGATAAATTCAGAAATGTAGTTTACCCTGATTTAGTATTATGCCTAATTGTTTTGAAGACTAATGCAATGCAATCAGCCCTGCACACTGTTTTGTTGTTATGTTTAAAAACTAGGACTTCATTGATTTGTTTGTGAAGTTTCTCTACAGGAAAAGACTTCTAGGCCTGTAGTCTCAAGACTCAGAAATGGAGGTATCTGCACACTAGAATATCTAATTGTAAAAGCTACCATGCATTTTTCAGCACGTATTTTGGTCCAACGAAGGGCTAACACTCAGTATGTATATGAATTGTTTCTTATCCTCAGAACAAACAGTAGAGGAGAACTTGGCTCCCCATCTTGCAAATGAAGGCAAATTGGAAAAGAGAAGTACCAAAGCCAAGAAATGAGTGGCTGAATGTGCTACCAGAAATAAAAAGTATAATTGGGACCCAAACCCACTTCTGCTTAACTCTTATCCCACCCCTCCAAAAAAAAAAATAAATAAAATAAAATAAAGCACATAAACCAACTTAAAAATTGAACATGTTCTATCTCTCTATATCAAGTTTCTTATATTTATTTCACTTACGGGTTATAAAACCATTATTAGCTGATTCTCTGGGTAGGAAACAATTTACCAAGGTCATAGCCCTAAACTAAGAAAGACTAGGATCCAGACCAAGCTGCTGATGATGCAAAGAAAAACAATCTAGGAGCATCAAGCTAAGTATGAATGCAAAGGACTTTGTAGTTTCTTCTCATAGACCATGGCATTGTGCAATGGTAAGTAATAATATATTCTGGGAAAATATCTCATTATGCCTAAAGAAAAATTTCTGAAAAACATACTTAAGATCAGCTGTTTATTTTTGAGAAGATATCAGGTACTCCTGTCTCAGGGACATAGACCACATCTAGATACACTGTGCACCTGAAGAGGAGAGACATATTGCCTTGATGCTGTCCTTCCCTTCTGATCAAGTCTGCTTGGGAAATGCTGAGCAACTCTTCTGCCTTGCTTCAAACTGTCTTTGGTAGAATACCATTAGGAAAATGGGAAGAGGGGTGACTTTTGTATTTATTTAATGGAAATAAATCAGATATAATGTGGGTTTGCAATTATGGGAGCTGTAAAGATATCTTTTTGAAATTATTGTTGAAATTATTGGATAATCCACTTTGAGGGTGTGAAAATGGGTTAGTTTTTTTTTTCTAATTATTGGCTGAGAAAAATGAGTACATTAGATTTTTTATACAACTAGTTAGAAGTTGGACTGAGAAGATGTCTGCAACTTCTCAAGTGTGAGTTTCTTGTTCTATTAGTTCTTAATCATACCAGTCTTACTGTAGGTTTTATATTGCTGTGCCCTATGGGAAACTGGTTCAAATCTCAACTCTGTGTATGTATAAGCCAGTACTTTTATATGATATTTGTGTTGATAATTTTAGTTGTCAATTGACTGTATCAAGGGATACCCAGATAATTAATAAAATATTTATCATTATTTATGAGTATGTCTGGTGGAGGGAAGGGATCTGGCGAGATTAAGATTTAAAACAGTAGACCAAGTAACTCTGCCTTCAGCCAATGTGGACAGGTACCAGTCAATCCATGGAGACCCAGTCAGAAGAATGATGTGGAAGAGGGGCAAAATTTCTCTCCCTTAAAGAGCTGAGACATCCCTCTTCCCCTGCCTTGGACCTGAGACTTCCATGTTCTATGGCCTTTGGACTCTAGGACTTAAATCAGTAGCCTCTCTGCATCTTGGGCCTTTGGTCTTATGCCCAGAATTTAGCATCAGCTCTCCCAGTTTTCAGGCCTCCAGATTTGGATGGAGCCATGCTTCTGGCTGCCTGGTGGCTCTAGCTGGCAGCTACTATGTCATGGAGACTTCTCAGTCTCCAAAAAAAAATTGTGTGAGTTTATTCCTATCATTATAGATGCTTTCATCCATCCATCCCTCTGTCTATTTATCATCTATCATCTACTTCCTATTGATATCTTTCCTGGAGATGGGACTGAAGTTTCCTTGGAGAACACTAACATATTATTTAACTTCTATTAAACTGGATATTAGTTTACTTATCTTCAGGATATATGCATAACACAACCTTCAAGAGCTTTTTTGGAAATGAAATATATCATATAGAGAGCAGGCCCAGCGGCCTGCTGAGGGGCAGAGCCGCCCCCCACACCCCTCGCCTGCCAGGTAGGGGAAGGGTGACCACCGACAGAAAAGGCCCAGTGGCCCAGGGCGGGACAGAGCTTCCAATCACTCCTGCAAGGTAGGCGGGCCTGCGACCCACCGGCAGAAGAGGAGCAGTCGCCTGCTGAGAGGCTGAGCCGCCCCCTCCCCCTGCGCCGGCATAGTAGAGGGAACTGGGAACAAAGACAGAGCAGGCCCAGCGGCCTGCTGAGGGGCAGAGCCGCCCCCCACCCCCCTCGCCTGCCAGGTAGGGGAAGGGTGACCACTGACAGAAAAGGCCCAGTGGCCCAGGGCGGGACAGAGCTTCCAATCACTCCTGCAAGGTAGGCGGGCCTGCGACCCACCGGCAGAAGAGGAGCAGTCGCCTGCTGAGAGGCTGAGCCGCCCCCTCCCCCTGCGCCGGCATAGTAGAGGGAACTGGGACCGAAGACAGAGCAGGCCCAGCGGCCTGCTGAGGGGCAGAGCCGCCCCCCACCCCCCTCGCCTGCCAGGTAGGGGAAGGGTGACCACCGACAGAAAAGGCCCAGTGGCCCAGGGTGGGACAGAGCTTCCAATCACTCCTGCAAGGTAGGCGGGCCTGCGACCCACCGGCAGAAGAGGAGCAGTCGCCTGCTGAGAGGCTGAGCCGCCCCCTCCCCCTGCGCCGGCATAGTAGAGGGAACTGGGACCGAAGACAGAGCAGGCCCAGCGGCCTGCTGAGGGGCAGAGCCGCCCCCCACCCCCCTCGCCTGCCAGGTAGGGGAAGGGTGACCACCGACAGAAAAGGCCCAGTGGCCCAGGGCGGGACAGAGCTTCCAATCACTCCTGCAAGGTAGGCGGGCCTGCGACCCACAGGCAGAAGAGGAGCAGCGGCCTGCTGGGAGGCAGAGCCGCCCCCTCCCCCCCGCGCCTGCAAGGTAGTCGGAACTGAGACCACCATCAGAACAGGTCAGACCTGCAACCGAGAGACAGAACAGGCCCAGTGGCCTGAGGAAGGGTAGAGCCGCCCCCCCCCCCACACGCCTGCAAAGTAGGCGGACCTGCGACCCACTGGCAGTACAGCCCCAGAGGCCTGCAGAGGGGCAGTGCCGCTGCCTGCGCCTGCAAAGTAGGCAGAACTGCGACCACCGACAGAACAAGCCTAGCGGCCCGCAGAGGGACAGAGCCGCCGCCCGCGCCTGCAAGGACGGCGGACCTGCTACCGACTGGCAGAGCAGGCCCAGCGGCCTGCCGGCGTGGTAGGCACATTGCCCCAATTGGCGGAGGGGCAGAGCCGCCGCCCGTGCCTGCGAGGGAGACTTTGCAACTATACAAGACCAATATAAATATATAGGGGGAAAATTCAATAGCACAACAGTTTCACCAAGAAGAAAGGAACGCGAACAGTATGAAGAGACAAGGAAAGAAAGGACCACAAGCATTGCAGGTCAACTCAACTTTAGAAGAGGTAATAGCTGCAGCTGATGGAATGTCAGATAAAGAATTCAGGATATACATGCTTCAGATGATCTGGAGTCTCAAGGAAGACATCAGACAGCAAAATCAGACAATGAAAGATCACTTCAACAATGAATTACATAAACAAATCCAAGAAGCAAAAGATCAACTATACAGGGAAATAGAGGTTATAAAAAACAAACAAACAGAAATCCTAGAAATGCAGGAAGCAATAAGCCAACTTAAAAACTCAATTGAGAATACTACCAGCAGAGTAGAACACTTAGAAGACAGAACATCAGACAATGAAGATAAAGTATATCAACTTGAAAAGAACATAGACAGCTCAGCAAGACTGTTAAGAAACCATGAGCAGAACATCCAAGAAATATGGGATAACATCAAGAGACCAAATTTAAGAGTCATTGGGATACAGGAAGGAACAGAGTTTCAAACCAAAGGAATGAGCAATCTATTCAATGAAATAATTCGAGAAAACTTCCCAGATTTGAAGAATGAGACAGAACCCCAAATCCTAGAAGCCTACAGGACGCCGAATGTGCAAAATCATAAGAGACCCACACCTAGACACATTATAATGAAGATGCCCAACATACAGAATAAGGAGAGAATTTTAAAAGCTACAAGAGAAAGGAAGCAGATCACATTTAGGGGTAAGCCAATCAGGATAACAGCTGATCTTTCAACACAGACTCTGAAAGCTAGAAGATCCTGGAATAACATATTTCAAACACTGAAAGAAAATGGGTTCCAACCAAGAATTGTGTTTCCAGCGAAATTAAGCTTCAGGATGGAAGATGAAATTAAAACCTTCCACGATAAACAAAAGTTAAAAGAATTTGCAGCTAGAAAACCATCTCTTCAAAACATCCTTGGCAAAACATTACAGGAAGAGGAAATGGAAAATAACAATGAAAACCAACAGTGGGAGGTAGGACACTAAAGGGGGGAAAATAATCAAAGTGGAAAACAAACCATGTTTAGTAACATAAATAAACAAATATGGCTGGAAGAACAACCCATATCTCAATAATAACCCTAAATGTTAATGGCTTAAACTCACCAATTAAGAGACACAGGCTAGTAGAATGGATCACAAAACAAGACCCAACAATATGCTGCCTACAGGAGACGCATTTGATAGGAAAAGACATACATAGGCTGAAGGTGAAAGGTTGGGAAAAATCATATCACTCATATGGACTTCGGAAACAAGCAGGAGTATCCATACTCATATCAAATAAAATAGATTTTAAGCCAAAGTTAATCAAAAGGGATAAAGAGGGACACTACATACTGCTCAAGGGAACCATACACCAACAAGACATAACAATCATAAATATATATGCCCCAAACAATGGTGCAGCTATGTTCATCAAACAAACTCTTCTCAAGTTCAAGAGTCTAATAGACCACCATACAATAATCATGGGAGACTTCAACACACCTCTCTCACCACTGGACAGATCTTCCAAACAAAAGTTGAATAAGGAAACTATAGAACTCAATAACACAATTAATAACCTAGATTTAATTGACATATATAGAATATACCACCCAACATCAAACAGTTACACTTTTTTCTCAGCAGCACATGGATCCTTCTCAAAAATAGATCATATATTATGTCACAGGGAAACTCTTAGACAATACAAAGGAGTAGAGATAATACCATGCATCCTATCTGATCATAATGGAATGGAACTGAAAATCAACGATAAAAGAAGGAAGGAAAAAGAATATATCACTTGGAGAATGAACAATAGGTTACTGAATGATCAATGGGTTATAGAAGACATCAAGGAGGAAATTAAAAAATTCTTAGAGATTAATGAAAACACAGACACAACATATCGGAATCTATGGGACACATTGAAAGCAGTTCTAAGAGGAAAATTCATTGCTTGGAGTTCATTCCTTAAAAAAAGAAAAAACCAACAAATAAATGATCTCATACTTCATCTCAAAATCCTAGAAAAAGAAGAGCAAAACAACAGCAAAAGAAGTAGAAGGCAAGAAATAATTAAAATCAGAGCTGAAATCAATGAAATCGAAACAAAAGAAACAATTGAAAAAATTGACAAAACTAAAAGTTGGTTCTTTGAAAAAATAAACAAAATCGACAGACCCTTAGCCATGCTAGCGAAGAGAAGAAGAGAGAGAACTCAAATCACTAACATACGGGATGAAAGAGGCAATATCACAACAGACACTTCAGAAATACAGAAGATAATCAAAAATTATTTTGAATCCTTATACTCCAATAAATTAGAAGATAGTGAAGGCATAGATAAATTTCTTAAGTCATATGATCTGCCCAGATTGAGTCAGGAGGATATAGACAACCTAAACAGACCAATATCAATTGAGGAAATAGAAGAAACCATCAAAAGACTACCAACTAAGAAAAGCCCAGGACCGGATGGGTATACAGCAGAGTTTTACAAAACCTTTAAAGAGGAACTAATACCAATACTTTTCAAGCTACTTCGGGAAATAGAAAAAGAGGGAGAACTTCCAAATTCATTCTACGAGGCCAACATCACCCTGATACCTAAACCAGACAAAGACACTTCAAAGAAAGAAAACTACAGACCAATATCTCTAATGAACCTAGATGCAAAAATCCTCAATAAAATTCTGGCCACTCGGATACAAAGGCACATCAAAAAAATTGTGCACCATGATCAAGTAGGATTCATCCCTGGGATGCAAGGCTGGTTCAATATAAGGAAATCAATAAATGTTATTCACCACATCAATAGACTTAAAAATAAGAACCATATGATCATCTCGATAGATGCGGAAAAAGCATTCGACAAAGTACAGCATCCCTTTATGTTCAAAACTCTAGAAAAACTAGGGATAACAGGAACATACCTCAATATTGTAAAAGCAATCTATGCTAAGCCTCAGGCTAGCATCATTCTGAATGGAGAAAAATTGAAGGCATTCCCTCTAAAATCTGGAACAAGACAGGGATGCCCTCTCTCACCACTTCTGTTCAACATAGTTCTCGAAACACTGGCCAGAGCAATTAGACAGACGAAAGAAATTAAAGGCATCAAAATAGGAAAAGAAGAACTTAAATTATCACTATTTGCAGATGACATGATTCTATACCTAGCAGACCCAAAAGGGTCTACAAAGAAACTATTAGAGCTAATAAATGAATTCAGCAAAGTGGCAGGATATAAAATCAACACGCATAAATCAAAGGCATTCCTGTATATCAGCGACAAATCGTCTGAAATGGAAATGAGGACAACCACTCCATTCACAATATCTTCAAAAAAAATAAAATACTTGGGAATCAACCTAACAAAAGAGGTGAAAGACTTATACAATGAAAACTACAGAACCCTAAAGAGAGAAATAGAAGAAGATCTTAGAAGATGGAAAAATATACCCTGTTCATGGATAGGCAGAACTAACATCATCAAAATGGCGATATTACCAAAAGTTCTCTATAGGTTTAATGCAATGCCAATCAAAATCCCAACGGCATTTCTTGTAGAAATAGAGAAAGCAATCATGAAATTCATATGGAAAAATAAAAGACCCAGAATAGCAAAAACAATGCTAAGCAGGAAGTGTGAATCAGGCGGTATAGCGATACCAGACTTCAAACTATATTACAGAGCAATAGTAACAAAAACAGCATGGTACTGGTACCAAAACAGGCGGGTGGACCAATGGTACAGAATAGAGGACACAGAAACCAATCCACAAAACTACAACTATCTTATATTTGATAAAGGGTCTAAAAGCATGCATTGGAGGAAGGATAGCATCTTCAACAAATGGTGCTGGGAAAACTGGAAATCCATATGCAACAAAATGAAACTGAATCCCTTTCTCTCGCCATGCACAAAAGTTAATTCAAAATGGATCAAGGAGCTTGATATCAAATCAGAGACGCGCCGTCTGATAGAAGAAAAAGTTGGCTACGATCTACAGTCGGTGGGGTCGGGCTCCAAATTCCTCAATAGGACACCCATAGCACAAAAGTTAATAACTAGAATCAACAAATGGGACTTACTCAAACTAAAAAGTTTTTTCTCAGCAAAAGATACAATAAGAGAGGTAAATAGAGAGCCTACATCCTGGGAACAAATCTTTACTCCTCACACTTCAGATAGAGCCCTAATATCCAGAGTATACAAAGAGCTCAAAAAATTAGACAATAAGAGAACAAACAACCCAATCAACAAATGGGCCAAGGACCTGAACAGACACTTCTCAGAGGAGGACATACAGTCAATCAACAAGTACATGAAAAAATGCTCACCATCTCTAGCAGTCAGAGAAATGCAAATCAAAACCACCCTAAGATACCATCTCACTCCAGTTAGATTGGCAGCCATTATGAAGTCAAACAACAACAAGTGCTGGCGAGGATGTGGGGAAAAGGGTACACTTGTACATTGCTGGTGGGACTGCAAATTGGTGCAGCCAATTTGGAAAGCAGTATGGAGATTTCTTGGAAAGCTGGGAATGGAGCCACCATTTGACCCAGCTATTCCCCTTCTCGGTCTATTCCCTAAAGACCTAAAAAGAGCATGCTACAGGGACACTGCTACATCGATGTTCATAGCAGCACAATTCACAATAGCTAGACTGTGGAACCAACCTAGATGCCCTTCAATGGATGAATGGATAAAAAAAATGTGGCATTTATACACAATGGAGTATTACTCTGCATTAAAAAATGACAAAATCATAGAATTTACAGGGAAATGGATGGCATTAGAGCAGATTATGCTAAGTGAAGCTAGCCAATCCCTAAAAAACAAATGTCAAATGTCTTCTTTGATATAAGGAGAGTAGCTAAGAACAGAGTAGGGTCGAAGAGCATGAGAAGAAGATTAACATTAAACAGGGATGAGAGGTGGGAGGGAAAGGGAGAGAGAAGGGAAAATGCATGGAAATGGAAGGAGACCCTCAGAGGTATACAAAAGTACATACAAGAGGAAGTGAGGGGAAGGGGAAAAATAATACAAGGGGGACAAACGAATGTCAGTAAAGGGGGCAGAGAGAGAAGAGGGGAGGGGAGGGGAGGGGAGGGGAGGGGAGGGGGGATAGTAGAGGATAGGAAAGACAGCAGAATACAACAGACACTAGTATGGCAATATGTAAATCAATGGATGTGTAACTGACGTGATTCTGCAATCTGTATATGGGGTAAAAATGGGAGCTCATAACCCACTTGAATCAAATTGTGAAATATGATATATCAAGAACTATGTAATGTTTTGAACAGCCAACAATAAAAAATTAAAAAAAAAAAAAAAAAAAAAAAGAAATATATCATATATGTAGTATTTGTAGCACAATACAGAAATCTCAAAACTTTTAATTTTCTATCTCCTGTTTTTTTTTTAAATTGGAATCACAAATAGTTTCAGAGAATAGTATATTGCCTAAATAGCTCTTTGAGTCAACCAAAGGTTTCCTGAACACACATATGCCCAATTTGTTTGTTGTTTTTTAATAAGAATGTCTCCTTTTATTTCCGAAACTTGTATAGAATCTCTCCTGACAGAAACTCTTTTGGCAGTGCATTTATTACAGGGAAGGTTGTCCCTGGTCTGTTCAGCTAAATTACATGAGTAACCCAGAACCACTCGATATGCTAAGCACAGACGGCAAGTGCTGAGGAGGTTAAGAAAATGATCTGAAAGGAAATTAGGTAATCTCCATTGAAAAGGAAAGTAAGCTTCAGGGTTCTTACTCTATAGAGAGACTGAGTTGTTGTTTCTTTAATCCATGAATATAGGACTCAGCCGAGAAGCAAGGCAGTAGAAAATTAAAAAAGACCAGAATGCCAATGGACCAGAATATGAGTCTTAGATATATCTCTTACGGAAATGAGGGAACAACATGTATCAGTTAGCTCTCGCCACATAACAAAATACCTTATCACTTACTATCTTAATAGTTATTTATTGTTTCTTAGAAATGTATGTGTTAGCACAGCAATTCTATAATTGGGCTTCACTAAGTTCACTCCTCCATCTTTAATCATCTGAAAGTGGCTAAGTCACTGTTCTAATTGGGTTAGGCTTTCTCAAATGTCTCAACCAGGTAAATAGGATGACTGAGCTCTGTTCCTCATGTCCCATCTCTCTAAAAGCTGACTCATGCATTTTTCCACAGTGAAAGCAGAACAACAGAGTGGAGAGAAGTGCACAAGACCTCCTGAGCTTGGCTTGGAGCTGAGAGACACAGCTGCTGCAGGAACAAGACCCTGCCTGGCTGAACTTTTGTAATTGTTTTCTTCTCTAGCTAATTCTGCTATCAAGGTAGGATTGAAGACAATGACTTCACTGTTTGAATCATATACTGATAAGAATTCCTTTTATTAAAACATTATTAAAAGCAAACAAAAATGGAGTAAACAAAAAATGTGTCTATTTGTTCACACAAATAAAAATTTCAAAGCAAAATATAACACAATCATTTCAAGGATGAAAAAGAATAGCTTTTGTCTCTCTCCAGTGATTTTCTTTGCTCCATTGTGGAATTCATATTGTGTAGATAGGATTTTTCCATAGGGTGGCAAAACTGCCTACCAAGAATTTCCATAGTCTTTGGAACTCTGTTCATTACAACAACAACAACAAAGAATGATGGATGGAAGAGGGGAGGAGAGAGAGAGTGTTTCACTTCTCTGAAGCTCAGAAAAAATCTTAACAATAAACTTTCATTGACCCAACTTTGATTACATGACCCAAGAGCTCAGACCAGTGCATTCAACCCATTTGGATTGAGATGAAAGAAGAGTGAATTTCCAAAAGGAAATCAGAGTGTAATTACCAGAAGAAGAGGAAACAGAAACTGGGCTGGCAAAAAAATAACTGATTTCTATGACAGATGATATATCTGCATCTGCATTTCCATAACATGCTATTATCTCTCTTTTCCTGCTGCTGTAATCATGGATTTTATTCTGACTTATACACTGTTGTATAATTTTCTTGCATACAAAGAAAATGAACTATAAATTTTGTTACACTGGTGTTCCTGGTGTTATGCATAACACATAAGCAGATCTTTGTTTTGTCTATTTTTTAAAGAAATTTTATTGAGTTTCTGTTACTGATTTCTTCTTATGTTTTTAAAACTCGAAAAGGAACATGTACTTGTTTTCCCCTTTTTTACCTGATTTTTATTGCCTTTGGATCCAGGCCAGTATACCCACTTGGTCTTCAGCCCTCAGAAGTTAGATGAATCTAGTCTCCTTTTGTCCTGATTAGAGTCAAGTTGACTGATTTGTGAAATTATTCCATTAGACCCACATCTCAATCTTAAACAGGCTCAGAATTCAAGCTTCTTAGAGTAGCAGCAAATAAAAAGCAACAATTTTCACACCTGGAACAAATCTGGTCCATGCATTCTTCGTCCATTTGTGTATATTTGGAAATCTTTCAAACAGAGGTTGATATCACCTGGGCAGGAAAAAATATATGAACAACTGATACTATGGTATTATATACAAGGGAAGGAAGAGAGAAAACAGAAAGCACATCAACTGTTATAAGAGAGAGTGGATCATAGACAAGAACTATTAATATTCTCATTTTTACCTAAAAGAGTCAGATACATTATGAGACATAGCTTCATGCTCTTCATCCAAACCAGAGACCATTCCTTTGGCTTTTACTGCCCAAGGTCTCCTTTGAATCCTTTTTAAGTCTCCATGGCTCCCATGGTGAACAGCACTATTCTGGTAGGATGAGATATTTTCCAGAGTCTGTTATTACTTAACATTGCAAAATGCTATGATATGTGAGAAGAAATCACAAATATATTTTACTCATGCTTAGCTCAACACTTATGTGTGACTATTCCTTGTGTTACCAGCAGCTTTCTTTCTAATGTTTCTCTGGGCTTTGAACCATGTTTGTCACATGGGTCAGCACCCCACACAAAGGGTTACAGCCAAGTTTTCCTCTTGGCTAGGGCTGTGATCTTAGGCAAATGGTTTCCTGCCTGTAACTCATGTAATACCCCTACTTGACTCAGACACATTTAGTACCAATGGATTTTTTGGGCTGTAGAGAATTTCATGAAAGCCTGGACTGTCTGCATTGCCTTCCCTGGTTCTGTTTGCCTCTGACATCTGGTAAGTTTGTGGGTGACTCCACAGATGAGCTACAGTAGCACACTTGATGTCAAGTATTGTCTTCAACATCCAAATGAGTACTGCTAAGCCCAGTGCATCTTTTCACTGAAGAATATGTTGAAAACTGCAGCAATGTGTCTGTTAACTTTTGAAGAGATAATTATACATGTTTTTGACTACTGGATCAAAAGTTCCACTGGGTTAATCAAACTCTGAAGTTTTGTCAGATTTTTTCTCTCCTCCTGTGGTTCTTGTAAGTCACATTTGATAAAAGTCTGTTCATCAGGTCTAATCAGCATAGCAAAGATGTAGTGTTTGGGATGTCAGAATGATCAATAACTTTACACACTGTAATAGGCAGAAAGAAGAGACTTTGGAGGTATTCTGTTTGACGTGGCAGGTAATACAAAACTGTTTCTGATGGTTCTTTGCATATTAAAAGGGAAGAAGGACCATAGAACAGGCCAACAGCTGGATGCTGGGTGCCTGGGAGGGCTGTGCTGATTTGCTCAGCAATGATACTGCACATGGACTTTCAGTTTGCAATTGAGTTTATAACTTATACATGTTTATGCTAATTTACATTCTTTTTTTCAAAACAGATTTAACTTCTGCATTGGCTAAAGAGGCAAATTAAATGAGACTGTCATGATTTTGCAAACTTGTATCTCTCAAGTACTTGGTGGTGATGCTTATCTCTGCAGTCCCCCCTACTAAGGATAAGTACTGCTCTTGGATTAAAATATCTCTAGAAAGAGGAAGTTTCTTCTTGCCTGTTCTGACCCTGATAACCCTGAAATGAGAGTGAGAAAGCCAGATGGGGATTCTCACAGATATCAAAGAAGTCTACTTGAGGAATCATGAAAAGAACTACAGGTTGACTTTACAAAATAACAAAACCCAGTTTTTTGCTGGGTAAATAAGATTTTTTTTCTATCATTTGACTGCTAAAAGCTTTCACTTTGGGTACCAGACCAGCATTTTTGATCTCCAGGAATTGGGCTGAATTCATGACCAGTATTTAATATGTTCTTTCCCTTAATGTAGAAACTCTTTAAAAAATAGGTTCTTGACCCTACAGGGAAGACTTGGAAGAAGACTTTACACTACACACTGTGAAAGTTCTTTTTCTTTATTATTTTATTATTATTATTATTATTTTTGGTATCAGGAATTGAACCCAAGGATGCTTAACCACTGATCCTCATCCCCAGCCCTTTTCATTTTTTATTGTAAGACAGAGTCTCACTGAGTGGCTTAGGATCTTACTCAGTTGCTAAGGCTGGCTTTAAACTGGCAATTATCCTGCCTCAGCCTCCACAGCCACTGGGAGTACAGGCATGTGCCAGCACCCTATGTGAAAGTGCTTTCTTAAGTCTCTGGTGTTGCATCCCAAAGCCTGAGGATGCCCTGGCATCAGGCCAGATGCCAAAGCAGATTTGGGAAGAAGAGTAAATGAGCATCTTGACACATGATTTCCATCTGGGATTCATTCTCCAAGATTCTTTTCTCTCTTTCTGGTGAATCTACGAGGGAATATAAATATTACAAGAATCTGTCATACAACACACACACAAAAAAAAATACTGAAGCATAAAGTTACTCAATAGTTCAAATCTGACCTCCCTGGATTTTCCAAAATTTATTCCAAAACTTGTTTCTTTAAAATTTTTAATAATTATACTGCTTCAGATTCATAGTGTTAGATAAGTAGACACACAAACCACGTGAGAAAACAATGGAACAAATCAGCCCAAACAAACCAAAATACTTTGATAACAGAATTCATCAACATCACCGTGGAAGAAACGTCAGAGAAGAGTTTACAATGTTCATAGTGAAACTTGTCTGCAAGGTAAAGGACATTGTATGGAGTGAAATATAGGAAGTGAAAGACAACTTCAATAAAGATATTCTGAAAGAAAAATTGGAGCAGAAATCCTCAAATGAAAGAATCAAAAAAACAAATTAAAAATTCAATGGAATGTATCAATAGCAGACTAGACCACTTGAAAGACAGAGTTGCAGGCAATGAAGACAAAATATATAATCTTCTTAATAAAGTTGACCACGGAGAAAATATGTTAAGAGACCATGAACAATGCTTCTAAAAAATATGGGATAACATGAAAAGACCAACTTTAAGATTTATCAGAAAAGACGAAGTCTCAGAAACACAAACAAAAGAAATGCATAATCTTTAAAATAAAATAATGTATGAAAATTCCTCAAAACTTAAGAATAAAGTGGAAAATCAAACAGAGGAGGCATATAGGATACAAAATATACAAAATTACAACACAACCACACTAAGGGTACATTAATATAAAAATGCATAATATATAGAATAAAGGTAGAATTTAAAGGCTGCCAGAGAAAAAATTATTAGCCACATTAAGAGAAAAAAACCAATTGGGATCTCAGCTGATGTCTTAGCCCAGACCTTCAAAGCTAGGAGGTCTTAAAATAATATATGCCAAGCTCTGAAAGAAAATAGATTCCAATCATGAAAACTATACAACCCAAAATATCCAGCTTCAGAATTGATTATGAAATAAAAACCTTCCATCATAAACAAAAGTTAAAATAATTTGCAACTAGAAAGCCTGTACTATAAAACAAACACAATAAAATATTTCATGAAGAAGAAATAAAACATAAAATTGAAAAAACAGCAAATTGAGGAACCACACATGATGAGTAATCTATCAAAGGGGAAACCAATTCAAACTACAAACCAGAAATAAGTAAAAATGACAGGAATAAATATCATTTATCAATAATAACATTGAATATAAGTGGGCTAAATTCATCCATCAAAAGACATAGATTGGCAGATTTGTTTAAAAAAACAGGACCCAACAATATGCTGTCTCTAAGAGACTCATCTCACAGGCAAAGACATCTATAGACTGAAGGTAAAATAATTGGAAAGAACATATCATTCACATGGATCTTGTAAACAAGCAGGGGTTTCTATCCTCATATGTGGTAAAGTAGACTTCAAGCCAAAATTAATCAGAAGGGGAAAATAAGGCCATTCCATACTGCTTAAGGTAATTATACATCAAAAAGTCATAACAATCATAAATGTTTATGCCCCAAACAATGGAGCATCTACATATAACAAACATTTCTCAATTTTAAGGATCAAATAGACCATAACATAATAATACTGGGTGTTGCTTCTTGCCTTCTTGGATAGATCCTCCAAACAAAAAACTAAATAAAAAAAGAATGAACTATAAAATGCAGTTAATAATTTAGACTTAACAGACATATATAGAATATTTCATCCACCAATGACTGAATACATATTCTCCTCAGCAGCGCACAGATCCTTCTCTAAAACAGACCATATCTTAGGCCCCAAAGTAACTCATAGCAAACAAAACGAAACAAAAAAAAAATAGAGATAATACCTTACATTCTATCAGATCATAACAGAATGAAATTAGAAATCAACAATAACAAATGTATGATATATGATATATGTCAAGATCAATATAATGTTTTGAGCAACCAATAAATTTCTGATACTTAAAAAAAGAAATCAACAATAAAATAAAAAATAAAAAAATAGAAGCTACTTTAACACCTGAAGACTAAATAATACACTATTGTGTGACCAATGGCTAGCTGAAGAAATCAGGGATAAAATGCAAAATAAAACACTTAGCAATAAAGTGAGAATAGTGACACAAAATGTCAAAATCTCTGGGACACTTTGAAGGTGATTCTAAGAGGAAAGTTCATTGCATTGAGTTTATTTATTAAAAGAATAAAAACTCATAAAATTTAAAAAATAAAGCTAACATTTACATCTCAAAGCCCCAGAAAAAGAAGAACAAATTAAAACCAAAAGAAGTAGAAGATATGAAGTAATTAAAAGCAAAGCTGAAATCAATGAAATTAAAACAAACAGAAAGTTCACAAAAAATCAATGAAACAAAAAGCCAATTCTTTGAAGAAATAAATAAAATTGATAAACCCTTAGCCAAGCTTACAAAGAAAAAATGGGAAAAAATTACCAAAATTTGTGAGGGGAAAGGAAGTATCACCACGAACACTACTAAAATACAGATGATAATCAGAAACTATTTTGAAAATATATACTCTAATAAAATAGAAAATCTTGATGACATCCACAAATTTCCAGAGACCTAAGACCTACCCAAATTGAATCAGGAGGACATTACAATTTAAACCATCAAAAGCCTATAAATAAAGAAATGTCCAGGACCAGATGGAGGGAAGAATAGAATTTCATTGGATTAGACAAAGGGAAATGAAGGGAAGGGAAGATGGGAATAGAAAGACAGTAGAATGAATTAGACAGACCTTCCTATGTTCTTATGAGAATACAGCACCAGTGAAACTCCACATCATGTATAAGCACAAGAATTGGATCCTAATTAGAATAAGTTTTACTCCATACTCCATGTATGTATAGTATGTCAAAATACACTTTACTGTCATGTATAGCTGAAAAGAACAAAAAAAAGTTGCTGGTTTTTTTGTTTGTTTGTTTGTTTTTTAACAGAGATCAAGTTTCTGTACTGGTTTAGATCAGAAACTCTCGAAGGCCTACTACTCTCCATTGTTGTAGCTGAAGTCAGGTACTTGCTGGTAGACCCAGCATATTACAGTCATCAAGACCTACCTGTCTAGAGCTTACCGATTTCATTTCTAGGGAAACAATGCTCCATTAACCACTAAAAGTATATCTGATTCTGTGTAGCAGTTTGGGCTGTTGGCTTTTCCATAGCTGTGCCTACCTTCTTTCTAGGGGCTAATTGTTATCTACTTTTTTTCCTAGGCTGGGATCCCTACAATGGATCCACCACAGTGGAAGCATCTCCACTGGGCAATATAACATATAAAGAAAAGCGTCTTGGTCCATTGATGGTTCTAAAACAAAACACCTAATTTATAAAGAGAAGAATTTTGTTTCTCACAATTCTGGAGGTCACAAGTCCAAGATCAAGATGGTGGTACTTTCAGTGTCTGTTAATTGCTTAGTCTCTTCTTCCAAGATAGTACTTTGTTGCTCTATCCTCCAGAGGAGGGGACCCTGCATCTGCACATGGCAGAAGGGGAAGAAGGAAATGAGACAAACTCCCTCTGTCAAGTCCTTTCAGAGGAATGCTGTTGTTCTTGAAGGTGGAGTATTGACTCAATCACTTTCAGAAGGACACAATACCCAATACTATTGCTATGTGGAATAAATTTCTACATGAATCTTGAACAGGACAAAAACATTCAAACTCAAACAGAATATTTAGTAGAGTGAAGGTGTTCCCCATGCAAATGCCCTCCCCACCCCACCTCCTGTGTTGGTGAGAGGAAGGTATGCTGGGTTGTTTCCTAGGGTGTACTTCAGAAGTTAGTGTTCAGATTGCACATGGGAGGTCAAAGACAATGTTTGCATCTCCCTAAGATCCTGAATTCTTTCTTCCATGTCACGCCCAGGAAGCTTTTGTCTCTCAATCCGATTGAGTCAACCAGATAAGTGAGCTTGTGCAGCTACTCATGCTCTGTGAGTTGACACATCAATCCAGTTTCTCCACTATGCAGCAGCATCATACCCCATTCTCTGGGGTGTCACAACCTCACAGTCCATAATCAAACACAGGTTCCACATTTCTTTTGGAGGAAAACAGGTATATACATGCAAATGTATGATCTTATATGTACACATACATGTGATATTACATACATATATACTATCTCTGACAGAATTTTGTGTAACACTAAGCAATTAGTTCTGCACATGAGAAATCTATGAATAGCTCAGAAAGGCATATGCTCTTGCCTTCCTGGGTATTTCCCAATGAAAAGGAATATGCAAGCTGTGACTTCAGGTTGCAATTTTAGAAAACCTGTGATATTGCAATGAGGAATAGGTATGCAAAAATATTAATGATAAATAAGTAAATGAATAACTAAATTAATTGGTGAATCACTCAATTCTTTAGCGTTCCTATATATGTGTCATATATGGGGGTGAGCATCATTAAGAATACAAGAGTAATCAGACCTGAGTCCTTTTCTCAGTATTTCTCTCTTCTACAGGACTAATAAGGCCTGTGTACAATCTGAGCATCATCAGCACGATCACATCCTGAGTTGAGAGTAAGTTAAAGTTGACTGAGAGGCATAGGAGGAAGAAAGGAATGGAATCCATTAACAGATTGATTCACGGGCTCAACACACCTGTTTGTAGCAGACTCCGTGCACAGCTGGAGATGGGAATAAAAATGTTGTCCTTCTTCCGAGGTTTTCCACATGATTTCACAACTGCATCCCAGCAGAAGACTTAAAATAGAGATGTGTATTGAATTCATATCATTGGCTCTGGAGGAATGGCAGCTGATGTAAGTGGGGAAACTGGTGAAATCTTTCTGGAGGAAAATCCTGGGAGACAGGCACAAGGGGCAGGTACTTAGGATTGATTGACAGCAGTAGGGCTGTAAGGCTCATGAGTTCATGAGGTACAGTATATGGGGTTGAACTTGTGGGGAAAATAAGTCATGAACCACATCATGCTGTTGGGTTCTGTTTTCTGTATAATGGATAATTCATAAAGGATCTTAGGGAAAGTGTCATTATCAGCTCTTAATTTTAGAAGAAATATAACTAACTACAAGACAGGTAAAAATGGATGCCAAGGAGCAAAAATTGAGGCAGAGGAGACAGGCTATTGCAGTATGTGAGTTTATACAAAGGTACCTAGAACTAAGAGGATCCTGGGAGTAGTGAGGGGGCCAAGTGGAAGACAGATGTTTTAGAAGGTTGACTGAGTAGTACTGAGAGATGGATTGTGCATATAGCTGGTGAGGTGGAGAATCGGAGTCTGTTAGACCTATTATATGACCTGGACTTCAGAACTGCTTGGGGAAATGGAATTAGGAGAAGGCCTAGTGGAACATCTGAGCTGGCATGAGAAGGGATTGGCTAGAACCAGGGCTGAAGAGTAGAGTCTGGAGTTGAGGCAGAACTTCTCTGAATGGAAAGCTCACATCTTTCCCTGGAAGGAGCTCCCTGCTCAGTGGCACAGTTTCACAAGCTAAGTTCCTCTTTGGGTACTAACATTATTATTATGCCTAACACAAGAGTTCCAAATCCATTTTCTGAGGCTTTAGGTATGTGCAAAAAAGTGAAGATTGTAGATTTTACAAGGTTTTACAACCTTCCTCATAGGAAAAAATGTGCACATCCGAGGAGAGCCTTCTGGTATGCTGCCCATCAGAGGTGGCTCAGTTAGTCAGCAAAGCTATATGCTAAAGAGGCACCACTTACCCAAGATCAAGTCATGGTTCAGGGATGATTAATCAACTCTAATTAGGTGGCTCACTAATTGATCCCTGGAGCTTTCTCCATTTGACCTCTGGTAAAAGAGCTCAATACCTTCACACTCCTCTGGAGACAAATGAAAGGCTTGCCATTGGTTGAAACCACATAATTCAATTAACCCATTTAATGAATCCAAGGGTGAGTCGAGCCATTCAAGCACATATTGAGTTTGAAGAAGAAATTGAATTGGAATTTGTCTTTATCTTGTCTTTTGATAAATACTGTCTAGATTCCAAAACTCTAAGTGCAAACCTCAAGAGAGGATCCCATAAAATGAGGTGGGTTTTTATCTACATTCAATATTAATTCTTACTTAGGTTTTCTTTACTTCAATTTTTTTCTTATTTAACTTTCAAAATCCTGCAAAGTTGCATTTTTGAAAATAGGAAGGGTCTGGATTAACCCATCATTTTAAGGAGGGATAAGAATTTATAAGCATACAATATTATAAACTAAATAAGTAAATGAAAACAGGCAAAACACATAACAATGGAATAGTATTTGTAATATGTAAACTTGCTCTTACCAAACAATGAAAAATTATACGTGCCTAAAATTAAAAATGAGTAAAAATAGAACTATTCTATTTCAGCAATAATAAATTGAAATGGTGAATAGGAAAAGTACATTCTTTCAAATGTTCATCAAAGAAATGCAAATTAAAAAATCAGTAAGACCATAGTAAGTTTAAAAGTTGATTCACTTTCAGCTTGTAAGCATTGACAAATTATATTCTAGAAAGATTCTATCAGTTTTCTGGGGTACCAATAATACATGCAAATTCCATTTTCCCACATAAAGCTAAGTATGTGTGTGCATGTAGAGATATTTAATTTTTGTCAGTTTTTAGGTACAAAAGAAGTAGGTCACACATCACTGGAAACAATATGATAGCATTTTGAGGATTAACCAGAATTTTAGGTATATGGGTTAAAGAACTGCAAAAAGGATAGTGTCTACATGGACCCGTTGCCAAATCCTGGTCTCCTGTGTTTCTCAAAGTTGATTGACTTGATCTCTCCACTAAGCAGTACAGCATCAAATGCAACAACTAAAAGATAAATATAGAAACTGAGAACCAGGTAGAAAATAGTTATTTAATTTACTTGCTCACCCTATGGAGAGCTATTCCATCCTGCTTTTTAGAACAGAATTTACCCTAAAGAATAAAAGGTACCTGTGAAAGGTTTGGATTCAATATAAATATTTTATTGCATAAACCAGTTTCAATGCAATAGGCTGCCTTTAGATATTCAGATTCAACATATACAAGAATATACATGTGTTGATGGCTTACTCTACCACACATTGGGGTGGTAGTCTTCTGTTTACCCCTGGTGACCATGTGGTAACATAGCCAGTGCCTTCAGGTCCCAGTAAAGACAGGGGAGCTCAAAACTGGGAAGGAATTCATTTAAGGCAACTGAGCCAGTAGCAAAATCAGAATTCTACATGGGTCCTGACATGACTTCTTTCCCCTGATCCCCAAATAATATCACACACAGAGTTAAGTGCCAACATAGTAAAGGTAAGGCTGTGTGAAAAAATAAAAGAAAAAATAGCCAAAAACACTGTAATCTCTAACAAAATAAGAATAAGGAAGGAAAGTCCCAGGGTGTTCAGAAGTTTTCTTTTGCAAAAGCAATGAGATGTGGTGGATGGGGAGGGTCCATGGGAGGCAATGGCACCCTGTGTAGTCTCTCCCTGTCTCCCTGTACTAGGTTTCTAGCTTTGCCAGATGAAATTATCACAGACTGAGAGACTTGAGCAGCAGCAATTTATTTCTTATAGTTCTGAGAGATAGAAATCTGAGATGAAGGAGTCAGTGGGCTTGATTTCTCCTGGCTCTGCCTCCTCAGCTAGCAGAAGGCCTCCTTCTCCCTGGGTCTTACGTGGTTTCCTCAGCACCCAGATCCCTTCTTACATGGACATGAATCACACTGAATTGGACCCATCCTAATGACCTCATCTTTACTTACCTTTTTGAGGACCCTGTCTCTACAATACTGTCACATTCTGAGACACTTGGGGTTAAGACTGCAGTATATGAATTTTAGGCAAAAAGCAAACGAGATCATAAAACTTTCTTCTTATGTGGGAGAAGAGAATGGATGGTACTTTTTTTCTTTCTGCTTTCAGGATCTTTTAAATTGATGCACTATAATATAATATGTAATATTATATAATATAATAATATATATAATATTATATTATATATAATATAATATTATATATTAATATATAATATAATATAATAGTGGAATTTGTATAAAATTTCTTAATGTTTCTCTTTTCTAAAGAAATTTTTTAAAACTTCGTCTCTGGTAGGTCCACGAGGGACTCACTCAAACAGTTATGTGCTGTCTTCTCTACTGATTGTTCTGCTCTGCATTACATGTCAGTATTGCTGTTTTCAGTCTTTTTCTTCAGAATTGCAGTTCCTTGAGGATATGTGATCTTTAGTACCTAGAAAGTGTGTAAGGACTAGTTGTGAATTACATCAATTAAATAAGTAATGATTTATTCTCAAACAAACAAAAGCATGTTGAAAGAGTCTCAAGGAAATGATTAACCCCTTTTGAATTCATTTGCCCCCATGGACACGTGCCTTGGAAAGCTCAGAGTGGGCAGCAAATAATGGATGGCTACAGGGAAAAGTGAAGATGGAGAGGCAGGACCCAGTATGTTCTGCACAATCCAAGGCCAATCGCCATGGTTATTTTGTTTAAAAATAAATACTGAGAATATAGACTAGGTCATGAAAAAAATAAAATACTTTATTGTTGAACCAATAAATGGATAAGAAAATGAAGCAATTGACAAGTGAGGAAAATGAAAAAGCAGTAACAGAGCAATTAGAGGGTGGCAAAATTCAGAGACAGGAAGCATGGAATAGCCTCGCCCTTCAGGGACCTGTACTGGCCTCCATTGTGACCAAGTTCCCCCAAATAATTCTCTCACAAACCCAAGTGAGAGGCCCTGACTAACCCAGGTAGTCACAGGCTTCAGCAGGTGGCTGGCTGAATCACATGAAATCTCGCCTTCCTTGTGCATGTTATCTTGCTCGTATAACCTGGACCTCACTTCCGTTGTCTGAAATGAGCACCTGGGAGGGGTTCAGTGGCAATCTCCCTGGAGACGGAGTGCAGATTGCTAATATGTCTTTGGAAGTATCAACTCTTAAACACTGTAACTCACATTAATGTGCAAGATCCCAACCCCTCCCTCTGCAGATGGAAGGCAATGTACTCACCCTGCTTATTACAAAAGCATCAAAATGGGCTCTGTTGGTAAATCACAAAGACACTTTCACCTGTTTTGGTTTCAGAGTTGTTTTTGTAGAACTTCTTCATCTTTTTTTTTTTTTTAAACTTACTTTCTAGAGAAGATTCTGGAACATGCGGAGCTGGGTTCAAGCAGCACATGTCTTTGGCATAGATTTTTCAGCCTCAATTTTAAAACTCTTTTTGGAACCATAAAACTTTACCTGATCAGAATGTCCTTACTATGTGCTAGATCCTGAGAAATATGCAGAATTTTTATAGTTTCTCCTCTAAGACACAAAATAATTTTGTGTGGGAAAGGAACATTTTAATTCATCCACTTAACACAAGAGAGCAGGTTCAGGAGAGCTTATTGATCTGCTCCAAGGCATGCAACACCTATTTTCTTTCTTGACTTGGGCAGCTCGTAGATGACCAGAGCCCATTGTTGCATGAAAATTTGGTCATTCCCTCTGCTTTTACTTATTTATAAATTACATAAGATTTATGAAATCTACTAATTTGCTAATACAATTAAACAATAAGTGTAAACTAAGAAGTAAGAGCATTGAGTTTTGGGGATTAATGTCTTGTTCATTTTCAATGACTTATAAAGATATCTGAAAATATGTACCATTTTAGAGGTTCTCCCACGTCACTTTATCCCTTTATCCACAACTCTAATTGTCATGTAAATTTAGGAGTTCACCATAACTCAAAGTATTATATTTATATTTATTTTGAGTCTCAAGGCTTCTTGATTTTTTTTTTTTTTCAAACGGATGAAACTCTTCCCTCGGGTTTATTTGAAAACTTTGAGTCTCAATGAACAGTAAGTCACCCTCCATTAAGAGTAAAATTATCCATTTAGTTGTGCTAACTCCTTTTTGGAGTTGATATTGAGAACACATTATTTGAAGGTCTGCGTGTGACCGGCAGTCCTCAAGTCTGGGTTGGTAAAGGGCTCCTGTAGAGGGACAGAGGGCAGATGCACAGTTCCTGTCAGGGTCACTCTACCATCTGAGCACAAGGCAGCCCTAGACTATCAGAAACAAGTGGGTGTGCCTCACAGCATGAACAGAGAGGCTGGGGCTTCCTGCATTAGGAGCTTGGTCCCCAGTGTAGGGTACTGAGAGGTGGCAGGCCTTTAAAACGAGGGTCGGTGGGAGGCAATTTGTCCATGGGGGATGCTGCCTTCAGTAGCTAATGCTGGTCTTGTGCAGCAAGTTGAAAACAAAAACAAGCACACCCCCCTCCTCTCTTAGCTTCCTGCATTACTAGGTGTCCCTCTTGTATACACTCCCACCAGGACACCATCCCTGCATGAGACCTTCACCAGAGGCCCAAAATGGGGCCACCATGGACTCCCAACCTCCGAAACTGTGAGCTAAATAAACTTCTTTTCTTTATAACATCGCCCAGCCTAAGGTGTTTGAAAAAACTGGAAAACTGACTAATACAATATGTTGAAAGGCTTCATTTTCATTTTTAAGTTCATACAATTTTATATGCTACAAAATATTCTTTTGATTTTTTTTTTCCAATCACTTAAAAAACAAGAATTGCCCTTAGCTCACAGATTGTCTTAAAATACATGACAGGCCATATGGCTCACAGGCTGCACTGGGCTGACCTCTGACCTAAGCTGGGGGGTTTTAACACCGAAGAAAGAAGATTTAAAAAAAAAAAAAAAACAGCTTCCTGACTATTTGGAGCTTGCATTCTGTTGGGGATGACTGACAAAGAAAGAAATAGGGCAAACCTGAAATGAATGTTCACAAAAATTAGAAGCAGTAATAAAGCAAGCCCCAAATGTGGAAGAGACAATTCACCTGGGAGTGTCCTTACATAGGACCATGTCAAGCTGTCCTTTTCCACTGGAGATGCCGGCCTGAATGGCAGGCCTTGGAGTGAGATTATTAAAGGATTTTAAAATAAGTCTAGCTAAGAGGCAATTGTAAATTTTCTCTAAGCCTTTGTCTCATTGTGCTCTGCTGTACTGTGACCTCCTGGCTTTACTGTAATTTTTTGAAAAATCTACCACATACAGATAGCAATGCACATTTTCGTGTAGTGGGCAGCTCTGAGTAGTGGAGAGCTGGAGGTAAAGGGGTTGCGTTCCACATTTAGGTGAACACACAGAGGTCAAGAAGTGGGAGCAGCTCCTAAAGTGAGCTTATGAGACAATTCAACAGAAGCTGAAAATCCAGGAACAAAGTTTACCCCTTCCTCAAAAAACTATATCAGGCATTGGTAGGGTAATGATGATTCCCATGAAAAGTGAGAAACAGTAAATTAATTTCATATGACTGTTAAAGAAAATCTACTGCTAATTGCTGAGTTGCATAGGAAGCATCCTCTCATATAGGGATTTTCATTTGCATGTGCTTCTTTCACCTTTTCACAATTCAGAGAGGAGCCCGGGACAGATGTCTTCTCTTATGTTATAGACAACTCTTTTGCTGTTACTCTAGGACCCGCGTGTTTCCGTGGGAATGAAAGCTGGGTAAAGAGAGATCAAAAATTTTATTGTCTGTTCTCTGTTTTGTTCACATCTGGATTCCCAGTGTGCTTGATCCACTGTCTGACACAAAGAAAACACTCAATAAATTTTCTTGAATGAACAAAAGAAAGAATAAGTAAATAAAGGAGCAAATGAATAGAATAAGTAGAGAACAAGGGAGAAAATACCTTAAGGATTGATTTTTGAATCAAAATTAAGGAAGCATTCAGGCTTGTGAGAGGCCTAAATATATATTCTCCATGGGATTTCTTCTGGGCAAGGAGAGATGAGCTTTTTTTTTCTCTCCACAGGATGGTGCTCTCAAGGAAGGCGCACTTCTCAGGGTGCAGAATTTCCCATCAGGACACACCCACTGTAGAAGCATTTTATTGGTGTCTGCAGCTGTGAACTCCCTGAGATGTTCTTGGTGAAAGTACAAATTTCACAGAATTGATGGGTATATTAAAACCTGAGGTTGACAAGACCCCAAACTCTGATATTATCTTTGCATCCTCTTCTTAGCAAATCTATTGATTTTTCTGCTGTCATTCATGCTAGTCTTTTGGATGGTGGGACTCCAAAGCCATAGATAAGGTAGAGAATGATCTCACACTATGGTCACACTGGCAGGGAGTAACTGGGATCCTCCCTAGCTCTGTGCCCTCTTCCCTCATCATGCTGTGAACTCATTGGTGGCAGGGGACATGCATGATCCCTTTAGTATCCAGGATTTAATATAGAGTCTGCCATGGGTCCACCACTGAAAAACTTAAGTCTGCCTTTCTCTTATGCGCTAAAGCAGTACCATTGGCTTTACTGTGACATTCTAAGTAGATGCACACATTAAAGAACCTTCAGATTTGCAAGTCTTAGTTAATATAACCATCAGCCTCCAGTATCAACAGATCCTCGAGGTTTTACAGAAGTGAACGTTAAAATACTGCTGAACCAATTTGTGGTCCCACCAGCAGTGTATGAGAGTACCTTTTTCCCCACATCCTCGCCAACATTAATTGTTGTTTGTATGCATAATAGCTGCCATTCTGACTGGAGTAGATAAAATCTTTGAGTAGTTTTGATGTGCATTTCTCTAATTGCTAGCGATGATGAACATTTTTTCATATATTTGTTGATTGATTGTATGTCCTCTTCTGAGAAGTGTCATAGAAAGCAGTATGGAGATTTCTTGGAAAATTGGGAATGGAACCACTATTTGACTCCGCTATCCCTCTCCTCTGTCCATACCTGAAGAACTTAAAAACAGCATACTACAGGGACATAGCCACATCAATGTTTATTGTGGTGAGCCGTTCCTATAGACCGTGGCCGCCATTAGAAGATGGCGCCGGCTTCCACTGTGGCCTGTGATAAACAACTCCTTTTTTGGAGAGTTGGCACGTAATCCCTTATCACCCTATGAGAAAGCTCCACGTGGCAGCTTTGCATTGGGGCTTGAGATGCTTTATTAAGGCTGGGAGGGGCATCCGAGAGGGAGAAGAAGAAATATCAAGGGCCTGAATAAACTGCTGAAAGAAGATTCCTGAGTTGCGTCTTCCTTGCGGGCAAGGGGTCGCTACAGTTTATAGCAGCACAATTCACAATAGCTAAACTATGGAACCAAACTAGATGCCCTTCAATAGGTGAATGGATTAAAAAAATGTGGCATATATACACAGTGGAATATTATTCAGCAGTAAAAGAGAATAAAGTCATGGCATTTGCAGGTAAATGGATGGAGTTGTAGAAGATAATGCTAACTGAAGTTAGCCAATCCCAAAAAAACAAATGCTAAATGTTTTCTCGGATATGAGGAGACTGATTCATAGTGGGGTAGGGAGGGAGATCATGGGAGGAGTGGACAAACTCTAGATAGGGCAGAGGGGTGGGAGGGAACGGGAGGTAGCATGGGGTTAGAAATGATGGTGGAATGTGATGAACATTATTATCCAAAGTACATATATAAAGACACGAATTAGTGTGAATATACTTTGTATACAACAAGAGATATGAAAAATTATGCTTTATATGTGTAAAGAGAATTTTAATGCATTCCACTCTCATATATAAATTAAATATTAATTCTAAAAGTTCTGAAAAAACTGCTGAAATATTTATAATAGAGTTGGAGGATATGTGTGTGTGTGTATATATATATATATATATATATATATATATATATATATATACATTTTGCTGATAACTGTTTAATAATGTCTATTAGTTAATACAACCATCAACTTCACCTACTGAAGTTCAATCCTATGTAAAAATTATTATCCAAAGTACATGTTTAAAGACATGAATTGGTGTGAATATACTTTGTATACAACAAGATATATGAAAAATTGTGCTTTAGTTCAATCCTGTGTAAAAATCCCGTCTTTGCTCTCGAAGATCTCTAAACCAGGCACAGAGACAAAAAGTGTGAAATGAGTCATGGAAGTAGGTATCTTAACACAGATTTGATAACTATAGTGAGGAAACATATCAGGCATGTATAAGAAAGCAGATCACACAAAGAGTGGAGCACGACTAGGGAACAATATTGCTCTGAAATTCTCCTTTAAACGAAGACTTGAAGGAAGATCAGCGAGAATTTTCTAGGGTCAGTCAGAAAAAGGTCTTATCTTAGGGCCTGTGACATGCATCAGTGGGACTCTACGATGTGTTTCCTTAAACAAGTCCTAGGGAAAAAAAAAGTGTACTCTGGTGGTAGTTTATATCCTTGTTTTGAAGAGGGAGTAATTATTGTAATTAATTCTTCTTTTTAATGAATATTATGAGTTAATACTCATCAAGGTCAATTGTCCCTCAGGATCTATAGGTGATGGATTTAGGACCACCACAGGGGTACCCAAATATAAGGATGCTCAAGCTCCTTGTACAAAATGAATAGTATTTGAATAGTATTTGTGTATAACCTATGCACCTCCTCTGGTACACTTAAAATCATTTCTGCGTTACTTATACCAAATTCAATATAAATGCTATGTAAATAGTTGTTTATTATAGCATTTAGGGGATAATAACATGGAAAAAGTACAGAAGTTGTAAATTTAGTGAATACAGAATGGTTCTGTTTTGATATTCTCAATTAGTGGCTTGGCTGATTTAGTATTATTGTTATCGTTGTTGTTGTGGTTGTGCTGGTGATTGAGTCTAGGACCTATCTCCATGGTTGGCTGAATCCTTGGATATGGAATCCATGGATGTGAATGGCTGAAGACCTTACACAGAAGAATGTCAAGATTGCTTTAATTCTAGAATTCTCAAATTTGTTGCTACTGTTATTTTTATTAATGAATATAAATCTCTAAGTTTTATTTACTGATCAGATTTTCATGGAGAATGAGGACACAATATTGTTCTCAAAGTAGTGGGGAAAGACCAATGGCTTAATGTAGCTTATCATGCTCAACTGGAGCATTAGGTTTCAGACGGAGTCACTAGAATTTTCTGTTCCATGGCAGCAATCAGAAAGCGAGTCAGGGAGGGGTGAGGTGAGGCCTTCTTCACTGTCAATGAACCCTTCTGCACTAGCAGTTGGAAGCCCAGATGGCCTCCAGGTGAATACCAGCTGAATTCTGCTCCCGGGACACTGGTCAGTGGGGGCCAGAAGAGTGTCCTCAATGGGTTTGAGAGTCACCTACACACCGGGGGACAGTCCCCAGTCCAGCTATGGAGCTATGTGTAAACCAGAGATGCTGACAGAACAAAAATTAAAACTCCTTTGAAGGGACCCCAAGTCTGTGGGTCAGTGGTGGCCGTGCTGTAGACAGCTAAATGACACAAGCCCCAAAGCAATGGGCTGAAGATTTTGAGGAAAGAACAGAAAACAGCTTGATAAAGAACAAAGAGGGCTTGGAGAAATCATTTCAGGGGCGTACCTCAGCACAAACAAAGCCCAAAAGTTCAGCAGAGCTTGGCCAATTCAGAGAAACAAAATCCTGCGCAGTACCTTGAAAATGCCAGATGAGGACATAACAGACAGGCATGGGGCTGGAGAGTCAGGCTGCGTCCTGTGTGTCCTGCAACGGATCCTATTAGATCAAGCCTATAAAACACCCTGCTAAGAATTCTATATTGTCAATTTTCTCTCAAAGTGATTAAAAATTCCTGATTCAAATGGATGGGAAGAGTTGAAGACAGATGATTATATTTTTGCCTGTCTCCTAGGAGATACCCATGGAGCAGCCACAGAAATAGCATCATAGCTGAAGCATCACAGCATGAAAACACACACACACACACACACACACAACATGTACACACACATATCAGGCTGATTAACCAGAAAATTATATCTCTAACAATGGCCAGGAAACAGAGGGAATTAGCTGATTAGAATACATTTCACAGGATATTCAAGGTTTCGGGTTGCACATTTGCATCTTTCAAAGGTGTAATTATGTCAGATAATATACCCTATGCTGGAGGTTTTACATAAACACTTGTGGTCTAGTTCAGAGTTATCTCTTCGGCATGAAGCAGCTGTTAGGAGAAAAATATAAGCTATTAAAACTGTTTGAATTAGATGTGGTCTACTTGTTTAAAATATGCAATGCTTAGTCACTTATCAAGCAGAGGAGTGAGTTACTGTTTGTTTGTTATGCAAAACGTGTGCCTGGATAAGGTATACAAATTAAGTGGCCTGTAGAAGTGTATGTTACCAATTCTGCAAGAAGCTTTATAGCAAGTCGCTTTAAATACACATTGCAATTCCAGATAAATTCTTTATTCATAGACTGCAAATGAGAAACAAATATTGAAGGCCACGACCAGGGAATGAAGCAATAGGAATATCCTCCTTTTTTGTTGCAATGGTGTTTTAATTTCACTTTGTGATCATAAACATGATAGCCTTGCTCTCTCTGAGCAGTCTTTTAGAATATAGAGGATAGATTTTAAACCTGTGATTTAGTTAAGATTCAATTAGGGAAGCAGAGACAGAATAAGTATTAGGGAATTAGGAATTCAATTTCAGCCATTTGTGGGACAGTTGGGAAGGCAAATGCAGCAAAAGGATCACAAGCTGCCCAGCAGCCCCCATATGGGTAGGTGATTCACCTTTCTGAAGGTGCAGGTGCTGGAAGGGCAGGCGTGGAGACTGGTGGGCGGTCATGGATCTTGATGGCTCCTCTGAATTCTTGGTGGGGCATCCGGCGGTGGGCCAGGGTTGTTCTTCATTGGTAGGGCTCCAGTCAAGAAGGAGAGCTAGAAGTGGACCAGGAAAAGCAAGAGTATCCATCACTTACCTTTTCTAATCACACCTTCAGGTTCATTTTATATTCACAGGATTTTCTAAAGGAGATTTGGCTGTGTAGGGAACTTGGGCAGAAAGTACAAAGGGTTGCCCTAGGCTCCCCCCAACACCCTGCCCATCCCCAACCCAGATCCCCTGCCATTAACTTCTTGCTTAATATGGTACATTGGCTGAAAATGATCACTTTATTAACAAAACCCATCATTTACATCAGGGATCACTCTCAGGATACCCTGCTGTATGGATTTTGACAAATGTGTCATGTATCTCCTATTAGAGTATCATAGAGAAGAGTTTGGTCTAAGAAACCCTGAGTTGCACATAGCATCTGCCTCTTTCCCACTTTACTGGAAAAGACTGATTTGTCTTTTTTTTTTACTGCCTCTCTAGTTTTTTCTTTTCTAGAATGCAGTACCCTTAGAATTATCCAGGCTTTGGAATTGACTTGTTTTACTTAAAAATGTGAATTCAGGTTTCCTCTATGTCTTCACGACTTGGCAACTTGTGTCTTCGTATTGCTGGTATTCACTGTATGGATGCACTACTGGTCACCTGTGGAAAGGCTTCATGGTTGATTATGAGTTTTGACAATTAGAAAGTTATAATTAGAATCCCAAGATTTTAAAGGCTAGTGCTTCACTTGTGCCACCCAAATCCCATGCTTGTGTGTGTGTGTGTGTGTGTGTATGTATGTGTGTGTGATCAAAGTAAAGCTGATCAATAGAACAATAGAGGAAGGGCACCATCCTAGGAAAGGAAATTGCTGCTTTACCAAGTCAACACAATATACAGTTACCACAGTCCACACTTCTCAGTTCACCACCTACATATACCTCTGTTAACTTGCTTCACCTCCAAATAAAGATGCTATTAGAACTGTGTGTCCACCCACCACTATGAAAACATCCTTCATAGAAACAAAAACATGTTAAACCTTTGCCCAAAAGAGAACACCAAGACTCACATACTGTTTTGTTCCACGTTTCAGTTGTATTTACACCTTTATATACAGAGTCACACCCAGTTAGAAGTCCGATAGCATAAATACTGAGATATAATATTCACAACTTATAAAATGTATATAATTAGCAGATGAGGTAGGGAATGTTTTGACAAAATAGTCACACACATATTCACAATTATATATATAAATATTATAAATATTATAGTACTTGTTTCTGCAATTGATCACATGTTGGCAGCTGGTGGTTTTAAATTCCTTCTACTTCTATTGATACACTTTTCTTTTGCTACCTTAGCTGCTCACAGTTTTGTAACTAATGAGGTCAAGAGAAACCTTTGCTCCTATGCAGTCCAAGTACAGCGGTTCTACATGTGACCAGCTGTATGGAAATCCACCAGCTCTTATCATAGGACGTGGACATATTGAAAGGCACCAGGGCAGGTCCTGCACCACAGATGTGGTCTTCCTTGTCATTACTATGTTTAAAACCAACTCAAGACCAATCACGCCTCCAGAACAACAACACCATTTCTAACTGTTTGCTTCATTGACTCTGGGAGCACAAAGCGGACTCATGATACCCTCACCTTGAAAATTAATATACTATGGCCATTTTCTGGTGAGCACATCCCTTTTTTAGGAATAAATATCTTAAATCAACAGAGTCTAAAATTGTAGACATAAGAAACAAAAAACTCATTAATGGATGATTAGAGGTGATAATGAAAGGAGCCATTCATTCCTCTCCTTGATGTTAGTTCCCAGAGCCCTGGCTGGAGGAGACAGAGCACTACAGACTTCTGCTTCATTTAGAGCTTAAGTAAATTCTAGAGAATGTCCCCTCTTCCTGAGTTGTTGCCGCTCACCTGGCACTGAAATGGAAATTCCAGGAAGGACATTCCATTTTTTTCCTTTAGGCTGTCTGCTTTCATGTGAAGGGTGACATTAAAAAGCAAATAGGCAGGGCTGAGGATGTGGCTCAAGCAGTAACGCACTTCCCTGGCATGCGCAGGGCGCTGGGTTGGATCCTTAATACCACATAAAAATAAAATAAAGATGTTGTGTACACCGAAAACTAAAAAATAAATATTAAAAAAATTCTCAATTCTCTCTCTCTCGCTCTCTCTCTCTCTCAAAAAAAAAAAAAAAAAGCAAATAGGCAAAGAAAAAAGAACAAGTGAATTCCACGAGCAAAACACCATAGTGGTGGGTGGACACACAGTTCTAATAGCAAAACTCCTCTTGCACTTCACAGTCTATAAAATGAGTTTGACTGTCAAAACTGTGTAGCTCGGTAGAAGAGCATTTTTCTAGTGGTGTGAGGCACAAGTCCAACAAACTTCCCTCCAAAAACCAAAACAAACTGAAACAGGGTTCTAGGTGGGATACCTTGATAATAAAGACGGCATCCAGTAAGTCTAAGGATGGCGGCTTGGGCACAGCATTTAGAGCAGAGTCAGAGCCCATTCCAGTGGGGATAAACTCCACCCGTGACAGAAATGCTGAGCATGCTCTATCTGTCCTGGGGCTGGTGGATCCTTCTGGGAAGTGTGTGGTCTATCAGGTGAGCCTCAGCAGTGGTCGTGGCCTTGAGGGAGGAAACCTATGTAGCTGAGCAGACTTACAGCCTCCATCCCTGCTTCCATTTCTGTCCAAGTTCTTGTGTAAGGACAGGTGCGCCTGGGGAAAGATGTTGTCAGATACCCACAGGAGGGTCAGCTTGTCCAAAGACAATTAAAAACCCGAGATCACTCACCAGCATATAAACATCTTTCCATGTGTTTACACTCCAAAAAGTTTATGGAAGTCTTTTCTTCCCCACATCTCTACAGAATTCTAGGTTCTTCTTATTGCTCTCTGGATTGGGTAGTGAGTCCTATCTAACATTTTGCCTCAGCAATTAGACTGCACAGCTCTCGGGGCTAGGCATCTTGGTTTCATGTATGTTTTGATGTCAGGACTATGCTCCATGCAACTTCTGCAGCTCTCTGTTACCCGCAGAGTGCTGAGTGTAAGGTGGGTAGTGCACAGGCCCTGGATGAGGCTGCAGTGGGAAGGGAAGACCCACAGAACAGACCATTGGCATCATGTCTCATATTCCCATTGCACTGGCACAGAGGATTTTAAAATCTCTTTCATATTATATCTTTCTTTCAGAAATATGTTGCTAGTATCACTTGATTCATATTCAAGTAATGTATAGGATGAACTCGTCTCAGCCTCTGTACATCACATAGTGCAATTTTAAGTCAAGATGGAACTATGGTGAGGCCTTGGCCTAGTCTCATCATCTCAGAATTTCAGTTTGCCCAGTCTGAAAATAAAGACACAGTTGCTAGCTAAGGACATTACAGACTAAGGAAATACACACTAACAAACTGGGCAGCACCTAGAAGTTTAAGTCACCTAAGTTACGCTGTTCTCATCTCCTCGGTCGCCTCCCTTATGCAGTGTTTGGGGAATTCATGTTAAGGAAATGTCTGTGAAAGGCTTTTTACATGGTTTTATATCTATCCCGGGACCTGAGTGATGGCTGATTTGCCAGCCCAGAGAAGAATTCACCAAGACAAACAGAAGCAGTTAAGAGAGTTTATTGGACAAAAATAACACTGTGCCTTCGCAGTGGGAACATGACAGAGACATCTGCAGTGGACCCTGTGGTGTCTGTGCTCACAGAGCTTCTGAGTTCTTTGTTGGCCTTTGGCGGGCTTTTCGTAAGCAGTGGTTTCCAGTAAAGGAGGAGTGATTGATATCCCTGTACCTTGCCAGTAATGCGTATTGCGCATGTGTGAAATGCAAGTTCCAGAGTTTTACATCGGTGTGTGAAATGCATCTGATACATATGGGGGCATTAAATAGGGGCTTTCCTTGTTAGATTATTATTGGTCAAACTTGGGGGTCTTATCCCATGTTCTGGGGATGGTCCAACCATCTTTGGAAAACAGGACATCTTTCTGTTATTCTTTTGGAAAGTTAGCTCCCCTGCTAAGAGCAGTAGGGCAGGGTGGAAGGGAGGTCCCCAGCCTCAGGCTGGTTCTACTGACAAAGGTCGCAGATCTATCCTGCCTCAGTAATAGCTGCCTGGTCATCAGGTTATTTATTACCTGGTAAAGTAGTGCATTTCAGCCAAGGAGGCAGGAAACAAATAATCAGTGTCTATGAAAACATCATTTAACCTTAAAACATGTCTCAATGACTTTAATATTATATGGCCATATGCACCCTTCTGAGCCCATGAAAGTAAAATGGATCATCAGGCCTGGGGCAAATGATGTTCATCTCATCTTTCTTGTGGTTAATATATATTAAAAATGGTTGTTTTGATCAGGATTCAAACAAAGTTCATACAGTGTTGCTATTTGTTATATCCAGTAAATCTATTTTAATCTTCAGACTCCTCCACTCATCTCTTTAATTTTAACTTGTATAAGTTATTTGTTAAAGAAATTTGGTTATTATTCTTCTAGACTTTTCCAGAAAGTAGGTTTTACTAATTGCATCCCTGATGTTCTGTTTATCATGTTCCATTGGACTCTGGATTCTCTTTCAACTGGTGATGATCTCTTTAGAAAGACTGCTTCATCCAGCAGGAGGCACACATACCCTTTCTGATGGCTTCCCTTATGTTGGTGTACCAAGATATCGATGATTATTGGCTATATACAGTAACTCATCATGAATTGAAAAAATAGTGATATTCTAATTTTGCAGTCTATTTTTTAAAATTTCTAGTCCTTTATTTATTGCATAATCAGAATTGGCCAATGAGACATAAAGAAAGTCTCTTTGAGCTGGTGAGGGTTTAGCAATATGTCCCTTCTAACTCACTGAGATAGGTGCCAGAGGAGGAGATGCCTGTATATCCTGTCGCGTGCAATGCTGTGTGAGGACCTCAACATTGGAGCTGCCACAGCCACATTAAGTCTTACAACCACATGGTCAGGCTCCACCAGACCTCACTGAGGCAGGATTTAAATTTTTTAAAAAGAGGAAAACAGGGACTTTCAAGGCACCTTTGAACTGTAAGCCAAATGTTTGGAATTCTTGTTATCTGAGGAAAAAAAATTAATGTATGCTACTTTTAAATCACATTTGTTCTTACCTTACCTGCTGCTCCAAGTGTGTTCAGTAGGCTGATGGCAGAGAAGGCTAGCTGGTTTCATTCCTGTGACTTCCCGGTGGGACGGGCATGCTGACATTGTTCCTCATGTGTGGCACGGCGAGCCACAGGGAAATATTTTCTAGTCTTACCCGACTTACGTTAAGTGGCTCCCATGATTCTCATCATCCTCATCTAGATCAGATTCAATGCTCACTCAAAGCCTATGACACTTTTGATTGATGTGAATTAAAATACATTTTTTTAAAATTTGGCTTTTGCATATTTGGTTTTGATGTATGACTGAAATCACCTAGATAAATTTATTTAAAATAAAGTCTCTGAGTTTTTAAAGGGCATCCCAAAGTAGTGCCATCTCTCTTGGGGACTCCAACAGGTGACATGCTCAGATACTTTGAGGATGACTTAAACTTGTCAAATTTATTTGTATTAACACTGAATTAGAAGGTTGCAGCTCTAACATCAAGCAACTTAAATAAAACATGTACCACAATTGGCATCTTGAGCTTTAAAATGTATATAGGTTGAAAAAAATTTGCAGACAACAATACAGTCTCAAAATGCTAGTTAATAATTTGAGTTTTCTCTCTTCTTCTCTTCATTAGCATGACTAAGGGTCTGTCAATTTTATTTATATTTTTCAAAGAACCAACCTTTTGTTCTGTCAATTTTTCAATTGTTTCCTTTATTTCAATTTTATTTATTTCAGCTCTGATTTTAATTATTTCCTGCTTCTACTGCTTTGGTATTGATTTGTTTGTCTTTTTCTAGGGGGTTTAGATGTAATATTAAGTCATTTATTTGTTGACTTTTTCTTCTTTTAAGGAATGAACTCCATTCAATAAACTTTCTTCTTAGAACTGCTTTCATAGTGTCCCAGAGATTTTGATATCTGTGTTCTCACTCAGTTCTAAAAATATTTTAATATCCTCCTTGATGTTTTCTGCAACCCATTGTTCATTCAGTAGCATATTATTTAGTCTTCAGGTGTTGGGGCAGCTTTTATTTCTTATTTTATCATTGATTTCTAATTTCATTCCATTATGATAGAGCACTAATATCTAGGGTATATAAAGAATGCCAAAAATTAAACACCAAAAAAAAAAAAAACAACCAAATAACCCAATCAATAAATGGGCCAAGGAACTGAACAGATATTTCTCAGAAGATGATATACAATCAACAAATACATTAAAAAATATTCATCATTGCTAGCAATTAGAGAAATGCAAATCAAAAATACTCTAAGATTTCATCTCACACCAGTCAGAATGGCAGCTATTATGCATACGAACAACAATAAGTGTTGGCGAGGATGTGGGGAAAAAGGCACACTCATACATTGCTGATGGGACTGAAATTTGGTGCAGCCAATATGGAAAGCAGTATGGGGATTTCTTGCAAAGTTGGGAATGGAACCACCATTTGACTCAGCTATTTCTCTCCTCAGTCTACACCCATAGAACTTAAAAACGACACACTACAGGGACACAGCCATGTTTATAGCAACACAATTCACAATAACTAAACTGCAGAACCAACCTACATGCCCTTCAGTAGATGAATGGATTAAAAAAATGTGGCATAAATATACAATGGAATATTACTCAGCAATAAAAGAGAATAAAATCATGGCATTTGCAGGTAAATGGATGGCATTGGAGAAGATAATGCTAAGTGAAGTTAACGGATCCCAAAAAACAAATGCCGAATGTTTTTTCTGATATAAGGAGGCTGATTCATAGTAGGGTATGGAGGGGGAACATGGGAGGAATAGATGAACTCTAGATAGGGCAAAGGGGTGGGAAGGGAAGTGAGGGGGTAGAGGTTAGAAATGATGGTGGAATGTGATGGACATTATTATCCAAAGTACATCTATGAAGACAAGAATTAGTGTGAATATACTTTATATACAACCAGAGATATAAAATATTGTGGTCTATATGTGTAATAAGAATTGTAGTTCACTCTGCTGTCATATATAAATAAAAAAATCAATTTAAAAAATACTAGTTAATTGTTTTACCCTTCCAGAGACTTCTGCTTCATTTACTACCAATATCCGACTCTAAAATGAACTCCCCCGCCACCCCCCAAAAAAATCCTCCTTAGTTACTTATCTGTTTTTATTTCCTCTCTGTTTCTCATATTTATATCAAAACTCGGGTTTAAAATGAAACTTCCAGGGACATTCAAGACAGAAGAAATGAAAAGCCTGAAGTCTGTTATTCTGACCTATTATCTATTTAATAAAGACACTTCAAAACAAACAAACAACAACAACAACAACAAAACTGTGTTTTCTGTAAAGGAGAAATGGACTCCCCAGTGACAGACAACCTTACTAGAGGAAAGGCAGTGGCCTCCTCCTCAGGGAGGAGGACTGGCCCTGAGTACTGTACAGACTTCATTAAAATAGCTTGGAGGTTCAGGCCTCCTCACATACTTGAGTCTCATTTTCAGTGAACTATTTCCTGCTCAACACAGAGTGTGGTAACTGGCTCTAGCTGCCTCCAAGAGGCTTCTATTTCCTTCTGAGGGCTCCCTGGACACAGGAAGTAGGTGCTATGCTTGCGTCTTTGTAATCTGTTATGTTACATTTAATCCTCAGACCCGCCCAGGAGCCTTAAAGTCTGGACAATTCACTTCCTTCAGGCTTATGGATGGGATCTTAAGAGACCCAACAAAAGTTAGTAGAAAATAAGAATTTTATAAAATCAGTTCTCTAAGATCTCTGTCTGTAAAGCCAAATTAAAAAAAGTGACGATTAATTAAAAATTAAGCCTATATATTCTGCTTCCATGTACTTTTCATGTCTGTTTATGTGTTTGTTGTAAATGTGTGATAGTCTTCTACCATGGATTTATAAAAGCTCTATTTTTAGTTGACTTAGAGATAAATGGCCACTCACACATTAAATATGACTAACCTTGCTAAAATATATGTAATAATTAACTCAAATGCCTTTCTGTTCATGTGACTTCCAAGTTGTGATGACTCATCTATTTTTTAATTTTTTTTTTTTTTAACCATACACTTTTGCCCTGGGTTGCTGGCCAGATGAAGTTAACTGAACTGTTCTAGAAGACAGGTATTAAGGTGTCAAGGTGTGATTCAAACATCCTGAACCTCTAAACCCAGCCTAAGAAGAACATGATCTATTTCATAACCCTTTTATAAATAAGACTGATATGATTTTGTTGACTCAATTAAAGCAAACATATTTTCAAAATTGTCAGTATCGAATAGTGTGCAGATGCACAACCTTATCTGCGTTCAGTATTTAAGATGGGAGAAGTGTGAGTCCGACCTAAGAACACAGGGTGCCAGCCAGTGTGCCTGCTTCCTGTCTGTGGGATGCAGTGATTCAGCCTCTGGAAGGTGTCTTTGTCAGGAGGACAAAGTAAATGAGGGCTGGTTTGCTTAATATCTCAATTTCCCTAAGTACTCTAGGTATGATTGTTAGAAATCCATTCAATAAATGTAAATGGGATGAATATGTATAATCTTTTCTCATAATTCAATTTTTTTGAATTTAGTGATAAATTTATTTATGTGAAGTAATAAATACTCATGAAATGTTCCAGTTATTTCCAAATAAGTTTATATACTCAAATACCAATAGCACTATGTATGTTTGTAGAAATTAGATGATAGATTCTTAAATTGTTGGTATATGCCAAGCAGTTCAAAATTGCTTCCTTCTTAGGTTTTTCTCTTTTCAAAAAATTAAGGTCACCAAAAGTTAAAATGTCTAATTAGTATGCCTAACTTAATAAAATAAAAGTGAGGAAATAATTTTTGTTTGTGAAAAGACCCTGTGGCAAAAACCAAAGGTTAAGTCGGCACAAGGGGCTGAGCCAAAGGTTTGTGAAGGACAAAGTCATGAAGGAAATGTGTGTGATCAAGTTGGCTATAATAAGACAAAGCTGTTCATAGGTTTTCATAAAAAAATGAGCATGATGTAAAACCATAATCTAAAAGATTTTCTCAGAGAAATTACATTCTAAATTCTTTTTTCTTTAAGTTTCCAATTATCCTCCAAACTGCAACATCACAGTTCAAAGCAACCAATGTCTCCCTCCAGTACAACTCAATGTTGTGCTTCCAGCTTTTCCTGACATATTGCCATTACTCTAAAGGAGGATGTAATTCCACATGCCTTTGTCATTTGCAGCAGCTGTGCAGTCTTTGGCTGTAGGACCTGGATTTCCTTGCTGGACTCTTCTGCAATGCTCACACTCATGTCCTGGGGTACCAGCACCTCCACTGCCTGATAAAGTCCAAGTTCTTTCCCTCAGGTGTTGCTTCCAGATTACCTAAATAGCTTCCCCCAAAGAGAAACAGTCACACCATGGGAAGTCCCAATCTCTATCATGTAGGATTAGGCCCCGACTTCTTTAATTAGACTCCTTTAGCACAAGAATTAAAATCAAGAATCAATAAATAGGATAGATTCAAACTAAAAAGCTCCTCCTCAGCAAAAGAAACAATAAATGAGGTGAATAGAGAGCCTACATTTTGGTAGCAATTATTACCACTCACACATCAGATAGAGCACTAATCTCTAGGATATATAAAGAACTCAAAAATCTTAACATCAAAGAACAAAAAACCCAATAAATAAATGGGCCAAGAAACTCAACAGATATTTCTCAGCAGATGGCATACAATCAATCAATAAACATATGAAAAAATTTTCAACATCTCTAGCAATTAGAGAAATACAAATCAAAACTACTCTAAGATTTCATCTCACTCCAGTCAAAATGGCAGCTATTAAGAAAACAACAATAAATGTTGGTGAGGATGTGGGGAAAAAGGTACACTCATACATTGCTGGTGGGGCTGCAAATCGGTGCAGCCAATATGGGAAGCTGTATGGAGATCCTTGGAAAACTTGGAATGGAACCAAGAATTGACCCACTATCCCACTCCTTGGTCTATACCCAAAGGACTTAAAACAGCATACTCCAGGGACACAGCCACATCAATGTTTACAGCAGCTCAATAACTAAACTGTGAAACCAACCTAGATGCCCCTCAGTAGATGAATAGATAAAGAAAATGTGGTATATATACATAATGGAATATTATTCAGCATTAAAAGATAATAAGATCATGACATTTGCAGGTAAATGGATGGAGTTGGAGAAAATAATGCTAAGTGAAGTTAGCCATTCTCAAAAAAACCAAATGCCAAATGTTTTCGCTGATATAAGGAGAAATTCTTAATGGGGTTCGGGGGGAGCACAGGAATATTAGACAAACTCTAGATAGGGCAAAGGGGTGGGGGGAGGGGGAGTATGGTGGTAGAAGAGATGGTGGAATGAGATGGACATCATTACCTTAAGTACATGTTTGAAGACATGAATGGTGTGAATATACTTTGAATACAACCAGAGATATAAAAAATTGTGCTTTCTATATGTGTATTATGAATTGTAATACATTCTGCTGTCATATGTAACAAAATAGAATTTTTAAAAACTTGATGTATAAAATGAAAATTTTATGTTTTATCAAGACGATTTCTTGTTTTTTTGTGTTGGCATTACTTTAAAGAAACTGAGCCTTACAAGAATGAAGGTTTTTCACGTTTAATAACTTTCCTTATTTCTTTCAAAAGTCCTTTAATTATCACTCTGGCTAGAGAAATGACTTTTTACTAATGACCTATGGTATTATTGTGACTAATGTTTTAGAACTTTGAACATTATTTTCAGGCTTCTTTGGATCAAAATTCTAAATTAAGTCTTTTTGACTTAGGCTAACTTTGTGATTTGTTTGCCTGGAAAAGTCTCAGAGGTAGTTTCTCTCATCTCATGCAGGTGTGTATACAAATCAGACTTATTTGGTACATTGGATTATATAAAAATAATAAAATGATACCAAATCTTTAATTTCTACTTAATTTTAACTTCTATGCATTTACCATCAGATTCATAAAAAGATTCTGACCCACTTCAATATAGGCTTCTCATAACCTTAAAATTAATGCACTGTTAAAAAATGCACTCTGATAGAGCAACCTTACCACATTGTGCTCTTGGGACACAAGGATTGTAATCTATACCTTGTGATCCCATCTGCTGGAAAAGACATTTATGTAGGAGCTCACTCCAATCTTGGTAGAAGGGTTTGTCTTAAGTTCTCACCAATGTCTGTGCTGCCAACCTTCAAGGCACTAACTCCTGAATCTGCATCTCTCCTGATAAAAGGAGAGTCTTTCTCTTGACTGCACCAAAACTGAAAAGGTGACTTAAAGCTAAAATTCACTGGGAGGGAGGTAGAAAGCATGTGACAGCTTGTATCTGGACCAGGCACTGTGTCTTTTTTATTTTATTATTCTCTTTCCTAATGCCTTTGTTCTTCACAAAAATCAGTGCTATAATTTACATTTTGTTGAGGAAGGGGAAACTTAACTGATTGCTGGATTTGTTAATCAAAAATTTTGGTTTGTCTATAATGCAAATTAACCCCTAGTTCACCAATAAAGGATTTTTCTGCTGATTCACCTGAAACTGTTCAAATCTTGCATCTGGCTGACTCACAAATTCAAACTTTGAGACTCTCATATCCAAGTACCTTGTTACCTTCACAGTGCCTCAGTTGTGCCCAAAGAACCTTCAAACTACATTAAAATATTGCAAACAATACAATCCAATGCTTTTCAAAAAAGTATTTGTGGCCCAAATCCTGTGATTGTTGATGGTTAACAAAGTAATAATTCAGTAATAGAACCTCTCTTAAAGTAAATTTTTATTTGGACTCAACATTAGAAATGTATTTTCTCAACGTTTGGAGGATGGAGGTCCAAGATAAGAGGATGGCAGCTGTGGTTTCTCCTGAGACCTCTCCCCCTTGGTGTGGTCTTCTCACTGTGTCCTCAGATGGTCCTTCTTCTGTACACACACGTCCCTGGTGTCTCCTTGTGTGTCCAGATCTCCTCTTCTTATAAGGACATCAGTCAGATTGCATTAAGTTCCTCCCTATCAACCTAATTTCAGTTTTATTACTTCTTCAAAAGCCTTATTTCCAAACACAAATCATGTTCTGAGGCCTAGACTTCAACCTACGAATTTACAGGAAACACATTCAGACTATAACATATCCTGTCTCTCTCTCTCTCTCTCTGGTAATTTTTAATGCATGAGGCTTTCCACAAGGAATCGCCTGCCATGCCCTGGAGGGTGTCCTTTTTCATCTGCAGGGGATTTGATAGACAATTGTAAATAAGAGCAACCTCCTTCAATAAATAGAAAATAAGTGGCTAATGGGGTTTCGGATATTTCTGGATTTCACTTAAACTGGAGAGATCAGAATGTCATCTAACACTCATTATCTTATAGCATCAAGTCAAAAGAGATATTCTATTGTTTCTTTTTCTCTGTTCTTATTGTCTATCCCCCAATAAGTCAATGATTCCAACAGGGTAAAGTTAGCCTGATGCTGTCAGCGGGTCACTAAGACCTATGCAACAAATAAACGAAAAGCCACACAACTTCAGATGAAATTGTCCTGAAGGGTTTTTTCCTTCTGGAATCTTTGTTGTTCAAATGTGTCGCTGGCCCCTGACATTGACTCTCCTACTTGCCCTCTGACATAGAACTGGACCAACAGCCGGGGCACATCCATTGGACATTGAGGGACAATAACGACCCAGCTCCAGGCTGTTGGATCAGTGAAGCTTTCAAAGAAAGATCTTGGTCAAAGGAGAAAATATGGAAATTGACACAAATAAAAATTACTCTTGTTGTGTACTCCAAAAATAGAGCCAGAAGTGCCTAGGGAGAAAAAAGCTCAGGTCACAAAGATTTGTTCCAGGAACAACCCTGCTGGGCCTGAGTGACAGAGCAGCCTGCCTTATCCTGAAGACTGTGTTTTTTCCTCTTTCCAACTCTCAGTGGAACTGCCGAATATTTTCTTAACGCCAGTTTTCCATAGTAACAGTGGCCACTGGCTGATAGCTCCCCAGCTCCCTCAAGCATCAAAAATGCCAATGAATTTCCTTTCACAACTTTTATCGATTTCTCTGCCCTAATAAAACCCTCAGTCTTTCCTTTCTTCTCCAGACACACTAGAGGCCAATTCAACCTGTGCATGTGTGTCTCAGACTGCGATCCTAATCTTTGTTCCCAAATAAAAATTTCCCCCACTGGTGATTTTTTTCTCTGTGTCTCGTGTTGACTTCCATCATGCCCATGTTCACGTTGGGTGAAGGGGAATGTGTGCGTGTGGCGGGAGTGACTGTGGTATTTAAGTGTACATAAGCATGTCAGTGGAAGTTGATGTCTGCATGTGTTTCAGCATGCAAGTGGATGAGGCCAGGCAGAGATGTGAGGGTATGTAGGGGAAATGCTCCGTGGCCACCGACATTGTAGTGTCATCTTTTTGTTCAATTTATTAAAAGTATTGAAAAATTGGCTACATGCTTCACACACAACTTTCTTTGACAGCTGAAGTTTAATTAGGGTTTTGTTACCAAAATATGCCTCATTCCCAGTTCTCCTGTCTGGGCCTTATGGCTTTAGCCTCTCCTTCTTCTTTTTCCATACCATAAGCCAAGCCTCAAACATTCAAAATCAAGCAAAATAAGGCTCTATTGGCAGATTGAATATTTGATCTGAGGGAAAAGAAGAAGTTCATCCCGGCTCCTCATTCTGGAAGATGTGCACATTCTGTCAGAAGCTCTGAAGACAAGAGTCTCTGGAAAGGAAAGAAGATACTGTGTGGTGGGGCAATTCAGACAGGGATCACAATCAACAGGAAGCTTCAAGCCGCTCAGCGGGTGAGGTTCACACATCTGCAACAGAACATTAATAATCAAGTAAACACGTGCTTTTATCAACTTTTCTCTTTTGTTTTCCTCTTCTTTGAACTCTTTGCAAATGCAAGGAGGGAAAGAGACATGGCTTGATGTGAAGTACAAGAGGACGTTGAAGGCGCATATAACTTAGAGTGCACGGGATAACAGCATCAATTATTCACAGCATAAAACATAAGGCGTTAATATTTTATTTCATGTCAGGAACCACATGGCATGTAAAAGGCAGATGGTAAAAGGAGTTTCACAAGCACTTGAAGATATCGTGGGGCATATGCAGCACCAAATGATAAATATAAAGTTTTCTTTAAACACAAAACATGCACAAGCCAGAAGAGCTTGAATCAATTTTGCAAAAGTAATTTTTCAAAATAATTCAAAGTTGAGTTTGTTTAATAGTTATTTAGTCTCTAGGCTTTCCTCTTAACCCTGGATGGGACAAGGCTCAGTTCAAAGCCAAGAGGGAAGAGGACCTGTAAGGACCCTGTAAGGACCCTGTAAGGACCCTGGTGGGAGGGGAGGCAGGCCCAGGCCTCTCTGCTCCAGGCTAGATAGAAATGCCACCTCACAGGTGGTGCTGAAGGCCTGTCTGTACTTCAGCAGACCCTGCCTGATGGAAAGCAGAAAAATGTTAGTGAAGAAATCGATCTGCAACAAAAAAGCAAACTCTAAAGTTAAAAAGGATATGAAATTTAATTTAAATTTAATTTTTAAAATACTTCACATAGTGATTGCATAATTTAGTTGTGAAGTCTTGTATATTTTAAGTTATATAAGTTGCTTGAGAAAAAAAAATTATATAAAATACTTTAAATAATGTATTGAGTACCCCTCTTGTATACCTTCATCTATCATAATAAGAACATAATCATGTACATATGTATATACATGTACAGAACATGTTTTATATTAGATTTCTATATATTATGTGTTTTTTATGGATTAACATACTTTATTTAAATTGAATATAATTTTTATTGCAACTTGTTTTCAAGTAAATTAAGATTTGCAATGTATCTAGTAAGTATATGGTACTATGAAATATATTTAATGGTTTTGTTTTTATTAGTATATAAATTAATGACTTTTTAACTTTCAAATTTTAATGGAAATATAAGATAATGCTTTATCAAATTTCAATCCTACTAGTATTTTATTAAAAGTATATATGTATATATTTTATCAACTCTTCAAAAACTGACACGATTCATTTTCTTTAAATCAAACTATTTTGCAAAAAAGAAAAATCCCAGTACTTTATCATTTTAATTTTCCTAACCAGTAGATACATGAGTACCCTCTTTTCATTTATAATTTATATTTGCTTGTCTTCTTATGCATATTTAAATTATAAAACTTTTAAAAGTCATGTTTTCAAATTTGAAGATTTTCTGTACAAATTTTGGACAATTTAATCTATTTCAGCATGCATTTACCTCAGTAGTTATTTTTTAATATGTGTTTGTGAGGTCATGTTTTCAAACTAAATGTAATTAATCTTACTCAGTTGAATTTTTCAATCTTTTACTTTATTGATTTTGTTTTTTGTGTCTTTTTAAAGAGCTTCCTAACACTAACAAAACGACATTTTCATATAATTTTAACACATCCTAAGTGCTTCAAGACTGAGTACTTTGCTACACGAGTTATTGAAATTATGAAGTTGTGATCAATTTCATTTATTCCTCAAATGCACAGCTGAATGTTATCAGACTATCCATCAATGGACTTCGTCTTCTAGGACTCAGAGAGGCAGTTTCTGTGACCTTGCAGGCAATGCATGACCCGCCTCGCTAGGGGGCACCATTTCCACGGACCTCAGTATGGCTTGCTCTCTTCAGGGATGGAGAGCAGGTGTCTCCATCTACAATGCCAACTATGTCATTAACTAATTATTCAAATGCACATGAATTTATTTATGGACTCCCTCTTCTGTTCTAATCAGTTTGTAAGCAATTTACATCAATATCACTTTCCTTTAATTGCTTAAACTTTAGCTTCTTTTTATATCTCACTTAACTAATCTCCCCCTCATTTTTATTTTTATTATTTGATATTAGTCATCCTCCTCCGTTAGAAACACTTTGTCAAACTCCATGAAAAATCCTGTTGAGGATTTGATTAGGATTACTTTGGATGTATAGATCAATTTGGGGAGGAAGAAGGTCTTTACAATATTGATTCTTGTCATCCCTGAACAAAGTGGATTTTTAATTTACTCATTTATACTTTTTTGAGTATATAGTTAGAAAAGCATATTTTGTTTTTACCATATAATATTTTAAGGAGATAAAATACATTATGTATTTTTAAATATTAATTATCTTTGATTTTTTACAATTAAAATTTCTCTGTGCTTGGCCTTTGTCTTCATGTATTGCTGGATAGTATTACTAATGTGAGGCGGCTCATAGTCTAAGTGTTTATAATCTGCATGAAATTTGAAATTTCCTGGGAAGAAAAAAATCCTAATAAACTGATAAATCCTAATAGAAAATCCTAAGAAAATCCTAATAAACTGATAAATCATATTAATTCCCACTGAAGCATCCCTCTCTTTAATATGGGTGTCAATCATTGCTCAGGAAGTAAATTTCAGTCTATCCCAAACGGATATCAGATATTCCAGTCATTTAACAAATGTACTATAAACAGGGTGCAAAGAAAAATTAGATGTCACAGAAGATGTAGAAATTAGGAATTAATAAAATTATTGATAGAAAGTCCAAATGATTCATTCAATAAATATCAATTAATTCAATAAAAAAATTAATATTAATTTTTGTGCCAAAAATTATTTCATCTGCCAGAGATACAACAGGAAAGACAAATAAGTGAAATCTCTGAATTTTATATGAAATATATTTTTTGGGGAGACAGATGAATAAACTATAAATAAAATTTTAAAAAGATGCCAGTTAGTGGTGAAAAATTACAAAGAAATACTAGAGCAAATAGAAGCAGAGTAAGTGGGTAGAGTAGAAAGATAGGAAGAGATGGCTATTGTGACAGTGCTCAATACTGCACAAAAAACCCTGAAAAATACTGGTTATATTTCAACCAGATAAAAAAATCATGATAAGAAATAAAGCCATATCCTTGCTATGAAAATATCTTAGAGAAAACATCAAAGCACTCAAAAATGGTTTTTCAAAAAATACCCTGCTCCTGGTTATAATTTTCAGCATGCAAATATTGAGTAAACAAAAGCCCTGGAATTTGTGACCTTAGGAAAATGACAATTATTCCTGCAATAATAAATACCTTCTGAGTTCTGATATTTGATATTTTTACCAATTAGAGCATAGAAAGCACAATATGAACTTTATTGGATATGATATTAAATTATCTTTATAAATTTAAATGTATTTTGTTAAAGTAAAACCCAAATAAGCAAAATTTTTTCTTATGGTTTTTGTCTTTAGATGTTGGTCATTTTGTTAAAGTATGTTTCAAATTAATAACATTTCCTCATACTGTTTAGACTTGGATCATGAATACTTTTGGGTTTTAGTTGGCATTCATGAATTTGAATTTGTCTTTTATTTATCCTCTATTTTATTTTGCTTTGGGCTTTGGGTATTGAAATATTACAGGCCTTGTAAAGTGTGTACTGGAAATTTGCATTTTTTTCTGTTCTGGAAATATTTGTATATTATGGGATAAAATATTTTTAACTGGATAGAAATTGCTTATAAATTGGTTTGAACTTGGCACTCTTTAGGGGTCAATAATTGACTGATCTTTTAAAGTGTTTTTCTTCTCTTATTCAAATATGGTAATTTTTTTTTTGGTTGTTTGGTGGTACTGGGAATTAATCCAGGGAGCTCTCTACCACTGAGCTACATCCACAGTCTTTATATATATATATATATATTGTGACAGGATCTTGCTAAGGCTGGTCAAGGCTAGCCTCCAACTGGCAATCTTCTTGCCCTACACATCCCATGTTGCTGGAATTACAGGCATGCACCACTGTGCCCAGCTTCAAATGTGCTAATTTGAAAGAAGTAGCTATGATAATATGTTCTTAGCCTTTTGCTTATGTTGGTTAGATATTGAAATGTGAGGCTATATTATTGGGTATATTATTGCCTCATAATGTAAGATCCTTTATATGAATTTTTCATACATTGCAATGCACAGACACTAAATGTTAATCTTAACAAGTATATGCATCCAGATGTCCAATCCCTATTTTAAGATTTAAAAAAAATCCATTATGTTTCTTACTAGTCAATCCTTGCTCCTGGAGAGAAACACCAATTTTTCTGTGTTTTTTTTTTTTTCCACTATAGATTAGTATCCCCTGTTCTAGGACTTCACATTATTAGAATTGCATAGTATATATTCTTGTGTTTGATTTTTTCCCTCAGAATAACACCTATAAATTTCTCCCATATGGTTCTGTGTTCACTAGTTTGCTGTTATTTATTTATTGTATTATTTCTTTGCATGAAAATAATACAAGCAGTTGTATTCATTCTTTTGTTAATGGATATGAAGGTTATTTCTTGGTTTGGGCTACTATTAATAAATCTGGTATATATGTTTTATTAAAGACATTTTGTGGATATATGTATAAATAAGAGTGGAATTGCTATGTGAATCCATCACAATGCAAGACTGTTCAAGCTTTCCCCTGAGCCTTTAGAACATAGAACATCCCCACCCATCACACAGGGGTTGTGCCTCCTATACAGCCTCTCCAATAAACTGGTGCTCACATGTTCTTTTGACTTGATTAGTTTTTAATTTCAGTCATTTAAGTTGGAGTATCTTAGTAATTTGTAGCTTTAATTTGTGTTTTCCTGAGAACTAATGACATTGAACTTTTTTTTTTAATGTATTTGTGGCCAACCTACTCTTTTGGTGAAAAATCTCTTTGAGTTTTGACCATTCCATATCTAGTTGCTTTTCTTCTTATTATTCCCTTGTAGCTTATATAGTTTATATATCTGTATAGTTTATATAGTCTGGACACCTGTTGTTTGTTGGATGCACTGTTTAAAACCATGTTTTCCAGTCTATGACTTCTTGGTTCATATTTTTTATGGATTAGATGTATTTAATAAACTTGAAGTCCTTTTTGTGGTTGCTCTTTTCATGGTTATTACTTTCTGGGACTGATTAAGGAAATCTTTGCCTCATTACCAAGGTATTCTCCTTTGTTTTCTTCTAGAACCTGTGGGGCTTTAAGTTCTATTTCAAATTAAACTCTGATGGTGTGTGAGGCAGGGCGGAGATCCACTGATTTCACCACCTGGATTTGAAGGCCAGAGAGCAATGCTGGGTCAAAGAATTTTCTCTTTTTTTAATTAAACAATTTTGATACTTTTGTCAAAAAGAAAATTATGACATAAGGGCAGATTTACATCTGGAATTGTGACTGTGCCCCTGTTCTGTTCGCTTTCCTGATGAGGTTGTATCTACAGCACATCCCAGGTCAGATAGGACAAGTTCTCTGGTTTGAGTCATTATTGTGATTACCTTGGCCATCTCTGTTCTTTTCATTTTCCTATAAAATTTTAGGATTGGGTTGTCAATTTACACAAAAATCCTCTTGGGATTATTACTGAATTTGTATTAAATCTATAAATGAAATTGAGGGAATTTAATATCTTTTTTAGGGGAGTGGGTAGGGGATTGAACCCAGGGATACTTTACCACTGAACTACACCCAGCACTTTTTATTATTTATTTTGGAGCAGGGTCTTATTGAATTACTTATGGCCTTGAGAAATTACTGAGGCTGGCTTTGAACTTGCAGCCTTCTTCCTCAGCCTTCTGAGTAGCTGAGATTATAAGCCTGAGTCACCATGACCCGCAATTTAATGTCCTTAACAAGATCAATTTAATTGATACTTGAATCCATTTATCGAGATATTTTATTTTTCTCAGCAATGTTTCATAATTTTGCATATATGTTATATATACTACATTGGTTAAATTTATTCCCAAATAGTATATGTATTTTAGCTGTTATAAATTGAAGCTATACAATTTAATTTTCAGTTATTTACTCTGAGCACACACATATATCTTTGCTGTGTATTAGCCTCACATTCTGCAGTCATCCTAAACTCTCTTGTTGACTCTGACACATATTCCTTAGAATTTTTCACACACACAAAAACATGTTGTCTATAACTGAGAGGCTTTGCTCTTCCCTTTATATTCTTGCCTTTTACTTATTTTCCTTCCTTTATGGCACTCTATTGGACTTTGAGCACAAAGATGAATCAGATTGGGGAAAGTGGGCATTCCTGCATTTTTCCCCAAAACTTGGGAAATAATTGACACTTTCATCATTAAATGTGAAGCCAGATGAAGATTTTTCCAGGTGACTTTTATGTTATTCCTAGTTTACTGAGAGTTTTTATCTTGAGTGGATGTTGGATCGGTCTTATGTTTTGCTGCATTTATTGAGAGGGATTCATTTTAGGAACAAACTCATTTATAATATTTCCATCTCCCTCATGCATTACAACTTCCATCATTATAAACTTATCCTTCTTTACATAAAGGCAGTAATCTATCTTTTCTTGAAATTTACATTTCAAGATATTAATATTTCCACTTTAGCTTTTGCGTGCTCAGTGTTTGCATAATAAATATTTCCCATCCTTTTATACTCTATTTATGATTTTTCTTTTAAAGTGCATCTCAGTAGGTAGAACAGATATAATAGAGGGTATTTTTTCTATATTCAGTCTGACCATCTTATTTTCAATTGAAGAGCTCATATACATTTTCATGAATTTATATCTACTATTTGTCTCTGCTTTCTATTTTCTCATCTGTTTTGGGTTTCTCTAATTTTTCTCTTATGTTTTCTTTTTCATTAATTAACTAATTTCAGTGTTCAATTCTAAGATATTTATTGGCTTTTAAGTTATAACTATCTGCATGAATTTCAAAGGATTTTTCTTTGAAATGTAATTAGAATCGATTTTATGGTATGTAAAATGTGGCAGCTTGAAGTGGTGTGACTGAAATTCATATTTACACTGTTATTATTGTCACATACATTTAAATTTATGAGAGTTTACAATATGGTGGCATAATATTCAGATTACAAAAGAAGAGAATATGTAAAATATTGATGCAATTGTATGTATTTTCCATATTTACCACATCTGTTCCTTGTCATTAATTCCTATGAATCTGAGTTAGCATCTGGTGCGATTTTCTTCACCCTAAGAAATGTTCCTTTAAGTATTTATCTTAGTGAAGGTTTGTTGCCACCAGATTTTGCCAATTATTGTTTATTAGAAAACACCATTTTTCCAGCTTTATCATTTGACATGAACACATTTTATTTTTTGCAGCACATAGAGATGCTGTTCCATTTTTGCCTGTCTTCCATTGATCTTAATGAGAAATCAGATGTTAATTGTATCATTACTCTCCTTTTTGTAATGTGACCTTCCACAGTTTTCTGTTTAACATCAGCTTCTAACAGTTGGGTGAATGGCTTGGAGTGGTTCTATTCCTGCTCTCTGAGATATTTTCTGTATTCCTTGGACATGCCCATAGGTTCTCTTTTATTTTGGAAAGCTTTTAGTCTTTCTTTTTATCTATTCCTCTCTTCCCCACTTTTCTACTTTTGATGATCAAATTAATGTTATGTCAGATTAACATGAATGATCATCAAATATGTTATTGAGGATTTGCTCATTTTTCTTCATTTCTTTTTTTTTTTTTTTTTTTTTGTCCTTGTGATGGTGTCATGCCTATTGATTTTCTCCAAGTTAAGGATATGTCTCCTGGCTCTGATCAGTGGGTCTATCCAGCATGTTTTTCACTTTAGTTATACACTTTTCAGGACCATATTTTCTACTTGCTTTGTATGTCTAATATCTATCTGCTTCATAAGATGCTTGATTCATTTTCTTTGAACTGGTGCTTGAACCCAGGGGTGCTTTACCACTGTGCTACATCCCCAGTTTTTTTTTATTCATTTTTACTTTGAGACATGGTCTTTCTAAGAGGCTGAAGTTCTCACTAAGTTGCAGAGGCTGACCTCAGACTGGCGATTCTTCTGTCTCATCCTCCCCAGCCATCGGGATTATAGGCGCATGCCACTATACCAGACTGAATTTTTCTTTCTCTCCCTTACTTCCTTCCTGTCTCCCTCCCTCCCTCCCCTCCCCACTCTTTCTTTCTTAGTGGTGGAAATCAAACCTACTGAATGAGTGAATATTCATTAAATTTATGTATTTAAGTATTTCTTATTTAATAATTGAAACATTCACAGTAGCTGCCTTAAATTAATGCAGCATATGGGTCATATCTGAGTCAATATCTCTTTTTAAAATATTTTCTGTTTTTCTTTTAACATTTTTATTTTCTTAGTTATAGGTCATATTTTATAACTTACTTACATGTCTTAATTGTGTGTTGAACATGTTTTTAAACTATGATATTAATGCTCTGAATTCTGATATGGTCTCCAGAAGTGCACCCTCTCCCCACACAGCAACCACTTAACCTGGATGTATTCTAACTGGATGGAGTCTAACTAGGAGCGTCCTTGTCTCTTTCTCTCACTCTCTAAAAGCTGAAATCTCTCTTCACTTCCTGCCTGTCCTAGGTTCTGGTTTGATTCTGAGTCCCTTGCCATCTCCTAAGAAATGTCCTGCACAGTTTAGGGTCCAGAGTGTGTATCTTAATCTGATGTGCTCAGCCTTTCCAAACTCCTCCCAGAATTTTCACATCTAGATTTTCATTTGTTCCTCCTGCCCTTCACTCTTGTCCTCAAGTCCTCAAGCCGGGAAGACTATGACTTTTACCACGCCACCAGCACACGCAGGTTGAGGGCAAACTTTGTGCGAGAAAACAAGACCACAAAATGTCAAATGTTTCTTGGTAGAGTTATTATTTTTCTCCAGTTTCTTCCCATGTTGGTCACTTTTAGGAAGGTTTGATTATTGTTACTGTTATTAATATTTTATCTGTTTTGTGATTGATACCTGTGGGCAGGGCAGTAAGATCAAACTGCTCCACTATCACTAGAAGCTATAAGCTTATTACATCATGTTAAAAATCCTCTTTCTAGCTAATCTTTAAGTGTTTCCTCTCCATGGATCTTTGATTTTTTTGTCTTATTTCCTGAGGGCTTTTTTCAAATCTGTCTTTATTATATTTAATTCATATTTATTCCTATTTTAGATGCTGTGTTTTCAACTTTTAGAGGCAATATTTGCACTCATATTTCTCGAGACATCAAATTTTTTTAAAAAAAGTTTTATTCCATAATACACATAAATATTTCACATTGAAGGCAGCATGGAATGGGAGATTTGGGAATTTTATCTGAGCCTATATTTTATCTTTAGCTCTAAAAAGCTATGGAAATTTGGAAATGATGATGTATGAGTTAGACTCAAACCAAAGAAAATTAAATATTAGCCATAAATAATATAGATGGTTTTCCTATAGGGAATTAGATGCACTGGCAATGAAAGAGGCTGTGTGTGAGCTATGGAAAATGAGGAAGCACAGGCCGTGTTATCAGAGTCTACTCCATACCCTGACAGCAGAAAGCCAGGGGTGGACCTGCTGAGAGCAGAACCCACCTCAGCCCACACTGCCCAGTCAGGCTCTCGGAGGGAGGCAAAGGGGAGAGGAAGAGGTAGCCTGGCTTCTCTTTTTCCCTTTGGCACAACTCCTGGCAGAGAGCTGCTTCAGCTGACTGGAAAATGTGGCCTGAAGTTTGGGACTGGACCAGCCTCCTCCAGGCCTTGGCTCAGGGAAGAGGAGCAGCCCACCGGAAGCACTGGGGACTGACCTCTTCATGTGGCTGTGGAATGCTTCATGCTCTGGCTTCCCCCACAGCTTACCACCATACCCCAGAGCTCCCTCTATACAGATAACACAATTGTAAGTCTCAGACTCTCCTTAAAAAATTTCTAGAAAAATCCCCCCAAATGGAGGTAAAAACAGGAGCATAAGTAAATTGTAGTTTCTAATACCACAGCAGTAGCAAATAGTAAGTACAAGGTAACTCTGAGCCAAGAAAACATAAAACCTAATGCTGAAGTCCTAACTATCTTAATGGATTTTGCTCAATATTCATGTCTAACTTTGGAATAAAAAAATACAAGGCATGCTAAAAGCAAAACCACAGCCTGAAGTGAAGATGCAAGCATTGTGGTCAGACTTAGGTATAGCAAAGATTTTGAAATAAAAGCATGAAAATTAAAATAACTATAATTAATAAACTGGAGGTTATAATTGATGAACACATGAGAAGATTTTGAACAATGTATCATTAGGGAATTTCAGATCACAACAGCAAACAACTATTACATACCTTCTGGTTAAAATACAGCATATAGACAACAAACACACCTAAGGCTTAGGATCAGCAGGTGTCTCTCACTCATTGTTGGAGAGGTGTAAAAGAAATAGTTTGGAATACATTTGGCAATTTTTTCCAAAATGATAACAGTCTTATTATACAATTCTGCATTAAGATCCCTAGGTATTTGCTCAAATACTTGAAAAAGTTGTTCACACAAAACCTTAGATATGAATATTTATAGAAGTTTTTTCTTTAGAATGTGGTGGTACCAGGGATTGAACTCAGGGGCACTTGACCACTGAGTTATATCCCAAGACCTTTTTTTATATATTTTATTTAGAGGCAGGGTCTCAATGAATTGCTTAGCATCTTGCTTTTGCTGAGGCTGGCTTTGAACTTTCAATCCTCCTGCTTCAGCCTCCCAAGCCACTGGAATTACAGGCTGCACCCTGGACCCAGCATTGGAAGGTTTATTCCCATTTTTCAAAAATTGGAAATAATCATAATATCATTCAAATGCTTCATGGCAAACAAGCTGTGGTACATCCATTCAGTGGACTATTACTCAGTAGTAAAAAGAAATGTCCTATCTACCCATGCAAAGACATGGAGAAAACTTAAAGCTTATTGCTAAAGAAAAGAAGCTAGTCTGAAAATGCTGATACTGTATGACTCTAAGTAAATGACATATGGGCAAGAAAGCACTTTCAAAACTCAGAAGACAGCAAAAACATAATTGGCTGTAGGGATTACTAGAGAGGGAGGGATAAAACTCAGAGTACAGAGGATTTTAAAGGCAATTAAACTATTTTGTGTAATATTGTAAGAATGGAGAGGTGTCATTATTCTAATTTGATAAAACCCAAAGAGCTGTAAAATGCAAAGAGTGAATTCAAATGGAAACTACATTCTCTATTTGATATTTATGATATAGGTTCATTTATTACAACAAATGTTCCACTGTAATGTAAGATGCTAATATAGAGAAAACCCAGCAAGGGAAGAAGGAGAGCACTGTACTTGCTATTTATTTTTTCATGTAAATCTTAAAATGGTACTAATAAATTAATTTTGTATATAAAATTTATATAAATTATAATGTAAACAAAGACATATATATGTATGCATATGTGTGTGAATGTGTGTATACATGTCTTTGCTCTTTCTTTAAGGAACAGCTAAAACTCTCATCATTCACTAAATTAAGTCGTAACAATGTGATGTGGTCTGATCAATAATATAGTAACAAATATCAAAAGGCAGAGGTTTGAAATATACTTGTGGACTGAGGATTGTTTTCACTAACACAATATTAATTATTTTGCCAAGGGAAGTGGCCCAGGCTAGTCAAAGGAAGGATGAGACCACATAGAGTATCAATAATCCATCCCAGCTCTGGGCTCTGGACTAAGCCATCCACTATCTGATCACAGAATGCACTCCAAGCGAATCCAGCAAGAGAACCACCCTGCTGAACCCAGTCAGAACTTTTCCCTGTGGAATTATAAGTAAATAAAATAAATAAAATCCATCAAAAAATTGGGTGATTTGTCTTATAGGAAAAGTTCATCCCCACATTTGCACACTGAGGTTTGGTAACACGTCTTCCAGCAAATTGAAATCTTGAGAAAGTAACTTAGGAAACAAGTTTCTCAGTGTTTTGTTTGATTTTGTGTTGGTTTTGTTTTTTAAGTGCAAAATAAAAGAGTAAGGAAGAGAGCTGGGAAAGCCTGTACTCAATTTTTTTTCAAACTCTGAAATTCTATGATCATGCAGAAATAAGTTAATTTTTTTTCACTTTTTCCCTATTAAGTTATTCTAAGATCTCTTTCACTTTTCAAAAAAGATCTAGCTTGGAGGACTGTTTATAAATATCTCATTATGTAGTGCTGAACTCCTGTCAATGAAATGAGTTCTGAATGTCTACACTTAAAAATTTACAAGGAGTTCAAAGAAGTCTCAGAGGCCAGATCTACATCAATAGTAATGGCAGCCTTTTCCAATGCTGCCGTCATTGCAGTACACAGCAGGAAAGGGCTTGGTTTTGAAATCCAAGCAGTTTAAGTTTGAATGCCAGCCCCTCTCTACACTAGGTAGGAAATGATTCAGTGTAGTTACAGGCCAAAAGATACCTGTAAACCATGAAAACTGTCTTCCTTTGAATAGCCCAAAAAAGGAGACACATAACCCTACGGCACCATTCCTCAGCCATTCAGGTAGTAAAAATGGAGAATTAAAATCCTAGAAGTTAGAGAAATTTTGTATCAATTGAGAACTTAAAAATAAAACAAACCACACCAGACCCTGGAAATAACTGAAATTTTAATTAATAAAAAAAGAAGGAATGATTTAATGTGCATTGAATATGTGTTGTGACTATTGAGAGAATTTCAGCTACATTCAATATTGCACATAAAAATTAACCACATAATATTCAATCTTAGGACACAAAAGATTGCATATTTCTTGAGATCTTTTTAAATCATGTTAGGAAAAACTAAAATACCCAAGTAGTTATTTTTATTAATCAGATGTGACAAAATTAAAATGCAAAGCAATGATGAACACAACGTTCAAAATACTGGTAACAGAGGCAGAGAAAATAAAGAAATATCAGAGAAAATTTTACGTATGGTGTTAATTTTAATAATGTGTATTATTATCAGAGAATAAAAGACATATGCCTTAAATAGGCCAATGAAGAGAGTGTATATATCAAGGTTTACAACTAATCTGTGTCTGTACATTTGTTGACCTTGAATCTACAAGAAAAAAATGTTAATAATATAAAAATACACAACCACTTCTTTTTAAGTGGGAAAATACATTAAAATATATACTGGTAGGAATCTAAGATAATATAGTAGTAATCAGTGGTGGGAGAGAAAGAGGACCTGTGTCCCTGGATCATGTCTTTATTGAGCTACAGGTACTGTCTGGATCCTGAGGTAAGTGAATTGGTTTGTGGAAAAATGAAGCTGTTGCATTTTACTGCCTTTCATTTTACTCTTAATTTCTAAACACTTTATTCTTTATTCTGCCCTTGCTCCTTCTCAGTGGTTGGTTCAATGATAAGTAAATAGGAAGAGCTAACCCTTATGTAATACCTATAAGCACTTAGTACATATCAGCTTATTAAATTCTCATTTTTTAATCCTTATTTTTCACAGAGAAAAGACTTATGGGAGCTTAAAAAAAAGTCCAGTTATTTTGCTGAGAGTCAGGGAAGAATGGGATGTGAGACAGTGTGCAACAGATACCACACTCCTAACCAGTGTATCTTCCTGGGTTTTGGTACCTTAAGTGCTTAATGAATATCCAACAGATGGGCAAAGAAACCCGGAGTCTCCCACACTGGTGAATACGGAGAGTTCTACTATGGGAAGGCTATATGAATAGTCCCCTGACTTCTCCAGTTAAACTCCAGCTCCTCACCTGTTCTCCTTCACTGAGATTCCCAGTGTCTTTGTGCCACAGTCATACACAGCAAAGAGAATAATGCATTTTGAATGAATAAACATTTTTATGAATATTTATTTCCTGGGGCCAATGTCCAAGGTTGCTGTGGACTTAGTGAGAAAGAAAAGTCCCTGTTTGTTGTGTAAATGTGCTACTCCCTTAAGTATGTCAACAGACACTACCCTGAGGGCTCAGATGACCTGAAGCCAGGAGAACTCAATGCCTGGCACAGAATCACTCTGTCAATAGAAATATTATCCGACAATTTATGCTGTCACTTAGAAAAAAATATATCTAAGAGAAAGTGAACACAGTGTCCATCCGTAGATAAAATCTAAGTAAATAAAGTGTTATACAGACTTTGGAATGTGCATGTCCATGTCTCTCAACTTTACCTACTCATGAAGTGGGTACTGGGGATTGGATGGGTGCACTAGGTATAGAGTAAAAAGGCTACTAGATGGATTATCAGCATAAACTTGTTTATTGGCAACATATATTTAGGTAAATTATTTAGTCCCTCGTGGCCTCAGTCATGGTGCCTCCTGGTCTATTCTCAAGATAATTTTTTACTTTTAATCCTTTGAGTTTGAGATGGGTGTGGTCTTGCCAATTTCTGAGATTCCCTCCAGCCATATAGCTTATTGTTTTGGGGCAACCTCTTTAGCATTTTGCAGTGCAAGTAATGTCTTTAACAGCTGTAACTTCCTTAGCCCCAGTTTTACTTCCACATTTCAAGTCCAACTTTTCCAAAAATTTCTGCTCTGCTTGCTGATCCTGAATGTCATAATAAACTTGGCTAAAAGCTAACAGCGATATTCATGTGACTGCTTGAATGTTATGATGTCTAAGAATTTCTTCTACCAGATTAAGTCCATTGCTTTTAAAATGATCCTCATAGAAGATCTCAGGGCAAAATACCAACAACTTCTCAGCCACAACATGACACAAATGGCCTCTAGTCCAAATTTTAATAAAGACCTCCTTCTCTGAACCCTCTTGGGCTCTGTCTTCACTGACCACAATCCTATTGTCATTCTCGTCTTCAGAGTTCCCACCAGAATTGGCCATTAAACTCTGCTTACAACAATCTAAAGCATTTTCTTCTTGCACTACAACACATCTCAAAAATTCCTTCAAAAAATTTCTAAGAGCTCCAAAAGCTTCTGAACCATATGATCTGATTAGTCACCACAGAGACCCTACTCCTGGTATCATTTTTCATTTTAGTTTTTTCATTGCTATGACTAAAAGACTGACCAGAACAATTTTAGAGGAGTAAAAGTTTATTTACGGGCTCATGACTTCAGAGATCTCAGTCCATAGACAGGCATAAAACTGGCTCAGTGCTTGAGATGAGGCAGAACATCATGGCAGAAGAATGTGGCAGAAGGCAGCAGCTCACATGATGATCAGAAATCAGAGAGAAACTCCACCTGCCAGATACAAAATATATACCCCACATATACCCTTCCAATGCCCACTTCTTTCAGCCAAACCCTACCTTCCTTCAGTTACCACTCAGTTGATTTAATTGTGAGACTGATACACTGATTGCATTCAGGTTCTTATAACCCAATTATTTATCTTCTAAACCTCCTTGCATTGTCTCACATATGATCTTTGGGGGACACCTCACATCCAAACCACAACAGTTGCTGCGATCAAAACACTTGACAAGAAAAACTTAGAAGAGGAAAGATTTATTTTGGCTCATGCTTCCAAGGTCTATGGTTGTCTAAATTCAACCATGGGACCAAGTTGAGACAGAACCTAAATGGCAGCATGGCTTGGTAGAAGGAAGCTGCTCCATTCATGGTAGCCAACAAGAGAAATTGAAAGAGACAGAGGGAAGGGCCACAGGGAAAATGTGCATTTCCAGGGTACCCCTACCAGTGACTCACCCCTTCCAGCATGCCTGCCTACAGTTACCATTCAGTCTGTTCATGCTAGTATGAACTGATGAGGCTTCATCTTTCACAATCTAATAATTTCAACTCTGAATATATACTTCTGTGCAAGTTCGTGCTATGCATTAGTATTCTTTTCTCAAAAGCAGAGGTTGACAAACTCCACCCATAATTCTCCATTAGATTCTATCCCCTCTCATGTGTGTATGGAAAGTCTATATCTCCCCACCCCCACCTCACCCCCCAGTGGTGGAGCTGAGGATTGGTGATATGGGGACTTCATGGGCCACAAAGTCTGGACTATTAACTCTCTCTTGAAGAGAATGTTTGTCACATCTTGGTCCAACCCCTGATATTTCTAACCTGTTCTGTGTCACTCCAAGTAGACAGGGAGCTTCACATTAGATTCTTGTGATAGAAAAGGCAACAAAATACTAGTATTTGACTTGCTTTGACTTTCTGAGGCAGGACAGCTGGGCCTCGGAGAAGGCATAGTGTTTCCAACACACCATCCCAGAATCTTGGAGGCCAGTGGGCTTGGCTATTCCATCTCCTCTGAGCATGCTTATGTCTCTGGTTCTAGGAGACATAAGTTCACGAGTTGAGGAGGAGGAGGAGTTCTAGGAAAATTGTTGCTCTCTCATGCCAAACCTGATATGTGCACCAAAGACGGAGCAGAGAGAGAGAGAGAGAGAGAGAGAGAGAGAACACAAAGAGAAAGATAACAAAGGGTCATTTTCTGTCCTCCAGACATGCCAGGGCCTTATCTGGATGTTGACCGAACCTGGATCTACCAAGTTTTCAATAACACAGACAACAGGAAGGGGAGGAGTAGGTCCTCCTCCTCCTCCTCCTCCCTCTCCTCCTCCTCCTCCCCCCTCCTCCTCTCCCCATCCTCCTCCTCTTTTCTTCCTCCTCCTGGTGGGGTATCCTAGGTCCCTGGTCTTTTCTTTCCTGTTCCATTATTAACATTTGCTTCCCCAAACCTTGTTTACCTTTCCCTAGAGACTGAACCAGAAACTTGGTGTCCAAAAGTCCTGGTCTACCCAAGACTGGCAAGTTCCCTAGATACTATCAAAGAACCCTTATTATTTGTCAATATTAAGAAGTTTCTGGGATGTTCTTTGTTGTAAAGCAATTGAAATCCCTTTGAAGACAAACAGTAAAACATCCAAATGAAAATAACCTCTACTTACAGAAAGAGAAGGGTCTTTGAACATAGATTTATTCATCCAATCATGCATCAATGAATAATTGCTGAAAAATACTTGCTGAATTCTTATTCTACTCAAAACACTGTGCTGGAACAAGGAGACACACAAGTCCTGAAAAAGTGTAAATGACAAAAACTGAGAAATAACAAAAACAATATTGGGTTAATTGCATTTGTGATTAGAAATATAAAAAGAAAAAACCTTGAATTTAAAATAAATGGCATGTAATTTGAGTCCTGAAGCTTATGATAAAAAAGGGGTAGTCCATGAAGACTAAGAACAGGTCTTAAGATATGGAAAGCCTGGGCACACACAGTAATGGAAAAAACAGAATCCAACAGTGATATATTTAATACATAGTACTTGGTATTACTTAGTAATAGAAAATACTAAGTAGGAAATAGATCAATTATATATATATATATATTTAATTTTAGATGCACAAAGATTACTAGAACTTTAAAGATAATTTGAATTGACTGGTATTGATGCTTGATTTTGCTCAAATTACTCCAGAAAAGACATCATGTCACCCTCCCAGCCCTGCTTAAAATCTCCAGTGACAGGGTGCTCATTTCTTCAGGCCACGCTTTGCTTCCTTTTGAAGTACTTTCTAGTAGAAAGCCATTCCGCATATTAGCATGGATTCACTTGCACTAACGCTGCCTTTGATCTCTGCTCTGCTCTACGTAGGAGGTCTAACTTATTTTGCACGTGACCATCCTCAGACTTTTGCAGGTAGCCTTTACCTTCACCTTCAGAAAAGGACTTCACCAACCTCTCCATCTCAGGAATTTCCTTTTTACCAAGTGTTTTAAGTATGTCTTAAGTGACAGAGGCTGTAATGTTGAAGAGGAACACAAGCGACAATTGAAACAATTCTTACCTAGAAAAGGTCACATCCTCTGTTCAGGGAGAGACAGAGAAACTTGAAGAATGTTATAGTTTTCTAGTGTGTGCTGCTGGGGAGGCAAGCACAAAGTGCCCAAGAGCAAATAGAAATGAGCATCTCACTTCTAGTATTGGATCCACTGGAACACATCCACACAGCGAGGCCTGAGCCAAGGCCCACCTAGATGATGGAACACGTGAGTTCAGGTGAGTGGGGAAGAAGGGAATCAACTAAGTCAGCCCCCATCAGTTCCGGGAAGCACTTTGGTGCTGGAACTACGAAAACACTGTCATAGTGTCTATCTCCCATGGACAAGTAAATTGGTTAATAGTGTGCGTGTGTGTGTGTGTGTGTGTGTGAGAGAGAGAGAGAGAGAAAGAGAGAGAGAGAGAGAGAGGAGAAGGCCAGGGGCATGGGAAAGGCTGTCCATAAGAATGGGAAAGAACCATGAGTTATACTTTTCACTTGAGTCTCCTCCATGATTGGTCAAAGTGTTCTATTTATGAGGGACAAAGGTGCCCACGCCCATCTGTCAGCTCAAATATATATATATTCACCAATACTTATTCCCAATGCTAGTTTAAAATAAGCTCAGCCTGCAAAAGCATATTGTGCATCTGAAATATGTTATACTGCTTATGTAACAATTCTTCCCAAAATTACCCTGAGCATCACCAGTCCAGAGGTAAGCTGCACAGCAAGCAGGTCCCTCTTTTTGCAGTGTGCTGGGAGGAGGTAGGTTGGGTCAGGGCCTTTAGAATGTGACATATTTGAGTGCAGGTCTTTTGTGCTATTTACTAGCTCTCTAACCTGGGCCAAATCTCTTAACTTCTCTGGGTTCTACCTTCATAAAAAAAAACCTCAGATGTGTCATAAAACTCTGTGGGTGTTGTTTTCACAAAAACATTGAGATTATGCATATGGGAATGCTGCATGACCAAGGATGTATTTTACAAATATTATTCTAGCCATCTTCTGTTTTGGCTAGGGGTAGAGACCAGTGACCAAGAGAGAACGTAGCCTAGTTTCAGAGTCTGCTTAAGTTCTCCAGGGGAGAATCTGCAAAGAACATTTTGGTTTTCTGACACGACAGCACAGGCTACTTGACTTACGGAGCACAGAAGACAATGAGACCCTCTTTGCCTGGAAAAGACACAGACATCTTCACAGTGGAAGTTATATTTAGCCAATGCTTGGAATGAATAGTTCAATAAGCAAGAAAAAAGGATGAGATGTTCTCTGAAGATGGGAAGTGAATACAAAGGAACAAAAGAGCAGAAGTATATGTCTTATTAGGAGAAGGTGCAATTATTTGAGCAAGGTTGAAGCACATGGGATTTAAGAAAATATGCAGAGAGGTTGGAGAAATGCAGACAGCGATGCAATTGGAAATGAGTAGTAAGATTAGGGCCACATTATAAAGGCTTAATTTGGCTTTTATATTTTGTTTATTTGTGTGTTAGTAAACTTTGCATCACTGTGACCAATATAGCCCACAAGGCCAACTTAGAGGAGGAATAGTTTGTTTAGGCTCAGAGGTTCAGCCCATGCAGCACCAACTCCATTGCTCTGAGCCCAGATGAAGCAAAATGTCATGGTGGAAAGGTTTGGCAGTAGAGAACTACTCAATTCATGACAGTCGGGAGGCAGGGGGAGATAGAGAGCTCCACCCACTTGCAGGGACAAAGTATAAACTGCAAGACATGCTGCTAGTTACCTCCTAGTTACCTCCAGCCACAGCGTATTTGTCTGTAGTCACCCAGAACAGGAATCCCCTGGAGGGATCCATTGATTTGGCTACAGCTCTCACAATCTGATCCTTTTACCTGTGACTATTTCTGTATTGTCCCACACATTATTTTGGGGGGAACATTAATATCTAAAACATAATAATTTTGTTGTTTACAAAATAAAAATCCCTATGCAACTGACTCATAAAAGCTGCTCCAATTGAAGTCTTGAACACATGATTGACACATCACTTTCCACCCCCGCCACACTGGTGGATCATATTGGACTTCCACCCTCATTCTTGGGTTGTGAATACTTTCTCTTTTCCCCACCTTTCAGACCGCTTCACTCTACTTCCTCTAAGGTACAGAGTTTTGACCTCAGACTTCCTTCCTCACATGCTTTCTATCAGGACTCTGTGATGCTCTGTGACTCTACAATTCCATGTGTCTCAGGTGAGCTGTCCCCACAGCAGCAGACAGACCTGAGGAGCCCCTCCTGCTTGTTCCACCAAGGAAGAGTCGTGTCTACCTAACAAATCCCCACCAGGGATGAGCCAGGATCCCAGACCTTCCTTGATCTCCCTTCACTGTCTCTGCTCTGACATGATTTGAGAAGGGAGGGCAGGTGCCCGTGGAGCTCAGGGAAGGTGCTGGATGAGGAGGAGCTGTTAGTCCCTCCTACTCACAGACACTTTTATGAGTTTTAGGTCCAAAACTTCTACTGATTTTTAATCTATATCATCGTTGTTCTCAGCCCCTTGAGATGACATATAAATAAGTGGCCAGAAGACTCTCTTTGGGAAGTCAGTTGACTTGAACTTCTCTCAGACTTTGCTAAATTATACAAAGAATCACAGGATCCATGTTTTCACTCTCTCAAAAGTGTATCTTAAACTTCTGCTGGGCCCAGATCAACCTCTATCTTCAATCTGTGAACGGTTCCAATAGTGGACAACATTACAGTCCATGGATATTAAGTCCAGCTCTAAATGTCCTCCTTAGGAAATTACTAAGAGGACTCCACTTAGGACTCCACTTCATTTTGAAGGTTCTTCACACTCTTTATGCGTGTGTAGTAAGCTGATACCTTCATTTACTTGTACACATTACTTATTTGTTCACAATTATTCTGTATTTTTTTATAACTTTTTTCACTCTCATGATAAATAAAGTAAGGGTGTTTAAGTGATTTCCCCAATGTAACTGAGCTAATTAGCAATATAGTCTGTGTAGAGAGTGGAGGCTGGGTTAAATTTTTCTTAGAAGTAAATTGAATGCTTTGTCAATTACTCAATTGTACTGTTCCACAATATCTATATCTCTTATCTTCACATAGTTCATCCTGGAGCCTGGGACCATGGGTGCCTGAATTTTTCCACTAGCCATGAAAGGAAACCAGTGAGCTGACCATACTTTAGACTTTGGGAGGGGCCATGATAATGTTCTTATTATTGGCTTAAACATACTCAAAAATACAATTGGAAAATCAAAACAGTTGCCTCAACCACTCTGGATATGACAAAACCAGGTGCTGAAGTCAGGACATGGATCTAGGGAGCCAAAACATCCAACAAAAAAAGTGTTGACATGAGAGGAGGTTCTGGAATGTTCTCTGGCATGAGAACTAGGCCATGTATGGAGGTGAATGGAGGACTCCTCCTTCAACTAGGTCTATGACTTAGAACTCTATGAATTTGTTTTATATAATGTGTGTTGTGGAGAATGATGTGTTATGTTTTAAATAAGAATGTTTTTAGTCCAATGACTGAGACAGTCAGGTTTTTCATTTATTGGTTTTTAAACAAAACCTATTTGATACCAAGTGTTAGTGTTTTTATAGGCAAATAGGTATGCATTTACTGCTAAGGAGATATAGGTTTAGGCAGCTATTGCAATGGATGTAGGTTTACAATGTATCTTATAATATGAAACTGATACATACCACATGTCCTGAAATATTCATTCATGCAGGCTAGCCTACAGGAAGACAAGAAGACAGGCATAGAAATGCTAATTAACAATACACTGTTTATAATCTAAGCATTATCAACTCACCTAAATGCTTAAAATAGGGAAATTCAGAGACTGTGTGAACAGGTATATTCATCTTCATAATATAATGCAACTGCTACTGATAGCAAGTTACAACTATATGGACTGATATGGGAAGCCATCCAAGGTGTATTGCTGAATGACAGATACACATAGAGTAAAATATACAACATGGAGAATACACACACTCTCAAATACACACATAATGATTCCTTCATATTTTTTAGATAATATATGAAATCAAAAGATCTAGAATGGCATACAGTAAACCCAGAATAGCAAAGAGGTCTTCAAGGGAGATCTTAACTGGCGATACGTATGATAATGGCTTCGGCTCTTCATCCATGCCCTGGCACACATGACTTTTCAGTCACTCTCACTGTCGGCAAGAGGATATTTTTATGTACTCGACTCTGGTTTTAGCTGTGCTTGTTTTGGCTGATATAATGAGGTTGAGATAACTTTACCAGGTCTGAGTCTGTTTTCCCTCTTGCCACCTCCCATTTCCATGGCAAGAACATTGCTGGGACATAAATGAAGGATGAGGGTCACATGGTTCCGAGTGACCCAGCTAACTTTCAAAACCCTGGTGAGAAGCAAAACTGCACAACCCAGAGCAGAGCAGCTGAGCCCATGAGTCTCCATGAACATGAGTGAAAGCAGACAGCCGAAGGCCCTCTCTCATCTCTCGGCTGGCTTAGTACGCAGCACCTTTGTCATAGTGGCCTAATGATTATGACAGTTAATTATTCAATCTTATTTATGATATTTATTTTTTTAATAGGAAGAAAAGCCAATGGCATTATAGAAAATAAATAATGAAGTCATCTAACATTTGGTTATTTGCTATTGTCTTATGGGATGTGACATGCCCCTTGGAAGTGAGGACAGGAAGAACCTAGCTAAGAATAAAGGTCTGCCTATTATTTGCCTATGTGTAGATGCACTCAGATATTTTACCTATGGTTTCAGTGATCTCTTTGATTGTGGACAAATCATTTTGCACTTCTAGAACATTCTTTCTCTCGAGGTAAAACAAGGGCTGGGAATTGATCCTAATTCTGGTATAGGGTATGGATTCGAAGGTACAATGTGGTCCCCAATCCCTGTTGAGACCCATAGGTTTGCTCCATTCTCTGTGGCTTGACTCTTTGTGATCTGAGTTCTGTTCTCAGGGAAACTGAGGGAGGTCATTTCTTTTAACATGTTTCTTTCTCAGAACTTCATGATTTCCCACTTTTTAGCCCTCAGAATAGCAGTCTTTTTTTTTTTTTAACAACTTGGGGTCTTTGTCTTTTACCTTCTCCCACAGGGCCATTTTAATGCCATTTTTTTTTCCATAGGAGAAAATAAAAATTACGCATTTAGTCTTTTTTAAATATGAGAAAAGGGAACTAAGAAATTTCTGTTTATTGAGTTCAAAGTGCTGGAAAGACTTGGGGCAAGAACATTTCCCACAGATTAGAAGTAGTATGACATGGTTGAATTACCCACATCACAGAGTCTGAGTGATCCAGCTTTGAAGTTCAATTGTGCTTCTCATCAGCTGTGGGCTGTTTAAATTTACTTAACTTCTCTGAGGTTATGTGACTAACCTGTAAAAGGAAAAACATAATAACATACATCTCTGTGGAACATTAAACAAAATAAATACAAGTAAAGGATTATGAAGAAGTCTAGGATATAATAATAAAGAAGAACTCACTTTATTATCAAACACACTTCAAGAAGCCAATGAGGAACATTTTATCAAACATTGTACAGATAAATATTCTGGAGTTCAAGGAAAGAAAAGAATGTTCCACTTTCAACACAATGTGCTCTATGACATGGCTAAGGCTAAGCTTCAAAGTCTGGCACGTCCAGCCCCATCAGAGCCATGGGCAGAACACTCTCCTCCCTGCGGTCAACAACTAGAGTGCTAGACACACAGCATGTGGGGAAAAGTCAGACATGGGGAAATAAAGTTTTCAACAACTAGACAACAATATAAAACCTGTGTACTGTTTAAATTTACTTAACATCTCTGAGGTTATGTGACTAACCTATAAAAGGAAAAACACAATAACATACATCTCCATGGAACATTAAACAAAATAAATACAAGTAAAGGATTTTGAAAACCATATAAAACCATGATCCCAAGAGAAAATAAGAAAATTATGAACACCATGACTGCATTCCTTATCTTGGGAGAAACCTTCTGGAATGCAAAGCTAGTAAGCTCTCATAGTTGAGCTCAGGGAGCTCAGGTATACTGTTGTGCATGACCCGAGCAGCATTATAGAGGTGGCTGTGTAGAGAAGGTGCTCCAGGAAAAGATACCAGTTTTCTTCCTTGAGTCTGACTGAATGCTAAGCTCTTTCTGTGCAGTGAGATTTGCTCAAACCCATGGGAGGTGCAGATCCCACAGTGCTGAAGTTTGACCTCTAGAGGGGCACACTTCAGTAAGTCAAAGGACACCCAGAGTAAGACCAGTGGATGTTAGGGTCTGTAAACAAGTCAAGATGGCGCCTGGCATTTTGCCAGAGGGAGTGGTTTGTGAAGTAACACTAGTGAGCCATTAAGTGTGGAGATTCCTTATTGGTTGACTGCTGTATCTAGTTTATGTTAATTAAGATAAGCTGTGTGGAATGTATATATACCCCTCCTGTCCTACAATAAATGGCTCCCACTCCTGCTGTATCAATGTACACAAGTTGTTCGTCACCCCCTGGTTATTTTGCTGCAGCCGGACTGCGGCAAGTGGAGGAAGAGGAGGATGAAGAGCTTGCAACATCTAGAGCTCATGTGGGTGTCTTAACTGAATTTCAAGACTGGCTCAATACTCTTTATAGGAAGATAATAAAATATTAATATTTAAACTCAAAAACAATACAAAATAGCTGTACATGAAAGTATCAGCATAATGAAACCCAGACAAATATAAAATTTATTAAATAAATACACTTTCAGAAGTGGCAGAGATGGTAGCAGAAGAATACCCATAAAGAATTAGGAAATAGGTCTGGAGCTGTAGCTCAGTGGTAGAGCACTTGTCTCACATGTGTGAGGCACTGGGTTCCATCCTTAGCACTACATAAAAATAAACAAATAAAATAAAGTCATGCTGTCCTTCTACAGCTACAAATAATTTTTAAAAAATAGAAAATACTTTAAGCACTTTCAATAAAAAATTCAATATGATGAAAAGAAAATTGGAAGATAGGACAAGAATCAAATTCAACTTCTCAGTTGAAGAACCATAATATCAGAAATAAAAATTTCAGCAGATGATTGTGAGAGTGGATTAAGTAATAGGAGAAGGGGGAATTTGAACAATGAGGACTAGAAACTATTCAAACGAAGAACAAAGATGGGGAATAAAAGCCACAAAAGAAGCCTCAGTAACCGTGGGGAATATATTAAGTAAAGTTTGGATCCCAAGATGCAGAGAAGAAAGAAGTGAGGCCAAAAAGAAGGATTAAATCATGGCCACAGAATTCCAAATTTGAGAAAAACTAGACTCATAGCTCTAATAATCTTAATTCAACACAATAAAAATACATCAGTGATCATCAGTCAAAAGGCTGAAAACCAGCGATAAGACAGAAAGGTAAAGGGCAAAGGCACACAGTGCAACACATAGCAAATCATGCCGACTCCTGGCCAGGAACAGCTCGGTTCAGAAGCCAACATCGTGGAGGAGAAAGAGCGACAGCAGTAATCACAGTGGAAATACGGGTGGATTAAGCCATCACAAAAAACAGTGACGAAATGATTTCCAAACAAAAGCTGAGAAATTTCATAGTCAGCTGACTTGCACTACAAAAACATATTAAACAAAGTTTTTAAAGTTATAGGGAAATGATACTCAATAGAATTCAGATCTAATCAAACAAAGGTGAGTGGTAAGCATAAAGGTAAATACAAACTGTGTTTCATTCCTTTTGTATGCTTTTATTTGACTCAACAACTATTGACGTATTTGTTGAGCTATTACATATGTAGAAGTAAATACTGTAGTAGTAAAAATGTCATAAAGAATAGATGGAATTATGATTTTGTAAAGAGTTTACCCTGTACACAAAATGAAATTTTATTATTTAAAGACAGACTTCAAAGAGTTAAGGATGTATAATTTTAAAAGGACAGCTTTTTTCTTAATAGAAAAGCATGCTGTAGAGCAATTAAGAAAGAAGGAACAGTACAAAATTAAATTAAATCCTGCATTGGCAAGATTGGTCAAATAGAAAAAAAATTAAGATAAGGACACAAACCAAAGTTGTCTATAATTACCCATAATATTCAAGATCTAAGACCACCAATGAAAAGAAAAACGTGATAAGAGTAGAATTAAATGAAAAGTCGTCTAAAAGAAGTGTATATTACATATAAGGACTTAGCTCAAAAGTGCAAGGACAAAATAGAATGTTCCATATACGTATAATACTAACTTGTTAATGTTGCAAGGCATCCAAACCATTTAAAAAAGTATGATTGCTCCTGTTTGCAGACCACATAATCATGTGTACAGAAAACTTTAAAGACTCCATTTTTGAAAATGCTATTATAGCACATGAATTTGGTAAAGTAGCATAAAATAAAATCAATATACAAAAATCAATTGCATTGCTATACACTGACAACAATGAGTCCAGAAGATGAAATTAAGAAAATAATCCATTTACAAGAGAATCAAAAAGGATATGACATTTAGAAATAAACTTAATCAGGTGAGAGACCTGTACACTGAAACTATAAAGCATCTATGAAAGAAATTAAAGGAGACACATAAATATAAAGAATTCCCATGTTCGTAGAATGAAAGAGTTATTATTGTTAAAATGTCTAGCTACTAAAAGGGACCTGCAGATTCAATGCTGTTCCTGTCAAAATGCCGATGGCCATCTTCCCTAACATCCATGTGAAGACACGGGAGACCCCAGGGAGCCAAAGCAGTCTTGAAAAAGAGCAAATATTAAGGTAGTAGAGTTCCTGATTCCAACAATATTATCAGTGTACATTAACTGAAGTAGTGTGGAGCAAAACAGAAATCTCAGAAGTGAACTCACACATAGACAATCAGCTCACCTAAAGGACAGTTTCCTCACAATGGTGGTTGTGATGATGGTCATATGGGTGTTTGTGTATGCACAAATCATCCCACTGCAAGCTGTGTGAAATTCTTTTATATCAATTATATGTCAATAAAGCTGCTAAAATAGATTTAAAATAATAATGATGCTGATCAAAAAAGAAACAAAGTATGTATTTAACTCAGAATCCAGGGCACTGCCGTGAGATGCCTAAACCACTTCATACTTTCCCCCATGTTATCTGCCCTGGTCTGAGTTGAAGCTTTTGGTGAAAGTACACAATTCATGTGCCCTCTGGCACAAAATGATGCCACAGAAGCAAAGGAGGTAGGAAGCCTTTCCACCTGAGCCAATTTGGTGATATAATTCCAAATAAATAGCTGTCATTTCATTTAGAGATTTTATGTTATATATATTTACCAAGAAAAAGCTCATTAAACCTGAGCAAGTTTCAACACGTTCGACTGGTAATTTGGTATTCTCTGAGCTCTTTTTCATTAAAAAATATGAAAAAAAATAAGAATATCCACATGCACTTGACATCTGCCTTTTACAAAAACAAAACTTTTTTTTTTGCATAAGAATGGTGAGATGGAGGCTGAAAATGTAATATATTTGTTATCACACAGAATAGTTCAATGAAAGACCTAAAAGAACTTTCCTGTCTGGGCCTCAGAAATAGAGAATATCTTTGGACTAATTCACTTAGACTGTTTTAAAATATTTAGCCACCAGTTAGTTTTTGCATTTAAGATAGATACTGATAGCTTTACTTAATACCTTAAGATCTCGTTTCACTATTTCCACCTCTAATTTGTAACAACACAGGTGAATGCATTCCCTTTAGAACAAAAGAAAGCAAGCTAGATCTTGTTTCCTACATTGCCCAGGTCATTAGTTCTACCAGAGTCCTGGTATTTTTCTTTGCCTTCATTGTTAAAGGTGTTTAGTAGCAACTTTTCTAATTTACCACTGCCTGCCAGATCCTAAAGTGAGGTATCAAAACCTTGTCAGATGTAGTTTGTGGAATCTCAGAGGAGTAAGGGGCTATCATGATTTATCTTGAGCAGTTAATGTACATCTTAAGCCAAGTTTAGTTTGGATTAGATTTATTTCGATTTAGATTTCACCATGACATGAACAGATAAGAACTTGACCTTTCAGAGCACATCTCAATGCAATGTATGATCCCCTTCACTCATCTAACTGAGTCTGTGAAGACTGGAGAAGTGAGGAATAGGGGTGAATTTAAATAAACAACCCCACTAAACCAGCTGTCATGCCCAGTTTAATCTCAGGAGGCATATCTTTCCTCCTCTTCCAACTCCTTAGTGTTCTCACCCCATATGGTAGGTAGGACTCTTTATTAAACATAAATATTTCCCAGGTAAATCTTACTATTACACTCTTCCAACAAGAACATTTGGGTTATTTCAGAATCCCAGCTTCCATACATTAAGCAAAATGTTTAAATTAGAACTATTCTACATTCAAACAAGGAAAAAGTAAAGGAAACATATAATAAAGATCATTCCAGCTGTAATTGTATATACATAATATATATGAGAAGAAGCAGCAAATCTGGGAATATGAATTTCAATCAAGTGTCCAATACTTGAGAATATTCCAACTCAAAGGATATTATAGCTTCAAAAGAAGCCCTGCTCAGCAATAAAACCTTTTAAAAACCAATCCTTCTTTGCATCCTTCATCATTAAAATATATTGACAAACACATTCATATATGCTAAAATATTAACCAAAGTGCATTTTTTTACTAATGACAAAGAATGAAAATACACACGAAGTCACATTTACATTTTTACTGTGATCTGTCTCATGGTTTTATTTTTTCATAACATTTAAGTTTTTCAATGACCAGATAAAGCTCTGTGGACTCTTCTCACCTATGAATTTATATGGTGATTTACTAATGATATCATCTGACTTCCTCCTCCATCCTTGAGTAAAAAAGAAGTTAACAGAGGTCTGTGTAAATTTAGGACAAATTGTTTTGGGGGAAAATTATTCCAAGTGATACTATTTCATATTGCTTTCTGATGATGACCAGGTAGATTCCTGGGAAATCATTCACCACATGATTTTTTTTTTTTTCAAAACTACTTTGCACCTAATGATTTATTTTAAGTATCCATTGATAATCCTTACCTGAATGATTTCACTAGAGGCTAAAAGATTGTCAGTTTTAGTTATATGATAATTTCAATTTTTAGAAGTTTCTAATACTACATATAATTATATATATATATATATATATATATATATATATATATATATATATACACTAGGATATTATATACAATAATTATATATGCATTCAGACACACACATAAATGGTAAAAGGTTTGCATAATACAGAGATTTATAAAAAGCAATCCTAAATCTTAAAACACAGAGGCAACATCTTTCTCTGTTTATTTGGCCAGCCTTCCTCTGTAAAGAATTTCCCCCATCAAGAGTGTATGAACTCATTTTCTCCTCGAAAAAGAAGAATATGTGTTATGTCTTTCCATTTGATTTAACATATTTCACATCAGGAAAGGGTTTATATGCCAACCCCAAGAATGACAACTTGAATATCTCTTTTTTATCACAACTATAGATGAATTTTTTAAAGTAATTGCGGTGTTACAATCTGACGTGAATCAAAAGGGAATGCACACATTTTAAGACCCAATGCTATATGTGAACACTATGTGCTAATGAAAGAACATGTTTGGGAAATAGACTTGAATCTGGATTAGATAGTAAAAAATATTAATGGGGCTGGGGATGTGGCTCAAGTGGTAGCACGCTCACCTGGCATGCGTGCGGCCCGGGTTTGATCCTCAGCACCACATACAAACAAAGATGTTGTGTCTGCTGAAAACTAAAAAAATAAATATTAAAAAATTCTCTCTCTCTCTCTCTCTCTTGAAAAAAAAATATTAATGAATATTGTTACTTTTCTCCGGGGTTATGAGAATACTGAGGGCAGAATTTCACACAAATTCTGAATTATTATTTTTTGTTTTTTCCTATGTGTCTGGCACTGTCTTCACATTTTGCACAGCCCTAAAGAGATGAGAGATGAAGTTGACAAAGTTGATGAAGTTCCAAAGGCAGGCCTTGGTCAAGGTCCAGCACCTCTACAATGTGGTTCTACAAATCCCTCATTTCTGATGTACTCATAGTCTTAACTCATAAAAGTGAATGGAATCTCCATTTCACAGAGATCAGTGAGAGAACATATGAGCTATGCCGCCTTATTGGGACTACCACACTCTACAGTTCTCAGCAAATGTGTGGCCACCTGATGGAGTCACACAGGATCTTCATCCAGGCTGTACCAGAGAACAGAGCAGGGATGTAGTACTACTACCTGTCTCCATGTGACTGGTGAATGTGGCCATATTTATAACAAGCACACCCTGTGAGTCCCTTCCATCAAGGTAGCCCTGAATCATAGCCAGTGCCAACCAGAATTGATTCTACCTCTCAGACCAAGGAACACCATGCTATGCATCCTGCAGAGATGCCCACAAAGAGGCCACAGAGCTCAGGACAGCACATTCTCCAGGCAGCTCAGATGACTGGAATGTGACAGCCTTTCTGAACCTGGTGTGCCCCATGGATGAAGTGAGCAGGACAAGCAATACTGTGCACTATGGAGTCCAGGCACTGTGCCAAGTGCCACTACCAGCAGCAGGCGGATGCTTTTAAATGATAGTTTATCAATAATAAGAAAAATAACACTAACAGCATCACAGCATTTGTGATGGGGATATTTTTCTTTACAGTGAGCTGCAAATGGTGTGGCTTGTTAAACCCTGTACCTCATGGCTAATTTCCCACAGAATCAAACCATTATCCTTGCCGTCACTTTTTCTTCATTTTTGAATTTCCCTGAAAAGAATTTGGCTCAACAGAATTAAGAGATATTTCTGGCTTTTTCTTATCTTATTATAACCTGTGTTATCCTATTGGTGTATTAGGAGCTAAAGTTCCTGAGTCCTATGTATGATTCCACCAGGTTAGACTTGTTAGAATTCTTGCTAATGTCCCACTTAATCTCGCTCAATAGCCTCACAGTGCAGATGGAGATTCTGGGGGCATGTTCATATTGAAAACCTTTTGAATATCATTTTGCACTTTTTAAAGTATCATTTTCAAATTAGAAGTCACCTCACACATTATGGTCTAATGGATAAAGGATATACTTAGTGTGGTACATTGCCATATTTTTTTTCTGTTTAATTTACTCTCAAGGAAATATCAGATTTTCCAAATGCAATGCCTAATTTTCACAGATGTCACACTTAAGGAGAATCTTTTTCTTTCATTTATGCATTCAATTTAGTCATTCATTTATCCCCATGTAGTAAAGATATACAGGCTATGTGTGTCCAGCACTGTTTCAGTTATTGTTTAGATGAAAAAAATCAAGCAATGATTTTCTTCTTCTTTTGTTTTGATTTTGTTTTTGTATGCACAACTTCACCATCTAATACAAGCTCTAATCAGAGCTCTCCCCGCCCATGTGTAGAGACCTCACAGAAGGAGGAATACTTTAGGGTATGAGGGCTTCAGATCTGAGAGTGGAAGAATGGAAAGTTTAAAGGAAGCAAAGGAGCAAGAAAGATCATTACACACAGAAGATAACATCATTATGAAAGAAAATATATTTTTAACCTGCAATAAGAAGATTTCTGCAATAGCATAAAAAAGTCATCTTATGGGGTAGGAAATTCCTTCTGTTTATAGATGTTTAAAGAAAATCTGTCAATCTAACAGGCATTTAGAAAAGTATAAGGAATTGTGATACATATTTTCATAATAATTTCAAGGCCTTAGAATTTAGATGAAGTTGGATTAGACTCAAAAAGTTAATGGGAATAAAACCAAACTATGAACTGGAATATGATTGAGAAACAGTAAGTTCAGTAGAAAGTATAGAGTTTGAGAAATGATGTCAGATAGTAATCCAAAAAATGAGTCACAAAATTAAGAACCAAGAAGTTCAGGAAAGTTTTCAAAGGCCAAGGTGAGAAGTTCAGGAGAGAGAAAATAGCTAATATGAAGAAAATCACAACTCCATTTTTATATGGCATGAGTATATTTGTTCAGTGATAGTCTAGACTACTAAAAGGTGCTAAGAAAGATCATATATCTGTAGTTTGTTCACAGAAGTTGCAGAGGTCAATGACTTGGGAAATTGGGATTGTGAATCAGATATGGATAAGGCATGATCACCATCATCCACACCATCATCACCATCATCATCACTACCATTATAGTCATCATCCCATCATGATCATCACTATCACCACCATCCTCATTATGATCATGATGACCATCAGTCACCACCACCATCATCATCACCATTATTACCATCATCAAAATAATTCATAGGTACAACTGCCACTTCTATGAAATCCCGTAAGTATCAGATCATTGGAATATTTGCATAGTTCTCTATAGTTTTATGTTCAACACATTTAGTCTTCAACTTGAGAAATATGAACTCCTTTCAGGCAGAGGTGGACATATTGATCCACAGGATGAGTGATTTCTCCAAAGCCATGTGTAGAATTAGTTTTGAAGATGCAAAAGTTGGTTTGAACCCTAAGGTTTTCTGTTATCATCTTGAAAATTTCAGTTAATTCATCTGTCAAAGTGGAGGTAAAAATTCCAAATCCAAATACCACAAAGATCTGTAGAAAAATCTAATGAGATAATGCATTTAAAACTATGTTTCACAAATAAAAGCAGTCAGGGGGAGATAGATTATGGAAACTAAAGAAGATGAGCAGAAAAAAGGATTGGGATAGAAGTGTGTGTGTGTGTGTGTGTGTGTGTGTGTGTGTGTGTGCGTGCTCTTCCGAGCAGTCTATTCAGCGATGAGTACCTTGGTGAATTGGTCCATCAGTGAGGTCAAAGCCCCCATGAATCAATCTCTTCCTAATAGTCCCACATCTGAGCATTGCTGCATTGGGAACCAAGACTTCAACAAACGAGTCTTTGGGAGATATTTCACATCTGAACTCTAACAGACCCTATGCTAAGTATGCAATAATTTATTCAATTCTAACGCTGAGTGTGGGATAATCTATACCAACTTAAAGATGTGGAGTTAGAGGACAGAAAGACAAGGTGACTTTTACATGGTCACATTCTAGGGACATTTAGTGCTAAATGTAACCTGGCTTCTCAAGCACAGCTTCTGAATCTGTAAGCTCTCTGCTAATGGTCACAAACATAACCAAGAGTAATTCTGTTAAATAGCTTTCTCCTGGCCCTTGTAAATATGATAAAAGAGAAGTTATTCATTTTATTGAATAGTGCCAGACGTTAGCCAAAGTATTTTGATTTTAAAGACATATTATCAAGTTTTGAGAAATCTATTTTTCTTGCTCTGAAATTGGTTATAAACAAATAGGTTGCATGATGAAAAGAAAGATAGAGAATAAAGATAGTGGAAAAGAAATACAGATTTGTGGAACATTGGTGTGCTTAAGAAAACCTGAGGAAGAATCCCTCTGATGCTGGAATGAAATTGCACATGATGAGACATAATTAGGGTGGGCACACGCTATACTAAACTAGAAGACTCCTCTAGACTCTAATTTCTAAAATAAACTTCACAAATAAGACAAAGTAGTTTGACCATTTAATTGTTTATTCAGTCAGAGCAATATGGACAGTGGACCAGATGGACAGGCCTGTGGGTGGCTGATAAAAATTCAACCAGATTCATGAGAATAGAAAATGCTATTTCTCCCTCCTGGTGGGACTTTGTAAGCCATTAGAATCTGTCTACAGCTCAGCTACTGTTAATAAATATGGTTGAATAACATCAGAAGAGGTGACTTCAAGAAAAATGAGGTGAAAAAAAACTCGAGATCACCCACTCACAGGAATCTGAGTGGGCATTTATATCCCTGTCATTCTCTGGTATGTGCCATTCTCTGGTATGTGGATGCTTGGTACCTGTCATTTGAGAGGACATCTCTCTATGTGCACCATGAATTGAGGGATTGAAGGAGATGGCAATAGCATCTAGATTGTTGAATATCTTATACAGAAGAGTAGACAGGGGCATATCCTTTATCATCAGGCACAACCATAATAAATATCTAGATATATTCAAATCAAATTGGAATGTGAGTGACTGCTTGACTGGTGTAAATTTACTTCAACAAGAATTACTCATTTTGGCCTCAGTTTCTTAGTCTTTAAAGTGCAAGCCATGAGATGCTTTGGGATGTGATGTTGCCTCCAGCTCAAACATTCTATGAGATTAGAATTTCACATGTGTGTTAAGATGTATTTCAATGGTCCCAAGCCAAGACCACAGGAGAGGTTGTGGAATTATTAAGGGGGATCCCATAAGCCAAATGGAATCATGCACTGAGTCTTGAAAAATTACTAAATAAAATGAAAATTTATCTTGGCAATGATTATCAAAACTTGGTGTGGGAATCTCAATTCTCTCCTCCTGACCCAGAGACCTAGTACATTGCAAATGTATCTGATAAAAATAAGGAAGTAAAATATCAATAGTTATTTGTCAAAAGAGAGTTGTTTTTCTGTTGAGTGTGCATTTGTTTTAAATAAATGTAGAACTCAATTCTAGTAAGTGTGAAGTGAATGGGCCATGAGTGCTATACATGCTTTTGAAACATATTTGAGACTATGAAAGTCATACAAACATGTTTCAATAATCCTATTTCTGAGGGTCTGTGTCAAGACAATATGAAAGATAAAGCTATCTGCATGGATGTTCATTTTCTTCAATGCACTGTACATGATGCTGAAAACATAAAAACAACCAAAACAGCCAAGAAGGAAGTGGAGAAATAAATTCTACAATAAACATATTTTGCTATGTGTGCAAAAACTGCCAATGTTAATTAGGAACAGAATGTAGAAATATAGAGAATAATTCTGTTACAATGTTTAAAATGAAAATGTATATAAAACTGCAAATGTATTATGTTTATAAGTGTATAAAATATGCATATAGAATGGACTGGAAGGAAAACCAATGAATAAAATTATTTTTGAAATTAATGTTTATATTGAACTATGTATACAGCATATGCCCATACACATAGAAAAAAAAACAGCAAGAGAAAATCCAGATTTGGAACTATTTTGGGGTTTGATGTTCTATACTACTTTACACAGCATCTTAACACCTCAAGTCTCTACCTGAAGAGCCCTACCCTTGATGCACACTACCAAAGAGACATTCTTCTTGTCTGTTCCTCTCACTTAGAAGGGGACCAAAGGGCTCAGATACTAAATCCATTTTCCATAGCAGACTTTTTCCCCTATGCTAGGCCTAAAGGCCATAGTCTGTATCAGTTGTTAATTATCTTGAAATAAATCACATTGAAAGAAACAATTATGGAAATCATAGAGCTGAAGACTTGAACTAAGACCAAATTTTACAAAAAGTGTCACTGAAGATCTCAGTGATAATATACTTACAATTGTATAATACATTATCATTTGCAAAATGTTTTCACATGCATGATTTTATTCTTGGAATAATTCTATGAAGTATAAATTTCACTATATCATGTTAAAACGCAAAAGCCTTCAGATCCCAGGACATAGTCAAGAAAAATATTATGGGATCACAGTGAAAAAGTAAGTAATTTTAAATATAAAGCCTAAAAAATTTAGAAAAGGCTTGATGTAGTGGTAAACACTGTCATTCCAGCTACTCGGGGAGGCAGAGGCAGGAAGATCACAAGTTGAAGGTCAACCTACACAGTTTAGTAAGAACTTGTCACAAAATCAGATTTTGAAAGGACTGGATTGTAGCTCAACACTAGAGTACTAGTCTAAGATATGCAAGACCCTCAGTTCAATTCCCAGCACTGAAAATAAATAAATAAAAGTTCAAAAGGTTTTGGGGTAAATATTGAAGATATTTTCCAAATCCATGCCAGGCATTTTGTACTGGCAATGTGAACTGATGACCAGTATAGACACTGACTCCATGTAATGTATAAGTCAACAGATTTTCAATTATGATAAGATAGATGTTTGAGCAATTACGATAGTGAAATTTATAGGTTCAGTCCTGATCTGGACTAATCAGTAAAGATTTTCTTCAAAAAATTACTGAATTTTGAAAGATAAATGAAATTATCCAGGATTGTTAAAACGAACGTATCAGCCCGTGATGGCAACGCACACAAGATTTTACAAATGGAGAGGAACATGATGAGCATACACCAAGAGGAAGAAATGATGTGGCTGCCTGGTGAGAAGAGTGGCAGTCATGGGGGGAGGAGCCAGGGTGGGCGCCTGCTTCATAGGACAGGCTGAGGGTGCCAGTCACTTCCTAAGAGCCCCAGAGGATCACCATCTACAGGGGAAAGACAGGAACAGGTTTGCACTTTTAAGAGATCATTTTTGCTATAGTTCAGAAAGAGAGGTAAAAATAAATTCAAAGAAGAAAAAAAAGGTAGGGACATGAAGAAAAAAGTTTGAAAGGAACAGCCTACTCACTGCTTGTTAAATCCCGGTTCTATTATTATTACAAGCAGAAGCAAAGCAAGGACGTGGGATAGTTGAGGTTTTGCTGATAGAAGGAGAAAGCATGGAACTGGAGTTTCTGTCTCCAACTCAGGGACACAAAGGTCTGGACTCCAAGAGGTACAGCAAATGTCCTGATGTTCTTAAGTATTGTGTCATAACTACGCAAGGATGACTGTTTTAATGCTTTCCCTTTTTCCTTCTGGACATATCTAAGACCTCTGTTAATCATGTCTTTTTATTGTTATTTTTCAATTTGTTGTTCTTTGACATCTAGGGCTTGGCTGTACCTGGAGAGACTGCTCTTGCCAGGGTTGGTCAGTTCTGAGAAAGAGGAAAGATTGTCTGTGGAGGTGTGCACAGGTTTGCCAATCCAGAGCCCTCACCCAACCCACCTGCTTTATCAGGCTCTGACACTCTGGCCCACTTCACTTGCTGAATGCCACTCAAGGTCCAGGTGCCAGACAACTAGAGGCAGACCCTAGACCCAAGAGTGCTGGGCTGACGTTAGCCAATCCTCATTCTGCATGACCTACCCATCCTGCTCCTTCCAACAGAGCCCACAATAAAGGCCTGCCCCATGTCTTCCCCGTGCTTCCTCCGTCCCCAAGGCTGCTCCTCTCTGTGTGGCCTGTGTGAGTGGCCCATTTCTCCCTCTGGGAAACTCTGTAACACAGTCTTCTCAGTGGCAGTTGTCTCCATCTGTTAGCTTCACCATGACTGAAAATAATAAAACTTGCATTTTAAACTGAGCCTACAACAATCCAGCTTTGGGGGAGATGGCAGCTAATATCTGCAGAGAGGTTGCAACACCCAGCCATCGCTATGAGCACTGTATCTCTGTTAATCCTCACAATGCTATATTATTTAGGGGAAATATCCTCACCCCATTTTATAGATGAAAAAATTGAGGCAAGATAAATTCAATGACTGTCCCCATGCCACATAGCTCACCAAGTGTCAGAGCTTGACTCCAAATTCATTTCTGTACAATTCTAAAACCCATTATCTTGTCTACCTCCCTACTGACATAGTCTTCTAATTCTGGAAAACATGCAGGCAAGAATGAAGAACCTTCTTCAGGTGATACAGGTGAGAGGGAAAGTGCAGCTTTCAGAGAGATCCCTAATGATGGGGTTATTGGTGAGAAAATGAGAAAACCAGAGCCATGAAAGCCATTTCATACACTCACACAGGAAAATTGTGCAGTGGAAATGGAGACATAGTTGAATTTTCCTTAAATAGATGCTGAGGCCAACATGGTCACTCTCAGAGGCCACATTTGCCTCTTGGCTAGTTCTAATTATCAGCATTGATGCTTTCTATAGGCAATTATCCAGGCTCAGGGACCTGCCTCAGTCAATAATTGGAGTGCAGAGAGCCCTGGCCGGGTTATTCACACAGAGGTAGTTACTGCATACACTTGCTGCAGCCTGCAGACAGCATGGCCTGAGTGGGAGCAATAAGGCTTCTGAAAAGCTGGCCCAGGGCTGTTGAGCAAATTGCAAAGCTGATCTCTCAGCATTAAGAGAAGCCCATTAGCACAACAGGGCTATTGTAGCTGTCACAATCACTGGGTGCCTGGCCATGCCTGCATGCTCTTCCGCTGAGCCTGGCTGTCAGAGATCTGGCTATGCCTTTGAGATGGGTCAAAATAAAATTGTATATCCTCCTCACGGCCTGTATTCCCAGGAAAGCGGAACTTACTTGGGCCAGAGGCACATAACAGCAGTAATTCAATGACTCATCAACACCCTTTTGGTGTGTCAATGCATTCTCCCAGAAAACATGCTAACTAGGGGAGATGAACCAAATAGTGCACATCGGTGTGGCTGGGGCACTGAGCAGTCTCAATGCTATAGTCTGGGAGCACTGGTGCAGCTGCCCCTATAATGGGGACAGGAGAAGACACATGAGTGACTTCCATCCTGCCACAATGTCACTCCTGCCCAGTACTCTTCCTGTTTTTGGAACTTGGGTTTGCTTGAGGACTTTCTCACACTCGGGGTCTAACGCTGTCCCTAGTGCATCTTCTGCCATATGCCTTAAATGTGCTGGGCTTCTAACCCTAACCCTGCAAACAGCTCTGGAAGACAACCTCCCTCCCAGTGTACTGCCTCCTCCCACTCCACCTCTGCTTGTCTGGGCCTGTCATTCTAGACATCAGAAGCACACCCCCATTTCTCATAGTTGAGAAACACTCCCAGACATTAACCAGTTCTCTTTTGTCTCTTCCCCCAGTTCTTGCTGCTGTCTCTCTGTTTGCGTCAGGACCTCTCACCTTGAGGCAATGAGATGCTTCCTGAGACACCAGTCTCCCCCTGCCTGTCTCTTTGTGCCCTCATTTGCTGCTGGTTTGCTGCTTTTTTCCTCCAAGTTGCACCTTGCTGGTGTCTAATAAAGGCACTAAGATTCTCAACAGGAGTGTTCCTGAGGTTTTGCAAAGAAAAGATGGGTCAGTACCCCTATTCCTGGGGCATGGTGACTGTGAAAGTTACAATTTTTCTTTTTTTCACCAAACCAGATAAAACTCTTCCTGTTTGCCTTTATTTTTTCCCTAAAAAAGATGAACTGAGTTCACAATTCCTGAAAAGTGGGTGAAAAATGACATTTTAATAAGCTCAGATTGTGGGGGTGAATCATAGCTCCTAAGCACTATCAGGAAGAATAAGATGAACATGATTCTCTGTTGGACAAATTAACTACATATGTTCTTGTTTTCCAGAATTTTCCATCTGTAGCACCTTCGGAATTTGTGCTTTGAACTCAAAATGGGTTCATCCACTTCCATATTCAAATACCAAACAATGGCAGGTGTCAGTTTCACATACAGTGACAGGAGGATCAAGCACACACTAAGATACATTTTGTCTCCTTGAAATTACTTTCTGACAGAAACTATCCACTCCACTCCAACAACATGGGCCCTTCTCTCTTCAGAAGCATTTTTGTGATCCAGTGTTTCTATCACAGATTTAACTACTTAACTAGAGTTCAGTAAATTAACTCAGAGCCAATTCATGCATCTCACAGGGAACATAGCTTTGCCACTTTGTAGTTATGTCATGTGTTTAATTCCAGTAAAGTTTTCAAGTGTAATAAGAGGATTTCATTCTGAGAGTCTAGGTCTATCTGCTTTTTCTTAAACACACATACTCTTTCAAAGAGTGAAAGGTTGATGAGCTCCCAATGAAGAAAGTTAAAAGAAAATGATGCAGGATATTGGAACATTTTGAAGGTAAGAATGGAGATCTGAAGGGACCTTTTAAGTGGGACATTAACTTTGAATGCATAAGTCCTTAAATATTTAATTTACAAATGTCAACCAACGTTCCTGTGAATGAACATAGATTATCAAAACAGTCAGTTCTGGGACTGAAGCCTACCCCTGACTTTGAAAAATAGGTAATTTAACTATATGAACCTTTTTCTTTCTTTCTTCTTGTCTTTCATTCTTTCTTGTTCTTTTCAATGTTTTTTTTTTTTTTTCTTCCTGCTGGTAGTCATTGCACCTCAGGCATGCTAACTACAGACTCTTCCACTGAGTTCCCCCTCCCAAACCTTTGCTTGAACAGAGGTTCTGGGTATCCCATCCTGTATAAAGTCGGATCAGTTGAAGTCAAGTCAGGAAAATAAACCACACTAAGTATTTTGAATAGAGGAAATTGAGGACACGGTATTGGTTACAAAAACATTGAGAAGCCAGTAGAGAAAAAAATGAAGGTAATAACTCAGAAAACAGATTCTCCATGAAGCCAAGAAAGCACAGAGAAAGCAATGTTATTCAAGATTAAAAGCCAGGGGAGAAGACATTTGGGACTGGTCCTGGCACTGCTAAAAAGAAAGGGCAAACCTGGAGTGGGTTCAGATCTCACTTCAAATGATTCATCTCCCTTTCCAGTCTTCTGACTAGAGGAAATGATCAAAGTGTCATTGAAGTGGTTAGGATTCTGGGTCCAAACCGTCTGAGTTCAAATCCCAGTTGGACCTTTTTGTGTCCAGCCATGAAATTCCTTCATTCTTTTTTTTTTTTTTTTTTTGAAGGTGAGAGTTATTGGGGATTGAACTGAACTCAGGGGCACTCGACCAGTGAGCCACATCCCCAGCCCTATTTTGTATTTCATTTAGAGACAGGGTCTCACTGAGTTGCTTAGTGTCTTGCCGTTGCTGAGGCTGGCTTTGAACTTGTGTTCCTCCTGCCTCAGCCTCCCCAGCCACTGGGATTATGAGCACGCACCACCAAGCAACACATTCTGAGCATCCACAGGGAAAGAATGATGATAATAGCACCACTCAACTTGCAAGGTTGTCCTCAGCCCTCGTGGAGTTTCATTGGTACTTGGGGTAAGAGATGTGAGGAATCAGTGCAATGGGGCAATTTGCTGAATTGTCAGTAAAGGTATTCTTTTACTTTCATTGCTACACTTACATTTCAATATTTTGGCTACAGAAGTTCCTTCTTCATCATGGAAAATGGAGGATTGTTCAGTGAATACTGTGTTTCTGCTCTAAGTCTTTGTATCTTCTGTGATTAGATGGACACTGATTGACTGTTAGTTCTTGGGGACATCAATCGTTTCTATTTTGTGACAGAGGCTTCCTTGGTGTATAGCATTGTGCCTGGCATGAGAGTAGATCGCAGTGAGTGTGAAATGGCTGAAAGAAACACGTGCTAACTCCTGACTCCTGACTCAGGTGACTGGATGGGTGGAGATAGGCCAGGCCATGTGAGGAGGTCAGGTAGCCTCAGCATTTGAGGCCATGAAATTGGATGATAATGTCCAAGAAAAATGTACGGTGTGGAAACACTGCATTTTATTTTATTTACTCTTTACTTCATGCTGGGCTTTCATTGTTCTAGACATGGGGGAGAGCTGTGAAGTAGCAGTAGAAGAAATTCCTCGTTCTCATGGGGATTACATTCAAGGAGGAGCATTCTAACATTAAACTAGGCCCTAGAGGAAGTTAAGAGAATATCTAGAATGAAATCAACTCCAAGGTGTTGCCCTGAGGGAAGTAGATCTAGGCTGGAGACAGGCACAGGTGACATAGTGTGTCCAGCTACAGACATACCCAGATTCCTTCTTCTGCATTTCCCAAGCCAATGGGAAGATCAACACCCTCCCTCCCTGCATGCTTTCCCTCCTTCCTCTTTTATTACTTAGGTTGCGCTGTGTTTATCATTTAAAATACTAAAGTTTCTTATTAAAGTGTAGAGAAAATTAATTTGACTTACTTGGGGCTTTTGGTGCTAAGCATCAAGGAAGACTGTAGTCAGGAGCATCTGGTATCTAGGTTGCAGAGAGAAAGAAAGGAAAGGATGCATGTGACGATAACTTGAGCCTGATATTGAGCAGATATTGGTGTCATGTGTGGAAACTGATGGGACAGCAGAGAATATTAACCAATTGCCAAGAATGATGGTCTGAAGTATGACCACCCACAGTTCTTCTTAAACTTCTATAGCACAGAATCCATGCCCAGCAGAACAAAACCAAACACATTAAAAAAGTTCAATGGAAGAAATCAGGATTAATGATTGAATTAAACACACAAAAAAGCAAACTCCATTCAAATATTAGGCAATTTAGACTCATGTGGACCTTATGTTCTTTACCCACAGAATTTGCAAATAATGGTAATGAAAAATTCATTATTCCAAGGGCAATATATAAGATAACTTATCTATTTTTTTTCTTTACTCTTCATCCACAAAAGCAGAGCAAAAGAGATGAAATGTAAAGAACCCCCCACCCTGAGCCAGGGACAGGATACCCATGGAGAAGATGGTGTCCACTCTGCTTCTTCAGGATCATGAATCATTTCTGAGACACAGAGTTAGAAGGATTGAAGGGAGATGTGACCAAACCAACACAGTACGTGGTGTTAGATCTAGATGTTAGGTAGCCCCCCAAAACTCATGTGTGAGGCAATGCAGGAGGGTTTAGAGGTGAAATGATTGATCAGTGCATTAATCCTCTAATAGGGATTATCTGGGTGGTAACTATAGGTAGGTAGTGTGTGAATGGAGGAGGTACACGTTGGGGACAAGCCTATAGGATATGTTTGTCCATGGTGAGAGAAATCTCTCTCTGCTTCCTGGTGCCCTGTTCCCAGCTGCCTTCTTCTGTTACACACTTCCGCCATGATGTTCTGCCTCACCTTGGGCCCCAAAGAATGGATTAGGCTGTCTATGGACTGAGACCTCTGAAACTGTGAGCCCCCCAAAAAACTTTCCCTCCTTTAATATTGTTCTTGTCAGGTCTTGTATTCACAGCAGTGAAAAAGCTGACTACAACAAGTGGCTGTGAGGGGAACCCTGCCGGCTCAGGACTTGGATAGCGACCTGCTTTTAAATAAACCCACTCCAGGCATATGTCATGGGCAGTAGCTACCTGGTGGGGGGGGGGGGGCTTCTGTGTAGTCCCCTATAACAGCCCTGGAGATGCAAGTCCTAAAAGACCAATCCATTGCCTCTGTCCTTACCAAAGTCCCCTAGTCTCAGCAACAAAAAACAAAACCAAAACCAAACAAAATCAATGGAAAATCACTGATCTTTTATTTTCTCTGTCTTCCCTTGTTTACCTCACCCCTACTCTGTCTAACATGGTTTCTTGCATGAGAGGAAGAGAGCTGTTCCTTGTGAGCTAATAAAATTAAAACACACTGTTAGTGATAGTGCCCTAAGGATTGTATTAATAATTTAATATAATAATTCAATATAATTCTGTCAACATACAATCTTTAGGATAACATGTATTATTATCCCTATTATAAACCATGGCTTCAACTCAAATCAATGTGAAAAATTTAGGAAACATACATGAGATCATCCATTGCTATTGCCTGGCTCTACTTTTTACAAAACAAAGTTAAAGTAGAGATATTTCCAAGTGAGAAAGCATTATTTGGGATTTGCATAATTGAAGCTGTTATCTGTCAGGTGGCTTGGGTAAGCCCAAGAGCCATTATGAGATCATTAGGAAAAGAGTAGAGATAGGTTCAGAGGCCCAGTAGGCTGAATTCTAATCACAGGAGAAGCAGCAGCTCTGACAGGGGCCTCGGGGAGAAAGTATTGAAGCAACAAGAATACTTTAATGACCAAAATAGGCAAGAGAATCTGTACCTGTGCACCAGTGAACAGGATAATTTCAGCTGTGAGTATCAATGAGCTCAGAGACACTGTGCCTGACACCCTCTCCTCCCCACCCTCTCCCCTGCCTTGATACTGGAGCAGCTTAAGAAATCTGACAACACTCCATGAAACTTCTGAGTCAAGATTCAGGCACATGAAGGGTGACCATCCTCTTTCTATGAATTAAATACATAGGGCTGTCATAAAAGGTAATGGTGTCCTAATCTAGCCCAGAGGCCCCTCCCACCTCTGACACAGTGGGTTTCTCAATTAAAACTCTTGTCAATTTATTTCCTAGATTCAAATTTTGATTTGAAGGGGAGTAAGGTTTTAAGAAAAGAAAGAAAAAAAATAGCTTCTTAATTGAAGCAAAATCTAATTTTGAAATCTCCTTTTCAGCAGGCATCTGGATGTACTGTTTTAATGCTACCAATTACCTGGGGTCTATTTCCTGCCCAGCAGCCTGTGGAGAGAAGTGCTGGAGGAGAAAACAGTGTGACGAGAGCCAGGCCTGGTACAAGTCTGAGTGCCTCAGACAAGAGAACCCTGCTCTGCAGGAAGGGCTGCTACTCATGCCGTGCCTCAAACACCCTTGCGACCAGAGAGAGTTGGGCGGATGCCAGCATCACGCAAAGTTTCTTCTCAATGCCTTTTCTCCTCTGAACAGTGACTAGATATTAGTGGTAAAAGTAAAATATATTAATTATATTATATTTTGTAAAGAATACCCTGCAACTGCCTTGACTAGGGAGTCCTTTTTGACCCCTGTTCTAATGTTCTCCTAATCATCACATCCCAATCTTCAAAACTTTTTGCATCAAATAGTAAACATCTTCCAATTCCTGATCTATTTTATTGATCATTACAACACTTTGAGTTTTTATTTAATAAAAACTGTCTTTTGATATTATTATTCTTTGGGGTTGGCACATGAAAAATTATAGTTACAGTGCACAACATGGCATTTAGATGCATGTATACATCATGAAATGATTAAGTCAAGGTAATTAGTATCTCTATTGCCTTGGATACTCAGCCATATGTTTTGTGATGATAATATTGAAAATCCACCCTTCTAACAATTTTCAAATACAGGGAACAATGGTGATTACCAAGGACTGGGAGTAAAGAGGAAAGGATCTAGGAGAGGTGGAGTAAAGTGGACTAAGTTCAACTTACACAGGAAAAATAAGTTCTTGAGATTGATTACATCATAACTATAGTAAATAATGATCAATTGTACTTGAGGTATTATACCTCTTTTACTAAAGAATACTGAGAAACAGAGGTTAGGAAATTAATATAATTTGTAATGAATGTTTGCTTCTAACAGGGCATACTGTGCACCAGACATGACAATAAATAGAGAGACTGCCTCTAAAATCCACCAGCTACTATATAAAGTGGGAATTCTTATCTTTTCCATTTTTCGCCAAAGGAAAAAAATCAGAAACTCACAGTGATTAAATAACCTATTCAAACACAATTCATATAAAAAGTGTTGTGGTTTTGATTGGGTTTGAAGGTGTACCCCAGGGCTTCATGCATTTTATTTATTTATTTATCATATATTCATTTATTTGTTTGTTATACATGATAGCAGAATGCTCTTCAATTCATTGTACACAAATGGGGCACACTTTTTTTTTTCACATTCCCTTTATATGGCATTAAACAAATAGGGTCACAGCATTTGTGCAATCATTTATGTATCTAGGGTAATGATGTACATCTCATTCCACCATCTTTCCCATCCCCATAACCCCTCCCCACTTCTCCCTTCCCTTTGGCCCATCCAAAGTTCCTCTGCTCATCCCATGCCCCCCACTCCCATTATGGATTAGCATCCACTTATAAGAAAAACATTCCCAGAAAACATTGGTTTTCTGGGATTGGCTTACCTCCCTTAGCATGACATTCTCCAGATCGATCTATTTACCTACAAATGCCATAATTTTATTCTTGAAATTTAACCTACATTGGGAGGTAATATTCCCACTGTGATAGTTAGAGGAGGGACCTTTGGGAAGTAGTTAGGAATAGGCAGGGTCATGGGTTGAAGCCCCATGACTAAAGCCCGGTAGCTTTAAAGGGAAATTAAAAGAGATAAGAGGCACACATGCTCCCTGTCACTTGCCATGAGATGACCTGTACCGCCTGGCTACTCTGCCAGCAAGACAGCTGTCACCAGATTCACACCCTCACCCTCAAACCTCCAATAAAGTTGTTCTTACTCCAAGTGAGCACACTGAGCAGGAAACTAATGTACATAAAAATATAATCTTGTTTAATACATAAGAGAACAAATTTGGAATTATGAAATTATTCAATATATCTCAAAATCCTTAAGGTTTCTGGTTGTTTGGTTTGGTTTGCTTTGGCTGGTGGACATGCAAGTTTGGGAGCATGCAGATGCCATTAAGCTCAGTAAATAATGAAGCCTTGGATTTATTTAAAGGCCCTAATGGAAAATTCCAGATTTCAGAAAATTGAGAATGCATAGAAAGAAAAGTGGACACTGTGTTGTTGGCACTATTCAGAGAGATTTAGGATGTACATAAAGTTCCAGTGGGAATTCCTGAATTTGCTTTCCATGTGTTGTGCATTGGGAACTGACTTCCACAACTCCCCATGGGAATGTCAATGTAATAGGAAGTAATTATTATGTTTGACACAACTATGTTTCTTTTTCTGGAAAATACGAAGAAGAAATGGGTCAAGATGTTAGGAACACATGGAGACAGGCAATCCTCCCTTTCATATCAATAATATAACTGCCTCCCATCCCAACAGGAAGTCCAAAAAGATCTGGCAATTCCATTGACAGATCTCTCTCTCTCTCTCTCTCTCTCTCTCTCACACACACACACACACACACACACACACCTATTCATAATAAAACTGATCCTGCCAAGTTTATGGTGGCCCTGTCTTCAGTTATTTAATAAATATTTCTTGCTTGCACTAACTGCCTGCCAAGTATTGCTGTTACTTTTAAGTATCAGGAATATGGCATTAAACAAAACAGAGGGTACTGATCCAATTGCAAAGGGAGAAGAACTATGTGTAATATAAAGACTCTTAAATCATTATAGATGCAATAAAAACAAGCATTTTGGTATGGTAAAGAATGGAAAAGGAAAGTATTAAGACAACAGTGGCTTTTGGAGAGAAACTGGCATGTGGTAGTAAGAGGGAAGATCTTTCCAGGTAGAGAGAAACCAAATCCAAAGGCTCTGGGAACAAATTAGGTTGGTGTCCAAGAAGACCAGGGTAGTAACCACATGGTAGGAAAGATGGAGAGCTGGGCCACCTGAGAGCACAACCCAGGAGAAGCCCTATCAGGTGGCAGGCTGTAGTCTGTGACGGGCAGTTTGTATCTAAGTCTCACTGCATTGGGTGGCCACTGGAGAGGAGATGCCACCGTCTTCGTGTGGCTAACAGGGTGGGAGAATTCTGGGGTCATTTTTATAAGGATGCCCCGCCTTCCAGACCTACTTCAGCAGGAGTGCAGCCTTCCAGACCCACTGAGGTAGAGGTTGCAGCCCCATAGCTCTCCCCGCAGTGGTCATAACCTCGGGGTGCTGGGTTGCCCCACCCCAACAGCTCTGAGCAGAGGCCATCTGGCTCATTGAAAGCAAGGCCGTGGTCCATCCTTTTGAAACTGAGGAGTGAGCTATGCTAGCCTTTGGATCACCGTTGGGCTGTTCTTCCCTCGTTCTGACATGTTTCACCATTGTCTCAGCTTCTCTTACCTCAGTGATGCTCTCAGCTCCATGGTCCTGTTTTGTAAAAATCTAAGAAATCCGAAGTTCCCTTCCATTCCTTCTCATCTCCTTACCCTTCAGTTCAACCCATCAACAGTCCTCCTAGAGACAACCATTAAACCCACGGGTTCCCACACCCACTCATCTCCTTATGCAAAGCTTGCTTGGCCACCCCATTATTGTTCTCATTTTAGTGATATAATAGGTCAACAATTTTCCGAATCTTTAAGTTCTGCTTCATTTTTTTGCTCAACGATTGCATCTTTATATCCTTTTATACTCATCAGGAATATCAAAATCATGTCTTAATCATTTTGCTTAGGAAAGTTTACATCGAATACCTGATTGCATGACTCGCAGTTCTGTCACCCACAGACCACTAAAACCTAAGCACAGCTCAGCCAACTTTGTTGCCACTTCATAACGAGGTTTGTGTTCCTATGGTTTCCAACAAGAAGTTCTTCATTTGTGCCTGAAAAGCTGGGACTGGGAATTGAACGCCTTTGTTCAGTGACCATAGCAGTGGTCCTCCAACATCATTGAATGTGCTAACTTTTTGAAAACATGTGGAAGTGTCATATATGGAATCACCTAGTGCCTTGCTTCTTGTAAGTGGTTGATTAGAAGTATCCATTGCAGATAGTTCAAAAATATCAGTAAACAGTTCTTTCCTTAGACCACCTGTGCTGTCTTCATTACTGAAAATAGAAGAGTTTGCTTTTTTTGCATCTAATAAGATCAGCTAGCCAATTCCAGAAACCACAGAAACAATTCAGAAAACTTGTTCTTAAAACTCCATTCCTTTAGTACCACTCTCTGTACCAACATCTGTGCAGAAATGTTTTACCAGTTGTGTCAGCTTCTCTTAACACATGAATTAATGATAACATATCATTATACCCATGTGACTGAGGCACAGAAAGAATATCATTCAGGTGGAGCATCATTTTCCATTAGATATTTCTCCAGATAAATAGAATCAATGTGAGATAGATAGATAGAAAACTGATGCATGATAGTTAGATAAACAGATGATAGACATTATGAAGGATTGGCTATGATAATGGAGGCAGAGAAGTCTTATGATTTGCCGTCTATAAGCTGCTGGCCCAGGAAAGCCAGTGGTGCACTCTCAGTCCAGACTCATAGACCTGAGAAACAGGAATCAGATGGCATGAATGTGCGTATGGCTCTGAAGGCCCAAGGTCCAGAAGTACCATATCCAGGGCCAGGATGAAACAGATGTCCCAGCTCACACAGAAAGGGCTAACTAACTCTCCTGTAGTCTTCTGTTCTATTCAGGCCCTCAACAGATAGGGTAGAGCTCACCTCACCTGGGAGGATATCTTTTTTACTCAGCCCACTAAGTTGATAACAATATTCTTCAGAAACATTCTCATAGACACATCCATAAATCTGGGCATCTCTTAGTCCAGTCAAGATGACACATGAATTAATGATAACATATCATTAATTCTCAGGCACATGTTACTCAGGTACAGAAAGAATATCATTCAGGTGGAGCATCATTTTCCATTAGATATTTCTAGAACAAAGGCTTATAACTATCCAAGTATCTGTTTTTTGTTTTGGTTAACATAGAAAATCTTATCCCACTGTCCATGGCCACTTTCTTTTCTGTTGTAATATAAATTACTATCATCACCAATCCAAACCTAAAGGAATATCATTAGTAGCAGTGATACCTCATTGAAACTAAAATAAAATTCAAGAAAAAACACCAGCTATTAAAATATCAGAAATGCCTACCCCTAAGTGCAGAGTCCAGTTTTTACAAAGTGGGGAGAGTAGAGTTTCTACATACCATTTGATTATGACTCAAATTTATGTTTATTGTTTCCATAAAATATGTATGTATTTCTATTATTCTACAAACGACCCACTTCAAGTCCAAAATGCTGAGAAATGGTAGTCTAACTAAGAAATATATATTATAATATTACAGTATGCAGAAATGCTTTGTATATAAACAGGGGTATGGCTCCATGGCTTGTAAAATCACGTGTTGCTGGAGAACTAAGGCTATACAGACCAACTGTCTATCTATATATTCACAAGAGGCCCCTGGAGATGGTTTGATGTGCCTTGGCAAGGATCATCACTCACTGCTTGACCTAGAGGCTGTAATTTTCATAAGGAAGCAGAAAGGCAGGAAGAGGAATGTTTCATGGAACAAGAATGCTGTCACTTAAATCTACTGGGTAGAAAGTGATCTCAAGTAACATGAAGGAGTAATTTTAAAGGGGAAAACAAACACATGGTTTTTAACCTAGATAATTATCTTTCCTATCTCAGTGGTAGCCTCCCTGGTAATCAAAGATCCTTTATGTCCATACGATGTTTGGAAGCTGTCATCAATGACTTCTAAGTGCCCCACATACAGATAATTTGTGTTCTTTTTTCTTTTTAATTTATTTTTATTTTTTATTTGTTCTAATCAGTTATACATGGCAGCTGAATGCTCTTCGATTGGTTATACACAAACAGAGCACAATTTTTCTTTCTCTGGCTGTACATGAAGTAGGGTCACACCATCCATGCAATCATACATGTACCTAGTGTAATTATGTCCGTCTCATTTCACCATCTTTCCTACCCCCATGCCCCTATACTTCCATCCCTCCCCTTTGCCTAATCCAAAGTTCCTCCACTCATCCCATCCCCACCCCATCCCCATTATGGAATAGCATCCACTTATCAGATAGAACATTCAGCCTTTGGTTTTTTTGGATTGGTTTACTTCCCTTAGCATGATATTCTCCAACTCCATCCATTTACATGCAAATGCCATCATTTTATTTTGTAATGCTGAGTAATATCCCAGTATGTATATATACCAGTTTCTTTATTCATTAGTATTCTTAAGATATCAGTTATCCCACACTTTTCTGAATGCCCATTCCTTCATGCCTGTTACTCCCTCTACCTGAATTATCTTCCTACTCCCTCTTCACCATGCACACTCATCCTTCTAAAACTTGCTGACATTTCACACTCCAAGCATTCTCTCTTTAAGCCTTCTCTTGTTATACAAAATCCTCCACAGACAAACTCACAGAGTCCAAGTTCTTACAAGTCAGTATTGCAGATTTGGTCACACTTTAGTCCCCCCTCCCCTCACTTGCTGCAATGTGGGGCAGCAAGTGAAGGACAGCTTGTACATAATGGGCAAGTGAGGAGCTACCAAAATAAACAAATGGAGGAGAAGACGCTGCTGCTCTCTAAGATCCATGAGAGTGGAGCTTTATAATGGCTGAGACTGATCACCAGTAGAAATGAAGCAGTGGTTGTCTGAAGTGTGTGACGGAGAGGTTTGGGAATACCTCTGATTCTCATCAAGGTGACTTGAACACAGTATTAGGGAGGCAGAGATGATGGTAAATAAGTAAACATAAACCTAATAAATTAGATTTTCACTGTGCAAGACAAGAATGAACTTTAAGCTTTGCAAAGAGTCGGTGGGAGTTATTCAGACAACACCACTCACCTGGGGTCCAGTGTTCCCTGAGGTAGGCTCACCCTCTCCTCAAAACTGTACAAAATCAGTGTGATATTCAATAAGACATTCACTTGTCAATGAAATTGCTAATAATAGTAAGCTCATATTAAAATCTTAACATATGCCAGGCATTTGATATGTATGTAAGTTTTATCAATTTAATTCCCACCCCAAACTTACAAAGTTGATGAAGCATTTTCCCTATTTTACAGACAAGGATATTGAGATCAGGACATTTGAAGAACTTGTTGGTACTCAGTGGCAGAGGTGTACTTTGAACCCAGAGCCTTCCTTGAGCACCTGCGCTGTGTGAAGGCCTGTGCTGGGTACTGGTCAGCACTGGTTGGAATGTCCAGGACTCTGCCTCCCCTTTTCTAGTGCAGACCATATCTCTCGTTCTTTCTTCCCCCAGGTACTCTGATTCTTCATTCCAATTTGCATTGCCTGAATCCTAGACAGCTTCAGGGCTCTCGATTCTGCCATTTGTTCCTTAGGATTCTTAGGGTGCATGGGTGTGCAGGTGCATGTGCATGCCCCCCCCACACACACACACACAGTGTAACAAATGCCTTATCAACCCTGTATCTGTATCTGTTGAGTTCGTATAGGACGGTATTGCTCTGTATCTTGAAGGAGGTCATATATCACTGGTGCTGGGGCTTGGTGACCCCATGCTCTGGTCCCATGCAGCCACATACCTTCCACGGGAACATGAGGACTTGCTGGAACACAGTCATGCTTACTCTTTTACATTTTGTCTGCAGCTATTTTCATGCCATGAGGACAAAGCAGAGTAGTGGTGACAGAAACCACATGACCTTCAAAACTGAGAAGATCTACTATGTGCTGTTTATAGAAAGCCTGCCGACTTCTGCTCCAGGCCTTTATGAGAAGGTTTATGAAAGTGTCGCTGCTGGAGAGGCAGAGCCAGGAGGACCTGGAGCAACACAGAGACCTGCCTGTGAGCCAGTCTGCCCTTCAGTGGGGTCAGGTTTCTCAACAGCCCATCCACACGCCTGTGCCTTGGAGGCACCCAGTCTCCGTCAGCAGAAGGGACAGTCCCTACCAATTTCTACAAATTGTCCACAGCAAATGTTGAATATCTCTGTTGAGTAAAGTCAAAATGCCATAACTGAAGAAAAATAGCTTCTCGATTTAGTGCTGTTTCATGTCTTTTATTCACATACATGATTTTACTAAGTATCTGCAGCTCTTCTTTACAAATGATGATGCCAAGACTACAGTGAAGAAATTTATCTAGGCCAACAGTTACCATAGTAGATCATTTAGAATGTGCTAGAAGTTCAGTGCCAAGATGTTGAATGTATGTATAAACAAATAGCTTAGTTATTTTCTAACATTCAGAACAGAGCAAAGATTTTTGACTGGACTTTTTGTATCGAAAATACATACTTATTGATTAAAAGTCATAGCGGAATAAACTTCCCTTTCTTTAGTCAATATACATTGTTGACTGATCATGATACAAATCCCTTTTCTTTCTGGAAAAGCTGCGTAACCCTTCCACAATGTGTCCCTGTTGCCAACGATCCCCTTGCTGGGTTTTAGCTTGAAGGAGACAGCCTCAAGAATTATCTTCTTTCAGCAGCATCCATTTCTTATGGAAGTAGATAAATGAGAATTTTGCTCTGTAAGTATAGACCTGTAAGGAGTTCCCGAGAGAAACCCAGGGTACTCTTCTCATTAACTTTCTCAGGCCATTTTGAGTACTCATGGAGCCTTGAGGCTGCAGAACATTTTCTCTGCCACATTTTGGTTTTCAATTTAGTTCTACACAGAACAGAAGCTGATGGAAGGCACACGTTGTTGGGTAATGTATTGCACTAGGTTTGGGTGTAAGCAATGAGATGGGGTTGCAGTGTGTGCAGGGAGTGAACTTCTTTCAGAGGAGGTGGGCACAGCATTGCAGGTGCACAGAAGAAGGAGTCAGGTCAGAACGTCAGGCAGGAAGAAGGGGGTTAAGTGGTGCCTGGGGACTGCAGCCTGAGGTGCACAAAGTGCATTCTGGGTGATGAGATTCGAGTCACGCTGGGGCTGTTAGGGAGTTGTGAATTCCCAGCGAAGGAGTGAGGCTGTCTCCTCCACAGCTCATGGTCTTCCCTAACCACTGCACCCTAGCCCATCATGCCCACTGACTGGCCTGTCTCTACTTCACTGCCATGAACGATTCCCATTTGACTTCCCAGATCATTCTCTGTCTTTCCGCTCTGCCCCAGAGCCCTCACAGCTGACCTTTACAGACTTACAGGATTCCTTTGTGTTTGAGCTTCACCTTGATTTTGTCCAGGTACAATGTGCTGTATAAAACTGGATGGCTGAGGTCACTCAGCATCCTGGTTTGCTCAAGCCTGATAGAGGCTTCTCAGAACTTTCAATAATAAAACTAGGAAAGCTCTGGACACACTGGGAAAATTCCTACGCATTCATCTGTCATACAGCTACAGCCTTTCTACATTTTTTACTGAGTTTTTATTATAATTATTAACTCATTGTTATAATTATAATTATTAACTCATATTAATTGTGCACAGTAGTGAGGTTCACTGTGATGTGGCCATACATGCCTGTGTTGGATGTTGGTTGTCTGTCCACCTTCTACTCCTTTTTCTCCCTCCCTATTCTACTACTCCCTCCTCCCAGTCCCTAATATTCTCTTTTCTGGCTTCAGGTCTTTTTATCTGGTTTTCACATATGAGAGAAAACTTGTCATTCTTTCTTTCCGTCCAGCTTATTTCACTTAACACAATTTCCTCCAGCTTCGTTTGATTTGCTGCAGATGACAGGATTGCAATCTCCATTAAGGCTGAGGAACACTTCAACACACATTTACCATATTTTCTTTGATGTTCATCAGTTGACAGGCACTTAGGCTGACTCCCATCTTGGCTATTATGAACAGTGCCATAATAAAGATGAGTGTGCAGGTATCTTGTCTGTGTACTGACTTCATTTCCTTCATCTGTATATCTAGGAGTCAGGTAGCTGGATCCCATGGTAGTTCCACTTTTAGATTTTTGTGGAACCTCGTTAGTGTTCTCCACAGTGACTGTATTAGGTTACACACCTACCAATAGTGGATATGAGTTCCTTTTAGCCACATCCTTGTGAGAATGTGTTACTTTTTGGTGTTCAACAATAGCTCTTCTAACTGGAATGTGATGGAATCTTGTTAATTTGCATTTCCCTGATGGCAAAATATATTTATTAGCTGTTTTTATTTCTTCTTTTGATAAATGTCTATTTAGACCATGTGTCCATTCTTTAATTAAATTACTTGTCTCTCTGAGGTCTCTGCATATCCTATATATTAATCCTCTGTCAGAAGAATAGCTGAGAAGGATTTTCTCCTGTCTGTAGCCTGTCTCTTCACTCTGTTTATTGCTTTCTTCATATATCTTAAAGAGCCTTATCCAAAGCTAGGAGTTCCTCCTTGCATTTCTAAGCCGATGTCAGATGATGATTTCCTCCCGTTGCTAGTGCCTGGGAGCTCCACCAGCCTTCACTGATTCCACCACTGTGCCTATACCTCAGGAACCAGTCCCCATATTCCACTCTTTCCAAACACTCCTTGAATATGATATCTGTATCCTGTAAGACTTTGATTGGTATGCTTACACAGAAATAGACTTTGCCATAATCCATCTATGCCTAACTGATTCCACTCCTTTCTTAATCTGTGATGTCAGGAGAAAAGCAGTTTTTCCATCTGGTTTCTGCATAGGAAGTATACCAAGTAAACAGCACAGGCTTGTGAGCAGATTGAGAGCTCCCCTTTTGTAACTGCATGACTAACTGGCATTTTGACAACTTACTCCATCACTATAATTCCTTGTTTATAAAATAAGAATAACCACACCCATCTGACTTGCTCAGCATGGGCATTAAAGGAGAGAAGCGATTCATGACATAGAAAACCATAAAGTGGCACAAGGTACCTACTCAGAAATTTTGGCTCTCTTCCTAGTAATAAGATCATTTATTGAGATCACTGACTTCAGAAGTCAAGATAACTTTTAGGAATTCTTAGGGTTTACTCAGATTGACGGTGGGTGCAGATCCATCCACATCACAAGTATCCGTCGCAGGTTCACCATGCTGTATTGCTTTAGATTCTAGTGCTTTTGACATGTGTCCAGTGCCCACCATGGGCCAGATGTCATGTAGGGGCATGGCTGTCCTGCCACACAAGGCTGTTCACCTCTGTCAAGTGTCCTGGGCATATTCCTGTCTTCAGCAATCACACTTGCTGCTTCCTCTCTTTGGAATAGTCTCCCACCAAGTATCAAGTGATATGCACTCCCCACCATTCAGATCTTTGCTCCAGTGAGACCATGTGGAGAGTCCCATGACTAACCATTCGAAAGAGAAACCATTCCCTGCATGTCTCTCTCCCAACTTCACAACACTTATTCTTACTCACCACGACCTTATCACTTTTTTTTTCAAGTTGGATATTTTTATTTCACGATCTTACCAGTTTCTTATTGTTGTATTTCCTCTCTCCCTGGAATGCAAACACCATGGGGCAAGGCTTTGTTTTGCTTCCCATTGTCCCCTCACTGCATCAACAGGACATTGCACAAAGTCCACACTCAATAAGAGCTAGTCAAACAACAGAATGCTGGAGATTGAGTGTACAAAGATAAATAAGATACATTCTGGGCCATTAAAGTTCTCACAGCCTGGTATAAGGGATGGATTAGAGTGGGGATATAGCACAGAGGAGGACCTAGTGATCTGAACGATTTTGCAAGCCCAGCTAAGAGTCTCTGACATTCAGGAGACAAAAGCTTCTTTAAATATCTTTCTTCTTATCAAATGGAGAAGGCAGTCTTGAATATGGAAGATTCAATTAAGCCTGGCAAGTCTATCTTTCATTGATTACCTCCTGAATGAGAGAGAGCCAGTTGTAGCCAAAGGAAGCAGAGTGCAAGGGGACTGTGAAGCTGACTTATAGTTGATTGATGTTCAACACAGGGAAGCAAATGAATATTTGAAGAATACCAGTATGTGAGCTTCCACTCGATGCAGAGTTCTTATTGGCCTCTGCATGTGCCCAATTTACACGCTCAGAAACTCATCCTGCCATTTTGGGTAAAGGCAGCTTTAAAAGATGCCCTTCATCTCTTAGATCCTCATTTCATTGACAACTGGATATTAAATGTGCTCTGCAGACACTTATTTCTACTAGTCATCGTCCATCAAGAGACTGGCATGAACTGTGGAGACACACACAGTGTGATGTTAAGTGACCACAGGTTCTGGAAGGGCTGGTATCGCCAAGCTGTGTGAATAAGGGGAGGCCGTGTCATGCTTGTGCATCTCTTCTTCATCTCCACAACTGAGATGTAGATATTATGAGTATTTGTGAACTTGTTTTGCAAAGTACAGAACAAGAGCTCTTAACTAGAGTTTGTGAATATCGAGGAGTATCTGCAAACATGAAATCAGAAATGCGTATCCTGTGTATCCACATAAATGCATTCTGACCCAGGGATGGTCTCTAAAGCTCCCTGTCAGATTCTCAACTAACCCCAAGGAAACAGCCTCCCAGCTGTGAGATGGATATGATAGAGCTCATTTGGAGCAGCTATAGTATTGCCATTTAACTTGTTTACTCAAATCATATAAACTGATCTTTAGTACTCTTGGATTATTGATCAGTTTTCTTTTCCTGCTTTATTAGTCAAAAGTTGCAGAAAGAAAATTGCATGAGGGAGAGGTTACTTAGAAGTGTGGGATCTAATCCTGACAACCAGACAGATTGGGAGCCACTGCCAACTCAGGTTGTTGCAGAAACGCTTGAGTGCCGCTTCTCTTGGATTTGTTTGTTCTGCACTTGGAGTTGTTGGTTCTCTTGTTTTCTTGGACTCTGTATATGCCTGTTACTCCAAGAGTTATAGGGTAAATCTACAAGGATCAAGTAATCAACTTAGTAAAAACTGTGTGGGACTAATGATGATTATTCATATAATTATCCAGTTATAATTTCTCTGGAGAAGTTGCTAAATCCCCGTGGCCCTCAACTTGCCCCATGTATACAGGAGGAGCTTGGGTGAGATTCCTGCTTTCATCCACTAAAGCAACAAATCACCTGCCAACACACTTTGCCACCTGAGCTTATTCTGTCTTTTCTATTGTCCCTCGTGGTTTTTGTAGTTAGAGCACACGTGTATTTTCCCTACTTAGCGCAAATTACCAATATAACAAATTTATGCCAAAGGCTTTTAGATCTCCCATTAACAAAACTTTGCTCTTTTGCAGAAGTCTTTTTAATGTGTAAATTTTACTAAAGCACAGATCTTAGTTCCTAGTAATCAGTTAATATATGGTGATTCTATATTTATTACTAGCGCAAATCAACATAGATACTCCTCTGTCCCAAGAAATGGAGACTGAAATTGCCTAATGATTCAAATTCATTAGTGAGAAAACAAATCCTAGAACCTACATCTCCTAATTCCCTCATATCTGGAGGGAAGTGTACTGTGACCTGTAACTAAAACAAAAAATGACATACAGAATTGGAATAAGTGAATTAGATGTTTGGGAAGCTCATCCATTTGTCCAGTTGTGTGTGTGGGCAGCCTTGGGATAAGGTTTCAGTGCTAATGGGAAAGTGAGATGATTAAAGGAAAAAATACAGCAAAGCAATGGAAAACCATTTCAGGAAAATGAAACTCACCTCCAGTCAGGGTCAACAAGTAGCAAAGAACTGAAGAACATGAAATATTCCTGGATGAAAAAGCATGGGTCTTGGTGTGGGTCCAAGTCCTTCCCTTAGGGACTTGGTGAGGGTGAGCATATTTATGTTTCTAAGTCTCAGCTGTGTTGTCTATAAAACATACATATCTTTCCATGTACCATTGAAAATTAAATATAATACATGTATGTGGTAAATCCAATGTCCTGCACAGAAATTGTTATCAATTATTGGCTATTTTTATCCTTATTGTTGTTTTCACCCCTCTTGTTATAATGGATTCAAAGAATATTGCCAATAATATTTGCTTCCATTTGGTATCAAACCGTGGGTTGAGTTGCCGGTAATTTCCCATTCTGGTAGAACTTTGCCCATGAACTGGAATGGACCTGGAGGCATAGAGTGCATACACTGTCCCAGAAGAAGATACGTTTTTCAGGATATGGGCAAGATGGTGGCCAGAGGTGCATCAATAAGGCCTGTTCCAGCCAAAGGCTTTTGCCACTATGGCCTACAAAGTATGTTGCAGGGACTCCATCTCCATGGTAACCTCCCCCACACAAGCACACCAGAATCTGAGATTCTTATTTTAAGCAATAGCTATTTTTCTCTTTTTTTATTCACCTCCCTGGAGTTATAAACTTCTGTAATGCACGATAAGTTACATTTACCTAATATCATCGACAAACTATACTGCCAGGAAAAGAAATGCCCAGTGAAAGCAAATCAATGGGCCATGGAAGCAGCTTTTCCCAGCAGTGACCTAATCTGCTTGTTTCAAAAGAAGGTGAGCGAACTGTAATTCAGTCGCACATCAGGGTTCCTGGAAGCGATCGTTTTGTATGCAGCACTGTCTTCCTGTTCCTCTACCAAGGCCGCAGTGACCCTGAGTAAGAGGCAGAGGAGAAGTCATGGAAGACTTCAGAGTTCTCTTCTTGACACCCCACTGCAGAGTCTGCTTGGTCCTGTCTCCCAGCCTCCGTTTGCTCATCTGTGAAATGGTAGGAGCAATGCTGCCCAATAAGCATCAAGAGGTCTTCTGCTGTGTGTGTTGAGGAACTGTAATGGGCAGCTGTGAACAGACTTGCATTGCACCAGGGTGTGATACCTGGCTGACTCAGAAATCTAAAGCTAAAATCATTCCTTCTCTTTCTTCCTTTCTTCAGTTGAGAGATCTAAAGGAAGGAAGAGAATAAATATGCATCCAGGCAAGGAAGTATTCTGTTCTGTTTACCTCTGTGAATTAACTCATGCACACATCCAGTAAGTGCTTCACAAGGTCATTTACCTTTTTGTTTGTTTGTTTGCTTTGGTAGGGGCGGATTCTGAGGCAAGGGTTAGAGGGTTAGTAGCTCACCTGGGAGTGACAGGAAGTGCCAGGAGGAGGTGGGGAAGCAAGTCAGGGAAGGGAAGGAACCAAGGAAATGTGCTTTAGGGAGGAAGCTGTTGCCTCTGTTGGCAACTAGAGCTCAATCCTGCCGGGAAGCTATGGAGCCAGTCCTACCTAATGAAGCCACGTGAACCATCCTGATTTCTGAGACCCAGACTGAGTTGTCTGTTGTTTAGTAAATGCAAATATGATTTATGATTCAATGTTATAAGTGTTACTAATGTGGGATGTAGGGAGAGGAAAAGACGGAGAGGCACTGTCCACATCCCTGTGGTATTAAAATATCAATGCTCTTATTTTATAGCTTGTAAAATATGTAATTTTGGAATATAATAAAAGCTTTATTCTCTTTTCACTGAGGGTCAGGGGGCTTTGGTGAAAAAATAAAAACAGAAAAACATGTAAAAAATGACACTAGATTGAGGTTGAAGTGCTTCTGCTGTCACTGACTGATACGTGACTACAGAGAATTTCCCTCTCATTGTAAAATTAGAATCTTGAGCCAGGTCCGAGACAATAAATGCATTTCAAGGCATGTGCCTCCTTGGCTGGGTTGGGTGTCAGTCCCGGGCGCCTGCTGGCAGTCCCGACCCCATGTTCCGACATGCAATAGACATGCTCTGTCACCACTGGCTGCTGCCACCAGGATCTCTGAAGGGTTGTGTCTTTGTCATTTCCTGTTCAAGGTGAATGCCATAGTCACCGTGAAGTGTCTTCACCCTATCCTGGCCTGTCTTTGTTGAATAGTCATCAACCCAACTGTAGACCTAGACTTTTTAAGACCCTCAAATCTAAAAGAAAAATGCAGACAGAATTCACCCAAACTTTACTTACATCACACTCTTCTATCCTGGAGGTGCATCAACAACATCATCTACATCAAAACTGCTGAGGCTGATAAGGTAGTCAGAAAACATCACTGCCATGAGGTTGTGCAACAGGGTGGGTTAATATTGATTCCCGTTTTATGACAAAGAAACAAGCTATTATCTCACTCAGAGGCAAAGGCCAGAATTTAACAAGAATATAGAGAATAATATAATGAAAAAGAGGTCATGAAACTCCAGGGAACATGGTCCAATATCTTGAACCATCACTTAATAATTACATTGATTTATAATTTTAAATAGACTTTCACATAGATTTTCCTATATAGTCCTCTAAGGAACACAGAGCTAAATAGCAACATAAGACCAGGGAAGAAGCGCACAGGCTTCTTGTATTTAATATCATACACCCAATACCAGAAGAGTTTTGAATGCAGTGTTTACTCTCAGTTAGTACTTGTTGAATTAATATATTTTCCCTTTCTAGATAAGATGAATTTTTTTTTCAGATTATGCAGTTTGTAAACAGAAGTATCATTGCTTTGTGGCAGACTTTCAGCATACACACCAGGCGCTCTAACATTACGTATTCATTGTTGATGTTCTGTACCCCGCCACATCTGAAATCAAAGCATTTCATGTTCATCTCCTCAATTAGACTGCACACTTTTATCTTTTACTCAGCTAGGACTTCCGTACTTAGTGTGGTGCCTTAGATGCAGCCGATGAATGAAATTTATTTGTTAAAAGATTCTCCATTTGAAAGGTTAAACAACTTTTAATGAAAAACAAAAATATAAGGGTCTAGATCAAAGTAAAATAGAATAAATGACGGAGGCCTGTCTAGAATCCAGTTCTCCCTAAGTCCTAACAGATGAATAAAGAGAAAAAATCTGAGAGCAATTAACTGCTAAGCATTATCATGTCAACATGCAATCAAATTTCAGCTTCCAATGTTCAAGATCTTTCTGACTTGAATATTAAAGAAAGAATGGTCTCAAAAACACCAGCTGCAAAATAGTTGGGAAAAACAACTTTTAACAAATTGCTCGAACACTCACCATGAGTCACAACATTATCAATTTGGGGTGACATATGTTGCCTTTTAAGGGTGCTCTCTGGCCTCATTGAACCTAATGGATGATGATTCTAAATGTCAGATTTTCCCCTTTTTCATTTGACCCTTGAGTTTCAGAGTGAATTACATTCATCACAGAAAGGTCAGAAAATCCTCCAAGTGAAATGTGTACAGAGAATAAGGGGAATTTAGTGGTTAATGGGAATCGACTTTTCTGTTTCCTTGCCTGTGGATGCAAGTCTTGCCAAACTTCCTTCCAAACTTTATAGAAGGAAGACTCAGCTATCTAAGATTGTGCTAAGTAAATATCTGAATCAACTGAGTATGTGTCCAAGCCTAAACTGATCTCAGGAAGGTCAACCGTCCCCAGAAACATCAACAGCAGAGGCCTCAGTGCCGCGTCCTCTGGTTGCAGTTGTGGCTGGTGGACAATTCAGGTTCACCACCAGCTCACAGGTTCCACCTCAGGCTGGACTTTCCTGACCCTCTGTATCATGCCCTAAATGTCTTTGACATTCCAGATCTTTCCTGCAAGTAAGGGAACATGTTTGTGGGAGCATAAGTCCCTAGTACTAATGGATAAATGTTGCAGATTCTCCTCTGTCAGATAGATCAATCTGTGGTGCATGTTTGTGTGTACATGTGTGTCTGCATGTCCATCCAATTACCAGAACTGGGGGACAAAGCAAACCTCCAGGAACAACTCAGAAGACATTGATTATATATCTGCAATATAAGCTTAGGTCCTGGGCACACAAAGGTGACCTCGTTTGATCCCTGAATTGTCAAAACTCAGAATCCAACAGGCATGAAGTGTCTGGAAGTGCACTTCTACCTGTTTGTCATCAGACTCATCCTCTGAAAAATCAAGTGAGAAGTCAGATCTTTCAGAAAGCTTTTTCTGAGACTTTTCTTCCAGAACCTCCAAGTACCAATATCCTTAACAGATGTTTATGTATTTATATTTGTCCCCTTGTTAAATGGTGAGTCCCCTTGAGGGCAAAGAACTTCCCTTATTCAGCTCTGTATTCCTAGAATTTACAATATACACAGGAGGTAACAAGAGACTTCTGATTTAAGAAAAAAATTTGAATTAACTAATGCACCCTTGGAATCTTAAGCAAAGTGAATTAAACTCTTGTACATAGGTCTTATATTGTAGCCATGTATTTTATTTCAGTTTTGTTTTCTTTAAGCCAAGTTGGTGTTGACTTTTCCTGTTGCTACTTCTATGAATAACTATTGCATCTTTTTAGTTTCTAGGGGTAAATCTCCAGTCATCTTGAAGAAGAGCCAAAATTTCTGACATTAAACCTTGGATGCTCTTAGAATTCAAAGCTCTTGTGGAAAGGACATTGGGGCTGCTTACATTTTCATATATCAGCTTTAAGAAAACCCAGTAGGTCATGGCAGCCATGGAAGAAGAGGGGAGCAGATGATCACCAAATGCCACTGTGGAGAAGACCAAGTGGACAGCTGGATCCTTGGCTGGCCTCAGGAGGGTCCGCTCAGCATCCATTCCCTGCTTCCCCACATCTAGCAACAGAGAGACCATCTAGCACTACTACCCTCTGCTCCCGCACCTGGACAGCAGGTGAGAGACTGCAATCAAACCCAGGTGCATGCCAAGGTCTCATGGAGTACTGGATGTGCACCTTCAGCCATGACTTCTTTTGTTTTTTGGTTTTTCATTCTAATGCCATTCATCAATCACAGCTACAAGATTTCGGTGGCAAAATCATTGCCATTCCGCAGCTGGATGTGTGTCCCCTGTTTCAGTGGGCTGGCGGTGGACCATTTACTTTTTGAATGAAGGAAGTCATCCTGAACACACATTCATTTCTGGTAATTGCTTTTTTTATTTTTTGATATCACAGTATGCCAGAGGTTGTACTTTATTTTTCTTTTCTGATGGTTCTTTTGCTTATTAATATATTTTGAGTCCTGTATCTTTAAATTTAGTTTGACTTTGGTCAGGGAATCTTTCAGAGAGCACTTCTGTTGAGATGGGAGAGTCTTGGGGAGGGAGAAATGGAACACAAGGTCAGACAGTGGCCTGTTAGAAGAAGTCAGCCTCAGTGTGTTTCCCAGAGGAGATGCATCTCCCAAATACCCCAGGAGTTCAGCAGATCCAACTTTATTATGACGTTTTATGGATGAACATCTTACACAAGAAGTTTGGTATGACTTAGTCAAAGCCATGCACATAGGAAAGTTGTAGGTCATGACTGTCGTAGAACTGAGTCTTGCCTCTAATTATTTCATTTTAATATATCCCCCCACCACCAACAACAAAATACACTAATAAGAATAAAAGTTACACTCTACATAATGATAGAGATAAACCTTTAAACAGCTAGTATAAATATATATGTTTACATATTTTCTATATATTATTTTTTTTACTTAGCATTAGAAGAGAATAAAATCATGGCATTTGCAGGTAAATGGATGGAGTTGGAGAAGTAAGAGAGTGAAGTAAGCCAATCCCAAAACACCAAAGGACATTTTTTTTTCTTTATATGAGGGTGCTGACTCATAATGGCACTGGTGGCAGGGGGCATGGGAGGAATGGAGGAACTTTAGATAGGGCAAAGGGGAAAGAGGAGAAGGGAGGGGCAAGGGGGTAGGAAAGATGGTGGAATGAGTTAGACATCATTACCCTAAGTACATGCATGAATACACTAATGGTGTGAAAATACTTTGTGTACAACCAGTGACTTGAAAAATTGGGCTCTATATGTGTAATATGAAATGAATTGCATTCTGCCATCATGTATAACAAATTAGAATTAATAAATAATTTAATAAAGAAAAAAAAGTTGTACTTCAAAATGCATATTTCATGTGGCCAATTATTAACTTTGCCTGTAAGGAGCTAATTTGATTACATTTTGCTTGTTTGTTTGTTTTTAAGCACATGTGTTGTTGGAATATTGAGGAGATGCAAAGCTGCATTTTGTGTCAGATACTGGTTAAGATAATATGTCTAGTGGATACATGATGGTCTATTTCTTCCCCAATTTCATATGAAGCAATCTTCTGTCAATATATGAAGAAAAAAATACAATTCAAAAAAAAAGAAAGAAAGATTCTATCAAGCTAATTAACAGACCCATGGTTAAAAATAAGGAATAATATATCTCAAAATAAATAAAAGAGTAGATTTATTTATTTATTTATTTATTTATTTATTTAGGTAACAGGGGTTAAACCCAGGGGTGCTTAGTCACTGAGCCACATCCCCAACCCTTTTTATTTTATTTATTTTTTTTTACATTTTGTGTAGAGACTAGGTCTCCCTCTGTTGCCTAGGGCATTGATAAATTGTTGAGCCTGGCTTTGAACTCATGATCCTCCTGCCTCAGCCTCCTGAGCCACTGGAATTACAGGCCTGCTCCAACAAGAATAGATTTTAAATTTTCATACTTACATGTTGCTAAAAGATATTTTAAATATTTATGCTACAAGAAAAAAGTATGTGAGGTGATGGATATTTTGGATAGTTTACTATGATCCTATATGTTTTTGATAATACTCATTATAGTATGAGAAAGCAAAGTTTATTCAGGAATAGAGAAAGGTATTAACAAGGAAGGTGTTCAAGGTCCATTGTTTTCTATGCAGCTGTGCCCTCATTAATTGAGGTGTGACCAGGTTCAAAGCCTGCACCTTTAACTACATCACCCTGACCTACTGCCCAGGAGCTAATAGCCAAGTTCAGTGAAGGCCAAGTAGCAGTGGAAACTGTCCATGTTAGGATCTGGAGGACACAGGAGTTACCCAGGGCTTTATTTTAGTTTGTAAAATTCCGGGAGTTTAGTCGGCTTTTTTTGATGCTGCAACTAAAAGATGCAACCAGAACAATTTTAGGGGAGGAAAAATTTATTTGGGGGGCTCACAGTTTCGGAGGTCTCAGTCCGTAGAAGCCTGGCTCCATTCCTGGGAGCTTGAGGTGAGGCTGAACATCATGGCGGAAGAGTGTGGTAGGGGGAGGTGACTCAGGGCATCACACCAAAAAGCAGAGAAAGACCCCATTCACCATAAATAACATGTACCCCAATTCTACAAGTCCAGTGCTCACCTCCTTCAGCCACATCCTGTCTGCCTTCAGTCACCAATCGATTAATCCCATCTAGACTCTCATAGCCAATCATTTCACCTCTAAACCTTCTCACATTGTCTTATAAGTAAACTTTTTGGAGACACCTGACATTCAATCCGTAGTTGCAGACACCTCACATCCAAACCATGACACTAAAACCTGTAAGATGCAGACAGAGTAAGCAGGATGTAACAGTCAGCTAGGAATTTAGCTGAGGTACCATTCTCAGCAGGAAGCGGGTAGGGAGATGGATGGGTTGGCTCAAGCTGCAATTTCAAAATACCACTGACTCAGTGGCTAAAACACAGACACGTATTTCCCATGCTTCTTCAGGGTAGAATAATGAGAAGAGAGAAGCACTAGAGTCCGTTTCTGGTGATGGTTTTCTTTCTTTTCCTTTCTTTTTTATCAGAGTTCATAGTTATACTTAGTGGTTGAGTTCATCCTGACAAACTCATACATGCAGGGAAATCAGGTTCAGTTCATGAGGTCTCCCATTTTCCTTCCCGTTTTTCTTCCTCTCCTCCCTCCCCTCTCCTATTCTTCTTCTATTCTACTTGACTTTCTTTCACTCATCTATTAATTTATATTTGATTGATTTTTTGGTTATCATCTTATCCTTCCCTTTCCCTTTCCTTTATTTTACCCTAACTTCCACCACATATGAGAGAAAATATCTGATCTTTGAGTTTCTGATTCTGGCTTATTTCACTTAGATGATGTTCTCATTTCCATCCATTTATCAGCAAATGCCATAATTCCATTCTTCTCCTTCTTCTTCTTTTTAACGGCTGAGTAGAACACCTTTGTATATATACCACCATTTCTTAATTCATTCAACTACTGACAGGCATCTGGGATGATTCCATAATTTCGCTATTGTGAAGTGTGCTGGTATAAACATTGAGGTGATTGTGTTATTGAAGTTTGCTGATTTTAGATTTTTTGGGAAAATACCAAGGAGTGAGATACTTGAATCATGTGGTGGTTCCATCCCCAGGTTTTTGAGGACCCTCCACACTGCTTTCTGGAGTGGCTGTAATAGTCTGAAGTCATACCAACAATGTAGAAGTGCACCTTTTCCCCCACAACCTCACCAGCACTTATTGTTTGTATTCTTGATCATTGCCATTCTGACCTGAGTGAGATGACATCTTAGTGTAGCTTTGATTTGCATCTCCCTGATTGCTAGAGATGTTGAACCTTTTTCCACATATTTCTTGGCCATTTGTGTTTCATTTTTTGAGAAGTATCTGTTTAGTTCTTTTGCCCATTTATTCATTGGGTTATTTGTTTTAGGGAGGATTATATTTTTTGAGTTCTTGGTATATTCTGGATATCAATCCCCTATTGAAGGAGTAGATGGCCAACATTTTCTCTCATTGTATAGGGTCTCTTTTCAAGGTCTTAATTATTTTCTTTACAGTACAGAAACGTTTTAGTTTGATGGCAAATTGATTGATTCTTTGTTTTATTTCCTGTGCTTTGGAAGCTTGCTAAGGAATCTGTGCTGGCACCTATAAGATGGAGTGTTGACTCTATATTTTCTTCTATCTCTTTCAATGTTTCTGGTTTATTTACTAAGCCTTCCATCCAACTTGCAGATGAACATCCTGTTGCTATGGGCTTGTATGACCTCTTCTTTTCGCATCTCACAGAGAAATCTCTCTTTACTTCTTAGAAGAATACTAATCCTAACATGAGGATGTCAACCACCTGATATAGGACTTCCCACCAGTTCCATCTCCAAATTTCAAACATATAGTGGAAGAGCAGAAATACACAAACATTCACTCTATAGCAGAAAAAATGAGATAAACTTTTAATGGGAAATGACGTACTTACTGGAAATGTGCTGTATAATCAGGGAACAAATTCAGAAAGTACTAAATTTATGCCTTTGGTTTTCAATTTTGTTAAGAAGTCTAAATAGTAAACATTCACTCTCTTTCCCCTCCTTCCTAATAGGCATTTCCTGGCTCTGCCTACCTTACTATGGCCTTGTCTTTCTCAACTGCAGCCAGGTGTTCACATTATTATAATTATGATTGTAATGCATTCCACTATTGTCATGTATGTAAGAAATAAAGAAAAAAGAAAAGAAATTGACAGTGGGGAAATGTAAAAAAAAAAAAAAAAAGAAAGAAAGAAAAGAAAAGAAAATGCACTGTGGTGTTCCTTACTTTTCCACTCTTCAACTTTAACCAGACAGATATTTTTTCCTACTTCCCAATTGAAGATCCCAGAGGAAGATCAGAGCTTGGCCCAGGTTGTTCCAGCTTAACTACAGACTCAGACCTGAATAATGTGTTAAAACAAGAGAAAGGAATGACAGTGAGAACTGAGTTGCTCTAATCTGGGATCAGAGGATGAGATTCTATTATAGATCACCATTCAACTATCACAGAATTGCACACAGTTACCCAAGAAAATGAGGTACTAGGTGGATAAAGAGAACTAGTGGTCCCACAGAAAAGGTCCCAATGTAGAAACCAATGAATGATGGAAAATGCAAATAACACAGAGAATAGAAAAAGAGAATGAGTTGGGAATCAAGCAATCTGGACTCTATTCTATTACTTTATGCATTAGAGATATTTATTTTAAAATGTCTATGGACTTCAATTTATCTATCAGTAACATGAGAAATCACAAAATGGGCTGTACACAAAATAGATCTACCATATGATCCAGCTATCTCCCTTCTGGGTCTATATCCAAAGCAAATGAAATTGGCCATACCAAAGAGGTACCTGTGTGTCCTTGTTTATGGCACATTATTTAAAATAGCTTAGGTATGGAATCAAACTTGGTGATCACCAACAGATGAATGGATAAAGAAATTCTCACTTATATACACAATATAGTATTATTCAACCATAAAGAACGAAATTCTGTCATTGCATCAAAATGGATGAAACCAGAGGTAGTTAAGCCAAGGGAAATAAGCCAGAGTCAGAAAGATAAGTACTATATATTCTTTCTTACTTATAGAAGCAAAAAATAAGTTGCATTGATTACTAAAGGTTGGGAAGGGTATGTGGGGAGGGGGTGTGGATAGTGGGTACAAAAACTAAGAAGAAAGGAATAAACTCTATTGTTTCCCAGCACAGTGGGATGACTACAGTTCACAATAAACTTCTATATACTCTATGAAGGTCTAGAAGCGGAGAGCTTAGGGGCTGTAAGCATGACAAAATGATAAGAATAGGGCAGTTTTGATGGCCCTGCTTGGTCCTACATGTTGTATGCTGGTGTTGAAATATGATCCTGAGCCCCACTGATAGGTACAATTAATTCAACTTAATAAAAATAAAATACAAATGAAGCACTCAAAATTCACTTCAGAGAATTTAAAGTTTACATGTTGTCGGAATGTCCTAACATGTTGAAACTCAGTATGTTAGTGATTAAAGTGATTCAAAAGGAATCCACTGGACTCAGGGACCATTCTACTTAGAGACCTCCTTGGGCTTTTCTTCTTCTAACAGTCAATGATTATTAGAGAGAAAGTCACACACACAGAGGTGTCTGTGGTTGAGGAAAATAATTTACACAGTTTCAAGACTTACCCAAGATCACTGTGCTATATGCCACTCATTCTCTGCTGCCTGATACACAGAGAGACCCTGCCTCATGCTTGCAAGCAGAGGAGATTCTCAAGACATTCTGAATAAAGATCTATGGGCTCATCGTGCATGCAGACAATTTCATCAAAGGAAACACACACCACGGAAATGACTACTCCCCACAGCTTCCCGCCCTCCGGCTGTCGTTAAAGTCACAACAGATGCTCCGCAGCCTCATGGAGCCCCAGACTGCTGGCAGCTGTGCCTTGACTCCTGCTAATTAAGCCACCTATCACCCGACCAACAGTGCATCCCAAGTTGGGATTGCTCTAGGAGAGGCAACAGTCACACTCATCATTCACCTTGAGTGGAAAGGATTTCAGTCACAAAGCAAGTGTCCTCCAGCACTGCTGCTCCTACAGGGAAGAAAATGTGCTCCACACCAAAAGCAAGAACACAATTTACTGGGGATTAGTGTCAGATCTAGTTCTGAATGTGAAAATAAATAGCTGGAGATCGTTCAGTGGAGGCATCCTAGGCCAAGTATGCATTTGAGTTTCTTGTGAACATTTGAATGACAGAATTGTACACCCCAACCTAGACCTTTGGAATTAGATTGTCCTAGGGGTGGACAGTACGTAGACTTACAAATATCCTCAGTTTGTTACAGTCTGTTCAGAAATGATTGGGGCAGCACAATCCCTGCCTCTGTGGAAAAAAAAGAGAGAGAGAGAGAGAGAGAGAGAGAAAGAAGGTAAGCTGATGTCTGCCTCGGGGAGGGGTTAATATGAGACTAGAAGTGGAAAAAAAATTAAAAATAGAGTAGAAAGTGCAAGATGAAGATTTGTGGGCTGAGGATATTAGGGTGCAGTTTTCTCAAAAAGCTTATTTTAAAATCTGTACACAGGCACAGGGGAGGAACATCCACGAGGAGTCTTAAAACGGGCTCTTACCCTGGCCATGGTGTTCATTCGACACAATAGTACGAAAACAAGACTAAGCTAACAGTTACTACAACTTATTTGAGATAATGCCTTAACCTGGGTTTGGATTTCAACCTACTTGCTTACTGGGAAACCTCAGGCCGAAGGAGGTAACCTCAGGGTCCTTAATAAGAGTGGGTTGGCGGTATTGCCTGCTGAATGGAATCACAAGATTGAAGTATTAATAAATCATAAATGAAGAGCACTTTGTTCCATGTCCTGTAAGTGCTTGGTCAGTATTAGCTGCGGTGATCATTCAAAGCCTGAGAGACGTATTTCCACTTATATAGGGACCAAAGTTGAGGCTCCCCAGGGCTGAATCCTGAGGGTGCCATTTACTAAATGCCATCATCTACGTGGCAGCTCTGATCAAAGGGGACTGTGAACCCATTAAGAATCTGGAGGAGGCTAGACTAGTGAGAACTCGAAACAGGAGCCAGGTGGTTTAGGGCTTTGCTACCCAAAATACAGAAGATGGAACTTGAGCAGCATTGACACCACCTGGGAGCTTGTTAAAAAGCAAGAATCTTGAGACCCGCCCAGAACGACCGAATCCAAATCTGCATTTTAACAAGATCCCTAGGTGATTCATGATACATTCAATTTTGAGAAAATATTGCCTTAATTGGTCAGGTCCAGGTAAGGCAGATACCAGAATACCAATATAACTCAGTGCAAAAACAACACAACAGAAATAGAATTTCCCAAGGTGGGTAAAGGATAGTTACAGGTAAACCCATTGACAGGTAGCTGACAGGTAATTTTACAGGGACAACACCAGTAAATGGAATTCTGGAAGAGAAAGTTTTGCTATCTAGGATGGTTCTTTAGGGTCAGTTCACTCGAAAGGGTCTGTAATCCTAGCCAGAGAAGTCCAAAGACTGCGCAAACATGAAAACCGTCATTTACTTCATGCATCCAAGGCAGGGTGAGAGGGGGGATGGGGCTGGGGTGAGAGCAGAGCAGAGGGTCGCAATGTAGGGAGGGCTCAGGTTGTGGGGAAGGAGAATCGGCCTGGGGCTAATGGGACAGAGCAAGGCTGGGGCAGCTCCATCCCCTCTGTACATGAGCTCTGGAGCACCTACAGTGTGAAGAGCAGGGCCTTAAAGTGGTGGCCATTCTCCAAAAAAGCAGGATTCCTGAAGCACATAGGAAAGGCTCCGAGCATCTCAAGCCGGGTAACACACTGTCTTCATCAGAGGAGATTAACAAAGGAGGGTCTCAGGCCCATTACCAGGCACCATGTCTGATGATCAGGAATGAGACCTGGCCATTTCTTCTTCCCTAAAGCTTCCCACAGTGGATGTCAGTGCCCAACCAAATGCAAAAGGTTTTCAGCTATGTGAGAAGACAACTTGAAGGCAAGTAGTCAACAAAAATGAATCATCAACGAAGGAGAATCTGACGGAAGATGCTTGAACAATTGAGGGCAGCCAGCCGGTGTATGGCCCAGAGGCCAGGGGAAGTCCACTGGGTGTGTCCTCCCTCCTGTGTGGACTCTTCTTTTCTGATTTAGAACAAATAATAATAATAATTGCACGTATGTGTGTCACATAGAATGAAGAAAATATTTTAAAATGTCATGAAGAATGAAGAAAAATTTAAAAGATCTATAATTTCACCACCCTAAGATCTAAAGACAATCATGAAATAAAAATAATGCAGGTGGCTGGTGGGGAAATTACAACAACCTTGGATTATTAAAAGAAGAACAATATTCCATCTTTTCCAGCACCTCCTCAAAAGAATCAGTGCTATCAATCTCCTGTAGTACTTTCCAGAAATATACCAGCACTTACAGTGCTCTGTAGATTATGCACCAGTGCACCCATCTTGCATGTTCCAGATACCAACAGCAATGCTTAGTGCTGGGAACCCTGTCTTTATTTTTTCATTTAAGGATATACTGCAGTTATTTTTCCATATCAGCACATGCATATTTTTTCCCCAAACTTCTCAACTGCCACATTGTATTTGATTGTTTGGTCATACCATAATTTTTATAGCCATGTACCTCCTAAAGGACACCATGTCCAGGAGTGCTGTTGTTGTTTCCTTATTACAAACAAAGTTGAAATGAACATCCTCAAGTATCTCAGTTAATTTTTACCAGGAGGGCTAAGCAATACATCTGTATCTCTATAGTAGGAAACCATGTTCAGTGGATATACGTGTCTTACTTGTTTTATGTCTTTTCCAAAAACCTTACACAAAAGTTGACCAATTTATACCTCTGGGCCTGCACTTTTTTCCCCATGTTGTCCCCAGCCGTAGATATTATCAAACTTTAACATTTTTGCCACCTGAGCAGTGAATACTGCCATCTTACTTTGGTCTGGATTTGTACCACTTAAATATGAGTCACAATGAACCTTAAGTCCATCAAGAGACCATCATGAGAGCTGAGCACATGCTTGTCCTCCCTGGGCACCAGGAATCTCACCTCTCTCATCTCATCCATCTGCGCTCTCCTTTCCCAATATCCCAGAGCTTACTTTGCACAGTGCTCTGGCACAGAGAAGCTCACAGGCAGTTGCTGAGTTGATGGAGTAAAATAAATCACCAACTGCCCAGAAATGGCTCCACTTCCTCTGTGTGCATGTTCATCTATACTCAAACATACCTGATATTCATTGACCATTGTTGTTTTTGCTCTTTTAGGCATACATGTTCTCTGTTAACCTTTAAAACCATCTGTAAGGTGAGTACAGTTATTATTCTCATTTTAGAACTTAGATATATTCTCAGGGTGCACAACTCTGAACCTAAAGAGTCAAGATTCAGAAAGTTAAGGCTCAGAAATACTGTTTTATTTTGTGTTGTTGTTGTTAGAAATACTGTTTTTACTCATAGAGATTATGCATTAATAACAAATGCTAAGAACAGACTAATGAATCCTAAAAACGCCATATTGTAGTTCCAGTCCTTCTGACAAGAGGCCACCCAGCAGATCATTGTTGTCTTAGAATCAGCCCATCACGCAGACAGCGGAGGGCAGAGGCTGGAGGCTGGAAGCTCTGCTTCTGAGGGTCAAATGTCTGTGGTCAATTTCTTGATCACTGTGGGAAAGGAGGGATTTCTTTCACCTTCAACAAGTTGGAACCCAAGGAAACTCACCCATCACCTGGATGTGTGCTGTGAAGTGCAGGAGGTGTGGGAACTGCTACCTGATTCAGACCTGCAACCTCTGTCTGAAGGCAAAGGTGAGGACTGGAGTAAACAAGAGAGACAGGGAAGGAGAAGAGCTAGGACAGGACCGGCCAGAGAAGCCCGCAGAGGCTCTGCCCATGCCGAGGAGTGGGTGAACCAGAGCCTCCTGCCTGGGGACATGACCACCTGAGGAGGTTCCAAGGAGCTCTCAAAGGCACTCTAAGAAGAAATGATGCAGCATATGAATGAGTATCTGTAAAACACACACCTGGCTCTGGGGAGGATGTGTGATCAAAGATCAGTGAGGAGTGGATGAAGGAAGAATAAAGAACAGGCAAGAAGCCCATCCTGGCCCCTCCTCGGCAGCAGGTGGTCTAGCCTGAGGCACCACAAGCTGAGATGTGGGCGATGTCTTACACAGCACGAGATACCACATTGACGGAACTGAACATTGCTATGGCTGATGGGGGTCAGAAGCACTCTGGAATCCATCCCAGATTCTATCCCAAATTCTGACGGCTTTGCAGAACTGAAGGAAGCATGGTAAGGAAGAAAGACAGTTGGCCTGCTGTCCTCCTCGTCAGTTGAACTCACACCTTGGAAACGTGAGGATGTGGTCAGGACCCAGCCCAGTTCTTGGCTGTGGGTTGTGGGATACCCTCCGTGAACTGCCAGCCCAGGGCCAGTCCCATCATATGCTCACCCAATTCTTTCCATCCACCATGCCTCCTTTCTGTCCTCTCCTATTTTTCATATTATTGAAGAAAGAGATTGAAAAAGAGGAGAAATATGACAGCACTGTCCTGTTATTATGTTCATAGCTCCATTTGAAAGCAGGTAAACATGCACTAGTGTTCTGTGTAATCACACATTTGTATGTATTATCATTTGCTATTAGTTTTATTTCTCCTTTTTTAAATGTTATTATCCAAACAGGCTGGGCACATGCTTTCTGTATTTGTTCCACCATAAATAAACAAAACTGCCTAAACACAATTTGTAAAATGTCATCTTCAAACCACAGCTAGGATGCTGCATAAGTAGGAAATCAGAATGAAATCACACTGGGCACTGTGCCCAGACCACAGACTTCCGGCACACAGACATGGAGGGAGAGAAAAAAAAAAAAAAACTAAAATACATTAAATTTCCAAAAACACTGGTGGAATAATGGGGAAACCACAATAATTAACCCTGGGGCCATCTTGTCTGTTCAGGGAACCACCTTTCAGGTACCTTTGAAAATGAATGTTAAACATTTTCCATTTTTATTTGAAGTGAATCTTCAGTATTGTCATCGCCTCACGTAAAGCAAGAGAAATGAAATTTCTCATTGTTCTTCTGCAGATGCCGATCATTTTCCTTACCCCTTGCTACCTTTTTGAATACTAAAATAGTGAGATATAAAACAGTGATATCACCATCCAAAATGTCATCGTGCATCACCTTTCTTGTCAAATACTCCCCACCCGCCCCCATTCTCTGGAAACCTTTGGTATATTCTCTGTCTGTACAGTTTTGAATTTTGCAGGCCATCATATAAATGGAATCATAAAATATAAAAAGAACAGGGTAAGCTAACAACAATGGTAATGCCCGAATAGCAACAGAAGCAGCAGCAGCAAGTGCCGTGACCAAGTCTGCTTCCCTTTGTTGGCCAGCATAGCAGAAGCTCTTGGTGTTCCCCTCAGTACTTGTGAGTCCACCCAGAGCTCTCTCTTGTCATTGGCAGCTGATAGTAGTCAACCTCAAGCACAGGTACTAACAGTGATCTAAGAAAGCAGGTAGCAAGATAGGTCTCTACAGCAGAGTCACTGCTCTAGATGGCTGATGGCAAAAAGAAACCACTGGTAGAAGATGAGTACAGACAGTCCTGAATGAAGATTGTGGTCCACGCATTAAACATCTCACTAATGAATCAGGAGGTTGTATAGTGGAAGGGAATGACTGGGGAGGATAATGTGTTTGAGAGAGTTATATGAAAGAAACAGTACCTATTCTTTTATTTAATGTTGACTAGTTGTATGTTAACCACATCTATACAATACTGATGCATCAGCATCTAATTTAGTATTTGACTAAAGAACTGGGTCCTATAGCTTATCTACGTTGACTCCTAAAAGTGACCATCACAATGGTTCCTTTTAGCATAAATCTACACAACTGGCGGGTGACATCTTGTGGTCCTGGCCAATATCCACTTACTTGTTAATGCCAATATCCATGGAATTAACAGACCATCCTGGGCTTATTTCTGGTCCCCAAAACTGAGGTAGACATCTGTGGCAATTGACACAACTTCCACTTTGGGACCTTGACCTGCAGGGTAAAAGTAAGTGTTCATAGTGGTTCGTAGCAGAGGAGGCTAAGTAAAAATCTTTGAAAACTACCACTTTTCTCAAATCTAAGAAAATTAAAAACAACTCTGTGTCCTAAAGGAGAAGCAAGATTAGAACCATGCACAAGGATTGAAAAAATGCAGGAGAATGGAGTTTCCTTATGATAGCTTCATTTAATGTAGAAATTGAGAGGGTCCTGGAGGATAACTGTGGACTATTTCAAGCTCAACCAGAGGATGAGCTACCATTTCAAGCTCAACCCAGCTGGAGCTACCATGCAGAACACAGTACCTTTGAAAGACCACATTAATATATTAATACTTGTGGATTTCAGATGGTGTCCTTTTCTGTTCTTTTTAGAAAAAAAAACATAACCAGGCAGCTTCCATTTGCATGAAATAAAATGCACACATGCATTCATCCAAATACACACATACAGGTTTGCCCTAAGGATATGTTACCCTTCTACTCTCTGTCACAATAAAGTCCAATGTGACTTACACTTTCTGTCAAACCTCACAATGAGCGGTTACACTGATGATGCTTTGGATGAACAAACAGCATCTGACAAGCAGGAAACGTGTGTCAGAAACATGCTCCAAGGGGTGGGAAATAAACTTGACAAAGATTTGGAGGCTACTCCCATCCATAATTTTAGAGGTTGAAGAGTCAGAAATTTATAGGATATCTTTTGGGGAAGTGTGGGCTCCAAAGTAAAAGATAAATTATTGTGTCTCATACCTCCTACCAAGAAGAAGAAACTATGATGCCTGGCGTAGCTCTTTGAGTCCTGGAAATAAAATGGATTACACTTAAGAAAGTCACTTTGGCCACTCTTCTGGGTAATACAGAGGCTGTCCAGTTTAAGTGGGGCATCAAGAAGGAAAGGGCCTTGTAACACATCCAGACGACTCTGGGTACAGCAGGGTGGTTTTGGCCATTTAACCTGGTATACTTTATGGTATTGGAGATATCAGCAGTGAGGATAAAAGGCCTGGGAAGCTTTTGGCAATATCCAATGAGAGATCAATACAACACAAGCCACTGGAATTCAGGAACAACTCCAAGCCACCTGCAGCACATAATTATAAGCTTCAGAGAACTCCACATGGAGACAAAACATCTGATCATATGACATCAAATGTCAATGTGCCCCAAATTGCCTTTCATGAATAGGGTTCTGTCAGATACAATAAGAAATAAAGCCAGACAAACCCAACAATTATTCATAGTAAAGTGAAGGCATTACATCCAGGACTGAACTAGAGTAGGTCACCGGACACATGTGAATTGGAAGACAAGCTAGCCCAGATTCCCCTAGTATACCTCTCCTGAAGAGAGAATCACTCCATCAAACCACATAGTGGGGTATAAGGATGAGGGAGAAAAGCTGTCTCCAGCACAGTTGTTAATGCAAAATGGGGATCCAGGCCCAAAGGAATGGATGCCTCCACCTCATGCTGACGATTCCATAGAAAGACAGTGTAAAGAGCAATCCTCCCAATAAACAAAAATCTAGACATGCACTCGTCATCCACTGGAAGCATAAAGATGAGAATATTGAGTTTGAAATCATATATATATATATATATATATATATATATATATATATATATATATATGTATATGTATATATATTGAATATTGAATCATGAGCAGTGGTGCATGTGGCCGGAAGAAGATTGAAGTATCAGGGACAATGGAGTTTGTAGGCTCATCTGGCTGTGCATGTGGGCAAAGTGAACATTGAACATGATGATTTGCTTTTACCATGTACAATGCCTACCAGAAAACATAAGCCAATGAGAAGAAACCAATTCAGCAAATGAGTAAAAGAGCCCCACTAGGCTCATGTGATCCAGCCTCTGGCATTGGCCACCCCAGTCTTGGCACATTAGGTACAAGAATGAAATAATCAGAGTTGAAGAGATGAAAGTCACACACCCAATTTCTACTTGACAAGACTGATGATACTACTATCACCATTTATAGTCTAACAGACCACAATGAGAAGCAAAATTTCAGGTCTACAACTAATATGACACAATTCCTTTAGAAGACACTCACTTGGTGGAAAGTTGACTACATCTGACATTTTCTTCTTAGAAGGACCAATTTGTTCAGACTCAGAGGTACTTGCATTTCAGATTTTTCCAGGGATTCACCTTTCCTTCCTGTAGTCTCTTTGTCAGTACCATTCTCTGAAGCCTTTGGTCTACCTGCATGAAACCTCACCAAACATCACCCGGGAACTCATTGAACAGCAAAGGAAATATAGAAATGGCACCATAACCATGGAGCACCCAACCCTGAGGATACCAGCCAGAAAGATCACTGGAATGCCCTGCTCAAGGCAAAGCTAAAATGCCAATTTGGGAGCAATATTCTGAAGAACTGCATCAGGATTTAGTACATGATTTGAATCAAAGATTTTGTACGGTGTTGATTACCAACAGGAAGAATGTGTGGATTTGGAAACCAGACAGTGGAAGGAGAAGTGGTCCTATTTGCCATCAACCCAATGACTCACTTAAGGATTTCTATTGCCCATCTCTACAACCTAGGCTATTGAGAATTAGAAATCTCAGTCTTTGAAAATCTTGCACTTATGCCAAGGGGTACTACAAGTCTTCTATTTAATTGTAAGCTACAGCTGCTACCTAAACAAATGGGTTCCTTGTATTAATAAGATTTTTATCAAGAAGATTCACCATCTTGTCAGATGTAATTGACCTTGATAAACTGGTGGAGTTTGGGGTCCTATTGCAGAATGTAGTCAAAGAGGAACAATTATGGAGCCATGTGATTCACCTGAGTGCCTCTTGTTGCCTCTACATTGCTAGTTATGATTGTAAAATGGACAGCTATTAAACCCTGGGCTGAGAAGGACATTGTGAGAGACTGAGACTTTTCTGTAATGAGTTCTAGGTCGTGCCATCAGAGAAGTTCACAATGATAAAAAACGGTGGAAGAGAATCTAGAAAGACAATATCTAAGGAGAGTAACTAAGAACAGAGTAGGGTCGAAGAGCATGAGAAGAAGATTAACATTAAACAGGGATGAGAGGTGGGAGTGAAAGGGAGAGAGAAGGGAAATTGCATGGAAATGGAAGGAGACCCTCAGGGTTATACAAAAGTACATACAAGAGGAAGTGAGGGGAAAGGGAAAAATAATACAAGGGGGACAAATGAATGACAGTAGAGGGGGCAGAGAGAGATGAGGGGAGGGGAGGGGAGGGGAGGGGGGATAGTAGAGGATAGGAAAGGCAGCAGAACACAACAGACACTAGTATGGCAATATGTAAATCAATGGATGGGTAACTGATGTGATTCTGCCATCTGTATATGGGGTAAAAATGGGAGCTCATAACCCACTTGAATCAAAGGGTGAAATATGATATATCAAGAACTATGTAATGTTTTGAATAACCAACAATAAAAAATTTAAAAAAAAAAGAAAGACAATATCTATTGTGAAATCAAAGCTTTTGCAGTGCTAGAGACTAGGGCTCATCACATTTACCTGCTTTCAAGTTTTCTCTTAGTAAGATGGGACTGCTGGAATCCTGGAGGAATCATGTCTTGAAATGTCTGAAAGTAGATTTCAGCTTCTGAAGGTGTGGACTATAGTAGACACAGAGATTTGCTACTTGAATCTCCCTTCAATAAGGGTCATCTTTCCCAGCTACAGGGAATGTGGTTCACAGACAGACTTCAGCTCTTAACTCTCAAAGCTGCATTACCTGAGGTCACTGTCTCTGAACAGGCCATGACACTGAAGAGCAATGGAGGCATATAAAAGTCCAGGCTTGGTTCAACACAGGATGATTTTAATTAGCATTGCTCAGACAGGCTGAGGTTCTGCCTAGATACATCATGGTCTGACGTTTTCCTCTGCATGGTTCTATTTCCTCCCTGAACTCCTTCCTGGTACCAGTGAATTCCTACTTAACATTTTCTCCTCCTGACTTCATTCTGGCATCTGCTCTGGAGAAGCCCAACCTGTCATAGTAGCTCTTAGAAGTGTGAGTGACTACCTTGATCCACAGAAATTGGAAAAGACGTTGCAGAAGCCCTTTATATCCAACGTAACTAACCCATCAGCACTCATGGACTGTCACTGAAAAAACACTGAAGCCAGATATTCTCAGTAGTCATTTCCCAATATTGAGAATCAACAGAAATGTGGGTAGGGCTTGGGTAAGTTGGGGTAGTGGGCTGTCGAAGGCGAACAGCATGGGTTTGTCAAGGAAACTTCTCCAAGCAGGTGTCCTGACAGAGGCAATGAGGAAAGACGGGAGTGCCAAGGACAGATGAAGTGTGTGTGCTGTCAGAGGGGTCCTTGTGAGAGGGTGCAATGATGGCAGTAAATGTGGGCCTCGTGGAGGAGCCCAGAAGACAGGCATGAGTGCTGAGCCTGGGTCACACACTATTGTGTCTTTACTCCTAATAACACTGCAACAGAAGAGAGCTACTATTTGAAGTATTTTACCTGTGAGACTCCAATGTGCAGAAAAAGGAGCTCATTGCTTGTGAATCTACTTGAGAGGCAGTGCTATCAATTTCTAAAATAGAGAAAGAGAATTGGAAGTTCAGTGGCATCATTATTGAATCCATGCTGGCAGCCACCTATCCCAGGTATCTGTTTATATGGTAATTAGAAATGCCTGTTTGTGTAAGCCATTTTCAAGTCTAATTTTTGGTTAGTTGAAGCTAGAATCATTCCTAACTGATTAATTTGGTGTAACTGTGTTTTAATATAAATCAATATGCTGTTAAAACTTTCTCTTTTGGTATGAAGTTCTGCAAATAAGATCATATGCAATTCCTAGAACCAGCTTATGATTTGTGTAAGTGTAATTGAAAATGATAAAGTATAATTAGAAGGTTTGCCAACTTTCTTGTTTTGTTCAGTAAAAAAACATTCCATATGCAAAATAACTCCTCCAAGTCAGAGGTTCTGGAAGTGATAAATCAGGAAAGAGGCCATAGTAAGGCTACTTGTGTACTTCCATCAGCATCCCTGCCTGTTCAGGACACACATCCTTCTTTTTCTAGAGCATTTCAGTTAACAATCTACATGATGGGACAGCCTGGTTTTTGATTCAGAGATGTGATATTCTATAAAATTAGTTCATTTTTGAGCAAGAAGTTATATCTCTATAATCTCATTAATTGAGTCCATTTTTGATCCCTCAAGCTATACATAAGTTTGTTTAGTTCTCTTACATTTTATGGAGAGAAATATTTTGCCCTTTTACCCCAAACCTGGCATATTCTCTCATTCACTTTACAAATATTTATTTGCCACCTACTATATACCAGTGACTGCCTCAGGTACTGAGAATATAGTAATAAATAAAAAAGGACAATGTGCCCACTCTTGGGATAAGATTTTAGAAGAAAGAGGCAGAAGTTGAAAGATCAAAAGGATAGAAGTGTGTGATGAAGACTAAAACCCGGGGGAGGGGATTGTTATATAATGTCAATTTCAGAGGGAGCTTCTTCAGATGAGACGGGCAAAGAGGCCTGATGCAGAAAGATGATGAGCTGAGCCCTGAGACTGGTAAGAAGATAACAACCATGTGAGGATCCGGAGGGAGAAGTGTTCAGAATGTAAATACGTTGAAGCACAAATAAATGTAGTCTTTGTAGGAAGAGCAAGAACACCGACGTGTGCAGGGAAAAGTCCATGGGGGGAAATGAAAAGAGGTGATGTCAGAAGGAAGAAGTCCAGGTCCCCGGTTGGTTAGGGGTGGAAGTGAGTTGGGATCTGATCTCAAAGTATTGGGACGGGGATGTGGTGACATTGGGTTACCCCGTATCTGCCCCAAGGCACCAGCTGCCCTGACTTCCTGCCAACATCACCTTACAGACAGCACCATACTCAAGCTTCAGAGAGCTCATTTGTGAAAACAGGGCACTCGATTAAATCACAAATCCTTCTGCAGGGTGAACAGGGAGCAGTGTGTGAATAGACAGCCATGTGTGAGTGATCTGTAGGTGAGGGTGCTATATGTGTGCTATGCTAGGATTACATTTTTTCTTCTTTCAACTGAGTATTTTCAAGTCCTCTACTCTCTTTGTATAGAATTTCCTTTTCTGCTGTCTCTTTGTTGCCTTACTTTAAGGGCTAAAAATTTAGGCTAACTGACTGACAGTGTCATCCCAAGCATCACTTTGCTTTGTGTTGGTTCAAATGTGCCTCTAATTTGTTCAAAGAGCATGGCAGGGCAGCTTGTGATGCCTGAGAGCAAAAACAGAGGAAGAAGCTGAGGCCACCTGGACTCCATAGCAGGTAGTGACATCATCTTGTCAGGACCTGATGGTTCTCACTCATCTCATAGGCTCAGTTATCCATTTGGGTAATGGGGATAATAGCCTTCTGGATTAATTGCATGAAATGGATGTGAGGAGGAGCCCTGCACTCCAGGTACACCAGGTACTGCCGTGCTGTCCCTGAACCGTCCCCTGTAGAGGCAGCAAATTGTGTCTTAATGGATTTGAAGCTATGATGCTATTTAGTGTACCCACAGCTGTAATTTATTAAATGGAACCTGGTTCAGTGACCACAGCATTTGAATGAAGCACCTGACCCGAGCCAGATATATTGCTCTCTCACCAGCAATCTCAGGAACACAGCATGGGAAACATGAAAGAGCAAACAAATTCCAAATATATATACATGCCTTAAAAAAAACAAACTTATAATAACCATTTCTCTTTTTAGAAAGCACACTTGTACATATAAAAACACTGTGATAAGTTTTAAATATATAGAGAATTTTTATTTACATAAGATTACATAGGTATATATTTAAGTTATATGCATATGCAAATCACATGCAGATTATATGTATGAACATGTGTATATGAGTGTGTCTGAGAGAGAGAGAGAGAAATTTGTTCATATTTTTCTTAATTCTTGAAACAATCTGAGGTGTGTTATTTCCATTCACCATATCAGAGATAAAATTCTGATTCTTAGAAAATTCAATACTAATTCTACCAAGGTTACCCAGATGGTAAATTAGGGTATTGAGGTTTGAGGATAGTTTTTTTTTTTTTATGATTCCAAAGTCTGCACATATTCCATTACCAGTGTTTTTGTTTTCACCCAATTTCTCTAATAATAAAATTGTTGTCATTGAATGAACATGACATTCAACATCATCACAACAATCAGCATCATCATCAGCTTCACAAAATAGCTTTTATTGAGTCAACAGCATAAACTTTCTTTGACTTACCTTGGTCACGCTAGGAGGTAACTATCATCACTTTCCTTATGTAGAATGATGGGAAGAATCTAAGAAGTGATTCATATCTTGTCCTGAGCCACAGCAGCAAATGGGAGATCTTCTATCCACATTCATTCCTGTTCATAATAAAGCCTTTGCCTGCTAATAAAAGGAAAAATAAGAAAAAAATTAAAATATGAAAATTTGAAAGAAGAAAATGGAGAATGACTAGTGACTATCATGCTATGTGAAATAAGCTAATTTCTCCAAACCAAAGGCTGAATGTTCTTTTTGATATGTTGATGCTGACACATGATGGGGAAGGGAATAGAAGCTCACCGGATTAGACAAGGAAGAATGAAGGGAAGGGAGGGGAGATGGCACTAGGAAAGACGGTGGAATTCATTGGACATAACTTTCCTATGTTCATATATGAATACACTACCAATGAAACGCCACATCATGTACAATGGCAAGAATGGGATCCTAATTAGAATAAATTAGACTCCATGTATGTATAATATGTCAAATACACAAAATACACCCTACTGTCATGTATATCTAAAAAGAGCAAAAAAAAAGAGAGAAATGTGTCAGAATTTAAATTTTATTTTTATGAAATTAGAAAATATATATGACATCATTCTCCTTTTTCATGTCATTCAAATTGTTTAAAACATATTCCCAGCCACCTAAGGGAAAGCTCCACTGTCCCTTACAAGATCCGACTGATTCCAGAAATAAGAGACATCAGTGGGCATTTTTCTACTAACAATAAAATTAAGCTAACTAATAATAATAATAAATTAACCATACCAGAGTGGTTATTAATTAGCTTAATGTTATTGTGACAGGTTGGTTTCTAAACATTCAAGTCAAATAGTTATGTTTATCTCTAACTCTGTCTTGTCATCACTTATTATAACAGATACAATAAGTTAATCTATAATAGCAAACAGCCCTCAAATTTTACTGGCTTCATACACACAAATAGGATTGTATTTCTTGATCATGCAAATTTTGTTGTGGGTCTGAGTTACTCTTCATATCTAGAACCATGCTCTGAAAAACTCTGTCAAATTGTAGCTGCAGCATCTAGAACACACAACCTCCTCCACTGACCTAGCAGAAGAAGCTGAAGTACCTTTCACTGAATTTTAATACTTGAACTCTAAGAGATTTGCAGCCTTCCTGGCCACAGCTAACCATCCAGAACTAGACAAGCAGCTCTGCTCATGATCAACCAGCAGGAAAGTAGGATTCCCTTGGGTCTCTGGAAGAAGAGAGACTGGTCATCAATTGCAAATAGAAGTACCTACCACATCCTAGGAACAACAATTCTCTCCGATCCTTTGGACACTTTTCAAGTCCCAGTGTCTCCTTCTCTGTATTTTCTTTCTCTTAAATCTTATTAAGACATTACCATGCCCTTAATATTCATACCATGTACTGACATTTATGCATTTCTATTGGATACATACTTGGAAATACTGCTGATCAAATAGTACATAAGATTTAAAATGTTAGATTTTGCCCAACATTTCATTTATTTGAAATGTTGGTTTTTTTTTTTTCAGTATAATTAGATCATGCAAGCATACTCACACTATAATATTAGGACCCCCTCATTTACCCTAAATTACTGTGAGTCTTAGCAGTCAATCTCCATTTCTCATGGCACAAACACTCCACCTCTTACACCTAGAAATCTACTAATTTTCTTGTTAAATAGAATTTTTAATTTTAGAATCGGATCTTGCTGTTTTGCCCAGACTAGCCTTAAACTCCTGGGCTCAAGTGATTCTCCTACTTCAGCCTCCCAAGAAGCTGGGACTATAGAAGAGTGACACTATACCCAACTTGACCTACTTTTTGTTTCTATTCTACCATTTGTTTAAATCCAAGCATAAAAAAGCATGCAATGGAGGAAGGATAGCATCTTCAACAAATGGTGCTGGGAAAACTGGAAATCCATATACAACAAAATGAAACTGAATCCCTTTCTCTCGCCATGCACAAAAGTTAATTCAAAATGGATCAAGGAGCTTGATATCAAATCAGAGACACACCGTCTGATAGAAGAAAAAGTTGGCTACAATCTACATACTGTGGGGTCGGGCTCCAAATTCCTCAATAGGACACCCATAGCACAAAAGTTAATAACTAGAATCAACAAATGGGACTTACTCAAACTAAAAAGTTTTTTCTCAGCAAAAGAAACAATAAGAGAGGTAAATAGGGAGCCTACATCCTGGGAACAAATCTTTACTCCTCACACTTCAGATAGAGCCCTAATATCCAGAGTATACAAAGAGCTCAAAAAATTAGACAATAAGATAACAAATAACCCAATCAACAAATGGGCCGAGGACCTGAACAGACACTTCTCAGAGTAGGACATACAATTAATCAACAAGTACATGAAAAAATGCTCACCATCTCTAGCAGTCAGAGAAATGCAAATCAAAACCACCCTAAGATACCATCTCACTCCAGTAAGATTGGCAGCCATTATGAAGTCAAACAGCAACAAGTGCTGGCGAGGATGTGGGGAAAAGGGTACACTTGTACATTGCTGGTGGGGCTGCAAATTGGTGCAGCCAATTTGGAAAGCAGTATGGAGATTTCTTGGAAAGCTGGGAATAGAACCACCATTTGACCCAGCTATTCCCCTTCTCGACCTATTCCCTAAAGACCTAAAAAGAGCATGCTACAGGGACACTGCTACATTGATGTTCATAGCAGCACAATTCACAATAGCAAGACTGTGGAACCAACCTAGATGCCCTTCAATAGACGAATGGATTAAAAAAAAATGTGGCATTTATACACAATGGAGTATTACTCTGCATTAAAAAATGACAAAATCATAGAATTTGCAGGGAAATGGATGGCATTAGAGCAGATTATGCTAAGTGAAGCTAGCCAATCCCTAAAAAACAAATGCCAAATGTCTTCTTTGATATAAGGAGAGTAACTAAGAACAGAGTAGGGACAAAGAGCAGGAGAAGAAGATTAACATTAAACAGGGATGAGAGGTGGGAGGGAAAGGGAGAGAGAAGGGAAAATGCATGGAAATGGAAGGAGACCCTCAGGGTTATACATAAGTACATACAAGAGGAAGTGAGGGGAAAGGGAAAAATAATACAAGGGGGAGAAATGAATGACAGTAGAGGGGGTAGAGAGAGAAGAGGGGAGGGGAGGGGAGGGGAGGGGGGATAGTAGAGGATAGGAAAGGCAGCAGAACACAACAGACACTAGTATGGCAATATGTAAATCAATGGATGTGTAACTGATGTGATTCTGCAATCTGTATATGGGGTAAAAATGGGAGTTCATAACCCACTTGAATCAAATGTGAAATATGATATATCAAGAAATTTGTAATGTTTTGAACAACCAACAATAAAAACTTTAAAAAAAAAAAGAAATTCTAAGCGAAAAATAAATAAATAAATAAATCCAAGCATAAACTTGTGGTCTCTTGTGATTGACCATTTTTTGTTTCCCATATTTTTATTAGTGTAGTATTGTTGTACATATTGATGGATTTATTGTTATATATTCACACATGTACACACATACACACACACAAAAATATCATTTGGCCAATCTAATTGGACTTATTTGATATAGCAACATTAAGACTTATCCATGTTGTAGCATGTACCAGAAATCCATTTCTTTTTATTATTGAAGACTATTTTATTGTATGAACATAACCATTAATTCACCCATTCACCAATTGACAACATTCGTGTTGTTTCTATTACTAATAATTGTAAACAATTCTGCCTAAACATTTGTGTACAAGATATAGTGTGGACATATGCTTTTATTCCACTTGGGCCATGTGGTGCCTGCATTTTTAACATTGTGATGCACTGCTCCATTTTACATTCCCACAGGTAATATACAGGTGTTCCAATTTCTATTTCTTCTCTCCAGGCATGTTATTTTTTGCCTTACTGACCACACCTCTCCTGGCAAATCTAAAGCAGTATTTCTCTGTGGTTTTGATTTGCATTTTCCTAGTGATTTACAATGTTGAGCATGTTTTTATATGCTTTGGGCCATTTGTACATCTTCTTTAGAGAAATGTCTACTGAGATATGTTCCCAATTTTTAATTAAGTTGTTTATATATTTTTTATTATTGAATTGTGAGAGTTCTTCATGCATTCTGGATATGAGTGCCTTATGACCTACATTGCAAATATATTCACACATTCTGTGGGATACATTTTTGGTTTTTTGATGGTGTAATTAGCAGCACAACATTTTTAAAATTTATGATGTCCAATGTATTTTTTTATTTGTTCTTATATCTAAAAAACCATTGCATAGGCCCAGGCTAAAAGAGGTTTATTCCTGTATTTCCTTCAAAAAGATCTTAGATTTAGGCCTATATACCTTCATGAATAACCATCTGTATATGGTGCAGAAAAGAAGTGCAAATTCATATTTATTCACACTTTTGTGTCTGGATAGCCAATTGCCCCAGCATAATTTGCTGGAAAGTATGTTTATGCCCTATTTTATTGTCTTCCTTCCCTTATCAATATAATTGACATATATGTAATACTTCACTTCTGGAGTCCCAGGTCTGTTCTTTGATATCTATGTTTCTGCTACATAAAGACTCCCCTTTCTTGATCAGTACAGCTTCATGGCTTTGTAGCTGAGAAGCGTCATCCAGCTCTTCTAAATCTACAATGCTCTTCAGTTGTTCTGGGTCTTTTTAAGTATTTTAATTTGGGCATTGGTTTGTCAACCCAGCAGAAAGAGCAGGCTGGCTGAGATCATTGGAGGAAAGGTGTGGGTCTGTGGGTCAATGGGGGAGTGAAGGCCTCTAAGCACACTGAGTCTTGTGATCAGTTTCTTTCAGCAGTGTTTTCTGGTGGTATTACTGCTCTGCAGTTGCCCTAACATTTCATTGCACACATGTAATGCTTTTAAATGCTCAAAAGGGCGCACAGTCTTACCATGGTCTTATGGCTTTCTTGGTGTGGTTCACTTTTTGAAAACAGAATTCTAACTCTGGTCTTGTGGAACTAAAGTCCAGGTGTTGGGGAGGGGGACCTCTGAAAGTTCCAGGGCAGAAGCTGGCTTCTGCCTTTTGCAACTTTTGAAAGCTTCCAGCATTACTTGGGTCACAGCTGCTCTCCATCTTCAAAGCCACCGATGGTGGATGATTCTTTTCATAAGTCACACATCTCTGGACTCATTTTACTCCCACTTCTACTTATAAGATCCTTTGTGATGCATTGGGCCACTCATAGCATCTCCCTAGTGTGGGGTCAGCTAATCATCAACCTTAATTCCTTCTGCAACTTTAATTCCTCGTTGATATAAGACCTATTCACACTTTCCAGGAACTAGAGAGTCATCTTTAGGGGTCGTTATTCTGCTTACCTTAATGCCTGCTTTGTACTCCTTTTTTAAATGTATTTTATTGTCCCACATTACTAAGCTCATTTACTACTCTAGTAATGTCCGGTGGATTCACAGTGATTTTCTATATACAACACCATGTCATCTGAAAATGCAGATGTTTTCACTCCCTCATTTCAACTCTGGTGCCCTCTTTCTACTGCTTTCCTGTGTTGCCTGCCTGAAACCTTCAGTACAATGTGGAGCCGTAACAGCAACAGCAGCCATCTTTGTTCTAGTCTTCATCTGGCGGGTTGGCATCAAATTTTTCAACTTTAGGTAGTGGATGTGGCCTTTTTGTAGACAGACCCTATATCATAATTCTAGATTTATTAACAATGCCTGGATTCCTCCACCATCCAATCCAGTTGAAACTGCATCCTGTTGCTTCAAATGCAGACAGCTATCAGCTCCAATTCCATCTGGCTGAGGCACCAGAACTAAATCCAGCAGCAAGCTTTGGAGGAAGGAGGAAAATCAGAGGACATTCAGCAAGTCAAAGATGGCCTGGCACTCCCAAGCCTCCTCCCTCATGTAGATGCAAAAGTCTTCCTGAATAGGGAGAGTGAGAGAGGCTGGGGTGGGTGGGTAGGTGGGGGTATACCAATCCTGCTCTACACCACACCATCAGGAACTAACCTTCTAATGGCCTTAAAGGCTCTGCCCCTAGAAAACAAAGTCCAGAGCATATCCTAGCATGTGCCTGGCTTGGTTTATGACAGTGTTCACTCAGGTGGAAATGATAAGAAGCAGCATGATAAGGAGATCTGATCTTCCTTAGTTGGGTACAGCATACATAAAAAGGTCAGAAAAAGGGAGGGAAAAATACGTAAGACTCCATGGCCCCACTGTAGGAGAGCAGAGAGTCACAAAGCAGCAGAGGTTATTGTAAGGCCTAAGAAACAAGTAGCGGGTGCCTGGAAAGGGTCCCTGGCACAACTCCTCAGCTCTTGGGCAGGCAGACAGTCCTGAACCCTGAAGGCCAGTCACATCTGTGCCCCCAGGCTGCTTAAAAGACCACAAGTGTATGACAAATGCCTGGGTTTGTTTAAGCCAGCAGAAAGCAGTTTATATGACAAAGAAACACACTATAAAGCTAATATGCATGCTTATCTTCTCAATGTCAGCAGATAGGGTGGCAGACATGTATTGGCAAACCAACATCTTTAAAAAAATAGCAGCTGGGATCAAAGGTCAGATGGTTTGTAAGCACTGTGTCAGTCCCTGAGGGCTCCCATCCTCTCCATGTTCCAGAGGACACTAAGAAGCAGATTAGTTCAGTTCTTAGGAAACATACAGGGCAGAGCTTCACTGCAGGATTGTCTGCTCCTAAAGCCCAGGGAATCCAACAAAGCCACTGCAGTGGGGGAGCACCTCTCCAGAGCCTGCGCCCTTCTCTGAATCCAGCTCTCTACCTTGCAGATTAACCTGGTATTTGGGGAGCAAAATGACAGGTTTCTTAGAGGTATCATCTATGAGTAAATGGGGGCGATCCTGTCTTTTTTGGTTGAAATGTATGTTACACAAGGAAAGAAGAGAATTCCATGTGTGTCCTCATGGAATCGGTATGCCAATATAGCTACAAGATAAGTTTGATGTGTATGAACACAGATTTATCAATGTCACTGGGATCATTTATGGGAACAGAGCACAGGCTAGGTATGGGGTGAAGAGTCCTGTGAAGACAGAAACCCTGGACCTGGTACTGCTTTGTAGTACTTTTAGGATGAAGTGGCCAAACCATTTATTCTTTTTAAGACTCAGTTTTCTCATCAGAAAGTGAAAACAAAACAAAACAAAAAATCAAAGTGACTGAAGAGTGGCTCCTTGCAGACACACAAATTTATAAAGTTCAGGTTTATTCTCTGCTAAAAAAAAAAGAAGAAGAAGAAGAAGAAGAAGAAGGGATGTATTCAGTGTTGGTAGAGCCTATTTTCTCTATCAGCTCTCTCCAGAAAGGACAAACACCTGCGGTGATCCAGGAAGGATTCAAAGATGCAGAAAAGGCCACACAAAGGCTCCCTGTGTGAAGAGGGAGGGGAGAGGAAGTTTCTTCCTGCTTGTAATTGGCTTTCTTCCCTCCCACTCAGCTGCAGGGGCGAATGAGGCCCATTAGGTCCTTCTATTGATTACAGTGTCCTTGCCCTTGGAAGGTCATTAGCAACTAAAATAACTTTGTGGAGCAAGAAAACACAGACTGAGATTCTCCGTGTGGTTCTGTACTACTAGGGAATCCAGGAGAGTTTCTTGGGCCCCCTGAAGTGACAGTGAGATAGAGAGGAGGAGATAAGGACTTCCTGGAGTGGGGAATGCATGAAATCCCTGGTGGCTCCCGGTGGGTCCCCTGCCTTAAGCTGTCAGCACCCTGCCTGAGGAGAGGGGAACACAGAATTGTGCACCAGCCCCTGAAACCAGCTCACCTGGAGGCTCCCATGTAATGGTAATCGTCTGTATTAAACCTGCTGAGGGTATCACTCCTCCTTCCACAACAGGCCCCAAAATAACCACATTCGAGGATTGCAATTCTTTCTGTCATGTATACAACACCCTGGAGCAGGTTTCTAAGGGCCCTGACAACTTGAATTACTTTCTTTTCCCATTCAGAGGCTTGTGACTGAGCTTACACTGAAAGGACTTTAAACGATGTCACACTTCTTTACCAGACAGAGCTGCACCTCCTCATTCAGCCCACAGGGACATGAGAAAGGGCACGCAGGACCCAGAGGCACAGGGCGGGGCCTGTGACGTGGTGCAGCGTCTCTGCCCCCCAGACCTCGCCTTCCCCATCGGGGAAGAATGAAGGGCTCAGCTGGACCAAGAACCTTTATGAATCTCTCCGATTTCTAACTCATTCAATTCAGCAAACATTTACAGAGCGTATATGTTCCAGTCACTGTGTTACACAGCTCCCAGCTGTATAGTTTATTTGTTATTCCATTGAAAACTAGAGTCAGGTAATTTTCATGCAATTTTTAGCACAAAATCACTAGACTGGGAGCTACCAGCCCTAGGTTCTGCTTACAGCTTCGTCATTAAATATTTGTGTGATCTTTACAAAGTTACATCAGCCATCTGGGCTTTACTTTCTTCATCTGTAAAAGGAGAAGGAAGAATGAGGGTTATGCTGACAGTTCATAGCCAGTCTGAAAGTATTTCATCCCTAGTCTCAAATAACCCAGTACTGAGCACTAGTTGGACATGAGCTGAGGTTGCAGGAAAAAAAGAAATTACCTGTAAATTTATTATTTAAATAAATTAAGACAGGTGAGAAGTCAGACATATTCCCTTTTGACTTTGCCTTCAGGAAATCTTCTGTGTTGCAAAATGGAGTTTTTCTCCTCTCTCTGTTGTTTGGAGTCTTGAGTACTGTCTTAGTGGGAAGACATTAACAGGTCAGGAATAGTTGATGGGCATATCTCTCTTCCTTTATAGACTGGGACTTACAGAAAAATACAGATTCTTTGTATTTGCAATTTCTATACAAGTTTTGCAACTTAGTAGGTGCCCCAAAGGCCTGTTGCTGTTGTTCTTCACCACTTATTTCTCTATTTTAAATGTAGGTTTATTCCTATCATACCAACGATCAAATATTCCACATCAGGGAAAATCCCAATGTATCTTATTTTTTAAGTAATTGCGAATTAGTTAATCTTTCTTTGATTTTCTTGTTAATTTGGAAGATAGTAATTCAAATTGTCTCTCTTGTCTTATAGGTAGGCAATGCTCCTGTTGATGTTTGGTTTTGCCCCTGTAATTTGTTCTGGTCAATGAGATGACCCCAAATATATAAAGTTTGAGTTCTCTCTTGAGCTTCTGTAATTACAGGGCAAGTACATAGTCTGATGGTCACTATTCCAAAAGAACAAGAGACTCATGGAATGGCCTTGGTGCACCCCTGAAGTATGGAGCCAAAGCCTAGCTTGAATGAGCCAACATTTAGCCAACCCTCAGGTACATGAACAAGAATGGGAACTATTGTTCTAACCCATTGTGTTTGGAGACAATTTGCTAGGCACCTATGTGGTTGCAGATGACTGGGGTGCTTAGAAACCTACAGAGGGATCATTTCTTCAAACAATTTTTGGCTCCTCTTTCCCTCTCCAATTTCTAGAGACTCTACTTGCTTGAGAAAAATTAATGGATAAAGCACAAAAATGTTCATGGTTTTGCGTATACAAATCAGGGACACAATTACTCTTGTGAAGGAAATCACAGTGCAGTAGGAAAGGCAGACAAATAAACTGATAAATACAGTAAGATGTGATGTATCTTATAAATGACTGGGGCCACTTACTGAGGGACCACATAGAGGGGCTCCTTAACAAATTTAGGATGTGAATGGACTCCCAGGAACGGTTTTAAGAGGTGGTGATATTTAAGGTGAATTTTAATGAATCAATAAGAAATAGAAAATTATAGACAGTAAATATGATTAAGCAGCAGAGAGTAACACACGAAGTCTCTTGCACACATTGGAGTGCATAGCTTGAGGAAACACAGAAGAAGAAACCAACAACAACAACAACAATAACAACAACGTGAACTTTGGGACCAGTGGGGTTAAATCCTGACTCCACCATCTACTCAGTATACAGATTTGCTTGGTTCTTACCTTCTCTAAGGCTCAGTGTTCTTAATTGTAAAATGGGAATAATCACACATTTGTTGCAAAGTGTTCGTGGATATCAGAGGAAATGTACATAAAACTAAGTGCAGAGGTAGCTAGTGATGGAGAGGAGTAAAGAGCGAGCGAGGAGGGGGACAGCAGAGGAAAGGAGGCAGAAAGCAGTACAGGGGATTTATGCAATCTGTAGAAAAGCAAGAAGGTGAATCTCTGCAGACACTGTAAAATGCCCTTGGTCACCAACTAGACAGATTTTTCCCTAGCAGAGATGACAAATCAGCAATCCTCATTTTTGGCCATGTGACTCCTGCAGAAACCAGACTCTACAACAACTGAGCCATCCCTGTGAGCCAGCTCCTTTAGCACCTTCCACACGAGTCTTTGTGAAGATGGCCCCACGTCCACTTTGACTAGAATCTTCAAACTTTTGGAGATTTGTCAGGTGAGCTCAGGCAGACTGCAATGTCTCCCTCCCCGCTCCCTGAACACTGAAGACTCTTGCCCTCCTTCACTGCTTTGTACAAACAGATCTCCTTTGATTCATCGTAGACTGTAAGCAATAATTTGCCCCAAGGTCTTTGCTTTTGATCTTCCTTTATAAATTTGCTTAGAAATCTTTCTCAACAGTTTTCTTATTTCTTTGCCTACAACTGATTCATGGTCAAAACTTCAAACATTTCCTCCTCAGAGACATTTGTTCCTACTGATTCATTTGTAATGATGTGTGCTTGCATATGAGGTGTCTCCCAAAAACTCCTGTGTGAGACAATGCAAGGATTTTCAGAGGTGAGACGATTAGAAGTGTAATCATTGGAGTAACCTACTGATATGAATTAATTGAATGGTAACTATAGGTGGGAGGGGTGTGCCTGGAGGAGGTGGGTCCCTGCAGGCATACATTTGGAGTATATATTTTGTCCCTGATGAGCCAACTGTGCTCTCTCTGCTTCCTTATTGCCATGTCCTGAGCAAATTTCCTCTTATGTGCCCTTTCACTGAGATGTTATTCCTTACCTCCAGAGGCATAGAGTCAGCTGACCATGGATTGAACTGCTGAAATAGTGAACCAAGACATTTTGGTTGCAGCAACAAAAAGCTAAAGTTTAGAGGTTAAAGACAGAAAAGCTTTAGAATGTTATAAGCGGAGTTTAATGGGCAATTTTGGTAGAAATTCAAAAGGCCAAAATGCTAATAGGACTATGGATAGTAAAGTCTGGGCTCATGGGATTTCAGAGGAGGACTCTAGCAGATTTGACTACAGGGAATTTGACTATAGGAATTCATTCTGGCAAAGAATTTGTCTGCATTTTGCTCATATTATGTGATATCCTCACTTTCTGTGATGCTGAATTTAAAAGTGATGGACTAATTAATCAGGTAGAGGAAATTTCAAGATAGCCCAGTATGGAGGCAGTCTCATGGATATTGCTGGTGGTTTTTAGTTAAATTTACTGTGATTATCAGGAGCAGAAAGCTGAATAAAAATATTTTAAAAGCTTACAGTTTGACTCCGTCAAAATGTCAATTCCACTGCAAGTATGTGAACTGCATGATTGTTTACATTTATTTATCTACATTATATACTTGCTTATACTATGGTAAAAATACATTCCAGGAAACAAATAAAGCTTGCAGTTTGGCAAAAAAAAGTACAGGTAAAACTTGTGCTAAGAAAGTTGTAGCTGTTAAAGACAAACATTAAAGCCACTAAAGAATGGGAGAGTACTTTATCCAGAAACAATAGGAAAGAAAGATTAAGAGCATCTCAGGGATTTGCAAGACCACACCCATCTTAGGCTCAAGGGTGTGTAAGTAAAAAATCCTTTAAGAAGAGACCATGGGGGCATGTTGCTTGCACAGTGTGGTCTAAGGATATATTTAATTGTGCTCAGCTGTCCAGGAACTCAGAGGCACTCTAGCCATAGTCCCAGGAGGGCTACTGTTTCATATGGTCAGACTTTGATGTCAACCACCTGGTGCTGGTTCCGCAGGAATGCAGGATGCTGGAGTTAGGAAGTTGTGGAAGCTTCCACCAAGATTTCCAAGGAAGGCCTTAGAGGTCATGGAAAATATACCAAGGTCAGAACCCCTGCACACAGTCCTTGAGAGGGCATTGTGTGAAGACATAAGAAGGAAGCCAAAGAGACCTAAGATGAAGAGATGCCAGTAATATGGGACATCTGTCAAGGAAAGTTGCAGGAATTGAGCAAGCCAAGGGAGGCCACGTGGGCTGTAACCAAAAACCTGGTAAGTGTGGAGCTGCACAGGCCCCCTGGAGAGAGCACCTCAAGGCCATGTACCCCAGATGCTGGATGTAGAGCCTCAAGACTTGTTTTCCCAACAGGAGTTCAGCCTTTGGTCCCATTCCTTCTTTCTATGCCCCTATTTCACTCTTTTGGAATGGAAATGTTTATTCTGTGCCACTCTATATTAGATATAAGTGACTTACTTCTGATCTTGACAGGGGAAAACATTCCTGAGTTTGTCTTGATTCTTACATGAGATATTGAACTTAGACATTGGAGCAGTGTTGGGATTATTAAGAGTACGGGGACTCTTGGGAATGGACTAAATGGATTTTGCATTATGATATTGGCATGAGTTTTAGGGGGTCTAGGGGCAGAATATTGTGGTACAGATATGAGGTGTCCCCAAAAGCTCATGCTCGAGACAATGCAATAATTTTCAGAGGTTGAATAATTAAATTATGAGCAAAGTAACCTATGAAGTGGATTAGTCCACTGATATGAACTAACTTGGTGGTAAGTATAGGTAGAAGGAAGTAGGTCACTGTGGATGTGCCTCTGGGGTTTGTAGTTTGTCCATGGTGACTGGATCTCTCTTTCTGCTTCCTAGCTGTTATGTCCTTAACTGTTTTCACTCATCACAACCTTCTGCCATGATGTTCTGCCTAACCTTGGACCCAGAACAATGGAGTCAGCCATCTAGGAACTTTTGTTGCTCTGAAATTGTGAGCCAAAGTAAATTTTGTTCTTGTCAGTTCTTTTGGTCACAGCAACAAAAAAGTTAACAAAAACATGTTTCAACAAAAACTTACATACTTACATATGTACTTCAAATGAATACCTTTCTACCTCTTCATATTCACATTTGAGTAAATTTGCTAAGCCGAAATCCTTGAAAAATGGATAGAATGTGGGAAGTGTCCAATGTTGATTTCTTATACATACATACAAACAGAAATTATTGCCATAAACTCTGAAGACACAGAGTCAGACTAATAAAAGGCAAATTTTTGTAAACCTAAACTTTCTTAAAATGGAATTCATGAATCTCTATGCCATAGCATGAAAGGAAAGTGTAGGCTATGGGCAGGGGTGAGAGATGAGACATCTCCTGTCCCCAAATCTCATCCACACAGCACTTGGCTATCACAGTAATATATCAAATTTTACTGTTTAGATAATAGAGAGCCTGTGAAGGGTATATTAATCAGTATCCTTGTTTAAAAATAAAATCAATCTAGCTATCTCAGGAAGGAAAAGAAATATTTATTACATTACAGCACTCACAGAGCCTCTAAGAGGATCAGATATCTCAGGATTAATGCTTCAGAGCCACAGAGAAACCATACACACCACAGGACTCACCCATCTTGAAAAGTATTCCAAGGACTGAATTCTGCACTGGTTAGAAAGCAGGACTGATCATTTTCTAGGAGATCTTTCACATTTGGATTCTTGGATTGTTTGAGAGACAACTTCTTGAGGAGAATATGAGTAAGGAGACTAGAGTCTTGTAAATGGAATGACACTATTTTCCTAACACTGTGCTGAGTCTGCCTTGATTCATGAAGTCCTCTCGGAAACTCCGTGAGGTAAGGGAGAGAGGAGGAAGCTTCCTCATTTCATGCCCTGTGCTCTTCTCCCTACACATATTTCCTAGGCTGGGGCACTTAAAGGAAAAGTTCATCTCTAGAGTTCAGAGTGTATACTACACAACACATTTTTCCAGGGGACACGGTTACTGGCCTTTAAATTCCAGCACCATTGCACTTTGCAGTCCCACCTCTGATGGTGAGTGCCTGCCTAAGGATGTGTTTATGCTCTGGACATTTATGCGGTCACCAATTGAGACAGTGCCACTTGCACGGAGTAGACCTAATGGTGTGCCTAACACATCTATGCGTGTTGTATCATCTTTGGAAGCGAAGCAGCAGGAATGTATCAAAGAGAAGAGAAGGTAAATCCATTTCACTTAGGGCTCAAGTCTCTGCAACATTCTACAACCCAGCTTCTTCTACCCAAGAGCTCCTCATTTGTTGTATCAGGACTTTATTTAAACACTAATGCAGGGGTCCCATATCTCTGAGAATATCTTCCTCAGGTGATAATTCTGCAATATAATAAAGAGAATGATACAATATGAGCCCCCAAATATTGCACAAATATGTGAAATTAGGTGCTTTATTGCATTGTTCCAATGTTAGTGTCCTAGTGGTGATATTATAATAGTTATATAACATGCTTTCATGCAGTGGTGGAGATGGAGGCATGTAGGAAGTATCTGTTTAGGTTTTTACATTTTAAGTCAACAATTAGTTAAAAATTAAATGAGGATTTGAAAATCTTCAGTCGTCAGGGTGTCAAAATCGGCAGCCTTCTCCAGACATCCAGAGACTCGGGGCCTCTTTTCCACAGGGAGGAGGAATTATTTTCATTGCCTCCTGAGCACATTCACCAAAAACAAGACCAAAGAGGGGTTTTAAAATTAAAACAGGTTCAAGTTGAATTTTCCAAAAACAAAGAAAACAAAGCCATAGAATAAATGAAATATATCTTTTGTGTTTGCTTTACAGTTGCTGGAATAGATGTTCAGCATAGCTCGATAATTTGTTCAAAATCATAATTAAGGCATGACTGTGTTTGGAATCAAACAAATATGTCAGTCTCTTTCATTCATTGTGACCTGAGAGGGTACACAACTCAAGCTGTCCCTGCCCATCCAGAAGGATGCGCAGATAATACTGTCCCTGATGACAGGGAAGCTTCCAGTCCAGCAATGCCAGCTGCACAGCTTCCAAGGGGCCTGCATGGAGCCAAGGAGTCTAATCCCTGAGAGCATCTGGGCCAAAACACCATGAGCATTTTTCTCCATCAGAGCTATTTCAAAAGTCTGTTTTTGAGCCACGCAGCAGCCACACCATGCCAAGAATGAACCAGCGTGAACACCCGTAGGTTGTAAATGTGAGTCCAACGACCACCTCTGTAATTTGTGATTGTGCCATAAATTTGCAGATATGATTCTCCCATAGAGGGCTTCAACAGAGTGGAAGGAGAGGCAGCCAAGGGCAGGATGTGATCTGCAAAACTCAAGAAATCCCTATTCCACTAAAAGTGAGAACAACCCAAAATCAAGTGTCTCTGCCAGCTTTCCTTCCCTCCCGCCTTTTCTCCCTCCTTCCCTCCCTCCCTTCCTTTCTTTCTTCTTTTTCTCTTTCTCACTTTCTCTCTTTCTTTCTTATTAATTTTGGTAATCCTTACCCCAAGATGTTTATCCAACAGGAAAAATATTGCATGTGCAGTAGAGGACCTACATACAACTCTACAGGACTTCACTGCACATCAGGTCTGTCTGCACACTGTTTGCTGGTAGTTTCTGTATTTACAGGAAAGGAAGGAGTCGAGGAGTCACTGGAGAAAGAATGGCAGGATGAATTAGGAAATATGGGCTCAAGTCCTCCATCACTCTGACCTGGAGCTAAGGATTTCCATTCTCTTTATACAACCACACTCTGGAACAATTAATTATGAAGATCAACAAATTAATATACATGAAATTAACTCATGAAAGGCCAGCAACTCCACAAGTTTAAACCATCCCAATGCTGACTGTGTTTTGGAGATGCCTGTGTGTCAGGTGCATGCTGTCACCCATGTGATGTCCTTTGAGCACTCCATCTCTTCTGCCCACATTGCTGCCTCTGTCTGGGAAGATGTTCCCACTGATGCTTGTGTTGCTTCCTGGCATTCATTCAGTTCTTGATCAAGTTACCTCCTCAGAAAGTATTTTCTGATCATGATATGAAAACAAACAAACAAACAAACAAACAAACCCTTAGAGCAGAGCCCCTAATTTTTTTCTCCCACTATATATATATATATATATATATATATATATATATATATATATATATATATATTTGCAAATTTTATTTAAAAATAAAGAAACCAAAGTCTGTAGGCATTTTCCTGTTAATAACATAGCTCACATTTATTAAACAATGTATCAAGCCCTAATATAAGTGCTTTAAATATCTTAACTATTAACCATAGTTTGGTTAATTTACAAATGTACTTTCTTCTTTAAAGTACTAAACCATTAAAATGGGAAGTGAGTCTACCACAAACTTCACCTATGTTAATAACCTGAGGCAAAGCCTGCAGGATGGCAGAGGTCCTGCTTACCCTTTGGAATCCCCTGCTGGGCTGTTGCACACCAGAACAGAACACACTGTTTACACATCAAAACTGATTGATACATAGTCTTTGAAAGAAAAAAAAAATACATTCATTGAGTGTAAATTGCCCTAGTCCAAGCCTAGCCCACAGTGACTGACTTTATCGTTTGTGACATTGGTAGGCCCTCTGTGACCCTGCACTGCGTTCTCGTCTTTCAAGTGTCACTGGAACCTGGTACTAACTAGCAGTAGGTATGTGATCTACCTCTTTATTTATGGGCATTCTGAAATCCCCAGGGGTTAGCTGACACCTTGGCAGGCAGCAGAGGTGTTCACACCAGCTTGTCTCTGTGTCTGAGGTCTTTCATTGGCTCCAGGCTCCTCCTTTGTGAAAAGCGAGAGGCAAGTTGACTATAAAGCCATCTCCCTCTCCACTCTGATGTCCTTGACTAGAACATGATCTGCCAAAGAAAATTCATCTCACAGTTCCCTCTTGGCAATCTCCTCAACGTTCTCTCGGCTGGCAGAGAATGTTGAATTTGGATTTTGTGCCACGCTGTGTGCTAGGTGCTAGGGAAATGAAGAGGAATCCCATCCTTTATCACCTTCAAGACATCCTCATGCTAGTGAAAGAGACCATGACACGGAAAGCACTACATTGCAGAGGGGTCAGTGTGTTTGTTGGAGACATCCCAGGCAGGAGTGGGGCATCAGAAGAGACTAGACAGGTCTCTTAGCCCCTTCTGATCCAGTGATTCTGTGACTCCACTCCAGCCCCCACCTAGCTCCCTCTATCTACTTCAGAAAAATCTACCACTTAATAATGCATGAGGGACCATTACCTCGAGGTATAATTATGCTTTCCACAAATGACCTATGCAATTACACCAGAGTAGTGAGCAGCAATTGCAGGAGGAAGCTGGAACAAGTGCACGGACATATAATGCTCCGAAATGAGCCCATTTCAATTTTCCTTCTCATAACTACATAAAAATTGCATTTGCTTCTATCACAGACATGTGCAGTAAAAAAATGAAAAAAAAAAACATCAAATTATCTACTCTGATCTCTCACTGGAAACTATGTTTTTCTTCTTCTCATTCTGTGATATGCTTTCTAGAAACTCAGTCTGTTCAAACAGTCCAATATAATAGGGATGATAACGAGGGACAAAGGACACACCTCAACACTCAGTGTTTGTGTTTGGTAAATCTGTGATTCTCGAGCTGCTACCACCACGACCAGCATGTGGAAGGATGGAGGCCAAAGCCATGGTGGGAAATAGGTCCAGGAGAGACAAGGTGAGCCTTGGGTATAAAATGGGGACAGTTTTAGAGTCAGAGTAAACATCAGGCTGAGTGCTAATGATCATGTGGGAAATTCCCTACCAAAGAAACAGGAAAGGACAACTTTCCTGGGTTCCCTTGTGGAGCCTGGACACAGCTCTTCTGTGTTTCTTTACCTTAGTTTGTATTAATGTTTGATATGGATTGAATATGGTATGGATGCAGGGTATTTTGTAAGTGTAAATATTTTACAAAAATTTAATGATTTTGCTCCATGAGTATTAAATCCTAATTCTAATCAGTATCATTTAACCTCAAAACAATTACCTTAGTGTCTTAATCATTATTTTATATAGGGACAGCAATTGGTTCAATCATTACCTTAGTGCTGGGCATTAAGATTGATGCCAAATTTTATTATTTTTTTAAAATATACAATTATAATGAATACCATTATATAAGAAACTATAAAATTTTCATTTATTTTAACACAGTAATCCATTTTTCAAGAACCAATTTAAGAACAAAATCAGATATGAAGTCAAAGACTTATGTGTTATTTTATTCCGTGTGTGTGTGTGTATGTTTGAAAGAGTGCTTTCTGATTCCCAAGCTCATTCCACTCACTTTGCCATGTCACCTTCTGTGTACAAAAAGATTTGTTTAAAAATAAATAGTTAAGGGATAAAAGATGTTGACATATGTGTACAATCTCGCTTAAAGCAAAAATCTACTTTTGGATTAAGGTCATATTGAAAAGAGAGGAGAGACTCAGGACCAGATGAACTTGGGTAATATCCTGCCCCAAATGCTGACCAGCATGATAAACCTAAAGAAGATTTAATCCCCCAGAGTATTAGTCTCTATATCCAGGATTGTGTTCGTAGTGTTACACATGCTGCCATCTGTGCAAAGCCCCGTATGAGTCTAAAGAAACAGCTCGGAACCCAGCAGTTAACCCTTGTTTAAACTTTTCAAGTCCTTATGTCTTTCCTTCCTTCCTTCCTTCCTTCCATGTTTATTTTGTTTGAATTAATCATATACTTTAGCATCACCAATCCTTTAATTCTGTTTTCCTATGACTTGAAAAACAAACCTAATCTATTCTAACTGCTACATAATTTTATACATGTTTTCATTTCATTTGTTCTTCCTTTTTATCTTATGATAGAAGCTTAGATAATTGATTTTAGATTGTTCTCCAAGAATTTTTTAAAAGTATCTTTTTTATTTAATCATAACTATTTCTTACATCAACTTTTTAAAAAAAAAATCATCGGTACATTATAGCTATACATCTTAGTGGGATTCATTGTTAGACATTGATACACAGACACAAAATAATTAGGTCAATTTTGTACACTTCTTTAAATTACAAATGTCAGAGATTTTTTCTAAGTATTATTTTTTAAATCACTTATTATGCTGTAATTAGAGAACTACTCACATTGTTTCAATTATTTTAAATGTGCTGGGATTTTTAAATTGTTCATGTTTGGTCTATACTGGTAAATAGTCCACATTCACTTAAAAATAATAGTTACTTAACTGTGGTTTGATAAATTGTAAATTAAGTCAAGTTGAATTGTTATATCATTGCATCAATTTTCTATGTTTATACTGATTTTCCATTTATACTTTCAGTTACTGATATAGAAATATTGAAATTAAGATTTGTCATTTCTATTATTTTTCTTTATTTTTTAAACTCTTTTATTAGGCATAAGTGCATTTAATATTGCTTTATCTTCTTGATAAATTGGCACATTTATCATTATGAAATATACTTCTTTACCTTAGTTTGTATTCTTGTTACTTTGTCTCTAGTATTCTTATTATTAGTTTTTCTGTTATATAATTATTTTCCATCATTTTACTCAAAACTTGGTCTTTATATTTAAAGAGGACATTTTTACTGGTGAATGTTTGTTTTGCAGAATGGTGGGGATTATATAAACAACAAACACTATGTTGATGTGATAATTAATTTTAGGTGTATCTTGACTAGATTAGGGTATACATAGAAAATCAGTAATGCATTGTTTCTGGATGTGTCTGCAAAGGAATATTCAGAGGCAGTTGGCATGTGGTTGGAGGGCTGAGTGGGAAAGATCCAGGCTTAATATGTGTGAAGGGGCGGAGGTGGAGGGTGGCAGGTGTGGTGGGTGTGGGGCGGACCTTCCCACTGGCTAGGGGCCCAAATAGAACAAAAAGGCAAAGGAAAGATCACCTTGCTCTAGTTCCTTTGTGAATCCTGGACACCCTTCTTCTGCCCTTGAAAATTAGAATCTCAGGCTCTCTGTTCCTTGGACCCTAGGACACTTACCAGTGGCTTACCTACTTCTGAGGCTTTTGGACTTGGACTGCGCCACACTCTAGGTGCCCACTACAACTCACCCAGCCGTTCATGGGACTTCTCAGCTGCCATAACCACTAGAGACAATTTCCCTAATGAATCCCTTCTTATCAATATATCTATGTTTCATTGGCTGGGTTTCTCTAGAGAACGCTGTAAAAAACATTTGATTTGTTTTAACTAATTTTGTTACCATCTATGACTTTTAATTTAAGTATTTAGATTATTTATATTTAATGTCAATATTAATATATTCAGTTATGAAATTTGATATCTGTTCTGTTTGTCCCATCTGCTCTGTGTTCCACAGGCCTTTGAGAAGACTGCATATTCAGTCCCTCCAGGATATATCAGTACATAATTGTCAGCAGGAGCAGGCCCAGTGAATTGGTAACACTAACACATTTTCTATATTCTTACATAATTCTTGTCAACTTTATCTGTGGATTCCTATATATAGTGAAATGATTTTCTCCCTTTCTTTCTCTTTACTCTGAATATCTTTAAGGTTTTTGTTTTGTTTTTCATTTTCTTTACATTTTTACTCAACTATTTCATCATTACATGCTTCAGTGTGATTTTTTTTTCTGATTTGTTGTTGTTGTTGTTTTTCATTTATCCTTGTCAGGAATTTTTCTGAATTTCTTAGATATATGGATTGATCTCTTTTACTAATTAAATAAAAACATTGATTTTTTTATCGTTTTTTTTTTTTTTAATCAGCCCATCTTCTCTTTCAACTCCTCCTGGAATTCTAATTACACACATTGTGGAAAATGTAATGCTTGTCCACAGATCTTAAATATGCTGTAATTTTTTTCTTTTTTTTTGTGTTTGAGTAATTTTTTTATTATCTCATGTTAAGATTCACAAATTCTATTGCTTTATTCAGTATACTGAGAAGTTCAAAAATAATTCTCCATCTCAGGTATCATGCATTTCACGTCTCACAGTTCTATTTGACTGCATTTTTATAATCTCTTTCAGCTGAAATGACTCCACCAAGTATTCAAATACGCCTTCTACCCTTTCACTTTTTTATCATGCTAATTTTAGACTACTTGACTACTAATTCTAACCTCTATTTCATGTCTAGGTCTGGTTCTTTAGATAATTTGATCTTTTAATGATGCATCTTATTTCCTTGCCTATGTTTTATCTAATTTTTTTTTTAAATTTTTGCACATCAAACATTTATGTTAAAGAAGAGTAAAACTAAGGGAAGTAAGATTCCCTTCATTATAAGAAAATTCTTCTTTTTATATCAGTCAGTGAGGGCGTTTGCATAAGTCTGGTATAGAGATGAGCTGGATATGATTTAGTTGCTTTGGTTTCATTTAGGACAGCACAAGCTTACCTACTCCAATAACAGCCCCCACTGCTGACCATTTGTTCTAAGCCCTGGAGTTCTGGGAGAATCTTCTGATTTCCTGCTTCCCACTGAGACTTCACAAAGCCCTAAGGACCTGGCTTTCAGGAAGACTCTTTTTTAGTACCACTTATCTTCTCTCAGTGGTACAATTCCACATTCTGCTATCAGAAATGTATCAATATTAATTTATATTTATTTTAATAACTACTGTTTTCAGTACTCTTCCTTGCTTCTACCATTTCAGGCTTTATTCTGGAACTGTATTTCTTCTCTAGAAAAAAAAAAAAAAAACAAAACCTCTGATTACTTGTAAACAAGTTTCTGGAGCTATAATGTACATGCACTGAAATTCATCCATTTAAAGGGTATACTTCCATGAGTTTTCATAACCTTATACAGTATATCTATATCAAAATACAGAAAATTTACAGTCCTTCAAAGAGACTCTGTGCCTCTTCCTAGATAATCGTCCACCATCACAACCTCCTCCAGCCCTAAGCTATCTTCCAGTATTTCTTGTCATTCTAGAATCTCACAAAGCCTCCTTCAGGTAGTATATAGTCTCTTCAGTTTGACATTGTTTTTTCTTACCCTGCTGCTTTTGACGGTTATACATATTAAAGTGAAGGCAAATACTGTATTGCATTTTATTGACATGCTACTCATGTATTTTAAAATTTGTTCAATATTCAGCTATATTAGGGTTATTTTCAATTTAGAACTTCAACAAATACAGCTACTATAAATATTTGGGATGCAGGATGTTTTTATTTTTTCATGAGTAAATACCTAGGCAAACAATCTTATAAAACTTAATTATTTATAAAAGTAATTAAGCTGTTGTGAATTGTGCTGCTATAAACTTTGATGTGGCTGTGTCCCTGTAGTATGCTGTTTTTAAGTCCTTTGGATATAGACCGAGGAGAGGGAGAGCTGGGTCAAACGGTGGTTCCATTCCCAATTTTCCAAGGAATCTCCATACTGCTTTCCATATTGGCTGCACCAATTTGCAGTCCCACCAGCAATGTATGAATGTACCTTTTTCCCCACATCATCGCCAACGCTTATTGTTGTTTGACTTCATAATAGCTGCCATTCTGACTGGAGTGAGATGAAATCTTGGAGTGGTTTTATTTGCATTTCTCTAATTTTTAGTGTTGATGAACATTTTTTAGTATGTTTGTTGATTGATTGTCATCATCTTCTTAGAAGTGTCTGTTCAATTTGTTAGCCCATTTATTGATTGGGTTATTTGTTTTGTTTTGTTTTTTTGTTTTTTGTTTTTGGTGCTTAGGGACACAGCCACATCAATGTTTATAGCAGCACAATTCACAATAGCTAAACTGTGGGACCAACCTAGATGCCCCTCAATAGATGAATGGATAAAAAAAATGTGGCGTATATACACAATGGAATATATCAGCAATAAAAGAGAATAAAATCATGGCATTTTCAGGTAAATGGATGAAATTAGAAAAGATAATGCTAAGTGAAGTCAGCCAATTCCAAAAAAACAAATGTCAAATGTTTTCTTTAATATGAGGAGGCTGATTCATAGTGGGATACAGAGAGGGAGTATGGGAGGAATAGGACAGAGGGGTTGGAGGGGAAGGGAGAGGAAATGGGGTTATTAATGAAAGTGGAATGTGAGGATCATTATTATCCAAAGTACAGGAATGAAGACACAAATTGGTATGAATTACTTTGTATATAACCAGAGATATGAAAAATTGTGCTCTATATGTGTAATAAGAATTGTAATGCATTCTGCTGTTGTTATATATAAATAAATAAATAAAAATTAAAAAAAGTAATTAAGGGAGTAAAGTGTTGAAAATGTATGTTTCTGAAGGAGATATACAAATGTCAAACACTGCAATAAATAGTACTAATTTTTACAGTAGTACTGGGTTTTATGATAAGGGTATGATTAATTTTTAAGAATTCCAAAATATTTTCTAAACTAGCTATAATATTTCGTATCCCCATAAGAAGTGGATGAGAATTCTAGTTGCTCCATAACCTTGACAACACTTGATATTATCAGGCTTTTTGAAGGTATCATGCTAGTGTTTGCATAATAGTATGTCCTTATAATTTTACTTTTCTCTAATTAATGTCTGCTACTATTTACCATTCAAGTCAGCAGTGACATATGCTTTCAATCCTTTACTAATACTTTTAATATTACAAATAAATAAATTTTACTCTATTATTTGCCTTATTCACTTTAGAAGTCATATTCATATGTGTACATATGTTATATTTAAATATATAATAAATATGAAATATTTCTATATATTAGACTTTAGATATAAATATTGATTGAGCTTATCTATCATGAATATTCTCTCCTAAGTTTTGTTTTTCTTTAAATTGTACAACATACATTTTAAGTAGCATCTATTTTTTCTAGTTTTATGAAGCCACATATACCAGTGTTTTATTTATTTATTTATTTATTATGTCTTATTTGGGAAATCTTTGACTAACAACATGATGATTTACATTTTCTCCCTAAGTTTTCTTTTTTTTATCATGCTTCTTTAAAATTATTTGACTAAGAATTCCAGTCTCTATTTCATATCTAGCTCTGGTTCTTTAGAAAATTTGGTCTTTTAATGATGTATCAGAAATATATCAATATTTTATTATATATATATATATATATATATATATATATATATATATATTGACTATTTTAAGTTATAATTTTCAAGTGGTGCATATTAAAAGCTGGCTTTATTTTTTGTGATTATAAAATAATCCCATCACCATTTGATGGCAGGACTGTACTTTTCCCAATTAACTACTAATGCAAAATTGCAAAGAATCAATTGCCTATATTTGTGGACTTTTCTCTGGACTGTATATTGTCTCACAGATTTATATGCTTAACCACTTGAAATACAAAATGTGACTTTATAATAAACACTGAATCTGATAATATATTTCCCAAATATGTGTTTCATTTTCAAAATTATTTTGGGTGTCTTAAGTTTTTTGCATTTATATAAAAATGTCTAAACTATTTAGAAAATTTATACCAAAAGGTTTGTTGAGAGTCTGTATGAGATTCTGTTAAATCTAAGCTTAATTGGTAAAAAATGAAGTTTTAATAATTTTTAATCATTACATGATTGTCTATTTATTTCTCTTTCCTTTAATTTTATTAATAATATCTATAGCTTTCCATAAATATATCTTGCACACTTTTTGCTAAATTTATCTGTATACAATTTTTATTTTTAAAGATATTGATGCTACTGTACATATATTGTTTTGAATTTCAATTTCCAAGTTTTCATTCAGTACAAAGAATTATAATTAATTTTGTGTATTGTGTTTAGAATTTGTTTCTTCTAACCTAAGTAAATCTCACTAATGAATTATGGAAACATTTGTAGAAAACAGTATTTTCTCTACAAATGGAGTCATTTATGCTTCTAGTTTTCCATTCTTTGTGCCTTCCATCTCTTTTTAATTCTCTCAGTGTACAGGCTAGGACTTAGAAAATGTTAAATAGAAGTGGCATGATTTTCCCCAATCACTCCCCAAAGTGGAAGCGAAGCATTCTCTCTTTCATGATAAAGCCTGGTGTTAGCTGTGGGCCTTTCAGAGTCGCCTCTGATCTGGTGATGATGCTTTCTTGGTTCTTAACTTCCTGGAATGTCCCTCATCAGAGGCCTTTGAACTTGGTTGCAGTGTAGTGTAGTCTCCTGCAGCCTGCAGCTGCCTCTATGCAGGACACAGGGAAACTATAAGACTCCTTCATTTGTTTCCCTTAGGTACTGAGGTGCTACCCGGGTGTTTTCAATGTTTAAAACGTTGCTTTGTATGCTTTGTTCAGTTTCCAAGGTTTTGACCATCTGAGGCAGCTATTACGGCAGTTAAGTCTTTCTTTGAGAAAGCAGAAATTTTTCATCTCACTTTTGAAAGATTTTTATTAAGAATAGAATGTGTGTATTTTTTATTTTTAGTTAAGATTTTAAACTTTTTAACTTGACAAAAGTTACATATATTTATGGCATAGAACATATTTTTATGTATGCAATGTGGAAATCCTAACCAAACCTCATTAATATATCCTTTGCCTTGCAATTTGTTTGATGAGAACATTTAAAATCTACTGCTATTGAAATTTTCAAGTACACAATAAAATGTTGTACAAAAAACATTATAGTCATTATGTTGTAGAAAAAATATTCTGAATTTATGATTCCTGTGTGTAACAGAAATTTTGAATCCTGTTACTGTTTTCAACTCTGCCCCTCCCGGTACCTGGCAGCCAATAATCCATTCTGTGTCTGTGACTTTAAAGTTTTTAGATGTCACACATAAGTGAGACCATGCAGGATCTGTCTTCCTTAGCCTGGCTTATCTCACTTAGAATAATGTCCTCCTATTCATCTATGTGGTCACAACAGTAGGATATCTTTGCGTATAAGACAGAATAGTGTCCTATTCTAAGTCTACAGTACATCTTTTAATTTATTTATGAACATCCGCATGATCCCATTCCTTGGCTATTTTAAAAGTGCTGCAGTGGACTTGGGAATGCAGGTGACTCTATAGAGTATGGATTTCCTTCCCTGTGAACATAGACCCAGAAATGAATTGCTGGATCATTCTAAAATTCTATTTTCACTTCTTTTGAGAAAACTCCATGCTGCATTTCATAATGTCTGTACTAATTTACATCCCCACCTGTAGTCTCCCTGGATTCCCTTGTCTTCATATCCTCAGCTTTCCTCTTCTTTAAATTTTCAATCTTACTTATTTATATTTTTCATCTTTTCTCCTTTCAAAAAATTTTACAAGTACATAACGATCGTATACATTTATAGGGTACAATGCTACTTTTTGATACATGTGTAGATTGTGTAGTATTCAAATCAGAGTAGGATATCTAGCTTGTCAAACATTTTTCATTTCTTTATGGTAAAAAATATTTAAAATCCTTCCTTCTAGATCAAAAAAAAATATGGTTCATTATCATTACCTATAGTCACCCTACCATGCAGTGGAACATCAAACTTCTCCTGGGTATCTACTCAGTACCCATTGATCTTGGTCAAACCTCTCCCTCCCTTCCCCTCAACTCACCCAGCCTCTGGTATCCTCACAAGTGTGGAATTACATCTCATTGAAGTTTAGATGTGTAAATGATTGATAATTTGTGATGCTAAGAAGCTTAGATTTGTAAAGAGTTGATAATTTGTGATGTTAAACATGTTCTATATTCCTGCTATTTGTAGGTCTTCTTTTTGAGAAATATCTTTTCAGTTACTTTGCCCATTTTCAAAGCAGATCATCTATTTTACTGCTATTAAGGTCTTTTGAGTTTCTTGTATGTTTAGGATATTAACCTTTTATTAGGTGTATGATTTGCAAATATTTTTCTTTGTATAGTTTGCCTCCTCATGTTATTAATGGTTTCTATTGGTTGCTCTTAATAAAACTTTAACTTTGATATAATTTTGTGTGTAAATTTTTGTTTTTGTGATTCTATTTTGGGGATCATAGCCAAAATAATCCCTGCCAACACAATATCCTAGAAGTTTTTCCTATATTATCTTCTAGTAGTCTTACTGTTTCAGATATCACACTGAAGTATTTACGATGTTTTGATTTAATTTGTGTGTGTGTGTGTTGAGATAAGGGCCCCATTTCATTCTCTGTGAATATTCAGTCTCCCCAACATGTTTACTGGTAAACAACATTTATTGATATGTATGTATTGATAAACAGTCCTACATTTTCTGAATCTCTCATCATTAGTTTTTCCTCTGCTCTTCACACCGTGTAATCTCTATTTATCTATCATCAATTTCACAGATTCTTCTGCCACTTCAAATCTACTGACAGTTCATTCTTGTAAATTATTCACTTTGATGATTAAACTTTTCAAGTCCAAAATTTCCATTTAATAATGTCTGTCTGGTCATTGATGTTGTCTCTTTGATGAGCGATGTCATATCTTCCTTTAATTGTTTAAATATTTTTAGGTTTGTTGAACCTTATTTATAATTGTAGTTTTGAGGTTATTAGTAGGAAAGTGCTTTGTGGCTACTAGTGGAATGATACTTAGGCCTGGGTGTGAAGCATGTTCTACAAACCGTAAGACCTGACCTGACCTACGCCTGCTGTCTCCTGCGTATCTAGCTGATGGTGATTAACACAGGTAGATTCCTTTGTCTTATGTTGCTTGGGATTCGGTGGTCTTTCTGAATCTAAAGTAAGAGCATCTTCCATAAATTGTAAATAGCAGCCAATTCTTGGACTTTCCAAAAAGTTTATCTCTCACTTTCTTCCTGAGTTTTTTTTTTTTTTTTTTTTTGATGAGGCATGTGTCATAGTTTCATTTCCCGATCTATGAACCATTCACACATTCTTCTGTTGTCTTTCTACGATACAGTATTTGTAATTTTATATCTAAAGTCCATTTCACTACAGTGCACTTTGGTGTTTTTTTTTTCCTCGAATTAACTATGATGCATTCAATTCATATATATGTATTTATTTATGAAAGTTTTATTTGGGGTGTTAGGTTTTAAAATCTGATATTTTTATCAGTTCTCATTATCTCTTATTTATCATCAGAGTTTTGTTATTTTAATATTGCTTTTATTTTTTAATCATATTAAACATACATACTTCTATTTCTGTGTTGGTCTGAACCTATGATTATGGTTTCTGCTAATGTATGCTCATGATACGTTATTACTTCTTATACCTAGAGAGTTTTGACTATGGAACCATACTCCTTGGGATTTTATCTCTTGAGATTCTTTTAAAATTCTCAAGCTTAAATTACATTTAAATAGATAACTTGAATTTGCTTCTGTAAAGTACATGGGTATACTATATGATCAGCAATCAAATTTCTTTTGAATTTTTGAGTGTTTGCCACATGTGTACTATGGTTTCTGATACAGCCACACCTGCTTATGTTGCTGGCTTGTGTAGAATTGTCACTGCCAATTCTAAGTGAAGAATTACTTCCACTATCCCCAGAGTCAAGGTCTACTTTGGTGGAGGAAAGTCTTTCTCTCCCAAACATATTAACCTTGGGATTTAAGGTACTTGAGGAAATATCTGATCTTATCTGCCACCATCCTGTGGACTTCATTTGTCTATTGACACTTGCATTGGCACAAGGGGCTTTTAAATCCAAGTCCTCGTCCCAGTATCAACTGATGCTCTCAAGGCAAACAGTGGCCCCTGTATTACATCATCCCAATGGAATTACTTTTCCATTGCAAATTCTGAACATTTTACTTGTCTTATTGACAACTCACCCATGCTGTGATGACTTTTCCCAATACTTCTAATTTTGTTCCATTACAGAAGTCTTTCATTGCACCTATCGTTGAATTAATTGCTTGAAATATACATCGACATTATTTTATAAAGATAACATTTTTTGATCCTGCAGATCTTATATAACTTCTTTCCTGCAGAATATATAGAATCATGCAATTAGTCTCCTTCAATAAATGTTGCAGAAAACTTAGCTCTTGCCCTGCCTAGTTGAAACTTCTTGATAAAAGAGGTTAACTTATATCCAAAGATTGTACATAACATTAAGCTTGATATTTCACCATGGATACACCAGTAGAAATGCTTGGACAATAGGGAACATGATTTTAGATGGTTCATAAGCTTACTTTTTAAATAACCAACATTTTAGATATATACATAAGCTATGTAACAGAATTTTCAACCTTACTTTCTTTTTTATTACATATGTATGCATATATATATATATATATATATATATATATATATATATTTAAATCTTAATGAACAAAGACTCTATTTCTTTTACTTTTATCTCTCTTTTTACTTTTATTATAACATTTTCATCTTTTAAGTATTTGGTTCAATATCTAGGTTTTCTAACTGTGCAAGGTGTGAGGTAAGAATAAATGCATTTTTTTTAAATGGATAACCAAATGGTCTAATATTATGGTTGAACTCAAACATTACTCCACAGCTTTTTTTTTTATAATTCTGTCACATATTATGTATATTTGTGTGTGTGCACAAAATTACCGAACTGTCTTTGAAATATTCTGAAATCTTTTTGCAACTGTCATAGGGTCAGATATAAGAAACTTGTTGTGTGATAGGGCAATTAAAACATTGTTTATTCATTTTTAAAATAAATTCTACTATGTATATTTAAATTTATAACATGGTGTTATAAGATAAGCACACTATATAGTAAAATTTTTCTGTACTGAAAAAATTAACATATTAATCATTTAAGATAGCAAGACTATGGCAATAACAGCTATAATCTGTCCCTTCACCAAAATTCTTGACTAAGGTACACTATTATTAAATATAGTCTTCATGATGTTCATTAAGCATATTGAATACATAGCATAATTGACATCTTTAATGCAGTAAGGCCACTTATTCATGGACATTGTGTATTTCTATTTATTTATTCTATTTTTATTTATTCTATCATGTGTATTTCTATTTATTTATTTCTATTATTTTATTCACCTTTTCCAAATCACCTGCAAATATACTTCAATGTCTCCTAACTAAAAAGCAAAACCATATAGAGGATATAGCCCCGCATTCTTCTACCTTATCTATTTTTTCTTTTTAAAGCAAAATTTCTCAAATAAGTTTCTCCTCTTTTTCACCTTGCATGCTCTCTTGATACCACACTGATTTCCCCATCTACCATTTTGCTGCAAATATCCTTATCAAGAATATCCACAAATTCCCTTTAGTTAAATAGTTGATATTTTCAACTTCTATGACCTTTTAGATCATCTATTTTAGTTGTTTGTTTCGTCATAATTTTTCAGTTTCTTTCCACTTCATTTCTTGGATCATCGTGGCTCACCTCCACATTTTCAATGGGAAAATTTTTTACAAACTATAATGACCCTTCAGATTAAAAAAAATTATATGGCTGTCAACTGGTGCAGAACAAATCTTAACCTGTTTGACTTGACCACCACAGTTAACTTCTTTAACATCCACTTATTGACATTTTCTCAATGTTATTCACATAGTGCACTAGTTATTAGATTTGAGAAAGGTAAAAAAAAAATAATGTACTCACTCAGTTTGGTATCTGAACTAATCAGAGTGAATATAAAAGAAAGACAGGTCTTTCTTATCCTTTATCAATAGTTCTATATTATGACTTTATCAATAGTTCTATAATATGACTAAGACAAATTCACAGCACATGATTTGATGGATAGCCAAGATCACAAACAAGGGTAATAGAAAGAATAAAGCAAAATATGCCTTGAACTTAAACTTTAGCACTATGAAAAACTTGGGTTTTTAAGTATCTTTTAAAAGGATCTTCTGGCCAGGGAATGTAAATCAATGGTAAATCACTTTCCTAGTATGTGTGAGAGCCTGGATTCAATATTCCATCTCACAAAATATTAAGGATGAAAATAAAATAAGTAACTTATAGTTGGTCTTAATTGGAAATAATATATGTATATATTATATGTATGCTTTTATATATAACATATACTATATATATCATATATATATATATTATATTATATAAGTTACCATACCATATATATATATATATATATATATATATATATATATATATATATATAGTATGGTAACTTATATAATGTCTATATAAAAGAAAAATAGAATATAACCACTCAACTGACATTTTAAACATTGTTACTAGTTTGACTATCATAAAAGTTACACAATCCCCTGTCTTAAGCATAAAATCATGGACGCTGTCATTTGCCTAATGACATATGATCTTGCACACATCAGTCATTCACACCACTCTGTTATGCTTTTAGGATAAACTTCAGAATTACACATCCCTTCACTAACTGATCCTAATGTGTTTGCCTTTAAGTTGACATAGCAGTATCAGGCTTTTTACTGTTGTTTTCTGCTGTCATCATCAATTTCATTTGACATGATTTCACTCAAACTAAAGTAGCTTGTTGTCATTGTCTGTGTGCTGGAAATTCTGCTCACAATGACATTCAGTTTAAATTGTCTAACAAAGTAAATGAGTAATGAATGTGGAACAGGACAGGATATCAAGCTTGTGATATCCCTCAGGCAATCTCTTAGGCCTCTCCTCTAATCTAGATTTATTTCTTCACAGTTCTTAGAACTCTTCTTTACTTTTAAGGTATGTAATTAATGATAGCCACATTCATGTAGAATGGATTGTTTGGGAAACTATTCTAAATACTTAACATGGCACCCTTCATTTAATCATCATGGGAGACTATGGGATAACTGCAATACTACCCCAAATTTATAAAGGAGAAAATTTATTGAGAACAGGTCTTTGACTTCCCCAGAGTCTCACCACTGATAATCAAAAGGTGTAGAACATTCACTCCTTATCCTTACATTTTTAGCCCTTACCTTATACTGCCCTTCTAAGTCTCAGAGACTTGGAGATAAATCCAGGTGCCTACTGTTAGGATAAGCTGAGAATATAATGAGAGATGTCATTCGCTGTAACTTCACAGTAGTCCTTTAATTCAATAGGAAAGTAAACAAAATGGTAAGATAAGTCCTACCTTAGAGTTTATAGTTTTATGAATATTTCTCATTTGGTGCCTCATTGGCTGAGTGGTTGCTAATTCCATGGATCAATGAAAGCAATATGAAACATGTTATAGTTGAATTAACACAATGAAATTTAGGGACTTATTAGTTAGGACACAGTAGAAACTTCACTTTTTCAAAATATGGTGTTTACTTCATTGATATATTTGGCTAAAATACACAAAACATAGAATTCACCATCCTCACAATTTTTAAGCATCAGATCAGTGGCATTAAGTGTGTTCTTACTGTTATGCTTCCGTCACCACCTCCTATCTCCATGACTCCTCATGTGTAACATTGAAGCTCTACACCCATTAAACAACAAGGCTCCATTCCACCCTTCCTCACCTCTCAGAAACCATCATTCTTCTTTCTGTCTCTATGAGTTTGACTATGCTAACTATTTGTATAAATGGAATAATGTCACAATTTGACCTTTCATGACTAACTTATTTCACTTAGCATGATATCCTCAAGGTTCATCATGTACTGCATTGTAGAATTCCCTTCCGTCTAAGGTTGAAAAATATTTCATTGTATGGATATACCACATTTTGCTTATCTATTCTTTCATTGATGAATGGTTAGGTTGCTTCTGCATTTAACAATTATGAATATTGCTACTGCAAACATAGATATACAGATATCTCTTCAAGATTCTGCTTCCAATTCTTTGGGGTATATACCCAGAAAAGGAGTGAAATTTCTGCATCATACAGTTATTCTACTTTTAAGTTTTTGAGGCACCACCATAGTGTTTCTCACAGTGGCTATGCCATTTTATTCCCACCGAAGATGCTTAACAGTTTGAATTTCTATACATTTTCTCAATGATTGTTTAATAATTATTTCCTTGTTTTTCTCTTTATTTTTTAAATATCCTGATAAGCATGAGGTGTTACCTAATTAGAATTTTGCCTGGAATTTCCCAAAAGAATATTTTTCCTGTACTTATTGGCCATTTTAAAGGACACATGTTTATTTGGGTCTTTCATCATGTTGTTGTGTTAAGCCAATATTTCAGAGAACAATATTGTTGGTTCAACATTCTACCCTAGCATATTTTCAAAAATGTCTGGGTTGACGTGTGTCATGAAAATAACATTTTTAATACAACCATATGCTAAGTCTTCTGATAATTTCTTTTGTAACATATTAATTAAGGCATTATTAACTCTCTTTTAGAATAAATAAAGTATGCTTTCTGGGCTCTGTATAACTTATTAAATCCAGATAAATAGTATTTGATGATACTTTTACTGAAATTCAGACTGTTGAACTTACAGTCTGGTGTACACAGTCGCCAAAAAAACCCACCTCTCAGCCTTATCATCTGCATTTGCATCTGTGTGTACACATGTGCCTGTGTGCACAGGAATTTGCCAAAATATAATTAGCATTAGAACTCAGACAATGTGGTTTTGAGTTAAAAGGAAAAAAAGCCAATCAGTTAAATTAGTCAAGTATGAATTTACCTAAATTTTTAAACTTTTAAGATTTTGTAGTCTTACATGTATTGAGAATAATTAATTATTTTTTTTGTTTCCTCTACTATTTTAGGTGCATATTGTGATCAAGAAGCCTAAAGTGTTTAAATTTTTAAACCTTAAAACTGCTGAAATCATCAGCTTTATTGTAGAGATGTCCTTTGGAAACAGTATCCCTGGCCTCCTAGCCACTAGATGACAGCAGCTATACCCTTACTAGAGATAACAAGAACTATCTCCAGACATTGCCAAATGTGCCCTGGAAGACAAGCTCATACCAGCTTGAGAACCAGCTTAAATGCTGTAGCTGATCACTTGGAAAGCCATCTTGACATAGTTCATCTCTTGTTACTCAATGTTTTTTAATTTTTAAAATGGATTTTGTTACCCTTCCTAATTCTAAAAGCTGCAGCATGATGTATCATGTCTCAGAAAGGAGTGGGAGAAATTGAGACAGGAGAACTTGCTGTCAGGAAGAGCGAGAAAAGTTGGGGCAAAAGGAAGAGGCAATATAAGGCAGAAATAGGAGGAAGGGAAGGACTCCGAGGCAATAAGAGAGGTTTCTGGATCTTTCCTCTGAGAGTTAAAGTTATGAGAATCAAACTGAAAATTTCTGAAGAATCTTAGTGCAGAGGAGCTTGTTCTCTTTTCCAGAATACACCATAGGAAAATGATAAGGTCTTTTCTGGTCCCCTTCATTTCTTACAGTGCCACAGTCCGGCTGCAGCAAAATAACCGGGGGGTGATGAACAACTTGTGTAGATTGATACAGCAGGAGTGGGAGTCATTTATTGTAGGACAGGAGGGGTATATATACATTCCACACAGCTTATCTTAATTAGCATAAACTAGATACAGCAGTCAACCAATAAGGAATCTCCACACTTAATGGCTCCCTGGCGTTACTTCACAAACCACTCCCTCTGGCAAAATGCCAGGCGCCATCTTGACTTGTTTACAGACCCTAACATTTCCCCCTTTTGTTTAATTTAAATAACTACCATAGTGGTTTTTACAAAAACATCACAAACAATCTGCTACAAGCAGAAGGGGAGGATACAAAATGCCACAATACCAAGCCAATTGATGGCTCCATGCAAGAAGCCCTTGGAAAAATTATACCAGCAATGACACCGTTAGCAAAGATACTGAGTTACAATTCATTGTAGATTACAGTTTGTTGTCTCAGTCCAGGTAAAGCAGTGTCTCAATAGATTAACTCATAGTCCAGGTAAATCACAGTCCGGGTACGTTCTGCAGGCAGCTAGCTTAAATCACAGCCCAGGTAAGTTCTGCAGGCAGCTAGCTTGATCTGAAGTCTCGTCCGGTTCTCAGCAACAGTGGAAATTCTTCCACCCCATCCTCATCAGCACTGGGACAAGGCAGGAACTCCGGCAATGTTGGCTAAAGAAAATCCTGTAGCATTTCACTAAGAAAACAACCTTCTGAACAATTTACTACATTATCTCAAGGGTTTTTTACATTAGAAATAAGCTTTAATGGTGCTTATTATTCATCAGCCTCCAGGTGTGGGAGAACCATTTTAGCTTAGTTATTGAAAATGACCAAACATCAGGGATGCTGGGTAGCGATGGCCCCAGGGAGAGTCCGGGGAGTGTTCCGGACTCAAACTGCCACTGGGCACAGGGAGCAAGAGCCTGTGAGACTGTGCCTCCGGGTCAGGTCTGGATTTGGGCTCTCGCAGATCGAGAGTGACATGCTAGTTCCTGAGAAGAAGGCCGGAAATGGCTGAGGAAAGCACTTTGTACGATGAGCCCCAGTTCCCTTCAGCCTGAACTTGGCATCTAAGACATCGGTGTTGATCCAGAAGGTCCCAGTGACAGTATTTGATATTGTTGATAGAATCCATGGTCACAGTGGCCTAGAAAAAGAAGGTGTGGGCGTAGATATGAGGCCTAGAGCCTCCAGGTTTTGTTTCTGACTTCAGTAGTGGGCACCAAAACCACATAAGAGAATAGGCCTGAACAGCTGTAGGTACCTGAGGGTCCAGTTGGCCAGTGCACATGCCGGCAGTCCACCCACATCCTGTGAAGCTCCACAATGTGCCCTGTACCTCTGAAGAGGAGACCTCTGCAGATGGAAGACACTATCCTGAGAAGAACTTTATATTTTTTAATGACTGGAAATTTCTCCCAAAGAGATTAAATGTATCCCCAAGGAAAGTATTCTAAATCAGGAAAGACTTAGGAGCCTATATTCTTCCATTTGCAGAAAGAGGGCTTCCAGAGTAAGTTGCAATCAATAATAAAAAATAAATGAAAGGTAATTTTTTTTTTATTATATGCTTGCACATCCAAATCAGAGTATCATCTGAAAAAAGAGAAAAATACAATGGTACTATCTTGTAGTTGGAATAGAGATTCAGAAAAGCACAGACATGATGAGGATTTCAGTTACCAACAAGTGAGTTTAGGACTGAATACGGGGTTTTAGATGCAGAAGTGGCAGCCCACAAGAAGCCAGCTGGAAATGCAGCCATCAGTAAATTTTAGATACTTGGTTGTAACTTTACTGCTGCCTCACACTTTGCTCAGAGTTCAGGAGGTAGAGCCCAGCAGTATGACCACAGCAGGGGCAGTGTCTGCCCATCTCAATGAAATGGAGATGCAGTAGGGGGCAGGCACTGTCCCCCAAGAGCCTCCACACTTAGAACACATGTAGCAGAGGACAGCATCACCACGCAGCTGCCAACTGGAGATCCTGCAGGTAGGTGACATATGCGGAAAGCTCATGACTCTACAGTCCTGGTGTCCCTTCTCTCTGAGGAAATGCCAGCTAGCCTGAGGGCTAATGGATGGAAGCAGCAAGGCAGACAAAGGAAGCAGACGGGAGTAACTGAGGGAAACTCGTCCGCAGTAGAAATGAGGAGGGTTGGCACAAATGATTGAATGTTAACCCCACCACCACCAAAACAGTTTGATGATTTCAATCCTATCCCCAAGATGATGGTATTAGGACCTGGAGGCTGTGGGAGGTGATTAGGTCATGGAGATCCAGCTTAGTGACCTTATCAAAAAGTCCCAAGAGAGAGCTTTCTCCCCTTCTGCCACCGAAGGACACAGGGACAAGGCGCCATCTCACCAACCACGTGCCAGCCAGGGGCTTGGCCCTGAACTCTCAGCCTCCAGACTGTTGATTATAAGACCCCTTATGAGATTCTGTTACAGTAGCATAAGTGGAAGGCAGTCTGCCAACAGAGAAGCTTCACAGGTGGTGTCTTCAGCAGAAACACGCAGGCATTGAGAAGTTTCCCAAAATTTAAAGTGAATTTAGAGTAAAATGCAAATTGCGCCTGGGTGGTGCTGGGCAGCTGTGGTAACTGACCTGCGCTGGCGGTCAGTGCAGCACTGGTTCCTGTGGACTGGGAAAGGCACAGTGGAAGGACTCAGGTAGTAAATAAAGATGAGTGGGGACACTGTGACTCCCCTGCAGCTAAGAGTCCTGAAGGGAGAGGAAAGACATGCCCTGGAGTCCAGAGACAGAGATCATGTCTCCCTTTCATCCCCATCTTAGGATGTGAAATTCCATCACTGATTCCTCCCCCTCAGAATGAGGGATTTACAAATGGTCTCTGCACTCCCTACAGGCTGAAGGTCTTCCCTTTAAAAATGAGCCCATGGCTGTGAGGTAAGAACAGAGAGTGAGTGGCAGCTTATACAAGAACAGGCAGAAGTTACAGCGGGTGTGTTTCAGAACAAAGAAAAAACCTCACCCGAAAGTCAATGAAATGGTTTAAACCTCAAATTGTGCCCTCAGGTAGCTATGAGGTCTCATGTTGAAGTAAGTTCCTGTCTTAATTTTTTTTTTTTTTTTTTTGTTTTGCACATTTTAGAACTTGTTATTTCACTGACTGGGCTTATTAGGAACGAAACTTCTAAAATTATGTTCTAATTATGTTCTTCAAAACATGATATTCAGAATGTAGATCCTCACAGAAACTGGGGAACATTTTAAACCCCAAGGTTCCAAACTCAGGACCCTAATTCATTAGGTTTTTAAACACAAGGATTGGATGATTGAGGCAGATACTTCTAAGACCTTATCTCAAGAGATTTGTCTAGATAAACCTACAAAATCCCTTTTACTCTTTACTTACGTCTTTACTTAGGTCCTTAGATTTTTTTTTTTTTTTAATCAGTGAAAGAGGAAGGTTCAAAATCTAGTACATACTTAGCTTAGGGTCTTGGCCCCAAATCCCATGAACCCTGACATTACTTCTCTGCAAGTTAGCTAAATTGAATTCTTCACAATCTGATTATGAATAGGCTCTGATGACAATAATAAGAGCTCCTATTCATTTAACCCTATCCATCACTGTCTGTTTAGGAGAATGTCACCAATTCCAAAGGGAACCATCTATCAATTGGCTCCTAGAGCATTTTTCTTTACTTTTCTTTTAGAAAATCTCTAAAGAGAACTTATTTTCAGCTAGGAACAAATAATGAATCTTTAGGACAAACAGAAAAAGAGAAGTTTTGAGCCTACAATTCTTCCCATAAATCCAGTCTTAGTACAAATAGACACAGTAATGAATACGTTTGGCACTAGTGCAAAGTAAATCTAAATATCAAGCAAACTGTCTTCCTCTTTGATGGAAGATACTTTGGTCATAGAATTAACGAGAAGGGGAACCTGAATATGTCAGCCCTAGTCATCTTTCTCCCAGTTATTCTCTCCCCCTTTTCACTTTACACCTTCTCTAGTTATGACCATAGTCATTTTCTTTGGGAATGTCACATTTATCACTCATAGCTGCCCTATATGTGCATAACAAGCACCCTAGCTGAGGAATCAGACGCTCAGAGGGAACCTTTGCCAAGGTAACATAGCTGGGATGAGGCAGAAAAGATATGCAAAGCACAGTCATTTGTTCCAAATACATTGCTCATATATCTTGCAATGAGGATTTCAATCTTTTAGAAAACTATAATTAAAGATGAAGTTTCCATGACATGGTACAAAATCCAACTTGTTTTCCAGGAAAAAAAAAAAAAAGCAGGGATGAGTCTCTCCAATCAGGGGGAGGGAGAAGATGCTACATTATACCCTTTCATAGCCCAGAATGATGTCAGATGATGGATGCTTCTGACTGAGTGGATGTGAAGATCACACAAGGTTGGCACAATAAACAATGACCAAAGTAAAGATGTAACTCCAATCACTGCTGCTGACAACTCCATAATTTTTGTCATGGCCTCCCAGCGTGACACCCCAGGTCAGTCATTACTCACTGTTGAGCTGTGTCAGAGGTGAATATGATTGTGCTTCTGACCTCTGAAATCATCCCAAGGCTGCTCCCAACTAGAGTGTTGTGTCTTCCATGAATACTCATCTAAATTCTAAGTCCTCCTTAACAAGAGATTCAAGTCTGAATTATTAGGAATTCTTAAAACCAAGGTTAATAATTCTAAAAACATGAGACATATGTGTTATGGTTTGGATGTGAGGTGTCCCCCAAAAGCTCATACGTGAGACAATGCAAGAAAGTTTAGAGGTGAATCGATTGGGTTATGGTAGCCTTTACCCAATCAGTGAATGAGTCCCCTGATAGGGCTTAACTGGGTGGCCGCAGTAGCCATGTGGGGTGAGGCTGGAAGAGGCGGGCACTGGGACTTGCCTTGTGGTGTATTCTGCATCTGGTGAGTGGAGTCTCTTTCTGCTTCTTGATTATCAACTTCCAGCTGCTTTTCTCCACCACACTCTTCCGCCATGAGGCTCTGCCTCTCCTACAGTGGGAACAATGGAGTCAGCCATCTATAGACCGAGACCTTTAAAACTATGAGCTCCGGAATAAACTTCTCCTCTTCTAAAGTTATTGTTGTCAGGTCTTTTGGTCACAGCAGTGAAAAAGCTGACTAAAACAATATGACTAAATAGCAGCTCCCATAGTTACTGAATGGCCAATTAACGTTAACAAAGATGTGAGAAACATGTTTATTTTCCTTGTAAGGCACTTTGGGGTCTTTTGTCTCCATTATTATATGAAGCAACTGGGGATCCGAATCCTGTTATTTACTCAAGTTGACTCCTGGTAAGGGGAGTTGATGGATTCAAGACCATTACAAAGCCTATGGCATCACCACTTCCCCACACTGCCCTTCAGAGCAGACCGTTTAGTTTCATTTACAATGAGGTTGCAAGGCCCTGGGCAAGAAGGAGACCAGTAGAAATAAACCCAACAGAAGAAGGTGACCTGCTTGTAAGTGGAGTGGACCAAGGTACCACGTTAGGAGGTGAAGCGAACTCTTTCACATTGAAAATACACTTGGATTCAGCCTGTAGGTTAGGTCTGAATGTTTGGGTGATCCAAAGGTCTGCCTGCAAGTGCTCCTCAAAGAGATCAGAGCTGGGGAAAGGAAATTATGACTTCAGGCAGGGGTAAGCTGGTCAAATTTGAGAAAAGTTGCCAGAGAAACACTCTAACCAGGTTCCTGAGGGTTCCCTGAAGTGAATGCAGCCTGGTATAACTGACCCTGGTAGTGAAGCCAGAATTAAAAGAGGCAGTCAGTATAGATAGGTAAAGAGGGTCAAGATTGGAGCAAGGAGTTGGAAACCACCCCTAAAAAATTTAAATGCTAATGTCTTCAGAGCCCTTCCTCCACCCTTGTCAAGATAACCTGCCCCTGCTCCAACTAAGTTAAGGTAACCTGCCTCGGGATTGTCCCTCCCCATAGGGAGTTAATAATTATGTCCCTCCTTGCCTGGGTCACCCTTGCCCCTCCATCCCATTTGCTTCTCACCTTTTGGCCATCCCACTGGAGCATCTCCTGGGCCTAGTCATGTGCGCAGGAAGGAGAGAGATATGGGGAAGAGAGCAGGGGAACAAAGTTAGCTCTCACTTCTTGGGATACAAGGATACCAGCTACAGCCCCCTTCTCCCTCCAGGGAGAAGTCTATGTTACCCCTTTTAAAATAAACCCTGCTTTATGTGCTTGTCTTGGTGTGCTTCTCTAATGTTATACCTTAACATGTGAGGAGGTAGGACTCTCACGATGAACGGTGGTATCAGTAGAAGAGCAGGGAATCACATCCGTGGGTGAGAAAGGAACTTCTTACAAAGACACATGCAGCTGAGAGCTGAAATCCATAACCAAAGAGTGTCAAGCATAGAAGACAGAAGTTTGTTCATAAAGTGAGCAAAGGTTAAGGCACGGGCTGCAGATCAGGGTGACAGTACAATCACCAGCAACTAAAACTCAACAAGGGGTTTTGGTGTGGGGCTGACCCAGAAGCAGTTCCAGAGATAAGAAGTGAATGCAAATAGTCTAGATGCAGAGGTGGGTGAGTGGTGAGATTATAAGAAACAGTGTAGGGGAATCGAAAATTGATAAGAGAAAATAAATAAATCAATACAGAGTACATTATCAAGCAAGTTGTCCCTCTGGGAAACTAAAGCCCAATTCTACTAAAGAAGTGTAGGATAAAGTACAGACCATGCTTCAGAGTTACCCTAGCCAACTCCATGCTTTGTCTTGGTCAAGGTTAGATCTGCAGGGTAGATAAATCTCACAGGTGTACAAAGTTAAGAGCCTTCAGAATTGGAGGCATTTCCTTGGAGGCTGTGGGAAAGGTACTGAGAGCATCTGCTAGAATGAATACCTCTGAACTCCTTTCCATTGTTTCATCTATTCAACAGAAGAGATGAGTAAACTCTGTTTATTAAAACTAGTTTATTTGAATGTTTGAATACCATTTTTTGCCATAATAACTTTGTAGCCAAAATATTCTTGAAGACTTATTCTAAATGACACTGCATGATCTCCTAAATCAATAAAACCAGGGTTGAATACACTATCATTATTTTAATTGACTCCAAAAGTGAGGGTCTATTCACAGATTAGTCCTGTAGTTATAGACAGGAATTGAGCACTTGATAAAAAATGCTCCATTCTTTAAAAAAAAAAATCCCATGTTGCCACTCTTTCATAAACAGTTCATCATTAAGAGAGTTGTGACCAAAGCATGTGCCATACTGGACTGTTGTGGAATTGAGTGACTACCCATTTGAAATACATTGCACAATCATTGGCATGTAATTAACATTCAGATTTTGGTACCTAGAATTGATTCACTTTGTCAATTTTTCTTTAAAATATAGTAAGAAATGCCTTGACAACTTTGTCTAGTATGACATAACCATTTTTATATGTCTCTATTCTGTACCTTTAGTCAGTAAGCCTATTTTAGTTCTAACACAATGTCATTTTTATTACTATATCTTTGTAGTATAGTTTAAGGATTGGTATTGTGATGCCTCCCTCCTGCTTTACTTTTCTTGCTAAGGATTGCTTTAGCTATCTTGGATCTCTTATTTTTCCAAATAAATTTCATTATTGCTTTTTCTAATTCCATGAAGAACATCATTGGGATTTTTAATAGGAATTACATCAAATCTGTATAATGTTCCTGGTAGTATGACTGTTTTGACAATATTACTTCTGCCTATCCAGGAGCATGGGAGATCTTTCTATTTTCTGAGATTTTCTTCAATTTCTTTTCTTAGTGTTCTATAGTTTTCACCTCTTTTGTTAGATTGATTCCCAAGCATTTTAATTTTTTTGAGGCTATCGTGAATGGAATAGTTTTCCTAATTTCTCTTTCAGTGGATTCTTCATTGATGTATAGGAATGCATTTGATTTATGGGTATTGATTTTATTTCCTGCTACTTTGCTGAATTCATTCATTGGTTATAAAAGTTTTCTGGTTGAATTTTTGATCTTCTAGATATAGAATCATGTCATCAGCAAATAGTTCCAGTTTTTAGTGGAAATGCTTTCAATTTTTCTCCACTTACAATGATGCTGGCCTTGGGTTTAGCATATATATCTTTTATAATGTTGAGATATGTTCCTACTATCCCTAGGTTTTCTAGTGTTTTGAACATGAAGGTGTGCTGTATTTTGTCAAATGTTTTTTTTTTCATCTATTGAGATGATCATATGATTCTTATTTTTAAGTCTATTAATATGATGTATTATGTTTATTTGATTTATGTATGTTGATCAACACTGCATCCCTGGGATGAATCCCACTTGATCATGATGCACTATCTTTTCGATATGCCTTTGTATGTAATTTGCCAGAATTTTATTGAGAATTTCTGCATCTAAGTTCATCAGGGTTATTGGTCTGAAGTTTTCTTTCCTTGATGTGTCTTTGTCTGGTTTTGGTAAGATAGTCTATTTAATAAGTGGTGCTAGCAAATGTGGAAATCCATATGTAGCAAAATGAAATTAAACCTCTATCTCTCACCCTACACAAAAATCAACTCAAAGTGGATTAAAGACTTAGGCAGTAGAACAGAGACCCTGTGCCTAATAGAAGAAAAAATAGGCCAAAATCTTCACCATGTTGGCCTAGTATCTGACTTCCTTAATAAGACTCTTAAAGCTCAAGAAGTAAAATCAAGAATTAATAAATAGGATAGATTCAAATTAAAAAGCTTTTTCTCAGCAAAAGGAAACAATTTAAAAAGTAAGAAGAGAGCCTACAGACTGGGAGAAAATCTTTACCACATCCATGTCTGATAAAGCATTAATATCTAGGATATATAAAGAACTCAAAAAACTTAACACAAAAAAGCAAATAATCAGATCAATAAATGGGCTAACAAACTGAACAGACACTTCACAAAAGAAGAAATACAATTGATCAATAAATATATGAAAAAGTGTTCAACATCTCTAGCAATTAGAGAAATGCAAATCAAAACTACTCTAAGTTTTTATCTCACTCCTGTCAGAATGGCAATCATCAAGAATACAGGCAACAATAAATTTTGGTGAGAATGTGGTGAAAAAGGTACACTCATACATTGCTAGTGGGACTGCAAATTGGTTCAACCACTATGGAAAGCAGTATGCAGATTTCTCAGAAAACTGGAAATAGAACCACCATTTGACCCAGCTATCCCACTCTTTGGTTTATACCCTAAGGACTTAAAGTCAGCATACTGTAGTGATACATCCACATCAATGTTTATAGCAGCTCAATTCACAAAAGCTAGACTGTGGAACCAAACTAGGTGTCCCTCAATAGATGAATGGATAAAGAACATGTGGTATATATACTCAATGGAATTTAAAGAAGAGTAAAATTGTGGCATTTGCCAGTAAATGGTTGGAATTGGAGAATTTCATGCTAAGTGAAATAAGCCAACCTCAAAAAACAAAAAACAAAAGTCGAATGTTTCCTCTAATATGCAGATACTAATTCACAATTAAGTGGGGGTCACTATGGAAGAATAGCATTACCTTAGATTAGGTAGAGGGAAGTGATGGGAGGGAAGGGGAAGGGATCTGGGGATAGGAAAGACAGTAGAATGAAACAGACATTATTACTGTATGTGTATATGTGACTGCATGACCAGTGTGATTCTGCAACATGTACACTCAGAAAAATGAGAAATTATATCCCATCTATGTATGATATAGCAAAGTGCATAAACACATTCTACTGTCATTAACTAATTAAAACGAATAAAATCTTAAAAAAAAAAAAAAAAGAAATGCCTTGAGATGGGCTGTGTTCCAGGAAACATGTTTGGCTGTAGGAATACCCAGGTATGTTCTCTGTTTTCCTTCAGGTGCTGACTGTGCACAGTGTAGACATAGGCACAGACAACTGAGGGTTTAATGAGTGCTACAGCATTTTGAAGGGGGAGAGAACTGCTCTAGCTAAATAAATGATTCTTTGCAAACAGAATAAATGCATTTACGATCAAGAGGACAGAGACCTAGTCTGTTTTGATTGTTATATCCTTGATGGACAGGACAGAGCCCAACCCATAGGCCAATGTTCAATACATATGCACAAACTTAATGTGAATAGCAAGGAAAGGGTTTTCTAGACTGAAATAATGACCAAAATATGATTTATTTCCACTATGTTATGGTTTAGATGTTAGGTGTCCCTCAAAAGCTCATGTGTAAGACAATGCAAGAAAGCTTAGAGGTAAAATAATTGAGTTATGAGAGTCTTAATCAGTAAATTTTCCCCCTTATAGGAATTAACTGAGTGGTAACTGCAGGCTGCTAGGGTGTGGCTGGAGGAGATGGGTCCCTGGGGGGCATGACTTTGGGGTATATATTTGGTTAGCTGTACTTAGTATATCTCCCTCACTCTATGTTTCTCTCTCTCTCTCTCTCTCTCTCTCTCTCTCTCTCTCTCTCTCTCTCTCTCATCCCTTCCTGATTGCAATGCCCTGAGCCACTTTCCTTCACCACACTCTTCCACCATGACGTTCTGTATCACCATAAGTCTCAAATAAACTTTTCCACCCTATATTTGTTCTTGTCAGGTTCTTTGGTCAGCAGGAGAAAAGCTGACTAAAACACATTCTAAGTTGAAATTCTGAAAACAAGAGGTAGGGATGATCTCTAAAAGGGTGATTAAAGCAAAACTCTCAGAACAACTTAAGCATCAGTCCAAGTTGTTTGTACTTCACTCCATAGAAAAAGTTAAGCCTTTGGAGGCTGGAAATACCTGATGAAAATGGTGGTTTGGGATGTTGAATCTGATGAGGAAGGAGTTAGACTAGGAGACCCGCAGGCAAGGGGAAAGGTGGTAAGCACACCACTGTCCAGCCCAGGCCCGGCTCAGTCATGGATGTGCATATGCTCAGCTCCAAATCACTGCAAGTGCTGATCGCTGCTAGCTGGTTCTTGCTGACATCAAGGACAGAGAGATAGGAGTGTATATCTCTGGCTATAACCCCCACACAGGACAACCTGTGAATACAGCAATCTGTTCACCCATATGGACCCCATAAGTTTTATAAATGTGAATAAATTCACTCTGAACTTGGGTTTCATATAATTAAATTTACCAGACAATCATCATCAAAATTACACCAGTTGCAATTCCTCATTGTTGAGAGTGCTTATCAATTAAAGAGTTAAAAAAAAAAACAATATACACACATACAAACAACAACTACAATAAAAATTTTGAAGCCAAAATTATCTGACTATTCTTTGTCCTCCTGGCACTTCTAATCAATAAGATCATGGTGAAATGCCACTCAGTGACATGAGAGAAACCTATCTCTACAAAGTCAACAGATTATCACTGATAAGTTACTGGTTAAAGGAAACAAGTGTGGAGTGTTTGAGATGGAAATGTTCCTCTGTATCTGAATAAACTTATGTCAGCCTAAAATACACCCATGAGAAATATATTTTCTTGTAATCATTCAGTTAGTCACTTAGCAAATGTATGTTAAATACTGGGATGCATATTTGTTACAAATGAGGAATAAATTATATAAGTTATATAGAAAAAAAATTAAAATTAGCAAAATTCCTTTTCTGGTAAAATCCAGTGTACTGGTTTTATATTTTTTGGGGGGAGGTGGGGGATATTTAACATAAGTTATGGAGATAGAGGGGTCAAAAAGTGGCTGGCTATAAAATAAAGTCAGTAAGTATGTATTAAATGTCTGCTATATACCAAGTCCTTTATCAGTATTTGCCAATGATTAGAAGATAAAGCTTAACAGTATTTCAAAACACAGACATATATAAGAGGATGGAAAGTCAAGTAATATTAAAAAATATGTAATTTCTACTTGTTATTCAATATTTTTTTATTAAGGCCCTATTGCATTCTAGATCCTGTGGTAGGCAAGATGAATTTAAGTAGCTCATTATATAGTGGGATGCATCAGGCTAAATTGTACTGTGGCCAAACCTTTAATCAGGTTATTTTTGTATGCATCATAGTTCAACCTCACCTCTTTTTCAGTCTTCAGAGCAAGACAGAGATCGTGACAGAAACCTCTACCTGAAATGTGGTTGCTCTGAAGGAAGAGAGGAGAGAGAGGTGATGAGACACATCTCATGTTCTCACATTTCACTGGCCAGTGCACAGCCCGTGACTCTCATAACACCAACAGGATGGGAGAGGAAATGTTCTCCACAAGAAGAGCAATCACAGGAGTAGAGCAATGATATGTTGGGAACAGTGCAATCTACCACAGTGAGGCAATGGGGACCACAACCGCCAGAGGCAATGATATCCTTGGCTTTCAAGAATATGGTCATGGACATACCTAGTCATTGGCAAAACCTTCACATTGATTATTTACCCAAGAGCTATTATGGTAGAAATGATCAAGGGCAAACCCATGAAATTGCCCCACACTCTAGTGCTAAGAATAAAATTATAAAAAAATAAATCATCACAATCAGAATGGCCTAATGAGAACTAGGAAATGTGTTTTTCCTGACTCCATAATTTATATTTATACGATGTCTGCCAGTCTTGATTCCCAGATCAGGGATATTTATAGTATGGGGCACAAGAAGTCCTGATATAACTAAAATGTTATAATAATAGGCATGTCTTCCCTCAGTACATTAGTTTGCACATCTCTGAAAGTATGTTGCTTCTATTGCTACTATTACTACCACAGTCACTACCACTACCTCCATCATCACCATTAACACCACCACTACAACCGTTACCACCATTATCATCACTACCACCATCACCACCACTACCACCATCCTCACCATCACCACCACCACTACAACCGTTACCACCATTATCATCACTACCACCATCACCACCACTACCACCATCCTCACCATCACCACCACCACTACAACCGTCACCACCATTATCACCACTACCACCATCACCACCACTACCACCATCACCACCATCACCACCATCACCACCAGCACTACAACCGTCACCACCATGATCACCACTACCACCATCAGCAGCACTACCACCATCATCACCATCACCACCACTACTACAACTGTCACCACCATTATCACCACTACCACCATCATTACCACTACCATTATCAGCAGCACTACCACCAGCATCACCATCACCATCACCATTACTACCACCAATGTCATTATCATCACTAGCTCTATAAGTATCAGTATCTTCAATATCACCTCTACTATCTCCATGATAACCAACACCGTCTCTATCACTACCACCATCATCCCCATTACCATCACTGATGTTACATTATACCTTGCCACTGTCGCCTTTCCTCTTTCTTTTTAGAGACTATTATAGCCTCACACGTATTTTTTTTTTTTTATTTCACTAAATGGGCAGTGATCCTAAGAGGTAGACACTAGGTCTATCTGTACTTTGTAACTAAAGCAAATGAAGTTAGTGAATTTTTAAAAAGTTGTTCAAGTTTCACAGCTGTGTAATAGAATTTGGAATTCAAATTAAAGAATTTTTATATCAAAATTCCAAGAAGTTAACCAGGATACATATTGCTTCTCAGTTAGAAAGCTAATTAGAAATTTTCTAACCTCAATGGTAGAAGAAACAGAGCAACAATAAAAACAAAATACCATTCTATTTGTTTCCCTGCTGTTGGGTGATAGTGGAAAATCACAGGGTTCAGGGCAAAAGATATCTTTTCTGCTCTAGTTTCACTGCCAATTGACTGTGTGACCTCACAGAAATATGTTAACCTCTCTGAGGTACAGCTGTAAAATTGAGACAATAATCCTAGATTGCCTCACCCAGCACTGGTGAGAAAGATAAAAAAAAATATATGTGAAATCACAGTGGGAACTAAAAACCCTGTAGAGGTGAAAATTACTATGATTTCTGCTTGATTTCTCTCTCTGGATAGCAAGTTTCCTGTTTCATCTCAAACCTTAGTTACAGTGTCTAGTCCATGGCTGAAGGCAGACTGACAACACTTACTGCAGATGATGATCATAAACAGTTGAAGTTGTGTGCCTTTCAGTAAAAAGAGAGTTGCCATTTTTCATTCTGACACCTAGGAAAGGAAGTTGTCTCTGACTGGACAAGGACCTCAGGGAGCTTCCCAAATGTCTGGGCTCAATGGGGAAACAGGTGTTGAGGGAGCAGGGACGTCTCCTGTGTTCCCCCTAAGGAGTCATTTCCAACAGAGGGGCGTCTGACTGTGAGCTGCCACCTCTTGTGTTATTCAGGACACAGATTGGCAATCCCTGTGCTTCCTCCAGAGAGAACATGGAGGGCTTGCCACAACACAGGGAGCTTTTCACTGGGCCTGTCTCTTCTGGACAGGATGGACTATGGTCCTACTCAGAAGGCCTCAGGAGGCACTGACCCTAATACTCTGCTATTCATGAATGATGCCCTTCTTGAAAGGCCCTTTAGGTCTGTGGCGTTGGCTTTTCTGAGCAGGTGATGCACTGTTCCTCCTTCCTGAGCTACTCTAACTCACCTGCAGAACCTCACTGAAGACTGACCATAGCCCCTGTGATTGGAGGAGAATCCATGTACTTCTTCTGAACTTCCTCCCACCTCTTGACTTAAGAGTTGTCACCTACAGAACTTTTACAAAAAGAGAGATGGCCTTCTTCTCTGAATAAGACCTAATTTGTATTATTTTATTAAGTGCATTTAGCAGCAAGTCATCAGATACTAAGATGCAGGAGGTATTTACTGCTGTTTTACACTCTGAATGTGTTAAGCATTGCTCAGCTATCTCCTAGGTTCATTTTATTGCTTTGGCAGAGAGGAGATTATTTCAAACATGAATGTGGTCATATGTCCTGGTTTGGATTAACTTGATGCTTTAATGAGTGGACATCAAAGGTTTTTGCCTGTAACTCTCAACCAAAATCCCAGGTTCAAGTTTGTAACCACTTCCAAAGGAGAAAATGTTAGGATCTCTGTTTTTTCATATGCAACAGAAATGATGTGTCCAAAAATCTCTATTAAAAACACTTTGACCTCATTTGATCACTGAAACTGCCGTAGTCTGGCTGAGCAAAATAACCAAGAGGTGACAAGCAACTTGAAGGTTGAAGCAGGAACTACTTTAATGTGAGTGAACTCAGCGGGAACTGAGCGAGAACTCAAAGTAGCGGGCACCCAAGGTAGCAGGAGCCGCCTCTCTGCTGGACAGCAGAGGTATATATATACTTAATTAATTACACACAGCTTGACTCAATTAACATAAACTAGATACAGCAGTCAGCCAATAAGGAATCCTCATCATCTTAATGGCTAGCTGGCATTGGCTCACAAACCACTCCTTCTGGCAAAGTGCCAGGCGCCATCTTGACTTGATTTGCATCCCCAACAGAAACATAGATTTTTCTCTATTCTCTAATTGAAACAAGCCAATTTAATTTCTGGCACAGAGAAGGTTTTCATAGACATGTTGCAAATTTCACCTGTTATCTTCCCTTATTGCAAGATATATAATTTATCTTCTTGGCAATGGCACCCATATCTTAACATGACTATAAAAAATTGCAGTCACAGAATATTAATTGTCTTTGTTTTCTCCCCAAAGAGAGAGATAAAAAAGATTTTATGTATTGCAAATCAAAGTTCTTCTTCAGGCTTTTGAAAAGGAAATCGACATTTCCCATAATATCGTGCCCAAAACTATTTGATCCTAGAAATTTCTGGTTAAATCTGGTGCTCCGTCGTTCCTGTATAAAGAACCCTTCTCTGTAGAGACAATCAGGGATTTTATTTATTTTTGCACAATTGTTTTAACTAACTACCTATATTGGCTGCCTGAATCTATATGCCTTTAGATGAAGGTACAATCTTGTGTTATTCTTGTGTTTATATTCAAAATACTCAGGATCTTCCTGTCTCCACCTCCCAAGCCACTGGGATTACTGTGGTCAAGGGCCCCTGAGTTCAATCCATGGTACTGCCCACCAAAAAAAAAAAAAATTACCACTATAGGTTTTAAAATAAAGAACAATATTTAGGCTTTAGAAATGATATTCATTATGAACTGAAGTTATAGGTTAGATAGTCTCAAGGCTTGTTTGAAAAGAAAGTTGTGGGCACAGCATTGAAGGCAGTGCCTATGTGACCATGGTGATCACCCAGGTGGATAGAACAATGCCTGCTCTTTTCTTCTTGCTGGTACTTGGTACTCCTTCTACCACTGTCTGAGTACCAAATTATTCAAAGGCATCTCAGACCCTGCAGAAGCCGTCTCCAGTGGCACCGTCACCCCTCTCTTGTCACGAGCTTCCCCTGCCCTGTCTCTGGTGGAAATCCAAACACTTCAGTGCTCTCTACTATTTCTCAGGGTTTTCCATCTACTCTAAGTCTGACAGGTGGACCTCATTATGCCTGCACCCCAACTGTAGAAATGAATTTGCTGCCATTTCTATGCCACTCTCATAAGAAGGAATTTCCAAAATTCCTATCTGCAACAAAATATGAGAGAAATCTGGATAGGGGAGTGTCAAACCCATCCAAAGTTTAGATGCATTTTCTTTAATCAAGAACAGTGCTGATGACAATTGGGAATGCCTGCTTCAGATGATTAGTTATTTGGAGTAGATCTATTGTCTCCTCACCAAACCGCCTGCCTTGGCTCATAACCCAGCAATCTCCACCCTTACAGACCTAGTGATTGTGTGTCTTAGACGTAGAGCCACTCAGGACTTTCAAAGAACTCAGCAGGATTTGGGATCTAATCTAAGAACCAAGAGTGGGAAAGAATAGTTGTTGCTGCATGTATCTGTTGTGTGTTGTGTTTGGATTTGGGTAATGAAAGAAGAGACCAGAGAGATGAGCAGGAATGGGGAGAACTAAACAGTGAAATGGGAGGAAGTCCAGAAGGTTTGACATTCCAGAAACTAAATAGAAAAAAATACTTAAAAAATACTTCAAAGAGGAAGGATGTCTGATCTCAGATGTTTCTGAGACATCTGATCCTCTATGGACTGAGAACTAGAGGACTGATAGGATGGAGGTCATTGGAGATCATGCCGAGAGCACAATCAGAGACATTAGAATATAAAGCCCAAATGGGAAGAGTCAGGAAAAGAACAGAATGGGTAAATTAATCAAATGTTTTAAGCATTTTAAAGTTTGCTATAAATAGAGGCTTAAAATGAATAGAAGAGGGAATTAATGATGGTTGTTTTACAGACAGAAAATATTGTAGTATTTTGTATGCAAGGAGAACTGGTCTAGAAGAAAAAAAATGGATTTATGTTTTTGGTAAAACAAGGAACAAATAAATACACGGTGTGTGAGTAAGTAAATTAGACCATTCAGGGACAAGGGGAAAGGATAGAGAGAAGCAAGCTTATGTGGGGGTTAGGTGTGATAGTCATTTTGAGGGGATCCACTGTTCTCAGTGAAGTAGAAGGTAAAGTCAACTTGTAAAAGCAAGGATCACTGGACTTGCTGCCAGCTTGAAAATGGAAGAAGCTGAGAAACAGACACTTGGAAGTGTGTGTTCAATAGAAAATCTCAAAGGTCACCTGAATAAATAGTTCTCACACTTAGCCAATCACCCGTGCATCATTTGGGTAGTGCTCTAAACGCATATTTGGTTCCAACCCGTACTTGAAGAATTGTAAGTACAAGGAATACGTCCAATAAATATTCACTTTAAAAAAAGAAAAAGAAAGGGCCAGGCACAGTGGTGTATGCCTGTAATTCCAGCATCTTGGGAGGCTGAGGCAGGAGGATTGTGAATTCAAAGCCAGCCTCAACAATTCCATGAGGCATTAAGCAACTTAGTGAGACCCTAACTTCAAATAAAATACAAAAATAATAGGGCTGGGGGATGTGGCTCAGTGTTGAGTGCCCCTGAGTTCAATGCACAGCACACACACACACACACACACACACAAAAAAAAAAAAAAAAAAACTTCTCTAAAGAATTTGAAAATCAACCAGATTTGAAGATAGCCAAAATTGTTACATTGCAGCTCAGCCCCACCCAGGGAATATCTATAGAAATACCATTATAACAAAAATGAACAAGGTTACTATTTAAAAAACATAAGAGAGGGAAACTCCATATTCTTAACTCTGAATGCTTGTATTTGGAGATCATTCATGTTCTCAGCTCCACTTCACAATGATGTCAGTTATATGTCTTGTCTCTCAAGGTTATAGACTGTTTCACTTGAGTATACTTAAAGTTCACACAAAACTGTCACACAGAACCACTTGACATAAGGTATATTAGTTCGGGTAACCCTTATAACTGAAAGAAGAAAACCACCAATTCACAGTGATTTGACACAAGTACAAGCTTATTGCTTGCTCAAATAATGTCCAATCACTGGACTAGTGGATACAGGAATTTCTTACAACCCAGGCATGCAGGGTTGTATAAATAAAGACTAATAAAGACTCTCTCTGTTGGTTTCCAAGGACACTCAGAAAATCTAGTGGGTACCTGGGGGAAAGAAGGAGACTGTGAAGGACATTATAGAGTGTGTGTTGACCTAGGATGGTCTCAGGTGTCTCTACCTTCCAGTGCTGGAACTCAGCCTCATGATCCCAATTAGTCATGAAATGGTGCTGGGTCTTGTACAGTCCAGATGGCCATGAACTGCCAGCAATGAGTCTCATACTATAAAGGTGGACCTTGAACCCTTGGTGGACACTTCTTCCACCTCAACCAAAGAGGAAAACTAGAATTGCCTTCTCAGAGTCTGTTGGTTACTCTTACTAATTCTTAAACATTTTCAGAAATATAGGAATCTTATACTTTGGTTAGTGCTCATACACTTTCAGCAGGTACTTTGCACATATCCTTGTGGAAATCAAGTGGTGATTACAGAAAAAAAACAACAACAACACTACTTTTAATAGCCTCACAGCCCATTGAGTGAGAGAGCATACATATTCATTGAATAATAACTGTGGCAAACCTTTCTCTGTGTGTCCTGTGACCCTGCCAAGTGCAAGGCAGGCTGGACAGTGCAAGGTGCTGCTTCGTCCCAATTGAGCCACCAGGAGAAGCTTCCCAAAGCAGGTGTCTCAGATCTGAGTTTGAATGGGAACGAGGACCCAGGTGGTTGGAGAAGAAAGGGAAAACACTCCAGGCAAGAAGACAGAGGAGCTATGCTCACATTGTGTGTCTGGAAAGAGCTCATGGGGAAGCCATGGGAGGTGAACCAGCAGGCAGGCATGTGCACCATGGCAGAGGGACTGGTGACCGTCACTTAGGATCTTATGTTTGCAATGCCTACCTTCTCCTATTGGGGCACACAGCGTTCCTCCTGCTCAGGATGCTCACCCCTCACCCTTTACGTGGATTTAGGTTTCTCTTGGCATTTAGGTTCCTTATGATTTTTTCTGGATGTAGGCTTCCTTTAAGTTTCTATAGTTTCTGCAGAAGGTGACATTTCCTGGAAGGGCTTTTTCTTGACCCCATTCTTCCCCCGATGTACATCATGTTTCTTTATTATTTTCTCTCATAACTTATCACACTGAAGAATTTCCAATAATTTGTATTTATATTATTTTTCTCCTCTTGTGTTGCATTATTTGTGAGATCAGGAGCTTATCTTTGCTGTTTTCAACTGTCCACCCCTCACTTATTGCAGAACCTAGCACAGTGTAACAGTCAGAAAATATTCTTGAATGGAAAAGTTAAAAAAAAAATAAAATAAGTGAATTCATCTCATTTATTGATTCTTGGTTTTAATTCTTGCACTACCAGAGTTTTATGAAGAAAGTTGGGGCCTAATCTGAAGAAAGTTGGAGATTTGGGCCTACTTTTTCTTCCATTAGGCACAGGGTCTCTGGCTTAATTCCTAGATTCTTGATCCACTTTGAGTTGAGTTTTGTGCATGGTGAGAGATAAAGGTTTAATTTTATTTTGCTATATGTGGGTTTCCAGTTTTCCCAGCACCATTTGTTAAAGAGGCTATCTTTTCTCCAAGGTACATTTTGGTGCCTTTGTCTAATATGAGATAACTGAAGTTATGTGGGTTAGACTCTGTGTCCTCCATTCAAATTTAAAAGCTTCTTCTCACCAAAAGAAACAAAAAGTGAGGTGAATAGAGAGCCTACAGAATGGGAGCAATTTTTTACCACAAGCACAACAGATAGAGCACTGATCTCTAGGATATATAAAGAACTCAAAAATCTTAACACCCAAAAAAAATAATAATAACCCAATCAATAAATGGGCCAAGGAACTTAATGACACTTCTCAGAAGAGGATATACAATCAATCAACAAACATATGAAAAAATGTTCAACTTCTTTAGCAATTAGAGAAATTCAAATAAAATTTTCTCTAAGGTTTTATCTCACTCAAGTCAGAATGGCAGCTATCAAGAATACAAACAACAATAAGTGTTGGCGAGGATGTGGGGATAAAGGCACATTCATACATTGCTGGTGGGACTGCAAATTGGTGCAGCCAATCTGGAAAGCAGTATGGAGACTCCTTGGAAAACTTGGAATAGAACCACCATTTGACCCAGGTATCCCAATCCTAGGTTTACAGTTCACAATAGCTGAATTATGGAACCAACCTAGATGCCCTTCATTAGATGAATGGGTAGGGAAATTTTGGTATATATACACAATGGAACAATATTCAGCATTAAAAGAGAAGAAAATCATGGCATTTGCAGGTAAATGGATGAAGTTGGAGAATATAATGCTAAGTGAAGCAATCCAATCCCCCAAAACCAAAGGCCAAATGTTTTCTTTGATCTGAGGATATTGACTCATAATGGCGATTGGAAGGGGAGCATGGGGGAAAAGGAAGAACTTTAGATAGGGCAAAGGGGAGGGAGGGGAAGGGAAGGGGCAAGAGGGTAGGAATGATGGTGGAATGAGTTAGACATCATTACCCTAAGTACACATATAAGAACGAATGGTGTGAAAATACTTTGTGTACAATCAGTGTCTTGAAAAATTGTGCTATATATGTGTAATATGAAATGAATTGCAATCTGCCATCATGTATAGCAAATTAAAATTCAAAAAAAAACTATAAGTAAACAGCAGAAAGATCAGTAAAATAGATGGAGGGAGATATTGGATGGGAGTAGGGGAGGGAAAGGGAAAGTTTTGGTGACTGAATTGAATAAATTATATTCCATGCTTTTATGCTTATGTTAAAATGGATCCTATCATTATGTATAATTAAAAGAATCAATTAAAAATTTTTAAAAATCACAAAAAAAGAAAGAAAAGAAATGAGAGAAAGCAGGACAGAGAGAGAGAAAGAGAGAGAGAGAGAGAGAGAGAGAGAGAGAGAGAGAGAGAGGATTTGGAAACTACTGCAGACCAGACACTGTGCCACACTGTTTAGGGTTATTCCGTGTCATTCTGACACAAAGTCCTGTGATTCGTGTTCTCAGTATTTTCATGATATAGATGACTTAACCAGGGCCAAAAGTCAATTAAATTGCTTAAGGCTATATAACTACTGATATTATGTATTTTTGTTGTTATTGTGAAATTCCATTATTGCATCATTATAAAGCAGAGTAGTTTAAAGACTAGGTTGTGATATTAAACAAGCTTTATGGGTTTCTGGTACCTCATTAATAAAATGAAGGGGTAGTTGCTGTGAATCTCTGTTTGAAAAATAGAAATTTTAGGTCTCAGGAAAAGTGTGTGAGCCTGGAATGGTTGGTTTCTTTTTCTTCATCTGATGGCAATTGCTAAGTATAGAACAAGGAATGGAGTCCAAAACTGTATATCCACACAGCACATAATCTAACAAGTCCATCTAGAAGGAATCCGAAGTATGAGGAACATAGCTCATATAATCCTAGGGCTACTGGAATCATGCACATAATTAAGCAATTAAGCTAGGAATATTTCTGGTTGATGCTATTCACCAACATTTAATGTAGCCCCAATATTACGAATCTATTCCACCTATTAGCACTTTTCATACTGGCTCTAAAGCACGGATTCCCACTTCAAAAATGAATTCTCATCACTTAGCTCTTCCTTAGGATGTTTCCCCATAAAGTTTTCTGATGATCTTCTGCTGGTCATGTGACTTGCCATGCACAACAAAGGTCAAGAGATGATCTGGACTATGATCCTCCTTAGCAGCAAGAGGCAAAGACCTAGAAAACCTTCACTCACCTGCACATCTGGCTTTTAAACTGACCTTCCACACATCAGCCAGTTATTCAGTCTTTTGTAACTTGATGTTGCAGTTTCTGAGTGCTTCCCCTGAAAATACTACTTGATTTTAATTAGTGATTATAAACATTTGCATAATTTACAAAACAATAAGCAAATTATTTTATCCAGTCATTGGATGCCATGTGCTTAGAAAATTATAAAATAAATTTCCTGTTTTTCTGTAATCCTGATTAAATGTCTTTATGTGAATTAACTGTACACTGAGACCAGTATGAACAGCACTGGACTCATCTAAAAGTGTTCTGCATTCAAATCCTCACTTCCAGATCTGTGGAATATGTGATCTTAATCAAGCCATTTCATATTTGTGAAAGAAGGTTTCCTGAACTAGGAGAGTGTTCAATCAGATAATTCAAAAGAAGGTGCCTAGGAATGACTGGTACAAATTAGTCATCAATAATAAGAGCTGAACTTGAATCTCATCTTTACCTTTTCACTTTCACATTCTGTTTATTCATATATTCATGTTTTTTTTTTTAGAGAGAGAGAGAGAAAGAGAGAGAATTTTTTTAATATTTATTTTTTTAGTTTTCCACGGACACAACATCTTTATTTGTATGTGGTGCTGAGGATGGAACCCTGTGCTGCGCGCATGCCAGGCGAGCGCGCTACAGTTTGAGCCACATCCCCAGCCCATATATTCATGTTTTAAGACAATATTCTGTGCCATCGTTGTGTTTACTATATCCCCAGGATCAAACAAGATATTGCCCTGGAATTCCTGGCTTGAAAACATCTGCTTCGTAAGCTCTGGGCCAGGTTAAAAGGCTAATGCCTATGTTTAAATAGTGTTGATGCCCCTTACCTTGGAAAAATCACCTGAACTCTCCAGGTGTTGAAAGCCACGGCCAGGTCAAGATGGTGCCTGGCATTTTGCCAGAAGGAGTGGTTCCTGCTGCCTCGGGTGCCCGCTAATTTTGAGTTCTCCCGGAGTTCCCAGAGAGTTTGCATGGGTGGAGTTCCCGGGTTGAGTTCCGGTTGAGTGCTGGCAAAGTTCCTGAAGTTCCAGTGGAGCTCTCTGGGGAGTTCCTGGAGAGTTCAGGTGGGCAGCGTGCCTTGAGTTCTAAAAATAAAGTTCATTCCTGCTTGAAACTTCAAGTGGCTCCTGATTTGTGCCCAGCCAGACTGCGGCATCCAGGGCTCAGTGTACTCCCCTGTGGCCTATCATATACAGATGTGGGAATGCCTTTCCACAAGGTTACTGTGAGAATCAACTGCAAACATGAGCTAATTCTCTGAAAATAAAGAAAACACAAACAATGTAATCTTCAATCCTTGTTATAACCCATTTGCTTTCAAGGCCAAAATGTGGAATCTCAAGGTGTTAGTACAGTGAAATATTGAACATAATAGATAGTAACTATCATTTAGATACAGTATAGATTTCTTGATGATGGAAGCTACTGTGCTTTTTATTGTTGCTGTTGTTTTGTATCTTGTTTTTAAAATATTGCTGTTTATATTGTGCTGGTATTATGGCATACTACATAGTGGCATATTTGATGATATACTTTTGTTAAGAGTAGACTTATAAAGACGTAGCAATTTAAGACTGTTGATTTTAATATAACATCAATGTAGTACCATTCGTAAAATGTTGACATTAGTATTTTTGGACTTTGAACCGGTTGGGTTGTGAGCTTCTTATGACAACCCATATCCATGAAGTGTGGCTTATGATCATAACCATGATTGTTTAAGGATTGGTGCTTCTGTGATCACAGTAGACATAGGCAGACAGAAAATAAAGAAGCCAGCACAGGAAAAAAAAAAAAGATTTTGTTTATGGTCTCCTACATGCCCAGTTACCACCAATACTTATCACAATTTATTTATTTTCAAAAAAAATTAGGCCAATGTATTATCAATTCAGCTTTAAGCATAAGAAAACTTGACCCTTGAGGTAGTAACCTGCTTAAAATGAAAGAGCTAGTGAGACAGCAGCAGCCCCAATTGACCCCAAACTGAGAGCCAACCCCATGTCCACTGTGCAGCACCAGGTGGCCATGGCCTGCAGAGGGCCCAGGTACAGAGCAGGTCATGGGGCAGGCCCAGCAGGTGAATTGACCAATCCCATTACTAAGAGTCAAAATAGAGGCTGGTTTTGAAAAGATACAGCACCTTACAACACACTGCAGTGCTTAGCTGAACCATGTAATCTGAGAGACCAGACATACACTGTGTAAGCAGAAAATTCAACCCTTTTTCTACCTTGTTCCACCCCTAGAAAACAGCATTGTCTTAAATTACCATGATAGGAAAATACAAGAGGGACTGACATGTCAGCAATTTATAGACATAAGGGAATAGGTTTTCAAAATTGAGTTCACATTTTATATTACATACAAAATAAAATGTACCTCCAAATAACCTCAAATCAGTTTTGTCCTCTGTTCCTTATTAAATAATACTGCCACTACCACAGGCTTATTCTCTTATGTAAAATATTGCATCATTGCATTGTTGCCTACACACTCAAACACACACACACACACACACACACACACAGATGCACACTCTAAGGAATATGTCTGAACCAACAGTGTTTCTTTTCCTTTTACTTTTTCCTCCCAAAGCATAGAGAAGGATCTGTGACTGAACAAATCAAAAGGTTTGGCTATCCCACACTGCTTGCTGAATTCACAGAAGGGGACACAGTAAAACAGAGCTCAAAAAGCCTACTTGAGCCAAAAAGTATTTCTCATGTGTTAATAGTTGTGGTAGAGACACATGGAATACTTAAAAATCAAAATAATCCACTGAGATCCCAAGAAAACTCTATCTCCTGCCCCTGATCATCAGTGCTCCTCCTGGGCAGAGAGGGAACAGTGCCCACAAGGCATGGATGAAAACCAGGAGGTTTCCAGAACAACTTAATCAGTACTTAAAGGGCCACATCTGTTACTCCAGAGCTGAGGTCATGTTGAACTTGAGTACCTAATTCAGTGTGAACCACAAGGCATCATGCAGTCATCTGGGCTGAGGACGGTGCATGAAAGCTCTTTCCATCCGGGTATCAACCTTCCCTCTGCACTCATGAGCTTCAGAGCCTGCTTCCTCCCACCTGGAGGCAGTTCCTCTGCCTGCCTCACATGCTTGCCATGGGGGCTGCATGAAGCGACTTACCTGGTCCTTACACTCTGCTCTGGCAACTCAGTACCATTCCTCTCCCTTTCAAACACTCCTCTCCCTCCTGCAAACCGGAATCTTAGAAATTCTCTTTCCTCCATCCCAGCTAGTGACTCATCTGGTAGCTGTCTCCTCCTTTCAGAGTCCTTAACTAGCATTAATTGACGAAAGATAGGGTTCCAGCTGGGATGATTCAAATTGGAACTGGGAACATCAACTAAGATCTGATTCTGTCTTCACTGTGGTTTGAATGTGGTCTGTCCTTTCTGAAACTCATGGTGATGTTTGATCTCCACTGTGGTATCTCCATTGGGATGTAGGGCTTTGAGAGTTTAGGTCATTAAGCGGCATTAATGCCATTCTCAAAGAAAGAGTTCTTGCATCAACCACTGAGGGATCATATTCATTATCATAAGCAGGGCTTTATGAAGTGGATATGGGTTTTCATAAGCTGCTCATAACTCTCCTGGCTCAACTTCCAAACACACGCAAATGTCAAAATATTACTAATAATACTGTATTGATGCTATATTAAAATCTACAGTCTTTAAACTATATATCCCTAAGTGTACTCTAAACAAACTAATATAGTCAAGTATCTGATGGTTGGTTCTCTAACCCAGAGCCTCCAGCCCTGTCTGCTTTCCATAAGATGAAGAACAGGATCTGGAACACTTCATAACTGTTTGCTGAACAGACCTTTACTGTTTGCCTTTACTTGTTTTAAGTATTATATATACATAAACATTCTAAGACTTTCTACAACTTGTAAGGTCGGAGCTCTCTCATTGTATGTGTGCAGATGTTATGGCTGTGTTACAAACTATAACCAAGAGGTGCCTGACTTCTGTAAAGTGAGTTTGGAGAGTGGTAGTGAGTTGTTGCGTTGCACCCTGCTAAACACAGAGCCCAGCACATTTTAGTGCCAATGTCTAACAAATGAATGAGCATTATGATGATTTAGATACTAGTTGTTCCACAAAAATTCATGAATGAGGCAATGCCAAAAGGTTCCCTTAGATGAAATGATTAGATTGAGAGCTTTAGCCTAATTGGTCTCTTGATACGGAATAACTGGATGGTAACTGTAGGCAGACAGAGTGTGGCTGGAGGAAGTAGGTCACTGGGACATGCCTTCGGGGCTTTCATTTGGTCCCCACCACTGCTTCCTCATGGCCATGCCTGAGCGGCTTCCTCTACTACACACACCTTCTCTCCATGATATTCCACGAGCTATGGAACGGGATGTTTATGCACTGAGACCTCTGAAACATGGGCCAAAGTAAACTTTTCTTCCTCTAGTTGTATCTTATCAGGTCTCTTGGTCACAGTGACAAAAAAGCTGACTGAAACAAATATGATCAGTATGATTGAGACAGGCAGGTGATTCTATTTTAAAGATCACTATAATAGGCTGAGTTTTGTTTCCTCAAATCCATAAATTGGAGTTCTAATGTCTCTTACCTAAAGTGTGACTAGATTTATAGATAAGGTCTTTAAATATTAACTGTTACAATGAATTCACAGGTTGGGACTGAATCCAATAGGACTGTTGCTCAAATAAGAGGAGGAGATGAGGACACAAGCATGACGGAAGGAAGACTGTGAAGACCTAGGAATTCAGAAGCCAAAGGGAGAGGGCACATAAGACACTGACCTTTTTAATGGCAGCCCTAGAAACCTAATGCTGTGTTGGTTGACTGAGTTCCAGAATCCCATGGTCCGCACAGTGTAGGGGAATGGCCCTACACCCAGGAATCAAAAGCTCTGGAAGACTAAATGACACTAAATGAAGAAGAAGACAGAGTCAATGGCAGAAGGAACCCTTCTTCCACTCTAACTGTGCTCTTCCCTAGACAGGAGCACTGGGAACAAGCAGGAATAGGCATGGATAAGGGTTCAAAGCACAGTCTACTCCCAACACTCTGCCACACTTTGCAAGTCTATTAATGCATCTGATCTTCAACCACCTCATTGATAAAGCAACCACTTGGACTTTACCAGACTGCTCAAGCAGATGATGGACATGAATTTGCTCGCTTTGACATGTTCTACAAATGTGAGCAGCTACCCTTATTATTTTTACTCCTGTTTTCACTTAACAAAATCTAACTAGTGGCCCAGGACAAAATGCTTCCAGCTGCACTAATGAATGCTGCCTGCTTCTGCAATTTCTTTCTCCATTCGTTTCCATTTCAAACACCCTGTGAACAGTGTAATTGAGTTTGAATTGCTTGGGGGATCCTCTCCCCCGCACGGCCCTATCCAAGGAGAAACTTACAGTTGCTAATGATTTATTATTTCCCCTCCCAAGTGTATTTGGGGTGTGTGCCCAGCACAGTAGCTACATAAGGGGAGCACACATGTGCTGTCTCTTCCAATGTGGACATGAATAAATTCAGGGTAGCCCTTCTGCCTTAATCACTTATGCAAGAAGACCTTTCGCCATATAAAATGTTTTTTTTTTTTAATCTCACACTTCTTTCTTGTGAGTTGTGTCTAAATTAGCTTAGTGTCCTTAAGTGCCCTGCCTTCCACTCAGCCCTCAATATTTCTAATACTCTGGGAATAGGAGAAGGATTCTGTGATTTTGCAAATTCAGAGATAGTCCTGTGCTAGAAAGACCACATGCAAACAAAAATGGCTCACATTTTGAATCAGAAATCATATGCTAAACTGTGCTATAAACCTTTTTAAAGCCTCACAACTCAATGAGAGGATTACCTAATTTTACAAATATAATGACTTTTAAATGTGACTGAAATCTTAGACAATCCTCCAATGGCGAGTTGGGGCCTGTATCCCCTCACCTCAAATCTGGGCTGGCTTTGACTGTGCTGGCCATAGAGAGCAACAGAAAACATGCCCTCAGTGACTCCTTCAGCTTGGCCATCAAAAGCTCTGAGCATCCACTTTGGTTGCTGGGCATTTCCCTCTTGGAAATTCAATTTACCATGTAGGTGACTTTTCACCATAAATGGAAAGGCCATGCTCACCCTTTGGTTGAAAAAAACTTTAAGTAAACCATACTGACAGTCATCCCTGCCAAGTTGCCAAATATGTGAGGAAATCCTTCTTGGGTCTTCCAATCTTGACAATGGAATAACATCAAATGACCTCCCCCAATACCAGATAGAAAAGAAGAGTAACATAGTCAAGCATGCTCTGCACAAATTCTCAATCTACAAAATTGTAAGATATGCTGAAATAGATATATTGATTTAAGACACTAAATTGTGGGAGGGTTTATATACAGAAGAAGTAAGTAACCCAAATACCTGCTGAAGAAATTGTGACAAGTAAAAGTCAAAATTAATTAAAGGTTGTATTTGTGATATGTCGTGTATCTGGGATTTGAATCCAAAGGGTCTGATTCCAGAGCTAACATCTTTCATATACAGACTTTAAGTAGAAAACCCATAACCATATGATAATTTTATTATGATTATGACCAGAAGAAGAAATAGAATTTAGGTCAACAAAATAATTATAACAGTAAAAATTTCCAAAACCAAAGGTGCAACGGCTTTAGTTTTTTAGAGAGGCAGGTAGGAAAAATGTTTTAACTTCAAATCCTTCCACAACCCTTTATCAGTTGTGTAACCTTGACCTAGGAACTCAGTGCTGTAAACTAGCCCCCTTCTATCTGGTAAAGTTGCAAGTTAATAACTGAGTCTCCGGTGAGATCAGACCTAGAAAAGAGGACATATTCTACTTTAAATGCTGTGGAAATCTCAGATAATTTCCTTCCTCTGGGATGACAATGCACCAGGGATGTAATAAAACAGTGGTTGGCACATTTGTCAATAATGGCTGAAAACAATTTTCAATGTTATGAGTGAGGAGGGCTATCGGGTAGAGGTCAAGGATGGTGATAAACAGCTTACTGTGCACAGGACCACCAAATAATTATCCAATCCAAAGTCAGTGGTGGTGCTGTTGAGAAACACTCTTATAAAAGGGTCATCACATCTTGCAAAGTTAAAAGAGAGAACACCTATGACCCCAGGAAAATTCAGTCGCATGGCTCAAAGATCTATTATTCCAGTTTTCTAACATTTTGGCACTCAGACCTTTACAATTCTATGATCCCAAGATATCCTAAGGTTATAAAATCTTTTTTTTTTTTGGTACTGGGGATTGAAACCAGGAGTGCTTTTACTGAATCACAGTCCCAACCTTTTGTAATATTTTATTTAGACTCAGGGTCTCACTGAGTTGCTAAGTGCTTCGCTAATAATGTTGAGGCAGGCTTTGACTTTGCTATCCTCCTGTCTCAGCTTCCCAAGTTGCTGGGATAACAGACATGTGCCTGGCTCTAAGGTTATGAAATCTAGAAAGCTTTAATTGATGTGATCAAAGAATCCATGATTTTAAATTTCTAATAAATAGTATTCTAAATGTCTTTAAGTCTGACTACTTTTCTAAGCTTCTATGATGCTAAGATTTTAAGGAGCTTTCATCATAGGTTTGAGGGTATCTTTTGGTTAGGTTTCTAATCAGCTTTCTTAGGGACAGGGCTGCTATGATTCTAAGATAGTTGAATATTGCAGTGCTAAGATTTTTGTATGTCATAATGTACATTTCTAGATACATGTGTTCAGAGCAAGGGGATATATGTGTTGAGGTGAGCAGAGAGTCTCTATCCCCAGACTTAGATTCCCACACTGCTTGATGGTCTGGTTTTATAATCTAATAGTAGTATTCAGCGGGTGGGGATATACATCAAAATGCTTCTTTCAGTAATTCAGTAACTGTGACTCATCACAGAGTTACTGGCCCATTTTAACTAGGACACACGTTTGTTATGGTTTAGATATAAAGTGTCCCCCAAAAGCTCATATGTAAGGCAATGCAAGAAAGTCATTGGGTAATAAGAGCCTTAGCCGAATCATTATGTTAATCCCTCTAGAGATTAACTGAGTGGTGACTATAGACAGGTATGGTGTGGTGAAGGTGAGTCATTGGGGTCATTACCTTTGGGGTATGTATTTTGTCACTGAACTTAGTCTCTCTGCTTCCTTGTGTGATGTCTTGAACCTCTTTCCTCTACCATGTTCTTCTGCCATGATGTTCTGCCTCATTCTCCAAGGAATGGCGGTAGCCATCTGTGGATTGAAACCTCTGAAACTGTGAGCTCAAAAAAAAAAAAAAAAATCTTTCTCTAAAATCGTTCTTATTTGTCACAGCAGTGAAAAAGCTGACTAAAACAGAAATTGGTACCAAGAAGTGGAGTCATTATTGTGACTAACCTGACCAAGTGTTCCAAAACTTTAGGTGCTTTTGGAAATTTGTGGGAGGAATTTTGAAAGTTTAGCAGTCCAAGCCAGAAAGGCTTTAGAATGTTGTCAGTGGACCTTAATGGGCAATTTTGGTGAGCGTTCAGAAGACCAGGATACTAGTAAAAGTGTGTGCAGTAAAGACAGGGCTTGCAAGGTTTCAGAGGGAGAGGACTCTTGGAAATTGGAATAGAGGCCGTTCATATCATATTCTGGTTAAAAAGTTGTCTGCATGATGTCCATGTCCTGAGACTCTCTGTGAGGCTGATTTTAAAGATGATGGACTCCTTAATTTGATGGAAGAAATTTCTAGGCATCACAACACTCTGGTGGTAGCATGAATGTTGCTATTGGCTTTTGGCCAAGTTTATTGTGATAATCAGGAGCAGAAAACAAAGCATAAAATTTTGAAAAACTTGCAGTTTGGCCAGAAAACTGTAAGTAAAACTAGGACTAAGGAAGATGTGTTTGTTAAAGACATTACAGCCACTAAAGGAGCACTAGATACTTTAACTAGACATAATAAGAAAGATGGTTGAAGGCATCTCAGGAATGGACAAGACCATGCCTTTCACAGCCTCAAGGAAGTAAAAGTAAAAATTTCTGTGAGAAGAGATCAGTGAGGCACCCTGCCTGAACAGGCCTAGGAAGTTGCTTCACCATGCTCAGCCACCCAGGCATTCAGAGGCTGCTGCAGCCATGGTCCCTGGAGGCATGGCCACAGCTCAAAATGGTGGCAGACCTTGATATCAACCACAAGGAACTGGTTCTACAGAAATGCAAAATGGTAGAGTTATGAGATCATGGAGGCTTCCACTAAGATTTCAAAGGGAAGCTGGGAAGCCAGGAAAAGTGCAGCAGAATTGGAGTTCCTGCAAGCAGCCCCCCAAAGGGTGATGCATGGAGATCTGATGAGGAAGCAGACACTTCAGTGGAGACCCCCAAGGTTACGGAATGTTAGTACTGTGGAATGTCTCCTGAGAAAAACAGGAGAGACAAGCCAACAGAGAGGCCATGTGGGCTGCAAAGCCACAGGGGCAGATCTACCCCAAACCTTGGGACACAGAATTACAAGACCTGCTTGCCTACCTGGATTTCAGCCTAACTTTGGTCCCTTTCTTTCTTTCTGTGCCCCTCCCCCGCCTTTTTTTTTTTTTTTTTTTCAGTTTGAGACGGAAGCATTAACTCTGTTCCTTTAATATAGGATGTATGTAACTGCTGTTGATTTTTACGGCAGTTCACACAGAGTTTTCCCTGAGTTTCAGAGGAAACTTTGCACTTAGACTTCTCAGCAATCCTAATACTGGAGAGACTTGGGGGGGAACAGTTGAAAATGGACTAAATATACTTTTCATTGTGAGTAAGCATGAGCCTTTGAGGGAAAGGGGTGAAACGTCATGGTTTAGCTATTGGATGTCCCCCCTCAAAATCTCATGTGTGAGACAATGCAAGGAAGTGTAGAGGTCAAGTTAGTGGGTTATGAGAGCCTTAACTTAATAAGCCCATCAACCCTCACAGGGCTTAGCCGAATGGTGACTGCAGGCAGATAGGGCGAGGCTGGAGAGGGTGGGTTGTTGGAGGCTTGTCTTTGGGGTATATATTTTGTGACCTGAGCTTGGTCTCTCTGCTTCCTGATCATCGTGCCCTAAGTCATTTTCCTTCACCACACTCTTCTGCCATGATGTTCTGCCTCACCTGAAGCCCTCAGGAATGGAGCCAGCTATCTATGGACTGAGACCTCAGAAACCATGAGCCTCAAATAAATTTTTTCTCCTCTAAAATTGTTCTCATTAGGTCTTTTGATCATAGCATTAGAAAAAACCTGACTAAATCAATGGTCTTGGATAGAAGGAAGATACTAACATTTGTATGGATTACATAGTAAAAGCATAATTTATGAGCTACTATTATAAGGTAATTGTATTTTTATTTCCTATTCTCCCTTTGCATTTATACTGTGGGGATGGCTATGTTCTGCCCCTGGATTGCATTAGAGTCAGCCTTATCTTCTTCTGGTCATGTGTAGGTAATTTCCATATGTGTAATCAAAAAAGAATTAACTTGTCTGTAGTTAAGCAATCAAAACATTAAACATCATCAAGGTGGCAGTTACTGCCCACTCCTGGGCCTGGCTGAGCGCTGGCTGGTGCCTGCACTGGAGTTTCATGGATGGCCGCATTTGTCCTCCTCTGCATTGCTCTTTACTACCCCATTCCATCTTCCAAGTCATGATTGCAGGCCCTCCAGGGCTGGGGAATGGCACTGGGGGAGAAGGAGGGAGGTGGGATGGAGGAGACACCTGACTTGAATCCACTGTTGAGAGGGAATGCAAGGCAAGTGTGTGATTCTGCCTTTCTCTCAGAGAACACGCATGGGTTCTGCAGGGGAAGCTGTGACACGGAGCAGAGACGAGGCTGCTGTTAGACATGGCTCTCCTCTCCTCCTGTTCTTTTCTCAATCAAACATAGGGGAGTGAGGTGGGAGCACACCCTTCACATCTGGGGTTCTCCACTTACAGTCCCCAGATGTCAGACAAGGTGTCTCTACCTCAGCTGACAAGACAGGCCTCTCCTTTTTGCCTTATCTTTGGGGCACGTCTCTGGCTCTTTTCTATCGAGTCCCTGGCTCTTCTCAAGCAAGATCTAAGATGACTCACTCTCTTCCTTGATGCTCACCTTGGTCCACAGGAGACAATGCACCCTGTGTCTTTGATAAGTTGAAAACTCAAGTAGGTCACAGTGCAGCCTCTTTCTTCTTCCTGAGCACTAAAGACAGCTAGTCTTTTGCCTTTTATGTGCCTTTGATGTAAATCAGACTGAGTTAACTAAGTCCCCTCTTCAAGCGGACTTGCCAAACCCCCTTCCTCATGTGACACAAAGCAGTATTTTCTATATCACTGCCCCGTGCTTGGCTGTGGATAGAATGGGATGGGACAGGATAATAAGAGACCCATATACAGAAGCAGCTTTATCTGATGTCCTCCTCTGGTCCCCAATGTGTTTATTCAGCCACTCTAACCTCATCTGTCATCAAGGGAAGGGTCAGTACACTATGGTCTTCTATTCAAATCCTGACTATTTTAGTCAGCGATTTTATTGCTGTGACCTGAAAAGAACAATGTAGAGAAGAAAAAAATGTTTATTTTGGCTCATTGTTTCAAAAGTTCAGTTCACAGTCAGCCCCCTCCGTAGCTCTGGGCCTGAGGTCAGGCTAAGTAAGCATCAGGGCAGAAGGGCTTGGTGGAGGGAAGCACCTCAGGATATGGCAACCAGGAAGCAAAGAGAGAGCTCCAAGCACCAGGGAGAAAATATAAACCCCAAAGACATGCCACTATGGTCTTACCTCCTCCAGCCACACCTGCCTACAGTTACCACCCAGTTAATCCATTCGAGCAGATTAGTGCACTGATTATGTCAAGGATCTCAGAATCCAATCATTTGACTCCTACACTTTCTTGCATTGCCTGACACATAAGCATGGTATGAGAGGGAGACCTTATATTGAAACCATAACAATGCCCACTTCCCATTTTATAAATTACATCTTAGTGCGATACAGCTCCTCTCGTTCATTTACATACTGTCCATGGCTACTTCTGCTCTACAGGAGCAGAACTGAACAGGTGCAGCAGGGGCTTACGGTACACAGAGCTTAAACAACTTACTCCCTGGAGCTTGACAAGAAATGTTTGATTGACATCATGCTATCTCTAAGATCGAGAACTGGTTTTGGCCATCTTTTTATGGTGATACACAGGAAGCTCTCTGGCTTCTCCTTTTGTCCAGCAGCATCTATTTTATTGGTACCTAAAGAAAATTGACACAAAAGTCGCTTTATTTAAACCTTCTGTCAGTCTGTTAAATATTCATTGAGTTGGGTCCGACACAATGGGGCTCATCTGTAATCCCAGTGGCTCCGCAGGCTAAGACAGGAGGATCGAGAGTTCAAAGCCAGGCTCAGCAAAAGTAAGGTGCTAATCAACTCAATGAGACCCTATCTCTAAATAAAATACAAAATAGGGCTGGGGATGTGGCTCAGTGATCAATTACCCCTGAGTTCAATCCCCAGTACACCCCACAAAAAAAATATTCATTGAGCTAGTTCCCATGACCCAGCAGTGCGCTAGGACATTTATCCACCTTACCCAGTGTAGTCTTTGTAAATATATGGTGAGACAGGCAACATGGTTCTTATTAGACAGGAGATATTCATCCTCAGAGAAATTTGTAAACTGGGGACGATGCCTTGTCAGTACCAGCTGACCTAAGAATGGACCCAGATCTGTCGGACTCCAGAGGAAATGCTCCTTCCTATGCCTGTATTCTCTTTGGGTACATTTCCCAAAGACTGGAAACTAAGCTGTGAGATCCCTCTCTGGTTACTGATGCTTTATTTCCTATGCCTAGGTAGTTCCAAGCTGCTAATGGTGGGGATCATTCCTGGGCCTTGTGAGCATAGGGAGACACACCTGTGTCTGAAAAAATGTGAGAACGAGTTACCTGCCAACTTACTTTCCAACTAGGGTTGGCCAGATGCTGTCAAAGCTACCGCCTACAAGTGTAAGTTTCAGCTTAATTTCAAAATCTTTGGTTATGTACCTTTCCCCCAAAGGATGTCTTTTCCTGATTTTTCTCTGTGAAAAATCACATAAAAAATGCAAAACATAAAGAATCCCTAGGACCCCCTAACTCATTTCCATTACTAGAAAGAATGGAAGGGTTAGATAAGGACTTTTAATAATATATGCACTACTCTAACTCAGCTCCCACTGTCCCACTTTTTAGATGAGAAAAGTGAGATCCAAAGGAAGAAAGCAAACAGAAATAATGTGTTCCAAAAGGATTGATAAACTACAGAAAGAAAAGAACCCAATTTCAGACTCCCAGCCAAATTTTCTCTCAGATACCACACAAAAGGTAACCAAGTGCCTTGTTCTTTTCCACATTGCTAAAGAATAGTCTGCATTTGCTATTAGACCCCCAGGTCCTTTATTAATTAGAAGAGAAATGGGTAAAGCATCAAGATTTCAGAAATGATTAGAAGAGGTTAAGCTTATTTAATGAAAAAGGTCATCAAGCTACCTCTGTCCAGACCAAAATAATCCAGAGAACGTGAAAAAAGAGTATGCATGACAGCCCCAGAAAAACAGAGTCCAACTAGTTTTGGGGGCAACAAAGAAACAGAGGACAAATTTGATGAGATTGGCAGTGGGAATATGGAGTGAGGTCAGTAAACACTGGATGTAGTGTTTTAACAAAATGGTATTTAATATTATGCCAAACCCTCCATTTCTATTATATAAAACAAAGTAGTGAATTTTTAATGACTTTTCATTTCTCTGTCAGATGTTAGACTGGTGTTTCTTTTTAAACACAGCATATGTTGAGAACTAAGGGTGACTTGTTTTTGTTCAAAATAATTTAATGTTTATCAGCCCCTTTGTGTTTCACACATTCATTCATTCTTGACCATGCTACGAGGACTTCTGGATGCTCCCGTGGATCTGTAGTTCACCTTTGCTCATCTCCTGGGCATTTCTTCCTCTCAGAAGAAGCATCAGTGACCACCCTCACGGCAGGTGTGTGTATTGCATGTGACACTGGCTTTCCTGTCGTAGCATCCATAAACAGGAATCCTTTAGGAAATATTGTCAGAAAGAAATGAATTGAATTGCAACCCTGCTCTGGGATACTGTGACCCAGCAAAAAAGTTGAAGGTTTCATCTTTGAGTAAGCCATGATAAGTTTGAGAAAGACGTACAACTACAAATACATCATGACACACTGGTGACAAGTAGAAGCTAAGCAGAGAGCATGAGGGGACCTCAGAGGCAGGCTTCACTCTTTCTCATTCCTAAGCAGATAAAAGCAGAGAGGTCGCTCTGGCTGGCCCTGACAGAGTGCTCTTAAAGGAAGAAGGAAGTTGAAACCCTCTCAGCCTCTGTGTTGCCACGTACACCACCCCAATTACTTACCTTTCTTGACTATAAGGGGCTTTGACACACAACAAATGTGAAACATGCTGGGAGTTGATTATACTATTGAATACGCTCTGGATCAGTTGCATAAATGAAAGGCATGCTGCTTGCCTCTGAAATTTAGGCTGGGGAAATAAAGTGGAATTGGCAAATACAGCATTTCAAATGAACTGTAACAACCACTTTCAAAGACACCAGAGTCAGACCAATTCTTGAGGCTCACAAGGATGTGGAGGGGCTCCGTGTATGTTAATTGACGATGCCACTCTTTGAGGACACTTGCATACAGATGCATTGGATCTCAATTCCAATTCAGCACGCATTTCCTGAAGGCTGGCTCTTTGTGACCTGCGCACTCATTGTGAATACAGTGTGTGTGCCCAGAGCTAAGCTTGGTGTTGTAGAGGCAGGTGGAGCTTACCCAGCACTGCCCCACCCTGCAGGAGCTCCCAACCCAGAAATGAGAACACCGTGAGGTCACTAGGACAGTCAGTTAGGATTGTGAGGAACACCAAGGAGAAAAAGCACACAGTGTGAAAGGACTGGAAATCAGGGCCCAGACCTATGGACATCAGGGAAGAACAGCAGTCGGACAGAACAGGCAAGCAGGAGGGCTCTCCAGATGGGAGGAGCGCCTCCGACCTCTGTGGTGCTGCTAGTGGGAGAGGCAGAGGGAGACAATCAGACCCTCGCAGCCCCTCAGTCATGCTCTCAAAGGCAACTGTTAGGAGGGTGAACAATAAGGAAGTGTATTTGCTCCCTTGCTACCCTGTTCCATCTGACCCCTGGGTCCGAACCTGCCACCCCTTGCGGTCACAGTGCTGCAGGAGTGACGTGACTTGTGAGCTTCAAAACCTTGCCATATTCAGCAAAACAGCACAGCCACCTCTTGCTCAGGCCGGGCCTGTCAGTCTTCCTGGTCATTCCCCCAAATTCTAACAATTTCATGGAATGAATATGATGCACTGACTGGTTTAGATCAGTCAGATTTCAAACTCCAAAGCACATCATGGAATCCCAGTCCACCAGCAGGGGTAGGGGTGGGACAGAAGCACAGCTCTCATGAGGAAGAAGCAGCAGGAATCGTGGGGAGCTGCTGAGTCCCCTACCCACTCTTCATGAACTCAGAGAGTCACATCTAGTCCATGGTGGGTTAAGATGCCATAAGGGCATCAGCTATGGTATGGGAAAGATCTGGATTCTTTTCTCCTTTTTTCTACTCACTGGCTATAGCAACCATATTAACAATGTAAAATCTCTCTCTCGTCTTGATCATCTTTAAAATGGGGAAAATAATGATAACAGCGTGGTACGCTTCTTGAGAGTTGAATACAGTGATGTAGATCATTAATTTGGTGGAGAATATATAATCAATGTCTGTTCCTACCTCCTTGCCTCATCCTTTATTGATCCTACCTTAGAAAATTGAGGAAATCAATTGTCATAGAGATTCATAGTGAATCTGTGCAGTCTCAGTGGCAAAGTTTGGATTGATGACTGGTGTAGGGAGGGCATGCAGAGGCATATTTTGCATACAACATTAATGATGGAACAACAGAGCTTAATACTGAGGAACAGAAAGGCCACCGGGGTACCCAGTGTGGAATGTAGGTGTGGCTGAGGTGGATGAGGTGAGAGAAGGGCAGAGATGTGGGTATGGGCTATGTGAGGATAGGCACCTCCCTGGCCTCAGAGCCGGTCTTGTTTCTGATGGCTGAGGTCTTTCACAAGGTCAAATGCATCATGTCCTTTGTTTGGTAGGAATTTACTCCCAGGAGGTCCCTGAAGTTCCATGCAGAGGCTGTGGGTGGGTCATTCCCACCTGCCCACCAAGTGCCCAGACGGGCATAGATGCTATGTAGACTCATGTGAGATGCCAGCAAAGGGGCAGTAGGTGCTTAACCGACGGAAATGGAGACTGACTCAAAAAGTACCTATAAACTGGTTTCCTGCAGACACTACCAATGACGGATTACAGAAACTGACTTTGCTTCCAGTTCAATAATTCAGAGGGAAAAAAAAAAACAAGCTGTGAGAGTTATCTACTAACAGAGAACAGAAAAAAATCAGAGGAAAAGAAAATTCTAAAGATAACATGGCCCTTTCATAAAATCGTAGGAAGCTCTTGTAGGTGGAAGGGATTAAGGAGGGAGAGTAAGAATTTAATATGGCTTTCAAGGTTTGCTTTGGGAATATCCTGGGGTATTGTCAGTGTACTGAGTAAAATGGAGAGCCAGAGAGGTGAAGTGTAACATGTTTGGGGAAAAGCAGCCAGCTCAAACTTGCTGGAACATGTTGTGAGAAGAGAGTGGCAGGAGATGAGGTTTCGGGGATGTGGACAGCATCAAGGAACAGAGTGCCACATCCCATACTAAGATGCTCAGTTATTTTGAAGGTAAGCTGGAATCACAGAGTGCCTTTAAAACAGGGCACACTGTTTATATTTGTTGAAGGACTGCTTTAGCTGCATAGGAAACATGGTTGGGGTGGCTGCAGACAGGGGGACCAGTTAGGAGATTCCTATAAAGGCTCAGGTGAGAACCAAGGAGGTTCTGAAAACAGGAGGCAGCAGAGGAAGCTGGAAGTACCATATGAGCAGAGAGTAAAGGGATTTTTCTGCCGCTTTATGTGACTTTTATTTGAAGAGGCAGAAAAGCTTGAGGTGGGCAAAACTAGGAGCACTGGTGCAGGGTCCTGGCTTCCAGGGCTGAAAATGGAGCTCAGACTCTCACAGCCCAGAGCTGAGAAGGCACAAAGGGCAAGAGGTTTTCTAGAGTTCAATTTCTCCCAGGTGGATGTTATATTTCTGTTTTGAGAGTTTGATCCTATTGTTAGACATCATTAGGAGGAAATTTTGTATCCTTCACGTGTCTTGAATTGATTCTGCTGACAATCATGATTTGCACTGTGATTCTGACACATTAAATGCTTTGGTCTTATGGTCTAAATTGTGCACCACCACCCCCAAATTCATATGTGGACTTCTAGCCCCCAGTAACTCAGAATGTGACAGTATTTGAAGATTTTTTTTAAAAGAGGTAATTTATTAATACCAAAAAAGGTCATTGGGGTGTGTCTCAGTCTAATGCCTGGTGTCTTTGTAAGAAGAAATTAGAACCTTCACACACAGAAGATTATATAAAGACTCTCGGAGAAGAAGGCCATTCATAAGGCAAGGCGAGAGGTCTCAGAAGCAATCAGTTCTATTGGTTCTTGAGCCTCCAGAACTGTAGGCAAACAAGTTCCCATTGTTGAAGCACCTAGTTTGTGACGTTTGCCATGGAGTGCTAGAAAACTAACATACATGCTATAACCTGTGGGAAGGTTTAGTTAAGACAACTTACACTGCTAATGGAATGAATGAGTGGTGAATTCTGGGTAATGTTTTCTTAAGGTAATCTGAATTCAGGCACTTTTGTGCCTTTATCTAATAGACATTTTTAAGGTGATTGGAGTTTGAATTATTCAACTCAATGATCTCAAGAAAGTACGTAAGGGATAAGAAGGTTCGGACAGAGCTGCTAGGGGTGATGAGCAGTTTTATTATAATCCTTCTGATAGCTTCATATAAGAGCAATGACCCACTCTGACCCACCAACCAAGAAATAAAAATTAAAGTAATGATGGCTTACAGAGCACTCTTTCTTATCCTACCATCTTCCCCAAATCCAACTGTATGTAGCCTTTCTGATCTACATAGTATTCGGGATTGAGGTTTTTTTTTTTTTTTTTTTTTTTTTTGCAGGTCCACTTTCACTAATAGTGAACTTTATACACAACAAAGTAGAATGACGTACTTGGAGAATCCGAAGTGGGTGCATCAGTTGGGGCTGGTGACAGTCAGACCCAGGGTCAGTGTCCTACTGATCACCATTTTATGGTTTTAGTTCCTTTTCTCCCTGACACTGGTGAGTCCCCACTGGGTTAACATTTTTTCATATCCTAGAAGATCAAAGGCATCAGATTGGGTGCTGGGAATGGGAGATTGCAAGTGATAAATAGCAAAATAGCCATAGAGGTCTTAGTCTCAGTAAAATGTTTACTTTTAGTAAACTAGTGGAGATTTCCATGAGTTTGGTCTTATTTATTGGTCCTTGTTTAAGATTTTGCATTGTGGTTCCAGGCCAGAGCCTTGGCAAATGCTAAAAGGTAAATTGCTTTAATTTCTCTCATATGCATAGATACCTATCTCAGTACCATGCAGGGAGGAAAGTGTTACTGTAGGGAAAGTTTTGACTACTGCTCTATCATCCTGTCAAAATATCATCAACTTGCTATTTTAGTTTCATTACTTTGAGCTTCCCAATCTTTTCATCATTCTTTAGCGACAGGAAACCATTACAAGCCCTTAAGTAAGGTCTGATGTAGTGAGATTTGCTTTAGAAATAGCATACGGGGGGTAGACTTGATAGAAAAGTCACTGAAGGCAGAGAAACCCACTAAGCATTTATTCCAGTAATGCCTCACATCTTTTCTACCCATTAGTCTTACAAATACTTATCACGAACACGTTTTGTAATATTGATTTCAGCTCTGAAGATACTGTGATTGGAAAAATAAAATCAAAATTACTTCCCACCAAAGTTAGATTCTAGAAGAGAACAAGGAAGACATGGTAAGGACTGGGCCTAGAGAGAGGCCACCAGGCTGAGTCAAGGAGGGACAGGCTGCTCATGGACTTACTTGGAAAGGCAGCTGGGCAGGTCAGGTGTCCCGAGTGGTCTACTGAAGGGACTTGGGCGGTGCAGAAGGTCCTCTTGAGACCTGGTCTGGATTTGCCTTCTGATGTCTCAGTTGGTCCCATGAACACTGTTCCATGAACACTGCCACGGGATGGCGCCACTGAGAGCTATGAGAGACCTCTGCTGTGAGCTATCGCCAGATGTTGACCCCATTTGCAAAAGCCCTGTCACTCAGACAGCCACAGAAGCATCTCTGCACTTGGCAGGAAGCCAGCGTCTTGCCTGAACCTGAGGTGGTGTCTGGACTTTGCACTTGCACCTGTAAGAGGCTGCTGTGCCTCTTCCATAGACAGGAGGTTCTGGGAACAAATGGGATCGCGCTCCTTTTAAGCTGTTTTTGATCCTGACGTCATCATCGTCATCACGAGCAGTGTGAACACTTAGTCAGATCTCACCGCGTTACTATAAAACGTCACATAGGGCATCATTTAATTCCCCAACAATCCCAGGATGTCTCTTCACACTCAGATGAGAAAACTCAGGAATAGGGAAACTAAGAAACTTCGTCTACATCCACACAAACTGGGTTCATTGGTCCAGAGGAGACCTACCCACATCGCAGACCTTCTGCAGTCTCTCTGCTGGGAGGATAGACGTGGCATGGCACACCTGAGGAGTCCACATGTCCTTACAGAGCAAGGAGTTCACAGCCTTTTATTCCTTTAGTGTGGACCTATAGTTAGTTCATTCAGGAACTAACTGCTTTTGTGAATTTTTTATTTAAGCCTCACAATAACTTGAATTTTACAGATGAGACCTGGGTCTATGATCCACTAGATAACAGGGATCCAGTGACTGAGCATTTGCCCCTGAGAGTCATACTATCAAGATTGTTTTAGCAGAGCCCAGCCCAGGGCCCAGGTATTCAGATAGAGATTTGGGCTGAGAAGTACTGATCTCACCTGTTTTCATGTGATAGAAATAGAACCCGAGCCATAAAAGCGATTTGTTTTGGGTAGCCACAGTTTAAAAAGCTGAGACTTGGGGTGCAGCTCAGTGGTAAAGCTCTTACCTAGCGCACGTGAGGCTCTGGGTTCAGTCACCAACATTACAAAAGATGAGTTTAAACAACAGATGAAATGAATTAAATAATGTATTTTATTATTTAACCCAAAATGTCCCAAAGTATAGTATTTCAAAGTATAAATTATCATAGTCACTAATGAGTCTCTCTCTCTCTCTCTCTCTCTCTCTCTCTCTCTCTCTCACACACACACACACACACACACAAACCAAACTACAGTAGATACTGTACTCTGAATAAATTACCACATTTCAAGACTCAGCAGCACCATGTGGCTAAAAGCCTCTCATATGGTCAGAGAAGTAGAAAAGCTCAAAAAAGTGTGTGTGCGAATGCACAGACACGTGTCAGCAGACTCACTTATTCACACACATGGTAGATCAAAGCAAATTCTCTCAAAGCCACTGCATGTTCAGGGCTTATTTTTCCATCTTCTTAATGTTTTTTTCTATGTCCTGTACCCACCCAGGAGCCACCAAAGTCTGTGTGCCCCCCACTCACTCTCCTGGGGCATCCCGTTCTCTCTTCTTGCTTCCCAACCACACCATAGGCCTCTTCACACTGGGCTCTTCTTTCTCACAAATGTAAGCAACTAGACTCAACGATGTTCTGCTGAAAAGGGAGGAAGTGTTGCCGTCTTCACTCTTCTAAGAAAACTGAACATAAGAAAAGAGGGTTCTTGGAAATAGCTCTGCTGCGAATCTCCCACCTGCCACTGTCAGGGTGACCCCTGAAACCCACACAGGTCAAAGCCTTTGCAGCTTTAGGCTGTGGGAGCTGAGCACTTGCAACATACCCTATTTCTTCTTGCTTCCTGCCTCCAAGGCTGTGGCTCCTCTTTTCATGTCCCCCCTGCCCTACTACCCACCTGCTGACACAAGGCTGCTTATCCAAGCCAGACTCACAAAATCATTGGTTATGTTAAGCCAATTTGTTCCAGTGCCCAGTCTACAGAAGGCTACCACTAATCAAGAATTTTGGCCTAAAACCTATTAATTGAATTATTAATTGAATAAGTATTTCTCTCTCCCTCTCCCCCCCACCCTGCATGTTTGTGTGTGTATGTGTGTATGTGTGTGTGTGTGTCTGTGTGTGTGTGTGTTTCACCTAGCCTAGTTGATAATTGGCTAAGTTGAGCTGTTGGTTCACGACCATATCAGAGAGTTCCAAGTATCTAAGTAAGACTTAGCAATAGATGATTATCCTGAAATAAAACCAAGAGCCAGGATCATGCCATAAGTAGAACTGGGCTTCCATTTTGCAAAATATCACCCACCTGGTGCCCAATGTCCTGTAAATCACTTTCTTTCCAGGTGCTCGCCCTCTTTTTTCTTTGCTCTCATGGACGTTAGGACCTATGGAGGCTGACACACTTCTCTGGCACAAAGTCTGCCTCTAAAGCATGGACTTAGTACAACCTACTGTTGGTTTTACCTCTTTCCCTTAATGCCATGTAACACGAACATGTCTGAAGCAGATTATTGGAACTTTCCAGGAGTTTCAGGAAAAGGAAATAAATAGAATCCTAAAAATCCCCGAGGACAGGCTCTTTAGTCTGCCGTGGCATGACTGTGCACCTTCCCAGCGTGGATCTGTCTCCTCTCATCTTCAGGATACTATTTTGAACCGTGTCCCAGGAGCTCACCAAATAGGAGGAGACAGGTGAGGTGTCTCGCTGCCTGGGCTACAGGGTAATCTGGCCAAACTTCATGCTCCTGACTGATGGCAGAGTTGCCCTTTCACCTGGGAATTTTAATGAGACTCAGATTCAACCAAGCCTCAAAGCCCAAGCTGCCAACATGCAAGATGATCATGAAATGAACGTTCATACTTCCAAGGCTTTGGGGAGGCAGAAAGGAGAGGTGCCCTCCACTCTCACTCATCCCCCATCTGGTTTTCAAGCCAGAAACCTAGGACTCACCACTGATCCCCCCATCTTACCATTCCTACCCAGATTCATTCCATTTAATCCATTTTTAAGACCTCTTGTTTCCACCTTGAAATACTCATCCCTACTCCATTTTGGTCTCATCCCCCACTGCTTAAAAGTAGGGCAACAGTGGCCTTTTAGGCTTGAGGGATTGCAATGGCATCCTAACCAGTCTCCATCTCCCAACTCAGCTACATTCTGTTTTCCACAAACCAATCATGGTATGTTTTTAACAATACAAATGGATTATGTCAGCCTATGACTAAATTGTCCATGTCATCACATTCAACTTCAAATAAAATCCAAATCCCTTGTGCTGGCCTATAGAGCCCTGGGCAACACGACCCTGAGTGCTGGTCTTGGTATCACTTTCCTCTTCTCTCCTTGCTTCCTGGGCACCTGGCTCAAGATCTTCCTCTATACTCCACTTTGAACTCTGCTGTTTCCTCCTGAGTCCTGGGCATGGGAGTTGGGTTCTTCTCTTCCTCTGAATCTCAGTTCAAACGCTACTTTATTGGAAGCTTTCCTTATCTATAATTTAGAAAGTAAGACTCATTCTTTTATGCATGATTTCAGCCTATTTTTCCTTCCTAATATGTATTTTAGTTCACAGTGATTTTAAATATTTAAATATTTGCACACTAACACAAACATGCCTTTTCTAGATGAAAATGCCAAAGTGTTAAAGGCAGATTTTGATGTTTTTAAAATTGTTCTTATTCATGTTTATCCCTCATTGCCCAACATTGTTCCTAGTACTTAGTGGGTATTCAATAAATATTTGTTGAAGGAGGGATGAAGAGGAGATAAAGAGGAAGGAAGGAAAGGAAAACAAAAGTGAGCAATTGAACAAATGAAGGCACAGAAAGGGAACAGATGGGAAGTTTAGCACCTAATCAGGGAATCCTGAAGTCACCCTTCTATATTGAAGCACATGTGTCTAATTAACTGTCAAGGATTTTTGTGTGATAAACCAGTTACTCAAGCCAGGGGAGTCCAAAGTTATGCAGATTGCAGCCATTAAAGCTTGTTCTCCTCCCTTCCCTAGCTCTCTACAGGGCCACTTCCCACAGCTCCTTTTGCAGAGCAAATTCAGGAGGCTTCCGTCCATCCACCCAACTGGGACCCTCTCTTCTTGCCTAAGAGGAGAGACCTGTTCTTTTCTCTTCACCTTAATCCCACTCACCGGTTTGAATTTCCTCTAGGATGTTCCCAAGATGCCCCATTTCCCTGCATTTTGGGTTAGAAATCTCTTCTCTGCATTGTTATTAGGTACCATGTGCCTGCAGCAATTGTGTGACACTCAGCCAGGATCCTAATCACATGTCATTATGGGAATATGTTTAAGGGGCTGCCTTCTAATTTGGTGAGGAACTTCCCAAGGGATGTAAGGTTTTTTCAGTTATAACACCAGTACTTAACACAATGACTGGCACCTACATGGCAATGGCAAATATTGGATCAATTTATAAAAAGATGATTGAATAAGTGAATGCATGAGCAAATAAGCAAACAGTTCCTACTTGCTGAATGCAAGAGCTGTGCAGTGTTTTCATGCACTTTCAGCATCTAGTGTCTTAAAGAAAATAGTTATGTACATGCATGGCAACGGATTTGGGCTGGAGGGCTATTTGTAGAAGAATCACTTTCTCTATGGCCATGTAACCCAATCAGGCTGCAAAAAAAAAAAAAAAAAAAAGGTATACTGCTCATCACGAAAGGCCAACAGGTATTTTCTAGAGACATCCAACACCTGAGCAAGAGCAGGGCCCTTAATTTACTCTGACAACTTCTTTTAAGTAGTCAAAGTGAATTGGAAACCTTCCCTTGAGACATTCATTGGAAAACACAGTTTGGATTAGCCTAATAACAGAATGTCAACCGACTTCCAAAACAAAGCAGCGAGGCGCGCTCCCCTCTTTACAAATCAACTCACCTAGAAAAGGCCAGCCTCTGTTCCCACTAATCTGGGGGCTTACAGCTTCAAGGCCAGCCAGGGAATTGCTTTCACTTACAGGCTAAAGTCAAACCTGAACTTGATGTCTCCATTCTCTCACAGGTTGGCCCTGACCTGTCTAATCACTGAGAACAGTTGGTGAATTCCCAGGAGCATTTCTAAAAGAAGTAGAGTGAGAAGGTATTTCAAGAAGCAGGGACGTGTTAATAAAGCTGGGAAGGCTGGCCAAGGTGGCAAATCTGAACAGCCTGTGGGTACATCAGCAGTAAAATAGGGGAAGGACAGCCACCCAAGAAATGGCTTCATGTGGGGTGCAAGATGGTGTATTTGCATCAAGAGGCTCTCCGCAGCAGCACCCACATCCTTGGCAAAGGACAAATCTTATTTGTGACAGAGGGAAGCACCTCAAATTATATTATATATTACATATTATGGATGCAGCAGAAAATAGATGTAGAGCGCCCACTTATATCAAGGCAAAACACTGATAAAATGGGACTTCTAGTCTGAATAAGATGATGGCTTTCCCTTATTCTTCCCCACTAAACCCTGAGTGGTGGCAGAGACAACCACAGGGCAGCTCTGTGGGTTGAGAAGGAGATGTGCTGGTTTGGGATCAGCACCAGAGCACCCTGCGTGCTCCCACCCAATGGAGGAAGGCACTGGGATTATTGTTGACCCATCTTGGACTCACCAACAGAACACAGCCCAGGTGGACTCATTTTTGCCCCCAAATCCAACAGGGCTCTCTCTGACTTCAGTCTCACTGACAGCACCAGCCAGAGCCATGGATTGATAGCCTCCAAGTTAATAAGATGCCAGGCAAAGACCTCTTCTTCCTCATTGGGCCTGAGATGTCCTTCTTGCACTGGAAGATTCTGAGAGGGTCAGGTACAAAGACAAGAGAAAAATCAATAAAGCCTGGGTCAGGGCCAGGAAGTCTCTTAGTCCCCTGGCTCCAAGAGTCTCCTTCCCTATACAGAGATGCCAGCAAACCCCAGGGCTCTGGTAGGAGTATCTCACTATATCCTTTGTCAATGTAAGACACCCAGCAGCTGGACAAAGAAACCCTCCACAATCTTGGAGAGCACTATCCAGGAGCAGCAAAATAACCCAGCAAAGTTGTGGAATTAACTACCATGGGGCCATAGGCAACGGGGTAAACCAAAGCCTGCATTCAATCCTAAGCTGGGAGAAGTCCTGCAAAATAAAGGATTTGAGTTTCTAACAAAACCACTAGTAACAATGACAGCAACACTATTCTAACAAAATAGAAAAAAAAGGGAACGATAGAAAATAACCTATAATACCAAAACCCAAGAAATTCCCAACCTGAAAGACTGATATGAATCAGAATTAACTGATGCCATTCCAGGATAAATCAGATGTTGGAGTTATTTGACAGAAATTTAAAGTAGTCATTAAAAAATGCTTCAAAAGAAAATTATAAATTATTTTGAAACAAATGAAAAACATCAGCAAAGGAGTCAACATTTTAAAATGTCAATGGAAACCAAAATATAGAATTATAGAAAATGTTTCACTGAATGGGCTCAATTATATGAATAGAAATGAATTACTAGGTAGCTCTAGAAAAGAGAACTCTGTGATATTATTAAATTGACAGAAAACCCAGGCCAACTATACCTGCTGAACAAGGTTATTTAAAAAAAAAATTAAAAAGAGTAAAAGACAGATTTTTAAACACATGGTGCAAGAGAATTTGGGCAAATGTACCTCAACCTAAATAGCACACCTTATAAAACAATTGACTCAAAGTTGATCACAGACTAAAATATAAAACACAAAACTATAAAACTTTTAGATACATACACAGGAGCAAATCATGATGATTTAGGCTTAAAAAATTGACAAACTGTATCTCATTAATTTTTTTTTAAAGTTTGTTATGTTCATGTAAAAAGAGGAAAACACGCCCTGCAAACTGGGGAGGAAATATCATTGCACACTTTCTATTTGGCAAAAGAGTGGTATTTAGGAAATATGAAAAACAGTGTAAACTCAACAGTTTAAAAAACGAAGAGACACTTCACTAAAGAGGACTCACAGATTAGAGAGAACGTAGGAAACAATATTCCACATCATTAGCCAGTCCAAAAATGCCAATTAAAACAACAATGCGATATGGCTACATGTCTAGCAGGATGGGGTAAAATTAATCAAGAAAAATAATGATAAATGCTAGTGAGGCTGCAAAGAAAGTGACTCGCTTCATACCCTGTTTGGGAATGTAACATGACACCTCCACCCTAAAACAATTTGACAGCTTCTCCCCAACCAGGGTATGAAGTGAGTCACTTTCAAAAACCTGTTGAAACTATCGCAAGCCTGGGCAATTGCATCCTGTGCATTTATCCCAGAGGAGTAAAAACTGATGGTCACCAGAAACCCATACCCAAATATGTATAATGGATTCATTTGTCTTAACTGAAAACTGGAATCAGCCTGGCTGTCCTTTAGCAGGTGAACAGTTAACAATCCGGCACATTCACATCATGGAACACTACTCAGTAATGTGAAAGGGACAAGCAACAGGGTGGGTGAATTTCTAGAGAGCTAAGCTGTATGAAACAAGGAAATTCCAAAGGTTATATTCTGTATTGTTCTATTTACATATTATTTTAAAATATCACAATTTTGGAAATAGAGAGTTTAGAAATACCATGTTTACTTCCTTCTTCCTCAGAAGTATGATTTAATATGTGAATCTAGTTGAGTCCCAGGGATCTGCCCACTCCAAGGAATCTGAGAAATACAGTCAAGACTGAGAAGGAGGTGTGACAGGAGTGGGTCAGAGGACAAGAAGAAATTCTCTGCCAGTGGAAGGAAGCTTCCCTCGCACAGTAGAAAACCAGGTCACTCTATACATAGAAAGTAAGGTTAAAAGGAATAAAATAAATTTTCGATATTGCTGAAATCCTGAGGTTCAGATCCAGATGTTGTAAAAAATGAATCTAAAAATTGTCTTTTCCAGATGTTAGTTGCCCAAGAGCGTCATTTCCTCAAGCTCTATGTATTGCATAAGTAGTAAAATTACATTTTCATTTCAGTGGTAACCCTTTTCTGTAAGGATAATCAGGCCAATAGTCCACTTTAAAATATTTTCCTACCTCTCATGGTGTACAGCACACATGACAAAATGCCAATGTAGAAATGGAGTTCTCAACCTGGACAAGGTGACCTTTAGCAATACCTGGAGACCCCTCTGAGTGCCACAAGGAGGAGAGGGCTGCTGCTGGCAGAGATCAGGAAGGCTTCTAAGTATCCTACAATGCACTGGGCAGGTCCCACAATCAGGACCTTCCTGGTTCCAAATATCAGCAGTGACAGAACTGAGAGGCCCCACAGAGACTAAAATGCAATTGATGTGTAAATCCATGAGATCATTTGTTCATACAGAAAATGCCCTCAGGTACAGGCCATGTGCCAGGCACTGTTGCATGTTCAGTGATGCAGAAATGGCAAAACAGAGTCCTTCCCCTCTCAGGTTCTGGCTTATCCTAGATGTGGCCCTGTTCACCTCTCTGAAAATCAGGTGTGTCCCTTATGAAGTAAGAATGAATACAGCTCACAGGACACATGTGGAGTTTAAGTGGGACTATATGCACAAAATGGGATATTTAAACAGTACTCTTCATGCTTCATGGGGCATGAATTCAATAGGTGCCAAATTCCAAAGTGCACTGGAGACAGAACACGTGAAAAAATAACTGGTTACATGGGTGGTGGCACAAAGCAGGATAGAAAGGACGAGGAGAGTGTGGTCCAGGAGGATTCTGCAGAGGGGACCTTGAGACTGATGAGAGTGTGAGAGTGGGCACCTCTTAGAAGCTTTGACACTGCTGTGAAGGTTGTCGTGTGGCCCTGCAGCTGAGGCACAAACCAGGCAGGGAGGCTGACCCACGCCTGGGAAACTACAGAGACCCTGGGCCGCAGGACGGAGGCCACTCCTGAGAGTCCATCAAACACGAAGGGCAGCAGGACCAGGTGAGGCAGGAGGACAGCCTGGGTCATTTTAGAGCACTACTACCCAAAGGGTGGACTGCTAGGGTGGAAAAGCCCAGCCCTGGCTGTCTGTGGACTGTTAAGGCAGGAGCCTGGGGTGACTGGGGAGAGAAGAGCAAGAGAGGCCTCCTCCGCTGGGAGCTGCAGCAGGGTCTCAGCAGGAGCTGGGAGGACTCACCTGGAAGACTCCTCAGAGCACCACAACCTGGAGAAAGGCAGGTCTGGGGTCCTGGCCCAAAGTGACTCCCTCAGGACAGCTCCCGGAAGAAGTTGCTTGCTCACCTCTGTCTCCTGTTCAGTGGGATCAGAAAAATTTTTAAAGAGTCTGGAGAGAGAAATGCCAGATAGAAAAATGAGGAGGATTATCCGATCCGTTTTCATTTCAAATGGGCAGTTGCTGGCTTAAAACTCAGTCCTATTCAGAAGGTGAATCAGGCTGGCCTTGGAGTATGTAAGGCAACAGACAAACCTCAGGATGCCAGCCCAGTCCCACCACAATCCTTAATTCTTCTCCTAGAACGTGTCTAAAGGATGACGCAGAGGGTATTTGCTCGGAAGGGTTTGAGGTCCTGTCTCACTTTTTCCCATACCCAAATGGCCAGACTTCAACAGGTTAGCAGCAAACTTACCTGAAAAGAAAACTGGGAACTCCTATGTTTTCAGCAGCAGGGAGCTGAAACTGAAAGAACTCTAGTTCAGCTTTCCAAGGTCTCTCCCTCAGCCCCTGGGCATTTTCAGCTGAGATTTCAAACCTGCTGTCATCTAAGAAGAAGCAAAGAAGTCAGGGAGACTGTGGGTGTTCACCCAGGGTCAGGGCAGGTTGGCAGCACTAGACACGCCTAAGAAGGAATGACTGGCAGCAAAAATGAAGCAGTTTTGATTAGATTTCAAAAATCCAGGGCTGAGAATGTAGCAGAGTAGTAGTCACCTAGTGTAGATGAGGCCCTGGGTTCAATGCCCATTACTACACAAAAAGAAAAAGAAAAAAAAAAAAAGCTAGCTTTATCCCAAAATACAAAATGTTCAGCTTTCCTGTAAGGTAGCAACAAAATTCCAAGCCCTTCAATCTCACACCGTGCCACGGAGGATCGCCCTCCTGCCTTTCTCTGGTCTCTAAGCACATCAGCTTTCGATGTCTGCCCCTCAGATGTGAGGGAAAACCACATGTGATGTGATTTCATCTCTGTAAGGACATGTGTCTCTTTGGCACCCCTCTAAGCCTCCCGCCTCCCTAACCTCTCAGTTCATTTTCTCTTCCCAACACTTGGTGAGCGGCTTCCTGCCCCTGCACTGAGTTAATGTTGAGACTCTGCCTGGTGTGGGGTGTGTGCAAAGCCATCATTTTCTTTGTCAACAGTATCACTTCCAAATTGAGCAAACATCATTACTGGAAAGAAACACAAATCATTACTTTTGAATGCATTCTAGAGGATCACGTGTTGGTGTGTGTCTATTTTTCCTGCCCTTGTAGAAGTGTCAGGAAATCAGGTGGTTTTCTGGGGAGGAAATCATCTTCACATCACTCTGAGGAAAGGAAATCATGCAGTGGATGTTGGCCGCTGATGAACCACAGGGGACAACCGTGTCATGGCCCTGGTCTACTCCTAACTCTGGAGAAAGGAATGATAAATTTATTGGTATTTTTAGGTTAAAAAAAATAGAGCTGCTGGAGTCCCAGGGACATTGACTCCCTGGGGAGGGAGGCCCAAAGGAGGTTAGCCTTTGCATAGACGCATGCCTCTGAACCCTGCTTACAGCCAGCATTCTAGAGCAATAGCCATCTTGGATAAAGGCGTGATGTGTACTGGAAAACAATGTTGAGAAAGTCACTTCTGCTACCTTTCCTATCCCCTACTATCCTCCCTCCCCTTCCCTCTCATCTTCCCTCTCTACCCCATCTGATTCTGCAACTTGTATTTGGGGTAAAAAATGGGAGTACATAACCCACTTGAATCAAATGTATGGAAGATGATATGTCATGAGCTTTGTAATGTTTTGAACAACCAATAAAAAAAAATTAAAAAAAAATAAAATAAAACTCAAGCCATTTCCCTATAGTAAAAAAAAAAAAAGTCACTTAACTTCCTTAAACTCTGCAATTATAAACACAAAAACAAAACAACAAAACACTGCCACCAAAAGCACTCACAGCTTCAGGTGAGCGTAGAGAACCAGCTCCATCTAAATATAGCAACAGCAGCAAGCCCATGGTCATAGCTACCCTCCCCCTGCAGCATGGACGTCTACCTGACCCAAAATACACACTTGCTTCACCAGGATTAATACTTGCTGAGTGTCTACAACCACCCAGCCACAGCATTCAAGGTGCTCCTCTGCCAATCACTAGTAGTAAGACTTTATCTTAAGAGTTCTGGGGTGCTATCTACACAGGCATACTGTGCCTTTACAAATATCATGATCATAAGCAGTATAGTTACTGGGCTGCTGTTCGGTGCTAGGGAGCCCAGAAACATCATTTATCTAATTGTCTCAGCAACATTTTATGTGGATATTATTTTAGATTTTTGCATACAATAAAGTTAAGACTCCTTAAGGTTAAGCAAGTTTGCCAAGGTCAGGTTACTGTTCCCCAGTAGACTTAGACTCAAATTGTTCTTCCAGTCTCCATATCACATCTATTCTCCTCCTAGGCCCTGTCCTAGAAGCTGAAGGGGTCACAGGCTGTATCCTAGGTCATAAACTCCTGGACCAGCTTCACCTTCCACCATCACAGGCTACCTTGCTAAGATCTTACAGATGCCCTTCTGCCAGAGAGGAACAAGAAAATCCAAGAAGGAAAGATTTTAATTCCAAGTCAAGCAGAACATTTGGCATAAAAAAATCCAAAGTGAAGCTAAACCATAATAATTCTTCATGTACTGATTGCTTTAAATCTTTTCTAAAAATAAGGCAAGCTATAAATAAACACAGGGGATGACAGAAGTCATAAAAATATTATAGACCACTAAGAATAGTGTAGAACTATATTTTCTAAGCCAATGCCTTGTGGGATACTAACTCAATGAAATTATCCATTGGGGGGAAAAAGGGAGAAGAAAAGATCACATGCTCATGTTGTTTGGTAAATGGCTGGGATTTAGAAATTGATATTAGCATTACCAAGAGTGTGAGAAGTCTGGTAAGTCTGTCGTTAACTTGGCTTCACCTGAGGTTTTCAAACTCACTTTGTCATTGAACCATCTTTACAGTGTGATCAATGCTCCAGATAAAATATTCTGTGCTGTGTACATGCTGTATTAACTCAGGGATAATGCCAATATGACCACTTTTTCTTCCTTCCCAGACCCTGTTCAAGCACCTTCTCATGAGGAACTTAGTCATCAAGGCAGTGAGTGTCCAATCCTATCCATTCTCTCCCTCTGCCCACTCTGTTGTTCTTTCTGCTCTACTTCGTTTCAGCCTCTCTGACTTCTTGGCTCTCCAGTTGGCTGTTTTCTTATACCTATGAGCTTCCCATAGGCTTATATTCCTTCCAGAAGTTCCACACATTGTTACTGGAGATGGCACTGAACTTAGGAATGAATAAGAAAGTATAACTCAACAAATAGGCTCTTGTAAGGCAGGGCAGTAAGCATTCAGGGCAGGGAATGGCATGCTGACAATGAAGAGCATCTCACCTACATCTGGCAGTAGTGAAGCTTCCAGAGGTGACGTGCCCTGTCCTCTAGATGGTGAGCGGAGGAGGAATATGTAAGTAAGAGAACATTGATGTGGCAGAGGTGTCTAAGTGCTCCAGACGGGTGGAGCCACATGGTCAAAGTCTGATGCTAGGAGAGAAGGTGATCTTAGAGGAACAGAAGTCAGTTTCTGCAACGGAAGCATGTAGTTTGAGGAGCTGAGTAGCAAGGCATGAGGCTTCAGAGCAAAGGACAACTGGGAGCAGGCTGTGTGTCTGAACTAGCCGTCTGGGCCAGGGCTCACCCGAGGGTGGAACAGTCATCTCAACCTGGACTCCCTCAGCTCAATGCATCAGTGAACATTCTCCTCCCACAAGAATCCCGCCCTCAATTCAGCTCTCCAGCCTCTCCAAGTAAACAGTAAATGCACATTAAGAGTCTCAGCCCCTCCACTCAGAATGGGAACAGGAGAAGCGTGGGGATGGAGACCGGGCTTACTACACATGGGGACTTCTGCAGCAAGCTCTGCTCTGAGCTCCTCTCATCCGCCATCCCATCTGGGCCTGTAAGTTAAATGCTTTAAGTCCCATTTACATCTGAGGGTGTGGAGCATGAGAGATTAAGTAACTGGCCCAGAATATATACACTCTAAATCATAGCTGGGACCCAAATATTAATCTACCCAAACCTGTTACCTTCCCAGTGTGCCAACTCAGGTCAAGCATGTTTGTTTCCTGGTTGATTTATTGATACCAGCAGTAGGAACATAATCGCATCCAACACTGACAAGTGTCTTTGGAGCAGGGACTTCATCAGGTGTCTCGTATCCATCATCCCATTTAAACCTAAAAAAAGCCTAAGAAATAAATGTCATTGTGATTAATTTACTAAAGATAAACTTACATAATGCAAAGAAACCCATTTTTTCTGAAGTAGGTGGTTATTATGTGAGCAAACAAGACTGGAATTCAGGTTCTTCTAACACCAAATGGTGTGCTCTTTCCATAACCAAACTGCCTTCAGATGGAACAAAGAATAAACAAGTGGATGAAGGGCAGCAGCAATGTTTCTGTACTTGTTCAAAAAGAAATGCTGTTGCTGTTCTAATCAAATCAAAATATATATTCTATTACTTTTTGGAAATGTCTTTTGAAAAAAAAATCGAGAAACTTTGAGATGTTTCCTAAGAAGATATTTAGGGGTGCTGTGAGTTTTTCCACATTCCCATTACATTCCAGAAGCTTGGGTACCGAAGGCTCAGACATCCATCATGGGTTTATTTTATTTTATTTCGAAGTAGATAATGAGAACCCCATTTATTCTAGGCACTTTTGTTGATGACATTCTAGTTGCCATAAAATCTGAAAAGTAAGATCAATTTTATGAGCAATTAAACGGGGTCTATCCAGAGGTAATTAATTTTATGATGGAGGTTGAACAAGGTGATAGGAGAGCCTGTTTTAGATGCATTGATGATAGGGAGGAATAATGGCTCATCAGCTATGAAATGGTTCCAAATTACCTTGCTCTCAGGTAATTATTTATATTTTAAGTCGGTTTCCCTGTTTGCATCATGAAGGGACAGCATACTGTTATCCACAGCCTTTTAGGGAAGCAATCTACCCTTGTTATTGTAGGGGCAATGCAAACCTGGGCTGCTAGCAAACTGGACAGTCCATTCCAAGAAGACAGGTGTCCTGTGATCTACAGTGGAAGGAGCAGTGAGACCATTCATCAGTGGGAGCAGTTGGCACTATGTGAACTCTGGGAAAATTGATAGCAAATGGATGAGAGTCAGGTGTGTGGAGGTCATGCCCTTGATAAAATTAATCAATCCATTCAATCACTTAACAAACACTTACTGAGACTATTGTGCATGTCAGCCACTATGCTAAACACTGGAGATAAAAAGTCAGACACACTCATGGGAGGAACTGAGTGTGTGAGTCTGTGATCAAGACGTTGCCCCCTCATTTGGGCTGAATTAAAATTTAAAGAAAATTGGTTTTCAATGAACTTGACCATTTGAAAATCCAGTGGTTAAAAAAAACACATGATAAATACAGCACCCCACAATCTTGTTGATGACCCTTGGATTTGTCCTAGAATGCCATCCCTGCCACAAAGGGAGACAAATGCAGCTGTGATTATCAAGGACAGGATAGCACAATAAAAAATGCTGAAGGACATTCTATTGGCTACAGTCTATCAAAGCAGTGACAATCCTTCCTCTCCTTTTTCATGAAATCTGTCCGTGCATGCTCTCACACTCCCTTACAGTGTCACACAGCATGGGCAGAGTATGGACCTCGGAGTTCAACTGACTCAGCCAGAATTTACTTGTCCTAATACTAACTTTGGTCTGAGGCAAGAAATTTTACCTTGATGAGCCACTCTGTCCCCACCCACTGACATGAACACTCCAACCCACATTGCCAAGGGGGGAACAGGAAATGCTTCAGTGGGTTGCCCAATAGAGAAGTTAAATGGAAACTGACTTCAAGCCAGCTGGACTCATATTCAGCTACATCTTCCTCAGTCTCAGCACCACACTTCCTCCCTCAGTGGGCATCTCCAGCAGAACTTCTCAGATAAAGCCTCTGATGTCTTCACATTTGCAATATCCTTGTTCTCTCAAATTCCACAAGGAAGATGGTTTCTCACTATTTCTTGTTTCAGAGACATTTCTGGGACTCAGTCAGATTAGATCAATTTGGATCCCATCTGCTACATGAAATTGGCCACTCTGTCCAGGTTTCAGGCATACTCCCACCCCTGGAAGTAGAGTGAGATAAACTCCATAAGAATCCCATGGACACGGGAAGGTTGGTTCCTCAAAGGTATTGTGAGTGCTGCCTCCAAGGGAGGAAGCCTAATTTACTAAACAGACATGAATACCAGGGTTTACTTCTCCCACTCTTCTCTGCCATCTGAGCATTTGAACCTCATAAAGTTGTTTGGAGAATTTGAACAGATGAATGCTAAGTGTTTCACTCAGTAGGTGGCCCAAAGTATGTGCTCAAAAAATCTGTGCTTCTTCCTTTCTTTAAACAGGAAATATATTGTCTCGTGCATTCTCGTCTCTCTAAACAGGTGGCAGAAGGTGTCTGGTTATGCACTGATTTTGTTCAGACAAAGCAGATCTGTGACTGGAACTGCATGATGGATGTGAATGTTTAAAGAAGTGTTTATGGGCTTACAGACTGCAACCTCCAGGACTGTAGGAGAGACTCCCTGGAGAAGATGACCATGTTGAGGGCTGGTGTAATAGCCCTCTGGGTAGCTGCACCATTTCAATGTTCAGTTTGAGCCCCAGTTCCCATGGTAGGAATAGTCCTGTTGGAATGAAGAGATTCAAAACTCATCCTTGATTCTAGCAAAAGTTTTATGCACAACAGCTTTCCAGGGGCTTGCAACCACAGCCATGATGAGCAATCCCACAGCCTCTCATGTTCTTTGAGCTACCCAGGTGGGAGGGGGGTTGTCCTAGAATGAGACCTTGCTGTAGCTGTATAAATATGACCAGCCAAGTAGTAGAGTCCGTGGCAAAAATAAAAGAAAAACCCATCTGGTCATTTAGAACATACCCAGTTAGACTATGAGACACATATGCCCTTCTGGGTATGGTAATCTAGGCTCCTGGCTGTAGAATCTACCACATAGATTGATAACCATTTCGTTTCTGGCAATTCCTTGTGTTACAGTTGGTCCGTGTCTGTGTTGACCAGATCAGAGAAATCTGTGCAAGCACACAGTCAGTTTTTTTGCCAGATTGTTTCAACAATATATCCTACAATCAAGAAACAGGAGGAATTAACTCTGACTTGCCTCGCAGATAGAGATCATTGCTGTCCAAGATGTGGTATTGTCACTTATTGTCAACAGTGGGGAAAATAACACCAAAAGTAGTATTTTCCCCACTGTTGACAATAATCCAAAACAGGGAAAATGCTAACTTCTTTGAACTTTTCCCCAGATGAGCCCAAATCCTATAACAAACTCTTCATGACACCCTCTTGCTTGGTGTCCCCCAGTTCACCGTGATGTGTGTTATCCCCAAATCATAAACATTGTTGAATGGAGGGGGGTTTCTTGTGGTCCTCAGCTAGTGGACATCAACTGCTTCGTAGAGCTTTCAGTCAAGGGGAGTTCCCTGGGAGAAGTGATGGGGAAGTTGATGGTGACATCTCGGGAGCCACTCAGAGTTCTGGAGTTCACCCTCATGGACATGTATATTTGCTAATGCCCATCCCATCAGCATCTGTGAGAGCTCCCGGATTCCTTTTGGCTATTTATGGAAATACTTATATAAGATGCAATCTAACTTTGGTACACAGCTTGCCTGCGCTCCTCAAGTAAAAACAAAATTTCAGGAAAGAGCCGAGACTCAGAAAGTGTTAGGGTTTAGAAATGAGGTGTCTCCTCAAGGTTCCTGTATTAATACAGGACTATTCAGAGGTGAAATGATTGGATTGTGAGAGCTGTGACCTATCAGCCCACCAAGTGGGTCACTGATGGCATGCCCTGGAAGGGTGCCTGTGCCCTACCCCTATGATGGCTGCCTTGAATGGGGCAGAGCTCCTCTGTGCATTTTGGCCATGGTACTCTCACTTACCTCAGGCCCAGAGGGATGGACCTGCCAGACAGACCATGGATCAAACCTCGGGAACCATGAGCTTAAAATGAACTTTTCCTCCCCAGGTTGGTCTTGTCAGGTTCTTTGGTCACAGCAGCAAAAAGCTGACTAATCCTTCTGCTGGGTGCAGAGGTAGATCAGGCCACTCTGTGGCTCCTTCTGGGAGATCTAGGATCTCATGATTTTAGAGACCTGGGCTCTGTGAAGAGGGTATTGTATGACATCTACCATGAGAGGGAATCTGTGAATGGTAAGAAGTCTAGCCCCTTAGCCACAGCTTAAAACAACAACAACAACAACAACAACAACAGATTTCGAGTTGTCTGTGACGTTTTATGTTCATTTTCTGGTTAAGACTGATCCTTTAGTAAATTCTCATAGAAATGTTTCAGATCCGTGAATGATTATTTTCAACAATCATCACCAATCCAGAGAATCAACAGAATCAGTAGAGGTAACTCCTCCCGAGGGCAAGGAGGAGAAGAACTGTGGCCGGCAGTGGTAGAGGCTTCGGAGGGCTGGATTTCACCGCACGAGAGAGGGGCCGCCTTTCAGAGTGCCTCTTTGCTTTCCTTAAAGAAGGTTTTTCCTGGGCCCAGGACCTTCCCCTCCTTGGGTGATTGGTAATATTTGGGAACGGAAATGACAGAAAAAGCTGTGACTGAAGAATTCACAGAGAGCCAGCTCCGGGGACCAGGGGGCTGGTCCCTTGGGGGAAGGTTCAGGGCGAACCTGAAAGCCGTCCAGTGGTCCCAAACCTTGCACACTGGGTCGGTTTTCACCTGCCTCACTGATCTCTGGACTCTGAAAACACAGCCCCAATAACCCCTGTCTTGCTAAGAATGCATGTGTCTCTCTGCAAGCACTTTGGTCAGTTCTTCTTTGTGCTAATCTCCCCACATGTCACGCATAAGGGACAAGTCATTGCAGAGTTATGATCTGTAAGTCCAGAAACATATACTGCAGTTTGAGTAAAGAAAATGCTGAGACCTATTTTCTACTTACTGAAAGGGATTATGGTCTGCATGAGGGAGAGGGATTTGAACATTTTGATGGTTTAGAACTCAGGGTGAGTCTTCATCAAGGTCAGCATTGCTCTTCTTCTCATAGAATTAAGTAGAGCAAGACAGAGCTTCACTGGGAGGCAGCTTCTTTGACAGGATATTAAAATCAGTGTCTCTGCTGCCCCTGAAATAATTTTACATCTTTTATTTACAGCAGCCTATGTGTAAACGTGTCCAGTCCAAAGGAGCTCAGGGAATCCTACGGCAGTCTCCGAAAGTCATTTTAAATCCGGCCTATTTGTGCTGTTCAATAGGCAATTATTTTGCACCTGCTATCTGCCAAGGCCCTTGCATATGCCTGGAGGAAGCTCAGGTAGTGCTGGCCATAGGACCAGCCCTGCAGAGGCAGGGTCAGCTGGGGAACCTTGCAGTGACCCTTCCCCAGTCTCTGTACCCTTTTCACTTTGCAACTTCTCTGTCCCACAGTATGGCAGCTTTCATTCAGAGTGTCCTCATTTCTGCCTCACACTCACCCAACTCTAAAATTAATCACAAACTCTATTGTTTCTCTCTGCTAACACCTCAGTCTTAGCCGCCATCCTCTCTTCTGGGGAACAGCAAGGCTCCACCTGGACTGTTCCCTGCCACCCCAGGAGCCTGTGATGATCCAGGCTCAGCTCCACTACTCAAAGCAACATGCAGTGGCCTGAGGGAAGGAGCATGCCCTCTCCTGGGGTGAGCTGAACAGCTTCATGCCCAACCGTGCCTTGCCCAGATTGTCCTCATGCAGGATTGAAAACCAGGAACACAATGTCTCATTGTCAAGGCAGAGATCAGTCAACAGAAGCTGGCCTCATGTTGGTCTCCAAGTTGGGATTATCATACTGTGGTTTTAAAACAGGTAGGAAAAAAACACACTTAATTGACAAATATTGGCATTTGAGAAGAGACAGAAAATTTCAGCAGAGACAGAACTAGGGCTGGGATGTAGTCCGTGGTAGAGCACTTGCCTAGCATGCTGAAGGCCCAGAATCAATCCCCAACACTGCAAGAAATAAAAGCATAAAGCCAAAAAGAGACAAAAATAATAAAACAGATGCAATAAACCATTAGCTGTGAAAGATAAAATGTCATTTCATGGGTTTCAAACCTTCTGGATGTGGCAGAGGAAAAAGTCACTGAGCCTGAAGACAAGTTCGACCCATGTCACCCAACCAAAGGTACAAGCAGAGAGAAGGGGTGGAACAGAGCAGGCTCCAGCTCTGGGCCTTCGAGGCAATCTCAGTGACGCAATTCTTGTAATTGAGATACTACAAGGAAAGGCACCACAGTCAGGGAGCTGCCCATAATTCTCCCTAATTTTTTTGGAAGACATCAACTTGCACAATCAAAATGGTCAACAAATCCAATAAAGATTCATAATCTATATAGCCCACTCCAACTGCAACATCTTCAAAGAACTGAAAGAAAAAAAAATCCTCAATCTAAGGTTTATCTACACAATTATTCTTTAAAAAGGAAGACATTGTCATCTATATGAAAGATAAGGAATTTTTTTCACAGTTAAACTAAAATAAAGAATGCTTTAAAGTTATTTTGTGTGAGGATAGTGATGCCATATGAAAAATAGAGAAGTAAAAAAAGGAAATTCAAAGTAAAAAGGGCCAATACCCCCCAAACCCCTGACACAAAATTCCTTTAAAGAATCTTATTATTTTCTAATCACGGTGTGTGTGTGTGTGTGTGTGTGTGTGTGTGTGTGTGTGTGTAGCACTGGGAGTTGAACCTGTGGCCTTGTGCATGCTAGGCAAAGGCTCTACCACTGAGCTATACCCCAACCCTAAGAAATGTTAAAGCTAGAATTAAAATAATGTATTGCGAATCTGCAGCATATGAAGAAATAAAATATTTGACAATAGGGTACACATAGTCGGGAGGAGCTGAGACTAGTGCAGGGTGGCAATATGCCCAGAACACACACTGAAGGAGGCTTTCACTCAGCATCACATCTATACCCTGGTCCCTCAGCCTTTTCCTGACTCTGGAGAAGAGACCAACATGAGAATGTACTAGTTTGAGAATCTTGCATTTTACATGAGATAGTTTGATTTTATGTGAAGAAAGATACATGTTGTAACACCTAGAGCAACTATTAAGAAAATTAAGATATATAACTAGTAAGACAAAGAGATAAAAAGAAATACTAACAAACAACTAATAAAACACAGGGAAGGGATGGAGAAGCAGAAAAACAAAATGGGAACGGAATAAATAGGAACAAGTGGTAATTATGATAGAATTAGGCCCAAACGCATTGATAATTATTTTTAAAAAAGACTAAAAAACTCCTATTAAAAGGTAAAATTTTAAGATTGGACTCAAAGTAAGACCCAGTTACAGATTCTTAGCAAGAAAAATTTTATATATAAAGATAAGACAGGTTGACAATAAGAGGAATGGAAAATGTATATCATACAAACCAGAAGAGTGAAAAAGAGGGCATAGCTATAATAGTCACCAAAATATACTTTTAAAAGGAATATTGTCAAAAGGGTTTGGTTAACAGTGTTAAAGATTATGTTGGTCAAGAGTGTCATGTGTACTATACTAATAATATAATTTCAAAATGTTTCATATAGCAAAAATTGAGAGAAATAGCACAACATATTTCTGTCCAAAAGACAGAAACTTTAACATTTCTTTTTTAATGATCAATAGAACAGATAAAAATATTAAAAACACGAAACTTGTAGAAATTTTGCTAACTCGGTATTTGGAATTGATATTTATAGCTTTAAAATATCTATAGCAGAAAGATGAAAAGTATAAATCAATGATATAAGATTATAACTTAAGAAGTATCCACAAAAGAAGAAAAATTAAACCCCAAAGAATCAATACAAATGAGTGAAGGCTTAAAAAGGAGTTAAAAAGAGATAAAAGTCAACAGTCTTAAGTTGGTTATTTGAGAATATGAATAAAATTGGTAAACACAAACAGGGCAGATAGCAAGGATTCAGCAAGAAATCAGAACATACAAACGGGACACAAATGAAGAGAGAAACCCTGAGCTTAATGACCAGATGCACCACTCAGTATGCGGCTGCAGGCCAGCTCTGGGAGCTGGCTGCATTACAGTCTCACCCAGGGGTGGTCTTGTACAACAGTGGTAATGAATAGTCTTCCCAATGGGTAAAGCTTTAGGCGCAGCACCATGTCATCCAATTTGAGTGGAAAATGAAATGGTCCAAGGTTAGAATATATTCATCAGCTCTGGAGAATGATCTGGACAGCTAGTCAAGGGCTTGGATGGAAACAATTGCAAGACTGGTAAAGGTATATGATAGATAAGTGGAAGAACACTTTGTACCACATGTCAGTGTTCATCAGAAAGCATCCACCACAGCAAAGGTACCAAGGAAACAGACATAATAATTGGCTAGTTGGCAGCAGCCACCCTCTATCTATGCCAGTGAGTGCATGAAAAAGCATCTTAATTATATATCTGCACTGGCAAAAATGGAAGCTACTCACTGACCCAATATCATGAATCTTTTTCCCCAAGGCTGATGTAGCTACATCCACAGCCAAATATCCAAAGTGCCAGTATCAGAGGCCAAGGGTTAGCCTCAGTATGGCCCCATTCCTAAAAAAAGACTGAACGACCACTTGATGTCAAGTCCACTCTACCGGGCCATCCTAGAAAGGCCAGTGGTTCATTCTCAAAGGAATAGACTAGTACCCTGTGCATGGATTGCTCTTTCATGCCTGTAGAACTCAGGTAGTACCTCACCAAGAATTCGATCCACCAGCATGGGATCTCTGATTAAAAGAGAGCAGGGAGTTCACGTTTCAGCAAAGAAGGTGTGGATCCCCAGAGACCTAGGGATCCGTACTGTGTACCACATTATGCAGAAGCTCCTGGCCTGATAAAGCTCTGAGACAGTTTGCGGAAGACACAAAGCATCATCCTGTGAGGATGGGCTACCACCCTCCAGAATGCATCAGAGACCTGTGTGTGGTGCTGTTTTCAGTAGGAAAGATATGCGGGTTCAAGAACCCAGTGATGAAAGCAAGTGTGGCCTCACTTACCACGACCTCCACTGACCACTGGGGAAAGGTGTGCTTCCCCTCTCTGCCATTCCAGGCTGTTGAGTTAGAGCTCCTGAATCACAATGAAAGCATGGGTCATGGTATGAGTTTCCTTGAATTAAAAGCTGTGCTTGTCACCTGCTTATCAGATTCCTTTTCCTAAGGATATACAGGCAAGAAAAGGAGGGCCACCTCATCAAAAGAAGCTGACCCTGGTCAACAGGAGGAGATGAGGCCAGTGTCCCACAAAGCAGACTAGAGTAGGTGTGTAGAGCCTAAGCAGTCCACTTGGGTGCTTCTTTGCCATTCATTGACCGTGAATAGAGAGGCATAGCAACTCCAGTCTGCAGACGTGGTGAACAGGCTCACCATGCTCCTCAGTAACTTGGGTACAGATGGTGTTTCTAGGTATTTCATCAAGGACAGCACAGGACCTTGCTGAGAGAGGGAACTAGAGTTGATAGACTAGAAGATTGGCAATAAATATTCTTTGAGGCCTGATACCAAATGGAGTGGCACAGTTGTAGTTCATTTCATTAATACTTCTCTTCAAAGTTGATCCTCTGCAGAGGGCTCCCTGGAGCCCTAGGGGAATAACTCTTAAATAATGAGATAGACTGTTCAACAAACGGTGCTGGGAAAACTGGAAATCCATATGTAGTCGATTGAAATTGGACCACTGTCTCTCACCCTGCACAAAACTCGGCTCAAAGTGGATCAAGGGCTTTGGTGTTAGACCAGAGACCCTGTACCTACTAGAAGAAAAAGGTGGCCTAACTTTCCATCATGTCGACGTAGGAACTGATATCCTCAACTAGACTCCTAAAGCACAAGAAGTAAAATCAAGAATCAGTAAATGGGATGGGACCAAACTAAAAAAAAAATTCTTCATGGCAAAGGAAACAATCAAGAACTTGAACCGAGAGCCTACAGAATGGGAGAAAAAAGGATGTAAAAAAACCTAACACACTCACATACATAAAAAACAACCCAATCAATAAATGGGTGAAAGGAACTGAACAGGCACCTCACAGAAGAAGAAAAACAAATGGTAAAAAGAAAAAGAAAAAAAGTTCAATATCTTTAGCAATTAGAGAAATGCAAATTAAAACTACACTGAGATTCCATCTCACACCAGTCAGAATGGCAATTATCAAGAATACAAGTTTCATTCATACATTGCTGGTGGGACTGCAAATTGGTGCAACCACTCTGGAAAGCAGTATGAAGATTCCTTAGAAAACTTGGAAGGGAAGCACCATTTGACCCCGTTATTCCACTCTTCAGCTTATACCCAAAGGACTTAATATCAGCAGACTCCACTGAAGCAGCCACATCAACATTTATAGCAGCTCAATTCACAGTAATCAAGCTATGTAACCAACCTAGGTGCCCTTTAACAGATGAATGGATAAAGAAATTGTGGTGTATACATACAATGGAATATTACTTTTTAGAAGAATGAAATTATGGTATTTTCCAGTAAATAGATGGAAACGGAGAATATCATGCTAAGTGAAATAAGCCTGTCACAAAAAAATGAAAGTCCAGGTATTCTCCTTGATATGTGGATGCTAACCCATAACAAGGGAGGAGAAGGAGGAGATGCATAGAAGTTAATTGGATTAGACAAATGGGAATGAAGGGAAGGGAGGAAGATGGGACATAAATTTCCTATGCTCATATATGAATACAGGTGTGGAAGTCAGCAGATGTGGAAGTAGACAGAGACCTAGGGATCCGTACTGTGCACCACATTATGCTACTGGCCTGATAAGGGATCAAAGTTATAATAGTTGCACTCCATGTATGTATAATATGTCAAATGAACCCCACTGTCATGTATATCTAAAAACAACAAATAAAAAATGGGAATGGAAGAATAGAATCCCACAGCAAAGGAAGTGTGCTACCGTAGGACAGTACTTCATGCCCAGCTTTGGAGGGGAGGTGTGAGAGTGAACGTCTGGATGTCTGCTCCTATAGGATCTTCCCTGCCCGCGGAGAGAACTCCAGCCAGGTGTGCCCTTATCAGAGAAGCCTGCATCTGGTGACGGGGAGAAACAACAGTAAAATACTCTATTGTTTAAGTTCAAAGTGACTTGACTGATGACCAACATTTGCTCAGAACGCATCACTGAATGGGCTGAGACTTGACAAGGATGTGGTTGCTGTCCACATCTCCTGTGGGGAACCTTGCTCTCTCCTCTCCTTCATGAGTATGGATTCTCAGTTAGTACTCCGTACTCAAATCTCTGTGCTTTTCCCCAGAGAAGCTACATTAGTTCTCTATTGCTGATACAATGAATTCCTACACACCACGAGACTTGCATTAAAGCACACATCTTATTTCGCAGTTTGGAAGGCCACCCATCTCACCTGGACCTCACAGGCAGAGGTCAAGTTATCAGACTGACTTGCATTCCATGGAGAATCACATCTTCGCCTTTTGGAATCCATTGCCATTCCTGGGTTCATGGCCTCTTTCCGCCATCACTGAAACTAGTGATATTGCATCTCTTGGACAGTCCTCAGAAGTTACGAAATCCCTCTCATTTTCCACTCACAAGAAAGGTTCTTAGATTTTAAGGACAATTTTAACTCACCACAATAATCCAGATTATCTTCCTTCTCAATGTTCTTAACTCAATCACATCTGCAATGTTCCGTTTGCCCTGTAAGGTAACATACTCATAATTCCCAGGGACTAGAGCACAGGCCTTTTGTTGACCTCAGAACCCAACCTGAAAACATATTTTAATAAACCTACAGTTTCTCATCTTTAAAATTATGTAGGAGATGAATTAATTTCCAAAATATCTTTCAAATCTAATAAATCAAGGACTCAAAAACCAGTGAACCTTCCAAAATAGTACAGAGAATCTAATTTGCTGGTGCACATGTACTTTTTCTGAGGTTAAAAGGACAAAGAAAAAATTCCTATCCAGATTCTCCAATGACTCTAAAAATCACTGCTCCAAAATCATTTTTTACCATTGGTACATAGTTTATATGATATCTCCCAAACTGAAGGAAAGCAAGTCATTTCCACATGCAAAATTTAGCTTCAAAGAAACTCCGCAGCTGCAGTCAGAAGCTGGAACTTATACAGCTAACATTATTTTTTATAGGCAACATTTATTGGCACTCACAGGAATCCAGGAGTTACTGCACTTAATGTCTTAACATAGATTGGCTAACCTTGATCTTTTGAACGACTCTGGGAGATATTCATTTTAATCATTCCAAATTCACAGATAAAGAAAATCATCCTTAAAAGGTTATGCAATTTTCCTCAGATTATGTAATGAATTTGTACAGGCAGACAGAGCAGAGACCACACTCAACACAATGACAGTTTCCAAGGCTTGCTTTATTTCTGGAATCTACCAAAATTGGGATGAAGTTCCATCTTCACTGCTCCCCACCTTGCATAAGGTTCCTCTTGATCCTGAGGTTACCTCATCATCTGTGAAAAGTAAGGTATCAAGGCTTAGGATTCTCCTGAGCACTGGAAGAACCCATCAGGTGCTAGCACAGGACTACGTCTCAACACATTTCACAACTTGTGAAGAGCTGCTGTTTTTACTCTCAAGGAAGGACTCAAAGAAATCTCTGTGCCATGAGATGCAAATATGAACACAGATGTACTGCAAAGGTCTTCCCTAAACTGACAAATGTCCCTTTTGTGACAAGCAGAAGTCTCTGTCACCAGAATCTCTAGCTCTTTTAGTTGAATCTGCTCTGGACCTGGAGACTAATCAACTTTATTCCATGACTAATGTGAAAAATCTTACATTTGACTCTGGGTAGGTGACAACCTTAAGCACCTTTTCCCTCTCTCTCTGTAGAGCCCCACATATTTCCAGGCAAATCACAGATGCTCGGAAATGTTTGTTGAAGAAATTTCTGATGAGTCTCTTTGTTTATAGTAAGTAAACCAATAAGTCTCGCAGCATACCTACTCGTCTTTTTCTACAGTACTCTCACCTCGCTAACTTGTCAGGTCTCACACTGACACCATGGAGTAGGCAAGAATAATAATATGATTCACACTTGCAGATAAAGAATCAATAGACTGAATAGGTTGCTGCTAGTAGTCAAGCATCAGGCTACCAAAGTTTTGAGGATGTACATTACAGACAGCCATATACATAGAAAACAAATGAACACACATGGACAAACACATCCACATATATATGTGGGTATTTGTGCAGGTGCACAAGTGCGTTTTAGTGTATGTTTCTCTATTAATCAATAAATATTAAATAGGTACCCTTTTAAAGTCTCAAATGAATGTCATGATAAGACTTTCATCTGACTGGCAGCTATTTGGATTTTTCCATTTAGCACAATATACTGGAAACTGCTTAAGCAACCATGATATCATTTATAAATAATCAAAAAAATGTGGCTTCTTAGGGGTGTTACAGCACAATACAGATACTGGAGCCTAAAGGAGAAAGTCTAAATTGCTGGACATGGCTAGGGCAGGTGGTGCCATTGGGGAGGCTGAATAGCTCTTTTCCCAAGGGCAAATAATGATAGCCCATTCTTCCCACTTCATTGACTCAAAAGATTATAATGAAACCGTAATGATCCATCATGTCAGGGAATACTACTGTTTAGGGAGTACTTGATCCATGAGCCGCTGGCATGGTGAACAGCAAGGAACCATTAAGGTACCGCTTGCCAATGTGCACAATATTGGGGGAGCCACAGGTCCCCAAAGGATCAGCTTTTGTCTGCAAGCTCTAGGGCTCCATTCCTGAGACTCCAAGTGAAGAGGAAGTCAAAGAGGTTTTTCATGTAAATCATTAATTATTCTATTTTTATGTGTGTGTGTATGTGTGAGAGAGACAGAGATAGAGAGATAGAGAGAGATGGAAGAAAGAAGGGAAAACTACCAATATTCTATTACAGGAATTTAGAAATCTAAGTGTTTGCCCTGAGCTGCCTCACCACGTCAGGTTAATCAGTCCATAGGTGCCACTAAGCCTCTGAGGTGAACAAGAATGTGAGAACAAATATGAGGATGATTAAACATGAAGAGGTCTCTAGAAAGAATATTACCTTTGGTCTTTGTTCACTTAAATGTATTCCCATCAGGTAAGACCTCAGTTTCCTGGGATGCTGTAATGGAAGACAGACGCATAGACATACCTTTGCTCCTTGTCCTACCAACCCCTTATCTTATGATCTTTGGCAGAGAGTTTAATATTCCTCATAAAAAGGAGGAAGGCAGGAAGGAAAAGAAAAGCAAGAGGAGGAGGAGAGCTGCCCTCCTGCAGAGCTGCTCTGCTCCTTACCTGCCCGTCTCCCCTGACCGTCTCCATTCAGGTTCTCAGCACCGACATGTGATGGATCATGTCCATGTTGCCAGATCTGGGAGACCGAGACCCACTTCTTTTACCTGACCCACCGCAGATCTTGGCAAGGCCCTTCGCTGTTTTCTAAAACACTCTGGGCACTAGATCCCAGGCCAGCAAGCACCCTGCGGTCTGCTCACCTCCCTCGCACTCTTGCTTCTTTTTCTGGATCATTTTCCTCCTCCTGACCTCCACACGTCCTCTCCCTGACATCCACTTCCTGGCTGATCAGACTGAATCACGTGTCCTGAAGACCCCTATATGCACATCTGAAGGTTGGCTTTTCTCCCCACGTATTCTCCAGTATTCTCATCTCTGAATTTGGTGATCTGCCACCCAGGAACTCAAGGAAAAAAAAAAAAAAACTGAAGAATCATCTTTTGTTTCTCTATTTATTTATATCTCTCATGCAACCTTCTGATAACACTTTCCATTTATGCTTTAAAACATCCAGTCCACATTAGAGCCTCATCGTCACTCCTGATGCTGCTGCCCTGGCCACCACGTATCATCTGCAGCAGCATCATGGTCTCTAAACTGGTTTCCTGCTCTCATTCCACCCCACCATTAGCCAAGGTCCCGAGCATCCTTAAAATGCTTAATACATTTCTGTCATTTTCCTGCTCAAAATGTCACCAGACTAGAACCTGAAGTCCTACACAGTGTTCACGTCACTTCACATGACCTGGTTCTTCCTTGGCCCACTTGCCTCCTGCTGTCCTGCCCTCTGCCTCTGCAGGTCAGCCTGGCAGCAATCCCCTTTTGGTTAACCCTGCCAAGCAAGTTCTCACCCCAGAGCTTTCTACCTGTTCTTCCTTCTGCTTAGAACACCTATCACATGGCTTTCTTGTTTGGTTCACAGCTATCCAAGGAATGCCACACCCTCAGAGAAGTCTGCTCGGACCACGGCATGTAGAACAGCTTCCTGTCTCCATTTCCCTCTCCTTACCATCTTCAATCTTCAAACCACTTCTCTGTTTTCTTTAGATTCATTACAATTGTCTCTGTCTGCAATTATATCCGTTATTGATCAACTAGTACAATAGTTGAGGATAGGTTTTGACTTCTCTCTTCAACTTCCACAATAATAAAGTCTCAAGAAAGCAGAGACTTTTGTTTTGATTTGCTCTTTTTGTTTTGTTTTTTCCTGTATGTATCCTGCAGGCATAGAATGTGGCCACCTAACAGGTAGATACTATATTTAGATTCAGATGCATATGCATAGTCTATTGACTGGCTAAATGACTGGGTGGATAACTCTATGGACTGAGTGTAGAAGGGCAAAGTAGAGCTGCATCCACATGCTCTGCCTGCCCTGACCACTCTGGGTAATTGGAAAAGCTCCAGAATGTCAATCAGGAGCTCTCTCAGCTGCAGCTAACAAGGAACAGACCTCTATCCAACAACAAGACCTTTTGGAATCAGGTCTCCATGGGCCCTTCCAAAATAACACAGATACAGTGCAGTAAAAACAGCCTGCAGAAACAGCATTTATAACTCTCTTTACAACCCAAGTCTATCACAGGAAATGCCGAGCAAACATATATAAATAAAAATGAATTCTCAGATTTATCTGCTGAGAGTGTAACAACCTAATAAGGTTTCCCAGCACAGGCAGGGCAGGCAAGGAAGATAGAAATACCCTCGACTTCTCCTTTTCAGCCCATAAAATAGAACTTCTCTTTGTTTCCAGCCAAGGCCTTCTCCAACCATATTTAATTCGTTCTCACTACCTTCGATTGGAGGTAAGAATAAAAGAAACCTGGCCTTGGTACACTATCCATTGCAGGTAGTGTAATCTGCCGCACCAAGTTTTCTGGGCTTTATGTCCTCTCTTTCCTCTATGAGGCAGATCTGATCTACCACTACCTGCAGGCTTAATTATCGAAATTGAAAAGAAAAAATACATGCATGTGGACACACACACCATGCACACTCTTGCACACGTATGCATGCATGCCCATGCACATAAAATCCTGCTTTAGGCAGGAAGAAATTTTCTCACTCAGTTTTCAAGTCTTTTTCTGTTATATGAGCCTTAGCTGTGTACCCTAAGACAAATAACTAGACTCTACCATCTTGTGTCTATGTTTGAGTCCCTAAATCTTTCGTTTCTTCAAGATGCAAATGTCTCACTCTTAAACTTTGTGTCTTGAGCAAGGACTCACATTTGCCATTCACCCTTAAGATTCTATATGGCATGGAGGGTGTGTTCAGAATCCACTTGACCTTGATGCATTGACAGTAGCCTGGACTAGCAATGTCCCAGGATAGAGTACTGTGGATAGCAGATCATTACAAATCAGGGGTCATCCTACAAGAGAACAAAAGTCGTGAGTCAAGTAAAGTTAGGGTGGGCACAGCAGGACCAGATGGTATTTCTAAGGTTAGTTTAGGGGAAACAGAAAATGTTGATTAGAAATGCACAAGACTTTGGGACCAGAGTCTCTGGTATTGGGGATGTGACAGTGGGTTCCTGGAGCCACAATCAAGATAGGGATTAGAGGTCAACAAATCAATGAAGAATGAGTGACAGCAAATGGACAAATGCTCATTCATCAAATTGCAAGTGTCTCCTGTGACAAAGCTTGGGTTCCAGAGATACAACACAGCCCAGCCATCATGAGATTTAGTTCAACTGAGAAGTCAACTAGTTAAAGAAAGGGCCATATTACTATGGGTATCTCCAACACAGCTGTTATTAAGCACAGTACTGCTTAGGATTTCTATTCAACATGAAATAGAGAGAGAGAGAGAGAGAGAGAGAGAGAGAGAGCTGACATGGGAGAACTCCCTCTCCAAGACAAACAAATAGAAAGTTCGATTTCACCAAAATTTGTTATTCTTCTATACACAGAATGAAAGCAATCCAATGACAGGATGAAGGACAATCACATACATTAGTAACGAGATGATAAAACTAAAGAAGGTGAAGGAGAATCAGGACCAAGTATAGAACTCCATTCCTGCAGGTAAGGTCTTCAATGTTAGGAGAGGTCCAAGAGTCTCACACACACCAGAGCTGTCTGCTATACACCAGAAACGTGGATGTCCAGTCTTAATGTGAAATGGGAAACAAACATTCTCTCCACTGACCCAAGAAAGCAGTAAGGAAGCTGACAATCATGTCTGATGTATCGGGACAGATGATTGCAGGGTGCGATGGTCTGTAGGCAGAGAACTATAAACAGGAAAAATTAAAGGGTTTTATTTTATAAAGGAGGCATCGGCACTCTAAGGGCTTGGGGTTTAGGGGGCTGGCAGGGTTGGTTAGGCTAGCAGGTCCTGCGGGAAGCAGGATGGGTTGCAGGCCTTAGGTGTGTCTAAGGGACCAGCAGGATATGTGCAGCAATTCACTGCTGTCCCTCTGTCCTACTTGGCTGCTCTGTAGGTATTGTTTTGTTTATTTGTTAGCTTGCTGTAGTTTTTCTGATCAGGGTGTAAGGATATGGCTGTTAGTAAGTGGATTTTGCTTTGTCCCATAAATATGAGTGTGTGAGATAGAAATTTATGCTTCTGTGTATTAAAGAAACTGTAAGGTAGAAATTAATATTTAAAAAACACACCAGAACCAATAACTTCCATACTTTTCCAATCCATCAAAGCAGAAGTAAGCTCAGACTGTCTGAAGGGTGCCACACAATGGGAGGCCCAGGCGGTTCAGCAACAGACCTCAAGCCTCTGAGGATGAGCTCATAGACAAAACTTCTCATCAACCAGGAGGCTAGAGACATGGACATATGCACCTGAATGGGAGAAACTGCATTAAGAAAATAAATAAATATTTATTGAGTATCTACTACATACCGAGAACTACTTTATGCATCTTTATACATATATCATCAAAATAAACTCTGAAAAAACCCTGCTTTTATGCAATTTATATTGAGTAATCTGAAAGACTCTTGAAAAAAATAACCCAAGTGAATTACCTGTAAATGACTTGTTTCCCCTAAAATGCTCACAGAGTCACCTTGGACTGAAAAAAAAAAAAAGAGGATATGTATCAATTTGTATCTTTTATTCATTTATTAAGATGAAAAGTTGTACAGTATAATTATATATATAATATATATGTATATATAAAAAAATATATATATATATATCTCACTCATTTAAATTTCAATTTTAATTATGTAGCCTGGTTACTTGGTTTGGATTGGCTGCTTCCTCTGCTTCTATCAGCAAACATCTCACGTTGGAATCCCCCAACGTTTACACAGGGATTGAAGAATGAACTAGAGAGTCAGCCAATCTGAGTTTGAACCTCAATTCTTCACTTACAACCTTGGGAAGGCTGCTTACCCACGAACCAATTGTACCACTGTAAAATGCAGAGGATCAGAATGTAACTCATGGGGTTATCATGATTTATGTTATGTGCTGTAATAATATAATCTGTGTAAGCACTTGGCAGTGCTTGGCATACAGTGAGAAGTAATCAATAATCATTAACTATTATCATTAGACCACTTTGAAGTTAGAATTTATCCATGATAAGCATTGATGCTTCCTGATTTATCCTTCAAAGGACAAGACTTTTTCACATTTTAGGCGGTGCCACCACTCAAGCTCTTAAATCAGTGAAAGGCAGTCCCTCTCTCTTCACAGACAGCCTGAGGAAGACAGCAGTCCATTTGTTAAACTGACGAGGGCTAGCAAGGATTATTCCAAAACCAGAGTAAGTAAAAAGTGTTCAATAAATTTTGACCAACAAGTTAACTGCAAGAGAGAAGAAAATTGTTCAGACATGCCATTTGGAACGATTTAGGGATAAAGCTCCTTTGAAATGTACATCCATTCTGTCCTCTAATACCTCCGAAAGGTTGATTAACTTACTAAGCTGGGTTTTATGAGAAATCCCCTGTGATATCTCTGGGTGAAGTCATGCTGAAAATGACAGAGTGTGGCTTTAGGGCAGTTAATCTCACCTTAGGGCTGTTGGATGTCAGTGAAATCTGATATGCTAAGATGTGTTACCAGTGCCAGTGAGGTCCTCAGAGGCAACCACACATGGCTTTTTGGCTTTTACGTGGGACAAAGATGCTTTTGGGAAGACTGGCTAATAATGATGATGACAGGGCTGTTGGCAGTTGAGGGTTAGAGGCTGTCTTGGTCACTATACATACACACTGTAATTTTATCTACAAACTATTTTGAAGTATTGTGATCATTATTTTCAAATTTGAGTAATTAAGATTTAGGAAGTTCATGTCACACTACTAACAATGGCAAAATCAATATTTCAACTCCCTGAGTCCAAAATTTATTATTGGAACCTGCGGAAAATGATCAAGAAAAGGAATCTTAAAAAATATTTTCTCCATGTTATTCTTCTTTGTTTAAAAAAATGTGACATTAAGTGTGCAGAAATCATATTCAGCCATGTTTCTCAACAGTACATAAATTGGTTTTATAATCAGAGGCTTCCATTTGAAAAAAATGCTGATTCGGATATTGCCTTTGTGTTTTGATCTATCCTGCATGCTTTGTTACACAAACACTTTCCACAATGTTCACTTGCCCCATTAAAAAAAAAAAAGTGGCACTTGTATTATGGACTCTCCATAAATTAGTCTGACAGCCAGTAAAAATCATATTAAGAGAAAGAAAAATCTCAGTTTCCAAATACTGATGGGCATTTATTTGGACATTTAACAATAATATTTGAGCATCTGGAGTACACACCCTGGTTATGGTTTACAATTGTTTAGCCAGCTGTCTCCATCTCTTGCTGCTGGGTGTTATCTGGACATACATCTTAATCATTCCTGAGTGCTGTGGAAAGATTCCAAGGGGAACAAATGATGGGTCTACTATCTTGCCTGGATGCTGTCAGGCAAGACTTAGAGTCTTTGAATGTCAGAAAGAGACAAGATAAACATAAATGATAGTGTAGTCCAACTATTCCTTTTACAAGTGAATCAAGTATAGCCCAGAGACAGGGTATGATCCATTTCAGTTCACTGAATCCATAAGGGTAGGCAAGGTTGTGCTGCCAAAACAAGTAATCCCACTTTTCACTTCTTAATTCAAACAATGATGTTTCTCTTTCATAATAGGTGGTCTTTCAGGTACCTAGGCAACAGAGACCCTTCCTCTGTATGGGCTTACATTATCATCACTGCAGGGGGATGAGCCCAAGTTTTATTCATGGAGTAGCAATCATCACATCTGCTTTATTTTATTGGGTAAAATAAGTCACATGCTGAACTTCAATGGGAGAAGAGAAATGTGACTCTACCATTTTCTCAGAAAGAAAAAAAAAATCAGAATAATTTTCACTTCTCTAAGGGCCATAATCCACAACCGCTCAAAGATGCTTTATTGAAACATTAAATGAAAGCCCAGATTCCAGCAGAGGTTAAAACCAGGAAAGATAGCCTAAAGTAGATCCAGATAGGTAGTGTCAGACCCCAGGTGATAAGCAATATCTGAAGTCAGAAGGAAGGCTGGCATACCATCCCAGTCATTCTCATATATTTTTTGGGTAAAGTCCTTTTGGTATACTTCACTACATCTTGGTAATTCAGGAAACAAATGTCCAGCACTGACCCATGATGGAGAAAACCACATTCAGGAGGAGAATAACATTGGAGTAAAGAGGGACTATGAACAGAGAAAACTCCAACATGAATTCAGAACACAACAGAGCAAGGAGAACAAAAGTCAGGGTGGAAACACAGTCCAAGCTGCAGCTGTGAAATAGCAGTACTTATGATCCAAACTAAAGTTGTGGAGGGTGGAAAATAAAAAGAATGACATTGCCAGTGGAGAGGTGGAATCAGGGTCAAAACTGACTTATCCAGATCAAGAGGTCAGCAGGAGAGAAGGACACACATCCCCTTTCCCACAGGCCTTGATATTTTGCATGTTGCCAAGGAGGGTCTGCGTGAAGACTGGTGGAATCCTGATTGCAGGATAAGTGAAAAGTGATAAGCAAGTTCTTTGGACTTTATTCAGCCACTCAAGGAGGAAAATCCAGCCTTATCAGGGAACTAGAGGGAAACTGAGGCAGAGATCTAACCCTAAGGAGAAGCAGCAGAGGGCTGATGAGGCAGAGACTCGCTGCTTGCTGAGAGCAACCCCTAGAATCATCTACAAAGGCAGCAGTTCATGTCATGACTCATCCCTGCCTTCAAGGATTTTGTGGCTAAGATGGCTCATCCGTTGCTAGTTTTATCAATTCAGCATTGTCTAGAGATGACAGAAGGAATGTGTCCTGGTGAGCCGTACTGGGAAAGGCTGGCCTGTAAACAGAACAAAACAAGCAGCTACTTTTACATTCACCAGTACATGTGCCAGAAAGGACATGGCCAGAACCGACTTGTCCTACAGGAAGCCCAAAGGGGGACACACCAGGTCTGTGTGTGTCCCAGTGGGCTGTTCTGGGACCATTTAACCCCAGCTGTAGCATGGACACCTTACTTTCAGAGGCTAGAATTCTCTTAGAAAGACAATTGTTCTTTTGCTTTGGAAAACTCACAGAGAAGGCAGGTTTTTTCCTGCCTAACGCATTAACAAGGTCTTGTGTCTCTTCTCCAGATAGAAGGTTTTGGAGATCTCTGAGCAGCTGGATAGGAGAGTAAGGCTCAGTAGGGAGGGAGGGGCCAGTAGCAGGAGGACCAACCAGGCTGTATAGTCATATGGAAAAAGAAAGTCCACGGGAAGCATCTCCTGGGGACATCTGAGCCATAGCTCATTCTCCAGCCATTTCTTACCTGCTTTTTTTCTGAGCCACTAACACTCTTCTTTATCCTCAGTGATCAGCAAAACTTTGCAGTACACAATGACTTCATGTTATTGATTTGGGGAAGTATAAGTCCTATGTCCATTTGTAAAAAAAAAAAAAAAAAAAGTAGAGAGAATGCAACAATTTCTAAAGTCCAGATAGAAAGCAGTGTGGCTGGAAACCCAAGAAGAACAAGAATCTTTAGAAAGTAAGCAGAAATGTGCGGACCTTTCCCACCCTGAGAACACCCAGAGATGTTGGAGAAGGTGAGGGTCTCCGCCAGTGCTCAGGGTGGGGCTCTGGACACACTTCTAGATCACTAAAGTTAGGTGTGGTGGCATTGAAGGCCAGGTGAGCAGTGTACTTTACTCTCAAACTTTGTGCTAAGCTCTGGAGTCTAAGAGCAGGTTTGGGAATTGTGGAAAACACATAGCTGCTATAAACTTGGGAAAGAAGATGGTTAAAAAACATATTCTTCGTGTTGTGCTGAACTGGAGCTGACTGAACACAGAAAACACAGGAATGCTGAAAAATGCCAAGCTGCAAGACCCCACTCCCCCATCCCTCCCAAGTTAGTGAACTTGCTCTCCTGGGTTCGCAACATTGTGATAGTGCCTGATGAAACCCAACTCAATCTAAAGGAGAGCTGCTGTCTTGAGAGGAATCCCTACTATAGTGCTGGGTTATTCTGCATGGAATGCTTGCTTCACACCAACCACTCTTTAAGTTCCGTCTCTAGATACCTACCTACTCTCCTTGAAGCCTATTTCCTCCAAGCTGAATGGAAATTGTGTTGAGGCATCTACTCTTTCACCCTGTGGCACAGAAGAAAGTGACCGCAGTAGCAGTTTCTCTGTATAGATACAGACAGCAACTCACAAAGACTACAGGATTTGGGGGACATCTTAAGGAAACTGAGGCTCCTGGGAGTTAGAAGTAGAAATGGAGAATCAATCAGACACTGTCTTTCTGCCTCTCCTTCCCTCCCTTCACTCCTCTTCACTATTTCTCTCTTCTCTCTATTCTCCCCAACATCTTTGTCTATGAAGACAAGTTCATGGCTTAGGCACCCCCCACACCTCTCTCAGGTTGGCATGGCTTCCCAGACAAAGGATGCGATGAAGGCCAATAGGACCCTGAGTCCCAACTCCAGATGTAGCAGAGGCACATTGACCAAGTTTGATTGGTTGAGTCATTTCTAGACCAATCAACTGAAGCACGGAGTCCAACTCTGGCTCTCAACAGAGAGTTCTCAAAGGAGAATGAGAGATGCTCTCTAAGAAGTGGTGTGTGAACAGCAAGAGATGGCCAGGGAAGGGCTGCCATGCCCAGCATAGTAGGAGGCACAAAGAGCCATTTTATGGAATTCTCACAAGAACTCAGCTGCATGGGCATTTTTAGCCCATTTCACAAATGAGAAATGAGAGATGCGTAGTCGGGGACCCAGCAGGAAACAGATGGCTCTCTCCATCAGGGTTCCAGGCCATCAAAAGGTGGCAATGACCCAGAAACTAGCCAGAATGAGACTCCATTGCCACCTCTGGACCTCAGGGGCAGGGGAAGAGCAGTGTTCCAGAGCCTTCTGGGAGATGAAGGGTATGATTTCCTGATGGGAGCGGGGGCCTTAGGTAGAAGCTCACAGATGCAATCCAAACTGTGGCCTGGTAGCAATGGAACAGTGAGAATAAGCATGCTCCCCTGTCTCCTCCTTCACTTGAATCTGCCAATGCCTCCCCCTAGCAAAGAGAAACCACAGACCGAGGACAGGTGATCTAGTCTACAAAGTGAAGCCACTCTGGGATTTCTCATCTACACAGGGCAACAATGAATCCCGTGGGCCAGTGTGGAGTAACCAAACCAGGGGCTTGAGATGCTTAAGTGGTCAAGGCCATGGTTATCCAGAGGCAGAACCAGCTTTTCAGTATGAAGGTTCCAAGGCCGTGCTCTTCTCCAACTAGGATACCTCCCTGGTGGATTCTTTAACACCAATCATCCACTTTCAGACATAGAACTGTGAAGGAAGAAGACAGATGTGAGCAAACCCAAGGATCAGGAGCCAAGCCAGGACATAGTACTCCCAGGCTCAGCGCACTCCTCAGCACATGGTGTTCCTCATTGGTCCCGCCCACCCACATACATACCCAAGAACCACTGTGGCACCACTAATGCTTTCCATGGGCCAACAGCATCAACATCACTAGGGAGCTTACAGATGCAGTCTCATGTTCCCCACAGAACAAAATTCAGTCAAGATGCTCCCACAAAAATATTAAAATATTATTCAGCCACAAAAATAATAAAATGCTGTCATCTTCAACAACATGGGTGAAACTGGACCTTGTAATGTTAAGTAAAATAAGTTAGACACAGGAAGACAAATACAGCAGGATCTCACTCTTATCTAGAATCTAAAAACCTTGCTGTCGTAGAAGTTGAGAGAAGAATGATGGTTACCAGAGGCTGGGCAGGGGAGGGTGATAGGAGGGTATGGAGAGAGATTGACCAATGAATACTCAGTAACAGGCAGGAGTAGAACGTTCTGGTGTGATATTGCACAGTGTGGTAACTAGGAATAACAATAATGCCCTGTATATTTCCAAAATCTAGAAGAAAGGAAATTGAATCCATGTAATCTTTCATATATATATATATATATATATATATATATATATATATATATATATATATATATGGTACCCTACAAAATGTACTGATTTTATGTTTTTATGTGTCAGTTTAAAAAACAAATTTGAGATGAAAAATCCTCAGGTGACTAGTGTGCACCTGAGTGTTGGACAAGTAGCGCTAAAGCACTATCCTCCCAACCCTGGGACTTCCTATGATGTGTCCTCTCCTCCTCCTTGACAGGGTTAGAATACCGTGTCATTTTTAGTTGGCTCCCAGATGTATTTTTAAGCAACCTCCCTTGCCAATGTGGTGGGAATGCTAGCTCTCCTGTCCATGGGAGTCTGGAGATCCAGGTTGGCCTAGATGCACAAATTCCAGAGTCAGAGATTGACTAGAGAACAAAGATTAGAACGGCCACTGCCAGGGAAGGGTGGATAAAGGAGTGACTGAGCAAACCACTGTGGCCCAAGAATGGCCAACGGAGGCTTTTTTGGGGACCTGACACAAATCCTGGCAGAGTAATCACTCCTACAAGGACCATGTGAGCCTAGAGCTACGGAGGAGCTATCCTTTGCCTGACTAGCAAAGCAGTTCAAAGAAAAGAAAAGAAATAAGAAAATAAGAGAGACCAAGAGAACTGGAGACAGTTTTGAGTACGGGACCCAGTCATGCCCACATAGTGCCTTAGAGTCCCCAGTCATAGCTAGAGCAGACAATAAGTTCATGCTGATGCTGTAAGTTTACCTACCAACTGAGTGGCGCCTCATTCATTCTGCTGTGTATTTCATATTCATATTCACCCTCTGGACAGAGCCTAAGTGTCACTTCCCCTGGGTGCTCTTTCAGGAGGGACTTTCTCCAAGAAGAAACGTCCCAGCTTCTTGTCAACATGGTCCTCTGACATCTCTGCAAAGGCACTTAGCACACCGTGCTGTCCCAGCCCTCCCCACTGCATCTGGCCCCTGGGGCTGTGCATGAGGCCATGGGCAATGAGCCTGGCTCTTTTACACCACTGAAACTTCAGCATGGTGAGATTGCTGAGGGCATGATAGATATTCAATATTTTTTGAATGAAAACACATTAGAAATAAATCCCACATTTCACACACACAGAGAGACTGTGTTCGAAATCCTAGTGAAAATTTCAAATTAGTAGTATTTCAACAGAATTGGTTCAATTCTCTTGGGCCTGTCCAATAAAAGCAAAGGAACAATATAATCACCCACTCTTTTCAGCTTCATTAAGTAAAGAATTGGAGGTAAAACTAGAAGCCAGACAGCACTTGGGAATTTGATACATGTCTTTTAAAGTCTTTTGAAAGAACAATTACCAAGACAGGGTTCTGCAGTTAAAATGAATCTTAATTGAATCAGTCTGGAAAAAGAAGCTTGAATTAGATTTAAAGGGAAAGTTTAAGGGATTTTTCATAATTGAGTAAGTTAATTCAAAACATTCACAGTCTAATAGTTTCATCCACTCTAGGGGCTGGATGGGAAAGACAGAGACAAATCAGCAAGAAGAACTGCTATAAAATGCAAGAATGTAGTTAGTTCTTTCCTGGATGCAGTAGGACCTGGAGTAAGGTAGAAATTGGTGGCAGGAGTCAGACAAAAGATAGGAATATGCAAAATTAGACTTAATAGAGGATGCATTTCCAAAGGCAAAATAAAAACTTACAAAGTCATGTTAACATACCTAAGACAAGTCTGAAATGATGAAGCAAGTATAATTATCTTCCTGAACTACAACAACAAAAAATATTCCATGCATAATTAGAGATCAGATGCATGCTGGGATCAGTTAAGGGGGATTTGGACATGAGGCCGAGTGAAGGTACTGTTCATTAGGAAAGACAGGACTGGGGGAGGGGGCTGAACAGGCTGCTCTCTGGATCTGTACTACACATACACAATTTAACCACAGTAACAACCAAACTGAGTGTTTATGGTGGGCATGGCTTTAAAAAGCCATTCTCTGTAAAATTTAGAGATTAAACTAACTGCCTTAAAAGTTCTATAAAATGTTACTCTCTACTCCAAGCCTGGTTGAAATGAAGTGGGGTGTAGCTGACCTCATAAGGGATTGTGAAGGTTCTGAGAAGGCTCAAGACAGCCCCTGAACTGTGGAAGTATGTGGGAGATAAGCCCCCGGGTAAATACAACAAGATTTCTAAGAAAAATAAAGTTTGTGAAGAAATTAAACCTAACTCAAAGACATAGAAGTGATTGGGTGGATTGCTATTTAGGTAGATCCACCATTCAGTAAAGTTAAACAGCATTTTTAAAAAAGCAAAATAAAGGGACTTCTGGGTAAAAAAAAAAAAATTCATCTCAGAACTGCTAGGTAGAGCAAGGGGGTTTATCCTCATTTTACACAGGAATAAATTGAAATTTAGGACAATAAATCAAAAATGTCACAGGGCACAAAATTTTCCAAAATTAGTCTTCTGCCATTTACAAAATCAGATATATAGGGCAATAATGGAAGAGACAGTCATAAGAACAGCTAGTACACATCATGTAACCTTGTGAAAGTTCCTTTAAAGGATTTGGAATCTAGAACCTAGACAAGCTTTGAAGATTCTTTCATTAGAATGTCAATGTTTAGAACTAAGACTGTCAACTTTAGACCTGTTGCAATTCTATTTTCTGGAAGTGTGATAATGATGTGACTCACTGTTGTTTTTTTCCCAAATATTTGTTGGTTTGCACACCAGTCTAGAGGGGTCTTAAACCATTTCCTACCCTCTTCTTTCCTACACCTGTCCCTCAAAAGGGAACACTGAGATTTGCTCCATTGAGCTGCCAGGGCACCCAATGATGGGTGTTCATAACTAGGTGAGATGTCCCCATCTTGATGTGAGCTGAAAAGCCACTCATGACCAGGCTCTAAAGTGTGCCTGCCATCCCAGACACTGTCCCTCATGTCTCAGATCCCTTCTCTGTGGGAAGTCAGCTGCCAGTACTGTGGAGAGGGTCCAGTGGTGGGGATCAAAGCCTGCCAACCGTTCAGGTGAGATAGATTGGAGTGTGCGTGCCTCAGCTCAGCTCCTCAGCAGGACCACAGACACCTCACCAGCTGAAGGAAGCCTCATGAGAGGCTTTGAGCCAGAAGCATTCAATCAACTTAAGACCAGAATTCTTACTCACTTTAAATATGAGCTAATACATGTTTGCTCTTTGAAAGGAATAAGTCTGAGGATTATTTGTTGCACAACATAGATAACTAATACAATTGTTGAAGACAAAAAGGGATCTTCAAGAATACACAAGTAATGAAGTTTTAAATGACTAATTTTTATTTTTCTTAAAAGGAGCATAATGCCATAGAAAGAGATAAAGATTTATCAGGGTTGGGACGGGGCTCTGAGCTCACTTTTAAAGGGTTATGTGGATGACTCTAAAGTTCATTAAAGTTTGAAATTCACAGGTTGGATAGAAATGTTTTAGCCTTGGGAAAGGGACAGATGAGGTTCATTTATAGTTGTATTGTATAGTGGTGGGTAATATAAAACAGGTTCCTTCAATATTCTGAGCCTCATTTCCCCAATATATATATAAATGCAAAGAATTCTATCACACTCTCAAAGTCATTGGTAGGATCAATGAAGAAAACCAAGGCAAAAGACCTCATATTTGGCAAATAGTAGGTACTCAACAAAATCTCATATTCTCCCTGGCTAGTTGAGTCTGGCATCTGAAAAATGCTTCATATAATAATACAAGGGCAATAGACTAATAAAGCCTGGAAGAATATAAAGTTACTGATTTCTCCCTCAAGTATTGAACACATCTGTCATCTGATACTTTTCTTTTTCTTTTTTTAGATCAAAAAGGATAGAACAATTGGAAAAAATAAGATTGGGCCAGAAATCAGAGTGGCAACCTAAATCTCAGTCCTCAAAAAGGATGTTATTACTGATAACAAGAAAGCAATTTTACAGCTCAGTAGAGGCTGAGATATTTGTATTATATATGTGTGTGTGTGTGTATGTATGTATGTATGTATGTATGTACACCTGCACATATATATGAAGACACACAATCCCGCACACTAAGGCAATGGATGATTTGTCTAGGAGTGTGTATTTTCCTTTAAACACACAGCAGCTGCCACCCAGTGAGCTGTCGGTTGCATTCATCACTCTGGAAGCAGGGCACCAACAAGTTTCACCAGACGTTGTGGAATTATAGGCAAACAAAGACATATGTCACCCAATAGCTTGTACGCCACACTGCACAATGCACCCAAAGTGAAAGTGCTGTGTCCTTGCATCTCACGGTCAGCGGCCTCAGCTCCAGGGAGCCCTCCTGCCAGGACACTGCCCGACCTTGTCCATGCTGCTCAGCTGTTTCCTCTTGCTACTGCTAACCAATTTATCTCAGGCACCATGTGACCTGTGGTTTTCCTCCACTTGGGGGCATGCAAGTAACAACAGCGACTATTAAAGAACAAAAATGCCAGGCTGATTGAAAGGGCAGAAGCTTGGCTCAATCTCAAGTCTGTTTTTAACTAACTGAAAGACTCGTCTCAGTTCTCATGTGTTCTCTACGTTTTACCTCATGAATGATCTTGAACTACTGAGAGACCCCAAATCCATGAGGTTATCAAGAAGATGAAAGGAGAGCAACTATGTGAGACACTGGTACACGGTAAAAGCTCCTTAATGTTAACTCTTATTATGGCCATGATTTTCATTATATTTTATTTTTATATGGAAATCAATATATACTATGATATCTTAATGGAGTTACTGAGGTAAATGAATTAGATAAAGTATGGAGCTAGTACAGGGTAGCCACCATGGAAGCTCAATACAAGTTATTTCAACTTCTTTTCTTTCTTTTCCCTTGTCTTCCAAAACAAACCTAAAAGTAGAAAGTAATGTCCAAAATAGAAAAAAAAAGATGTATTTCGTTCAAAGAAACCATTATCTTCCCCTCCCCAGGTAATTCTATAAAATCATGAGATACTCAAACTATCCTAAAATGGTCTTCAGTGTCTTCAGAGAGGCCCTGAGATTTCCTTCTTTTACTTGACATTTCTTGGTAGTTTTGATTTCCTCTTCATTCAAATATATTATGAGATGCAAGTTGGCAGATTACAGGAAGAGGGTGTTTCCAGTTGCTCCATGGCTTAAGATTAAAGTATTAGAACTACTATTTCTCAGGAAGGTGGGTAAAAGAGAGAATTCACTGAAATTCAGCATTAGACTGTTAGAGTCTTTCAGAGACTTGGAAATTTAGGTGCTTTGAACCAATTATGAGAAAGAGTACATTGGAGCCAAGCCAATAGTAGTAGCAACAACTGCACCAGTTCATTGAAAAGTGGAGTAAACAAAAACACAAAGAAATGCGATGGACAAATTTGTCATGGAAAAACCTATAGAACAGAAAAAAGAGCCTGAATTCAGCTGAACCAGAAGCTGCACAGCAAACTGTTTGAAAAGAGCTCTGTGTTGCTCAACTGGTAAGCAGAGAGCTGAAGCTAGGGGCATCTGAAGGAGGCACTAGCTGGGAGAGCCTTCAGAACATTGCAAACATGGCCATACTGTGCTGACAACTGCCTACTGTGTGGCTGGGGTGTACCTACCAAAATGTGAGTGAAACAAGCACAGAGAAGATTGCCATCAGCTCAGTGGGCAAGCAACTGCCTTGGTCTCTCTAAGGGACTAAGAGGAAATGGAAATGACTATCAGGTGTAGGCAGTGATCGTCCATCCTTATTGACATTTTTGACCACCACAGTGGAAAATAATTTTTTCAACTTTCATTAAGAATTTCTACTTCTCTCTCTCTCTCTCTCTCTCTCTCTCTCTCTCTCTCTCTCTCTCCTTACTGTGCTTATTGGTTCATCTATCTGTTTCTATTTTTCTCTCATCTTTATCATTCTTTTATAATTGTTCTTTGTTTTTGTCTTTTCTTTTGAAAACTAGAGGTTTTTTTTTTTTGATTGTGTCTCTTACTCTTCTTTTTTTTTAAGAAACAATTTCTCCTGTTCCTTCTTTCTCTCTTTACTTACTTTGTTCCTTTATTTTTTCCTCCTTTTTTACAGACATAAGTCATTACATCTAACATCTTTATCGAGATTTTGAACATCTAAGCATTCTTTTGTCTTTGTATTACACCTTCTTTTCTCTTAATAAATTATATTTTTACGATATTTTAGAACTAGGTTTATGTAATTACCAACCCTTCTGTTCACTTTAACCCAGTCAAGAGAAAGCTCATCTTGCTCCACACATAATCTAACCATGCTGAAACATCAACAATACCTTAAGACAATCAACAGAAGAGACAAAACCCCAAACAAATTAACACTCAGGTTCCAAGTCTGAACAGCTAAGGGAGCCTTCTGGTCCTACTCATATATTCTCCTATATCAGAGACAGAATTAATACAAAAAATGCATATTCCACACTGAAAAAGGATCCCTAGGTATATTACTGCCATACTCCTTTAGAATATGCTGAATGTTAAACTAAGAAGTGTAATAACAGAGGGTGTACCCCACATACCATTTTGTATATCCCACACATACCAGATCTAGAAGAAGGAACCCAGCCCTTTAAGACCTATAGGGAAAGTGAAATCCTCAAGCACTAAAAAAGTATACACTGTATCAAAGTAACACTAATCTTCACCAAGAAAACTAGCAGGGAAACCATACTACAAAATGCATTTTGAAATACATTAAAAAATGCACAACAAGCTTATTTTCCAAAACACTTTAGCAAGACAATGATGTGTCTTAAAAAGACCCACACTTAATGGAGGAAGAGATTAAACCCCAAAAGATGAACAAATCCCAACATCAGAATATAACAAATACTAAAACACAAGATAAAATGATTTCTCCTGATTCACCAAGAACTGACTCAAAGATACCAAAGTGTGGATGAAATGCCAGACTAAAATTCAAAAGAATGATTATGTTTATCATAATCAATTAATTCCAAGAGAACACAGAAAAAAGTGATTAATTAGATAAGTCAGTACAATATATGAATAAGAAATTAAGTAACAACACAGAGATATTGAACATGAGTCAAACATACGTCTTGGAAATGAAAGACACAATAAACCAAATAAAATGTTCAGTTAAGATGTCTCTAATAGAGTAGACATATGGAAGAAATACTCTCAGAACTAGAAGACAAAGTGCTTGCCTTGAACATTCTGAAAATATTGAAAAAAAGAAAGAATAAGTAGCCTTGATCAGAATATTGAAGAACTCTGGGACAACATTAAGAGAATTCATGACTATTAAGCTAGATGTACAGAAAATACTTAAAGAAATTCTTTACAGAGAAGAAATCAAAAATCAAAACCTAGAGCTCACAAATGGACAAACTGAAGTTGAAAAGTAGCTAAATAAATGAGAAAAAGAAACAAATTAAACATTAGAAATAAATCAAAATTACAGAGATCAATAAATACCTCTATATTATACCATTGAATATAAATAGTCTCAACTCTCAAATTAAAAAAAAACTAGGCTGGAAGCATGGATATAAAAAATAAAACCCAATTATATTTCATTTGCAGTACACTTGACTTATAGACAGAGAGAGCCATTGGCTAAAAGTAAAAGGATAGAAATTGATATACCATGCAGATGGAGCCTGAAAACAAGTGCAACTAGCTACTCTCATGTAGGACAGAACAGACTTTGAACTAGATTTAATCAGAAGAGGCAAAGAAGGTCATTTTATCATGGACATAGGAACAATCTAATAAACAGATACAGCAGAAAATAAATATTTATACCCCAAACATTGGAGCACCATATTCCATAAAGCAGGCACTAATTGATTAAAGACTCAGATAAATCCCAGTACTAGGTAATTTCAACACACATACCTTTCAACAGTATATAGGTCATCCAGATATAAACTCAGTAAAGACTCTTTGAACTTAAAATATAATTTAGGATTTAACAGACACTTATAGAATATTTTATCCAACAAAAACCAAATATATTTTTTTCTCAGATGCTAGCATATCCTTCTTTAAAACATACCACAGTTTGTGTCACAAAGTAAGTCTTAGCAAATACAAAAGAAAAAAATAATTGGTTTAATTCCTTACTGTTGAGAGCCACAGCCGAAGGGGCCCCAGCAAACTTCCAGCTGCCAGCAAACTTCCAGCTGCCAGCTGATGATTGGCTCACAGCGGCCCCAGCAACATCTAGCTGACTGGCTCCTCTGCGGTGATGCTCATTGGGCTGTTTCCCTGCCCTTTCAGACCACGGAGCTGCTCATTGGGGGACTTTTTTGGCTCCGCCCACGTGACCCAGCCAATCGGCAAGAGCAGGAGGATTGTGGGAGGTGGAGAGAAGCTTGTGTTGGAGAGAGAGGCTTGTGGGAAGGCGGTGGTGGCAGTTGGGGCTCTGAGGGTTTTTCCTGAGAGGCTGTTTTGTTTGGCGTGTGTGGTTCTAAAAATAAAGTTAGTTTCTTTTGACAAGTGGCTCCTAATTGTGCCCAGCCAGACTGTGGCACCTTACATTTTATCTAATTATAATGGAATAAAGTTAGAAGGCAACAACAACAAAAATACTATAAAAACTATATATAAACACAGGGAGATTGAAATAAAACAACTTTAAATGATGAATGGTTGATAGAAGAAATCAAGGGAGAAATTTAAATTATTAGAATCAAATGAGAATAATGATACAACCTACCAGAACTTCTGGGATGCTATCAAGGCAATTCTAAGAGGAAAGTTTATAGTTATCAATGGCTACATAAGAAAATCAGAAAGATCCCAAATAAACAATGTAGTGTGGATGCATCTCAAGGCCCTTGAAAAACAAAACAAAACCAATTCAAAACCAGTAGGAAGAAGGAAATAACTAAAATGAGAACTAAAATCAATGAAATAGTGAATAAAATAACAACACAAAGGGCCAATAAGATAAAGTGTTGGTTCTTTGAAAAGATAAACAAGATCAATAAACTTTTAGCCAAACTAACCAAAGTATTAAAAGACAAGACACAAACTAATATACTTAGAGATGAAAACACAGAAATCAACACAGACATAAGAGGAAAAAACAGAGGACCATGAGGGTCTATTCTGGAAATTTATACTCCAACAAATGGAAAAACCTCAAAGAAATGACTACATTTCTAGACACATATGACCACCCAAAATTGAATCAATAAAGACACAAAGGGCTGGGGTTGTAGCTCCATGGTAGAGCACTTGCCTAGCATATATGAGGCATTGGTTTCAATTTTCAGCATCACATATAAATAAATAAAATAAACATCCATTGACAACTAAATTAAAAAAAATAAGGACATAGAATACCTAAACAGAGCAATTAACTAGTAATGAGAGAGAAGCAGTAACTAAAAGATTTCCAACAAAGAAAAACACAGTAACAGATGGATTCTCAGCTGAATTCTAACAGAGCTTTAAAAAAGAATTAATGCTAATGCTCCTCAAATTATTCCATAAAATAGGAATGGATAGAAGACAGCTAAATTCATTATATGAAGCCAGGATCACACTCTCATGAAAATTAGGTAAGAAGACATCCAGAGAAGAAAACTACAGACTAATATCCCTGATGAATATAAGTGCAAAAATTCATAACAAAATATTAGTAAACCACATCTATCAACATATTAAGACGATTGTACAATATGACAAACTTGGTTTATACAAGGATTGCAAGGATGATTTCACAAATGCAAGTCTTTAAATATAATCTTTCACATAAACAGAATTAAGGACAAAAATTACTTCATCATTTCAATAGATTCAGAGAAAGTCTCTGACAAATTCAACACCCATTCATGAAAAAAAAAAAACAACACAAAAAAACGAAGAAACTAGGGATAGGAGCAGCCTACCGCAACATCATGAAGACTCTATATAATAAAGCTAATGCCAAGGTCATAGTGAATGCAGAAAAACTAAGAGCATCCTCCTTTAAAATCTGGAAAAATGTGGATGCTCACTATCACCATAATAGTCAATATAGTACTAGAAATTCTAGCCAGAGAAATTTAAGGCAGAGAAGGAAATAAAATGGGTATAAATGGGAAAAAAAGAAGTCCATTTATCAGTTTATCAACAAACTCAGTAAAGTAGAGTTCACAAAATCAGTCTACAAAAATCAGTAGCTTTCCTATAGACCAACAGCAAGTCTGCTGAGGAAGAAATCAGAAAAACAATCCCACTCACAATAGCCTCAAAAACAAAGCAGAAACAAAAAGAACTACTTAGAAATAAATCTAGTGAAGAAGATGAAAGACCTCTTCAATGCAAATCCAGAAAGCATAGGGTCAACACTCCAATGTGTAGGTGGATGCTAAGAGTTTCTCAGTTGAACTGCCAATGCTCAGAAAATAATACTAAGAACTAGTAAATGTGATGACATAAAACCAAAACCTTCTGCAGAATAAGGGACACAATAGTGTGAAGAGAGAACCTACAAAAGGGAGAAAATATTTGCTACCTACTCTTCTGACAAGCCTAATATCAAGAATATATAAAGAACCCAAAAGCCTCAACACAAAAAAGCACAAACAACTTATAAGATTAATAACTGGACAAATGAACTAAACAGCCCTCATTTTCAAAAGAGGAAATACAAATGACCAACAAATATACAAAAATATGTTTAACATCATTGACAGGGAAATACAAATAAAAAAATATACTGAGGTTTCATCTCACCAATCAGAATGGCAGCCATCAAAATACAAACAATAATAAATGTTGGTAAGAAAGTGGAGAAAAAGGAATACTTTTACACTGTTTATGCGTTGAAAATTAGTACAATCTCTAGGGAATTCAGTATGGAGTTTCCTTAAAAAATAAAAATAAAAAACCTAGGAGTGAAACCAAAACATTTCCCAATTATTCCACCCCTCGGGGCTTATGCAAAAGAACTAAAGCCAAAATACTGTAGCAATACATGCATAACCATGTTTATAGCAGAACAACTGATAATAGCCAAAGTCTGGAACCTGCTCAGGAGCCTATCAACAGATGAATAGATAAAGAAAATGTGGTCTATACATAGAATGGACTTTACTCATTCATAAGAAGAATGAAATCATGTCATTTGCAGGAAAATGGATGGGACTTGAAAACATTACGTTAAGTAAAGCAAACTATACTGAGTATGTTGATGATCATTATTTTCTTTCGTATGTGGAATCTAGAGTGGAAAAAGGAAAAGAAAAGTAGAGGTGGATCTCATGAAAATTGAGGGAAAATTGGTAGAGTATAGGGAAGGGGCCAAGGAAGGACAAAAGGGGAATGAAAGAGGAAATACTAGGGAATAATATTGACCAAATTATATTGTTATATCATGTACATGAATGACTGAATCCCATTATATAATTATAATGCCCCTCAGATTATGGAAAATTGTAAAAAGTAAAAAATAAATGAATATTATCTGACATCCTTTAAGAGAAATAGACCAAAAGAAAAAAATCAAAATAATTATTTTTCCCCCAGAAACATTCATACCCCAATCTTGCTTGGAACAAAATGTGATGAGATTATGCATTCTTTCAACAAATCTTACTGTGACAAAGACCAGTGACTGTTCACCTAAGGTGTATACTTCCAATTCACAGCATAGAGGTGTTGGTGGGACACAGCTGCAAAGTCTAGAACCATGATTTTTAGTCCCTATTGAATGTGGAGATAAACTTGTAACTGCCTTCGGGCCAACAGTAGGGTGTCACTTCCTGGCCTGACCCCATTCAGCACCCTCCCACTCCACCATCTGTCTGCCAGTTGGATGTTGAGAACTAGTTCAATCTTGAAAACAATTTTTTTTCAAGATGATAAACTCCCAGGGTCTCCATCAACATCATCACCAGTCAAAATTCCTATGAGTAATGGAGAAGTTTCTATTCTTTGCAACACCGAGATGCTCTGTTCTCTCCATTATGCAGCTGGTCTTTAACAATCTGTTTATTGCCTGTCTATAATGTACCACAAGGTTTCCAAGCACTGACTATTAAAATGATGGACCAAAGAAACGGGGTCACGCCCTCATGGAGACTAAGAATGGGAAAAGAAGCAAATGCTTTGAAAAACAATCACAATCCCATTTCAATGAGCACTGTGTCTAAAGGGGTATGAAGCAGTTAGTGTTTCAGCAGGGAAAACAACAATATCAGAGGTATGTGAAAGCAGCTGTTTTTGAGCAAGTTTTGGACAACCATTTTTATGATTTGGGGGCAGAATACTTTCTACATGGCCTCAATTGGGCTTAAATTCAAGTGATACCCTCTGGTCATTCCTGATATACATATTTGTTTGATACAATTCAGACCCAGGCTTGTAACTAAAGTCAGTGCTGTGAGTGACATCTCTCAGACTATGTAGGGAATGTGGAGAAAGAGGCATTGATTTTTCTTTAAGGCTATTTGGCTATATGGTATAGACTGAGATCCATTTATGGCTATCTTTCTACTACATCAAGTCAGCTTGAACAAGAACTAAACCAATCATAGAAAATGAGAGCTGAGAGATGAAGGGGAATAGTCATGCCATAATGGATTTTTTGGACACATAAGCCATTTTCCCCCTTAGAACAGGTGAGATATTTCTATCACATGCAACCTAGAGAACTGTGGTGAGTGTAAACTTACCTATTTTGTTCATTCACTAAATCTCATAAAATAATTTTTTGCAACATGTCTGAATTCAAACATAGTAATAAGAATTATGAGCTTTTTACTTTGTAATTATAATAGCCAGGTGATCACCGACAGCTTACTAAATATGTCTGAGCCAAAGCATCTCATTCTTAAATGTGTTGATAAAAATATAATGGTATCCACAATCTCTGCATGAAGAAATGAGATTGATGGATTCACATTTTAACATGTGATAGAATAAGTTCACATCATGACACAGATATTCCTCGTAATGTACCACAAGGTTTCGAAGCACTGACTATAAAATGATGGGCCAAAGAAGCAGGGTCATGCCCTCATGGAGGCTAAGTATGGGAAAGAAGCCTTCAGGCCAGCAGTAGGGGTAACTGGTGTCACTTCCTGGCCCTCCCACTGAGAAACAATGGAAAAACAAGTTTTAAATATGGAAACGAGCACAATATTCACAAAGGGAAACAATGAATCACCCAATACCAGAAACTGGTACCACGAAGCAATTCTGAATGTTGGACTGGTAGATACAGTTCAGACCCAGGCTTGTAACTAAAGTCAGTGCTGTGAGTGACATTTCTCAGACTATGTAGGGAATGTGGAGAAAGAGGCATTGATGCAAGTGCTAGCTGGATACGGGAATGCTAACCCCATGGGACAGAAGACTCTACAGGCCACTGCATTTGTGGATTTTTAAATAAATTTTGTCCATAGAGCTGGGGCCGGGGGAAAAAAGGCCTAAGTGAAGGAGAGAAGAACACAAGTGTCCACCAGCCCAGGAAAGAGAGAGTGAAGTTGATCTCCGTCAAAACCCTGGGTTGGGATGGGCAGAAGTTGCTCATTAGAGATGATTACCAAAGCCCTAGCCAGAGGCAGTGGTTCCTGTTTGTTATCCCAGCAACTTGGGAGGCTGAGACAGGAGGATCACAGCCTCAGCAATTTAGGGAGGCTCTAAGCAACTTAGTAAGACCCTGTCTCAAAAAAAGGGAGAGTATGAGTCTGGGTATGTGGACTCAGTGGTAAAGTAACCCTGTATTAAATCTCCATTGGGGGGAAAAATAGAAATTACCAAACCCCAAAGAAACACGGAGAGCTGGTACAGAATTCAAATCATTCCATTTGAATAGCTTTGTAATTCCTAAACTGAATTATTAACAAATTACCATCTCTTAGACCCAGAGCACCCCTGGGACATTGAAGGGAACGAAAGGCCAAAGTTTCAGAGATAACATTTCTAAAATCCAAGATTCTTCCATCAAAACCTAAAAAAAAAAAAATCATGTTTCTTGTGAAATCTCTGCTCTGATATCAATATTTGAACACCAACTTTCTTTTAATATAGGCAAGACAGATACTAATTAAATGAATGCATAAAGCATTAATATGGATAAAGGTGACCTTTATAAATGATAAAATGAATAATTCACCAGAAAGATGTTATAATCCTGTACCCATGTGTACTTAAAAACAGAGCTTCTAAAAATGAAAGCAAAAATGACAAACAGTTGATTAACTAAAGAATAGTCAATGAAAGGTATTAGCCTATTTTGAAAGAAATTATAAATCAAGCAAAAAACAACAACAAAAAAAACCCCTAAGGATATAGAGATTGGAAAATGTTTTCTACAAAGGTCAGAGAATAAATATTTGGGGATATGCACATGACATAAAATCTATAATATTTTCTTTTTCTCTATTACATATGAAATATTTTGTATATAATTATTGTATATAATATATTGTATATAATTATTTTAATGACATATAATATAAATTGTGATTAATATATAATTATATGTTACTTTGTTATACGATCCCTTCAGTATTTGAAGGCCATTCTGAACTCACTGACCACATAGAAGCCCAGCCTTGTACTGAATTTGTCTAGTGGATTATTGTTTCCAAAACCCCAGTCTGATAGACAAGAACACAGGTTACAGGACCAATCTAATAAACATTTACTACATCCTACACAGAGCAAACTCAAAAAACACATATTATGTTTGAGTTAATATTGAAAATTCATAATAATTAATCATATTATAATTCATAAAGCAAGTATCAAATGATAAAAGAACCAGTATCCTAAAGTCCTGACCTCTACCTAGAAATTCTTGAAGCACAGTAAGACAATGAAGACAAAGAAGAAAAATGAGGCCCCCAAAACAAAAATAAAAATAATAATAATAATAAAAAGAATCAAAACTGATATTATGACAAACTGATGAACAATATATAGAAATTCATGTATATTCTATATATTGTCAACATATTGACAACATTATCATACATTATCATTGTATAGAAAAATGATAATCTACTTTATCAGAACTAAAAGAAAGTTGATAGATATAGGATCTAAGAAAAATATAAATAATGCTTCTATATGCCAGCTAAAATCAATTAAAATAAATTACCTTTGTGAATAGACACATAAAATGATTTAACTAATGAAAATGTCTCACATTTTGAAAGAAAACATTCAATACTCTTAAGGTATGCCAACTATCACGAATTCATCTTTAATCAAAACCAATTTTTTATGTGATATAAAAAAGCTAATATTTAAGTTCTTATAGGAAGATGAAAATTCAAAAACGGCCATATCAAATTGTAAGCCAAAGTGGAGGAAAGCAGACTCCCCAGACCATAACTGAAATATATCAAAAAGCTATAAAAATAATACAGAAGGCCTGGGGCTAGGGCTCAGTTGGTGGTGTGCTTGCCTAGCACATGTAAGGGCTGGGTTCAATCCTCAGCACCACATAAAAATAAAACAAATGTATTGTAATTAAAATAAAATAATAATACAGAAACATTGTAACAAACCTAGAAAAGGGATTGCCTTTGCTCTTCATTTGTATTTTGATACATAATTATAACAAGAGGCCACAAAAATAGTACAGGGACAATGAAAATATACATGAAAAATAAACTGGATCCTTAATTGACATTAAAGACACACACACACACACACACACACACACACACACAGATGCAGATGGCATGCATAGATGATATGGATCTAGACAGATACATAATATATCAAGTGGACAAAGACCAAAATCAGAGGAAAGGTTGAAGAGCAAAATTAGCAAAAGTCTGCCACCCCTGAGCACAGAGAAAGGAGGGAGCAAGAAGGCAGAAGGGGAAAATTCACATTGCAAAAACATGAGCAGATGCTGAATTTCACTAATCATTCAGAAAACACTAATAACCTAATGAAAAACATTTTAAAACATAGTAATCATGAGACTGACCTTTTGATAGATGTATATAAATATAAATTATATAAATCAAAATAATAGTAAGTTGATAGTTAATAATTTAATGAAATTAAAATATTAGAATATAGTAGTATGGCTATAAAATATTAATTGGCACTTAGTTTAGTATCAAATACAGGTTATGTAAATTACATAAATTGATATTGTATGTTGGTGAAATAATTTTGAATATGATTTTTACTAAATTTAATAAAGTTCAATACAGCAAAGATTTAAGCAAATAGGTCGTAAATAAAACTATCACACAGTTACATGAGAAAACATGCAGAAAAAAAATCTAAGAAAAACTTTATAACAGTCAAAACATTGATATATAATAAGGCAGCAGGTGCACATGAATTACAGACCTACACAAGTCTTGGACTAGGAACTGATTATAATGCAATGTATTACATAATACCATGTAAGAAAACATGAAAATGTTTTACATATGGAAAGCAATAGACATTTTATTCAAATTATATATGCATTTTGTTATAAGTAGAAAGAAGTAATAAGAATGATATGCATACACATGTATATCTAATATTAAAACACAATATTAATTAATTAAACCCTTTATACATAATTAAAATGTTTAGAATAGACATTATTTGTAGGTACCTAGCATAATCAAGGTAGCTATGACAAAGTCTAAGAACCTAGTTCTTACCAAGTTTTTTATGGTGCTAAGCTCCCCCTCATAAATATATAAATACTAAATTAACATAATGAATCATGATGATGGTAATACTATGAAGTTGTTATTATTATTTATTATTATCCTCATTTTAAAGATGAGGTGATTGAGGAAGAGAAGTTAAGCAACACGTCAGGATCAGGATATCCACTCCCTTAATCACCTTGCAATCCTGTGTCTCCAAGGCAGGCATTTTCCACTTCAGGCTTAGCTCGCTCTCTCTCTCTCCTATTCAGAGTATAGGGAGCTATGAGGCAGTGTAGGAGGCAATAAATGAATGGTACCTGATAATCTACAAAGGTGTTTCCAACAGATGAGTTATGGATAATTGTTCAACAACCTGGTGAGACCAAGAGAAAGGAATGACATTTCTCATTGCAAAGAGAAAACCAATGCTCAGGAGTAAAGTGACTGGTGGAGGCTCACAGATTGAGGCAGTGGGAAAACCTGGGCTTGGATACGACTGCTCTTCTAACCCTAATTTGAAAGTAGGTCTCTGCTCTGATTGCATCTTGCTACCCCACTTAGGATCTTAAACTGGTCTACTGCAGCACAACTGAACACAGCAGTTCAGAGACAATAGAGGCACTGAGTTCTGTCCTCCAGGACCTAGTCTACGACGTGAGTGAATCAGTCTGCTCCCAAGAAGAATGCCTGCTTCAGTAATTTAGAGGTAGATACACCACTCACAGTGAAACAAAGAGGAAATTTCCTAACTCTGCAAGCAGGGCTCCACCAGATTAGCTGCCTAGTCTCCAAATATAAATGGAGAAGTTCAACTGAGCAGACAGGAGGTGGACTATGGTGGACATGGAATCTGTTAGACTTTTGAAATAGGGAGCCCATTGTTGCAGCCCATTGTTGGGAGTGGGACTCAGAGACAGCTTCCCAGTGTTTAACTAAATATCTACTCATTTGTTACACACACACACACACACACACACACACACCATACATGTTTTCCAAATGTAGTCTATACAATTTATTTATAATTGAATATTGTCTTATGACATTTTTACTTCAAAATATTGCATGTAAGTTTTAAATATTCTAAAGCATGGTGTTCACAAGTTCTTTAAGTTCTAGAAGTTAACACCAAAATACATTTCTCTGATTTGATATTTACTTTTGTTGTACTTCTGCGTTCTGTATGAAGCAGGTAAAAGTCTCCCAGGGAGAATTCCATGCAGGAATGCCCACAGTTTGCTTTGAGAGGATTCACATCCACTAAAAATTTTACCATAACTAAAGATGTAGAGCATTGTTAAAAATTTAGTGATACACTGAAGGCATTAACTTATAATGCCTTTTTTAAAAAAATCTTATTTAGAATATTCCTGATGTAGGAATTTAAATATCACCTGCTATTCTTAAATCTGTCTTCTTTTGTCTCAAGAGAGAAACTAGCTCCAGGTTAGAGTGGCTGGAGCAGACGGAGTTTTTCCAAAAACAATCTCTGATGGCCTATTTCCCCATCTTAATTATTTGGTATATATATATATATATATATATATATATATATATATATATATATATATTAAACTGCATAGCATGGGAAAAATGCAATAAAACTTATGTAATTCTGCCTTTAATTTATGATTGAAATACATCACAATTGTGCCTAAATGCCTGTGTCAACCACCCAGTCATAATAGGAGGAGAATGATAGTATATTCTCAATGTATTAAGCAGATTAACTATCAGAAAGTGAAGAATAGCATTTTGCACGTTTTCAAGGAACAGCTGTTAGAATTTTTTTAAATGTACAATCTGTGACTTTTCATATTTGTGTTTTCTATTCCTGTTTCTATTTGGTCCTCTAACCCCAAACTCATAAACGACATGTTGTGTCAGTAACCTTGATCATGACATTGAAAGAAAAAAAAAAGGAAGATTCTCTGGGAGGGAAATATGCTTCTTTTTAAAGCTAACCCTAGATCTCCTCTCAGCTGGTCATCTGAAATTTAGACAGCATGTATGTGTCCTGTAGGGACAGACTCTGAACGTGATAGGACAGTTACTGCACCGTCTAGGAATACAGAGATGGTGGAAGTCTTGAACAAGCGATATGGCAAAGGGCCTGTCTTAATACTTCAGGCTGCTCTCACAGAACACCAAGGGCTCTGTGGCTCCTGCACGGCCAGAGCTCATTCCTCAGGATTCTGGAGGCTGGAAGTCCAGGTGGAAATGCTGGCAGACGCCCTGTCTATTGAGGGCCTGCTTCAGGTTTACAGAGGGCATCTTGTTGCTGTGTCCTTACATGGTGGCAAGGACTCAGGGTCTCCCTCAGGCTTCCTTTAGAAAGGCACTAATCCATCCTGAGGACCCCATGCTTATGACCTAGAACGCTCCAAGGCCCATATCCTTATACCATCACCTTGGGAATCGGGATTTCAACAGACACATTTGAGGGGCATAAATATTCTGTTCTTTGGTCCCAAAAGAGATGAGTGCAAATGTTAAATAAGTCTATTAATAGCCATACAGGTTAGGACAAATGGCTTAACCTTAGATTTCAACATGTTGTCACATAGAGGAAACAAAATGTTTATTAGCTCTCAGAGTATCTATGAGGGTGACCTGGTAATTTATATAAAGCACTCACATAACATTTTAATAGTTTACATGGAGTTTTAAATTAGTGTGTTCTATCTTGTCTCTAAAACTAGACAAAACTCTAATAAAATGTTGCCCATTTAATCCCTGTATCAACCTTGAAATGGCATGATTTTCATTATTGCAGAGAAGAAAATAAAAAGTAAGGAAATCTGTGAGTTGACCACCATCACATAATCAAAAAGGGGTGAAGTTCAGGGGTTTGTCTTCTGAATCAAATTTGGAATCTGTCCTATACTCATGGGAATAGCAAGCAGTATGCCACACTGAACCGCATCCTCTGCTGTCTGTGCAAGGTGAAGCTCAGACCCACAAATACCAATGGCAGTGCAAACCTCCTTTTCAGTGTTTTTTACATAAACATGTTAAAACATAAGAAGGGTAAAACAAAAGGGGCTGGGCACAGCTCATGGCACAGGGCTTGCTTGCTTAAGCATTTGTAAGGCGCCGGGTTGGATCCCCAGCAGCACAAATAAATATTAAAACTCAGTCTAGACAGATGAATCACGTTCTGTTTAATGAAATAGCAGCAAACTTGCAATTTATTGATATATTCAGTCAATATTTATTAAGCAATTTCTACACAGTACCGTATCAAACAGGAAAGTATCAAGTAGGAACATTCTCCATATGCGTGCACATTTTTATGGAAGAAGTGTTTATCTGTATGGACTTTATGAAATTTTAGGTCAAATCTGCTATGTAAGATAATTTTCAAAACTAGCCTAAAGAGTGGGTTTTGTGCTACTTATCACTTCTTCCTCATGGTGACGCTGACTGTTCCCTTGCTGGTGAAGGCAGACCGTGTGCAATTCTAATACCAACTTATTTGTGTTGCAAATGAATTGGTCCTAATTAAATAAAATGCTGGTTCTGAGGGTGCTTTGACAATCCTTGAATCTTGGAGATATTGTGCCTTCACTACCCAGAATTTAGAAACAGTTTGCATCGGTCTTTAATTATTTTCCCCACCAATAACTGTTTTGTAAATGCATGAAAATGGCAGAAACTCAGTGAGTGCCGCTCTCCTTGACTGAAGGTGCATGGCAATGTCCTCTGTGAGATGCTGTGCGGCTGTGGTGGGAGGAGTTTAATTTCCCTTGCCAGGTTTCAAGGAAAAGCATCATTTTCCTGGCTGACTACTGCCCTGGATGCTCACCCATAACAGATGCACCTTTTCATTTTGTTGATTTCCTATCTACTGCCTTCAAATGCTTCCTCCTCCCACCTCATCTTCCATCGACCTCCCCATCCTGCCCAGCCCCGCTGCTGCAGACAGAATATGAAGTCAGAGAGAAACACAAAGCGGGTTCCTTTTGGAATCTGCTTCTCTGTCAAGCCAGGTCTAGTCCAGGGGAGTTAAATTGAAAACAGGAGGATGAAGCTGAACTGTTCTTTTGTTTCCTTCTTTCTTTCTTTTTATTTTTGTAGTGAATGTACACATCATTACAAAAATATGTTTGTGAGTGAATGGAGATGGTCTCTAAATTCCACATTAGGTCTCTATGTAGAAAATGCTGATAGAATTATTTATTACCAAGAGGCCCGTCTTTTATATACAATATGGGAAAATATGCACGGAAAGTATGAGAATCAGGACTCAATATATGTATGTACATTTTCACAGGTTCATATATTATTTTAGTCATTCAATAAATAAGAGCACTGCCCTAGCATTTCAGAGCTAAGTTGGGGACAGAGGAATAGATGTGGCCCCTGCCCTCAGGGAGCACCTGAAGGGAGGGAGACAGACTTCAGGGGAATAGGAATGGTGTTTTAAAGGTTACCATGAAAGTAGTCTTTGGCCAAGTTTCCCACTTTCTAATAATGGTTGGTTTAGACCAGAACCTGTGAATGGGCTGAAGCCAAAGAGCTGATCAGTGGAAAAGTGATCCCGTAGTCTGTGACAGTCAACTGCAGTCCTCTGTCAAGGGAGGGAATTTGCGAGGCACTTGCAAGGTGAGGCGTCATTCAAATAAGATTTTAAGAAAATCAGATAACAACCACCTTTAAAAAAAAGAGGTGAGGAATTATGACCTGTTCACTCAGGAAGGGAACAATATTTTCTCATCAGTATTCTCTTTATATTTAACTCCAGTAAAGAAGCATAAAATAGCAACACTTCTTGTTTATACTGCCTTTTTTGTTATTGTTGTTTTTTGTTTGTTTGGGGGTTTCTCCTTGCACGAATCAAACTGAAAGACCAAAAAATAAACTACACCCACACACACACACACACACACACACACCACTTTCATTGTACACATTGTCCCTGAGTGTGAGAAGTCTTTAAAATGATACAGTTTCCTTTAAGTCATAGTGGACAGAGATCTCGTGGGCAAGAGTCAGGGAAGGGTAGTGTAGATGGAATTTGAAAAAAAAAAAAAAAACACTTCAGGAGAAAGGCAAGGCAAGGAAGTCAGGGGCTCCATAGTGTGTCCTGGGTGCGTGCAAGCCGCTTAGGGGACCCATGCTTAGAGGGCTGTACTAGGAAAGAGAAAACCTTCTCTGGATTGAAGCTAATCCCTTAATCCCTTCCATTTGTACATCAATTTACAGTACTTCAAGCACTTTCCCAACCATTATCACATTTAATCTTCACAAATGCCAGGAAAGAACACAGGATGGGGATTAATCTGCCCTTTTTAATGTACAAAGGATAGGATATGAATTGGCCAAGGTCAGAAAGGCAGGGAGGGGCAAAGCTGGCTAGAGCCAGCTTTAGTTTCTTTTCTCTTATTACTTTTTAAACCCAGAGGGAGATATTAATTTGAGCCATGGGAAGAAACAAGTAAAGAAATGGCAGTCCTATGTTTTGTCTCAAGCTGTTTCAGCAGGTGGAAACTGACTGCTAAGATGCAACCCTCTCCCCTGTGCTCAGCACAGGCCTCTAGAAGTGTGATCCAGGGGCCTCTCTGGGAGCTCATGAGGGTGAGTTTCCGTCCTGCATCAGGATAAGGGGCTTGCACCACCATCACATCCACGGTCACAAGCACGCTGCTCCTTCCGGTGACATACTTTTTCATGGCAAGGCTTTCGTCAATCACAGAGGTGGCGTGTTGCCATACATGCTAGCACAGGTGAGTGATTTTCCATCACAAGCAGGCAGTGTACAAGCTCTTTGAGTACCAGGGGCTCTCACTGATAAAACGAAGGAAACTCAATTAACAAAGCTCTCCATGGTGAGATTTCTCTCCAAGGAACCAGTGATTCCAATGCAAAACTGCAAAATTAGGACTTTTTTTTACTCAGGCCTTGCGCACAACTTTCCCAGCCCTTGGGTCCTCTCTACAGGAATAAGCACCCAGCCATCCAGCCACAATCATTTGAGCACCTGTTCCTGGTTAGCTATGGTCCAGTAGCTGTTGGTGTCCACTGACATGGAAGAGAGCAATAAAGGATATGATAGAGGTATGCAGCGGTATGCTGTCAAAGGCAGCCCTTTACTTAGGGACATGAAAATAAAGTCTAAACGTTTAAAAATATTACTATGAGGGGCTGGGGGTGTGGCTCAGCGATAGAGTGCTAGCCTAACACATGTGGGGCCCTGGATTTGATCCTCAGCACCACATACAAATAAATAAAATAAAGGTATTATGTGTATCCATAACTAAAAAAAATTTTTTTTAATATTACTATGAGAATTACAAAAGTTTGCTGGAGGCGTATGTAACTGGAGGAAAGGAAATCAGTGAGTAGATATTGTAAGCAACCCAAGATGACAGCACTGGCTAAGGCAAGGAGAGTGGAGATTCAGGGGTGAGGGGTAGAAGTTTTAAGATTTTAAACTTGTTATCTAATTATAATACCAGGGGGAGAGTTTGAGAAGCAGGGAGGCATCCAGCACAAGAAGTGGCTGATTTGTACCATTTCTTGAACCTAAGTGCAAGTGGATGTCAGGGCCTGCCTGTCCCTGTCCTCTGCCCTCTGTCCTGCAGAGTTGGATTTTATATAGTGGCAACCTACTCACCTGTAGAAAGGGGACCCCGAGCAGTTTGGGGATCCCAGACTTCATCTCCTATTCTAACCTCAACCTGTTCTCTCAGATCTGGTGGTTGCTGCTGTCTTCCTGTGGTTTCCTCCACCATTGACTCTACCTTCCTCAGTGACCCTGGATGGGATCATTCAACCCCACTAACCTGCTGGAAACTGCCTTGGATAGTGTCCTGCCTGACCAGCACCCAGACTTGAGCTGTGCCTGAACTCGTTCCACTAGCCAGCCACCATAGCTTTTATAATTTTTCTGATACTGCAGATTGAACCCAGGGGTGCTGTATCACTGAGTTACACCCTCAACCCTTTTTTTCACTTTTGAGACAGCACAATAGGTTGCCCAGGCTGGCCTCAAATGTTTTATCCTTCTGCCTCAGTCTCCTGAATCATCAGGATTACAGGCATGTGTCATCACATTCAGCTAAGCCTTCATGTCATGAATGAGTGACTTGGTCAGAATGCAGGATTTTTAATAATTGTATTCATGAGTTATAATTGTACATCATAGTAGGTTTCATTGTGATATACTCATGCCTGCACATAGCATAATTTGGTCTTATTCTTTTTCTTGCTCCTCCCTCTATTACTCATCATTAATTCTACTGATTTCCTTTGATTTTCATGAGATCCTCTCTCCACACTCCTTTTTTAAAATCCTTTTTCCTTTCAAGGTTTTATGAGAGAAAAATATACACCCCTCAATTTTTTAAATCTGGTTTATTTCATTTAGCATGAGCTCTACCTCCACCCACTTTCCTGCCAACGACATAATTTCATTTTTCTTTATGGCAGAGTAAAAACCCCTTGTGTGTCTACACCATATTTCCTTTATCCATTCACCTGTTAAAGGACACCTAGGCTGAATTTGACTATTCTGAATTGCAGAGCAGTTTAAATGTTCCAAATGGCCTCGTATTGGCCATATTCTTCTTGAAGATTGCAGTGTGAATATTTCTCCATGGAGAACCCTGCAATCTGCTGCCCTGGTCATGTGTGTGTTCCCAGCAAGGCCAGGACAGGATGAGCAGTCACAGTGAGCATCTGTACCCAGTGCATGAGGCATGTGGGGGTAGGGGGGTTCTAATTGTGTCTGGAGTAAATTTTGTCTCCTGGGAACCTGAGGTGTACTGTGGCTCACTGAGGGTGGTTCTCCGCATGCAACAGATGCTTGTAGTCACACCATGCACCCACGGCTATTTAAGGACTTGGAAATTGCAAGTGGGGAAAGAAAGACAAGTTTTCTTTTTTCGGGAAGATGATATTTTAGTGGAGGGGGGTTGGATATCAACAAATCAAGTTCTATGAAGAAAATGAAGAAAGAGGAAGAGATCGAGGGAGGTGGGGGATGATTTTGAAAGCATGCATATGGGAGGCTCCCAGGGCAGGGTGCCTTTGAGATCAGAGAGGAGCATAAGCAGGGGTCAACCCTGCTTCCTGAGCAGGACTAGAGGCCAAGGGCACAGCGTGGGAAACGGCCTAACCAAATACAAAGATCCCACAGCAAATGTGTCTTGTATATCCGTGTAGAAGCCAGATTTAATACCCAAAATTCTATTCTGGAAGACCATTATTGCTTCTCGATTTCCCAGCTTTTCATTTTTTAGAGGAACAGTTTGGCACACTAGAAATGACACAGGCTTTGAAGCCATCTCTCTTTATCTCCATTAATTTAGTTTTAGGTGAAGTATTCACAATCTTGCTGCCCCTGTTTCTTTACCTGTGCAATAAAGATAAGAGGCTCTATTTTAGATACTCAGAGTCAGACTCAAAAGAGATAAAACATTTATGAGCACTTAGCAAATTTCCTGAGACATACCATACACTTAATAAATAGTATTTCTTTCTGTTCCTCATTAAAGAGGATTAACAGTATGATAAATGGGAATATCATTGCAGATATTATTAATTTCACAACTCTCCTATTTCCATTTAAGAGAAATCATTTTTATTAGTATAATAACATATGAATAGAAAATTGAACATCACAATATTTCTAAAGTCTACTAAATGTATTTAAACGTGGGAATTAAAAGATAACCTCAATATTTGAATAAACTGCTCAAATATACCTATTTCATTAGGCCTTGGGGTTTAGTGTCAGCAAAATATCAGAAAAAAATATCAAGATCAGTTAAAGTAGTTAGGCTTTCTTCATTTATCTAAAGTTATAATGAAAGGATCTGCCATTTTTGAGCTTCCCGTGTTATTCCTATAATCCTGAAAACTGTTCCAAATGTCAGGCATTCTTATTGGAACTCACCCACTGCAAATGACCAAAATTAACTCACAAGAGAGGTAATGCTGGTCCCCCAAACCGAGGATCCCAGGGTTGGACCACAACCAAGCATAGCTGGATTCGGAAGCTCAGATGGAGTTTTGACTTCAATTTTAGCTTTACTTTCTTTTTCAGTGTCCCTGATCTGCATTCCTCCATGGTGGCTTTGTTGTGAGGCTGGGGTAGAAAACACCTACACTAGAGCCCCAAGGTTCTTACAATATGGAAATTGAAGAACTCTCTCTTTCCCACTGGCTGCCAAACAATCCCCCCAGAGGACACTCATCACTCTGCTTGGAGCATAGGACTTTCTTTTTTTTTTAAATTTTTTTATTGTTAGTTGTTCAAAATATTACATAGTTCTTGATATATTATATTTCACACTTTGATTCAAGTGGGTTATGAACTCCCATTTTTACCCCGTATACAAATTGCAGAATCACATCAGTTACACATCCATTGATTTACATATTGCCATACTAGTGTCTGTTGTATTCTGCTGCCTTTCCTATCCTCTACTAACTTTCCTTTCACTCTTCCTCACCGTCAAGGTAACAAGGGCCACTATGCACTGTGCAGTGGGGAGGAGAACATGCCGAGTGCTGAAAGGAAACGGCACCATGACTGACAATCCTGGTGGCAGGAGTGCTGTCAAAGGAAGGGTGTGAGATGAGTCATTATACTCTCTGCTAAGTTGCATTTTTAACTTGCATATGAAAAAACTGAGGCCTGGGTATGTAAGACATCAAGCAGACCCGATCTTGCCCAAATCACACAGCTAATTAGCAGCAGAAATTGAAAACCATGATTGATGCTGAAGCCTGGGATCTTCCGGCTTCCACTTCTTCTCCAGCCCTCATGGATGGAGGCAACGGATCTCCACACACACCTCGACAGGGAGAGCCAGATCACTGCACGGCATCTGCAAAGTTTAATGGACTTTCCGTGCATTGCATTCTCTCTCTGTTTGGGGCTAATTCTAATATATGTTTATTAGGTTATTTGAACCCTTGGATTCGTTGTGTTACTTCTTACTTTTCAAATGCAATCTATTAAACCGTGGAAATATCAGGAAAGGAGCAATTAAATGGAAAGGGCCTTGCCAAGTACAGCTGAACTAAGTAAGTTTTGGATCTGGACCAAAGCTGATTTCCCTGCTAAGTTCCCAGGCCACAGAGGGTATCAGAAAAATGAAGGAGTCAGAGTGATGGTTTCCAAACTGTGCCCCATAACCCTGGACCTCCAGGCTTCCTCAGGGCCCAGGCAGCTCCCCCATCCCCTGTGCAGCTGGATTCGCACCATTCTAAGTGAGAAGATCCCACTTTAACAGGAAGGCATACAGACCTACTCTGGATCTGACAGTGGAGTGTGACTGTTGGTATTATTTCTAGCACATGTAGTGGGGTTGTTTGGGCAAGTTACTGGCTACACTAAGACTCGGCCATCCTCTTAAAATATATATGACAAATGAGCCCAAGTCCTATTGTAGTGCCCCATACTCTATTTATCCACATTACCCAATACCTCACTTCTCCATTCTCATTCACAGAATGTCATAAAAATGTTTATGTTGTAGCTATGTGGTTATTAGAAGCAAGCCTGCTTCCTGGTACTTGTGATAGGAGGGGCTACTTCTTTTTGTACTATCATTCATATCAGTAAGCATTTCTAACATAAAATACGGTGCTATGTACATGACATCCATCATCTAAGTAACACTCATAATAATTCAGTGGTAGTTTCTATTCTTATCCTTAGTCTTGAGATGAAAAACTTAAAGACTACAGATTTCAAATTAACTAGAAAAGACTGAAACGTTTTAAATAAAAGGTGTCTGAGTTCCATACTTGGAAGGTATGGTCAGCACTGCCTCCATGAACAGTACAAATAAAAATGATAATTAAATATAGACACAAGTAAGAATGAACAGACTAACCCTTGCTACTAATTCTGCAGGCTTTCATCCAGAGTTCAGCTGGCATCTGGTTCCTACAACATAAAAGAACAGAGGAATCACAGGAGGAGGGAAGTCTGAACCCTACATGGCCAGTTAAACAGGTCTGGTGCCCACAATCCTTGTGCTTTTCCAACAGATGCTAAGCCTCCATCATGTCTGTGGTGGCATGGTCGATATGAGTGACCATGGTAGCACTATTCTCTTCCCTGGGGTTTTGTTTTCCTTCCCAGGATGGGAGGTAAGACATACGCTGTGTGCATTAAATATTCACTAACCTCATTATTGCTAAAGATAATCGCATAGGCCCGTTTTGCTTGACTGTGAATCCACCTTTGCACAAAGCAAGTCTCCTCGCCTTTACAACACCTCCACTGCACGGCATCTGCAAAGTTTAATGGACTTTCCGTGCATTGCATTCTCTCTCCGTTTGGGGCTAATTCTAATATATGTTTATTAGGTTATTTGCACCCTTGGATTCTTTGTGTTATTTCTTACTTTTCAAATGCAATCTATTAAATCATGAAAATGTCAGAAAAGGAGCAATTAAATGGAAAGGGCCTGTGTGGCCTTCCTTCAGCTGTACAGGGGGTGACAAGCAGGGCCCTTTGGCACCCTCTCTTTTGTAACTGGTCAAGGATGTATTTGTTGAGCCTGGAGCATGGGCACCCAGACTTACCTAGTTTACCACTTGGGAAAAGTGGAGAGCAACGCTGATCAGGACTCTACAAAAGAAACCCCCGATTTTCCAAAAGAGCTGTTCAGAATCCACGGGTGCTGCTGTACCTTCGGGGCTCTCGGAGGGGAGTTCAGGCTCAGATCCACACAGCCAGCTCCATTGCAGCGAACAAATGCTGAATGGATGGATGGTGACCTCTTTTAACTGACTTTTCTCTGTGAAACTTTGTGGCTTCTGCCTTTGGTTGGGGGGATGTCTTGGTATCTGATTGATCTCTCTCAAATATGCCTATACTGAAGAAAATCTCCAAAGCTTTCAAATAATTGTTGTGTTTTGTTCCCTGCAATTTAGTGCTCATTACACTCCTCTTGGTGTTTCCCCACTGCATTAGTATTCAGTACCATTTTGGCACTTATAACAATGAGTAGCGCTGTTCATCACTTGCTTGTCTCTTTCAGTATCATGTGGGTGCGCCTCCCTACTCAGCAAGCATCTGTTGGCAGAGATTGTAAGCCCCGTTCCTGTGTACACCCAACTTGTAAATTGAATAAACAACCCTAAGGTTAAGTGCTCACAGTGCCATGGAAGAATGGGGGGGGGGCAGGAAACAGATTAACAATAGCATTATTTTCCAAAGTTGTAAATGTATACACACAGAAAGAAAGAGAGAGAGAGAGGCAAAGAATTGAAGGAGCACTGAAGAAATGCCCAAGTGACAGGAAGGGTCGGATGGTCTTCCAGAAAAAGAGACACCTGTTCTTCCTTTCTTATCAGTTCTTCATTTTATCACACATCAAGAATTGGATAGAATCTGGGTACAAATATTTATTTTAAAATTGCCAGTTTCCAACTGAGGGTGGTTCAGGAACTTCATAAGAGTGAAGATTTGACTTTCAAGGTCTCTCTCAGTCTCAATCCCAATTGACGCCATGCATCATTCCATTTCCTTTGAGAACGATGCTCCAGGCATCTTTATGCTTACTTTCATTTTTCTCTAGAGCATCCTATCCATCTCCTCATGAAGACACCTCTTTTCAGCATACAACTGAAATTTCAATAGAAAGAAATAGAGATGTGAAATAATGTACTTTACAACTTCCCGGATTCAAGGAATTTGTTGCCTTTCTGTATTCTCAAAGAAGGGAATGCTCTACCCCAGGCAAGCATGACCCCTTGGGTATTTTGCTCTTTAAAACAATAAGAAATCATTTTATCTCAATTAGAGATATGAAGCAGAGAACCCTGACACACCAGGCATCAAAGTGTAAGAACACAGGCCAAGGGATGGATGGTGCTGGAAGTCATTATGTTAAGTGAAATAGCAGTCAGAGAGACAAGTACTGCATGGTCTCACTCATGCAGAATCTGAAAAACTTGACTTTCATAGAGGTGGATAATGGAATGATGGCCCCAAGCCTCTGCAGACAATAGCTGGCAGGGAAGGATGGGAAGGCTACGGTATGTATCCTAAGCTACAAAAGAGGGAGAAAGGAGTTTTTTAGTCCGGTTGCATAGTAAGTCTGTGATTATAGATAAGACCAATGTGCTGCATATTTCAAAAAGCTACAAAAATATTTTAAATGTTTTACCTTTAAAATTTTAAATGCTTTAGGAGACAGATATGTTTACCTTGATTCGAACTTTACACAATGTTTATGCATAATGAAGCATTACATAATACCCTATAAAAATGTAAAACTTGATGTTTCAATTTAAAATACGTAATTAAAAGGGCATAGGTGTTAGGATCAGTAAAAGAGGAGTTCACCATCTTACCCTGCCAATCACTGTGAACTTGGGGAAGCCATTTACCTATCTAATCCTCTATTTTCTTCTTGTAAAATAGATATAGTATCATTAACTACCTCATAATTTGAGAATTAAAACTGAGAATGCATGGTGAAGAGGGCTTTTGCCAATAGTTATTCATATTAAACATTCATCTCAATTCTGAAAATTCATCCTAAGATCAAGTGTGTGCAGTGATTGGAAAATTAGAAGAGCTTTTTGGAATCAAGATGGAGGTAGTGTAGACAACCTCAAACCAAAGGAGACACAGGATGTTAATTCCAATGAGAAAATACTTGATAAAAATCAAGCGATGGGAAAATTTTACCTAATCATTCTTTGGGGGCACACATTACAAAATACTATTATTTAAAAAATGGTTAGTGAACCTCCATTCTTCACAGGTACCATATAGAACATTTGAGGAACGCAAGAGTGAATTGATTCCTTGAAGCAGAAATTGTATTTATCTATTTTTTGTATCTACAATATATATCAGATGTTAGATCATCAATAAAAGTGTTTTGAGTGAACGGAGTAGAAAAAGCCTCAATTTGAGCCTTGTACCTTAGCAAGTACCGATAATGCAGTACAGAAAGTGGTGATGGCTCTAAGTTTAATACAAATGGAGACCAAGGAAAATACCAAAGTGTGATGGATCAAAATGAAGAAAGAGAGTTTTAAAACCATCCACAGAGCTCTCCACCTGCAAAACCTTGGGTGAAGCCTCAGTTCTAATTAGTGATTGCTGAGTGCCAGGATGCACAGGCACCAGCGATTTCACACACCATGCTCGTGCACAGAGGAGCTTCTACACCCCAGTCTGCAAAACGAGGATCATAGCTGCCTGATATCCCTGGGCTCTTTGTGAAGTTTTAATGGATTAGTATGTATAAAAGCACTTTTCTAACCTAAAATGTGTTTTTCAAGTGTGCATTGTTGTTGAGACTTCAGCACAGGGAGTTCATTAAATGGAAAAAGATGACTTTGAGGTGGAGCAATGAGCAGAACAACCTCCTCACAGGGATCAAAAACCTGAGTCCTATTACATTCTATCTATTGAAGCAGGACATCATGTAGCATTTATGAATGTTGCAGAAGAGAAAAAAGAAAAATGTACTAATTGAATAAAAGTGGGATGTTTATTATTGCAGAAATGTCATTCAAAGAACTTCAGAAAACATGTTCAGTTAATTAGCTATTATGATCAGGTATCTATGGAAACAGTTATAAATCAGTACTCAAAATATGCAATCATTTGCCCATTTCACAATAATAGTTACCAGTAGTTTCTGCTTTAACAGGAAATATGAGCTCAAAGAAGCAAATCTAGTTCAGGGATTTATTGCAACATATGTAGGAGAAAAATTGTAGAAATTTAAAGCAAAATAAAATAAAGATAAGGATTAAAAAACAGATCCAGGTGGGAATGAGGGATTACAATAGGAAAAAGGAACAATTCTGCACATCTGAAGGTGAAGCCTTTCTCATGTGTTAGCAGCAACATTTGCTGTGCCCTTGTTAAGATAACCATTTGAAGAACTATTTTATATTATCAATAATACAAAAAGCATTGAGTTTTCCCTATATTTTCTAGCACTAATATTTTATTTTTTTTTAGTTTTTTATGTGGACACAATATCTTTATTTTACATTGATGTGGTGCTAAGGATCGAACTCAGTGTCTCAAGGATGCTAGGCAAGCACTCTACCACTGAGCCACACAACCCCAGCCCTAGCACTATTTTTTTAAAAAATATTTTTTTCAGTTGTAGATGGATACAATACCTTTATTTTATTTATTATTTTTATGTGGTGCTGAGAATCGTACTCAGTGCCTCACACATGCAAGGAAAGCACTCTACCACTGAGTCCCAGCCCCAGCCCCGCTAGCACTATTCTTGAGATACAAAGATGAAAAGAAACCAGTCTCTATCCTTGAAGAACTCGTAACATGGAAATTAGGGGAAGGTATAGAGGGGGAGATACAGGAATTCTGAGGATGTAGATCAGGGCATTTTACATTTGGTGTCAAGGCTGGGAATCAGTGAGAACCACAGGGAGAGGTGACATTTAAGCATGGCCTCAAACCAGAGAGCTATTGATACAAGAAGAGAGCGTGGACAGGAAATACACCAGCAGGTGTCACGACTCTGCTTTCCATGCCCTGTGCACCAAGAGTAACTGAAGTCATGGGTTTTTAGAGTCTTCTGAGACTTTAAACCCATCCAAATATGCCTTCATTTAAGCCTCATGATGACCCCACATTAAGTATTATTACTACCTGTCAAGTTTTAAAATAAGGAAGCAGATTCTCGGAAATATTAACTAATTCACCCATGATTGTCCGGCCAGGATTCAGCATTTGGAGTAACTGCCTGTTTTCTGAGCCTACGGTCTGCATCCAGTTTCCTACTCTGATTCTTTTTCTCTATTAGTCATGCCCCTGCTCTTCCTGCCTCCTGTTTGAGGTCTCATATTCAAGACTTCCAAGACACTGTCGGGTCCAGGCAGCACCCAACCTGGAGCTCCTCTGTTGAACACCACTCTCACAGCAGGCAGCTCTGTGGGTTCTGGCCCCTCTTACGTGAAGCCTGCATGTGTTTTGAGGTTCAGAGGTGCCCAGAGCAAGAGGCCCATGAAAAAAGGCATAATTTACAACCAGTAATTGCCAAGGGGAGCTGGGGTAGAAAGGGTTCAGAGGCATGAAAAGCACTCATACCACATAAATGGGTCTGCATTTCAAATCTTCTCCTCTGAGCAGAGGCTGAGCCCCGTGACACCTGCATGTCTTCAGAACTGCCATTGACCCACTTAGCTGGCCCAAGACACTGATCTGTGAAGGGACTTCTCTTTCCCACACTCCTGGCTTATGCTGCAGAACCAAACCGGGAATAGACCTTTGATGTGAACACCAGCCAGGTTAGTCATTGTGCCAAGTTTCTGACAAATTTCTTCTAGGCCAGGCCCATGAGGGAACTGTTTTAACCTTGAACCTTCATGTGCTCCTGAGTTCTCTAACATGACCTTCCTAATGGTGATGCTGCTACCTAATAGACAATCCCCAGTAATGGATGAGAAGGAATAAGTCTGTATGTATCTAGGCCTTAAATCTACACTATATTTTAATTGGATAATTATGTCATCAAAGTTTCTAAGAGGACAAGTGTATATACACATATACATAAATATACATACACACATGATTATTATTTATTAAAGTATCTGAGGAAGCTGAGACACAGAGACGCTACACAGTTAACCAAGGTAACACTACAAATCAGTCCTGGAAGCAGCATTTTAGATTAAGGCTTAAGATACTCCTGTCAGCCTCCATTATGCTGAATCTAGATTTTAAAATGTCAGTGAGGGTGTCAGGCAATTGCAATTCTTGTGCATTCCTGGTAGAAATTACACTGATATAAGCAAATTGGCAAACCGTCTAGCAGAATCTTTCAAGGATGGACACATACACACAATATGAGCCAGCAATTTTACTCCTAGATTTCCAACAACAAACTTAGACCTTTATTCACCAAACACAATATTCAAGAACATTCTTACTATTCATACTAGTCAAAAACTGTAAATTTCCCACATGTTTAGCAATAGAAGTTTGGGTAAATTGACATTTGTTCACACAACAGAATACTTCACAGTGAGGAAAAATTAAAACTTAAATCTTGCTGAGAGCCACGGCCGAGTCTGTATGGCCCCTGGCATTTTGCCAACAGTATTGGTTGACAGGTGAGGCATTACTATCCTCCTTGGCCGCTACTTTTGAGTTCTCGCGCTACTTTGGAGTTCTCATGGGGATTCCAGGGGATTCCCCGAGAGTTCCCATTGGTTGGGGAAGTGCAGGAGGAGGGATTTCCGGGAGAGGGATTTCCGGGAGAGAGATTTCCGGCTGGGGTTCCTGGAAGAGCCGCATGCCTTTCAGAAGAATTCCCCGGGAGCGTGTGTGAAGTGTTTTCTTGCAGTTCAAAAATAAAGTTTGTTCCTGCTTCAGTGGCTCGTGATTTGTGCCCAGCCAGACTGCGGCAATTGGTGGCCCGTTACGGGGAGCCCCGGGACACTCGGGGGTAAGTGATGAAAAAAGAAGCTGCCTGTCCATAGATAGGACGGGAGCAAATCTGCTCGTCCCTAGACAGATAGGGCGAGAGGAAGAATGGCCATTTTGAGAAAATGGAGAAGATTGATACAGAATGTTTGTGTCTTGTTTTGTCTTGAAATGTTGTATTGTCTTTGTGACGAAAATATGGAAGGGGTGAGAAGTAAATTGATAAGGGAAAGAGGCACCCCAGTGGAACCAAGAATAGTTAGGGCATGTATTGATGGAAGCCCAGGAACTCTAGTCAGAAAGAAGAAAGTTCAGAGGAGGAAGGATTATCAGGAAAAAAGTTGCAGCAAAAGGCTATTACTGAATACTTTTCGTTACTGGAGGGTGTGTAAATTGGCGCGGCGGCTGCCATGTGCACGAGCCAGTCATGGCACAGCAAGGATTTTCCAAGCAGGGGCAGCTGGCTCCTCCCTGTCCCCCGCCCAGGGAGCGGGATGCCACGGCGAGAGCCCAAATCCAAACCTGACCCGGAAGCAGTTTGAGTCCAGGACTCTCCCCAGGGCCATCTGGGGCTGCCCGGGACACTACAGCCGGTAGAAGATGCTATAGCGTCCCTGATGTTTGGTCATTTTCAATGCCAATAACTAAGCTACAATGGTTCTCCCACACCTGGAGGCTGATGAATAATGAGCACTATTAAGGCTTATTTTAAATGTAAAAAAAAAACCCTTGAGATAATGTACTAAATTGTTCAGAAGGTTGTTTTCTTAGTGGAATACTACAGGATTTTCTTTAACATCATTGCTGGAGTTCCTGCCTTGGTCCCAGTGCCGGTGAAAACGAGGATGGAAGAATTTCCAGTGTTGCTGAGAACCGGACGAGACTTTGGCTGAGAACCAGAAAGACTTTGGATCAAGCTAGCTGCCTACAGAACTTACCTGGACTGTGAGTTAATCTATTGAGACACTGCTTTACCTGGACTAAGACAACAAACTGTAATCTACAACAAATTGTAACTCGGTATCTTTGCTAACGGTGTCATTGCTGGTAAAATTTTTCCAAGGGCTTCTTGCATGGAGCCATCAATTGGCTTGGTATCATGGCATTTTGTATCCTCCCCTTCTGCTTGTAGCAGATTGTTTGTGGTGTTTGTGTAAAAACCACTATGGTCGTTATTTAAATTAAACAAAAGGGGGAAATGTTAGAGTCTGTAAACAAGTCTGGATGGCGCCTGGCATTTTGCCAGAGGGAGTGGTTTGTGAAGTAACGCCAGCGAGCCATTAAGTGTGGAGATTCCTTATTGGTTGACTGCTGTATCTAGTTTATGCTAATTAAGATAAGCTGTGTGGAATGTATAAATATCCCTCCGGTCCTACAATAAACGGCTCCCTCTCCTGCTGTATCAATGTACACAAGTTGCTCGTCACCCCCCGGTTATTTTGCTGCAGCCGGACTGCGGTAAAATCCCTCAATGCTTTTAAAAAGTCTCATCAAAGACGAGTGAAAGATGCCAGATGAGAAGCAGCACGGGCCACATAGTCGGTACATAAAGTTGGGACAACAGGTCAAGCACTTCCTAGTGTTGGAAGCCAAAGTAAAGTTCACCTTTGAGGAGTGGGTGTAAGTGGAAGGGGACAGGAGAGGACACTGTGCTTCTGGTAATGTTTTGTTCCTTGGTTTTGGCACTGAATGTGAAAATCCATCCTAGTTACTCACGCACTCGCCATGATAAATGCTGTACTGTGACAACATTATTTTAAAAGTGATGTTTCAGAAAGTGTTTTCTCTCATCTCAAAATGCAATTTGGAGTCCCTGGTTTTCTGTCCTTTCTGCATTTCCTGGAGCCATTCTGCAAACATACTCTCAAAGGCATCCACACTCCTCTGAGAGCACTCTCTCACAACTGTATACCCACACATGCACACAGAAACATGCAGACATACACATGTACCCACATGGACATGCATGTGCGGCTGCACACACACACTCGTCTGGGTTATGGGATGTCTGTCATGATGGCCTTTTCCCTGTCTGCATCATCACCTTCCAAGCTCACCATTCAGGAATTCCAAAACTGCTTTCTCCTTGTTCCTTGCTGGACCTACCTGAAGGTCTGACACACAGAGAAATAAACACACATTTATTAGTCATGCACAGAAGCTTGGTCAGGTCAAAAGCCATTCAGTCTTCAGGCTCTGCTTAAAATGACATTTTCAGGGAGCCCTTTCCTGGCCCTTGCTCTATTTTAGAATCTCAAGTCAGAGTCCCATAACACCTTATATGCCCCCTACTATGAAACTAACTGTAAATAATAGTACCTTGTGGAAATATCTGTTTCAGCTTTCAGGAGTCTCAGCACAAGGAATTCAAGCAGGTGGCTTCATCTAGAAAGTGTGGATGTCAGTGTCCCTGTCAAAAAGTTAGGAGAAAAGTAAATAGAATGCAATCTTTTCAGGAGAGGGGAAGAAGTCTTTCTTTACACTTGACACGAAAGTTAGCCAAGGAGTTCACTCGTGTCTGTATGAGCTGAGGGAAGGTCAGATCCCTGGGTGGATGTAAAAGGAAGAAGGACAAATAGAAAACAGAGGAAATGAGAGACCAGGCAAAAGGGAGAAAGAGAGAGAGAGAGAGTAGAATGATTCCCATTTCCCAATGCCAGATGAGAAATCACCTCTGACTTTGAGGAAGGAACAGTGTAGAGATAACATTTTATTTAATCTCTGAATTCATTCTGGGATAAAATCATGATCAGGTGTGTACTTAAAAAGCCTCTGTGTTCAATGATAAAGAACATCTACTCTTGAAAGTTCTCACAAAGCTCAAGAATAAAGCATGCAAAGTCAGGGGTAACATCATTTAAATCATGAAGCAGGATTACCACCGCCATCGTGTCTGATGTCACTGTGGTACCAAACACCCTTGCTTGTGTCAGGAGACCACACCTAACTGGGATAAAGTGCAATCACAAAAATGATCACTAAATAGATTTTTTTGGATCTCTCCTTCCTTTTAGTTTCTCACCTCTCCTGCACTGCTGAGACTCCCCAGAGATGTTGGGTGACCACAGAGTGCTCACAATTTTCCTTCTTTGCCTGCTCCAGCTTCCTGCCAGGGTCTGCTGCCAGGGCTTGATGTCTCCAAGTCCACCATCAAGGAGTCACTGTTCCAAGTGGCTCGGCCACTGCCCTGGGAAATCATCTGCCTGTGGCTGATTCCCATTCAGTCTCCAGGCTCTGCTTAAAATGACATTTTCGGGGAGCCCTTTCCTGGCCCTTGCCCTTTTTAGAATCTCAAGTCAGAGTCCCACAACACCTTATACGCCCCCTACTATGAAACAAACTGTAAATAATAGTACCTTAAGGAAATATCTGTCTCAGTCAAAATCTTACACTTGGTGCCCAATATGTTTCAGCACCCAGCACAAAGCATGAGCATAACACATGTGAATATGAGAAAAAATGTGCTAAGTTTCATTGCACATAATAATTATTCTGGGATTTATTTATTTTTTAATGTAGACATATCAGATTCCGTGATTCTCTGATGGAGCCTGGGAATTAGGAGCAGATCAAAGACTTTTCAAATCTGATGTATACAAATATTCATCAGATACTTATTGAATAAATTCATGTCTGGATGGATGGATAGATAGACGGCTAACAAAGAATGAGCACATCACTTATCCATTTAATTAATGAATAGACAAATAAATACACTGATGATTTGAGGCTAGAGACTGTACTGATTGAATTCCTATTCTGCCTGTTCTTACATGAGCCAGGCCTGAAGAGGCAAGTCTTCCTTTGACATCTCTTTAAACACAAATGCTCCTGGATGAAATCATCATCATTATATTGTATACGCCCCATCAGCACCAGAGGAAGCCTTTGTGCTAAGTCTTTATGGAAGAAAAAAAAAAAACAACTGGGAACAAGGGAAGGTGGCAATTGACTGGAAAACAAACACTAAGTTGCCGTTGTTTAAATAAACATCATCTCCCCAACGAGAACTCCCCAAGACCAACCCTGCATAAATGCAGAGCACATTCATTACCTGAAAATGAATAAAGCAGTATTTATAAAATGAGCAATTTGGATTTGATTAATGTTTATAAATGTGTTTACATATGAATTGAATATTAACCTATAGCTTGAAAGGGTTTAATTAACCTTGGAATATTGTTTTGGAGCACAATGAAAAATACCCAATTCACAAAGGGGAAGGCAGAGGATATCTGCAAGCACAAATGAGGTCAATTAATTAGGCAATTTGCATACATTTAAATTGTTATTTTCAGAACAATTTTTTTTGACATTTGGCTCTTCCTATTCCCATATTGTGTTTTCAACCTTCTATTTATACAACACATCAATCACCCAGCCACCCTGAGAGCATCATGATCAGCTCAGGAACCCTGAAGCCCAGTCTTCCTGATAAATAGGCATCATCTCTGCAAAGAAGATGCATTAACCCATCCAAATAAACCCCAGAGTGATAGGGGGAACTCAGATTAAACCCATAAAATTGATACAGAACTGCAAGATAGTGGTCCACAGGAATAAGAACATGATACATCACAGAAATTATTGATAAAAGGACAAACGAATGAATGAAATGTGGCATGGATTTTCTAGATTATCAAATGCAGTGCATGTTAAAGCTCATTTCATATGGTATTATCTCAACCTTATATAACCAGACTTTCAGCTATGCTTTAGCCCTCTTTATTTTACACATCTCATCTGTTGGGGAGATTTATGAAATCCTACCTCATTTCTCATTTGTAAAATTTCCTTTTGCAAATGAGGTATTTTGGTACTTTGGATTTCAATCAGCTTCCATGAAGGATCCTCATATTCACCAATATTGAGTATCAATATTGAGGCACCTAATGGAAAATCAAATAGCTAAATGTGCACGTGCTCATAAGCTTAACTAGATGAACAGTGATACCTAACCTCTATCCACTCCTCACCAAATTCACAAAGGAACCACTGTTAAGAATAGCACCAATAAGAAAAAGGCCATACTGTATAGATACTGTCATGACTGATGACATATCTTAGTTGAACAAAGTACTACAACAGGCATTATTCAGTATCTAATCTGCAAAAAAAGCATCAATATTGTTATTGTCCTCACTTGAAACAGGATAAAGTATGTTCTTTTCATCAAGGTAGGTTATCTGAAGCATTATCAATGCTATACTTAACTTTCATCTTATGGCTTTCTCAACCTCAGGCCAAAAAAAAATAGACACAGAGTACAGTGCAGAAAGGAAATCTGCTTGCTAAGAATGGGGCTAGCATCTTGTATGGCCATGTGACACCCCTAGATGTCACAATCATCAAGACACTTGAAAACATTCTGTCCATCTCTCAGACTCCCTAATTTATTGGATGATATTTTCAAATGTTTGAAAGTGAACCAAGAGACATAAGAATGAAGACGTTCACAATGCCAGAAGCAATCATCATGTGAGGTAACAGTAAAAGTGAAAGTCCATAGAACTGTAGTCAACCCTGTCCCTCAAGTAGTTCAATGAGGTCTAAGTTTAGACAGAGCCGGATGAAAGCAAATCCCTCCATGATTTAACTAATGTGTTGGATGGATGGAGGTCAGATGTTCTGAAAGGAGAACTAATTCCTGAAGGGCTTTCTGCTAGACTGAAATCACTCTTGACCCACTTTGCAACCTTGCCACTCTCTGGACCCAGACAATCACTTGAATGCTGCATTAGGTTCTGGGAAAGGTATGAGCATGTGCTGTGTGTGGCACTGAAGCTATACTCATGTCAGCTTGTTAAATATGTCATCAGTCATCATAGCAGGCCCTCTGATAGACATTACCTTCTCAACTGCCTTCTTAAACAAGATTTCATTTCTGTTTTTATTTTGAAACTAATACTCATGAGATGTTTAAGAATGTTTGGTTTTCCTTAAATAGTAAGCAACAGAGGCAAGACTTGAGCTCAAATCTGCCTGACCCCAAATCCCAGATTCTCACTTTGGGCTTGTCTACCTACTAACTATGGGGTCACCTCAAACAGCTCTAATAAGGGTCTAAATCTTGGCTAACTGACGTCCAGCCCCAGAAGAATGGATTACTTTTTCTGGGCACGGAGCCTCCTTTCTGTCTTCCCTTCTACATTGGATTCACGGAATTCTCACACTTGATCAGACTACCATTCCCAAAAACTAGAACAGAAAGCCCTGTTAACCTCTCACCCTGCCTCTATGCCACACAGTTAACTGTAACCTTGGTCTTCCCCTGCCTGTGCTTCCTCCCATTTTCCATTCATTATAAATAGTCCCTGACCAATGTCCTTCCTTCCTAATCTACAGAGCCAACATGGTACAGGGAAGCAACCATAGCCTTCAGAATCAGCAACAAGTACCTGCTGACCATGGCTCGGTAGGGGGACTTGCATCAAGATTATCTTGGTTACATGCTCCCTCGTCCATTAAACAAGAAAAATAATTCTCAAACAAGGATGGCATGAGTGTAAAGTGTTTAATTTTCAAACCAAGCCATTATGATGTTCTCCTCTGCCACTTGAGGGCCTGTTGTGGCAGAGGATACCTAGAGCTAGAACTCGGTCTTTATGTAAGACTAGGTGACTCCCAATTCAAGTCACCAACCCTAGTACAAAAGAGCCACCTTGTTTGCTCCATGACTTCACTCCTTCCCACACTCTGGACTCAGGTTGGTCCTTCTATTTCTTCTCCCTCCTTCCACAGGCTTCTAGAACCTGAGGCTTTGCACTCTCCTTTGGCTCTACCTTGAATTCTTTTTTGGGCTCCAATATCTTGTGGTGTCTTTTAACTTGCACATATGCAGATTATATTTATGTTGATAAAGATTATATTTATTGATAAGATTATATTTATGTTGATAGGTCTTTAGAACTAAGAATTGCTCCTCATTGTAAATATCTTTAGCAGACAAACTGGGATATCAGCATTAGCAAACTGAATGGTGGGCACTAAAAAGTTTATTAAAATGTTAAGTTCTTAAATTTAAAGTTTGTTAATAAACTAAAAAACTTAATGACAATAAAACATGATTAGATTTGACAAGAAAATGATAAATCAGATACATAAATTATTAATGGCTTAACTAAGTAAAACTAGTTTAGCACATACTTTTTATCTGTACCCATATCTATCTATATGTATAGATCTATATGTGTAGATGTAGATATATGTCAATATATCTTTATAGACATATATGCATATGTATATACATATATATGTACATCATACATTTTTTAAAAGAATAAGAGTCCAAAGCATGCTAAAACAGGAATAAACCTTGAAAACTTTGTAAAAAGTGAAATAAACCAATCATAGTACAAATATTTCATGTTCCACTTCATGTGAGGTTGTCTATAATAGTCAAACTCATAAAAGCGGAGAATAGGTAGTGGTTGCCAGGCACTGGGGTAGAATAAATGGAGAGCAGTGTTTCAATGTAGAGAAAGTCTGAATTATTCTAGATGAATCAATTCCAGAAAGCTGCTCTACCATGTGGTGCCCATAGGTATCAATATGGTCACAGAATATCATGCACTTCAAAATGTAAGAGAGTAGACCTCATGCTCAATGTTCTTACTACAAGAATAAAAAATTGAAAATAAATACAAAAACAAGGAACACAAAAAAAACCTTGGGGTATGTTGAATATCTCCATTACGTAGAATGTGGTAATGATATTTTGAGTGTGTGATGAAGTCCACCCATATCAAATTGTACACATTAAATGCATGAAATGCTTTGAATATCAATCTCACCTCGATAAAGTCTCTTGTTTTTAAAGATACACTCCACAAGAAACTTTGATTTTCTCGGATGTTCTGTTTGCAGAATGGGCCCTCTGCTGATGGATCAATCTCTGACTGCTGATCCAGCCACTGTCATTGTACCTGCAGCTTCTTAGCCCATGTGATTGACAGCTGTTCTTCAGGGTCAAGAACTGAACGGCACACTCCAGGCCTCAGGGTTTCGTCCCAGGAACCAGAAACCCAACTGTTATCTTCAATCAATTGGTATATCTGGGTTAATTGATTAGGAAAAAATGCTATCCACACTTCACTTCTCATAGTTCAAATATCAGAACCAGGTGGATTGTGTGATCAAATATTCATGAGGCCTGGGACAGTGAGACCAGTTATTAGGACAGAGAAAGGCAGATATTGCACTCCATTGCATGCTTACCCTCAGCAGAGGAGGACAGGGTTCAAAATATTTTAATTGCTTCTAAAATAGATTAGAGATGGCTGTAAACAAACACCTGAGTACTTATAAGCTGTCTGGGGGGCTCTACACATCCAACTTCTTATGATTTAATCTTTTCCTCTATCTATTCTGACATCTTATCTTTAAGTTTCCCACTCAAGAAACCTTTTCAACCCCTGACTTTTCCCTCAAAAAAAAAAAAAAAAAAAAAAGAGAACAGGAGAAAGAACATTGGGAAACCTTGAATTTTTTGTTTGTGGTGGGGCCAGACTCTGAGCTCAATACTTTCATAAGGATCTCTTACAATCCCAACCAACACTTTGTTCCTGAGGTATGATTTTGATGTGGTGCAGAGCAGGAGAAAAGTGGTTCAACAAATTTCCCAGGTGGCCCATGTTGGATGACGGAAGTCCATGCCTGAGTCTTTCCAGCGTCAGAGCCTGACTCCTGCGCACAGTCCTGCAAGCCTGCATCCACCTGGTTTGCAGGGGTCAGCGTCTCACCCCGGCTGCGTGCTCTGCCTGACTCGCGTGCCTGTGCCTTTCACATGCCCGGAGGAGGCCGTGATGTGCAGAAAGCCTGCTGTGTTGTTGAATGCAGTAAATCAGGACGTGAGGAGCCACTGGGGTGAAGCTACAAAGGCAACAGAGTGTGTAGAAGAGAACCTGAACCAGGGGCTGATTGGAGAGGACGGTCTCTGGTGTTCAACAAGAAAACCGAGCGACGCAATCAGGACACAGCACTGCTCTGGCTAATGGGACCTGCTGGGGACCCTCAGCTTCAGACCCTTCTTCTGGAACACACTGTGTCTCACTGCAATAGAGATTCTCTGTATTACTAAATGTTTTCTGGACCTAGGTCAAGGCCCCCCACCATTTCGATCAATACAATTATATAAATGTTCTGTACTCACTCAAATCCCAGATGCTAATCAGTGAAGCAGTCTGATGGCTATAAAAATTATTTAGAGAAAATTAAGAAAACCTATTTTTTCATACAAAGGAACTATTTAACGCCTTACATTTGAGTATCCTTTTTCCTGATTCAAATGAATAAGTTACCTACGCTGGTGAAATTCATGGTCCTTCTTAGGAAACGGTGCCTGGATTCACCTTCTCAGTTCAATTCAGTATACTAGGTACATGAGCTAAAATAATTTAGTTCCCACTTCCCTAAACCTCAGGGATTTTTAAAAAATTCTACAACATGGAGGTTATAACCTTTCTCTTTCAGAGATCTTCTAACTTAAAATATCATGTGGAATCTCTTAATATTCAGAAATAGAGTCAATCAAAAATTCTTACAAATCTGAGACAAATTTTTGGTGGCAAATTAATCTTAAGATTCAGAATTTGGGGTCAGTTTTAAATTTTGTTTGTAATCCCATCATTCTGACTTTGTTCGTGCCTACAATCTGTACTCAGTGTGTAGGAACTCTTTTCAAGGAGTATATTTCATATGTATTGATGATTACCAAAGTAGTGGTTAGTCTTCTGTGATTAAAAACACACATACACAAACACATACACACACACACACATACACACAAACACACAAACATCACCTATTGCACGAATATCTTTTTTAGTTTTTTCCATGTACAAATCCCTATAGGCAATAAAAATAAATAAATCAGATAAGCATCCTGTTATCGGGCACTTAAAGTCAAACAGTGGAGATAAGAAACATAAATCATTGGGAAGTAAGGTTGAAATACACAATAATAGCTGCAGTTTATTGCACATCTGCACACCTGGTACTTTTCATTTGAAATTTCTGTTTCAGAAATAAAATGTTCTGGGCTGGGTTTGTGGCTCAGTGGTAAAGCACTGGCCCAGCATATATGAGGCACTGGGTTCAATTTTCAGCACTGCATATAAGTAAAATGAATAAAATAAAAGCCCATCAACAATTAAAAAAAATATATATATGTATATATTTTAGTTGTTGATAGGCATATATATATATATATATATATACATATATATATATATATATATATCTTCTCCATGTTATAGATTTTTTTAAAAATCCCACTTCCCTAAACCTCAGGGATTTTTTAAAAAATCTATAACATGGAGGATATATATATATATATATATATATATATATATATATATGCCCATCAACAACACATATATATATATATATATATTACACACGCAGACACACACACATATAAAAGAAAATATTTGTTGATCTTAGGGGAATTTTTTTTTCTTTTTTTCTTTCCCCTTCCTGCATTCCTACCTTGGCCCATCAATGAGGGATCATTCCCAACTCTTGTACCCTCTCTGAAATACTGGGGGAAGAAGCTGAAACTCTGGAAGGATGCTAAGGCACTGGGGCAGGGTGCTGGGGTATTATGCAGGGCCCAGAGCACTAGGGAACCTTCTGCAATCCTGGAGGGTGCCGGAGCAGAGGGAAGGATGCCCAAGTACCGAGGATAGTGCTGAAGAGTGGGGACAGTGCTCTCCCCTTGGGGACAGTGCCCAAGCACTAGGGAAGCATTTTCACTTCCTCTCCAGACCCCCACAAAAGTCGATGTGTCCAACCCCTCCCCAGCATCTTCCCCCAGTACAGATTAGTACTGATTATCTAAAACTTAAGACACAGTCCACCATTTAAGTGTTTCACTCCTCAATGCCCTGTGACCAACGAGAAAGAGGACATTTTCTCTTACCAACCATGCAAACCCAGGTGGGGCAGGACTCAGGATCTGCCTTCCTTCCAAGCTTTTCTCTTGCTGTCTTTGGAGCTCTGTTTCTGTTATGACTTTTGCCTTAGCCAGTAAAACCAAGCAAATCATTCTGTAGATCTATAATTTGGGGTCTGAATATCCTGGCGCCATTACCAGGTGGACGAACATCCTAGAGAGGACAGAGAGGGTTGGTTTGTCCCATTCTATTTACTGAGAGTTTGCAAAGCCCCAGGAATTGCTCTCTCCATTCAATGCTCACAGCAGCACTTCAGGGTGGCTAATAAGAAGTCCCACCTGACCAGGACCTTTCTCAGTATCCAAAAGGCCGATGCCCAGAGAAGCATGTGCATGGATGGTGACTAATGAAATAAGATATGTGGACAGAGGAGAGGAAACACTGGTGAGGAGAGGGGCATGCAAGAAAGGAGGCAGAGAGACGAGACTCTCAGCTTGCACCCTTGGGAAATCCCTCTACAAGTTGTTCTCTCAAAACATTTTTTTTTAAAAAATTCTCAATAGACCCATAAAAACTTTTCCAAGTGATGATCAATACTGTTTAATTCTCAAATATTTTCTGAATCCCAGCATTGTTCTGGACCAAGCTTTTTGCATGGGAGATGCAGACAGTAATAGAATTCTTGCACGGTCTTTGGAAACAGCAAATGCTTTAGAGACAGAATTTGAGTGTAATTTTCAAACTTGCATTCTATAGCTGTGTCACCTTGAAATTGTATGTTGGTTTTTTTTTTCTGTTTATGTTTCTCAATCTTGGCTTCATCTGTTAACTGAGACACAACAAAACACACTTGTTATGCAGGTTTCCTAGGACCATCAACAATGAAATGCACCTAGAGTTGGCATCAGGCCAGACCAGGGCTGGTGGTCAGTAAGTGCTGGTGAGGAAGATACTCTCCTGCAGCAGTGTGGGTGCCAAAGTCCCTCCCTCCAGCCCTTGGGATGCTTGAGAGAGGTCAGAATTGGAGTTTGGAGAGAAATATGCAAAGTAAATAAGAAAACAGAGATCAAGTAATAACGGCTCAATTTTGAATAGCCCTCTATGGTTCACTGAACATTACCAGGCCTATTAACTTGATCCTCATTGCAATCTTATGAAATCAGCAGGATACAGCATATTTTTTAAATTGTTATTTTTAGAGATTTGAAGAGTTAAAGGGCATTTTCCAAGGTCAAAGAGTTTAAAAGTAGCAGAGCCAGGAACTAACTGGTACTCTTAATTCTGTGTATTTCATCCAAAAACGTCAGTCTAGAATATGCAGTTAGATCAGTTCTACTGAGCCAGGTGAGAAGAAAGAAGCTAGGGCTGAGCACTTGGGTCAGGGTGTGGAGGAGGATCTTGAAGGCTCAGTGAGGGTGAAGCTTACCAGACACCCTGCATCTTCCATGGTGGACTTTGCAGGAACAGCTAACCACTTGGTGGTGCCAAGCTCTGGGTAGGAAATGGAAAAATAATGTGGATGTCAATATTAACCCTGAATGTGAACAAGCAGAAGACCCTCCCAGACACCCAGTGATGCCCCTGCTGGGGGGCTGGTTGGAACTCAGCTTGAGCCCAGGGATCTGCAGAACTCTTACCACAGAGACACTTGGAGAGCCCTCCCACGTCCCCACTCTTCATTAACTCATTTCTGATTTTGCAGTCTGTCTAGGTTCTGTTTGGTGCCAGAGTCGAATCTTACCCTAGGATCAAGGGTATTTGTGTCAGTGGTGGCCAGAAGCTCTTGCCTCCTAAAAAATAGGGCCTTTCAGAGTCCCTTACTGGAAACATGGTCTCCTGGACTTTGGGGTGGGGACTGGCACTGCTGGCCATGGTGCTGCATTCCCACCTCCGGCCCTCCACTCCTGTTTGTCTTGATTTTCACTTGTTTTAATTTAGTGAGTGTTAACTATTCCTTGCCCCCACCAAGTTCTGCAACATAAAGATAGAGAAAACATAAGCCCTTGCCTTGAGTTCCTGACAGCCTGCTGGGGACACAGGTACATCAAAATGATAAGCTCTACCAGCAAAATAAATGAAGCTCAGAGAAGAAAGGCTTCAACTCTGGCTCAGGAGAAAGAGGAATAAAGGACAGAAAGCCGTCCTATCTGGCAGGTGCAGGCAGAGGTGCAGCCTTGGGAGAGGGCAGGGCAGGGGAAGGCCAGTGCACACAGAGGCCCTGTGCATGCCGAGAGAGAGCCTGAGCATTAGCTTCGAGCTGTGGAGCTTTATAGGAAGAAGAGCACCACCAGCCTGTGCTGCAGGAAGACCAGGTCTGCACACATGTGACAGTAGATGGGGGCTGGGTACATGTTAGACATAGGAGAGTTGGGATTTGACCTGGATGGACCAGGCAAGGCTCTTTCCCTCAGTGAACCTGGGACTGTGAAAGGTTATCTGCCCCTCCTCTTGCCCACATCATCCAATAGAATTTAAATCAAGTGCAATATTAAAATATAAAATGGAAAAGTTATGCATCTGGTACAATTTAAAATGGTTTCCTAGATTTTTTTTCTGGGAATTACAGTTCAATAGAACCATATTGAACCCTGTCTCCTTACTCGTTTTGAGTCCTGCTCTCAGGTGCCTAAGCACATACTTGTGGTGTTGAGACAGGAAGCCCATGCAGGAAGCTCCACAGAGGAAAGATGTGGCCCTTTGTCCAGTCTGGAGGTTGGCCACCCCCAGGATAACAAGAAGCAGGACCCCAGTATAAGGGGTGATCGTGACCACTAAGCACATGTGTGATGTGGTGCACTGTTTTGTGAATCTCCTGTGACATCTGCTTGTGCATGTGTGGCATGCAAGTGAACCAGCATGGCTCAGTTCACACTGCCCTGCTGGCCCCTGCCTCTCTAATCTGAGAGCTAGCTCTTGCCACTCTCTGGAGATGGTTCCCCTTGGTGAGGACATGCAGGAAGGGTTTGATGATGGTAGCTCAACAGGGCACCATGGAAAGGAGATGAGGGAACAAGGTCATTGTCCAGGCAAGGTACAGTGGCAGGCTCCCACCTCTCCGTGGAGCTGATTCTCATCTTGCAGGGCAGGCCATATTGCCCAAGGTCACTGGCAGACACAACACCATAAATCAAGACACAGGTGCTCACTCTTTGCTATGCCCAAGTATTTCCCCTGACAGACAGAACAGGGCTCTGATCCAGAAGCCCAGCTTCTCTAAATGCACAGTTGTTTGAATTCCTTGCTCTTCTCAGATGAGTCCTCTGCAAACCCCCTCCTCCTTTAGATCCTCCCATTCCACCTCCTCACACAATGCACCCTCAACCTCCCCTTCTCCACTCTCCATCCCCACTCACATCCCTGGCTGGAGAGACTTCCCAGCATGCAAGACTCCTGGATTCAATTTCCAGACTACAGCAATATATCTCTCTCAAAATTTGGGCAGGATCTGTTACATACTCTGTGACCTTCTGAAAGCTCTTGCCACCTCTCAGGATCATGACTTGGAATACTTTAATAAGATGATACCCTTAATAAGAAGCAGGTCCAACTAGGTTCTTTGTTTGTGCATTTCGAGTCCCGAGTCAGCATGATTCTGTGCTCTCTCTATCCATCACCTCCTCTCACTTCGGTCTCCTAGTGATTTAAATTGCATTTCCAAACTGAGCCATGCTCTGTCCTGCCTCCTCAGTAATAAATGCTGCCTCTTTCTTTCCCACAAATAACTCCTACTTATTCTCTGACTCTCAGATACACCTCTTCTAGGAAGTCACTTCTGACCTGTCCATTTCTGTATCACCTACCTCTGCGCCTTGATCACATCTTGCTCCGCTCTTGCAAACTCCATGCAACTCCATTGCAAAGATGGTCTCCATGTGAATTCCTACCACAGGACATGATCTTCAGGAGGAAGAAATGCCTTGATTTTAACATGTCACTGATGGTAACACACATCACCAGTTTAAAAATCACTTTAGTTGATTTAAGAAAACCTACTTATGAAATATAAGCATTGACGATAAAACACATCCCAATTTCATTACTTTACAAGATAAAACAATGTTGAGCAATAGAACTTGTTTACTAAATTCTATTTGTTAGCTCCCCACACAGAATAGGGGTAGTAGAGGTGGTTCCTGCCCACGACCATCTATGTTCTTTTCTTTTCCACCACCATGGAACCAGGTATTGTCATTTCACTCTGTCCAGCAGGTTGGCCATTCCCCTCGCTCTTGTTCCTGTGATTGGAAATGAAGGACCTTGGGGTGGTGGAATTACAGGTGAGAACCATTCTGGGTTTCTGCTTTGCCACATCCGCACTAAGGAGAACTGCAACGTGTCATCAAGTCACTAAAATGCCATGTTTATTTCCTTGCTGCTGTGTTGGCCATCATTGTTGTTATTGTTACATCGTGGTCAATCCGACCTCTATTAATGCAATAGGTCAAAATAAGCTCAAATGATTGCCTGAAGTTTGAAATTAGAATGTCAATTGCAACAGACAACAGGCGAGGTGGATATGACTAAGGCTCCTAAGCTGGAAAGTGCTGTCCAAACAGCTGCTTTTATGAGAGCTGGTGTATTAAACACCACCCACATGAATGCTCAAAACTCTGGATGATGTCACCTCCCCGTGCAGGTGAGGGGTCTGTGCTTTGCAAATGGAGGAACCTGTTCACAGTCATGCACATGGAACTTATCAGTGGTGGGGTCCAGACTCCCAGCCTGTCCTTCAGTGTGAAGCCCAGACTGATTTTCCAACTCATCTGCCACGAAAAGCAGGCTCCTATGAGACCGCCATTGCCTTGGGTCATCTGGAGCTTCAGGAACCTTGTGCCGGACTCAGGAATATACCCCTCACACAGAAGGAGAGCATCCAGATGAAGAGGTGCTGGCTCCGGGGCAGGCTCAGAAGGGCGGGGCTTTTCCTGTGAAAGCTGCGTGCTGCTCCCTGCTGGACTCTCCCTCTCCCTCTCCCAGCCACAGCCTCAAGTCTCATCAGCAATTCCTCCAGCAGGGCAGACTCGAGGGTCACAGGACTGGTATCTTGGTGGGGGAGGGGCTCTACGAGCCTGCAGCTCAGCAAAGGTGTCCTACCTGGAGCTCAGTGAGTGGGGCCGAGGGAGGAAACACCTGCAAGGGCAGCCCCAATCTGACCTTTGGGTTCCATGAATCAAAACCCCAGTGGGCAGAACGGACCAGATTCAACACACAGGAATGGCTCCCAAGTGCCCAGGAGATCTCTTCTTGGTCCCACAGGGCATGTGTTTGAAGGGATAATGATCAATTAACAAATAGTTGTCATCCCAGGCTCTACACTAGGCCCTTGGTTACTGGTACAATACTTCAAAACAATACAGACATGCTTCTGAGACTAATGAAGGCTTAAGCCCAAGAGAAAACATGCAGAAGCCAATAATTGTAAGCCATGTGAAGGTCACAGGATAAGAGTATCAGAAAGTGGAGCAGTTTATAATTAAGTTATTTAACTCAGACTGCCTTGCCTGAACCCCAGTTCCACCACTGATGAGCTGTCTAATCTAAGCATTCTGAGGACCAGGTACCTTGCATGTAAAATAGAGATAAGGTAGCTACCCAAATTTATAATTATGCCATGAGAGTTCAGTTAGACAATTCATGTAAACTGCCTAAGAGTGACAACTACATAGCAAACCCTCGAGAAGAACACCTGTTAATCCTTTTTTTTATTATTACCAAGAAGTTCAGGGTGCTGCATCAGCACAGACCAGGGGTGTGAACCTATCCTTCTCAGTCAGCACAGGCTTCCAAGGAAGTGAATTTGAAAGTCAGATCTGGAGGACGAGTGAGGCAAGCAGGTGCAGAGTCCTGAGGCGTTTTCTAGAGAAGGGAAGGGAAGATGAGCCTGAACAACAGCTTTAGCACCAACGACATCCGTACAATGAAAAGGGTTCCATGTGGCTGACACATCAAGACGATGTAGCATAAGCAGAGAATTTTGGGCACTGATGAGAGTGTTCAGTTTGCTTTCATCACCAACTAAGTAAATACTTTTTTTCTTTTAATTTCCTCCAATCAAAATACAGAGGTTGGTAGGGGCATGATGGGAAACAGGATTGGGAGGTGGGTTGTGGACTTCAATATGCATTCCAGGTGCAAAGATTGTCTGTCTTCATAGTTGTTGTGATTTGGATCTGGGGGAGTGTCCCCCACAGGTTCATGTGTCGAAGGCTTCATCCCCAGTGCAGTGAAGTCCAGAGCTGGGACTTGTGGGAATCGATTGGGTCACAAGGGCTCTGATCTCATCAGTGGATTAAGCTGTTGATGATCCATTGTTGGGAAGAGCTGTAACTCCTGAAGGGGAGACTTCCCACAGGAGTGGGGCCCTGGGGCATGCCCTGGGAACTATTTCTTGTCGCCTGTCCCTTCGTCTCTCTGCTACATGGGCTCCATGAGTTGAGCATCTGTGGTCTTCCACATCATTCACCCACGATGTTCTGCCCCATCACAGGCCAGAAACAATACAGCCAGCTGATCTTGGACTGAAATCTCTGAAATCATAAGCCAAAATAAATCTTTCCTCCTTTAGTAGATTTTTCTCAGGTATTTTGTCACAGTGACAGAATACTGATTAACACAATAATGTATTCCCCCAGTTCTACCATATCCCATTTCTCCATGACAAGGGCTCAGTACACAACACTGTCCTCTCTTTCCTGGAATTCTACAAAAGCTTCCTTAGTTGCTATTCTGGTTTTCCCTCATGCTACCCCCCTGCCCCAAAAAGCTTAATACCCACAGTCAGCAACCAGAATAATCTCTCTAAAGCATAATCAGATTATTGTCATCCTCTGCTTAAAACTATCCAATCACGTTCCTTTTCACTCAGAAAAAGATCCATAATCCTTACCATGATGTATATAGTTCTTCATAAATAAATCTGATTTTTCTTTTTTAACCATTTCAGTTTCAATTTGGCAAATCTACTGCTCGGGGAGACTTTGAGACCACTCTAGGTAAAGCCACACTGTGCCTGCCCTCCCCACAGCACACAGGATGCTGCTCTCTGCACATACTCCTGTGTAATGGAAAAAGACTTTATCAGGACCTGAGCATATCTCCTGTGCTCATTTGTCTCTGTGTTGGTTATTATTTCCCTCCCTAAAAGATAAATTCTGTTAGGCAGGAGTTCTATCCACCTCATCTACCATGTGTCCTGAGCACATAGAAGAATTTTGGGCACAGTTTGCTCTCGTTACCAACTACGTAAATATTTTTTCGTTTAATTTCCTCCAATCAAAATGCATGTTCCCAAGTGGATGTCTTTTCACCACCACAAACCCCCATGTAGCACAGAATTGCCAATGAGGCTGCTGTTATCTGGAATCCCAGACCCTCTCTGGTTTGAATTTCATCTGGTTATGACTTCTCGTTCTAACCACCAACAGCAGCAGGATCACTTGGGTATCACCTCAACATCACCACCCTAGGACTGTGAGGAGAGTGCCTTCACCAAACCCACTGCCGTGCCCACACACTGCTAACTTTCTCACTAAGTCTTCAAGAAGAATGCTGGCTCCGAGCCCATTTTAAATGACTTGCCCAGAATCAGAGTTAGCAAATGAAGGAGTGGGTTTCAAGCTTGGAATTGTTTGATTCTACCTGTCTATTTCCCCCAGGGCAAACCTGCCTCTTCCCTTTTATTTAAATCCTCTTAGCCCAGATGCATTGTTTGGGTCTTTAAGAGTCCAGCTCACCACCATCTGTTGGAGTTTTTTTAACTGAATTTTGCAATGACCTTCTGGCTTGGCAGTGACTTCTGAATCATCGGCATTTGGCCACCCTGTGCAGAGTTCTGAGAAAGACCTCTTAGCAGGAGGAAGATGAAGAGTGTGTGGTCAGAATGGGCTCCCAGGATATGCAAGCACTTACCTCTCAGAGGTGCTCACACCATCCTTGTGTGATGGCTTGTCTATAGTGAGCATTTACTGTCTTAATTTTAATGCAAAACATTCAAAGTTCACACAGTCCCGCATCCTGGAGTGTACATCCCTCAGAGTAGCCACTGGAAGGAGTCCACTTGCCAATTCCTTTGCAAAGGTACTTCTAGAAATTAAGAGATCCTGAAATGAGTGTGATGAGATGGTGTTCACTGCTCACAGGGAGTTAACCATTAAACCAGGCTTCTGGAATGACATTAGTAATAGGACAAAGAGCTGCAGATTTGAGTTAAATCTTTGACATCACAAGGAAAAAAATAGTCAGAAAAACATGTCTCGCATTTTCTTTCCCTTGTCAGACAAATTGGTATTCTGTTGATCTTCTTTCTGAAATATCTGGCAATTCAGGCCATTACAGAGAGAAAACAGTCATTTGTCACCACTTTTCTATGATGCTTAGATGCGCTCTGTCAAAGATGATTTTTCAGACATAATCCATCCGTGTGAGGATTGCTATTTGTGTTAATTACTATGTGACAACTCGGATTTCTCCAGAGGGCCCCCTAATTCTTGCGACTTATTTAAAGCAGGGAGAAATACATCCACTGAGCAGGAGGTGGAATGTGGCTCTAGCATTGCTTCCGGGGGACCTCTTGCCCTAAGTGGTTTTGTAAGATGTTTGTCTCAGACACAGCCGAATGTGTATTCATGTGGTCAAGCTTTTTTCTTAAGGCCTATCCAGGCTGTCTTATCTGCACTTTTGAAACTCAAAACTCTTTGAAAGCTGAAAGTTTTTCATAAGCACTTTGCGGAGAAACTCTGTCCGAATTGCCGTGAGGCTTTTTCTAGTCTTAACTGATCCCATTACTTTTCCTGATTTACTGCAGAAATATTCATGTGTTTGCTGTCCCTCATCCACTAAGGATATTGCCTTTCTAAAATTAAAAGATGGGAGAGAGAAATAAGAAAAGGCAAAAATTCTAAAGCACGTCAGGCCCCCCAAAATTCTTAATAAGTAATTGCACATCTGCATTTCTGCCTTGATGACCTTGAGCAGATGCACACATATTCTGTTAGTGTAAAGCCTTGGGTTCAAAGGGCAGATATTGCCCAGTTGGTATCAACCCTGGGTCTTGCTTTTTCTCTCTATGCCACCTTCTCCTTTCACCCTGATAGAAAAGACCTCCTCTGTTCCCATCATGCCCCAGGCCTCAGATCCTCCACAATGCCCTCCCTATTTCTCTAACACAGTAGGAGACACTAAGAGTTCTGATGCCTCATCACATTTGAACTTGGATTTGTGCTTCATTGCATGCACATCTCCTTACATGACGCAGAGTTCAACATTCCTTCATTTACTTATTATACAATCATTCAAGCAATGATTTGACTTTTAATGTGGGGCCCGTATATTCTGTAATTTCGTATTTATTTTTTTCTTTCACCATTGCAAAAAAAAAAATCTTTAATGTACTTGTTAAGGCCTCCATTTCTTGTAATACTTCTTGAAGACTAAGGTTCAGAAAAATTAGACATTTTGTCTAAAGGCATACAAGTTGTAAATTATAGAGTTAGGATTTTAACTTAGGTCTCTCTGACCTAAATGTCCATGTTCTATAGATACTCCAGTGTTTGGGGGACATATTGTCCTATTCACTTTGTCTTGGCCAGGCTTTGGATCATTACCAAAGTGGGTAGTAAATAGGTAGTTGAATATACTCCTCATTTTTCCAGTGGATGACTCAGACGCTACCCGCCTAACTGCCTCATAGAGCAAAGGAGCTGCGTGCCAGCCTGAGATGCTGACCTCTGGTCTCCTCCATAACATTAGTCTTTGCATGTTCCAAAAGAAACAATGACCACCCCCCACACACACCCAAACTCCCCGCACTTAGTCATAAAAAAATGATGTAATTTCACTTTGAAGGATGATTTTACAGCTGGCTATCATGAGAATCACTGAAAGTGAGGCTCCAGACCTGCTTGCTCAGCTGCCTGCACTCCCCCAGCACTCCCACCTTGGACATTGAAAATGATTGTGGTGAATCTGGTGGCCACTCTCTCATCTGCAGTCAAGAGAGGGCAGTCTACCGCAGGCCCACTCTGAGAAATGGAGAAATGGCATATTCGTCTGTGGTTCATGACCCCGGTTAGTCCAAGACCATTTGTCTTTTGCCTGGTTCATTTCCATATTTCCATAGTTCTCCTTGGAATTCGCATTTTTGTTTAATTCAGTAATGTGCAATGTGACTCACCTTTGTGAATCTGTGTAGTGATGATCTATTCTGTTTCACTGCTGTATGGGATCCCAAAGTAAAAGTACACCATAATTAATTATTGGATTATACCCAATTTCTGTTTCCTCGTTCATTTGTCTATTCACCTATTCTACATTTTTTTTTCAATAGCCAACCACTATTTTATACAATTAGCAAACAACAATAAACAAATGTAGTGGCGTCCTTGTAGAACGTACACTCAAAAGTGAAGAAGCAAATTCAGCAAATGTGAACATGGATGTCCCATGAGTTTCAGGATGCACCCTGAAACTCCATCAAACCTTGAAATTATTGTAAGTCGAGAAAACACTGAATACGTCTAACCTCCCAAACATCACAGCTTAGCAACACAGTCCTCTGTGCTCACCCACTTGACTGAGAGGCCAACTGGATGCTCGATCCCACTGCTGCTGCCCAGCACCATGAGAGAGGGTCTCCCCACACATAAGTAGCCCAGGCGAAGGTCAAAATTCAGCATCATGGCATGGTTTGCACGGTGTGCCTCCAGCCGTGTGTCCATGTGGGCTGGAGCACTGGGAACTCCTCAGTATACCAGGGGGTGCTAGAGCTGGCATCCTTGTTAGTCACATCTCTGTGTTTTTCTAATAGCAGAGTAGGAAAACTCTAGTTTCCCCCTGACCTTGTCAATAATTAGCATTTACAGATTCTCTTTGTTAAGTTGGGGCTTATAAAATGGTGCCTTATTGTCATTTTGTATAATGTTTTCCCAGTTTGTCGTTTCCAGGGGTAGGGCGGCTCTGCTGTCTTCTGCACTGTTGTCAGCTCTCTGGAATAAATGGAGGACAGACGAGCTCCACACCTATGCCAGGCCCATGTTCATTGCTAGTCAGACCTGGTAAGAGACCAACATGTGGTAGACTTCATGTGTGTGCCCAGGTCTGTTCCTGGCCCTACACTGCCCCTGATCTAGGTGGAGCTTGGTGGCTAGAGACCTATTATTTGATGGCATCTGGAAATAAATAGAACACAAATGCATTATTTATTGGGACATCTCAAGATTATATTAAGCACACAATCTTCGACTTAGGTTTGCAGTTATGAGAAATGACTTCTTTTAGAGGGCATGCTTCTTGGTATTAAAAACACACAGGAAACCCTGTGGTGCCTCTGAGCTTCCTGATGTGGCTCCCATTTTCAGGTGGGCTTAAGGACAGAGTCTCAGTGCCAGCATGTCTCACATGTAGAAGCCAGTGAGTACTTCATTTTGACTCTAATGCAAACAATGATGTGAACACTTTTTAAAGTTACAATACTGTGGGGCTGGGGCTGTAGCTCAGTGGTAGAGCGCTTGCCTAGCATGGGTGAGGCACTGGGTGTGATCCTCAGCACCACATTAAAATAAATAAATTAAGTAAAATTATAAAAAAGCATGTTTTTTAAAAAGTTACACTATCATTAAAATAACTGTCTATTCTCAGAAAAACTAAAAATACCAAAAATGATCAAAACGAAAGAATTTTATTCTGAGTCACACCACCCAGGTATGTAAATATTTATCATATGTATACATATTTTCAAACACTCATTCTCAAAACCACTCCCAGAATACATTATGCAATTGATATTCCCAAGCTTTGCAAAGGAAGTACATCTGGAACTCACAGTCCTCTAATACATTCTCATTTCTTATAGAACCTGGTGATACCCGACTCGATTTTCATTAGATAGTATTATTCTCTCCCAGAATGTTAGTATTTCACAGTACCTCTGGGTAATAAGAGCATTCATGAACTTGTGCAAACCCAGGATGGATTCCAGCCCTTGTCACTTATCAACTAGGTGACAGAAATAAGAGTCACTGGTTGAGATTCATAGATGGCATACTGAATTGCAGAAAATGTTCTAAAAACCTTCTGTGTTTGCTCTTGTGATAAGTGGGTCACATCATCTCCACTTCACAGATGAACACATGGAGGCACACCTACCCTTGTAAACTCTAAACCGCAAGCACTGTGCCTGGCTTGAGGCACCTGCTGTATACACAGGAGGGTTTGTTCCTTTCTCTCCACTGCTGAAGAATCAGGTCCTGTCAACTAACACTGCAATTATCTGTGCCATCTCCCAACTTGAAAATCAGCCATGGGGCGAATCATATTGGCCAAATTATATTGCTATATTATGTGCATATAGTGTGTGACATTGTTATATTATGTGCATATATATCATGTGCATATAGTGTGTAACAACAAACCCCACCACTATGTACAACTGTAATGCACCAGTAAAAAATATGAGAAAAAAGAAAAAAAATAAAATAGCCATGGGAAAGGAGAAAGGGGAGGAGGAGGATGCCTGCACAAGTCAAAGTGACATCATCATGGCTCTCACAGCCCTTCAATTGGTCAGTCACAGAGGTTCTTACAGAACTGAGGCTCACAGAGGGGCTGGGCCTGAACCACACCATCCACATTCACCACCCTCAGCTCAGGCTATCAAAGACCCCCAGCTGTGCTTGCCATGAAAAAGCAAGCTTCCAAAAGTACTGCAGAGGCCAGAAGTGCTGTGACATCTTCAGGTCCCAGAAGCCACCCTGGGCCAGGATCTCAGTGTACTTCATTTGGTTGGGAGGAGTTCCCAGAAGCTCCATAGATCCATGGAGACTGAGGAGAGGAGCGTAGGAACACAATGCACGGGCACCGATGAGCTATTCCTGCAGCAGGCAAGTGGGGTCCACACCATTGCCAGGCAGCAAAACTGCACCACACCCACTGCCCGTGACCTCTACCCCCAGCTGAGGGCTGTTCCCAAGGCGATGAACCCCAGCATTCTGGCCTACCTCTGCCCTGATTCTGGGTGGATCAGGCTCTGCCCAGCAATAGCCTCAGAGAGTTCTCCATATTTGTATTTGCAGAAGAAAGGCCCTAGCATAAGGAAAAGAAGAACAATCAAGAGGAAAGAAGGCGGCAGAAACAGACCCAGCAGAAAACAGAAGGGGCAGCATCTGGGTGTAGGGTGGCAGGAAATAAAGGGTGGCCAAGACTGCAGTTTCACCACAGTTGTTTTATAGATATTAACACACACACCCCCCAATATGTAGGAAAGGAAAACACATCTATTGAACTGGGTGTGTGAGGAGTCATAGGAGCAGGTGCAGGCCTCTTCTCCCTGGGACCATATTTTTAAACAATTGCTGAATGCCACTTCCTGCAGAGAAGGAACAAGGCTAAACGACCGTCCTAGTTTCTTGTGTGAAGACCTCTGCAGTGTTCAATAAACTAAACAAAATACGCTTGTCTATGTGCAGAAGATGCTAAAAGTATCAATATGTCAAGGTCACTCAATTTTATTTATCATATTTGTTTCTAATATAAAGTATTTAATTGCAAGCTTAGGTCATTTAGTGTTTAATAATAGTTTTAGTAGCTCAGTTCTCGGTGTGTAGCTCTCCTGACGCTGTCAAGTGCCACACCCAGTCAATCCCTATGGTGGACAGTTTGTGTGTACCAGTCTAGACTCAAAAGCCCCCATGAGGATTTTTGGTTGCCTGAGTGCTTTTATTTTTATTTTTTTTTAACAAGGTGAGTGCTTTCTTTTCTTATCTTTTAACAAAGTTATTCCCCCCCCCCCTTTTTTTAAATTATAAAACTGTATAACATAAATCTTGGCATCTTAACCACTTCTGAGAGTGTAATTTAGTAGTGTTGGGTACCTTCTGATGGCAGTAAAACCACCCCCCAGGACATCTCACCTTGCAAAACTGAAAAGCTGGCATTAGACAATCCCCTGTTCCCTCCCTCCCTCCCCCATCCTGGAAACACAACAGGATGTTCTGCCCTTGCTATCTTTTTTCTCTAAAAGTCTCATTTAAGCCAAATAAAAGTGCTATCTTCTTGTGGCCAGCTTATTTCACTTAGTGGGTTGTCCCTGGGGCTCCTCGGGAGTACAGCACGTGTTAGAATTACTTTGCTTCTTTGAGGCTGAATAACGTTCCTTTACGTGCAGATACCACATTTTCTTTATCCCCTTACGTGCTGATGGACACATGGGTTACTTCTGCCTTTTTGCTATTATAAACAATGCTACTATGACCATGAGTACAATCCTCATTTTTTCCAGGTGATGAGACAGAGGCTGGGCAACATGGATTTAATGACTTGCCTGGTTAAATATCGACAGGTAGTGGGGTTGGGGCTAGGATCCAGGTGGTTATGCCCAAAGACCATGTTCTTTCCATTCATTCAATCTACATAATTTTAGTGACACTTGCTGTAGCCAGACCCCCATGGAGATAGGTAGGGTAGAGAAGTGAACAAACCAGACATGATCTTGACCCCCTTGATGCTTATATTCTAGTGATGGAGACAGAAAATAAACTGTAAACAAACTGCAGATGGTGATAAATCCAGGAGGCAAGAGGATGGGATTGTAAAGGAGTAACTGATGAGCAAGGGCCGTCTTTGCAGGCCACTCAGGGGCGTGGTCCTTGAACAGAGACCCATGGGATAAGAAGCCAGGACTGAGATGAGTCAGAGGAAGACCCTTCCAGAGGAAAGGAGCAACAGGCCACACCACTGGGTTGGGAGTGGGCCGGGAATAGCCACGGCAGCCACTTCTGGGAACACAGCCAAGGATGCAGGGGCAGGCGGGTGCTGGGTCATGGCAGGACCCTAGTGTGCAGTTTATTCTAAGAGCAACGGGAAACATGGAAGAGTGTAAGCAGCAGAGTGCAGTAATACAAGTCACATTTGTCACTCCAAGTCCCTACACGGTTGCCAATAATCAGCACTGACTTTATTGTGTCTTTTCTGTGCGTCTGTCATGGTTTTACATTTATATTAACGTATTAGCAGGTCAGAGCCCATAGCTATCCTCTGTGCCCTGGGGATTTAATGAATCAAGGAATGAGCAGACATGTGGAGAGCTTATGGTTTATCAGAGACCCACCAGAACCCACTGCAACAACGTCTTCCAAGGGCTTCTGGGACACAAACCCCCACTCCTACAACGTGGTGCTAAAACCCATGTCTCCAGTAAGACAGGTCCCTGGCTCTGGGAACGTTTCTTCCGTCTCATCCAGCCAAGGGCCACAGGAGCTTCGGGCTTCACTAGCCATGTGCCGGAGTGGCCATCAATCATTCAAGCACCTGGAGAAGCTGAGAGTCTGCTGTTTTGCACAAACACTGCTTGTTCTATGCTCAGTGCTTCAGCCCTAGGCAGAGGAGAGCCAATGGTCCAAATAAGGATTGGCATTCTTTCTCCAGCAGGTACTAAGTAAAAGTAACCTTGATGGTCAATGACATCAGATCCCACAGTAACACGATTCAGAGGTCAGAAGGTGGAGCCACACATGAAGTGCCCAGAGAAAAGATCTCTGTTCTGATCTGTGGTGTCCCGTGATACCTTATGTGCCAGACCTTGATTACTACAGAGAAGATCATAGCCTTAGGGAAGCTTATTTTGGCTTCCTTTCTTGACATTATTCTTTTTCTTGTTCTCTATGGTAACAAAAAATGAATAATTGGTTTCATTTCTTTTGAAACTAATCTTTGGGCATTGATTAAAATAGCTGTTTTCACCACTAATAGGAGGTAGATATCTGAAATGTTATATGATTAAATGTCATAAGTTTTTATTAGAAGAATAGGTGAGGCAAAATATTAAGACTATCATTACCTTCTTTATTCCATGTTTTTAGCAGAACATTTGTAGATGTACATAATGGTAGGATTTGTTGTTATATGTGCATACATGAAAAGAATGTAGCAGTACAATTTAGCCAATGTGTCCTCTGTTTCCTCTTTCTCTCCTCAGTCCTTCTCCCTGGTCCTGTCCTCTACTCTACAATCTCCCTTCAATTTTCATAAGATTCTCCCACCAACATCTTCCTTTTCTTTTTCCTCCCTAACTTCCACATTTGAGAAAAACCAAATGACACTTGACCTCCTAAATTTGGCTTATTTCACTTAACATAATGGTCTCCAGTTCCACCCATTTCCCTGCAAATGACATACTTCCATTCTTCTTTTTTTTAATATTTATGTTTTATTTGTAGTTGCACAAAATTTTTTAAATTTATTTTTATGTGATGTTGAGGATCAAACCCAGGGCCTCGAACATGTGAGGCGAGAGCTTCACCGCTGAGCCACCACCCCAGCCCCATTCCATTCTTCTTTATGGCCCAATAAAACTCCATTGTGTATATGTTCATCATTTTATTTATCCATCTATTCACTAATGGACACCTAGTCTGGTTCCACAGTTTGGCTATTATGAATTGTGCTGCTATAAACATGGTTATGCACGTATCACTATAGTACGATGACCTTAATTCTTTAGGATGAATACTGAGGAGTGGTATGGCTGGGTCATATGGTAGTTCCATTCTTGGTCTTTTGAGGAAACTCCATACTGATTTCACAGTGGTTATACTAACTTACAGTCCCACCCACAGTGGAAGTCTTCCTTTTGCTCCACATTCTCTCCAGCATTTGTATTCTTGATGACTGCCATTCTGACTGGTATGAGATGAAATCTCAGTGTAGTTTTCATTTGCATTTCACTAATTGCTAATGATGTTAAACACTTTTTCATATTTTTGTTGGTCATGTGTATTTCTTATTTTAGGAAGTGTCTGGTTTAGTTAATTTGCCCATTTATTAATTGGCTTGTTCATCTTTTTGGCGTTTAGATTTTTGAGTTCTAACATTCTTGATATTAATCCTCTGTCAGAAGAGTAGCTAGAAAAGATTTTATCTCCTCTTTTAAGTTTTCTCTCTCCCATTCTTGTTTCTTTTGCTGAAAAGAAGTGTTTTAATTTGCTTCCATCCCATTTATTAAACTCTCTCTTATTTCCTGAGCTTTTGGGGTCCTATTGAGAAAGTTGTTGCGCATGCCTATGTGTTGGAGTATTAACCCTACATTTTCTTCTAGGAGTTTCCTAATTGCCTATCAATTCCTATTTATTTGATCCACTCTGAATACATTCTACACCTTGAAAAATTATGAAAGAGCAATAGCAAGCTGGTTTTCTTTGCTTGGATTCTAATTGTCTTTGTTCAGCATAAATGATGTAAAGCTATTATCTACCTTATAATCTTTTATTACTCTGGCTTATATAATACACTGAAGTTATTGTTCACAGTGGCTTGAATGTTCTGAAGTTTTTTTTTTATTTATTGCCTTCATGCTGAACAAAAATCTCAATAGTCCATTCTTGAACAATCTTCATAATGACATATAAATATTTAAAATATTATTTCCATGTAGCTGTTTTGACTCCTTTTCTACAGTACCTCCTCATTACCATATTTTTCCATATTTGACATTCTCAACATAGGAAATGTATTTGATTGGTTTTGCTGCCCAAAGTACAAGGTCTGGTGGGCCTTTTGCTACCAGACAGCAGTCTCCATGTCCTGCCGCCATGTTTTCCAGCACACATGTTGGCTCCTGTCTGTCACTCCTGTTCCCAGGCACCCCTGACACTAGAGCACCACCTAAACATCAAATCTGACTAAGAAGCAGAAACTGTGGTATTTTATTCATTTTTTGTTACCCCCCAAATCACCTTGAAGCAGTGGCTTTACACAAGAGTAATTTATCTCTATCCATAAATCTAAGGTTCACTGGGCCCAACCAGGAGGATTCCAAATGCAGTCAATTGTAAGACTGCAAACAAGTGGTGTCTGGGTCCTCAGTCATCTTTGTTTACACAACTAAAATACCTGAAAACCTCTCCCTGTATTCCATCTCTCTTTTTCTCCCCTCATCTCCCTCCTTTGTATCAACATGGTAGCCTCAGAGTGGCTCTAAGAGTAAGTGTCCCTGAAGAAATATGTAGGAACCACATGGTCTTTCTCAACCTAGCCTTGAAGCCACATGATGTCACTTCTACCCATTCTGTTCCCAGAGCCTGCCCATGCCCAAGGGGAAGGACACTGATGCTACCTCTTGATGCAGAGTATATCAATACATGTGTGGACATGTCTTAAAGTCATCACATGGAATTACCCATTTGCTGAATATGTTCTCTACCCAGGTACTACACCATACCCTACATGGTCTTATTTAATCCTCTTAGCATATCTTGAGAGGTGGGATTAGTAAGTCCAGGACATGAAGCCAGATCCATCACTGTACCTGAGCTCTATCCCCCTAGTCTCACTGCAATAAGCACATCACAGACTCTGGTCAATGAATGAGTGAATGAATGAATCCTGAACTTTGAATCCTGTGCTCTTAAACACTCAACTTAAATATTACATAGTCCTCTCCTGGGCTCTGGACCCTGTTCCCATGTTTCCAATGCTGGCATGCCCCTTACTTTACCCATTCATCCATATTTCTCCAGCATGGATTTATTTGGGACTTTATATGGTTGATGTAGATTCTCAATGCTAAGGATAACAAGTGGGAAAGCCCAGGTGGCCCTCGTCACCACAGCATTTACAAGGTAGAGGGAACAACTTTAAAAACTCAGCAGCATTCTGAATTAATGAATTATAGTTTTGATAAAAGCCATGAAAAATAATTTTGAGGCTGTGACCCAAAGAGGCTCCTGGAAGTTTCACTGTTACTGAGAAAGATCAGCTCACAGCCCTGACTACCTAACTGGATCAGCTGTGCGTGTAGAACCAGACTTCATTCAGCTGGGCATGGGCAGGTCCCTTGGTCATTAGGGTTTGAAGTACTGCCTATGGAGGTCATCTTTCTGGTCATTTCATTATTGTATTGTGATTGCAGTATAGTAGCTAATGAATCTAGTAGGTTGTTGGCTAAAGCCTGGTCCCTCAACCTCAGCCCAGGAAACATATGGTAGAATTGTCATTTGCTGTAGGGACTGCCCTACCTATTGTAGGATGTGTCTTGGGCCTCTTCATAGGAGTGCCAGTAGACCACCCAGTTATGAACATACAGCTGTCCCCAGGCCTTGTTAATAGGAGAACGAATCTGCTCCCAGTTCAGGCCCACATGTGAGAGGCAAACAGACACTGGTAACACGCCAGGGACTTTTCTTTCTTTGCTGTGAATCCTGGGACAAGTCACACAACCTCCGAAGGCTCAATAGCATCTATATCATCAGGATGTGCATCAATGGAGCTCACAAGGTTTAGGTAAGAAAGGTCACAATTTTAAATCACACTCACTGATGCTTGTTATACTCTTTGGTATCATTTTGCATGTTGTGCCTCAACTCACTGAATCCTCACGGACATCTCAGGAGGGAGGTGTGATTATTTAGCTTCATCTATTTTAGAGAGGAGGAAAATGAGAAGATTTCAGAAATATTCCAAGGCCACAGATTGCTAAGGGAAAGATCTTCAAACTGATCCCACACAGTCTCTGGAATCCACAAATGATACACTGTTATTTCTCTACATTTGCTACAGAACCTTGTAGAAAGGACATATGGTTTCTAGCCACCATTTCTATTCCCATTTGCCACTGCTTGCCTCACATATAAACACTCAAGATCTGCAAAAGAATGCTTAGGAGATAATCAAGAATGATTAAATGGTGTGTCATCTGCTCTTTGCACCATGGTAAGCACTGGAATTACAGAGATGAACAATGCTCAAGACCTATGCCCAAGCTTTCCACATCCCCCCCATTCCTACCCTCAGTGGAAGCTCAAGCTCCCTCCGTGGCCCCTCAGAGGCCCTCACACCATCAGTAGCATCTGTCCCACACTGGATGTCCACAGGAATGAGGGAGTAACTGTCCACATCTGAGAAAGAATTGGAAACATGAGCCTGGAGACAAGGAAATAGTACAGTAACCCCTGCAATACACTAGAGTGCATGGGAGTCCTCCGCAGCACCCACAGTGGGACCAACACAGAGGAACTTGCATTGTGATTTGGAAAGGGAGACTGTTTCTGAGTTTCAGTTTCCTCATCTACAAGAATAGTAATAGTCATACTAACATATCCAGATGCCATCACCAGTAGGCAGAACCACCTCAGAAGGTACATGTGACACACAATGATGAACCTCTACGTTAATTTCAGCTATTATCGCACTTGCTCTGAAACCCTAAGCTCTAGTGGTCTGAAAACACATCTCCTTTTCTTGCCCAATGCCCTTTCCCAATGCTCCCTCACTACCCTGAGGATAATATTATTGCAAACATTGACCTAATAAAGATGCACAGAAACCCACTTTCATACACGGAAGCAAAACAAAACCCAAAAAGGCAAAGCAATTCTCTTTCATGTTTTGCAAGTCCACTGGGATTTCCTTTCCAAACAAAGATATTCTATTTCTGTTCTGGGAAATAAAGATATTGAAAATAAGAAAGTTCCCCCTTAAGGTTCACTATTCAGTAGCTCAGCAGTTTTTCCATTTTATTTTCTCATTTTCCCATATATCATCTGACTTATACTCACTCTCCTGTGTTCTCTTGCCAAAATTATGTTGAATACATTTAAAGAGGGGAAAAAAATAGCCGCTCAAACCAAAGAATCCGAATCTAAGAAAGAGTGCTTGTCCTTTCAATTCAATCATTCAGTAAATAATTACCGTGCACCTACTATGTGCATAGTTTTATTCTATGCACTGAGCAAACAGAGATTTGTTTTTGTTTTGTTTTTTAATGTTTCTACTCTCATAGAACTCCATGGTACCATTTATTTTGTACTGTTTCAGGTCATGCTCAAGGCTATTCATAAAATCAAAAATGTTCAATGATAGAGGGTGATGGAAAGTGAATGGTTCCCAAATTAGAAGGAGGCAGGGAAGGCCTCTCTGCAGAAGTGTTGAGTTTAAATTTGGTGGTGCCAAAAAGCAAACCCCAGGAAGCTCTGGGGCTGGCACTACAGGTGGAGAGAGCAAGGGATGCCCCCTAAGTGAGAATTCTCTGGGGTCTGGCTGGAGGAGGTAAAGCAAGGGCAACAGAAAAGGGATGACCTTTGAGAAGGTCATGGGACAGTTCATATATCACCTCCCAAACCATGGTAAGAACTTTGGACTTTACACCAAAAGAGATTAATGGGGAATTTAAGAGGAAGAACAAAGAAAATGTTGAGGATACAGTCTTGATTAGGTTTATATCAGAACCGACTGAAGCACAGAGAAGACAATGGAAATGGAGAGAACAGGTTAAGGCCTTGCTGATAAATAATGCGAGCCCGAGATGGTGGTACTGAGGCCAGTTGGCCATAGCATAAGTGGTAAGATATGCTGCCATCTGAGATGACCCTGTGGTTGACAGAAGATTTTCAGCCAAGACCAAAAGTGGGTTATGAAAGAAATGGAGGACTAGGAACGTGTCTGCCTGGGCGATTGGATGGATGGGGGTGCTGTTTCCTGAGATGGGATGTTTCAGTCAGCTTCTATTGTTGCTATGACCACAAGACCCAACAAAACAACTTAGAGGAGAAAATGGTTATTATGGTTCAATCCCTGGTCAGCTGAGTCCGTAGTTCTAGGCCAGAGGTGAGGCAGAACATCATGGAGGAAGGGAACGAGAACATGAAAAGCAGGAAGCACAGAGAGCATCCTGGTTTCCCCAAAGCCATGCCCATGAGGCATACTGAGGCCTGTTAAAGGGAAGGTGGGATACAAGGTGACCGAAACTTCATATTTGGTAAGTAATTCCAATACCCCTCATGTCTCCTACTTGGGGACTTTCTTCTACTCATGTATTCATTCACTCATCCAAACACTTAACCAATAACTATTGGGTTCCAATTTTGTTACCACATAAGAAGTCATTGCACGTTGAGATGATCTGTGTCTTGTCCTCCATCAGCCCTGGGCTGGGCTTTGGTGTTATTTGCGGTGGTCGTGAAATAGAATCTAGACTTCTCAGTGTAGCATTTAAGGCCCGTCACACTCGGCATCCAACTGCCACCTCTTCCTCCCCACATTCTGTGCAGTGATAGGACCCCTGCCTGGGGACTGCGTAGCCCTCCCTGATCCCGGCAGTCATATCAATTTGCAAGTGTTGCACAGACCTTCCTGTTCTGTGCTGATCCCCTCATTTTCCCATTATCTTTGCTGCTGTCTCTTCTGAGAGTTACAGGAACTACCACTAAGTTGTAACATTAGCTTCTTTTACTTTTATTACTACGGGGTTTACTACTGTAGTCATAATAGGAGCTATCAGTCGTTCATTTAAGCACCTTTACTGAGCAAGTTTTGCTCTTAGTTATCTAGGAAGCTAGGGAGTACTTTGAGAGAAAAGAGGTGAAAGAATTACATTTATATTTCAAAATTATGATTCTGATTGTTGTATTGAGAATAAGTCGGTAAAAAGACAAGTCTGAAAGCAGAGGGAACAGTTTGGAGGCCATTGCAATTTCTGGATGAGAAAGGAAGTGGTCTCAGAACACCATGGTACAGTGGAGCTGGAGAGAAGGGGTCAAGGTGGGCTTGTTATGGGGGGGGGGAAGTGTGCAGGGTGAACTGATGGACTGGCTGGGAGACAACAGAGGAGAGCCAAGGATGACTTGACTCTGGGCCTGAGCTGGAGCCCCCACTACTGAGATGGGAGGACGGGAGGACAGTGTGCAGAGAAGGTAGGGCAAGTTACTCCTGAACTCTCCCTTAGACATCCAAACAGAGAGCCTCAGTTAAACACTTACAGTAGAGGAATTTAATTGCACCAGACTTTGGACCAAATACTAGGAAAACAAGACCAAAGATGGAACCTGTCTCAAAGCATCTCAAAACAAAAGGTATGATGTCAGCTTTTCAGGGAGGCCTGTTGACACGAACAAGCTAGGAGAGCAAAGATTTATTTTGACTCCTGGTTTCAAAGCCTCAGTCCAGGGTTGGCCTGGTCCATTGCAAAACATCACAGCAGAAGGCCATGGTGGAGGAAGCTGTTCATCTCATGTTAGCCAGGGAGACCCTTCCAGGACATGTCCCAAGTGGCCAACTTCCTTGAATTAGGTCCCACCTCCAATTAGTCCCTATAACCATAAGATCAGACCTAATCATTGATAAAATGCTCCACTCCTGAAACATGCTGCATTGGGGACCAAGCCTTCACCACATGAGCAATTTGGGGGACACTAAGATCTAAAGCAAACAGGTGTTAATGCAGCTCTATGAGAGATTGGGAGTCTGGGTCATGGAAAAGGAACACCTACCGAGGCAGAATTCATAGGGAAGTAGTGCCTCAAGAGACTTCAAATCAGTTCAAAGCCCTTGTAGTCAAGAAAATAGGGCTGCTGTCATTGGTTAATTAATAAAAAAAAAAAAATCAGTTAAAGAGAAGATCTTAAAAATGACGCATACACACTTAAAACATTTTATGCTAACTTAAAACATAAAAATGAGCCTTCATTTGCCATGGTTCAGATGTGCAGCCAAGGTCTGGATTTCAAGATGGGTTCTAGATTGATTGAAGTTCCTCCTAGTTTTTTTTTTTTTTTTTTTACATAAACCATACTCATAATGTATGATCTTTGATTTCCAATATGAATTTCTTGAAAGTAAAGTAAAAATGTAAAGACCCTTGGAAAGCAATAAAATAGAAACTTCAGGATTTGTTTTTAACTTTATTACCCCCTTTTACTGATTTAAAACCACTCACTTTATCAAATCTTCCCGAAGGATTTACATTTGATTCATGGAAACAACTCTGCTTGTCCTTGTGCTCACATTTCATCATTTGCATAGTGATTAATTAAGTGTATAGATACAACAACAAGTTTAACTGACACAAACACAAGTGCTTTACAGGAAGCATCGACTCACCCCTTGGGAGCAGAAGTACGCAGGTGTAGAGCAAGTAACTCACCAGTTCAGAGCTGTCAAACATCTCCAGACATCTTCAGAATATCTTATTAAGAGTACCTGAGTTTGTTTAACCAGCAAATGATTAAGTAAAATTCATTTAAGGTACTCTTTGGGAAAGGAAGAGCATCTTGGAAGGCTCTATCTGTGGCCTCTCTATCCCCCACTCTTTCCCTCACCTATGAAGTCCTTGTGTAGAGCAGAAATGTAATTAACTTAAATATGTGATTTGGAACATGTCCACTATGTATTACATAATTGTACCTCCTTTTCTTCAAGACAGTTGAGGCACACCTGTCATCCTAGGGGCTACTGTGCATCCATTCACGTTACCCTCAGACAACCACAAGAGCTGGGTATGGTGACTGTCCTCATTTGCCAGAACAGTGCAAATTACTTAATGGTATCAAGAGCCCCATTTCCTATCTTCTTTCTTCAGAGGTGAGACAGCAGAGGGCAGGTGTTGGCCATGCTTTTCTGAAAAGGGATGGATAATATATTGTTTCAGCTTTATGGGCCATGGAGTTTCTGCCACAACTAATTGACTCAGTTATTGTATTATGAAGAAAACCATAGGTCATGTGTAAACCAATAAGTGTGCCCGTGTCCCAGTAAAACTTTTTAAAATTGGATAGAGGACCAAATGTGGACCATGGGACAGAGTCACAGAACCTGATCTACGTACAGACAATGAATGACTCACTATATCTTGAACAACCCACAAAGCTCGTGATCAGATAATTCTCCACTCTACCTTACAGTTCTATTTCTTGCCCATATAAAGTCTCATATAAATGGTTGTTCTGCACAGGACAACCATCCCTCACGTGACCACTCAGGACCCCAAGTTCTTTCCATCCTGTGGCTCTACCACCTTCAATAGAGGAATGGCAAAGTCATTCCAGAAATTGAGCCAGCAAGGCAATGGTGCACAGGAGGTCAGATGTGTGGAGAACTGTCACAACTTCATAAAAGAGGTCAACTAACATGTTCTTGAACACCAAGAGAATTTTAATAAATGATGTGGGTGGAGGGTAGTAGTGATTGTTAAGGGAAGAACATGAACACACTGACATCTGCTTTGGAGCCAGAGATTGTATGTGGAACATGGAGAGAAAGTGGTGAGCAACAGGAGGCTGGCCCTCCCAGCAAGGATATGGAGAGGATTTCAACGCAGGAGGGGAGGCTTGTACGCAGTCAGCACAGCACAGAGCAAGCACTGAATGGTGAACTCTGCTCAGGGCTCTCTAGTCCTACCAAGGACGAAAATAGTATTTGGGAGAAATGAAACAGGGACCATGTGACAAAAGGACTCAAGAAAGAAGTGAGGAGTAGGAGCAACAGCTAAGAGGCCACAGTTACATAAGGAAAGCCTGGCAGGGGGATGTGGTGAGCACAGAGGTGCAGGCAGAAATGGTGAGCGTGAGGCCCGACACCTGTGTTAATCAGCAGCTGTCACCGCGACCCTACCAGTGATCCTTTCTGGGATGTGGCATCCTCACTTCTCACAGGAGAGTCTAGGAGGCAGGACCCTCTTCCTGCAGAATTAGAATGCAGATTCTCAGAAACATCTACAATAAACAAAGATCCATTTTAAATCTCTGCCACCTGCAATCCAGGGCACGGCGATTGACAGCGGACCTGGAGGCTGTGAACCTGAACCTTCCATGTGTCACCACCTGCATGTGGCCTGTGATAGCCTGAGCGTAAGTATGAGTGTGCACCTTTAAAAGCACCGGAGTGAACGTCCATTTCTGCTGATAACAATGCTCATTAACTTATTCAACTTGCTTGCTCTATTTTTTTCCTATTTTCCGGAATCCATCAAATTATTCTGCCCTCTCACAAGAATTGCTGATAGCCACTGATAGATTACATTGTTTACAGAGGCTTGCGGTGCCCCAGCTCTAAAATAAAATTAAAACGGGGGTGGGGGGAATCCTAAAACAACCCTGCAGCAATCAGAAAATTAATCGTTGGTTTCCAAAGCATACTGGAGGCTGAGATTAAAAACCTCAGCCCCTGAAGAATCACAACATATCAGGGCCTCCATTCACCAGCAGAAAGTGATTTCAGAGCTGCAAATGAAAGGCCAGCAAGCACTTTTCCCGGTGGCTGCTCTCAGTCTCAGAACATTCGCTGCTGCCTTCAGTCTCGACACTGATGAGCACCTTGGATGGGGCTTACACAAAACAGCCCTTTGGAAGCCGTTTTGATAAACGACACTTCTTTCAGCGAGGGCTGAACACGAAGGTATTGTCACTTCTAAGTGCATCTAAATTGCCTGGCACAATTAAGGCATCGTTTAAGCTGTAGGAATGTTTGTCTGATTCTGAAACACAGAGCCGCTGGAAACATAGGTCTGTCCAGACACACAATAGAAGTGTGAGGATTTTTCTTACCAAATTTCTCTCAAACTCTAACCCACCCTCAAACACCTGTTCCCACCCCTCCATTTCGCTATCCATCTCACATACATCCCATGAGTCACATCATCCATGAGAACAGTCCTCAGCATGAGCTGGACCACCATCCCGATTTCCTGAGACTCAGGACTCTAGTGACCTCTTGTCTGGGGGAGGAAAATCAGTGTGAATTCGTTTTTTGCGACCTACAAGTTCCAGAAGGCACCAGCATAGTAAAAGACAGGAGGCCAGGAGATGAAAATAAAGAAGAGAAATCATCGCTTCTGAGTCTGAGAGGGCAGCAGCTTTGCTATAACAAAGCAGCCAGATCAGCTGGGGTAGAATCCCAGCTCAGCCATTTTCTAGCTAAATAATCTAAGAAAATTACCTTCAGTGGATCTCTGATTCCTTGACTGCACTGGGAGTAAGAACTGTCTTCTTATACCTACTTGTGGGGCTGAGGAGAGACAGTTCATAGAGGATCTAGGCGTGGGGCTCTGAGGGAGCCCATTCCCTGATCTCAGTGGGTCTTTGGAGGGGTCTCCAGGGGTATCCTGCCTTGGTGCTCCAATCCACTCAAGAGACATGCACACCAAGTGCCGCGTTCTAAGCTTGACCCTCTGAATTCACTAACAATCAGCAAAGGTGCTGATCCTCAGAGTTTGGAGCCTTAAGTATGTACTCAGGTACAGTCATTATAAGATCAGGGCAATACCAGAGACTGACAAGGGCTTCTTTGGAAACTCTAAGAGGTGTTCCCAGTCAAACCATGGAGAATCCTCATCAGGGAAGGCTTCCTAGCAGGAAATATCCCTGAAGAAAGTTAATGCCTGAGGAATTATAGGCCAAGCCAGAAATCCCCAAATCACCAGTGATTTCAGCCGCTGGCATAAGGTTTGTAGTTCTGCAACATTATAGTAGACAGGGGAGCAGCCAGAGATAAAGCCGGAGGGGTACATGCAACAGTAGGCACTATGTACGCACATAGAGCCTTGGAATTCATATCTGGGGCATCTGACTCAGTAAGAAGAGTAAGGCTAGGGGTGGGGAGAGACACAAGAACACAGGGAAACTCTGGAAGGGAAAATTAGTTCTCACTTTAAAAGGAAAATTCAGCATATCTATTGTTTTCCTAACACAAATTCTGAAAAAGTGACTCTCACAAAATCCTGACTAGTGAGGAAATGTAAACTAGGATGCTGTTGATGGGGATGACATTGATAATTGTTTGTTGTAGACTTAACTATGTGTCATACATGTTTCAGGGCCTTTGTATGAGAAAGCTTTGTAGGAAAGCCCAGGCTTAGAAATAGTGACAAACAATGATTGAAGGCACTGGAAGCCTCTGAAAGTTTATAAGCAGAGCTTGCACCTATATCTCAGCTGAATTCCCCTCATGTTAATGAGCAAGCAGAAGTTTGTAGGTTCTGGCACTTGTATGTAATTACAGTGCAAGTTGCAAAAAGAGAGAAATAGAAAATCTTTCATGTGGAATTATTTCCAAAATATAATACATTTAAGAAGGTAAGTTATGTATTGTGATATTTTATATAAAAATAAGAAAAAATTTTAAAAATGCACGTGCACTTGTTTTGAACTACAAGTAGGAAGCACCTGTAGGGAATGCCTTGCTGGGAGGAGGAGAGGATGGAGGGCCGCTTGTCTTTTTTCCTCAGCACCACCACCAGCAATTATTATTAATATATGTGAAAGTAGAAAATTACAGGGCTGGGGCTATAGCTCAGTGGTAAAGCACTTGCCTTGCATGTGTGAGGCACTGGGTTAGGTCCTCAGCACCACACAAAAATAAATAAAGATATTGTGTGTCCGTCTACAACTTTAAAAAATATTTTAAAAAAAGAAAGTAAAAAATTAAAACTGTGTAAGGAAGAACTGCAAATAATTTTATGTATCAAGCACAATTATGGAGTGAGACTTTTCACTGTGCTACATTTTTTTTAAACTTTCCTTTTGAATCAACTTAATAGATTGCTTTTTCAAAATGAATTCAACTATGATCAAGTTCAAAATGCAGCATTCAATTTATGTCTGCTATTATCATTATTAATATTAAAATTGATATTAATACTAGATATCCTGAGTTCTAGTCAGACTCTGACACAAGATAGCTGTTTGGACTTTGGCAAATTTTCCTCATTACCTAAGATTTTCCTGATTCATAAAATGCTAGTGTTTGAGAGCACTTCCTCCTTTACCCTCACAGTGACAAAAAACAATTCAGCATTTGAAGAACATTTAAAGAACTGCGACTTCTCACCTGCTCACAATAGTGATGCGAAGCCTTTCTTCCTTCCATTTCAGAGACAAGAGAGCTTAAGAATCCTGCTCACAGCCCCATGTCCAGAGGTGTCAAGACAGGGATGGGGACCTATGCTTTTCATGGTGCTACTGTGACTGGAGTGAATCTCCTATCCTAGGAGGTCCTGGTAAGGAATAAGAGCCTAATCAAAGTTCCTTAATCATTGTCTAGGTCTTGCTCTTGCCCTTACCAGATTGAAAGAATGAAAACCAGCAACAGTCAGGGTCAGACCTGTTATATCTCTGGTAGTCAGCCCAATTTTTTGACCTTGATATCCAAAAGTGTGGGGCTCACAAATACACTAAATACTGTGTGGATTTCGTTTTCCTCTCTTGAATTCTGCTTATTTCTTAGACACATAAACACACACTCATTTTTAAACATTTATTTATTTATATGTCCACCTGTAGATGGACATAATACCTTTATTTTATTTTATGTGGTGCTGAGGATTGAACCCAGTGCCTCACACATGCCAGGCGAGCACTCTTCCTCTGAGCCACAACCCCAGCCTTGCCTTATTTTTTGAATATGCAGTCACCTTGTATTAACCCAGTGTTTTCCATATCCTTTTGGGCACTTTTAAAGTCTTGTTTATGACATTTTAAATGGATTATCTAGAAACCCTGATCATGACCTACATGAAGATAAGGATTTCAAGATGGGGATGGACTAGTCAAACCATTCATTTTCAGAGGCCACGGTTGAAATATAGGAAGATAAAGTGAAATATGGTTAACAAGGCAAGAGGGAAGCAGAGATAAAAAATTTAATTTCTTAAACTGGATTTGAAGAAACCTGCAGATCATTATGAATAATAAAAAAAAAACAGAAGCTGAGGGCAGGAAATTTTCAAAAAGAGTAGGAATAAAGGAACCAAAGAAGAACTTTCTTCCTCCCTCCCTCCCTCCCTCCTTCCCTTCCCCTTCCTTCCTTCCTTCCTTCCTTCCTTCCTTCCTTCTTCTTTTTATTTTTTTCCAGCATTGATTACTTATTATGTACTGAGCTCACTGGTTCCAGTAGAAAAATTCAGACTGAAGCCACCTTTCAAAGGTGTCCCTTTTCTAGATCTGCTCGTTTCTCCTTCAGTCCTATCTAGCAAAAGGGCAGCTTCCTTCAGGTTTGCAATAAAACCCACCCAGGTGATAATAAGAAAGACAAAGAGGCAGATATCTAAAGAGTCAGACAGGTTTAGACCTCAGCATTGAAATCAGTAGAAAATAACTAGCACTGTGATCATGAGATGAGTCCCACAATGAATATCGAGCTTCCTGTCCCTCCTTTACCCACATTGGAAGTCAAGGTCTACAATACACCCAACCATAAAACTGTGAATTCAGGGCTAGTTTTCAAACCCCAATGAGCAAAGCAGTTGGTAAGTACAGTACCCAGTGGAGGGCTTGTGTGTGGTTCAACACGAGGACTCATTGAAGAATTTACAGTGGGCTGCCAATCCCAGCATCAGTGTGGAGGCTTCCTAGGGGGGAACAGATGCCAGGTTGTGCTCAGCCTCCATCTTCCTCTCCCTCCTGCTTCTCCCTGAGCATCCTGATTCCAGTGGGTGCTCTCCTGCCCTCCATGCATGCCCCAGCTAGGACATAGAAGGACTTTCCTGCTTTACTAGAGACTCTGCTGCAGTGAACAGTCATACACATATGACATTCTTCACATCTGCAATTAACTCATTCACTCACCCATGAATTTTCAGAAGATTCTGGACCATATGAATTTATAATTTGATAGTTAGTACCCTTCATATGGGGTTCTACATTCCTATGGGCACTCTGAGAAAGGGTCAATTTCCTCACAGAACATTTTTATTTCTTTCATAAAGAGAACATTGGTTCTTTTCCAGTCTTTGACAAGACAATAGGTAAAAGTACTGATTCAGTGTGGCTTTACCTACCGTGTGTCTTCTTGTGAGTGACACTTCTTTTTATTGGTCTAAGATCCTTTTCGTGGGCTCTTTGTTTATGTCCTTTGTAGGTTGAGAATTCTTCCACTTACTTTCAGAGAGGTATTGAAAGTATTCCCTTTCTTTTCTAATTTACATTTTTGACAATGCAAATGATTTAATTTTTTATTAATGATGTTTTCCTGGATTTTGAGAAATAGAAATTCTTTCACACTCCAAGATTATGAAGTGGTTCGCCCACTTGAGGACTTTTGTGCTGCTCTTTCCTCTGCCTGGAATATTCTCCCTGCCCCCGGGGGGGGGGGTAAAGTGGTTCAATTCCCCACTTGCTCCACCTTCTCTCAAGACTTGTGAGAATCTTATTTTAAACTGTTACCCTCCCCTCAAACAGTCCCCTTGTCTTGCTCTGCTTAAATTCTTTTCATAGAAATAATTCACCCATTTTATTTATTTGTATTTTCATTGGTCAAAGAATTTAGTATTTATTTTTATCTTCCCCAGGTGTAAGACTAAAAAGAATATGAATTTTGTCTCTTTTGATCACTATTATATTCCTAGTAGTTACAATTACCTGACATGTGGTAGACATCAAGAACTGAAGAGCTGAAGTCTGCTAATGTTTCACCATATTTATATTTAATCATTCAATCCCTCCTAATTCTATTATCATCTATAGTATGAATTATGAATTCGGCCCTGTAATCCTAAATATTTAATCATTTTTTTCCTATGTTCTTTATGGAATAAAGAGTTCTTCATTACACATAATTTTTAAAAATTTCCTTCTCACAATGATCATCTCAGGCAACTGTCCTATTCTGATTCTATAGATGGGAAACTGATTCACTCATGTGCCAGGAAGCAACAGAATCACAACAAAATTCATGTGCACAATTTGTATCCAGTCTGTCCAACCTCAAACACTATATTCATTTTGCAATGAATGGAAGCTTCTGTAGCACCATGCAGACAGCACATGATCCCACCTGTTGATCATAACAACAGCAAACTGGACAGCATTCGACTACAGGATTCCAGGAGGCTGGGGCCCTGGTGAGGGACTAAGATGCCAGAGAAGCTCTTTCAGAAGTCAGAGTTGTTACCTCCTTAACAACTAGAAAACTCACTGGTGTTGGGGAGCCAGAAAACTCCATCTCAGAATTAAATGTTCTCTAGGCATATGGAAAACTATACTCTGAGGGATAAAACTACATATTTCGAATATGAATGGTCAAAGAACTTGTAACAATTTATTAAGAAAAAAAATATGTCATAAAAAATCCCCCAGGTTTTAAAGAATTTTGCCAGAAAGAAAAAGATGCTCTCATAAGACCCTCCCTGGAATGGAGAGATTGCCAGGATGAATAGTTCACATCAACAATAGCAATTATATTCATAGAACAACAGCAAGGTAGCTCATGGGGTTTGTGGGAAATGCAATATTATAGTCCATTCAAAAAATACTAAAGATGATGATTTCCCTGGCAATGTAAAAAAAAAAAAAAAATCAACACTCACGGTCAGGAACTCACTATGATGCTTGACTGAGACAAGAAATGGATGGTAGCTTGTGTAACATCATCTGGGTCGGTCTGTAGGGGTGTTTCCAGAAGATAAGAGCATCAGGATCAGTGGACCTGTAAAGAAGATCCCCTTCTTCAGAGCAGGGGGCATCCCCCAGTCCTTCCAGAGCCAACAGAACTGAAAGGTGTAGAAAGGGTGGATTGGCTTTGTGAACTGATGTCCCTCCTCTCCTGATGCCCTCTCTTCCAGTGTAATGGAGCTAAGTAACCCAAGCCTGGATGAAAACTAAGGACACTATCTTGAGAATCAGTGCCTGGGACAGGGAGAGTTCCCCTCCCCTCTCTAGTCAGCTTGCCTTCAGAGAACTTGATTAGTACGTTCACTCCTACCTTCTGGATTGTAAATGACTTCCCCTAGGACCTAACTATTTCCTTTGAAATGAAACCCCTGTGAAGCCCCAGGCCCAGGCTATAGATTTATCCAAGGCCTTGTAAAAGGAGTTCTTTCCCGTATTACACTCTACGCCTCCCGCTTGAAACCCTGTGCACAACTATGTATCATTTAGACTAGAAAATTTATGACACTAGATAGCCTATAAATATGAAAAACTGGTGATAGGCGCCCAGAATATGGACTCTGATCTCCTCTGGGCAGAACAGCATACAATGAAGTCTGGAGTTCTCCTGCTTCTCAACCAGTCTGTCTCTGGACCAGTCTGTTTCCTGCAACACTAGGACATTTAGACATTTAGGATTATGACATCTTCACTCACAGCTTTCTTGGGCCTCTAGCTTGGAAAGGACAGACTGTGGGACCCACCCTCCACCATCACACAGCCCCACCCCAACAAGTCTCTCCCTTATACAGCCTATTGGTTCTGTTTCTCTGGAGAACCCTGATAACGATTTCCCCAGGTCCCTGGGCTAGTGATCATGGATTCTATACACCCCCACTTCAAATCTGTGAACCCCCTGAACTCCCTGTTGCTCTATGGATGTGGCTGTCCTAGGCCTGGGCTGGCGCACAGAAGGGTCTGGGGCTTTATTCTGCTACCTCTTCCTCCTCACTTCAGTAATCCATGGAGGGAGAAGTCTTGTTCCTTAGGTTCTTCTAGCCTAGGTAATGATCCTCACAGGACCTGGCACAAGGGCAAGTGGGAGATAACCACCCTGCTCACCACCACCAAAGTCCAACTCTCAACTCCCACTGTTTTCTCATCTCCTCCAACGGGACTCTGAGCCTTGGCTGGGAAATCACACCTGGGTTCTACTTATGGACCAACATTGGGGACACCGGGGACCCCGAGTGGTGCTCCTGTGATGGGTGATCTTGGTGTGGCTGGGTCTTAATCTGATCTCAGGAGTTAGGGAAGTAGAGTGCTAGATCTAGAGAACCAGATCCAGACCCAAGGCCAGCTCCTCTGTGCCCTGCCTGCAGGATGTGCAGAGCCAGACTGGAGCGTCCAGCCTTGCTGCTTCCGCCCTTGCTCTCCTCTGGTCTCTCTCAGCCCAACACACCTGCACCCACCTTCTCAAGGCCTCTGGTGTCGCCCACCTCATCCCGGGTGCAGGTCCATGTTGGGCCATCCGGGTTGCTTTCCTCCCAGCCGCGAGGTGCTTTCCCTCTCTCCTGTCAGTCCACTTTGGTGTCCTTACTGCTTCTCAGACACGACCTGCAGACTTCTCCCTTCATGACTGCTTCTACCTTTTTTTCAATATCGCCTTCTCCATGAGGATTTCTGAGAATAAATTATTTAAAACTACGACCCCCTCCACACCCCCATGCCCCTTCCTGATCATTTATAAAGTTTCCACATTTAATTACACACACTTATTTTATGCTGATTATCGACTCTCTCACCTAGACCGTGAGCTTCACAGAGACAAGAATCTTTCCCTGGTTTGCTCATTTCTTTGTCCTTGGTGCCTCAAATAGAACCTGGCACGCATTGGGTGTTCAATTAAAAAATGTTGGATAAATGAATGGAAACCCTCAAAGACTGGACAGGATGTCTAAGTGCAAAAGGGTATTCTGATGATCTTGTAAATTGAACAGATAAGAAACAAATGACATGAGGGGTTTGGGGTCAGATTTTGAATTGTAAACTTGACATATTTGTGAAGATCATTTTACAGTCAGCTTTGAGAAAGGCTTTTACTTTCATTTCTTTGTCAGAAATGAATACTACGACACTCTTGCCTTACCTAGGGGAAAAGACCCCCCAATAAACAAGAAACACCCTAAACTGAAGTTGCCGAAAGTCTGAATTATGGCCTGCGATGCAGCCAGCAGGGTATTGGCACACAAGCCAAGCAGTCCAGCGCTCCAATCTCGGCTCTGCCTGTGAGAATGTGTGCACGGAAACTGCCCTCATCTTGAGCCTCTTGCCGGAGGATGTCCTCATCCATGAAATGACGCCAGGACCTTGCGAGGCTTCATTGGAATGACAGGGGCCAGCCAGATGGAGGCCAGCAAGGCACAGGCGACCTTAACAGCAGCAGTTAAACTGACATGAACCAGTGTCCCCAGCCTCAGCTCTGAAGTCTGAAATTTCCAGGTAAAGCTGGTTAATGGGACAATTTAACCCTCCCTGCTCTTTATAATCTTATTCATCCTGCTTATTGTACATTTTTGTAATCTTTATTAATCCTGCTTCGACACATTAACTTGTGCCAAAAATATCACTGTGCTTGGTGACAGAATGCTGCCCCAGATATCTAGGAATGAATGTGGTCTACAGTGTACTCATTATTTAATTTCAAGCTAAATAAAAAAAGTATTCCAAACCTATTCATATTCCAGGGAGTCCAGACGTGTTCTGAAGTTTTATTTTTGTGACCACATGCAGCAGAAACTGTGAAGGAAAAGGAGACTGTGAATCCTGAGGTTCAACCTCATTGGGACAGTGTGCTAGAGTGGCCAAAATTCTTAGTACTCAAGTGAGTGCCTTCGTACTCAAGTGACCCCTGTGTCACTGGGGATGGTGTCTGAACCCTGCCCCTCTCCCAGACCAAACAGAGAATGTCCAAATCTGCTGTGGTGAAGTTGGAGTGAAGATCTGGGTAGAAAGGACTTTAACATGAATGTATTGACACAAAAAAAGTGGGACACTAGCTAGAGGATGAGTTGTTGGGCATCAAGGGCAACTTCCTGCATTTTCTGACAGAAGTCAGTAATTTATTAAAGCCTCTTCTGTGATGGTCCATCCATGTGGCCGGTGCCTGTGTTTATCAGTGATTATCTCATAAAGCCACATGCACACTGGATTTGAACTTCAAAGGTCAGGAATCTGGGACTCAGAGAGGAAGATGAAAACAGACTAGTGTCAGATCTCATCACCATCCAAAGACTCAGTAGGAGATGAGTTCTATTGTTCCCTAGATGAACTGATAACCTAATTAGCAATATAAAAGAATATGACAGCCAGACAGGGGACACTGGGAAGGCAGGTCATTAATGACAAGGCAATCCATAACTCAGCTCAGAGGCACAGACCCTCTATTTGAATGAACATGCTTGAAGACCTCAATATCACGAGGTAGGATTCTATTTTGGGGGAGGGGGTAGTTTATATGGGTGTCAGCGAGTTCCAGGATATCAGCTGAGCTAACTTCAGAAGTGGGCTCTTCATTCCCAGGACACGGATGTTATCCATGAGAGCCAATTACATTGAGAAGGGAGGAAAAGGCTCTTGGTACCCAAATATCTAGCCGTAGAAGGGCTCAGCCAGCAAGTGTGGGCAGGGGCAGCACTGCAGAGCGAAGGGGCAGCTTCCCAGGGAGCCAGCACAGGAGACAAGGAAAGGCAGAAGAGGTTTTCAGGGGAGTGGAAATTCTTAAATTTCTAAGCAATGAGAAGAATAAACGGTCCCTTTCCCTGCCATTGAACAGGGGCAGGGCAGCCTAGGAGACTGTCATACCAGGTGGTGGCCGTCTGAGTTCCTCTCAGTGCTCAGGAAGTTGAGCTGAACCAACTCTCCTCCGTCTGAACAGGTCTCTTCTCCGCCTTCCGGCACTGGCCCTCACCGGAAGAGCTCCTCTGCTTCTGAAGCCCATGTCCCATTCTCTCAGCTCCCATTATATCTCTCAGTGATGGAATCCTTTCTTTAGATGAAAACATTTTATAGGTGCATTGCAGTTACACATAACAGAGGGATTTGTTGTGACATATTTGTACTTGCACGCAATGTAGCAATACAATTTGGTCAGTGTTGGACTTTTTCACATCTATTCCTAGATCATACAATGTAGACCTTGAGGGCAAGGATCAAGTCACAACTTCCTGGGTCCAGGAACTCTGGTTTGGAAAGAATGGATTCTCCAGCATAGAGGATTTCCTCAAGTCAGTGGAGTGGAGAAGCCGGCATGGACCTACTTGCATAAGTATATTTAGGATACTGGGTATTTCTCCAGTGCCGTCTCATTTGTGTAATCATTTTGACCTAAAGACAAATATTTTATTATTGAGAATTTGATGAACTCTTGGCTGTGTGAGTGTGTAGACACTGTGTATATGATATCAAAGTTAGAATATCAGTATTGGGAGCTAATTTAATTTTGTTGTTTCTTTTCCTCCACCTTTCTCTTCAGTAAGGTGCCCCCCAAAATTAAAATTTAAAATTGCTTCTAAATTACCCAAGGAATGCAGCGGATTTGTTTGAGACAAAGAGATGAAGACAAGAGATCACCTTATTCTGCAGTGGTTTTGCAACAGGGCTGATTGGACACACGTCATGATATCCTATTACTATTTTTAAATTTAGTTCTATTTAGTGCATCGATTCTTCTTTCTTCTCAAGAAGAAAAAGAAGCTGATTTGCTCAAATCTCTAGCTGGCAGAGCTTCTCTTTCCTAGGGCAAAAACTGGAAAAAGGATTTCTCGATGAGTGGATTATCTGTCTTGTATGTACTGGTGTCTGGTATGGACCCAGAGCTTCATACATGTTGATGAAAGGAAGGAAGAAATAGAGAGGTAAGAGAAATTATGACAGAAATAATAGCCAGCAACTGCTGAATATTTATATGCTGAGTATTTTATATTTTATTAAAAATTCTTTAATCTTCATGTAATTTAATGTGGGAAATGAAAGACCAAAAAAAAAATTTTTTTCCAAGACATATAATTGTGAATGTAACTTGCCCAAGTCTAGCACATACCCGTTAGTGTGTCAATGTAAGTAGCGTAAAAGTCAAGAGCAGTTGCTGGATTCAGGGTTGAACCTTAGCTATGCAGACGGAGTCAATAAACACGTGTCTTTGAGACTCAGTTTCTTGGCACATAAGACAATGTTTTTGGTGATATCTTTGTCCTATCAGTGTCTTGAGAAATAAATCAGAGGATAGAGACAGTACCCTGAGCACAGAGCTCAGCATGAAGGATGTGTTCCCTACATGGTACCACTTAGTTTTAATGGTGCTGAGGCTGTCTGGGATGGTATTTTTAGGACGACTCCTCTTGCTCTGCCTGGCCAACTTGCCTCCTTTTAGGACAGGTGCCAGGTATGAATGGAGCCTGAGAGATGCTCTGACGTAAGACCTGGGAGGTCGACTGCAGACTGCTCGTGGCACCTGCTCCTCTGGGTGGAAGGCAAAGTGGGCAGACGACCACAGCCATAAATCATGGCTGAAATGCATCCGACAGGGTGGAAGCCATAATTGCTTTCTCTGCTGCTCACAACTGTTCATTACAGGCTTGGAAAGGCCCCAGATCTTAGGGGGAATATCCGGTGTAAAGTATTATTAGCTCTAGTGTGGATTTCCTTTAGACTGATACTGAAGTCTCAGGAAGTTACAAACCAGCTTCTCATATGGCATGCTTTCTGTGCTCTCTCCTTTGTGTTATTAAACAAACAAATAAACAAAAACATTCTTAATGTCTAAAGAATTTCCTTAGGATTTTTCTGGCTCTCTTCAGTCTGGGCCCCATGGCTCACTTGACCCCTAGCTCTTTCCCAGGGCCTCCCTCGCCATCCACTGGAGGGTTCTTGCTGCCTCTAACCCAAGCCTTGGGTCCTTTGTAGGTTGGATCTCAAGTAGGCGTACAGGTCATCTTGTTGTAGCACATCTGGAATATTTAGAGGAAAGACAGGAGGCTTTATGAGGTTTCTTGTTTGTGTGGTGTTTTGTTTTGTTTTCCCTGGAAACTGGGTGCATCCTTCAAAATAGAAAGTCATACATGAATTCCAGAAAATGTTCTTGAATTGCTTGGTTTTTAATTTCCTATAATTAAAAACTTTCTTCATAAAACTCTCATTGTTTTGAATTTGGACCTCTTGGACTATGTTTTTCTCCACTTAATCATCATTATATTATTATCATATTCTCTTCTAATCTTCTGGGGTTTTTGCTTGTTTGTTTCGCTTTCTAGAAAATCTTAGTTGTACTTTCCAAACATTTTACTCAGAATTTTATTACTGTTGAAATTTTGGATTTCTAAGATTTTTTTTTATTATTTTCTAGGTCTCCCTGGGATTTTTTTTTTTTTAGGTTTGTGACATTTTTTAGGTTTGTGACATTGTAACATCTATGCTGATGTTAATGATAGTTAGAATCATCGTATGTATCTTCTCCCAGCACCGTCCCATTTCAGTGACTGTGAAATGCACTTAGTTGTGACACATTTTGTTGCCTAAGAAACTGTGTCTGTCTGTTTGTGCTTAGAGATGGAACCATCAGAAGATGATCAGAAGCACTGAGCATGGCCAGTGGGTGGACTGCGGGTCTCACTGTAGGGTGACATAGCTGGGCCCTCTCCCCGGGAACCACCGTTCCGGGCATTGGGCATCTTCTGCCTGAACTGGTCAGATTTCCCAGAACAGACTCTTAAAAGCTGCTGTCATAGTGGAAACTCTGGCTGCCAGAACTTGGGAACTAAATACTTCGTGATTCCACTTATGTGAGGTTCCTAAAAATAGACAGATATGTGGAAGCAGAGAGTGGGAGGGTGGTTCAGAGGCTGGAGAGGGGACACAGGGAGTCGCCACTCAGTGAGTTTAAAGCGTGAGCAGCCCAAGACAGCAAGGTCCCAGAGATCTGTTCCAGGACAGAGAACCAATAGAATGCAGTATTATGATGTTGTGCATTTAAAATAGGTAAAAAAGATAGATCACATTTTAAATGTTTTTTTTTTTAATTTTTAAATTTATTTTAGTTAGTTACACATGACAGTAGAATACACTCATGCACTTTGCTATATCATACATAGATGGGATAAAATTTCATCTTTCTGAGTGTACACGTTGCAGAATCATATTGGTCATGTAGTCATGCATACACACACTATCATTCTACTATCTTTCCTAATCCCACTTCCCTTACCCTCCCCTCCCATCACTTCCCTCTACCTAATCTAAGGTAATTCTGTTCTTCTCTAGTGCCCCCTGACTTATTGTGAATTAGCATCCACATATTAGAGAAAACATTTGGCCTTTGGTTTTGTGGGATTGGCTTATTTCACTTAGCATGATATTCTCCAGCTCCAACCATTTACTGGCAGGTGCCACAATTTTACTCTTCTTTAAAACTGAGTAATATCCCATTGAATATATATACCACAATTCTTTATCCATTCATCTATTGAGGGACACCTATGTTGGTGTCCATAGTCTAGCTGTTGGTTCCATAGTATAGCTATTGTGAATTGAGTTACTACAGACATTGTTGTAGCTGTGTTACTGTAGTATGCTGATTTTAAGTTCTTTGGGAATAAACCAAGGAGTGGGATAGCTGGGTCAAATGGTGGTTCCATTCCCAATTTTCTGAGGAATCTCCATACTGCTTTCCATAGTGGTTGCACCACTTTGCAGTCCCACTAGCAATGTATGAGTGTGCCTTTTGTCACCACATCCTCGCCAACATTTATTGTTGCCTGTATTCTTGATGATTGCCATTCTGACAGGAGTGAGATGAAATCTTAGAGTAGTTATGATTTGCATTTCTCTAATTGCTAGTGATGTTGAACACTTTTTCATATATTTGTTGATCAGCTGTACTTCTTCTTCTGTGAAGTGTCTGTTCAGTTCCTTAGCCCATTTATTGACTGGGTTATTTGGTTTTTTGGTGTTGAGTTTTTTGAGATCTTTATCCTAGAGATTAGCGCTTTATCGGAGGTGGATGAGGTAAAGATTTTCTCCCAATTTGTAGGCTCTCTCCTCACTTTATTGTTTCCTTTGCTGGGAAGAAGCTTTTTCTTAACACACACAGACATACACACAAGTCTTACTCCATAGATAGCTGCTCTGTTGTTTTACTAGGCCCAAGGTGAGGCAGCAGCACATCATGGGGGCAGGACCCAGCAAAGGAAAGATACTCAGCACATGGCCCTCAAGAAGCAGAGAGAGGGAGGGGAAGGGCCACAGGAAGATACGCCCGTCCAGGTGGCCCACAGTGACCCACCTCCCCCAGCCACATCCCACCTGCTGTAGTTATCACCCAGTTGGTCCATTCAAATTAGGGTGGAGGGATTAGGTTACAGTTCTCATAATATAACCATTTCACCTCTGAATAGGCCTGCATTAACAAGAGCTTGTGGAGGCGTCTTGTATCCAACCATAACAGGTCCTAAACAATGAAGAAATAAGAGCCTTTGTTGAGAAAAAAATCTTTTCCAGCTCAATGAGTGGAAATGGCGCAGTGCCACATCAATGTGAGTGGCATATGCCACGTTGCTGAGCCTTTCATCCAGCCAAACGCTCACTTTTATTTTTTACTGTCACCCAGTCCAAAAGCCCCTTCCCACTATCTTTGGTTTTATCAAGTTGCAATGCAGCAACAACAATCCATCCGGGCCCTTTCAGCCGTCCCCCTCGATGGCCCGGCTGCAGAGCGTTCTTTGTAACTGAGCACCTGAAGACAGATGTTGCACCACCATTCAGGCCCTCTGCTGTGATCACAGGTGGGCGTTCACTTCAGTAGCCCAGGAACTGTGCTCACTGCTCTAAAACGTAAAATCACACACAATGCATTTGACTGCTCTGGCTAAAACGTGCCAATTAAAGAAAAAATTAACTTAATCTGACTTTGTATTTCAAAGAGATCCACGCAGGGTGGGCAGGCTGTCTGGAACTCCCTCAGCCACATGCTGGGCTCCTGTGGTCAGGAACTCTATGCCCCTCCCCCCTTTTCAGCAGAAGGCACAGGACTTGTGGTCTCTGGTCAAGGACATGCTGTGGAATTTGGACTTCCAGGGACCTTGCTCATCGAGACTCCCCCACAAGGAGCCTGTCCCTTCTGTAGGGAGACAGCAGTGCCTAGGTAAAATGTTTATGGAGGTATGACCTGGGAGGGGGGGGGAGGCGAGTGACGGCTTGGGCTTCACACCCTGGCCTGGTAGAACTCAGCCAGACCTCACCTATGGCTGGGTGGAAAGCACAGAAGGGAGAGTTCTACTTTCTCCTGTTCCACATCCCAATGTCACACGAGCAAGGAGGCAAGAGCTGGAATTCTACCAACACTGTAACCATCCACTCTTAGTATTAAACTCCAGTTTTGATATTTTGTGACTTTAACACAGCCACCTAGAAAGTTAAAAGACCCTTTTGTCGTAGACGCAGGAAGTTCTTGCTCCTCTGACTTTGACGGGAGTCAAAAATTTATATTTCAAACTGTTTTCTTTTGGTCTTCCAGTGCAGTGAGAAGGGGCCAGCCTGTCCCTTTCAATCTGCAGGTTCTTTACTTGTTCTGTGATTTCTTGTCCCCCAGTCCTGTGTTTGATCTGCATCTCATCCAGGTAATCCTAGGCAATCATTTAATTTGTAGTAGTGCAATTCTGGGCCACAAGTTTCCAAAGCCCCTCCCCTGCCATGGCTGGATCCCAGCCATCTTCAAATCCAACTAGTCCATGCAGTCTGCCCCAGACCACCTTGCTTTGAGGCTCTGCTGCTGGAATCACGTCTGGTGCCACACCCTTTCACTCAGATTCCTCAGTGGCTCACAGCAGAAAACTGTGCAGAGGTAAGAAACATTAGCTTCACAACAAGTTCAGGTCCTCCTAATATCTCTGTGAGAGTGAGCAAGTCCCACTGAGAGGTCAATAGCAAAGTTCAAAGCTAAAACCACCAAAGGACGGCACTAATGAAGAACCCCAGCTTTCCTTTAGCACACAGGAATTCAATTTGCACACCTGGCTGGAGAACTGATATCCTGCAGGTGCTATTTCTGCAGTCTGGATCCCTCAATCACTATCCTCACCGCAATGCTGTGGTTGAATCTGGAATATCCCCCAAAGCCCATGTGTAAAATGCTTGGTCCCCAGCATGATGCTATTGGGATGTGGTAGAAACTTTAGGAAGTGGAGCTTAGCAGGTTTTAGGTCACTGTGGGAATGCACTCAAAGGGGATTTGGGGACCCCAGTCTTTTCCTCTTCTCTCTTTTTTTCAGACCTCAAAGCATCATGTAGATAGGAGCCTAGGGCTTGAAGTTCATGTGCAAAGAATGGGAGGAAAAGGATTTAGGTCCTATTTTTTCAGGTTCCTGTCATGAGGATAGCAATTTTGTTACACCAGATGCTCCCCACCCTAATGAGTTGCTTCACTAGAGGCCTAAAATCAAAAGGGTTCAATAAATCATCATGAGCTGAAACTTCTAAAACTGTGAGCCAAAATGAACCTTTTCTTTTTATAACTTGATTATGTCTGGTATTTGTTACAGTCAATGAAAGCTGATGCATACAAACATGGATTCTAAGTGAGGTCTACCTCCTCCAATTGGCACTTGGATATATTCAATTGGAAGAGCCAAGCTCAAGAGACCAGATTTTTGCCCCAAGGAAGCTTGGTAAAGTGAGTTTGGACTTCCACTTGGGAACACAGGACTCATGTTTTGTAAAATTTCCTTTCAAATAATGTTGAAAAGATTCCAGGATGCTACAGATTTGTCTTATGTCCACTTTGGGAGAAGAGTTCAGTGATTGGCATGTGTAAGATCTCCTGCTCCAAATAACCTCTCCTGAAAACACACAGAGTTTCTATATAAAAAAAAAAAATCAGAGAAGCAAAAAGCAACCACAAAAAAAAAAAAAAAAAAAAAAAAAAAAAAAAGCCCAGTGGTCCACAGCTCTGCATGCTTCTCTAATATCACTTGCAGCGCACACATCAGCCAATCTCTGGAGCCGGAAAGCCCAGAAGTTCCGACCTTGAAGCCAGCTGGGTCTCTCAGGTTCTACCTGTCTCAATTTCATTCTTAATGTAAACTGCTTAAGCAGCTTTCCGACTCCCCTTTCTTCCATATCCTATTCCATTGAGAAGCAAATCACTTTTGTGGATTACAGACTGTGCCTCAGCCCCTGCCTTCTCTAATTCAATCAAGGCCATGTTAAGTCACCTTAGGATGGAGCAGAGAAATGGGGCGGAGACTGTTGAGTCTAATCATTCCTGGTTAATTGTGCCTGGCTATGGATAGGCACGAGCTTGGGGCAGCAAAGAAGGCCAGCCTCCACCCACTCCTCCCAGACATGCGGAACCAGTCTGGAGTTCCCATTTGCTCAGGACCAGACCTCAAAACATCATATAAATAGGAGCCTGGGGCTTGAAGTTCATGAACAAAGAATGGGAGGATTTAGAGCCAGTGCCCCTTCCTAAAATCAAACATACTGAAACTTCCTTATCTGTAACAAGACAATGGCAATGTGTGCCCTGTTCAAATTCCCCAGTCATCAAGAGAATCCAAAAGGATATTAGCTCTGAAAGTCCTGAGCAAGTGATAGGTTCAATGGGGTTTGGAGATTATTCTTGGGCAGATTGAAAGGTCTATGAAAATTAGGGTCAGATATCTTTGGGCTCAAATCTTAATTGGTCCATTCCTGGAAGTCTCTTTTCTCAACCTTCAATGTAGTAGATACTGTGTCTAGTGCAGCAATTCCCAAACCTGACTAAACTTTAGAATGCCCCAGATAATTTGCTAAAACCCTGATGTGCAGGCTGCGAGACCACTGGTTTTACCAGGCTCTCTGGGGCTCAGACCCAAGCATCAGTACTTTGTAAAGCTCCCCACTGTTTCCAGTAGACAAGAAACATCAGGAACCCCTGATCCAGTGCTCTGAAAGTGAATACTTAGCTAATCTCAAATTCCAATCCCTCTCCTGACACTTGGAGTGACTGAGGTCAAGCTATGGCCTCCATTCACTTTTTTACATTGATAACAGGAATAAAAATGTTCCTACCTTCTATCTCTTTTTATTGGTTCTTTTTAGTTATATATGACAAGCAGAATCTGTTTTGATATATTTATACCACACCACCTATCTCACTACATTATCATGAGAATCATGAGAACCAACCTGAATGGTCTTTGTGAACCACGCATGTTCATGTGGATGTTAAGACAGGTGTCAAGCCACACACCTGCTGAAGTCTGTAGTCATTTGGAGGCCCAGAAGAAAGAATGCAGATGTTTTGAAGCAACCCATTCCTGTTTCCAGGAAATAAACCCACCAACAAGTCAGCAGCTCTTTGGTTAAAGAGGGACCCCACCATCTTTGTGGCAGACCATAGAAAGGAAATGTTTTCAAGAGTGAGCCTAAGAACAACTCATCATTTGTAGAAACTTTCTAATGAATCAAATGCTGATGGCTTCCATTTTTCTCCTATGGAAAGATTCACTTACTCTGACTCCAGGCTGGTTCTGTGCCCAAAGAAAGGAAAGCAAATGGAGGAGCCAGACTCCAGAGTGGCAGGCTCTTCTCCTGGGGAAGGCTGCCAGGAACATGGCAGGCCCTGCCCTCCCTCCTGCTTGCTAATTGATTTAATGGGAGACCCTGCTAGATATATTTCAGCTCCACCAGGGCCTGTCCAGCTGATTTATATCGTGCAACAAGAAACTGGTATTTGCTCTTCCTGGTTTCTCTGTTAATTGCTATTGAAGGGAAGGAGTGTAACTGGAGGAGCAAGGGCCATCATCTGTCACCACAGCAGTAGCTCATGTTCAGGAGTTTGGGGTTTTCTCTTTTTATAATTTTCGCATTTCTTAGAGGAATGGTTTACATACACGGGTGGCATGAATACAAAGGGCGTCACGAGGAGAAGCCTCTGTGTGTCTCCTTACTCCTGCCCTCACACCCAACAGAGTATGTGCCCTGATGGGCCACTGTGGAACGCACCCCCTTCTGCACCCCTGGCCAGATTCCTGGGAAGGTCTGCCTGAGCTCATCTGAGCAGCTCTCTCCAGATCCTACCCTGTCAGGGCCACATGGGTCAGCTGGGGGCTGCTCAACTCAGACCTGCTGTCATTTGGGGCCAAATGATTCTTTGTTGTGGGACCTGTTCTGAATGGCACAGGATATTTAGAACTACCTTTGGCCTTTACCCACTAACTGCCAAAGCATCTGCCCTCTCTCCCACAAGGTGTAACAACCAAAACGTGTCTCTAGATATGGCCAAACCTCCTCTGGGGCGGTGAGGTGTGCAAACGAGCCCTTCCCCAGCTGAGAATCACTGGTGTCGAGGGACTAGGAGGCAGATGGTCGTCTTTTCCCCTGCCTCTGGAACACCACGGGTTACTTCCCCTCTCAGACCCTCAGAGTCTCCTCCCTAAACAAGGATTGAATGCAACATTGGGATTTGGTGTTCAGTGAATGACAATAAAGTATGTACTGTCACTGTGTCTTTTGGGGCTCCTACCAGTAGTGAGCCTTCCGCCCAAAGGAAGCATCAGTCAAACACATATGGATGTTTCAAACACTGACATCAGGCAGGTGGCTGTTTAAGTCCAGCTTCTCCAAGGCCCATCAGTCTTGCTTGTTATAGTGCCAAGGGCTTCTTTCAGATGTAGTTAAGCTGCTGGTAGCATCAGTGTGGGTGTGTTTGTGAGTGTGCCTTATAACTGAGCATGTAGGCACGTTGTACAGCCTACGTAGGGCAGGGACTGGCTCTGCCGAATGTCTGCCAGGGAGGTGGAATACAAATGCACATGAGACATGTGGTTGTGATAAAAGTCTGAGGGGCCATCTGTTATGCTGTGTAAATGTTTACGCATGGCATTTTTGTATATGAGCAATGCCTGTGTGCGTGTGATGTGAAAAGTTCTGTGACCGGTACCAGGAGACACATGTGTGTGTGCTTTATGTGCAACATGCAAGGCACATTGGTCATTTTGGCTGGAAATATGTGAATGGACCACTCATGATTGTAGTGAGGATGTGAATCTTGGGTTTGGAGACATGTGGGGGTTGTGCGTGATGGTCAGTATGTTGGTGGTCTATTTGCCATTTGTTTATGCAAACCCCGTGCACTCTGCATTTGTGGTGTGTGGTTAGTTGTGATGGGTACATATTTGTGTAGAATATGTGTGTGTGCATATATACATACATGTGTCCTTATTAACCCTTTATGTTAAGCTTTTAAAGCTCAATATATCTTGTCTTAATCTATTTGAGTTGAATGAAAATGAAATGTTTCTCTCATCCCACATTATTCTACATTTCTTTCATGAATGGCCTCCCACACCATCAGACAGTTCTGCTGGTCCATGGCCCCTCTTAGAGTTCTCCACTCCCCCATGGACAGCCTCAGCTAACTAATTAGCCAACCAAACTGAGCTAATTCGCTATCAGGAATTGTCTTCTAATTTTTCTCTGTAAAGAGCTTCCAAATGGATTGAGCCAGTTGGAAAATATAGAAACAATGTTTTTTTTTGATGAGTAACTTTAGGCATGGCCTCCCATCCTGTCAATCACGAGGCAAAGGCCTTTAGCAACACAGACACTAGAGAGATCATTTGGGGAGCCATAACCAGGTGTAAACTGACTCCTGACAATATCCTCCACATTCTGTTTCCTGAATCACTTCTACAGTGAACCAACACATCGCTGGAGTCTTGCTCTGTGCCTGTTAATATTTATTGTATTAAATAAGAGAAACAAATAGTGAGCATGATTTTGACTTGGAATGGAGTTCCATAGACAAGTGCTGGGCAAGAGCCTTGACTTACCCCAACTGCCTGGGCACAGGGAAAACAGAAAACTGATCTCGGGCTCATGCTTAGGTGGCAGGCCATTCCACTGGCAAGCATGAAGGGACTGCAAAAGGAACCGTCTGAGAAGATGTCCCAACAACCAGCGAACAACTCGGAAATGTGGGCACGGAGATATTGCATGCCAGAAAGTAAGGCACCAGCAAGGCTGAGAAAGCCTCTTGTGTGATGGTAGGAACTGGCATTCACTTCACTGTATTTTATTTTCGGTTCACTTGTATCACTGGTGTATCTCTCCAGCCTTCCATGTGATATTTCCGCCATGCACAAAGCACGCACTGACCAAGTCTACCCTCCTTTGCCCAATCTCCCCCCCCCCATTTCCCAACCCCTTACCCTGGTAATCATTAATCCCCTGAGTGAGACATCAGGTGGCTCACAGAAAGGACCTGCAGGAACAACTCGGAGGAAGTCTATTCACTTGTTACTTGCTTCCAAACTTATATGGCAAGAAGTATTAAAAAAAAATGGTGGAGCCAAAGTCTCCATTTTATAGTCCTCTTATGCCTAAGTCAGAGTGAGTTGAATAAGTCCCCTGATGTCATTTGTTTCTGTGTCATTGCTTTTGTGGATGAACCAGCTCTAATCTATGTCCAAATTCGTTGTGTAACTTTATGTTTTAGAACATTAACGAACAGTGTCTGGGAACATCTATGTCAAAGGCAACTTACAAATATAGCCAGAAAGTTGTCACTGTTGCTAGGTAGTCAAATTTAAATTTTGACTAACTCCAAATTTCCTGTTGAAAAGCATATGGAGGATAAAATACTTCTTGGGGATTTTAATAATAAAGTGTAAAGTTAGATATTCCAATTGGGCAAAAAATATAATCTCCATATAAACTCACAGTATGGACCTATTTTAGTAGCTATTTTTCCTTCTCATTTTCTCACATTTGGAGGATGCAAAAGAGAAAATACAAGAATGGTCCCCAGATGGGGAACAATGTCATTGCAAGATGTGAAAGAAGAAAAGGCAGAAACTGCTCCCTAAGCCAAGACACCCGTCCCCAGCAGCTCCTGCCACCTAGGCTTTGGAGAAGGGCCGAGGCTGGGTGCCAGCAACCAGCCTTGCCCCATCTCTCTAAAGCCTTAGGGCAATGATGGTACAGCTGTGGCATGATGAGATCACCTGCTGTGCTGCCAACACCACAGACTGCAGGCCGATGCCCCGGAGACTGAGTCTCTGTGACAGCAGCAGGGATGGGGGTTGCCCTTCTACCAGTGCCCAGTGATGCTGGTGCTCCTGGTTGTGGGGACACACTTTACAAACCACTGTCCAGTAGATTCCTAACACCTCCACACCTCTGAATATGTGAAAAGCAATGTCTCAAGCTGAGATAACTTAAAAACACATACAAAACTTCTTACAAAATAAATAGACATTGAGCCCAGGTAACCTCAGGTTACTCAGTGTGAGTCAGAAGGAGCCGTGCAAGCTCCCAGCCTGCCTGACCTTCCCCCATCAGACAAAGGAAACAGATTACAACATGCCCTGAAAACCTCCTGTCACTCTACTTCATACTTAATTTGGCCTAAAATCCACTTACTATTATGAAACATGAAAGGAATTTGCATGTAAAAGAATATTAAGGAACATATTTTGTGTAAGAACAGTATTCAATCCAGTTATCATTGACATATTTTAAGAATTAGTAGAAAATGTTTATATAACTAGGTGGTTATTTCTGTCAAAGTTTGCCACATATAATTATCACTTTCATTATTTGATATTTGCATTTTTCAAAGAGTGTTGCATTTGAGATTAAACGAACATGATTTTTAAATTATAAATCTCTGGAATAGAATGTAGACAGAGCTAATATATTAAAGGACTGAGAATAACAGTGTAATTTCTAAAATGAGAGAAATAATATATAGCTCAGTGGATTGGGGTCAGATGACTCTTGGGTAATTAAACATTAACTCTTTGCAGAAATATACAAATGCAGCTTGGTATTAAAATATATATATATAGTCTAGGCTCCTTTGCAATAAATATTGACAAGTGCCCAGGTTGGAGCAATGTGCTTTTAAACTCATTCATTAATTCATTTGGAACTTGGATTCGTAAAATTGGAAATATCTATAAAAGTTTCAAATGTTTGCAATATTTGATCCAGCAACTCCACTTCATTGAATTTGTTGACGGATATGTACTCTAAGAATACAAAAATACAAAAACAATTGCCGTGCCCTTGTTTGTAAGAACAAAAGTAGACATAACCTAAAGGTCTTTCAGTAGGGTATTGGAAAAATACTCTCTTGAACTCTGAGTGCTAAGAAAGTATAAAATCCATCTCTCTGGAGTGCTTCAGAACAATCTAGGAAAAAGTGAATACAGTGTGTGACAAACTACATCCAGAAAGTGGACATGTGAAAAATCTACACCTAAACCACAAGTTACATTCAAATCTACACCAACATCTGCTCCTGAACTCACAGCCACACCTATACGTCTATGTGCACATCAGTACCTGCAGCCACACCTCAGGTGCATATGCATCTATGCCTATAGGTACATTATATCTAAACTAACACCTACAGCTATCTGTCACTATCGTCTTCGTGTCTACATCCATAAGTGCATCCATACCATATTCTCATCTGAAACTGCATCTGCATCCACACCTGCATCCACATTTAGTGCTCACCTGAACCTGCATTGACAATCTCACCTGCAATTGTGTCTGCACATGCATTATAGCTCATCTTCACCTGTGCATACATCTTTACCTCTAACTCTGCACATCAGCATCAGCATCCACACCTACATCTCTCCTACGTCTACATCTGTATATCCTTGTTTGTGGGTTTTAAAGTACATAAGATATAGACAACAGTATTTTACTTGGATGAGAAACAAGAATCTGAGCTAAGAAACAGTCAAACAGTGTTATATTAACTATTTGTACCATTGAAAGCATTAGCTAACTGCTGTCTTAACTTTTTCCATATACATACACACATACTCATATATCACCCAGAGCTGTCAAATAATCTCATGCAAGAGACAGTCATGCTGTAAAAGGCAAGTCCAATTGAACCACAGACCTGCTCCCTCACTTTAATTGGCCTCTGAGTCTGCCTTCCAGCTCAACCCTTGGTTGATTTTGAGCTTGGAATTTTGTAGACAATTGGGATCTTAATGGCCCCTGTTCATATTTTCCTTCTGACACATTTTCAGCTCCAGTCTGTTTTATTAAATTTTCTGACTCAATTTTTACTCAGTTTCACAAATTTTATTAGAGCCAATACTGTGGAGACAAGGGAACTCTATCATGAGCTAGGGGAGGGTTCCCAAAGTCACACCATATGACAGCGCTGGTCAGCCTGAGTCCAAAGCCTGTGTTCTTTCCGGTTCTTCATAGTGTCTGCCCTCAGTGTGTCCTTAAAGCCATCTTGAAACTTACAGTTCATTTTGATATTAGGAACGGATGATTAGGGAGATTCCAATGAACACATTGCTTGTGTTGTTTGTGTGGTTCTTATAAAATGTCTTTTCTCCCTCATGCTACACATCATAACTTCCTCTTGGTTCCTCTATCTCCCAACCTCTTCAAACTGGCTCTTCCTTCCCTGTATCTCAAGTCTGGTGTCAGACAAAAGTGCCTACCTATGCATTTTTCATTAGTCTGGCAAGTTTCTTAAAACCTTGGTATGAATAAATCACCAACATGTAATTCATTATGAACAGCATCAGTCGCGGGTACCATTTTCCTGCTACTAAAGTGTCAGCATGTTTTACAATTTTCAACAGGAGGATTTGATTTTATTTTCCCACTCTCTCCTTTCTTCTAAAAGCAATTTTAAAGTGTCCTCATATATGTATATGTTAATGTCATTATTCTTTATGTTCTCTGGCCATTCATCTCCAAGCTGCCTCTGCTCAGCTCTGTCATGGGTGAACGTGATTGATTATCTCAGCTCTTATACACAAGAGAAAGGAGAACGAATTAAACCACGTGGCGGTCACACAAGTAGACCTCCAGGGTGAGGAGCCCTCTGCAGCTGCCGGGTAGGTCAGAATTCTGCATCCCTTTTTATCGTCTTCTCTAAACATCACAGGTGAGTGACCACCTGCCTTAAAATGCCCTGGGATATGATAATAGCAACAGCGAGACTTTTGCTGCTATCTCCTACTATACCAAATGCTAAAATTGGATCTTTTTTTTATTTTTAAGTTTTCTTAAATCTTCCCTCAATGAGCTGATCAAGTTCCTTATTTTTCTGAGAAATAACAAAGCGCAAAGGCTGAAATAGCTTCTTCAATGCCACAGAGTTGATACTTGAATCCAAATCAGTTTACTCCATAAATTTGACAACATGTCTCTGAGTAGCCAGAATATGAAGTGAGGCTAAAGAAAATGAAACATAGTGAATTCAGATTTAAAAAGGAAAAAAAAGTGCTATAAAACATTTGTGCCTGCACATCTTGCCTGGATTTCAACAGGTAATTACCTTCCTGAAATTTTCTGAGTATCATTGCCTCTCTCAGCCCTTCCAAGGAATTGCTAAAGCTATACAGATTCTCTTCTAGTTGAATCCTGTGAATATGTTCAATTAACATTAGGCAGCATTAACTCAATAGGTGGTTTGACACTGGGGAATCTCACTCTCCCTGAGCCACTAAATCCAGCATTTGTGAGGATGTGACCCAATTTGTGATGCCTGGCTGTGCAAGGTGTCCCCACTTGGGGAGATGCTGGTGCTGCAGCCCATGCCCAGGGCCTCCCCACATCTCCTCAGCCTGCCCTGCCTGCTCCTCCAAGCCCATAAGAGTCCATACCAACTCAGAAGTGTGCAAGTCTTACTCATCTCTGTGCATGAAATCCCTGTGCCTCCAATTCATCAGGGGAAGAAGGGTTCTGTCTTTTCCCAAGTTTTTCTTTTCTTTATCCCTTTACCTGACCCTTCCCAGACAACAGCATGGACCCAGCACTTGGGAAGGCCTCTCTGCCCCTCATGTCTCTCTCCCCAAACAGCCCAAGGATTCCTTCACACAGGCATCAGGCAGCACTTGGTGGGGGCTTTGCTCTCAAGTGGCTCTGTCTGCAGCATCTGACCAAGGAAGCCACGTAGCCTGGGGTTAAAATCAGGGCCAAGACATCAGCAGGAAGGGCCAGACTGGGTGATGCTGGGAGATGAGCACCCAGCAGCGCTGCACCATGGAGACAGGTGAGGGCTGGACAACAGGAGCTGCTCCCAGGTGGGTCTCTCAAGAGACGCGAGACGCGTTCACGGAATGTGAGCTCCTGTGATTCTGAATTGGGAGATGTCGTGTTTGCTGCTCTGCCACTGGATGGAGCACGACCTGGCCAAGATCACAGCCAAGCGCATGGACACAGAGATGTGGACAAACTGGAGGCCATCGGTGTAACCGTCTAGCAGCACACATGGAAAGACTTAGTAACCAGTGAAGCACTACAAATTCAGCCTGTCCTCACCATTAAGATGCACTGCTGAGCACCTCCTGTGTACCAGGGCACTGGAAAGGCCTCCTCCAGCTGTCCTGTGGAATTTAATTCTTTCTATAATAACTGTTAATTCGGTGTAACTCACCATTCTTTCCTAATATTGCTGATAAGTCCCCTACCCCCACTTCGAGAATCATTTTTAAGTTGGGGAACAAAATACGGCAAGAGCTTTTCTTTCCATGTTCCACTAATCATCTCATGTCTCCATGTCAACATCAGAGCATCGTCCTCAACTAAATGTCTCAGCACCAGTTTAGTTTTATAGAACAAGTTTTCTCTAGAAATCTTTTAACATAGGCTTAACTCACAAATTCAAGGTTAGAAAAGTGAGAGGAGCCAAAGTAGCTAAGACCTACAGCCTACAACAACATCGAGCACTAGTAACAGCAATCAGACACTCAGGGAAGAAAAGAATGTATTTCTACCTGGAAATGGTAGGGGTCTAAATCTTACTCTTTATTGACTGATTCTTTAACAAACTAATACTTGCAGATTATTAACAATTTGCACAGCAATTAAAATACTTATGTTTTATGGGAAGATCAATAATTACCTGTAATTGGGTTGACTTCAACAGACTCAGCTACACACGCTTACCAGTAACTTAATTATATGGCCTAAGATGCTGACCCTAAATCAGAAGGAGGCCAGGAAGGCTTGAAGAAAACCATAAGACCTTCAGAATCCTGCTGGGAAGCCTCCCAGCTTACACATGTTCCTCAGTCACAGGGTAATTACATTGATTCAGAAATGTCTTCAAAATTGACTATTTTTATTGTTTTTAAGTTCAATTTACCAAGCAAAGCCCCTTTCTCATCTCTCCCAACCTCTCTCCATTTCCACCACCCTCCTTCCCTTCCTAGCACTTCGTCACAGTGTTTTCTAAGACACTGCTTTGAGTTTTTTTGTTTGTTTTTCCACACCACACACACACTTCAGACCCCTGACCTCCATGAAATTATCAATTCTACTCTTTGCCTGATTTCCAAATCCAAAGCCTCTACCAGAGATCGGCCACATAGTAAGTAGCTATCTTCAGAAAGAAAATTAAAGGACATGTGCAGGAAAATGTGTGTGTGTGTGTGTGTGTGTGTGTGTACGCCTGTGTTTTCCATAAACTAAGGGTAATAGGGTGAAGTTTCTAAGGCTGACTACAGAAGGGACTAAACAAGAGAGGTGAAAACACATGATCCAGGCACCTCAATTAAATGTTTCCTTTTCTAATTAAAATTAGCACAACCTCCACGGAAATCAGGATGGAGGTTCAGCAAAAGACTAGGAGTGACACGACCATATGACCAGTTATTCCACACCTCAGTGTTTATGCAAAAGAACTAAAGCCAGAATACTATAGCGATGCAGGCACATCCGTGCTTATAGCAGCACAATTCACAATAGCCAAGTTATGGAACCAGCCCAGGTGCCCATCGACAGAAGAATGATTACGGAAAATGTGGTGTGATACACAATGGAATTTTATTCAGCCATAAGAAGAATGAAATTCTGTCATTTGCAGGAAAATGGATGAAACTGGAGAACATAATTTTAAGTAAAAGAAGCCAAATTCAGAAGGTCAAAAGTTGAATGTTTTCTCTCATAAGGTAGAAGTCAGAGAGAAAATGATTGGGAAGGATCTCATGAAAAAAAGAGAAGAGACCCCTAAATTAGATGATTGAGAAGACTGGGGACACAGGAGGGTGAGTAAAGGGAGGTAATGGGCAGGCATATTGACCACATTATGTTATGTGCATAAACGAACATATTACAATAAATCCCACTCTTTTGTATGATTATAATACATGCTTCTTTTTTAAAACATATTTTTATTTAAAATAACAAGGAGCAGCTAAGGACCCCCTCTGAGAAGTGATGGAACACAGAGAACACATCTGCAGCACTGGCTGAGCCCACCTGCTGAGCCAGTCCCAGTAGTCTGGGTGGCGCTGAGCAACAGAGCAGAGGCTTTATGGGAAGTGAGCTAATAAATTTAGGAATACTGAGATGTTCTTCAGTATTAAAAAAGTGTTTAACCCTATTTAAATAAGAATTAGATCCCTCCTATTGTGGGCCTAGGAACCTCATTGTATAGAAGCCTGTTCATTCCTCCCATTAGGAAGCACTGCTTGCAAGCTATCAACCACTGCTTTTTAGAATCTTTCTACACTGTCTTCTTTCTGGAAAGCTTTGCTTTATATCATTGGTGCTTTCAGAAATCCAAAATCACACCTGAGTCTTGGCTTTCCCAGGAGGCTGCGCTGATGGCATTGGAAGCTTAGGGGTACCTTTCTTTACCAGAGGAAAGTGTGAACAGGGTTTCTAATAGGGCCAGGTCTACTCCAAAAACCACCACTTTTCTTCTCAGACTGCACATTTCAATAAAGTTGATAAGTCCAAAAATAGCTCCCTTGTTCCTGTAGACCTGTGGGTGCTAGCGCCATTTTAAGTGTACAAACACACCATCAGGACTTGCCAATCGATGTAGCATCTTATTTAGTTAACCTTGGAGCTTCTGATTATTACAGAGCTGGGTCCTTCTGACAAACTGGGGCAGCACAAAGACCCCCTCATCAAACTGTAATTCTTTCAATCAAATCAGAAAGATATCAAACATGTCACTTGGAGTAACAGGAATGGGTTTATTAAAGGGATAGGCAAAGGGAAAAGGGACACTCTCAAGTGAGAGAGTGTGTTCTCTCAGAGAGAAGAGGGACAATGTGCCTGTCCTGCACTCCAGTTTTATTGGGGATCCCAGAGAAGTTCCCAGGGAGTTCTGTCCCTGTCCACCTCTTCACTCTTGACTGACAGCAGGGTGACATCAGACTCTCAAGTCCCCACTGACATGGCAACTCTAGGTCACCTTGGCCCAGGCTGAGCAGTTCTAATTGGATGCTAACCCACACAATCTTGGAGATTTTGTGGTTAGGAGGGACTATAATTTTCTCCCAGAGTTTTGGGATCTGGTCACAAAAATCTCCCCCTTCATGGTAATACTTTATCAAAATTATTTTGTTCCTGCATTTATCCTGCATTTAAGAAGTAGTTTGCTGAGGAATGTAACATATCCTGTCCACTTAGCCCAGACAGGGCTGCAGGAAGATTACTTATTGGAAAAGAAATCATGTGGGGGGTCACTCACTTCATCCCATTTAATAGAATTATTCTTTTAACTTTGTGTTCCCACCATCCTTATCTGTCTGTCCTCTAATACTATTAGAACTGATTGAAATTTTGGGGATGTGGGTAATAGGTGTTGGTTAACCTTCTACTATGAAGAACACACCCTTAGCATTGACTAAAACTTCCTTTATTCTGACAACCCAAGCTGCAACTTTGGACCATTAAGTATATATTTAGAGAAACCAGGGTTACCTCCATATGAAATGTTTAAAATAGAGCCTATCTGAACAGAAAAAGGTTAAACACACTAAGAGAGTTTATTTATCAAACAGAATTAAACAGTTCTGGTCTTAAATCAGGGCTCTATCATCTAATATTTATATCATACTAGACCTGCCTCACTTTTTTCAAACACAAAATTTGATTAATAATAGATATCTTGTGGCTTCACTAAAAGAGCGTGTGGCATGAGGAATGCTCAGCTCCCAACACAGCACATATCTCAACACAAGCTAGATCTATTTCCCCTGTTCCCTGTCATTCATCCAAAAAATGTTGAAGTGAATTATAGTAAACTGCATTGAGAGGTTGGTTCATGGAAAGAAATCAAAATAGCAATACGAAAAAGAAAGAAAAGTAAGCACACTAACACAGGGATTGGATATGCTAAGACCCAGGGCCTGCTGGAGGCACCAGGGAGCTAGTGGAAGCATATTTGGGATAGGTGAATGCCTCTGTCACTGTCCCTAAGCTTCACAGTAGCTTGATCCTGAATGCTTTTCAACATCATCACCACCTTAATCACCATCATTTTCATTGTTGTCACCAAAGATCTCAAGGCTATTAACTAAGGCAGATTCTTTCCCCCATTTGATTCTCAAGGAAGCCCTGAGTGGTGGGTGGAATGTGTGTTATTCTTCACCTACAGGGTAAACATGTGAGCTCACAGAGGCTGATGGAAATACCAAAGCCATGCAGCAAATGGTGGAAGAACTCCGATTTCCTTTCTAGTCCAAAGATCTCCATTCATCGCAGTTTCTCAGTTCCACACTCTCCTCCAGCCCATAATAACCCTGCCTGTCAAGACCTGCAATCCGAAGAGTAACTTCCCTCTGGAATTAGTAACACTGATTCTTTTTTTTTTCTTTTTTTTTTTTTTAAATTTTTATTGTGGGTTGTTCAAAACATTACAAATTTCTTGACATATCATATTCCACACTTTGATTCAAGTGGGTTATGAACTCCCACCTTCACCCCATACACAGATTGCAGAATCACATCAGTTACACATCCATTGATTTACAAATTGCCATACTAGTGTCTGTTGTGCTCCACTGCCTTTCCCATCCTCCACCCTCCCCCCTCCCCACCTCTCCCCTCCCCTCCCCTCCTCTCTCTCTACTTCCTCCACTGTATAACCCTGAGGGTCTCCTTCCATTACCATGCAATTTCCCTTCTCTCTCCCTTTCCCTCCCACCTCTCATCCCTGTTAAATGTTAATCTTCTTCTCCTGTTCTTCGTCCCTACACTGTTCTTAGTTACTCTCCTTATATCAAAGAAGACATTTGGCATTTGTTTTTTAGGGATTGGCTAGCTTCACTTAGCATAATCTGCTCTAATGCCATCCATTTCCCTGTAAATTCTATGATTTTGTCATTTTTTAATGCAGAGTAATACTCCATTGTGTATAAATGCCACATTTTTTTTATCCATTCGTCTATTGAAGGGCATCTAGGTTGGTTCCACAGTCTTGCTATTGTGAACTGTGCTGCTATGAACATCGATGTAGCAGTGTCCCTGTAGCATGCTCTTTTTAGGTCTTTAAGGAATAGACCAAGAAGGGGAATAGCTGGGTCAAATGGTGGCTCCATTCCCAGCTTTCCAAGAAATCTCCATACTGCTTTCCAAATTGGCTGCACCAATCTGCAGTCCCACCAGCAATGTACAAGTGTACCCTTTTCCCCACATCCTCGCCAGCACTTGTTGTTGTTTGACTTCCTAATGGCTGCCAATCTTACTGGAGTGAGATGGTATCTTAGGGTGGTTTTGATTTGCATTTCTCTGACAGCTAGAGATGTTGAGCATTTTTTCATGTACTTGTTGATTGACTGTATGTCCTCCTCTGAGAAGTGTCTGTTCAGGTCCTTGGCCCATTTGTTGATTGGGTTGTTTGTTTTCTTATTGTCTAATTTTTTGAGTTCTTTGTATACTCTGGATATTAGGGCTCTATCTGAAGTGTGAGGAGTAAAGATTTGTTCCCAGGGTGTAGGCTCCCTATTTACCTCTCTTATTGTTTCTTTTGCTGAGAAAAAACTTTTTAGTTTGAGTAAGTCCCATTTGTTGATTCTAGTTATTAACTTTTGTGCTATGGGTGTCCTATTAAGGAATTTGGAGCCCGACCCCACCGACTGTAGATCGTAGCCAACTTTTTCTTCTATCAGACGGCGCGTCTCTGATTTGATATCAAGCTCCTTGATCCATTTTGAATTCACTTTTGTGCATGGCGAGAGGTAACACTGATTCTTTTCTGTGACATAGTTCCCAGTTTTTTTCCAGGATCACCGCTTTTATCCTTAAAAAGCTTTTTTTTTTTTTTTTTTTTTCTGCAAAGACTCTTTTAGTTGCTGAGTAAATTGGCTTCTTAACTTGATATTAATTACTCACAAGGACACCAGCCTATTATAGAGAATCAACACAAGGCGGAGTTTCTCTGTTAATTTATTTCAATCCCTAATTCTCCATTCTGGTTGATGGGCCTTCTTAGCATTTTAAATCCAGACCCAGTAATTAACAACTACAACTTCAGCACAATTCTCTTTTTTATCTCTCTCTTAACTACTTCTGCTTCCTTTGATCTGGTTCCTTTTTTTTTTTTTTTCAAATTAGCTTATGTGCAGGCCAGAGTTGATTCCTTAGGTAGGTCTGAGTAAATTGGGCAACTTTGAAAGTGTGGGAGAGTGAGGCTGACTTCACAGTAAAGGAACAGAGAAACCACCACACCACACAGTGGCACAAGTCCCAAGAGAGGGCAGCTGACACAATCACACAATAGCAAAGGCACCACTGACTCAGCAGTGGTGAGGAGGTTCACAGCTCATGTTTCATGTTTTCTCCTCCAGCCTAAGCAGAAGGTGCCCTTACCATTCCCATTCAGAGAGGGAAAACCAAGCATGGTAGGATGAATGGTCTGCCTGAGATCCCATAGCTACAGGTAACTCCAAAGCTATTTTCTGCCTAGCTGGTTGTGAGAGTACAACATTCTTTCTTCTGATCCTCAAAAGTGAAGGTTTGATATTTCTTAGAACTGAGAAGTAGAAGACAAATGGAATAGAAGATTAGGAGTCAAGGGACCCAGCCTGCGGATGGAGATGGCCACTAAGTTAGGTGGATGGAAGTGTACTATAAAGTAACCAGTGAGGAGTTTGGGACTCCAGGTTAAGGACAAGTAGCCCTGATAGCAAGGGTGGATCAAACTTAGTGGGTAGGAGAGGCAAGGCTGGGCAAAGTGGGCTCCTCCCCCAGGCCATGAATCCTGGCTGACCAACCTCTCAGTGGTTGGCCTCATGCAGCCACAGGAGTTTCAGGGGCCAAAAGCTGAGTCCTAGAGATAGGCAATCAGCAAGTAGTAGGCAGACTTCTCAGAACTCCAGGCAGCTAGCTGGTTTCAAAATGAGAAAATGCTGACCAGGGAAGGACTGGAGGAACTCAAGAAGGCAAAGTAGGAGTCAGGACATCAACAGGGCTTCAGACAAGGCACCCAGGTTTCTTGGGGCAAGTCGACCACCAGGCCCACAGTAGCATGGGTAGTTAATGCTCACTACCTCCAGCTGCAGGGCCACAGCAAAGACCTCTGCCCCCCAGGAAGAACATTTTGAATCTCCACTCTGTTGCTCATTTCCTGAAACTTATCATTGAGAAGTATTTAACATGCTGGAGTCTTGATAGAAGGGTGGAACTAAATTTGAAATGGGAACTGAACTTGAGAAAATAAGTTAACGTGTTCAGAATACCTGGCATGGTACTTGCTGTATGGTCAGGACCTAAAAGGTAACATGAAGGTGTTTCCTGTCCCAGCAGAACTCATTCTTAAGGTGGATATGAACTTGGTCAATGTGCCACTCATTCACTTATTTAGCCAATGATTAATCTGCAGGCTCTGAGCTAAGGCTGGGACTGGTGCCTGGTCTCACTCTTTGTCTATGACCTCCGTTATAGCTGCCTTAGGGCACAATGGTGCTCTTACTGGAAACTTAAGAAATAACAGGCTACTTAATTCATCCATTAACTTAATTTTCTTGCTCCATTTAACTTATTAGGAAATTACTTTTTACATCTGCATATTAAACTATTTTTTTCACATTTCATTGGTGCATTATAGTTGCACATAATAGTGAGATTGGTTGCTCCATTTCCAAACAGACACACAATATAACAATATAATGTGGCCAACATCTCTCCTCAGTATTTCCCTTTTCCTCTCCTCCTCCCTCCCCTGGTCCCTTTCCTCTATGTTCTCCCTTCAATTTTCATGAGATTACACCACCCCTTGCTTTTTCTTTTTTTCCTAGAGTTCCCTCACATGAGAGAAAACACGTGACCCTTGATCTTCTAAGTTTGACTTATTTTGCTTAATATAATGTTCTCCAATTCCATCCATTTTCCTGCAAATGACATACTTTCATTCTTCTTTATGGCCCAATAAAACTCTATTGTGTTTGTATTGCATATTTTCTTTATCCATTCATCCATTGAGGGACAACTTAGACCTATTCCACAGTTTGGCTATTGTAGATTGTGCTGCTATACAAACATGACATGCACGTATCTCTAGTATGATGACTAATTCTTTATCATAAATACTGAGGAGGGATATAGCTGGTTCATGTAGTGGTTCCATGCCTAGTCTTTTGAGGAACCTCCATACTGATTTCTATTTTTATACTCCCACCAGCAGCGTAAGTGTCCCTTATTTTTTCACATCCTCATCAACATTTAAAATAGTTTGTATTATTGATGACTGCCATTTTGACTGGTATGAAATGAATCTCAGTATATTTTTAATCTGTATTTTCCTAATTGCTAATGATATTTTTCATATATTTCTTGAGCATTTGTATGCCTTCTTTTTTAGATGGATTTGTTTAACTCATGTGCCCATTTATTAATTGGGATATTTGGTGGGGTTTTATTTGGTGTTAAATTTTGAGTTCTTTATATAGTTTAAATTTTAATCTTTTTCAGAAGAGTAGTTAACAAAGATTTTCTTTCCACATTATATTGGTTCTCTTCACATTTCTAACTGTTCCTTTGCTGTGCAGAAGTTTTTGTTGTTGTTGTTGTTTTAATTTGATGCTATCCCATGTATTAAGTTTTGGCCTTATTTCCTGAGCTTTAGGGGTGCTCTTGAAAAAGCAGTTGCCTGTGTCTATATGCCAGAGTCCTGACACTACGTTTGCTTCTATGAGTTGTGTAGTTTCTGGTCTAATTCTTAATTCTGCGAAACACTTTGAGTTGAATTTTGAGCAGTTCTAGTCTCTAGTTCTAGTCTCATTCTTCTACATATGGGTAGCCAGTTTTCCCAGTGACATTTATTAAAAGGCTATCTTTTTCTGTAATGTGTTTTGGCACCTTCATCAAGAATCAGGTGACTAAATGTACAGGTTTGTCTCTATGTTTTCTATTCTGTACCATAGTCTATGTGTCTGTTTTTGTACCAATATCATACAGTTTTTGTTACTATAACTCTGTAGTATGATTTGAAGTCAGATATTATTACCGACTTCAGCATTGCTTTTTGGCTTAGAATTGTTTTGACTGTTTTGGGTCTTTTATTTTTCAAAATGAATTTTAGTGCTTTTTGTCATTCTTTTTTAGATATGGGAAGAATATCATAGATATTTTGATGGGATTGCATTGAATCTGTACATTGCTTTTGGTACTATGCCCCTTTCAAGAGTATTAATTTTCCCTGTACATGAATGTGGGAGGTCTTTCCAATTTTTGTGTCTTCTTCAATTTATTTTTTCAATGTTTTATAGTTTTCATTGCAGAGGTCTTTCACCTTTTTTCTTAGGTTTATTCCTAAATACTTTTTAGGCTATTGTGAATGAGATTGTATTCCTATTTTCTTTCTCAGCAGATTCACTGTTGCTATATAGGAAAGCTATTGATTTTTATCCTGATTACTACCTTGCTGAATTTGTTTATTAGCTCTAGAAGTATTCTGGAGGAGCTTTATGGATCTTCTAGGTATAGGACCGTATCTTCCACAAATGGTTGAAAATTTGACTTCTTCCTTTCCTATTTTTATAAATTTCATTTTGTTCTCTTGCCTAATTACTCTGGCTCAAATTTCTACTACCATATTAAATACAAGCTGTGAGAGTGAACATCCTTATCTTGTTCCAGATACTTAAGAAAATACTTTCCCTTTTACTATGAGATTGATTTTGTGTTTTTTATGGACAACCCTAATGATGTTGTGATAGGGTCCTTCTGTTCCTAGTTTCTCCAGTGTTTTTATTATGAATGGATGCTGAACTTTGTCAGAGTCCTTCTCTGCATCTCTTGAGATGAACTAAGAAATTTTTGTTCTTAATTCTATTTTTGTGATGAATTACACTATTGATTTGCATATATTAAAACATTCTTGTATCTATGGAACAAACCAACTCCTTTATAATGTATAATCTTCTTAATATACTATTAAGTACTATTTGCTAATATTTTATTAAGGATTTTTGTATCTAAGCTCATCAGGGATATTGGTCTGTAGTTTTCTTTCCTTGGTGTGTTCTTATCTAATTTGGGTATGAGTGTGATTCTTCATGGAAAGAATATGGAAATATTTCATCCCTTTCTATTTCATGAAATAATTTGAGGAGCATTGTAATCAGATATTTTTTAAGTCTGGAAGAATTCAGCTGAGAATTCATCTGGTCCTGAGCTTTTCTTTGTTGGAAGATGTTTTATTACTACTGCTCTCTCATTACAAGATATTGGTCTGTTTAGGTTTTCTATGTTCTCTTGATTAAATTTTGGCAGATTGTATTCTAGAAATGTATTCATTTATTCTACATTTTCTAATTTATTGGTGTTTAAGTTCTCAAAATAGTCCCTAAAGTTCCTCTAAATTTCTGTGATTTTTATGGTGATTTCTCCTTTTTTATCTCTAGTTTTATTAATTTTGGGTCTTTTCTCTTTTTCTGTTGTTTAGTTTGGCTAAGGGCTATTATTTTTTTTATCTTTTCAAAGAACCAACCTTTCTTTCATCGATACTTTGTGTTGTATTTTCATTCTCAATTGCAGTGATTTTCCTTTAAAAGAAGGAAATAATTGAGGTAATATCCTCAATTATTTTACTGGTTTGGGAATTGGATTGTCTTTGTTTTTTAAGGCCTTTGAGATACACTGTTAGATTATTTGTTTAGGGTTTTTCTGATCTCCCTATGTAGGCACTCATAACCATAAATTTTCCTCTTAGAACGGCCTTCATAGTGTCCTAGAGGTTTTGGTATCTTCTATCACTATTGTCATTTGAGTCTAAGACTTTTTTTAATTTACCCCCTCATTTCTTCTATTAACCATTCATCACCCAAACTGTATTGTTCAGTGTCAATGTGTTTATATAGTTTTGTAGGGTTTTTTATTTGATTTCTAATTTTATTCCATCATGATCTGATAAGATGAAAGTAACTATATCTGGATTTGTGTGGTGTATGTGTGTGTGTGTTTGTTTCATTTTGTTTTGTTTTGTATTTGAATTTGCTAAGAGTTGCTTTATGTCTATTTATGCTCTATATTGGAGAAGGTTCCATGAGCCACTGTGAACAAAGTACATTGGACTCTTGTTAGATGAAATATTCCATAGATATTTGTGAAGTCCATAGACTTATAAGACTTTTCAGGTCCAGAGGTTATTTATTGAGCTTATGTCTGGATGACCCATCTATTGTTGTAAGATATATGTTGAAATCACCTGGTATTATTGTACTGAGGTATATTTGAGGCTTTAGTTGGAACAGTGTCTCTTTTATATAATTAGTTGCACACACTTTGGGGACACAAACATTTACTATCATTATATCTTCTTTTTGGAAGAGCATGAGAAGAAGATCATCATTAAACAGGGACAAGAGTGGGGAGGGAAAGGGAGAGAGAAGGGAAATTGCATGGTAAAGGAAGGAGACCCTCATTGGTATACAAAATTACATATAAGAGGATGTGAGGGGAAAGGGGAAAAAAAACAAGAGAGAGAAATGAATTACAGTAGATGGGGTAGAGAGAGAAGATGGAAGGGGAGGGGAGGGGAGGGGATGGGAGGGGGGATAGTAGAGGATAGGAAAGGGCAGCAGAATACAACATACAATAGTATGGCAGTAGTAAAAAAGTGGATGTGTAACTGATGTGATTCTACAATATGTATAAGGGGTAAAAATGGAAGTTCATAATCCGCTTGAATCAAATGTATGAAATATGATATGTCAAGAGCTTTGTAATGTTTTGAACAACTAATAATAAAAAATTTAAAAAAATAAATAAAATAAAATAATTAAATTATCCCCAGTTTAAAAAAAATAAACTTATTCTTAGTATTTTTTTTAAAAAAGGATTGTTCCCTTTACCAATATAAAGTGACCTTTTTTCTCTCTTTTGATGAATTTTGGTTTAAAGTCTACATTGACAGATATGAGAGTAGCTACTCCTGCTTGTTTGGGGGCTCCATTCACATAGTATATCTATTTCCATTCTTTTACTTTCAGCCTTTAGCTATCTTTGCCTGTGAGTCTCTTTCAAACAACATACAGTTTAGTCTTTTTTTAATCTGTTCTGCCAGTCTGTGTCTGTTAATTGATTAGTTGAGACCATTTTGATTTATTTCTAGTGTTTAACATTGTGCTGTTTCTCATCTTCCTACTTACTGTTCAAATGAGATTTGTTCATTTGTGAGCTCCAGATTTTTTTCCTTCTGTGTGGAATATTTTTTTAGTATACTCTGTAGTGCTGGCTTAGTAGCCTTAAATTCTTTTAATTTCTGTTTATGTTGGAAGGTTTGTTCCCCCTTTTTAATTCTTTTAAATTCTTTATCTGATATTTAATTTATTTCAATAACTTTGGGGTTAGTTGCTGGTGACTTATAAACTTTAGATATCATTTCCCATGTTTCTTTATATTCCTTGTATTATGGTTGGGTTTTATGAATCCGTTGAAATGATTTTTTTCTTTTATTTTTATTTGTGGGTCTTTTTACATCTCATCTTTTTCTTGCCAAAGTGTCCTAGTGTAATTTATATGGATACACCCTTGTAGTTGTGGTATCCACAGCCTTTGTATTAATCCTCTCTGTTCTTGCTGTAACAGTAGATTTCTATGAGTGGGACCTAAGGGCCCATCCCTAGCCATTGCTATTTGGGGCCTGTAATTAGTTTGGATTTTGTCTAGTCTACTCTTTGTAATAAGGTATAGCTATTGAATAAATGTTATTAATCTGTATGTGGAGCAAAGTACACTGTTTTTTGGCTGAGTTTAGGTCAGCAGCCACGTCTCTACCCTAAAAACTTAGTGTCACTATACTTTCTTGGCACCTCACAGAAAGGGGGAAAATAACGACTAATGTAAATAATATACATCATTAAAATAAGCACCTGGTTTCTACACTGACATCTACAACACTATTTACCACAAAAATTTGACTAGTGGGGTCAGCAGTTGCCAACAGCAAATACAATAAATAACCCAAACTGGATCTGGCATTAAAACAAACAGCTGGTGTCAACTATGTCATCCATAGCAGTAATAATAGCAACAGGATGAATGGTGAAAGGAGGAGCTATGAAAACTACTTTGTTCTAAAAGATTTTTTACAGTTGATTAAGAGACAAATAACTGTGGTAGGAGTTAATAGAGAATTTACAACATTCAAAATCTGAACAGAGGAAATATAATAGGAAGTACTTATAAGGGAGGAGTCAAACATAAAAGTAAAGGGAAAAAGAAAGAAAAAGATAATTTGGTTGTTAATAGGAAAAAAAGAAATGAAACAAAAATAGGCAAGCCCAAAACTGTAACCTTCAAATGACAAGGCAAGAAAAATAATTACAATTATGTATATATTAAATATATACATATATATGAATATATAAATAATATATATGTATATCATGAATGAAAAAATCAGCATAGCATACATATATAAATTCTTAATGAAAAAATGAAAGGATTATATCCAATGAGGTGGTCAAAACCGTAGGTGAGAATAGATGATCCCTGACTGCCCAACTGAGCTGGGTGTTTTAACCCCTTCTTTTTGTGTTGGTCATTGAGCCATCATTTGGAATGAAGCCTCCAGCTGGTCTGAGAATGAAGCTGGTTGAAATAGCTCACAGCTTCCCTTCTCACCAGTACAAGGTAGAATGGAATGGTTTTTGTGTGTGCACAGACCAGATCAATGCATTCCCAGAGCTGGGGCTTAGGTCTAATTAGGCCTTGGGGACTTTGTTGGGAGATAAATGCACTGGAGAGATTAGATGAACACACCCCTTGGTCCCAACAGATGCCCATCACTGCTGGGAGACTGTATCTTAGGAGCCTCCCAAGATTTTTACTTATGGAGCACGGAAGCCAATCCTCCACACTCTCTGCTGCCCATAAACACAGACTTCTTAGGCTTGGTCCCTGAGTGTATCTGCCTGTTTAGATGCTTGACCTGCTTTAGCTGGTCACATGAGCCATAAGATTAAAAAAAAAAGAAAGAAAGAAAAAAAAAGAAAGGAAAAAGAAAAAGATTTTTGGCTCCTCTTCATTTTAATGACTTGAACCCCCCTGTGTACACTCTCTTCTGTCCCTGTTTCACTCCTGTTCTGCTACGTAAACCTGAAGGCTACCCTATGGGTGCTTGCCAGGACAGTATAGCAGTGTTTGCTATGATCTCCTGGACTCCAGCAGCAGCAGCTGCAGCCTGACCACCTCAAGATGGCACCCTCCTCAGCTCTCTGCTATCAGTTTAAAAGTACAGAGCATTTTTCAAATACCAGTTTGTGGTGCAGTCTCTAGATTAGTTACATTAAGGCTGCTTTTCTGATCTACAGGTCTTTTCCAACAAAACATGTTGTGTTTCATGTTATCCCTCCTCTCCACAGTGAACCAGTGCTGCTGCCACTGTCACATCCAACTTGGTTCCAATGTACTCTTTCTCCTTTGATGATTGTACCCAAATCTCTGGGTCTCTAAGACATTCTGAGCGTCCAATATCGAATTTTAGTGAAATTTCTCTTTCACCCGACTCTCTGAGAAGCACTACTTCTGCTGCTAGAAACCCAAGCCATGGAGTAAGTGGAAATGCAATTTTCCTCTAATCTACCATCTTGAATATCCCTTATTAGAAAATTATTTATGTGAGAAAATATCTTATATAAACACATTCATTTGTGTAATTACTTACATTCAGTCTCTCCACAACTCTTACTATTTTCCTCAACAATGCTTGCCAGTGAAAGTCTGAATAGTCATTGGCTCACATGTCATTATTGGTTAAATGGGTGAATAAGTGGAAGACCTACCACATTCAACTTCAACTCCATCTTGTCTTAGAATGGGTCCTGGTCAAAACAAAAAGTGCCTTAATATTATCTTCATGGCCATATTAATTCATGAAGAAAAGGTATAAATGCCTGTATTCCCAAAGATGGTCCAAAGCAAAGATGAAGGTATCATCCATTAACCAGGTTGGCCAGTCAAACAGCTCAACATCAAGAAAACAAACGACCCCATTAGAAATGGGCAAAGACAATGAAAATACATTTCTAAAAGAAAGACGTATAAATAGCCCACAGGTATATGAAATGATGTTCAACATCATTAATCATGAAGAAAATACAAATTAAGAACACAATGAGCTATTATTACCTCACACCTGTTAAGATGGCCATTATCAAAAAAGCAAAAGTTAAGTATTGGTGAGAATGGAGAAAATGGAACACTGTATGCTGCTGAAGACAATGTAAATTAATAGAGCCATCATGGAAAATGATAAATAGAACTACAATATGATTTTTCTTCTAGGTAGAATTGAAATCAGGATGTCCAAGAGGTATCTGAATCCCCATATCCATTGTATGATTATTCACATAACCAAGATGTGGGAATATCCTAAGCACTTCTCAATAGATGGATAAATAAAGAAATTGTAGTACATATTGCAAACAATGTAATGCTATTCAACCTAAAAAATGAAGGATATATTGCCCTTTGCCACATGGATAAAACTAGGAGATTTCTTCTAAATGAAATGTGCTAGTGTTATAGTTAGATTTTGCATGTCTGTGACCAAAGTATTTGATAAAAACAATTTAGAAGAGGAAAAGTTTACTTAGGTCTAAGTTTGGGAGGTGTCAGTTCACAGATGGGTGCGTTTATTGCTCTGGGCCCAAGATAAAGCAGCACATATCATGAGGAAGAGCCCAGTGGAGAAAAGATGCTCAGCTCACGGTGGGGTCAGGAAGCAGAACAGGGGTGAGGGGACACAAGAAAGATGTATCCTTCCAAGGCACACTCCCAGTGACTCACATTCTCCAGCCAGGCTCCACCTACCTAAAGTTACCACCCAGTTAGTCCATTAAAACTAGGATGGACTGATCAGTTTATAACTCTCATAATCTAATCATTTAACCTCTGAATATTCCTTCATTAACAGGAGCTTTTGGGGAACATTCCATAACCAAACCATAACAACCAGATACACAAAGAAAAGTACTGTAAATTCTCATTTATATACAGAATTTAAAAAAAAATTACACCCAGATTAAGCTAAGATGCCATCCTCAGGTCTGCTAAATTATACAGAAGTCAGTATGACTGTGGTCTTTTCTTCTCTCATGTGCCCAAGTTGTTCTCTGCCTCTAGAGCCAGAAAGACACATAGGTGAGCATCAAACCTCCTGTTTCACATCCTCCTGAGAATTGGTGCTGCTGCTCTAGGTGACCAACAATTTTCCACTGAAGAAACATAGCAGTAACCAGAGGCTGAGTGCAAAGCCACAGACATCATTGCTGGGTGTTATCTAATATGTGGCAAAAATTCAACTGGCCAGAAGATATGGACAGGAGTTGGCATTGAGCTGAGTTGCCCCATGAGTGATTATTGATCATGTCTCTATGGTACTGCAGTGTACTGACTGTGAATTCAGTGAGAAGTAATTATGCCCTTTAAACTAATGTGTCCAGTTGAAAGGGGTAGAATATGCAAAGCATTCTGAGAATTCTTGCATGATAATGGGATGCATCTAAAGAGTGGGGATATGCTGAGTTTGTTGAGCAACCTATTCTGGAAAACTTCCTGCCTCTGTGCTGACAGAAGAGTCAGCAGAACTTACTACAGCTGTCAGAATCCAAGGAACCTCAAGATAATGGCAGGTGGCCAAGTTCAGTAGACAAATGCCAATTATAAGGATCATCACTATATTCTCAATGATAGCTGGTATGTTATTAGTTGCTTTCTATGTGCTAGACATTGAACTAATTTACAAATTGCATCTGATTTAATTCTCTAGACTTCAGAGAATTGGCAAACTATGGCCAGAAGGCTCAATCTAGCATGCCCCTGTTTGGTAAGTAAGACTTCAACACAGCCAAAGCCTTTAATTTGTCCAGTTTGAGTTTTTCTCACACTATTGAATTTAGGAAACTAGATTTAGAAGCTATTCTACCTGATACATGCCCTGCATTTTCCCACATTTGCCTGGCACCACCAAGATCTCCCTGGTGCCTCCTTTCCAGTGGGAGTCCTCAGCATGCTGTGTGACAGGTGCTTAGATGATTATGTTTCTGTTTAACAAAGAAAACACTCCACTCAATTTAACCCATTTTCCTGGGAATAATTTTATATGTATCAGCCACAGGAAGTTTAAAAGGTAGGCACTGTTTATGACCAAACTCAATTGTCCAATTACAAGGAGCTGATAGAGTAGAAAAAGTCTATTGGATGAAGTAATGAAAACTCAATCAAATACATCATGTGGCCTAGGGTTAGGATCATGCTAACTGAAAAGGGCAGAATATAAATTTGTGTTTTTATAATTGAATTTGAATGTCAACAAAGACTCAGTGATGATCTAGATACTCCGTGAAACACTGCATGAACAGTGGTAAATCAGTAGATGTTCTCCGCCAAGGAAGTTTGCAGTCTACAGGGAAGAAAGATGAACAAAAATCACCAAAACTGAGGCAAAATCACAAGTTCAAAGCTAGCCTCAGCAACTTAATGAGGGCCTAAGCAACTTAATGAGATCCTGTCTCAAAATTAAAAATAAAAGGGCTGGGGATGTGGCTCAGTATTGAAGCATCCCTGATTTCCATCCCCAGTACCAATAAATAAATAAATTTATAAAGAAATAAATTAATTAATTCACCCAAACTATGATAACTATAGGGAAACCGAAGTAGAAAAGCAGAATGTTTGGATATAGTTTATCCAGAAGACTGGTCCATGCGGGAGCAAGGAGGAGTTCTTGACATGTGTGGGGCATGTTGGAATCACCCAGCAATGAACAGGGGAGAAGCTTCAAGGCAGAGGAGGGAGCAGGACAAGACGTGGCATTGTGGGAAAGCCAAGGGGATGTCTGCAAGACTAGAGGGGGATCTGCGTGGCTGGCATCTCAGAAGCCAGCAGGTTGCCAGGAGGTGAGGTCAAAGGTGACAGGACAGCCCAGGGGAGCTGAGCTGTCAGGTTGGCTGATGTTGGCAGCTTTATCCTGAAGGGCCTGAGGAAGTTCCCCAAGGGCTCAAGTAGTGCATAGCACTCCCAAGTTTATGTGGTAAGACATTCTTTCTGATTGCCTGCAGAGCATGGGTTGCAAGGGAGCAAACTAAAACTGCAAACCTGGCACCACGTACACATGACCAAGGATGAGATGGGCACGTGAGGGCATCACCCTGCTTTGAACTGGATGTTGTTTTTCATTTTTACCTATTTGCATTTTTCCTCACATGTTCTATGTAATTGTTGTCTTTTAATAAACAGGAAATCAGACAATTATATAAAGTCCAATGAGAAATAAAAAGGATGTAAGGATGTGCACGATGCCCTTATTCAGGCCAGAAAGTGGCATGCTGAGCTGAAGGAACCTCCTGCTGCTCCTCCCTGCGCGGCCTGTGCCTCCCAGGGCTGTGGTCCTCGCCCTGGGCTCCTGTCTTCTCCAGACCCTACCCAAGGAACAGCTTTTGTCATTGATCAAATGCTGCAGCTCTCCTGGAGCCATTAATCAATTTCACCAGCTGTTTACAGCTTTATTTACTACAAAGGAAGCAAGGTAATCCCTGTAAACTCAATAGATCTAAATTAACTGCATGTTCAGGAGCCAGCTTAGAAAGAATGATTGCTTCCTGACTCGGGGGGACAGAGAGAAAGAATGAGCAGGGAACCTGTGCAGAGGCCTGCCTTGTCTCTCAGGTCCACGAGGGCCACCTCACAAAGGACACTTGCCTGACTGGGTCTCTATTAATGAGGCCGCAGCATAGAGTCGGGCAGGGCTCTCGCTGGCTTGGAATCCGCGCTGGCTTCCCCGCACAGCCATCTGCCTTTCACTCCTCTTCCTCCCTCCTTCCTTGTCTCCTGGGCCTCGCCCGTCACTGCCTTCCCTGCCCCAGGACACATTCTTCTCAAGTGATAAGAATATTTCTCAAAATCATTTTTAATTAATTTTGTCGCGCTAATTTTGAATTTGTTTCTATTTGTTGAATGAAATTATTATTCAGTCCAAATTTTCTAGGCACCAACTGAATGCTCAGAGAAGATACCCATATTCTATGTGTTGGGAATATACTGGGTTCTTTCATGCCATTAGTTTTTTTTTTGTTTTGTTTTGTTTTTAATTTGTCAGAACAATCCTGTAAAGTAAATACAAATGTTCTTAGTTTAAACACAGGAAGACTGAAGCTCAAAAGATACATAAATTCCTAATGTCACCAGAGTAGCTAGAAGGTGGTTCTCCTGGGCTTCAACCTGCTCCCCCAATGCATGCTTCTTCTAGATCATAGTCCTGGGTGATTGGCTCTGTAGCCAAGATAGCTGGGCCCTTCCTGCACTGTCACTTCATTTCCCACTTGCCTTAACTTACCTTCTTTCTCGCTTACTGCTAAATGCCATCAACACTGCTTTGGATTTTAGACTTACCCCCAAGGACTTGCAATACCTCAGGCAAACTTATGCCTGAAAGGTTGTGTCCTGTTTGTTTCCCTGTCAGATGCCCAGGGGGCCAGTTCCTGCATGCCACAGTCTGGCTGGGCAAAACAACCAGGGGGTGACAAGCAACTTGTGAAGATTGAAACAGCAGGAGTCGCTTTATTACGGGACAGCAGAGGTATATATACTTAACTAATTACACACAGCTTAACTTAATTAACATCATCTAGATACAGCAGTCAGTCATTAAGGAATCCTCATCATCTTAATGGCTCGCTGGCTTTACTTTACAAACCACTCCTCCTGGCAAAGTGCCAGGCGCCATCTTGACTTGATTGTGGTCCTCAACATCTGCAGACCTGGGAGACCTGCCTGACTTACCTCCTCGCTTTCCTGCCCTAGTAGGGTTAGGCACTCCTGCTCTGTACCCCTGTGATCCTGCTCATGCTCCAACTACTTCACCTGTCACTCCATTGCATGTATCACCAGGTCCCCAGCAGGTAGCAAAAGTGGCGGTCACAGAATGTATGCTCCCTTTGTTGAAGTCACTGGGTTGAAACAGGAAAGAAGAGTCTGCCTCTCAAATGGCATTGAAGGGACGAAACTTAAACACTTTCAAAACATGGGACAAATGTATAAGCAAACAAACTTCGTCACTGCAAACTCACTATATCGCCCTAAGACAAGGACCTTGTTTTTTCCTCCAGTGTCACGACATCAGCTAAAATAGCAACAGGAGGTTATTATCGAAGGTCGCCATGGTTTTCCCTTCTCCTGCCTTCTGTGCATATTTATTTCCTGGCAAGCCACACAGCAGCAGATGGATGGCATAGCCTGCGCTGCATCGTCCACAGTCTGAATCCAGCGTAAACTCCAGTCACCATGTAATTACAGGCACTTGCTATTTTCACACTGTTCCCACCCAGGCTAAAAATGCTCATGTTTCTTTTTCTCCATGGACTCACCATGACTCTCCCCCAGCCTCTGAGGCTGGAGGCTCCCTGTGCTGATCCACGTCTTCGTTCTTCACCATCTGCACTGCTCCACAGCAGCTCATCCTCCAGGGCTCGCAGGGATGTCAACTGTCACGCAGATGCTGCTGAAATTGTCCTGAGCCCAGGGGTGTGGGCCTCCCAGGGGTCTGAACTCAGGATAGAATTTACAGAGGACAGGCCCCGGCACCTGTTGACCTGGGCCTGGCGACAGACAGGAATCAGGAGTTGTCCAAAGGAGGCGAGGCTTCTGCTCCACTCTCCTCACACAGCCTCCCTGCTCCCATTTTTAAGATGTTTATACTGCTCTTCTCTCTTGTCTCCTCTGCAAATATGAGCCACATTATAAACTGGAAGGGAGGGTGCACTGTCAGCAGGGTGCTGGTAGATCAGGGACAATGATGTCAGCTAGTCCAGAGTTCAAATGCAAGCCCTGCTGTTTATCTTCTGTTTGAGGAATGTAACCCCCTTGCCCCTCTGTTTTCCTAATCTGTAAAATAGATGCAGAATATCCTCCTCATTGATCTCTTTTGATGACTGAACAAGGAGGAAAATAATGTACAGCCGTTAGCAAAGCACCTTGCATAAAATAAGATCTCAATAAAGCAACTCAGGGGGTGTGGCCAATAGCCTGTGAGCCCAGGTGAGTGCTCAGCAGCACCTAATTCCTCTTCCTTATCCCTGGTGATCCCTGGGGACAGGCAAGGAAAGCAGCTTCTGAAATAAGCACCTTCCAGGCAATTCAGCATTAGGCATCTGGAGCTAAAAACATTTCTAATCTTCAGCCCAAGAATAACACTGAAAGAATCGACCCAAAGGACATCACCCTGCAAAATAGTTCGCACTCTGTGCTGGAGGAGTAACTGACAAGAGAAAACGTTCTGGGATGTTGGGAGGATGGAGAATAGCTTATTATAAAAGAGCAAGCATCTGCATGGGGACAATATTAGGCCTGCATTAGAAATAATCTTGCTTAGACTGCATAGCAGTATGAAAAGCGCCACCTGCATAGTTCTCAAAGTAGGATGGAAGGCACAGACAGTGGGACTGTAGTGGTGCAAATTTAGGTAGAAATTTGGATAAGCCAGGATAGTCACCCACAAGCCTGAAGATTCTGTTTGGGGATGAAAGGTCAAGGGTGACTTGGGTCTCTTTCTCCTCTTTCCCTTCTGCTGTTGTCCCTCTGTGGCTAGTGGAGGGAAACAGAACCCAGCACCTCCTGCTGCTCAAGGTTTGACCTGAGCTCTTTTGAGCAACCCCCTGGCCTCTGGTATGAGGAGGAGCCAAGTGCCAAGCCATGGTGACTGTGATCCTACGCTCACAGCTGCCTTAATGCCTTGCAGGGACAACCCCCCCACACACACATACAGAGACACCACCCCCCAGGATCATGATTTTTATTTCCCCTTTTACCAATGAATGCTGACTTGTGAGGAAAGGCAAAAAAATATTAGTTAAAAGAAATAAATCAGCTATAATAGATTGCTGTTAAATCAAATCTTACTTTACTAGGCTTTTAAGTTGCGTAATATGTGTATGAACTCATTTCAAATTTACCTTTCATATAGAAAATGTCCAATTATTCAGCTATCATTTTAAGTGTATTTGATGGCAAAAAATGTTCATGTGCTGTAGAGAAGGGAGAAGGCTCCTGCATACTCTTCCTAGGATATGAGAAGAAGACGCAGCAATGGGAACCCCAGGACTACAAATGAAGCAGCACCGAGAACTTCAGGAGCCCAGATCTTTCACCAGCCCCACTCCTGAGAGGGCGGGGGGCAAGCCCTGGCTTCTTTGTGTGGATCTCGCCTTTTCCCATATGAATCAGTAGAGACATCTTCAAACACAAGAAGATTCCAATCTTAGCTATGAAAATACCAGGCAAGAAGTAAGAAGAGGAAAATTTTCAAACCTCTGTGAGTCAACTCCATGTTTAGCGGGGGTGGAGGCCGTCAGAAAAGAACAGCAGGATGGCCTCTGGGCCTGAGCAGTTGCAGGGCCAGGTAGGTGGACAGGAATGGTGGGACAAGGTGGGAGGGAATCTCAGAACTGAGCCCTATCGGACCCCCATCAACAGCAACGACACACAATTTTTCCCTGTGTGAAATGAGGATATTCATGTATCTCTTCATTTGTTCATTCACTCATTTGTATTTACATCAAAATAATTCTGAGGGGTTCATCCTATCTTCCTGGCAGGGTTTGGAGCCCACCTATAAAGAACCAGGGCTACAGAGGTCTGGGATTAGACTGTGAGCAAGACAGAGGCAGAGGGCCAGCCCACAGAATACCATCTGAGCCAGGAACGAGAAGACAAAAGCGTGTGCTACAATTTGTGACAGATAGTCACTGCTGTTTTCTGCCTTTTGTGGTTTAATTTTAGTGTTACATGATTTCATTTTCTCACCTTTCTTAGCATATTGTTTATCCTTCTCTCTCCACGTTTGTGTGTGTGATTGTCCTAGAGTTTGCAACATGCAACATGATCTAAGTTCTCTCTTTCTCTTCACAGGTATGTTCTTTGTAATAACAAACTAATCTTCACTCTTCCCTCCTGTCCCTGATTCATTGCTTTAATTCGTTTTACTTATATATAAGTAGATGTAGGTATAGATGTAGATATAGATATAGATATAGATATAGATATAGATATAGATAGATGGAATTACTGTAAATAGACCTCCAACAAGAGGCTGCAAGGTGTGGGGAGAGGAGGAACCCATCAGTCCTGGGAGAAGTCCTCAGACCTGCAGTGAGCCTGCGCCATGGACTCTCTGTCACCGTTTCTTGGTTCTTTCTCTGCATGGATTGGATGGGATGGCTACGGGGGCGGCAGTTGTCAGTCACCTGTACTCTCTAGGTCAGACCTTGTAAAGAGCACAGCACAGGGCTGGGGTGTAGCTTAGTGACAGAGTGTTCACCTACCATGTGCGAGGCACTGGGTTTGATCCTCAGCACCACATAAAAATAAATAAAATGAAGGTATTGTGTCCATTTACAACTAAAAATATTTTTTTTAAAAGAACACAACACTTTTCAAGTCCCCCCTTTTGCTCACCCCTCTGGAGGCACAGAGTTTCCACTGCAATATTTACCATGAGGACCTGGGAGAACTCCTGGAAGTAAAACTCCCAAGGGCTGACTCCCCCATGCGACATGTTGCCCTAGCCTTTCCGCCCACCAGATGTGTCCACCCTGAGCCCTGGGCAATCCGTTGGTGTCAGTCCAGGCTTTCCTGCCCAGCACTGATTCCCGAGGAGGTGTCTGCTGGCGGGTCAGCCTCCCTGAGCCAAGCCTCCCTGCACCCATCTGCCTATTTCCAACCTCGGGGGCATTGGTTTCCCCTGTGTCCTATCTCTGTTACAGATCCAAGAAGAACTGTGGAATTTTCAGTTGTTCAACTTTTTCCTTCTTGTTAACTGGAGTGACAGCATCCAAATTCTGGGTGTGTGAAACCAGAAACAGGAAGTCTCCTTGGAGTATTCATATCTACATACACCTAATCCTCATAGGTCCTCTGAAGTAGAAATGATTTGATTCACAGACAACAGGAAAACTGAGGCTTAGAGGGTACGGAAGCTAGCCTTGAATCCTGAGGTGGACTTCCTGGTGCTGGGGTGAGACCCAGGTTGTAGGACTCCAAGTCTGAGGCAGGTGGCAATACCTACACCTTATTTCCCAGTCGACTGATCAAATGTGATTCCTTTTCCTCCCTTTCCTGGTTTTATCAGTACTATTTTTATTATATGGCTTTGGCTGCAAACTCCTTTAAGTCCTTTTATGGAAAGATGTAGGCTAACAAATAAAAATATTTAGTGGAAGTCGTTCTTGCCTCGGAAGCACAAACCCTTTCATTTTCAAGGCCATTTCACTGAGAATATCTCATTTCATGCTCATAACAAACTTTGAACATGAGTGAGGACATTGCTCAAGTCACTCCAGCTCTGGACAAGTCTCTATAAATTTGGGATGAATGAAGAGATTAGAAATAGTCTATAAGTCCCTATGGATATGTGTGTGTCCCCCACCAGGCTGTGAAGTTCCCGGAGCTCCAGGAGACTCTTCTTCATGCTGCTCACCTCCGTGGCTGGCAGTGTCTGGCTTGCCGTGGGTGTGCTAGAACACATGATAAACGTGGAGGCAGGAAGGAATGGATGGATCAATCAGCCTCTCTAAAGTATTTCAGATAATCTCTAATAGTAGAGAGAGACATGCTTCCTAGGCCACTCCTTCTATGCCTAGGATGCATGCTAGGATTTCTATGGAACTTTAAGCAAAGTATAACATTAAAATCCGAACTTTGGCATCTTCAGGTATTCACTTAAGATAGTTAAGACAAATGGTGACGGTAGGCCAGGATCACAAGAAGACCTTGATTGTCAGTCACACGGATGACAGATGCATCACTCTCTCCTCTTCAAAAATACTCATCTAAATTAAAACGTGGAATTTTACAGAACACTTTACTCCCAGGATAGGTTTCCAGATCCCAGTAAATCCATGAACCACAGTGCATGAAACATTTAGCTAGGCCAGCTCCCCAGCCTTACACAGAGGATCCATTTTTTAAGTTCTCATTGTCTATGTTTATTTACCCATTTTTGCTATAGATGGAAATATGAAGTTACTCTGAAAAATAGATGACTTTTTTCAATGGTACCTGGTGATTTAGTGGCAGAGTAAATTCTGGAAAACAGAGATTGTGACTCCTACTACAGTGCTCTCTTCCAGCACACTGCATGACCAGCAGTTTGCCAACAGTTGGTTAATGGTTGATGTCTGGGACAACAAACAAAGTACTAAAAATAATTTATTTGGAGAGTGAACCAAAATCACAGGCTCATTACTACTGGCTCCTAATTGGCTGGCCCTGGGCTCTGGCCCCGACACTGTCTCTTGAACACTCGATGCAGAGCACAGGGACTGAGTGTTCTCACCAGCCAGGCAGCATGGAGCCACTGGCTCAAACTCATTATGTGTTTCAAGTGCAGAGAGATGCAGAATTTCTGTTCCCCTGAGGCACTGTGGGTTTTCTCTGTTTGTGTGGAAAAAATGAAGAGTAAGCAAAATTAGAACATCTATTTTATATCCAATACATTTAGAATCATTAGGTTGATCAATGAGGGCTGAAATACACTTTAGTCTCTGTTTTTATTGCATTTTCAGGATTTGAAAGATGCATAATGACATGGATTTAGACTAAGAAAAGCAAAACCCAGGGCAGAGATTAATTGGGCAAATGTTTTGTTGTTTGATAGAAAAGGCAGATAATTTGCTTCCCAAGTTTCAGTGAGACTGAGGCAACAATGAGAAAAGTGGAAGCCCCCAGTGTGTGCTTCCTCCTTGCATTTTTACACAACACCTAGCTAAAAGCAGTAGGTTAATTGTGGAAGTCAGCATGGACTTTGCATTATGTGTAAAAACAGAGAGTTGCTTGGGGCCAAGAAATATTAAATGAAAGAGGAAGAAGCTCCAGAATATTCACCTCTTTCTTTAATATCTGCAATGTTGGGTGTTGTGTTGAACACAAACTCCTTGTGTTTCCTTTTCCATTGAACAATGCCCGGCTTTGCTGTGGCATTGAAGATCTGGGTCTGGGAGCCCAAGGTGATCCCGTGGTGATTTCAGTCATCCATCCACCCCTCTTTCCATTCATGTATTTTTCTGCAAAACTTTTGTTAAGCACCTGCGCTGGGCCACACACAATGTTAAAAGGTGCAAAATAAAAATCAATGTCCATGGTCCCTTGCTTCCTTCCAGAACTTTCAACCTACTTAAATATGGACATGTAAGCAGACCAGAATGGGGCATTGTGGCTGATGGGTACGATCCAAATTTGACAGTAAGGGTTGTTGCTGGATCTCTGGAGTCACACTGCATTCAGATCACAGGCATATACTCATGAGTCTCTGGAGCCTTAGACAAGTTGCTTAACTTCTCTGAACCTCAGTTCTCTTTAGCTGTAAAATGGTAATGACCACACTACAGGCACTAGGAGCTTCTGGGGACAAAGTTTATATAGTTTCCTGACCTGAAGAGTTTAACCATGTTCAAGGTAGTAAATAGCACTTGTTCTATTTCATTATCATTACTATAATTCTTCTTATTAGTTAGTAGTAATGGTAGAGATGATGTAGGAGATCTTCTGAGGTGGCCACAGGAAATGGTCCTCAGTGGACCTGGAGAAGTCAGGGGGGCCTGAAGCCAGTGTATCAGGTCTGTGGGGTGGGGAAAAATAAGGCAGGAGACAGAACAGCCTGTGTTACACATGATTATTGTACGGATCCTGCAACTAAGGGCCAGACAGCGCCTTGGTGTTTGTTGGCCTAACATCACCCAGAGAATCAGTCACAGGCACAGGAAGAATAATAAATCAGTTTGTGTCATTGAAGCATAAAATGAGGACAGAAGTGGAAAGATGGGGTGTGGCAGACATAGAGGGCAGGATCTTAGGGACCCCGCCGTTCACATTCAAGGATTCTGTCTGTTGATTCTTAGGAAATCCCACATTTTGAACAGTGGAATGACCCATACTGGACTCCAGTCCTCTTTGCAACCCAAGAGCCATCTATTGTGATGTTGTTCTTAAAATCAAGCACACATTTGCTTTCCAGCCACATGGCAAATCTGGAAGTTGCCAAAAGGAGACATGGTGCTTGTGCATGATTTGTGTGGGCCAGGAGGTGAGGCTCTTTCCTACGAACTTAACGAGTTTTCTAATTAAGAGAATTGCGATTTTTCTGAAATTTAGGAAATTAAATGGTGTCAGTTGGAGTTTAATCAGAGAAGCAGACACAGGGGTCCATGCATAGACGCACACACTTAAAAGGGAATTGTAGAAATTCAACTTCATGCAATTGCAGGTGCTGGTAATGCTGTTGTTTCAGGAAGTGACTTAAAAGCTTGAGGTCCATATGGCAGACAGTCCATTCAGGAAGGAGAGATAGAGGTAAAGAGAGCAAGAGGAAAGACGCACCAGGACCTCGAGGGCAGGCTGACAGATCTCAACAGCACTGTGTCTGGAGGAGCCGTGGACCCCCTCCCCGATGTCCAGCCTGGGAATCAGGAGCTGGAGGAAGCAGCAGACATGGGCAGGTGGAGCAGACACATGTCCCTGCGACTGCCCTGCACTATCAAAATGAGCCAGCAGGTGAGTGACAACCCATGAGCTGAGACTTCTCTTCCACACTCAGATGGTGTCACCAACAGACCCTGCTTGCTCAGGACTGTCCTGGCTTTAACAGTGAGAGTCCTATGCCAGGGAAATTCTAGCGTTTGGGGGAAACCGAGATGCATGATCACCTTGCCTGCAAATCTTGCACAAGCATCTCTCTTGTTTCTCTTACCCAAAATAGGTAAAAAGAGGCTGCTGGACATGTAGTTCATTCTTGACTAGTAACACATGGAAAAAAAAACACAGAAACTACTGAGTGTCTCTTTTTAATATTTATTAAAATCCCATCAGAATATTTTATCAAACAAAAATAACTTGTAAGAAGATACATAAAAAGGAGATTAAAAAATAGGAGTAACTATGATTTTTTTCCCTGTGTTTTCAATCACTATTTAACCAAATCCTTGGCTGCCTTTCTATCTTCAAGGGTTATTTATAACTCCCTCTAATTTCCTGTGCTCTGAGATTAAAGAGTTCTGTGCCCCAAGGCCATCAATAGTCTCTGACGGATTATGGGCTGCTCGAGCACTGAAGTCCTTGTGGACATTCTTCCTGCTGTCTTTTTCACTGAGCCTGTTGATGGAAGCCCTGCCTCGTGTGGATACCTCAGTCCATCACCAATGCGTCTGAATGGGTGGAACAGGCTCCCCTATCTGCCGTGTGCCTTTAATTCCGACTACCTATTTGTCCTAATTTTAGGAGAGTGCTTTTCTAGATTGGAGCATATATAATTGAGGCAAGACACTTTTGCCTCTCTCCTCTCCCACCATGACTTATTCCCAGCAGGAAGCGGCTGCCACACTCCCCAGGGAGAATGGAGAGCCTTTGGTCTCCACTGGTCGGGAGTAGGAAAGCCAGCAAAGAACCATGAAGCACCTTGGATTAGACATGGGTGCTTGCCACCCTAAGCCTGAGGAAGCAGGTGGTGGGAAAGGACAGGTTATTGAGCTATAGATCTATAACTATTGGACCTACTAGATCTATGGCTGTAAGAGTCCTAAATCTGCAGGGGTCAATGCCTGACCACAGTTGTAGCCCTAGGCAGGAACACTCAGCTATAGCTCCAAACTCTATATCTTCTTGCTGGTGCTTCCTGTTGGCTAAACCCAACCCAAAGCAGAAAGGAGAGGGAGGGAGGATGAAGCGGTCCTTTGGAGCCGTCCTGTCCTAGGAGTCAGCTTCCCAGGACACAGAGCAGGATGGGGAGGGAGGAGAGTTAAGGAGAATACATGTCTTCCATTCTTATAGTGTGTTCACAGAGTTTTTCTATTTTCTAATAAGTAGAGAACTATCTTAGCCACTCAGTTACAGACTCCATTGATTAAGTCCTCCACCTCTCATAGTCCAATTAACATGGTCACCTACGCAAAGCCCTATAATTTCACAACACATTCAGATCAATAGGCCCTTAAAGGGCTCATGCTTTATTTTCTCTAAATATAATTTCCACAAATTAAAACAGGCTATTGTTCCTCATATCTGCATTCAGAATCTATGCTTTGGGACAATACAGCTAATGAGATCATGTAAAAATGCATTACCAATAATTGTTCCAATTAAGTAAGCCCCCTGCGCCTAAGAGGAGCTGGCAAGGCAACCCAGAGAGTTTGGTAGCCAGGGTGCCAAGGGCTGAGAAAGCTCTGGCTGGACTCTGGCTGGCCCTTAGCAGCACAGGACCCCAGTCACCCCACCTACCTCTCCAGCTGGTCTTCTCCCCTGCTCATAGAAATACCCAGTGACTCCTTTTCATTGGTACAGAAATAAGCAATAAATCCTATCAGGGCCTAATAAGGATTTATTGATTATTGATAAACATTGAGTTATTATAGCTGAATGGTAGGTTCTGGAAAGTCTCAAATTTGTGTACATAGGTCTGTGGATGAGAAAAACAAATTATAAAAATCACCTTTCAATGATCTTTAAAAACTACTAGGTACATGAATCTTGACTTCTATTTTATAATAGTAATGTTATATTTTAGTATTTGTCTTTACGTATGCTTTACTGTCTTTGCTAGGTTCCCTGAAGAGTTCTGAGGGAGATGTACACCATTTTTTTAATAATTGTTGAGTGAGAAAAATCCTATGGGCAGTTTGTTGATAAAAGAACTCAGAATTGAATAAAGATGCCTAGAGTCCTGGCTAAATCCACAAAATGGCACTGACCCTGGAAGACAGGCACGAAAACAGATCTACTTTGCAAGTCAACACACTTTCAAATCTTCCCAGTCAGAGACCTGGTTCAAACCCTGCCTCTGTCCTATGAGCTTGGCCATAACCACACCCACATGACCAAGTTGATATTTTAAAGTAAACCACAGACAAGAACACATGAGACAGCAGCTTCTGGCATGTATAAGCAAGGCTTGCTAAATGCCATCGGTGCTCCATCTTTCACCTGAAGATTCCAGAGATCTTCCTTGAACCCTTCAGACTGAGTCTTTTGGGCCAGGTTTGCATTTAATTTTATATTTCCAAAGACCTTCCTTCCCTGAGCCCTCCTGTTTCCATTCTTCCACTAGCATAGATAGTCTTCGTCCAGTCATAACAGCATTCCTTCTGCAAACTCTGAAAGATAAAGCCAGGATTACTATCTGCCAGGCACTGCACTGTTTTATAATCATTATCACATTTAACTCATGAAAACCTAATATATTGTCATTCCCATTTTAACAAAATGGAAATTGACATTTGGAGGCATAGGTGAATTCAACCGTTCATCCACTCATCTGCTGAGCGCCCGCACCCTAGGCTTGAAGCCTCTGGGGCTGTCAGACCTGTCTCTGTGGTGCTCTCTCCTTCAGCAATTTGGGATATATATATGTATTTTTTTTCCCTTACTCAAGTCACACAGTCAATGAGGGGTACAAGTTGGATTCAGTTTAATTCTCTCCTTCCAAACCCCATGCTCACCATTTCTGGGCCAGTGCTATCCATGCACTGGGTGAATTGTTCTCCAGAGACCTCTGCCTTTGGAGACCCCACACACATTTGCTCAGGAAGGAGAAAACTGCACTGGCATCTGCAGGCCACCAAGGCTGGAGGATCAGAAATGGCCACCTTCCAAACATTGCTGCTTTGTATAATCTTAGAAAAGGATTTATTGGTGCTTATCACTTTCAAAGCTTTTCCTTATTTATGCATTGAGGAAGGAAACTCTGGCTTTATTCTTTGACTTGTTTTATTTCTTTGTCACTCGTAAATGCTTTCTCTGCTCAGTCACTGGGAGGCAGCATGATGTCACTGTGAGAGGGCTCCCTTGTGATCGATCCAGGCTGTGATAAGGCTGGTGATGATGGAGACGAAGGCAGTGATGCTGCCTCCATTCCTGACTGTGGCCAAACGTGACCTTCTCAAAGTCACCTTCTCTGGGTAGCCTAGCAGATAGCACATCATCTCTCTCTTTGTCCTGCCTAATTATTTATCCCAATCATTTTCCCTAGCTGAGATTCTATCATACGTGTTTTTGTGTTTGTAGAGGGTGGTCTCTCTCCTACTAGAATATAAGCTACATGAAGACCAGGACTTTGCCTCCTTAATTCTGTTTGTACCATCAGTACCCAGACTGGTACCTGGCAGTCAATAAATGATTAACAAGTAGTTTTTATTTAGAACTCACCACCCACCAGGCACTGTGTTAGGTGTCATTGTGCATTATTCTCTCACAGTCTATTAACAACCCTATGAAAATGATGCTTATTCTCTTTTGATATTGTTTTCCCTATCCTTTCCTTAAATGTCCTTATTAATGCATTATAGTTGTACATAATCGTGGGTTCATTTTGACATATTAATAAATTTTATACCACTGTAAAAAAAAAATAAAAAACGGGAGCATAGAGAACTGGGGAACTTGCTCAAGGCACGCAGCCTCCGGAGGAGCAGGGCCAGGATTCAATGCAACCTCTTAACCACTGTTCTGTATCTCCATGAACTTTGGCCAACTGCACTACCTTTGAGACTCAGTTTCGTCATCTGTACAATGAAGGATGTTGACTGTGATTATTTCTGAATCGCCAAACTGCTCTCACCCAGTAGAATTCCACAGTCCACCAAATCTCAGGCACTCTCAGAGCATCAGTGGGCTGAGCTTACTGCAGAAGGCTTCAGGGACATTAAAGGGTGAGAGTTGATCCTTGAAGGAGACAAAGAAATCATCTAGAATGATTTAGTCAGCTATTTCGCTGCTCTGGCTAAAAGATCTGACCAGAACAATTGCTGCAGTCCGGCTGCAGCAAAATAACCGGGGGGGGGGGGGGGGGGGGGGGGGGGGGGGTGACGAGCAACTTCTGTAGACTGATACAGCAGGAGTAGGAGCCGTTTATTGTAGGACAACAGAGGTATATATACATTCCACACAGCTTTCTTAATTAGCATAAACTAGATACAGCAGTCAACCAATAAGGAATCTCCACACTTAATGGCTCGCTGGCGTTACTTCACAAACCACTCCCCCTGGCAAAATGCCAGGCGCCATCCAGACTTGTTTACAGACTCTAACAACAATTGTAGAGGAAGAAATGTTTATTTGAGAGCTCACAGTTTCAGAGGCTGGCTCCATTCCTTGGGGCCCGAGCTGAGGCTGAACATCATGGTGGGAAGGGAGGCACAGGGAAGCAGCTGACATCATCGTGATCAGCTACAGAGAGACTCCACTCGCCAGATACAGAAGTGCACCCCAAAGCCACACCCCCAAAGTCCCACCTTCTCCAGCCACACCTGACCTCTTCAGCTGCCACTCGGTTAATCCTAATCAGAGGATTAAATTACTGGTTTGGTTAAGAGTTTTACAACCCAATCGTTTCTCCTCTGAACCTTTTTTTCATTGTCTCACAGGTGAGCTTCAGGGGAACACCTTACATCCAAACTATTACCCAGAATAAGAGGAAAAGAGATTTTTTACTCCAGTTATGGAAACCAATGACATGAACATGTCCACTGGTGGCCAAGGTTGCAGAGATGAATCCCAGGGTGGCTTCTAATGGGAGGAGTAGCAAAGGACTTGTGGACATATGTGATCTACGGTAGGGCATGATGTAACATGGGACATGCTGCATCAGAAAAGAGGAGACTTAACTTGCTGGCTGTGACCGGCTTCCCAGTCCTGGGGCCACATGTGGCTAAGACAGCGCCTGGCGATCAGCCAGAAGGCATTGCTCTGGGTTGTGACGGAAATCGGGCCACCTCTAGGATAGACTCAGAACCCTTCTGCCCTCACGGACAGCTCGTGTTTCCCATTATGGCCTGTAGGATGGGTGTACACGTGAACCCTCCCCACCCTGCTGACCTTTACCCTGATTGGCTCCTGTATATTATATTAGCTGTGTGTGTTTTCTCATTAAATGAGATCCTGCTTTGACTGTTCTCCCTGGCGCATCTGATTGTCCTCCGGCGGGGGAGGGCTGGGTGCAGGTGGCCAGTCGACCTTTGTCTTTCTTGGCTTGTCCCGGTTGGGCGGGCCTAATCCCATCTCTCCCACAGGTCAGGAGGAAATGGGAGGCTAAAAACCCCGACAATCTACCACTGTGTTGAAGTAGACCAGGTGAGCAAATCTCAATGTATTCCACAGGGAAAAGTGGGCAAATGAGAACATTAGAAACCACTTCAGGTACATCCCTGCCAACCATGGGTGTTAGGGCCAGTTCTTCATCGGCCTCTCATCATCCTTTCACAAGTTCTTCTCACACAGGTTGGGCCTATGCTGGCCGAGCAGGCTCCTATGATATAAGAAATGCCTTTAAGCAGAGCAGGACAATTCCCCAGGGCTTCCCTAGCAAATTACCACATTGCTATGTCCTAAAACACCAGGAATGCACTAGGCCATCGTTCCGTTCCAGATGCCTGAATACCATACCAGTTCCGTGCTTCCTCTAAAACCTGAGTGGAGAGTTCTTCCCTGGCTCCTCCAGCTTCTGATATTTGCTGGAATCCTTGCAACTCTTTGGCTTCTAGATGCATTGATCCAATCTCTGTGTCTAGCATCATGTGTCTATCTCCTCTCCTCTCCTTGTGTCTCTCTTCTTATAAGGACACAAAAATACTGGAGCAGGGTGAACATCTGCTCCAATATGACCTCCTATTAACTAATAACATCTTCAGAAACCACATTTCCAAATAAGGTCACCTTCTGTGGTTCTTGGGAGTCGGAACTTCTGCACATCTTCTTTGACGTGTGGGAATTCAACACAGAACATATGGGAAGCTATAAGTGTGTCGAAAACCATTTACCATGCCCGCAGGTTAACGCAGAGGTAAGCACAGGGTAACACGGGGCAAAATATGAACAGATTTCAGTTTTTACCTTGAATGCTAAATTTAAGGATTCTCTGCAGTGAAATTGCCTGGAGGGTGAGAGAAGTAAAAAGGCCAAGTCCTGGAAGAACATGGGTCACTGCCAAGTGTGAAGTATGAAGAAGTGAACACATTTAGGCTGGGAACTCATTTGTGCTGGGATTTACTACCTGATAGAAGGTCACATCAGCAGATTTAAAGGTGGCTACCTACCATTTTTAAGAAACTTAGTCATTTCAGAGAACTGAACCTGCAGGGTTGGGACGGCCATATCCTAATCTGCATGTCTAGCCGTTCAGCAGCCAGCTGTGGAGAATGTCTCAGTGTGTGGAGATGGTGTGTCAGGAGGGTGCCCTGTAGCACCCCCTAATCAATCACTCCGGCTGGAGAGCTGGCGACCCCAATGCTGGTGCCTGTGTCTTCACTCCCATGTGCAACATCCACATCAGAAGAGCTCAACCCTTGGAAATTCTCTTCCCAAGAGGGGCCTTGCTGCAGAGCAGATGTTTGCAAATCATTTAGCCTGTCGGTGATGAATTAGCTTTTAATGGCATTCCCGTGTACTTGTTATAAATCATTAAACATCCAACAGACTGTCCTGTCTTCGCAGACCTGGTCTGCTGGGGTTCCTCAGTAGCAAAAATGCATGTCACGGGGCAGGATTGCTGCACGCGGTTGAAAACACGCCTCCCTTCCTCCCTTTTCCACTTGTCCTTGACCCTCTCCAGACCTTTCCCTGGCCTTTTCTTCTCCACTCCTGTCTCCCTTCTGCATCTGCCTCTCAACCCTCAAAGCGCTTGGCCTCTCCCCACCTCCTCACCCTCCCCTCTCTGTCCTTTCTCAGCCTCCCTCCTGACTTTCTATTACTCTTATCTCTCCTCCCTCCACACTGGCCCAAACTTCCCTTTTTCCCCAATCCCAATCTTTCCCTGGCATTAAGAATAAAAGCTGTTTTCTTTTGATAAGCCTAGAGAGAGATCCACATGCTGACACAGTGCGATTCTTAACGCCAGTAATAAATTCATGGTCAGTTCTTCCTGGAAACGCAGGAAATTAGAGTTGGGGTGGAGGAAGGGAGAGACAGGGAGCAAGCCTCACCAGGAGACAAAGGTGTCCAAGTCCACTGAAGAGCACTGAGTTCTAACCACGCAAGCCAGGACACTGGCCCCTGAAATCAGCAACATGGCAACCTCACACCAGAGACGGCATACAAGTTTTTTGGAACATGTGAATTTTTGAGTCACTTAGCCCCCTTGATAAAGGGAACTCAGGGAATTTCTGAGTGCCTTCCCTGCAGCATCTAGGGTAATTCAAATACGAAATCACAGCACACCACAGATTTTTCAGAAATAATCTTCCTCTTCTTATGTTAGCATCTAGAGAGTAAAGAAAGAAAAATTAGAGACAAGAAAAGCCAAAGTCAAACACTGTTAAAAAGCAGCACGTAGATGCAACACCTGTGCATCTACAGAGCGCTGCCGCGTACCAGGCCATGTGCGAGGCCCAATTCAGTTTGGGTTCCATGTCACCACACCATCACCTTCTCGTAACCCCACGAAACCAGAAACACATGGAGTTTCCCACTGGCATTCTCAAGCTAGCCTAACTCTAATCCTAGACTATTACTATTGGCAGAAATTCTGGACCCTTCCTTCACTGGGTCCACGGGAACTTAGACTGAGAAACTTCCGTTTCCTCCTGCCCGAGTGTTCTGCTCTGCACTGGCTCTACACTCACCAGGGTTGCCCCTGCCCATGCCCTCTGTGCCCGTCTTTATGCTTGCTCTGCCACCTACTGGGGTAATTCCCCCCTCTCCCCTGTATCTTCTCTCTTTCTCCCCTGCTCGGAGGTTTCCCAAGGATTGACAAATGCTCTGACATTCCTCATCTTGAAGCAAAGCAGCCCTCACCACACCCTCCACTGCTACATTCTTGACACTCTTTCCAGACGTTCACCTCACCCCTGGACATCTGGAAAGAGCGCTCAGCACTGGCCGCTGCCTTTCCCGACCAGAACCTTCATGGCTTCACGCACTTGTCACAGGTTCCACCCTCCTCTTGGTCTCTTGTCCTTGTCTGGTTGCTATGACAATCTCCCACTCCAAGGCCTATGGTGCCTCATTGGAACCCAAGGAACTGAGTCCTGATGACACAGTCCAGTCCCCGTACTCCTGCCAACTTTCAGAATGCTTCTGCTCCCCTGCTGCCACTTCTTGGTGTTTCTCTAAAGGCCACACTCCCCCCCCCTTCCTTCTGTACCCACATGCCCCACCTCCAGAGCTCCTCCTCACTCCTGTGCTCTAACATTCAACCTTCTGCCTGTAGGCACAAGGGTCCAAGCCGGCCAACTCTCTCCCCTGGGTTCCAGATTCTGGAATGCTCCACATCTGCTGAACTATGAATGCAATGCAGTAGACATGAAGTCTCCATGTCTCTTCCCAAACTAGCTCTTTCTTGAGTCTCAGAATGGCTAAAAATGGTGCCATTGTCCTGGTAGGCACCCAGAGGCTGCAATGGACTATGGGTGCCTCTGTCCTCCTCGGTCCTCACACCTGTCTGTGGGGTCGCTTCCTTCACCACTGGCTTCACACCTCCTCTTACAACTCTTCACCCTCATCCAACTGTGTTCCACTGTCACCTTCCTGGTCCTGGGGCTTATTGCCACTTGCTTGAACTATTCCAACAATCTCTCTTTTTTTTTTTTTTTTTTGAGAGAGAGAGAATTTTTTAATATTTATTTTTTAGTTTTTGGAGGACACAACATCTTTATTTTACTTTTTTTTTTAATGTGGTGCTGAGGATCGAACCCAGTACCCCGTGCATGCCAGGCGAGCACACTACCGCTTGAGCCACATCGCCAGCCCCTCCAACAATCTCTTAAATGACCTGCCTTTAGTCTGCCCTTCCTACCCCTCATCCCACATTCAGGTGGTAACATGGCCTTGGTGGTCTCTCAGCTCCTAGAAATACATTGAATAAGGACCAGCTTCAGCCTCTTCAGACATCCCCAACATATCTGTTCACACTTGGTAAGTGACACATGTGCTGTGTGATATGCATTTGTGTGTGTGCGTGTGCAGTATTTTTACATTGTCTGATATATCCCGAGTGCTCATTCCATTTGGGTTCTCAAACAAGTAGCTGTTCTCAATATTACATTGAGAACCCTGAGTATCAGTTTCCAGTTTTCTTAGACAGCAAGGGTGACCATGTATAATTTGTTGAATTATTCTAAGGATCAAACCATATCATATATTTGTAAAGTTTAGCCCAGTATTTACTAAGCACATGGTAAGCATGGACTCCATTGATATTGGTTCCCTTACCCTCTCTGTGGGCCTAGTTGGCTATAATCCATGCCTTTAAAATTCAACTATAAATGCATGCATTCATTCAAGTGCTTATTAGGCTGTTACAATATCTAGCAATGAGTTTTTAAAATCAGATTGAATGGTATAGAAAGTAAATGCTATAGGAGGACAAAGAAAATGCCACTTAAGCACAGAGGGAGGTGAGAAGTTGGGAAAGCAGACATGTGGCCTTGGGGAAGAAGTAAAACAAGCTCATTCCTCAGTATGCACTGGAGATTGGTCCAGAATTCCCCCACCCCAGAGTCTTATAGGAAAAGGCAAAGTATATAAACTACACATGTTCTCCTCCCATGTACTTTAGCTCTCTATGTTACTGCAATGTGGATGCCACCTAAGAAGCAGGACACTGTGTTGATCAGGGAATAACAGGTGGAAGAAGTCTGTACATGTGCAATACAGATGCACTTTTAAGACAATAATTTGGTTAAATCCATAAATGTATAACCTGGTGATACAGAGGACAGACCAAATATAGAATGCTGAAAGTAAATACAGTCTTTCTTTATTCCAAAGAAATCCAGCTGCCTTTTCTTTTAAAACCAGAGTATTAAAAGTTTCATTCTATGCAATATCCATTACCTGCTTTTATGAGGACAACATGTTGAAGCCTCCTTCCCAGTGGTAGTGACTGCCACTTGATCATTAATGGAACAATGACATGTAGACTTCCTATTTATACCAGCCCTGTGGTCTTCCCATTGCACAAATGAGAAATGGAGAAACTAGGAGCTGATTTCATTGTCCAAGATGCACAGCTGAAAGAGAAGAATGCTGGCACCCACTGAGATGCCAGAATCCAAAGTCTCTGAATCTACTTTGCAGATTTCTTCATATTACACATACATAGTCATGTCATGTCATATCTATAAATGAATATGTGTGTGCATGTGTGTGCATACCCATGCGTGTGCACACATGTACACATGTTGTTTAGGAAAGAGTCTGGCACACAGGACATGTTCACCAAATATTTCCAATTATCCTTCCTTTGGGAATGTGGAAGAATTGTGCTTCCCAGCAGTCCTCGGCAAGGGTGATCACATGACCAGCTTTGGTTAATCAACTGGTAGAGGAGTTGAAGCGTCACCTTCAGATGGGAGGTTTTATAGCTTGCTTCTTTTGCTCTTGCTTTTCTTGTACCACTGAGAAACCCGACAGTGGCTGCTGTGTCTGTCTGGTACTAAAGGAGGGGCACCTGCGCAGCGCCCAGGAACCTGCTCAGAGAGGAGGAGTGATAAGCATGCTGTGCGCCTGGGAGCCCCTGAGGCACTGGGGTGTTTGCTCCTTCACAGTGACCTAGTCCTGCGTGACCTAATTCCCTGTGTGCCATCAGTAGCTGGGTGGCTGTCACTTCCGTGACACGCTGCCCTTCCCTCCATGTTTATGGAGAACCTGGAGCTGCCCTGGGTGCCGAGCCTGGGCTGCCTGCTAAAGGTTCCTCTCCAAGACCACCAGGCACAATTCAAATCCCCTTCCCACATGCCATGTAGACCCCCCACATGGCCCCAGTCAGTCCCCAGAGGAGAAAGGAGATGGGATGTGGGCAAGGCCATAGTGATTTAATGACACTTATTAACTTCAAGGTAAAAGTTGGGTTTATAGCGTTATAAATGAAAAGTGCTTCCTCGCCTAGCTCTCCTTAGGAGACAGGACTGAATGTCATTCTTGGTTTATTTCTCTGGGGAATTAACTGCTTGGATTCCCTCAAAGTTTAATTAAATTGTCACATAACACATAAAATAGCAAATAAAACAGGCTTTTCCTATGTCCTGGTGTTAATTTTGTGTCATCAAAATTGTTTAGCTTGTTAGCTGCCTAACTCCAGCTACCCTAGTCACCAATTAAGGGTTCTATGTGAGCGCTTCTCCCTCTCAATGCGGGCTCTAGCCGCACACTCTTGTTAAACTTTTCATTTCCTTGGGGTTGCAACTGCTAATTTTTAATAGGTCCTTGATCATGTAAGTTTTATGCTGTGTAGCTTTTGAGAGAAGAAGGAAATTCAAAACGTTTGGCTCAAGAAAAAATGTCAACAAGCCGAGGTGTTTGTGGAAAAGGACTTTACGTCTTATCATCTCCAACCTGCACAGGCCCAGGTGCAGATCTTGTTGGTAGCAGCAAATGTTCCAATGAGGACTCGGTGGAGAAGGGTTAAGTGGAGAAGGGTTCTATGTGAACAGCGTGTGAACTCATGGTGCTGATGAAGAGACAGGCTCAGAGGTGACCTGAGTGGCCACCAGTCACCTGATGAGCAAGCAGCAAGGACTGGGGTGACACTCCAGGAAAGCAGAGTTTAAGGGTGATGCACATGAAGGTCTGTGGCTGTCATTTCTCCTGGTTCCCTCCTCCGTTCAATGGTGTTTCTCAGTCTAGGGCCTCCCCATCCCTGTGCTGTTGATTTCATAACTTGGCTTTCCTGGGTAAGGTACACCTTTTCTATTTCCCTCCCTCTCTCCTTCCCAACTCATGGCTCAGTTTTCAGAGTGAGACCTCCATCCCACTCCCTGGAGGGTGGGCTTGATACCTCAGGTCACCCAGTGCCACCTGCCCTCTGCTCCTCCCCACGGATAAGAACGTGACCCATCTGGTTGCTGTGCCTCAGAAGCCTGGCCCACGCTGGACCTCTGGAGCGGGAGCCCAGCCATGGCCTTGAAGTCATGCTAGTGGGACGGACGTTCTCACCACAGCCCCTCCAGATGCGGGGTATATGGACAGGAGCATGGGCTGTGCTCCAGGGGCTGAGCAGTGTCCCGATGGAGGGTCATAGTCTCACCACACCTAAGACAGAGGGAGGCAGGAGCAAGCCTCGTTGAACTGGGTTCAAGCTGCCTTCCCAACTGTGGCTCCCTCCTGGAACCAAGAACACAGGCATGATGAGAGCTGGACCAGCCAGACCAAGAGAGATGCTGTGGCTGGATCTCGAGTCTGTTTCCTCAATGGCTGAAACCCGGTGGGAAGAAGGGGTGGGTAGCCAGCACCCACAGATTTACAGCTTGGATTTGTTGGTATTTTACCCTCCCCATGAGTACTGCTGGATGGCTTAAGTCCTTCTGTACCTCTCCAGTGCCTACGTTTGGGATAAAGTCCAGCCATTTAGAATAATGGAAAAGGACATTGCCTTTCTGGCCTCTCTGCTGCCCACCACCCTCCTCTGCTCCCCGTCGCCCTCTGGAGCATTGTGGTTCTACACCTGTACCCACAGATGCCCCTCTACATGGGTTCTACCTCATCCCTGCTCCCCTCCAGCCCTCCGACCCACCCACCTACACACACGATTCACTGCTTGGCAAACTCCCATGTTCCTTCCAGAACATGCTACAATGTCAGAATGTCAATGAAGAAGCCAAATTCAAGTGAAGAAATAAGCAATGATTTCACCTAGGTTCAGGGAAGTAAGACCTCATATGATTCTTCTTTCAGATTCTTCTTTCAGTTTTCATCTTTTTAATTAACACTATTTCATATTTTTTTCTAACTAAATAGCATTATATTATAAACAAATAGTACCTCTTCTCCCTTCTGTTTCCTGGGGTGAGAGTCAGATGACCCCTGGACCTGAATGGCCTGGCTTGTCATTTTTAGTCAGGATTTTTATGACATGCAGTAAGGATACTGCAGATTGTGATGTAATCCATACTCTTTTTCTTTATCAGAAATAAATAATGCTTTGAATATCATAAACATGTGCATTGCCTCATAAATGTATTTATTGATTTTATTCAATACATGTTTAATGAGCACCTGCTTTATGTCAATTCTGCTATTCATGAGGATTTGAGGACAATTAAGATATAGCCCTGTTCCAAAAAGTTCATAGATTAGAGGAAACAAAACATAGATAAATGTAGTATAGTGTAATGGAGTGATTTTTGATTTAACAGGGCCAGAGAGAAAAGGGAATTTCTCAGAGTAGGTAGGAAATTTTCAGAGAGAGAATAAAACTCAGCCTGGTCTTTGAAGGGTGAATGATAACTTTCTAAGCGAGGGGGAGGCAGTGCATCTAGGTGTCTAAGTGCCAATGAATGCTAAGGAGAAAGACTGCTTGGTACTTTGTGTTGGAGAAATGGTGTCAGGAAAATGCTCTACCATCCAGTCCCCAGAAGCATCTGTACCTTGTTCAAAGACCCAGTTCTGAACAAACCAACACCAAGCTTAGCAAACATCTTACCAAGAGGAGAGACTGACCTTTACAACAGGTACTTTCAGCAACTTCTGAAATGAGGATTCTCACAACTATTATTGGAGGCCAAAGTATTGCTATGTGTCCACCACTGTGGTAAGCATTCTCCATGCATTATCTAATTGAATATTCACAACAAATCTATAGGGTAAATACTCTAATTCAAACAGTTATTATTTTTTTTAAATTTAGAACCCTAGGAATAAGTCAGATGGTAATGGGAAAGTTGTTAACCACTGGAAAAATAATAGTCGCTTAAGAACTGGGAGGAGAAATAGAGGTAACAATTTGCTGCTTTCTTTAGGCCTAATGTTCTAGAATATTCCATGGTACTTCCTCCAACAGAAGGACAAGTTTATTCCAACTTGCAACTTTTTTCACGAGAATAGATGCAAAGCATTTTGGTGTGCTTTTTTTATTTCAAAATAATTTTATTTATTAAACTTGGGAATCTTTTTCTAACACATTAGTTAGTTAATTTAAAGACGTTCATTCCTAACTGGTACTAGAGCATGAGAAGTTTCTATAGCAGATCCTGAAATCAGTGCACACTTTCTATCTCTTGAACATAATGATCTGACAGATCCTGTGCTTCAGGGGTGTCTATAGGAGGCAAAAGTAGCATGTCAATCCCCACAAGCCCCATTGAGAGTGTCACAGTGCAGACTCCTGGAACCAGGAAGCAACACCATTATTCCTGTATGAGAAAATTACTATCCATTTGAAAATCAGGGTCTCCCGGCAGTAGACACTTAGCATATGAACGTGAAACCCCAAATGCTTAAGCTATATGACCTGGCCATTATGGATTGAGTGCTGTGACATCTATAAAGTCATAGGTGGGAACAGACAAGTAGTGATTCATTGTAAGGTGGGTGGGGTGTGGTCAGAAGCAGCTGAGAAAATTCCACTGGAGTTGGCCCACACAGCCATGTAACCTGTGTCTATTATGTTGATGCCTCTTCTTTGTCTCATTGTGGCCTAGTATGGAAGTGGGGTGTCCCCTGTGTCCAGCTAACGGAAAAGAAATAACTGAGCTGCTTCAGTACAGTTTTACCCTGGGGTGTCCCTAAAGAGCTATGACAGAGAGACTGACAGCCAGGTTGTGACTCTTGGGAGGTTGTCCACTTTGCCTGTTGGAGAGATGAACCAAGGAATGGCTCTGTATTGACTCTTGGGCAGTGGTCAGCTGATCAGACACTTGATAGGCACGTGATTAGGCAAATAGAGAAAAGGGAGTCTTGGGAGGAAAGACGGAAATAGATAAAACTGGCTATGTGGGTGTGGACCTTTCTATCTCAAATAATTACTCACTAGAGAGCTTCCCTAGAGAAGAGGCACTGAGCAGTCATGTGGAGGGACAGCCCAACCCCGGGAAGAAGGCCAGGCTTTCCTCCAAGTCACTCTAGAGTTTGTGTAATCAGCCCTTGAATGTTGTGCACGAGGTGGCACAGGTGGCATTTACAGAGAACTCGGCAGTATGGCTCTCCTCTTTCCAGGATGATGACCGCTGTCCCCACTGCATACACAACACATCAGCAGAGACCAGCCCAAGGTCCTCTATGGGCATCTTCTGAGAGCCAATTAGTGCACGACTCAGTGGAAGGTCGACTGTACCAGACACACTCCACCAGGAAGGGCACAGTAACCAATGGGACCCTCCTTCCCTGACCACGGTGCCCCTTCAGCACCGCCATCCCTGGACTCACAAAATGCCTGATACGTGCCACCCCACAACACTGCCACAGACCAAAGGAGCCATCTGATGTGAAGTAAATTCTACAACAGGCTCATGACCACGGTGCTGACGGGTCTGACCTTGTATCCTATTATGCAGAAGTGGACAGGCTGAGGGAACCATGGCTTGAAGACCCGGCTGAGACACCAGCCTGACTCCAGTGAGATTGAGCACTGACTTCCAGGTCATGTGATCAAACAGAAGTCAGAACACTATGGCCTGTAGGGCAAATCAGACTCAAAGTCTGTTTTTGTTTTGTTTCGTTTTTGTTTTTTCCCTTTTTAAATAAAATGTTACTGAAACATAGCCAGGTCGCCAGGTCTATTTGTTTGTATATTAGCTATGACCATTTTACCATAAAAATGGCAGCTTAGTACCAGAGACAGCATGGCCTGCAGATCCTAAAACAGTCAGGGAGGGCCCTATTCAGAAAGCAAATACTTACTCGCACACTGACCCCGTGGCTGCTATAGGAATAACTGGAATAATTGGTTGGCTCACCTTCACCTCCAGTGAGCTGCCTGAAAACGTTGTGTCCTGTGCTCTGAGCCTTTGACTCTGAATGTTGACGTCCCATTCCAGGAGTCTGTGACTTCCTCCGGACCACTGTGGGGCCCCCATGCCAATGAAGCAGCAGGAAAAAGAAGTCAACTCTGAGCCTCTGAATGCCCTGATTCTGAATTCCTGGGGGGCTGCAGCGAGGGCCAGGAGGGCCTATGTGGCAACCAGGATTCACTGTCCTCCTGTGATCCTCTTGGATACTATCAATGGTCAGTTTTAATAGTCATGACCCATCAAGGGCTGGGAGTTAGGGACTCCGTCACCTGAGGGATGAACGTCTAGGTCTCTAGGAAGCAACTGAGAAGCAACAAAGGGCTGCGCCTGGGAGAGGGAAGTCTCAAAAGGCCATAGGGAGGGAGAAGATGAGCCTCAGTTAGGGCCCAGGGTCAGTCGCGGGTCAGGGACCACAGCTGGGGTTGCTAATCACCTGGGTCTCTGAGGAAACTGCTCTGGCCACCCCTGGAGAGGCGGAAGAAAGCGTACATCCTCTCTCACAGAGGGAGACACTGTTCTGGTGAGACAGCGAGGGGATCTGAGTGGTGGGGGAGCAGGTTCAAGTGCACGCCCTGTTTCTGCTCTTCCTCAGATACCCTGGGACCCACCGCGCCCTCCTGGCTGCTCCCACCAGCCCTTGTCCTGCTGACTCCTCCCCTGGGCCCACCCTGGGCTCTGGCTGTCCTCTGACAGGCCTGCCACCGTACCCACAGCAGCCAGGTCCAGCCCAGCTGAGCCCACAGGTGTTCCGACTCTCCTGCCTCTTCTGATGCAGATGAGAAGCCCCCACCAGGAGACAGGGGCCCAGTGGCTACCTGGAGGGCTGAGGCAAAGCCCCCTGGAAGTGCAGATGTCCAGAAAAACAAGGTGGGAAGGAGCCGAGAGAAAGCCACACCCTTCCCCTGCCCTGGCCTGACAGCTTCAAGAGGAAGGGCCACTGAGTGGCCTGTCTGAAGATTTGAAGATTCCTGCATGACAGCTGTGCCCTGTGAACCCGGCCAGCCCCGTCACTCCTCCTAGTATCTGCTTTCCTTCCTTCGGGGTCTCACTTGCCTTCTCCCTCTCTTTTTCCCCTGGGATTGCACTTTCCAATAATGCTAGCATGTGCTATTTTTACCTCGTGTGTGTGTGTGTGTGTGTGTGTGTGTGTGTGTGTGGTTTATTCTTTTGAAGAACGGACTTAAGACAAGCTATTTGAACATTCATCTTGTGTGAGGCTTAACCCAAGAGTCTGATCGTAGAGGTGATCCAAAGCTTTTCACCTTGAAGGCACCCACAGTATTTTTTATTCCAAACTACTGAGACTCAACTAAGCAGAAATAAGTGTGAGGTTTAAGATCGGTCAGACCTCATTTCAACATTTGATTTTGCCATGTAGTTGGCTGAGTCGATTCATCTATCCTCTCTGAACTTCTGTGTCTTTTTCTGAAAACTAGGAAACAATGAGATCTGTTTAACAGAGTCATTTTAAAAGGCAATAGGACAAAAAGAACCAGTACATTGCTCATCACATGGCAGGTAGTCAATAGTTATTAGTTTTCCTAGTTTGGAGGAACTAACTTCTAGGTATGGAGAGATCTATGGATGTCCTAATTTTAGAGTGTTTGTGTCGCCTCTTAATTCAAGTTCTAGGCAGGGAGTGCCCAGTGTGCCTTCCAGGGACAAGACATTTTAGCAGTGGCCTCCATATGGCAAGGGATTGACATTTCTGGCTAGCAGGTGCCCCATGTCCTCCCAAGAGTCTGACACATCTTAAAGACTTCATGTCATTCATCAGAACCCTTATGCCAGGGGACACCTTCTGTCTGCAGCTTGCACCTTTGCTCTCCTTTTGGCAGAAGACAAATGAGAAAAGATAATTCATAACCATTTTCACACAATACACAAAAAGCAGTTTGGTATTTAATTTGGCAATGTTGCCCAATGAACTTCTCCTGGATCTTAGGATCAAGCTCTGTGAATAAATTGTCATTTCCAACCTTCTGCGTGGGAGAGTCTTTTCTATTGATTCCAGGAATATATCTACATAAATATGAATATCAACATGCAAATGCATGGAAATGAGGCCCAAATGGGGCTAAATATAGGGTTGTAAAAGAAAATTAACTTGTCTATGTGAGCATATAAATGTTCTATATGAGAAAAGCATTTACTTATTGTTCTCCGCATTCATGAAATCTACTCAGAAGAAAATTGCCTACAAGAGGTAACTTAATTAAACTTGAGGAAGGATGACTTGGCCTTCTCAGAGCAAAGAGGTAAATGACAAGCTAGGTTGGGTTTCCACTGGAGAGCATGGCCTCTCGGTCCAACCTGCTGTCGCCAGAATGTAGAAAACGCCAACAGGCCTGGAGGCGTGAGGATGAAGATGACTTCCACCCCCAGGACATGCAGACAGGGGAGGATCTGAGCACCTGCAAAGCGCTAGTCCCTTCTCTGCCCTGTTTATAGGTAAGGAAGCCAAGGCCCAGAGAGGTTAAGCAGGTTTCCTGGGGGTGCCGAGCCCTGTCGACCTATGTGGTTGAAAAGCTGAGACATGAGCCTGGAGCGTCACCCCTTCACCCCGCACACTACCACGGTCCCCATGCCAATGAGACATTCTGAAAGAAGATAATCTGAGGGAAAGCAAGGAGGGACAGGCAGGAGGAAACAAAGAGGAGCCAGGAGAGTGAGGACTGTGTGGTCAGAGGCTCACATCCACTTCACCCCGACGTCCTCAAGAGGGAGGTGCCACCAGCATCACCCATCACCCGGTCTGCAGCTCTTCCCTGCCCGCCCCACGGAAGCTCGGCCAGCCCTCCCTTTCCCAGGGCAGCACTTCTATCGCATCCCACCTAGAGCTACTGGACTTCCACGTTAGGGAGGTCAGAGAAATACTCAACTGGACCTGCACGGCTACACCTCGGCGCCCCTGTAGGTGGCCATTGTCCCAGCAGAGAGGGCAAGGATCACCTTTCCTTCTTCACCCAGGGAAGGCCCCGCCTATTTAGTGCCACGCCTGTTCACGAAGACCACCTAAACAGACGTGCCCACGCACCCCGTGACGACCCCAGCCTTCACTGCTCTGCCTGTTCTTTCTCTGGGGCAGGTCACCATCCCCACTTGAGACCTGCAGTGGCCCCTTAATGGGTCTTGGCCAGACTCCATCCTATTTTCGACCTTGCAGGCAGAGCCTCTGCAACGCCAGCCAGCTCCCTCCCTCCTCTGCTGAGCCCCACAATGGTCTCATCCAGAGGAAAGTCAAAACCCTTGAAGTGGCCAAAGCCCTGTACAGAATCAGACCTCCATTTTCTTCTCTGATTTCATTCCCTTTGCTGTACTTAAGACACACTGGCCTCCTTCCCGCCCCCCAGAATAGGCCAGCCACGCCCTTCCTCAGCACAGGTGTATGGCCTGTCCCCCACACCCCTAGGGTGCTCCTCTCATGAATATTCATGAGCTTTGCTGCCTCCAGTCTTTTCCTGCAAGTCACCTCTCTAGATACCCTCTTTAAAATGCCTCTGATAACTTTTCTCCTTAGCAACCATCACTAATGCAGTACACTATCCTTCATCATTTATAAGATGAATTTTTACCAATATTTTTATATCTTTGTCATCAAGATATATCAAACTGCTGATCATGTGTCCTGGCTTCAGATGCCCTAAGGAATAGGCCTGGGGCTGGGGCACACACACCAACACTGAATCCCACAGTCACCAAGTCCACACTTCTCAGGGGCTTCTCTGTGCTCTGGCCCGAGTGGCTTCTCCTGGTTCGGAACCAACAAGCATGTCAAGGTCACTATGGCTCACACAGCACGAGGATTCTGAAGGCCACAGCTGTGACCCACCACAGCTGCACTGGACTCACAGGGCTCCCCATAAACTGGCGCATCTTAATTCATTGGGCACCACATTTTTTTTCTCAGCAGCCCATGAAATAATGGATTACCTAGCAACTCACTTTGACCTGATGTAAGATGATCAGTTTCTATGTCCATGCATCTCTCCACTAAAAAGCAGTCTCTGTGACAGCACATAGTTCTCCTGATAGGTAAAAGGACCAGCTGCCTTTCTGGATATGCCTGGTACATAGTAGGACTTCAGTAAGTCTTTGTTGAGAGAATGAAGCAAGTGAATAAATAAATCTCAATGCAAATGCAGCTGAATGTGTATCATGAGGGTCTCCCCTTGAAATTCTAGCCATGAGCAAGTTGACAATCACTGCAGGGTGGTCTAAGTTATTTTGTGGCTGGAGCTGGTCCTCCAAATATGGTTAGTGACACAGTCTGCAGAAGGGTTCCAACACGCCTACCCATCATCTGCCAGAAAAGGAGATTTTTGTGTGGAATAAAGCCAAGGACGCCACTAAGGTACAAGTTGAAGAGTGGGGTTGTTGGCTGTGCAGCTGGGGTGGGAAAGGAACAGGAACTTGAGAGTGAGGAGTCAGAGTTAGATTAAGGACCTGTGTGGCATGGTCAGAAAGTCCTTTGTTCATTTGGAACGCTTTTCCCTCTCCTACACACTGGGCGTGGCTGCAGCACTAAGGGGTGGTGGAAGAAGGACCCTTGCTCTGCTCTTGGTAAGAACAGACCCAACAGCAGTCCCAGCCCTTCCACAGGTCTCTCTGATCTTTAGTGTCTTCGGTGGTCTGGGGGGAACTGGTCTCTTTCCTCCATGTGCTGAGCTGGACCACATGCAATTCATAAGTATTTGTCTTGACCCAACCTAGCTCCCTAGCACCGGAATCCCCTACAGGAAATAACCCCCAAAGCCAAACCATCACCCACAACCACAAGCACTATGTGATCCTGTGTGGAGGTGTCTACTGCACAAAGAGAAGGAGGAGAACTGTGCTGCTTTCCCTCGGGCAGGTGCTCTCTGCTCCATGAAAAAACTCTGTCTGCTTCTGAGTCTCCTCCACAATCCCCTGTGCCCACAGAGGAAAACCACAGCCCTCACCTGGCTCCAGAGTCTCTACCCCTCTGGCTTCTCCTTAACTTCGTCAGCCTCAGCTCGGATGACTGCCTGCCTTGTACTCCAATTTCCAACCTAAACCCTTCTGGAAACACACGTAGAAGAATGACCGGTTCTGCAGCTGCTCCCACGTGAGAGGCGGAGGGGATGGCAGAATCAAAACCGACTTCTGAGCAGGGGACCCAGTGGAGCAGGTAGCCACTGGCAACACCATACTCCTCAGGGACGAGACCCTTGAACCCAAATCAGAACTCGATTGCCACAAATTGTGATGTAAGTATTATCTTTTATGAATTAATCAGTCTCCACATTTGGAACACACAGAAATAAAAACATTGTCTAAAACATTGCACGCCATCCACATTCCCCACTCTGGACTAGCATATACATGCATGTTATTAATTGATATTTTAAAATATTTTTTATCATATACAACATGATGTGGAATGGTCATTAAAGTTTAGATCCCCTCACACTTATTTGTGTGTGTGTGTGTGTTTGTGGTTGTGTGTGTGTTAGAAATGCTTAAACTGTACTCTCTTAGCAATTTGGGGGAAGACAATACACAGTTCTGAGCAGTAGTCACCATGTTCCACAATAGATCTTTTGAACTTATTCTTCCTTTCACTTTCTTTGTATTAGCCTATTTGACAACATCATTTCCACTTTAGGAGACCTCTGAGACCCAGTCAAAGGCAGGGACACACAACTTGTTAAATAAAAGATCTGGGATCAAACCCGAGAGCAACTCCGAAGGCCTTGCTCTTTCCCATATAATATGACATAGTGTCTAGAAATACTCGTTTCACGTAGAGTCTACTTGAAATAGAATAAGAATAAACAGTGGTGCAGACATCCATCCTTCAAATCCAGGAGCACCCTAGCACCCCTCCTAGTGTCTGAAAGGTCATGCCACCTTTTCCTCATTGGCATTTCTCAGAACCAGCTATATTTCCCCTGTGGAACTGATGAGCAAATCAAGAAGGGTGTGTGTGAACCCAGATTTGCTCCAATCAGTAGGTCCTTTTTATTTGATTTTTCTTTTGGTAGAACATAGCAGTTGGGACCTAATTGGACCCCTATGTATGCATTAGGATACTACTGTCCACAGGTAATAGAAAAACCAATTTTGAGTGGATCCGAGGAGCAGGGAAGATGATAAATTATCTCAGGGAACCAGAAGACCAGAGCTTGTGTTCCAGCCTAGCAGGTCAGAAAGGCCTGGAACTCTCTTATCTTGCCAGTCAGCTATCCTCGGGCTGACCTTGTTTCCTGCACTGTTGCTGCTGTTTGTTTGTCTCCTTGTTTATTTGACAGCTGCAGGTTTACATCCTGAAGAAGTCACCCCTAAGACACAGGGAGCAGGTGCAATGTGTCCTCTCTCAGGGCCCCATCTCTCGTGTGTAACGGAAGCTCCTGGCAGAGCCTCACCTTATCTCTTACTGGGTGGAATCGAGCCATAACATAAACCAAACACTAGCAAGAGATTCCCGCAGTAAACCTAGATCAGAGAAGGTCGATTCCCGTAGGTTGAGGTGGAATCTTCCTCTCCTAAAAACCCAATGACACAAATGCCTATCAGCCAGGCTGAGGCTGAAACTTGGGCCTCTCGAGTGCTGGTCAAGAAAGACTGAGCATTGGAACCGCCATCTAACCTGACCATGGAGAGCCACCAGCAAATGAGCAGCTCAGCTGAAACGGTGGCTTTCATCACTAAATTGTGTTTTGAGGTCCATGTTTTAATGCACAAATAGGAATGGACCCAACATATTTTTCAAAGCCAAACCCTGTCAACGGGTCTTCTCTCCAGATGAATGGGAAAGCAATTATATGAAATATGGCTCTTGGCCTAAATACCATTTCACAGAAATTTGACTCAGTCATGAGATTCTCAGGCCCCCTCACTATCCAAACCCAGTACCAGACATACCCTGCCAAAAGCTGATCTACCAAATGGATCCAAGCACTGAGCTAGTCCTACGCCCAGAGTCAGAATTGGGTTCAATGCCAGGCTCTGCCACTTAACACTCTCTCCAAACCTCGGCTGTTCTGCACAGAGACAGGGAGCTCCAGAAAGGCAGAGACCATAACACGTCACCCTTCAGCCTTGCATTATACCACAAACCTGACCTGCCCTCGAGACTCAACAAAGACAGCCATTCACTTGGCAGTGCCAGGTGCTATCTAGCCAGCTGAGACGCAGTAGTGATGAACAGATGCATCCTGTGTGCGCAGGGCACACAGCCCAGCTAGCGGGAGATATGACCAAAAAATACCCAGGACACTAGAGCACAGTAGGTGCTTCTGCAGGGGGCTAGAGGTCCTTCGGGAGCACATGGGAAGGACAGTGGCTAGAAGGCAAGCCGTGCTCACTTCTGATGTGATGTATGAGCTGAGCTGTGAAGCGTGAGTAGAAATTGGCCAGTTAAAGAGGGAGGGGAGAGGAAGAGCCCCCAGGGGGACAGAGCAAAGACTTGCGAGCAAGAGAGAACTTGACAACTTCCAGGAAGTAAAAGTAATCCAAATTGACTGGACTGTGAAGTCCACACGAGTTTGCAGTTTGGAATGGGGCAGGATTCTAATTGATGTTAGGGTTTCTGAGAGGAACAAGAGACGGGGCTGGAGAAGCATACAGAAGTCAGATCATAACAGACATAGAAGCTTTGCAAAATGTTTGTTCAGTAGCTCAAATGCAAGCACAGGCTTTAAGCAGAGGAATAAAATGATCGTGTTTGCATTTTTTTTCATATTGACTTGGCTGCTGTGAAGAGAATGGATTAAAGAAGGTGAAGACCAATCATATGGAGATTAATTAAAAGAGTACTTAAGGTAGAACAGATTAGAGATGACAGATTCAAAGATTACAGTGGAAATGTTACCTGAATGTCTATGTCCCTGTCGTTTTTGTTCACTCTCTCCCTTGTTCTGTGATAATGCATTAAGCCCCCACTCAGGAGTACCTGCTACAGAAATGGACAGGTCTCCATCACTGCCACCAAGGGGTGTGGACTAGAGGAAGAGACAGATTAATGAGCCAAGCCTTAAGCTATTCTACGAGGAGAGTAGCAGTGTGAGCATTTTTCTTTGTTTTTGCCTATTTCGTCACCTCTCCCCTTTCCTCCTAATAATGCAAGCTCTTTCCTGGGGAAAAATCATTCTGTCTGGGTTCGGTAGGGCTATTCAAGCAGGCATATTTGTGCTCCTAACCACAGAAATGATTAAGTGTGTACATACCCATCTACCAGAGACAACCAAGTCCCACCAGGATGTTTACAGCATACATAGTGAAAGACTCTGTCTGTCAGCTCTAGGATTCTGACATGGCAAGAACAATCAAGACTCTACATTGCCAAAGGGTGATTCCCACCCACACTCAAAGATCTTGCTGAGATTGGAACTGGGGTATGCAGAGCCAAGGGGCACAGAGAAAGATAGTAGGTACATCATTGCCCTGATTGCGACATGTAAAACTTAAAATAATACCCATCATCTGCAGAGGATCTGAATATGAAAAGATTCGTGGAAATACAGACAAGAGGAATAACAAGTTTTTGGTGGGCAGTGATCTTGAGCTGAATTTTACGAGTGAGAGGACTACATCCTTCAGGTGGAAGGCAGAAGAAGGAGGCGTTCCAGGAAGGGGGAATAGATTGGTGAAGGGTGGGTGAACAGAAAGTGACAGAGAAGTACAGGTATTTTTGCATTATACTGCACACGAATACATCTAGTTAAGTGCATACACGTGGTAGGACCCTGAGTCACCTTTGAGGCACCTGGCTCAGTGGCTGGCCACTAAAGTTGTCATATAAGTGCTTTTAAAGATAGCATAAGTGCTGAAAATAAAATTTCAATCCGCCCAAAGAGTTTCAGTTTGAGTTCCATAGTAACACCAAGAAGGGAAAGCCAAAGCCTAAGAATATATTTGAACTTTCTGGATTAGAAGATAGTCACAGATCTTTAACTTGGGAAGTTTTCCATTAAAACCAGAGGGAAATGTGAGATGGTTGTGCCTGCTGTATTTCAGCTTGACCGTTTCTGGGTCCAGCCAGAGCCAATGAAGGAATCTAATAATGGAGAAAACCCACCCACACGCCTTTTGGAGGGAGAAGAGAGGGTAGAGTGTGAAAGCCTTGTGCTCTGCTTCAGAGACAGTTTTTGACTTTACCAACCGTCAAGTTAAGAAGGAAAGAAATCCACTCATCTTGCTCCAGGTTTGCAAATAATACATCTAGCTCCTTGGCAGCGTGGAGTCTCTCGTGTGGAGGGTGAGGTGGCTTTCATCTCCCGGCAGTTCTTTGGGTCAAGCAGATTCAACCTGTGGAAGGCTGTTGCCAGTGTGGTTTTTCATCAACTGTTCAGTAGGAAGAGCACAGGAAACAGATTCCTTGCTCATGAAGGAGTCTGAAAATAGATGCCCCCAATAACTGGTTTATTTTAGCAACCAGATCTTTTATGTTTCTTACCCGAGATAGTCTTCTTTCCCAATCCAATAATAATCAGAAGATGGCAACTGTCTCCATTGCAAATGTTAGAAACCCTGATTCAGATGAATGTGAACCACTGCCTCAAAACTGAATATTTAAGAAGTATGTCCCAGGCTTGGCTTGAGCAGAGCAGGGCCTGGTCACTGCTGCCTCTCAGCTCAGCCTCCCTCCTTGTGGTCCTTCCTCAGACAAGAGTCCCCCAGAGACCCAAGAAGGCTGCAGCAGCTCTGGATTTTGCATCCTCTCTGATTCAGTGCTGCAGAAAAACAGAGTTCCTTTTCCAGAAGTCTCTTCAAAATGTCTTTTTTCTGAGCCAGGCAAGGTACCCAGGGAAAATAACAACCACCTGTGTTGGGTCCCAAAGGCTAGAGAGTGGAGTCCCCACGGAACCACTGGAACCGGAATACACAGAGTAACTTGCTGGTGCTGGGGATGCTGGTGGTCAGCAGCTGCAAATGCAAAGCCCACCGCAAAGCATGGAATCAGCACGCGAGGAGGGGCCAGGCCCTGGGCACTTGTCTGCCATGCCGACCACCACCCCTCCTTCCCACTGCCATGTTCACTGTGTGCAGATGAATGTCCTGGACTCGGCACAGGTCAGATCACCCTTCCTGGTGATGCAGAGACCGTCGGCTCATTTCACTCTCAGGAAGACCACAGGGGTGCTTCACTGTGTGCTCCCACCTGAGGACACAGCTCGGAATTGAGCACGTGGAAACAGATTTGAGGAAAGTAAATCCTCCTTTAATTTAGTGAATATTTATTGAATACACACCACATGATGGATATTGAAAGTACAAAGTAAATAAGGAAATAGCTACCATCAAATTGTACATAGTTTAGAGCTTCACAGGAAGGAAAAAACTACAGTTTGTGGTGAGAGGGCTGTGAGCACAGCAGGAGACTCCATTCTTCTTCCTTTTGCCTTTTCTCTCCATAACCTAGATTTCTGAGTCTTCCCTCAATCAAAACCATTATATGAGCCAGGCACAGTGGGCATGACTGCATTCCCAGCATCCTGGGAGGCTGAGACAGAGTAATCCCAGCATCCTGGAAGGCTAAGGCAGAGGATCATGAAACCCAGCCTCAGGAACTTAGTGAGGCCCTAAGCAACTTTGTGAGAGCCTGTCTCACTGGGATGTTGCTCAGTTGGTTAAGCGTCCTTGAGTTCAATCCCTGTCATAAAAACAAAAGCAAACAACATCAACAACAACAAAAAACCAGCATATATTACTTATATCTCCAAGAGATCCCTGAGGAAGAAGGGAAAATGTTATGAAGTCTGGAATGTGCATCAGTCTTGGCTTCCCACCTAAAAGGCTCTACTTCATACTAATGCCATCTCAGTCACCTGCGCAACTCACCCACTGGTCAAAACCTGTACTTTCTTATCTCCATAATGCTTTGACTTCACCCGGCACAGTGGCCCATGCCTGTAATCCCATTGGCTCAGGAGGCAAAGGCAAGAGGATTGTGAGTTCAAAGTCAGCCTCGGCACAAAGTGAGGCACTAATCAACTTAGTGAGACCCTGTCTCTAAATAAAATACAAAATAGGGCTGGGGATGTGGCTCAGTGGTCGAGTGCCCCTGAGTTCAATCCCTGGTACCAAACAAAAATACCCAAATGCTTTGACTTCAACTTACAAAAAAAAAAAAAAGTTTCTCAAAACAGAAAAAGACCACTTCAAAGGCAAACATCATTTTAATTAATTTGTGTACAGTAGACCAATTAAACAGGACAGGGATGTACAGCTGTGAACACATCCATGCATGCACACGCACATTTATTCATTACAAAACTGTAATTTGGGATGTACTTCATGCAGGTGCAGTGGGGTGGGGGGCGGGGGCAGATGGAGAGCAGAGATGATATCATGGGGACAAAGAGCAGCACCGTAATGAGCCAGGTGCCAGCTCAGGACCACTTGCCCTCAGTGTGGAAAGTGATGTTCCAGAAATACGTGTCAGGCACCCTGCCAGTTCAGAGGGATAGGTAGCACACTTCCAGGGTGTTGGGGAGGGAGGGATTGAGAAGCTTTCAGAGGGAAAAATGTCTGGGTTGGTTTTTTTGGAATAATTACAAGTTGTACTCAGATAAAAAGTGGGAATGGGGCACCACGTAGGGGAGGGTGAGGGGCTCCATGTAGGGTGTCCTCGAAGTGCAGAGGACAGAGAATCAGTGCTTAACTGATGCCTGGGGATTTATTGAGGCTCAACCAGCTAATTGAAGCCCGGTAACAACCAACAGGGGCGGGGAATATCACTGGAAATGAAAGAAGAGACTGTGAGAGAAGAAGTACTTCAATAGGGCGTTTAGAGGAGTGAACCCTCCCCAAGGAGCCCCAAAGCCCCGCTGATCACTCCGTGGTCTTCCAGGAGAAGGAGGTTGGGTACCTGGGTACTACTGGACTCATTCCTCAGCGCACGACAGTGAGTAGGTCTGGGGCTGCACTTTTGGTGGCCTGAGCAGAGACACACTGCACACCTGGGCAACCTTTCTCCACCTTTCCTAGAAGTAAGGCTCAGCCTTTTGCTGATATTGCTGAATCCTTGTAAGGCATGGACTAGACAGACATCAGCTTGAAGGGTGACAAGCCGGACGTCTGCACAGGGGGCTGGGACTTGGCCCAGCCTGGGGAAGGCCTTCTCTAAGTTACCAGGCCTAACAAGTAGCCACAAGACGGCCCACATCCATGCTCACGTAGGCACGTGGAAACCCATGTCAGTGGCACTCTGCTTGGCAGCCTTTCCCTGGAACACCACGGAGCCCCTGCTGCTTATGGTGATTAATGAACTAATAATGAAGATGAAGGTTTCTGGGTGCATGAGCAGAGGGTAGCTGTCCACCAGAATGGATGAGCCTGTTCTTTCGGGTGGGGCCCTGAGGGGAATGCAGCTTTATGCCCCTCTGGGGACCTTATTTAGCCACAGCCAACTTGTCATAGGATGTATTAAGGGGAAAGGAATTTGGGCTGCCTGCTCCAGCTGCCTGATGATTTTGAGTCTGCAGAGCTGGTCCTGTCCCAGGGGAGGAAGTTCAGAAGGGGATCTGAGGTCTGGGCTTCTCAGCCTGCTCTAGAGTGAATTGAATATGTCACTTTGAAGAAGTCACTTTCTTCTGAGCCTCAGTTTCCTAGCATGTAAAGTCCCCGAGCCCCCTCTTTAAAAGGCAATCCATGATCCTATTATATAAGCCACCAGTGAACTGTCATCAGCAGCCACTCACCATCCCTTCTAGAGTATACATTGCTAAAACAGAGTCAAACTCTTCAGTCCAGGCCTGGCTTTCCTAATTGGACATAACGTAAATGTTATGTTCAGGTGTTAAAATTCAAAGTGTTAAAATCAAAGTGTACAACTCAAAGTGTCAAAATCTCCAAGTCTCAGGGGCCACCTCAGACAGGATCTTAATCTCCAGGGAAAGACTGTGAAATCAGAGTTTTTAAGACCTCAGGTGAGTCTCATGATCGCTCAAGTTTATAAAACTGATAGACTTCTTGGTGTGTATGTGGGATCTATACAGAGCTCAAACCCATGGTTCTCAGCTGACTGCATGGGGGAATCACCTGCACCTTTAAAACCTCTGCCACCTGATGCCATCTCCAGAAATTCAGAACACATTGGTCTGGGGTGTAGCCTGGATTTGGGGGATTTAAAATACTTTCCAGATGGTCTTGATATGCAGCCAGGGATAAAAACCTCTGCCCTAAACCCAGACTATGTGCTTTCTACATCCTCAGCTTTCCTTTCTGGCAATGGCATAAATCCAAGTCCAACCAAATTCAAATGCTCCTGAAAGGACTATGTGGGACCCTCCATGCTAGTTACGATTCATGACTGAAGGACCAATTTCTGTTTTCCACACACCAGCACTGGAGCAAGGAAAGGGGTATCCTTATGAAAAATAGGATGTTGGTGGCTCCCTAAATGTCACTGGGAAGATGGGACTCCCAGCATGCCTATGTCCACCATGGGTGCTCAGTGAGTACTAGTTGCACTGAAATCTAGGAATAATTAGAATTTTTTAGGAAATGGTTGGAATCAATTCACAGTCCCAACACTTATCCAATAATTGTGCATGGATGTTGTATCATTTTTTTTTCCTATTAAAAAGCAGAAATAGTGACTTTAGCCACCATTCTTGAGCCTCAACTATACCCCCTTCACTGACTGACCTTCACACCGTCTGCAGAAAGGGGAAGTTTTGCCTGTGAAACTCAAGTTGAGAGACTTGAAGGTCACTCTGCCAGCACAGAACAGAGGTCCAAGCCCACATTTGTCAAACTACACGCCAGCCCCGGCCCCTGCCACACCAGCCCTGCAATTTATTTGGTAGATTGTTTTATTTCTGAGTAATAAAGTCTCTGTCTCTGCCCATCATCTAATTCCATATAATTTACATGAAAACACTGTCACCGGAGTGTTGTCTCTGTGGGAGACATCAACCCTTGTCACTTGTGAAATATTCAGAGCAAGAGCTGGAGCCTGTCTGTGGGCGGTTTTCCACAATTGGCCAAAGTCTCTTAAGGGGGGATTGTCCATTTTGAGAGTGACTTGACATTTTAGAAATGTCTATTCATTGTCAACAATACCTTTTCAAATGTTCCAGAGTTCTCTAAAACCAACAAAATCAACCACAATGTATGGGAGTCCATCTTTCACATCACTCCGTTCAACACTGAAAGGAGATGTGTGTCCCTGAGTATCTGTGTAGTGGGAGTGCACACTCGTGTATGTAAATGTTGTGTATGTGTGTGCATGCAGGCACACATGTGGAAGTGTCCCCTGATTGTGGAAAGAAAACATTGTCAATGGCTCCAAATTTTCTATATCCCAAAGAAAGAAGAGTATTAACATCCACTTTCCATGTGTCCCCCACCCTCAGGGTCACAGTGAAGGCAAACTGAGGTGAACTTCAAGGAGTTCTGAAAACACTAGCTATAATTCACATGCTGGAGCTACAGTCTCCCATCTGTAAGAATGGGGCTGCTAACAGCTGCCACAGAGTTGTTGTGAGAATCAAGTGGGATTTGATGTTGGCAATCCTACACGGAGGGTTAGGTAAGAGTATTGATTTTTCAGAAATTACCCGTGTGACTGGGCTAAGTCACTTCAGCACTCTCTGTCTTACCAGAAAATTCATTCCTCCAGGTCTGATAGTTGCAGGGATCTAGGGTCCTCCCTCCAGTCAGACCTAGGATACCCCTCCTGGGTGTCCTTTGTTATTGCCATTCTCTGAATTTCAGGGCCCAGCTGGGGACTCAGTTCCCTCATGACTTCCTTCCTGACCAGCACAGGATTGTCACTGCTCAACACCTGGAGCTCAGTGGTGGGTACTAAATACAGTGTGACTTTAGGGTTGTATTCCTAATGCCTCCACCAACCCGTGACTTCCTCAAAAATGGCCCTTGCATCTCGTGCTTCACCTAGACAAGCTCTATGCTGCAGCAGAAAGAGCGTGTGCATCTATCTACTTCCAAGAGTTAGAAGAGCTGGTTCAAGTTCTCCCACCTGTTAGTGCTAATATTTGGGGACAGTTTCTGAGGATTTCTGAGCATCAGGTCATCTATTATTCAATCCGTGTGTAAAGAGGAGACATGAAAAATCTCAGACATCACACCTCCTGCTCTGCAGGAAGAGGCAGCAGAGCAGCACACGGGAGCAATCATTTGCACCGAACCTGCTCTCAAGTAGATTTCCCTGGGGACACAGGGCAGCTTCAGGAACCCCAAGCCTCACTTGGATGCTTTGGCACACTCAGGACCCTGGGGAAGTTTAGACTGATTCCTGAAAGGAGCAGAAGTCCTTTCAGGGGAATTCAAACCACTGCACAAGCAGGCCGAGATGAAAAGGTGGGAAACATTTCAAGATCAATCATCTGGGCCTGACCTAAGCCACTGAAAGACCCTGGAAGGACCACAAAGGAGAACAGGGCAGAGAAGAGAGGGAACCTGAACAGACACTCAGGTTGAACACAGATGTCTGGTGCTCATCAGGGTGCTGCCTCAGGCACAGTAAGACTGAGACCCAGACCCTTTAGCACCCCACCACTGTAGAAGGGGCACTGTTAGGAACAATGGCTGGATGTGCCAAGGTGAATGAAGCAATCCTAAGCATGGCCATTCTTGCTGTGAGCCTTCTAGGCATTGAAGAAATCACCTAGTCATCAAAAAACATCTGTGCACCCTATCTTTGTAGGGCAGCACTGGAAGTTTTCTACAGCTGAGTGGATCTGATTTTCCATTCTCTGGCAACCTGGCACCTGCTGCCAGGACTCCCCCTGTTAGACACCGAACATTTAACAAATTAGGGCACAAGGACCGCCCCCCCCAAGACACCATCTCTTCTGCGATCAGGCAGACATCTGCTACAGCAATATTCATGTAAGTTTGAAATGTCCATGTGCTTGTGTCCCAAGCTGGTGGCCCCATTCACATCAGAAAGCATAAAAGCAGAAGCCTATCTTGCAAGCTGTGGTGAGGACCGAGCAGAACAGCCATGGGAAAGCCCAGGAGGAACATTTCCTCTCTCCTCATAGCCTCCCTTATTCCGCAGTGGCCAGAACCTCCCCTTACCTGTGGGAAAGCCTCTGCACACTTTGTGCAGTAAGTAATAACAATAAGCCACTAGAGTCTGAGGAGGAGGGCAAGCATATCCTTTGGGTTCCCCAGAATCTAAGAAAGTTGAGGTTCAGAAGGACCTCAGAGGTTGTGCCATGCCATCACTTGTAGAGTGAGGAAACAGATTTCTAGAGTGGCTAGAGAGTGCTGTGGCCAGAGAGTGCCATGGCCAGAGAGTGCTGTGGCCAGGGCTGAGCGCTCCTTCAGAGACAGGCGACCTGTGGCCTACAGGCAACACCACAGCACCACAAGGCCTCTTCCCACTCCCCTCAGGCCTCGCACACAGCCTCAGCTTTAGTCTGCACCAGGAGACAGTGTGGCACCCATTTTCCACCTGCCAATGCATTCCTATTCAAACACACTGAATTGCCAGCCCCCTGAGTTATTCCTCAGGAACAAGTGGGCCATTGAGCACGGAGAGGTGGGTAGGGGTGTTCAGGAACTAGGGAGGGTGGAGACACACTTGATAATTTATCAAAGTTATAACCACTGGCACCTCATTTTTTACAATAAAAATGCTGTTGGTATAGACTACAAATATGTATGTATGGAAAAGAAGAAAATATAAAATGCCTCATTTTTGTAGCCAGGGAAACGATTGATATTACAAATCAATATCAACCGAGACCTTGGATCATTCCAAATGTCTTTTTATCTATACCTTCAAAGAAGAATTCTCTGAATTGATAGAGAAAATCACGCACATAACCATGCAGATTGGTACCAGTGTAAATTAATAAACATTGCACTCTCCTATCATTTGAATGTCCCCTAAAATTCATGAATTGGGAACTTGATCCCCACTGCAACAGCACAGGTGGAGCCTAATAAGAGGCCATAAGGTGGGAGAGTTGAACCTCATGAATTCATTGGAGCTGTGTCTCAGTTACTGTGAGAGTAAATGGTCCTCTCTGGCTCTTGCCCTCTCTGGCTCTTATCCTTTCTTGCACTTCTGCATTCCACCAAAGGATGAGGCAGCACAAAAGCCCTTGCCAGGTACTGGTGCTATACTCTTCAATTTTCCAGCCTTCAGACCCATGAACCAAATAATTTTTTTGCTTTATAAAGTACCCAGTCTGAGATATTCTATTGCAGCTGTGAAAAACAAATTGAAAAAGGCTAAAGTAGATTCAGTCCATATTCTGCTTCTTGAAAGAGAACACAACAAACCACTTGCATCATCTCTAGATGGGCACCAGTTGAGTGTTAACAGCATTCCATCAGTTCATTAGGATGGCCAACTTAGGGGGGAAGTAGGTATTAGACCTGGTGGAACAACTGGTCATGTGCTACTGGGACACTTCTTAATATAAAATGGGGGAGCTAACAACTGAAGCAAATTGTGTGGGTCCCCATATACCTAGAAAGGAGGTGCTGCAGAAACATGGAGGGCAGGGAAGATAAACATGTGCCAACTAACTACAGCCATGACATCATCACGCCCTCCAGAGTACAAGGAATCCAATGTGAGCACTCTCTCCCAAGTGGCTGGTTGGCCTCCCCATGGGATGATGCCATTTCAGCAGCTCAGGCATCTTTGCAGCTGACAGGTCATGGTAAGCAGCAACAGAACATAGAGGGGCCTGGGTGCGTCCGGCCCAGCAGTAGGCACCATGCATAGCAGTCTAAGACTAATTTTTAGGCCCTCTATACTAAACTTGACGAGGAGAGGAAACCCAGCTGACATCCCAGGACAAGTCTAACCTGATTGGAGAATGACTCATCTGTGGTAGATGCTCTCTGGTGGGCAAAAAGATCTGTAAATAGTGTGCCCACCCCTTGTAGGCCTCCAATCAGCCTACCATTCCCCTGCACACTGCTTAGTTCTGTAACTCAGGCCATATTTTCTTCCAGACCAAGTGCATTTGTCTGCTGAGGCTGACACAACAGGGTGGCTTTAACAGCCACAGTTCTGCAGGCTGGAAGGCTGAGATCAGGGTACTGGCACGGCCGAGTTCAAGTGAGGGCCCTCTTCCTAGCTTTTCGATGGCTACCTTCTCACTGTCCTAACATGAACGTTCCCTTGTACACATGATGAAAGCAAAGCAGAAAAAAATGCCCTAATGTCTGTTCTGATAAGGGCACTAAACCCAACATGCAGACCCCACCCTCATTGTCTCTTTTAAGCCTAATTATCTCCCAAGGTCTGTATTTAAATACAAATCCTACAGGGGTTTAAGGCTTCTGCATGAGGAGGCCACCGACACTCAGAACAGAAACTCACTGTACTGTGAGCAGCCTGACGCCCAGAGGTGTTTTCCCTCACAACCGTTTCAGGACACTTTTAAAATATTTTCAATGTCCACTTTCAAATAACACACCAGAAAAGTTATTTTTTTTGTAAGAATATTCCATAAATAAGGGTTTGAGGATGTGCTTCAGTGGTAGAACACTTGCTCAGCATGAACTGAGCCCTGGGTTCAATCCTCAGCACTGCAAAACAAAACAAAAAAGGTCATTCTGTAAATGAGGTCATACGTATGAGCTGAGCAGAAAAATGTTGGCACAATGCAGGAGGTGATCAGGATCCGGACCCCTCTTGTAACTTTCTTTTATCGTCTGGACCTGCTGAATCCTGGTCCTGATTATACCATTTCCATGATGTTGAGAGCCACAACCAAGTCAGGATGGCGCCTGGCATTTTGCCAGAAAGAGTGGTTGAGGAGTAGCGCCAGCAAGCCATTAGGATGATGATGGTTAAATTAAGCTGTGTATAATTATTGGGATGATGGCTGATTGCTGTAACTGGATGATGCTGGATTGAGGCAGGCTGTGTATTCAGTTGTGTATATGGACCTCTACTGTCTGGCAATAGGGCGGCTCCCACTACCTCAGGTGCCCGCTACTTTTGAGTTCCCGTGGAGTTCCCGTTGAGTTCCCGTGAAGTTCACGTGGGTTCTTGAATAAAGTTCGTTCCTGCTTGAATCTACAAGTGGCTCGTGTCCTCCCAGTTATTGGTACCCAGCCAGTCTGCAGCACAGTTGTATCATATAAGTGCTGCAGATTCAGGGGAAGTCTCTGTACTGCCCTGGATTTTAACATCTTCTAAATAAGCAGCACCTGTCAAAGTCAGTGCCTGATACCTAGAATCCACGCTGCCCACGTGAGGAGTCATACGGCACAAGTAGGGTCAATGCAAGGTGTGGAGGGCCATGGGGCACTGGGAAGTCCACAAGTCAGTGTGTCTGTCTGTTGTTCCAAGAGGGATGCATATTCCTCCAGGATCAGGAACTGCAATGGCTTTTGGTGAGGCATCTCGAGGCCCTAGATTTTCCTTTCCAGTGTATTTTGGTGAGGAGGGACTGGGAATGACTTTCCCTCCTCAGACCTGAAGGTTAGCAAGAAGGCCAGGGGCACTTGTAGAAGACATGTCCCCTTCCCTGTGGTTGGATCAAATTTTACCCTGAGTGACACTGCAAAGGCATCTCATGAACACCTACCTGCTACAAGAATGCTCAGCTCTGCCCAAGGGGCCACCTCCTGATCATCCTCTCCCTTTCTTCTTCCACTGCTTGCCAGGAGCCTCAGACTTGCTTGACCGGTGCTCACAGCTTCACAAGCCAATCCTGCATAATACTGTCCAGCTTCTCGGATACAGCAAAGAACAAAAAGTTCAGGAAGGATAGTGTGATTGGAGAGATTGGTCTGAGTCTGAGGACTGAGCCAGAACAGTGGGGGGAGGCACCTGTGACCTCCAGGTTGAATCAACTCAAGCACCCCATTGTAGACAATTTGTCCCCCGCCCAGTCACCTTGAATTCTCTTGCCAATGCTCAGTGCTCCTCCTTTAGTTTCTGTGGGCCACAAGGCTCACTGTTGGCTGCTGTGACCTTCTTCAGAGCTCTGCCCTTAGGTTACTAAAGCCAACTTAGCTACACAGAGAGGGAGAAACATCTGGGCGTTCACATCCTCTGGGTGGTCTGTGAGCAGGGTTTGGCTGATGCTGGTTTATCAAGGCCACCTTCCCTGCCCTAAACTCAACTCTGAGGTGCAACTTACACTCCTGAGCTCCACGCGGGTCAACCTGAGGCTAAGTCTTCCCCTGAGGTTTCATCGTTGCTGCCTCCCCTCCTCCTGTCCTGTTCCACTAGCCTCTCACCAGTTCCTTAGAATCTTTCCTTAGAAATCCTGTGCGCTCAGATCCTCGATTTAGGGCTGTTTCGGGAAAGCCTGACCTCAGAAAACCCTTCCGTGCTAGCATTCCTCAAATGTACCCCACCCACAGCATGCTTTGCAGGAACAGGAAATATCTGGAAAGTTTCAAAGCTGCTCTGGATATTTTGGACAAAACAGGTAATTTCCAAATCATCTTTAGAACTGAAAACTGTTTTTTAGATGAAGCAACATCTTACTTAGAACCCCAATGTGTGCAAGAGGTGTGAGTTACCTTTTCAATTCACAAAGTGGCAGATCCCGGAAGGCCCTTCTGTTTGCCCTGTCTGTACTCCACCATCACCCCAGACCTTCTTTCATTGACCTGGAGATCCAGTGATCCAGAGATCTCCACTGGGAGGTTTCCACAATCCCTGCAGACTCAACGCTAACGCTTTGCTCCGTGATGTGGTTCTTTAATCGCTATCTGTTGTTGTAGAAGAAAAGCGCAGGAAGCTCTTCTTGCCCCATGTAGTTTCAGCCAGTGACAGCAGCTTTGTCTCCCATGTCATCTCTGGGTCCCTGGCTGACCCCCAGCCCTGCCCCTTGCCCTGAACCACCAATGCCTCCAGGTGACTAAGTGAGCTGCAATTTCTTTTCTGTTATGGCAGTGTGGGGGTCTCATGTGTCACACTGACAAATATGACCCCGAGGCCTAGCAATCACACCCCCCTGGCATTTATAGTCCAAATTCAGAGGTAACAAGGACACCTTTTTGCTGGTAATCCTGCCTTCTGTGAACAAACCCCACCACTGCTCACTCCACTGGCCAGCCCAATGCCAAAGGTACATTGACCCTCAGAGGAAGGGGTTTTAACCCATCAGAGAAGCATCATCGATTGCCATTTGGAGAGGGCTACAAATGTTCAGAGTGCTTTTTATCAAGAACAGCAACAGCTTAATACCCCACTGATGTACAATTGGGTGGATTTCAGTTTGGAGTTATTACCGACAGAGCCTCCCATAAATATTTCATACAAGCATTCTGTGGGTTTGTGTTTTCTTTTTTCTTTGGTAAATACTTAGAATATAACTTCTGGATCATAGGGCAAATGTACATGAAACTTAGAAGAAGCTACCTGTTGTTCCATTTCACACACTCATAACAGTTGAAAATAAATCAAGACTTTACCAGCATTTGGGGTCATTTTTAAAGTCTTAACCATTCTAGCCCCTTTGAACAGATGTCTTAGGTGCCCCTGGTGACCCTGCATGGAGCAGCCTCCGTGGGTGTTATCACTCATGCTACATCTTCATTCCTGTTGTGTCTTTCTTTCACTCACCCCCATGTTGATGGAGGCTCTGAGAAGAAATGGGCTTACTCTAACTCACAAGTTCCCATCTACATTCTAGTGTCTGGAATAGGACTCAGCAAATAACAATCCATGGACTAAATCCAGCCTCTGCCCTTTTTTGTAGTTTTGAAAGACAGGAATGCTTTTTAGAGATCATGATTTATGATCAATTTGACTAACTTTGAATCCCAGTTAAGTAAAATGGCATCCCCCATTGTCCAAGTCCACTCAGGCTGCTGTTAAAAAAACAAACAAACAAACAAACAACAACAACAACAAAAAAAACAGTCCAGATTGGATAATTTGCAAACAATTGCTCTGGAGCTGTCAAGTTCCAGATCAAGGTGCCTACAGATGTGATGTTTGCTCTCTGCTTTAAACATGGCACCTTCTTGCTGAATCCCCAAAGTGCAGCAGGCGTCAACAGCTCCCTTGGGCCCATTTTATAGGGCTGCAGATCCCAGTGGTGTAGGTGGAATAATGGTGACCTAGCATCTCTCAAGGCCTACCCCATAATACCACTGCATTGGGAATTACGCTCAAGCACATGGATTTTAAAGAGACATAAACATTCAGATCATAGCACTCAGAAAAAGTAATTCCATTCATCTTATTGAAGACCTATTTTTATAATTTAGTTAAACATTAATATATTTTTAACTTTAGCAATTAAAAATTTACATGTTTGTTTTCTCCATTTTAGAATACCTATACCTTTTATGTTTGATACTGCTTATGGGCTTATAAAGCTTTAAACATTGATTTTCTGGCCCTTTTTACAAAATTTTGCTGACCCATAGTCCAGAATAAAACCTGATACAGAATAGGTATTTGGAAAATGTGTATTGAATGAATGAGTAGAGATTCAAGAGGGAGACCATGGAGGATATTATTTAATATGCTATCTTAGTCTATTTTCTACCTGAGACTTGGTAATTTGTAATAAGCAGAGGTTTATCTGACTCAGAGTTCTGGAGGCTGGGAAGTCCAAAATGGAGGGGCTGAATCCGGTGAGGGTCTTCTTCCTATGTCACAACATGGTAGAAAGCATCACTCAGGGAGGGAGTGCTAAATTCCCCTTTTATAACTAATCCACCCCCCAATAATGATATTAATTCATTCATGAGTGTAGGACCCCATAGACCTAACCATCCCTTACAGGTTCCACCTCTCAAAACTGTCACAATGGCAACTGAATTTCAACTTGGGTTTTTTGGGGGACATTCAAACCATAGAACATACTGTAGGAACTCAGTGGTGACTGAATCTCAGGTCTCATGTCCCAGTCATGGGCAACATGACATCTCCAGCATACACAGAACACAGATGCACATGGTAGGTCTTCCCACCAGCACCATGTGCAGCCACTGCTCATGCTCTGGTACCCCAATACTCAAGCTAGATGTATAATCCCAAGGATTCTGTGTGTGTTTCCATTCTGATTCCAAAATGTGAAATCTTGCATAAAGAATGAGAAATTACTCAGACTGAATCCAAGAAAGTGAAACATGTAACATTCCTTTTCTGGTAATATTTTCTGCAAATCTGAGGAACAAGCCCAGACTGACCATTTCTCTAAGATGACCTTGAACCCAACGGTAGATACCAAATTCTCTTCATACAGCCCTGAGACTGCCCCACCATTGCAGTTATGATGTTAGAGTGAAAAATGTGCTCATGTATCCATCTCTACTAGAACATGACCCTCAAGGGAGGAGAAGCTGCCTCATACATGTCCGAATCTCCAGAACCACAGCAGGACTTCTATTTGGAGATAAAAGTTGATCATTAGAGAGTGAACATGTAATTAGAGTTTAAGGATTGTCTTCACAGCAAGGGGAGGGGAAAACAAGCCTAAAACTCTGTTTCGATTAAGGAAATCCAGGAGATTTCATGGAAGTTCAGTTCTGTACATATTGGCCCCATTTTGTAAGTCTCATTACCTGGAATTTATGACAATTGACACTTCCTCCTATCTCATGCATTTCCTACTGTGTGGTTTTGCCCTCCTAGATACTGCAGTGACGTCTAAAGCTTGGGCTTTTAAGTTTCAAGGGCAAAAGTTCCAAGTGAACCAAGTAAAAATACAGATGGACAATAACTGCAGTCACCCCTGGGCATCCAGGGGGTTGGGTTCCTGGACTCCAAGGATGCCCAGATCTGCAGTGCTCAGGTCTTCTTTATTAAATGGCATTGTCTTTGCATGTGAATGCCCCCCAAACATACCATCACCTCTAGATTACTTGCAACACCTAACACCATGTAAATGCTGGGTTAATAATTGTTTTACTATATTGTTTTGGAAATATTGAAAAAAATGCCTGTACATGTTAATACCAAAGAAAATGTTGTTCAAATATTTTCAACCTATGGTTGGTTGAATCCATGGAGGCAGGACCCATGTATATGGAGGGCTGACTGTATATGAAACATTTTAACTGCATTAATTGTATAAAATGCAGCTATAAAAACATTAAAATACCATTTTATCTATTGAATTATCAAAGTCTTTTAAAGCTTACAGCTGCTGAGGTTCAGTCAAGCAGCATCTCTAATGCCCTGGGTCAATGTTTCTAATGACCCCATTAAATGGATGTGATTTCTATTCCATATTCCAGGAAAATGAGGCGCCAAGAAGATAAAGCCTCGGGCTGTTTAAATTGTCCTCCCCTGAATCTCAAATCCTCTTCATCCCTTAAGACTCTGTTCAGATATTATCATTAGGGAAGTCTTCCAGAATATAGCTTCTTAAGCTGGACTTGACCGCTCTCGTCTCCGCCTCCATCCCCCTCTATACTCTTATGGTAGTTGTGCACATTTTCTACGGCTCCTCCCTTTATGAACTTGGAATATCATGCAGGTTCTCTTTGTGCCAACCTGTCTTTCTATGCCTGCCCTAAGCAAACTCAGCGCCCCTACACCTTGACCTGGGCCAGCCTCAGTGAACATATGCTAAATTAAAAGACTTAAAGATGATGAGACAGATGCAAACCTCTGTCTTCCTGACCTCAAATCCCAGGTTCTTTCTAGTACACAATACAGTCTGGCTGGCTTAATTGAAGTCTAGCTTCATAACCTACAGGGCAGACAGGACAAAAACCCATCTTCTTTGCAGGGGTGTGTGACACACTACAACTGAGAAAATATTGCTGTATCTTTCTCAACGTAGACGAGAGCCCATCGATAAGCATTGTATTCTCCCAGGAATGGGCATCCTCCAGGAACCCCATCTGGTCTTTAATGGCAGGACACTAGTGATTGAGAGGGCATACTTAAATGGGATGGGCACCTGGCTCCTATTCTTCCAGTTTGTTAATACCCAAAGTCCAGGCCCCCCATGGTGAGTGAACTCTGAAATGGATGCTTCCTTGAGCATTTCCTGTGCTCGAGGCAATACATTTATTGTATTTGCTTTATCACATTTAACTTCCAACCAATTCTGCCAGGAAAATGCAGCTCAGAAAGGAAAGAAAGGTCACCCAGAGGGCAAGCATCAGAGCCAGAATTTAAGGCAGTCTCCCAACCACCAGCTCTCAGCTGGTTCAGTCCCGTGTCCTCCCTTCATGCTCTAAGACTGGATCCCACAGAACCACACCTGAAGCCCACCCCACTGATGCCGGGAATTCCAGGAGGCCTGTTCTCTGCTGGATGATCTCAACCTGTGCCCTCAGAGCAGCTCTCTGACTCCTCTTCCTCCTGCTGACCACTTTCTGGGGCCTCTTCTTTCTCCAGAATCACACAATCAAATTTGCCCCAAATGTTAGCTAGCCACAGGTTCTCACTCCCTCAAATTGAAAATTATTGCAGACAGCCCACATGCAGCTTTATCTTTGTTACGGTTTTATCTCTGGTACGTTTCAGAAAATAGAGACATTTTATTTGTCCCTCTTCTCATCTTCTTGGGCAGCCGAGGTGGGCAGGTGGTCTCTGCTGTGGCGTCTTCCTGTAGTTTCTTCAGGCAGCTGTGTCTCCCACAATGACTTTTAGTCAGTTGAATCTAAAACCCCAGATAGAATTCAATGCATGCCAGGCAGCAGGTTATTTGCAGGAAGAAAGGGAGGGAGGCTCCCAGGCAGATGAGAGCATCATGCTGAATTTGATTCAGTCTGATAGGTCTTTGTGGAACACCTTCAGGAAAAGGAAGGAAGGAAAGACAAGACGGTGTGTATTTATTTCTTAAGCATTTGCTGTGGGCCAGGCCAGTACTAGGTGCTTCAGAAACCCACTGAAAGATATTTTCTTCACTTTAGAAAGAGGGACCTGATCTAACTCCCACAGGTAAGATGTAAAGGAAATGTTCAGAAACCAAGTTCATAATCAATCGTGAATACCAACTGGAGAAAATCTGAAATTCATTCCACACCATGGGGAATCCTCTGGCCACAGACACCAATGGGCTTCCCCGTGAAAGTTAGGTCCCCAAAGCTTACAATAGTACCAGAAGAGCCTGGACATAATAGCGGTGGGTCTGAGAGGATGGCCTTGGCCTAGGTGACCCTTGCCTCCACCCCTTCCCTTCAGTCTCTGCAGCTGGGCCCGTGCACTCCACTCTACCCCTGGGTTCCCTATCTGTAACTGGACAGCACTGTGCATACATCCTCAGACCTGCCCCCACTTGACAGGATGGCAACTCCACTCCTTGACCACCTGTTCCATCCTACTGGTCAAGCACTGGCCTGGGTTCCACAGGGAATGAACCACCTGCACGAACCCAGAACATAGTGCGCACCACGTAGCTGTTTGTCGTTCTCACATTCTCTGGGTATGTTCTTTCTCAAACTCTGTAGAAACCCCCAGTGTCAGCATGTGTGCTCCTCGGCTTGGGAGAGCACTGTGGGGCCCCCTGCCTGTCCAGATCTCCCACCCCAGCCTTTTCTTCCTACTGTGTGGTCTATTGTTGATGCCAGCTGTCTACAGGGGAACTGGGTCGCTGTCTGGCAGGATAAGGATGCAGACATTTTCCATGGACCACTGGGCCCTCCTGCTGTTCAGCAAGCAGCAGCTGCGAGGTCACCACAGCTGTGTGAGCACAGCTTCGCGCTCTTTCTTACCAGGGAAACTGGAGAAGAAGTTAGAGGTGGATAGCGGAGCTGTGCCCCAGTCCTCCCATTAGGCGTTATTGGAAGCATGTCTTGGACCTAAATGTATCACCAGGTAGGACATTCTTAAACAACCACTCACTGTCTGTATGTCCTGCTCAGAAAGCCTGAGGAGAAGCCAGGCCTTTTAAATTCCAGGGGCCAAGAACACTCCTGGATTGGAAGGTCCAAGAGAGGCACCAGTTCCAGGTGCAGAATTCTGATTGTGTAAAGCCAAGAGTCCCCTGCATTCACACAGGGATGTGGGGTCCTTAAAGATTAGTCCAAGGAATCCCTGAGACTGAAGAGTAGGGAGACTCTCTGCACTTCCTGTTGTCAAGGGTGGTGTGTTTCTAAAATCAGACACAGATCCTGAATACCTTTACTTTTATCTAAAAGTGCTCTTTTAAAATATTTATCAGGTCATCCATAAGGCATTATTCCTACCACTAAGAGATAATTTCTGATACTGAGTATGTTAATTAGCCTCTCCTCCTGTGGCATGGGGGAGATCAGATAACCAAAGTGCTTTAGGAGCTTCCCCTGGATTTTATCTCTTTTGGATACAAGGTTAAAAACTCTGAGCCCATGTCAAAATTCAAAAAGGTCTTAAAGCTAAAAGATATGATAACATATTGGGGGGCAAGAAACAGCCTAATATGAAAATTTTGGATGATAAAACCTGAGCCATAGTGAGGCCACCTGGCCCACTTCACTTGATCAGTCACAGGTTTCACAGTCAAATATTAATAGGCTCATTGACAGAGCAATACATAAGCCTGTCTATGCACAACATTGTCTTTCTAAAATGTAGAAAAACTTAATTCTTTTTAAAATTTTTTAAAATTTGTTTTAATTAGTTATACATGACTGTAGAATGCAAAATTTATGTGCTTTGGTATAACATACATAGATGTAACATAACTTCTCATTTTTCTGATTGTACATGTTATAGAATCACATTGATCATGCAGTCATATATGCACATAAAGTAATAATGTTTGTTTCATTCTACCATCCTTCCTATCCCCACATTTCCTCCCCATTCCTCCCTTCACTCTCCTCTACCTAATCTAAGGTAATCCCATTCTTCTCTAGTGCCCCCAACTTATTGTGAATCATCATCCACATATGAGAGAAAACATTCTACTTTTAGTTTTGGTGGGTTGGCTTATTGTGCTTATCACACTATGATATTCTCCAACTTCATCCATTAACCAGCAAATGCCATAATTTCATTCTTCTTTAAAGCTGAGTAATATTCCATTGAATATATATATACCACATTTTCTTTATCTATTCATCTACTGAAGGACACCTAAGTTGGTTCCCTAGTTTAGCTCTTGTAAATTAAGCTGCTATAAATATTGATGTGGCTGCATCACTGTTGCATGTTGATTTTAAGTCCTTTGGGTATAAACTGAGGAGTGGGATAGCTGGGTCAAATGATGGTTTCATTCCAAGTTTTCTGAGGAATTTCCATACTGTTTTCCATAGTGGTTGCACCAATTTTCAGTTCCACCAGCAATGTAGGAATGTACATTTTTTCCCTCACGTTCTCCCCAATATTCACTGATGCCTGTATTCTTTTATTTAAAATATTTTTTTAGTTATAAATGGACACACTATCTTTATTTTGTTTGTTTATTTTTATGTGGTGCTGAAGATCCAACCCAGTACCTCACATATGCAAAGTAAGTGCTCTGCTATTGAGCTACAATCCCAGGCATTGTTGCCTGTATTCTTGATGATTTCCATTCTGACAGGAGTGAGAAGAAATCCTAGTGTGTTTTGATTTGCATTTCTCTGACTGCTACAGATGCTGAACATTTTTTCATATATTTGTTGATAGATTGTATTTCTTCTTTTGTGAAGTGTCTGTTCAGTTTCTTAGTCCATTTATTGATTGGGTTATTTGTTTTCTGGGTGATAAGTTTTTTGAGTTCTATATATCCTAGAGATGAATGCTGTCTCAGAGGTGCATGTGGTAAAGATTTTCTCCCAATCTGTAGGCTCTTTCCTCACATTATTGATTGTTTCCTTTGCTGAGAAGCAGCTTTTTATCAGAAACAGAATTCTTTTCGCCATTCAAAGGATTCAGATAAGATTGCAGATCAGCACACTATAAGGGAGGTGATCACCCTTGGATCTGCTGGGGTGAGGGTTTGACAGAGGCGGGTGCAGACTTACAACCTCTGGCACATGCCTGGCCATCTCCTCTAACTCTGGGGGTTGGAGGATTACAGCCTAGAAGCCCATCCCAGACTGCTCCATCCTACAGGTTTGGAAGTGGAGCCCTGACCTCGGGATTGAGGAAGGTGAGGCTCCCCCGGACACTCTCCACTGTGGGGATTTCCTCCTCCCCTCTCCAACTGTGAAGCTCACAGAACAAGATCACGGTCTGCCTTAGCTCTCTCTCCAACTCTCACTGCCAGGTAGAGCAGAAGATACCTCCGGGGGAGGAGGAGCCTGGATGAGAAGACCCCTGCCATCCCGGCCAAAGCAGCCCTGGCAGGCAGAGTCCAGCTGGAGCTAAGGAAGCTGCGGGCCAAGAACCAGAATAAGCAATGGAGCACAGTAAGGAGCTGGCTAAGGGGAGCCAGCAACCCATGGAACAGGCAGAGCTTTCAAAGGGGACAAAGAGAAACAGAAGGAAAAGGCGTGACAGATGCTAAGAGCCACACAGAGGGAAATGGCAGGGAATAGATGGCTGACGAGTGGGACAGCACCGGCCTAGGCAGGGAGGCTGAGTTCCAAGAGGGAGCTCTCCCAGCAGGTGTCAGGGAGGTGATAAAAGGCAGAACATACCCAACATTGAGTGTTTTCCTCTTTGTTTTTCAAATAGGAATTTAATTAAAGGATTTCCTGATATTAAACCATCCTTGACTTTTTGGAATAAAATTTATTAGTTATAATTTGTTTCTTTTAACTACGAGATAGATGAATTATATCTTTTTTCATTATGCTGTCCATTGACTTTTTAAAACCAAGATTCGACCAACCTTATGAAAATAACTGAATAACTTTTTTTTTTCTAATTTTTCTCCTCTGGAAGACAGCATAAACAATTTCTTCCTGAAAAGCTTGTCGATGGAAATACCTGGCCCTGGGAATCCTGCTCCTTCCTCTGCAGCTGTGTTATGTTAAGAGCAAGCCCTCCATGCTACCTCCCAACCCACCAATTCTCTTCAGTGGCAAAGTTCTCCCCGCCTTGCTTTCTTTTATTTCTTCTTGTGTTAGTCAGTTTTCCATCTCTGTGACAAAATATCTGAGATAAACAACTTAAAGGAGGAAAGATTTATTTCAGCCTTGGTCTCAGAGGTTTCCCCCCAGGGTCCCTTAGCTCCTTTGGTTCTGGGCCTGTGGTGAGGCAGGGGTGTCATGGCAAAGCTGCTCACCTGGCGACAGCGGGCAGCAGAGGGTGAAGAGTGAGGAGGGGGCCAGGGACAAATGGCATCCTTCAATGGCTCGCCCTCAACACCCCACTTTCTCCAACCAGGCCTCACCTCCTAAAGTCTCGACCACCCCCAGTAGTGCCACCACCTAGGAACCAAGCCCTCGACATGTGAGGTCTTATGGGACATTCCAGATGCAGATGCTTGTGACACCACCCTTCTCTCCTCCTCTCTCCCCACCATCAGACAACGTCCCAGCAGGCTTTTCCCACATGGTGCCACTGAGTGTTCCCGCAGGAAAGGGATGACACATTCAGAACAGGAGAATCCTAGGGGAGCTTTGTGAAGGGTGCATTGGCAAAGGAGAGGGCTGGCCACAGGAAGACCAGGAGGAAGTCCAAGACTCTGGACCAGGGACAGCGAGGCTGACCCTCCCCCAGGCCTGCAGGGGGTGGGAAAGGAGCAGCTATCAGAACCAGAGTCCTATGAAGAAGGCCACCTGGGTCTTGTCTGAAGAAGCAGCCCAGGTGAGGGGTCTCACAGCATGTGAATAAATGCTGTGATGACGTTCAGTCCTCCACGTCTCGCTGGAGCCACCGCTGGCTGAAACAGAGTCTCCTCTGCTAACAGACAGGAGACCAGCAGCAAGCAACTTGGAGGGCCCACCGGAGGAGACCCACAGACCTTGTCCAGCACACTAATCCCAAGTCAGGAGGAATGTCAGGGTCCAAGACCACACTGGAAACCAATGTTTTGTAACCAACTTGAAACATTTGCAACAGGTGGGAGGGGCTATTTGGAGACAATTCAGAGCACATGAAATCGCCTGTTCTGGAGTTTGCTTCTGACAGCTCCCAAGGAACAGACTGTCTGCTTGTCTTCCTGTCACCAGGACCAGCCTGAAACCTGGAAAACATCATGCATTTCTTGGTAAACTGCACATGAGTGAAGGAATCAAGACTCCATGTGACCTGTGTGTCACAGGAGACTTAAGGTCTAGTTCACTGTTGTTCTGTTTGTTTCGTGAGAATTTGAGGATGGAGTGGACCATCTCGGAGGTCTTGAGAACACAGGTGGTCCTTGTGTCAGTGACTGTGAGATCGTCTTATTCATCCTGGCAATGAGCATTGAAGACGCCCTTTGTTTTTCTTCAGGGCCTGAGTGTTTTGGTTGGCCTACCAAGGCATCCCCGGAAACTGGGGTCTTTGGGCCAAGTCAGCAAGCAAGCCCAGATACTCCACTGCCTGAGAGCCTCCAGCTGAATGGCTCATTCATGCCTGTGTTGAATCACGTGTCCTCACCTCCACGCCACGCTTTCCAGCCATTCACAAAGCGCAGCTGCCTCTGCTACATTAGTACAATGGCTCCTTGAGAGGCCGCAGCATCACAAGAGGAAGGCGCTTCTGGACCTGTCTCTGTGGTGCTTATGGGTTCACACAAAGTGTTCTGTGCATGCACCTAGTTTAGGGGAAGGAACTAGCATCATTAAGCACTTACTCTGTAACTGCCTTTCATTTCTGCAAGAGCCCTGCAGTGGGAGAAGGAGAAGGCGCATGACTGTGTGTAGACAACGCTCCAAACAGGTGAATCTGAACAGCGTCTCCCAGCAAATAAGCATCAGAGCAGGGGACGCAGCCTGCTTTCCTGAATCCCTACCTAGTGTTGTTTCCGGAGGTGTGTGTTGAGTGAGGCAGGGCTTCACACACACGCAGGGCCAGTTTCAGTGTGTTAGTCGCGTCTATCTGCAGACAGCTCAAGAGCCTCTGTTCTCGCTGTTTGGCAGTCAACAAAGTCCCCTGTATAGTAATCAAAATAATAATGCTATTTAATTCCTTTTAAATTTAGTTTAATAATAATTTAATGGAATAGTAATAATAATAGCAGCTAATATTTTGGCAGAGTTACTCTATACCTGACCCTCTACTGAGAACTCCACCTAAGTCAACTCCTCTAAATCTTACAGTAAGCTTCTGCTGTCGACATCAAGGTCATCCCTGCTTTACCACAGAGGAAACTGAGACGCAAGACGGTGAGGTCTCACAGGCAGTAGGCGGGCAGCCTGGCTTCACCTTACTCTATCATGGGTCCCCTGGTGGGGAACACAGGCAGGACTGCATTAGTCATGTGTAGACAGGAAGCCAAGGCTTCAAGAGTGACAGTGACTTGCTGATAAACCAGATGCAGTGTTCGTGGATCATGAACAGCTCTAGCACACAGAGAGCAGGATGCCTACCCAGGCCTGTCATCTGGAGAGGGTATGTCCACTTCTACCTCCTTGGTTACTTGTGGGGATTAACGGAGACATTGGACATAGGAGCACATAGTAAGGGATAGCTCCTTGACATCCAGTGCTTTCCTTATATTGTTTTAACTCTTTTGCTTTCAATGCCTTAAGCCCCTATGGTAAGAGGTGGAGCAGGACTCAGTGTTTCCAACTCGGTCCCACTGTCCTGCTGTGTACGTAATACCTACTGTCAATACCTACTGTCCAGGCTCTGCCCTCAGCTTTATGTGAATGAGCTGACCATCTTCTCTACAACCAGAAACCTAGAGGTGGTAGGATTCTGGTGGGGAAAACAGGTCGTGCTTCTCAAAGGCAAACCTGAATGGAGCTAAATTGAAAGCCCAGATGACAGCAAGAGAGGAGATCCAGTATCAAATGAAGGAAGGAGGACCCCAAGAAAAATCTCAAGGACAGCTACGTGGGAAATTTAATTGCAACCTCATTGTGCACGTTAGAGAAATATGTCACTCTTCATGGCTCATTCCCCTTTCATAGATATCTCTTGCACACCTCAATGTGCCAGCTTCAGTGAATCTAAGACAAGGATGATTCATGAGCCCTAGCATTAGGGAACGTATGGTCCCAGGAAGGCCCTGGAGAAGTAAGGAGGAACATACAACACAGAGTGGGCCATGTTGCTGAGGAGCAGTGGGTCCAACGTTGGAAGCACTTAAGGGTTACCATGGCAACTTTGAAAACTGATGATGTGCCGGGGCTGTCCCATGCCCCTGCAGTCAGAATCTCTGGAGACAGGACCTGGGAATAATCATTTTTTCATCCTAAGGTGATTTTAGTATGCTACCAGTGTGGAGTTGCAGAGCCACAACAGAAAGCACCAGATGCTACTCAGAGCCTCAGAGGAGTCCCCACACCACCTTAAAGAAGAGAGAATGCTGCTGTGGGGAGGTGACAGGCAAGTTGAGACCTGAGGCAGGAGCCAGCCAGGCAGGGGGGAGTCGGGGGGGGGGGGTGCAGAGGAGGGTCAGGAATCCTTTAGGAGAAACTTGGAGTCCTGGAATGGTCGCACATCCTGTCTCAACTTGACTGCTGGCCCTGATCTCTCCCACTACCCCAGCAGGCCCACAGCTCTGAGCTGAGACGCAGGCTCATTAGCCATTTCCATTTAGAGTGGAAATCACTCTTCCCTCAGCCTGAGAACCAGTCTCTTGACAGTGGTCTTAGTCCATTTTCTATTGCTATAACAAAATATCAAAAACTGAGTAATTTATAAACAATACAAGCTTGTTTGACTCGGTTCTAGAGATGAGGAAGTCCAAGGACATGGTGCCCACGTCTTCCCAGCATCAGGTGAGGGTTTCTTGCTGATCCCAGCATGGCAGAGGGCAGCACAGGGTGAGAGGAGTTCTTCTTATGAAACCACTAGTTCCAATTACTGCTTTAAGTCCCCACCTCAAAATACCATTAATATTTGAGTTTGGGATTATGGTTCAACATGAGTTTTGAAGCAGACATTTGATCCAAGAAAACAGCTCCTCATTTCCCTGTGGGAAACAGATGATGAGGGCCAGAGGGAAAACTCAGACCCACCAAAATGTCCTAATGCTCAGTTCTTCAAAACACAACTTCTTAGAGGAACAAGGTGTCAAAAGGAAGGCTGCAAGCTTGATGTGGGGGGGATCAGACCAGTCAGCTGAGATTCACCAACAAATCTCAAACACCACCTCCACCAAGAAGCGGTCCCTTTTGTAAAAAAGAAGAGTGCTTCTCCTGTGTGGCTTTTATTATTTGCATTGCTTGGTCTGTTTTCCTTCAGAGCCTTTGAGGTTATGAAAGCAATAATCCACATGTCTTATTTACAACTACAAAGAACTCACCAACTTGCCTGGCATATAGATAGTGCTCACTAAATATTGATTGAGTAAATATGTAGGTGGATTCATGAATTGATGGGTGGATGTGTGTTGGAGAAACAGCAGTAAAAGTTGTGGGGCACTTTTCTCCTTGCAGTATGCTTAAGTTTTAGCATCAATCAATCCTCCAGGAAAATAGGATGCTATTTCCATTTCATCCTACCTTTGTTTTTATTCTGGGGCTAACAATATACCCACTCCAGATGTGTTTACAGGGCTGCAGGCAGGCTTGGATTCCTTTGCAAGTTCAGCAGCTTACATAAATCACAGAGCCTCAATGTCCCATCTTGTAAATTAAAAATAGCGGCATTCACCTTATGAGGATTTTCTAAGAGAAAACAAAGTGCCAGATACTCCACTGGGCACACAGTCGAAACACGGGTGAAGAATCCTCCCTTCTCTTTCTTCATGTTTGTCTCCTCCTCGTCCTACTTCCTGGTTCAGGATTTTTACCCAAATACATGGGTTTGAGGAGGTAAGCATGTTTTCTTCATCTCCTGAGTTCAGAACCTATTATGGAACATTGAAAATGAAGATCAAGGTGGCAGTTGAATTACTGATCATTCTGTGTGAGAGGAGGGACTTGGACACTTGTTGGGCTTGCTCATTAGACTCATCATGTTGCCCAAAGCACTTGTGGGTATGAGAGGGGATGGTAATTTCCCACGCCTTTGGCCTCCAGCATGGCCCTCTGACTTTTGAGAACAAAGAAAAATGCAAGAAAAAGTGAGGAGAAAAACATTTGAAGAGTGGCTTTAAAGACAGAGGGTGGTTTCTTCTCTTTTGATCCCATTGCCAGAGTACCAGCATCTTAGCTCAGGCTGCTGTGACAAAATGCCGTAGACAGGGTAGCGTAAACACCAGAAACCAACTCCTCAGAATGTGGAGGCTACAAGTTCAAGATCAGGTGGCAACATAGTTAGGTTTGGGTGTAGGCTCTCTTACTAGATTCACACTCATTGTGTCCTCCTCACATGGCCAGAGAGAGAGAGAGAGAGAGAGAGAGAGAGAAACAGAGGTAGCTAGAGACACGGAGCTTTCTGGCATCTCCATTCATAAAAGCATGAGTATTATCATGAGGGCCTACCCTCAAAACTTTATAAAAACCTAACTCCCTCAAGGCCTCATCTCCAACTAACATCACATTGGAGGATAAGGCTTCAATATAATGAATTTTGTAAAGAAACTCTTCAGTCCATAGAATTTGAGCAATGTTCCAATAAATGGGTCTCCATCAACCTGGGTACAGATGTGAAGAGCCTGAGGAACAGAGACAAGGCTGACTCACATGGACATGCATCTTGTTATTTGTAAGCCCCACTTGGGACTATTTGTTATCCTAGCCTGCCTTAGTCCATCCTGACTGAAATATGACCCCACCACTTAACATCCACCCCAGGGAAACTTACTCTATAAGTTACTCTAGACAAATTTGGAAGAAGAGAGGAAGAGATAGAGTAGGACATGTTCAGTTTCCTTTCTCAAATTCATTGATTAGTTCTTACATCTGCTTCAATCTTGTATTGTTCATATCTTCTGTCCTTGGGAAACAGACTAAAACTTTCTTTCATACTATGAAAACATATTTAATGGCAAATGAAGTTAACCTATGTTCATGTAAGTCTAAAGAATGCAGGGCATTCATGCTGGAATAAAATGAGATTTTTATATAACTACACAAATACTGAAATTTTCGTATTCCAGTATGGAACCCAAAGTTTGGAGTACTCTACATCATATCCAGACGTTGGATTGATTCCCAATGCTCCATTGTTGTTTACTCCTTGGTGCCATGAGGTCTTTTAAAGGTACCAGATCTCATTCAGATCATGTTCCTCAAACAACCTTTTACCCTCCCAGCCAAGATCTGCTTTAGTGTATTTGGCATCAGTGGGTCCTCAGCAAATGATTGCTCATTCTGCCTTTGCAACTTGAGATATGGCTTAGGACACCTGTCCTCCTCTCTGTGTGCGTCTCTGGACCACATTCCAAGAGCCCTGGGACAGAGTGGAGGCATTGTCCAAGCCACTTCCTACAGCCTCATGCATTCCTGCCTGCTCTGAATCTCTTCTCCTCTTGCTCCCTGCTGGTTGGGGACTCTTCAGCTCACTGTCACATTGCTCCTGCCAAATCCCATCCTCAGGGAGTGCACTTGGCTCTTTTGAAGCATCATCTCCAATCCTCCTGCCAAGACTAGAAGAAGGTAAATGACACTGTGCACAGATAAAATGAAGCCTAACAACCCAAATTGTGCTCTCTGTTTATAGACCTAGATTCAGAAAACAGACAAGTGATGAAAGATCTTTTTGACCTTTGGCCAGACCTCCTAACTTCCAACATTGAGAAAACAAGAATGAAATAAAAGGGTTATGGGATCTTTCTCCTGGAATCCAATGAGGAGAGTTGTGACTCTCAGCACTGCCCTGCAAAGCAGTGATTAATTGCAGTGTTGAGCATTTCATAAGTATTCTCATAAACACATAAGTGAATATTTAAACTCACCTCAGTAGTCAGATTGCCAAACAACCCAGCTGATGAATATTTCTCTTATGTCAGGGCATCCAGTAGATGAGAGGAAAGCTGTGCTACACCCAGCTTTGATGAACTTGTACATCATTTTCCCTCAGTTTGAACTGCCATAAGCCAATCTGTTGGCTTATTTCACTGAGGTCACCCTTTCTGCTCCTACCTCTTCTTCTTTTGAATTGATTGTCCAACCAATGCAAAGGAAAGTGCTTAAGATACCTTCAAAATGCCAATAAAGGGTAGCACCAAGCAGGGTGTCCAACGGTCTTAGTGCTTTGTAAGCAGAGTTCAAGATCACCATGGGAGCTTGATCAGGGCATTATGAACATTATCACAACCTGAGAGGAAGTAATGGCAGTTGTGTTAATAACTAGAAGGGTCTATGGCTGTAGAGTGTAAGCACTTCAAGGGAACTAGCAAGACAAACAACAGGTGCCAACGTATGTCCAGAAACATTGTCTAGCATTCTAACAGGGCAACAGGGTGCTGGCTCCAGATGTTCTCCTCACCTTCTGTGGATTGCAGCAAAGACAGCTCTAGACACAGGTGTCTCCCCTCCAATGAATCACCTTTCCATACATCATGGCTAGAGCAGACTTCAAGTCTGCTTTAAGGACTTTGTGAGATTTTTTGACCAGCCGGCAAAAACCAGTTGGCTTCAAAGTGTCCCCAGTTCACTCTCTGCTCTGAGCCCCTTATTCTCATTTTTCAAAAACCACCTGGTGTGCGAACTGGTAAACTGTACAAGCTAGAAGGGCATTTGTCTGGCCCTACACCCAGTTTTCAGAGGCTGTAAAAATAAATGCAGAAAGATTAATCGACTTCAATTCATTCAAAGTTACAATCTGAGAAAAAGACATCCTTTCTCCAATCCCTGAGTTTTGAGATATCAGGGAGTGCGGGAAGTCCCGTTAATGACTTATGCATTGAAGTTTTACTCTTTCTCTTGTGACATACGCATTGGTCACACCATGCTGTAAGTAGTGAGAAGTTGAATCTCAGCTCTACAACTTACTAGCTCTTCATCCTTAGCAAAAGGCTTAAACTCTCTGCATCTGAATATTTTAATCTGTGAAATGTCTGCCTGGTATGTGATCTGCAAGAATTGAATGAGACCATGTCAGTGTGTTGAGAGCCACAGCCGAAAGTTAGTAACATGGTGCCAGACACATAGTATAATATAAACCAATGTTTTGATTTTATATTTCTCAAGAATCTTTGAAATAAATTTCATTTTATTTACCCCATTGAAAAATAAATATGGGTCGTATTTTATTTAATGCCTTCATTCATTCATCCCCCCACCCACACACACACAAACACACACACACATCATCCCTCCATCCACCTAATTGTCCATCAATCCATGCAATAAATACTTCTAGCCGCTACACTATATGAAATACAAGTTAAAATTCAAAATTGATAAGAAATTATCCTTGGCCTCCCTGATAATTCATCACCAAGCTATGCCAATCTAATTTTGGGTTAAAAATCAATTATTAGGTGTAGTGGATTTAATTGTAGACCTTGGTTTTTTATACCCTTGGCAGAGCCTCTTCTTGAGTGAACAGTACTTTCCCACCTTTTGGACCTTGGTTTGGCCAATGGCACATGGACAGCAACAACAGAGTCCAGTTTCAAGCCTATGCAAAAGAAGCCCTTAATGTTTCAGGGTGCTCTGTCCTCACCATTAATAGGCTACACCAGGCCACCAGTCCTAGACAGACAGAGGATGAGAGAAACCTGCAACAGAGCTACTGAGCCAAACCCAACAACCTTGGTCAGCCAATCTCTAACAGGAGCATAGACACATGAGTGTGCCCAGCCAAGTCAAGCCTAGGTCAGATGCACCCCAGCCAACTGGCAGTTATATGAGCAGTGGTTAACAATTGCTATTTTAGCCCCTGACTCTTGGGGTAGCTTGGCATGTGTGATGGCTAATTTTATGGGCCAACTTGACTGGGCCAAGAGATACCTGAATATTTGAATGTTTTTCCTGGATATGTCTGTGAGGGTGTTTCTAAATTAGCTAAACATTTGACTCAGTAACTTAGGTAAAGAAATTGCCCTCCCCAGTGTGGGTGAGCCTCATTCAATCTGTTGAAAAACAGAGTACAATGAAAGGTTGAGAGTAAGAAGGAATTCTTTCACTGTGCATGACCGTTTTTGAAGTAGGACATTGGCCCTCTGTCTTAAACTTGAACTTGAACTGGAACTTACATGACTTTCTTGGATTTCAGGTCTTTGGACTCAGCTCCCCTGGATCTTCAGCTTAATGCCTGCATGTCCTAGACTTCTTGGCCTCTATAACCATGTGAGCCAATAATTCCTTATTTTAAATCTCTCCGGTTAGATGGATGGATGGATAGATAGATAGATAGATAGAGATAGATAGGTAGATAGATAGATAGATAGATAGATAATTGATAGGTGATAGATATAAATATTTATAGTTAAATAGGTATAGATAAATGTCCTCTTGCTTCTGTTTCTCTGAAGAATCTTGACTTATACAATACTCAAATTAATGAGGTAGCTTGTTACTTTGGTTAATGAGAGCATTGCTAAGCTATCTCCTTTCTTCCATTTCTATCACCTCTACCAAATCTTACACCTACATGATCTATCCCCAAAATTATACAACTGCATATGAATGTTCTCCCTGTCTCCTTTTTGAACCTTTCCTAATCCATCTTTCTCATTATTACAAAATCCATTGCCAATAATACCTTTCACCTGACTCTTCCCTTCTGCTGAGTATCCATAAATAATATTGGTAGCAACACCAACACAGCCACATGAGGGTAAAAATGTTTCACATAATTCATCTCATTCATTTCTCTCCCAAACCTTATTGATCAACACTACAAAATCCATTGCCAATAATACCATGCACCTGACTCTTCTCTTCTGCTGAGTATCCTTAAATAATATTGGTAGCAACATCGACACAGCCACATGAGGGTAAAAAGGTTTCACATAATTCAACTCATTTGGTTCTCCCCCAAACCTTATTGATCAACACTATGAACTGAGTACTTCATTATTTCCATTTTGCAGAGAAGGAAATCAAGGCAAAAACCCTTGCTCCCCCACAGGTTTATGAGGATGAAAGCCCTGGTAGTTCATCCTTGGGGCTGTGTTCTTAGCCCCTCAACTGCAGTAAGTCTGACTTCCTTTGCTCACAGGGAAAGGACCCACACTTTTTAGCCCAGGAACCCTTCCTGAGCTTCCTTCAACTTGCCATGCTGAATAACTCCAAGAGCATCCCCCTGCTCAGCCCACCCGCTTGCCTCCTGAATGCCCTTGACTCAGCACATGAATCTCTCCGCGTCCAATCCATCCTCCACCCTTGTGAACTGACTTAAAATTCCAAAACATGCAATGCCATAGAGTTTTGAGCTTTACTACCTTTTCATAGGCCCCTGTCCCCACCTGGAATGCCCCTCCTCCTGGCCACTTGGAAGCCTCCTCCTGTGAGCTTCTGTCCTTCTTCCCTGTTGTGCTCTCCTCTGAGATTCCCCAGGCCCCGGGCACACCCTCCTTGTGCCCCTTTGAGCTCATTGTGCACATCGATACTCAACTGAAGTGGATGTTTGATTCCACTCTTCTCTCTCTCCTAGGTCATTAGCTACATCTAGAACCTTGTAGAACCTTAATGTGTGCTAACTGAATGAAGGTTCTACAAGGACTGAGCCTTCACATTTATTTAAATAAATGCGCCCCTGGTGTTCTTTAAAACGCAGAGGGTATTAGAGGTTCTGGAAAGATCGACAAGAACCATAGTAGAGAAGCAGCCTGATCTGCATGGTGTCCTTGGAACCACTTTCTAACTCTATAATTCTACAATTAGAGTCTTTTAGCTTAAAGTCAGGACTAAATAAAAGAACAAGTCCCCAAAACAGGGCTCACATTGAAGCTGTGATCATTAAATATCAGTGAGGAAAGCCAGTTTTGCCTTACAGAAAGCAGGTAGACAAAGGAGCAGAGTCCCCTGAAAGAGGGGACAGAGGTGGTGGTTGTTGAGTCACTTTTCTGAGCCTGACAGATGAACAGTTGGAGTAAACAGTCCAGAGCCCTTTCCCAGGCCAGCATCCCATGATGTCATGGTGACCTTCCCTCCCACTCCTTGCCATGGGCTAACTAAAGAGTACAATGGAGTCACACAGCGTTTGAATTCCTGGTTGGGGGGCTAAGCGGTCATGGAGAGAGCACTAACTTGGAGCCAAAGGCTCCAACACCAGCTCTGGCCCCGCCATTTCCAAGCTGTGCGTTCCGGTCCACCTGCTCTAACTGCCGGGAACTCCGTTCTCCTCTGTGCCAGGGCCTCCACCAGGGGTGTTCCTTCCACTCTTCCTGGTCCCCTGGACTCTGTGAAGGAGACCGTGCTGTCTTCGTTTCACACATGATCAGACAAAGGCCTAGGCCTCCGAGACACAGGCCCTCAGTCATGTGGCCTGCAGTGGACAAACAAAAACACCAACATAGGTCCACCAGCTCCACCCCACCGTCCCTGTGAGTCTGCACACCTCATTCTATTCGTCCGTGAGACGAGGAGTTGGGAGAGTGGCCATTCCATGCTTTCATTTTATGACTTGATATTTGCTTGTGATTGGGGCAGGTTCAGAATTACTCTGGAGACCTGGTGTCTGCCAAGTCATAATCAAACTGGCTGCCTGGTCTGCGCCCGAGGCTCGGCCTGCTTGGTCAGGGTGATGGCGCCTTTCCTTGGGTTCTGAGACCAACAGGGGCTGGCCCTCATTCCTTCCCTCCTCATGGCCCCTGCAGTGAGGCTCCGGCCTTGGAAAACGCACCAGCATGTTCCTCTCGGCTGCCATCAAGGCCTCTGTCACGTGATGACTCAATCACTGTGATTTATTTTAATTGAAAAGTCTTCCAGCCTTCCTTTGCCAAAGCATCTGGCCAGCTCCTGCTTGATTTCCTACCAGAATGTTCCCTGCAATCCACCATAATTGAGCAGGTCAGCGAAGGGGAGGGACAAGTTGTGAAAGGCCATTTGCCCTCCGCCTGAACAGGCAAAATCAACAAATTTAGATTTTTACCTGTCTTCCCCAGGTGAAAAGATATAAATCATGGCAGACTTTGTCTAGTTTGAAAGCAGAAACTTATAATTAGAACTAGTCTTTAAAACCCTATTTTGACACTTTCCTCCCATTTTAACTTAGTAGAAACACAGAACAAATGAGCGTACCCACCATCTCCCCAGACCCCAAAACTGGTCCAGCCTCAGTGTGTCTTTCCTGTCCTGCATCTTGGGATGAAGTGTCTCATTTCCCTGTCTCACTTTTCTCACCCATAAAGTCGAAGTAATACCACCAGCCTCCCAGGAATGAGTCTTGCTAACTTGATTATTTCTTTCCTTTTTTTTCTTCCTTCCTATCTATTCTGTATTTCTAGTCTTCATGGATTTGTTTGTTTGTTTGGTGAGGATCAACTGTGAATGCATAAGCACATACGTGCACAAATTGAAAAGCGCCAGATGAAAATAAGACATTATTTTTGTTGTCAGGGAAAGTGAAGAAGAAGAAGAAGGAAAATCACGAGGAAAAATAAGGGAAAATGTTAGAGAGAGAGAGGGGGCATCAGGCATAAGGGAAGGTAGAAGGGGAAGTGGAAACAAGAAGCATTTAGGTACCAGCCACGGCTCTTGCATCCTCCGAGTGGGTCTCCAGTTAATCCTCGTAGGAAGCCCTGAAACATGCTTGCTCAGGCCTGTTCACAGATGAGAAAACCAAGCTCAAGAGCCTGCAGGGCACCTCAGGTGCCACTCCTGTGCAATGTGGTCAAGTTCTCAGAGGGTCATTGCCACTGCAGAGGCCAGCCTGCCTTCCCTGCATTCTGTTCATGGAAACCTAGCCGGAGAACCCTCTGGTGGAGCAGAGAGCCACTTCCAGAAGCTCTGGGGCACCATGACGCCCTCACACTCCTGTGGGTGGCATTGGGTAACATAGGAGGTACTCAGAACAAGCCTCACGTGCATTAATTCGGTAGAATTGGGTGTGGTTGTGGCAGCTCCTGGGGCAACCTGAAGGGAAATACTCCCTTTTTAGTAACACACATCGATAGCAGCACAAGGGTGGAAGGGAACCCGTTCAGCCTCCACCCAGTGAAGGCTTTCTTCTCCAAGCTGATGGGCACATGGGCTTCTGTCCACAGCTAGGTTACCTCCAGACCATGGGGGCCTACCACTCAACAATGCACCTCCCTGTCCAGCGTCCTCTCCCGGATGACAAAGTCCACTCACTGGCTGTAGCTCTGCCCTCCAATCCTAATCTCTCTTGGACCTGAAGCACCTTGAGGTCTCTTCTGAGTCTCCTATGTTTAAATATAGAACTTCTTGCCACAGTTCTTCCTATCATCGTCACTGTGTGGTCATTACCCGCCATGTGGCAGACACATAACAAGGGCCTCTGATGTCTTGCTTGCCACAGAGTTTCTGTCAGTGTCTGTCCCCCCCCCTTCCCCTTTATATATTGATTGCATTTTCTTCTGATTAGTGAAGTAGCATGCATTAATTATAACGCTGTGTGATATGGACAAACAGATCATTACCAACTGCTCATTCTGGAACAGGTTGTGCCACAGATATTTTAATAGGCACTGTCTCAACTAAAATTCACAACAATAAAGATCGCCTTTATTCTCATTTCAGAAACCTGGCTCAGGGGAGTTGGGTCATTTTCCTAAGGTCACACACATGAAAAGAGAGTTCAAATCCAAATCTCTGCCATAGCCTGACAAAGACTATGAAATCGGCTAGTAAGCCGTAGTCGGCATATCGTCCCTGTCTATTTCATCTAGACCCGGCCATCCTTCTTTTCTTCAAATACTGTACCTACTGAGTGACTGTAAACATGATGTAGCTTTTGGTGGATATGCTGTAGGTCAATTTAAACTTTCCCTGTTAATGGACATGTAGATAGTTCTTTACTAGTTTACTAACATAAATGCTATGAAAGAAAATTCTAGAAATCTGCCTTTTTTCTCCATCTAAATTCCTAAGAATAGAATGATCCTTTACGCTAGCCAGTGCTGAGGACCATTCTCCCAAAAGGGGAACCCCTCTGTGTTCACCCAAGCATGCCTGCCAAGCTAGCACTACTGTGGGTCAAATGAGATGACCTTGGGAGGGAACCTAGTTCTGTCACATCAAGGAGAGATGAATCAAATTGCCTTCAAAGGTGGAATTTGGATAATGAAGAGAAAGGGGCCACTTGGCATTCCCCAAGAGGGTAGGGGTCAGCTAGTTGGTGAGCTAACTTGACTGCCACAGCACTTCACAGTTTATATGAAACTCGTGAACCTACAGATTATACAATTGCCTCACGAAATGGACAGTAGTAGATTCTACAGCAGAGGAAGTCACCTCTAGAACTCATTTCCTTGACAAACGCACGATCCCATGCGTGTCTGAAACCCATCCTGGAGTTGGTCCCCCTGCACCACCCTGCTGCCCATTTAACCCTGCTGCCCACCTCTCCACCTCTCCGCCCGTCTCCACATCAGATAAGCCTCACACTTGTCCTTTTCCTGAGGTCTCCAGCCATGTATGGGCATGCTCAGAGGCACCCATCAAAGATCTCAGGCCATCTTTCCAAGGGGCCAGCTCCTAACACCTGCCTCAGAGACCACTCCCTCCAAAAAGGAAGAAAAGGGCTTCGTGTTGGGTCTTCTCCTCTAGGAAGGAGAAGCAGTTATTCACTGGGGTCTGGCCTGAAAATGCAGACACCCTGTAACCATCTGTTCCACAGAAGCACTTTCTAGCACCAGGAATCTTTTTTTTTTTTTTTTAATCCGTGACCTCAAGGTAAAAAGATTCAGCCAAGCAGCTTGTTAATGGGCCAGGAGGCCTGCGAAGCCAGCCCTCCTTCAGCTCTCCTGCCCACACGTGCCGTCGTTCAGGCAGACGCAGGGATGAACCATCTGTGTGACGGATCTAACCCTGTCTTCCTTGTTTCCCAAGGGAAAGCTGTGAAGTCCAAGTAGGAAGCAGAGGTCCCCTGGCCCAACCTTAAGACAAGTCAAAGCCCGTGGCTGACACCTTGGCTCTCATGGAGGGGTTAGTATCTTACAATAAGCGACACTTCCTTAATCACCCAGAGATTTGAAATGGCCAGTGACATTGTGAGGTCCTTAAGACAGACCAGTCCTAGATATATCTGAAACTGTGGTCTATAGAGAAAGCCTGAGAACTGAGGTGTCCATTAAGGACACTGGCAAGTAGGTGAAACTGGGATAGGACTGTCTGGCAGCAGTGAGTCAAAGGGGGAAGAGTTTTATTGTATAGGTAAGCTCAGGAGTAAAGTCGCACCAAGGTACATCCATCTCAGGAAAGTCATGCATACATTCATTCGCCAAATATTCACTGAGCATCTATTGTGCACCCTGAGGCTCTTCTGGGTAGTTGAAGTAGAAGTTTATCACTGAGCCAAATTGACAAGAATCCCTGTGTTCAAGCAGGTTATATTCTAGTGGGAGAAGACTGGCAAAAGACAACAAATCTAGGAAATAAATAAATTATGTGGCATGTTACCATAGATACAGGGGCTAAATCCCAAAGAAGGCCCAGACAAAGATAAAGGAGGAATGCAGATGCAGCTATGAAAGCAAGGGACTCCGAGGTGAGGCTAGATGAATGAGGGCAGGGAGTTGTAGCAACCAAGTGGGGCAAACAGGGAGAGCCCAGATGGTCTGTTCCAACGCCACTCACTCACTCAATGATCACGAGTTGGCCATCTCCCGGGTACAAGGCCCTCCACCAAGCACTGAATGATGGGGAGAGATGCCCCAGCCACAAGGAACCAACAATCCATAGGTGCCTCCGAGGAAAGCTGCTAAAACTCAGCTCCAACCCTTGTTCTTGAAGGGTCTGAGTCTGTGTCATAGGGGTTTTCAACAAAATCCCCATGTGGCTATTAACAGGGAAACAGGCAATTAAAAATGTCAAGAGCAGAGACAGACATGTGCACCGGGCAGATCATCTGATCCAAACTAAGAGAGTGGTCAACAAAGCTCTGATGGAGATTCTTCATTTAATTCCTTAAGAGCAGGGGCAAGGTGGCCCAGCTGGTACAGAGAAGGAGCACGCTACAGTCAGAGAGGGAGGGCCAGCGACTGCATGAGATCAGAGACGTGGTGGCTGTGTGGAAAATGCACAGCAGTCGGTGTTACAACCCATAGTGGTTGCAGAGAAGAAAGCAGAGGTGGGTATGTCTTGTTGAACACAGCCATGGCGTTTAGACCTGTCGACACTCCATGCCACAGACTCTCCCTCTGTTCTTGAGGAACACAGTGGCAGGGTTTCTAAGGTGGACTTGGCTGAGCTTAGAAACCCATGCTCTGCCCTCCCTTCCTGCGTTCCCTGCCTAGTGTCCTCCTACCCTCCAGTCCTGGTCACAGCCACCTCAGCACTTGGGACTGTTTCTGGAATGAAGTAGCTAAGCCGTAAGCCTTTGTTATTAAATTCACTCTGCAAGCAACTGCTGAGTTAGGAAGAGGACTCACTTTAAAACACGTCTTAAGAGTTGACCAAAGGCGCTCAGTGAACAGAACATGAGTCCACACCTGCTTGGGAAATCAAGCTCCTCCAGTTTAATTGTTAGACCATTTCCAGGAAAAAAGTATGAAGTAAATATAGTAAAAAGGTTAAAGGCAGATTTGGAAGTATCTCAAATGTCATGCAAAAGAGTCTGCCCTTTGCTCTGTAGGTAAGAGGGCCATCTGTTATTTTGAGCCATGTGCTTTACATGTCTGTTGCATGCAGGTGGCTGTGCCGGGAACTAAAGGTGCGACAGTGGTCAGGGCAGAGGCGGAGGGTCTTCTTGGAACACGCAGTCCAGAAGGAAATATAGTCAACAGGCCACTGTATTGGACGAGGCGTGTGCCACTGTCTCAGCAGACCGCGGATCCTAGGACAGCCCCCCTGGTGAACTTTCCCTCAACCACCAGAGCCTCTGTGCAACCCCTGGGGAATAATAAATGTCCTAAGGAACTGAACAGGTATTGGCCTCACAGGCAGGTCAGACAGAGGGCTGAGCAGAGTGTGGTTGTAACATCTTATTTCTGGCTCATGTTCAACACTCAGCTTCTATCAATGGGAGGCCAGCACCAGTCAGAAACAAGGAAGTCCTGGCTTGGACTGCTCTGGATCCCTGATGCGGGTGATGGGCACTCTACCCAGTCCAGGCACTGACGTACTCTTCATAAGGACCGGCTGCCAGCTTGGCATCATAATGTTTCAAAAGATATTTCTGCCTTATTTAGGAAACGGCGCCTTTAAATCTCAACGGACAAGTCCACCAAACAAGGGCAAACACGAAAAGCCAGGAAGCAAAACCCACATAAATAGATGATCATTTTCCTTCTCGTTGCTTTCTGAGAGCTCATTATATCCGAACCCACTAAACAAGATTTCACACACTGTATTGGTCTAGTTTGTAATTAAAGCACTGGTTTTCCCATGTCTGAAGTCAAATGGGGGAAAAAAAACTTTGGCAAATTGTTCTCAAAATGGCAGTCTTCCTAAATTAGTTGTAAAATTTGCATTGCAACCTACTCCCCATTAATAGAGTGCATATATTAAATTTGTGTTACTCTAACTTAATTAGCTCTTTGTACTAAAAAAGAAAAAAAAGTAATCAGGAAGGCAGGGGAAGAAAAATGCACAATGACTGTGTTCAATAACCGCTTAATGATCCCAATGCAGCTCTCACAGTGAAGCAGCTCCGGCTCTGCAAAGTCCAAGAGTGCTGGTTCCCTGCGCTGAAGGAGCCGCCTACCCAACAGTCTTTTGGCTTCATTAGAGGATGAGAGGTAGTCGGGTTGTACGCCGTGTTTTATTTTTTTATCTTTTATTTTTGATTAGCATGGATTAATTGTACATTTTAATGGGATTCAGTGTGCTATTTCCATACTGTACAATGCACACTATCAGATCCGGCCTCCCTTGACCCATCTCCCAAGGCCCCCTCCCCAACGTCTATCAATTACTGTTCTGCACTCAGGCTGAACTTTTTAGCTTCCACATATGAGAGAGAACATGCAGTACTTGCCTTTCTGTGTCTGGCTTGTTTCACTTAACACCATCTCCTTCAGTTACATCCACTTTGCTGCAATGACAGAATTTCATTCTTCTTTATGGCTGAATAGCATCCCTTGTGTATCTGTACCACATTTTCTTTATCCCTTCATCTGCTCATGGACAACCAGGCTGATTCTGTGTCTAAGCTCTCATGAACTGTGTTTTAAATGATGCAAAAGGATGAAATGGAGCAATGCAAAACCTATAGCTAAAAGAAGACATGTTAGTTGAGATGAAGTCAATCTGACAAGTTAACACAACAACTTAAACAAGAGACATATGTATCTTTCTCATAAAAGAAGTATGAAGATTGGCAATGTTGAGAAGGTAAGGGAAATCGCTGAAATTTTCAGGACCCAGGTTCCTTCTACCTTGGTAGTTTTCCACTCTATCAGTACACAGCTTCTACCTCAGAGCCCACGATGGCTGCTCAGGTATCCCTCATCGTGTTTCCCGGCAAGAAAGAAGATAATGAGCGAACATGCAGTCCTATTGGAAAATCAACTCCAAACCCCACACAACACTATGCTTACATACTTTTGTGTGGAACGCAGTCATCTGGTACCCTAAATTGCATGGGTGAACAACAAGTTTTATTCAGGGCAACTAAATTCAACTAGACTTTGCTGTTTGGAAGTGATCACAAATAAAGAATATAAAAAATAGACATTCAAGGTCAAATATCAGACTCCCCTAGGGACAAGACATGGGAAACAGGTTCTAGGTCCAGGAGCAACACCCATGTTGGCTGGAGCCTGCTGGGTGCAGAACACCCTGGTGCTCACAGACCTCACCAACTGCTTCTCTTGGGTGCCCCAGAGTGCTCTCACCTCGTTTCCCTTCTCTTTTTCTCAGAGGACATTGCACAAGGATCGTTGGCCATCTCTGAGGGGGCTTTATGGCTCCTTCCCTCCAGAGGAGCTGGTGAGAGCTTCTCTAGTCCAATGAGAAGGAGTTCAGGTCATTTCATATTTTGGTTAGAATTTTCTAAGACAAAAATATCCGCTTTGATGTGATGAAGAGACAAGCCTGGCTCACACCTGCTTCTCTAAGACCATTGGCAGACTGCCTGCCAGGTGGGTGGGGATAGGAAGAAGGGGTGTGTGAGGCCCCACAGCACCGACCAGGAGAGTGAGGCCAGGCGGCCAGAGGAGCAGAGAGCCTGGGAAGAGCCCAGTGTGGGTGTCCGGTGTCCGTTTGCTCCATTCTTCAGAGGAACTGCCTTCTTTCCCTCCTTTTATTTCTTAGAAAACCTTCAGCAAATGCATTTTTGGTAGTGGGAGGGCACCACTGAATGACAAATCTTATTCCAGCTCCAGAGAGAGGAGGTGATGGAAAAATCAGGGTCACGAGCTGCTTTGTTCAAACCTGAAAATCCAAGTGCTGCCGAGGCGTGCTGTCGAAACCTGGCATGAAGGGCAGGCAGACTGCAGGTCACTCACCTTCCTCATGGTCATCTGTGTGCCCAAAGTGTGTTCGCCATGCTAAATCAGTTGTCATAGTCTCCAAAATTATCATTTTCCATATCAGAAAGTATGGGAAATAAAGTAATACAAAAATGTAGGAGAAAATCTCAATCCCCTATTGTTACGGGACCTCCTCAGTCAACTCCCCTTCAGGTGGCCTCCCTGACTTGGCACAGTGCTCTGCAGTATTCATTTGCAGCTACGGTCAGGTTCTCTTGCTCTTCAAGACAGTCCAAAGTCTGCGTGAGCAGTGCAAGCAACCTCTGGAACTACCCTGGGCAGAGGAATCCTTCTAGTCACTGGGACTCTCTGAAATGATGTCGATAAGTCCCTCTATTATTAAAATCATGCACCTGCAGAAACTATAACAAACTGTAGCACAGAAATGAATGCAAAAGAAAAATAATGAATTGCTATGTCCCATTCCTAAGAGAAGAAGTAAGGGCCCTCCAGGTTTTAGACTGGGTTGTGTGTCCAGGATAAAAATGGGGATCTGCTCCCCAGGGAGATACAGATTTGATGTTAGGTTCCTAAAATCAGAGTCTTGCACAAATTCTGGACTTCTGAAGAGTGACCCATTCAGGGACACTCTTCTTTCTGGTCTGGGAAGCCTGACTCCATCAAGGGCATTGGGTGTGGTTTAAAGGCACCCAGGCCTGAGGTACTGAGCACATAAATTAAAATAAAAAATGAGTCTGCTATCATCAAATCCTCAGGTGCCTCTAGAAGCAATCAGGAAACTCCTCAGAGTATCTCCCACAGGGAAAATAATGAGAAAATTGGTTTTAAAAGAAAAGCTCAAAAACAATAAAAACAATTACAACCACATAAAAAAACAACATGCATGATGGGATCCTAAGGTACAGTAAATACTAATGTCACAAGAACTAGAAATGCAGCAAAAATAGCAAACCTAGAAGCCCTAAAACCTTAAGACTACTAGTGGGTAAATGCATTAAAAATGATGAAGGAAATTAAAGTATCAACATAAAAAGATGACATCATCTGAAAAAGAACAAGCAAACTCGAAAATGTCCAAAATAGAACTTTCACTATTAAACATTCTTCAAATTTAAACAGAATAAATTTAACTCAAAATAGATGTGGCTGGATTGAAATTTCCATATGAAAGATCTTTCAAACTTGGAGGTCTGATGACACCATCACGGATGCTGGACAGAAAGAGAAATGAAGGATGAGTAGTTAAGAGGGGAAGAGGAGAGGAAGAGAGGGCAGCACCCAGGCAAGAGGAGCTGGGGAAGAGCAGAGGGAAGAAAAGAAGCCTATCTCTGAAGAATCCTGAATGAGGAGGTTTCAAGCATGGAAGAAAGATGTCTGACCCAGCTCACCGGATAGCAAGATTTTAGCAGGAAGAGTACAAAGAAATCCTAGTTGCACCATGAAAAAGCTCACACAGCAAAACAGGACGGCAGAAAGCCAAAGAGAAGCAAGCAGAAGCAAGTGGAAAGCATTCCATGGAGAACTGATGGACTGACTGTCCACGGGGTTTCCATCAGCAACAACAGACACCCCAAAACAATGAAATAACATCCTCAAAGAACAGAGGAAACAACTGGCAACTCGGAATCTCACGGAGCCAGACAAATCACCACTCAAAAGTGAGAGCAACATTAGGACATTTGGGGATCAATTCTCATAGGCTCTTACTCAAAAATGCTGCATTAAAGATGCATTTCAGGATAAAGGAATTTGAAGGCAAAAGGAAAGAGTGGAGTAAACACTGTAAATCTGTGAGTTTAAAAAAGTCCTTTTGTATCAGACACCACACACGCTCCCTCTTGCCAGTGGTGTGAACTGATTTTCTTCTCTCTAGGAAAGCATTTGATCTTTGATCTGTAGGCCAAGAAGGGTTTCCTGTTTGCTTGTTTTTTGAAGATGCTCTTTCTAAAACTTGGTGTTCCATACCACATAACATAGATTTAAGCAAACTTTAATTGTAAGAATGAGAATTGTGGCAATGAAAATTTGGATTCGTTTAAAAATGACTGGAAACTTACAAAATAGATTGTATTCTGAGAAAAGAAAAGAAAAACCTTGATTAACCTTAGATTTTGTAAGAATACCATTACAATTGAAGGAAGTTGTGAGAGGATAACAATAAATAAGGTTTTGCTTCCAAACTAGAAAAGGAAAATAGATTTAGATAAAATTCAATCTGTCTTACAGAAGGTGGATAAAAGAGGGAGATCAAGAAATAAAAAAACAATAAATATGAAATGCAAAATAAAATGTAGAAATAAGCCCAAAAGTCTGCCTAATCATGATAGATCTTGGTTCTTCAGATAATATTTTTAAATAAATTGTTTACAACATTCATACTTGAAGCAGAACAACAAGTAGTTATCATTCGTATATAAAGCACTGTAGCTATCCCAATGAACAGAAGAGAGCCATTTCTTACTGTCACAGAATTGACTTTTTATTAGGGTGAAACAAAAGTAATCCAACAAATAAACACATATAAGTATATAAATAAGTCTGCAGTGGGTTTAATAGAATGACCCTAACCCCATAAAATTATAAGAACCTTATCTTCTAATGTGACCTTATATGGAAAAATGGTCTTTAGAGAAGTGATTATTAAACGAAGCAAAACTAATATCATACTAAATTAAGATAAGCCCTAAATCCAGTGAACATTGTCTCCAGAAGAGGAAAGGAAACACTGCTTTGTCCCCTTTGAATTGTGCATTATTCTTCATGCCAACCATTTCAACATCCTTCTAACGAGTCCCTATGCTTTCATCCAATCCCTTTCCAATTTACCATCAGTTCAGTTTAGTTTTTACAAATAATTGTCTATTTAAAAAAAAAATAATTTGTTTTAATTAGTTATACATGACAGTAGAATGCATTTATGCACTTTGATATAATAGATGGGACATAATTTCTCATTTTTTGAGTGTACATGTTGCAGAATCATACTGGTCATGCAGTCACATATATACATACAGTAATCATGTCTGTTTCATTCTACTATCCTTCCTATCCCCACATCCCCTCCCTTCCCCTCCCATCACTTCCCTCTACCTAATCTAAGGTAACATTATTCTTCCCTAGTGCCCCTTGCCTTATTGTGAATTAGCATCTGCATATTAGAGAAAGAAAATGGTTTTGTGGGATTGGCTTATTTTGCTTAGCATGATATTCTCCAAATCCAACCATTTGCTGGCAAATTCCATAATTTCACTCTTCTTTAAAGCTGAGTAATATTCCATTGAGAATATATACCACATTTTCTTTATCCATTCATCTATTGAGGGACATTTAGATTGGTTCCATAGTCTAGCTATCGTGGATTGAGCTGCTATAAACATTTATGCAGTTGTGTCACTAGAGTATGCTGATTTTAAGTCCTTTGGGTATAAACCAAGGAGTGGGATAGCTGGGTCAAATGGTGGTTCCATTCCCAATTTTATGAGGAATCTCCATACTGCTTTCCATAGTGGTTGAACCAATTTGCAGTCCCATCAGCAATGTATGAGTGCATTTGTTTGATATTTTATGGTGATTTATTTCAATTTTTAATTATTTATAAAATAGGTCTAGAAAGATTTATTTAAGTAGAAAGTAAATTTAATCATATCACCTTCCGGCTTTCAAATATATCAGCCATTCTCCTTGCTACCAAATAAAATCAGGCTCCTTACAATGGTATATAAGGTTTACCAGGAGGATCCTGACATATATAGTCATGCCAGGTACCTCAAGTTTTAAATTAACTTGAAAGAAGAAAAATTATAGAAACATAAGCAAGAGACTATAAACTGCTAATTAAAAGGAATATCAGAGGTTTAATGAGGAAAAGAACATTTAATTATCTATGATTTTGATAATTGAATATTTACCATGTGCATACATTATATTTTTATTTTGAAAATTGTGTTCTTTAAAACTTGTGCTCTAAATTAAGTTCAGAATATGCATTCGAGTCCATATTCTTTAATGAAAAGGATTTACACCCAAAAAAGAGTAATGCCTAGAATCCTAATTCAGCCTGAGCGAAGTTGAGGCCCAGAGAGAGGGTTACACAATGATTAATATTAAAGTAATTAATCATCTGCCTCTGGCAGCCTCCCCAAGTCCCACACCATTCTCAGACAGCAGGCATGCAGGAATCCTGTCTTCCTAGTTCTTGTCTCAAAAATCAATTTGCCCACAGATCCATTCAACTCACAAATGGTTACATAGACCTGCTTTGCAAATGCTGATTAAATCTGACTCCCACATATATAGAGGTCTATTGAATTGCCTTCTTCTTTTGCTTCAACTGTGAACTTTTTATAGTACTCAATAAAATTATATTGCTCAGACACTAATGCTGAGCATTTTTTACCCTATGGGGTTAATCTCTATGTGGGGGTTAATTTTATGTGTTAACTTTACTGAGTTCCTGGAGAGCTGGTAAAAGACTCTTTCTGGGAGTGTCTGCAAGGTGTTTCTGTAAGAGACTGGCATTTGGTCAGTGGACTGAGTCAAGTGCACCACCCTGATGATGAGGGGGTGATCGTCATCCAGTCCAATGAGGGCTTGAACAGAACAGAGAGGGAAGGAAGTGAAAATTTGCTTCTGCTTCAGCTGGAACCATCAGTGACCCTGGGTATTAATGGACCTTAGAATTCTACCTAAATGATACTCCAGCTTTCGTGATCTTCGGTGTATGGATGGCAGATCATGGGATTTCTAATATGGTTTGTTTCTCTGAAGAACTGACACTCCCTAATATTACTTTCAACCTAATAATATGAAACAGAAGTTCAGGGAATTTACATGGCATATTCAAGATCTCACGGTGGGGGCTGGATTGTAACTCAGTGGTAGTGCACTTGCCTCACATATGTGAGGCACTGGGTTCAATTCTCAGCACCACATATAAATAAATAAAAACAAAGGTCCATCCACAATTAAAAAATAAAATAAAATGTCTCCCAGTCAGCAGAGGAGGCATGACCTAAGCACAACCCAATCTGCCTAATTCCAAGGCCCATGCTGTCACCATAACAAAACGCTGCATAGAGAATAAAAGCTATTCCTCTTTTTAACTATCACCATTTTAGAGTCATTGAATTCTGAAATGTGTGGAAATGTTTCACATGTCCAAACAACCACTAAAACATCTACTTTATCTTTTCTTCACTTTCCAAATATTCGACCATTGTCTGTAGACACAGCCTGGAGGACTCACCCTTTACCCCACCCCACCCATCCCTCTTCCTAGCAGCCACCTCCCAGCATAGACAGAGACCCAGAATGCCTTGAGGCAGATGTCTGCCCTGCATCCTTCAGGGGGCACTCAGGGTCAGATTTTGCATGCCCCGAGTTTAAATGATGAAGAGTTCTTGGAATGAGTCTAATCCATGTTTCCTCCCCTCTCTATTGTGTGCCTGATTCTCAGGACTCTCACATGGAGTCTGGCTCAGTCTGAAACCTGATGGGGTCTTTTTCTTTTTCTACTCCTACAAAGGAGCTTAAAGCCTGGCTGTACGCCCAAATTGTATCATATTTCCTTTCAGTTGGAGTTTTTCTTTATCCCTTCTCCTTTGCTGGAGAATGATTCCCTCCCAGAGCTGTGGATCTTGGGTGTCATATAAATTAAAATTTAATATGTGTTATTATGATCACTATTATTATCATTACTGTTATTAATAATGTTCTTTTTGGCAGCATGTGGAAGCCACTCTAATGGTGACATTTGGCTCGAGGGATAATGGATCCTTTTATGTACAGGCTTGTAGACTTGGTGCCTGCTGTTTTCATTGCAGAGAGAGCAATTTTCTGACATCAGGAGGCCTGCAGGAGCTGGGAAACTGCGAGACTTGGTTGTACTTTCCAAAGTGAATTCAAAGTCTCCAGGAGACAAACATGGATCATGTGTACTATGATCACTGATGAAGCAACGGACACTTGCAATTATTCATTCATTCACTTAACCAAACATTTTGTGTTCTACTTCAGATCACTTACTTGATGTTTTTTTTTTTTTTTTTTTTTTTTTTTTCCCCAATAAGATGTGGGCTGAGTAAGATTGTAAATGATAGGGATAATACAGTGAACAAAATCGTTATAGACCTAAGATTCTCACAATCAAGGGTAAACTACATCTGAAGTAAGTGCTCTAGAAGACAGACACAGGAGAGTGAAAGGGTCTGGATTTGCAGGTGTTAGAGAAGAGTATTCCGGAGAGATGCAAAAACATGTGCATGAACCCAGGGTATGAAAATGAGACACACTCCAGCCCTGCCTCCCTCAGGGGAGGTTGTGCCAGCAATAGCAGCTGACGAGAGCTGCCATTGTGAACTGGCAGTGAGACAATGCAGAACGAAATCCCACAATGCAGATTCTGTGTTGCCGACCCCCCCCCCCCGCACACACACACACACACACACACACACACACGTACCATGAACGATTGTGCGAAGTTCCACATGTGAGAAGTCTGACTGCACTTAGGAGAACTGAGGGGTCGTTTACCTCTATGGGCTGTTGGGAATGTCTCCCTTGTCTTCTGAAGCAAGTCAAACTTGAGCACCGAGATGGAGCTCCAGCTGCAAGATCAGTATGGATCTAGGCAGTGTTGGACGGGGCAATGGCACCACCAGCCCAGTTGGGGCACTGGCACAGAGTACGGGCATAAAGAGGCTGTGGAATGTGAAGTCAGGAAAGGCAGTCAGACAAAAGCACCAGGGAAGAAAATGACCCCCAAAAGTGAGGCTCATCACCCATCCAACTTAGGAGACCCAATGCAGGTCAGTGGATGGCATCCATGACAGCCGGGAAAGGGAGCACTTTCAAAGTGGAAGGAGGAAGTGACACTTGGGAGAATCCATGGTCAGCAGAAGAGTAGCTCACGCCTTTTTTACCTGGTGATGTAGGCTCAGGTGTGTCGAAGGACAGGCCAAGGCCACGCTGCTTCTTGCAGGCGGAGCTGAGATAAGCTTGAACCTCAACTGATTTTCAGCCTCTTGTTGCCTCATTGTTTTCTGTTTTATTTATTTTCTTGTTTTTAACAAACACAACTTTCTTGGCCCAGAATAACTCAGCTTTTCCAACCCTGAGGGTCTAAGCAAAGCAACAGCTATGGAGGAATTCTCTGAGGTCCACTATGCAAATGACCACATTTTTCATGAGCCTGAAGGTTCTTGGAATCATAACTCCCAATAGTTAAATATCCCCCAGAAAGTAGGCAAATAGAAAATTGCTTTTTTCTTTGCATGCTTAACCTAATTTGCAGAGAATGAATGTGTGTAAACATTTTCTGATTCCACTCACTGCTAAGTTACTTTGGAAGTTAAGCTCAACATTGTTCTCTCCTATTTTTCTCATAACTGGGAACCCTGAGACAACCATCTGGTATGCCCTACTGGTGCTAGTCTGCATTCAAGACGCATTCAGCAGCCTAAGTCTGCTCATGTTTCCTCTGTCTAGGAGCCAAGGCTTACAATGCACTTTAGTATGCATTATCTCATTTATTACCACCATTCTATAGCTAAGGAGAATTATCTAAGCACATTTCCAAGTGGTGAAACTGGGTTCTGTATGGTAAAGGAAGCTGTCCGCGTTCACCTAGCACAGAGCAGGAGTTAAGTATAAACTCAGGGCCATCTAGTCCAAAGTCCTGTGCTTTTCCTGATTTACCACGAGGACTTCTCAGGTTTGAGCACTGGACAGACTCTTCTCTTGGTAGTCCTCTCCTCCTTGGGGTGTGAGAACCACGCGCAGATAGATATTCAGAGGTATGTCAGACACATCCAGTCAGACTCACCTGCTCCTTCCTGCGATTTAACCAAGAGGAATATCTGCCCATGACAAAACTTTTTGAGACCTCAGAGGACCTGTAAGGCAATTAAGTTAGAGGCTCAGCTTTGGTAATTATTATAGTTTGGCTAGAGCCACTCAGTCATTCAGGTAAACAAAATTTCCAAGGAAGGCACTTCCTCGTGATTTCCTTTCAAGCACCAACCCAAATTTCTAGGGTTAGTCTCTACCCAACTGGACTTCAGGAGGTGTGCATTTAGCATGGACTGATATTCCTCTGCATACATTTTCCACAAAGACATAAATACATGCATCAAACAAATATGAATTCAGTGTTATACTAACATGTGCAGTCCAAATTGATTTCATAGTAGTACACCTTTCCTGTACCTGTGCTGCTATCGGTAAGTCACCTTCTATCCCCTGCCTTCAACCTAAAGCACCCCATTCATTCTGATCAAAATATTTGCCAATGTATGTAAACATCCAATACATATCAAATGTATATAAATATCAAGACTGTGATCTTGAGTGCCACTCTGTGTAGTTGCAAAATAGACATACTGAATCCTCATCCTGTACAAAGTCAATAAAGATTGATTACAAAAATTTTGCTGATTAACTGCTCTGATACCCCTCTCACAGGACCCATCCTGAAGAGAACATATCTTAGAGAATAATTCTTCATACAAAATGTAAGAGGTATTTACAATTATGTTCTCATACGAAGTCAGAAAGTAATAAAAACAACAGAGGTAAACTAGCATGTAGATGAAGCTGGCCTTTGACAGGAAGCTGGGTGGCCCTTGCATGCAGTTGCAGATAACCACAAGCTAGCTTCAGGGAGCTGTGGGGCAAGGTTGAAGAGGAAGATCAAGCCTTGGGCTCTAGAAATGAGGCAAGACTTCTGTGGGGTGTTGATGAGATCTCTTGACTAGTCCTAGTCCCTGGAAGCTAGTAGGAACATTCAGACTTTGGAGGAAGGTCTTGCCAATGTTGGTCTTGCAGATCAACAATTAAGATAAAATAGTCAAAGGTCAACAAACACTGAGAATGGCAAACCATGATGAAGGAGAGTCAGCAGAAATTTGGAGGAATACATTTAATTCATCAAGGATCATAGTAATTGGAATCGTAAGCTAGAGAATACTAAATCAATGGCATGAAATAGTTATCGAAGTAAATGTCACCATCACAAAGATGAGCAAAATAAAATATTGTCAGGAATTAAAAGGCAAACATAAAAAAACCCTCAAACTTGTGTAAATAAAATAACATTGTAGGAAATAAAAACTCAAATAATGGTGACTTCACCATGGCCATGTGAGAGGAATTGTGACCAGACCTTTTCAGCCTGCCATAAACAATCATAAAATAAAAATAATAATAATAAATGAAGCAATCAGTCTTAGCAACCAGGTAAGAGGAAGAGTCAGATGAAGATCCTAATCAGAAGGACCTGATCAGGGGCCATGAGGACCCGCACACGTCTTCATTACATGCTGTCAGCCACGGAGCAGGGTGAGGAGCCCAATAGGAATGTCAAGGTTGGGCTGAGCTGAGGTGCCAGAGAAGGTGCTCATGGATGCAGGAACTTAAGGAGTCCCAAAGAGAAGAGCGTCGTACACAGACAAAGTCCAGAAAGTTTGTGTGAGGTCCCTATAAAGTGAGGCTAGACACTCTAAAGTGAGGCTAGTAAAGAGACTCCACATGCTCGTAGAACACTGGCTGCCACAGGACTGGAAGCTGAAGTGATCCAGAAATCAGAGTTCCCGGACGTGCTGGAGTCCCAGACCAGCAGGGTCAGAGACTGCACTGAGTATCCGGGGCATTCTGTGGAGAACCAGGCTCCATTTAGGAGTGAGGAGAATTCCCTAAAATGAGCATCATTTTCTAATAATAAGAAAAATATAGACTCCCCAAATGTATTCAAAACCACCATGACAGGATACAGAGGATACAGCCAATGATTTACCTGTTGTCCCCTCAGAGAAACACCCCTTGGTCCAGATACTTACAAGAGGTCACCCACAAGAGCCAGCACACAACAAAATTTTCAGATGTGCGAAAGTAAGCAATGTGACAAATACTTTTAGAAAAAGAAGTTAACGGGAACAATCATGAGACAACAAAGTGAGAAAATAGCAGCAAAGGACTCTAAGTTATCCATAAAACATGTGCAAAGATTTAAAAGAAATTATGCACATAATGAGTGAATTTACGGAGAATTTCAGCAATGAAATGGAAAGTATAAAAAAGTAAAATGGAAAGTCTACAAGGAAAAAGAAAAACATCAGAAATAGAAACTTAATGGAGTTGGATAGGAGTGGGTTGGGGAAAACAGAAGAAAGCAACTGTGAATTTGAAGACAAACTTCAGGGTTGAATCTGAAAACAGAAAAAAAAAAGATTTGTGAAAAATTATCAGAGCCAAGTTCAAACTCCCTACTATACATGAATTTATAATCTTACAGAAGGAATGAGGAATAAAAATATGTGAGAATTTCTCCAAATTTGGTAAATAACAATGAAAGATTTTAATTAAAGACCCAAGAATTTGATCAGTAAAAAGAAATAATATATGACAGGCTGAGGTCGTAGCTCAGTGGTAGAGCACTTGCCTTGTGTGCCTGAGGTACAGGGTGTGATCCTCAGCACCAAATAAAATAAAGGTATTGTGCCCATCTACAACTAAAAATATTTTTAAATGAAATGAAATATGAATATAAACATGTCACATTTAAGACAAAATTTGAAATGCACACAGTGATAAACCAAAATCTATACATTGGGAGGAACACAACAGAGGGAAGACTGCTCATCAGAAACAATAAATGCCAGTAAACAAAGAAAAAATGAAGCAAAATTAACTCAAAATTCTATGTACATTTAAAATACCCTTCAAAAATAAGGGCAAAAATTGAATCTTTTAAGCAAAACAAAATTTGAGTGAACTTGTGGACAATCCAGGAACATTGTAAGAAATTATAAAGGAAATCATCGAGGCTGAAAGGAAAATTATACCAATTGAAAACTTGGAAAGAATAAAGAGCACATGAAGCACCTAAGTAAATATAGATTTTCTTCTTTTATAATTATGTAGCTCTCACTCTTACCTGTAAGTCTGCTCCATTTTGAGTTAATTTCTGTAGATGTTGTCCAAGGTGGGTCCAACTTCATTATTTTGCATGAGGCTATTCAATTTTCCCAGCACCATTTTTGAAAATTACCCTTTTCCCATTAAATGGCTCTATCAGATTTTGTTGAGAATCAGTAGACCTAAGATGCATGGGTTTATTTCTTGATGCTAATTTTATCCCACTGTACATCCTTGTGCTAGCACCTTAATGTTTTGGTTACCACTGCTTTGCAGTATGTTCTGAAATCAGAATATGAGTCCTCCTACTTTTCTTCTTCTCCTCCTCCTCTTCCTCCTCCTTCCTCTCTTTCTCTAGGATTGCTTTGACTGTTCCGGATCCCTTACAAACCTCTACCAATTTCATAATGAGCTTATCAATTTCCACAGACATTTTCTAGGATTCTGATGAAGAATACATTGAATTTATAGATCAATTTGTAGAGAATTGCCATCTTAACAATGTCAAGTCTTCCAGTCAATGAATCAGAGATGTTTTTCCATTTATTTAAATCTTTAATATTGATCAGAAATATGTTTCAGTGTTCATAGAAGTGTTTCACTAATGTAAAAGGAAGTACTTTCTTAATTTTGTTTTTAGATTATCCTAAGTGTATAGGGATACATTGGATTTTGTGTATCAATCATGTATCTTACAAACTTGCTGAACTCATTTATTAGTTTTGATAGTTTTTATTGGATTCTTTAGTATTTCTATCATACAAAGACATGCCATATATGAACAGGGATAGTTTTCCTTCTTTCCTTTTTTTGTCTAATTGCCCATAACCTCTATGGGCATCCTCATCTTGGTCCTGTTCTCAAAATCTTGTATTATTCAGAATGATGTTAATTGTGGGGTTTTAAGATAATTTTTTGTGTGTTGAGAAATTTTCCTTCTAATTATGCTTTGTTAAGGCATTTTTAAGAAAAAAATGTTTTGTCTTGAAGTAAACAATTTATATACTGTATTTTCTTTATCTTTGTTTATTTGAACTTCCCCTTCTTGCCTTCCTTCCTTGTATTAGCAGGAGTGTGTGTGTATGTGTGTGTTTGTATACAAGTGTATCTGCACAAGATGTTGACTTCCCCCCTTAAGGCAGTTTGGCCGTGAGTAGTAGATCTTGGCAAACCCCACTATTTAAATAACAAAAGCCAAAAAGAGATGAACACAAGCCTCTTGGATAATTAAAAACCTTGACTATAAGAAATAGTTGATGGCCCAAATTAAGCAAGCTGGATGTGTCAAGACAAGAGGTCAACTCAAGATATGAATCTGGAGATTAAGCAGCAAAGTTTAGAAACAGGACAAGCCTACAAGCAAGTCAGGGGTCAACAGAAAAGACAAGAATTGGGTGGGAGGGCTCTGGACTGTGTTTGAGGGCCCAGCTTGGGGATTCAAGGCTCCATCCCTGGGGACCAGCTGGGGGTGGCTCGAGTAGCAGACTGGCTGCTTTGAAAGCCCAAGAGCATGATGCAGAATGGGGGAGGATCCACGTGACAATGGCGCAAGAAAAAGAGGGATGTGAGAAGCAAGCTGCTCGTTCCTGGGCCCTGTGGCCTGAAAGCTGAGGTGGCAGGAAGAATGACATTCTGCAAAATCAACTGCGGGTTAGTTGAAAGTAGTTGCTTTCTCTTTCTCCATCTGTTAATTGACCTTCATAATGCATGCTACAAACAACAGGAATCGAGTAAGTAGACTCACTACAAATGAACTTCGTCTGTGAACCTACTGAAATCGTCTTCCTTTGTGTTCTCATAGAGAAAAGAAAGGAATGCCAGTGGAAACAGAAGGCTGACATGAAAGCTCTCCAGGATGCTTCCTTCAAGTCAGATAGCCCTTGGCCCAGGATTGGGGAAGGCTGGATGGCAGCCGGATCTTGAAAGAATGGAATATAGAATCCAAAACAGGAACAGGGAGGACCGGAGGGACAAAGGCTCTGAAGGGAGCATATCAAAGCTCCCTTCGTTGCTTCCTGTCTTTCTTGTTCATTTCTCGCCAGGAAGCCTCTTATCTTTGCTGATTTGGGGCCAGTACATCTTCTCCCCATGGTGCATACCTGTGATCCCAGTGATCCAGGAAGCTGAGGCAGGAGGAGCACAAGCCCCAAATCAGCCTCAGCATTTTAGCAGGACCCTGTCTCAAAATTAAAAAAAAGAAAGAAAGAAATGGCTGGGTATGTAGCCAAAGTGGTAGAGCTCCCCTGGGCTCAATCCCTGATACTTCCGCCCACAAAATAAAAAACAACAACAACAAAAACCCTATCATGCATTTTCAGATCAGAATCCAGACACAAAACAATCTCAGATAGTAAAGTAGAAAGGGCAAGATTTCATAGGATGAATATACAGGCCCCATGTTGATTTCAAAGGTTCGGCAGCAAGAGCCACTCAGACCAGGCGGAGCTGGGTCGATGCTCACAGGCAAGTCATCTCCTGGAGCATGCCTCTGTGCCCCCTGTGCCAGGTGGAAACATGTCTGGCCAGCCCCTTGAACAGAGCTCTAGGTGTCACCACTAGATACCTGATTTCCACTCTTCCGTTCTTTCACCAGATGTGCCAGCATCACTCTACACCAAGCACAGGCACTGGGAAGGCAAGAGTGAACAAAGCAGTTGGAAATCCCTGCCTCATGGGGCTGACACTCCAACAAAGAACTAGAGATGGTAAATAAATAAACACAGGCAGCAATATGTCAGATGGCGATAAATACTGCAGACAAACATAAAGCAAGAAAGGGAGAGAGAGTGCTGGAGGAACAATTTAAATAACGGAATAGGGACTGCCTCACTGAGACTGTGTTACAAAGACAGGAAGGCTTTGACTGGCCAGCCATGGGGAAGTGCAGCAGAATGCGGAGTTGAGGCAGGCTGCTCTCCTTCTACTGGACAACATCTGCAACCACGCAGCCTCCACAGCACACCATGCTTTTCATCTTGAGAGGCAGTGTGGTGGAGAGGAACACGCTCAGAGGCTTTTGGTGAATTCTGATTGTCTTTGCAGCTTCCCAGCCACTTGATCCTCTAAATGCATAAACAGGGCATATGAGCTCAGAGTGGAAACGACCATGTGACCTCCTCCCTTTTCCATGAGCCTCTAACATGGACTCCTTTATGTCAAATGCAATTCCCCAGATAGGCAAATATGTTGCCCCCTATTCTGAGGATTTGTTCCAGGACTTCCCGGAGAAACCAAAATCCAGAATAATGTATAAAATGACATTCCTTTTGCATGTGACCTAAGAACATCATCCATGTACTTTAAAGCATTTGTAGACCACTACCAATACCTAATGCACATACTAGCTAAATAGTGTGGTACTGCATTGTTTAAGTAGCAGTGTTGGGGAAAAAAGAAGACTGTACCTGTTCAGTACAGATGCAATTTTTTCCCAATTATTTTAGATCCATTCTTGCTAGAATCCACAAATGAATAACCCACAGATATGGAGGGTCAACAGTACCAAATGTACTGCGTAAGTTACTAAAATGTGCTCATTTTTATCAAAATTTTTCCTGGTCCCAAAATAGTACAAGTTTGTTCATTTATCCTTGTTTGCAGAATGGCAAGGTGAGAAAAAGTGGCATATGTGAAGGGGTCGTTAGGAGGCATCCTATTTAGGAATTTAGGGGAAAACAGCTTCTTTAACACAAGAGGAGACATTTGTACTTCTGAGTGGCCTCAAGCTTTGCCTTTCTTCTGGGTGCCTATTAGCCTCAGATTTACTGTGGGGAGAAGATGTACTGGCCCCAAATCAGCAAAGATAAGAGGCTTCCTGGCGAGAAATGAACAAGAAAGACAGGAAGCAACAAAGAGGGCCAGAGAAAGATTAGGAGAAAATGCTGTCCTCGCAGCAGTAAATAAATCATTTGCTAAAAAGGATATTTGGCTAAATTGCCTCCCAGCATATATTCCCAGTGGGCGTTTTTGATCAGAAAATGCAGAGCATCATAAAAAAGAGTTCGGATACAGAGATGGTGTGGGCTGCAGAATCTAGGGCTGTGCAGGGAGGAGTTATGTTACCAAGTATGGCAGGGGCTCCCACACGTTGTGACTTCCCAGCTAGGTAGCGTTGGGCAAGAAATAAATTCACCAGTCTCTGTCTTATCATTTGCAATAGAGATCATAATCTCTGCATCCCAGAAATGTTAGAGGGCTAAGTCAAGTGCGGCCCAGCTCATGGTGGGTGCCCAACTATCATTGGTTTTCTCTCCTGTTTCTTCTGATGACATGTCAAAAATAACAAATTCTTTTTCAACATGGTCTGCAATATTTTTATACAAATTCCTACTATCAAGGCTAATTAGGAGATGTTTAACGGATACCAAAATCTTGAAACTCTAAGTTTTGGAATCTGAGTTTCCAAAGCCTAAGTTTGGGTCCTGCCTCTTGAATCTATAAAACTATGTTTTCTTGCTCAGATTGCTTCTCTCAGAATCTGTTTTCTTATTTATAAGCTGGAGAAAGCGATGGCCATTTTAAAAAGACTATTAATTTTTTTCATATGTGTTACTAGCACCATACAGTCTAGAAAAGGTGTTGGCAACAATTGCAATATCTTTGTTATGTGGGCACTATTCTTTAGATATAAAGTGTCACCAAAATATCATCTGTGAGATGATATAAGAAGGTTCAGAGGTGAAATTATTAGATTATGAGAGCTTTAACTTATTCAGGGGATTAATCCACTGATATGGATTAACTGGGCAATAACTATAGGCAGGTAGGTTATGGCTAGAGGAAATAGGTCACTAGTGGCCTTCCTGATTTCTATGTCCTTTTCTCCACCATACATATCTACCATGAAGTCCTTCTTCCACTTGGGTCCCAAGCTATAGAGTTGGCCAATCATGGAGTGAACCTCTGAAACCACCAGCCAAAATTAACTTTTCCTCCTCTATATTGTTTTTGTCAGTTCTTTTGGTCACAATGACAAAAAAATAAATAAAAGTAGATATGAAAATGATAGTGCCCATTTTATAGATAAGGATCAGGTTAAATATGACCACTAATTACATGGAAGGAATAAAAACTATAGATGATCCAAATGGGTCCACATGGATTACATAAATCAGTCAAGAAGCAAAATGCTTTATTTTGTGAACCCCAAATCAAAGAAAAAATTTTTATTAACAAACTTATTTGAACCGAATATTGTTGATTCCATGGACCCATTTACCCACTCACTCTTCATCCAAAACCCAAGATGAAGCCGTGACTTAATTCCTTAGCTGAACAATATCCAGGTCTTGGCTTTATCCCCAGTGCCTGGTCCACACCTGGTCCATTTCACACATTCAGTAAATATCGGTTTCATAAATGAGGCATTCCAGACAATGAACAATCTTACCAATAGGCTGGCTCTAGCCATCAACCATGTACCTATTCAAGAGTCTTGGACTAGACACTGGGGGAAACAAAGTACGCAAGCTGATTTGATAGATTTCTAAGACTGCTGGAAAATATCAGAACCTGGGTACAAATACATCTTTTGTTCTTCTGAAGTTTTACTCTGTGACTTTGTTTCTTTTCCAAGTTCAGATTTTTAAAAAAAGGACTGTTGTTCACAGAGTAAGAGGGCCAGGGCCTAAGTGAAAATTCTTTCTGCAGCTTGCGATCATATCTCATCCTGTGAATACTTGTTCTTTTCTCCATTCCCTTCCTTGCATATTTCTTCCCTCACATCTGCCTTTCTCTCTCTTCCCACTTGGATTCTGATTCCCATAAGTAAAATGGGCATAATAGAGTTCTTATCTATTGAAGATATTAGGATTTTATTAAAATTAAGTAAAATAATTTGTTTAATGAGGTTACAATAATGCTTAGCATATAATCAATAAGAGCTCAAGAAAAGTCCTGTCATTATTTTTATCATGTTTAACTTTTTAAGAAGTCTTAGCACATGACAGGTGACTCGCTCAGTGGTGATTATAACATCTACACCTGGACAGAGGCCTTCTGATTCTAGAGTCCATGCTAATCAATCTTCCCAAGCTGGACAAGAAGACACAGGCCTGGGACTGTATCTGCCCACTGAGGCAGGTGGAAAAAGAGATGGGTGGCACCAATTCATCCTTGTAAAATGTAGACTGGTGTGGTGGGCAAGGCACAACACAACTATCACAGAAAGATTCACAATATACATGGGAATGGAAAGAGAGCCAAACTGAGTAATAGTGCTATTTCACAGGAAGCATTATACTGGGTCACACTCAATCCAGATAGGCATGTCAGGGAGATGCTCACAGCTTGAAGTCTCAGAAACACAATTCTGAAGCTCTGAAGGAAACAGCAAGAGCAAACTTGGGCTTCATTCATTGACAGGAATTGGGCCAATAGCACAGGGGAAGGATCAAGGCTCAGGCTCTATTATAAGGTTAGGAGCTCTCCAAGGATAAGGATCAGGGGAAAGTGACCAGAGTGGCTTCATAGTGAAGGATGTATTTTACTGACTATCTGCTCAATTCCAGGTGCTTTGTATTGTGATCTAATCTGTTTCTGACAGTAGCTCTCTACAACAGGCATGGTTACCTCTATGTCATACCCAGTGATACTTAGAGAAGTTAAATTAAGTCTCTTAAACTGTCAGGAAGTAAATAAAGGGCTACAAAGCTAATATCAGTTCCATGCCCTGCCAAAGTCAAGCCCTGTTTCCACTATACCACTTTGTAAATTCCATTCAAGGTATTCAGAGCCACGATTCTTGGTTTAGGGAACTCTGGGGGCAAATCTGTGCCCTCATATGGGGGACTGAATGGCTACATCCCTGAGAAGAGCTGACATCAGGAGCCTCTCTAAGGCAGAATTCCCTCTGAGTGCCTGAGTATCCTTCCTTCCATTCTTGTTTCTCCCCTTAAATAAGATCCACTGTGAATATCATTATGAATGTGCTTCATATGAAGGATCCTTCTTTCACCAGCTCCCCTCCCACCTTGCCTTCCTGTCCTCTCCTTCTCAGGGAGGCAAATCTTAGCCCCACTTGAGTGCTTCTCTCTGAAGAAGCACTGTACCTCATCAAACAAAATCATCCAAGCAGAATAGCAATAATGTACCATCAGAGAATGTTCCCATGGTGGTGTGTCAGGGTGATCCATCACCAGGAGGGAGGCAAACATTGGAGATAACCAGCCTGGTATCCATGGCACACACTGTGGTCCCCCAGGCACTGCTAATGCCACCTATTACTGTTGGTGATGTGTCCTCTGCACACTCAAGGGACTTTCTCAGATTCTGATAATCACATGCAGAAAAATAGCTGCATATTCATCCACATGTGGTTTGATAAATGGTACAAATGAACTTTTGTTTTAAAATAAAGCAAAATACTACAAACCTGAGTTTTTCCTTAATATTTGTTAGGAGCAAGGGAAATGCAATGAGAAATTAATTTAAGCCTCACAGTTACCCTGAGAAGTCAATATCAGTGTCCCCATTGCAGATGGAAACACTGAGACACGGGGAAGTCTGTGAAACTTGGTCAAATTCCCAAAGATTCTAAGCAACCAAAGGGGCTTTTAGAAAAGGTGGGATACTATCCTCTGCTATCTCAAGAAGCTAAGTCACAAAGTAAATAATTCAATTGTATTTGGTGGGTGGGGAGAATTCCTTAGATAATGTCTAGTCCAGCTTTGACACATAGCTTCTACTTTATGTCTGAAGAGACTTAGTTTCAGAGACAAGTGATCTGCTGGAGATCTTAGTCCCTGGCAGACCTGGGAACTGAATTTACAACATGTGGTACCTACCTACAATGGTCTGCTTTCCAGGTCCCACTTTAAAGACCAAGACACCTAATTTCTGTGGGGTGAAAGATTCTCTCTAATAACTGAGTCCTTTCCTGGGAATGATCTTTGGCTGAAAGGAGCCACCTTGTCCAAAGTCAAATGTCCCCAAGCGAGTAACCAGCTTTCAATGACTGTTCAGTGAGTGTCCATGCAGTCCCGACACCCCTAGCTCTAAATCCATGCCCCAGAAGTCACCCCCACAGGATCCATTGAACCCTGGTTACAACAGCACCACAGCTCAACTGCTCCCCAATTCCCACTCCCTTACAGGGCTTGTTCTTGAGAGCACTTCTCAATAAGCTTCTTGCATCCAAGATTCTGCCTCAGAATCTCTTTCAGCAAATCTGACTGAAGGCAGTCAATGCCTGGAGTGATACTGGGAAACAGACTCTGAAAGGGGATCTGAGAGCAGGCCATGTCCTGGCTGATTGGCTATGAAGACCCCGCCGTCGCCCCATCATTGGAAATATTACCAATAATATTTACATTCTGTAAAAGTGTAGCTGTTAGAATTTCCCCAGGGGGACTGGGGTAGGGGGAGGTGGAAGTGAGTGAGCTACAGATGCCATGGCTCAGTTGCTTGAGTTCCCAGAGACTGTGCTAATTCTAAAGATTTTGGTGCTTGGCTATTGCGAGGGCTATTTATTAATGCAATAGAACGAGACAGTGAGAGGCTGAGGATGACTAATCACCAATTTTTGAAAGTGGAAGAGCTGGAGGCCCAACTTGGCAGAGGATAAGCAACTTGCACTTCCTCCAGACAGAAGAATTAATTACTAGGGCTAGGAGCTCCAGAGGAGGTTGAGCTCTCAAAGGCAGGAAGCCTACCATGCCAAGGCCAGCCCTACTTAGGAAGTGGGTAGGACTCTGAGACTTGGGATTGGAATCTCAGTGGGATCTTGAAAACTTTGGATTCCCAGATTCTGTTGAACTCCCTGGGCTGCAGATGGGACTCACTTCACCCTCTTAGAAGTCAGCACCACCTCCCCTTTATAGAACAAGGTGCTGGGGTCTCTGAGTTGCGAAAACATGAGCCTACTGAAGATCTAACCCCATCTCTCCTCTAGGTTGTCAGTCGAGAGACATCATATTCCGGGAGGGGAGGTAGTAAGCCCTGAAGATGGGATAGCATCATGTGCTGAAGGGGAAACAAGACTAGCCAGCATGGGGGGACACGGACCTGGAACGGTGCTGGATCAAAGTGGGAAAGGGCAGACCCTGTAGGCAGCTGTGTAAGGCAAAGTTCAAGGAAGAGCACATCGAGGACCTAGGAGGAAATAACATGTACACACTAAGACAGCTCTTAGAAACATTCATGTAAATGGCAAGTAAATGGCCAGCCAACGCTAAGTGAAGTAGAGGTACTGAAACAGTTCTTGCAGATGGTGAAGGTAAGGAGCAGAACACCAGGAGGGGGAGCCTGCTAGAATTCACACACCATACAGTGACAGAACAGCACCTGATAGCTCTCTGCTCCATGATCCAGTGAAGGGCAGGCCACTCACCAGACAAAGCGATAAAAATGCTCTGGTAAGGGAAGCACTGAGAAGGAGTGGTCACCCTCTGTCCCAAGGGGCTGACACTAGGAGACAGCATTACAAAATGCACAGCAACGGCTGCATTAGGGTCCTGGTAGAAGAGATGTCAAATGCAGACTTTTGACCATGAGAAGAAAGGTGAATGCAAGCGTTGCAGAAAGAGGTCCTGTCAGAATGGCAGTCAGGGGATCCCAGCCTATAGGAAGTCACAGAGATGGTTAACTAATAAGGAAGACCTCCACCTACAAAAACTGAATTCTGTCAACAATATGAATGAGATTGGAAGCAGATTCCTCTCTACAACCTCCATATGAAAGTCTAGTCTGGCAAACATTTCCATTCCAGTCTTATAAGACCCTCAGTAGAAAGGCCAGTTGATCCACCAAGATTTCTGATCTATAAAACTGTGACACAATAAGTTTGCGATGTTTAAGTCACAAGATATGAGCTAATTTGCTATGCAGGAAAACTAACACAACCCTGAAATGTTACAGTGTCCACACAGGGGTCCAGAAAACAACCCTGAAATGTGGCAATGTCCCCACAGTGGTCCAGGAACCACAGTGTATATGCAGGTCAGCTTCTAATCATTCTCAATGGTGCACTGTTTCTTGAATCCCAAAAGCTAGGCTTTGTCATTCTAGAGGGTCCATACCCCATGGGAAAAAATGCATATATCAAGAACACAATAAGGTTCCCAATAAGTTATGGCTCCAGCCCAATAACTTCAAGTCACCTGTGCCAAGAGTCTGGCAGGCATGGATAGGAGCAAACATCCAGATGGGGTGAACTGGTCCTGATCTTCCTGAAGTGATGGGATTTGTCTCACAGATAAAAGTAGGAACCACCACATCAGGCACCTAAGCGATCCACTAGGCACTGCCCCTGCTCAATTATGACAGTAAATGTGGACAGTATCCACATCCCCCCCCCCCCAAATCATGAGGGCCAAGAACTTCAGGGATGAGGGAATGGATCATACTGTCACCAGTCCCTTTGGCAAACAGATAAGCTACCTGAGGGTGAGGGGACCTCGAGTTGCCAGTAGAAATGAGAGAAAATGAGACTCGTCTGTACCCTGAAGGCCAGCTGCAGTGAGGGTGAGATGACAACAGACTGTTCTATTAACCTTCACCTTGTAACTTTTCCAAGGCAAGAAGACCAGCAAGAATCCTGCAGGAATCGTTCCCAGGTAAGGTGACCTAACACACAAAGCCAAGGGATCAGAGTGTTGGAAAATGGTCCAGATCTCATCATCCCCACACACACCTCCAGTTAACATCAAAACCTTCATTCTCCAGCTGCAGATTTTGGATTTTTGGATGGGGGATGCTCAACTGCACTGAACCTCTGAAACATTCTCACAGCATTAACAAAGAACCCAGACGTCTGAAATGATCTTGAAGTTTTACCACTTTTTATCTCAAGAAAGCACACGTGAGAGAGTGGAGGCAAGAGGGACACACGTTCAGAGCTTTCTGTTTTGATTTTGGATAAAGTGGAATTTATATCTTCTTACCACTGCTGACAGGTTCTAACCAGGCTAATTTATCTCAAAATAGTCCATCACCGCTCTATAAAAATGACTTAGCAATTTTTCAAGAGACCATAATGGATTGCCAGGAAATCGGCTTTGGATATAAGCTTTCCCTTGCATTGAAAGTGAGAGAGCGAGGTTGGAGAGTCCTCAGCAAGTGCCCCCAAGCACTGGAGCCTTCCATGGAACACTGTTACCCAGAATTCCAGAGGCTGGTTCTTTGCCCCCTGGTCTTCCCCACCAACTGGAGCATATTTTAGAGACAGAGCAAGTTGTTTCAACATTGCAATAATTAAAGAGCAATCACCAAGAAAAAGCAAACAAATTAAATCCAAATGCATGTGGGATGTGGCACATTAGGAGGCTGTTTCCAGTTGGCAGACAAGAACTTATTTTTAAATTTATAAGAATATGTTTTCCTTGGAGATCTTGCTACCTATAGGCCTAAAAGTCTTGCAGCAAAGACTACAGCTGCTCCCTGGTAGGGGAGCCCTTGCGGCTGCAAAATTGAAATGAACTGGTCTACTCCATTACACCACATGACCCAGGACAGATGCCTGGGCAAACACATGACTGGGCTCACAGAAAACCAGACTCATCCAACATCCACGAGAGGCCATACTGTCTGACCGAAAGGACACCTGCAGGATGGCATAGAGAGCCGGCCACAGCATGAGGCACAGAAATCCAGAACCTAGGTTTGGGAAGACTGACTGGAAGTCTGACTTTAGTCCTGTAAAACTTTCCTGCCCCAACCTTGCATTTTTTTGCATCTGACACTCATGTTTTGCTGGTATGAAACTGACAACAAAGATTTTAACCTATGAGTTGTGTATGATGGCAGAAGAGAAACCAAACTGTGTTTGCAATCTTTTTTTTCTGTTTTGCTGGTTTTCATTCACCAAATATGTGTGTGGCTATCTTTAAAATTATGAAAATAAAAGCCAAAAAATATTCAATATAGGAGAAATATTGAGGTAGCAAGTTATGTTCCAGTTTATGGTACTTCACAATGCGAATGGGTTTCAGAAGGCAGAACATCCATCCAATGTGAGTGGAAATTGTAATGAACCATCTACTTTTAAATCTCTTCTACTAATTAAAATGAGAATGAATGTTTTAATGTTGAGAAAAATATTACCAGCTTTTGTCCAATTCATTGCTATGCTTTTTTAGTGTATCGTAGTTATACGTAATATTGAGGTTCATTTTGTCATATCCATACATGCATGGAATATAATTGGCCCCATTCCAATCCTCATACTACCAGTTTTAAGTATCAAGAGAACCACGTTAGATTAGCGTTCACACCTGTTAAACACAACCACCACTGCCCTCAATATGAGGAGAGGTAGAGACTCTGTAGACTTGCAAGAAACCAGAAGAGCATTCTTGTACATTTAACTTTCAAGGTCATGCTATTGTGCCCTTCCCCTCCCCACTCTCTGTACTAGCAAGAACCAGCAGCAATCATAATAGTGAGAGAGGCAACCAGGGATGAGGAGATTAAGTATAAATGTTACAACTACATAAACAGTGAAAAGAACCCAATTTTACATTAATATATCCATAAAGAAAAATTCCCTACTCATTTTCAGCAGAGTTCTTACACCATGAAATTGTTTTTTAGTGGTTTATATTTCTCTTCCACCATCATACTTTATTCTGTTAGAAATCAAAGAACTCAACAAAGGCTAAACTATTCTTAGTAGCTACCACAAACTATAACAGCTAGCAAAACTTTGATAATAATAATAATTTAAAGTATTAATAAATTGTTCAAGGTTAATATTTAATCATAATAGTAGTTATTGACAATAACTGATAATAAACAACTATATTTGGGGGGTAAACAATGTTAGGTCATTTGACCTGTATAACATGTTGGAATGAAGTAGGTGAAAAAAAATCCCTGTTCTACAAATACAAATAATGAGACAAAAATGATTGGGTAATTTACACAAGATCTCCTAAGGGATGAGATTTATGCAACTCAAAGGGACAGAGGAGGTGTTCAGATTTACAGACTGATAACCTGCTGAAAACAGGAATCTGAAGATTATTAGTGGGGTCCCATTGTGAGATGTGGCTGGTGGCTGAGCTGCTGGTGGCACCTAAATCTGTATCCTCCCATTCTTCCTTTTGCTTAAATCATCCTTGATTTTTGCTGGACCCATGATCACCTACAGAAAACCCATCATTTCCTAACTTCCTTTGCAGCCAGGAGTAGCCAGTGATAAGTTGCAGGGCACAGAAAATCATGGAGAAGATGAGCCACCTTTGCAGATGTGTTGTGCCTTTAGAAAGGACAGGTGCATCTTCCCTCACCCTCTCATGTTTCTCTCTCCATTTGTCCTCGAATGACACGGGCAGAAGAAAAGCTTTCAGTAAGACAGTCTAATCAGAGAACTCTAGCCCTTTCCTGGCCCAGCAGTCTGCCATAGGGAATTGCTTTCACTAAGACTGTTGATGTTCATATTTGCTAAGTCCCCCCGAGCCTTCTCAGGCATTGGAAACTGTCAGCTACATCTCCTTCCAGAAATCCCTCCCTCTCCTGGGTTGTGGGAAGATGCACTTTCCTGGCACTCTCCCTCCAGTCCCCAACCAGTTGTCTTTGGCCCTTGCCCATCTTCCTCAATAGTTGGTGTCCAAAGGCATGTTCAAAGCCTTCTTCAGCACTTCACTGATGTCCTAATCATTCCACAGACGGAGTCGACTTTGCCACTATCTCAACACCTGTTGGTCTTAAACCATTTCCCTCCATAGCAGCTTCTAGGTGTGATGGTTGCTGGAGGCTCCATCTGTGAGTCCCCCAGGCACAAATCAGCCATGAGCCATCCACCTGGCCTGGTGGTGCCATGCCTATTCTCATGCCCTCTTAAAGCACCCCTTTGAGGCACAAGGCAAGAAGCAGGGAGGCCATTAGGAAGACCTCTCTGCAGATGTGAGAACAAGGTGACAGCTGCAAAAAGGGGAAGAATGATACTGTTAAGACACAATTCTAAACTCCCAAATGAAACTCCAGGTCTATTTGAAGACAAAAGATTTATTCTGGCCAGAGCCAAGGGAGCAAAAAGCAGACAGTTCTGTAACCCAAGACACAGAGCATTGTGGGGGGCTGTTTATCAACCAAAAAAAAAAAAAAACACCACAGAGGAGAGAGGCGGTACAGGCAAGTACAGTCAGAAGTAAAGTGAGAGCCCCAGGTGACATTCTCAGAATTGGCACTTCTCTGTACCTACTCAGGAAGTAAGCTAGCTCCGGAGTTTAAAGACATTGTGGTCAGGGTGCAAGTGGGTGGGGGTCAGCTTCTATGTGAGTGGGGCCAATATTGTGCAGGGTGAGATGTCTGAGAAAAATGGAGTCAGCTGACTTAACTTTCAAACGAGCTTATAACCGTACAACAGGTGAAATACCCAGATACAGAATCAGTCCTGGAATCTCAGGTGGCAAGTGGGCTGCACTTGGAGTCAGAGTGTGGCTCTCTGCTTGAGCTCAGGAACGGCTCCCGGGGGTTACTCAGGGTACTGGATTCCTCAGTCTGAGCCGACTCTCTAATTACCCATGATTCCACCCTGAGCAGGTTGAGCGTCCCCACTGTCAGCAGCACCAGCCATTGACCTCAGCAGACAATTAGGGCCTCTGGTAACTGCAAAGTGCTTTGGGGGGGAAAAAGAAAAACCGCCAGTTGCAGATTTATCGTTTGTTTGTATCTTCATCTTAAATCCTGAATCCATTTCAGGCCTATTGGTGGCATGCTCCGGCAGTATGAATTTTCTAGTCATCAGACATGAGTAATGAACTCATGTCCAGTTCACATTTTATTTTCTTTGCACAAAGAAAAATATATTCCAGTCCAGATCCATGTCCTCTTTTCCTGAGCTGACACTTTCCTTGGTGGCCCATCGGTCAGATGAGTGGACGTTGTGAACACAGATGTTAACAACCAAAACCAAACGTCACTGCAGAAGTAGTGTCTCACTGATGCATGAGACATTAGACCTCAGAGAAATCTTTAAAGTTATCTCCTTCTTGTCCACAGACTATTCTTTTTATTCTCTGCCTTCTCTCAGAACACCTGCTTTCTTTTACTTGCCAGAAAAATGATTTTGATGTTTCACCTTGGGCTGCCCTCAAACCTGGAGCCCATCGACTCACTCCCTCTACCATGAAAGGCTATGGTTTTGTCTGACGGATGGGAAGGAGGCTGGAGAGAGGTGAGCCAAGTCCTCAGGGAGGGAGAGTACAGCACTGGAGGAGACAGTATTCTACTCCCTTTCCTGGGACTGCCAGCTCCAAACTGCGTGGGAAGGCAGGACCAAGAAGGGGACCAGAGAGTGCCCTGGTCATTTTCCAGGGTGGGCAGGGCAAGAATTCCAGCTTATTAATACTTCTGTTACGCGGCTCTTGCGTGCCAGGCCCTGTTGATCCATCTTCCTGGTGCCAGGAGGAAGTCAGCTTTGGACTTACAGCAGGTTCATTTCAGCTGTGTTAATATGAGCAATGTCATGGGGCCTAACAATTAAGGGGTGATGTCATTTGTGTCCCTAGATCCAACCACACCTGAAGGAGACCCAAACATAAACTTACTAATTATGGCCATCAGTGCATCCTTCCCCGCCTGTCCCGCAGCACTCTGGGTCTGAATTGCCCAGATGAGGACATCACTGAAGTCCTCTTACCCTCTCAGGTGTGATGCTTGACTTTGTCTACATCTCACAGATTCTGATTCTTCACTAATTTGCCTGAGCAATTTGTATTAAAGCAGTAGAAAAATTAGATGGTCACAAATACCTGCTCCTTCAAAAGGAGCCACAAACCAAGTGGTGAGTGTTGTCCAGCACCTGTGCAGAGGTGGCCTGCTGCACAGGGTGGCAACCCAGATGCCAAATACCCTGGATCTCACCACTGCCACATCACAATCTCATTGCATGACTTTAAACAAGTTCTGTATATTTGTGACCACAGTTTCCGCTTCTGTAAAGGATAAGGGAGAGTGTCCTACACAGGCATGCTGAGGGCCAAGGGAGCTTGTCTTTAAAATGCACCTGGCACAGTACGTGGCACCATTGGTGCTCATGGGTGACAGCTAGTATCACTAAATGGTCAATATAAATTTTAGATTTCCTTTACTCTTTCCTCAATTTTCATGCAGAGGAAATGTTTCAGTGAGAGGACACTTCAGAGAAAAAGAAACACACACACACACACACATGCACACACACACATGCATGTACACACATATACATACAAACTCTTGTGTATATATGTTATTACAACATTACAATTTTTCTTATATGAAGTATTATTATTGTCCTCAGAGATCCTCACAATAACTTACAGGTTCAGGCAAATATACATTCCTTCTTGACTGACAAATCAGGAAACCGAGACCTGGAAAAATTGTACTACTAGCTATTCCCAGAGTTGGTTGGCACTGGGACCCTAGCAAACTTCCAAATTTCCTGAACCACCACCCAAGTTTTTCTTTTCACCAAACAACAGGACCCAGGAGCAACCATTCATTTATTTGAGTTTATCATCTCAAAAAAAAAAAAAAGGTGGGGGGTTGGGTCTGTCACCTTCCAGAATGGGAGACCCTTGTGCTCAGACATTTCCATGGTGAAATGCGATAGAGATTGAAGAAGCAAATGTCCTTCATGATCTACGCTCAGAAGTGGTGAAAAATCATCTGTTATAATCTAGGGCAAAGAAAGGGAGCAATTTATAGCCAGCCATGAATACTTAATCATTAGGCCCCATGACATTGCTCATATTAACACAGCTGAAATGAATCTGCTGTAAGTCCAAAGCTGACTTCCAAGTGGCACCGGGAAGATGGATCAACAGGGCCTGGCACACAAGAGCCGCGTAACAGAAGTATTAATAAGCAGGAATTCTTGCCCTGCCCTTTCCCCCCTCCAGGCCCCAACACATCAGCCCAGCAACAAAAGTAAGGAGACTGCATTTTACAATCTGCAATTAGAGTTCCACTGCAATTCCAAACACATTAATTACTCCTAAAAGGCCCCAGGTTGTCTTTCTGTTAATTTTCCAGTGGATACATTTGCTACTATGCGACAGGTCGAGAAAAACTTCATTAATTGAGACTGCCCAGGGGACAGGAGTCTGAAATAGGGGAAAGTGCAAATTTCACATTTATCATCAAGGAAATGTGCTGCTGTACTTCCAGAAACACAGAGTAATTGAAAGCAGATTAGCAAAGGCTTCATTTGAGTCACTGTGCATGTTTCAAAGTTAAAGGAAAACAATGTCTTTTTTACTTGAAAATTGTTTTTCCATCATGTTGCTTAGATCTGACTTAATAAAAAGATAAGCTTTTTTGTTTATAATTAACATAACAGTTATTTGCAAATGGCATTACACATAATTTAGAAATTTTAAAAGATTTAATGTTTCTGTTCTAAATTCACTTCCAAAGTCTTTTGTTTTGGGGGATTGAATTTAGGGGCACTCAACAACTGAGTCGCATGTCACATCCCCAGCCCTATTTTTGTTTTTGCTGTATTATATTTAGAGACAGGTTCTCACTCAGTTGCTTAGCACCTTGTCCTTGCTGGGGCTGGCTGTGAACTTAAATCCTCTTGTAAGACTCAGGCTCTGAGCCGCTGGAATTACAGGCATGCGCGACCATACCTGGCCAAGTGTTTTAATGACTTGCTGCCTTTTCTTCTGCTTAACAATTCTTTGCATCCTGGGTAACCTCCTGGCCCATCTAAATTAGTTTTTACTTGATAAAGTACACTCCAAATTACTGTAGTCACCATTCGGGTGGTTCCTGTCTTTGTTTTTGTTACAGTTCCCACTAACTCTTCCTCATTCCATCAAGTTACCTCGACTTTACCACTGTCTCCTCTCCTCAAGTTTTATTAAAACTTACGTATTGTCTGTCCAACCAAAAGGGTCCTATCTTCTTGCTTCTTGATGCCACATAAGGGACTTGTCTTTCTAAGGGAATACAGTGGCATGATTTTTATTAGGTGGCAGGGAGAGGTCTTTACTGTCCAGATCACCCACATCATTTTATGGGTGGCAGCTTCTCTACCCAGCTTTGGGAGGTCCTGGGTTCCTTCCTCCAAGGCTGCATCGTCATAGACAAGGAAGATCTCAATGACCCAAAATTCTCTGGAGCATAGGAGAGAGAAGAGTCACGTCAGAGGACTTACACTGCAATACCACCTTCTGAGCCAGGTGTTGCCACCACCTTCCATGAGAACCATAATGACCCCACTACTCTAAACTCCTGGCCCCTCCTGGTCATGAGGAAAGTTGGCTCACAGATCGTCCATGAAAAGCCCAGTTCAATTTCAACTGAGAATATTTCTGAAAGATTCAAGACAGTCTTGGCTACTTGGGTAAGTAAAAACTAGAGATTACAGGTGGCCCTCATCGTGAGGTAAAGGACCAACGAGGGTCAAGGAGGAGGAAAAGGTACAGGAGAATGAGCAGGTGCAGGCCCAGGGCAAAGACTGCTTTAAAATAAATTCCTGAAATCAGCTTTATACTTTTGATGGGTTTTTTTCTTCCTTATATCAACTTCAGCCAAAAATGAATGGAGATTTTGCTGAGTGTTCCTCAGTAGGGAACAGTTAGTGCCTTTAAATAAGGAGAAATGAGGAGGCAACATGGTATACAATAAGAACACAGACTTGGAAATAAAATGGCTTTGATATCAAAATATGTATTGGCTACTTTCTAGAAAGAGTCCTTGTCGTTTAACTCCTCAGAGAAACATTCTAGGTGACGGTGTTGGGTAGATTGAAAAGGATAATTCATAAGCCACGTCTCCTTCTAAGTCTAGCACAGAGCTTATGCCCAGTACAGATGAACAACTTCTCCCTCCATGCCTTCTTTTTGTTTCCTTGCAGCCAAAAAGTCATGTGTCAACGAAACCAGACTCAAGTCTTGAGTCTTGGGGGGCGGGGGTAGTGCCAGGTAACTGTGAAGAGATCTGGAGTCCTTCACTCTCTCTGTGAGTTGGGACACTCACCTTTGTGAGGAAAACTGGAAGGATAGTCTCTACCATAAGGGGTTGTACACATGGATGGAGTGCCTGGGGCATGTCTCCTGCCTCTGACTTAAATGATATTAATAAATTATGTTCATTTTTAGGACTTTAATTTTCTTACATGCACCACCTTTTAAACACAGAAGGACAATAAAACACGACGTCATGAAATTCCCCTCTGTATTCACAAGGACCTAACCAAGCCAAGGGGACAATGGAAGCGGGCCTGGGCCAGAACGTCCAGATGTGTATTTCTTGAAGATCAATGACTTTTCCGTGCCCTAGAAACCAGGGCAACTAGTGTTATCTGCAGAAACTGCTTAGAAACTGTTTTACTGCACGGAAGCAAGTTCCTTGGAATACCAGTCACGTAATGGGAGAAAGCAGACCTAACCGAAAAACACCCTCCCTGTGGTGATCAGGGCAGAGCAGAGTGCCGTGGAGGGGACAGATGCTCCCCCAGCTGACATCGCTGGACAAAACATCCAGGGGCAGAGGTGCTACTTCCTGGAAAAGCACCGAAGGCACTGTGAGAAATGGAGGTGCTTGGCCAGCCTGTCACCATTAGACCTTCCTGTTAGTATTTTTCAAACTACCTTATATCTCACATCTTACCTCTGGGTGTCTTTGTCAGCCTCTCACCAATGCATCCCGGTGCTCTGGCACAAATGGACTGGGGGCAGTACATACACTTCTTTATTCTACACATGGTTATTGAGCACATGCAATGTGACAAAGGTGGGGACACAGTGGCCAACAGAGAGGAAAGGTTCATGGACTCATGATACTGTATTACAGACAAACTTCTAGAAATGGGAAGGGGACCAAGGGATGAGGGAGAGAGCAGAGACTAAAGGGGGCAGAAAGGAGGGTGACAGAATCCATGCATGGTACATCCATGGGCGGAAATGTCACAGTGAAACCCAGTCACTCTACACTTAATATGTGCTAAGAATGAAATATAAATAAATAAATAAAAACAGTCATGAATCCTGAAAAACAAACAAATTCATATTCTAGAGGGAGAAGCCATAGAAAGAAGTAAATAGCCAAATAAAGTCCTGTGAGGCCGTGACTCAAGCCAGGAATAAGCCAAGCAGCCAGGAGGCGGGCACCAGGGGAGCCTAGTGGGAGCCAGGGTGCTCAGGCTGCCTCTGAGCTGACATCCTGCTGCTCAGGGACCTGCCACTGGAACTTGGGCTCCAGACTAGGCTGTTGTGTGACTGTCCCCTGCCTGTGCAGTCTGCCATTGTGGCCAGGATTCTGGTGCACAGACAGTTTTCCAGCCTAGGCCCAGTGGGGCAGGAAACTATCATGAATACAGCTCAAGTCTGGGTGGCAGATGTCCAGGGTCTCCTTTCACAGTGTCACCTCCCATACAGTAGGATATGGAGCTTGTAAATGCTTCTGTGAGCCTCACTTATCTTGCCTGTGTGGCAAATATTTTTGAAATCTCAGGATTATTTAAGGCTTTTTTGTTGGTTTCTCACCATTTTTCTTACCCCGACCAAGCGCCCACAACATTCTCAAATGCCATACTCAGGAACCTTGCTAAAATGAAGGTTGTGGCTCAGGAGGTCTGAGGTGGGGTCTGGGAGTCTTCCTCCTAGCTCCCTAGGTGGTGGGAGCTCATCTGGGCTGGATACCCAGCCTCGGGTAACAAGCAATCCAGGCAATCTCTTCAAGAAACGGATGTCACACAGTAGCAAAAGGGGGATGGGGGTGGGGGGAAGCAACCTCTTCCTGTTGAGGATAGATGCCTGAAAAGCTAGTTTTCCTACCTCCCACCACAACTAAGAGGATAATTCCTATAGAGAATGGGGAGAAAAAAGAAACAGGGTAGAGAAACAAATCAAATGAGTGAAAATAGAATAGATGAGACAGATCTGAAAGACCACAGGAAGAGGGGCTGAGTCAAGGTGTATACACAGTTCATCCTCCCCCACACACGTGACATCTATGCCAGCGCCCAGAATGGCATGGAATTGAATCTCTTCCCAGGTGAGGGCATGTCATTGCACTAGGAGCTGTGCCCACTCCATGCTGCTATTTATCTGGGTTATCCAGAGAAACATAAGGTAAATAGGAAATAAATACACACACACACATACACACACATATACATACACACACAGAGGAACTGGCTCACATAATTATGGAGGCTGAGAATCCAAAATCTTCAGTCATGTGCCATAGACCCAAGAGATCTGATAGCATAATTCTAATCTAAGTCCAAAGGCCTGAGAGCCAGCAGAGCTGATGGGAGAACCAGGAAAGACAGTGGTATAAATTCCCATCCAAGTCCAAAAAGTGTCACCTCTTACTCAGCCCTTAATTCTATCCCAGCCTCCAATGAAATGGATGAGGCCCACTCACATTGGGGCATAAATCTGCTATGCTCAATCTACCAACCCAAGTGTTATTTGATCTCATTCAGAACTATCCTCACAGGCAACCCATAAATGAGACTTAGTCACATAACTGGGCATCCTCTGTCCAGTCCAGTTGAATAAAATTAGCCATCACACTCTCCTTACAGAAGTTGTGAACACTTCCTTTGAACCTCTCAAAGTATAACACTTCTCCTATTGACTGGTGAATTCCATCTACAACATCGCTCCAACTTCAAGCAATCTACTTCCGGTAGAAATATAACCATCTCTGCCATCACCTGAGTCGCCAACATATTTGTAAGTCCCCAGAAAGAGATAAAACAGAACTACAGACACCAAGTCTGGTACTATTTCCAGTGGAGTGGGTATTGGGTGTGATGGAGGTGATGGTCACATTGGTGTCATGGTGATGATAACACTATGGTGGTAACAGTGGTGCTAGTATTATTGGAATTAGAGAGGAAGGTTGTAGTGATAGAGGTTATTATGGTGGTGGGGCAGTAACAGAAGTGTGTATAAATGGTGACGGTAAAGATGAGGATCATGATGGTTATGGTAATAATAGTAATGGTGATATGGGTACTAGTAATGATGGTAAGAATAGTACTGCAAGGCTGGTGGTGACAGTGACAGCCAGGTGGTGGTGGTGAGGAGAAGGACAGTGCTGGGTTGGTGGTGACAGTGACAACCTGGCAGTAGTCATGGAGGTGTTGGTGAGGACAGTCTGGCCTGGGGGTGACAGTGCCAGCGTGGTGGTAGTGCTCACACTGGGAGTGTCTATGGAGGTGGCAATGGTGACCCAATAGTATCTATGGAAAGTGTTCATGGTGGCGGTTTGAAAGTGAAATCCTCAGAACCATCCTTTTATAGCCCTGACTAGAATCAGTTCAAGATCTTCATTCAGCCAGAACATAGTACATCACATAGTTGCATCCATAAAATTAGGATAATGAGCCCTAACTCATAAGTCGGCTTTGCACATTTTGTGAGGTCACGTCATAGTGGGCTTGCAGGATATCAAAGGCTGATATGTTTTATCATTACAAATCTCTATGCCACCGTCACAGAGAGTCCATGCTTGTTCATCTCATTCCTGTTGCCTAGAAGCCAGTAGCTTCTGCTTGAAAATCCTCAAGGAAGAACTTTCTGGGTGGTTTCTCCAAAAGATGTCCTTTAGGCCAGGACTCCAGAACTCTGCTCATCGCGCAGCATGGGTCCCTGCCTCCTCCCTTCTGTGCCGGCTTAGACCCCATTATGCCTCCCAGTGGACAATAAAACAACTCTCTGCAAAGTTCCCCCAAAAGACGTTCTGTGAATGAGTGTGAGGAGTTCATTATAAACACTCTGGAGTTACTTCTCCAGAATAAGAGGGAAAATAAAGGATTTTAAGGAATAACGAGTTATTTCAATGGAATTTTCTTCTTTGAAGTTTCCCCGACACATTCTGGGAGGACATAAATGTCTCTGCTCAGCATGCCGACGTGCAGCATGTCTAGGGGCAGCTTCTCAGAATGGGGGGGCTACAGGCCCCAGAGGCTAACCGGCTGCTTCTCCAGATCCAGCACTTGACAACCGCACACTCCAAGGCCTGCAGGTCTGTCATCCACGGAAACAAACTGCAGCCCGGAGGTCACCAGAGCTGATCAGGAGAGTAGTCAGGTCAAGGGGCTGTGCTCTGCTCTGGCAAGGAAACACTACGGATTCCCAGGAGAACCCCAAACACTTCCAAACACAGCTTCACCACTCCACCTTCCTTTTACCCACCCATCCTTCTTACTTTCCTTCTCATTTGAGGAACATCTACTCTGTTCCAGGTGTGTTGCTTGGTCCAGAGGCGACAAAACAGAGAGGGCTCTGTGCTGATGTGCAGAGACGGCACAACCCTAGGCTTTTCGGGTTGGCCCTCATTCATTTTCAATGGCGGTCCAGGACATCTTTGGCATCCATTCCCGATGGAAGGGCAGGAAAGATCTCTCACTCCACTTATTCTTTCTAGTGAAGACAGGACAGGCTTGTTGAATCAACAGTGTGCTCAGATCCCCGTGGGTTAGGGCCACAAAAGTGTCTCACTCATGCCATGGCCCTAGTAGGCTCAGGTAGATCTATGGGCGCTCTTCTAAGTGGAAACCTAGGGTCACGGGCAGCTCCCATTGTTCCTACACCACCTGGGTCACATGGCTTCCTAGGAGACTCTAGAGAGATAAAGAAGGGCAGCAGCATTCCGCAGGAAGCTCATCGGCTCTCAGCAAACCCCAGAGTCTTGACACACCCATGGCCCCGGGGCTGAGCCAGAAGGTTCCCTCACACTCTGAACTTCATGAAGGGCGTCCCATCCCAGGCACCCTCTGCGGGACCAAGAGAGCACTCCAGACCACCTGGGGCACTGCAGATCCTCGCACTTGACATGTCCATTTTGAAAGGGGACACAGAAAGGTGGCTAAAAGCTGGCCAGGGATGTCCTGTCTCTCCTGTTTGTTAATCACACTTCCTTGGGCAAACCTCGTGATTTCCCTGAGTAGCAGCTTCGTCTTTCATAAAATGCTGATGATCCTGCTTCCTCAGAGACTGTTAGGACAAGGACATAACAGAAGTAGACAGCTCGACCCAGAGTTGTACACACACGGCCACCAAAGGGACGTGCGCTGGCCTCTCGTCTCCATTTATCCATCCCCTTGTCTTGCCAGACCCAGAGTGCGCACTCAAGGAGGGGAGGGGCTCGGCCATCCTCTCCTTTGTGGACAAAATGGCAGAGTATCCAGCAGCCCAGTGGCAACCAGTTTTCTCCCCAGGCTCCCAGGTCAGCAGAAAGGCTGGGGAAGGCCTGCCAGGTGTGTGTCTGTCCTTAGGTTCAGGGCTGAAGGGCAAGCAGGTCTAAGGAGGGTCGTGACCTTGTCAGGTGAGAGGCTGGAGGCACAAGGAAGGAAATGGAAACACCCAGAGCTCTCCAGAGCCCAGGCATGGAGCCCGCACTGTCACTGGCACCCACGCCTCAAAGCCTTGGAAGTCATGCCCAGCACGGATGGACTCAGGCCGTGTCCCCACCTGTAGCAAACGTCACTGCTGGATCTCAAGCAGAGGATACAGAAAGGGATAGATAACCAGGGGGGATAATGGATCAACCACATCCACTCCAATTTCTTTTTAAAAATAATTTCTGAATTTTGGCAACAACATCAGACCTAGAAATAATGTTACCTAAAACCCCATTTGATAGGTAAGGAACTGCAGCCCAGAAGGCATCAGCCAGCCACACCACTGGTTGTGAAAAGGGCTGGGTTCGGAAGTGGAAACTTCTGAAACTGGAAACTGTCCCGTGCCATGAGATCACACCTTCCCTGAGCTTGGCTCTGTGCAGACCACTGTGATCTGACCACAGAGCAACCTGACCACGCAAGTCCCACTTTCCCTATTCTTCAAACAGGTCCCCAAATACAGGGACAAACGATTTCTGTGGGGAGGAGGCGTGGAGTGGGCAGGCACTGACCAGAGCAGATGGAGACTGCGTTTTCCACTAACATAACAATTTGCAAGCATTTAATTATGGCTTGATTTCACTGATTGCAATTAGACCATTTTCTCTGTTTGGGGGACAGCATGTCAGAATCCCAATCTAGGTTAAGTAGACACTGCCTTGGCTAAGAAGGCTGATGGAAAACAAGAATCTATCTCCCCCGCACTGCGAAGGTGGTGGGAACACTGCTACATAATTTCCTTGAGGAGAAAGTTAAATTCTCTAGGTCAGTCACTTTGAATCAACAAATCTACCCCATTATAAAGATGAAAAAACTGAGGCCTACAAAACTGAATGCCTAGAATCCAGGCCACCCAAGCCCAGTCCTTATTCCTTTGTTGGAAAAAAAAAAATTTCTATATAAACATCTATTAATATACACGTATTTTAATATATATTTTGACTTTCCCCTAGGGTAAAGCAAGCTAGTCTTTGCACTCATAGAGTTGGTGGTCTAATGAAATAGATATGCACATACATACACACACACACATATGTACACATTGTGTAAAGTATATTATTTTCAATGCATGTTGATCTTTCCACATATATTCCTACACAAGGCAAAGAATTCATGTGCACTCCAGCTAAGCAAGTGGGCCCCTGGAATCTCATGCTCACAAGGACCCCAGCAAACAAGCAAACACTGAAGAAAAGCCACAGTCACAGCAGCATTATTCATGAGGGCTACAGGCAAAAAGTGCCCAAATGTCCGTGAGCCAGAATACAGGCAGATGAGTCACGACGCATCCATCCAATGGGCCACGCTATAGCAGGGAGAGTGAACACACTACAAACACACACAGTAACATGGCAAAGCTCACAAACCCGCTGAGTGAAAGAAACCAGCACAGTCAAACACAGGCTGTGTTTGTCACCCGGGGAAAGCCTGGGGGTAGGGGAGCCAGTCCCCACTGAGAGGAACCTTCTGGGTCCCTCATAATGATCATGCTGTGCTTGTTGGTCAGCGGTACTGTTTACAGTGAGATTTAGTCTATAAAAATCCATTAATAGTACACTTAAGATATTTGCACTTTTCTGGGTGAATAATTTACATCACTTAGAAGATCTTTAGAAATACAGTGAAGCAAATGAGACTGTGTCTTAACAGTCTCTGTCCTGGGCATGGCAGAGCTAGGATTGCTATCATATCCCAGAGTATCCAGGCCTAATAGAGCAAGGAGACACTTTTGTCCCCATGGCAAATCAGAAGGCTGATCAACAAGTGCATCATTGAATGTGGATGTGTCTGCTTTCCTGCTTATTTTATCTTTCACTTCTCCAGCATAAAAACCAACACTCCCTGGGTCTTCAGATTCTGCTCCAAAGAAGGCCCATCAAGTTCTGATCAGCCACGATCCAGAAGGAACCTTTTCACTGAATGAAAATGAGGCGAGCTTTTATGGGCCTATATTACCCAAGGGCTTCCAGTGGTATTTTTATTCTCCATATTTGACCTTAAAAATGTTTTGTAGTTTGTCAAGGATATAATTTTCACCCAGTCAGGCTGCAGGGGCAGTTAATTAAGTGGTATTTAATGACATTTGTTCCTTAAAGGAGGCCTGATTAAATGTACCATGTAATTTTTTACCAAATCAAGCAATTCACCCAATTTTCAAATGTGCTTAATAAGCCAGGCCGAGGTCATTACAGCCTGCCAGCTGTGTGACTGAGGTGCCAGGCTGAGGGATTTGGAGCTTGCTTCTCATTTCCTCCTTCCATGTCTCTGAACAGGCTGCTACCTTTGTCTGGAATGTTCTCCACTCAACTCCTACCAATGTTATTATAGCAGCACTACTCACTCCCAACCGTCAATCCAAAATCCCACATGCTTCATAGAATATTCTTCATCTGGAATTTTTTTCAATTTGTCCCAGGTGGTCTCTTCTTCCAAACCCCTGTGACTTCCATCAGGAACCCCCTACCTGTGAACTTGAACCTGATAAAGATTCTTCTTTGCTTGGACAAACTTCAGCCAGCTCTCTGAGTCTTCTGGTAAACCCATCTGAACACTTCCTTATAAGACCCAGTTTCAGCCAAGAAACCTGCTAAGTCAGTATAGCAAGAACTGACTTTGTATCTCATCAGATTCCTCATTCTCCACCACCCTCCAGGGAATGTGTAACCACCCTGGCTCATCTTCAGCAAGAATCCTGTTAGGTCCTTTTAGCCAGAAACACCATGGCCCAAGGTTTCCTCTTAGTTCTTCATCCTCTGATGCCCATCTTGACCCCAGGCTGTAAATTCCTCTGTGCCTTACTAGATTTGGATTTGGACCACTCTCTCTTCTGTGGCAGTGATCCCCGTACCTACTGCAGTGCTTCTGGATAACCTGTTTCTTACTGAGATTTAACAAGCATCATGGAACAATTCTTCCTGTAAAATGTTCATATCCAAATGTCTTTGCTCCCCTTTTAGGCACATGTCTCTGACATCCCAAATTAAATTATAACCAGTGGGAGCTCAGAAACCATTTTGATATTTAAACCTCAGAGCTTTACACAATCCTAAAGATACAGAGCAGCTCAAATTTGGAGAGATGGGACATGTGATTTAGGGTAAATGCAGATGTTATAATCCTGCCCCTTAGAACCTGTAGAGCCTTGAGTGGTTAATTACCAATTTTTTTCTCTAAACCTGAGTTTCCCCACTTTAAAAGAAAAAAATAATGTTATTCTTTGTATAACTCAAGTGGGAGTTAAATAAGAAAATGCAGTGACTTTCAATCTTTCATTTGTCTAAGAACTACTGGGGTGATCATTAAAAAATAAAAAATCCTGAGCTCCCCTCCCTTTGCCTTCAGAAATTCTGGCTAGATCTAGCAAGATGCCCAGGAATCTGCGTGGTAATAACTGACCTCAATCCCACACGTGATGTCAATGGAAGTACTTCAGGAAGTGGTCTTTGAGAAACATATTAGAATAATAATCATGATTACTACTAGGATGAGGATAAAGCCAAATTGTGTTGGGATTTAAAGTGGGCCTAATAAATAGCCCTTCCACTTGCCACCCAATTTCAGAGCAAATTAAGAGTTAGAAAAGCAATAAAATGGATGGTGGCCACAATGTCACCTTCGTTTTTACATAAAAGCTAATAATTGACAGTGTAACTGGTGTCTGGGAGCAAGTAGACTTCCTAATACTGAACGCTGGGCTCAGAAAAGCTTCTCTGTTCTCCTGTGATTATGCTGCTCCTATAGCATTCACAGCACAGAGTCACAGGCCCCCTCACTATCAAAAGGAAAGAAAGAAAGAAAAACAAACAAACAAACAAACAACAACAAAAAAAAAAACAGCAAGAGGCAAATCTAAAGATTTACAATTCCTTGTCCCAATCGCACAAACCTGGTGGGGGTGCCACACTACCCAACGTCCCTCTTCACAAAGAACATCAGGAAGGAGAAACTCACGTTCCCTGGACACTTAACATGTTCTGTCTTCCCAGTGCTCGTGATCCCCCCACGTTCATCTGTGGAAACCTAATCCTCGGGGCAATGGTCTTAGGAGGTGAGTCTTCGAGAGGTGATTAGGCCTGAAGGTGGAGCCCTCGTGAGTGGGGCTACTGTCCTTATAAGTGGGTGGAGAAACCAGAACTCTCTCCTTCTACTGAGTGTAGAAACGCTAAAGGTGTCCTGGATGAGCCAGAGAAAGAGAGCCCTCACCGCACATCAAGGCTACTGCACCTTGACCTTGGACTTGCAGCCTCCAAGACTGTGAGAAATAAAATTTTGTCATTTATAAGCAACCCAGTTTATAGTATTTGATAGAAACTCAAACAGACATAGAGATAGTTACTATCTCATAGTTACTATGTCATTTAATACTCATAATAATCTTTCATGAATGAGGAACTTGAAGCACTGCAATAGATAATCAATAAATGATAATCTTGATGCACATTGCCCCACCCAATTTCTTCCCCACCTGCCTCTTTTTTGTCCCAGTCAAGATAGCCACCTTATTACCATCCACACAAACACTCACATCTCAACTCCATAACTTCTGACGTTCCTCCACCTGTGAGGCTACTGGAAGGACATAGTAACAGGGCCAGCTCCTTGGAATAAGTGAGGCTCACCACCTTGGGATGCTGTCAGCATCGTGCTCTGTCACAAGAGGGCCGAGCCAGAGGGGTCTAGTTAGACCAGAAAGGCAGGTGGCAGGTCAGCTGCATGTTGGAAATGGAGACGTGCTTCTGTGTGACAGCACCTCTCCTTCTGAAGACCCTGAGCTACTGTGACGGACTGCTCTGTTCCTGTGGTGGGGTGGGGTGGGGCTGAGCACCCTTTGACTGCAGAGGTCGGCCCAGCCAATCAGATGATACCATCTGAGGGTCACCATGAATGGTTGAAAAGATGGACACCTGACCAGACTGATCAGAGCCCTCCTGGAAACTGTTGCCCACTCTACTGAGCAACACTCCCCTCTTCCACCCAGATTGCTCACTGAAGGAACAGTGCAAACTGAAGCCCTTGGTAGCCATCCTTGCCTGTCTCGCAAGGCCAGCAGAGAGGAGACTAAGGGACAGAATGCAAGGGACAGTTCTGAGCACTTGGATCAAGCTATGCCTAGCGTCTGTCCACACCCTACGTATTTCCCCTTCTGCTTTCCCTCTGTGGTTGGGATTTTTTTCAGTTTCAGCAGGAAGAGCCCAGGATGAATGCCTTCTGCAGTTCACATGTATGTCCCAGCAGATGGACAGGACTGACCTTCCAGGGTGTTGTGGGCCACGATCCACTCCTGGTGCTAGTCAACCCAAATTAGTACGTGTGCACTTTGCTTATGCTCTGTGAGGCCTCAGAAATACAGTAGAGCAGAAGAAAGGTCCAGGACCTGCCTTGGGGTTCTCAGAGGCCAGGGGGACTGAGAGACATGCAGTGGTTTACCAGGGCAGAATGGGTGAGGGGATATGGGAGGGCAGTGCCCAAACCTGCCAGACCCCTTCACTCTGTTCTCCTGGGCCCTGGAAGGCCTTTGTCCACTGTTCTCAGAAATCCAACTCACAGTGCCTCTGATGCCCACTGCAGGCCTGTCCTGCTCTTGGCATCCGTCTTCCTGTCCCTTTCATCCAGCTGAGGATGGCACATTCTCCTCCAGCCAGCCCTCTCCTTTCTCTAGGTTCACAGGAACCAGGAGCTAAGAGCTCAAAATTCCCCATAGTTTTCTCTTTCCAACAAAAGAGGAGGAAACTTCCCTCCACCTAAGCCTGGGAAAGGTAATTCTCCAAGACCTGCAAGTCCTTCTGCCATATCCTCACGGAGGCTCAGGCCACGGCTCCCTGGGTGAGGGTCCCTCCAAGCTCGCAGCTCTCCCTGCCCCTCCCACCTTTCACATAAGGGCAGGGCCTAGCAAAGTCCTTCCCTTTATCCTGCCAGAAGGATGCAAGATGCAGGAACACAGTCAAAGCTGGGCCCCTGGGCCCCTAACCATCAGTGGCTTGGGTTTCCCACTTAACTAGCTGGTAACTTAGAACAAGTTGCTAGCTTCTCTAAGCCTGAGCTTACTTGTTCACAGACAAGAACAACAGGGAGAGCTGTGAGCTCCCTCAGGACTGGCTGTGAGAGGTGGGTATGAGAAGTGGGAGTCGGTCAGGGAGGGCTTTAACAACAGCCCTGCAAACAAGGCTCGTGTCTCACCCTCCCTAAGAGGACAGGAACTGGGTGCACCAAGGGAGATGGGCTGGGGCTGTGCTGGGGCTCACGGGTTTGCAAGAGAAATCAAAAGACTTCCAAGACAGCACCACAAGAGAGGCCAGCAGAACAAGGAGACACGCAACTTCAGGGGTGCAAATCCCACCTGAGCTTCTCTTTTCAAGCTTAACAAAAACGAATCAACCAACCAAAACAATTTTCATTTCATTCCTTTAATTTCTGGGTCTTTGCTCTGTGCCTCATTTACCCCAAATCTCTCCTGCAAGATTTGCTTCCATTGTCACTTCCTCTGAGAAAGTCCTCACACTGAAGTCACTGTCGGCTTCCTGTTGTAACTCAGAGGTGTCAACAAAGGTAGCCAGGGCTACTGGGGTCACTCAGTGGACCCTCTCCTCCTACTCTGCTCCGCACATCCCGCAGGCTGTCACCACTGCTGTTGCACAGACACCCCTTGTCACTAAGGTCTTCCTTCCCAGCTAGCAGATAATGGTGCCCTGCTTCCATTCCCACCAAGTCTGCATCTGTTCCCACTGGACTTAGGACCACTTCACTTCACACAGTCTCTGGGCATCCCCAAGGGAGCTGCTGTCCATCCCTGGTTTCACATCTCAACGTTTATACAACTTCTGCCTTAAAAACCCTCCAAAGTTCTCAGGTGGCTTCACACGGTGGCAGTGATACCTGCTGACACTCATTTACTGGGAATTTACCCAGGACCACGCCTCAGCACGCATTTTAATCCTCAGGTGTTAACTGAAGAAGTCAAAACCCGACTCTCCAGGGATTAGATGAGAAAACCAAGGTCCAGCTCCGCACTGGAAGACAAGCCTCAGGGCAGCTGCAGGCCATGCTGGCTCAACAATGACCTCACAACTCTCCACCCAGCCTTGGCTTCAAGGTCAAGCCAGCATGTGCACGGACTTGGGGCCAAGAGCCCCGGCTTCCTCCAAGGCACGAGGGAGGCCCTCTTCTCAGCTTCCACTCCGAACTGAGACCTAATGGAAATGGCCTTGTGCTATGGGTGTGAGAGGTCCTCTTGCTCCATCTTCTGAACCCAGAATGGTCAGGCCATGGATCTTACAAGATACTGCTACCAATAAGTATCCTGGGACATCATTATTCCTACAGTGCCCACGTTGCTCTGGTTTCTGGCTCTGATGGGAGGTAGGCTGAACTTCCCAGTGAAAACACCTCGGGGGGACAGCATGCAAGAGAATGGCTAGTGCAAAGGCCCTGAGATCTTATCTGAGGCTCAGGGGGATAAAAGAGGTGGTGTCAGAGTAGACAGATGTGAATGAAGGGCATTCTCTATAAGGGCGAGGAGAGACATTTTCTGCTTGTGGTCCCTTCCTCTAGCCCCAGGTTACCAACCCACAGCCACCTTCTGGACAAGGTGGGTAGAAATGCATCTCCTGGCAGTCATATAAAAAGACATCACAACTTTTTGAAAAAAAAAAAAATCACAGGGAAAGAGAATGGCTACCATAAAAATGTTCTCTTGTTTTTCTGTGCTTCCAGAGACAGATAAATTTACTTCTAGATCGCCCTGCTGTGCTGGCCTTTATTAAGCTCTTTAGGAATCTGCACCTGGGCCTGCTGGGGTTGTGGACTACCCTCAGGACTGCGCAGGCGTCCCAGCTCCCACCGGGCGAGAGCCAGCAGAAGCTTGATTTCCCCACGGGTCCTGGCAGCAGCCCCATTGCCTTGATTGCTTCTGATCAAGGCAAACTGAGAAAAGCGAAGCAGGGACATCTGTTCTCTTTCTGTCACTTAAAGCTGGCAAAAACCTACAGTCAATGTGGTCACTCAAAACCAGAGTAAAAACAAATTCCAAATAAAGGAAGCCCCAATAAAGAACTCATAAATCCAAACTTCATTCTACCTTCTATCAAGTAGGAAAGCATTCGCTGTCTTAAGCCCAGTATGATGTCCGGGTATCAGTTACAGGTGTCTGTAAACAGCAGGGTTGACTAATCCTGCATCCTGACCTTGTGTATAATTAGAGAACTGATTTCCAGGTCTGTCTTTACCCTTCGTCTCTCATTCCTTTGAAGCTCAAATCAGTAAACTTCTAATGAGAAGCTACTGTGCACTATCATCTCTCACCTGAGTTGGTGTAAAATTCTCCTGGTGGGCTCCCTAGATCCATGCTGAGCCTCTCCATCTGTTCCTCATGGTACCATCAGAGACGAACATCCTCTCCTGCCTCCTCTCTGCTGCTTAAATGCTAGATCAAGCCTCAGAGCTCCCTTCATTTTATCCAGCGAGCCTTGCTTCAGTTCAGCCCTGTGCCTTTGCACACGTGTCCCCCTCTGCCTGGAACATCCCACATCTTCAGCATCTACCCTGAGCACCTCACCAAGCTAACTCCTCTCTCCCCGTCAGGTCTCAGATTTGAGAACCCTTCCCTGATCACCCTTTCTGAATTAGGTGACACTTCTCCCATGTCTCCTTATGCACCATACCAAGCACAACTTCCAGGATGTTGTTGACCTTCAGGGTGTGTCTCCCGATATGCTGTGAGCTCTGTAAATGCAGCATCCTTGGCTCTCCAATGCCTAGGAGGTTGTCTATCAGAGAGACCATATCATTACTTGCTGGATGAATGGAAGGAAGGATGGATGATAGATGTGTGGAAGGAAGGAAGGAAGCATAGATGAAAAGAAAAAGGATGAATGGATGGACAGTGTAGCCTTGGGCATGCAAGGAAAGAAAGTCTTTGTCTTATAGAAACTTACAGATAAATAGGAGGCAACCAGAGGCCAGCACAAAGAGACAATGTCACCAGAGTAGAAATATGTTTGGGGAGGAGAAGTTTACCCAGCCCCCAATGGAGGCTCATGAAGGTTTCTAGGGGTAGCCAACAGCTGAGGTGAGCCTTGAAGGACTGGTGGAAATGAACAAGGCAAGGAGGAGGAAAAGAAAGAGAGCTCCAACAATGGCAGGAAACGAAGCAGAGGAAGCCCAGGACCCTGGTGTCCTGGGAAGTAAATACCGTGCTTCGTATCTGTGGGGAATGTCGGGCAGTGAGGCTGAAGGGACAGGTCAACAGAAATCAGAGCCGGAGACATGGGCCTGAAGGCCACATGGAGGCTAAGTCCAGGGGACAAAGTGAGAGCATCCATCCACACAGCACGTGTGATGGAAGAGACGGGCTCTAAGAAACAAGACAACTAAGTGAAGGATGGAATGGGAACGGAGAAGGGGGGACAAAGCAGAGAGAGAGGAGGGCAGTTAGAGGAAGGACACGGGCAAAAAATGACGCAGGGTAAAGCAGGGAAGGTGAACCGCTGCCTCACCCGCAGCAGAAAGCAGGACCAGGACCCAGAACGTCAGGGAGCCTCGGTGAGCAGGGAGGATGGGACTCTGACACCCAGCCGTGCACCAAGGAGGACACCAGAAATGGACCCAGGAGAAACCACCACTTGTTCAAGATTTCCACCAAGAAGAACAGGAGAGAGCAGAACTAAAACACAACCCGGAAAACAAAGGAGCAAGAGAGAACCTTGAAAATGCTTGGCCAGCCTTGGATAGTCTCAGGAGGGAATGAAAGGTCAAGCATGCTGGGCAGGAAGGGGCTGGAGCATGTGCAGACAGGCTGGGTCTCACACGGGGAGGGAGAAGGAGAAGGACTGGCGTCAGCTTACCTACTGCAGTCAAAAGACTGAATCAGGGATTCTCTTCTGTGTTGTTGTTGCCCCTGGAATAGCTCAGACTCCATCCTTGTTATCTAAGCACAATGCTTTTGTGTTTCTGTGTCTTTCTTGCCCTAATCTGGGAGCATTTTCCTGGAAGACATCATCTATTACTCGTTACATCACCATGACCACCCCAGTGTCTGGCACAGAGCAAACACCCAACATGCACTTGGTGGATTCATTAATCAATGGCAAGGCTGCCGACTTGGCAAGTCAGAGGACAACCCAGACCAAAAAGCATATTATAGGCTACATCAATTTTCAAGAAGGCCTGGATATGGTAAACCTGATTAAAATATTCCACAGTTCAATTATGAAATTAAAATTGGATGAATGAAATAATTAAAGGAAATTTCAGTGCCCTAATGAGCAGAGATACTAAATGAGATCGGATGACACCACATCAAAGCCCGGGTCTGGTCTGTGTCTGAGGTGTTCATCCTCATTTCAGAATTAAACACTCAGCGATGATCCATTCTGTATATGTTAGTCTTGGAGTTGGTGTTTCTGTATCTTGATCACTAAAACAGATCAAGAGTGAAGGCAAGAATATGAGGAGATAGAAAGGGAGAGAGAAGAAGAATGGTAGCAACAACAAGGAAGAAAGAGGTAAATATTCAAATCAAGACATTCAATGCACAGTCAGAGACACTCCTCAGAATTGGATGGGGACAGGTGATCAAACCCAGTTTCCCAAGCAAAGTGACCAAACCAACAAGAGGAATCTTGCATACCTGCTCCAAAGCCAGGCCACTCAGATCTGCAGTAATAAAAACTTCCTGTTTGTATAATACCAGTGATGGTGGCATTGCGTGGGTGGTGATGAGATACACAAAGTCCCTGCACTCAGCTTGGGAATACAAATCATTCTTGCAGAAGACTGATTAAAATGTGTCAGTCGATGACCACAGTAACTCAATCTAAGATTTTCTACCCACGATGTAAATATGGTGATCGTGATAATAAAATATGTTCTCTCTATTCACAAGTTTTGTCATCTCAACTAGGTATTCAGCCTTCATAACCACCCATATTTCAACTAATTATGGCTACTATTCCCTACTTCTCAATAAGTGTAAGGAAGAAAAGTTAATGAGAACATGATCAGTAGTACTCCACAGGGCAATAAGGAGTTGTTCAAAGCTACTGCAGTACTGGTCCAGTGTAATTCAACTATTGTGTTTCCAAGTTAAGTACGAGGCATTGCACTGGACCATTAGCAAGTGGTCAGAGAATGCCAGTTGAACCATGGACATTTTGACAGGGGATACAGGTGGCATTGCTGCTCACCTGAAATGCCTGTCCCCAAGAAGAAACCAACCCTCCTTTCAATTTTACAAGCCCTGTGGATTATTAAATTAAATAGCCACCTTGCTGATAGTCAACCATAGTGTTACCACCCCCTAGCTATTCATGCTAAAATTGCTAATAAGTTTATTGATTCCAAAAACCAAATGGATACATATATAAATCAACAAAGCAAAATGTCTATAGAATACTGTGGTCTAAAAGAAAGGCGGGAAAAGTTATGATATAGTGTCCAGTAAAATGGTACCATTGGCTCACTGTGTGATTTTGGGAGAATCATTTTCCCTCTTTGGGTCAAAGTTTGCTCTTTTAAAAAAGAACAAATCAAAATAATAAAGAATAAATTAAAAATAGAAATTATTAAAATACATGAATCATTTTCTCATTTTAATGGATGGTTTATAATATTATTTTCACCTTATGGAAAGAAAAAGAAAGCTGGTGAGTTCAAATCAGCAATGCTGTCTACCAAATAATTTGGTTCTTTGCTGGCAGATACATGGTGGGAAAGCTACCTCTACCCCTGATGAAGTTAGACATGTCCATGTGACTTGTCTTGGCCCATGAAATGGGAGAAGTGACATGCACCGTCTGCAGTCATCAGGCTTAAATAATAATGCCAGCTCATTCCACCCTCTTTCCCCCTGACATAGATATGGTCATCTTGAATATTATCTGGACCTGGAATGACTAGAGTGCATGAATAGCTAGGCCTGCTGACCCCTGTTAACTCACTAAGACTGTGAGCCTCTGTTGTTATTACAGCACAACCCAGCACACCCTGACTGATACAGTGAGCTATTATAAGGGAGGAAAAGACAATCCAATTCCAAAGCAAAGAATTCTGGTGAAAGAGGAACCTGTGAAGCCAAGAGTTGAAACTGTTTTGAATTAAATGCAGGGTCATTGTGTCATAACAGGACACCAGATTACCTCCAAGTGTTCCTGTAATACCTCTAGAACATGCGTGCAGATTCGTATTCCCCAGGAACATCCAGGGCTGGATTGTTCTGTGATGTGGTTGATGTTGTGGTTAGATATGGGAAGGTTTGGTGCATCAGCAAGTGGGAGAACTGGAGTACCAGAACCATCTCTGATAGGTTGGGGAGCCTGTATGTGCCCCTGGCCACATCAGACAAGGGAAGAGGTAAAGCTGGCCTGCAGTATCTTTAGGTGCTCAGTGACTGGGGGAGACTGAGACCCTCCAGTTGTATTCAAATTCTGGAAATCTATGAATTTGAGATTCCATTGCACTTGGAAAAGATAAATAACAAAAGCCCCATTACTGGAGGTCTCTCTAAAAAACAAACAATGGCAGGCAGGAGGTGACTTTGTATGAAAGGAGAGACTGATTTTGAGCAAGGCATTCATCTTTCCTTGAGTAAGGCTAGTGCCCATGCCTGGAGGGAATGGGCTTAATAAATGGTGGCGGTGGAATGTAGGTTAGCTCCAGAAGGAGATCGTGTCAGTGGGTTATGAAGCACTGGAGGAAGTGACTGATGAGGCTGTGTCCTCTGCTGCCCCTGAAGCTCACCAGGAAGGAGACGGAAAGTCTTTCTCAAAGTCAGGTGGTGAGGAGCAAGCCCAGGCCTCTTCAAGTCAGAGTTGGATTGGGGGCCGCTGGGGGAGACAATAAATAATACTCCCCTCTACCAGCTTCTCAGCAAACACAAACCAGATGAATAGCAGGCAGATGGAGGTCAAAATATCATCTTCTTTTATAAAACATAAAAGTCTAAACTGATAGGCATTGTTTAGAGTAAGGGCCAAATGGGCCTGTCAAATGATCTGCAGAATGAGAACAGCCTGTCCCCTGGTCCCAGCCAATGGTGGCCTGAGGCAGCCTTCCTGCTGCTCAAAGGGGCAGGAGCCTTGGAAGAGTCTTCAGCCTCATGCTCTCTGCAAGCAAATTGCTCTCTAAGGGCAAAATAGATCTGAGCTGAGCTGACCATGCCGTTTTAGCTCATCAATCCTCCAATCAGAGAGCTAACTGGTGTGGCTGAGACAGAGCAAGAAAAGCAAATAGCATTTCATCTGGTGGACTCCCCATCATGAGAGAGGCATCAGGTTTTGGGGGCAGGGGCCTCTCTCTCTGACACCAGTTGCTTCCCATATATTCTCCACTTAGTGATAGTCATATGCTATATCTAACCCTCCATGCTCCTGATTTCATGTAGTCTTTTTACAGCTTGGGGTGGAAGGAGCTAACTCCATACTCAGAAATGAGCAAACTGTTAAAAGAGGTTACCAGCTGGAGAAGAAGAGGCTGCAGGGGTCCCCAAGCCTTCTGATTCTACTTTTGTTTTTTTGTTGTTTGTTTTGTTTGTAATTTTCCCCTTTGCTTTTATGAATTAATAACTGTTCACAATTTAGGTACTCATATTTATATTAAATTATTTTTGACACTAAAAGTAACACTGACCATGAGACTCACATAATGTTTTTGGAGGATGGTATACCTAGTAGCAGAGAGACACAAAATAGGAAAGAATCCTGGATGCCCACACTTCTGCCCTTTATGTTTTACAGACCAACGTGCTACTAGCAAGAAAGGAGGAGGAATTTGCTCAGGGTTGGGAATTGAACCTCGCCGTTGTAACTCATGGTCTTTATTCTGTTCTGGCCCTTTTCCAGAATACTGGACCCATGAACCCAATGTGCACCCAAATAAGTGCACCTGTTCATCTCAGCATCAGCATGGCCAACGGTGGGAGCTGAGCCACATCTTACATGCCATCACCTGGATGACCTTAGGCAGGTCATCTAGATATTTTGCATTTGGTGGTTTTTCTTATCTCAAGCCAAAAAAAAAAAAACAAAAAGAAGAAGAAGAAGATCGTGGTATTGAAACAGCCTTGCTTATGGATTTTTCAAAGTAAGAGAAAATTTTACAAGTAACTAAACAGAAGCAAAAGAAATGTTTGGTATTTGAGCTGCTTCTGCCTGATGGAGTATGTCCTGGGAAGGTGGGTGTTATCGATTCTGCATGGGACTATCTCACCCACAACTCTTTGGTCCAGGGGGAGGTGGCTGCCTTCAATACTTGTAGCCCTGTCCATACTTATGGATTGAAATCTTCTTTTAAGTCCCTTGTAATTTTTTTGCCTTTCTAATTTATGACCAAGATGCCTCAAGCTTTAAACTCAGGCCCAGGGCTCTAGAGAGTATGTTATTTTTCAGCCTGAGGGAAAGGCCCCAGGACCAAGCAGATAGAGAGAAGGGATGGACCCACATGCTGCAACCCAACATATTTTGGAAATGTATTAAATACTTTTCCGAAGGGAGAGTTTCCATTTTAAGTTAATAAACCACCTCAAGGAAGGAAATGGAGCAGAGCAAACAGACAACTCATTACTGAAACACTTTGGTCCAAAATTTGTTTTCCCCAAGTTTAGTAATAATGCAGTAGGAGGAAAAAAATATTTTCAAAGGATATGCTACCTCTGCGGATGGAAGATTCTATAGGCTTAACAGTTTCTGGTGACCTTCTTACGTGTCTGAAAATGTAGATCCACTGGGCCACCAAATACCTGTGAACCATGTACATAACACTATGGAGAGAGGAGGACAATGGGAAATACTGGGATGGACAAAGAGGGAAAGGAATCACAGAGGACTGCAAAACGTAAGTCTAGTGACTAGCAGAAGAGATTAGTCAGTCTGTAACTATCTATGAGGAGCCACCAACCTCATCTTGGAGCTAAAACAGAGAACAAGACCACTTGCCTCATGGAGCACATATTCTTGTGGAACAATGTTGGCCATCAGCAAGAAAGCAAATTATTTCTCTGAGTAATCAGTACTATTGGAAAAAGAAACTAGGCAGCTCTGACTGAGAGTATCTGGGGCAAGGAAGAGGGAAAGGAGGGTGTAGGAGATGCTTTGAGCTGCAAACTAAACAGCAGGAAGGAGTCATCACTGTTAAAGGAATGAAACTTCTGGCTGAAGGGAAGAGCAGCTGCCAGGGTCCTGAGATGAGAAAGGGTTTGGTGTGCAGAAGTAATAAAGGGGAGGCCAGTTGCACCTGAGCAGAGTGAGCTGGAAGACGGTCTTGGGAGATAAAGTCAGAGAGGGGGCCTAGGTGCCCCACACACCAGATTAGGATAATGCAAACCATTCTGGTCCCCAGCTCCTGCAAAAGCCCCCTTAGTCAGCAGCGACTCTGCATGCAGGGGGTCTGGATAGTCTTCAGGATAGAGAAGAGGAACGACACCTGAGCCATATGGGGAGGCAGGAGCTGCTGAGTGTTAGGACAGGGCTCTCAACCCTGATGCCTGTTGGATTCACCCGGGGAGCGCTCAGTATGTTGATAACCCATTTCACCTTCAAAGATGTGACTTAATTGCTAGGGGATACAGCCTGTATCTTTTATAATCTCTCATGATTCCAGGGTGCAGCTGGGAGTGTGGATCTTCACTAAATGCTGAAAAGGAGGGAGAGGTTCAGAGAAGTAAAGAGTCCTAACAATAAAACAAGTCTCATCCACCGAGCTCTGCCTCCCACTAGTACTAGTTGCTGTCTAAGAATCTATCTGCCAGACTCTAAAATACTCATTAATTCATAAACTCTGAATAAGACACCTAACCTGCCTCCTACCCGAGGGGCTGAGCAAGGTGGCCCTGCTGGGACGAGGGCAACAGGCCCACATGGCTCTTCCCTGCCACACGATGGCCACAAATAATCTGACTCTCCAAAACCCCCATGTGCCGGTGTGAGCGACTCTGGTCCACAGCTTCAGTACTGATTCCAACGTGGAATCTTGAGATCAACTCTCCTGCATGCGCTCTGCTCTCCGTTCTCCTACAGGCACTACTCCCCACCTCACACCCTCACCTTCCATTCCAACAAGGCAAACTCACTTCCTCTTTGTGGGTGAGTCCCGATTCAAGCAAACCCTGTATTCATCTCCTTGGTTCTTCCCAGGGTACATTTTCTGATTCATGGTTCATACTCCACCCTGTGTGGAAAGGCTTTTCTCATACATTCCACATCTGTAAATAAGGAAATCTGAGGATCAGAGAAGGTAATCAACTTACCCAATGTCACCAGCTTAGTAAGAAAGGGAACCAGGGCCCAACAAAGATATTCTGACAAAAAATGCTGCCCTTTTACCTATTGTACTTTTCACCATGTACTTTGACTGTGACCCCAAAGGAAAGCTCATCATTCTCAAAGTTAATTTTTTTTTCCTTAATCTTTAGGCCAGATTACTTCCCTTAATAACACAAACTGGGTGATTTGGTCTCTAAGAATCAGGTTAATCCTTTCTCACACAACTTTTCCCTAAGGAGATTTCAAGGGAGTATTTGGAATTAAAAAACACAAAAACAAACCTTGAAGAAGCATACTGGGGAGAAACCAAACCAAGCCACCTGTTTGCAACCACATTTCCCACTGTGTCAGCAATTCACAGATACGGGTGCAGGCCCAGCAGGTCAACCAGGTTGGGGATGAGGCCTCCTGGCAGGGAGCATAATCTGTTTCAGTTCAGATGTATGTCTCCTGTAGATCAATGTTTTCTTAACATATTACATTTTGCATTAAAAAAAAAAAAACACAAGATAATGATGTGTTTCGTGAGATTTCTATTTCCATTAGGCTAATGTTGAAAAAAAAAAAAAACCCACAATCTGACTCCCTGCCCCTATCCTCCACGGCTGTAAAATCACAAATCAGGCATAATAATAGAGTTCTCCTTAAGGATTCACCGAAGCATTGCAGTCAGCCTGGTGGACCAATAAGGAAATTTGCATTGTGCTTACAGGATGGTTTTATTGATATAAATGGACTTCTGTTCCCAAATGACTGAGGAGTGCTTCCTGGGGCCTTGGTGTGACTCCACACATAAATCCTTTTGCTCTGTTCCTGGGTTTCTGGAAAAGGCCAGCCATGGCCTCCCTGATGGACCTGAGCAGTGTGAGCGTAGTGAAGCATGGAGAATAGGAAGCAATCAAAACATCTCTTCATAAAGCAAAACAAAATGTGATTCCATTGCAGTCACCATGACAGAGGAAAGGGGGTATGATTGTTCAGATCCACACTCGTCTGGCCAGGGTGAACCTAGGCTCCAGTTCAGGCCTCAGACAAGGCCAGTAGCAAACTGAGCTGGACGGGAAGGGCAGAGTCACACTCAGCGTGAACTTCTCAACTCAGGAGTGACACTGGTAGCATGGGACAACTGAGTGGAAATGGGGTACAGTGCACAACAAGGGGCAGAGACCCACAGAGATCCACAGAGCTCTGCCCAGCCCCTTGGCCTCACCCCTAGACTCTGTGACCTCCTCTCCAGAGGGCTCACAGCTGAAACTTTATTCAAAAGATGGTCCTGGTGCTACCAGAGCCACTTCCTGTGGGCAAACTGAGAGCCATTGCAGGACCCTGGGGCAGTTCATCACCAACTGGCAAGTACAGGGTAGGAAAGCTTCCTTGCCTGGAGACACACACACGACAGACTGATGTGGAATTTGACTCCAGAGCTCCCCACAGGGTCCAGCTCAACTCAGGAAGGCCTCTGAAGCGAGACAGATGTTTCCGTTAGCTTGCTTCCATGCGGGTTCTCCTGAAATCTCTTCCTTCATGATTCATCTCCACTCAAATCTCTATCTCAGAAACCAGGACCTGAGCTGACTCAGCACCCAAGAGCCACGGCTCAATCAGGTGGACAGAACCAGAGTCAGACGAGAAGGGACAAAGAAGCCGAAATCAGGCAAGGTATGCCAGACAGGAGGAGGAAACGCCAGAGGGAGCCCAGGGATCTGTGACCTAGAACCTAGCTGGGGAGCTGGTCCATCCTCACAAAGAGTCCTTAAAGGGCCTCTAACACGCTAAGTTAGGTAACAAGTTATGCTGGAAGAGAACCAGAAAACTAGAGAAGGAACCGGCTCAGATTAATTCAAGTCTTTCCCAAGAATCCAAGTTGACTGCTTTAGGGAAAAAAAAAAAAGCATGGTAACTGAATTTCTGTATTTGAATAACATCCATCAGAAAGGAATAAAAAATGTTCTCTGGGCTCCCAGAGGAGAACAGGAGGAGTCAATATGTGGAATGAAGTGATGGTGGATCTGGGCTCAGCTTAAGGAAGATCATTCTAGTGACATTCATTTAAAGATGGCATGTCCTCTCAAAAGCTGGTGAGTGTCTGGTTGCTGCAAGTGGGCCACAGTGTTTCAGGCTATTACCAAGGGCAGGAGAGCATCTTTTAGGGAGGAGGTGGTGCTAGATACCTTGGGAGGTTCATTTCAGCTAAAGCTTAATAAATCATAGTTTCCTACTCTGCTTCCAGTCTCACAGAGTTCCAGAGCAACTAGATCAACACTCCCAGCCCACTTTATTTCCTTTGGGTTTCTTTAGCTTCTACAAAATATTCAATAGGTAAAAAATAATGTCAAAATGAGCATACCAAATCAGCAGATATAACTTTTGTTTATTTCATTCTTTTAAAATAAGAACAATAATAATAGTGATCAAAGTAAAAAATCTCACCTATTATTTTGCTAATACAGATCATTTTTTTAAAGGCAACTGACATAAGTTTAAAAGGAAAGATTAATCTTTCCAAAATCATTAAATCGGCAACATTACATTGGGTTTTGCTGAGAACAGATAAGAACTTTATTACACTCTAGTCATGGTCCACAGAACAATATTTGGGAAGCCATACTCTTATTTGTATTTGTTTTAACTAGTTATACGTGAAAATAGAATGTACTTTGATACATCATATATAATGGAGTATAATTTCTCGTTCTTCTGGTTGTACATGATGTAGAATACCACTGGTCATGTAGTTATATATGTACATAGAGTAATAATGTCTGATTCATTCTACTATCCTTCCTACCCCTTCCCCTCCCTACACTCCCCTCTACCTAATCTAAAGTAACTCTATTCTTTTCTAGCCCCAACCCCATTGTGAATTAGCTTTTTAAAGAGTGAAGCTATATTCTTTAAAAATAAAAATCTATGTCCAGTGAAATCTCCCCATGTTGCTACCTTTGATTTCCATGACTTAAAGGAAACATTTAGGTAATAGCAGAAAATCTCTTTCAAATTTCCATGGCTGAATGTAACTTTCCAGCAATAATAGAGTCAAATTGCCAGAATTCTATACATGCACACCCTCACAAATAATTGGCACCTTGAGTTCATAAAGCATTTTCATCTCCCTATGTCCCTGGATGCTCCTAGCAAGCATGCATTGGAAGACAGAATTGCATCATTACTGCAGCATCACAGGTGGCTGGGGTCCTGATTGGGCATGAGATAAACAATGTCTAAAACTGGGTGAGCTTCCACTTACTGGATAATGTCTGCTTATTTACACAGGTGCACTTGTCCTTAAGAAGTGACTCTAACAAGAACACATGGCCTACTCGAGGGTGCAGGGAGAGGTCAGGAAGGCTTCCTGAAGAAAGGAAAGCTGGGGAGAAAGTAGACAAGGTGCTCCCAGTGGAGGGAGCAGGCTTCCCAGAGCAGGGTCATGTCAGAGAAGGGAAAATGCAGTGGATATTCCAAGCAGAGAGGGCAGCAGGTGGGAAGAACCACAGCAAGAAAGACTGGGCTCGCACAACCACAAGCTGTTCCAAGAGCCGGGCGAGATAAGCAATGCTCGAGAAAGGCCTCAGAGACGAGCAGGCTCATGCTAACAACCCCTCTCCTTGGTACCTCTGTACCCCCTGCCTTCTCTGGCCCTATAAGTGGGACCAACTACCCCACTTCTCAGTGAGAAACTGGGACATCTCCCTCCACGTCTCCCTTCCCACAGCCCCACCAGCAGCAGTCACCAGGTGGTTGGTTCCATTTCCCAGTCTCATTCTAGGTCCAGTCAGCCTCATCTTACGAGGCTGGGAGCCTCTCAGCAGGGGCCCAAAGGACAAGCCTCACCCTTCTCCAATCTGTTTCCACAGACCAGCCTCAGCAACATGTTACAGGTAAAGCTGATCACTTTTCTCTTTGCATAAAATCTCCAATAGTTCTCAACGCACTTAGAACAAAATCCAGGCCCCTCTCATGGTCCCCAGGACCCTTTGCAGCGTCCTCCCTGCCTCTCCCCTCCCCTCACAGCGTCCTCTCCCTGAAGGCTCAGTGCCGCTCACCTGCTCCACCTGGGCCTGAAGATGCTGCTTCCCAAGTCATGTTGCTCCATGTGCAGAGCCCTCCTTGCCAGGTCCTCATGTCAGCCATCCCGAGCCGTCCACTGAGGCACTGCTTTCCCATGGGAGATTTCTGTGTCCCTGAACTCAGGAGCTGAGTATCCCACCCCCACCAGTCACTCTCAAGACACCATAACTTCTCATCCTCTCCTTCTCTCATTCTTTATATTTTTCTCCCCAGTGCAAAAATATCATCCAAGGAAGCAGACACCAGGTCTGGTTTTGTTCGTGTATGCCCAGGGCCAAGCTCGAGGGCTGGTGCACTGCAGGGGTTAATTCGATTGGAGGGACAAAAAAGATAATTGATAAAAAGATGATCTATAAAGATATTTACAACTGGCCTCCCACATATGTGGGTTTCCTAGGCATGAATCCAACCAATCATGGGTCAAAAATATTTGAAAAAATTTTGTCTGTACTGAACATGCACAGACAAATTTTTCTTGTCATTCTTTTTAAACAATACAGTATAACAATGATTAATACAGCATTACATTGTATTAGGTATTGTAAGTGATTTGAAGTTTAACAGGAGATTTAAGTAGGTTGTGTGCAAATTCTATAGTATTTCATGTAAGGGGACTGACCATCTGTGGATTTTGGTATCCACACTGTCCTGGAACCAATCCCCAAGGACACAGAGGGAAATGGTGCACTGAGGAGTTTGATGGTTCGTGAAAGTAAGAAGGATCTGATGAGAGGTTTAATCAGGGTCTGGTCAGCTTTGCTCTAGAGGAGGAGGGAGCAGGGCTAGGGATGCATGGAGAAACAAGCCAGGTGCGAGCAAACTGCTGCCATGGGGTGAGTGGTCCTTGTTGAGACCTCAGGCTGGACAGTGTGTGTAGTGCAGAGGAGAGTGCCGAGCCATGAAGTGGGCAGAACTGGCAGAACTCACCAGCTGCCTGGATGCCATAGGTCCAAAGGAGTGGCATCAGGGCATGATTGGACCTGGACAACTGGCAGGTTGATGATGCCATCCAAGGAGAGGACCCAGGAGCAGGAGGTGTGTGGGACATATCATTTCATGAGGCTGCCATAACAAATTACCATAAACCAGGGGCCATAAGTCAACAGACACAGATTATCTCCTGGTTTTGGAGGGCAGAAGTCTGAAAGAAATTGTTAGCGGGGCTGGGATTTTCTGAAGCTTCCGAGGAAGTGTATTAGGGTTCTCCAGAGAAACACAGCTGATAGGATCAACAGGTAGGTAGGTAAAATGATGATGATAGATAGATAGACAGATAACAGATAATAAATTAGATAATAAAAAGATAGATGCATGCATACACATATAGATACATGCAGATACGTAAAATAATTATTACATGGAACTGGGCCACATGATTATGGAGGCTGAGAAGTCCCACGTTTATTGTTTGCAAAGTAAAGGCTCAGGAAAGCCCAAGTCTGTGAGCCAGGGGAAGTGATGGTGTTAGTCCCAGTCCATAGGCAGGAGAAGACGGATGTTCTGACTCAAGCAGTCAGGGGAAAAGGGCAAACTCTTCCTTCCTCCATCTTTTATTCTAGTCGGGCTCCCAGTGGACTGAATGAAGCCCACCTACATTGAAGAAGGCCATCTGCCTTAGAAGTCCATGGAATCAAGTGCCAATCTCTTCCAGAAACACCCTCAGGCATACCCAGAAGGGAGATTTAATCAGATACCTACAGGCCCAGTCAAATCGAGGCATAAAATTAAGCTTCACAGGGAGAACTGGCCCTATGCCCTTCTAGTTTCCCAAGGCTCCTATCAATTCTTGCTGCTGCTTGGTTTGTACACACATCACTCCAGTCTCTGCCTCTCTCTTGTTGCCTTATCCCCTCTGGGAGACTAGTTTAGATCCTTAACCCATAACGATTTCTTGCTCAATAATAAATTCATTCCATATATTCACATCATCACTATGTTTGATTTCCTAGCTGATAACCAAAATAAATCTGGCATGAAATAATATACCAACCAAGCTATGGGAAGACTGTGTGGTTTTAGTGTCTAAAATGGGGATTGGGGGCTCATAGTTAGGTGCATTCATCTTTTATTCAGCCATTGACTCATGAAAGAATGATTTGCTGGGCAGCCCAGGTATGCCAGGCACTGGGTAAAGCCAAAAGATGCAACGGTGCACTGAGGAGTGAACCTCAGGTGATCACTGGGATCCTCAGCCCCAGTCATACTGGCATTTGAGGCGAGATCGTTCTTTGCTGTGAAGATATGCCCTGTTCATAGCAGGATGTTTATCAGTGTTCTGCCTTGACCCACTGAATGCCAGCAGCGCTTTCTACCCCTCAGTTATAAGAGCCAAAGATACTGTAAACATTTCCAAATGTTTCCAGAAGACAAAATAATTCCAAGTAAAGAGTCATGAATGTGGGCTGAATGAATTTCTTAAGCAAGATATTCCTGGCACTGACTTGAAGAAGAGCATGGGAAAAGGGTCCAGAGTCCCAAGGTTCTGCTTGGGGGCAGGGAAGGTGGAGAGTGAGGCAGAAGGTAGACAAGGGAGGTTCTGATCCTGGGAGAGTGGGAGACAGGCTAAACCAACTCATTTGGAAATCTTCCAAATTTTAACAAAGGGCACATGCATACCAGAGTCCAAATACGAAGATCCACAGAACTGAGGCTCCGATCCTGCCTTTTTCCTACCAAATCCAGCACCTTTCCTGTAAGAATCCAGAGTGAGCGCCAACTGAGCAGCATAAACACTCTCACAGATCTTCTCAAGGTTAGGCTGACACTGTGGACATCCTTCGCAACAGATGGAGTTAAACAAAACAGAGCCCTGCGCTGTGCAAAATACAAGAATCTGTGCTGAGCCTGGCTCTCTTTTCCTTCTAATTTCCCTAAACCCCTTGATTTAAATACCCAACTTTTGTATTAACTCACTAGAATAATTGACATCTCAATATCTCCCTCTCTTTGTCACCTGTTACTAAATATACCCTCTCCTCAGCAAAGTTTTCAGATTGACTGCTCCTGACAGACAACACAGATTTCAACATTTACACAGAAGTTGTCTGTCAAAAAGAGAGAGAAAAAAAAGAAATAGAAAAAAAAATGGCCTATTTTAGGATGTCTCTTTGCCTAAAACACAGGAAAGAGAGGAGGGAGAACTCTCTCCCGAGCATAACAGCAATTTATTCCAGGATGCAGTCTTGCTAGAGATGTTGCTAGGCAACCTCCTGGCAGCATGTCAGGGGGCAAAGGGAGACGGAAGGCAAAAGAGACACGGAGGCCTGGGCACCACAGGACACGCTGAGACCTGCCTGGGGCACCACCCCCCACCCCTTCCCCTGATGGGAGGGCAACCTGGGAGGTGAGTTGAATTTCCATGGCCTAGAAGCCAGTAAGAGAGAAGCCACCCCAAAAGCACAGCCTGAAACTCAGCCACTCTTGCTGGCGTTTTGTCTGCCATGGAATGAGCTCAAGCTTGGGAGTCAAGCAGAGCTTGGTTTCTCCATCTTTAACAGCAATCGTGGTCAGAGCTACATCAGAGCAACATGGTGGGGCTCCACTGTGCATCCAGCCACCTCTACTTTCCCTCTTCATGGTATCCACCAAATTACGTTGGAATTTTCTGTTCCTTGTGTGCCTGTCCCCAGTGGGGCTGTGTGCTCCAACACAGGGACAATGACACCCGTCACCACTCAGAGATGAGGCCACTGTCTGGAATGCAACAGGGTCTCATGAAATAACTGTGTTTTACTGGGTCTGAAGCAAGACTCCTAAGAGTGTTGTGCAAGAATAATTCTCCAACCTCACCCACAGTTCTTCCTTGTCTCCAGCCGTCCCTGGACCTTCTTCCCACCCTCCCAGCCGTAATGTCATCACCTTCACTTTATCAGCATACCTGTCATTACTTCCAGAGTGAACTGGGAACTCTAAGCCATTGTTCCCTCTCCCCCTGTGACTTCCCATTAACTCCTCTTCATACCCTGAAACTCAACCCATGCATTGCCTCCTCTCTGAAGTGCCTTGTGTTTTTACCTAAGTGGCTAATGTGCAGGTTGTGATCATGACAATGGAGAGTAGAGGGACTGCGGCATACCACTAGACCAAGCTAAACCACTCAAGAGGGAGCTGTCCCTCTGTGACCTCAACTATTCCTAATTATTGGATAGTTACTAATTGTCTCTTGCCAAAGAGAGTGAGTGATAGACAGATCGAACATGAAATCCAGTTCCCTACAGATCTAAGTCACTCATTGCCTCTAACATGCAATGCATAACATTCTTTCATTAATTCAAATACTTGAAGATCGCTAATTAAGCATGTTTTACATCAGTTGTTATGGGGGATACCGGAATATAGAGTATTCTTTTACTCATTCAGTTCAATGAAAGGCACCATGCTATTCTCTCTCTAGTTGCTCACTACAACACAACAGGGGACTGGTTTGTTTCCTGTGTGAAGTGGTCTTTTCTCCACACCTGGGCCATCAGCACCTTAGTGAAAGCTTGGGTCTCACATCTCTGCCTGCCCATAGTTACTGGTTTGGGCTTGATGTCTTCTTGTGAGTATGACTTGAGTTCCTTGTATGCTTCCTCAATCTAATTTACTGCAATTGGATTCCACAAGACAGAGAAGAAAGAAACACCCACACAGCACCTACCACACATCTTGTGAGTCCTCTGCATTTTCTCATTTAATCCTTGCAACAGCTCTTGAAGGAAGGGACCATTACTCCTACTTCCAGCAGATGAGAAAACAGTTCAAAGACAATAAACAACTTTCCTGTGGCTGGTCCCTGGTATACTAATTCTGAAGATGGGATTTCCCTCCATGTTCCCTTCACACAGCTTGCTACGTCCAGTGGGCCTCAATGGATGGTTAAGAAGACCCGCACACAGAACAGGAAGAAAGGGTGTCAGAGTAAGAACCGATATGGCAAAGGCAGGACAGCGCATGGCTTTAGGGAACCAAGAGTGCCTGGCAAAGCCACAGCAGAGGGGTAAAGATAGGCATGTGGGAGCTACAGTCATAAAGGAGATTCGGGGCAAGGTGAGATATGTCTTGAAATTCTTTGCTTGGTGCTCAACCTCATGGTTCCAACCTCCCTGTAACTACTCAACAACAGCAGTCCCATATTCCCCATGTGGAAAACCAGAACTAATTCCAGAGGTGGACTTGGGGAGTCTCAAGACCCACACCCATGCTACATTCACCTTGGCTCGACTGAGCAACTTGACCAAGACGTTCAGTCAGAGGCATCTGCGCGGGCCACTTCCTGCCGCAAGCGTCCCCTGTGTCAGGTGCTCCCCTACGCTTCCTCAGCAGGTGAAGTGCCCAATCTGTGATGATTACAGTGAGCCATTTCTCGTTTTCATCCAAATAACAACAACTAGGAATCAGTTGAGAAGCCCACCTTATCTCCTGAATTTAAACTGCCCCTAGATGTACACGACAGGGCACAGAGCAAAGGAGGCTTTATTGGGCCTGAAGTGAGTCGGAGCACATGTCTGAATTCCAGTCCCCTGGGAATGACAAACTCCTCAAGGCAAAGAGCAGGTTCTCCTGCCAGATTTGGGGATCAAAAGCATCTGAGCTATGGCCGTTAATTGGTCTATTCTTAATTATAGTCATTTTTCATGCTAGGGAGTGGGATGAGGAGGCAGAGTGAGGGTTTTATTTTTAACGATGCACTTTCCGTGAGAAGCGTGGCCCCCATTTACAGCAACAAACGGAATCCGTGCCAAGAAGATGGGGCTGAATTATTAAGTGCAAATAATTAGGCCCTTAGTTCCTGGATTTGGGGAAAGGAGTGCTCTGTGCAGCACAGGGGTGGAGAAAGTACCATTTATTTCGAGTTTTTCATCATTTAAAATGATAATTAGTGAGAGATAATATGCCTCCGTAGCCAATTTCGCCTCTGATTATTTGCTTGAATATGGTAATTGTGTGGTTTTGTTTTGTCTCCCTTCGACATGCCTCCTAGAGTCCTTGTGATTTTTTAGGGGGTTGGGGGACTCATTATTATCTCTCAGAGTAAGTATGGAAATACATAATTAGACATTATTCATGGTAGAAGGAGCCAGGTTCCGAGCGGTCTCTGTGGTACCATGCGCTGAGCTACGCGGGGACTCTCAGTATCAGCAGGACATCGTTTTCCCAAAGACTTCACGGTTCCATCTTGTGGGGCTGTTGCCTGTGTAGGACTCAGGCAATGGGAGACCTGCTTGCTGGTCCTTGCTCTGCCCCACCCACCACTGCTCTGACTTCACTGAGAATTGGGGAAGGTCGTAGGTCATTTCAAACACACTGAGTTTGTCTTTCTACAGTTTTCTCCTTCATTTCTTCACTGCCAGTGGCAGATGGTGTCAAATCCCTTCTCTGCCTTAGAATGCTTGAGTGCCCTAAAGAGGGGGCAGTGGGGGGCTGGTGTGGCCCCACCAAGGAAGGCTATTCCATGCAGCATGGACACATAGGAGCCTGGGAGGTGCAGCCTCTCACTCTCATCATCAGACACAAAACACCAGTGTCCAGGTGGCTCTGAGCTTCCAGTGAAGGATCGTGCCATATCATCGCTGGGCAGCCTGGAAAGGAACAATCCAGAACAGTGGGAATTAGGAAGTTACCCAAAGGCCAGGAGGAACGGGGCAGAGAGGACCAACCACGAGTGAGGGCTACAGTCCAAAGTAGGCGTGCTGAGCCTTCATCCAAGGCTCCATGCAACCTCAGGAAATGCCATCTGTGGGAAGAGACAGGGGCCAGGCTGCAGAGGGCCAGCTGCTTCATGCTGGATCCCTGACTCCTCAGAGCACCATCAGTGACCTGACTGCGGCCATTTCCCCAAATCCCACCTCCTCCCCCTCATCCCAGCCCTGTCTTCCCTGACCGGTGTCCCATACCACAGCCACTTTGCACTTCCTGGGGCTGTCTAGAGTGTCCCACACTTTCTGTTGATTCTGAGGCTTGTTTGTCCCACTATCCGGAATGTCTTTGTCTTCCCTCCTTGCCTAGACAACTCTGAATCATACTTTAAAAGAAATTTCAAATATCTCTTCCTCTGGAGACCTCCTCAGTGAGGGTCAAGTGCACCTCCCTGGTATCTCCATGACATCCCACACTTATTCCAATAGCACATTTACCCAGCACTTGGTCGGTGCTCCACAAATGCTTGGCCGGTGACGCTAGCTCCCTCCTGCTGAACCCTGAGCCTCATCGCTCACAGGGTCCTCTGAACTGGTTGAGTTCCCTTGAGTGGAGCTGGCATCCGTCGAGTAGGGTTGACATGGGTTCAACCAGTGGTGCTGAGTTAGTACTGAACCAACACAAGGCAAAGGGAAGGAGGATTTCCTCCCGTCAGCAAACGAGGGTGCCGAACAAACAGCCCTGGCTTCCCACTTTACTCAATGGCTCCTGCCCAACGGCATAGTGGAGAGAATAGAGCGAAGAAACTAGAACATTCCTACAAGGACCAAGTTGCTGCCCACTCAGTCACAGCCAGACCTGAACACTCAGATCTGAATCTTCAGGACCAATCTCCTCTTCAGGATCCCACCTTTTATCTCCATGAAGGGATCCCAAGAGCACCCCACGTGTAACATGTAATGGAGCACATCTCCTCGCACCCAAGCCCTCAACCTGTGCCACCCACACAGGAATCAGTCATGTGGGCTGGAGTAACAAGCCCAGGACAGAAAGGAATAGGAAATGTGTGAGTGAATCCCACTGAAACCAGCCCCCGAGGGCCGCCTTTCAGTGCTTCAGCGATCCCCTCTAGACTCATCTAGGGCCTGCGGCTCCTTTCCTCAGCTCCACCAGCTGCCAGCTGCCCTGCAAGCATGGCCACTACCCATCACCTTCCCTGCTGGGTGGTCAGCTTCCAGGGGCAGGACCAGCAAAGGCTGCTGCTGTGGATCAGTGTCCTTCCCTGCAGACTTCTGCCTAGAGGAGCCCCTCAAAATGTCTGTGAAGTTGGGAGAGGAGGCATCGAAGCCTGTTCTCTCCTCTCCAGAAGTTACCTTTTAGTGACAGCAGTGAAGAGTTTTCAGAAGTGACATTAACCATTATTAACATTATGATTGAAACAACAGTGACCTGCTCACAGCTTCACCCACTGCTGCATTCTGTTGTTGTTGTTGTTGTTGTTTGTTTATTTTGGTACCTGGAATTGAACTCAGGGGCACTCTACCACTGAGCCACATCCCCAGCCCTATTTTGTATTGTCTTTAGAGACAGGGTCTCACTGAGTTGCTGAGTGCCTTGCTAGGCTGGCTTTGAACTTGTGATCCTCCTGCCTTAGCCTCCTGAGCCACTGGGATTACAGGCGTGCACCACTGCACCCATCCGCCTCTGTTTTTTCTAACCCAGTGTTCTAAGAGATCGTTAGCATCAGGCCAGCAAGTTTCTCACACAAAGACCCAAGTGTATGTTAGGGTTAAGGTCAATGCGATAATATAGTTACCAAACACCATTTGGAGAAAGCCCCAAGAAAACATCACCTATTGCCCTAAAAACAGCTTTTGGAAGACCCAGTTCCCCATGACCAGCTGTGGTGCTTTAAGGAAAAAAAAAAAGTGTACATTCTCACATCTGAATAAGCCGTAAAATGTCTCTCCTACCCTGTGCTGGTCCTGTGTGCCCTCTTTGATTGATTTTCCAATCTGCAGACCTCAGATGTCTTGTTCAGTGACAAGAGAAAGTCAAAGAATGTTGGTAATACTTAGAAAGAGCAAGAAAGAAAAAGAACTCCGGCAGCTTCTTTGTACTTATTGCACAAAAAGCACCCTGAGTAGCATCACCCTGGAAAATAAGAAGGAGCCAGCACACAGCACCCGACCGTAGCACAAGCCATTCTGAGGAATGTCCCATGTGCATGGAATGTGGACATCTCCCTCCATTTCACTGTCATCACCTCTTTAAGAAATGGTTTCCCTTCCCCAAAGGGTCTTCTGTCCAAGATGCATGGCCTGTTTGCTTTACATTTCTGCCACTTTTAATGATGTACTTCGTTTGTTTGTTTCCGGCACATCCAGGCTCATGGGGAAGAAACTCTGGCACGCACTCTTGGCGACCTCTTACGACCACCCAGCACCCACCTCTGCATGGGGAGGGCTTTCTCCCTACAAGATCTCTCCATGTTGAAAAGTGCAGGGGTGGTGGCTAAATACTCCAACCTCTTCCCACTTCCAGCAGGACAACTATGGTTCATATTCTGCTCTGCATCCTGGTGTCCCCAGAAGGACTGACTGTTCGTTGCCTGTGGCAGTGACTTTCGTGACAATTTACACTTGGTTGGCTTCCTTCTCTTCACTGTCTTACTTTGCCCCTTCCTGACTGGTGTTTCTGGGACTCATCTTTTAAGTAAATCACCAGCACTGGAGTCTGAACGCAGGGTTAGTTTCTGGCCAACACCCTGGCCTGGATACCAGTCTTGCTTCAGACTTTTCTCCAAAGGAGTCACCCCTCCCATGGAGCAGGGCCCAGGACCTCTGAGGTCTTGGCAGCAGCAGTGCCCTGTAGATCTAATCCAGGCTTCTGGGAGGGTTTCTCTTGCCTTTCTGTGCAGAGTTTGGAGCTGAAGAAAGGGTCCAGGCCACAAAAGAACAAGTTGTAGAGATGTCAGATCAACCTGAGGAACACAGCTATAAGCAGAGCATCAAACACATGCAAGTGATCAGGGGACTCGTGGACAATTCAGACACTCCCAGGCATCTCTTCCTAAACTATGTGCTTGGTGAGTGTCTTCCAAGTGCCAAGGCTGTGGTCATGGCATCCCACCACACAGGACAGTCCTTCCAAACCAGTGTGTCCAACACCTTTTGAAAAAAATAAATGAATAAAATAACATATTTTTTTAAAGTGAAAAGAAAAAAAGTAACCCATTGCACCCTTCTATTGAAATGCAGGGAATAAACACAGAGACTCTCCCTGGCTAAGGTGAGAGAGCAGATCACACACTGGCCTTTCTACAGAAGATGTTGTGCTTGCCTCCTGACCCCTGTGCTGTTGGCATGGAAACAGCACACCTGGGCTCTGGAGTGCCTTCAGGTGTAGAGCAGGAGGATCTCCAGCAATCCAGGGAGGTGAGCTAGCCTATCCTCATGGTACTGGAGAAAGAAAACATCCAGAAATCTCCAGAAGTAAGCCGAGAATGGAACAAGTCTGCTTCTCAGCCTGCTTCTCTGCTTCCTCCACGGGCACTGCCCTCCCCGCCACTGGGCTGCATGTGGGCCCTTCCCTCCACCTGCTCCCAGGCTCCACTTTTATCTCCTAAGCTCATTTACTCTTCTTCAGACTTTGGCTCTTTGGTTGTTTTCTCCAAGAAAGTTCTCTTCGATTGTCAAGGCTGAGACCTGACCCCGTTTTATTAAGGTCCTCTCCAGTTCTCTTCGCTGTGATTCTACAACATCGATTTGACCTAAGCTCATCTTTTCTATGAACTCTTCAAAAGCAAGACCACATCTGTTTCTGCTCCTCGGGGTCCCCAGCATCTACTTCAGAGCCCAGCCCACACTAGAGCTCAATACCAACCATTGCAGAATGAGTGCAAGTACCACTCTCTGTTCCCACCAACACCAGCGTGTTCGGCTGAGCCAGAGCAGATGCACTTTCTGGTTTGGCATTCCTCAAAGTGTGTCTTGTAGAGCACTAGCTCCAGGAAATGTTAATAGGTCACATACCAAACAAGGAAAAAATAGTATTTCCTGAATTTGGATTAAATCAATCCAGAAATGGAAGTTTTAACAAAAATTGTCCCCATGTCTTTAGTTTTCAGAACACTTAAATTGCTAACATGGAAGTGACTCTCAAGATAGGATGACACTGAGCAAGATGCCCCATCCTGACTCCTTCCCAGCCCTGGGCTGCCTGTCCTGAATGGAATTCCGTGTGTCAAGTCTTCAAGCTCTGAGCTGAGGGTACACCAAGAGATGATGCACTCGGTAAGTGCTGAAGGAAAAGAGCCTGGAACACAGGCTGGTACCAGGCCCGGCTCACAAAGCAAAATGCTCATACACTTGGAGACTAAGAAAAGGAGTACACAAAAATGTGCATCCTGAGGATTTTGCAAAAACCTGACTATGTGAAGACGTGATAGGAATCTTCTTTGAAATCATACCCAAGCTCTTTGGTCATCCCTGGTGTTCTCCAAAAAGAACAAAAGTATTCTCAATTTATTCAATTTTAAGAGCCTTTTGAATGAGAGACCATGTGTGTCCTAGGTTGTTACTTGCTCAGCTCTCTCCAGTCACTATGTTATCTAAGCAGCCTCCCAGAACATAATACTCAAGGACCGATTTATGATAAGAAGGGCGGGAGGGAGGAAGAGTCAGCCTACTCACACCAAGAGGCCCTTCTGGGGAGCAAGGCATCGTCTCTGAGTCCTTTGGCTCTAATATCTGTACCTTTTACTGAAATGGCATTCCCCATGGTATCCTGGGGACTGAGAAGGAGAAAGTATTAGTTAATGTCTTACCATCCGACTTTACTCAAGAGAAAACTGTGACCCTAGAAGTCTATTCCACTTAGTTAAGGTGGAAACAAATATTACACAATAAAGTAGCAAGGGGGAGAGAAATAATGTCTAAGGTTTAAATCCTGCTTTAAAAGCAGTCCACTCAGCAGGTAGTAAGCACATCAGACAGACAAACCTTCTGTCCTGTGGTTAATATAAGATTATTTCCACTAGAACAAACCATACGTACATATTTATTTTTATTTCTCTTAATAAAAATAAAGCTACTTTACTTTAGGCTTCTTCAGTGATACTAGAGTCAGTTCTCACCCTCTGGTGGCCTCTGTGTATACCAAGTCAGTTTGGTGAGTCTCAGAATCCCAGACCCTGAGCAGAGCGAAAGAGGACACTATTTCCTAGAACATCGCCTAGGTAGCCTTCTGCCCTAATTCTGCCACGTCTCTATTCTGTGACCACGAATCTCTGCTTGCTATTTTCTAACATGTGATATTTTTTAATTAAGTAAAGAGCAGAAGGAATAATGAATTACAGTTTCTGGACTTCAGGAGACTTTTGGGAAATATTGGTGGGAGAAGAATTTAAAAATTTTAGACACAGAGAGGGAATGTTCAAACAAAAGCTAGGATTCTAAAAAGGGCTGAGAGATCACCTTGCCCAACAAAGCTGTTTTTTGGAGGCTCTGAAACCCAGGGAGGCCTAAAGTGAAGACACTGTCCCATGATCAGGCAGCAGCCTCTCCAGACCTTGAACCTGGGTTGTTCAGTCCTGGCCAAGAGCTTTAGGTTGATGCCAAATTGTATCATGCCACAAAGAGCAGCCTAAGGAATCTGGCTTTTGTACCCAAAACAGTGGGGGCCATCAAAGATTACCAAGGAGTGACATGAGGACCACCCATTGAGGCTTGCCACCAAGAGTGTACAATAATTGGCATGTACCAGGGCTGAAGGAAGAGTTCCTGCCCTGCAGACGGGAGGCTCCTTTTATCTGGTGAGCTCTATTTCTAAATTTAATAAACCATGAAAACTTTGACTTCCAACAGACACCTTAAAATAATCACAGAGTACACAAAACTGCCAGCAGATGCACAGATTCAGTTTGCACATGCCTGCCCAGCTCCAGCAGGATCCCGAGTCCCTGAGAGCACTTGGTATGCATTGAGCTGATCAAAACACATCACTGGAAACATATTTCATCTGTACACCTTTTTTTTTTTTTTTTGGTCCAGAGTGACTTTTACTCTGGACTAAAAACAAAACAAAACAAAAAGGATTAAGGTGGGGATCCATCTTTATATCAAAGTCTCTTTTATTTTTTTTCATTTACAGAAACTCAACCATGCCTGTCTATTAAAAATAGAATGTCCCAGGTCCTGAACTCATGTCCTGCCAAGAACCCAAACTCTCTGCTGACTTCAAGGAGGCATCTCACTTAGTACAGAAGCAGAAGAGGCCAAGAGAGGGCAGAGAAACCAAACCCCAAACACAGTTCTTCCAGACACTGCTTTCTTATTCTAGCCAACATTCCACAGCATTTTCAGTTGAAATGCCACCCGCGAGGTACAAAAGGGCTGTGCAAGAAATGCCCATTGTGAGCGAAAGCAGGACCATCATCAGCAGAAGCTCCTGCTGTGGCAGAGGCTCGCTGGCAGTGGCAGAACACAACCTTCAAGACGATCTTTCCCTCCCTCCCCGTCACCACCCCATGCCCCAGCCATGCCGATGGCAGTTCGCAGCCCAAATGCAAACTGATGCTGACCCAACATCTGTGATCTTTCTCTGGGTTATTAACCTCCATCCTTCAGCCCCCAGCCTAAATGTCTGTGATCACCTTGGCCACTCCAAAATTAGGTTTACATGCCTGATTCCTCCATGATAGTGGGAACCAAATCTCTGAGGGCCCCTGGCCTCATTCACTTAGAACCTCCTGTACCTGTCACATTCTTAGAAAACACGGGAGAAGGTAGGTTCTTCTTGAAGAGTGCCAGGTGCCACGGTTTGGATACGTGTCACCCAGAGGCCCATGCTGAGCACCAGGCATGGTGTTCCTGGGAAGCTGTGGAAACTTTAAGACGGGGGACCTAGTTGAAAGTCTTCCAGTCACATGGGGTGTGCCCTGGAAGGCAATTTTGAGATCCTGGCTCTTCCCTTTTTCCTCTTCTCTTGCTTTTTGGCTGCCATGAGGTCTGAGGAGCTTGCTCCTCAAGCTCCCTGTCCTCTCTATGGAACTGCATTGCTACAAGTCCAAAAGCAATGGGGACAATCAACCATGGATACACCTCCAAAACTCTGAGCCAAAGTCAAGGTTTTCTGTTTTAATTTAATTATCCCAGGTAGTTTGTTGTAGTATTGGGAAGCTTATCAACACACAAGGGCAAAAGAGGAGAAGATGAATCAAACACAGATGCCACCATCAATCAATATTCTAGAAGGCAAACTAGTAATAGCCCAAAATGAGCAAAGTCATGATTATGATGAGGTGTACCTGGAGAAAGCCTTTAGAAGCAGACTGGAGAGCAACTACGGCTAGAGGACAAGAGTACCACCAGTGGCCCAGGAACCGAACCTTATAGGGTGCCTGTACACTAAGCATGTGCTTAGAAAGATTAAAGGTAACAACAGAAGCCAAACACTGGGTCCACAGTGGAGTTCAACAGCTAATAATGATAATTCTGTGGCTGGTCCCAAATACGTAAGACAGTTGTCATGTTTCCATTTTATTTCTTTCAGGCCTTTGCTGTTTTTACACTGCAGCCTCTGGGCATATGAGCTTGAGATTAGTATGGCATTCCAACCACAAAGTGGTCACATTAGCAGCTTTTGCACAGATGGGCATGGAGAGTACTGAGCTCCTACTTTGTTCTGCTTCGGGCTTAGCATTTATTCATAGAACTTAGTTGACTGGGCAAAGCCGTCTCTGTGCTCATATTCTGCTGTTTATAAGCAGGGAGCTCAGAGCTTTCATCCCCCCCCGAAATGCTCCAGGAGGAGCAGGCGCCCCTCCTCTCAACCACATCTTCATGCCCCTAAAGAGGACAGCAAGACAAGACCGCCCATGAGCGTTCATATCAATGACAATTGACCAATAAACACCAATAGATGATTCTTCTCTTCAAATAAGACATAAAATAGATTATGGATTTTTTCAACCCACATATATGGCAATGTCTGTGTCACTCTCGGTTCAGAACTCATCTTCAGGGAACACTGAAGCAGTTCTCCTGAACGCTCTCCCAGCTCCGGTTTCTCCTTCCACAGCCCATCCTCACATGGCACCCAGTGGTCTTGCTGAAACACCCATCTTCTCGGGTCACTCCATTGCTCCAAAGCCCTCAGTGACCTCCCTCCCTCCTCTGTCATGGTTTTCAGACAGAGTTCTGCCAGGTCCTGGGGATTCTCAGTCTGTGGCTGACTTTCCTGAGAGAGTATCGTGATGATAAGCAGAGACATTGAGCCCAAAGTGACAGGTTTGTAGTTTTTGCAAAGAGTGGTTTATTGATTTTTGAAAGACTCACTGAAGAGCCTAAATATCTATAGGAGTTCATATGATGCTCAATAAATATATGTTCAATGAAATGATTGAATATATTTCTTATAATATGATTTTATAAAGTCAAATAAATACTTAACTGATTTGTGCATCCTAAAATATTGAAAAATAATTCCTAAGATTCATTGGTCACTTAATATAAGCCAAGTACTGGTCTAACCCACCATGGATAATATGCCCTTGAGATTCTCAGAGCAACCTGAAAAGCAAGTTCTGTTATTGAAACCAGTTCTCTTTTTCTTTTTATTCAGAGAAGAGAACCAAGGTATAGAGAAGTCAATGATAATTATAATCATTACCTAATTATGATTTGTTTTAAGGAAAATACACCTACTTTTAAAATTTCTAATTCATGTTTTCAAATTATGATCTCAAACTCTTTTTTCTGTATCATGTCATACAGCATTTTTTTCTGATAAAATTATCTTCAGGTGTCTTTTCTTGGTACCAATTGCTTTCTCTTATTGAGAAGCTCTTATAATTTATCTCTTACAAATTTGCAAGTTATCAATTTATTGCATCTCAGCTGAAAATCAATCCTTCAATGCCAACTCTTGAAAGAAAAATGTATCTGGGCCCTTTAAATAGCTTCCATATGACTTTGACAAGAGAGGGCACTGGAGACACTGCCAGGAAAGTCCCCAGCAGCTCTGTCAGTAAGGAGGCCTCCCTGGACCCTGCAGGGGTGGCAGGCCTGAGTCCAAAGTGATTCCCAAATGCCTGGTACAGGTTTCGCACAGGTAATGCCTGTGAAATTCCCTTTCTTAATGAGAGCTCAGATCTGCTTTTAATATTGCTGAAGATTTGGGACACAATATGAGGATGAAAGCAATGTAGAAAGGCTTTATTCTCTCTTTGTATTTTGGAAGGAAAAGCACCAATGACCCACAGAACTGTTGCAAACAAGAGGACTTTTAGATTTGCTAAGATCATGAATCTAGTTTACATGTCAATGAATAATAAACACGCAATATTCTGTCCTGTTGGGGATATAAAAATGGAAACTATATTAAGTACACTCGAGGCAAAAGGTCCTGGGACTTTTATTTGCTAGATCTGAAGATACTGAAGTTGAGCTTTTTTGTCTATATTTTGTCAGTTTGCTTGTCTTGCAAATTTAAAAAGACAAAATAAAACAAAAACCATGGAGGAATGTCTTAAGAAAATGTTTTTAAGGAATAAGATAAGTTGAGGTATTTGCAGCAATAAATAATTATTATTTATCAAGTTTGCAAAGCAGATCATTTCTGATCATCAAGTGACCCCAAAATTTAAGAGGCATGATCCCACATTACAGTGAGGGACCCAGCTCAGAGGTTAGGAAGTTTGCTCAATAACACAAAGCTAGAAAATAACAGAGACAGGATTGAATCCCAGGTTCAGGTGGCTCCAAATACACCTTTTTGCTCTGATACCATCATAGCTATCTGTAAATTGCCTGTAACAATAGCTTTGGGCAAAACCAGACTATAGATCCCCATCTGCCTGATTCCATGCAAGCACCCTGTCCACTGTGAGGGGCAGTGGCTAGGAGACAGGCGTGGAACCAGCATCAGGCACAGCATTTACATGCATTCCAGATCTCAACCTATCCAAGGCAAGAAAGGGACAGAATTCTAAGACCAACTGGCTTAGCATGTTGCAATAAAGAGAAATTATTGATAAAATCATTGATTCACACCAAGGGCAAGTCCTGGGACCAAGTGGCCTCCAGCCTTCACTCTACCTAACAGCCCAGATAATGACAGTTCTGCTCATCTTGCAGTCTATTTTTATTCATGTCTGGTTCTCTTTGGCCACCAGCTTTGTTTTATCTTATTATACTTTAACATTTTCCACATGACAGTCAGGCAGCCACCAACAACCTCAGACTTACATGACAAAGAAAATAATACTGTTTCGCACGTCAATTAGAAAAGCTCAGGGAGGGGTTGAATGTTCACTCCAATGAATGTCGGAATGCCCTTCAGAATCACCCCTCCACATAACATCTCAGATCTCTTATTGGTTCAAGGTCGACCGCAAAGGCACTGGCTCTCCCATTACTTAGGGCACCTACACATAGGCTCAGGGCTCTGCTATGCTTCAGGGGACTCCTAAGCACAGAGGTCTCAGGAGCTACTGCTGCAAGGTCAGATGGAGGACCCCAGAAACATAGACCTGTCCAGGGGTTCGATGAAATCAGGGGTAGAGCAAGAAAATTTAACACAGAAGACAGAAAAAGAAGAAAACCTTGCTTACTTATTACTTCCCAACATTTTCCCCCTGATACTGGGCATTTTATCACAGAGCCACATCCTCAGCCCTTTTTATTTATTTATTTATTTATTTATTTATTTATTTATAATTTTGAGACAGGGTCTCACTGAGTTGCCTAGGCTGACCATGAACTCACAGTATTCCTGCCTCGGCCTCCAGAATCACTGGGACTACAGGTATGCACCACAGTGCCCAAAGTCACTTCCCAAACCTTTAGCATGATTAGAAAGCCATTTAACAGTCGGGAAATGCTCTATTAGACCCTTATGCAGAAAAATAACAATAAGAAATGAACTTCCAGAATGGCAGAGTAAGGACTCTAAAACCATACTGCTCTATAAAATCAATAAGGACAGTGGCAAAAATTTTTCATAACTCAGGAAATTAACAAAAGTTTTGCATCTGCCTGATTCATAGGATAAACCCTAATGCCCAGTGTGAAGGTGTTTAGAGGAGCAGCCTTTGAGGAGTGACCAGGCCACAGAGGTGGAGCCCTCATGGACAGGATGAGTGCCCTCGTAGAAGAGGTGCCAGAAAGTTGCCTTGTCTCTTCTGCTGCTTGAGGACACACCAAGAAGTCACCACCTATGAGCCAGGAAATGAGTCCTCACAGATGTGGAACCTGCCTGACTTCCCAGGCTTCAGAACTGTGAGAAATAAGTTCTATTGATTATAAGCTACCTGGTTTATAGCAATTTTTTTAGCAACCTGAATGAACTAAAATACAGAAGCAGAATAGCAGACAAAAACACAGCCCAAGAGGTCACCAAGCTGGAACGTGAATGCAGGCTCCCTGACTCCTTTAATCCTCAGGACATCAACAAGTCTTAGCCAAGCCAAGCGCCCTGTGGAACCTGGAGCTGGAAGGACAAAGACAATGTAGCCTGGGTTTGCACATTGCACAGCCACGTGGGGAAGAGACATTAGAACAAATAATAAAAATAATAATATGTTCAAGATGCTGTGAAGAGTTGAGACAGAAAATTCTCTTTGGTTTTAGCAAGAACAGGAGCAGCCTGTTTTCCAACCAGAAGGTTGGAAAAGACAATTACAGAGCAATCTATACTATCAATTAACTGTTACCCAAGTTTGTCCTCAAAACTTTAGCCTGAATCTATATATGACTCACCAAAGGAAATACAAGAGTTTGGGACATTAAGTTAATCCAGTGGCTCAGAAGGTTGAGACATGAAGATCACAAGTTCAAAGCCAGCCTCAGCAATGGAGAGGTGCTAAGCCACTCAGTGAGACCCTGTCTCTAAATAAAATACAAAATAAGGCTGGGGATATAATTCAGTGGCCAAGTGCCCCCTGAGTTCAATCCCTGGTACCAAAAAAAAAAAAAAAAAGTTAGTTGCATCCTTTGTGGATATCCATTCTGAGTTCATCATAAATCCCCAAGCCACTTCCAATCAATTGTTGCTGGATTATTATTTAACAGGGGGACACAGAAAGAGTTTGTCATCTGTCTCTGCCCAGAGTAGCCATTTCTCGGTGTGAACACCTGGCAGAAATGACTCTTGCCACTGCCAGGGTTTTAAAACACATCTGCCCAGTGCTACCAGGCGCTAATAGAGCATCAGTCCAGGCTGAACAGAGAAGGGACACAGCGCAGTTCAGACTCCAGCTGTTTCTGCTGGGCTGAGAGCTATGACATCACTCAATCCCAGCCTGCACTTTGCATCCTCTACCTAGGAGATGCAGAAGTTTCCAGAACAATTCATTAGTGAAGACTCAGAATGGCAAGTCTGTGCTGTGAACAGTGACCTCAGACTGAGCCTCAGTACAGGTATCCTGAAGCAAAACCTGACCATCTACCATTGGGAGAACCCAGGTATGAGTGACATGAGAGCATAGACCCCACGGTGCATAGATGTCACATGTAGCTTCTGGTAATAACCAGGACAATAGGACCCAATGAAACAATTATCAACAGTAAACAGGCAAACTAATTCTGGCATATCCCCATCACAGAAAATTACTCAGCAATAAAAAGAATGAAGCATTGATGTGCACTAACACATGAAAGAATCATAAAATGATCATAATGAATGAAAGGAGGCAGACAGAAAAGAAATCTTGCAGACTGTGGCTCCACGTAGATAAAATATTAAGAATGTGAACCTGTGCACAGGGGCATCAGGCAGAGCAGCCATTGCTTGGAGATGGGCCATAGGTAGGGAAAGTCCCAAAGGGGTGCCATGGGTCTGTCTGCTGTGCCAATTGGGTAATTGTCCCAGGGAAGTACACATACAATAGCACCTAAGGGTCCTCCAGCAAGAGGGTGTAGAGACATGTCAGACCCTCCTCCTCCTCCTCCTCCTCCTCCTCCTCCTCCTCCTCCTCCTCCTCCTGTGCGTTTGTTCCCTGACATTTCATGAAATAAACTCTGGACATCCCTCACTGCGCAGCATTGGCTCTGCCCTTCTTCAGAGTCCACTGTCAAGCTGGAGTTGAAAGAGCGCTTCACACACTCTCATTACGGCTCAGAGGTTGTGTGGTTGCCTTCTGACATTCAAAGTTAAGATTATGATGCCTGGCCTGGCATCATGGTACCCACCTGTGATCCCAGCTACTCAATAACCTGAGACAAGAGGATTACAAGTTCAAGACCAGCCTGGGCAACTTAGTGAGACCCCATGTCAAAACAAAAAATAAAATGGGCTGGGGATGGACATCGGTGGTACAGCACCCTGGGTTCAACTGCCAGTACTAAAAAGAATAAAAATTAAAATGACTGTAATGCCCCAAACACAAGAATCCTGGCAAGGAGGCTCCTACAGAACCCTGAAGAGCCACCTGTTTCTGTCTCTGCTGGCTCCCTTCACTTTCTGCCTTCAGTCCAGGTTGGTCTCTGAAGTTCTGAGAGGAGCCTCTCTCCACCTCTGAGAGCTTCATGGCTGCATGCAACTCCTCAGATGCTTGACCATGCATCCTCCTCTATCCCTCCAGCTGCAATTCCAGTTGACTCTGGGCTCTGTGGCTTCAGCCCGAGGAGTCTCATTGCCTACCTTGCTTTCTCTTGGAAAATAGGGTTCATGGTGTCACAGTCCTAAAAAGGCAGAGGAGAGGAGAAAAGAGGAGAGGAGAAGAGAGGAGGGAGGAGGGGAGGGGAGGGGAGGGGAGGAGAAGGGATGGGAGAGGAAGCTGTCACATGGTGGGTGACCTGAGTAAGACCAGGCTTCATTCCCAAGAGTGACTCAATTCAGCAGAACATTCTCTGCACCAGCTTGGTCAAGCTGGGGAAGAAAGGAAAGTCAAGCAGAAAGACGTCCAGCCCTCGGGAATGTGGAAAGTAGTCTCTGGGAAAACACATTGTTAAAATACAAAAGATTAAAAAGGTGTTTTGAGGAACCAGGAAGGTCCTCAAAACACTCTGCACTTCCACTTGAAAGCAGGCACTTCTTGGAAAGCTGAAAGAATGACAGTAAGAGAATTATTAAGTATAAATCTATAAAAATAAGGAAGCTGAGGGAGGGGATGGCAGCAGGTGAGGGGGCAGCTGAATTCTAGCAATGGGGTGCAGCAGTACAGGCTCACAGAGCCACCAGAGCAGGCAAGCCCAGCCTGAGCCGCAGAGGGGGGCTTCCGCAGGACACAGCAGCTCTTTGCAGGCGACCCAACGCCCATCTCCCTCCTTGCTTGATGAAGAACCCAGCTGTGCATGGAGCAGCAACAGGCCAACTCAAGCCACAGATCAGGACTGTCCAAGCCAAGCACGTGGAAACCGTGGCTCCCACTCTCCCAGCATCTCGCCTAGAGAGACGTGGCCATGTAAGCAGTTCTGGCGAGTAAGGATAAAATGGGAGTGTTCTGGGGCTGATTCTGAGAAAACTGTTCTGTCAATAAAGGTGTATGTGCACAGATGGGGCCACCCCCACCCCTCACTTTCTGCCTGGGCTGTAGCTGCGATGGCTAGAATTACAACATCCATTTTTCAATCCTGAGGGAAAGATGAAATGCTGACTTCAGACTTCTTTGGGAGGGGGCAGCAGTCCCACCCACTGCCCTCAGGATGCAGAGATGGAAGAAATAGGCTTCTAGGACTAGACAAAGAGGGGGACATAGCCTAGTGATGGGTGGGCCCTGAATGCCTGAGGTGGAGCAGACCCAAGGCTATCAGAGCAAAGTGGGCAGGAGCAATCCAGACCCTGGGGCTCCAGAAGCCCTTGGCAGGGGGAAGGGGAAATAGTGTGTGGCCTGGTGCACCGGCCCAGGCAGGTAGTTCTTTGAGAGTTTGAGTTCTTTGAGAGTTTATGTGTGACTTACAGGTCGGTACACAAAAAACGAAGCAAACCAAAGCAGGAGGCATTACTAACTCCAGTGGAGAAAAGTTAGAAAGAGATAGGGGGACTGCTCTGAGAAAGGATTCTACAGACATGTCCACAAAAACTGTGTAACCAAGACTGTGGCCTGACTCCGTAGAGTCGAGTGGGTGCAGTGGGTGTAAAAGAGTGTGTCCTTGTCTCCCCCCAAATCAGCAGGCGACTCCTGTAACTCCTGTATCAATAAATAGCAGTAGCAGCACCTTGTTTAGCAACATGGAGGCAATGCTAGGAAGACAGGGGCAGAACCCTCTGCCTTTGGGAAGAAACTTGGGACTGAGGGGCGGTGTCAGCCAGCACTGCCATGTGGGGACTGTTCTGTCCATCTGTTGTTCTCCGCTATCGGGGATGCATGTTACTCTGATAAAAGTGAATTTTTAAATCCCATCTGACTAAGAGAAAGATGGCTCTTGAGCTGGACAGATTCTACCTCTAATCCCAGAGGACTCTTTCTTAATCAAAGATCACATCCATTACATCAAGGCTTTAGAAGTACAGGTCTCTGTCATTCTTCCATTGAGCAGTTGGGTACCTGTTCTCCCCCACCAGGAGATCCCCGAGCCTGGCTGCCCTGGGCTGGCTGAACTAGGCTATTAGGAAGAGTAGCACCTGAGACAGCAAATCAGTTTCCCGCCGATGTTCCGTGCCCTGGTCTTTCACCTGGACATCACAGCAACCTTGATGCACGTGCCCACCCCTACTTTTGCCCCCATATAGACAGTTCTCCCCCAAAGGGGTCTGTTTTAACATAAGTCAGATCATTTTGTTCCTCCGACTGCAAACCTTACCTCTTCCTGGCTCAACAAAATAAAACTGAAGTCCTCACTGTGGGCCATGGGACCCTGCAGGAGTAGCCTCCTGATACCTGTCTGACTCTCAGCTTCCCCAAACTCTAAAGTCCTTCTCCATGTGCTTAATTCCTTTGTTATCTCTTTCTGTCCAGTGGACCATCACCAACAAGGCTATGACCTTTTGTTCTGATCATGACTATTTCCTGGCACACGGAACAGTGCTAGACCCCTTGTGCATTCAGGGACTACCTGCTGAATTAAACAATGAGCAATGAGGAGCCGTTGAAGACTGTGTAAGTGGGTGAATGATAGCAGACCTGAGCCATGCAGCCCCCTAAAGTGTGAAAAATAGGTTGCAAATAAAAAGGCCTGTGGTCAGTAGCCCTGCAGGAGGGGCAAGATACAAGAGCCACCACAGCACATATTCAGTTGGTGGAATCTATAGCCTTCATAGATTATCTGGAAAGTGACATGGAGGAAGTGTCCGTGTAGCTCCCAAGTTTCTAAACTGTTCAAAAGTGGTAAGAGGTGTTGGAAAAGAGCAATAATGAATTGGGTGTCATTATTATTATTGGGTGTCGTTATTAATATGGCCCATCAAGGTTGAAGTTTTAACCACTGGAGATATTCACTGGCAAGTCTCACAGAGGACCCAGGACACAGGTCTGGGCTGGAGTAACAAGTCCCAGATAGAACAGATCAGGAAATGTGTGGGGGTTGATTATTCACCAAGGTGGGGCTCATGGAGTAAGATGAGAAGAGGCCAAGAACCAAATTTCAAGGATTGTAGTGGGTGTTTGTTGCTCTGAAGTACTCATTGCCCAGAGGTGGGGCCTCCCCTTCAAATCGCCCCTCTCCAAGGTCAATCCTCATCCAGGGGTTGAGCAAGGGAGAGGTTCATAAAGGCACAACCCTGTCACCTCCCTGGAATGACTCAGTGCTAGGTGTCTGCTGCAACAGCATCAGTTCACCTGACTCTCCCTCTTCCCACTCCCTTTCAGGTGCACCCCAAGCGCATTTCCCATACTCCTCCTACACACAGAGGTGCACCTCAAAGGTGGCTTCCTGAGGAGCCCCACCTGCCACATCATACTCAGATGCTCATAGTTTGAGAAAAAGCAACAGAGGAAGAAGTTAAACCAGGATAACAGCAGGCTAGGGAGCAAACCCAGGGCTCTACAAGGACAGGTACATACAGACTGTGGAGTCCTTGGAGTCAAGCAAGGCACACAGAGAAAACTAACCATTGGATTTTGCAGTTGAAGGCTATCGATGACCCCACTAGCTGCTTCACTGGGTGGTGAGGGAAGAAGTCAGGCATCATAACAGGTAGAACACAGAAAGGAATGGAGACCTCAAGCCCTTCACACTCTTCCAAAGAAGCATGAACTTCTAGGAAAGAAGGAAAATTTGGAAGAAGATAGTCTGTGATGTTGGAGGTGGGGTTCTTTTTACGTTAGGAGAGATTTAAGCATATTTAAATAGGCAGAGGGGATGTGGAGGACAGCTGGCAGGGTCCCTAAGCAACGGCAGCATGAGCACAGGTCAAAGGAACAGCTCTGGGAAGGAAAAGGACCACATCTCCCACGGGGGGAGGAAGACAGATGCTGGTGGAAGTGGGTGCTGGGTGGCAGTGGGGACACAGGCCATCCTGACTCATTCCTCTAACTGACCCATGTCAGAGCCAACCCTTGCTGTGCAGTGCTCAGGCTGGGGAAGCAGGGGAGGAAGAGCTCCATGCCCGTGTTTTCAGAGCCCCCTTTTCCCCTCATTGTCTGTAAGAGGCTGGATATTTGCTCCTGTTTGGGTGGCTTTGGCCCCAATGTGCTTCTACTTCACATAACTGCTTCTTGAACTTTTACAAATAATTCCTCATACTAAGGCCCTGGCCTAAGTCTTAGGTTTGACATCTTTATCCCAGGGTTGCTCTGATGATTTTCTATGGAATTTTTGCCAAACAGAGTGGTCATAAAGACTCTCCATGACCTTTTGCCTTGCAGGGCTCTACCGTAGTGGGGTTTGCTGTGATTGTCAAAGAAAAGGATGTAGAAATTGGTCAGGTGTGTCTTCCAGCCCCACTGTCTCCCCTTGTGGATTGGCAAAAAGGTAGAGGTAAGACGTAGAGAAAACAGTGTAAGTTCCACCAAGAGGTGGATCTGAGTGTGATTTTATTTTAAAGCTGGGAAAGTAACTCAAATTTTATTAAATTATTTTAGGAATTGGCTAAGATAACATAAATGACCAACAAACAATAGCTGGGGTTTTGGTGTGGTTTGTCCCAGAGAGGTCCCCAGGGTGGTGTAAGGAGGCAGTGGATATTTAATAGGGGGGACCAAGTGTAAGGTCACCAGAGCACGGATCTCAAACAGGCTGAGGGCAATTCAACCTCATGGGACCATGAAGCCGTTCTAACAAGTGTCCTTATAAAGAGAGAGTCTGACTAGTGCCAGCCTCTTTGGCCTCCTGCTTCCCATTGTGATCTCTCCCGCACACATGCATTCCTGCCATGGTACCACAATCTATCGTGATGTGGCCATGGGAGCCCTCATCAGAGCAAGCCAACACCACTACCAACCACGAGCTTGGGCCTCCAGGACTGTGAGCCAAATAACCTCTTTTCTTTATGAAGTATGCAGACTCAGGTCTTTTAGTAAAAGAGAGTAACACAATAATAAGCTAAAATCAGATGTGGTGGTCACACCTGTAATCCCAGCTACTCGAGAGGCTCAGGAAGAAGCATCACAAGTTCAAGGCCAACCTCAGTAACTTAGCAAAATTCTGCCTCAAAAATTAAATTAAATTTAATTTAATTTAAAAGATGGGATGTAGCTCAGTGGTTCAGTGGGAGGGAACTTGCCAGGCAGCTGGGAAGCCTTCCATCCCATTCCCAATAACTCAAATAAATAAATAATCAGCTTAGCCAAAAAGTGAAGAAATAAAAATAAAATAAGAAAGTATAAACTTAAAATAAGCTTCAACGATTAAATGGCAAAGGATAAAAAAGAATGGAGCTTAGGCAAAGCTGATGAGAAAAGTAACACGATGCTTTCTATGTCAGGAGAGAATTTGGCTTCAGACATAGAAGTCCCTTAGGTAAAAAGTGAGCACAGGGGTCCTAGATCTAGGAATTAATCCTAAGAAGGCCATTGGCTAAGTAGGCAAGGATGTGTGTACAGAATGTTTCAGAATTACTTATAAAAGAAGAAGCAATTTAAACTTAGAGAACATGAATAGAAATTCATAGTACACTATTGAACCAAATGCTGTAAATTTATAAACTGTAATTCCATTTTGTTTTCAAAATTGTGCAATGTCTAACATATACATTCACACATATAAACTCTTCCATGCTTTGGGATTCATGTATGTGTACACACACACACACATACACACACATAAATTTTTAATAGAAAGAAAGCTTCAGAAAGTTCTAGAAAGTTATATACCCAGATTCTAGTACTAGATATCTCTACATAAATAGTATTTTCAGGAAATCATGTAAATCATTATTGTGTATTTTTTTCAGTGTTGAGCATTAAACCAAGAGCCTTGCACATGTATTCTTATTTTGCACCATTATTCTTATTTTTCAATGTATCCCTATTGCATTTTTAAAAATTTTGTAATTTAATGAATCTTATATGCAATCAGAAAATAATATTTTAAAAATAAAAACAAAAATCACATTCTTCGAAATTTATTTATTTATTTTAATTAAGTATATATGACAGCAGAATGCATTTTGATTCATTGTACACAATTACAGCACAACTTTTCATTTCTCTGGTTGTACACAATGTAGTGTCACACCATATGTGCAGTCATACATGTACTTAAGGTAATGATGTCCATCTCATTCCACCATATTTCCTGCCCCCATACCCTTTGCTGTCCCCTTTGCCCAATCAAAGTTCCTCTATTTTTTCCATGCCTCCCCCCATTATGGATCAGCATCCACTTATCAGAGAGAACATTCAGCCTTTGGTTTTTGGGGATTGGCTTACTTCATTTAGCATTATATTCTCCAACTCCATCCATTTACCTGCAAATGCATAATTTTATTCTCTTTTAATGCTGAATAATATTCCATTCTGTACATATACCACAGTTTCTTTGGTATTCTTTTCTAGATTCCATTCATGTATTGAAGAACATCTAGGTTGCTTCCACAGTTTAGCTATTGTGAAATGAGCTGCTATAAACATCAATGTGGCTGCGTTACTATAGTATGTTGATTTTAAGCCCTTTGGGTATAGATCAGGGAGTGGGATAGCTGGGTCAAATGGTAGTTCCATTCCAAGTTTTCTAACACATTGAAAATTCTGAGTGTAGTACTTAGGATACAACAGATGCTCTTATGGTTTAAATATTAGGTGTCCAGCAAAAGCTCATGTGTGAGACAATGCAAAACGGTTTAGAGGTGAAATTTTTGGGTTCTGAGAGACTTAACTCAATCAGTGAATTAATCCCACTACAGTATTAACTGGGTGGTCACTGGAGGCAGGCAGGATGTGGCTGGAGGAAATGGGCAATGGGATGTGCTTTGGGGTATATATTTTGTATCTGGAACAAGGTCTACCTCTGCTTCCTGATGTGATGTCCTGAGCTGTTTCCCCCCACTACACTCTTCCACCTGATGTCCGTCCTCACCTTGATCCACAAGGAAAGGAGCACAGTGGTCTATGAACTGAGACTTCTGAAATCATAAGCCTCCAAATAAACATTTCCTCCTCTATGTTTTTCTAATCAGATCTTTTAGTTACAGCAGAAAAAAAAAACTGACTAAAACAGATGCTCACTCAGTATCAGTTACTAATTGTTTAAAGTGAAAATATAAAACAAAACATCTTCACATTATAGTGATGAACTCAGCCCCATTCTCTCTGTTATCTGATAGGTTCAACTTGAACCTACTGAACATAATACGCCTTTAATGATCTTTGAATCCCCAGCACATAGCCCTGGTGTCTGGCCTTCTGTGAGGAAATGAACAAAGATCTTTATTTAAAAAAAAAAAAAAAAAAAAAAAAAGAGTTCTTCCCAGGAGTCTAGAAAGCAAAGAGGAAAGATGTAGTTGACTTTGGGCCCCTGTACCAAGGGCTATGCCAGATGTTTATTTACAGTTCTCATTTGATCTCACAACCCCTCTTACTGATGAGGAAATGCGATTCTAAGAGGTAAATGATGGCAGATCCTGCAGACACCCAGCTGGTAATACTCCAGGGCTGACAATACCGTCATCTGACTTTCCCACCCCCCCACCCCCCACCAACCTCCGTTTAGTCTACAATCTGGTGGAAGTGAACACACTGGAGGGCATTAAGAGTCAGACAGGTCACCTGGACCCTACAATCCTTATCATCTCAAGCCACAGAGATGTGAGTCCCAATGGTCCAAAAGCTCAGTGCTTAGGAAAAATCCCCTGGGTAATGGGGTGGAGCCCGCAACCCTCCTCAGACAAAGAGATCGAATGAATGTGCATTCACTCTCTGAATTATCCTCTTCGCCTCTCAGGAAACTTTGCCATCAAAGAGATGATGCACAAAGAGGCAGTGGGCTTGGAAAGGTCAATGACACTAGACGCACAAAACCTCCCTCCATTAATGCCCTAATTGTTTTTATCACCTAATTTCCACTCAAACATCAAACTTAATCTCTGCCTTTTTCCTCTCCCAGGTCACAGATGTTTAATATTCCAGACTAAGACATAATGAACCTTTTTATGTCACTTATTCTCTTTACAACATGATTAGCTTTGTCCATTGTGCTATGCAGGGATGACTAGAAACTTTGGAGATGGGATTTCATTAAGCAGATATTATTACCAAGCCAATCTGAATGGGAAATTAAGCCAGGTGGCAGAGTTCAGTGGTGATAAACTGCACCGTTAGCCTGGAGTTGAATGTAAAACTCTGATCAAAAAATGTTGAGAATTGGGTATTGAGGACTTTCAAAAATTATGGTTTTCCAGTTTTGTGTAACTCTGCTTCCCAAATGAACAATTTTATTTTAATGTGCTGGTTTGCTAAACTTCCTAAAGTATCATATCAGTCTGCTTTCTTCCATTTGATGGGCTCATTGGCAAAAGTCAACCCACAGGTCAATCAACAGGTGATTGCTCATAAAATTTCATTGAAAAATGTGATGTCCACTCTTGCCTATGCCAGAGAGGCACCATTGCTTTCCTTCTCTTATGTCTCAAAGTACCTTGTATTTCCCATGCTCATGGACACACACGCACTTTTAAGCCCCCCACATACCACGTATACAAGCACAGCTCAAACTGAACCAAACATACTGCAGGGCCATGCGTGGAGATTGTGCGAACTCCTTGCATTTCATTCATTCTCTCAGTTTCCACGTAGTATTTTACTGTTCAGTTTAAACTCCATCAGTAACTTTAGGTTTTGAGACACCCCATGAAGAATTATTTTATTAGGGTTCTTTAGAGGAACAGAATCAACAGGAAGTATAATTATAAAAAGGGGACTTATTAGGTTGGTTTACATGACCAGAAGTGGCCGTCTACAAGCTGGAGAGCTAGGAGAACCATTAGCTGCGCAATCCAAGAGGCTGAAGCCCCAGAACTAGAGGGATCAACACTGCTACCCTAGTCCTAGACCGAAGGTTTCTGGAGAATTACTGGCAGAGTCCACTTTGTAAGAGTGAAGAAGCTAGAGTCTGATATCCTCAGACAATCTCAGCTGCAATTAAGAACCCATTCAAGAAGAACCAAGCTTGCATGGGCTGCTGCTTCTTTGTTTTTCCAACTTTTATTCCATCCAAGCCTCCAGCTTATTGCTGCCCACACTTAGGGAGGGCCTCCATTTCAGTTGGCCATCTCACATGCCAATCATTTCTAGATACAGCCTCATGGACACACCCATAAGCCTCTTTAATACAATCAAGTTGACAATTCAAATTAGCCATTACAATTATGAAAACATCTGGCACTCACTGAAAATTACAAGTAACACATAGTTGGGCACAGCTACTGGGGAGTGAGCAAGGCATTTTTATCACTACCAAGATGTAAACACCAGTCTCTGCTTTCTCTCATTTGCCACAATAATGATAATAACTAAAGTGATAATATACTATTACAAGGACAAATACTGGAGACATGCACCAATCTGTCCAATTTCACTTCTTTTATATTTTTTAGTCCACCTGCTTCACATCTCTATAACCCCTGCCAGTGCTCACCACTCATCACCTCCTCCTGGACTGTCTGTGGTGCTCCTGAACTGGTCTCTCTCTGGATGCTGACCCCTGTCTTTCTTAATGCTTTCAGGTCCTCATTTCGACCATCAATGCCTCCAGGATCTAGCCTTTTTCAGCCCCTGCCTCCTTGCTTGCTTCCCCTACCAAGTGGGAAGATCTCCTCCTGGCTCTGGAATTTCTGCTGCTGAGCATGTCCACAGGGACAGCCAGGAAGGATGCAGTCCTGGAGAGTCTTTGGAAGGGAATCTGGGCTCCTGTAGATACAGAGCCCTTGGCTCCCTAAAGATGTGGTATCTGAGAAACTCACAGAGGGATATAGTCAGGAACGTGCCCTAGGCTCCAGAGTTGCATCTAACAGTTTTCCTCCACCATCTATCAAAATGGAATGGTTTATTATATATAATAGATTTATGTATGTATAGGCAATTGATTTATTGATTTTCATATGTTAATTTTTAATCATTGTATATTATTGAAATATTTTACTATTCATATTCATTTTTAGTAAATTGTTTTGAATATTTTAGAATATGTAATCAAACCATTGTTAACTAGTGTTAACTTTATTTCTTCCATTCAAATTTTTGTACATATATTTTATTTACCCCACTAGCTCATCTAATATTGTGATAAATTATGATAGTAACGGGTGAGCAGCCTTGTCTTTTTCCTGAATTTAGTGAAAATGTTTTTAGTATTTCCTCATATATGCTAGAATGGCCTTTGGGAGAATAGAGGCATCATTTACCAAGCTGTGAAAAAATCTGTGAGTTCTTGGGTTATGAAATCTTTTGAATCAAAAATGCATATTCAATTTGGTCTAATGCCTTTTTGGCATGTATGAAGATTATCTTGACTGTCTTCCTTGGATACATAAACATGATGATTGAAACATACTGCCTTATAACAAAGCACTCTTGAATTATTAAAATAAATACCCACACGGTCTTGCTGAGCTATTGTTAACGTGCTGTTGAATTGTGCATTAATGTTTTATTTAGGATTTTGTATTATTTGCATAAATGAGACTTTCTTAAGATTCACTTCAGTACCATATTTTGTTTATGTTTTGGATTCAAGGGTCTATTCATGACAAAGTATAATTCGGATGTTTTTCTTCTTTCTGTACATTCTGGGGAAGTTTTAACCGTGCTAGAAATGTCTGCTCTTTAAACCTTGGGCAGAGGTCCCCGGAAAACACCTTGACTTCTTGGCACTTAATTTGTGGAAGAGGTTGTCCATGATGATTTTCTCTATTTCTTCCACATAAGCTGTCCTCTGTAGGTTCCTTTCATCTCTTCTAGGTCAGTTGGGAACACATGTTTCCCTAGAAAAATAAAACCTCACTCAGGACATTCATTTTATTTACACAGATTTAAGCAAGATTTTTTAAGAACATTTTGATTCTAATTTCTTCTTTTTCTGTTGCTATTCCCCCTTTTCTAAATACTGAGGGTTTTCACTTAATCTCACCACCTTTTGTTTGTAATGAGATAAACTCACAGCATATTTGTTCTCGAGAATCATCTCTTGGTTTTTATTGACCAATTTTCTTCTTTCTCCCTATTCCAACTTATTGATTTCTGCTTCTAGCTTTTTTAAGCTTTATTTTCTTCTGCATTTCTCCTGGTTTCCCATGGTGGTTGTTGTCACTAGCCCTTCCTAATTTTTTTGCTTTGGGTGCTTAACTCATGCATCCTCATTTCTTCTCCTCTGTTGAGTTCAATACTGAAAACTATGAATTTTTCTCCTGAATGTTTTCATTGTACCCTGCAAGCTCTGATATGGCAGCATTTTTATTAACAATGTTTCTAGATAGACTGCACTTTTAAGTTTGTAGATTTTTTTAGAACCTAAAGTCACTTGTGCCAGATACTTTTAACTTCTAAGAATTAAATATTATTTTTATTTTGTTAATTTCTAGCATTATTTAATTCTTATCGAACACATCTGTGTTATTCCTACTTTTTGCAATTTATTGAAGTTTCCTTTGGGTTAGTATTTGCTCAAGGGTAGCAACTGCTCTGTGGAACATTTTTGACTTTTAATGCATAAAGTTTAGTAGTAGCCCAGATGCCTGATCATTTTATTTGGCTTTCCCATCATTTTGCATGTTTTTCCCCCTCTTGATTTTTCTGAGATACATTAACTGAGTCTCCTATTATTGATGTCTCCTATTTTTGATATATGCTTTCTGCTTCTCCTTGTGTCTCCTGTATGCTTTACCTTTTGAGGATGAATGCTTTACCTTTTGAGGATGAATGCTATTCTGCTCTATTAAGTGGTGCAGAGCAATTCCTAATTCTTACATCCACACTGTCAAAGTCCCCCTTTTCCTTTATACAGTAATTTTCCTTTGCTTTACATCATGTACTTTACTATGGATTGTGGCATTGGCTGATATCACATGACATTCTGCTTTATTTTCATTTGATTTCTCAAGGAATACTTCTTCCACCCTTTTATTTTTAACCTTCTTTTTTTGAGTGAATTTTGAGTATTTCTTTGGTAAGTATTCTTGATAATTAGATTAATGCTGTAGGTAAAAAGCAGCAAGCACTTAAGAGTTGTTAGATATGAACACCTATCATCAGTTCACTTAGCTATATTATATTTTATATTATTAACACAATGTTTGCATTTTTATATTATATTATACAATATTTTCATTTCAAAATGAAAACAATCTATTACCATTATTTTTTATTTTTTTAGTTGTTGATAGGTCTTTATGTATTTATTTATTCATTTTTAAATGAAAAATAAATGTTTTTTTTGCATTACAATTCTTATTTTTAACCTTCCAGATCACTATTATTTATTAGCTAATTAACTCCAGACTACGGTTTCTATATTTCCACTCAGAAATGTAATATTCACCGAGAAACTAGAGTATCTCAAGAAACTAGAAAACATTCTGTTGCTTGAGATCAGGCAAATCTCAGTTCGAATCCCAGCTCCAACTTCCAATGTCATTCTGCAGTGTCTAAACTAAACATAGCTTCCGAGTACAGACGCAGTGCAGAAGGACTTGCTCAGACACCCAGAGGGCTTTCTGTAGGAAGCAGACTGTAGGCACCTTTGCTCTACAAAGACCTTCCCACAGGCTTCCAGCCTGGATCACATTCCTTCCTGCACTCCCAGTGTCCTTCCCTTATTCCAGAGTGACTACTGGCCTGTTGTGCAGTGCGAAGAGCAGGCGCATCTGTCTCTGGTTTGAGTCTCCACTGCATGAGGAGTAAAGTTACTATCCACTTCATCTGTGATTGACAACAGAGCACAGGTGAAAAAAACAAGGAGACCCCCTTTCACTATCCAAATGCCAATTGGCTGGGCTGCCACCATAACACGCTAACTGCAGACAGAGACGTGAACCTTGCCACTGCCAAGCCTCCTGGCCCTTCCCAAAGAGCTGCAGAGTCCACCCAGCCCCGAGGGCTCCATGCCTGAAACATGGTAGTTATGACTCTCTAATGTTTCTGGAAACTAATCTTTGCAATAATATTATAAGATTAATACTATAATCAATTTGCTCTACAAAGTACCTATACTTTCCTTTCCTGATTCCTTTTAAACTTCACAGTGTTTTGCAACTGATCATATCTTATTCTGTTTTGTGCTGCTATATCAGGATGCCACAGACTGAGGAATTTAGAATGAACAAAACTGTCCTGGCTCACAGTTCTGGAGGCTGGAAACGTAGATACCAAGGTGCCAGCACCCAGCGAGAACCTTCTTACCACGCGGTCACCTGGAAGATATCCAGTGCTCCAGGAAAGGGAAGGAGGAAGGAGTCGAGGGAGAGAGCCCTTCTGCATGAAGGAGGACAGTGTCAGTCCATTGCTGATACAGGCTTCCTGACCTAGCACTCTCTCTTAAATGTCCCGCCTCCTGATGCCATCACAATGACAATTACATTTCAGTATGAGTTTTGAAGGGGACAAACACTCAGGCCATATCAGTTTCATATCAGTGAGTGGAGAGAGTGAAAGTGCTCTAGACCCACTCCTGAGCCCTCCGCCTCCTGCTCCCCTTGCTGTGTACCAGTGCATCTCCCAGACACCCCACTCTCTCAGGCCTTTCCATAAGCTTCCTGCTCACACCGTGTCCTTCCAGTCTCAGCTCCTGTGGCCTCTGCAGGAAGCCTTTCCTGAACCCCGTCCAGCTATGGCACAGGCTCTGAAGGGGCATCTCTGACCCAGGGTGTGGTAGCCAGTCTCCAAGATGGCCCCGGTGACCTCACCTGCGGGCATTTTCCCACTGGCACCAGAGCTGGCTAGGTCACCCTGAGATATTGTGAAAGTGATGGTGGTGACTTCCAAGGCTGGGTTACTAAAGGCTCACCAGCATCTGTGAGAAACCAACTGCCGCATTCTGAGGACCCTCACACATTCTGAGGACCCTCCCCGTGGGGAGGCCCTAAGGGGCTTACCAAAGCTAGAACCGCCAGTCCAGTGCTATCAGTGAGCCATCTGGGGAGTGGATCTCCCGCTCCGCTGGGTTTCAGTTCTCTGCAAGCTGTCTAACACCTTGCCACATCCCCCCAAGAGACTGTGGGCCAAAACTGCCATACAAATTCACATCAAGATTTATGATTCACAGGATCTGTGAGAAATAACATACATATATATATTTGTTTGTACCAGGGATTGAATCCAAGGGCATCCCCAGCCCTTTTATTTATTTATTTTATTTTGAGACAGGGTCTCACTAAGTTGCTTAGGTTGACTGTGAACTTAAGCTCCTCCTACCTCAGCCTCCCAAGCTACTGGAATATAGGCTTGCACCACCGCACCCAGCCAGAAATAATAAATGTTAATTGTTTTTGTTTTATGCCAATAAGTTTGGAGGTGATACAATGACTCCATCAAATTTTAATTTTCATCAAATTCCAAGTACAGACAACTTGAATTTCTAAGATGTATTCAATGCCCTAAACCTACATGTGGCTCAAATAAACCATGATCTGTTGTCACAAACAAGGTAAAAGTGCAGATTGACATACCAAAAATCTCTGCCTGTGGCTCTGGCTGTGGGATGGATGGGAGAACAGCAGGAGCAGGGAGGGTCCTGCGGCCTTGGGGTGCACTAGGGGCATGAGTGTGAAATTTCTTCTTTAGAAGAAAAAAGTGTCTCATTATTTGTCAACACCTTCTGCTGAAGTAACATAGAAAATAAGAAATATAACTAATAAAATGATGAATGGGTCTGAGGAGACTTCAAGACAGAATGTTAAAAGAACCCGTTGGTTTCCTTTAGGAGAGTACCAGATACAGACAGGGGGAAATGAACTAAATGCTACACTCTTCAGTTTTTAAGCAAAATTTTGAAAAAAAAAATGAAAAGAAAAGAAAAAGATACCAGGACATGCCGGATACAAAAGCAAACTATGTCTCATTCCAAGTCTCTCTCAGTGGAAGACTCTTGGAGTAAGACAGGTCCTCTGAGAAAATACTAGCCCAGGCTGGGAATATGGCTTCTGAGGTGGAGGCCGAGAGACACATCCAGGTGGACAGATGCCTCCTGAGACTGAAGGGATTCCTCACAGGTCATCTGCACTAAACAACAGGGCCTCCTTACACAGCGACCCTCTGAGGGCTCCAGGGGAAAACAAAGGTGTACCTCCAGGACAGCTGTGCCCCATGGTTGTTGACGGGAGTAATTATAAGTCATTACACCAGAAGCTCACAAAATTTTCAAAATAATTGTGCACATTCAGATTGAAGTAGAGATGTAGAATTTTTAAAAAAAAAAAATCTTAACAATAAAGGACACTTAACCCTCATCTTCAGAGAGCAGGCTGTGAAGTTCCCTCCTTTGAAAACATCCATGTGCTTCTTGGGGGAAATGAGTGTGAGAATGAGTGGGATCAGGTGTTCAGGAGCAGAGCCAGGCTGCATGGGGAGCGGCTCCCAAGGACTGGGCCTGGGCACTAATGGGGGAACTGAAGATTTCAAAACTGCTGTGGTCGGCGATGTCTGTGTGACTCTGGCTTCCTGTTTTTGAACTGGAGTGTCTACAACAGCTATCCTACACCTGCCCAGCTAGGGGTTGTTGGGTGTGTGTGCTGAGAGGTAGAGTGGATAGCTAATCTGTAGTTTACGGGTCTCTGTGTGGGGAGGAGCAGTGCCCCAGGAGAGTGCACAGGAAGTGGACCCCGGGGAGCTTCACTGTATCCTGGAACTGGAACAGATTTCAGGCGTGGGTAGAGGGTGATCCCTGCACTGTGCTGGCACAGAGCCGTATCGTCCAGCCGTTCACAGTATGTATTCAAAGTACTGATAGAAACTTTGATATGATATCTTTTCTTTCTTTAAAACCAAGAGTTCACATTTGGAGCAGGGCTTCCAGCCTCACGATGAGTTGAAGATGAAAGAAAAATGGTGGGAAAGGGAAGCAGTTGTTCCCACTACAAAAATTATTAGCACTTGCTGTGCCAGGCTAAGGCTGAACATTTTCAATCTCATTTAATCCTCACAACAAGTATCTGGGGTGGGGCTTACACTATATCCAAGTTAAATGTCAGGAAACAGAAGCACATAGAATTAGTTAGTTAGCTGGTCCATGGTTCTAAAGCTGGTAAGATTAGATCACTTGTTCATAATTTAGGTCTTTGTGTTACCATGGCCCAGGTCATCAACCACCATAATCTACAGCCCCCTTAACTAGTCTTTGAGGCTTGTAATGGTTTGGATATGAGGTGTCCCTCAAAAGCTCATGTGAGAGATACTGCAGGGATAATCAGAAATGCAGCAATTAGATTGTGAGAGGTGTGACCCAGTCAGTGGATTAATTCATATTAGTAACTGGAAGGACTGCCATACTGAGTGAAAACTGGCAGCAGGTATGGCGTGGCTGGAGGAGGTCGGTCACTGGGAGTGTGCCGTTGGGTTTATATTTTGTCCCTGATGCCTTTGTCCCTCTCTCTGCTTCTCAGGCACCATGATCTGAGCTGCCTACCTCTGCCACACCCTCCCCATGGTGTTCTGCCTCACCTCGGGCACAGAGCAATGGAGCCAGCTGTCCATAGACTGAACCCATGAAACCATGAGCCCAAATAAACTTCTCCTCCTCTAAGCTGTTCTTCTCAGGTATTTTGGTCACAGTGCTGCAAAGCTGACTGATACAGGCCTCAAAGATTCATATTAATTTTATTTCACAAATTACAAAATTCTTTGTCATCATTATCATATCATTCCATCTCAGAAAAAAGGAAAAAAAAAAACTATGAGCTTAAAAATGATGTTTTCCCCTACTTTCTACAAGAGGCACTCAAAAGAGTGGTTAAATGAAGCTGGGAAAGAGAAAGAGAGTCTGAATAAATATTTATTGGGCAACACATGGGTGCTGGCCTGGAGCGTAGTCACACACAAATGTCAACCCATAAAATCTTGGGACACCCCGGTGCTTAATACCAATGTACAATGGAAGACACTGAGGCTCAGAAGTGGTATCATTTGTCAAGGTCCTACAACCAGGAAGTGGGTGGCAAAGAGAGGAAGTCAGACCTCATCTGTCTGGCTTCAAGGCTCTGTGCCAGGAAAATGCCTTAGATATGAGAAGGGAAGCAAGAGAGAGGCCAAAGAACATAAGGTCGCGAGGCAGTATTCTACACAGTGTAAATTTAAACCTAAGAAATTAATCTATGTAATTCTTATTTTTAATTGGAGGAGACAACTAGCCCCGGCACTTTCACCTGTTGCAATGAGGTGCTTGGTCATCCTCAGTGACGCAGGCTTATGGTCTGCCAGGGAGTGGGAAGGGCTGCCATATGCCTCAAAGGAAGCCTGGTCAGACTAGTTCTCAGCTGGCTTAGCAATGAAGTCTTTGTTTTCTAGAGGAAGAAAGTCCTATGTTTGAACAGCTCCGAGGTTCTGTGAGAGCAAGGCCCTGCCCGGAGCGGGCACGGCCTGTCTTCACTCCTTCACTCCTCCTCTGTTCTGTTGGCTCTCCACCCTATCAACGCAGTTCTTCGGAAGTCTGAAGTCACACCACCATATGCATTTATTCCTGATATTTTACTTTGTACCTAGTTTGTGACTTTCATCCATGATTTTTTTTAAATTCTCATTTTCTATTTTTAAAGGCTGGCCCTGTCCCCTGAAGCATATTTATTTTGCCCATTTTTCATTTGCTTCCCACCCCCACCCCCAGCATTTGTACTTGAGAAGGGGCTTTGCCCTCTGTCTGTGTTTCTCTAAGGTCTCTTCCTCCTCAGAGCCTGTGACCTCCTGTTCTCCAGGTGTCTTCTACCCTGTCCGCTGTGAATATCAAGGAAGAGCTGAGTCCCCTCTAGTCTGAGTGGACTGGGAGTGTTACAGTTTGAATCTAGAAAGACCCACAAAGAAGGGTCCTTCCAGAGGTGGGGCTTTCAGGAAGTGATTGAATCATGAGGGGTCTGACCTCGTCAGTGGATTAATCCAATAATGGCTGAATGGACTGCTGGAAGTGGGACCCGGTTGGAGGAAGTAGGTCACCGGGGATGTGCCCTAGAAGGGTTCATAGTCCCCTGGCCCCTTCCTCTCTCGCTCTCTGCTTTCCAGCTGCTTTGAGCTAAGCAGCTCCATTCCTCCATGCCCTTCTGCATGACGTTTTCTGCCCTGATATTAACTCATGACAGGGGCTCTGGTGACTGGGAAAGTGGCCCTTGAATACTACCACATCTTAGTACACCAGAACTCCTACTTCAGACATGAATTCATTGCCCCTGTCTATAAGGTGGACTTTAGAGCCAATAAAGATATAATATCAGGGTCTTTTTTTTTTTTCCTCTCCAGCCACACAAGGCCCTGAAGGCAGGTCACAGCAAAATGTTTTCATGGTCATATGTGTGGTGAAATCTGCAAGAGTCAGCCATTGGCACCTCAATCTGCAGGATCACTACTGCTTCCGCTGTTGTGTCGACCACCAGGCGTCCACTCATGGTGAGGGACGTCGGCATGGCAATGGAATTTGGGGGATCTGCCCAAGCAGATATTGAGTGTGGGGCATGTGTGGTGGGGACTTGTTAGGATCTACAATTGTTCTTCAGCATCCACCATGCAGGACTGATTCCAAAGACTCCTGAAATTACCCAAATCTATTCAGGTTCAAGTCCCTTGCATAAACTGGCATAGTGTTTGCATATAATGTACACGTATCCTCCCTTACAAAATTATACAAAATTATCATATTACCTGTGAGCATAAGCCTACAGCTGTAAACAGAAAGTATATTTGTGTGTTCGAAACATCCCAACCTACAATTATACTGGATCTGGGTCATGCAGAGCACACCCAACGTGTCTTATTCCAAACGATCTGCTGGCTCCAGATCAACATGAGCCAACACGAGATTGTCAGTGATGGAAGAAAACAGCCTGAAGAAGCAAGTGACAAACTCCTACACATTCATCAGTTAAGTCAATGCACGTGGAGGAAGGATAATTGGATCACACAATTAAGTGGCTCAATTCAAAGCTTGGGCAGTTTTCAAAAGCATTTGAATTGTTCTCCTGTGTGCCATAATTTCAGATTAATTATATACGTTTTTCAGAATTATGGGTCATACAAAAATTCAGGTTTGACTGGAACGAAATCTCTAATTAGAAGTCAAAGTAAATAAATAAAAATAAAATAGACTGGCAGAATCTTTAAGATGCCAAAAACTTTTTTAGTATATCTGAAATTAAGACGCTGATGGTGAAAGTTGTAAAGAAAAGGAAACAATGTGTTGTAGGCAAAAATATAAAAGTAAAATGACAGGCAGTGACAAAGATTGTGAGAGTCAGGGCACCTCCAAACAGAAACCAAGCAGGAAAGACAAGAAAACAAGAGCAAAGGGGAACACAGTTGTGCGACCCAGAACTGGCATCCAGCCGGGTGCAGTGGCATATGCCTGTAATCTCAGCGTCTCGGAAGACTGAGGCAGGAGGATGGCAAGCGCTAAGCAACTCAGTGAGACCCTGTCTCTAAATAAAATACAAAATAGGGCTGGGGATGGGGCTCAGTGATGGAGTACCCCTGAGTTCAATCCCCAATACCCACCCACACCCCAAAAAAAACAGAACCGGTGTCCAGGGTCACCAGCATCTCTGTGTCACTGCATTCATCCAACAGAGCTAGATCTGAGATCTTTCATGATGGTCTGTTACAGTGAGTAGCATTTTCATTTTTATCTGTTTCTCTAAAAAACAACTATGCTTTATCAATATTGTGATCCAGTAATATTTATGAAGAATAAAGCAGAACTTACGATAGACCGACAAGATACTTCTGAAACAGGCATCTATCACCTTTTCTGCTGGGATGATGATGGCCCATCTAGAGACCCATGGCTCGGTGCGGTTGGGTTGGGTTGCATCACGTGGCACATCAAGTGACCAGACCTTGAATTCAGCTCCACTGTAGTAGACCCCAAGTTGGCTGTAACAAGCATTGATCCCTGTGAATACTGTGTGCTGCGCTTCTAACACAAAACCCACAAGCAATTGTTAATGCTTTTGCCAACTGACAGTTGTCTACAACATTATTCAAAGTGCAACAGTGTTTGGACTACTGTGGCTGTCCTTGAGTGCCATTCATGGTCAGCTGCATGAAAACCTTGCCACTACAGAGAGAGGAGCTCCCCACATGCTTTTATGGCCATTTTAAAGTGCCACGACATGGGTAGTGGACATTTCTCTCCTTACTTCTGTAGAAAAGCTGCCTGTTCTGTGCTGGGTTTAATATTCTGCTACAGCAAATGTTTTCAAGTTTACACAGAAGATGTGTTATTTTATACACCCACACTCATTTGTATTTTACTTTAAGGAGTTTAAGGGTGGCCCAGTGGTCTGGGATTATAGAGCTCTTCAAGAGGAGACCATGATCACAGAGACCTTTAATGGATATTAACATAGGTTTTTGATAACTAAGGAGAAAACTTAGTGCAAACAAATTACTCTTACAATGGGTTCAAAAATTTGATAAAACACCATTTTACTTAGTCATTTTGAAAAGGCATTCTGGAGTATTTTCATAAAACAAGCAAGAAATCACAGGCTCCTGCACTGGATGTTATGAACAACACATTCTTTTATAATCATTAAGTTTATACATTAAGAAGATGAGAGGAAATTCAATTAAAAATTAATGGAAACAAAATTAAAATATGAAGAAGAAAAGCAAGAGAAATTATCCTGACACTTAGAAGCAAATTGTAGCAAAAACAATGTTCAGATCACACAAAATGTGGACATTCATTAAAAGGAAGAATGGTCTTCCTCAGAGAGATAGGAAGTTGACTTTTGGTTTTTCTCAGAGTAAAGGAAGGAATCATCCAAACATACTGCAGAGATATTCTCATTTCTGGATGATTTGAGCCAAAGTCTGACATCAAAGGTGGCCATGTAAAACTCAGCATATTTTTAAAACTCTCCCCCTCATTTTTCTCGTAACGGGGGATGTTATTAACAAGCTACTTAATGAGGGTCAGAAATTTAAACATGATTTAAGATTGAATCATCACACAAGAAAACTTAAAATGCCCTGAAAGCTTATAGATCATACATGGCAGACATGTGGTGGAATTTTCCCAAAGTTGATGACAATCCTAAAGATTTACATGGCATGGACAACGATGGCTCGGGGTGCTTACAACAACTTTTTGAAACTGTCAGTATTAACTTTGTCATCCACCATGGAAAACAAGTCTGCTTTCTATCTCTCATTTTAAGTCATTATGAAATTGGTGTCGGGTGAAGAAGAAACTAAAGAGGATTCAGCTAGAATTCCAGGAAAACACACTATAGACATACACCCAGAAATTCATTGCAAAAATTAGGTTAGTTATCTGGGTTTTATAAGATCATTTTAGATTTTGTAGTTTTTCAATATAGAAAACTTATTGTCATCTCTTCTGTCTTTTAAATATACATTCATTTTAATCTATTTTTTATTAACAGTCTTGTATTCCTTTTCTTAAAGACAGACTCTGAAGTTGTATAAGCTTCGGGTCCCACAGAGCCTGGACCTGCCAGAGGGCAAGGAAATGAGGCAGAGAGCCAGGGTGCCCTGCTGGGAGGCCGTCCCCAGGAGGCTTTCCTTGTCCACCTTCCTGGAATCCCAGCCTCACTCTGCTTTATGCTTTTTATTGTTCATGCAATTAACATAACTTTCTGTTTTCTTTCAACTTGCCCTCAAAGGAAGGGTAGCCCCACTGGGCCACCCTTAAACTCTTTGAAGGAAAATCCAAATGAGTGTGAGTGTATACAATAACACATCTTCAGGGTAAGGGTAAACTTGAAAACATTTTTAAAAACATTTTTTGTTGTTGTTGTAGGTGGATTCAATACCTTTATTTTATTTATTATTTATTTTATTTATTTATTTTTATATGGTGCTGAGGATTGACCCCAGTGCCTCCCACAAGCCCAGCCCCAAGGGCAGGGACATGTTCTTGCTTGGTATCATATGCCCGAGCACTGTGGGGCACACAGTAAGCACCAACACATACTGGCAATCGGGAGGATGTAAAAAAGGAGACTTGAATCCAAGTTCTGAAGGAGCAGGTGGGAGTCAGAAGAACACGGAAGATGAAGGTTCTGGTCCCTCCCCTTACCGAGTCTCCTTGACCAAGTCACTAGCTGTTCCCAGTTCCACTTTCCTCATTTGGAAAATGGAAATGAGTGTGAGACTCTCCTTTTCTGTCTGTATCATTGGAGAACAAACATGAAGGAAGGTGAAATGCTAATGAGTGTTAATAAAGGGCCTGATGGAACCAAGAGGATGGCGTGGATCCTTCATGAGATGCACTGTTCCCAGGAGAAGGGACGCTGACCTGCAGGTTGAGGCTAGACTTTGCAGACATGAAGACGGAGGCCCCCCCTCCTCCAGTGACATTGGACTGCTTTACTCTTTCTCAAGTTTGTGCTTCCTCTGCCCAGAGCTCCCACATCCCAGCTTCCATGATCTGTGCACACCCACACACCCACCATTGCCTCTGGACCCAGAGGCACCCAGCCCAAACTGCTGGCCTTCTCCTGAACCACATGGCTACTCCACAGCCAACCTCTACCCCGGAAGTCACTCACACGGAGCCCCCTCCCCTCTTAACTGGAACCTACTCTCAGATTGATGTTGCTGATTCCACACTTCCAAGTCCTCGCTGCATACCCTTGCAGCTTTTATCACGGCTGCAACCAAAATACCTGTCAAGAACAATTTTAGAGAAGGAAAAGTTTGTTTAGGGCACATGATTTTAGAGATTCAGTCCATACATGGCTGACTCCATTGCTCTGGACCCAAGGTGAGGCAGAATATTATTCCAGGAGTGTAGAGGAGGAAAGCAGCTCAGAACATGAAACCCAGGAACAAAATATAAACCCAAAGGCACTCCCCCAGTGACCCACTTCCTCCAGCCACCCCCTGCTTGCCAACAGTTAACACTCGGTCCATTCAAGAGGATTAACGCACTAATTAGGCTAAAGCTCTCATAAGCCAATCATGTCACCTCTAAACCTTCTTGCATTGTCTAACACTTGAGATGTGGGCAGACACCTCATACCTAAACCTCAACACTCAGCATCCCTCATTCCCTCCAGCAGTCCTCCAGAGGGTCTTGTTCAAGTGGAGTCTGAATAGCTGAGGATTGCATGGTTGGAGAAGGGAAACAACAGACTTCAGGGGGAAGTTTGCTTACCATAGCAGCCACCCTAACCACTTCTGAGGTCGTAAAGATCAACTCTGTGCCTTACATGTTACAAGGTTCTTCAAGTTCATAAGTCATATTATGAAAGCTCAGTAATTTTAAGAGCAGTAATAGTATTTTAAGCCCAAAGACAACAATTTACTTAAAGACCCAAGGGGAGACAGGTGACAACATGAGTTTTGGGTAAAAATGTTGAACAATTATCTAGTATGATAGAAATTATGCACTCATCACGTGAACCCAAAGTATTCAGAATCTCTCTCTTTTCCAAATAATTTGCAATAATTGATCTATGTATGTCAGAGATCAGTGGAAAAACAAGAAAAAATAGAAAACATCATCATAAATGTGTTTCTAAGGCAAGAATCACTAGGAAACATATCCCTACAGCGAATCCATGTTCCTATTCTATCATTCAGGATCCTGAGGAGTCTGGCAAGACCTGAGGAATGCCCAGCTGAATCCAGTCCCAACTGCTGAAATTTTAAGCAATGAAATGTTTGTTGTTGTTGTTGTTTTAGTCAGTGTACTATGGGTAGTTTGCTTTACAGCCATGTCTGATGCCCCCATAAAGCTGTTTATGCTAAACATACTGTCACAAAGAACTGCCTTCCATCAACCCTCCACAGAAACTGAACATGCCATTTCCCATCTTAAATACTGGTGTTCTTCCTCTCTGTTAGCAAACTCAAACACCACAAGTCTCTGCTGAAATCGCCCACTCTGAAATTCCTCATGCTACACGGGTAGTTAGTTATTCCTTCTCTGGTATTCCTGGAGTGTGTGTTATAACGACATCATCATGTGGTCTTATTTCTCTGAATGTCTTTGGTAGCTCCACAGGGGCAGGCACCTAGAGAACACACATGAATGCTTCCTGTGTGAATGAACTGCACAGTGGTGAATGAAGTTAGCATTCCACCAAGAAATTCCTCATCTATAACACTGGCTCTACCACTTACTAGCTGTGTGACTTTGAGAAGTAGTCTTGCCTGTGCAGAACAGAAATCTGAAATGGTGAAGTAAAAGTGAGATAATGGCTATTTTCCCTGATTAAAATGAGTCTAGCGTGGGCAATCCAGGGCTGTGCTGGTAGCCCCGTGGTAATATAGGGCTCAGACTTCTCTCACTTCTCTTCCATCACAGTTTGCTTGCAATTTCCATTTTCTGACTTCATAGTCCAAGAAGTTTCCAGATATTATACCTTTGTCCCAAGCAAGGGAAATAGAAAGTAGGGAACAGAATAAAGGGTGCTTCTCTGAGCCACTTATCTCCTTTCAAAGAGTTCCTTCCAGAAGCCTCGTCCAACAACTTATTCATCTCTCTGGCCACTCTCACCAGCCAGAGGGGTAAAGAAGAATAAAATTACCGCATTTGCTGGTAAATGGATGGAGCTGCAGAATATCATGCTAAGAAAAATAAGCCAATTCCAAAAAAACAAAGGCCACATGTTTTCTGATATGCAGACACTAATTCACAACCAGGGTGGGCGCCTAGGGAAGAATAGAGTTATTTTAGATTAGGTAAAGGGGAATGAAGAGATGGGAGAGGCATGGGAGTAGGAAGGATACTAGAATAAATCAGACATCATTATCCTATGTGCTTATATGATTGCACAACCGGTGTGATTTTACATCATGTACAACCAGAAGAATGAGAAATTACACTCCATTTATGTCTGAGGTGTCAAAGTGCATTCTATTGTCATGTATAACTAATTAGAACAAATAAAAAATATGAATGAAGGAAAAAAAGAAGAGAGGATGGGAAATGTACTTTTATAATTGGGCATATTGCCACATCCACTCATCTATACAGAACTTCCAGCATTTAAAAAAAATGTGGAATCAACATTGAGTGGGAAATTTGGAGTCTTTGCAGAATTTGGACAGGTTGAGTCAATTATTTTGATCTTAAATGTTCTGATACAATGAGAATATGAATCTTGCAAGGTTCCAAAAGGGAATGCTGTGAGATATCTTGAAATACCTAGCAGTCTCCCCTTAAAAGATGTCCAATAGGTGATAACAATCCTTAATGTGAATAGTAATATTTTTATAATTTTATCATTTTATAATCCTTATAAAAATGTTCTATCCACTGTATCTCCTAGTTGTCTATATTTTAAAATATGAGATTTTAAGCCATCATCCATAATTACGCATCTTTCTTTTTCCCAGATACTAAGCACTATGCCTGGCATGTAATAGATACTCAACAAATACTCATTCAAATGAAGTCAGATGGAACCCAAGCAGTGGAAACACACACACACACACACTCACACACACACACACACACACACACACTCACTCATACACACAAAAGCAAGGATCTGCTCTACTCTTACCTCCCAACCCCAAAGCATCTTTGGACAAATTGTTCCTGTGCGTTTGGCAGTAGGTTTTGTAGAAGGAAGCTTGAGGAAAGGATTTATTTCAGCACAATCAGCCCTCAAATGGCCACTCAGCAAATGAAGACAGGATATTCAGTTACTGTAATTTAGTGCCATCTGGTACAGAGAGTCCTGAGAAACTGAATTCAGGATGGGTGCTTAATAAACAAGAAGCTTGAAGAAAATGAATGGAGGATATTGGCAGTCTTGGTATCTTAAAGGAGTTGTTCACTTTAATTTCCCCTTCTTAAAACACATCACCTACCTTTTCTACCCCCTGTTTTGATAAAAGCAAAACTGTTGTCCTTTTCAGCCACTAATGGGGTCACAGAGATAGGGAAATTTATAACAACCAATAGAAGTGGGAGAATTCCAAGCCTCCCACTGGTGATGAAATGCCCAAGCCAAAGACAGCATCCCAGGTCATTGCTGATCAGGCCTGTGCCAGCCATTCCAGATTTGAGCAGTGTCACAAGTCAGACATTTGGGGACTTAAGTGTTATTTTCACATATCTTATGAATGAAAACACTGAGACTCAGAAAGATTACATGTCATAATTTAGGGCCACTTAGTTGTAACAGAAAGAAAAACAACTCAATAAACTTAAACCAAAATTAAAATTAAAATAGTTCACATAAGTAGGAAGTTCAAAGGTAGTGTTGACTGCATGTAAAGCTAGATCTCATGTTCAACCACCAGATCAGACTCTGTTTCTCAGTCTCTGCTCACCTCTACTTAACTTTACTCTCGGTGTCCAGTCACAAGATGGCCCCAGAAGCTCCTTATCTATGAGCTCTTTGAAAAGGAGCCATAAAAGAGAAAACACTATAGAAGAGAAGACATTTTTTTTAATTGCAAATTTCTGGAAAAACACTTGATTGGCCTGGTTTGGGGTCACATGTATAACACTGAATCAATCACAGGCTCCCAGGACCAGGCAGGGGCTCAGTGAATTCCATCCCGCAGAGACCATGTTGGTTAAACAGGATTAACATAGAATGGAAATGCAGTCATTCCCCCAGAGATGGAACGTAAATGCTGATCTCATTGACTTGAGTCCAAGTCAGGTAAGAGAATTTTTCATTTTAATTTAACTTTTTCCAAAGCTCAAGCTCTTTTGGTTACAAAATCGATAGAGTAAAGATGGAAAAGTATTTTCAAATGAAATCTTAGTTTGTAAATGTTTACTTTTGCTTGGACACTGTGCCAGACTACTGTTGTCCAGAGACCTGCTATGAGTAGAGGTCACCATTCACTGCGTCTATTTTGCATATGTGAAAAGTGAGGTTCAGAGAGGTCAAGGCACCTACCTTCTCTAAGCTAACAGCTCACATCTGGGAGGGTTAGGAATCTATTTCTATCCGATCTTGCAGGTGCAAAAATATCCTATTCGTCATGGAAGCTTCCTTTCCCAGGCCTAAGAACTTGGTTCTAGGAACAGAAGTTTGGGTATGATCTTCACCCTACACCTACAATTCCCGATTTCATTCTAAACAGAGCAGGAGGTACACTAGGCAGCTGGACACCAACACAGGCTGGGAAGGGAGCTACGCTGCTGCCTTAGCCCACCATGCAGGATGTAGGACTGGGCACCTGAATTGCTGTGGCTGCTATAAATCCAATCTCATGTGACCAGTGGATCAAATGGTTATTGTATTGGCCTTCCAGTCCTACTTGGGCTCTTACCAAAATTAGAGCCTCATCCTGTAGCTCAGCCTGCTTGGGTGAGACCCAAACTAAGGTGAAGCCCTCACTGTCCTCTTTTATAAGGTTCCAATTCTAAGCCTCATGCTCCCATTCTTTGTCTAGGTAAAGCCTTGTTTCAAATTAAATGAAATAGAATCTACCAGCTGGTTTGCCTCACTCTAACCCATATCATAGATTGCAAGAATGGTCCTAACCCTCCAACTCTCCCAGGGCATACACCTTTACAATGTAACTTTGAAGCTCCTCCTACCAAGAGGAGGATTGTATTTCCCACCTCTCATATGTGGTCTGTGAATTGCTTTGGTCATTAGAATGTAGCAAAGTGACTGTGAGCTTGATAAGAGTCCATACCCTCAAAAGTGTAGGCTGGTGGCAGAAGAGAGACCACGTGGGAAGAAAAGCACCCATCCAAGCCAAGGTCATGTTAGCCCAGCCAAGAACTGGCTGATCCCAGTGAGCCAGCCCAGGCCAGTAGCAGAGATGTCTATATGAACCACAGCTAATTGCAGATTCCATGTGTGAGCCCAACCCAATCACAGCTGACAGCAGCTGCAAGTTGAGTTCAGGAAATGATTGTTGTGCAATGATAGCCAACTGATACAAACTAGTGGAGATCTTGGGGCCTGTCAGATGCTAATTCTGGCCCAGATCTCTGTACCCATTTGGACCTATTTTATTATTTGGTCAGTTTTATTCCTCATCAAGTGCCAAATCAAGTCCTGAACCCATTCATTTTCTCTCTGGCTCCCAGAAAGAGTTTTTTCAGGGATACTTATTGAGGCTGAAAAGTCATAATATTTGAAGTCCTAAGCTTCATTCCCAGCCTGCAAAGGACTTACCATCACTTGAAGAAGGAAGACATCTGAAAAATCAGTCAACAAGCAATCACTCCTTTCAGACTTGTATAATTGTTAGCAGCCATGGGATGAAATTATAATCATGCCTGTCCAGAAAATTTCATGGAGGCTCCTTGAGGGCAAGACCAAGTCTAGATTCTCCATGGGCTCTTGACAGCTAAGCCCTGGCTGGATGAAAAAAGTTCCAATGATGGGAACAAAGATACAAGAAAGCTGCTCCAGAGCTGACTTTCATGGCTTAGGTGATGTGGCATCGGGAATCCCCGCAGTTACGAGTTAAACAAATTACAAGTAATGGAATAGAGAATGACACGCAACACCTACCAACTAAGAAAAGTCCAGGACCAGACGGATTCTCAGCCGAATTCTACAAGACCATCAAAGAAGAAATAACACCAGTACTCCTCAAAGTACTCAATGAAACAGAAAAGGAGGGAACCCTTCCAAACTCATTCTATGAGGCTAATGTCACCCTGATACTCCAAATCAGATAAAGACACATCAAAGAAAGAAAACTTCAGATCAATATCCCTGATGAACATAGATGCAAAAATTCTCAATAATTCTGCAAATTGCATTCAAATACATATTAAAAAGATAGTGCACCATGATCAAGTAGGGTTTATCTTAGGGATACAGGGTCAGTTCAACATACAGAAGCCAATAAATATAAATCATCACCTCAGTAGACTTAAAAACAAGAATCATATGATCATCTCAATAGATGCAGAGAAAGCATTTGACAAAATACTTTAGCACCACTTCATGTTCAAAACACTAGAAAAACTAGGGATAGTAGAAACATACCTCTATATTGTAAAAGCTATATATGCTAAACCCAAGGCCAACATAATTCTAAGTGTAGAAAAATTGAAATCATTACCTCTAAAAACTGAACAAGACAAGGATGCCCCTTTTCACCACTTCTATTCAACATCATGTTGAAACTTTAGCCAGAGGAATTATACAGGAGAAAGAAATTAAAGTGATATGAGTAAGGGAAAAAAACACTCAAATTATCACTACTTGCCAATGACATGATTCTGTATTTAGAACATTCAAAAACTTCCACCGGCAAACTTCTAGAACTCATAAATGAATTTAGCAAGTAGCAGATTATAAAATCAATATCTGTAAATCAAACTTGTTCCTATACATCAATGATAAGTCTACCGAAAGAGAAATTATGAAAACTACCCCATTTAAATAGCCTCAAAAAATATTTGAGAATCAATCTAACAAAAGAGGTAAAAGACCTCTACAATGAAAGTACACAACACTAAAAAGAAATTGAAGAAAACCTTAGAAGATGGAAAGACCTTCCATGCTCCTGGATAGGCAGAATTGATACTGTCAAAATGGCCATACTATCAACAGCATTAAACAGATTTAATGCAATTCCAATTAAAATCCCAACAATATTCTTCGTAGAACTAGAAAAAGCAATCATAAAATTCATTTGGAAAAATAAGACACACAGAATATCCAAAGCAATCTTTAGCAAGAAGAGTGAAGTAGGAGGCAGCACCATACTACAGAGCTATAGTAACAAAAACAGTATGGTATTGGCACCAAAATAGACAAGTAGACCAATGGTACAGAATAGAAGGCATAGAAACAAACCCATAAATACAGTTATGTCATACTAGACAAAGGTGCCAAAAACATTCACTGGAGAAAGATAGCCCATTCAACAAATGGTGGTGGGGAAAATTAGAAATCCACATGTAATAAAATGAAATTAAACCCCTATCTCCCACCTTGAATGAAACTAAACTCAAAATGGATCAAAGACTTAGACACTTGACCAGAGACCCTGTGCCTAATAGAAGAAAAAGTAGGCCTAAATCTTCACCATGTCAGCTTAGGATCTAACTTTTTCAGCAAGACTCTAAAAGCACAAGAAGTAAAATCAAGAATCAATAAATGGGTTGGATTCACACTGAAGAGTTTCTTCTCAGCAAAGGAAATAAATCATCAATATCATGAAGACAGAGCCCACAGACTGGGAGAAAAATCTTTACCGCATGCACCTCAGATACAGCACTAATCTCCTAGATACATAAAGAACCCAAAAAACCTAACACCAAAAAACAAATCCTCCAATCAATAAATGGGCTAAGGAATTGAACAGAAACTTCACAAAAGAAGAAATACAATTGATGAACAAACACATACGAAAAAATGTTCATCATCTCTAGCAAGTAGAGAAATGCAATCAAAACTATTCTTGAGATTTCATCTCACCCCAGTCAGAATGGCAATTATCAAAAATAAAAGCAACAATAAATGTTGGTGAGAATGTGGGGAAAAAAGTACCCTCATACATTGCTGGTGGGAGAGCACATTGTTACAACCATTGTCGAAAGCTGTATGGAGATTCCTCAGAAAACTTGGAAGGGAACTACCACTTGACCCAGCTATTCTACTCCTCTGTTTATACCCAAAGGACTTAAAATCAGCATATTACAGCGTGTTTTACAGCCTGATGCAGATGTTTTCACTGATATGAGAAATTATACTCCATTTATATATGATATACCAAAGTGCATTCTACTGTCATGTATGACTAATTAAAACAAAAAATTTAAAAACAACAAAAGAAGAATTTTAGTAGGTGTGTGCCGTATATGTTGGAGATCAAGAACTTTGTAAAATGAATGAATGAATGAATGAGAGAATGAATGCACCTTAGACATTATGGATATTAATCATCTGTCTGTGTGTGCCTAATAGAAAGAATAGTGGGTCTATTGGATGATCCAGTCCCCTCACTCTCTAATTCTCTGCCCCTGGGATCAAGTGCTTTAACCTTATTTGCCTCTGTTTTCTCACTCTGAAATAAGACTTTAAGTCAGGGGATTTGCATAAGAAGCATTTGTTCCTCCAAAGAACAAGAAAGAACCAAGCATGCTGGCCACTCAGAGACAGAATGGCACGCCCCAGAGGTCAGTGCCTCCAAGCCCAAGGCCAGGCCGTCCTCATAGAGCTGGGAGGGTGAACCCATGGGCCACACAGCTCGACATGTCCCAGGCAAGGGCAGAGTGGGGCCACCTCAGACAGCACACACCCCAATCTCAGGCAGAACTGTGGTTCCAGGGAGTGAGGAATGCCAGCCCCCGGCCTGTGCTGCAAGTGTCTGCTGTGGGTCCCTCTTTTTCTCCACCATTCTCTTGGTACACTTCTCATTTACTTTTGTCACAGTCCATGGTGTTTTCTCATTATCTTGTTTCACGGGGACGCCCTGCTTGTTCCAACCTGCGACCCCCAGTGACCCGTGAATAAGGCAGCGCACAAGCCTCGGACTCCAGCTGCCTGCTAATGTGGCCATTGGCAGGGCCCTCACAGGGGGAGTCACGCGCTCCTTTGAGGTTGTCCATCGCTTTGAAATGCGACATAACAGGGCTTGAATATCTATGGGACATTTGTTTGGTCTGTGATCTTGGACACCTAGTTAACCTCCCTTATTTTGGCTTCTTCATTTGAAAAGGGGATAGAAACTACATCATTGAGTTTTAAAAAGTGCAGCTATGTTTTATGAGTCCTTATGTGTGTCCTGCATTGTTTTAAATATTTTTGAAATTATTGTTTTAATTGTACAAATTTATGGGCTGTGGTGTGTTCATTTTATTTTTATTTATCTTTTTCTTAAAGAGAGAGTGTGAGAGAGAGAGTGAGAGAGAGAGAGAGAATTTTTTTTTAATATTTATTTTTTTTTTTTAGTTTTCGGCGGACACAACATCTTTGTTTTGTATGAGGTGCTGAGGATCGAACACGGGCCGCACGCATGCCAGGCGAGCGCGCTACCGCTTGAGCCACATCCCCAGCCCTGTTCATTTTAAACATGTATGTAGTATGTAATAATCAAATGAGGGTCATTAACATTTTCATCTTAAACATTTTTAAGATTTTTATTAACATAATAATTGTACACATTTATGAGGCACAGTAGGATATAAGATATACAATATATACTGATCAAATCAAGGTAATTAACATTTATATCTCCTTATATGAATTCATATAATCATATATTCATATCAAGATTTTATGAATAAAGAGTATTCAAAAAGAATAATCCTATGTCCATTAATAGTAAGTGCCTTAAAAGTAGCAATCATTCAATTCCAAAGGCCTGCAATCAAAAAATATAAAATTTCCTAGACCTACATGTGGATGAAATTTCCCAATAAGACAAAGTCTCCCACTGAGTTATTAGGAGTTGGACTTGAGCATGTCCTTGCAGGGGTGGAGACGGGGAAATCCAACCTGAAGCATGGATGGGTGATACGAGAAGAAAAGAAAATGCTGCCCAGGGAGCTGACCTCAAGAGCAATAGATCTGAACCAGGGATGGTCTTAGTCCCCAGGGGACATGTGGCAATATGTAGGGACATTTTGGTTGTCATAACTGGGGTGGTGGCCCTCTTGACATCTATGATGTGTAGAACAGGGACTGCTGAATAGCCTATAAGCCACAGGACAGCCCTTTTGTCACAGTCCATGGTGTTTTCTCATTATCTTGTTTCACAGGGACACCCTGCGTGTTCCAACCTGCAACCCCCAGTGACCCCCAGTGACAGCCCTTCAACAAAAGAATAATAATAATTATTATCCAGCATTCAATGTCAATCATGCCAAGACTGCAAACCCCGCCCTGAGACGCTGAGTCTAGACCACATTCCCCTGTGGGCTAACTGCCCAGCACACAGGCCCTCGGAGGAACAACACATATATACTTACTGCACAAATGCATACATTCAGGAATGAATGAGCATATTTTCTCAGTTCCAACTTACTTCAATAGTGAAAACTATCACCACATTGACTGTGAGATATACCCCAAAGTCAGAAATGTCAAAATGTATGCGGAAGGTGGGGAAGAAAGAGAGGACAGGAATGTGCATCTTAAAACTGAATGAATAGGAAATATTGAGCGTGGTTTAAAATGCTGTAATCAAAGAAGATTTCTTTAGGGTTCCCTAACCCTAACCCTAACCCACCATGAGATCCTCATGAATAGAATTAGCTTCCTTATTTTAAAAGGTGGAAGGGGTGGGCTATAAAAGAGTTGCCCTGCCTCTTCTGCCATGTGAAGAAACTGGGAAGTGGTATGTCACCAGACATTGACCTGCAGCCTCCATCTTGAATTTCCCAGCCTCCAATAAATTTCTGTTGTTTGCAAGTCGCCCAGTCTCTGGTGTTTTGTCACAGCAACCATGCGCGGACTAAAGCAAAGATAGATACTGATGGCTACTGGGGGACAGACTGAGTGACACTGGAAACCAACTGAGGGAAGCAACCAGGTGAGGGGAGATGCAAGGTGTCGCTTAGTCCTGACTGGAGCAAAGAGAGAGACCACAGGAATATGGAGGAGCCAGAAAGAAGCAGGAGCTGCCCAGGGCATCAACGATGCTCAGAGTCTGTTCGGGGGAATCAGTGGTCAGATATAGGACAGGGTCCTAAGCTTGAAGATCTGCGTGGACAAGGACTAGGACGTGGGAGGGACCATGGCCCATTGCACCCAGCACTGAAGGGCTTTACCTCATAAAAGCCTCCTGAGTGTTTGTTATCATGGTGAGAAAAATATTTAAAAAAAAAAAATCACAGAGAATCTGTTTGGCAAAGAGGAAACAGAAAGGCCTCAGAGTAGGAAAAAAATAGCTACTGGAGGCAAGTCTTCCTCCTAGACAGGAGAAGGTGGGGAGGAGGAGGAGGTGGCAATTGTACTGAAAATGCTCAATGCTGCATTCTTTCAGGAGAAACGCTCTCTGAATCTGAAACCCACTTTATCACAGCTGTCAAAACAGACTGGGGCAGTACATAATTTATAACCCTGGGGTGGCGGCTGGGGGAAGAAGCCTAAAAGATTGGTTTATTTTCCTTATTAATATTTATTGGCTAAGAAAAAGCTCTACCCCCACTGGACCAGAATACGGGCTTAATTTGAAGCAGACGGATTTGATTTGCCTTCTTGAGCCTCTGTGGCTGGTCCTTGGGACTGTCTCATGAAATTGCATGTGGGGGACGCCTCTCCATCACTGGTGCCCATGCAGAGTTAGAGAAGATATTGACCTGGCTGACAATTCTACCACTAGGAGTTCGTACACAATGAGAACTTGGGCAGGTGAAGTTCAGAGTCTTTTGTGGCCAGCAAATTACAGCCCCCACTGGAGCACTGGAGAAAGTCACAGAAGCCCCAGGGGACCTGCAGGCTCAGAGGAAAAGAGCAAAGTGACCAGGCTGCAGGTTGAAGGGTTGGTGGGATTCAGACTTCAGCTGCCGGAGTCCAAAGCCAGGGTTTCCTGCTATACCTCCTCTGCCCCATCTCAGCCCCCATCCTGATCATAAACCTTGGCTTCATGGAGAGAGAGAAGAACTAACAAGGTGAAGGCTAAAGAATGAACCAGAGAGAATGAGAAGACAGAACATGGCATCTGGAATCACGTAGACCCGGTGTCTCTCTGGATTCTGTCCTTTTCCTGGAGAGTTTGGTGACAAGTGACAGAAGCTCTGTGGAAAGAGAAGCCTGCTGACTCCATCAAGCATCCATCAAGTGTCCCAGGGCCCTGCATGGTACAACCCTCCTGGGCACTTCTGTGCCAGGCATGGGTCTCTACCCTTTCCTGTCTTACTCTATGTTTTCCTCTGGGATGTCCTGAGAGCAGGTTTGATTACTCCTAATTTTCAGACAAGGACTCTAAGGCACAGAGCACCATGGTGACTTGCCCGAAGCTAGTGGCAGGTGTCTAAACCACCTGCTGCGCCGCAGGACTTGGGGACTCTGATAAACTGAACTCCCCTCTCTTTCCCCAAGTCCAGGAGAGGCTGAAACCACTTCTGAAAGCAACAGAGAAGCAGAGAACCTTCCCTCCCCGGGACGCCCTGCTGCAGAATCAGCTCCCTCCAAGGCTGCCTTCTAGACTCGGGCCAATTTCCTGTGTCTTTTTAATTTCCTTCCCCGCCAGGAGTTCAGATGCTGAGAGGCAAAGCTTCTGTTTTTAGGTGTGGTTTTGAGAAGAGCTTTTAGGACATTGTTTTAAGAATCTTTTCTGGGAAAACTCACTCCCAGAGAAAATGCCTTTCCTCAGAGTGGGAGAAGTACAGGGGGGTAAATGGACTCTGATCTCATCAGCCTCGTGGGCCACCTCTGGGTGGCCTCTCATCCCCCAGTCCTTATTAAGAATGTTCTCCGCCCTGCACCCGGATGCTGCACTGTGGCCACCAAAGGGATGTCACCTCTGCCCTTTGCTTTCCCAGTGGACACCAGAAAGCAAGACCCTGAGGCAGAGCTGGATGGAGGGTTCAGGCTGGGGCTGGGTGACTGGCTAGAATGAGAGGCTTGCATGGAGACCCCACAGGAGGACAAAGCAGGGGCAGGCGAGCAGGTGCTGACGAGGCGCACGCCCACTCTAGTGCGCTGGATTGTGGCCCTGAGAAGACACTTCTGAGTCCCAGCTCCAGGGTTCCTGTGAATGTGACCTTATTTTGAAATAGGGGTTTTGCCTGTAAAATTAGGTTAAGGATCTCAAGATGAGATCTATTAGGTTTAAGGTAGACCATAATCCAATGACATTTGTCCTTATAAAAGAAAGGAAAGGGGAATTTGAGACACAGAGAGGAGGCCACATGAAGACAGAGGCAGAAGCAGAGGGGATGGGTCTACAAGCCGAGGGACACCAAGAATTGCTGGCAGCTGCCGGAAGCTGGGGGAGAAGCGTGGTGCGGATTCTGCCTTAGCCTCTGCCTTGCCTTGACTTTGGACTTCTGCCTTCTCCAGCTGTGAGAGAATGGATTCCTGCTATTTTTAAGCCACCTCGTGTGGGATCCATTGCCTCTGCCTTAGGAAACCTACACCCCCCCCAAGGCCTGGAGCCAGATGCACCCCAGGTCTGCATCAGGCTCTGCTGGCTCCCCTGGGAGAGGAATAAAAGCAAATACCCCTCCCATCCACTCCTTCAGAGAGGAATGAAGGGGGTTGGCCCTTCAGTACTACATTCCATGCAGTTCCTTGACTGCATGACCAGGACACAGCACACACACACACACACACACACACCCCTGGCAGGTCCAGGTGATGCAGGAGTGCCACATGGGGCTCAGGAGCCTGCCCTTTTGCTCCTATCTGCTCAGACACAGCATCTTCTGTTGTGACAATAGGACCCAGACTCAGCTCCCCAGCCTGTGAGCTGGAAGCCTTCTATCCTGGCTCCGCGGGCCCCTCTAGAGTTTGTGAAGAAAGGGACTCAGGACTCAGCCCTGGTCCACAGCTGGGAGGACACAGCACTGTGTGGGCTTGGCCTCCAACTCGGGGGGCCGCAGGGCAACCCTGGACATCCCCTCCTGCTTCCCCAGGCTGCTTAGCTCAAGCAAATCCAACGCCTGCAGGGACAGACACTGGATCCAGGCCTCTGCTCAGCCTGGGTGCCCACACCACACGCTGTACCTCACTGGAGCTTCAAGGTCCCTGGAGAGGCAGGCGGGAGACAAGAGCTGGCCGGGAAGAGGCACGTCTGCTTGTTCAATGCCCCAAAATGAGAGTTGCTTCCCCCTGTGCCTGGTGCCCTTCCTCTTCCTCCTCTTCAGTTTTCTCTGCCTTCCTTTGCACATCACCAGCCCCTGAGTGTGCAGCTCAGCTCGTCCTTGTGTGACCTCTGCACCCCTCAGCTGGCTTCAGTGCCCCCCTGCATTGTTCCTGCTGACAAGTGAACTCAGCTCAGAGAGGCTGAGTCCCTTAGCCAAAGGCACATGGCCAATTTGGGGGGATTAAGACCAGCTGCTGTGCCCCACAAGACGTGGTCTGCGCCTCTCCTGCTCGTGTTCTGGTGTGAAAAGGAGGAGCCATAGAGGTGCATGGAGAACAAGTCCAGGTGACTTGTCAGAGGGCTGAGAGCTCAGCTGAGTCCAGACCTCCTGCAGCTGGAGGTGAGATGCCACATGTGCCGGACACAGGGACACCGACCTGCCTGTCAGAGGGCAGGATGGAGCCTTGAGGTCCCTCTAAAGCAGGGATTGCAAACTAGGGCCAGCAAGCCCACATGACACCGGGCATAGTTTCACGGGACAAGCAGGTCTGCTGGATTACAGATGGCTATGATTCTATGGCTGAGCCATGTAGTTGCAGCAGGGCCTTATGACCCAGCCTTCAAACCTGAAACACTTTTTATCTGGCCTTTTACAGAAAAATGTTTGCAGCTCCTGGTTTAGAATAAAAGCAAATACCCCTCCCATCCATTCCTTCAGGCAGGAACTCCCACAGCCTGTCCACCCTCAGGCGAAAGTATGTCCCCTGCCTATTACCCTCAGGCAGGAACACCTCCCCAAGCCTAGCACCTTCAGGCAGGAGCACCTGCCCCAGCCTGTCACCCTCAGGCAGGCCTCACACAATTCAGGCTTAAGAGAACTCATCAGAGGTCTTCCTGCTCTAGCCCAGTGGGGGCCTACCAGCAGACCAGGCACGTGTGTCTGTCCTTTCCAGGATGAGGCAGGTCATGGGGCATCCAGTGACCTTGTCAGCTCCGCCCATCTCTGTGTCTCTGCCTGCCCACCCTCCTCCAAGACACTGACTTTTCCCCTGGGAGCCCCGTGCCCTAGGATGGGGTGGTCCTATTGGCCAGAGCTCTAGCATAGTAGCTCCCCTTTTTTAGGCCAGAGAGGCTGCTAAGTGAAGGTCAGCTGAAAGCCACACCTTGCAGATTTATCCAGGCCACACAAAGTGCCAGTGAACACTGTGCCAGGCACATCCGCAAGCATTTTTCTCAGAAGCAGTGTGATCGGCACCACCTTGGTGAGCACCGCTGCACCAACAGCCATCATTCTTTCATCTCACAGGTGACTTCTGAACACACACCATGTGCCAGGAAGCACAGTCAGGATGTGGTGAGTCCCCATGGAGCTCACAGGCTCAGGGGGAAGCCTTGAACAACCATCCCCAGACAGAAAACCAGAACACAAGGACAGTGTTGACTCAGTTTCAATTTCCCCCGAAGCACACCTGAGCTAGGACTCACGTGTACCGGATTGATTTGGAAGATGATCCCTTCCCAGAAAGCAGGGCAGGAGAGTGGGGCAGGGAGGGAGGAAAGACCAGTATAGGGAGGCCTCTACAGGGCTGCTGCTGACCCCCAGGGCTCAGTGCAGCTGGGACATCTGAGCAGTGGACAGAACAATCCCAGTGGTCAGGAGACCAGCATCACCCTGGCTGCACCCCACAGCGCCAGGGCACTCCTGGGCAATGACCTCAATCACAAGTCTCCACAACAAGACTGGGACCCGGCCCCTCTGAGCCAGCCCCTGTCAGCATGAGCCACACCCATGACTGTGAATTGTCCCTAGACTGCAGCTGAATCAGAAGTGGTCCTGGCCATGTGATGGTGGCCCCACACCCACTGTGAAGGCAAAGGCAGAGGCAGTGAGGGAGCTGGTCTGCTCCAGCTGTGTCCAAGAAAGATGAGACTGTGGTCGAGTCACTGGGAGACACCTGAAAGAAGAGGAGGACATGAGCTAGAAAGAGAAGGAAGGGGAATGACCGGGCAAAGGCCACTAGGGAGGGGACTGCAGATGGGCTGGGCAAGATGCAGCCTGGATATGCAGCTGCCCCAAGCCAGTTACACCTGCACCTCCCAACCTGGAAGTCAGGAACTGGCCTGCTGGCCCTCCAGACAGAGGGAAGCAGGTATGTGGCCCCAGCTTCCTCCACCACGCACGCTGGGGTGACTCAGAAAGAGGGGACACCTTTGGCAAAAGTACCAAGCAGAGCGGTCATGATAGGGTGGCCTCTCCCAGGGGAGCTGTCATGCCAGTGATCATCATCCTGAAGTGAGTCCCAGGCCCAATTCTTTACCTCTCAGAGACCCTGAGAGCTGCACACCATTTATCAACAGATTCCTCTTCTACACAGAGTATTCTGTGGTTGCAACTAAGAACTTGCTTCAGAGCTTTGGAGACTACAGTAAGTCATCAGATACTGCCCTAAGAGCAATGCAGACCTGGCAGCTCCATGCCAAGGGGTGGCAGGAGTGGTGGGTGCCCCTAGGGCTGCACGCAGGGTGCACAGCTGGAGTTGGAGCATGGAACTGGGGACGTGCTGGGAGTTTTGCTTTGGTGGCAGTTGTCATAGAGACAGGGAACTGACACAATGAAGGAAGGTCATGAGGTTTGCTGATGGATTGGAAATGGGGATGAGAAAGGAGGGGTCACCAGTGACGCTTTGGAGTCCGGCATGCATGGCAGGGCAGGAGGTGGCAGACAAGAGAAGTGACATCGGGAATCAGAATCAAGTCACAGAGGACTCGATTGCCTGGGGACAGTTGCCTGGAAGAGGGAGAAACAGGGAATCTGCATCTGCAGAGAAGGATTAAAGGAAGAAAAGAACCCAGCCTCGTGGTCTTTGTGTCTCAAAGTACAGACCTCTGGCTCCTGTCTCTCCCTCCTTCCCTCCTGCCTCCTTTTCTACCCTTTCTTCCTTCCCCACATCATTTTATTACTTATGTTTTGCAGAGTTTTGAGTGACACTGTCCCCAGGCCTCATGTTCCCTTTTCTAAAAGCAGCAGATGGGTCAGTGGCAGCCTCTGTGAGGCCATGTGAGGAAAGACAGATGTCCAGACATGGCTCTGTGTGGCCAGCTGATTGGGGATTGGCATGGTTGGGGACAAACCCAGAAAGCTCTGCAGCAGCCCCAGAGAGCCACCCAGGGAGTGGGCCTTGTGGGAGTCTTCCCATAGTAGAGGACATGTACTGAGGTGATGGTAAGTGGAACAGAGAGGCCACAAGTCCTCTGGAAACACTGGCATGTCCACAGGAGAGCAGTGATCTTCAAGCCTGGCTCAATCCACAGGCTTTTAGCCATAAAGTAAGAGCATGATCGACACGGATGTGTTCACAGTGTGCTGACCCACGAGTCCAAGTAAATCACTGTCTTGCTTAACATTGGTCACCAGAGGAGAAAACTATAGAGGGTGAAATATAAAAATATATTCTCACACCCTGTGGGCAGGTTCAAACTGAGGTAGAAAGAAAGAAATGCAGCTCCTGTGTATCCAAAGCCACCGCAAATTAAAGCGATAAATCCGAGACAGTGATGAAAGACAACTTACAAAGACTTCTAGCCAAGGTACGTTTTGAACATGCCCCACATACACACATACCATGCACACGTCACATGCACACACACCACACACATACCATGTACACACACATTGCATACACAGCAGGAAGGGACACGCACACCGCACACACACACACACACACACACACACACACACTCCCGTTGCCTATGTCCCTTCTACTTCAGCAGGGCAAGGTGTGCCATGAAAACCTGGGTGAGAATCCTGGGGGTTGAAATGTTGCTTTTGACATTCCCGAGTCTTGTCCAAGTCACTGAATAAGGTGAGTCAATTTACTGATCTGTAGAATGGATATAATGATGACCGATCCCTGGCTGTACCAGGCAATAAAAAAAAAAAAAAAACAATTTTGAACCCCCAATGGAAAATTATAAAGCTGCTATAAATACCAAATGCTTTTATCAATATTATAAATCAATTTCATTGAATTGAAGCCTGATAATTGCAATGGTAATAATAAAATAACTGTTAACACTTAAAGCCAATTTTTATAAGGACTGAAAGCCCCTGCTCATGCAGAACTGTTCAGAGGTAAAGTGATTGGATTGTGAGAGCTGTGTCCTCGTCAGTCCACCCCAGTTGGAATGGACTGACTGGGTGGTCACTGTGGACAGGTGAGGTATGGCTGGAGCAGGTGGGGCACTGAGGCTGCCCCTCCCCCTCTCTACTTCCTGAGACCACCAGGAGCTGAGCAGCCTCCCTCCACGGGACCCTTCCTCCATGATCTGCCTCACCTGAGGGCCAGAGCGATGGAGGCAGCTGTCAACGGACTAAAACTGTGAGCCCCAGATAAATTCTCCCTCCTCTAAGTTGTTTGTTGGGCCTTTGGTCATGGTGATGAGAAAGCTCCCTTTAATGCCTATAAAGCCCTATTTCAGTGGTAAAGCTAGCAAGACTGCAAAGCATGTGAGATCAGGGCCTCCACACACCTTGTCCAAGTTGTGCACTGCCCAGTCCTGGGGGTACACGGACCATTGTCACCAACACAGCTTGGAACACTCTCTCAGCAGATGGCAGTGACCACTCTTCACAAGTGGTCAGCACTTTCTTGGTCTCCAAAAGATGCTGCTTGAGCCATTGGAGGGGCTGGTCTAACTCCAACATAAAGCAGACCGCAGCCTTCCCTCCTGTGGCCTCCCACGCTGTCCCCAGCAGGGCTGCCCTGTGCAGCAGCCTGGAGATGGGGACTGGGAGGAGGAGCTGGGTCTTCCTGCCCATCACCCCCACCGTGGGCAGGGCAACACCAGACACCATCGAGAGCCTTCCAGGTGGAGCTGGAGGACTACCATGTGGGGGCCATCAGTTGGTCAGCATTAGGGTGTGCAATCTGCTTCTTTCCCTCTCTGTAAAGTGGGGATGATGCAGCTTCCCCCTCCTGGGTCACGGAGTGCAGGACCATGCTCAGCACACTTTCTGGCATGTGCTCAGTAATCACTTGTTATTGTCACAGAGTGTGTGGCCCTGGCACCTGGCGATGAATAAGACAGGTAGCCATGCAGGAAGCCTAGTCGGCAAAGATGGACCTCAGGTGCTTCAGGAGCTCCAGGAAGCCAGGTCAGCCCAGACCCAGGGTCCCCCAGACAAGCCAACCATGAGGTTGTGCTGGCTGCCAAGCTCTGCACGTTGGCACCCCTCAGAGTGGAACCCGCCTGCTCACTGCGGGCCCCTCCAGGGCCATTGCAGCCCTGCCCCTCCACAGGCCTGTTCTCAGCATTCCCAGGGCTCACTGTCCCCACACTCAGTGCCTCTCTGCCTGACCTTCTCACCGTCTGTGCCTGGGGAGAACCACCTTTATCTCACCAGGGTTTGGGAGCAAACGGGAACCACTTCAATCCTGGCCCCATCGCCTCCAGCTGGGGAGCTGCAGCACAGGCCTTCACCTCGGGGGACCCCACCCCACAGGGCTGAGAAATCGCAGGAGCAAAGGATTGCTGAAAAGCTCACCCCCAGCCCCGCGGAGCCCCAGTTCACCTGACACTCAGGGATGAGGAAATGGATTTTAGGAGTGTGAGAACTCTGCCTGAAACACGGCTAGTGCCCGTGCGCTGTCATCATCAGCACGTGATGTCATCGATCCTCCAGTCCCAGTCATCTCTCCTCTCCTTATTTGCTTCCCACGGGATTGCTTCTGTTCTAGAGTTTCTGAGCACCTACTTACGGCAGATCCTGAGATGTCTTTAGAATGAGGACAAGTGAGGTCTCAATCCTAGAGGAGAAAAAAACTCATAGGCAAATAACTGTCCTACGAGGTGGCCATCACTGTCAGCTCTCGCCCTAACCGTGCTGCCTAAAGAGCACCCTCAAACCCCCACGGATGGGCACCAGTTCCCCACCCTGGGCTCTGAGGAATGGCAGCCGCAGGGCAGCTGCTCTACACTGGTGTGGCTGTGCCAGGCTCCGCTGCAGGATGGCCCCAGTCCACTCCATGCCTCTCGTCCTCCCTGAGCCAGCAACCTCCTGGGACAAGCTCTTCTCCTTGGCAGATGGCCAGAGCTCAAGAGGCTGAGCCCAACAGGCAAGCGCCTTTCAGGACTTCACATGAGACTCATCTGCTAACAGCCCAGAGGCCTAAGGTCACAGGTCAAGCCCAGACTCCAGCTGTAGGGATTACACGCAGGGCATCCACTTAGGTCCAGGCTGGCAGGTGGATGTGAAATGTGCATGTGCCAAGACTGAGCTTCTCCCACGGGACTGTGGACTTCCATTCTGCATGCAGTGGAGGTGTGCAACAGGGGAATGAAGGCTTGGGTGCAGCCTGAGTCACACCTGTTATGATGTCATCATGGATCTGAGGAGGGAGCAGTGGGGAGCAGGACACTCGGACAGTTGATCCTCTGGGTGCTTCGCACTGGCCCTGGGAGTGAGCAGGAGTGAAGGAAGAGACAGATGAACTTGAGAAGCAGACTGGACTCCCTAATGCTGAGAGCTGGTCCCACGTGTTTTCCAATAAATGAAAGTGACTCCCCGAGGTCACTTGATAGCATTGGTGAGATAGGTCAGGAGGGCGAAACGATTTTTCCAAGACTCCATTAGCGAGAATCAGACGACCACCGGGATGAGCTTTACCTTCCATTTCTCACTCGTGTGGGTTCCCCAAGCTCCCAAGGACGACCGCGCTGCAAATGCAAATTATTAGTTGCCATTTGAGAAGTCTTAATTATCTGGATCCATTGGAAACCGTGTCAGTTATTTGAAACCGAGAGGTCGATAACTCAGATCAATGCCGGACCATTAAGGCACCGCAGGCTCAATAGAAGCAGCCCCTGCTCCCCACTCAGAGCTCACGTGGTGCCCGAGGAGGCTTCGTTTTCTGAAAAGAGAACAGAAATCTCTTTAAGCTGGGCAGTGTGGTCACTGATGAGGCCAGCCGAGGCGGCCACAGCTGTCAGGAGAGCACAGAATTAGATTAAGATCTTTCATTTTAGGAGGTTGGAAAGTTTCTGCCTTTTGTCTCCTTTGGAAACGTGTTTATTTTCAAAGTGAGCCAAACCCCAGGGTCTTTTCATCGTCTCCCTGCAGCCCGTGGGATTCCAGACAGCCTTGGCTGGGTGGAGAGCTGTGCCCAACCCTGGCACTGCCCTGGCTCTGCTGGGAGACCCCTGTGCATATTCAGCACCCCCGCCCCTTGGATGTCCTAGGGGGACTCAGACAAAGCACCCCTGAGCATACCCCTCCTCTGGTCTCCTCCACCTCAGTGAGCAGCAAACCCACCTGCCCACGGGTTCTGTTGGCTCTTCCTCCAGAAGGTACCCGTAGCAGCCCTGCTCTCTGTGGCCTTTGCCCCCACACTGGTCCAGGTCTCAGCCCCTTCCTGCTGTCCATGCTTCTGTCTCTCCTTCAGAGAGCACGCTCTGCCCAGCAGCCACAGGGACACTGCTAAATACCCACTGAAGGTGGTGCTCTGAGCTGAGCTGTCTCCTGAAACGATGCTGAGGTCCCACTCGCACCTGTGAATGTGACCTTACTTGGCCTGCCACGCAGAGTTAAGATGAGGATAGGCCCTACCTCCAGTACACCTGGTGTCCCAGCCTAGGAGACACAGGTGCACAGAGGCTATCTGAAGACCCAGGCAGACTAAAGTGATGGGCCACCAGGGGTCCCAGAGCCTGCAGGTTCCTGTTGACACCTTGATCTCAGTCTTCCAGACCCCAGCCTCTGTGAGCATCAGTTCCCGTTGTTTTAAGTACCCGTCGGTGGCGACTTGTTACAGCAGCCAGAGAAGCTAAGACAGAGGGGAAAAGAACGACTTCCCTGGGAAAATGCAGGCGCTGCCCTATCCTTGAAGACACGAAGGCCAGCATCACCAGTGGCAGGTCTCACCGAAATCACGTCCTCTCCCATATGATGCAAGAAGAGCCCACGTCACCACTGCTTCCCCTGAACCCATGAGAAACCACTAGATAAACCCGAGTTGGGGACATTCTGTGGAATGCCTGACTGCTGCTTTTCAAAAGCACCAGGTTGTGGAAACCAAAGATGGCCCAGAAATTGCCAGAAACTGGAAGGACCGACAGAGGCATGATGACCAAACCAGTGTAGGGACAGAAGAGGGACATCAGTGGACAAGCTAGCCAGTTCTGAATGAAACCTGTAGTTGGTAAGAGAGTTGCATCAATGTCAGTTTTTCAGCTGGACAGATGGGCCGTGGCTATGTAGGACGTCCACAGGGAGAGCAGCCAGGGAAGGGCAGATGGAAGTCTGCACCGTCATTTCAACTTTTCCATAAACTTAAACTTATTTCAAAATAAGTTGTTTTTCCCCAACATCAAAAGCTTCCTCTTGCACTGAGAATATGGCCAAAACTCCTAACCATGGCCCACATCTCCCCTGCCTCCTTTGTGCAGTTCCATGTACCCACCCGCAGTGCCACACGGAAGCCCTGTTCTCCAGACAGCGAGGCCGGTTCCCACATGAGGACCCCATGCTGTCTGATCCTTCCAACCCACGTGCTCACCCTCCAGATTTCAGGAGGACTGGTGCATTTCTCTTATTCAATCTGAATGCTTTTACCTGTATCAGCTCATTGTCCATTGCTCAGACAAAATTCCTGAAGCAGGGTAATGTGTAAAGAAAAGAAATTTCCAGCTCAGTTTTAGACATTCAAGAGTAGGGTGCTGATATCTTCTCAGCTCTGCTGAGGCCCTCCTTGGCTGTACCACATGGAGGAAGGAATCCTGTGGAAGCATGTGTGGGAGGAAGAGATGAGTAGTGAGACAGAAAACCAGAAAGGGCAAACAGTCTCATTCTCCTAACACCTTAGTCTCTCAAGAACTGACTAGCATCCCACAAGAACCATCTTCATCTCTCCCAAGGGCAGCAAACCCTGTGGCCTCAAAGTTTCCACCACCACAAAAGCATCATGCTTCCAACACATGAGCCCCTGGGGGACACACTCAAGCCATATGCACACCACAGCACTGATTCCTGCACCACTCAGCCATTCTGTGCCCCATCAACCAATTTTAATTATCTGGGTCATATGAGTTCCTGACTCCATGCTGGTGAACTCATCAATTATTCATCTCTCTTCCCTAGAACACAAACTTGATAGTGACAGGGATATTCTCTAACTGGTCCACATTGGTCTCTCCATCAATGAGGAAGGTAGATGGTTCATAGTAGGGGAGCAACAAATAACATTCAAGTGGGTGAAAACATGAATGATTCTGGGGAGCCCATAGGCTCTCTGAGACCATATTCTCATCTGCAAAGAAAGGCAGTGAAGATTTTTACTTCCAGGACTTCTTTTATGACTGATCAGTACAAAACATGGCAAAACCCAAAGCACAGAGCCAGCACACCCTTGGCCTGCTCCTTTTGCCAGTCCAGACAGGAGACAGTCGGCTGAGGACAATAAGGAGAGCTGAGACCAATGATCTCAGAGCAAAGCAGACAGCCGAGGCTTCTCATGCAGGTTTGGAGCAGTCAGGAGCCTGTGTAGAGAAAAACGGGGCTCTCCTGGAAGAGAAGCCCAGAAAATTGCCAAGGGGTCAGACAGAATGAGGAGACCCACGTGGAAGTGCCAATAATCAAGGACATGCTGACTCTAGCAGTGGTCTGGGTATCACTTACTCACTACCCACAACACAGATCCTGGGGTTCTAGTCACATTTTCATCCCAGGGCGCAGGGAGGAGGGTGGGAGAGAACAAGGGAGATTCCCCAGCAGAATCCGGTCCTGGGCAGGAGAACTTCAGGAACCCTATCGCAGGACTTCCGCTCTGTCTCCTTGGCTGAACCTAGTCACATGGCCCAACCTGACCCAGGGTAGCTGCAAAATGGAATCTCCTAACAGGCCATCACTCCCTTTAACAAAATGAGGATTTTATGATTCTGTTGTTAGGGAAGAATTGACATGCGTGAGTGACCAGCAGCCTCTGTCCAGGGCAGCTTCTGCCCAGGCAGATCTTGCCAGTTGCCATCCTGCCTCTGATGAGCAGGGCCAAAGATGACCAGGACCTCAGGCAGAAGGAAGAAATGCACCAGGGCCAGGCAGGGCCTGAGCCGGGGAGAGGGGACCAGCACAGTAGTCCAGGACCGAAGAGGGGCCATCATCTGGGCCGAAGAGGCCTGTGCAGGACCCCAGCGGGGCTGAGCTGCAGGCTGATGGACAGACAGACCTGTGTGGCAGCAGCGTGCTGGCTGAAACTGCTTATTAGAAAAGGGGACTAGGATTTATGTATGATGTGTCAAAATGCTTCCTACTGTCATGTACAACTAACTAGAACAAATTAAAAGAAGAATTGTAAAAAAAAAAAAAAATAGAATGAGAGAAAAGGGGGCCAGGGAAACAGTAATCCTGAGCACAGGGGCTAGCAGCCTGGAGCCCCAACAGAGAGCTGGGTTCAGACACAGTGACCCCACAGCTAGAGGACGTGCATCCCATCAAGAGCTGGGGACAGCTCCAGCCCTAGGCCCAGCACAGGGGCAGAGTGGCCTGAGCCCGGAGAGCCACTGTTCCAGGGATAGAAAGCAGCGTGCTTTACACTCCAGCACTTTCAACCAGAGTTTCCTCCATTTTGAAATAAACTAACCACAAGCACAGCTGAGCCAGGCAAATGCCACTAAGTGCCCCGTTCCTAAAGGGAATCCGAGCATCAGAAACCTGGATGCCAAGAAATGCGTGGCTCAGACTCTTCCTGCTGCCCGCCTGCAACGTCTTGGTCTGGCCCTGGTTTCTGTGTCCCAGGGCCATACCTACTGCCTCCCAGCTGCCCTTCCTGCCTCCTCCTCACCCACCAGGTGATCCTCCAACTGAGGCCCTAAAGCCAAGGGTACTGCAACTCCTGGGAGCTTGTCAGAGATGCTGAACCTGGAGCCAGATCCAGGGCATCTCCAGCTGAAACTCCACACTGTCCCCATTTGCTGTTTCAAATGCAGCTGGACTCGAGGAGCATGACCCTAACCCAGCCAACCACGCTGTCTCCACAGCCTCAAGGGATGGAGCCCAGACTCCTGCACAAGACCCCCAGCCCATGCACCTGCTCTCAGTCGCCCCTCCCTCCACTCCTCCTGACAGTGGGCTGCTGACCATTGCTGCCTGTCTGCACACTGGGGCCCTCATTCACTCAGCTGTATGGATTCTTTCCTCCCACAAAGATGCTCTGGGCTCAGAGTGGGATGTCCATCCTCACGGACCTTAGACTCTGCACGGGAAGACACACATTAATTGATTCATTATGCAAATGCTGTGAAGGTGTTCTGGGTGAGAAGAACACGCTTCCAGACCCCTTATCCCATGACAAACCTCTGCTGAGGAGGTGTGAGAGGAAGCAGGCAGAACAGACACGGGCCAGGCAGAGGACGGCATGCACAAGGGACTGATGGAAAAAATCAAGGAAGCACAGAGGGGTGTGGCCCGGGAGGCTCTCTTGGTCACCCTGTGAGGCCTCAGAGGCCACAGAAGAAATCCAGCCTGAGAGATTCAGTTGCTTCCCAGAAGCCCCACGCCCAGTTTTCCCATCTTCGAAATGATTGGACTAAGGTTTCTGAAATGCCTCTTTCCAGGAAAGTCCCCTGGCTCTCCACCCCTCACGGAGAAGACTCCAAGTGCCCTGGGAGATATCACTGGGTTTCCCTATGGTGTCTACAAAATAGCAGCCATTGCGCCTGTCACTTGGGTGAAAATATGGCCATATGTATGGAATTGATTTACTACCAGAGACAGGGGCATTAATCCAGCTGCAAATTCTCTCTGCTGGGACAAGAGGTGGTAAATTTCAGCTTGCTGGCTGCAGCTCTGATTCAGCATGAAATATGGTGCTTATGCTGTGTGTGTTTTAATAAAGGGAATTCTTCCTCAGATTCTTAATTGACAATCACATTTTCTCATCTAAAAACCATAGCAGATGATGAGATCATAAAAACCTGAAGCAAAGAAATGCCTCTTCCCTGCCCTTATTGACACTTCAAAACACAGTGTTAATTGAGTGAGCCCTTTCGCCTATAGTCAGGACATTCCTGTGTTTTTTTCTGTATCAGAAAGAAATTAACTCAGCCAGAATAATTTATTGAGCACTTATTATAAATCCAAGGTTGCTTTCTCAGAATGAATAATAATAATGATAGCCATTATTAGTAGTATGATTATTACCACTATAATTTATTCAATTCCTACAATGCCCAGGTCATGTCATTCAGCTTGCTCCTCTAAATTTTGAACCCTGAAGTCAGAGTATTATTATCCTCTACTTATTGATGGTGACCCCTGTGCTCAGAAGGGGTCAGTGGTTCATCATGATTACACAGTCAGATTTGAACCCAACTCTATGTTTTCTACTAGGTTCACATAAATTAGACAATTATGTGTCAGCTTGACTGGGTTAAGGGGTCCCCAGGTTGCTGCTGAAACATTTTTCTGAGTAGGTCCATGGAGGTGTTTACTGAAGAGACTCACACCCGGATCAGTAGACTCCACAAAGCAGCGCACCCTGGAGGCCACCCTGGAGGAAGGATCTTCTCAGGACAGTTTCAACCCACTTACCTCCTGGGGTGGCCATTGCCGTGGATGGGACTTCACACGCCCTTGCTGCACCAATGACGGGGATCACCTGCTCTTGCTTCAAGGCTTTCTCCTCTCCCAGAACTGTGGAGGGAGGTGGGCACACACCGTCAGTCCCCCAGCCCCACCAGGAACAAATGTCAAGCTCTTCAAGGGGCCCCCTTACAGACCCTCTCACTAGGGTTGAGGGGAAGGGGAAGGAATCCCTCCTCTTCTTCCCTTTATTTTGGAAGGGGGTGGAAACACCACAGAATCCCCATTGCTGGCCAAATGCTTGCGTGCACCCCCCTCCCTCCCTGTCTTCCCTGCCTCAGCTTTTCCTGCTTTATCGTCTCTGGAATCCTTAGGCAAGTCTGAGCTGAGGGTGCGGTTACAGGTTGAATTGTGTCCCCTGAAGGACACACTGACTTTGCAATGCTCAGAATCTCAGAACGTGGAAATAGGGTCTTTTCATAGGAAATCAAGTTAGAATTGAATCATTGAGGCGGGTCTTAATCCAATATGACGGATGTCCTTACCAAGAGGATTCAGACACAAAAGAAAGAAGCCACATATGGGTGGGAGGGTGGAGGGAGGCATCCACAGGCCAAGGAATGCCAAGGATCGCCAGCAAGCCAGAGGGAGCTGGCGAGGAGCAAGGAAGGACCCTCCCAGGGCTCGGAGGCAGTTTGGTTTGGGACCTCTAACCTCCTGACCTGAGGTGTGGCCAGGTCCTTCTGTCATAAGCCACTCAGTTAGGGCACCTGCTGCACCAGCCCGGAAGCTGGTGCAGGCCACAAAAGCAGTTTTAAGTGCCCTCCTCCTTAGCTCCACGCGACTGATACGTCATCTCTCTCTGGAATTTGGAAATGCCAGCCACCATTGGGATTCCAGACCGTTGGGACATTTTGTTATCTATCAATCCATTCACAATAGATTTGTGTGCTGGATATTGAGATAGATGCTAGGACACACAGGGAACAAAGGACATAGTCTGTCCTTGTGAAGCTCATGATTTCTTAGGAAGGCAGACTCTGAACCATAAGTAAAGGGCCCCTCACCTAGTCCAGGGTTGGGGGACAGTTTGAAGTATGCAATGTCATTTCCTTCTTCCTCTGTCCTAGCATGGGGTGTCCAGCAGCTCATGGTCACCTCTGTTCAGGTAGAGACATCCACACCTGCCTGAAGACCGAGGCTGGGAGCTGGCTGAGAGGAGAATGGAGTGGGGCCCCAGCCCAGGGACTCTGCTTCATTGGCTCAGGCTGTCATACAAATCTCACAGGTGGGTGGATTAAGCCCTGGAAGTTTATGTCTCACAGATCTGGGGACTGGAAATCTGAGATCAGGGAGCCAGTGTGGTCAGGACCTAGAGGATTTTTCACGTGGCTGTGCTGTGCCCCATGTGGCAGAGGACGGAGAGGGGAAGAAGCCCTCCCAGCCCTGCATAAGGGCACGTCTCTCACCGAGAGGACGCTACCCCCAGACCTCGTCTCCTCCCAATGGCACCATCTCCAAACACCAGCCTACAGGGAATAGGGCTTCCGCACAACTGGGGCACATTCAGTCCAGTGCAGTTCACTCTGAGACAGCCCCGTGGGGCCTCAGTCTCCGCAGCTCACCTACCCCAGCTTTCCAGTCCCGAGGGGGGGCTCCCCCATACATGGCCCAGGTGCTGCTGCCTAGCGGGGAAGACCACTCCCTGACATACACTCAGCTTTGGAGAAGGGGGAAACGGAGAGCAGGGACGGAGATGGGCAGGAGGCCAGTGGGGCCACAGCTCCTCTCTCTGAAACTTCTCAGACAGAGATTGTCCACTCACCTGCCAAGAAGGATGTGCAGCTGGCTCTGTCACCCATTGGGTATGACAACAAAATAGTGACAGGTGCTGGCATAGGCAGGTGCCAGGCTTGGAAATGTGCTTGGGGACAGCCCTGATGAGCGGAGATGCACAGGCCGCGGCTGGAAGCAGGGTCCTGGACAAAGCTTGGGGAGAAGGGAGTTGCTACCAACCACAGCCCCCCAGGCACTTGGCCCAGAGCATGAGCCATGCCAAGTTCATAAAGACTATATTGCATTCAATCCTCAGGCGATCAAGCAAGTCCATCATGTCCTAGGTGCCAGGGACACAGGACTGACGAAACCACCCGCCCAACAGAGCAGACACCCCAGAGGGTCACAATGTGTGGCCAACACACACAAGGCTGGCTTTTGAAGCCTGTTAGGCAGTGACATGGGGAAGTGCTGAGTGACATGAGGGGACTTGAGGTGCTGGGGGCACAGGTGGCAGTATTGCACTGGGTTGGCGGCATCTCAGGGAATGGGAGTTGGAGCTGCATGCATATGTGGGGGAAAGTGCTCCAGGCAGAGGAGACGCTAGTGAGGAGGAAATCATTTTCCCAATTCACAAATGAGCAGGCTGGTGCCGGGGACACAGAGCCACTTCTCCCATGTCTCACTAGCTCCTAAGTGGCAGAGCTGCTTGCTAAACATAGGAGAGCTCTGGCCTCCTCCTGAAACACCATGTCAGGGTCTCTGGGCTCCAAATTCACTCTCGTACCTCTAAAAGTTGTGATGCACTGTTCCATAGGACTAGGTGGCAGATGGCAGGAGATTCGTCCAGCCCAGGTCTGACTTACGAGCTGTGTCTGAGGTCACTTCACAGCTCAGCCTCCTCTCCCATGAAGTGTTGGGGGGGATGCCAGCGAGTGGAGCTGTCGTCCAGGGCAACCAGACAGCGAGGCAAGAACGGGGGCTGCAAAGAAAACAATGCCCACTGCTCTGCAGAGGAAGGACGTTGGACTATCAGAGGGGACAAATGTCCACAGCACACGGCATTACACGGTCCACAGTGTGAGCTCAGCAACCGTTAGCTTTCACCCAAGTTTTTTTTTTCTTCTTTCTTTTTTCTAATTTTTTTTGGGGGGTGGGGTACCAGGGATTCAGCCACCAAGTCACATCCCCAGCCCTGTTTTGTTTTTTATTTAGAGACAGGGTTTCACTGAGTGGCTTAGTGCCTCACCATTGCTGAGGCTGGCCTTGAACTCACGATCCTCCTGCCTCAGCCTCCTGAGCCACTGGGATTACAGGTGTGCACCACCGTACCCAGCCCCAAGTTTATTTCTAAAAGTTCCAAGATCAACACTGTCCCTGACAAGCCAGGACACTGTGGGGGATCCTGAACAGACCCCAGAGCCTGCCCCCACTTTCAGTACCACATTCCACAGATGCTGCTGATTTCAAAAAGGAGAGAGGGAGAGGAGCGAGAGGGAAACCCAGCCCCTCACTGCTTTCCCTCAGCAGCCAGCCCACGAGGAGAGAATCAAGCAATCCATCAAGGAGGAAATTAGGACACCGAAGTCGGGAATTGAAAATGAAACCGAGACTGACAAGAAAGCAGATGAAGTATGAAAAGAATCTCTCTTTTTTATGCATTTATACATGAGAACATCAAAACTATCACTTCTGAAAGAGGCCACATTTCCATTTGCACAGTAACTGCAGGACTAAAAGTCAGGGACGAAAGGTCACTAGGGCACCAATGATGTGACCTGAGCCCCTCTGCAGGTATGTCCATGTGCACGCATGCACACACACACACACACACACACAGAGTTATGGCCTGATTCCTGGGCTCCTCTGTGGCCCTCTGGTTTTCTGTTCCCACTCCTCATTGCATCCTCTGTGGGTTCTTCCAACACACAGGTCTGGCCTGTCTGTCTCAGGCCATCAGGCAGCTGTTAGCCCTCCATTGTCCCAAGGACAGTGTGGGACCTGCACTTGGCCTCCTCTCCAGCACCCTCCCCTGGCTCCTTTCTGCTCATCAGTGTGACCCACTCCAGCTCCCATCCTCCTCCCTCCCTCCTCTGTACCTTCCCTGTGCTGTCCTTCATTTACACAGCAAGCATTTATTGAGTGACCTCTGTGCACCTGGCCCAGGGGGGCCTGTTTGCGGGGAGCCTGGAGTGAGAAGCTGAAGCCCCGGCAGGGAGAGGAGGGCAGCCATGCATGGGAACAGGCTGGGGAGTCACAGCCACAGAGGCTCTGAGGGTGTCTGGGGGTGGCAACTGACATGGGGGAGGCTTTGCATGCAGAAGGGCTGATCCAATAGATGACATGTTTCAGGGTGGAAGCCAGAGTTCTCATAATCAGAGAAGGACTCACAAGCACAGGTGTGACAGCTAGCATAAGCCCTCTGTGGACTGGAAAGGGACACATCAGCACACATCTGACACACACAGTTAGAGACAGAAGCAAATTTACAAACATGCCACCACACTTCATCAACCCTGAGCACCCTGCACCCTGACTTGGCTTCCGGAACATTCTCTTTTCTTTGACAATTGACTGTCTCTAGGGCTGAGACAGAAAACACGTGTGCCAGAGACCAGGCAGTGATGGAAGGATGATAGGGACACGTCCAAAAGGCACAGAATCCTACATAAAGGGACTTCTGGCCAGATCAGACAAACCAGCACCTTCAGACCAGTGTTGACCACACGCCCCCAAATCTACACTCAACAATTGTTATGGGGCAGACTGCTCAGAAAACGTACCAAGTCCATTTTGTCCAAATTGGAGGGTCTTTATTGAGCTGGCCTGCCAGCAACTACTCCCCACAGAACCCTTAACTGTCTCTGCAAGAACAGCCCAGTGCCTGAGCATTTCAGGGTCTTTAAAGGCAAAAACTGCAAAAACCACATCTGGGTTGACATAGCTGCAAGAAAGCAGGGGTCCAGAAGCTGAATTGAGCAGTTAGTGAGACAATGCAGTGGGCACATTGGTATTTCCCATGGGACTTTCCACGTTGGCATAGCAGCAAGCAAACAGAAGGAAAGTGGGTCAGAATGACCCTAGTTGAGTCTAAGTTACAGAATGGCTACTAACATTGGAAAATCAATCTCTGACAGGGTACATTGCCCAAGAAACATGGGAACCAAAGAGAGAACACTTTTACATTGTATCAGAATTGCCATTTTGTGTTGCTAAACATACTATGCTAAGCAACTATTGATAGGTCCAGAGGCGGGGTGTTCCCATAGGAGAGGCATTTCTTATATGACTTGGAGTCTCAGGGTAAAATGGAGTCTGTTTGGTCATTGCCCATACAGCCTGGCCCATAACACAATGAACGAAAGAACTCACTGGGGCTTCTCCAGGAAGATCACGGTTTGCCTCTGCCCCTGCTTGCAAAGGGAAAGAGGTTTCACAGTGGAGCAGGCCATGCAGGACGCACGACTTTACTCAAAGGTGATGGGGGACATGTTGAAGCTCCCAACACAGCATTGCCTCAGGGATACTGCTGCCCAAAGTGCGTGGCCTAGGTGTGACCTTGGAGAAACACCAAGGAAACCTCAGGCCACAGAGAGGGGTATCCCACAGAAGGTATGCCCTGACACTCTGAAGAGTGACAAGGCCACCAATGTCTGGGAAAGAAGGAATCTCAAGGGACATGGCACTGAGGCAATGGGTGACCCCTTTTCTACCAGGATGTACTGGGATGATAACACCAAGGTGGGCACCAGGGCCATACCTGCTGATTTTGATGGGTGTGCCATGATTCTGCAGGGGAATGTCCTTGTTTGAAGGGAGTACATGCTCCAGTGCTCACAGGTGGTGACTCTCATCTAGGACAGACCCCCACATGGTTCCAGAAGTGCACCCTGGACTCTCAACCCTCTGTGAACTTGCAGGTGTTGATTGGAAGAAGCCTGAAGAGCTGCACCGTTGGGCTGGGCAGAGGGGTTGCAGGGAGGCTCCGGCAGAGCCTGGTGGGAGGTGAGGCCTGAAGTGCAGCTGGCAGTGTGACTGGGAAGTCTGAGATGCCACTGTGGGCCAGCTGCCCCTCAGCTTCCTAGGGCCCCAGGAAGGTACACCAGCTAGCTGCCTTTAGATCAGCCCCTTTCCTTACTCTGAGTCTCAGAGGCCCAAGGCCCGAGAAGGCCACCTGGTGAGTCATCAGGGACAGCATGGGCATGGCCACACCAAGGAGCCTTCTTCCATGGCCACACGGCTGCTCGCCTCCCTTACAGTGACTCCAGCCAGCCTCACATCCCCAGATCTCGTGTGCTTGGAGCTCTGGGATGCCCCCACACAACTTTCCACTTTCCCTTCCCTTCCTCTTTTCTTCCCTCCCTTCCTCCTTCCACTCCTCCCCACCCTTACGATTCATTCATTCATTCATTCATGCCCCAAGTGGTCGTGCCAGGATTGCATTAGGTGCTGAGCCACAATGATGACCAGTGACCTCCCTGTCTTCAAGGCCCAGTGGGAAAGCTAGAGGCTGAAATGAATGCAAAGTAACCTTGAGAGCACCAGAGAGAGGGATGTGGAGACAAGAGGGCACATTATCGAGAATCGACTTGGTCAGGAAGGATAACAGCAGAACCCCAGAGGAGAGGAAGACTTCAATGAGTAAACTGAGCTCAGAGGATTTCAAGTGAAGGTTCCAAAGCCCTAAATATGAACTAGTCAGGAGCAGGCTGGGCTGCTATAACAAAAAGGCCCAGAGACACAGAAGTCAAGCAGGGATGTGTTTCTCTCTTGTACTGGAGGTGAGTGGTCCAAGGCAGTCATTGTTCAGCTCCACATAGAATTCCAGGGCCCAGAGAGCGTCCCTCCTGTTGCTTTATCTTTTTTCCCACTATTGTCATCACTCCTCTGGTGGAAGATAGTTCACTCTGTCACACCTGAGTCCCAGCTGGAGGACAGAGATCTCAGAAGGCAAACAATTTCCTTTTTTAAAGAAAACTGTGTACCCCAGTGGCCACACAGTTCGGTCATGCCCACTGGCTGTGCTTTGTCCTGTGGCCCATGGGAAATGAGGCTCAAGGTGGGGACCGTGGGGTTCTGTGAGCCTAGTTGCTGGTCTGTTTCCAGGAGGCAGGAGGGAGGTTACACCGAGACAGGTGCTTCCTGCTAGGAGCCACCCTACCCTGCAGCCAGGCCTGTCAGCAGAGGTAGCCCACATGGGGTTGGTGGCTGCTCTGAGTACAGGACTAGCAGGAGGGAAGAAGAGTGGCAGTGTGGCAGCAATGGTGACAGAGCTCCAGCCCCAGGTCCCTGTGGAGTATAGGAACACCTGTCACCTACATCCTCCTTCCTCCACCCCTCCATGAAGAGACACCATGGGCTGGGAGCCAGACAGCCTGGGCTCCCACCCTTTTCAGGCCCTACCCACCCTGACCCTGGGTCAGGAACCTCATCTCTCTGTGACCAGTTTGGTCAAGGTGAGATAGGGCAGAAGCATCTCCCTCCCTGGTCTGCAGAGCACCACCTTCCATGACCCTGGGACACCATAGCAGCTGGTAAACACCATCCAAGCTGATAAACACCTGTGGGCCTGTCTGCTCACTGCAGCGAGCCTGGGGACCACGTCTGCCTCTTTCTACCGTGAGCCCTACATTGTGTTTTTGCTTTTTAGTCAGTAATTTTTTTTTTTGTCTGGGGGTCTCACCATCTCACCAAATCCTCCCCTTCCTCCCTGCCATTCACACAGGGCTTTATGCCCTGCTGTGCAATGTGCTTCCCTGGTCAATGGCACCAGCCTGGCTTGGAAGCTTGGTAGATAGATATGCAGCATCTCAGGCCTGCCCAGACCTCCTGGTTCAGAATCCTCATGGTGACAAGAGCCCTCTGATCATGGGCAGGCTGACATTGGAGAAGCCTGCATACTTTACAGCTGCCCTCCCCTGTCACTTCATAAACACTCCCACTCCCAGGGGTAGCAGTTGTCATCACCATTTTAAGGCTGGGGAAGAGTTAACTAAGTCCAAGGGGTGGAACAGGGACTCAGATCTGGGACTCCTGCCTGTCTCCCAGGCCCATGGGCCACCTTGGCCTGCCCTTCCCCCTTGGTGGTTCAGAAAGCTCTGCTGTGGACCCATCTGTGTCCCAATCCACCTCCTAGGGCCCCTGAGACATACTTATCACTTTGGGTCATCTGGTTTCTACCTTAAACTAGGTCACCAGGGGAAACAGAGACATTAAAGAGGCCAGCAAGGAAATAATTGCCAGGCAGGGAGAATGGATAATTGCCAGGTGACTGACGTGTGTGGAGAGCAGGGGCTATGGAGATTGGCTAATTGATCTTCTTGACACGGTTAAAAAACAACATCTCCACATGTAGCAATGATTGCCAGGGTTTTCCATCCCAAGGGGAAGCCAAATGAGGTGCACAAGTACATGGCGTCCTCCTCCACCCGCAGCGGTGCAGCGGGAGGCTCAGGAAAAGGCTCAGGTGCTTCATTCACCCTGTGAAAGTGCTTGCTCATTCCGAGTCCCACCTCTTTTCTATAAAATATGTTTAGTGATACACATGTCAGGTCCTTTGCCCATTTTTGACTGAATGGTTTTATTTTACTTTCATTTTTGCTATTGAGTTGCCTGAGTTCCTTATGAACTTTGCTCGTTGCAGCTTTTATCCCATAATAGCTAAGATATGGAAACAACCAAACGTCCATTAACAAATGGTTAAGGGAACCGTGGCGTATGTTCAACAGAATATCATTCATCACAAAGAAATAAAAAAAGAATACCCTGCCATTTGTGACAACACAGATGAACCTGGGCGACCTTGCATTAAGGGTAACGACGTTGACACAGAAAGATAGGATGGCGTTCGCAGGTGGAATCAGAAGTAGTGAGACCTATAGAGACAGAATAGGAAGGAGGGCGCCAGGGCTGGGGAGCAAGTTGGAGGATTCTGGTCAAAGGGTGTGAACTGGCCCTTGTGAGGTGAATAAGCTCTGAGATCAGGTGTGCAGCTCTGTGAGACACTGTATTGTGTAAACACGTTTCTCTGGAAGAGTAGATTTTAAGGGTCTCACCAAAAACAAGGTACCTAGGCGAGCTCATGGACACATTAATAGTGATTAATTAGTAATTAGTGATTGATTGGTAATTAATCGCTTCACAATGTTTCCATAGATCCGAACACATTGTACACCTTAGATATACATAGCTTTTTGGTCAATTTTATTGCAATAAAGCTGGAGATGTTTATAAATTAAAAATCACAAATATCATAGGAAAGTAGAAGCGTCAGACTACAGGCTGTGGGCACTGCTGCAGGATGGGACGGCCCCTCCACTCCTCTGTGGCCCTCTGTCTGTTTGCTCATGAGCGGAGGTGATGAAGAGCACAGTGGGGGAGATGAGTCCAGCGAGGAATAGCTTGCTGATAGGGACCACGCAAGAGTCCAGCCTTCTCCATGAAGCCCCCCTGGCTTCTCACACACTAGCCCCACCCACCCACCATCTCTCTTCTGCTGCTGGGGGGCTGGCTGCATCCAGACCCAGGCTCACCATCACCTTACCACTCACCTCCTCCTGCTGCCCAGTCCTTCTTGCTGTCCCTACTCCTGGGACGTGACCTCCAGAGCACTCCCTGACAAAACTCCTGCATGCTCGTTTCCACTCTAGATCTGCTTCCTGCGAGAGCTGCCCTGCAGTCCCCACGCGTCTCCCTGAGATGCTGGGTCCTCCTTATGCCCACTGACTGTTGCCCCTCTCTCCTGGAGCTCCTGGCTGTGGCTCCCCTTCCTTGGGTGGTCCTGTACTCTTCTGACAGCCTCGTTAGCAAGCAGTTACGATTTATCAGAAGCCCTGCTAGTTTCAGTAAAAAAAAAAAAAAAAAGCACAGATGTTGTTCTTGTCACCATGAAGCTTTCAGATCAGCACAGGAAACAAACATTAATCAAGTACTCACACATAAAGTATCTTAGTTTGAATCATACGAAAATGCCAATATCAGGTCCACACTTTCATTTTGTTCAAGCTAAAAATCATAAATTATAATAAAGCCCCAATATTGACTTCCCCAGCATAAGCAAAAACCAATACTGACTTCACCCCATTCATTATGAACACAGGTGCCCAATGCTCAATCCCAAGTCCTTCCCTATTTTGTTGTTGTTGTTGTTGTTTCACTTTTACCCTTGCCACTTTTTTAAAAATAAAGTCACATGTCCCCATGAACCTGAATGGAACATTGACTCTCTCTCCCTTTGCTTACCCACATCCCATATGTTGCAACCAACACTGAGATGAAAATTGAAAAGACAATTTGGAAATGCAAACCAGAGCTGAGCAAAAGAGGAAATAAATAAATCCCAAACCATGCCCGGTGGCTCCTGCTGGTGGGACTTTCTCCTGACCCCAACAACTAGCTTTTGATGGCTTTCTCTCGGCCTGCCCCCACCCTGCTCCACCGTCAACCAGTTTAAGGATGACACAGGGGAACCCTTGCTGACACAAGGAGGTGGGACTGTGGGGGCCAGTCCAGTGCCAAAGTAACTTTCTAACCAAGACAAGCGATTGCAAAGTTCTCAGGGGACCACCCATGGCAAGCTTGGGTGGGGAGACGTGGGCGTTCTCAGGATTTGTACCAAAACAGGCTGAATGAATGGACTAGGTGGCCGCTGATTGGCTGTGGAATTATCGGGAGAACAGCTTGTTCTCTTCCAGGATGGGCTTGTGCATCCTTGTCTGTGAACACCTTCCAAGTGTCTGCTAAAATTCAGGTACCCTCCAAGGCAGAGAGGCCTCAGAATCCAAAGGACTGAGCTCAATGGAGCCTAAGAGGAGCTGATGATGTGTCCTAGACCTTATGTTCCTGAGGTGTGGGGCAGGTCCTAACAGATGGAGACAGGGAACACAGGCTGGGCCTCTGCTGTGGTCTTTCCCCATAGCAGACCTGAGAGAGGGCTTCCCTCTTCGTGATTTCCCTTGAATGTAACTAAAACATTCATCATACCTCTGGTGAGATGGATGTCATGGAGCAAGAAGGAGCAAGGGGACTGAATCCCAGTCCTGCCTGTGACCAGAATGACTGTCACCAAACCCCAAGAGAGACCTGCAGGGAGCTAAGGAAGCCACAGTTACTTTTACTTTTTTTCTTAGATGCATGCATCATGGCTTACTCACACAATGAAGATTAAAAGATGGTACAGAAGAGACAACGATGGTAGGCAGTGAAACAGGAAAACTCAGGTGAGTCCCAGGAACAAATTGTTGGGCCAAAGAAGCCAGTGAAAGAAGGATACATCTAGGATGGTCACATTTATGTAAAGCTTTTAAAAGGCAAAATCAGGCCGTGTATAGTTGGGAGATATATGAACAAGTTATAGAAAGTACAGAGTCAAGGAAGGAGGTGTTTGTCGTGGGCACGTGGGCACATTCACACACTCATGATCAAAGCCTCCTCTGGGCGGGAGGCATGTGGTGTGAACTGGACGGGCAGGCAAGGGCTTGGTAGCCAGGATCACTCCATCATGGGGCTGGAAGGAGGAGGAGAATGAGCCACTCAAAACCACAATCAAAACTCCTAGTTCCCTTCTGTTCTAAGATTCTAAAATTCTCAAGCATGTCAGGAGTTATTGGAGCAAAACACACTGATCTTCCTTGGGATTAACTGGGAGTCCTCCACCCTCCTCCTGTGGCAGACAGACTTTCTAAGATGGCCAAGGTGCCTGCTTCTGTACACACCCTGAGGTTCTCCTGGTACCAAGCAAAACCGGGCTATTTCCAGTTTGCGACACGCTGTGCAATTGTGGGTATGATTGTCCTGGACTGCTCGTGTTGGCTTTGAAATGCTGTTCACAGGTTGGCATTAACCTGCTGGCCATCATATTTTTAACTTTTTAAAGTAAAACAAGGCCTTTGTGAAGGTCTGACTTAAGTAACTACAGAAATGTCAGAACTCAGTGAGTGCTTGGGCCTGGGTAGGTGACGTTATGCACATGCTTGGTCGTGTTTGTTCAGCACCTACCACTTGCTAGACACCATCAGGGCCATGGGGAAATCTCAGGGATCCCAAAAGACAAGATTCTGCTCCTCTAAGAGCCAACGGGCAATGGGAGAGAGAGAAGTACCTCCAGAGTGAATACAGGACATTAAATGCCAGAGAAGGACTAGCACAAGGGACCCCAAGGCTCGAAATAGCCACAGTGGTGTGTGGGAGGGTTCACAGAGACCCAGTGGGAGGAGGGCTGGGGAAGGCTGTGAGGAATGCATTTAGAGGGGGCTTAGCTTTGGCAAAGGCCAAGAGGTGCAAAGATTTCAGTGTTCAGGGAACTACACGTATGCAGGTTGGTAGGCCTGAAACTCAAGGTAGTAGAAGACACCAGTGAGACCAGCCCAGGAAGAAGAGTCACCTATGAAATGCACTGTGGCTAAGTTAACTGTCTCCAAGAATAAGGGTCAGCAAACTTTTTCTGTAAAATAGTACACTAGTCCCCTCTTATCCACAGGGGATATGTCCCAAGACCTTAACAAAGGCCTGAAACTGCAGTCAGTCCTGAACCCTACATCCACAGCCATGCTCTACATGACCATGTTTTTGTCAGCAATGGACCACACACACAATCGTGGTCCTTTAAGATTAGGTCACATGATGAAGTTGTAGCCGTCTTAGTTTATGTCATGTGTCCATGATGTTCTCACAAGGACAGATCACCTAATAACACTTCTCAGAACATATCCCTGTCATTAAGCAATGTGTGGCTATACTACGTTTTTTCTTATATTACACACTATGAAAAACTTTAATTTATACATTAGCCACAATAAGATATTAGCAATAGCTAATGATGAAAAAGAACAATTACAATGGTATATGTAATAAAATTGCCAGCATCACCTCTTTTAAACTGAGATATTCACTAAGTGATTACTGGGCAGATAGCATATACAGAGTGGATGCACTGGAGAAAGGGATGAGCCACATCCTGGATAGAATGGAATAGGATGGCGGAAGATTTCATCATGTTACTCAGAAAGGTGCACAATTCAGCACTTTAAGAATTGTTTATTTCTGGAATATTCCAATTAGTATTTTCAAACTGCTGTTACCACATGTAACTGAGACTGTGAAAGCAAAACTGGATAAAGGTGGACGACTGTAATATTTCAAGATAGTAAGTATTTTAGGTTTTGCAGCCCCCCAGGGCTTGGTCTCAGCCACCGAGCTGAGAAGGCAGATACTGACAGTACGTGGACACACAGGTGTGGCTGTGGGGCCCACACACTCCAGCGGGCACAATGTGGACCAGCTCAAGGCAGGCCGTTGCTTGCTGACCTCTGTTCTAGAAGAGTCAAATTGTTTGAGGGCGGTGTATTCTCTACGTGGCCCCAATTTGTGGCAATGAGAGGCCATTTACCTGAACATTCTGCAAGCAGCTCGAGATTTTACGGTGATTTTCAATTGTGATGAGTGCAATTACCCGAGGGCAACTCCACCTTGCCCGGCTGGACTTTCGTTGTCACAGGGACGACGGAGTCTCACTGGACAGAGCAGACCATCAGACGTTGGGGCCAGAGCAGTATAGGCACCGTCCAGTCTCATCTATTTTAAAGATGAGGAAATGGGGATCCAGACAGGGGAAAGGACATCCCTTAGGTGCTAGAACTGGCATGGCCCACACAAGGTGCCAACCAAGCTTGTGCTAGTAGAATGCCCACCTGGTGCCAGGGCCTGGGGTAGGCGCTGTAGAAACATCATTTCAACGCATATCCAAGGCATGGCCTCTCATCGAGCTAGTTCTCAGAGAGGGGACCTCAAGGGCACTCGGGGTTCTGAGACGGTATTGACCGTGTCATTGATCATCCTAGTTCTGACATTTCCTGGGGTGTGACCCTCCATAAGGCACTTAACCCTCTCTCAGCCTGATGCCCTTCCTCTGTGACCTGGGGATAATGGTATCTGTCATGCACTCTTGCTCTGATAGTTAAAGAAGGTCATTGCACAGGTCTCTCCTGCTGGGCACGACACCCTGGAATCAGTCACCCAGAGATGGAGCCTGGCCATGGCCTTGCTGGCTCTCCAGCACCACGATAGTCACAGCACCTTCCATGCAGGATGGATTAGCAACTGGAGATCATAGGAATCGTCCACTGTTAGTCGAGGCCTTCAGGAGCTCAAACTCCATCTTAGTCAAGTGATTTAAGAAGACTCTGTTCACCCATGAGATTCTTCAGAGCACACTCGATGAATGTCAGCCTGGCTCAGGAGTCCCCACATTTGACTGTTCTGTAAAATTGCACCCGCAGGGGGTGCCTGTGTGGTGTGGGCCTCGGTGCCTGTCCATTGGTATCAGGCTGGAGCTCAGCCTGGAAGGACTTCACTCACCTCTCTTGGGCTAGCTTGGAGCAGCTCCTAGGTGCCTTCCGTGTGCTGAGAGTTTTGCAAATATTATCCCCCATGGTCCTCGTCGTCCGCTGAGGGTCAGTGTGGTGATTGAGTTTAGATGTCAACTTGGCTGGATTAAGGGACACTTAGATAGCTGGTAAAGCAACACTTGTGAGGGTGTCTTTGCAGCTATTTCCAGAAGAGATTGACGTGAGTTAGTGGTACCTGGGGAAGACCTGAATCCCACCAGACAATCTTCTGGGGGCCCAGAAGGAACAAAGACAGAAGAAGGAGAATTCTTGGTCTCTTTCTTTCTAAGTGGTGACTTCTCCTCTCCTGGTGGACTTCAGAACTCCAGCCTCTCCAGAATTTGAGCTCTGGGATGCAGAACAGTGATCCCCAGCTTCCCAGGCCTCCAGGCTTGAACTAAAAGTTACGCGTCCCTGGTTCTGAGGCCTGTGGGCTTGGATGGAGCTGAGCTCCCAGCTTCCTTGGTTCTCATGCTCTGGATGGCCTCTCACGGGACCTCTCAGCCTCCACAATCTCATTAACAATTCCCCCCAAATCCCCTCTCATCCAGCTATCAGATCTAGCTATAAAACCATCTTTTTCTCTCTGCGCCATTCTGTCCGATCAGAGAGGCCCAGCAACTTGCCCTATGTTATAATGAACACCACAGAGGCCAGCTTTACAGGCAGGAAGCCGGACCCCAGACACAGGCCTCTTCCCAGAGGAACTCTCAGCTGAATGGGAGAAATAGACAGCTGAGGGGCTCCTGTCATCACAATGGAGCAAACTGGAACTGAGGAGAGACCCCGCTCCACCTGTGGGTTCAAGAGACCTTCCTGAAGCAGGAGGCCCTGGGCTAAACCCTAGAAAGAAAGGGGTTGGGCTGGTGCCTCATATCTGTGCTTCCATTCCCTCGTCCCTGCAATGTGCTGATAATACATCCTGCTTCAGGGGACTGTCACCATGACTAAATGCTCTGAGACCTCAGAAGGGTCAGCACATGCTCACTATTCCTGGAGAGTGGTGGCATAGTCAAATGAAGTAGGGCAGAGCCATGCGCCTGAGTAGGTGGTTCATCCTGCCTGGGAAAAAGGTATAAGGTGGGTTTCCGGCAGGCACTGGAGGAAGGGAGACCATTCCCACTCACAGGCACATCTATGGCAGTGTCCCAGAGCTCAAGTCTTTTCCCCTCCACCAGGGGACCATTGCTGACCAGCATGCCATGGCCATGTCTGTGCCTGACCACCACCCTGCCAGAGGCAGGTAGGTGCCTAGCTGCTGGATATGGAGTGACCCAGGGATCCTCCCCATCACTCAGAGTCGGAATCTTCACCTTAGGCTCTAGAAAGCCTCCCTTGTACAGATGCCCCGTGCGGGTGGGTCTCTGTGGTCAGCATCTCACTGAGCCTCAAGAACCTCCAGACCCCGCGCCGCCCCCAGCTCAGAGCTGCAGGCCTGGTCATCCTTCATCATTACGGCCTGGTTGTCCTGCCCTCGAGACCCTGCCCGGGAAGCTTCTGAACGGAGCCAGACTCTGACTCCTGGATCGATTCCACAGCCTTGCCTGTACTTTCTAATCAGAGCAACACTGCCTGACACCAAGTCCAACTCTCTTAAAACACCTGGGGCTTTCTGAAAGGTGTGCAGATGATGATGAATCGGGGCTTGGGCCCAGCCTAATCAAGCCCATGCGTCTTCATAACCTAGGAACGGAGCAGTGGCTGCAGAGAGATCGGGGCAGGAGCGTGGCTGTTCTGAGAGGCAGGTCCATCTGTTCTGCTCTGGGCTGAGCTCAGTCTGGAGTTTGGTGAGGAGTTTCCTGCACAGGCCCCATAACCAGCCAGGAGGGCGGGACCACTGGAGTGTTACAGGGAGGGGACCTGAGTGAGACTCTGGGCTCCCCTTTGCCAACTTTGAGACCATGGCTATCTTTCACATGAAATGGGTGATAGAGATTGTGCTTAACCCATAAAAAAATCAGGATCGAGTGAGGTAATCAAGGACAGCCCTTAGCTCAGCACCTGGCTGGCAGTCAGGACTGAACAAGTTTAATCTGAGAAAGAAAAAAAAAACAAGTGTAGTGCTCACACAGGCCTGTGGCACATGCCATCTCGAGTCCCATGTCCCCTGTTCAGGTGTCCATTTGAAAATAAACAACAGTAAAAATCGATGGCTGTGGTTATCATAGATCTTGTGCTTCCAACAAAATAATTATGATTGCCATGTTACATGTACACAAATGCTTATTGGTAAAGTCAACCTGAAGCCCTGACATGGTTCCTGGGGCACATGTGGGCACAGCCTGCATCTGGGAGGACTCATTCACCTGGCCACTGTGTGTGGGAAGAATCTCTGTCCGTGAGTTCCACTCCCAAGTTCATGCCAAGCGTCCAGCTGAGCTGCTGTGGAGGGCCCTGGGTGTGTGGCCTTGTTGCACTTCTGTTTGGGGGAGGCTAGAAGCCACTTTGTCACATAAGTACCAGCAGTTTGTCTCAGTGCCAAGCACTGCTGACCTTGTCCACTTCTGAGCGGGTGCCCAGCCCCACCACTCTGCTGCTATTTTGGAGAGGGGGCAGCTCTTCATGGGAACATGCTGAACTTATCTGTAGAAGAACCTGCAGGAATTGTCCTTTATTGGGCAAATTCTCATTTTTCTCTCCTCTCTAAGCTCCTTTAAAAAAATCCCAGGAGCCGACTTCAGTGTGAAGGTGGGACAGGGAGCTGCCGTGGGTGTCAGCATAGTGCTGAGACAGGTTTTGAGCCCTTTCCTCTTGCAAATGGTCATCCAATCAGAGCTGGCAGAGCCCTGGTCCTTATTGGAAGTCCAGCCTTACTTTACAGGTGAGGAAACTGAGGCTTGGAGGTAAGGGAACTTCACCAATATCACACTTCTATTTAGCACCCAGGCTCCTCGGCCCTTATTTCTCTCTCCCTGTTTTCTCTCCCCTCTGTTTGTGCTTAGTGGGCACAAAGGTAACCCACTGACTACCAGTATCCATACCCATCTTCCAATGCTTTCAGAATCTTGATGCTGGATCTGCGGCCTCAGCATCCCCTGGGGTTTATCAGGCATGCGGATGCTCAGCTCCTCCCCTGACCCACTAAATCTGAAGCTCTGGATGGCCCAGAAATCCCTGATTCCAAGCTCAGATAATGCTGCTGCAGCTAGACTTGAGAACCACTCCTGACAAGGGTTCTTGGGTTTCCACTGCAGCTGTGCCAGATGTGTGCCGGCACCTCTCTCGGCCTGTCTGCCTGGGGTGTGTTCAAAGTCTGAAGTGTGAAGGGGCTCAGGCTCCTGCAGCCAGGGGTACAGGAGCCCACTGCACATGCCCTCTCTGTTGTGGGGTGCCATCTGCCAGCTTCACAGCAGCAGCTCAGGGACATGTCTGTACTGTTCTTTTTCTGTCCACAACTATTCGGTGGCAGACGTGCAATGGCCAAAGGTGCTGTGGACTTCTTCTGACCATGGGAATGGGAGCCATCTGCTGAAGTGCCAAGGGCTGCAGAGCAGAAAGTAGAAGATGCTGAGGTCCCTCGAGTGTGGTGGGCTGCCGCACCACCAAGCACATGCTGGACACTGGAAACCCACTTCACCTTGGCTCTGCTGTGAAATGCTGGGAGTTCCCTGAACTCTATGTCTCCATTTCCTCATCTGCACCCCGGAGCTGTGAGCAGCTCCTTCCTCAGACAGTTGTTCTGAGGATTAAAACCAGTGATTAGACCTGGGATGCTCCGCCCCGGCTGGGCTTAGTTCGTGTCTGCAAGGGCTTGTCATTGAGACTGTCATGCCATCTCTGGACCAGAGACCCCCCAGGTCCAGAATAGGAGACAATAGAAGACTAGCTTGTCTAAATCGATTGCTCAGGGTTCTGCAAGGCTAACAGGCACAACATGTGTCCCCAGTTCTTAAAGGAGCCTATTCCAACTATGAAAGGACGATGGCAGCTCCTTCTCGAGTGCCTTCTGAGCTGTTTTGAAGTTACTGTTGTGTGCTCATCTTCCAGGAGGCGGGGCCCTGAGCTGTCTGTTAAACTGGAGCTGACATGGCCTTCTGAGGTTGCAAGGCAGAGTGCAGTCAGCAGGGCAGGCTCCTTGTGGGCAGAAGCCTGTCCAGGTGCACAGTGGCCATCCTCCAATTGAGGGGCTGAAGAGAGATGGACAAGACACTAGCCTCACCAGAAGGACTGTGGGATGTGAGCTCCAAGGAGACAGGTTCAGGTTTCCTGCTGGTGACACTCAAAAGGCTTAGTCTAAAATATAGGGGGTGTGGGCAGAGAAACTGGGCCCTGTAGAGGAACTGGCATGGGCTGCCAATCTCTGGGCACCAGCAGCGGGGAAGGTGCGGCCAGTCTAGCCTGCAGAGGCTAGTGAGGGGAGGGAGCTGCAGCCATGTAGGAGGAGGTGAGCCAGGTAGGAGCAGGTGAAGGTAGAGGACAGTGGCCAGGAGGGAGAGGGGACCTGCATGCCCAGAGGGCCTCCCAATCAATGGACTCAACCAGGAGGCCTAGAGGTCAGCTTTCCAGGGGGCATGCTGAGCCGAGGAGGGTGGGGAGTATCTCTGGGGCAGAAGGAGCAGAGCTAACATGCAGGATCAATGGGGCAAGACCCTCAGGGATGGATGGTTCTGTGGTTTGAGAAAAGCAAGTTCCCTGCCACTGGGGGTCTTGGTGCAGACTGGAGGGGCACACCAAAGGGTGCCGCTTGGGGATTCCCAGCCCAGTAGGATGGATTATCAAGTTAATGGAATCATATAGGAGACTTTTGAAGATTCCAGATGGCTGGGCCTTAGCCTGGGTGCCTTCCACGCAGAACCCAGGTCTGGGCCAGCTCCTGGGGTGCCAGGATGGAGCATTGGGCCAGAGACTGGGGTGAGCACAAGCCCTGCCCAGGGCCAGGAAGGTGGAGTTCCCAGTCTGCCATGCCAAGGCTTGGGAAGGGTCGTAGGCTTAGACCCCCACCCCTATCCTTCAGAAAGAGGGTTCCCCACTCACCCCAAGCCATCAAGTGTGGAAGGAACCAGCCGAGTGTCTGGCACCAGGAGCAATAACAGCCCACCACTTCCCTAAACTGGCATCTGGGCTCAAACCTGCTCTGACCCTTACTCGCTGTGATCAGTGTACAGCGAGTACTGCCCACCCTCTCTGCCTCATTTTCTCATCCATTACTTGGAGGTGTATAAGATCATCCAGCCTGCATACTGAAGGTCCCAAGATGTCATTCTGTAGAACGTTCACATCGACACAGGGAGGGGTGTCGGCTAGTGTTGCTGCTGCTGTCCCCACAGCCCCCTGGCCAGAAGGAGCACAGGCAGAACTCCACACACAAGGACAATCAAGGGTCTGCAGATACCAAGCCTGGAACATATTTTGAGGATCAGAGGGAGACTGTTGCCTTCAAATCCTGGGATGATTGTCCAGTGGAAGGGATGAGCAAAGGTCACGGGGTGGGAGCAACAGGAAAGCAATTTGGGGGGCAAAATAAGATGCACTCATTTTCCTCCATCCCTGCTTCTCCTTGTCCTTACCTTGCTTCCAGCCACACACGTGAGGTGCAGGCCAACACCTTGCCAAATGCACTCCCCACACTCCTACTGCCACAGCCTAGCAGAGGGAGGCAGAACCCAGAGAGCCCTTGCCCAGGTCAGCAAGGGCTGTTCAACTGTCCTGCCCGAGCTGCACAAGAGGGACCGAGTACCTCGGGGAGATGGTCATCTCCCCATCCATAGACTACAAAAGGCCTCTGTGGTGCTGGTTTAGAGAGGGGACATGATGGCCACTCTGAGGGAGAGGCTATGGCTGGAGATGGACAGCATTCCCTGCACCTTTCAGGTCCTCATCCAGTGATGGTAAGCAGCCCCGTGCCACAGGTCCAGAGAGCCCCTCTTATTCCTCGCCTTGGGGCCCTTCATCCCATCTTCATGGTTTTCTAGGGTCCCGTATCTTCCCTTGGCCACATGCCCAAGACCCACTGAAGGGCCATTCCTCAGGGGGCTTCTCCTCACACTCCCCACCCTTCCTCCTCCCTACAACCAGACACCCATGCCCTCCCTCCTTGGCTCAGGATTAAAGCCTACACTTGGGAACAGCTCTCCAGTGGCCAGCGTGCCCAGGGGTGCTGGGAGGAGGAGCATCCACCAGGACCAAAGGCCTTGGGCACCCTCCACTCCCCACGTGGCTCCACCAAACAAAGAGCCACTGGGACAAAAGAGCCATCTGCTCTTGCTCAGAGCCCTGTGGGTGACACTCCTGACACCATTCTCAATCACGGTAACAAGGTCAATAAATCTGCAACTTCGATATGAAAACTGCTGACAGTCACACATCCTCTGGGACATGTGTTCCCCGCAGCCCTTTGTGGCAACAGCTGGGGACCGCTGGACCAAACGTTTCCCACGTTCTTCGTGAGCCCACCTTAAGCAACCCACGCTGCAGACAAGGACACCCTGCGGAGTGGAGAAGGAGGCGCCAGAGCTTGGGTCCCACCTGTCAGCTGCAGCCCAGGCGCCTGACTGCCTTCCCCTCTGGCTTCGGCTCCAGGCACCTCGCAGCTAAAGGAGCAGCTCAGAGGCAGGAACAACTTCAGACCAAGTGCTGGGTGCATAGATATTTTTTCAGCTTTAAAGTGATCTTTATTTTGTGCAGGTTTTTTCCTGCTTCTTTTATATGTGTTTTAATATTGCAAGATTTCTCAAAGCCTTTCTAAGGGTAGACAGACTATAAATGATAAATGAATAAACACATAAATAAATAAGGATGATGTAAACATCTTTTCCAAAGAGATTTTTCATTCCTTCATGGTGTCAGGCCCTCAAGGCAAATGTTATGCTCATCTTCTGGCCCCAACCATGCCTCCCTCCCAGTTCATTGCTCACCCAGTGTGCAATAAGCACCTACTATGTGCTGGTGTGCCAGGCCCTGGGACACCCTGGTACCCAGAGATAGCAGGAGACAGGGGAGATGGGAGGGAGACTCTGCATCTGTGATGAACCCTCACCTGATGGCGTTGGGGCCATCGGTGACCCCTGGAGTCAGGGTTTAAGGATGTCCCATTTGGCAATAGTGACTTTCCAAGTTCAAAGCAAAGCCTATAGCATCTCCTGATTTCAAGCAGGGAAAGAACCTTCCAGAACAAATCTTCCAGAAAGTTGGTAGAACTGTATCTGAGAGAACATCAGAGAAGGGAGACCCTGTGGTCACAAGCCTGATGTGACCCACAAGCAGGAAGAGATCACAAGTGGGCTGGTCTAGTAGTTGGCCGACTGCTCTTTGCAGCCCGGGAGCCCAGCCTTCCCCAGAGTGGCCTGGTTTCACCAGTTGTTCACATTGGTCAGATTTTCTTAGGAGAAAATGTTAGAAAACTGCTGGCCTTGCACAGCTAGCACGAGAGGCAGGAATCCCTGCCCTGCCAGAGGGCATGTCTGGCTCCTGCTTAACTCCAAGGTGGTCAGGAATTGGTACAAAACCCTCAGCTTGCCCCATCCAAGCTCAGAGCTGATGGAGGACTCAGAAGCCAGTTGCATGGAGACCCAGATGGCTCCTTCTTTCACTTGCCTTCCTCCCAATAAAATACTATTTCATGCAGATTATTCCATTGAAAGATTACGTTGTCCAGCCTCCCTTGCAGCCAGGAGTGGTTGTTAAGTATTGGCCAAGAAGATCTAAATGAAAATATTATGCCAGACTTCTAAGGGGGTTGCAAGAGGAGCTGATTTTGCTGGGTGGGTACCACATTTGACCTTCACAATGCCAGCAAGCAATGTGGAAGCAACTTTAGCAGCCATCTGGGCCTGTGAGGGGACTTCCAAGATGAAATCCTGCATTTTAAGTGATACAGGGAGGCTAGGTGACTGAGGCCCTGTGGACTCATGACACCAGTCCTATGGTATCTGACATATTTGTGGACATCCTTTATGAGAGAAACAAACTTCTATCAGTTTAGATCATAATTACTTGGGATTTTCTGCCACATGCAACTAAGTCTGTCCTTGTTGGTAGGCATGCTTAAAAGAACATGTGACTTTCTTAGGTATGTGGTTAAAAGAACTTGTCAACACTCTTGCCTTCCCCATGACCCACGTTCAGAGCTTGAGACAGCCACTTCTTGCAAGGACCGCTTGCTCTTCCAGATCACAGCTTCCCTTGCATCCTGACTAGAAAGGGAAGAAAAGACAGAGGGCTCCAGCTGAGAGTGCAAAAGGGACCCTTCTCCTGGGGTTCCAGGAGGACACTGTGTTCCACTGTGACTTGGGTCTGTTCCTGGTGAGGGACTGACTCATTTAGACCCTGGACAACCCTGACTGCAGTAAGGCTGTTCATCATCTTGAGCTGGAGAATCTCGGTCCAGGGGGTGATGCCCAAGAGCTCCACCCAGATCTGCACAGAACCGTGCTCTCTCCTGTTAAAGGGTCTGAGGAGGCTTCAGAACCAAGGGAGAGCCTAGATCATAGGACTGTCCAGTTAAACATAGTGCATCCTACTAAATCTGAGTTTTAGATAAACCGTGAATAATGTTTTTATAAAATATGTCCCAAATATTGCAAAGGACATATTTATACTCAAAGACTTATTTGCTGCCTAGCTGAAATTCAAATTAAACTGGGCCTCCTATATTTTTATTTGCTAAATCTGGCAATCCTAGCCTGGAGGCCCTGGATTTCCACTCCCAGATGAGCTGTACTCATTGTTGAGAAAGAGTGTGAGGCCAAGTGAAGGCAGAAGTGGCTTATCTGAGGTTTCCACCTGGGAGGCCCTCCTCTCCCTGCACTTATCCTCTGGGCTAATTCTACCTGGGCCTTGCTCAGCAATCCGTGGCCTCCACCAACCTTTCCCTGTGGACTCAAGCCCACAGGCGTCCCTGATGTGCTCCGTTGTTGCCTCCAGTGCATGAGTGCCCCTGACATCAGCTCTGACCCAGCGTGGGAGGGGAGAACTGGGCTGAGCTCATCAGTCTCCACTCTCCAGCAACAGTGATTGGCTGGGAACCTGGCATGTGACCCAGAGCTGCCCAATCAGAATGGACCGTGAAGTGGGCTGGTGAAGATGTCCAGATGGCACCCTGGAGGGACACAGCTGTCTTGAGGCCTTGGGGGGACAGCCATGTCAGGAATGGTGCCTGCCTCCAGGGACCAGATCCAAGACAAAAAGCTAGCTTTATTCTCTGCACTTTTCTGCTTACTTGAATCAATAATTCCCCTCTGGCTGCAAGCCAGCTTGTTCTGGGTTGTTCCAACACTTGCAAACAAAAGACAACTGACCGATACAAATCTAAAAAACTGGGGCCGAAACTGAAGGAGGCAAGAAAATCTGCCCCTCCCCACCATAGGCACCATGCTGGGGTTGTTGTCAGTCCCTAAAGACTCTGGCTCCCCTGCCTGGTTCGGGGCTGGCTCCCGGGTGCCTCCACTTCAGCCTGGCTGCAGCTCTCTCTGGTTCCACAGACCAGGAAACAGCAGTGAGCGCACTCCCCAGCCCCGGCCTGTGTGCCAGGACCGAGGCTGATCATCTGCTGCTTGTGGTCTCACTTGATCCTCACTCTGACTCTGCATTTGCTGCTATTCCATCTGCTCTACAGATGAGGGCATGGAGGTCCCCAGTCATGACAGCACCGTCCAAGCACCCTGGCCAGCCCGGAGCTGAAGTGGGACTGGAGCCGAGCAGTCCAGCTCTAGGGCCTGTGCTTACTCTCAGAAGGGGTCCGTGTTCGGGTGCCAGGGCTGGCTGGGACAGTAGCAGAGGCTGTTGGCTGGAAGAGGCAAAGAGAACCCACTCTAGAAGCTGGGTCACACCCTGGCCCCGACCCACACTTGCCTGGGAAGGAAGAGGCAGCTCACCCACCTCTCCTCATCCCAGTGTGCTCCCCTCCTCTGTTAGGAGCCTGACCACCGGCTTTCCCTGGGCCAGCAGCACACAGTATGGGGAAGAGGCCGAGGGCTGTCAGGAGCTAGGGCTGGTGAGTGCTTCATGCTGCCCATGCTCAGGAGAAGGGAAGGTGGGCAGTGAGTGGGCAGTACTACAGCCAGCCAGCAGTTTGACTGTCTTACAGCAGTGCCTATGGCAGTCCTTCCCAGGGATGAGGAGGCTGTGGTTTCTGGGTCTGGGGTCTCTTCCTGGGCTTTCTGACTGACTATTGCTGGACAAAGGGTCCCTCCATATTGTGGGGAACATGCACCGACTGCCTTGGGCTGGGGCTCTGGCAACCAAGGAAGTCGGGTAAAATGATAAAAATTCACCAACTTCTATGGGGTTCAGGAGAACCTGATGCCTCCCTGGCTTCTGTCCTCCAGCTTGCCCAGCAGACAACTTCCACATGGCCTGGGACAGTGGGACAGCAATGAGCCGCAGATTCTGATGAATGCTTCTCTGGCAGGCCTGCGCTAAGGGCCTTCCTGGAGTGCCTCTAAGACATGGGTCCCGTGCTGTCATGGCCCAGACTGAACCCCAAGGGCCCTTGGCTACCAGCAGGGTTCAGTTCTAACTCCTGGCAAGGTGGTGAGGTGCTCCTGGACTTCCTCCCCTTACCTTCTTACAACTGTGAGCCTCTGCCTGTGTGCACTGCGCCCCCCAAATCCCTTTCTCCACCTGACATGGCTCCTGCTGTGCCTCTAGCCTCCCTCTTCCTTGTTCACTCTCCTTAGAGAAGCTCAGGCTCAGACCTTGCCTCCAGGAAGCCTCCTAGGCCCTACCCTCCTGCCCTGCCCCAGGCTGGTGGGTCCTCCTGTGTTCTTCTCTGCACTTGGAAGGATATAACTTGTGAAGACCAAGCCTGACTGTCAGTCCTTTGTGCCTTGGCTGCCAGAACGCTCCAGGGCCCATTTAAGTGAGAGAAAGCACAAAAAGAAGTAAATTAAAATGATAAAAATCCACCAACTTCTATGAATTCAATTAAGTAAGTAACAGGAACACTACATTTCTCTGGAGAGGTCCAGAGATGGTATGTTTTCTTCACTCACAATGTAAAATGTTGTTAGTATTTAAGGGAAATGAAAAATAAATCACTCTGGCGTCTTCCTACCACTCACCTCCTGTTGAGTCTCCTCTTAAGCAAATTTAGGAATCACCATGAAATGCAAGTCAGGAAATCAACAGAGAGGTTGTGTAATGAACATCTGCCTTCCAGCTAGTTGGCAAAGCCAGGAAGTTTAAAGCAGGACAGACTAACTGCTGAACTTGAACTCTCCCTCTCACACCAAAGGACTGCCTAGGTGGTCTCAGATGGGTGTCTTAGCTTCCTATTGCTGCTATAACAAATCACCACATGCCTAGTGACTTAAAGAAAGTGATTGTGTCTTAAAGTTCTGCAGGCTAGACATTCATACGGGTCTCATTATCTAGGATCATGGTGTTGGTGGTTCCGCTGCTTCCTGAGGCTCTGGGGAGGTTCGTTCCCTAGCCTTTTCCAGCTTCCAGGGGCTGACGCATGTCCTGGCTGTGGGCCCTTCCTTCATCACAGCACACCACTGCAGCCCCGGATCTGCCCTTATGTCTCTGCTCTGCCTTGGACTCCATTGCCTTCCTCTTATGGTGACCCTTGTTTATAACCCTGGCCCACAAAGATAATCCCAAATGACTTCTCCATGGAAAAATCCTTAATTCACCTATATCTGCAAAATCCCTTTTGCTGTGAAAGCAAAATATTGCAGCTTCTAGAGATTATGACATGGACAACTTTAGGGGGCATTATTCTGTCTACGATGGCTTGTGTTCACCTGAAAGCAGATCCTAAGACAAGGACTGGGAAACACACAGTCGATGTGGGAGGTGTTGGCTGGATGTCTGGCCAGAGAAGCTGGGGGTGCACGAGGCAGGAGCAACGCAGAGACAAGGTGTGTTCACCAGCCGTGTCTGCTGGAGGCGCCTGGGCTCAGCTCTCTGGGTCCTTCTGAGAAACTGGATAATCATGCTTCTGAATTTTTGCAGCAAAAGGCAAGGGACATGATGAACTCCCCTAGCAGCTGCCACCCCTTCTTGGCTGAGAACTTCTCGTGGGGTATCCACCGCGGGCCCTCTGCTGAGCCTCAAAGCTCATGGTGTAAAGCGGTCATCTAAGGGATCTTCTGGGGACCTCAAGTGACTGAGGGATGTTAGGATGGGGTCCTTGAAGTGCCTGTTAGGTTGGTGCTGGGGTGACTGAGCCTGAAAATGCGCAGTGAGTGCTGGGAAAGGTGAGGGAGGGGAGCTGAAACTGCAGAGATGATGTGGAGAGGGGAACGAGCCCTGCCTGCTTCCCTGCCCCCCTGCCCCCTCCACACCCTTCTACTGAGTGGTCCTGAGACTCCCAGAGTCCACAGGCAATCAATTTGGATGGGTTCATAGCAATCCCTCCAGTTTCCACAAGACCACTGGACTCAGGGTAGACCTGGCTCAGCCAGGCCTTTCGTAGAAGCCGTGCAGTGTCATTAACCACAGACCATGGAGGGCGCACTAATGAGCCCAGGTGCCGGAAAAGATAAACCAGGCAAGAAATCCTCATGAAGTCCTTTTCGCTCGCACTACGGTTGAAGTGGGTTGGTGGACACTCCTGGTAGCCATCCAGGCTCCCCCAGGCATGTGGCTTTGTCCTCCTCGCCTCTGCCCACTGACAGAGAGGAAAGAGGACTGAGATGGCACATCTTCCTGAAGTGCCTTGTCATAGGCATTTGTCACTGCCCCTCGCTGGCCATGGTGACAGGTTCCAGGGACAGGACACATAATGCAGCCCATCAGGAATAAGAGGGTCCAAGGAGGTGAAGCAGCACCCATCCCAGCCTGGGGCCAGGCAGTGGGGCCTCCAGTCTCCATTCACTCTCCCAGGGATCTTGGACTGGCCATTAACATCTCAGAGGGTTGGGTCCCTCAGGAATCAAGCATGACCACGTTCAGGCCACTAGGGCTACCGTGGGTCACATCTAAGGCATATGCCATGTGTGCAGCAGGTGGCCAGCTCAGCACCTGCCCTCGGCAGGTGTCCAAGGAGACTAGGTCCCTTTCTGCTCCTCATGGATCTGTCCTGGTCTCTGTGTATCCTGCTGGGCTGGAAGTGACCAGTTTCTTTCCTCTTTTATGGCTACATTTACTGCAATTTTGACAAAACTGGGCAAATAGCTTTTGTGCAGAGACATACGTCTTCAAAATGGCCACAGGAAAGGAGACAGACCGGGGCTGCCACCCCACAACACTCCTCCATTAGCTGATTTTCTCCAACTTGACACTCAAGGCCAAGTTCTCCAGAGACAGGAGGCGGAGGCCCTGCTACCTCACCCACCCTCTGCCCCGCCTCTCCTCTGGTCCCCCAGGATGGCTCCATCTATTTCTGTGAAGCGTCTATTTACAAAGCAGGTCACAAACAGAGCGCTGCCGTCTAAAGATAGAAAGTCATTTCAGAGCAAACGTCCGCACTTGCCCTGCGGCTGCGAGGCTGCCTTCCCCCCTCCCTTGCTGCTTCTCTGCACTCCACTAGGTCTCTTCTGCCTCCACTGCCTACAGCTCGAGGGGACCCAGGGCCACTTTTCAGAGACAGGTCTGGACCACAGGGTAGTGCCTCCTGCCCTGGCCTGCGCACTTGAGGGCCCGCGCTTGCCTCGCCCAGGTTTCCTTTCCTTCCTTCCACACGCCCTGCTGGGTCACTGCTAATATTCCAACTTTTCAGTTGAGAAGACTGAGGCTAGAGGGCCACGGGGCTGGCCCCAAATCACAGAGGCAGGATGTTAGAGCCAGTGGGGTGGCAGTGGCAGGCTCAACACACTATGGCACTCTGCGTCACATCCACCAGAGCATCAGGTCTGGAGTGAGGGGCCCCCTCCTCCTGCCCTGTCCTGTACAGCCAGTCCTGAGGTGCGGCCCAGTGGTTCCTGTACTGAGATGTGACTCCCACATACTAGCACCTGCAGGGCCCTGCTCTTAGCAGAAGCAGGTCTGAATGCCTGGGAGATGGCAGGTGGCCCATCCCGGATGCATGCCTGCCACCACACTGTGGCTTCAGGCCTCTGAAAGGTCCTAGTCCTCATCTTGCCCCTCTCTTCACAGTTTCCCGCCCAGTCTCTTCCCCACCAATAACACCTGAGCACCACCTGAGTTCTGGAGTGCCCCACTGCAGGCCCAGCTATTCACAGGTTCATGGTGAATCCTGGACCCAGGTGTAGGCAGTGCTCTGTGAGTGGTTCAAAGAACCATCCTGCTGTGGTGGTCAAAAGACTCTGGGGTGTGACTTCTTGCTAGTTGCCCCTCCACCTTTGTGCTACAAAACAGAAAGCATAGAGCAAGGCCTCACTGCTTGGGCCTAAGCAAATGGAAATACAAGTGTGGCCCAAAACTCGCAGGAAATTTGTGAATTAGGTTGGGTGGAGGGTAATAAAGGACATCAGGGCACCTGCAAGATGCCACCAGCAGACCAGCTCATGCAGAAAGCAGCCCGCCGGTGCAGATTATCTGCTTTATCAGGAGAAGACAGAAATCCAGTTGTTTGTGTGGGGTTTTGGGCAATCAGTGAAAATAAGCTAAAGCACACTGTGGGACAAAGGAAACAAGTCTTTCACATGTGGAAGGAGAAAAATAGGCACCTTGTTTAATACTGTTTAATGAAAAAGGAAACTTCTTTCTAAAGTAGCTACAATTTGACCTCAATTGTTCGGTATAACAGATTGGTAGGAAAAGGCTCTGAGGGAAACAACTGTCCTGTAATATGGCTGCACCCCTTGGTTCAGATGGAGGCATTCAGGATGGAAGAAAACAGCTTGTTTCAACCAAGCCTGCGTGGTCCAAGGGGTGATGCCTGCAGCAGGGTTTTCCAATTCGAAATAGCTGGTGGTGCCCATTGGGAATGCTGGACCCTTACAATCTGGAGTGTCCCAGTGCAGCGCCCTGCCCAGGATTCAAAGTGGCTTTGCCCTGACCTTCACAGCCAGCACCACATCCCCAGCATCCCCTCGCCGCGCCGCTCTGCCCTCCTCTCTTTTGAAGGCATGTGCTCTGTGTCTGTCTTTCCACAGCACTGAAAGCTTAAGTTCACAGGGGTGGCTCCTGCCCAAACAGGGAGTCAGGGGCAGCCCCTTGTCTGCACACTGTTCAGGTACAAAAATGAGTTTTCCCTGGGCTTGGACACTGGTCTCCCCTTGACCCTGTGGGATGCTTCCTGGGGCATGGTTTTAGAAGTTGGGGTGGAAAGTTAATTAGCAGGTCAGTGTTTGGTTTGAGATGGTCCCGGGTTTTGTTCGGCTGAAACATCCTATTAGACTAGAAATCTAAATGCTCTTTCTCTGATTTCTGGTTTGGGGAAAGAGTGTGTGTGTGTGTGTGTGTGTGTGTGTGTGTGTGTGTGTGATTTTCTGCTCCAGCTTCTGCCCTGCTGAGTCTGCCCAGCTCAGAGCAGGTGCTCCAGCAGCAGTTGGTGAACCGAGAAGCACAGTGGTGCCATCCCGTCTGTCCACACTGGCCATCTGAGAGTCTCTCCAGTGTTCTAGAGTCATTAGCAAGGCACGCCCCTTTTATAGATGAAAGAAATGAGCTCAGAGATGGAACTTCCACATTGCTTAGCTGATGCAGAATGAAAGTTGAAAACAACCTGGCTCTGCAGAACCAGGGGATAGAACAGAGAGGCAGAGAGGAAAGAGGGCTGAGATGGCACACTCGGTGTTGGAATCTAAGGCAGAAGAGCTCTTGGGGTGGCCAATGGCTCCTGTTGATTAGAGGAGCCTGGCAAACAGCAGAAGAGGAGGTAGGTATCCTGGGAAAAAGACAGGCAGAAAGAGGGCCAGGCCCGGGGAATAAGGGCTCACAGCCAGCAGGAGGAAAGATGGAGAGCAGCAAGGACTCCTACCAAAGCCCAGCAGAATGCGAGCCTCAGGGAAGGCTGGGAGTCACATGGTGTGCAGTGGCCAAGGCTGCCCCAGCCATACCAATGAAGGCAGGCGGTCATGGGGCAGACTCTGGGATACACCTGCTGGAGGGGGGAAAGGCTGCTGAGCATCCCAGATCACAGAGGGAGGGGGGGTTCTAGGGACAGCATTCAGCCCAGGAAGCCACCTTGCTGTGGAGGAGGCAGTACAGGGCGGGGGGCGGTGTGGGGGTGCCTAATAGGCTACTTCCACAGGAGAGGAGCATGGGATACAGAAAGCCACCTCTGAGGGATGCGGGGGTTTTTCCAAAAGGACAAGAGTCCTGGGCAAGCCAAAGGGATCCATGCACACGGTAGGGTGAGGAGGGAGACAGCCCCTCTGCAGAACGGCAGCCAGAGGCCCTCTGTCCACCCTGCCTCCTGGACAGACAGTGGCTTCCACAGCAGCCACCACAGCACCAGGGAGCAGATCTCCCCTTCCAGCCCTGTGTGGGTGCTGGGTCTACAAAAACCCTGACTACAAAGACAGAGCTACTAAAATGTAAATGGCTCTTAGAAGTGGCTTTAGAGAAACCCCTGGCAGTGTGGCATTTATTTTATGTATGTACCTATTTTATTTCTCCACTCCTATTTGTCTATTATCCCCATAGATTCCAAACACAAATAATGCCTCCAAACAGATCAGACTTCCACTTCCCATGTCCGACAGCAGATGTCTGGCTTGGCTGGCAAGCTCACTATTTTGTCCTAAGCAGCCCCCGTGCTGGCCGTGGGCATGTGGGAGCTTGAAAGGGATTCAGAGCAGTCCAAGCATCACCCATCCCCAAAGCCTCAACGTTTTCTGTTCTAAAATGATCTGAATGATCCAGGGAACATAGGAATCATTTCTGTTGTCAAAATAGCTGCTTCTATTAAAAGAGTACTTCTTTGTGCTCTAAAAATGCATCTAGTCTGCATGGCTATTTTCACCCCAAAAGAGTGCACGGTGCTCCTCCTAGTCCCGGCTCCACCAGCCAGCCCCAGGGCCTCCGGGGAGGGAGCTTCGCAGGAGTCTGTTTTGCCTTCTTCAAGTTCAGGCCTACCCAGTGTGGTTCTAGGGAGATGCTCCTGCTTCACTGGGGTTTGGAAGGAGCTTATCAACACAAATCCCTTCTGCTTACACACCCTGCAGCCAGCTCTCCCTACCTGGGCCAGGGGAGGCACCTGCGGAACAGATGCCAAGGCTCCCATGGGGCATACAGCCGACTCCAGGTGCTTGGCTGGGGCAGGGTGGACAAGCAAGGCAAGCACCTCAGGGCAGAGGAACAGCCCTCTAGATGTGGGGAGCAGGGAGGAAGGCGCACCTCTAAGGGTCCAAGGAACGCAGACTGCAGTGGACCGAGCATGTGTTGTGACAGGAGCAGGCTGTTTGCACAGGCGAGTCCAGCGGGCCTGGAATGCAGGTGCCCAGGGGAGCAGCAGCGGGAGAGGGAGATGATGCAGAGGGAAGGGCCTGCAGGGCTGACTAGGGGGCTCGAACAGGACCCTGGAGGCAACTAGACAGCAGCAAAGGGGTGCGAGTGGTGAAGGACCGCTCCTCAGGGAGTTCACGCCATCGCAGGACGAAGGAAAGTACAGCCAGGTTGAGAGGGGCTGGGGACCGAGGAGCCTCAGCAAGGATGCTTCTGCAGCAGCCACCCGCAGAAAGGTCTGACCTCCCCCTGAAACACGAGGGGCAGGAGGTCATGATGGAAGACCCAGGGTCTGTGGAGCGGGGGACTGTGCAGGGGTGGGGTGGCTGCACTGAAGATGGGTGGGAGAAGAGGTGCCCTGAGGGTGGCAGAGCAAGAGCACTGAGGTCACCGCGTCAGGCCCCATCTGAAGGCCTGGCGTGTGAGCTGGGACATTGCAACGTCCCTAGGATGTGGCTCCACCACCCACATTTGTAGGTGAGGGCTCTAAGGCACAGAGGTATGGAGGACCCGCCTGCCCTCCAGGAAGAGCCCCCAGGGCCGTGCTTCCCCTGCTCCTGGCAGAAGTAAGGGAAGGCACTTCTGCAGCCAGGATGTGAAAGTCTGTGCCTTCTGCCTTGCATCCCCCACTCGTGGACTCGCTCTTAGACCAGTGGCTCTAGGGAGGCCACTGTCCTGCTGTGAGGACAGTCAGGTGGGTTGGATTTGGAGAAGCCCTCGAGGCAAGGTGTGGAGAGCTGTGGCAGCTGCCATGGGGGTGAGCTGTGTAGATGTACCCCGCCCTGGGCCAGCCAGTGACTGCAGCCCCACTGACAGCCTGACTCTGCCCCTGAGACTGACCAGGCCCAGGCCTTAAGGAAGTGGACGCCGTAACAAACCTTCATTCTCTTAACTGTGGAGGTCTGCCGTCACTGTCACATGGCATCGGTGGCTCACACACCAGGCACCAGCCTTCATGGGACCAGTGACGCCAGAGCTGCCCTGGGAAACACTGTCACCGTGACCTCCAGGAGCTGAAGTGAGGAGCAGAGTTTGAGGATGAGCATTTGGGGGCCAGGGCAGGACAGTGAGAGTGAGCGGCCGGGGGCTGGAGGGGCATTGATAATACACATTTGTTTGGGTGCTGTCTGTGGACAGGTGGGTGGGGACAGGTGGGCCGTCAGGGAAGCGGTCAGAAGCCTGGTGCGGGGCTGCCAGAACACTCGCACTGCAATTCACACGGAGCAAGAGCGCAGGGGAGGGAGGAGCTGCGGGGCCTGCAAAGCACCCCTCTGCCAGAGCTCCTGCGCACTCAGGGCAGCCTGGCCACTCTGCAGAAGACTGGTCACACTGAGGCCAGAATCCTTAGGTTGCAGTAAGGAGACAATCTCTTGGTGTGGTAGCAACAATAATTCCACAACTTCACGAAGGCGTCACCTTGAACGTGGCTGTAGAGTCTGATATAGTTAAATAGACGCTGAAAAAAGTCTTCAGCTACTATTTTTAAAACCATTTGAGTCACTCGGATCCTTTAAGTCCAAATATTGGAGTAGTTATTTTCAGCCTGTGGAGACTGAAAACTGTTAATAAGAAGGAGAGAGGATGTCAAGGAGGAACCCTGGTGCTCTTGGACCGACCGAAATCAACTTAGCCAGGAAGCCGGGCTGCGACGCGACTCAGAGGCTCTTTCCATAGTTTTCTTCTGGCTGAACAACTCCTCCTCACCCACCCTCAGCTGCAGGTGGTGGACTGTGTGTTCCTGCAGCTATTCAAAGAGCACTTGCCCGGGTGGAGGCCCTGAGCTGAGACCTGGGGATGCAGTTGCCTAAGGCAGTTTGTCTTGAAGGCTGCTGTGGCCCGGATGTCGATATCCCTTCAAAACTCATTTCCTGGAGCCCAGTACTCAGGGAGACAGCAGCAAGAGGAGGACCCCCCTTGGTAGTGGGGTTCCTGTTATAATGAGATGCTAGAGGAGGTTCCCCTTCACCATGTGAGGACACAGAAGGGGCTGTTTAGGAAGCACAGAGCCCCCAGACACCAAATCTGCAGTTCTCTTGATTCTGGACTTTGCAGTCTCCTGGAAGGTGAACAATAATAAATAAATTACCAGTGGATGATGATTCTGTTATCGTAGCACCAGAGGATGCACACAGACTGTGAAGGTCAGTGGTGGGACAGAGAAGAAAAACAAGAAACCAGTGATCAGCAGTGTGCATGATGGTGTGGGCCTGTGGCAGGCACAGGTAAGCGTATGACTCCAACGCATGGATGTCCTCATGGGCTGGGTGTGGGTTAGAGCTTCTGGGGGTGTCATAAAGGATGGCATGAATTCCCTGGAAATTTGGAGTGTTCCAAGATAGTTAAGGGGCTTTGGGTGGGTCACAGGTACACAGAGACTGATTCCTCCAGCTTTGGGTGCATCCCTGCAGGGCTGGAGAGCCTTGGCCCCCCTCCACGTAACCGAGCAAGTTGTGAGTGTATCTTCATTCCGTGTGTGGCTTGTCCTGACTGGCTAAAAGGATGCATGTAAGAGGTACCTAGGAAGATTCAGTCTATGTGAAGAGCTATGCAGAGCTCCTGGGCCCCAAGGAATGTTCTGGCCAAGTGGAGAGGCAGGACTTTCATATCCACTTGGTGGCAATGACACCCACTGTGGTAGTAGTGAAGCTAGTGGGAAGCTGGGATGCAGGTGCTCCACTGCTCCCCTCTGGGGCTAGCTCAGGGAGGCTGAGTGGAGAGAGGATTTTTATCCACTACTGCTCAGCTATACGCAGGCTACTAGGCCCTCACTGTGCCTGTGGAGTCAGGGCAGTATCAGCAGAGGCTCCTGAAGCCAGAGCAGCCCTGCTCAGCAGTAACGAGGGACCTCCTCACCAGCAACGGTGTCAAAAGAGCCCAGTGTGGAACCAGAACCAGCTTCCCCCTAATCCACACCCCAACAGCAACAGGCTGCACCTCCTTTCCCTTGCTGAAGCAATGCCTAAGGAGACTAGCTAAAACAGGTTTCCCTTAAGGGCAAGGAGACCTGCTGGCACAGAGCATGCCCATCTGCTGGCCTCTGTCCCATGCACCGGCCTCCTGCCCCTCCCCTTGCTGTGTGGGCCCCACACTCAGTTCTGCAGCCTCCCCTAAAACTTTGCAGAGCAGGACCTTGGGAGAGCTGGCTGAACAACTCAACCCCTTCTCCACTCTGCTCCAATCCTTCACTCTAGAGGTCAGTCAAGGCCACCAGCCATCTCAGTCCTTGCTCACTCGACCCACCTACTGCAGAGGATTACGTCCTTCCCCCTAGACACCCTTCCCTCAGGAGCCTCCTCCCAGAGCACTCCCCTTGGTCCTGTCCTCACCCAGTGGCAACTCCTACTTGGTGTCCTGTTTTGGTTCCCCTTCATCTTACTGGCTTGGGAGTGCTGTAACATCCCAGGGGTGTGTTCTCTGGTCTCCACACTCACAGTATAACTTCAAAGGACATCAACATTCTAATGACTCTCGAACTTCTATCTCCCATTGAGAAATAACCCCCCAGATGTGTACCTTCCACTTGACGTATCACCGGCTCCCCATCATCTTTTCTGCCAGGAAGAGGCAATTCTATATTTTCAGAGGCTCTGGAATAAAGCCTCTGCATCACCCTGGATTCCTACCCCTCTGGGCCACTTAACAGGTCTCTCCCCCTTGCTCCACTACAGCCTCTTCTCAGTGCCACTGCCAGTGATCCTGGGTCATGTTGCTCTTCTGTCTAGCTCCTCCATCCCTCAGCAGCGGCCACAAAAGCTCACAGAACCCTCAGAGCGCTGGGCTGCAGCCAGCATGCCTGTTCCCTTTTACTCTTCTTGGTCCCTGCTCACCCACCCCTCCTGCACCGGTTACTTTGCTGTTTCTCAAGCTCCTGAGCATGCTGCTACCTCAGGACCTCAGCACTTGCCAGGGTCTGGACTCAGCTCGCTTCTCCACTCTTTAAGGTTCCTGCTAAAAATGTCACCTTATACCACCTCCATTAGGTTTGTCCTGATGCTCTCCATGCCTTTGAGGCTGATGGCCTTTCCTACCACAGGCATGTACGTGTCTCCAGGAGCACCCTCTGGGTGCTCAGTTTTCCCTCTCCTAAGCAAGACAGCCCCCAACAGAAGAGAGGTTCTTGAAAAATGTGTTTTTAATGAATGAAGTCATGTGGGCAGTAAAATAAGGGCCCAAATCCAGGTATGAAGAGTGAGATGGAGGGAACAGACAGTTGGTGCACTGGCCCTTCAAGTCCAGGGGCTTTCTCATAGGCTGATACCATTTCAGTGACTGGGCAGGTGAAAAGGTGTGATTCACAACAGTCCACCCCTAAAGTTCCTATTCATTAAAAGTTAATCCAAGCAAAAGGGGCACTGTGTGCTCTCACAGCCCTCCTGAGCCAGCCCTCTCCATCTGCTCACTGCAGGCAGCGACAGTGCCCCTTCAAACAGGCAGCCTTCCCAGGAGAAGAACTGCACCTCCAGCAAATCTCAGGGTGCAGACTGCAGGGGCAGCAAGCTGCTTTCTGGATGCATCACGAGACAACAAGAGAAAGACCATTCCAAGTGGTCCTGTGGTTAACCAACAGTAGCAACGTGGTTCACTGTAAAAGGGGAAGCCTTGAGGAGCCAGGTCTTTGAGGCAAGAAAGTGACAATGTACCAATGCGCAAGACTGTTCTCAAAATTCCAAGATCAGGCAGCATGTTGAGTGAGACTCCAGCAAGGGAAATCAAGCTGATTCTCTGGGGTGCACTGAATTAAAATCACAACCCACCAGTGAACGCCCAAAGCGCATACAGAGTGACTCCATCCACAGGGACTGCAACCTGTGTGTCCTTAACAAACCAGAGAGGCTTGGAAACTAGGCTCCTCTCTGTCCCCGCCACTCTGCTTCCTACCCCAGCCTCTGTAATTAACCTTTCATGTGACAGGAGATTTTGGCCAAATGCTTTCATGTTTATTGGCTCATAACTGAGATGGACAAATGGTTTTCAAGTCTGGAGTCTGTGTGGCCTCCCGCCTTGGGCAGTGGGTGGCGGCTATTCACAGCTCTCCTGAGAGAACAGAGGAGTTGGAAGGACAAGACGGCTTTCTGTGTTTACATGAAAGCAGGAGAGACTTCCAAGGGCAGCCTTTATTAACTACTATACAAATCATTCTTTTCTTTTGGTTCTGAGGATTTCCTTTCCTTTTTTTAAAAAACAGCCCTTACAAATTAAAAAGCTTAGTATTTAATTAAAAACATCTAACAGGACACATATTTGTGCAAAAATCATAATAAATCAGGACGATTTTCAAGTTTCCAAGTGGATTCCTTTACTGAGTAGGCACGGTGGTGAGTCGACTATTCCTAAACCGTCCAGAAACAGAAGGGAAGCTCCTGAAAGAGAGAAAACAAAATGTATTTGTATACATCGAAAAACTACTAATAATTATATGCTGTCTAGAAACTGCAGAATTTAGGCAGAGCAATTAGGTAAGGAGACATTTAACATTGTTTCTGCTAAATTTGGGAAACAATGCAAAACAGAATCATTGGAATTAAGGGCACAGAACACATGTTCACAGTGAGTACCAGTGGGTGACCCACAGCAGGGTGATGAGCACACCACTCTCCATGTGACGCATGGGGCCTGACTTGGGACAGCAATGCCTGTCACACGGAAACTCAGATATTAAAGTATGAAATAAATTCTCCTGAGTCCACCTCACAAGGTCCTCCCGTCACTGATATCTGTTAAGAGGCTAAACTTTCAGACATGTATAAAAAATCTTTCATTAACTGACACTGGAAGACTTATTTTGATGTACCATACAAAGCAAAATTCCATTATTTTGCAAACCAGGTGGCAATCAGAAGATCAGTCCCACACATGGAGAAGTGTCCCTGCTAGGCTTGCTTCCAGCCTGTTCCCAGACACCACACTAGGGGCTCACAGAAAGCTCGGCCCGCAGACACCTGTCGCAGTGTTCACGGCTCCCAGAACCAGCCCCTTCCTGTCTCTTCAGATGCACATCCCTCCCTCAATCTCCTGCACCTTGTAGTCCAGCAACTGTTTCCAGGTGCCAAGCACTGCCATTCCATGTCTTGGTCACCACCCCACAGCCCCGCAGCCCGTCTGTCATGTCTAGTATTTTTCTCTTCCCTGGCTGCTGGAAAGATGGTAACTTCCAAAACACCATTCCGGTTTCATCTTGTCCTTCCTCAGACCAGGCCCATCCCCTTCCCCTGCACCATCTCTGCCTCATCCAGCCTTCTATTTCTGCAAAGATACCATGAACATCTTGGGTCCACACCAGAAAGCAGCACTACTGCTAAGAAGAATCGGATGTGAACTGATGACTAAAACCTTAAAAAGTCAAACCCCTAGTATAGTAAATCTACTGATCCTTAATTAATCAATGGATATTTCTTGAAGGGCTTGTGGCTATGTTCTTTAAGGTTTATAAAATGTAACAGACTCCTTTGTGACCTTACTGAGGGAGGAAGGACAACTCACAGCTAGCAGCTCAAAATCAGGCAGTCCCCAATTGAGTGCTATCGGTCAGTAAATGCAGGCAGAGATAGGGGGCTATTTTGACTGAGGAGAGAGGGCAGACCTTTGAGAACCAGCAGGATTTAGATGAGCAGATATGAAGAAAAGGTGACAAAGATACTGTGGAGGGAAGTGCCAGTGGGGGTCTCCTCTGTGTCCTTCACCTGGTGCATCCAGAGCTCAGCAGGAAGCTGGCCACTACAGAGGCCAGCCCTTCCAACACCCCTGCTGAGCCCTGTGTGCTCACCCCTGGTGAACAGGCCCAGGAGAGGCATGGTCCTAGGAAGAGTGGGGGCTTGAGCTCTTCCTGTGAGACACACAGAACAGGGCCCCTGCTGCACCTGACACCCTGCCTCTCCTGCTCAGTCACACAGGCACCGGGCCCGCCCCATGCCAGATGCAGTGAACCCAGTTTTGAGCAGAGGAATTTTCTGATGGCCATAGGTACTGAGCACTGTAATAGACATACATGCTTTGCCTACCCATAGACCATTTCTGAAAAGAAAGGAAAAAAAGAAAAAAAAAAAAAAAGACATGAACAGCCAGCTGAGGGTGTCTGGAGGTGAGTGGGGATTAAAAGCAATTTTCCTTGGTTTAAAACCTCTTCTGGAGGTTTTGAATTTCAAACACATGTATTACATTAAAAAAAGGGCATATTTTGGTTTTCTCCTTTTTCTATTGAAAAAAATCAATGGTTACAGAAGTAAATATGTCATTTCCACTAAGAAAGCAAACTAATCCCAAGAAGTACCCACTATTAGTGTTTTAGGAATTTCAGGTCCACTTTTTCACTCCTTCCCTCCTCCAGGAGCACCTGGTCAGCTCTTGCCTCTCTCTCTCTCTGTGTGTGTGTGTGTGATGCAAGCATTTGAAGGTCAAATTAAACAAGATGTGGTTGCTTCCTGTAGAAATAAGATAATCAAGTAGAGCAGAGGTCTAGTCCAGCACAACGCTGCCCTGTGTACCTCACGAGGCTCATCTCTCCATCTCCCTGTTTTGAGTGTCAGACACCAGAACTATTAGGTAGCAGACACACAGATCCTGCCAGTAGTGGTCAAATGTCACATGTATGATAGAACTTAATAACCTGTGACACAGTAAGGCCAAAGACGTCCCAGTCCATTTCTTTGCACCACAGGACATTGTGTCACCTCATGGAGTGACCTCCTTCACCACTTTGATTGCTGTTTCACTCTCTACTTACCAGTCACATGACAAGGTATGTTTATATTATATTAGATTATATAAAAGTTTATGTTCTGATGAGGGGAGAAGAGGGAATGGAGCCAGTGACAGAATCCTTGGGGTTGAAGTCATACAGCTCTCTGAGGGTCCTTGATTAGGGACTCCATGTGAGACAAGGGGCCAGGGAAGGGCTTCTGGGTGAGGGATATTTCAAGTTTCAATTGCAAGTGTGGATGGGCCAAATGACTAGCCAGACTCAGAGAGGACAGGTAAGGCCCAGGATGCCTGGCACGGAGTGCTGTGCCGAGCCTTCCTTGGGGCAGGCCTGGGTCACAGGGAGGAGTCCTGGAGAGGCAGGCAGCAAGCGCACACAGGGCCTCCACCCAGAGCCCAGGTCTGTGAGCCACATCCTGAACACCACTGAGGCTCATCACATGAAGACCCAATGAACAACGTCGTCAGCAGTGCATGCCAATCACTGAAACAGACAGCTGAGGTTCTCGACACAGGAGCTGATTCAGAATCAACTTCAACTGGATAGGGGGGTTTCCATTAGGTGAGGGAGGGTGAAATTCAGATTGGAAAATGACCCACAGCCTTTTCCAGTCAAAGTTAGAAACACTGAAGAAGAAACACGTTAATTTATGTAAAATGATGGATTTATTCCTTTTTATTCCCCAAACACTGATCAGCTATATAAACAGTATATTTGCCTAGAAAGAAACATATTATTATTTATATTCATCACATATATTCTATAAAATGGCTTATATTGTGGTTAACTTTTAATTCTATAATTTTTCTTTAAATCATCAGTCTATATGGGACCTGTCTCCATACAGTGACCAGCACATCTAACTTTGAGGTGAAATGAGGGAGCAAGACTTCTGAACTGTAACAATGGCCACAGGCTGTGTCAGTCAACTGCATGCTGCCATCAGGAATCACACTGGTCATGTGACCACGTCTTCTCCTCTCACAGACATACTCCCTGGGAGGGTGGAAGAGTTAGGGCCCCTGCCTTTGTCTCTCAAGTCACTCACTGACAGGTGGGCTATAGGTCCACTAACCAAAGTGACTGATGGTTTGCACAACGTTATTTCTGGAAGGCACTCAGTCTAAGGGGGCACTGCCTCTGCCTGCAGGAATAGAGCAGGGCAAGCTTCAAGGCACAGTGAACACTACACAAGGCAACGGCCGCATGTTATTTAAGCTTCTTAGCAGGACCTGCGAGACCCTTCACTATGTGTCCCTTGCCGACCAAGTTACAGCATCTTACTGTCTCTATCTAGTATAACTGAAGTTCCCTAGATGACCATGTTTTAATTCCAAAAAAAAATTATGGAAAGCAACAAATTAAAGCAAACACTTTTATTTGTGCCAGGCATGTTTCTAATTTTCACAGCAATGCTGAAATAGGTGCCACCACTGTGCCCATTCTATGGGTGGGAAAATTGCAGTTCAGGGAGGTGGAGTCACCCAGGCTACAAAGCTAATGACTGACAGCTGGAATGTGAATGCTCCATGTGGTCATCTTCTCTCCATGGATTCTAATACCCTGCTTGGCACCTTCCGGACCTCTAACCACCCTGCCTGGGGTATGCTTCCCTCTTCCATGCACCTACAGAGCACCAAATATGTACCCGGCACAGCCCTGTGGACGCCTCCCCTCCTACATGTTCCATGGCAGACTATGGCACCTTCAAGGACAGGAACCAGGACTTACTAACTGTACTCCTACTACCCGCAGCAGAGCAGAGACTCAGCAAATGTTCTCAGTGAGTGCTGACACACTGATCTGCTCAGAACTTCTTGAGTACAGACCAAACCTAAGTTAAACCAAAGACTCTCCATGAAGGAACCTGGGCAGCTGCAGGACAGGGACAGAGAGGGGCGGTTATCAGTCATGATGTCAGCTGATGCAATGTGTGAGAGACTCCCAGGGATGCCAAGCTAACAGGAATGAAAGCACCTCCTCTTAAGAAGCTTTGAACAGGGGCCAGTGCAGCCAGACCCCACAGTGGAGCTCGAGGACTCTGGGTCAAGGCAGACAAATCTCAGCTCCCCTAGTCACCAGGTATGAGGGCTGTAAGAGTGATTTCAACTTTGAAGCTTACACCTGGGAAGGAAGGGCACTGGGCTGAGGATCCCTTCAGGTCGGGGTAGTTTCTATGAGCAAAGGAATAGGGTTTGTTAGTCCATCACCTCCATGAGGTCATGAAGAGAGGGTCCCATTTCTTGTACATCTATGTATTCCCAATGCCTCCTTTGCATCTGGTATTGAATTCATACTTAATAATTGCTGTCATATGATAAAAATGGATTTGGGGTGGGAAGCAATGGCAAGGAGAAGGAGACTTGGGAGGAATGCTATGTTCCCCTAGGGACCCGAGAGGACTGGCTCCCACAGAGGGTCTTCCTGTGGCAGAAATCAGGCAAGGCAAAGTCTTTTCTAAATCAGAGGAGATTGTCACAGGAAAGCAGGAGGGAGGGCTCCTACTCCACAGCGCTTGGGACCTTCCTGGGCTTACGACAGGCTGAGGAAGCTGGGAAGTCTTCTAAAAACTGAGAATAAGCACAAAGATGTATGATAACTCCCTGAATTAGCTCTGAAGACCATCTGGGCAATGGCCCTCTGCCTATCTCTAATTCCTGATTTAAGAAACCGACATTTATGGAACAACAGAGGTGGCAATAAGAGAGGATCAGATCAGTACTGGCTGGCTCAATGGGTGGAGGAAGGGCTCATGAGCCAAGGAATGAAGGTGGCCTCCAGAAGCTAAAATCGACTGGAGCCTCCAGAGGTAAGAACAGGGCACTGATGGTATTTTGATTGCAGTCAGGATTATATTTCTGACCCACAGATCTCTAAGATGTATTTTCACTGTACAAAACACCAAAAAAGATGCCTCCATTTGTTATTTGATAAAAGTCAATTCCTAAAGCAACATGAAGAACAATAAAGACTACCCATCCCGTGCTCAGGAGATGTGGCACAGGCTGCGTTCCCTTTCTGTGCAAGGAGAGAAGTCCAAACCCAACAAAGACAATGGACTGACTTCTTGTGGTCTAAGAGAATGATGAAGAGGATTATTTTCATTTGAAAGTTCATCTAATTGTTTCAGTTAAATTTGGCTGATATATTTCTCATTCATATCAAATATGTGAATCCCATCTGGCAAGTGAACTTCAGCTGCATCATTTCAAGTCACACAGCTCTCACATTATCACCTCACTTAGACGTATAAGGATGATGAGAGATGCAAGCACCCTTCCTACTGCGCTGATGTAGAATCTAGCAAGATTTGCCCAGAGTCACGCAGGAATCATAGAGCTCAAAAAGCAACACTTAGAAAGCAAAACTGTCAACAAGATCAGGGCCTGCACAGTGTTTTTGATGGTTCAGAACCAAGCAAGAATATCTGACCAAACCAAATTAATAATCCCTTTCCTTTATCAACCTTTCCTTTACTATCTCTGGATTCTGTTGAAGAATTTTGAAATAATTTATGAAGCACCTTTTATAACACTCATTCTATGAAAGTGATATTTGTTTTGCAAAATTCAGAAGCATAAAAAAATCAAAAAACTTTCACGAGACTAGGATAATTATTGTCAAAAACTTCCTGCAGACCTAATTTTTTTTTTTTTGCATGTGCGTATATATGTACAAAAATAAAATTGGGATCATATTATACACTAGGTTAGAAAAATAGTTTCTGTACCACTTAATAATATGGAAAACCTTTTCATGTTATTGGCCAGGCTACTATGTTTACTGAAGAAATTGATCCGAATATCTAAATACTGTGAGGGCCTGAGCCTCCAATCTCCATAGCTTACAACATAGCTTCCTGGGCCTGACTGGTTTAGATGCGGGCAGCTTCTTTTCTGGCCTGAAGAGTCAATCTGCTAGGTCACTGGTGTGGCAGTGGGAACCAGCATGGGGAAGACCGCCCTTCCCTACAGCTCGGGATCACGCTGCAAAGGACTCTTACCTCGGTTTGCTCCAGGTCATGACCGGTTCCTCTGATATTCCAAGGCAGCTGATATTTCCTAACAAAAGAAAAGATCTTTTTACTCAAAATAAAGAGAAGAAAACCTTTTGAAAATAAAAATTAACATTTTATATAATCTACAAACAAAAACTTAAGCCAAATGATTTAAAGAATAACTTTATAAATCTGTCAGTTTTAAGAATGCCCTCAACTACTAACCAAATAATGTATTACAATAACTAGTTATGAGGTTTTACATTTATTTAATAGGGAATAATTGGCCCCAATTAAACTGACTAAACTAAGGCTTTTTAGATTACTAAAACAAATTAAACTTTTTAAAATGAGAATTTAGGTGATCTTAAAGCCTTTCTAAAATGGATACTGAAACTTGCTAAGTTGTAATCTCCCTGGTTTTATTAGTTATATTAAGATAAATTAAGTGAGATTAAAATCTTATTTGATTTATTTACCTTTGAAAATGAAGACCGTTTAAGGGTTACACATCCTCAGCCTTGGCGAGTGGACCTCAATTAGTCCAGTCAGAATGTCTTTAAAAGCTTTGTGCTTATTGCTTCCAGCATGGAGCGAGGTGTTCATTAAGGAACCAAAAGTTTCATAAAAAATCCAAAGTTGCACTAGTGAAAAAACGCTCAACAAGATGAAAACTGATCACATCTTTTCCAGAAAATCCAGTAGTTATTTTAAAACCAGTTTTTAAACAAGATTTGGTTTTGCGTAGTTTTAACGTGCCACTCAAGCAGCTTGATACCATTTGGACTCTTTAAACAGCATTTAGATCTACGGTGAGCATATAATGGTACATTTAATTTTATACCATTTTTAAAGTAAGTTGTACAATATTTAGTGTGACCCTTTTATGACAAGCATTGTTAAAGGAATTCTTTCCCTGTTTACAACTATTTATGAAGGCCTTTTTAAATAAGAAAAACATAAAATTGTTAGCTCACACACACGAAATTTCTTTCAAAAGTTTATTTAGTATCAAGCAAGAGGAGACTTTGCTTAACACTACAGAACATTTCAAGACTTGAGTTACAAAAGAATACCACATTATTTGCACTTATAATTGGCTTCCCTTTTTACGCATGTTGGCAAGAGAAAAAAAAACTAGCATATGGCTAAAAGATAAAATAACTAAATTCTATGGAAACCTTTAAAATGAAAGGTGAGGCTTATGTTAAAAGAATGGATTAACATATTTAGTAAACCTATTTGTTTTAACACTAGTTAATCAAAGTTATTTTTTTTTCCTTTTGATGACCTATTTTTTCATATACAGACTGGAAATAACAAAATTTTACATGTCTTTTTTTTCCTGCCCAAGTTGATGTTTCAACAAAGTAGTTTTAAGTTCCATCCATTCATATTTTAAGCATTTGATTTATTTAAAAAGGGATTGTTCATAGAAAAAAATTACTTTGAACAGTATACAGGACGGGTGGAGATTGGCTATTTCACAACATCAGACAGTACAATCAGTATCTGCCATATGGCTGGTCTCTGTAGATGCCCTTCGCTGTCCTCGATGAAGGTGCCTTGTGTCTTGAGTTAGTCCACTCCTCTTGCCCTGTAATCGGGAAGATGAGTCACAATTAGTCACTGCCATGGACCTAGTGGCCTCATCTATCAGAATGTGATTTCGCCCTAAACCAGTGGCAGATGTCACAATCAAGAGACACACTTCTGAGGCACCCATAGAAGCAGCCCCAGGGTCTCACTTTAGGAAAACCACACACAATGGAAAACGACCATCTCACTAGAAAAAAATCACCTGGGAAGGAAAACGGCTTGCACCTGATCTGCCAACCGCCTCGGCAACCACAACCACAGCTCACAAACCATGCAAGACTCAACTGCCCTTGGCCGAACACAGAGACATCTATGAGTGGGAAATGGAGGGGTGAGGATCACTGCAGCTTCTTCTAACAGTGACAATGAAGAGGGAGAACACAGATAATGTGTGAAAACAGAAGGAGAAAAACCGGAGAATGAAATGGGAGCAGGAAGATTGAGGGAGAGAGGGAGTCTCGCTCCTCTTTGGCCCTTTCATAGAAAGACTAAAGGAAAGCTGCCCTGGTAGGAAGTAGGCCTCCAGAGGACCGCCTGGGCCCAGAACAGGCCCGACACCCACAAAACCCCACTCACTCGTGGATAACCAAAGACGTTCTATGATCTTTTCTCTTGGAAATAAACACCTGCTCCTCCTCGGGATTCTCAGCAAATTATCTACAGGCCTTTGGCATCAAACAGTTAACTTCCTGCTGCAACACACAGCAATTTAAAAGCCATGTGTCCACAGAGACCAATTTAAGAAGCTGTGAAAGAAAAATGCTTAAAATGACCTCTTCTTTTGATAGGAACATGCAATCAACGTCATTCCCGCTAGCTAACTCGTATCAATTTAAGTAGACAGCAGTCAGCAAGCTAATGTATTTCTCTTAAGTGTTTGTTACAAATAAGAAGGAAAAAAAGGAAAAGAAAGAAAGAAAAAGGAAAAAAAAAGAGGCCCAGATGCGGTCACCACAGCTCTGGGCAGGTGACACAACAAAACCTACTTCAAAAGGAACACTGGAAACGGCTTTTCACTTACGTTCAGAAAAATGTCATAACATCCATTAGCCAGAATTTTGACTCACCTGCACCGGTACAGCCTTCTCAGAGCTCTGCAGCCGAGAAAGCCCGGCTTCTCTGATCTCTTTGCCCTGCTGCAAAGGCGCTTCTCACTATCATTTTGTTGCTGCCACCGATTCTTTTAATTAAACCTGTCATCTTTCTGCATATTGAGTCTCAGGACAAGAATTCCCCAGCAGCTCTACTAGCTCCCACTGAATTAGAAGGACTTGAGTATTTTGCCTACGAGCTTGATAACTCTCATCTCTCCTTCCTGGACCAATGCTTTTGTAACCTTTAGGAACAACTCCCAGTGGGATTTTTTGAGGCCTTGAACTAGGAATGAATGAAAACATACAGATGGGGTGGGAGAGTTACTTTAGAGATGCAGCCTCAGCGGCTTCATTTCAAGAAGCAAAAGACACTTCCAAAAGACCCACAACACCAAATGTCCACAGTTCAGTTCACTACTCTATTAAACTGGATCAGCACGTGGCTATCGACCCTACAGAAATCTAAGCTCAGAATCTGAATTCATGCAACTTTCTGTAAGTCTTTAGTTCTCTTTAAATATTACATTTAAATGCTAAAGGAGCCTCTGAAAATAGATATGCACAGAGGAACTATGAGGAGGCTGTGGTTCCATAGTCAAGACAAGTACGGATTTTCGCACGAGTTATGATCTCCAAGGTCTTTGATAGCTACCTGCCCTATCTCTATACTGCTACTCTGGCCCTTACTCACCATAGGAATCATAAGTCTCCTCACTGAGTCCGTGTCCATAATCATAGTAATCAGCACCACTGCACAAACAAAAGAAAACACAGTTAGCACAAAATGATTTGGCAGCTTTAAGTCATGTCCAATGAAGTATCCTAAAAACTAATAAAGACCAGGGCTGAGAAGTCAAAGAAATTCCCCCTGAGATGACAGTCCTAGGACAGAGCTTAGGATTATCAAAGGTCCCTCTCTTAATTCCCAAATTTTAATATCCAATAAAAGTGTTTGGCATTTTAACTATAATATCTAGTCAATCAACACAGAGTGCATGCGAAACCAGAGGTGGTACTTGCCCTGGAAGTGTTGGGGTCTGCAGCAAATAGGCTGCCTGGGTTGTGTGGACAGCTCTGGTCCCCTGTGCTAGGTGCTGTGGGGGTGGGGCAGGCAGCCAGCACCTCTTATCTCCAACAGATGAAAGCTCCAGTTTTTCTTTGACCCTTAGGTTCCTACTCTACAACTTGGTGCTGTGTGAATTGTGGGCACTTCTCTTTGTAAGATATTACAAACAAGGACCAAGATCAAATGTTTCATTTCATCAGTGCTATTACATTATCATCAGAATGGTGGACAAAAGGTGCCTGGTGTCAACGACTACGTGCAGTAGGGCAGCAACATGGCCATGAATCTGCCGTCACACAGGCTGAGGATCTGTTCCAAGTACAGGAAAATCTACGTTCTGATCTACGATGTCCTTGAGCTAGCAAGAGGGAGAGAGCCTGTTACCACTGCCATTCTGAATATGCAAAAACACATACACAAAGCTGAAGTACCATAAGCATCTGGGTATCTGAGGAAGAGCTTCCAATCACATCCCCAGACTCCACTCTTTTCTACTCAGTTTTGTAGGAAAACAATCATTTCTACCATTTCAGCTTCAAAATAACAAATAAGGAGTATTCAACATGGAAAGTAACCCAGTTGTTTCACACCTGGGACAGCTGGGATAGGAAGATGCACTCCCTGCCGACTTCTCCCTGGGCAGTGTGGGGGCATCCCAGCCCCAGACGACCTTCATCCATCTCACAGCTAGGATACTCCTCCCCTGGAAGGCTGGGCAGCCAGCCCAGGATCTCACGGAGAACAGGATACCAAGTCTACTTGATGACAAACACCCTGACCCTGGGTTGAACCTAACCTGCTGCTGCCTCATGCTTCCTTTCTCAGGTAAATGACTGATTTCCAGTTCCAACCACCATGTACGAGCAAGTGGGGATCAGTCCTCCCACATAATAGTCTTCTGCCAGCAGGACTCTTCTCCTGTCCTCCAGGCTGTCTCCTGCTTGGACTTCAGCCTACTGCTACCTGCAGAGAAGCCTCCCAGTCAGGGCTGGCCGGCGCCCATGACAGCATGCTTTCCCTCTTTCTCATCCCCCAAGCCTGCCACAGGCCCTTCCAGGCATGTGTGGAGGAATGGTGCACAGAGAAGGGGCTCTTCCTCCACTCCAATGTGCCCCGGACAGCTGCTTAGAGAAAGCAGTGCTGGGGCAAGTTCTGAAAGGCCAGGAGGGTTTAGGTGAAGAGAGGCCAAGGAGAAGGAAGGGACAGAGGCAGTGGCCGCAAGGGCCAGCTAGGCAGAAGCAATAGTACGCACAGAAAGCAGAGGCTGGAAACAGGCTGAAGTATCTGTGTGTCTGAGTAGTTCTATCAAACAGAGCTAGTACGCTGACAGAGTGCCTAGTCCCGAATAGTCCTAGTACAGTGTGCTTCCTCCAGGTGCAGAGCACAGGGCACACCTTGTTATCCTGGTTTAACTGCATCCTTACAATTAAGTACACACAACGTAACACACTACAAAGTCCTATTTCTCCCTAACCGAAGCTTGCTGGAATGCGCCGTGTTAAGCGCCACTGGCTCTTTAATACTGCCCAGGCATGGAAGAGTCACCGCTACCGCTGATTATCATACTAAATGGCAATGTGCAATTTTTCCACAGAGCCACATGTAGCTGCAGAATTTTTTTAAAAAATGGTCTTTGAATTGAGGGTAGCATTCGCAGAAAATTCAGGAGCAAGGAGGGGAGTCTGAGAGGACCTGGACTGCACCACCACGCCCACCGCCTCTAGTGGACAGGCCCTCACTCCATCTACAAGCAGGGATTGGTCTGGGTGTGGAAAAATGACAGAGTGAACAAGGACATGAACGTGAGAGTTATTTTTGAGGTCAAACTGCCAGGCCTTGCTGACCAAATAAGTATTAGGATGAAAAAGACTTCAAGGCTTTCTATTGCAACAGATGATCAAATACAACGTCCTTAAATGAGAAAAGAATGATGGGGGACTGTGGGCCCGTAGCAGAATTCATTCATTAACTTCATAAGAACATCTGCTCTCACACACTCAGCCCTGAGGCTTAGGCACACGGCTCCCAAAGCTCGGGAGGGAGCCACTGCCTTGTGCTGGACCTGTGCTGGAGGGGACTGCTGTTCACTGTGGCGGACAACATATGAGATGTCCTACTGTCCTCTGCTCTGCCCTGTCACTCTTCCAGAAGTTTCTTCTTTGCTCCTCTGGGGCTCAAATGGGGCTTCTCCTCATGCTCAGAGCAGAAGTCAGAGCCCAACAGTATTGCCTGATTACAGCAACTTGTATCAGTTCTCACTGCCCCAAATCCCTCCTCTCCCTTTCTGTGGTCCTAATTTTCTTTAGGGATAGGAAACACAAGTGAGAAAAAAAGGTCTCACTAAAAAAAGAGCAGATAAAATTTTTCAGACATCTCTAGCAATTAGAGAAATGCCTATCAAAACTACTCTAAGATTTCACCTCACTCCCATCAGAATGGCAATCATCAAGAATACAGGCAACAATAAAGTTGGTGAGGATGTGGGGAAAAAGGCACACTCGTACTTTGCTGGTGGGACTGAAAATTGGTGCAAGCAGTATGGAAAGCAGTATGGAGATTCCTCAGAAAACTTGGAATGGAACCACTATTTGACCCAGCTATCCCACTCCTTGGGACTTAAAAACAGCATACTACAGGAACACAGCCACATCAATGTCTATAGCAGATCAATCCACAATAACTAGACTATGGAACCAACACAGGCATCCCTCAATAGATGAATGGATACAGAAAATATAGTATATATACTCAATGGAATATTACTCAGCTTTGAAGAAGAGTGAAATTATGGCATTTGTAAATGGTTAAAGTTGGAGAACATCATGCTAAGTGAAATAAGCCAATCCCACAAAATCAGAGGCCAAATGTTTTCTCTAATATGCAGATGCTAATTGACAATAGGGTAGGGGGTACCAGGGAAGAATAGCATTACCTTACATTAGGTAGGGGAAGTGATGTGAGGGGAGGGGAGGGGATGTGGGGATAGGAAAGAGTAGAATGAAGCAGACATTATGACTGTATGTATATATGTGACTGCATGACCAATATGGTTCTGCAACATGTACATTCAGAAAAAGAAGAAATTATATCCCACCTATGTATGACATATCAAAGTGCATAAATGCATTCTGCTGTTATGTATAACAAAAAATAAATAAAAAAGATAATCCAACAACAATATGGTTTTCCTACATAAGACACCATAGCTTTAAACACTAGGATGCTTTTATAGAGTATTTTTCTTGTCCTGAAAACAGAAATTCAGATTCTGTCCAGTCTTTTGATACAATGTTGATGGTAAATATCAGGCAAGACACCTGAGTCGAAGCTCCAGCCTCTGCAGGGCCACCTGGGGAAGGCGGCTCCTGCTCACCAGGTCCTGTGTGTACACATCCAGGTGAGGGGCCATCTAGATGCCCCCACCCTCTAACAGCTCCAGCATCCTGCATGGCTCACCCATAGCATCTGTTACTAAAGTAGTCAAATAACATCTAGTTTTGTTGAAAATAAATTGGCTCATGGTTTTTAGAAACCCAATACTAAATTAAAAAAATGCTTGGTATTATTTCCAAAGGTCAGAATAACATAATGGCACCTCAGGCGAAGAAAACTGATATTCTTGAGAATTTTATCTCTGTTGCAGATTTGAGAATAACCTTTTCATGAAGCTGAAAAGAACTTCCTTTACTAAGTTCTCAATTGTTTAACCTGAAATTACAAATGCACATTATTGAGATCAATAATCAGAAGGGTCTAACAATAACTTGTGGACATAACTAAGCCTCCTTTAATAAATGAAGTAAGCAGTAGTGAACATCTGCATACACTGGAAATTTGCCTGTGAAATGCTTTATCAGAGCTCAGCATAAAAAAGTGGGGGAGGTGAAGCAGGCTTTCCGATGAACAGGAAGATAAAAGGTGGTGTAATTTGGTCTAGCAATGGTTCGGTGATAAGACAATCTTAGTTTTGACAAGTGAAAACTTGAAACTGACATTTGCTATCATTTCACCCAGTTTCTGATTATTTATTGCAAGACTGTCATCAAGCCAAGAAGCTGGGAGCAGCTGAGCCCCATTCTCCCACCTGTCAGTTCCATCTGAATTGCTTTCACAGCATTTCATTTCCTGCACCTCAAATGTCTATTAACCAAAGATGTGTCCTATTTCCCAAGGATAAGCTAAAAACCCAAGCTATGGCAAAGGAGAAAAAACTCTAAAAATCTCTCCATTAAAGGATATTACTTATAATAGTATTAATAGGTAACAAAAAGTGAGGCTGAATACTCCTCAACTCTATCAAAAGGGACTGAGGGGCAGCCCCTCCCTCAGGAGGTCAAGGGTGGCCTTCTCTTACATGTGCTATGGCCATACCCCAAGCTTTTCTTACTCCTTCCACATAGATGACATGATCAGGGGTCAAGGGAAGCCTGAGGGCTCAGCACGATTCCAGGCTGCAGTGGCTCTTGATTCCATCAACCTGAATTAAGAAACAGCCCTGAGCATTAGAAGATGATGTGTCCCTCTGATCCTCTCCTGCTAGGAGTCAAGTACAAGCTGTAGCACTGGGAATAAGCCCACATCTCCCGAGGCCTTGTCCCTCTATCTAGGGAGGAAGCAGGAAGACCACAAACTGAGCAAGACTCCAAGTAGCATGAAGCCCCTCCTCCCAAGATCACCCCTTCAGAAAGTCAGCAAGAAACTCCTGACAGTTACCTCCATCTACCCAACCTCTTGGCACCTCCCCACCAACTTCTACTTAAAAGCCAGTGGAACCAATATCACCAGGCACCTCACTTCCATTCATGTCAGTTCAGGAAGCTCCAGACCATAATGTCACTTCACTGCAGCGTGCCTGCAGTTCTCCACATCCCCTGGCTATCCTTATCTTTTCTGCCCAACTCTGCAACTCCTTCTACCATGCCTCTGAAATTTATGGCTCATTAATGTCCAATCCTTACATTCTGTCTCTGAAATCTTCTTAGTCAATGGAAACTTGATTTACCTCTAGTTACCACTCTTCCTGGCAGCCCTTTCTAGGTCTCCGCCTCCCAAAACGAAAGTACCTCAGGGCCTAGAGGAGGGTGAGCAGTCTCCTCACTAAGCCCTCCCCTCCTCCCACCCAGGTACACCACCACCACTTCCAGAGCACCAAGACTCGTGCCTCCGGCGATACCTAACTGTCAATCTGCCAACAGCAGCACCATCCCGAGTCTAGAGGGTTTGGCATATGGCAGACGATCCTTCCAGCAGGCAGGCCTCGTAACCCCAGGTACTCTTCTTGTTCACTGATCTTGCTTCCTGTTTCCATCTGTTCCCATAGTATACCCTAGGATCATATCATCAACAAAAACTTGAATTTTCAATTTCATATATGTTACTTCCTGTGATTTTTCTTTTAGTTTCTAATATTATTTTGTTCTTTCAAATCCATTGCAATCATCCTTACTCCTCCCCTTAATCTTCCTATCCCTTGTCAAGGTAACCAATCCCTAGTGCTCAGGGCGCAGGACTACTTGGTAATTTTTAGACAGACAGGATGACTCCTTTTGACATGTGGCCTCCAGGACAGTCCAGCACTTGGCTTCCTTTCCTTGTCACTGGCTTCCTGAATCAGTCGATCTGCTCATTCCTCTTCTCCCTGGAGTCGGAGTGTCCCAGAGTTCAGACCCTGGAGCCTTTTCCTTCGTTATTCACAAAACAAATCCCTTGGTGTTATTGTAACAAATCTTTTGACTTGAAATAAACCTAAACAGCACAAACTCCAAATGTATGGCTTCTGTATTAGGTATTTCTCCTGAGCTTTACATTCATGTTCTAACTGCCTACTTAATATCTCAACTTCTAAGTCTAACAAACAGCTCAAATTTAACAAGGCCAAAATATACTGAGCCTCTGACCTTATCCCTAAGTCTGCTCCACTCAAGTCTTCTTACATTTCAGTTGACAACAAATTTATCTTGTGTGCTGAGGGCACCAAGTTTGTAGTCATTCTTATTACCAGCTGTTATCTTTGCCAGGAACACTTTAACCTGCAAATACATGCACGGCTAACTTCACCTTTCTCACCTGTGTTCCAAAGATGCTATTTCAGCAAGGTCTGCTTGGATGAAACAGTCCCCTACCCTGGTGATCCTGATCCACTGCATGTGCCTCCTTCCAAAGACACCATACATCCGCGTATGATGTGTATTCTCTAAGGGAGGGGTTTGTGTCTGTTGTTTTCACAGATACACCTCAACTCCCTCAGAACAGCCTGGAGTACAACAGACACACTCAGTAAACACTTGTTTAGTACACTGACTGGAATACAACACAATTGTTGAAAAGCTATGCACCTGTCTCAATTTAGAAAAGACAAAATATTAGTGGGCCAAGTTGAACAAGGGGCATCTCCTTCTCCTCCAATTCTCAATGGAGTAAGATGGGAGGGCTGAAAGGCAGTAACTTTTGGAATGCTGCATAGACTTAAAATAAAAAAGCATAATGAAGTCCTGAGCTAAAGTTCCATCATGTGTTCAGCAAATATTTCTGGGTTCTTACTATGTGCAAAAAATACTGTGTTGGAAAGTGCAGATGCAGAAACAAATATGGTGCTGATCTCTGGTATCAAGAATCCACTGAAGGTGTGCAAACACCCTTCAGCAGGACAGATGAAGGCATCAGCACAGAGGCATGCCCAGCACCCAGGTGTGCCTGGGGTCAGAGTCTGATTCTGCTGGGAGGCAGGAAGAAGGTATGAGGGAGGAAGATTTTTAACCAAGGTGACCAGAGTAGTTGAGCAAATGAAAGAGGAGGACAGCCATTGAGAGGTAAATGGGTCAGACTGCAAAGTGTCTTGTCGGCTGACACATAGAAGGCACTATTACTATATTAGTTATATATTACTAACTCGGCTGACACGTAGAAGGCACTAGTATATAGTTCACAATTATACCTATAGTTCATAATTATCACATCTTAATAATGCAAACATTTCATATGCAAGCATTTCATTTAACCTGAGGACAATTCTATTAAGTGGACATTATTCCAGCTCCTTTACACACAAGAAAACAAAGCCCTCAGAGGTTTGAGGACTCTCCATAGATGAACTGTTGGGACCAAGGTTATAAGGACAGTCAGGCCTGTTTAACACCCAAACCAGGCTGCCTCCTCACTGGAATGTTAAGGAGTCAGAGGATTATCTTTTGTTTGTTTGTTTGATCCTGGGGATTTAACCCAGGGGTCCTCTACCACTGAGCCATCCCCATCCCTTTTTGAGATGGGGTCTTGCTAAGCCTCTCGAATGGCTGGGATCACAGGGGTGTGGCACCAGGTGCATTTATCCTCTTGACGAGAAAGCTGGGCAATCTGTTCCCAGCACTGGTCTCCTCTCACCTCCCCTGTCCTCCCCAGTATACCACCGGGTGGGAGATGCACCCACTGTAGTCCCGCCTCTTTTGGCATAAACTAATGCCCTTTCAATGTGATTGATAAACTCTCTTTTTTTAGTTTATGAATTTGTCTTTGCAAAAGTCCTCTCTCCTCCCTTAGTTAGCTTTGCGTTCCTGTTCTAGTAATCTAGTGGCTCCTGTCTGGAGTTCCGGCTCCGCCTTCCCCCTGCTCCTCTGCCCTGTCCCTCCCAGCTCTCCATCCACAGCCACGTATTGACTTCTGAATTCCCAAGTTCCCAACTGGTTGGGCCTTTATAGATGCTCTGTCTTCTCATCCATCTGGAGGATGGCTTCATTTGTAGTCTGTCATTTATTTCTGCTTTTAGAATCTTCTGTGAGATCTGTTCACTTGAGGTATCAATTTTTAAACGCTTTGTAAATTCTAGATATAGATTAATTCTTGCTCATGAGATTCTCATCTGCTTGTCTGTGGATGCTACCCCTTGTTTTAAATGCTTTTTCTGGTGGCTATGGTAAGGGACAGAGTACACCACTGGATGGGAGATGTTAGTAACATGTCTGTATTTGGGGCTCCTGGCTCCCCCTCGAGGGCGGTGCCCTGTGAGGTTTGGCCTTGCGTGGCCACAGCTCTCCTCTGGGCACACTCTGCCTGCACTGCCCCAGAGGCAGCTCTTCACTGGCCAGGAGCAGGACGCCCCGGGGCCATGACACTGGGGTGTGGCCACCTGTGTGAAGCTGTCTTCCCTCAACCGTGGCTGTGGCTGTGGTTGCGGTTGCAGCACCCTCCTCCTGGAGAGGTTTCATCTGATTTTGCTTGCTCATAGATCTGGTTTTACCTGCTTCCCTTTTCTCAGGAATCTTTCACACTTTTCCCTGATACTCCACGAGATTTCAAGGAGGCTGGGTGGAGCATTCTCAGCCCTTTCCTGCAGCTCGTCACCCAGGAGTTCCGGCCTGGCAGTCCGTAGAGGTGGCTGCGCTTCCCAGGCACAGGGAGCAGCCCTCTGTCAGAAGATGCACCTGGGACCTCCACAACTGCAGCAGAGAAGTCAGTGATGGCTTCAGGGCTTCAAAGGACAGGCTGAGTTTTGCCAGGTGCTAAGGCAGTAGGTTGAAGTCAGTGCCCACTGACCATTCCCCAAACCCTGGGGCCCTGAAGGATTTTTCTACACCTGCTCTGCCTGTGCTCTGTGGAACGCCACAGCCTAGATGACAGCACATCTGCTACAGCGGGGTGTACTGAGTACTTTAAGCCCACTCCTGAGACTGAGAGATTCCATTCAAAGTAGGACTGCTCACAGACAATGCACCTGGTCATCTTAGAGCCTGGGATGGAGGGGTACAAGATGAATGTTTTCATGTCTGCTAACACTACATCCATTCTGCACCCAGGGATCAAGGAGTAATTTCAGCTTTCAAGTCTTATTGTTTAAGAAACTCACTTTATAAGGCTACCGTTCTGCCATAGAGATTTCTCTGATGAATTTGGGCAAAGTAAATTGAAAACCTGAAAAGGAGTTACCATTCTAATGCCATTAGGAACACCTGCGAGGAGGAGGTGACAATATCGACATTTTAATAGGGTGGACGACTTTGAGGGGCTCAAGACTTCAGATGACCACTAACTACAAATGTAAAGAGAACTAGAATGAGAAGAGGGGCCTAGTGAGGCGGCTGAGTTGCTGCCCTCTCGTGACAAGACATAATGGACCAGGAGTAGCTTCTTATGGATAAAAAAGCAAAGGGAATGGTTTCCTGAATTCAGTCCTGGTGAAGATACTTTGAACACAGCTGAAATGGCAACAAAGGACTTAGGATATCACATAAACTTAATTCATAGAGCAGCAGGAGAGTTTAGGAATATTAATTCCAATTTGGGAAGACATTCTACTATGGTTAGGCCATCAAACAGCATCATGTGATACAGAGCACTCTTTCAAGAAGAATTCAAGTCTTATCACTCAAGAAATCCATTTTGTAAGGCTATGGCTGCCACAGATAAGGTGCTGCTTCTTGTGGAGGCAAACTGCATGCTGTCTCATTTGAAGAGACTGCCACAGCTACCCTGCCCCTCAGCCACCACCACCCTGGGCAGCCAGCAGCTTGCACCAGCTGAAAGATTATGACTTACTGATGGTTCAAAATGATTTTTTAGCAATAAAGTATTTTTAATTAAGGAATGTATGTTGCTTTTTTAGGCACGATGCTACTGCACACTGAATAGAGTACACTATAGTGTAAACATAACTTTTATATGCAACGGGAAACCAAAAGTCTGAGTGATCTGCTTTATTGAAGTATTCATGTTACTGGGATAGTATGGAACTAAATCCACAGTATCTCCAAGGTACGCCTACAACTGGAATATTTAAATATTTTTCTATTTGAAAGGTTTGTACTCCAATCTGGAGATCCCTGTCTTTATTAGGCACAGGCAGGGTGGTCTGAAGTTCCAGTTACAGAACTTTCAAACTGGCACTGAGAGCCTGGCTGTAACTGTGAGGTGCCACTTGGTTAGAACACCCATCATACAGGCTGCCAGGGGCAGGGTGGGAGAAGAAAACCTGTAAAATAATTATGCCATGTTTCTTAAGCTATGAAATAAGATTTGGTCAACGGCATATGTGAAAAGTAGGGTCTAAAACAATAAGGAATTATTTCTACTCTCTACTCAATTAATTAGAAATTAACAAAAATTCTAGTTCACTGCGGGACAGGACATGTAAAGGAATTCTCTGTATTTTCCTCTTTATTTTGCTGTGAATTGAAAATTCTACAAATGCAAAGTCTTTAAAAATTATAACTAAAAATACATCCCTCACTTTTTTCAGAAACAAAATAATTTTGAAATGACAGATGAGAAACACATCCTTTCCTCCTTTCTCATTTATAAATTAGTAACTGAAAAATGATAATGAATATATTTAAATAATTAATAGCCACCTTGTTTTGTAAAACTAAGGAGTATTAAAATCTGAATTTTATTGTAGCATTATTATTAGTTTTCCTGTATAAGTTTCTCTAAGGGAAGTATACTTGCCTCTTAGGTTTTATGATAAGAGAAAGTGTGCACTCATAGGGGGTCCCCCGTACCTGTGGGGGTGGGTTTTGAGGCTCCCACCAGATGCTTGGACTGCGGTTAGTTCCAAACCCTGTGGTATACCCTTTCTAGCTTAACTGACCACCATTATCATGACCTGTGGCCATCTCTCATACAGTTTGGGATGCAGCTGCAAAAGTAACAGGGATCTCTATCTCCGGGACAGTTTCATGGGTAGAAGGCACAGTCTTGCTGGGGTTCAGCAAGCTCAGCAGGTGCATTTCTTTCCTCATTACTTTTGAACTCTCACCTTTTCACTAAAAGGAGATGCTTTATGTCTTCTCTAGGGCATATCCGGCCTTCTCTAGGCAAGCATCACTACTCTCACATTTCAGGGTCATTTTTGGGTACCAAAAGGGTCGGTCACTGGGACACAAGGAGAGAGGATCTGATAACAGAGACAGCCACAAAGTGACATCAGCATGGACAGTGCGGAGGCACCAGGCAAAGGTGCCGGAGGAGACAGGGCTGCATGGCTGTCCCACACACAGCAGTGCACAATTTGAAATGCATAAATCGTTCTTTTATGCAATTTTTCATTCAAAATTTTCAGAGCATGGCAGATAGCAGGTAACTAAAAATACATAAAGACAAACTGTGTACACACACAAGCACACATATGTACATAGGCACACATATTATACCTCATGACTCTGAAGTAGATCTTATAATTCCCACTTCACAAATGAGAAAAGAGCGACCAGCCAGCACTCCCTGGCAGTGAGCTTCCTAACACCCAGGGAAAGGGAAGCACAGTCCGCTCTGCTCCACACGCCCTGTGGGGCTCTGGCGACAATGGCATGTGCTCTGCACCAGATATGCCTCATCCTCCGCGACACAGCACCTTGAGGCTCCCCATCTTATGGAGGCCACCTCTTAGCAGCCTGAGTCCCGAAACACATGTGCCCCTGCTGCCCAAATCAGTGTCTGCCTACTGCTACCTGATCACAGCTGCAAGATCTCACCATTATGTTGCCTTTCCCGGGTCTCATTCGAGACCTTTTCAAAACCTTCCCCAAAGCCGTCATCTGGGTAGGTGTGCTGCAGTATGACATCAGAAGCCTGGCGGAGGTGGGGGGGGGACAGGAGGACACAGTGCTCTATGGGGGATAGCACCTGCTCTCACAGCACTTCCAGGACCCAAGTGCAGATACTGCATGGGCTCATGTGGTCCAGGCATTCCAATGGGCCTATTTCAGCCAGTCCTCTGCCCCCTGGCACTTCAAACAGATGACTCTCCTTTCACATGCCATCTGTTTCAAATGGCTGTGGGAGGATCAGGTAAGACTATATAGGAAAGCATTTTATGAACAGAATCAATTATGATTATAGACACCCAGTAGAGCTAATGATTAAGAGCCTGGGATTTGGATTAAAGGTCAATTAGTTTGGAGTCCTCTTCTTCCCTTTTAAAGCAGTGTAATTTGGGTTGGCAGTTAAATCTTGAGTTCCATCTTCCAGAAGTGTCTCAGATATAAGTGGTGATCAATAAAAAAAGTAAAAGAAGAAATAAACAAATGAAGTATGCGGTTTATAGTTACTGCTTGATGAGTAATTCCTGTAGCTATGTCTTATGAGATAGGGTGATGAGGAATGAGTGATAATTCAATGAGTTCACATACATATAACACTTTCATTGGCCTGCCTTTTAATGCAAAATAAAAGATGGTTATTATTCTCAACTCAATTGTTAGTATTTTGCAAAACCCAATTTTAGATGTTAACAATCACTTCATCCATAAAGTGTTTTAAATGTGGACACAGGTTGGCCAGAGAATTGGAGACTCATTGGCCTTTTACAATTCTTCTTTTCCTCCCTACTATAAATTGCTTCTAAATTTTACCTCAATGACAAAGTGCAGAACTTACTGGTACTTTGCTTCATTGAAGGGAAGAAATTCATCTTGAGAGGTCATGTGGCCCATCTGCTGGCCTTCAGGCTACACTGTCTTGAGTTCAGGGTCACGTGGAACTTGGGAGATTTAATACATTACGTGACAGTTATCCACTCTCTCTCATGAGTCATGTATTATGCTAAGTATTCCACACAAATTATCATTCATACTTAAAACAAATGTGCAATGTAGCTATTACATCTATTTATAAACACAGGTTGAAAAACTCCTTTCTACCACATAAGAAGAGAGAAACTCTCTCCTCTTACATTATCTTTTGTGAGATGATCATGGCAGGAACTTACCCACCCCCTCTTCATTCAATACTGTTCAACTGGTATTTGTAAAGTACCTATGAGGTGGCCTTGGGAGTGTGGTCTTTGTGATGAAACATGATGGGTCTTGTGTGCAAGTCAGCCCAGAGGAACCAGCGAATGGAATATGATGGTGCTGAGGACCTGGAATTCACGGAACCTAGAAGCGGGCTGCCTAGATCAGTTTTAGGGGACACGGAAAGGTTTCTTGGAGGAAGAGAAGTCTAAAATGACAACTAAAAGAAAAACCAAGATGAAAAAGAAAAGCACTCAATCTGATGTGGCAAAAAGAAATTAGCTAATAAGAGACAGAAAATGATTCTAAAGACGGCCGTGGAGTGAGGACAAAAGCCGACTCACTCTGACTTCCTACCAGAGATTCTTTCCACCTACCTCCTTTTCACTATCATCTAATTTAACAATCTGTAGCTATAATCTCAGACTAAGAGGAGATATGTCTGGGCAGTTTTCAAAAAGCCATATAATTCAGGAGGACAAAAGGAGATCATTGGAACTAATATATCTCATAATCAGGATCTAAGGAAAAAAATCAGAGAAGCTTCTGAAGTTGGGAATGTTCTCCTGCTTATGTGGGTGTATACATGTGGGTGTATGTGTATGTAAAGATGCTGAACTATTTGTTTCAAAGAGGTGTGAATATCTTTCCTGTATGTACATTATATTTTAGTAAAATAAATTAAAAAAGCGACAACAACCCTATTTTATATGTAACAGGGGAGAACAAGCAACAGGCATTTGTTGCCTATTTAACAGGCACTTTCTCCTCCTTCCTACCAACAGATCCCTGACAAAATGGGGAGGGGTGCTAATGATAACACGTTAATCCAGAACACTCTGTTTCTTAGCCCGTTTTGCAGACTAGGTAGTCAATGAGACATAGGAAAATTAAGGAGTGAACTTCCAGGAAATTTCCTAGCAGAAGATCAGGCATGGAGGAGATGCAGCTTTCCACTCTTCCTCTTCCCTCCAACCTGAACTCCAACTCAGCCACGAGAGCACTAGCAGTGTGACTGAGATGAGCCTGAACAGAGAAGGGCAGGAGAGGCCAGGACCCTAAGATCCACCCAGAGTCGTCAAACTGGCCCAGAGCTGCTTATAATGCTGCAGAAAGGCTTCTGACTTGACTGATTTTAGGTTAACTCAGCATTTAACCCAGTCCTAAAAGACAAGATACTGCACTGTGAGCTAAGGGTGCTGGGTATCACTGTATTTTTCTGATGGAGACCTCTAACCATGCTTCCTTATTGGAACAAAAAATAGCTGTCCTGCTACTACTTCCCATCAAAAGGTTGCAATGGTTCTACATAATTGAAAAGAAAAAAAAACTATGAATTTTTATTAGATTCCGAGAAAACCCAGAGTAAACAGAAAGGAACGTTGTATTTACAAAAACCTCCCTAGTGCACAATGTGCCTTTCTTCTTCCTCCAGTCACATGGTCATCCGTGCAAAGCAGTCTTGGGGTTGCTCGGCGTGTGGGCTTCACAGTGCCTGTCATGGTGTGGCCTGTGCTGCACACACCTGCCACGCCTACCTCCCTCCCTCCTACACTCAACCTTCGCCTAAGCAGGCTTCCCCATCTCACCGTGACCATCTGAGAAGACGGACGGGACAGAATTAGCAGTCACAGGGAGCAGGCCTTGGAGCCAAGCACACCTCAGCACATACTCTGGGCTGCCTTAGGCAAAGCTGAGTCCATGTTCTCGTCTGCAAAACTGTTTTAAAATGACATCTTTCTTAGGACTGCTGTCAGGCTTCAGTGAAACGGGGTGCTACATCTGCATATCCAGCTTGTATTCGAGAACAGCTATTGATGATGGCATTAAGAGTAGAGGTCCCCAGCAGGCTCATTTGATGCCACCCATTCCATTCTGCCAACATTCAGTATTGCCTAAAGAGTAAGGGCTCCCATTAGTGGCACTCGCCTAGCAAAATACAGCGAGAGCTTCCTTGTGTTTACACAGTACTCTGCAATTTCACAGAATCCCAGGAAGGTGGGCAACATTCTGTCTACTCCATCAATTAAACAAGGTTTCACAGGGGTAACTGGCTTCTCAAGGTCACCCAACAAATAACAGAGCTGGGATTTAAGTCCAGACCTGGCTTTTGGTTCAAGCGTCATTATTTCTTCTGTGATTGTCTGTTAATTTCAATAATAAATCAATTTCTCAGAAACCCTATCCTAAATAAGATTTCTTATAAGGAAAGATATCCACTGATTATAACTGATTTTTTTCTGGCAAAGGATGATTTCATTGTCATTAGACACCACAATTAAGTTTACCAAGAATTTCTTGCACAAAGCATTGACACTGCATATTAGAATTTTCAGTTGGGACAATGAGAAGATGTGATGGCACAGACGGGTCTTGTGGAAAGTCCTAAAGTTGGGAAAGGGACGGAGGAGGCTTGGATGTTGTTCTGAATGAGTTTCAGGAGAAATAAATACAACTCAAGTCCAAAAAGTATGAAAACATTTTGGGGGAGAGAAGGTCAAGCTTAACTGAGCCTGTGTACTTGTCTGTCTGGTTTGTTTCCCGAGTCCAACTGAGCTGGGTGCCGAGGAACCTAAGCTTGCCACGCTGGAGTCTCTGGCTCTTCCAATAGCACCAGAAATGATCTGTTGGCATTTTATGAGCTGTTTTGCAGCATTTCATTAAATCACTCATTAATCTTGAATTTGGTTTTATAGCCAATTCTTCCATCTGCTATACTGAAGTACCTTTTGGAGGAGATTTATGATAAATACAGGCAATTGATATTTGGTTTCAAGGTCATATTAAGAGATCATTGATTGTGATCTATAATATTTACATATGTGAAATAAGTCTGGAAGAAAGCCTCATGAATTTTTTATTTTTTTTTAAAGAGACTGTCAGGATCCTCATAAGAAAATTTTAGGCAAGCAAATACTTTTCAGTATTTCTGTGGAATCTTGTGGCAAACTAACTTGTTCCAATTTGCATATCTAATTATTCAGACCCACTCTTCAAATACACAGAATTAAAATAATTTTAACTTGACTACCCGTAGCATTGTATTTAAATTCCTCAAGAAATCCAGACAAGAATATCTACGGATATGAAGTAAAGCTCTGCCTCTCCATATTTACTAAGCATCTTCTGAGCTCTCTATCTGTCAGCACTGGGCCAGGCGTGGTGAACAGATTTGAAGGAGATGGACATCTATCAAAGACTCACTTCAATATAAAAATGCAGTGGTGAAGGGAAATTGTTTGGCATTATGAAGCCATGATCATACAGGAAAAAATCGTTTTGGCTGCATTATGGAGAAGTGATAGGGAAGACTCAAGTGGAAGCAGGGTAGGCAGCCATTGGGCTCCTGGGGCTCAGAGCAGGATGGCGCGAGCTTCGACTGGCATGTGGTCCCGGGTACGGAGAGCACATTGGTTTATAAGAAGCAGACAATTGTGTGGACCTCTTGGGCATGGTGTTTAGGCCCACCACACAAATGGCCTCTGCTGATCCTTCTCTAGACACTGCTTGCACCTTCTTCTGAAGCATGCCAGGGTGATGACGTCTGTCACGTCAAGCCCTCCACAGGAACACTGCACACGCTGTCTGTGCCTCCTTCTGGTTTCTGGTTTGCCTGGTAAAATGGTCACTATCATTTGATAGTTTATCTATCTATATTAGAAGTACCACAGTGTCTGCATAACTGAGTTCTGTTAACCCTGGAAAGCAGCAGAGTATTCCCATTTTGCTCTTCTTTATTAAGATTGTGTTGGATATTCTAGGTCCTCTGAATTTCCAAATATTTTAGAACCAGCTTGTCATTTTCTAATCAACAATAACAGTACCACCACCATCAAAAAGCAGGCTGAAATCTGATTGGAAATATGATTTTACAGATAATTCAGCAGGAGAACTGATGTTTTAACAATATTGAATCTTCTAATCCAAAAACATGGGCTGTCTCCACTTAGTTGCCACACTGTTTTCCATATGCAATGTCTTAACAGTTGTCCGTCCAGAGGAGCTGCACTTTTTTTGTTAAAATTATCCCTAGCAATCTTTATATTTTGTGAGTGGGATGTAAAACAGTATATCCACTTTGGAAAACAGCTGGGCACTTCTTAAAAAGGGAAATTCAAGTTTACCATTTGATCCAGCAATTCAAATTCCTAGTCATCTACAGGCATGTCCACACAGAGGCGTGCACAGACATTCACAGCAGCATTATGCAGTAAAGGCTAAGAAGCAGAGACAAGCCCGGTGCCCACTGTCCGAAAGTGGTACACCCCAAACAGAGTCACGCAGCAGTGCAGGCTCCGTGCTGCCGAGGGAATGAGCCCCAACGACCAGGCCAAATGGGACGCACCTCAAGCAAAAGACCCAAAGGTGTCCAGAAGAGGAGACTTCCAGAAACAAAGGGGGCTAAGCCTTGCTTAGGGCAGTGGCTAGGAAAAGGGAGCCAACAGGAGGGATGAAATGTCTAAATGCTAAAATACAGAAAAAACTGACTTTCATACTGACTGTGTATTTAGTGACTGTTAACTTGTTGCAGTAATTTTTCAGTAGATCCTTTAGGATTTTTTTTTTTTTTTTGAGGTGGGATCTTTTGTTGTTGTTGTTCTTTTCAGGACACATGACATTAGACTGTATTTGACATATTATATATACATGAAGTGTGAGTATTCCATTAGGATCCCATTCTTATGGTGAATTCTTAGTTCTGGGAACATAAGCACAGGGTCTCCTGCCCCCTTCTCTGCCTGTGCCTCTGGCTTCATCCTGCTCACCTTGCTGCACTGATTGTGTTTCTCAGAGTGATGCTTAATGTAGGTGGTACGGGCAAAGACTGCCTGCTCCCACTCCTAGCAGAAAGGCGCTCAATACTTTAGGCAAGTACGATACAAGCTGGACGTTTTTCATAGTTTCTGTATTTTCTTGTAGCTGCCTTTTATCAAGTGGAGAAAAACTGCCCTATTAATCAGTTTGCTCAGATTTCTGATTGTTAATCTACATTGCTTTATCAAATGTTTTTCTCCTTCAAATGAGCATGTGATTACTTAATGTGGTGAACTGCATTAACTTTCTTGTAATGTAAACCTTTCATTAATGAGGCAAACTGTACCTGATAATGATGACTTATACTTGTCACACGTCACTTCATTGGATCTGATACTTTGGTGGAGTTCTGTGTCTGTGGCTGTCAGAGATACTGCTCTGGAGGTCTATGGCTGTCTCCTGGCCACTTCTGGGTTGTGACGGCCCTGTCAAGGAGTCAAGGAGTGTCTCCCTCCTCTATTTCATCAAGGACGGTGTGATGCTGCCGGCAGCCACCAACAAAGACGTCCGACCTGCAGTTTTCTTCAGCCAAAGGAGTCTTCTTTCTACTTCCACTTCATCCTGGATGTTAAATTGCGCAGGTTTTCCATTCCTTCTCATGAAGGTTTTCATGAACAATTGAAAGGAACTAACTGACATCTTCTCAGTTGACAGTTACACAGGCACAGAGATGTTCACAGCATTCTCTGTCACATCTACTTGGAAGAGGTATCTGCAGTGATGCTGACACTGATAATCTGAACGTTTTCTTTTTTTCATTAGTCTTATTCAATTTATCAATTATAATTGTGTGTTAAAATGAATCATGTGTTAAAATGAATTTTGCTTTAATGAATTTCTTTCCTGTTACTTTTCTATTTCATTAACTTCCAGTCCTATCTTTATTATCTTGTTTCTGCTACTGACTGGCTTAACTTGATCTGCCATGGAACTTAAGATGGAAAAGCAGACTCATGATTGTATGTCTCCCTCTTTCCCACTGAATGCCGAAATTTCCCTTCTAAGCACTGCATGGCTGTATCCTACAGAGTCAGACATTTGTTCTTACACCACCACTCAGTAAGCAAAATACTTCCTAACTTTCCTTGAGATTAATTGTTTGACACATGGATCATTTAATAGTGCATTCCTTAAACATGAGATTTTCTACAAGTATCACTAATTTCAAATTTAGTCTGATGTAGTCAAAGATCATAGTCTGATTATTATTATTATTATTATGTGAAGTCTGTTCATTTCTTTAGTTTTTATCTAATAGTTTTTTCCTGTTCTAGGATGTCCAAGGACACCACAGAGCTGATGGGAGCTCTGGAGGAAGACTTTAGAGAACGCAGCCCGTCCCTCAGAATACATCAGCAGAATGTCACCAAGGGGAAGTGCCAGTGCCGAGGTAAGCCTGCCCTGGCTGAGGTTCTGCTTGTCAGCCTTCTCCCCTGCAGAGATGTTTGCTTTTTCCTCTTTAAAATACTATATTCCTTGAAAGGAGAAATACGCCAATTCCTCAAAGTGAGAAAAAATTCAAAATAATTTCTCCAGCTGGGTGTGGGGCACATACCTGTGATCTCAGAAAGTCGGGAGGCTGAGACAGGAGTATCACAAGTTTGAGGCAAGATTCAGCCACTTAATGAGGCCCTAAGTAACTTAAAAAATTAAAAAAACTCAGTAACAAAGTACTCCTGGGTTCAATCCCCAGTAACCCTCCAAAAAAACTTATGCAGGATACTCCTTGAGGGAATAAGTACATTATTTGGAATTCTTCTGCATGAGAGATTTGTCAGAACCCCTCTATTTATTTACTGAAGTGTTTATCTTTATCAGAATTTCATGGATATCTGTTTTGTAAACTGCATTATAATCAATAGGCCAGAATCTCCAAAAGACAGAAACCCCAAGTGCCATAATCCCAAATGCTGAAATCCTAAAAGATTAAAATCTCCAATGTCTGAATTCTCCCAAAGTCTAAAAAGTCTTAAGGATCAAAATCCCAAATCTACAATTGTGGAAAAAAAATTGAAAGTATTCTTTAAAAGAGAATTTTTATTCAGTAGATCCTTTAGGATTTTTTTTTATAGGAGGATTTGAGAAACAAATAAAAATTGACAAACACTGGGTTTACAGGAAGACAGGTGATGAGAACACACATATTTTTTGCAACACTCAACTACATTAACACTTGCATGGGTGTGATACGCATTAGCAGGTGAACCATAACCAGAATGAATAGGTAAAATGCAAAATGTTGACACATCTCTCCATGGTTAGTAACACAGTTGGTAACAGAGCCTTATAACCGCAGTTACAGGTGGAGCACAAAGGGCACCCTAAGTCCCTCAAAAAGATGGAATAAAATGTGTGATGGGCCATTGTTGCAAATGCAGCTGCCCGAAATTCCACAAGTACAAACTACAAAAAGGACATCTCTTCGTTTTTGGAGGAGGTTTCCATGTTTTTATGTACGCCCACAGCACTCGCTCATGAAGGCAGCGCTGTCGCAGTGCACTTTCACAGAGCATGTTTGCAAACAGTGCAGAGAATGAATGAGAACTCTCTGAAAGTCCTTGTGGGATGGAAATGACGTGGAGATGAAGCACAGAGCACAGTGAGTTGCACGATCTAATGCTGACAACTCAAAACAGTGGGAAAAAGTAAAAAACAAAACTCTGTGGAGGAAAAAAAAAAACACATGAAACGGTATCACAGGGATGGAGTGGGGTGCAGAGTGGGTCCCAGTATGGGTTTCATGGCCAGTAAGTATTTTTGAGGTACTGCATCATGATGAGTATTATTGGTTTTTTCTTTTTCTTTGAGGGCATGGCTTTCTTCAGAGAATACATTCATATTCTTTTTCTAGGTGGCATGCTCCTTTTGAAATTCTTCTAAAATTCAAACTGAACTGACACGAGCTCTTCCCACCTTCTGTGCTGAGCTTCTGGCCCAAATGCAGTCCTGTGCAGGCCTCAGTGTGTTGGGAACAATGCGAGATACTGCTGCGTGTTTCTCATTCCACTGTGCACATCACTAACTTGTCCACATAGAAACTGCAAGGGCTTCCTCAGCCAATACAGCTCCTGGAACTTCATCAGCTAGAACATCAGTGCAGACAGATGATGACTCTCTGCTGAAAGCCCTGGGCTGAATGGACAAAACAGACTTAACTGGTAACAACTTGACACTCATTTTTAGATTGATCACACCTAATTCTAAATTCATCATTATAGTTTGGAGATTCAATTGAAACCCATTTTTTGGGGGAAAGTCCAGTAAATCTTCAAATAAACATTTACAGGGTATTTTTTCCAGTCATTAATATATAAGTAAGAGAACAAGTTCTAGGATTTTCAGAACCAACAAGTATGTGGTTTATATAATCTGGCAGTTTTGAAACTATCACGAGTGCTGAGAGTGAAGCATGGGAAATAACAGTGAAGCACAGAAGTTTTTCTATGTTGTAGCAAATATGAAAAGTCTGTGCTCTCAGACAGCCAGATCTCTAGCCAGGGTTAGTTCACCACCTAATGAGGAACCTACCTCAGCAAGTGTCGGTTTCAGAAGGTCTCCCAGCTGGGCTGAATTCCTATTATTCTCTCATCAAGGCTGCTTTCTGAAGACAAACTGAATCAAACGGCCACTGTCCTCCAAACAGAAAATGCTGGCCATTTCTACCCCTCTTACCCAGTCTTTCAATGGGAACGCAGTTGGTGGAATTCAGTTTCCAGGACTTTATCATTCAGGACTGTGCTTTTGTTGTGACGGTAACACTTGGGATCATGGTGCTCTGGACTGGTACTGATGATCAAGAACCGCTGCTGCTGTTGGTCCAAAGTTCTAGTTGTGGCCACTGGGAGCTTTAGGTTGGCTCGATGCGGAGGTGACATGCTGTCAGCATTTGTTTCTTTCCTTAGCACTGATCTCTGCCACCAGGAGAGGCCTCAGGCTCATCTCGTCCATTCCCGACTCCCTGGGACCAGCCACCCTTTACTGACAGCAGGGTCAGAGGCTGCAGCCTGGGCTCCGGGTGCTTCCTTGTTATTTTGATCCTCAGATATCTGCTGAGACTCGTTTTCCTGCCCACTCGTTACCCACGTGATGAACACTCGACACACACTCCACTCTTCTTGAGTGCAGAGGTCTACTGCCATTAGGTCAAGGGACTCCTGGTGCCTTTCAACATCTCTATGCTTATGGTTTGTTATTTTATTTTCCATGCTCACTTGTTGATCACTTCTATCAACCTCTGACAGAGAGGTCTTAAAATCAACTATCACTGTGAATTTGTCTATATTGCATTTTTTGCTCTTCCTCTTACTCAACTTTGTGGCTTGTTATAAGTACATACACATTTTATCAATCTGGTTTTAGTTACTAATAACACAATGCCACAGCCTGGGAGAGGGATAAATAAAGTTTATTTTGGCTCACAATTCTTTCCAAAATGAGGGGATACCACTGGATGGCATATGCCACGGCACCCAGCCAAGTATCTATCTTCTAAACAATACGTAGTTAGATGGTTCTTTCCTTTTATTCAGTTTGACAGAATCTGCTTTTCAATTTTGGTTTTTACTCCACTGATTACTGATACATTTTTATCCAAGTCTACTGTCTTAATATTAGATCTCTAATGCTCTAAACTGCTCTGTCTTGTTCTATTTCTCTTTCTGTTCTTATTTTTTGCTGAGAGTAAGCTGAATAATTTTTTAGAATTTTATTTTTTATTTAATTTTTTTTTTCAGTGCTGGGAATCAAACCCAGAGCCTCATGCACATCAAGCAAGGACTCAACCCCTGAGCCACATTCCCAGCTAGTATTTTATTTTTGTCTATTCTATTGACTTTTTTTAGTTATTCTCTATTTTTTTTTCAGAGTTTACTCTAAAAGTTACAATGTGTACCTTTAACTTATTCTAACTTTAATACATGTTTATTATTATTATTTTTTGCTACTGAGGATTGAAGCCAGGGGCAGTCTTTCACTGGGCTAAATCCCTAACCCTTTTCATTTTTGGTTTTGAGACAAGGGTCTCACTAAGTTGCCTAGGTTGGCACTGAACTTGTGATTCCCCTGCCTCTGCCTCCAGGGTTGCCAGGAATTCAGCCATGTGCCCTGCACCCAGCTTGTCTTCAATGCATGTTTAAATGCTACACAAACACGCAAGAATTTTCAACAGTATGCTGTCACTTACTCCATCTCTACTGCCTTACCCGGCCTTCCTCTTCCACATAAATCACTATCAATTTTACTTTCAACAGATAATAGTCTGTAGAGGTTTAAATATAAATAAATGCATATGAGCACTTCCTAAAAAGGTCTCATGTCTTCTGTCCTTACTTCACCAGGTGTTCTTCACCTGGGACGAGCCTCCACCTTGTATCACTCCCTGGCACAGCAGGGCAGCTGGATGTGTACTTCCTTTCAACCTTTGATTCATTTTCTTCTTTGAAAGATATTTTTTCCACATAAAATTCTAAGATGACAAGTGTTTCTTTCGTCACTTTAAAGATAACATTCCAGTGTCTCCTGGCCTCAATGCTCTGAGACAGAGGCCCAATGTCCTTCTTATTACCCTTCTGCATGGAGCACCTCTGCTTCCATTAGGTGCTCTCAGGGTTCTCTTTCTAGGTGTTTTTCTTTTAAAGCAGTTGGCATATGTTGGGCCTCGGTGTGTGTGTGTGTATATATGTGTGTGTGTGTGTGTGTGTGTGTGTGTGTGTGTGTGTGTGTGTGTGTATATATATATATATATATATATTTTTTTTTTGTATTCATTCTATTTAGGAATCTGAGATTTGTGAATTTGTTTTAATTTTGGAAAATGGTCATGTATTTCTTCTATTCCAAGATTTCTCCCTTCTTACCATGGGACTTCAACGACACAAGCTATGACTATTTTATATTGTCTCAAGGTGCTCACACACAGTGTTCCCTTTTCTCTTGTTGTATCTTTTTGGATAATTTCTGTTTGTTTTTTTTCATTACTTCCTCTACTGCACACAATCTGCTAAGAAGTCCATATGCAATAATTATTCATCTCTGATATTATAATTTGTTAACCTCTAGCACTTGGCTCTTTTAAATTCATTTTTTATTAAACATTACAGTTATACATAGTAGTTGGGTTCATTTTGACAAAACCACACGTGTGAAATTTGAGTCCCATCCCCATTTCTTCTCCTTATTCTGATTTCTCTATCTATCTTCCTTTCACTCATTTATTTTTGAATGGTAATTTCCACATATTCATAAAATTCCCTGCAGTATATTCATATATGCATATTAAATGACTTCGCTGAATTCATTCCATATCTTCTCCTCTCTCCAGTCCCTCTTCCTTTTTTCTTGGTCTCCTCCTACTATACTGGATCTTCCCTAACTTTGTGGTATCTGATCCCCCCATTCTTTCCCTTATTTTGCTCTAGCTTCCACATATGAGAAAAAACATTCAGCCCTTGATTTTCTAAGTCTGATTTGTTTTACATAGCATTATGTTCTCCATTTCTATCCATTTACTACAAATGCCATAATTTCATTCTTCTTCATAGCTGAATAAAACTCCATTCATACCACATTTTCTGAATCTTTTCACCTATTGGTGGCATTGGGGCTGATTCCAGAACTTGGTTATGGTGAATCATGCTGCCATAAACATTAAAGTGGCTGTATCACTACATAATGCTGATTTTCACTATTTGGATAAATACCAAGGAGCTGGGTCATATGATGGGTGGCTCCATTCCTAGCTTTGTGAGTAATCTCCATACCACTTTCCAAAGTGATTTTACTAATTTGCAGTTCAACAAATAATGTATGAATCCACCTTGTCACCCACATCCTATTATTAGTTGTGTTCTGAATAACTGCCATTCTAACTGGAGTAAAATAAAATCTCAGTGTTGTTTTGATTTGCATTCTTCTGTTGCCAGAGATGTCAACTGTTTTTTCATGAATTTGTTGGCCATTTGTGTTTCTTCTTTTGAGAAATGTCGGTTTAGTTCTTATTGATTGGATTTTTTGGTGTTTTTTGAGAGTTTTATACATTTTGGATATTAATTCCCTGCCAGAGGAGCAGGTGGCAAAGATTTCTCCCTTCTGTAGGCTCTCTTTCATGCTCTTGGCCACTTCCTCTGTGGTATGGGTTTTAATTTGATGGCATCCACTTCTTGATGCTTGACTTTTCTTGAGCTTCTGAAGTCTTGCTGAGGAAGCTGGTGCCTGCCCCAGGATGATGATGCGTTCACCCTACATTTTCTCCTGGCAACCCCAGGTTTCTGTTCTAATTACTAAGTCTTTGGTCATTTTATGTGTCATTTGTGCAGTGTTGAGAGAGAGGGATATAATTTCTTTCTTTGACTTATGGATTTCCAGTTTTCCCAACACCATCTTTTCTCCAACATATATTTTTGACTTTTGTCACCTATTAGGTTCATTTTTCAGAATTTCCATCTCAGCAATACTCCCATTTGTTCAGTCTGCCATTGTGTAATATCTTTGAACATATCCATTATATCAGTTTTTAAATTCTTGCTTGGAAATTCCAGTACCTAGGCTACCTCTTTCTAGTTCTTTTACTCTTTTTAATTTTTAAAAAAATATTTTGGTACCAGGTATTGAGCCCTCATCCTCAGTCCTTTTTATTTTTTTATTTTGAGATGGGATCTCACTAACTTGCTTAGGGCCTCATTAAGTTGCTGGCACTGGCTTTGAACTTGTGATCCTCCTGCCTCAGCCTCCCAAGCTGCAGGGATTACAAGTGGCAGCACCATGCCTAGATGTCTGGTTCTACTGATTATTTTCTCAATTGACTATTACATTTTCTTATCTCATAATTTTTATTGAATATCAAGTATCTTATGAAAAAGAACAGAGCATTTAAGAAGACATTTACACCTGCAAAGGATGTATCTCTTCTTCTGCCTGTTAGTTGTGTTATTTTCTATTTTGCGGGGGAGGGGGTACTGGGGATTGAATTCAGGGACACTCAATCACTGGGTGACATCCCCAGCCCTATTTTCTGTTTTATTTAGAGACAGGGTCTCATTGAGTTGCTTAGTGCCTCGCTTTTGTTGAGGCTGGCTGTGAACCTGCGATCCTCCTGCCCCAGCCTCCTGAGCTGCTGGGGTTGCTCAGGTGAGTGCCACTGCACCCCGCTATATTTTCTAGTTTTGCTATAACAAATTATAAAGTTTAGCAATTTAACACACATTACTCATCTTCAGTTCTGTGGGTCAGAAGTCTGGCATGTGCCTCGCTGGATTACAGTGACTTTGTGGGCAGGGTTACATTCCTTTCTGGAGGCTAGAAGGAAGAACCTCTTTCTCTGCCCTCTCCAGCACCTCAGCCCGATTCTGTCCAGCCTGTGGCCATTCCCTCCATCTTCAAAGCCAACAGGATTGAATTTCTGTGGGCCTTTTTTCACAGCCACTTATTTTCTGACTCTCCTCTGCTGTCACAAGCCGCCAAGCCAGAGAGCCTGCCTGGATCCCGGCCTGTCATATCTGGACACCCACCCCCAGAAGACATAAGTAAAGAGTGCCCAAAGGAAAACTGACGTTCATGTGGTTCATCCGACTGAGGAGAAGAAGCTGGGGTATTTCTCTCTGGGCCCTACAGAAGCAGAGGTTTCAATTTATAGAAAGAGAAGCCAGGTGAAATGTACTTGTAGATCCATTTAGCCAGAGAATGGCTTTTCCCTGACCAGGGGCCAGTTTTGTATTTTCATACTCAGTATGAGGAATTTGGGGAGGTTTTTTCTTTTCACTTCCTCTTTTACTTTTATGATTACAAATGGCCTCTCATATATTCCAGGATAATCTGCCCAGTGTAGGTCCTTACTTAAACACATCTGTAAAGTACCATCTACAGTCAGGTGGCATATCCACCGATCTGGGAATCAGGGTGAGGACAACTTTGAGAGCCATTATGTGACCTACCACAGTTGGTTACAGGCCTAGAGCAGGACAGTCGTCTTCAATGCCATAACTTTAAGTTCACACACTCTTCCAATCATGCTAGTATTAATGTCAAGTAGAAAATTATTATAACACATTCTTTAAAAGTTAATTTTTTTTACTAAATATTGTTACAAAATTTATTCTAAAGGGAAACAAAAATTTCTACTCAGAAGACCTAAAATGATGAGTTCAAACAGAAGGAAATTGTAAATTTAAGGGTGACAGAATACTGCAGACATACTCCCATCAATGGGCTTTACAGGGACCACTGCACCCACAGATGTCCCCTTCAGGAAATCTCTGAAACCTCCTTGAAATATTAAATTATCCTGTCCACGAAGCTGAACATGTCCAACATAATCACAACTGTCCGAATCAGAATTTAAGCTTCCTTAGGACAGGGATCGTTTTCCTATTTGTTTATCAATACTTCTTAAGCAACTAGGATAATTTTTGGTACATAGCAGGTATTCTGTAAGTTGCCAATTGAACCAATGAATGGAAGACACTATAGAAATGCCAATAATGTATATATTGTTTTTGGGAAAACAAATATTTAGCAACTATCTGCTAGGCTTTCTATATGTTCCCTCATTTATAAAGTACTTACTAGTCAAGAGGAATGGTTCTCAACCTTCACTGCCTATCAAAATTACTGTAGAGTTTAATAAACTCTACAGATAGCTTATCAAGATACAGCTTGAAAAATAAAAAGTACAGGATGTTTTAAAGGCTGCAAAAGTTTCCATGCAGTCACAAGAAGGACACCTGCTTTTCAACCTGCCATACTTCTCCCTGTAGCTTTCTACAGAGGCTTCAAGGACAAACGCAGATCCAGAAATTATCAATTCAACTGAAACACAATTGCTTTCCTCGTCAGTACTACACTAGGTGTGGGGGACAGAGAATTAAGTACAGGAGGCACCCTGTCACTGAGGGAATCTTTACTCAAAGAGGACACATTCTCAGCCATCTAGTAGGTCCTACTGAGAGTAGCAGCAAGTTCAGAGTAAAGACAGGCTTGTGCAACATGGTGGAGGGGATGTGAGGTGAGGAGAATCAGGAGGGGTTTTGGATGATGTAACTACCAACCCTAGGAACTACAGCTCTGCTGCAAGCAATCTGGCAAGGACTGAAATATACAGGAAAGCACAGTGACCACTCTGCATACCACTCTGGGAAATTCTAAAAGCCATATTAACTTTTAAAATGGCATGTAAGCCAAGTGCAATAGCACATGCCTGTAATCCCAGTGACTTGGAAGGTTGAGGCAGGGAGATCTCAAGTTCGAGGCTGATTTCAACAACTAAGGGAGACCCTCAGGAACTTAGTGAACCCTGTCTCCAAATAAAAAATTAAAAAAGCATGTAGCTTAGTAGTAATGCACCCTGGGTTCAGTTTCCAAGCACTTACTAAATAAATAAATAACAAATAAAAAGGGTATATGAGGAAAATAACAGGAGGGTCCATGAATTTTTTTGTATTAGTAATATTGCTACACGGGATAACACCCCCAAGACTGCATGCCATTCTCCTTGCCCCCAACCCCCGTTTTTCAAATCACCACACATGTTTGCATCCTTTTACAGTCCAATTTTCCATGACCATACCGCAAATCACCCAAGGGGCAATCACTGTCTTAGAGAAGAGGCACAGTCTCCACTGGAGTTGTATTACCGTATGATATGTGCCAACTGTCTCCACATTCTGAATCTAAGACTTTTACCTAGGGGGGTTTTAGATGAAGATCTCAGAACTTGAATGACAGCTATTATAGCATCTACAGTATGTGAGGCCCCGTACTATAATTTTAAGGAGTTCTGTATATGAACTCCTTAAAATGCATGACAACCTATGATGCAGTCACTATTATCACCATGCCAGTTTACAACCCAGGCGAAGTGAGTTGCCCACAGTGACACTGTAGTCAGAAGGCTGACCTGTGATTCTGATCCAGGCAGACCAGCTCAGACAGGCCAAACTCTGCATTTTTATTAACTAAGCCTCGATTCAGCCATAACTCAGAGACTCTTTTATTTCTAATACTATGGCTAAGTTTTTCCAATACCTAAAATGCTTTATCAGGCTATATATCTACATGTATTCTTTGTGATTTTCACATTAAATGTCTCTAAAATTCAGCAATACCTAAGACTACATCCAATTAAAAAGACTGCAGCTGGATTTGAGAAATATTCCATTTTGCAAACTTTCTAATCAACAAGGATTCATCTTTATGTTGTATAGCACCCCTTCTAAGTGGTAAGGTTTAAGGAACACGGGGACATTTTGATGACTGATTCCTGACTTTATGTCTACTCTGTGATCCTTTATAGAACATTACACAAAAACATTAGAGAAAGAAGTGACCAACATAAAAGTAGAAACCATTACTGCTTTTAAACACACAGCGGAGCATGATCAGTCAAGGTGGGTGCATCCGGCCACTGTCACTGCTGCTAAGCACCAAGCAACTGCCCAGCAGTTACAGGTGAGTGACCCAAGACACCACTGATGCCTGTATGATGGGCCAGCCTCTGTTCTCAGCTGCTCAACCGTATTCTCTCATTTAAGCCTCACACACATCCTATGAGGTAATAGGCATGCTACTGTTCCCATAGTGTAGATGGGAAACTGAGGGTTAGTGAAATATCACAAGCACAGCTACTAACTGGAGAGGTCTGGTCTGCCTGACTCCTAAGTGTATGCATTTTCATCCTAACTCTTTATGTATAGCCGGGAGACTGAGCATCCTATCCTCATTTCTAGGAGATCAACTGGGTAAAAACACTGGGTACATATACTTTTGGATACTAACAAGAGAATAGCAAAAAATAAATGTACAACTTGGTGACATTAAAAAGTTGGAGGTAAAAATTTAACCATGATACTATATTGGTAACTAATGAGAAAAATGGGGATAGAATAACAGCTACTATTTGGATAGCCACTTATCAGTATGCAAAAAATTTCACATCAATCATTTAATGTGATTGTTACAATTCCAAAGACATCTCCAATTCAACATGCCCGAGAATTACTTTTCCCTAAATCGCATTACCCATTTTAATTGATTACATCACAATTTACTCAAAGGTAAATAAGAAAATAGATCCAACACCTATTTCTCTTGCCTTCAAATCTTCAAGAGCTCTTAAATGTACTCACTGTTAACACTCAGTGTAGTACTGTGAGTTCAGGTACTTCCGGTGGAAACACTGAGTCACAGGTTAGAGACATTTTTAAGGCCTCTGAGGTAAACTCGCACATTATCTTCCCAAAGAAATGTCCCTTCACAATGAAAAGTAATGACTCTGTACCATGTCAGAGCTATTTCAGTTTCTATAGTTGTGAGTTCAATAAAGGAGGTATGAACAGACTAAAACCTTCAAGCACTGGCATTCTCTATCATAGACCATCCCTCAAAAGTAACTTCAGGCTTTGACATCAAATCTATGCTTCCAACACATTTCAGGACTCTAAATAATGTATTATTACTGGGGACTGGATGCAAGGGTACTTTACCCCTGGGGATGTAGCTTTTTAATTTTTAATTTTGAGATAGGGCCTTGCCAAGCTGCCCAGGCTTTGTGATCTTCCTGCCTCAGTCTCCCAAGTGGCTGGGATCACAAGCACGTGCCATTGTGCCTGGCTAACCAATTTAATCTAAATGAGCCTTTGACCACTTTTTGTTTCACAAATAAGGGTCAAAATAACATGTCATAAATACATTTCTTCAGATTATTGGTTGGGATTTTTATGAACTGGAATCTTTCTCAGGAAAGACGAGTAGTTTCTAGGTGCAACAGCTGACCTCTTGCAGCAAGAGTTACTCAGAGGTAGTGCAGCAGAGTGCTGAGGCTCCGGGCCTCGATTTCCTCACCCGTAACATGGCATGATAATAGTATCAACCTGAAGGAGGCTGTGAAGGGCTGGGAACAGTGTGTGCTATTATGTTCATGACATTTGCCACCTCAATCACAATTTTGCATGTCAAATATTATTGTTACCACTCTACAGATGAGGAAAGACTCAAGTGACCTGATTAAATCATATTGTCATGTATATCTGAAAAGAACAAATAAAAAATTGTATAACTTGAGTTAAAAAAATCATCAGCCAATGAACTAATGGGACAAGGCTTCAAGTTCAGGTTTGCATGGGTTTATCGTCACTGTTTTCTCTGTCAGGCCACCCATGTTGAAGCATCAGAAATTCTTAAAAAAGTTACAGATAAAATAATCATTTCACCAACAAAAAAGTTGTTAGGAAAATTGTTTTAGAAAGCAATACACATTTTAAGAAGGCTTCAAACATAGAGGAAGAAAACATGGAGAGACGTATTGAGTGAACTTTATCTTAGACCTTAAACCAGGGTTTGGTAACCAACAAATGCACTCTTCTCAGAAACCCTGTCACACAATCTGCATTTGCTAACAAGCCTCTTTTCCTGGTGCTCGCTCTGCACGGCATCTGTCACTGCTGTGAGTGGATGATCACAAGTGCCACTGTAGTCTTCTCCATGCTATTAAGCAGATGGCAGCGCTAAATCCAAGTGATGTAGTACATCCCCCGGTGGACGCTGTTTTCATGCACTGCCATTACTCGACAATGCCTCAGTGATAGATCTCCTGTATCCTCAGGAACATTGAGGGGTGAGCCGACAGCAGCAGCTGACGTATTGCCACTAGCCTGCCTCCGCCCCTTGGTGCTCCCGGACACGCCCGGAGATCCACCACAGAATCCGTGTGGCCAGGCCAGCACTTCTGGTGCTCCCTACACTGAGAGCATCCCGATTCTTCATGTTTTACTGCTTGCCTTCAAGTGAAGCAGAAGAACAGGGAGGGCAGCTGGTCATGAAGCCCACCTCTTCTCAACTGCGGGGCTTTGGTCAAGTACAAGTTCACTGCTTTCCTTAATCATAAAATTAAGGACTGACAGTTCTACCAAGGGACTGGGAAATTAAATGAAAGGACAGGCATGAGAGCACCTGGGGAGTACTCCCAGATATTTGATTCCGTCAACATTTATTAACAAGTCTTGAAAAAAAAAATCCCTTTCTTTTCCACAAGCCTAACTCTCAGGGATTCCCTGATGAAGGTACAAGGTTTCTTTGATGAATTCCAGGACAATGGAGTATCAAGTGTCATGGTGGGGGCACAGGGTGGTCCTCACATTGATTTAGTAAGCTTTCAGGAGAAGCAGCAGTCCCTCATCTGGGTGTGGTGTTCGACAAACCTCAGCGTTCGTGGACCACTCTTCGGACTTCTGCCTTCCATGTCTGAATCTTACTCTCTATACTGACTTTCTTTAATTTTAATAAATTTACTATGATTCAGTTATAGCAATAATATTCATAAAAATCACATTAGTTAGCCTCAGCAGCTTAGATTCTCAACACCTTGGTGAGACCCTATCTCAAAACAAAAAGAAATGAAAAGCACTGGGGATGAAGTTCAGAGGTAAAGCACACCTGGGTGCATTCCTAGTATCCTCACCTTGCCCCACCCTGAACCCTTGCAAACAGAAGAAAAACACTAACATAAAGGAAAGAAAGAGAAGCCTGAAGTCCATAGTGTCGCCAAGTGTGTAACTTGAGCAACTTGTTTACTCTGTATTTTCTCAAGAATAAAATGTGGTATTAATATATACCTCTTAGGGTTAAAATTAAAAGCAGAGGAGATACTTCATTCTTAAAGTGACTGATACACTAACAGGAGATGGTCAGTGCAGGGTGATAACGACTAATATCAATACCTGTTAACATTGGCTTTGGGCTGCTCCTTCACTTTCCACCGTCAGTCCTCAGCATCTCCTAAGCCCATCTGCAGAGTTCCTCGTAACCTCAGGATCAGCACTCCACACCTCTGACAGAGGTGGGCTCCCTGTACCCACCCTCCCCAGGGGTCGAATGCTGGCCTGGTCTGCTCTCGATACTAGTCCTCCCGAGTCATTAGACTGGATCCTGGGCACTGTGACATTTCCATCCATGGACATCCCCGGGTTCCTGGTTATGAATTCCCTCGTGCCCACGTTGTGCTCGCACTTGAGCCAACCTGTCTCCTGTGTCAGGTCCCTACATCCCTCACAAGGGTACCAACAGAGTCTCCTTGCCATGCTTCGACAGCGTTATTGGAAGCTTTCTTCCTTAAAGCAGCGGAGCGTCAGGTTCTCACCACTGACCTCCATTTTTACTTTCTACTGAGAAGGAATCTATAGGTCTATGGTATAATTCAGTGCTATCTCTGCTTTTTGACACTAACTAGTATTGTGTTAGAAATATGTTTGTTGATAGCTTATAAGGCTCAGCTTGTGTCAACAAGTTCCTGCAGTAGTTGTGCAGCCAGCTGCCCAAGATCCAAATGATCAGATTCTGTAAAAGTACGCTGGATGGGCTGGGGATGCCCCTGTGGTACAGTGTGTGCTCGGAATGTGTGAAGCCCTGGGCTGGCTCACTAGAAGGGGGAAGAAAAAGTTGACTTGACAAAAATTTTACAAGGATGATTGACAAAACTTTTAATCTAGTCCAAATCAATAGATACTGCTTTTAAAAGTCCTAAACAGCTAATCCCTAATACAAAGAGTATTATTTTCCAAAAGACGGTTTTACTAATGTTTAAACGGTAACATCTTCAGTAAAACAATAGGTTATCACTTCCAAAGTAGAAAATCCCAATTATCTTCAGACCTCCATAGGCAAGCTCTTGAGAAGACCTAATTGGATCCACAGTGCTGCAGCCGCCAACAGAAACAGCCAAAAAGGAGAGAGCGGCACGTGGTGACACTGATCTCTGTCTCATTGCTCTCCTGGACTCGTCTGAAAATACACCCAGAGTATTCTCAGCTACTGACAACTTCCATTACCCTATTCTATTTGTATAAAGGAACTTTATCCAAAAAATGGTGTTGCTTTGTCACTAAACAAGTCAATGATTTTAAAATATAAAAATTTTTCTTAAGTGGCTAATCAAACAAAAAAACACAGACTCAAGTACTTTTCTGTTGTGTACTCTTGAGAAAGCTGTCAAAACTCTCAATTCTCAGTTTTCTCATATGGAAAAACCAGCCAGGCAGGGTCATTATGAAAACTGCAGATAACACATATAAAGGACATGAGATAGCTGGGCACTAAGTTCAACAAGTTTAATAAATTCTCCAACATAATAGCTATTATTCTAAATTATTTTTTCAGGAATTTAAAATATTTTCATGGGGCGAAGGGCTAGGGAGTGATATTGACCAAATTGTACTGTGTGCATGTATAAATCCCATCAGTATGTACAACTGTAATGGACCAATAAAAAATGTGGGGTGGGGGAGGAGAGAAAAAGAACAAACAACAAAAAAAGTATTTTTCATGAAAACCACAGAGATTTAATTTAGAAGGACAACATCCTTAGAGATCCCGTGGAGCCCCCGAGTGCTAAGGGAAACACATGGCGTAGAAGTAAACCAGCCCAGAAGCTGATGAATCACAACCACATGCCCTCAGGGACGTTGGACACTTTCTTGAGAACCTTTTTTTCTACTTACTTTACGATCATTATACGAGCCAAACACTGCTTTGGACACTTTACAATTACTCATAAACAGACTAAAATATTGTGAGTGTTCCTAGATATACAAAGAAAATATCGAATGCAAACTAATGCCACCGAGTTTAAAATGAAATGAATGCATTTATAAGCCCTTTCCAGGTGTCAAAGCCATGCTATCATGAAGGTTCAGTCAGGAAGGAAGGCCAGGGCAGGGCCCTGAGGGCTGAGGACATTTATCACCTGCTCCTCCTTAGCCACTGAAGCTGTGTATCCATAGGAAGTAGTCAATGGCTATGTTTGAACCAGTGTGTATTAGAACAATTCCAATATTGTAAAGACCTTTATATACCTATTCACAGTAAGTGTGTCAACGTCTTGTTATTCACTAAATGTGTAAAATCAGATAAACAATGTTTTATTTTACACAACAATATCAGCCTTATCAAGGTCATTACAAAAACCAATGGGGAAATGCAGCTGAACTATAGTAGATTTTTTATTATTCTGTTAAGACTGTCATCTGTATTCTAACACATGGCACTTGAAAATTTGGAGAAAAAAAATCAAATTTGTAAAACCACCTGCAAGAAACTTTCTACAACATGCAGTGTCATAAGATGATTAGAAATTTAAAAGTGATTTCTGGCTGAACATAGTGGCACAGGCCTATAATCCCAGCAACTCAGAAGGCTGAGGCAGGAGGATCACAAGTTTAAGAATAGACTGAGCAATTTAGTGAAATCCTGCCTCATAATAAAAAACAAAAAGGGTCGGGGTGTAGCTCATTGGTAAAGCACCCCTGGTTCAATATCCAGAACCAAAAAAAAAAAAAAAAGTCATTTCTGAAAGGAACCCACTTCCACACTACAGGTAATAGACATCGGGGAGCCCTCCCCTGCTGTCAGGTGGGTTATCCTAACTCTCAGTTTATAGCAAATATAGAGATGACCGCATGTGTGGGGAGCAGTCCCCTTGGTCTCACGCAGCCCTTGAGAGTCACGACATGCATGCTCTGTGTGGCTATCTGGTCTGAAATGGAAGCAGAAGCCACGAGGAGCTGTGGCAGGGGGCAAGGCTGGGTCACACAGCTTCCAGTGTGCTACTGACATTACCTGACTCATTTAGAGAAAGGACAGCGGCGATGTACCTCCCAGACAACACGCTTTCCTAACTCTTTCAACCTCTGGGTCGACCCTCAAGTAGAAACCAGTAGTCAGGCTGGAGTGCAGCTCACTGGTACTGTGCTTATGTAGCATGCACAAGACCCAGGTTCAATCCTCAGCACCCCAAATAGCCCCCCAAAATAAAACAAAAAACTAATAGTAAACATTGTATAAATTGAAGCAAAAAGGTCAGATAGCTTGCCCCAAATTACAGTCAGTAAATGTTAAAGTTGGGGTCTGAAACCATGTCTGTGGAGTCTTAACCACTGTGGCAAAAAATACGTCTCCAGATGTTAATAATACACCTCTATATGGAAGAAAAATATCTTTGAACTTGTAACTGTTCAGGGCCTATGTGCACTGCAATGGTACTGTGACATCTTGGAGTATAAAACAGCAAAATGGAAATTTGAAGAATATGAACACGAGTGGAGACTCTCCACTTCTCTGTACCCAGCAGGTCACCTGCCTACTCTGGGTGGATGTGCCCAGCCTAGGGAGCGCTCTGCTATGCCGGAGTGCCAGAAGTGGGCTCATTCAACCCAGTCCTATCTAAGAGAAAATAGCAGCCACATCTGTCATTGAAAACTTTCTATTAGCCACATTTTAAAAACAGTAAAAATAAATGGGTAAAATTAATTTTAATGAATACGTCTATTTAATGATACATCTATCTTTTTCTTCACATGAAGTCTCTAGAATCTGGTGTGCTTTATACTTGCTACACATTGTATTCTGGGCCATATGCTGGGTGCCCCACATTCATGCTACTGGAACCCACGGGGGACAGTGCAGGGCCAACATCTGCTCAGTGCTGTCCTATAGCAGGCCATGTCAGGTGACTCCATAACAGACTTGCCTCTAAAAGGTAGGACCAACTAGGAAGTCCTCAACTACACCCATAACGTAGGAGGCACTTTCACATTTTGAACAAGGAGAACTATTAAAGTATGAGACCAATTTTATAGACAATGAGTATCAAAATCAAGACCACAGATATCAAGTGTTACAGGGTATTACATGGTATTAACTACCGCTTAACCCCCAGGACTGCATACTCCTTAGAGCAGGGGCAGGAAATGTTACCTGTTGAAAGGATCTAATATAAAGTGGGAAAAACAAAGCTCTTAATTTCACTAGTTTAGCCTACAACTTTAACATGTAGTGTGAATGAAATCCTATGTTTGATTAAGACAGTCCACGTCTGATAAGGCAAAACTTCCAGTTTGGGTTAAAGCATAATGCCTAAAAGATTTAAAAGCATCATAAAATATTAAGTACTTTAGTACCATATGAGGGAAATACAAGTAGGAATTAGCTGCAGCAACTGAAATCAAAACTATGGTGAGGGGGAAAGGAGGCGAAGGAAAAGAGCACTCAAGAGAACGCTGGGGCAGACAGATTTGCACCACTGCTCGGCCTCATGAGTTTTTATAAGCAACATGACCTCTCTTAACTTAATGACATGGAATGACATGTTCAGACTGAAGAGAGAGACAATTTACAGAAGTCCATGAAATAGTGCCAGTCACAAAGTAAACACCCCATGACTAAAGATGACAGTGGTGCTGAATTCCTTGTTAGTGCCTACTCAAAAATATTAGGGATAATTTGCGAGGCATTTACACAGGTGATTTACATTGAAATGAGGTCCTTAGGGGTGGATTCTAACCCAATTCCACTCTTTTCTTTTTTTTGAGAGTAGAGTCTATCTTGCCCAGGTGGGTCTTAAACCCTCCTCCTTCCTGTCTCAGTCTCAGTCTCTCCAGCAGTTGGGACTACAGATGTGAGCCACCACCCCCAGTTTCTGACTGGAGTCCTTATAGGAGAACATGTGGATAACAGACATAGATGCTAGGAGTGCACACACAGAGGAAAGACCATGTGAGGACACAGGGCAAAGGCAACTGTGTGTAAGCCAAGGAGAAAATCTCCAAAGAAACATACCTGCCAACACTTTGATTTTGGACCTCTCAGCTGAAGAACCACGGGAAAACAAATCTCTGTTATTGAAGCCACCCAGACTTAGCATGGTTTGTTACAGCAACACCAGCAAGCTAATAATACTACAGGAAGCCATAATGAGGGTACTTGCCTTCAGTTATCACACGGTTGTCTGGATCAAGCCGAGAGCACTACGCAGAAGAGTTGTGTGCTGTGTGCTCACGGCCCGACAGACCTACTTCAGAGCTGCTCCTTTGCTTATAAGCAAATGATTTCAAGGAAATTAAGCAACTTAAAAAAAAAAAAGAGCAATGTCTATTGTACATATTACTTGGATTAATGAGCGAACAGAGTGCCCCGCGAACAGTGGTCTCTGTGCTGCTTATGCATGCAATGACCATGTGATTTCCTGCTCCTTCACGTAGCAAAATCTGCAAGCCTGAAAAGATCAGTCTAAAATGGTAGATGAGATATCATGCAGGGAACTTCTTCTAGTGAGTCTTTTTGACACTTAAAGGTCTTATAATTTATAATGCACATGCTTCTTCACTGGTCTTAGCCCCTAGGCTCACCATCTGCCAGTCCAAGATCTACAATGTCAGCTAGTTAATTTATCTAAATTCAAATCTAAGCACATCATTTGCTTGCATGTAACTCTTCAGGGCCTCTTATGACAGCCTTGAGTAGGGTACACTTCCCCTCTGGCCTCCTCTCACTCTCCCCACTCCTCCTGGGCCTCACATGCTCTAGAGAACATGCCCCCTTCTCTTTCCATGCATGCACACATTGCTCATAATGAAATGACGAGTACTTCCCACATAGGACATTTCATTCCATGTCTCTATGCTGCCTAGACTTGCTCTGTGGAACTCGCTTCTATGTTTGTCATTTGGGAACTTCTACTTATCCTTCCACCTTGTCAGAGACATGCCCCCAAATTCCAAATCAGAATTCAGCATTGTCTTTTAACGGAAATACTAAATTTCTCCTCAGAACTTATGTACTGATTACCATACTGTATTGCATTTAAATATTTGCACTTGTTTCCTATTAGCCAGTGAGCTTTTCAAGAATAAGGTCTCTGTCTTAATCTTTACACTCCAATCATCAAGCACATGCCTAACACAAAATGCACATTCAACAAATACTGGCTGAATGAATGACCAAAGGAATGGGAATGGACGCTTATAATTAACCATGTTACCATATTATCACAGATTAAGTGAAAAGACCACAAGCTTTATAGGTCCGGTTTCCATTTGAGATTAGTTATTTACTTCCCTGGGCCCCGGTTCCTCATGTGCATTAATTCTTGCTATTGCCATTTGGATTAAACAAAACACTTCACATTCCATGCTTGAGAACATGCCCCGAGTAAACGCGGCTCCGTCTTGTTCTCTGTTCGCTCAGGGTTAACACTGTGGCGTCTCTCCTGGACAGATCGCAGCACTCAACAGGGCAAATGCTATAACCCTGGTTCTTTATGTCAAATACCAAAACACAAAAGACCACGAGGAACTATACTCCTGCCCTGCACATGCACTTCATTAAATGCTGCCCCTCAGCTTTCAGCTTCTCAACACAGATGACCCTTGTTACTGCACAGGAAAGGATTGGAGCTCATGGGGGTCAAACTGAAATCAAATAAAGCACCAGCACAGCATCTGGAATTCACCAGGTCCTTAAACCACACATACAGTTCAACCAATGACACGCATTTGAACCTGAAAGTCAGTGCACTGAATGCTAGAGGGACATGGGGACAGGCTAATGGAGAGCCTGGCGATATGCAAGGAAGGAGCCGGAATTAGGAAGGGGCTCTTGGAAGCCACAGAGAGTTAGTTACCTCTTCTCAGCTTTAGTCACAAGTCCTGGAACACCTCTGTCATTCAGCCTCCTTGTCTATAGGCGTGAATATGCCTTACAGAACCACGGTCAGGAGTGCCATGTGCATGTGAACTAGACTCATCCTTTATGAAACTTAACAGTACCAGAAATGCACTATGCACGTAGCATAGTTATGAAGGAGAATACTTGTTTTGCCAGGATATTTAGACAAAAACTCAAATACTTGTGAATACTTACGTTATTAAACAAAATCTGAGGATGACCTTACAAGAGTACAAATCTTTGAGTTAAAAGATCTGACTTAGAATTTCATCTTTGCACTTACTGTGTGATTTTTAGCAAATGACCTAATTTAGTGCTCCTTTCCTCCTCTATACATTGGGAGGAGCACCCCACCCTCTACAAAGGTGTCAGATACTCAGATACAATACTGTAGGGAGTGTTTCCTTCAGTGCGCATGATGTGCCAGCCAAGGGGTTGCCAGGCCCCAGGAGGGCTGCTAACCAGCACACTGCAGGGGGCAAATGTGATGCCAGACTTGCACCAGAAAGAGCAGCTGTCGGCCAAAGCCCGCCTCGAGGCTGCGGCATTATCCTAAGTTACAGAGGAAATGCTTTGTTGAGCGCAAAACCAAAAAAACTATAAATATCCCTGTCTGCTTGGGCATTACAGTGAACAAGTAAGAGAACTTGGGTGTTTCCAGCTTGAGTGCCATCGTGTAAGTTCAAATGGGAATTTTTCATTCATCAAAATAACCACATGGTCCATGTTATTTATATTGTAATAACTGTAAACGAATATTTTGTTTTATGTATGACTATCTTTGCCCTCCTCTCAGAATTGTAAATTTGAAGTAAAAGGTTTCTAGGCATTTAGGAAAATGTTCTGCACAGAATAAACATTGGTTTTGCCTACCAATGAACACACCAAGGGATGTCTCCAGGAGCGGCAACTACAAAACCTATTCTAATTCTGATGATACTTATTTCTGGGTAAATACTTCTTTATAAAAGCAATCGAAACATACTCACTAGGCACAAGGGGGAATTTGAAGTTGTTAGGAAAGAGGAGCATTGCTGCTAAGAAATCAAAAAGTTCTATGACTAGGAAACAAAATGTTAGGCACCTTCATCTTCAGGCACAAAGACAGGACATTTCTACATTTCCCACATTATTTCAGCCTTAAGGCTGAAGAGTCACATCCTTTGAGGCTGTTCCTTCTCATCAGAATACACTAAACACTGAAGTCAAATTTTTATAATAAATAAATTTTATTTCCCAAGCAAGAATGCTTTCACAGAAAAGTAAATGTGGGTAGGTCAACACATGCTAGTTTGTAAAACAGACAGTGATTCTCTGATTATCAGAAACAAAAATAAAACACGGCAAGTCAAATCACCCTTACCAGCTGCCTGTCACACTGGCCCAGAGTACAGCCAGGTGGAGGGCACGTGTCTGTGGCACTGGTAGTGAGGACTGACTTACCTTTGAGCTGGTGCACTGTAGCTGTTATCATAAGAATCATAACTCTGCTCATCATATGCAGTGCTGTATCCATCATCATAGTCCTAAAACACAACAGAAGCACAAAGACATTCAAAGAACTTTCTGGAAAAAATCATTATGCTTTTAGTTCATTTTAGTTAAACCAGCTAATGCATGTCTAATTTTAGTGCAAAGAATAATATAAGAATGACTTCAGCACAGATGGTAGAGTAAGAAGCTCCAAAGTACCAAAGCAAAGAGTTAAAAAAAAAAAAAAAAGTCAGGATCACCACTTTCAGGATGATGAAAATTAATCATTAGACTGTACAGATTTAGGGAGCATTTTCTTTCTTTCTTTCTTTTTTTTTTAAACAAATGGCTGAATGTTGGTGAGAACAGCAGTGAGCTTTATGATGCTCTAACCGTGCCCCACTTGGAGGAGCCTTGTATACCCCAGGCCAGAGTGGGAGCAGTACGGAGGCCAGTGGAGGGTAGAACATGGAGCATGGCTGGAGCTCCTCCAAAGTGACACCCAGAGAACTGTCTTTATGGGACCCAACTCAGAGCTCACACTGGGCAAAAAAGCCTACCCCCTAGGGGTATCTGAAGCAAACAGTCAGAGGCAATTGTTTTTAGATGTCGGCTGTCTATGGCAGTGAAGAAGAAGTGGTAAAGCAGGCTAATCCAAAAACTTAAAAGGAAAAGAGGGGGATGAAATATCCACACAGACTTTAAAAAGCTCTGCAATAATCCCAAGAATGTAGAAGGCCACATCCACACCCAGGGAAGACCTGACAAAACCCAGAGGTCTCTCTCCTGACTGATGCTGAGATTCAGCACCAGCAGGAAACGAAGGCTGAGCCAGAGCCAGCTGCAGACCGATTAGGGAGAACTGGGTACAAGGGCCAGTGGATATCCACAGGCCCTTGGCAAAAAACAGCAAGTTTTTATGCATTTAATGAAATCTCCCTCCACTCAGCAGTTGCACACTAAACTTCAGAGGCAATACATGACAAATAAAGATTTTACAGAATTGGTTTGGAGAAGGCATTAATAACAAAAATAATAAGAAACCCTGTAAGAACTTAATTTTAGAATTGATAAATTATATTGAACAGTTTTAAACATCAACAACAACAAAAACGAGACGTGAAGAAACATGAAAAAATGGTTTCTACAAAAAATTCAATAAAAATTGTCCCCCAAATGCTTGGACTGAATTTATGAGAATTTAATGTAGCTATCTTAAATTGAGAAAATCTATCAGCTGCAGCAATGCTTTGAAAAAGATACTGAAGGAACCGATGTGATTCTGCAATTTGTATTTGGGGTAAAAAAGGGAGTTCATAACCCAATTGAGTCAAATGTATGAAAGATGATATATCATGAGCTTTGTAATGTTTTGAACAACCAATACAATAAATAAATAAATAAATAAATAAATAAATAAAGAAAGAAAGAAAGAAAGAAAGAAAGAAAAGAAAAAAGATACTGAAGGGAGTCCTTTAAGGCAAAGGCAAGGTCAGTCAGCAGCTTGAACTGATATGAAAAAACGAAGAATACTGGAAAAGGTAAATACTTAGGTAAGCAGAAAAGAGAATATGAATGAATTTTTTATTATAATTCTTCTACCTTATTTAAAATACACCTGTATGAAGATATGACTGCAGGACAGTACTGGAACAATAGTTAGAGAGAATGGAAGTGCACGGAAGCAAGCTTTCATGTAGTGTTAAAAGTCAAGTTGGTACAAGCCTAAAATCTCCATCATTCTATAAGTTCAGATGTAAATTATAATCCCCAATGCATGTTTAGGAAATAATCAGAAAACAGAAATTCATAAAAGTAACAAGGGAAGTAAAGTGATGCAGTAAAAGAACAAAACAAATAAAAAACAAAACAATAACAAGCATAAAAGAAAGCAACAGGCTACAAAAAGAAGACACAGAACACAAAGAGCCATATAAACATATATAAATCCTATCTTATTGGTAATTACAGCAAATATATCTATATCTATGTATGTATATATAGGGTGTGTGTATGTGTATGTATATATATGTATGATTAGATTAGCTAAAAGGCACGTGAAAAAAATTATCCAACTACACATTGCCTACAAAAGGCATGTTTTGAATTCAAAGATAAAAACAGGCTGAAAGAAGGAGAGTGGAAGAAGATATACGATGGAAATATTAACTTCCCAAAAGAGCTTGAGTAGCTATAATACTAAACATCAGACAGAACAGATATTAGGATAAAAATTATCACTAAATTTTCTACATGATAGAAAAGTTTACCCATCAAGAAGATAAAACAATTAGCACAGATATGTAATAACATAAGAGTATTAAAATGCATTAGGTAAAACCTAGCAATTCTGAATAACAACAGAAACAAACACAGCTGATAGGCATCTATAGAACGCTACACTCAATAAAGGCAGAATATGCATTCATCTCATCATGGAACATTCTTAAGGACAGACTATACATTTTTCCCATTTTCAAAATTTATAATAAACTAAATTTGTAAAATACAAGGTAGTATTGGCAGAAACATAAGACCAGTAGAATAAAATTCATAATTTAAAATATATAATATAAAATATATTTAAGCATGTGTACACTTTCCAGCAAAATGCCTGACATATATGAAGAGTCTATAAAGGAGAGCTGATCTTATTATTCATTCCAGTGCAGTGTCACCCATGCAGACCTCTCTCCTGGATTTCTCTACAGGTCACAGATGAATATCTGCACCCACTGCTGCAAGGGTACCAGCCAAATGACTAGTTTTGAGGGACTATCTTACTTTGTTTCAAAATTAAAAAAAAAAAAAAATTAAAAAAAAATTTAGCTGAGATACAATAATTGTACATATTTTAGGATACAATGTAAATATTCAATATGTTTGAGGAGATGGACATGCTAATTATCCTGATTTGAACATCACACATATTCTCTTTAAGAAGCATTTATTAAATAATCGACCTTAACTTATTATTTGCTTTAGGAAAACATAAATATCTAAACAGAATGTTAAACTGTAATCCTTCCAATTTTATAAAACAAATACTAATGTGAAGGGGTAGTGCTATCTTTGTAGGATTAAGACATAATTTATAACTGATGCCCATATGTTAAATATATTTTATAGCAAAATGTAAACATGAATTCTGGAAAATTAATAAAATTAAAGAAAGTTGGCATCTCCTAACAAAAGGAAAATTACTATTAAAAAAAAAAAAAATGAAGTCCTCATGTAGCACCCTCACCAGTTTCTGGCAGTCAGACCCTGGATGGAAAGCTTCTACACAGTCAGTGAATTCTCTGGCATGACATGGGGTGGGACAGAGATAACAGACAACTAAAGAGAAAACTCTAATTCAACATGTCAAAGGTAAGCACTGAGGTGGGACACACCAGCCTGGTTGGGGGAAAAGGGACACGGGAAGAAAATTTCCTAGTAATGTCAATGCTAGAGTTTAGTTCAAAGAACAGAAAAGCAAAAGCCGCAGGGGAAAGTCATTAAAGATCAAAGTTAGGCAGAAGGAAAAGCAGGTATGAAACATGGTGGTACAGAGCAAACCCTTCTCAAACATGGAGGTACACAGCTTGTCATAGGTATGTGGTGAGACGCAAGTGGACGAGAGGAGGAAGAAGAGAAACCACAGACAATGCCATAAAGGACCAATTAAAGAAGGCAGGTCTGGATTCTCAACGACATAATTCACTTGTGTTTTAGAAATTTCTCTCAATGGTATGTGGGCCTGGAGCAGAAAGGGCATCTAGAAAGCAAACTTCCAATGAGGTCACTGCATCTAGCATTCAGGCTGGCAAAGTGTGTAGATGATGGCTTCTTTAGTAATTTGTTGGTAGTTTGGAAATATGCTTATTAAAAGAAATAAGACTGTAAATGACTAGAATTTCAAAAATTCATTAAAATACTAAGTACTACATGATTTTAACTCTACAGTTACATCATTTATTATCTGCTCAATGAATCTGCTATAATGCTAACAATTTGTTTAAAATGTTGATTTAAGTCACTGACTTACTAACTTCAGTATTTTATATTGAAAGTTTTTTTTAAATTTATTTACTCTAATTCAACATGTCAAAGGTGTTGATTACTTGTGAACAGATATAGACACTTGTTGAATTTGCTTTTTTGTTTGTTTTTTAGTTGTAGTTGGACATAGTACCCTTTTATTTTATTTTTATGTGGTGCTGAGGATCGAAGCCAGCATCCCGGCACGTGCTAGGTGAGTGCTCTACCGCTGAGCCACAACCCCAGTCCCTGAAAGTATTTTTTATTAAAAGATTAATCTGCAGTTTTCACCGGATTTCTTTCATCATGATTTTGCAGTTGGACTTGGCCATGGGGGATGAATATTTTGCAATCCCTTCCATTATAACAAGTATTATTTGTTCAAAGGACAACACAGGAGAAATTTAGGGAAGCATTAAGAAGACTGTGAAAGGAGAAAAGGAACAAAACCTAGCTGACTGCAAATAAATGTAAGTGTCTAGGCAGGGGATGGAGGAAGTTTTTCTTGACTTTCTACTGTTGTTATTGCAAGGCAGGAGATGAAGTCACTGGCCGAGAACAGGGCAAGACTAAGAGAAGTGTAGGAACCTGGTATTTACCTTATAGGAGCCAGGAGAAAAAGAGCGGATACTTTGAGCATAGAGCAACAAGTTCAGACTCCACTGTGGTAGATGAGCTGGAGGGATGTCCAGAGGGGGAAGCCCCAGATGGCCCATGTGCCAGCTGGGATGCCATGGTGGTCCAAGGGAGAAGCTCTCAAGGGCACTAATGAGCCTGATAATCCCAAATGAACCTAATGATTCACCTTGGGCATGAAGAGGAAGGGATGGGTGTGAGAGATTTAGGAGGTAAAAAGTAGACTTTGGGGCTGGTTGGAAGGATAGTGGGGTGGTGAGGCAGCAAGAGCTGCTTCTGTGCTTACAGAAGGGCCTCGGTTGTGCCATGGATCCTGAGCAGTGCCTTGCTCACGGGTTCAAGACACTGTTCCAGAAGTGCAGGGGCCAGGTGGTGGCAAAAAGGACTGCCTGCATCCTGACAGCAAGGCAGCTCTGTAGGCTTCTTCCAGAGGAACCTGAGTGGGCAGCTTACCATAAATGACATGCCCGGTTTCCTGTTTCCATCACGTGAGGGATGGCTAGAGCTCTGAAGAAGCAAAAAATAAAAAAAAAAAATCCTCAGGACAGAGGAGGAGGACTGGGTGGAGAGGACACCGTGAAGACAGGCGCGCAGTCTCACTGTGCATGATCAGACACACACACTGCCTCCTGGGAGGTGGGCCACAAGCCAGCCACACGCAGCACGGGAAGGCAAAACGTGTGTCAGGTCCACTGATGGCATCATGCAGGTGCCACGGCCTGTCTGGGGGCACTAAGAAGCTATGACAGAACTGAAGGTTCTCATTTGAGCTTCATCCCTGAAAATCCACTAGCCAGACAGGGCAAGTACCGCGGGAAGCAGCACGTGAACTGAAGAGGCACAGGCCACTTGGCAAAAAGGAAGCTGACGCGTATGACATGTAGACGGGTCACCACATCATAACCAGGAGTTCTCTAAGAGAACATATGGAAATGTGAGAAGTGACGCTCGATTTCCAGTGTAAGGAAAATCTTTTAGCATACTGGAGCAGTGTCAGCAGTGAAATGAAGTCAGTTCCCCATGCCAGGCTCTGGCAGGCTTCTTGAAGAATAGATTCTAAACTTAGATGAGTTTTTGAACTAAATCTTTAACATCCCCTTCTATACTGTATTTTATTATTTCACTTGGTTATATGTTAAATTATAACAATACTCTCACTATTTTTTAAAATTCCTCCATTAGCCATGGAAGAACCTAAAGAGGAATTTTTATAATGTTATTATATAAATAAGAAAAAATCGTCTCTTTTGTTCCTGACTACCCAGGGCCCATGTCAGCTCTGCTGCCTGCATGCCTCAACACATCACCTTGCACAAGCCCTGGACAGCTCTGAGTGCCTGGACCCACCTCTTTTGCACCTCTCTGCCCTCCCTCATCATCTTATTGGTCAGCCAACCAGGACTCGAGGTTGAATTAGTCCCCTTCTTTGTGCCCACCTAATAACTGGCAATGTGCATTCCATGGCACCTGCAGTTATTTTATGCGTCGTTTCCATCTCACTACTCCAGGTCCCTAAGGGGGTAGGGACCAGACTGCGCTCTTCTTCTGGCACACAGGAAGCACATAGTCATGTCTCTTGAATGAATGAAGAGAAAAACTAATTAACAACCCAATGGCAGGAAATAATTCTTGGAGATGATTGTGAAGTAAGGAGCTACTGCGCAAGAGCAGCACTTATTAAAATACTGTACATTTTGGTAAGGAGATCTCTCCTATGGAACATTAAATATCAATCTTACATTCTCTTCCCCGAGGAAAAGAATTTCCCTGCGGAACTCTGTGTTTATTCTCTTTCTGAAAATCAACAACATTATTAAAAGTAGTGAATAACTGGATGTGGTGGAGCAAGCCTATAATCCCAGCGGCTCAGGAAGCTGAGGCAGGAGGATCGCAAGTTCAAAGCCAGACTAAGGCAAAAACAAGGAGCTAAGCAACTCAATGAGACCCTGTCTTTAAATAAAATACAAAATAGGGCTGGAGATGTGGCTCAGTGATTGAGTGCTCCTGAGTTCAGTCCCCGGTAACCCCCAGCCCCCCAAAAAACTGAATAGCAAGATGTAGTGGCGCACACCTGTAACCCAGTGACCCAGAAGGCCAAGGTAGAATGATCACAAGTTGCTGACCAGCCTAGGCAAATAAGTAAGACCTGATTTCAAATTAAAAAATAAAAAAAGAAAACTTTGTTGTAAAGTGCCCTGGGTTCCATCCCTAATACCACTCTTCTATGCTGCCACACACAAAATATAGAATACACGTGCACTAGGAATTAGTACTATGGGTTCTCGCCTTATTACAAGGACCAAGCTTAAGAGGAAGCTACACATCTAAGTTTTCAGCTTAGAAATGATACTGAACTGGCAGTGGTGACCTGGACAGAGGGCGGATGCCATGCTACAGGAAGGGCAGACATGTTCTAACCCAGGCAGAGTCTTCAGGTGCCATCCCTGACCGTAAAACTGAAACCAGTCCATGACCAGAGAAATCTTGGATTGAAAAGAAGAGCTCTTCTGGGATGAAGGAAATAGCGTGACCTATTTAATTCTATTTTGGTCAGGAGAAAAATCAAGCACAATAACTAAACCAAGGAAAAATCATTTTCATGTATTTTAAAGTCATATATAAAAATGTGATTTCAGTGTTGAATACTTTTAAAAAGAGGTAATCATGCTATGTGATATAAAACTTCACCTTAATTAGGGTAATAAGTGGTTATTTCAAAATGTAATAAGTTTTCATATACAATACACTGTTAAAAGCTTAGTTGAGTCTTACAAGTATTATTTTGAGTTTACAAAACAAAAAGCTAAAAAAAAGCCTTCAGAAATTTATTTTAGCTGGGGTTCTGTGTAATATCATCTTTGTCAATGTAGTATAAATTATGAATATCATTAGTGACTATAAACATATACACCAAGCTATTTTAATAATTAAAAAATCATCGATTAATGATTCTAAGTAAGAACTCTTTCCCATGTCACTCTAATTCAACACGGTTTATTTTATTGAATCATATGCCCAGGAGCTTATTATGGCTGTTAGGAATGTACTAGTGGCTTCTGAACGAATGTCACTGCTTCACGTCATTCTTTGGAGTAGGTGACTGTAGCCTAAGTCCAACTCTGCCACTTACTAGCTGCACAATTTTGAGAAAGGTCACTAACCTCTCTAAACCAAAATTTTACAATTTCAAAATGGGAATTAAAATGTATGTTTCAAATGGTTGTGGGAAGATCAACAGACAAAAAAGAGTAAACTATTTATTTCTTCAGCTGTGTCTAAACTTCTATTATACTCATCTACTTAGTTTTCTTTTTTCTTAATTTTTCAGTTCAAAATGTCTGCCTTTTTTCTTTTATCATACTGAGAATTGAACCTAGGGGCACTTTACCATTAAGCTACATCCCAAGAACTCTTTATTTTTTGTTTGGAGATAGGGTATTTTGTCAGGTTCCAGAGGTTGGACTCAAACTTGAGATCCTCCTGCTTCAACCTCTGGAGAAAATGTTTATTTTTTTCTATATTTTATAATTCTCTGCTTAAACAATCTATCCTATTTTTAACTTTCTTAATTATGATATGCACAGTTAAAAAGATTAGTTACTATCTGATTCTACTATGGCTTTCTATTCTTTTTCTTTTCTTTGTCATAGTGATTTCTTACATGCCTATAATTTTGGATTATTTAAAACTATGCATGAAATTATTTTGAGATCCATGTAGTTGTATTTCACTAGAGTGAATTTATATGTATTTTCTGAGTATCAGATAAATCAACAATTCCAGACTACCCCTCATCCCACACAGAACAGAGAGATGGAGCAGATGAGTGGCTTCCTCTGAGAGTATAGCATTTTGGGTTCCAACCCAAAGCCTAGGGACATCAGCCACTTATACCAAATTTGCTGGACCTTAAAGGTCATTTTTCTTTTCCACTTTCCCGAGCTCTAAATTTCTTTCAAGACTATCTTCAGCTTCTCTGCTACCTTCTTTAGGAATTGAGAGAACCATAGCCACCTTTCTCAATCAGGGTTCAAAAGAGAAACAAGCCTGATGTCCAAAGGCAGCCCTGTGTATAAAATGAGAGTATCTGGTCTACCAGAATAATTCTTTTACTTACAAAGTGATCATTTTGTCAACTTTCTTATTCAAGCATAAAATAAGTCAGAAACAGGTATGAACGTGAAGCTCACAGCTTAAGAGATTTTCACCAAGTGAGCATGGCTGGTTACCACCAGGTGTGACTAGCACCAGGATCAAGAATAGACCATTGACAGTCCCCATAGCACTTCTTGCATCTTTCCTGTTAACATCTGCTTCCAAAAGTAAGCACTATCCTGCCAATTGCACTGGTGAGTTCTACTTGCTTTTCAGTTTCATGTAAATGGAACCAGAGTGTCCACTGTTCTGTTGTCAGCTCTCTCTCATTCAACCTTGTTTGTAGGATCCATACATGCTATTACATACAGAAACAACTGCTTTCTCCTCACTGCTTTAAAACTTGCTGTCTGTGATGTTTTATATCCCTTCTACCATCGAAAGACATTTTGCCCACCCCACGCTGACACAAGTGCCCGACACATGTGCAGCTCTGCGAGGCCCTGGGAAAGGGTGTGCTGGCCTGTAAGAGATGGCGGCAGACACTCTGCCCAAGTGCTGTGTGAACTGGTTTTCTTACACAGTGTAGGGAGAGCCTCCTGGGCTTTCCCCCAGCCAAATCCTCTCTTAATACAGATTAAAATCCTCTCTCCAGTACCAGCCCTTCTGTCAGGTGGGGTGTGAATAGTCCCTGATGTCATGCTTTTCACATGCTAACACCTGAGGACCAGTAAGGATTCTCCCTGAAAGACAGAGTTCCACTGGTAAACAAAATTAGATTTCTGGTTTTACTTTTTAAATATTTTTGTTGCATTAGGAATCGAACCCAGGGTCTCACACATGCTAGGTAAGCAATCTACCTCTGAGCTACACCCCAGCATGCAGAATTAGATTGCTGAGCCAATGATAACAAAAATATTCCTTTATTACTTTTATGGGTCAGGTACTATTCTAAGTGCTTTCCATATGTCAATTCATTTAACTTCATAACAACCCCATGAGATAAGCACTGATGTATACCCATTTGTAGACTAGAAACTGAGGCACTGAACAGTAATGCAATTTGATTGAGGTTATACAGCAATTAAAGGCAGGGCAAAGACTTGAAAAGAGTCAGTGTGGCTCTCCAATCTGCCCGTTACCACCAGGAACAGCTTGTCTACATGGAGCAGACTTAGGCCTGTGCTGCAGTGACTTCCGCGGCGTGCCAAGACACACTGCTAGGGAGCGGGCCTTCCACGCTACTGCACAACACAGCGAGGTGCCTGCATCTTACTGCTTCATTTTACTTTGTTCATTTTAAACCACAATAGTCCCTAAGGATCTTTTAAGAGTCCATGTCCTTTTATGTACCTCACACTCCAATCTACCTATAAATAAATAAAAATAAATGTGTAAGGATAAAGATGATAATGTCTCATCAATAATTTACAACTACCAACATTCTCCTGGTTGGCTGCAGTGCAGCAGAGCTTTCCATGGGTGTGCACCTGTGAGTGTCCACGGGGGACATCCCACCAGCCCTTTCTGCCTCAGTGCCACAGTCCTCTCACCTGCTGGGTTCAATGGCACATGTTCTTTGGTCCCTCTAAGTATTCTTTGCAAATAACTCAATTACATGGGTTCTTATCTTGAAGGTTCAGTGGGTTCTGCCTCTGTATGGAGACATCTAACACTTGATTTCTTCTTATACATTGGGCCCTGCAGATAAAAAGACACACCCTGTACCATCAATGACTTAAAATCCAAGGGGAAACGATGAGACAAGGAGTAACTACATTGTTCTAAGACAAGTACTCTGAAGAAGACATGTACACCTGGATCCAGAAAATGGACCACCCACCTAAAATTGACAGGGGGCTCTTCAGAGGATCCAGAGGAAGAGGGAAGACCATGGCAGGAGACCACATATGTCACCACGTTAGCATAAGAATTATTTTGCGCTGAGGGCAAATGAGAACAAAAAGATCTAAGCAAACCTCTCTGCCCTACCCCATCTGGAAGTTAGACATGAGTCTACAAGTGTCCCTCCTCTCTCTATCAGCAGGGACAAAGGTTGATCACTAAAGACAACTCAGAGCCTTTTGAGCCTGAGATGGCACCAGAGGAATTTACATCACTCTACTCCCACTTATTTGCCTTGCCCCAAGTTGCTGCTCTCAAGACTCAAAGTCCTTCTCTTTTGTCTGGTTGCTTCCTAAAAATGCACTGTTGCTTATTGAAGTGCTATATATAAGACACCTCTTCAACAGTCGCTCATTCCCTGGGTATTTCCTATGGAGACAAGAAGAAGACATGCTACTGAAGTCCACTGCTCTTCTTTAGTTTCATAGGTCCACCCCCCGCCAAGAACGCGGGGCTGGGTGGGGGTGACGATCTTTTCTTCCCTGACTCTGTTCCTCTCCAGACTCTGTTTCCTTGAGGACAGAGACTGAGTTCTATGAACACTACTTAAATGCAAAAGAAAAATGATAAAATCAGGATGCCTGGTTCCTGTAGAAAACCACTAATCTAGAGGTTCTCAAGTGCTCCTGCATGCCCAGGTCTGATTTACCTGATGGATGTGAGCCACTGTCACATTAGCTTAAATGCACCACCACCACCTGGCTAGATGGAAATGGGGAACCTGATCATGAGGGCAGACAGTGTTTCCATGCTGCAGTGACAATGTCATTTTAGAGCCCTGCACTCCCTCCCTACATGAGACACTTTTTGTTGTTGATTTTGCTTAAGGTGAAAGAGGTGTGTGTGGGGGGGAACACCTTTATACTCACATATTTAAAATATGGAATTATTTCCTACAGTTTATTTGAATTATTCTCCAAATAAGTCAACCATTCAAGAAATTTAGGAAAAAGATTGACTCAGGAGGCTCTTGGTAGACATTTCCAGTAAACTACATCCTGCTGCTCTTCCCCTTGCTTTTGGTAAAGTGAAAGTAAAAAATTATAAAACCTTCGTCTTTTTTATCTAAAATAAAAAGGTGTCCCTAGGCTTTTCAATTCACATTTAAAATGCATTTTCGTAAATAACCTTTTCACAATCTGCACTGTTTTAATGAAATTTCTCACTATGGAAAACAAGATAATTGAAGCAGTTTAGAGATTAGTTAACTGTCAAAAATCATGCCAGTAGTCACTGTACTGGGAAAATCAGCTGGTGGTACAGCCCTCATCTTTATAAAAATCCCTGAACTGGTCATGTAATTAAAACTTCAGGTGAGCTCTGCCTTTGTAAAAAGAATGAGGAGGATTATGACCTCACTGAGTCTACACAAAGCCCACATGAAAGAATAACACACACATTTAAAAAGGACACTTGGTTTTCCCTGAAGGCCACCTCCCATGTCCCTTGTTACCAACATTTCGGAGTCACAATGGAGGCAGTGATGGCCCCTGTGTTCCCATAGGCAAAGCTCCCCTGGTGACTCCTCTCACAGTGCCTAGGTATCATGAAGCCAGAAGGCACAGGGAGGTATACCTGCTCCTGGTGCACAAGGCTCAGATCTCTGCTTCTGTCCCCAGTGGTCCGTGACTCTGGGAACCTAGATGAAGTCCATTCTCAAGGGTGTACCGTCCCTTTACGATGAAGCTCTGTCTGCTCCTCATACCAGAGGTGTCTTTAAACTCTTTCCTGGGGCATATCAAGAGCCTAGAAGTCCCAGTGTGGGTCTCTTCTGCCTCCCTGAACCCCTTATCATGACAATAGCCACTCTTACCTGTTTCTATCATTATTAAAATGCTCTCTTTGTTTATTTTATGATGTTCTTCTCAATAACAAGGTTTCTATTTGATTAAAATAGTTTTTAGTATAAAAACCATCCTTAGATTCTCAGTTTCAACAGAAAACACTCAATCCATTACAGAATTTTCAAGTTGGAAAGAACTTCGTCGAATATAACCTGTAGACCTACTAAGCTCAAAAAAACTAAAGCCCCAAAAGGCTAAATAATTTTTGTTAAGAATGTATGAATCTAGATAAGGAACATGGTCACCCTGAAGAGAACCATCAGAAACCATGTACTGTGCCTCTCAGAATGACAGCCTCTTTACTAAGTATACTGTCTCTCATTTATTAGCGCACTATGTGAACCATATTGGTTTGTTAAAACTGGCTTAAAATCTTTGATTTGACTTCACCAGGTGTGTGGGGAACACGATGTAAGAATTAGCTGGCATTGATGAAGCCAACTTAACCATTCTCACACTTATTTCCAAGACACCAGCCCTGCAAAGATAAAAAACCTCCTGCCTGACAGGAGCCCTCAGTCCACTGGAGGTGAAGACGAGCAAGCACAGAGACAGTGACAAGGCTGAGATGGGACGGAACGTGCCCCTGCTTTCCTTATGAGCTATGGGCAGTTGGTGTTTTGGATGAGTCCACAGGAGGACCCAGCAGACCAGTCGCCACACTGAATGTCTGCCTGACTGGAGAGAAGTGAGCCTCAGAAGCAGCTGAGTATCCCCAAACAGGCCAGTTGCTGCAGAATGAACTCCATGTCCTGAATGGCTGTGAGCCTGAAAGCCTCCCCTGGCTGACCTCAGTGATCACCGCAGTGACCCTGCTTTTCTGCCTGCTCTGTCTTTGTTCCCAGAGCTGCCTCTTGAAGCCCTCTCCTGGATTCTCTGTAACGCACACTCCAGCGTGTAAGACACAACGCTCGACTTGAAAGTTACAGACACCAGTGCTTATGACTGGAATGAGATAAAAGAACTTGCAGTTGCCTCAGTCATGATGCCAAGGGAACCATTCATATTTTTTAGTGAATTAAAGTGAATGAAAGGAATGTAGCTTGTGAACTTATTATTATTCAATAAATTCTGACAATGTGGAAAGGCACACCCAAACATGTCTAGTCTATGTTAACAGCATAGCTGGCTCACAACCATGGACAAAGTAAGAGAGGCAATTCAGAGAATTCCAAGAGCACATGGAGAGAGACAAAGTATGGAAGTAAGTCCCACTCCTGTGTAAGTGCTGAGGGTAGGAGAGGAGTAGAGAGAAAACAGGAGTTCTCCTTGTAGTCATTACTAGCATGAATGTTTGGGTTGTAAAAAACAGAAAAATTACATTGAAAATGATATCGAAATCACCTTTCAAAATGGGGTGTGTGTGTGCTAAAAAGGGCTTGTGTGAGATTCTAGCTGCTGCCTGAAATGTATACTCTGGGCCCCTTCGCCTGTGACCTCAGATACCTGCAGCAACCTAATCACGTATATAAGCACAGGGCACCTAGAGTTTCCAGATTACCGAGGTCACGGGACACTTCCATTCCTCTCATGCAGTCTTTCTTGACCTTCTTTGGCATCTTGGCCTCTGCTCCTTCTCACCACACAAGCTCCCACACTTCCTGCCCTCCTGTGAATGACAACTAGAGCTATCTCGAAGATCCCACCTCTGCAGTTTGAGATTTAACTGACTGACAAGGTTCTTCAGAGCCATGAATACAGCTATGAGGAGAGTGTTGGAGGGACACACATGTACTCTGATTGCACGTCTGTTTGCATGCTGACCCTATAGAATGCACCAAAAACTGTTCCGCTTTAGACATCTATACATGTGTCTTTCTATATAATTCCACCACTGTTTAACTCTGAAAGTACTCTTAGTGAATGCATTCTTGGCTACACTAATTTTCCAGTTATCTAATTATCTGTATATAAGTAATAAATCAATGTGATTTTGGGAAATGGATGCTTCTTGTTCTCAAAGAGAGATGAGTTACTGTAATTATGTCCAATTTTTCTAAGTTAAAAGTAGACCACAGGCCCGAGTTTGTACTTGAATGCTTAAAAAACACATCCATTGTCTATTTTCTTCTTTTGGGGGGGAAAAAAACCTAATCATGCTGAATTACCTCGTTTTCTTACGTTTAGATGACAAGTGCTCACAAGAAGAGGATTTGGTCTTGCAATGGCTAGCCTGCTCTAGTCAAGTGAGTACTGTGGAAGCCAAACATACTCTTAGAACAAGCATCCTGTGGGTCAGATACACTTATCTGCCAATTGGTGTTCTTCTCCATGACCAGCACTCAGGGAGTCTTTTGTGACAGTGACTGATAGAAAATGACTAGTTCAGATGACATTATGAAGGATCACATATATCTACCAACTCACTTTAAGAAAAATCAGTTCACCTTCTAGAGGCCCACTGCCTGCGAATGGCCAGACATCTCAGCTGGGCTAAGGAAGCACATGCTTTCAGTGGGTGTTAGCTATTTGCCAAAAAGAAGTAGAACACATCCTGTCAGCCATGTCTTTCCTGGGCCTAGGCCTGCACGAAGATGCTTTCCACTCCAGGAGGGGTGATGTGAAGAGCAGGATCTTCAGGCCTGATATGCACACTTTCTCACAAAGTAGCACTTGTGCCATGAGTTCAAAGAACAGAATTCCTTCCCCACTTTTCTGTTTTAAATAAGCAACTGTGAGATTTATTTTTCATCTTTTATTTTGGAAATAATGGCTTTGGACAGATGTTATATCAATGTTTAAAAGGACAGCAAATGGAGTTGTTAAATATAATTATACCTGTTCTATAGAAGTAAAATTTTTACTACTATGAATGTAGTTCAAGAACCTCTTTTTTGGCAGTGCTAGAGTTAAAATCTAACTCAGAGCCTGCCACAGCTATGCAGAACTAAGCCCCCAGCCTCAAAGACATTATTAAAATTTGCATTTCTGAGTTACAAAGAAATGACAAGCCCTTCTCAGAGACGAGGATGCGCTGAAATTTATTGTTTTTCTATGTGATCCTGGGATCAAACTCAGGGCCTTGCACACGCTATGCAAGACAAAATAAATGTAGCTCACCAACTGAGCTACATTTCAGTCCTTTTTCTTCTTAATTTTACTTCTGAGACAGAGTCTTGCTAAGCTGCTCAAGCTGGCCTTGAACTTGTGATCCTCCTGCTACAGCCTCCCAAGTAATTGGGATGATGGGCAGGTACTACTGGCTGAAATTCTTAAATAGTGAAAATGTTATTTTTATTTTTGCTGATATGTGTAGTGATAATTCTTTGTTGTTGTTGTTTGTTTTTTAGTCCTAACCCCATCCCCTTCTTCTTAATAGTTCTCTCATCTATGTACTTAATTAAGATAGTTTAAGCAGAGAATCATGGTGATCCTCATGAGGAAAATGTAGCAAGTCTCTGTATAAGGCTGTTTACCCTGAGAACATTACTAGTGGGCCAGGAACTGCTCAGAGCTGTTGAGTCAGTTGATGAGGGACTCGAACCAATGCTCTAGAGAACAGGCAAGCGCAGTGACTCGCCACCCAGCCACATGCTGGACTGTGCACAGACACTGGGAGGAAAAGGGACTCGCACAGCAGGCACCTGGCCAGCTCTGCAGCAGCCACGTTAAAGCTCAGAGCTGAGGATGCTCCATCCTTCCTTCCCTCACAAACACCCACTGAAGACCTACATGGTTCAGTGTTCTCTGTGTCCCTTGCAATTCAAGAATTCCTAGCTTAAACAATGTGCTGGACATTGTATTAGCTGCTGCAAATGAAATGGTGATGGTGGGGGAGAAGGCTCCACCCTAACAGAATTTAGAATCTAATTTATGATAAGTCTGGTTCAGTGTAATACTTTCCTAAATTATTTTTTTATTGATTAAAAAGATGACAGCAGAATGCATTACAATTCTTATTACACGTATACAGCACAGCTTTTCATATCTCTGGTTGTATATAAAGTATGTTGACACCAATTTGTGTCTTCAGACATGTTCTTTGGATAATGATGTCCACCACATTCCACCATCCTTGCTAATCCCCTGCGGCCTTTCTCTCCCTATCTAGAGTTCACCAATTCCTCCCGTGCTCCCCCTCCCTACCCCACTATGAGTCAGACTCCTTGTATCAGAGAAAATATTTGGCATTTGTTTTTTTGGGATTGGCTAACTTCACTTGGCATTATCTTCTCCAGCGCCATCCATTTCCATGCAAATGCCATGATTTTATTCTCTTTTATTGCCAACCACTTGGTATAGTCACTTCTTTGTGTCATGGGATCCTTTTCTTTTTCTCTTGGTACTGGGGATTGGACCCTGGGGCACTTAACCACTGAGTGCACCCCTATCCCTTTTTATTTTATATTTTGAGACAGGGTCTCATTAAATTGCTGAGGCTGCCCTCAAATTTGTGATCCTCCTGCCTCAGCCTCCTGAGTTGCTGGGATTACAGGTGTGTGCCACCATGCCTGGCTAGATTCCTTGGCTTTCCAAATTGGTATCTTTTTGCATACCCACCCTAGCCACAGAAAACATAGCAACAAAATAAATACTTTTCTAAGTTTTATTCCTGCCCCCCATCCACCTTCCCAGGTGGCAAAGCTAAGTGTGTTGTGTCAGTACCTCCAGGAGTTCAAACAGTTTAGACCAATGTCTGGAGGTATGCCAGAGACTGAAAAGCCGTCTTAGAGGGGCTGGGAGGAAGGAATCCTAACAAAGTTTGGTCAGGAGAGGAAGATGAAGCCAGCAGGGTACAGGGGACAAACAATGTTGCTGAGGGCAGGCAACTGTGAGTGGGGTGAGGGGTCTGTCTACTCCTGACACAAGTTCCTAAGATACAGTGTTCAGCTCTTGAAGCTTTCACAACTGTGCACAAGGGCTTACAAAACGCTAGACTGAATGGTGAAAACCCTTCTTCTTGGATATTAATCTCAAAAAGCATTCTCAGGGATACCAGACACTACACTGAGTGCGTCAGTGATAATGTTTACCATCAGAACCCCCCGTAGTAGAGATTCACCCACGAGTGAGGGCTGTGATAGTGTCTGCCTTCTGTGTCCCATAATGCCACCTAAAGCACACATGGAGAAGCGAACAGCATGGTTTAAAGTGCGGCAAACACTGTCAGTTGTGTGAGCTTGTGAAACTGCCCCTGCTGCATACCAGCCAAATTAAGGTAAGGAGGGGTGATATGGCGGCCTATGTCAAGGGACACCAAGGTGGGGCAGCAAGAATGCTGGCCCTAGGCTGAAATTGCAGTTGCACTGATAATCAGTGCCTAGAAGTGTCAGCTGTGAGTTCAGGACTCAAAACACGAGGATTTCCTTGTTCAGAGCTCTTTGTCAGGGCAGCTCCCTGGTAGCAGATGGGAAGGAAAGCACAGCAACTTGGGAGATTATTTTGCAATTCAATTGTTTCAAGGTCTTTCCTATTATTTATCCAAAATAAATAAATAAATAAATGGACAAAGAAACATCAGGCATGGTAGTGCAAGCCTGTCATCCTGACTGTTCAGGAGGCTGGGGCAGGAGGATACAAGTTCACGGCCAACCTGAGCAACTCAGTGGGACCTGCCTTAAAATAAAATGAAAACCTGGGGATGTGGCTCAGTGGTAGAGCATTTGCCTAGTATGCCCAAGTCCCTGAGTGCAGTCCCTATTACTGCAAATAAATGAACAAATATTTAAAAATCTGATATATTTTAAATCAACAGCAAAACCAAACCTTTTGAGTTTCATTTGCTTTTCCTTTCCTGGACAATAAAACTTTGAATTTATTCATTTAATTTATTTATAAACTAAGTGCAGAGGCTAAGACAGAGAATATGAGACATCCAGGAGTCCCCACTGAGTAGAAGGGTCAGTTAATCCATGTAAAGAAGGCAATGCTACTCCTTCTGCAATACATGAAGTACAAAGCCACATGTTCAATCAAATCGCCTCACACCAAATTCATGGCAAAATGTGGCCCAGTCTGGCTTCCAGACACTTCTACTACCTGCTACACTTCTATCTGCTACCAGGAAGTTGCCCTGTGGAAAGAAACAGCCAAGCCAAGGCGGACATAAGATGACAACGGGTCTGCCTGAGGGGCTCGGAGAGCAGCAGCCCTCTATCAAAAGCACTTACTGCTTTTGGAAACTCAAAATCTGGGGAAAAATGTGAAGTATGATTACTGTAAGATAAGAATATTAGGAAGAACATGTTCAATTGTAAGATATAAAAAGAGAAGAGTTAGGGACCACATTCTTCTGCAACTGAATAACAAAATGATGAAACTGTGTATTATGGACTTTGTTAAATAAGTCATTGAGCTCTCAGTATGATGTCTGTTAAAGAAATAAAAGCTATCCACCCCTGCACTACCAGAAGTTCAGTCTAGGTGTGAGAGAGACATCATGTAATAACCGTCATAAAGCCCAGTAGGCTAGCTGCTACCACTTTTGAATTTCTCTAGCAACAGCTGGCCTAAGTCTAGAAGGAGAAAGAAGAGACAGTCAGAATAGGAGAATTTTTTTTTTTTTTTTTTTAGAGAGAGAGAGAGAGAGAATATTTTAATATTTATTTTTTAGTTTCCGGTGGACACACATCTTTATTTTTTATTTTTATCTGGTGCTAAGGATAGAACCCAGCGCCCCAGGCATGCCAGGCGAGCGCGCTACCACTTGAGCCACATCCCCAGCTCTAGGAGAATTTCTTCCAGGCTGAGCAGGCAGCATGAGCCAGTTCTGGAGGCCTAGGAGGACAGCATGTTTGGGGAATTATAATACCTTCAGTATGTGCAAGACAAATTGGTTACAAATAAAGCTCAAGAGGTTGTTGGAGGCCAGGGAATTACCAAAACTTTCTGGAAACCACGCAAAAGGTGCGGAGGACCTAGGAAGAGACCTACAAAGAGTCAGAAGGGAGAATCTGCCAGGTCTTGCCTGTTACTATCACAGCTTGGTTCTCAGTGACCCCAGTTCTCAGCGTCTCCCTTCAATATCTTCAATTTAACAATACCAGCCATGCATCCAGTTTCTGTTTTCCATGTATGTATGAGAAACTAGGATGCTACAATAAGAATCCCAAGGGGTCTATATTCTTTAAGAATTCCTATTAGGCATGGTGGCTCATGTTTGTAATCCCAGCTCCTGGGGAGGCTGAGGCAAGATTGCAAGTTAGAGGCCAGCCCAGACAACTCAACAAGACCCTGTCTCAAAATAAAAAATAAAAAGGGTGGGGATGTGGCTCCTTGGTTACGTGAACCTGAGTTTAATCCCCAGTACCAAAAAGAGTCTTTTCTGTTTCCTTGCTTTTCATGGATCTATTTTTTCATGGTTATATTTTTTTTTCCTCTTATGTTAAGGCTATGAACTACAGTAAAGAATTAACAGATAAATAAGTTAAAAAACGATTTGCATCAATTTTAAAAATAGGGAATTTTTGTTTTCTTCATGGAAAACAACGAGTCTCTACCTAGCAGACACCTAAGGGAGACCTGAGGGCAGGACCATTGCAGAGTCTTTGGGCAATATTCTTTCTAATGACTGACCCGCTCAGAGGCACATTCATGGTGGAATAGGAAGGCCTGTTACCCTGAACTTAGGTCAGGGCTGAGGACCCCTCTTCTGGACAGCTCCCACACTCAGTTCCTTCCCAGGCTCAGGATGAGGCACAGGCCAGGCTGTGTCTGTGTCTCTAGTACCAGGGGCCTACTCAGCCTCCATGAATGTTTGCTGCAATAAGGCACAGTATTCAAGAACTAAATAAGGTGAGGGTCTCCACTTTGCTACGCCATCCAGAGCTATGTCTAGACCGAGTCATCCTGACCAACAAAGCTGTCATTTAACACGGCCACTCACATACTCTCCGTAGGTCTCTTGTGTCGGGGGTGGTGGTGGAGGTCTGTACCCAGTGGGGGGCACCCCTCTTGCTCTGGGAGTGAGAAGGCCTCTTCCCCGATTCACTGGCCCCCGGGTAGACAGCACTCCTCTGGGAGCTGGAGTGCCACGGGGCACACCAACACCAACTGGCCGGGCGGTGACTCCTCCTCTTCCCCTGCAAATGAGAGGTCAGATTAGCAGCACTTGTTATATTTTCTGAGAGTCTATTCTTCACATATGTCCATAGATGAAACAAATTACCATTCTATATTTCCATAAAAGGTAAAAAGGAAATCATAGAAAAGAGCCAAAACAAATAAGAAGCAAATATCCACCAAAAGGAAATCCAGCTACTTGGGCAATCCAGTACAACATGGTCACGTCAAAGAGATGGAGACACAGACTCTGGTTCATAGAAAGAGCAGGCCACTGTGACCTCTGGGGAAGCCATGACTTCAGTTTGATGTCATGCCAAGACCCAAATGTCACTCTAACACGAGGTAAGCCTCACCTTGCTTATCTCTGGACAAGGAAACTGAGATTTTCAAACTGCCTGAAAACAGGTAGCAGAGCCAGGGGCCAAGATATATGCCACAGTTACACCAGGGAGAACAAAAACCAACCAGTGGTTTCTAAGGGAGAAACAGGAGGGAGCATCCCTGAGGGTGCAAAATCACCTGGTGCCAACCACCACACAAGCAGGAGAGCATAGGGCAGCACGGCCTGCGGGGGAAGCGTGTGACACTGCCCAGCGGCTGCACTGAGGGCACTCCATCCCGTCTGCGTGCTGGAGCAGGGAAGGAGTCGGGAGGCACTGCCAGGGCACACAGTGGGCAAAAAAGCCTCCTGATGGCCTATACTGAGGCAGAAGTTCAGTGCTCTTATTTGGAGCTCAAGTGAGAAGGTTTCACTAGAGTCTTGTGTTACTTCTCACTGTGGGATTTAATTTTCAATTGTTTACACCCTGTATCAGAAAGACATCCTAAAGTGAACAGTGGGACCACTCGTGAAGACTGCATGCAGTAAAAACATCCCACCACGAAATTCCCAAGCAGTGACATCTACGTGAACACTCCCACAAAGCCCAACCCAGGCAATTCAGTCATAAACAGAACAAGAACTGCACTAGCGAAAGAGTATTTTAAATGGTCAACACTTGATCAGAAAGCATACAGAAAAGTGCTACTGTATTTTCTCATCTACTAAGTGATTATCACATGCCAGGTCTGAGGGACACAATGGCTTTTGCAGATTAACATTTTAATAAGGAATAACCCAAGTGAACAAATAGGGCAATTCAGTTTGGAAAATGCTACAAAGTGACTGAGACAGGGTGCTGAGATGGCCACCTCAGAAGACCACCAAAGCCTTCTTTAACAAGGGAACACGGTGCTGAGAAGGGAGCCGGACCACTGACAAGCAAGCCTGCCAGGGAGAAGGAGGAGAGCCCAAAGACATGGGAAGAGTGAGCAGGGCCTGTTTACGGGACAGGAGGAGGCCAGCGTGGCGGAGGGAGCAAGGAGAGTGAAAAGGTGGAATGAGACACAGGGAGTGACAAGAGTGGCCAGAACATTCAAGTACATACCAGAAAACGTGAATTTTCTCATAGCTGGAACATGAGGACTTTTTAAATTGTCCTCATATTTTAAGTGAGGACAAGATATAATCAAATTTAATATTGAATGGTCATTATGACTGTAAATAGAAAACAGAGGACTAGTGTAGGTTAGATTGGGAAGGATGGCAAAGGTGATTACAGAAAAATAAAATCGAGGTTTATTTTACATGTAAAATCAAAATGACTTAATGAGGAAGTGGATATGAAGAACTTTATTGAAAATGATATTTTAAAAGTCTGGTGCAGGGGTGCAAACCCATAATCCCAGCAACTTGGCAGGCTGAGACAGGAGGATTGCAAGTTCAAGGCCAGCCTCAGCAACTTAGCAAGGCCCTAAGCAACTTGGCAATCCTGTCTCAAAATAAAAAATAAAAACAGCAGGGGATACATCTCAGTGGTAAAGTCCAGTACTTCCCCCACCTTCAGCAATATTAAGTCATAGGGAGACTCGTTTATGAGTATCTCCAGAAGATTCTTCATACATCTCAGGATTAGAAAGTGCTAGGCTTTGATGGTATATGTTGTTATTTGTTTGTTTCTGTATTATCAATGTTTTTGACATTTAGGTACCATGAACTCTGTACCCAGCTTTGGCCACAGGAAATACAAAGTATAAACTAAAGACCAATCCATAAATTCTACAGAATGTTACAACACGTACTAACCTTTCCCGAGGAGTCTATGCGATTTTCTACCCTAATTTCAACATCAACTTATTTTATTTTCTTATTCTATAGGATGGACCACATTTTTGCAAGTTACACACGTGATTTCCTCTTCATCATAGTTGGTATTAACATGTGTCATAATGAAAACATAACAACAGTGCCAGAATCAAAGCTCCACAGGAAAAGTGGTGGGAGAATGGAAGGAGGAAAAGTATTTCCCTCCAGGCGAAAAACACAAGGGAAGGATCACACCCAGGGGAGCAGGTTGGATTGTGGAACCAGAGGGCCTCGCTTAGAGGCTGTCTCTGTCAATCACAAGCTGTGTGACCTCTGGCAAACAATTGACCTCTCTGGCCTCCCTTTCCTTGTCTGGCCTCCCATACCATCTCAAAGATCATCATGAGGCCTAATGAGTTAACACCTCTGAAGTGCTTAGAAAAATGCATAACCCATAGCAGGTACTCTGCGCTTGCTAAGGTAAGTTCCAGGTCGGGCAGAAAAGGTAAGTAGGATTTAAACACTTGAGAGGAGCAGAGGGAAGAAAAACAGTTGCTGACAAAAGAAATCAGGAAAACAGAGACCTGCGAGGGTGCAGCCCAAGCTGCCGAGGCAGAGCTTAGAGCCCAGAGTGGGCTGGAGGCACAGGAAACAGGGCAAAATAATCAACAAAGAGTGACTTGGAGACAGATTTTGAGAAAAAAAATACACAGGGGCTTTAAATGTCCCTTTTAAGAAAATAAACTTTTAAAACAGGGAATTTAAAATGTTTGGAACCAAGGAAGACCAGAATCAAATGGAAAAATGGAAACACAGAGTGGGTCCTGAGGGTGCCAAGCGCACAAGCCACGTGGTTTCTTAAGTACACGCACCCCTTTAAGGCCAGCTCTACCCACCAGCACCCCATGAACTGAAAACCAGGGTCTGAGACGTGAATGTGAAACGAGTCTCATCAGGAATTTTAGCAGCTTTAAACACAAGCAAGGTAAGGCCACGATCAAGGAAATGGTTTCCCACGTGGGCAGGTGAAAGGCATTTCTCCAGGCTTACATTCCAAAATGAAAAAAGCGCTTGTGGCGTCAGCCCTTGATTTTTTCAACTTGACAGAAAGTGACAACTAAGTTAGGACCTGTCTTCAGGCACAGTGGTTGCCTGAGCAGTGGCACTGACACACTCTACAGCAACTCTGGTGAGGATACCATTCTGCATTTGCATTTTGAAAAAGGAATGGACAAAAACAACCTAAGTGAGACAAGTAACACTGGTTGATTTTATTGTATATGTATATAAATAGAGATATGTAAATATTGAAACAGATTATTTTTAATTTTTTTGGTACTTGAGCTTGAACTCAGGGACACTTTAGGCTGCTGAGCTACATCGTCAACCCTTTTTGTTCCTTTATTTTGAGAGAGTCTCTCACCAAGTTGCTGAGGATCTCACTAAGTTGCCCAATTGCACCTCAAACTTGCGATCCTCCTGCCTCAGTCTCCCAAATTGCTGGGTAACAGCTGTGCACCGCTGTGCCTGGCCACAGAACATTTTTATATACTACTTACTTAAACAAGCTATACATCATGAAAATGAAAGCTTCTGTACATACCCACAGATATAGAAACATCTACCCATCTGCATACAGTCACATCACTTAATGACAGATGCATTCTGAGGAATTCATGTGTAGAGGGTTGTGTCACTGTCTACACACTGAAGAGTGCACTCACACGAACCTAGATGGTAGGACCTACAACAAACCTCCGTGTAGAACTGGCAATGCAATAAGGTTGTTTAGATCAGCACTGCCACAGACAGATGAGCAGTGAGTCACATTATCCTGTTACCATGGCTACTACATTGATAGCTCCAGGCATTTTCCAGCTGCATTACAGTCTAATGGGATCACCATTGTAAATGTGGTCAGTCACTGACTGAGGAGATCTATGCTGAGACTGTATCTCTGTACCTACCTACCTACCTGCCCACCTTCCTATGTCAGTAAAAAGAAAAGAATGCTGGCATTGTGTAAGTGTCAAGTCTGGAAGGCTGTCTCTCTTTGTATGCATCTACATGTATTTTCTGTTCTCTTTTGAGAAGATTTGAATACGATGAATGATGTGAGTCTGACTACCTCGCAGGGTTGCAGAGACAGTTGCTCGGCAGGGCGTTATGTGTGTGCCACACCAAAAGGGAAAGCTCCTAGCCATGAGCACAAACCACATGCTCCACACATGGACAAACAAGCAAAGTCAGTGCCAGAGGGAAGGTACAAGTCTTCAGACGTTGAGAATGTTTAAATATATTATTTGACAGGTTATGTATTTTGGGAAAACGTGCGAGCTTCCATCATAACAAAGTTGAGACTAAGGAGTCAAACCTGTACGCTAAATAATATCAGGCAATTAACCACTACGTGATCCCAATCCTGGTGACCTGCACAGCTTACCTGAATCACAAAAAGGGGCCTTGCAGCTAAGAGAAGGATCTTGAGATGGAGGTCCCCCTGCATTATCCTGCCTTGAACTACCCTATACAACCACATGAACCCTATAAAGTCAGCAGAGGGAGGTCAGGAAAGAGAAGGCAGTGTGAGAAGTGGGAGGGGTCACTGTGATGGGGCCATGATCCAGGCATGCTGGGCTCACCAGACACTGAAGGAGCAAGAAAAGAACTTGCCCTCAGAGCCTCCAGAGGGAACACAGCCCTGCCAACACCCTGCCTCTGAACAAATGATAACTGGTTTTAGTCATGTGGCTTTCATAGCTACAAGAGAATATATTTTTGTATTTTTTATTTTCAGCCACCAAATTTGTGGTAATTTGTCATAGCAGCTAGCAGCAAACTAATATAGTACATAAGTAATTTCTTATGATTTTAGGTAAATTTAATGTTGGAAGAAATAGAAATTACAGAGGCAGTTAGGGTTTGCCGAGTACCTACGTGTACCTTTCCATGAAATCATCAATTAAACCTCTTTTTGACACAGAAACCCCACAGGCTCAAGGCCTATTGCTGACTTGATATCATAGCAGCACACACCTGCTCTGACATTGCTCCAGCTGGCAACTCTCAATAGAGGAAGGAACTTCTCGTTCTCCCAGAGGAACTTGGAGATTTATAAGAACAATATATTTAATAGTTTTATTCAAACTTCTACCTGAAAAAAAATCTATATAGTCACATGATTAAAAGAAAACTCTATTTCTTTATTCCACTGATTGCTTTCAGAACAAAAATGGGAAAACTAAAAATAATTTCCAAATAAAATTGAGAAAGTCATATCAAATTTTTGATTCTCTTTAAAACATTTCCTCATAGAAGTAATCATAGCTGGGTATAGTGGCATATACCTGTAATCCTAGCATCTTGGGAGTGAGGCTAGAAGATTACAAATTCAAGGCTACCATCAGCAACTTAGTGGGGCCTTAAGCAACTTAACAAGACCCTGTCTCAAAATTTAAAAATAAAAAACAATTTTAAAAAGGAGTAGGGAGGCTGGGGATGTGATTGAGTGGCTAAGTGACCCTGGGTTCAATCCCTGGTACCAAAACAAACAAACAAACAAATGTAATCACAAAACAAAGACAGAAATAACAAACAAACAAGCAATCAATCAATGTGTGCCTGGACCAGCCCAAGGATTTCTCACATGCTACAGCACTTGTAAAGAGCAAACTGACAACAGACTTTAGGATACCCACTAGATGCTGGACGTGTCAGAGCACTGGAGGTGTGGCCAAGAACCAGGCTCCGGAAGGGGGAAGGATCAGGGCAAGGCACAAGGAGCCATGGCTCCAATCTGCATATCGATGATGATATTACTTACACATCAAAAAACTGTCATTTTAAAGAATGAACCTTAGAGTGGGTAATAATTTGCCTGAAGTGATCAGGTGGTAAGTGATAAGGTGATAACAGTTAAGCCTAGGAATATCTCCCTCCAAGGTGAATTCCCGACTTGACTTGTGACTTTCAAAGTCTGAACAGTGGCTTCCTACAGATATACTGATAGAGGGGTTTCTGGTTACTAAGATAAGACACGTTGAAACTGTTGCCATGGCACACAAACCTTAAGGAAAAGTAAGCCAATTAATAAACACCTACCTGGTAATTGCTGGGGCTGGCACACCTCTTGTCCGTAGGGTGGGTTTCCCCCTAACCACTGGGACATCTGCATTTTCTGAACCACCATTCAAATATGTTAATTCCTGGAGCTGGGCTTGTCTGATTTCATCATTATAGTCCTACACAGGAAAGAGAAGACAGCATAATCTGTGTCATGTTAAAAATTCTAAAGTATTTAGTGCAAATAGTGAAAAATATCAATAAAAAAGATTGGGAAAATAGTTAAATTCACAAAACAAGATATGAATTTCTTAAAATTAAAACATATTAATGAATTTCTCTAAGAAAGGAAAAGAGAAAAAAACAGTACTTTTCCCCAAGCTAAAATTTCCTGCAATCAACCATCTTTCCTTTCCCTCGGCACAGTTTCCAGGTGAAATGCCTAGGATAAGGTGAAAGCACCAAAAGCACTGTCTGGTGGCTCTGCTCCTTACAGCTCAACTCCGCTAGTGGTCAGTGAGCATCTGAGTCGCCCCAGGGACAGGAAAACAAAGAGGAGTCAGCCACTGTCCTACAGCCAAGGAACTCACTCCAGCAAAGGAGAAAGACACACCCAACATGGCAGCTTCTCTGGTGCACATTCCTTTGTACATTTCCCCTGGGATACTGCAGGAGCTGCAGGAGAGTAGGCATTTTGAAAATGTGATACATAATCTTATTCCTGAAAACCTGCACTTTGATTTCACCTTACATGACTATCAAATGCTCAATTTGGAAACGATAGGAGTCAGCCTTGATTCCTCCCTCTTCCTGACCGCCCTCACTCCACACAATAACCAACAGTAACATGTACAAATATGTCAAATTGTCTCTCGTGTTTTACAGTAAAGGAAGTCCAGGGCCAAAAGTTGAAAAAGAAAACTCACTGAAGGCAGCTGTTGCTAGAAGAGTGGGCTCTCTACAAGAGGTGTTATCTCAGATGAGTGAGGACTAAGCCAGAAGGGCCACAGCAAAGGACAAAATGATTAAAGACTCAAGCAACATTAAATACAGGAAATCAAAAGAGTGTTGTGAGTACTATTTGGATGAAATATGAAAACACTAAAGGGAAAGGGAGAGCAGACACAAAATCATATGAAGCTTTAAGTCGATTTAGAGGCAACTTGGAACGTTCAGAAGGGTACTGAGAAGTCCTTAATGATTTTAAGGAGGTAAGTTGCATATTTAGGTTTGTAAACTGTAAAGATTAATCTAGTATTAGTGAGTACAAATAACATAGGATTGAAAGCACAGTGGATAAAACACTGTGCCCACAGACGAAGCATGCGCTTAAGTGCAAATGGAATAGTTCCAAAGACAAACTCTAAGCCAGGACATCTCATAGGCCTCAATAATTTTCAAAGGTCTAAAATCATTCAAAGTATATTTTCTGCTGATATGGAATAAATTAGAATCCACTGAAGAAAGAAATTTGGGGAATTCACAAATATGAAGAAATTAAAGAATGTAATTTTAAAAAAGATCCAACAATATGTTGGCTTCAAGAGATTCATCTCACAGGAAAAGACATCCACAGACTGAAAGTGAAAGGGTGGGAAAAAACATTTACCACTAACAATAAGCAGGGATTTCCATCCTCGTAAAGAACTTAATTAAAACTAACTTAATAATCATTAGATCAAACTAGAAATGAAAAGAAAAATTAGAAAATATTCTGAGACAAATACTAATGAAAACAGAGCATATTGAGACATATAAGGGTATCTAAAGCAGTACTATGAAGGAAATTTATAGCTTTAAATGATTATGTTAAAAATACAAGATTTCAAATCAATAACCTAAGCTTTCACCTTTACTAAATATGAAATAAAAACAAACACAAAATAAGAAAAAATAATAAAAATTAGAGCAGAATAAACAAAAAATAAGAGCAAAATCAACAAACTCAAAAGTTGACTAACTTTACAAGATTAATAAAATGATAAACTTTTAGCTATAGTAACCAACAATAAAAGACGACTCAGGTTTCTGCAATGAGAAATGAAAATGGGGTATCACCTGAACATCAGGAGTGACAAGGGGAAGCCAGACGTGGTGGCAGACACCTGTAATCCCAGCAAGGGGGGAGGCTGAGGCAGGAGGATCAAAGTTCAAGGACACCTCAGCAATTCAGAGAGACCCTCAGCAATAAACAAAAACTACAAACGTTTATCAATATAGATGATAAAGTTATCAAAAAATACAAAGCCAAATCCAGTAAAAAAATTATATAAAAGAACCAAGTTAATTTATCCCAGAAGTGCAAAGTTCACTGAACATTTGAAAATCAGTTAATGTAAGTTCACAAAAATAAGGACAAAACCACATCATCTCAACAGATAGAGAAGACAACTGTAAGAAAAGTCCATCACTCTTTAATGTTAAAAACACTCAAATAGGAAAACCCACAGTTAAAATCATACTTAAAAAGCAAAGGATGAAAAATTTCATCATAAGGTCAGGAAAAAGACCAAGAGGACTTCTCTTACCATTTTACTTGAGGTTCTGGCCAGAACAATTATGCAACAAAAACAAACAGCATTCAGACTGGAAAGGAGAAACTAAAAAATACTCTGTTCAGAAATGGCTTAAATCTGTATACAGAAAATACTAAGGAATAACACACACACACACACACACACACACACACACACACACTCAATTAACAGAGCTAGCTAATTAATGAGTTTTAGCAAGGCTACAGAATACAAGATCAATATATGAAAATAACTTCCATGTCTTTAGATCAGCAATGAATAATCAAAAAATAGAAATTAGAAAAACAATTCCATTTACAATAACATCAAAATAACACACTTGGGAGTAAACGAATAAAAGATGTGTACATTGAAAACTATAAAACACTATTAAAACAAACTTCAAAAGATATAAATAAATGGAATGATAGCCAATGCTCCTAGATAGAAAGACTCAGGGTTGTTACAATGACCATTTTTTTCTAAACTGATCTTTCCAATCAAGGAAATAATACCAGCTGACTACTTACAAAAATGAAAAAGTTGAGTAAAATTATGAGAACAGAAATAGCAAGAACAATCTTTAAAATAAAAAGCAAAATTGTATAAATGGATGTTTTCCTATTGCAAGACTTAACTACAAAGCTACAAGCAATAAAAACTGTGTGGTGGTGGTACAGACATAAGCATCAATGGAATGGAAATGCAAGTTCATACATAAGTTGCAGTGAACTAATTTTCAAGTAGTCTCTTTTACAAATGATGTTGTAGCGAATTGATATCCAAATCAAAAGTAAATAAATAAATAAAGTGGGATAGGACCCTTCCTTTAACATCATATGTAAAAATTAGACCAAAATGGGTCAGATACCTAAAGGTGCGGGCTAAAATTATAGAATTGTTAGATGCAAACACAAGAAGTACATTTTCTCAGTAGACAGCAAAAGTGTGTTAAGAAACTGAATGACAAGGAGATAATACAAAGTCACAGGAAGTGAGTACAGCATTCACATTCCCTCACTCATCCATATGTATAGAATTTACTAATAATAAAGCCACTAGTAACATCAGAAGTTGTAGTTCTGGGGAAAGGTGAAGTTTGAATCCATTTCAGTGGAATAAAGAGTAAGTACAAATCACAGCACAGAGAAGAAGTTCCTCCTAAGTAGCATGGCTATAAAAAGAAAAGTAAGGTTCAGAGCTTGCAGGGAGGAAGGGAGAATTTCAAGACAGAAGAAATATAAGGATATTTGTGCATGAACAGAAGGTTCAGAGGAGAGAGTTTCCTGAATTATTTATAATTTAGAATTAAAAATCTGAAAAATATTTAGTAAAATTATAACAAAAACACACTGATCTCCATTACTATTCAAAAGTCCAATGTAAAAAAAATGTGAAACTTGTAGAAGGCATTATGAAATAAGAAAACTAATATGAACATTAATCAAAAGGGAGGTTGAAATCTAATACTTGCAAAAGCAAATGACAACTAATTCAAGTTATTTTGATTAGCATAAAGAGTTTAGGATTGGGGGGGGTCTATAATTTACTGTAAACAGAAACTCTTTCCCGGCCTCAGAAGTCCTCTGAATCTTTTGATTGTAATTTTAACTTCTCTATCAGAAGCCCATTAATATGTTCTTAATGATACTAAAATAGCTAAAGATTAATAAATTATTTGCAAATCACATAAACAAAATGTAGATATTTGAGCTAGGTATTTGTGCAGTTAAAAATCGTTGAGAAATTTGATACTTGGTCACATGTAGCTAAATACAGATAGGAAAAAAGGATATGGCTGAGGCCCTGTCCCAAAACACAGTAAAAAATTTAACAGTAAAAACGAAGCACTGCTTTAAGTAAGGCTGAGGTCACTATAATGGTGTCATTGTTATTATGATTTTCTTGGTCTTAGAAATAATGCTTTTAAATTAATAGAGAAACCAAATCATGCATGATGGCTTACAGGCTAATTTCCCCGTTGAAAAACAAAACCATTATAACATCAACATTTTCATCAACTGTAAAGAGCAAAGGTACCACAATTCTTATATATATATACACACACACACACACACACACACATACATACACACACACACACACACACACACGTAGGATTTTCCTCCTCAGTGAATTTACAATCTACTTAACTGTATGTTAATGTGGAGACTGGAAAAAAAGTTTTTAAATTAAATCATTAAAAGTAACTTATTGAAATTCAGTGGGTTCTCTGTTAAGCCTTTACATTTCAGATACATTTTCCAAAATATGACAGTACTTAAGGTTAATGTAGGGATCACTGTTTACATTATAATCCATAAGAGACAATGGGAACATTTATAATTTGGAGGTGTAGCTAAATAATGAAATGTGCATTATGATACTATGTAAATATTAAAAAGAATTAAATAAAACTTCTTATGTTCATAAGGACAAAAGTTGAACACTACATAAGTCTAAAATGTACAGGTAAAGACTGGACATGGGACTTCTGGAAAAATGGGAGCTCAGCACAGCCTCCCTGCAAACACCAATAATAGTCAAGAGTGGTGGCATATCCCGTAATCCCACTGGCTCAGGGGTCCTAGGCAGAAGGATAGCAAATTCAAAGCCAGCCTCAGCAACTTAGTGAGGCCCTAAGCAACTCAGTGAGACCTTGCCTCTAAATAAAACATTAAAAATAAAAAAGTGGCTGGAGATGTGGTTCAGTGATTAAGTGCCCATGGGTTCAACCCCCAGTAGCAAAACAACAAAAAAGGAATAACAAAAACTGACAGAATTGTGGGGAAAAAAACCAGAGTCTGGAACCTCATGGAAGGTATACAACCAACTGAAAAGAAATAATATAATAATATACTCATGAAAAACAGCTAACATGAAGGTAACAAGAGGAAGAGCCTATGGCATTCCTGCCTGGGCATTCATCCCTAGAAGGGTGGTGCATTAGTTCCCCAAGGGTGGGTAAAGCCATGAAAATGCAAAGCTTTGCTATAGGAGGCACTTAATTTACAATAAACGTCTAGCATCACTGTAAATAAATTGACAATTCACAGTTGTTTTATCAATTTTAGTAGCAAATAAACAAGGAAGACCAGCAAATCAGGCAGCCTAATGTTGTCTTTGGCTTATGAGTCAGAAATGTGAGGCTCAGGAAATAAGACAGCTGTGGAGGGCCTTGGTCAGCTCTCCACACACCCTGGCCTGAAGGTCAGTGTGTGCACAGGCTGAGATACCACAGGAATCCAGCACGAAGTAAAAGCCAGGGCAGACATGAAAATGGACTACTGTGGAGGCATGACCCCTTCTACAAGGCTAGGGAAGCCTCTGACACAAAGTTTTAAGCACAACCACTGAGAGATCACTGGCTGACCACTAAGCAATATAGACACTCCTGACAGAATAGGCTTAAAAATACGTGCAGAAAGAAAAAGGATTACAAGAGACAGACGACACAGAATTAGTTCAACTAAAAAAAAAAAAAAAAAAAAATGGTACTGGGGATTTAATCCAGTAGTGCTTTACCACTGAGCTACACTGCCAACCCTTTTGGTCGATTTTGAGGCAGGGTCTCACTCTCTAAGTTACTAAGGGTCTTACTTGTGGCTGAGGCTGGCCTTGAACTTGTGATTCTCCTTTCCCAGTCTCCTAAATAACTGGGATTACAGGCATGGACCACCACACCTTGGTCCAACTAAATTATTAAAGAAATGGAACACAAAATAGAAGCAATAACAAGCTCTGGGACCAATCCACAAAATTACAGCTTTCTTATATTTGATAAAGGGGCTAAAAGCATGCAATGGAGGAAGAATAGCATCTTCAACAAATAGTGCTGGGAAAACTGGAAATCCATATGCAACAAAATGAAACTGAATCCCTTTCTCTCGCCATGCACAAAAGTTAACTCAAAATGGATCAAAGAGCTTGATATCAAATCAGAGACTCTGCGTCTAATAGAAGAAAAAGTTGGCTCCGATCTACATATTGTGGGGTCGGGCTCCAAATTCCTTAATAGGACGCCCATAGCACAAGAGTTAATAACTAGAATCAACAAATGGGACTTACTCAAACTAAAAAGTTTTTTTCTCAGCAAGAGAAACAATAAGAGAGGTAAATAGGGAGCCTACATCCTGGGAACAAATCTTTACTCCTCACACTTCAGATAGAGCCCTAATATCCAGAGTATACAAAGAACTCAAAAAATTAAACAATATGGTAACAAACAACCCAATCAACAAATGGGCCAAGGACCTGAACAGACACTTCTCAGAGGAGGACATACAATCAATCAACAAGTACATGAAAAAATGCTCACCATCTCTAGCAGTCAGAGAAATGCAAATCAAAACCACCCTAAGATACCATCTCACTCCAGTAAGATTGGCAGCCATTATGAAGTCAAACAACAACAAATGCTGGCGAGGATGTGGGGAAAAGGGTACACTTGTACATTGCTGGTGGGACTGAAAATTGGTGCGGCCAATCTGGAAAGCAGTATGGAGATTCCTGGGAAAGCTGGGAATGGAACCACCATTTGACCCAGCTATTGCCCTTCTCGGACTATTCCCTGAAGACCTTAAAAGAGCGTACTATAGGGATACTGCCAAATTGAATTTCATGGCAGCACAATTAACAATAGCTAGACTGTGGAACCAACCTAGATGCCCTTCAATAGATGAATGGATAAAAAAAATGTGGCATTTATACACTATGGAGTATTACTCAGCACTAAAAAATGACAAAATCATGGAATTTGCAAGGAAATGGATGGCATTAGAGCAGATTATGCTAAGTGAAGAGGGAGCCTACATCCTGGGAACAAATTTAGCCAATCCCTAAAAAACAAATGCTAAATGTCTTCTTTGATATAAGTAGAGCAACTAAGAACAGAACAGGGAGGAAGAGCATGAGGAAAAGATTAACATTAAACAGAGACATGAGGTGGGAGGGAAAGGGAGAGAGAAGGGAAATTGCATGGAAATGGAAGGAGACCCTCATTGTTATACAAAATTACATATAAGAGGTTGTGAGGGGAATGGGAAAAATAACAAGGAGAGAAATGAATTACAGTAGATGGGGTAGAGAGAGAAGATGGGAGGGGAGGGGAAGGGGGATAGTAGAGGATAGGAAAGGTAGCAGAATACCACAGTCACTAATATGGCATTATGTAAAAACATGGATGTGTAACTGATGTGATTCTGCAATCTGTATTTGGGGTAAAAATGGGAGTTCATAACCCACTTGAATCAAATGTATGAAATATGATATGTCAAGAGCTTTGTAATGTTTTTAACAACCAATAAAAAAAAATAAGCTCTGGGAAGTAAATAAATCTGAATTCAAATTTGCCACAATATGTTGTGTAAAGTCCAGTTTTCAAAATAAATAAATAAATAAGAGACATGGAACATGTGACTCACTCTGTGGGACCACTAATAAGAAACCATCTTGGAGAGGGCCAGATAGTGGATGTACACACGAAGAGAAGAAAGCCAAGTGCAGTCAATGGCAAACTCACAGAGGAGCTCAAGGCAGACGTGGGACAGTTACACTGGTGAACTTGAAGACTGTCAATCAGAATGGTCCTGTCTAGAACACAGAGAAAACAGGGGGAAGAGAAGCCAGCCTGAGACTTAGGAGACAGCAGCAGCTGTGCCAACAGCCACGTCACAGGAAGCCCAGGTGGACAGGAGGGAGAGACTGAAAACTTTAAAGAAATAATGGCTAAAAGATTCCCTCATTTAAAGAAAGTCATAAATCAATAGATCCAAAAACCCAGCCTAAAAGTAGAATAAACGTATACATCAAAATCCAGTTACTGAAAACCAAGACCACAAAATCTTGACATCGGCAAGAGATAACAAGAGATCATGTGCAGAAACACAATTAAATGGTTAGTGACTCTCTCATCCAAAGTAACAGAGCCAGAAGGCCACAAAGGGGCACATTCCAAGTGCTGGGGAAACTGTCAACTAGAATTACGCAACCTGCTGTTGGCAAAATAGGTGGAATAAAACCGTTCTCAGAAAAACAAAACAAAAATTTTTTGCTAGCAGATCCAGTTTACAAGAAATGCAAAAAGAAGCCCTTCAGGTTCAAAAGAAATAGTACTATTTAAATACCAGAAATTGCAAATGTTTGGGTTAATGTACGAATATTAAAAAAAAAAAACATAAATAAAAGAAAAACTATTCTAAACCATGTCTTCTTCATGACTATAGATGCAAAAGTCCTTAACAAACTATTGGTCAACTATATCCAGCAACAAATAAGGAGAATTATACACCATGACCACGTGAAATGCAAGTTTGGATTTACATATAAAAGTCAACAATGTAATATATAATTAGTGATATAAATGAAGGAGGGAAAAACTTGTGACCACCTCAATGGGAGAAGGAAAGCATTTGGCAAAATTCAACACCCCTGTTTACACCATTTATTCATGATTAAAAACTCAAGAACTAGGAATATAAAAGAATTTCTTTAACATGATAAAGAGTAGCAATAAAAATCTGGCAGTTAAATGCTGACAGGCTGAATGCTGTCCTTTTGATTTCAGCAATATTATCTCATAGAAGGTTCTAGTCAGTGAAAAGATGAAAGGTTCCAGTTCAGGTAATGAAAAGGGAAGGGAAGGGAACTACTAAAGGCACACATCCTGTATATGCCTTTAGAGGAGCAATAAAACCATCTTCATTATCAGATGACAGGATTCTGTATGTCAAGAAATCCTAATAATTGTGTTAATTAGGATTGCATTTAATCATGCTCATGTTTGTATTATAAAACAATGCACTTGATCTAATAAACATGTTCAACAAGGTCATAAGATGGAAGATCAAAATGTAAAAATCAACTGCATTTCAGGGCTGTGGCTCATCAGTAGAGCATTCGCCTAGTATGTTAGAGAAGCTGGGTTTGATCCTCAGCATCACATAAAAATAAGTAAAAATAAAATAAAGGTACTGTGTCCAACTACAACTAAAAAATAAAATTAAGAAATTATTTTAAAAATCAACTGCATTTTAACATAAGTGACCATCTGAAAATCAAATCTAGGAACAATTCTACTGCCAGGCATGGCGGCATATGCCTGTAATACCAGCCACTTGGCAGACTATAAGGCACAGTAGGATCACAAGTTCAAGGTTAGCCTTAGCAACTTACCAAAGACCTAAGCAACTAAATAAGACTCTGTCTGAAACTAAAAAATGAAAAAGAGCTGATGATTTGGCTCAGTGGTTAAGTGACCCTGAGTTCAATCCCTGGTACACCCCCCCCCCCCAAAAAAAAAGGAGGAGGAGAACAATTCTACTTAAAGAAGCATCAAAAAAACACATAACATTTAGAAATTAATTTTACAAAATAAATGCAAGACTGGTACCCTGAAAATCAAAACATTGCTCAGATATTAAATAATACATTTATTATGCTTCAGATATCAAAAGGTTCATGTGTTGAAGGTATGGTCCCCAACCAGCAGTGCTTAGAGTTGGGCTCTTGGGACATGATTAGGTCCCCAAGGCTCTGAACTGAGGGTTTCTTAGCTGATGGCATTACTGGGAGGTGGCTGGAACTGCAATTGGGCCTACAGGGAGGAGGTAGGTCGCAGGAGCATGCCCTGAGAGAATATTTCCCTCCCTGGCGGCTTTCCCTTCCTGGACACTGAGAGGTGAGCAGCTGGCCTCTGCTCCACACCTTCATAATGATATTCTGCCTTGCCTCAGGCACAAAGCACTGGAGGCAGCCAAGAAAGGACTGCAATCCAGAGCCAAAACAAGTCTTGCCTCCTCTGAGTTGTTTTCTCAGGTACTTGTCCGGACAAGGAAAAGCTGATTAACACAATCTTTAAAAAAATATGGAGAAAAGTTTCATATTCATGAATCTGAAGAATTAAAGATAACTTGATCTACAGTTTGAATACAGCCTCTATTAAAATCACACTACGCCTTTTTATGGAAATTGACAAACTGATCCTAAATTATATATGGAAATACAAAGGAGCCAGAATATCCAAAACAAATTTGATACAGAAGAAAAAAGATGGAGAACATATACAAACTGGATTCCAGATTTACTAAAAGTATAAAGTAAACTATAACAAAAGCTACTGTAGAGCTGGGGATGGTGGTGCACTCCTGTAACCCCAGTGGCTCAGGAGGATGAGGCAGGAAGACCATAAATTTGAGGTCAGCCTGGGCACCTCAGCAAGACCCTGTCTCAAAATAAAATACGAAAGAATGAACTAGGAATGTAGCTCAGCAGTAGAGCACCTCTAGGTTAAATCCCCAGGCCTGAAAAAGAAAGAGTAGGCTGCTGTAGTAAGGATGGGAGGGTAAGTCAAAGGAACAGAAGTGAGTATCCAGAAATAAACCCTTACTTTATTTTTAGTTTATTTTCAATAATCGTACCAAGGCCATGCAGTGAGGGAAAAGATAGTCTTTACACTGTCTGGTGCTAGGACAATTGGATATCTATATGGAAAAACACAAATTTAGATCACAACCTCACACAATATACAAAAACAAAAAGTAACTCAAAAGAGACTATAGTTTCAAATGAAACAACACTATAAACCATTTAGAAGAAGGCTGCAGAAAACCTTTGCGATCTTGAGTTAGACAAAGACTTATTTTGGCCAGCCCAGATTCACGGTAGGGAAATCAGACCCCATGTCTTGGTGGAAGACTGCAAAGGTCATAGGATGGAAGGTTTATTGTAGACAGCTCTGCCACCTCTTTCCCAGGAAGGTCACAGTCTTGCCATAGTTGTGTTTTACAGTCATTTATATGAACACATGATTCATGCCTCTCTCTCATCACACACTAAACTCTATCAGGGCAGAGATCAGATCATGTCTTTATCAGTTCACATGTGTCTACCACAGAGTAAGCACTGTTCATAAACTAAATGAAGAAATAAGCTGTCATATTTGCTTGTGGGAACTAGACAGAATAATCATTTTCAGGTTCCAGGTTATTAAATAACGGAACTTCATATCATGGCCTTCTGAAAACAATCAGGACTTAAAACAGTCTTCCTCTATAAATGCAATCCTTCTTTTCCTCACAAATGGCATCATCACAATTCATACGCCTCAGTGCATAAGTCAATCTATCAGCTCAGGATCACTGAGGACCCAGTCCAACCCAGTAAGCTGTTCAGCAGATGTGTCAAGCTTTTCCAAAATAAATTTCTGGAGAGACAAAATGTCAAATGCTCTAGTTTTGTGGAGGTTTTTTCTGTTTTGTTTTTTAATCATGAGCATGCAAATTACACAAAAGTTCTCTTCATCACTGAGATACAAATCACATGAAAGACTTACATTAACTTTTGCAACAAAGGTAGAGATGTATTCTCTTTAATGAATGACTTTTCTAGCAATGTGAGGGTGTCTGAGGGTTAAAACAGACTACCAGTTGTTCACAGGAGAGGAAATGCCTGGCCAAAGGCAGCTACACATGTGCACAGTGTGCTTGCCATCTGCTCACTGCGGTCACATCTGTCATCATATTTGCCATGTGCTGGCATTATCTGTGGGTGTTTCCGCCTCCCCTAAACTACATATTCCTTGAGTGCAGAGGCTACTTTTATTCATGTTTACAGGCCCAACACCAGCACAAGGCTATGTTGTGGAAGGCACCAATGGAACTGGGAAGAACAGTGCCCTTGGGAGGTGGTCTCAGGGTCATATAAAAGCTTACAGCTTGGAGTGGTTAACCCTGAACTAGTGGCTGTGCTCTTCACACTCTGCAGCCATATAAACCTAGCAGTGCTGTTCTCTCAAATGCCCTAGCCCACATATAAAGAAGAGAGAATCCCAAGTAATTCACAAAGGCACCTACTTGACATGACCAGTTTGAAGCTTTTTAACAGATAAAGAGCAATGCAAATAACAACCACTGGCAAGAATTATCAAGGACTATAATAAAGAAACAACTTTAAAGTACCAGTTAACCATCAATAAGATTTGTACTAACAGGAATGAGGAACTTTTTGATTTCTTCCAAGGCATGGCCCATCCGGGCATAGGCTTCTGCTGGTGGGGCAAAGACTTCAATAAGGACATGGAGATCATCATTGAGGTGGAAGTACTTTGCTTCTCCACTTTTCCTCAATTCTTCTTCCTGAAGAAAGAATATCAGGTTTAAAAATGTGTCATTATAAGAAAAGGAAAAAAAAGATGAAAACTCCCCAAAGCTTATCAGAACGTGGCTGTCACAGAAGATTCACTTAATAGCAAACACTGTCCCCAAGACAGAACCTTTACATTGCAAATCTGATCCTGCCACCCCAGGACCCACCCCAGGCCTTCTTCGTGTTCTTCAACCTGGCTGGACTCCCACTCCCTTCCACCCTGGCTGTGCTCTGTGCCCCACAGCATCTCAAAGCCTTAATGTTTCTTCATTCTTTTCTTCCTCCCCTCCCTAGAAGGTGATATCTATGGGACAGAAACCATGACTGATTGTCTGATGATGAATTTCTCATGTCTAGAAAAGTGTATAGAACCAGGAGGTGTTCAACAAGTGTTTGCTGAGCGAATGGCTAAACATCATCATTCATTCTGAATTCATGTGCACATTCATCTCCATGCCAGGCACGATGAGAATAAAATAGTAAAATGTATGAAATGCAATTTTATACTAAGACAAGGTTTGAAAACTTTTAAAATTTTATACAATTATGAGAATATTTGCTTAAATTTTTGTTTACATAATGAAGTTCAAGGAATATTAAGGTGGAGGAACAGCTGTTTAAGGGACTACTGATTTGGTTCCATTACCCACCTTTTCCTAACTGTCTATTACAGTTCCTGATTCAAGAATTACACTTCCAGATTTCTAGAATCTGTGTCTTCCATTAGTCTTTCTTTAGAGTATCTTCTTTTTCAAAAAATCTATCCCATAAGAGAATCCCAGGAGTTCCTGCAACAGTTCCTTTTAATTCCAACAGGAGCTCAGGGGCCAATGATGCAAATGCTAGAGGAACATGATTTCATCCCTTGATTCTGCCCTTTAAGGTTTTAACTTTGCTTAACTAATTTAAATTATTATGAAGAAAACAAAGATTAAAAACTAGAATATGAAAAGGACATGAGATTTAATCAGATGCTCCTGAATCTTTGCTATCCTGGTCACCAGCTAGGTGAGGTTAGACAGATTATATGTGATCCCACACCTAATTCACAAAATGAGTTTGGTGGTGGTAACACTTGTACATCAATGTAGAGCCATTGAGAACACAAGGGATACCATTATATAAACGCCTGTAGAAAGAAGATAGTGTGTCTACTGTCTAGTACATTGCATAATATACAGTGGGCACTCATTCATTCTAGTTTCCTTCCCATTTTATGGAAAGTGAATTAGAAGTTGAAAAAAAATGGAGAATAAATATAAGCTACCATAATATTCAAAACACTTCCTTGGAAATTTGTCTTCAGTTTTATGAAGAGCCTATTCTTTTATGTCAACTCTTGGTTGTTTTAATCAGAACATTCCAAACATTTGACCAGAAACTCTTCTGTTTCATAACTGCAACTTTAAAACTTGGATTCTGTCCACTGCAGTTCATTTCTCCTAGCACAAACTTCTGGGAAAAAAAAAATTTATCTTTTCCTAATATGATAGCAAAAAATGATTTAATTAGAGATTATAATTGTTGGTTTTATATTCTCCTTTTTGTCACACACTCAAGCTGTAACAGGAAGGATGTCTTAAAACTATATTCATTCCTCAATCCCACAGTAAAGAGTTCTCACAGACCATTCTGTGGACAGAAAACAGGGTATTGTTTGGGGAAGAACACAGACTCTGTAAAGACCTGCATTTAAAGCCCCAATACATCATTTACTGTATGATGCTGGTCAGTCACTTTATCCTCATCTTACAGGAGTGACTTTAAATGGGGGTAAGCATAGTGTAGTATCTATCTCACAGGGTTGTTAAAGTAAGGAGTAAACACACACAAAAAAAACCCCTGAGAATCCTGCCTAGCAGATCAGCCTCCAGTAAGTGGACATGGAGAAGTACAGCAGTGATGTGGGCAGAACATCCAGCAGGATGCTTGGCACAGACAGAATCCCAACAGATCCCAGCACTGCTGTGCTCTCAGGCTACACAGTCAGCTGAAGTCTGTCCATTGAGACTCATACGATTTTTATCAATGTAGCAAATAAAAGAGGAAAATGAATTAAGTTCTGCTTAGACTTTTTAAAATAGTGATCACTCTGATAATATAAAGGGATGAGATACTTTAGAATGAGATTTTGATAGTAATGTGATTCGCATTAGAAATAAACATATTATTAAGTGAATTTAATTTCTGCAGATGAAAATTAAACCAGTAAAAAGGACCAACTGAAATCAATATTGAAGAGTCTAAGCAGTAAGTATCTCATTATAATATAGCAGACGGAATACTGGTAATATCCATTTAAGTAGTACACCTGTTACTTAAGCTGTCACCTGTGGTCATATTCAGTGAAATGCTTTCAAAGGTTGGAATAATGTGCAACCGTAGAGTGTGACAGGCCAGAGGAAAAAGTGCTGGGGTGGAGTGAAGTGGGATGTTTCTTTCTGTATTCAAGAGTTTAAAGGAAGAAATGAGAGACTTGGGCTTGCTATGATTTGGATCTTAAGTGTCCCCAAAAGCCTGTGCATCCAAGACTTAGTGTCCAGGGAGACGCTACTGAGAAGCAGTGGAACCTTCAGGAGGTGGGCCTGGTTGGACACCATCAGGTCACTGTGTGTATGCATGAAGGACAGAAGAGAACACAGTCCCTTCGACTCTGTTTTCCTGGCCACGAGGTGAGTGGTTTTTCTCTGCTACCACCTCTAGTCATGATGTGTGTCTGGTCACAGAGCCCAAATGAACAGGGCCAATCATGGACTGTGAACCCAAAATAAACTTTTCCTATTTTTAAGTTGATAATTTAAAATATTTGCTATAGTGATGGAAAACTGACTACTACAGGGCTTTATTTTATCATTCTAAGATCAGGAAAATCCTAGAAGGTCTTAGTACTCATAGCTGAAGGCTGATGGAGCCCTCCTTGTAGAGTCCAATCTTGTGTAATGTGAAAGACGACACAGGGACCAGTCTCTTCTCTTCTGTGAGATTAGATCATCCAAAGCCTAAGACCCCACAGAGCTCCACACAGCAGAAGCGTTTCTGGTAAGGCTCTTCCTACACTGCCTGAACAGAAGGGACAGTCCCTGAAGGGAGAGGGCCATTCCCATGCTTCATTCCCACTACTCCTTACCACCTCCTGGCCTGCAATAAGCTCCTACCTACCATACTCTTGCTCCATGGTTCCAGAAAAGAATAACTGAGTTAAATCCAGAACCACTAGATGTGGTACTAGTAACTGCCACATCTCCTAGTGAGTGACACTTCTTCCTAGTCTTCCCAACAAGGTTCTGAAACTTTTTACTAGAGTAAGTATATAATGAGAATAAATAGACAGTGTGAGTACTAACAGAACTGAGTCTGACCAAATGCTGCTTCACCAAGGGCCACAAGTCAGAGTGGGGAGTGTGAAGTCAAGAGACATGGATTTCTGGTCCTGGTCATTGACAGTGGGCAGAGTTGACTGTAAATCCACAATATATGCTATTCCTCTAGTTGCTGGGTGTCTTGATGGAGTTAAGAATGATCAGCTAATGGAATCCTCCTTTTGATCTGGTGACCCATGTGGTCAAAAACACAGAAATGAAGGGATTAACGAATGAGTGATAAGTGATGTGGAAAAGAGGTCCAATGTGTAAAAACAGAGTGTCCCAAGCAGATGCAGAGCTGGTCCTCAGTGACCACATACTCTAGAGGACTCACTTGGCATATGCTCAAGTGTTTCACTTTCGATCCATCTCAGTACTGTTCAGAGTATTCATAAACAAAGGGACCACAGAGACAGGGATAGTGTTTATATACTATTTCACTACCAACTCTCTTTTTAAGGATGACTGGCTACTGACATTACTGAGTGCTCTATATGCCAACAGCACAGAAGAGCCACAAGCCCTTGATATGACAACATAATTGAAAGGACCACTAAATCCTGACAGCAAGCTGAAAATGTTTAGGGTCCCCTTTGTATGGGAATAGCCAGGTACTAACTGTAAATTGGACCTACAATCTAGATAAAGATTTGCCTCCCTCACTTCACACAAAATACTGCTTCTGACACAGATCTCCCTCAACAACAAAAATGTGGAACAATGGACTCCCAGGTCTGTGGGCTTCACTGCTCATGTCATATACTCATGACCAGACGGCCTCACTGAGAACTGAATCAGGGCACCAGCAAGTGTGGAGTGTTTTCCTATAAGACATACACAATTTCTCATAAACTGGCCAAAATATGGTTACGTTTTCTCCTACTGCAACAAAAGATGATTTAGGGGGATTGCAGTACCATCATTCAGGACAGCAAGGCCCAGTGAATAGTGAAGAAAGCTTAGGCACGCATTAGGATCATTCCAAACAATTTTTTATTTTTTTAGTTTCTACCCTAAATATGTCTGGGAATCTCTACTTTTTTTCCCCCTAAAATCTTGAGAAGTTTAATGAGGTAGAAGTTTAACAATAGTGAAAACACTCTCCTTATGAATCTACAAACTATTGGTCATTTCCTTGAATTGTTAATTTTTTTAATTTTTAATTTTAATTTGTTCTACATGATAACAGAATGCATTTCAATTCATGTTACAGATAATGAGCACAATTTTCATATCTCTGGTTGTACACGAAGTAGAGTCACATCCTTGGTGTCTTCATACATGTACTTAGGGTACATGTATGGCCTTCACATTCCAGAGTCTTTCCTATCCCTACACCTGCTCCCTTCTCTTCTCTCTCCCTTTCCCCTTTGCCCTATCTAGAGTTCATTAAACTGTTTTCCCATGGGTCTGACACATTTTCCATTACTGTGGTGGAAAAACTGGCATAATGGAGTCAGAAGAACATGGTTTTATTACCTGTGAGGCAAATAATATAATGAATGTCTCTGATTAAGCTAGATAATAACTTGAGTTCTCTTTGTTTTTTTTTATATGTGAAATAAGAAAAATGTTGTCTTCTTATATTTTTTCCCAAAGCAAGCAAAGGCTGATATATATAAAATGTCTCATGCTGTGCCTGACCCTCAGTGGCTGTTCAAAAAGCATATAGTGGCTGTAGTTATTATAAAAACTATTACTTTAGATGGACTTTGTGTGTGTGTGTGTGTGTGAAGAGACTGGATTTCATCTAAAAACCTTTCACATCTAATTCTCTCATTGCCTGACATTTCATGGTAGGTGATCGTGGAATGTGGATTTGGTTCTTGGTAATATAAATCTTTTAATCAGAAGAAAACAAGTGACAAGAGAGATCAATGTAAGTGGCACAGATTATGGTCTGTGGAAATATCTTTCAAATTTTTAAGAAAGCGATCAATAAAAATAACTCAGTAACTTTTAGCTTGTTGAGAACAATTATGTTTTAGAATAGTAAACAATAATAGAAACATTTCAAATCAATTTTAATAACTTCATAAAATACATAGGATATCAATTAAAGGTCAAAAAGAAAAAAGAAAGCTATATACACTATAAACTCAACTATACTTAACTAAACTCATGCATTATTTAACCCAGGGGTAAATTCTTAGAAATGCATGGTTAGGCTTTTTCCTTATGCAAATGCACAAAGACAACCACAATATCACTAGGGAATATAATCTCATAGGACCACTGTCACATGTGTGGTTCATCATTGACAAAACATCATTATGCAGTACATGACTGTGAAAAAGTCCTAAAGGAACTAGTCTAAGCTGCAGTGATGGAGAGACCACAGGTAACATTTATTTCTCTTCCTGGTAATTCTAGTACTATCATACTACCTACAAGGTGACATAGTACTCTTGAATAAAAAAAGAAAAAAGCATTACCATTGTTACAAATACAGGTTTAAGATACCACCTATTTTTAAATTGGTCAGAGTGACTTCACTTTCTAAAGAGCATCACAAATCACCTCACATAAAATTTTCATATAGCTCCAGCTGAGACCCCTGGTTAGCTATTGCAGACCAGGTATTAACACGATGGATGATCTAAAGGCCCGGGACACCTGCCCAGGAAAGTGGCCACTGTGTATGATGCGCATTACCTTTGACTTGTCTCTCATGGAGCCTTTTCCCAGGATGGACATTTTTGTCAAAGTTTCTTCTTGTAAACGCTTCAGAGAATTGCCACGAGGACCCAAAAGTTTCCCCACAAAGTTGAACTAGGAAAAACAAATCAACCAACCATATTTGTAACATTCATATCTTAAAGCAATTACCAAACTTGAACATGAGGAAACACTATATAGTATGTGACATATCACTCATTAATAACCAGTACTTACTTCCTGCTATGTGCATCATACTGTGAGGTTTTCCACAAACCATATAAAGTGGTACTGAAAACTGTAAAATTTTAAGAGAGATAATTTATGCCCATCGCTTTAAGTGATGCCTTTATTTCATAAATTGTGAATGGACTTAATTCCCCAGAATTTCTGAATCACTATCCTGACTATCAGAGATGAACAGTGCTGGGAATGCAGATGAAGAAAATGATATCAGATTCACTGTGATATGCACTAGCCTGGTCACTATATAAATTCAGTTATCCAGTCAATGTGTGGACGGATCTAGATGAGTTCTTAGGCATTCAGTGGCAACAGAAGCTTTACAACAAAATCCATTAATCTCTTCCAAAATAACTAGATATGAGAAGGTGGGCGATTTATTCAACATAGATGCCTACAGTTTACTTAACAAGCAGAGTAGAAATAAATTAAGAGGATGACCTCTGAGGTTAAAATGTCATGCCTTAAAACTGGCTTTTCCACTTACCAGCTAAGTAACCCTGGGCAAGCCACCTAAACCTGTCTGTGTCAGTTCCCTCATGGGTAATATAGGAATGACAACAAGACTGACTTATCTTCCTAGGGCTGTTCTGAGGACTAAGTGTGCCGATATCAATCAACCAATTTCCCTTAGAACAATACTTGGCAGATAAATACATGCTGAATGATAAATGAACTTACTGTTTTGAATATACCAGGGATTTAACCGAGGGGTGCTTTACCACTGAGGCACAGTCCTAGCCCTTTTTATTTTTATTTTTTTTAATTTTGAGACAGGGTCTTGCTAAGTTTCTTAGGGCCTCACTAAGAGGCTGGCCATGAGCTTGCAATCCTCCTGTCTCAGCCTCTAGAGTTGCTAGGATTATAGGCATGAGTCACCACACCCAGCTTTAATCAATATACCTTGAATAAAATAATTTTTATTAGGAATTACATAAAAATGTTAAATACTTTACTATAATCAAGGTAAATCACAAATGCTTCTGGCTCCCAAATAGAAACTCAATCTGTTTATCAGGAGAAAACTGTTCCTGTTGCAAGATTCTTGATTGTAAACTCAAATACAGTTGCCACTTCTTCAATGATCTATGCCACTGTTGTGTTTTGCTGTTTTTTAAAAAATAGTTCCCCAGTTTATCTAATTATGACACTTGAAATAATTTTCTTAAAATTAATTAATACTTTAAAAAATCAAAATGCTATTTTTCCTTACCTACTTTTAGTTTTTTTTTATTTTCAACCAAAATTCAAATATATATTTTTAACCTTCACATAAAAATATTTTTTTTGCCCCTTTCAATGCTTTATTCACTCAATTACTCAATACAATTTTACTCTATAGGTTCTTTTTATTTCTTTTTATCATTAGTTGTTCAAAACATTACATAGCTCTTGACATATCATCTTTCATACATTTGATTCAAGTGGATTATGAACTCCCATTTTTACCCCGTATATAGATTGCAGAATCACATTGGTTACACATCCACGTTTTTACATACTGCCATACTAGTGTCTGTTGTATTCTGCTGCCCTTCCTATCCTCTACTATCCCCCCTGCCCTCCCCTCCCCTCCCATCTTCTCTCTCTACCCATCTACTGTAGTTTATTTCTCTCTTGTTTTTTTCCTCTTTCCCCTCACTTCCTCACACTTCAGATAGAGCCCTAATATCCAGAGTATACAAAGAACTCAAAAAATTAAACAATAAGATAACAAATAACCCAATCAACAAATGGGCCAAGGACCTGAACAGACACTTCTCAGAGGAGGATATACAATCAATATACAGTACATGAAAAAATGCTCACCATCTCTAGCAGTCAGAGAAATGCAAATCAAAACCACCCTAAGATACCATCTCACTCCAGTAAGATTGGCAGCCATTATGAAGTCAAACAACAAGAAGTGCTGGCGAGGATATGGGGAAAAGGGTACTCTTGTACATTGCTGGTGGGACTGAAAATTGGTGCGGCCAATTTGGAAAGCAGTATGGAGATTCCTGGGAAAGCTGGGAATGGAACCACCATTTGACCCAGCTATTGCCCTTCTTGGACTATTCCCTGAAGACCTTAAAATAGTGTGCTATAGGGATACTGCTACATCGATGTTCATAGCAGCACAATTTACAATAGCTAGACTGTGGAACCAACCTAGATGCCCTTCAATAGATGAATGGATAAAAAAAAAAAAATGTGGCATTTACACACAATGGAGTATTACTCAACACTAAAAAATGACGAAATCATGGCATTTGCAGGGAAATGGATGGCATTAGAGCAGATTATGCTAAGTGAAGCCAGCCAATCCCTAAAAAACAAATGTCAAATGTCTTCTTTGATATAAGGAGGGCAACTAAGAACAGAGCAGGGAGGAAGAGCATGAGAAGAAGATCACCATTAAACAGGGATGAGAGGGGGGAGGGAAAGGGAGAGAGAAGGGAAATTGCATGGTAATGCAAGGAGACCCTCATTGTTATAAAAATATTCTTTGCTTTTCATTATTTAAATATGCTTCTATGTCAACGTTAAACTCCACAGAGTTTATAAACTCAAGAGCTACTAGAAGGTGTGTGTCAGGTGGGCAGTGTCCTCACCCACCCACCCATCTTATTCTTGCTTCCCATCTCCTCTGCTTCATCTCTCTGGCACTTACATTATGTAGATACTAGACCTCCCGAGTTAGATCTCTAAGTTTCTCTCTTATTTTTCCTGATTCTATTTTATTTTCTGGAAGATTTGACTCCATTTCTTATATATCTACAGATTCTCTCATTTCTACAATCAAATGTTAAAGCAATAGTAGGACTTTGCTGCCATTGCTTCCTTTTATGGTATTTTATTTTTATTTTGCAGGAAAAAAAATAGAACTTCTTTTCTTTCTGCAGATGTTAATGTCAGGGCCCCTCTATGCCTTGGAATTTACAGAATGTGCTTCTTCCTTTGGATTCCTTCCTTCCTCCGATTGAGAGTTGGCTCCTTATACCTTCTGTACTGTCCTGGAATGTTGGGTGATCCTCTCCTTCATTCTGTTGGAACACACGGAGGCTCTAAAATGCTGACTGGGTTCTGCTGTCATCCACAGGGCTGACAACTGGTAGACTACACTGTGAATGTGCAAACCCATTTTTTCATCAAGAGCTGCTCAAATTCAGTATCTACACTTCCCTGTCCTGGATAATGCATTTCACTGAAGGGAATCCCCCAGTCTTCTGAGAGGAGGCATTTACCTGGCTGCCAGATCCTGGGAAGCCATCCTTCAGCATGCAAGCTATTAAGGATGCAATCCCCCTGCACTCTACGTGACATCTCATCTAAGCCCTCTGTCCTATTAGGGTGGAAGACTTCTCTTCCTCGACCTCTTCAGGAAACCCACTCTGTCCTTTACTAGGGTGTGGAAAGGCAGACAACTGGCTTCAGAGATGGGAAAATGTCTGGCAGTACTTCTTGTTCCAGTGCTATCCTCTAAATCCACCTTATAGACTGAAATCTAAAGCTCCTGAGTCTCTGCAAAGTTCCCCCAAACAGGGAGCATGCTGTGGCTGCGCATGGCAAGCTGAGGGCACCCAGTTCTCTATCATTTTGAGACGTGACCATCTACCACAGGTTTGCAGGTACCAAAATTTTACTGACATTATCTTTTGTTGTCTCACTCGTCCTTTCTATCTTCATAGATTCATCTTTTTTATTCATTTATATTAATTTTAGAAGGTTCAAGAATGGAGTAAAAATAAATTTCTGTGATTATACAGTCATATTCACATTATGTCCTAAATGGCCTAACTTTATTAACTGATAAAAATTAAGAGGCATTAGAAAACATTCAGTCTACACATCTAAGTTGATAATGAAGAAACTGGTATATACAAAACAGTATGATTTGATCCAGGTAACTTGAAAAAACATAGGATTCTGGGTGAACATACAAAAATCAGTAAACATGATATACCACATCAACAGAATGAAGGATAGAGCCCTATGGCCATCTCAAAGATGCAGAAAGGCATTCAATGAAATTCAACATTCTTCATGATAAAATCACTGAAGAAACCAGGTGCAGGAAGATTATCTCTCAGCGTAACAGAGGCCATGCATAAGAAGCTAACCTTACACTGGATTGAAAAAAAAGCTAAACACTTTCTCTCTAAGATCTGGAATAAGACAAGGAGGTTCACTTTCGCCACTTTCATTTAACATTGCATGAAAATCCTAGCCAGAGCAACAAGGCAAGAGAAAGAAAGAGTCAAACTGCCACTGTTTGTAAATGACATGATCTTATGGAGCAAATCCCAAAGAATCCACCAAAAAACTATTAGAATGAAAAGGATTTAGCAAAGTTGTAGGACACAAAACCACTATACAAAAATCAGTAGCATTGCCATAAGCCAACAGCCAATTATCTGAGATAGAAATCAAGAAAGTAATCTCATTTATAATAGGTACAATAAATAAATAAAATTCCTAAGAATGAATTTGATCAAAGAAGTGAATGATCTCTATAATGAAATTACAAAACATTGATGAAAGAAACTGTAGAAGGCACATAAAACCAAAAGTTCATCCTGTTTATGGATTGGAAGAAACCATATTGTTAAAATGTCCGTAGCACCAGAGCAATCTACAGATTCAGTGCAATCCCTGTTAAAACACCAATGACATTCTGCACAGAAAAAGGAAAAAAAAATCCCAAAACTTGTATGAAACTTCAAAAATCCCCAAATAGCCAAACAGCCAAAGCCATCTTGAGCAAAAAGAACAAAAGCATGATGTATGACATTACCGCCTTCAAAATTTACTACAAAGCTATAGTAATCCAACAGCATGGCTATGGCATAAAGGCAGAAATAGGAACAAAGTGAACAGAATAGTGAGGCTAGCAGTAAACCCACATCTCCAGCCAGCTGGTCTTCACCAAGGTGCAAACCCCACCCAACAGAGGAAGGACGGTCTTTCTAATAATCGGTGCTGGGAAAGTTGGGTATCTAGCTGCAGAAGGAAGAAACTAGACCCCTAACCTTTACAGCTACAAAACCAACTCAGATGGACTAAAGACTGGAGTGGAAGACCTGGAACTCAGACAGCATTACATGAAAACAAGGAAAAGCTTCAGGACGTTTAAATGGGCACAGGAAACAAAGCAAAATACCAAATGGGATTATATCAGAAACCTTCTGCAGAGTAAGGAAAACGATGATCGATAATCAGAATGCAGAGACAAACTAAAGAATTGGAGAAAATATTTGCAAACTATATTTCTGATAAGGGTTAATACCCAGAATATATAAGGAACTCAAGAAACTCAATGGCAAAAACACCTGATTAGAAAATATTTCTTAAAAAAAAAAAAACATAAAAATGGCTAATAAGAAAATGAAAAAAATTTCAACATCACTAATCAAAGTCAAATTAACCCACTTTGGTAAGAATAACACTGCATACTGTTGGTGGAAATGCAAACTGGTACAGCCACGGGTACTGAGGGTTCTTAAAATGCTGAAAATAAACCACATAAGATTCCCTACTGGTTCATATCCAAAGGAAATGAAATCAGTATACAGAAAAGACATGTGTGCTTCCATGTTCACTGAAGCACTGTTCACGACAACCCAAGTGTGCATCAACTGATGAGTGGATAAATGTGGCGCATTTATGCAAAGGGACACCAATGAGCCCTCACAAAGAAGGAAACGCCAAAACATCCATGTTTTGTCAACATGGATGGAAAGAAGTACATTTTGTTAGGTAAAACAAGCCAGGAACAGAAAGACAATGCTTCATGTGGTCACTACTGAGGAACAAAGGCCAAGGGATGGGAAAGGTTTATTATTTACTGGTATTAAGTTAAGAACAAGACTATTTGATTTTTTTTTTTCTATCAGGGATTGAAACCAGTGGTGCTTAACCACTGAGCCATATCCCCAGCACTTTTCTATATTTTATTTGAATATAGGGTGTAATTGACCTGCGTAGGGCCTTGCTAAGTTCCTGAAGCTGGCTTTGAACTCACAATCTTCCTGCTTCAGATTCCCGAGCAGCTGGGAGTATAGGTATGTGACACACAATGCACCTGGTGTGATGCATGTTTACAATAAAGGATATTTTGTTTTTAACCATAAACAAACAATAAGTGTTTGAGGAGATATATTTAATCTGACTTGAATATTATACAATGTATACATGTATCAATGTATCACCTGGTACCACCCCATTAATACATACAACTGTTAGGTTTTTACTACGGACAAATAAATTAATTTTTAAAAATACCTTTCAAGAATTGATTGTCCTCCAGTTTGGGCCATTATCAAGATGTCTACAAAAGTTTTGATGAATAAAGTTATATACTGATGGAGCAGAGAGTAGGGAGAACATTGGGCTAAGTATAAAAATAATGATGAGTCAACTGTATTTCATTCGTTGCTGTAATAAATGTTTTACATAATAAAAAAGCCATAGGATTCTATGTATTAAAGACATAAAATCATTTTATATGATTTTATAAACCCTTAGGATTTCTTTCTTCATTTAACTACTAGCCTTTGTTTACCAAAAAAAAACAAAAAACCCTAAATGAGAACTTCACTATCAGAAACATTAATGCTTTCTTTGTTCTTGACTCTACTCAACCCTACACTGTGTGTCAGCTGGAGCTCTCTAATCAGATTAACCCTCCTAAATCTCAGACCTTCAGTCTCCAGCACAGGGATCATGTATGTACCATGGGTGTTTGTTGAATGAACTAAGTAAGAAAATATATAAAAAATACCTACAAGAAGAGCCAGCAGATTATCAAAACTTAAAATGTAACAGACCAATGAATTTAACTACTGTGGACATGTGGAATTTTCTCTGAAGACACCACCTTATACTGAGCTGACTTCCCTCCATCCATAAAGCTACTTAGGGAGCCAGCACACCAACCAAAAGGGCCAGGCCCAAGCCACTCAGTGGGGCCAAGGACTCGATGTCTACTTGGACGCTTGGGATTCTGAGGCTCAGATTTTTATGTAATTTTTTTTATTAATATAAGACAGCAGAATGCATTACAATTCTTATGACACATATAGAGCACATTTTTTCATATCTCTGTTTGTATACATAGTATATTCACACTAATTTGTGTCTTCATACATGTACTCTGGATAGTAATGATCATCACTTTCCATCATCATTAATTACCCCATGCCCCTTCTTTTCCCCTCCCACCCCTCTGCCCTATCTAGAGTTCATCTAATCCTCCCATGCTCCCCCTCCCTACCACACTATGAATCAGCCTCCTTATATCAAAGAAAATATTTGGCATTTGGTTTTTGGGGATTGGCCAACTACACTTAGCATTATCTTCTCTAACTCCAACCATTTACCTGCAAATGCCATGATTTTATTCTCTTTTATTGCTGAGTAATATCGATTGTGTATATATGCCACATTTTTTTTTTTTTTATCCATTCATCTATTGAAGGGATCTTACTGTGCCCATGTCCTCTGAGCTGGGCCACACTGATGGCAATGTACTCAACTGCTCACTCATCCCTCAAGCTACAGGTTGCATCACCTCCCTTGGGCATTTGCGAATAAGTAAGTTTGTTTGGCTAACAACAACTGGGGTCGCTATTGGGATTTAGTGTACACCACGGCAAAGGCCTTGATGTCACGCATCAGAAATGATGAGCTGCCCTGCACAAGGGAGCAGGGCCCTGTATAAAATGCCAGCTGTGCCCATTGAGAAATTCTACTCCGCAGAAGACTCACCAATAAGGGTCACCTCCTATTAGATTGGAAGCTCTCACTACTGTCCTCTTGGTTCATAAGTTCAGTTCCTCAGTGGATTCTATAAAACACCCTAATATAGTTAAAAAAAAAAAAAGATTAAACTTGGTCTGTGAAGCAAGCCTATAAACCCAGTGACCTAAGAGGCTAAGGCAGGAGGCTTCCAAATTTGAAGGCAGCTTAATAAACTTAGCAAGACCCTGGAAATGGAGCTCAGTGACAGAGAGCAGCAGGGTATAATCGCCAATACTGCAAAACAAAGGAACATCTAAAACCAAAAACCAAACTAACAAAAAACCTTGAGAATAAAAAACTTTACAAAATCCCTTGAGGTAGCCACAGTCAGCATTCTCAAGAAAAGTCATAAGCAATAGTTGGACCAAGAGAATATTCTAAACTCTTTAGATGTCCTCTCCCCAGCCATGGGTCCTGCAAGCCCTCCTCAGGGCCCGCTGCTGTGGACTTCTGAGCAAGTCGCTGGGATATGTTCTCCCTCTAACCAACGAGCATATAGTAGTTCCAGGGCTCAGTTTCACCACATTTACTGGTGTGGTGGCTTGTGAAAGCCATTAGACTCCAGGTTGCTGGGGAGATGAAAACATCAGGCAATGTGCTGAGTACCGTGACACTGCTGAATGTCACCTGAATTCGGTCTGTACTCGAGAACAGCAATGACGGTTCAGAGAGCTCTTTGTGTTCCTGGAAACAGCTTACTGCAAAAGACCTCTTCCCCAGATGATGGGACTCACAGCCATGGATTTACTCATGACAAGGCGAGACACAGACCCTCTAAATTCCTATTCTTTGTCCCACAGAAAAGTAGATACAGAAAAGGCTATATTCTGTGGCTTGACTAAACTTCAGTTTGGCTTCTCTGCCCAGTTCCCTGAACTATGATTTACCCACAACTTGAGCCAGTTGAAAAGCCCCTTGGAAAAAGGGCCAAGTTCAGGATAAAAGACTCTGACTGCTGCCGCATCCTGCCTCAGCTATCCATTCATCCCACCTGCCCACACCTGGCAGCCTCCTTCACTTCTCCCCATAAAAGCCCTGTCTGCTTGCCTCTGAGAGGTGCCCTATAGTCTCACCCCCAGTCAGGTCTCCCACTGTATTAACCTCCTTCTCCGAGTGCAGAGATCCTCTCTATGTTCTAGCAATAATCCTTTCAAATAAAGGCTCTCCTTATTTAATTCCAGATTTATATATTTGACAACTATATCTGCAAGATAGATTGTAACAACTTAATACATTTCAACATCCATTTTTATAAATAATTTCATGTGTCTAAGTAAATTCATCACTCCACTAGTCAATATGCATTTACTAATAATTTCATTGGTTCATCTGCATTGAAAGTGAAATGTTATCATTTCTAAGACCAATGGTTTTCTCCAGATGCCAATTACTAAACAATATAATCATACTCAACAAAACTAAAATTGTAAATAGAAAAATTTTTAAGTCATTACAAAAACGGCAAACTAACAACTATAAGCATATTTGAGTTTCACTACAAAATCAGACTGCCCTGTATATATAAGCAGTGATTGTGATATTTTTCATTGGCAAAGACCAAGTGCCTTTCTGAACTATTCTTAATTGAGCTAAACTCTATTTGTGGCTTGACAATGTTCCCTGGGGAACAATTAAGTTAAGCTGTCATTTCACAAACAACTCAACCCGAAGAACATGGCATGGTCTTCACTAAAAGGTTCCCCTTTCCCTTAACTGGGTGCTCATCAAAAAGCTGATAGTGGAACAAAGGGATGTTTTACTGATCTCTAACTCAACACCCAAGGCAACTTGTAACCCTCTCCACCCCAGCTTCAAATCTGTTCTTCCAGAGTTCAGCGGCCAGCAAAGGTGCCCTCCACACAGTAACTCATACCCAGACCAACATCCTCTCGGAGCAATGGCCTGGCCTTCCATGTTCATGGCTCTACTCTAACACCTGGCAGGAAGGCTACTAATTCATGCTCAATGTACTAACTGGTTTAAATCTTAACAATTTTACCTATGAATTATCACTAAAAATTATCCATTTTTCTCTTCCCTACACCACCACCCTAGTCCAGGCCACCATCTCCTTTCCGGCAGACCACTCTGGAGTCCTCTCTGCATCATTGCTGTCTCCTTCTATCAGCAGAGGTCTTTCTGAAACACGAGGCTGACCTTACTCTTGGCTTAGACCATGTCTGTCCTGCTATCTGATGTCCTGTTCTGGCGCTGAAGCCCTCCTGAGCAAGCTTGCTCACCTTCCAGTCACTGCTCCTGCCTCTGACTTAAGCCATTCCAGACTGTTTTCAGTTTTTCAAAACCACCCTGCTCCAGGAACAGACATTCAGTTCAGATGTAAAGGGCTGGAAAGAACGTCAAGTCACTCCCACCCTCAAAACAGTAAAACAAACAAACCAAAAAAGGCTGCATAGAATACAAATTAATGCTAAGTCCTAGGGCAAATACTAACCCCACATATCTCCAAAAGACATCTTGCGGGGCTAGCATGAAAGCATGAAGTCCTAAAGGCCCTGAATTAGGAGGGCTGCACCATTTTTAAGGTGTTCTCTGCAGGACTCCCTTGAGCTGCAGATGCTCCCAGGGAAGATCAGGAAGCATCCTGAAACCCCTCCCTGTGAGCGGGTGGGCCAGAGGAAAGCACCACTGCTGATGCTCCCCTGGACTCATCCATTCTGCCTCCCTCCTGAAAAAAATAAAATAAAAAGCCTTAGTCTACAAAAGCAACAACTGCTTCATTTTATTCTTTGTAATATTAACAAATTCAGCAGAACTCTCCTCAGGCCAGTGCACAGCCCTCAGCAAGTGTCATTACAGCCCCAGGGGGAATATGCTCTAGGTGCTGAGTAGAGACAAAGGCAAGAACTTGTTCTTAGGACCTATGAGAGCTACAGTGAGAGGAGGCAGATGATAAGTAAAACGTGCTTTGCAGTAACAATGCCTGCTAACTAGAGAAGGGAAGCAACAACAGAGTGCAGGACCCCCGGACTGCAGGGACAGTTACAGAAAGCTGGCCTCTGTGAGGCTATCGGGAGTGGTGCCCATGCCAGGACCTGGAAACAGAGTTTCCCTGCAAGGTGAAGGCAAAAGCCCTCCACACAGAGGACCTTCTGAGAAACACAGTGACAAGGCTGGACTGAGTGGAGGAGGAGAACAGAGGAACAGAGACCAGGGAAGAGCAAGAGGCACACACCCAGGGGGCTGCGTGGCACCAGGGTCAGTCTGGATTAAAACACAGATGCAGGGCAGGTGGCTTCACTCTCTTTGTATTTGGTCACAGCTTATATGTTCCACATTGATATGAATTTTAACAATGGCAGAAATTTACATTAAAAAAAGAACAATATCAATTGCTTAAGTTCATGTGCAGCTCCTTCCCTACAGCGCCCTCCCCATCAGACTGCCCTGAGACCTTCTCCAGACACCTCTGCTCACATTCTGAACCTGCACTCACTGTCCTCTGCTGCATTTCTCTTTTGGAGAAAAAAGAAGAGGGCAGGATGGTTGTGTCTGTCCCAGGAAACAGCCAGGAGAGGTGCCTAGGACCCACAAGCTGGAGCACTGGGAGTTCCACAAGGCAGACCTGCTGAGGCACGTTCCCAGTCGCAGTGATCTGGGTGGGAAAGGGAGAATGTTTTGGTACCACAGACCACCCACAGACAGTCCACAACCACAGGTCCCACCCTCACAGACAGCCACCAGGCTCTCTGCCACTCTGAAGAGGACCCTGTGGAAGCAGCAAGTATAGTCAGAGTGATAGTCCGGAGTCCACATCCTGTGCTTCTGCACACCACAGAAACAGCCAGCAGACACAGCACATACCCGAGAGTACCCAGCCTCAGGCCCCTGGGCTGACTGACTTAGAACCAGCTGTTGGGAAGTCCACAACAATCAGGGCAGTTGTTGGGGGGACCCAAAAGTGAAGAGTGACGGACATCTTCTAAAGGCTTTTGGAGGGACCCAAAGCTGAAGGCTCCAAATCCTGATGAAATCCAGACTGAGACTCAGTAAGAATTTTCTTCAACTTGGCATGGCTTACTCTAAATAGCTCTTCTGTCAACTATGATTGTGTATATATTAGTCTTCATTTTTATTCCATAGTTGTTACCCTAGTGTTCAATACTGTGCTCTCAACCCATTTACTTGTATTTCTTGTAATGTTTTAAAGCATGAAATGAAATCATGCTGTTTTTGTTTTCCTAGCCTGGCTTACACAAGCTCCTCCTTCCTCCTGTCCCCCTCTCACATTACCCACTACTGCCTGAACCCCGCCCGCATCCATCTTCTTCATTTTACCCTGGTGTGTATTAGTTTTTCCACCTTTTCATATCTCTTCTTTTGCCCAAAATTTCTCTTTTCCCCTTTTCAGTTCCTATTTAATGTTATGGCAATTTTATATATCTAAACTAACTTTTCAACCTATTGCAGAACATTATTCCAAGTTTATACCTAGACTAAAGGAACTATTGAGAACAGAATCAACAAGTTTTTGGTTTTTCCTAAGACTGAATAGTATGTGGCTTTGCTTTGAAATGATTGTAGTAAAGAGAGTTTAGAGTCTTTTCTCTAAGTGAGACAGATAATGGGAATAGTAGAGGACACGGATTGTGTGAAAAGTATCAATACCTGGATATTCACCTGATCAGGGCTCTTAAGAAGCTCAGTACTGAGTCTGCTGCATAAAGAAGTGATAATCATCCCAAGAGATGGATAAACATACAAACAGTATGTAAAACCAAGTGAGAAGACCAAAAACAACCCCCAACACAGCAAATATTGACCCCATCGACACCACAGTGGAGGAAGTAAATGTTGGAGAAAAAATTTAGAAAGTTCATAGTTAAAATGTTCAATGAGCTAAAAGAAAATGTCACCAATTATCATATAATATATATATAAAGTGAAATATCATTTGAATAAAGAGAGATTTTTTTAAAAAGTACCAAATAGAAGTGCTGAATATGAATTACTCAATAAGTTAAATTAAAATTCAATGAAAAGCATCACCAATAGATTCAACCACTTTAAAGATAGATTCTCAGGCCCTGAAGGCAAATTATATAATCTTGAAAATAATTTAATTATAAAGAAAAGATTGTAAGAGACTATGACCACAATGTTCAAGAAACCCAGGAAAACATTAAGAGACCAAATGTACAAATCACTGGGGTAGTAGATGACTCTGAAATATACACTATGGGAATGCAAAATTTTTATCAATGAGATAATATAATATTTTCCAAATCTTGGATTTAGATGGAAATCCAAACACAAGAGGCATAATGAACATTAAATAGGTAAGATCAAAAAAGATCCTTGGGCTGGGATTGTGGCTCAGTGGTAGAGAGCTCGCCTAGCATGTGCGAGGCCCCGGGTTCGATCCTCAGCACATAAAAATAAATCAAATAAAGATATCGTGTCCAACTACAACTAAAAAATAAATACTTTTTTTTAAAAAAAAGATCCTCTCCAAGACTCACTATAATGAAAATGCCTAATATACATAAAGAGAATAGAATTTTAAAAGGTAAAAAGAGAAAACTGGAAGGTCACATTTAGAAGTAAGCCAATTAAAATTTCAAACAATTTCTTAATTCAGACCTTAAAAGTCAGCACTGACAGAAAATGGGTGTCAAAACCAAGATGATGTTGATGATGATGATGATGGTGATAATGATGATGATAATAATAATTATACCCAGCAAAACTATCCTTCGGAATTACAATGGAAATTTAAACTTACCATGATAAACATAAACTAAGAATTCATAACAACTATGCTTGTACTACAAAACATACTCAATGAAATATTTCATGCAAAAAAATATTTCAGGTAGAAGAAATGAAAAATAAAACGAAAACCAGCACAGGAATGAAGTGAACTGGAACAACAGTGAATTAAAGGAGAATCAAGCCAGAATTAAGCATTAGAAATAAATCCAAATGTCAGAAAATAAAAATCAACTTTCTAAAACCACACTGAAGGTAAATGATCTAAATGTTAATCAAAAGGCATAGATTGGCATATTAGATTTAAAAACAAGACCCAACTACATCTCGTTTACCAAAGTCTCACATTACAGGCAAAAACACCCATAGCCTGAAGGTGAAGGAATAAGAAACAATATATCATGCAAATGGAAACCAAAAGAAAGCAGGGGTAGCTACTCTTACAGCAGAAAAGTAGATTCTGTGCTAAAATTAATCAGAAGAGACAAAGAAGATCAATCATCTAAAAACAAGCTATAATGATTATATATATTTATGCCCTAAAGAACAGTGCATTTACCTACATAAAACAATTTCTTCTCAATATAAAGAATCAAATAGACCACAATACAATAATATTTGGTGATTTCAACACACCTCTCTCACCATTACATAGGTCTTTATTTACTTTATGTCTGTATGACCTAACAGATATCTATATAATATTTCATTCACTAACAACAGAATTCACTTTATTCTCAGTGACACATGGAACTGTCTCTAAAATAGATCATGTTTTAGAGCACAATCTTAACAAACACAAAATAGAGAGAGGAGAAAGAGAAAGGGAAAGATAATCCCTGTGTCCTATCAAATCATAATGGAATGAAAGTAGAAATTAATGACAAAGAAAAAAAGCATTATAGCACCTGGACATTATATAACACACTTTTGAATGAGGAATAGATGACAGAAGTAATTAGAAGAGAAATAAAAAAATTCTTAGAAATAAAATCTCAGGGATCAGTATATAGGCATTTCTAAGAGGAAAGTTATAGCACTGAGTCTTTACACTAACAATAGAAAGATATTAAATAAATAAACCTAATGTCAGAGCTAAAGACCCTAGAAAATGAAGAACTAATACTAATAATTAAAAATGGACTATAATCAATGGAATTCAAAACAAAAAAAGTACAAAGGACCAGCAAAACAGAGTTGGTTCTTTGAAAAAATAAACAAGACAGATAAAGCCTTATCCAAAATATCTAAAAGAAAAATATAACTTAACCTAAATCAACAAAATTAGAAATGAAAAAAGAAGATATCAACACAGCTACTTCTGAAATCCAGAGGATCATTAGAAACTGCTTTGAAAATTTATATTCTAATAAGCTAGAAAATATTAAATTCCTAGACATATGTCCTACTTGGGATGAACCAGCACAATACAGAAAACTTAAAAAGACCAATGTCAAGTAATGAAATTGAAATAATCATTAAAAGCCTCCCCACAAAAAAATCCAAGGACCAGATAAATCCTCACCCAAATTCTAGTAGATTGTTAAAGAAGAAATAATGCCCATCCTCCTCAAATTATTCCATGATATAGAAAAGGAGGGAACACAAATTCATTTTATGAAGTCAGTCATCCAGATACCAAAACAAGACAAAGACATCAAGGAAAGAAAACTTCAGACCAGTTATCACTGATGAACACAAATGTAAAAATACTTAATAAAAAATTGGCAAATTACATTCAAAAACACATGAAGAAGATAGTACACCATGATCAAGTGGCTTTCATCTCAGAGAGGCCAGGATGATTTAACATAAAGAAAGCAATCAACACAATTCATCACATAAGTAGAAGTAGGAAAAAAAAATCACATGATTACATAAATAGATGCAGCATATGCATTTGAAAAAGTCCAGCACCCACTGAAAACACTAGAGAAACTACAGATAGAAGGAACTTATCTCCCCGATGCAAAGGCAATCTATCTATATTCATATATACAATGACAAACCTAAGGCCAACATCATACTTAATGGAGAAAAACTGAAAGCATTTCCTCTAAAATCATGAACAAGATAAGGATGTTGACTCTCACCACTACTATTCAACAGAGTCCATGAAACTCTAGTGAGAACAATCAGGCAAGAGAAGGAAATTAAAGGGATACAAATAGGCAAAAAAGTCAAATTACCTGTTTGCTGATGATATGATCTTTTACTTAGAAGACCCTACAAACTCTACCAGAAGACTTTTAGAAGATAAACAATTTAGCAAAGTAGAAGGATGTATGATCCACATAAATAAAAATAGATTTATTTTTATATATAAATAAATCTTTCCCATACTACCAAAAAAAGAATCTACTAAAAAAGAAATTAGGAAAACCATCCCCATCACAATAATCTCAAAAAAATTAAGTAAAATACTTGAAAATAATCTAATGAATCAGGTGAAAAACTGATACAACAAAATACTGAAGAAATAAACTGAAGAAGACTTTAAAAAATGGGAAAAAATTCCCATGTATTTTCATAGACAGAATTAATACTATCAAAATGGACATAATACCAAATGCAAAAATAGATTCAATGAAATTCCCATTAAAGCACCAAAGATGTTCCTGACAGAACTAGAGACAAATAAACAAACAAAAACGTTCTAAAATTCATTTGGAAGAATCAGAGACTCAGAATAGCAAAAGCATTTTGGAGCAAAAAGTGTAATGCTGAAAGCATGATGATACTGGACCTCAAATAATGCTGTAGAGCTATACTAACAAAAACAGCATGCCACTGACACCAGAACAGACAGGAAGACACAGAGAGACACCCACACGGACACAGTCACCTGATACTTGACAAAGGCAGCCTTTTTAACAAATGGTGGTGGGAAATGGATATACTGATGAAGAATGAAATTTGATTCCTCTCTCTCATCCTGAACAAAGTCAACTCAAAATGGATCAAACCTAGGAATTAGACCAGAAACTATATAACTGCTAGAAGAACATGTAGGCTCAACAAGCCAACATACTGGCAGAAGCAATGATTTAACAAGACTCCTAATGCGAAAAAAACAAAAACAGAGATCAACAAGTAGGACACCAGCAAATTTAAAATATATACATATATGTACATCAAAGGAAACAAAAAAACAGAATAAGTGATCTTTGCTACCTGGCAGTTAGACAGGGGATTAATATCCAGAATATATGAAGAACTTAAAAAGCTCAACACCAAAACCAAAATAATTCAATAAATAAATGAGCAAAAGAATGAGAGACACTTCTCAAAAGAAATACATATGGCTAACAAATACATCAAAAAAACATTGAACATCTCTGGCAATTGGGATATTGCAAATTAAAAACTACATTGAGATTTCATCTCATTCCAGTCAGAATGGCAATTATCAAAAATAAGAAATAATTACAAATGCTGGAGAGGATGTGGAGAAAAAGGTATACTTATTATACATTGTTGGTGGAACACTGTGCAAATTAGTATAACCCCTATGGAAATATGGGAATTTATCAAAACCTGAGCATGGAGCCACCATATGATCCATCTATCTCACCCCTTGGTATATATTCAAAAGATTTAAAATCCTTACACTACAGTCACAGAGCTGCCTCAATGTGTACAGCAGCACAATTCACAACAGCCAAGTTATGGAACCTTCCCAGATGCCTGTCAACACATGAAAGATTTCAGAAAATTGTGGTATATATACACACAATGGTGTTTTATTCAGCCATAAAATGAATTATGGCATTTGGTGGTAATTGGATGGAACTGGAGAATATTGTGCTAAGTGAAATAAGCCAATGCAAGAAGTCAAGATTTGAATGGTTTCTCATATACACGGAAGCTAGACCAAATTAGGGTGCAGAGGGGAGACACAGGGGATGGGGTGAATTTCATGAAAATAAAAGAGAGATGAGTGGAGCAGAGTATATGAATCAAGGGAGGGGGGTGAGTAAAGGAAGGAATGATAGGATTGTTGGGTCAGATTTATTCTATGTACATGCATATACCAGAATGAATTTCAACTTTATGTATATCTGAACTGCATTCACAGAAAAATTAAGCTAAAATAAATAGAAGAAAAAACAATGGAGTAGAGGAAAGAGAACAGGGGGAGAGAGGAGGAAAGGGTAAGTACTGGGTATTGAATTGGAGCAAATTATATTCCATGCTTGATGAACAGAATGATGAACCTCAACATGATTCATAATTAGAATACACTAATACAAATTGAAAAAAAAACCTATGCAATATTTACTGACTTAAGGATTTCAACACAGTGTTCATGAAGAGAAATGTTAAAACGCATCCTCCAATTAAAAATGAATTAAAGAAATATGTGTGAAAATATGTTTAAAAAGTCATCCAAAACCAACTGTAAAATAATGGAGTAATGTATTAGATAGTATTAAATTTCTCTATAGATGGTCTGAAGTCAGTTGATAAAAACAAAAGAGAGTACATAAATTTTTTAAAAAATGTTTTTAGTATTGTGCATTGAACCCAGGAATGCTTTACCAATGAGCCACATCCCCCACCCTTTTATTTTGAGACAGGGTCTTGCTAAGGTGCTGAGGCTGGCCTCAAATTTGTGATCTTCCAGCCTCAGCCTCCCAAGTCCCTGGGATTACAGGCATATGCCGCCATGACTGGCTAAGAATTTAAAAATATACATATTGGTTACAGAATAAAGTACATATTGCAAATTAATTTAAGAACTAAGAACTTGTGAGAAAGGAAGGAGACCAGAGGGAAGCAGGTTCATCAATGCATTCCACAGCAATGGCAGGAATAAATGTTTCCTTCACTAAGTTACAACTTCAAATGTTCCTGGGCCTTACATTAGTCTCCTCACCATACTGGCCTTGCTCCTTCAGTGTGACCATGTGTATACAAGCACATCTGTCTGTCTGTCTTCTGTCTGAAATCCTATACCCCTTCAATCACAAGTTAATAGAGCACCACCTCCAAGGCAAGAGACTCCCCACTTAACAAATGGGTGTAAAGACACAGTTCCCAGTGAGAAGAGTGTTCTCATCGTATTTATGATTACACCTAGGATTCTTTCTCTAGAAATAACTCTCCTCACTTCCCTAAATTCTGCCTGCCTACCTCTCTTACTCTAATTCAATCTTTACCTTATATAACTTAGTAACTAACCATGGTTTCCCAGGTTAGTTGATTAATTCTTTAGAAATAAACAGATACATATGATTCATTATTTTCCCTATATAATGGTTTCTCAGAAAAAGCTTGTGGAATTAAAATCATTTCCCCCAAATAGCACTATTCAATAAAGTTTCCATTTATTTTCTTTGCTGCAGAGATTACTGTATATATTAAAACTATACATAAATACTATTATTTATTAAATGTACTAATTTTCCCATCACAAATCACTAAGTTTTATTAGTGGATGAAATTAAGAGTTCCTCCCTTGAGTGTAATTTTAGCATGCTGTGTGTTTCTAAGTGGTGAAGAGGCCAAGTAATATAGACATTATCAATTTTAAAAATCAATGAAATGGACAAACACCTTTATTCCAAGAGAGATTATATGGGCAAAACAGAGACAGACACACACTCCAAGTAATACACAATCTTCTTTGTTTTCACCTCCATTTGCTCAAGGATGGATATGCCAGTGGAGGAAGAAGGAAGACAAAAAAATTGAAATTGTTAATCCAGAAAATCCCAGATGACAACAGTCTGAGGAAGAATATGGAGAATGAATTGGATGAGTTAAAACCAAAGGCAAAAAATTTATATGTGAAAGCGGCTCCTACAATAGACTGGGTGAGGGATCAAAGTGTTCTGGCAATGTGACAAGGGACGCACAGAGCCTGCAGTCCATGTAGGAAGCCCATGCACGGTCTCTGAAGGACAGCAGGGAGCAGGTAACCAGGGAGCAGCAAGGAGGCAAAACCATGACGTCCTTGTTTCTGGACAGACACTTGAGTATACTGTGCTGCTCGTCACTTACTGAGGGAAGAAGCACAGGGAAGGATCTCGATGGGCCTAGAAGAGCAGGCGAGAAGTTCAGACACATCCACTCTGCGATGCCTGTGGGCATCCAGACAGAAGTGATCAGTAGTGGTGTGTGTAACAGTACGCCACGGGAAAAGAGACACACACAGTAGGTCCACAGAAGAGCTGAACATCACATTAAGTCAGGCTAGACCTAAACCAACCAGACTTCTGTCCACTCTGCCACCAAGCTCTGGAGTGCCCTTTACAGGGTGTGGCCCTTGCTTCACATATCAGTTATTTGTTCTGACAAAAGTTCAGTCTAGTCCATGGTATGAATTTCTCTCATTTTCTTCCAAAAGACTGAGAGGTGTTTTGATACATTTTCTGTTGCTACAACAGCATAACCCGAGCAGGGGTGATTTATAAAGAATGCATGTTTACTGGCTCATGGTTCTGGAGGTTGGGAAGTCCAACAGTGTAGCATCAGCATCTGGAGGCATCTGGAGGCAGCCTTCCTGCTGGCTGTGGCATGACATGGTACCAGAAGTACTTGACATGGGGGGACACAATCAGAGTACCAGCTCAGGTCCTGCCTCCTCTTCTCAAGAAGCCCTTATGCCACCTGACCTCATCTAATCCAAACCGACTCCCCAAGGCCCCAACTCCAGTCACCATTAAGATGAATTTGGGGAGTAAACAAATTTGGGGGTACACATTCAAACCATGACAAGAAGTGATTAAGTTCTGTCCATATTTCCTATCTCCAATACCAGCACAGATATGTAAATTTCAGTAAATCTACTCAGGTGGTATTTATGAGGTCAAGAGCCAAAATAAATGTATAGCAATACTTAAAGATATTTAACCCAGTAATGTGGGCTCAACAACAGATTCTGAGGCAAATTCTCTACCATGTTCCCCTACAAGTAAACAAAACATATCTACAGTTTATATACAACAATATTTACCAAAGAAGTTAGTAATTTCTAAATTTAGTTCGTTGTGATCAAAGTACATCTATGGAGAATTTGTGGGTTTTTGAATACAAGAAGACTCTATGGGACATATAGGAAGATTGTATATCGGCAAATTTTGTAATTTCTCATTTAGTTCAGAAAAATTATTGCAATAATAATAATAAATCTCCAAAACAATGTGAATAGTTTCTTTCAGGAGTGCCTTGCTAAATGGCTCTTTGGGGACTCCACTTAACAAATCTAAGTTCTGAAGGTGATTTCTGATGGGGAAAACTCATAAGTATAAAGTAATATTTGAAATGCTACCAAAATATTTCTCAAATGTGATCCAATTTATAGAAAACAACTTTCTCATTATTATGATAGGCGTCATATGTACAAGAACCCAGAAGCTGAAAGACTTCTGAGAAGGAAACAAATCAATTTCTGAAGATGCCTCCTCCCATAGTGACTGACATTACCCCCCCTCCAGTTCCTGCTACCCCCTGTAGGCTGTCAAAATGAGTGGAGAGCTAAAGTGGAAGGGGCCATGCATTTTAAAACAGCGGCCATTGTGGGCCAAGAGTGTCCCTGAATTCCTCTAACCCAGGGTGGCCTTCCTACTTCACCCGAGGGTGCCTAGATTTAGTGAACATGAGGAAAGACACTCCAAATGACTCCATGTGACTGACAAAAATACATTTATGTAGCTTAGGTAATTGCTTTTTGAATTGGGCTTCCCCAACACCAACAAGTTTCCAGACCCCTAACGGCCAGCTGCTGTGGTTTGAATGTGTGCCTGGCACTGTGGTGTTGGTAAGAGGTGGGGCCCCGTAGAGCAAGTGCCAGAGTGTGGTAGTACCATTTTACAGGGCCGGAGGGAGTGAAGTCAGAGTCCCCCTTCTACCTCTGCCAGGAAAATGCAACAGCAGCAGAGTCCTCCCCAGACACCCGAGGCTGGCTCCTGGACCTTGGGCCTCCCAGCTTCTAGAACTGAAAGAAACAGATTACTGCTCTTTATATCTAAAACAATTCCACCAAAGTGCACATCTGAAGGAAGGAAAGGGTGTCTGCCCGCCCACACCCACTGCAGCATTGTCCACAGCAACCAAGATACGCAAACAATCAAAACGCCCCTCTACCCACCAAAAAGTTTCAAAAATATGATATCTGTGCAGAATGAAATACTACACAGCATTAAAGAAGCAGGAAATCCAGCTGCCTGTGACAACGTGAATGAGACTGGAGGATATCATTCTAATGAAACACACATGGGTATGCAATGTGGACAAATTCGACTCAGAACGAGTACCATGGTTCTTACAGAGCCTGGCTGGAGTCGGGGGAAGGTAGACAAGGAAGAGAGATGCTGACCAAAAACGGAAAAGCTTTGGTTAGACAGGGGCAATAAGTTTTTGTGATTTATTCCACAGAATGTATCACAGCTAATAATGTGTATTTCAAATTAGCTAAATGGAAGGATTTTAAATGTTCTTACCATAAATAAATGTAAATATTTGAGATGATGCACTGTTAAGTGGCCTGATTCAATCACTCAGCGTCTGCTATGTCATGCTGTGACCCCACATGGGGGCCTGGGGTACATCTCAGCAGTAGAGCCACTCTTGTCATGTGTCCTTACATAAACAAATTAGCAAATGAACACTTAAAATAATGATCATTTGCACACAAATCCTTGGGAAAAAAATTTTATGTATCTGAAATCAAGCAGTAGCTATAAAAAGGGCATTTTAACACACCTATATGTCCATGAAATATTTATTATCATAGGGACTCTTTAAGCTCATGATTCCATGGAATAGGTTTCCACCAAGTAGCAAATTTATGGATTTTAAATTGTCTGTAACATTCTAGAAAAGAAAAAAAAAAAAAAAGTAAGACAACTATTAAAAAAAAAAAAAAAAAAAAAACCAATCCTGACACTCCAGGAGCAAATGGGTTCCAAAAGCACTTCTTTCTGTTCTCCTGATCCTTAGCCCAAGAGCCTCTGTGATGACAGCCAACACACCACATCTCAACACTCACATCGCAGGAAAACTTGATGTAGGGAACCAGGCTAGTCAAGACAAAGCTACTACTCACAGAGGATGCCAGGATGCTCAGAAGTTACAAGAACTACCACCAAATCATCAAGAAATATAATAAACTAGATCAAACCTACAGCTTTTAATTTTACACTAAACCTTGAAAATCATAACCACACTACGATATCTCAAATCACACATTCAAATAGCTTCTGCCCCCAAAATGAAAACCTTTTTTTTTAATTCTAAATTTGTACTAATTAACTGTTTAGAAACTGAAGTGCAGAAGCATGTAAAGTGGAAAATCCTGCATAAAATAAATCTCCGGAAGATAACTGCTCTTAAAAAGAGTCTGAAAGGTTTTTCCAGAAAATTTTCTGTGTTTTATGCCTTCTGATATGGTTTAGATAGTAAGTGTCCCCCAAAAGTCAGTGTGTTAAAGACTTAGTCTTCAAAGCAGCAATTTCCATAGATGGGCTCCTGGGAAATGAGTGGATGGGGGCTCTAACTCTCCAGTGGATTAATCTACTGAATGGATTAATAATGTGACTGCATTACAGGGAGGAGGTAGGAACTGCTGGGGTGGGGCATGGCTTCAGGAAGTAGGGCACCGGGGACCCTGGACTCTTTCTTCCCCTGGTTCCTTCCTCCCTCTCCCCAGCCCGCCCCTTCCTGGCTGCCAGGAGCTGAGCAGCTTTCCGCTGCCACCTTCTTCCTCGGGATGCTCTCCCTCACCTCAGGCCCACAGCAGTGGAGCCAGCCTGCTATGGACTAGAACCTCTGCAACCAGAAACAAGAATAGATCATTCCTCCTCTGTTTGTGGCAGGCATCTTGGTCACAACAATGAAAGCTGACTAACATGCCTGTCTTTTTCTTTTTTTCCACTTGATAACATAAAATAGTACCACCCATTTATCCTCAGTTTCTCTTGTTGAGAGTCCAGTTGCCTATAATCAATCCTGAACCAAAACAGTAACAGGAAAAGTCCAGAAATAAACAATTAGTAAGTCTTAAGTAACTTTTATCACAGTATACTGTATAATTATTCTATTCCACTAGCTATTACAATTATTCTCTGTACTTAATTTGTAAATTAACTTTATCACAGGTATGTATGAATATGTGTATACACACACCCACACGGAAAACATCTTTCTAATGGGGCCCTTTATACGAAGTTCGGCACTACATGTATTTTTAGGCATCTCCAGAACATCTTGGAATACTTGCTCCAAGCACAAGGTGGCCACTTTGTACAGGTTCTTACAGAGCATCATACACAGACAGAGCCCGTGACATTTAATGTCACACCTCAGCTTCTACAATGATCAATATGTCACTTGGGTGCCACTGCTTCTCCTGAAACGGTTCAACTACTGACCTGGAGAACCCACACATCCTCCAAGAGATGTCCCACTCTCCACTCTAACCTTGCACCTCCATGGACAAACCCCTCATACTCTTATTAAAACCTGATATTTTACTGAAACTCCTCTGTTTAGCCAAAGGAAATGGTTTTAATGTCTCCAATAGCCCTGGCACACATACGGTGCTCCTCTGTTGTGAGGAACTCCTCAGCTTCTCCCGGTCTTCCTCCTGCCCTGACCCAGCTGGCCTCTTCAGAGACGGCCTCCTCCGAGCAGCACTCTTCCAGAAGGTCAAAACGACCTTCCTCCCTGACCTTCCAGAACACTCTATAATTACTGTTCGCATCCCCCACAAAACTGTGAGTTTCTTGAGACCAAAGACTGAATCTTAATCACACTGGTTTGTCTACGATGACGCCCGGCCAAGCAGGATCCTCCATCACTATCAGGTATGTGCTTGGACAGACAGACACACGGACGAACGAACAGCAAATGAAGCACAAACAAAAACCTGACCGCAGTGCCCCTGAGTTCCTCACAGAGACCTGCACCCAAGGTTGGTTGACATGGCATCTACGGGACTCTGTTTCATCTAGACACTGCTCAGCACAGAGATCAGGGTTTATTATCAGGAAAACTACGAGAAACAATTCCCACGGTTTAGAAACTGGAAAAAAAAAAAAAAAAAAGACACCAGAACAGAGTGCCGTGTGCTCACTTTGAGTCTCACACCTTACAAGCTCAGATACATAAGAGAGCAAATGCACTCTAAGGTTTGAGCACTGAACAATCCATATTATGTTAACACTATCCCACTGATGGTTCCTTAAAAGAAATTGTTCCCCAGGAGTGTGGCACATGCCTGTAATCCCAGCCAGCGGCTCTGGAGGCTGAGGCAGGAGGACTGCAAATTGAAAATCTGCCTCAACAACTTAGTGAGATCCTGTCTCAAAATTTAAAAAAATAATAAAAAGAGCAGGGTCTGGGGATGTGGCTCAGTAGGTAAGTGCCCCTGAGTTCAATCCCTAGTACCGAGAGAGAGAGAGAGAGAGTGAGAGAGAGATTATTTAATGAATGAAAATCATTATTTAATGGAATATTACAAGTAGCAGTTCTCTCCTCCCCAGCAGCTGAAAGCATCTGGCCAGCATGGACACCACAGCAAGCTGCATTCCATGAGCCACTGCAGAGGCCAGGGCAGCCTCCACTAGCCCAGCCTGCGAATTGACACAAGCAGGCATGCTTCCCCCAGGAACTGAGAGCCACAGGAGCTTTCACACAAAGCAGGCTTGAAACGTGCATGTCTTAGGATCCTTCACCAAACTGTCCTTCTTCAGTATTCAGAAAGCAGTGGCTCCTAAGCGAACTGCCCCAGATACCGCCAGTGCTCACATGGACTCTGAGATTCTAAACAGAGAGATGATGACGTGTCGTCCTCTAGATCAAGGTCAACACTGGAAAACTGCATTTTTTATTTCACACACTGTATTCATCTACTGTATTTCATATAGTAGCTTAAATACAACAAAGTATTAATTTCAGATTAATCATCATCTAGTAGAATAACCCAATTAAAGAGGGGCTCTATCTGAAGATGTTTCTACCCACTGCACAATGAACATACAGAACCTACTGAGCATAAAGAATCAATTTGCAAAAGTTCCCATGGGCCATACTTTGTTTAATAATGATTCTATAAAATGTTCATCACTAGTTTTCTGTTTACAAAAAAGTACATGCTCAGTTCTGTAGGGGAGGGTGATGACTCACCCTTACCTAGAAGTGTCCACCATAAACTCTTAGGCTCCAAACACAATATTAAAGCCAACAATCAGAAGCCTGGAGTGGTCAAAAATAAGGCAGATTCATAGAGTCAAGACTGAAACAAACATCCTAGGACAAACTAATTTCTGAGCTTTTTAAAAAAGACTGAGTAGCAGGGTTCAAAGCAACCATAATGCTAAAATTTGAGGAAGAAATTCTAGAAAAGAAACAGAGTTGAGGATTCCCAAATTTGGTACAGAAAATTTATTAAAATCCCCAGCTGACCCCAGAATTATGTATGCCAAAAATTAAAAGCAAAAGTCAGACTAAGGAAAGATTTGAATTCCTACCAAAAAACGAAGTTGAAAGACAGCTTAACAAAGTTAAGTAGATGTTAAAACAAAGATACCTACATCCTTCAGAGAAATAAAACAAAATCCAGGGTTTCCACAATATACATTCATAAAATCCAGTAACGCAATCCAAAATGAGTAGAATGTGAAGAACTAGAACGGAAAGGCTCCCTGTCAAGGCAAGAGAACGTCACTGCCTCATAAAATCAACATGGCCTGGACTTCAGAACTGAAGGACAGACATTTAAGCACCTATTTTAACTGTACTCAGTAAAATAAAGGCAAACTTGCAATAAATGAAAAAACAAAAACTTCAAACAGAAGGAAAATGTCTCCCTCACTTCTCATACCCCCCAATAAAATATCAATACTGAAATAGAAAATTACGAAACAATAATTATGACACATGGCATAATAAACTTCACTGATAGAATTAATAACAAAGTGAACATAACTTATGAAAAAAAAAAAACAAGCTTAAGATCTAGCAGTAGGAAGTGGGCACATGCCTATAATCCCAGTCACCTGGGGGCCTTAAGGCACAAGGATCTCAAGTTCAAGGCCCGCCTAGACAACCCAGTGAGACTCTGTCTCAATGTAAAATTTGTAACAATGCTACTGGAGGTAACAGAGCTCTCCCCCAGCATGTGGGAGGGCCTGGGTTCACTACAGTACAACAAAACTGAATAAATAAAAGATGTGCAGCAGAGCAGCAATAGAAATCATCCAATCTGAAGAACCAAAATATAAAAATAAAAAACAAAATCAATAAAGAAACAGAGGCACAGAAACCCAGTGTTCTCATCAAAAGTTCAAATATGTGTATAATTAAAGTTTTCTAGACAGAAGGAGAGAAAAAGGGTCAGAAGACATATTTGAAGAAACAATAGCTGAAATCTTATGAAGATCTGAGAGATGCATTAAAAAAATAAAATTTGCACAAAAGTTGAATGAGAAAATCTGACTAGTGTTCTATCAATCAAAAACACTGAATACATCATCAAATTCCAGATGGCTTCACTGGTGAAATCTATCAAATGGTTTGAAGGAAAAAACACCAATATGACATACATTGACTGAAAAAAAGGAAAAGAACACTTCTTCCCTCGGTTTATGTAACCAACCTAACCCTAATATCACGAATGTCACAGAGGGCCTTAGGCCCATGCCAGGCAGAACTCAGATGCCAGTGATCATCACCACGTGAGTTCAACATGCTGCTGCCAGCAGTGTCCAAGGAGAGGCACGAAGGCCACCCAGAAGATCACCACCAAGACTCCCTCAGTAAAAGGAAGCTACACCTGTGTGCCTTTGACGGTGCAGAAAAACAGTCAGGAAACCTCACCATCCATCCAGATCAAAACGCTCAGACGTGAACAGCAGGGGACTTCCACCCAATGACTGGCAGTGGAAAGCATGCAGCTGGTGTCAATCTGATGACAAAATACTAGGAGCCCCAATGAGGAAGCAAAAGGGCAGAGGGGGAAGAGGGAGGAAGGAGCAGGAAAGAGACATTAAAAAAAAAATACTATGAGCCCTCCTCCCCGACTGGTAATGAGGGAAGGGCTCCTCTCTCACCATGTACTCGGCGTCACACTGGAGATACCAGCCAATACATTACTGTCAGCAAAATAATTATAAAGGCATAAAAACTGTAATGGAAGAATTAAACTTATAAAGCAGATGATATGATTATGTACACAGAAATCATAAGAAGTCTACAAAAATCTAAAAGACTAATGATTTCACAAAGCAGCTCATATTCACAATGTGCTAATTTCATATTAGAAACAAACACTTGGAAAATGAAAATTTAAAAAGATTCATGATTCAATAGTGTCAAAACATAAAATAACTAGGGTAAGTTTAACATAACATGAAAGACCCATACCCTACAAGAACCCATACCCTACAAGTACCCATACTCTACAATGCTGTCAATAGAAAATAAAGAATATCTAAATAAATAAAGACATATGCCATATTCAGGAAAGAGCTCAACAGACTCATTGCAACTGCAATCATAATCATAGTCATTTTGTTGAAATTAACAAATGGATTCTTAACTTTGTTTTGAACTATAAAGGACCTACAGTATCTAAGCAATCATGAAAAAGGAGGACACAATTGGAGGAACACTACATTATCTAACTTTCAGGCCTCACTATACAAAGCTACAGAAAACAAGACACAGTGGTACTTGTATAAGGATCCATAAATAGATCAATGAATCAGAATAAAAAGCTCAGAAATACACCTTCATTTACTCAGCCATCTGATTGCCATCAAAGGTGCTAAAAAATTAGAGGAGAGACAACACCTTTCAATAAGCAGTTCTGAGAAAAATAGATGCTCATGTGGGAAAAAATGAACCTGAGCCAGGAGCAGCAGCACACACCTATAATCCCAGTGACTCCAGAGGCTGAAGCAGGAGGATTGCAAGTTCAAAGCCAGCCTCAGCAACTTAGAAAGACTCTGTCTCAAAACTAAAATAAAAATAAAAAGGGCTGAGGATGTGGCTCAGTGGTTAAGCACTCATGGCATCAATCTATGGTACCAAAAAAAAAAAAAGAAACTGACCTTTGTCTTAATACATTTTCTGTTGATATAATAAAGTAACTGAAACTGGGTAATTCTTAAAAAAAAAACATAAGTTTTTTTTTGGCTAATAGTTCTGGAGACTGGAAAGTCAAAGAATATGGTATCAGCATCTGCTTGGAATTCACTGAGGGCCTTCTTGCTGCCTCATAACATGGAGCAAGACATTTTGGATGTCACTTATTATAAAGTTACTCAATGCCATCAAGGTGCCCCACCCTCATACACTAATCTAACCCTGACTACCTCCCAAAGACCTTATCTCCAAACACCATTAATTTATGAACAGAGCGACTGAATTCCCAGCCCATGAATTTTTGGAAGATGCATTCAAACCACAGCAAAACTCTATGTCATACCATATACAAAAATTCATCTGAAATGCATCACGAAACAGTAAGAGCTAAATGATAAAAAGCTTTCAGAGAAAACACAGAATATATTCATAACTTCCCAAGAACTCTAGTATTTCCATAAGGTTTGCAAAGATTTTTCAATGCACAGAAGGCAATAACCATAAAAGAAAATACTGATGAATCTGGCCCAATCAAAATTGAGAATGTGGGCTTATCACAAAGCCATCAAAGAAACAATAGGCAAGCCATAGACTGAGCCAAATATGTGCAAAGAGCATATCTAACAAAAGACTTATCTCTATGATATGTACAAAACTCCTGCCAATCAGTGATAAAGACACACAACTCATTTACAAACAGGTAAAAGGTATAAACCTCACAAAAGAAGATATGTGAATGGTCAATTAGTATATGAAAAATTGCACAAAATTATGAGTTGCAAGTTGACATTAAAAAAGGATACTGACATACCATAAAAATAACTAAAATAAATTTTAAAATGACAGCACCAAATATTGATAATATAGGGCAATCACAACTTGCATGCTTTATTTGTAGACATGTGACAAGTTATGGCCACTTAAGGAGGAAAAAAAAAGCATGTGTCTTTCAAAAATAAATACACAGACGTGATGACACCGGTACTTTACCCAGGAGAAGTGAGAAGATGTGTCTCAAAATTATTTGTATAGAAATGCCCACAACAGTTCAACTTTTAACAATCTAAAGTGAAAACTATCTAGGCAAACAGATGAGATAAACTGTGGTAATATTCAGCAACAACAAAAAAAATAAATTACTGACAAGTGCAACAGCATGCACCAATCATGTATAGAAAAAGACAAAACAGAAGAAATTAAAATAACATTAGAATACATGACATTTTGAACATATATGCACTAAGCCTTGTTCTAAGCATTTAACACGGATGATCATTTTAAGTTCTCACTGTCCAACTTCATATTGCCAATGAGAAAACAAGTCTGACCTCTGCCCACGCTGACAGCAGGACTCATAAATAATTTCCTTGGGGGCTCCACAACTCATACAAAAGTCAAACAGAAAGGAGAGAACCACTAAACCCGCTAAGTTTGCTGTTACACTACTTATTAACTTAAAAACAAGTTTCTAATTATACATACATGGGGGGTGTTGAGAGAAACATCTCTAGAAAACACCCAACAGCATATAAACCAACCACCCACTCCCCGGGTTGAGTCAATGCATCTGCAGCGTAGACCTCATGGTCTTACCTTAGGAAACTGTTTTACAGGAATCAACACCTTCTGTCCCAGCTTCATGTTCTTATTAATCACCACGTCAATGTACTTTTCTTCATCCTTGCCTTCTCCTTTTTGAAACTTTTCTATTTCTGTAGAGGCAAAAAGATAACCATGAAGCTTATGACTCAGAATGGCAGAGGAAGGAATTTATGGTTCAATGCTGTGACATGAAATCAAGTTCAAAAATGTAGACTCTTAGATCCCCATGATTTTTCAAGTAATGACACATTCCCTATGTTATCAATGAATCCTCATAAATAGAAGACATTCATATACAGAGGTTCTACAAAGTCAATCCCCACTGCCCGTGCTAATAGAGGGGAATAGCAGGCTAGATAACAAACACAAAAAAATAAAGACACCCCTGGGGCCTTCTGGAATCCAGAGAGAAGCTGATCAAATAAGGAAAAGGCAGACGTGATCTCAAGTCAGCACTACAAACTGGCTTTCCTGTTTCTATAGCAGACCTGCCTGGCTTCTGAAGCATGGGCCGTCAAGGGCTGACTCCGCGATGGCACTGAAGGCCCAGCCTTACCTCCTCACACGGCAAGCAACTGCAGGCAGTGTTCTATGTGACACTCTGAAGACCTCACCTCCATGCTCTTCCAACACTCATCTCATTAAATCCCACTTTTTCTGAGCAACTGAGTTTTTCCTCAGTGGAGCAGCAAGAATGCAAGAGTGGCTCTTTCTTTCCCAGGTTGATGCTCACAAAGCACATCACGTTCAACTCTATGCTGCCCTTATGTAAGAGAGAACATCATACCTCTCCCACCAGAGCCGACTTCTCAGTGGGATCTTTCTTCCTTCAACAAACATCAACTACCAATGACTTTCTATGTGCAAGTTTCAGAGCCTAAAATATGTCAGTACACTCTTCATTCACCTCACGGCCTGGAGCAGGTGTTGTACAAGAGGCACCCATCAGATGCTCCAGCGACTGCTGAAATGAGGGTATGGACTGCCACCTCCAAGCTACACCAGGTGCAAAGGAGGGTCATGGCCTGATGGAGAAGAACCCAAAGGTGGCATCAACTGAACAAAGTGGTTCTTAAATTGATCCATTTTGCTTATTAAGCTAGAAGCAGTTCAGAGATCCACACATATCATCCCTGGACCAGGCACCTCAGACTCGTGACATTATTCCATCCTCAGGACAAGAGGTTCAGAGAGGTGACTTGACCAAGGCAGCCAGGAGAGGTGGCACACACCTGTAATCCCAGCAGCTCAGAAGGCTGAGGCGGGAGGGTTGTGAGTTCAAAGCCAGCCTTAGCAACTTAGTGAGGCCCTAAACAACTCATTGAGACCCTGTCTCTAAAATAAAATATAAACAAAGTCTGGAGATGTGGCTCAGTGGTTAAGTGCCACTGGGTGAGTGAAGCAAAGGCAGGACTTACACCCCAGTTCTGTCTGACGCGGAACACAGTGTGCCACCGCAGTCTCCCGCACTGCTTTTTAGTGTAAGGAACATAAGATTGCCATGGGCAGCCTGGGATAAGTGGAGGACCCGTTAAAAGGTGGAGGCTTCAGATTTGGGACTTCCATCACCACTAAGAAGCCAACGCGCCTCACAAAACCACTAGGGGAATGTCGCTACACCCACTGTTGCACCTAGTTGTTGTCTATGATAAAAAAAAAAAAAAAAAAAAAAAACTGTTATGATTCAAAAGACATAAACATTTCAGGATCCCAGTCCTAGAATGATTCTATAACAGGACACCTCTTAGGACTCAGGTTCTTAACGTGTAAAACCAGAATATCTAGGACTTGCTTCTAAAATGCTGGGATCTTTGTGAATCAGGGAAGCTCAAAGAGACTCTCTGCTTGACAAACTGCAGCCACAGTAACCCAGCAGTCCTCCTGAGTTCTGTGGGTCCTCACAGCACACACCAACCTGAGGCAGTGGAGGGTGCCTGAGGAAGGGGAGGAGGAAAGGGTCGGAAGAAAGGGAAGCCTGCCCAGCAAAGGCGACAGCCACCTAATCTGCAGCTCCTGTTTTCTTGACCCACACTCTGTGTTTGCTGCAGAAAGCACAGCAACAACACGCGCAGAAACACAAAAGCACACTTAACTTACTGACGTTTTCTTCTATGAGAGTAAATACATACACGTGGTAAGGATCTGAAGCACTGTGACGGGAAGTGCTCCTTGTATTTCAGCCCATCGCCCATACCCACACTGAGGGACATGTGTGCACACAGTCACAGATACATGACACACAGGTTGATCCACATATATGATCTCGGGATTTTCTATAAACAAATACCCAGAGTTTGAAAACTATAGAACTAATGGTATAAATGAGCCAAATTTGTTGGTTTTTTTTGTTTGTTTTTTCTCAATAAAGAGCAGTAAGTCACACATCAGTTGCTTTGGCAATTATAATAATTCATGACTTCAGCTTTAATTAGTAAAAGAAAGTAAATCCCATCTTTCATTATCTACTTATTCAATCCTTGGAAATACTTTGGGCACAGCTAAAAGAGTCAATGAAATTAGGAACACCAAAACTACTACTTCAGGGGAAAAAAAAAAAAAAGGATTAATGTGTGTGTGGACTTCCATGAAAATAGTTTTAACGGCCTACTTTCTTTTCAAATGACAAAGAAATTTTTAAAAATCTAGAAATCACAATAGATGCTCAATTTAACATTTAATTCCATAAAATCAGAATTTAAAATACTCCTTTTATACATTAGTGACATTTAACATTTGAAGCAATAAATAGTCACACAGGCAAGCTGTAAAAATTAGAAAAAATTATATATTCTACCTTATATTAATGTTTGAGCATACCTATGATTTTAAAGAGGAAAATAAAAGAATATCTAAAACAAATACCTTTTGTCTCTTTATACACACATAGTTATTTTACAAATCACTGTTTTGGCTTAAATAAGCTTTGAATTAATCTGGGGATTAATATTCACTATTAAGATTTATTTTTTAAAGATGATTTGAGCCTGAGGGTATAATTCACTGTTCCTAAGGCACCACAAGGCAATGAACCCACGCCCTGCCACTGCAGTCAACCAGCCCTGGTTTGAATTAAGGCTGCTCTGCTTTCCTCAGGCCCTTGGGCCTTTCAGTTATTGAAGCCAAAACTGATCAAAAGTTATTTTAGGGCTGGGCTTGTAGCTCAGTGGCAGAGCACCTGCCTTGCACTGGGTTCAATCCTCAGCACCACATAAAAGTAAATAAACAACAACAAAAAAAGATGTTGTGTCCACCTAGAACTAAAAAAAAAAAAAAATTGAAGATTAAAAAAACTTGGTTTATAGACACTATTCAATCAACAATTTCACATTTTTTTAATAACTAGTATATTTTGTTTTCTGGTATTTTCATATTTTTAATTGGTTCAGTATAATTGTTCATAATGATGGGATTCACTGTTACACATCTGTAAATGCACGTGATATAACAACAGAATTGGGCCAATATCATTCCCAAGCGTTTCCTCCCTCCCAGGGTTCCTTTCCTCTGCCCTACTGATCTCCCTGAGATTCCCCACCACACACACATACACACATAGCCCTTTCTTTTCCTTTTTCCTTTCTAGCTTCCATATTTAAAAGAAAACATATGACCCTTGATCTTCTCAATATAGTTTATTTCACTTAATGTTATATTCTCAAGTTCCATCCACTTTCCTGCAAATTACGAAATTTCATTCTTATTTTTGGCTGAATAAAACTCCATTGCATACATATACCATATCTTCTTTATCCGTTCATCCAATGACAGACATATAGGCTGGTTCCATTGTGAATTGTGCTGCTTTAACAAGGATATTCATTTATCTCTATACTAGGTTGAATTTAATTCTGTAGGATAGATACTGAGGAGTGGTATAGCTAGGTCATTTGGTCATTTTATTCCTGGTCATTTTAAGAACCTCCAAACTGATTTCCATAGTGCTTGTGCTAATTTACAATCCCATCAACAGGGGTGTTCCTTTTCCTCCACATCCTCTCTAGCATTTATTACTGTTGGTATTCTTGACAGCTGCCATTCTGACTGGAATAAGATGAAATTTCAGTGTAGTTTTGATCTGCATTTAAATTAAACTATTGTTTTTAAGTTTTAAAGAATTTTTTAAATACTAAAACTAAATAAAACAAAAATTTATACCAAGCTAGCCAGGCTTATATTTACACATTGTTGGGAGAAAATCTATAAAAGTTTCACTCTCTTTGGATAATTCATTTAAGTTCTTCATCACCCTTGCATTGAAATTATGATGGAGAATTTACCTGACATTCATGTCTCACTTAAAGAACAGATATGTTTGAAACTTAGATATAAAACATTTTGATATTTAAATACAATGGGGTGTCCCGTGATGGGGAAACGCTGGTATCTACCCAAAAAAAGAGTGAGTTCTGATACATGCAGGAATTATACTAGCTGCTGAAATAGAATACAGAATGTGAACCACATAAACAAATATAATATTATATACAAAGTGCTGCAGAAAAGGGACTAAGAGGTCCAGAATTTAAAAATTACTTTAAAAGCTGGTAAATCTGAAATATGTGATAAATTCCTCAAGTATAAGGAATGAAAACTGCCAGGCTTCAGGAGCATAAATAGTCCTCTGCAACACTACTTCACATTCACTCGTCTGCACAGTTAATAACTAGAGTTTTACTAAGCTATTATAATCTACCTTTTTTTCCCCTTTACTCTTGTTATCAAGACAAGATAGAAAAAAATTGGGCAGTAGTAATGATAAAATTTTCACTTACAAAGTCAGTAAATGAACAGGCTTAAACATGAATTGATTTTTTGACCCCAAGTTCTGGGCTCCTGCAGAAAGACTGGACAGACTCAAAGGAGAAGGCGGGTGATTCAGTCAGGCCAACAGGGAGGAAAACTAAGGACAAGTAAATAGAGGTCCCAGCACTGACATAGGAAGGAACCCAAAAATGATTAATACAAGGTTAAGTAAGTCAGTAAAAGAATGCTTTAAAATAATTGGAGCAACTCCATAACATTTATAAAGAGCTGCTCCTCACTGCTGAAAAGTGCTCTTCTAGAAGTCATAAGTTGTTTTCCTAAAGAAACACTGAATAAAATTCATAAAAGGTCCCGAAAAGGATGGTTGACTGATGGAGACCAGCCTGCACCATGAAGCACCAGTGTGAGGGCCCTCCTGATGCAGAGCCCCTTCACCAGGTACTTTGGCTCTTCTCAGCTTTAAGAAAAGACAGGGCTTAGCCAGGTCTACAATAAAGTGAATCTCCATGCGGCATGTCATATCAAAATCTGCAACACTCCAGCTGTGGATTAGAACAGATCCCAAAAGATATATAAACAGCATTCATAGCCTTTATAAATTCTATTTGACAGACTACTAAAATGCTCCTGTAGCTGCTGGTATGAAAGAGATTTTTTAACTTTCAACATGACAAATGCTTTCACTAAGAAATTGTTTCATTTAAGCAATTCAAACCTAACCCTATTACATTCAAACCAGAGACAAATACACTAAAACCTGCCCAAACTAGATTTGAATCATTAAGCCCATAATCTTGCAAACAGTGTACCTAAGCAGAAGTAAATGGCCCAGCAGAGGAGAGAGGCATATCAGTGTCTAACAAGAATGAGCTCATCACAAATACATAACACACACACACACACACACACACACACATACACACACAACACACAACACACATATACACACACCATCAAAGGAGAACAAAATAATACTCTAAATATTAAGAATTCTGAAAGTAAACTATTTTCATAAACACGGGGTATATCATTATACAAGAAGCCCTTAACTATGCATAGGACATATTGAAACACACATAAGTAAATGGCAAATTCCTTCAAGAAAGAGGATAAGGAATAAGCAGAGGAGGATGAAATTAATTAGTTGTACCCATTATGAATAATTAATAAAGATATAGCAATGGTATTTGCAGCTGGAACTTATTCAATGACTATGTTCAGGTATTAATCCCTGCATGGTGCCACCAGGCAGATATAATCTTCATTGCTCAGGAAGGAAGTGCCCACTTGAAGACACTCGGCTAAATTCCCACACCACCAGGACCCAGGATTCTGACCTGTGTTTATCTGATTCCTTAAGTCCATGGTACTTCCATTTTCTTGGTATTACTGTATAAGTGGAATCTTAATTTTAAGTGAGGAAAAGAAAAAGTGCTTTGGATTATTATAATATTTGGAAAAAAAACTCACAAAGTTATTACAAATACTAAAACAAATGTCTGTCAAAATGCTTTGAAAATTGTAACACATAATGAAAATATAGGTTGTTATTACTGTTTACTTATTAAAATATCTAATTTGTACTGGCTTATGTACTCTCTCAAAAAAAAAAAAAAATTAACTACAAAGCCATTTGCAAAGATGCCTCCAGGGCCGCAGGCACTACAGGAAAAAGCAACCCAGACCAGACTTCGAGGTCCTCACCCAGGTAGTGGGGATGACCCTCAGCTGGGAGGGACCCTTTCCTGGGTCCACAAGCATCTCTACCATGCTGCCCTCCAGCCACTCAAGATCATGTCCTCAGGTCTGGGGACCCCTGAGTACACACCACATTCTCTTCACACAGTCATCTGTTGTTGGATGTGTGGGCCCAAATCCTAGTTGCTATTAACAGTCATGCAACAAACAATAGCCTGCAGCCATCTCTCTCACATGCTGACCTCACTTCCTTCAGATAAACAGCAAGCAGTGGGGAAGTACTAGGTCACATGGTAGTGCTATTTTTAATTTTCTGCTATTCATAGTAGCTATACTAATTTCCATTCCCCCAACAGAGTGTCAAGGTTTCCATTCCCCACTTCCTTGCTAACACTTAAGTCTTCTTTTTGTACCATCACCTTAATTTCTCCTAACTATATACAGTTATTCACCAAACAATAGATACCATGGAAGAAACATCAAGATATGATGTGGTCATCTGAAGCCTCAGCGAAATATGAATGTGACCCCTGAACAAGGGCAAATACTCTAAGGCCTTCAGCAATGAGCAGGTCACTAAATTATGGAGCTGAATTCTAACCATTTTAATATAAACAAATTTTAAAAGTTTGTTGGCATTTTAAAACAAAACCAAAAACTAGAAATCAGAGATGAGATGCTCCTTAAAACTGGCAGAAGAAATCTAATTGGCTCAATAAGTAAGTACAGTATTCTAGAGGTACACTGTAGGCTCTACATATACTCATTCCTTGTAATTTCTTAGACAGGACAAAAGTATCAACTCCAATTTTCTTATACCTAATAAGTGACAGGGCTCAAAGCTGGACTCAGGATTATCTGATTCAAAATTTTGCTTGTTCCCCAAATCACCAGCCAACAAAATGTTGACTCCAAGAAAAACGAAACCTTCCAACCAACAAGTAAACAAAATAGGTTAAGCATCACCTCCGATAAGTATAAGGACATCTATGGGGATGAGCCACTGCATATACTGTTTGCTGAGAAGTGCAACAGAACCAAAGGAGGAAGTTAAAAACACTATGAGTGTAGAAAAGAGCAGGTTATATGCACATGGTGAGGAGGAGGATTGACTGAACTCAGGTTTACCTACTCTTTATGGGTCCCAATGGTGAACACTAGCACATTCTTCTTCCATTGGCCCATTTTCACCTGGTAGTAAGAAATGTTCTGAAATTAATATTTACTGAAACACTTGGGAAGACTAGTAAAGTGTCTACTTAAATAACACAAAAGGACAAGCAGGAAGACAGACCTAGACAACAGGAATAAAAAGGATGGGACATTTGTGTTCCTAAAGAAAACAATCACTTGTTTATTCCAAATGACTGATGATTGTTCCTTAAAAAATCCAATGCCCTGCTCAAATTAATATCCTGCAAACCCACACATGAAATGAAGTAACCAAGGCACTAAGTTAATTCATGCTAATAAGAACTTAAGTCAGTAACTACTGGGAAGAGAGGATAAGGTAACTATTAGAGACCAAAAAATCCACTTTTTAATTATACCTAAGGGTTAAATCACATTTCTCACTTTTAATTGAAAAACACAATTAATATAATGCAAAAGACCAGCTATCTTATACAATTATCAGGCTCCAGAGGTCACCAATTAGAGCCCTGCAAGGATTTGAATTTAAAAAGGTTTTATGATTGGGTGAAGTAATGACCCAAGAAGAGATGAGCCCTGTTCAGGCTGCACTCATTATCAAGCCCATTTCCTCAGTGTGCCTGCCCCTCCTCCATCCCACAGGCATCACCACACTGAGAATCATGGCTGCACTCACAGAGTTCTACAGCAGCCAGATGACAGGAGCATTCGACTCTTTATTACTTTCACATCCAATAAGATTGTAAATGAACATTTTTCTATTGGTTAGATGTACAATAATACAGTAGCACACTATTTAAAACAATATCCAAGTAGAATTGCCATACATTTTTAGGTTGGTTTCATAATCAGTCCCTATTTATACAGCAAAGAGAAAGAGTAAATGGGTGGCGGGGGGGAGTTCGAAACACCAAGACGTATTTCTGTGTGATTATCTAGAAGGGTCACTTAAAAAAAAATTAAGAAAAACAGCATGATCAAGGACTGCAAGTACATCCCAAAGAACACATCTCTGGTACTGTTTAAAAGACATCAATGCAACCACAGGCCATATGCCAGCACAATAAAAATAGTTAAAAATCTCAACCAGAAACACAGCTTAATGTTAAACATACACAAATGCCTAAAAATACCATATTTCTCTCCTACTCAGTGTTCTTCCTTGTCACCTGGAAACTGCCAAGCAGGTATGAAACATTTGTTAAAGGCAAAATGCAATTGCAGCAGGAACATACATCCTATCACTCAGATTTAATGGTGATGTAAAATTAAGACTTGGATGAAAAATAAATTCATATTTAATAGTCACAGCCTCTGAGGACATAAATAGTCTCAGCGCAGACCTATATAATGAAAATTAAGGCTATCTTCCCATGTCAAATTAAAGCCAGGAGAGCTATCCTACTAGGTCATCCCCAGTCATATTTTATGTTGCTTGGTTTATGCTTTAGAGGCTCTCTCTCACAGTGGACATCCTCATGGGGTAGGGAAGGGGCTCTTTAAGGGATGTTGTCAAGTTAGGTACAGATCTCCACATTCTAAACCAAGTCATACACTGAAATTATTTAGGGATGCTATAAAAAAAATAATTACACCAAGGCCAGTCAGTGGCACTCAGTTGTTTCCACCATGTCCTTCCACAGTGGAATATTTAGTTCAGTGAGTGCACACTAGGGGTTCCACATGACAGCAGGAGTTCCACTTCTCAGATCTACTGACAATGGACTTACTTTTAGGCTGAATACAGAGGCCACATGTTGGTTGACAGAACAGTGCCACATGGCCTGTCTGGGCAAATGAGACAGAACCAAAGACTCATGCAGAGCTTTGATTCTACTAACGCTAACAATAAATACCTGAGGTGGACAGCTGACGGTCTTTTATGTCCTTGTCTTAAACACAGAAGGTGGGGTAACTGGATCTGTGCTCTGAATGAATGGCCAACCAAGATGACTCGCTAAGATTAAAAACATGGCCAGGAATCCAGAGAACTCCATGAGATCCGTTTTAAGAATTTACTGATAATTGCAGTGACCATCATTGCCGGCTCTCCAAAAGCTAAAGACACACACTGTCTGAGGTATTGCTATTTTTCGTAAGGGGAAGAACTAAAGGAATGACAGTGAGGGAATAAAGTCTACAAAGGCTCTGGAGAAGAGGTAATGATAGAAAAAGCTGATCAGCCCCGTCTAGCAAAGCAGCTGAAATCACTGAAAAGGATTATCTTAAAGGAGAAATGATACACACAAATATTTCTGTACATCATGTAACATGGGAATTAAATTTAGACAGTGAAAACCCAGGGCAAAATTAGGACCAAAAGGAAGAAAACACAGAAAAAGGAGCTCCTACTCAAATTATACAGATGAAGGTTCCCATATGTAACAGGATTTGCCAAAGCTGGACCTGGTTATTCGTCAGTAGAGCCCTGACCAGCACAGTCTGGCAGGAATGGCCAAATCGGAAGGTTCCTTTCAACCCTGAGCTTTACCCACATCTTCATCATCTGTCTCACTGACCTGTTCTTAGACATATAAAGCTGTTTTCGTCACCGGAAGTCCAGCACCTGGTTCTGTATCCTGAACATAATATGCATTCAAAAGATACTTGTTGAGTGAATGAATGAATAAATGGTGATATTCTTCGAGGGAGGCACCATGAGACCTGATAAACATTTAATAGCCAGGGTTTGAATAAACAAAAATGGAAGTCACCTGTATCTTTCATGGCCACAAACCAACACCTCCACCAGTTATGAAACCACGGTCGCTTAGCTCCATACCTACCCTTCCACACTGTGCTCTAGAATGCTGGCGGGATTCTGAACACCTGTTTTCCAGCCCAGTTTCCCTCAGGTTCTGACAATGGAAATGCTAGGGCAGGGGAAGACTGATGGACTGGTTCCTTCCTGTTTTGTTTCCAGTTCCTGGCAGCACAGAAAAACCATGATTCTAACTTCCGGATTTTGCCCCATATTTCCAGACTACAATCATGGTACCTCCTCAGCAAGGCAGGACCTTTTTGCTCAGAGGTCTTAGTCCTAGCCCTGTAAGGTCTCTCTTCAAGTTCCTAAGGTAACAATACTAAGTGGGTGGTAGAACATTTCCTGCAAAGTACTAGTTCCCCTAGTCAAGGAGGATGGTTTTCTGTAGTCCTGTGGCACTGTTTTTTTTATATATTTTAAAGACTTAGCATCCCCCAGTCACCCAGCACCTATCTAACCAATCCTTTATGTTAAATGCTCCCAGCTAGTGTGATTTCTGTTTACCTGATTCTGTTTACCTGACTGATCTTCCCTCTTAGTAAATTCCTGAGGAAATCCATAGAAGGAAGGTCTTACGTTTTGTGGCAGGCACAATGCTATGCACTGTGAAGGGCACTCAAGGGTCCCAATGTCCACAGTCGGAACACTACAGTGGCAGAGAGGACATAGGCATGGGAAGGGAAGACTGAGTTCAAGCAGGAGAGAACCAAGAGAAAACAGCTGGAAAAGCACTTTGCCTTGATGAGCTTAGTTTCTCCCTGCCTAAAAAGGGGAGGAAGCCCCCTAACTGTGTGACCCTTCCACCCTGTGGGACAGGAGTCACTAATCTAATAACATCAAGGCCCTTCTGATTTGTTTCTTCTAGTCCAGTACTGCTTGGAACACTAAATAACAATGTTTTTAGACCTAAGATTTATTAATGGTAATAAGGCCAGACAGCCTGTTTTTGCAGCATCTCTCTGAGAAGCTGAGAGTGCTTTCCTGCTGAGTCCTCAATCTCAACCACGCTTTGGAGGCACAGGAGTAGAGCCAGCCGAAGTGTTGCTGTAGTGGTGAGTCTGCTTATCACCCACTCCACCCCACCATCTATCACAGTGATCACCAGCAGTCTGGGAAAATGGTGACCAGGTAATGACATTAGCACAGGTGGCACGGGTGTTCTCTACACAATGGAACCATAATGAATATTCCTGGAGGCAAAATTATCTAAGCTAAATTTCTGATTTCCCCTGTGAAAAGCACAGGAAGACAATATAATCTGGGAATATGCAATTGCAGGTGATGTTTACCTTTAGAAGCTTACCTATCGGCATTCTAATTTGAGAAGCATAGAGTAAATTTCTATAAATATATAACCATTCAACACATTATTCAAAGGAAAAGTGTTTATCATCTTCAAAACATTTGCTATTCCAAGAACTAATTAAGTTTACAAACTGTGTTGTGAATACCAGAAGGCAGTAGATGTACAAATCATATTGTTAATTATGCCTCTGACAAAGAAACTGTACTGCAGGTATTACATACAAATGCTCCAACAGCCAAGTCCTTTAAATTCTTCCATCTCAAGCTCAGGAACAAATGAAGCCAAAACAGAAGCATAAGATGAATGTAAAATTAAGCTGCTAGAGGAAAATGCAAAAATAGCCCTAAGTGAATGTTAAATCTTGTGTTTTGTCACCTGTTTTTGCTCGTGGCATTCCCAGAACAGCATATTAACCTACAGCCTCCAGACAAGCACAACTGTCTGGCTTCTCGACACCTGCAGTAATATAAATTAATGAAAATATGGAAAAAGGAGCTTAATTTTACAAGATTTGAAGTTAATAGAAATGTGTGTTCAAATCACAGACCAGAAACTTACAGTATAACACTGAAACAAAAAGAAAAGTCAGAGGGCTCTTGGGCACCTTGACTCTCGTTCAGCATGCTGATACCTACCTCTGAAGCCATAAGGCTTAATGGAGTATACCTCAAGTGCAAAGCCCAGAAACCACACAAACTAACTCTAACTTTCTGCACCCCATGTTTCTTTATATTAATAAGAAAAGAATATATAAAAAGGTCAATAGAAAACAATTAAAACTTTAAACACTAGTCTAATTAGAATTGACAATAAAAATCCCAGACATAGATTAAGGAAGAATCACAGTAAGTCCAAATTTTCTGGAACTCAGAAAACCAACCAACTATATAGTCCTATCACTGATAAGGACATCAGCACGGTAAAATTAGAAATATGTCTTTAAGATGGAAGGTTCTAGATGCTTTTGTTATAACTCACTCCTCTCAAAGGTTTGTTTGGTGAGTTATTTAACTTCTGTGAATGTCAGTTTTGTTAAGCGTAATATGGCAGTCATCTTCTACCTCACTCTAGGTGAAGTGGAAATCAAATGAGACCATGTATAGATAATGTTGAGAACTTCAAAGAAATCCTCGAATGTCTGTGTGGCCCCAGCACGGGTCTCAGGAAGGGAACCTGAACAACCCCAGGACATTATAGAAAGAACTGTCCTTGCAGGGAAGTTCTGCAACCACAGTCAACTAGGACACGGCGCACAGCCTTGCGCTGGCAGTGACAGCATGGCTAGGTCTCACAAGCTCAGAGCTCTCAGAGAAAGAGGCCTGCTCCCTCCACGACCAGTCATGGTGGCAAGCTGGACAAGCAAAGCTGTGCTGAAGCAACTGAGAGAATGACATATGCACACTGTCCACAGAAAATTGATTCTGGAATCATCTACCAGATTGCAACCAAAGCCATTTGCACCAGCACTGTCCAGAACTATCTATGGTGAAATAAATGTACTCTACAGGGCAGTTCAAAATAGTGGTCACTAGCCACACATGGTCACTGAGCACTAAAAACACAGCCAGTGTGAGCAAAGAACAAAAGTTTTAGTTTTACTTCATTATGAGCAATTAAAATTAAAATTACCTCCAATGGCTGGAAGTTTCCTGAGCATATATCTAGAATGCAGTTAAAGAACAGAAAAAGGCATGTGAAAAAGTCATGTGACCAGCAGAAAGAGGTGGCATGAAGTACAGTACAGACTCTGATTCTTTTGTTTAACAAGAATGTACTGAGTCCCCACAACACGCCCTCAACATCAACATTCCTGATCCATGCTGATTCCAGGCAGCATCTTGACGAGGTGGAAAATGGACACATAGATGCACAGGACAGGCAGCCTGGGCTCAAAAGAGCAGTTACTATATAACTACTACACTGGCCTATCTCAAAAAATGTGTATGCAGTCAAGACCACAGGTGCAGACTCACAATGCAAAGTATAAATTGGAACATTAAGTACAAACGAAATATTACAAAACTCACAGGAGACAACAAACAGTCCTAAGTCAAACAATTAAAGGGAACTTCAGAATGAGTGGCATTTTAGCTGAGATGAATAAACAGTCTGGATATGTGGAAGGGGCATTGCATGCACAGGGAACAGCATGAGTAAGACTCCATGGGCACGCCCACTGTAATATGTAAGCAGCACGTGCGTAACACAAGCATAAGGTCCAGGAGCAGGATCCAGTGACAAAAGGAAAAGGCACAAAAACTGAAGACACACTGCAAAAGCCTTTTAAGACCATGTATTTACATAAAGCATGGCAGGGAGAGGCTGATGGCTCAGAAACGGAGAACTTCAGGGCATAGCAAGGGCCTTACTGTTCCCTTCTGCTGATGACTGAGTATCCATGCTATTTATGTTTCAGTTAAACTAGTTTAATAAACAAAGATGTCACAAAAAGCCTATACAGGAATAAAAAAAATTGAATATAAAGTGGTTTTAAGATCATTGATAGGCCCTTGTAATTATTTACATCAGAAGAGTGGAGCAAATTTTAAAGATTCAATAATGCATTATGTGCTAGCATAAAATTTATATATATATATATGGAGGCACAAAAATGCAGGGAGGGTCATTTCTTGACTATCAAACTAATAAGTGAAAGAAATAGGTACCAAACCTATATCTGATTAAAAGTCCATATTTTTATGGCTATTACGTTCTTGAGTGGGAATATTAATACAAGATATATAATACATACTTCTACTAATTCCTAGCTAGTCATGTTACTCATTTTTCAAAAGCGTTCACCCCATGCTACTTTCAAGCATTCACCATAAATTATCTAGATTGTCTTACTCTGTTGTCAGGTGAGTGCCTTGAGTGTAGTGAGCATTAAATAAAAAAGCAAGTACAGAAAAAATATCTTGAAACCATCACAAGAGTTCCTTTTTGTTTCACCATGAACTTGACAAGCAACCTTAACTAAATCACAAGGTTTGCGGCACTTACTAGTTGATATTTACTAGGCCTCCCACCTCTTCCCATGCACAGCCAGCCAGGGTGTACAGTGGCCAGCCAGCTGCCTTCTAAGGAAAGGGTGGGGTGGACAACTCCTCTTCCAAGTGGCCCGTGTTTCTGCCTATTTCAAACCTCCCTGCTAAGATAGCCAAGTTTTATTCCTTTAGCCAAAGTGGTTTCTACTCTTTGGAAACAAAGAACTCACAAATACTGACACGCAGGAACTGCTCCACTATTATTTCCAACCTCTTTAAAAATAAAAATAATTAAATAAATAATTATAACCAGACTACCGTGTCCTGGCTTACAACACCTCATGATGACCCAAGTTTTCTCTCAGTGGCTACTCTACTAAACATTCATCTCATTCTGAAATCCTCTTGGGGCTAAGACAGCCCGTCAGCAGTTGCAGTGATTTTCTGAGATCAGTAGTGTACTTTCCTTAATTCCGAAATGAGTAGTAGTATCAGAAAATATAGAACATGATTTTCTTTTTTAAAAACAAGAATGAATCTCATCTTTATTTGCATGTGTTTATACATACAATATTTGTTTAAAGGCATGAATATTACATGCTTATATACATATACATACATAGATACATATACACACATATCACAGATAATACACATGAAAGTGCATTACAAATACATGCATATGAATTGGGTAAAAACCTCAGAAAACAATTCCAACAAAGACATCATTCAGGAAGTGGCTGGTCTGTTCCTCATGCTCTGTTTCATGTTTTGTCTCAGTTTCCAAAGAGCAGCTGTGGTCATGCAAAACCAATTTGTAGAAGTGGAAGTGAAGAGCATCTTCCATCTGAAAGACAGGTTATCCTTCTTGGCATTACAAACCCTACCCATGAAAAAGGTGGGAACAGGAGTTGTAAATGTGGGATGCTACCAGCCAAGGTCTGAAGAGCAAGGTGAAACATGAAAGGACGTGTCTCAGGGCTGGGAGAGTTGTGTGAGCCAAAAGTGTGAGAGGAGTGCACTGCCCTAGCTGGGCTTCTCTGTGGAAGGAGCAGAACTCATCTGGATGCAGTTAGAATTCACAGCATCATACCCATGAGCCATGTTCTCCTCGCTTCTCAGGAGGTTAGAGAGAGGTGCAAATAGACACCATTACAGCTCCTATCAATTGGCTGCCCAGGGCTGGCCATTAGGAGAGCATCAGATGTAAACTGCACAAACACAGGCACAAAATTCACAGTAGAATGGGGGTTGCTCGCCTCTCCCTCCCCCTCCTTTTCCTTCTCTGCCGTTCTAGGGATGGAACCCAGGACTCACATGTGCTAAGCAAGCACTCCACTACTGAGTAGCACCCCAGCCCAGTGTGGGGTTTTCTTTAGCTTGTGAAGAGTGTTCTAAAGGTTGGCAACTGCTGGCCCAACCACCTGGACACTGACATTCCCAGGTGAAAGGCTAGTGCTCCACTGGAGTGTGGGACCCTTGGCTCCTACAGAAAAGTCTGCTTTCACTGTTCCCTTGTAGTCCTCCTGTTTCCCCTCTTTGCTCAGACTCCTAATTCCCAGTGTGTCCTCTTAACACTGCCTTTCCTCTTTCCGACGTTCTTAAATGGCCAGCGCTTAACTGAAGGATTGTTCTCATGAACAAGAGCATTTTAACACAGGATTCAGGGAAATGCAAACATATTCTGCACCCAAACAGGAAGAGAGAGCTTAAATGGAATGGACCGGAGACTGGACAAGAGAGAGGTCATGCCAGGTCCTCTATCCTACAGGCCTTCTTCCCATCCATCCTCTCACCCCTTTGGGATACCATTTTTACACCATTCTACAAAGGTCATAACTGAGATATTAAGAATAAGGTGAGAAGCTGTCTGTGGCACTTAGTAAGAGGCTTATCTTGTACTCCTTCTCTAACTCTCCCTGGAGAATATGATTTCCTATTTAAAAATTGTGAAGGTTTTAATTGTAGCCATTATATATTATCTCCATGACAGGACTAAGGGTAAATGTTACCCTAAATGTAACAAAACAAGTACTCTTCTGCTTCATTTCAATTTTTTTGGTAGAAGGGGTAAGAAACTCCAGCCTAAGAAGGACCACATAAAAGGAAAGTGAAATTGTTAAAAATTAATCTTTCACTGCTACTTAATACAAAGTCTCTTTGATCAAATATACATTCAGAGCAAATCTCTTCCTGACAAAGTTTACAATTCAGAAAGAGAAAATAAATTTGATAAATGAATATAAAACAAGCTGATGTTTCTAGAATGAAAATTAATAAATTAAAAATTACAATAAGAAGAAACTAAGAAATGAAGATAATATAACAAAAAAAAACTGCTGGCTATATTCCATACCTAAGATTTAATATCTTCAAAAAAGGAAACTATATCGAGAGATCAAGTTCCAGATGAGAAAAGAGTTGCAATCTATATTTTGTATAGATAAAAGAACACAAATACATATAGCTGGGTCTGAAAGTTACTAGTTTTAATAACAATAAGATGAATCACTAGAAAGATTAAGAATAGGCAGAAGTAAATTTAAATCACAGCCCTGTTACTTAGCAGCTTCATGACTTTAACCAAACTACTCAATCTCTGAAGCTCTTTTTTTTTATTGAAAAAATACAGATTATAATGTCTAACATGCAGGACTGTTTCAAGGAACTAAAACAGAAGCATATATACAATGCCTGCTAGCTTGTACATACGGGTATTAACTATTAATATTGTCATTACATTTCATGTATGTACTTTGAAGTAGGGAAAAAAGAGAAAGAAAGGAGGTACCATGGACGGGAAGAGAGGGGAAGGTCCTGAAAATAAGTCCCATTAATACCATCTCCTGTGTTCTTAACTATTATCCACATTTCACCTGTATGGTCACATGCTTGCCCACTAGAGTGAACACCAAAAGTGCCTGTGATTGTAGGGTAAGAGAAATACGGAGAGCAAATCAATTCTTAGAGTACATAATAATGAGAAAAACCATTAAAATAGACTTAACCCAAATATATAATAATGAAATTTTTAAAAAAATGTAAAAACCATACTACTCATCTCTGTCCAGGACTGGTATACTACTAGTCCAATGCTTTGATAGCATTCACCACAAGTAATTGAGCCTCAAAAGCAGATCAATCTCTTTACTTCCATATCCTGTGTGCTTTAGAGCACAAACTCAACATTTTTTAGATGACTAATCATGATTACCCTGTGTGTGTATATTAAAAAAAAAAAAAACAGCTAAACCTTGACCAATATTTGAAAGCCATTTGCATGTGTCCATTAATCGAATTCCTTTGATATTGTCAGTGCCTGACATGGAACTAGGGTTCTTCCAGAAAAAAGAAAGGCACAGTTCTGGTGATCAAGTAGAGCAGGGAGGTCAGACATCAGGGAGCAGACCAAGGGCAAAGAATGCCGACAGGAGGGTGAACTGCGTGTGAAAAGAATAAGCAGGAGGACGCAACTCATGCACTTCAGGCCAAAATGGACGTGGCAAGGCTTCCTCCATTGGAACCAGGTGGTCAGTGGTGTCAGCAAGAACACCCCAGAAGGGTGGTGCACGACTAAGGGGCCACCCCTGAGCAAGGATGACAATGGCCAAGACTCTCCTACCTGCCACCCAACAGTTCCCCACAGAAAGTGTGTCTTCTGCAAGACAGCTTCAATCCTGGGGAGCAGTGCAATATAGGTAGAAATAACTGGTTTCCCCTACCATCCATTCCTTTCATGCAGATCATGAAATATCCTTAAATGAATAATGAGCACAAGAATCAAACTACAAACCACGTTTTCCCAGGCAGTGTAAAGCCAAGGAAGTACAATGTAATCATGCCATGATGATTTGGTGCCAACAGTCAGGACTGCTTGCTGTTTTATCGCAACATATAAACCCCTTGATAGTGCTCTAGTTATTAGCAGAATAAGGAAACATTCTTGAGAAGTCAGACGGGAAAGTACAAAAACAATGTCCAATTTCTAGCTGTATGATCTCACAAAAGCAACTTGCACATTTGGTTCAAACTTTCCTCATCAATAAAAGGAAAGAAAATACTATTTATTTCTCACAGTTATTGAAAAAATTAAGTTTGGTGCATAAAGAGTGGCAGTGAAGCGAAGCATGGTACTGGACACAGAGCAGACACTGATCACTTCCTGCTGCTCTAGATGCATTTATATAAAACAGACTCTTGATTTATTTTGTTATGGTACTTTATTTGTCCTGATGACCCTACAAGCTAGGCCTGTGAATCCCCTTCCTGTCAAGAAGAAAAGCTTTCAGGTATGTCACTTTCTACTAGTAACAGGCCACAAGAGAGGCTTATGTTAAAAGGTAACAGGTGAATTCATGCAGGAAAGTCAACATTTACAAACCCTGGAAGGCTTGAAAATACCCATGAAAATGTAGCAATAAAAAAGAGAAAAGACATGTACAAGGCGGGTGTTGATGTAATACCTCCCTCCTCCCCAGAAATATTCTTCTAAAACTACCTATAGGACCTGTGGAGATTTCTGGTGTATCTACAGTTGACAGATCAGTTGATATTCTGAAGCACCCAAATGGCACTCAGAGCTAAGCCTGGGAGTAAAGTATGGAATATAGAACTGGAAAACTCACTGTGCTCTAAAGGCCAGGGTGGCTTAGAAAACAAGAAAACTTCATCTGAGTTCATCACAATTCAAATAATAAAGATGGCTGCAATTTCTCTGCTGCTTCTCCCAAGATATGAGGGCTTCTGATTCACTTTCCTTTCAATCTGGTCTCACTTCAGAGCCCAGGGTAGCATAAAGAAAGGGAAGAAGTCACAATCATGTCATGTTGACTTAGTGCAAATGTGTAGGGCTGGTTCCCATTTTATCATCACAGAATGTGGTGACAGTGGCATCGTGGGACTTTCCAGACAAGGACTTAAGAAGCACTTCATTCCCACCTAGCCTCTTCAAGTGCCCACTCCCAGGCCAATCCCTCTGGAAAGCGTCTGCCTGTGGCTCTAAGAAGCCCAAGCCAAGATGAGGCTATGGGCAGGCAACTGGCCCACCACTCCAGCTTGGCCCTAGCTGAGTTGCCAGCCAGTGACAGCCAGCATCGCCTGGCAGCCACGGGCGTGAGCCAGGTGGGCCTCCAGACACGGACTATCGCTCATCTAAGACTCCACGTGAGAACTTCTGAGTGAGTCCTGTCAGCCATAGAAATGTGCCAATCGACCACACACTGACTCAGGCACTATGAGTTCAGGTACTTTACAACACAGCAGCAGACAAAATGTGGATTTAAGTACCAAGCCAGTCACTCGCCTGAGCATTACCCATCCTCCCCAGGTTCAGGGTAGATACTTACTTTCTGACCAAACCAGGTGCTTGTTTTAAAAGATGTTTCTAAAGAGCTTTCTTTAATTTATTATCTATCTATTTGCCAGGTTCTAGGTATGTATGCACTTATTTATCTCACGGCCTGCCCATTCCTCTACAGTGTTTCTTCCTATTTCTGCCCTCTACCACCCCCTCCTGTCCATACAGTTCTCTATCTGCAGTTAAATGGGCCCCTTGCTCAAGGTTAAATGCCTTGTGTGGCCCTCCGCCCCTCTGCAAAGACTATTTTTCACTCATTTCACTATGGTACATACTTACAGGTCACAGGGAATTTTTACTTGGTTAAACTACACTTTGCAAAATGTTAAAAAAAATGCCACACATCTGCACTTAAAACAGAGTAATATACTTCTGCATCTCAGAGAATCATCTCCACATTCTCTCTAAGCATCTCCCTGGAGGTGGACATTAGCTTCCAAAGCTGCTCTTCTCACCCTTTAGTCATCTATTTACCTAGCGCTCCAGTGGCTGCACCAGGTGCCTCACCACCTTGCAGCCATGGGAACATGATCAAGACCACTCCTGTCTTTAATAAATTCTGATTTTGGTAGAACAAACAGACTTGTCAAGAAAAAAGTCATGAAATGATATGACCAATGGCGTAAGAATCGCAAAATGCCAGCATATTCTACGGCAGACAGGGAGTAAATCTGCTCTTCATTGGCACGAATTCAGACCATCTCACCTGACTCATGTGGTGTGCCAAATTCAAGTCCTCCATGATGTACCTCCACTACTTTAAGTCAGCTAAAGTATTAACTTCTGGTTCTTAAAAGCTTACCAGACTGAGATTCAACCTCTACTTAGAATCCAGAAAACAACAAGAGAGTATTGCTTGCCCCTTGACAATAAAAAACATTAGATATCTACAAAATATTTTTTGAGCCCATCCAAAAGCTGAGGTCACAAAACAAGGTGAACTGAACTCCTGAGGGCAATATGTCTCCCCAAAGACAGCAGGGATGTAGTTAATACTTCACCTTTAGCCTAGCATAGATGTGAACGAAACAGCTAAAATTTTAACACATTCTTAGACATTGAATGTGTCCTTGACAATTATTTTCCACAAGCCCCCACTTGGATGATCACAGTAATATTGAGGAGGGAGCAGGAAAATAAAGAGAGCTCGTTGAGGTAGTACATTAGATGCCAATGGGAGACAGAATGAACAAAAATTCTACTTGTATCCCAGACCCTCTCTTATACAAAGCAAAAAACAACTGCCATTTGGGCAGAATAATCAGTCCTCACCAATGCCTTCCTCCATCTTCCCTGGTTCCAGCAGAAGGATGGAAGCAAACTCAAAGTAGAAGGTTACTTGAGGGAGCTCTGGTGGTAGGTATGATCCACTGGGGAAGAAAGGAACCCCCAAGCCCATGCACATACTCCACTCACAAAAGAGGGACTCGCTCAGGATCCTTCACCAATACAAATAATGTATTAGAAAGAAGAAAGGTCTCCATACAATAATTAATGCTTTCAGTTGAAGAAACTAGCAAAGAACAAACTCAGCACAAGAAAAAAGAGCAGCTATCAATGAAATTATAAACATTAAAAAATAGAGAAAAACCAATAAAACCAAAAGCTGGTCAAAGATCAATAAAGCCAGATTTATCAAGAAAACATAGGTGTTTATATCAGAATAAGAGGAAAGCAATACATTTATCTTATGTTCGTTATAAGAATAACAGTAAAAAATAAATATTTTTTTAAAAAAGAATAGTATTGACATTTTCACGCCAATAAATTAAGGAATTCAGGTGAGACATAATTTTCTTCATTGAAAAAAAAATATCAAAGGCCACACAAGTAGAAAAAGATGGCATAAACAACCCTATATTTTTAATTAATAACAGAATTTCCAGTTTAAAAACTCTTAAAGAAAATCTTAGGCCAACATGACTTCACTGGTGACTTCCACCAATCGTGGAGGGCAGAAGAACACCAGTTCCACACAGTGTCCCAGAAGAGAGAAGGGTGAGCAATCCCAGCTTGTTTCCTTAGCCTAACACCAAATCAAAGAGTTTACAAGAAAACTATCCACCAACATTCCTTATGAACATGATGAAAAAGTCCTAAACAAAATTCTAGCAAACGGAATCTTGTAATATCCAAATAGGGTAATGCATGATCACCACGTGTGGATTATTTCTGTAAGCTAAGTTCATTAACATTTGAAAACAATTCAATGCAGTTCACTGTATTAACAAACTAAAACAAAATAGTAAAATCATCTGAATAGATACAGAATAGCATTTTAAAATAGTAAACGTTCATTATATTTTAAAACTTCCAGCAAAACAGGAGTAAAGGAAACTTCCTCAGCTGATAGAGTATACCTATGAAAAATCTATAGACAACCTCACAACTAATGGTGAAGCACTCAGTGACCTTAATGGTCAGGAACAGACAGAAACATCCTCTTTCACATCTACTCTACGCAGGTCCTGAGCAGCATTGTAAAAGGTAACAAAGAAACAAAAAAGTTATTCAGATCAGAGAAGAAAAACCGTCCTCAACCACAGATAAATCTGGAAAATCACAACTAATCTGTCACAAAGGCCACCAAAAATAGCAAGAGGGGAGAAGGTGCTGGATATAATAAGGGTACTAGACAACAATCACGTATATTTCTTTGTAGTAACAACAAAAAATTAGGAAGTGAAACTTAAAAAATAATATTTCAATAGTATCAAAAATGAAAATAATGGTAAATTTAACAAAATATGTGCAAGACCTATACACTGAAAACTGCTAAACACTGCTGGCCAAAGCTTCAAAGACCTGAGTAAACAGTGATATATAACACTGTCCATGAATCAGAAAACTCAATATTTTTAAAATAACAATTCTCCAAGAACTGATTCATAAATGTTTTGCAACCCCTAAAGGCCCAGTAGATTTTTATAGAAAGGCATAAGCTGCTTCCAAAATATATATGCATATGCAAAAGAACTTATGTGAAAAAGAACATAGCTGAGTCACACTACCACATGTCAGGACCTGACCAGGAAGTCAGTGATCAATACGAAGTGGCACACAGGGCAACAGAACAGAAGAGTGACCAGAACTAGACTGATTCTGGCAAAGATCCAAAGGCAATTCCAGGAGAAAAGGAGGCATTTCAACACCAGCGCCGAGCACTTGGTATGTACATGTGAACCAAGGAATCTGGTCCTTAGCATGGAACACTGGCCCGAAGTGGAAACTGATCTCTATTCCCTTTCTGCTTCCCGTCTTCTTCAACACATCTTAACTTTTTCTCTAGACATAAAGCTCCAAAGTGGACAAATTCCACAAATACACAAGTATTTTAATTATTGTCATGAAGTAAATGTAAAATGCATTTTGCTTTAAGATACACAAACTTCAGCAAAAAAAAAAAAAAAAAAAATATATATATATATATATATACATATATATATATATATATATATATATATATATATATATATATGAATGAAGTGGATCCAAGTCCTACAATGCACATATCTAGTGTCACTGATCCTGGTGTCTGATCAGCATCATTTATTACTCAAGCTGCTTTCATATCCATTATCTCACAAGTACTGTATCAGAAGAATCCTTAGCTGCTGGCAAATAATTACCAGCATTGTAGTTGATACATTCCTTGAGACAACTAACTACCATGGCATCAAGAATACGTGCTATATATGGACTTCCCTTTCTGCCACAAAAAAATAAATAAATAAATAAAATGCACTGAAAGAGTTACAAGCAATAACATCAATGATTTCAACTGTTCTATCAAGGATATTCTTAAGTGAAACCAGCTTTGTTTTTCTCTTTGTTTTTGTGGTTTGGGCACCGGGAATTGAATTCAGGGGCACTCAACCACTAGGCCACATCCCCATCCCTAATCTAATGTATTTTATTTAGAGACAGGATCTCACCGAGTTGTTTAGCGCCTTGTTTTTTTGCTGAGGCTGGCTTTGAACTCATGATCCTCCTGCCTCAGCCTCCCCAGCCGTTTTTTTTTGTTTGTTTGTTTTGTTTTGTTTTTAAGCTATCAGCACCTGGAAGTGAAAAATATAATTACTTAGTGCCTTGATTTCTGCTAAGGGTCCATAAGTTTTACCTGCTATTGGCTTTTGCATCATCAGTAAGAATGTTAACACAGACAAAAATGCAAAAACAATACCTTCTTAGAAAACATCAGGTTGGTCGTGAGGGTTCATGGCCCACATTGATCTACTGCACTAATCTACTCCTGCAATCCTGTCAGTTCTCCCTGACTTACCAACCAGGGCAATGAGTGCCCCATATCTGATGGGGCTCTATGGACCTCAGCTTTATAAACTAAAGCAGTTTCCTTCTACCTTAAGTTCAAAATGAAATGGGAGTGGGTTGGGCTCCATGCTTTTGTGATCATATCAAGGTGTAACCTGGTGTTGTATCATAACTAAAAAGAAATAAATAATTTTAAAAAACTCAAACTGAAGTTCTCTCTCACACATACACACACACATAATAAAAATGTTTGCCTTTACCAAGTACTTCTTATTTAGCCAAATGGAATAAAGCTTATCTAACAGAATGCACAAATTTCAGATTATTTTCTTCAGCTCTTTTCTTTTTTTTTGATGAGAAGAGGATGTTTGTTTTCCTTAAAATCTAAAGAGTTCCACTCTGTGGTCAGAGAATAAGAGATCATACACACACAAATAGACATATTTAGGGATATAAAATAAAATTGCAGATATTGCCTATTAATCTTTCTCTAAATAAAGTAACAGGAAACTAGAGAGACATAGAGATACACACTCAAAAACCCAGACTCCAAGAGCTCACAGACTACTGGGGAAAAGCAGCAGAGGGAATCAAAAGCCTTGGTATAAATATTAACCCATCAATGTACCAAAATTAAATGAGCAAGAAGGTAAAATTCTCATTCTCAGCAACACAAAGATACATACACCTAAATCTATATTTAACAAACACATACACACAAAGACTATGACATATAAATTACAGGCAGAGTTGAAGAAAATAATGCCAGATAAGAATTCCTGGTTTCTGAATTAAATGTATTATAAATTTAGAAATGGAGTACCCAATGGAGACTGGAAGTTCTACCCAGAGCAGCTTCAGATCTGGCCAGAAACATTTTACAAGCATGTTGCTCCATGACTCCCTATTAACACTTTTGTCCCCTGTGCTTTGGTCATCTAACCCTTATAGTGTCCCATTAATTACCAAAAAAAAAAAAAAAAAAAAAAAAATCAGAAACTGGTCTTATTATTCATATCACATATGGAAGCTTCAGAAACTGAAAGAAAACTGTGCTTAAAGTTCAAAGAGAAATTTTTAGTTTCTTTTTTTATAAGTCATATTATTCTTTTCATTTATTAGTTTTATCTGAAATAATATTTTATATTAAGTCAGAAAATATAGCTGTTAATATTGTCCACACTATATCATCCTACTGTTTCCTACTGAATTTTAAACTTGAGGATAAAACCTGGTTCCGAGCTTTAATATGCACAAGCAGCCTGCAAACACGAAAAAGTGGCTTTGGAACCACAGAGACCCCACTGCAGGAACTTCCCTCTGCCAGACAGGGGATGGCTAAGCAGGAAGACACAGCTAGTAATCACGTGCTGGGTTCTAAACACAGGGTTTGCTGGGCATGAATGCTCAGAGATGTTTATTAAGCATCAGCTCTGAGCAGGAATTCGCAGTATGCTGAGTCCACAGTAACAATCAAGATGTGTCCTTTTCCACGTATTTTATACTGATACACTATGCAAAATGAGACTTTGAGTAGTCTCAAATTGAACATAGGCTCTTTTTGTTTCTGGCAATAGCCAGGCTCCCAATCACATAAAGAAACCCATACTATAAATATTAATTCTGCTTTTTCTTCTTGGTATACTTCTCAACTATACCTGATATTGAGAATAGCATGACTTTTCAAAAGGGCACCTGCTACGAGTCTGATAAGACTTGCTATCCTAAACTTTCATCTCTAGATGCTCAATCCAAATATAAACTTGTATAGCTAAAGGTATAAATTAAGCTTTTGTTAAAAGTGTTTTTCCTAGTCGGGCACAGTGGCACACACCTGTAATCCCAGTGACTCAGGGGGCTAAGACAGGAGGGTCACGAGTTCAAAGCCAGCCTGAGCAACTTATCGAGGCACTAAGCAACTCAGTGAGACCCTGTCTCTAAATAAAATATAAAATAGGGCTGGGGATGTGGCTCAGTGATTGAGTGCCCCTGAGTTTAATTCCCTGTACCCTCCCCACCACCACCCCCCAAAAAGAGTGTTTTTCCTAATAAGCTGAATTTGGAGTAGGCCTCCAAATTTCTTATCTCTGCCAGGCTACAGTATCTATTCAAAATAAAAAAGTTCTTTTAACAGCTCATTAATGGAAATAAACTGGGTCCTTCAGAAGCCTGTCATCTATACCTGATAGAGCTATTTGTTCAATAATTGGGTAAGAACAAATTAAATGATATAAAAACTTTTTATTACCTCTTTAATTCTGTTTCTGAGACCAATATGGTACTAATCTCCCCTTCATCAAGGAGCAGCATCAGCATGTGAAGAGGTTAAAAACAAATATATATAAGCACATAAATGTAAATAACTTTAAAATCAAATACAAATAATCATGATATAGTCTAGTACCACATACACAACTTCTATGTAAACATATTCATATGCCACAGAGACATGTCCCTTCTGAAGATTGACAGCCTACACATGTGTGCATCTACCTATGTACACACACTAACAATTTCTGAAAACAGTATGATAAATTCAAGATAATATGTGAACACAGAGTTTTTAAAATGGGTTAGTTTTGAAGCACTACCATATACACTAAGGTCCACTAATGTTCAAATCCTTTAACCCTAACTTTTAAAGAGTGAAAGTCCTCATAATTCTGGAATCCACCATGGTCTGTCAGGCTCCATGACTTTGCAGGTCTGTGATCTTTCCTCTCTTACGTCCAGTCTCACTGAAGTCTAGAACTTGATCTCCAATGTGCCACAGAGAGACCTGCAAGGCACACTTTCAAAGGCTCTTCTAGCACTTAGGCCCATTCCCACCAGGACAGTGTCACATGGATAACACTTGCCTAGTGTCTTTTTCATGTCTAATTGCATCTTGAAAGCAGAGGGTATCATCTTATTCCTCTCTCCTCTATCTATCATTATGCTTAACACGATGTGCAAGTGATAAATTTATTCCACAGACATCTGAAGCCCACTATGTGTTAGGAAATGGAGAAAGAGAAAGACAACATTGACCCTCTTCGATCTTAAATACTAATAACAAATATGTTAATGACCATTGGCAAATGATGTCAAAGTGAAAAAAGGTGGAAAGGTTCAAAATCAAAGCCCCAACTATTTGGGAGACTAAGGCAGAAAAACTGCAAATTAGAATTCAGTCTCAATACTTAGCAAAAATCTGTCTTAAAAAAACAAACAAACAAAAAAAAAAGACTAGTGCTGTAGCCCAATGATAGAGCTCCCTTAGGTTCAGTTTCCAGTACCACAAAAAAAGAAAAAGAAAAAAAAAAAAAAACCCAAAACTAGAAGAGAAGCCACTTTGATTCTTCCTCATCAGAGACACTTCTGAAAATAAGTAATTGTGTTAAGTATGATTCATGTTTGGTCAGATCTGATAATGGTATTTCTGCAAGTCAATTTCTGTCACAATTAAGTACACCAATTTTAGATCAATGCATGCCACATAGATAAACACTACCATTGTTATTCAAACTGTGTTAATGCATTGAAAGCAACTGGAAGAGGACATACAAGACCTGCATATCTAAATGTGCACAGATTTCATGGAAACAACAACTACTAATAGTCCTTTCTGATGAAGATGAAGAAGCATTCTATAGACCTGGGTTCTGAAAGCATTTCTGCCACTTACCTGCCTCTCTGAACCCTAGTCTTCTCATTTAGAAAATGAAGACAATATCTGCCCTGCCTCCTAGCAAAGCTCTGATTTTTGGAGATGTCAGTAAACCTCCCCCATCTCCCCTCTATCCACAAACAGGAACTCATTAAGGGTCAAGGAAAATGGACTACTATAAATAAAATCAGACCTATTTAGTTCTTTCACACAAAAGGTTTGTTGAGTATTTGGGGCATGTCCAGCAATGCTTTGGCAGCCTGGGATCAGAAGTAAATAACACAAGGTCTGTGTCCTCATAGAGCTTCCATCTGGAGAAGGGATCGTGCCTGAATAAAGGAAAACAAAGGACTGCAGATGGTCCTGGAAAGGGACTTGGGCTCGCAGGCCGCCACTCCATTGACCTGTTTTCAATTCTGCTTCTCAGTCCTTGAGGGAGTCAGGCTGAGAGCACCCCCTGCGCATGAGTAGAAAGCTAAGAGGGCACAGGCACAATACCCAGGGTGCTACTCTGTATCTTCTGGACCCAGGCCTAGCTAAGTCATAACAAAGAGGAGCCAAGGTCTTTAATGAAGTAAGTGCCCTATCTCTGAGCTATACCCTCAGTCCTAAACGATGTGTTTTCACGGCCTAGGCAAAATGAAAAATATATAGAAACAAGAGATGCCAATCAATCCCAAATACCAAATAGTGCATTAAGAGGGTCAAGTACAATACCATGCGAGAGCAGTCTGGTGGAAGCCCTATAAAGTGCCTGTAAATACCATCACCATCATCTGCATTATCTTTATCACTATTTCATCCTATTTACGCTTAAATACAGCTCCAAGCAATAGCTGGTATTTTAAAAATCAATTTATGCAAAAAGTTGAAGCTATTATATAAAATCTTACATTTTTAAAAAATAAGTTTCCTGCAAAAAGCAAAGCAAGAGTCTAGATGAAAATATAAGATTGATAAAAAGAGACCAAAACAAAGAGTTCCTACAAGCTCTGTGTAAATGAGCCCCCACAGGATCTCTGTGGGCAGGCACGACCCCTCCCCCAGGCCTGCCAGAATTGTGTCTCTCCCTCTGCTCTTCTGGCTGCAGACAGTCCAAGGTGAGCAGCACACTCGCCCTCAGGAGCTCTCCTGTCTTGTCCAAGGGAGGTCACGCTTTTCTCCTCAGTGACCCAGAGCACTTCCAGCATTGCCTCACGCAGTATCTTTTAAAACACCTCTTACATGTGGGTCACTGTTTCAGTTACTGGGGACACAGCAATAAGAAAGCACTGTTTCCATAGAGTGTATGGTCTCTGGGGACAGATGATTAATGGATTATATGTCAGATGACCACAGAGTCCTTCCTGAGGAGAAGTGAGCTGAGCACAGAGGGCAGCCGAGGAGGAGGGCAGGGGTGTGGTGCACACGGCACTTTCTACCCGCACATGCAAGTCTTCTGCACACTCCCCAGTGACTGGAGTTTCTCCAGTCAGGAACCGACTGCATGCTACCGTCTTCAGGCTCCCAGCACAGCATTAACAAATCCCAACTGGAGAAGCGTGGTGATGGCTGACTGTACTGACTGCTACTACCTGCGTCAGTGACTGCTTCACACATGTCACACACTTAACCTTTACAGCAACACTTTGAGGTGATTATTTTTACTACAGGCTTCATTTTACCTCAAATAAGGAAATTAAGACAAGGAGGGCTAAAGTTATTTGCATCAGGACACACAGCTAATAAAGTGGGGATGATGAGACAGTTTTAAGCCTCATTCTTAATCACCTGCAATACCATCTTCCCCAAACAGTGGACATTCAAAGTCATCTTACATCAACACAAACTGCAGTCCCACATTTATGCTCCAAAATATGTCTACAAGTGTCCAGTACAGGCCCAGAGTCAGAATCCTGGCAGCTCCGGGTATGGAGAGAGTGAGCTTGCCGTGATGTCTTCACACGTCCACTGTTTCGAAGCCTCGGGCGTCTGGAAGAACACGCCCAGCTCTGGAGGCAGCATGAGGCAAGTGCAGGTGGGTGGCAGAGGCAGGGCAGGCACAGTCACATAGGAAAAGCCAAGCAGTGCCTGAACTCAGAATGTGGCTCCAACTCAGTGCTCCAGACTACTCACTTCCAAAGACTGACTAGTTTCAAAGGAACCAAAGTACAGATAATCCCTCTATCCAGCAGCCTGGACAGCGCTTTACCACTAACAGCAAGGCAACCTCAGTCAGCACAGCAGCTCAGACCCACCAGGAACTGCCTTTCCAGCCACCCTGCCATCCCTCAGGTACTGCTGGGCTTCCTGCTGCACCACAAGCCAACCACAACAATCACTGGCTTCAGAAGGTGTTTTCAGACAGGTCTGACCATTGTGCCACATACTTTCCTGTAAAAGAAGAGCTGGCCCATAAAAATAACAACATCTTGCAGACCTGGGCCAGGGCTGAGATACTTAACTAGTAAATACAACACTACAATAGAGAAACCCACCAAGTTTGGTCCTTCTTTTAAATGGGATGGGGGTTACAGACAGGAGGAGAGAAGAGAAGGACTTGATGTCTAAAAATGCTACAGGAGGGGAAAATCACCAAAACATGAACAAGCCCAAATCAGAAAATAAGATACACCCTTCAGGGCTAAAGAACACAAGTCTTGAGGTCAAAACAGCTTGGTTTTAATTTGATCTACTGCATATTAGTAAACCCTAAAGCATCAGTTTCATTATCTATAAAATGGGGGTATTGATATCTATCTGAATAAACCTGTGGTATAGATTAAATAAAGTATTGTACTAAAAACAGAAAAACAGATTTTGGAATTGTATGTGCAATAAATGGTAGCTACCAATGTCATCACTGTATGTTTTATTTCTTATGGTGGAATATCCCAGGACAAGAGACGTGAACATTAGTACACAATGTCTTCTCCTTTGTAAGTCATAGCTTACTGCCACAGCCTAACACAATCATCCTCTCTTCAACTTCCACTTTACTGACCACTGGTGTAAGTCACCTGGCAAACAGTCCCTGACTTCCAACACTTGATCTACAGTCATCTTTAATGCCATCTACCATCTTATTCTTTTACAGCTTGTTTACCCATTTAATGTAAGAAATTATTAAAGTCACGAACCACACAGCTTTAAAGCAAAATGAATACAAACTGAAGTTCTCACTCATCTTTACACTAGGTAGCCTGAGGAAGTCTTAGCACTTCTGATGCTCAGGGTCCCGTCTACTCAGTGGAGACAGTGATGTAACCTACAGGGGCTGAGAAAGCCAAGTGCCATGCCCCAGCACCACATAGAGAGCAGGGCAGAAACGCAGAGCTGGTTTGTCAGGGAAGCTTTCAACTTGCAGTATTTCATAGATGAGATTCTCCTTGAAGTTAAGGATGCCGATTTACTCTTCACAGACAGCAGCACATTAAGAGTAGATGAGAAAATTTGGGGGGAAAACAAGAGCAGTAACTGAGGATAAGCACTATAAATATTCACTAAGGCTGATATGGTCTATCAGCATCTAAAAAACAGAATGGCGGCTGGGGTCACAGCTCAGTAGTAGAGTGCTTGTCTAATATGTGTGAAGCGTAGGGTTCGATTCTCAGCACCACATATAGAAATAAATATCCACTGACAACTGAAAAAAAAAGGAGAAATGATAAAGGGTAGGAAAAAAAGGAGAAAAGCAACCCAGTTGGCTGATAAACTACCTGACACTTTATATTTGATACCAAACACCCTTCAACAAATACTCTGACAGATACTCAGAACATATCCAGACAAAACTTCACTGTGAAATAGGAGGCAAGAGAAATTACCTCTTAATCCCCTGTAATTCAACAGAAAGAATGTGGATCTGGAAATGGGACTGATAGTGTCCACAGTATTCGGTTACAAGCTAGCCCAGTGACATCAGGCCAGTCACAACTTCCAGGAGAGCCTGTTTTCTCACCTGTAAATGAAATTTATGTCATTCATCTCAGAGGGCTATACTGAGGATTAGAAAAAACACGGTCCATAAACCCCCTGGCACAATGTATGATGCTCAGCAAAAACTCCACAAATCATAGCTCATTATTAGTAGTGATTATGTGACAGTGACAAATCATTTAATGTATCCAAGACCCCTGATGTATAATTTGAAATAACATAGCACATGAAAATCTCTAAAACCAGGCTGCAGATACAGCAGACACTGGATAAACACAGGTTCCAGATACAGGCCCCAAGTCTCTGTGATCAGCAGAACAATGGCTCCCCTCAAAGACATGCGTGCCCTAACCTCCAGAGCCCAGGAATATCGAGTTGCAGGGCAGAAAGGAGCTAAACCTGCTGGTCAGCTGGCCCTGAGATGGAAAGATCATCCAGAATTACCCAGGTGAGCCCAGGGTAGTCACAGGACCTCAAAAATGGGAGAGAAAGAGCAGACGGAATAGAGAGGTGCAGCCCAGGAAGGACGCAGCAGTTGGCGTTGCAGCTCTGCAGAGAGGAAGGGCCACAGGCCCACTCCTGTGGGCAGCTTCCAGAAGCAAGGAGAGCCCAGGGAAAATGCTCCCCAGAGCCTCCAGAGAGGAACAGAGCTGTGTCTACACCTTGATGCTCCGCAGACTTCTTATGTCCCAGACTATAAGATGATAAAGCTACTAGACTTGAGACAATTTGTGATGGTGTGCAAAGAAACCAATCGCTCTCCCAGCATTTTAGTCTCTTATTTATTTGTTATTGGGACTAGGGATTGAAGTCAGGAGTGCTCTACTACTGAATTCCATCTCCATCCCTTTTTTATTTTTTATTTTGAGACAGGGTCTCACTAAGTTGCCCAGGCTGGCCTCAAACTTGCCATATTCCTGTCTCAGCCTCCTGAGTCACTGGGATTACAAGTATGCACCACACACCTGACTTCAGTTCCATTTATTTTAATGGGTATCAAAGACCATCTGAATACGAAAATTTTTTTTAAAATGAAATGTTCCCTCTAGATAGATGCTTGATCTTCTTGAGAAGATCACTTCTTACTCAACTGAAATTAAGGCGTGATTTATTTTTTTCCTAACGGTGCTTGATTCCAGGTCTTTGCCATAAACAACTTAGAGGATGTAACATGATATATAAACTGAGTCATGAACATTCTGGACCAACAGTGTTAAATAATTCACAGCCCAGAAGTTCCTGATACTATGGGTTATCAGAAGCTACATGGGACACCAACATGGACATCGGGCAGCTTGAAGCACACTGCAAGTCAGGTTTATTGCAATTTGGGTTATGTTTTTGTCTTCCAAAGGCTCAAGTTCTTGAACTTAGGCCCCAATGTGGGAGTACTGATGTTGTAGAAACCTTTTTCTTTTTTTCTTGGTAGCGGGATAGTGGAAGATGATTGACTGGATCGTGGGCTCCACTACGAAGGGATTCACGCCACCTCTCTGGAGTGCGTTAGGCGTACTGTGATTACATTAGTTCTCTTAAGCTAAGCGTTGTCTGTTCTAAAGCAAGGCCACTGCAAGCACTTAGCCCCTCGGCATGTAGTGGATTCCCTTTCTACTTCCCCATGTTGTGACATAGTCAAGAGATCCTCAGCAGGATGCTGGCACCAGGCTGGTTAGGTTCTCCAGCTACCAGAGTCATGAGCCATATATCTCTTTACTTCATAGGTTATTCAGTCTCAAGTATTTTGATATAGCAGCACAAAATGACCATTAAAGAACTCAAAGCAAAGTCTGTAGTTTGGAATCTATTCTGAATATCATGACTTTGATTAATCAAAAACACACTGTTTTCTTTATATGAATGTGAAAACAGTTAAGACCAGTATTTTCTGAGTAAGGACTCCAAGTCAAGGTAGGTAGAAACGTTTATTATTAATGTTTCTCAAACAGATGGCAAAAGTATCCTGAAAAGGCATCTTTTACCAGCTATTCAAGCAGAAACTGTCAACCTGAAACTGCATTATATGAACTATGAGACTGTTAACTATGAACTAACAATTTACTAACTCCTATGGTCTAAAGGCAAAGGAACTAAAAACTCATCAGTAATTTGGTCAAGTCTATTAAAGATAACAAGAATCCCTGCTGTTCCCCTCCTCCCCAAAACCTAACATCACCACAAATAAGAAGAAACTAAAGACACACTCATGGACGCTTCTGGACCACCACACGCTGGGCCAGGATACTACAGGGTGGCTTCCACATCGGAGTAGACAAGAGGCTAAAAAGCTATCTTCTGAAAAGTGACCTAGAACTAGGAAGTAACCCTAGAGAGCAGCAGCGTGAAGCAGACAGTGGGGTCTGCTCCCTCGCTGAGCCCTACCTGAAGGGAGCTGGGGAGTCTTCTGCTGCAATTGAACTTCAAAAAGCTTGCAGCCAAAAGACCTTCGATAATGACAAGTGTCTACCAGTCTAGAATGCTGTCCCTACACTCTATACACACTGCCAGGGACCCTGTCAATCATGACATGGCCCTTGTTCCAGGACCTGGAGATATGGGGCCAACACAATCAGCTGAGACGCAACCAACCAATCAACAACATTCACAAGGAACGAATCAATTTCCTCAGGGACACGCTAGTGAGGACCAGCAGCCACAGAGCATGCCATTTTAATGTCCAGGAATGCGTGAACCCAACTCCAAGTCAGATTGGAAGGCCTGTGGTCACTGGTGAAGAGAAGCTGTCAGAAGCTGTTAAGCCTATGAGAAGTCTCCCCCATATCCTGAGCTCTTTGTATCAAAGGATGGGGAAGAAATAGAGGGTGGATGCAATTCGGTGCATAGTATATATGTGCATGGAAACATCACAGTGAAAGCCACTAACTGCACAATTTATGTGACTGGATAATCATGATAAAAAAAAGAGCATGCAGAGATCCTACTTTGCCTCAGCATAACTGGAATCATAAAATTCAAGTTTCCTACTTAAAAAGAGAAATATATCAGCAAAAAAGAAAGAAAAAAAAACTTTTAAAACAAACAATTTTTAGTGTAATTTACACTGGCAGGGTCACACACTTTTGTTCATTTGCTTTTTATTTTGCAGTACTAAGGACTGAACCCAGGGACTTGTGCATGCTACACAAGCACTTTACCACTGAGCCACATCCCCGCACTTCCTATTTTACTAAATTGAGACAGGGTTTTGCTAAATTGCTGAGGCTGCCTCAAACTTGCAATCCTCTTGCCTCAGTCTCCCAAGTACCTGGGAGTCCAGGTGTGTGCTACCACGCTGGGGTCACACACTCTTTATGAAGTCACTTAACTCACTAAAAAAATGACTAAGGATTTCTTTTCCTTTGCCCAACAAACACTTCAATGTTCATATGGCTGCAAGGATTCTTTCCCTTGAACTTTTCTCTTTTGACCCCATATGCTCCCTGGGTGAGCTCATCCTCAACCAGGGCTTCAAATACAGGATGGTGCCTTTCAGTGAAAGTAAATTCCAGAAAGACCACATATGTAACTGAACTCACACATTTTAAAACCTTTTCAACCTGACTGTTCAGCATCCCAAATGATATTTTCAAAAACCCAAAGCTGACCATATCAGTCCCCTGCACTGCACTCTTCAACCATGTTTCCAGATCCTAAACTACACTCTCACTCCTTAGCCATCCACAAGGCCCTTTGCATTCTGGCTCCTGCCTACCTCTCTTGCCCGTTTCTAAACCTCTTTCTGCTTTCGCCTTATACTCCAAACAAAGGTGCCCTCACATACATTGCTCATTCAACAAATGCTGAGCATCTATCATAAGCCAGGCGTAGTTCGGGGCACAGGAGATCTAGCAGCCAGTCCAAGTCCAGCTCTCAGGAGCTGAGAATGTGGTTAATGTCTTGAAGCATGTTGCTAAATGCTCACCACAGGTTTGGGAGGTAGTTGGAATCATGCCTGCTTTATGAGCTAGGACGTGGGAGCTCAGAGAGGCAGCAGGGGTGACCACCCACAAAGTTCGGGGCTCAGACCCACAGCCCAGCATACTTGTCTGAGAATGGCAGATCTCTCCTCAAAGTCAATAGGTTGGAAACTCAAATAAAAGGCAAATATTCTTTTTCAGTTTTGCTTTACCAAACCATCCAAGGAGAATGAATCCATTGCCCTAGTCCAAAGGAAGAAACAGATTAACTTGCTATTTGTTCCACAAACACTGGGGGAGTGCCCACTAACTCCCAGGCTGACTCTAAGTACTAAGCACTGCAGAGTGAACCAAAGATTACAAGTCAGAGTTCCAGCCTGTCGGGGGCCTGGGTTTCCATGGGAGAAGCAGCTCCCAGCAAAGCACCATGGTGGAGTGGGACAAACGCAAAGATGGAGGCCAAGAGGATGGCACTGCACCAGGCCCTGGGAATGCAGAGAGGGACAAGAGCAGCACAGGCACCACACATTCTGCACCAGGACCCACAGTCCTGAAGTCTCAGCAATGCTGGGAAAGGGGCTCTGAGAAGTGAACCTCCTCAAATCATAGCTGCATCACTCTGGTGCCCAGGGTGTTTCACTACTACATCAGGAGTCATTCCTAAGTCCCTCTTCCTCCCCCAACTGGAATAGCGCACAGCTCTTAAGCAGGGCCACAGAACACTATGGGCTTGTCTTTGTGACAGCACTTACCACTCTGCAATAAAAATGTCTTTTAATTTGGCTACTTCATGCTGAGAACACTTTAAGCAGGGGCAAAGGATTACCCAGCCCTGTGTTCCAGCACTACCCAGGATAAGCACGTGGTCCTCACCAAGAACCCAACACTGCTCCAGTCTGAGGAGCCTGGAGAAACATCCACCCTAAAGCTTTCCTCCCAGAGGCACCCCAGGAATCTGAAGTCGTAACCACAGATCATGCTCCCCTTCCACCTTAGGGCTCACTCTCGACCGCACGAAACTCCTTTCTGCCACCAGCCCTTTTATTGGGAGTAAAACTGTGTGGACAAGTGGGGAATTCATGTGCACTCTTCCAAGTGCCCAAGAACCTGAGGAGCATCCGCTCTGTGGCCAGTGCTCTGTGCTGGGCTCCAAGAGGAGGGAAGCAAGACATGTGTCCTCTGGCCTAATGACCTGGGGAAAGAAGTGACCGACTTTTGAGTACTGAACAAGATGTCAGGCACTTTGCACATACCCCGTGATGTGTGCAGGCAAAGGACCTGAAGCTTGCTGAGCTCATCACCAAGTCACACACCATTTGAGGATGGGGACCCTGCCCAGGGCAGAAAAGAAAGCTCTAACAGAACCATCCAGAATCCTACAGAGCATTACCAAATCATGTAACTTCTTTCTTCTTGCCCCGTTCTTCTGAATTATTGTAGACTGCATAAATACAGGGTGGGGGATTACAAGTCCCTCTTGCCTGAATTAGGGGTATACTAACTGGTAAGCCTTGTGTCCAAAAGAGGAGAAACTCCTTTCTCCATGTCTCTCTTAGAGAGACAGATGCTGAAGAATAAGTTCCTTAGTACTTTACATAAACACAAGACCCCTGGGGTCCTTGTGTTGCTCCCTCAATCCAGCCACACTTGCTGTGATTTGTGTGGGTGGCATCCAGTGCACCAAGCCACGTGGGGCACCTGTGTGGCCGGCTTGGGTTCTGCTGAGGAAAGGCTGATGTGAAATTTACGGCACATGCCTGTGCTTTGTCTACATAAATCATTATTACCAGCAAGTTTTGTAACTTCCCTATTTTCAAAATTAAATAGTAAAAATTTAAAAAAATAAACAGTAAAACTTACCAAACAAGGCAAAATCTCATAAGGCACCTCAAGACCTAGAAGACAAAATCAAAGCAGAAGAAGGAGCCTGCTCTCTCTCCCCCAGGAACATGAATTGTCCTGCCACACAGACCTTTGAGACCACTTCTCTGGATTTTAAAGGGCCAAAGACGCATCCTGTTGTCTCTAGTATGCACCACAGCCCGTGACACACAGAAACACTGCTCACCAACAAGTTTCAAACAGCCCCACATTTCTGGAATTAAAGAAAATATATATGTAAGTGACCATTAAAAGCCTAACTTGCTTTTGAATCACCAGAGACCCCGAGCTGGCACAGCTGCACAACTAACTGCATCTTGGCGTGGCACTGCAGCCATCTGCTGCAACGCACCAGGTCTTGGTTTCTTTGTCCGTGTCCATCAGCACCTCAAGGGCTGGTAGCAGGCATCACCAAGAGGTGGCCATTCCCAGGGACACTCTTCTCTGAGAACAGGAGCACTCCCTGATGAAATCCTTCTGCCACTGCTGTAAAGGAGTCCTTTTCTGAATAAGTTAGAGCAAGAACTTACATGAGAAAAATCGTGAAGAAACAAATCTATCCTGTGACAATAAAAGGAGTATGATTTTGACATTTTTCACACGATCACTTGACTGATGCTGGAGCCCGGTCTTCCAGCTGAGGCTGCAGGAAAGCGCCTGATACCAGACTCCAGGAGGGGCAGGTGCCAGTCTGCACACACAGCTCTTCCTCCAGGTAGGCATTCCGAACAATGGGCAACTTTCTATCGTGGCAACAAAAATGCCCTGGTGAGTTTATGAACTTATTTTTTTCTCATCATTACTTTGCATATTATACTTTTAAAAGACTTTCATCTTATAAATAAGGACCTTAGTAAATTGACAAGTCACAAGAAACTGATGACCAAAACACTTTTAAAAGAGAAATGAATGGTCTATACTAGCAAGAGCTCATAAATACCATTATAGTATTTTTATTATGCCCCTATTGTAGACAGCACTGATAAAACAAGATTTTACCAATTCAGTACTCAAACCTTGTTATTAGTCTCTCAGAGCAGGGTGGGGTAGGCAGGCTCAGTCAGGGCCAAAGCCAGCATGCTGCTTGTTTAGGTTCAAATTTTATCAGAACACAAACACACTCATTCATTTATATACTGACTATAGCTCATTTTCTACTGTACAGGTAGATACTGAATACAGTGTACACCCCCAGAATATTTACTCCTTAACCTTGACCAAGAAAGCTTCTGGCTCTAGGCTAAGAGCTGAGCACAGAGACAGTGGAGACCTGCCAGTCACACCCCTGCTATCTGATGTCCGAATAAACGGCCTGGAATCAGACATACTCCAGCCGCCCAGACCTTGGTGTATAAACAATATTCCATTCTAAAATAACCTGGCATCTACCAAGGAAGAAAGAGTTGACTCTAGAGCCTGGGCAGAGCATAGAGCCCTAGAACAAAATGTTCTTAGAAAGTAAAACAAAATTTGAAAAATTAAAAATACAGAACTCTCTGGTATCCTTAAAAGATAGCTTCCTGAACTGCCCCAAAATACCAGACTCCACAGATACTCAGTTCTTATATAAGATAGTATCTATATTTATACATAACCTATGCAACCTCCCACATCCTTTAAATCATCTCTGTGTTACTTATAAAACCTCATAAAATGTAAATATTACATAAATATTGTCATACTTTGTTATTTAGAGAATAAAAATAAAGTCTGTACATGTTTAATAAAGACCTAATTTTTCCCCAAGTATTTTGGATCTACTGTTGGTTGAATACACAGACGCAGAACCCATTCATCCAGAAGACTAACTGTGCTCAAGTGTGTGAGGTAATCCTGTCAAAGAACACAGGAGCCAGAGATAAGGCCCTAGTGGCCAAATCTGGGACAATCTGAGCATCAACTTATATAGTGATAATAAAGGATTATAACCCACTGAATTAAAAAGAGGATCCATGAATTCCAATACACACAAGATAGGTGATCGATAAACAGGAGGAAGGGAAGGAAGGAGAGAAAGGAGAGAAAAGAGAAAGAGGTCTCCTGTCAGCAGAAAGCCAACCAATAAAAATGAAGGGAGGTGAAATGAATGAGTTAGAAACTGCCATTTTATAAACACGGGGTAACAATGATGTTTCAGGGAAGCAGCAGTAACTAAGAGCTGATAGAATTTGTGAGAGACTTTAATGAGGAACAGAGTTTTCCCTGTCTCAAGGTATCTCTCCAAGAAAGTGCTAATTCATCACAAAAGAAACCAGCTACTTTAGAGTGGAGCTATTCTGGCACCAGAGTGACCAACTGACCAAACTGACCACCAGTAACAGGAGAAGTGACACTGACACCATGTGCCCTGGTAGGTCGTTCTGAGAAGGACCTCTCCTCTGCAGCATCCCTGCCCAGAGTGCAGAACAGGAGACATCAGACCACCCAACCCGAGAGACATTCCACAAAACCTGGCCTGGGTAGTTCTGAAATGCCTGTCACGGAAGGCAAAGGACAACAGAGGAGTCGTTCACGGAAACCCAAGGGGATCTGACAACTGCATACAACACGTGGCCCTGCACTGGACCTGAAAGGGGAGGGGATAGCAGGCGACCTCAGCATGTGGACAGTACCTAATGGTGCTTTGTTGCTGCTCAACTTCTTAATTTGATAATCACACTGTGGTTATGAAGAAAAAGGTCCTTATTTTTAGGAAATAAACACTGTGGTATGTAAGTATGTAGTGGGTAAAGAAACCTAATACTTGTTCCCTCCTCTCACCCAAGTCATGAGAATACACACACACACACACACACACACAGAGGGATGCCAAGGCAGATGTGGCCGTGTAAACTGGCAAATCCAGACAGACGGCTGTGAGGGGTGGCACTGCTCTTCTAATTCTTCTCTAAGTTTAAAATTATAAAACTTTCAAGCCACCAGGTGCAGTGGCGCACTCCTGTAATCCCAGCAGCTAGGGAGGATGAGGCAGGAGGATCACGAGTTCAAACCAGCCTCAGCAATTTAGTGAGGCCCTCAGAAACTCAGTGAGACCCTGTCTCAAAATAAAAAATGAAAAGGCTGGGGATGTGGCTCAGTGGTTAAGAGCCCCTTGATTCAATCCCTGGTACCACTTCCCCCCAAAAAATTAACACCAAGAAGAAATAAAGAATAAAGGTCTTAAAAATGGGAGGGAAGGAAGGAAACAGATGAATACCTACAATACACCACAAGAAGGAGGACCTTGAAGAGTCATGGAGACAGGAGAGACAAAGCCAGTGTTCTGCAGGAGCCAGCGAGTGACCTGCTGCTGCCCAGGTTGGCTGCCTGCCCTGCAGAAGTTCTGCCTCCAGGTAACTCTCGCTGAAGAAGAAAGCCATCTTGCTCCTGGCAGGCCCAGACCCCACTCTGAGCCCCAACTCTCCACGTCTCTTCTAGCTTGGCACTTAACACTCTTAAAACTGTCCTGCAGACATGTTTGTGTCCACCGCTGGATCACGATTTTTTTTTTTGATAAAACATGCTGAAGAAAACAACAGCAGCAGCTCTTCACCACGTACCTATTACATGCCAGGCATGTCACCAAACTACCCTTCACACCACTGAATGGCATGAAAATCCAAAGGAATTCACTCTTTGTTACTAACTTTTTATCACTACTTTGCAGACATGAAACAGGCTGAAAAGGGTTAATGCAACCAACATCACGATACCAAGACGTGGCAGAGCTGAAATACAAACTCATGTTTTCTATCATAAAACTGTATTATTCTTCTTCTTTAGCATATAGTCTGAATCTGAGTTCAGTATTATTTTCAATTAACCATGGCTTGCACATAGTAGGCAAGCAAATGGTAAAAGGGATGTTTCTAAGTGTTAGATTTGTTTGTATTCTGAGTCACTCACTCGAACTGAAAACAAAGTACAGAGGACAGAGGAGGCATAGATGGTAGAGAATCCAAGCCTAAAAAGAAAAGAAAAACAAAACAGATAATCTATGGCACTGGTAGCTAACCATGAGCTGAAGTATGAAATTCAGATATAAAAGAGGACATGAGGAAGAGAAATGTGTGATAATATCATATTCTCATTAGATATCAGTGTCACTTCACCTCAATGGCGAGCCATGAGGTGGGCATCACTGCCATGTGCAGCGTGGGAAAGCAGCTTAGAGAAGTAAAGTCACTGATGCAGAAGTAAAGTAACAGTTAAAGTTGCAAGTGTTAAATATTCAAGTTCAACAAGTAACAGTTGCATAAATGAATGAAACTTTTAAAGTCCTGTGGATTCTCGATCCAGTGATCCCTTCTTCTTCCCTGGTAAAAAATTAATGAAAACAGAATGATGGCTCTATCCAAACTTTTTCCTGGTTTAGATACAGACAAGTCCCTTAGCCCACTAGCAGTCAAGTCAGCAGACAACAGAAGGCAGGAAGCAGGGCTTTCCACACCAGCTGACCAAACTTTTGTTACTACTGTTGCATCCTTAAACAAACCAAAGATTTTGACATACAGTCCAATGCAAATTAATAGTGAGTATTATAATTTTCCCTCCAAAAATCATATTACAAAGCCGGTAGCCATAAGTTAGACTACCCTAACATCTTTGAGAATGTTTTTTCTTTAGGTAACAGTGACCCCTCTAAGTTAGCTCCATGACCTTGAACAAGTAATATAACCCTCTAAGCACCATTTCTTTATCAGTAGAATGAAAACAACAGTAACTTCACACGACTGTCACAAGAACTAAACTGCAGAAATGGGTGAAAAGGAATCTAGCAACAGTGCACAGCACACCTCAGGAACTCAAGTCAGTACTTACAAAATTAAAATGTCATGGCTTTCCACAACGAATATGAAAGATGAGTACAATGCATGGAATCCAACACAAGGCAAGCTGGCTGATCAGGATCTGCTTCTATACAGGAGCAGCTCCTGCAGTGGATGGAGAGGGTCTCCTGGCTATGTGGAGCGCCATCTAGTGGAGGAAAGGCAGAGCACCCGGGTGTGAACAGCATCGCAATCTGAGGAGGAAAGCATGCCAAAGTCCCCTTCTCCTCTCCTTCGGAGGAATTTCTCAGTGGGCACTCAAGCCAACAGTGACCCCAAGTGTAAGACTTATACCAAAAAGAAAGTTCAAAAGGTTGCTGTCTCATACTCACCCCCTTTATCAAACTAAGGAAAAACACCAATAATTGCCAGGTACACCTTTAAAAACCCTCAAAGAGTAGCAGAGGCTGATTGGTGAATAATAAAGAAATTTTTTTTAAAAAAAGTATAGAAATTTACAGCTTAAAAATTCAGAGTAAGACACCCTGTGCTTGTAGAGGCTGCTAAGTGTCCAGACAGGCTTTGAGCTCTGTAGTCATACAACTGCTGATGAAACTCCACTTGCTAACTGAAGCTTCAGGTGCTGTCTCTTTAGCGGGATAATAAAAATCAATCAGAGATGCTGCTCATTTTGATATAAATGAAACAAACTTCCTAAATAAGGGATTTATTCTTCAATATTTCCAGGATAGGAAAATAAAATTATTCTAACATCATAAAATTACTCCAAGAATTACAACTAGATGATTTCTGTATTATTAAAATACACTTTATGTCTGGGAACTGGTGCCAATACTCCTAACACCTGCCTCAGGGCACTCTATAAAATAGCAAGTAATGTTCACTAAATACCTATGATGTGTTAGATGCTGTGCATATGTCTGAAAAGCAGCCTCAGAAAGAGACACCAGACCCTCAATCTTACTCATGGTAAAACTAAGGCTCCAAGAAACTAACTTGCACAGACAAGAAAGTTGTCACCTCCTGCAATCACGTGGCACTTCTTACATTTATTCCTTGTTAAGCAAGGCTGTTCCCCCAAGTAAATTCCATTCCCCAGATTCTCCATGTGGGCCCTGGTCAAAAAGTTTCTGTCCCTTGCCATGCCAGGGTCTGTCCCTCTGTACAATATGCAATCTGTACTGCTCACCAGTCCATTACTAGGAAGTTAACCTGAAGAACTGTGTTATCAGAATTCCCCACAAAAACCAAACACATGAAACCAGAAAGTTTCCACCACTACCTGGTGCTCACAGGTATATTGCATAAAGTTAAGCAGGTGAGGATCTGAATCCTGGTTCACCCCTTGCTAGCTGTGTGATGTTGGGTGAATTATTTGATCTTTCTGACCTCAGTTCTCTCATCTGCAAAATAAGATAAAATGATTTACACTTTTAAGAGTGAGGAAAGAATTAAATGAAAGACTATACATAAAGCATGCAAAGCTCTTGATAAATGGTAGCTAATATTATTAGCAATTATAAAGCAAGTACATTTAAGCCTAATGTCCCTTCTAGAGAGCCAAAAACCATCATTTGCAGGAATTATTTGCTCTTGTATGTTGACATTTTTTGAGTCTATTTTCAGAGGATGGAGAATTTCTAAATATACCATAAACTGACTATAAATCTCTGATATATTCTCAACCATTTCCGTGATAAGGTATTAAACTACAAAGGGTTCTGTGCCTCTGAGAGATTCCCTCAAGGTAAACAGACCCTTAGCAAGAATTTCACTCACAAACGTTCTATACAGGATGTTTTTCTATTTTTCTCTTTGACCACTGAAATACATACATAATTAAAAACCATTACCTGGCATGCCTGCTGAAGACTGGAAAATATTGCTGGAGAGCACAAGAAAAACAGTGAGCTTGCCTTTTTGGTAAAACACATTTTCAGAAACCTTTTTTAAAGATTCATCACGAACTGTGGAAATTCCTAATGGCTTTCTACTACAATGAAACTTTTATTTAAAAACAAACAATGTTTCATCTCTTTTATTAAAGTATCCTATCAGAACACTCTAGAATTGATTTAAAATCTCAGCCTGACTACTTACAAGCTGTGCACCTTGACTAAGCAAGTTACCTTACATTTCTGAGCCTTAGATGCCTCATTTGAAAAAAATAAAGGAAGCTGGCAGGAACTAAAGCCACCTACCTTGCGAGACAACACCTAGCACAGGAGAGGCCCTCCCTGTGATAGCTTTTATTATAATCATTATCCCCAATGCTGAGAAAGACCCTACTTTTACTTTTACTAAAAAATGGAAGCCATTCTCTCTTTGCTCAGTGGGGACTGGACAACAGGCAAAGGGGTCTTTTGATATCCACATCGCCCTTGGCATTAAGCTTCCAATTTCAATTGTTTCTCTGGCTTTGGGTTTCTGTTTAGCGTCTGACATTGCAGATTAACTCCTTCAATTCATAAAAAGGCTTACTTAGCATGTGACAAGGGCTTCCAAAATCTGGCTTTTACTCTGTCAAATAAATAAATAAAATTTCACTATGGGTTTAAAAGGGAAGAAGAGCTAATTGTACTAGAGGGCAATGGCTTAACAAGTTCCTCAAGAAAGAATAAAAGTATAATTAAAACAATTTTTTTAAAAAATTGTTTACAGAATAAAAGTAAATAAACATCTGATTCAAAGCAGGTCTGACAATATCTTCTCATTATCTTATAGAAAAGGACCCCTATGGTTGTACCACAGTTAAGTGCCTTTCATTCAAATCCTTTCACTGATATATGTGCACAGCTGTTAAATACTACATTCCAGCCCCAGTTCCGGTGCTCTAAAATGTTCTGGCATAAGGCTCTTGACTGATTGCTGAATCCCATATAGACTCTAATTCCCCTATGTTTGTGACAATTAAAAACAACAGAGGAAAGAAGACTGGAGTTCCATTCACAAGACTAGGCTTTCACACAGAGATGTTAGACCAGGGGCTTCCTCCCAGTGCAGACAGAGAGATCCAAACAGTGTGTCAAGAACCATACCACAGGAGACTTAAGCCCTGGGTGCCAGGCGACACCAGAAAATAGGCAGTGCAACCCATTACAGAGAAAAGGAAGCGGTCAGAAGAAAAGCAGCAATGTGAGGAGCTAAGTATAAATATGGATGCTGTATCATTTACCTTGCAATCTGGCAAGACCACGGAGAAAAGCACAAACTGCTCATCATGAAGCGCCCAAGGTTTTCATTCTCCTCCTGTGGCTAACTCCATCACCACGATCTGACTAGTAACTTCACATGTAGACCTCCCTGGGTTGGACGGCACAGGGAAATGAACAACAGAGACTGCACCTGTGCGCTGACGTTTTATAAGCATGCCACCTTGGGCATGTCACTCTAATTGTCAGTCTTGTTTTCTACCACTGAAACAAACGCTGGCCACACGCCTCTCCATTCTAGGCTGTTACAAGTATTAAGATTAGAAACATGGCAGGGTTAGAAAAGTGCTCAGACATGTCCATAAACTATCTCAGTTAAATACAAATTATCTGGCCACTAAATATTTCAGAAGGGCAACTTGATGGAAATAAAGAAAATTCAACACAGAATTTAACAAGAATTCCCACGTCACACCAATTTCTCATATAAACAATTAAAGGATTAATAAGATGTTCCTTAGGAAAGAAAGTACCTATAAACATGAAGCTCCTCCTCTATCACAGAGAGGATGACACTTTCTCAGAAGCAGAGACTGCTTTCCCTCTCTACCTCCAGGACCAGCACAAAAGCCCAGCATGGAAAGCTATCCATAAACACATGATTAATGTCCAAACGCCAAAACACTGTAACTCACCATCACTAATAATACACTATATAAAACTCAGAAATGGACTACCTAAAACTGAGTCATCATATCTATTTTCTTACAAAAACATAGCAAAAAAATTTAAAAATATAAAACTGATAACAGAAGAAAAACAATTAACATCTAACCACACCCCCCTCTGGATGCAGCACAGAATCACACATCATAGCATGAAGGCATCCCACTCAAACACAATTTGGAGATTCTCCTTGCTTTACTAGGCTGACAACATTCAGGCAAATCAAAATTGTTTTCCAAAGGGATCTCCCAAAATAAAATGTTAAGCCACTGTGTCTTATAGCATGTGCATTCCTATGTTTATACATTTCCCCTTTATACATCTGAATGCCCCACATATATCCTAGCACTTGAGATGTAATGTTAAAAAAAAAAAAAAAAACTTATTTTGAAATACCAACAAAGAACTTTATGAATCTGAACAAAAACAGACCACACTTCCTCCTGTAACCAAAACTAAATGTGACTTGGCAGGGAATGAGCTACCAACCATATATTACATCAGATAATTAAAACAGTGTTATGTCATCTTATTTAATGGTTACTTGGCTTGGATTGAAAACCATCCAAACCAATACTGAAGAGTTGGATTAAATTACAATGCATAGACATTTCTTCAGATGTTTTTAGTAAGAGTCAGCACAACTCCTACTAGCAGACAATACTCCTACGCAACAATATTCTCATCTCCAATGAACCTCCTTAGCAAGAGACACAATGTCAATTCACCCTATAGGCACCTGGGTCAGGGGTGCCCTGGGAGGCAGGCAGTGGACACAGAATACCAAAACCTATTTGCTTTGATTCCATTTTAGCATCAGGTAAACATTAAATTTTTGTTAGAGAAACAAATTCAATATTTAAGGGAGGTAGAAGAGAACCAGTTATCCTGAGAAATAAAAATAAAATCAGTAACTGATGCCCATCATGAAACACGAATCTGGGAAAAGTAAAAAGGTCAACCTATACTGAATAAGAGCACATCTCTTGATGTCATCCATCATCCAGCTCAAGTCTTACGTAAAGATTATTAGGAAAAAATAATTTAGCCACAAAGTTGATCGATGTTTATGAATACTGAATATCAAAACATGATAACTCATTTGTTATCTCATTACATCTCATTTATTATTTTCATTACCATAATTTGCTGATTTGTAAACAAAAATACTGGTAACAGGCAGGCTTTAATTTAAAAGCGCCTGTTGACCTGATATTAAAATCCTGTGCTCTAATGAACATTTGTTTTGTCAAAGACGACAAGTACAGGAAAAAATTTTTAAAACTCAGGATAAGTTTTCCTAAAGACACACATTATTTACCTTATGTTAAGTCTACCAGGAACAATCATATTAATTTCACTGATTTCTACAGGGTTTTTAATTAGCATGTGCAAAGTGCTTCATTCTGTCTTTGGAGGAAGACACAAGGACAATGACCTCAGAAAAAGACAGTTTGGGAACAAATTGGGGGTAGTCTAAAGCCATATAGCTGTCTCCCTGGGAGACACCAATATCTTGACTAACAGAAATGTTAAGTATGAGATGGAACTAGATGCATGTGTCAAAGTGCCTTGGAAATTTTAAAACACTAAGGGAACATAATGTTGTGTCACCATTTGGAGATGTTAACTGCAAAATATATCTATTACGTGTCACAACACAGTAAAATGAAAGTTCAGAAGGCTGACCAATCATCACTTCAAGATTTTTAGTGCCAGCATAAGATTTAATGCTGGGATAAGAATAACTTCTGGGGAAAACGGACTTTCCTTAGAGGAAAACATAAAAACACAGCTAAATGAGAATAAAAGTCCTTTCATATAGGCAATAACAGGATGCTCATCAGATATAAAATCAAACTTTCCTAACTAACATTCAAAGTCTGTCTTCAGACACTATGCTTTAGAAAGGCACTTGTAATTTTGGAGTTATGTAACAGCATAATTAATATTTTAAATGACAGAGCTTTGCATTCTGGATAGCAGCCTAGAATTTAAAGGAAAACATTTAGTTCAAAGCCATCTAAATTAACAGCATTAACAGGAACATCTCTCCCTTCAAATGGGAGAGATGCACTTCTTACAAGAATTACACTTGTGATGAAAAGTAAGGTAATCAAGCCTAACACCCCCAAATCACTAAATGGCAACATTTCCCCAATATCAGTTTAAAGTAAGTAGAAGCCATTATCACTAGTAAGAAGAGAAACCAAAAGAAGTGTGAACCATATTACCAACAAAATACTGTGGCAACATGGCACAAAAAATAATGCTGACTTTTGCAGTAAGATAACTCATTACACTTTTAGTTAAACTGGTTCCTTAATTGAGTATACTGTAACTTTGATTCAGCTTCTTTATTAGGAAAACTGCACTTGATGCCACTGTCCAGAATATTTCTAATGCTAATGATCTCACACAATGTACAAAGAAATTTCTTTCACAGGGCTGACAGCCCAGCAGGCAACAAAAGATATATGTAAATCATAAAGAGCAAGGAGTACAAACCTAACTGCAGAACTGCTCAGAAGGGCATGGGAATAAAACTCACATTCTTTTTCTCTTAATTCAGGAACTTGTGCCCATTGCTTTTTCAAAAGCCCTTTTTATTAAAGAAATAAGAATAAACATTCAATGAAAATAAAATGGGAGAGCTCAATGAACCTATGTCTGTTCTACAATCCAAATATGCTTAAATTGTTGGAGACGGCCAGAGTCTCTCCATGAGCCCCACCAGTCAACAGCTCAAGCGCTACTTCTACTTGGTAGAACTGGCTTCAATAGGTACCGGAGGTCGTAGTTTCAAAATCTAGTGCCCATATACAAGAATATGTCTGCCTTGTCTTTCACTTCCAACAACAAAAAAAGGCAGGGCCAACAATAGGAGCAGAAGCCCCGATTTAAATAGGGAACCATAGACTGTCACAGCACAGAGTGATTCATGCAAATGGTGACAGATCTGACCAGATAATATTTCTGTCATTTCCCAGAGAAAAGCAGCCCAGTGTCGCCAGCCCATCTTCATCTGAAGGGCAATGCCAGATACAGGAGTAGTGGACTGCCCCCGGCAAGGAAGGCTAAGTTACCTTCCATCCCTGCAGAGGATTCAGGGCGCCAGAGCAGGAGCACGCCAGAGGAACCCTGTCCCGGTAGGCGTGCCCCGTAAACCCAGGATCCCGTGCTCAGGCGCTTCCCCGTGCCGGTCACACCGTGCTGTGTGGCGGAGTGTGCGAAAGGCACAGACGGCACCGGCTCCTCTGCCTGAACCCCAAGACAGCCGCCAAGGGGGTCGCCCACCCGGCGCTTCCCAAAGACTGGAGGACAAGCCCAGAAGGGCTCCCGCCGCCCGCTGTCGCTCCGCCGCCGAGGGCCGCCAGCGAGCCGGCTGAGCACGCGGCCCGGGAGCGCAGCCTGCCCCGCCAGGGCAGCCACCTGCGCCGGGCACCGGGAGGGCGGGCCAGGCACTGGGCTTCCCCTGGGACCCGGCCTCATTCCTCCCCCGTGCGGGAGGTCTGACCCGAAGCCTCTTCCGAGGTCCCCAAACTTCACTAACAACCCAAGCACCTGTTCCCTTCGCTCCTCTGCATCTGATCCCCTCACGTCCTTCCATTTTCCTGCAGCTCTTTCTCCAGCTCCCAGACAAGCCGAGCGCCGGTTCCGAGTCCCCCCTCCCCTCCAATGAAATCATTCAACCTCCTCCCCACTGAGCCCCCACCCAGAAGTTTCCCCTGGGTATCCCCGAGTCCCCAAAGATTCCCAGCAAGTCCTGTCCCGACGCCCCAGCCTCCCGCGTCCTCCCCGAGCCCCAGGTGCGCCGCCACTCTTCCCCAGGCGTCCCGCCTTCGCCCGGGCCCCGCCCAAACGCCTGGCGACCGGGTCACCGCGGCGCCCCGAGTCCTCGCACGGCAGCCCCGGCCTCTGCCTAGGCGACCCGCAGCCCCGCGGGCAGCTGACAACCGGCGCCCTCACCTTGGTTCACCAGGCGCAGGGCGTGCGTGAAGGAAGGGTCCAGCGAGTCCTTCTCCGCCATCAGCTCCGGCAGGTACTTCTCCTCCATGCTCGCCGGGCACCCGGGCCCGGGACGCGGCCCCGCAGCCCGACCCGCGCGCGCCCCAGGGGCGCGGACCCGGCCAGACGCCGCGGCGGCGGCCGAGCCCGGCGGGCGGGCGGAGGCGCGGGGCGGGCACCGGCCGCTCAGCCCGGTCCCCAGGCGCCCGAGAGCCCGCGCGGGCGGCCGCCGCCTCCGGGACGCGCCCCGCGCTGCGGGCACCGGCGCGGTCAGGCGGGCCTCCGGCCGGGCGCGCGGCGCGCGGAGACCCCGACGCAGGCAGCCCCGCTCGCCCGCCAGCGGCGCCGGCCCCGAGCTCCGCCGCGACCCGCTCCGCGCGCCGCCCCGCGCACTCTGAGCCGCCGCGCGAGCGCCCCGCGCCCGCGCCCCGCCCGCCGCGCCGCGCCTGCGCGCTGTCGCCCAACCGCCCGGCGCGCGCCGCCTCGCGGGCCGCCCGGGCTGCACCGTGGGCTGGGCGGGCGGGGAGCGCAGGCCGCCGCCCGCCCCAGGCCGTGGGCGCGTGGAGCCCCTGGATACTCTCAAGGCCTCGCCAGCCGCGCAGGCCGGGAGACCGAGGCCCGGAGAGGTCGGGTGGGGCGCCCAAGGTCACCCAGCCAGCGATCCCGGGCGGTGGGACAAGGGCCGAGCCGAGAAGGGAGCCCCGGGTTCGCCGCAGCGGCTTTGGGGAAAGACAGCGGACACCCTGCTCTTTACAGCTCGCTGGACTTCCCCAACTTATGTCGCTTTGCTGTCCACCGATATTTGCCAGAAAATGCCGCCCCGTCCTTCCCACATGCCCGGGCTCTGAGCGCCATCCTCCTGAGACCCGTGGCGCCGCCGAGGTCGGTTACATAAACGCGCGCGCCCTTCAGTGCGCCTTTGTCATCCACGACTCGCTCCGCGTTGTCATTCTCTTCCGCCAAAACAGCTGTGCCTGGACTTGGATGGGAGAGCAGCGCCGAACTGTCCCCAAGTGGACACGCCGCACGTGGGTGGTGGAGTCCTCAGTCGCTGTCTGCTTACCCACCCAACCGCCAGCAAACGCTCCCCCAGCCCGCTGCAGTTTTTCCGAGGGGTGTGGAGTAAATGTCTACAGCCTCTCAAGGACTCCCCAGTCCTTGTGCAGACTCTTCTTGCCCTTAAATCCCCACCTCAAGTCCCGTGCTCAATGTCATCTCTGGATAGCATTCCAGGACTTCCCAAGTACAGCTGGTCACTTCTCTATCCCTACAGAGGTCATTTCACAGAGAGCTACAAATTCTCTACTTTCATTAAACCAAGAACATCTCAGAAGCAGAGGTAGAGTTTTAGGGTTCAGGGGTTGAAGGTGCTCGAGACAGGTGTGGGGGACACCACAAATGTTTGTGGAAGGAGTGAGGTGGGGCATGCTGCTCTAGCCAGTGGCCTGGGGCCAAACCTCATGGCACTGAGACAGCCCCTGTGCTCTGAATCTCTAAGGAGTCCAAGGTGCTCAATTCCACCACCAGCCCCAGCCAGCTGTGGCCTTTCAAGTACCTGATACCCTGCTCCAGCCTTGGTCTGACCTGATTCTAGGTGAGGTGCCACTTCAAAGTCCCTAATAAGAATAAGCCTCATGCATCTCTTTGTTCTGAACTTCCAGAGAAAGTCAAACGAGAAGGTTAAATGCATGGTGGTTGGTGCTGCTCAGCTGATTCTTGAGCAAGTTATGTCACCTGTGCCTCAGTTCCCTCATCTGTAAAGTGGAGAGGACAACCTATTTAACAAGAGGGTCATGATGATCAAATATGTTAACTCATGATGAAATACCCCAGTATCCAACACATAAAGAATGTTTAGCTGTTCTTCTCTTTTTCCTCTTAATGTCTGCTCTCGGGATCTGCACTCATCTTTCCTCCAGCTGTAACTCTCTGGGCAAACATCTCTTGTGGTATCCTCACTGCTGAACTGCTGGATGTGGAGCATGATCGCAGCAGACTAAGGGAGAATTAAGGACACCCGTTTCTGTCCCTGAGCCTAGAGGCTGGTAAGGCAGGAGGGTGGGTGACTGCTACCCAGCTCCACCCTGATGCTGTGCCAGCTTGCCAGCTTTGTTGATTAGCCTGAGGTCAGAGTATTAGATGTACACCTCCAATACTCAGGTTATGCCAGGAGTTCGGGAGGGCAGCTGGAAGATTAACAGGGAAATGTTTTCTCCTTTTACAACTGAATGGAATGCCATACCTCTGGCTTATATTACTCTCACAGAACTTGCATTCTAGAGTGTGATTCCCTGACAGCTGCTTGGAAAGGGAGGAAGCGGGGGGTGGAGAGTGTATGGGATGAGCCCCAGGAGAGGAAAATGGGGACCAGATGCTCAGCCTCTCCCCTGTGAACACTGGTCTGAGACTTTTCATACAGCTCTTCTCCCTCTACATCTTCCAATTAGACCTTCTGCCCCACTGACAGTCCAAACCTTGAGTAATCACTGTTTTTATGAAGCATTTACTAAGTGCCAGGCACTGGGCTAGCAGCTTTGCATACAGTTCTCTTGACATCCTGCAGGAAAGATTCTATTTATCACCCCTTACATATCAAGGAACCAAGGCTGGGAGAAGTTTAATATTTTGCTTAATGTCCCACAGCTGTCAACGGGTGATCCCAGGACTGCCTGATGCTAACTCCCTCCTTCTCTCCCTTCCTAGTTCTGCCTTCCCAGGTGGCAATCAGGCACACTTGAGACTGGCTCTCCATCCCGCCCCCATGCAAGCAGTTGGCAGAGTTGTCCCGCCAGCAGCTGGGGAGGAGGGTTGTATACCAGGAAGCTGACAGCAAAGGCATTGAATCTTTTGCTCCAGACCCTCCTTCTCACAGAACCTTCCAAAAGGGCAGGTGCCCAGCGCTGTGAATGCCCATACTAGGTCCTCCAGGGAGGAAGGAGACGGATGTCTCTGTGAGATGATCAGGAAATTGTCTCCACCTACCAACCTGGCTGAACCATTAGATGCAGGGCACCTGCACGCCTTGATGCACACTCTGCTGGTGTGAGATTGCCATCCTGCACGCTCTAGCCCTGTGGTCCTCTTGAAAAGGAGAAAATTGAGTCTTGGGGAAAGTGATTTTCTTGTGAGCAGCTGTTGGTAGTCAAATGCAGGTCCTTGGCTTCCAGGCCAGAGATTTGTCCAGAGTCTACCAGTGCTCACTGAGCACCTACTGTCTTCAAAGTCTGCTCTGGAAACAGGGGAGATAGCATGAACATAACAGACTTCTCCAAAGCCAGTCCAGGCCTAGGACACTGGGCCATTGTAGTTTCTGTCTGTATACTTGGTATATACCCTGAACTCTATAGACCTTAAACTGCCATAAGGAACTCAGGCTGCCTTGTCCCCAGATCCATGTCAGCAGGAGCCTTTAGGTCCCTGCAAGAGAAGGGGCACCTCCCAAAACAAACTCACCCATCATCTCCAGGCCACCTCAGGGACCACAGCAAACCCCCAGCCCTAACCAGCCACCACCACAGCGCTGTCCTTCAGAATTCTCAGCTGCCTCTATCTCCCACAGTCTTAGGGAAAGACACCAAGCACAGTAAGTCACCAACTGCAGCAACAACTAGGAGTGATCAGAGGGTACACCAAATGTCAGGCATGTGCCTATGAGGTGGTTTTCCTGACTATACAGGTTGCTGCTCACACCACAAGCTTCCCCTTCCTCTGGTAAACCTGACTCCAGTACTTCCACACCTGCAGCACCAGGGTGGGGAAGTCCAATTCTGACTGTGCCAAGGACCCAAGAAACTCAATTCATCTTGCTTCCTGGCTGTGCAAGCTTGCATTAGCCATCACATCTCTGGGCACAGGGAGAGGACAGGGAGATCTTTCAGGATCACTGAGTTCGAAGCTGAAGCTGAAGCCAACTTGCCATAGGCTCTAAGTCCTTTTTAAAGCTTTTTCACTTTCCTTCCTCTTGGCTCAATAATCTCTGAAAACTTACATTCAAAATACAGAACTATATATGGAAGGAAACTCAGATCAGACAGCTCACAACCACCAGTTTTTCCCACATGTGCACACACACACACACACACACAAAGGACTTACATATCACTCTCAATCTAAGGATGGGTGGAACCAGAGACCTTTGGGCCTTGTCACTCACACACCTAGAGACACCTAGCCTCCTGTCTCTCATGTGCCCTCCTCTCCTGATTTGATGCATGGCAAGTCCAGCTCCTCTTGTGACTGACCAGAGCCGGAGCCATCCTTCTGTTCAGCACTAAGAAACCACAGGTATTGCGCATACACCCCCTTGTGGCCAAGTTTGGAAGCGCATGTCCCCGAAAGTGTCAGCAGATAACCTCTGGGTTTGCGCTGTTTGTACTCCAAGGAAAAGGAGCCCCAGTAGGACTGTGATGCACCCCCAGGAGGAAGGATAGTGAAATGTGATCTTAAGTCAAAGAGAATAAAAAAGGGATATGGTAAAGACAAACGGGAAAACAAAAAACTAGAAGGAAAAAAGAGAACAAAAGAAGTAAAAGATACAGAGGAATAGAGAGATCACGAGAATAAGGAAAGCTGAGAGGAGCAGTGTTTCTCAGTGGTAAGCCTTTCTCTGTTTCAAAGGTAAACACACAAAAATAATAATGGGAAGCTTCTGACATGTCCAGAGTTAGCTGGCTGCCCCGCAGCAGCCAGGTGGGCACAGAAGAGCCAGGCAGGAGAGGGGAGAGGGACCCCAAATTTGACCCCATCACCGCCTGACCTGGTGATCTTTCAGATCCAAACCTGTGTCTGTATTTCTGAGCTTGTAAAGGGTGGCTAACAACAGTTACTCTCTCCCTGTTTTATTGAGATCTGATGAGAACAATGAAGACTTGCAGAGAAAATCCTGCAAACTGCTCTGAGCTCTCAGATATAGCCACCATAGAAATGTATTTTATTATTTTCCTTGATGCAGCAGCCACCCCGATCCTTTGCTTCCTAGTCTAAAAGTTGATATGTGCTGCCGGACTGCTGAAGCACTTGCTGTATTTCAACAATGCATCAGGTTATCACCACCTCTGGTGCTGTGATTTGAAAAGCACTGTTGAAATGTAAAACATTATTGCCAGAGTAGTAAAAATACCCATGTCCATCTCCTAACCCACTATTTCTTGTCAGGAAGCACAGAAAGATACACAGTACAATTCCATCCGCATTAGTAGATTTTTTTTTAACCGTAAAACTGCACATATCTGAGTTTGACAAAATACTCAGGAACAAAATATCTCTGGCAGTATCAAGTTACCCTCCATATTTGAACAGCTACCAAGGGGGTGATAAAGTTTTTAAAGTCCATTGCTAAAGTGAACACATCTGGGTCTCATATAAAAATGCTGGCTTGTGCTTGTGTTTTTCTTTAGTTAAAACATGAAGAGATAAACCTAATAAAAATGACTGTGGAAAAACAACAGATATAAAATTGAAGTTGTGTACTCTTGCAAGATCATTGAATTATAAAACAGTATTCCAAAACGAAAGTGAACCTATCAGTGACCATCTGTGGACTCCCTATCACTGTAGATTTCATTCACTTTGTGTTCTCTAACATGACACTAGCCTTCTCAATAATCTCAGCCATTAACCCTACTCTCCCTGTATTTATGCCAGGGCAATATATAACCCCTCATTTGTTGTTAGTGGGGAGAGAGGGAGGGTACTTTGCATATTTAGGCAACCTTGCCAACTGCTTCCCCTCTCAGATGAAGGAATGCAGGAATGTGCAGGCTCACTTGGTAAACCTTATGCTCAGAATCAACCCCTTTAGCTCTCCCTCCCTCCCTATTCTCACTGGAAACTGCTGCCTACTAACAGCAGAAACTTTCATTTATAAAAACCACACTGGTCTATGCAAAATTCCACATGGTAAGTTATCCCTGAATAATAAGGTAAGTTCTTCTGTACAATGGTACTCAGCATGTGAAGAGGGAATTCATTTTGCCACCCTAAGTCAGTGAGGCAGAAAGATGGAAGGAGTCTGGCATGGTAATGACATCTTGCAGCCACACACAAGCCCTGGGCACTTACTTTTGGGATAAGACAAGAACACATTCATTCAGTTAAGCACAGACAACTTCTCTTCCCATGAATCTCTTCGTCTCAGTACAGTTCAATACAATAGCCATTGGCTACATGTGGCTAGTGTGTGTTTTAAGTGGGGCTAGCATTAGTGAGGAACTATTTTTAATGTTATTTAATTTTAGTCAATTGAATTTAAATTTTAAAAAAGAAGCAGCATCCGATTTTTTTTTCATTAAATAAAATATTGTAGTTTTGGTCAGACCAAAACTATACTTTTTACTTTAACTATTGAAAACTTTTGCACTGGGTTAAGATGTGCTGTAGGTACAAAATACCAGTTTACAAAGACTTGCTGCAAAAAAATGAGCAAAAAAAGTAAGTTCTTATTAATATTTTTAAGTTACTGATTACCTGGCTCTTTTCACAATGTTAACTAGCTTCTTAAAAACTTAGTTATCCAGGTGGCTCTCATTATTTTTCTTTGGGACAGTGCCATTTTACTGACACTCTTCCTTTGCTGTGCCCATCCAGGGCTGGCCTCCCACTGTACTGACATTGAACTCATGGAGATGGGAAAGACACCATCAATGGGGAGTGGCGCTACCTTCCCTTTACAAGTGGGGAAACAGAGGTCTGAAAGTGGGGACTTGCCCCAAGGCACCCAGCTGGCTAGGGGCAGGCTGTGTGGCTCCAATTGGTGGCCTTAGCCCTAGGTGCTCAAAGGAACTCCACTGTGGCCCCACATCTTAGAATGTAGCTGACTATGGCCCGTGGAATAGGACAGAGGGGACAGTGGGACAGAGGACCAGGCTGCCTTCCTGCACAGGCTGTGTTTGCAGCGAGAAGTCAAATTTTCTGGCAAGAACAGGGAGGGGTTCTGCCTCCCTCTCATACCTCCTATGTCTCAAGTTAGTGGTGGATGTGGGAGAACAGCCCCACCTAACGGAGGTGGGCCCCCAAAAGAGCCGGGGACTAAACACCTCACTCTTCTACCCTCAGTCCACCTTCAGGTGCCTCCCATTGGCTGAGTCCAAAGGAAGCCTGTGCTCAGGGGAAGCTGACTGATGTGTTCCATCGTGATTAACCTCCCATACCACAGGATTGGGCTGACAAGTGGAGAGAGGATTCAGAGGGGCAAGAGGACAGTGGCCACACCACTGTGCAGTGAGCCACAGAAAACCGTGTCACCTTAAATATCCAGCTCTGACTGCTGGATTGCTGATCGGGTTCTCTTTTCTCCTTTTGATGTTTGATGTCATATACACATGGCTTCTGGCTAAGTGGGCAGAGAGACAGAGAGGCCTCATGTGCCACAGAGAGCACATAGATTCTCTCAGTGTGGGCACACACCTGTATTCTCAGCAACTAGGGAGGCTGAGGCAGGAGGATTGCAAGTTTGAGGCTAGCCTGGGCAACTTAGTGAGGCCCTAAGTGACATAGCCATACCCTGTCTCAAAAATAAAAAAATTTTAAAAAGGCCTAAGGATGTAACTCAATGGTTAAACACCCCTGGATTCAATCCCCAGCACTGAATCAAACAAACAAAAAATCCCCCCCAAAAAAAGGAAAGCATAGAGGTCCTTGAGTCGCCCAGAATTTCACACCATGCCTCTCTGGCTCACTGACCACATGACTTAGGCAAGCTCCAGGCTGCTCTGAACCTGCTCCCTAAGCACTGTCCTGGGGGAAATGGCTGCCTTGCTGGCTGGTTGTGAACACTGAATGAAGTGGTGTGTTCCCTATGCCTTTACCACCCCCTGGAAGCTGGAGACGCCAAGCAGAGACTTCAAGTTTTCCAGAGAGCAGGTATGGGTTCAAATCTCAGCGCTGACTCTTGATTTTTTATGTCTCTGCACTAATTAATTTTTCAGTTTCTTGGTTTTTTCATCTACAAATGAAAGGAAGTGGTCCCCACCATGTAAGGCAGTTATGAGCACTGAATGAGCTGTGACATGAAAAGCACTCACCGTCCCCCACTGTGGTGAAGCCTGAGTGCACAGGTGAGCTCAGTCCATGCGGGATCTCTTCCTCCTTCCCCCTAGGGAAGGGCAGGAATGGTCAGCACCAAGCCCATGGACAGCGCCCTCCTCACCTCCAAAAGCCTGGCTAGGGATTTCTTCTTTCCCCTTTATACATGAGAGGCAAGTACTTTGGACATAGCAGCAGGTACAAAGGATACAACAAGGTCCATACTGGGGGATCTTTGTCCTCAGAAGGAAATCACAGAAACCACACCCCCATGCTTTACCCAAGAAATAATGGGGCTTAGTCCAAGGGTCGTGCCACTTGGTAGTTTAGATCACAGCCTAAAGAGCCTGCTTCTCGGCTGTGTGACCTTGAGCTAGTTACTTAATGTCTCCACACCTCAGTTTCCTCAATTGTACAAAGAGAAAGCTGTGCAACCTCTTCACTGGGTTACTATGAGGACGATTTTTAGTTAAAATCCGAAAGTGTTTAGGATAGGATGAGGCACATAGGAAGTGCTTTATAAAGGTTTCTTAAATAGACAAAACAATCTCAATTCAGTAAACAATTTTTCCCAGTTGATTGATTTCCTTAGTGTTGGGTTCTGGTTTAAGAGCCAAGGTCAAATCAAAACTGCATTTGTCCAGGAAAGAGAAAGAGTTTAAGTCAGCAAAATCAAGAGGTCATTTATTGATACAATTCACCCAGATCCACTATTTAGCATTCCATAGCCAAAGAAGATTTTGTTTTGTTTTTTTAATCTCAGACAAAACAAAGTCCTGCCAAGACTCCCTGATCATGGACAACAGCATCTGTACACTGGAAATGGAATTCTGCTTCTCTTACATGTGACGTTGTCAGGTTATTTCACCTTTCATGAGCCCCCATTTCTCTCTATGAAGTGGGGTGATTCCTGTATTAGATATCCCTGTGACCACAATAGCAACTCAGTAAGTGGAGTGGTTTCCTTCTGCCTTTTATCCTGAGACTCCCTGAATGACAAGGACTAGTTTGGGGACTGGATTCCAGGATGGTATCATCAGTTAATGAAGCATCAATGAATGTGAAACCACGTGTCCAGCAGGTTTCTTTTTTCTAGCTAAGCAATGTGCAATGATGCTTCTTGCATATGTAAGAAAGAAGGCTCTTTTTCTACTTTGAAAGAAGGGCTAATACCTAAGAGCCTGTATAAGCTGAATTAGACCTCTTTCTGTTACTGGACCTAATACCTGAGGATTTGTAAAGAAAAGAGGCTTACTTAGTTTATAGTTTGGAAATTAAAAGTCTCTGATCAGGTAGTCCCACCAGTTGAGCGTCTGGTGAGAGCCTGTGGCAGATGCCATCATGTGTGCATGCAAAAGAGATCAAAAGCAGACAGAAAGTCAGAGGGTGGGGAGAGGCAGTTTTGTTCCTTTATAGCAACCATCTTGCAAGACATAACCAGGGTTCCTTAAGAACTGCCTCAGTCCCTTCCAAGGGTTGTGCCCATGATGACCTAAAGACCTCCCACTTGGCCCCACTTCCTAAGGGTTCCACCACCCCTTAATACCACTAGACCAGGGACCAAGCTTCCAACACATGGCGTGACACACTCAAGCCATATCCAAATTACAGCAGAGGCGTAGCAGAACAAACATCAACTTTAGTGCCCAGCTTTCTAGTTCCAAGATGTGTGATAGCCTGTATCATGTGACTTCACTTTACTAAGTCTCAGTTTCCTCAACTGTAAATACCTATACCACAAAAATATGGACGTTAAGTAATATTGTATTTTAAAAATCGCTTGCATGCAGTAGGTGCTTAGCACATGATAATTGCTATGGTAAGTTCATGTGCTCCTTGAGAAAAAGTAGGCTTCTCATCAAATCAAATAGCCATGCAGAGTGGGTTTGGAAAATCCATACAAATTGCTCTTGCACTGATGATTTATTTTCTAGATTTCCTGAAACATAAGGAGGAATAAAACATCATACTCCAAAGAAATAATGGCACTTCTGCTGAAGAGCTTTTAAGTTTTAATGACCTGAGGGCAATTTACTTCAAGTGAAGTCCACTCTGAACCCCAGTGCTGTGGAAGTTGCTTCTAAACAGTCCTTAAAACGCGCTGTGAGGCACAAGGTGAGTGGATGTTGCTGTCATTGAATAGTTTCTCCAAGGTGTTAAATTTGCCTTTTTTTTTTTGTTTTTGTTTTTTGGTACCAGAGATTGCACTCAGAGGTGCTTAACCACTGAGCAACATCCCCAGCCCTTTTTCTTTTTCTTTTTTATTTTGAGACAGAGTCTCACTATGTTGCTGAGGGTCTCACTAAGTTGCTGAGGCTGGCTTTAAACTTTCAACCCTCCTGCCTCAGCCTCCCAAGCTGCTGGGATCACAGGTGCCGGCCACCACAGCTGTCTCACATTTGCTATTATAACAGACCTCTCAATTATTCTGAATCCTTAAAACTTCCCCTGATAAAACATTCATCATGTTATGATGAAGTCGTCATTTCCTGGTACCTAGCCTAGAGACTGGGAGCTTTGTGAATGTTTGTCAGCTTTGAGTTTGACTCCACAATGTGGGACAGCCACATTTTTCTGCCCTGGATGAAGTGGCCTCTCCAGGGCTCCGAGAGTTTCCCCATGCACATTGCTGTCCATCCTACCACAGGGCTATGTTTTTCTGGAGCCAAAGTCCATAGGCATGCAGGAAGTGTTATATGAATACCTAAACAAGTGACTCATCACTGTCATAGCCACGAGTCAGTGCCAGTTCTTTTCATGTCATAGGATAAAAGTGTACCTTAAACATGAGCTATTTAAACCCTGCATGCTTTCGTATCCAACATATTTATACTGGACTGTTATTTCCTGAGCTCTGATAGTTTCAAATACCAAGCAAAGGAAAACTAGTTATAAGTAACTAGTTTCAGCATTCAGAAAAAGTTATTTATAGCTAATAGAGAACTTTTACGGGGGTGGATGTGGGGCAGGCTTTACGACAGGGCATTCTTTCCCTGAACTGAAGAGAAGCATCAAGTCTTGGGGCTTTAACAACTATGAGTGTGAAAACAAGTGTTGAATTACTTAGTAGTGTGTTGTATATGTCAGGTCCAGAAAGGCAATTACCTTATAAAAAACTCCACATCTATTTGAGTAAAATTGAAATCCACGGGTAAGGGTAATGTTTTTTATCCTCCAGTAGCTGATACTTAGGAAGTTCAGGTGGTTGTCTGTTCCTCCACTACCATTAGAATTTGTTCAGTCATTCACAAATTATCGAGGACCACGTGCTGAGCACCGAGGAGGAGCATGTGGGGTCACCTCCTCTCCTCCCCTGGGGAAGGCGTGTTAAATGACTAAGCTCACGGGCCAGTATGGGAGTTACTAATGGTGACAAACGCCCTGAGTGAGGAACAGCAGTGACGCGCTTCCATCAGGTGGTCAGGAAAGTGAGGGGCTAGACAGGGTCACTTGGCCTGAGTCCTCATGGCATAGGTGGGCAAGTGTGGCCGGTGCTCACGGCTCTTGGAGGGAGGCTGGGAGCAGACAGCAGGTGCAGTCGCCCCTGCCCCAGTACAGGCTGCTCCTCTCACCTGCTGTGTGTGCCACGCACTTGTCCCCCTTGGCCAGCTCATCTTCACAGAGACCGGCTGAGCCAGGGTGCTGCTAAGGTCTTTCTGTCTCAGGCAGTGCATGGACTTAATTTTTAAATCCACTCAGATGCATACCCCTCAAATATTTTCCTTTTTTTTTTCCTGATGCAATTATAAATCATGGTGACTTCCTTGGGGAATTACTTTTATCCTTTACATCCATCTACCCATCTGTGTGTACACACACACACAGACACATACATGTTTTCTTGTAATATTTAAGAAACTCCATTCTTCTTCCACCACGTGATTTATTCCTGAAATAGAACATCATGTTCACAGGTGCAGTTGCAAGACAAAACAATTGATTGAAGACCCATGGGGGTGAGATTGTGGAGAAGAAAAATACAGCCAGGTGAGCCATGCTTGTCTTAATATCTATGTAACCAGCATCTATATGCAGAAGAGCTTTCTGAAATAGTCTAAAATAATCCATATTTCATGAGGTAGCAGTGTCAATAGAATGGTATTGTCAATGGTCTGGTCACAGAGTAAGTTCTCTGCAGTCTGCAAGTAATTAATCAAAATTACACTTGAAGGTCTGTTGGCAGGGTCTCAACACCATTATTCTAACATGAAGTGCCTTTCTCATCATGCATCTGATCCTTCAGTGCCCCCGCCCTGTAGTGTGCCTGCAGAGAGACCCCCACGATGGGCGGAGTCATGGTGCCACAGCTGTACCTATCTCTGCCATGTGCCTCAGATCCCCCAATACTGTCTTCTTGCACTGACTATCTTCTGAGATGTCCCCATGGTGGCCTCACCACCTTTCCCTCCCTCCCTCTCTTTTTCTTTCTTTCCTCCCTTCCTTCTGTTCTCCCTCCCTTCCTTCCATTCCTTCTATTTCTTTCTTTTGTTCCTTCCCTCTCTCTCTACACCCACCCATTCTTGTCTCCCTCCAACCCCAAGTAGCAGAGCACCTCAGCATTTCAGGGGGACGCAGGAGCAGGGAAGCGTTGCCCCTTCTGTCCTTCCCTCTCCTCTCGAGCTGGCGGGGCTACAGAGCTCTGGACAGGATGACTCTCGGGCTCCACTCACCCAGACTGCAGCACCACAGAGGCTGTCTCCTCTCCCTGTCGCTCTGCACAGTGCCTGCATCAGCTCCTGGTGCCCTCCAGCCACTTACCAAGACGTAGAGCCCGATTTGAGCCAGGCTCGCTGCTGGATTAGGACTCTGATCTGGTCCTGCTGCTCTGTCTGGCTGCTGAGGAAATAGTCATTTGGGTGGAGATGAGGCTTCTCCTCTCTTGATGCAATGGGAAGTGTCAGGCAAACACCGCTCAAATCCTGACTTTTCATTCATAGGAACAGAGCAAAGTGGGACAAATCATTTCACGCTCATTCCTCCATGTCTTTATCTGAAAGGAGGGGTGCCAGTATCTCCTTGGGTTGCTGGGGGATGGAGATGGGCTTACACCCTGGTCTCTCTAGGCTCTGACACATCAGGTGTTGCCGTTTGCAATTGCTGCATGGCCTCCACCTGGAAGTGGAGGCTGTGGGTGGGACCCAGAGTCTTGCATTGCTCCTGAAGGTTCCTTCCCCTGCATTTGTTAAGCACCTGCTCCACCTACAAGCTCGATGCCCCATGGGATACAAGAACAATCTACAACAGGGCGGGAGCCCTTAAGGAAGCAACCCTCTACTGTTTGGGTAGATCATTTAATCCATCTCATTATTTGGTAACAAACTGGGCCAGCTGCAAGCTCCCCTGGATGCCAATGGAAAGAAGGGTAGATAGAAACAGTTTAGCAACCTGCCTTCGTTTTTCTGGAACATTGGTTAAGAAATAAGAACAACTGCTGCCTCATCTTCATGGCCCATCACCGTACTAGGTAAGATAAGAAACCCACCAACTCTTTCCCACTTTCTCACAGGTTTAGAATCTGCCATCAAAGCCACATACCCATGTGCAGAATGTTGGCTGAACAGGAATCCCAGCTTCCTCCTAATGTCCTGCTTCTGAACGCACAGAGTGAGTGACCACACAGGGTGACAACTCTGGCCTTCCCTGCTTCACAGTCATCACTTATTCCCACATGCTTTGATTGACACACTCATTCAGCTGACATTAATCAGCTTCTCCCTTGTTCTGGGTGCCATTCAAGATGCTTTGCCCAATTACTGTCAACCCAGCCAGCAAACCCGTAAGACAGTTACTATCACTCCCATAGTACAGATGAAGAAATGGAGTCTCAGGTGGTTAGACGATAGGATCAGATCTACACCATTAGTGAGAAGCAGAGCCCTACTGCAGTTCCCAAGTAATACTCCTGTAAATAATAGTTGGCTTCCTCAGGATAACACAACTGTTATCCTAGCTACTCAGGAGGCTGAGGCAGGAGGATCAGAAATTCAAGGCCTGTCTCAGCAATTAGTGAGACTGTCTCAAAATGAACAATCAAAAGGGCTTGGGTTGTATGTAGCTCAGTGGTAGAGTACCCTGGGTTCGATCCTGAGTACTGCAAACACACACACACACACACACACAAACATTGGTTTATTTATGGTGAGATGAGGGGCTGCCCTCCAAACCTGCACACCCTGCAGTTTTTCCCATCCCAGTCCAGATGCAAGTTGTTTTTTTGTCATACTATTCCCCCTGTCCTTCACAAGACCATGTTGCCTTTGCCTTCTAAGTTAAGCCCAGAGTTGAGGCCTCCTCCTTACCCACTGCTGCTGACTCAGCAATCTGCCATTCCCTCACCTCCCTGCTTTGGCCTCTGCTCTGGCCTCTGCCCCCTAGAGCATGTTCTCAACTCTGCAGCCAGGGGGCACTGTTGTAAACAGACACAGTCTGTGTCCATCTCCCAAGTCCCCCACCTCCGTCAGAGTAAAGGTCAGTCCAGTCAAGGCCTGCAAGTCCTCTCTGGTCCCAGCTCCTATCATCAGGCCCTGTCCTGGCCCAGCCTTCACATTGGCCCTTCCTTCTGTCCCGACTTCTCCTTTGCTAGAGCCCACTTGGCCTGTACTCTGCCTCTCAAACCCTTGCTTCAGTGCCATTTCCAACTGCTCTAGAGAAATTGAATGAGGCTGGCAGTTTTTGTCTTCTGTACTCTCAGATGTATTCCCAGTGCCTGCTGCATAATAGGTGCTTAATAAACATGTGTTGAATAAAGGAATAAAGCTGAGATGGGTGCTATTCAGTGTCATCAGCATGATATTGTGCCCAAGAAATGCAGGAACATCTGAATGTCAGATCATGGGCATTCTCCACGGGGGAGATCTGCACACAGGAGCTGCGGAAGGCAAGAGTTAATATAATACTTTATTACCAGCTGATATGGGCTCCAAACCCCTCAGCTTGGTCATCACCTGCAAGTCAAGGAAAGGTGTCTATTACTGCTTCTGCTGCAGGCATAAGGGAGGAATGGGAGGAAGAATTCATTCAGTAAGGAAAAGAGAAAGAAGCAGTAGGGTCACAGTTGGGTCCTGACTTTTAGAGTGCAGCGAATCAGCAACCTGGAATCTGACTGATCCAGTTAGCAGACCTCCCTCCTGAAGAGTGGGGCACAGGAGATGCCCGTTCCCATTGGCTTCAGACTTCATTCTGAATCTACACAATTTTATTGCATTTTAATACTTCATTGAAATATAAGCATTATCCTGTATCACTAAAGATTAATAAACCTCATGTGTAAGAATCACTTAACATTCCATCCTACTGGCTGAGGGGCTTCCTGTCACTGGCTGCCAATACACATGTCTCTGACTCAGCCCACAACCCTGTGGAAGAATGTATTGGTCGGCTGTATTCTTGTTCTTTTGGATCTGGTGTGTGTGTGTGTGTGTGTGTGTGTGTGTGTGTGTTTTAAAGGTCAGTATCATATGATCCAGCAATTCTTCTGGGAACATACCCAGAAGGGTTGCAAGCAAGGACGTGAACAGATACTGTACCCCCATGCTCACAGCAGCACTACTCACAATAGCCAAAGGTGGAAACCACCCAAATGTCCATTGGCAGATGAATGGATAGACTGAATGCGGTAGCTGTAATGAACTGTCAATGTCTCCAAAAAGAAGTTGCTCTGACACTTGCTATGCCACGGACGAGCATTGAAGACGCCAGGCTAAGTGAGCTAAGTCAGGCGCGGAAGGGCAAGCGCTGCATGATTCCACACACGAGGTCGGTCCTGGAGTACTCAGGCTCACAGAGACAGAGAATAGGGTGGTGGGAAACGAGTGTCAGTGTGTAAAGGGGTCAGAGTTTCAGCTTGGAAGGACGATCGGTGTGTTAGCCAGCTCTCATTGCTGTGATCAAAGACTGACAAGAGCAAGATAGAGAAGGGAAAGTTCTTTTTGGCTCATGGCTTCAGAGGTTTACTCCAGGGTCCACAGAGTCCATGACTTTGGGACCAAGATGAGACAGGACATCGTGCGGGAAGGGCATGGCAGAGGAGTGCTGCTCGGCTCAGGGCAGTCAGGTCAAGAAAAGGCATCGAAACACACCTCTGGATGTGAGAGGCTACCTTCATAGACAGGGAGGGACAGGACTGAGGCAGACTGTCAGAGAGAGTGCTCCTGGATGATTAAAATAAAAGTGCAGGCTGGGATGTGGCTCAGTGGCAGAGGGCCCCCCCGCATGTGTGAGGCACCGGGTTCAATCCTCAGCACCCCATAAAAATAAATAAATAAAATAAGCTCTTGTGTCCATCTACAGCTAAAATTTTTTTTTTTTTTTTTTTTTTTTTTAGTGCAAGATGTCCTTGCATAGACATCTTGAGAGGGCCATAAAGCCCAGGAAGAGGGTGATGTCAAATATTTAAATCTTTGTGTCAATATAACTGGGCCTCCACATTAAGGCAGTGAGTCCAGGAGAGGAATAATAGGAACGGGCTGGAGTTGGGGTCACCATGCATATCAGGAGATGGGGATTTGGGGTCCTGTGCCTCCAGTCTCGTTGCCTGGGGCTTTGCTCTCATTAGTGGCTGAAACAGTAGGGGACAGGGTCAAATGAAAACGTAGCTCTGGTGCGGGTTGATTCTGAAGTGTTTCATCCCACAGTTCATTGAAGTAGCTTCATGCAGGGCTGAAGAATAAAGGACGTCTGTGGGCAGAAGCCTGTTAGAACACACCCCTCAAAATTAAGGAGGTTGATGGCTAGTGTGATCAGTGCAGACAAGCCAAGAGAGACATTGATTTCAAAGGTAATCCAGGCACCCTATGTATCAAGTCCCTCATGTGGCTGCTGTCCTCTGGGGGAACTCAGCATGTGCAGGGCAGGACACACGGCATCCTCCTGGGGTATAGTTGTGTTTAATATTAGTGAATTAAGCATAACTGTTAAGGCAAACACTGAGATATTCTTGTCTATTGTACAAACTGAATTATTAAGATAAACTTAACAATTCAAAAACGGTTCCCTCATTGGTGGCTCATTTTGTCTTAAGTGCCCACCCTGGTCAGTCTGACTCCTTGGTTGATGGTTCCCTGGCTGCTACTTGCTTGCTATCCCTGCTCCACCAAGCCAGTTCAGTTCTGCTCATTTTTTTGTGACTAGCTGGAGGCAGTACTGAGAGTGGGTAAGAGCACAGGCTCTGGGCTGCTTCCTTTACCAGCCAAGGGACTTTGGAGTGGCCCTACTACTAGCTGGCTTAATTACCATCTCTGAACCTCAGCTTCAGGTTTCATCTTTCCTAAAACTAGGGTGAATACTGGTAGCCCTTTCATAGGTTGTGATGAAGACCGAATCGTAAGTGGTTCGATACATATAAATTAGCGTCATTATCATCTAGGAATACAGCATTTTGCTCTCATGTCTCTGAGTCTTTGAACATGCTAATTTTCTGTCTAGACTCATTTCCCTACATTGCCACCAACCTTCCCTAAAAGCTCAATCTCCCTGTCACAACCCTGGGAAACTTGACCTAACCTCCTTCTACATGGCCTATCCCCCTGGTGACATTGAGGTCAGGGATTCTCTTGGCAGCCCTCTGCTCCATTCTCTCCTAGCATGTAGCCCACTGAACTCAGAGAAGTAATTGCTTCAAATGCTAGACACACACACACACACACACACACACACACAATTATCTTGAGCCCTTGAGCTTTGGGAGGCAGGGGACTCAGTCTTGGAGAGTCAGTCCAGTATAACGATGAAGAGTCTTGGGGAAAAGACCACCTGAGTTTAAATACTATGGATGCCTTTTCTTTGAGAGCTTGGGCAAGTTACTTAACCTTTCTGTGCCTTGATTTGCTCATCTGTGAGAAAGGAGGCAATGACAGTGACCTGTACTGACTAACCCCAGAGCAATGTGGGCCCTGTGCTGTAAAGAACCCTGTGTGACGACAGACTAGGACAGGAAGAGAAGGGGAGGAGTTTCCTTTGAATGTGGGTCTCAGCAGCCTCTTAGGTTATTCTACTAAATGGATTCATGCTCACCATATGCTAATGACCATAAGTGTTCACTGAATTTGTTAAGTGAATGAATCAATGACGATAGCAGGGAGAAAAAATTCTCAGTGTAAAATTGCAAGGGCAGTGTTGGAAGGGGAGGGTCAAGTGGGAGGCCCTTGTGCTCTGCTGTGGGGGTTTTAGGGTACAGATTGATGAGGACATGCAGGGATCAGGGCTGAATTGCTTTGCATAACAGCACAGGAGAATTGGGGGTGCCCTGGGGCAATCCTGGGGGATGTAGTAGGGAGGAGAGAGGGCAGAAGGGAAGAGTGATGGGGAAGTAAGAGAGCAGAGAGCCACGTGTGTGGTGCCACCCACCTCGTGCAGCCACCAAATCTCACCAAACCCATGGACACTACCTGTGAGCAGAATGGGTGCATATGTGTGCATTAGTCTTGGTTCTCAGGGCAACAGAACCTGTAGTGTAGATTAGAGGAGATTCAACAGAGTTGGCACATGCGATTGTGGAGACCCAGAAGTCTCACCTCCAGCAGCGGCAGGCTGCAGACCCAGGAGAGCTGGTGGTACAATTCTATCTGAGGCCAAAGCCTGAAAAATTTGAAGCCACTCAAATTCTATTTGAGGTTAAAGCCCAGAGACTATGAGCTTTAAGGCCTAAGGGCCAGAAAAGGGTGCTTCCTCACAAGAGGCTAAAAGAGAACTTCCCCTTCTTCCTCCTTTATGCTCTAGCTGGGCCCTCAAGGGATTGAGTGGTGGCCCCCAATGTTGGTGAGGGTGGAACTTCTGCAGTCTACTGACTCAAATGATAATCTCTTCCAAAAATGCTCTCATAGACTGGTAAAATATTATTTTTGACCTGCTATTTGGGCACCCTTGAGACTAATCAATTGACCCTTAAAGAAACCACCCTCGTGTCTGCTTACCTGACTAAATCTGTTCTCTGTTGCTATGGCAGAATGCCACAGGCCAGGTAATTTATAAATAATCGAACTTTATTTGGTTCACACTTCTGGAGTCTGGAAAGTCCAAAAGCATTGTGCCAAAAGCATCTGGCAAGGGCCAGCATCCTAAGGTGGCAGATGGCAAATGAGCACGTGCGAAAGGGAAAAGAAAATCTCACTTTAAAGGGGGCTCTCTTGTGATAACAGCATTTGTGGGGCAGAGCTCCAATGATCTGATCACCTCCTAAAGGCTCCATGCTTAATACTGCTGCATGGGCAATTCAACTATATTGAACTTCCACATGAGTTTTGGAGGTAACATTCAAGCCACAACTTTATCGGTGTGCACACACAAGGTGTGAGGAACAGCTTGCTTTCATGCTGGTCAGCAGGGTGTAGAACAGGTTCCACACACAAGTGAAGCCTAAGAGGATGAAGCAGCTCAGAAAAGGAGCACCCTGGACTTGGCCAAAGTTGCACAGGTAGGTGCTCAATTTCAAGAAAGTAGCAGGGACGAGTCTGATACCATCTCACCTGGGTCTCCCAGGTGCAAGCGACCATAGCTGACATCTGAGTTACTGGAGTAGAGAATCCAACACTGATGTTCAGGGTCAGTCTGGAGCAGAGGACATGAGAACTGGCCAGGAACTCACTGAGCCACAATCTCAGGGCAGTGCGGATTGAAGGGACACCACCAGGGAACCAGAAAGACCTGCTGATGGCCCTGGGCTTGGAGCCTGGTGAGAAGTGTAGCTGAGGGTGTGCAGAGAATGAGGAGGTGCCTCCTTATTACTTGATTTCCTTGGTTATCATCCCTCACAAAGATCTCTCTTCTCAAGACAGATACAAGATCACATTCATCTCTGTGCTCCTGGGGTCTATTAGGATGCGGGCAGGCATTGAGACACTAATAAGTGTTTGTGGAATGAACAAATTAATGGAGATGTTTTTGTATATAAAACAAGATATGTTTCTTAAAAATTCAATTTGTGCTCAGGTTCACAGATGCACATCTGTTTCAATAGTTGGCTATTTTAATTACACTCAGCTTTTTCTTGCGGCATTCATGAAGTGGATGGTGGAAGTAACATAATTAGGCTGATTAGTGTAGAAAGCTAAATAGGATCATCCAAGGTAGATTGTGACCCTGAATTATATGACATGACTGTCATCCTTCAAAACATATTAAGAGGCAATGTGGTCCAGTAGGAGAACCCGGTCCTTCAGAACAAACTACCTTGGTTCAAATCCTGGTTCTCCCTTTCCTATCTTCCTGAACTTGAACAAGAATCAAATTCTCCCTTGTAAGATGAGGAAGCCTCCTAGGATGTGGGGCAGAAGTGATGATGGATGAGTATGAACGTGAGACGGTCAGCAGGAATTCTCCATTCAGGCAACATTGCTCTGGAATCCAGATCTTTAGTGGTGGTGAACTCGTGTTGGAGACAGGAAGTTGCTTTTGGAATCAGCTCACACCTCAGATTCCAAGTACCACAAATGACAGGTTGGTGAGGGTGGAGCCTTAACTCTGCCTGGATTTAATTCAAATCCCATGCCCCAGTGTTCAAATAGATTCAGTATGAAGTTTGATCCCAAGCACTGAAAAAATATTTAACATCAGCCCTTTGTGCCACTGGTTCTGCCGTAATCTGCTTTCAGATCTGCTGAAGTTTTCTTTCTGATTTTATCAGCAATTATTTCAGATGAAATCAGCACAAGGCAATTGGATTATTGGATCATTGACGCTCATATCCTGGTAGACGGTGAAAAGTAAATGCAGTTTCACAGTGGTGTGTCAACTCCTCCATGTCACCACAGGGAGAAGCAGCTCTGGCCTAGAGAGGGGCTGTGGGAAAGGATCCCTGCATCCCAGCTCTTGCTTCATGCATTGCTTTATGTTTATAAGACTTAAAAACCAGAGAGTTTTATAAATCAGCTCTTTATTGTTTTTGCAGTGAGTATTTATGCAAACTTCCCACCACTAATGAAAATGTGTTCTTACACATGAACGTCAGCCCTTTGAGATGACATTTTATCCTCCCTGTAATTTTCCAGGATCTGAAAAGTGGTGATCTGATCACCAGAGAGAACTGGACTTAATATTCACTTCAGCACCCCCTTACCTCCTTTGTAAAGTGAAAACTACCTCCTCCCTGGCAAACTAGCAATGAAGACTAAAAGAGGCAGCCATGGACAGAGCCTGTCCCATCACTCCAACTCCTCCTCCTTGTACAGATGCAGCTCATCTATTCAATAAATAATATTCACGTCAGACATTAGCCTAGGTGAGATAGATTGGATTATTCTCAATTCTTTGCTTTTTTCCTATGGAAGGATTCTATATCATTTTTTCCCATACGGGGGATTGAACCTTGGGGTATTTTACCTCTGAGCCACATCCCCAGCCCTATTTATTTATTTATTTATTTATTTATTTATTTTTGAGACAGGGTCTTGCTGTGTTGCTGAGGGCTTCACTAAGTTGCTAAGGCTGACCTCAAATTTGTAATCTTCCTGCCTCAGCCACCAGAGTTGCTGGAATTCAGGTGTATGCCACTACACCAGGTTAAAGAATCTATATCTTGCCCTCATCTGGATCTTTGAATATGAAAACATGTGGAAGAGACCGTAATCCAATCTGCAGCATGCCTTAACGCATTTTAACTCACTGAGATTTAGGGTTGTTGATACCATAGCAAATGCAGACTAACACACTTTCTGCTTCATGAAAGCTATAATCACATGAGAAACACAAATATTAGACAATTAATTATTGTTAATTATTTATGGTTTGTATGAGACCGAATTCTCTAGAGAAATAAAAGCAATAAGATGGGTGTTTATGCATGTGTGTGTGTGAATCAAGAAATTTATTGCAAGGTATTGACTCATGCAGATATGGAGACATGGTGAGTCCAAAATCCAAAGGGGAGGAAAGAACTAAAGTTCAAGTCTAAAGGCAACCTGCTAGTGAATCAGGAAGAGCTGACGTTATAGTTTAAGTCAGAGCGCAGTTTGCTGGAGAATCCCCTCTTGCCTCTTATTCAACTCAAACCTTCAAGTGACCTGACAGGACAATCTGCTTTAGTCAAAATCCACTGACTTAAATGTAAATCTCATCCAAAAACAGCCTCACAGAAACATCTAAGATACTGTTGGGCACATATCTGGGTCCCTAGGTCCAGCCAAACCAACATATAAACCCTGACCAGTCACAGGGTTCCATGAGGGGCCAGGGAGGGCTGTGGGAGTACACAGCAGGGGACCTCCCCCAGCCCAGTGGGCCAGTGGCCACACATGAAGCTGCTGTCTGTCTTGACCTGTCCAACACACAGCCTGAGCTGGGATCTGTATGGTGGGTAGAACAATGAGCCTTCCAGGATGCCCATGTCCTAGTCATCCTAGTCTCTGAAGTCTTAGGCTACATTATGTTACAGGCCAAGGGAATGGAGTGAGCAAGTAGTTAGCATTGTTAATCAGCGGACCTTAGAGAAATAATCCTGGATTAACTGGGTGGGCCCCAAGTGGTCACAGCATGCTTTAAAGCAGAAGAGGAGGGGCCCAGGGTGACCTCAGGGTCCAGATAGAGCCTAGAAGACACCACACTGCTGGCTTTGAAGATGAGGAAGCAGCACAAGCCCAAGTATGTAGGAGCCCAGTGGCCAGGCTGGGAGGACTAGGAAACAGTGGCCTCCTGGAGCCTCTGGAAGGAGCCCAGCTCTGCCGACTTCATCCCTGTGAGACCCTGGAGGATTTCTGACACTTCCAAGTTGTGAAATAATAAATGTTGCTGTTTTAGGCAACTTAGTCTGGGTTGCCTCATGACAGCAGCAATAGCAAACTGATACAGTCCATCTCTATCTCCACAGCTCCTCACTTCAGGTTCTTTGAGAAAATACTTCCTATTTTTGCTACAATGTGCTTTCATTTGCTGTAAGCCCTTCCAGAGTCATGACTTAATGTGAACACCAAGCCTACAGGATCAGAGGAGCCACGCTGCGTAGAACCCACCCTCTCACTGCCCAAGTTATTGGTTCTGTGAGCAGCAAGAGAGACTCACCCCAATGACGTTCACCAGGATCACCCCAATCAGGATCACCCAGCACCTCACATCTCAAAGATGGGCAAGGAGGGTTCAAAGAGGGGAGGAGCTTGCCCACAGTGGCAGAGATGGGCAGCTGGGCTGGACCCCAGCCACTGGACACCAGACAGAAGTGCCTTCCTGCAAACCCCACTCGGGCCCTCAAGCAGATCTCCCTTCCAAGCCAAGTATGGGGCACCAGGATGCTGGTCCTCTGGAGGCCACAGAGTGCTGGGGGCAGGCAGGGAGGTGGGGACACTGACTCCATCTGTCTGAAGGGCTGTGTGAGTTCCCGGGGGGCCTTGGAAGCCCCAGAGGCAGCTTTTCCCCTGTAAGGACCCCCGCAGGGCCGTGGCAGGGTGGGTGTGAGGAGGCCTGCCCAGCAACTCAAGGTCCCTTGCCCTCACCTACAGGTGGATTGGATGCCGGAAGGTCAGCCCCCCTGATGGGTCTTTAAAGCCCAGGGTTGTCTCTTTCCCCAAACCTCCCCAGCCCTCGCCTTGGTCAAACCAGCAGGACAAGCCCTCAACTTTGTGCCCTGTCACTTCAGTCTTTGAACCTTTTCCTCCTTTATTCCAGCTGCTGGGAGATATATTTGTCTCGCTTCAAAGGCCCCGAGCAGTCAGTTGCTTTGGGGTGTCGGGCGCCACGCCGGGGCCAACCTCATTTGCCAGCAGCCCTCCCTGAGGTTCAGGTCGGCTTGCTGGCCCCAGCCGGAGCCCCTGTGGCTTCCGCTGTGCTGTCCCCACCCTTCCCTGTCATCACCACCTCTCTCTCCTGCAGAAGAAAGGCTCCGGTGGCCCTGTGAGCGGGGCGACTGGACAAACCCCAGCGATCACCAGACCCTGGCTCCACGGGGTCATCTCCACGCCACTGCAAAAGACTCAGAGCAACCTGGGAGACCCCCTTGATGTTCCGCAGGGCAGGGGGGCCTGGAGGATTAACCCAGAACATCCAATTAACACGAGCCTCCAGCCAAACCTCCCAGGGCCTCAGATACCACTAATGCACTTCACATGTTTTACTTATCAAGGAAAATAACAATTATGGCCACATTGTCTTGTTTTTCTACACGAGAAATTCTTGTGTAGGGTGGTGGGCAGACCCTGCAGGAGTTCTCTGTTAATCTCTGGCACCCAGAGGCCAGAGCCTATTTCAGTAGAGCAGCTGCCTTGATTTGCAGCCTCCTTCAAAGACCCAGTTTGCAAAAAAGGCCAGGGACCCTGGTTTGGGTTCATGGGTCTGTTTTCTGTTTTGCATTTGGGGCCTTGCTCCATGTGTAATTTTCTTTCTTCTCTTTTTTGTCGCCTGCGCAAGAGGAAAGAAGACAGAGACAGAAGGAGGACACAGCAGGGCCCGTTCCCTCTTGTTCCTAAACAAAGTCTCTGGTGGAGAGTGGGGTGGGGAAGTTTTCACATTTGTAAATTGCAACTGAAAAAAAAAAAAAAGAAAAAGAAAGGAAGACAAATCCTGATGGGTAGGGATGTGAATATGGTTCAGAAATAAAAAGAGAAGGAAAGGAGATTTTTTTCTCCTAGATGTTTTGAGAAAAAATAAAAAGGAATTAACCTGGGCTTCGTAGTTGTTTATGTAAGATGCAGAAATCACCTGAGACCTGCATGTTTTAAATTTTATTTAGAAATTGCTTTTTATTTTAGGACATTGTCCTTTTCAAGGTATTATTTGCACAAGGATAACGTAAACAGCCATCTTCTCTGGCCTCATCAACACCCTCTGGGAGGAGGGTCTTCCTGTCAGTCTGCGGTGCTGTGGGCTGCATCCTGGAGGGAGGGGAAGGAAGTAGGTACCAGGCATTCCCTTGCTGGTGCAGCACTGGTTCTCTGTGCACAAGCCCTCTCTGGTGTCTAAGAGAGGAGAGCGAGGCTCTGAGAGGTTAGATCTCTCACCCCAGCCCACCCTGTGAATGCATGAGCTTGGTGAACCGGACGCCAGGGTCCATCTCCTGTGTGAGCCAGCGGGCTCCTGCCTCTCTATTCGCCTGGTCAACATCAATCTCAAGTTTAACTGGTTCACAAGTGACTTGATTTTCTCTCCCCAGTCATCCCATCTCCAAACATTGAGTTATCTATCCCACTCGAGTTATCTATCCCTGCTGTTTAACAAACCATCCAAAAATTTAGTGACTTAAAATAGCCATCATTTCATTATATCACACCATTGTGTGGCCCAGGAATTCAGGCAGAACTCAGCTGAGTGATTCTCCTCTCTATGGGGCTTCCATGGCAGTCGTAGGTGGTATTCAGTGGACGGGCTGTCCTGGAGGGTCCCAGATGCCTGGATGGAATGGGGCGTGGGGTGCTCCTATGTCTGGTGCTGGGCTGGGGCTAGCTGAAAGCTGGGCTCCTGCACTCCTGACTGGAGTATTGATGCTGCCTCTCCAGCAGGCTCTAGGAAGCTCATCAGGCTTCTTATCCGGCCATAGCTGAGTCCTCCTAACCAGAGGCCTTAAGAGGTTTACTTATCTCCCAAGGCAACTGTATTCAGAGGCGGGGCCTTGGGGGAGTGATTAGCCTTGAAGGCTCATCATCCTGGATGGTATGAGCACCTTGTTAAAGAGGCTTGGGAGAACCTTAGGCTCTTCTGCCATGTGAGGATGCAGCAAGGGCGCCATGTTGGAAACAGAGAACAAGCCCTCACCAGACCTGAGTCTGCTGGCACCTGGATCTTAGACTGCCCAACTTCCAGAGCTGTGAGAAATAGTTGTCTATTGTCTATAAATTACCCATGCCAAGGTACTTTGTTATGGCAACACAAATGGACTCAGACAATGCCCACATATATGGGCTGGCCTTATGCCTGGCTTCTAATGAATACAGTGAAGCTCTGTGACTTCCAGGGCTTCTTAGAAACAGGGATACAATTTAAACCTAACTTACTCTCCCAGAGCACAGCTTGGAGTACTGGACTGATACACACATGTTTGCTGACACTGAGGCTGTCCTGCTAGAGAAAAGCCTTGAAGAGACTACTTAGAATTAGAGATGCCCAAAGGACCCCAGCTGCATGAGCCCCAAATGTTTCCGTCTTCCCAGCCCAGGCAGTAGCCACAAGTAAGAAAGATCAGCCCAGGTCCCAGCTGCTGAGCCATCAGGATGGCCCAGTGGTGGTGAGAATTCTTCATTGTGTCCTTTATGAATTTCTTCGGAATTCCTAAGCGTCACACATGGCTCCTTGATACCACTGGAATTTTGTGTCATTTGCTTTGTAGCCATGACCCGTAGAATAGTGGCAAGTCAGAAATCCAAGAGTATGCTCCCCTGTGGAGAAGAGGGAGTTTTCCTAGTCTGCTATGACCTGGCCTTGGAAATCTGTCACTTCTACTGTACTTTATCAGTGACAAGAAACAAGGGGACATGAGACAGAATCCATCTCTTTATGTGGGGGAGGTAAGAGTGTGCAGTGGTTTAAGGTCCCCACAGCCAGGACAGCAGCTCTTCAAGCTGGAACCCTGGGGGACCACCCTTGGGTCCTCCCTCGCCCTCATCCCCACATCCAATCCACCCAAATCAGCAAACCTGGCTGAATTTCCTCCAGAGCTTTGGCAAATTCATCCACATTTTTCTGTTTATTTTCTACTTCCCTGGTCAGAGCCACTGTCACCTCCTGCATGGTCATCACCTCCTGACAGACCTTCTGCTCCTCTCGATCCCCAACATATTAACCCCGCAGCACCAGAGGGATATTTTTAAAAATACTAATTGTGTCCTTCAGTGCCTTTCCCTCTAGTGAGAAGCATCTAAGCTCACTGTGGCTGCAAGGATTTAAGTGATCACTCCTTGTTTACCTCTCAAATCCCATGCCATGTCTCTGTCTTCCTTTCATCTCCTGTCTCTCATGTTAAGCTCTTTCCCACCCCAGGGACATTTTGCATGTTATTCTTTTTTTCCTATAATTTCTCTATATTAGATTTTTTGTGTGTGTATCTGGCTAGTGTTTTGGCCTTAAGGTCACAGCTTAAATGCTCCCATCTCAGTAAGAACGGTCCTGAACATACTAGCTAATATCTGCTCCTTTTTTTTCATGATTCTCTCCCTCAAATCTTGGTCTTGCTATTGTTTATACCATGAAATTAAAATTGACACACTATATCTCAGATGTGCAAAATGATCGCTCAATTTTTTTATCTGTAGATAGGACCCTCTTGTCCTTAGGACCCTCCTTGTCACAGCTGTTGGAGATAATAATGGGTAGTCAGCAGGGTGGAAAGTATACACTCAATGTCTTCCAATGTAAAAAAAAAGTCCAGTCCTATTTTAGGCAAATTCTTTCCCTTTGGGAAAATACTCCATTAATTCTAAGTCCAAACTCACCAACGGAACAATTCCTTCCCTCTTTTAGGTGTCTCCTTCCTCCATTTATTTGGTCATACACTGTCTAGGTACTCAAGGAAGCTTTCTTCTTCCCCAGTGTCAGGAGAAGGAACTTCTCTGGACTTCCTGCCTTGGTGCGGTCAGTTAGGTCCAGTGCTGGGTTACCAGTCTTTGCCCTTGTGTCCTCTGAGGTCTGGCTATTTCTGCCTGGACCTCACAGTGGAACTGCTCCAAAAAGGTCACATTACTAAGACCAAAACGACATCTCCATCCCAGATGTGGATCCTCCAGACATTTTTCTTGCCTCCTGCCATAGAAAGCAAGTGTCCTTCTTTCCCCATGGGCACACCCCTTGCCTGACATCATCCAGGCTCTTTATATTCTTGGTGCCTTGGGGGAACCATGAGTTCCTTGTAGATTCCCTCTCAGGGTTCCTGTTTTTAGTGTTCTAATTGTCCATAAGACAGTGGGTTTCTCTGGGTGCATGGGGTAAAGATAACTAATTATCTTTCAGTTCATATCTGAAGGGATGTGAGTTTGAGTTTGTGTGTGAGTGTGTGTGTGTAACTGTGTATGTGCATGGATATGTGTACACTTGTATGTACTGATATATGGAGATGTGTAAAATTGTCCCTGCTGTATCCACTTCAAAACACTTAACATGTTACTGTCTTGTTTGTTGCTATATTTCTATTGCTGGAGATAGTACCCAACTTTTCAGTAGTTCTCAGAAAGTATTTATTTAATGAATGTGAATGAGTCTGGATCCATATGGCTGGAGATAATTTGGAGCAATTCATGTGTGTGTTTTACCCTTGTTACATAGGTGTTCTGGTTTGAATACAAAATGTCCTCCAAATGCTCCTGTTAATGTTGTAACATACAGAGGTGAAACAATTCAATAATAAGATCTGTAACCTAATTTGTGGATTAATCCCTTTGATGGATTAATAATCTGAATGGACTAATGGTGGTAAGTGTAGGAGGTGGGAAATGGCTGGAGGAAGTAGTCAGTAGTAGCATGACTTTGGGGTTTATATTTATCCCTGGTACCTTGCCCTTCTCTGCTTCCAGCTATCATGAGCTGAATAGCTTTCCTCTACCACACTCTTCCTCCATGATGTTCTGCCTCACCTTGGGTCCAGAGCAATAAAGTCATCCAAACATGGACTGAATCACTGAAACCTTGAGCCAAAAGAAACTTTTCTTCCTCTAAATTAATATTGTCAAGTAATTTGGTCAGAGATGAAAAGCCAACCAGCACAGAAATTGGTACTGAGAAGTGGGGTTGTTGCTGTGGCTAACCTGACCACGTGGTCCAGAAGCCTTTGGAACTAGTTTGTGAAAGGAGTTTGGGAAAGTTTGGAGATGCAGGCTGGAAAAGCCATAGAATGTTGTAAGTAGAGTGTAAGGGACAAGTATGGTGGGTATTCAGAACACCAGAATGTCAATAGGAACGCTGATAGTAAAGATTGTTGTGTTCATGGGGTCCTAGAAGGCAATAGGGACTCTATTGAAAACTGGACTAGAAACATCTATGCTACATTCTGGCAAAGAAGTCGTCTATATTTGGTCTATGTCCTGAGACTTTGGAAGGCTGAATTTAAAGGTGATGGACTAATCAACAAGGTGGAGGAAATTTCAAGGCAGCACAACATCCATGTGGCATGGGTGTTGTTGGCAACTTTTAGCAAGGTTAACTGTGAAATCAGGAACAAAAAGCAGGGAGGAATATTTGAAAAACTTGCAGTTTGGCCAAAGTAGAAGCACATGTAATAATGGGACCAAGGAATCTGTGGCTGCTGAATAGACTACCACCATCAAAGAGAAGCTAAGTACTTTGCACAGAAACGATAAGAAAGAGGCCTTGAGGACATCTCAGGAATCAGCCAGACCACAGCCATCACAGGCTCAAGGGTGTAGAAGTGAAAGTCTTTAAGAGATCGTGGGGATGTCCTTCCTGCCCAAGGGTGCTTAGAAAACATTTCCCCCACGTTTTTTTCTCACTCAACGGAGTGCTCAACTCCCCAAGCACTCAGAAGCCACTGCAGCCATGATTCAAGAGGGCCTACCTACTGACCAAGCTGGCAGTAGAACTTGGCATTGTCCAAGTGGTTCTGCAGGAATGCGGGGTGCTGGAGTCAAGGAGTCACAGGGATCTGGGAAAGGCGTGGGAGGCCAGGCAAAGTGCAGCAGCACGACTGTAGTTTTCCTTCAGACTGACTCTGAGAGGGTGATGGATAAGGCTGTGAGGATGGAGCTGAAGTCGGACTGGAGACCCCGGGGATGGAGAAATGCCAGTGTCGTGGAACTTCTGCCAAGGAAAGCTGCTGACCACAGGCAGAGCCAGCCTAAGAGAAAGGCCATGATGGGGGGCTTCCCAATCCCTTTGGAAATCACATCTCACCACCATGTGCTCTAGAGGCTGAACCTGGAGTTACAGAACTTTGCCCAGATAGATTCTGGTTTTGCTTGCTTCCATCCTTTCTTTCTGTGTTCCTATTTCTAATGAAAATGTTTACTCTGTGTTTTAGATATATCTTGCCTTTGATTTTTACAGGGGCTCACAGCCTGGAGTTTGCCCTGAGACTCAGATGTGACTTTGAACTTGGACTACTGAGCAGTGTGGAAACTGTTAAGATTTTTGGGAACTCTTGGAATTGGAATAAATGTATTTTTTTATTGTGACATATGTATGAGCTTTTGGGGGTCCGGGGCAGAATGCTATGGTTTGGATATGTGGTAATCCCCCCAAAAGCTCATGTGGGAACAGAATATTTGAAGCAGAAATGATTACATTATGAGAGTTGTAACCTGTCAGGGGTTTGATCCATTTGATGGATTGATAATTACTAGGTGGTAATTATAAGCAGGTTTCGGCTTATGATTATGGTTGGGAGAACTGCATCCCTGGGGGTTGTCTTGGGGATCATGTTTTGCCCTTGGCTCCTTCCCTTCTTTCTCTGCTTCCTGGCTGCCGTGACACACCCTTCAGCTTTGCTGCTCTGCCTCACCCTGGGCCCAGAGTGATGGAGTCCGCCGACCATGCACTGATCCTCTGAAACCAAAAATGTTTGTTTTCAATTGTTCTTGTCAAATATTTTGGTCACAGCAATGAAAAGTTGACTAACACATTGGTTTTATTAACTTCTATAGTACTCAGGTATTTAATAAATTAATGAACAAAGGAAATACCAATGTTTATTGATTATGTCTTATACTGTGCTAAACATTTATATGAAAATCTCCTTTAACCCTTACAAATATCCTACAAGATTTTTTTAAACACTGATTCCCATTGTACATGTAAGAAAACAGAGGCTTAGGGAAGTGAAGTGACTTATCCAAGATCCAAGGGCCCCAAAATGACAGAGCTGAACTTGAGTCCATGTTGGTCTTACACAAGGAAGGTCCTAATACATGACCTTGAGAAAAGAACGTGTTTGAGATCTTAGCAGCACCTGCCTTGTAGTGAACACATGTGGACAGAACTATCTTGGCACTTTAAAGCAACCTTTTCCTGCCCCCCCCCTTTCTCCCACGTCTTGCAGACAGAGTTGAGAAGAACCCAGTAAGAGCCTCACCTCAGGAATCACAGTTAGAACTGGAGGTGACCTGACACTTTCAGAAGCTTATTATAGACCAGAGAAGGAGGCTATTGTTCCCTGAAGTCAAGGTCACAGTCAAATAGCATCTTCTTGTACTGTAACGGCAGAGCTTCAATAGCCAAGGGAGCTCAGAGCAAGGTAGAGGTCAGGGCCAGGGTCAACAGGGCCTGCAAGCAGTTATTGCAACACCCAGTTTACGTGGTGCCAGAATGAACATGGCTGTCTCGGGAAGAGCAGGGCAAGATCTGGCTCATTCTCTACGAAAGGAACAACTCTCCTCTCTGAAGCAGCTGCCAGAGAGAAGAATCAGGGAAGAGGTTGAGGTGCAGGTGGGGTTCAGAGAGGAGGCCGGTGATGTGCCGGGGAGGGGCCTTGTCAGACTCAGGAGCCCCAAGTGGTTCTCCCAGGGGCATCTGTGGACCTTCCTACAGGTAAAGAGAGAGGACCACACCTTCCCTCCTCCTTTTCCATATTCTAAACTGTGTCAGGGATTTAAACTTATTTATTTAGCTGCATACAGGGAATGGTTCATATTATTATCTCCTTCTGCAAGCGGGAAAGAAAGTGGGGTCCATCTGCAGCCACAGGACTGGTCCAGAGTCATTAAAATGGTCTGTTTCCAGGCCCTTCAAAGAAAAGGGTCTCATCTTTTGATGTGAGTGAAACCAGAGACAAACTGACCATTGCAGAGCAAGGGCCTCCCGAGCAGGCGGCCCCAGGCTGCCACCCGTGGGAAATGCACATCAAAGAGACTGTGGATGTCACAGAATAGCAGCCTTCGGAGGACCTGAGACATGTACGCCTGAAGATCTGCAAACAAAGCTGCTCGGCGAGGGCATGTGGAGCTGCCTGGGGGCTGGTGGGGCCTGTTTCAACCTTGTCGTTTCTACTTTTAGACTTTTCAGTTGGATCTCTGCTCAGGAGTTTGCTTGCCAAGTGGATTGTGCCATGGCGGTGTGAAATGTGCAGACACCCTCTGCTTGGCTCTGCCTGTGTGTGAGAGAAAAGTCCTGGACAGCAAAACTTGCCAAAGACAAGCTGTTCTGAGGTAGAAGAGAACCCAGAGCCAGACCCTTAGGGTTCAGAAGGTAACAAAGCAGCTGAGTCCCTTCCACAATAATCCATTTCCCCTGTGGCCATGAAGTCATTTCCTGGTCAGAGCAAGTGGCTTGCTAGGACCTCATGGGCTGTCTCTGTCCCCAGACACCCCACCTCTGATGAATGCCCTTTCTGATTTAGGACCCTGGGGGAGGACCAGGAGGTTTCGGGAGTTGATTAACTCAGATGAAGGACGGAGGAGCACATTTGCTCTCCAACCCCTTATGCACAGAGGTGCTCTGATGAGTCCAAGGTCTCTATGACATCTAAAATCAAACTCATTTGCTGACCCTAGGACTGATTCTTTCCCCATTTCCATGGTCCTGTGTATACTGAGATAGTGATATTTCCATATTAATCCAACTATTGTCCTATTTCTTGGGAAGTAATACAGTAGCCTTAGGGGAATGCAGCCCCCTCCCACCCAGCCTCAGGTCATGAAGCATTCTGCACTGTGACAGGAGTCCAAGAACTTCAGAGAATTCCTTCTTCTTAATACCTCACTCTACCCAACCACGAGTGCAGCTGCTTCGTCTTCAACAGCGACAATACTGATTTCATTCCCTACAAACTGAGGAAGTAAGAAACAAACACTTGAGACGCCAATTAAGAGGTTCAGTAGGTTTGGTAAAACTTTCATTATTAGCCATAAACAATCAGGTTTAATGAAGCAATGCATCTCCTCATAAAAATATAAGTGATTATTAGAATTGTAGACAAAACATTTCTACTCACAGAAGGCCCAATGGTATGAAAACAGTAATTACAATGCCAAAAATATTACTAAGTGTTAAATTTGACACCGGGAAAATGAAACACTTGGCTTAATTTTTGATAACATCACATGTGGAGACAAGACATGCCTGGCATCTCGATTGACACAAAACCTTGTTGTATTTTTTTTTTTTCCTCAAACACATCTTGTGCTTTCACACTCTGCTTTGCAATAGGATTTCACCAATTTTGGCCTGGCTCCAGTTGGTCTACAAAGCTTCACAGGCTGAAGTTATCTTCACTTTTCCCCTGTGCATTACCTAAACTCCAGAGTTTGGTTTTGCCGTTACGCTTGTTTTCCTTTTAAATGCAAGTCTAATTCTCTGATCCGAAATACTGTTGCTTACTAGTGTCAGCTCCTTGCCCAGGAGAATCACCATGTTAAGGACAGAAGGGGGGATCTGCGACCCACTGAGATTAGTTGAATCCTGAACCGTAAACCCACGTGCATGGGCACTAAGCAAAATGCAAAGTGAGAGTGATTGTATGTCTTGTCTGACATTTTTGGACAATCAAAAGATTACCTGGGAATGGTTTACCATTTCTATTTTAATACACCTCCTGTAATATATGCAGGTTTCTACAAACAAAAGGAACCCCACAAATTTCAGCCGGTCTACAGTCTGAAAGGGCCATCTCCTTGGAGCGCTGAAATCAGCAGCATTTGAACAAAGCAGCCTGTCCTTTTAAGAAAAACCCCTCTCTAGAAATGCTATAATTTCCCTGTTACAAAGGAGCCTTTTTCCAGGCACGTAAAGTGCCAGTTTGTTCAGTGTGACCTCCGCTTTCATTCTATCAAGGTTGTATCTGATTACAATGTAAGACAGATGAAGGGGATGCCGTTCCAGGCAAAGAAGAAAAAAAAAAGTTTTAGTCTTGGGTCACTTGCAAAAGTGGTTCATCACTTTTATTGGCAATGTTTTCAATATCATTCTGGGGTGGGTCTGCTGTGTTAGTCTAAAAAGATCTGTCTGGGGTATACTTTCAGGCGCTTTGATGTGCTTATTGAAGGTTCACCTGCACAGCTGAACCCTGGGCTGTGTTGCTGGGTTCCTCCTGGAGAGCAAGGTACAGAGCCAGCCAGATTCAGCAGACGTGGGTGTCGGCACTGCCTGCTCCTAGCCACAGGGCGTTTGGTTCCTGAGCCTGTGCTGGTCCACAGTCCAAATCCTCCAGGAGTTGCTGTGACTTCTGTAAAAGCTCTATAACTTAATAAAGAGCAATGCACATTTTATTTGCGTGGTCACTGGAGACAGAAAACTATGATGGTAAAGAGTCCAACAGAGCTGGGTTTGAAAACCTGGTTCAAATACCTAGTGATTATTGCTCTTCTGTATAATCTGTATTATGCAATGTCACTTGTAAGTGACCTTGAGCAAGTTAATAAGCTCTCTGAGCCTCCGCTTTGGCATCTACTGCACAGGATAGATGCCAAGGGTTGTCAAAAGTTAAATGAGATAATATATATAATTCCCTAGGCACAGTGTCCGGGACTTAGTAAGTGTTCAGGAAATGTCAGGTATGGTTATTACTTGCAGTTTTAGTAGTTTTAAGAAGGAGGAAAAGACCTGGGAGTTTCTATCTCACTGAGGGTCATGAGGAGGAACGGAGTTTCGAGTTTAGTGCAATCAAGTGGCATGGTCATTAGTGTTGGGCTTCGTATCTTGTTCTGTGCAGACTTTACCTAAACCCACTTGTGACATGGAGTTTCTCAAGTACCAAAGTGGAGACAATCCTTCCACTTGTCTGACCTGTAGGACGACGTGTGGATGTCTGATGAGGGCAAGGACGAGATGACGCACACAGAGCACGTGGCTGGGAGCAGGTGCTCTGCAAGGGGCTCTCAGTGTCCGGGGCTGGATTACTTCCATCTCAGTGAGAAGCAGCACTTTGGTCAGCTCTACTTGAAAGCACACCCCAGTCCCCCATTGTGCCCTCATCCAACCCTCAGCCCCACTGGGAGCAGCAAATTCCTCCCTGGGGTCCTGTGGCCACTCTGAACACCACCAGCGATTCCTCACCCTGCAGTGTGGATCGTCCTAAAAATAGGAATCAAATCATGTGGCTTCCTGCTTGGACCCTCCTGTGGCTTCCCCTGTTCCAGAAAGAACTTGTGGCTCCCAACCTGGCTGGCCCTGGCCTGTCTAGCCTGGCCTTCTGCCCCCTCCCCAGGCTCCATGGCACTCCATGTTCTTCTAACCTGTCGAGGCCTTGCTGGGCCCTCTGCCTGGGCTCCTCCACCAGGTCTTACCTGCTCCCCCTTTCTCTTCATTCAGCTGTCCATTTGCACATCCCCTCAGAGAGGCTCCTAGACCATCTGCTGTCCCCTCCACTCTGTCACCTCTGACCATCACCACATCCTGGTCTCCATGACCCGTGTCACTCCTGGATGTTCTCCTTTTTAGTTTTCAATGGGTTTCTTATCTATCCCCCTCCCCCAATTAAACCACTCTGAGATCAGGAGCTTCTCAGGTACCCTTCAACTTTGTATCACTCGTGCCTACCACAGACCCTGGCATGTGGCAGGTGCTCAGTCAGTGCTAGATTAATGAATATTGATTGCTTGCTATGTGCAGGGCACTGGTTAAGGTGTCTGGGATTCAGAGATGAATGGCTGTTTTGTTCTCAGAGCAGATAAATATTGCAAAAGAGATAAGCTTTGGATATTACAGGAGAACAAAGGAGAGACAAAGACACCTAAATAAAATGGGGAGGGTGCTGGGGACAGAAGTACGGCCCGTAAAAACTGGATCTCGAAGACCGCATACCTAATCACAACGCCACCTCCTCAATCTGTTGTACCAGCTAGAAATGGGTTGTCTATGAAAGTGCTTTGTAACCAATGTCATTATTCTTGCGGTACGACAGACATCTTTTTGAAGGATATATACATTTGCTCTTGCTCCTCTGAACCTCAAAGCCTGTGTCAGTCTGGTTCCTTTCTTTACTCATGCAAAGAAAGCCCCAGGCCTTCAAACTCCAAATTCAAGCCACGGGTGGTGAGTTTAAAAGAGCAAGAGAAGCCAGCTGTGGGTCCTGCTCTGGGAAACAGCTTCAGCTGCTGCAGGAAGGTGATTCCTGCGGCCAGAGCTTGCCCACCCCTCACGGTGTCATCAGGGGAGCTGCTGTTGAGAAGCTCCCACAGAAACACACAAGAAGAATTGCTGTTAAAAATATTGTGACAAGTTATATGGCGCACCAAGGGACACTCCTGAGTTCTCAGGAGTGAGGCAATCGTCCCCACAGCCATAAAAGTGCCTTAGAAGGGAGGACAGCAAGTGTAATAAAAGGGGGCATGTTGTCTGAGCCCATAAAAGAGGCGGGTGATTGTGTAGTTACAGTCCTTCATAAAACCCTTCAGCACAGCAGAGGGAGAGAGAGTGGGCCAGCGGGCGGGACCACCATGGCGCTTGCTAACGTGGACAAGATCAGCTGGCTGAGAAACAACAGGACCATGTCATTATTCTAGAGAATAAAGGCTGGCCTTGGGGAAGTGACCTGTCATTTTAGATTCAGCACAAGACACAGTTCAAGAGTAGAAAACTTGCTGGACTATCATCAAGAGACCTGAGCTCATGGCCTGTTTTGAGCTCATGGCCTGAGTTGCTGTGTGGCTTGAGATAAGCCACTCAATGAGTTGGAGTGATTAACTAGTTGCTATAACAGATGGTTCCATAATTTTGGAATCCTAATATATTAAACATTGATTTTTCTCTCACATCACCATTCAGCATGGGTCAACAGAGGACGCTCCCCATGGTCATCAGGAACTCGACAATGGGTGCTGCCTTCTCTGGTGCATGACTCTCAAGGTTATCTTGGGTATCACCCTCCAATCTGCAGGTGGGAAAGAGGGAGATGACATGGAGGATCACAAGGGATATCTTAGGGATCCAGGACCTAGAAACTAAAATGATCAATCCTTCTTTCCTTCTGAGTACAAATGTGGAGAAGGGGCAGAAATTCCACAGTAAGATCTCTCATGACGAGAAGGAGAGAAAACCCATGCAGCAGCTGTGGATGCATGGAGACAGGGACTCTGCAGGGCTGACACTGTGGGGCCTCCTCCCCTGGCAGAGCAGAGGTTCCCCAGACTTCCTTCTCTTTAGACTGAGGTACTGCTCACATTCTCCTCGATGGCCCAGGCTCCAACCTCTTGGGAGAGGGTTTTTCTTGATCTGCAGTCGGCCCTGGGGAGAAGGTCTTCTTGGGACCTGTGCACTGTCTGGAGCCTGCCCTTTGCCCTTGGACCATAGGAAGACCCATGGTTCTTCTGTCTCAAATCATCAAGGATCTCTGAGTCTGAGCTTATGGGTTTTGTGGGGTAATAAAATGCTCTGCAAACCTCAGGGGACTTCTGATCTTTTTTGCTTTCAGTCAGTTCCATGTACCAATAACCATAACCAAAGCTGTTTCTGGGACATGCTTTTCAATCTATTATATTTCTTTCCTTCCTCACCCCACTTCCTTTGTCTCTCAACATCACTGCACATTCAGGCTGCTGCCAGAGTTAAATGGAGTGGCCACAATATTAATCTGATCTTTGTGGTAGGGTTTGCTCTGACTGCTTATTTAGATCAAAGATTTTCTTGGTTTTATTTCTGTCATTTGGAGTGTCTAGAATCAGCTCTTCTGATCCTCTGAAGTCCCACATTTCTGTAGTCTCTCTACTTTCTTTCATTTTGCTCATAAAACCAGCTAATGGTCTCCTGAGTACATCTTGTTTTTGCAATGCCTCGTCAAACAACTGGTATGAGCCAAGCACTCCCAACATTTGATTTTCTACCAAAGATGAGGCCTTTATAATTTCCAATCTAGTCCACACAAGGTGCTCTGTTTCTTGGATCTATTCCTGAACCAAATAATGAAACAAGGGTTTCAGGAGAGGATAAATCCCTCCGGGTATTTTGAGCAGTAAGGGACTCAATAAAAGCAATTGGAATCTTGCTCAGTCTTTGGAAGTGCTGAGGAGAAAAGGTCAGGGAATCCGCTGTGCCCTCTGTTGGACCCTCAGAGATGGAGATGGACACATCTGCTGCTACGCATGTCCCATCAGGAGTGGTTCTGGGTACAATGAGTACACAGCTGCACAGCTTGACATGGCCCAGGGAATGAGAATACAGGCTGCCTAGTGTCATAGCAGGAGTGCTACACAGTTCCAGGCACCAGGGTGTGGTGATGGTTGGCATCTGCAGGCCACGCTATTAGATGGTTGTCAGCAAAACTTACAGACAACAACAGTGCTCTGATTGAACTACAGCTCTGGATTCAAAGCTAGTAAGCAGAATGTTTCCTTTTCCATTACTTCCAAATGAAACCTGGACCCCTTGGCATGGCACAGGAGGGTCTTCATGATCTGTCGTTTACCTTTCAGCCTCTCTCATTGGATACTCCTCCCATGTTTTGCTGCTATCAGACAAAATTAATCTGTTTTTTTTTTCAAATATGGTACACACTCTCCTTGCCTGGTTGTTGGCAGCCCACAATGCCCTTGCCTCGAGAGCTCTCCTCATCTGAACAAAATGTAAAACATATTTTGAACTAAAATAAAAATGAAAATCCAATTTATCAAAAGTGTTTTAATGCCCTGAAAGCCGTGTTATGAGAGATCTATTGTATTGTGTTCTTAATCAATAATCTAAGTTTACACCAGAAGAAACGGGAGAAAGGAAAGCCACTTAAGCTTAAAGCAGAAGAAGAGAAATAATGAAAATTAGAACAAAAATCAAGGAAATTGAAGGCAGGAAACCAATGGGAGAAAAATTATAGTTTGTGAGAAAGATCAATAAAATTAATGAATTTCTCTATTCATGCTAACCAAAGGGAAAAGAGAGGGAGTAAGATGGAGAGAGATTGATACATAGATAGAGAGAGACAGAGAATACACATTATCAGCATCAGACATGAGAGGTCATCACTACTGATCAGATGAATGTCAAAGGATAGAAAGAAATATTGTGAATATGTTAATTTGACGATTTAGACCAAATAGACCAACTTCTTAAAAATACATAAATTACCAAAATTCACACAAAGAGAAATAGATAATCTGAATTTGAATCAATAACTAATAACCTTCAAAAAGGGGAAAAAAAAGAAAGCACCACTGTCAGACTTTCCTGGTGAATTGTACAAATGTTGAAGGAAGAAATGATACCAATTCTCCATAGTCTCCTCCAGAAAATAGAAGTAGAATAACCACTGTCTAGCTCATTCCATGAGGCAAGCATGACCCCAATCCAAAACTAGATTAAGAAGTTACAACAAATGTACAGACCATACACACATGCAAAAATCCTCAACGAAAAAATTAGTAAATAGAGTTCAACAATGTAGAAGCAGAATTATCCAGAGTTATATAGCTTGACCAAGTGAGAGGTTTATTCTAGTTGTTAAAGGTTAGTTCCACATTTGAAAAAGCATCATTATAAACTACCATGTCAACAGGTTAAAGAAGAAAAAAAAATCATACAATATTATCAATTGATGCAGGAAAAGCTTTTGACAATACCTATTCATGATGAAACTCTCAGCAAGCCAGGAATCAAAAGAAATTTCTGAACTTAAGAAAAAACAGCTGCAAAAGAAATGCAGCCAATGTGGTACTTAATGGAGTGACAGTTGGCGCTTTTCTGCTAAGGTGAGGAAGTAGGCAAGGATACCCTCTGTCAACACTATTCAGCTTCACACCAGAAGTCTGAGGTAGTGCAACAAGACACTGACAAATAATCATAACAACAAATATTATTGTGGAAGAGAGAGAAAAGAAAGGAAATAAAAGGGGTACAGATTGAGAAAGGAGGAAAAATGTTTTTGTTCACAGATAAAGAATAGCCAAACAATTCCTGGAAATCATCAATGATTATAGAAAGAATGCAATAGATTAATATAAAAAGTCAATTGCTTTCCTACATAGCAATAATGAACAATTGGATTTTGAAATTTAAAAATTAGTGCCACTTGTAGTAGCACCCCCCAAAAGAATTATTTAGGTATAAAACTGACAAAATACCTACAGGACCACAAACAGGATACAATGGAGAATGACAAAACTTTAATGAAAGGAATAAAAATATAAATTAAATGAAGAGACTGGGTTGCTCAGCTTTTTGTTGGTGGGACCAAAATACCCAACAAGAACAGCCTATTGGAGGGAAGTTTATTTTGGTTCATGGTTCAGAGGTGAGTCCGTGGCTGATCGACTGCATTACTCTGAGCCCAAGGTGAAGCAGAACATCATGTTGAAGGGTATGTTGGAGCAGAACTGCCCCATTCATGGCAGCCAGGAAGCAGAGACAGGGAAAAGGCCACAGGAAAGAGGCCCGCATACAATGTAGCTGCCAATGACCCACCTCCTCCAGCCATGCCCCACCTGCCTACAGTTACCACCCAGTCCATTCAAACTAGGGTGGACTGATTAGGTTACGGTCTCACAGTCCAATCATTCTACTTCTGAACTTACTTGCATTAACCCAAGAACCTTTGGGGTTCACCTCATATCCAAACCAAAACAGAAATATTCAGTTCCCTAGTTGGAGAAATCAATATTGTTAAAGTGTCAGTCCTTCCCAACCTGATCTATAGATTTAATGCAACCTGATCAAAATCCCAAAAGGGCATTTTGTACATGTCTACGAAATGACTCTGAAGTTTATATGAAAAGGCAAAAAACTAGTAAGAGTCAACATAATACTAAAGAAGAAAGATAAGAAAGTTGGAGGGCAAATAGTACCCAATTTCAAGATGTACTTTCTTGTGGATGACTTTTTAGATATAATACAAAAAAATGATCCATGAAAGGAATGATGGATAAATTGGATTTATCAAAATTAAACACTCCCACTCATGTATGATACTTCTAGGAAACTGTAAAGCCATACAATGAAAGAAAATACTTACAAAACACATATTTAATTAAAAAAAACTTGTATCCAAGATAGGCAAAGACCTCTTTTAACTCAACAAACAAAATCGAACAACTCAACTTTTAAAAATGGGCCAATAACCCAGCAATGAACAACTCAATTAAAAATGTAAAGGATTTGAATAGATGTCTCCAAAGAAGGTATATAAGTGCCAAGAAACTCATTAAAAGATGTCTCAAATCATCAGGGAAACAGCAATGAGATATTACCTCTCACCCATTTGGTCATTTACGCACACACACACACACACACACACATAACAGAAGTTGGTGAAGGTATGATGGAGAGAAAACTTCTTTAGTGTTAATGTGAACTTAATAGCACAAGTCACTATGGATTCTCAAAAAGTTAAACATGGAATTACCTTAGTATCTAGCAATTCCACTCGTGGGTGTATACCCAAGGCAACTGAAAACAGAGCCCAAAAGAGATCTCTATGCACCCATGCACACAGCAGTATGATTTGCAATAACTAAAATGGGAAATCAACTGAAGTGTTCCTCAACACTGATTGGATAAACAAACTGCGGCACATATACACAATGAAATAACATTCAGCCTTCAACATGAAGAAAATTCCGAAACCTGCTACAACACGATGAACTGGGAAGGCGTGGTCACGTTAGTGAGATAAGCCAGACACTCAAGGCCAAATAGCGTTTGGCTCCGCTCACGGAGTTTCCTGCATAGTCAGATTCACAGAGAAAGTAGAATGGTGCTTACCAGAAACCAGGAGTGGGAGAGAAAGAAAGTTATTGTTAAATGTTGTTATGGTTTGGATGTGAGGTGTCCCCCAAAGGGTCATGTGAGACAATGCAGGAAGATTTAGAGGAGAAACTATGGGTTATGAAAGCCTTGACCCAGTCAGTGAATGAGTCCCCTGGTGAGATTAATTGAGTGGTAACTGAAGGTGGGTAAGGTGTCGCTGGAGGAGGTGGGCATTGGGGGTGTGCCTTTGGGGTATATATGTAGTATCTGGCAAGTGGAGTCTCTCTTCTGCTTCCTGATCATCATGTGAGCCACGTCCCTCCACCACACTCTTCCGCCATGATATTCTGCCTCATCTGGAGCCCCATGGAATGGAGCTGGCTGTCTATGGACTGAGACCTCTGGAACCATGAGCCCCCAAACAAAATTTTTTTCCTCTAAAATTGTTCTTTTCTGGACAGCAGTGAAAAATCTGACTACAACAAATGGGTACAGAGTTTTAATTTGGCAATACTAAAAACGCACTGGAGTTAGATGTTGGTTGCACAATAATGTGAATGTAATTAGTGCCACTGAACATATGCTTAAAATAGTTAAAATGGTGAATTTTATGCCATGTATTTTCTTCCTACAATAACAATGGACAAACACTTCACAAAAGAAAATATCCAAATGGGAATTAATCATATGAAAATGTTCAACATCATTTGTTTTTAGGAAATTACAAATTCAAGTAATCAATTGTCATTACATGTCTAGTACAGTGGTTTTTAAAAAGAACTGATAATACCAATTGTTGGCAGACCTGTGAAGCCACAGGAACTCTTCTTCATTATTAATTAGAATACAAAACAATACAGCTACTTCTGCTGTTTCTTACAAAGCGAAAGTCAGTCTTACCATATGATCTAGCAATTGTGCACATAGATAAGTAACAAAACTTATCTGAAAATGTATGTGCACATAGCAACCTACACATGGAGGTTCACAGCAGCTGTATTCTTACTCACCACAAGCTGAAAGCAGCCATGATGTTCTTCAGTAGTAGATGAATAATCAAACTGGGATACAACAATGATGTGGAATATTATTTAGCAATGAACAGAAATGGAGCAGAAATGAACCATCAAGGCATGGAAAGAAATGGAGGAACCTTAAATGTATTTTGATAAGTGAAAGAAGTCAGTCTGGAGAGGCTAAATATTATGTGGCTCTGCGGAGGGAGAAGATTAAATGATCAATAGTTGCCAGGAATTTCAGGAGGCACAGAAAAGTGATGGTTTACATAAGGAAAACACAAATTTGGGGGAGCTACTCTGTAGTGTTATAATGGTGGGTACATAAAATCATGCATTTTTCAAAACACATAGAACTTTACAGCACAAAAAAGAAACCCTAATATATGCAACTAGGAGTCATTTAGAAGGACAGCAGAAGACAGGGTGGTATGTGAATGCAGTATTCCCCAAAGACTGTGTGTTGAAGGCTGGTCCCCAACACAGCAACGTTCAAAGGTGGGGCTTTGGGGAGATCAATGGCTCAGGAGGGCTCTAACCTTATCACTGGATTAATTCATGTGATGGATTAATAATTGGAATGGATTATTGAGAGGTGGTGGAAACTGCAGGAGGGTGTCCTGGTTCAGGAAGTAGGTCTCTAGGGACATACTCTAGAAGGGTATTTCTTGTCCCTGGCCCCTTCCTCCCGCCCCCCTTCCCATCGGCCACGGGCTGAGCAGCTTCCTCCACCAGGCCCTCTGCCCTGAAGTTCCTGCCTGCAGTCAGCAGATCATGGACTACACCTCTGAAATCATGAGCCAAAATGAATCTTTCCTCCTCTAAGTTATTTTTCTCAGGTATTTGATGAAATGCCAAAAAGCCAACCAGCACAGAAAAACTGTCTTATAAATATATGAAATAACCTCCCTGAAGGGGTAGGGGAAAAGTTGCTGACTTGGGGCTTTAGAAACACTGGAGTCTGAAAGGCTGAGGACCAAAGAAACTGCACCAAGCGCTGCATTTTAGTCGATGGCGCTGTTTTCTATAGGGACACAGGCTAAAACCCCCAATGCCACCACTGTGAAGACCAGGATTTAACAATTAGGGAAGACACAGAGTTATGAACCTAGATTTAAATCTTCATGAGCTAATACTGATATAAATAAGGGATTAGGTAAACAAGGTGGGGGGATATAAACATTGTGAATCACTTATGTAGATGGACTTGCCCTTGAGGAAGCAGAGCATGGCCCCCTTCCTCAGGCATGGACCGGGCATAGTGACTTCCTTCCAGAGGAGATGCAGGGAAGGGGAAGCGATAACGTCACAGTGCAGAGCCTCCTAACACCCCTTCAGCCAGTGACCCAGGTCAGCCCCAGGTGTGGTGTCCTGTTGGTAATGCACGCTCTGGCATGTGATGGCCTTCTATCTGTGCAGTCTCCAAACCACAGCCCTGGTCTAATCATGAAACAAATACCAAAGAAATTCTAATTAAAGGAAACCCTTGTGGGGTGTAATGGCACACTCCTGTAATCCCAGCATCTTGGGAGGCTGAGACAGGAGAATCGCAGGTTCAATGTGAGCCTGGACAATGTGGCAAGATATTGTCTCAAAATTTAAAAAAAAAATGAAAAGGGTGGGGTGTATCTGAGTGGTAGAGCACCAGTCTAGCCTGCAGGAGTTGCTGGCTTCCGTCCCTAGAACCACACACTTACACACACACACACAAAAGAAGTTCTACCAAATACCTGACCAGTCCTCTTCAAAACTGTCAAAGTCATCAAACACCAGGCCAATGGAAGAACCCCTCCCAGCTGAGAGGAGCCTGAGGAGGCATCCTGGGAGGAGTCCTGGGAGGGATGAGGGTGCTGGGTGAAAACAAAGAAATCTGGGGAGCATGTGGACCTCAGCTGACACTGAGGTGTCCCTGCATACCCTTTCTCCCACAGGCAACGGCTCAGAAGGATGCCACATTAGAAGGAGCTAAGGCAATGCTCTGTTTAGATCACGTGGCCCTTGAGAAGACTCGTGGATTCCTCGGGATCCTCAAAGCAACTTGAAGGTGCTGGTCCAGATGGTTCAGATGATAGGACGGACATGTTAGAAGAACTTCAGTCTGCCAGCCAAACTCCTAAACACATCTTCTCTGGTTTCTGTGGAAAGGAGAAAGTAAGGGAAAGATGAGTGTGGTCCCTGGGAACCACACCCCAACACTGGCATTGTGCAGTGTACAACCTGAAGAGTCATGCACAACAGCCCTGAATGGGATATGCATCCAGTTTAAGTCCTCGCCTTGCTTTTCTTACAAAGAATGTTCTTTATCTCAAATTGAGTCTTTCTACCTTTGGGAATTGTGGGGGGAAATTCTGAAAAATCCTCTTTGTAGTATTACCCAGCAGAGGTTTTCTTCATTGTTTGATTTTTATGTTCTCACTTTGCCAAAGCACAATGCTGGAATTCCTGTGTTTGTTTTAAAAATATTCTTGGAAATGTTGCAGATCCATCAAATACCAGAGTCCCCAGTCCCCTGATTTAGTGTAGCCCATGTGTGGGCTCCATCTACTTCAGTGGCACAGATGGGGTGTTCTCCTTTGCAAGTCGAACCTGAACTTGCCTGGCCACTGTCTGTAGCTCAGGAACAATTGGAGGAGGGGGAGGTATATTTATAGTGGAAGATCTTTGGCTTGAGCAGAAGAGAGTCTTGATTATAATTCTACATTTGACACTAAGAAGGTCAATAAGACAGGAAAAATCACAATAGCTTCCACAAGGGCTTGGTGAGGTTCAAATAAACTAACAGATATAAGTGCCCACCAGATGTAAAGCAACTTAGAAACGCAAGGATTCCCCCCCAACAATTGTCAAAAGTAGCAATAACGATATTGTGCTCATCACTACTGGGGGCTTTCCTGTGGATTTCAGGGACACCTGCCAATCTTTACCCACTGTGATCCCACCAGGGTTCTCTGAGGCTGAATCTGACTCTGAAACCCACTCCACGTCCTTGTCTCTCCTTCCACAAAGTCAAATGATAATATGCTGAGCTCCTTTGTGCTCCTTGTTAATAGAAGTCCTTGTCTTTCAGCAGTGGCCTTGCTGTCATCGGAAGGGACAAGTGGGGACGTTTTGCATTACTCCAAGTGACAGACTGGAAGCACATCCCTCCCTTCACTAGCCTTGGGTTCACTTTCTGGCAAGAATATCTCAGAAGGAGAGCTTCAGGGCTCACCTCTCAGCTCCGTCCTTGAGTCCCACGGCGATGGAGCACACTGAGCCTGCCAAGCAAATGCATGAACCAACGGTGGTGGTGAGGGGTGACGAGCACCTCCCACGTCCCAGCACTGTTCCCAAATCTCCACACGTGTCAACACGGCCAATGAGGCTGGCGCATCATCAGCCCCACTGTGCTGATGTGATCCAGGTTCACAGCTAAGAAGCTTCGGGGTGGAAATGTGAGCCCAGTAGTCTTGGTCCAGAACCCAGGCAGGAAGCCTCTGTGTTATGCTGCCTCATAAAGAAAGGATTTTGAAGTGGCTTGATCCCACGTAGGATGTCTGCTTGGTCATCCCAACTTTTCTTCTTCAATCCTTCTGTTCTGGCCTCAAGGCCCAGGGCGCAGCTCATAGCGTTCTGAAGGTGCCCCCTCCCTTACCCAGAGTCTTTGCACACGCTCTTCCTTTAGTCTGGGGGACGACTGTCCGGATCACCTGGCTGAGGTTTAACAGCCTCAGGACAGCTCACAGGTTGCTTCCTCCAGACCACCTTCCCTGGGTGTTCCCCCAAACCACACTCTGCCTCTCGCAGATCTCTGTGTATGTTCTGGGGATATGATGCCATGGGTAGGCTCTGGAACCTGCTCCCTGAGTTCAGATCCTGATCTGACCCTCGCTGGCTGGGTGATCTTGGAAGGTGATCTAAATCTCTTTGCCTTGTTTTTTTGTTGTTTTAATCTGTAAAACAGAACTGATAATGCTGTGGGAACAGTGCTGGGAACATAGTAAGAGCTTTAGAGTCCTCACCACTCAACCCCAAACACTCTGAGGGTGGAGACCACGCATTTCTGAACTCCCCGTCCTGGCGCAGTGTCTGGAATGCAGTGGACACACCACAAACATTCGTGGGCTAAATGAAAATATGTGCAAGCAGCTCTTGGGAGAAGGCAAAAAAACTCACAGGCTCCCCAGGAGACTGATGGAGCTCTGACTGTAGCATCCCGGGGCTTTCGGAAAAGCTGTGTATTGGCTGACTGCTGCTTACCAGACAGAGCCCAGGAAGGACGCTGCTTGGGAAGGACGTTGCTTGGGAAGAGGGACAGTCATGGCTAATGCAAAGGCCTGTGCCTCCAGCTCTGCCATATTGCCATGCTTCAAGCAGTCCTCGCCTCTCGGTGCCCGGGAGGTCTTTGTTTTAATTGGGCCGTGGTGCTGTGTGGAGTGGAAGGGGCAGCTCGTCAGCTGAACACGAGCACCAGGGGAATCACAGATGGCGCCCTTCTCTGGGTCTCTTCCCAGGTCTCCTGCTAGGATTCATAGATCAGCTAGAAGTGTGGAGTGGAGGTTGCTGACCTGAGTGTGGCTCCTCAAAGGAGCTGTCAGAACCGCGGGCTCTTCTGCCTCTCCATCCCACCATCAGTCTCTCCACTCCATGCTTGTCTTTTCGTGGTTGCAATGTGGTTTCTAGGACTTGCAGCCTTGTTTAAGGCAATAAGGAGGAAGCAGGATCAGTTCCAAATGGCGAGGTCCCTTTCATAAGCTTTTCCAGCCCCCCTTCCCTGCTGTCTTCTCTTTATACCCCACTGACCAACACCTCATCTGGAGTCGCTCCTCCATGCAAGGGAGGCTGAGCAAATATTTGGCTTCCCAGTCTCCAGGTTGGAAGATGGAGAGGGAAAGGGGGCTGGGATCCACTGTGGGCCAGCAGGTCACAGTGCCAGTTCTATGTGTTCTAACGGCTTCCAAACTATTCCTCCGCACACCTACTACAAAAGAATTTAGAAATGATTTGTGTTAATATTTCAAATGGTGGTTTTACATTTTTAAATGCTCCATGAGGGCAGAATTGGCTCCACACATGCACACTTCCCAGCACAGTGCATGGTCAACTCATCCGGTTAATGAACCTCTTCTCAGACTTACAGTACGCTTCCCAAGTTTGCTCATTTTCAGATTCCACAATCCACTTATTCCCTGCTTAGTTAGGTTTTTCTCACTAGTGCCCCCTTGAGCTCCCTCCAAGGTCCACTGCTCTTCTCCCCTCTCCCACTATCCCTCCACCCAAGGTTATGTGGGAACAACAGCCTCCTGTGACCCCATTATGGAACAGAATTGCAAATGGGCTGGTCTAGCAGGACATAGGCTGAGGAGCTGGAAGTGGGTTTGTTTTCCCTGCGCTTGGCTGAGTCAGAGGGTGAGCTGGGAGCTGCAAGGGTGCAGAGGGGAGGCAAGGTCTGGAGTTGGAATGTGTGGGCTCAAAGTGTTTTTTCAGGATGGGAAGAAGGGATCTAGGTTATAGTCAGAAGTTTAATTCCTTCAAGGGACTAGGGTAAATACAAGCTTTAGGTTTAGGCTGGAGGTTTGGGGCAGGTTGTATGGAACACAGTCCTACCCCTGTGGACCAGTGAGTATTTGGAACAAGTGGGGATCAATCTGGTTAGAGAGAGCCAAGAACCATCCAGAGGATACTTGACATGGGCTCTGCCCTCATGGGCTTATGGCAAATGAGGAAAAGATTAACCAAGGATAATAGTACAGGGAGGGTCATGATAGGCAATCACAATGTGCTCTGGGGACCCAAGGTAGTAAGGTTTTTCAACAGTCACTGGTATGTCTCCTTGGACATAGATTCAGGAAAGGTAGAAACCTTGGAAACTCTGGAAACAGAAGCCCTTAATGTGGGACTAAGGGCAAGAAGCTCTGCATGAACAATGTGGGTTCCTGTGCCCCCAGCTTATTCCAGCTTTTCTGTAGTTTTTTCTAGAGAAAAAAATGGTTTTGAACAAACTAAGGGTTCTGATAGGGCTCCCTAACACCCTGTTATACTTCAAGACTTGAATCAATTCCTATTCAGAAATATCCACACCTTTAGCAAAGCTTCAGAAAGATAGTGCCAGGCAGAAATAACGAGCCAAATCTAAAATTTACAGGGAAAAACAAAGTCTGTCCAGAACATTCACAAGGAATTATAAAGACTATCCAATCTCCAAGAGAAACAAAGTTGAAGAACTCACACTTTCTGATCTCAAAACCTACTAGAAATGTAAGGTAGTTAAGACCAGGTGCTATCAACAATAAAGATAAAATACAGATCAATAGAATAGAATTGAGAGTACAGAAATAAGCCAATACATTTATGCTCCATTGATTATTGACAAGAACACCAAAACAATTTAATGAGGGAAAGAATAGTCATTTGAAAACAATGATGCTGGGACAATCTTACATTCATATGTAAAATTAAGTCCTTTACTTCAATAGAAAATTAACTCATAATGGGTCATAGACAAAAAATGAATCAAAGATCAAAGTGTAAGAGTTAAGGCTATACAAATTTTAGGAGAAAACATGGGTATAAATCTTTGTGATGTTGAATTAAGCAATGATTTCTTAAATATGCACAAAAAGCATAGTAAGAAAATAAGAGAGATAAATTAAACTCCATCAAAATTAAAGACTTGTATATATCAAGGGGCCATTGTCAATAAAATTAGAATGTAACCCAAAGAAAGAGAGAACAATTTTCAAATATTATATCTGATGAGGAATTAGTATCCAGAATACATAAAGAACTCTTATAAGTGAACAAAAAGAAGGGAAACAAAAATTGGTAAAGTCTTTAAATAGGCATTTCTCTAAAGAAGACATAGAAATGGTCAAAAAGCACATGAATCCTGGAGTGGTGGTATACATCTATAATCCCAGCGACTGGGAGACTGAGGCAGGAGGATTGCAAGTTTGAGGTGGGCCTAAGCAACCTAGCGAGATGCTGCCTCAAACTAGAAAGTAAAAAAGATTAGGGATGAAGCTCAATGGTAAAGTGCCCCTGGGTTCAATCACACACACACACACACACACACACACACACACACACACATACATGCATATTAAAGATGCTTAACATAATTAGCCATTAGGGAAATGTACGTCAAAATTATAATGAAATACTGCATAGCCACTAGGATGGTTGTAAGATAATATAAAACATTGGTGAGGACGTGTAGAAACTGGGACATCACACATTGCTGGTGGAATGTAAAAGGGTGCCTCTGTTTTGGAAGCAAATTTGGCAGTTCTCCAAATAATTAAACATAGATTGTTTAAAATCACCCAACAATTCTACTCCTAGGTACATACCCAAAAGGATTTAAAAGAGGCCATCCAACAGAAACTTACTATGAATGTTCATAGGAGCATTATGTATGATAGCCAAAAGGTGAAAGCAAAGCAATTTGTAAGTAGATAAATAAATGTAATATATTTACACAAAGAAATATTCAACCACAGAAAATTGAACTTCCGGTACACGGTACAACATAGATGAACTTTGATGACATTATAGTAAAGAGAGAAGCCAGGAAAAAGACTAGATAGTCCATGATTTAATTTATCTAAAATGCCCATAGTAATCAAACTTGGAGAGATAGAATGTAGACTAGTGGTTGCCAGGGGGTGAGGGGAGAGGGAGAAACTGGGGCTACTAAGAGGCTCCAAGATTTATGGGGGGTGGGGGGTGGAAATGTTCTGGAATTAGGAAGTAGTGATGGTTGCACAACTCCTAGAATACATTAAAACCCAGTAAACTTTGCATTAAAGGGTAAATTTTGTGTTATGTGAATTATATTTTAACAATAATTATAGTGAAAGGTGTTGTAGGATAGAGCCTCTCTGAATTTTGGATTTGACAAACTTTCAATGTTTCAAGATTATTTTGATAGTGTCATCATTTCTTTTATAAATAAGATGTTAAAGGGGAAAAAAAATCCTACTATCTATTGACACCATCATTTTTTGAGTGTTTTGGCATCATAGAGTGGGAAAGGCACTTTCAGAATAAAGTTTTTAAATCGACTGAACTTAAAAAGTAAAAAAATAAAAAAGAATAGGGATGAAGCTCAATGGTAAAGTGCCCCTGGGTTTTAGAAAAACTTTCTGCATTGATTCATTCATTCCAAACAAACTTGCTCAGGTGGTTAGCACGTATCAGGCAGAGTGCTTGGCTTTGGGCAAGGCTGGTGCAGAGCTGCTCTCCGTGGGCACCATGTGCTGGCCAGAACCACGGGACACCGATCAGGACATTCATGCCATGCCAGCTGTGAAGTATTTTGAAACCTGCATTTCACACTGGACTCATAGAAACTAACAAACTAAATGTAGGCCTTTCCCTGTGGAAAGACAGTCTCCGAGGGCAGGAAGATTAGGAAATGGGAGAACTTACACATAAATCTATAACCAAAGATTTTGAAGCTGCTTGCATCCAAGGTGGACTGTCCCCTTGTCCTGCGCTGCCCGCCTGCGGACTCTTCCAGAGTGAGAAGCTGGTCTGGTGGGAGCAGCTGGACAAGAGAGAGCCATCTGTGGCTTGTCACCATTCTCGTCACCCTTTCCCTCACTCTCCCAGGGAAGCCAAGAGACCTGGCCTAGCACCTCCCTGTCCTCCACCCAGCAGGCGCGGGGATCCTGCAGCTGAGGATGGGAGGAGGAGACGGGAAGGAGGGCAGCACCCTGCCAGGCGCCTGTGCCCTCTGGGTGCAATCTGCCCTCGACTTGGTGACTCTCCTAGACGGCAAGGCGGGGACTGGGCTGGGCTGAGGACTCCTCAGAGAGATTTAGCTTCTCTGAGATGAAGGCTCAGCTGGAGTTGGAGGAAGGCTGAGAGTGGCAACGTAAACCAAGGCCACATCTGCAGGGAAAGCCAAGGTCTCGGCTTGGTTACATGCAGAGGAACTCCACTCTCTTGGAGGTGTGTGTGTGTGAGGCTGAATTAGGAGGCTTAAAGTAGACAGCCTCACCCCAATCACAGAGGATCAAGTAACTTACACTCCCGTCCAGGAACCATGCAGGCCTGACATGATTAGCAAAATAACTGGTTGACACTTAAATGTGAACGACAAATACCCAAGTCCATCCACATTAACAAGATAACCTGTTAGGCTGGGGTGGCCCTCAGATCTGATCCAACCTGTGGCCGGCTTGTGAACAGTGTGATGGGAAACCAGCCACACTACTCACATAGGGACTGTCTGACTGCTTGTGTCACCCTGGCTGATGAGCAGTTGTGGCAGAGACCATGGGGCTACAAGGCCTCAAAATGTGCCACCTGAGCTTTCTCAGCACAAGTGTGCGGACTGATGCTCTCCACATTTGATGCACTTAGTTTCACCACTCAGCGCCCATAGGGCCCTCACTCACGCAGCACATCCTGACCGAAAGCTTGCTTCCTGTGTACCGGAAGGCGAGCGCTGGAAGGTCCAGTTCTTGTCCTCTGGGAGCTCTGTGTTTAGGGAGGTGGGGCGGATGATTGCTTTGGGGTGGTGGTTACCATGGAAACAGTAAGCAGAGCAGGCTGATAGCCCAGGTGGAGTGGGGTGAGAAGTTGGGGAGCACATCAGGATTCTGTGATCTGGGTAAGAGCTCCCCAAAGGCCCATGTGTGAAAGGCTTGCTTGAGAGACTGTGGTGCTATTGAGAGGTGGTGGGGTCTTTAAGAGACAGTCCCACCTCTGCCCAAAACGCAGGACATGGGCAGGTTTGGGACCTTCAACAGCCAACACTTGCTATGGACTTGGGAGAGCCAAAAGGGTGTCTTTGGGTCAAAGTCAGACACAGAACACCATCAACACTAGGTATCTCCATGATCTTTTGCTGTAACAAACCACTCCCTAAATAGAGAAGCTTAAAACAACCACCTCCATCCTCTCTCACAATTCTTTGTTTGACCTGAACTCAGCGAGATTCTTCTCCATGTGATAGCAGCTGGGCTGCCGCCAACAAGAGGGCTCATGGGGGACAGAAACCCAACATACCCCTCGAGCCTTAGCAGCCGGTGTGGGCACTGACGGGGAGCTCAGCTGGACTGTCGAGGGCAGGGCCTTGGTCCTCTGCCACGTGGCCTCTGTACGTGGCTTGGGACCCTCCCAGGTGGCAAGAGGGAAACTGCAGGCATCTGCAAGGCCTGCCCGGGAAGTCACAGGGCGTCATACCCGCTCCGTGCTCGGTCAGCCCCAGGGCAAGCCCAGATTCAGTTCTGAAGGGGCTTGCACAGGCATGGAAACAGGGGGACACAGAATTCATCAGGGACCCTCTGTGGAGACCTGCTGTTTCCCAGGGCAATGACCTGGGCTGGAAGGGGGAAGTCGTGAGGATCTTCACTTGGGGAATTCACATGGCAGTCAGGAATGGGGTCCTGGATCCTGTGAGCATTGAGGTGGGTTCCATTTGGCCATGCCTCCAGGAGGGAGGGCTGTATATATTTCTTATCCTTATTTCCTTCTCTCTGCTTGGCATACAATGAAAACAAATTCAACACATTGTTAAATTCCACACATCATTGAACTCCATACATCATTGTTGCATGAGCGAATGAATGCACCATCTCCAACACATCAAACTGGCTTTCAAGTTTTTTCATGAACGCTCTTCCAGATTGAATGAAAACCAAGTCTTCAAAAAGTGTATTTTTAAGAGAATATATATGGTTCCCACTCTTCCCCAGAGACAGATCTCTACTCGTCTAAATAAAGTTTCCATCTAGCTTTACACCCTGCATGGAAATGAATCCAAATGCTAATTTTGGGACTGGCCTATGTGCTTCTACCTGTAAAAAGAAATTAGTGCATCCTACTAAGAAATAAGTCTGTGGCCCAACTGGAATAATCACGCAGACTTCACAGCATGCTGGTCTGCTTGATGACTTTTTTATTTTGTTTTCATCTTGTTATTCCAGTTTATTTTCTCCTTGCCCCAGTTTTCTAATTTATTTTTATTTTTTATCTTGCTGTGCTATGTGTAAAAACTTCCTCAAATTATTTTCAGAACGAGGTTGAGTTTAAACAAACACACAATAAACAAATGTGTCCTCTTGGATTCACAGTGGCATGCACTGAGGGCCACTGTGTTCCTCAGCCTTTCTAGCCATGGTCCTCTCTCCACCCCTACAAAGACATTAATTACCTGCCCTTGGAGCTCCTGGTGAGTTCTTCACACCAGTGACTGTCATTGTAAAGTACAAGGTCCTGTGACTTTACACGGGCCATGAACTGGCTTTGCACCATGCCAGAAAGTGTCAACTGGCATCTGTGTTCCTGACTTCCAAGCTTCTAGTCCCAGAAACCTGAAGAAATTATTCAGCTGTAAACGCAAACTCTGGGGCTCTTATTTATCAGTAATTCTTTCACTGAGTTAAGATGATGAACCTTTATTCAATGATAATTCCATAATTAATTGGTATTTTCTGCAAAACAAATATATCATTTTTATCTCTTTTTGAAAATTTCTTTGGAACTGAGGTAATAAGTGTTATTTATAAAAGCTGAAGTTTCTTAAGATTAGTTTTTCTATTTCTTTGGCAACTGCAGTCTCCTATCCTATCCCCTCTCCTGGAAGAAAAGGTAGTGTGTCCCGTGATGAGTGTTCCCATCGAGCACTAGAGGGAGGACAGTTCTTTCCTGGTCTGGAGAGGTCTCTTCCTGCTCTCTCTCCCTCTCTTTAGTCCTTTTATCTCCTTGTCATCTCCAACCCTCCAGGCACTGGTCATTTAGCAAGTTGAAAGTGGGTCAGGTATCCACAGCCCCAGGGTATCAGAGGGTGTGCCCAGCGATGGGTTGGTTCTGGATTGACTTCCACAGCACCGCAATAACCTCCTGCAGTAATGGCCTTTACACACCGAAAGGTTTCCGTCTTATTTGCTATAATGAACTTCATACATGGCAAACAACAGCAAGCAAGGAGAGGGAGGAAAAGGGAAAAATACATATTTAAAATGTTAATTTCCTTATCTTCTGGATTTTGTGTATTACGAAAATTTTAATTAAAAGCTCATCTCAGATTCAACTTCTCTGTGACATGGGACAGGGAGATGAGAAGGATGAAGCACCTGCCTTCCACGGATGGAGATGTGGTTCTCATGATACTGCACCTTCAGCTATGGTGGTAACCCCATAGTCAGCTAGCTCTGAGGATATCTTCTCCAGGTGACTTACAGGAGAATCAGCTTGATAACAGGGTGAGTTGGACTGTGAATACTCTGAAAGGAAAAGAAGAAAATCCAAGTTGCGCAGCTCCCAGAATTCCTCATCACAGAGTGGCAGGAATTCGCTCCAGCCCACCCTCCTGCCCTCCTGTTCATCGGGGTGCCTGATGCATCCTGCTGCAGCATGGGTTCTCTCATTCCCACCGGGATGGGCACCTCCGTGCACCTGGGTTTTCCCGAAGACATCTTTGCAGCTCTGGAAGCACCAACCTTCTTGACTCAGAGCTTCTCGGTGAGAAGGAAGGATAGATACTGTTATCTTTAACCCAGCCACCGTCCCAAGATGTGTGGTTTGGCAGACCTGCCTGCAGGCTCCAGCATGACAGGAATTGCAACTCCGAGGCACTTATGCCAGAAGAAGCCACTCTCACAGTGCACTCGCAGAGCCTCTCCCCAGGTCCCATTGATACCGGTCTGGTGCAGATTGGGAGCAGCTCTTCTTCCCTGAGAAATGCCAAGGCAAGTGTAGCAAGCAAGTTTCATTTAAGAAAGTGATAGAGAGCAGACTCCCCTGGAGAGGAGGGGGCCTTGGAGCCAAAAGCCCATGAGAGGGGTGCCACTTGGTGTCATATAGACCCCAGAACCTCCTTTTTAATCACTGTCTTCTCTTTCTTTCCTATATATGTGACTAGGAGCAGGAGTGTGGAGATTAATTGTTAGCAACCCAGAGTGCCCAGGAGCACAATCTCAGAAGTTAGCCATAGCAACCCCTGGTTCTCCCTCTGATAACCAGCTGACCCCCATCATTCATTACCTACACTGACCGCCTGACCTTTGCCTCTGCCTCACCATCCTGTCCTGTCCTAAGTGCCTTGTGACCACTCTGGGTCCCTGTCATGAGCTGAAGCCCACTATCCTCTCCAAGCCACCTGAGAGAGATATTGAGAACACCTCTGACCTTCTTGGGACCAAGTTCCTCTTCTTCCCCATCTCAGGTCTGCCTGCTGATGCCTCCCCTCTGACTTCAGACCTGATCCTGGCAGTCCTGACCCGTTCCTCGTGCGTTGGACCTATATTGTTGTCTTCCAGGCAGAAGGATCCCAGCAGAATTCACTCAGCCCAAAGCAGTACAGGCCTCTTGCTGGCCATTCTCCGGGAGCTGGCTGACTCTGGTACTAAGGTGAGGTCTCAGCTTCAGAAGCCCCGTGCACTGTGGGTTCTCTGCCACATGGAGATGGTGGTGAGGCCCCAGGGCACCTGTCCCTCCTGGATCTTCAGGTTCTCTATTCCTTACCTACAAAAACACGCACACACCTAGGAGCGGATCAACGGGTCCAAGGAAAGACACTAAAAGGGATTCAAATAGGAAAAGAAGAGCTAAAACTAGCTCTGTTTGCCAACGACATAATTCTATATTTAGAAGACCCCAAAACTCCCCTAGAAAACTTGTAGAACTTACAAATGAATTCAATAAAGTAGAAGGATGCAAAATTAACACTCATAAATCGCACTCTTATTCTCCAATGTCAAATCAGCAGAAAGAGAAATTAAGAAAACCATTAAAAAAAAAAAAAAAACCTTAGGAATCAATCTGAAAAATAGAGGTGAAAGACATCTACAATGAAAATTACAGAAGATTTAAGAAAGAAATTGAGGAAGACCTTAGAAGACGGAAAAATCTTCCATGTTCTTGGATAGACAGAATTAATATTGTCAAAATGGCCATACTACCAAAAGCATTATATGGATTCAATGCAATTCCCATCAAAATTCCAAAGGCATTCTTCATGGAAATAGAAAAAGCACAGTCATGAAATTAATATGGAAAAACAAGAGGCCCAGAATAGCCAAAAGAGTCCTTAGCAAAAAAAGTGAAGCAGGAGGCATCACAATAACAGATCTAAAATTATACTATATATCTATAGTCATAGAAACAGCATGGTATTGGCACCAAAACAGGCAAGAAGACTAATGGAACAGAAGAGAAGATACAGAGACAACCCCCCCCCAAAGATCCAGTTACCTTATATTAGAAAAAGGGCCATAAACATACATTGGAAAAAAGACAGCCTCTTCAACAAATGCTACTGGGAAAACTGGAAATCCATAGATAACAAAATGAAATTAGATCCCTCTCTCTTATCCTGCACAAAACTCAGCCCAAAGTGGATCAAGAATGTAGGTATTGGACCAGAACCCTGTACATGGTAGAACAAAAGATAGGCCCAACACTCCAACATATCGGCTTAGAAACTGACTTCCTTAATAAGATCCCTAAAGCACAAAAACTTAAATATATAAAACAACACACAAACAACTAAAAAACTTAACACCTAAAAAAAAAAAAGCAAATAACCCAATCAATAAATGGGCAAAGGAACTGAACAGGCACTTAGGTACTTTACAGAAGAAGAAATATGAATGGTCAACAAATATATGAAAAAATGTTCAACATCTCTAGCAATTACAGAAAAGCAAATTAAAACTATACCAAGATTTCATCTGACTCCAGTTAGAATGGCAATTATCAAGAATACAAATAACAATAAATGTTGGTGAGGATGTAGGGGAAAAGGTATGCTTATACATTGCTGGTAGGACTGCAAATTGGTGCAACCACTCTGGAAGGAAGTATGCAGATTCCTCAAGAAACTTGGAATGGAACCACCATTTGACCTAGTCATCCCACTCCTTGGTATATGTCTTAAGAGTTAAAGTCAGCACACTATGGTGATGCAACCACATCAATGTTTATAGCAGCTCACTTCACAATAGCTAAGCTATGAAACCAACCTAAGCGCCCTTCAATGGATGAATGGATAAAAAAAAATGTGGTATAAATACAAAGTGGAGTATTACTGAGACATAAAAAATCTGATTTTATAACATTTTCCAGCAAATGGATAGATCTGGAGACAATCATGCTAAGTGAAGTAAAGAAAGTTTGAATGTTTTCTCTGATAGGTGGAAGCTAACCCATAATAAGTGGAGGTGGGGAGGCGAAGAATAGAGAAGTCCATTGGATTAGACAATGGGGGATGGAGGCAAGGAGTGGAGGATAAGCAAAGGAAAGACAGTGGAATGAGTCTGATATAGAAATAACACAACAAATCCTACCACCATGTGCATACATAAGAATGGGATCCTAACTAGAATAAGATACATTCCATGCTTGTGTAATTATATCAAAATGGATTCTACTGTCATTTACAACTAAAAAAGAACCAATAAAAGAAAAACACCTTTTTCTGGAAAACACAGGTTATATGCACTTGTTTCTTCCCAGGATAGGTTCGTTGAGCTGCCAGGATGCAGAGCACTGTGAAACTCTCCACTGAGAAAAGGGTCTTAGCTGCACATGCACAGCTGTGGGCGGCAGGGAAGGGAGGGTCGGAAGGCTGCTGCTCCTCTCTTCCACCTGCAAGTAAGTTTCCAGGCGACAAGGGCCGTCTGCAAAGGTGAACTCGGTTTTTCCTCTCTTATAACAAAGACGTTCTCAAAGTTTGAATCAGCGGCTTCAAAGACACAGGACAATGAATTCCTTAAAGTCAATGCATAGATGCCCGTCCGCTCTGTCCCAGTGCCAGAGACACTCAAGAGCACTGTCCTGGGAGTGGGAGTGCACAGGAGCGGATGGGGCGGTGGAGGAGGCACTTCCCCTTCCCTGGTGTAGCTCACGGCTCCTGCTGCCTCTCCTTGGCCCCCTTACTCCCTCAGCGTGCATGTGTGTGAGCACACAGGAAATGAATCTGAGTCTCATCCAGCACCCAGATGTTTTCAGAGACCTGTCAGCGCAGACTTTATTGAAAGGCACTTTCCCTCAGCACCTGGTTTTTGCTCTGTATCCACTCGGGGTAAGACCAAGGACTGGAAGGGAACATGTGGGTCCAAACGTTCCAAGTCAGTCCAAGAGGATTCCTGATGTAATGCTCAGACTCGCCCTCACCTGGCTAGAGTCCCCTCTGCCCTGGCTGTGGTGGGTGGGCGTGCTGTGAAGGACTGAATATCCCTCGTGCTTGTGCTTCTCCTGACGAGCTCAGATGTCCCAGGCTCTGGTTTGGGGACATGGGGGTTAAACTGAAACAGTTGGTCCTGGAAGTGGCCTTAGAAGCAGACTCTCAGGATGAGACCCTTGAACTGGGTAGCTCGCTGACGAGAAGGAAATACAGTGGGGTGTGTGGCCGGCGATGACCACTGGTCTGCAGTAGCATCCCGATTCTGGAGACTTGCTCTGGTGGTGGACGGAAATGAGGGACAGGTGGAAGCTGAGTTGTGGCCTGTGTGTGGCAGTGAAGCAATGGTGATCTAATTTAAGAGCTGAGAATTGGCTGCTTTTCTTAATGGCTTTGTGACCTGGGGAAAAAAAGGAAATGACAGGCTTTGGACCATCACCTGTTACCCGGGGCTCCCTGTGAAAACAAGAGTCTCTACTTCCATTGAAAGACACCCTTATATCTTGCATCTATAAGGGACATTGAAACAAAAAATAGACTCAGGATTGAATTCTAAGGGTGAAAGTCTCCAGGTTGATCCCCACTCAGTCTTAACAGGTCTCCTGTGCTGATTTAATAACCTTGAGACCTCAGTCAGGTGGATGAATCCGGGAACTTCATTTGGATTTCTATGAAGGTTCTGAGCTGGTAGAAGCAGCCCCCTCTCCCTGTTAAAAGAGAAAAATCTCTCTTTTTGTCTAGAGACCCTGGAAACATGACATTCGAGACGGGTGTCTCACAAAATGACTGTTGCTCTCTTCAAGACCCATGAGGCTCTCATTGTTCCCCCCAAGTTAATAACTGAAAGAATTTAGTCTAATATCAGGGGAAGTGGAAATTTCACATATATAAAAATAAGGGGAAGAGCTAGCCAATATATACCATTTGATAAAAACTGGGAAGGCATGTGGGATGGGCTTGGGTGGGTACAGAATGTAAAAAGCTGGACAAGGAAAGTTCATTGAAATGGGAGAACTCTTATGACTCAGGGGTCAGCATCCCAGAAGATACTTGGAGCTGGTCCTGATCCATTGCTGGAAAGGTCTGTCAAGTTCGGACACCACAATGAGCTCTAGTAAACGGGTAGGGAATATTGAGGAAGGAGATAGACAACAGCTCTCAGAGTGGGAGTATTGGAATGGACTCTTTCGTAGGAATATGGAACCCACCATCTGACTATATTCCTTTAGAGAACCTACGGGTACATCTTTTATTTAGGCAAGAATTGGGACAGTGGTTTACTGAGAATCTCTGTGGTGGCTACACTCCATGCTGGGGTCCACCACAAAGATGTTATCATACAACTAAGTTCCCTTATATCAATGGGAAAGGTCAAATTCTGAAACAGCAGAAATCAAACACCAGCACCTAGACATCAGAGGCAAAGCCGTCCTAACCCCCACCCCTGGCAGAGTGCACCAGGGAGGGCTGGCTTCTGGGGACGTGGGGGAATAGCTGATCCATCAAGGTATTCCCGGTGGCAAGAGAGATGGTTGCTTGTTCCCGGCCAGAAGAAACTGAATGTTGGCAAATACAATGGGGAAAGCACGATCCCCCCACCTGTTCCTGAGCTAAGTCAGTACATAGCTCCAGGCCCTCTCTCCCTCTCTCATTCTGGGATGTCATCACAAGTAAACAGAACCAATTCTGCCCGAGCCTTCCTCAGAAGGACTTGTACCAGAGGAAAGTAGTTTTGAGGCCTGTTGGTGTGAGTGGGCACTCATTTCAGAACAAAAAGCCCATCATATCCACTCCCTAGTTAAGTTGGAGGCTCATGGAGGACAAGTACTAAAGGTTTGAAATCATAACCCCTTCCTCTGTACAAGAGCCAGTCAGAAGCAATGTCACACTCCGGGTGAACTGCAACATTTGTGCCACCACCAGAAGCATCAAGGATGCAGAGGTAGCCCTCTGTCCCAGGTGTCCTACGTTCGTTCCACTGACTAGCAAGATCTCTGTGGGGAAACACACGGATTGCATGACAAAGGACACTAAATTTAAGCAAGGACAGCCCCAGTTACAGCTTCCAAACCAGAAATGGTGTCCTTACCAGAACCCGGCAGCCCTGGCACTTGGTGTGAGCACGTAAGAAGGATCCAGAGCACTTTGTCAGGGTATATTCTGGATGGACTTCTGTTGGCCAAGGTGGTCCTTAGGCCAACCCATCAAACTCAGGATTCCTCTTCCAGTGCAGTGCTTTTCCTACGGTGCCATTGGCAGAAACCAAGAAGGATTGATGTTCATGATCTTAACTCCTCTGATCATACACCTGGCTCTATGGTTGACACTTTCTATATATTTATTACTTTAATTATCATAAGATCCCCATGAAGAGGATTTTAATAAACCTATTTAAAGCCTTGAGTATAAAGATGGGACAGTTTTCAAAATTGAAACATAAACATATATGTCTCAAACCCAGGTGTGTATATCTGCAGAATCCTGAATTTTCTTTTTTTCAGCCAGAAAGTCAATTTTTTGATCTTACTAAGTGCTAGTTTGAGCACTACTAAGAACCAAAATATGGTCCTGTTGATCTTTCTCTTGCTATAAACTATGGTCTAATTATATAATCCTTATTTCATGCTTGTATATTGTAATAACAGCATATTTTACTACGTGCAAGATATTTTTCTTAGTGTTTTTCCTGAAATTTTTGAGCCCCATGGCAATTTTAAGTGATCAGTGCTATTATTAGATTAGCAGCTGAGAAGACAAGTTCAGACTATTTCAGTCACATGCCTCCTTGGTGAGTCTAAACCATATCTTCTTACCCACTGCGCTACACTGTGCTATTTAGAAGCTGTTTACATTGAAAGGAGCCCCAGGAGCAGAGTCTCTGGGAGTCAGTGTGGACTAGGAGCATGTAACCTCTCTGAGCATAGAGCATAGAGCTATGGCTTATCCACAACCATAGGATAAATCGTGCTTTCTATATCACCCTAGTGGCCTTCTCGGTTCCACCAGGGGCTCTGCTTTCAATTCCCTCTTTCCATTTTCCTAAGTCTCAGTGTTTGAGTCTGAACAGATCTGAGCAGGGGGAGAGTTATAGAGGACACACAGTGCATTCCGTTATGTAGACAGTAATAGTTGAAAGTGACATCTATTAGAAGAGAAAAATATTTTCTGGATGGAGTATTTTTGTTATTGTTGTTCAAAGAGAATTACCAAATTGTGAAAATAAGACATCTGCCTATTTCACTGTGTTGACAGGTGTTCAGGCATGATTGATGGCTCTAGCTTAGTCCTCAGCACGCACATGTGCCAATACTGTAAATTCTTTTGTTGTTGTTGTTGTTCATACACCTCAATTAATTCCCAACATTGTTGATACACTTGGTGAACAATATCTCAGCCGGGGGAGCAAGCCTAGGGAAGTAAACTGAGCTGACATACTTGAATTAGGCAAATACTTCAAGAAAGGGATTGTGATGGGTTCATCTCAACTGGAAGATGAAACATGGATCGGGGTCCCCAGGGCCTCAGAAGACTTAAGAGGTGAGTAAAGCTGTGCATTCAAGGAGTGCATGCTAAGTGGGGGTGTTTGTTCCAACAAGTCTCACCTTAGCACTGGTTGTCATTCTTCTATGCCCCAACCAACCCCTGAGCACCCACCCTGATGTCATGCAAGGCCTGGGAGAGCAGGTATGGATGAGTCACTCTCTCTGTCCCTAAGTAGGGAAAGATACAGAAACAAAGACCAATCCAAAATTCTCTCACAAGGGCACAATTGAGGTGCTTGCAAGAAAACTAAGGCAGCTTCTCTCAGATAGTGAGGTTTATGTCTTGAAAACCAAACATGATTGTCCACATCAGAGAGTAGGAAGGGAGTTCTGGGCAGAGGAGACCACATGAAATGATCAGGGACACATGTGTCCAGAGCTTTGGGACTCCTCCAGAAATGGGCAGATGAGGCTGAGAGATGGAAAGGCAACACCCAGGTCATGCTTATGAGATATCCTGAGGAATGTGGACTTTATCCAACAGAACTGTAAAAAAAAAAAAAAAAACCTCTTTTATATTCACAGACATTAAAATAACATGCCTTCTTTCAACATTGTTGAAAATTGCAAGATAAATTATGAATTGTTTCTAAAATAAAATGGAAACAATGGTGCAAAACACTTTTTTCCCCCTAGGCATTCTTTTGGAAAGCACGGTGCGAGACCACAGGGAGCTCTCTGAACAGCACCGCAGGAAGCACTTACCTTCAGGGTCCAGCCAACAAACGTGGTGATAATTGTGGAAACCAAATAAATTGAAAAGATTGAGTCCAGCTTGGTGCATCCTGGTGGGGAGAGAGGAACTGAGCAGAGGTCCTCTGCCACACACCAAAGGCTGATCTCAGGCCAGCTCCATTCTTAAACTTACCAGGAACTCTATCCTGCACGTTTACAGAGCTCATCCATTCTCAGGGTCTAGTGCACAGTGAATAAATCATAGTCACAGACAAATAGATACCCACCCATGAAGTTGTAATAAGAAGGTTCATTTCCCATTCAGTAGCCCAAGTTACAAGTGAATTTGTAAGTCCTGCCTTTGTTTTCTTTCTCCACAAGGAAGATGATCATGGAAAAATGAATTGATCCCAAGAATTTGGTTAGTGGACATTCAGGACATTCATCCATTCATCCAAAGTTCATTGAATTGAACTAGGAACTCGGGAGAGAGAGAGAGAGAGAGAGAGAGAGAGAGAGAGAGAGAGAGAGAGAGAGAGAGAGAGAGAGAAGCACAGCACACTCAATGGCTACAAGGACACCTGCATTGAAATGCTCATGAGCTACTGGGGAAGATGAACAAACGCATCAATATAAATTCAAGAGTGTAAGAAGGAGTTATGAACCCAGTAGAATATGAGCAAATCAAAGATCCCTCCTTCCATTTCTGTAAGCCCTATGTCTTCCAGGAATTGGTCCCATCTGATTCCTGGTACAGCCCTTGGCAGGAAGTGGTAGTGTTTTCCAATGAAGTCATTAATAAAAACCTAGAACTGAGGATTTCCAGTGAAGGTGGTAATAGGAGAGGTCCTTTGGCCAGACGACTAAGCATTTTGCACAGTACTGCAGCTTGCATTAGTTTCTTAGGCTGCTATAACAAAATGCCAAAGCTGGGAGGCTTACACAAGGGAGACTTATTTTCTCACAGTTCTGGAGGCTAGAATTCTAACATTAGTGTATTTGCTGATTCAATTTCTTCTGAGGCATCTCTCTTGGGCTTGGAGATGACCATCTTCTCCCTTCATGGGCTTTCCAGAGAGTGTCTGTCCTCTGTGTCCAAATTTACTCTTTGTATGAGGATATCGGTTATATTGATTAGGGCTCATTCCATGACACCTCATTTAACCTTAATTTCCTCTTTAAAGACTTCAAATACGTCAACATTCTGAGTTACTGGGGGTTAGGCCTTCAGCATGTGAGTTGAGAGGACACTGGTCAGCTCATGATAGAGCTCCATGGCATTCATGCTGAGGTTGAGACTGGTGAAATGTGAAAGAGCATCACTGCTCTAACTCAACTAGGTTAGGGTGTTTGTGACAGGACAAGTGGACATGGAGATCCAGGGGAAAGCAGGGTGATGGTGGGCCTGCTGAAGCTCCCATAGCCTGGACCCAGGGCAGTGACTTGGAGGGTTAGCTCTGGAGCATCAAGCTCCCAAACTTGCTCATAGACAACCTTGCCCATAGCCAGCTGTTGCTGTTTCGAGACACCTGAGATCTCGCAGTAGTTGGCCATGTCATAGTCCTGGACATCAGAGAGAAAATCTATCAAGTGCACACAGATGCCTTACCAGCAAAGCTGTCTTCCCTGCTTCCTGAATGGGGAGTAAATTAAATCAGAGAGTTGCTTTCCCTGCGTATATCTGCTAAGTCATACCTCTCCTAGGCTTCACAATCATATTCAGAATTCCAAATGAAGATCTTATATTTGTCCCAGTTCAATTTATCTATATTGTTATATTTAGCCCACAATCTGAGAATGCTATTTTCCATCAACCCCAAGCTGTGTGTCCTTGGCCAAGTCATTTAAATATTCTTATATTTGGCTTTCTAATGTGAAAAATTAAGGTTAAAATGTTTTTTACATAAGGTTGCAGAGGGGAATAAATGAAATGTCACAGATGACTATGACTCTTATCATTGCACACTTTCAAGGTCATAATGAAATAATACCTAATCCCTTAGGATCCCAAATTCAGGGGAATACTTGGGAAGGAAGAGACCTCTAGAGTTGAGAACAGATCTTCAAAGACCTCGGTCCTGTTACTAGACATTCAGTCTCTGGAGACTTACTGTGTGTCCAGCCTGGATTTAGAGTGGTCCATCATCTGGATTACACCCTACTCCAGCCATCTGGGCTTGGTATCCCTTGGCTTTGTTCAAATTGAGTCTCCATGCACTCTTTCATTCATAAAATGCTGTGTCTTGATTGTATCTCAGGCAACCTAGTCTTTCTGCCTACCTAGCTGATCCTGAAGCTGCACAGTGAATGGGTGTTTGAAAAGTGCTCTGTGTTCCTCCACTGGCAGGACAAGAGCTGAGACTGGAGCCACCTGGAGGAGGCCATGCCGAAGCTTACTGCTGCAGGAGCCCAGGAGATGGTAGAGAATGTTGCCGTACTGTCTCAGGAAGCACCTACCCTGTGCCTTACTTACGGTGTACCTAACAGAACACGAGTGAAACAGGCTTAGAGAAGATCATACCCAGAGGGATTCAAGTCAGAAAAACAAAGGGAGTGCAACTCACCTTCCGTTTGAGTCTGGTAGCTCATATGACCAGCTGAACAGGCTTGGGAAACTGAACAGGCAGGCGTGAATACAATCAGGGACTAAGCCTTGGTATTATGGTTTAGGTATTAGGTGTCTCCCAAAAGCTCATATGTGAGACAGTGCAGGAAGACTTAGAGGTGAAATGATTGGATTATGAGAGCCTAAACTCCATCAGTGAATTAATCCCTGATAGGAATTAACTGAGTGGTAACTGAAGGCAGGTAAGGTGCGGCTGGGGGAGGCAGGTCATTGGGGGGCGTGCCTTTGGGGAATATATATTGTATCTGTCAAGTGGAGTGTCTCTCTCCCTCTTTCTGCTTCTTGATACCATGCCTTAAGCCACTTTCCTCTACCACACACTTCCACCATGGTGTCCTGCCTCACCTCAAGCCCCAAGGAATGGAGTCAGCCTTCTATGAACTGAGACCTCTGAAACTATGAGCCCCCCACCCCACCCCCAAATAAACTTTTCCTCCTTTAAAATTTATCTTATCAGGTTTTTTGTTAACAGTAGTAAAAAAGCTGACTTAAACACTGGAAAGCCATATTCATAGGCAGCAGACGGTGTGGAGGGTTGGCTCCCCCAGCCCTTGAATAGAATTCTTGAGAGAATCCTGAGATCCAGAGATGCAACAGAGATGAGCATCTGCCCGGCCCTAGGGAGGTGTTGATGTAATTGCTTAAGAGCAGATTCCACCCACCAAAGCCCATAGACTTGATTAGAGATAGACCCCAGCATCTGGAACTCCCCTCATAGAACTCTGCAACAGTTCCTCCCTGGGAGCATGTTGACTGATCTGTGCAGACAAAACCCCTATCCACAGTGCTTCCTCTCTCATCCTAACTTATAATGTTGAGAAGGAAAGCTGAGAGGTATTTCAACCAGCTTCGGTTTTAGGCTACTCCAGCTGGTGGTTTGGTGAGCAACACAAAAATATTGGAATGGTTTAAGAATCCCCAGTCCTTACTCTCTCTCTCTCTCTCTCTCTCTCTCTCTCTCTCTCTCTCTCTCTCTCTCTGACATAATCCAAGAAAAAATGGAAAGAAGAGCAGTTGGGCATAGGCAGTGACCACACTCATTGACTGTTTCCACCACTCCATTGGGGAAAATTCTTCCATTTTTCATTAAGAATCTTCTCTAATTTATTTATTTGGTTATTTTGGTGTCCTTCCTACATTGATTAGTTGGTGGATATATACACATTTATATTTTTTTCACATTTTAAGCATTTTTTATGATAGCTATTTTTCCTTGTATTTTGAGGGTTAGAGTTTTTGGTTTGTTTATTTTTTTAATTTATTTTTCTTGTTTCTCTTTTTTTCCTTGCATCTCCCACTAACAGTCAAATTCTCTTGTTCTTTCTTTCTCTCTCTCTCTTTAGTTTTTTTTTCCTATTTTTCTCCTCCTTCAAGTAATAACAGTCACTTATTACATTTCTTCTGCGTTCTTTTTGCTCCTATTTTTGAACATTATAAACTTTCTTCTACATTACTATCACAGTTCTTCACTTAATGAACTGTATTTTTGCCATCATTTGGGATGATTTTGTCTAACTTCTGCCCCCCCCACCATGCATGTTGTTACAATTATCAGTGCTGTTGTTGACACCTGCTATTTCCTTTAGTGCCAGATCTAGTTCACAGTTGTTTATTGCTTTTGCTTTGGACAATTGCTGACCCCACCATTCCTGTGTTGGTGGTAGTTTTTTAGATGTCCTAGTAGCACCAGGTATTTATTCTAATGCTCTATATTGTTTGTTTCAATTGTTGCTGTTGTTTGTTTCTCCTTTTTCTGTGAGTTTCTGGGGACTACAGGGAAACTAAAAATTCAGGGTAAAGACCCTTTTGCTGCACTAAACCCAGGCAAAAGAGAGCGTACCTTGCTCGACACATAATCACATTCAAACTTCAGCTATATTTTAATACAAAGAATAGAAGAGACAAAAACTCCAAACCAACAACCAGGCTCCAAGTGGGAATGGGCAGGGGTGGGCCCTCGTTCCCTCTCATGGACATCCACTCTGTGGATACCACCCATATGAAGATTCTCCATTGATATCACTCTTGGACACACTGACAAGAGAAAGCTCTGCCCCAAAAAGGTTCACACGGAAGAGTGGAAGAGAAAGCCATCATAATGGATGTATAAAAGAAAACAGGAATATAAGAAATAAAAGGTAACGTGACACCTCCTGAAGTTCATAATTCACTGACTGACTCCAAACATTGTAAAGTGGATGGAATATCAGGTAAATAATTTAAAAGCATGATTATAAAGAATTAATCTTATTCCAAGAGAATACAGAAAAAAAGTGAAAGAATTAAGGAAGATAGTATAGGACATGGATGAGAAATTCAATAAGGAGCTATCTTTTTGGTTCTATTGAAAGGGAACCAAACAGAAATTTTGGAAATTAAAGACACAAGAAAAATCAAATAAAATATTTAGTTGAAAAACTCTTTAGTAGAGTAGATCGTGCCAAAGACAGAACCTTAGAGCTGCAAGACAAAGTGGCTAGCCTTGAACATTTAGATGGCATTAAAGAAAATAACTAACAATGACCAGAATTTACAAAAACTCTTGGGTAACATTAAGAGACCATATTTAAGAATCACTGGAATTGAACAAGGTTGTTAAATATAGGCTAATGGAATGGATAACTCTAAAGAGAAATAAAACCAGAAAAATTTCCAAACCTTGAGAAATGGAAATCCAGATAAGGAGACATTCAGAACCCCAAATAGACAGGGTTAAAAAAAATAACTTCTCCATGCCACATTTTAAGTAAAATGCCTAACATTACAGGACAAGTAGAGAATTTTAAAAGTCTTAAGACAGAAATGTGAAGTCATATTTAAGGCAAGCCAATTGGAATTACTTTTGATTTTTAAGCACAAACTCTAAAATCCAGGAGTGTTTGGAATGATGTATTTCAAATCCTGAAAGAAAATGACTGTCAACCAATATTGCTAAATCCAGCAAGACTATTCTCCAGAATCATAGCAGAAATAAAATATTACAAGATAAGCAGAAACTAAAAGAATTTATGACTATTAATCCATCACTTCAGAAAGCACTTGAAGAAATACTTCACGTTGAATAAATAAAAAACAAACCCCAGAGCTCACAAATAAACAAATCTCATTTGAAGAGTAACTAAGCAAATGAGAAACCGGACCAAATCAAACATTAGAAATAAATAAAATGACAGGAATTAATAAGCATCTCTCTATAATAACATTGACTATAGATGATCTCAACTCTCTAATTAAAAGACATAGACTGGAAGAATAGATTAAAAAATAAGACCCAAATGTATGTTGTTTGAAAGAGGCTCACCCCCTGGGCAAAATCAGACATAGACCAAAAGTTAAAGAATGGAACTTGATATACCATGTGAATGGAGCCACAAAACAATATATGATAAACCCCAAATTAACATCAGAGTGAATGAGAAAAAAACTGAATGCATTTCTTTTGAAATCTGGAACAAGACAAGGGTGCCCACTGTCACTACTCCTGTTCAATATAGTACTAGATATTCTAGCCAAAGCAATTAGGCAAAGAAAAGGAACAAAATGAATAAAAACAGGAAAGGAAAAATGTCAAATTATTACTGTTTGCAGATGATATGACTTTATACTTAGAAGATCCAAAAACTTCCACCAGAAGTCTATTAGAACTAATAAACAAATTTAGCAAATTAGAAGGTTACAGAATCAACACACAAAAATCAATGGTTTTCCTACACCAATAATGAATCTGTTGAGAAAGACTTCAGGAAATCAATCCCAGTCGCAAAGTTTAAGAAACAAACAAAACCCAACCAAACAAATAAAATCTTAAAAATAAATCTAAGGCAGCAAAAGACCTCTATAATGAAACTGTAGAACATTGAAGAAAAATATTGAAGAAAACACAGGAAGATGGAAAGTTCTCCCGTGGTTGTGGTTAGGCAGAATTAAAATTGTTCAAATTGCCATACTACCAAAAGCAATATGCAGGTTCCTGAAATCCCCATCAAACTACCAACAATATTCTTCACAGAATCAGAAAAAAAACAGTCCTAAGTTTCATTTGGAAGAATAAAAGATCCAGAATAGCCAAAATAATTCTAAGCCAAAAAATCAATGCTGAGAGCATCATAATATATGACTTCAAATTATACTACAGAGCTGTAGTATTAAAAACTGTATGGTTCTGACATAAAACAGATCCATAGACCAATGTTACAGAATAAAAGACAGAAAAAAACCCACACCTCTGCAGTCATCTGATCCTTGACAAAAATGTCAAAAACACTGGATAAAAGACAGCCTTTTAAAAAACTGTACCGGGAAAACTGGTTGTCCATAAGTAAAAGAATTTGACTAGAGTGTTATCTCTCACCCTACACAAAAGTCAACTCAAAATGGATCAAATACCTAGGAATTAGATCAGAAACTATGCAACTCCTAGAAGAAAATAGGATTATTACTCCAGCACATAGGCAGACGCAATGACTTTCTCATTAGGCCCCCCAAGGTGCAGGAAAATATGCCAAGAGTTAAAAAAACAGGATGGCATCAAATTAAAAATCTCCTGTACATCAAAGTAAATAATAAAGAACATGAAGAAAGAACCTACAGAATGGGAGCAAACCTTTTCAACCTACTCTTTTGACAAGGACTAATACCCAGAATACACACAGAACTCAAAAATCTTAACACCAAAAACAAAAGCTCAATTAATAAATGGGCAAATGAACTAAAGACATAATTCTCAAAAGAAGAGCTACAAGTGGCCAACAAATATATGAACAAATGTCCAACATTGTTACCCATTAGAGAAAAACAAATCAAAAACTATACAAATTTTATCTTATTCCTATTATACTGGCAGATATCAAGAATAAAAACAGTGATAAATGCCTGAGAGGATTTGGAGAGAAAGAAACACTTTCGCACTGTTGGTGGCATTGTAAATTAGTACAATGACTAGGAAAATTGGTATGGAGGCTCCCTCAAAGACTAGATATGGACCCATCATATGACCCAGCTATACCACTCCTCAGTATTTATCCTAAAGAATTAAAGTCATCATACTACAATGACACATGCATTCCTGTGTTTATAGCAGCACAGTTCTCAATAGCCAAACAATGGGACCACTCTAGGCTTCCAACAACAGATGAAGGAATACAGAAAATGTGATGTATATACACAATAGAGTATTTTTTGGTCATAAAAATGAAATTATGTCATTTTCAGGAAAATCAGTGGAACTTGAGAGCATTATGTTAAGCAAAATAAGCCAAACTCAGAAAGTCAAGGATCATATGTTTTCTCTCATATGTGGAAGCTATGGAGAAAAAATGGAAAGGAAAAGTGAGGTTGAGGGAAGATCACATGAAAATCAAAAGGCGATCAGGAGGAATGGGACCAGAAGGTGGGAGGATGAGGGGAAATTGGGAAATACAGGGGGAGTGATATTGGCCAAATTATAGTTTATATTGTATGCATATACGAATATGTAGCAACCAATCCCACCATTATGTACAAAACATTATGAATGCCCCAATAAAAGGTATGGAAAAACTACATTATTGGTCATCATTAAATGAGGTTAAGGGAACGCAATTAAGGGGATCGTTTGGGCCTGGGGTGTTAGTGTGAGCTTCTCAGAGGTGGTTGACAAATGTCTTCAAAGCTACAACTCAATGTCAAGGTCTCTCTGCACCCATCCATCTGCCCTTTCATCCATTCAATGTGGCCGAATGACCAAGGTGGGGATCCATTTATTTCATCCCATCATCTAAAATGGTCCTGTGCAGTGGCACAGCCTCGCCAGAAGACACCTACCTCCCTCAGATAGCTCTGTGAGTGCAGGAGTATCTATAACAAAGGATCCAAGTGACTTTGGTGACCAGCCTGGGTCAGTGAGCAGAGATCACTTGTGCTTATCCTAGTGGGGCATCATTCCAGTTACCCCTGGGCAGTTTCACGAGTGGCTCATCTTAGGTAAAACACCTGTTCTTTTCCCTCCTGTATATTTTCCTTTCTTCCAGAACTTGCTAGCCTAGGCATTGGCTAACCAGTCTTCTGTTATTCACAGCATTCCTGACTACACACTGCATAGCTTCCTCTTTCTATGTCCCCTGATAAGTGACAGGGACTTCCTGTTTTCCCATAACTCCCAGCCATTGCCCCTCCTTCTTCCGTCTGGAAGTTGGAGGCCAGATGTTGTTCTATGTGACGGTACTGCCTCAGCATGTGAAGTCAGGTTTCAGACTGACTGACGTGACTCTGAAAATCCTTTCAGGTTTTCCCCTTTTTCTCACCACCTGGACCTTCCCTTTTTTCTTTCTGACATTCCTCAAACATTTGTTAGGAAGGTTTTGTGTTGGGCACTCAGACTATGAAACCAAGTGAAAGTCCTTGACACCACAAGTTCCATGAGGGCAGGAGCCACAGCTGGCTTGTTTTCTACTGTCCTCAGTGGCTAGCACCGGGCCATATAGGGCTTCGTGGATCTGTGTTAATGGGTGTCAGGCCAGAAGGCAAGTAGGCAGATAATCTCTGTCCCCAAGGCACTTGCTATACAAAGGAACAATACGGAAATAATTTTATTCAGTGTAGTAGGTCTGAGATGGAGGTGTGCATATGCAACAGTGATGTACCAAAAGAAAATAAACACCTACCCATGGAAGTCAGACAGGGCTTGGCAGAGGAAATTATCATTGGACCAGTTTGGTGGTAAGCCAGTGGTTTGCCAGAGAGAAAAATGATATTTCAGCTACAGAAGCAGCATGTGCAAAGGCACAGAGACCAGAGAGAACATTAAGTGACGAAGAAACCACCAGCATGTCAGCATTCACTGAGCCCCCGGCATGTGCCTAGAATGTTCCAGGGCCTGTGCTCCAAGATGTTGCAGAATGCCTATCACTGCCTGAGTTTTTCAACTCAGAAATCAAGAAAAGATCAAGAAAATCCAGGTTGTATTCCCGCACAGACGTTGATCTGTTAATGGCTTATTATTCATCATTATTCCTCTTTGCAAGGCACAGTCAACCACACAGTACCGAGTAATGCATCATAAAATAGCGAGTGAAAAAAATAATTACATGTTCCTGAAATTGCTTGGTGGTTATCCTTGAAATATCAAATCATTCTGATGAATTACTTGGTAATATAACTTTTCTTTTTTAATTTCATGATAATGTTCCAATTTACTAGTCACAAAACTCCCTGACATCCCTGCAGTCCTAGCAGGGTGGATATTTTAAGCGGTTTTGACAGTATAATTATGGTTATTAGGTGGATATTTGTTTCCCATCTACTAAATAATAACACCTTGTCCCATGAATCTAGGTTTCTTGGAAGAATCTCAGAGTGCTTTACCAATAAGCATTATTTGGGGAGCTGATAAGTCCCCAGGTTACTGTCCCAGATATGCACAAGGTTAAAAGAGACCCCAACCTGAGCTGGGGCTCAGGAGGAGCACCTAGTAAGACCGCCTCAGTTTTGCCTCATTCATGGGCCTAGTGCCTGGGTATAGGAGCCAGGTCAGAGGATCTCAGAGTGCCTTATTCCCACTTCAGGGAGATCAGGGGTTTAGGTCCCTGTCTCTGGGAGGTCATTTTTTTAACCCTGGCTCTGCTGCAACAGCCAAGTGAGTCCCTGAAAGTCTGCTGCCTCCCCAGAACTGAGGTTGAGGCAGGAGATTTTGCTCAATGTATTCCTTTGACGTAAAACAACAACCAAACTCTTAATTTAAAATGTGTAGCTTCATTAGCAATTAGGGTAACATTAAATAAAACAACTTCTAATTTACCAGTGAACATCTATTAAATAAACAATGGCACAAATGTTGGCAGGGAGAGAAAGAAGCCTGAGTCTACACTGCTTGATCTTCGAGGAAAGCTACCAAAACTGCATCTGTAAGACTGTTTTTCTTGACTTACAAATTACTTCAAAAAGATGGCTTGAGTTTATTTCTTGGCACTCAGTAGGCTGGCAGGGAAGCTATGTCTTTTTTTTTTTTTTTTTACTTTATATAATGCTTAGTCCAGTCTTCCCAGAAAAATAGCCTGAAGCATAGCACATGTGCTAATGCTTTTTTCCAATAATGTGATTCAATCTATAATATTATGAATTATAATATTATATATTTTGTGTAATATAGTATTACATGCTTATAATTTATTTTATTAATTATTAAATTTGAATTGTATGATATAATAGTCACATTTTGGATGGCAATTGGAATTTCATTTTAATTGTGTCTTTTGTTATTAGTGCATTATAGTTATACGTAACAGTGGGGTTCATTTTGACATAATTATACATGCATGGAACAGAATCTATCCACTTCAGTCCCCAGTACTTCCTCTTTCTTTCCTTTCCTCCCTCCCCTGTTACCATTCTTCTACTCTATGGGTCTTCCTTCTTTTGGAGTCTAAGATACCAGGATGGCAAGCGTAAGGTGTTCTAAAATACAGGCTTCATTAGCATTTCAGTGCGGTGAGGTCAACAGATCAGGAAACAAGATGGCGGCTGTTGACAGGTCTCAAAAGAAAGGGAAGTGCCTTGCCATGTGGGATCAGCAGGGAAGTTCCAGGGTTAGTGGAGAGGCAGAGAGAGGAAAGGGAATTGGGAGCAAAAGGCTTTATTGAGATTCTTACAGGAAACAATAGGCTGGGCAGGATAAACAGGTTTAGGATTAGCTAGCAGGTGTAACTTCAGTAGCCTCTGGAGGAGAGACTATCCCCACTTGTAGGACATCTGGCCCTAGGGTAGTCAGGGCAAAGAAATAGCAGTCCTGAGTGTTAAGAGCTCATGAAAGGTGTTATGGTTTGGATGTGAGGTGTCCCCCAAAAGCTCATGTCTGAGACAATGCAAGGAGGTTTAGAGGAGAAATTATTAGGTTATGAGAGTCTTACCCCATCAGTGAATTAATTCCCTGACAGGATTAACTGAGTGGTAACTGAAGGCAGGAAGGGTATGGCTGGAGCAGGTGGATCATTGAGAGTGTGCCTTTGGGGTGTATATTTTGTGTCTGGCAGGTGGGGACTCTCTCTCTCTCTCTCTCTCTCTCTCTCTCCTTCCTGATCATCACATGAACAGCCTCCCTCCACCACACTCTTCCTCTCTGCCTCACCTCAAGCCCTGAAGAGTGGAGTCAGCTGTCTATGAATTGAGACTTCTGAAACCATAAGCCCCCAGTAAGCTCTTCCTCCTTCACCATGGCTCTGGTCGGGTGTTTTAGTCACAGCAGTGGAAAGGCTGACTAAAACAGAAGAGGCGGTGAGGACCCGTTGGTTTGTCCATGAGAGGCACATTCACAAGTGAGTCACTTGTGAATCTACGTCTCCTGGGAAAGGTAGTTTCTCTTGGGTCACAAGTGCTCCAGGTGTCAAAGCATCAGAAACATGTGGTTCATATGGCAAGGGAGAGGCAGAGAGGGAGGGAAAAGAAAGGAAAATATTAGGTGACAAATTACTGAGAAAGTTAGAGTTTCCTAAGAAAATGCAGCTGGTCGTGGTTGTGTGGGATGTCCACAGACACGGAGTCAGAACACAGTTTAGTGAGGTGGGAAAGGAAGAGGAATTATCTGTCATCACCTCCTGTCTCCTACAGCTCTCTGGGCAAGGGTGACCCTTTAGATATATGTACTTCCATGTCACATTGCAGAGGCACCAACAGGCAGAGAGCCAGGGAGGAACAGCCAGGGACCATCTAAGGTCTGCTATAGGTAGAAACTCAAAGACAGACCTAAATGAGAAAGAAGTGGTGATGGGACCCCACCAAGAATGTGACCTTCTTTGGAGACAGTCTTCAAGAAGGTGACTAAGCTAAAGAGAGGTCATCTGGATGGCCCTCGTCTATATGGCTGGGTGCTTAATAAGAAGAGGAAATCCTGACACAGATGGGCACAGAGGGGAACAGGTGGAGATACAGGGAATGACAGCCAGTGGCAAGCCCAGGAGAGAAGCTTCAGCGGACACCAGTGCCGTGCTAAGCCTTGCTCTGGGGCCTCTGACCTCCAGGACTGTGAGAATGGACATGTTTGCCTGAGTCACCCAGTCTATGGCACTTTGCCAGGACAGCCTGCGCAGACTAACATGCAAGCCACTGTAGAAAGTTCTTCACAGACTGTGCCACTGAACTGCAGACTTGGGAAAGGCCAATCATGGAGCAACTTCTGGCTCAGCAAGGTAAGGAACTAGCACACAGCTGCTGAAAATGGGAATTCTCTAGAGGAAGCACACGGTTGCATGCCCGTGGTGGGCAGAGAAGGCAGAAGGGGAAACCGAACGTGCACCCTGATTAGATAGAAGTAGATGAAGTACGTGTGAACTTGTGTGTGAGCAAGATCAAGGCAGGATGGAGAGTGAACTCTTCCCCCACAGAATTGTGTTAATTAGCCTAACTATATACCATAGTTAAATAAATCTATATCTTGTTCATTTTATTTTTTTATCTTTTTTGTTCAAATAGATTTTATAGGAGAAAAGAAAATGCTCAATTAAGTCCTATGGCTTTATGGGTCTGTTTGCTCCTGTAAAAAAAAAAGTGTGTGTGTGTGTGTGTGTGTGTATGTGTGCGTGTGTGTGTTTATATGTACATATATTTGACTGTCTACCTACCTATTTATTCATTGCCATATCTAGACCTGTATCTAGATAGATGGATAGATGAGAGCTGAGAGATAGAAAGAGGGAAAGGAGGAGAGAAAAGGTATATGTGATGTAGAAATAGCTATGACTTTGGCTATAGGTGCAGACATAGACTGGCCCTGCCCAGTGGTGTGTGACACTGGCCGATTCTAAACTCCAAGCACATGGAGAAGGTATAGAGGAGGATTCGGAGGGTCTGTGTAGACCAGGCAGGCCAGCAGTGTTGTGTAAATGGCCTAGAGAGTGCACACACACCTGCCCTTTAAGATCTTTATGGGCCAGTTCAGATTTTATTTTATGATTCCAAGGTAATACCAGACAGTCTTTGCAGCTTAGAGTAAAATTAATTTCTGTGCTACTTGTTGGCTATATAAATAAATGATAAGGGTGCTTTTGAGTGTGTTTCACAGAAATGCACACATCCTAGTTCAGAGGCGTATCTGGTCCTGGTTTTTAGATAAGCCATATTGACAGCCTGAGTTAAGAACCTGCTTCTATTAATTAACTGCACTTTGTTCCCCATTTGATTTTGGATTTCTCCTCTCTCAAGGATTAGGATCTCGTCACCAGGAGTCTATTGTTTCCTGATTGATCTTACCCTGCTTAGTTTATGTCTTCTAAACTAAAGTCAATAGTGAATCAAACAAACCTGAAACCTCTCACCTAACTTTCACTTAATCCTGTTTCTCTAGTGATCTAAAATATAAGTTAGTGCTTTCACTTCTGTAGCCCTTTGCAGCCTGCAAAACATCTTCTCATGGTCACTGACCACCCAGCTGATTCAAGTTTGGAGAAATTCTCTTTGAAAATTTTCACACATTATAGTTTGGTAGAGACTTGGTGAAAAGATTCTCACAATTGACTTGTCAACCTTAACAGATGAATAGTGTGTTCTACAATCCCAGCTGAAAGCAAGAAAAATAAAATAATAAAAAATAATCAAGGTTTTAAGTACCGACAAAAATCTCAAAGCGAGAGATCTAATTAAAGCAGGTATATATCTATATCTATATCTATATCTGTATCTATATCTAGGAACACAGTATGAAAAGTGTGTTTACCTGAGGGAATAAAAATTTATTGCAGGGAGAGAGAGACAGATAGTTCAAATAGTTATTTGAAGCCATGGGTATCTATACAGCAGATTGTATTGAAAGGTTTTGAGGCCGTGGCTGTGGCTCAGTTGCAGAGCACTTGCCTACCATAAATAAGGCACTGGGTTCGATCCTCAGCACCACATAAAATAAAATAAAGGGATTGTGTCCACCTACAACTATATATATAGATAGATAGATATGGTTTTGAGTAAAAACAAAAAATGCCCAATTTCTCCCTAAGGGTCGAAAGAGCAACAAGAAACTAGCCATTTCTCAGTTTCTATCTGGTGATATGAAACAGCAAGATCCATTCCACATCCAACTCCAGGAAAGCGGATCCACTGGGTGTGTGCTGGAAATTGGATGCTATTCTGCACTCCAGAGCATCACTCGCTGGCTGGAGCAGGTAGAGCTGCATGCTAGTGAAGGAGCGGCATTGCAGAGGATTCACCACGGAGCTGTGTCCCCACAGCTGACCTATGGGCTATGGAGGAAGATGCCCCCAGTCCATCCAGTCTTCACTGCTCAGATTCTGCTTTCTAGACCCTGGGCCAGATGCTTTCAAAGACAAGGTTTAATGTGATCACATCAGCAGTCCTATCAGGTAAGCATCATCATCCCTGTTCTAAGGACACTGAGGCTCAGAGAAGTCAATGCTGTAATAGGCTCTGCTATGGTTTAGATCTGAGGTATCCCCAAAAAGCTTATGTGTAATACAATGAAAGAAAATTTAGAGTTGAAATGACTGGGTTATGAGAGCCTAAACCTAATCAGTGCATTAATCCCCTGATATGGATTAACTGGGTGGTAACTGAAGGCAGATGGGTTGTGACCGGAGGAGGTGGACCACTGGGGCCTATCTTTGGGGTACACATTTTGTTCCTGGTGAGCAGCACTCTCTCTGTTTCTGGATAACCATGTCCTGAGCTTCTCTCCTCCTCCACACCTTTGTGCCATGATATTCTGTCTCACTTTAGGTCCAGAGCAGTGGAACTGGCCACCTGTGGACTGAAACCTGTGAAACCATGAGCCCCAGATGAACTTTAACTCCTCTAAAATTGTCCTTGTCACATCTTTTGGTAACAGTGGTGAAAAAGCTGACTAAAACAGGTCCCAAAGACATCCAGGTATAGTCCCCAGAGTCACTGAATGCTACCTTCCGTGGCAAATGGGGCATTGCATACATGGTGAAGTTAAGGGTTTCAAGATGGAAAAATTATCCTGGATTATTGGGGTGGGACCCTTAAATGAGAGTCCTTAGAGGGAATCGGGAGACTTGACCACAGAAGCAGCACCTAATGTGAGAGCAAAGCAAGATGCTCCGCTGCCACTGAAGATCGAGGGAGGGGTCAAGAGCCAAGGAATATGTGGCATGTGGCTCTACAGGCTGGAATAAACAAGGAACTGACCCTTCCTCAGCCTCCAGAGGAGCATGCCCTTCTACCACTTGACTTAATCCCAGGAAAACTGATATCCGACTTCCAACCTCTACAACATAAGAACACAAATGTGTGCTTCTTTAAGAACCAAGTTTGTAGTAATTCATTTCAGAAATCCTTGAAAACGAATAAGATGTCTTATCTAACGACACCCAGCCAGGAAGTAGAAGCGCTGAACTTGAACCCAGGTCTTTGAAATCTACACCTGGTCTTCTTACAACCATATGGTCCACACCACCCTTGTTGGCACTGCTCAGATTTCTACATAGCCTCCACTTTCTCCAGGGATTCCCAAACTTGACTATACATCAGCTTTTCCTGGCCTCTTGTGATAAGAAGAAAAGCCCTGGAGCCCACGGACAAGAAAGACTCATAAAATTTTCTACTTTAAATTTGTGGATTTGATGCAAGTTCTAAGATCCAATTTGGGAATCATCACTAGCAGTCTCTATTTTTAAATTGCACCTTATACACAGGTGAAGAGAGAGAAAACACAAAGTCAGCTTTCTCTCTTCCTCGGAACACATGGCCCCTTGAAGGGGGCACAGATTTCCAGAGGAGCTGCAATGTGGGCACCTGCTACCATGCAAAGCCCCTACCTTGGCACCACTCCTGGGAGGCAGGGAGGGCTTCCTGTCCATTACTGATGAGGAAAGTGATCCCCATTCAATTTCCTTGCCAGGAGAGCTTCCTCGTTCTGCTGTCACAAAGTTGCACAAACTGGGTGGCTTGAAACCTCAGGAACTTATTGACTCACAGCTCTCGAGACAGGAAATCCAAAGTCGAGGCATCAGGCTGTGCTCGCTCTGAACCTGTAGGGGAGAGCCCATCCTTGCCTTTCCAACCACTAGAGTTTCCCAGCGATGCTCAGCATTCCCCAGCTTGTAGATGGGACACCCCAGTCTCTGCCTCTGTCATCACAGGGCCATTCGTCCTATGTGTCTCTGTGTTCTTCATTTCTTATAAGGACACTACTCAGATTGGATAAAAGGCTCACTCTTTCTCAGTTTTAACTCATTTAAATTTAACTAATTATATCTGCAACAAGAACTCTATTTCCAAATAAGGTGACACCCTGAAGTATCGGAGTGACGACTTCAGTGTCTCTTTTGTGGGGACATAATTCAATCCGTACACTTGCCAAAACCATTTAGATCGTAAGTGGCAGTGATGGGCTTGAATATAGCTCTGGCCCTTTTCCACTTTCCAGACTTGATGGAGTCTGCATGTGAATAAGTGGGTGCTTACCAAAAAGGGAATGAGGCTCTAGACTTTCCTAGGCCTTCCTAAGTCCTTCCAACAAGTTCTTGGCGCCAGGAAGTCTCCCAGGTACTCTCACTTGAGAGCTCTGTTTTGCTCTACTGAGCTCTAGTAGGAAAGGAGCTCATGTTTGCAAGTCTCTTGTCTCTATTCCAAAAGGCTTAGCCACTTTATTTCCATTCTATTCAGCATGAAATTGCTCTCCAATGTGCAGAAGAGGAGGCCTTTTATTGAAATGGATCGGTTTCTACCTGGGAACAGTTATATCTCTTGGCCTTTTGGAGAATCTTTGCTGAAAATTAACCATTCCTATTCTTGGCCCATTTTTTAAAGTTTGGGCTATTGGTATTTTTTAAAATTAATTTGTAAGAGCCTTTTCTAGGTTAACCTTTAGCTATCAAGACAATTGCAACATTTTCCTCAATCTATCCTTTGTCTTTGGACATTGCTTCATATTCTCTTCTCCTGAAAAAACATCATGATTCTTCTGTGGTCTAGGGACATTCTTTTTCTCCTTTATAGCTTCTGGGATTTCTGAATTGCTCAGGAAGTTTTTCCTGATCCCTGTGTGTCTTCCTTAATTCCTGTTTTGTTGTTGTTGCCTTGAATTTTATTACTCTTGTGCTTAAATGGAATATGCAAATGTTTGGGTGTTGGTGATTCTACTAACTGGATTAATTGTGCTGAAGTTTGTTTATTTAACACAGACATAACATAATTAGTTTGTATTAACAACAGTCTTGTGTAATTCTGGATTTCAGTAAGTGGGTTCTTGGTTCACTGAATCAACAATGTTTCTATGACTCTGGGTAAATTGAAGTGAAATGTGCTTGGAGAGGAGAAGGACAATCCTCATTATTCCCTTGGTGGCTTATGCTTCCCTTTGGCAAGGTTTGTTTGACAAGTTACACAATCATATATACATCCCCATGTGTGTATGCATGTGCATGTCAGAAACCATACCAAGTCCATGTGCCTGTGCAGGGAACCAAAGGTCACTAGAGTCAGGACCAACACTCCCATAACAAGAAGGGAAAGAAAAAGAAAGACTAACAAATCCATTTAACAAAGATTTTTGTGACATAGGAGACTTCAGAAAGGAAGACTCCAAGGTTTAGGAGAAACCACTTTTTTTTTATGCTAAGTCTGATGGAGGATGTGGACACCCAAACAGAAACATGACTGGACCTAATGGGCACTTTGCTAATGGTGATAAATGAGGGGTGTGTCACAAGGTCTGTGCATGCAGATCCTTCTTGGCCTCTCTGGGTCTGGGGCAGGATTCCATGTGGCAAGGTCTCATAACCTACTATCAGGGGAAGTAGGTCAGAGAGTGGCCTTTCTAGGTTTTATGGCCTGCTTTGGAAAAGAGGATTCTGGTTTCTATGATCCACCTCAGAGGAAAAGTATTCTGGCTTCTATGGCTTTCCTAGGAGGAGAAGGGGAACAGGAGACAGGAGGGCAGAAGGTCAGAGAGATTCTGCTTTTGAGGCCTTCAGGTCTCCTTCAGTTCAAAGGACTCAACATGACAAGGTGCCATACTTTGGGGTATTTCTTGAACCTCAAGTTGCCAGAAGGTAGGAGATAAATCTATGAAGAATCTGATGACTGTCACCATGTAGAAATTGTGTGCCATCAGGTATCTCATCATCTGGGCTGTGTTGGGACATGTCCTCCATACTCTAGGTCCAGTTAATGCACCTTAGGTTTCCTGCAATTAAAAGCTGGGCAGGGTAGCTGATGGACCTCTCTGGATTTTGAAGGCAGCAGGCACCTGCTCTAACATTTGACTGGATGCCTCTGTAAACCACTAGTTTTGATTTGGGCCAAAAGAAAGAGAGGCTCTGCCACAGATTTGAGCTACCTTAGAAGTTGCTCTTCCATGGAGCCAGGTAATATGGCAGAGCTGATGCATCAGACCCACCCAGAAGGATAACAACGCTATGAAGAGAGACTGGCACGTTCACTCAAGAATCACAGAGCAGTTCTCTAGAAGTGGATCTCTAGAGCTTTGATCTTCTGGACCAAAGATGTGCTTCTATCAGAGAGAATTACATACTTCAAAAAGCAGTTTCTACTATGCCACTGGATCTTAATATGTCTGGCCACAGGATTTCTAGTGACCATGCAGATGAAGCTGCCCATCAAGATCTAGCTATTTCCAGCTCTAGTAGGTCATGGCCTTGGCAGGTGCAACCGTAATCATCATATGATGAAATGGTCCCTGCTAGACCAAGCCCAGGCAGGTCTAGAAGGCACAGGTCAATTACAAGGAGAGGGGACCCAGGTCTTTGTCACCCATGTCTTTCTCATCAGCTTCCTCTCCACTCACACCTGTGGTATTTTCACAGGCTCCACATGACCAGTGGTAGAGAAGGAAAATCCCGGTCCTGGTTCCTGGATGGGCCAGCTCAGTTTGAGAGAGGTTCTGGCCATTGCCTGCTGCCATTCCCCAGCCCCACTCAGGGGTATCCACAAGGGAACATCTCTCACAGCCTGTAAGCAGGCTTGATCATTAATTAGCCTGTATGGAGGTAGAAGTCTGAGAAAAGATACTTTGAAGAATGGCTTCTGTGGCTGAATCAAGACCTAAAGGAACATGACTGGAGGTTGGAGGTAAAGAAGGCCAGGAAAGAGGCATGCACATAGACCTACAGGAATGGCCACAGAGAGTGCCGGAGCTGTTGGCTGTTGTCACCATTCCCAGTCAAGTTCTTGGGCAATGTTTGACCTTTAAAATTACAACTCTTGATCCTCCTGGACCAAAGGTCTTAGTCACCAGGATAAGGATGCTCCTCCAGGTGACACAGAAAGCGTTCTTCTAAGCCTAAAGTATGGCTGCTGTCTGGTTATGTTGGACGCCTCATGCTGGTAGACCAGAAGGCAGGAGGAAGAAAGAAGTTATTTTATTTGTAGGAAAAATAACTGATTTAACATGAAGAGCTGGGGCTGCCAGTTATCATGGGAGCAGAGAGGAGTCAAGTGTGAACTCAGCAGATTCACTGAGGTGTTTCTTGGGGCTTCCATGATCACTCACAGCTTTAAAGGAGCAATTCATCAGCCACGATGTGGCAACAGTATTGCAATCAGGGGCTTATGTCCTCCATGAAGAAGCTGAGTTCCCCCACTGGAAAAGCAATGTGCACGGGCAGAGGTACTATCCAAGGCAAAGGACCACTGTGAATAAAGGACAAAGATGGGGAATGTCCAGGAAACCTCCCTGAAGAAGATCCTGTCAATTGGACAAAGTGAACTTAATGGCAAGGGTGACCCTGAGTGGTACATAGGGTGGAACCTAGCAGACGCCTCCTCAAATGCCCTATCTTATGCTCACAACATACCTTGCATGTGCACAGTCTCCTTCCTCCAGCATCCTCACCTCTGCCTGAGAACTTTTTTGGCTGGAGGAGATTGCCAGCCTCAAACTCAGTTTTAAGTGCCAGGGAGTTAATTCTCATGCCATCTCCCCATCCCCCAGGAGTAACTCTCAAATAGCAATGAATGGGACTCAATGAGGTTTGCTCTATGAGGTTTCTCAGAAGGTCTTGAGAGGGGCAAGAGCCAGAAAGAAGCCAGCATGAAAAGACACCCCACTGTCTTTCTGATTCCTTTTGCCACGCGTGCCCCCTGCTGTGCTTCCATATAAGTGACAGACACCAAATGCTCCTCTTAGAGGGCAATAAATCGGGGCTTTTCTCCTGTACCATGTGAGAGGCATCCATCCAGGTTCATCTCTGGTTTAGAAAGACAAGTTGATTGTACTTCAGATGCCACTAAATTCCTAATAACAATGAGTATTGGAGAAACTAAAAGAACAGAAGAATGCAAGTTTTTGGAAGCAAATGAGATGAGATTTAATATAGATAAATGTAAGATAATGCACCTTGGGAAGTCATCATCAGCATTTATTTAAAGTGGGAGCCTGTAATTCGTGAAAAATCATGCCAACAAAGAGCTGGGACTAATAATGTGTAATAAAGTATGAATCAAGAAATGTGCTGCTACTCAGAAAAACAAGGTCTGCCGTCTTCTAGAGCGTGGAGGAAAGAGAATCAGAAATGTCATTCCAGAATCTTTCCTGAGGCGCAGCTGGGGCACTAGGCTGGGTCCGTCAGGCTGAAGTGGGGAGACAAAATCAGGATGAGATATGGGGTTCACCAAGTCTGTGGGGGCTTCTGGACTTATGGGGTTGAGATGAACAGCTGGGAAGCAGTCAGCATCTGTGGGCACACTGTGATCAAGATCAGAGGTCAGCAGCAGGCTCTCAGCCTGCCAGGAGCAGGTAGCTGGTTCATGGCATCAGTCACAGAGATTTGGGATCTGAGGTGGTCTGACTCCACCTCGGACATGTTATTCTCCGAGTGACAGAGCAGGAATGAATCCCAGGAATATGCTGAACTTCCTTCCCCAAGTGTGACCAAGCTACTGTACTTTGGGGTATTGTTTTCTGAATCCTGACTCTGCCAGAGGGTGGGAGATTAAACCCTGCATATTCTGGTGGCTGTTACCTTGGTGAGCTTAGGTATCCCTTTATCTGGGCTTTGTTGAGATATGCCCTCCGCACTCTAGAGCCTGTTAGCACACCACTAGCTGGATGCTGATCTATGATGGCACGTGGGGGGCATGGGAAGAATGGAGGAACTTTGGATTGGGCAAAGGGAAGGATGGAGAGGGGTTATGGGCGTAGGAAAGATGGTGGAATGAGATGGACATCATTACCTAGGTACATGTATCATTGCATGAATGGTGCGAGTCTACACCATGTACAGAGAATTGAAATGTCGTGCTCCATTTGTGCATGGTGAATTGAAATGCATCCTGCTGTCATGTTCAACTAAGTAGAACAAATAAAAGTAATAAAAAATAAAGTAAAATAAAAATGGCTGGGGCTATAGCTTTGTAGTATCAGTACCCCTGGATTCTGATAAGATAAATGCTTACATGATCCCATTTTCATGGGTAGAGTTTTGCTCAACTGTATACTTAAAAATGGTTAAGATAAAAAAAAAAATTGTGTTACATGTATCTTACCACAATAAAAAATAATTGAAGGAGGAGAAAAAAAAAAAAAGATGGGCAGAGTGCCTGAGGGGCCTCTTTGGATTTAGAAGGCTGCATGCACCCTGCTCAGGTCTGCAGGTCAGTGAGGGTATATCTCAGAAGAGGACCAGTGTGTTGCTCCCCTGGGTAGTGTGGGAAGCTGGTCGTACTTCCTACGATCCTTGGGATCTTATTTGACTGCAAGTGGGAGTAAGCTGGGCGCAGTGGCTTAGCTAAGTACACACCTTCTTTCTCTCATGAAACAAGCCAGCTAGAAGTTGCCTGTTGCTGGCATTGGCTCAGCTGCTTGTCAACATCAGGGTCAAGTCTCTGAGCTTGCCCTGGTCTTTCCTTCATGATCGTAGGGTGGCTGCCATAATGTTTGGGGGCTCCATGACCTGTTTAAGGGACAAGGGAGGGAAAACAGGGATGCCGAGTGCTTATTTCACTTTCATTAGATGAAAAGCTTCTGCCGAGTACAAGGCTTTGCAGGGTCAGATGCACAGAGGTATGTAGGGGGTGATGTGACAGCCATCAGCGTCAGCCACCAGTCCAACGTACACCGTCCCTTTCTTCTTTGATATCAAAGCCCAGTTTTGTTTGGGAGCAAAATGATAAGCTCACGTGAGTGTTTGCTTTCCCAGTGTCCTCGTAGCTAGGCTCAGCCAGGTCGCGGGTTTCCATCTATGGAAAGCATTTAGAAGACTCCCTCTGGTGGCGCACTTTCTGTCCCCCAAACAAAAGGTAAATGAGCACACAGCATCTCTGTTTTCCCTCTCCTTCCCCCTCTCCCTGGCTTGATCAAGAGCATGCTGCCTGACCATGAAGGAGGGACCAAGACAGCCCAGAAGGCTCCATTCTGTAGGTTTCAACTTCAGAGATGCCATTTGACTCGGATTTCCCTATGTGCCCACGCCGTCTTCCTCAGCTCCTTCATTAAGTCCTTTCACCAGCAATCAATTCATTCATTCTCCAGTGCCCTGTGTTCATGTTTTTCCTTCCATTAAAATGTAAGTGGCTGCTTGAAGCCAGATATGCCTCAGGTGCAGAGTAGCTGCTCAGGAAACACTGGGTAAATGCTGGGTGACTTTTCCAGCAGGCAGGAGCTCTCATTTTTAAGCCCCACCTTCCTGGTTTAGCCACAAGGATTGAATGTCTCCCTGGGCCAGTTTTCAGGTCCTGCTTCTTCCCTTGCTCAGTGGGACTTTGGTCAAATCACTCCATTGCTCTCCTGGGTTTTAGATTTCTGTTCAGTTAATGAGTCCTCTCAGTCACATAACTGATGCCCTGGGCTCTGGTATCTCTAGGTTTTTCTTTTGATCATAGGGTATTTGGGGAGCTTTTCTGATCACGGCTCTCCTGTAATAATAAATTTATGTCATGATCCATGGTGCTCTTGGTCAGGGATATATCGTCTTACATTTTTTTAAATGTGAATTTATTTTCAGGACCTATTAATGGATGGTGACTTGAACTTTGAAGAACTCTGAATATGGTGTTTTTTTTTCATGCAATACTCTATTTAATACTCTATTTAAATATATTGCACTTGGAAGAATGCTTCTACACTAATGGTAATATTGATTATAATATATTATTAACACAGTGTTACATAATGTATACAATGATGTAATGTACAACTAAATATAATAATAATAATAATATAATAATAAAATAAAAGCAATGTATGTGTAGCTCTTCAGAGCTCCCAGAGTATCTCGTTTATTTATTGGGCCAACTCTTTAATGGAATTAAATCCATTTTTCCTTTAAGAAAACAAGCTCAGAGAGCAATTAGTATGTTGAAGACCATTTTGCAAGTCAGCGCCAGAGCCAGGGCTTGAACCAGGACTCTAAACTCCCCGTTCAGACTTCTTTCTCCTCATTAAATGCCAATTAAAGGTACAGAAATTTAGATGAATCATTCTCTGTTCTGGCTAGCATGTATGTCTGCTGTAGCGTCCCCTCTGACTCAGCAGAACAGAGATCTAGGAGGTGAGGTGGCATGCACAGACCGGCGACAGATGGTTGGAAAGACCCGAAGGAACTCAAGCAAGCTCTCTGACTTTTTTGAGTCTACTTCCTTGTTTGTTCACTGGGGACAGTTGTAATTGTTCTAGCAGGACGTGGGGCTTGCAGCTATGGGGCTGATGAAGGGCCTTGAGCAGCCTGAGCCTGCATTTACACAGACCTGTCCCCACCAGGACGCTGTCCTTCTGCTGGGCACAGACTAGAAATCCCTCAGATCCCATTCACCTGTCTACAAGAATTCATCAGACCTTTCCTTCCACTTCTGCTGGAAGTGCTCACAGCTCTTCCTGGGTTCCATTAATGCTTCCCATATGCAACAGCGCCTGGCACACAGCGGGTGGTCATTAATTAATTTAAAAAGCAAACATTTCCTGTATGTTACGGGCCTTGGCTGTGCTCTGGTAGGTACTCAATAGCAGTGAATTGTCTGGGACAAGATCAGCAATCCTCCCCAGCCACCAAGTTTGCAGAAGGAATCAGAACACACATCTCACGGGGAGAATGTCACATGATGAGAGTCTCCTAAGTGACTTTGCAGGGATCCCTATGGATTCAGGATTCGGTGGGGAATGCCACTCATCCCTGCACATCATCACCTACGGAGTGAGCCATGCCTAGAGGAGTGGCTGAGTTGCCTTTCATAGTCAGGGGACTAGATCCTGAGCAAGGTCATCATCCAGGAGAGAAAGGACAGTGTTTTGTCCATCATCATAGGGAGAGGCCAAGTGACACAGGGGCACAGCAAGGACCCTAGGGCAGAATGGCCTGGGTTATGGCTGGTCCTTCCCCTTCCCTCCTTCCTCCTCCCACCTGCAGTGTTCACCGAGTGCCTCTGTAGTGTTGGTCTAAAACAGTGCTTCTAACATGAAGCTTGTTTCCTATTGGGAAAACAGAGCAAGTGAGCAGAACAAGAATTCCAGATCAGGTCATTGTTTGGATATGGTTTGTTCACGTGCTGGGGGCTTGGTCCCCAGAGTGACACTATGGAGAGGGGAAGAACCTTTAAGAGGCAGGCCCTAGTGGGAACTGAGAAGGTCACTTGGGCACCACCACTGGAAGGGATTAAAGGCTGTCTGTTTTCAGTGGGCGAGGTCTGGAGGGACCAGTTTGGGTACCTCAGGAGTGGGTGGTTATAAAGTGAGTTTAGGCCTCTCAGCTGCTCTCTTGCTTCCTCTTTCACCATGTGACCTCTCTCTTCTATGTGCTCCTGCCACGTGATGTTTTCAGCCATATTATGATGCAGTATATTACACAATATATTATTATAAGGCCCACACCCATGCAATTACCCAAGCTTGGATTCTTCAACCTCAAAAGCTATGAATTAAATAAACTTTTTTTTCTATAATGTTCCTAATCTCAGGCATTTTGTTATAGCAACACAAAACAGACCAAGACAGATAGTTACCATTAACAAAGCAGAAGAGTGAAATAAGATAGAGAATAACTGAGTATTAAGAAGGATGTTAATTTGCTGGAATGGTCAGAAAAGGCCTTTCTGGGGTAGTGGCATTTGGGCTTAGTCTAGAATGATGGGAAAAGGGGAGACAGACACACAGTTCCAGGAAGACCATTTTGGGCTGAAGCAATAGCAAAGGAAAAGGCCCTGATATGTGTACAAGCCTCGTGTGTATAGGCTTGTGTAGAACAATACAGAGCTCAGAGACTTTGGAGCATATGGAGAAGAGGGAAAGTGATAGGAGGTAAGATCAAAGAAAGACCCAGGAGCTAGGCTGTATGGGCAAGACAGACTACACAGCTAGCAGTGCCTAGGGGAAAATGCTAAAAATTATTTAAAATATCAAGACAGTGATAGCAGAGAATTAAAAACAAGTTTGGGGTCCTCCTCGACATGAGTGTCCAGGTGGCAAGCCTAGCCAGCTGGCCCTGGGTGCAGGGCCCCGTGGGAACCTAACTTGCCATTTACTTTCTCTGGCGGGAAGACCCTGGGGGTCAGAATCAGGGGGTTCAGTGAGCAGTTTTCCCTACATCATGGACTGCTCCGGGGAAGTGTGTGGAGGTGGGAGCAGGGCTAGTGGCTTGGAGGGGGCTGCCATCATCAGAGGAAGAAGTAATGGTGGCCTGAAATCTGGCGTGGCAGTGACCAGCCCTGGGAGCTGCAGCACTGTTTGGAGGTGGAGAATTAAGGACTGAGGAGTTGCATGGAGCTTGAGGAACAGCGAGGACTTGAGGGCCCCTAGGTTTTTTGTCTGGGCTCTTAGGCAGATCTTGATGCCATTAACCAAAACAGGAAAGACTGGGGGAGAAACGCCTGTGAAAGAAGACAGGAGCTAGCCATGCAGGTCCCAATCAACATGCGCGTTACACATCCCAGAAGGGACGGAGGCTAGAAGGCAGCGTGGAGCAGGGTTGAGAACCAGGCGCAACTTTTTCAGCACATGGATGGTGTGAAAGTCACGGTTCGTGGAGACTGTATGCACACACAGTCGACATTCACCAGGAACCCGCAAGGCCACACTGCTGTGTTGAGTCCAGCTTTGCCTCTGCCAGCCGTGGGCCCTTGGACAGGTTTCGTAGCCTCTTTGCACCCAAACAGTAAGAATAAAACACGCACCTAACCCAGGGCAATTATGGAAATTAAGTGGGATGATATGTTTAAGGTTAACCATGGCATGGGGCAAGAAAGAGGCATAACACCAGTTACTGTTATTATTAATATAAATTGGCCTCTCTGCATGAGATCACTGTGCCCCAAATGTATGCATATTGGAGTTTAGTATTCGGATAGAGCAGATTAAGTTATGCAATAGGTGGGAAGTGTCCAGGAATCCCCTCCTGTGCCACCTGAAGTCAGGGTTTCCACTTCCTTTAAAGGTAGAGTAGAATAAGAGGCCCGACTCTTGCATTAAATTTTCCCAATTTTTTTATCTTCCACATAATTACTATAGAAAACCTCTGCTGCATCTCCTTATTTTTCTTTCTTATAGATTTTTAGGTCCTGGCTAAGAGTCCAGACCCCCTGGTATATAAAAGTAAGTAAAATAAATCTTTAAAAGCCAGAGGCAGTCTTAGCTCTACTATGTGTTATGTATTTCTGTAGTGTCTGTTGTGACATTTCCTTTGTCATCACATATGTTAGTAATTTGAGTTTTCTCTCTCCTTCTCTTTGTTAGCATGGCTAAGGGTCTGTCGATTTTATTTATTTATTTTCAAAGAACCAGATTTTTGTTCTGTCAGTTTTTTCAATTGTTTCACTTGTTTCAATTTCATTGATTTCAGCTCTGATTTTAATTATTTCCTGTCTCCTACCGCTTTTGTGATGATTTGTTCTTCTTTTTCTAGGGCTTTGAGATGTAATGTTAAGTAATTTATTTGTTGACTTTTTCTTCTTTTGAGGAATGAACTCCACACAATGAACTTTCCTCTTAGAACTGCTCTCATAGTGTCCCAGAGATTTCGATATGTTGTATCTGTGTTCTCATTCACCTCTAAAAAGTTTTTAATCTCCTCCTTGATGTCTTCAGCAACCCCTTATTCATTCAGTACCATATTATTTATTCTCCAAGTGTTGGAGTAGCTTTTATTTCTTATTTTATCATTGATTTCTATTTTCATTATGATCTGATAGAATGCAGGGTATTATCTCTGGATTTTTGGTATTTGCTAAGAGTTGCTTTGTGGCATAATATATGGTCTATTTTAGAGAAGGATCCATGTGCTACTGAGAAGAAAGTGTATTCTTTCATTCAAGGATGAAATATTCCTTACATATGTCAGTTAAGTCGAAGTTATTGATTTATTATTGAGTTCTATAGTTTCTTTGTTCAGCTTCTGTTTGGAAGATCTATCTGGTGATGAAAGAGTTGTGTTAAAGTCACCCAAAATTATTGTGTTGTGGTCTATTTGACTCTTTAACTTGAGAAGAGGTTGTATGATGAATGTAGATGCTCCATTGTTTGGGGCATATATATTTATAATTGTTAAGTCTTGTTGGTGTATGGTTCCCTTGAGCAGTATGTAGTGTCCTTCTTTATCCTTTTTGATTGACTTTAACTTGAAATCTACTTTGTTTGCTATGAGGACGAATACCCCTGCTTGCTTCCGCAGTCCATGTGAGTGGCATGATTTTTCCCAACCTTTCACCTTCAGTCTTTTCTATGAGATGAGTCTCTTGGAGGCAGCATATTGTTGGGTCTTTTTTTGATCCAATCTGCTAGCCTATGACTTTTGATGGGTGAGTTTGGGTCGTTAACATTCTGGGTTACTATTGAGACATGATTTGTATTCCTAGCTATTTTTGTTATTTTGGGTATTTAATATGACTTGGTTTCTCCTTTGAATAGATTTTCCTTTAGTGTAATACCTCCCTTTGCTAATTTTCATCATTTTTTTTCATTTCCTCTTCATGGAATATTTTGATGAGGTTGTTCTGTAGTGCAGGCTTTCTAGTTGTAAATTCTTTTAACTTTTGTTAATCATAGAAAGTTTTTATTTCATCATCAAATGTGAAGCTTAGTTTTGTTGAACATAAGATTCTTGGTTAGCATCCATTTTCTTTCAGAGCTTGGTATATGATGTTCCACCATCTCTTGGCTTTGAGGGTCTGGGTTGAAAAATCTGGTGAGGCACTAATTGGTCTCCCCCTATATGTGATCTGATTCCTCTCTCTTGCACCTTTTAGGGGTCTATCCTTATTCTGTGTGCTTGGCATTTTCATTATAATGTATCTTGGTGTAGATCTGTTGAAATTTTGTACATTTGGTTTCCTATAAAGCTCTTGTATTTGGTTTTCCAATTTCTTCTTCATGCTTGGGAAATTTTCTGATATTATCTCATTGAAAAAATTGTGCATTCCTTTGGTTTGAAACTCTGTACCTTCCTCTATCCCCCAAACTCTTAGATTTGGTCTTTTGATGTTTCCCCGTCATTCTTGGATGTTCTGTTCATGGTTGCTTACTACCTTCACTATGTGATCAACTTTATTTTCCAGATTGTATACTCTGTCTTCATTATCTGACATTCTTTCTTCCAAGTGATCTAGTCTGTTGGTTATGCTTTCTATTGAGTTTTTTTATTTGGTTTATTGTATCCCTCATTTCAAGGATTTCTGACTTTTTTTTCCCCCAGAGTCTCTATCTCTCTCTTGAAGTAATCTTTCGCTACCTTTTGCAAGTAATCTTTTGCTCTCTTATCTCTTTGTTGGAGTGATCAGTTTTTCCCTGTATTTGCTCATTTAGATCATTCTTTAATTCACAGATCATTTTCATTATAAACCTCTGAACTCCCTGTCTGACATTTCATTGACTTCGCTGTCCATGGTTCTGTTATTATAGTATCGAGGTTTGTTTGGGGCACTTTCCTCCCTTGTTTTTTCATGTTGTCTGTGTGTCTTCCTTTCATGCAGTGTGAATCTGAGATACTTCAGTTTCTTCCCCATGTTCTTGTAGTACCCATGCAGATTGTCTGTACCTCACCTTGATGTTGGCTTCCAGACCCTGCTGGTGTCCCTCAGTGGTTGCTACTTCATCTAAAGGTGGTGGCAGCAACAGCTGAGGTAACTCGAGATAATAGTTACGGTGCCCCAAGATGGAATCAATGTCTTGCAGAGATGGGGCTGAAAGGGTGGGCCTCACACTCCCTTTGGGATGCCTGCTTTGAGGTGCAGTTGCTTGTAGGCCCTGTCTACTGTCAAAAAGTTAGGGGCTACTGCTTGGGAAGGCTATGGCTATGGCTGCAGTGTCCCAAGATGGGAAGGGGTTAGGCTTAGGCTCCCAGGTAGGGGTGGGGGTGAACTCGACCTACCCTGGACCTGGGTCCTGCACAGGTCGGTGCGGGTGGATCTGGGCCAGGCCTGGGTTCCCGGGGTAGCCTGCTGGTGGGAAGAGGTGTTTCTGTGCCAGAGACTGGGCTCCAGTAGTGTCTGCCCTGCCTGTGGAGGGCTGGCCCCGGGCCTTCCGTGAGCCTGGGTCCCGCCTTAAGGTATGTTTTTATATACTTATTGTTTTATTCAGCTTTTTCTCCACTGTAACTAAAAGAGTGGACCAGTACAACTGTAGAGGAGGAAACGTTTATTTGGGGGCTCACAGTTTCAGAGGTCTCAATCCACAGACAGCAGGCTCCATTACCAGGGCTCAAGGTGAGGCCAAACATCATGGCAGAAGCGTGTGGCAGAGGGAAGAGGTTCACATGATGATCAGAAAGCAGAGAGAGACTCTACTTGCCAGACAGAAATATACACCCCCAAAACCACCACCCCAATGCCCCACCTCCTCCAACCACCTGCCTTCAGTCACCTCTCAATTAATCCCATCAGGTGATTAATTCACTGGTTGGGGGAGGGCTCTCATAACCCGGTCATTTATTCTCTGAACCTTCTCACATTGTCTTTTAGGGGACAGACACCTAGCAACCAAACCATAACATTTATTATACCTGTGTGGTTTGAGAAGCAATGCACAATTTTGTTTTGTGTATGTTCACACACACACACACACACACACACACACACACGGTTTTATACTCGGAATCCTTTCCCAATGTGCTTTTCTCATTTCGTCATTCTGCTGGATATACATCTAGTTCATTGGTTTTAACAAATATCACATTTCACAAGTGTGTCACAGTGTGCTGGTTTCTTTATTGATGAAGAGGTAGTTTTCCCTTCTCCCCTTCTCTCCCCCTTCCTCTTCCTTCTTCCTTCCCTCTTTCCTGGTCTCCCTTCTTTCCTTCTTTTCTACTTGTTACAGATGACGCTGGCTTATTGCCCTTGCCGTTGGCACATGGCCAATGTGTCCCCCAGAGCACACTAGCGACGGAGTTGAGGACACTGAAGCGTGCTCATTTTAAACATTACTGGATATGGCCCTATTTGCTTCCCTAAGTGGCCTTCCCAGTTTATGTGAAAGCTCCCATTTCTCCCTGGTCTCACAAATATTAGCTCTTTACTAGTCCACTGAGTAGGAGAGGTAAATCCTTGTTGCTTTAATTTTCTTTTTTCTTTCTCTGATTTCTGGCGGGACACCCCTCTTTACAGATGCTCATGTGGCTATGTCACCCCGGCTGCGTTTTTATCACTTGCAGTCAAATGGCAGCCCCGACAGGCCGTCATTCCTGACCAGTGCTAACTGGCTTGTCGAGTTTGACATGGAAGCTCCAACGGGGGAGAGGAATAAAGAAAAGAAGACACTGAGGACTCCCACAATTTACATTTTATACTTGATCCCTCAAGACCAGACCCCACAACACTGCATGTCTCCAGATTTGTTTCTGTTTTGTTTCTGACATGTGGACCCCCACCACTGCCCACCTCCAGGTGGTATCATTGGAGGACAGGTCTGACTTCTGGACATAACAGAAACCTCTGGGCATTTCAATCCTGCAAAGATTTATCTTGTGCCCACTATGAACAACACACTGTGTTTTCCATCAAATAAGACTTATTCCCTTTGAGGGCCAATTAACACAGTGATTAAAGGAAGGAACAGATGCATCCTGCCCACCTTTCTCTCCTGAGAAGCCCAGAGCCTTAAGAAGCTCTTTCTCAGCTCCCAGCCAGTGCTGGCCTTGCAGCCCAACCAGCTGAGTCACCAGAAGAAGTCCCAGACTCTGCTGCCTTCTGTCCCCAACACCTGGCCGTATTCTTTCCTGGGATCCCCCTCAGGTAGCATCCTGTTGGTTTCTGTGTATCACCAGGAGAGTCCCCGCGGAGGACTTCAACCACATTTGGGCATTAAAAAAAAAAAAAAAAAAAAAAAAAAAACACAGATGGCGACGTGGTTGCAGGCTAATTGCAGCATATTTATCTGATAAGTGATTCTCATTATGTGCTCATCAAATGATTATGGAAACAAGTGGTGACTGCATCCTTGCGCCTGTCAGGACTGCTTAATAAAAATGGAGACAAAATTAAAGAGAGGAAAGTTGCTGAGCTAAGAGTGGTCTTGGGACCAGGAGACAGGAGGTAGAAAGAAAAGAGCACTTGTAGATGATTATAGGATGGCCCAGGGCCCAACTGGCTGTGCCTTCTGGGGAGGCTTGTCTCTTCTCAGGGCCAGAGCACCCAAACCTCAAGGGGAGGAGCGGAAAGAGCTGCAGAGCCAGGCTCTGGCCTTTCTTCTCCTTGCCCTTGGCCTCTACTGTAGGGAATTTCCTCCGAAGGGTTTGTTCTTGTGCTTGGGATGCTACACACACTGTTGGTGGGCTGGCTTTTATCCTGAGTCCTTAGCTCCCTGGACTTTTCTCCAGCCTGGAATCCAGTCCAATCTAGAGATGAAGAACATGGGCTGATGACAGACCTCTTAGGTCCAATCACAGGGCCACCATCTATCAGCCATTCCTTATACTAGTGACCTGACCTTTTTGAGTCTCAGTTCAAACAATTGGAAAACCATGGATGATGGAGGTGTGGGCTTTTTTCCCCCACATTCTTTTATTGGTGCATTATAGCTGTGCATACTGATGGGATTTGTCACATATTCATACATGCATATATCAGGGCAATATACTTTGCCCAAGATTACTCCCAGAGCTTCCCCCTCCCTCTCATCCCACCACCTCCCAACCCTTGGTCCATTTCCTCTACTGATCTCCCTTTGATTTTAATGAGATCTGCCCCCAACTTTCTTTTCCATTTTCCTCTCTAGCTTCTGCATATAAGAGAAAACACACAACCCTTAACCTTCTGACTTTGACTTACTTCACTTAACATAATGGTCTCAAGTTTCATCCAGTTTTCTGCAAATGACATAGTTTTATTTTTAATTTATGACTGAAAAAAATTCCATTGTGTATGTATACCTGCTGGGAGCCATTAGCCAAGTAGGTATGACAATTTCCTTGCCAGCGTACCCCATGTTGCTTAGTGGAAGGACTCGTGGAAATAGGACATTTTGCAGTGACATTGCATGTAGGTGACCTTGCTCAAGGACCAGGGCGGATCCAAGTTTAGGGCGTTCCCGGTTTAGGATAATCGGGTTTAGGGCATTCCAGTTTAGGGCGTTCCAGGTTTAAGATTATTCCTGCTGGGAATAGGGCGTATCCTGCTGCCTGAGTTCCCCTTGAATTCTCACGGGATTCAGACAGTATTTTTTAGGAGACAGAAGCCCAGTGGGAGTGGATTTGGGCAGAGAACGTGGATTTCCCCAGAACGTGATTGTAGACGGCTGGTGTGAGTTCGGGAATAAAGAGTTGCTGTTTGAATCTACAAGCTGTGTGGTGGCTCGTGATTCTGTGCCCAGCCAGACTGCGGCATATACCACATTTTCTTTATGCATTCATTCATTGATGGACACATAGCCTGGTTCCATAGGTTGGTTCTTGCATGTATTGCTACAGTATGATGATTTCAGTTATTCAGGATAGATAGTGAGGAGTGGCACAGCCAGGTCAGATGGTGGTTCCATGCCTAGTCTTTTGAGGAATCTCCATACTGATATCCATAGTTATTGTACTAATTTTCAATCCCTCCAACAGCGTAAAAGTGTTTTCTTTGTTTCCTCTCCGGCTTTTTTTATTGCTAGTACTCTTGACTGCCATTCTGATTGGTGTAGATGAAATCTCAGTGTAGTTTTGATCTGCATTTCCCTAATTGCAAATGATGCTGAACATTTTTTTTCATATATTCATTGACAGTGTGAAGTTTTTTGAGTTCTTTATATAGTCTAGGTATTAATCCTCTGTCAGAGAGTAGCTAGCAAAGATTTTCTTGAGGGTCTCACACCTCGTAAGTATTGGCACTGAAATCACTTACTCGGTCATTCATCCAACAACTGTTGAGCCTCAGTGCACTCTGAGGAACCAAGGAGTCAGGCCACAACTACGGGACTTGAGGAGTCCCCTGAGGAGGGAGGTGCTGCCATCTGAACATGAAGGACAAGTACGATTTGTCCACTGATAAAGGGGGACTCAGAGCTAGAGATTCTGCACCAAGCACAGAAGCACAGGATGGGTAGTATATTTGGGAGCTGAGAGTCCTGAAGAATTTCTTATGACCACACTGGATTATGTCCTCTGGTTAAAATGGTGCCAAACTGGGGGATGACTGGGGCCAGGGCTGCCTTTCCTGGACTAGGCCAATGCTAACACTGCAGGTACCCGACACCTATTGGTGGACAGAAGGCCTGACTCCTGCCCTGGCTGTACTGATAACCAGGTCAGAATGGAGGCAGTGACCACCAAGGACAGCCCTCCACAGTTCCCATGCCATATTTCAACCTCTCAGAACCTGAGAGGCTCTTGCTTTTGTGGTTTACTACGTTTAGAATTTTCCATCCTCTCCTGCTCCCCAAAGGACTGGAGACATCAGCCTCTTCCTCCTGGAATCCCATTGTCATAGGTCAGACGTTGGGGGGTGGAGCTTGGGGCACCATTAAAGAGGCAAGAGTGGATTCTCTTCTATCTGCACTCAAGCACTCCCAAGCTCCAACCATCCTGGTGTCCACTCCAGGTCCTCCAGGGGGGAAACCCTCGTGCTGAGCTCCTTGGGCTTGTTTTTTTTAGGTTTTTTACCTGTTCTTCCCCGGCCTTTCCTCTACCCTCCCCTGTATTTCATCCTCCATATCTGCCAGTGTTCTGGAACTTCTCTTTATTGGCTGACTTTGAGAGTGGCCTGTTCTTCCTGAGCTTCCTGAACTGGCTGGTTCTTTCTGGACCTGAAAGTGAGGCCTCCTCTCTATATCCAAGGCCACTTTCTCAGGCCACAGCCCTTCTCAGGTCCTGTGGTTGTGGCCTGGAGAAGCCAGCAGTGCTTCAATCATTCAGTGTTTGTGATGCTATTGTTTTTCTTTCTAGATTGGAGCTTGGTCATGAGAAGTATTACTAGTAATGAGGGGATGAAAGTCTCTGGGCATGCAGGAACGCCACCATGAGTGGAAGAGAGAACACACCGTTCTCAAATTCCAGAGTAACTTGTACATCCGTCAGTTAATATCCCACCACCCAAGCTCTTTGCTGGGCAAAGAGCTGTTTCTTGACTATATAGTGTTACAGAAGCAGCACCTAGTCTTTGGAGAGGGTCTGTGGCTTCCCGGGATGAACATCCATTCAGTTAACGGAGGTGGGAATCCAGCTCTGGTCCTTTGATCCTCCAGCCTGTGCTGTTTTCCACTAAATGAGGCGTCTACAGTTGGAAGAGCCAGGGCCACCCAGGGCCGGCAGCTCATCCTGCTGCTGTTTGAAACAGGCAAAGCCACACACACGTCAAAGAAAGCTGCTTCCTTTCTGGCCGCTCTCTTTTCAGCAGGCAGAGTTCAGAGGGAAGCGGTTCTTGTAATCCTCTGGCAACTTCTGGCCCTTGTGTATTGATCTGACAAGTCTCTGGAGTACTTCACCTCCCGAGGGCGTGAGGTACCATTCTGAGCACATCGATAAATGAAGGACTTTTACCATCAGCGAGTTACAAACGGGAACTGTCAGGCATAGGAGAAGGTGGGAGGTGACAGTCCTAAGGACCAGGGCTGGTGCAGCCTTTCCTAAGCCCTGGGGAACTATTCCTCCTTCCTTGATCCACTCTCTCTAGGAGGAAAGATGCTTTCTTTTTTTTTTTAAGTAGTGGGAATTGAACTCAGGGGCACTTTACCACTGGGCCTTGATCCACATCCCCAGATCTTTTTATTTATTTATTTTGAGACAGGGTCTTGCTTAAGGTCTCACTAAGTTGCTGAGGCTGACCTTGAGCTTGTGATCCTCCTGCCTCAGCCTCCCAAGTCACTGGACTTACAGGCATGTGCCACAGGGCTGGGCAAAGAGCTGTTTCTTGACTAGAGTCTGGTGCCCATGGGTAGCCTCGTTGTCTTATTCACAATGTCCCTGTTTTGGGGAAGCCCTGCACTGACAAGCATCCAGAACCACTTCTGGGTCCTGGGCCTGGGCTCCTGTTCCTCCCACACCTCTGCAGCTCAGATCATCCGTTCCCTCCATTTCCTTCCGACCTCTCCTTGTGCTGCTTCTCCCAGGATGGGGCTGCATTCAAGGGCAGGAGCTGGTGAAGAGAGATGGGGAGGGAGGAGTGCTCCAGAAGGTCCAGCCAGACCCTCCCTCTTCTAGACTTCAGCTGCCTCTCTCTGTCCTGCCAATGTCCCTGTCCTGATAGGAAGGCAAAATTAGGGCTCACTCTGGACAAGGAGCCTGTTTGTCACATACCTGTTCTGTGCTGGGTCCTGTACCTTAGATTCACAGGATCCTCAGAAATATGCAAAGCCAGCTCTGATTGCACACATTTTATGGATGAGAAAGGAGAAATACTGAGGTAGCCAGGTGCCAGAGCTCCTGAGAGGTGATGGGCAGCATGCCCGTCCGTCCCAGCCTTCCTGGGACTCAGCCTTTCCAAGTGCCGCTCCAATCCCCTCCTGCCCCATATCTGGGGCCCTCCAATAAGGGGATCTCCATCCCAGGCAACAGGCCTCTGGAACCCTTTTCCTTGCGCTGGTCCCCAGATTTTGACTCCCACCTGGAGGTACTCCCCAAGCACTTTGTCTTGTCTTGTCTGTGGGAGGTTGTGCTGGGCTGAGGACCCACAGCCACGTGGGAGTCCAGCCAGACCCTGAGCTGCTGGTGTTTTTCACTGCTTTGCTGTTCCCTGTGGAGAGAGTCCCCAGATAGAGGGCAGTGCTGGGGCAGGGCTGTCACTGTGACGTGGGTTTGTGACTCCTACTTGTTTAGGGCTCCTCTCCCTGATGTCAGGACCTGGTGCTGGAAGCATATCCATGCTGGTGGAACTGCTTCCCCTCCTCTCCTCTGGCTTCTCCAGAGAAGGAAGGCTTCGCCCACCCCTCCAAACCTGTGTGTCCAGGCATCCCTGGAGTGTAAGAGACAAATCAAACCAGGTGGACCTGAGAGGGCTGGACCTTGGTCTCTTGACCTGTGGCTTCCTGGGCCTGCTTCCTATTGGCGATGTGCTCCATGTGTCCAGAGGCAGCACAGGCAGGTCTAGGTCTGGAAGGACCCGGGTTGCAGTGTCAGCCCAGTCTCTCCCTCATGCTGTGCTGGTGGGTGTCACCTTTACTTTCCTTGTCTGTAAAATGGTGACAATAATTAGGGAACCAGAGAGACTTTTTTGTGAGTCACTTAGCACAGGTAGGCTACGATGATTATCACTATAACCATTGTTGGTCTAGAGTGACCCAGTTTTTGTGGCAAGGAGTGTGGAGGAGGAGCTGGGTCCTGGCTGGAGGCACCCTAGGACAGAAGCCGACAGGAGACAGGCACAGCCCTGCCAGGGCCCTGAGGAGGCATGGGGAACCAGAGTGGCCCAGGGAGCCCGGTTCGGCTGAAGCAAGTGTGAGAGGCTACTCAGAAGTACTGGTCTGGGGTTCAGAGCCAAGACAGAGCTGTAGGGTGCTCCAGAAACTCCAGAGTTTATTTAACCTTTACCAAGGGTTATGAATCCAGAGCACTGCCCACATAGCCTTTACTCATATGGTCCTCAGAATCACCCCTGAGGTAGGTCCTGCTAGGTTCCCCTTGTGCAATTGAGGACACAGAGAGGTCAAGGGACTTCCCCAAGGTCAAATAGTTGGGAAGCAGCAGGCTGAGGATGTCCACCAGGTCTTGAACAGAGTTTGACTCCCACATGGTGGTACTCCCCCAGCCTTATAGATTTGACTTCTCAACTTATAGTCTTTTTCCTTTACCAAAAGATGGTCAAAGGTCCAGCAGAGTCAGGTGAGTAGGTGAAGTTAGTCATCAGCAGTTGTGATCCCTGGCTGGTCAGAGCTACTCTGATGCTGAGGAGCAGGGACAACAGACATTGGAGGCCCTGAGCCTGTGGTCCAGTTGCTCACGGTGTGGAGACGTGAGGCTGATTTGCAGGAGATAAACAGTGAGGCCTCCCAGGCCAGGGTGCTGGGCAGGGAACCCCTCTGTCCTATTCACCTTTCCCTGAACACCTCCAAACCATAATAAAGAGTTTTAATAAAAATAGCATCAGGGCCAGGCTCCTAGGCACAGTTTTCTCCCATATTTAAGGTCCTCAGGCCCATGTTCCCTAGCAGCAGACCTTGACACAGGGTGTGACACAAGTCGTTTATTTGGGAGCCAATCCAAGGAAGTGATCTTGGAGAAGAGTTGGCCAAGGGGAAGAGGCCAGTATGTGGTGCCCTGGGAGGGGCTTTCTGAGGGTCGAACACCGAGGGGTGCAGGTGTTGGCCGTTCACCCACCGGCTCCTTCCCATCAGGACTTCTCCTGGGACTCTGCCCTCTTTGATCCTCATAACTGCCTGCTATGTAGGGCAGTGCTCTGAGGCCAGGGAGATCCCTAGGGCCAACTCCTAAGGGCTTGGAACTAGAAGCTTCGGATGGGGACGGTGACTGCCAAGCCACTGTGGATAGGACAGCAGCATCTGATGCAGTCTCTCCTGTAGAAGTGCTTCAGCTGCCACCGTGAGCTCCCAAAGGGGAAAGGTCCAGAGAGGCCCAGGCTGCAGCACACCCACGGCAACAGGGGCATGCCTCTGGTGGGCTGCTCCACTTCTCCATCTCTCATTGGTTCATCTTGCAAAAGTGCCACACACTCATGAGGATACTGAGATCAGGCAGAATACTACATGGGCAGTGTCTGAGCCCTGGAGGGCACTCGGTCGATGTAGCTATTAATATTGTTATCCTCACTCAAAGACCAGATCATGTCACCTAAACCATAAACCACCTGGGTGAGACAGCGATGGGGCCTGGGGGACTATTATGTGTCAAATGGAAGTTGGGTCTTGTGTTGAGCCTTACGAAGTCACAGAATATTTTTAAATGCGCAAAATAAATCAGCATTGCAAAGAAAAAAAATAAGGAAGCAGAGAAAACTTTTTCTAAGCTTCTATTTTACCTGTGTTCTTTACAGACTTAGTCTCAATTTGGACATCCTCATGTGCTCATTAACAATTGGTAAATCTTTAAAGAAATGTTTGTTTTTGTCCTTTACCCATTTTTAATTGGGTGTCTTTTTAGTATTGAATTTAACAGCTTTTTATATATTGAGTCTAATGTTAATTTTCATTTGATACATAATGAGAGTGGACATTTTTCAAGACTTTCCTTACAGGCTGTGATTGGTGACAGCTGGATGGAAGTCCAGGGGTGAGGATATCTGAGGTGGCACCAAGAGCTAAGGCAAAGGTGCCCGTGAGGCCACTAGGAAAAGGCCATCCTTCATGGACCTTCGCTTCCTTCATTTCACAAATTGTTGAGCACATTTCCTGTTCCAAGAACCATATTACAAAGCAGGATAGTGCACGTGGCCTAGTCGTGTGGAACATACCCCCCAGAGAGGCTGAGGGAGAGGCATGATGTCATAAGTGCTTGTGGATTGGGATATGTGTCACCTGGAAGCAAACAGGACACAGGGTTAGCCACGCTGCCCTGTCCAGAAAGTGACCCCAGCAAGGTTCCCAGGAGCAGGCCCTGTGCGGAGCGTGCGAGTAGGAGCAAAGCATTGTGCAGCACTGTCAGGGAAGCCTGGTGAGTGGGTGGGGTGGGACGTGCCACAGGGATGGAAGGGAACAGTCAAGGCTCAACTTCCCCATCCCAGGGGACTGGTGCAATCCACAGGGAGCTCTGGAGACGGTGTAGAGCAGACATTTGCAGCTCAGGGGTGAGGGAGCTGAAGGATTTATACTCCCACACCTTTCTCCTGAGTTGAGGGCTGCTCTGGCCAAGGTAAACCCCGAGCACCTTCGGCTGCCCTCGCATTCAGGCAAAGTGACTTCTGGGAGCCTGGTGGCAGCCTGCCAGTGCAAAACCCCAGGGCTGGCTGTTGGGAGTGGACACACACCCAGGCAGTCAGCATGTGAAAGATGACCAAAGGATGCTGGGGAGGGTGTGAGCCTGTGGGCAGAGCACTGAGCGTGTCTGCTGCAGATGGGCAAGTAAGGGCGGGCCCCTCAGGGGTGGCAAACTCAAGCATGAAGAGGAGCAGGAGAAGCCAGGCACAAGCAGGCCACCAGGCAGAATGGGCTCAGGGTCCTTCAGAAACTGAAAGCACCATGAGGAAGGCGAACTGGGAAGGGACACTGATAATTCCCCTTCGTCCTTCTTGCTTTGTGAAGGGAAGAGAACTTGCCCAAGGTCACACAGCCCTCAAGGTCACAGAGAGCTCAAAGTTGGCTTCAACTCTGACAGGCCACGTGAGGGGAGCTGTCAGGCCTGCTCCATCTTCAGGTGTTGGGAAACTGGAGGGGCAACTCAGAGAGGGAACAGAGGACAGGGAGTCAGAGCACCCAGGCCTCTCCCTGCCTCCCTGCCCAGCAAGCCCCCGCCACGCTGGCTGTGGCTGTTCTCAGAACCAATAAGCCTCTCCATCACCAGAACGCCGCCGAACAGACACAGTTATAAATATAAAGGCAGATACCATAGCAACAGGGGGAGCAAAGTGAAATGCATCATCTTATTGTAAAGGGCAAAACCTACGCTATATCCACAGCCAGCGAGTGTCTCCTTCCTCTTCTGTCGCTTTCCTGCACAACGTTGCAGACTTCCCATGCAGGGGCCTGCCTCCTCGGCACAGGCGATTCTCTTAGAGAACATGTATGTATTTTGATCCATGTCTCTGGGTCTCTATTTGTGTGCTAGTGTGTTCATTTATACAAAGCATGCCTATAACTCGGTCTGTGAGTGTATACATTAGATTATAGATACATATATTTGATATGTAGTATATCAAATACAAAATACCAAGATATACAGATACAAGTTTCTTGGCAGATAATATTTTCTGAAGATGGCAACAACAATATCTCACATCTACTTGCTCAACCTCAAAGAGACTGTGATCCTCTTCTCCTTGACCCAGAGGTCTCTAGGTTCCCTCCCTTGAATCTGGGGGCCCATTACTGCCTCACCCAACAGAGTGTGGTCTAAGTAATGCTGTGCAATTATGTGGATTAGTACAAAAAGACTAAGCATCTCCCACCAGTTATTTTGGGGAACACCCACTCTAGATGAAGCTAGTCTTTATGTAGAGAGTCTCATCATACTAATGCCACCCTGCTAGAGAGTCCATGAATCTGGGCTCCAAACAAGAGTGTTAGCTGAGCCCAGCTCTCCAACCATCCCCTCCAGACATGCAAGTGAAGCAATTCTGGATGCTCCAACCAGCGTGGCCAGGTGTCTCCGAATGACCCCAGGCGCAGCTCAGAGAGCAAAGAATCAGCCAAGCCCCACCCAAATTTGGGATACATTGAATTTATGAGATGTGATAAAACAGTTATTGTATGAAGCCACTACATTTGGGGGACATTGCTTATACCACCCTAAATAACTGGAACAGATGCCCACATAAATATCAAAATAGCCAACATTCACCCAACTTCCCACAAGCGCCCCACTCTGCGCTGAGACTTCACAGTCATCATTTCACTTAACCCTTAAGACAGCACCGGCAGGTAAGAACAGCAGGCTCTGCTTTTCAGATGAGAAAGTGGAGGCTGAGACAGTGCAGAAACCTGTACATGTCCCAGGTAGGATCATGGTGCCCTGGGGGCAGAGTGTCCCTTTACTATGAAGCACAGTGCTTCATTGCTGAGTGATTCCACACCCCCTCCACCTTCTCCTATGTAGACTCACGCACACTAGAGAAATGGGATGCGATTGCATATACTCTTGTATAACCTGCCAGTGTCAGTTCACATATTGCTGAGTTAATGATACACAAATCTATATTATCATTGTGAATGGCCATAGCACAGATTGGATGGATTTACTGCAATGCATTTCACCAGTCCTCCTGGGAATGGATATTTAGCTTGTTTAAATTATTATTTTTTTACTGTTAAAAATAATGTTTTAGAAGACTGCTTTGCCCATGTATCTTTGTGCCCTGGTATAATTATTTTCCTGGCACAAATTCCTACACATCAATAAATTGAGCTCTATAAAGAATGCACGCTAAATTCTCCAATAGTGTGTATGAGCTGCTGTTTACCCATGGCCTTGACAGCAGGGGGTTTCTTCATTGTTTTTGATTTCTGCTATCGACATCAGTTTGATGTTTGTTGAAAAGACTGCTGGGAGTGTAGAGCTTTCTTCCCTTAATGAGGTGGTGAAACACATTTTAGGAAAGGCCAAAGGTCTGACCCCGTGTCTGACTGCTACTGCTGTACTTCAGCCCTACCACCTGTGGCTATTATAACCCTGCACAGGCCATTGGCCTTTCTGAATTAGTTTCCTCATCTACGAAATGGGGATTGCATATTATCATTTGTGTAAGGGGATTAACTCTTAAGATGTCAGACCAAAGAAGTCTATGAGGGTTGGGGAAAAGAAAAGCAGACTCCGAGCATGGAAGCAGGTGACCCAGGCAGCAGCTACAACACACTTTTCCTGAGGTCCCTCCAAAATTTCTGATTTCCTCCCTGATACTCACTAAGCTGTTAGGGTCAAAGGCTGCATAATTCATAATACATATCAGTTTACCTCTGTTTGCAAACTGGGAAATTTTAAAAATCATGAGATTTATGGCAGAAAAGAAAGAGTTGGAGACTGAATATTAGCCATGTGAACATACCCAGGCTTTCTAATGCAGTCCTGTTTGGGCAGGATTTGACCTTGACCATTCCAAATTGCAGGAGCAGCACTGGCCTATCACATGTCTCCCTCAGAGGAGCGCATGCCCCACATTGCTCTCTACCCATCTCCTCAATGAAATAAACCTTTCTTCCTTATTTGGGAAGAAAAACTGAGGAGTGGGGAGCAGCTGGAAGGGCCCATGTGAACACAGAGGGAAACCTTCCCCTCTAACACCACCAGGGCCTCTTCTCATCCTAATCCCCTGGGAAGCTCAGCTACAGGGGCAGCTCTCACTTTGGGAGGAGATTCTACTAGTGCTGCCCCCACCTACACAGGTTCCCCCAAATGCTTCTCCTGTTTTCCTCCTGGGCCTCCTGGAGGCAGTCTAGCCTTTGGCACAGGAGACTCCAAAGTACGGTCCCCAGAACGCTGGGCTAAAATGCTGCTCCCTATTATCCACTCCCCATTTGCAAGTGTGCCCAACTTGATGTTCATTGGAAAACTCCAGATGTTCTGCACTGAGATTAACTGTGGATAAAGCCCTGCAAGAAAGGGTAGAGCCCTGAGCCCCTAGCCTCAGCCCACCTGGGCTTGCTCCTGGGAGACCTCCTCTCCTGGCCTGGGCATAGCTCCTGGAAGTCCTCCTTACCGAGGAGACAGCTGTCTTCCCGAGTGTGTCTTGCCACTCAAAGAGCTAGCAAGACAACATCGCTGGGCCTCTGTCTCCCCAGCTTTCCCTAAGCCACAATCAACTTAGAAACCCCAGCCCTGTACTCTTCATTCTTGTAATGTACCCTAATTCAGACTGGCCACTGTCATCAAAGATCAAATCAGAGCCTTGGGGCCTCTTAGGGCAGGAAGACAAGGGCAGGTTCTAGACATCACTGTGCTAGACCGGTCGCCCAGTCCTGGGTGCCACCTTTACCAGAACTTCCTGGGCACACTGGCTCCTCTCTCAGAAGGTGGCAGTTGAAATATCTGTCTGCTCGCAGAGCTGAGGTTGCAGGGCTGCCCCTGTTATGCTTCTCTTTCATAGATCGTCCCCGGAGACCCTGGCTTCCCTCATGTTGCTTTAAGACCCTCTCAATGCCCAGGGGCCTCTTGGTTCTGAGAGACCCTGGCCCTCTGCCACCATGAGCAGGAGAAAAGATCATGTCAATCTTTAGATTACAGATACATACATTTTTTAGGAATGGGTAAGGGTTTTAGGAGGATGACTTAAATTCCTGCTACCACAGAGGATGTATCTTGTTGATCTGGAAAGACACAAGAATGAAGTCATTGGACTCTTTTATAAGATTTTTGTTTGCCAGAAGAGGAAACGGGACCTGTAAGGGTGAAGTAAGTTGTTCAGTTTCCCACCTTGGCTGAGCTAGGGTTTGAACCTCTGGCTCCTGACTCCCAAACCCTTGCTCATTGGTAATAAGATGCACATTTTGGTCAAACTTGACCGAGCCCCACACAACTCTTCTGTACCTCCCCATCTCACAGAGGGGCCTGGGACGTCTTGGACTCCTGTGATACTGTTATTGACATGAGAATCATCTCCTGCCCTGTCCTTGGGTGGCATGAACATGCTCTTATGGAGCTCACGCATGTGTACACAGCACTCCCCCATGTTTAGAGTCGGTAAGAATCTTTCTGGCATAAGCTATAAAAGAATAAACAAATATATGACATATAACATCATCAGTAATGGAAAACAAGTTCTGAGTTGGATTGGAGAAGAACAGAATCTCAGAACAGAAAGCAAAACCACTTGAAGAAATGTCATAAAAACAGCATCCGCCCACGGCTCGCGGCTTCCACTCTCCTTCCTTGTCAGCTCCGGCCAGCTGGTATCTCTTTCAGCTCCACCTGCCACAGCTTCCAGGCCCTGTTTGCAATTCCCTGTCAAAGCCACCACTCTATCCCTCAGCCCGGGACCTGCGAGACTGCGAGTCCCTGTCGTTTCTCTTCCCTTGGTGTCTATGCAACTGACCCTCCTTATTATCCATGTCTCAAATTTACCTGTGGTCCCCTCTCTAAGTGGATATCACTACCTGTCCAGAAACACCATGTGACACAGCATTCCCCTGATCTGTGCACATGTTTGGGACAGTGGACACAGAAGAAGCGATCCACCACCGGAGCCAACATCCTTTCCCTACGTCAGGTAGTTTTTCATTACTGATGCTGTTATGGAATGGTGTGCAGGGGACGGTCACAAATCATTTTCAAGGGCACCATTAAGGGAAGTCCATGACTAATAATGCACTGACAAGTTCAGAGCTGCATGAATATTCGTGTTCATGAGAATTAACAGATTGATTTTCACCTAGAGAGGGCCTGCCTGGGGTTGCTCCCATCTATGACCCAGCTAGAAGCTCAGAAGGTGCACTTAACTGTGGCACAGTATTCAGAGGGTTTGATCATATATTTGAGGCTGTAGCAAAATTTTGAAGGAAAAATTAGACTGTGTTGATGTGCTCACACTATAAAGGTTGCACTTAGTAAGGCAATAAAGGTAACCCAATGTGATCAGTGAACTTGGGGACAAAAAATTGTTGGTACAAGTATAGTGTAGGGGAGACCTGGTTTAAAGCAACCTATGTGCAAAGTATTTTAAGTTATTTCAAAAGAGTAGGAACTGGAACCAAGCTTTTCAAAAAGTCCAGCAATATACATGTCTACCAACTTTAGGGCTTTTGACTTAATAATCAACTTCTAGCATACTCTCCTAAGCAAATAATAATAGATTTTGACAGAGCTATGTATACATGAATGTGTTAAATTAGTGCAGCATTAAAGTAATGAAAAATGTAAAGAATTTTAATTTCCAATAATAGAAATGTTCAGAAGAATATTATGCATTCATTAAATGTCATGTTTGCAAAGAATATTTAATGACATAACAATCTTTTCACTTTACGATGCTATCTTTCTAACTCAAGTTGTGCCTTTAGTGACAATGGTTTTGCTTCATGGAAAATAATAGGAAAACTAGGTGGTAAATGACATCAGGGAGTCATAGGTCAAGCCTTAGGCACCTAGAGAGAGTATCTGCCTCATCTAAAGGTTCAAGCCAGCGATGCCATTTTCCTGTTCAGTGACCCCCAGTGGAAAGCATGCTCAGAGGCACACCTCTTTTTACTTCTCATTCCTCAAATTCCCACTTAAGAAGCATCAAATTTTAAGAAGAAGAAGAAGAAGAAGAAGAAGCAGCAGCAGCTACTCATTTCACATACACTTTTACTTGCAGATTCCAGGATGGTTGGATAAGGAGAGGCACCAGTGGCTCTGCCTGCCTCATTATCTCACCAGTGTTAACCACACCCCCCACTTTGTCCTCCTGTCCCTCCTGTGGCCTTCTTTAGGCCTGACTATGGTAAAGAAATCCAAGTTGACAAACTCCAATCATATCCTCTGCTTCTACTCCCAAGAATAGAACATAAAGGTAGTTCAAGAAACCACTGAGACCATAAGACAAAACACCAATGAATTAAGAAATGTCTGGAATCCTGGGACCCTGCTTACAGACACGAGAATCACAGCATTGTGAAGACGAAGGAGAAAACTTTAGGGTCATCTATTCCAGGTGGTGAAAGAACAATTGAGGAGCAGGAAGAGCGGAGGCTTGGGTACAGCTAGAACCTGTCTGAATCCAAGCTCTACCCTTCATCTACTGGGTAGCTCTGTACAAGAATCTGACTTTTAAAAAAGTGTCGTATGAATCATAATAATGTCTACCTTCTGGTGCCACCAGCAGGGCTGTATGAGGTCATGCACAGCACTGTTTCATGTGCTGATTGACCTGGTCAGTACTTAACAACTGAGAGTCGCTTGGCTATTAGAGGAAACTGCAGGGTCTTTACAACAACCAGGCCTGAATCCAGATCCTTGTCCTGTTTATTAGGTTCATTTCAGTATGTGCAACAGATGTAATTCTCATGAACCTTGGTTTTCTCACCCATAAATGGGGATACAAATACTTCTTTTTTGGTAGTTTCTGTGAAGGTTACCTGGAAACTAGCATGGTCCTGAAATGTAATAAGTATGCGGTAAATGTTAATTATCTGCTTTACTGCATTATTCTGATGAGAATCCAGGTACTGTTCATTTGTATTGTAAGTCCTTAATCAGAATCCTTGGTTTAAATTGAACCCCCTTCACTTACCCAGAACTTTGTCAGCAAGGATGTCTGCCTGTGCCTGTTTTGTCTGAAAATTAAAAAAAAAAAGTTCCAAGATTGAGTATAGTGGGGGTGTAGAGGAGAATTTATTTAGATTAAGAAGAAAAAAAAAATAGATACTAGATAGAGGAACAAGTGCTTATTAATTTAGAACCTCAGGACAAGCCACAGGAAAAGCTATGGCAATGTAAAGTACTTCCTTTCAGCCCACTTTTTGCAAATTTCTGACTTCTTCCCCAAGAGACACAGGTCTTCAGCGTGGCAGAGGCACACGTTCAAGGTACTTATCACATTGTCACATGCACCTGCGGCACAGAAACACTCAGAAAGCAGAAAGGCCCAGACAACAGGGGCAGGAGCCAGCCCTGCGCAGAGAAGCATCTGCATATTTGTTCAGTAGCAGTCATATGCTGAAGTTATTTTGACCAGCATTTCATGATAAATTGTTGACTAAGATACAAATTCTACCTCTAGCAAGTTTAGTGGTTAAGAGCAAACACGGTGTAGAATCAGACAGGAGAGTCTCCGGCAGCAATACCAGGGTCTGTAGTCAGAAAGGGGCAGAGGACTTTTCAGCACCTGGGAGAGCTCCAGAGTGCCCTGGGGGAGGGTGATTTTATTATGGGCAGTCAGCCAGAGGCTCCTAGGAAGACAGTGACTCATTTCAAGTTTAAAAGCTTGGGACTTCTAGGACTGAAGCGTTTTCTTTATTTTTAGGATCTATGCTGTGTCTGCTGATAGAGCCTCACAATATTCTACATACATAGAACAGATTGGTTCTATGCTGAGAATAATTCTCCCTTAATAGTCTGGGCATGTGGCTGGGGTGGAGAAAGGGTGGAAGATGAGCTGAACAAATACCTGGAGGAATGAAGCACTCTATACCAAATTGGCAGTGGCTGAAAACCCCTTTTACTGCAATATATTTTTTAATTGAGCCTTAGGGGCAGATAACGTATCAGCATATCAGCACATTGGCATGATTATTCAGCCTGAGACCGTGATCTTATTTATTTTCCCTCTTGTTCCTCAGGGTCTCCCCTCTCTCCCATATAGTCACCCATGAATGTGTGAAATCTGCTCTTCAATTGTGCCATATCCTTATGAAAATGTATCTATCATTTCAAGTGCACATATTTTAAATATATAAATGACATTGTGATGTGAACCTCGTTTTTCCTATTGTTTTACTATTCTCCCACTATATTTTTAGAACCATCATATTATTGTAAACCCATCAAATTTATTCCCTTTCTGTTTCATACAATTTAAAAGTATGTATCCACTCTATTACATAAATCCATTTCCTCAGTAATAGACACTTAAGTTGGCTTCAGATTCCCATTAGCACAAAATTGCTGAGAGTTCATGTGGAAAAGACATGCTAAATTTTGATAAATATTTCAAGGTTGCTAAATCATGATTAAATTATAAAAAACAAAAGTTTTTCTCTGTACCAGCAATAACTATGCCCAAAATATAATACCTGTGGGAGATGGGGATGCCTATGGTTCGAGAGACCAGTAGAAAAATCCTGATTTGGTGGGGGGACATCAATCATGCCATAGCCAACCCTCATTTTTGCTACCTAATGCTTTGGGGTAGAATGTGGAACTTCTGCTGTAGAGCTAGGGCCACTGGAAGGCCCAACTTGACCCATCTCTCTGCCAGGGATCACCCCTTTTCTGCCATCTCCTCTATCATGTTCACCTATTTTGTGACCTATGCCCTCAGAGCCTCAGGTACCGGTAAAAACTAAGAAGCTGCTCATTCATCCTGCAAACACATGCTCAGTGACTATGGTGTGCCAGGTGCTGTGCTCAGTGCAGGAGATGAAAGGTGAATCAGGCAGGGTGCCTCTCCTGCATATTTGGACAGGTGATAAATCAAAGGTGCAGGGGTGGATCTAGAGACAGGTGGAGTGGAGCTCCCGGAAGTGGGGAGAGGTACCACCGTCGGCACAGACATCCTGTAGCAAGGGAAGCATCGGCATCCACTTCTTTCCAGAGGATTCCAAACCCTGTGGGGGAAACTCCTTCCTGGTTCTTGTTGAACATTGTGCCCTGGTGCCTAGTATAGGTCCTGAAATACAGCAGATGGCCAGCAAATATTTGTTTAATAAATAAATGGGATGAATCTTGGAAGAGAGTGCATTGTCTATAAGTGAGGACAGAGAAAAAAGAAAAGGCAGAAGCCATTTCAGGCAGGAAAAAAAGCCAAATTTTGAGAAGCACAAGGAATCTGTGAGGAGTCCCAGGTAACCCGAAAGTAAAGTATGAAGTTAGGTCAAGCTGCAAAGGGGTCTGTGGGCTGCGCTGCAGGGCCCGGAGTTAACCCTGAAAAAAAATGGCTTAACCAAGAAAGAGAAATGATGGGATCTGCATTTTAGAAAGAAGCAAAGATGAAGAAAGATGCCTCTGAACTGGGAAATAGGACAAAATGAAGATAAGAAAACACTCTGGAGGGTCTTCGTAGTAGGGGTGTCAGTAAAAAGCTAGAAGAGGTGGGACTGGGGAATGTTGAGGGGTGGCTGGACTTTGGCCTGAAGTGGGGTGGGGAGACCAACAAGACTCTTGCTGACCATAAACAATTCTTTGTTCAGTGTCTGCTCTGGTGCTGAGGACAGAACCGTAGACAGAGAGCTGATGCTCATCTCATGGAGATTTCCATCTAGCCTGGCTGTGTCAGCAAACAGGTGTCTGCTAGGTCCCAAGGCAGGGGAACAGGAGCAGCCTGACGCAGCTGCAGACGAAGCACAGCTTCCAAGTGCAGCAGCCCCCTGAAAGAGGCAGAGCTGACCCTTGCCGCAGTCTGGCTGGGCACAATCAGGAGCCACTTGTCAAAAGAAACTAACTTTATTTTTAGAACCACACACCAAACAAAACAGCTCCTCAGGAAAAATCCTCAGAGCCTCAACTGCCACCACCGGCTTTTTTCAAGCCTCTCTCTCCCCCCCCCAAGCTTCTTCTCCACCTCCCACAAACCTCCTGCTCTTGAGGCCGATTGGCTGGGTCATGTGGGCAGAGCCAAAAAGTCCCCCAATGAGCAGCTCCGTGGTCTGAAAGGGCAGGGAAACAGTCCAATGAGCATCACCGCAGAGGAGCCAATCAGCTAGATGTTGCTGGGGCCGAGGAGCCAATCAGCTAGATGTTGCTGGGGCCGCTGTGAGCCAATCATCAGCCGGCAGCTGGATTGCTGGCAGCTGGAAGTTTGCTGGGGCCCCTTCGGCTGTGGCTCTCAACAGACCCTGAAGCCTAAAGATGGGAACTGTCCAGGAGAAGGAGCTGAGAGAGAAGGAAGGTGCAGCTGTGTGAGTGGCCGTGAAGGCGGGTAGGACGCGGCACAGCTAAGAGGCATAAAGAAGCACTCAGTGAGGAGAGCGCCTGGCACAGAGGGGCAGCTGAGAAGCCAGGCTGCAGGCAAAGGGACTGCAGGACACCTGGGGCTGCTCCCAAGAGCGTCAAGGCAGGCTGGGAAGCTCAGCTTTCTCCTCCGATGATGAGGAGCTGTGGAGTGTCTTGAAGGAGTAGCCCAGACACATGACTGCTCCTGTCAGGCAGGGACTGGAGGGTCTCAAGACCTGGGTGGTCCTGAGAGATGGGGAGAGTGGTGGTCTGCAGGACCAGGACCTCAACAGCAAGAATGAACAGAATGAAGGAACATTTCTGTTTTGGCATCAATAGGAGTTGGCTGTCCATCTGTTGTGGAGGGCGGGGAGAGGATGAAGGATAAGTGCCCAGTTAGGGTGGGATCAAGGATCAGAGCCCAGGTAGGGGAGAGGATCAAGGATGAAGGCTAAGTTCTGAGGATGAGTAACTGGTTGATGAATAGTGGTGACTGTCTCTAAAGAAGCACAGTGAAGAATGCTCAAGTTATTTTGAGTGAAATTGCACACACATATATGTGCACATGAGCCTGTGTGTGTGTGTGTTTGTGTGTGTGTGTGTAACAGGAATACCACATTGTTTAGTTGAAGAGATTTTAAATTTGAGGCAATCAGATGGCAGAAATTAGGAACTGAAGATCCTTCCAGACATGTAGATATGTGAGCCATTGGGACAAAGACATGGATGAGCCATGAGACAGGAGGAAACCAGTTAGAGTAGAAAAAGAAGAGGAGAGACAGCGAATACACGGACTCGTGGCTGAACCCAGGGGGAGTTCTGGACTTCCTAGCCTTGACTTGCTCTGGCTCACATCTCTTATCACTTCCTTGGAAGAGCTGGCAGGTGTCTGACCCCCAACCTTTACAGCAACGTCGGGGAGGGATAGGAGTTCAGCAGAGTCGGTGGGGAGGGTTATAGTTCTCACGTTGTTCCAGGAGAGGGGATCCAATGTTCACATCACTTCTTCAAGGCCACCTGGGACACGTCAAGTCTCACAACTCAGGCCCAGAGTCCCTTCCCCTTACCTGCTGTGGCTGAAGCCCCTTCCTATAGGGTTAGGGTCGAGGAAGGAGGTTTAGAAGGATACCCATAGACTGATGGTAGAATGAAGGTCTGGAGAGAAAGTTTTTGAAAAAAGTTTGTGTCTTGGCTCAGCTTCTTGCTTTTTTAGTATGACTCAATTTTGGTGAGAAATAAGTGTTTTGGCTGCTCCTCAAGAACAGAGCCTGTTGTCGATGAGGACTTGGGACAATGTGCTCTCCTTCTCTCCAAAGACCCGCTGTCCTCTCCTCCAAAATCTGTCTGCTCTGGCTCAGGAAGGAACACTCAGCCCAGCACGTATGTGTCAGATATGCGGCACTGTGTCTGCAGCCGCCAGCCATCTGTGAGAGCAGGGCTCTGCCAGCTTGTCACCAGGCAGGGAAATCCACTTCACACTCGGGGAAAATTGTCACCTCCTCCCCCACTTCCCAGTTGGAAGTTCTCCTTCTCTGATGAAACTTCCTGGGGGCTTATGACCAAGGTGGTTCTTTCTGTAAAGTCAGGGTTACAATGTCTTCCTACACAAACGGGTCACTTTGTGTGAAGTTAAGTAGTCACTGAGGACAGTGCCCGTAATCAGGGGCAAGAAGAACTCTGGTAGGCAGAGCCTTCACTCTGGGGTTTGTGTGACTAACTACGGCTGGCCCCACCCTCACAGATTCTGGTATAAGTGGCAGAGGGTGTGGCTTGGGAGTCAGGAATTTTAAAGTCTCCAAAGCCACTGATTGAGAAAAGTGCTTCTGAAACGTTTGTCTCTGAATCTTAATGAAAGGGAGATTCTGGTCCCGTGGGCCTGCGGCAGCCTGGGGTTGTGAATTTCAAGTGAGCTCCTAGGGGATGCTGAAGCATCTGATCCCAGGCCACTCCCTGGGCAGCAAGGCTGTAGGCCAGGATACCCAGGATGCCCTGACCCGGGATGCCGCTCTCCTCCTGGTCTTCCCAGAGAATGAATTGAAGGTTCAAGTTAAATATACCCTGCTTCTTAAAAAACATCCTAACGTCTGAATTCATTTCCCTTCCCTCCATACAATTGACCACTCATCTCTTATGCCTCACATGAGCTTATGCCTCTACCACAGCCCCTGGGCTCCCCCCAGCCCCTTTCTGTCCGCATGAGCTCTGCCCTGGTGAGTCCCTGTGCAGGCGGTGCTCATGGCTGTTGATTGAACACATGGTCTGAACTTCTGCTCTACTAACCATGCTTTTTTTTCTCTTCATAACTGCTATGGTTATTTGGTGTCTATCCTCCCCGCCTAGACTGTAAGTTCCAAAAAAGGAAAAGGGTTTTTACCTTTTTGTTCATTCTCTGTCAATAGTGGTCTGGCACCTGGAAGATGCTTAAAATTACTTGTTGAATGAATAAATGACTGAATCAATAGCATCAGACAAGGCACGCTGCCCTATGTAAGGAAACGTCCAACCACAGATGATCACACCCCTGCCACTTATCGGGCTGGGAGTCGAGGATCGTGACGGGGTTGGAAACTGAGTTTGGGGGTCAGAGTGCAACAGAAATGGGGGAAAAAGCTAAAGGAAGCCATGCAGGCAACACAGAGCGATCAAAGCAAGCTGCTTTTCTTAGCAGAAAATCATAGGAGCCCACTGTTCATCGACTTTATCCTTTCTGTGATTTTGGTTTTTGTGGTTCTGGGGTGGAGCCCTGGGCCCCGGGCATGCTAGGCAAGTGCTCCATCACTGAGCCACACCCCCATTCTGCTTATATTCCCCAGCCCCCCATTCTGCTTATATTCCTCAAGCTCACTGGAGACAGAGACTGTGTCTTGTCCACAGACATCTGTGGCTAGGGCAGCAGTGGGTGATAGCCTTTTTGACCTTGCCTTGCCACCTGGCTGTGATGGTGGCACACAACCACACTTTGCATTCATTATTGATGAAAGGAGAACTTGTGAATGTCCCTTCAGTTTCAGTTTTTTGGTTCCAACCTTCATAATTTCAATAGAGAGGGACTCTGACTCTCTCTGGAACCAATGGGCTGTGGTGGTGGCTCAGGGTCATATGGTGGTGCCAACATGCCCACTAGACTTTCATCCAGTGTCAGTGTGTGTGGGTACACATGAGTACACACCTGCATGTATTTGTGAGCTACACAGTGATCCAAAGAATGAGAAATTCTCTGTCCATTCCCTCAAGGAGCATCCAGCCTGGTGAGAAACATTAAAGTAGAACTTACCAAAAAAAAAAAAAAAATAACCCAGACACTATATTATATTAAACTTCAGAAATTTGTGTTGACCCATTTTACATTTTTATGTTTCCTGGGGCAATTTTATTTTTATTTGTTCATTCATAATAGGAGAATTCAAATGAGATGTGGTAGATAGGAAGGGCATCATCAAAAGTTTCCAGGGAACTCGCTCTATTCTTGCTATTGAGCCATGCTACAGACGGAATGATGTTTCCTGGGCATTTGTGAAAAGTAGGGTTACCACAGCCAGCTGGACACCGAACTTAAATAGAAGCATGGTATTCACCAGTGTTACCTATTGTTACATTTCCTAGAAAGAAAAGGAGCCTGGCACAAGGATTAACTGATCATTGGGAAGATGTGAATACAGAGCAGTGAAAGAGGAAAAGGATGGGAAGGCAGAAGCCCTGCAGACCGCACACTGTATTAATGGCATCACATCCCAAGGGGCTGCAGAGGAGCAGCAGGGCTCCACCTGGTCAACGAGGAGTCACACTATGGAGCACCCCAATGCAGCAGGATACAGGGGTAATTTGCTTGCTAGGCTTCCTCTGCTTCTCAACTCATGCCAAGTAGAAATTCACCTCCTAGAGTCATTACAAGGCCCTTGGGAATTGAGTCCTCTGGCTAACGGTTGTACAAAATGCCAGATCCCTCGCCCCAAGGCATGGTGTCATTTCATTCCATCTAGAAGTGGTGGAAAGAACCAGAGCTTGCTGGGTTCAACTAATCAACCTGGCCATGGTAATGCAGGGTGGGGCTGTACTTCTACTGACTGGGAGCCACAGTGGTCTGAGGAGTCAAGCAGCCAAGAGCAGTGGAAGTGGTACATGAGATCATACTCAGAACACATGTGCAATAGTGAAGGCATCTGAGAGAGCTTCCAGTTCAACTCCTTCATTTCACTCACGGGAAAAGCAAATTTCAGTGACGTTATGGCATGTCTTAGTACTCTGAACTTCACCAGTGTCATGACCTAGACATGGATATAAGTTTGGTGGGTGTGAGCTTCATATTTCTTTTTTCCCTTCTAAATCAAGGGCTCTGATTATACAATGGATGAGATACTGTGTTTCGATAAAATCGATACCTAGCATCACTTGGTAGGTGTAGAGTAACGTTCAGTTCTGGCAGTTGGAATTTCCCACAACCTTTTTGAGTTTAAGTGTCCTCACCTTTAAAGGGAGTACAGTAACAGTACGAATTTCCTAGGATTATTGAAAGGTCTCTGAAGACTTGGCCCAGTGTCTGGCTCAATGAATCTTAAAAAGAACTCTGATTTAATGGTATTCTAATAAGTTTTCTCTGACTCAGTATAACTTCTCGTGCCTCTGTCAATGTACTTACATCCTGCCCACCACACCTGGCATCCACCCTCCAGCACCCGTCCACCATCATCTGCCCACCACACATCCACATGTGTATTATGGTACATGTTCAATGATATGGCAGAGTTTTCTTTTATTAAGCAGGGGACTTCATTGATGTACTTGATTCAGTTGTTAAACACAAACAAATGTGATTTTAAACAATTCCTCTCCCTGATGAGAGAAAAAATGTAAGTTCCAAAATCAATCAGGAAAAACATGTTTTCAGTGTCAAAGATACAAAAGCAGTTCTACTTGTCTCCATTGGCCTTGCATGGATATGCATGCTTTTCTTTATCTATAATTAACCAGAGTCATTCAGAACTGAAATGCCTTCCCCACTGCGGACTTTATCTTGAGAATTTCCTGGACAGAATGAGAGGAATCAGAGAAAGAAAAGGGGATTGACTTCTCAGGCAGATGCAGCGTGAGGCCTGTTGAGAGATGATATTGAGTGGATGGTCCTACAGAGACCTGCCAAAAATAAGATTGGAGGTAGCAGGGATGGACCAGGCTCGGCCAGACAATCATAGTGCACGGCTCGCTGGTGTGAAATTGTTCCCCAGGACACGCTTTTCAGTTATTTGTCTGGATTTCTATTATCTTAACAGAATGCTCCCAGGAAAAAAATAGTTTGACTTTTCCAAGTTCCGACTTAATTCTGCCTCGTTAATCCCTTCGTAGCCTGTGTGGACCCCAGAGGGAAACACACTTATCTGGCTGCCTGGGTCAGTGCCTGATTCCCAGGATGGCCCGAGGAGCTGAGCTGCAGGAAGCCTAAGGCTGAGCAGAGATTTCACTTCTCCTGGGTACTCGATTTTGGAAAACATCAAAGCTGGGCAGATGGCATCTCCAAGGACAAGCCATCAGCTCTGGTCCACTCAGGAGCCGTCAGGGATGGCACAGGCAGAGGGACGCTGGTGACAGCTTCTAGTAGCTGTGCAGAGAGTCCCTGACCACCAGCCCTCTTCCACCCATCTTCACAGGCGCCTTCCTATCTCACATAATATTCCTAAAATATTTGTTTGTTTGTTTGTGTGTGTGTGTGTGTGTGTGTATATATATATATATATATATATATATATATATATATATATATATATATATATACCAATTTGATTGAAGAGACAGAAACTGGAAACCTGCACTCACCCCAACGCCATGAGGGGTCCAAACCCTAGGCAGTGCATCTCCATGCTGAGGGGTAAAGGTGCAGTTTTGCAGGCACAGGCTTGGTGTCCACACTCTGATCTGCCCTTCAGCAGCTGGGCGACCTCAGGAACTTTCTCAGCTCCAGTATTGTGGACTACGAAATGGCATCCCAGTGGTCCTCGCCTTAAAGGGTTGTCAGGATTAAGGGCATTGGTATTGGTAACGTGCTTAGAACAGTATCTGGGGCATGGTGAGTGCATAGTGGACATTTACTATTGTTAGCAAAAGAGGACCCGACTTAAGGTCTGGCTCACAGTTACAGGGCAGGTTATCACCCTGGTGAGTATTTTCGTCTGTCTATCCAGAACTCAACTTCTTTGCTTTCCTCTTCACAGGGCTCTCAAATATCCTTTGGGAAAATGCTTTCAAATACTCCCCACTGCACGACAGTGAAGCACAATCACAGATCACACTGGCTTTACTCTCACATCAGGAATATGGCTCATTAAGTGAACTTGTTAAAAGTAAATTGCAAAAAAAAAAAAAAAAAAAAAGACCAGAGAATTCTTAATGCACTTGGGACCCCCCTCCTCCTGCTTTTTTAACAGGTGGTTTCTGATATACATTATAAATTGTGCCATATCAGAAAAGATCCCTCTTTGTCCCTATAAGTTGTCTTATTCTGCTATGATTTTAAATTGGCTGGAACCCCCAGTCTTCTGAAGGATGTGATTACCTTTTTCATTCGCAAGCAATTTACAATATTCATTCACTGAATTTACATCATGACAGTCTTTAATGGCCCTATTTTTAGGAGAATGAACTAAACCTGTGGGATGTAATCTGAGACCCTTGGAAGCCTGGTGCCCCATCACTTGGATGAGGCAGCCACATGTTCTGACCTGGTGGACCACCCCCTTCTTTTGAAACAATTTCTTCATTGCTTTGCTAGAAATCTACATTCTCTTGACTCTCCCTCTACCCATGCCTGATCCAACCCAGCCTCATTGCTACGTCCAGTTCCTTTTTCTGTTCCTTAAAGTGTTGAAGGTTCTGGACTCTGTTCTTGCCCCTCCTTCATGCACACTCTCCCATTAGGTAGACTGACCGGGTTCCATGGCTTTGCATCAGTCCACTGACTGGTTGATGTAGTTACTGATGATATTTTCATTAGAGTATAAATATCAAGGTGGCAGGGTTTTGAGTCTTTTTCAATATCATATCTCCAAAGTCTAAAAGAGTTCCTGAAATTCAGCACTAAATGCATGTTTGGAAAGCAAATGAATACATTATTTCACACAAAACCAAGATACCTTGTTTCAGGATACATTGTTTCTGATATCAGCAGTATAGACCCAGGCTCCTCCATCAGCATGGTTGGCATATGAGGCAGGATAATTCTTCCTTGGCAAGGGCTGTACCCTGCATGGTAGGATGAAGCCTTGGCTTCTCCTTACTGAACGACAGTAATGTGACCATGTGACCATGACAAAGCTCCCAAACATTGCTAAATGCATCTGGGGGGCAAAACCCACCCCTACTAAAAACAACTAGGCTCTCAGAAAATTCACTAGAAATAAAAGATCAAGGCTCTAGTTGCAAAGGTGTGACAAACTATTTACCTTTCTGGGCCTCATCCATACATCAGAGCTCAAATGTGAAGATCAAGTGAATTCATATGTCCCAAAATAACTGCAGCCTCCTGTTAAATTTCCCTTCCCTCTTGGCTCTGGGACTGGCCTGTCCAAGGTCATGGTGGATGCTTCAGTATCATTATAAGTTCCAAGCCCCAATCCTCTCAGTTCTGTCTTATTGCACTTGGCTATTTTCAGCCTGTACCTGGCACCAGGGTCTTCTCATCTCCTGTCCTCTGACCATTTCCTTATAACTGTCCTTCTAGCCACTCCATTCTGAACTCTTCATCCGGTACCGGAACTGCCGCTTCATCTCAACTATTTTCTCACAGGTTTTTCTACACTTAACCCAGTCCCCTCTTGTCACCTCTCAAGTCACCTAGGCTGCTCAGCAAGGGCATCCTTATCCCACAACTCTGTACATCAACAGCTGTGGAAAGCATGTCAATGTGGCTAGGATTAATTCCATGGTCTTCAACAACACATGAAGACCACTGCCTGTCTGCGCTCTGCACTTCTCATCTCATAAATTAGAGGGTGAGATTAGTTAGCTGTTAGGTGAAGCTCCCTTCCCCAAGGGTCATGAGATAAATGTCTTATGTACCAGATGATCCCTGAATCCCCTCCCAATTTCAACACTGCATGCCCAGGTTTCAAACACAGGGCTGAGTAACAGTTAGAGTAGATAGAGCTTCCCTTTTTGTCACTGTCTGGTTGCTTTCTGGTGGTGGTGATGTGATGACTAGGGTCCAGGCTTGAGACTTAGCAAGAGTCTCAAGGGGCAGATTCCCCACTCTGTCACTGACAGCCACCTGCAGTGTGATCCTCAGAAAGTTGGTTCTTATTTCTGAGCTATTGGGTGTCTTGGGTTTTCTACCACAAGAGGCTCTTACGAGGTTGTGTGCAGTGGCATGTGAAAATCACCAAGCCCACACCTCTATTTAACCCTAATGCTACCTGGTATAAAACCGTCATTTCCCTTTGAACGAGAATTCTGTTTCATCAATCTTTATATTTCCTTACAACCTAACCTAATTTAGCATATGGCTTTTACATAGTTATGACTCAGGTAAGCATTTATCTAGTTAGATTGACTTGAAATTTGATGCATTATGGGACAAGAAATAAGAATAAATTATTTTAAAATGTATTTGAAAATAATATATATATATACATATACATATATATATGTGTGTGTGTGTATGTATATATATATATATATATATATATATATATATATATATATAGCCAATGAAGAGAAATGGGCCTGGGATTTGAGAATGTTGCATTTTAGCTGGACTTTGCCTGGGTGAGCAGTAATGTGGGGTGGGACACAGCTGCATCTGGAGTCAGACTGGTCTCCTGTCTGGTGGAGTAACTGGCAGACAAGAAATGTTCAAAAATAATTGCTTAATATAGCTTGTTCAATGCACTTGAGTCCTAATTATTTCATTTATAAGCAATCATTTTGCTTCTCTGAGACTCGCTTTCTTAATCTGCACAACAGAAATAGTAACGAGGATGAAACCAAGCAATGGGAGAAAAGGCAGTGGTGGGTCCCGGCACATGGTTTGCATACTATACAGCACAAATACTCCTGCTCTGGAATTTCTGATTCACCTGGGCTCTCTGGCATTGATGTTTGTGGATATGATTAACAGATATTCCTAGATGCTGAACAACCTCACCACATCACACTTTGGGCAAACTTTCAGACCAGCTAGAATAGTGGTGGCCATAGAATCAACAGAGGTATTGATCAGACTGTCTCTGAGGCCTATGAGCTGTGCAGCTGTGGAAAAATCACCTCCCCTCCTGGCTCCTCCTGTCTGGACATATATGGAATAACTGTGAGTGAGATCTCTTCATTTCTAAATAGCTCCTGGAACAACTAACTGACCTTGAAGGGTCCCTCCATTCTTTCAAGTGTCTGATTAGATTAGCTCTATTTCCTTAACTGCTGGCCGATGAGAGTGCAGTGTGCAGTTTGGGGTGAGGCGCTGATGGGCAGGGAGGGGAGGGGAGGTTTGAGCATCTACTGCCTCCAGTATTCATCTGCCACTCCCCATGCATGCACATATTCCCCACAAAGCCCTGTGAGAGTTGCGCTCCTAGCTCTGCTTTCCCAGTAAAGATGGTGAGATTGAGCACTGTAATAACGTGCATTGAGACAGAGGGGGTGGAACTCCTTTTCCTCTCGGTGCTTCCTCTTCCTTAGGCAGTCGGGGCCTAGATCATCTGCTCGGCCTAGAAGACTGGTCCCAGGGCTCCTGGCCTGCTCCCTCCAGGATGCCTCTGCACAGTGCCAAACAGGCTATTGCATTCCTCTCCAGGAACCCAGCTGGCCCTTAGGGACAGATCCAAGCTTCTTAGCACAGTTTATAATGTCCTATGGGGCCTGACTTCCACCTACATCTTCAACAACCATGTCTAACAGCAATACTCTTTCCATGTCTGTTTATTGAGAACTCTTTTCATCCCAAACATGGAAAGTCTGCCTCCACCATGATAAAACGTATTCCTGCCCTTACTTACAAGTTAGTAGGGTAGATGCCCCTTAATCAACTCCTCTCACAGATTCTCTTTTTGTCTCTCTCAATCTGTCTATCATTACATATCATCTACCAGTTCTCTATCTCTTTCTCTATCTACTACCCACCTACCTGCCCTGGTAATAGCCAACATTTAGAAGCACTAATGATCAAGGGACTATACTAATCACTTTAAATGAACTTTTTTTAAAAAAGTAAGCCTCCCCAAAGGCCTACAGTATAGGTATTTCTATTTCCATTTTCCAGAAAACTGCCTAATCTTTGAGGTGTCAGTGACTTGCTCAAGGTCACACAGCTAGGAAATGGCAGGGCCAGAATCTGTGCCCAGGGAACAAGTCTGCAGTCTTAATACCTGGCACGCCTCCTCAGCTGTGTTACTAAGGATGGAGACGGGTCCCTTACAGAAAGGTTAACATTGTCAGCATTGCACCTGGGGCTCGGAGGAGGCTGTGTGTTTGAGGGAGCACATGTAAGCAGTGGGCTTTTGGCCCCCCCAACTTCACTCCCTCCACACCCATATGCATGGTGACCTCCCACAGAGATGAATTTCCACCTTCTCCAGCATTTATGGATGTTGTTTCCTGTGCTTAAAAGGCCTGACCTGGTACATCAGGCTACCATCTGTTCACTCACCCATCACCAAGCCAGTGTTGAGCCTGCTCTGTGTCAGACCCTGCTGGAGTGAGGCTAGAGGGATAAACAGACATGACCTCCTCCCTCTGGAGCTCCTCCTCTGGGAGATAAACGCACCAGGCCAACAAGGTCAGCACAGGTAAGAGGCCTGGAGCAGTGGGTGTGGTGTGCCCTTCAAAACGGTATAGGAGAAGTGAACATCACTGCCATTTTCCAATTATTAAAATGCCATGTAGTGTATATTTTTTAAAGTCAAAGATAAGTTCTAATTGTTGCCAGACCAGCAATCTGAAAGCTCCTAGTAAAATTTTCTCGCTGCTATAAACTCTTTTCCCATCTCATCCTTCCCTCTCTCCCTCCCTCCTTCCTTCTCATCCCTCAGAGATGACATGACCAACTCTTCCACCTCCTCCTGGCCAGCCACTATGCAAGGTGACCTCCCAGAGAGATGAATACCTGATTTTGGCAATGACTCTCATCCTCCAAACCCAGCCTGGGGTCCCCTACAGAAGGCCCTTCTTGAACCATAAGTTTCCCAAGAAGTTTGAATTAGGTGGCTTCCTTCTGCTCCTGCTGTCTCTTACCAGGAATGATTTCTGTGTGCTACCTAGACTGAGCACTCCTTGAGAGCTGGGGCTCCTATACAGTTTACTACAGTGCTGTATAAGTAGTAGACATAGTTGTTCAGTGAATATTTGCTCTAAATACAGGTAAATTAAATTCAGGAAAAAACATAGTGAATGCTATAGAAAAAATTATACAGAAAAAAAGAGGGACTCAATTATACAGCTGTTAGATCCTCTTGCCACCTGAGATGGCCATGAGGTATTTCAAGCTTTCTGAATTCTGGGGTTACTCAGGGCAGCCTGCTGGCCCTGATCCACCTTACCTGCAATGATGGGATGCTCTGACACATCTCTTTACTTCAGACTCATGAAGAATACCTGATTTGGGCAATGACTCTTCCTTGCCTTTGTCTTCAAAGGCATTTGAATCTCTGATCTTTCAGCTGAGCCATGGATGCCCAGAATAAAGCTGAATCTCCCAGAAACTCTGTGCATCACCCCAGCCTGGGGTGGCCAATGGGAAGTCATCCATCACTACTGTGTGTCATTTTTACATCTGTCTTTAAAGACACAAGGCCTCCTGAACCCCTCCTGGACCTGCTGGCTAGAATGTCTCCTGTTCACACAGTGAAATATCCAGACAAAAGCCATGCCCAGGGGGTCAGGGAGCAAAGACAGAAGGAGGTGGAGTCCCTGGCAGGTGGCAATCCTTAGCAGCCTTGGAATGCTCACTTGCAGAAACAGAAGAGAGAGGCAGAAATGACCATCAATCTTGTTTAAGACATTTTTTCCTGGTCTCTTGTGCAACCATACCTAATTATTCTCAGAACATGACACTTTGTTATGGTTTGAATAAGAGATATCCTCCAAAACTCAGGAGATAATGTAGCCAGGATCAGAGGTGAAAAGATTAGATTTTTAGTGCTGTAACCTAATCAGTGGATTAATCCATTTGATGGATTAATAATTTGAAAGTATTGCTTGCTGTATTGGGTGGTCACTGTAGGCAGATAGGGTATGGCTGGGGGAAGTAGGTCACTGGGGGTGTGCTTTTGATGATTATTTTTGTGTCCTTGGTGCCTCCCTCTCTCTCCCTCTACTTCCTGTCTTTCACAGACTGAGCAAGTTTTGTCTCCCATACTCTGACCCCAGGACGCTCTGCCTCTCCTCAGACCCAGAGCAATGGAGTTGGCAAATCATAGACTAAAACTTTGAATCTGTGAGCCCAAAATAAACTTTGTTCTGAAGTGTTCTGGTCAGGTATTCAAGTCACAGAAACAAAAACCTGCATGACTTCATAGGTCACCTAATCTGATGATGTTAAACCTCTTTGGAGTCAAGATAATTTTAGAGTTTGAAGAAAGAATTTTCCCTAAAATAAGAAAAAAGGGAGTGTCCACAGGGGAACATGAGTCTTGTGGTTCAGCATCCCTGGCTTGGTGGCAAAACCTTGTGTTTAACTATAAGGAATCTAAAGCCTGCAAAGACTCTAACCCTTGCTGAGGGTCACATGAGATACTGGAAACAGATCAAGGACTAGGACTCAGCCTTCTTCCCACAAGCTTTGTTATTCTCTAGAGAACACCATCTGACATCAGGGGAGATGTTGGTTCCATGACAGCCACGTGATGGGAATATTTTAAGTTTTCTGGTAAATATTGAAGACAGCCCCCCTCATTTACTTATTCATTCCTTTCTGCAGACATCCATCTAAGAAGTAGTCACTGAACACCTCCTAGAGTCAGGCACAGGAGATCACTCCTGTCAGTGGGGAGCTCACATCCAATGGAGGAGTCAAACACTCAATGGGTTGAAACACAAACACATTTATAATAACAATTTGGGGTGATTACTAAAGGAAATGAAGAGGATGGCAGTGGAGAATGATAGGGAGATCTACTGGGAGTCCAGGAAGACCACTTTGTGGAGACTCCATTTATGTTGAGCTAAGAAGAAGGATCCAGACCTGTAAAGCAGGGTAAGGGAGTGTCTCGAGGCAGGGGGAAACCTGTGCAGAGATCTTGAGAAGGAAAGAGCTAGAGTTGTGAAGAGCTGGCAGAAAGCTCAGTGTGTCTGTGCTCAGTAACTAGCCACAAGGGAGCGGTTGACCGGGGCAAAGCCATGCAGGTCCAGTAGATTCTCAATGGGCCCTTAACAAATTGGGGTCTTTATCTTAATGAAAATGAGAAGCCATTGAAATGCCTCCAAGCTTCCTCTCCAGAGAGATAAATGATAGGATTCTGTGTTTTTTAAAGACCACTGTGACTGCTGTTTGGAAATGAATGTGATGGAGGGTGAGATTAGATAGGGGAAAACCATCTGAAAGGCAGCCCAGCTCTGAAATAATGGCTGTCGCAGATGAGTTTGAAATGTGTTCTGGGTGTGGGATATATTTTGGCTTTGTGGGGACTGGGTGTAGAGTGAGGAAGAGGGACAAATGACAGATGAGCTCATAAGTCTCCTGAGAACCCTACAGGATTCCCCTGTGGAATTCAAGAGCAAAGAGAGTTCAGATTCACTCTGATGCTATTAGAAGATCCTTCTTGGCAGTTACTGACCTTCTTGCAACCTTTACAGAATGAAAAAAGCAAGACAAGGTTAAACTCTGAATTGCTTTGATAAGCCAGACCCTTAAGAAAAGGGTGAAAGTTGCAAATTCGGAATAAGGTTAGCAAGGACTTTGTTCATTTCCTTTTGATAAAATTGCCACAAATAACTCTGCAATTTGATTTGGAAGAAAATATGTGCTACCGTTTTTGACTTGTGCTGATATGAGTTGAGTGAAAAGGTAGATGTTTGGAACTTTAAAAAGATTTCAGAAAACATGTTCATTTAATTACTCATAATCTGTCTCTATGGCAATAACTTAGTGTACCCAAGTAAATGACAGTGATGGTTTGTCTGTCTTGAAGCAACAGGAGAGTGAATGTGGGTGGATGTTCTGCCCCTTCCTTTCTCACACTCAGGAAAGCTGAGTCCTCTAGTCCAGTGTAGGACTCACACTTGCTGGGAATTCCACCCTACCCCCAAAACTCGAGCAAACACCCAGCATATCATAGTGCCAAGTAATTACATATATGCTAATTTCTGTTAATTTTCACAACGACCTGCACAGAGATCTCCACTTTTGCCTTTGGGAAAAAAATGGCTCAGAGAAGTTAAAGAACCTGGCAAGGCCCACAACCAGCAATCAGAGGCAAATTGGGTGGAATCACTAATGCGTTTTGTATCTCTCATTCAGATTCCCAGCTTGATTCACTGCTCAATATCTTCTTACATGCCTTCTCAAGTGTCACATAGTCCCAGAAAGTGAAATGTTCTCAGCAATGGTTGGTTCTGAGATAGTTCTGAGAACTTTTGTATCTTATGGAGGATTTACTGGCCCCAATTCTCATCTTGTTGCTCCTACACTTTTTAATGTAATTTTAAATTTCTCCCACTTAAAAGTAAAGTATTTACCTCCCTGCTCCTTGACCTCGGGCTCAGCCATGTGACCTGCTTTGTTAGCACTCCTGAAGCAAGAAAAGTCTTGGGATGCATCAATGGGTAGGTATATTTGCCCTCTTGTGCTCCTGCCATCACCTCAGAAGGGCTTCCCAAATTGGGTGCTGTCCCTCAGCCTGCATCCCAGTGAAATCAGGAGCCATTCACCTGAACCTACATGCAGCAAGGAGCCAAGCCCAGATGACTCGGCGCCTGAAGCAGAGCTGCCCAGCAGAGGCCAGGCCAGATCAGCCAATCCTCACCTGACTGCAGAACAATCAGGAGCAGTGGAGTGAGTCAGTGCTGCTTGTAGCTTTGAGTTTGGTGTGGCTTCTTAAAGACCACAACTAGGAAAATAATTGAACGACACCCCTTTTGGCAGCTGCCTTCATTTTATGAATATCTGCTTTGGGGCTTAATGAGAACAAAGGCTTTTCCCAGACCACACATCTTATGAGTTGCAGAACTGCCGCAGTCTGGCTGGGCACAAATGCCGCAGTCTGGCTGGGCACACAATCACGAGCCACCACACAGCTTGTAGATTCAAACAGCAACTCTTTATTCCCGAACTCACACCAGCCATCTACAATCACGTTCTGGGGAAATCCACGTTCTCTGCCCAAATCCACTACCACTGGGCTTCTATCTCCCAAAAAATTACTCTGAATCCCGTGAGAACTCAAGGGGAACTCAGGCAGCAGGATACGCCCTATTCCCAGCAGGAATAATCTTAAACCTGGAAAGCCCTAAACCCGATTATCCTAAACCGGGAACACCCTAATCCGCCCTGGTCCTTGAGCAAGGTCACCTACATGCAATGTCACTGCAACATGGGGTACGCTGGCAAGGAAATTGTCATACCTACTTGGCTAATGGCTCCCAGCACAGAACTGTGGCGGTCAGTGTCCTCAATGATCCCAGCCTCCTGGGTTCACAAGTGGGATAGTCCCTATAGGAGAGTCCCTTCCCATGTGTGCTGGGCTGGCTTGTGTGACCAGCAGAAAGTCACAGGAGAAATGGCCTGTCACTTCCAGACCAGGTATGAAAGACCCTTCAGCTTCCATTTGGTCTCATGCTCTTTGTCATGTGCCACCTGCTCTGAGGAGCCAACAGCCATGTCTCGTGTGTTCTCAGCAGCGTGGAGAGTCTAGTTGGGTGAGGAAGTAAGATCCCCACCATCAGACAGGTCAGCACCATGAGACCACGAGTGAATCGGAAGCCCCACTCCAACCTTCGCATGGCTGCTGCCCTGGCTGAGAGCTTGACTCGAACTCTGAGCCACTCCCCAGTTCCGCCCACAGAGAAGGAAATATGATGTCCAAGTCATTTAGTTTCATAGTGACTCTTATGCAACAATAGATAAATAGTACGAATGGCCATGTTTCCAGAGCTCCCAGGGCACATTACTGCCTCAACAGTTTATAATAATAGTTTTTTGAATAGTTATAAATATTATTGTCATCTTTGCAGTTTATAAACAGCTTAATAGAGGAATCCACTTAATAAAGGAATCCACTTTCTTTTTTCCACAGTATACTACGTTGTTAAGGACAGATTCCTGGGTGGCAAGTTGGCCTGATATGCAGCATAGCACAGTAGAAGGAGTCTGGTCTTTGGGGTGAGCCTGAATTGTTTCAACTAAGGTAAAATTTAGATACAGGGAGATAAACAGATACTTAAACGTGCAGTTCAATGAATGTTGACAAATGCACACTTACTCCCCTCTAACAAGAATGTCAATGAAATTAAAATGAAGTTTATTCCAGTTATCCTGGGAAGCTCACCCATGACCCTCCTCTCTTTTCCTTGCTTACAGATAGATAACTCATGTTCGGTGATTTCAATCACCATGGACTGGTTTCACCTGACCTTGGACTTCATGTAAATGAATTGTGCTGCATGTCCACTGCCTGGCTACTTTCTGATCTTCATGTTGCTATGGATACCTGTGCTTCAGAGTGTCTACCACTAATTAGCATTCCATGGAAGTCACATGATTACATGCATTTTTGGACAAGACTTTCTTTGGACGCATCTTTTCCGTTGTTTTGATTAAGCACCTGGAAGTGGAATTGCTAAGCCACTTTGTAAGAAACGTCAAACGGTTTGCCAAGCACTTGTGTCCATAATCCCACCCAGAGCAGGAGGGTCTAGCTCTTGCCCATTCTACTCAACATTTGATGTTACTGTTCAATTTTTTCGCCTTCTAGTAGGTCTGTGGAGATAATTCATGTGGTTTTAGCTTGTTTTGTCTTAATGATGAATGATGGTAGGCTTCTCTAAAGGTCATTGCCCATGCACTTTCGTGAAGTATCTATTTGAAACTCTGGCCCCCCTTTTAATGACTTTTAAAAAAAATTATTTACTTGTAGAGATCATTTTATATTATGAATGTAAGTATTTTGTCAGATATAATTAGCAAATTATTACTCTCAATGTGTAGTTTGCCCTTTAATTTTAGTAACAGATTTTTTTAATGACTTGAAGCCTTTGAGTTTAATAAAATATAATTTATCAGGTATTTTGCCTTTGAAGTTAGAGCTGTGTGCATCCTTTCTAAGAAATATTTGCTTATAATAGGTTTGAATATATTCTTCTTTATCTTAATAAAGTTGATAGAATTGTCTTTTGCATATATTTCCATGATCCATCTTAAATTAACTTTCATGTTTGATTAGGGAAGTATGGGAATTCCTTTTTCTGCCTATTGATTGAATAGATTTTCCCCTCCTTGTTAAATTGCTAGTATTGTTTTAAAATCAGTTGACCTAACATGGAGGTCTATTTGTGGATTCTTTCATTCTGCTCTCTTGACCCATTTCTCTGTCCTTAGGCCAATACTAAACTGTATGTGTTGCTAAAGATTTCTGGTAAGTCTAGAAATCAGATAGTGTGAAACTTATTCTAAGTTTTCCTTTTTGAAGATTATTTTGTTTTCTAGATCCTTTGCTTCTCCATATACATTTTAGGATACAGTTTTCAAAAGATCTGTGTAACTTTTGTTAGGTTGTGCAGTTCAAAAAATTTATTCACTTGAAGTAAATTGTTGAATTTATTTATGATATTTACTTATTATCTCTTGATTGCCTTAAGATCTGTACTGTTTTTCTATTTTCTAATCATTCTAGAGTTTCTTTAAATTTACAATTGCTTCAAGTTTGCTGAGATTTTCGGATGTATCAGCTGATATTTTTATAACATTTGGAACATTCTGACAATGATGTCTTGAAATATTTCCTCTGCCATATTTCCTCTATGCTCTCGACTGGGGAGTTCAATTATGTGTAAGGTATACATTTGATATTATTCCAATGCCACTGAGACCTTATTTTAAAAGCCCACCTCCCATTTATTCTTCATTTTTGGATTACTGCTATATATTGATCTCAGATGTATTGACACTATCTTCTATAATCTCTAAATGCTAAGTCATTAAATAAATTTAATTATTATAATTTCCAAATCATTCCTTTATTTTAAAATATTTTTCCTTCTCTGATGAGATCCCATGTCTTTCAAATTATTATGTCTATGTTTTCCTTTACATCCTTGGATATCCTTGTAATAGCTGGTCAAAAGTCTATAATAATCATATATAATTATATTATATAGGTATATAATATAAAAAATATAATAATTACATAATAAACCAATCCTTCCAATATCTAGGTTATCTTGGGATAAATATTGACTTATTTTCCGTAGATCATAGCTCATATCTTACGTTTAAAAAATATTTAATAATTCAAATTTTTAATATGTGATGAATATTTGAAAACATGTTGAGAGAAATCTGGATCATCCTGTCTTCCTTTAAGGAATATCAAATTCTATTCTGTGGCTATTAAGTTTCTGTCAGACCCTCAGGTTTCCAGGTGAGGTTTTCTACTTTGGTAAGCCTGGTTTGTTTTCTTCAGTCCTCATCCTGGGGATTGATCCGGCATCTAGGGCTTGGTCCTGACTCCTAAAGCTTGGCCTTCCCAATGTTGGTTCTTGAGATCTCAGCTGCATGTTTGATGAGCTTGGCAAGCTCTTTACTCAGGCTGGCACTCTGGTACCTCTCAGCTCCCTGTGCCCTCCGCAGTACCCTTCAGTTTCCGGCTCACAGGGGCTGCTCTCTGTTAAGGTTGTGCGGTCTTGCCCTGAGCCCACACAGGAGGACTCCCACATGTCCTTCTCACTCTTGATCAAGAGCCATACCACCCTGAATGCACTGGGTCCTGCCTGACACAGGTGTCACTCTTGAATGGCTTATAGCTTCCACCTCTTTGGTACTCTGCCAAGCAAAGATGATATCTGTCTGCTCAGATTAGCAGCAGTACCTCCTTGGGCCCCACCCTCCGTGTTGAAGTTGGAAAAATGCCCCAAGCAGAAAGCCAGAACAAGTACCAGTCTCATCTTGTGTGATTCTCATTCTTCAGGTTTTCAATGCTGACATGCTTGGCATCCAATTCCTAAAAACATTTTCTTCACTTAATTTTTACAGTTTTATCATAGTTTGGGTGAGAGAGGTCAGTTGGCATGAGTCGCTCCATTGTGTCTGAGCCAGACTTATTTTTTACCCCCCGACCAGCATCATCTTGCTATGTGATCTTGGGCAAGTTAGTTCATATTCTGTATTCTCAGCTTGTTTGTTTACAAATGGGGAGCATAATATTTAAGCCATAAGCTCAAAAAGAGGATGGCTACCTGGCCTGTTTTGCTCATTCCTGAGTCTCCAGTGCTTAACACAGTGCCTGGAATGTAGAAAGCACTCAGCAATTGTTTATTGGTTAAGTGCATTAATTCAACATTTAGTTAATTCATTCAAGAAAGGTCACTCAGTGTCTACCTCACAGAGATATTGCAAACGATATATTAAATGACTGGCTGCATGCTAAGTGTACTAAGTGCACGTGTCTTATGTAATGTAATAGGCTCACAGAATGTAGGACATCATAGATATTTTAAAAAACCATCATTGCAATATGGAATTTGAGTCTATAGTTATGATATTTAAGGTAAAAATCAGCAGTGTCTTAGGAAATAAGTGTCAATATGCCTTATGTTAGAGTTTCTCCCAATGATCTATGAATACTACTGTTGGTCTCAAAGGATACAAGGTTAGCTCATCCTTGGGGCTGAGTCTGTACCTGGTACTCCCAATGCCTTGGGCAGAGCACTGACCAGCTGGTTGGCCGGTGGGTGCCAGTGATCTCCCCACGTGTGCTGAGCAGGCTGGCTGAGCTTGTTTGGCTGGAGCTCCACAGCAGTCCCTCAGGATGGGTATCATCGCTTACACTAATGAGTCTGTGCACTCAGATAGCTTGTAAACAGTCATGATTTCTGGTCCAGCATGAACCCTAGCTGTAATAGGGAGGCCAGGAGGGCGAGAGGCAGAAGGAAGCCAGATTGATGAAGCTCCAGGGTGGTGAGCAGGCATCCCTTGTGTGGCCACATAATGGCCACCTGATTAACAGTCCTGTTATGCACTCTGCTCCACTTTCCACAGGGCTTTTCACATCCATGACCTCATTTGACCTTCGCAGTAGCCCTTTAATGGATAAAGAGCAGAATTGCTTGTCAACCTTTTGTAGGTAAGAAAACAGGGTCTGGGAGAGATCATGTGACTTGCCAAGGATACACAGCTAGAAAGTTTGAGAGCCTGGTTTGGAATCCTTGGGCAGAGGGCAAGGTTTTTTTTTTTTTCTCTCCATGATCTAGAAACAATGGTTCCCTATCCCTTTGCCAAATGGTGGTCATCACAGCTTACATTGTTAAATAGCAAGGTCGTTCTGCCTTCACACAGACCCTGTGAAAGCCCAAGCTTCGTGGAGCCTTAGAAATCAACAGACTTGGCTGCCTTAGTTTGTGGAGGCTGAATGGGTATCTCAGAATGGTTGATCCACTCTCCCAAGCCAAGAGCCAGTACCACCAATCTGGCTCACACATCCTGATGTGCCTTCACTCAGTTTACTCACACTTGCTGTTTTCATAAAAACCTCTGTGGAACCTGTATTCACAGCATCAAAGGAAACAAGACAATGACAGCTTTGGGGCTGGGGAGGAGCTCAGGTCCAGATCCCACTGCAAGGCTCCGCGTCAATTCAACAGGTCAACATCAAAGAGCACCTTAGGAAGGAGGTGGTTTGAGGTACCCCTTCCAAACCTCGGTTACTTTCTCTAACCTCAAACTGAGTCAACTGGTTCTATATTGATCAGAACCAGTTGGGAAATGAATTACTAAAGCTGATCTATAAAGAAATTCAATCTAAAGATGGAGCAAAGTATCCTCAGGATTCTTTATTAGGTGCTCCACACCACAAGCTCAACAAAGCAAACAAATAGACCCATGCACAAAGGGCAACTTTTTCATGGAATGAAAATGACATTGTGGTTGGGGAATATGGGTCCAACTAATACCCTGGTAATTGACCACTTTTTAATAACCAACAAATCGATCTCTCTCTAACAATACTTCTGAGAAGGGAGAAGAAGAGGGGACTGTGTTAACAAAGAGCAAGGCAAATGAAATTAAACCCCTAGCTCGAGGTTTTCAGTATCATAAGATGAGAGTGTGATTCTGTCAGAAATGGCATCCTACCCAGAATCCAAACTGTTGCCTCATTTAATTAGGAGGTAGAAAGTGTATGGGGAGAGAGGGAGTCTTCTGGGCAAGGGGCAGCCAGCAAAGAGATCGAACCCTCAATTTAAAAATTGCTTAGCAAAAGCAATTTTAATTGCTGCCTTTGTTATAAAAGATTAAAGGTAGTTATGTCCTGGTGTACCTCACTTAAAGCAATCAATATGTTCCTGAATAGTTATGTGCAAATCAAATTTTCGTAAATCAAATCCAATTTTAAATGTCCTCTGAGAGCTTTCTGTTTCAAGAAACCCCTTCAGTGAAACCTTTCTAGGGCCTAAAACTATCCTCTAATTCATTGGATTGGTATGTTTAAGTTTTTATAGATAAGGATAAAGTGAGTCAATAGAATTTTTCCCTCTCACACATTGAGAAGAAAGGGCTTGAAAATGAAATAGATGAGATGACCTCGTGGACACAGTAGAGCCACCAGGGGAACCTTGGGGACAGGCTAGGAATGTGGAGAGTAGCTCTTCCATCTTCCAAGCTTACTGTTGTAGCCTTGAGTAGTGAAGGCCAGTGTTTAGGATCAAGGCACAGAGACCCTAAGGATGCCTCCCAGTGTTGCTTGGAGGGGTTGTGAGAGCCATTCAGTACAACATTCGCAGCAGAGATTTCTCTCTATCACATTCTGGAATCATGGCCAGTTAGACACTGAATGAATGTGCTGTGGTATTCATTTATAAATATATCATTAAATATTTATTGAGCATTAACTCTGTGGACAATGAGGTCCAGGGAAAATAGAGGGAGAAAACGAGACCGAGTGTTTGTTGTTTATAGAATTGAATCTCCCTGGAAGGACAGATATTAAATAAACAGTTGCACAAATAATTGGTATAATCCAGTTGTGATAAACACTGTGAATTTTAACTCTAAGATAAACTATGGATCAAGTGTGTCCCCAAAGTTCATATGTTGTAAAATTCACATCACAGAAATAGTGAAGAAATAATGTTGAGAGGTGGAAGTTTTAGAGGTGTTGAGGTCTGGAGAGTCTTACCCCTCGTTAATGGGTTAATGCCATTAGTGCAAGTGTGGGCCAGTTATCCTGAGAGTGAGTTTCTGATTAAAGATAATACCCAGCCCTTCTCAGTGGCTCTTGTGCACAATCTCACCAGGGGACACTTCCTGTGATGTTACAATATAAGCAGAGGCCTTGCCAGATGCAGACCTTTGATTTTGGACTTCATGAGCTTAATAAATTTCTATTGTTTATATATTACCATTCTCAGGAATTCTATCATAGTGGCACCAAACAGACTAAGCATGCTGTGAATGCTGTCAAGAAAACTGATCTGAAGAAGCCAAATTTCATCTAAAATCTAGAGGATCAATAGGAAGTAGGACAAAGAGGGTACAATAACACTGTGTGGTATTTACAGAATTCAACTTAGGTTATGAGTAGCTCACTTTGGCTGCTATGTGAAAAATGGGGTGCAGCAGGGCAAGAATGGAAACAGAGCTGTTGTTAGGGTGGAAGATGCTGGTGCCTGGGCCAAGGAGCTATCAGTGGAGATGGGCAGAAGTAGGTTTTCCTGAGAAAGTATTGGAAGTAAAACCAATAGGACCTGGTGATTGACTGGGTTTGGAACAAAGGAAAGCAAATTACTCTAAGTACATGTTTAAAAACACAAATTGTGTAAATGTATGAAAACACGAATGGTATGACTCTAGTAGTGTACAACCAGAGACCTGAAAAATTATGCTCTATTTGTGTCATATGAATTGAATTGCATTCTGCTGTCATGTATAACAATTAGAATTTTTTTAAAAAAGTTTGAGAATGGCCTCTGCATTTCCAAATTGGGGAAGTAGAAAGTGATGCCTTCCACTGAAACCAAGAGCATTGGTGGAAGACCCAATAGGGAGAAGAGATTTTGTGCTGCTAATTCTGAGTGTGTTGAGCTAGAGTGGTGTTAGCGGAGATGTTCTGAGTTTGGGGCTCCATGCCTTTCACCAATCTGGAAGACTGTGATCACCTTGTTAGAACATCAGCCTACTGCAATCCTGGTGCAGGGTTCAAGGACACAGCTTCAATATCCAGTAGCCAAACCCAGAGGACTAACATAGCAGGACAGGAGACTGAACTATAATGGGAACATGTGATCCAGACAGGGGTTGAAGAACAAGAGGGGCATATGGGTCATAGGACTGCAGCAGAAGCATAATGATGGGTGTTTCTACTCATTTTCTTGGGTCATTGAGATAATGAAAGCAGTTACCAGAAGACATTTTTTTTTTTTTTTTTTTTTTACCTCTGATGCCGAATAATTGTGGTAGAAGGCAAGGTGGTATTGGTCTCAGAACTCAGGAGAAAACTTCTATAAAAAGTTTGATCCCAAGTCACTGGAACAACATGAAGAGGCACGGAACTCCTCACAGAACCACATTAGGCAGCCAGTGCCAGAGACGGGAGGTGGGCTGGGGTTTAGTTCTGTCTTGTTCATTATTCTTCGGGTTCATTTATCTGTAGGCCCCGGTGAATCTTCTGGGAACCTGATCTCCTTCCTCTAAGTTCTTTGAGTACAATACCTAAGCCCAGAGTCCATCAGGAAGGAGTTCCCACAGTTCTTCTAGCTGCATATGACAGCCCTTCACCTAAAACCAGCTTAAGACATGTGTTTGGGATTCATGATAAACCTGTGGATACAAACTGGGCAAAGGAGAGTCACTCCTGGGACTGTGTCAGTTAGGAATGAAATGTCCTGCTTCCTGCAGGTGGAACTACTTCCTCAGCCTGGGGCTGTTTATTAGTGCACACTCTGCCACCGCGTCAGGAGAGCTGGCCTGACAGTGAAGACAGTGCAGAGAAGGGCAAAGGCCTGGATGTGGGGAGCCAAAGTCCATGAGGAGGGACCTGCCCCTGAAGCCATCATTTGACACCCTCCATCGACCTCTTTCTGGAGTAAATGTACTATTGGTTTTCAGTTTACATAGGCCCATGTATGTAAACTGTGTTTTCTGTCTAAAAAGGTTCCTGTTAGAGATTTTGCCACTTGAAACTTGAAGGCCATTTCCATCTGTGTGATTCGGTTTCTCCCATTTTGGTCATCAAACACATGCATGGAACTAGCCTGAACTGGTCGTGTGTGTCTCCTCCTGCTCCTCCCATTGTCTGATTTTCAGGAGTGAAGTACGTAGGTAAGGTGGTTGCCTGGAAGCTTGGAGATGCAGAAGGATGGGCTCCTGCCGTTGGCATAGGACTAGATGGACATGAGATGGGAGAAGGAACGCAAGAAGATCCTGTTATTAGAATTCCGAGAGCTCAGAACTATGAAGCAGATGTCCTCGACCTCACAGGAGCTCTCTTTCTGTAGGAACAAGGGATTCTTCTCACAGTGCTTCCTCCCTTGAGATGAGAACACCAAGACTCTGCAGGCTGTGAAGGTCCAAGGGACCACACCGTGCCGCCCCATGCTAAAGATTGTCAGTTTCCAGAAGGTTCTGTCTGGGGGATATAAAATATGGGATAAGTTCTTCAGGTGGATTTGAAACATCTTGTGGTGTGATCTCTAGGAAGAATGTCTCATAGTGCTTGCATCTCTTCATCCAGAGTCCCACCACAGCCTGAACCCACCCACAGAACTAGAGATGGACTCACTGGAAAGCTGAGCTTTTCTAGACCCTCCCGAAGACCTCCCTCCTGAGGCAGGGTTAGGTCTTGAGCCTGGTGCCTGGGTGACATCACAATGTGCGGGAAATTGTCCTTGGCCAAAGCTGTGGGCAAGAGAAAGAAGGAACAGACTAGCAGCCAGGTCACTCCTGGCTGCACAAACAGGGAAACACAAGAGTCGAAAACTACAGTTCACTCCATACTTTGGGGATATCATCAGACTGAAGACCGGCCCCATCAACGTCATCCTCCGAACATTGTTAATTGTGAAGAATGCAAAAAAATAATATCCATTGTGGAAAAGCCAACACTGAAGTCAAGTTCTCCAGTGTGTCGTGTCTCCCTTCCCTTCTGCCACCCGTTTTTTTTCACATCTTACCAGAACTATTTCTGTCTATGGGGAGTTAGCAGGAAGATCACATATTGTACAGAGAGCAGGGTGTTAAATTTATGCAAAGGGAAGGGATGTGTTATGGCAAAAATTATTTATTGCATGGCGTCTCCCTTGAGGGTTAGTCTCCTGTTAGAGCTTTAAGGACAGCAGCTCTATATTTGTCACACGGCAGAGCCACACTCCTGCCTGCCTCCCGCTGCCAGTGCCAGGAGCATTTATGTAAAGTCGTGATGCAAACCTGCCACCTTTAGGAGGCACGATCTGGTCCAACCGGGTGCCTTGCCTTGTAGTCATTTGTGTTCTGAGAGGAGTGAGTCTTCAGCCAGGGAGAAGGAAAGAAAAAAACAGATAGGGGTTGGGATCCTGGAACTGGGCCATGTTGTGGCAAAACAACCAGTGGAACAGTGAGACATTTTCATGAGCTCTGCGGATTTTAGGAAGCGGTGTGCTGGGGTTTAGCATCAAGAGTCATCAGACCTAAGATCAAGCCCTGCTTCTACCACTTGCTCGCAGTGAGCTCAGAGAGCGTTGGCATCTGTGAGCCTTCATCTTCTTGCCTGTGAAGTGGGAACACAAGGCTCATTTGCATTGTATTGTGAAAAGTGAAATAAAGTATGTGCTTAAAAGAAGATGCTAAATTTGTATTAGTTTCCTCCTTCTTTTTATACAATGTGAATTCAGTGTTTTCCCAAGAAAATCCATTTCCCAGATCATGTGGGCAGGTTCCTCAGACAGGGATATGGAACGTTGGGCCTGCCTAACCCGGCTTCCCTCTTCCTTTCTTCTGTCTGACGTTGCTTATTGATCATGCCACTCTTTCCCCAGGATTCCTCAGGATTCTTCTCAGCAGTGCTGAAGGTGGTCACTACAACTCAGAGATGATGAATAAGGTGAAGCTTTTCTTCCATCTGCAGCCAGATCATGTTCATAAATTATTCCATTGACCATTGCACCTAAAATGCACAGGTGGTTCTAATGGACATTAAGTGCACCGGTGGATTTCCAGGTGCTTGGACCACACTGCACTTCTGAAAGATGTGCCAACATTTTCTCATTCTTGATTCAAAGTTTGAATCACAGACTTTCTCACTTTTGGACATTTACATCCCACAGCACACATTCTTGAAAGGAGAAAGGTGTCAGCTAATCTTCATCTTGTCCTGTGTGTCCAGGGGAGGCTACTCAGGGAGGCAAGGTGTGCATGCCTCAGAGGTCAAGACTCATCTTCAGTCAGCCTCTGCCATGTACCAGCAATGGGAATCTGGTAAGTTATTCAACTCTCTGAGTCTCGGTTTCCCAATCTGTACAATGAGTATAATAAAAGCTTAACCCCAGTGCTATGGTGAGGATTGTAGGATTGTGCTGATAAAGGGCAGAGCAAAGTCACAGGGTTGCAATTAGCAGTGATGATGATGATGATGATGATGATGATGATGATGATGGTGGTGGTGGTGCTGGTGGTGGTGGTAGTTATCTGAGCATATCCAGGGATGGGAGGTCCAGAGAGTGTCCATATCATTGTTATAGAAGAATAGAAAATGTATTGGAAACAGGATAATCTGGGGGAAATAAGGTCATGGAGCACTTTCTAACTATCTTCAAATATTTCTAACAGATTTGAGCACATGGCTGATTTCATTACAGTTCCAAAAGTTGGCTGTCCGGCCCCTGGAAGGATCATGTCTTCTCATCCTCTCATAATTGACTGGGCCATGTGACTCCCTTTGACCAATGAAATGCAAGACAAAGTAATGATTGCCACAACCAAGCTTTAAGAACCATGAATGGTTCCTCCATCCCAGTCTCTCCCTGGCCCCAGGACCAAGGTAGAGCATGCTTCTCCAGCACCTGCAAAAATCAATATCAAAGAGCAGAGGTCAACCCACCTGGAGCTGGTGTGTACATAAGGTAGTGGCTATAAATCACTGAAATCTGGTGGTTATTTGCTACTGCAGCATAACTTGACCAGGCTGACATTTTCTTTTATACTTTATGGGTATAATTGGCATCAATGGCTAGGGTATGAAATGTTGCTTTTCAACATAGAAAGTAACTTTCTGTTAATACAGCTATCTGAAAACAGAGAGGGCTGCCTTGGTAGGTGGTGAACTTCCTAAAAGTGGAAGTATTCACATCAAGTTGCATAGTTAGTTGTCCCTATGGTTGTGACACAGAATCTTCTGAAGGCCAGTAGTTTCTGATATTTAAGGAAAAGTGGGCTCTGAAGTCAAACAGAGATCTTCACTCCAGACGTTCCATCAAGTTTAATACACTAATATTTCTGAAGCTTTTACCAAAAGAAATGCTATATATAGTGTTTTCCAAACTTATTTGACACAGGTAGCCCCTTCACTCCCACCCCTGGCCACCGTGAAAAGAGCATGTGATGGCACAGATGTTTTTAAATGCATTTTATGAAATGCTGACTTGATAGCTTCAGAGTTATAGCAGGGTTTGGGCCAGATATAATTGGAGGTGTGTTATAGCACTAAGCCCTCGAGTAGAACGTTGAAGATATGTTAGTGGCCTGCCATGCCAGTTAAAGTAAGGAGCTCTGCATCCAGAATGAGTCTATGTGAATCTGATTCTGTCTCTTCTTCATTATTTCACCTTGAGGAGGTTTTCTGACCCTTGAACTCTGTTCTGAGGACCATGTCTTTTCCACTCTGGAAAATTCACAGCTAAAAATTTGAATAGTGCCCCCCCCATTTCTTTATTTTCTGCTTCTACAAGACACACCAGTGAAATGATGGCTTTTCCCGCCATGTCCACCAGGTCTCATGATGCTTCATGCTTCCTCCCTTGGCTGCCTTCACTGTGTCCTTCAGGCTGACCTTCCGGTCACTAGTCCTCTTTTCAGCTGTATCTAGTCTGATACTGAATTGATCCATTGGACTTTTAATTTCAACAGCTCAGTTTTAATGTCTGGTCTTTCAATGTCCTTATCTTTTGAAATAATCTGGTCTTGCCTTATACTGCTGTACTGTCTCCTTCTGTTTAGTTATTTAAAACTTTTTAAAATATCTCATTTTGTGTTCCCTTTTGGACTATTTGGTTGTCTCAAAATCTTGGAAGTGTTGGTTCCCCTGGTGATCACGGTCATTAAAATTCTCTTGTGTCGAGTCACTTTTCCATATATTTTGTAAATGTGTTTTGTGAATTCATTTTCAGATAGGGCTAAATTTTTGTCTTGTGGGAAGCGCATGTGTTTGGGGAGTGAATCTATACTTCCAAGCACCTTGTTTTGGCTTCTGTCAAGGGCTTCGTGGGAGCTACGAACTAGGGCTCACTTTGTATAATAATTTGTTAGATTGAGATTTCTAAACTATTTACAGTATGTAGTTCTGTTTCCAGCCCCATCTGCAATGAAGGGTTGGATATTTTATTTCCACAGAGCCCTGGGTACAGAGAAACTTCTCGTAATTTCCCAGAGTTGGTAGTTAGAATTTTTCTAATTCTACTTTCATTAAGAGTTCTAGTTTTTTATGGTTCTGGTTTCATGCAGTTACAGTTACAGCTTTCCACCTACCACAGCATTTAGACCTCATCTCCCGTGCCCCTGTGAGTCGGAATCCAAGCCCATGAACATTGGTCATTTGTCTAAACTCAATACAGTCTGCTGCCACAGGACGAGAGTTCACATTTCCCGTTGAAGCTGTCAGCTCCCTCTTTGTTCCTGGCACTTGGGGACTTTCTCACTTAGAAACTAAGTTATGTGCGTGTACTTTAGCTCCTTAAACTATCGTGCTCTACCCATCGTTTCTCTTAGTGTGTAGTATGTATGTATGTATGTAGCAGGAGGTTTCTCTGTTGTTTCACACTGCCTGGTGACAGTTCTCAGATGCATGTGAGTGTCACCTTTTGTAAATTGATCAGACAGTGTCCATCCATCTCATTGATTAATGTGAAGATAAAATAGATAATGGTTAAAATGCACTCAGCCTCGTTCAGGCCCATATTAAGTACTCAATAAATATTGGACATTATTACTTTATTATTTCTAGTAGACAAACATTTGAATAAGAAGACAGTTATAAGTGTTGGAAGATCCTGGAATTGGTAGGTCCGTTCCTTCAGCAGAGATTTCTGGACCTTTTCCTAAAGCTACAGTGAGTTCCTGGAAAGAGACATGGGCATCCTGTCTCCAACCCTCTGACCTCTAACCCTCTGAGGATTGGGGTGGGGACTGGCATTTGTAACTACAGAGAGGAACTAAGATGCTCAAGAGCGGAATACGTAATACTCCCAGTTATCTGCCGCAGTCTGACTGGGCGAAATAACCGGGGGGGGGGGGGGGGGGGGGTGACAAGCAACTTGTGAAGGTTGATACAGCGGGAGCCGCTTTATTGTCGGACTGCAGAGGTATTTATACCTAACTCATTATACACAGCTTGTTTCAATTAGCATCATCCAGATACATCAATCACCATCAAGGAATCCTCATCATCTTAATTACACACAGCTTAACTCAATTAACATAAACTAGATACAGCAGTCAGTCATTAAGGAATCTCCACACTTAATGGCTCGCTGGCGTTACTTCACAAACCACTCCCTCTGGCAAAATGCCAGGCGCCATCCTGACTTGTTTACGGACCCTAACAGTTATCCAGCAAAAGCAGGGAGACCTGGAGGACCTGGGTCTAGGAACTCTGTTAGTGGTCATCACCATAGGAAAATGGTGGCTAGAGATACGGCACAGGGTAGAAGGACTGGTGTCTCTGCCAAGCTCTGGATTGGTAGAGGGTGTGTGTGTGCTCTCCTTTCTGTGGGCACAAAGTTCAAGCCCTCTCTTGGAGGTTTTGGAGGCTCTGTTTCCCAGGTCCGCTTTCCTCCGTTAGGGTCTTTCCTGGGTTAGGGTCTGACAAGAAAGGCACTGAGGGTGGGAGGAAAGCAGAGTCACGGTGTTCAGAGGTGTGGTGTCCTGTGGTGACAGGCAGGGGTTAGTCTCACTTACCCACACTCCTCTGCACCCATTCACCCTCCCAGCTGTGGTCAATCGAGGCGGGAGGCTGTCGCTCCAAAGGCCACAGCTCCACACATGCTGCTGTTTGCTGGGGACAGCTCCAGAGACCTGTCCTGCTGGTCCCTTTGGTTCTACTCAGGGCCTGGCTCACTTGCAATGTTGGATTCCCCTCAGGATTTCTGTGGGAATGGTGGACCACTGACTGGTGTTTCAGGGACAGATTCTCTGATCCTTCCATGCGCCTCTCCAGATGTCCACTCCCAGGGCCTCCCACCTGTGTGGGCAGTGTGCTCACGAAAAGCTCCTATTTCCATCCCTGCAGTGGCCTTCCTTCCCTGGCTGGGTCTGGGAAGGAACCCTGCCCACGAAGCCCCACGTGGCCAGCTCAGGCCTTTCTGTAGCCTGCCCTGAGCACGGTCCCACACTCGCTCTCTCTCCGGAACCTGCCGTGCTCTTTGTCCAGCCTTCCGTGGAGGGCAGGATGAAGGCAAGAGCATGATGAAGACCCCTCTTCATCCTTCGGATCTCAGCCTGTGGCCTTCTCCTGCTGGAGAAGGGAACTTGTCCCATGTCCTCTCACAACACTTTTTCCTACTATCGACACACTCCTGTGTGTGATTCCACTTGTGTGTCCACGTCCACGTGTCAGGATGAGAAACCACCCAGACGTGTGTTCGTCACCCTCGTGCTAGTGACAAGCACGGTGTCTGACGTACATCTTATTTATGTCCAGAGCTCCTGGGCCCCTGGCCTGGCTTCTGGTGGCATCCCTTGGTGCTGTTGTCACAGTGTTGACGTGAGGGAGATGTCACGTCGGGTAGGTGGCTGGAACAGGGTCAGAATGTTCTTCTCTCCCTGTCTTGCAGTGTTCATGGGCTTTGTTCTTAAAACAGAAATGTTTTACTGAGAAGGGTCAAGCGTTTGGGAGGAAGGGACTGAATGGCTTTGGATGACAGAGGAAAAATGAATTGAAATACCTGACAATGCCTGGCAGAGATGAGAGAGGACCCTCAGAGCCTGGGTGTAACAGGAGGAAACAGGAGAGGGAAAAATCTCCCCGAGACCTTATAGACAAGGGAATTGTAAAACAGAAATGTCTCAGAGGAGCTACATATTTTTCCTTAACTTTGCTGAGGGTGGTGCTGGGTATACTCCCCGACTCCATAATTGTCAGTCCACATTACCATTACTCACTAGTGCTTGAGTACAAGTGGATTCTTCAGGGGGAACGGAGCAGCTGTTGGAGTCTGTAGCTAGGTGGGTAATGAGATAAACTAAGGCAGTGCATGTGGGCATGATTTGAAGGGTGGGCTCCTAATTGACATATGGTTTACACCTCGTAATGCTGTGTACCAGGAGAGATTAGAAGAAATCTCACACTGAGACACACTGAGACTTCTACTCTAACTCATACCAGAGACAGAAAAATAATGAAAGGTACCCATGCTTTCCCAGCCTAAGCATCCTAGTAACTTTGCACATCTGAAAGAGAGAGAGTCTGAGGTAGGAGTCATCAGATCCCAGTGACAGTGGTGAAACCAGAGACTCCTTTTCCATACCACAGCTATGAGAGCCAATGACTTCTTGATGTTCTTCCTCAGACTAATGCTATGGGGAGGGTGCACAGGCAAGTTTTGGAAATTGTGTATACACCGAAAAGCCAGCTGCTCTGCAAAAGGGCTGAGTGTAGATCGTGGCTGATGAGAAACAGCTATGGTTCAGCTCCATGTGAAGGAGGCTTGGTTCCCAATACAATGATGTTGAGAGGTGGGGGGACCTTCAGAGATGGGCTTAGCGGAGGTGAGGTCATGGGGGGCACCACCCTTGGAAGGAATTAATAATAATGCCCATCTCATGAGAGTAGGTTAGGGCTTGCAGACTGGATTGGTCACCTCGAGAGCAAGTTGTTATAGAGACTGTTTGACTTTTGCAGTTTGTTCTTGCACTCTATCTTTCCTTCTCTCCCTCTCAAAAGTGCCACTCACCTCTCTCACAAGTGCTCTGATTATATGATGGCATCTGTGACACAGTATGAAGCCCTTGCCAGATGTGGCTCTCTGATGTTTCTTGAGCTTTCAGCCTCCAGAACTGTGAGTTAAATAAACCTCTTTTCTTTATAAATTACCCAACCTCAGGTATTTTATTTTGCCTGACTCCTCCAGAAGCCAAAGACCACCTGGAGAGAAAAACCTGGTAGAGATGGTGTGAGACTTTTAACTAATAACTGGCACTGAGACCTCAGATGGTCAAGTGAAGCTGATTTAGATCTTCTAGCCCCAACAAGCTGCTGAGCTGGCACCATGTGGAAGAAAGATAAAGCTTTCCTGTTAAGTCCAGTCTAAATTCCTGACCCAGAGGAGCATGGGTAAAACCATGGCTGGGGTTTTAAGAAACTAACATAAAAATTACCTAATGACCCAACACATGTCATAAAGCCATAACTGCTTTCTCCTGCGCATCTTTTTTTCCTTCAAGACGTTGTTCTTCTCATCCACTTGTTTTGCTATCATTTGCCACTTGCTCTTTGAGAGGAGGGCTCGGAAAAGCCATGAACACCAAGTGTCGTGTTTATGTGGTGCTGGTTGATCAAGAGCTCGCAGGTTCCTCCTAATAATGAGCTTGAGGAAACTGAAATACCAAGGGCCAGCTTCAGGGAGGTGACCTACATCACAGAGGCAGCTGCTGGTTGGGGTCTCTCTCCCCTTCCTCTAGAGGGTAATTAGTACTCGGGGTTGTGAGGGGCCCTTCACACAAGGAGGCCAGGCAGAAACCTTCCTCGGCACCCAGAGAGGAAGCCAATTAACAGGTTTGGTTGTAAAGGCAGCTGGGATTTAGTCATTAAGATGCCTGCGGGCACCTAGGACTCTGTCTTTATAATGGATTTTCCATCAGAGGGAGCGTCCCAGACATTATTCTACAGGTGACCTTCGGTGCAAGTACCTTGGGATGGACGGCTTGTGGTAAGGGCACTCTAGGCACAATTCTAAACTGTTATTTCCATGTTTAGAAAAAAAGTAGCTAGCACTGATACGGTGAGAGGAAAATCCAGGGACTCCGTTCTCTCGGATGAGGGAGGCTCCTTTCATGGACTTGAAATGCTTGCCTGCACAGGAAGGAAGGTTGGACATTGCTGTGTCAAGGATGGCCAGGACATGGCTGATGTGGTTTCTTGGAGCATAATGTTGGTAAAGGTTCTGAGGCCCTTCCTGGGCCTGGTGGTTAAGAGCGAACTGATCAAGTGGCCCTGCCTGTCTTTGGAACAAGAGCATCAGTGTAAGGAACTAACCAGAAACTTGAGGAGTTGGTACAGACCCTGGTAGAGCCACAGCATGCCCTGGGTCCCTGGGCTGACACTCTTAGGTGGAGCAAGCTGTCAGGAGTTTCAGGACCCGAGAAGCAATTTTGAACTTAAACCCTTAAAACATGGGCTAAACCAAAGTCAGGGAGATCCATCTCATTGCACCTGGCAAGTGCAGAGTCGCAAATCCAAACCCCGTGCCTGATATGATTGGGAAAAATAGCACCAACAATTGAAAGATGACCCCTTTTAGGACAGAGTGCCCCTCCTATCACCCTCCCATCAGGCCCTCAAGTGACATTTGCAATTCTTGCCACCTCCAATCTCAGGTAACATCTTTCTTGGTTAAAACCTCACTCAGGTTTTGGAAAAGAGAATCAAAAAAGTCTCTATTTGGAGTGTAATATTTGGGGATAACATTATTTGTAATTTCCAAATGAGCACAACTGGATACTGTCAGACTGTCATTTCTAGATGCATCTGAGGTCACCTGCAGGATTCAGAGAGGTGCAAAGACCTAGAGATATTGTAGGTCAAACTGTTTCTATGCCCATGCTTTGTCCCTTCTCTACTGCAGATGCGCTCAGCCACTTGCTGTCCACATGTAGAGGGACAGACTAAGCAGATAGGTGCTGGATTTCCGGTCTCCATGGCCGGGTCTTATGATAAGGTGTGTTCCCAGAAACCCACTGTAAGTTAAAATACCTGGAAGTGAGAAAGCCTGTGATCCACCTAGCCACCAGAAGAATGGCTCAGCTGCCCTGCGTACTGCAGTGTGTACCTCATTTCCCCTGTGCCTTCCGGACTGACGGGAGCTGCGGCTGACCACCACTGCACAGCACAGTGAGAAGATACCATCCCAAATATCACCAGCCCGGGAAAGCTCCAAATTAAAAATTAAAAGTGCAGTTTCTATTGCATGTATTGCACTTTTGCACCACCTTAAAAGGTGAAAAATTCCAAGTGGACCGTCCTGCAGGAGGAACTGGCTTTATGTGATTTCTTGGGGATTCCAGGCAGCTCTTGGAGAAGGACAGGCTCTGGCCACTGTTCTGGCCTGAGCTCTAAACAACTGAGAAGATCCAACTGGCTTTCTACCTCTGGGCTGTGGACTCACAGACAGCCTTGGGGGACCCACCTCTCATTACAAATGGAAATGCTCTAGCAGAGGAGAGGAGGCCCACCAGGTGCCAGTCTCGTGGCCTCCTTTGGAACAGATCCTCTCACTCCCTCTAAATCCCTTCACTTAGGTCATTTAGCCCTTGTTAGGTCTTGTTTTTCAGTCCTAATGAACACTTTGGTGTGTGTGTGTATGTGTGTGGAGGGGCACAGTTATAAATAGGGCACTGAAGCTGGCAACCTCACAGAATAAAGAGCCCCGGGCAGTCTCGCTTCATTACTCTGATTTATTGGAAGCACTGGTCACTGGCTTTTGTGGGCATTATGACAGACTATGAAGACAGCGCCTGGCATATAGTGGGTGTGTTAATCAGCCTTCTGTCACTATAACAAAATACCTGAGATAAACAACGATAAAGAGAAAAGATTGATTTGGGCTCATGGTTTTGGAGGTTCCTGTCCATAACTGATTGGCACTGTTTCCTTGAGCCTGTGGTGAGGCAGTACATCATGGCAAGAGTGTATGACAGTAAAATCACTGAGGAGAAAAGAGAGCGAGAGACTAGATCCCCTTGGAGGACACTCCTCCACCCCTGAGGACTTCCCTCTCACAGGTCCCAGGCCCTCTGAGACCTGAGCACCACGGGGACCAGGCCTTCATCACAGGGTGCTTGGTGCCTCACCATCCACGCCATAGCAGGGAGTAAACAAGACAGGTCAGGTGCTGTAGAGCAGGCAAGGGCCACAGAGCACCTTGGGCAGGCGGGGACAGTGCCTCCTTTGCTCCTTGTCACACAGGAGCCTGATCTTCCTGAACACCCCAACTGAACCAAATAGCTCAGTTAACAAAAGGGAAACTGGGGCTCAGGAGTGTTGTGGCTTGCTCCCAGGCATCCCTGGGACCAACCAGGACACAGGCCAGGCTGTCTGAGTCCCATTGGAGTGCACCTCCCCGTGTTCCCCATCTTGACGTCTTCTCAGGGCTGGAATTGAGCTGGCGACGACTAAGAGATAATCTGCAGTTGATCACTGGAATTTAGTATTGAGGAGTCGGGATCAAATCAAGGAAGAGCTGATAGGAAGGCAGAATCACCCTCCGTGTTAGCGACTGAGACACGTGTTCAGAGTCCAGTGTGTGGTGATTAGAGTTATTATGGTTGTGAGTTTAGCAAGGAGACCCTCATCCAGTGTGTGCCTCCCCAGGACTTTCATAGGAAAAAGGCTTCTGTGGTCACTACCTTCAGGGAACGCACAAGTCCCTCTTGGAAATTCACAACACTCGTGGGCCTACTAAGTGCTCTGGGAAACCTTGTAATAAAGAACACTGTTTCCTTCGACATTTCTATTTGCCTACCAAAAACTCAGCGGCAGCGTTGGCGATATGGGATATGGTGACAGATGACGTTAGTGACCTATGTAAAACAACCTGGGGCTTTTGAAGTCCCCTGGAGCTCTGAGCTTTCAACCAGGTTGGTGAGGCCCCAAAGAGAGGCTGGCAAAGAGAGGGGTGGGCAGGGAGCAGCTTGGGGTCTCAGCCTTCTGGGTCGCATTCCTCTGACTTGGGTGTCGCGATTCTCCTTCCGACATTGATCTATTTCCATGGCAAATGCTTGTGGAATGCTCACCATGATGCCAAACGATGCCAGCCCTGTTGGAGGCACGTGGGTAGGTCAGTGACTTACAGAGTCAAGAGACCAGGGGACGTTTTGTAGAAGGGACAGAGGGACGATAGAAAACAGACACACTGAATAGGAGGCTGTGGGTGCTCAGAGGTGATAAGCCTGTGGGGGAAAGGAAGGAGAAGCAGCATAAAGGGACTGAGAGGACTAAGGGGGGCCAGATGGGGGGGTATTTAAGTAGGGACATGGGGTGCCTCCCTGGAAGGGCGCCTGGCAGAAGCCTGGAGGAGCTGAGAGAACCAGCCGCACACTCAGCTGGGGTAAGCTTGTCCCAGGCAGAGAACAGCCAGTGCAAAGGCCCTGAGGCAAAGCCAGTGTTGAGGAGAGCTGCGTCCGGGAGGGCCCAGGGACTGACCGATCTGTACTGTGATGGGACGTGGAGCACAGCAAGAGAAGGAGAAGCAGAGGAGACCAGGGGGAGTTTATTTATGCAGTGGATGATGTGTCCAGAGTCCAACCAGAAAAACAGAAATTACTTATTCCTTCAGAGAAGAAAACGTGGGCATCAACCACAAGGAAATGGAAGAACTAAGAAAAAGGGACTGGGATGAGAAACGGCAGGAGCCACTCCCTGTTTGGGGCTGAGGGAAAGGGGAAAGGAAGGTGGCAGGGGAACACCTGGCAAAGTCGAAGCTCAGAAGGTCCTTCCAGGAAGAGCCGGAACCACAGAGAAGAGCTTCTGCCTGCCATGCCCCCCAGGCTTCCCCTCCCTGCTGCCTCTCGGGGACCCCGCTGGCCACACTCTGCCTGGCCAGGCAAAGCCATCAGGGAAGGGGCTTCCTCAGTGGGCTGTATCAGCGTCCTCCCACAGGCCTGGGCCTGGAGACCCCCCACCTCCCCCACAGCACAGCGCTCACAGCGACCTCCACATATGGAGGAGTTTGAGGAGCCGGCCCCAAAACAAAGATAGGAAGATGGACGCGCTCCTCACCCTGATGTGAGCAGTACGTAGGGTACACATGAGTCGAAATACACTGCGCCTCATGAATGTGTACAAGTATCACATGTTCCTCCAAACTCCCAAGTGGAAATGTTAACTCTCCTGATTTGATCATTACTCACTGTGTCCATGTGAGGAATTATCACATTGTACACCATAAATGTGTGCAATTAAAATGACATTTTTAAGAACATATATTGCTTTATTTGCTTGTTGTTATTCTGCAGAATTGGGCCTGGGTTCAACCAGCCCAGCTCCGGGGCTCTGCTCCTTGCTGGGGCGAGGCTGGCTCGCTGGATGCAGGAGGCCACCACCACCCGAGGACTTGCTCATGTGCCTGGGGAATTAGTATTGGGTGTTGGCCAGGAACCCAAGTAGGCTGTTTGCTTTGGCTCTCATGGTGGCCGAGTTCCTTGGTTTTCCTCTATGTCTGGACTCGCCCACAGCAGGGTCCAAGGTGGGCAGATATCCCATATGGCAGCTGGACCCCAAGACGGTGGAAAGAGAAATGCCCGCCCTTCCCAAGGCTCATTCCTAAAATCCACATGGCATCACGCCCACTGTGTTCAGTTGGACAGAGCAAGTCAAAGGCCAGCCAGGATCCCAAGGGAGGTACCAGGGGACTAGCCAAGTGTGGCAAGAGGCACGGAGGAAGGAGCCCCAGTTAAACAGGTTTAGGACGAGGACTGCCTTTTCCTTGGCTACTCAGCGTCAATTCTCACGTTTCTGTGGGTTTCTAACTCTCTCCTGATGGCATTTTCCACTCACATTAGGAAAAAGCACAGCCTGTTATTCAAAAGAAACACTCCCACCTTCCCCTGACAAAGGGCCACAAAGTGCCTCCCTTACCCCAAACTTCTCAAGACCAGATCTTACAGGGCTGGGTGAGGCCCATCTGGCCTGGGGGCCTGGGCTCTGAGGGATAAATTAAGCATCAGCTACTGTCTTCATACAAAACAGTAGGGGAAAGAAAAGGAAAAAAATAAGCTCTGTTTGCTGAATACCCAAGGAAGACATGCACAGCTGCTTGGGTTCCTGTTTCTGCAACTGGTCACAAGACTATGGTTGGTTTTTGTAGCGTCCTTCTTCAGCACACCCATTGTGTGATCCCTTGGGTCTCAATCAGCATTTCTTCTTCTTCTTCTTCTTCTTCTTCTTCTTCTCCTTCTCCTTCTCCTTCTCCTTCTCCTCCTCCTCCTCCTCCTCCTCCTCCTCCTCCTTCTCCTCCTCCTCCTCCTCCTCCTTCTCCTCCTCCTCCTCCTCCTCCTCCTCCTCCTCCTCCTCCTCCTCCTCCTCCTCCTCCTCCTTCTTCTTTATTTTTTCTGGGAGTGGGGAGTGGTACAAACTCTTGGCCCTGAAGGCCTGGTCTTCAGCAAGCCCTCCTCCACGGGTCGCTGCCATTTTCCATTGGTTTTTACCCCCAGATGCAGGAGCTCCATGAGATGCCCAGTGCTGAGGTTCAAGGCACAGCCTCCCTGCTCCCATTTGTGACAAATCTTATCATCCAGATCACTCACCATGTCATACAGGGAACCCTTTGACCTGTTGGTTCAGGGACAAGAGGGGTCCCAACTAGGCAGTTGACAGTCTTAACTTCCACTTTAGACTGACCAGTGCTGTGTCCCCTGGGGGAAGCGTCCTTCCCTGGGAATCAAAACCTCTAGAACAGCAGAGCCCAAACTTGAGGAGACAAGACACCATGTTGGGCCATCTGATGTCACAGTTAGAGGCCACTCCCACCTCCACTCCAGACCCATGTGTTCTGCTTATGGTCAAAAGAGCATCGATTATTTCTCACTGGACCAAAGCAGATGCCCAATCTCTGGAAGAAGTACAAAGGCTGATGGCATCAACATTGCCCTGAAAGAACAGGAAGGAGGGGGCAATTTATGTTACAACTCTTCATATCTTTAGCTGATTTAAAAAGCAGAATCCGTTTTGAGAATGACTTCAGATTATCATAAATTTCATCAGATGCCTTAGCACAAAAATAAAAAAAAAATTAAAAAAGAACACCTTCTTATGCTGGAGGGTAGAAGATAAACCATATAAAACTCACTCCTTGTTCCAAGAACTGAATCATTCAGGATTTAAGCAAGAAAAGAGAGACCACTTTACACATTTCTAGCAGTAGGAGTTCTTAAACCACATGGTTAAGGTACGATTGGCAGGAACAAACCCAGGAACCCCTTGCCACAGTCCATGCTATAAACTTAGCATCAATCACTTCCAGAAGTTTCCTCCTCGTCCCATTGGATAGTTTGTTGTTTTCCCTTTATTGGTCAGAGCACTTAAGATCCACTCTCTTGACAAAATTTTAAGTGTACAATTCAATTTTATTAACCGTGTGCTTTACATGGTAGGTAGAGCTCCAGAACTTACTAATCTTGCATGACTGGTGCAGGGGATTGTCTACATAGATGATGGAAGAGTCTAGAAGACAAGCAAGGGACCAGAGTAACCGTGGAGGAGCAAGAGCAGGCTGCAGGTACCCCTCAGGCGAGAGCGGAAGAGAGCAGATGCCAGGGCCCCCCTACCTCCTGCCAGCATCTCCCCTCAGCCAGACTCACCTGGGAGTCAGTTGGGTCAGGAATCTGGAAAAGAAGTCTCGAGGGCCTCTCTGTAGAGACAGAACAGCAAAAGAGCAAGGAGACAATGTAAGGGCCACCGGGTCCGGGGCACTGAGGTGGCAAGGCAGAGCCATGGATGCAGAGGCTCCTGTGTGGGTGGAGGGATCCAAGTCGCAGTTGGTGGTGGGGGCAGAGGAAGTAAAGGGAGGTCTGCCAGCCCAAGCATTCTCAGGGAAGCCAGGGCCAATGCCACCCCCTGAGAACAAGGAGTCAGGGAGGTGCTGGTAGGGAGAGAAGCCGTGGGTGGTGGCCTAGAGGGGACGTGAGCAGACTCTGTCTCCCAGGTCACATGTGGCCTCAGCCCCTTCAGAATACCTTCCCACCTCAAGGCCACGGCTCCCCGGGGACTACCTCACTGTCTCTTGCTGTCTCTCTCCCAGGAGAAGCTCTGGTGGCTTCTGCCCTGTTAGATCAGTGGGTGAGAGCATCTCATGGGGAGGGCGGAGGCCGGGAGGAGCACCCAGCAGGGCCACTCCTAGGGAGGGAGACATGTGAGGAGGGGAATAGTTGCCTGGCAGCAGCAAAGATGCTTTGAGGCCCAGATCTGTGGTCACAGAAATAAATGGATAGACCAGTCACTGCAGCTGTGGGTTTGTCCACTGCCATGTCCTAGTGGGTACAGGAGATGAGTAGGGGTGTCATAGTAGAGCTACGGTTTCTCCATGTGGATGTGAATGAGGAAGAAGTGGGGGAGACTAAAATCAAGCAGAAGGAATTACAGCAAGGGTGGACCTCGGGGCAGAGGAGGGACAAGAGGACCTCCGTGGGGCGGATGATGGTTTAGGAAGAGGAGCAGCTGCCAGGTGGCCAGGGGCTGGGACACATGACACCGAGCTCTGGGGTGAGTGGAGTTCTTCCGGGTGAGCCTCACAGGAGCTGAGAGGAGGAGCAGAGTGCATGCTGGGTTGGAAGGAAGGACTTTGGGACTAAACAGGAATTTCTAAGCCCACTTCTCTTAGACACCATTTGCTCTCTTTCCTCCTTCGGTCAACTCAGCCTCCTTCCCTCTGCTGAAATGAGGCCAGCTGCACTCTCAGGGCAAGTGGTTCAGGTGGAACTGCCCTGGAGCTCAGGAACTGGGCCACGTGCATGCCCAGCTCTCCTCCTGCCCCCTCACATCTCCTCGCTTCCCTGGGAGCTGGGCCTGCTGGGTGCTCTCCGAGGTCCTCAGCCCTTTCCGTGAGATACTCTCACCCGCTCTGCTCTCACCAGGCAGAAGCCACCAGAGCTTTCCTGGGCACAAGGTAGCAACACAGTGAGCCTTGAGGCTGCAGGAAGCTTGTGAGATGCATGAGAGCTGTGATGGCGCTCAGAATACAGGGCTGAAAATGGTGAGATGAGAATGTCCAGGTGTTAGGAGCCCACGAACACATGGCTCTCCAAGGCCCGGTCATTGGGGATTGGCACTCTTACCCAGTTCCTCCTCCTGCCTTGCTCTAAAGTTAGCAATACAAATTGACTGAGATGTTTTTTTTCCTGGTGACAAAAGGAGCAGGTGTTGTCTTTAAATAGATGTGACTTGCCATCTTCCATACAGCAGGCCCTGTTAGATCAGTGGGTGAGAGCATCTCATGGGGAGGGCGGAGGCCGGGAGGAGCACCCAGCAGGGCCACTCCTAGGGAGGGAGACATGTGAGGAGGGGAATAGTTGCCTGGCAGCAGCAAAGATGCTTTGAGGCCCAGATCTGTGGTCACAGAAATAAATGGATAGACCTGCCCTGAATGCCACCTTGCCTCTACTTGACTTCCAGGTACCACACTTAGAGCTGCAGATGTATTTTCCCTCTTAAGTTTCTGTGCAAATTGAACAAGGCATGTTGAAGAGCTTTGCCAAGATGGATAAAAATGTAAGGGATTAATTTTAATTTCTATTACTAGTTAATTTCTATTGCTATTTCTATTACTACTATTTTGGACTTTGCTTCCATTCCTCCGTCCTTTGCCGACTATGACGTTCCCTGCTTTGCCCAGAAAAGCTCATTCGTTAGGCGCTGAGGACAATTCCCAGATGGCCCAAGGATGTGCGGCTTCCACGTCGGCTAAATTAGAAACGTTTAAATTTTTCATCTACTCCCTTGTCTGCTCTTTGGTCAATAGCTTATTCTGACAACTTCATTACCTCCTAATTACTCTAAGTTCCTTTGCTCATTTTCTGTGTGTGATAAAGAAAAAGAAAGAGAGAGAGAGAGAGAGGGAAAGGAAGGAAGAAGGGAAGAGAATAAAGAAAACCCTGCCTGGCCCTATAAGGAATTTGGCATGCCAAGTCCTTGGGCTTCTGACGACAACCAGGTCTTGCCCACTCCCTTAGAGAGCATCTTCTTTGTCTCTAAGAAGAGTCTCTGGTGCCCGGCATGTTGCCGGCTAGCCAGCCCTCCTTCTCTGCACACCTTGCCTTCCTCTGCAAGATGGGAGCGATGAGACGCATCTTCCCTCTCATCAGGGCTGATTTATCCTTTGCCCATAAATCTTTGAGCAGCCATTCAGGAAGCTGTATCGGCTGTACCTTCCTCTCTGTATTACTCATTTCTTAAAGGAATTCTAATCTACTGGGCTTTAATTATACATCCCTTAAAAAGTGCCAGCCTTTTCTTAGCCAGGCACTTTATTCTCGTAATTTGGTAATAGCCTTCACTCTCCTTTCTCAAGAGGCTATACTTAGAAATTTGGGGGTAGAGGGAGCTTAGAGGTCACCCCACCTGCCTTGCTGCCCAAACCTGGAGGCTCATGCTTGCCCCAAGGCTGCCTGCTAAAAACACAGGGTCACGGTCCACTCTAATCCAACCAGGATCCCAGAAAGTGTGTGTTTAAGAAGCCCTGGGGTGACTGTAACAGACAGACTGTGGGGTTTCCAATCAGACCCTCCTGAGGGGAAGGAAAGGGCAAAGATATTGCAATTTAATGTGTGTGACTTCATACCAACTGATCATCTTGGGGAAAGTTCTTCATCTCCTGTGACTTTAATATCTACCATGAAAAAGGGTTCACAGTGCTATAGAAAATAGTTCTGAGGCATAACATGGAAAACATATAAGGCATCTAGCCTGGGACCTGGCACCTGGAAGCATTTGTTCTTTCTCTTCCCCCAGGTCCCTATTATTTCCAATATTGCACATAGCAATACAAATTGTGCTTTTAGTCTTCATAACGCTGCCTCGATTATATGAATGCAGTCCCTAATCACGTCCTCACAGCACTGTTATCCCCAATTTACAAATGAGAAGAAATATTATAGTTGAATAATGTTAAGTCCCTCCACCCAGGGGTGACACTGAACTGTGGATCTGGGAGACCAGACGCCAGAGTCCTCCCTGAGTGTTTCTAACCGGTTGTTTTAGACCTTTGTTAAATTTCTTCTCTACTCTCTGGTACAGATGGGGCAAGGCCGAAGAGGACCAACAGCTGAAGGCACTTAGGGAGGCCTTTGTCCTCTAGTGCAAGACGCACCCTCCGTCCTGAGAGGGGGATCCTCAGATTCGAGGCCTTGGGCTCCCTCCTGCTTCACCCCGTTGGGCTGATGGCGTCCACTGGGGAGGAAGATGTCACTGGTGAGACTTGGGGCAGGCTGGCCTCGTCTGCTCTGCTCCTTCCCTAGAGGATGCAGAGGGGACGTGTGTCCCCTGGGGTTCCAAAGGAGCTGAGGGGCTGAGGGAAGCCCAGACTTCGAAGAGCTGTACCAGGACGCCTGGGCTCTGGCCTCCACTCCCAAATGTCCATGCCGGAGCCAGCCAAGAGGACGGGTGGCTGGGCCTCTGCTTCATGGAGGAGAGCGCCTGTCCTCTTCTTAGGTCCACACGAACATGGAGCATTTTGGTCTGCTTCAGGATAAGCCCCCTTCCCCAGATTACCCTGACTGATTCTCAAAATGAGCCAGAGGATGGAAGGGGAACCGAGGCAAGGTGGACCGCGGGACAGGGGCCGCTTGAGTGTCACTGTGGGCAGAGGAAAGCAAGGAGGGCAGGGGTCACAATAATAGTTTTGACCTTAGATCGCTTATCTCTTACGATACGGGTGTCAGAACTTTGAGTCTCCAAAATGCTCTTGTAAGAATGATGGTAGTGATCCTGTTTCACAGACAGTGAGAATGTAAGGATCCCGCGAAATGTCGGAGAAAGAGACCACCAAGTGACCACTCATGCAATTGGCAGAAGGGGGATTTATTGAACCAGCATGCTGGGGCTCCGTGCCCACTCAAGAAGGGAAAGCAGCCCAGAGCCCCGAGCAGGGGCTGAGCACTGCTTAAGTACACTTTTTGGGGAGGGCGGAGGGCTTTGTATACATCAGAACAAATCATCATGAGGCGCGGGAAAATTGAACAACAACTCCTAAACATGATTGGTTCATTCATTGGCGGGAACAGGTCAGGCTGGAGTGATAGGTCATTCCTAAGGAGGGGGTTACATTTAAACTGATTGGTCCAGGCCCTGCAATGCCTATGTGGGACCACACAGAGCCCTTATTACTGGGCAGTTCCAAGCATTGTCTTAACAGCTACAGAAATTTAACTCAGACCTTGCAGCTTAGAAACTTTACAACACCCGGTCTTTTACCCTTTAACTTTTACGCTTTAACTTCAATTTCTTTTACCCTTACAAGAACAGAGGGTCAGAGCGGGAGCAGGCTCACAACCAGAAGAGGAGGAGAGAGACAGGATTAAGCGCCCACTCAGTACACAGGCTTCCATAATGTGTAACCTTAATGCTCACAATGAACTTAGGAAGCAGGTAGAAATGGACTCTCTGTAGGTGTGGAGGGATACTTTGATTTAAGGAGATCGTCAAGCTTGCTCAGTACATCAGAGGAACCACGATTCAGAACACACTGGCTTGGCCCCAAAGCTGAGCCTTTTCCTTCTCATATTGTGACATAGGTTTCTGCTCCTGGTAGAGGGTCATTGCTCCAGGTGCACTGTGAGGAGGAGAGTCCTGAAGTGACATCTGGGTTTGACTTGTGATGTCTGCCACAGGGTCCAGGGAAGAGAGGCCCATCTGCCTCACTGGGATCTCCACTCCAGGTGCCCCCCTGGAAGCTCTCCAGGGATCAGGAGGGTGGGGACAGGATGTGCTCTGAAATAAAGCTCCACACTGGGTGGCCAATCCACACGGCCTCCTGCAGTGCTTCCAGAGCCTGGTCTTAGGGTTTCTGCAGCTACTGTGCCCACTGTCAACAAAGTGGGCTGCATTGTATCTGTCAAATATTGTCAAATTACTGTGATGTGGCTGTAGAATTTTAAAATCCCACTATCAGAATGTAAGGAATTCCTTTTCCCATATTTGTCACTAGGTGTGTTAGCACTATCAGTCTGGTATGCTGGCTCATTGTCATTTAAATCTGCATTTCCTGAAAAAATAGGAAACCCAGAACTGGGAATATAGCTCAGCAGTGGAGCATGTGCTTAGTTCTGGGTTCACAGTCGAGCACATACAAATTATACACACACACACACACACACACACACCAGGGATTGAATTCAGCGGCACTCAAACACTGAGCCATATCCCCAGCCCTACTTTGTATTTTATTTAGAGACAGGGTCTCACTGAGTTGCTTAGCACCTTGCTTTTGCTGAGGCTGGCTTTGAACTTGCAATCCTCCTGCCTCAGCCTCCAGAGCCAATGAGATTATAGGCGTGCATCACCATGCCGGGCACAAACAGTATTTTGTGTGTTTATTTTTCATTCATATTTCCCATTGGTGAATCACCTGGTATTCTTTGCCTGTTTTCCAATTAGGAGGTACCTTTTTAATGTTGATTTTGAGGAGCTCTTTACATAGCCTGTGTTCTAATACTCTGTCACTCATACCTTGCAAACATTTCTCTGGTTCAAGTTGTCTTTCTGCTTGTCAGGGTCCCTTTTGTAGCATAGAAGTTTCAGGCTTTAAAATAGTTGACTTTCAGGTTTTTCTTATAATTTCAGCCTTTTCAAGAAATCTTTTCTAGTCTTGAATGCAACCCCATATTCTCTGATTTAGTTCTAAAACAATGTTCTATGTTTCTTTACATGTTCGTATTGAATCTACCTGCAATCTACTTTTTTTGGGTAGATCTAATAATATTTTCAATAAAAATAAACATCATTGTTCATTGAAAAAAAGTATGAAGCCTCTAACTGAATTCATGGCATTATGCGAAAGGGCTGCCTAGCGGAGGGGGAGGGAGGGGTGATTTCACACAGAGAGAAACCAGAGCTGCCAGTAGTGAAGCCACACTCAGATGGCAACTGTGATCCCTGCGCTTGTCCTTGCAGTGAACTGTGTTGAGGAAGGGGTGGGAGGGGGCAGGAGTGACAGTCTTGCAGGGGGAGCAGTGAAGAAAGGAAGAAAGGAACTGCTTCGGGTCTGTTTGTTCACACTTTCCTCCAAATAAGGGCTCTGTCTCCTGGCATGTAAACAGGAAAAGGCACTGCCGCTGGAAGTCCCCACGCAGAGTCGGTGCAGGAGAGGGCCTGCTTGGCGCTACCCTCCAGGAGCCAGAGGAGAGCAGAAGGCTCAGAAGAGAAGCTCTGAGCTGGAAGAGAAGCCCATCTGAGGTGTGGACCCAGGCGCTAAACTGGTCTTTGCAGAAAAGCCATCTTCTCCTTATGCTCTTCCTTTCTTCTCCTCTCTACCGCACACTGATGCTTGACCTGAGCAAGCTTGTACAAGAGGAGAAACAAGAGAGAAATCGTGCAGCCAACTTCACACTAAGATGTAAATGACTGATAGGAACAGCGTATCTCTGAAGATTTCCTTTACTGTTGGAGCATCAATCTTTGCAGAGCAAGGACTAGTGCCTGCTGCCTGACACGGGCAAATTCCACAGCCCCAAGGAACTGACAGCCAGAGGGAGCTTGCCCTGGGTACAGTCTCTCTAGGGCGCGCTGGATTTCCTAGTCCACAACTGTGTCCTCGGTGCCCGTCTCTGTGGAGACACACAGGCAGGGCTGCATCCTCCCTGTCACTCAGGTTCCCATGGGAGATAGAGAAGGAAAAAGAACACAGGTCCCTCATGAGAGGAACTGGAGGAAGGGGCAGGAGCGCAGGAGGGGTGCACTAGCCTCAGTGCAGAGCAGGACGCCCTGAAAGGGGGAGGACCAGGACCAGGGAAGGGCTTTGAAAGGGCCAGGGCAGGGTGGGCCCAGCCAGGAAGAAGGCAAAGAACGTGAGTAGCTGGGCTGCTCCTGTGAAGGTATGAGCTGTCCTATTAGAACTGTCACAAAGGCAGCCACAGCCAGGGACGCACCAAAGCTCTGAGCCCAGATCCCTTTAACTCCCAAACCAGCTCTTTAGAAGACTCCCCCCTGGACAGGCGCAGGTGGAGGGAGGGCCCTGGGCTGGCTGGAGGATGTGGGAGTCCACCTCTTTGGAGCTTCTGACTGCACACCCAGCCCCCAGCCCAGGCCTCCTGCCAAAGTACTTAATTTCTTTCCAGCAGGAAAGGTGGCCTTTGACCTCTGGGAGCCCACGGTGGCTTCACACTCAGCCCAGCAGCCTCCATGTCAGGGGAGATCCTGGTCATGGCTGGGTGACACCAGCCTAGGACAGTGGCCAGGGAGCTCTCTCAGGACGTCTGGAGCTCCTTACCTGAGAATTAGGAGCTGCTCCTCAGGACTCATTTCCTTCTCTTGAGCCATGTTTTTGAGCTCTGTTGTCTCCTGATTGCCTTGGGATCAGAGATGGCCACTGATAGGACACAGACAGACATGAGTGGTGGGAACATGGGGTTAGGGGAATAATTCGGTAAACCTAGCCCACTCTGCGACCCCCACAGACTTTCTTTTTTTAAAAGCAGTTTTAAAAAACCCCTGCCTGGGCTGAAGTCCAGAGGACATGTTACATTTCTCAGCAAACTACCTCCAGCTGCAGGAGAAATGCAGGCCACAAAATGCAGTTATCTACACGGAAGAGGGGACTTCTAGGGCCCTTACATGGACCAGAATGCAGGGATATAAGGGTGACTCACCCTAATCATAAAATCTGTAGGAATGGGTTCCAATTAGAACAGGTCAACATGGGCCCAAATGACCTAGAGTGGTCATGACAGTGGGCACTTAAAAGCCTGATGTCACCCTGCTGTCAAAGGTCAAGAGGTGTACCTGGGTAGGTCTTTATGAAAACTTCCCTGGGGCCCCCAATAAAACTGTGGGCAGGAGAGCAGGAGAGGTGCTCCATCCTCCTGAGAGAACCCAGTCTCTGCCTTGAGAGTGTCTGTCCCCTTTCCCCTTTCCTACTCCTAATAAACTCACGCCTGCTATGTGGAGTGACATGTCTGAATCTCTTCTGGTGTGATCACAAGAACTAGGGAAGGGGACCTACATTAAGGCCTCTGCCCTGTAACAGTCACCGCTGGACGGGGCCTTAGTCCACCTGCTCTGACACCCTGTACAGTCAGTGTGGAATCTGAGCCCCAGGGACCCTGAGTCCCCAGGCTGGTGGTAAGCAGGGTACCTGGTACCTGGCCCCCAGCCTCCTCACAGGGCCTCCCTCCTCCCTCCGCCCCTCAGCCTCTTGGCTGCAAATAAACTCTCTGGCTGTAAGCAACCTCTCAGGAAGCTCAATAAGCAGTAAGACAGAAGTGGTTTCAGAAGGCAGTTTCACTAGAAAAGAGGAAAACACTAAAGATCTTAGGAGAGAAATAAACTTGAGCGTTGAAAGCTTGGCAGAGAAAAAACGTCCCAGAAAAGCCACTGCCAGGTGGCAAAGACAAAGGAGACATGCAGACAGTGCAGAGAGGAGGTGAGGGAAGTGAGAGACCAGAGCCCTGCATTCAAGAATCCCCGTAGTCCTGACCAGGTCAGTTTCCCCCTCAAAAGCCACCCAAGGCTCCCCATTACCTGGGAATAAAATCAAAGACTTAGAACACTGAGAGAGAAGAATTTCTATTTGCAGAACATGTAGCTCAATCATTTAATTTAATAATCTTGTTTTAAGTGAATAAAGAAATCCATATTGTTAGTTCACTGGATTGGATAGGGAAAGTGGGGGGGAAATAGAGGGGCTGGGAATGGGAAGGACAGTAGAATGAATCAGACAGGACTTTCCTACTTTCGTATATGAATACACAACCACTGTAACTCCACAGCACGTTCAACCACAAGAATGGGAAGCTGTGCTCCAGGTATGTAGGCTATGTCAAAATACACCCTACTGTCAGGTATAACTAAAAAGAATGAATGAATAAATAAATAAATAACAAAAGAAACACATATTGTTGTGGAAAAATAAACATACTATGGAGGGCAAGAGTTATAATCTGTCTTTGCATCTTCCAACCCACTCCTGTCCTTAAAATTAACTACTGTTGACAATCAGGCAAGATTCTAGAAAGTTGTTCATATGTTTACCAATATTACATTTTAAAAAGACTTTCCAAATTGTCCTTTTGTTTTTATATACAGTGATTCATCTATCTCAATAAGTAAAGCTTGTTCTTTGTAAGCAGTTGCATAGCCTTCTATAAAGAGGACATGGCCACACTCTATGTCACTCCTCTTCTTTTAACTAATACTTAAGTTGTCCTATATGTTTTACCATTAAAATATTGACCTAGATGTTCTTGTAAAAATAAATTTATGCCCTTAGGTGGTTATTTCTATGAGACAAATTCCTATAAATTAAATTACACAAGTGGTTTTTTCTTTTTCCTTTTATTAGAGCATTATAGTTATACATTCTCTTAGGTTCATTTTGACAAAATCATCCATGCATGGAATTTGATTTACTCCATTTCAGTCCCTGTTCTCCCCCTTCCCTCCCCTCCTCCCTCTTTCTATTCTCCTTGTTATACTCCACCCATCTTCCTTTCACTCACTTATTCATTTAGTTTTCATTGGTGCTTTCTACATGTACATAAAAGTGGAATTTCCGTGGTATATTTATACATGCACATAGCGTGATTTTGTTAAATCCATTCAACATTTCCCCCCTCCTTCTTGGTCTCCTTTTCCTACTCCACTGGTCTTGCCTGCTTCTTCATGATATTGTTTATGCATTCCTAGTTTTGAGACTCTGACTGACAGTGAAAAAGCTAATCATCTGTGAGCACTCACCTTGTGTCTGAGGTAATTGTTCTCACATTCTCCCTGGATTATCATATTTAACATCACAATAACTCTATGGCCTAGGCAATGCTAAAAATAAGAAAAATAGAGCTGTGAAGTTAAGCAATTGACTTAAAGTCACACAGAACAAGACATCATCCCCCGGTAATCTGGCGTCACAGCCCATGTTCCTAACCAGGTGAATTTTTCTATCACCTAATGAGGATATCCATTTTCACGCAATAACCCTGGATTTAATTGGCTAGATTTATTTTATTTTTTACCATCTTAATGCAAATTGTATCTTTTTACTTCAGTGTACACAGGCTTGATATATTTTCTGGGATTGGGAACTTTTTCAGATGTTTATTGGTGTTTTAAAAATCTTGTATTAATTGTTCTTTTATATTTATGCCTATTTATGCCTATTTTTCTATGAAGATTTTTAATAATTGATTGCAAGGAGCTCTTTGTATATATTCTTATTATTAATCATTTATAATGTATATTGAAATATTTTTCTTACTTTGTCACTTTTAAATTTGTTATGTTGTTTCTCACAAAAAAAGGAATTAAAAAAAAAACATTTATATCAAATATGTCAGTCTTTTCTTCATGGTGTCAAAAGTTTTAAATCTTCTCTGGGACAATGCTCCCAACCTATGTTAATAAAAGCTGCTCTTCAAAATTTATTGTAAAATTTTCAAATTTTACTTTAAAAACATATCTTTAACACTATTGGGATATTATTTTTACCTATGACGTGACTTGAAAGAGAACAAGTTTTTCAGTAGTTATTCAACCGTCTTAGCACTGTTTCTTGAATCCTCACTCCTTTGCCTGCTGATTAGAAATGAAACTCTTCTCACAAGTTCTGAAATACCTGGGCTGGGTCTGGACTCTCTTTTCTGCTCTTTAAATGGACTTGGCCGGTCTTTGGACACTGCCATGTTTTAAGCAAATTTAATTCCTATATCCCTCAAGTCGGATTGTATTTTTATAAGACGAGTTTGGTCTGACTGTATTTCTTATTCAAAATACTGTGAGTTGTTCTTACTAATTTTCTGTCCTGGGTGAATTTCAGCATCCGATGGTCAAGCTTCTTTCTTCAAATGGGATTTGATGGCAATTCTTCGTTTTGTAAAGGGTGACATAGGGAATAGAGAAAGGAAGGTGCTTACTCCAGGTCACAGATGTGTAAATGAGTTGTCCACAATTCTTTCTAAGGACAGGCTAAAGCAGAATGGACCAGATTCATGACCACAGGGGCTTTGTCTCTGTCCCTCCCCTGAGGACACTTATCTTCCCTGTCCTTTTGAGGGACAACACCAGTAGATCCTCTGAGACTCTTGGTGATGACCACATCTGCTCCCCAGGTGCCCGGTGCCAAGATCAGTGTCCCTCCTTCTGCCTGCATAGCACCCAGTATTCCCCCACCGCTACCTGTACCTGACACACTCTATCGCCACAGCCCACTGACCTATCCGAGAGAGAGTCCAGGGTTAAGGTGTGCCTGGGCCACCCTTTCATTTTCTGTTACTTGTGGCAGTTAAAACTTTTTCTTGCTTTTTGAAACAACTGTGGAAAAGCCCTGTACCTGGCTGAGAGAAGCTGAGACCTATTTTCAATCCCCTGTTGAAGGTCATGGTCAGGTACATTTGGAGAACTGAAGGTCCTCTGAAAAGATCACTATCCTCACAGTCATTGGCATTGGAGGGAGGCCCGGCAACACGACCTCTTTTAACCAACTAAATGGGGCATCAATGCTGTGTGTCCCTCCCAGATAGCATCTCTGACAGCCAGTGCAGGGGTCACAGTTTCTCTTTACCCTCAGATCATGGCTGCAGGAGTTGAGATGGAGCTTCTGTGGGTCCAGCTCCCAGAGGGACCAGGTTGACTAGACCACCCTGCCCACCCACATGGTTCATGCAGCAAAAGCAAAGAGTACTGTTTGCTGTTACGCCTCTGGACTTGGGGGTAGCTGCCAGTTGCACTCTAGCCTGTCCTGTCTGGATCCCGGGGTTCAGGGTTCTTGTCAGTCAGCAGGAAAGGGGTCGTCCTGACGGCTCAGCTGCTCAGAGCCTCTTGCTTCCTCTAAGCTCATTTCTTCAAACAGACTTGACTCAGCTTTTCTTATACTTTAACCAACTTTTTTTTTTTATTTCCTTTATGAGCTGCTTGCCCTGAAACCAAAAGAGGCTCCTTAGAAACACAACAGAATGTGGGTGATGATAAAGCAGTCTTCAGAGAACAGACCAAACGTGGAGAATCATAAATTTGGCTTTACACAAAGTACAAATTGCATTAAATTTATTCTCTGAAGTTCATCCAGCATGTCTAGCTAGTTGATTCCTTAATTCATCATGGGTATCAGGGCCTTGCTGCATGCCATCCCCAAAGGATGAAAAACAGAAACGAACAGTCCTGTGTTCAAGGAGGTCACCTTACAGCTGCTCAGGTCATTTTTAAACAGTAGTGACAGTGGGTGTGCTACTAAGGCTGTAGTGGAGTCATGTGCAATGTCTTACGGAGCCCGAGGAAGGGCACCAGGCTTAGCAAGGACACACAGGTTCCACAGAACATGGGGCATTGGAGGTTGGATTTTGAAGACTGTGCAGAGGTGGGGCCTCTTCGAGGTCCTCAGGTCACTGGGGACATGTCCTGGGAGGAGCCTTCCTGCCACTCTGCTCCTGGTTCAGTATGCGATCAGTCACTTGCTCCTGCACATGTTCCCATTATTGCCATCTGTGCGTGAGGTGGTGCAGCCAGGGGGCAGGCACCAAGTCCATACTTTGAGAACTTTCAGCCTCCAAAACTGTGAGTTAAATGACCTTTTTCTGTTTATAAAGTAGCTGCCTCAAATATTTTGTTGTAGTAAGGTAAGGCTGACTAACACATACGGTGTCAGCTTTTTCTTTGTAGTAACTCAGAGCAACCACTTATTTAGCTTATGGTTCCGTAAGGAGGCAGCGGGACTAAGCTCAGCAGGGCTTACTCCTTTAGACTTTTGTCATCTGCTGCCAAGTCCCACTGGCTGTCAGGACTGGTTGATCAAAGAGGACTCAACTAGAATATCTTGTCTCTTGTCCACAGAAAATCTCATCCTCCAACCAGCTCCCCCAGGCTCACTCACGTGGCAGGATTTAAGCAGAAGCAAGAGAAAATAACTGACAGCCAGTGCTTTTCAGCTCTTTCTTGTGTCACAATGGCTAACATCCAAGGCACGTCACATGGCGAGGCCACTGAATTGTTGGTAAGTGTGCTCTTGCTGTCATCCCACCAGTAAAAATCATCTGAGTTTGAATCAAAATTTTCCAAGATTTGACCAGCTTATTGTTTCCTTTCTTTTCTTTTTATTTTTGTTTCTTTGAGATCCCTCAGTTTAAAAATGATGGTTACTCGACAACTTCTCACCCTTTTCTTCCTGGATTTTGACTTTAATATCTAATTTGCACATCTGTACCAAAACACACAAATATTTGAAGTTGTTTAATTTTTCCCTTTGCCATGTGTTTGCACATGCATGCATAAGTGGGAACCATTCTTCATTTATTAATAAGGGACTATGCATTAACATGTATTTAATGTCTGTGGAGCCAGAAAAAAAATTATTTTACTTTTCTGTATCAGGTAACTGTGGAATGCTTTTCTTTAACAAGGAAATGGGGTCAGTTTAATACAGAAACAATGCCCTAATACTTGAACTAGAATGTCTATCGTGGGCTTCAGAAAGGGTTCGAGAATATTCCAGGCCAGTGTACCATTCTTGGAGGTAATTTTGAATAACCCACTTCTGGATTTTGTCTTCAATAATGAATGGGATTGCTGGTAAGGTCCCTTCCAAAGCTAATATTTTAATAGGAATTACCAAATAGAGGTGTAAGAAGAGTAGAATACACTACGACTTAGCTGGGTATCTCTAACATCCTGTCTGAACATGGCATCTCTGCAGCCCTGGCATGAGATGACGTCTTGACCATTGAATGTCCCAGATAATTCCAGGAAGTTACACTCAGATCAAAGGATAGTGAGATCTCAAGGTCACTAGGAGATTTGGGCTCTTCCTTATTTTCATCTGCTTGCTACTTCTCCTGGCGACATGCATGTGAGCATGGCAGTCTGAATGTACCAAAAATGAGATAAAAATACAAGGTCAACCTAAAAGTTGAAAAAAGGCTAAAGGGTCAATTTTTCCTAAAGGGTGGTGCATGCAGTGATCATCGATGCACCAGCTTACATTGCTATGGGACATGAATGAAGTATATTTTCATAATTATGTATATATTTTAGTCAGTTGCTTTCCATTTTGGGGGAGTTTTTATTTGTTTTGATCTTTTGCTATCCAATATTCAATTTGTCTTTCATTTAGTGCTTGGTTCTCCCCTTTGGGAATCTCCCATTTTGTGTGATCCCGGGGATCTAGGCTACTAATAAAGTCCAAAGAACCAGACAGTTATCTTCCCCAATTCTGTCCCAAGGTAGACAAATGTGACTTGGTCTAGGCCTCATGGTTTTGTATTCTGAACAAATGGCATGGTGACTTGGGGATAGCTCACGGTGGTGGCAGTGCTGTGATGTGGGGCTTTGCAGACACCGGCATGTTTATGCTGCAGGACCACAGCAGTGCTTTGCAGCCTGACCAACCAGAATGGCCTTCAAGCTTCCAAAAGCCCCATGAGACCCCAATATCCTTCCCCCAAATCTCTCTCTGTTTAAGATGGCTGCAATGATTTCCAATTGCTTTCAGCCAAGGACACTCTGAAAGATGCAATGTCTGAATGACTGAATTAGAAAATATGTAATCAGCATATCAAACCCACAATCTTATAGATATCATTCCTTAAAAAACGGCAAAGTTTTAAAACAGGATTGACAAGGTAAACTGAAAGAAAAATATTAAATAAGAGAACAAGCAGTGGGTGAATACCCAGAATGTTACAATTTGGAAGATAGAGCAGTAGTTCTATCTCCTCATTTTACAAAGCATGAATGTGAGTCCCAAGAGCTAAGGGACATCTGAAGGTCCCCAGTGGCTCATCTGCAGACCTTAATGAGGACTATGTCCCCTGGCTCTGATCAGTTTCACAATCCACACCATCATGAGGTATAGACCTCAGGAACTGCACACAGGGTCCTTCTCCATCACACAGCCAGGAGCACCTTGGGACCTAAGTTCATGGGAGCCTTGGTCGGAGACCAGCAATTTTACACTTAGTAACTTCAAAAGACAAATCCTTTTTTTTAATTTCATTTTTTCTGTCTTCCCCCTCAAGGCTAACACTGCAGAGCTTCACAACCTGGGGCATGTACCCCACAGACATCCTGTCTCACTCTGATGTTCCCTGCTGAGGAATAAGACCCTCTCTCCATGCACAGTACCAAGGAGTCCTGTTGAGAGTTTCCTCCCTCAGCAGGCTGCAGCCAGCAGTGACCCCCTGAGAGCAGCCTGAAGTGCCCCGCCCTGGGCTCAGCAGAGCACTTGTTCTTCTGAAGTCATCTCATCAGCACGACTTAGCAGTCAGAGCAGTAATTAGCTGCCCAGAATCAGGGCCTGTTTCCTCTACATTCTGGAAATAAATCTTGAAATAATTTCCCCCAAGAAGCCATCAGGGACCTATCCCTTTACATTAACCACCAATTGAAGCACTCCCCAGCGGCCTTGCCCAACCTCGTCCCTGCCAATTACAGTGGAGTAACCCAGAATGGGATGAAATTGCTGTGCTGGAGACGGGGCTCTGCAGAGGGAAGGAGGACAGATGGAGAGGGAGAGCCCTGGGTTCTAACCTTGGTTCCTGGCTGTGTGGGCCTTGGAAGGACAGTCACAGGAGGAGGCATCCTGGACACGGGGAGGGGCACTGGAGCCAGACGATGCAGGCCGTGAGGGGACTGGTGAACCTCAGGAAGGGGCACTTCTGCAGAGGGTCGGAGAGTGTCTGAGGGCGGCAGGGGAGGCTACCTTGATGCTAGGTGGACTGGTCCACATCTGGGAGGAGGAGGGTCCAGTGAGGAGCACACGTGGTGCAGGTAGGCTGGTGTTGGAGGCTGCGCTCTGCTGAACTGGGTGGACATGTTAGTTGTGGAGGTATTTGAGGGTGAGGGACATGGTGTGTCGAGGCTGTGCCTGGCTGTGAGACCCTCCCTGGTTACGCGGTGCTTCCTTTAGGAAGTGAGGTCATGGAGGACCACCTCACTGAGGTATGCAGCATCGACTGGGAGGAGGCTCCTCAGAAGGGCCACCAGATGGAGGTCAGTGCTCCTCCCTGGCAGGAAACAGCCTGGGGTAGCGTGCTGATGGGGTGGGGTAGAAGGACAGGTGCAAGAGGTACCTGTACAGGCAGTTACGGGGCCTGGGTTGACTGGGGGGAGTCAGGAGGGTGTGAGAAGTAGCAAGGGTTTCAAGATGGTTACTGGGTTTTGCATGGATGATGGGTGACGTGAAACCCCAGCAGAAGAAGCAGAATGACAGAAGGGACAGATTCAACAGGGAAAAGGTTGATTCCTGCCCTTAACCAAAGCTGACCATAAAAGTGAAAAACAAAAAGTCAACCCATGAAGAAAAATTAAACTTCTGGGTTATTTATCTACACTTGGTTGAAAATCCAGATACTTATTAAATATATGGAGGCAATTATCATAGTGAAAGAACACTGATTCGGCCTCTCAAGACCAGGCACGTTACCACATCTATTTCATATTCACTGTAATCTGGGGACAGTGACCAAGCCCATCTCACCTGGGTTTCCTAAGCTATAGAGACAACGACAGCGGCTCCTGCTGCCTCCATCAACTGGAGAGCCACCTGTGAGGGACCCTGTCTCACCAGCCACATGCAGTCCTCAGGCCCTGGGTCCCTGGTGCTTTGGACCATCCCAGCATGGGGCCCTCCACGTCATTTCTCTCAACCTCGCGCTTTCCAAGGTCATGAGTGCCCCTCCTGTGGTTGGAGAAGCTGATGCCGTGTTGCCGGTCCTTCTGGATGTCTTCCAGGAAGGGGCCCGCGGGAGGCTGGGGAGCAGGGACAGCACGCTCTTCTGCAGGAACACACACTCCCCGCCATCTGCCCACGGCACAGAGGAACAGAGACAGCTCTGTCCTCAGGAGGAACTGGCGCCATCAGGAAGCAGAACAGGAAGGTCTGGTTCACTCTGAACCTGAGCGTGTGATCACTGATGTTGTCCTCGGGCTTCAACGAGGACAGGGCGAGAGGACATACGGGGATGTTAGTAGGAGGAGAGGAAGGAGCTTGGGAAGAGGAAGGGAGGAAGGAAGGATGGAAGAGGGGGAGGGGAGAACCCCAGCATTGATGGAGGTGCGCGGTGGCTTGTCGGGCAGGGTGCCACACTCTCAGCCTTCTGTCACATACCACAACTCCTGTTGGGCAGGTAAGTAAAACTTACAGGCTGAGACTGAGAAAGGCTCTGTGTCCCACCCCAGGTCACACTGATTGGCTAAGCCACAGACTGTCTCTTCTCCTAACACCCACCATTTCCCCTCTCTGCACCCTGGCTACTGAGTGTGGGTGCTGCGGAGAGCGACGGACTCAGGCTCAGGAAGAGGGCGCGGCTTCCACAGGAGAGGAGCTTCCCCAGGGTCTTCTAGGCTGCATGTCCTCTGAGGTGGCTGCGCTCTGTTCTCGCTGCCCTCTGGGAGGACCTGACAACCTGGCGTTGAGAGGGAGCAGTGAGGAAGGGCAGCCGGTGGTTGGAGGAGTTGGGGTTCCTGGCTGTGGAGGAGCCTGCGGTAAGAGCAGGCGGCTGTCCTGGGCCCTGTGGGAGCAGCCACCATCTCCAAGTGGAGTACCTGTGACGGGCTCTGGAGGCCCCAGTCTTTTTCACAGACTAATCATTTGACACTCTTTCCAAGGGACAATCTTTAAATATTTTCACAGCACTTGTTTAGAGGTGTAGGGCTCTGAGGAGTGTTGGGTGACTGACCAGGCAACTAGCATCTCTTCTGGACTCAGATGTTTGCCTCAGCCAGCCCAGCTGCGTCGTGGGGCCATCGTCCCTCCAGCCCAGGCACTTGACCATAGCTCCTTCTCCTGCCCGTTTGAGGAGCACCCCCCCTACCCCCGGAGTTCTGACCAGTGTGCTGAATAGCCTTTCCTGTATTTTTCAATTGTGAGAGCCCAGACGATCTCCAGGACAAGGACTGTGTCCTGCCACCTACTCCACTTATACCTGCTTCTTCTTCCTGGCTCTGCTCAGGTGGCATCTCTTTGAGGCGCCATTCTTCACTCTCTCGGCCAGGTGGGGTGGTTCTCTCCAGTGCCCCCCATACCGTCTCCTCAGTTCCTCCATCCTTCAGGTTATGAGAGTGCGTCCAGGTGCCAGTCTTCCTCCCAGGAAGGACCCACGGGGAATTGCAGGTAGCTCAGTTTCCAATGAATTTAGCAACATTCCCAGATTATTCGTTGTTAATGGGATCATCCAGCTGTCTTGACTTTCTCCTGATCTTTCTTGAGGTGACTGTAGAGAGGACAGACACGAGGACAGTGAGGTCTCTGAGGCCATTGGAGCCATGGAGCCCTCCGCGAGGCACACGGGTTCACCCCATGTTCATAGCAGACAGACCCGGCAGGCTCCGCTCTCTTATTCTTATGGAAACATGTGTGGAGCACTCGTGTGTGCAAGGCTCAACGTTTGTGCTCTGGGAGACTCAGAGGAGGATCGGGGAAAGCTCTCACTTGGGGGTGAGATCACTAAAACCTGTGAGCTGCGGTCTCCTTACACAGAGCTCACTGCCAGGGTTCTCAGTCTCACTGAAGAATAAGTCTTAACATTTATTCGTTCCGACAAGACTGAGAGCTACTCGGCAGCAGGTGTTTTTCTGATGACGCTTTCTGATGATTCCAACCTGGTAGGAAATGATGCTCTCGTAAGGGATATAGATAAATTAATGGGATTAACGGTTTGGGGTAATTGGTCACCCCAAATGGGAGAAGTATTAGGGCCCCTGAGAACACAAAGGAACCAACCCTATTCAGTACTAAGGAGTCAGGCCCATCGTTTTAGAGTACTTTAGGGTTTGGTCTGAGTTTGGACCCAAAGATGAACAAGAGTCAGCCAGGAAAATTAGCAGAGGGCGGGAGGAGCAGAGCCTCAGGAAAACCAGCAAGAGGAGCGTTGCTGGAGAGGCTGGTGGCCAACAGGCCTCGAGTGGAGCTCAGAGAAAGGGGAACAGTGGAGAGGGGGAGGCCGGAGAAGGAGGTGTGTAGCATGCAGAGGGTCTGGCTGGCCTGTCCAGGGAGACTGGACTTCATCCTATGGGCAGTGGAGAGGGTGGAGAAGTCGAGGTTCTCCAAGGTGAGTGACAGAGCAGGTTTGGACTTGTGATAAATCCCCCAGCTGCACCGTAGAATTGATCTGTACCTAGCAAAACCGGAGGCTGGAGCAATTGGACTGAGATGGTGGCCAAGACTCTCAAGGAAGCAATAAAGATGTAAATAAGAGTAGTCGGTTTGAAGGAGATTGGAAATAAAAGTAAAAAGACTTAATGGAAGTGAAATGGGTTCTTCCAACTGCAAGCATTGGGTTTTTAGAAAAATACAAAGCAAAAAGTAAATTACAGTCTGCCTACAGCCCAGATTCCACATTGTCTGACTTGTGACACCTAAGCTAAAGTTTTCTAAATTGGAATACTAGATCAAAGTCATTCTGCTCAGGATTTCATAAATTTAATAACATTTAAAGAAGAAAGAGTCTAGAAGACGAATAGTGTGAGATGGCTTTGACTGCAGGCTTTGGGGTGATTCAGAATCCAGGAGGTGATGGGGTATGACCCCAGATGACAGGCAAAAAGGCAAAGCGTGTCTTCCAGTTTAATGAGGACAGAGCTTCATTTCCACAGTTTTGTTATTTAACTCTATCTTACCTTGATCTCATTACGCAACATTTAATTTGCTTTAGAGAAGGGGGGAAATCTTGGTTCCTTCGAGTCACGGGGTGCAGAGGTTTGTGATCTTCTCTGCAATATTCCACTTACAAATGCCTTCAGAGCCACCAAATAGCTACTGGAGGCAGAATGTTTTGCAAATTTTTCAAAGCTTGAAAAGTCTTCCCTCTGGTGAAGGTGACGTTTCACATTTTCAGGAAATCACACCCAGGCTTACGTGCTCCCCGCGTGTGAGCAGAACTGGAAAGACACAGCTGTCGACGGCTCAGCACAGCTTGGAACACCTGCTTTCCACCAGCCAGCTGCATGGGGTTGGGGAATGGTCTCCCTGGTGTTGCCCTTTTGTGAAGTGATGTGGTGACGATAATCTACCTCCCAGGCAACTGCAAGGATCACCTCCCCGGACACACAGCTTTGTTTTTTGATAGAAGAGCGACATTCTGCCATGCCTACCTCTACCTAATAGGTTGCTGGGAGATCAAGGGAAGACTGAGGCTCAGAGTGGACAAAGTCATGTCCGAGATCATAAAACAGATTGGCAGCAGAGTGGCAGCCATGACTGAGGAGTCCCGAAGCTTGGTGGTCCTCCCTCGTGCCACACCAGTGCCAGCTCCCCGAGCTGTGTTTGCACAGCAGGGCTCTCTGGGCCATCAGCCAGTTCAGGAAGCACGGGGAGGTGAGCTCAGAACCCCAGGGTCCAACAGTCCTTGATTCTAACCCAACCTCTCCTCCACTACAAATGTCCTGACAGCCTCCCTTCCAGACTCTGCAGAGTGGCTTCTTTGGACTCACATTGCTCCCTGTTGCCACACTCCTAAGGGCCTTGGCTTGCAGTGTTCTGAAGGACCCATCTGAACATTGCCCAATCCCCTTCAACTGCCAGCGCCTGGAGGGAGGCTCTTGGTCTCGTCCCCATCTGTAAGCCCTCCTGTCCCCAGCTCCCATGGGGCATTTCAGGCACTCAATAGAGTTGCCAAAACAAAATACAGCAAAGGAAATTTGACTTCTGTATGGACTTCCACACGGGCTTCTGCACTCTTCTACAGGATGAGTGATCTGCTCTGGCCATCAGAAGAACAGGAAAGACATTGAACTCTGACAACCTGGCCTTAATTCTTTGAAATATCCTCAGGGATGGGGTCAGGTTTAGAGGTTTCCACCAACTTCAGAGGTCATTCTCCCCACGCCCACTGTCCCAAGCCTGGTTCAGCAATCCACAGCTTCCCACTAGACCCCTTTAGCAGCCTCCTAACTCTTCTCCCTTTCATAGCTTGCCTGGGTTTTTCTTTCCCACACAGATTTGAACATTCTGTACTTGCCTCAAATACTTGCATAGTGCAAAACAGTGTAGGCTTTATAGACTCAGGCCCAAATCCCGACTCAGCCACGTGACTATTGCAGTCTTTGCCTGATAGATTTGCTGCAAAGAACAGAAATAATGTAGTCAAGGCAGCAGGAGGTCATCCAATAAATGGTCGCTCATATTGTTTAAAAGAACAATTGAGACTCCTCTGCCAAGACTGAGAGTTTCACGTGCTGGGCCTCCCACAACTCCCAGAATCCTACCCTCAGCTCATTCTGAGCTCCTGTCAAATCTGGCCTGTGCGGGGCTCAGCACACTGGGCTCTGAAGGGATGACAGGGAGGTCTGGAGGACCAGGTGAGCAACTCCAGCTTGCCAACTACATCCCCTCATCCTCCTACCACTGCCACGCTCCTCACAGGGAAGCAAGACCACAGGACCAGTCCTGACCCCAGGGCCACGGGAGAGGTGACTCATACATGCCCAGGCTGCAGCCTGGGACAACTGACATGGATCCTTCCTGTTGTTTCTTTCTCCACTGCAACAACCTTTGCTGAACTGGAGACAAGATCCCAGGAACTGGGCAGGCTGAGTCCCTGCAATGAAGGGAGAGTCTCTGGGGGTTTGCGTGACAATGTGCTCTGCCTTTGCTCTTTAAGCATCCTAGATTGGGGGTTATTTGTTGCTACAGCATAACCTCACAGATGAATACCACGCCATGTGACAAGCACTCAACTACAGCTTGCTCTGAGAGAATGGAACTGGGCATTCAATATAGTCTGAGGTCAGGACAGGGATTCTAGAGGAAGTAACAGCTAATCAAAGTATACATGCTGGCTAGGGGACTTGTTTTGCAGACTGAGATGTTATAATGAAGCAATGCAAGCTGCTTTCTGACACAGGAGGTCCTCAATACTAAATGCTATATCTTATCATTTCAGGTCTAGCTATCGTCCTACCAGAATAAAGCAAACTACAAAGCTCTCTCCCTTTAATTATTAGCACACAAAATTCTTTCCCCAACTTTGGAGTCCTCCTTACCTGGAATTCTTTGCCCCCTTACCTGGAATTATAGAATATTCCAGCTGACTTTAATATAGTTATCCTGCATCTCAGGATTTAGAAGAGTACAAAACAGGCATGAGTCATTCCATCTTGTGACTTAGAGTGTGTCTTAGCTTCTGAGTCACAGATCCACAAAGGCACGGAACATTTGGATGGGAGACCAAAGAGAGAAAGAATAAAAGTTCCTCCTGGCATGTAAATTATCTCAGAACAAATTTGTTGCACGATGTTGAAACCACAGCCTCTGATGAGTGTCCTGATATAACAGGTGAGGAGTCCAGAGCCACAAGGGAGAGGGCACAAGAGAATATCAGGGCCTGTCCAGGCTCCTCTTCTCCATTGTTGCTCCAAAGAGAGTTAAAAAGGATGAAAGAAGGAAAATTGAAGGATTTTTTCCAAGATGCTCTTGGATTTTGGGTGTCACCTCAGGGTTGGGGAGAGAGACTTGAGTGAGATCATCCCAAGGGCTTTGGAATGTTCCTGGAGGTTGAGATTCGACTCCTTGCCAGGAAATGCAGAGGGAGAGGGCTAAGGCCCTGCTTCGTGGATGGAACCTGAGGAATCTTACTGCTTGGAGACCCAGTGTTTCTTGAATGGAGGGACATGGGAATATTTGCAGGCGTCAGCATGGAACTCTGTGTGTTGAGAGAGGACCAGAGTAGGGACATTCCGATTAACAGTAGTGGTAGTGAGACCCCAAAAATCAAGAACCTGGATTTCTAGGTGTGAGGAAAGAGGTGCAATGTTCACCCCACAGAGTATCTTCCCTATAGGTTGGGGAAACTTCCGGGAAGTTCCTAAGTGGTCAGACTTCTGAAGTGCCCCTGAACGCCCAGGCTTCTGCCAGGTCCTGGGGTGCTAGGGTGGTTAATGATGGTGTCATCTAAGGAGGACTTTTCCTATTCTCTTATGCTTGCTCCCTCCCTTCCAGCCCCAGAGGGGATAGAAGCTTCTGAGAAGCTTACATTCAGGAAACTGATGAAGCACAATTCTGAGAAATCATGAAGTCAATCCAAAAGCTCCCCTTCCTGGAATTCCACAGGCTTCCACACCTGAACTGAGGAAGGAGGAAGACTTATGACCAGACCTTTTGCAGTTTTTGGCTGATCTTGGAGCCAGCACTCAGTTACTAAATTGAGACAATAGTGAGACTTAAAATGGCCGTAGAACTGCCAGTTACTTGCAAGTTACTAGAAGAGCCAGGGACTTGTCTTGCTTTTATTTAGGGGCAGGCGAAGATGGCCCCAATGCATAAATTGTAAAATGGTGATAGGCGAAAAGGGGTGTTTTAATTGGTTTTCAAGCTGTGCATCTCAACCTGCATTTTGTTAAAGATACTCTTGCATCTCTTTGAAGCTGCAGGGAAAAAAGATACTTCAAAATTACTTAGAAATAAGAACCGGTAGGTAAATGGATACCAATTGTACAATATCCCTTGACATCTACTTAGGATGTAAAAAACATCCTTTGTGTTTTCCTGATCTGGAGACCTGTCCCCCATTTTAAAAGAAATATGAGAGATATTTGTCAAAATCTTTATAGTCACCAACTCTCATACTGTCCTGATAGGATCTTTAGTTTGTCAGTCTGTGATTTTCAGGAGAACAGGCCTTGCAAATGGGCACAGCAGGTTGAGGACATCATATTTACAGCCACCCAAGGCCTGCCTTCACCCTGGGCCATGCTAAAGGGCCCTAAGCTCTGACATCTGCTGCAACCTGGATTTAGCTGAGACCTCTCAGGTTGCCTCTGTCTGCTTTTAATTCTTTTCTCAACGTATAAACATCAAAGAACAGAACAACACAGTCAAGTACACACGCTCAAACTGTCTCCTCTTCTGCCACATCACAAATTAGCTCATCAAACCTGAGTGAGAAAGAGGTAGATTTTTAAAAAATTATTATTTAAGAAGAAGGTTATTTAAGGTTACAAAGAAAGAAATACATCACCTATAACAACAACCACACCTTCTAGAGCTCTTCTTTAAGTATTTTTTTCTGTTCTAAAGCAGCGGTCTTCTCCCTCTTCCATCTTCATTGGCTGCACCCCCTCCCACTCCTGACCCATCTGCTTACATAACCTGCACCTCCATCAGTCAAGTGAAGGCCCACCCTTTAGCCCACATCCCAGCAGCTGCTCCTGCCGCTGCCCACGGAAATGTCTCAGGCAATCCCCGGTGCACCTGGATGGTGGGTGGGGTTGTCATGAGCTCCAATCTGGCTTAGTTGCTTTAACTCCTGCTGCCTTCTGGGACACAGACTTGTCCTTTCCTGGGTGTCCTTGTCCCTTGTAACCGCCTTCTGGGGGTGGACAGGGAGGACCAAGCGCTTCTTGGGAGCAGACTCTGTGCTTCATTCATTTAGTCATACCACCTAGTCTACAGCCGGTGTCAAGGGATGTTTGTTTAATAAGTGGATGGAGTGATACATGTGATGTTGGTATTATATTCACAAACTATGGAGTTCTTGGACTTTAATCTGTGGTTATTTATTTGGGAGTTAGGAATATATACAGAGCAGACATACTGATAGAAGAATGAAACTGTCTGGATTGATTTGGAAGAAATGTGCAGAATCTCTGTTCCCAAGTGCCGAGGACAGAGTTTGTCCAATGGCACCCAACACGGGGAGTCCTTTGCGCCCCAGGCAGCTCTACCTAGGCTGGTGATCTAGGCTGTAAGTCCAACTAGGTGGAGGATGCACAACCAGGAAATTGGGAGCTGGGGTCTGACCAAACTCATTACCCTCCCACAGACATCTTCCTGCCTGTTCACTCCTGGGTGAGGCCACCCAGAGCCACCAGAGCCCTCGGGACTCTCCCAGTTCCACCTCCCTCTTGTCTCTAGGGTCCAGTGACTTCATTTTAAATGCTTCTTCTCAGGTCTAGCTCATGCCGCTCTGCCCACTCCCTTGGACATGGCATTTTAAACTCATTCTTGTTGTCAAACCGTGTTAGCATCTTTTTCTGGGGTATTTCTCTTTGTAACATTCCCCAGAGGTGTAGAAAAGAGGCCTTCTCTTTTACTCTCACTGAGATGTCAATATCTTACCCTCCAGCTTACTGAGGACCACAGTCAGAGCAAGAGGAATAAAGAGGCAGTAACAGAGGGAAGATCCCCAGCAGGCCCCAGTCTGTAGGAACCAAGCTAGGCTGAAACTGCAGAAGGACTATTTCCAGATCTTGTGAAAGAAGCCTTCACATGTGTGGAGACCCTGAGATGAAAAGAGCAAATGGAACAGATCCCCTCTAACTCTGGTCTTCTTGGCAAATTAGTTCACCGTGGCCCCAGAGGTAGAAGCAGGAACAAAATGGAGATGCTCTAGAGGAGAGTGGAGAACAGTAAGGCTCCACGGAGGAGATAACCTCCTGAAAGTCAGCAGCTCAGCCATGGGTGAGGGGGTTGGGAAGGAGGGTGCTGGAAACGCTGGAGTTGTTGCTGCAGTGGCTGGGGAGGTGGGCACCTGCTGCAGGTGCAGTCCACAGGACTGAGGAGAGAGGACAGAGGTGAGCACGGAGGTTCTCAAAGCCACCAAATAACTGGGATACAGGGGAAAGAATGTTCCAAAGAGCACAAATGCTACATGAGAAAGAAAGAGAACACTCACTCATCCTTACAGCTCAAGAGGCAGAACGATGACCAACACAGTATAAGGAAGAGGGCAGAGTTCAGACCAATCTAGGGAAGGGCTTTTGGACAGCTAAACCTAACTGCATCACATCGTGAGAAAATGAGCTGAACCTCATTCCCTAATAACGCTTTAAGGGGCAGTAAAAGCCCCTTTCACCCAGTGCAAAAATGTGAACTTGACACTCTAGTCCATACCATCTTTGAGCATTGCTGAGCCTATGACTCCCTGTGAGGTAGCAGATACGTGGCACACAGGTTGTGTCCCTCCTATCATGTATGCCTGGCAGGCATTCCTAATCAACAGCAGTTCTCTTCTTGATGTGTTCATGATGCATCTTTCTCTAAGGAACTGCTGTCAATCAATTCTATCTTCTTTAGTTAGTGCACTATCCAAAAGCAACTGATACCTAGCCAAACTTAGCCTTGATCATATGCTCTAGATTTGACACAGTTGCCTAGGACACCCAACCCCAGGTGTGTGCGTTTGCACACACACACACACACATGCACACATGCACATACCTGTTGTCTCCTCCTGACATGTTTTCTTATGGTCTTCATCCTTTGGCAAGTCAGGTGTGCCTCCAAATAACTCTTCCTTCCTGGTTTTGTAATCCCCATGCTACCTCCACACTCTTGGTTCCTACAGACTGGGGCCTGCTGGGGATCTTCCCTCTGTTACTGCCTCTTTATTCCTCTTGCTCTGACTGTGGTCCTCAGTAAGCTGGAGAGTGAGATATTGACAACTCAGTGAGAGTAAAAGAGAAGGCCTCTTTTCTACACCTCTGGGGAATGTTACAAAGAGAAATACCCCAGAAAAAGATGCTAACACGGTTTGACAACAAGAATGAGTTTAAAATGCCATGCCCAAGGGGGTGGGCAGAGCGCCCTGAGCTAGACCTGAGAAGAAGCATTTACAGTGAAGTCACTGGACCCTAGAGACAAGAGGGAGGTGGAACCTGAGGGCTCTGGTGTGAACAGGCAGGAAGATATCTGTGGGAGGGTAATGAGTTTGGTCAGACCCCAGCTCCCAATTTCCTGGTTGTGCATCCTCCACCTAGTTGGACTTACAGCCTAGATCACCCCGTGTTGGGTGCCATTGGACAAACTCTGTCCTCGGCACTTGGGAACAGAGATTCTGCACATTTCTTCCAAATCAATCCAGACAGTTTCATTCTTCTATCAGTATGTCTGCTCTGTATATATTCCTAACTCCCAAATAAATAACCACAGATTAAAGTCCAAGAACTCCATAGTTTGTGAATATAATACCAACATCACATGTATCACTCCATCCACTTATTAAACAAGCATCCCTTGACACAGGCTGTAGACCAGGTGGTATGACTAAATGAATGAAGCACAGAGTCTGCTCCCAAGAAGCGCTTGGTCCTCCCTGTCCACCCCCATTCTCCTTTCCTGATAGGTCTTCCCTCAACCTGTGTGAATAGTCCATTCTGGCTAACAGGTGTACCCCAGTTACTTCAATGTGATTACAATTTGGTTGGAAAAATAAAGCTTGGTTTGAAACCCCTTTATTCTGCTTTTTAGCATATTTTTTAACCTTTCTGTATGCCAGCTGCCTTAGGAAGTAAAGAGTTGATGATTTAGTGTCTGAGTACCCTACACAGTAGCTCTCACTGTCACTGTCATTGCTTGCCCCACCCCCAGCCTCCTATGCAGACCTCCTCTCAGCTGGAAGGGCCTGCCCCCTGCTCTGCCCTCCCCAGGCTGGGCAGAGCTGCTGCCTCCTTCTCTGCCCACATCCCTCACAGCGCCAGGCACCTGGATTGTTGTCCTGGGGTCACAGATGTAGGGCTCTGCTTCCTGCAGGGACTGTAGATCCTAGAAGGATGGTGGGAAGCCTTAACTTATTTAGATCCTCTAATGGAAAACCTAGGATGCTACAACCTATAAAGTTTGGGGTTTGCAAGTTTGATTTTCCCAGAATTATAACCTCATGGCATTTGTCTGCTTTGACTTATAAGTTCCCAGGGATAAATCCTGCATGTAACGACCCACATTTTAGTCTCTTCAGCTTATTCCTTATTTGAGTCAGAATGGAAAATTTGCTTTAGAAGAAGTGGGAATCTGTCACCCCTAGAGGTAAGGAGGGCTAATAACAGTCACATGTTAGACTTTTTCTTAGACTTTTCTACCACAAAGGAATCCATCATTATGATTATCTATATGACAAATTATTTTTATTTTCTGTCTACAGTACTTAGCTCAGCAAGAAGTAGTTTCTCAGTGACTATTTCTTGCACAAACTGAATAAATAATTGACTCTTGGTGTTGAAAGTGTTTCTACCAAATGGATTTTCATAGCTAATAAAGTAATTGTTTCCCCATTTAGTCTTAGAGGTTTATAAACCATAGGAGAGTAAGCACAGAACAGCAGCCAACAACAAGACTCTCTTAACTGAGCTTCTGTGGCAGACTCTGCTGGTTCAAGACCAGCGGCACCTGTCCTCCCTCTTCCCATCTCCAGCTGAGCCTGGTCCCTGTCCTGGGGTCAAACATGCTGGGTCCTCCTCTGCAGCTTGCCTGTGTGAATCAGTATGGGACAGTTTAAGTCAATGGGGCATAAAGAGAAGTTTCTTGTATTGAGGGAGAAACTAAAAAATGTTTCCCCCAAATTCACAGAAATAATAGATTGAGGGAAAAGAGAAAAACAGCTGCACTTCCCTTATGTTTTTGGCACTGTCCCGTGGGACCATGCATATCAACGAGGCTGATACCTTGAGAAAGGCAGCTCAGAAAGAGGGAAACCCGTGGGCCCTTGGTGATGTCATCTAGCTGCTCCCTCAGCACTGGCTGAGTCAGTGCCGGGGCCACCCACCTCTGACGTCTTATTATTGGGGGAAAATCCCTATGGTTTAGGTCATGTTTAGTTGAATATTCTGTCATTTCTAGCTAAGAGCATCCTGTCTTAAGTCACCTGTGAGTGAGTTAAGTGGCTTTGACTCACCTGTGAGGCCTTGCCCATGTGCAGCTGCTACAGAACTCTTAGCAATGTTGACTGGGCATGGGCACCTTTGCCACCCGGGAGTTCATGAGACAGACTGAGGCTCTCAATTTTTACAGAGACAAAGGAGTAGGCATGGGCTTCTGTGCTGGGGCCTAAAGGAAACAAATCCTATCTCAGCCACATTCTGGCTGTAAATGTGGATTAGCTCAGGCTGCCATAGCAAACCCCCTAGACTGGGTCACATAACAACAGGAGTTGATTTCTCACAGTCTTGAGGCTGGAAAGTCTAAGATCAAAATGCAGGCTAATTGGGGACTCTTTCTGATTTGTAGGTAGATGGCTGTCTTCTTGCCATAGTCTCACATACCCTCAAAAGCGTAGAGGGAGAGGAAGACAGGGAGACAGAGCACATTGTCGAAGGGCACTAACACCATCATGAGGGCCCCACTCTCATGACTCATTTAAGCCTATTTACCCCCCAAAGGCCCATCTCCAAATACCACAGCACTGGGATTAAGGCTGCAATGTATGAAGTTTAACGGACAATCCTGCCCCCCCAAAATAGGAGAAAATTTTCTGTGGACAACGTAGTTGAGAGCGACTTAGTTGGGCAAGTGCTTAACACCCCAACCCTCAGCTTCCTCATCTGCAGTGTGGAGCACCACTGTGGTGGTGCCCCTGGCTTGCTGGGGAATTAAGCAAGGTCAAGTGTAAGCCTCTTGGCACGCACCTGGCGGGGAGAGCTGATCCCTGTGTGATTTTATTTGTGTGTAGGAGCTGAGCTGGACAATTTGGGGTGGCTCTGAGACTTGCCAGCTCTGGTTGTCCCTTAGAGGAAGGCAGGGAGAACTCCCTGCGCCCATCAGGAAGGGAGGTGTGAGCCTTGCAGAAGCTGAAGAGCTGAGCACAGACGTGGGGAGCCACTTACCAAGCCTCACCTGGAAGCCTCCCCTAGTGGGAATCTGTTGTTCATCTGACTTCTGCAGACTACTAACAGCTCAGGACTCAGCCTTTCTTGCAGCACACAAAGTCCACTTCTTCTTGCTACTCACACATGTGCTCAGGCGGGTCCTCTTTCCTGGGGACTGTTCTCCACTCTTTGGCCAATTCCAGCCATCTTCTGGTGGGAATCTTGAGGAGTCTCCTCACTCCCTACCACCTCTCTGGGTCAGGTGCCCCTTCCCCACCCACCCTGTATACCCTCTCCTGGCCCCTCTCACAGAATCATTCATGTATTTCTTATATTTCTTAGTTTGATAAAAGCATCCTCAGTACCAACTGTATTCCTTTCATATATGACAAAATGTTGGTGGCATTATTGCATGCCCATAAAAATAAGATTGATTTAGTGGTAACTAAACACCACTCTGTGTAGTTGTGGACTTGATCTACAAAATAAAGTAATTTTTTTTCTGTAAAATAAACTAGATACACTGGTTACCTCCACCATAATTTTGGGAAAAGCCTTCTGCTTTATTGCCAAAAAAAGAGAATAGGCTGCTGCTAGCTTATTTGATGAAATAATATAAAGAGACAAATAAAACATATGTTTAGAAATTGAAAAATCCATAATTAATAATTCATGAGTTAAAATAGAAATCATAATGGGAATTTAGACATGAATGATAATAAAAAGATTATACATTAAAGCTTAAGTAATGCAATTTAAAGGGAACTTAGAGGAAACTATATTGTCTTACATGTATATATTGGAAAAAATTAAACCATCAGAAGGTACACATTTTGCTTAAAAGTTAAGAAAAACCTACAGAAGAAGCTGAAAGAAACATAAAAATACAAAGATTCAAAAAATTAAATAGAAAAATAAGGACATTGTAAAAATGGTTATTTTTTAAAAAGCAATTAACTGAAATATTGATTAATAAAAATCTCTCTGATAAGATTGCTCAAGAAAAAGAAGAGTCAGGCTTGGTATGTGGCTCAGTGGTAGAGTGCTTGCTGGTGTGCATGAGGCCCTGAGTTTGATCCCCAGTGTGCGCGCGTGCACACACACACACACACACAGAATAATAATAATGAACATCACTAAGAATAACAAAGAAAACATAACTGCCATTTTAGGAGAAATTTTAGCAGTCGTTCAACAGTACTGAGAATAACATTATGACAATAATTCTGATAATTTTGATGAAATCCGTATTTTCAGAATAAATTGACAAAACAGACTCAACAACAAATAGGAACCCTGAATTGGTCACTCAGAAAATTAAGTCAGTGGTCAACAACATGCCTTCTTCCCTTCCCCACCCTAAACATCTGCAGCATGAAATAATTTCACAGGTAAATTTTATCTGTGAAATAAATTCCTCTCTTACACAACTTCTTCTAAACTCAGAAAAGTCACTGTGGGTAAAGAGTGAAAGAAACATACAAGACCTTCTCTTTCTAGACAGACAAATCTGACCATGGTTAAACCTGGGATGTGATAGAGGTGGGATACCAGCTCTGTCCAGCAATGAAACTTATGGGTGGGAAAAGATGGAAAAGCCCGTGATTGGTGAAAGGTGTCATTCCCAGGAGGACCTTGGGCCACCCTTACTTACCTGATGGGAAGCTAAAATTTTGGCTTCCTGCATGCAGTCACCCTATAATTGGTCATATCTCTGATGGGGACTTGGAAGCTGGGCCTGCAGAGCTGTTATAACTATACTGGTTCTTATTTTAGTGTGGCACGTATAACCCAATTCTAAATCCACTTATATGCTCTTTTCTTGGCTCCTGAGCTGTGTCATTGGGAGATAGAGGTCAGTCAACAGACTGCTGGATAAGCTGTTGTAAAGATGATTACCAAAGTGGGATGCCCTTCCCCCTGCAGTGTAACCCTGTGCCAGGCTTGACCTTCCCAGACCTAGAACCCAATGTCTAGTTCAAACTAACACCACTGCAGAGGGTATTGCAAGACCTGAGCCATCAGGCCAAACAGGTGAGAGTTATAGTAGAAGAGAAAACTTTTTGACAATAACACCTTGAATTAAGATGCAAACATCCTAATATTAGCCAATGACATCCAGTAATGTATTAGAGCGTGCGTACACATGCGCAACACACACACACACACACACACACACACACACACTCTCTCACAGAGAACAAAATGGAAGATAGAGGAGATCCTAAAAGAAAATCCACCCATACATATCAACTTTGAAAACAAGTTGGAACTACAAATTAGTGAACAAGAAAACACTAAGTAATGGTGTTGAGCAATTAATTAACCATATGTAAAATAATAAAATCAGAATTTCACCTCAATAGAACTGTCCTCACACAAAAGCAACTTTAAGATGAATTGAAACAATATTTAAAACTTGTAAAAATGATAAAACTATATTGTAACATCTAGGTCATACAGGATTTCTTTAATAAGGCAAAAAGCACAGCTTATAAAATAGCAATGAATACATTTTTGTCACAGGTAAAAATATCTAGATGATAAAAAGCACCATAACAAAGATTAAAAGACCATGAAAAATAAATTGCCGAATGTAACAGACAAATGGTTAATTTCCAGAATGGATGAATAATTTACAAATCACAAGGGAAAAAACAACTGAGTACAAAAATACAATAGGCAAGTCTTTGAAAAATAAATCTAGTGTTCATTAAACATTGAAAAGATGCCAATATTGCCATTTACATGAGAAACAAAACTAGAATGCGGTGAGAGTCACTGTCATTTTACCAGGTGTTGGTGGTGAGGTGCAGCAAGCAGCAGGGATATAGCGTGTGGTGAACTGGTGTAAGCACTACGTAATAAGTAGTAGAATTGAAAATGCAAATGACTAGTTGACAAATCTCTATTTATGGGAATATTCCACAGTGAAACTCTTTCAGGTGAGATGTGGATACATCTGCGGATACTTAGGAAAACTCTGCTTATAACAAAACCTAAATTCCTGCCGATAGGAGAATGTTTTCACTTTGTTCTATTTGTGCTCATGAAACACAAGGTCTTCGTTAAAATGAAGGAATAAGGTTTACACATATCAACATTGGTGGATATATGCAAAACATAACATCTTGTAAAAATATTTGCTGTCAAATGTAACACAAAGAATATTGTATTTAATTGATTTTAAAAAAGCCCACAAGGCAAACTCTATGGAGTGCACTTGGAGCATAATGTTTGCATGTTAACCGAAGTATTTGTTCCAGGAAGGAAAAATGGGATTATAACATTAAGAAGAAGGTCTCTAGGTTCTAACTCCAGCATCACAGCAATTTAAAATAAAAGCTTTTAATAGAAGGAGGGCCTCAGCTTCACCCTTGATGTTTTTGTATTTTTTAAAAGTTCGAAGACAGGACAAACTATTAAACTGTGCTAATTCTGGGTGCTGAGTTATCATGTCAATGCATTCTATAATTTTCTGAATTTTGGAAATTTTCTACAATAAAAACGTAATATCATAAAATACCTGTTTGTACTTTGAATTACCACTCCCATGAAGTCCAAGCAACATAGTGAGAGATAGGAAGACCACAGAGGCCTCTGCATATTGACCCCTCTCCCTTTGTCTCCAGTCCTCAGGCTGAGAGGAACTGCTCAGTGCTGTCCCACACAAAAACACAGGGGTCACGAGCACATGTGCATGTACACACATGCACACCACCGGCACACTCAAGCCCTCCTTCTTGACTCCAGACCTGGTCCATGCGGTCCCCTCTTCGTGGACTCCATCTCCCTCTCTGAGGGTAATTCCTAAGCATCCTTTAAGAGCAGCCTCCCTTGGTCTCCAAGGACTTTGCTCCTCTTGGTTTCCAAAACATTTCCCGGTCTCTGTTGCTACACTCTCACATGCCTGCCTGACCCCCCCTGTTGCCCTTCTGTGGTCACCCAACAAACTGCCAATCCCCGAGTGCCGCAAATGGGTCCCTTTTGCCCTCCTGTTATTAGCATCTAGAACCAAACAGGGGACCTGATGGGCATTCATTAGCTCTTCTTGATTGATAAGTGAAGCCCCTGCATGTGGACAACAGGAGAAGATCATTCAGTGTGTAAGTGCCATGGGATATACATTTTTCCTGAAGAATGTGACAAAATTCTTTCTTGTTATTTTTTTTTTTTTTACTTTTAATTGATGCATGCCATCAATGTGTGTGTGTGTGTGTGTGTGTACACAGTATGATGATTTTACACATGTATATAATTGTAATGATCTAGTCAGGGAAATTATCATCAAGACTAGGAAGGTTGCAGGAGGACAAGGAAGAGGTTAGAGAATTGCTACCAAAATATACATAGATAGGTAGAGTTGTAGTGTTTCCTAGTTCATAGACCACAATGACTTAGGATAGATTTCAAAATAACTAGAAGAGTAAGAAAAGTTCCCAGCACATAGAAGTGAGGTGATTTTATACTTTGTGTTGACAGTTCCCGAGTGTGGCTCATGGACAGCATAATCTGGGGGGAGAGAAGCCGTGTCCTGAGCTCCTTCTGCCCATTACTAGCTGTAGGACTTTGGACAAGCCATAATTCAGCTTCTCTAAACCTCAGAAAAACAGGAGTGATATAACATCTTTGAGAGTTATTGAGAGCTGTCCCATGAGCTAAAATCTGGCAAGCGTGTTGCCCCTGGTGAATTTGGTATAAATCATTAAACTAGGCTTGGCAGATGTTCAGTGCAGTCTGATGAATGGAGGTGAGGGCCTAATGACAGGGATCAAGGGTCTGGGAAGAACCTACTGAAGAGGAGAGTTGTGAGTAATTTTGTAGGAAAGAAGAAAGACGGTCATGTTGGAGAAAAGCCCAGAAGGGTTTCCAGACAAGGGAACTGCCATTTATACAACGCTTCCTAATAGGGCTGGGGAGCTACCGACTTGTCTCCCTGGTTTTGAGCACATTACTAAGCAGCTTTGTCTCTAGAGGGGGCAGGAGACAATGAATGGCTCTAGAGTTCATGCTAGATGCTATGGGTGGCAGGAAACCCCACGCTGAGGTCAGCAGGAGACACGCAGGAGGTGGAACAGGGCCCTATTGTAAGGAGAGGAGGCTTTGGCTGGTAGCAGGGCAGCTTTACCACTGAACCTCAATTCCTTCTTCATCAAATGGAAGCAAACTGTCCCACATGGTTGTTGGAAGGAATTGAGATCACATTTTTAAGGAACTGAACTCGGTGCCTAGCCCTGGTGGGAGTTGATGATTGGCATGTTGTGGTTACTACCGTGACTGCCATGGTGTGGCTCAATGGGATGGTGTGGTTTCAAATGTACCTGAGCCCATCTACATTAAAAATGTCCAACCCCGAACTCAACCTGCCCCAGTGCTTGAACCCACTGAGGCAGAGACGCTTCACAGTTGTGCACTAGAATTCTTATAGCACTTTCCCAAAAGGAGAGTTGATGGAGCCAACCCAGGCCTCCTAAAGCAGAGTCTCCCAGGAAACCCATCTTCTTTTTCTAATCTTGTAACTGGAACTGAGAACCAATGGGTTGAGGTATCTGCTTTCTAAATTCTCCTGATAGAAGGCAAATATCATTTGGAACAGGCACAACTAAGGGATAGCTAGCTTTTCCCATCTGGAGCGAATTCATTGATGGATTATCAGATACTGGCTGAGGGAGCCAAGAGGACACTTCCCTGAGGTCCAGGGAAGATGGAGCTGACACATCATCCCCCTAGAATGGGCAGATTAAAGTGTCCACATCTCAGTGAATAGACTGAATTACGTGAGATGCAGCTGTTTAATATATTGGTTCCCTGTCAGAGTGGACAAGTGGGCTGTGCATGGTGGACGGGCCAGGAGGAGTGCAGACAGGGTGCGGTCTCTGTAGGGGATGGAACTGGCTTCCTTGAGCTCCAGTGGTGGCCAGGGCAGAAAGAAGGCATACAAATATGAATAAGCCTCATGTTAAAGACAGAATCTGCCCTTCAGCAACTCGCCACACCCTGTAGGATGAAACCAAGCTCCTCTGCTGGATGACCGTCTCAGATTCCCAGGGCTGACATAACAAAATGCCACCGGCTGGGTAGTTTAAAAGATCAGAGATGTAGTCTCACCATTCTGAAGGATGAAGGTTGGAAATCAAGTGTCAGCAGGGCCATGCTCCTTCTGAAGGCCATGCATATCCCTAACTCTGGGAGTTGCCACAAGTCCTGGTGTTTCCTGTCCCTCTGGTCTTCATATGATCGTATAGGGTCATCAGGCACTGGATATACAGCCTAGGCTAATCCAATAGGATCTCATGTAACCCATTACATTTCCAACAGGGTCACACTCTGAGGTTCCGGGTGGAGTGGAATTTTAATGATGTGAGACTGTGACAATCCTCAGTTCCTCTTCCTTTCTGAGTAGGTACTGACATTGATATTTGGGCTTTTCCGTGATTTGCAATAAATGATTTTTCACAGGTCTGTGTCTCTACCAGTTTGTGAGGGCTTGAGGGCAAATCCAATTTCTTCCATTTCTATTTTGTTTTAGCATTTTACATCTTTCACGTCCAGTGTGTAGCAGAGCCAGGCTCCTAACTGGAGCTCAGTGAGTGCACGGGGAAATTAATTTTTACAAGATGGGACAAGGGGATCTCTACATTTGAGGGTGCCAGAGTCTGGGGGAATGCCTGAGGCCTCTGGAGACCAGAAATCCACCACTTAGGGCAGTTGCCTTCAGGTGCATCAAATAGCTACCATTCCCCATCGCAACCTCTTCCCTGTTAAAGCAGATGTGTTGAGTAAAATAAGCAGACACAGAAAGACAAGTAGGGCGTGTTTTCTCTCATACATGGAAACTAAAATAAAAAATGAAGTAGAAGATGGCTTATCCAGGAAGGGGAAGGAGAGGAAAGGAGAAGGCAGAAGGGAAGGTGGACGTGACCGAGGCATGAGATATGCATTACGTAAACGCTGCAGTGAAGCCCATTAATTTGTACAATAATGTATGTTAATGATCATAAGTTTTTTTAAAAAAAAGAATAGGTCTGAAGGGTTGGGCTATAGCTCAGAAGTACAGCACTGGCTTAGCATGCGTCAGGCACTGAAAAAAAATAAAATAATAAGTATGTTCATATTATTTGATTAGGCTATTAAGAACTATACAAAAATTAAAATGAAGTATATGTAAAACCTCATAGAGTCCAGATGTGTCTGCCACAGCCATGAGAGGGGCCGTCCTGTGTGGCAGGCGGCTTGCCTCCAAGCCTCTGGTGGATGGCCAAGGAGCCCGAGAGCAGTGGTCCTTTCTCTCTGACCCTCCATTTAGATCTGCTTTCTCTTTGAGTCTCAGTTGGCTGCAGTGGGTTTGGGGGAGCTGGCTGAGGAGGTGTCTGGCAAATCGTGAAAGGGCAAGAGATCCCCAGAGAGAATATCTCCCCCTCCTATCAGAACCTTCCACAGCAGCAGGAGGGGTGAGGGATTGCGAATGGGCTCCCACCAGCATCTCTCCCCTGGACTTGACCTTCAGGAAGCCCTCCTCACCTTCCCCCTGGGGCCGCCCCTTCTCCTCCTGCCCATCATTCTCGGTGCCTGTTTCCAAGCCACGGCTGCCACACTGGGTCCACAAGTTACAGGGCAGAGGCCTGCCATGAACTGAGCAACCACAGAGGCCCCTCTTCACCCCAGTTCCTGCAATCGGGCCAGAAAAATGCCAGACATGTTGCTCGGGAAAGCAGGCTTTTGACAGACAGCACAGGAACTATTTGAAGAGCCTCCAAGGGAAGATGGCACGGAGCTCACAGAGCTGGTTTTTAAGGAAATTGAGTACCCCTGTTTTTGCCTCCATTTCCTTCCCCATAACCAGTCTGTTACCCTTTGAATAGCACTCAGTGAGCTTTGCAAGTTCTGGATGTTTTGGTTGCCAGGGTGATTGGGGGATGCAACACAGGTTTCAGTGATAAGGGAGGGTCCAGGCCACGGGGAGGGAGGGGGATATGACATGTCCTTGTTTGGGGAAGGTTTTAACATTCAGGCCTCCCTCTTGCAGGTGGAGCTCCCTGTGTTTTAAGTCACCTTTATTGTCCTTCCTCTGCTCATCCGTTCGTTTGTGGCTGACAAATGAAAAAGCAGACTAAATCAGGTGACCCCTGGAACTGGACTCAAGGAACAGGAAAAGTGACAGTGAGGGGGAAAGGTGGGTCGGTGCGTATGCTAGTAGCTGGAGTCCTGTCCTCCTGGGACCATTTTAGAACCTTGCAGAACAAACTGCAGAACTGAGCCACGGAAGGTCGGCAAACCTGTGGCATTTATCTGTGGATCTGCCGCCCTGTTGACTGGGAGCTGATCTGGGGGGCATTAAATACTCTGCACTTTGGGGTTAGCTTGAGTTGTGCTCAAAAAAAATTTCTCATATTTACATTCACTGGGGCCCTGTGACTCTTCCCCTGATCAATTACTTGGCTTTAATAGCTACTTAATGGGGGAGTTAGAACCTCATGAGTTCCTTTAAAAATGTACTCACATGCTACGTTCTAGTCAACTTTGTGTTGCTGACCAAAAAAAAACATTCCCACATTACCTTGTGATCCAATAAGCTGAAGAACACTAATAACATCCCACTTCATACCTAGGGAAATGCTGTCTATGAGACAGTGCCCAGCATTCGAGAGCCCTGTAAGAGCTGCTCTGAAGTCACAAAAGAAAAAAATATCCAAGCTCTCTTCACTTGAAAGCAAATTTATAGACATCACTAATGGAGAACAGAGGCCCATGAGGAATTGCTAAGAGGCTGAGCGGCAGTCTGTGTTGCCATTGGTGGTAGGGACCCCCCTCCTACAGACCAGGGCCATGCTGCTTTGCTCCATGGACATCAGGCGTTGGTAGAGGCAATGTGAGCAAAAGCGTCAGGGCCACGTCTGAGCAGACTTCAGTGTGATGGCTGGCCTGGCCTGGCCGTCTCTGTTCTCCTAAGTTTTAAAGATGAGAGTGCCCCACGTAGGGGCTGCACCTTCAGTGTAGATCCCAGAATGAGAAGACATGTGGTCAGAGCCAAACCGAACCGCAGCAGCCAACATGCCCTGTGATCCAGAAATACGTTCTTTCTGTTGCACCTGAGGTCCAGGGCTAATGCAAAGAGAGCACCTCATCTTTTAAGAGTGAAACAAAAATGATTAGGAATTTAAGCCAAATATCAAAAAGTATTAACTTGAGGAGTCTCTTGGAATTAGCTGGATTTGGGGGAAAACTATTGCTTAAGTTGGGATCTTAAATAATCAACATTTACTTTCAGGGAGAGAAATGGCATTGGGTACTTTTGCCTTGAAGAAGCTTTTCATAATTATTCTATCTTGCTTTCTTTTAAAAAAAATCCAGGAAGTGTTTTTAATCCTGTTTTTAGAGGATAATGAGGCTAGAAGGAGCTTCTATAGTTAAACAAAAGGCACTCACTCTGACACCATTAAAATATGGACTACAAGATAATTAGTAAAAACAACTACCCTCATGCTCCCAAAAACATTGCAAATATTGCTTCCAACCAAAATGCAAAAAGAAAAAAAAATTCTTGGATTTTTTAGAACATATTTTTTAGGATACTTCCCCAGTGATGCAAAGATGAAATGAAGGATCTTTGAATTCCATCAAACAGAAAAAGTAAGGAAATGACTCTGAGACTCTCAATGACCCTTGGAACCACCTCTTGGGAGATCATTTCTGCTGGCCACGGCTTTACAGTGAGGGTCTTGGCAGCCTCTCCTGTGCCAAACACCATGCTGGGCATCCAGTGCTCACTCCATCACTTTCCGACACCATCCCCTTTAACTCCATAAATACTGTGACATGGTGTCAATCTCTCATCAAGGACCTGAACATTATGACGTTCAGGGTCCAAGTTGCCTGCTGAAGCCACATGGGGATTCGCGCCACCCCATTGGTATATTCTGCTTTGTATCTTCTTACTCCAGTACATCATTGTATTGATGTCCAGGGCCACTCTGCAGAGAACAGTTAACACAGCAGCCTGGGACAGCTCATCCTTAGAAAGTCCTGCTTCCAAAGTGGCCCTTCACCAAGTGCCCAGGAACTTGAAATCTGGAGTGCTCCCACCATTTCCTATGATAAGGGTGACTCGCTGTTCCTCAGACCTTTGTACAGACAATGTGGTTCATGCCAAGCTCCTGCTGTCCTGTCGGGACCTCCTCCCCATGCCAGGCAGGGGGCGCCAGTGTGACCAGCCTCAGGGAGAACTCTGGGCACATCTCCAATGATATGTACCTCGTGCCCATCATCGCCACTCGTTGTAGAGGAATTGTGCCCTCTCCATGTGACTCTCCTGTAGGGGACCCTTGGAAAACCAAGTCCTCGGTTTTCCCTGGACTCCTGTCATCCACCTTTCCCTTTGCTCACATTGCTTTGTGTCTTTTACTGTCATAAATCGTATGACCATCTGCTGAGACCCGTGTGTGACTCCTCCTGGGGAATCATCAAACCTGGAGTGGCCTTGGGGACCCCCTGGAAGTCACTTTCTTAACATCTCAGACAATAGACCCTCAGCCCAACCTCCAGTCATGCATTTGGAGGAAATGAAGCGAGTTCCCCTGAGATTCTGAGTAGGACGTGTGTTCCTGTGAGTGTGTGTGTGAGTGTGAGTGTGTTCCACCCTCCACTCTGCTAGACAGAGGTCCACCCAGAGGCTTGAGCTCCAGCTCTGTGTGTGCCCTGCAGCGACTCCACTGCCCACTGAAGGCCAAGCACATCAGCCTGAGCAAGGGGGCATCTGTCACCTGACCCTGTCGCACCTTCAACCTTACTTCAAATTCCACTCTATGGCAGCTGCGGTGGTCCTGTAAACACACAGCTGCCTCAGCCTGTGCCCTTTAGCTCATGTCCCTCCCTCATCCTGGGGTATGCCTCCCCTTCTCTAAGAAAATTGCTCAGTTGGCAGCCACGGGGTGTCATGAAACTGTGGTGTCTAGTTTCACTCAGGCGGCCAGGACAAAATAGACTGAGTGTCTTAAACAACAGCATTTGTTTCTCACAGTTCTGGAGGCTAGAAGTCTGGGGTCAGAGCGCCAGCATATCGGGTTCTGGTGAGGACTCTTGTCCTGATTGCAAATGGCCACCTTCTCATCATGTGCTCTCGTGGGTTTTGATTGGTGTTATGGTGTAATACGTGGTGTCCAACAAAACGCCTGTGTGAATGCAGAAGGAGAAGTGATTTGATTGTGAGAACTATACCTGGTCAGTGGTTTAACCCATCTGATGAACGGAGAGTTTGAAAGGACTCCTGCTCTGGGTAGTAACTATAGGCAGGGAGAGTGAGTCTGGAGGAAGTAGGTGCTGGGGTGTGCCCATGGGGATTACATCTGGTCCCTGACTTCCCCCCTCCTCTCTCTGCCTCCTGGCTGCCCCAAGGTGAGCAGCTTTCCTCCACCGAGCCCTTCCACCATGATGTTCTGCCCTGCCTCAGACCCAGAGCAATGGAGCTGGCTCACCATGGGCGGAGCCTCTGAAATGTGAGCCCGAATAAACTCTTCCACCTCTTGCAGGTATTTTGGTTACAGCAACACAAAGCTGACAAATACCCTGGGTGTGTGCACACGGAGAGGGAGCACGGTGTCTTCCTCTTCTTATAAGGCCCTAGTCACGTCACGGTCCCACCCTCAGGACCTCATTGAGGCCTGATTACCCGCCAAAGGCCCCATCTCCAAGTGCCAACACAGGGGGGTAAGAGCTTCAGCCATGAATTTGGACGGGATACACCCGGTGTTTAATACGTGGACAGTTCTCCCCTTCCACACTCACTCCTTTCCTAGACGACAGTTCTGCTCAGCAGGGGGTTGGCAAGGAAGAAGAGGGAAGCAACCCCTCCCTTCAGAGAGTCACAGCTGCCAGATCTCTTCAGGGGAACCTTCCTCCTCTACCCTGTGTTCTTTGATCTTCACTTTGCTGACTATCTTCCGTATCCTTTCATCTCGCTCCACTATTAATAAAAACCTCGTGATCAGGCACTCCTGTGCATATGTATTATTTATTTATAAGTTATGCATATTCTAGTATATAATGCATAATATAAAGCATACACCAAAACACAATTTTTTAAAGGCATGGATAAAATAGAAAAAAAAAAAACAGGAGAAAAGTCCTAAGCGATCATCCCATATCAAAATGGACCACCTACATGTGGTGTGAACCCAACAGCCTTTGGAGATCTCTGGTCCCCAGGAGGGCCCCAGCTCCCCTGAGCAGCTGAGACTAGCCTCGCCCGGACTCACCTTTTGGGGGGGGTTCTCTGCTCACCTGTATCTCTCCACTGGAGGTCAGCCTCCCTCACCTCCCTGTGTCCAGTGATTGTGGCACTACCTGGCACATAGGAGACTCTCCGTAGGATTTTCTGGAAATAGTGACAAAATGAAGCATTGATATTGTTTCTAGGGTGATTATGATTACAGTGCTGGGATTTGGGGAAAGTTTTCCTGGACAGACCCTCCCAGGGTTCCTTGGTGAAAGCACCCAGGGTTTGGGGTCTGGAGCCACAAGCTGGAAACAGTTTCGTTGGCTCCCCTGAAGCCAGAGAAGACTGAAGCAGAGCCTTGGGAAGCCTTGAATATAATCACCTTGGGGGCTGGCTGGCGATAGTCACTGCTGAGGGTTTTAATGCTGCATCTTTAATCCTACCCACGCTTCATGATGCTGATACCTTCCACTCCAAGGAAAAAGGAACTTAGACACATAAAGCAATTTTCCCAAGGTCACGGATAAAGGGGCAGAGCTAAGACCATGATCCAAGGTTCACCTCTGTAGTCACAACTCCAAAGGAATTGGCAAAGGACCCTTGTATTAGCTGTGTGACAACTTATGAATTTATATTTGTGGAAGGAGGTCTTAATTTTGATGAAGTGCTGTCTTTAAGCACATCTCCATCACAAGGACACTCTCACACTTGGGAAATAATGGGATGATGGGCAACCAAGTGTTCCAGAATGTGGTGACCAGAAAGCACCGGAGCTCAGGTACTTGGTTTTGCTGTTCCTTGGCTCAAGGTGACCCAGCTAGTCAGAAATAGAACTATAGCCCCAGCCCCCTGACTGCTATATCACTCCCATACCATGCTGCTCCACCCCTCGAGAAATTGTATGGTATTACGATTGCAAGCGAATGGCCACATTCTGTCCTGCAATTGCTCCGGGAGGCAGGGCTCTCCACGAGACACTCATGCAGGAGCTGACCTTTAGCTAGCATCCTCCAACTGTGACCCAATCAAACATAATGAGTTTAGAACAAGGCTCAGAATTGTTTTCTTCTCTCTGCCTTTTTTTTTTAATCCCAGCCTTTATCGGTATTTTAGCAGAAGGCTGTTTTTCCTTCTGCACTTATTTATATTTAGCCTGAGCATCCTGTTAATTACAGAGCAGTTACAGGAGAATTAGGGACACTATATATAAATTTGCCATTTATGCAAATTGTAAAGAGAGAACAAAGAAAAATTAGCTTAATTAGTGTAATTGCTAAAAAAGCGAGAGGCGAAGCAAACAGGGCTTTAATCAAAGAAGAGGCAGAGGAAGTCTCAAGGAAATGGTGACCCAAATCAGCAAACAGATCCCAGGGCTCTGACCTTTCATGATCTGAAGACCTTGTAGAGCTGTTGGGGTGACTTGAAGCCATGGCAGGGAGCGGCTGGGGGTTCCCAGTATTAAAACACCATGTGGTTTCCTGAGAAATGGAAGAAAACCCATAAACTTGGAAAGCTGCTGTATGCCTGTGAGTGTGGGCACCAAGGAGCGTTGGGGACAGGGAGCAGCACATGATACCCCTGGCACCATCTGTCCAGAAAACACCTACTCAGCACCTACTAAGTGCTGGGGACTGTTTAGATGCTGGGGACACAAATTGAATTAGATGTTGTCTCTGCCTTCATGGGACTGGGAGAGAGAGGAGGAAAGTCCAATCAACAAATGACACATGAAGGGCAACGTAGAGGGGCCTGCAGGATAAGGCAGCCAGAGAGAGCAAAGAAAATTGGAGTAAGTCTACTTAAATTTTAATTTTACATAAACAAAAATATATTTTTCGTCTAAGTATGTTCATGCAATATTTAGGGCAAACTTAACACTTAAAAGGTTATTTGTTGTTCATCTGAAATTCACACTAACTGAAGATCCTACGTCTTTCCTGGAAATCCCCAAGGAGGCACAGAGGTGACCCCCCCTACCCCTATAGCCCCAGAACTATAGGTCACAGAAACATCCAGAACTTTCCCTGAATGCAGAAAAATGTCCCCTGGCAAGTGCATTTTCCTTCATCCCTGGTGTAACATCAATGGAGACATAGAAAGAGCACTCTGAGACAAACAGAAGCTGGGCTTCAGGGTGACAGTCAGAGGACTTCTGAGGACCTGGGAGTCTGTATGTGTATTTGTCCCTGACTCGCAGAATCTTCAGTAGAACCACCAGACAGAACTGTCTATGAACATGAGGTCTTCGCTTTCCATGGAGACCAAGGAGGGGGCTCAAGTACCACCTGTGAGCAGATGTGCTGTGCCTTGTGCTTAACCCACATGAGGTAGGTGATATTGTCCCCATTTCAAAGACATGGGGAAAGGCACAGAGATTCAAGTGACTCCAGGGAGAGCGGCTAAGAGGCACTAGGGCTGGGATTTAACCCAGACAGGCTAGCTCCAGAGCCTGAGCTCTGACGCGGTTCTGCTCCACCTACCACACAGGATTTGTGGGCCGGCAGCAAGACAACCGGCAGAAAACCCCATCAGCCATCCCATGTCATTTTACTTAGGAGATAACAAAAACAAACTAGCCTGTGTGCATGGGAGCATTCTGTGGAAATAAGGAGGGCAAATAGAACTGTGAATTTCTATCCACACATTTGCCACATGGTCCACTGGAAAGAAGGGATCTAATCCCACGTTCAGTCTATCTCCACCCCGTATGGTTAGCCACATGAACAGCAAAACCAAGGCCTCCCACTGTGAGGCCTCCAGTTTCCCGCTCTGGGACTCATAGTAATTACACAATTGTGCCCAGCTATTCAACAAGTGCAATACCTGCCCCGAGTCACAGCCCAGAGAGAGTCTTAACTCAAAATTCATGGAGATAAATGATGCATGGAGGCCGATCAAAGCCACATTGTAGAATGGAACTACATAGGATTTGCTTTTTTTCTTTATACAGGGGGCACCTGATGAGTTCTGATCTCTGCTTTTCTCAATAAGTAACTGGTAAGGATTCTTAGCCAACAAACAACAACAATCTTCAAAGTGATGGTTGGATCCAGTCCCTTTGTTTTATGTCCCTCGTGCAGATTATCTGCTCCTGTCACATAGTGACTTAATATTGGTCATACCAAGCTCCCAGTCTTCACTCCTACACTGGCCAAAATGACAGTCTTCCCACGCCTGCCTTTGGAAAGCAGAAGTTCCCTAGAGCAGAACTCGGGTGAGGACAGACCTCTACAGCTGTTCTGGACTCCAGACTTGGCAAGAAGGATCAGCCTGCTGGAGACAATGGTTTCCATTCTACCTTGTCCTTAGGAGGAGGAGTTGGTACATTCCTGGAGACTACTGGGAAAGCCTAAACACGGAACCCACCAATGGAATGGGAGTAAAGTAATTCACAGGGTTGAGAACTGTAACTATTTGACATTTCCAAGCTGCTTTACTCTGTCTTTTACTCATTAAGGAGTTCTTGGTTGCAAGAAACAGGAACATATAAACAGCAAGCTAACGCATATTTTGAAAAATGGTGCAAGGTCCAACTGATCCACATAAGCTGAAGACACAGCTCAGCCTCACAAGGGACAGGAATCAAAATATGAGTTATGTCATCAGTATGGGACACCACACTGTCTTGTGTCTGACTTTTAGGGTTGAAGTAGCAGAGAATAGAAATGGTCACCCTAACTCCTCATGATCTCACAATCCAAGCATCTAATACTCTGTGGCATAGTTCAGATTACTGAGAAAAAAATAAAAGCAAAAACAGGGAAAGAAATGGGAGGAGAAGAGAGACCAGCTTAATGTGGCCTGTGACTTACTTTGTCTGGAGTCATTTGTCAACCTTTGATCCATCCAGCCATAGCAATTAAGAGTAATTTCCAGTGTAGACAGGGTGACCAGGGCTGTGGGACATGGATTCCTCAAGACGGGCAGACACAGGGAGGACACAGTCATCTTCGCTGCGGCAGTCTCTTTTCCTCTCTGCCCCTTGGACAACATCGTCACAGTGGCGACATCCGCCATGACATCCTCCTCTCCTGACCAGGACACTGGATGTCTCACACCTGCTTCACTGGTTCTGGGGTTGCTTTCTCCTTTGTCCCCTTTATCTGGGGATGACATTTTCCGAAACAGCCTGAAGGTTTTTCATTTGGTTTTGTGTGGATGTTTCTGTTTGTTCTTCCTGATGACACTGTATGTTTCTTTTTGTCTTAGGATGCCTTCCTGTGTTGTGTCCCTTTGTGATGAAGGCACATGATGGTGATTGAGCTTCCCCACACCTGCTCATGGCAGATCAATCATGGCCTTCTCCTCAGCGGAAAGACACTCGGGAGAGACACTCGTGCCAAGAGAACAAGGATGAGTCCACGCACTATGGCTCGTGCCACCAAGTGTGGCATATGTACCAGCCAGCACTGATAGTTGGGGACTCCAAGTCACTGGATGATAAATGTCCACAGGAGAAAATTTATGAGTACAGTTTCTGAAAGAGCCAACATCAAACTCCCTGCCACCTTCTTTATTTTCATGGGCACAGACAGATTTATTTAGGAGAGCAGAGACACATTCCAGGGAGAACAGGGTCTATCTCAAAAAAAAGATGTCTTTGGGGCAAAAGTAAGAAATACACACTCATGGGAGAGTTCAGGCCATCTTGAGGGTGAGAAGCTCTTGGAGTAAAGCACGGGATATACATTCATGGAAGAATGCCGGCCATCTCAGGCAGAGAGAGAGCAACCCCTTGGCATGGAGGGTTAATATATGGAGGGACAGGGGTTGATATTTACAAAGGGAAAGATGGAGCCAGGTGGAGTAAGGCAACTTTATGCTCATTTCCTTCATCTCCCCCCCCCACACACACTTTTTTTTCTTTCCCCAGTCCTCAACCCTTACTCTCTGGTTTTCCTCTCTGTGCTACAATCCAAGTGACAGCTGGAGGCCTCTCTCTACGGGGCTCATGCAAGCCCTGTGTAAACTTCAGGTGGTTCTGGCTGTAAGTGCACCTCCCCACACGGGGCTGTGGGTCTGACTACAGCTGAGATTGAAATATGGTATCACTCTGGATGGAGAAGCACCCAGAAAACCTCACCAGGACTTGGGTACATCTGCCCCACAGCTCTAGGTGAGAACACCCCTGTATTTATTTTGGCTTCAGTCCTTTTCTTGGATTTAAGCTGCTGAGGAAGATGTGCTTTAAGATTAACCAAAGGCTGAATGTTTTCTCTAATATGTGGATGCTAATCACAATAAGGCGGGGGCCACTAGGGAAGAATAGTGTTACCTTAGAAGAGGTAGAGGGAAGTGATGGGGGGGGAGGGGAGGGGATGTGGGGATAGGAAAGATAGTAGAATGAAACAGACATTATTACTGTATGCGTATATGTGACTGCATGACCAATGTGATTCTCCAACATGCACACTCAGGAAAAGGAGAAATTATATCCCATCTATGTATAATATAGCAAAGTGCATGAATGCATTCTACTTTAAAAAATTTTTTAAAAGATTAACAGAGATAAATGTGCCCAGAGAATGGATTCCAGGATGGTGGCAAGACTTGAGACAATCACATGAGGACAGATGAAGAAGCTGGGGTGTTGAACCAGAGGAGATGGAGTGGGGAAGCCTGGAATGTCTGAAGGGCTGGTATCTGTAAAGCAAGAACTTGCCCCAGTATCTCCAGTGGGTAGGACCAGGGCCAGTGGGGAAAAGCAGATGAGTTAGTTTCATTGTTAAATATGAGTTACCCATTTTAATGTCTATATTAATAGTTATTCTTTAATGATTGGCCATTTCTGGATTGTGTTTGAACTTGGCGATTGAGTTCCCAGACAGGGGTGATGTCTCTGGTGGCATATTTGACAACTCGTGGATGTGATAAGTCCAGACAACATGACCAGCTGTGCTGAGGTACTCTTTTATTCCTTAAGTGTCCTTCTTGAAATATCCAGTACCCCATGTCTTATCCCATTTCCCTGAAGGGCCACCATCCCTGCCAGGTTTTCAAATGCTCATTGTCAACTTGGGTACTGTGGAATAAGGGGCTCCACATGAATCAGATATGCCCCTGCCCTCCTGGTGCTCCAAACCTAGTAGAAAAGTCATGAGAAGAAGAGCACAAGGGTGAATTTGAGGTTCACTGACTTCCAGTTCCATCTCTCAGTTTCCGTTGAGAAGAGACCTTGTCCTGGGACCTCCATGGAGAGGGAACTAAGAAGTCACCAGCTTCACTGGAGAAGGAAGGTGAGAGCCAGCAGCTCACCCACCTCCTCTTCTTGGTCACTAGCAGAACACGTCGACCCCTGCACCAAGGTGGGGGTGGGCCCACCTGGATGGGTTTTTTAAAAGGGAATTTATCTAGTGAGCTGGCAAATGCCTTTAAATCTGTTATCTCATTTGATAATCCCAAGGACTTAGGGAGGTAAGACTCCCATTTTGACTATTTTAAGATGAGGGGATTAAAGTTCAGAGGGTTTATCAGCTATCTATTTTCACACACCAAGGAAGCCCAGAACTCCACAGCTCCTTCTTCAGAACCTAAATCCTATGACAAAGCCTATCCTCCCCCTGAATCTGAGGGGTATTTTAGGAAGTAGCAGGTGGGGGTAGTGAGTAGCGCACTCTACCCTACCTATTATTTGTAATTTAGGAAAAATAAGGCTGACCTCTGTGGATGAAATTGTAAGACCATCGAAAACCACTTCACCATGAAAACTAAATGCCACCCTAAGGAAAAGAGCTCTGCAAACAGGAGAGCAACAGTAGAACACACAGCACAGTTCCAGCCCCTTGGGAGCCTTACCAGGGAAAGGGGCTGGTGCACAAATGTCCATAGAGAAGTAAACTCTGGAAGCATTTGGGAATATTCCTAAGTGAGAATGTGCCATATAGAAGTTTTCAAATGAGCTTATGGAGAGCAAATTCCTGTGTTTTGTGGACTGCAGACGAAGGATAATGGATCCTCCCAACTTATTTGTACTAGCACTGGCCCAAGGAGTAAATGCTGCTAAGAGTAGATGGAGTCACAGAAGGGGTTTCTAAATGGACATCCCTCTCCTCTGCTGGTTAGAGCCTGGTACAGGAAAAGGAAGGAGGAAGCAGGTCTTTTTCTGTAAACTCTGGCTAGTGGTGCATCCCGGTCTCTTCATAATTGGAGGAAGGGGGATTATCACTAATCACTAGATGTAAGACTTTTTGAATGGAAGGGATGTAACTTCTTTAGGAACAGCAGGGTTGCCTGGAAAGAGGATTTTTAGACTAGACTTGTTTATAATTTACATGGAGTTGCAGGATAAAGGAACTATTACATTTAGCTATTAGTGTATAACAAGTTACTACCAATAGCAAAAGCAATATGACAACTTGTTATTATATCTTTCTTTTTATAAAGTTTTATCAGTGCATTATAATTGTGCCTAGTGGTGGGATTCATGTGCCATTCATATACACCCATAATTTGCACCAATTAATTTCCTACTCTTCCCCATTCCTCTCCTCTTCCTCCCTTTGTTCCCCTTCCTCCACTCTTTTGATCTTCTGTCTATTTACATGTATATTTTTTATTAGTACATTATAATCATAAATAAAAATGGGATTCACTGTGGTGTATTTATACTTGTATATAGAATGATTTGTTGATTTATGCCCAGTTCTTCCCCTCTCCCATCCTGCCCCAAATTCCTACCTCTCCTCTACCGATCTGGGTTCAACTTTTATGAGATTCTCCCCCCTTTTAATTCTCTTCTTCCTCTCTCACTTCTGCATATGAGAGAAAACATTTGACCTGTGACTTTCTGACTCTGGCTTATTTCACTCAACATGATGTTCTCCGGTTCCATCCATTTATCAACAAATGACACAACTTCATACTTATTTATGTCTCAATAAAACTATCTTTTAAATACACCACATTTTCTTTATCCATTCATCTGTTGACAGGCACCTAGCCTGGTTCCTTAACTTGACTATTGTGAATTGCGCTGCTGAAAACATTGGAATGTGTGTGTCGCTAGGATATGCTCATTTCAGTTCTTTGGATAAATACCAGGGAGTGGAATTGGAGGGTCATATGGTGGATCCATTCCTAGTTGATTCTGCGAGTTGACTGGGCTCAACAAGATGGTTCTCATTTGGCATCTCTCATGTGGCAATCAGAGCAGCTGGAACCACAGTCTTCATGAGTCAACTCTATTAAATGACCATTTGGCTCACTCCCAAGCCTGCAGGGGATGCTGGCTGTCCACTGAGACCTCAGTCATGACTCTTGGTCACAGTACCTACAAGTGGCAGCTCTCTGTACCTGGGCCTTCTCAAAGTGGTAGTTGAGCTGAGAATAGGAGTGTGGTGAGAGCAAGAGTTCCAAGAAAGCCAGGCAGAAGTTTCACGGATTCTTGTGACCTAACCCCAGAGTCTTGGAAGGCCACTTCCACTAATGAAGATCATGTGTGAGGCAGAGGGCTCCATGTTGGGTATATAAGAATGAAATGTCACAACATGGGCCTTCGGAAAGTGACAACTAATCAGAGGAACATACATTAACTAAATAGAGTGCTCTGATAAACATCTGTCCAGGTCATGATGGGGGCACAAAAAAAGAAAGCATTTCAGAGGGTGAGGTATCAGAGTGGGCTTCACAGAGGAGGTGATTTCTTCCACAGAGGCAGGAAGATGTTGTTTGCTCTGGACAGTGTGTGGGGAGGTGTAGGGAAAGCACTTGGTACGAAAAGAATGAGAGCACCACACAATGGAACAAAAGAGATGATCTTTGCATTCTGGGAACTGTAAGACATCCAACACAGAAAATCCACAAAGTGGAACTGTGTTTGCACAAGGTGGTGACATCAGCCATCTGGAGAACTGCTTGAGTGGGTTAGCTCAGAAACACAGCTCAGCTCTTGCAGTGCTACATGATTTTACAGTGTGCTCTACGTATCATGAACGCTAGCCTTTCTGGAGGGGTGGCAGGCAGGTCAGGAACGTGAAGTATTTCCTGGTCAGTTTTTTGAAGGCACATGCTAGTAGGATTGGTATTGTCAAGATTGTAATTTGGGCAATGCTAGGTGAGAACCGAGAAGGTAGAACGGCAAGCCACGAGGTCGTGGAAGTAGGTGGAGACTAGACCAAGAGGGTCAGCCCTGACCTTGGAGACAATTCACAAGTTTATGTTGATTACCACCATGTCCAGGCACTCTTCAAGACACCGAGGATCCATCAGTGAACAGTGGGCACAGTCTCTGCCGCCAGGCAGTTTGGCTCCTCTTTGGAGAGCAGACACGACACAAGTTAGGGAGGGACAATGGGGCAAAGCGTCCAGCACCAGGGATGAAAAATGTGGCAGGGAGGGACAAAGGGGAGAGTTTTGATGCAAGCAGGGGAGAAAGGGAAAGAGCAAAGCAAAACAAAACAAAAGCAGAGAATTCTAGCATATCCGTGAAGGGAAGGCGATTGGCTCACCCCCACAGAGTGATCCTGGGTGCAGCCCTGGGAGGAGAGGTCCCCAAAGAAGGAGTGTCCGCACAGGGCTGATGAGACCGACTTGCCTGTGAAGGGACTTCGCTTCATGATGGGCATGAAACTGAGGGAAGGGGGCAGAGGCAGACACTGGGATGACAGATTAGAAGGCCCGGGTATTAATTCAGGTGAAGTATGTTGGGGGCTTGTGTCGAGTGGGAGGAAGGACTGTTGAGAACTGACTGGCTTCTGGGTACATTGTGAAAGGACAGTTGACCCTCAGTATCTGCAGAAGGATGGCTTCAGGATCCCCTATGGAATTGTACAGATGCTCAAGTCCCTCGTCCTAAATGCTGTAGTATTTGCATATAACCTACACACATCCTCCCATATGGTTTAACTCATCTCTAGATTAGTTATCATACCTAATACAATGCAAATGCTATGTAAATAATTGGTATACTGCATTTTAAGAGAATAATGACAAGAAAAAGCCTGCATATGTTCAGTGCAGATGCAACTTTTTGAAAACATTTTATTCATAATTGGTTGAATATGCATATATAGAACCCACAGATAGCGGGGATCAACTGCAAAATGAACAATATTTTCTCATGGATAAGATGTGAAATGTGAGAAAAGGAGAAGAACCCAAGACTCCTAAGAGAAATCTACTGATTTGGAAAGCGAGGTGGAGATGCCCAGTTGCCAGCTGAAGTAGAAGAGACATGTGCCAATCACTAAATGTTCCTGAGCTCCCTCACATTTCTGAGCACCCTTGCTGTTATTCAGATTCATATGACTCCTTCTTACTCATGGACTAGAGGCAGGGGTGATCTGTATCTCTTCTGGGTCAAAACATTTAGGAGTCATTGCATAACCCACCAGCTCACTATTTTATCACTACCAGGACTAAGGAAGTCATGTACTCAGAGGTGGCAGATCCCCATGATCCTGGGTCTCTGAATGACTGTATAATCGCTTACCAACAACTTGTGTTGAATGTGTAACATCAGTGAGAAATATGGACTTGATACATAAAGACATGAGATTTGAGGATCTATTTGTTATTGCAGTATAACTTATGCTATCCTAACTAATCCATCTGGATATATGTGTCTGAAATTCAGGGAAAAAAGAATTTATCAGTATAAATGTGGCAATGAAGCTTAGGAAACGAATGTGATGACTTGGTGAGAGATTGCATGGTGATGGTAAAGGGGGCAGGAGGAAAGGGCTCTGAGAAACAGCAACATTTAAAAAGAAGAAAGATAAAGAGGATCTCTGAAGTCTGAGAAGGAGCATTCAGAGATGCAGGATGACTAGAGAACCACGGGAACCAAGACAGAAAGGAATTCCAAGGACAAGAGGAGGAGGCCAGAGGTATACCCACCTTGTAATACATCCCCCAATGCATCCCGATTCAGTTCATGTCCATCTGCCTTAGAATAACAAACACAGATAGACTACCTCAGAGACTCCTGAGAAGTAGATGCAGGCCATGGAGAGACCCAAGGATAGAGCAATCCACTCAGGTCATTTACTGACCATTGGCTGGAGTTCTTCTCAGGTAAGTGATGGGGGCAGAAGCAAGTCAAGACCATGTTGGGAGTGAGTGGAAGGCTGGAATGCAGAGGTACCTGTATGACTCTTTGAAACCCTGGATGTAAAGGGAGGAAGATATTCTGAAGGTTTTGAATGGGAGGGGTGGAGAAGTAAGCGATCATCTCCACTCCTACAAGATGGAAAGAGTAATCGTTCCCCACAATCCAATGAAGGAGAAGTATGCCCTGCTTTTTCCTGAGAGGAAAGCACAGCACTGTGGCTAAGCTCTGGGGCAGGACATCTGGCTGTGCCATTCACTAGCTGCAAAGATTTGGGCAAGTTACTTGTGCCCTCAGCTCTGACCAGGACCAAGGGCTTTCCCAGGATGTGGGAACTTCAGTACTAGATTCAGGATGGTTCTAGAACAACCTCCCCATATTGGTCATTCTATGATTAAAGGGCTTTAAACATCCTAAGAACAGGGCTTAGAAAAAGGCAAGTTCTCCCAAAAAGTAGCTACTACTATTCTTGAACACCCCTGTGCCTCAGTTTCTCCACCTGTACATAGAAGGTAATAGAAGCTGCATAAGGAGTTTCGTGGAGACTAAAAGGATGGTACACACATGTGCATAGGGGCATGCACGAACACCCTGGAGTCTCCATTATTGTAATGATGGTGGTGACCACAGTGCTGATCATGAAGAAGAAACAGGCTGTGAGGAGTCAACACACATGAGATCAGTACAAGAACTGGGGCTCACACCCAGTGGGCCTGACTCCAAGGCTCCTGGGGTTTCTTTTGAGCTATCTTGTAAGCAGGGTCAGGGAAGATAAGTAATGATGAAAATTTGAGTTAAGCTTAGAGGGTGAATTGGATCTGACATTTATTTGCTTATCGACTTCATCAATAAATATGTAACCAATATTAGTCAAAACCCAGATGACGTATAGGGTGAAGAACGTAGATGCAGAGTGCCAATCCAGATTGTAGAGATGCAGAGGGGGAGAAGCAGAGGGTGCGAGACGGAGGAATAAACTTGTTTCCATCCCACCCTCCCTACTCTCAGGACCAGAGTGAGTGTTCCCACGTGCAAAGATCCTTTGAGAAGTCTAGCCTACCCCACAAGCCCTGAGGGGGCCATTGACATCTAATGAGAATTTCTTGTTTATTAGGCTTGCGGCAGGCAGGAGGATCTCTCACACCGTCGGTGGGCCCTGTCTCCGCGGTCATGTCAGCCCCACCTTTTCCCAGCCTGAAGCTCTCAGGTGATGTTCTAATTCCATGCCAACAGCTAATAACACACCCAGAGAGGCTGCTGATGAATAAACACTGCATCTATTTTCAGCCTCTTTGCCATGGATTTTGGCAGATCTTTGCTCTGAAATGCAGGGCTAACCTCTGAGCTTTCCTCTAAGAATAAATACCCTCTGAAATGCTCTCTGGGTGAATGTAAATAGACAACAGATCCACTGTGTGATTTGAGACTGATGAACAAGAAGGGTACAGTGAGCTCCCAATTAACGAATCTTTTGATAAGACACAGAGCCTCCCTCAGCAAAATCTCCCTGTCCTTGGAGGTGGCTTGGAGCTGGCCAGAGAGGAGGAGGGTGTACAAGGTTGCATCCCCAGGTGCTGGGTCTGAATGGATCACTGAAGAGGAGTTTGCTTCAAAAAACTCACTCACTTAAAGGGTCAGTCTGCTTCCTGTAAACTAGGAAAATGAGGACAAACCCAGGCAGGCCCTAAACAAAAAAGGTGAGCCGGTGGAGTTGGGACTCTTCAATAGATGTGTGCTGGGGGCTGCTCAAGTGGGTGCCAGGCCCCAAAGCCCCAGTGCCTGACGGCCTGAGAACAGACATGCTCAGACAGTAGAACCATGCGCTGATAAGGAGCAGCTGAGGTGTCTGCACCCCTCATAGTGCAGTGCAAACTTTGCCCAGCGGCAGACTTGAGATCTAGGGTCTGAACTGCTTCTACCAGGGCTGGTGAGGACCCCAGCCAGTTCACATTCCAGGGCCTGGATTCTTCCCAGGGAGTCAAGAGTCAAGTTGGATTCAGTGTTTTTAGATACCAGAGGAATTCAAAGAAATGAAGATTGGTTGAAAACAAGAATAGGTTCAAACCCAGGTAAGGTTCCACCCACAAAATGAAAAGAGGACAAATGGGGAGAGTGGCAGGGAGGGTCCTGGGAAACAGGCCCATGACACTGAGGCTCCTGGGTGTATTGTATGAGGAGACCTACGCAGCTGGGCTGAATCTACTCAGGTGATGGAATGGAGGCATGACATCCTCAAGATGCTCCAGAGAGAGCCTCTCCCCTTCCAGCCAAGCCAGGCAGGCAGGCAGGTTTTCACACAGGTAGTCACTTAATAGTCCTGTTCTTTTAGATAAACCTCACTTAGTCAACTAATTCACACACCCAGTGTCAGCTACACAATCCTTTAATCCTCCACCCTCTTGGCTATTCATTCTCTCTTTCCCTTATTCTTTTATCAAGTCTCTCCATCAATAAATTAGTGAGACATATTGTTAATCATTTTAGTTTCGTCTATTCAATTGTATCTTTTATGCACCAATCAGTTAACGATTCACACACATTCGGTCATGGGCAATCCTTTCCCTCTCTCCTCTCTCACTCACTCCTTCACTTATGCAGTCAGTCCTCCCATCTGTCAATCAGTCATTACATAATTATTTTACTCATTCACTCGCTCATTTATTCCAACATGCAGGGCTAGTCACTGACTCATTTTTTTCACTCCTATATTTATTCATTTATTCATCAGTCTTTCAGAGAGCCAGCCTGTCAGGCAATCAGTTACTCACTCATAGTGAACTTGTCCACCAAGCCTCAAGGGAACAGATTCTAATCTGTGCTTTCTTCAGTTAAACTTGAATTTGCATAATAACCTGAAAGGCACAGCCTGGGGGGTGTGGCTATAGCATCAATGTACTCTTTTTTAAATAATAATAAAAATAAGCCCCGATGCCTGATATAAAAAGTACCTTCACACAAATAAATTGATAAAATTCATTCCCCATGATACCTGCTTGCAACTGAGCAGGCCTTAGCTCTAGCAGCCCCTGAAGAGAATACAAAGGATCTAGCCATCAAAGACCCCCTTGAGACAAGCGTAAGGCCCATCCCAGGACAGGTACTGACCAAATGTTTTAAAATTATGTCTGTCCCTTTCTAAAAAGTGGTGCATATTCGTTAGAAAATGGAGAAAGCTTTGAACAAGAAAATGAAATTAAGCCAAAATCCCACTACCCAAAATTAACAACTGTTAATATTTTAATATATGCACTTGTATAATTTTTAACACATTTTAACCACTGAGAAAAATAATTATGAGCAGTTTTTATTGATTATTACTATAATAGAAATGTATGATTTACATTGAAATTTTTATACTTCAGAGAATTTGTTTAATTGGGATAGCAGTTAAACTTTGTGATTACAATTAAAATTTGTACTTTAGTAATTGATTTAGACTTGTTGTTTTAAGCTGAATTTTTACTAGATTTATATGCAGCACTTGAACATTTATAATACCATAAGAATCACCTGATGTTTATGAATGTAATATATTAGCTTTATAAGACTTGAGTACTCAGGGAATTTGGTTTAAAAATCAAAGTACAAAAAAAAATAGACTGTATCAAAATTGCAAAGATGGCTGAAAATCCTTAAGTTTGTAAATGGGACTAAGCAATAATCAAGTTCTTCTTAGAACCAATTGTCAATTCTTGCTATTTTGCAAATAGAAGAATAAAATTTGTAGGTTGAGTGTCAAAGCTTAGGAAAGAACATATTTTATTGTGTCAATTTAATATACATGATATTAAATTTTAAAATCAAGGTAACTTGTGAGTTATCTTTCATGTACAAATAAACTTCCCTGAGGACGTTAAGAACAAAGACCTCACTCTTACATCCACATGGTCAAGAGGGCATTAGTGTCCTGTACCATCTCCTGCACCTTGTCCTGTAGGGCCCCTTCATACAAGATCCATGCTGGGCTGATGACATTCCTTCCAGCCAGGAAGGCATTCAAGAGGACAACAGGACTTCCGACTTGAGCATCCAGCAGGTGTTCTCGCTGCTCACTGAAAAAACGCCATGTTATGCTGACACATTTCTGTGGCTGTCTACTCCATGGATGTCTGAACCCTGGAGATGGAGGTAGAGCATCCTCCTTCACTGCTCCAGAGCCCAGCCCAGTGCTCAGCCCCTGTCAGGGGTCCACCACGACACTTGGACAAAGGTGGGCATACCTTGCCCGGTGCAGAGGGTGTCCAGTAGCAAGCGTGCTGCCTGGAGTGACCTCCACACTGAGCCGTTCTCACCCACGGGCTCCCCCTGGTTGGGTGAAGGTCACAGCCTGTAGAACCTGATGTTTTTCTCTTTCTAACAGGTCTGTCTCAGCTGTCCTGGTCCAGCCATTTCCACTGAGTATTCCCAGTGTACAGACAGGCTGCCAAGTCAGAGTCCTGAGCCCACTCAGAAGGTCCAAGGTTACCTATCAGAGATAGGGGGTGGGGGCCAGGCATGTGGAAAATGGCTCACACCTGACCACATATTATATAAAGACCCCAGGCAGTGCACTTGTCTGCTCTATTGGGAAAAAGCAGCTTTGAGACAGAAGGGCTGACTTTCACCCTTGAAAACTCAGTCTCAGAAGCTCCTGCCGGGGGTGAGGGGTCAGTCTGCTCACATAGTCTCAGACAGGCTCAGTGACAGGGACTCAGGAGAAACGTCCACAATTGTGACCTACAGTCCTCCAGAGCCTCCAATCTCCCTGAAGCTCGGCTCTGCCTGCTGCAGCCTCCCAGTCCCCTTTCCTGTACCTAATGGCCATTGTACATTCACCAGATGCTGCTTTCAGGCTCCACAGAGAGGACCTAGATGGCAGATGAGGAAACTGAGGCTCAGAGGCAGAATCAATGATTCCCACCCTCCTTTTAGAGAGTGGTCTGGCAGGGATTTGAACCCAGAGCTCAGCTGACTCCAAATCTGAGGCTTTCACTCCCGCATGAGGCTTCCCAAGAATTTCTGAGCTGGAGAGTGCTCTCTTCAGCACCTCTTCTGCAGGCATAAAGAAGAGCGCTCCAGTGAGCCTCGGGAGTCTCTCCTGAGTTTGCTCTCTGATGAAACTCCCTCTGGCTCTCCGTCTGTCTAGGGGACTCACTCCTCACTCCAAGCCTTTCCCTAGGTCTGGAGTTGGAATTTTGAAATATAAAGTCCCATCGTTTTCCGGGGTCACAAAATTGTTTTTGTCTAAGAACCAAAGCAGATGTCCTTAGTTTCTATTATATTGCTTTCCTCTGTTTCCACTTCTCCAGGAAAAGAAAGGCAAGGCGGAGGGCAACCAATGTCTCTCCCTGTGGTTGACAGGTACTTTTGAGCCACTTTCTAGGCTGGCAGGCAGTTGAGCTGATGGCAGGAATTCTCTTGAGGGAAACCCAAGCAAGAGCAGCACCAAGCATCCCCACCCTCCCTGAGGTTGTGATTCAGGAGGTGACCACTAGCTGCCTGGATCCTACAGTCAGAGTGCCCCACTGACCATGGAGTCTATGCGCTTCTCTACACTCTGGGCCATCTTACTTGACAAGTGGCTTTGATTACAGCTAATTTCTCTCTTGGCACGGTTCCAGCCTCCAATCTAGACTTAGTATTAATGTGCCCTTAAGCCATTCCCTTAGGAGGTTGGCGGGGTGCATTCATTCCCTGAGGCATCCTTGTGAGTCTGGTGAGTGCAAAGGCTGGTGACTTCATACTCCTCACACTCATCACCCTGCTCCGCCACACTCCTGAGTCACAGTGGAGCCCTGCCAAATGCTGGAGGTGGTTGAGGGGGAGGATGGCAGGATGACAAGACTTGGCCCTCACATTCCTCTCTCCATGGCCAAAATTAACACCTCGCCTTGCTGTTCTCTTCAGTGTGGGCTTTGCATTGCTTGTTTCTGTCTAGAGCAATAACTACTAATTGTTGAATGCAATAAGATTCTCCTAATGTATTTTACCCACTTTCAACACTTGTATCAGCAACCCTAAATAGCCATGGCTCAGGATCCAGAAAGATTGACTAAGTCACATACCTGAACCTCTGGTTTTCCTGAACACCTGAGACACTTTCAGGTTACACACCTGTACATCCTTGTGCCTATATACTATTAACTCAGCCATTCATCCTGTGAGTAGAATGTTGTGGAAAACAAATATTAGGTTCCTCCGGCAGCACTGGAAACACATGGAAACCTTTTCTGATAAAATTTCTTCTACAATCAGAATAAATTCCTAGTTTTAGGAAGAGAAAAATCGCTTCTCCTCTGAGCCTAAGCACAGAACTACTCTTAAAGCAGTTGACCTTTCTTCCTCCCCTAGTTTCCTCCTCCATTCTCCTAGGCTAGAAACTGTTACTTACATTTGGTTTCATTGTCTTCTCTGTCCCCATTATATAATGAATTACCAAGTTCAATCAATTCTTCTGGGTCAATGTCCTTCCCTCCCATCCCCATCCTTCTCATCCATCAATCCATCCAACTATCAATCCAATCATCCATCTGTCCACCAGACCATCCATCTCCTCATCCACACACTCATCCTTTCTGACCTCTTCCATAACAAGCTGTGAGACTCTGGATATCAATGTTTGACTTGAACTTCAAAATAGAAAAAAAAAATGATTTTCATTGGAGTTAGGATAGGCTTCTTCCCAACTTTCCCCTTGCCCCTAGAGGAGAAAAGCTGCAGTGTTTGAAGTCTTTGCTTACATTATTAATGGCGAGCACTGACAGGTGGCACAAGATCAGCTAATTTTGCATTTATTTTGAATTCTTTCTCAGTATCATTAATATCGTAGCCTGAATCCAGGGTCAAGAAGGAAATCCTGACAGAATAACTTCTATTTCCTCACATGGCTTCCCTGTAGCCTCTCCACATGGTGCTATTAAGTTGATTCTGATTTTTTTCTTAGACAAGCTAATGACTGTGTACCTCAGATACAGAGTGGGACTCCAATCGGGTGCTACAGGGGAGCACAACAGTGCAGAAATGACAAGATAGATCCTTAAGCATAAAAACATCCTGATCTTACTGAAGTGATCTTTAGCCTTTCACCTCATTCATTCATTGGATGACCTAGAATATATAAAACCTGGCCACACAAACTGAGGGTAGAGTGATGACAAAGACAGAATGTTAACCTCAAGCAGCTTCTAAACTAGAGTTGAAGAAAGAAGGAATGACACACAGCCTAGAGTTCTATCATGAACTGTGTGATAGGGGGCTTCTAAGAGGACCAACAGTGACATGCATCTACATGGACCCCTAATGGGATGAAAAAGCAAGGATTCATGGGGGAGGAGAATGAGCAACCCTGGGAAGCAGTGAATAGAATGTACAAGGTGCAGAAGCTAGTGGAAATATGGCAGGCCCAGGTAACTTCGGGGTGTGAGATGGAAAAGTGCCCAGTGTTGAGCTGGCGGTTGCCAGAGACCAGAGTGTGATGGACATTGATCGCCAAACTGAGATAGTTGTACTTTTTCCTGAAAATGATCAAACTCTATTTAAAGCATTTCCAAGGAGAGTTGAAAGAGTTTCTAAGGTCATTGTTGTTAAAAGAAGCTTCATTGGCAGTTTTTTTTTTCTTTTTTTTAATCTGAGATGTCAAGACTTTAAAAGCACACATGAATTTTTCTCAGTGTGAGAGAACCCTGGAGAATCCAGGTTGGCTAAAGAGGAACATCAGACCAAAAAGTTACAAAGGAAGTCTCTGCAGAGTCTGTGGGCACATCAAGCATCATTACTTCCAACATGGATGTTCCCTCCACAGCAAGTCATGCCTCCTTTGTGCCTGGCACCATGCCAGCTTTAGGACGGAAAGTGACACACATTCGAAGTAGTCTCTGCCATAGCGAGGAAACAGAGAAAGTTCATCGAAGCGTCAGCATTTCTCCAGGTCACCTGTCTTGTGTCTCCTTTCCATTACCTGCCAATTCTCTATTGTTCAATTAATTTTGTCTGATTCCAGGCATCTCAGCAGTTGCTGATAGCAGCCAGAACCACTTAAGCACTTGAGTCTCCTTGGATCCCCCACTTGCACAGAGCTCTCTGCTTTCAATGATCTTTTAACTGAAAAGACAGCTCAAAGCACTCTCACACAGAAAGGCACTAATGGGGTAATGTCGGAGATGTTTGGAGGACCTAGAACTTGTTCTGTAAAGTCTCAGTGCATCTCAACTTGGCAGAGTGGACTGCGCCAATCCGTTTGTCAGTGTCTTTATCTGGGAGCCCTGGACTCTCAAGATGAGCATCCTGATCATTTTCTCGGCTGAGTTCACCTTTTCTTGCACCCTCTCCATTTCTGCTCAAACATACTTCCTTTGTTTTTTTCTATATGTCTGAACTTCTCCTTACAGTAGTCTTCTTCTGTGGTTTTTGTTATATTCTAGAATACAGCAATCTCTTTTTCTGAGAAGTAGCATGATTTGGTTTTTGTTTTTGCCTTAGTTCTGACATTTCTCTGCGTGCTGCAGCCTCTGGTGGACAGTGTGAAAGTCGAGCATTGACATTGCCAGGGCCAGTGGGATGAGCTGGATGGTGGCTGGAGAATGAGCTGAAGGCAGGTGGCGCCCATGGGAGCACAGGTCCACCTGAGGGGGCAGCAGGCTGCTGGAATGGCGGTGCTGGAAAGGACCACAGGAACATTGAAGCCAGTGCCTTCCCTTCTCAGATAAGAAAAGTAAATCGGAATGTTATCTTGACATCACACGCCTGATTACCAAAAGCTACACCAACCTGGATTCTTACCACATGACCAGTTCTGCTGAGTACAGGGCTCAGCTCCTAGCTACAGCCAAGGCTGCACTACCCCCTGTGTCAGAAACAGCTGAGACCAGTCCGGGTCACAGATCTCTCTTGAGAAGGTGCCCTCGTTCGCCTCACTTGAGCCACTGTTATCATGTGCCTCCTGTCCTGAACAGAGCCGACTGGCCTGTCACACCCCTGGCTATCCTGAAATCAGCACATTCCTCCTTCTGAATGTTGGCATCAGACCCAGGAGGGATCTGACTGTGGCCTCTGTGGTGCTGGACTGGTACCGTGGAAATGTGGCAGAAGCCATCATCCATCTGACAAGCAGGCTACCATGCTGGGGGCTGATCTGCAGAGCACAAAGTGAACCAGAGATGGGGAAACCAAGACAAGAAGAGGCAGATGAGCTTTGTCACCAGGTGCACGGGACCTTTCATCTCCTGGTTCCAGTTCCTCTCTGAGGCCTCACTTCATTTCAGCCCTTGGAGTGGATACATATTTATTTAGTATTTGTGATATTCTAGGTGTTCTTACAGGAACTGGGGTCACAGTATTGACCAGAAAGTCACAGGTCCTGCTCTTGTGGAGCCTACTTGCTGGTGTGAGCAGGTACATGACAAGCAAGTAAATAAATAATCAAATTACTCTACATTGGTGTCTAGTACAGTGAAATAAATTTTAAAGGCTGGAAATGATCCAATGACTGGGGTTGGGTAGGGGATTATTAAAGTGCAAGTTAGAGAAGACAAGGACCCCCCAGCATGTCTCTGATTGGCATAAACTTGGTGGGGGTGAAGCCCCGTGGAGTTGTGATGTGTACAACAGGGACAGCTGGAGGCGACAATCCTGGGAAGGGCTTCCTGGGAAAGGAAATGTGTGTTAAAATCTGCCTGAGAAGGAGTCAGCCTTGCGAAAACGTGTGCGGAGACATTCCAAGCAGTGGGTAGAGTTAGTGCCAGGGCGCAAAGCCGGGATGAGCTTCCCTTGTTCAAAGAAACTTAAGGGAAGACGAAAGGATCAGAGGATACTCACTGACAGGAAATGTAGAGTGCAGTGGTGTAGGAAAGGTGGCAAGGGACAGATGGGGGTGTTCTAGGCCAGGGGGAGATCTGGAATTTCAGGTGTGACGAGAATGCGGGGGGTTGCCAGTGGAAGAAGCTATGATTTTGGGGTGTTTTCCAAGGATCCCCACTCTGCTGTGAATACCACAGGGGCCACGTCTCTCCTGTTCACCACTGTGTCTGCTGCCCCTAGTGTGGTCCCTGCACACGGTGGGTGTTCAAAGCTTGCCGTCTGGCTCTGGCTTTGGAGTGCACTCTGTCTGGTACAGTTCAGCCGTTCATTCCCCTTCTGAGCTTGTGGGTGTGTGTAGGAAAATCTCAGGCTCTAGTTTACTAGAGAACATTCCATGAAGACTTACTAACCATTGCTAAATACTTTCTAATGGATTATATGTTTAATTCTCACACTGAGGCAGAATTATGATGAAGCTCAAGAGCTCGAGTAAATTACTCAAGATCTCAGAACCATGAGTGGGAAGTCTGGGGCCTGGAAGCAAATCCATGTTATTCCTGAACACATCTCTCCTTCAGGAGCAGAGCGTCAGACACAGAGACACACCAAGGAGGTGAGAAGAGTAGCGCTGGAGTACACAGAACTCTGCATTGAATTCATCATTTTCTGAAAATTACTAATATTGGCTATGGAAGGAAAAGAAAGTCCTGATAGACCAACCATCAAAGCTAAAACTTGGAAAATGTAAAATAAAAATTAAAAAGAAGATACTGGGTTCTGATGATTTTTGAAGTGAAATCTCCCAAGCCTTTAGTGAGCAGAGAGCACCCTAATTTTCAGTGTTTCGAAGTTTAGAAAGGAATCTACAGCTTCCTGATTCATTTTTAGGAACTGTTCCCGTAAATCTATTCTTTTCTTCAATCAATATCCTCAGAGACACGATATATGCGTCAAAGAAACAAAGATATATCAGAATAACATTCGGGACAGTAGAAAGAACTCTTGGAAGTAAAACATTTGCCAATAGAATAAAAACCCAACAAATGGATAGAAGATAAAGTAGAATAAATGCAGGCTAAAATAGAAAAAAAACAAAAAGAAATGAGAAAGGAAACAAAGAGGGCATTGAAGGACATATGACATTTCATACGTGATGGCACCATTAAGAAAAATACATGAATAAACAAAGAAAGACTCAGAGACCTGGAAGCTAAATCCAACACAGAAGAGCAAGGGGTTGGAGCAGTAGAAGGAAGGCTCTTCTGTGTGGGATTGAGTTTCCTGGATCCCCTTGTCTTGGGCCAGCCATCTGAAATGAGCAGGATTCTGCTAAGACAGAGGGCTTGGTGGGGATAAAGTCTTCAGGAATAGTTGGTGGGTCACACAATGAGTGAGTGTGGCAGAATGAGGAGTTCAAAATCACATTGTCTCACTAGAGATCCGGCTTCTGTGGTCTGTGGCCTGTGCTCTGGTGAGCTGAACCAGCTTACACATATTTCAGTTCTCCGTTGCCGTTTGTCAAATTCTCTAAACTCATTGGCTTGAAACCACTGTTAGTTATTCACAATGATGTACTTTGGAATGGGCTCACCTGGGCAGGCTGGTCTCACCCAGGCCATTCATGTGGCTGCATTCCTTTGAAGGCTCAGCTGGGGCTGAAGTTTCACTCCCACCCGGCAGTGGGTGGGGGCCAAACCCTCAGGTCTCCTCTGTGTGGTCTCCTTCACAAGGTCCAGTGCACTTATTATGCCTCTGTTCAGGTTCAGTTTACTGACGACCCACTGATCAGAGCAAGTTCACAGGGTCAAGCCCAGAGGCAGGGTAGGATTATACACAGGTATGAATACCAGAAGGTGTGATTTGATGGAGGCCTGTTAACACAACAGTCAGAAACAGCAGCTGAGCCAAGGTTATAGAGCTAATAAGCATGGCAAAATCAGAGATCCCACGTGGGGTCTTACCTTCCTGCCAACACCAAGCCTCATGGGTGGCTGATAGAAGCCCACTCAACTACTGAGAGAGCTCAAGGAGGGATTGGGGTAGGCTCTTCTGGAAGCATAAAATGAAGTTAGCCAGCAGCTAACTGCTGGTAAGGCACATTGTGCCTGTGTATGGTGAGGAGGATCTTGTAGGGTCAGACGACACTGTGGGAAGTGGTGAAAGAACACCAAAAGGGTCATATCCCAATAGCCCATTAGTGTGATGCTGTAGAGGATGGATTTTGTTCTCAGAAACGTTAACAGAGGAGGATCCTGGGATGGGTTGGAGAATCAAGGACATTTCCATGTGAATAATAAGCCTTGATGGAAATTTGAAGCTCATGTCCTAGTGATAACTCCATGCCCTAGAGTTTCCTTGGAGGACACCATGAAAATAAAACCCATAAGTTGTCCTATATTTTAAGGCTGAAAAAACTAAAACATGTCTCCTTAGAGAAAAGAAAAGCTTGTGTGAGGCCCTTGGTTCAATCTCAGCACCGGAGAGACAGACAGACAGAGACTAAGACTGTGGTACAAATAGCTGCCACATTGTCAGTACCTCTAACCAAGTTGAATCTCTCAAGTTCTGAATCACATGGGTATTATCATTCAAAATAATATTTTGAAAGAGCAAAAAAGTCTAATTATCAGGGAAGCTTCCTCCCCTCTCCATATTATCTTTTGCCAACCATAAGAAGAACTACAAATGTGAAACATTTCAGCTGAATTGGAACTTGAAGTTTCTGAGTGGGTTGTAATGTTTGTTGGCCAAAGAATTTTTTCTGCCCCAAGGATGTTATTATGAGTGATTTTCCTGACTGTTGCCAAGATGGGATGAACTTGTTTTGTTTGTTCCTCCGTGAGAATTTAGATTTCCTAAAAGAATTTGGTTGCAGAGCACCATCCAGCCACTAACAACAGCAGGTGGGAAAACATGAAGCGCTTGTGCATCATGGCGCCACATGACTTACAAAGTGCTGCCAGCATTTATCTCACTGGGGCTTGGTAGCAAGTCTGCAAGGGAAGCGGGATTGACAAGATTGCCCCTGTTTACAGATAACTGTATCACATCTTAGACCCTGGTTCAGGTAATGACCCCCTCACCTGGTTGGGCAAGGCAACATCTAAGTGTCCTCCTGGAGACGTATTGGCAGAACCTTTCCCCTAAGTTTGCATTCAAAACTTACTCCCCAAGGTCTTACATTAATGGTATTTGCGTCATGGGACCTTTAGGAGGTCACTTGGTCATAAGCACCCTCTGAATAGACGAATCCATTCATGCACTGATGGATTGATTCATGGTTATGGCAAGAGTGGCCCTCCACCATGGCATCCCCAACAGGAAGGCCCTCAGCAGATGCTGGGCAGGTGATGGCTCCATGCTATTGGACTTCCCAGCTCCAGAACCGTGAGCTAAATGAGCCCCTATTCTTCACAATTACCCAACCCATACCTCTCTCCCCATCACTAACTCATCTCCAAGTCCTGACAATTTTATCTTTTAAGTATTTCTCACACTAAGGCACTTCACTCCATTATTAACCATTATTAACTCCCATTCCAGTTCAAATCGTGGTGATTATCATCTGGAATTTGCAACACTCCCTTCACCTGACTCCCAGGATGTCCTCCTCCAAACTGCTTTCCACAAAGAGACCAGAGGGGTCATTGCAAAATGCACACCTGCTTATATCACCTCTCTGCTTAAAATATTTCCATGGTCTCTCATTGTGCTTGGGGAAAGTGCCAGTGTACCTAGCATGGCCTACAGTGCCCATGGGTCTTGGTGCCTTTCTCTTCTGTACATCTCTCACAATCCTTTCCTTTACATACTCTCTTGAGCCATCCTGGTCTTATTTCTGTTCCTAGACAGTCCAGTGCCCTCCAGCCCCAGTGCTTCTGTGCATGCTGTACCTTCTGAAGGTTCTTTCCCATCACCTTCTACCTAATCTATTCCTTCCCATGCCATAGCTCTCAGCTCAATCATCACATTCTCATGGGACCCTTCTAAGTCACCCCTATATTGAACTTCCCATTACACACTCTCCGATGACGACCTCTCAGTCCAATCACATATCAGATGGCCTCTCAGCCTAATCACATACCATGCACACACTCTCAGGAATCTGTTCTATTGTGGCAGGGGTCCAATTCTTATCTGCTTTCCCCACTAGCTTTATGTGGTCAGGGTCAAGGTGTCCTGAAAACTGCCTGCAACACAAAAAGTGTTCAATAAATACCTGATAAATGAATAGATGGCTTGAGAAATGAATAAACAAGGGACCTAAAGGTCATAAAGGTCTATTACTCAAGGACACTCAGAACGTGTTTTAGAAGCCCCTTCGCTCCTCATCTCAGTTCCTTCCTCCCAAGTTCCTGGAGTCCCCAGCAGCTGTGGATCTTGTCCTATAGAGTCTTCCTTTTCATTAGTATAGATCTCAAGGTCAGACTTTGATCTCAATCCACGCCTTCTATTCCTATTATCCCTTGCATTTAACTGAGGTCCTTGCTAATAAGGGAAGAGTTAGGTACCTTGTTGGGATTTGGGAGAGTTATAAACATCTCTCAAGTTATACCATGGAATTCTTGCCTTCCTGTTGTCCTAGAAGGTGGTGACTGGGTCACCAGCTCTGTCTCAGGACACTACCTCCTAGTAATTAGAGCCTTGACCCTGGTCTTTTCTTTATTACAGATGGCTGTGTCTGGGAGTCAACCACATAAATCTGACTAGGCCTTAGAGCATCATGTGGGGCACTGGTAGCTGGCATTTCATTGACAGAGTCTTCATTAGCAGTCACTTCTATTCGTATATTTGCAGATCCTGTTTCTCTGACCCCTTGCCTTCTGATTCTGCTCATCCCTCTCTGCCTGTTGGATTTTCATACAACCTACAAACCTCAGCTCAAGCACCACCTCCAGGCAGGCTCTCCTTGCTCTTAGCACATGGAACCAATTTCCCTAATATCTTTATTAAACACTGTATTCTTTAATATCAATTGGACTCCACTTTTACCATATGTGGGATGATTTAAATACTACTGACTTTCTCCTCACTCCCTGAAAGCAGGTGACTAATATCCTCACCTTTACATTCAACCATTTGAAAGATTCCCACATCCTCCCTTCTAAACACTTTCTGATTGAAACATTTTTGTCCATTTTCACTAAACATCTCCTGGTAAGTTACTAATACCTCTCACCTGGGCTAGCAAAGAAAACTTCTAACTACTCTATTTCTATTGTTATCTTCTTGTAATCATCTTGAAAATGATAACCAATCAGCTCCCCTGAGCTCCCTTCTTGACCTTGACTGGATGTCAGCCTGCCATCCTGCCCGTGGCCTGATGACTGCGTGTTTAGTCAGTGAAAGATCCCCAACTTTTGATATCTGATGAAGTTCCTCATCCCCCCCTTGACATCCAAGTCCTTGACCTGCCTTTAGCAAAACTCCCGTCCAATGAATTCAGTAAGAATTCAGTTGCTAACTTCCAATTGCTTGATTTCCAATCAAACTCTTGAGTACTCTTCCATCCACTGACCCCCTCACTCTGCTCCCTGGCTATGATATACGTGCTATATTTGGAATTAGTTCTATACTGTACAATGACCACTGAGTCCCAGGTTCTTTTTCCCTTACTGCAGTAGCTCAAATAAAATCTGTCTTGCCATCTTAACAAGTTTCTGGTGCAATTTTTTTTTCCTTTACCCTTCATCACATTAGAAAAAAAAAGCCACCTTGCAATGATGGCACTCGAGGCCCATGTAAGCTCGGGCTTGTACTCATTAGAAAATGGTGCAAGTGGATCTGTGGTCAAAAACCAAATTGATTCTAATCAAGTAGCAGGCTGGGGAGCTAGGACAATATATCAGTGGCTGTGACTCTTCTGGGGTAGCTAATGACTCTGTGGCTTTGTCTTGAGCCACAGTCTGCCTTGGGCCAGTCATGCCAGGGAAGGTGGGATGAGAGGAGTACCTAGGGACTGGCCCTGGGTAATTCACTCTGGCGTGGGGAGGTGGAGGAGCCATGGGCCAGGGCAACATGTGCTATGCAGAGGCAAGGGGTTCCCCAGATACTGCCTCGCCTGTCATACCCCACACTCAGCTAATTGAAATGAGAGACAAACTAGAAAGGCTTCAGCACTTGATAAATTAATCAGTGAGGGCTACAGCAAATTGCCCACTCACATCACTAATTAGACATCCTGAAAAGGCAAGAAGAAGGCTTTTTAAAGTGTTGATTCTGCAGCTTTTATTTTATTTTTTATTTTTATTTTTTCGTAATTGATAGGAGTGACTTTGATGTCAGCAGGTGGGGAAGGGAACATCTTCACTGTGGATCCAGATCCCGCAGTTGCAGGGCCGCAGAGGGTGGGAGAGGCGCGGCTCCCAAAAGACCTGGAGCCAAGCTCAAATGTAATCACAGGATCTGATTGACATCCCTGCCCACCGCCATCCCCAGGAACTGAGAGAGCCTTTCATCCAAGAGCACCGTGTAGAAGGAGAACTTCCAATTAGCCGCCTAGGCCAGTCAGAGAGATTCGACTCTAAAAAGGCAGCTAGCAACAGGGGAAAGAGGTCCCGGGACCCAGGCTTTTACCAGGGCACCAGGTTCCATTAGAGACTGCCCCTTCCTCCTGTCCTCTCACTAGGGCTATTTGAACACTTTCTGTTGCTGTTCATAGCACCCAAGAACCTTAGAGACCCCCATGAAGAAAGGCCAAGGTCTTTAAAAGTAAGAGGGGGAAAGAAAGAAATCCTCAGGCTCAGCAGGCCAGGGTCTTCTGAGAATCTCTGCTGGTTCCGTGGCCCCATCCTCAGCGAGAATGAAGTCACCACTTAGCAAGGCCCGAGGCAGTGTTATAGGGCACGCGAGAGTCAAGGGGAAGTGCCGCTTTCCGTTCCAGCCATACTCCCAGACCGGCCGTTAAATATGGCAGGCTTAGCATTTCTCACTTCAAACGATCCTGCGAGCATCCCTGGAGCCCCTGCCCACCCTGCTGCGCTCATGCCAGGACTGTTGCTCTGCAGTATGAGGCAAGGTCAGCGATTTCTAGCCTTTTGACAGAACTCCATTTACCCTGCAGAAAATTAAAAGAGAATTTAGGGAAGCCTTGGAGCAGCAGTGTCATCCAGACCCACAGGCCTGGGGAAGGGGAGCATCCCCTGCTGCAGTCACCAGGGAAAGGCTCTGAGGAAGCTGGCTGCTGCTCCATCAGATGCCCTGGGTGAGGATCCCCGTGGGGGCCGCTCCCATCTCCCAGTGTTGACCGGAAGATAGTTTTCATGGTCTACTTACTTGTATACCTGTCCTCTAGGCCTCGGGGCTGCTACAGGGCAAAGGCTTTCGACTTCTCCAGCCCTGCTCCACGGGCCAGGGCAATGCCAAGTGTGGACAGGGCTGCGTAAGCACTGTGCGACGGCACACATGGACTTTGGAGTCTGACAGCCTGTGTTCATATTTGGGTGCTTACACTACCTATCAGTTGTGTAAACTCGAGTCTGTTACCTCAACCTCTGAGCATCATTTCGAAGATCATTGCAGTAAGGGTAAGAACATTCAAGTTTTGGAGTTGTTTTATAAGGAGAAAAGGAGATAATGTGCAAGCCCAGATCATAGTAGGTGCCCAATGAATCCTTTCCCAAGCTTTCACCTTGTTGTTTATAGCACTAGCAATGTTTTTTTTTTCTGCTAGAGTATTTCATCATGTTCCCTAATTCAACTTTTGATCCTGAGGACAAGTGGCACAAACTTGTTTGGGAACAAACACAGCCGATTCAGTGATGCAAAACATACCTGGTAGGGAACAAATGACAGTGCAGGGCTGAAAATGGCCTTCTGCCCTGCCCACCGCTCAGGTGCAGTGGCTTCAGAGGGCACATTTCACACCTGGGAGTGACGTTATGGAGCCCACAGTAGCGCCGGGCTGAGAGGGCTCACGGACTAGTCGTGGTCACCATCAGCAGTCACTGTTCTTGCTGTGGATGCTGTGTGGGTTCAAGTTCAAACAGGGCCTCTTAGCAGCCCAGACACTTCTCACTTAAATTTCTATTCTACTAAAAATGTGGGGAAATGCCAAAACAGGCTTATAAAAGTTGTGACCTGGTTTTAGTGTTTCCTTTTCATAAATTAACACTTTTAGTGGCAAAAAATGCAAAGCAATAAAATGTGGTTTACATAAGATAACTAAACAATTTATTTTAAAATGTGAATTTGGAGTACACGTCAAACTCCAAGGCCTGGTTACACTTTTCCAAGTTTATTAAGAAGATGGACTTTTGCCCACGCTGTACTCCATCTCTGTGATTGCTCCTTAAGCACTAATTGGAGGCCTTTAGGGAACATGAGGCCCCCACACCCTAGACTCTGGGTCTGATACCCTGATGACCCTCTCTTGGATCCCCCCCCCATAAACACACACATGCACACACACACACACACACACGCACGCACACACACGCACACACAGAATCAAACTGTGGGGTTATGGTTTCCCCAGCTGGTCCCTGTCTCTGGAACTCAGCCTCACTTTAATATTAAACACAGCAAGCCCAGATAAAAGGTTTTCCCCTTCCACAAAACTGAATTAAACTTTCATGAAGGCTCATGAGTCTCTGTGCGGCTTTCCCTTCAGCTTCCCCACAGAACCAGGGAAGTCTCAATTAGACTAACCCTTTCCTCTATGCTGAGTGGCACAAGCATTTGGCGGCCCGGGTGTGTCCCCATTGGCTCCCAGCAAGCAACCAGCTTGAGGCCGTGTTTACAAAGCAGGAATTTGCTGGTTTCCACTAGAGGTTTCTTCCCAAACAATTTCACTTGAGCTAAGAGCTCCAGCTCCTTAAAATTGGCTTTGTCTGACCAAACCGACTTTCCTTCTTGCAGAACTGTCTTTGGGGAGCAAATTAGGTTGTTATAGATTCCAAATATATGCGCTAAATTTTCCCCTCAGTTTCCAACATGCTGCGTTTCTTTGCCTGTGAAACACGAGGTCTGCCGTGATGTCTTTATTACCTGTAGACCGTCTCCGCGTCTCTCCACTCCCGCCCCCACTTGGCTCTGGACTTTGCAGACCCAGGCACATTCACGACTAAGAAACACCAGAAGGCGAAGAAAAGCCAACCATTCCTCAGTTCTCAGAGTCACAAAAACCACTATGATACAATGTCACTTTGAAAGTACAGAAACTGCTACATGCCAAAGCTTGACAAATAATTAAAATTAAAAGCCTGCTCAGAGAGCAGCAAAGCCCTGATGAAAGTCTGAATGGCTTAGCAACACACAGGTCTCAACTAGGTGAGTGGATTGGAGGGCATATTTGGGAGGAGCAGAGGTTCATGGGAAATATGCTCACAGGTGGATCTATGAACTACTTGGATCAATGGAGAGTGACACAGAGCAGGCACAGAGTCAAGGAATACTGGCACAGTAATTGTTCACTGTCACAATCAGCAGAATTAACTGCTCACCAGAGCCCTCCCTGAAGGGGGCAGGCCTCCTCACGTTCCATCATTGCACATATGCGTGCAGTAGCCAGATAGGAATGAACGTCACTAGGGATGGTGGGTGGAGAGTCTGCATGCTCTGCAGATGGGAAAAAATTTCTACAAAGGGCATAAAAGCCCTGACCCAAGGCGGAACTATGTAAATAGAACTTGGCTGTCCTGAAACGTGAGACAGACAGAACCAAAATGAAGATTAATATCCACCAGAAAGGCAGAACAAGTAGAAGAAAGGGTTCTGTTCATACATAACTAGGAATTTTACCAATTCCTCAAAGAGAAAGAATTATAGTCAGCAGTGGTGTGTGGTGTGTGTGTGTGTGTGTGTGTGTGTAGACTGCATTGTCTATTCAGACTGAATCCCTTCATGGATCCAGTGAGAGGGACCCCTTGCATTTTTAAAGGTATCTCTGTAAAGGGACCCACTTCAAAATAAAACCAGTAAGGTGAAGATCAAAACTTCTCAAGCTTCTCCTAATGATTTATAAACTTGAACTCAGAAATCCCCTTTCTAGGGGATTTCCAATTTTGGACAACAATGTGAGATGTTGTTATGAGGAACCAATTCAGAAAACACTCTAAGTCTGAATTCAAATCAAAGAGAGCTTTATTTACCTGGCCAGGGACTGCCGCCCACCCGTAGAGACTGAAGCTCTGTGGGAGGACAGCAATTTCAGGGCCTGTGTCTTGAGAATTGAAGGACGAAAACTTCAGCTCAGGGGCTTTTCCTTGCATGGGGCGAGTAAGCTGATCACAGAAGCTAGAACAATAGTTAGCTGGTTTGCAACTCAGTTAACCGCATCTTGGGTCCCAGCAGGTGTTAGACAACTGTATCCTGAGTTCAAGCAGGTGGTTGGGGGGCGGCAAGAATCCACTTCAAAGCCTTGGGTCACCAAGACCACCACATTCTGGGTTAAGTACATTTTGTGGGGTACAAAGTACAGAAAACAATATCTTATAAGAAAACAGCTTTCATTTCAGTTTCTCAGAAATAGCTCTTTTAACAGTTTTTTTATAAAAGGTAGCAAAATGGAGTCTTAGGCAGGTCTATGACCGTTCTTATTTTATGATTGTCTTATCTCACCTATCAAGATCATGTATATAATCTATATTTTTAATAACCTATAACCAATAACTTACACTCTTATTGATTGTATTTATCAGTTGACACCACAACAATGTGAAACCCAGGTTTCTACATAAAAACTCACAATGTAGCTTTATAAAGATTGGAAACACTCTAACTATCCTTCAAGAGAGAATTTTTTACTGTATATCTAGGCTAGACTATCATGCTCAAAAACAACAGTGATAAAAATGGAGAAATTTTCACTATATAAAGTAAAATGGGGAAAGGCAGAAGAAAAACACATCATCTCACCAAGTTGGTGTGAAGGAGATGAGTGTGCTTTGTTCCTTGCATGGCCTCCTGCATGGGTCGAGAATTGTCCAACTGTGATAGGATGGTCAGGGTCAGCCAAAGCCCTAGATGAGCAGTTGGTCCTGGATAGAAAGCTGCCCAGACCCACTCATGAGCTGTTCTGTTCTCAGAGCAGCCCCTACAGATCAGACCCCAGAGAACAGGTGGGTTCCCCAGGTGGGCCCCACAGAGATCAAGGAGCCTGTGGCCATCAGTGTAATTGAGGAGTGGGCAGCCCCTAATGGCAGCAGAGTGCACAGTCCTGGAAAGTCAGAGGGCACCCCAGGTGAGAAGGGACCTTGCAGGAAGTCAGGAACAAAATCAAGGCCAAGAGAGGTCAGAAAAAGAGGGTCAAGGTACTCCTACAGCAAAATCAAACATTTTATTACATGATGATTCCTGCAACTTTTAATGGATGGTGTGGCATCCTTCCCCACCCCAAACACACATGACAGCATTATAGCTCCGTGATGAGAGAATGTGTTATAAACACCACTTCCGAGTTCGGGATTGCTTATGGATTGCCTGGCATCACTGTGATGTTGGTCACTAACAGCAGGACTCCAGGTCTAGCTTTCTTGCCTGGGTTTTCATGCACCCTTTCCTCTGATAAAGGGAGGCTTGAATTTACCATATTCTGTGCATTTTATACTTTTGCCTTGGCTGCCAGGAAGCACAGCTAAATTTAGTGCTCATTTGTAATCCTGAGATTGGATTCTGCCTATGTTATTATGCAATGGATATTTTTCAATGACTTTCTGTCTTTCTTAGTCAGTAGCTTCCTGGGAAGTAGAGACTATCTGACTTCTCCCTGTGTCTTTTAATATTAATAAAATGACCTACAAATGTTGAAAGTTTTGATAGAATGGATCTCCATCCATGTTCCTAACCCAGTTCTTTCTTTTAGAACATTTCTAAGTCCTCTGGCCTGTGTAAACAATGTCGCCAAAGACTTGTTTTTATGGTGCAAGCTGCCTCAAGTTTTTAAAACTTTAAAATACAAGTTTTTAAAAATGTTTCTATTAGTGCATTATCGTTATATGTAAGAGTGGGGTTGGTTTGGACAAAATCATGTATGAATAGGACATAGTCTGCTCCGTTCAGTCCCCAGTGCTTCCTGTTTCCCTTCCCGCCTCTCTCCTCCTCTGCTCAGCTGGTCTATTTGTTTATTGTCTTTGTAAACTGGTGCTTTGCAGACCCCCTTTCCCATCCCTGCCCCACTAATCAGCTTTCTGATTTCCCTGAACCCCCACACCCACAGCACACTCCCCCTTTCTTTTCTCTTGCTTCCACGTATGGGAGGAAGCACTCGACGCTTGACTTTCTAAGTCTGGCTCATTTCACTCAGTGTGTAAATTCTAAGTGAATGTGATGTTTGAATAAATAGAAGACAAAAAATGAAGGATTTTAAAGGGAGAAAGTGGGAAAGGAAGGGAGGGAGGGAGCGAGGGGAAAAGGCAGGAAGAAGGAAGGTAGGGAAGGAGGAAGGGGGCGGAGAGAGGCTAACCCAGACTCCCTCTGTAAATCAACTCTTGCAAGGTGACTGTCCCTCTAAGAACCAGAGTACCCAGCCAGCCGGCAAGCCTTTGAGTTGTACTCAGGTGTGTGCATATTATTGCACACCAAGCACACCCCCTGGAAAGCCCCGGAGAATGCGAAAGATGGGGCAGCGACAGCAGCACGCTCTAGGGACTACCGCTTGCTCTGAGCCAGCTGCTCGGCCAGGAATGTCATGTTCACGGCCTCTTAACTGCAGCCCTGAAAGGCAGACATGGCAACCCCTTTTGTAGATGAGAAGCAGAGATTCTCACTGACCAGTTGTCACATGTCCAGTTCTGAAGCCCGGACTGCAGACTCAGTGATGCTCTGCTCCTCCTCTCCTCTCCTCTGCAGGAGGAGATGGGATGTGGGAGATCGGACCGTTTGGGCTTTCAACATGTTTCTGCCCCACCTTGAAGGACTCCATCAAAAGGGATGGGAGACTGGGGCTCTGAGGGGCAGGGGTGGGGTCTCCAGTCCTGGGTCCCTCTGTGCTCACCTCTTCCCCAGTCTCTCCCCTTGGATCCTAAGGTCTGCCTGTCAAGAAGAGGGAGACGGGGCCTCTTTGTCTCTGTTCCTCCATCCATTCTTGCTGATGAGGGGGCAGGGAGCCAGCCAGGCCTTGGGCTCAGGTAGACCTCTGCACACAGGTCTGTCTCCATCTCCGTGGTGTTAGACAGGGAAAGCAAAATGAGAGAAGGAACTCGCAGCGATGGAGAAGGGCAGGCACTTACAGAATTCCAAGTCACATCCTCTAACCATGTTTTCAACAAACCATCACAGTGTTAATAGGACCTCAGTCCAGTGCTAACGGTCCCTGTCCCTGAGTTGCTGACACTCAGATTGTGAGAGCAGACACAAAAGCTGGTGAAAATACAAATTATTTGATTGGTCATTTTTTTTCACTCCCCATCCATTCATTTCAAGAATCCCCATATGGTTTGGATCTGTGGTGTCCCCCAAAGCTCCTGTGTCGGTGCAGGGATAGTCAGAGGAAGGTGATTGGACTGAGAGCTGAGACCTCATCAGCCCATCCTAGATCGAATGGACTAACTTGGGGGTAAACGCTGGCTAGGAGGGGCACGGCTGGAGGTGGGGGTCCCTGTGGGCAGGCCCTGGGAGGGCTCATCGTCCCAATGATCCCTTCCTTTCTCTCTGTTTCCTGACTGTGCCATGAGCTGAACAGGTTTCCTGGGCTGGTCCCTTCCCCTGAGATACGCCACCTCACCTTGGGCCCAGAGCGATGAAGTCGGCCATCTGTGATCTATGGACAGACCTCAAACTGTGAGCCCCAAATAAACATTCTCTCACCTAAGTCCTTCTTATCAGGTACTATGGTCATAGGATTAAAAATCTGATTAAAACATTCTTGCTGAAAAAACACAGAGAGAGAGAGAGAGAGAGAGAGAGAGAGAGAGAGAGAGAGAGCCCACCAACAATTAAGGGTGATGAGAGAGAAGGGGAACAGGCATGTAACCCTGAGGAGCAAATAGAAGGAAACAGAGAACAAGACCTCTGAGTCGAGGAGAAGAGGGGATCTAGGATGTGGCAGTGCACAGGGTCAAGTGTCCCTTGGCCAGGTTAAGCTGCCTCCTGGAGCCAACAGTGAGGAAAGAACATTCTAGAAGAAACTACACTGTAAGTGATAACAGATCAGGTGTGAAAATCCTTTCCACAGAGCAAACCCTCCTGGCAGATCACAACCATCGAAGGGATGGAGTTGGGGCTGGGAACCCAGAGAAGCTGGGTCCTAGGCCAGTCCACTCACCAAGGGCCTCATTTGGGTGGTCCACAAAGCGAGAGGAGAGGGTAGTGTGCCCCTCAACTCTGCCGTGCTCTATCCTGTCACATCCTCACAGGGACCACTCGGTCAGTTCAGTGAGTGGCTGTCATTCAGCCTCTGTCCTCTAGCACACAGGTGCAGGGAGAAGACATCCAGAAACAGGTCGGTGCTCCCCAGCGTCCAGAGACTTTTGCAACAGAAGTGGGCTGCAAAGCAGAGGTGTCGCCTCTTGTGACCAAAATGCAAGAATTTTCTGTGAATAAAAGAACTTGTGAGTCTGTGGTTGAACTGATGATCTCCAGGGACGGCAAGGTCAGAACCATCCAGTTGTGTCTTTCTGACTCAGGGCACCCACGGAGCTCTCCCCTACAGAGACAGCGTGATCTCTGGCTGTGAGGTGAGGATGGACTTTCTAAGGGGATCAATGGGCTGTGAAGCCGGCACAGCTGAGATGTCACTTGGGGCAGAATCTCAGGCACTTATAATTAATACACATTTCCATGTCTGTGACCTTCTGCTTGTCCTCCCCTTTGGTATTTCAAAGAAAGACCCTTTCCTCACATTTTCTGCTCAATTAGCTGAGTGTCCCTGGACTGACTGGCCCAAAGGTCTCCTTTTAAGTCCAGCACAGGGGGGCGGGCAGCAGAAGGGAACCACTCAGCCTCCATACCTGCCCTGACTCACCGAGAACTGAAGGGGAAGGGGAAGGCACCTTCACTGTTCCACTGAAAACCTAATGCTGGCTTTTCCTCCTCAGTCATAAAGGCTCATCGTCTAATGATTGAATGTCTGTTTTTCTTGTTCCAAAAAATGCAGGACATCATGCCGGGTCCTGGAGGTGGAATGCATGGTCCCCACCTTCATTGAAGCAACTCATTTAAGAAATTGAATCCCCCTGTCAGCCTACTCTGAAGAAATGAACAGAGCAGTCAGATATTGCTAGGATATAGAAATTTTAGGATGATGTTTTTGTAGGAGAATGTTAACGTACCTTCCCATACTTCCCATGGGGAAGTGACATGGGCCATTACCAAGCTGGTGCCTTAAGACAGGTGCTGCCCCCTCCTCTCCCCTTCCTCCCCACTGGTAGGACTTGAGACCTGCAGTAACCCGTCTTGCCTCTGCAAGTTGAAGATGTGCTGTCCCAGAAGCCACAGGTAGATGGAACTTGGATCCCTGAATGCTACCTCAAAGGTACTATTAGGTAGAATGTTTTCACCTGTTACATGAGAAAGATGTAAACATCTTTGTTCTTTAAGACATGTAATTTTTTTTCTTATTGTTAATTCATCGTAGCTTTTTACTATAATAATTTAACAGGAGAAACAAGAAGTAAGAATCATTAACACATAGACATGAAAATTATAATATCTGTGTCATATTGACTTGTGGAATGCTTTCCAAAGCCATAGAGCTAAACCCTTCCTTCAGTTACTGATGCTTTTATCAGAAGCTCCTAACAGAGGGTTGGACAGCTCTCCAAGTTCTCAGACCCTTAGTTTCTCATTTATAAAAATAAGTAACTATTACTACATCCACTGCCAAAATTGTTACTGCGAGCAATACCTGAAGCATGTTTGTAAACTCTCTCGTTCACTGGACACGTTCACTCCAGCCTTTTACTTCAGAGCTTAAAAGAAAAAAAAAATCCACAACAATATATACCATCAGGCTATTCAGGCTACCTGAATCCAAATAAAAAGATGATTTTCAATGCTCAGACTCCACCAGCCCACAGGGAATTTCGGCAGCAATGCCAAGAACTTCTTCTTTTAAACAAATACTATTACAATGACTGTCACAAAGCAAAGTTCCCCAGAGAAGACGCATGTCAAACACAAAGCAGGTGTGTTCAGACCCATGTCATTGCTTAAAAGTGAGACAAAATCCAAGCAGGTTGCCCACAGCTGGAGGGTGTGAAGAACCAGGGGAACAAGGACAGCCCCTCCTGGGGAGATGATGTCCCGTTTCCAAAAGCAAAGCAGACCCATGTGATGGGAAGGAGTGCAAGCAAGTTGCCCTCGGCACTTAGAAGAGCAGGCCACGGTTTTATAAAAGCTCTTAAACAAATTTCGACCATGCCCACGTTCTGGGGGATAAAGGAGAACAGAGACACAACAGAATTTGCAGGGTGAGGGTAAGGAACGCCAAGAAGGAATTTTGTTTTTCACTACTGAACAGAAATGAGGAATGACATCAACCCTTTCTGGCCATAAAGGGAAATTTTTGGAATCACACTGAGGTGTAAGAGGATTCACAGGCCAGGAAAGTGCTCCCAAGGGGAAGGGAGTGTCTCAGGGAGTGTTTGAGGGAGGGTGTGCCTGTGAGAACCCTAACTAGCAGGCATGTCATCTTCACAAGAATAAAACACACGGTAATGACATTTCTTGTATTTGTTCTAATGAACCTATACTATTGATAACATTTATTTGTTAATTTTTTCAGCCATTTTATATTCTTAAATTTCAGTAAAATGTTGAAACTTTTTCTGGCTTTCCTGTGACTTCCTCTCTGCCCATCCTCCAGCCCCGCCATGCTGGTCCTGCTCCTAATGCTGATGACTGACGTGCTTTTTAGTTTACACCTTGGCGGTTCTACCTCTGCCTTTGAGGTCCCACTAAGGTCCCAGATATGCAGAGCAACTTGGATCCTTGATCTGGAAAGTGAGCTGAGAAACAGCTTGATGTGTGGAAGTCATGAGAATATGGCCCTCACGCTGTCACAGGAAATAATTGTCCACATCAAAACCAAAGTGAAACCATGCCTTTATTTATGAAATCAAAATAATTGAGCTACTGTTTGGCAAACTCCCTGATATCTTTTTTCGTGAATTATTCCCAAGAGGGGGAACTCACAAGCCAGAGCTATTGAAACTTAAACTCTTGATCTCACGGAAAAGTAGACCTGAATTTTAAGTTAGGTGATAGAGTAGTTCAGAAATTATTTCTCTATTCCCTAGTCCAATATAAATGTATGAATTAGAAGCATCCCAGCCTGTAAATTTAGCAACAAAAACACACACACAAAAAAATAGGCTATTTAAAATGACTTGGGATTTCTATTCTATGGATCATTGATCCTTGTTTCTTATTCTTTTAAGTCACATTTTCAAAAAATCTTATATTTATGTTTGGGAATATAGGTCTTTGAGGGCCAATTCATGTATTATATTGTATTTCCTTGGTTTCAAGACTCATATAGAATTTTAAAATACTAAGATATGGAACTATGCATCTGAAATTGAGGAAATAAGGTCAATTGTCCTCCAAGACCCACAGAGCAGGCCAGTTGTTCACCCCAGGTCTCTGTGAGTGCTGGGTCCTCCGCCTACCATCTCTTTCTGTGTCCCTGTGGCGAGCACCTAATCATCCCTGGAGAATAGCACTGACAAGGCACAGAGCAGGCCTTGGAGAAGCTACGTGTAGATTCTTTCCAAAACAGAAAGTCCCATGAGCTCAAAGACCAGGCCCACCCACCTCTATAATGCCACCTCTCCAGCCAGGCTCATTACAGGGTAGTGCTGCCAGGAGCTTTTACACCACGCACCTCCAAGCACCTCCCATGAGCGCCCTGAAGCTCAGAGAGCTGGTGCATCACCCAGAACCATTTGCTAATAGAGCCAGAGATTTAGTCCAGGTCTTTTGACTCAGACTCTAAGCCCTTCAATTGCCATGCTGTCTGTCAGGGATACCCTGTAGCCTCTGTCCATCAGTCTGGCTGACTTCATACAGAGTAAGTCGTGGTATCATAGGGCATTTATTTCCAAAGAAAAATACACTCTAGAAAGGCCCTGGGGGACTTTAGCCATTAAGGCGGATTAGCAGAGTTTTGATGTGGACTAAAGTTGTGGTGGTTTAAGCAGTTTAAGCCTTGCATTACAGGAAATGCAGCTGATTAGGAACTGGATCACTCTATGTAACCATATTTGTCTATCCATAGCCTGTCAATGGTGTTCCATTATGCTGGAGCAAAATATGTGAGCATGAATTGAGCTTTTGTTTGTATTTGTGTAAAGAGTGTGTCAATCTATGAACATGAGATTTTCTATTCATGTTTGTGTGTACAAATATGTTGCAGGGTTGTTTGTGATTGCAGGTGTGAGATGAAGTATGTTACAGTTATGTGTGTCAGTCAGGGTAGGTAAGCTCTTGCTGCTGCAACAGAAAAAAATCAAAATTTCACAACTTATCTTAGTACGCATGAAGTCCAATGGGCCAGTGGATTCTTATTATAAATTTCATATATGTAGTTCAAGTTCCCCTATTTTGTGATGTCATCATTTCAGGATGGTGCGTAGGGCTGTGCAGCAAGAGGAGAAAGAACAGGAGTAATGGATCAGGTACTTTTTAATAAAAGTCCAGCCTGGAAGAAGTTATATCATTTCTATACATTTCATTAGACAAAATGCAAACACATGATTCTAATTTAATTTCAGTGGAATCAGAAACATAGTCCTCTGTGCACCAAAGCAGAGGTAAACGAAAGGGATTTTAAAAACAACTGTATTGTCTCCACCACTCTGTCTTTTCCCATTACATCACTCACACACACACACACACACTTACACACACAATCTTCTCCAGAATTGAGCTATGCCCTGCCCCAATGTGCTGGCAGGTAAAAGGCCCCTGGTCCCACTGATTACCCATATTCCCAGGTGGCCATTTCCAGGAGTCAGACCCCGGCCTAATCCTTATGTAGACATCTCATAGCAGACCCCAGGGAGGAGAACTGCTCAGTAGTTAATGAACCATTGGAGGAGGACAGAAACAGAAGCAGAAAAAATTGCCTCCCTGGTAATGAGAGAAGAGGGATTACAAGCTCACTGGGGGCTTGATGGAGATTTTTCCTTTAAGGAGAGGCTCGAACTAATTCATCCTCGTTTCCCCTCCCTCCTCCACCTGCGTTCCCAGGTAAAACTGGACCAAAGCAAAACATCCCTGTTGCCTTAAAGGAAAAACAGTTTCACACAAGGCCTTATTTTGACTTCCCACGTAAAGTTAGGTGGTCTCCTCCCTGTGATTACAAAGCAACTGCAAACACATCTACTGTGACTTTACATTGAAAGTGTTTGCTTCCAAGTCCAGCTCCCCAGCAGGACAAAGCATCATCTGCAATGGGAAGAGCAGAACCCTGGGGACAGGCAGGTCAAAAGAGTGAGGCAGGTTTTATAGAAGGGAATGAATGAATATTTCTCTCTCTCTCTCTCTCTCTCTCTCTCTCTCTCTCTCTCTCTCCATCCCTTCTTCCCTCCTTCCCTATATTCCTGCCTTCTTTTTTTTTGACATTTTAAGTTTGAGATGTGTCTGGGATCTGTGAGTAGAATTGGTAGGTAAGTAGTTGTAAGCATAAAATGGAAATTTATAGCAGAGTTCCCAGTGACTGATATAAATTTGACATGTAACCAGAACAGAGGAAAATTCAATAACTATGTACCTCTCAAATGCCAACATCCCTGTCTCTCAGTGTCCTGTATCCTGACTCAACTCTGCTGTTTGTGAGTCCTCTGGCCTCATCAGCCTCCACAGAAGTCCCGATCATGGCACTTCACCTACTCACCCTCTTGCTCTCTCTGCTTCCCATTGCCCCTCACCAAGGAGCATATTAGGAATAAATTACAAACGATGCTTTCATGTGCAGAAACACATTTGGGGGGAAAGAATTAAGAGTATCAAGAGATGGGATGCTAATTTTGACCGTTTGCCTTCTAGCCTGAGAAATGTTTCTTTGCTTTGTAAGAACAAGGACATTTGCACAAAACTGCTAATCTTAAAGGGGGCTCTCATCTACCCAATTGAACCGACAAACAGAAAATGTTTTAGGAAGAAGACAAGCAGGGTTATGACTTGGCAAATACCATGTGAAACACACCTCAGGAATACCTGGGTCTTTTCCTGTAGCCTTGGCTGCAGTAGAAATTGATAAGCTGAGGCATAAGAGCCAGTGTCCCTGTCTTAAAAGAGACCTGGGAAGAAAGTGCATGAAGAAGGAGTAGAGGGAGGGCCGAGGCCCTGGGCCTGACCTCAGGAGGCTCTGAACCTGAAAGGCATTCAGAAGAGTGTTGAGTAGTTCAAGTCAGATGGTTCATTGCTCTGTCCACAAAGCTTCACAAAAGACTTTTCTCTCTAAGATCAACTCAGTTCTGTGGTGCAGGAGGAGCACATGAACCTCCTGGGAATATGGCGTAGGCCATGCTCGTGTCTGGGTTCACACCTGTGTGAGTTTGGTAAGGGTTTTAATCCCTGGTTCTCTCTCCATTTATCCAGGCATGTTGATCTTATTTAATATCCACTCACTGCTTCTAGCCAAATTCTTGCCAGAAAGTGTAACATTATACACTATCTAATTCTCTTCAAACTCCTAATCACAACATGTGATCATTATGTAGAATTGCCTAGGATACGGTTTAGATAATGTATGAATTCCTGAAGATTGAGGGAAGGACAAATGGTCTGTAAAGGGTCAGATGGTACATATTTTAGATTTTGCAGGCCATTAGTTTTGCACATCTCTGTTGTGAGTACTCAACTCTGCTGTTGTTGCTTGAAAGCAGCCATAAACAATAAGTAAAAAATGTGCACAGCCATGATTCATCCTTCCTAGGCTTAGACAGAACATTTTTCTGTCTAGTAAAATTGAATCTGACAACATTGTTTACAGTAATGGAATACACACACACACACACACACACAATTTGGGGGAAGAGTGGTTATGTTATACACATACAGAAGTATTGGAGAAGACCAAGAGCGGGCAGAAATTGGACTGTACTTGTGGAAAAAGAGAATGACACTGAATGACTTTTCCATTTCTCTGGATTTCTGCATGGGGACAGAATCTGTCAGTTCCTCCATTTGAGTTTAGAACTCAGATGGAAACCCAGAGTCTTGTTGAAGAGGCAGAGGCTAAAGTTCAAGGCTCCACACTAAGTTCACCAACTGAAACAGGAGAAATTACAGAAAGGAGATCTTCAGGAAAGCAAAGTCCTAAATTCTGTATGTAAATTCTTGCCCTAATCTCTGGCTGGTACCCCAAGTACATGTGCATGGAGCAAGTGTCAAGTATCCCAGTTAAGGCTGAAAAATGCAGTAGTATTTAACCGCTATCACTGAAGGGGAAATAGAATTTTGAGTTTCAGCTAACCTCAAGGAAGGAAAATAGGAGGGAAAGAAGAAAGAAAGGAGGGAAGGAAAGAGGGGAAAGAAAAAAGACTCTTTGGAAGAGTGCAGAAAACTTGATTGTCTATGCTGTATCACTCCAGAGTACAATCCAAGTTCTGGACATACACACTGAAAATGATAGCCATCTGCGAGATCAAACACAATTAACAGATACAAAACTCATCCAGTCTAAAAAACTAGAGAAAGAAAGAAATATTTTTTAAATGAGCACAGGCTCACAGGCTTGGTGGATGATGAAGAGTGTATTAGACAAGTAATTAGAATCATGGAAGGAGAAAAATAGAAAATCAGGGAAGACATAAAAATAATGTTTTTCTCTATCCTCAAATTTGGTGAAATCTGTGAATGCAGATTCTAAAAGCCCATTGAAACCTAAAGAAAACCACTCCCAAGCACAATATAGTAAAGTTGCTAAAGACACAAAAAGAAAATCTTGAAATATGTCACAAAGAGAAGAAAATAATTCAGGGGAAGAAAAGATTCAAAGACTGCTAACTTTTTGTCAGAAACAATGAAGCCAGGAAGACAGTGGAAACATAGGTTTAAATGTTGTAGGGAAAGCGTTAGAATTCTACGTCCAGTAAAAATATTCTTCAAACATGAAGAAAATGGGAAAAAAATCAAAGAAGATTTAAAATGTTGCCACAGAGAGAGGATGAGTATTAGAAAGTACACAATAGTCTGCCAGGTCCCCTCTAATTAGCAAGACTGAGATTACCCAGATGGTAGGAAGAAAGCCCTGGATCTACTGCTGGGGACTCTCAGAAGTCCAGCTGTTTTCCCCTTATTGTTTTCTTCTTCAAATTAGAAAGTTTTAACCTAAATTATATGGATGGCTTGGCTTTGAATCTTCATGTATTACTTTGATCTATTATCTTTAAGAAAGATTTTTCCCCATTTCTCAAAAAAAAAAACTAGTTAAAAAAACGATTTCATTCTCTCTCTCTCTCTCTCTCTCTCTCTCTCTCTCTCTCTCTCTCTCTCGTTTGTTTTTGTTTTTGGTGTTATTCTTCGCAAAAGGTCATGAAACATGGGGGGTGGGGCACTTCCATTCATACTTAGAGAAAGACATGAATTCACCTCCTGCATTTAACAACAGAATTGGAGGCTGCAGGCAAAGTTGTTTGCTCTTTCATAAACCTCAATACAAGGAATCAGAGTGAGAGAAAGACATACAGAGAAAGAGAAAGACAGACAGGCACACAGACACAGAAAAGGCAGAGAGAGAGACACGGAGAGGAGAGGGGAAGAAGAGCCACAGAGTGAAACCCAGACAAACACAAAGAGAGATATCAGGACAGAAATGCTGAGAGAGAAGCATGAAGACTCAGAAGGGAACAAGTGCAGAAGAGATAGAGACCCAGAGACACCAGAGATTGAGAGGGAGAAAGGGGGTAGAGAAAGAAACAAGAGGGAGGGAAGGAGAGAAAGACTCTGGGTGAAATATGGTAGTGTTGGTTACTTGATAAGCCTCTTCATCAGTGAGCATCTGAAAGACCAGGATGTTGCAATTTTGGGATCAAACAAGATATTAGGTCTTTCCACACTTACACTCTCAAGCCCATTGTTTCTCCCAGTGATGCTATGGAAGTCCATGCTCTAGGACACTTCGGTCTCAAACACCTCCCTTCTTCTTTGAACTTTCTTCCTGATCATCCAGTCTGGGATTGCTTCATTGACAGACTGAATTAGACTTGGTTGAACGGCCAGCAGTCCCCAAGAAGGTCTCGGTGCTTGCGGATTTCTCACATCCTCAGTTCTGAATTGAACCCACTCAGTTCCTATGGCCTCTCTCCACCCTGGGCTCAGGAATCACCTGGACCAGGGCTTCTCCTGTCCATGTCAGCCCTCAGCCTTTGTGTGCTTGTCCCTCACCACAATCATAGCCCTGGAGAGACTCCATCAAGCTACTTCTGGGGTCCAGTCCCCCCATCCAGCAAGATAGCCCCAGTGAGTAGTTGCTCACTGCTACAACTGGAAAGAGGACCCAGATACCTCTTGGCCTAATGCCTGAGATTCAGTTGTTCATGTCCTGTAACGGTGGCCACTGTGCTTTGAGAGTTAAACAGACACCATCACCATGACTTTTATAAGCTGACTTTATACCCACTGGCTGTCATAGTTCCAATTAAAGGGCTCTTTATCCCCATTCTTTGATTCTCTAGGAGTCTACCTTGGATGTATGTTTATCTAGATAAGTCATTTTCAATTTCCTATCAATCATAGAGAAAGAGTGGTTGACATTTTGAATGAAGTAAAATTCCAACTTTACAGATTGACATTAAGTTGACACTGACATTTAAATTAATTGACTTCCCCCCTTAAAAAGTATACCTGACCAAGGCATGATCATCTTTCTAAGGGTTCTTGGCTTCAGGAGGTGAAAATGAAGAAACAGAGGAAGAATTCAATTTGTCAATCACGTTAGCCAAATATTTATCTTTATCAGAAAAAAAAAATAAAAAATAAGAGGGATAAGTTGGCTATCCTCTGTGCAATATCTCTCCATTGTTTCTCAACTTTTCTACCAATATTGCTCATATCAGGTGCATACATCCCCACAGGATCTGGAGGGTAAGAGGGAAATGCCACTAAAGTATTGTTTAGGTCTTTAAAATAGAATACAGCCTGTCAGGTGAAAGTAACTACTGCATACATTCATTTCTTCTCCTCTCTCAAAAAAAAAAAAAAAACCTACTCAAGAAACAGAAAGGCATCAACTCATAAACAGAGCGGTTCCATGTAATACAAGATGAAATTCTCGGGATGTTTCATGGAAACTAGCAGAAAGCCAACTCAAACTGAGTTAAGTATTTATTGAAAAATATGAACATAAGAACTGAAAGGCCCAGAGGGAAGTCTGGCTTCAGAAAGTGCAGAATCCAGGAGTTCACGTGGTGTCATTGGGACTGTGCCCTTCATGTCTGGACTTGGTCTTCAATGTTGGATTTACCCTCAGGCCTCTCACGGTGGTTCTGATCAGACCTGTCTTCTCTCATTCTTTGCCCATGCTGAGAGGGAAAGGGTAGACACCTGTTTCCCAGCATCTCTAGCAAGTGTCCCTTTGCAGACTGTTAGGCCTGAATCCGCCAAAGGGCACTTTGAACCAATACTTCTGGCCAATGGAAGGTGGGGCTGAAATTTACCAGATGAGGCCACATGCCCATTCTTGCAGCCAGAGGCAGAGTCTATTCATGACAAGCTTCATGCACCAAGCCTGGACGAGGGAGGGGTGCTTCAGGAGGAACTTGGAGAAGCTTTACCAAGAGAAAGGAGGATACTGGGAGGCACTGCCAATAGCTTTCCTTCATTGAAGTAGAGGCTGCCCAGGTCAGGACTCAGGAGTAGTGGGAGATTCCATGGTGATAGCTGTGGTGCCAGGAACGGTCAAGTGAGATCGAAAGGAAAGTGAATCTGACGAGCCAGACTGATGGAGCCATTTCTCTCCCAGCTTTGAGAGGACAGGATCAAAGGTAGCCATGCCAATGCCAGCCCAGAAGATTCTGCTGGGTATCACTCCATGGTGAGGGGCCATGGAGAGGAGAGGGACAGGGCCCCATATGAAAGATCCCAGCTGGGAAAGTATTGGTTTCCTCTTGCTGCTGTAACAAATTGCCACAGATACAGCAGCTTTAAATGCTACAAGTCTTTCGTTCATATGGTTTGGGTGTTTTTTGCCCCTACAAAATTTATGTTGACACTTACTCCCCCATGTAACAGCATTAAGAGTGGGGGCCTCTGAGTGATAGTTAGGATATGGGTGGCATCAGTACCTTATCGTTGGGGTTGAGAAGATAGGTGGGTCCTTTATTCCTGGGTCTCTTCCACTATGAGAGGATGCATCAAGACCCCACATGCCAGCACCTTGATCTTGTACTTCCAGCCTGCAGAACTATAAGGAATTTCTGTTGTTTATGAGTTACCCTGTCTGAGGTGTTTGGTAAGAGGAGTAGAAGTAGACTAAGACAATCGCCTCATAGTTTAAAAAACCAAAGTGGGTCTCTGTGGGCTAGAATCAAGGTGCTGGCAGGGCTACACTCCTTCTGGGCAGTTTGAAGGGAAAATACATGCCTTACCTTTCCAGATGCTAGAGGGTGCCCACGTGGGTTGGCTACTGGCCTCCTCCTCCACCCTCAGTCAGCAATGGTGGGCAAGTGCGTCTCACACTGCATCACTACCATGTACTTTACCACCTTCAGCGGCCTTGTGAGACATTAGGCCCACCCAAACCATGAAGTCACTTGATCAGCAAACTTAATCCCTTCTGCAAGCTAATTCCTTGTTCCTACCAGGTAGCCTAACCTGCAGGATCCAGGGCTTAGACATGGACATCTCTAGGGGCCTGTCATTTTACTTGCCCAAGACAGCAGGAGAGGTGGTCACTCCTGCCTCAGAAGAAGAGAAGGGTAGCCTCTCAGAAACACAGCAGAGGAGGCTCAAGCACTGGAAGCAGGACAGACGATGTCACTGTTTAAGATCTGGAAATGTTCCACTCTCCCTCCTTGTTTTATTCAGAGTTTGGATGAGGAGACCGTCAGGTCAACCAGCAGTTACGGTAGGAGATGTTGACAGCCTGGAGAGGCATTCAGAGAGTGTCAGGAGCATCCAGAGGGCAGCACAGCCCTGGTTCAACAGTAGCCCCCAGTCCTGAAGGGCTTCGGAACCTCGGCCAGCTGACCCACCCCCGCCCAGTGCCTGGAAGCTGAGCTCGGGCTCCTGTATGTCTTGCTTCTCCAGCTACAGGAGGAAGCAGCAGAAGTGATGCTCATCATCATCTCTCCTGAGCCTCTCCTGCTTCCCCTCCCCTCCTCCTCTTCCCCCTTCCCTCCCTCCTGCCCCAGTCCTCTTCCTCATGCCCCTTCCCCTCCTTCTCTCCTTCTCCTTCTTCATGGCTCCTGGATAACCAAGAAATGAAGTCTACAAATCACCTCCACCATCTTGACCTCCCAGTGACTCCTGCCGGGCTGCACTTTGGCGTGGTGATGGGGCTTAGCCAAGGGCAGTGCGGGAGGCAGGACGGCTGCCTCTGGGGAGCAGGGCTGGACTCACAGGACGGCCAGGCCTTCTTTGAGCTTTCTCTTATAAGTCTCCGGAGCACTTTGTGCTTCATGACCAAGCAGGATGGCCAGCTCACAGGCTCTGCACAAAGTTCAGAGGAGAATGTTCAAGAAGCTCTGGGGACAGTGTACTGTTTCACAGCCCTCTCCCCGGGGCGAAGAGTACTTTGTGCTCATGAGGACCAATCTCCATATTTTACAGAGAAGGAGATCCAGCCCAGAGGGACAGAAGGGCTCATCCCAGGTCCTGCCACTACCTGGGTCCTTCTTCCTTCCAGGATGAGTTCCCCACTACCCTACCCCAATGACATTGTGACATTTTTCCCCCTTGTTTCCGATGTCCTAGTGCATGTTCCAATTTAATGGGCATCAGGCCCCTCTCCCTTCATGGAGCCCTCAGGACCCACTCTCCCCAGCTGCCTGGGTCTGTTAGAGAGGTCAGAAAGCTTCGAGCAGCAGCTGCTTGGGGAGTTTTCTCAGAGGGAGCATCAGACTTTATAGCTTCTCCAGCCAGGGTCAAGCTCCATGTCCTCCTGCAGCAGTTACCATAAACATAATGACCAGGAGCCCCAGCGGGAGGGCGTGGGGATGGCAAGGGCACACAGACAGGAGCAGAGGGAACACAGGCTGCCCAGAGCTGCCCATCACCCACTCGCACTGCCTACAGTCCTCGCATCCCAGCAACTGAAGTCAGAAGAGGCTGGGGACAGGGTCTCTTCTTTCCCTTTTCCTGACACTTCTGCCCCTTTTCCATAACTCTCCCAATCTCCTTCTAAACAGTCTCTGACCTCAACAAGGAAGAGCCCAAGACATCCATTTTAGCATGAATTTCAGGAGAAAGTGCCTGTGCCTGTGTGTGTGTGTGTGTGTGTGTGAGAGAGAGAGAGAGAGAGAGAAAGAGAGAGGGGGGGGCGGGTGGGCAAGCAAGCTCCTGGATTGGCCAAGCACAGCCCTCCCCTGCATGCAGTTTAGGGGAGAGGGGAGTCGATTTGCATAATATATCCAGAGGCCTCCTGGAGAGAGTCTATGAAGACCTCTACTTCATCATTCCAAAATTCAAAATTAAGGACATCAGTTGACTGCATTAAATTCATCTGAGATAAAAGGGCAAAGCAGGCTCTGAAATAAAACCGCCTTGAAGGAAGAGCATTCTAGACCAATACTCTGATGACGACTGATTCTAAGTTAGCAGGGAAATCAGCCAGAGTCTAGGACAAATTTTCCTGATCCAGAAAAATGGGCAGAGTTCTTGCTGTAGATTAGGAGGACGTGTCCAGCCAGACGGAGACTCATGGCTGCCTGTCACAGCAGTAGGGCTTTTGATGCGCTGGCTGGCTTTTTTGCTCACCTCCCCCTCACAGCAGGTGGGGATGCTCTGAAACCCCTTCAAAGTGCCAGTGGGGCTCCCAGTGTCTGCAAGGTGGCACTTCCAGACTTGGCCTGAGAAGACCCAGGGGGTGGCTTCCCCCGCGCAGTGCCCAGCTTCATTTGGTGCCCTCTGCCATCAGGCCCCTGGGCACTTGCTCCTTCTGAGCTGGGCTCTGTCTTTGCCCAAACTTGCACCATGCTATGTGCCCCACCTCCACCTTCTGTGATGTCGTCATTTCCCTCTCTGCAAACTACAATGATAAGTAAATAGCTGTGTTAGTTCTGGATACTGTGTTATTAGTAAATCACTAGGCCCAGGGGCAGCAGTCCATGTCTACAGGAGACCTGTTGGAGAAGGCCACAGGCACTGACACTTGTTGTCACTCTGAACATGCCAGGCACATGATAAATACTCTGGATTTCTTACTCACAAGAATGCTACAGGCATGATCACACTCCCGTTAAGGATGAGGAAACTGAAAAGACATTTCTGAAGGTCAAAAATCTAATTAGGGCCCTGCTGGCTCTGGCTCTATGGTGCTTTCAGGCACTCCCACCTGAAGGCCTGGTGTACGGGGGTGGGTATGGTTCTCAGGGCCCGTGGTCAGGAAAGGCCACTCTGGAAACGTTTACAGTCAGTTTGAGAGCCAGAAAAACAACACACAGGAAAACTCCCAAAGTACAGCAGGAAAAACAAAGGGGCCACAGACCAGGGAGGCTGTTCACAGAGGAGAGGGTCCCCCACAATGAGATGAGGCCAAAGGCATTTTCCAACTAAGAAAACCAACATCCTTTCTGATCTGCCCACAACTCAGGTGGAGGCAGGAGGCTATGGCAGGAGAGTGGAGGCCAGACGTTGAGGGCCTCAAATACAAGTTAGCCCTCGACCTTCCTGTACCACGTGGATTCATGGATGGTCTTTGAATGAGAGTGGCCCTGCTGAGGCTGATAAGAGCTGGAAGATGTGATGGGGCCAGCTTCTGCTGGTGGAAATTTAAATTGGTATCACAGTGAGATTCTTTTAATGAAAAAACCTCAATGAGCAAGTCAGAAAAGAGACTGGTCAACTAAGAGGCTATTCTTCTGGTTATACATTGCACCATGTCCAAAAGGAACTCCGGAGAGGATATTACCCCCTCTTTATAGATTATAACAAAGATGGGCCCTAGGATGGTGTTTACCTCCATCTCACCCTCCGTCCAGATTAGAGAGAGTTCCCCTCCTCTGAAACCCCTCAGTCCCTGAAAAGTGAAAGTAAGCTATTGCCTCTAAGAATTTGATCGGGAGAATGTGACGTCACCTTGCATTGGAGATGAGCTATGTGAGCTGCCTACTGACATCTTTCACTGGTGAAGCAAGATTCTCAAGAATTCCATAGATAATTTCCTGCAATGTCCTCCGAGTCCACTCAGATCCCTGGAGCCCTGCCATCATGAGTCATTTTCCTTTCCTGAAGCTGGTCTTTCTGCAAACACAACTTGATTTCTCAACCGTACTTCACTCCAGCATTTACTTGGTTTCTATGATGAAAAGGACATGAATTAGAGTCACCGATGTCCTGTCTCGGTTTCTCCCACCGAGTGGAGCCCTGGCTTAGTGGAGAGGGAAGGAGGAGGGAGGGAGCTAAACCACCTCCCAAGCCTGGACAATAAGCCTGAATCTGGATTCATTTGGGAAACATAGTTTACAGTTTGGTATTTCACAGAAAGCCCTGATGCATTGGGCTGGGGCTTGGTTGCTGTGATCACTTCTGTTTTCCTTACAGTTTACAGAGGCGAAGACTGCAAACTCAGCCAGGGTGGCTCTCAAGGCTGGATGCTGTGCGTGGAAGGTACAGGGCACTGAAGAGCCCCAGTAAGCAGACACTAAATGAATGAAGGGGAGACAGAGGTGGGTCTGGGAGGAAATGTTTTCCTTGGCTGGGTCTACACAAGGGCTCTGCAAATTCTCCTGCAGTTGGGGCTGGGAAGGCAGGATGGGGAGACAGGAGGAAGCCAGGGGCAGGAAGCACCGTGAGGGCACGTGGCGTGTGCACTCAACCTGCACACACACAGACATCTTCCAATTTCATTGTTAACAAATTCACCCGAGTTCTTTTCCTAGGATGATTATAATAAAGTAGGTTAAAGATTAATCGATAAATGTTAACCAATTGAGTTAAGTAAATCTGATGGATTTAATTTTGATGACGGTAACTAGATGAATTATGTTAATAGTGCTTACTATTCTGGAGTTAAAGTTATGATTGAGCCTGGACCAAGTGGGTTCCCACTAGCAACTGCAGTCAAGATTTTGATGCCAGGAGAGAGTAGACAAGCCTGTTCCTTACTTAAAAGTTCAATGTCTCCTCCCCAAATTCTTTGAAACCCGAATCTCCAAAGTGATCATATCAGGAAATGAGAGGCGATTAATTTTTATCTAAGGCCATGAGGATAGAACCCCCCTGATGGGGTAAATGTTCTTACAAGAAGAGAAAGATACCAGCTCCCTCATTTACTCTGTCCCTCCCCATCACCTGTGGGAACACCAACCAGGAAGCCATCTGCAAGCCAGGCCTCAGGCTCTCACCAGACCCCAAATCTGCCAGCACCTTGATCTTGGATGTCCTAGTTTACATCACAGTGAGAAAAATAAAGTTTGTTGATCAAGCCACCCAGTCTGTGGCAGTTTGTTATAGCAACCCCAGCTGACCAAGACACTGGCCATTTTTACTTAATAAGTATGTGAATGTGCTCAGCTTCATCAGTCACCAGCAGAGTTCAAGTTAAAATCACAATGAAATAGCACCACAGCCTACAATGTCAAAAACTGTAACTATGGAAAAGAGCAAGTACTGGGGACGGGGGTGGCGGCAGGCAGCAGGGGTGGTCATGCATTGCGGCTTGGGAGGTCTGTTTGGCAGTTCCCAATAAACAGCGACACGGGCACACCCATGGCCCAGCAGCTCCACCCCTGAGGGCGGACCCCTGGGAACAGCACACCTGTCTTTACCCAGAGACATAATAACATGTTTGTAGTTGCACTGTCCACGGTGACCTACAGTGGGGACAGCCCCCATGCTCCTCAATGGGAGATTAATAAATAAATCGTGGCATTTTCACCTAATAGCACACTAGTGAAAGTGAGAACCGACAACCCACAAGCCCATATGGGAGCCAGAAAGACTCTCCCAAATAGAACAGGGAGTGAAAGAAACCAGACCTGAGGCTCTGCCTCCCTCTATGCAGTGCACAAAACCAGGGAAAACCAGCAGACTGCAGGAAGGAGTGTGGGAGTGGGGGATCTGTGCCTGGCAGGGGGCGCCAGGGCTTCCCTGGGCCTCCTGTTCAGTTTCTGGATCATTTATGTCTTTGGTTGCAATGACACATCTGCCTGGTGTACTCGGGATGTGCACTTATCCGTGTGCAGACCCTATTCCAATAAAACATTATAAACTAGACATACAGCGTGTGGGACAAACCTCTGAGCATGACTAGACATTCATGAAAGAGAGTCACTCGTCAACAGAATTCCTTGCCCCAGTCTGGTCATATGCTGGCTGTGTGGCCCTGGTCAGTTACTCCACCCCACACCTTGGCTTCTCCAGGGGGAAAATGTCTAAAAATATCTGTGAACACCCTCAGAGAAACCAAAATGAAAGTTCGCAGAGGAGGAGGACTATTAGAGAGAAGTAATGTTCCTAGGGGAAGATGTAATTTCAATTTGAAGTATTCTGTCCTGGGGGTTCGCTGAGGGCTCATGAGGTTGACAAATTCCCCCTTAAAGCACTCCAACTTCCTCTCCTGGACCCCAACGGGAACCTCTGCTCCTGCACGTGGGCTGGAGAGACGTGTCTGTGTTCTCCCCGTTCCTTGGCCTCCCCGGGCTTCATTTCCAGCCTTTTACTGATGAAGGCTCCAAGCCCCTAATTACCTTGCCTTCCCCTCGGTGCACCCATTAGTTCTCCCGTGAATGCTTTCGCTCATGCATATTTCTCTGGCTTATCGGACCTGAAGCCTGCAATTGAGCACAGTTCTTGCCAGCAATTAGCCTCCCGAGGTTTCTAGGACTTTGAATCAATTAACTCCACGAGGTGTGAAGAGTGCTCCGTCTGCACTGCTCATCCTGGGAGGTTTCCCGAACATCTCACCAACAAATCCCAGGAGCTTCCAAATCTCCCTGGCTAGGGGGGCCCGTCCATACTGTCAGTGAACACGAGCCAGCTGGAACTTCAAACCCATCCTTTCTCTCACAGAGCCACATCCGAATGTGACCTCATGTATTTTTTTTTTATATTTACTTTTTAGTTGTAGTTAGACACCGACCTCATGTATTTTAAAGGTATGAATTTAATAGTTTCACTTTGCTATCTACTGGATCTGTGTCTAATAATTGTGTATTGAGTAAAATAATGGCAGTAATAACAAAGTATCCCAATATTGTGTATTATAGGTCAGAACCTATGTTGTAAATTTAAGATTTCAGAGAGTCAAAGTTCCTGATACTCACAGCTGAAAACCTGACCAGTAGGAAAGCTGATCAGAGTTCCCCTCATGTGTTTATTTATCCACCCGTCCACCCATACTCTTTCATCTATCCATGCATCAGTACCCAGGCAGCACCCAGTCGGCCAATATCCATCCAGCATGCAGGAAGAAGCACTGATCGATCAGGTAGTAGTCCAGGACCATGGACAGCACTCTTACCCTGAGAGATAAGGTTCCAGCTTGAAATGTCCACAACATCCTGGTGAGTTCCTGGCCGCACCCCTTCCACACATACACCCTGGACCTGTAATGACCAAGGGTTTCTTGGTGACAACAGAAATCAACAGGGACCTGTTTAACCCCAAAGGGAGTTCCTAAGAAGGATAATCAAGTTCACCAAATGCAGTGGAGGATGAAAAGTAAGTAAGAGCAGCTGCTGAAGCTAGATTGACACCATACAACAGTCGGATTCCCCTTCAGAGGACACTGCAGCTGCTGCCACCACAAGCATCATTTCGAAACTCACCCTGTGCCCAAGGGTCACTAGCTGCTGCACCAATGTCCCAGGAGGAGCCATGCATCCACTTACCATCCAGTCATCCATCTTCCCATCCATCCACCCATTCACCCATCTATGTATCCACCTACCCATTCATCTATTCATCCATCCACCCTGCCATCTATACATCCATTCATTCATCCACCTATCCACCCATCCATCCATTAGCCTGACCACCCTCCACACACCCACCCACCCTCATATCCCTATACCCACCCATCCATTCACCCATCCATTCCCCCACCCATCCTTCTGTCTATCTTTACATCCACCCATCCATCCATCAACCCACCCATCCGTCCATCCACCCTCCAGCAACTATAGTGCATGTTCTGTGTAAAATTCTGAGATGGTATTGGGGGTTCAGGACTGAGTGGGATTTAGCCCCCCCAAAAAAGAAGCTCATACTCTGCCAGAAACAGGCAACCTTTCCCATGGTACACAGTGACAGGGGCTTAGTCAGCAAAATGCATGAACTGCAGGAGTTTAGGAAAAGTGCAAATTATGTTTTGCCTTATTTGGGGCTAGATAAGGGCAAGAGATGAGAACATGGAAGATTCACAGGGCAGGTGAGACTAAAACTGGGCTCTAGTACTTGAGAAGAGTTGGTCCGTTGGAGAAGAGAGGAACACACTTTGTATGGAGGGAAACCAGGAAGGGATGGGAATATATCTGCACATGGGGATGGCCAGGAATGGCAGGAAATCTAATGACAAGTAAGGAAACCTGACATGGGTCTTCCAGGAGGGTGCTTGACTGAGAAGCCCAGTTGAGGTCTGGTCACCAGGGAGGGCATTTATTTCATGCTGATGCATCTGAACTTTATTCTGAAAACCATGGGTTTTAAGCAGAAGACTTCACAGTCACATGCATTTTTCTGGAAGTTTGAGCAGGTGACTGGGTGGAGGATGGAATTGTCTGGGTCAGATAACAAACAAAAGACAGAGGAGAAGAGCAGAGAGGTCACAGCTCATCATTTCAACACATTACAGGTTGAACCATGTCCTCCCCAAAAGCTATATTGATTGAAGTCCTATCATGAATTCCTTGGGTATGACTTGTTTTTGGAAATAGGGTTTTTGCAGTTGTGACTAGTTAAGTTAGGGTTGGTCATACTGGGTTAAGGTAGACCTTAAATCCAGTGGCTGGTGTCCTTAAAAGAAGGCCACTCCTGGGGAAGAACACCTTGGGAAGAGGAAGGTAGAGACAGGAGTGGTGCATTGCTAGCCAAGGACTTCCGGGACAGTTGGCAGCCACCAGAAGCCAGGAAGGAGAAATGGGTGGATCTTCCCTCTCAGCCCCTCTGGAAGGAGTCAGCCTGGCCTCCAGAGCTATGAGAAAACTTTCTGTGGTTTTAAGCCACTTGCTTTTGGTACTTTGTCAGGAAGCCACAGAAAACCGGCTCATGATGAGAGTATAGACGCAGCCACACATTCTGTGGGATGGGAGCTGGGGAGGGGAGGACTCGGGGGCTTATATGGGAACCATGTGCTGGAACTCCACCGAGGGCAGACTAGGCTCGGTGTGTACAAGCTCTGGAGTTGCTGGGTTCTCGAGATGGTGGGAGGCCTTCCTGTCTCCTTCCCAACCCTCCCCCAACCCATATGCCCCACCACCCAGGGAATCCGAGAGACACAGACCAGGCTGATGGAATATGGTCTCTCATAAGTCAGGAGGACAGACGGAAGCTTCCCATCAGGCTGCCACAGTAGAAGGTGGTCAGGGAAAGCAGGAAGATGCCTCCTGTGGGTCCATGTTTTTCTCTGAAGCTGGCCCAGCAAGGGCCACTTTTCCTTCCTCTTCACTGTGGCAGAGACTGGAAGTGGCCCCTACCACTTGCTTTCTCTTTCTGCCTTAGGGGTTCATCTCTGATTTTTAGGGGGCGCAGGATGCTCGAAATTAGGACTGTACTTCCTAGGCCCTTTTGACATACAGTCACATGATTGATTTCTGAAGATACAGATGCTCTTTGGAACTTTCCAGAAACATCCTCAAAGGTAGAGGTCATGCCCATCTAGGTCCCTCTCCTTTCTTCTGACTAGAATACAGACATGGTGGCTGGAGCCCCAACAACTCTCCTGGGACATGTGGCCACTCAGGCTTGGCAAGGCAGAGGCCGGCAGAAGCCAGAGTTCCTGGTGCCAGGAGCTGCACAGGACCCTGCCATGCCTTCTGTGGTCCTCAGGAGTGAGCTCCTGTCTGACTGGAGCCACCAGGCTCTTGGGTTTCTCACGGGACTGCTGGACCCAGTGCTGCCCAATAAACCTTTCTGCTAGGAAGGAGATAAGAACTTGAACTTCTCCTGTGACTCACCAGCCTCCAGTTGTGCTGAGAAGAAAACTAGAGGGAACTGATGGATGGATGCAGAGAGAGAGGTGAAGAAGCTGGACCCTGGCAAGATCGGAGGAATCAAACGAAAAGATTGATGCCTGCCAAAAGATTCCTGTTACCAGCGCACAACCCAGGTGGAGAAGCAGCCCGAGGGTGAAAATGTCTGGCAGCCTCCTGTGGACCCAGCACCTGATGGCCTGCCGATGAGTTTGCCTTCTGGCCACAGAGGTCCTGCCCTTCCAGAAAGGACACAGAGGAGGGCCAGTGTTTACTGCTCAGCCCAGGACGCGGTTGCTCTGAAGGAGGAGCACGTGGTTGAGGCCTGCAGAGCAGAAGTGACTTGTCCCAGGTCACAGAGGGAGTGGATGTCTGAATGGGGACGTGTACAGATGAGAACGGCCATTGGTCCTTGGACAGCCAGCTGGCTCTGGTTCCTGCAGGGCTCCCTCCTCTGCACAGGGTTCTGCTGCCTCACACTCCCTCCTTCCCACCCTCCCTCATACCTGGTTGCAGGCAATGGAAGCTGAATAACAGGGAAGAGGAGCACATTCAAACACATCTCAGGGAGGGTCACAATAACCCAGCTTGACTTGCAGGAGCAACCCCATTCCAGCCTCAGACTGGCCTGACGAAGAGATTACGCCTGCTGCACCTAGCTCGATAAGGAGACCCTGTGCCATCTTGTGCTTCCAGCTCCAGGGTGAGAGTCCAGCAGGGGCGGGTCAGATTGTCCACATCTAGGTCATAAGCCTGGGGCCAGATTTCAAGGGAGCCTTGGAAGGTGACCTCTGATGTTGACCTCCAGAAAGTGGGACTCAAGTTGTGGGAATCCTGAAAATCTACATGGGCTGTATCTATGTTCCCTAGTCTCTCTTCCTGCTGACATTAGTCATTCCCCAGGATGTGGCTACAGTTTCAGCTCTTTTGACATTTTTTTCTCTTCTTCTTATGTGGCTCTGTTTACAGGGTGTATCAGCAGACCCTGAGACGAGGACTCATGGGCAGGAGGTCATTTCTGGATGTGCCCTCGGGAGAAACTGACAAGGAGAAAGGAAAACAGAATAGGGAAAAAGCCGAGCACAGGTGCAACTACAGGCAAAGTTCTATGAAGCAGATTTGGAATTGTCCCAACCCACGATAAGGAGGCTGTCAGTCATAGACTCAGGGACACTAAGTCCTCAAGCCCTTCTTGATTCCTGAGCCCAGGGAGGCAGAGAGGCTCACATGGACCATGGGCTGTTTTCCAAAGCAGAGTGGCAGATCCTAGCTAGCAAGGGGGCATGCATGATGGAGAAGATCCCAGGGCATCAGGGGGACACAGACAGCACCTGCTCTGGCCATGTGAATGGAGGCTCATGTGCCTAGGGTCATGCATTCATTCACGAGTCTCCCCCTGGACACTTAGATATGAGGTGTCCCCCAAAACATATGTTCAGTGATGAAATGATTGAGTTATGAGAGCTTTGATCTATTCAGTGCATTAATCCCCTGATATGGATTACATGAGTAGTAACTGCAGGCAGTGGCTGGAGGAGTTGGGTCACTGGGGCCAGCCCTTGGAGTTTGAATTTTGTCTCTGGTAAGTTGAACTCTCTGCTTCCTGATGGCCATGTCCTGAACTGCTCTCCTCCTCCACACCCTTCCGCCATGATGCTCTGCTTCCCCTCAGAGCAATGAAGTTGGCCATCTATGGACTGAGACCTCTGAAACTGTGAGCCCCAAATGAACTTCTTCTCCCCTAACTGTTCTTATCAGGCCTTTTGGTCACAACAACCAAAAATCTGACTAAAACAACTGTGCATTCTGTTGGAACAAGGACCACGTCTCTCTCACCACTGCACCTGCTTTGCTGAGCCCACCACAGGTGCCCCCCACAACTGGGAAGGAAGGTCGGGGTGGAGACTTGCTGAAGGCCCTGCACCCCTCCTCTGCAGGTTTCTCCCATCTAGCTGAATCACCCAGGAGCAGCCACCAAATCATAACATGATGATGTTGGCATCTTTAGGCCAAGGGAGAGAGAAGAAAAAAATTAATGAATCAACAACTTTAATAGACTTCTAGGCATCTAACCAGCTCCTTCATTAGTGAGAGAAGCAGACCCTGTAATCGAGGGTATTATTCCCAGAACTCTACACCCAGCTGACAGCGAAGACGTGAAGCTGAACATTTGCCATGAAAAAGCTACAAAGGTTGGAAAAGGCAGGATTTCTGGAAGCCAGGTGGCAGGGGAGGTGCCCAGAGCCTGCCCTCCAGGCACCCAGGGAGCTTGGAGATTCCGCCCCTGCTGCCTACCATGGAGCCTTGGCTGTAGTGAGCCGGCTGCCAGAGGAGGCATCTGAGCAGAGACTGGGAAGGAGCAGGAGGAGCAGGAGGAGCTCAGGAGGGGAAAGCAGGGAACACGGAGGAGAGGGTGCAGGCCTGGTGGTGGGCACATCTCACCCATACCGGGCTGCAGTGATCACGAATACAGGCTCCTCCCAGCCTTGCTCATGGGAGGCCCTCTGTTTTTTCTTCTTTTCCTTTATTTGATCTTCTTTGTGCAGACTAGACTTGGGACCTAGGTGTCCCTGCTTTCCTTCCCTGTGATCCCTTCACTCTAAGGAGCCTCCATGTTGTCAGGGCCCATGAGCTTCGCTGTTCAGTGAGAGCTGACTCACTCCCTGTACCCCTCTTGGAATCCCCAAAACCACATGCAAACATGGGGACTACTATTAGCTGAGCCTGTGTGCCACTTAATCTGGTCAAATGTCTACAATTACCCAGAGGCAGACATTGCTCTTCCCATCTTAAGTGAATTGCTGCACGGCAGCACTGATGCTCATAAAGGGTCAGTAAATGTCTGAGGCCCAGATGGTAGAACTTCATGGGCAACTTGTTATTGAGTGACTCCTTAAACACCTTCTCACTTCCAATTGCCTATCAGACAAGCCACTTGGCAGCGTGAGTCTGAGGCCTGCATCACGACTCAGCTTCTTTCTACCTTCCAGTCATTTTTAACTCATGCCCCGCCACGTGTCTCAGTCCCCTGCATCCTGTGACCTGACCAGCGAGGCTTTCCCTCCCTGAGCACTCGGTTCTCTCACTCTTCTGAAATTTTAAAATCTGCCTCCACCCGAAATGTCCACACTGACTCTCAGCTCTCTCCACCTCTCCAAGCCACTGCACATCGGTGGGAGCAATGCCCCTAAGATGTGAGCGCCCTCCCTTCACCAGGGAGGTGTCACATGAGGGACGATTCTGAGCACCTCCTCAGTCAGTAACCCAGAGTTTGTGAAGCCAAGGTTAGAAATCTGCAGTGCTGATGGATTCCCCAAGTGGCTGTTATGCTCAGTACAATCAGGAACCTGAGTTCAGGAGACTCTGCTCCCTGCAGACACGCTCACTCCTATACCTACCGCCTGGCACAGAGGCTGGCCGTACCTGGGAAATCACCCTCTGAGATCTCAGGACTCTTAGACACAAATGTATTAAACACAGCAGTTGGATGGACAGGTGGATGTGAAGTAGGGGAACAGGTAAGTAGAACTGCTACCTCTTCTAAAATGCCACTGACCCCCAGGCCCCTGTGCCCGAGATCATGCCCTCTCTCCTGCCCAACACCTCCTGTTTGGGTTACTGAGATGTCCTCCTCCTGCCCTGGTTTGTGAGGTTCTGGGGACTCAGAACTTGGGCCTTATTCTTCTCAGTCCCAACACTTAACAGAGGTTCTGGCCTAGAGGGTTTTTGTTTGTTTGGTTGGTTGGTTGGTTGTTTTTTATCTTTGTTTTTCTCTCTCAATAAATGTGCATGACTTGAAGCCATGATTAGGAAACTGTAAACTGAGGAGATGAACACGTGGTATGAGGAGGGACCCGGCTGAAGGAATGGACAAGATGGAAAGGAAAATCCGGGACTTGCCCAGCTTCCTGCACTCGGCACCAGGAAAGTACCTCCCTCCCCACCGGTCCCTGGGCTGGACCCAGGGGGAGCCTCCCAGGGGAGCTGTACTTCAGAGAAGAGGAAGTCAAGGGCTTTAGAAGGCAGGACACTGTGGTGGACAGAGGCATGAGCTTGGGGATGGCACAGCTCTGGTGAGAAGGCAGCTCCCCAAGCATCAGCACCAACTTCGATGCCTCCACCTCTTCATCAGCAAGATGAACCCAGGAACGTCTTCTCGTGGCCTTCACACAGGAGCCTTTGTTTAGAGTGATCTGCACCCTGTTCAGCTCAGGAGAGCCCCCAGCGGATCCTGTAAGCCCTGTAAATGATTAACAGCACCCCTTTCAGTATCAGTGGTCCCCCAGGGAGGGTAGTAAATTATATGGTCGGTCCACCAGGGCCCGCTCCTCCATGTGCTCACTTTCTGCAGGACTGATCCTCTCCCTGAGGCAGCTGGGCTGCCAGCCAGGGCACAGGCTCCTGCCAGCATATGTGGGCTTCACCCCAGGCCCTTCTGCCTAGTGGCTGAGCCAGTTTCTTCAACTGTAAAATGCAAATAATAATGCTCCCCTCTCAGGGTTACTGGAAGGTTGGAGGAAAGGCAGGTGAGGGACAGGTGGGGCAGAGCCCGCCACCAAGAATGCTCAGTCTCCTCTCTCTTCCTCCCTCCTTCCCAGCCCCCCCCCCCCAGGAAAAAGATCAAATGAGAAAGTCCCTTGAAATCTCAAATTGAGTGCTACCACATCTGGAAAGTCCTGGATATTGGGGGGAAATTCCCTGGATATAGATGACAGTGAATTCTAGAACTTCCCCCAAATAATATCAGGGCAGTGACTCAGGTTACAGTCAGCTCTCGTCACACACTGTTACCAGCAAAAGCAGGAGAGAGAGAGAGGAAGAGTTGACCTTGATTTTGGGGAAAAAACTAAAACACTTTTTCTCTCTTTTCTGCTAAATTCTGAGCTGGAGAGATTTAAACTACCCTGTTCTCTGGGTTGAAGCCAACACAGAGAAGAGGGCAGAATGAGGAGAAAGAGAAATATAGGCTATGAACATAATCTGAGATCCTGGATCCAGCTGTGCTTGAAGCTAACCATCATACTGTACTGCCAGAAGAGCTAATGTGTCTTCTGTAGGCTGAAGTATTTTGGAGCTGGTTGGTTTTCTGTCACTTTCAACAACAACAATGAAAAGCCTCTTGACTAATAACCAATTTGAGGGGCTAGGTTCAAGTCAAGGTCATTAGAGAACAGGTGAGCAACTTTGGGGACCATCCTGAACACCTGGGACATATGTTTTTCTTCCAGGTGACTTTGCCTCTTGGGTCCTATACAAGGCAGTGGGAAGGGCCAGACATCATTTAAAGACCAGGAACCGCAGACACCAGCAGGCGGCATAGACCCAGCTAGGCCATGAGAGATCTAAACCATCTCTTTAAACATTGCTATAATTAAACTTTAGGAGGAACTCTCAGGAAGAAATAAATATGAGAGTGTCTGTGTACTGTTGAATCAGAAGCAGTCCCCAGTGTAAATCCAGCTGTAATTTCAATGTAAGCAGAACAAAAATGGGTACTGAGAGTGATGCTCCCTCCTGGAATTCCCCACTGAGGACTGCTGCCCAGGGCCCCAAGTGGAGCCAGGCTGCTCTGGAATGCTGGCACAGCTGGCTTCCTGCACTTTCTACCTGCACCCTCATGCAAAGGTCCTTGGCGGGAGGGCTGGGTGGGCACCCAACACTTAGGGTCTCCATAAGACAAACCTCTCCTCAAACCCAGCTCTGCCATTTCATGCTTCATCACCGTGAGCAGCCAGCTGAACCCACTAGACCATGGCTTCATCCACTCCAAGATGCAGGTAGCAGCACCCCAGAAATATTCTTAAGGCAGTTCCTGGAAAGTAGTGAGCACCCTATAAATATCAGGAATCACTGTGCAACATAAAAAAATGCTTACTTACAATGTTAAATGAAGCAAAACCAAGGTTAACATATTTTAGATACCTTGATTATTAAGAGAAAGCTAACAAAGAAAACAGGAAAATAAAAGCCTAAGCATTAACAAAGCAACTAGAAATAATAAAGCCCACATCCAAGCAATGTTTTTGTGTATATGTGCTGAGAGCCATAGCCCAGTCGGAATGACGCATGGCATTTTTGCCAGAGTGGTTGAGAGGTGATGCCAGCAAGCCATTGAGATGATAATGGTTATGTTAAGCTGTGTATTCAATTGCATATTAGACCCCTGCTGTCCGCCTAGGCCTGCTACTTTGGAGTTCTTGTGGGATTCCCAGAAAGTTCCCATTGGTTGGGGAAGTGCCCGAGGAGGGATTTCCGGAGGAGGGATTTCCGGTTGGAGTGTGGTGTGTCCAGAGAGAAGGCCACGTGCGTGGTGTTCGCGGGAGTGCAGAGAATAAAGGAGTTCCTGTTTTGAACCTTCAAGGCTGTGTGGAGCTCGATTACTTTGTGCCCAGCCAGACTGAGGCATATATGTTGTGTGTGTGTGTGTGTGTGTGTGTCTTCTTCCTTGACTTAAAAAATATGTTAAACAAATTAATAAGGTTTTTATAATGAATTAAACCAAATTTTATCTTCAAGAATTGCTACACCCTTCCTTCCTCTCTGAAGTGGGGAGCTTGCCTAGGACCTAACTTTATGACCCCGCGTGGCTTCCCTGTGGGCAGAGGCAGTGCGTCAGGACTTTATGGACAAGCTGAGGAAAGCTCCAGGTACCTGATATTGTTACCGCTGTTGACCGGTGACGAGTCCTTGCTTCCCCAATGTTGAAGAATAACACCAAAGCACGCCGAGGCAAGGTCAGAGTAGAAATTAGAAGTTTATTAAAGGACAGCAGAAAAGACTTCTCCCGGAGGAAGAAGGGGACCCAAGAGGTGGAATCGGTGAAAGTGCGGTTGTCTCCCCTTTTTATAGTTTTGGTGATGGAATGTAAGGGGGAAGGGTTAGGACACAGGTGGGCCAAAGAAGTAATCTGGGCAGGAAGGACTTCATTATCACTTCTTGGGATGGGCTATCTCCAGCGGTTTCCTAGGTTTCATTAACATTTCTTTGGGGTGGACTTTGGCCTAGGGCCTGACTTCATTAACATCCATGAGTTGTCCTGCGTTTCATTGTCAGCATGGCCTCCATTTTAGATCTTACTCGATATTAGACCCGATTTACCTAACTACACTGACTACCTAACTTTAAATCTGGCTTCAATATCACCACCCCAATTGCACCTGCCCCTCCTGGAGCACTCTGACCTGCACAGGGGACTATGCTGTGACCAGGTGCTATGCCAGTGGAGCGTCACAACAGCTCAAGGTAAGGGCCACGGCCATGGCCACTGTGCAGAGGAGACTGAAACACCAGCAGGCTTTAGCTTGAGACCATACCCTCCCACTCACTGCACCTCTGCTTCCCAAGGGGCCTCTGCAGGGCTTGCAAAGGATGAAAGCAGAGGAGAGGGGCAAGGGTGCTGCAGGGGCACCCCACCACGTGGGCTTGTTGGCCAGGGAGGAGGCTAAATCCTACCTGTAAGGAGAAGTCTTGAAAGGGTGCTTGTGTTTATTTATTTATTTTATTTTGCTGATTGTGTTTGTATTTCCAAAAGCTTCTTCTCATCCCTAGTTAAAGACAGAATGTGAGCCGATACCAGAGGGAAGAAGCCAGAATATTGGGGTACCGAGAGAGAGGAGCTCCCCAACCTTGGTAAATTCTGTGCCCCAAATCCTATGTTCCCAGTGGGCTAATGCACTCCGGCTGCCTCTGCCATACAGCCAGGAGCCCACCTTAGGCCTTGGCATCTGGCCCTGAGTTTCTACACTGGAAATGCTCCCATGGTGCGGTGGCCACACCCAGGTGTACCCAGCCACTTGTTCTGGAGGTTTGTGGAGACAGAGCAGTCTGCATCACAGCACCACATCCTCCCAGAACTAGCATTCCACATGCTGAATGCTTAGCAAGCAAGAAAGGGAGGGACAGAGGAGAAAAGAGGGGAGGGGAGGGAGGGAGAAAAGGTGCCCCCACTTACCCTCAATTCAAAATTCAGATCCCCGCACTGTGGCTCCTCTGCCTCATATTCCTTCCTTCCCTGACCCTCCCTCATCTTTCTTCTCTTCCCTTCTCATCAGCACAAATTGTTTGCATCTTTATGTAAAGCAGCCTCTGCACCTCCCAGACTATGCTCCTTCCCCAGCCGAGGCTCAGGTGCACAGCCCACAGCCTCTGGTCTCAGGCCCACAGCCCACTTCCACTCCTTGCCTCCTCTTGGAGTTTCCTTCTTTATTTCTGAAATTCTCTTTCCAGATCTTTACTTCTCAGATACCAAATTAAGCCTCACCTCCTGGGAGAAGCCTCCTGTGGCCAGGTGGCTGGTGCGGAGCCCTTCCCCCTTGGCTCTCCATCGCTGCAGCCTGAGCTCCTCATTACCCCAGCAGTCCTGTCACCATGGACTGTTTCCTGTCCATCTGATCCTTCAGGACATTATATCTCATGCCTTGTCTGCATGTTAGTGTCCCTGGGACAGTTTAGATAGCCCTGATACCCCTCTCTTGCCCCAAGATACAGTGGATCTGGGGATGACAAACCTCCCTCCCTGCAGGTGATTCCAGTGCCTATCAAGAACCACTGGACTCAACTCCAAGTCTATGAAAACAAGGACTAAGTTTAGATTATCCCTAGATGTATGTCCAACATCCAGTCAGTACTGAGCACTGAGTACTAACTTAGTGTTTACTGTACTATGTATGAATGATGAGTGGGCGGCATCCCTTTTTGGTGCACTGGTGGGAGTGTGTACTCAACCTTCTCTATAATACTTTTACCTCAATCTTCTCCCTAAGATACTGAACCCCCAAACTCAAGGATCCCAACTTCCATCTCTAAATCCTGGTGCCCAGGAACATGCCCACCTCAGTAGGCACTTACTAATTCTTTATCTAGATGGATAAATGAATGCATATCTCACATCTATAAAATGGTGGTGTTGTTTCCTTCCATGTGGACAAGCAGCTGGTGCTTTGTGAACTCTCAGCTTCATGACACATAAAGGATCAACTACCTATTGGCAGAAATCTTCAAATATGAGAACAACATGGTGCAAACCAGAAATCTTAGCCTATAATACAGTAAGGGCAGCAACAAATGACTCTTCCTTTTATCCCATTGAAAAAATCATCTCTGGGGCTGGTTCTTTGTCCTGTTCCTCTTTGTTGGTACAGCTGTGCATGAAGCTGCATTTTAACACAACTGTTTTTCAGTCACTCTGCCCTCAGAAGCTCATAAAGGAGTAAAAGAAGATCATCAGGGTTGTGCATGGATCTGCTCTATTACTACAGCCCCAAATCATCTGTCTCCACTCAGAGGAGGAGCAGAAGGAGCCCAAGGCAAGAGCCAAGAAGACAAGTATCAATGCACTTCCACCATCTTTCCTTGCCTCCATTGGCCCAGCTGCTGGAGCACCCAGTCATGTACTCAGAGAGCTGAAGAATTCTCTGGAAGGTGTGAAAATATCATGTAAAATATCCCTGGATGAATATGGGCCTGATAATGTGCCTGACCCACCCAGAAAACTACATCCAGATTGTTCGTTCCCAATTTTAAAGTCTTTTTGTCATCACTGTAATTCATATGATGGCTCTCAGAGTCTAAAGTTACCAGAAGATTTACAATCAAATCAGCAGTCGACTGCTCTGTCCACAGAAAGTAACCAATTTCACTTTCTTAGCCATATGCTCTGCATTCACTCCACATATTAAATTTTTACCCAAAATGTTTATACTATCATTCTTAATATCTCAGTATATTACCTAAACCTATTAGATAAAATGCAAGTTATCATTGTTACACTGCCCCTACATAACCTCTTACTTGGATTCTCCCCTCCCTTCATTATATTTCTATCACAAGTATTAATTAAATCAGCATTCTGTGTTATGCTCTGATGATCTAAGTATGTTCAGAGCTGAGCCAAGTCATGAACTTAGAATGCAGGATTTTTTTCAATATTTACTTTTTTTATTTCCCCAGGGAGTTATAAATCACATCAATTTTAGCTGTTGGTACAGGACTTTGCTTAGTTCTCTATGTTCTTAACTCCTGGTAGCCACTGATCTGTTCTCCATTCCTATATTTTTTTTTCAAGAATGCTCTCTAAGCAGAACTGTATAATTCGTCCTTTGGAATTGGCTTTTTTTATTGGGCATAATTCTGTGGAGATTCTGTAGGGTACTTGGCACGACGGTGTTCATTCCCTTACTGCTGACGAATACTCCTTGGCATGGTTGGACCTCCTTGGGTTCAACTTGCATTCTGGGTAAGGAATCTTTCAGTTTTTGAAAATCGGACCACTTCTTCTATGTCTCCGTGGTTTCTGGTGAGAAACACCAAACTGTCACATGAATTACTTCTCATTCTGAATAAGGCGTCTGCTTTGAAGACCCTTTCCTTTGTCTTTAGATTTTAGAAGCTCATCGTGCTGAGTGTCGGAGAGGAATTTTGAATTTGGGGTTTATTCTGTTGGTGGTTCCCTCTCCTTCTTGGTTTTTAGGTTTATTTCTCTTGCAGAATTCGGGAAGTTCACAGCCATTAACCCTCGAGGACTGTTCTGCCCCTCCTTCTGGGACGGTGACTCAGGAATGTCGGATCTCTCCTTGGCTACAGGGGCCCCTGCTTCGCTTTTCCTTCTCATGGGTCCTCTTCCTCTCCACTGTTCTGATGGGGCGGGTTCTGTGGTTCTGGTTCTGTGGTTCTGTCTTCTAAGCCTCTGAATCTGTCTCTTCCATCCTGCTGTGGAGCTCATCCACTGATCCTTTCTTATTTATTTATTTTTGTCAGTCCTAAAAGTTCTAAATTTCCATTTGGTTCCTCATTATAGCTTCTATATATTTCTAATTTTAAAAATTCACGAGGCTTCCTACCTCTTCATTCATTACTAGAGTGTCTCTCATTATTTGTTGACACTTTTTTATATCGTGGCTGCTTTAAAAATTGTCCCGTCCGGCAGGACACATCAACGTGGGCAGCGAACCTAGATGGGGAGGAATGAAGGGACAAGAGACACGAAAGGTGACAGCAAGACAAAAGTTCTGATCAAGCTGCAAACTTTTATTGTTCACACAGGGGTATTTATATGGTGGGGATGGGGAAGCTCTCTTATCGGCAGTTGCTGGATGTCTGCACAAGGTGAGATAACCGCAGGATGTTTCAGGAAGATAGGTTTCAGGAAGATAGGTGGCCTCAGGATGTCTCAGGTGAGATAAGTAGCTGCAGGATGCCTCCCAGGCAGGATGTCTCCCAGGGGGCTGTCAGGCTAATCTTTGAAGGAGAATTTCCTTCTAGTCCCTGACATCTCCCACTTTCTTATATAAAATATTTGACCATACCTTACCGGCCATGTTTTTAGGGGGTGATAGAGGCTCTGTTCCTCTAGAAGGCCTTAGAATATCTCCTGATCTGAGCGAGCATCTTCACTAGGAGATTTCGTGGTGGCCTTGGCATGTTTTTGGAGGAGACGGCTTTGAGGGGGGAGCATGCCAACCGCCATGCACCAGAGCGTGTCACTCAGAGGTCTTGGGTTTTGGGATCCGTGGATCCATCCTCCTGCAGTCCTTCCTGCACCCTCTGTCATTATGGCCTAACGTCCTCACTCCATGGGTGCATCCTCCCCCAAGCGGAGGGGCCCATGGAGGAGCGAACCCTTATGGCAAGGGCAGAAGATGGTTGGTCAGAGCTGTTACTTATACTTTTATATAAGAAAGAGAGATCTGTGGGGTTGTAAACTTAAGAAATAAGCCTGAGAGAAGGGTAGAACATCCTTTTAAATGTTGGCAGCGCGGTCTTCCATCTCCAAACGGTGATAGTGGACCTGTATGGGCTTAGAGGCCAAAATATTAATCTGTTCTTTAATAAATTGTACCAGCCTGTTTATAATGCAGGGTCCTATGGACACCATTAAAAGCAAACCCAACAAAGGGCCTAATAAGGGAAGAAGGTAGGGTAAAAATCCATTAAGCCCAGTCCAGAGGGGATTTTCAAATAGTTCCCTTCTTCTCTTTTCTAGATCTTCTTGAAGCTGCTTAATTTTAGTGCGTACTATGCCTGATTTATTGGCATAAAAGCAGCATCTTTCCCCTAAGGCCAAGCAAATACCTCCCTGGTTAGCTGTCAGCAAATCTAAGCCTCGTCTGTTTTGAAGGACCACTTCTGCCAGGGAATCTATTTGGTCCTGTAAATCTTTAATAGTTCCTGATAGAGTTTGTACATCATCTATAAGTTGTTGAGATAGGCGACGGTAAGAGTGTATAGCCGTGCCTAAGCCAGCTGTACCTGTGCCCACAGCAGCTGTTATTCCAAGGCTGGCAAGGAGTGGTAAGGCCTGTATTGCCCGCCTGTGTCTTTTGACTAAGGTGTCTAGGCTAGGAATGGGTAGAGGTTCATCTCCTGGGACAATAGTTATATCAGGGAGTAATAAGGCAAGAACACAGCCACCGGTCCAATTCGCTGGAAGCCTGGGGAAGGCTGAGTTTCCTCCACACATAAAAACTGTGCCATTGGGGGGACAAAGAGATGGGGTGGGTGAGGAATAATTTTTTACTGTTGAGCAATTTCCAAAGGAAGTAACTCCAACATCAATATCATAGGTATTATTCTGCATCGCGCCTAAAAGACATGATGTAAAAGTGCCTATAGGCTGTACTTTAAAAGGAAATCCAGGTTGGCATGTATTATCACTGTCTATGATAGAATTAATAGGAACTGCCATAGGCATGATTGCCCCTGTTGTCATGCAGAGCCAGCAATCACCAGCAAGGGTGGGGTTGGAATTATTAAGCAAGGAGAAGGTAGTTTCCAAAATATCTAATGTATTGGTATCTAAATCTGGGAGCTGGGATTTAGGCAGCATTAAGGGGTGATATGTGAGCTCAGGGATTTGGGGTTTCAAAAGTTTGATTATCTGAAGATGCTTCACAGCATCAGTGGGTCCTCCACCATCAGAGACCCCTGTAGGGGCCTTAATGGGCCAGCAGGAGGGTTTACTGACAGTGCCTTGGCACCCAGCTGACTGTAACTTGGTATATATGCCTTCTCCTCCCCGGTCAAAGAGGAGGGGGGTATAATGAATAGTGGTCCCCTCTGCTGCATGAGTTTTAGTTAGGGTGGCTTCAAAAAATTGTTCTCCCTGCTTGTTAACACAAATTGAGGCTGACGCATAACAAGAGACATGCATCGCCTGGGTATGCATACAAGTTGCAGAACAATTTTGGAGAGCTTTACTTGTACTGGGGGGAATAATCTTTGGCTTGTTAACACATACCCATTCAGGCTGATGAACTCAACCTCGGCATGGAGGTAAGCCACCTTAGTCAAGCAGTCAGCAATCTGGGTCCAACTAGTGGGAGCCTGAGTCCAAGATCCTCCCCTGCATTCGCAGGGGGGGCCAAAAAGGTACTCCCTGATGTTGGAAGGTGGAGGGCTAAGGCCTCCGTATACAAACCTGTTCAGCAGAAGTGCCTTAAGCAGGATCCTCACACAGATTGTTGGCTGCATCTGCAAAAGAGGAAAATTTGTCCTCAGGGGGAGGGTCTCCGTCCCTGGGTTGAGATAAGTCATTAACCTGTTTAACCAGGCGTTCTGGTAACCATCTTGGGGCTGCTTGCTCTTGGTCCAAAACACAAGCTGAGCCTCGTCCCCAGATGAGAACAGGATCTGGGCCTTTCCATTTATTTGTAAGGGGATCGCGCCACATTACAGGTGGGCGAACAGAATTGGACTAGGGATGCCAGTGTCTGTCTGCGGCCGAATGGCCTTCACTGTCTAGGGTAAGAAAATTAAGGGCAAATAATGCATGGTTAAGGCGATCCCAAAATCTATATTTTAGAATATTATCCTTTAAATAGGTATCTCTTAATTGTCTTTAAAAAATATGATTAAGGTTATTTCCTGTGTAGGGAGCAGTATATAAATCTTACTGTATTTTTTATGGACAATAGATCTAGTCAGAGAACTTATATAATATCAATGAATTTTTTTAAGTTTGTAACCTTCATTGTTTAAAATTAATACAACTTTAATTTGGAGAACCTTAGTCTTAATAAAATGTGTTGTTTTTTTTTTTTTTAATTTTATGATTATCTAACAAACAAAATATGTAAAAATTAGTATCTCAGTGTCTTAGAATCAATTGATTTTAGTCTCTAAGGACAATTGTTAAAATCGGATTTAAGTTAGTAGTTCAATATACTTAATGTTTAATCAACAATGTGAATTTATTTACCAAAACTAATCTTTGTCTTAAACAGTAAGAATTATTAGGCAATAAGGATCTTACTTTAAAGAAATAAACTTACATTTTAATAGGTTGTTTATCATGTCAAAATATGGACAAAATCTTAGCTCACATTAGTATAGTTAAACTAGGAAAAATAGCCTGAAATACCCTTAAATTAATTATAGTCAGTTTAGTATATATAAATCTCTTTTTTAATCTTTCTAACTTTTTACATCATCTGTTTAGATAACAATATAAAAATCTTTTTTACTTAGGAAAATACTTTTATCATTGAAATATGAATATAAAGACCTTGTTTTACCCAAAGATGATTTCTTTCTTTTTAGGATCCATGTGTGCTTTTTCTTTGTTGAAGCATCCTTTTCTTTTAGAAAAATTTTTTTGTTATACTTGGAACAATTTCTGAAAACCTTAGAATCTATAAACAAATTATTGTACTTTGATAAGAAATATCAATGAAAATATAGTTAAAATCCTTAGATATTTTGTAGACATAATTATAATTATCATCTTATGAGTTTGAACAGTAACTTTGAGAATTAGAAACTACTTGAAGATTGTATTTTCACTTAAAAGCAAATTTATAGTAAACACATTTATCTCAAATATCTGTAACTGAAAAGGCAGAGTATCTGATAAATGTAAATACAAAACATAAATTATGGGTTTTCTGTTGAAGAAAAACAATTAGGCAAATATATATTAACTAATCAATTAGGCATGTGCTAATTATTTTATAGATTAACAAATATAGGTTATCTAAATATCTTAAAAATATATATATTAAGAATAAGAACATAACTTATAATTGTATTAATTTTATGTAACCACGTGGTCTTAAAATATTTGGATCCATTTTAATTTATTTTTAACTAGGAGTGCACTCTTCTATGTGACGTCACTTGATTAACTGAAATAAAATCCTTGTTGAGTATACATATTTATTTTTTATAGTTAGGAATGAGAATAAGGATTTTTTGGTCATCACAGGAACATTGCCGGCTTTGTTCCTGTGGTGAGCAAATGCATCCTCATAACCTCCAAAATTAAAAGTAAAATATAAAGAAGCATGTTTGATATCTCTCATCAATAGAACATTATTTAGTAACACATCTATAGAGAAAAGTCAGGTTATTTAACTCAGAACTAACTTAAATTTAGGGCTGCAACATAGAAACCTGTGGAATTAAATTTTGCCTGAAAAAGATATCTTTCGTTAGCATTTACAGGTAGGCATTCTTAAAAATACAGGTTCTGAACAGCTCCGCTAGAAATCTGAAACACAGTAGTACAGATTAGTGGCTGGAAGGCGGGACTAGAAGTCCTGTCTGAGTGACTGTGGAAGAACCAATCGGAAGCCCGCGAAAGTGTGGGAGGTGGGACCAGGAAGCCCGCTCTTCTGGCCAGGCGCCCCATGGTTACCATGGTGATGCAAACAACATGGAGTCCGCTGCCCATTTTCGGGGCAAAAGTTCCCCAAGTTTTCCTAGCCGATTGCATTTTGTTTGATTTTGTCTGCATTTTCCCCCACCTGGACAAGATCTTACTGCGGTAGCAGCTTGTTCTGTCTCTGCTGACCTGCGGTTGCAGCTCGTGTACATCCTGCATTTTTTTTCTGTGGCACGTGGGTGCTCCAAAGGTTTTTTAGCAGCAAACGCTAGCATTACCATCAGATCTTAAGTTAGTCTGTGTTTGGCATTTAGGTCAAGTAATTCAAGGGTTAAAAGCATTGTTGGCCGCAGGGGCTAGGACCCCATAGCGAGCAGCAGCGGCTAAAGTCTCTTGTCCCCAGCGGCTGAGTTATAGCCATTCTGATTCATAGGACAATCATGTAGTAAAAAGGTCCGTACATACTTTCTGAGTATTGACAAAAACAGTAGAAAATTGAAACTTATTTCTCTCCAGGTAAACATCACATTTTCTCTCCCTTTTTCTCACTCTCCTAGTGCAAACTTCTAGAACATAAAGGCCAAAAAATCTTTTTTTTTTTTTTTTTTAAGCTTTTTTTTTTTTTTTTTTTTTTAATTAATTAGGTTCCAGTAAGAAAAGGTGGGAACAGGCACCTTTTCTGGGCCAAAGGATTCATAATAATCTTTTAAACAGTCTCCTACTCTAAGCCATCTTTTACCATCGATGGTCCCTTCAAGGGGAAACCATGGACACAATTCTCCTATGTATGAAAAGAATAATTTTAAGTCCTTTTTCTTAACACACGACCCCCCGTGTCTTGAGGGCCTCCTTGAGGCCTGACAAAAACAACTCATGTGACGAAACTGCTTGTCCCATGGTGGGTCACTCACCTTGCGTCGTCCTCTCTCTCCTCCTGGATCTGTCTCTCGGTTGTGTCTGCCGAGGCGATCGCGCGCTCCCGCTTGGCCAAGTCTTCCCGGAGGACGGCGTTCCCCCTCAGTCAAAGGCTCCAGCCCCACACTGGGCGCCAAATGTCCCGTCCGGCAGGACACATCAACGTGGGCAGCGAACCTAGATGGGGAGGAATGAAGGGACAAGAGACACGAAAGGTGACAGCAAGACAAAAGTTCTGATCAAGCTGCAAACTTTTATTGTTCACACAGGGGTATTTATATGGTGGGGATGGGGAAGCTCTCTTATCGGCAGTTGCTGGATGTCTGCACAAGGTGAGATAACCGCAGGATGTTTCAGGAAGATAGGTTTCAGGAAGATAGGTGGCCTCAGGATGTCTCAGGTGAGATAAGTAGCTGCAGGATGCCTCCCAGGCAGGATGTCTCCCAGGGGGCTGTCAGGCTAATCTTTGAAGGAGAATTTCCTTCTAGTCCCTGACAAAAAATCTTTATCAGGTAATTCTAACATCTGTCATATCATTATCATATTGTTGACATCTGTCTTGTATTTCACTTTGTTTGAGACTTTCCTGGCTCTGGGTATTGAGAGCAGAGATGGAAACATGTTCGGCAGACAGGGTTAAGTCCCCCACCCCAGCCTGGGAGTTTACAAATGGAGTAGACAGCTGGTGACCTGTGACTCCACTGAGCCTAAAGGTCTGCCCCAGAATCCTGAGCCAGTCCCTGGAGCAAAGCAGCACACGATCAAACCCTGGTTGAACAGGGGCTCATGAACACCCGGTGTCCTGGTGTGACTGGACTCAAAGACCACTCCCTGAAAACCTCCAGCCTATGGACTTCACAGTCACCCAACTCCCCTCTAACAATATCACACAAACCCCTGGACAACAGATACCCAGGACAACCCTGTCTCGGGACCCCTCTCCCTGTGGGAGCTCCACTTTCTTTCTGTTTAATACTTTTGTTACTTTGCTCTCACCCTTCCTGTCTGTGGATCTCATTCTTCAGATTCACAAGACAGAACCAATAAATCCTTATGTCTCAGTAAGATGACTGATTTTTCATTGATCCCTGGACATTTTCGCATTATGTTTTACGAGTTTGGATCTGATTTAAACCTTCTGTTTTAGCTGGCCTTTTTAGACATTGCTCTAGCAGGGGACAGAGGGGCTGCCACCCCATTCCTGCCAGTGGAGTAGAAGTGTGCTGGTCTGGCATGGGGCTCCAGCTCCCCACAAGACCTCAACTGACACTACCAAGTGGTCGCCTCCTCGCTGCTGGCAATGGTGCGAGTCCCAGCTTCCTTGGGCACTGTCTCTCCTCCCAGGAAAGAGGAGAGGGCTTCATTACTGCTGTCTGGGAGGGGGCGTCTGGGCTGCCCACCTGATGTCCATTGGCACCTTGGGGGACACAGGAGGTGTGTTACTGCCCAGTAGGGATGTAAGCCCCACTTCGACCACCACAGGCTCACGAGGTGGAGTCTGGGGTCCCACTAAGCCCTTGTAGCATGGGGGTCATGGGCCATGGCTTTTTCTGTGGTGCCTAGCTAGAGGGGGGTGCTCATGTCTGAACATCTGTGTCTTTCCAGGCTGCCTCTCTCTGATCCCTTGCTAGGAGAGCAGACATTTTTGGAGAAGGGGGGGTTCTTTATCCACACTCCCTGGGGTTTTGGAGTTGTCAGTCTTTTTGAGTCTGGGCTGTACAAGGCAGCAGGCAAACTTGGGAGCTCCCTACCATGGCTCTACTAGGTCCCGAGTCGCTGGTGATCTGCACCTCCCACTCCACCTTGCAAGCTTCATAGGTCTGCCTCACACACGCTGCCCAGGGTCTCAGTTGCTCCCAGTGAAGGAACAGGGGCACTTCTACTCCATCTCCCTGGAGGGAGACATACTCACTTTTTAAAAAATTCCTCTCCTCTTTACCTGGCTCTCCATCAGGTGTCAGGCTTCTTAGATTGATCTCTCAACCTACTGCCTTTCTTCTTCTATTCCCCATACGTATTATCTTTCCGTGAACTTTCTAATTTCCCGTTTAATCTCGTGACTCTTCTCCTGAATGTCTTAACCCTTGCCATCATGCCTTTCATTTACAACATTTCCTAAATTCTACCGCTGTCCATTCCTGTATCATAGATGCACTATTTGCACTATTCTTTTTTTTCTCTTTGGGAATATGAATGCTTATTTTGAAGTTTTCTTGTGACTTTCATTGTTCCTACTCCCTCTGAGTTACATGGGGGGTGGGGTGGGGGGAGGGGACTGAGCCAGTGCCTGACTCAGCACAGGCTCTGCCCTGAGCCCCCTTCAGCCCTTGGGCCACCTGCCCTGCCCCCTGTCCTGGTGGGGGTTTTCTTCAAGTGATTCCACTGCGTCTGAACATGTCTAAGAGGAAGTCACCAAAACACCGAGAGGGCTCCTGGGTCTGGCAGGGCTTGTCCATGGCTGTTTCACTCATTGTGGGATGACTGGCAGAGTTCCAGAAGTTTCTTGGGAAATGGGAGATTAGGGTATCACAGGTGTTTTTTCAGCAGCTGCTCCATCTCTCGAACCTTCTTAAGAGGTGGGAGAGTCGGGTTCTCTTATTGGTTTCCCTGCTCTCTGTGCAGAGCAAACTGTCTCTTTCCAGGAGGCAGGGAACACTCCTGCGTGGGGTGAGGATGGCATCTGGGGAGAGACACCCTGTCCTCACGCAGACTTACAAGTCCCCTGTTTTCAGTGTCACCATGTTCTGTGCCCGGGCCTCTAATTCTAGAGCATGCCTGAGTTTCAGAGGAGGCAGAGCAGCCTGGACTTCGTCCCCTGACCCTCAGGAGTGGCCTGGCTTTGCTTTCAAGTTGCACACATCTAGACGTGTGTCATCCACATCAGCACCTATGCTGTTTGTTCTGTTGATTTGTGTTTATTTCTTTACTTTTGTTTTCAGAGTTTGAGGAAAGGCGAGGTAGATGTGCATGGAGTTCCCTGAAAAAAAAGGTGTTCTTGCTCCTTCCCCACGTTGCCATTCACGAATCCATTGTTAAAGTGACACAAGGCAAAGTAGAAGTTACTGTTTATGGTCATTTCACGAGATGTGGCATTTGAGCATCAAAGAGACAAGTCACACAACTCCAGAGTTTCCTCGGCTTCTGTTGTTCCTTGTCCAAAATGCCTTGAGTAGGCTACCTCCTGTAGATCCTGTGACCACAGAAGTCATCAGACCATGCCAGGAGTGGGGGGGGTGGACACTAAATACCAAGTCCAATGTGCTGATATCCCAACAGCGTTAACAATCACAGATGTGATATTCTTGCAGAAGGTTGAGGCATCTTAAAAAAATAAAATAAAATAAATAAAAAACAGTGTTTTGGGGTGGGCATCTGTGAAAATAAACTATGTTGCAATGACCAGGGGACCAGGCAGGTGTGTTTCTGCTGTCGCTGGGATTGCTGTGGGGCAATCAGTTGGCCCAGATTTGCTGACCCTTGGGGAGTGGCAACTTGCAGGTGCCTCAGCCTTCATGGGATAAAGGAAGGGGAGGTAGCAGGGCAGGCGAGACCCTGACCCTGGGCCCAGGCAGACAGAGCTCCTGTCCCCAATGCTACCTGTTCCCAGCTATGTGGCCTTGGGCAAATTTTTAAACCTCCCTGGGTCTGATTTGTTTGCCTACAACCTGAGGGGTGTGAGGCTTTCCCTTTAGAGATGCTAAGAGGATTAGAGAAAATCTCACATTCCCCGCAGAGTCTAAAGATGACCTTCTAGTCCCCTGATTCATTCAGTGAAGTCCCCAGACACCCCCTCAGGCAGACCTCACAAGCTGGAGACAAGAATAAAATCTCAAAGTCCTAAAAGTCACAGGGCCCGGGGAAGAGGACTTTTGCATTTTAAAAAAAATCTATATTTTTCATTAATTTTTCTAATAAAATGAAAGCCTTGAGGAAGAGTGAAGGGAACTGGCTCCTTGACCCAGTGAGAGGGCTTTGGTGGGTCTCATAGCTGCTTCCAGGCATAGGAAGGAACCTTTGGCCAAAGATGACCACCAGCAGTAACTGGCCTGGAAAACCGCTGGGACCATCACCAAGAAAGCCAGAGCAGAGGGAAGAGGAATGGCAACCCCAGGAGGTGGGTGGAGCCGGAGGAAGCAGCCTAACACCATCCCTCCTACCCACTTCGGTGGATTCTCACCGGGCTCCTCGGGCCAGGACCCTGCATCCCCACCACACTGAACCAGCCTGCACACCACTCTCCTTCCCTGTCCAGCCTCCACCTGGCCCTGCCCTCCTCACCTTTCAGGTGAGCCTGGTCACCATCCCCGGGTCCTTGGCTTCTGAAGAGCCCTTGTGCTCACCTGGTCCTCACAAGACCTGCCACCGTGCCTTTGACTCGGCGTGTTTCTCCTGCGTGCCGAGGGGTTGGTTTTCTGGGGGAAACACCCATATCCTGAGCAATAGGCTCTTAACCACTGAGTCTTGCCTGGCCTTTCTGTGTGAGACACAATTGGTCTCACTAAGTTGCTTAGGGCCTCACTAGGTTGCTGAAGCTGGATTCTAACATTCTCCTGCCTCAGCCTGCCTAGCTGCTGGGACATAGATATTTTTTAAAATTGGTTCCTCTAAGACTTTTGGATTCCTGGATTGCAGGAGTGGTGGAGGGGAAGGAAAGGGGACTTGGCATAATCTTTCAAGTGAGTTGTCACCTCCCTTGCAGAATTTTCCACCATGCCTCACACACATCCCCCTCTGCCGCAAGCCCCCAGAACAACCCATGGAGTTCCTGCTCAGTGCCTGCCCTCTCGGCTTCCTAGAAAGCTCACGCCACCCTCGCATTCACCAGCCTTCCTTCCCTGTTGGCCTGGGCCCCTCTCACTTCCTGAGCCCACCATGCTCAGCCCCCTATTCCTTTCGTTTACTCTACCAGGCCTCTGATTGCTCCCAGGGGAGGTTCCTTTTCTAACTAGTCTTACCTTGGATGCAAGGTGCTTTGCTTAGAGTACTTTGTTGCTCGCTCAATTTTTGTTGCTATTGCATAGAGAATCCCAAAACCCTACAACATTAGGACTGAGGGAGATTGCCTTCAAGGAAAAGCACAGGATTTAAAGCCACAGAGAGGTGCACCTAAGCTCTGACCCTGTCACACGTGCGCCCTGTGATTTCTCCGCTGTTGAACTAGAGGTAGAGCTTGGATTATGGATCAGCACTACTGCCCCATTGATGTGGGAGTGGGTTGTGTATCTCCCTCCGTCTGACGGAATATGAGCAGAAAAGGTGGTGGACCAGTGCCAAGGCCAGAGGTTATGAGACTGTCTCACAGTTACCTTTTAACTTTCAGGGAGCTTCAATCTGCCCCCTTGGAAGTACATGCCCCAGACAGCCACCACGCTCTCTGTGTGGTCTCAGAATGAGACACAGAGGGGAAACCACTGCTCCGAGGAGGACAAAGTCCCAGAGTCACCTGCCACCTCACACCTGAGCGCAGCACCAGCCAGCCCAGACAAGCACGGTCAAGTAGCTTCTGGTGCACACTTCGATTCCCTCATTGTGGCCTTTCCTGAAGGCAAACGACACGGGGAAGATCTCATTTTCAAACATGTAACTCAGAGGTTCGAGGCTGTGGGCCAGGACCCTGCCTTCTCTGTTTCTGCTCTTCATCTCTAAAATGCAGACACCGAACTGTGTTGTCCAAAGCTAACATGAGGTACTGCATGGGAAGCATTTAGAACATGCTCTTTATTGTAAAATATTAGAAACTATCAGCTCTCATCAGAATAGTGTTGCATGTTACCTATCGCCAGAACAAATTACCCCAAAACGGAGCGGCTGGAAACAGCCCACACTTGTTATCTTGGTTTCTGAAGGTCAGGAATCGAAAAGTCCTCAGCTGTGTGGACTTGGCTCAGGGTCTTCCCCAGACCGTAGTCAGGGTGCCAGCTGTGGCTATGGTCAACTCAAGTCTGGACTCTGGCAGGGCCTGCTTCCACCTCCCTCATGGGCTGCTGCCGGTCAGGTCCTCCTGGCTGTCTCATAGCTTCTCCGACAGGCGTCCCTGACGCATAGTGAAATAAATGACACAAAGTGCACATATGGTATTCGGCACGAAGGATGATGAAAAATAAATGATGGCATCATTATTGTATTGTGTGTGGCTCTTGGTTGCAGCTAAATGTAATTGCATTTTCTTGGCATATTTTTTCCTAAAGAATTGGCTTGTCTGAGCAACTGGCCAATCTGTTAGACCGGGAAACAAATGCTTCATCTGCTCCCAGTTGCTTAGACCTTAGGAGTAGAGATAAAATCCAGAGGCTGATGTCTGGAGCCCTCAGAAGACCCTGAATTTGTACCATCTTGGGCCCCAGCTGCAGTGCTTCTGGAAGCCCCAGGCTACATGACCTCCATTCCCCAAGGTTGCACCCCATCCTCCAGTAAGGAGGCCAGGAGGACAAGGAGGCCCATCCCCCGAGTCCTGACTGTTTTAGGCTTAACACTGAAGGAAGTGCACTCGCTGGCCTTTGATATTTGTAAGGCATTTCTCACACTCTGGCAGCCTGAGGCCATGGCCAAATTTGAAGAACGAAGTCAATTTATTGAACTAGACATTAGGAGGGGCTTTACATTCAGCTCCAGATAAAGATCAAATATTGGCTTTTGAGGGGAAAAATGAAATATTTTGCCCTTTACCTATGAAAAAATAGCAATTTGTGTAGAGTTCTCCTGACCCAGGGGGAATTCATCTGATCCTAAGAACTTGGGTTTGGAGTGGAGTTTGGACCAGTTCTGGTCCTCGGGATTGTTACTTCAGTCCACATCTGCAGCAGCAGAGGGTCTGGGTCTAGGTGGAGGGACCACAGAGCATCTGAAAGGCCACCGGAACCGCCAGCATCTGTCCTGGTGTCTGAGTTTGCACCACCTGAGAGTCTTTCTCTCCAGAGAGTGCATGGTTTGGGGGACAGAATGCAGGAAGAGACAGAGGAATAAGTCATAGCTCTGTGTCACGAGCCGTCCACTGCTGTGTGTGGACTATGTGGTGGATTGTGGCACATTGTAGTCTAGTGAGGGGAGAGTCTGACATTGGGAACTTCCCGTGGCACCCCCAAACTCCCACAGGGATTGACCACCTGATGCAGGTGAACTTCCTCCTCAAGCTCTGCCAAAGATCCCACACAACACCTGAGATGGGTGTGACTTGAGAAGATGCCAATCAACCTGCTGACTACTAGTCATCACGAAGCAAGACTCCGCCCTTGAAACCTTATCCCTGCCTTTCATGTACCCCCTAAATAAATCACCAGAGCCATCTTTCTTTTATCTAGTTCCAGCGCCCCATGTGGACTAGACCTATCAGGGACTTTGCTTTTGTAAATAAATTTCTGACTATTTGTGTTTTGTTATTCACTAATTATTTGAGACTTTAAGTTTTAGGGTGGCTTGCATCCTCCTGGGCAGGAAGAAGAACTCTCCAAAGAGACGCTGGCCATCTCCCCTGTTAGCTCTGGTGGATCTTTTGTTTGGTTGCCTCATCTGATAGAGTGGTGATAATCTTCGCATCACAGAACCATTGGTGAAAATGCACTTAAAAATATTTTGTAAAGGAGGGGATTGATTCAGCAGTTAGCCAGCATTTTAAATTGTATCTTTGTACCTACAGCATTTCTGGGAAGGGTTAGGACCCTATCGCTCTTTTGCAAAAAAGAAAACAGGGGCTTAGAGAAGGAACCTGCACTTTCCCAATAACCTGTCCTTCGTGTGGTTGCTTATGTTGCTAGCGCTACTGGATCCAGTCATCACGTTTCTGGGAATTAACAATAGAAATACAAATATTACCATTTAGTCACCTTGGGATTTTCCCTGGCTTCGATTATTTTTGTCAATTTTTATTAAGAATCAAACCCCAAAATCATGTACTATAACTTTTGCATCTACTATGAAAGTGTTATTTAATATATTATGAAACATGGCAAGAAATGCATCTTACATACAGTACCAGATAAGGCGTTCCTTAAGAACATCGTGCAAGAATCAAGTTGTGCTCCCTCAGCAACTGCTGACCTTTCTTCTACCAGGTAATGGGAACAGTTCAACCTACCACATTGTCTCTTTTACCTCCAACACCAAAATAAATAAATACATAAATACCAATCACATTTACTCTTAATGTAAAAGGCTATTTGCTCTTTTTTTTTCCATTCATTAACCATTTTCTCAAAAAAAGAAGAAAGATACAATCTGAATTACTTTTTTAAATGAGCAGTTTCCATCAAAGGAACCACTTTCCTAGCACCATTGCTGGCTTTGGAGATGGAGGGGCCACATGTCATCACTATTCCTTACATAGTTTTCTGTTGTTGTTCAATTCCCACAAAGTTAGTTGCTGAAAACAAGACACTTTTATTATCTTGCACTTCTGTAAGCCAGACTCGTAGGCAGGCTCATAAGGCTGTCTGCTTGGGGTCTCACAGGACTGAACTGTAGGCTGGGCCAGGCTGGGCTCTTCCTTGGAAGCCTCAAGGAAGCATTTACTGACAAGTTCCTTTAGGCTGTTGGCTGAGTTCAGTTCCTGGTGGCTGGGGGACTTAGATTCTCGTTTCCTTGCTAGCAATCACCTGGGCCCCCTCTTAGCTCCTCTAAGCCATTCACATTCCCTGACAAGTGACCCCCCTCCATCTCCAAATCCAGCAATGGTACTATGACCTGCCTCATGCTTCAAATCTCAGAATCACTCTTTAACACCAGCTGGAGAAAATTCTGCATTTAAAGGGCTCCCTGATTAGATAAGGCCCACCCCATTAATACCTATGTCTTAAGGTCAATTAATTCGGCATGTTGGTTACCCATCCCAAACCCCTTTGGTTAATGTTTGATTGAAAAACCTCATTGATAATTATGATTCCTATTGCTTTGTGTTTGACAATAGCGTTGAGAATAGACTAGATAGGGAAATAAGGCAGAAAAACATAAACCAGTAAGAACTCCATTACCATAACATGAGCCAAAGAGACCCTGGCTCGCCTGAGAGTGAGAGTGGGGGAGGCTGCGGGAAGCAGCGGGTTCTGGGTGTTCTGAGGAGTAGTCCACAGGGTTTGCGGGTGGGTTAGGTGTGTCTGAGAGGAGGTGCCAAGCATGACTCCAAGGTTTGAGCAAGCACAAGGACTTGTACTGAGAACACATTTACTAAGTTTGGGAACTCTGGAGGATGAACAGGTTTGCTGGGGGAAGAGCTGGTTTTAGACAAGTTAAATTAAGATGTCTCTTAGGCATTCAAATGAGATGTCTAGTAGTATAGAAATATAAGTCCAGAGGAGGTTGTCAGTGGACAGGTGCTTTCTAAAACCCTGAAACCAGCTGAGATGACAAAAAGAACATAATTATACCACAGTGAATTTCACCTTTATATTTATAAAGCACAACTTAATATATATATATGAACAAATAGAAGGAAGACCAATAGAGTAAAGGAAGATAAGCAGGGGAGGAGGAGAGAAAGGGGAAGTGTGGGGAACTGAAGTGGAGCAAATTATTTTAGATATATGTATGATTATGTCAAAACAAACCCTGCTATTATGTGTAGCTATAATGCACTAATAAACCCATTAAAAAATAATGTGACTGTAGTCAAAGAAGAAAAAGGACCCAGAAACTGAGTTCTGAGCAGTCAACATTTAGAAGTCAGGAAAAGAGAAGGAACCAAGAAGTCCATCAGGAAGGAGCAGCCAGGTTGGTATAGCCACTCATCTCTCGGAGCCCACCAACTTGGGAAGCTGAGTGTGAGGCCAGCCTTGGAAATTTAGCAAGACCTTGTCTCAAAATGAAAAGGGCTGGAGATGTAGCTCAGTGGTAGAGTGCCCTTTGGGGTTCAATCCCCAATATCTCTCTCTCTCTCTCTCTCTCTCTCTCTCTCTCTCACACACACACACACACACACACACACACACACACACCACAGAAGCGGCCTCTGAGGAAGGGGGGAAATCAAGCAAGTGTAACATCCTGGGACACAAGTACAGAAAGCCTTTCCATGAAGAGGGAGTGAGGGACCACCTCAGGAAGGCCACGCCCATGGAGAAGTAAGGTGAGGACTCAGAACCAGTTACTGAATCCAACAAGGCAGAACTCCCTGGAGACCTTGAAAGAGCTAGAACTTCATAGCAGAGGAGGGTGCAGCCCTGCTCTGGTGGATCCTGGAGAGGATGGAGAGAAATTTTGAGTCGACATCGCTTTCCAAGTGTTGTGCCATAAAAAAGCTGAATCCCAGCCTGATGTGCAAAAGGGTACAACGGGTGTCACCTAAACCTGATAAAAATAAAAAGCCACAGCTATAGATCAGCCACCAATGACAACTTTCCTGGAACCCAGCTGATAACCAAGAGCAACCACAGTGTCCTCAGTGTTAAAATCCAAGGGAAGACAGACCTGGGTGCACCTGCAGCAGACCCCAGGGCAGAGGGGATGCTGGGCACCATAAGAGCAGCTATAAAATGTGAGAAATCACTACAGCCAACTGTGGCTGGCCCCGGAGTACAGAGTACCGGGGCCACAAACACAAGAGGAGTTTACACGCACTATAAGGATTTTCTCCCTGCACCTCCTCTGGACACAGGAAAGACAGGAGATGGGAGAGGGCCTCCTCTCAGGGTGCCATCCTGTAGGAAAGGGGAAGCCGCCTTATGGGAGAGGCAGAACACCACCCAGCCTCCGCTCCCTGCTGAGGAAAGCCTAAGGTGCTGGGGGAGGGTGGACAGCAAGGCCCTGTGGCCCTAGCGCACTGTGAAGACTGCTTGCTGCCAAGAGAACAGTAAGATCAACCCATTCCCTTCGAGGAAGGGGCAGAACACAGTCCTGGGCCTAGGTCCCCTACAAATGCCATCAGAGGTCACTAACCACAGAGCAGGGAGCAGAAAACTTTCTTACACAAGGAAACCACTAAGACAGAATCTGTCGGCCATGGAGAAGAAGAGCAGAACCAACACGAAAGCCCAAATCCTGAAATCCAGGGCACTGGGCCTAACGTTGAGACTGGACCTAAACAGGAGACAACCCACCACCAACCCCCAGCAGGCTAGTGAGCTCTGAGCACCAGCCAGCGCATTCCAGCACTATGGAAAGACAAGAGAATGGAAGGAGACCCCTCTGTGGCACAGACTTCTGAGAACCCAACAAGAACACTGAGGAAAACCCTCCCTCCAGCAGCTCAGCGGCCATCCAAGCATAAGGAAGGACTAGAGGACCGGGAAGCACTGGGGCACTGCAGACACCTGCACAGCCACACCTGACTAGAGGGACCCAGACCCACACACCAGAGCTGAGCAGAAGAGGCACACCTGCCTGTGGGCATGGATACGTGCACCTCTGCCTCCACTCTGCTAAACAGACATGCATAGTCAGTCAGAAAGAGACACATACAAAGACACAAGCAAAGCCCTCTGTAAGAACAGGAATCAATGACCAAAACTTGACTCAGGTAGCTCAGAGGTATCAGATGTCATAACTGTCAAACAGAAATTTAAAATTGATTAATATGTCAAAGGCTCTAGTAGAAAACTGGAATGATATCCATGATAGAATGGAGAACTGCAGTAAAGAGAATGAAAATATACAAAAAAAGTCTAATTGAAATGTTAGAGGTAAGAAGAAAACAGTAACACACGTGGAGAATTGCTCAGATAGACACATCAGTACATCAACATAGCTAAGGGGGAAAAAAGCAGTGAACTTGATTTCAATAAAAATCACCTAAACAGAAACACAAAGAAAAAAAAAAAAAAGCAACACATCAAATCACAATAAAAGCAACACATCAAATCACAATAAAAGCAACACATCAAATCACAATAGTTTGTCTAAAAGCCTTGTGACAATATCAAATAGTCTACACTGTCTTTAATAAAATTCCTAAAAAAAAGATTGAAAACACAGAATATTTAAAATAGAGAGGTAATCATGAAGAATTTTCCCAAAATAACGAAAGCCATCAAACCATAGATCTAACAGTTTCAGAAAACTCCTCCAATATAAGTATTTTTAAACCATACATACCATATACAAGCTGCTGAAAACCAAAGATTAAAAAAAAAAAAAAGACGAACTTTACAAACAGGAACAGATGTGAATTACAGCAAAACTCTCACCAGAATCTCTGCAATCCAGAAGACAATAAAGTACTAAAGGTGAGGCACAAAACCTGTTAACTCAGAACCCAATAACAAAATGAAAGTGAAATAAAAGAGTTCTTCATAAGAATAAAAACTAAAAGAATTCATTACTAAAGATGTATGCTGCAATAAAGTTTAAAGGGAATTAATCAAATAGAAGGAAGATGGTAGCAAACATAAATTTGGATATACACAAAGAAATTAAGAGCTTTAGAAGTTGTTAAAATGAAGGTAAGTTTAAAACATTATTTTCAAGGTTGAATTGTTTCAAAAGTGACTGACTCTAAAGCAAATTAGTAGTAATATATTGCATGTTTATGGCACAATCCATAGCAAAATAATTACAAAACAGCACAAAATAGGAAAGAAAGAAATTAGAAATATAACATGTTAAGATTTTGACAGTACAAGAACAATAATATGATATTATTTGAAGCATACCATTACAAGTTGAAGATACATATTTTAAACCCTGGGCAATGACTAAAACATTTTTAAATGGGTTTAAATAAGCCAATAATAGCCATAAAATGAAAGCATGAAAAAATCTTCAAGTCATCCAAAAGAAGACATAAGAAGAAGTAGAAAGAAAGAAAGAAGGAATAAATGGAACTAATATAAAACAACTATAAGATTTAAATCTAACCATATCAATAATTATATTAAACCTAAATAGTTTAAGCATACATATTAAAAGACAGATATTGTTAGACTGATTTTAACAGCAAAACCCAACATGATACTCTCCTTAAGAAACTCACTTTAAAAATGAAAATGTTAAAAGAAAAAGGATGAAAAAATATATACCATACAAATACCAAAAAGACTAGAGTGATTTTGTGAACTTCAAATACCAGAAAAATATCTAACAAATATCAGATGACTTCAAAATGAGAAACAAGGTGATAAAGATGGACAATATGTAATGATAAATGGTTAAATCCTAAATGTGTATGCACTGACAGAGTTTTTTCAAAAGCAGGAAAAGTATCAGTGGCTGAAGGAGAGCATAAGTTTAAGAGGATTTTTAATGTTTTTAACATAACCAAAATTACAGTTTATTTACACTGTGTTGGAAATGATCCAATTAAAGGAGGGAGACTGATGACTTAGGAGAGGAGAATGTGTGAAATAATTCCTTGAATTTATAAGGGAGCATCCGCTGAACAAAAGTGGAGACTAGCCTCACATAAGGCTGATCATGAATTTGTGGTCCACAGAGTAGAAGAGGAGGCAGAGAGCGGATTCCTCTGGATGAGCCCATAGACTTTTGCTTTTACTTTGCCCAAGAGTGCCTTTTCTATAGTTTCTTGTGGTATCATTATTGTGAAAGAAGGTTTCATTTTAAACCACCTAAGATGCTTTTGAGGGGAGGAGGAAAGGTCTTGGAATGAAATAAATGAATAAGTAAATAAATAAATAGGATCATTTAAGGTGTCAGTTCACACCTTAAAGAAAGAGCACAAATCAGTTAATTTTGGTGAAGGAAAGTATAGAAACACAACTCTAAGCACAGTGCACCCTCAGGAGGTAGATAACGCACCCAATGGACAAGTAATTATAAGAGCAGAGAGTCGCCCCAAAAGAGCAGTGGCTGGAGGAGAACCTCTCTGTTTCTGGTTCTTTGCTGAAGGGAAAATGGAGAAAAAATTATGTGTTTTTTTAATCACAAACTCTTTTGTAACATTATAGGACAATTATACATTGCAAAGTCTTACAGAAAAATCTGATAGTTTATAGAATGAAATGCCAGCTATGTCTCCTCCCACTTCTGACATCTAGATTTCCATGATTGTGTGAGAACTAGATGATCAGATTGTGAAGAGAGCATTTGATTCTTTGGATTGTGAATTTCAGGCTGTCAAGTATGGGAAGAGATAGAATGGGATCTGGGAAATGAAGTGGCATGGGTTGGGGTGGGAGGAAGTGGGGTGGAGTGGGTAGGATATGTTGGGGTGGGGTGGGGAGGGATAGGGTAGGATGGGATGGATAGAGTGGGATGGGAGGGATGAGATGGGTGGGGTGGGATAGGGTAGGATGGGATGGATAGGGAAGAATGGGATGGGTGGGATTGGTGGGATGGGATGGGGTGGGGTATAGAGTAGGATGGATGTGATGGGGTGGGTGGGATAGGGTAGGATGGGATGGTGGGATGGGTGGGGTGGGATGGGGTGGGGTGGGCTGAAGTATGATAGATGGGATAGAGTGGGATATGATCTTCCTACCTTCTACTTCTCATTTATGTGTTAGCTCAAATGCCAAATCCCTAGAGAAACTTTCTCAAATAACCCAATCTAAACTACCCCACACCATCCCCCAGTTACTTTTGGTTTCATAAAATTGATCACATAAAATGAAATACTATGTTTGTTTCCTGTTCAATGTCTGTAGACTCCTCCTATCATAAAGAAAGCTCCGTGTAAGCAGGAAATTTGTCTTCCTCGATTCTGGGAGTAAATGAATGAATGAACGTGAGGATTGAAAGACAAAGCACACACTTTGGAGTAAAACAGACCTGGATCCAAACCTGGCCAACCAAGGGACCTTGCATTTCTCTGACCCTCAATGTCCTTATTGGTAAAATGCAAATAATACATTCTGCCTCGGGTTTATTGCAAAGACAAAAATAAATGCAATCGAGACCTGTGAAGTCCCTGAAGCTCTTGACAGATAACAGCTCTCACTTCAATTTTGCGATGTGCAGTTGTCCTTGAAAGGGACTCCAGTGGGGCTCGGGGGGCCCTCCGTCTGAAGGCAGGCTCAGGCTCCGGGTAGCGCTCCAGGCGCACATGTGCGAGTGGGCTCCGTGCGGCAGTTCTGAGGCAGCCCAGCTGTCTTTGCAGCTCCCTGCCCTTTCTCTTCTCTGAATGACTGGGATTCCATATGCGGTCCTCCCAGCACTGCGCCATGTCTTGGGGGCGGTACAAGAAGGGACTTGCCATTTTGGGACATCTGCTGAGCGTTTCTTGGCCAAGCTTCACCCACCCCTGAGAAGCAGCTCCCCCAGACGGTTTGACCATCCTCCTCCTCCTTCCCTCATCTGCCTCCACCTCCTGCCAGCTGGCCTTCCTGCCCTGTGAGCTGGCATTGCTGCTAGGTGAGATGACGCCCCCTAAGTCCCTCAGACTTTTAAGAAAGGGATTAGGGCAATGAGAGAAGGGAGCAGAGCCCCCAAGGTCTTGTCTGTGTTTTGATTATTGCTGAATAACTTGCCCGATGTAAATGAGGGGGTCAGGATTCTAACTCAGGTGGCAGCTAGTTCCAAGACCTCTGGTCCTCGGCCCCGCTGTGCAGTCCCCGTCAGAACAGATAAACACGTAAACTCCTGGCAACAGTGTGGGGGCAGTGAAAGGCCATCAGCAAGGCACCCGCCTCGGGTGGATGCAAATAAGAATGAGAGAGAAAGAACAAAAGAGGGAGGGACAGTGGGAGTGTTGGAGATATCTGAGCCCAAGAGTACTGAGGCCTCCCACAGAATCCGGAGGCTTCCAGAGGACTGAGAGGTCAGACGTGTCCCAGTGGTTCTATATTAAACGCCTGGGCCGGCAGAAGGGCACACGGTCCTCTGGTGTGTAACCAGTGAGTCATTCTCAGGGCCTCCTTCCCCCACCACCTCCACCTGCTGTGAGCAAGGTTTGACGGACTCCCCCTGGACAACAGCTCCGGGCCTTGCTCTTGCACCCACCCTGTAGGTTCCCAGAAGGCCCAAGCCCTACTGATGGCAGACATTCACTAAGTAGGTGGTCCACCCCTCAGGGGTCTTGCTCCCACTGTGGGTCCTTATAGGTCCTTTGGGCAAACTTTAATGGGAGGCCTGGGGAGTACTTCACCAGTGTGCTCCTTAAATAATGCCTCTTCCTTCTTTGCTCCTTCCTGCTTCTTTCCTTCCTTCCTTTCCTCTTTAACTTAGGGAAGAAGTTTTAAGAGCAGTCTATCACTGGACCGACTCTAATTGGCCTGTTTACGAGAACGTATAGAAAGAAATTGAATCAGAAGCTCCCCTGTCCTTCCTGGGCTTCCCTTTCAGGTGGAGTCACCTGGAAATAAGGTGAGAGCACACCGTCCCCAGATTCCCCCTCCTGGCTGATGGGGCAGAGGGAGGAACTGAGGTAGAAAGAAGCAGGCTCCTCCTGCACTCTGGATCTGGGGAGGCACAGATGTGCCTGGTCCTTCTCTTCAGACTGCCCAACAGCCATGGGGATTCCAAGAGAGAATCTCAGGGAATCCAGAGACACAGAAGGACCCTGGCCTGAGAACCGGGAGACCCGGGTGCCCAGTGCTCACAGCCCTAGTGAAGCCACTTTTTGGTCTAGGACTCGGTTTCCATGTGTGAGGTTTCCTCCGGCTCTTGGATCTGGTGCACTGATGTGTTCTTAAACTGTCCTGTGCCCACCAACAATCCTGGATGCCAGGAGCAATAGGAAGCACTTTAGTCCAGCACCTTCAGTCCAGAGGTGAAGGTCCAGCTCTACTGTCCCTGAGGAAAGGCCTGCCAGGTTTCAAGGTCATCATCTTGGCACAAGGCCTGTCATTCCCAGGGCTTGTGCCTATGCTGACAGGTGGCTCAGAGAGACATAATGGGCATGGCCTGGGAGCAGGCTGGTGGCTTTCTTATGGGCAAACGGGGCCACTATAGAATGCCCAAGACAGGGACTCTCCTGGGTTTGGGTGCTGTAAGAGGGCTGCCTCAGGCAGCATCCCTGGCCCTGGAAGGTGCCCAGAGGAAAGAGCAGGAGCTGGCACTCTCAATGACCTCTGGCCCTCTGCCAAAGGGAGGGAGGGAGAGGAACCAGCCTCCCCTTCTGTCTTTCCAGTCCAGCTCCAAGACAGACTCGAAGTCATCACTGAACCTCCCAAGGGGCATTTCCTGGGCTTGACATGTTAGGGAGAGAACCAGGGAGAGAAGGTCCTCTATCACCATACTAACTCAGGGGCAGCAAGTTCCAAGACCTCTGTTCCTTGGCCCTGCCAATAGCACTGGAAGTATCTGCCTTCTAGGAAGTCTTGCTGAGGACCCAGAGCCTCCTAGTCCTCAGAGAAAAATGCAATAATTCTGGTGTTTCTGGAAAGTTAGCAAAGAAATGTGCAAAAAGAAAAGTTAGCAAAGAGATGTGCAAAAACCCAGCAGGACAGAGCAGAGACTACTCCACAAGTCAGGGGACACAGGAGCCACCAGAGTCTGAGAGAGAAAAAGCACTCTTCTGGAGCCTGCAGGGAACACCCCCACCCCCACCCCCCACCCCCCCACACACACAGTAATGGAATCATCTCTGTTGTTTTAAGTGGTGGTATTTGTGGGACTTCTTTTCAGCAGCCCTAGAAAGCCAGGGCAGGGGATGAAGTTCATTTTCCCTCAGGGGAGGGAGAGCTGATAAAGGTCACAGTAGCAAACTGGCCACAACTGGAGGCGGTGGCAGGTACTCTCCATGGGTCTGCACCTCCTTCCTGGTGGATGGCCTCGTGAGATAGCACCTCCCCTGCACTGGTGGGCGGCTAGCGAATGAGTGTGAGCAGGACACTGTGGACACCCCAGAGATGCTCAGGACAGAAAGCAACAGGCAGGAGCCCACGCCCAAGGCCAGGTGCTGTCGGCCTGTAGCTCTGGGGCCAAAGCTAGAGAGAGCTCCTACAGAGCACTGGCAGGAAAAGAGGAGAGGCTGAAAGGACCCGAGCAGCTGCCCAGGCTGCGTCCAGCACCCAGCAACTCCAGCACTGTTCCTTTAACTCCCGTAAAAGCTCCCCCCACAGTCGCCTTTTGAAACCAGCACCGGCCCCTTCCTACAGAGAAAGGAAGTGGAGCTCAGAGAGGTGAGGTAACTCAGCCCAGCCACATGGGTGGGAAATGGCAGAGCTGGGACTTAATCCCATTGCTGGGACTGCAGCTTCCCACTAGGCTGCCTGCCCCACAGGCTCCGGGGAGGAAATAAGTCCATTCCCCTAGTGGCAGGCTGGGCCCATCACTCTTGCCCATCTCAGTAGCTTCAGGTTGATCTGGTCCTTCTTGCCATGCAGAGGCTGCATATCCAGCCCAGCCACACAGCAGGCAGCTGCCCCCGTCACCTGACCCACAGCCATGGGGGTCTCTGTAGACCTGGGCCAGCCATAGCTCCTCACACTCAGAGTGTGTTTCAGGGTTTAAATGCTACCAGCTCTATATATTGAGCAGGTGGTATTATTATTATTATTATTATTATTATTATTATTACATCTAACCCTAAGACTGGATAAAAACTTCCAATGAGGTAGGTACATACACACCCTTTATGCAGTTGACAGGCTAGTGGGGATACATAATCAATTTACTCAACAGTAAATTTATCTACTCCAAACACTCCAGTGGCCCTGCACCCCCCACATCCTTTCTACAGCACCTCTCCAATAAGGGCACTGCCCAGCTCCCAGCCCTCTTGACCTCCCTTGTCCTGGGAAAGATCCTCAAACAAGTGAGTGGTCCAAATCAGCCAGAAGCTTGTCCAAGTGAGTGGTCCAATCAGCCAACTGCTGACCCACCTGGAGATTCTGATGCTGTGGACCATGAAGGGACCAATAGACAGCTCTGGCAGACCCACTGAGGACACAAGGATGCTGCCCAGCTTCAAAGACCAAGCAATACTGCGAGCCCTGTGGGTGGGTGACAGTGGAGCCCACCTGGGCTCATCCCACCCTGAACTCTTGGCCCTCCCCGAGTCACAGCAAGCACCTCTCCTCTGCCCGAGCACCCCACTCTCCTGTCCTCATGCCCTTTCCTTGATGCTGCCCTACTCCAGCTGCTCACCCTCTGTTTGGCAAACTCTGGCAATCACTCAAGATCCAGCCACTTCCTCTGAGAAGCCGCCTCCTCTTCATGAGTCAGATAGTCCCATGTCACATATCATGTACCAAAATTGTGTTTGCTACTATCTTCCATACTCAACATAGTTATTATAGCTGACGTTTTCAATACTTGCTACGTAGCAAACACTTCTATATTGTGAATGTGTTTAATGGACACAGGAACCTCAGAAATAGGCATTATTAGAGTCCCCTCTATTAAAGATGATATGATTGATACACAGAGAAGTTAAGAGACTTATCCAAAGACCATCAGTCTGCAAGTTGTGTACCAGAGACCTATCCAGGCATAGAGCCACCCCTGAACTCTTAACTTCAGACTCTCATTGTACAGTATAGTAACCACTGGTCACATGTGGCTACTGAGCACTTAAAATGAGGCTGATATAGCTGAGGAGCTACATTTTAAATTTTAATTATTTTAAATATAAAATGTAACACCAATACTCAACTCAGTTATTGGAAAATTTTAAATAACATTCAAAGCAAACTAAGTTGTTGTGAATCTTTTTCCACCATCAATTTTATGACATTTAAGTTAAAAAAAATCAAGTAATTCCAATGAAAAGTTAGAACCTAAATAGAGATGTGAGAAACACATAAAATAGATACCAGATTTCAAAGATGTAACATAAAAAAGCAATGTAAAATTTATCATATTTTTATACTTACTACATGTTGAAGTAGTAATATTTTGCATTTAGTGAGTTAATAACATACATGATTAAAATTTATTTTTCTATTTCTTTTAATCTTTTTAATGTGCCTGCCAAAAAATTTAAAATTCCATCCAATTCCTTGCCCCATCTTTCTGTTGGACAGTGCTGCTCTCCCCGTGGCTCCTTGACACCCTAGCTCCTCTGATGTAAATGTGTTTCCCCAGGGCCCAGCTCAATAGGCTTCCACTCAGAGCCACTTTCTTCAAGCCCTGGAACCCCAGACCAGCTTTCAGGCTTCCAGAAGTCTCCAGCAGCTGGAATAAGCAAGCACAGGGCTTTGCTAGTCAGCCACTCCCAACCTGGAAGGTGCTGCTATTTATAGATGATGCCATCCTCCAGAAGGAAGAGTCCGTCAGAAGTCTCAGAAGAGTTTGTTTTCTCCTGGGGCCCAGGCTGGTCAAGAAAGTGAAGACCAACTTGGGAGTATTTTTAGGCCAGTGATGTACGGTCAGGAACACTGAGAGGCAGATCTGTTTTCATCCAGGAGGGTGAACACAGCTGCAGAGTTGTCAGTGGACTTCTGCCCAAGAAACAGTGTTTGGCTTTCCTGTGAGCAGGCTGGAGGAGGAAGTCATGCATCGGTTTGTCAGGGAGCAGGGGGCGGGGCTGGCTGGTGCGGGCCCAGGGAGGACCTGGAGGGAGCAGCAGTTCAAGGGAGTTAGGTGGGAGCTGCTTGGAAGGATGAGAGAGGGTTCCTGCTCATTCTCTTCAACTTTCTCTGGTCATTTCTGAACGTTGTAAGTGCTGATTGAAAAAAATTGCCAAGTCACACTCACTTTTGAGAGCCCCTCCAAATGCAGAAATTCTCTCGGTTCAGAGGCATGACTTTGGTCCTTCTGGGTCCCTATGCAAAGATCAGAAAAGACAGGTGGCCTGCCGTCTTTTCCTTTTCACCAAAGTTCCACTCAGAGTATTTCAGTGAAGAAGCTGCTGGGAGGGAAGTGACAGTTCCCCCTCTGTAAGGAGGGATGGGCGTACTCCCAACCAACAGCACTTCCTGCCCGCCCCTCCAGTCTCTGCAGACTAGGCTCACTAAGTGCCCCTGGCAGAGCCAAGGTCCCAACAGCCAGTCTGGAGACCCTGGCTCTGGCTCGTGCTCTTGGGCATGAGGTTCTGGGTGACCCCATCTGGAGTGTGCAACATGTCTTGGAACGAGTGGAATTTCCTGGCATCTCTGGGTGACATCAGGTGAGTGTCCCCCTTCTCTTTCATCTTTTGGGCTACCTACCTAGCAGACTGTGGGCAGGCACATAGATAACACAGACTTGTTATCTATGAAGCACTTTACAGTCTGTATAAAGCTCATCACTGGCACCAACACTGTAGCATTCAATCTGTCATTATTGTCCCTATTCCCAGGTGACGAAAATGAGGCAGAGAGGTTCCTTGACTTGTCTGGGTCACAGAAAGAGAGAAAGGCAATCAGAGCTAAGTGCAGCCATCTAACATCCAGGCCTGGGATCTTTTTGTGTATAAAATTCTTCTACAGTCGTTCAGCAGCCACCTAGTTAGTGTCCACCACTAACGACCCGGGCCTGCCATGAGCTGCTCATTCCCCAGGCATTATCACATTTATTCTTCAAGCAACTGCATGAAATACATAGATCCCAGGAAAGCACGCAGCTCCCACTTAACCACAAGAGAGCAGAAACAAGGCTTTCTCTTCTCTCCATCCTAATAATAACAATGAATGACATCTCTGAAAGGTCAGCTAATGTCTATTTTCATTTTGTTGCCTGAATGACCTCAGTTAATGTTCTCAAAATCCCTACATCTGGCTTGATGCATGCAGTAATTCCAGTACAAGGGAAGTCTTACCACTATTCCTACTATTCCTATTCTATAGACGAAAGACTGAGGCAAAGAGATGCTAGGCATCTTGCCCAAAGATCTACAGCTAGTCAGTAGTGGTACTTCCTGGGCACTGCATCTTCAGAACCCGTGCTTTCAACTCCTGTAATTGGGAAGGGATAAAAATTATTTAGACTCACAATGGAGCTAGTACCTACAGAAAATCCACTGGCTGCTGAAGGACTTCACCAAAGTTCTAGAAAGCAGAGCAAAGAAGAGTAAATGATGTCACCTGGTAGCGGAGACTCTGTGCTGTGTTAGCAGAGTAAGGTGTTTTGTCTTGCACCAGAAAAGTCCAGGACTTGGAATTGTCGGAGGGAATCAAGAGAAACCCAGATACAGGGGTCTGGACCAGGAGAATGGCTGTTAAACTGGTCCCCAAACAGTTGTCTTTCTTCCCTGTCTACACCCGCAGTGAGCAGAGCACAGTGGGCCAGGTGTGAGACTTGCCTTCCCAACCCACACCCCCGAGGCAGGTACAGCAGCTGGAGTGGGCCTCTTCACTGCAGGTACTGATGTACTTCCCAAAGGACCTGCACTGGGAATTTAGTATTCCTCAAGCACAAAAGCTGAAAACATGAAGAGCTGGAAAAGAAAAAAGAAAAGAAGCAGAGACACCTGACCTAACATCTTGTGAGCCAGTCTTCACATTTTGAGACACCATAATAAGGAAAAGTTTCTAAGGAGAAACTTCCTAAAAGCTTCCAGAGAAGACTTTAAGATGCCAGAGTAAACACATTTCTGCCACCTTCCTCTTCCAAAAACACCCTCCAATAGCAAAAAGAACTTGGAGGGAAAAAAAGCTATGCATTTTATCTTCAATAAAACCAAGAGGCATCTTTACAGCCCATGGGAAGATGGAAGACAGATTAATGAGAGATTGCCTAAATGACTTAAATGAGAGATTGCCCCAACCCCAAGTGCCTGTAAGGAGGGGACTCAGCCCCATGTGCCCCTCCAGGAACCAAGAATAGTCTGAGCATACTGGGTACCATGGAGGGCACAGTAGCAAGGAGAAGCTGAGCCCAGAAGAGTGGATGAGAAGTTGGAACGATCACAGCTTAGATGACCAGGTCCCCATCTTGACCCAGAGCAACACAGGTTTATTCTTCTGCAGGGCCAAGTTGAGTATTAAGTCCATACCTTGCCAAAACAGGGTAAAAGTAAAGGTGTGTACATGTAAGTGGGGAGGGGTCTACAGCCTCAGGATTTTAGGGTCTTTCTAGAAAGCACTACAACTACACCAGGAAAAGACCCACAAGTCCCTAATTAAAGTATTACTGTCCCCCCACGGCTGAGAGACAAGCCCACCCACCCACCCAATAGACTCAAGAGCTTACATCTGGCTTGATGCACCTGACTCGTTAGTATGAAGAGACCACAGGGGATTACTGAAATTGGAGAAATTGTTCTACTTGTTAAGAGAGACCTGAACAAAGAGCAAAGAATACAGAGGCAACAGAACTAATGCAGGAGGCATGAAAAACTTCAAAGAAATTGTAATTAATATCCTCGGAGAAATAAAAGGAGGTGCTCTAACCCATAAAACAAGAAAAATGCGTTCGTAAAAAATGCACGCAGAGAACAAGGGAGTGTTCTTGGAAATTAAAAAAAATATGATGACTCAAACTTAAAAGAAATTCAAAATGACTGCTTAACGATAAAGTCAAAAAATTTTCCCTGAAAGCAGAATAAAATGATAAGCAATGAACAATAGCAGAGGAAAGACAAGGAAATTAGAAGATCAAGCCAAGAGGGTGAACATCCTACTAATCAGAGTTTCCTGAGAAATCAGAGAAAATAGAGGGGAGGATATTATTACAGGAAAAAAAAAATGTAAGCACATTTCCCAGAATAGAGGTGCACAGTCTTCTCTGAGTAGTCAGAAAAGAATCACAGAGTCCACAGCCCCAGACTGAAGTTCCCCACTGTGAGATTTCAGAAGGAAGAAGGATGCTAACCACTTCTGTAGGGACAAGTGATGTGAAAAGGCATGGGGATATGGAAGGTGCTGGTGTTCTCAACAGGAAGCAAAGAAAACAGAACAATCACTTCAACACTCTAAGGGGAAATAAGGTACACCTTAGGTGTCTATAGCCACCCGGATCGTAAATCAACTGTAAGCATAAAGCAAACATTTCTTTTAACACAGAGTCTCTAATAGACGTTTCCCCTCATTTCACCCTTTCTCAGGAAGCTCCTGGAGAGGGGGGAGGATTCCCACAAAACAGGGAGGCAAAGCCCACAGCAGAGGACCTGCTGCAGGGTGTGCTGAGAGCCCAAGGTGCCAGCTGGTGCACAGTGGGCAGAGCCACCAGGAGGCTCTAGGAGAAGACCAGACTTGGTCTAATTTGGGCCAATGGCAGTTTGGACCATGGGAGATTGCTTTTCCTGCTTCAGGGTCTCAGCTCCAGAACGTGCTGACCTGGGGCCCCTGCATACCACCGCTTCAGAGCAACGGGCACACCACGTGGCAGGGAAGGAGGGCGCTCCCATGATACAGGACCCACATGACACAGAACCCACTAGACATACAAGGCACCATGTACCACACCGTCCAGAAGCTGCAGGCCCGAATGGCCCAAGAATGGCCTGCTGAAAGAGCAAGCTAAGGATCTCAGTTGGAGAGGACGCTCGAGAAAGATGAGGTGACACACTTAAACCAGTAGCCATCAAATGCCATGTTCCCTAGTAGTTAAACTGGGTGAGTCTGGAAGCCAAGTGGAGACAATAGAATGGTCCCACCCAGCACGGCTCTCAATGACCCACTTGGGGAATGTGAATTTCCTGTCCCTGCTACCTTGGGCTCTGTGGGGCTCAAGATACTAACCCTAAAGGGAAGGAGGGGTGCACCTAGCTGAGGACAGACTAGTGCCCTCTAAAGTTATGCTGTCACCTGGTCAGTTTGGACATTTTATAGGAGCGGATCACTGGAGAGTGTGGCTTTGACATACTAGCAGGGTCACCAGCCCTGACCATCAAGAGGAGAAGGTATCCAGTGGCTGAGGATGGGGCAGGGGTGAATGTGAAGGCACTTGCAGGATCCACTCACCTGACCTAGGTCCAGCTTTAACTGTGAATGGGCAATATCATGGTCTGGTAAGTTCTGTTGACCAGGGGTTCGGGCCTTTGACAATGAGGGTCTGAGTCAACACACCCACAAAGTCACTTAGCCCAGCAGAAGAGCCACCTGAAGGAGATTCTGGAAGGGGGAGAGGAGATGTAGTGAGTACGAGATCTAGACTGGGTCCAGTTCCTGTGGGGAAACAGTTGTTTATCCCATGGATCCTCCTTATCAAATGTCCCCAGATGGCCTGAGCATCCAAATTTGGGAAAGACTATGTGTGGATGAAGTAAGAGTCAATAAGATATCCAGGCAAAGGAAGGGCGGGCTACTGAAGGTGCTGCAGTGCTCTGCCCAGACCCTCGGCCCTGGCCAGCACATCCCTGTCCCAACTACTGACCACTCAGCTGCATCCTCCTGGAGAAGATTGCCTTTGGATGGCCAGAGCAGCTTCACCTGGGAATACTGGGATTTATGCCTGTCTCCCCACATTGAGGGGCTGGCCCCAGTCGAGGACTGTGGGGTGCAAAGATGCTGGCCTCCTAGGAAAGCACACTGTCCAGCTATGCATAGGATGAGATGGGGGAGACCAGGCGGCAGACACCACTGCTGGCTCCGGCCACTGCCCCTCCAGCCTCCCTCCCTTCCCGCGTGTTTTTTCTTGAGGTCCCTTTCTCAGTATAAGAATCCATTTCTAGGCTCTGCTTCTAAAAAGTTCTAGGAAACGACTTCAGTTGAGGACTATTTGACTTTTAAAACTGCCTATTTGCGATACTTCACTTCCAACAGTACATTTTTCAGATAACAAAAGCTTCCATCCAGAAGACCAAAAGAAAAAAAAAAAAAAAGTAAGTTGCCTTGGGCAGCCATAACAAAATACTGCAAACTTCCTGACTTAAAACAACAGAAATTTATTCTCTCAGATTTCTGGAGGCTCTAAGTCCAAAATCAGGGTGTTGAAAAGACTCTGCTTCCTCAAACACCAGTAGGTAAAATTGGGGAGTTTGAGGGCTTTGATTTTTATGGTTTTAATGGGTTTGTTTATTTGATTTTCTCTTCTGGCATCTGGTGCCCCAGACACTCCCTGGCTGTGACAGTCACCTTCTGCCACCACCTTCACGTGACCTTCTTCCCCCTGTGAATCTGTGTCTGTGTCCACACTTCTCTCTTCTTAGAAAGATGTCGATTATATTAGATTAATATACCAAGTCCAGTATGACTTCCTCTTAACTAATTATATCTGCAATGACTCCATTCCCAAATAAGTTCCCATTTGGAGGTACCGGCCTGGAGAACTCCATCATATCTTTTGGGGCAACATGATTCAACCCATAAAGGTCCCCTAAGGAAGAAGTAGGGAAAAGGACATGGCAGAAGTCTTGCCATGAGCACCAGGCAGTATGTTCCATACACGAGAGTCAAACCATTCCCAGCTCCTTCTAGCTCAACTAGGAAATGGCCTCATGTTCAGAACTGTGGGGCTCTAAAAATAGGCCTGCCTTTTAGGGACCCAGGAAGGGTCTGCTCTGCGAAAACACTGGAGTGGCCCAAGAAAGAGCACCTGTGGAAAACTGGAAACCCAGGTCCCACCCAGGCGAGGGCAAGCAGCACAGTGGTATCCCGTCAGCCTGGAGGGAGGACTTTCACATGGATGCTCCTCAGAAGATCTGACTGTCTGCAGCTCTGGAGGAAAAAAAAAAAATGAAGGAAAACTATAAAGAACTATAAAGAAGATACTGCAAAAAAAAAGTAATAGTAACCAGAAGCTTTAGGAAAATTGAAACATGATTTTAAAAAACCATATAAGAAAGGAAATAAAATCACAGTAACTCTAGAGCCAACTTGAGTCACAATACTAAGAACGCTGTTTAAAAAGTTAAAGGTTGAGATATAGATTTGTTGGAAGAATGTGGGGACATTTAAAAGGAACAGTTAGTAAAGACGTGAAGCCCTGTTAACTGTAGCAGTGTGTCAGTAGAGATGACCCAAATGTGTGGACCGGGAAGAGCAGCAGCAGGGCCATATCTAGATGCAGAGAGGCACCTCCAGAAGAAATAGTTCAGAGTTAAAGGTGGCTGCACCTGAGAGGCAGGAGGGAGGAGGGGAGGGGAGGGGAGGAGCCATTATTACAGGAAAAAAAAAATGCAAGCACATTTCCCAGAATAGAGGTGCACAGGTCTTCTCTGAGTAGTAGGAAAAGAATCATAGAGTCCAGAGCCTCAGACTGTGGCTTCTGTCCTCATCATAAAAATGTTTCATTGTATTTAGTTTTTAACAGCCATGCAACCTGTTCAAGTTGGTAGAAAGCATAGCCAATTCACATACTACCACTCAATTCGCAAGCATCACTGCTGGGATTTGACCCTGGAACCATTTTAGGCTTATGCCTGGGCTCTTTCCTGTATGCTTTGGCGTGGTAGGCACTGGGGACCTCAGGACCTAGAGATGAAAAGATCTGTCCCTGCTCTAAAAGACCTCCCAATCTGTGTGGGAACAGGGAGATAAGACACTCACACATTTAACTAAAATAGAATGCAAAAGGAACCAAACAGAAGTATGTACAAAGCGTTAGGATTTTAGAAATAACCTTGCCTATAGCTCTGGAGACTTTCATGACTTTCAAAAGGACGATTGCCCGGAGCAGGTGGGCAGTTCTGCAGGACCAGGCAAATAAATTCCTGTCTCCTAAAACTGTTTATCCCCAAGGGGCTCTTTGGACAGAGGGTCACATTATTTCTGCGGCATCAGCTTTCTCAGTAAATGGAAAGACCAAAGGTCCACACAGCCTGGAGCACCGTGGAATCCCAGGTGCAGGCTGTGGCCACAGAAATGCCTGGCAGTGTCCTGAGACTCACAGTGTTTGTTGTTGCTAAGACACAGGGGTGATGTCATGTGTCATAAAACAAATGGAGGCAAGCTGTCTGAGGCCGCTCCCACACTGGTCTCTGCTTCTTCAGGAGCAAGTTAGGAAGAAGGGAAAATGGAACTGTCAGGCTCTGCAGGTAAATTGAGAAACATGAGTGAAGATTGGAAAGATGATGGATCATTCTCTGCCATAGATATATATATTCTTATGCACCAAAGCACCCTTTACAGCAAAGGAAAAAAATGGAGTATGGAACAGTCTAGAAGAAGATCAACAAAATACAAGCAGGCTGGTGAAAGACAAGGCACCAGAACCAGGCTGAGACAGCAGGAAGATTCTAGCCCATCCCAAAGTTCTCCTTTGGTCTTCACCATCTGAAACAAAGCCTTGAGCAAGGTTTGATAGGTCACTCTGGAGCTAGCAGGGAAGGACTCTGCAGCTGATGAGCAATGCCTGCAGCAGGCTGCAGAGGAGGAGATGTTTTACATGACTACCTGGCTTCGGGCTTTCCAGGAAATTGGCCCACCCCTCCACAGGGTCAAGGGTCTGAAGGCCAGGGAGTGTGCACTTAGCTACAACACAGAAGACAAACCATCTGGTTATGTTCTTTTCTGAAGGCCAAGTACATACTTGAGCTACTTTTACAAAGTGAATGGACCTAACTGAAGCGATACTCTTATTAAAAACAAAAACAGTTGATGGTCACCCAGTTCTAAGTAAAGCAATACTCTCTCCAAAATAGGACCCTGCTGGGGTTAGACCCATGTGGGGCACATGTTGTCATTGCAGCTTGGATTGGTGAATCTCAATCTAGTTCAGGACCCCCTTTTATTTATACTCATCAAGTTGTTAAAGATCTATTTAGAAGCTAAAGCTGGATGTCAAAAGGGCCAACATGTCAAACACCATAAGAAGCAGGAACAGCTCCCGAGCAGACTGAACCGCTGTCCGACAGAGCTTAGGATGGTGACTGCTGGGAACACAGGCCTGAGAAGAAATGGGAACCCACCGACCAAGTTTCCAAGAAAGAAGCTGTCGAAGGGCCCCCATCACCCCCTGCTATGAACTGACCAATCACTAGAATCAGCCTTGGGCTCATCAGGACAATGATGACTTGAGAAAGGCCTTTTGGCAAATCCATCAGCCATCTCCGGAGTTTCTGTAGATGGATTTTCATTAAATTTAACAAGGTCCCTGCACCCCGCCCACCTACATTCCCTGCCTTATTGTTAATTTGCCCGTGTCTATTTTTTAAAAAAAATTTAATGCATTATAGTTGTACATAGCATATTTCATTTTAGCACATTCATAAAGGCATATAAGATAGATTTCTCCATTTAATCCTGAGTACTATCCCACTCTCCTCCTCCCTCCCCCTGAGCCCCGTCTCCTATGGTATTTGTCTTCCTTCTATGTATTCTCAGTTGGTGCATCATGTGATATCACCAGCATCGTCTGATTCACACTAGCACCTCCTAGAATCTGGCCAACTTCATTCCCCAGCTCTTTCTCTTTCCCTCTCCTCCTCCCACTTGGTCCCCTGCTTCTATGCTACTGCTCTCCCTTCTACTTTTACAAAAATTTCCTTTTTTCATGCCTTTTTCTCTCTAGCTTCCACATATGAGAGAAAACATTCAACCCTGACTTTCTGAGTCTGGTTTTACTTAGCATGATGTTTTCCGGTTCCATCTACCTGAAAACAACATAATTTCATCCTTCTTTATGGCTGAATAAACTACATTATGTATACATACCATTTTCTTTATCCATAGGTCTATTGATGGGCACCTCGGCTGGTCTCATAACTGGGCTATTGTGAGTTTGGCTGCTATAAGCATTGGAATGCATACGTTGCTATGATATGCTGATTTCGATTCTTTTAGATAAATAGCAAGGAATAGGTATAGCTGGGCCATGTGGTGGTTCCATTCCTAGTTATTTTTAAAAATTGAATTATTTTCTGGGGATTGAACCCAGGGGCACTCTACTCCAACATTTTTTTATTTCAAATTTGAGATGAGTCTCACTAAGTTGTTTTTTTTTTTTTAATTTTAATATTTATTTTATTTTTTTTTTTTTCAGCAGACACAACATCTTTGTTTGTATGTGGTGCTGAGGATCGAACCCGGGCCGCACGCATGCCAGGCGAGCGCACTACCACTTGAGCCACATCCCCAGCCCCATCACTAAGTTGTTGAGGCAACTTGTGATCCTCCTGCCTCAGCCTCCCAAGTGGCTGGGATTACAGGTGTGCACCACAACACCTGGCTGGCCATTTCTAGTCTGTTAAATAATCTCTATACTGTTTTCCAAATTGATTGCCCTAATTTGCAGTCCCACTAATGAAGTATGAATGAACCTTTTCCCCTACATCCTCATCAAAAATCATCATTATCTGAAATCTTGATGACTGCCATTCTAACTGGAGTGAATGAATTCTCAGTATAATTAGGGTTTGCATTTTTTTTCATGATTGCTAAGGATGTTGAAGTTTTTTCATATATTTATTGGCCATTTATATTTCTTTTCTTGAGAAGTGTCTCTTCAAATCTTTCACCCATTTATTGAGTAGATTATCAGGTTTTTTATGTTAAAGTTTCTTGTAGCTCTTTATAAATTCTAGTTATTGATTCCCTGTCAGAGAATAGTGGGCAAAGATCTTCTCCCATTCTGTAGGCTCTCTCTTCATGCTCTTAATTCTTTCCTTTGCTGTGCAGAAACTTTTTAACTTGATGCTGTCCCACTTCCTGATTATTAACTTTACTTCTTGAGCTTTAGGATTTTTATTAAGGAAATTGGTGCCCATGCCAATGTGCTGGAATTTCCCCCTTTACTTTCTTCTAGCAGTGTCAGTGTTTCTGGTCTAATTCCTAAGTCTTTGATCCACTTTGAGTTGATTTTTGTGTAGGATGAAGGATAGGGATCTAGTTTCATTCTTCTAAATATGGATATCAATTTTTCCCAGAATCACCGGGAATCAATCTAAAAAAAGATTTGAAAAACCACTACAATGAAAACTGCAGAACACTAAAAAAAATAAATTGAAGAAAACCTCAGAAGATGGAAAGATCTCCCATGCTCCTGGAGAGGCTGAATTAATATTGTCAAAATGGCCATAGAGCCAAAAGCGTTATACAGATTTAATGCAATTCCTATCAAAATACCAATGACATTCTTCATAGAAATAGAAAAAGCCATCATAAAATTTGTTTGGAAAAATAAGAGATCCAGAAAAGCTAAAGCAATCCTTAGTAAGAAAAGTGAAGAAGAGGTATCACAATACCAGACCTTAAACTATACTACAGTTATTATTACTATAGTAATAAAAATGGCATGGTATCGTCATCAAAATAGACTTGTAGAACAATGATACAGAGTAGAGGACACAGAGACAAACGCACATAAATATGGTTATCATACTAGACAAGGGTGCTAAAAACATTCACTGGAGAAAAGACAGCCTATTCAACAAACGGTGCTGGCAAAACTGGAAATCCATATGTAGCAAATGAAATGAAATCTCTCTCTCTCACCCTGCACAAAAATCAACTCAAAGTGGATCAAAGACTTAGGCACTAGAACAGAGACACTGCCCCTAATAGAAGAAAAAATAGGCCCAAATCTTCACCACTTCAGCCTAGGATCTGACTTCCTTAACTAGACTCCTAAAGCACAAGAAATAAAATCAAGAATCAATAAATGAGATGGATTTAAATTAAAAAGCTTCTTCTCAGCAAAAGAAACAATTACTAACATAAAGAGGGAGCCTACAGTTTGGGAGAAAATCTTTACCACATGCACCTCTGATAAAGCATTAAGCTCTAGGGTACATAAAGAACTCAAAAAACTTAACACCATAAAACCAAATAATCCAATCAGTAAATGGGCAAAGAACCTGAACAGACACTTCACAGAAGAACTACAATTGATCAACAAATATATGAAAAAGTTTTCACCATCTCTAGCAACTAGAGAAATGCAAATCAAAACTACTCTAAGATTTCACCTCACTCCTGTCAGAATGGCAATCATCAAGAATACAGGCAACAATAAGTGTTGGCAAGGATGTGGTGAAAAGGGTACAATCATACATTGCTAGTGGGACTGCAAAGTGGTGCAACACTATGGAAAGTAGTATGGAGATCCCTAAGAAAATTGGGAATGGAACCATGATTTGAGCCAGCTATCTCACTCCTTGGTTTATATCCAGAGGACTTAAAATCAGCATACTGCAGTGATGCAGCCATATCAATGTTTATAGCAGCTCAATTCACAATAGCTAGACTATGGAACCAACCTCGATGTCCCTCAATAGATGATTGGATAAAGAAAATGTAGTATACATACTTAATGGAATATTACTCAGCTTTAAAGAAGAGTGAAATTACGGCATTTGTCAGTAAATGGTTGGAGTTGGAGAATATCATGCTAAGCAAAATAAGCCAATCCCACAAAACCAAAGGCCAATGTTTTCTCTAATATGCAGAGGCTAATTCACAATAAGGCAGGGGGCATTAGGGAAGAATAGCGTTACCTTAGATTAGGTAGAGGGAAGTGATGGGAAGGGAGGGGAGGGGAGGGGATGTGGGGATAAGAGAGATAGTAGAATGAAACAGACATGATTACTGTATGTATACATGTGACTGCATGACCAATATGATTCTGCAACATGTACACTCAGAAAAATGAGAAATTATGTCCAATCTATGAATGATATATCAAAGTATATAAATGTATTCTATTGTCATGTATAACTAATTAAAACAAATTTTAAAATTTTATTTAAAAAAAGACTCTCTTTCTCCATCCTATATTTTTAGCAACTTTGTTAAAAATCAGATGACTATATTTATGTGGACTTGTCTCTGTGTCTTCTCATCTGTTCCATTGGCCTTCATGTTTGTTTTGATGACAATATCATGCTGTCTTTTTTACTACAGGTCTGAGGTACAATTTGAGATCAGGTATTGTGATTCACTAGCCTTGCTCTTGTTGCTTAGGGTTGCTTTGACCATCTTGAGACTTTTAGTATTTCATAAAAATTTTCAGACTGTTTTTTCTAGTTCTGTGAAAGATGTCATTGGCATTTTGATGGGAATTGCACTGAATAAATTCAGCAAAGTAGCAGGATACAAAATCAATATAAAAAATCAATATCTTTGCTATACTTCCAAGAAAAAAAATAAGAAAATTACTCCATTTACAATAACCTCAAAAACATCTTTAGAAATAGATCTAAGTAAAGAAGTGAAAGACCTCTGTAACGAAAATTATAAAACCCTGAAGAAAGAAATTAGAAAAGACCTTAAAATATGAAAAGGCCTACCATGTTAATGGATCAGTAGAATTAAGATCATCAAAATGTTCATATTTTCCTTTTAAACATTTTGAAGTTTGCAGAGTTCTGGGGGCCATTTTACAGAAAGAGCCAGAAAGATTTCTGGAGAAAAAATCCTCAAAGTTATATATCACTTAATAAATGAAAATTTGAAGAAATATATTGGGTTGAAGTGAGAATCCCAGCCAATGTCACCCAATAGGTAAGAACCCCAAGAAAATCTCAGAAAATCATGCTTCCATGTTTGGTTTGAGTCACTGGCTGAGGTGCAAATGTATACCCTTATTTTTGCCAATAACTTTATTATGGTATTTCACAAACTTCTCCAAAAGTCTGTAGTTGCCTCTGTAGATCTCTGGAGTTATCCCTGGGACCAGGAGGGCAGGTGAGCCCCAGGCGAGGAAGAACTGGAACGTCAGATCTTCACCAGCTGCTTCTGTCCCCCTCAGACAGAATCCATAGTGCTGGGAGCCATTAGCCAAGTAGGTATGACAATTTCCTTGCCAGCGTACCCCATGTTGCTTAGTGGAAGGACTCGTGGAAATAGGACATTTTGCAGTGACATTGCATGTAATTGACCTTGCTCAAGGACCAGGGCGGATCCGGGTTTAGGGTGTTCCCGGTTTAGGGCGTTCCTGGTTTAGGACATTCCAGGTTTAAGGTTATTCCTGCTGGGAATAGGGCGTATCCTGCTGCCTAAGTTCCCCTTGAGTTCTCACGGGATTCAGACAGTATTTTTTGGGAGACAGAAGCCCAGTGGGGGTGGATTTGGGCAGAGAACGTGGATTTCCCCAGAAGGTGATTGTAGAAGGCTGGTGTGAGTTCGGGAATAAAGAGTTGCTGTTTGAATCTACAAGCTGTGTGGTGGCTCGTGATTTTGTGCCCAGCCAGACTGCGGCACCATAGTTTACATTAGGGCTGATTTTTAATTTTAATGAAGCTTAGCTTTTCAATCCTTTCTTCCTTGGATTGTCTTTGGTGTTGTATCTAAACAATTATGGTCAAACCCAAGGTCGTCTGGGTCATATCCTATGTTCTCTTCTAGGAATTTTTTAGTTTGCATTTTCACATTTACCTATTTCATTTTCAATTCACTTTTGTGAGGGGTCTAAGTTGTGTGTCATTTTTCACATGTGGCTATGCACTGTTCCCGCACTATCTGTTAAATGGACCCCCTGCTCTCTATTGTATTGCCTTTGCTCCTTCTTCGAGGATCTACATTATGGACTTCATTTGGTTTTTATTAGCTTTCTAATAAGTTCATAACCCACTTGAATCAAAGTGTGAAATATGATATATCAAGAACTATGTAATGTTTTGAACAACCAACAATAAAAATTAAAAAATAAATAAAAATAAAATGCTAAACACTAAAAAGTAAGTAAGTAAGTAAATAAATAAATAAAATAAAAATGCCCTTTTGCATGACCACCTAAAATCATCTCATACAATGTCTTCAGCATGTGTCCCACACTGAAAAACACTGAGCTGCCCGAAGGAAGCATGTCGGGGCATCACCCACAAAGTGCAGCGCTCCTCCTGTCAGACAACCTGAGCAGCATAAATCTGAGCTGCCTGAAGCTGCGTTTTCATGCCCATTCAGTGGGGGGTAATGCCTATTGCCGTTTCCGCCTGGCTCCCACTCTGCTCTCTGCAAATTGCTACAAGTCTCTCCTTCCTGCCACTCCCACCCACAAGGGTTTACAGCTGTCACATTTGTGTTGCCATCCTCTTCTCTCCAGTTGCAGCTGGTTGGACCCTTTCTTGGATATTTTTTTTAACTCATTGTGTAGCATTAGGTTTTTCTTTTTCTTTTTTTTTTTTTCCCCCTTAGGTATTTTTAATTGGAACAAAAAGAAAGCGCTTTGGGGTAGCTGGATCTATGACATGTAAACTCCACATGTAAACTCAAGACAAATATTTTGCCATTATTTTTTTATTTTGTTTTTTTGTTTGGGGGATCAAACCCAGAACCTTGAGCATGCCAGGCAAGCACTCTACCACTGAACTATATCCCCACCCCACAATATGATTTTTTGTGTTTTTTTTAATTTGCTTTTTGCAATAATGAGGGTTGAATCCAGGGTCTCACACATGCTAGGCTAGCATTCTACCTCTGGGCTACACCCCAGCCCTGCCATCCTGGTCTTTTAGTGGAACTTGGGGTGTGCTTATCTGGAGAGGAGGGCAGAAATCGTGCACTGAGGTGCTCATGGAGGAGCACAGCTGAGGGCAGGGGGAAGCCAGTCCACTCGCAACTCTCGGAGTGGGCATAGGTGGGTGCTTAACTCTTGCAGAAAATTCTGGGAAATGGTACAAATTACATGCCCAGAAGTATCCGGCCTGAGGGCCAAGGGAGCTGGGGCTGTATCCACCAACCCTGATGTGCAAGACTGAGGCTGTTTCTAGGGAAAACTACCAGCCACACACTTCTGGCCTTTGAGGACAGAGCAGTTTTCATGGTTCCTGAGCCAAATATCCCTTGGCACAGAGACGATGAGCTGCGAAAGGAAGCTGGCAGAGCGTGTGGCTCAGGGGATGTGCTCAGGCTCAACAGCATCATCGGCATGGTTCACCTGGAATCACACTGACGGCCACTGACGTCTGACACCGTGCCATTAGTGCTTTGGCAAGCAAAGTGACACAGCTGACGGTAGCCTGCTCTGGCTTCCTGCTCACAAACCTCACCCAGGGCCTACTCACAACCCACAAAATCCCAGGAGCTGCCTCAATGCCCAGCAAGTTAGTTTTCAAATGCCAAAAGCTTTAGGATTGGCCAATCGCAATGGGACACACCTGTATTCCCAGCTGCTCAGAAGGCTGAGGCAGGAGAACTGCAAGTTCAAAGCCAGCCTCAGAAACTTAGGGAAGCCCTAAGCAACTCAGCAAGATCCTGTCTCTAAATAAAATATTTTAAAAAGGGCTAAGGATATGGCAAGTGGTTAGATGCTCCTGGGTTCAAATCCCCAGTACAAAAAAAAAAAAAAAAAAAAAAACTTTGTGGCTTAAAATAATATAAATCTAGCTGTACACACTCACACTGGTGAAGGCCTGCAAGTCCAGCTACTTGGGAGGCAGAGGCAGGAGGATACAAGCTCATTGCCATCCTGGGCAACTTGGCGAGACCCTGTCTCACATATAATAGTAATGCAGATCTATTACCCTTCATTCCTGAAGTCAGAAATCCTAATGTGTCTCCGTGGGCTAAAACCAAGGCACAGGCAGGAAAGTCCCACAGACTGTTTCTGTTTCAGGTCCTGCACTCACAGTTTCTGGGATGAGGATCTGGACATCTTTGTGGGGACATGCTACTGCCTTCCATACCCAACTTGGAGCCTTGGCCATGACCACACAGCCCACATCTAGACAGGTCTGGAACCCAGTGTTTCCATGTCAAGTTGACCCCCTCATTGAAGAGGCACTGCCTCCTCAGTAAGAAGAAAGTGTTCAGAGAACATATTAGTTCCTGTCACTCTGCAAGCTTCCAGAGGAGAGACCAAGGTCTCCTGTATGTGTACTTCAGTGTGAAATGGCTTTAGACCCATAGTGAAGCCACAGGGGTGGGAGGTGGGTTGGGGAGTAGCCTGAGGAAGGGGTACAAAGCAGGTGCCACTGGACTAGGGGTGGGGAGTATCTGTCCACCTCCACTCCTCTTTGTCGGATTTCCTAAGAAGCAGTTATTGAGCACTTACAGTATACCAAACCTTACACAGGGCCCCAGCCCTGAGCCTGGAAATAGGGAGAAACCCCAAATTCAGGACGTCTCCAACTCAGGCAGTGACTGAAGGCCTGGGTTGTGAGTTACTGAATGTGCCGGTTTTCTACTATAAATCAGTAACTTTCATCTACAAGAAAGACAATTCTGACAGAGCTGGTGTCCGAAGGCCGCGGGGCCTGAGGTCTGTTTGCAGGGCGCCTCGTTTCCTGACAGCCTCTGCACTCAACTTTCCGAGCTCTGACTCAATGCTAAAAGTGGGGATTTTTTTTTTTATTCTTTATATGTTGATTTTTTTTTTAACAGATCATTTTCTGCTTGTTCACAGCCGTCTGGAGAAGGGAACAAATCAGCAAGACTATTCTTAACTCAGAGACAGAAGTACAAGTCCATCCCCCACCCCCGATTACCCCCCCCCCACCTCTCTACTTACCTTACTTCACCTGCAAGTGGAGGAAAAACCATTTTGAAAACCATCTTGCCTCTAAAAATGTCACCCACCGTGTTCCTTTCTCTCCAGCTCCCTTCCTTTCCAACACCTGGGTGTCAGGAGACCAAAAGGAAACTGCTGGGGTTTTAGAGGAACAGCCAGAAGGAGGGCGGCAGGGGTGCACTGCGCTGGACAGCAGCCGGCCCTCGCTCCAGGCAGGGCCCCGGCCTCCTGTCCAGTGGCCACGGGAGAACTGCCTAGTTCTGAGATCCTAACTGTGCTCACCTGTGACGTGAGGCGAGAATCCTCACCCTCGGGATCTTGCAAATCTCCTCACCCAGCTTCACATGGGGAACCCAGAACTACCGCGAGGGCGAGGGAAGGGCAGGGTGTCTCAGAGCTAACCTGAGGTCTGAGGCAGGGGTGATAGGCCACGGTTTGGGGCACAGGGAGGGCCAGACACTGACCCGTGCTGGAGTCAGAGCCAAGGCAAATAAATGCCAGCCCCTGGCGTGACTGGTAATGCTGCCGCGGCCGCTGTTTTATCATTTTTCTCTGGGTATTCATGCTTTTCAAGAAGTTTCCACAGACTCTGTGCCTTTTACCTGTCATAGCCACCTCCGGGTTGGCCACTTGGCTCCGCCCTTTGGTACTTGTTCTTAAGGGTTGGGCAGCTGAGGTTCACACTCACAGCAAGGGACCAAACTGAGACCACCCCAGGTTCTGGGGTCTCACCACCATCCCACACCACACCAGGCCTCCTGGGAGGGGAGACTGAGGCAGCTGGATTCCTAATGAGCATTCTCCACCAAAGCCCTCAGAGGTCGGGTGTGATCCGCCACTAGGGCCAGGGTTATGTCTAGCCAGCACCAAGCCAGCCACCAGCTCTCCACTGAGCCATGAATTCTCAGACAGGGTTCCCCAGCGACCACATACAGGAGACAAGCACCCTGCAGGCAGAGGACGTGTTCCGTCTGACACCCTCGAGGAGGAGCGGGGCCTGTTTCCCAGCACATCCCAGCAATAGCGCTGAGATGGCAGCACCAGCCGCATGAGCAAATGACTCACTGCCACTCTCTGTCTCTCTCTGGTCCTGTCTCTCAACTCTGTAGCTCTCTACCTCTGTCTCATTCCCTGTGTCTCCCTTCCCCTTCTTCTCTCCTGCTCTGTTTCTCACACACACACACACACATACACACACACACACACACTCACACCCTGAAAGTAACTTGATTTAGATATTATTCACTTTTCAAAGTAGAGGCAGATGCTCACGGTGGACTCACAGGACTGTGAAATGCAAAAGTGACATAATATTTTCCAACATCCATTTACCAGAATTACCACTTGGATCAAGAGGGTGAGCGGGAGCACGGCTCCATCCCCAGGAGGGCTGCACGGGCCACAGATTAATGACTACTGTGGGCTGAACGCCTCCCACTGCCAGGGCTCCTGTCACTGCTCCCTGGCACAGTCAGCACCGGAGCCCTGGAAGAGGGGCCTTGCCAGCCCTGCTTATGGCTGAGGAAACTGAGGCTCAGAGAAGCCTGGGTGATCAGTGGAGGCTGCAGAGCCAGACAGGGCTGAGAGGGGCCGAAACATGAGCTGCTCTGACTCCCAAGCCGACTGTCCCCCCTACAATCTTCAGCGAACATAGAAACCCGTTGTGAACGAGGAAGTTAGATAATAGCACCCACTTGTCACCTCCCCAGGCCTCGAAGCAGGAGCCTCTCCCACATTCATTCCTGCACCCCGTGGTCCAGCCTCTGAGTTAAGAAGGATGAATTCTCCTGGAGCACGTTAGCAGAGGAAGGAACAGGCAGATAAAGGCATGTGACAGAGAGCGACTCTGCCCCAGGGAGGAGTTTCAGGGGCCGATGGGGACACAGAGGAAAGGTCCACCCATGGGAGGTCAACACAACATGTATTCAGGAATGGACAGGAAGGTGTCCTGCAGTCCAGAAGGGGACACAGCATTCTGAAATGGAGACAACCTGGGCAAGTCAGGGTAGCCCAGAAGGACACAGCCAGTCCTGCAAGCTTCACAGAGCAAGAGGCTGGATGAAGGTAGCTGGATCAGTCCTTGTGACTGCTTCTGCCCCAGAACCTTCATCCTGGGAGGTGAGTCCAAGAAGTTTCTTGGACAAGCCTCAGAACCACCACTTCCATCCATAACCGTGCAGGATGTGTCCAGGCCCAGAAATTCTCACTCCACAGGTCTCCGATGGAGACTGGAGCCTGGGAATCTGGATGTGTAAAGGCTCCGTGGAGCTGCTGGTGAGGCCAAACCCTTCCCTAACCTGCATGGGGAATCGTCCTGGGCCATCTGACCACTCCTTCCTGGGCCTTGCCAGCACCTGGTCCAGGGATGAGCCTGACCCAGTTCTGGCCCTTGAGGAATGAAGGCGAATGCTGGGCAGTTTTCATGGGGATCTTTCTTCTCTCACAGAGGGAGAGGTGGGGGACCATCCTTCTCCTCTAACCTCTTGGCAGTATGTGATGACTCTTCGGTAGCCATTCTCTGCTCCTGTGTGAGGGTGAAGGCAGCACAGCAGGCAGAGAGGTGGTGACCACTTGGGGCTTTGAGGGCTCAGCCAAGTTCTTAGCACACCTAATGGAGGGAATTCTTTGGAGCTCTTTGAGAAGAGCGCCTGGTGCCCCAGCCTTGAGTGGAGGCACAAAATGAAGGAGTCTGGGGGCCCCTGGAGAAAGAGAAAGCAGGACGATGTGCTCACACAGAAGAGTGGGAGTGTGGGGCCATCACAGAGCAAGCCTGCTGAGCACAGGCGGTCCTGACAGGCTCTGCCGGGCACAGGGGCAGAGTGGGCAAAGGGTGTGGGAAAAATGAGTGGTAAGGAGATTCCTTGCTAGAAATAATCTATCAGTGAATGACATGCTGTGTGTTGTCCTCCAAATGGGGTCCCAGCAACATCAGCATCTTGTAGGACCCACTCAAAGGGCAATTCTCAGACCCCCTCCAGACCCCTGAATCAGACTCTAGGTGACATGTCCTGATTTCCCAGGATGCTCCAAAAGTGAAGATAAAGATTCCATTTTCCTACTCAAGTTAACAAAATCCCTGTTCCCCATAGAACCAGGATGAGAACCCCAAAGTAAATGATATCCCCACCGTCAAGGAACACGCTTTGCAGAAGAGGTGGCAACAGCTGGGCAGATAACTACAGTTAGTTGTGAAAAAAGCTGATAAATGTAAGCTCAGGGGATCCTGGGGTCTTGGAGCCAGGGCATCATCCTAGTAAGACACCTTTGTCCAGGAGGTAGAGAAGTGGACCATGGGGGGATGATCATCAGGACAAAGACTAGAAGAAAGAGAGAGGAAGAAACAAGCTAATGTACCTTGAGTGCTTACCTCTATTCCAGGTTCTGGTCACGGGGCTTTGTGCCTTTAGTTAAACCCCACAAGCCTAGGAGGCATGAGTGGTTATTCTCCCCATTAAATAGAGAAGCAACTGAGGCACAGAGCATTTAGGAAACTTGCCCACGTCACACAGCTATTGATGGGAGTAGCATGCATTTGAAGCCAAGATTATTAACTCTAGACCACATACTCTTAACTAGCATGTGAAGTCCATGTTATTTGGATACTTGCCATAAGGGATTCCTCTTCTGCCCTTTCTCTGAAAATAAGCTCTAACTTGCTTGAGACTTATAAACACAACCAATCTGAGGGATGCCATGCTCAGAAAGCCCTTGTGTGGTTTCACAGGCACATGAGGCTGTTCAGAATCCATGCTGGCAGGTGCAGGGTCCCCAGAGGGGCTTCAGACCCCTGTCCATTTATTGGGAGGGGTGGGGAGCAGGCAAAAGAAGGGAGCAGATCTAAAAATAAGCACAGGGCTCAATTTATTTTTAAGAGAGGATAGAAAAATGTCAAGGCAGGACCCAATCTGACCCTTCTGGGAAGGGAAGAAGAATTATGGAGAAGGGGATTATAGGTTATCCTCTCAGACCCGCTTGGAAACAAATCCAGTTTCAGCAACTGGAAAATCTTGTAACTCTGACCAAATTATTCAGCCTTCTACTCTGATCCTCAGTGTCCTCATCAGCTCAGTGGGGACAATGACATTCACATCATTATTCTCATGGTAGCAGCAGACTGCTTGGACCATAGTAGGACATTAATAGATGTGCCCTGCCTTCCCTGCCATGGGAAGAAGATGGCATCCTCAGTACTAGCAGACACAGCTGGAGGTGGGCACTCAGAGGTGGCCAGTGTAGGGTCCTTGGCCTTCTTATCACAGGCCCTGTGGCAGTCCAGGAAGGCCAAGGTCCTGTTCATGCCTGGAGGCCCCAGTGGCCAGTGCATCCTACCTGTTAGCAAAGTCACACCCTCCTTCCCGGGAAATCCTCCCTGGCTGGAAGCTCCTATGCCTGGGGTTCTGCTCTGACTCACCAAACGCGAACACCAAGCCCGGCAGTGCCCCTCGGGCTGCTGCACAGAAGTCCTCTGCTTTTACCCTGCTAAATGCCGTAACCTGTTGGGAGGAAGACCCCCTTCTCTCCACCAGGGCCTGCTGCTTCAAGTTATAGCACTGGACAGACCCAGCACTGAGCCATTGTGAGGAGGAGGTCACCATCTGGTACTGAGAAGAGACAGCAAGTAAAGAGCATGATCAGATGGCCGGAGCCCCTGCTCCCACTGTCCTTCCATTAGCCCTCCTCCCTGGGCTCCTGCCCCTGGCTGTGTGGGAGGATCCCACAGGACCAGCTGAAGGAGGGGGGAAGCCCAGCATGGCTTTTATTGACGGGACTGGGCTGGCTCAGATGAGGCTGCAAGCTGGAATTGCTAGCCTCACTCCAGGGTTGTCTTGAGGACAGTGGTGAGAGAGATGGCAGAGCTTTAGGTGACTCCCATGGCCATTCACTTTGGGTGGGAAAAGAAGCATTCTGAGGGTAGGGTGTGTATAGATTCATGGGCAGTGACAAATGGCCTGGTCAGGGGTCAGGGAGGAAAGCAATTGGAATCTCAGGGCAACGGCGTCTTAGGCAGAGGCCTGTGGGTGGGCTGTGGGAGTGGGCTCGACCTCGGCGACCTTGTCTTGCCTGCTGATGCCCAGCTGAGAGCCCACACCACTGAAGAGGCACCACACGATCAAATAGACAAAGTGACTTGGCCACTGGACATTCCTTCGCCTTGTCACTGTCTACCCCAGGACCAGCAGGAAGGGAACGTGGACTAAGTGGCCACGGTGGCTGGGAGGAATGCTAAGCAGGGAGAAGTGGACCTGAGGGGAGCAAGGATGGGCCTGTGGGAGACCTGGCGATGACCTCAGATCCTTCCTCGACAAGAGAGGACTTGGTGTCCAGCTGGGAACAGGGAGGTCAGTGAACATGCTCCAGCTGTCAGCTCTGCCAGGCTCTGCCCAGCTGCAGACAGATGCGAACCCAAGGTCATATCCGTCCTGGAAGCCCGCCTCTGTGACTGAGTGAATCAGGGCACGGAGCATGACTCTGATGGGCGACAGTCACTTCAGAACCCCCCGATGATTGGCAGGCCTTGGTGAATGGCAAGCATCACCGTGTGACCTCTCCTTCTGCCCATCGCTGCCACCTTCTCGGGAAGTAACTCTCATTATGTAGCTCACATCCCCAAACCTGTTCTGATGAAAAACGGAGATATGGGTAGATCTAAACTGCATGATAAGAGGTATAGGAAAATTAATTTCTCCCTATCACAGACTTCCTCTCCCCCTCTTCCTGGGTACTTGTTGGCCAGGATCTAGTCACCTTGAAGTGGTTGGGCTTATGACTAGAGTCACCCAAGGCAGGTGCAAATGTGCCAGTGGGATGCATCCAACTTTACCACCAGGCCATGAGGTCCTTGAGGCCCTGCCTAGTGTGGCCGTGGCTTGCCTCAGGGTGGGCTCCCCCAGAACAGTCTCAGGTGAAGACACAGATATGGACAGTTTGTTTAATAAAAGGTGATTTTAAAAGAGGAATGTGAGTTTAGGGAGGATGGAAAAGGGACTGGGGAAAGCCAGTGTCAAGGTGTATTATGAAGGATGTGGGCAACAGACGCTCAATTCCATGTGTTCAGCACGTGTCTAGAACTGTGTCTCAGAAAGACAGGGGCAGAGTTTTACCATGTTCTTCTCCCCAAAGGTTTCAGAGCCCCCTGCACTTCCAGGCTGCTTATCCCTAGCCCCCACTCGGACTGCTGCGCTGCTTCCTCCCTGGTTTCACCTGAACTGTGACTCCGGGGTGGCCTCCTCCACATTTCTGCTGCACTGGCTTCTGAGCCACAGGTTATGACATCATCCCCGGCTTCGACCACTTCCGCAGTTGGGAGCCTTAGGGACACATTCGCCTCCCTGGCCCAGCACGGAGGCTGGTCTTGCTGCAGTCTCAGGCGCCCACTTGCCCTCTCCCGCCGTGCTCCATTCTGGGGTCACAGGGAGCCTGTCTTTCCCCCAGTGGCTGTCCACTCTGCCCGTCCTCCCCCAGCCTTCCTTCTCTAACTCAGCCTCTGCCAAGTCTCACAGATGCCCCCCCCCCGGCCTAAGAAGAAGAGCCAGGTCCCTCCACCCAGTGCCCTGTCTGGGGCAAAGCAAAATCTCCTGGCGAGCTTTAGAAAACCCTGACCCTCAGGTCCCACCACCAGAGACGAGGCGTTCATCACCTGGGAGGGAGGGAGCAACTAGGTTTTAAAGCTCCCAGACGATCTAAATGTGCCGCGGGTGAGGGCTGCTGGCCTCCCCTGTTTTCACCGCTCTGCCTCCGGGTTCCACACTCTCGGTGCCCCCCTACCTGCCTCTCTGTATTGTGATTTTTCTGTTCACATCTCTGGCTTCCTGATTCCTCTTAGGTCTCTCAGGGGTCACACACATCCTTTCTCTGTCCCCAGGCTTAGCTCAGCCCCCTCCACCCACCCTACATGGGCTTCCTGACACTTCATTTCCTATCAGCTCTAAATGTGGCCCTTGGCTCGGGGCTGCCGGGTGACCCAGGCTCAGCTGCGCCTCTCTCTGGCACTTCCCTTCCATCTCTGCTCTCCAGGCCTTGGCATGTGGGCTCTGGAGAGTCACAGTGTCCACGTCAACGGCCTCTGCTTGGCTTACAAGCTCTTCAGTGAAGCACCTCAAAACCCCTGGAATTGCCCCCGACATTTCCCTATTTGATTTCACCTTAAGGGGGATCTTCGCCCTCACTTCACAGATAAATTCCACACAGACCCTCCCCTCTCAGCCCAGCTGAGTCCTAGCCCTGACCTTCGGTTTCTTGAGCTCTCCAGTTGGAATAAGAGCAAACTTCCATCACTGTCACCACCAGCTAAGTGTAGAGGGCACCTGGGGTGGTGCCACCCACTATGGAAACTGAATACAATCCTGGAATCTCAGGTGGACCAGGGACACACAGACGATTTCACTGGGGTCAGTGCAGGAAGGGCGCAGGTGGCCCCTGGAGCAGAGATCGGGCTCCTCATCCCTCTGGTGACAGTAACAGAAGGCAGGGAATTGTGGTCAGGGGAGGTCCCAGAGACAGTGGCATCCAAGCTAACCTCTGCTGGAGCAGGCCAGGGGACGGAGAGCCATAAGGGGAGGGGACAGTGTGGGGTGCTCTTCCAGGCCTAAGCAACAGCATGTGCAGGGCTCCAAAAGGACTGAGTGTGGCTCAGTTGACCTCATGTCCCCAAGGCCTGGCCGGAGCATAGCATCGTAGACAGAGGAGGAGGGCAGACTCCTGGCTGGAGGTAGGCTGGCCTGCAGCCCCCACGCCTCTCTGCCCGAGCTTCTGAGTGGCTACTTGCCTAAGGCAGCCCTGCCCCTGAGGTCACCAGTGACAGAGCAGCTTGAGCTGAGCCGAGAGGCAGCACCCAGCCACTGTCCCTCTTCCTAAGGAGGGGACACAGGCTTTGGAGTCAGATCAGAGTTCACATCTGGGCACTGTCCCTAAATACCTGTGTCCTTGACGTATGTTTCTTCCTCTTTTGAAGGTTCCTTCTGCTCCTCTGAGGAGGGAAAGGTACATCCTGGGTTCCTGGAGGGATGGTCAGTAAGCAGGGCCATCTGAGGACCCCTCCCATGCCAGCCCCGCCCCCTCCCAGCCCAGGGATGGAACTGGCCTCCCCCCCCCCCCCCCCGCATTGCTAGAGAACCAGCACACCCACCTGGCTCTTCCCTGACCACTCAGCTATTGCTTCCCTGAGCTGTGCCAATCACACCTGGCAGTGCCCTGCCCTCTCCCAGGGACACTCCCACACTGCCCCTCCCCTGCTGCCTGTGCTCAGCTCTGACCGCAGAGCAGATCCCAGCTACGGTCCACTTCCCAGTCAGTGGTGGTGGCAGCCTCCCCCCTGGACACCTGAGCTGCAGCCTGTGAAGGCTCACAGTCCATCGGGCACAGGCAGGTGCCTGAGGTCCACTCAGAATGGAAGCCTTCCCTTCCCCATTCGCTCAGCACCTTGGAATCATTCTCTGCTCCAGCATCCTCCATCAAAACAAGGTTCTGTTTTGAGCCTAGAGAATGGGGTTGGCCCTTCCTAGGTGCTGCGTGCTCTTCTGTCTCCTCACTGAAAGAATTGTGGAATTCCCAAATTCATCCTGTCCGAGACCCAGCTTTGCCACCTCCTTGCTGGGCCCCTTTGGGCAAGTTACTAAACCTTTCTGACTTTCTGTGTCTTCACCCAGTGGATGGGGCTTGGGATGTTGGACCCCCTTTGTGAGGTTGTGTGAAGATCAGGTGAACTGCTGTCTGTCCCAGGGAGTGGCCTCAGAAGGGCTCACTGCGGGGCTTGCCCAAACAACTGACAGATCTGCGGGACCCACACTTGTCTGTTGCTCGACCCATTTCCCTGGTCTGGGGAAGGGAAGAACTCTGACCTTCCAGACCACTCTTAGCAAATCATGCCTTTCTTGCAGTGATTAAAATCTCCAGTCCACTGGACTGTGCGGTCTTAGAGCCCCACCCTATTGAACACATCTCTCCCCAGCGTCCACCTGTCCTGGGCTGGGCCACCCACTCTGGGGAAGGGGCACCTCCAGCTTCATCATCATGTCTCCTCCTTCCCTTCCCCTCCTCCTCCTCCTCACCCCCTCCTCCTTCTAGGCTGCCTCTTGGCCCTTCGGGGCTGATGGGAGGAAGGTGGGGCCTGGTAGGAGGGGTGGCAGCAAATGTCTTCTAGCCTGGGGTGCCCTCTGGCCTTTGGGTGCCGGTGCAGAGGGTCTGAGTGCTCAGCCTTCCCTCATTTTTCCTGAGCCCCTTGGAGACCTGCTCACTGTGGACTCTAGCTGCAGACTCCTAGCGTGGGTGATGCCCCCTCTGGCTGGGGGTACAATGTCCTCTCAGCCCCAGTCTCCAGCTCACCACCCCTGAATCCATGGCTGGTGCCTGCCTGCATGTTCCCCTGGTCCCTGACGCCCTTCCCCAGCGCCAGCCCACACCCCAGTGCCAGAGCCGGAGCACTCCAGTGGTGCTCAGGAACCCTGCCTTCCTCGCTTGCTCTAACGTGGGGGAATCCTGCCCTGCCCACCTCTGAGGAAGACACAGGAACCCCCAGCAGGCTGACACCCTCCCCAAAGAGAAGCCCTACCGCCAGCCCTCCTGACCAAGCTCCCAGACCATTCTGGCCTTCTCTGCAGGCCAGTGACATACCCTGAGCTTGCAGGAGACTGGGGCTATCCCATCTTCACAGGTCATCCATCTTCACTTTTGAGAATCTGTGAGCACTTAATACCATTTTGTTCTCAACCATTTTGTTCTCAAATCTCTGGGTGCTGGCCAGATGAGTTAGCAAAGAAAAACACCATTTACCTTCCTGATGGGTTTCTATTATCATTACTATTCCCAAGCAGAATGAGTCTCTGGGGACACTCTATCCTGTCCCTTCTCTGATTCCGTCCCAGGGCATCCTGGTTGTGTGCCATTTATGTGTCTTCCCACCCCCTGGTGAGCTGATGGAGGGCAGGCCTGTGGCCCTTCCCTCTTGTCCTCAGCTCCTGGTGTGTTGCAGAAAACCAGTGCAGGTCTCTCCAATGAAGGGAGGGATAACTTAAGTGATTCTGCTCATTAAACAGTCCAACACCAGGTCTCACCTACAGGGAAGGAGCAGCCCATAGGTGCTGTGCAGTGTCACACACACATCAGGAAACTGGATCAGGAGACTTCACAACAATAGTAGGAGAAATTACCACCATGACTCACTTATTGAGCTAGTGGATCTGCTATGGCTTCTACCTATACAGTCAGTCTTCACAATGAATGAAATGGCTATTTTCAGTTTCCATTTTACAGAAGAGCAAATTGGGGTCTGTGGGGCTTAAGTATGAGCCAAGAATTCTAGGAATTATAAAATTAAAAGCTGAGATGATTTCAGAGAAAAATTCAGAGATGTGAGGGATCTCTCCTCTTGGAAATGTCCGTGGAGGAGGAGATGTGGTGTGAGCCTTAAAGAGTGAGTCTGGGGCCTCATGGAGGCACAGGGAAGGAAGTGAACATGGGGAAGGTGGCCTGGTGGGTGCTCCCGCAAGGCCCGACCACCTTTGCTGGAGATAGAGTGACAGGGGGCCGCAAGAGTTCTGTGAGGTCCTGGCTGTGGGGGCTGTGAGAGGCCCAGGCTTAGGAGCTGGGTTTGTTCTGAGCAGTAGCATCCACTGCAGATGTTGAGTGGTGAATCTGGCAGGGCGTGCTTCATGAACTGACAGAGGGGGAAGGCAAACCACGGAGGATTTGCTTTAATTCTTCAGCAGAGACACAGGGCAGAGAAAGAGCTAGAAGACAACCCAGGGATCATTGTTCATAAGTTGGCCTCCCACACCAGCCTGAATTCTCTGTGGGCAAATGCAGTGTGATATTCACCTGGACTTGCCAGGGCTGGACACAGCACCGGGTTAGGTGGCCAGGATGTTCCTTCTGCCTGGGAGCATAAGTTGGTGAGGAAACAAATCAATGAGTGGCGTCTTCCTTTCCAGAGACAGAACTTAGGACTGGTGACACTCCAGAGAGGAAGTAGGACCAACGAAGACCTGAGAGACCAGAATCCTCAATAGTATCCAAAGTCAGGAAGAAGAAAAGGGGCTTAGCAATGACCTCCCTCTCTCCAGCCTCGGTTTCTCCATCTGATCAACAGTGGGTGTCAGGCAAGATGACCACCCAGTCCCTTCAGGCTCTGCAGAACCTGACCTCTTTGCTCTTTACCTGCTGCTTCCCTCCACAGCTAAGTGGGCCCAGGAGGCGTGGCGGATCCGCTAGCAGCAGGAGCCCGAGGCCCAGCCCAGCGGGTCTCAGCCGCCCGCTCCCCCTGCCGAAGGGCAGCCTTGCCTGGGTTATTCTGGGCTGGTCCTCGTGGCTCCAGGCTTCCTTTCTCTCCCCATCCAGGGCTTTCATGAAAGTCCCTAATGAGCCCTGTGCTATTATGCATTTGAGAATGTTATCTAATAGGGTCTCGTGGAGTATGAATTAACCCCAAGGAGCAGAACAGCATTAATCCCGCGGTGATTATGCATTAGCCAAAGAATTTCTTTGCCTATTTTAAGCAGCTGAACCCAGACTGTCTGGGTGCTTTTCTCCTTTGTCCCTGCTGCCAACCATCCATTGAGATCATCTCCTTTATGAGTCCTCTCCACTCCTACCCCTTCCGAGAGAGAATGGGGTATAGTGGGAAGGCCACCACAAGCCTTGTGTCCCAAGACCTGGCTCTCGGGCTGTTCACACAACCCTGGTCAAGTCTTCTCCCTTCCCTGAGTTCTGGCTGTCTGACTCATTCACGGATAATACTGAAACCCTGTGGGGAGTCTGTGAATTTAGGAAATAGCATTTGTGGAGCATCCTGTGCACCGTGGCCCTGCTCATCTCCCCTCCTGCAGTTCCCATCTTGCCTCTGTTCATATGCCCCGAGCTGAGGATGGCTGGACAAGAAAGTCCTTGGCACTGGAAAGATCCAGAAAAGTTTTATCTTCAGGTTCATGCTCCGTGGCTGAAAATAGAAGTAATTAATATTCTGAAAGCATTAATGAGGTCTTCAAAATCAAGTAAAAGAAAAATTCTACTGTACATTCATCAAAGGTGTGTTGTACCTAGCGGAGGACTTTCTGGGAAAGAAACCAAGACGCTCCAACCCACATTGCCGCCACTTCAGGCTTGAGTCATGCTATTTTCTAAATCAAAAATTATAATTATAGACTTGTCTTGCAAGCAGGCGGGGCCTTTCTCCTGAGAAGCTGGGAAGCGTTGCTATTCTGGGGACAGCAGTCATGAGGAATGATCTCACCCAGACCCCCAGCCTCTTGGAAAGTGGACCCCCATTTCCCATTTCCCACACGGGAAATCAGACACAAGAGATACTGATGGTGGCCTGACTCTCAGCTCAGCGCCTGCCGTGAGGATAGCTCACTGTGCTGTTCTGCTCACAAAACCCTCTTGCAGATTTTATCTCCCATCAACTCAGAGTAGCTCAGAGGGCCAGCCAGGCAGCAAGAAGAGCATCATGTCCCCCGACCACTCAGGACCGTGACGGTTGTCAGAATTATGAGAGCCTTCCCTGAAATCACAAAGCCAAAGCTAAACCCAGCTCAGCACTGGGACGGCTGCAGCCTGACAGGCTCCTGTATCATCTTCAACATCGTCGTCTCCAGATGCCACAGCTCCTTGATTATGCCAGATGCTCTCCGGAGACCTGGATCCGGGGTGCCACAGGGAGCAGACAGAGAGGGGACTTCACTGCAGCAAGTGAGCTCTAGACTTTATTACTGCTTAGCATATTAGATCAAGAAGTTATTGTAAGCACATCACATTCTGTACTTCTCACGATATCCCTGTGAGTTAAGCACTATAATTATCCCTATTTTATAGTTAAGGAAACTGACTCCCAAAAAGTATGAATGACTTGAACTCAAGACTCAGGTAGTGAGCAGCAACCTGAGGCTCGACTCTGGGTGTGACTTGGCTCCTCCCATTCAACGTGTTTGCTTCTCCCTCCACAAGCACTTTGTTCTGGGCCCACAGACACACTGGGGTGGGCAGGTGTGTGGTTGTGGGATTGCTCTCTGCGTCACTCATCCCATCCAAGAGGCCCCTTAGGATGCAGCCACCCAAATCAGAGCCACGGTGCCTGGCCTCATGCTGTCAGTGCCCAGAAGGCTGCATCCGCCTGGTCCTGGAGCCTTGGGAGGGGCCCTGCTTTGTCCTCAGCTATGCTCCAGGGAGATGCATGTCCAAGTGTCCTTCCTGGAGACCAGCACCCACATAGCTAAGGAGGCATTGCCTGAACAGTGGGGACAGCAGCACTCTAGAACCCGCATGACCTGGTCCTGTTCTCCTTCTGGTCCCACCTAGCATGCATATGTCACTGAACCTGTCACTTGCCGCCTTCACCTTGACAACCTCATTTATAAAACAAGGCCAAACACACGAATCCCTTTGAAAACCCAAGAATCAATTATTAATTTTATCTTTTTATTGTAGTGATGGGTACATAACATAAAATTTAACCATTTAAGGTGCAATTCGGTGGCATTAACCATGTTCAAACTCTGCCCTCTAAGCACCACTCGGTGATTGACAGCTCTAGGTCCCTCGTGTAAGTAGAATCATACAGTGCTGTCCTTTGGCATCTGGCTTATTTCATGTAGCAAAGATCAGCCCATCATACCAACCTCCTGCCGGAACAGAGGCCTGAGATCACGAGGTGGTCACATGCCCTATCTCCTTTATTCCTCACAAAAACAGTGAACATCCCTTCCACTTAGCCAATGAGGAAAACGAGACAAAGGAAGCTTGAGTTATTTGGTCAAAGCTGCCAGAGAGGGAGAGAGTCTGATCTTCCAACTCAAGTTCAGGGGTCTTTCCTTTCAAATCACTCCTGAGACTTGAAATGATAAGAATACCTCAGTTAAACAGTTTGTGCTGAAAGGTATACAAAGGCCCCCAAGACAACCACCATCCACACACCAACAGAGGGTCCTAACATGGCTACTTTAGTTCTGAGTCAAGGGACACTGGCCAGCAGAGTAAAATGCTGTTCATTCTCAGCATCAAAAGAAATAGAACTACAAACCTACCCCCATCCCCCATGATCTTAGTCTGTTTTCTGTTGCTGTA